>NW_026775572.1:28149696-34128133 GCF_030987335.1 Cornus florida
CCTTATAAAGGTTAGTTTGGTGTGCCAGACTCCAATCATTATAGAGTCTGAGGAAGGTTAGATGTACGTAATTTTACCTTCACATGAGGAGATTTCTGTTTTAAACCCGCGACCTCCATGCCACAATGGGGTTAGTCTAATGTACGAGACTTCAATCATTACAGAGAGTCTGAGAAAGGTTAGATGTACGTAATTTTACCTTCACGTGAAGAGATTTCGGTTTTAAACCTGGCTTTCATATCACAATGGAGTAATTTTACCGTATACATGTCTGGTTAATTATGTAAGTTTGTGTATTTTTCATATGTAGTATTTATTGTTATTATTATTAATCTTTGTGTAGGTCAAAAAATGAGAGTGAGTTATTGATGCTTAGAAAGTTGCTTGTGTGTTGAATTTTATAGGGCTTCATTTTATTGTCAATCCAAGCCCATATTCCCCAACTAAAGCCACCAGAGTGCAACATGGTAACTGATGGAGACAACTGTTTGGAAGCAAATGGTTTCAAGGCCTTAATCTTCTTTGTGGCACTTTACTTGGTTGCTTTAGGGAGTGGATGTGTAAAACCCAATATGATATCTCACGGCGCTGACCAGTTCAACAAGCATGAGCCCAAGCAGTCCAAGAAGCTTTCTACCTACTTCAATGCCGCCTACTTTGCCTTCTCCACTGGTGAACTTGTTGCCCTAACTGTTCTAGTTTGGGTCCAAACTCATTCCGGGATGGACGTCGGCTTCGGAGTCTCTGCAGCTGCCATGGCAATGGGCTTGATTAGCATGGTTTGTGGAACACTTTTTTACAGGAACAAGCCTCCTCAAGGAAGCATCGTCACCCCTATTGCTCAAGTAATATTTGACTTTCCTATACTTTCTATGTTTCATAATCTTTTGCTTTTATTATGTTTGTCTAAAGAAATAAAAAGTTAATTTTCCCGAGAAATTATTACTCCGACATGTCACATTTGCTTGCATGTGATTGGCTTTATTCAATTTTTTACTTGCATTTCAATTTGTGATTGGCCGGGAACCATGTAGTCCCTAACCGTGTAAATATTTTTTCTTTTCCCCTTACTTTCTCATATCATATGTGTGCGTCTGTGTTTCAACATTACATGAATAAAGTAGTAACTTTTAGGTGACTATGTACTTCCTCATATTTGAGGCCATACTAGCTAGGCTTTTTTATAATGGACTGCAATTGATTGTTTAGTATTTATTTATGTCAATTTGGATCTTTTAAGAGATCTTATAGAATTTAAATATGAAGAAGTGAACTGTTTGAGTCTGCTGATTATGCATGCAATCTTGTTTCATTGTACTAATTAGAATAAAATGATGTAAGCTAATGTAAATTTAAGTACAACCCGCTGATCCACTGTCGATCCCATAAAAAGGCTTTTTGATATATATCAACGCGTCTTACTGAAATGAAACACACTTATAGTTGTTAGATCATTGAGCTCCTTAATAATTTAATTCAATTTTCTCTCTTTTTCTTTTCTTTTTTTTTTTGTACTTTATTTATTTCAGGTTTTTGTGGCTGCAATTTTAAAGAGAAAGCAAGTGTGTCCATCTGATCCACAACTGTTTCATGGTAGCCAAACAAAGGTTCCTAATAGTAACCTTTCTATGTCATCCAATATTGGTGATCTTCTTCACACCCAAAGGTTCAGGTAAAATTTGAAGACTAACACTATAGTAATTTATTTTTGTTCTTCTTTCTCATTTAAGATCAAACAAACTTGAAAGTACAATGATATGAACAAAAAACCTTTAGTTCAGGGAAAACTAGGCATGTTGACCAAGTTTTGAACTTCAAAATTAAATAATTTGTGCCTTGGACATGTCTCTAATATATCATAGATTTAATGAGGATTCATAACAATTATTAGGACATAAGTGACCCTTGACATGATTTGTTTTTGTAGTTGCAATCAATATTATGCCCAATGACTCTAAGCAAAATTTTCAGGTTTTTGGACAAGGCCTGCATCAAAGTTCAAGATGGAGCTGCTAATAATACAGAAGAAAGTCCGTGGAGGCTTTGCACCATGACCCAAGTTGAGCAAGTGAAGATACTGATCTCAGTTATTCCGATTTTCGCTTGCACCATTGTTTTCAACACCATTTTGGCACAGCTCCAAACATTCTCAGTCACACAAGGAAGTTCCATGAACAACCAACTCACCAAATCCTTCCACATCCCTCCTGCGTCGCTCCAATCCATCCCTTACATAATGCTAATCATTGTAGTCCCTCTCTATGACACTTTCTTTGTCCCTTTCGCTAGGAAATTCACCGGCCACGAATCTGGAATCACTCCTCTGCAAAGGATAGGGTTTGGCCTATTTGTCGCGACCTTTTCCATGGTATCGGCTGCTTTGATGGAGAATAAGAGAAGGAATTCAGCAGTAAATGATGACAAAATATTGTCCATCTTTTGGATTACCCCACAGTTCTTGATATTTGGATTATCAGAAATGTTAACTGCGGTTGGCCTCATTGAGTTCTTTTACAAACAGCCCTTGAAGGGGATGCAATCATTTTTAACAGCCATCACCTATTGTTCATATTCATTTGGTTTCTATCTAAGCTCTCTACTTGTTTCTCTGGTGAACAAGATCACTTCATCACATTCATCATCATCTAATGGAGGTTGGCTCAGTGATAATGATCTCAACAAAGATAGGCTGGACCTTTTCTACTGGTTGCTAGCAGCTCTAAGCTTCATTAACTTCCTCAATTATCTTTTTTGGTCAAGATGGTATTCTCAAAATCTATCTTTATCAGCCTCAACACAGCATGATTCGATTGGCGAAGATGTCAACCGCCATGGCTTCAACTCTTCAAAGAACATTGCAGATGACAATATGGCTTGAATGCCATTATATATACATAATATATATATATATATATATATATATATTTATATAGCTTGTATGAGAAATAGGGGAATATAAGAGATGCCAAAAGGAAGCCTTTTAGGTTATAGTACTATTTGTAAAAGTATTTAGAAGGATTAATGCCATGAGGGCACCTTGTAGGCTGGTAATCTTATGTATTTCTGTTATATTTGTTATAAAGGCTAATGTAAAGAAGTCCTTAATCAATGTTGGTTTTTGAATGATACTAAAAACGAAGAATTGCATACAGACATAACCGACTGGTTTCATATTTAATTGTGCCTATATTCTCGTGATTGACAACCCTTAGCCATTACCATTCCACCAAACAATTATCGAGGACTATCTTGGTTTAGTTTGTTTAATTATATAGGTAATCTTATGTATTTCTTTTATACTTTGTTATAAAGAATATGTAAAAAGGTCGTTTACCAATGTTCGTTTTGAATGATACTAAGAACGATGAACTGGATACAACATAATCTGTAAAGTGACTGGTTTCATATTTAATTGAACCTATGTTCTTGTGATTGATTACTCTTAGCTATTACCATTCCACCAACCAATTATTTGGAACGCTATCTTGGATTAGTTTGATTAATTAGGCACTTAAATAGTTAAGTACTTCAAAAACCTAATTAATTAAGCACTTCATTTGATAAACGATAGTAAATAAAATGTTCAAGGTTGCAAATTATAGGTGAAAAGAGGATGCACTTTTCAAAGGGTCCCTAGGACTATGAATTGGTCATAAGGATCTATGAGGAACTTAGGTGTAATCCCATTTGCAAGATTCAATGCATTCTCCTTTACTACATCAGTGTCATTCCTTGATTATGGGGACGACCTCATTGCATATTTTGAATGACAAAAAGGGAATATGCAAGTGGTGGGCTTGTGACTAGCTTTTGCTTTTAGTTACTTGAATGTAGGGGTAGCAATTCTAACTATTGTGATGTGATGCATTTTCACAAAACATAATGAAACCCCTATGGATAAAGTCAATGAGAAAAGTGATTCAGAGTGAGAGAGAGAGATCTACTAGGAAAGATGTCCCCATTTTCTTGTCATATTCTCAAGCATCAACCTTTATACAAAGAGACATGTCTCAAACATGTTCTAGTGACCCTTCTCAATTCCTATCCTCCTAACACTAAGTAGCCCAAAGTTCATCAATATGTTGGCTAAAAGACTAGTATGGCCCCTCCATAGCTTTGACATGGCATCAAGCTCTATCCTTCTCTTCCTACATTGGGTAATAGTTTGCACCACTTGTGCATACCACCATTGTGTAATCCAAAGTCAGAGAGAGAGAGAGATGTAAAAGATAGCATGGCCCCTACCATGGCTTTTACAAGGCATCAAACCCTGTCTTTCATGCATTTGATAGTAGTTTGCACCACTAGTCACACTATTGTGTAATCTAGAGACAGATGTGCCAATTGAGACTTATTTCTTATTTCTTTTTATTTTTTTTTTTAAAAATTTATATATATTTTAATATAGAGGAGGTATCCCCACACCTTACGGGTGACACTAATCAACCTCAGGGCACACGTAACACCCCACAAGCTACGTGCACTAGGCAAAACCGGACAAGTTTATGACTCAACCGAACTACAACTTAACTCGTGTAGGTAGTAAATATTTATTAGGTAATAGTAATTGAAGGAATTGTTTTACTCCTCTTGAACTTAAGCCCCCACATCCATCTAGACTAACAATTAAACACTTGGAAACACTAAGCCCATAAGTCCAAATCTCAACAAGTTCAGGAAAAAATAATGTGATCATTCCATACATGAATTTTGTTGGAACTGCTGACAAGAACACATTTGTATGAATAGCAAAAGTTTCACTTATTATAGATACGTTTCATTTCGGATATGCAAGCATAACAATAATTGACCTTCATATAAAGAAAAGAGCTTTGTTTTAGGGGCATTTCTCAAACCCATCAATGCCAAGCATGGGCTTCTCTAGGGTGTTCTTCCTCTGTTTGGCTTCTTTAAGTGGTCTCGGGAGCAAACTTTGATGCTTTTTCTCTTCCTTGTAGTTTCTGTTCCATTTTTGCTTGCAATGAAGTTCTTCCCAACCAGAGAAAAGATTCTCAAATCCCCACTCCAAATCAACTTTCCAAACAAAAAAAAAAAAGAAAAAGAAAAAAAAAGGAGGTAAAAGCAACATATTATTATCTTTCGCTCCTGTTTTTGCAAGGATAAAGGAGACTTTATGTAGTCATAAGAAGAATGTTTGGTGCAAAGAACTCATATTTTTGGTCTTCAATGCAATGAAACAATATATATTATCTTTTCCTCTTAATGCCTTTCTTTTCAAACACCCTTTTCATCTTTAATTTTGTACTTTTCTAATAATCCTATCAGAGAATGGCACGTCCACCCTTTTCAGAGAAAGTAGGCTTAACAACCTTCCTCACTATGTTTCGAAGTTCAAAAAGTAATAAAGATTGCAGGATCATCAGAGAAGGAAAGGAGAAGATTTGAAAGAATTTATAGGATATCACCTCAAAGCACTACACACTAGGGTTTTGTAGAACCAAAAAGATAGTTCTCTTCCCTATCACACCACACCACACCACACCACACCACTTTCTTCTTCTAATGCCTTTGCTCCTGACTGAAATTTTTTCTTTCCCTTTTCCCCACAAGTTAGACCATTACGCATAATCAACCAGCCTTTTCCATCTTGTCCTGATGAAATAAATAAATTCTTTCTGCCCTACCAATAGGATGTTCAACTAATTTGTCACTTTATACTAAATAAATAACATCTGATGTGCCTTCGGATTCCCACATTAAGGCTTTGAGACCTTCCAGAGAAAAATAATAAATAAAAAAAAAAGGAAAAAAAGAAAAGAAGGTAAGGCTTTGAGCAACATTCTGTCATCTCATTATCTTACACTCCTTGTAGCAGAAGTGTTGTACACAATGGAAGATTTGCAGCAGGCTCCCTTCTGCATATATCAATTCATCTCTTACATCGTAACAGGCCTGATGGAACGGCATCTCTCAGCATATTTTTACCTCAAGATCCATGCACAAGGTATCAATAAAAAAAACTACAAAGCAAAGCTGTAATTTACTTTCACGTAAGAAGATAAAATCAAGATAGAGAAGAAACTCAAGATCAACTCAATTATCTATTCGTCAGTCTCAGCATTTGCTCCCTTGAGATGCAAATGTTTTTCCCTCTTCTGAAACTCCGTCAAACCTTTCCCACTTCCAGTCACACCAACCTTACCAGTTGGATCCTCTGGAGACTTGAAGATGCTCTCTCGCTTGCGCCCCGAGAAGAAACCAATCTATGAATGTGAAAAAAGAAAAAAAAAGAAAAAAAAAAAGATATTAAATACAGCCAGGAAATAAAAATTTAAAACCTGATGGTAAGACAGTAATATGAAATAAGATTCTGTAAATTGAACAAGAAGTGGTGCAACATGCAGAACCACATATTTTAGATTACTCCAGTGTACAACAATTGTGAAAATGTTTATCAATTCATGAGATGTAGCCATTGGTATCTCCTCAAACTTTCCGACAAGGAAGGTTGGGAAGAGCAAAATGGGTGGGTGGGTGTGTGTTATTTGCCAGGAACATGCACACACTCTCTCTCTCTCTCACACACACACACACAAAAAAAAAAAAAAAATGGAAAGGGGTACACATTTCTAGACATACATTAAATCAGCTCAAGGATTACACAAAACTTTCTCAAGCCTGCGTGTGTCAATAACATTAAAACAAAATTCATCATCTCTTCACATGCCAAAGTAAAACCACTACATGCATCTAAAAGATGCCATGCAATATACAATCATAGGGTGTATTACCAATGTCATGCAGACACAAGTAATTTAATCAAGTGAAATACCTACATGACACAAATTGGACTCCCCCTCCCCCCCAAACCCACCCACATGGGCCACATCCTTGCCTTAATCCTATGGATAAGTTTGACCACCTGAATTCTCCTTTTCCAATCTTTTCTATTGTCTCCTACTATATTTAGTTTTTAAAAATTATTTCTAATTATTTCATCCCGTTTAATATGACCATACCACCTAAATCTACTCTCTTATTTAATCACAAATAAGCGCTATTACTCGAAGAACTGAAGCATGTCACAAGGTACCAAACTAATCAAACCAAAAATTAAACACATATGATCAATAAATTGAATGAATTAACTGGATAGATTTAAGTTGAGCTTCTATTATGAGGGATATTCACTGGTAATACAATTAAGCACAATGAAGCTAGTGTAAGCAAATCCTAAGAATTCTGATGAAATTGCTAGAGAATGAAGAAGTAACGAGACCCTAAATATATGTAACATATGATGAACAGAACTACAATGAAAAATGATAAAACAGTTAAGATTGATGAACAAATATACCAAAGAATAACCATTTCTTTAATGAAGACAATTGTTTATAAAGGTTTGGTGTAACGATAAAAGCTTTGCTCATCAAGCATGAGAACTTAGGTAGCCACTTCATCCCGATAAAGCTAGAGATTAGATCTATCTAAATCCATTTGTGCCAAGTTATGGCTTAGCACGTGAACCCATATATAACTTCGGGCATGTGAGTATACATCTTATTACTAATATTTCACCAAGAGCATAACTAAAGAGAAGGGAAAAAATGCATGCTTAAAGGGACCAGAGCCTTAAATGTATGCTTGTTGCAGGAGAAGAAAAAGAAATGTCCAGTTCCTAGGGAATCAGTTAGTCTCATCCGAGACCCTAGAGAATCGGCTAAGACTGCAGAGTCCTTGCTCGGCAGAGTCAACAAATCTGTTACATTATATGGTTATACCAGATATGACCCCACGTCTGCGTCTTTGAACCATGTCTGTGGACCTATGATTGGGGGAGAGAATTTCGAGAGGGCAATAAACGATTATGTTACATTACAACAATACGTCTACATCTTTGAACCATGTTTGTGGACCTATTGATTAGGAAGAATCAAAATTTCAACTAGGGGCATTCTGATAATATGCTGTGGATAACTTGGTAATTTTTTTTCCTGACAAAGAACTCCACCCACTTTGCCCATATGGGGACTTGAATCTCAACCTTCCATTTTAGGAGGTAGAGGAGATATCACCGGGCTACAACCCTTGGGTGGTAACTAAATTTAGTAATTATTTTATCTGTAAGTTGTCTAAGGGAGTTTGATATTGGGTTATTTCAAGTCTTTTATTTGTTTGGAATTAGTTAAATCAAGAAATTTCTTCGTCTAGTATGATATAGTCACTGCTTCTATATAAGCAAACTTTGTAGAGATAATTGAACAAGTTTTCATCAATAAAAATTCCATCAAGATTTAATATTTTCTAGTTGAAACCATAGATTCTATGGTTTTCATTCTCTTTCTTCTCATTTGCTTTAGTTCCGGCATCCAGATCTTCATCACCCAAATTTAGTCCCCCTACCCTTAACCCCTCCATCATTAAATTCTGGCCCTCAATTCTTAGTTTGTGACTGTCCAGAAATTCCAGCAAACATTTCTTTTAGATTTCACAAAAAAGTAGTTAGCCTTAAGCCACAACCAATTCAACGCCTTACTCTTTTACCTTCTTAATGAAAACCCCTAAAATTAAATCCCAGCCTACCACAGTTTGATCGTAGGGCAGCCTTGATGGACTTGCCTAAGATTTCATCCTACACATCTCATACGATTTCAAGAAAAAAATGTCATATTATAGCAACATTAGCCTCTCTATTCAAATCTTCCCGTCTTCCTCTCTTCATTATCTTCCTCAACGACAAGAATTTTTACTGTGCACTCTATCACGCAGTGCCCCATCTGCCCGCACCTAGGACACGCAAAGTCAACATGGGAAGAAATAAAATTTGTAATCGATTCCTTCCAAATATTAATTTCTGAATTAAGGACCAAGGCCCTCATGGACAATTTTTTTCCCCAGCTAGCATTTCAAAATAATTCTAATAATATGAAACATTTTTTCTCATTAATCTAGGAAAAACTCAACATCAAACAACAATATTGGGATCACAATCCATTTTCACAATCTTGTAGGTTCAAAGAGCAAACGAAAGCTGAACTATCGTCCATTTGTGGATTCCACATGTAAAACTACCGACTGAAAATGATTTATTAGGGAGAGACATGGTAACTAATCTACTGAGGCATTGAAACTAACAACTTCTACTAGTATGGCATGCAAGAATGATATCAAACAAACAACTACTGCCATCCTTCCCTCTTAAAAAATCCAGGGCATCAACTGGTGTTTGTTAACCGTGAGTAGCATAATAATGTGTTCATTTAAGTAAGATCAAATGGTGCACTTTATAAACCCAAGAATGGTTGCCAATCAGACCTTCTTAGTGCGACCCTTGGCAGTCTGGAATTGCTGCCAAGAATTTTGCCTCTTATTCTGTGTGACTTCAAGTTGCTCCATCCGCATCTTTGACTTGAAAGAGTGTATCTTCTTACGTTTGGCAGCTTTCTGTAAATATTAGGGTTGGTTCCAAAAAAAATTAAGGACTCATGAAATCATTCCATGGGAGAAAAAGGAAACTAGATCAACGCATAAATCAATGAAGCCCGAGCACCATAACCATTAAAGTCAACCTCATAAGTAGATATAAATATTTTGGATGAGTGATTGGCTGGGGAACAACTAAAAATGTCAAATGCTCTCTCTCCCACAACAACCCCCACCACCCCATCTCCCCCCCCCCCCCCCCCCCCCCGGGCCGAAGATATGGGTACTATTCCAGAAACTGAAAAATCAGGCAGCTGAAACAAATCAAAACAAAAAAAAAATTATTTGCAGACAGGATCCAAAGTTGCAGGCAGCTGCTTAGAAATTAATTTTGAGAAAAATATTGAACCAGAGAACCTTAGGTTGAACTCACTGAACACCTTTTTGGAATTTCAAAAAGGCTCTACTTGACCAATTAAAATTCTGACAAGGTCTTATCCAAGTGGAAAAAAGTTTCTTTTAAGTTAATCAACTGCCAAGAAAACAACCAATTCAGAGTGGAAAAATGATTACAGAAAAAGCTCCAGAAATGGAATATATAAATATCATTTATTCTAGAGCCAAGGGTTAAATTTTTATTTTTTATTTTTCCCTGGTTGGTACTCACACACCCCCCCTCCAAGGAATTGTTTGCACCTAGCAGGAATCGATCCTAAGACCTGAGCCAAGGGTTAAAAATTGAACATCAATGTACTTACCACATCTTCTGGGTCATTAGGATCTATAAGAAGCTTCGCTGGTAAACTCCGTGACTGAAAGTCCACAGCTGCTGCTTGTGCAATCTTCCGTTTAATAGCTTGTTTAGTAGCCTCAGCTTCCTTCTCAGCATCCAGTAAAGAATCGCCATCCCCTTCTTTAATTGACCTAACATTTGCAGGATCCACCTGGAATCAGCTCGTGTCAGTACACTACTGATGATTCTTTAGAAAAATATTAGAACCAAGGGAAAGAGAAGATAGAATCAAAAGGGAGTAAAAGAAAAAATTCAGAGTAACATGCATTAAATAAAGGTTAAAGAAAATCATGAATAATTTATTTTTTGCTGTTTTATATAGCTAAATAATACATTGGACTGGGTTCGAAAGAAATGCTAGGATAAGATTAAAGACTAGGTGACTAAGGGTTGGTTAAGCTTTAGAAGGAAAACTCAAAAGCATGCTCTGTTAACTGTGACTAAAAAAAAGTGTTTTTACTAAAAGTGGGAAATATGTATATCTATATGGTGTTGATGTAACAGCAAAGTCACAGGCAGTGACAACAGTAGCAGTAGTGGCAGTGATTGAGGAGGTGATGGGCCTGAATCACCTGATGTATGGGCTATTGGCATTGGCAGAGATGACGTGAGCAAAGAGGTAGTGTGGTCATGAAACTAGGGGAGGAGGTGAAAAATGTGATGACAACAGGTAAATATTATGCAACAGAAGTGGGAGTATACGGTGCCTGTCGTGAAAGCGATGATAAGAGTGAATATAAGCCTATTCAAAAAGCTCAACTTAAAGGTTTATAGACGTTTCTAGTTGAGGGCAATTGCTCAGTCGTTTCAATTGGATGAGAAATGGTTGCTAGGGCCCTGGCAGAATGGTCATTTCATTTAGGGAACTTAAAATTTATCTAGATCCAAAAAAGTGGAGATGTGATGGAATCTATGAGTTGCAAACTCAGAGGCTTATTTCTCTAAAAGAGGTGCAGTGTCTCATCAACAATTCACAGAATAGTTTTACCCTGTTAGGAGTGATTCATGTGGGCTCTGCTTAGGTTGATTTCTTGAACCATCTAATAGAATGTTTCTTTTTCTTGTCATTCTGGTATTTTTCCTTTTATTTAAAAAACTGTGTCTTCTATCGAAAAAATAGAAATTTGTACATTACACTATCGACAGGTTTAACTTTAAAATACATGAGCAATTGTTCATCCCACTCCCACCCTTGATATCATATGTTGGGGGATATATTTTTCAAAATAAGAAAAATAACCATCATTGATAAAGAGGTCATTAAGGACTAAAAGAACAAGATGTCCTTCAAAAGAAAAGAAACAAAAAAATAACTAAAAATGGATTTCCCGGAAGGGATAAAAATAGTCCCTAAACTATTCTAATAAATAGGGACTGCACTACGATGAGAAATCTGCCTCCTAGTTAGCTAATCTGTGCACCAAATCAGTAGAAGAGACCACATCTTAAGAAATGTCATTGATCTCATGCTAAGAAGCATGGACACTTCTAAAAAGGAGTTGTATCCATGTTGAACATCGAGAATTGTGGACACTCTTGAACATGTGTCCATAGTTTAAAAATAAAATTCTTAATTTCGGACACTCGGTTGACACTTTGACTATGTGACTGATGAAACTTGAAAGTTGAATTAGAATTCCTTTTAAGAAAATTACAAAGCATAATTGTAAGAAAGATAAAATTAAAAGTTCATATTAACTTTATATAAAGTTTGATAATAATTAGGAATTTAGGAAACAAGAGAAGGAATGTTTTACTGAAGAAGCGGGCACACAAGTAGGAGTATAAGCAAAGGGGAAAAAACACATTTTTACCTTTGAACATCAATGGCATGGATCTGATTCTCGTTATAATCACTAAGGCTTCGTTTCGTTAGAAAAATAATAGTGGAAAGTGAAAAGAAAAGAAAGTGAAGTTAAAGAAAAGAAAATTGATTTTCTAGCATGCATTTGGTTAGCGTGAATTTTTTTCAAGAAAGTCATAGGAAAATACCATCTTAAGTTTGGATAGCAAGAAAGTTACTAGAAAATATTTGTACTTACCTAAATTGCCCTTATTATATAAATTAGTAGAATACTAACATAAATTTGTGTTTCACTGGTCCTTGCTCTTAACACCTTTAGAGTCTTGTCTCAGTTTCATAGACCTCATCTTTACTGCAAGTTGCAATGTACTATCAGCTGCGGTAGGCAACAGCAACTGACTCACATCAGAAATCTATTCACTAATAAAGACTAGAAGCAATCTAGTTCAATAAGGAAACAGGTATTCAGATTAGGTGAATGTCAGAAGTTGTTGTTGGTCTGCAGTTCTTTGAACCAAGTAAAAAAATGATGAAGTTGTTGTTGGGTAAAATAGTAACTTACACCCAGTAGAAAAATGATAAAGTTGTTGGGTAAAATAGGAAAGTAAATAGAAAGGCACTGCTTTCACACAAAAATAATTTCGGGAATTTTTTTGGGTTAAAATAGCCAGTTGCGGGGATCCTAATTTTCCACAACCTTTCCTTTTTCATTCTATCCAAACTCCAAATATATATATATATATATATATATATATATATATATATATGTATGTATAAACATTAAAATTTTCTATTTACATTCTTTTCTAGTTGATTCCATCTACCCAAACAGAGCGTAAGAGAATCTTTTGTAGTTGATTCCATCTACCCAAGAATCTTTTGTAGTATTATTAAATTAAAATTATCCCCGCCAATTGAATATTTTTCATAGGGTAAAAGACAACTGCATGGGGGTCTTAAGTCAGCTACGATTACTTGCTTTATATGACTACTGGTTAATAAGTTGGATAACTACACAATAAATTCTGTTCCATAGATTTGTGCAAAAAAAAAAAAAAAAAAAACTATAAATAATATATATTATAGTTAATGGGCCCCCATATATTAGATACCTCAAACAAGATTTTTATTAAGATAACCAGAATAAACAGAAAATCAACACATGATGATTTAGAAGTGCAATGGATCGAAATAACAGGTATGTGATTCTAAAGAGTGGCAATGCAAATCATACCTCTTCCTTATTACCCCATCCATCATAACAAACAAAATACCCGTTTGGAGTATATGCCTCGATCCTTGCATCATACCTGAACATTCAACCAATAAAACAAGAACAAGAAAAAGAAAACAGTAAAGTAAATGAAAATTAAATGAATAAAAGAAATACTTGATTGAGAAGTTGGATCTCTCTCTTTTAATTTAACATACCACTCCCCATCTTCACTCCACACAGCTTGAACTTTGGTGCCAACAGGAAACTTGTCAGAATGGTCAGAGATGTTTCTTAGTTCCTGATGAAAAAAAAGGAAACCGGGCGCGCCGGGGGGGGGGGGGGGGGGGGGGGTTGGGGGGGCGGCCGCGGAGACATAACACAATATGAGCACAAATATAAAATACAGAGAAATACAGCTCACATTGGGACACATACGCAATTAAAAGATTGCACTAGTTTACCCTCTTAAAGCCGAAATTTATTGGAAAAGCTCAAGTTCCTTAACCTTTTAAAAAACTGTCTGACAAATCAGACAAACAACTTAACAATCAAAAAGGCAAATGCAAATGAGAAGGCACAGCTATTTTTCTTGTAGGATCATGTTGATGTATATGTAACATGTAACAGTCATCAAGCACTTCATGACCCAACTGAGAATATTAAATTTTTGTGTGCTACACAATGTCCAATGCAAGCTGCATTGGGTAACATGACAGTTCAGATTCAGCACTCACGGTACCCAAAAGTGAGAAACACCAACTAACATGAAAGTTCTGACATGGCATACAGATCAAGGTGCCATATTACATCAACTATATTAGCAGAACACCATAACCATTTAACAAAATAAGTTTTCGCCCCTGTACAGAATGCTGGTCAAAGTACAGCAAATCTAAATTGGCTAAAAAGATATCTCACCTGAGCAGTTAGAAACTCTTTCAGAGGTAAATAAAAAACACACTTCTTTATTTATTTATTTTATATATATTTACAATTAGCTGTCTAAATGGCTTTGAAAGTATTTCTAAGTAAAGCTGTTGAAACTCTGACAAATCCATTCTTTTGCATAAAAGCTGTTGACTTTGATCTTTTCTCCTCTCTTAAGGAAATGTTGCCTTGATGGAAACATAAGGCATACCTCCCAACCAACCCAAACAAACAAAGTTGAATTAAACAATTTGAAGTGATGATATAAATTATATAATATTTACCATATTATGCGGAGAAGTACCCCCAGAATGGTGTGAACTAGGAGAGGCATCAACGCTTGTTCCAATATTCAATCCAGAATTCTCACTCTGCTTCGCAGTGGCCAAGAGTTCTTCTGTCAGAGCAATTACCTGCACCCAAAAAAATTAGCCAAGAACAAATTAAAATAATACTTATTTTCGTAATAAAAGCCAAATTATAGTTGAAATTCAAACTTAGAATCTCAGTGTGAACATCTGAAATCAGGAGACAGAGAGGCAGCCTGGCCATCATAAGATTCATGACACATAGCACACCTGCATGGCAACCAAGATACAAGTAATGGACACGTTTATAAAATGTTATTTAGCTGCATCAATTTTGTACATTCTCCACAGTTCTCATTTCTAGCTGTATAGAATTCATTTTAACATAAACACCAACCTCACCTTAAGAACCCAGGAATAAAAAACAATCCTCTGCAGTCATTGGCAATTAATCAATGTTGCTGGTTCGAACAACATAATCATTTGAGAAAGAGACACACAAAAAGAGAAAACTACTCTAAAAAACTATTACAGACAAATAATCAACTATAATAAAATTTGTGATCCCTTTAGAAACGAAGAAAATGAATTTGTGATCCCTTTAGAAACGAAGAAAATGAAATTGTGATCCCTTTAAGCGCAAAGAAAATGAACTCTGTCTCCTCAAAACAAATATTCAGATGCTAAGCTCCAGTCTATTCCTTTTGAGGAATAGATACTAGATGAAATTCCCAAGGAAGACCTACATTAAGAAAAGAATACCAAAATGATAAACCAAAAACTAATTCACAAGAATTAACTGCATGAGAATCACCTCCACAAGCTCTTTTTCCATGTCAGCGTACTCAGAGTTTCCAGGGTCATCATCCAAAAGCTTTCTGACCTGATTTATGGGTGGGGAGAGAGTCGTGGTTATAAAAGAATACATACACAAAAACATTTATAAAAACAAATCTTTTCACCAAGGAACAGTAATGAACTGATAAAGCATTTCGAGAATGAGGTTCCATGATGAATGCTATATTCTGATGACATCATCTTATTAGTAAAACTAAACCATAGATAAGTATTAAGTTAGAGGTCTAGAAAGAAGCTGTAAAATTAAGAGTGTTTTAAGTCTTTAAGATAGACAGGACTAAAGCCAAATATAGAGATTCTAAGTATGGCAAAACTATAAACACAAGTGCAAATGTACTAAAAACCAGTGATCAAAAGACACCCAAATAAAAGGAAAAAAAATTCATTATCTATCCTTGATTATTCACAGAGTGAGAGATTAGAGATCACGCAGGAAGCTCATCCTGAAAGTCTGCTGAGAAAGAAGTTTGGGATTGTCCTGGAGTTGCTCATAGAATCAAAGCATTTAGCGAGTGCCCAGGTGCTGCTCATAGAATAAATGCACAAATTGATGCAACAGAGAAGTGTTTCTTGCATGTCATGCAACTAACGTATACCTCAAAAACACAAAGTTAGATTCTATGAAAGATTATTGGACCGGCCATACATTTTGAACAAAA
Source organism: Cornus florida (assembly GCF_030987335.1). Classification (NCBI taxonomy): domain Eukaryota; kingdom Viridiplantae; phylum Streptophyta; class Magnoliopsida; order Cornales; family Cornaceae; genus Cornus; species Cornus florida. Next base: position 28,165,646 of record NW_026775572.1, read on the forward strand.
TGTTAGACAGGTACAAAATTAGATATTCATCAAATAATTTTGAATGGAATGTGGATGTTGAGATGTTGTGTGATAAAACAAGAAAAATTATAAATAAATACAATTCTGGAATATTGAAGTAGTACCCGCGCGAGATAAACTAAGACAAAATTCACTAACATAATCTGACCAAAGGCAGCAAAGCCTATGGGTAATCATATTTTTCATTCACCCAAATATCATACAGATTTTAATTTTCCTTTTCGCAACTTTTCAGGTTTTTTTTTTTTTTAAAATTTTTCAAGCCTAAAGTTTAGTGTTTCGCCACGGAGTTCCCTTTTCCAAGAGTCAAACGTAAGGGAAGAAAACTGAATCCAATAGAAAAGGTTGAGCCACTAAACTACTATAGAAAATTAAGGGGACTTTGCTGTGATTATTATATAAACAAAATACATACCCATAGTGAAAGACATATGTGTATTGCATGAAATTACTACGGGTAAATCTATAGTGTGTAATTTATGAAATTTGTTCTTGTACGCAATCCATAACTTTTTATGATGATGAATTAAAATTTATGATAACATACACTTGATATATTTAAAACAGAAAGCATTCTACATGGAGTCAAATATAGGTATAGCAACTAGCAAGCTTCCCGCTAGTTTTCAATAATTTTGTTAAAAAGTTAGTCCATATTCTGATTCCAGCTTTTTTTTAATTATTATTATTATTTCTAGAGGACTTTAAGCGCCCGTGAGACATATTAGAGACAAAGGGTCAAGAGCATACTTATGCTGAGTGATATATTTATTTTTTATATGTAATGCCAAAAGGTTACTTTATGATCCAACAATGTCAAACCTTTGCTTTTCTTGTATTAGCGAGCCTTAAAATTCAGCTTCACAAAGGCCCTAGCTATCTGAATCAAGAATATCAAGTGATTACAAAGTTGTGTACCTAAGCCCAAGAAATCGCAACTGTAGCATAAAACCCAAAACTGTTTCTTCAACGAATTTAAATTGGGGACTTTAAATGAACTCCTAATTTCGTGTGAATTCAAGTAATTTAAACCTTCAATTATTCACATTAGACTAACTCAAAAGACAAACAAATTAACGCATAAAGATCACATTCAAGAGAAAAGCAATTGAAAACACCATAATTCAACAAAAGTGAACAAAAATCTCGAAGAACCCTGTTTGTTAGCCCAAAAAAGAATTCATGAGGAATAATAAGATGAATATTTATATGTGTGTGTATATGTATACGTGTGCATATATACATAGATAGAGATAGAGTTATAGTAGTTACCTGGTGAAGCTGGTCCTTGTAAGTAGAGAGATTTGAAGCAATTTCTTCTATGCTGAGTTCTTCTCCACCTTCCATGTTATTTATTATCTATCTTTGTAACTTTTTGGTGAATAAATTTCGAACAGATTTGAATATTTGATGATGAACTGAAATCGGAAGTCCCAGTGCGAGAGAGAGGAGAGAGGGAGAGGGAGATGGAGAGTATGGGTTTTTATTTTGTTAAGAGATTTTTTATTATAGTTGCAGTAAAGTCCCCTTAATTTTATGTAATAGTTAAGTGACCTCAACCTTTTCCATTGAATTTCATTGTTCCCCTCCGTTTGACTCTTGGAAAAGAGAACTCCGTGGCAAAACCCTAGACTGGGAGAAAACAAAAAATTTACAAGAAAAATTAAATAAAATAAAATTTTGCATTATGTATTGGTTTAAATGAAATTTTTTTAGAATAGCTTTAGAAGAATTTCGTTATGTGGACTTGCATAACATAAAAAGTAAAAAAGAATTAATTACTTAAATTGTCCTTATTGATGTTCTTGTCCTCCGATTTTTTACAGCATTTCCCTCAACATATCTATCCATATTCTGGGCAATTAAATTTTGCATTAGGTTCTTGTCATCCGATCTTTTACAGAATTACAAAGTTTATTTTTAAATTAGGCCTAAAACTCATTTTAGTTTTAGAACATCAAAATATGGTATCAGAGCCATAATAAAAAGGACAATCAAAACTAAAATTCTTAATACAAATTAAAAAATATCAAAAGATGAAAAGAAACAAATTAATGTTAAAATAACATTTATTTTATCTTACACATACTCCTAAAATCACTCTATTTGATGATAAAAAAAAAAAAAAAAAAAAACTATCCCACTCGACTTTACAAATCTTTAGGACACGTAACCCATAACATGTGAAGGTCAAATATAATGTTTCTTGCTAGCACTTTACATTACCTTCCCTCTATTTAAAGGAAGCCAAGTTGAAGGCATTGAATGCTTTAATATTTGGAGTGTTTTTAATATTTGGAGTGTTTGTAAGATGTTGCTCTTTCCTAAATATTGTAGGCTTGCTCTTTACTAAATATTGTAGGCTTTCTCCCATAGCATTACTTACAATTTTGTATCATGTAATCTATTATTTTGTCTTTTACTTCTTGTATTACTATTATGTCCATTTGTTTATTTTGTTTTTTCATTATATATTGTTTTGCTTAAGACTGACCCAATCTTGTAAACAAGCCAATCAATCACAGCTAGAATACACAAACCCTCGAGAAATTATTGCTTGATCCTGATGCTGGTCGATCACCATGCATGATCCTAGAATCATTGGTGCTCGTCAATCACCATGCTTGCACATTTGTTTGTGTCAGACCATGAGGTGTCAAAAAGTTATTACATGATGATCCCAAGCCAATCACAACGGTACACATTATTTAGCTAATGGTTATTGATCGCGACCATCTAAAAATAGCTCCCTTGTGCACCACACGTGTGAACTCTTTGAGGCAGCCCAACCCATGTCTTGTTCCTTCGTCGTAGCAGACAATCAATCGGGATAGTAATCCTGGCAGAAGAGAGGGAGGGAAGCTGGAATAGGAGGACAAAAATTTAATGGCATCTAAAATTTACCTGCAAAGTCACAATTAAAAATTCCCACTCCTTTGTTTTAACCACTCCACATTTGGGCAACATAAACAGCAGACGATCATATTTGAAGTAAAACTTCGCTGGCATAACAATAACAACCAAAACAATAGAACAGATTGCAGCACATCTGACAAACCTTACAATTACTCTATAAATTTAAATGGTTTCCATTCAAAAATGAGAATTGGTATTCTATATCCAGGCCCGTGATGGGTGGAGGATGGGGAAGGATAGCCAGTATAGGGTTGACAATTTCCATTAACGTACAAAACAGATAAAGAGCGCGAGCCAGAAAATATTAGGCAAAGGATGCTACCCTATACAAGGAAAGACCATATCCAATATTCTGTGACGAAAACAAGAGATGTTGACCTTTCCATATAAGCTCCCTTCAAGCAAGCATATCAAGCGTCACTCCCCATCCATGTGGTGTATAACCCTTTTTTTGAGATACTTGTCCCAAGAAATCAAGGACAGTGTTCTCTCTTTCACTCTTTGCAGCAACAAGTTGAAACAAGCTCGGAATCATCTTCTTCTTCATCACTCATTCCGAACAGAACAATACTTCTCCCACAGAGTTGGAGTCTTCGCTATTTCACTCATGAGGTTCTTGAACTTGAGACTGCAATCTCCTCCACTGCAAATACACACACATAAACAATATGCATTTGCCAAGACCCACTGGGGTGTAATGTAAGAGAGGTAAATTTCATAGCAACATAACAGACTAATCTTGTCCATATAATACATAGATACTCCTTAAGTTGCTTATCAAAAATAAATAAATACTCCTGAAGGACCCAAACCTTTGCATTCCTTGTTAATAAAACAAGGTTACTTATTTACAATAACACACAATTGAATTGTCCATGACCAATTCAACATATTAGAAACTAATACAATTCACCCCAAAAGAGAACCAAAAAGATCCACACTAGAAGTGTGAAAAACCATCTCGCATATTCCATCCACAATTTATAGACAATAACCATTGATATAAATTCAATGTTCAAGTTTCATTAGTCAAGAATTGTTGAACAAGTGTCCAAAATTATTACTATTTTTTTTTTAAATTATGGATGTGTTCAAGATGCATAGAACACATATCAACGAGTGTCGAAGAACTATCGGTATCTACTCTGGAAGTGTCCATGCTTCTTAGGAGGTGCAATAGTGCGTTCCTTTTTTGACACATATATATATGTATTTATACAATACATGAAAAGCTTAAGGGCCGCACCTTATGCGATTCAAGGATGAAATTGCTCGAAGAGAACTCCGAATCATGTCTTCATTACGATCAACTTCTTGCTTGACAGCATTTTGCTTTGGCCTAAAATTGACAGTTTTCTGAAGAGGATCCACCAACGAGTCTAAAACTGAAAAGAAAATTAATTTGGAATCAGATGTAAATGCTAGACGCATGTTGGACATCCTAAAATCAAAATGAAATGACACACTGACCTGCCAATACAGCAGAAGGACATTTATCCGCAAGTTTTGAGAGAATAAGATGGCAGGGCATTTTAACATCATAATGATCTGTAGAAAACCAATATCCAAATTAGTATAGAAGGTTCTTACTTATTCGACTCAATTATATTATCACCATGACAATCATACCTCAAATTGAATGACAAATAATAGTACTTAAGGAATTCCCAACTCTCAAATCTTAAAGAGACTAACAAGGAAGATGCCAAACAATTAGAGAGGAAAAACAACAATAACTATAACCATTTCCATGAAAAAAGTAGATCACAGAATATCTAGGATACGACTAAATGATAAAAATGAAAGGAATGCACTAACATTAAACTCCACAACAAAAAGAAAAGGCATAACAAATGGGAAATAAGGACAATGATATTTGAGCTAACAACTCACCATCCAAACCAGATTTAAGGTAAGGAACAATGAAAGACGAAGGGTTCACTCGATCAAGACAGCTGTCCAACAATGTGTCTACGCATTCAAATGCAGCTTTCCTCAGCTCAAGGCCATCATCCACTGTGTGCTTGAAAGGACCAAGATCAACTGTTCTTATAAGTTCTTGCTGCAACAGAAATGAAAAAGGAATACATAACCATGAGGGACCAACAACGATGAAGTGAACAGTAGTGAAAGCAAACATAAGAAAATGTGGTAATAGAACCACAAGAAAGCAACCACAGGAGTTGCTAGGAAACTTGGAACCACCAGCACCTTTTTTTCTATGTTCTTTTCACCTCATGGTAATTAATAGATGAAAATAAAGAGTAATAACTTGCAAAGAAATTATGCTTGCACAGGGAAAGGTGAAGATTTTAAATCCCATTAAACAAAATAAAAAAATAGGATTTTGATAGTCCAAATATCAGGGCCTATTCATTTTCCACATTCTTCCCGTTTGCAAAGTGGCTCTTGACATTATAACAATAATGTTAAAGTAGGAAGAGAAGGGAGGGGAGTAGACAAAGACACGGTAGGCAAATAGGGGGCTAATGATGACAGTCTGAGGCACATGATTGACTCATATAATGATATGGTTGTAACTTCTGGAAAGAAAGTTATAAACCGTTCCCCCTTGCAAAAGGTGGCTCAGCAGCTGGCGGAAAAAGCATCTTTTGTCAAATTTTGGATTTTTTTTTTTTTTTTGATAAGTAAAATTGTATAAAAGTGCTCAAAAGGGGAGCGCATCCCAAGAGAACTACACCACAAGGCCAAATAGGGCCTCTAGACATTCAAGGAGCCCAAAAAATCGACCATCTCCTCTAAAGATCTATAATATCTCCCTACAACCCAACAAAAAAAAGAGTAGAAATAATAGAGAACTTAAGCATATTCCTTCGAAAGATCTCTTGTTCCTCTCGAGCCAAATACACCACCAAACACACAAAGGCGTAGCCCTCCAAACATCCCGGACTTGGAAATCTGTTTGGTATGGCTCAGCTCCCCTGGAATTGCTTATCGGAAACCCAACACAGTAGTTGACAAGGAGGCTAAATGGGGTTATTAACTTATTCTCTCTAGAACTAAGAATGAACATGGTTTGCCCACATTCAGATGTATCTAGAAACTGGAAGGTCGAAGACATAGAGGGCATGTTTCTGAGCTTAGATGATGCAAGATTGGAAGGTAGACATATAATATACACACTGCATTGCGGGGTTTTTTTTTTTTTTTTAATATTAAGACTATTATTAGTGAAGAATCTAATTTTAGGAAGTTTCACTTGGAAGCCCCCAATTCCTTCCAAGGTGACTTCTCATGCTTTTGTGCTTGTTATTGATGCTGAAAAACTACATGCAGCTGTCACTCAGTTCACAAAACCAGAAAATGGACCACTATTTTGCCCCTTTTCAACTAATAATGGTCTCGATTCCTCAAGAGCTATTCCTGTTCTTGGGCTATGTCTTTTCTTCCCAGAACCCATGGCTAGTTTAGTACAGAGAGCTTTTGAAAAGCTTCCTTCCTAGCAAATCCTTTGTCTCCTAATAAAGAAAGGAGATGAAAATTGTGTGTATGGAAAAGGGTACCGATACCATGGAATCTGAGTCATTAACCAATTGTGTTTTTGGTGTCCCTGCTTAGCAGTTAGGATGTTGTGTTGAAGCTTTCTTCATCAGTGATCGTCATGTAAAAGCATCTAATGTCATATGGACATTACAATACCATGACAAATTATAGAGTTGAATATATAAAGTATAATCTACATTGCATCAGTATTTGCAACTGATCCATGCAAATTGTACACAGAAAATATATCATGCTAAGGAGGAAATTTCATTCCTTGGGTAATATCATAGGTAGCATTCAAACAAAGAAAATGCTTAAGAAACAAGATTGTGACAGTTGAAAGGTTAAGTTACCTTAATAATTGTCTGATCATAAAGAAGTGGCAACAATTCTGGAAGAAGACCCTTAATTAGGTTTGGCTTATTGTGGGCTGCAGTACTTAAAGCCAAGACAGCTGCACGCCTAACATGCTGCAAAATCATTCACGAAAAATCAAAACAAAAAAAAAAAAGGGAGGGGAAAGGAATAGAAAAATAAGAATTAACGGATAACAAATAAACAAAATGAAGACAAAGGATTATATGCTTATGTTCCAAGACTTCCCAACAATCCAGATATTCACCTATAGAAAAATAGCATTAACAGGACAAAGAAAATGATTAAAGAAACCACGCTAATGTTGCAAAATTCCTGCCAAACCCATTGTATCACTATCCGCCTAACCACCATTATATGCATATATATTGGTAAAACTAAAATAGAGATGTGTGGTAATTGGAAACAAAATAATGTAGCAATTAAATTTCAAGATTACCCGGTCATGATCCTTAATTAACATCAGGAAAGAGGAGATCTCGGGGTAGATTATCTCGTCTAGCTTCTCTGGCCGCTCAACTAGAGAATATTTTACAGCAATGACAACAGTGGCTCTAGTGAGTGCAGCTGGACTGGTTGTGCGTTCCTACAAAAACATAAACAACAGAGCATTACTTACCAAAAGTAACAAAACAAATGCAATACTAAATACTAAAGTAAATGTATAGAAGTCATACCCTAAGCGCAGGAACAAGTTTTGCAGGTTCGATAAGGGCAATTTTACCCAGACACTCAGCTACAACATTGCGAACGCCTTCTTCCTCACTTTCACAGTGGTTAAATAGCAAAGTAAGTATCTTCTCAACACTTGAATCCTGAAACTCAGCTTTATCCACAGATTGCCTCACGATAACCTGCAAAAGGTTGATGAGCATAGGACAGAGTAGGCATGTTCAAGCAAACCCTGATTAAGAAAATAACACTGAACTCTGAGAAGGTCTTATAGATCAGTGAACACACCTCCTTCAAAGAATGAAGCAGAAGATATTGTTTCTTCTGCTGATTATCAATCTGGTCCAAAATAAATGGTAAATACTTCGACAGATTCCCAACAGCAATATTTCCAAGAGCATAAGATGCAGCAGACTTGATCTCCTCAAAAGGAGATTGAAAGGACTCGATAACAATATTTTCTATATGTGCATGCGAGCTTAGATCCTTCCTCCTCCCAATTTCTCCCAAACATAGCAGCGCAAGGTGTTGTTTAGCCTAAAAACAAAATTAAGCAGTTGCAAGAAGCACCGAGAAATTAACTATGACATAAATTCAAACGCAACAGGGAATCAAAATAAAATAAAATAAAAAAGAAATTGAAAATTAAAGAAAAGACAAAATGTACAAAAGGAATCAACAAGATAGAGTATGCTAAAAGAGCTAGAATATATCTATTACCATGTTCCTTTAAATAACACAAAATTGTTGGAACGAAAATTAAATTTGGAAATAAACGCAAGTATCAGGTATAAGTCCTTACAAAACAGGAGTGACCCAGTGATGCAAATAAGATGGCTTAAGATCTTTTTATTATTATTATTATTTTTTTTTCCACATCATTTGCTGGCAGATGTATAGACTGAAGGAGTTTTAAGTACACAATTGAAGGAATATAGATGACTATGTGGCCAAAGTAAGCCACAGTCCGGACCCCAAGAAAAGCATCAACAGAGGTGGAACTTTGCCCCTACAATACTGTTCTCATCAAGGTTATGTTTCCTTTATTGACATATGCCAGCAAATGGCGACTCCCTCTCTCCTTCTGTCTTCAATGTTTGAACCAATTTCCAATACCCATATTCAAAATAACCTTATCAAAACTAATGTTGAACTCAGAATTTGATGAGGAAGAAAACAAAGATCAAACGTCATTACAGAATCTAAGAAAGAAACAGCAAAGACTGTCAATCAGCAAAGTACAGAGCTCACCCAGCTAAAATCCACATTGTAGATTTGTGAATCAGGGGCAGAGCAATGTGTGTTGAATAATACAGGGACAAATCTTTGACAAATAAAAATTTTGAGTCCACAAATGATCTATCGACCCCGAAAGCCAATTAATTAACTGGAATTTTTCATGGACAAAATTTGGGATTAAAAAATGCACATTCAAATTTTTGATTGAGAGTCTACCATTTAAGTAAAAATTGGTAGCAGGATTCAAAATTTATCTCCTTCAAGCAATACCGTGAATTAAGACTTTGGAATATATAAGGAACTTATGGAGGATTTTCAGTTTAGCATCAAGCAGCATGTGCTTTATCTCCTTTCCATGAATATCTATCAAACTATAGACAGAAATAATATGACACCCAAATCCTAGTCATTATAAAGTATTACTGTAAATAGACTCAATAACGTTCTGAGCTTTGACGAGTCTAGGAAAGAGACCAGTGATAGACCCTTCAGAGAAGTCTCAATCCCTTAAGAAGCAAGATAAGCCTATCTCAACTTACTCTTATTAGTACCATTCAAGAATCAGTTATAAGCATTTAAAGTGCGGAACAAAAAGCCAACGCTCTAAATTACATTTTTGTTTTTTTTTTTCCTAGTTGGGACTCACACACACTACCTCCATTGACGTTCGAACCCCTGACCTCCCTTTGGGAAGTAGGAGCCTTGTACCGCTAGGCCGCAGAACTGTTGGTCTAAATTACATTAAATGTCAGGGTTGTCATCAATAAACACCAGTAAACCAATTTCACCAACCAAACAAGATTGTAAATATGATAAGCAACCATATAAAGAGCTAACTCAACAGATCTATAATTCTATTATGATCTTAAACTTTAAACAAATAATAACAATTACCGAATGAGTACTGCTGTCAGCTTTCAGGATGTTTGTAAGCATTTTTACGGTAGTTGAGCATTTCTGATCACCCGCAGCAAGGCATAGAACTGCCACACACTGAGATATGGAAAACAACGCCTGTTTGGCAACACCACCAGACTGGGGAGATGGTTTTGCAGTTGAAAGAAGAGAATCTAGCAAAGCATCAAAACTCATGTTTTCTGAATTAACCAAGGCAGCAAAAAAGTATTGTAGAGCCTGCAATATCCAGAGAAGAGGTTTCAAATAGAGCCAACTTCATGGACAAAACTACAAATTCCAATCAAGGCTAAGGGAATACCGAGAGGGCTTGCCCCTGAAGCAGCGAGCTTCTTACTAATGTTAACGCTTGAGGAAGAACTTTATTTCTAACAGTTGAACCAACATTTAAGCTTGACCTTCGGTCGGCCATCAAGGTATAGCAGAGCTCCAGAGTTAGAGCCGTCATATGTAAATCAGAATCACTGAATGCAAATAACAGAAAAATAAGGATACATTTAACATTCTAAAAACCAACTTCAATCATAACCATGACTAACCATGAGAAGATGAGAAAGAACATAAAAATAGGTAAATTAACATGATTAAACAAGTAATTTTAGGAAAAAGTTCAATAAACAAACCTTATCAGAGCTGAAAGTTCCACAATGATAACTTCATAAGCAGCCAGACCAATTTTATCACCATAAGCAACAACTAGAGAATTCAGTGTCCCCAATGTTGCCTGTCTCAATGCCCGATTAGCCTATTCTCCAAAAGAAGCAAACTAGTTCAGAAGTTTTCCATCAAATAGTACAGAAATCCATATAGCTTGAGAAATTATACAATAGAAGAACGACATCTGCCCATACCTTCCGCAAGAATGTAGTTAACTCCGTAATAACATGCTCTAAAACACATGATAGATCAATGTGTAGCGGCGAAGCAGCAATAACAGCAAAAGCCTGGACACCAGACACCATATTAGACACTAATCCATTTTCATAATATCATATCAAAGTACATTATGTAAAAATAGGCAATTGCACAATTGTAAGAAATGAAATTTAAGGCTATAAATATTACCATTAACATTAAATAGCATTCATACATTACTATCACAAATACAAAATCAAAACGTAAGAACTTTGAACACAACCTTCACAGCTGTAAGTCGGGTTATCTCATTTCCCATCCGGTCAACAAGAACAGGAAGGCAAGCAGGTAATTCCGCTTTGAGATTATCACCAAATGTAGAAACAACACGTCCCATGCAAGAAATAGCACACTCTTTAACCTCCTGGAAAATGGACCTTGTGAGATGAAGTAAAATTGCACAAAAATTGTTCGGTTGGTAATTCTACTAACCTGATCTTGATCTTGGTTTGTCAAGCGTGTCATGATGGCATTATATATCGGATGAACATAAGGTTTGAAATCAAATCCGTAACCCTAAAAAACAGAACCACTTGTGCCTCAGTAAATGGTCTGGTCTGGTAATATCTCAAAGTTAGTAGAAAATCTCACCTCAATATTTGGACGTACAACACGAACAACTTCCCCACACACTCTTAATGCCTCGGCTGTTACTTTGTAATAACGCTCACCAACAGCAGATAAAATAGGGGAAGAAAGAGCCTGTAATAACATCATTTTGAATCATAATTAAAGAGCCACACTACAAGTACATCTGCTTATCCATGGGGTGATGCAAATACGAGATTATCCAAACAAAATATAAAAAAACTAGAAGATAAGGTTGATGCAGAGCGTGTTAACAAGAAAGGGGTAAATTGAGTTTAGAATATCAAAAAGAAAAAGAGTAAATCGAGTGGGCCTTGATTTTTGTTGCACTTGAATCATTATAATCTAAATGGGAATTTACTCAGTAACCTTCAGAGGTTTGGATTGTATAGAATCTAGGAACTAGTTGTTTAGTTATGGAATTCATTAATCCATTTTTTTTTCAAGAACTAGTAGTCCTGTTTATAATTTCAAAAATCTTCTATGCAAAATATTTCTTATTTAATAAGTTTCTAATTCTTTTAGACAACTTATTTTATAATTGCTATTGGTAGGGTTCCTACCTTAAGTGGCTAGAGCAAAATGAGCTTATTCTCAATTAACAGATTTTGATACTCTTCCTCGTTTTTTATACTTCTCTTTACTGCTGCTTATCTGCATTCTGAAATTCCTGAGGGCCATTCCAAAATTACAGCTACTTCATTATTCTTTACTTCTATTTCATCAAACCCTAAAAAGATAAGTTGTTTAAAGAGTTGAAACCGCAAATAAGAAATTGTACATTCTAAGTAATGAACTGCATCAAAGATAAACACGGATGAGGAGAACCAATAAGGTAACTTGCAGAAAGAAAGCGTTCCTAGTTCCACAGCAAGAATATACCCTATAGCCACTGCAAGTCTGGATGTGACAGACTCAGCCTCCTATCATTTCATCAAATTGTAAACCGAGTACAGACTTAAGCCTTGGGCTTTACTACAACACTCACTCGCATTTTTATACTCGACAGCCTGAGTTTTTACTACTGCATTCTCAATAAGTTGAAATTATAGCTGTATGAAGACAGCCTGATTACTTCAGAATCAATATCAATGTGCCCAATGTAAGGGCAGGAAACGCTCCAAAACATGTACTCACATTTTGCCTTGAAACTCTACCAAATAGTGGAGAATAAGTTTGGTATCTTACCTTAATATAAGGGTGGAATACAGAAGGTGAATGTGAAGATAACACTAATCTTGTAAATATAAGAGCCTCTATCTTCAAATTTGAGGTAGCAGATTTGTCCTGGCAAAGTTTGTTAAGAAAAATGGGGAAACAACAATATTAGCCATATAGAAAGGAGGGGGATGATAGAATTTGTAACATACTTGTAACATGAAAGATCTAACTTACACATAATGCTTTTTCAATTCCAGGAATAAGGGATCCAATGTGGTCTGCAAGGCAATCGGGCAAGACAACAACAAGTTCTTTCAGAACAAGAAAGGCGCCAACCTGCATATCAACAAGGCATGACAAGTAACAGAAAGATCAAAATTGAGAAAATGCACCGAACTCAGAAAAATGAGGCATGACAGATTGCGAAAAAGAATTAAATTTGAAAAAGCGAAAAGGTATATCAGCAAATTACTACCTTTGTCTTTAAAGATTTCTCATGTAGCTGCCTATTTATAGATTTAACAATCTTGGGTACTTCTTGCTTCAATAACCATCTTGGGCTGCATATTAAATAGATCAGATGATTGTAAGGAAAGAGTCACCCTGTACAATACAAGCCAGTGCCGAAGTAGAGGCCTGCTCTACGGACTAATAATAGTACACCAGAACAAAAGTCCCTTTCTCTATTGAAAAGAACCAGTTAGTGGTCAATGGGACCAAAAAGCACACAATGTATAAACCATTCATGCCGCCCGCGGGGCGGGGGGGTGTGGTTTGTTCTGGAATAGGTTGGACAATGCCTTCAATATGGATCAGGAAGAATTTTGCACTTGCACAATAGACAAGCTAGGTATGAAATATAAGCCAATCCTACAGACTATCAGTAAAAGAATGAGAGAATTTTCTCTGTGAAAGAGAACATCTTAGCGAATAACAAGAAGCACATGAAAATAGAAATTGTACAATATGGGCAAAGAACAAATTGCAGGTCCTTCAATTTATTGTAAATTTATTAAATTTACTTATATATATATATATATATATATATATATATATATTTACACATTAGGGTACAAGGATACTGTCAGAGATTAAGCAGAATGGTCTTAATCCACCAATACCACTTTATTCAGAACATATAGCATAAACAAAAAGGATGGATGAGCCCTAATCTAGATTTAACAGAAACATGGACGGAATATAATTATGGATGGAATAATAAAATATATATATATATATATATTAAAAAATAAAAAATAAAGTAACAATAAGTCCATGAGGATTTATATTAGTGTTCAAGAACACCCAATATACTCAAAGTCAGTCCAAGGTACAGTTTTTTAACTACTGTTCTCAGAACAGAAAAGGGAACCATAAAAGACAATTCCCTGAAAACAGGCCTTTTTTAACTGAGTTTTCAGAAAATGTCAACCATACAGTTTTGTACAGTTTTCTGATTTTTAGTTCTCAGAAAACAGAAAACTTAACCAAACAGGCCCACAAATTCTATTTAACAGACACAACTTTTTAAGTTTCTCAAGCTCAATAAATTTCAACATAAAAAAGTTCAGTCGTCATGTTAACCCATCCAGTATAATGTTGTATGCTACTATAAGAAATTAAAATTCAAGGCAAAAGCATACTACAAAAACATCTCTTCCATTATTAAATCACTGCAAATATGTATAAGTTATTTTACTATTCCACTTTCCAGATACATTTTTAGTAAGATAAGATCATGCATAATAATGTAGGGAAAAAAATTAACAAGATTCAGCACTCAAGTAATAGAACACTATACCGAAAAAAGAAGCATAAACCAAAAATAAACTCACCTCGATTCATTTGTGTCATTATGTCCTTTTGTAACATTTCCTGTTTGGCGTAGTAACTCAATGAACGTATTGAATACATCCATCTGCAGCAGAACAAACCAGATAATTAACCAAGCAAAGGAGAAACGAGTTACATTGAAAGTACCATTTTCAGCCATACCTTGACATTTTCTTCCCTTTCTTTAAACCTATCAATCAACTTTGGACAGGCCTGCATAATAAGAAATTTGCATGATTTACTAATTTACTCTTTCAGTTGGTATATTCTTGTTCATTTGCATATATAAACAGCATTCTGCTCTTCCTTACGAATCACCCTTACAATTCAAATATAAATATCATATTCTGACAACACAAAATGACTTAAACTCAGATGTGGGGATTGCATACATCACATCGAAATGGCAAGATAAGATCCAGTACCTCAGCAAAAAAATAAAATACAAACAACTAAGACTTGGAAGCTACCAATAATGCAACGATTCCAACACTCTTGTAAAATATACCTCCTCATATAGCTTTGAAAGCAACTCAGGGCGAGAAACAACCAATGCTGCTAAGCATTTAGCAGCAGCTCTTCGAACTTTCCAACTGACATCCTCATCATCAGAATATTCATTTGCACTCTCACTACAAGGTAATAAAGAATCAAGTATTAGTAGCACTTCAATCATATAAAAATGTTTAATGTATCGCGCAGCCACACAAATGAATAAGAGAACTGCATACTCGTCTTCTTCCTCCTCATGACTCTCATTATCTGTATCTTCCTCCATGTTATCAGTGAAATTAGGATCATAACAAAGAAATTCCAGGGTAAGATGAAGGATCTCATCACAGTATGAAGAAATATCCCTTGGGCACCTAAGTAAGAAGCCCTCCAGTGCCTGCAATAAAAATTCGTATGCATGATGCATGTGTAGTAAATGATAAAATCAATTTAAGGATTGAAAACAATGGGGAATGTAACAACTTATCAACAAAATATATATATATATATATAGGGAAAAAAAAAAAAAAAAACATTGGAACAAATTACAAAACAAATAACTTAAAAAATGTACTGACATGCACAATACCTGGAAGCTATATTCACGAAGCTCCTCGTCGTTCTCTGATGCACTCGTGCAGTAGCTAATTAGTACTGGAACAGTATCTCCAAGATGGGGACCAAAACGATATCCAACAGAACGGCTAAAACACAAGTTTTGTGGTTTGTTACCATAGGGTTTTTTTTAAAATAAAAATAAATAAATAACAAACAGAAAAAAGTTATGTTGGGCGAAGGGGTAGCAAACAGTAAGAAGCTCATCTTTGGGCTACTTAGATAAGCTTGAAAAAAAAAAAATGAGTACTGCCCAGTTGGCAATTGTTTCCATTTTGCGTTTTCAATTTTAAATGAAAAAGAAGTGGTAATGTTTTTGTTCTGCTGTGATTTATTCCAAAACAACATGTTTGGCAACTAAAAAAATTTTGCACAATGTTTCAAAGCAAAAAATTTTTGGATAATTGTGAAAAATATAATATTTACATTATACTTGATTTTAATATAATAATTCTCGCTACAATAGCAAAAACAATTTTCCAGATTTAGGCCTTTTCTGAAGCAGTACTGTGCAAAATGTAACAATCATTACCAAACATCTGTTTTTTACTGATTTGACAACAAAAGAGATATGTTGCCAAACAGGCTCAAAGTAAACAAATTACCAATCCATAAGCAAGCTACTAAAGCCGAAAGTTTCTAATAGATCTTGCAGAGAATTAAGAATTAGCTAGCATAATGAGGCAACACACACACACACACACAAAATAAATAAATAAAAAATAAAAACAAAAACAAATAACTTTATCATGAGAAAATTGATATATTTTGGAGGTATGTGAAGACCGAGATATTATACGAGGTTCCAGGTTTCTAAAAAACCAGTCAATGAGGAAATGCACTTTTCAATCAGGTGCAGCATCCAAAGTACTTTTTTATTTGACAAATAAGATGAGAAGTTGAGGGACATGACGTATTAAGATATCGGGAGGGATATGATTTAGTCTCCAGGTTTGTCCATGAAGAGTGGATCTAATTGTATTACAGTTTTTTTCCTCCTCTTTTTTTTGAAGCCAAATTAGTGTCTTTTCCTACAGCATCAAATTTTGATGACAAACAGGAGAACAGCATATCAGATATAAACCAAATTTTAGTCAGATGCATGAGGAATCTTCTTCCTTTTTTATATTTTTTGGTAAGTATTTGAACAAAGAATCATTAAATGAGCGAGAGAAAGATAAGATACACAATTGGTTCCATGAGAGGGGAAATTGAAAACATACCTTAAAGCCCCAATCATCTGAATATTTGTACGGGTCATTTCAGATTTTGTACCCTTTTTTTTCAAAAGCCGAACAACTTGAACTGTTGCCTTTGCCAACAAATCATCAGATAAGCTTGAAGCCAGAGATGCTGCAGGTATAAGAAAATGTGTTACATAACTGCTTCACAACTACCCAAAACTGAATTCTCACCCTAGATCTAAACGATGTGTATCCTTCCCTATTGACATATCAATCATTAACATATTTGTGTTAGCCTCCTTTTCTTTCTTACCTATACATGAAACAGTCTTCTTTCTGATGGTGGCTTGATTGGAACTTAACTGGGGCAACAGTGCACCTAATAGCAGCTCATGGTCTGATGCCACTAAATTCCCAAATTTATGAAGAACATCGCACAAAATATCAAGACATTCACACTTTATCTCTGTGTTCATTCCCTAAAATATTTATCAGTTCAAAGAATTAGCACGAAGCGCAAGGCAATTAATACTAAAATTGATTAGCACGAAGCGCAAGTGAAATGAATAAACACATAAACAAATAAATGAAAATAAAATTGATTATAGCAATAAATGAACATTGAAAGAGAGACTATTTCCATCATGATGTGAATATTTGACGTCCATAAGCAAGCAGAATAGAGATTATTTGTTAAACAGTTTAAAAGACAAATCTAATATTAAGATTCAGTACGAAGTACTAGCCCTAGAGGATGAAATATGAATCAGAATTTCTTAGTTCTTGCAAAATCCTTATCCATAGCCATAATACTGTTGGGATTGAGTGCCCTTCGAGCCAATAAATAGGATGTAATTGACATTTGTTATTAATGGTATCTGGGATTTTATTAAATGCTCTACATATATATATGGAGAATACTTGTATTGGTCGGTCCATGAGATGGACCGTGGTTGTCCCTTTGACTACGCCATGTGATTTACAGATGTATGATGAGTGTTTATGCATAGGGAATATAAATCACGGATATTGCATTATCATGAAGTGTTCACATTCGGTGATAGAGGATGGACTCTTTATCTGAAAAGAACTAACTGGATCAACGATAAGTTGAGCCAACTGCAAGAGCCGTTGAAGCAATTGCTCCTCATCGGTGTTATGGCGAATAACACTCAAGAATGACAGAGGTATGGACTCTTGGCTTGGTTAGTGGTTGTTTAGATCTATTCGGTGGGCCCCAGGGCCTGAGACTTGAGTACTTTGGGTAGCCATTGATTATTGACATTGGAACATATACTCTCATGAATAAATCTATGATATGACATTTACTTTGACATGATTAGTTTGATCACGGAAAATCTGGGGCCTCGTTTTTTTGATAAAATGTTTTGAGAAAATGGTTTTATATTTATTTATTTATTAAATATATTATTTTGTCGAAGGAAAGTTTTATGTGATCCAACGGAAAATAATCAAAGAGTCAAAATAAAGGTCCAATAAAGTAATTGGGTTGATGACATTAATTTTTCCGATGGCAAATTGAGCCTAGATGGGTCATCTCAGATATTAATTTCGTGGTTTCACCATTTCTCTAATTGGAGTGCAACCATTCTTATATAGTGGGTTAAGTTTGGTTAATGGGTTGTAATTGGGTCATGAGATGACCAGGTCAATTAAATAACCCATTGAAGCCAAGAACAGAATGGGCCCAATAGATCCTCATTTCTAGCCCAAGTCTGAAGGTTGAGCAAGAGAGTGGAAAATTTTAGACTCCACGGGATTGTAGGGAGTGATATTACCACTCCCTTGGGACTCCTGTATATATGTCTTATAAGGGCTTACAACCCTAAGTCTTGCATTATTCACAAAAGGCAAGAGACTCACTCTACACATATCCTTTATCTAGGTTTCCTTTTTCTCTAGGCTTACGGAGTTCAAGAAAGGGTCATAGAGGTGTTCTAAAGGCAAAAGACCAAGGAAGAAGAAGAAGGCGCTTGGAAGGAAAGCTAAAAGAATTCAAGAGAGGTGTTCATCTTGGGTCTGGGACTATACTATATCCAAAGAGGTATAGGACTCTTGAATCTCTACAAACTTCAACTCAAGAATGTTTTACAAAATTTTGATTGCCATATGAACACAAGACCAAGCATGCTTCCGCTTTTTAACCCCATTTTGCAACAACTACAGTAGACAAAGGAACTGCCTCAAAATCCTCAAGATTCCATCTACAGAGCTTTCGTGGCATTAAAAACCTTTTTGGTACTCCAATTTCACATAAAACCCAAAGTAAAGCAAAAATATGCATACTTTAAGCAATAAAATCTACCAAACTGAACAAAGCAAGTGATTTTGTGGGCATAACAAACTTCAACTACATTATTTGTAACTTGCAAGGATGTTCTGCAAGGATTATTACCATAGCACAAAAATTGGCTTAAATTATGGAGTAATCCAACACATGAACATCTTTTACCACATCGCATATTCAGGATGGGGTTTGAATTTCTTATCTGTTTAAGGACTCAAAACATGGAACAATAAAGACAGTTATTATTCGGAAATTGGCCCATGAATGTTCTGCATTGTAGGTCAATGGCAGCCTTTTGATATTGAATATACGAAGGTAAGCAAGTGGTGAAGAAGTAAATTAGTTTCAAAATCATTTTCTTTTCGTGATAGAGAGTAGATTTTTCTACCCTGAATTTATAAGTCAATCAAATCATTGATCACTGACCTAATAATCACATACAGATCAATTGCCAATTCATGTGTATTTTACTCTCTGTGTACATCAATTACTTTCCAAACTAATATAATCTAGTATCATTTAAATGGAATAAAGGAAGTTATTCATCAAAAGCTAACACACCACATCTTAAACTCCACTAAGCTATCACATCAATTAGATATAAGTTATTTACTTCTGTGCACATTATATCCTTTCTTAACTAAAATAATCTAGTATCATTTAAATGGAACAAAAAAAGTGTATTTTCAAACATTAACATGCTTCAACCCAAACTCCACTAAGCATTCATATGTATAAAGTTAGCTTTTGAGAACTCACTGGACCAGTTATCCCTTTTATCATTTTCGGAGAGATGGAAACTAGAACAGATTGTGCAACAGATGAAGTGGGGACTTCAGAAACAACTGTCCTCAAAGCTATGCTTGCGATGTCACGATGCAGGTCCTTCCCATTTAGCAATTTATCACAAAGCTTATTAGCCATCTCCAGAACTTGTCGCTCATGGATTTTTTTCACCAGTGGGGCAAGACTGAAAAATCACATTAAACCACCAAATAAGACTTGAAAAATAAAATTCCAGAGCACAATATCAAGTTACTGTTTTAGGCAATTTTACTTATGTTGGGGAACTTAAAGAATACTAAATCAAAGCAATACCATCACATTTTGTGGGAGGGCGAACACATTTTGTGAAGGTTCGTTTCATTTTTTCAATCGACTGTTGAATGCATACCATCACATTTCTCTAAATGCCATCCAAGTAAAAGTGTATTGAGACGATGATGATTTTGAATGATAAGAAGCAGGACATGCAGAAACAAATGACTATAATCCAAGTGGACACCCAAATGGAGAATTTAAAACTCAGATGACGCAGCAGACACAGCGAGGACATGGCATTAAAATATTATACATACATACATCTATATATATATATATATATATATATATATATATAACGACTACCTAATGATAAGTAAATCTCTAACCAATGCACCAAGATGAAATTAGAACAATGCAAAATATTGGGGAAAGCATTCTTGTGAAATTTTTCAGAGAAGTGCCTTTTGAAAGAGGTTCGGTGCAGAACACATAAACCCGCATGCACAAAACGAAAAAAAGAAAAGAAAAAAAAAAGCGCAGAAGACAAATAACATATGCTGAAATTAGAATGTTATGCAGATTGCAAAACACACTTTCGCGTTGCTAGTTTAAGCTCCCTGCAGCTATTAACTACATAAAACATTAAAACATAAATAGAAGCGTGTATTTCTGCATACATTTTTTTTTTTTTGTGTGTGTGTGTGTGTGGATTGACATTTTCAGCCGATCATCACAAAGTGTATGTCCCCACTTAGGGTTGATAACAAGAAAAATATGAAAGATGCTTTGATGTGCTATAAATACACTGCATAAAAAAATAGTGGCTGAAGAAGGAGTAAAAAATGCCAAACCATTTAACAGCTAATCCAGAAACATCGCCAGCTGCGTCATCAAGCTGCTGTATGACAATATTTGACAACTTTATCTCAAGATCAGCATCAAGTTTAAATTCCTCTTTGCTCAACTCATTTAGCAAATCAGAAGTTGCCATATATCGGTAATCTTTATCCTTCCCCGTCATCTGCACAATAAAATCAAACAAGTGAAGATGCAATTGCAAGCATTTTCCAATGAAGGGAAAAAAAAAAAAAAAAAAGAATACGCAGCAACCAAAAATATTAACAACAAAAATATTTTTTTAAAAAAAAAGGAAAGAAAGAAACAGGTTTTTCAGTACATGAGACCAAAAAAACATACCTTTTCCAGTATACCAGTTATGGTTATAGTCGCTAAATTCGCCATCTTTGGGCAACCGAATAAAAAGTAGTGTTTGCACAAAATTCACCTCACTGGTGATGCTTTATTATATCAATATCTGAGGAAGAAAAGACCCATGAAAGAAGAAAAGTCAATGAACAACTCCATAATGAAAAAATCGTCAACACGCTAATGCCTTCTCGCATGAAGAAAAACTCGGCTAATATATAAAAGGAGAAAAAATAGTCCACTTAAACATATAAGTAGATTCTAGAATATACACACGTATAACTTCGAATGATGGCCTAAGAAAATAAAAAATTCTATGTCAAGGACTCAAGTTGTCAACCACAAACAGAGGGCATAAAGCATTCTTTAGTAAATCCTCTGAGTTCAAAAAGAAAAACCGCCACCCAATTTAAGCCAGAGGCAGATTCATGCATAATTATTTATGTCCCACCAATGCACCTCCTATGAAACAGTTTATCAATAATACATGCGACATGTTCATCCAGCAACATGTTCTGTTTTTTTTTTTAAGTATCCAGCAACATGTTCTCAAGGTCTCAAAAACCCTCCTTGTTTCAATGCTTGTTACTAATTTTTGGAAAACCCTTCTTAAAAACAAAATCAATATATCCTGATATACCCATTGAATCTTTCACATTAATGGGACTTTTTATATCCCTATTTTACTGATAATATCTTTCATATAAGCTTTGCATGACCTATTAAGTGGAAACTCTAGCCAAAGTTGAGCAAAAGGAAATCAAATATGGTATGACAATAGGCAATGTGAAAACGACCTATACATCAAAAAAATATTCAATCTTCCTCTAATTTACAAATAAAAGGTCTACAGTGCCAGAACAAAAACAAGTACACACATGTACCGTGTGTCTGTGTTCGTGCATTGCAAAAAATAAAAAGGCCCAAGTAAAGCGGCGACAATCCATACAAATATCCAATTAATGAATAAGAAACCCTAGATAATTTGATACAAGCTTAGACAAAGAAAGTACAAGATAAAGTTCCGACGGACTACAAAGAACAAACCCTAGACCGAGATAAAAAGTGTATCTAAAACTGAATCAAACAGATTGTATCAACCCCGCTTTCGAAAGAGAGAAATCAAAGAAGAGGGGACTTACTTTTCGAGAATAAAGCAGTCGATACACACACTCAACTGTGTGTATGTGTGAATATGTGTTTGTGTGTATATATATATATTCGATCTGTTTGGGTTGTATTATATTTGTTGTTCTTAACAAGCAAGACAGCCAGGCTCTTTTATAGGCTTCTTCGTCGACTGACGCAATGGGTTTGTGGCGAGGTTTTTAGAGTGAGGAAGGCAGACTGGTTGTGCCTAAATACTAGAGTAGTGGTAGGATTCGAAACGAAGCAACTGAGGGAGGCGGTCCGAGAAGGGTCGGGTCGGACCGAATATCATGGATCCGTATCAAATTATTTGACAATTGCATATTTTATTAATTAAAAAATATGACCTTTATTCCTTACAATGTGTTTGAGGAACTAAAATGATATACCATTTTTTTACATAAATAACTCTTTGGTTGATTTATTTATCAATTTTATTACTTTATTTACCAAATTAAACAGTACTATATATTATCAAACCATTTGTTTATTTAATGATATGGATTTAAGCTTTTGTTTGGAATTGAAAAAATAATAATTATACCCTTTGAAGAAGAGAGGTTAAAGTTGTAAAAGAGATCAGTAAAATAGAGACAGACGTTAAAGCCCTTTGAAGAAGGGTAGTTTTGGGAAGTTGCGTAGTTACCAAATTTCTTCAATTTTTCCTCAATTTTCCAATATTTGAAATTTTCCTTTAAATTCCCTTCAAATTCCAATCCGTGGGTATTATTATTTATTTTGTTTTGTATAATAAATTTGACTACTCTTATAAATTCTAACTTATGTATGTACCATAGGTAGAATAAAAAGGTATGTATGAAGTCAACCAGCCGTACATAAGTAGAATTAAAACTAAAATAAAACAGAGAAAAACTTCCCTAAAAAGAAAAGTTGATGCATCGGAATTTAATATGATATCATACAAATAAAATAAAAAAGAAAAAAGTTCAGTAACTTTTAGTATATCGAGTGAGTCAAATGAATTATTGACGCGTGGCGCTTTAGTAATTAGATGCTAGGAGAGAATTTTTTTTATAGAGGATCCATTCCCAAAAAAAAAAACCCTTGAACTTTGGTCCTAATTGGATTGAAACATCAAGTGATTTATTTTTGGTAATTTTTCCATGTAAAAGTCAACAAAGCTTATTAATTACAAATTTTGATTAAGAGCAATTTGTGGGAAGTTTAATAAGAGAAGACGTGATTTAACAAGAAAATTAATGTAAGAGACATGAAATCACCGGAACATTCATTTACGATAAATTAGGGCTTATCGGGGTGTTTTATTGGTTTTTTTTAGAGAGGCATTATTCGCAATTTCACACTCTATCATTTTACGTTTACACTTCACTTTTTATTTTTTTAATGTAAATGACAAAAAAAAACCCTGAGCTAATTAATGCATCATCCCTTATTTTATTATGCCATAACTATCTTTGCACTATATTTTTTTACCTTATTTACTTACTTAAAAAATACAATTTAATGTGACAATCTTACTAGGAATATTAAATGCACTAACTAATTTTAGATAAAATTACCATAGTCATCTTCTTTACCATTTTTCTTTCTATATTAGTTATTCCTCATCTTTTTTTTCTTTCTTTGTTGTCTTCAATTAATATTATATATTGTTAATCTTTCAAAAAAAAAATTTATACCCCAAGAAAAGAAAAAAGTAGAAGGAAATACTTGGAAGGTGAATTTTATGTAGGTCTGTTTTGACGTAATGACCATCTCTCTCCAAATTGGTGCTATAGTGCAACATAAAAGGGAAAGATATTTCTGCATTTCCAAATTGGTGCTTTAAAAAATACAAAGTGATTTTTTTATTTTTTATATTTATTTTGGTTTCTCTCTCAAAAGCAAAAATCACTTTGTATTTTTACCGCTGATTCTCATTGAAAATTGTATTTTTTAAAAATCATTCTGAATGTCAGAATGTCACGAATTGTTACCGCTGATTCTCATTGAAAATTGTAACGTTTCTAAACAGGGCCACTACTTACCAAAAAAAATCCATGCCTCCCTCCCAAGAAAAAGGGAAATATCAATAATTGTAAAAGAACATGAGGATATTATTTTGGTTTTAATTCAGGGGGAAAAAATATTTTGGTGTTCACTATTTTCAACATTTATATCATTGATAATGGAAATGATGAGAAATTTAAACAATGTCTTTTTTTTTTCAAAAATAGTATCTGCAAAAACATCACTTAAATGATGGAAATGCTCCACCAAATGCATTTTTTACACATCATATTCCTTTTTCTTTTCTTTTCTTTTCTTTTCTTTTTTTAATGAGAAAAAAGGAAACACTTTTCAAAAACACTATCCCAAATAGACTTGGTTATTTCACAACTATAATAAATATTATTACAAGACTTTACAAATGCCCAAAAAACTAAGGTCACAAGCAAACGGCTCTTGATGAGAGCTCTAAGTCTTCTTCTAACGCCCCACCAGCAGCCATGCCTTTTTCCTGCAAACCAAGGCCGAATACAATCATTCTGAAGAAAAAGGTTGAACCAGCCTAAATCAATGAAATTAAAACAGAATAAAAATGGTATCAGTTTTTTTATAAAAAAAATTAAAAGAAACATATAAAGAATGGTTTTATACATGCTACATAGATTGTTTGTATCAGCTACCGTGTATGTTTCCTCACGAATTCAATAACACCCTTAGTAACAACCACACAGTAAGGGCTTAATGATATTCCTCTCAACGACAGGTCTATTGGTGCTTTATGGTATGAAGGTATGTCGGAACTTTCCTCAGGGAATTGGAACTACATCATATTTTTAACACCGGAACCTACCTACTTGGTTTGTCTAAAAAGATGCCACCCACAATATCAACTATCAGTCTATCAAGGCCCCCTATGGAGGCTTTAAATAACCAAAATGATGATATATTCATTGAGGTGCATCCCAACTTCATCAACGATAGAACAACTGACCACAAGCATGTCCTATAAGCATGCTCAAGTTAGGCTCAAGTGTTATTGATGAAATTCATTCTGATTCTCAAAGTCCCTTTCATTTCATTTTCTTCCTGTATAAATTTTTTCAAGTATTAAGTTTGGAGTATCACTTCAATTTCTACCAGGTCCTAGAAAAGATGGTGAAAAGTGAAAACGAAAAACAAAATAAAATGCCTCAAATTGGAAAAAAAAGATTGAATGAGAAGGGTTAGGAAGTCTTGCCAAAATAAGGAATAAGAGAACATACCATGGGATCTTTAAAATTTCTTAAGTGGAAAGGCGGGTCAGATATATCATCTCCACTGAGAATTTTTGTTCCACATCACGGTCTGTCCACCGATCCTACAGCCTCTTCATCAACCAGAACTGCATCTATGGTTATTTTGTCCTGTTTTGGCATCAGGAATCTGTGCACAGTGCAAATGAAGTTATGATGGTCCACAAGGGAAGTATCTAAGGACTAAAGATGATAGGGTTCAGTTCCTGTCAATCAGCAATTGCCAGCTTGTCACCAGTCTCTGCTTGCCACAAGAAAGTGAAGAGGGGCACCATGATTGATTCACTACACATATGATGAAAGTTCTATGCTAGCTACCAGCTACCTAACACAAATTCTAATTACTCCATGCCTAGGTCTGGCAGTTTAAGGATAACCCTCCTTTTCCCCTCACATGTTTCACCATACACCCAAGTAAAAGTATTAAGGTCAGTAGTTGAAGACGATGAACATATGCTTACGAGGAAAATTTTAACTCAAGGAAGTGGATTGCCACAAACATCAGTACCAGAGAACAAACAAGAATTTTCACAACATGAGGGTTGTTAGGTGGATCAACTGTGAGTTTATGAAAATAATGCCCCTCCACACTGTTCTGTAGATTCAATGTGACTGGCAACATCCTGGTAATTGCGATTGCAGACTAGCTTAAACTGAAATGAAAAGACTGACTTTTACTTCCATTATAATAATTTGTCATAAATTGGATCCAACTGTATACCTCAAACATGGCTTCTGTAAGTATATTTTCTAATATGGTTCTTAAACCTTGGGCACCAGTGTTCTTAACATTGCTTTCTTTGCAATTAACCTCAGTGCATTATCCGAGAAATGTAAATTGACAAGCCACATTATAGAACATTTTACCACAAAGAAGGCCACTTCATCTGCACGAAATGTTTACTTTCTAAAAAAAGGAAAATAAGAGTACAGTATTGCCTGGCCGGGACATACACTAAATCAAAAGCTTACATTGTTCATGCTGAACATTTTCTTGTACTATTTACCAAGAGCATTTTTGGGCTCCGTGAGGACCTAATAATACCAAAAAATTGTTAACCTTCTTGTGACCAAGTAAAGCAGAGTTCTGTAAAATTAGAAAACTTTCTTTTCCAATTACTAGTCTACTACCATTGCTCAGTGATGCGTAAGCATCACAGTAATTATTATACTTATATGAAGGTCGGTTCAATTAGGCAGCCTTACTCGTGGGATCGACTCATTGGATGACTAAAAAACTTAACATGCATAAAATAAATGTAGCCCAAATGCAAAAAAGACTGAGATGCATGTGCAGCAGTAAAAATGGATATAATAAGAAATGAAACAGAATGTTGGTTGCCTAAAAAACAACATATTCGTAAAGTGGACTTAATCCAATGCAAATGTTGAAATTGACGCTCGGCAAATGGCAAGAGAAGAACAAATATAATAATAAAAAAAATTAACACATTCATGAGACAATAGAAGTAAAACTTGCTCAAAACGGAATGAGAGAACTAGATTAATAAGTTTAGGCCACATTTAGTGAAAACCAGCAGATGAACCAGCGAGAAAGACTAGAGGAGTAGTGTGATCCATATTGAAGGTAATGCTAAGGGAAGGAGAGGACAAAACAACTAACAGGATTGAGATAGTAAGAAAAGATATGATAGCATGAACTACACAATTTTAACTATATAGAATGTAAAGGTGAAAACATATTCATCTAACAACTCCAAATAGTTTGGAAAAGACTTTATTGAATTGACTAGTATCAAGCCAACAAGGCAATGCATTCATGTCCATAATAGTCATCAATTCCCTTTTAATACTGCAGATGCAGGATAAGAACTGCCACCCATCACTATAAAGGAAACCGAGCCTCCCCACCCCCACCAACACACCATCAGGAGGAACTTATATGCATAGAGCAAGAGAGAGAGAGAGAGAGATAAGAAGAGGGAAAGGGACTCCAATAATTTAAAGTCTTATATGCATAGCCGGATCTCACAGTACAGCCACATGTAATGGTGAATTGTAATCTAATTCGGATGGAAGACGTTGCTTTTGCACTACATTCAACAACAAACAAATGTAATTAGAAAGTAACTGATCATACCTGAGCCTGTTGGACCCATCAGTAACACATTGCTCTTCTCTAGCTCAACAAAATCATTATCATCATTTTCAACATCAGCCTTGCAAAATTCAGCACCTGACCTGGTATTGAAATCAACAGTGATAATCACAACCGCGTACATCAATCACTTTGAATACACAATGGACTAAGGAACAAAAAAGAGTGTTATTAGTATGAACCACAAATTTCAAATGTTCAATTAAAAGTCTTTTTCTTGCATTTTTCATACTGTGTATCGTTATCATACCATGCTTCATAAACATGGTTGAACTTACACAGTATTTTTTAGTTAGAAGATATCATGCAAAAATATCA
This sequence comes from Cornus florida, assembly GCF_030987335.1. Classification (NCBI taxonomy): domain Eukaryota; kingdom Viridiplantae; phylum Streptophyta; class Magnoliopsida; order Cornales; family Cornaceae; genus Cornus; species Cornus florida. The sequence continues at coordinate 28,193,483 of NW_026775572.1, forward strand.
CGTTCTTGGAAATGAAATGTGTAACAAGTAATGTACATAAATAAAGAACATAGTAGCAACTATTCGGTACCTCATTTATATTTCTAATAAAAAGGTTTATATTTTATATTGAACACAAAAAACAAAAACAAAACAAATTGTTGCATTGGTTTTGCCATTTTGGTTACTTCTAATAACAACTGCAACTAAATTGAATTGGCTGAAACACTGTTGGGAACTCAATCAATCTTTATGCAAGGCAGCATGATGTATTCTTTTGTAGTGGTTGTAAACTGCCACAAAAAACACCTGCCATGGAAAGCAAATTGTTTCAACCAAAAGTTCTGTAACTCTTAAGTAATGCACAAGTAATTCAATAACAAACTAAACTCCATTTGCACATTTTTTAATGAAAATTCCAGAACCACAAATAAAGACATAAGGAATAATAATCTTGGAATACCCCTGGTTCATTGTAGAAATGCATATCAATAAACAGCATGCAATTCTCTCCATTGCAGAAATGACACAATTTCAATCAAAATCTAGAGTATGATTTAAAAAGATTAAATTAAAATTTGCATTCCTCAAACCCATCAATCCTTGTTCTTGTTAAAAATTCACCACTTATGAAGTTCCTCTTTCCTGCCCAATGACGAACTCATCGAGTCCCTTGCCCTTTGGAGTAGAGAAGTCCTTCCCCGTATTCGACCCACCCAACCATTTCTCTCTCTAGAACAGCCATCACCACTACCACCCGACCCACCACTCCCCGTCCGCACCACATCATCATGCCACCGGTGTCTGCATGTCAGTCCCAATTGGACTCGCCGGGGAAATCCTCCACCGTATCCCTATCCTCAATTTCTCCCTAATCTTGGCTCCTACTTTCCTATTTTCGTCACCATCTGTGCAAACATTTCCATCTTTCTCCTTCCCTTTAACCCTACCAATCTCTACGAAACTCCCCTGCAACGGAACCAACTTGAACGGCCTGAAATAGAAGGCGGTCCTGCAATTAGGTCAGAGATTGAGGGCTTGGTATATACCAGTCTCCACCAGTGATCGACAACGGACGGTTCGAGAAGAGGACGTTCGTTAGCTTGGAACACCGAGGGCAATTCACAACGGCGCGAATGTGATCGTATTCGTCGGAACTTCCATCCCATTTGTGCCTCTCTTGAAACCCTAGAATCGATTGGCGGATGCGAGTTGGAGAAGAGTGTGAGTGGTGGTTTTTCCTTCCAACTGAATGTCGCATACATTTCTTCTTCTTCAATCTTCGAATTTCCAACTGAATATCGCATACATTTCTTCTTCTTCGATCTTCGAATTCAGAATAGGGTATGCCCAAAAAAAAAAAAAAAACAAAACTATTTGCAAGAAACCTTGAACCATAAAAATTCCAAGAAATCTCCTGGACTGTACATTTTTATTGCAATTTGTCCCATCCGACGACATGCGTGCTTGTCACATGACACAAAATATTATATTAAATGACCATAACACCCTTAACACCCTCCTTCCAACTGTTACACCCAAACACCTCCTAATCTCTGTTTCATCTCTGCCTTGTCATTTTGTTCTTTTACCTTTCTTCCCAAAAAGAAATCTGCAAGTCTCTCTCTCTCTCTAAATACATATACCTTTCTACATATAAACCTTTCTTCCCAAAAATCCATATATATATATAGTTCTATATATATATATATATATATATATATATAAAGAAACTGTAACTAAAAATGAAATCAGTCACTCAACCATACATTTGAAAGAAAGTATAACTAAAAATGAAATCATTCACTCAGCCATATATTTGAGGGTTAAATGCAAAAAACCTCCCTAGACTATTAGAGTTTTACAACAAACTCCCTTGAACTATAAAAAAAAAAACCCTAAACTATGATTTTATTGCAATTTACCCCATGACGTCAGCTTCTGATGCCGAAAAATTTAAAAGACCAATTTGCCCTTGTAATACACTACGTCGTTTTATACCCTTCTTACTGTTTTGGTTTTTTTTTTGCCAAAACATTTTAACACGAAGACGAAGTTGTCGAGGAAGAAGACCTGGTCGTACGATCCGGATTAGATGTTGTCCACATCATGTGCTCTGCGCACACCACGTGATCGGCCGGATCGATCCCGTACTCTGCGCACACCACCTCCCAGAACTTGGTTTCGATTTGGAGACGGCGACGGGCTGAAGTGGCGGCAACGGTGATGGATTGAATCGGCCCGTGGAAGAACTGCGGCTGAAGTGGTGGCAGTGTTCGACGATGAAGTCGTTGTCAGCAGCAGCGGCAGGAAATTTGTGGCAGTCGGCCGGGAATCGTCGCCGTCCATGGTGATCCGCGTCTTCTTCTCCGACCATAGCCGCCGCGACAACACCACCGCCGCCTCCACTAGATCCATCTCCTCCTACGACCACAGCCCCCACCGCCGCCACAACACCACCATCACCTCCACACACGACTTTCCCCACTTCCGCAATCACCATCATGAAAAATCAGATTTGGAGAAGGTTGTTGATTCATACAGATCCATCTCCTACTGTTTATATATAATGTGTTGTAGAATCATTTTGCTATAATTGAGACATTGACAAGACAACTTGAAGTTCACATTCTTTTTCTCACTGTAAATTGCAGAATTTGGGCTAAAAAATGAATTTGACGCATCAAAGATTGAATGTTTTGAAATAAATAAAGGGAAACTCTTTTAGCAGTCACGAGAGAAATCAAAGATCTCATCCTCTATGACGCACAGATCTCATCTTCAGCGTCAAGAACTAAAATGATCGGAGGTAGCATCTCTCAGAGACAAGATGTGGTAGTGTGGGTGGTCTTACGACAGTCCATTGGAAACGGTTTGGAAACGGAATGTTGGGAAACAAGCCAAACAGGAGTGAACGTGGGTGTGGCGGAGGACTTGGTCAATGTGAGGAAGGCGACATTGACGCTGGTGAGCTTTAGGATGCACTTTACTGGTCTTCGCAGATGGCAATGGCGATTTGTGAATAAAATTAGGGTTAAAAATGGACAATTTGGGGCTTTCAACTTGGAGTTTTTATTTATTTATTTATTTTCCTAACAGTAATAAGGGTAACTATGTCATTTTGAAATTATTTTATAGGTCACCTGATATTCACGTGCCGGAACAGTGTTACGTGGTGTTTTTAGCAAAAAATTAGATAGTTAAGGAGGTTTATTGGAAAAATAAAAATTCAAGGGATTTTTTGGGAGGGAGAGTAAAATTTAGGAAATTTTTTGTACTTTACCCGATATTTGAATGCTGCTATTAAGCTAAAAAAACCAAAACTAAAAATTTAATTGAATAGACATAGGTCAAAGAGATGTTTGTTCTTGTTCTAGGTCAGAGAGATATTTGTTCTACATATGCAATCCAGTTGGTCAAAGAGCAATGCCACTTTTATATTCATTGAATAGACACAGGTCAAAGAGAGGTTTGTTCTTGTTCATTATGGAATTTGATTAGCCCACGTGTAAAAAATTATTAATAACTCTTCTTTATCAATCCAGACGCTGTTTATCATAAGCTATAATGTTTCAACGTAAAATTTTTTTGGTAGAATTTTTTTTTATATTTTTGTAAAATGGTTTTTTTTTTTTTTTTTTTTTTTTTTTTTTTTTTTTTTTTGGTAAAAGAATTTGAGATCTTTTTAATATTTAATAAAGAGTTAAGTCGAGATTAAAGTAAAATTCATCGGAGGGCCGTGTAAAAAAATATATTGAAAATTAATGAATAAATTATTTTTATTGAGTTTAAAAAAAAAATTCATAAATATTTTACGATAAGAACTATCGGTACGACTAACCAGTAGATATTCAGTAGATGTTTAAGTTTCAATTTGACGCAATGGATACGCAAGCGTTTATCAGTGACGCTATATAAATAAGAAAAAACAAATAAACAAACAAACAAAGCATTAACACAAGGCACATGGGCTAAAATTGAAAAGAAAGAAGAATCAAAGAGTGTACATGTTTCTTTGTAGCATGGATATAAATATGACACACACACACACATGTATATATATGACTTTTTAATGGACAATAAAACGTTTCTTGTCAATAGAAGAGAAAGAAAAAAAAAATTTCATTAAGAAACAAAAATATTACAAGTAAAGGACATTCCCCAGCATTTAAATAAATAAATAAATAAACAAATAAAATGGTCCAAAATTGTTAACATATAATATCAAACCTATTTTTTTTTTTTTTCTTTTCCTAATATCAAACCTAATTGATTGCCTCCATTTAATATTGGTTCCACAATTTTTTTTTTAAATATCAAGGAATCGCGTCTATGAGGAATAACAACTGTACCAATCGATATTGAGTGTCAATTTGAGGCAATAGCTAGTAAGGGTAAAATGATAGTAGCTTATTGTGACAATATATAAAAATAAATATAATTAATGTAATGGATGATTACTATAATTATGTTGTGTTTGGTGCATGTGCATGAATAGAATGCAAGTGAGAATGGAATAATTATTCTCATTCTATTGTTTGGTTGTAAATGTGAACTGTGTAGAAATGAAATGATAATAACTATTATAGTTTTTGGTTGGACCAATTTAAATTTTAAAATGGAATAAATTTCAAATTAAATTCTCCAAAACATCCCTCTCAGTAACAAATAAATTAAATTAACAGAATGACATTATTCTATCATTTTTTAAAAATAAATGGTGACGGTGGAGGTGGAAAGCGGCAGTGGTATAGGTGGTGGTGTTAGAAGGTGACGATGATTGCAATAGTGGAAGGTGGTAGCGGTAGGGGTGGTGGGTGACGGTGGTGGTGGAAGGCGGTGGCGCTGGTGGTAGTGGCGGGAGTGGAAGGTGGTGGTGGAAGGCCATAGCAGTGGTGGTGGTGAAAGGTAATGGCGATGGGGGTGGTAAGTGACGGTGGTGGTAGTGGTGGAAGGCGATGGCGGCGGGGGTGGAAGGCGGTGGTGGAAGGCCATGGCAGTGGTGGTTGTGGAAGGTAATGGCGCTGGTGGTGGAAGGAGGTGGTAGCGGCGTGTAGTCGAAGGCTGTGATACCCCCACATTTCCACGTGTAGGCTGGCCAGGCCCACACCCGAAAATGCGAGAATATCAAAACAATATAGTACTTAAACGAATAAGAATACAAGAGGAATAAAAAAAAATGATTAAATCGCTGAATGGAATTCTATTAATAAAATTAAATCTCTTTTACAAAAATATTTCCATGAGTTTCAAATTCTGAAAATATTATACAACTCGGAAATCCCATAAGTTAAGGACCCCTAAACCAAAATCTTATAAACCACCAGTTTATACAAAACATTTAACAATAATTAACTATACTAATTAAAGGTAAACAAGATGAGTAGATGAATGACAGTCTCCCAGCTGCGGATCCTCAACCTCGAAACTGGAACTTCTAATAACCTGAAAAATAAATTGTGGGTTAGACCCACGAGCAAGTTCCCTCTACCAAGCCTCTGAAAACCAATAAATAAAGAATCTCTAACCAACATCATCCTAATTAAAGTTTTAACCTTTAATATAAGATGTTACAAATATATATAAAAACTTTTATATAAAAAAGTAATCCTATCAATTAATAGGTTCACTAATTTGATTAAACCATTCACCAACGATTAATTCTTAATCATCCCTAGACCAAAACCATCATTTATAAGTATTTAAATCACACAACTAGGCTTTGACAAATCATCCATGTCACCACCAGTAATATTTTGTTAACATGTATAAAATAATATACTATCCTGAAAATATTAGACTATTCTAATTTAAGAATATCTAATTAATCATAATCCAATCTATACATGCAGTAACCATAGATGATATATTTTAATCATCTAACACATAGCAATAATTGAACTTTGGCAAATCAACCATGCCATTAAAAATATATTTATTTATATATTGACAATTCAACCATGCCTCCTTTAAGTATATTTATTTATACCTTTGGCAAATCACCCATGCCTCCTTTAAGTATATTTATTTATACCTTTGGCAATTTAACCATACCTCTTTTAAATATATTTATTTATACATGTGGCAATTCAACCATGCCTCCTCTAAGTATATATATTTATACTAATAACCTAGCAACTCATCCATGCTTCCGATGTATATATTTTTATTCATACAAATACCTAGGTAATATAATTACGCCTATGGCAACTCATCCATGTACAAATTGTAAGTTTAACAATAACTAATTTATACATAGATATCCCCTACTGATTATAAGCACATACCTAATTTAATAACTAGTCTATCCAAATATATCAAATAAGAAAGAATAATACTAATAATCTTAATTCACATACATATATATACACATATTTAATATAATATATATGTGTATAATCTTTCCCTAATAACCCTTGGTTATTTAAATCCTATATATATATATATATATATACATCCTTCCTTCCTTACTTATCATAACTTAATAAAATCCCTTTTATACACACATATAGGTAAATATATATATACTTATATATACATATATACACATCCTACCATAACAATAAAATAAATTATTATATTTACTCAAAAGAAATGCTACTAATCCTCGTAGTAACACTCTATAGTTTTCAGAATACCAAGACACCTCCTCTAGTGGTTGTTTTCAACCCCAATAAGCTTAAAACAAATTCTGAAAATTCACCGGACCTCACAGGACCTTAATGGAACCCTAAAGAGTATCTCACGCGCCCCCAAGCGCCACCACAAGCTCCTAAACACATCCCACGCGCTTCCACGCGCAACCACTAGCTGGCAGCTTCCTTCACGCGCTCCCACGCGCCTCTTACTTCTCTCTGACTGATGTGGCACACCTGCATTCGCTGGATGCATTCTTCTTTATGCAGCGCGATGCACAGGATCGGCCGCCCTTCTTCAGCTAAATATAACCGCCAGATCCGCATGTGTACCATCTTCCTATGAACCGTACCACACTGAATCATCCCACACCCATCTACTTTAATCAACAGCCCAGATCAGCGATTGCAACCTTTCCCATGTATACGTTAACACTGGATTATTCGCTGGTCATCATGACCATCACATGGTCTTTATTTGAGGCACACTGAAGTTCTTTATACCGCATCACACCAGATCCCTCTTCCTATGATCAAACCGCATCCAAGGGTCAGATCTGCGGCACACCATAGTTCTTTGTACCGCGCCGCACTGGATCACACCCTCTTTTGAGGCGCCGATTCTACAGATGCCGCCTCCAGTGTATACAGTGTATATATATATATAATAATACACATAAATAATTATATATATAATTTCTAAAATATCAGAAAAATATAAATAAAATCCAGAAAAATATAGAAAAATTTCCAGAAATCCTAGAAAAATTCCAGAAATTATAATTAACCCTCTTGGTTCACAAATCAAACCTATACTTAATTTTAAACAATATGCACACCTATATACATAATTAAAATCCAACAAATCCACAAATTAAATATAATAATTTATGTTTTTTTTTTTTTTTATTTCGATCTAACATGATTTAATTAATGATTTTAAACTAAATTCTGGCACCCAAGGTGATAAATTTATGGGTCCTAAGAGAAGAGTTAGAGACAGCTTGCCTGAAGATTTCGAAACGAAATCGAAGCTTTAACCTTTGATTGTCTCTTCCAATTTCGGTATCCGCTTTCTCAGATCCGGCCTACTCCTTGTCCGTTCTCTCTTCTTCTTCCTTCTTTGTCTCTTTTATTTTTCTACCGTGAAAACTTCTTAACCCTAAACCTTATGTGTATATTTATACACATTAAACCCTAAATCCTATTCCTAGTAGGATTACAAAATAAAATAATAAACTAATATTATTTAAATAATATAATATATATATATATATAAACATATATTATATTACTTATGCATATATATATCTTCCATAATTAACCATCGGTTAATTAAATCCTAAATCCTATATATATATATCCATAAACCTATATCATTCGATAACACTTATCAATTAATTATATTTATATATAATTAAATCAATAAAAATGATTATTTAAATAATCAAATACCCATTGGCCTTTATTAATTAACCCATTAAGGCTTCATCCAAGCCCAAGACCATATCCTTTGGTCCAACATTCCTTAAGCCCAAACCAATTAATATAAATAAATAAAATAATTAAATAAATACTTAAATTTAAATACTAATTACATAAAACACATAAACAAATAAGAATTTACAACTAAGTCACATCATATCAATACGCCACAATTCAATCAATAATTAAATACACACACATCAATCATCATATCAATTCAATAAATATATAATCACAAAATAAAATCTAACTAAAATGGGACAATTAATCTAAACACTCAATTAAATAAAATAAATCATTTAAAAATAAAATAAAATTCATTAATCCCAATTAATAAATCTTTTAAATTATCGGGGTATTACAAAGGCAGTGGTGGCGGCAGCGATGGTGGAAGGTAGTGGCGGTGGTGAAAGGCGATGGTGGCAGCTGCGGGCGTGGTGGTTGTGGCAAAAGAAGGTGATGTCGGTGGTGGTGGTCGGAAGCAGTGGGGGTGGTAAAAGTCAGTGACGATGGTGGTGGTGGAAGGCGAATGTGGTTGTGGTAGAAGGTAGTAGTGGTTTTTTAGACTTGAAAGATGAGAGTTTTATGGGAAGTTAATGTTTTTTTAAAAAAAATTACCTCAGAAAGGAATGGTCATTCCATAGGCTTAGTTGTGGAATGGATTTTCATTCTAATGGAATGACCATTCTCACTTTAAATTGAATATCAAACAAAAGGAATAGTTGGAATGGACATTTCATTTCATTCCTTTCCTGCACACTAAACGTATCATACTTGAGAGGCTAAAATTTACAAGAAAAGATTAATTGAATAGTGAATAAGGTTAAATATGACAATAGGTCTAAATAAATTTATATTTAATAGTTTTTTTATTTGTTTAATAATAAAACTAATATAAGAATATAACTATTATATATTCTTACCAAAAATCATGCATAAAAAAAATTATTTTAGAAAGTGAAAAGGGGTGTAATTGAAAATTCATATAGTTTTCTCAAGAAAATCAAATTTTCTTGTAATTTTCGTAGAAAACTTTTGTGGGAAAGTTAGGTGGTCATGAAAAATTACTTTTCCACAAAAATTTTATATTCTTGCCAACAAAATTTTTTTCCACAAATTTTTTTTTTTTTTTTTTTTTTTTTTTTTTTTTTTTTTTTTTTTTTTCCTTTCTTGCTATTTCTAACCAAACTAAAGCCTTAGATTTTTTTATTTTTTATGTTGACCGAGATTAAAATAAGTTGTGTATTAAGATCAAATGGAAAAGAGGTTTTAAACAAGTTAGTGAATAATAATAGGGCAAATTACATAAACCACCCCTCAGGTTTTCAATTCATGCATCAAGATAGAAGTAGGCGAGATATAACATGAAGGTCCTAGTTTAGCAATTGACCTTAGTGATCAACATGATTTTACCTATATGACCTTAGGCTAAAACAGAGAAAATTTGAGAATGAGTTTAGTATTGATAAGTTACATTTTTGCCCCTCCTAATACATAAAACCATTTTCCTTTATACTTGCAGCTCATTTTGGTTGGTGGGAAATGATTGTCTCCTTCTCTTTTCTAACTCCTCTCACTCATAGGATGTAAAAAAAAAAAAACAGATTCGAAACCATAGCCAACCAGATTGAAGTTGATTTTTAGATTAGTGGACAAGTCTCACCGCCGTTTCTGGTCCACCACACCCAGTCCACTGTTGTATTATATAGAGAGTGAGAGAGATATCCGATCTACCACCATGACTGAAACTTTCGATTGTAGAGAACAAAACTAAAGCCAACACATCCCCACTAACAAGCAGAGCCACGAGATTAAAATACAAAAACTAAAAGAATAAGTTGAACTACATATATATATATACACACACACATATGTTTGTAGAAATATAAATGAATTTGAGAGTTGAGTGGAATGATTGAATACGAAATGATGAAATACCTCAGGGAAGGTCTGTGTAGAAAAGTAGTGGTGGCGATTGATGGAGGTGGCGGCAATTGGCGAAGGCATTGCAGAGGATAGAGAAATCGATGGAGAGAGATTGTGTTGGCGCCGGAGAGAACTCGGGACTCCATTGTTGTTAGAGAGAGAAACTGGAGAGAGAAACGAAATGTGATGTCCATAAAAAAGGAAAAGTGGGTCACGTGATTCACTTAGGCAGAAGGGTACTTTTGTCCGGCTGATTATGTAATTTCAGTTGTATAATGGACAAAAGGTTATTTTTGTCCAAAACCTTTTTGATCCCCATTGTTTTGATGTATCACTCTGAATTGAAGGATATGTGATAGGTTAACGAAATTACAAAGGTTGTTAACCAACATATTGGTCCATATTCTATCTTGATGTATGAATTGAAAACCTTGAGAGGCGGTTTATGTAATTTGCTCATAATAATAATAATAATGGTTAATTTCACTAACACCCTCTCAGGTTTAGCCAAATATCAACTTAAAACACTTTTTGAAAAATAGTATTACTCGCACCCCAAATCATTTTTCCGTTACTAACAGCATTAACATGGGTGTGAAATGATATTTTTTCCCTCATTTTTTTAATGCCTTTTATCACTCACACATCATCTCTTCATTATTTTGTCTTTTGACCCCCAAAACTCCATTTTATAAAAAGTATAATTAAAAATTCATACAGTTTTCTCATGAAAATCAAAATTTGTTGTAATTTTTGCAAAAAACTTTTGTGGGAAAGTTGGGTGGTTATGGAAAATTACTTTTCCACAAAAAATTTCTTTTCTTGGCAACCAAATTCTTAAAAAGTTTGATTTATTTATTTATTATTTTCCTTTCTTGCTATTTCTAACCAAACTAAGTCATAGATTTTTTTTTTTTTAATTTTTATGTTGACCGAGATTAAAATAAATTCTGTATTAAGATCAAACGGAAAAAGAGGTTTTAAACTAGTTAGTGAATAATAATAAAAATGGTGACAGCATGGGAGGCTTATGCCACATGTTGTAGAAGCTGGTTGATAAGGCAATAAAATAGCTTATATAAAAAGAAAAAAAAAATATAAAGAAAAAGGAAAAAAGAGCAAACATGAGAGGGTAGAGAGAAAGAAAGAGAGAAGAAAAAGAACGCATAAACATCAAGGCTCTTTCAAAAATCTGTTATTATAGGGTCTAATGATAGATTGAAGCTCCTTATAGAAGCCATTTAATCTCATTTGGATGGATGACTACTTCATGTACCTCACCCTATGGCTTTCAGACCTATTGCCAATACTAAGTAGCAGTCAAAATTTTGTATCCATTTTTCATAATATTATGCATGAATCAGATATATCATGGCGAATTCTTTAGTTTTTTTGGGGTGATAGTGGAAAAGTTGATAGATAAGTCACCCTTACTACCATTCTATAGAATCGTACATGAGATTTTCACCTCACACGGCTCCTCGTTCAATTCTTTCAAAGTCATTAGATCCTTTTCCTCATTCGAGAATCTCCTCCCTTCTTCCACTCCGTCCCGAAGAGTAACTAGGACAAATTTAGTCACGTTTTCATGTTCCAATTGAACACTTTCCATTTTTGATTATTCTCAAAGGAGAAGATTATTCTCTTTGCCAAACATATGCAGATCTTATAATAAGAGCTTGATTATCCCTAAACCCAATGTGAGTTTTTCTATTTTGACTTGCTCCCCCGCCGCGATTGAATGAGAATGGATAAGAGGTTCGTGGGATTGACGTGAGGGGGCAGGGATGGCTATATTTTTGGGAGTAAACTCTGGGCTAACTATTGATGCGCCGTATCAAAAACCAAATCGGACTTGGTCCAGCCAAGCATAACAGACAGATTCATCACATCGTAAACCGGAATACGACCTTATATATAGCTTTTGGGTAGCCTTCTCAATAACTAAAAGATCCATTCGAGGGGGCACCCTTGCCCTCTCACCGTCCGAATCAGTTTAGTCAACCTTTGACGAAGCGAGTTGAGAGGTTTGTTCTGTCATTTCTCTTTCAGTAAAGGGTATGAGCGAAAAACAACTCATAATTTTCACTCGTTTTTTAGAGAGATGGGGACTTTTGAGTCTTCATCTTCTTGCTTGTCTAGCAGGGGAATGCTAGGCTTCATCGTTTCCACTCATAAAAACAGTTTCACGTTTGGCTCACCTTGTTCTACTTGGGACATTCCTGGGGAGAAATCCTAGTCCCAATCTACTTTTATGCATACATCTTCCGGTTGATCCACACTATACTCTATTCTCGTAAAATGATACCGCTATTCCTAACCCGAAGGAGAGGCGCTCGAGAAGGTGAGACGTCTATCTGGTGGTATCGTATAAAAGGTCACGGATGCATTTAGGAGTGATATTTCCAAAGTAACGCGTATCTGGCTCAAAAAAAGATGTCAATCTAATGAGCCTCCAAAGTATGCTGCTATGAACCCAAAAATAGGAGGACGACCGATATAGGTAGCCATAAAACAAATAGCCGGCAAATTAAAATGAACTAGCATTCTTGATCTACCCAATTGGTTAAGCTACTACTGTTTACCAGTCTGCCTGTCCCCAATAATTAATTCTTGCTGACCACGTCTCGCTTGGGTCGATTTCGCCAACCAATCCACTAGCCTCATTGATTGGGAAAGAAAGCCTTGGTTGTTGTTATTCGGTGGTTCCCGTTTCTACATCTCAGTCTCTTTTTAGTTCTTCAGCATGTTTTATTGGATGGAATTTCAATTAATTAAATCCACAAGAGGCTTTTTGGGAGCAAATTCATACCAGTTGAGTAATGAAATCCACAATGGGCGAAAGCCTGACGGAGCAATGCCGCGTGGAGGTAGAAGGCCCACTGGTCATGAACTTCGCCAGCTATGTCAAAAGCATGAATTCTAAGGCAAAACCTGCTCGCCCCCCTTTTCGCCCGACACTTTGGTCCTAAGAACGCTGGTTTTAAGAATGTGCCCTCCTTCAGAAGAAGCGTTGCACGCCTTGTATACAATAAATGGTTTATGAGAAGAATTGACCACCATCTCCCCCCTTCCATCTTTTCTCGAATCTTCTTTAACGGAAGAAATAGAAGCTCGAGGTACCAGCTAACTTTCTTATAGAATAAAAGTGGGGTTCCATAGGACACGGGGCTCAAACCCGCAGCTTCTGCCTTGACAGGGCGGTGCTCTGACCAATTGAACTATAATCCCAGGAAAATAGGGGAAGCTCTCCTCCGCTATGGAACATCAGACTTGTAGACCATAATGAAAATGTAATTTTTGTTTTTCTTCTAGACGAATACGATATTGAGATCTTGTACCGGAACACGATTGGTTTCTAAGATCGCTTCCGATACTTCGCCTGGACAAAGAAAGAATAACGGCAAGGAAGAACATTAACAGAGGTGGTGGAATATGAAAGTTCTTCGGATTCTAAATGAGTATGAATCAGTATGAGTTGACCCAAGGCAGTTTTAATTTCTTGTCAATATTCTCTTTTATCCTTATCCAGTAAAAACAGGCTATGGTCCTTCTCGAGGGCGCATATTCTATTTCTTATAGAAGATTTTAAGCTTGAATTAGTTATGCAACCATATGGTTGGTGGGTATGTCCCCCTTCATCGTGTGCCACCCCGGGGATCGAAGAATTCACCGACGTGCCTTCCATTTCTGTTTCGAAAAAAGGCTCCAATAAGACTAAGGCTTCTGCTGCTGCTCGCTTCTTAGCCTATGACTTATACAACATATAGATGTTCAAGCTATAACAGACTCTTTCATCCCTTAGCCTGTATCTATTTTACATCAATGAATCTATTTTCCTGTTGTGCGAGATATAGGACTTGGATCTTGTCCTCGTCTAGTGAGCCCTTCTTTTGGGATCCTCATTGTAGGGGATAAGTTGAGTACGCCATGCTAATGTGCCTTAGATGATCCACATCTAAGGGTCAGGCGCTGATGAGCCGAGGGCATAGGGATTATAGACCCTTCAATAAAATGTTTGGATTCAAGGAGCATCAAGTTTGAGACAAGGGCTTGAAAAGAACTAAGAAGCCTTTTTCTTTTATGACAGACAAATCATTCCCTAAACGAAGGAATTTTTCACAAAATTATCAACAAATACTAATATTATCAACTAATTAGAATATAGACCATGGTATTTGATTCGTCAAATACATCATTATTGTATACTCTTTCATATTTGGTTAATTCTTTTTCTTAATGTTTTGAATGTTGTATTCGCGATAATTTCATTTCTTTCATTGGAGAAGGAGTCCACCTTCTTATATTTCTTTTGTGGAATTAACCATTTTCTTACTTTTCGAAAGAAATTATGTTTCTGTTCAAGTAAACAAATAGCAAATATGTCATGGTTATAGGAGTTTATCCATCACATATAGACTTTAAAGACATCGTGGCATAACCGTCGAGGTGAAGTTGATTTGCTTTATAAAAAGAAGATATTAATAAACTTCTATGAAATGGTTTCATGGGATTCAACCAATTGTCTTGATCGTGGGATATCATTGAGAAAAAGGAATCCATGTTATCAAAGGATTTCCTGCTATTATTCTCGGTATGGATTGTGTGTTCGCAGAAGGCCGGATCTACACAGCCATAGAAGATCCACAGATCCTTTGAATTAGAAAGACCCGAATAATCGTTTTCCTTCTCAAACGCTTTGACTCTGTCCACAGAACTTTTATCTCATATCATGACATAAGTAAGCAGTTAGATCTTAATGTGTTCTACTTGCTTAAATTTTGATTTAAAGGAAAAAAAGCGTGGAGCTGAAATAATTCACTCAGAACGCCCTTTAAAGGATTACGCGGTACGATTAAATCAAATAAGCCCTTCTGGAATAAATATTCGGCCTTGAATCTCTCTTTGATTAATCAATGTGTAATATTCCGAATCCTCATTACTAATGACCTCTCTCTTTTTGTTTGTCCGCTACTTATTATATTATACGTAAAAAAAAAGTTCTGATAAATCTGGAAAAAATCGAAACTAAGAATAGGAGACCTGCTGTTACCTACCGTAAGACCTCCATCCCCGAAGCGAAGAAAGAGAAGCAGGAACAACAGGTTGTCCTCTCCCGGCTCAGTAGTTCCGCAACTACTACTGTGGTTATTGCCAACAGGGATCCCTCATTCCGAAAGGCGCGTAGGACCTGAAGAAGCTTCCTTACCGAGCTGTTTTCGTCTGGCCTATTTGTGGTTTAGTTGACACTTTTGAAGTCTTAATCAGATCTGTTTTTCACTCCGAGGGATAATGAGTTCCTCATGCCCATCCACTTTCTTTAAAGTGAGTAAACAGAATTCCATACTTGGTCTCATAGATACATATAGAATTCTGTGGAAAGCCGTATTTGATGAAAATCGTATGTACGAATTAGAAGGAGATCTTTCATATCTTTCGATATCCACCCTACAATATGGGGTAAAAAAGCCAAAATAAGTGATTTTAGCCCTTATATTAAAACTAATTGCATAGCCACTCCCCTCACCAACAAAGTAAGGCTTGCCTCTACATTCTCTCTTTTATCATCCCAACAAAGTAGGATCAGCTCTACCATTAGCAATATAGAGGTCTGGCTGCTTCCTTTTTTCTCATGATGTAAAGATTACTACCTGTCATGAGAATTGAAACTATCTACTACCTCGTGATAATCTAAAAGCACAGAGGCCTGACAATTGCAACTACCAAGCAATTGTTATTTAAATTTTTCTTTCTTCTATATTATATACTTTTATATACTATCTACTCAGCTCTAGAAAAAGTCCACCCTAAAAAATAGGTGCTAGGAGTGGACTTTGAAGGATTGAATTGTGATGGACACAAAACAAGGTATACCAAGGATAAACACAAGCCACCACCCTTCCCCCTTTCAATTGAAAGCCTGCCCCACTCCCACTTTGCAGTGCTTCTCCTGTGTAAACTCACAGCATAGGCAAGGCATATCTGCCTGCAGGTGGGAATAACTTTCTTCTTGCTAGAGGTAGATGGTGCAAAACTGTTGGGATTTATATGCCCTGACATAGCAAATTCCTATTTGGATTATAATGACATATGTTCCTGATATATCTGAAATATTTATGATTTATATAATTGGTGAATTCAATGTATTATGTTTCGATTCATTATGAAATTGATAGTGTCCACTTGATTACAAGAGATATTTATAAATGTATGTGATAACGATCAATACATGAATATAAATAGTAATCATAAATTGTTCATAGTCGGTAATTAAGGATGGACTCATTATTAATTATGATTTGAACTGGATCCGCGTTAGGTTGAGATCTATTGCGAGAGCCGTCGTATGCAATTGCTCCCTATCATTGTCATGGCATTTGACTCTTAAGTATAAGAGAAGTATAGACTCTTTTATTAATTAGTAATTACTTTGATTAGTTCGGCGGAATTTTCGGAATCCTTATATTGGCATTTTTGGTAATTATGTAATTAATAGTTAGAGGGTTATATTTTCAATATTTGTATCATTACTACTTATATTTATTTTGTATTGATTATGGCTGATCACAAAGTAAATTCGAAGGACTTTGTGTGTTTTTAGACAAAATGATTTGTTATATATTTATTTATTTAAATTATTATTTTTTGTCAAACAAATGCTTTATTGTGATCAAGCCAGAAATAATCAAAGGTACCAAAATAAATATATTAATTAAGTAGTCGTATTGATGGCTTTATTTATCCGATAACTAATTATGCGTAGAGGGGTCAAAGTGCAACATTGATTTAGAGGTTATTTATTATTTAATTGGAGTTCAATTAATTTCTTTTAGTGGAATAGAAATTAATTTATGAATTAATTGAATTGGGTTCATGGAACGAGCCAATTATTAATTCATTGTAGCCAAGAAAATAATAAACCCAAAGGATTCTCACTCATAGCCCAACTTGATATTGGAATTCTATTAGATTTGAGATATGTGAATTGGATATTGAGAAGGATTTATTATTTCCTTTCCTTATCTTTAAGTTGCCTATATGTACATGGAGTTCATGTATATTTTAGGTTACACTTGGTAAAATAATTTTGGGAAGACAAGAAAATATTTTCTTTCTCTAGATTTTTAGGTTTTGTGTTCTTATTTAATGGAGGCTCCCACATGCCTAGTTTTCCAAGGTCATTCATAGAGGCTTATGGGTGATTCCTAAAGGCAAGACCATTACCAAGAAGATGGAGATTCAAAGAGAAGGCATCTAGTAAAAGGATCTACAATAAGTTAGAACATTCACTTTAGAAGAGAGATCTAAGGTTTGCTCAAACCTTGATGTAAGTTTTCTATCCCTAAATTAAATGGATCATCATATTCTTCATACATAAAACTTGTCTCTACACATGAATCAAGATCTTTATTTGAAAAACCCTCATAAAGTTTTAAAAACTTCCGTTTCCCCAACAAAAACAGCATGCAGCCAACAAAGAATAATGCTGCGCCATTAGTCAGCGCGATGTGTGCGGTGAGTAGATGGAAAGACAAAGCTTGTAGAGAGAAGCTAATAAACATCATGCGCATCCCATTTTGAATTCAAACATTATGGAACCAGGTTCCAGTGGCATATGCATGAATAATGAACAGCTTCAGCGAAAAATATATTATAAGGAGCGGAACCAAGAACCCTAAAATTGTGGGGCCTGGGTTGTTTAAATTTGTCTTAAACTCTGCTGAGGTGTCAGCTGCAAGGAAGAGTGCGGATAACGCCATTATGGCTGCCATTGAAGCTGCATAAACGAGTAAGATCACACAAGTCAACATGTTCATAGCCCTGCATGATAACCAAGACAATGGGTGAAAATGTTGTGCTTTCAATTTTACATCAAAGCAAAGGCAAGTTGTAAAACACAAGTCAATTCACTACCAGTTGAAGAGAACATGGTAAAAAATATTTAAGGCTGTTGATATGTCTCTGCCACATTAGCTCTAAAATGGGCTTAGGCAAATAGTTGCAGTAACTAAGACTTGGACTATACTAGCAAAAGCCAATGAACATTATCCCTAATGAAAATTGGAACAACATGACTAAGAGATTGATTATAGTAAGAGTTATTACATACAAAAACTATCTATATAAGCTTAAAAACCATATGCATGCACGTGGCTCAAAAGTTTAAGCTAGAGCAGTATAACTTTAATGTTATGCTACAAAAACATTCATATCTTTAATAATTGAAGCTGTTAGAGATTAACATTGAAGAGCTATGGAAGAACTGAAGGTAGCTATAATGAGGTATCTTCCTCTTCTCATAGTCTAAATAAAACACGTATAGAAAGACTATGATTATTGCTCAGAAATACTCAAAAAGTTTCAGCAGCTGCCATTGAGACTATATAACTAGATCTATACATTTTAGAACAAAAAAAAAATGAACATTAATTACTTATGAAAACTGTAACAATCTGACTGACTCAGAGATTGATTAGAGTTAGAGATACACCAAAGAACCACATCTATAAGAGTTTAATTTTTTTTTTAATTACTACTATACCTAAAAATTCAAATAACATTTACAAAACTTACACAGCAAAAAATTGTTGTAATTGATATCAAATACAACCGATCACACAGATGGCGAAAAACAATTACATATATTGAAACACAAAATTCAAACAAAGTTAATTATTGACACACAATTCCTAAAACCTTATTTGATAATTCAACAAGAAAAGAACGATTAGAAGCACAGCACAAATAAGCTTCTATAGACCTAATTTCTTTTGAATTACTATGAAATTTACTTATATGGAACTAACAATATATATATATATATACGAACAAAAATGCAAATAACGAAATAGAAAAACTTCACATAAAACCTTACATGAAATTTGCTTAAACTAACAATATATATATCAAACAAAAACGCAAATATCCAACAGAAACGGCCTTATAAACCTTATATAAGAAGATCAAACAATAAAACAACAACAATAATAATAATAAAAAACAGTGTTCAACAGTACTCCAAACCTTTTATGAAGATCAAACAACAAAACAATGAATAAAAAAAATCAAACTACACACAAAATCAATATCAATGATAACATTTAACAAGGAAAATCGACTTACATGGAGAAAGAGGAGAGAGAGAGTGGAGAGAGAAAATGTTTATCACTGAAGAGAGAGTAATGAGTACTGAAGAGAGAGGAATGAGTAATGAGCACTGAAGAGAGAGAAATGCGCTGAAGAATATGTAATGTATTTATAGAGAGCAATATTTGAATTATAAATAAATAGAAAAATATATTATAGAACGAGAAACAAATTCTGAATTCCAGATTCTTCTCCCAACCTCTCTCTAGGTAACTCAATATTCCCCCCTCTTATCCTCCTCGGTGCACGTGCAGGCCACGGACTGCTGGGATTGTGAGGAGGAAGAAACCCCAATTTTCAGTGGCATGGCTATGGCTTTCACAAAGTTTGTTTACACAGAGCTCCAACTGTCATCACATGTCTTTTAAAAGAAAGAGAGGGGTTAGGTTTCGTTTAGGCCTATTTAATTTGGTCCAGTCAATTTACACGTTTATGTGCGACTCGTAACAAATTTGTCACTACTATAGTTACTTGTAACTATGTGTGTATACATGTGTCCAAGTATGTGTGTGTGCGTGTATTCAAAATAATAATAATGATGATGATGATAGTAATAAAAATGAAAATAAAGGACATGCACAACGTTGTTTGGTGGAGTGTAATGGAAAAAAGAACTTTGGCATTGTTTGACTCGACACAACGACTTCCATGGATGACTTCCATGGTTAAGGTTCCGTCTCTTCTTCCTTCTTCTTCTTTACTTGACCGAAACCAATGAATCCAGATTGAAGCGGTCTTTCATGGGCAAGATAGGTAACTTTTGAATTTCAAAACCCCCATTTCTACCTTCTACAGTCGAACTGTGTGCGTGACATGGATTTGTAACGAATGATTTTTGTATGTTGTGGTTATTATTTAGTTTTATTAATGATATTTTTTGTGTGAATGCTCTATTTGTTGTTCTTCTTAAGTTTCATGACTGAGCACTGAAGAGAGAGGAATTGGGAATGAGCACTGAAGAGAGGAATGAGCAATGAAGAGAGAAAAATGCTTTGAAGAATGTGTAATGTATTTATAGAGAGCAGTATTTGAATTATAAATAAATAAAAAAATATATTATGGAGCGAGAAATAAATTCCGAATTCCAGATTCTTCTCAAAACCTCTCTCTAAGTAACTCAATATTTCCCCCTCTCTCATCCTCTCGGTGCACGTGCAGGTTATGTGTGACTCGTAACAAATTTGTCACTACTATATATAGTTACTTGTAACTATGTGTGTGTAAAAAACTATGTGTGTGTACATGTGTTTAAGTATGTGCATGTGCGTGTGCGTGTATTCAAAATAATAATAATAATAATAATAATAATAATAATGATAATGATGATGATAGTAGCAAAAATGAAAATAAAGGACATGCACGACGTCGTTTGGTGGAGTGTAATGGAAGAAAGAACTTTGGTATTATTTGACTCAACACGACGACTTTCATGGACGACTTCCATGGTTGAGGTTTCGTCTCTTCTTCTTTATTCCTTTTTACTTGACCGAAACCGATGAATCCAGATTGAAAAGATCTTTCATGGGCAAGATAGGTAACTTTTGAATTTCAAAACCCCCATTTCTACCTTCTACAGTCGAACTGTGTGCGTGACATGGATTTGTAACGAATGATTTTTGTATGTTGTGGTTATTATTTAGTTTTATTAATGGTATTTTTCGAGTGAATGCTCTGTTTGTTATTCTTCTTAAGTTCCATGAATGAGCACTGAAGAGAGATGAATGAGGAGTGAGCACTGAAGAGGGAGGAATGAGCAATAAAAAGAGAGAAATGCTCTGAAGAATATGTAATGTATTTATAAAGAGCAATATTTGAATTATAAATAAATAGAAAAATATATTATGGAGAGAGAAACAAATTCCAAATTCAAGATTCTTCTCCAAACCTCTCTCTAGGTAACTCAATATTTCCCCTTCTCACATCCTCCTTGGTGCACGTGCAAGCTACGGACCGCTGGGATTGTGAGGAGGAAGAACAATTTTCAGTGGCATGGCTATGGCTTTCACAGAGCTTGTTTACATAGAGCTCCAACCGTCGTCACATGTCTTTTAAAGAAAGAGAAGGGGTTAGGTCTTGTTTAGACTTATTTAATTAGGTCCAATGAATTTACATGTTTATGTGCGACTCGTAACAAATTTGTCACTACTATATATAGTTACTTGTAACTATGTGTGTGTAAAAAACTATGTGTGTGTACATGTGTCCAAGTATGTGCGTGTGCGTGTATTCAAAATAATAATAATAATAATGATGATGATGATGATAGTAGCAAAAATGAAAATAAAGGACATGCATGACGTCGTTTGGTAGAGTGTAATGGAAGAAAGAACTTTGGCATTGTTTGACTCGACACGACGACTTCCATGGACGACTTCCATGGTTGAGGTTCCGTCTCTTCTTCCTTCTTCTTCTTTACTTGACCGAAACCGATGAATCCAAATTGAAGCAATCTTTCATGGGCAAGATAGGTAACTTTTTAATTTCAAAACCCCCATTTCTACCTTCTACAGTTGAAATGCTTTGTTTATTATTCTTCTTGAGTTCCATGAATGAGCACTGAAGAGAGAGGAATGAGGAATGAGCACTGAAGAGAGAGAAATGCTCTGAAGAATGTGTAATGAATTTATAGAGAGCAGTATTTGAATTATACATAAATAGAAAAATATATTATGGACAGATAAACAAATTCCGAATTCCGAATTCCAGATTCTTCTCCAAATCTCTCTCTAGGTAACTCAATATTTCCCCCTTTCACATCCTCTTCGATGCACGTGCATGCTACGGACCGCTGGGATTGTAAGGAGGAAGAAACCCCAATTTTCAATGGCATGGCTATGGCTTTCACAGAGTTTGTTTACACAGAACTCCAACCGTCGTCACATGTCTTTTAAAAGAAAGAGAAGATGTTAGGTCTTGTTTGGACCAATTTAATTTGGTCCAGTCAATTTACATGTTTATGTGTGACTCGTAACAAATTTGTCACTTCTATATATAGTTACTTGTGACTATGTGTGTGTAAAAAAACTATGTGTGTGTACATGTGCCCAAGTATGTGCGTGTGCATGTATTCAAAAAAATAAAAATAAAAATAATAATAATGATGATGATATTAGCAAAAATGAAAATAAAGGACATGCACGATGTCGTTTGGTGGAGTGTAATGGAAGAAAGAACTTTGGCATTGTTTGACTCGACACGACGACTTCCATGGACGACTTCTATGGTTGAGGTTCCATCTTTTCTTCCTTCTTCTTCTTTACTTGACCGAAACCGATGAATCCAGATTGAAGCGATCTTTCATGGGCAAGATAGGTAACTTTTGAATTTCAAAACCCCTATTTCTACCTTCTACAGTCTAATTGTGTGCGTGACATGGATTTGTAACGAAGGATTTTTGTATGTTGTGGTTATTATTTAGTTTTATTAATGATATTTTTCGTGTGAATGCTCTGTTTGTTGTTCTTTTTGAGTCCATGAATAAGCACTGAAGAGAGAGGAATGATGAATGAACACTGAAGAGAGAGGAATGAGCACTGAAGAGAGGAATGCTTTGAAGAATGCGTAATGTATTTATATAGAGCAATATTTGAATTATAAATAAATAGAAAAATATATTATGGAGCGAGAAACAAATTCTGAATTCCAATTTCTTCTCCCAACCTCTCTCTAGGTACCTCAATATTTCCCCCTCTCTCATCCTCCTCGGTGCACGTGTAGGCCGCGGACCGCTGGGATTGTGAAGAGGAAGAAACCCCAATTTTCAGTGGCATGGCTATGGCTTTCACAAAGTTTGTTTACACAGAGCTCTAACCGTCGTCACATATCTTTTAAAAGAAAGAGAAGGGGTTAGGTTTTGTTTGGGCTTATTTAATTTGGTCTAGTCAATTTACATGTTTAGTTAACTAACAATGTTTCTTTAGACAATTGACTGATTAAGGTATAGAAAATCCTATTTGGGTAATTAATAAAAAAAAAATTACCAATTTATTTCTGAACAA
The DNA here is from genome assembly GCF_030987335.1 of Cornus florida. Classification (NCBI taxonomy): domain Eukaryota; kingdom Viridiplantae; phylum Streptophyta; class Magnoliopsida; order Cornales; family Cornaceae; genus Cornus; species Cornus florida. The sequence goes on from NW_026775572.1 coordinate 28,216,653, forward strand.
TTCACCACTCAGTACCCTATCTCTTCTTTTGACCAATTTACTAATCCTATTTGAGAATCTACTAGTGGAAGGAGAGTGTGAGGTAGTTCATGGCAAGCCCCTTCCAACACTATGGAATTCACTCAAAAACATGCTTTTTGTAAGTATTTTAATTTTCAAGAAGTAACTTTAGAGCTTTACCCTATATTAAGTACTTTTGCTTGTTAAAGATCTTGTCATGATTTTTTATTATTTATTATTTTTTTTTTAGTTCTGAAAAGATTTCTATCTTCAAAAAGCTTGGCATGTTGATAAAAATTGTTTCAGATTAGTTCAGATTTTTTTTATTTTTTATTTTTATTTTTTATTTTTTTCTTTTTTCATGCCTAGATTCAAATTTTCTTGTAGACAAAATTGAAAAAAAAAAAAATGGGAAATAGAAGTTATAGAAATATATATATATATATATATATATATATATATATATATATATATATTTGTTTTGCTGAAATAAAATGTAGATTATGGTGATTACCTCAAAATGCAATTCAAATTTTGTTCCTTTATATTGTTAAAAAAAAAATTATATAAAAAAGATCATAAAAGATTTCACCAAATAGGATTTAGTTTGCAAAACAAGAATTACAGACCTTGATTAGTTGATTTAGGAAAAAAAATTAAAACAAAACCCATACATACAAGTTAGCAGTTGCAGAGAGAGGGGGGAACAAGCTTAAGAGTTGAGAGACAGCGGGCCAGCGGTTGAAGCTTGCGAACGGCGAACCTGACTGGAACAGCGGGCGATGGAAACTGAAAGATATGGGTTTTGATATTGAACAATCTGAAATTATATGCCGATATGGGTTTTCAACTTTTGATTCTTGCGGACAGACAGATAGATAAACTGAAATATATGGGTTTTGAACTTCTGATTCTGGTAGATTTTGTAGTTTGCAGTTGCAAAGAAAGAGATAGGGTAAGTTCAGAGTTGAGAACGATAAAAGAGATAGAGGTAATTGGGGAGGCTGAAATGATTTTCCCTAATAAGCAGGTTTGGTTAAACCTACCGATCAAAAAGCAGGTTTGCTACTGGAGTTACAGAATCTGACAGATTTAATTCTGATATGGTGATAATGATATTCAGTGTTTCGAGTTTTCAAACTCGTACAATAATTTATCACTAATATCTTTTTTTGACAAAGGCTGAAATGATTTGCCTTAAAAATATTTTGTTTTTTTGGTGACCCTTATAAATTTGAGGTCTCATATATTTTGAGCCCCTAGGTGACTGTCTTTGTCGAGTCAGGATCGGTCCTGTTTGTAATGGAAAGAGGTTTGTGTAATACCAAATTGATGCTTTGACAAAAATAATAATAATAAAAAAATCCGAAAACATGTACCAAATGCGATTGTTGCTGCTGATTATAATAATCTTTTGAAAATGGCAACAAGAAAAATTGAAAATTGTAGCGCACAAACAAGAAACCCACAACCACCAAACCCGCAGAAACGCAACGGAGATGGAGATCGAAACCAACAATTGAACAACCTCCACCAGACAAATCACGATGAACGCAAACACCAAAACTCTCGATGAAACGAGAAACTCTCTCTACAGAGAAAACCTCGACAGCAACGAGGAACTTTAATTGTGTGATTTTGATCAAGAATGTATGAATCAACTCCAAAATTTGTCACTTTTATTAGTGCCAACCCGGTGTTGGGTGGGCTGATCTATCTTTGGAATATGGCGTTGGTCTGGAGTTATTCTCGATTTTATTTTTTTATCGCTAAATTTATAATATTTGTGTGGCTTTGGTGGTGTTTTCTAGCCGTTGATCCATATTCTGTTCTATTTTCCTTTAGCTTTTGGTTTTCGGTTATCTGTTGTGGGTGATGCGTACTCGGATGATGAGGGGGCTTTGGGGGATTTGTGGTGGCGTTCTTTGTTGGTTGCATTTGGGTTGGCCTTGGGTATAGAAAGGTTTTATGTTGGTATTATTTGGTGAGTTGGTTGAGAGTTCCTTGGCATTACTAGCATTCTGGTGGAGTAGGGCATCAAGGAAACGCTATCAGAAGCGATGGGTTTCCCCATTGCCTATCGGATGGTTGTGGTTAGGGTTTCATTGGCCGCCGATGAGCTGTTAGGGTTGGGCAGGCATGTGGTGGTGGTGGTCTCCGGCAAGCTTGAAGTAGAAGTTAGTGCGCCGGTGTTATGTGTAAGGACCGTTTTGGTGTCTGGTTTTTTGTGTTTTTCTGATCTCGGATGGTTAGCTGTGGATTTGTTTGGTTGATTCTTTCCGCCGCTGTCTTGGTGGGTGCATTTGGCAATGGATAGTGGATGTCCCGTCGCTGTGTAGTTGGCCGGACTTTGATGTTTTTGGTGTTTCGGTGGGCATGATCGGCGAGTTTTTTATTGGTCGGCTGTGGTGGTTGGCTTCTGGTTGTGTGGGGGCCCGACTTGGTGACATCATGTGTAATACCCCTAAAATTAAAAAGGATAAAATTGGAATTTAAATTTTATTCTATGTGCATTTTTGTCTATTGATTTTGTAATTGTTGTATTTTGTTTGTTTTATTGTATTTTAAATGCCTTATTTGGTTAATTATTTATTTATCTTATTTTCTTTATTTGAATTATGGTTTGTTTAGTTATCTGAGTTATTGTATTGTTTGTTTTATTTTAAATTGTATTTTAAATGTCTTATTTGGTTAATTATTTAATTGACTTTAATAAGTGCTTAAGTAGAAGTTGAATTAACAGTTTTCAGTTAGGGTTTCTTGGAGCCGTCATACAAGTATTTAACATGTATGTGACTTAAGTTTATGGGCCGACTCTAGTTTAATTAGGGTTCTGCCTTAGCTCTAGTTTAATTAGGGTTTTCTAAAGGCCTATATATATATAGTTTAATTAGGGTTTTCTAAAGGCCTATATATATACGTGTATAAGTTTCACTAAGGGTTTTGGAAGAACCCTATTCACGGCACAGTAAAAATAGAACGTAACAGAGAGAAAGTTGAGAGAACAGAGGCAATGGTAAGAGCTACCAAGGACAAGAACAGAGAGGGTCAAAGGAGGGTTGTGGTGGATTAGATCACACCCATAGGAGGCTTGAAGGAAGTTAGTAGTTGTCGGAAACTTAGAGACGACGCAGGGATTTCATAACTGAAATCACAGGCAAGTTCTTCTCTTTTTCCTTTTCTTTGGCTCGTGTTCTGTGCACCTAGATAATCTCTAGGGTTTAATCAATCAATAACTGGAAGTTATATGTTTAATATATGTTATATGAATGATCTGTTTGTCGTAAATTCAAATCTGTTTACAGTTCATGTATTAACCGCTCCCAGTTTTGTTCTTAAAAGCATATTAAGTTCTGTTGTAATGTTTGTTACTGTACTTGCTTCCATCTTCTATAAACGAACCATGGGGATATTAATGGGGTGATAGAATACCTTAGGTTCAGTATTATTGAGGAACAAAGGGGTTGGAATGGAGCTGTGGTTGCAAAATAGTTTCAGTGTTGTCCCTAAAGCATGTCTAGTTCGGTAGCAAATTTGATCTATGTAATTGATTTAAATGGTTAAAATCAAACCTTTGGGATGCTAGTGGATATTAATAAGACCCTTAGGATCAATTTTTGAAACCAACTGAAGGGTAGAAACATGCCGGAGAAGAAGCAGAAAGTCAGAACGGAGCAGAACGGGGACAGAGGCTCTCAAAGGAAGTGAGAGCCGGCTCCATGGATGTGGGAGCAAGCTCCCAAACTCATTGAGCCGGCTCTACATTCTTAGAGCCGGTTCCAGGCTCAAAAAAGAGCCTGCTCTTGGAATTTAGAGCAGGCTCTTTCAAATAGTAGTTTTTTGACTTTTTTTTTCTACGAACTATTTGGATACTGTTGGAGCATGGGAACGTTTCTGTTGACTCTAGGGTTTTATAGAGGGATTAGAGGGTTGTCTTTGAGAGTTATTAAGTCCTTAAATTGAGTAAGGTTGACCTCTAAGTGAATAAAATTAACAGTACGCTAATTTAACAGTTATGCGTACGGTTAACGACTGGAAGGAGATTTGTTGTCTAGTTTTAATTTGACAACTTAGGGTGCTATATAATGATTCTAAATGAAGATTAAAAGCACAGTGAAGTATTTTAAATTAATAAATTGGACTTGGGGCATAGGGCATGCCTCTGTGCTAAAAGATAAGACAGAATACAAGTATACAACTTAGTACGCTATTACCGGATGGAAGGAATTAAATTGCTTAAATTAATGTAGTGATTTATTGGACTATAATATGATTATAGAATTTATTTTAATGCTTGATAGAGTCATTGATATATTAGATTTGATCTATGTATGCTCTGGATGTTAGTTGCCGAATTATTAATTGTTTTCTGTAACTTTATGGTTTAACTATTGGATTTAAATTGTTGAAATACTAAATACTCTTCTGCAATTATTTAGGAGGGTTTTGGATTGTAAATTGCTAAACTGTTAATTATATGTTGTAATTTACATGATTTGGATGTTAATTGTGGACTCTTATATATTATTTTACAATTAATTGGATTATTGGTTTGAACTGTACATATTGTAGTATCACATATACTATTTTGCAGTTATTTGGATATTTGGTTTTGGACTGTAAATTACTTGCTGATTATTTATATGTTGTAATTTACATGGATATGGAGGATTGTATGCACCGGTATGGGACGGTGACATACTAGGTATGGTTTAGTTCAAAACGTTAATTCATACCTTATGGATTTTAATTGGTGAACAGTTTTATCTGTTTAATCAATTATATGGATTTTGTGGATTGTATGTACTGGTATGGGACGGTGGCATACTAGGGACAGACTGATTCAAAATAACTCAGTCCTACATATTTTGAATTAAGGGTTCGAATTATAAAAACATAATTCTCCTTATATTTAAGTCTGTGCAGCTGAATAAGCTGAACGACTTATTGGATTTCCTATGGATGGATATGAATGGATTTTAAATATAAGTTTATGGTACCACGAGAGGAGCTTGAGTCTCGGACTCGTTTGTCAGGGTGCGTATATGCAGTGGATGCGTAGCTGGCTATAGTAGATTGAGGTGTACCCTGTTAGGTCTAGGTACTCATGCCCACCTTTGGGTGCGTTTTTGCATGTTGCCTTCTATTCAGGTTGAGACCCCTACTGTAGTCCAGTGAATGTCCCTTAGTGTGGATATATCTATATGTATGGACTAGATAGCTATTGTTAAGATATTTAGGGTGTATCTGCGTATCGAGTCACTGTTTGGATTGTAGTTAGAGTAGAATTTGCATGTGGGCCTGACCTACTCTTATTTTTACAGGTGTTCGTTAGTTCCAGACTTAGAGCTGGATTGGGCTGAGCAGATACAGTTATTCACTCCACCGATGACCAGGGTTTTATTTCATATTTTAGACTTGGGATTCATTTCCAATCTTTTGAGTTCAGTGAGATATTTTAGGGGTCCACTAGATGGACACCCGAGTTGTAATAGGAATAGAGAAGTAGGATGCATCAGAATCATTCTTTATTAATTAAATTTTATTTTGAGATTTTTGGATTTTTATTCTAGTTTCTTTTCAGCAATTTATTATTATTATTTATTATTTATTATTTATTATTCTCTTTTCTTATTTGTATTCTGTGTTCGATTATTGCTAATTGATTTGATATCCTAGGGTTATCGGGCGTGGGCCTGGCCAACCCGCATCCGGAAATTCGGGGGTATCACATCATGGGTGACGTTTATTCCAGATTTTTTTGAAGATATTGGTTGCGTGTGGTGGGGCTCTGTCTTTGCCTCTATTGTTTACTTGCTGTGGGGCCATATTCTTGACTCTACTAAGGCTTTGTCTAAGTCAGTGCTGTATTTCTGTTTCCGAGGTCTGAGTTTTAATGTGTTGCAGCCTTCTCTTCTCCCAATTGGCTCGACGTGTATGTCTTTGCTGGTATAGAGTCTTGGGTACGCTTTTGGACTGGGTACATTGGATCCTATTTATAGTTCTTATTATAGTGGTTCTCCACGTGGCCATGTGAGTAGGGCGAAAAGATTAAGGCTTTGATTCTTACTGATGTGTCTCCATCAGTCGATATGGATGTTGTTAGTGGTGACGTTGGCATGCGGTCAGATTCCTATGAAAGGTCCAGAGCTCATTTGTCCGACTCTTTTACTTCAAACTTATCTCAATCTTTTGCAACTCAGTTAGCTTTGTTCGTGGTGCTGGTTCCTCTATAACTGACACCTTTTCCTAGTTTTTCAAAATTGGGATCTTAACTATAAGAGGTGTTAGTTAGGTTTGATTAGATTTTGTGACAGTTAGTGTTAAATGTTCTTGTCTGTAGACGCCGTATGGCGTTGGCCTGTTTTCTTGCCAGGGTAAAAATAAATAAAAAATGCTCTGGTCAATACAAATCCCCATCTTCCATTCCTCCCTCACAAGAAAAAGGAAAATATGAAAAATTATAGAAGAACACGAAGATAATAATTTGATTTTAATTTCTGGGGAAAAAAATTTTGGTTTTTACTATTTCCAATATTTACATTATTGATAATGGAAATGAAGTGAAATTGAAATCATGTCCTCAATCTTGGACCGCTGCGTTCTGTTTTTTGTTTTTGTTTTTTCCAAAAATAGTATTGGAAAAAAGAAAAAAAAAATCCTTAAATGATGGACATGCTCCGTCAAATGCATTTTTTTACATATCATATTCCTTTTTCTTTTTCTTTTTCTTTTTCTTTTTCTTTTTTTAATGAGGAAAAATGAAACACTTTTCAAAAACATTATCCCAAATAGACTTGGTTATTTCACAACTATAATAAATATTAGGGTTAAGTGCAAAAAACTCCCCTGAACTATTGGGGTTTTGCAATTACCTCCCGGAACTACAAAAAACCCCCCTGAACTTTCAATTTGTTGCAATTTGCCTACCCAGGCCACCAGAAAAGGAAAAAGACGATGTTGCCCTTCCTAAATTGACTTATTTACACATACACATATATATGCACTGTTCAAACACGTTTTTTTGTTAACCAAAGTCCAAACATCTGTTGGCGACGGCGATGACAAATCAGAAGGGAACAACGACTAGAGAAGTCGCGATTCTGGCGCAAATCGAAAACTGGCACAGCGGCGACGCATCCGGCGTTGGAGATGGCGGCTTGTGCACGCCGGCGACTGACAGAAAAGCAGGCAATATGGGTTGTGGATGAACTTCTAAGTTTCATCGATTTCGTCCTCCAACCCTTGATTCTTGCCCTAGATTCCACCGCTGCTAGTCGTCGGAGCCCAACCTGTGGCTCAGTGACGGTGAGGATACGACCAAGATTGCTGGCAAAAATGGTGGTCTAGTGGACGAATCTCGCTGCCGAGCAACCTCATCGCTGGAATTGCGCCATATCCTCGCCACCTCATGGTTTCCCCTGCCCTTCATTTACAGACCACTCACGAACCCAGTCACAGACTTTAACCCAAAAAAAAAAAATCAAACCTAGATCATTTCCTTATGATCTTAAATTCCTATATATATATATAAAATGATAAAAACACTGTTCATCTAATCTATCATCCACACTTTTCCAGACTTCTCTGTAAAGCTCTCACCATTGGAGGCACAAAATCTCTAATCTCTCTCTGGCATCGTCACCATAATTCCAGAAAAATTTCGGCAACTACAAACCACACAGATCCCTGGAGTTTTTGAGGTAAAAAAATTGATGGATAGTGCTTTGTTGTTGAAGTTCAATTTTGGGTCAAATTTGATATTCAATTTCATTGGTACGAGATTTTGGCCGGAGAGGTATAGCTTCATCAATCGCAGACTTGGTCCCGTGCCGACGAGGTGGGAATGATAGTGCTTTTTGGGAAAGGACTTTTAAGCTAAGTTAATGACTCGAATCTATGAACCCTAAATCAATTAATTTTGATTTTATAAAAATTTAATCATGAAAATGGTTTTCAAGGTGGACTTTTTTTCCTTCTTGTTGCTGTTATTGAGCTTTAGTCAAGCTTCAATCTTGATACATGATGATAGTTTTCCTCTCCCAAAGCCATCAAGACTAATAACACCAAATACGGTGGTGAGCTCGGCGGGACTGAACTGGTGAAATAGTGTTCGGCGAGATGTGGACTGAACGGATGGCAAGGATAACACAACAGGAAGCTTCGAGGACGGTGATGGCTTCACAGAGAGCATGGACTGAAGAATCATACGCCGGCGAGGATGATGGAAATTAAGGGCATTTTAGTCCTTTCTTGCGTCCAAGGGCAGTATGGTATTTTAAAATAAGTCTACTATTTTTAACGGTCAACATTCATCGGAACTTGGCCGGATGGGGTGATCTATAACTTTTTTGCATAGTTCAGAGGGTTTCTTGCATTTTTTAAAGTTCAGGGGGTTAGTTGCAAGTTTTCCCATAGTTCAGGGGGATTTCTTGCCGGGGTAAAATAAATAAATAAATAAAAGAAACATATGAACAATGGTTTTATACATGTTACATAGATTGTTTGTATCAGTAGCTACTGTGTATGTTTCCACACGAATTCAATAACACCTTTAGTAACAACTACACAGTAAGGCCTTAATGATCTCCCTCTCAACGACAGGTCTATTGGTGCTTTATGGTATGAAGGTAGGTCGGAACTTTCCTCGGGGAATTGGAACTACATCATATTTTTAACACCGGAACCTACCTACTTGGTTTGTCTAAAAAGATGCCGCCCACAATATCAACTATCAGTCTATCAAGGTCCCCAATGGAGGCTCTAAATAACCAAAATGATGATACGTCCATTGAGGTGCATCCAGGGGCGGAGCTAGGATTGCAAAATAAGGAGGGCTAAAAATAATTAAACCCATGATTGTTTAGTGTGTCATCTATGCTTTAAATACATAATTATCATGCATCAGTTATTCAATTAAACCCAATAATTTACAACCTTCTAACACATTTACACTTCCAAATTATAACGTATTTTCGCAATCAAGAATCCATTGAAGTTTGCTCCATCCACCTATGCCTTAGTACCTTACACACGAAGAGTTTAAGTCTTCTTCCATAGACTAACAATGTGTTTGATTTACTTGGTTGGGCCCTATTATATTTTATTATGGTTTATTTTGTGATTGGACATGTCCATGGTTGATGGGCTTGCTCATATTTAAGGCTTGACCTTTGTAAATTTTATAACTCTTTTTATTTATAGAAATACTATGAATTGGGCTGGGCTGATAGGAAGAGAAAGAGTAGTATATGGGCTTATAGGAACAATAGTACTAATTTTTTTTTTTTCAATTAGACCTGGGCTATAGCCCAGGTTAGCCCATTACTAGTTCCTCCCTTGGGTGCCTCCCAACTTCATGAACTATAGAACAACTGACCACAAGCGTGTCCTATAAGCATGCTCAAGTTAGGCTCAAGAGTACAGTATTTCCTGGCCGGGAGATACACTAAATCAAAAGCTTACATTGTTCATGCGGAACATTTTCTTGTACTGTTTTCCAAGAGCATTTTTGGGCTCCGTGAGGACCTAAAAATACCAAAAAATTGTTAACCTTCTTGTGACCAAGTAAAGCAGAGATGTGTAAAATTAGAAAACTTTCTTTTCCAATTACTAGTCTACTACCATTGCTCAGTGATGCGTAAGCATCACAGTAATTATTATACTTATATGAAGGTCGGTTCAATAAGGCAGCCTTACTCGTGGGATCGACTCATTGGATGACTAAAAAAACTTAACACGCATAAAATAAATGTAGCCCAACTGCAAAAAAGACTGAGATGCATGTGCAGCAGTAAAAATGGATTTAATAAGAAATGAAACAGAATGTTGGTTGCCTAAAAAACAACATATTCGTAAAGGGGACTTAATCCAATGCAAATGTTGAAATTGACGCTCGGCAAATGGCAAGAGAAGAACAAATATAATAATAAAAAAAATTAACACATTCATGAGACAATAGAAGTAACACTTGCTCAAAACAGAATGAGAGAACTAGATTAATAAGTTTAGGCCACATTTAGTGAAAACCAACAGATGAACCAGCGAGAAAGACTAGAAGAGTAGTGTGATCCATATTGAAGGTAATGCTAAGGGAAGGAGAAGACAAAACAACTAACAGGATTGAGATAGTAAGAAAAGATATGTTAGCATGAACTATACAATTTTAACTATATATTCGAATGCAGTCACTAATTTACTGTTGCTATTAAGCTAAGAAAAACAAAATTAAAAATTTACTGCTAGCTAATTTTATTATATCTATAAAAAAAGCAAAACTAATCCTTCAAAAATTTATAAGATATTGCAAGAAACCTAAAAAAAGAAAAAATAGTGCACAGATATTTGGTCTTTGTTCAGTTAGGGCATGAATGAGGAAGAAGGAGGAGGGTTCTTTTGCCACGTGTTGTTCACAATTGGTGGGGTACGTAAACTTATCTGTTGGTGTGTTGTCGCACTCTCATTGGATGCTCAATTTCATGTCAGCAGCCGTTTTGTAGCGAGGGTAAAATGGTCTTTTGTCTTTTCCGGTGACCTGGGGTTACATGCCAATAGTTCGGGGTTTCTTGCATTTTACCCGTCAGAATATTATATTTTGTGTCAATGTTCACAGTTGAAGCTTCTTGGTTTTGCCGGAGCTCTCAAGGTCTAGAAGTAGAAGCTCTCTGAAGATTAAATTCGGTTTGGCCCGTCATTGATCATTCATGCACCTTCACCCGTCATTGATCGTTCTTGCACCTTCAAACGGATTGTTTTCATAAGGTATTTGGAAACGGCCCAAAGGAGAAACCGAACACCGCCGTTAATGGAGGCGAAGACAGATTTAATAGCAAGGAATCGCGTTACAGTCCTTACGGAGTCATCAGGAAGAGGCCTTGGGGTCGTTACGCAACCGAAATCAGAGATCACAGCACCGGCGTAGGGGCAAAAAAACCCGCTTCAGCTTCTACACGACGGAAGAGGCGGCGCGTGCCGCAACCCGAGAATTCGGAGGAGTCAACAACAACGCCCGGGTTTTGATTTCTATGTTACAGCGCTCGGTGGGGACGATCGGAGCAGCGACGTCGTGCGATGGAGCTACTGGATTGCTCTGTTCTGGCAACGGCGGCGGCGACACAGACTATTCGGTGGTGAAGCTGCGGCGGTGCGCTGACAAAACATAAATTCAAGGAGCGGCGGGACTGACGGCAAGCAAGGATTCCACGGAGAAGAGGCGGTGATGTCATGGTCGTCGAAGAAGTTTGGGTTGTTCGGTTATCTGTTTTGGGCCTACTGGGATTGATTGCCTTTGGTGGAAGCCATGGTTCTGGTCTCAATTGGAATGGGCTTGCTAGATGGTTCAACAATCGTGCTACTTACAATCGATTCGATTGAGCTGACACATATACAAATTTAAATTATTAATAATAACTCTTCTTTATCAATCAACACGTTGTTTATCATATGCTATAATGTTTTGAAGCAAGGGAGGAACTATTAATGGTTAACCTCTCTTTTTAAATCATCATCATATTAAATATATTGTCCCTTTCTTATATTAATATTCTATTTTTTTTTTTTAAATGTCCAAATTAGTTATATACCATTTGAAGTCAAAACAAAAATATATATATATATTTTTAAAATTACCGTTTGAATTTTCAAAAAAATTTTCAATTTGGTAACATACACATTTAAATTTAAAGCCACAATGATATAATTTTAAAAGGAAACACTGTAATTAAAAAGTTATAACATCAAAAAAAAAAAACGACTAATATGAGTGCCTCATAAATATCTATGTTGTGCTCACAAGCTAATTAAGAATGCACACAAAATTATTCTCAAAGTAGATAACTAGATGTGTCATTATGTAGCCATGGACTAGTTTTACATGTTTGTTGACAGGTCCCGCCATGGACTAATTTTACGTGTTTGTTGATAGTTCCCGCCATAGACTAGTTGATTGGCAGATTGGGCCTGTGTCTTTGATTTTGGGCATTTTGGGCCTTGTCATAGGTTACCGTTTAGGCTAATGGTGTTGACTGGGCCATGGGGTATACCCCGTATCTATAGTAATTATCCTTTTTGCTTCTTTATTACACATACTTACTTAAATAATAATAATTATTATTATAATAATAGTAGTTTTACTAAAAATCACTAACAAATATCACTGAACAATTTTTTTCTAAATTTTTTACTTTTCAAAGCATCTTTAGTACTTTTGTTATAATATAATATTATTATAAATCTATATTTTCCCATTATTATTCACTTAAGTATGTTATTTCCTTTTTTATTTTTTTATTTTTAAATTCTGTTATTTCCTTATCAAAGAAGATCAGGCTGATCAGCCATCACCAATAACTCTTTGAATCGGGACTAGTCACCACCAAAAATTGTTTACCTTAGTTGTATTACATATCATTCTCATATATATAAAATAAGAAAATAAATAGTAATAGATGTTTCTACTCATAAGTATAATTAAAAATTCATATAGTTTTCTCTTGAAAATCAAAATTTGTTGTAATTTTTGTAGAAAACTTTTGTGGGAAAGTTGGGTGGTTACGGAAAATTACTTTTCCACAAAAAATTTCTTTTCTTGGCAACCAAATTCTTAAAAAGTTCGAATTTTTTTTTTTTATTATTATTTTATTTCTTTTCCTTTCTTACTATTTCTAACCAAACTAAGTCATAGATTATTTTATTTTATTATTATTATTTTTTTATGTTGACCGAGATTAAAATATAAAAATGGTGACAGCATGGGAGGCTTATGCGACATGTTGTAGAAGCTGGTTGATAAGGCAATAAAATAGCTTACATAAAAAGAAAAAAGAAATATAAAAAAAAGGAAAAAAGAGCAAACATGAGAGGGTAGAGAGAAGAAAAAGAACACATAAGCAGCAAGGCTCTTTCAAAATCTGTTATTAAGAAGGATTTTCTACACAAGTGCCTTCAATAGCCATTCTCAATCTAAAACTGCATGATTTTCATTTTAAACATCAAGAGAAAAAAATCAAAACTAGTTGCATAGCCACTCCCCTCACCAACAAAGTAAGGCCTGCCTCTGCATTCTCTCTTTTATCATCCCAACAAAGTAGGATCAGCTCTACCACTAGCAATATAGAGGTCTGGTCTGCTTCCTTTTTTCTCATGATGTAAAGATTACTACATGTCATGATAATCCAAAAACACAAAGGCCTGACAATTCCAACTACCAAGCAATTGCTATTTAAATTTTTCTATCTTCTATATTATATCCTTTTTATATACTAACTACTCAGCTCTAGAAAAAGTCCCCCCTCAAAAATAGGTGCAGGGAGTGGACTTTGAAGGCTAGAATTGTGATGGACACAAAACAAGGTATACCAAGGATAAACACACCCCCTCCCCCTTTCCATTGAAAAGCCAGCCCCACTCCCACTTTGCAAACTCACAGCACAGGCAAGGCATATCTGCCTGCAGGTGGCAATAACCTCTTCATAACCTCTTCTTGCTGGAGGTGGATGGTGCAAAACAGTGCCAATAGTCAACGCGATGTGTGCAGTGACTAGATGGAAAGACAAAGCTTGTAGAGAGAAGGCAATAAACATCATGCACATCCCATTTTGAATTCGAACATTGTGGAACCAGGTTCCAATGGCATGGGCATGAATAAACATAACCAAGAACCCTAAAATTGTGGGACCTGGGTTGTTTAAAGTTGCATTGAACTCTGCTGAGGTGTCAGCTGCAAGGAAGACTGCGGATAGCGCCACTGAGGCTGCCATTGAAGCTGCACAAACGAGTAAGATCACACAAGCGAACATGTTCATAGCCCTGCATGATGACCAAGACAATGGCTGAAAATGCTGTGCTTTCAATTTTACATCAAAGCAAAGGCAAGTTGTAAAACATAAGTCAATTCACTACCAGTTGAAGAGAACATGGTAAAAAATATTTAAGGCTGTTGATATGTCTCTGCCAGATTAGCTCTAAAATGGGCTTAGGCAAATAATTGCAGTAACTAAGATTTCGACTATACTAGCAAAAACCAATGAACATTAACCCTAATGAAAACTGGAACAAAAACTATCTATATAAGTTTAAAAACCATATGCATGCATGTCGCTCAAAAGCTTAAGCTAGAGCAGTATAACTTTAATATTATGCTACAAAAGCATTCATATCTTTAATAATTGAAGTTGTTAGAGATCAACAATGAAGAGCTATGGAAGAACTGAAGGCACTACAAGCTATAATGAGGTAACTTCCTCTTCTCATAGTCTCTACTGGTAGACTATGCTATAATGGGTATAATAAATAAAACATGTATAGAAACTATGATTATTGCTGAGAAATACTCAAAAAGTTTCAGCAGATCTATACATTTTAGAACCAAAAAACCACATCTATAAGAGTTTACCATACCTAAAAATTCAAATATAATTGATATCCAACAACGAAGGCCAAAGATCGAACAGAACAAATCGCACAAATGGCGAAAAACAATTAGAAACACAAAATTCGAACGGAGTTAATACGAAATTTACTTCCATGGAACTACAATATATATATATATATATATCGAACAAAGCTTCACATAAAACCTTACATGAAATTTGCTTCTATATATGGAACTAACAATCGCTTGAACAACAATAAAAACCTTATGAAGATCAAACGAGAAAAGAAGAAGTAAAAAAAATGAAAAAATGAACATAGTACACAGTACACAAAACCTTATATGATGATCAAACACAAAACAACAAATTAAAAAAAATTAACGTACACACAAAATCAAAATTAACGATAACATTTAGCAAGGAAAATCGACTTACATGGAGAGAGAGGGAGTGGAGAGAGAGAGTGTTTATCACTGAGGAGAGAGGAATGAGCACTGAAGAGAGAGAGAAATGGGCACGGGAGAGAGAAACATCACTGGAGAGAGAGGAAGGCTCTGGAGAATGTGTAAATTATTTATAGATAGCAGTATTCAAATTATAAATAATTGAAATATAAATTATGGAGCGAGAAACGAATTCGGAATTCCGAATTCCAGATTCCTCACAAAGTGGTTTTTTTGTGATTAATCCCAACCTCTCACTAGGTATTAAAAGAGAATATATAGTCCTAGATAATGATCATAAGCAAATAACAATTCACCTAATATCAAGCATTGATCAAAATATTCGTTTATAATATTTATAATCTATAATAGAAAAATATAGGAAAACTCGGAGAAAATGGAGATAGCCTAATAGTTGTATTTAATGTGAAAAACAAATATCGAATAAATTAAAGAAAAATTCCATAAGATGCTTATTGAGCTGGTTATTTTATAAGCAACACATTTTTTGACATAAACCCTGATTAGGGATTGTGAGGAGGAAGAAACCCTGATTTTCAGTGGCATGGATATGGGTTTCACATAGTTTGTTTATACAGAGCTCCAACCGTCGTCACATGTCTTTTAAAGGAGAAAGAGAAGGGGTTAGGTCTTGTTTGGGCCTATTTAATTTGGTCCAGTCAATTTACATGTTTATGTGTGACTCGTAACAAATTTGTCACTACTGTAGTTACTTGTAACTATGTGTGTGTAAAAAATTATGTGCGTGTACATGTGTCCCAAGTATGTGTGTGTGCGTGTATTAAATAATAATAATAATAATAATGATGATAGTAGTAAAAATGAAAATAAAGGACACGCACGATGTCGTTTGGTGGAGTGTAATGGAAGAAAGAACTTTGGCATTGTCTGACTCGACACGACGACTTCCATGGACGACTTCCATGGTTGAGGTTCCGTCTCTTCTTCCTCCTCCTCCTTTACTTGACCGAAACCGATGAATCCAGATCGAAGCGATCTTTCATGGGCAAGATAGGTAACTTTTGAATTTCAAAACCCCCATTTCTACCTTCTACAGTCGAACTATGTGCGTGACATGGATTTGTAACGAATGATTTTTGTATGTTGTGGTTATTATTTAGTTTTATTAATGATATTTTTCGTGTGAATGCCCTGTTTGTTGTTCTTTTTGAGTTCACCGTGGTTGGCTTGGTACAATGCTCCTCCTCTAGACTATACTATATGTAGGTTTGGCACTGGTTGTGAGATTGACTTCAAACAATAGAGTAGCTAGATAGACATCTCAATTTTTCCGTTCCCCATCTAATTTGTCCTTAATTGCTATATAATTATTTCTTTAGTATCTGTTTTGATTGCAGCTATAGTGAAGGAAATGGGGAAATTGCAGAGAAAATTATTTTCCCTTTTTTTTTTTTTTTTTTTTTTTTTTTTTTTTTTTTCCTGAAAAACAACATGGAACAGAAATTACAATGGAATAGTTTCCTTTATTATTTTTCCCGATTCCTAATTGCTTTTGAAATTATTTTTAAGCATATGAGAAATTACAATAGAATGGAAATTGATGGCAAATTTTGTAACATGCTTTTCATTTGTGGGATATGGTGTGGAGAATTTTCTTCAGCATCTCAGTCAAGAGTCATGACAGAGCCTTAGAGGGTAAATAATATTGGAAATTTTGATCAAATGTTATGCTGAGTAGTGACCTCAACAGTGAGGTTTTTTTTACTGCTGCTCACATCCATGTCACCTATTCACACTTTCTCTCTCTCTCTCTCTCTCTCTCTTTTCGCGCAAATAACTCCCACATTGTAATGGTATATCCGATACTCCTTTTCTTTATTATCATTATTATGATCATTTAAAAATAGTAGTTTTTATACGGCCTTAAAATCCGCTTTAGATGGCTGCATTTTATTTCCTGACAAATGTTAAAAGAAGGTGCTTAGACTTAAAAGTTTCATTTAAAAATAGTAGTTTTTATACGGCCTTAAAATCCGCTTTAGATGGCTGCATTTTATTTCCTGACAATGTTAAAAGAAGGTGCTTAGACTTAAATGTTTCATTTTATTTCCTGACATAAGTTGTATGTAGGCCTGAAAAGCAGGACTGCTTATTTTTTAGTTGTCTTTAATTAGTTTTGCTGTTTTGGTCCTAAGAATTATTGAAATGATTTGTTCTGTTCCTATTAAACCTAAAATTGTCGGGTTACATGTATTTTAACTTGCCTTCAGCTTCATGGGAAAATTTTAAATTAACCTGTTATAGAGGTGCATCCCCCCGTAAGTGCTTAGACTACAATGTTTCATTTCTTTCTCAGAAGATGATCTCTTCCCTCAAGGTCAAAGTTTTCAGGGACCCTGGTATTATCATTAGGATAACATTTGAGTTGTATATTACTATATTGTATATAAGCAACTTTTATTTGATAGGTGAAGAAAGCAAAATATGGTGCTTAGTTCGTTTTCTTTGGGCAACATTTTCTCATTTTTGCATTTGGGCCTTGGAGCAATAGTCAGATAGATTCTTTGAGGTTGGGCCTTGGAGTAACAGTAAAATAGATTCTTTAAGGGTGGCCTTGGCGCAACAGTAACATTGACTGAAACAGCTTCTTTGAATATGTAGGTAAGGTCCTATCCTAGCAGGGGCGTCATGCACTAGGGTGGCCTTTTTAATGTTTTCTATCTTACAGATTTGTTATTCTTGATCTTCCACTAATTTTTTTTTTTTCAACGATTTTTAGATTTTAGGTTCAAAACAACACATGCAGTTTTTGATTCATTGTTTTATTAAGCCTAATTTGTTCATTGCAATATCGCATCAACATGCAGCTTGGCCATTTTTTTTTTTCTTCCTGCAAACTACATAACGAGAAAAAGAAACCCAGAACACGCAAACCGGTGAAATGCTGAAAAAGCATGGGTCATACCATAGACTATCTCCATCCAGTTAATGTTCAATCAGTGATGTGGTGACTGTCAGAGCACATCTATTTACTTTTGGCTCTTTCCGATTTAAAATTTCTTGCATATTACGTCATTTTCCATGCAGATCGATCTCTTCCATAGTTTTCAGTCGCGTTCCCACTAGACTAGAGAAATGTTAATCAGACATTGAGTTATTGACAAGAATTTGCATACAAATAATCATAAGCATGTATCGATCTCCACAGCAATCACTACGATTTTTACATTATAGTATGCGTTCTCAGAATACCTAAAAGTAGTGTTACCTTTTCTGGTTTCCATTTAGCTTGTCCTTGGTGTATATATATATATATATATATCGGAGAAGGGAAGGAATCAGATTGTTGTATACTAAGTTGAGATCAAGTAAGCCTGAAAAGCAGGACTGCTTGTATGAGGGAGAAATTAAGATGATTTACCTTTTTAGTTGTTTTTAATGAGTTTGGCTGTTTTGGTCCTAAGAATTATTGAAATAATTTTGTTCTGTTCATATTAAACCTAAAATTTTCTGGTTACATGTATTTTAACTTGCCTTCAGCTTCATGGGAAAATTTTAGCAGAGCCTTGAACCTTCAACTTTGAAAAGGTGAGACTGCTATTGCTTGCTGGTGTATATATATATGCTTATCATCCTTACACATCATTGCCTTTCCCTTTCTCAGAGACGTTAAGTATTGTCTCTGTTAGATTTTATGTTGAGTGGAGCAAAATAAAAGGGTACGCATTTTATATTTATAGGTTCTTCTCGTGTTTGTTGTATGTAATAGAGGAGCCAATTTATTAGGATATTGTTTCTTTTGTTTTGTTTTTTGTTTTCCAATTGTAATCTTTATCTGTTTTCTATTTCCTGAGTATTTGAACTCTGTATTTGTTACTATGCAAAATTAAGGGCATCCATTTCACCCTTAAGATTTTGATATATTAATTTGATTGATTTCGGATAGCTGGTCTCTCTTGCCAGGGGTACTGAAAATTGAATGAATGTAACGGGAATTCTCCTTTTGTGATGTACTCATGTTTTGTTGTCTCACTTATATTTTTTATTGTTATCTTATACATGGAAGCTGTTTGTAAATTCCCATATACGATATGATAAATAAGTCATATATTCTTGCTCCTTCTCATTCACTACTCTCTATCTCTCTCCATCCATTTTGAATATCTGGAATTACCAAGACTGTAGTTATTGCATGCTGATATATGTGACATGATTAATACTAGTGTCTAATGTAATGACAATTACACATTAATACTCCGTTTGGTGAGAAGGAAGAAAATTGGATGGAAGGAAAAGAAGAAGATATGAACGAGACATTCCTATAGAAGAGATTGTGTACTTTCCTCATTTTATTTGGTTGGATGGAAGAGAAGAGAACGAGAAAATAGCTTATTTTGTTTGTTAGTATAGGAAAAAAAGAGAATGTTAATTATAAGGAAAGTTTTGCAATTTAAAAACTTTTATAATAGATTTGCTTTTTTCCCTTGACATCTTTCATCTATATTTGGGGGATGAAAAATTGTGATGGAGGAAGGATGACTCATCCATATGCTTTTCTCTCCTCTCCTTGCCTTCTCTCTAACAAATGAATTTAGTTTGTTCGTTCAGTCCTATTTTCCTTCCGCCTCTCTTCCTTCCTTCCCTATCAAACGGAGAATAAATAAATTTGTATGCATATATATATATATTCAAAGAGGATAATGTTTGTTAGGGAGTTATCCAACGTAAATTCAAGGGGTTTTTGTGATTTTAAGCTTTATTCTATTTATTTATTTATTTTGTTTGGGATGAAGAGGATCCCAATGGGCAAGCATATATCTTAATCTAACCCTCATAGTTACTTTAATTAACTGAAATAAACACTGTACTTATCAAAGTGGACTTATATTAATATGATTTTGAATTGGCTAATAAGCACTCTCCATAAGTTGGCCTGTAAATATAATTTAGATATATGTATTATGGTTAACAAACCTGTTATATATTTTCATGACCAGCTTATAATTCACTAGATTATTTTTATTTCGTGGCAAAACGTCTAGTTTGTTGTAGTGGTCTATTCTTCCAATGCCCCTATGCCCAATACATATTTTCTTCTTTCAGCATTTCCTTCTTCATTTGGCTAGCAAGGAATGCCAGAGCTTTCGAGGGTAGATCATCTCCCCCAATAGCTCAATCTTTTGAAGCACATTAGGGAAACCATTAGGCTTAAATTGACTACCATAATTTTAATTTTTTCATGCCATCATCAAGTTTAAACTTAAGTAACACAATCTTTCTTAACGGGTGCCGCTCCCACTCTCAAATTCATTCTCGCTCCCACTTTATGTGGCTTAGTTCAAACACTTCCCATAAGCAGGGAAAATTATTATTGATTCGGACATTAGCACAATTAGCACACGACTGAAGGCAAGATGGTAGATGAAGCATGGACTTTTTTGCAGGAGCTCTTATCTGCTTGAGTTTTGTCTTCCATCTGAATATTGCATACTTTTCTTTTTCTTCTTCGAATTCAGGACATATGTTACCGTGTGCCTTTTATGTGTGTGTGTGTGTGTGTAATCTGTAGATAAAGAGCAATGAAAACTGAACTAAGGCGGCAACAGTCGGCATCTCAATTTTCAAGTGGATAAAGTGCAAATGAGTCCCATTCTATCAATTTGAGGAATGAGATTACAAAAATACCCTTACAATAAAACTAAAAAAAAATTTAAAATAACAGAAATAATGAAATGACCAAAAAGGACCCATGGAATACAAAAGATCAGACAATATATGTAAATCAACAATTGCCCAAAGATTGGTTGAGTCTCTACTCATCGTTGAATCTGAGAAACTTCTTGCAGGGAGGAGACTACAACTAATTATCGTCGGAAAATTTTGATAGTGAGAAAGGGATACACATGGTCACGTTCACGTAGTAATAATACTCTCTCATTAAAAGCCACTCTTCAATTTAAAACAAGTCTTATCAAGCTCAAACTTTTTTGAAAATTTTGTTTTTCAAAAACAAACATTTTTTTCTTTAATTTATTTAAACATGTTTAATATTTGTATTTGGTTTTCAATTTTATTTTATTTTTTAAAAACGTTTTAGACCAAATTAAAATTGGCTATAAATATTTAATTAAAATAGATTTATATAATTACAAAATAAAAAAAGGGTACATGTCTAGAACTAATATGGAAGCGTTTATAATAAAAATTAGTAGTTTTACTAAAATTCTCTAAAAAGTATCACGAGCATCTTTACCTTAATTTATATTACAATATTATTCTTATATAGAAAAAAAAAAAGGAAATTAATAATAGACGTTTTAAGCAAGTAAATAATAATTAGAAAGAAGACCAAGGGCACTGAAGCCTACTCATATTTCTTCTACCTGAACAAAAAAAGGAAAAAAGAATAGGAAATATACTTCCCAAAAGTGAAAATAAAAAATAAAAAAAGAAAAAAAAGGAAAGAGGACTGAGTGGCCTACAACTTGCAATAATAGTTTCCTTAACATATGACCATTAGAATGTATGTATATATATATTGGTCGAGTCTATGGTACCACCGAACCCTGAAGAGCCCTTACGTTACTAAAACCGAAAGCATTGATCCAATATGGGGATTTTAGTAATTCTAAATTTTTATTTTGTAACATTGATGTTTGAATATCCTTGTATGAATATAATTACCATGTAATGAATTGTGTACAGATGTTTAATTTTTCAAAACACAAATTGAAGGATGAAGAGGAAGCATTCTGTTGCGGCATATGTTGTGAAACCATGTTCGCGACATCAACCAACAAGTTTGAAAACGATTGTACATGTCCTTGTTCATTCTGCAATGATTGCATAGCCAAGCATATCAAAGTGAGCATTGAAGAATACAATCGAGGCAAAATCAGATGTCCTAGGTGTGATCAGCTGTTGGATCCTCTCTCATGCAGGCACATCATCCCGGCACCACTTTTCGACAAGTGGTGCGACAAGCTCTGCAACTTAGCTGTTCTAGAGTTGGATACATGTTACTGTCCCTACCGGGATTGCTTGGCTTTGGTTGTGACTGAGTGTGGAGTAGGGGATCTTGTGAGGAGATCCAAGTGTCCCCATTGCAAGAGGCTGTTTTGCTTCCAGTGCAAGCAACCGTGGCATGCAGACTATGAATGTGAATATAGTAGTAGTGATATGGAGTTTGGGGTGGTTGAGAAGAGGGAGAAGTGGATGAGATGTCCCGCGTGCAAACATTGTGTTGAACGTGCTAAAGGTTGTAGAATTATTCATTGCAGGTTAGCCCACTCTCTTTCTTAATATGCATGCAGGTACAATATTAGTACAACTCTCAGTACATCAGGTTTTTATTTATTTATCTAAATTCGATTCGAAATCAAAATTTCATAACTTTGGATCTTATTCCAATAATCTATTAGTCAAACAAAGATATGAATGATGATCAATACTTGATTATTCAATATGATATAATTTAAAGTAAAATATGCTATATATATTATTTAACATCATACATAATATGTATTTACTGGAATATAAATGTCATAATTTGTAATATTCACATATTATTAATGGTGTTTTTTTTTTTTATCAATTTTTTTCTTCTTTTTCTTCATCTTTATTTTCTCTCTTTCTCATTCAAATACCAATTTTCTACTCTATATATATTTTTTTCCTTGCATTATTTGCTAATTTCTTTTTATATTATTTTTTTAACCAAAAATTACACTCTTAACCAATCATGTTGTTGAATCACGATTAATAACAAATCAAATAGGAATTTATTATCGAGAATAACTCTTATATGATTGAATAGATTCTGATCGGAGCTGCATGTTTTTATATATCTATGTTGCTGATTCTTGATTTGTTGGAATGTAGATGTGAGACCAATTTTTGCTACAAGTGTGGAATGAAGTGGGATTATGACCATGTGTGCAGCAAAGACATATGTAGATGTCACCCGCTTTTGTTTGAAGCTATTTTTTTTTTTTTTTTTACTTTTTTCGGGTTTTACAAAATTCTCATACCCGGCGGGTCGCCACCCCACTCCGCCCTCATTATGGCGGGTTTATATATATGTTAATATTCAGTGTTTGTGGGAGAGAGATGAGAGAGTTAACTCCACCCTATCGTCGTTGAAGAATTGGTTTAAAAAATCTTCTACTTTAAAAGTTGAGCCAATTGATATTGTGTTTAGTTTGATTAACTATTTTAATTTCAATTGATATTCGTAATTTATAAGTGAAGTATTTGGTTTAAAATATAGGGCAAATTTCTCAAAACCCCCCAAAACTATGAAAAAGTGATCATAAAACCCCAACCAGTTTTTAAAACCGTCAACAATATAACAACGTTATTATTTTACCCCAACTCTGTCAATTGGCAGTTAAGGGTATGTGAAATGACTAAATTACCCTTATTATATTCTCTTTTATTTAAAAAACAAAAAAAATCATATTTTATAAATTACAATATTATCCTCTACAGTATTAAATTCAAACGACGTCGCACAAATTTCACTCCTCTCTCTCTCTCTTTCTCTCGTATAGCAGCCATGGATGACCTTCCATTACAGAAGATACAAATACACGTTAGCCTCTTTGATCCAACGTTGCTCTTCCTCTCTAGGTGACGTGAATCAGAAATTGTTAATTCCATTGATGGATGAGAGTTGCAGGTTGGTGGTGGCGACGAACAGGACGGCGATGGAGAAAAGGTCATCGGTGGACACTTCCAGAGGGAGCTGGACGGAGAGGAATTTTTCAAGGATTTGTATTTGGGAATCCGATGGTGAAGCTGGTGATATCACTTGCGATATAATCGATAATATAGAGGCTTCGATGCTTTACAGAGATGGTTCTAAGTCGGATCGTGATGGGGTTAACCAGTTTCGAAAGGGTCCATGTTGTTTTACCGGGGAAGTGAGTAAACTGGGTCAGACTATATCGAAAGGGTATAAGAATTACGATTTGATGCTGAATCTCCAACTGGGTAGTAGCTAATTTGATGAATTGGTTTATGGGTTTGTTGATTTCATTGCAATTGTTTGTCATTTTTGATTGATTAGCTTTTAAGTTTGATTAGGGTTTCAATTGTGTTGTGGGCATTGAATTGTTTTGGGTCTGATTAGGGTTTCAATTTTGTGTTGTTGGTTTTGTAGGTATTCAGTTAGGAAGCATGCTTCAATTGTGCGAGACCTTAAGCCTCATCAGCTGGTTATCCTTGCACGAGTCCTCCGTTACCTCTTCTCTCTTCTCTAAAATCCAATTTTCTTTCCAAATCGAAAACTCCCCCAAATCCTACACTCTCTCCACATGCATCTTCCTCCTCCTCACGATGCCGTTGCAAGATCAACTGATCCACACACATGAATATCGTACATACCAGTTTCGCTTCTCTTTAGTGTGCACACAACCAAGCCAATCACAAATGTAGAGACAATCCCCTCTGAATAGACTCACCAACAAATTGTTCCCTTGTTCTCGATTCGAATTTGACACCAAACTCGATTTGCATTTCGATGACCCGAGTAATTATCATAATCGCTTCCACTGCTTTCTATAATGTATGAAATAATGGTGGCTTTTAGGGCTTCCTCAAACTCACGCATGGAGGAGAGAAGATGAACTAAAACGATGACACTGTGGGTGTGTTTTTACAATTACAAGCTTTGGGGTATTTTCGGTATAACACATTTAAATACACATCACTTCTTTGGTACATGTGACAGCAGGGGTATTTTCGTCACAAAAGTTAATTTGTCAAAGCATTTGTTAATCACGCGCTGGGTAAACGGGGCCAATTGACAGAGTTGGGGTAAAATGATAACGTTGTTATATTGTTGGGGGTTTTAAAAACTGGTTGGGGTTTTATGATCACTTTTTAATAGTTTTGGGGGTTTTGAGAAATTTGCCCTAAAATATATGTATATTTTTTTTTTAAAAAAGGTGAAGACCTGCCAAGGAATTACAGATGTGAATTACACCAATCTCTTTCAAAATTTATCATAATTATAGGGAAAATTTTATTTATAGAAGACATGATGTTTTTTATGTCAGAAATTTTCATTTTTCTTTACAAAGTTCGCAATTGAAGAATCAATTTCAGTGCAAGGATAATCCAATTCACTTTAAATTCAGATGCAACAATCATAAAATATTGATGTAAAGATTCATGCAATAAATTAGGGGGAAAAAATAAAAAATTTATGCAATACATTTATTTTGAGAATATAATATCCGTGTAATATATTAAATCGCACTAGAACGTTGCAAAATCATTGATAGTGTAACACATTTTTATTATTGTTAATTCTTTAATATATTATTGTCATGTAGTTACAAATTCAATTTGTTACATAACTTGTCAATCTAACAATAACATTCTGAAATGAACAGTTTTTCATACAATAGTCGCAACCAAGTGTTTTTTGAAACAATTTTCTAGTTCTTTCTTCTCAATACCAGAAAATTACCCATAAAACAAAACAAAACCAAACATGCCCACATAGACATACTAGCTCTTAATACAATCAAATCCTAAAAGATTCCAAGAAAACAGTGAAGAAACAAAGACACTATGATAATGGAGAGGGGATGAAGATTGTATTTGAAACCTTAACGGGGAGGGGAGGGGAGGGGGCGGGGGGAGGGTAACCCCGCCCCACCCGTTTATAGTGCATTTTTATAAAATTGCCCTTACATGTTATAAAATATTACTAAATTACACAACTATATGTATAATATATTTACTTCTGAAAGTAAAACACTAGATCTATTCCCTCGTAGCATAGAAGAAAAACATAATTGTTGTACATTAAATATCTGATCATGTTTTAAATTGTATAATTGTGCTGAAGCTTTATTAAATTATTAGGTTGAAAAATATTATGCCTGTGTTGATTTTGTTGAAAGTGAATTGGAATTTAAAAAATATTATATGGGGACGGGGGCTAATGTGGCGGGGATGGGGGAGGGGGTTGAAAATTAAACAAATACGAGAGCAAAAATGAGGGTAAAAAATTTAACCGGAAATAAAAATGAGGAATGAGATTTCCGCCCTATCCCGTCTCATTACCATCCCTGTACCGGATGGTTGATTAATTTACTCAAGTAAAGTGGACATATATTAAAACCGATATAGTACTTTGGTTTAGTGTTTGTCATCATGCGCACCACATCATCATCCTTATAATAATTTTTTTTGTTTTTGTCATTCAAAGGCTCAAAGGCCTAAAGCTAACATGGCAGTATAGAGGCATAAAGCCAAGCCAGAAAAGGCATACAAATCGTGAAGCAAAGCAAATAAATAAAGAACAGGCTCCAGATTTGTGGAGGAAACAGAGCCCAACACTCTGCAAACGGAACCACCATGGGAGAAAACAGCAAACTAGAGAGACCGAAAAGTCTGGCCATCAGCACGACAATTGCCCCAAAGCTACAACCACAAGGCGCTCCGACACACAAAATGTGATACCCCTAGGATCTGAGACACGGGTTGATCAGGCCCAGGCCCAAACCCGAGGGATGTCAAACAATTAATATGTAATCGAACACAGAATACAAGATAAAATAAGAATTAAAAATAATAAGCTGAAAGAATGCTAATTGAAAATCCTTAAAATAATATAATTATTTAAAATCCGTTAAATCCAAACCCCGTAGGTTTACAACTTGGGAATCCATCCATTGGACCCCTTATTAAAGATTCTCAAACCGGAACTGAAAATAATAGAAATAAAGACCAAAGCTAACATAAAGGAGATTCCTACATAGTCGGAGGAATGAATATCTGTATCTGCTCTGCACGTCCAAGCTCTAACCCTGGAACTGACGAACACCTGAAAAATAAAGAAGTGGGTCAGGCCCACATGCAAGTCCTGATCTACTACAATCCAAACAGTAATCCGATACGCAGATACATCCTAGGAAGACTCAACAATATCTAGAGTAGTCCATATAAGTATATAGTACACACTATAGGACGCTCGCTAGTCCAGTAGGTCTGTCTCAGCCTGAATAGAAGGCAACATGCGAATACGCACCCTAAGGTGCGCATGAGTACTTAGACCTACCAAGGAACAACACCTATGTCCAGTTATCCATCCTAGGCGATATACGCGCCCTAACCATGGTTATAAGACTCAAGCTCATACCACGACACCATATAATATATATATAAAGTCCGTACTCCTCCTAATACAAAATACCATCCATCTGTGTAGTGGTCCGATATATGTATAACCAATCCATCCTGAAACCATAGTAGGTCATTCAATTCTCAATTGATATGACACAAGTAGGTGATGGACTTAACCTATAATGATTAATCCATACCTTAATCCATGTTAGATAGGACTTAGTATTTAATCTAGTCCATATCTAGTATGTCCTCGTCCCATACCAGCACATACCATCCTCCAGTTAATACGGTTGATAATACAGTATTGAATAGTTATCAACCACTCCTAGAACAAGCACAAATACAGTTTAACATATATATAACCAATTTATGCATCCAATATAAGAATTTGAATCCCAAATACCGTCCATTAATATGGCAAAATAAAACTATACACGTAACTCCTCCGAATAGTGTCATAACAGATACAATTTATAACAGATTTAATCATCAGTTAATCCCCACTAAGCATGCTTATTATTAAACAAAAGTATGCTTATAACACAGCTGCAAAACATGATTTATAATCCTAAGACATGCAGAGAAACCAACTTACTAAAACAATGAGTAATTACCAATTTATGTCAAACCTTACCCCATACAGGTTTATTTTGAAACCTAGGCTAATTCCATCCCAAATTCCTGGATATAAGCTTGCTTCTCAATTCATATATAAGTCTTAAGCAGTGTATTACATCATTCAGTAGCCTTGAAACAATTTCAGAAACTCAGTCTCAGCCAAACAGTCCATTAAAACTCAGTACGCGCAAAAACAAAAAAGAGAGAAGGCTCTGAAACTTGGAGAGCCTTCTCCATTCAAGGGGAGCCGGCTCCCCACCCTTGGGAGCCGGCTCTAGGCTGTTGAGAGCCGGCTCTCAACCCTAGAGAGCCGGCTCTAGCTTTGTGGGAGGCGGCTCCCTCCTTTTGAGAGTCGTTTCTCACACCCTTAAGAGCCGTTTCCCCTGTACTACTTGTCTTCTCCGACCCCGGTGGTTTCCAGACACTAAATACAGTTATATTACATGTATTAAGGTTCCATCCTCATCCCAGATTGATCACATGGTAGAATTATACAACTTAGAATTTCATTAAACATCAACTTTTAAAGCAACGACAACAAGATTCAACACTAAACTGTGAAAACAATTGATACCAGATTTATTCAATGCTTCAATATTCTGATTAAACATGTTTAAAAGATGTAATTAAAACTTAGTTCAATCCCTGGAGTCTTCCTAAGCATGCACAGAACACAGATTAAAGGGATAGAGAAAAACAGAGACTTGCCTTTGAGACTTTAGATTAAAATCTCTAACTGTCGTCTGTATCAACTCCGGCAACGTCGGTTGTGCTAAACTACCTCTGCTGCTCCTAATTCAGTCCCGAACTCCTCCTTGAATCCCTTTTTTAATCTTTTAAGGTTCTCTCTGTATTTTGTCTCACAAAAGATTCAGTTGCTCTCTGTATCCAAGGTCTCTCTGTTTTTACAGAATTTGACTTAGTTTTATAAAACCCTAAACCACCGTATTGCTTATATTTATAGGTGAATCCTGATAACCCTAAGTCCATAAAGATATAACTCGGCCCATAGGTACCTAGGTTATAATCAACGTCGGCTACCCATGTAAATTTTAAACCTAACTTACGATAAGTAAATAAATTCAAAAATGAAAACAATTAATTAATAACAATTCTATCAGGTAATTAATCAAATAACACAATTTAATGAAATTAAAGCCAAATAAATAATTAAAACAGTTAACTCAAATAAGCAAGCAATTTAAAAAAATAAATAACATTTAAATAAGACAATTAAGTCAATTAACTAATTAAAACACTTAAACAAATAATTCCTATTAAATAATCAAATTAATCAATTAATTCAACTAATCACACATAATCAAATAAAATGCAGTAATATAATAAAATTAAAAATCCAGGAATATCCTTTTAAACTAGGGGTATTACATTCTTCTCCCCTAACAAAAGGAATTCCGTTCTCGGAATTCGCTTTTACCTTTTTCCAATATTTCAGGAAATTGCGAGCGAATGACATCCTCCCATTCCCAAGTGGACTCAGCCTCATTGTGATGACTCCACTGCACACGAACCAAAGGGATAACCTTATTGAGAAAGATTTGATCCCGATGGTCAACAAGACGACATGGTGGCTCCAAATAAGTTGCATCCGGCTGCAACGCAATCTCCCCAACATCGATATGCTGATACCGATCCTTATATCGCAGAAATTTCCGCAACATGGACACATGGAATACGTTGTGTACGCGATCCAAATTATTCGGCAGTGCCAACCGATAAGCAACAGCTCCAACTCGATCCGTAATCATGAATGGACCGACAAACTGCGGAGATAACTTCCCTTTCTTCCCAAAGCGCATAACACCCTTCATAGGAGATACTTTGAGAAGAACCTGATCCCCAACCCGAAACTCTAAAGCACGAGTGCAACGATCAGCATAGCTCTTCTGCCTACTTTGAGCAGTACCCATACGATCTCGAATAAGAGCAATCTTTTCAGAGGTATCCTTGATGAACTCAGGACCTAAGAATCGATTCTCTCCAACCTCCATCCAACAAACAGGTGATCGACACGGTCGACCGTATAACGCCTCAAAAGGTGCCATCCCAATAGTCTTCTGGAAACTATTGTTATAAGCAAACTCTATAAGTGGCAAATATTCCTCCCAGTGGCCCTTGAAATCCAGAACACACGACCGAAACATATCTTCCATAATCTGATTCACCCTCTCAGTCTGTCCGTCAGTCTGAGGATGATAAGCAGTACTAAGGTGTAATTCCGTACCTAAAGCCCGCTGAAAACTCTTCCAAAATCCAGATACAAAGCTCGAATCCCTGTCCGATATAATAGACAATGGAATGCCATGTAGCTTCACAATCTCTAAAATGTAAAGCCTCGTCAACTGCTCCGAAGTGTAGTCAGTGCAAATAGGCAAGAAATGAGCTGACTTGGTTAACCTATCCACAATGACCCATATGGAATTATGCCCCTTGAAAGAATTTGGCAACCCTTCCACAAAATCCATAGATATGCTCTCCCATTTCTACTCCGGAATTGGTAGTGACTGTAGATCTCCTGGTGGCCTCTGATGATCAATCTTAACCATCTGACAAGTACTACACTGAGAAACAAAAAGAGCAATGTCCCTCTTCATACCTGCCCACCAAAACTGCCGCTTCATATCTTGATACATCTTATCGCCTCCTGGATGAACAGAGAACTCAGAGTGGTGAGTCTCTGTCATCACATCTTTCCTCAAACCATCAGCAGAAGGTACCACTAACCGTCCCTTGTACCTTAAACCTCCATCAGCCCCAACATAATAGAATGGAACCTCTCCGGAAGCTATCTCTGCGACCTTGTCGATACACTGCTGATCGGTGAGTTGTGCTTGTAAAACCTTGCGAATGATGGAAGGTGTAACCACCATGCAAGCCATAAAAGCGTCTGACAACTCATCTACATTCTTCAAAGCATTCCACTCAGTAGTGAATAGAGCAGAAAGACTACCAACAGGTCGGCGACTGAGTGCATCCGCCACTACATTCGCTCTCCCTGGATGGTACTGTATAGAGAAATGATAGTCTTTTACAAACTCCAACCATCTGCGCTGTCTCATATTCAGCTCCCGCTGAGTGAACAAGTACTGCAGACTCTTGTGATCACTGAATAATCTGAAGGACTCACCCAACAGATAATGCCTCCAAATACGCAAGGCAAAAACCACTGCTGCCAACTCCAAATCATGTGTTGGATAATTAAGCTCATGAGGCTTAAGTTTCCGAGATCCATAAGAAATCGGTCGCTCCTCCTGCATCAATACACATCCAAGACCCTGCAACGAAGCATCCGTGTAAACAAGATACTCTATCCCGCTCTGCGGAGTAGCCAGAACCGGTGCAGAAGTCAGCTTCCTTTTCAGCTCATCAAAAGCTCGCTGACATTGTTCATCCCACACGAACTGTACACCCTTCTTGGTTAGATGAGTGAGTGGTCCTGCTATCTTGGAAAACCCCTGAATGAATCTCCTGTAATATCCTGCCAGACCGAGAAAACTCCGAATCTCAGTAGGTGATGTAGGTTGTCCCAACTCAACCACCGCTGAAACCTTGGCCGGATCCACTGCTATCCCCTTTTCTGACACCACGTGACCTAGAAATTTCACCTCCCGCTGCCAAAATTCACACTTCTCGAACTTGGCATCTAACTGGTGCTCACGAAGCGTCTGCAAGACTATGCGAAGATGTCTAGCATGATCGTCCTCCGACCGAGAATAGATTAAGATGTCATCAATAAAGACAATAACAAACTGATCCAAATAAGCCCGGAAGACTCTATTCATTAAGTCCATGAATACTGCAGGTGCATTAGTCGTCCCAAACGGCATAGCACGAAACTCATAAGAACCATATCTCGTGAGAAATGCTGTCTTAGGAACATCCTGCTCCCTAACCCTCAGCTGATGATACCCAGAACGCAGATCAATCTTGGAGAAGTATGTGGCTCCCCTTAACTGATCAAACAAGTCATCAATCCTGGGCAAATGATACTTGTTACGAATCGTAACCTTATTCAACTCCCTATAATCTATACACAGACGAAGCGAACCATCCTTCTTCTTCACAAATAGAACCGGTGCTCCCCAAGGTGATGTACTCCTACGAATAAAACCCTGGCTGAGTAACTGCTGAATCTGATCCCTCAGCTCTCTCATCTCTACCGGTGCCATCCTATAGGGTGCCCTAGCAATAGGCGAAGTGCCTGGAGCTAAGTTTATCACAAAATCGATCTCGCGACTAGGTGGCAATCCTGGAATCTCCTGAAATACATCCGGAAAATCCTGTACAATTGGTATATTATCCAATGGCACAGTAATCCCCTCCTCATTTTCCTCCTCCACATGGAACAAATAGGTGCTACCGCCCCCTTTAGAACGTGGCATAGCTACTACATACATATCCTGACCAGGTATGATAAAAATAATAGATCTATCAAAACAATCAACTTGGGCATGGTAGTGAGACAACCAATCCATCCCAAGTATCACATCATAAGTGTGCATGTCCAGGACCAGTAGATTGGCTAGAAATCTGAGTCTGCCAATATCTAGTGTCACATGCCCATCACTCTCATGTATAATAGCTGTATCACCCAAAGGTGTAGAAATACCCTGAGGTCCAGTGCATACCCTCGTTCGCATCCTAGATAAAGCAACAAAAGTCCTAGCTACAAATGAGTGTGTAGCACCTGTATCAAATAAAACACGTCCATGCAAACCATGAATAGGAAACTTACCCTCAATAGTCTGAGGTGCCTGAACATCCTGTGGCATGGGGTTATACACCCTGCCATAGTTCAACTGTTGTGGTACCTGTCCCTGAGTCTGCGGCGGTGCCGGTAAAGTCAGATGTGTCTGTCCCTGAATCCGTGGAACCTGTGGAGCTGGTAGAGGCACTGGCGCCCTCTGTCCCTGCTGCACATACTGTCCCTGTCCCTGTCCTGCTTTAGGACACTGCCTGGTGGTATGACCATACTCCCCACAAGTGTAACAACTACCCTGGAAAGTACCAAATGGCCTCCTATGTCGGTTAGCCTGTGGTTGACCCTGTCCTGCATGTGGTCCCCCATTCTGTTGCCTCTGAATAGGTGCCCCATTCCGGTGAGCATCTGAATCACCCTTGTGCTTCTTCCAAGGCTGTTGTCTCTGAAACTTGCCTTTGTCATTCTGCCGGTGGCCATTGCCGTTTCCCCTTTTCAGCTGACTAATTAGTAGAGTCTTTATCTCCCCGCTTCTCACCACGAGCCTGTCTGATGTCCACAGTCAACTGATACTGTTGTAGAGCGGCGTCTACCACCTGAGCATAGGTAGTATAGGCTGGACTACCTGTAATAGCTCTCTTGATAGACCACATCAGCCCCTTGACAAAACTGTTGCGTTTCTTCTCTTCTGTATCCACCTCCTCCGGTGCAAAGAGAGACAAGCGTGTGAACTGCTGCTCATACTCTGCCACTGTCATGTTTCCTTGCTGCAGACTTAGAAACTCGGTCTTTATAGCTGCCCTGACTGCATAGGGAAAATATTTCTTGTCAAAGCGAGCACTGAACTCATCATAAGTCAATGTCATCCTCTCCTCTGGGGTGGTAACTAACTCCCACCACTGTAGTGCATCCCCAACCAGCTTGAAGGTAGCAAGCATTTGCTTCTGCACCTCCGTGCACCGAACCAAACGAAGATGACGCTCAATGTCCTGTTTCCACAGGTGAGCTGCTCTCGCATCGGTGGAGCCTGAGAACACAGGTGGACTCCCCTTTGTGAAAGAGCTCCTAGCCTTTCCCTAAGAATACGTTTGAACCACTGGTGCTGGTACTGGTGCTGGTAGTGGTGCCGGCTGTACCTGAGGTTGATTCCGAAGTGCAGCTGTTACCCCTGCCTCTATAGCCCGAACAATAAGGTCATTAAGGTGAGGAGGAAACTCTGGATTTCCTCCCTGATCCCCAGTCTGCTGAACTTCCTCCTGCTCCTCATAAAACTGACCTTCATCCTCCTGACGCTGCCTACGGGCCGCTTCCCTTCGTTGCCGATTGTTCCGTCTAGTTCTTGCGTTAGCCATTCTATCAACATAGAAAGACAGACATCAGCACGATTTAAACTGAACCGTAAAGAATACAATAAATCCTAAACTTAAGCTCTAAACAATAGAGAACGCTACGCGGAAGTCTTATACGATAGAATCCTAGAGATACTTGAACCTAAAGTGCTCTGATACCAACTGTGATACCCCTCGGATCCGAGACACGGGTTGATCAGGCCCAGGCCCAAACCCGAGGGATGTCAAACAATTAATATCTAATCGAAAACAGAATACAAGATAAAATAAGAATTAAAAATAATAAGCTGAAAGAATGCTAATTAAAAATCCTTAAAAT
This sequence comes from Cornus florida, assembly GCF_030987335.1. Classification (NCBI taxonomy): domain Eukaryota; kingdom Viridiplantae; phylum Streptophyta; class Magnoliopsida; order Cornales; family Cornaceae; genus Cornus; species Cornus florida. The sequence continues at coordinate 28,250,600 of NW_026775572.1, forward strand.
AATATAATTATTTAAAATCCGTTAAATCCAAACCCCATAGGTTTACAACTTGGGAATCCATCCATTGGACCCCTTATTAAAGATTCTCAAACCGGAACTGAAAATAATAGAAATAAAGACCAAAGCTAACACAAAGGAGATTCCTACATAGTCGGAGGAATGAATATCTGTATCTGCTCTGCACGTCCAAGCTCTAACCCTGGAACTGACGAACACCTGAAAAATAAAGAAGTGGGTCAGGCCCACATGCAAGTCCTGATCTACTACAATTCAAACAGTAATCCGATACGCAGATACATCCTAGGAAGACTCAACAATATCTAGAGTAGTCCATTTAAGTATATAGTACACACTATAGGACACTCGCTAGTCCAGTAGGTCTGTCTCAGCCTGAATAGAAGGCAACATGTGAATACGCACCCTAAGGTGGGCATGAGTACCTAGACCTACCAGGGAACAACATCTATGTCCAGTTATCCATCCTAGGCGATATACGCGCCCTAACCATGGTTATGAGACTCTTATACCACGGCACCATATAATATATATATAAAGTCCGTACTCCTCCTAATACAAAATACCATCCATCTGTGTAGTGGTCTGATATATGTATAACCAATCCATCTTGAAACCATAGTAGGTCATTCAATTCTCAATTGATATGACACAAGTAGGTGATGGACTTAACCTATAATGATTAATCCATACCTTAATCCATGTTAGATAGGACTTAGTATTTAATCTAGTCCATATCTAGTATGTCCCCGTCCCATACCAGCACATACCATCCTCCAGTTAATACGGTTGATAATACAGTATTGAATAGTCATCAACCACTCCTAGAACAAGCACAAATACAGTTTAACATATATATAACCAATTTATGCATCCAATATAAGAATTTGAATCCCAATTACCGTCCATTAATATGGCAAAATAAAACTATACATGTAACTCCTCCGAACAGTGTCATAACAGATACAATTTATAACAGATTTAATCATCAGTTAATCCCCACTAAGCATGCTTATTATTAAACAATAGTATGCTTATAACATAGCTGCAAAACATGATTTATAATCCTAAGACATGCAGAGAAACCAACTTACTAAAACAATGAGTAATTACCAATTTATGTCAAACCTTACCCATACAGGTTTATTTTGAAACCTAGGCTAATTCCATCCCAAATTCCTGGATATAAGCTTGCTTCTCAATTCATATATAAGTCTTAAGCAGTGTATTACATCATTCAGTAGCCTTGAAACAATTTCAGAAACTCAGTCTCAGCCAAACAGTCCATTAAAACTCAGTACGCGCAAAAACAAAAGAGAGAGAAGGCTCTGAAACTTGGAGAGCCTTCTCCATTCAAGGGGAGCCGGCTCCCCACCCTTGGGAGCTGGCTCTAGGCTGTTGAGAGCAGGCTCTCAACCCTAGAGAGCCGGCTCTAGCTTTGTGGGAGGCGGCTCCCTCCTTTTGAGAGCCGTCTCTCACACCCTTAAGAGCCGTTTCCCCTGTACTACTTGTCTTTTCCGACCCCGGTGGTTTCCAGACACTAAATACAGTTATATTACATGTATTAAGGTTCCATCCTCATCCCAGATTGATCACAAGGTAGAATTATACAACTTAAAATTTAATTAAACATCAACTTTTAAAGCAACGATAACAAGATTCAACACTAAACTGTGAAAACAATTGATACCAGATTTATTCAATGCTTCAATATTCTGATTAAACATGTTTAAAAGATGTAATTAAAACTTAGTTCAATCCCTGGAGTCTTCCTAAGCATGCACAGAACACAGATTAAAGGGATAGAGAAAAACAGAGACTTGCCTTTGAGACTTTAGATTAAAATCTTTAACCGTCATCTCTATCAACTCCGGCAACGTCGGTTGTGCTAAACTACCTCTGCTGCTCCTAATTCAGTCCCGAACTCCTCCTTGAATCCCTCCTTTAATCTTTTAAGGTTCTCTCTGTATTTTGTCTCACAAAAGATTCAGTTGCTCTCTGTATCTCAAGGTCTCTCTGTTTTTACAGAATTTGACTTAGTTTTCTAAAACCCTAAACCATCATATTGCTTATATTTATAGGTGAATCCTGATAACCCTAAGTCCATAAAGATATAACTCGGCCCATAGGTACCTAGGTTATAATCAACGTCGGCTACCCATGTAAATTTTAAACCTAACTTACGATAAGTAAATAAATTCAAAAATGAAAACAATTAATTAATAACAATTCTATCAGGTAATTAATCAAATAACACAATTTAATGAAATTAAAGCCAGATAAATAATTAAAACAGTTAACTCAAATAAGCAAGCAATTTAAAAAAAAAATTAACATTTAAATAAGACAATTAAGTCAATTAACTAATTAAAACACTTAAACAAATAATTCCTATTAAATAATCAAATTAATCAATTAATTCAACTAATCACACATAATCAAATAAAATGCAGTTAAATAATAAAATTAAAAACCCAGGAATATCCTGTTAAACTAGGGGTATTACACAAAACCCCGCATAAAATCCAATCAAGGAGAAAATGATCAAATCGAAGCGGAGAAAAACCCAAAACCGGCCTAGACAAGAAAAACCCAAAACCGACCTAGATCGGAGATCTAGCTGGAGAAAAGCAACAGATCTGCTCATGTGAGCCGAAAACAAAACAAACAAGAGTAGATTTAGCCGAACAAAAACAAAAACGGCGTAAAAAAACATCCACGGAGCCCATTTATTCGAACACGCCGAGTTTATTGCAACCGTGGACGGCAGTTTGCAATAATAACAATGAATAATTTCTCTCAGTTCTCTGACTAGCTTTTCGGGAATGGTCAAGAATTCACATTTAAATATATAACTCAATGATGGATAACATTATTTTTTTTGGGAAAGAGAAACCAAAAATTAATTAGACTATTTAACTCTCTCGTTCCACTTCTTGATTAAATTCGAAATTTTACGTAGGATCGTTTTAAATTTTGTAAAATTGAAATTGTAAAATGGGATCATAAATGATAAGATTCTACTAAATTGTTAAAAAACAATTAAAACTAACTTCTTAAACAATGAAGTTTTTAAAATATAATAAAAATAAAACACACAATATTACATGTCTATGAGAAACCAACCCAAAATAAAACCAGTCCAAAAATAAAAGCCAAAAAAGTTAGGAATTTAATTTTTTAGGTGTTATCCTACCTCATCCATGATTTGATAGAATGACAAAAATTTAAAAATTTAGTTGAAGTGATATTTTTTCTTTATTCACATAGTAAAAAATTAGGAATTTAATTTTTTTAATAGCGCAATAGTCCAAACATGTGAATTGAATTTGTTACTCATCTGTCAAGTAAATAAACAAAAAGAAGACAATCAGAAAATGACTTATTTGTGTATTTTGGCTTCAAAATCATTTATAGCAACTAATGAATACTTTTACAATAATATAAAATATTTCACCAAAATTATAAAAAGGAGGGTTGTTTGTGGATCCGACCTGCTCTGAGCCTCTGCCGCCGCCTCTGAAATTTTGCTACTACTAGGGCTTTCTTTGTAGTTTGTAATTTTGTATACAATACTAAGTCTATACTTTTATATTTTATAGAATAAATATTTAACTTTGTATTCTATACTTCGGCCAGGCCTATAAATATTTAAAAAGACATTTTGTTCTAAGTAGCCCAGAAGAAACCAACCCAAAACAAAAGGAACTAGGATTCTTTGCCTGTATCTTCTGTTTGGCTCACAAAGTGGTCAGAGGTCGCTAGCCAATGAATGGCTGACCTAGAACGCGGGCGTGCCAGAGTCGTGATGGACTCAAATATTTTCTTGCCAAACTATTCCTACCGGGTCGGGTCGCCGACCTAATGTGATTCAGGCGAATGTTAGAAAGTAGGAATGACCCTCTCCTTAAGGTTGCTATTGCCTTTAAGAAAGGACTTCAAACATTTAAGATGAATATCAATTAGAAGCAACTTAAACTGAACAATAAATATACCTGAATCTACAAACCTTTCTTCATTGAACTTGATTGATTACAATGATGAATGCATTACAAACTCTTGATTGAAATGGAAACTAAAGTATTGAATGCTGAAAGATGAACTAAGTACTAAACTAATAGTGCTAAACTAAACTTGCTGAAATAAAAGCTAAGTGCTAAACTGAACTTGATGAAATAAAAGCTAAGTGCTAAGTGATATGAATGCTAAAGGTTGAACTTTAGAAATGGTCTTGGACCCCTTCCTTGTGAGGCTTGAGTGGGTATTTATAGAGGCTTCCACCTAGTGTTGTCCCTTTCAACCGTTTCTCTAGAAATTGATTGGTTGTAAGCTGAAAGTGACTTTTTCTAACCACCTTGCTGAGCTGGTCAGGTTGACTGACTTGCACACCCTTCTATAGGCAGATACAAGTATGTCTGACATAGTATTTTTGACTAAACGGTGCCTTTTCTTTCATGCTTGATGATTTTGGTCTTCAAGCTATTTTCAGCTCTCTGCACCTGTCATGTCTGGCTTGATTTGTACATTAGCCTGGAGTCATCTGATTACTGACAATTCTGACTTTCCTCATCAGATGTGGGTAAGAACCTTCCATCTATAGTTCTGAACTTCTGATATTGTCAAGTTGTCATTTTCTATTTCAAGCTCTTTTCACGTTTCCAGACTTGATCATGACCATATTTGGTCACGAGTCTTGATCATGGCCATAGTGATTAAAAATCCAGGTTAAGGTTCATGATCATGACCATTATGACTCAGAGTCTTATGATCCTATTGACTGAGAGGATTTTGACCGAAAACTCATGATCATTGAGACTAAGAGAATTTTGGCTGAAACTCATGACCATTGAGATTGAGACTCTCATGACCATAACGACTGAGAAGATTTTGGCTGAAAACTCATGATTATGACCATTGAGAAGATTCTGGCCTAAACTCATGACCATGAGACTGAGACTCTCATGACCATTGTGACTGAGAGTATGATGATTGAGAAACTCATGATCATTGAGACTGAGAGGATTTTGGCCTAAACTCATAACCATAGTGACTGAGAGAAATTTGGCCTAAACTCATGACCATGAGACTGAGACTCTTATGACCATAGTGACTGAGAGAATTTTGACTGAAAACTCATGATCATGACCATTGAGAAGATTTTGGCCTAAACTCGTGACCATGAGACTGAGACTCTCATGAGCATAGTGACTGAGAGTATGATGACTGAGAAACTCATGATCATTGAGACTGAGAGGATTTTGGCCTAAACTCATGACCATAGTGACTGAGAAAAATTTGGCCTAAACTCATGACCATGAGACTGAGACTCTCATGACCATAGTGACTGAGAAGATTTTGGCCTAAACTCATGATCATGATGACTGAGAGAATTTTGGCCTAAACTCATGACCGTGGGACTGAGACTCTCATGACTATAGTGACTGAGAGAATTTTGAGTGAAAACTCATGATCATGAGACTGAGAGAAATATGGCATAAACTGACTGAGAGAAATTTGGCCTAAACTCATGATCATGACCATTGAGACTGAGAGGCTCAATTATGGCCAGTTATGAGCTCGAAAACATTATCTCAGTCTTAATGGTCTAAAAATTCCACTTTTCTTAATTCTCAACCTTAAATCTGATCACCATGATAAGAAATTAATCTTTCGCCCCAATGATCATGGGTTGACCCAAAGTTTAGACCTCGTGATTTCTAACCACGTGGCATGTTTGCTTCGAATTATATTTTAGGTGTTAACAACTGCCCCCAACCCTATGAAAATGGGTTCATTCCGAATTTTTGTAGAGTTGTATTTATTTAGACTTGGAGTCTCTAATCTGCAACAGCCATTTGTATCTAGGCCATTTTACATCCCAAGTGTGTTTTTTCAGCATTCAAGCACTTGCCAATAAGATCAAAATCGAAGCACTACACTGCCATTTGGTGGCTGTTATATGCCTCATAAAATCATCCCAAGGTCTCACCATTAAAACAATTTTTGATGTCGAAGCTGGCAATGTCACCCTTTACTTTGGCAACTTCTTCTCCCTTTTGGTGGGGGATTAGCTGCACACCATATACCAACTTGGAATGTATTTTCACCTATATTAACGAAAACTAAAAATGTGCAGTTTTGCAATGACAAATATATATCCCCGCAAAAATTTATGCATGCAATTGTAACGTCTCCAGTGCACTTAAAGAACCCATTGAGTTTGAGATTTTACCATCCAGATTGTTACTCCTTTTTCCATTCATCTCTTGGCACAGGAATAGGGGTGCTCATATTTGTGGTGACGTCGGCGAGCTCTGCAAACTGCATGGTTGACTCCAGTGCTTCACCGGTGATGGTTTATCATCAAACAGCGGTAATCTTCATATTACAAAGCACTGCAATATGTTCACCCCAGGCCGGCGTTGGCCATGGAGAGAGTACGGGCACTGGTGTACTTCTGGATGAAGTCCTTGCCGGCAAACCCGTAGATAGGCTCGCCGCCGCAAATGGTGCTATTTTTCTTTGCAAAACTGATGGTTCCGTATGCAGTTTATTCTGCAAGCTAGAGTTCCTTTATGTTCGGTCATAAATCGTAGGAATCTAACAATCATCAAATTAAACAATTTGAAACTCTTTTGAACACAGGCTGTCAAATAATAATATATGAACTTCCTGTATGTGGATTCCATTTGCAAGTTTGGAAGAGATACAAACTGAAATTACCAAGGGAACCATTTTAAATATGAACGATTAATGATTGAGCATGTTGTCCTCAGACAAATTTTCATATTAGATCTCCGTTTGTCTATTGAACTATCATTTGCAAACAATTAATTTGTTCACACAAAAATAATGTGCAAGCTTTGAAATTCTTCTAGTCACCTACACTTTCATTTTATATCACCTGATGTCCAGCAATAAGAGCATCTACAATTCAGCTAACGTCGGCGAGCCCTACGAACTTCATGAACTATGGACCGGCGTCCGCCATGAAGCTTTCACTGTCGATGCCACCGCCGTTAGATGGATCAACCGCCGTTGGAAGGACCGGACGATAATGAAGACTCCAACCGTCTTCTCCGTCAAATGGCTAGCCATGCTCAAAAATATTTCATAAGGCAGGAATGGGAGTCTTCAAAATATTTCTATGGGCCGAGAATTTTTGCCGGCGTTAATGACGATTGTGAGGTAGATGGCGACTGGAAACACCAACGTTAATTACCAACGGCGTTGATCACCGTTTCTATTGCAAGCACCATTGTTGTCGCCCCCATCGGCGGCGTCATCGCCGGAGATGGTACTCCCATCGTTTTCCATATTTTCGTGTACCCGACAGTTTTGGGTTTTGTTGAGCTGAGCTATCGCCTACAGTTTGCACCGACAACAAACTGAAACTTGCCGGAGTGGATTGAATCTCGCCGCAATTAGAGAACTCTCGTCGGCGACTTAAACTTGTCTCTGAAGTTTGGTCCGTTGTTTGTTGGAGCCTGCGTCGGGCATCGCTGAAATTGCAAACCTCGCCGGCAACTCACTGAAACTAAAACTTGCCTGAGCAAGAGTACGCCGGAATTATGTTGATTTTGAGTGGAGGCTCGGCGGAACATGGAAGGAGAGAGAACAACACTGCGACAACAATGAGGTCTTGAAAGCCATCTGTCCCGATGATCCGCCAACCGTCATTCTTCCTCCGGCGACTCCTCTCTCTCTACAACTTTCTCTCTCTAAAATCTGTGTGGTTTCTCTCTCTAGGAGTCTGGGGTTTAGGAGTGTGAGGATGGCGATCGGTGGTGGTTCGGCTCTCACCGGATTTAATGAAAGCCGTTTGGACTGGGTACGCTTCAATGGTATTGTGCATTTTATAAATATACACATACATATATGTATATATTTACTTTATACAACATGCATGCATGGTGCAATGTCATCCATCCAACCAGCATGGTGCAAACCTTGGACATTTATATATATATATATATACATTCACTTTATACCATACACATGCTGACCCATCCGGCCACCATCATGCAAACCCATTTTTTAATGGGTGTTAGACCAACACTTGGGCTATCCTGTGAAAAATAATAATAGGATTATTACGTATAAATGGGGTTAGGGTACCATATTTACTTAAAAGCTAAGTTAAAGTCCCATAGTTTTCTTAAAATGAGTTTGACCCAAAAGCTGAGGTGGCACATGAATTTTTACTGTTTAGAACTTGTGGTACCTAAAATGCCTTTCCCCTTTTTTTCTGTGTTGCCTAAAATGCCCTTTCTCCATATTTTAATATATGAACCTAATTGCAGCCCTAGCATTCGTTCAGTGCAGCCCTCTCTCTCTCTCCGCCTCTGTAAAATCTAAAAGAGAAGAAAGCTTCTCAAAAACCCTAGTTGCTTCTTTACTATTGGTGATTCCACCCATCCCCTAACTAGGAACTGTAACAGCAGAACAACAAAAACTGCCATATCCTTGGCCGCAGTCGAATCGAGAGGGGGTACAAGTACGCCAGTGCTTTTCTTTGGCTATCCTCGCTATCGAGCTAGACTGATTGACACTGCTTTACTCCCCGGTCTTTCTTTCTCTCCGAAGGCTTCAACGAGAAAAGAGGGGTTAATCTTGGCCCGGAGAAAGTCAGGCTAGCAACGCCCAAATAAGATGCCCTCTCTCTCCCCGTCTCTGTAACCCAGCCGTAGTGGTATCCCCACTTCTCAAGTTCAGATTTCTACTATTCTTCTAACTCTCAACTTATTTCCTTCATGGCCTCCCTTCAGGTTCATCTTTCTCTCTCTCTCTCCCACACACACACACAAACATATTGTTCTTAATCTCACTGCATAACTAGCTCTTACGATTTTAATTTTTTGTTTAATTTAAAGTAACTGTTATGCTTTTATTATTACAATAAGCTTATGTACACTCATTTTGCTGTTGATGGTACTATTCATGCATCATTAAGAATTTATTGGCAAAAGAAGGACAATTGAGAATCAATTTAGTGCTGTCTAAAACGTAATGGAATTATTTGTTCCCATGGAATCCAAATGTCCCCATTCCTTTCCATGATTATATAGTATTGTCATTCTCATCATTTTATCAGTTAAGATAAAATTCCCATATTGGGAAACAAGAATAAAAGATGCATATTGCATCATTAATAAAGCATGCATAGACTTGAAACTTGAATGACAACCAGTTTAGATGGAGGCCAAACACAAGTTCATGGTGATATATATATGTGTTTGTATGTGTGTGTGTGCGCATATATGAAATTTCAATGTCAATTTATAATTCCCTTGACAAAACCCCACATTTAATAGTACATGACCTGTAATATGTGAACACAGAAGTGTTGCCTTCTGACATGAACAGAAGGTGCTAAACACACATCACCATACACATAAAAGGTGAATCTTGTTATATTTGAATATTTGAATATCCTATCCTTGTTGTAGAGACTTAAGTAGCGAAGAAAGTATAAAATAATAATAATAAAAAAGTGTCACTCACTTCTTATTTTGCATTATATAGTATGGGTGAAATCCAGTATAGAGTCAACAAGTGTTTGACACAGTAATACCAAGCTTGAGATCCAGGTTAGTAAGGGATGGTTTTAGTATTGTACTTGTAGTCTGAACTTTCAATTAATATTAAATAATGGTGCTTTTAATGGTTCGAAAGAGTATTAAAATGTTAAGCTTATAATCTGGTAAATACAGATCAAATTGGACAAAGAAAAGAAAATTATTAGGCTGGCCGTGATAGAGGGATAGGTATGACGAAAGAGGATTTGATTAAGAACTTGGGAACCATAGCCAAATCTGGAACATCAGGTATCTTTATTTGTTTATTTATTTTTGATAAATTTATGTATCTTTATTTTGTAAAGGATGAATGTATTCCAATTACAACATTGACTTTTCTTCTTTCCTTTGTGGGATTGAGGAATGATGGGCATTGATTAAATTTACTTTTCTATACAGCTTTTGTGGAGAAAATGCAAACAAGTGGAGACCTTAATCTCATTGGTCAGTTTGGTGTTGGGTTCTACTCAGCATATCTTATTGCTGACTATGTTAAAGTTGTTAACAAACATAATGATGAAAAACAGTATGTCCCTTTGGGTCATTTCATTTTCAAGCAATTGTTACTATCTTATGGTAGAAATATGATGTTTATTTAATTATTTCCTCAGGTATGTATGGGAATCAAAGGCTGGTGGAGCATTTGCTATTTCTGAGGATGTTTGGAATAAGCCACTTGGTCGTGGAACTGAAATCAGATTGCATCTTAGAGAAGAAGCCGGGGAGTACTTGGAGGAGATCAAATTAAAGGTGTGTAAACTAAAAATGTATGATGGATGATAATTTTCAGTTGGTTTTTAGATTAGTACCTTTGTTTTTAGATTATAATGATTTAATTGAATAAATGATGTTATAATAAATTAAGTAGTAATTTATCAAAAAGATAATTCAATTAGCCCCAATTGGATTAATGAAGAATCGAGTGGATGTTATTAAGCATGGAAAGTCAAATGGGTTTCCAATAAAAGAGATAATGGTTGTGAAATACGAAAAATGAGGATAGTCTGAAGAATAATGTTCCAGCAAACCTCACGAAGCCATTATTCCATCTTCCTCACTCTGCTAAATCCTCTTCCACTGGTTTTGTTTCCAATTCAAAATCTTTCATCCCAGTCAAATCCATAGCTACCAAGGTCATCTCCGAACCCATTCTCTCTAAATCAACCATTATCTCTACCAAACAAATTCTTAGCACCAAAACATATCTTTCTTATTTCACTAATGAGATCTAATAATAAAAATGGTTATGGAAGAGTCAAGTCATTAGAGAAACTTATTTGCTTTTGTTAAAATAATTGTTAGCACCATAATTGAGAAGATCTATTACCAATCAATAGAAACTGTCCATGATACTGGAACAATCATAGCTCTGTCCTCCAGTGTCTTTTTTATCGCTATGTCCATGATACTGGAACAATCATACCCAATCCATTTTTTTTTTTCTACTCTCTCTCCCAGATGTTTCGGGCATAATTTTATTGAAGAGGAAGACTTGAACACACAAACACACCTAATCGAGGATACTTAAATCCTAAATATAGCAGTCTAGATCAAGGATCGAGTATCACATAATATCAAGAGAGGGATTCAACCTTACTTATCAAAAAAAAAAAAAAAGAAGAGAGGGATTCAAAACAAGTGTTTTTATTTATTTATTTATTGAGGTACAAGATATTCAAAACATAATTTCAATACCGTATCATTTTCCTTATCCTACCTAATAAAGGTAGCAAGCAAGGGAAGGTAAAATTGCATCTTGACGACATTAATATTATGTGTGTATATTATTGAAATATATATGTAGTATAAAATAACTTCTATATAGAAATTTATATATTTTATCGCTATGTCCTCCGGTATATTAATTTTTTGTTTTTGTTTTTGTTTTGTTTCTATGTGTGTGTTCGTGTCCGTGTCCGTGTCCTGTGTCAATATCCATGCATTTTAGCAAACCAATCTTGAGAAGCTCCTTTTACTTATAGGGGTAGCTAGTTTATTCCAACTTGAAACACGTCTTCTGGATGTACAAATTGAAGCTTTTGCCTGATAACAAAGCCCCCAAAAGACTCTCAATCTCATCATCCATGGCCAAAATTGAAAAGCCTTCCTATAGTGAAGAAAATAGAAAAGCTGATAAGGATAATGAAGAATAAGAGAGGAAGCCTTTGGTCTGAAAATAAGAAACGCTTTAGTTGAATCTTCTCATTTCTTCATTCAAAATAAGAGAGGAAGCCTTGAGTGGAGCATTTGTGTGAAAATGGTATTACAAAATTCCCTAAGAAGTACATATTGCCCATTTCAGACCGACCCAATTCATTCAAAGGAAAACTATACCAGTCTCAGCTTAATCTCAAGTTTCCCATCATTGATTTTGCTAAATTACAAAGTCCAAACCGGTCCCAAGTCCTCAAGTCCCTCGCCCATGCTTGTGAACAATATGGATTCCAAATAACAAAAAACTGAAAAAGCCATAATATGTAATTAGAATGGTGGAAAAAATTTGGGGTTCGGGTTGAGTCCAGCCCAACTCGAATATGTTTGGATTTTGACAAAATCTAACCCAAACATAAACCCGATTTGTGAATTTAAAGCCTCAATTTTAAAATTTCTAAGTTGGGCATAGGTTGGGCTGGGTTAGCTAGCCCAAGTTACAGCCCTAGGTATAAGGGTTATAATTACTTATAGAGCATAATACGTTTTGATATGTCGTCTCTTCTATTATTGTGCAAGCATTTGAGCCTAGTCTTGCTTCATCTAGTGCATTGCTATTGATTGATGTGATCAATTATGAGTAGCTATCAATTATAAATGTCTAGACACCATCTCATTACTAGGTGGTTGGAATAGGAGGATGAGTCACGCTTATGGTGGGGTTAGTGTTTTCCTAAAACCAGTTATGGAATGGACAATTGATAGGAATCACTTGATTTCATAGCTTATTATAAGAAGTTGACCTATTTTATAGTGAGAAACCAGATATTCTCTTCCTAGAATTGTTTCATTCATCAAAGACAGTAGACAAGCTAGAACTTCAGAATTATGTGACCTTAATTAATGAGAGAGGATTTTGTTTTGGACCACAAAAAAATTTCGGTTCGTCGTTTTAAATTTAATTTAATTTGACAACTGTATTAGAAAATTAAAAGAAACCAAAAACTGTCTTGGTATGGATGATGGCTTTAGGATACTGTTGAAGAAAATACTAAAAAAAAAAAAAAAACTGTGTTGGTGTAGGAGTGATCCCGAAGTAGGGTTATAAAAGAAATTAAAGGCTCAAAATGTGATATTTAACTTGTTAATCTTAAAATATAGTTGCAGTTTCTTTGTCCAGTTCTTTTATGATCCTGTTTTCTTACCCCTTGCTGAAAATATCCCATATTGGATCTTGGTTCCCTTTACTATTTAGTCTATTACTGCTTACATATCTTGTTCACTGATAATCAAGTTAAATTATACCTGTAGTTGAGAATCCAATATAATTAATTAGTCTCTCTAGGTGTATACCAAAATTTACATGAAAATACAAAACGGGTCACGGGGATTTAGACCTCCATTACCCAATTTAGGGTTTGATTATTAATTGTATGGGAAAGCAGTATTGTTTATCAGGAGTAGGCGGAATTAAGTTGCCAAATGCCTAAATTAATTGGTCTCTCTTGTCTTGATTTTGTTTATTTATGTATGTTATTTTGTTCGTACTTTTTGGTAGTAGTTTCTTCGCTACATTTTGTTTGTCAATGATGATGATATCTATTTGATTCATAAATGACAATCTTGTTCTTTCCCTTTTGTGATTAGCATACTGAATTTGAGACTTGTGTGATACAGTTACTTGCTAGGATTTTGTACCATGGACAATGAGGTGGTTTTTTGGCAAGTGCAGACTGAAACTCAAGTGCTAGAAGGTTTATAAATTTGCTAAATAGAAGTGCTAGGAAATTGATGATATTCTTGACAAATGGATTTAGTTCCTGTTTTGGAACATTGATGAATGGTGAATTGTTTTGGAACATTAGTAAATGATGAATTTTTTAATTGTAGAATGAATTTTTTTTTGTAGTGATAGATAGACACCATTCATGCACAACTTGAAAAAGTGATGGATGAAATAATTTAAAGATTATCCAAATGATATAAATAATTTATAGAAGGAAATCTATTTAAAAAAGAAATTAACATTACAATAGTTTTGTTAAAATAAAAACATTAGATAAGTAAATTGCACTTACAAATAGGGATGCCAATACTCTGCCTCATGACAACAATGCCACTATTTATAACTTTTTCAAACACTAAGGCTTTTTCTTGATGATGTGACCATACCTCTTTATCTGCCATGGTCTAAGGCTGTTTTACATTATTTGGCTTTTTGTTCAATCACATGGCTAGTCACAGAATAGGATTCTTACTGAAAAAATCAGCTCTTGTAGATACACAAAACCAACCCACTTTCTCATCTTATCATCACATGGCTAAAGTTAAAAATAGTGGTGCTAAGTGCATAAACACGTGAACTATTATGCAAGACACCCCTATAATGCCAAAGAGAGAGAGAGGTGTAAGTCCCTTTTGTCAAATTATCACATGGGTAAAATTCATTCACATGTATATAAATTGGGCTTTGTAAGTAGACATATGGCATATGTACAAAACCATAACATTAGCACTAGTAAATCTCAAGTACTGAGTTTTTTTGAGCAATAACGGGGAAGTGGAATTCATAAAAATACTGCATAAAATTAGTAAATATTCATACATTTCATATAAATACTACATAAAATTAAACTCAACAACTAAGTTTTTTTTAAGTTTTTTTGAGCAATAACGGGGAGGTGGAATCACAAAGTCATCATCCCCTGGATCTGAATAATCTGATAACTCTGAATCAACTTATAAGTCTGGATTATTAGTGATGGCTTGAATAACTTCAGTTGGATCCTTATGCATTTTCTTTGCAATGGAAATGCTCTCATTCCTGCAACATCTAACATATAGATTTTTTAATAGTTTTGATTAAATATGAGAAAAAATAAAGATGCTACATAATCAAAGTGCACTTAGAAATCTATTTTAAAAAGAAATTAACATTATAATAGTTTTGTTAAAATAAAAACATTAGATGAGTAAATTGTACTTACAAATAGGGATGCCTATACTCTGCCTCATAACAACAATGCCACTATTTATAACTTTTTCAAACACTAAGGCTTTTTCTTGATGATGTGACCATACCTCTTTATCTGCCATGGTCTAAGGTTGTTTTACAATATTTGGCTTTTTGTTCAATCACATGGCTAGTCACAAAATAGGATTCTCACTGAAAAAATCAGCTCTTGTAGATACACAAAACCAACCCACTTTATCATCTTATCATCACATGGCTAAAGTTAAAAATAGTGGTGCTAGGTGTATAAACACGAGAACTATTATGAAGACACCCCTATCATGCCAAAGAGAGAGATGTGTAAGTCCTTTTTGTTAAATCATGATATGGGTAAAATTCATTCACATGTCTGTGAATTGGACTCTATAATTAGACATATGGCATATGCACAAAACCATAACATTAGCACTAGTAAATCTCAGTTGTTGATGTATGGACCAAAAGTATATAGAGCGAAAGTACTCGTTAGGAGATGCGTGGATTGAAAGTAGTTGTTTTACATTCTCAATCGTTCTCAAACTATTCCATTTTTAACTCCTCATATCGATGGTTCATTTTTTTATGTAACACTAACCTGGCATATAATCGTCATCCCCTCCATCGAGATTTGGTGTGTATTTATTTTTCAATGTGTTCAAGTGTGTATTTATTTTTCCTTCAATAAATGTTTTGATTGTGTTTCTACAAATGTACCCTGTATTTATTTTGCTATTATTTGGCTTCTATTCATTATAGCATTATAAGCTATTCCATTTTTAACTCCTCATATTTGAAATTATTCCATTTTTAACTCCTCACGACTTCGTGAGGCCATGAGACCCCTCCAATGTATAGGAATTTGCTGCTTGCCATTGTCTTCAACCAGTAAATGTTCTTCCTTCATATATAATAAAATATTAGGAAATCTCCTCACTATATATAATAAGATACTAGGAAATTTTCGAACTCTAGTGAATTGTCTTCCATAAATTCATGCCAACCCTTGTAAAAATATTTTGTGTTGTTAACCTCTCTCACTTCAACCCGCCACGATTTGCTTGCATAACTCCTAATTATAGACTTGGAAGATAAAACTCTATCAAATTGCTTAAGGAACGCTGGTGGAAGTTGCAGTCGTTGAGAGCTCCGTTCCGAGAGAAAAACTTTGAAGAACTAAGGACACTAATCAGGTAAGGAGAACTTTTTGCAAAGTACTATTCCATAATGGAACTGGCATAAAAGCAGCTTTTTTACCTATCAGGTAGAGAATAATTGTTTTTAGGATATCTTGTAGAATATAAATAAATAAATAAATAAAATAAATTAGCAAAGAAACAATGTTTCAAGTGATGTTGGAGTATATTTTGTACTATTCATTCCCTCAAGTTAGCTAGATTAGAATAAAGTTTGTACTCTTTATGGCACTAATGGATTTATTTATGGATGTAATGTGCAACTTAATTAGTGGTGTGGGGTGTAATACCATTTTCAATTGCAAAAATAAGTCCATTTTGCGAAGGTACCACTTTTTTTCCAAAGGTACCACGTTTTTGAACTAAAGGTACCACTTTTTGGCGTCCAGGTACCATGTTTTCTAAACACTCGCGTAGCTAGCATGGAGAATATTTTGTATTATTTATGGCCCTAATGGAGCTATTTATGAATGTCATGTGCAACTTAATTATAGGTGTGGTGTATAATTTTTTTTTTCAATTGCAAAAATAAGTCCCTTTTTTGGAGTCTAGGCATTGCGGGATTTTCTAAACACTCGCTTAGCTAAGTTGAAAAATATTTTGTGTTATTCATGGTGCTAATGGAGCTGTTTATGGATGTAATGTACAACTTAATTAGCGGTGTGGGGTGTAATATCATTTTCAATTACAAAAATAAGTCCCTTTTGCAAATGTACCACTTTTTTTTCCCAAAGGTACCACGTTTTTGAACTGAAGGTACTACTTTTTGGTATCAAGGTACCACGTTTTCTCTAAACACTTATTCATGGCGTTAATGGAGCTATTTATTGATGTAATGTGCAACTTAATTAGCGATGTGGGGTGTAATACCATTTTTAATTGCAAAAATAAGTCTCTTTTGCAAAGGTACCACTTTTTTCCCAAAGGTACCACGTTTTTGAACTGAAGGTACCACTTTTTGGCGTCAAGGTACCACGTTTTCTCTAAACACTTATTTATGGCGCTAATGGAGCTGTTTATGGATGTAATGTGCAACTTAATTAGCGGTGTGGGGTGTAATACTATTTTCAATTGCAAAAATAAGTCCCTTTTGCAAAGGTACCACTTTTATTCCAAAGGTACCATATTTTTGAACTGAAGGTACCACTTTTTGGCGTCAAGGTACCACTTTTTCTCTAAACACTTATTCATGGTGCTAATGGAGCTGTTTATGGATGTAATGTGCAACTTAATTAACGGTATGGGGTGTAATACCATTTTTAATTGCAAAAATAAGTCCCTTTTACAAAGATACCACTTTTTTCCCAAAGGTACCACGCTTTTGAACTGAAGGTACCACTTTTTGGCGTCAAGGTACCACGTTTTCTCTAAACACTTATTCATGGTGCTAATGGAGCTGTTTATGGATGTAATGTGCAACTTAATTAGCGGTGTGGGGTGTAATACCATTTTCAATTGCAAAAATAAGTCCCTTTTGCAAGGGTATCACTTTTTTTCCCAAAGGTACCACGTTTTTGAACTGAAGGTACCACTTTTTAGCGTCAAGGTACCACGTTTTCTCTAAACACTTATTCATGGCGCTAATAGAGCTGTTTATGGATGTAATGCGTAACTTAATTAGCGGTGTGGGGTGTAATACCATTTTCAATTGCAAAAATAAGTCCTTTTTGTGAATGTACCACTTTTTTCCCCAAAGGTACCACGTTTTTGAACTGAAGGTACCACTTTTTGGCGTCAAGGTACCACGTTTTCTAAACACTCGCTTAGCTAGCTTGGAGAATATTTTGTGTTATTCATGGTGCTAATGGAGCTGTTTATGGATGTAATATGCAACTTAATCACATTACACATATATGTTTATTGAGATAGTGTGCTATTTTTTTGACAACTATTGAGATTAAATTATCCATTTATCGACAACATAGAACCAAGGAAACAACAGGCCAATTTTTCATTCATTAAACTTCTTTAATTTTAAACTTGATCAAATTTGAAATTAGTACATTAATATAATAGTGAAAGAAAATTCAGTGAAACCCTAATATAATAAGCCATACAATACTAATTCATAAAAACCCAAAAGAACAACTTCATTTGATTCTATCTAAGGTAGATACCAGTATAATAAGCCATACAATAGTTGCAAAAACATACCAACCTAATCCACAATCAAAAGTTGCAAAGCTACTCTTCTTTAAAACTTAAAAAATAGCTAACACCAACAGATTGCAAAATATATGCAAAAAAATTGACACTGTTTAACATTACAAATGTCCCATATCCCACATCATTTCAAGTACTTTATAGAAAATTCAACGATCCTCCTATCCCACTTCTTCTAGCTTCCAATTGGGCAAATATAGGTATGTATTTTCTTATTCTGTGGTAAACCAATTTGTTGCCCTTATCCTTTGTGTGGTCCTAGTGAGAGTCTCTTGTTTGTGTATTTGATGGATATGCATTCTTTCTGTCTCTGTGTAGTTGGAACAAATAACCATTTTATCTCTGTGATTGTCACATGCAATAAAAATTAAAGTATTAAGACATTGTATAATAATAATAAGGAACAAAAGCAATATAAAAATAGACAATTTAAAACTTTGAATAATAATAATAATTTTAAAAAGAATCATCAAAATTAAAAAAGAATTTATAATTTGCCCAACACCTTGCAATTAACCTTATTATCCAGCTTAACAGTACTGCTTTTAAAACATGTTTGAACAATTACATAATAATTTTGAGTTTACTTAAAAGGTTGAATATTTCCATTGGAGCTCTTGACAAATATATCACATGGAAAAATGCAAATGAACATTGAGTTATAGTACTAACAACTAAGTTATACTAAGAAATTGTTGTACAGCAAAAAATTATATTAGAAGTCGAGGAAATTACATCTTATACACCTTGATGGATTAAGATGGAGATAGTGAGGTTCCTTGAGGTAAATGGTACCTTATTGGCTGATGGAAGTGATGTTAGAATCATCAAAATAAAAATAAAAAAATAAAAAAATTACTAACCACAAGTAAGCTGATGGAAGCTTACTTGAAATCAACGTGCTTAACCACATGTATAAAGTGCTTCATTCTTTACAAAATTCTTCATTTTGTTATTGTCATCTAAAAGCAAATTTGAAGCAATAATTCCACGTAACTTGTCAACGTCCACCTGTACATTAAACCAGGTAATTTCTTTTCATGAGTATAGGATATGGAAATGGACTTCATGCGTGAATACATATAAGTGTAAATAAATAGGAATCTAGTGTTGCAAAAACTATATATTTACTCACCTTATTGAGAAGACTTTGGATTTCACTAACAGAAAGGCTGACAGCAGCAAAGACAATGGTCCCCAATTTCCTCTTCTCAGCACTTGTCACTAAATAACCACCCTTTGCAATAGTTCTTAGTTGTTCCAGCACTTGTTTAACAGTAAACTCAAACTGAACCTGGAAAGATAAATATTGTGTAGAAGCTATATTGATCACCACAAGCCAGTTACAAGAACTCCAATTACCAAAAAGACATTTCCTCCATTTCTCGCTTTGGCAGAAAGGAGGCAAGGAACTGAAGTACTTAAATAATAGTTTGTAGGTGTGTAAACATGTTACACTATGTTAAATGGACTTGGATACCTGTGTTGGGTATGGATATGTATCCACGCATTAGACGTGTCAAATATCCAAATAGTGGACACAGCTAAATATTCATGTTGTATACTAATTTTTTTTTTTAAAGATGTTTTCATGCAACATTGTGTCCATTCACTCATTTTAAAGGTAATAATATAATAAAATTGAATTAGTATATATGTTTTTCAAGTGCATGTCCAACAAAAAGTGTCGGACACATATCCCATACTCATGTCCAAGTATCATGTGTCCGACATGGGTGTTTCACTAGTTTTGAAGAGTCCATTTAACATAGGTGTTATAAGCACCACATAAAAATGATATTAACTTAAGTGGATTTTGACGATGGTCAGGTGAGTGCACATAAAATCAAACTACTGATCTAATACGTAAGGTAAATTGAAGGCGATATGGAACTATTAAACACAAACGCTATATATTAAACTGTATAGAATTAAGATATTAAGCATTGCCAAATAGAACCTCTCGTAATTGATTCTCCCATTTAGCCCAGTCCTTGATATATGATCCTTTGGTGGAATCCAACCTAGATTCAGAATTGGAAGGAGAATAGTAAGAGCTTCTCACCACTAATAATTGGAAAAGTAAAATTGATGACCATAAAAGTAATCCTAAGACAAAAGGTCAGAGGCTATAAATAACCACTATCAAACATAATCACAGCACCAAGTCACTATTTCAATTCCGCTACAATCTTGGATGCTAACCATTAGAACATCAATCAACTAAAGATGGAAACATCCTTCCACAAGAAATGAAGAACAAAAAAAGTAACACCAATTGTAACATCATTATAAATATGTTTGTGTTTGTAATATTATTTTAGGTAATTAGTATGCAGAGCTGATTTACTTGTTTCTTACATTGTTATAGACAATCTATAAGATACATCAACTAATTAAATTTTCCAAAATATTATTACAGAAAAAAATCCAAAGTTTCAAAAACACAGCATCTGAGAACAGGTTGTACATTTTTTTTTTCCCACAACAAATACATAAAGTTTAGGTGTGACCCATAATCCTATCACTAAAGATCATGTATCCAATTTTGAGAGAGTAACCAGTTTTCATAATACGAAAAGGTGAGAGGTAGAGGCAGAACTCCTTTAACAACAATGAGAAGAAGCCCAAGTCTCAAGCATTATGCCAATCATGAATTTTTCAGTTCATATAAGCATGACAGCAAAAAATAAGGGGAGAATGCAAATATATGAGAAGAAGTATCCAACAATTTGCTTCAACATTCGAGAAACAATCTTAGTTTTGCAATATTGGGAAAATTTAGAGACTACTAGACCATAAAACCACAAAGGAAACCCCGACTACAGCTATTAATCAAAGATTGGGTAGCATTTATGAGTAGCCCTAGTTTTATCCATAGCAGCTTCCACAATATTGGGCTTATAAACCCAATGGGCAGGATATTGGTTTGATTGTTAGACATATTGAACACCAAATCAGTCAACATTGACATATGAATCATGTTTTGGAAGCCAAACATCTTATAAGAGCGAAAAGACTATTGACTCAAAGGTTTACTTATCTCTAGATAATTGCTAAAACTATCTGTCTTATCTGACAGTCGCTGCATTATAGATAATTGCTAAAACTATCTGTCTTATTTGACAGTCGCTGCATTGTTAGAAAGTTTCTGATTTCACGCACGCATACACACACCCACCCACACGCACGCGCGCGCACACATTATTTTTTCATTAGTGGACAAATTAAAGTTTTTGATCCACACACACACACACACACACACACAGTATTTTTTCATTAGTGGACAAATTAAAGTTTTTGATCTTTATGTTGTCTTTGAAGTTTTTGGCATCATTTTTTTTATCCACTTCTTGTTAACACACACACACACACACACACACACACACATTATTTTTCCATTAGTGGACAAATTAAAGTTTTTAATCTTTATGTTGTCTTTGAAGTTTTTGGCATCCTTTTTTTTGTCCACCTCTTGTTGTCTTTGAAGTTGTAAGTTATGTGGTTGGAACATAATCTTCTTGTTGAGTTTGCTGAAATCCATGTGCGACCTCAGCTTTTGGCTCAAAATCATTTTAGGCAAACTATGGGACTTTGACTCAGCCTCTTAGTAAATATGGTGCCCTAACCCCATTTATATGTAATAATCCCTATCATATTTAACTTTGGAGATTCCAAAGACTTTTGTTTTCCCTTCCTGAAAAGCCTGTCAATTCAGTTTTTGAAATATATGTTTTTTTTTTAGTTTAGGATTTTGATTGCTTTTGATGAATTTGCATCAAGTATTCCTGTACTTGATCTTTCCCTTTTTATCTTTTTTGGTACATCAGGAAATGGATATATTGTTTCTTGTTTCTGTTTGTTGTTTGTATAATGGAAATTTACTCTTTTGGTTTGGATCTTAAGAGACGTTTGGACTTGTAAACAAAAAAATTCTGCTAAAGTGTATCTGGTCTTAAACTAAGGAGATGACATTTGTGTAAATAACTTGAGTAGTTATATGGAACTCACTTTTCCAGTTGGTAAAATTGACAAGAATATTATTCAGAATTATAAAAATAAATTTCCTATACTTTTTTGACATCCATAACAAATAATATCTCTTGGTTGATTTATTTAAGTGTTTATTAGGATTTATTTTTTACAATTGAAGTAGTATATCATACTTGTACTGCTCATAGATGTTCGTTGGGGATGGAGCAAAACTTGTTCGTGATGCTTTTCAGCTTACGAAGGAGAAATCTCCTTGTATTATTTTTATAGATGAAATTGATGCTATAGGCACAAAGCGGTTTGACAGGTATGCCATCTCTCTATTTTATGTGTAATTTTCTAATCTGCCTTGGCAATTTTCTGAATCTTGGTGTAATGGATTTTGAATTGAATACTTAAGAAGTTACGTTATAATGTGACTAATTGATTGTAAATTGTTTCTTTCAATGTAGTGAAGTCAGTAGGAATAGGGAGGTCCAACGGACAATGTTAGAGTTACTCAATCAGCTTGATGGATTTAGTAGTGATGAACGGATGAAGGTCTTTATCTTTGCCTTTAATTAAACACACTTTTAGTTTTCTGGTCACACGTTCAGGCAATTGTGAGCATTTAGAAGGTTTTGAATTCAATAATTAGCAGAGTTTTATTTGGTCCCCATATTTTTGGCATGGAGATTGTATCTTCAGAACTTCTTACTTTGTTGAAGTGTCAGATATAATTCTGGGCTATGGTTTCTACATTTTGAGTGTCTTTAGATTATAGTTTTCCTCACCGGCTGAGTCATAGCAGACTCATCTGTGCCCGTGTCTATGAACCATGCTTCAGATGCCACCAACAAATAGCTACTTCACTAATAAAATTTCAGTTAACTTAAATTATTATCTGAGTTAGTAATTCAGTATTTCATAATCTCATGAATTGCAGGTAACAAATACAGCTGATATTTTGGATCATGCACTCATGCGTTCTGGTCGATTGATAAACTTATTATTAGGCAAGGTAGGTTAGGTGACATGACTAGGACATTAGGGACCGACAATAATACTGCTTGAGTGAGGCAATGTGTATATTTTGGTCATTTATATTTATTTATGTACTTAATTTGGACATTTTCGTTAGACTTTTTCTCAAATATCACCGATTCCATTATAATCTAAAAATATTTGTGTAGTTCAGAATGAACTACAGATGACCTAGGCGAATATTCTGGAATTGTAGTAGCTTTAGTCAATGTAGGAGGTGTGGAGGTTTGGATTGGTGAGACATGATATTCAATGTGGTAAAAGAACCGCGTTTTGAGGCATAAATGAATTAATCATTTGTTGGTTCTCTATGTTTTTTAACATTCCTTCTATAAGAATTTATTACTCTTCTATTATGCTACTTGGTATCCATATGTGTTATAATTTGCAACCACAAAAACTGAAATCTAATTCTTTTCATCATTGTTCATATTTCATCTCCCTTTTCCAATAAAAATTCTTTCTAATGAAATGAATTTATTCTTTGTTTTTTGTATCTCAGAAGAAGAGGTCCTTTCAGCTCCTCTAAAATTGGTGTACAGCAAACTAATCTTGTAGTTAGCCCCTTGATTATTTAAGTTAAATAATCTTAATTTAATTCTATTATTGTTGCCTAAGCAAGTCATAGCTAACTGTGTTTCTGTTCTTTATTGCAGATTCACAAGGAAACTTTTGGTTGCAGTCGTAGAGAAGTGGGACAATCATGTGCTTGTCATTGACAAAGTTTGCCCCCCTAATTGGATGGTTTGATGTGCAACTTAACTACATAAAATTCCTAGTTTCCTTACTGTACTCTCTTTATTTTAGACTATAGACTCTGTTTCTCTTAAGTGAATGACTTAAGTATAATTCTTTAAAACCTGAGCTACATTCTGCATTGATTCATAATGTTTTCCCCCTAGACCTTTTATATCTTTCTTGGAGAATTTCCATAGTGGATATGTTAATACTATTATTTGTAGAAGTAGGAAACTTCTTCCAACTGAGAATTACTATGTCAAACACTTGTTGACTCTATACTGGATTTCACCCATACTATATAATGCAAAATAAGAAGTGAGTGACACTTTTTTTATTATTATTATTTTATACTTTCTTCACTACTTAAGTCTCTACAACAAGGATAGGATATTCAAATATAACAAGATTCACCTTTTATGTGTATGGTGATGTGTGTTTAGCACCTTCTGTTCATGTCAGAAGGCAACACTTCTGTGTTCACATATTACAGGTCATGCACTATTAAAGGTGGGGTTTTGTCAAGGGAATTATAAATTGACATTGAAATTTCACACACACACACACACACACACACACACACACACACACATATATATCACCATGAACTTGTGTTTGGCCTCCATCTAAACTGGTTGCCATTCAAGTTTCAAGTCTATGCATGCTTTATTAATGATGAAATATGCATCTTTTATTCTTGTTTCCTAATATGGGAATTTTATTTTAACTGATAAAATGATGAGAATGACAATACTATATAATCATGGAAAGGAATGGGGACATTTGGACTCCATGGGAACAAATAATTCCATTACGTTTTAGATAGCACTAAATTGATTCTCAATTGTCCTTCTTTTGCCAATAAATTCTTAATGATGCATGAATAGTACCATCAACAGCAAAATGAGTTTACATAAGCTTATTGTAATAATAAAAGCATAACAGTTACTTTAAATTAAACAAAAAATTAAAATCGTAAGAGCTAGTTATGCAGTGAGATTGAGAACAATATGTTTGTGTGTGTGTGTGGGAGAGAGAGAGAGACGAACCTGAAGGGAGGCCATGAAGGAAATAAGTTGAAAGTTAGAAGAATAATAGAAATCTGAACTTGAGAAGTGGGGATGCCACTACGGCTGGGTTACAGAGACGGGGAGAGAGAGGGCATCTTATTTGGGCGTTGCTAGCCTGACTTTTTCCGGGCCAAGATCAACCCCTCTTTTCTCGTTGAAGCCTTCGGAGAGAAAGAAAGACCAGGGAGTGAAGCAGTATCAATTAGTCCAGCTCGATAGCTGGGATAGCCAAAGAAAAGCACTGGCGTACTCGTACCCCCTCTCGATTCGACTGATGCGGCCAAGGATCGGGCAGTCTTGGTTGTTCCGCTGTTACAGTTCCTAGCTAGGGGATGGGTGGAATCACCAATAGTAAAGAAGCAACTAGGGTTTTTGAGAAGCTTTCTTCTCTTTTAGATTTTACAGAGGCGGAGAGAGAGAGAGGGCTGCACTGAACGAATGCTAGGGCTGCAATTAGGTTAATATATTAAAATATGGAGAAAGGGCATTTTAGCCAACACAGAAAAAAAAGGGAAGGGTATTTTAGGCACCACAAGTTCTAAACAGTAAAAATCCATGTGCCACCTCAGCTTTTGGGTCAAACTCATTTTAGGGAAACTATGGGACTTTGACTCAGTCTCTAAGTAAATATGATGCCCTAACCCCATTTATATGTAATAATCCCAAAATAATATATGCAAAAATGAATATAATATATATATATATTCACTTTATGCAATATAGATGCCACCACCATACAAGCCCATTTTTCTTCCCTTATTAGTCTTGCTTCTTTTATTTGCTGGCAGATTTGGAAAAGTAGGAATGCTTGGGTTTTTCAACAGAAATGGTGGGATCCCAAGTCGACTTTGGATAAAGCTCTCGATAATTTTTCTGAGTTTTTGGAGGTGTGTAGCCGAGGTCTTTTGTCGCAGGTCTCATCTTCTCTTGCTCCTGTGCCGGTCCGTTGGTCCAAACCTCATCAGGGAAAGTTTAAGTTGAATGTTGATGCCGCTTTTTGTGAATCTTTGAAAGTGGCGGGCGGAGGCCTGGTGCTTCGTGATGATGTTGGAAGGCCTATCAAGGTTGTTTCTCTTTTTTTGGAATTTATTTCAGATGTTGAGGTTGCGGAGGCTATGGTTGTGCGTGAAGGCCTCTACTTACTTTCTCTCTGGGGGTATCAAGACGTGGAGGTGGAGAGCGATTGTCTCAATGTTTCAAACTTTTCTCCCTCGAATTGCCGTTCGGCCATTTTGGTTGAGGATATCAGATGTTTGCTGGGATCCAACTTGGGGTTCTCCTTAGGATGGGCTCCTCGTTCTTGCAATAGAATTGCCCATTTGTTGAGTAAATGGGCTTTGTCTACAAAGTGTAATGATTTTCTTTGGCCAGTGTGGCTTGTTTGGTTGCTTTCAGCTTTGGAGGCTGACTTGTCCGTTGTGGGGGCTTCTGTTGGAGAAATTATTGTATGGACCGAGTCCATACACCTCATTTGCTGAGTTGGTGGACTACACCAATTAATTCTAGACAGCTGTAATAAAAAATTATTTTTATATTCAATTTGCCACATCAGCGCAGATGGGTGAAGAAATTGACGGAAAGAAACAGAATTTTTCTCTCTCTTCCATGGGTTTCGTTCCCTTCTCGTTTTATGTGTGCAACTTTTCAGAAATTATTTCTTTCTAACCAGTTTTCCTTAATTCAAATTATTCTTCCGCAATTCAATTTTCAAGAATTCAAACCTCTCTCCATTTATCTTAAAATTTTATTCAAAATAAGTTCCTAGATGATGCTTTGTGAATGATTGAAGAAAGCGGGTCACAATGGAAACAGGGATGGTTTTGGGGTGGAAGTGATTGAGAAATCTGAGGTCCAGATTAATTACTTGTGTCGTCTAGAATTCAATTCTCCAGCAAGTATTTTACAGATTTCTATTCTTTATGCACGAATGGTATTCGAGCTCATCAACGAAACTAACTTACAAATCTCCAACAACAACTAGCGCAGAGATGGGTTCTCGTTGGAGATTTATATTCTCCACATCCAAGAAAAAATTGGTGCTTTGAAACCTCAATGGATGCTTTGAAATTCTCAAAGAATGATTGAATCATGTAGACAGATGGATGTTGGGTTGTTTGGGTTTCCTTTACATGGTGTAACCAAAGGGATGACATACCATTTCTTTTCTTGTTGCTACAAACGTAAGTGGTTAATGTAGTTTTTTTTTTTTTTTCCTGTGGTACTGCTTGACGTTTTTTTTGTGTGAGTTTTGAGGTTTTATACTTCTTTACAAGGCAACAAAATAGGTCATTGATGTTGTTGATAGATCATTGCTTTTAGTACCCAAAATGCAATATTCATTTTTTAAAATTTTCTGAGGGAAAAGGTTCACTATTATCTATCAGTTTGGACATATACTTAAATGAATTTGCATAAATCAACAGAATTGATCAAACTTATGAAGTTTATGCCAAATCTAATTAAAAAAAATCACAATTTTTTTTTTAAGAAAACAATTATTATTACTCCGTATTTGTTTAAAAATATTCAGGATGCAGAATGAAAAATTCGGAAGATAATGAATTTGATTGCCTTCAACTTTAAAACCCCTGCTTTGTCAATACTCCTGAATTTTGGATCAACCGTACAAATTATATTCTATTGTTATGAACTTGTGATTGTTTATCATGTAAGGATGATATGTAGAACACATCCCAGAAATAATTCACTGAACATGAACCCAGAAAAGGAAAAACAATCCACTAAATCAAAATTAACCAATAACAGAAGCTTTAATAAAAATAATATTGTACATCAGTTTGGGATTCATCTTCCATTACAAAAAATCAAGAGTAAAATGTACTTTTTTTTCATCATAATAGAAAAAGGACAAAATTATCAAGACGAATAGAGAAAATGGTCATATAGCTCTCTTAGGAAGTCCCACAATTTCCATGGTCTCATTTCTCAAACATCTACAAAAATACCAAAGCAATTACAAAACATAAAAGTTAGGATATAAAGGATAATTTAAACATAATTTAAACATTTATTCATGTTTAAAAAGAAAGTGAAATGTTCATACCTGATTAAAGTTATTAGAATTGTGACTTGCTTGATTTGGCAAAAAAGATTGCATTTGTTGAAAGCTTACAAAAGGACTTTTATGATATCCAAAAACCTGTATGGAATATTGTAACAAACCTTTTAAATAAATAACAATTATAAGATAACCTCTATATGAATGACTACACATACACCTTGTATTATATCTACATGATTATGGGAGTTAGATACCATTTGTTGAGAGAAAGAAACCCTTAAATCTTCTCTTACAGATGTTGTTACCCTTTTTTTTGGCTTTTTCTTTCGCTTCTCCAAGCTGCCCTTAATTCTACCATATGTTACCCCTTTTGGCCTCATACGGGGAGGATCCAACACCACATTTTCATCAATTGAGCCATTTACTTCATTTGCAACATCAACTCTATCAGAATTACTACCATCCATCACATTCCTTGATTTAATATTTCTAACTTCTTGTACAATTTGGTCTAGATGGCCATTTGCAACCATAAATGTTTCATCATCATATGCACTTAAACTCATAACACTAAAAGCTTTGCACATGAGCTTGTTCAAAAAGATTGTCTTTGACGATGTTGCTGCATTCTTGGATATCTCACCATTTTCATCAATGATAATCACTTCCTTTACACCTTTTGTCCACCTCTTCAAAATATAATCACTTGGAATATTTTGGATGGCATTATGATTCAATAGCTTTAAACCATGTCGACACAACAAGCCCAAAGATTCAAAACTTTTACAACTACACTGAACAATGAGATTAGAATAGTGAAATTCTACCATATGTTCTCTATTGCAACCCATGCCTTTCAAATTGTAAATGAGAAGTTCCCCAACAGAATTAACATGAATAATTTGTTCATTTAAAGCTTTTAAGAACTCTGCTTGAAACATTTTAAAAATCTTATGTGTATACACTTGAGCTGCATGGAGTAAAGTACAATTATTAGGCATTAGCAAGGGAGGCTTACCTCTAGCACATGTAAAATCATCTGCCACTTCAATTTCAGGCATTCGACTTGCACTTCCATCATAATGCTGCACAAATTCAGTAAGAGTCATGGACTTGCAAGCAATATGTTGAAAGATATTATTTGTACTCTCACTTCTTTGTGTTGATAAAATATTGGCCGAGAATGTATCACGATTAAAAACTTGGCACCACTTCTCACGAACGTCATATAATTTACTCAACCATTTATTCCCTACAATGTCATGCTCCTCATTTATCTTTCCCCAAATGGACTCAAATTCTTCTTCTGTTTCACAACCATAAAAGAGCTTTGTCAACTTATCCTTGAACCTAGGATTTGCAAACAAAGTAGAAATATTTTGAGCTGCATTTTTCATGATATGCCATGTGCATAGGCGATGTCGCGTGTTAGGTAACACCTTACGTATAGCATTTGCCATTGCACTATCTTGGTCGGTGAAAATTGTACTAGGAGCCTTATTTCCCATCGCCTCCAGAAATGCTTCAAATAACCATACAAAAGAAGCTGTTGTTTCATTCAATAAAAAAAACGCAACCGAATAATACGTTCTTCCAGTGATGATTTACTCCAACAAAAAGAGTACAAATCATATTGTACTTATTTGTTCGGTAAGTGGTATCAAATATAACGACATCTCCAAAATATTGATAATTCAATTTAGAGGAACCATCTCTCCAAAAAAAAATTAGTCATTCGATTTTGATCATCAACTTGAACTGTGTAAAAAGACATTGGATTTTCTGATTGCTTGCACTTGAAATAATTGATGATACTTTGAGCATCTCCTGCTTCTATTGATTTTGATTTTTCAGATTGTAAGAAGTTATGACAATCACGTTCTGTGAACCCAACATGTTGAACTCCACCAGCCTCTTTAGACAAGTATGAGTATGCCTTAGTCGCTCTTATACCGACTTTCGACATGGAACTCAAGATATTTGCACTAGTACTAGTAATCTTTCGCTCTGACCTCAACAAGTGTCTTTCTTCGAGCTTTGCAAGTACATGGTTATGTTCTGAAATAAACTTAACCAATTCCCAAATACCATTTTCTGCATTAAATACAGCACGAGCTTTGCAAGCTGTCCTAGTTAGCATTCTTTCATATTTTTTTTCTTCAAAAAGTGGACCATCTTCCTTAAAGCCTTCACATGAACACAAAAAGATACGTCGCCGCAAACCACCAGTACCTTCATACCTCCGAACTTTTCCTTTACGTACACTAAACCCTTTGTTTATAGCATAAGTGTTGTACAGATTGTAAGCTTCTTCCTCACTATATACCAACATTCCAACTTTTTGTGATACCCCTCAATTCTAAAGCCACGGGTGATCAAGTCCGAGCACAGAATACAAGGGATATCAAACAATTAATATATAAACAAGCATTTGAATACAAAAAGAATAATAAAGAATAAATAAATAATAAGCTGAAGGAAACTAAATAATAAATCCCTATTTTAAAATCCTCAAATAAATAACAATTAAAAATCCAATAATAAAATCCTCCAATCTTCGGATACTAGTAATTAATTAAACTACAATTCGGGAATCCATCCTGTGGACCCCTAATAATATCCTAACTGAAATAACTGAACCGAAATAAAAATAATAAGTAACTAATGAAGGCGAGTCCTACGTAGAGTCGGAAGAGTGAATGACTGTCTCTGCTCGGCACAAACAATCTCTAAGACTGGAACTGACGAACACCTGAAAAATAATGGTTGGTCAGGCCCACAAACAAGTTCTAATCTACTACATCCCAAACAGAGACCCGATACACGTGCACATCCTAATTAATTCAACAATAACTAAATAATCCATATGTAGATATATACACACTAAAGGAACCTCACTAGACTATAGAGTTGTCTCAACCTGAATAGTAGACAACATGCAAAACGCACATATAGTGGGCATGAGTACCTAGACTTACCAGAGTACACAACTACGCTATATCTAGCTACACATTCCTGGCCTTATACGCAACCTAACCACTGATCCTGAGACTCAAGCTCATATCATGGTGTATAATTATATATTTAAAATCCGTCCTATCCAACCATCAAAAATAAACTATCCAATTATTATTTTAATAATATGTCATCCAACTATTCCGTTGACCTGACACGAATAAGTAGGACTTAACACTATGGTTAATCCGTTCCCTTATTAAAAATAGGTAGGACTTAACTTTTAAGTTAATCCGTCCCTAATATGCCCCCATCCCATAATGGTGCATTAATCCACATCATAATCAAAGAGAAGTTTCCAATCCAAAGATAATGTAAATAATATTTACATATAAACATTATATTAATCATATATACATTCTTTGCATTTACTTAAGCAAAAATATCAATTCTAAGTATCATGCATTTAATTTTTCATTACACGAAATTAAAATGCATCTCAACTAAATTGTACATCTCCATATTTTGATTAAATTAATTTAAATCTAAGCAATAGATTAAAATAATTTAATCCAGCAATATCTAATTAATTTATTCTTTCAAAATTAATTAAATTCCATCCTTAGCATGTAAACTTATATCATGCATACCAATTTAAATTAAATAAATATTTAATTCAAATCCATTAATCAAAACTAACAAATATTAATTTAATATTCTAACATTAAATAGATTACTATTAAAAATATTTAATTCAAAAACTATTTAATCAAAACAAAATAAATTAATCATAATACCAATCATTATACTAATCATTATATCCATAATAGTACCAATCATTATCTCATGGCATTATATAACAATCTGTTTTTTTTTTTTTAAAAGGAATTGTCAAAACTTTCTCAATCGGCGTGCCCAATTCATGAAAGAACAAATTCCAGTTTACGAATTGCTACAAACCCAGTTTCATGCCACTTTTTAGCTTGCCTCGTTCGGCATGCATAGCTTGTAAAAATACTAATTTTGACTTTACTTACATGCATATAACTGATGCATGGAAAAATAAAATTAAATTAAAACCAAATTTAATTCATGCTAACATAAGTCATGTAAAAAATATATATATAAATTAAATTAAATTAAACCCAAGGCCACCAACAGTGTAGGCAAAAGAAAACAAATAATTAAAACCTATGAACTGAAATTTCAACATAAATCTATGTAATTAGATCCAATTAATTTATTTAAAGAATCTAGAATTAATCTAGCATGCATAGGGTATGAATCAAAGGAGAAGAGAAGAATTAAAACTTGCCTTTAGGGATTTGATAAAAACCCTAACCTCCTTCTTCCTTTTTCTCTTCCTTCCTCTTCCTTCTTTCTCTCTCTAAAATATAGTACGTGATATATTTTCTAACCTCTTTCACAACTCTATAGTTATATATTTATAGGCAACTAAAATAACCCTAATCCTTTTCCCATTCCAAGACAAACTAAAATGAAATAAAAATAAAATAAAATAAAATTTAAATACTAAAAAGGTAACTAAATATATGTTAAGTATAATCTATGTGTACCCCTTTTTATATATAATATATAAATATATATCAGATTATTATTAAAGGGACTTTCCTTACATATACATATATATATTTATTTATTTATTAAATATACATATACATGGGTAATCATCCGTACCCATTAAACCCCTTCTCCAAGTAGTCCATGGAACCCAATTGATTGGTCAATTAATACTATTCATATCCAATTCCTTAAAAATATAAAAATAAAATAAATAAAATAAAAATAAAAATAAAACAATTAAATTCATAAATAAATACACATCATCACATTCAATTCAATTTAAACAAATAATTAAATCAATTAAACAAGTAAACAATTAGCCAAGAAAATAACTAAATAATTAAATATAATTAAAATTATTAAAATAATACCGAGACTATCCTTTTTAAATTAGGGGTATTACACTTTTAGATCAGAATTATCTTCCCTCTCGTGTATAACATAAAGGTTGTTATCATTGTCAATATGGTCTACATTAAAATTGAACAAAAAAAATTAATATCATAACAATCAAGGAATTAATTATCAGAAATGGGTTTAAACATCATACTAATATTAAAACACACCAACCTGGAGCCAATCCAACTAAAAAAATGGCCCCAAAGTTGTGCAATACATCTTTCTAGATAAACAATAGAAACAACAAACAAGTATCTTAATGTGTTTTATGTATGATGATGCTAGTATTAGTATAAATTTTCGATAATAATTTGTTTGTTTATAGAATGAAGGAATGTACCAAGAAGCTCATGGATGAGATAGGAAAAACAGAGCAGGGACTTATGATGGTTTAGAGAGAGAAAAAAGTTCAACTAGAAAAAATGGCCCCAAAATTGTGTAATACATATTTTCTTTTCTAGATAAACAATAAAAAAAACAAACAAGTATCTTAATGTATTTTATATATGATGATGCTAGTATTAGTATAAACTTTTTATAATAATTTGTTTGTTTATAGAATAAAGGAATGTACCTGAGAAGCTCATGGATGAAAGAGGAAAAACAGAGCAGGGACTTATGATGGTTTAGAGAGAGAAAGAAGTTTTGCTTGAAGATGAATTGAAAGCTGATATTTTGATGAAGCAAAAGGCGGGAAAATGAAACCAATGAGAGAGAAAGGCAGGAAAACAAAATCAAGAAGGAGAAATTATTTGTCAAGTTTTTCTTTACGTGTTAGATTCAAAATGTGGACTGAAAAAAGAGTTTGTTCCTATTAATTACTGACCTGACAACTTATAAAAAAAAATGACGTGTCGAATATAAAAATAATTTTATTATAGCTATCTAGAATTAGTCAGTGTAACTCACCAACTCCGCATATGAGGTCTATGGACTCGGTCCATACAATAATTTTTCCTTCTGTTGATGCTGCCTTGTTGAAGCCTTGGTTTCATTGAAAAAAAAAAAAAAAAAAATTACAAGCCCATTTTTTAATGGCCATTGACCGATAATTTGAATTAGATTTCAAGACAACTGACATGTACTTGGCCACGTGAATAAAGCTTGATGTCTCATCTGGATCAACTGGTTGGGAGCTCAATGCATGCTTTTTATTTGCTATTTAATTTGACAAGACCGTAGAGAGACAGACCCAAATAGATACACAACAAATTTTTGACTCACGTGCTCAATTAGAATGTCAATAGATACGAGGTGTATCCAAATGGAGAACACATTACCTGGTGGTTCAAGAATGATCAATAAATCACCTTTGCTGACACGTTGATTTCCCATAAACCATTTTATTCTTTATATATCCTTGGTTGGATATTCGAGCTGGCCTATTTTTGACAGCAACAAGTACATTCATATCTTACGTGGCGTTATTATTTGATTGGGCGCAAATTACCTTCTGTGCAATTTTCATGTTGTTTCCTAAGGTGAGCAGTAAGTAGTCTTGATTTGGTTAAATTTTACTCCACTTAATAGACACCAACACTATATTTGACAATTACACCACTATTTATAAGTAACATTTCACCACCATTTTTAAATAACGTCACAGAAATCTAAAAGTAATATCACATAGTCTAAAAAGTAATATCACCACAATTTATAAGTATCTTTCACCCTCAAAACGTAGTGATGTTACTTTTTAGACTATGTGATATAACTTTTAGACTTCTGTGATGTTACTTATAAATGGTGGTGATATTACTTTTTAGAATATTTTTACATTTCACTATCATTTATAAGTAACATCACAGAGTCTAAAAAGTAACATCACCATTTGTAAAAGGAAACATCACCACTTTTAATTTCAAATAATAACATAAATGATATGTTGAATTGAGTTATGTTTATATGTGACATTACTTTTTAGACTATGTGATTTTACTTATAAATGGTGGTGAAATGTTACTTATAAATAGTGGTGTAATTGGCCAAACACGGCCTTAGTGTCCGTTAGTTGAAGAATGATGTGGCCAAATACGAACCATTTAAAAGTTACAACAGGAAACTGCATGGGAGCCTCACTACAGGTGATTCGCGCCCTCATTGATTACAGTATCTTGCCATCAAGCTATCCGATCTCTGCATATAACACAACTCTATTGCATCATAGACTCCCGGATCTACATCCAAGCATGGATGGTCGGCTAGAAAATCAGCAAGTGCTTGGCCCTTTACAGCCCTTTAAGTCACATATTGAAAACTGAATTCCATAAGGGCCAAAGACCACTTATCTATTTGTCCAGAAATTATTGGACGAGATAGCATATACTTAATTAGGTCAGTTGCACAAATCACATAAACTAAAACAGGTAGCATATATATTCTCAATTTGTGAGCAGCAAAATACAAAGCAAGACACATTTTTTCAATTGGCGTATATCGATGCTCAACCGGTGTCAAAATACAATTAAGGTAATACACTGCCTGTTCTTTCCCTACTTCATTATCTTGGGCTAACAAACTTCCGATTGACTCATCCGTAGCTGAAATATATAACTTCAGCGGCTGCTTCTTCCTTGGCCGTATGAGGACAGGAGGATTAGCAAGATATTCCTTGATTGATTCAAACACATGTTGGTGATGCTTTTCCCATCGAAAGTCTTCCTCTAACTTGAGCTTTAAAAGCAGAGAAAAGGTATGGATCTTCCCAGCACGGTTTGAGATAAACCTTCCCAAGTATGTGATTTGACCAATCAGTCTTTGTAACTTCTTCTTGTTGCGAGGTGGTTGAGCTTCGATGATCGTCCCAGCTTTATTCTTATCGACCGCGATACCCCTCCGATGCACCAAGAACCCTAGAAAGTTCCCTGTTGTCACTCTAAAGGCTCATTTAAGTGGGTTCATCTTCAAACCATGAGCTCTCATTCTCTCGAATGATCTCTTCAAGTCTGCCAGATATTTCGCCTTTGTCGCTGATTTCACCACCACATCGTCAATGTATACTTCCATAAATTTCTCAATCATGTCAAGGAAGATTGCATTCATAGCTAGTTGATAAGTGGCTCCGGAATTCTTCAAACCAAAGGGCATTACCACCCATTCGAAAGTGCCTATGGCTCCCGGACACCTAAATGTCGTCTTATTAACATCATCCTCTACTATGAATATCTGGTTATATCTTGAGTGACCATCCATGAATGACTGAATCTCATTTTTGGCAGCTCCATCAATCAATTGATCAGCCACGGGCATCGGATACTCATCTTTTGGAGTAGCTGAATTCAAATTCCTGAAGTATACGCACACCCTAATCTTTCCATTCTTCTTAACTACGGGAACGATATTAGATAGCCAATCGCAATACCTTGTGGTCTGGATGAATCCTGCCTTGAGCAACCTCTCAATTTCCTCCTTCACTTTCATAGTTACTTCTGTTGACATACGTCTAGGCGCTTGCTTGAAAGGTCTAAAACTTTCTTTTATAGGTAGTCGATGCTCTGCCTTGGTAATCCCGGCATCTCAGTGTAATTCTAAGCAAAACAGTCCTTATATTCCCTAAGTAACAAGATCAGTTCAGTTTTAAAGTCAGGTTCTAAAAGATCACTTATGTAAGTTGGCCGAGGCTCTTCTTCTGATCCTAAATTGATCTCCAACAAGGGATCCTGAACATCGGCCTTCAAATCCTCTAGCTTGGCTGGAGCTACATCTAACTCTTCCAACTGAATAACATCTTGACAATCCCCTGACTCATCTTCTTCTATGATTTCGGCCATATTGGCCGACATATCACTCCACAACATTGCCCGTCTCTTGGTGAGATACGTGGTGCGACCGAGCGTGTGCACAAAATAATGCACAACACTTTAGGTTTAGAAATAATGTCAAGTGGGCACCATATTTTAAAATTTATAAAACCACTAAACACTTATACTATGGAGTATGAAGTGAGCAGGGATCGTCCCAAGAGATCTAAACAATTATAGGTTTTCCAGAATTGAATTCTACTTTAGTGCTTATGTGATTGCCAAAAGGGTTTTGTTTGTGATTAAAACTAATTTTAAACTAAATGATTGCAATAAAGAAATAGAGTTTAAGAGATTGGAAAGAGACTTAGGGTGTAGGATTCACCACTAAGCACATTCCCTAACTCACTCACTTTCAACTAATTGGGGAAATAATACTATGTAATCTATATGTGGCTAACAAGAGCAATGAAAAGTGTAAACCATCAATTTCAAGCATGAATCAACTACCTAATGACAATTAAACTAAGTGTAGTGCAATTCACCCATTCAAAGCATGATTTATCAATCCAAGTTACAAATTTAACACACATTAATCTAGAAGATAATGCAATTGTGACAAAAAGTATGGAATTCAAACATAAGTATGGATGGTCTACTTACCTAAGAATTGAATTGCAATTAAATTAATTAAACTTAAATTAAACTAATTAAACATGAATTTAAAACTAATTAAACAACAAATTAACCTAAACATGTAGTACCATCCATCAAATGTAAGCATTTTTCATCAATTTGAAACACAATTACAACTAAGCAATACCATGCATAGCCATCACAAGAATCAATTAACAAAGAATTCGTGTGTAAAATTTGTTTATCAATCAACCGCACATAAGACAATATGAGATTAATACAGATAATCAATTGGAAGAATTTAATTCATAATATTCAAGACTATACACTAATTACATAAATTAATCCCCAAAAAGTATGAAAAGAGAGAGAGAATAGGTTACATGCTTAGGGTTTATCCAACCCTAAGTAGAAGAATCAGCCACTCATGGTTGATGGAGTCGAAGATAGGACAATCCCCATCATCTGCTTCATCTTCTCTGAACTTTTCTTCCAAACCCTAGCCTGTTCTTCTTTTTCCCTTTCTTCGCGTGTTTTTCCAGAGAGAAAATACGATACCACGATACAGAAAAAAAAAATAATAATAAAACTCTCTTTTTTTTTTCTAATAATCTTTTACCTAAATAAAAAACTAAAACTAACCCTAATCTAATGGCTCACTGAGCCTTAAGTAACAATCTCATTAAAGCCCAACAGTTCCCAAAATGAGCCCAAAAATTAAATAAAAACTGTAATGTTGCTAAGTCCTGGGGGATCGATCCCCCACCCTGGGGATCGATCCCCCCAGAGTTGACAAATTCCTTTAAGCCTTATTCAGCTCCATTTTTGTCCCGGGCTATTTGGTTTGCTTCTCCATCTTTGGGAACATCATCAAAGGCCCGAAATTGACCGCTTTGTGCCATTGTCTGAAAATCTTTGCTTAACTCCAAAAAGGCTTAATTGGACCGTTCTTAGCTCATTTTAACTTTATTGCCCTGAAATACACATAAACATAAATTAGGACTAAAACATAAAATTAAGATAGATGCAAAGACTGAAATACCTTAGCTTAGGTGCTGAAATGTGCAACATTTAAGCACTTATCACGCCCCCAAACTTAGATATTGCTAGTCCCTAGCAATGAACTACAGCATGGAAATAAAATAAACATATATACAACTATGAACTAATAAAACAAATAAAGATAACACCACTTTCGTAGGGATCACGGTTGCATTTAGCATATGCAACAAGCCTTTTAAACCCCTAGGTTACCCCTAGTGGACGAGTGAAGTCTCGTGAAGGTTTACAGAAATGGTACCCACAAACATCAACAGCTCTTTCTTAGTTGAGAAGTAACGACACATATTAAACAAGTGTTGAAAGTAGACTACCTCAAGTATGCAAATTTCTGCCATTTCTAAGCTATTATCAACGTTTCAACATCATGTAAGCAAAAACGGTCCTCCACACATCAATCAATTAATCATGCAAATTGAATCAATTATATCATCCTTTTAAGTGAACCGGCATCAAAATGTGTTGCTATCCTAGCAAATCAAAGTAATGGCATAGCCTTACCCTCAAACTAGCATGCAGATATAGTACCAGACATCAAGACATTGAATGAACCTTGTTATTTAATCAAACATTCTTTTTTTTTTTTTTTTTTTTTTTTTTTTTTTTTTTTGAGATTTCATTTTTTATTTTTATGTATGACCATGTGCAATGTCCAAGTTCCTTAAGCTCTCTAATCACCCCATGTAACAAGCGTTGAGCCAACGACTCCCAAACCAGATGGTCTTAGGGCGTTAAGTGTAAAGACACTCCTAAGGGCGTAATGACTCGGAATGGCTAGGCTACGAACTCAAACTAATCATACATCTTACATTCTTCCCTTGTCTTCCTTTTTAATCAGTTGACATGTTGAAAGAATGCAGTTTTTTTTTTTTTTTTTTTATAATTTTTTTCTTTTCTTTCCTTTGCAAGGTCATTTTATCAAGAATGAAAGCTTTCAAAGCATACTAGCTCAATTGGAACAAACCAAAACAATAATCAACTAAGCATGTACCCCACAAATTGAATGCTAGTGTGCGCAAGTGCAAATGTAGAATTCTAGAATCAACTCTCAAAGCATTTTCAACCAACAAGATGATGTGTACCACAAAAGCAAACATGATGTCAAAAATTAAAATTTACCCCTAAATGGCATCCTAGAGCATACAAGAAGTATTAGACTCTAATAACTTGTTTTTTAAAGGCACTATGCTTCAAAAGTTCGAAATCATTGCCAAATGTATCTCAAATCTCAATCATGCATTTAAAGCTCAACTTAAAGTAGAATGTAATAAGGTTACCTTACCCCCAAACTTAAACTGCACATTGTCCTCAATGTGCAATGAGAACAATGAAAGAAATGGAAAGAGTATACCGTGATGGCAAAAGTTAATGACGTCCGGCAATGATCCATGACGAAAGAGGTCTCCCCCAAACTTGGATGCAAAAACCTACTAGAAAAACCACACTAGCAACTCACATCAAATATCAAATGGAATAAGTAAAGCATACATTCCAAAACAATATAGAATAAGATGTAAAGAGATATGATATCAAGCCCTTTGTAAAAGATGAAAACATGCATAACTAAGCAGAAGGGCATAACAGGGACACATATTTTTGAAATTTTTGTGATATGTTTTTTTTTTTTTTAATTTCAAGAATGGGATTGATCTCCCAGTTTTTTTTTTTTTTTTTTTTTTTAACACAAAGAAAAATATTCTAAACTAAAAAGAAAAAATATATACTAAACTAAAAAGAAATAAATATATACTAAAATAAATCAATTCAATTTTTTTTTTTGTTTTTACAAAGGAAAAGAACATGTATATACAACCAACAAAATAAAATGAGAAAAATGGACTAAGTTTAAGTTTAACGTCTCTAACAAAACAGAATGCTACCGAAATTTTATTTATTTTTTTAAAATAAATCAATTCAAATTTTTTTTTTTTTTTTTTTTTTTTTTTTTAAATTATCAATGCAATTGTTTTTAACAACACTTCAACTGTTCTTTTTTTTTTTTTTTAAATATATATATATATATTTATTTTTTAAACAACAATTCAAATTTTTTTTTTTTATTATTTAAATTTTTTAATGTATTTTTTTATTTAATTTTATTATTATTATTTATTTATTTACATTTTTTTTTTTTTTTTATGTAACACAAGCTCGCCGGAGAAGAAACCGGCTGCGCTGGGTAAACCAGTTCAAGAATCGCCGGCGAAGATTACCCACAAGCTCGCCGGAGAGAAGAGCCCAGCCGAAATAGGACTCATCCACGTCAAGGACAAGCACGGCCGGAATCGCTTGGAGAAAATCCCGCCGGAATCGACAGAGAACAAACCAGCCGTGATTCACAAACACGCCGGAAAGAAACGGCGAATCACGGCCGGAGAAGAACGACGCCGAAATCCCCAGAGAACGATCCAACCGCGCGACAGAGAACCCAGCCGGCGCTGGAAAACGTCGAAATCGAAATCGCCGGGAAATAACCCAGCCGGCGCTGGAAAGATCCAGCCTTGATCGCCGGATAAATGGCGAATCACGAGCTCGCCAGAAAACGCCGGAGAAAACGGTGATGCAAAAACTCGCCGGAAGGAACAAGCCGCGACGCCGCAAAGATAATAGCCAGTCGCCGTTGGAAGTACCAACCGCGTCGGAAAATAAAAGGCGAAGCAAACGGCGAACTCAAACCGTCAGCGGAGAAGAACTCAGTCCATGGCGCCGGAATTTGAAGCTTTTGATGCCGCGGTAAAGAAGAAGAAAACAGTGAGGGATGGATGAGAAATTGGGTTTGGATGTGGGTTAAGGGTTTGCTGGGAAATAGAAGATTGATGTATTTGGATTGAAGAGATTTGCGGGGAAAGGAAGAAAATTTTGTTTGGGCACAGAGAGTAGGGCAAGCTAAGGGGCTCGATCACCCTAAGTGAGGGATCGTTAATTTTATGCAAAAAATTTTCGCTCCACTGTGGACTGCGAAAGGGGAGATACATGGAAAAAGGGATCGATCCACATGATTGGGGGATCCATCCACATGGGCCATTTTTTTGTTGCTCTCTGCCAAAGAATGGGATTGATCTCCCAATTGTTTTTTTTTTTTTAAGCAAAACTACAAAGAATATATACACTAAAATGAAAAATATATAAAAATAAAAAAAAATAATAAATATAATTGAAATAAAATCACATACCAGCCTAAATTAACTAGTACTATTTTTTTTTTTTTACCTTTTTTTTTTTAATTTTTTTTTTTGAATAAAGCAAAACTAAAATGAAATATATATACTAAAATAAAATATATATATACTAAAATAATGAAAGCATGTAAAGAAACAAAATGAAAGAAAAATAAAAAATAAAAATAAAAAAAAAGAAAGTAAACAAGCACTATACAAGGGGTAAAAGAATTTTTTTTTTTTTTTTTTTTTTTTTTTTTTTGTTTTCTCTGGGCGATGGCCGCCCAATGCCGGGTGAATGATTGCCCGACACCTGATAGGCAAAATTTTTATTTATTTATTTATTTATTATTATTATTATTTTAAAAAAACTACAACAAAGTATGTATAAGCAAAATAAAAATACAAAGAAATAAAAATGCAAATGAAAAACAAAAAGAAATAAGGGAGAAATAAAGTTGTGAAACTCTACAAAAAAATACTAATGTTTAACGTCTCTAGCAAGACGTTGAGGCAACATGCTAATCAAAAGTATCAAAAACCGGATATGAGACATCCTCATTAATCCGTTTGTCTATTTTCCCAAGTGGATCCTCTCTCATAACAACAAATTCATCTCCCAAAAGAATGACTTGAAAAGAAATGATGTAAGATGCAATTTGTTTCCTTTCATCAATGGTCTTGAAAATGAAATCAATAATGGGCAGTCTTGAACTTGGCAAGGCAACGTCTTTCAAAGACTCAATTGAATTATTAGGGAACGCACTCTTTTCATCCATTTTCTCTTCTTCAATGATCACCATCTCTTCACTTTCCAAGTTACCTATGGAGTTCATTAGAAAGTTCACTTCATATGTGGAGTTTTCGATGTCAAAACCACATCCTTCATACATTTTCAAAAGGCACGCCTCAAGAGGGTCGTTGGAGATAATAAAAGGAAGGTTCTCTTTTACAAGTTCCTCATTTTCCTCTCCTACCTCTATAGTGGTCAACAACTCCTCACTCTCTATAGTATCAATTTCCTCATGTTCAAGATTACAAGGAATGTCCTCATAATTCAATTTATGCTCTATTGGATTAGTCACTAACTTACTTGCCTCACCCTCTTCTATTATCATGTTTTGCTCACTTTGATTAGTCATTAATTGACTTGCCTTTTCTTCCTCTTCCTCTTGATAAGAAAGAGTACTTGCAATTTCCTCCACTTGAGCTTTTAGTATGGCTAGCCTATGAGAATGAGAATTAATAAGTTGTTTCCTTTCATTAAGTTCATCAATTAGAGCTAACATTTTATTTTCAAATCCGGGAGAGTAAGTTAATGGAGATGGTTCCTCATAAAATGGTGGGGGAGGGTAGTAGTCATAAGAGTGA
The DNA here is from genome assembly GCF_030987335.1 of Cornus florida. Lineage (NCBI taxonomy): Eukaryota > Viridiplantae > Streptophyta > Magnoliopsida > Cornales > Cornaceae > Cornus > Cornus florida. The sequence goes on from NW_026775572.1 coordinate 28,293,440, forward strand.
TCAAGTCCATTATATGATGATGATTCATGAAATGCATTGGACTCACTCTCATAAGGATCATGATATGATGGAGATGCATAAGGATAAAGGGTAAAATTTTCCCCCAAACTTGGATCAAATAAGAGCTCCATTCACATTCACAATCCAAAAACCATAAAATAATTGCCTCGACAATGGCTCATGCATATAACAATGAAAGTAATGGCCTCGACAAGGACCTATGCTTGGATAAAATATTTAAGCATTATGAAAGCCTCAACAAGGACTATCTCGCAAGCATAGAAAAATGAACAATTAGGGTAAGAATTGCTTACAAAGGTCCTTAAGCAATTTCAAATTCCAATGATTGCTTTAAGCTCCAATGTTCACCTTTCTTGTATCAAATACCTAATTGCATATTAAATGAGAAAATAAAAATTAAAATGACTTAAAAGTAAACAATCAACAAAGAACTAATGTCTAATTCAATTATTTAAAACCGTTAGATCCCCGGCAACGGCGCCAAAACTATGGTGCGACCGAGCGTGTGCACAAAATAATGCACAACACTTTAGGTTTAGAAATAATGTCAAGTGGGATATGTTTTTTTTTTTGGGATCGATCCCCCCAGAGTTGACAAATTCCTTTAAGCCTTATTCAGCTCCATTTTTGTCCCGGGCTATTTGGTTTGCTTCTCCATCTTTGGGAACATCATCAAAGGCCCGAAATTGACCGCTTTGTGCCATTGTCTGAAAATCTTTGCTTAACTCCAAAAAGGCTTAATTGGACCGTTCTTAGCTCATTTTAACTTTATTGCCCTGAAATACACATAAACATAAATTAGGACTAAAACATAAAATTAAGATAGATGCAAAGACTGAAATACCTTAGCTTAGGTGCTGAAATGTGCAACATTTAAGCACTTATCAATACGCTCTCAGCCGTGCTATGCTAGCTTTAAATGCTAGCATTTTCTCCTTCTCCTTTTGGGCTTGGTCCATTAACAACTTGTTGTTCATCAACTTCAACTATCGGCCTTGGCTCGCAGATAACACTTGGCCTCGATAGTTCCTTGAATAAGTCAGATAAGTCCCCGGCTGTCAGATTTTTTCGCATCGTCTCCTTCTCAGGCTTGCCATACTTATCTCAACCAATGAGCCTCACAGGACCCATTTCTTCCTCATATAACATAGCATCGGCCACATAGACCTGAGCTTCGAAGGGTTTATTGTCTCCCCATACAACTTGGATTTTATCCCCATCCTAGAAAATCATAAACTGGTAGAGGATAGAAGTGATGCAGAAATGTGGGTGTAACCAATCACACCCAATCAAAGCGTTGTATGCCGCCCCTGCGTCGACCACGAAGAATGCAGTCATAGTCTTACATTTTCGAACTGTCATTACCAAGGTGACCACACCTCTGGTCCTGGCTCTGCCCCCCGTGAAATTACTGACTGTTAAATCAGTGGGAATCAAGTCCTCTTCCATTTTTTGTAGCAACCTCATGGTGTTCATCAGAAGGATATTGACTGCAAAACCATTGTCTATCAGTGCTTGAGACGCTGGCATCCCTTCTAGGAATACTATGATATAGAGTGGCTTCAAATGTTGAGACATTGCTGCAGAAGGCTTCTCAAATATCACCCTGGCTGCCTGATCTCTCCCAATAATCACCGACTCATCATCTTGTGGTTTAGCTCTTATCATAGTGACTTTCTGTTTCTTATCTTCAATGATCGACTCAGATGGGTTTTCAATAATCTCTGGAACTTCTTGGCCTTCATCCTTAATCACCTCAACATCTCCCTCCATGGTGGAGGGTTGATCAGGCTTAGCCTCAAAAATATGAGGTAAGTAAGAACTATGTTGCAGTTTACAATTCCTTCAAACGAACTAAACTTGATACCCTTTGAACCATCATCCTGGTCATCCAGGTCGAGTTCATTATCACCAAATCCTGCTTCATTGTCAGCTTCTTTCATGGATGAGGATGCATTTTTCTCTTCCGTGCCTCCATTTCCATCTGCACTATCTTCCTTAGATTTTCCTTTCGAATCATTTTTTGAATCTTGCTTAGCAGGTTCTCTCCTAAGCAAAGTCACCTTCTCTGGCTGTGGAGCTGAATATTTCTCTTCCATTCTTTGTAGCTCAGTTTTCATCTGCTGCCAACGTCTCACCTGAGTGCGAGTCATGAATGCTGGTGGGATATCCCAGACCCTAGAGAACTTTGGATGACTTACCCTTGACCATCGACCATCGTCAGTGACTGGTGGCTTGACCATTCTTTGCCTATGGTTTGGGCTGTCAACTGATGTTCCAGTCTAGCGAGTCACCTTTGAGTCATGTTCCCTAGGCAACAGCATGGGTCGGATTCCTTGCCCGACTGTTGGAGTTCACTTCTCACCTTCGCTTATGATGCTCATTGGTGTTAGACCTCCTGTCAGGCCATGTTAATCGACTTGTTACAGGCACCCTAGACGAGGGTGACCTAGGTCTATTTTCATGACGTGAACTTCTAGGACGTCCCCGAGGGTCACCATGGAACCTCTCTCGGTCCCTTCCACTGTCTGTCTTACATTTAGGGCATAGTCCTTGCTTGATCAACGCCAGTTGAGCTTCCCTCAACTCTTTTTCCAAATCATCCTTAGACCTTGGAATTTCCTCAACCATTAGTTTCTTTCATTCAGCCTTGCTTTCTCTGTTAGCTGAAGTATCCTCAAAATCAATTCTTCTCTGTGGCCTGCTGGCTATTGAGATCTCGACCATGTTACTGCTGACCAAGGCTGGGAATGGATCGCTGTCTATGCTCATCACCTCTTTCTTCTTCTCTGGAAACTTCCATGCCCCCTTCTCGATCTGTGCCTGAATCACATTATGAAAGACAACACAATTATTAGTTACATGATTCCAGGAGTGATGATATTTGCAATACTCTTGACCTTTGATCTCGTCAGCTAAAGGTATTTTATGCACCCCAGTGACTTTGATAATTTTATCAGACAACAAGTGATCAAAGATTTGTTCTGCTTTACTTATATCGAAAGCATATTGTTTGCCAGCCTCAAAGATATTTCTTTTGGCTGAAGATGATGAGGGTTGAACACCGCTAACAGTCTCTATAGGCTTAGCTAAAGCTTTATGAACATATGGCTTTTTCGAGATAATCTCAACAGCATCGACCTCTAGGTCATCGTATATTGTATCAACCATGTGTATTTCATAATTAGGGTCCTTATAATAGGTCCCCCGAGAAGAATTTTTCCTCTCATTTTCCTCTCATAGGATTTTTTCACACTTGGTGACCTTATCAGCTAATTGGAATAAATCTCCAAAATGAGTACCCTCGAACTTCTTTCGTAATTCAAAATCTAAGCCACTAAGAGCCAAGTTAACAAACTCTTCCTCAAGTAAGGTAAGTTGGCACCTATTTCGTGCCTTCTTAAACCTAGCAAAAAATGTCTCAACATCTTCATTTGGTAACTGATGAATCCTAGATAGGTCGGACATAGAGACTTCTGGTTCTGTCCTATAAAACTGATCATGGAACACATCCTGCATCTGTTGCCAAGTGTGGATGAAATTTGGTGGCAAGTTTAGATACCACTTGAAGGCCGTCTCAGTGAGGGTGTTGGAGAATAACTTCATTTTATACCAATCATTGTTGCTAAGCAGTCCACGTTTTAACGTGAAACAGCCAATATGCTCAAGAGTCGATTGGTTGCCCTCTCCTGAGAAAGTTGAAAAGTTTGGCACCCGAAAATTTTGGGGAAGATCCATTCGATCTATCCAATCAGGAAAAAGGTGCCTGAAAGTAGGTCAAATAGCCCTTTTCAAGGCTGGTCCATACTGTTCTTGTATGACCTCAGCCAATTACGCCCTAGTCATAACTATAGGTGGGGCTTGGTTCTGAAAATGAACATTGGGCCAAGGGTTATGTCCCTCTTACCCCCCTGCGTTCGCTGCCTGAGGCGGCAAGACTTAAGGCTGAAAATAAGGAGGTTGACCATTAGGTTGGTCATGATTCCTCCATCTTGGTTGTTGGTGACCATTCACTCCTGGCTCTACTGGATGGACTTGTGGTGGAATTGGAGCTACTGGTCGAGGACCATTAACCATGAGAGGTGGCTGGACACCTCTTTCTGGTTGACCAACTTGTTGAGGAGGAAACTGGTCCACTGGTCTATCATTTTGGTTTTCTAACCTAGGCAGCTGAGTAATGACCTGCCTATCAATACGAGTCACTAAGGCATTAATCACCTCATTCAATTGTTGAAGCTGAGTATTAGTCATATGGGATGAAGCCACTAGTGGCTCCATATTTTTGTTGATTTCGCAAGCAACTTGGCATTGGGAAGCCTCCACTCTACTTTCAAATCGTGTCACCGTATTGCTGACACTTTCGGCCACCATTTGGTGGCTTGCCTGATGTCCCTCCTCATGCTCAGACCCGGAATCTTGCATGATGGGAACAGGCTGATTTTCTTCCTGATCTTCCCTTTGAGGGTTAGCTTGTCCAGTTAAAGTTTGAGTCTGTGACCTAGTCTCGACGACCATTCACGAATACAACACTCATCCCACTGGGCGTGCCAAAGTTGTTTGGCTCACAAAGTGGTCTGAGGTCACTAGCCAATGAATGGCTGACCTAGAACGCGGGTATGCTAGAGACCTGATGGACTCGAATATTTTCTTTCCAAACTATTCCTACAGGGTTGGGTCGCTGACCTAATATGATTCAGGCGAATGTTGGAGAGTAGGAATGACCTTCTCCTTAAAGTTGCTATTGCCTTTAAGAAAGGACTTTAAACATTTAAGATGAATATCAATTAGAAGAAACTTAAACTGAACAATAAATATACCTGAATCTGCAAACCTTTCTTCATTGAACTTAACTGATTACAATGATGAATGAATTACAAACTCTTGATTGAAATGGAAACTAAAGTATTGAATGCTGAAAGATGAACTAAGTACTAAACTGATAGTGCTAAACTGAACATGCTGAAATAAAAGCTAAGTGCTAAACTGAACTTGATGAAATAAAAGCTAAGTGCTAAGTGATATGAATGCTAAAGGTTGAACTTTAGAAATGGTCTTGGACCCCTTCCTTGTGAGGTTTGAGTGGGTATTTATAGAGGCTTCCACCTATTGTTGTCCCTTTCAACCATTTCTCTAGAAATTGATTGGTTGTAAGCTGAAAGTGACTTTTCCTAACCACCTTGCTGAGCTGGTCAAGTTGACTGACTTGCACATCCCTCTATAGGAAGATACAAGTATGTCTGACATAGTATTTTTGACTAAATGGTGCCTTTTCTTTCATGCTTGATGATTTTGATCTTCAAGCCATTTTCAGCTCTCTGCACCTGTCATGTCTGGCTTAATTTGTACATTAGCCTTGAGTCATCTGATTACTGACAATTCTGACTTTCCTCATCAGATGTGGGTAAGAACCTTCCATCTGTAGTTCTGAACTTCTGATATTGTCAAGTTGTCCTTTTCTATTTCAAGCTCTTTTCACGTTTCCAGACCTGACTTGTTGGGTTCTTGAATCATTGGGATTCACAGCCGGTCTTCATTTGAATTACCCCAAAGATTCCTCAAGTGATTATGACCCGAGACCCCTGATCATGACCTTATTTGGTCATGAGTCTTGATCAGGGCCATAGTGACTAAAAATCTTGGTTAAGGTTCATGCTCATGACCATTATAACTTAGAGTCTTATGATCATAGTGACTGAGAGGATTTTGACCGAAAACTTATGATCATTGAGACTGAGAGAATTTTGGCTGAAACTTATGACCATTGAGATTGAGACTCTCATAACCACAGTGACTGAGAAGATTTTGGCTGAAAACTCATGATCATGACCATTGAGAAGATTCTAGCCTAAACTCATAACCATGAGACTAAGACTCTCATGACCATAGTGACTGAGAGTATGATGGCTGAGAAACTCATGATCATTGAGACTAAGAGGATTTTGGCCTAAACTCATGACCATAGTGACTGAGAGAAATTTGGCCTAAACTCATGACCATGAGACTGAGACTCTCATGACCATAGTGACTGAGAGAATTTTGACTGAAAACTCATGATCATGACCATTGAGAAGATTCTGGCCTAAACTCATGACCATGAGACTGAGACTCTCATGACCATAGTGACTGAGAGTATGATGACTGAGAAACTGATGATCATTGAGACTGAGAGGATTTTGGCTTAAACTCATGACCATAGTGATTAAGAGAAATTTGGCCTAAACTCATAACCATGAGACTGAGACTCTCATGACCATAGTGATTGAGAAGATTTTGGCCTAAACTCATGATCATGATGACTGAGAGAATTTTGACCTAAACTCATGACCATGGGACTGAGACTCTCATGACCATAGTGACTGAGAGAATTTTGACTGAAAACTTATGATCATGATACTGAGAGAAATATGGCATAAACTCATAATCATAGTGACTCAGAGAAATTTGGCCTAAACTCATGATCATGACCATTGAGACTGAGAGTCTCAATCATGGCCAGTTATGAGCTCGAAAACCTTATCTCAGTCATAATGGTCTAAAAATCCCACTTTTCTTAATTCTCAACCTTAAATCTGATCACCATGATAAGAAATTAATCTTTCGCCCCGATGATCATGGGTTGACCCAAAATTCAGACCTCGTGATTTCTAACCACGTGGCATGTTTGCTTTGACTTATATTTTAGGTGTTAACATCTTCATCATGGGTCATCTCCACCAAAATTTCATCCTTCAATTTTAAGTTAGGTTCATAATTTGAGGGGTTGTTAGATTACAAATTTACCTTTTTACCTATCACTTAAGGTTCCTGCATATTACAAATTACCATATATGATTACTCCTGCTATAGTATTATATAGGTTACTTGTTCATCACTCACCTACCCCCAAACCTTTTCCTATATATAAGACATTTATGTAATCTTCAATAATACAATACAATACAATATTATATTTTTCATTCCTTTATTTCTAACAATACGTTTTTAGGATAAGAGAGTTTAAAGGTGTGAGAGATTAGTTGAAAGTGAGACGTTAAAGCCCTTTGTAGAATGATAAGTTTGTAAGTTAGGTAGTTAGTTACCAAATATTTTCAAATTTTCATATTAGAAATTTTCCTTTAATTTCCCTTCAAATTCCATTGTGTCATTTTTTGAATAAAAAATTTGAATCCTCTCCTAAATTTTAACTTGTGTATGAAGTCATACAATTCAACATTCATGTATTGGTAAAAGGAATGGTACTCAACACCTGATTCAATCTAATTAAAACTCTCATAACAAGAAAAGTTGACGCATCAAAATTTAATATAATATCTTAAAAATAAAATAAAACAAAATAAAAAACCTTGAACTTAGGTTTTAATTGGATTAGAACATCAACTGATTTATGATCTTGGTAATTTTCCATGTACAAGTCAACAAAGTTATGTTTTGCAAGGATTAGACCATCTGGTTTATGATCTTGCATGTACAAGTCAACAAAGCTATGTTTGGTAAGGCAATTGTCGGCTCAAATTTTATTTCCAAAATAAGAAGGTTTGTTATGCCAATATTTTTTATTTATATATTTTCGTTTTGTCCGTGATAAAAAAATTCATACATCCATTTTGTTTTTTTTGAAGATATGTTATGAGACCCTTGGTGTTTGTTTATTGCCAATTGCAGATTAGTAGGTAACGTAACATTTGTATTTGAAGAGAATTCAAACTAAATCATTAACAGCTAACTAATTACAAATTTTGATTTAGAGCAATTTGTGGGAAGTTTGATAAGAGAACACGTGATTTAACAATAAAATTAATGTAAGAGAAATGAAATCACCTCAACATTCGTTTACAATAAAATTAGGGCTCATGAAGTGTGCAACTTGTGAAAAATAACTTGTGAAGTTTCTGTAGTACCAAATTGATGCTATAAAAAAAATAAAAAATAAAAAAAATCCTAGAACATGGTTACCAAACGCGATTATTGCTGCTGATTCTAATCTTTTGAAAATCGCAACAGAAAAATTGAAAATTGTAGCGCTTCTGAACAAGTAGGTCCACTATCAGATTGCTTGATTTCATCATTTTTCCATCGTAGTACTACATTTATGCTCTGGTCAATACAAATCCCCATCTTCCATTCCTCTCTCACAAGAAAAAGGAAAATATCAAAAATTGTAAAAGAACAATAAGATATTAATTTGATTTTAATTTCTGGGGAAAAAAATATTTTGGATTTTACTATTTCCAATATTTACATTATTGATAATAGAAATGATGTCAAATTTAAATCACATCCTCAATCTTGGACCACTGCGTTCTGTTTTTTGTTTTTGTTTTTTCCATAAATAGTATTTGGAAAAAGAAAAAAAAAAACCCTGAAATGATGGAAATGCTCCCCTAAATGCTTTTTTTACATATCATATTCTTTTTCCTTTTTACGAGAAAAAAGGAAACACTTTTCAAAAACACTATCCCAAATAAACTTGATTATTTCACAACTATAATAAATATTATTAGGAGACTTTACAAATGCAAAAATACTAAGGTCACAAGCAAATGGCTCTTGACGAGAGCAGTAAAGGACCGTTTGGCATAGCTTTTACTTCTACTTATACATAAAAATTATATATTGATATGGGTTTTGACATAGGTAATAGGTTTTGAAATTTTGATTCTTGCAAACAGATGGATAAACTGAACTATATGGGTTTTGAACTTCTGATTCTTGTTGATTTTGTAGTTTGCGGCGGGCCCGGGGAGGGGGGTGGGGGGGTATGGGTTTTGAACTTTTGATTCTTGTTGATTTTGTAGTTTGCAGGCAATTGGGGAGGCTGAAATGATTTGCCCTAATAAGCAGGTTTGGTCGAATCTACAGGTCAGAAAGCAAGTTTGGTATTGGAGTTGCAAGAAGCAGGTCTGATACTAGAGTTGCAGGATTTAATTCTGATATGGTGATAATGGTATTCAGTGTTTGGAGTCTTCAAACTCACAGAGTACAATAATTTATCATCAATATTTTTTTTTTTTTTTTTTTTTTTTTTTACAATGGCTAAAATGATTTGCCCTAAAAATATTTTGTTTTTGTTTTCTATAGTACCAAATTGATGCTTTGAAAAAAAAAAAAAAATCCGAAAACATGTACCAAACGCGATTATTGCTGCTAATTCTAATCTTTTGAAAATGGCAACAGAAAAATTGAAAATTGTTGCGCTTCTGAACAAGTAGGTCTACTATCAGATTGCTTGATTTCATCATTTTTCCATCATAGTACTACATTTATGCTCTGGTCAATACAATTCCCCATCTTCCATTCCTTCCTCACAAGAAAAAGGAAAATATCAAAAATTGTAGAAGAACAATAAGATAATAATTTGATTTAAATTTTTAGGGAAAAAATATTTTGGATTTTAGTATTTCCAATATTTACATTATTGATAATGGAAATGATGTGAAATTTAAATCATGTCCTCAATCTTGGACCACTGCGTTCTGTTTTTTGTTTTTGTTTTTTCCAAAAATAGTATTTGGAAAAAAAAAAAAAAAAAATCCCGAAAATGATGGAAATGCTCCCTTAAATGTTTTTTTTCACATTTCATATTCTTTTTTCTTTTTATGAGGAAAAAGGAAACACTTTTTAAAAGCACTATCCCAAATAGACTTGGTTATTTCACAACTATAATAAATATTATTACGAGACTTTACAAATGCCAAAAAACTAAGGTCATAAGCAAATGGCTCTTGATGAGAGCTTTAAAGGCCCGTTTGGCATAGCTTTTGTTTCTGCTTATGCATAGAAATTATATGCCAATATGGGTTTTGATATAGGTAATAGGTTTTGAACTTTCGATTCTTGCAAACTGATAGATAAACTGAACTGTATGGGTTTTGAACTTCTGATTCTTGTAGATTTTGTAGTTTGTAGTTGGGGGGTGGGGGGTTGAGAATGAGAATAGAGATGGAGATGATTGGGGAGGTTGAAATGATTTGCCCTAATAAACAGGTTTGGTCAAATCTATCGGTCAAAAACAAGTTTGGTACCGGAGTTGCAAGAAGCAAGTCTGATACTGGAGTTGCAGGATTTAATTATGACATCGTGATAATGATTAGGGATGGCAACGGGGGCGGGTTTGGGCGGGTGTACCCTCACCCGCCCTTGCAACCATTTAAAAACCCCGCCCCCGTCCCTGCCCCCGCCCCAGCCCAAAACCACAAAAACGACGGAACTTTCCACCTCATTCCAGTAACCATTTAACATTTTTACCCCCGCAGGTACCCGCCCCGCACCGTTTAAGACCATAATTTAATTATTGATCAAATGGATTTGCTCTTCTTTTTTTTTTCATTTTCAATTATTTACCATTGCAACTTTCTTTTTAATAAAATTCATTTGTTATTTTAATATTATTATATAGGGTACTTAATATATAGTGGAAAATATATAAATTAATGAAATAAGATTACTTAAGTAATTTGTCTATCTAAATGGGGCAGGGCGACCTTCCCCCACCCCCGCATAGAGGTGTCAATTTTTACCGCCCAGTCGGGGCCCCGGCCCGTCTCGCCCCGTTAATAACGGATATGGAAACACCTTTTATACCGTTGGGGCGGGCATGGATACAAATTTTGTACTCGTTGCTGGTCACGGGGCGGGTAAGGGTTCAGTAAACATATCTGCAGGCCCTACCCCGCCCCGCCCCGCTAAGCATATAACTAGATTTAATATATATATATATGTGTGGTTAAATTTACTTTTGTTTTGGTTATTGTGGAAGTTGGAGCTTAGAATTTCTTGTAATTTGGTTATATTAAATCCTTAATTTTATTGATTATGTTTTCTGAATTATGTTATGTGCATGTTATTTTTATTTTTTATTTTTTATTTTTGTTGGGATTCATAATTTCATTTACGTTGTGTCATTCCTAGTCGTTCTATATTTAAATAGCAGCAGCTTAAGTCCCAAAAAGTGGGAGAAAAAAATTTGTTAGTGAGGCGAGCACGGGACACAATATTTTCCAATTGGGCGAGGCTGGACATGAAAATCCAACCCGTCGCGGGTCACGGGACGGGCATGGACTTGACAAAAATTAAATGGGGAGGGGCGGGATTTAGGGAAACCCGCTCCAAACCCGCCCTGTTGCCATCCCTACCCCCGCACCAAACCCTATTTGGCGGTTTTAATTGCATCAAACCATTCCCGCGGGTCAAATTAGCATCCCGAATAATGATATTCAGTGTTTGGAGTCTTGAAACTCACATAGTACAATAATTTATCATCAATTTTTTTTTTTTTGACAAAGGCTGAAATGATTTGCCCTAAAAATATTTTGGTTTTTTTTTGGTGACCCATCATCCATCGGCCTATAAATTTTGAGGCCCGACCGCCTTTGTCAGGTCAGGACGGGCCCGAGCCCTTTTTGTAACGGAAAAAGGTTTCTATAGTACCAAATTGATGCTTTGAAAAAAAATAAAAATAAAAAAATCCGAAAACATGTACCAAACACGATTATTACTGCTGATTCTAATCTTTTGAAAATGGCAACAGAAAAATTGAAAATTGTAACGCTTCTAAACAAGTAGGTCCACCATCAGATTGCTTGATTTCATCATTTTTCATCATAGTACTACATTTATGCTTTGCTCTATACAAATCCCAATCTTCCATTCCTCCCTCACAAGAAAAAGGAAAATATCAAAAATTGTACAAGAATAATAAGATAATAATTTGACTTTAATTTCTGGGGAAAAAAATATTTTGTATCTTACTATTTCCAATATTTACATTATTGATAATGGAAATGATGTGAAATTTAAATCATGTCCTCATTTTTGGACCACTGCATTCTGTTGCTTGTTTTTGTTTTTTTTTTCTAAAAATAGTGTTTGGAAAAAGAAAAAAGAAAAAAATCCCTTAAATGATGGAAATGCTCCCCCAAATGCTTTTTATACATATCATATTCTTTTTCTTTTTTCTTTTTTCTTTTTATGAGGAAAAAGGAAACACTTTTCAAAAACACTAATCCCAAATAGACTTGGTTATTTCACAACTATAATAAATATTATTACGAGACTTTACAAATGCCAAAAAACTAAGTTCACAGGCAAATGGCTCTTGATGAGAGCTCTAAGTCTTCTTCTTCTAACGCCCCATCAGCAGCCATGCCTTTTTCCTGCAAACCAAGGCCGAACACACAACACAAAAAATCAGGAGGCAATTGAAATTACACAACTCCCTTTGCCTAATTCAAAATCACAAATCCATCCCAGCCAAATTACAAACATAATCATTCTGAATAAAAAAGTTGAACCAATCTAAATCAAATATCAATGAAATTAAAACAGAATAATGGTATCAGTTCTTTTTAAAAAAAATAAAAGAAACATATAAACAATGGTTTTATACATGCTACATAGATTGTTTGTATCAGCTACTGTGTATGTTTCCACACGAATTCAATAACACCCTTAGTAACAACTACACAGTAAGGCCTTAATGATCTCCCTCTCAATGACAGGTCTATTGGTGCTCTATGGTATGAAGGTATGTCGGAACTTTCCTCAGGGAATTGGAACTACATCATATTTTTAACACCGGAACCTACCTACTTGGTTTGTCTAAAAAGATGCCACAATATTAACTTTCAGTCTATCACGGCCCCCTATGTAGGCTTTAAATAACCAAAATGATGATACGTTCATTGAGGTGCATCCCAACTTCATGAACTATAGAACAACTGACCACAAGCATGTCCTATAAGCATGCTCAAGTTAGGCTCAAGTGTTATTGATGAAATTCATTCTGATTCTCAAAGCCCCTTTCATTTCATTTTCTTCCTGTATAATTTTTTTTTTTTTTTTTTTTTTTTTTTAAGTATTCTCCCAAAATTTAAAGAAAATATTTAAGTTTGGATTATCACTTCAATTTCTACCAGGTCCTAGAAAAGATGGTGAAAAGTGAAAACGAAAAACAAAATAAAATGCCTCAAATTGGAAAAAAAGATTGAATGAGAAAGTCTTGACAAAATAAGGAATAAGAGAACATACAATGGGATCTTTAAAATTTCTTATGTGGAAAGGCGGGTCAGATATATCATCACCACTGAGAATTTTTGCTCCGCATCCTGCTGTGTCCACCGTTCCTACAGCCTCTTCATCAACCAAAACTGCATCTATGGTATTTTGTCCTGTTTTGGCATCAGGAATCTGTGCACAGTGCAAATGAAGTTATGATGGTCCACAAGGGAAGTATCTAAGGACTAAAGATGATAGGGTTCAGTTCCTGTCAATCAGCAATTGCCAGCTTGTCACCAATCTCTGCTTGTCACAAGAAAGTGAAGAGGGGCACCATCATTGCTTCACCAGACATATGATGAAAGTTCTATGCTAGCTACCAGTTACCTAACACAAATTCTAATTGCTCATGCCTAGGTCTGGCAGTTATAACCCTCCTTTTCCCCTCACATGTTTCACCATACACCCAAGGAAAAATATTAAGGTCAGAACGTGATGAAGATGAACACGCCTGCAGGGAAAATTTGAACTCAAGGAAGTGGATTGCCACAAACATCAGTACCCGAGAACAAACTAGAATTTTCACAACATGAGGGGTGTTAGGTGGATCAACTGTGAGTTTATGAATATAATGCCCCTCCATACTGTTATGTAGGTTCAATGTGACTGGCAACATCCTGGTAATTGTGATTGCAGACGAGCTTACTGAAATGAGAAGGCAGACTTGTACTTCCATTATAATAATTTGCCAGAAATTGGATCCAACAGTATACCTCAAACATGGCTTCTGTAAGTATATTTTCTAATATGGTTCTTAAACCTCGGGCACCAGTGTTCTTTGACATTGCTTTCTTTGCAATTAACCTCAGTGCAATATCCGTGAAATGTAAATTGACCTGCCACATTATAGAACATTTTACCACAAAGAGGTCCACCTCATCTGCATGGAATGTTAGAGACTTTCTACAAAAGGAAAATAAGAGTACAGTATTTCCTGACCGGGACATACAGTAAATCAAAAGCTTACATTGTTCATGCTGAACATTTTCTTGTACTGTTTACCAAGAGCATTTTTGGGCTCCGTGAGGACCTAATAATACCAAAAAATTTGTTAACCTTTTTGTGACCGAGTAAAACAGAAATCTGTAAAATTAGAAAATTTTCTTTTCCAATTACGACTCTACTACTATTGCTCAGTGATGCGTAAGCATCACAGGAATTAATATACTTATATGAAGATCAGTTCAAGAAGGCAGTATTACTTGTAGGATCCACTCATTGGATGACTAAAAAACTTAATATTCATAAATAAATGTAGCAAAATGTGAAGGTTGAGATGCATGTGCAGCAATAAAATGGATATAATAAGAAATGAAACAGAATGTTGGTTGGCTAAAAAACAACATATTCATAAAGTGGACTTAATCCAATGCAAATGTTGATATGGACCCTCGGCAATTGGCAAGACAAGAATGGATATAATAAATAAAAAATAAAACTAACACATTCATGAGACAATCGAAGTAACACTTGCTCAAAACGGAATGAGAGAACTAGATTAATAAGTTTAGGCCACACTTGGGGAAAAACAAACAGATGCACCAGCGAGAAAGACTACAGTAATGTGATCCATATTGAAGGTCAAGGGAAGGAGAAGACAGAACAACTAACAGGATTGAGATAGTAAGAAAAGATATAATAGAATGAACTATACAATTTTAATTATATCGAATGTAATGACAAAAACATATTCATGTAACGAACTCCAAATAGTTGGGAAAATACTTTATTGAATTGACTAGTATCAAGCCAACAAGGCAACGCACTCATGTCCAGAATAATCATCAATTTTCTTCTAAAACTGCAGGTGCAGGACAAGAACTGCCACCCATCACTATACAGCAAAACAAGCCCCCCCGTGTTTACCGACACACCATCAGGAGGAACAAAAACAATATATATTTATATATATAAGTAGAGGAAAAAAGGCACTCAAATAAATATGATAAATATATGAACACACCTGAACAAGTTGATCCTCGTTTAGAGCAGAAAGACTCACTAAAATAGGAAATCTTCCTACAAATTCAGGTATGAGGCCATATGCAATAAGATCACCACTTTCTACCTGAAATACCAAAAGCAACTTTCAGGCAACCTTTTCAGGGAATTTGGAATCTAAAACCTTATATTAGAAAAAAACTGAATATAGAATAATGAGCAAAATCTGCATATAGCCATGATACGTTTAAGTTCTCACAGATTCCAATAACGATGACGTCACTACAGCATTAGTTAGTCTGCCAAGTCTCATATTTGCACGAACTGGTGCTCCGAAACCGATAGAAGAATCCTGTCGTCTGTGACAAAGTAATGAAGAGTTCGAACTTTTCAATCCCATAGCCAAAGAAGTTATCTTTAGTAAATCATTTCTGAAATCAAACAACATTAAAGAATAATTAAATTACCTTTCTGAGATGGTCTTTTCCAAATCAACAAAAGCTCCACCACATATAAAAAGGATATTTTTTGTATCTATCTGACAATCATCTCATCAAAATAAGAAGATGAATAAAAGAATAACGATCCTATATGAAAATAGTGATGAAAGGTACAAGCAATAGGGAACACTTGTTCTTCCATGCTTTATGTTAGGTACAAACAACCATCTCGTGTTTCTTGGTAGAACTAAAAGATTATTATTTTCAGAGGCAGTGGAGAAAATCCAC
Source organism: Cornus florida (assembly GCF_030987335.1). Lineage (NCBI taxonomy): Eukaryota > Viridiplantae > Streptophyta > Magnoliopsida > Cornales > Cornaceae > Cornus > Cornus florida. Next base: position 28,309,183 of record NW_026775572.1, read on the forward strand.
CCCTGGGTGTGCCTCAAAGAGAAGCATTAGAGAAAATGGTTCAGTGTATGCTTTGATCAAGCATTAAGAGAGTATTTATCAAAAGGAAAAAATATATATATATATATTAAAAATACTAGTTCACAGAAGTCAAATCTATGAAATATTCTCTCTTTAAGAATGATAAAATGCAGTCTAGTGTCAGCAGTAATGTTAAACTATTCCAAGAAAGACATTAAGATAAGAATGCTCCATTGTTCAATGTTGAAATAAATGTTGAAAAGAGAGTTCGAATTCAGCTTACTCATCAGCATTTTGAAATAAATGAATTTCCAGCTTATTTCGTCTCATTTTGACGATGCAAATAAATGAGTCCAACATCTATAAATAATCCAATTTTAGAGCTCTGTTAAGTATAATATATCTCAACTTCCATAAAATCTCTATTCTTTGTGCTCACTTTTCTATTTCCAATTTCCTTTTACACTCATGTTCTTCTAAAAGTCAATTGCCATAGCACTTCCAGTTTTTTATATCCATTAATATTCCTCAGTAATTTATCAAAAACGTGTAACGGGTATGGCGACTCGAACCAACCTCTTGTTTGACTCATTGATTTTAATTCTAAAAGAAATGAACATCTAGTGTTTCCTGTTCTAGTGCAGGTCGTTTTGAGAAAATAACGGTGATTACTCTAAGAGAAACTCCAGACTCAGAAGGTTTATGCCTCATTACCAGGTGCTGATACCTCTTGCATTAGGGAAGTGGAGTGCTTGAATTTATAAAAAGACCAATACAGCATATCAACTTTTGTTGGGAAATTTGGCCAGTAAAAGGCACAAATTTGGGAGAATTCACAGCAGTAGGAGCACAAAGTTCAGAACTCTCAATCTTTCTAAATTTAAGTGAAACTGAAATTTTGTTCTTCAAAATGCCAATATTTGGTAAAATTCCATAGCCTTCTGCTGATGATTTAACATATGAGCGTTTTTCTACTATTAGATAGTTTTTACTCATTTTGGTTTAATTCAACAATTAGTTTTTTGCATGGTTATTCAAGGCTCCATTGATCTCAAAACGTATTCGACTGTCAAGTCTGAGTCAAAATTTTGACCATGTCTATTCTTAATATTTCTCTTTTTTGAGGAAAAAATAGAGAGAAACATTTTAGGAAAAACATCCATTGACATTTCTGAAAAGAAGAGACAAATTAGGTAACAGTCATCACTCATCAGTTATTCTGGAAGGGATAACTCGGGTGGGAAATAGAAGGGATACTGTTCCAAACTTGTTTTAAGACACCCACTACCCTGGTAAAACACTTAATGCCAAAAGTCATAATAATGAAAGACTAACTTCACTTATGGTTGAGGCTAGATAGGGAAAGGACAGGAAGATGGAACACTAACTACAATCTCTTTTTTCCATTTATGGCCGTCTGTTTGTTCTATTTAGTCCCTTCAAACATCCCTACCTAGTTAGTTCACAATTTCACAAGAATTGTCTACAAAAGCAAAATCCATAACAAAAAATCTACAAGAATGGCATATACAGTGAACATTTATACTAGTGATCGCAAGAATCTGTACAACCATTTGACCTAACTGTTACATGACCTTAATATTTTTACAAATTATACAAATAGAAAAGAGGCGAAATCATTAATAATTCCAATGAGTTAATGAGGAAGAACAACTGTAACAACAGAATTTGAGTATCAATTTGAGGCAATGCATAGAATTCAATGACCAACACAAGCGTAGAATGATACTTATCAGTGACGATATATAAATAAAAAATAAAATTATACTTATTACATAAATACAAGAAACAATCACTTGGAAGGCAAAGAGTGAAAAGAAAAAAGACAGAAATAGTGTATAAGGCTCAGGATACCTGAATGCTATCACCACGAGGATGCCTTCGAGCTCTATTATCAGGAACATTAACTATCTGAACAAGAAAATAAACAAAATAAATAACCAACAGATGATGATGTTTAAAGCATCAAATTTGACATTATCAGATCTATAGACGAATAAGTACGGAAACAATTAAACCACTGGACCACTGTCCCAAGTGAGTATAACCCCTCCTCCCCAAAGGCAGGTGAGGGTTCGAGTATTCAAACATTAACCAGTATGAAAACAATTAAACATAAAAATAAAGCTGAACCACTGGAAGCAGCATAACACCTCAGATGCATGGCTGGAAAGACTTGATCAAAATTAAACAGAAAAGGCTATAAAGCTAATGCACTCACGGTTCCTTCCAACATTTTCAGCAATGCCTGTTGAACACCCTCTCCAGATACATCTCTGCCGATATTTAAGCTCTCAGCCTGAACAAAAATTTCAAAGAGAATAAAAATAAATCAGACATAGAAATATTACATTGCTCAATCCATAACCTAAGAACAACCTTCTTAGTTATCTTATCAACTTCATCGATGTACACAATCCCTTGCTGAGCTGCTTCCACATTAAACTCAGCAACCTAAAGGCCAACAAAAACAATCAAAATTCATACATACATACATACATATATATATATATATATATATATAGGTGGAGAATGCAGGCAGAAAGAAGTGGCACAAAACGCTAAACCATTATTACACATGGAAAAAACTAATTTTTTTAACAAATAATGAGAAGACAGATAACTGCATGCATGAAATAGAGCTCCTAGCTGACAAGATGTAAGATAAAGTTGGACAGAAGGCTCATAAGCACAACTGCACAAGGGCAATAGCATTATGCAAAGACATTAAACTATTTACATTAGAATATCAGTGAATTGAATTTATATAAAATCAATCAAGAGGACCTGAACTCACAATCAAATTCCCAAGACGCCATAAATTGATAGAAAAGATAAAGGCTGCTACTCCCTCCATCCGATACTAGATGCCATGCTTTTAGGATGTCCCAAAATAAGCGTCCACTTTCCTTTTGAGATGTTAATTTTCCCAAATTGTCCATAGCTTTTGAAAAAAAATCTCAAATCAATACGGCAAATGTCCAGATTTTGTCGGGTTAGTTAACTTCAGGATTGGGCACAGTATGAAAGAACTTTTAGATGCACATATTCCCCTGGGGGACGATTGGTACATGGACCTAAGGGTCTTTATGACACAATCAATAATTTGATTCGTTTTCAATTAGGCCTTGCTCTAGCTTCTTTAGGGGTCGATATAGTCCGTGGTGTCAAGCCCCCATGCATGCACCTCATCGGATGTTGCCCTTGGAACTGGTAAAACATGAGAAGCAGATGACATAGTTTTCAAAGTAGGAGTCCCAAAAGGACTTATTATGGAACGGAGGGAGTATTAAAATTACTTATGGACATATTAAGCAAAATGTTTCATAAACATGATTAAACAAATATGTTCTTTCAACATTCATATGCTTGCCATTCATTTAAAATGTGAAAATTCGTAAATAATATTTTGACATTTATGTATAAACAATATAACATATTTTATAGGTCAACCCATTCCGAAATCCGCCTTCCATATCAAGTAGTGTCTGGCGGGTGCGGACCAGAGACAACACGACAACGAAATATTAGTATTATCGCTGTAGTACCTATTATATGAGGTCAGTAACATGAACCTATAAGATTCCTCAAACCACCAATTGCAAAAAACTTGGGATTTGTGACAAAAAATAGTCAGGAGAAGTTATATGCAGGAAACAGACTGGATGTATATGCACCCCTATTAAATTTGGGGTGGGCCCAATTGAATGTAAAAGCTCAACTAATGGGTGTGTGTATCGGCATATGCATATGCATATTCACACATCATCATCAACAACAACAACAACAAGAAAAAAGGAGTATATGCGACACAATATACATCTACACGTCAATTAGGCATCTCACTCTTCCATACATCAACTTATAAATCTAAGAGGTGGCTATTAGACATAAAGAAGCATGGGAGAGCAAGAACAGGGAAAAAAAAACATAAAACAGGAGCCATAAGAAACAAAACATCACAAGCCATCTCAGAAGCAACAAATTAAAATATTGAATTATAAAAGCTCTTGAGGATGTAAATTGAGATACAATGACCTAAAGGCCAAGCCCGAACAAGATACTTCTTTCATGTATTTATCCACACTTCAACAGATCAAGATATTTTCGACACATATGTTCTTCGGGTGAACTAACTTGGATCCCCTAGGGGGTATCTGAAATCCAAATTATAAGAAATCCTCAGTCTTATTTAGTGCCTATTTCCTATATTGGTAATGATAAAAGATTTGTATAGTAGAAAGGAACTGAATTGAAAATATAGATCTTTGCAATGGGGAAACGGGTCCACACCCTTCACAGTCACAAGTCAGCCTTTTAGGTTTGAAGAAATTGTAGCTAAGCATTCAGGCATCGGCAGTTCTGCATTTCATTGGCTTATTCTTATTTTACTGGTTAGTAAAAAGATTATTTCTTTCACATGATACATTCACACAACCAAACTCCATAGATATTAATCATATCTCTTTCACATTGATATATTAACATACCAAACTTCATATAGATTCAAATCTATCAAGATTACTCTGCACATTTGTATATCAGACACATGGAATGAAAATGACCATACCGTAAGTAGTTTGGACAATATGGATTCCACATCTTCTCCAACATAACCTGCCTGAGAGAGAGCGGATAGAGAGTCAGTGCCATTCATCCAAGCTAGAGAAAATGTTTATCAACTCTACATCGGAAGATATTCAAGACAATATGCAGTAATAGTGTATTATGGCAATTGAAAGAAGCCAAAATCATATTTGCATGCATAAAAAACAGTAGTCCAGAGAGACTTGTACAAGGATCCTGCCATTTATAATGAAAATAGAGTAAGGGTATCCCTTAGTATCAAATGGAACTTCTACAAATTGACAGCAACTAGAAGAGTAACTAAGAATGCCCCTAGAAGGATTTATTTTTTTTTTTTTTTTTTTTTAATGTCTTTGGTAAATCATGGCAATCAATGAAATCATTTATGCTTAAACTTATAAAGAACGAAAAGAATATTTTTGCAAACAACTAAGAAAGGAAGGGTGAAAAAGAAAGAGAGAGAAATTGTGAAAAAAAGAGCATACTCTAAGATACAAAAAGGAAATCAATCATAAACAGTATCACTTTTCTACAAGCTTAACACTTTGCAACCAACAAACTTGAAGAAGTAACAGTTTTATAAACTGAAGCAGTGTTGACCCTTTTAACCACTACAATGGTGTCACACCGATTGCTTCATTCCAAGGTTCCTGTCCTTCAGCTGCCTAAATAAAGCAAATAGATATTCCTAGGGAATTTATGAGTCTGAACCATGGTGTTTAAACTCCTACCAGTAGGAACTAAACCAAACTATGGAAATGATATATGTGGAACCAGAACAAACTGCTAGCGTAGATGGATGTTTAAACTATTTTGTGCTCCATTGTTTCTCCATCATCCTAAAATAGCACAAATCTTTTGACTAGTAACCTTTGCATCAGTCATAATAGTTCCTTTCCTAAATCATAATAATTTCCATAAGAACCAATTATACTCTTCACACTTCAAGAATCTAACTGAACTCCAATGGCCTCAAGTTAAACAACAAATTTACATCCAAACTTTGTTTAGCAAGAAGCTATGGAGATTTCCCAATGCATCTTCATTGTTTTAGCTCGAACACCTCCCTCCATTGAGAAGATGACACCTACATAGGTCCACCATCCCTTCGCAAAGAATTCCTTTCCATTATCTAGGTCATAACTTCCAAATTATAGCAAAGATGGAAAGTATCTTAGTAAGTTAAGAAACGATTATTAGAGCAGTTATTTAACTTCTTCCTGATGGAGATCAGGGCATTACTCGTACACACAAGTTGCACATGACTCTCACCTATGCTTGGACAATGGGCAAGGACAGATAGGTCTTAGAGTTCTATATATTTTAGGAATTATAACAAATATGAGTAGTTTTCGATATTTCCTTTTAATTAGTATTAGGTTCTGTTTGCTTATAAATAAGGTATGTGGTCTTGCAGCTTTGTTGGAAATGAGCAAAACTACTTTCCAATTTTAAGCATAGACATGGCTACATGTCTCACTAGGTTCATGGCAACAATTTTTTTTGACTTTTTATGTTGGCGGCAGCTATTTTAGACTTTAGGGTCATTGTATTGCCTATATATACATAGGCATATGTATTAAGTTGATGACCTTTTGATGGTTGAATAATATTGAGTATTGAATTGCAGAGTGCTTCTCTCCTCTCTTCTTTCCTCTCTCTTGGTTTACATCATTCACACCATCCATTCTACATCACTTCCAAGACTCCAAAACTAAATAATCCTTTCAAACAGCCCAACCCCGTGACTTAATTAACTGCCACTATGGGCGATTTCACCCCACTAGGGGCGATTTTAAGGCGATAGTGACTTTGTCCTTTTGTTTTAGTTTGCGATGAAATCTTATTTAGAAACTGCAAGGATTCCAAGAATTTCACTGAGAGGGGATGTGAAGTCGGCAGTTCCACATTGAGGGCCGTCTTTGTACATCGACGGGGAGTCCGTCGGAGGGAGGAAATCAGTTCTCTCATCTTGCTTGGTTGGTCGTTTTGATAAGGAAGTTGGGGGATGTGATCGGGTGGAGGAATGGGTGGCGAGAGCATGGAACACGTCCTATGGAGTGCGGGTTACTCCCTTATCTGATTCGTTGCTCCTATTTAGGTTTCCTTCCCAGGCCAAAGTTCAACGTGTGTTGAAGGAAGGCCGGCGTCAATGGGGATCTGCAACCTTGCGGATCGATGTGTGGTCTTTTAGGGTTGGTTGTTGCGGCGTTCTTAGAGACAAAGGTCTCAAACAAATCCGGATGTTTGGACTTCCCCTTCATCTATGGTGTCATGCTTTATTTGTTGAAGTAGGGGAGTTGTGCGGCGGATTTGTGGGAGCTGTTGCTGATGAAACAAGGGACGCCGAAAGCGTTCGGATTTCAGTGAGAATAGGATCGACCTGTCCGCAATTTGTGTTTATTAATGATGGCACTTTCTGTTACAAGGTGACGATCTGGGAAGAAATTGCGCCAGCGTTGGTTCCCTCGACAGAGAGTATTGAAGGCAGCAACGGCTCTCCTCATATGACGGAAGAAGGATGGGTGCGAGGAAGATCAAGTAAACGACACGTGCCGGTCACGCGCGTTACAGCTGACAAGGATACATTTACACGTGGCGCTCGTAGAGGCTCACTTCCAGATTCGTCCCTATCCTTATCTACAAGGGTTGGTGAGGAGGTTGGGCTGGGCCGCACAGATTGGCCTAAAGTTGATTTGGGCCGGAGGGGTTATGGGCAAACTAAAGTGTTAAGTCATTTTGGGTCTGGGAGGAATGGGCTCAAGTCAAGCCCAATTTTGGGCCTAAGCCAGCCTACACTAAAAGACGGGTTTTAGAAGGAACCAACTCATTTTCTTTTTTCTTTCTTAACGAACCAGATTCGAGACAAGCCCAGGTTCAAATTCAAGCCCAAAATCAAACTCTCTCCTCTTCTTCATTTCAGCGTTGGACTAAGAAAGAAAAGTGGAGACGGCCGGTTGCTTCAGCTAGTCGCCAGGGTACTCGATAGACTCGCACTAAAAAACAGAAATGGGTAGCACGCTCTCCTTCTCCTTCTCCAGGTTCAACCTCTGTTTCTCATTCTAAGAACTCATCTTCTACCCTTTCTTCGTGTGAGGTGATGGGAAATGGTGAAGGTGGTGTGGAGGATCATTTGGATCAAAAGAAGGGTTTTTCTAAAGCCATTGTTCCACGGGATACAGAGTCATTGTCTTCAATGACCAAGTCCAGAAGTATTGGTTGTTCCAACGGGGTGACAGTTTGTGTTGGACGGGACCTTCATTTTAAGTTGACAGATGATTTAGCCTTTACTTTACTTAACGAACTTAAGCTCTATGTTGCTCTAAAAGGCTTAAATGGTCTACCCTCCGTGACTGGGACGAACTACACCCATGATTTGATGACAAATTTTACGGATGACCCTGGAACATAGTTGAATCTGCAATTAAACTTGTATCAGAACAATGTTGAAAGCAAAGGGGAGGACTTTGAAGATCAGCTTTCTTCTCAACAAATCTGTCCTTTTGCCTGGGATATTGATCAATCTGATGTGGACATTATGGAACCCTTAGCAACTGTGCACCCTGATTGCTTAGAGACGATTAACGATTTGGGTATGGACTGGGTGTTGGAAAATATTGGTGAGGTCAGTGAAGCTTTGGGTGTCTCCTCGGAAGGAGATGATGATCGAACACAAACCATTCTTCATGATATTGTGGCAGGAAACAATAATACATAGACCTTTAAAAGCACAAAAGTTGTTAAAAATAGGAAACATGCACATCGGAAAGGAGATCAGGAGGTTAAGAACCTTATTTCCAATGTCAATTACGAAGGGAAGGATGGGGTGAATAGAGAAAGGGGAAGGACTAGAAGTGGGAAGCAGGGAGGAGGGGCACTGATTATTTTTGGTTCTCAATAAAGATACGAATTATCACATGGAACGTCCGTGGGTTAAATGATCCGGACAAAAGAAAGGTGGTTAAAGTTGCTTTAAGGAAGTGGAATGCCCATGTTATTTGTTTGCAAGAAACCAAGTTGGTTTCTATTTCTGATGATGTGATTAGAAGCCTTTGGGGAAGTAAGTTCGTGGATTGAGAAGCCTTGAACGCCTCTGGTACATCAGGCGTCATTCTTATTATGTGGGATCATAGATGGATGTCCAAAACGAATTTCTAGAAAGGGCTATTTTCTTTGTCATGCGTGTTTCAGATGGATGATGATAACTTCAGTTCGTTTATGGACCCGTTATTGATTGTGATAGACCTGTTTTTTGGCAAGAACTTAGCTACATTAAGGAATTGTGGTCGTTGCCTTAGTGCTTAGGTGGGGATTTCAATTCTGTTCGGTCTCCATTTGAGAGATCCACAGGGGGGAGGTGGTCTTCGGAGATGACCCAGTTCTCTGACTTTATTGATGGTCACTTTCTTATTGATTTGCCATTGGAAGGGGCAACTTTCACTTGGTCTAGCGGCAGAGACCCAGTTACTCTATCAAGGCGTGATAGATTCCTGATTTTTGGAGATTGGGAGGAAAAGTTCCCGGATGTCACTCAGGCAGCTTTGGTTAGAGTCACGTCTGATCATGTGCCCTTAGTTCTTGATTGTGGAGGTATGAGATCTAGACGTACATCATTTCGTTTCGAAAATATGTGGTTGAGAGCTAAGGACTTCCAAGGGAAGGTCCAGTCCTGGTGGGGGGAAGCAATGTTTACTGGCTCTACAAGCTATGTGCTTGCTAAGAAGTTTCAGATTCTCAAATCTGAGCTTAAGAAGTGGAACAAAGAGGTGTTTGGGAATCTTGAATGGAAGAAAAATAAAGTCCTGGCTGACATTGCTAAACTTGATCGTCTTGATGAGATAGGGCAAGAAACAGAATCTCTACGCTCTAGAAGAGTGTCATGTCAGGCGACTTTTGCTGAGATTGCTACTTTGGAGGAGATTTCGTGGCGTCAAAAATCTCGGGCTGACCGCAATACTAAATTCTTTCACAGGCTTGCTAATGCTCATAGAAGATACAATAACATTGGGCGTATTCATGTGAATGGTTCAGAGCTGTGGAAAGAAGATGAGGTGTGTGGGGGTATTATTTCTTTTTATCAGCAGCTCCATACCGAGACTTTGGAATGGAGACCAAAACTTGACGGTTTGCATTTCGATGCTATTTCTACACTGGATAGTGATATGCTTGAGGTTCCGCTCTCTGAAGAGGAAGGTCTTAAGGCGTTATCCAGTTGTAATGGTGATAAAGCTCCAGGGCCAGATGGATTCACTATACGGTTGCTTAAGGAGAGCTGGGAGGTGGTGTGTAATGAGGTAATGGGCACTTTTCAAAAATTTCATTCTCATGGTACGTTTGAGAAATCATTGAATGCATCTTTCATTGCTCTTATTCCTAAGAAGGGTAACACTTCTGACATTAAAGACTTCCGGCTAATCAGTCTAGTGGGATGTATGTATAAGCTTATTGCCAAGGTCTTTGTTCTTAGAATGCGAAATGTTTTGGATGGAATTATCTCAGAGTCACAAAATGCTTTTGTTGGTGGTAGACAGATTTTAGATTCCGTTCTTATCGCAGGAGAATGTGTCGACTCCAGGTTGAAGAGTGAAGTTCCTAGTGTCTTATGCAAACTTGATATCGAGAAACCTTATGATCACGTGAATTGGAAATTTCTTCTTTACTTGCTTCGGAGAATGGGGTTTGGGGATCGATGGATAAAATGGATTGAATCTTGCATCTCGTCAGTTATGTTCTCTGTGCTTGTGAACGGCTCTCCTGCTGGTTTTTTCCCGAGTTCACCTGGTTTGAAACAAGGAGATCCTTTGTCGTCTTTTCTTTTCCTTATTGTCATGGAGAGATTGAGTAGATTAATGAAAAGGACAGAGGATCTGGGTTACATAAAGAGGTTCACTGTTGGTAGAGATGTCGCTAACCAGATTGAGATATCCCATTTGTTGTTTACAGATGATACCTTGGTTTTCTGTGATGCTAATGTTTCCCAACTCAGGTATTTGAGGTGCATTCTTATATGCTTCCAAGCAGTGTTTGCTCTTAAGATTAATGTTGGAAAGAGTGTGCTTGTCCCAGTGGGGGATGTCTCTGATATTTCCTCCTTAGCTGTTGTTCTTGGGTGTGGAGTGGGTGCTTTTCCACTCCCTTATCTGGGATTACCTTTGGGAATCTCCTCCAGGATAGTGGGGACTTGGGATCCGGTGATTAACAGGTACGAAAAAAAATTGGCAGGGTGGAAAAAACAGTATCTTTCGAAAGGGGAGAAGGTCACTCTTATTAAGAGCACCCTCTCGTCCCTTCCCACATATTTCTTATCTCTGCTTCAAATCCCGTGCTCTATTGCTGAACGGATCGAAAAAATTCAAAGAGATTTTCTTTGGGGTGGTAAAGGAGAGGAGTTTAAGTATCATCTTGTTAATTGAGAGCAGGTTTGCAAACCTTTGAAGTTTGCCGGTTTAGGAATTCGGAAGTTGGTCCCTTTTAATAGAGCCTTATTGGGGAAATGGTTATGGAGGTTCGGTAAAGAGCGTCATCGACAATGGAGAAAAGTTATCCCTTGTCGTTTTGGTGAGGAAAGTGGAGGTTGGTCCTCTCGTCTTGTTTCTATTACCGGGGGCGTTTGCGTTTGGAAGTTCATTCGGAAAGGTTGGGATGTGTTTTCCACCCATATTCGGTTCAAGGTTCATAATGGTATGAATGTTAGATTTTGGGAAGACTTATGGTGTTGTGATCAGTTGTTGTCTCTTTCTTTTCCTCGTCTCTTTTGCATTGCCGAGAATAAGCATGCTTATGTAATTGACTGTTATCATCTTGATAATAGTGGAGTTACATGGGATGTGCGTTTTAGGCGTTCTTTTCAGGATTTGGATATAGCAGAAGTTTGCGTCTTTTTGAACCTGTTGTATAGACAGAAGGATGTTGGCAAAGGTTGTGATGACATTTTGTGGACCCCCTCTCTTCATGGTAGATACGAAGTTCGATTCATGTTCTTGTGTTTGTCTAATTTTTTTTTTTTTGATAAGTAAATTGTATTAAAAGCGTTCAAAAGGGGAACGCGACCCAAACTATACAAAGACAAAACGGAGCCTATGAATTCAAAGAGCTCATAAAATCAACAATTTCCTCAAGAGAGGAGTAGTCTCTCCCCTGACCCCAACAAAACAAATTACAAATGATAGAAAATTTTAACACCCCAATGGAGGATTCCTTTCCCTCAAAAGATCTTCCATTACGCTCTCTCCAAAGGCTCCACCAAATACAAAAAAGGATCACCCTCCAAAAAACTCTGACCTGAGCCCCCACCCATTGGCCCCTTCACATATCTAACAACTCCCAAGAAGACCGAGGCATGACCCAATGAATACCAAACAGGCCAATCATCAAACTCCAACAATCATGAGCCACAGGACAGTGCAACAAAAGATGATCCACCGACTCCCCATTAATCTTGCAAAGACAACACCTATTAACAATGATATGCCTTCGCTTCCTCAAGTTGTCCAAAGTCAAAATCTTACTCCAAGCTGCAGTCCACACAAAAAAGGCCACCCTAAGAGGCGCCTTAGACCTCCACACCGTCTTCCATGGGAATGAGGTACCATGAAAACCAGAAAGGCACACAAAAAAGGACCGGACCTGGAACATCCCCTGAGAAGAAGGCACCCAAATCAAGGAATCAGCCTCAGACCCCTCCACCTCCTGTCCGTAAAGAAGAGCCAAAAACCCAGTGACATCATCCAGCTCCCAATCCTGAAAAGCTCGCCGGAAACGCACATCCCAAGACAACCTTCCACTATCAAGGCGATAGTAGTCAGCAACCATTGCATGTTTGTCAACAGCAATCCTAAAAAGCCTGGGAAACAATAGGGCCAAAGACCTATCATCACACCATGGATCCTCCCAAATCCGAACAGTTCTTCCATCCCGAACTCTGAATCTAATATGTTTGGAAAAGGCATCCCACCCCTTACCAATGGCCCTCCACACCCCCACTCCGCTAACAGACCTGACTGGTCTAACTGACCACCCTCCTCTCTCCTCCCCAAAGCGACATGAGATAACCCTTCTCCATAATCTATGTCTTTCCTTACCAAATCTCCAAAGCCACTTACCAAGAAGAGCACAATTGAAAAGGGCCAATCTCCTAATTCCAAGCCCTCCCAACCGAATAGGCCTGCAAACCTGTTCCCATTTGACAAGATGATACTTGAACTCTTCTCCGCGACCCCCCCAAAGGAAATTACGTTGGAGCATTTCTAGTCTTCCAACAATAGAGGCTGGAATACGAAAAAGCGAAAGAAAGTACGTTGGAAGGCTTGACAAAGTGCTCTTCACTAACGTAACTTTACCGCCCTTTGACAGATATTGTTTTTTCCAACCCGCTAATCTTCTCTCGACCCGCTCAATCACCGGGTTCCAACTTCCCACCCTCCTAGCCGAGTCCCCCAGCGGCAAACCCAAGTACGAGATGGGAAAGCGTTGCGTCCCACATCCTAGAACAGCAGCCAGAGTGTCCACCTCCTGAACGTCCCCCACAGGAACAATCACACTCTTTCCCACGTTAACTTTCAAACCAGAAACAGCTTGGAAACAAACCAAAACACATCTCAGATACCTCAACTGGGAAATATCAGCCTCACAAAAAACAATAGTGTCATCCGCAAAAAGTAAATGAGAGATCTCCAACTTCTGAACTGATTCAGGGCCAATCTTGAAACCCCTAAGAAAACCCAAATCCACCGCCCTTCTCATCAGCCTGCTAAGGGCCTCCATAACAATAATAAAAAGAAAAGGGGAGATAGGATCCCCCTGTCTCAACCCACGAGAACTGCCAAAGAACCCCGAAGGAGAGCCATTCACCAACACCGAAAACCTGACAGTGGAAACACAAGAAACAATCCACTTCCTCCATCTCTCACCAAAACCCATCCTCTCCAACAGATAGAACAGGAAATTCCAGCAAACATGATCATAAGCTTTCTCAATATCCAACTTGCACAGAACACCAGGAGTCCCACTACGAAGTCTAGAATCCACACATTCGCTAGCAATAAGAGCGGAATCCAGAATCTGTCTACCCCCAACGAAAGCATTCTGAGACTCAGAGAAAACTCCATCCAGGACCTCCCTCAATATAAAGGCAAGGACTTTTGCAATGATCTTGTAAATGCACCCGATCAGACTAATGGGTCTAAAATCCTTGATAATCTGCGTAAGAGAGGTAATACCATTGTTAAATGGTACTGTCTCTGTAAAACTGATGGTGAGTCCGTGGACCATCTTCTTATGCATTGTCCTGTTGCATCTGATTGTTGGAATCTCATATTTAGTATTTTTGGAGTTTAGTGGGTAATGCCTAAACACTCTTTCCAATTAATTAACGCTTGGAGAAGATGCCCTATTACTGGTCATGCTTGTGATTTTTGGAAGGTTGCCCCACAATATGTTTGGTGGTGTATTTGGAGAGAGAGAAATAACAGAAATTTTGAAGGAAAGGAATCGTCTCTTGCAAACCTTAAGTCTCTTATTCTTCGCTCTCTTTTTTGTTATGTTAGAGGCAGCGCTTGCTCCTCGATTGATGATTTTTTTGTTCTATTGGACTCTATTGGTCTGTAGGTTTGGCTTTTGTTCTTTCGTTTTTGTGTATTAGGGACGCGTTCCCCTTTTGAACGTTTTTCTAATATATTTTTCACTAATTAAATTAAAAAAACAGCCCAACCCCTTACCATATCCAAACAGGACAATACACCTTAGATCAACCCAGGTTAAGTAATCAAGAGGTAAGCCCAAGGTTCACATTAGGACGAGCATACGGGGTCAATCACTCAGCTAACCAACCAATCAATCTTGCACCTCGTTTTCAAGGTCAACTCATTTAAGCATGCAATCAAAATATCACTATTAATTATTAACCAAGTCATAAACTTAGTTTTTCGCAAATTGTTTCTTTGGTTTTAATTGTATAAACTTAGTTTTTCCCAAATTGTCTCTTTGGTTTTAATGGTAATCTAATGCCACAACCTCAACCTAAAATTAAGGTTGCATATTCACTAGTAAACCTGCCCAAAAATAGATATCCACTATATATATGATTTCAATTTTCAGTTTTGTTCGGGTAAACCAACTGTCCGACCTAGATTTGAACCACTCGTGGTTGTTTTCCTAATTTCACACTTGACCTAAGCGATCTCATAGGAGAACCAGACTGAAGTCACTAAACAAATTGTCTCTTTGGTTTTATTGGTAACCTAATGCCACAACCTCAACCTAAAATTAAGGTTGCATATTCACTAGTAAACCTGCCCATGGTTCAATGGTAACCTAATGCCACAACCTCAACCTAAAATCAAGGTTGCATATTCATTAGTAAACCTGCCCATGGTTCGGTTCAGTGACTTCAGTCTGGTTCTCCTATGAGATCGCTTTGGTCAAATGTGAAATTAGGAAAACAACCACAAGTGGTTCAAATCTAGGTACCTGAACAAAACTAAAAATTGAAATCGTATATATAGTGGATATCTATTTTTGGAAAGAGAGATGAGAATTTATAACTTTTAAAGTGAACGCATCTTTTATTGCTCTTATTCCTAAGAAGGTTGGTGCTTCTCACATTAAGGATTTTCGACCAATCAGTTTGATTGGATGCATTTACAAGCTCATCGCAAAAGTCCTTACTTTCCGTTTGAGGGAGGTCTTGGATGGAGTTATTTCTGAGTCCCAGAATGCTTTTATTGGGGGTAGACAGATCCTGGATTCTGCTCTTATTGCCAGTGAATGTGTGGATTCTCGGTTGTGTAGTGGGGCTCCTGGGGTTCTTTGTAAGCTGGATATCGAGAAAGCTTATGATCATGTCTGCTGAAATTTTCTATTTTCCTGTTGGAGAGGATGGGATTTGGTGAAAGATGGAGGAAATGGATTGTTTCATGTGTTTCCACTGTCAGGTTTTCGGTGTTGGTGAATGGGTCCCCCGCGGGGTTCTTCGGTAGCTCTCGCGGTCTGAGGCAGGGGGACCCTCTCTCCCCGTTCCTTTTTATTATTGTTATGGAGGCTCTTAGTAGGTTGATGAGAAGGGCGGTGGATTTGGGTTTTATCAGGGGTTTCAAGAACGGTCCCGACCCCGTTCAGCAAATGGAGATTTCTCACTTGCTCTTTGCGGATGACACTGTTGTTTTTTGTGAGGCAGAGGTGTCCCAGTTGAGGTATCTGAGATGTGTCTTAGTTTGCTTTCAGGCTGTCTCTGTTTTGAAAGTCAACGTGGGCAAGAGTGTGCTTGTCCCTGTGGGGGAGGTTCAGGAGGTGGATACTCTGGCCGCTGCTTTAGGGTGTGGGACACAACGTTTCCCTATCTCGTATTTGGATTTGCCGCTGGGGGACTCGGCCAAGAGGGTGGGAAGTTGGGGTTGAAAGAAGATTAGCTGGTTGGAAAAAGCAATATCTCTCCAAGGGTGGTAAAGTTACGCTAGTGAAAAGCGTCTTGTCAAGCCTTCCAACGTATTTTCTTTCGCTCTTTCGGGTTCCAGCCTCGGTTGTTGGCCGTCTGGAGATGTTGCAACGTAACTTCCTTTGGGAGGGTCGTGGAGAGGAGTTTAAGTATCATCTTGTCAGGTGGGAGCAGGTGCGCAGGCCTCTTCAGTTGGGCGGACTTGGGATTAGGAGATTGGCCCCCTTTAACAGTGCTCTCCTTGGTAAGTGGCTTTGGAGATTCGGCAGTGAAAGGCATAGATTATGGAGAAGGGTTATTTCCTGTCGCTTTAGGGAGGAGAGAGGGGGGTGGTCAGCTAGGCCAGTCAGGTCTGCTAGTGGAGTAGGGGTGTGGAGGGCCATTGGAAAAGGATGGGACGAGTTTTCCAAACATGTTAGATTCAAAGTTCGGGATGGAAGGTTTGTCCGGTTTTGGGAGGATCCCTGGTGCACGGATAAGCCTCTGGCTCTTTTGTTTCCAACGCTGTTCAGGATTGCTGTTGACAAACATACTATGGTTGCTAACTGCTATCGCCTTGATAGCGGGAGGTTATCTTGGGATGTGCGATTCCGGCGATCTTTTCAGGATTGGGAGTTGGATGATGTCACTGGCTTGTTGGCTCTCTTGTATAGACAGGAGGTGGAGGGCACCGGTGTTCACTCCCTGTTTTGGGTGCACTCTTCTCAGGGGATGTTCCAGGTCCGGTCTTTTTTTGTATGCCTTTCTAGTTTTCCTGGCGCTTCCTTCCCGTGGAAGACAGTGTGGTTGTCTAAGGCGCCTCTTAGGGTGGCCTTTTTCATGTGGACTGTAACTTGGAGCAAGATTTTGACTTTGGATAACTTGAGGAAACGAAGACATATTATTGTTAATCGGTGGGGTCTTTGTAAGTTGAATGGGGAGTCAGTGGATCACCTGTTGCTGCATTGTCCTGTGGCTCATGATTGTTGGAGTCTCATTTTTGATTTGTTTGGTATTCATTGGGTTATGCCTCGGACATCTCGGGATTTGCTGGATATTTAGAGGGGCCAATGGGTGGGAGCTCAGGCGAGAGTCTTCCGGAGGGTAACCCCCTTTTGTGTTTGGTGGAGCATTTGGAAAGAGCGGAATAGAAGATCTTTTGATGGGAAGGAGGCCTCCATTGGGGGTTGAAATTCTCTATTATTTGTACTCTTTTTTGTTGGGGTTGGGGGAGGGATTGTTCCTCCATTGAGGATATTGTGGACTTTGTGGGTTCCTTGAGATCATAGTTTCAGTTTTTTGTATAGCTTGGGACGCGTTCCCCTTTTGAACGCCTTTTATACATTTTACTTATCAAAAAAAAAAAAGTGGATTGAACAAAACTAGATTGATATTTTCCGAATTAGTAGATCAACTAACACAACTTTTTAAGGTTATTCCAATAGATGCTTGACATGAACCAAAAGCATACTATATTAGAGGTGTATATAAGAAAGCACAATCAAGAAAAAGAAAAGAGGTTCGAAATCCAAGAACTAGGTACCAGTTTTTAGAACGAAGAAAGTAAGAATTATTTGAAAATAAGATGTTAAAAGAATCAGTACGAGATTTATAATAAAAAACCAATATAAGTGGAATAGGACAATGCATTTTAATATAAAAAAACATAAAAATAAAAAGTAAGGTTCTTAGAAAATCTAAAAGAAAAAGGATTGTTATCTCAGTAAACTCGAGGGTCGATGAGGACACCCAAACCACACTAAGAAAAAAATGGAGTGTTATTAAAAAGAATGACAAATAATGTTCTAAATATATAGATATACATTTCTTCTTCCATAAAACGTGCCTAACCCTGTCTCTCATACACGAACACATTGGGACACTTATCTAGATGGACTACACCCTGAAAATTGGGTTACTTAATGGAGTTAAGCTCACTGTATTTAGTCACTATGGCGGTTGATATAGATGATCTTTTGAAATTTTCATATCAACTTGAGAATGGAGAAATGAACCGAACAAACCAAGTTTACAGGTCTTAGTATTATTATACTTCTCAATCCTTTTGTCTGGTATTTGTTTTGGGTTGTCACCGTGAGAACTACCTGGGTGATACAATTTTAGGTTTGATAGCACTAACCGGACTAAAATGAGCCATGTGTACCAGTACTTTAGATCTATGTAAACAGTCCCGGTCCTCACTTCTCAGTTGCAGTTCAAAATTATCAATATTTCCATCACCTTTCTGATATATTGATAGCAAGAACTAATACAACACTAAAAGGCATCTCTTTCAACATAGAACAAAAGTAGAGAACCAATAGAATAAACCTGTGAATCATAAATATTGTAAAGCACTAACTAGCTCAAACCTGCCTGTGTTAATGCCGTTGCATCTGCAATAACAAAAGGCACATTAACCACGCGAGCTAGTGTTTTGGCGAGTAATGTCTTCCCTGTCCTTGCAGTAGAAGTTAAAATGTATGAGTCAGAATAAAAGTCCTTACATGCATAGCTGGATCTCACAGTACAGCCACAAGAAATGGTGAATTGTAATTCGAATGCAAGACAAAGCTTTTGCACTACATTCAACAACAATCGTGTGTAATTAGAAATTAACCCATCATACCTGAGCCTGTTGGACCCATCAGCAGCACATTGCTCTTTTCTAGCTCAACAAAATCATTATCATCATTTTCAACATCAGCCTTGCAAAATTCGGCACCTGACCTGGTATTGAAATCAACAGTGGTAGTCACAACCACGTATATCAATCACTTTGAATGCACTATCGACTAAGGAACAAAAAAGAGAGTAATTAGTATGAACCACAAAATTAAAATGTAGAGGCATAGTTCATAAATCATATGTTCAGTTAAATGTCTTTTTCTTGCATTTTTCATACTGTGTATTGTTATCATACGATGCATCATAAACATGGTTAAACTTATACAATAACTTTTAGTCAGGAAATATCATGCAAAAATATCAAGTACTTGGAAATGAAATGTTTAACAAGTAATGTACATAAATAAAAAACTTGGTACCAACTATTCGGTACCTAATTTCTAATTTTAATAAAAAGGTTTATACTTTATATTGAACACAAAAAACAAAAACAAAAAACAAACATAAAAAATCATTTTATAGCATTGGTTTTGCCGTTTTGGTACTAATTCGATACCACTTCTCTAATTTTAATAGGAAGTTTATATCTATATTCAATCGTAATAACAACTGCACCTAAAATTGGCTGAAACACCCATTGGGAACTCACTCTTTATGCAAGGCAGCATGATGTATTCTTTTGTAGTGGTTGTAAACTGCCACAGAAAGCACCTGCCATGGAAAGCAAATTGTTTCAACCAAAAATTCTGAAACTCTAAGAAATGCACAAATACAATAATCAATGACAAACTAAACTCCATTTGCACAATTATTAATGAAAATTCCAGAGATACAAAGAAAGACATAAGGAATTATAATCTTAGAATAGCCCTGGTTCATTGTAGAAATGCATATCAATAAACAGCATGCAATTAACTTCTAACTACAATGTGTGCAATAAAACGCTCACATCTTAATTAGAATTGAACTACAATATCTTCGTTAAGTTACAAAAATTTGAACCTCTCTCCATTGGAGAAATGACACCATTTCAATCAAAATCTTGAGTAGGATTTAACAAGATTAAATCAAAATTTGTGCAATAATTGCATTCCTCAAACCCGTCATCCTGTTCTTGTCAAAAAAATTACAAAAATTCACCATTAATGAAGCGAAATTCAAACCTTTTTAGCTCTTTCTTGCCCAATGACAAACTCATCGAGTCCCTTGCATATCTCCTTCGGAGTGGGTAAGTCCTTCCCCATATTCGACCCGCCCCAACCATTTCTCTCTCTAGAACACCCATCACCACCACTACCACCCGACCCACCACTCCCCGTCCGCACCACAGCATCCGACGCCACCGGCGTGCGCATCTCAGCCCCAATTGGACTCGCGGGCGTTGGGAAATCCTCCACCGTATCCCTACCGTACGACCTCAATTTCTCCCTAATCTTGGCTCCTATTTTCCTATTTTCGTCACCATCTGTGCAAACATTTCCATCTTCCTCCTTCCCTTTAACCCTACCAATCTCTATGAAACTCCCCTGCAACGGAACCAACTTCAACGGCCTGAAATAGAAGGCGGTCCTGCAATTAGGGCAGAGATTGAGGGCTTGGTATATACCCGTCTCTCCACCAGTGATTGACAACGGACGGTTCGAGAAGAGGACGTTCATGAGCTTGGAACACCGAGGGCAGTTCACTTCGGCGCGAATGTGATCGTACTCGTCGGAACTTCCATCCCATTTGTGCCTCTCCTGAAACCCTAGCCCTAGAATCGATTGGCGGTGACTGTGCGAGTAGGGTAAGAGTGTGAGTGGTGGTTTAACTGACAAATGGTAGAGAGAAGAAGAGGTTTTTGATAGGGACATGGATGTAATACTGCAGGTAATGTGTCTGAGTTTTGTCTTCCATCTGAATATCGCAGACATTTCTTCTTCTTCTTCTTCGAATTCAGAATATATGTTGCTCCGTGTGCATCTATGTGTGTGTATGTGTGTGTATAATAAAGAACAATGAACACAGCGAAACTGGGCAATCAGGCAGTCGGCCTTCCAAGCGCTCGTATGAACTCGAGTTTTGTGGCAAATTACAAATACAACCTTCAAGTTTCAAGTACTTGAAAAGCATTGAATAGTAATGAATACTTACAATTATACATCCTCTCCCACTCAAATACTTACAATTATACATCCTCTCCCACTCAAATACTTACAACCTTCAAGGTCTTCCTTGGATGGGAAACAATAAAAATTTTCAATTAAGGTAAATGTCTAAACTTTGCTGGGTTAGTTTTGTCTAAAAGACAGTTTCAGACCATGTGTGATTCTGTGACCATTTTGGATAAATTATAACCTGATCAGAAGATGACTAGTGTGATTTTCAAACGTATCAAATGACGATATTGGTCTGATTCTAAGGCAGTTTCAGGAATGACATTTGTTGGGCATGATAGATATTATGCTCCTTGAGGGGAGTGTATTTCTTAATATATTTATGTAAATTTTTCTAAATTAATTAGAGTAGTTAACTGATATATTGTAATTTATGTTTTACCATAAAGTTTCTCTGTATCTTATAAATTACTTTAAAATGTATTATAAAATATATTATTATTATATTGTGTAATACATTACCATATTTAGGTTTATCATATAAGATTTACGTTTTTTACTCTTCACATATCTCGACATTTATATAAACCTCATGTATCATATATCAATACAACAATGTACAATTTATCTCTTATATATCTCGAAGAGTAGGAATGATAAGTAAAATGATGAAGAGACAAATAAAGATGTAACTAAATTAGGAGAGTTGATGCGAGTTGCACAAAATTGAGGCAAAAATTAAATTTTTAAAGATGTGTCATAAGACCGGCTATGTTGTGTGGGCAGAGTTTTGGACACTAAAAAGGACAAAAACACCACCTTCATGTACCAAAATATTAAGGTGGACGAGTTGAGTTGAGTTGAGTTGAGTTGAGTGGAGTGAAGTGGAATGACTACAGCAGACCAACGCTAATGAGAATGTGAAAGAAAATTAAGGCTATATTTGGTAGGGTGGGTTTGAAGGGGAAGGATAACATTAGTTATGAAGGAAAGGGAAAGAAATGAAAGGGAAGGATAATTTTAATTTGGTATTGTGTGTTGGTTGATTAAAGAAGAAAAATAAAGGGAAGGATAATAATCATGTTTGGGAAAGAAAGGTAATGATATGAAGGACAATTATTTTTATAAATTTACTATTATGCCCTTTTATATTAAAAAAAAAAATATATATATATATATATATATATAGAGAGAGAGAGAGATAGCTATAGATGTATATATTCGTTCTATCTCTGTTCTCGTTCTCAACGCCGAACCCCCCTCTCTCTTTCTCTCTCTGCAACTACAAAGCCGAACTTCTCTCTCTGTCTTTCTCTGCAACTACAAACTACAAAAGCCGAACTTTTCTCTCTCTCTCCAACTACAAACTACTACAAAACCCAGATTGTTCAAAAAATCAAAACCCAGATTGTTCAAAGAATCAAAACTTCAAAACTCAGATTGTTCAAAAAATCAAAACCCAATTTCAGATTGTTCAATCCATCTCTGTTCTCGTTCTCAACACCGAACCCCTTTCTCTCTCTCTCTCTGCAACTACAAAGCCGAACTTCTCTCTCTCTGCAACTACAAACTACTACAAAACCCAGATTGTTCAAAAAATCAAAACCCAATTTCAGATTGTTCAAAGAATCAAAACCCATATCAGTTTCCATAGCCGCTGTTCCAATTCCGGTTCGCTGTTCGCCGTCCCTATCTCTCTCTGCAACTGCTACATCAACTAATCAAGGGCAAAATTGGCATCTGAAATCACACACCAAGCCTTTCCTTCCCTTTCCCTTCATTTCCACCCAATTTTGGGATGTTAAAAAATTCACTGTTCAAGGAACAAGTTAACCTTCCAAACCCTTTTCTCTCCTTCCCTTTCCCTCCACTCACTTTACCCAAACACAATTTTTTTATAACCCTCCATCACCTTCCCTTCACTTTCCCTTTAAACCCACCCTACCAAACTGAGCCTAAGTGTATCCCCGCATAATGTGCAAAAATAATATAAAATGAGATTATAAAAAAAAAATTTAAAAGCTATACTAGAGGAAATGACATAAACAAAAATAAAATTAAAGAGCTAATTCAAACGGCCTAGTCCATTCATACGGATTAACGGAGGACAATGGGTTTTAATTGAAAGCCAAATATTTTACTAGTAAAATTGAAATTCCAAAAAAAAAACAAAAAAATTTCTCAAAAAAATTTATTATTTTCTGAACCTCACATATTCCATCTAAATATCTCGTACAAACTTCATGTCACCACGTCAGATCCACGTGTCCTCCCTTCTCTCTCTCCTCGTTAGAGAGAGCGGCTGTAAAGTAAACTCTCTTTCTCTCTCTCAAACCTTTTTAGCTCCGTTGCCACTTGTTGGCAACCTGCCTGTCGGCCTTTCTGTTCCTTGCCACGGCGTGTAAACACGCCTCTCTCTCCTCCGCCTTCAACACCCAAGCCTTCACTCCCCCAATAACCCCCCACCACCACCACCTTCTCTATCTCATTGCCCCAACAATTCACAAATCTCATACTCTCTCTCCTCCAATCTCTACAATGAAAATCAAACAATCTTCAAACTCGGCCTCTCAAACCCTCACCGCCAATACCTCTCAAGATGCTCGCCTTCTCGTACGCGAGACTCTCCGGATCAGCGCCAACCTCGCGTCCTCGCCTCCGCCGTCGACGGTAGCGGCGGAGAGTGGTGGATTGAGGCGTGAGGCGAGCTCGGGACTGCTTGATGAACAATTTGTTGATTCGAGCTTGAGATTGATTTGCTGCGAAGAGCTCGATGGTCGCCGCTGGAAATACTTTGCTGAGACCGGCGGTTCTATGCAATTCAAGAAGGGATCGATCCGTGCTGTCAGTTTACAGACACCCCAGGCTCCCGTTGATGTCAGTTTGTTCACCTTTCTATATTGCATATATCTATAATATATATTCTTATATTTGATTTTAAGTATATGTGTTTTACCAACTGCTTGAATATAGATAGGTTATACACTTGTTTTACTTTATGCCTAATATGTTTCGAAGTAATTGATTGTTCATTTGTGCTTGTAATGTTGCATTATATTATTTACATTGATTTTAGTTCACAATTGCTAAACATCCCCAATAACCTATTTTTGAGTTCCATTTCCTATTATTATGTCACTTTATCATATTGAAAACAACAACAATTACAATAGTTGAAATATTTGAGAAAAGAAAAAGAAAAGTTTATTATTCAGTGTATTTTAAGTTAATTGTTTTCAGATGGACACATTTTCACAAAGCACGTTGATAGAGAAAGACACACAGAAAATGCTATCAAGAGGTTTGTCTAGTGACAAGCCATGAGCTCTTATTGAGAAAGTCATAAAAAAATTGCTTTGATATTGTCTTTCCATTCACGAATTTCATAACAGTTTTAGAACTCTTCTCTTGTCATGAATTAGACCTCTTGATTGCCTCACTATATGTATATAAATGCATACACATACCTATAACTAAAGTATTGTTAATTTGTTATTATACTGAGCTTTTGAAATTGCACTGTTGTTTGTAATGAATCTGTGGTGCAGGAGTTGATGTCATTTATAAGATCCTATGTAGTGCCAGAAGGTTTCCCTGATAGTGTTAGCCCTTCATACGTGCCATACATGACATGGAGGGCTCTAAAGGTATTTTTCTAGAACTACATTGCCAACACTGTTGTTTATTAAGTGATTTAAAACTACTCACTGTGAATAATTATATTGTAATTTAATGTGATAATGTAATATATGTTTGTATTTCTTTGTTGTCTTTGTGCCGTTAATTGCTATAATTTTGATTACATCTTTATCATAGCACTTCTTCGGTGGAGCTATGGGTGTTTTCACAACACAAACGCTGTTGAGTTCAGTTGGAGTATCCAGAAACACAGCAACTCAAGGTGCTGTAGCCGTCAACTGGATTCTTAAGGTATTTGCCATGCGTGCGTAGTTTGACTGAGCGACTATCCTTACTTAAAACAAGTGATTGATTGTTAGTGATAGTTTTTTGTATTTCTTGATCGCAAGATGGGATTGGTGTCTCTGAATGAAGTTGCTAAATTTACAGAGTAACATCGCCTTTGTAGAATTATTATACTGGCAGGGTGTTGATATTGCTTGATAGAATTATATGCCTTAACATGGAACTACAAGGTAGTCAAGCCACTATTATATTCGTTTTTGGCATTTCCATGATATCCTGTACTTTATCTTTGAATGTTTGACTCTTTTTGGTTAGATAATCTATATAAAAGAGTTCATAATTAGAAATTTAGGTTTTATGACGGTTACTCCTTTTAGATTGTCTATTTTTCCTATTTAACTTGGAAATATTTGTAAGTCAAATTTTTGGTAGTTGTTTTCCAGATTAATTTAATTGTGTGAAGATGGAGGATGCTTATTTTTTCTTGTAGTGATGAGATTTTATAAAAAATGGAATTTGGTTTTAGGTTAAGAATCCTAGCAGCCACAAAGAAGTGCCATGAGTGCTTAAAGCAAAAAGTGAAACTGGAAAGAGTATTAACTGTTAAGTAATCAAAATAGATCCCTAACTATAAACAGCAAGGCATATTGGTAATAAAACTAATGCTAAGGTTTGAGCTTGAACACCTCTTCATCCTCTTCCCTGTTGCCTGTTGCCTATATGAAGGTACCAGTATAAGCTTTCCTCTTTTTAGAACATATGAATGGAAATGAAGAGGGGAGCTTGACGAGACGAGCTGTTCTTTAATCTCTCTTCCACCCCACAAACATGAAACATATAGAGTTAGCATTTTCTTTCTGCCAAATCCGGCACAAGGTAGCACTTGGCGACATATTCCAAAGCAACTATTTGATAAGGCTGAAAGCAGAACTTCAAATGAACCAGGGAAAGCCCAAGCAAAGTTGGAGTGTTTAGAAAAATTGAAACACAGCTTTGATCTACTGGTGATTATGTGATTTTGGCATTAACCTACAAAAGGTTAATACATCGAGTTCTTTAGCGAATTTACTGCTAAATCAATTATGTTCTTTACTGCCATATCATACTCTTTGCTCCATCTGGCTTTACCACTCTTGTCTTTAGAGCTCCCATCTAGTGTATTAGAGATATTACTGGAGATTTAGTATTCCATGAATGGAAGCAAATTATATGATCTATGTGTAGGATGGTGCAGGCCGGGTTGGGAAAATGCTTTTTTCTCGGCAAGGGAGGAAATTCGATTATGATCTGAAACAGGTAAAATTAGTATCAAATATATATATAGTTTTGTGAAAATTTTCTCTGGACATAGTCTTGATTCCTGATACCTGTGATGCATTTTAGCTTCGGTTTGCGGGGGATATTCTGATGGAGCTGGGTGCTGGGGTAGAATTGGCAACTGCAGCAGTGCCACACCTTTTTCTGCCTTTAGCTTGTGCTGCCAATGTTGCTAAGGTTTGAATTTCTTTTCCTCTTCTTTTTCTCCCGTATTACAGTATTGTGGGTGTGGGTGTGGGTTATTTATTTATTTATTTTTTCTGCCTCAGTATTATGTGGTTGAGTTAGCTCTATTGCTTTTGATTCTTCTACATTTACTTGTAGAATGTTGGTGCAGTCACATCAACATCTACTCGTACTCCAATATACAAAGCTTTCGCTAAAGGAGAAAACATTGGCGATGTTACTGCTAAAGGAGAATGCGTTGGCAATATTGCAGATTTGGTATGCTTATCCAATCTATCCTACAATTTCCAAAATCTTATTTTGCAGTGGCACCAATAACCTTCAAACAATGGATTGTGGCAAGAATATTGTGCTTTCTGTTTCGCATCAATGTGTTAGTGTGTCTTACATGGACATGAAAGGCTAAAATAGAATGGGCAAATTGCGATATTTTTTCCCTCTCTCCATATGTCTCTTTTATTTGAGAGTTAGCCTTCTGATTTTGCCAATTTCTTGGTTTACAGAATTTAATAGAATGACTTTGATTTATCTTATACACTTTGTAATATAGACTTATTAGCATGCCAAACTGAAATCATGGGGTTGGTTCACTAGTTTATTTCAATCTGATCATTTTTTTTCCCTGTAAGTTTTCAATCTGTGCAACTTGACCTTGACGTGTTTGTATAATTTATAGATTTTATGAGTCGAACTTATTGGTCTCTTGAAACTAAATTATTTCTCATCTCTCTCTCTCTATATATATTATCTTGGCAAATAACACAAATCCACTTTACCCCTATGCAGACTCGAACTCTCCATCTTCCACTTTTGGAGGCACCAATGGGTCAACCCTTGCTCATTTATGATAATTATCTTGGCCCTAATTTAATATACTATAATTACTATTATTTAGTTTGTCTGTGCACTAAGTTCTTGTTAGCCTGGATTAATTTCATACTCATAATTCTTCTGTTCTAAAATAAGTTTCCCTTCGGAGATCTCAATTTTTAAGGGCCATGCGTGTCCCCCTCTGAATTTTCTCACTAAATTATCCACAATTTGAATATTTACATTGTTAATTTGAAAAGGTTTCAGAAGGGATAATCTATGAAATTCAAATTTTGTAATTTGTTTTTCGGCATCGGAAAAGGAGTTTACTTAATGTAGCCCTATTATTGTTAGGTATAACGGATACTTTTTGTGTGTATGCATCATTCTTATTTGCTTGGTATGGACTTGACTGCAAATTTATTGGACTGAATATTGGGAACATCACTTTAAACATGAAGTAAGATGCTATTTGATCAGAAAGGTTGCCTAAAGTAGGTTATGCATTAGGAGGATAGTATTACAATTTCAGGGTGAAGAATGAGTTTATGAATGCGATAAAAAGATAATTAAAGGGAAATAAGGAAAAAATTAGAGGGATGGGTTTGGTTTAGGTGTATCACCTTTCTATAATATGATGAACTATTATTCTATTGAGTTTTCTGGAACCCACCATAGGGGTTTCGTGGGAGTTTCATATTTGGAAATCGAACATTATGGTCTTTGTGAAATTTTAGGCAGGGAGATGCCCTGGTCTTATGTAATAATTTGGGTGTTTCGGAGTGTTTCTAATTTTCCTCACTCAGGTGAGTGAACAGATCTCCAAAATAAGGCGATAGAACAGTAAAGACAGAGTTTGTTTCCCATTTTTTCTTTCCTTTATTAAGAAGCACAAAAATCATCATTATCATAAAAGAAGAAAGGGATCTCCGAAGGGAGACAATCTGGAGAATGAGAATGGCAGGGTCAACAAGAACAGAGAGAATGTCAACTGAGCCAAAATTTGAGTTTTAAGCCTCTGCACTATGCAGTAAAATATTTTACAACAATATCCATCCAAGGAGAAAAAGAAACGATAAGAAAGTTCGTTACAATTTTATATTTTGTCTTTGGGACTTCAGGGTCATATCAGTGAGCTGAGAATTGGGTATGCATCACATATGTGTATTGTATTGGTCTAGTCCCCATGATAACATATTTATGCATAGTATGCATTTCAGTTCAAGCTAATTCCAGCAAACTTCTTTTCATGCGAAGCTGGGAACTGGATTGAGCATCATAATGGCAAAAAGAAATCCTTCTTTAGTCAACACATTTGCCCTCCTCTCATGTGGATATGTTCTCAGCTCTTACCAAGAGGTTTGATAGTGTATTATACACAATTATTTTTGTTTCTATATTTTAAAGTGTTAGTTCTCTTTGTTGATGGTTTGCTTATATCATCAATGTGTTTTGCCAGGTAAAATCTATTGTGTTGCATACATTGAATAGGGCAAGATTCACAGTGGCAGTAGAGTCCTTTCTTACGACAGGTTAGATGAATGCTTCACCTTATTGTGCAATTTTTTTAGCCATTGCAGATGATTTTACTGGGTGATATTCTCATGATTTGTAAAGTCTCATATACAAACAAAAGAAAGTCCTTTTTCTGATATTGGTGGCGTGATTTTGCTGTATATTCATTTTCAGGTCGAGTTCCGACTTTGCAGGAGGGAAATATGATGGAAAATATATTCAGTTTTCCATGGTCAAAACACAGGCCTATTGTTCTT
This sequence comes from Cornus florida, assembly GCF_030987335.1. Lineage (NCBI taxonomy): Eukaryota > Viridiplantae > Streptophyta > Magnoliopsida > Cornales > Cornaceae > Cornus > Cornus florida. The sequence continues at coordinate 28,337,934 of NW_026775572.1, forward strand.
GGTGCGCGCCCCCCCACCCTTCCCCCCTCCCCCTCCCCGACTTTCATGTATTTGACAGTGTTTCTACATTCTTTAATTGTAAATGTTTGACAGGATCAAGATTTAAAGATGCATTCCAAGACCCAAATTCGTATCTTGCAGTACAGCCTGTCTTTGAGGTATGCCTCCGTTTTTAAGTGGAGATGGTTATAACATGTGAAATCTGTGTCTTGCTCTCTCTCTGAGACACACACACATCCACCCTGCCCCCACCCACACACAACTAGTTCTCCCTTCTTCCTCACATACGTATCTTGAATACAGAAAGAGAGATATATAGTGACATATAACCCATCTAAGGGAAATATATATGCTCTGTTCAAGGATCAAGCAAAATCAGATGACATATTGAAAGCAGCTTTTCATGTGAGACCTCTGATTTCTTTGTGTTATATCACCAGTAATATATTGTAGTTTTGGTTTATGCTAAATTTACATTGTGCGACAGGCCCACGTTCTCCTGCATATAATTCGTTCATCGAATGAGCATCAGTCAGGAAAGTATCGAGAAGATAGTCATTCAGTTTTCAAGCCCACCTTTGTCAATCTTGAGGCTCGTATTGCAGAATCTTATAAACTGGTCTCAGCTTTATATAGGCCATTCAAGAGCAAAGCCATAGAAAAGGTAGGGGTTTTAATTATTCACAAGTACATACTAGTTATTTTCAACTCAGAATTGTACATAATGAAAAAGCTGAGAAGAAATATTCTAGACAGGGTAAATTGTACCAGCGTGCACACTAGTAAAAGAGAAATTAACTATTTTCAACTTAGAATTGTATTGGTGTGCTTGTAAGGAAAACCAAAGGGTATTTTAACCATTTAAGTGCAAAGTGCAATTGGCTCATTGATCATGAAACCTATTTGTTGTTCAATTTGTGTGGACATCATAGTCGAAGCACTTTCTTGAAAAGCATGGTAAATTTTCCTTCTAAAAAGAACTGTGTAACTAAGGCAGTTGTGTTTGTAAGCATATTTCTCAAATTTTTTTATGGTTGGGTATATCAGTGTGCTATTTTTTTCATATTATTTTCTTTTCTTTTCAAGTAAGATCGAACAGTCACCAGTGGAATGCCTAATGCCACTTAACTGCAATATATCTGTAGTGATTATTCTGTTCTTAACAAACATTCAATTGGTATGGATTTTTTGCAGGGATGGATGATGTCTGAATCACTTCTTAATCCTGGCCATGCTCGTCTATGTGAATTGGTTAGTTGAGATGATATGATTGCACTCAACCATTTCTACACAAACTTGGGCCTGGTTTGCCTGCCGTTCAGCTTGCTTTTGATTCTTCGAACATTTAATGGATAAGATCACAAAAGCATGCACGTAACAGGGAGGGTTTGCATTGCACCAATGAAGTGATGGAACTATGATTGCCATCGGTTCTCTGCTTGAGAAACTAATGCTCTTAGCCTCTACGTGATCTGATGTAGAGGACTGCATGACGCTTTGGCTCAGCTAAGGGGAAAGTGCAGTTATCATAGAGCTGTGAAGCGTAACAGTAAACTCTGGAACAAAGAGTTCATTTTTGTTTTCTTGTTTATATTGGTTTTGTTTTTCCTTCATAATTTTCTTGGGGCTGCTTGGTTTGTCAGCATATATATATATAGACGACCTGGGAATATTGGTAGGGGTAATGATTTCTTTATGTATCTTTTATTGCACAGGGACATTGAAAAATTGCAGTAAGCTGTTTTAGAGCATAGATACATGAAGAAAATCTGAGGTACTCATTTCTCCTGATGGAACTTGAGAGCCATGTTTGAGTAATTTAATATAACGAAGAACCAAAATTTCATGCTTGTTCCTGCCCATTTGGTTTCTGATTACGGACACGCGTTACACATTACTCCTGTCATTTCATTGTCTTGGATCGTCTTAAGCGTAGGATACTTAACAAAGCCTTATCCTATTTCCTATCTATCTCGGTGTCTAACCGTACAATCATTATGCTAATTATAGAGATAGATGGTTGTTTGATTTTTAGTAAAATACACATAGATGGTGAAGTAAATGTTGGTTGTTGACTCCCTTTTTTCTTGGTAATTACATGAGACTTGTAGTTATAAGCTGTACTATAGAGAAACTATTGCTATTAACCAATTCCCTCTTCAATCATGATTTCTAGCAAATAGGTCCCAACTTGATTTTTTGGAGTAACAGCATGCCTGTCCTTTTAAGGGAGTCTCTCTGCCTCCCATGTGGTGGTCCCCCTTTTGTAGTCCATTGATACAGCTGTGGAGTTGTAGATGTGAATGACCCTACTAGCACACACCCTTCACCGAATCGATCTGATCTTCATGTGGGCATATATGTCATTTAAGTGCCCAGCATAGCTCTGTTCAATTTGTCCTCTTTAACATATTAAATTTGGCTCAGAAGTTCATGGTTCTGAATTTTAGAGGCCTCTTAAATGAAAGGCAAATTACCCCCTAAGATACCAATACTCCCGCATTGAAAATTTGCAGTGGTGAAAAGTGAGACTACAATTTTCTAGAACCAGGTGAAAATTGTAGCATAGCTAAATACTTGCTTGCTTGGGAAAAATTGCTACACTGGCTGTATTTGGCTAGTTGAGCTGAGAAATTAGTGTTTGGGCTTGGATCGACCTCAGGTTGTTATATATATATATATATATATATATATATTTTCCTGAAGGTAAAATGGTACTTTAAAACAAAGTCTTTTGAGTTCAGATTCAAACAGAGAGAGAGAGAGAGAGAGAGAGATTGATGTGAAGAGTGGTAGGGACTATCCTCGAACACTACAGTAATACAAATTGGTCTCAGCAGATGTACTAACCTAACATACATTGGCAGTTTGTGCCGGTTTCACCTATGTTTTCACAGCAACAGGATGCTAAAAACATTATATCATAGCTGCCCTAGGCTATACTGAAGAATTAATCCGGATCCTCTCCTGTGTCTTTTTTTTTTCCTTTGTCTGTCCTGTGCTTTTACATTGCTAACGCAACAACTTATATTGCTATTGCAACAATTATTTTACATCCTTGTTTCACACGATGAGTGGCGCAAGATCTCCTACACAGGAGTGGATCCGGGTTCACTGAAGAATTGCTGCACTGCTTGTTTTCTCAACATAATTTGGCTATGAAGAATTGCTACACTGCTTGATTATGTGAGGGGTGTGTGTGTGTGTGTGTGTGAGAGAGAGAGAGAGAGAGAGAGAGAGACAACTAATTTATGTCGACGAGGCCCAGGATAGGTATGTTACATTGATAGAAGCATAAAATGTCACACAATTTAGCAAACATCATTGATGTTGTTTTAATGTCCTTTTCTTTCTTTCTTTCGAGTAGGAACTTATTATTGTGGTCAACTTTAGGTTGATGTGTGTCATAAATTGAAGACATTTAAGATGCATGTGAAAGTAATACAAACAGTTCTAAGCCTGATGGAGCTGTGCTAAGCCACCTTTTTAAAGTGAAACATGTGTGATGATGGAACAGATTATTATTATTTGTGTGACTGTTTATTGATAATTACACTAAAATCTGCCCCTTCTCTTTTGTGTTCCCACTGGGGACAAACAGGCTCTTTTAATAGTGACTATATATGTAAACACATACATATAAAATGATAGCACTTTCATGGTTTGACAAATATATATGTGTGTGTGTATATATATATATATATATGTACATCTTTACAAATTTTGAGAATCACATAATGTTGGGTTTAAATTAAAGTTTTGCATGTACACTTCCATACCTTTTTCTTTCTTAAAGTGAACTTCTCTTTCTTGAAAAAAATTGTTTAGTCAGACTAATATAAAGGTCAACAAAAGAAAAAAAACTGATTCGAGATCATCATCAACTGAAAATCACTATTCATAACCAGGGGTACAACAAAAATAACAAACCAAGATTTTTTATGTTTTGGTTATTTGGGTTCGCTACATGAATTTAATGTTTCTATTTTATCACGTAATCACGGATTGATGTTTTCAAAAAAAAAATATACTATTATTATTTAGTGATAAAATTGTTAAATATAGAAGAGCCCAAGCCTGATTGAGCAAAGTTTAGTTTTTTTTTTTTTTTAATTAATAAAAAATATTGAGAAGACATAAATTTTATAAGAAAGAAGAGGAACCACACCTAACCAACAGGGATACTGTTAACATCAGTAGGGACAAAAGACTTTGTCATTTCAACAGCAGTGTGAGGCCATTCCTTGCTGAGAATGAGATCCAAAATTCAAGGAAAGCTTTTTCTTAGTAGTGTTTTATTAGCATTTTGGAAGTCTTTAAATTACTTCAATTTGTCAAGTAAGTAGATTAAATCAATGTTTTTTATTAAAAAAAGAAAAAGAAGAAGAATAAATTCAAAAGTGAATTTGTTCTCGTATCGATTACTAAAGTTGAGATATCTTTTAAAAGGATGGTCAAAGATTCAAAATTCCTTACGAATAAAAATAAGTAAAGTGGTCGGAAGGCAGATAGTTTTTGTAGATCGATTTAATTGTCTAAATTAAAAAGGAGAAAGAAAAGAAAAGAAATACTCTCACATCCAACAGTAATTGTTTGATTAGAAGGGACATACTAATATTGTGTTCTATGTTCAAAAAAAAAAAAAAATCAATGTTTTAAAAATTACTTCAATGAGTCAAGTAAGTAGATTAAATCAATGTTTTTTATTTAAAAAAAAAAGAGAAGAAGAATACATTCAAAAGTTAATTTGCTCTCATATCGATTACTAAAGTTTAAATATCTTTTAAAAAGGATAGTTAAGGATTCAAAGTCCCTTACGAATAAAAAATAAGTAAAGTGGCTGGAAGGTTGAAAGTTTGTGTAGATCTATTTAATTGTCTAGATTAAAAAGGAGAAAAAAAAAATACTCTCACACCCAACAGTAATTATTTGATTAGAAGGGATATACTAATATTGTGTTCTATGTTCAAAAAAAAAAAAACAGAAAAAAAAAAAAGAATGATTTGACTAAAATTAAGATTCAAGAAGCTCTTCCATATATTAGAATATTCATACACAGGAGATCTTCATAGTGTATGTCAACCCATTTCTACCTAAAAAGGATTGGACAAGAAACATCATATATCACCCACAAATCATACCAAACTCAATTTTCCCTTAACTACATTACATCACCACTATTATTAAGAAAATAACTCCAAGAACAGACTCAGACAAATTAAAATAGTTAAAAAAAATATAAATAAAATAAAAGAGAAAGAACAACAACAACAATAATAATAATAATTTCTAAATTTGATCTTGATCATTGGTGGGAGTGATCTTCTTGGCTAGATTGTGCTTGTTGTTGTGCATCCAGACCTTGAGGACTCTTCTTTTGACACCAATTTCTTGGCAGAACTGTTGAACCACAGCTTCCTCTTGCTTCTGAATCTTCCACCCAACTTTCTCTGCAAAGTTGAGCATTTTGTCCTTCTGTTCCTGAGAAAACTTTGTCCTGAACCTCTTCTTCACCAGCTGGTAAGGCCTAGTCACAACTCCACCATCATCCCGCTCATCAGACTCTGAGGGCAGGGACCCCCCAATGTTGTAGGACACTAAGGAATGGTGGTGGTGTGGAACTGCTCCTCTAGAAGGGATGAGGAGTCCTGTAGGGTACCCTAGAGCCTCTGGGCCTCCCAACATGTTCTTGTGGTGGTGTCCCAGAATGACTTTCCTCCCAACATTGATCCTGCTGGGATGTGGGCTGTGGTAGTAGTCACAGGAGGAGGAGTTGGGCAGCTCATGACCTCCTCCTGTCTCCTTTCTGTGGAAGTTTCTGTGGCAGTTGCAGGCTGAGCAGATTAGGGCTTCTAGGGTACCCTCTTGTCCAGAGGGCATGAACTCCCCACAACCATCTGTGGCATTCCCACCCATTGCAGCTGCATGATTCTTGAGACACTCCCTGTACCTCACCGCCTGCAGTTTCTTGTTGTTGTTATTGTTGTTGTTGTTGTTGTTGTTGTTGTTGTAGGGCATATGGTCCTCCAAGGTTGTGGGCATGGGGGGAGCAGCAATATTGGAGAGCAATTGTGGTGGTGGTGGTGGTGGTGCTGAGGATGGAATAATGTGATTGTGGGGTGCAGGATCATGATGGATCATGTGCCCATGCCCTAGGCCATGACCATGTCCATGTCCCCCACCATATGAACTGTTAATTGGTATTGGCATCACCCCTTCTTCACTTGAAAGTTCCATTTCTTGTTTCCCAACCCCCCTTTCTCTCTCTCTATCTCTCTCACACACACACCCTCTCTCTATTTGTGTTGTTTGGTTGGAGACCAAAAGAAGATAATTAGAGGCCTAAATGATTAAATTAGGCTAGTTTTCACAACACTTTGTCTACTTTTCTGGAAGCAACAAACTATAGAACTAGAGCTTATGGATTGATCCATACATTGTTGGATACCCAAAGTGAGCACTCATAATTAATAGATTAATTAACTAAAAACACAAGCTTTGGTCCCTTTTTTTTGGGCTATGTTGAACTGTAAAAGACAAAGACCAGCCCTACAGCAACCTAAACTTGAAACATTTTCATTTCACTATCTCACAACTCTTGAGGGAAGAAAACAAAAGCAAAGAAAGAACCAATATGACCAAATAGATCTCTCTTTCTCTCTCTAAAAGTTGAAGAGAGAGAGAGAGGGGAGTCAAGAATCAGAAACAGTCCCCTGAAAAAGACAATGATAGATGAAGATGGAAAAAAAAATGTTTCTTCTTCAGTGTTGTGTTGTGTTGTAAGAGATACTCACATTATCTGATCTCTCTGAAAATCTTGAGCTTAAAACACCTTTGATAGCAAAAGACAAAACTGTAAGAGAAGACAGTGTTTGGCAAAGATAATGGAGAGAGAGAGAGAGAAGAGAGGTTTTGAATTAAGTTAAGTGTAGCAAGTGGGTGATGAAAGAATAAGAGAAGGGAAAGGAATGGGGTGAGAGAGAGAGAGACAATGGAGGTTTGGTAGCTAGTGAAGCACTAAATATGAGCTTATAGCAGTAGTGAGGACCAAAAAGGCAGAGAGAGAGAGGAGAGAGAAAAAAAAAAAAAGCAGATTATTTTTTTAAAAACAGAAATACAGATTATATGATACAGAGAGTTTTAGAGAAGGTGATAAAAAAAGGTGGGGTTCTTGCTTTGCTTGCACTATTAGGCATCAAGTTTACGCCATATATGGAGAGCAGTGTGTGTGTGTGTGTGTGTGTGTGTGTGTGTCAGAGAGTGGAGAGGACAAAGGAGAAAGAAGGAATTCTTGAAAAGAAATGGCCTTGAATATATATATATATATATATATATATATTGCAGAATATATTTTAGTCTATGATTAACTTGTCTTAGAACTTCAAAGGTTTGTGATTAATGTGAACTTTCTTGGCCTATAATTAGAACTTTGGTCACCACTCACCATCACACATTTGTATGTAATTATATATATATATATATACATACTGCCACATATTAAAAGAAAGCATAGTTATTGGTTCTCACTTTGTGCTCTTAGAAAGCACCTCAACTGGTTTTTAATTTCTTGACACAAACTAAGACCAAAGAAAAATTAAGTACAAACTCATTTTTTTTTTTTTTTTTATAAATAATTTGCAAAATTGCTTCCTCTATAAAATGAAAGTAGTCTGTTACTATATATTTATAAGTAACACGAACAATGACCAGGGACGAAATCATGATTTCAAGGTAGGGGACACCGTACAAAATATATATATATATATATATAGGGGGCACTGTATAATTTTTTTCACACACACATATATATATATATAGGGGGCACTGTATAATTTTTTTTATATATATGAATTTTTTTTTAAAAAAATTAACACTATATTATAGAGGGTGGGGCAAGGCCAGGGGTCCCGGCCCTTCATTGGTTCCGTTCCTGACAATGACCCTTTTGTGTTAAAATGATTCGTTCAGTGTGCGAGTTTCCCGTTCATTACATTACTTTATTATAAAAATTAATAAATCCTTACCACCAAAAAATAAAAAAATAAAACTTGGTGAAGACATTTAGGTTTTAACATTGCACAGGATTTTAGTTATGGAGCTATATATAACCTTTTATACATCATGCTTAAATCTTGATTTTAAGTTCGACAATTGACAAGTGATATCTATTTAATACATCATGAAGTTATATTTTTACTGTATGGAGTACTATATTCAATTTTGTTACATCTTGTCAGCTAAGCATTTAGCTAGAAGTGAAGAGACAATTCTGCCATGTAATGTTTATATAAAGCAGAGAGTGTGTGCGACTGTGTGTGTGTGTGTGTGTGTGTGTATACAAAAGTGATGATGAAGTGTTGAGCTGAAAATAGGTGACTTGTTGAGTGAGCTTTTCCAGAACCTGCTAGAATTACAGGTGTGGGAAAAAACTTACTAGAGCCAATTAAGTCCTTACAGTATTTATAAGTTACATGACACATAACATTGTCGTGTTGTATCGTGTAAAATTGTAAAAAGGTACTAGCACTCGATGACGACAATGATGTCCCATTGGAATACTAGGGACATTGGCATTTTCATTCTCAGACTCATCACATGAGAGATGCCTTTTTTAACCCTCTAATTTCAAATTATGAATGAACCAATTACCATAAAACACTATTTTTTTTCAAAAAAAAAAAAATAATTTAAAACATGGTCAGTCTGTATTTGATATATTTAATCTCTGACTTCTACTGGAGAAAAGACTTAAAAATCATACAACACCCTACGGTCCACATTTTCCAATCGGTTCCTAGGCACCATTGAGTGACCGGGACTCCTTGATAATTTAATGAGTAAATTAAACTAATGACGTTTGGATAAATCTTATATGGATGAATTGTTTGAAGTTTATTGCTCTGACAATTATAAAAAGTTAATTATATTTTTAAATATAATATATTTTTATAATACAAAATATATTATATTTAAAAATATAATTAACTTTACAAAATATATTATAAAATCTAAAAAAAAAAATCAATTTTCTATCTCATCTCTTTGCTCTCCACCATTGTTATCCTCTCCTAAAAAAATATTGTAAATAAATTAAAAAAAATAAGTGTAAGGGCAACTTGATCATTTTATAAATTTTTTTTACAAGTTTTGATGGAGAGGGGGTTTGTTGAACATACACTCAAATCTCAAGGGGGGATAAAACAATAAATCTGAAATGCTTCACTTGTGTTAGATTTGTCCAAATCTTAGGGGAGGTCAGTGTAATTTACCCTAATTTAATCCTCCAATTTGTTATGTTTTTATTTTTATTTTTTATTTTTAAGGTATACCCCGTCCAACTAATACCAAAAATCGTAGTCTAGTAGTACTTTTTCACCTTCAAAATAAAATGTTGATAGTTTAAATTCTTATAGGGCTAAACATTGAGTCCGCAAGTTTCTTGCTAATAAAAAAAAAGTTATAAAAAGTAATGCTCAGTTATCCGAGTAAGCGGGTATACGTGAATTCGAATCACTCTCGAAAAAAATAAATAAGGAATCTAGAAAACACATTTCCCCCTTCTTTCATTACGCATCCCAGAGGTCCAAAAATTTAGAATCAGAACCAGTTTTGGTGAGCTGATTTGTTGAATCAAGTGGTTCCTGATTGAACAGATTACAAGTTTGTCATCCACATATATATGCATTCCCAGTTACACACAAGCAAACAAAGATAATAGTAAAAAATAAAAAAAGAAAAGAAAAGAAAAGAAAAAGGTCACACAACCAAACACCAACCTAACCGATAGGAATCAATTTGATCATGAAATGATATTTGTACATGGGTCATTTTGTCGGACATTGTCGTTGTACTGCAATTAAATGAACGTGTATAGAATTTATTTTGATGCCAAATGGTAGATAAAACAACTTAAGTCACTCTGTGAGATTGTGACAATATTTATAATTTTTTTTTTTTAATCAAATGCACTCACCAATACCGACTCGAATTTTCAACCTTCTCCAGATCGTTCTTCATATACGTATGTTTTATGTACGATTTTTTTTTTTTCCAAATTTATGAAGAATCGTACGATCCGAGTCACCTTGTTGTGCCCCAATTTGAAGCTTCTTTGTCACCACCAAGAGATTATTACTTGGTACTGGTGCTCCTCCAAATGTGACGTTCATAGCTAACAGATTGATATAAATATTAAATTATACAATTTATATGAAATAAAATTATTCAAAAGAGTAGTGACAACTAAATACTAAAAAATACAAGGTATAATTTTTATTTCATTTCCTAAAATTTATTCTAGTGAACCCCCTTTATTAAGTTATCCAAAATCACTTTATTCTCCATGCCTTTATTCTTCAACCCACCAAAATTTAAAGTCTCTTTATATATATATATATATATATATATATATATATATATTGTCAGCACTTCAGTTGTCCCTAGCTTATTCTATAATTACTTTTGTTCTTATCTACATCTCATACATGGTATATTAAATTTATTAAAATATATATATAAAGGTCAAAGCATTCAATTCTGATTCATTAATTCTCTTTCCAAAGGAATATTAGAGAGTTGGATTATGAATATTCAGGATATACAGGCCCTGAATATGCTTATTATTATTATTATTATTTTTTCTCAAACATGGTTTATTCAAAATTGATTTTGTTATTAAAAACCATTTTTTTTTTCTTTATTCACTTTTTTGGTAGTTCGCTTATAAAAGTATTCCTGTTCCACTTTCGCAAATGCATAAACTATGTTACATATATATATATATATACACACACACACAGATGTGTGTGTGAGAGAGAGGTTTAATTGTAGTACCATATGAGGGGGCTACAAGAATAAATAGAGTTCGATGACAAACCTTTGATCACAATTTTCAAGCTCCATTGTTGGACCACTACCCTTATTTGATACGATCTCTCTTATTCAAATTAATAGGAGAGAGTTCGAAGAAGTTGAGAGCTCGAGTTATGTTATAAATATATTGAAATAATGAAAAAAAAAAAAAAAAAAAAAATCAAAATCACTCACGGCCAAATTTCTTTCCTTAAAAAACGGAAATGGTACATCCATTCGATCAGTCCCAATCAATGCCAGCCCAAATTCTCTGTATTGACTTGAGTAACTTAGGTCATAGGAGATATATATATATATATATATACACACATTTTCACATAATGTCTCATATATATATATATATATATATATATATATATATATATGAGACATTATGTGAAAATGTGAATTGCAAATTGCTATTGATGATAAGGGTAACATTGGCATAATCCTCACCAATGGATATCCTGTATTCAACAAACTGTCCTCACTATATAAGTGTATATATACATTTACACAAACACACATGACAAACTATAAGATAATTTGATTAATTTGGAGCATTTTACATATAAATTTTTACTTATATTATAAAACCCTATCAATTTTTGTTGAATTATTTTTTGCAGAATCATTACATAAAAATTTATGTCTTATTTGAACGTTATTGTATTTTACTAGTTACAATTATTATTGCTAGCTCTCTCTCTCTCTCACACACACACACTCACACACCATAAATAACTTAGAACAATTGAACCCTAACAGTGTAAAACTGATCGATTTTCTTTCATCATCATTTAAAAAGAATAGAATTCGCCTCAAGTGTGTTTATCTCAATCATCGATTGTCACATCAGTTGATTTTCTTTCTTTCGTGTGTAAAAATGTTGACACCCTTTTGGTAAATTACATGGGCATTGAGCAATGGGCTAAAATGGAACGTTTGGTAGTACTATGGTCAATGACGTGGATATAGTTTGAACAAAAGAGAAGTTATATTATTTAAGTGGAAGACAAATTGCATGCAACAGAATTGGAGGTATTTGAAGTAGGTGATAGATAAGGATTACAATTGTAGTATTTATCTTTTAGTTAACTTCAGAGGAATATTTATGTTTATGGATTAGGTTATTTTAAATTTATAGTTAGTTTTGATAAAGTTGTAATGCAAGTAAAATATTTACGTATAGGAGTTTGTTTTACATACTATTTTTCTATAAATAATTGTAGATATATGCTAAGATAGAGGTTCAACATCCTCAGAAACATTTATTATTATTATTGCTTTCTTAAGCTCTTTCTTCATATAGCATCCTTGCTATCCTCATCTCTCTCACCCTCTATTTCTATCTCGTTCTATATTTCTCGATTTCTATCTCTTCTCCCTATCACTTTCAATATCTATATTTTTTCTCTTTTTATTATCAAATTGTTACTATATTTATTCATTGATAAAAGTCTTTTTAATTAAGGGAATCCTCAACTCAAAAGAGAAGTTTTATTGTCGAACCACCTTATTGGTTCTGACACCCAGTAAATATTAAATTAGAATCGACTTTAACCGGCTGATTTTAGCGTCAACAAAAAATAATAAATTTCATCTTAAATGTGTTTGTCTCAATTATTAATTATCGCATTAGTCAATTTTGTTTAATGTTTTTCTAAATCAAGTGGAATCTCAGTCCCCTTACAAAGTAAGTAAAATTGAGGTTCGAGGAGGCTGTGATCGATGCCGGGGCCTACAGATCACTTACATATTAAATAAATAAATAAATAAATAAATAAAACACTTAAGATAATGAAAATACTAAAAGTTGTTCAGTTTGCTTTATTTAAGCTTTTTCATTTCTCGAAGAATAAAGCAATTAAAACATTAGATTCAAAGCTTTATCCTCGTAATATGATTGTAACTTTCAACTGAACTTTATAGTACAATCAAAGCATGCAATTTGGTCCTGCTCACCGACCACGTTTATCCTCATAATAATCAATGATATATATATATATATATATATATATATATATATATATATAAGCCAACTTTTGATTAGTAATCTCAAACCAACCAACAACCAAGCTAGCTCCTTTTTTATTCTACAGGTTCTAATAATCTCAGACAACCTTTTTATCTCACAGTTTATTATCTTGGGTTCTAATAATCTCAGACAACCTTTTATATCACAGTTTATTATCTTCCCCATAACTAAAGCTTGCTTTTTTTGTTTTATTTTATTTTTTTGCCAATCATTAATTTCTACTTACAAAAGAATCTCTCTCTCTCTCTCTCTCACACACACACACACTAATTGAAGAGTAAAAAATCTAGGGCTGCTCGACTTTAATTAATTAATTAATGATAAAAAGAACATAATAACAATAATCATGTCCTTTAAGAAATAATTTACATGATTGACACAGTACTTATAAATAATCATGTAAAGATCAGTCAAAAGGAGATTATAAAAAAATAATTGACCCTAACAATACTCTTCAGTACTTGTATCTATTTGGTTGATTTGAGTTTGAGTCAATTATTGGTTAAAAAGCTTCAGAAATTAGTGCTTTATTAGTTTGAGTTTAAGGTTAACATATTTGAGATAGTCAAATGGATATATATATATATATATATATACACTAGTTGTACTATGAGTTCTCCACTCTGAGATGATAAGAGATATTGTTGCTAGGCAGCAGTGACACTTTGTTTGGCAAGTACTCAACATATATGCAATATGTTTGTACTAGAAATAATAGGCATCAGTTGAAAGAGAGAGTAACACCATGTGGACATATCATGCTTGCTAATTTCATACTCATGTAGCCACTTTTCTATACCCTCTCACACACACAAACACACACATACATGTGGGGGAGTGGGTTCAAGTTCATATTCCACAAACACAGCAGCTCTTGAATAGTTTGGTTGCTTGAGTGCTTGAAATCCCTTGCACTGTTGGGATTTTAATTGAAAGCTGCAAAAACTATCATTTCACCTCATTCTGCACTCATACAATTTATATGATTTTGTTCAAAACACACACAAACACGCGCGCGCACACACTCTTTTTTCTCTTTCCATATTTCACTACTACTCTGCTCACGTCTCTTAGCCAACAATTTTCTTTCTTTCATGCATTCACTCACTTTTTTCCATCAAATGCCATGTGATGTGCACAAGCATAAGCATTTTTGAGTCAGAATTAATATGCTGCTTCAAGAAATATCAGACTAGTACTTCATGGACCATGGTCACTAAAATTAAATTCAATAATATTTGTCAGCACAGTCAAGAAAAGCCACTTAATTAAAGATGACAAGAGAGTACTTAATTTTAAAATCGAATGGAGATTTGCTTGTAACGTTTGGATTCTATTAAAATTAGCTTCGATTTAATGTCATATATTCAGCATTAATTGTTAAAAATTAAGCAAAGATAGAGTAATGGATAACTATATATATATATATATATATATATATATATATATATGCACTTAATTTACACCATATGTAGTAGCTTAATTAGTGTAGAAATCAAATTATTAATCCTAATCCTGATAATTTTACGTTTCGTTTTTCAATATGTAATTGTAGGAGCATTCTTGCGCATACCATTTTTCCATATTTTATGGCGTGTGGCGATTGAATGAATGGCTTTGGCGTGGGCATTTTGCACTTGTGGGCCCCACCTAATATTCTACACTCAATTCTCTACTTTTGTAGAATCACGTAGAGAATGTACACTTTAGAATAGTGTGACATTTGTGTCCTTTTATTATTTTAAATAAATTTATGGTGTATGAGTAGTGGGGAAATTTTTTAAAAATGCCATCGGGGCATAGCTGTGATGGTTGGAGCTTGGAGGCAGGTTTGAAATGGCTGGTGTTCGACTCTTTCCAAGCCATTTATTCCTCTCGATTGACTATTGCGCGTGTTGAGGGGCCAGTGTGCGTGGCACAGGTTTGTAACTTCGGGTGGATCCCTAAGGGGCCCTGTCCAGGGGAGAAAAATATAGAATATAAAAGATGAGTTAATTACTTACTGGCATGACATTACACTTTATGAAAGCGTTGAATGAGAGTGGAGATGTTGCATTGGGATACTCTAAAAATATCAATTTTACACTTATTTAGATATTGGGTCTATGCACGTAAATCAAAAACTTGTGGATGTGCCAGCGATAAGAAAGAAGTTTAATTTCATACAAGGTTAGAGACAAAGAAGACGATAATATTATAAACGACTTCAAAAGTTAAACATAATACGTCTGTAATATGACGGGTAATAGAAAATAATGGAGACATAAAATTCATATGTCGCGTCTCATTCATATCTAATTCAAATAAGAAAGACGATGATAACGATTAGGACAAATTGTGCAGCGATTTAGACATTGCGTAGGCTGTGCTTTCTGTCTTTGGGGCCCTATTCTTGTGATGGAATTTCCCCCCATTTCTTTATGAATTTTGAAGAAACCAAAAAAGCACAAAGAGACTAGCCGTTGGGAAACTCCCATTCACTTTTAATTTTGTCTGGAACCAGACATTCTTGGCATGAGATTCAAAGCAATTTTAGGACACATACTTACATTACATACATTAAAAGACTACCTTTCCTTTTACACAATCTGTTAGTATCACTTTCACTTTCTTATGCCCTATCACCACCTTCTAATGTATGATTGAGAATGTGACCAAAAAAAAAAAACATTTTAGAATTTTATAATTAGTGTCATAAAATTAATTAATTAAAATTTTCTTCTATTATTTTCCTTTAATGGAGGGTGCAACAATAAAAATTTGGAGTGACAGTCATGAGATCGCCTGCTTGGGTTGATGTAGTTTAATTATTTTACAGGTAATTTGACGATATTAAGCAATATTTTAGGCAATTGATGATTTAAATCAAATTAAATGCCTTAAATTTACACTATCACTAGCAAAATGGAGTGTAATCTCATTTTTAAGACACGGAAGTTCCATTCTATATATATATATATATATATATAGATGAGGTCACTAGCAAAGAAAGAAGTAGAGAATACTGCTTTGTTCTTTGCTTTTTCTAAACTCTTAATTCACATTCTCTCGTCAGTAGTGCTCTTTATTCTACAACAATCCTAGCTATATACCATGGCGAAAAAGATAGGTCTACTAAAGCAAATACCCTTGCTACTCCATGCTTTGGATTTTCATTTCTCCAAATACCTCATTATTAGTTTAAGGAAAATGGTACCTGATGTCCGACTATTCTATATGAATGGGGATGATATCATGACATCATTTTTTACTCACACAAATGCAGTCATATGTATTAGACTTTCGAATATTGTATCATACTCTTATTTTAATTGATGATTTTGTATCTCCAAAGATGGTTTTTTTTTTTAAAGAAAAAATGATAATTGATTCAAAAATCGGACAAATCCAACTATTTTATGATATGATATCATCATGACATCACCTTCCATTCACATAGATACAATCAGATTTATCCGACTTTAAAACGTTATATCACGACTCTTGTTTTATTTGATGAATTGAGAAAAAAGAGAGCAACAAGAAAATCTTCTTCCAGTCATGTGAAATTAATTCATGTATCTCACCTCTTAATTATATAAGAAAACCACTAATTTTCAACATGCTCCTAGGAGATTGCCACAAGCCTTAGGCCCTAGGTGATCATTTGAACTTAATTTGTATCCCAATATTTTTAAATGGGAGAATTGTATGTGTTTGATAGTGAACTTAATAGCGGTGCTCTCAGAGGCTCGGCGCCAACTTCATCAATCAAAAAAAGAAGAAAAAAGTTTACAGTTTCACTATTCAAATTCTAACATACAAACCATTACTAAAATTACCAATATATATATAATCTTTATATAAGGTCACGTTCTTGGTATACTTTAGGGAGTAAAAATATTATGCGAAATATATTTTAAGAGTGTTTTATGCACTTGTCCCCTTTATTTAAGCGGGCGTTCCGAGTAAATTCATATGTCATCATATATTATCTAACAATCTCGAGGAAAAGACTGTGCAACAATGCAACTCATCCAAATAGAGTGATAGCATTACTTTCCTATACACACTGTTCTTAATTGGAGTACTAGTTGTAACGAAATGAATATTTTTCAATATATAATAATAAGGTAAAATGTGATGTCTATAACTTTGCCAAAACATTTGTTTGCATAGGTAACATTTCTATGGCATAAAAATTCAATTTTAATATTAAATTAGGAAAGCCAAAGGGTGAGTTGGGACATACATATGGCTAATAATTGAGCACGTAGAGACATTACATCATTGTATTTAAGAACATTTAAAAAGGTTAAAGTGCATTTGCGTGATCCAAAGAGTTGCAGAAAGTGGAGAGAGAGTGTGTGTGTGAGAGAGAGAGAGAGAGTGTGTGTATTATGCTCATATCTTAGGCCACATTTAGGGCCCATTTCATTTCATTCGTCTCGTTCTCTCCGCGTCTCATTACCACTTCCACCTTATGCACATACACATTCACACTTCATTTTTCAATTCACTGTTAGGAACAGAAAATATGATTAAAACTTCACATTCACACTTCACTTTTTACTTCACAAGTTTACTGTTTCTTTTTTTTTTTTTTTGACGAAGGATTGTCTAATTTTACCAATAACACCCTGCTATTGTCACAAATCTAACATTCATTGTGATCTATAAAAATATTTATTGGCCTTAATTTTATTTAACATACCCTCGTTAAATAAGGTTGCGTTCTTCTGACATTCCTCATATCCTGTGAAAGATCGCGGTTCATTCTCATAAAGTATAATATCCATAGACCCCTAAATCTACCATTCAAACGATAAAGCAAATTCACTATTTTATTAATGTACGTAGGTTTTGTTTGCTTTTTTTGGTTTTTGTATGCTCAAAAAAACTAGTACTTCTTTTAATTTTCGGTAAATAAAGAAAACTAGTACTTAATCCAAATTATAAGGGAATCACTCCTCCAAGATGTTTCTCTGGTGGGGCACATGTGGGAGGGCGAACCTTGACACAATAATAAAATTGCACCACGCTTGTGAAGACTAGTGTACATCTAATTTGTGGAACTTCATTCAAAAATGAAACTCTTTTTGAATCACTATGGAATAAAATTGGAAAATCATTTCTATTTTTTCTCAGACTCTGCAACAACAGAAACATGGAACTCTGAGTTTGCCCCCTTTTAAGAACACATGGATGATAGAAAGGTTGATCCAATATTTAAAGCCGCGCCACTATAAAAGGCGGATGAACACTTGCATTGCACATAGTCCGACCTCCACACTTTAAGTGGATGAGAAAATCCTAGCAAATGGAAACCCTAGTCGCCTCAAAACCCCAAATCCCAATAAAAAAACATGTCAACATGTAATATGAGTGGCTAGGACACAATACATGGACGAATCAAAATCCTTTTGGACAACTTTTTCTTCTCATTTACTGGTGTGATATTTCATCCACTTTTAATCTAACGTAAAAATGATAAAATTCACCATCTAAATTGTTGAAATTCAAAGTAACGAAGTTTACGGTGGCAAAATTAATCACAGAAAGTGGTAAAATTTGAAAGTAATTGTGATAAAGTTGCATTCCGTACCATGTACTGCAGTCTGCATACCAACCAACATGTGGATAAGAGATTTGTAGGTGAAAACAGACAAACAGTTGGATACAAGATAAGCACTTTGGGAGGCAACAATAGGCCGTGCTCATACAGACTAGACTCTAGTCTATAGTGGAATACCAATGTGTTCGTTCATCAAACCACACACTAAAGTAAAACCAATTTGGCATCACTCGTCTCTACTTGTGATTACAAGTTTTTCGTACATGTATGCTCATTTTTTTGTGTGTGTGTGTGTGTGCACTGTCACCATGGTTGTTGCGTGTAAGAATCCTAATAAATTACATTGGCTGTACAATGCACTTGAAGCAGAGTCGCAAATGTTGTGGGTGGATTTCACTTTTATTTTTTCTCACATGAGCAGATTATGGAGTCAATCCAATTTATTTATTTTTTTATTTTTTGGGAGCAAACTCGCACACACCCGTAATATTGCCACTAATGAAACTTGAATACTCAATTTTTTATTGAGAGATCATATTAGCTAACCGGTCACTCCACTTTCCTAAGGGGTAAAATTGCAAACAGAATTTTTGTTTGCAATTTTTTATCCCTATCACCAATGACCTTACATAGCAGGCTTTTTTCTCCATATTATTTTCTCAAAACTAGACTAGAAACAACGTTTAAAAAATTAAAATAAAGTGCACACTAAATTTAAGAAACTATTTGGTTTAGTTCTATTTTTAGGAATTTTGCAAACATAATATCAGCTAATTGAATCTAAACTCTACTTTCCAATTTAGAGGAACTGTTAATTAAACAAACTTTGAACTGTTTTTCAATTTTTAACTCTAATAATAATAATAATAATAAAATGAATAAAACATGCCTTAGAATCCTTTTATGTCTGTCAACTGATAAAAGTTAATTTTTGAACTGATTCGTGTCTCATGAAAATAAAAAATAAAAAACTGTTATCAGAAATTGAATCGAACTTTCAACAAAAGAGTAATTCGGAAGGCAAAGAGAACAAAGGAAAAGGTTACTGGTCATTGAGCATTCCTATTGTTGCTTCATCTTTCTTACTTTTTCAACAATGATAATAACAACTAGAAAAAAAGCATTAGATGGAATAACTTGCCCAGGATAAAAAAGCATTATATAGAACAATTAATTACACACACACAAACAACAGACGTACAAAAAGTGGAAGAATAGATAAATCATCCAACACAGTCATTACAAACAGAAGCAGACGATATCAGAAGAGTAATAAAAGGGAAGACGTGGATAACTAACCAGAATAAACTCGTTGGAACCGCCACAGCTTAACATTTGAATTCCAGTGCATCCGGAATGAATATTTTGCGGCTGATCGCTTGACCTTGGCTATGTTTTCTACGGCTACAGAACCTGCAATACATATCAAGGAAAAAAATAAAATTAAAAATTAAAAAAATCCCTGCAATAACATTACCATCTCTTTTGTGTGCCCTAGTGATCAAGGTTGTATCAGATTTGATTCTAAAGAACCCTATCCTGCTGCACCTTCTACCCTGTTATATTATATGAACCGCATAGGAGCTATAAAATTTTGCTGGGCCATCTATAAACAATAATTCCCCTGTTTCAGTTTACTATGAAAATGGCAGCACCACCCCAATTCTTGGATGTTGTGAACTATGCTCGCTTTACCTGCGATAAAAAGAAACGTCATGGCCATACAACTCCCAAGCTCTCGACTAGACAACAAAGCCTAATAATTCACCTATTTGGTATTGACCATGCAGCTCCAAACTCTGGTGAAAGAACTGGAATAGATCGTTACTCCTTCATACTCAACCTTCTCTTCAAAAGAAGCAGAAATCTACAATGCTCAAAACCATTCATCCAACTATGAACTTCTCAAGTCATACATTGATCACATCAACGTCTCATATAAACAGAATCACAACTGCCTTCATAGTGTCACATAACGATATGGCAACAGATTAATATAAATGTAATTACTTCATTTGGGCAAACAACAAAGTTTGGCCTGGGCTGGAAAAATATTTGTGCTAAAAAAGGCTTGCATTTCTCATAATCATATCCACATGGTAATTAAACAGGTAAAAGGTACTCAAGATCAAATGTTGATGTGGTACATATAAGTAAAATATCTGAGTGCGTACATCCAGGAAATTTATACAAGCCTTATGTCCAACCATACAAGTTATGTCATAGTGCTGCTTTACAAAAGTCAACTTTTTAGGAGCATTTTTCTGAACTCATCATTGGACTTCGGTTTCTGGTCTCCCCCTACTGCGTTTCCATCATCAGTTTTTGGATTATTCGTGCTGGTCCAACCAAGGGGCCTGACATTTCTTGGCACCGCAAATGTATTTTTCCCCTTGAGCTGAAAATTTTCATCTCCTTGCCTATTATTAGATGATTGTACCTGAGATCCCCTGCTCCCTTCAGAGATTTCGGTTGGACCTTTAGTATCAGATCTCCCAACTGTACCAGTTTGTGCATCAACATATCCTGACATTTTACTTACTGAAGTAAGTGAAAAGAGTAACAATAGAATGAAAAGTAGCCAAAAGTACTCCTTTTGGATATCCACAATCAATCCAAAATCATTGGTAAGCCCAAGACAGAGTTATACAACCAGAAACAAAAAAAAAGTTTTAATAAAAATTGTCTATATCTTATGACAAGCGACAAGGTGTTTTTTTTTTTTGGGGGGAGGGGGTTAACTCCTCTACACTGACCCTATATCCATAGATCTTATACTAGACAAATGACACGGCACAATACATACAATAAACAGTACACATACTTTTGAATTATTGATCCTAGATATCGAATATCGAATATGGTTATTACGAACAATCCTTCAGTCGTAAGTGCTATAATTATAGTAACAATATTTGAATCTTAAATTTAATTACTTTTTAAACTCAATTTTAGTTACACTAATTTTCAATCCTTTAGATTTTAACCCAATTTTCCACTCTAAATTTTATTGTTAAGTTCTCATTAGATTTGATAAGTAAATCCACAAGTACTATATCTTTTTTTTGATAAGTAAATCCACAAGCACTATATCGCCGGCAAAGAACATGCACTATGGAATGTACCCTTGTAAGTCTTATGTTATTTTATCTATAATTATTGCAAATAAATATGGGCTAAACATTGATCCTTAGTGCAATCCTACATTTATTGAAAACTCATTGATCTTCCCACACATAAAACAAACTCTAGATGAATATGTCGACATTCCATTGCATTCTATCTGGCTGTAAATATAATTTGAGTTACTTCCCTATGGGTGGTTAAGCGCACTCCAACATTTCACAGGTCCTACAGAAGCATACTACAGGGTGGTTAAGCACACTTCAACATTTCACAGGTCCTACAGAAGCATAGAGTAATGCAGAATCTTCTAAACTCACCTCAGGACGATGTTAATTATGTATTTGCCAAAGGATTATCGGTATAATTTTATGAAAATGTTCTTGGATATTAAGAACTTTAAAATCGGAAGTTGCTAGTGGTTAAGAAATTTATTAGTGAGGATTTCCATTATTGATCATCCCAAGATCTAGTATTGTTTTATATTGATCATGACTTACGCCATAAGGACGTTGACCGAAGAGGGTGTGATTGTGATGTCCCACATTGCTAGTGAGGAAGATGTTTTCCACACGCATAAGGGGAAATACCTTCTACTGGTGTAGACGTGTTTTTAAACCATGAGTGCCTGGGAGAAAATTTGCAGAGTGTGAAGCAGGTTGAAAGATGGTATTAGAGCTAATGCCCAACCAGAAATATGCGGATTTGAGCCATGCAGTTGGACCAGTGTCTTGAGTCGCACATGTGTGCGGGTGGTGGACACCTGTGGACTGGACTCCCACTGTGGCGACCTATGTGGGCTGGTGTGAGACACTGAGCGACCTACCACACTAGGCAAGCTACAGGTTACACAATTCCACATTTCTTAGGTAAGGTTAAGGTGAAGTGCTTATATATGCCAGTGCTATCTCCAAATGGTAGGAGACCTTTTGGGACCCAAGACCAAAACTGTCCGAGCTCAGGCCAAAGCGGACAATATCATACATGTTACACCCACATCATTTGGGAAGTCAAAAGTTGTTGAGATTGTAGGGGGGAGGAGGATTATACACCATACATCAATGACACATTTTAAA
Source organism: Cornus florida (assembly GCF_030987335.1). NCBI lineage: Eukaryota > Viridiplantae > Streptophyta > Magnoliopsida > Cornales > Cornaceae > Cornus > Cornus florida. The sequence goes on from NW_026775572.1 coordinate 28,360,576, forward strand.
TCTGTGAGGGGGAGCTAAAAACAAACAATATTATTGACCATGGTATGAGCCAATCCCCAGCCGAAATATAGGGGAGATTAGGATCACGCGGGCAAGGATGCTAGGTTCAAAGAGGGAGTGATTGTAACGTCTCAAATGGCATGACGGGAGTTGTTGTTGACACTCACAAAGGTGATAAGATCGTGAGTGCCAAGAGAGTGCAAAGCACACAATATCTTCTTAGTGTGAGGAGGGTTGTAACAGGACATATCAAGGAGACATTGATTTCTTTTTTAAGTATAGGTTGTAACCAATCAACTGGTATAAGCCCATCCTTAATCTTCTGGGAAAATTGCTTATTAAGTAATAACGATCCAAGTAACATCTAACTTTTGTAGCAAAGAACCTAGTCATATTGTGATTTCTAGATCAAGTAATTGATTACTCATTCATTAATATTGAAAAAAAATTTTGTCCACGTTCCAAAATTTTACGCAAGAGTTCTAGAATTATAATTTGTCAAATCTCATGACCTTACCACTGTATCCACACCAAGTGCTAGGAATACTTTTTCATTTTTTTTTTTTTTTTTTTTTTTTTTTTTTTTTTTTTTTTTTTTTTTGTTTCACCATGGAATGTAAATTGACATGAGGACAAGAGACAAATTTACAAAAAAAAAAATTCTTCAAATTTAATTATTTTAATAGCATTTCATTTATGCTTCGTTGGTTAGGAATGAAAAATTTTGGATGGAAGGGAGAGAAGAAGGGATGAATAAGACATCCCAAGTGAAGAGATTTGTGTTCTATTCTCTTTTTGTTCGATAATAAGCTCACAATTTACTGTGTTCATTAAGAGAAAGGAAGATAGAGTTTCATATTATTTTTACCATTATACCTGTCACTATCTATCATATTATAACTTATAGATGATAGTATTGTAATTTTAAACTTGTATAATTTAGGATAGTATTTAATTTAAAATTTCTATAATAATTCTTGTTTTCCCTCCTCTCTTCCAGCCATATTTGGATGGATGACTCACCCCTACTATTATCCTCTCTCCTTATCTGCTCTCTACCGAACGAATAAAAATTTTCCTTCTTATTTTTCTCCACACCTGTTCCTTCATACTGAACAGAGTATTAGTTTTGTTTTACTTTTCTAATAAGTGAACAACGAATATATAAGCGCATATCTCAATCTTACTGGCAAGATTTTTCACAATGACCTGATTGATTTGGCAAGAAAAAGAATGCATGCAATTCATAATGAACATGTCATAAACACCCCCAAAAGCATGCATTATTAGCATACCATGTTCTCTATTTTTGCCTTTCTTTGGATTTGACCGTGCAATGCTTAATTTCTTTCCAAGAAACATTTGCTTGTTCTTTGCAACAGCTGCAGCAAGGAGTGCATCATCAGAGAAATCCACATACGCCAATCCCTGCACAAAATGGGAATCAAGTATCAGAATTCATTTGAATGCATTAAATTACTTATTTGAAATTAACATGAACATAAACACTCCACAACCATTAGCGAACATTGTAACTATCCCTTCACTTGTTTATCCCGAGGATGAGTATTCCCTGCATAATTATATATGTACAGCCAATACCTAAACTTGGCACTTCCCTCTCTAAATTGAAACCACATGCAATTTTGGATATCACCCAGACATGGGTAACACTCTCAGCACTTTTGACCCCATTTCTTAATCGATTGGATGAATTAACTAAATCTAATACAACCGTCGATGCCAGCTTAAAAAGAAAGAAAAAGGAAAGGCAAGAAAATAAAATTTCAAGTTTTGATAGGAAACAAGCCCTGGATTTCATTGACCAGCATCCAACCGAAGTGATGTATCTCAACCATTGCAAAATAACAAATTACTTGTACAAGGCTCAAAGAGTATCACGTATACCAAAAATATTCCTATTTTACCACAAAAGGGATAAAACTTTCAGCTTAACATGAAGAACCCAAAAGCACGTCTAGAAAACCCTTGTATAGCATGCTTCATGGAGTAAGTACAACGGCAGCCACAAAAAGAAGAAAAATGTGAGATTGAGCTAAGCTTGAGGATATTGCATATATACTAAATTGCATGCGTGTTTTGGATGCTTCATATGCGGCTTAGAGGTGCAGCTTTGATGAAAAATTAATAATGGAACACCAAGTGACACATTTCACAGACCACGAATTATGAGTACACCCTTTCCACTCTGGGATTATGGAGGAATCGTACCATTTGGGCCATTCTTTTATCATGCTTTTTCCGAATCTAGCTGTGAAACAAAGAAGCATGGACACAACACATGGGTACAACATGATACAGACAGGACACATTGGCAAATTTCAAAAAAATAGGACACATACATGACAGATACGACAGAAAAATAATAATATTATATTATATTATATAAAAAATGATTGATTTTATCTAAATTATCATGGATGTAATCACTAATTTACAGCTTGATTTTGTTTTCTGAAACTTCATATTATTTTTCTTATAAAACCATAATATGTTTTAGAATTATATTGGAATATTTTTTAAAAATTAATTACAAATCGAACTCGCCATGTCGTGAAAGTATCCAAACGTGTCCCACCGTGTCCAACCAGCAATATATATATCATATATATCAAATTCGACGTCACTTCAGTTCTGGCCATCCGAACATGTCAGACATGGACACGACACCACTAGAGGAGAGACTGTGCTTCTTATCTGTGAAATCTACCCTTCAAAAGATAAGAGTAAAATTCTATTTCTGTACCAAAGGGAACAATAGGCTAAACCTGACTAAGAAGAATGTTTGGCCTTTGGCATAAATTAAGTAATACCTTAAGCCCCCAAGTCAATACAAATTTCCCCAATAAGTGAAATGGAATGTGCTTATTTATCACTAAATTTGCGTCACAATAAAAAAATAAACAGAATGAGAAGAAAATGAAGAAAGACATCTCCTGAACAATAAAATTATAGCCAACTGTAAAACTTACAATCTCTCAACTGACCAATAACCAACTTCAAAACAGGAAACCCAAATAACAGTAAACCGATGACCTTGATTTAAACTAATCAGTATCAATTAAAAACAAGAAAAGATGAATGAAAAGATACAAAAAAAATTACAAGTCAACCACTACAATACCACAAGAAGTATTAGACCACAATAGCATGGATAGTAGTTCCTGCACTAGTATGAACAGAGCTTAATAGTTTAACCTACTTGATATATTACATCAAATATGAAACATACAAATAAATAAGGTCTAGCAAATAAAATAATTGAAACAAAGCTGCAACGGGACTGACATGAACACTTCTCCTAGGATGAAAAACGTTCTTCACTAGAGTGAATCAACCTTCATCTTAATAAAAAATAAATAATTACTTATTTTCAAGGGGTATATTAAGGCCAAGAGATTGTAGACAGAAACAGTTCCTTTTAGAAGCTTCATATAAAGGAGCATTCCGCATGAATTGCATTATCAACATCAACTCACAGCATTGTGGTCTATGAACAACTATATGTTTGACATCCATAATATGGAACTACTAACTTGCACTCCCCAACTAATATGGAAATGCATCTTCTCATTTCACATTTGAAATGCATAAAACACGGGGATAAAAAGATAAAATAAGAGAGAGATACCCTTGATTTTCCAGTCTGCTTGTCATTTAATATTCGGATTGCAGTAACTCCACCAACATCACTGAAGAAACCACGTAAATCTTCATAATTTGCCTGTATACGATATCATTGCCCCAATAAGTTTTGATATACAAGCATATAACAGAAAAGAAATACCGGTTTTATTGTTTGAATATGTGCACGAGCACATGCCTATCTAAAAAGGAGAAGACGCAGTTGATAACTCGCCTGGAGGCTAAGATTTGATACAAAGGCAGTGCATTTGTCATTGTAGATTCGGGGCTTTTCAGGGGTAATATCTTTCATTTTCTCCTCATGTGCACTGCCTGGCTTGCCATCGTGGACTTTGACATCTTCCACTGTCTTTGCTTTAAATGAATTCCTTGTTTGAGAATTATCTTTTTCATACGCTTGTCTTGCATTTGGAGCTGTATCTTTCTTACGTTTTGCTGGAGGCTTCTCATCAGATATGTTTGAGGAGGCCTTTCTCTTTTCATGCAAATTTTTCTTAAAGGAATCATCTTTCTGATCTATCGATGTGCCAAGGATTTTGCTCTCCTGCTGTAATTTGAATAATTGTAACTCTTCCAGACGAGGAGTCACCTAGGAAGCAGGCAGAAAATTAAGCTTCATTCACCAGATTGGCAACTATCTTCTAATCTCTTTCCAGAGATGAAAACAAATTTTAAAAAGCAAAATTGGAAACAAGATAAAAAGTGAGTGAAGTCTCAAAATGAAGATTATGGATTGATATAATTCACGGGATACAGTATGACATCATTCAAGGGATAACATTGATATCACTTGAATCTCATTTTCTTCATACAAGAAAAACAAATTAAAAAAAAAGGTCCAAAAATAGAATATACAGTATAGTATGGCTTCTTTCCCCTAACTGGTGAATATCATATGGAAGGGGCCAAATAACTTGGTAGAATGGTCAATGGTATATAATCGTAAGGTCAAAATGCCCACCAAGGCGTCAATTTTAATATAAGCGGCCATTTGGGATGTCATTTTGCCAATGCTGCAGAGAGGCAAGCTGCTTCCTACTTAGTTTATGCAATTTATAAGATACACAAGGCCATAATTTCCTTTCATAACTATAAGGTGGCACAAAGTATGAATATCATGTTGCTCTCTCTTTTCATGATTTGTCGAGTCATGTTGTGGTATGCTCAATACTCTCTTGTTGTCTAGGAAGAAATGGTAAGGCAAACACTCCATATGCATTCTCTTTGTTAAATATGGAATATTTGGAAAGAAATAAAAAACACACCTTCAAGAATGTGGAAAATCCATCCCACAATAATAAGCATTTGATGTTGAACTATTCACAGTTTAGAATCTCTAAAAATTTCCAAATTCGAAACACCGTTTTGTTTTTCATATACCTGATATAAATTGTATAGAGGGCGTCTAGTCATAGATCTTGTAATCCCTGTGTGCATGAGCTGCACCTCTTTTTGGTGATAACAATATAAATTCTTATTCCCTAAAAAATATTAAAAAATAAAAAGACGAGAAAAATCTTACCTTACTACCTAAAGGCATACACTCTAAAGGCCTATTCTTTCTATGCTTGGCACTTATTTTCCTCTTCACAAATGCTGTTTCATAAAACTGAAAATTTAAAGAGTTGAATTCAAAGTGATAATTTAAAACCTAAGATTTATTTATATCTTTTTGAATTCAAGTGTAGTAAAGCAAGTGTCACTTAAAATTTTAACTCATTTTAAGTGGCTCTTACCTTTTTAATAAATTGTATTATCAATGGTACTTAATTGGAAAAACACTTCATTCATTCAGAATTAAGTGCCGACTTGAGTTATCAAACAGCCCCTTACTATCAAATCTTATAAAGAGGGGGGCCCAGGGGTTTGTTTCTTGTAGTTATACATATACAAGGAAATAATTATGAAGGAATTCCATTCCAACCATGACCCTCACCCACTAAATAACTACATACAGTTGCATCCAATAGGTGAGAGGAGCAAACCACACACAATTTTACAGACAATTAGTTTCCATAAGCATAATAAATAAATAACTAAAGAACTCTGTAAAACCTTTGAGCTGAAGAAAACTCTTTGTGAAGCATCTTAAAGCAACCAATCATGACAAAGTTTCATTTATATCTTCTATAATCAAGGCTTGGAGACTCAAACAATCGTAACAAATAAGGTCACACTTCCTTCCCTAATCAAGTTGGAAAATTTAACAGTTCAGTGTCGAAATTCAACGTCACCTTCAAATCGAAGATCTTGAATAGAGGAACAAATGATCATTCTTCTATGGAAGAATATCCCGAGACTGCACTCATTTTAAAAAAAAAAAAATAATTGTATTATATTCTCTGTGTCAAAAAATTCGTGTCCCTTTTCGGTATTCCAACTTTTAAGTGGAAATGCAGTCAATGCATTGTACCCTTTTAAAATAAAAAAACAACCCAATTAATGTTAAAAAATACACATTATCAGTTTGAATAACTTTTCAAACATTAAGGATATTTTGGAAAATATACCATATCTACACTGACTTTTCAAATGGGAACCAAACTTTGGGACAACAAAAAATGGAAAAAGTGGCAAGTATTTTGGGGTGGAGGGAGTATCAGTTATGTAACAACCCTCACCGACACAATATTGTCCGCTTTTGGCTCTCCCGGACAAGAGACTTCCTAGGAGGTTACCCATCCTGGTACTACTCCAGAGTAAGCACGCTTAACTTTGAAGTTCTGATGGGCTCATGGCCATCACGGCTTTAAAACGCGTTGTGTCATAGAAGGGTGTTGAACCAACTTAGCACTTCAAATTTCCCAAGCGATGTGGGATCATGATATCCTGTAGCCTGCTAGTGTGGTAGCTCGTCCAGTGTCTCGCACCCTCCCACATCACACCCACCCACAGAGGTCGTCACAATCACTCCCTGTAGGAGCCCAACGTCCTCGTTGGCCACACTTTCGGTTGGGCTTTGGCTCTGATACCATTTGTAACAACCCTCACCCTATCCACATACAACATTGTCCGCTTTTGACTCCCCAAACCAAATACTTCCTAGGGGGTCACCCATCCTGGTACCACTCCAACTTAAGCATGCTTAACTACGGAATTCTGATGGGTTCACGACCATCACGACTTTAAAACGCATTGTATCATAGAAGGGTGATGAACCTACATATTGCACTTTAAAACGCATTATATCATAGAAGGGTGATACCCTGTAGCTTGTCCAGTGTCTAACACCCGCCCACAGAAGTCATCATAATCTATCACGATCCAAAACTGAGGTTTAAACACAAAACAGCCTACTTTCCATCACTTCCTTTCGACATACAACCCACATCAGAATGTAGTCCCAATCACCCAAAATCCTTTACCACACATTATATATCATAGAATCTGGCTTCAATTACATTAAGATTGTCAAGTCAGCTCTTAACAAGCACTTCAGAAGATTACTAACATACAAAAATGGCGCGGTCCCTAAATAGAGCTAGTCAGCAACTCCCAAATCTCCAATTGATCTTTGGGTGCCAGAAAAATGATAGGGTGAGCTAATAGCCCAGTAGGAAAAACCATAACAGGAGCTTCAAAGAGGTTTAAAGGCACATGGAAGTGAGTTTACAAAAAATATAATCATTTGTATCACAAAAAGTATATATACAAGACATGGTTGTTTCTCAGCAAAATGGAACAAGAAACTCAAGAAAGGATGAACAACATCAGGATTTGAGTACCAATTTGAGTGAAACACATGTAGCAATTAAAACAGATAATTTCATGGCCAAACTAAGGAATTTAGGAAATAAAACCACTCCAAGCAACTCAAGGTATAGAGAACCCTACCCAAAGATGACAAAAATGAAGATGGGGATGAGGTGATGAAGTATTCTAACACCCAGCTCCTTTTTTCTTCTTCCTTTCCCTTCCTTCTTCTCTCTTTCTCACAATGAAACCTCACCGGACCTCTCTTTCTCCCTCTGTACTGTCTTCTTTTCTGTCTTGGTTCAAGTGTGCATGTAATAGAAGAGAAGGCAGCTGGCAGTAACAGGTGCAAGGTTACACGTCTCTCTTGGGTTGTGATATAAGACCAGGTATTAGGAAGACTCTTATGGCTTTGACACATGGCTGCCACCAAGACAGATTTCGGTTTAATTGCAACCTCTCCCCTACCAACTAAATAATCACACAAATGCCTCCAAATAAAATCCCATAATTTCAATAAATCATACTTTATACCCAATTTCACTATTCATGATTAAAGGTCACTAATCGTGATTAAAAGTCACTAAGTACAATTAAGAGCCACTAAGCACGTTTAAGAATCACTAAATACGACTAAAAGACCAAATTAAATCTTAGGATATGACAAGTTACCACTTTTTTTAAGACTAGAAATTTATGTCTGCAATCTGCATATATCACCCAGTAGAGCAAATACTATGTCACAATTGGTATAACTATTTTACAATTGGTATTTAACTATGTTGCAATTGGTATAACTTTCAAAAATGTTGATATATCACTAAATTATATAATAACACATCACTCGCTGGATTATATACGTCAATATATATTTCTTGTAGCAAAATGTTATTGGCATTTCATTTAACTTTCAATTAAGTACTCAAGGATGCATTATATATTTCTATATATCTGAAATCCTAGTAGATGTTGCAATGCAAAAATGTTGCCAAATAGTATCAGGACATAGAGCTAGATTGGTAAATGAAGGATGTAAATTAAACTGCAGCACGAAATAGTACCTTCAGTACAGCATGATCATAATCTTCCAGTGTACCAAATTCCCTCTCGAACCGTAACCAAGAATGGCATATGTCCTGAATGATTCTGTTTTTTAGGAAAGGAAGGTATCATCTAATCCAAAAAGTACTAAGAAGACTAGAAAATCAGTCAGCCTATTAATACAAGATCAACAGTTTTCTTTTATAAACAAACAAATACAGGGATAGGCAAACAACTCAGACAAAAAGGTTTAAATAATAATAATAAAAAATAAATAAAATAGCCCACCATTTTAAAATTAGAATAGCAGAATTGGAAATTAGAAAAAGGCAAAACATATTAATCCATTCCAAATTCCCCTTCATAGAAAATAATAAAAGAAATAATTTTATACTAAAACAGTGGACCTGGAAAAGACACCACATTCACCAAGTACACCACGAAAGGGTCAGATACACCAACCAAAATTGTCCGGTCTCGTCAATGAAACTTAGTCAAGGAACCCAAAATAATTTCAACCAAGAAATGAATGGAGGAAAGAGGGAAAATCACATTTATGCGCCTTAGTGACTCATTTCATTTGATGGCTTGTGTTTCTTGTCTAGATTTTTTAAAAAATTTATTTTTTATTTTAACCACAAAGAAAATAACTATACTATAACAGAGCCATATTTGATTATACATACTAAGAATGATATATTTAACAACATTGATAATTAGGTTATCATGCAGCGCTTTCAAAACACGAAAAACTTATCGAGTGTATGAATGATTGTGTTAATTAAATGTAAAAACTATCAATCCACCTTTAAATTAATGTATTCATTATTTTGGTTCAAGAAAATCTCATTATTGTTCATGGTTGCCCCACTAAAGAAATTCCTGGCTCTGCAACTACTCATGTTTACCCCCAAAGCCTTAAAAAATTGACTAATCGCACAAAATCCTAAATTTAAGAATTCAAGGTCTTGTCACCCATATTTTTGAGAAAATTTTCATTCAATTTTTATTTGTAACCACTTATGCATAATATTGAAAAGAAAAAAAAAACTTTCCTAACAATTGTTGAAACTGATTTGTCCTTTTTGACAACAAGAATTTAGGTTCAGCATCCATCCATTTAGAGTAGGTTTCAAGCTAGAGGGCAACCTCTTACAACTCCCGGAAGAGGGTCTCAAAAAAGAACAAGAGAGAGAAGAGTCTCAACTTTTTTCTCCAGAAAGTGTCTCAACTTCACTTATAACAGGCTTCAGTGAAGCAATCAGAGATTGAAAATAGCTCAGTTAAAGTCGTAAGAAAGTCTAGTATTAATCCAATCATGTCTAGATTTCTAAAAATCAGAAAAGCCTGAAGCTAGTTTATGGTCTCATTAAATACTGAAATTATACTGACAAAACTTGTTACAGCAGAAAAGGGGGCTGCCCTTCTACAATATAACTACCAATAACCCTGATTTTTCCTAGAATGACTTTTACAATTCCCACACCACATGGGAACATTTAACAACTACCAAAGCTATCACTTTGCTTGAAACCTCAATGAATATAAAACAACGATGAATTTTGACTTTGTTAAATAGCAAGACACTTTTCAAGGCGCCATTAGTTATTTGCATCAGGAGAAAGACCTAGAACTTCTATGATAAAGCCCCCACAGGATTTTGCAACATCTCAAAAATAAAATACAAATTATAACCAAGCTATTAACAGTAATTATAAAAAGAAATTGGTGAAATATGGTTCACTACAGTCAACAAGAAATATACCTCCGAGCCTGTCCCAGAAAATCGTTTACTGTAGCATCTTTTATAGAGGGATCTAGCCTCACTTATATGGCCCATTTCAATTTCCATTGCTACATACCCTTGCCAGGCTTCCAACATAGAGCCACTGCATAAGGAAAAAACAGCATGTTATACACAAGCCACGTGATTAAAAATGGAAGACACCGTGACACATTTTGCAAATGGCAAAAAGCAATGATCAAACCTATTTTTAAGTAAGCTCTCCCAAACTCCACGAGCTGCAGCTAAATTATTTCCCAGATTTGATTCCAAACGGGCCCAGTAAGTATGCATCCGTAACAAACTACTCATGTTCTTGAGGTGAGGTGATAGGTAATCAGATGCACGCTGGAACAAGTAAATTAAATAATACAAAGTTATAACATGTGTGAGAGTTCTCTAATACCAACAATAAACTAATGATAAGCAATCAATATAGAGATATCACAAGCAATAATAACGGGACCCAAAGAATATGAAATGGATGGAGGGGAGAACAAGGTAAATTCCAAGGATTTGAGGGAAGGCAGGAATGCAATGAGCTCAAGACCAAAGTCGTTAAAGGCGCGCTTAGGCTCCAAAAAAGCCCCAGGCTCGTCAAGGCTCAGCTAGAGCGCCTCAACCTACTACAGGCCAGGCCCCTTCAATCAGGCTCACATAAAGCCCTTGGGCTCACGCTTTTTAGTAGGCTCGAGGCTCAAAAGAGGCGCGCCTTGTATTTTTTAATCATTTATTCATATCAATTTATTTTTTACTTAATGAATACTAATTAAAAGATTCTACATCATTTATCGTATTGTTTAACCTTATGAAATATTTGACAAAATTCATAAATTTATGGTTCACTACTTAAATTAACTGCAATTGCTGCTGGATTATGAATATATATAATAATATATGTTGAAATATGAATTATTATATACACGCGCCTTGCTTCAATCAAGCTCGCGCCTTATACTGCACCTTGAGCTTAGGCTCCAGAAGGCCTTTGGCGCATTAGTGCGCCTTGAGCCTTTAACAACTATGCTCAAGACTACAATTTTTAAGGTATTGGATGCTGGTAGTAATGGTAAGGCCCTCTAAGCTTAATGTTCTGAAGTTCGCACTATTTAAAATATATTGTTGGTTGGTCAATGACCATTGGGTAATACTTCAAGGAGAATCATCTGCCAGTCTTCTAGATAGTGACTGTAGGACAATAACTCAAGGGATTCGAGGTTGATACTAATCAGCCTCCCTAGCTACTCTACATAGAGTAACTCGAGGGATTCGAGGTTGATACTAATCAGCCTCCCTAGCTACTCTACATAGAGTGTGCATGGTCATATTAATGAAGCTGGTTGAGCATTTATTGCTCTAGGTGGCAGTTGGGGTAGGCTAAAATTTTGTATCTATAGAGATCCCTGTCAGAGCACATAGGTTCCCCTCCCTAGGGTCAGGTCAAAAACTTAGTGTTTGGACGAACTCTAGTTCCCATCCTCCATTCCAAATCCCTTCTGAATATCATATGGGGAGGTTAATAAACCATGCCTAGATTTATTAGTCATTTGAGTATTATTGGCTTGAGGATCCAAGGAGTTGTGGGCGAGGCTCCTTGAGCTTTGAGTACTTCGATGTTTATTTGTGGGATAATAACTCTAACACTAAGTATAACTGTAAGGAAGAATTCTTCGAGGGGTCAGAGGTTTATCCAAGAGGAAGAGCTCCTCGAGGTTCTAGAAGTTAGAGGTTTATCTGTAGGGAATAACTCCTTGTTCCTTAACTCGAGGTTTATTTATTTGGAAGAGCTCCTCAAGATTTGCAATTTTCGAGGTTTAACTGTGGGGAAGAACTCCTCGTTCCTTCATCTGTAGGGAAGAACTCCAAGCTTCGTGGTTCTTTTCAAGTTTTATCTTTTGAACTTGAAGTTCATCTGAGGGGAAAAACTCTTCGAGTTTCATATGCCTTCGAGGTTTATCTATGGGGAAGAACTCCTCGATGACGTGATAATTTTGACTTTTCGATCTTTATCTGTTTGCCATGTTGGTAGTGTTGTATGTGCAACATTGGTGGCACATGGGGGACACCTACAACACAAATAACTACTTGCTTGTCCCAATATGCATGAAAATTACAGGTGTCATCCTTCTAGTTTTTGAATATGAACAGCTTCATGATTTGAATATACACAAATCTTCAAGGCTTTCTATGAATAACCAGATAGCTGTTGCGTAAACATACATATCAGTTAATACATATCAAAGACCAAAGTTCAAGGTCCGCCAGTACCGAATGGATTTTTCCCGAATCGCGTAGTTATTGAACAATTTGAAATTAAACTAAGTGCCTGAGACTAATACACCGCTTTGAAGTAACTAAACTTTTTGAGAATTGAGAGTGAACTTTCAGGTTCAGAACATGGATATTCTACTTGTATATGATATCAAAGTAAAGGAAACAAGACATTTGAGTCATTTGACACTCGCGGCTACTGTGTACCATAGTAAAGAGCTACCAAGGTTTAGTACAACTACTTCACTTTGACAAGAATAAATGAAATATATAATATATTTTGTTTTATAAGAAAAGCATATTTCAGGTATTAAATGTCAGCAGAAACCTAAACACCACAAAACTTGAGATGATCCCTTGCAAAGCTAGACAACCAAAACAACTTGCCTAGTGCCCAGAATGTCCAGATTAGCAACACAGCACCATAGGTTACCATACTGCATAATAAAGGAAGCCACTGAAGTGGCCAAAAATGTTTGGTGCAGACGTTGTCAAGTTTTTTCATTCATATGTGACACACATATAAAGGTTTGATACAAACTCAATTTTTAAACAAGTTATGTAATATTAGAATTTTCCAACTCAAAGAGAAGCCAAAAGAAACATAAAATTTTACCTTCCATTAGACATGTTTAGTATATTAGACTGTTAGTAATTACCATACACTAAACTACTAATAATGTAATTAATAATAACTGATTATTACTTAATCAATTTATATTGAAAAATAATTACTGATATGTTACCCATGTTAAATGAACTTCTAATTTCAACAAAGTTAACGAAAAAAACATTAAAACCCCACAATTTTACAAGATTTCGAAGTTAAAACATGAATGTCGGGACATTTGGCTGAGAGTTGGGCAATGTAGACAAAAATTCACGGTCACGGCAGGCACAAACATTATGTACCCCAGTTAGACCTCCACGTCCGTTACCATTATAGCAGCCATTACCATTACCCCCAAAACCTGTTTTCATATTAAACTCAAATGTCATACCAGATCCTCAGTTTCAACAATGCTCGATGATAGAAGATCTACAAAGATTACGAGTGTGCAAGAGCAATATGGTTATTGTTATTGTTGTTGTCGTTGTTGTATACTTCACCCGTTTGCCATGATTTGACTAATGCTAATTCAACACCATACAATTTTTGCAATTGGCATACCAAGTATAGCCAATTGCCAAATACACTATCCAACAAGAAAACTATCATAACCCCTGACGAAGGTACAGATGAAGCAAAAAGACGAGACAAATTGGAAAATGACACCGAAGACGAAAAATCAACCATATTATAATTGATGAGTAAGTAACATGCCTACTTGACAAACTGTGAAATCTACGTAACAGGGAAAGGATACAAGTTCTGCAACCAGCGAATACACTGTCAAGTAGAATATAAAACAAACCTGGAATGTGTCCCTTATTATTGAATAATCCAAGGCATCCTCTAGTTCACCAGATGACGAGATTCTCCGCCTTAAGCTATCAACTCTAGTGAGGAATATATCAAGGTACTGAAATGAAGAGTTCAAGTGTCTTTAACAACAACAATTTTGATGAAGGTCATGTTAACAAATTCCAGAAGATAAAGAACTTGAATAAAATTTTACAATAGAAACACGTGATGTATGCACCACCAATCTCCCTAGATGTGTCTGAAACAAGACAATAGAGGAAATGGATCTCACCAACAAAGCTCACAAATAAAAGACCAGTTGTGCAATAAGAGAGGGTATCCAGAAATTTGGAACATGGACTGCCAAGTGATGCCAGATCTGGCAACAAATTGGGAAATATTTAGGTCACACAGAAAGTTGGACCTAGCTGAAACATTCATACTCAAAGAACACTGTAAGCTAGATAGTATACGAGCACATATAAAACCAGTGGATTAAATGGCAATACAAGAGGTGGCCTTGATTTAATGGAGATGCTTCCCCTGTCCATATGTACAATAGCGTGTCACAGCAAATGAGAATCAAGACTGCGACTCCTTCCAATGTGGAATCATTTAAGAATGCATTAGATAAAAGCATTTCATGCAAAGGCATTTTACATTTTATTGCTTCTATTCTTTGTGCAAAGTTTCTTTCACAATCTATTCTTCTTTTTAGTTGAAACCTTGGGAAAGTGTCTCAACAGAAGAAGGAAAATTTTTGCGAAATAGAATTGAACCAACAGAGTAACAATTACCACCCTACCATATCCAAAGGAAAATGATTAAAAGGAAATTTGACAAAGAAAAAGTGAGAGATGAAAGAAAGAAATTAATTTTCCATGAAAGATCAGGCCTGTGCAAAAACTCCAAGACGATACAATTATGGCAAAAAGACCAAATTCATTGTTGGCTTATTATACATCAATTTATGAGCCAATGGAGTCACCAACTCCTTGACCAATTTGAGGAGAGTTCTGCATAATAGAACTCTACCCTATCACATAAGGGGAGTCCCCTCCACAGATTTTGTGCATAGAAGCCCAGACCCCTGATCGGTATGACCTGAACACAACCCAGAGTTTAGACTACAGATTCTAAAAAGAGAGCCCATTTAACTAAATAAAGCCATTTCTTCAGATACAAATGCAGCAATATAAGAAGAATGACACTTAAGAAAACAATAAGGACAGAGGCCAAGGTTTTAAGCCTTCATGCACCGGAAAAATAACAGAACCACATTTCTACTTTCACACCACCAAAATTCAACACATTTAAAAACCTTTTACATATAAGGTTTAAAATTTGAACTTCCCTAAACTTCTGCATATCAAGTTCGCTTTTGATATTAAATAAAGTTCAATCCAATGTCAAAGTTTTAAAACCTATAATACAGCTTCCCAAGTGAAATCCCAAAAGTTCCGTTATACCCTTTTTTAATAAATTAGTCATCAAGTAAAATGATTGTTTTTTTCGAAGGACAAATATAATTACACAAACCACCAACAAAAAACAAATGGAAGAGTAATTGCTTCATGCCATATAAAATTACTGATTCAAAAAGATAAAACATTAAATATTATTCTATTTTTACTTTAACACCAAATAAATACCCTAGTACTTTCTCACTCTGACATTCTACCCAGGTAAATTGATAATAATAAAAGAAAGAAAAAATAACCGTAAGCTTTTTCACAGAGGCCTTTCAACATTCACAGTTCGTCCAGAAATTACAAGCATTCATGTAAACTTAATGAAATGTTGCCAGGATTCAGGAATCTCGTGGGACTTGAGTAACAACCAAGGAGATTATTGGAATATGAACCATGCTAAATAATCTGGAACAATTGAACTTAACTGGCATTAGTAAGCCTTCATATAAGTGATCTGTCCTTTCTATACTATTTATATAATTACAAAGTTGCACGTATATTAACAACAGTGAGAAACTAGCGAACTTCAGAATCATAGAACTTTCTAGCAATATTCCATGAGCTTGGAAGATGGGAAGGTCCAAACTTTAAGTGAAAATAATGGAGCTTCTATGAAAGCTTGTTCGTTCAGTTCATTGATGATTGTAGGTGTTAATAGAATCCTGTTGCAACATTCACTAACCTTTGACAAAAGCTCACCCACTCTTAAGGAAGCCTGATCCGACCTCCAGTAGATTAAGGTGAGTGCCGAAACTAATGGTTAATTACTTACTAAAATGCATCATAATTTTAAATTTTTATTTCTTTCATACCGTAAGAGGAGCAGTAACTCACACTACAATGAATAGTAACTTGCTCTCTTATGTTCCGTGAAGGTAGGTGAAATTTGACTGAGGCTCCCTGGAATCCAATAACTTCAACAAACTTCTATGAGTGCTAGTGACTTCTAACAAGGTTCATTAATGCAGTGAATGTTTCATCAAACTTCAACAAAGACCACTGAGGATCCAACAAGACTACTGACTCCCTGAAACTCAGATGCACGTTGACAAGATTCCATGAAAACCAAAGAGGCTCCACTGGGTTTCCATGAACTTTGGCAACATCTGAACGCTAGTGAGAAATTGAGAATCAAAGTTCTTTTATTTATTCTTTGACATTGGATTAATTCAAAGGAAATGCGGTATATAATATTCCATCATGCAACAATTTATTTCAATCAATTCATATTTTCATAGTTACAAAAGCTCCATATAATGCTACATAACAATATCAGCAAGTTCTGAACCCATTAAGGAGCATTATAGAAGTCGTGTTGAAATACAAGGTGTAATGACCATTTTGGCACTGTAACAGCCATGCGATGAACCGCAACAGATCTAAGAGACGTGAACTATTTTTATTCTCGTGGCACATTTGAGAAATCACTGAACGCATCTTTTATTGCTCTCATTCCCAAGAATGGCGGTGCCTCTGATATTAAGGACTTTCGGCCAATTAGCTTAATAGGATGTTTGTATAAGCTCATTGCCAAGGTTCTTGTCTCCAGGATGAGTAATGTTTTGGATGGTCTTATTTCAGAATCACATAATACTTTTGTTGGTGGACGGCAGATTTTGGATTCTGTTCTTATCGCAAGGGAATGTGTTGACTCTAGATTGAAAAGTGGGGTTCCTTTATGTAAGCTTGATATTGAGAAAGCCTATGATCACGTTAATTGGAAGTTTGTTATGTATATACTTTGGGGGATGGGGTTTCGAGACAGGTGGATAAAATGGATTGAAACTTGTATCTCGTTCGTTATGTTCTCTGTGCTCGTGAATGGTTCCCTGCGGGTTTTTTTGCTAGCTCGCGTGGTCTGAGACAAGGAGACCCATTATTGTCTTTTCTTTTCCTTATTGTCATAGAGGGACTGAGCAGATTAATGAGAAAAGCGGAAGATTTGGGTTACATCAGGGGGTTCAGAGTTGGCAGAGATGTTGAACATTAGATGCATATCTCCCATTTGTTGTTCGCGGATGACACTTTGGTTTTTTTGTGATGCCGAAGTCTCTCAACTCAGATATTTGAGGCGCATTCTTGCTTGCTTCCAAGCGGTTTTTGGACTAAAGATTAATGTTGGAAAGAGTGTGCTTGTTCCAGTGGGGGATGTTCCAGATATTTCTTCCTTAGCTGCTGCTGTCCAGATATTTTAACATTGGACAACTTGAGAAAGAAAGGCAACATCATTGTCAATTGGTGTTGTTTATGTAAAGCAGATGGTGAATCCGTGGATCATATTCTTTTGCACTGTCCTATGGCGTACGATTGTTGGAGTTTTACTTTTAGCATGTTTGGCGTTTATTGGGTAATGCCTAAGCACTCCTCACAATTGATCAACGCATGGAGATGATGTCCTGTTAAAGAACATGATCGTGATTATTGGAGGATTGTTCCACATTGTGTTTGGTGGTGTCTATGGCGTGAGAGGAATGACATAAACTTTGATGGAAAAGAATAGTCTTCAGCAAATGTGAAATTTTATATTCTTCGTTCTCTGTTCTGTTATGTAAGAGCAAGCGAATGCTCCTCGATTGATGATTTCTTTGATCTTTTGGATGCTATTGGTCCTTAGGTCTTTTTTCTTCTTGTATTAGGGACGCGTTCCCCTTTTGAAGGCTTTTCTAATATACTTTTTACTTATAAAAAAAAAAAAGGTTTGGAGCATAACAAATCTCACTCATGAAGCAAATGGTATTGTAAAGTGCTCTAAATATGATTGATTTCTTACAACCAATAACTTTCTACCACACACATAAAAAAACAAAGGGAACACTCAAAGATTTAAAGTTAAATGCGATGCAATCAAGCAGATAGGCAAAAGTGCTTGTACCTCGTCAAAGCTTGAAAAAGTGCACAGCAGGGACTTCTCAAAAACCTGAATGAAATGAGAAATTAAATTGCATGACTTCAGTCGAACAACAAGAAAGAGAAAACCCCAAACCTCAACACATTTGCAAGCATGTCAATCAATATGACAGATAGGACCATGCACATATTTTTATGCATATGACAAAGCAAATCACTTTTATGTTGCATTCATGTATAAATGCATGAGATTATATAAATGCATGAAAGTATATAAATGCATATCAAACTAGTTAGGCTACGGCTTAGGTAGAGCAGAATTGCAGAACAGGATGTAGCCAACCCCAAATAGTTAGGAAAAGGCTTTGTTGAGCTGAGCTGAGTATATTTCCATCCGATGTGTCCACCAGTATTTCTGCTAGTCATCTCTATATATAAATGAAGTATACACTCATCTATAGGATATATAAACATTGAATACATGCTAGCCTATGATGCCATGTAGATTGATTGGAGTGTACGTGTATATTTCCGTAAATTATATGTGTATAAATATGATATACCATAACACTGCGGTACCTAGGATCCAAGCTCGCAAATCTCTAGCTTCATAGTTCATATTTGTGACAAAACCACTCACAAGGCGAAAGTCGAGCCCGTGAACTAGAGGATAAGCACAACATTCATCTTCTGTATTTACAAGTCACCAGAGTGTTTATCCACCAAAAGTTTTATACCACCCTTTAGAAAGGGGGAAGAACAAAAGACAAACATGGAAATACCCTAATAAATTGACATAACAAGAAAAATGAGATAACACTTTTAAAAAGGTAATGGATAATGTGGGGTCCAAGGTGTAACACAAGAACGGACACTGAAAGAACCATAGAAACACATATTCCAGCAAAAGACACTAAATGATTAGATACTGATTAAATGATAAAAATCAAGAGAAAGGAGGAGGGAATTTATAACTTAAGGGATGTAAAATGGCAGGGACAAATGCCATCAGGAAGAGCAGAGGCAAGGTCTCTAACAATTCTTTTTTTTTCTTTTTTTTTTTATAAGAAAAGATTGTAAAAAAAGAGGTGTCTAACAATTCTTAGTTTGATCAGATATAAGAAGGTCTGAGATAACTTTAAGCAGTTGACAGAACAATAAACC
The DNA here is from genome assembly GCF_030987335.1 of Cornus florida. Lineage (NCBI taxonomy): Eukaryota > Viridiplantae > Streptophyta > Magnoliopsida > Cornales > Cornaceae > Cornus > Cornus florida. The sequence continues at coordinate 28,379,918 of NW_026775572.1, forward strand.
AAGTATGAGGTTGCAAATATATAACCTTTGGGAACTCTGAAATGTCAGAACATGAGACCATTCATTTTTATACACCTCTACTATTAGATCCTCTAAAACTCCCAAATGAACCAACTGGCAGAAGAAAATGAAGGTAACAGAAGCAAATTTACTAGATTTCCCACATACCAGACACTTTCCTGTAACATCAAAGCCAACTATTAGAATGTTGGAGCAAAGGGGAAGAAAGGAGGGAGGTAATATATGTGTGTGTGTGTGTGTTTATGTGTGTGTGTATAGAGAGAGAGAGAGAGAGAGAGAAACATCCCCGAAAGTTGCTAAAATTACCTATATTCTCTGAAAAATCAAAACACAAAAAAGTAACAGTAGGATGTCCAGAAAATAATTCACGTATATATTTCGTACAACATAATTAATTAGGTAAAAAAACTCTACGTCGTTATAAAAAATGAAAAAATAAAAAAAGGACGAGCCTCTTGAGGCTCGCTTCACTTGAGCAGTTACACCAACAGAAAGACCCCAAGTAGAATAACAAGTCCTAACAGTTAGCATGTTAATACATGTCTATTTAAGTCATACTCTTAAAGCTGCTTACATAGGTTATAGGCATCTTATTTTTCACACGCTATACTGATATCTAAGACCTGTATCTGCCTCAGCACCAGAAAAACTGGATTTTTTTTCATCAGTGAAGTAACAAAATCATCATCAACTGAGCAAACTGGAATGGTCAAATAACTACTAAAATACAGAGTCGAATGAAGTTTCAGAATCTCAGATGAAGTTGGACCACAAACTGTTATCTTTTTCAGGACAATCAGATTGAACTTCACTAGGAAATTAGGAATTCTAAAGAATAGGTAAGACATGGAACATACAGCAGATGTCTCTTTCTCAGAAGCATGGCCGCGTTCAAGCAAAAGAAGGTAACGAACCCAAAGTTCACCAACCCAGGGACAGTTCTTTGTGGCCCTGGAATAAACATCCTTTACAACACTGGCGGCCTGAAACGAAGAAGACAGAAAATTAACTCAAAACTGAAAACTTCTACAACCAAAAGACAAGACGGATCCAAGGAGAACCTTCAAGGTTTTGTCCAGGTAGCGAGTGTAATCAAGCCACAGATCACTGGATATGGGAAACTCAGTTATGGCACGTTCATACAGGATTTGAACACGAGCTGGATCACCTAAAGACTGCTCAAATTTCAAGTAGGTCTGCAACAACATGATATGTTTTCAGAAATTAAATTTAATACCAAAAACATGAAATTCATAATTGCAATTTGCTATCACCTAAAAAAGAAAAAAATGGAACAAAGTAATGTTCAACAGGGGAAAAAAAGCAGAGACCTAGTCTTTTTCAGGATCATAAAATAATAAAGTCAAAAGCATTTGTAAGATGCCAATATTTCACACATACATACACAAACACACACACAAAAAAAAAAAAAAAAAAAAAGAAGAGCAAAAAGAAAAAGAAAATAGCATAATATATATGTTGGTAACCAATTGCAAAGGAACATGGCGAAAGTACAACAATGTTTGGAAGTACATAGCCTTAGGAAATAATTGCCAAGGATTGGATATGTGGATGTTTTCCAGTTGCCTCGTCAGATAAAAATTCCCAGCATCCAGATAATTTCTTCTTCCCCCCCGCTCTCTCTCTCTGGTCTGGCAAATGTATTTAGATTTTTTTCACAAACATACAATTTGCTTATTACTTCAACAGTGAAGCATAGATTTGTACCTTAACAATTGTTTTACTAAATCTAATAAATGTTATATTTTTCCCTGTATTTTCTCATTTCAAAGTATTTTCAGTAATTATCTTAAACATTAGTTATTCCAGCATATTGTGCATTTCTTCAACTAAAGTCAGAGAACTATGGACGCATGGAGCTGCTTAGTTAAAGCATTCCTTTTCAAAAGACTAGTTCAAAATGTCATAAAATGTTACCATGAATTGTGTAAGTCTATCCAAGTGAGGTATATCCTGCAAAGAAATCTGTTCTTCAAGACGAACACGAGCATTCAGCATATCCGTAGCCTTTTTGTAAGCAGAGGAAACATGAGAAGAAATTCCATCTAGGTCGCTAGAGTTGACATCAAAAGCATTCCCTTGTTCAGCTTCCCAAGCCTTGTAGGCGAGAAGTGTTGGCCTTAGGTCACCAAGGGGTACAGACAACTGACGGTGGAATATATTTCGAATGCGCTGGACCTGCTTTTCCCTTGCCTTCAAAACCAAATGTAACATTCTTAATATAATATCAGAAAAACAAAATTCCATATGCCTTCTACAGGAATAACAATCAAAAGTAAGGAGAAAGTATAGTGATCACAACAACAATTAAAACACCATGCATTCAACATAACCTGTGATTTTATGTTTCATCCAGAATCCAGCAAACGATAACATATACAACAAACGCTTGTGCACTTATTTAAGGGCATCTTAAAAGACAGAATTAACAGCCTTGAAGAATCAAATCGAAAGTGAGAAAGGAGGTTGTATCTATAGAGATTGACTGTTAAAGGAGAGCGTGTCTATTGAGAATGACTTTTTTTTGTTCATTTCCCCAAGTTGCATTAAACAATTTTTGAAACAAGCAACATTCTCTGTGGAATTCATCTTCCAAAGGGAACATAGAGAAATGGGAGATATCATATGTAGCATAAATGTTGGAGCTTCTTTAATGTAACAAGCTCAAGAAATAGTTCAAAACGTATTCCCACTGGCAACCTTTTACATTACATCAATTACAACATTAAATTGAATACACATTCATATAATTGTATATTTAATATCCCTGTACCTTTTTCAAATTGTTAAGGGAATAAATGAAAAACAAACACACACGTACGTAAACAAATGAGGTCAGATAGGAAAGACACAAAATTAAAGACAGAGATTACTTCTTAACTAAATTCTGACCTCAGTGTCATTCCCATCCATCATGTGGAGGATAACTTGCTCGAATTCCCTGTATGCTTCCCATATTTTGCTGCCTTCAGAAAGATGCAAACCAGCAGCAGTGAGAGCATGCTCAAATAGGTTTCTTGCCTTCAAAATCCCAGCAGGTGAACATTCACATACTGATGGATCATATTTTTGAATAAATTTTAAGTAGTCACACCACAAAGGGACTGACTGCAAAAAGAAAAACCGTGGTCAATTTTTTTTTAATAAAAAAATTCTAAAAGAATAAATTAATCATCATTTGCAGATGTAAGGTTTATGCTACCAACCATCCATATTTTGGAAAATTGCAAATGCGAATACCAGAATTTCGATCTTAATAAAAGTTAACATGAAAAAATTAGATGGAAGTCTAAATTAAATTCTTCCTTTTCCTAAGATGGAACTTGATTTTTCATATGGCCATAGAACTGCAAATTGTCGTACTTTTCCCCAGTTTTTCAAATGAAGGTGATAGCTCTGTTTTAAACTTGTGAGAAGACTCAATTAAAAAGTCCTCTGAGATATCTGATCTTATGCCAGGGCACTAATCGTGCAGCTTCCTAGATGAGGACCTATTGGTTATATAGTCACAGATCTTGCAAATGAAGCTGAAGATTTTCCAGCCAATGAAAGAGCTCCATTATTAGAGAGAGTTTCAGAAACTCGTATTCCATTTAGAACGTTTAAATTCCTTCCTTTGTACATTTTTTTTCTTTCTTTTATCTATAAAGATCACATCTCTCACTTTATTTTGCTTCTAACCATTTCAATGACATAACATGAGATGTCAAAAAAAATGCATGAGAACTATTGTCTACTGTATTTCTTTTTGTACGTAATTGTAACTTCTACTTCTAGTACTAAACACGGAAAAGGAAAAAAAAATGGAAGTCCAAGCCAAGAATCAGAACCAACCAGATAATCAAACACGCCTCGCTCATAAAGTTTCTCAACCGTAGTGAAAGCCTCTGGTCTGCAAAACAGGAGTCGAGAGAAATATAAGTATGAATACTCCAAGACAAACACTGAACAGTTTAATAAAATTCCCCCCTAAATCATGCACAAAAAAACAATAGAACATGATTAATGTGAGACTTACAAAGTTCATCAAATTTCTAAGGAAGTGATTTGTATTCTATTATGACACAAGGTTATTTCAATGAATAAATATGGATGAACTTTGAGAATAATCATTAACCCAAAAAACTAGATTCGAATTTATTCTAAAAAATAAATAAATAAAATAAAATAAACTTCTGATGCAACTAAATGATCAGGACCTCAGGGTCCAGAACAATCTAGCCATTTGCAAAAAAAAATTAGGGACATGAATATAAGAATAAGAGATATGCATTCTCTGCAAAACTAATTGTTTGTCAATGAATTGTGAATAAAACAATAAATTAATAAATTTATTGTTCCAACAAAAGAATAAATCAATGAATCGTGAATGCATAAATAGATCAAGAGTACCACTTAGCTCTGTCAGTTGAGTTGAGTAATGCTCCAGTGGAGTCATTAGAATTTAGATCTTCTAGACACCATAGATATACTTTCCTTCATGAGTAAACCAGTTCAATGAACTATAAAACAAAACTCAGTAACTTATAGTGCACATCCCAGAATGAAAAACTGGAGCACGCCAAACTTCTGATGTTCAATTGTGTCAAAAGGAAAAATATATGAGTTGAATTGGATCCTTCATCCTTTAAAGGTCAATTAGATTTATTTAAAAAAACAAAATAAGGGGTCAAAAATCCCATCACCACGTGTTTGATCCACTAAACAGTTAAAATAAAATGTTCAACATTAGATAAAAGCATATGAAGAACGAAAGTAATTTATATCAAAAGCAGTTACCTGGTTAGAAGCAAGGCACCACCTATAAGCAGTTAATAAAGATTTCCCCCCACCCCCAATCTTGACTCGTAAGGGAGATGAAAGTTCCTTGTATCTCGTGTTTTTACCATTTCTTATGTATAGCAAGAGATATAGAATGTTTCAATATTTGAACTTAAAATCTTTAAATAATTTTATGATTTTTATCTAAAGTCCAATTTTGGATTCATGCAATCAACATTGTGCAACACCCAATCTGGTGGGAGAAAAGGAAAACTAGAAGAATAATAAGGTAGGAGGGATGGAATAAGTACCCCATCAGAAAGGATACAATCTTCCCCTCTATCTGATTGATTGGTCAATAAGGGGAAATGAAAAGAAATAGGTGTTACTTTATCACCATTATACCCTCCATGTAATAAAAGGGTGAATGGAAATAAAGTATGATAAAAGGTCTCCCCCCACCCCCTATCTTTTCTCTCCCTCTCTTCCCTTTAGGGCAGAAAGAAAAATGATCAGCTCAGGAGGATGTGTACACCAAGTATCAAGAAGGCAAGCCAACTAACAAGGCAGATTCTTTATTATTAACTTACTTATTTATAATTCCATCGTGCCCCGATATACTTTTATAATCTCACGCTACAGAAGTAGAGCTCAACCGTTCAATTTCTAGTCTTGACTATTTTACACCAGCTAGAGCTATTTAGGCATCCCGTCCAGACATATTTTTCAAAAAAAATGCATTAATCATTTCCAATGGAATTTCTCCATCGTTCTATCATTTTACGACTTGCATTGTCCCATTGTCCCACGAAATCTAAAGAAATGCAAGCAGTCACAAAAGATTAAAAAATGACAACAATCCTGACAACCATTTCCCCAAATTTACCAAGGTATTCTTCCAATAAAGAAACCAATAACTTAATAAAACTTAATAAGGTAATGAAAAAAACATAATATGACTCATGCATATGCATATATTTACATGTAGTGAATTGACTGCAACAAATAAAAAGAAAAGCAATAATATACAACGCCATTCACAAAAAAAATAATAATTATTATTATTATTAAATAAATATATACCCAGAGCATAGAGAAGTTTCATCTTTAGCCCACTCTTGCCACATAGTTGGGGTTAATGGAAACAATGCACTCATGGCCTCCCTCGCTTGTCGAAGCTTCTCAATCTCACCCTGTTTCCTCAGAGCCCTGATATACTAAACAAGGACAACAAAATGTGTAAGAAAGGTATCAACAAAAAAGAACACCAGCTTAAGAGAAATAATAATGAGAAAACACATTTGATATAAAATATATATGTATATATGAAGATAGAGATCGAATTAGAAGAGATACTTGAACATGTGCGTCGTAGTTGGCGTGGTTATTGGAGAGTTCCGTTTCTAGGGTTTCGATTTGAAGATTCTGTTCGGCGTCGGAGTCCGAGTTGTCAGAGTCCGAATCAGAATCGGAAGATTTTTGAAGGTTTTGAGTCTCTGATACAGCTTGGGCTTCCACTCCGTCGGTCGCTTCATCGGAAGGTTGTGGATGCGATGAATTTAGGGTTTCTTCCATTTCGCTTGAAAATGTGCTTTTGCGAAATCGTTCGACCAGTGAGTCAGTGACAGAGCAAGTAGTCCCCTCTCTCTCTCTCTTCTCTCCCTGTGACTGTCTGAAAATGATGGGCTTTATTTATACGCAATGGATCCTTTGCCTGGAAGATAGGGCTGTGGGCTAATTAATAAAGCCCGATCTGCTTTGTTTACACGCAGTCGCAAGAACCGACTTTCAATTTTAAGAATGGCCTTTTGGTTCTTATTGAATACGGAGTACTCCGTATTAAAATGATTTTCAAAATGAAAAATTCAAGTCAAAAATAATTATCAAATTAAAAATGGGGTGTAAATTATTGGGAGATATATTCTCAATTTTTAAAATGAAACGAAATGAAATATATGTGTATATATATATATATATTTCTCAAGTAGAAATTAATCAATGACACTAAAAAACAATTTATAAGTATTTTATGGGATGAGACATACATAAATATAAGTAATTATAACACAATACATAAATCAGTTGTGACCAATATATTGGGAACCAATTTTCTTTCCTGACTGATATATATATATATATATATATATATATATATATATATATATATATATATCACTAGTTTGCATAAATGATCCATCTGGTAAAAAAAGGGTTATTGGTTATTACACAAAACTCTCATTGGGCATTAAAAATAATTTTGAGCATTTGGCAAAATAAAATTAATCCCACCAAATTTGCTAATACAACAGACTTTAGTTCTTAGGTCGCTGTGAAATGTGTCTTGCAAATTAATAAATTGTCCTTTGGATTCTAATAATTTATTAACTTTCCATGTACCTTCTAAAAAAGTGTGGTACAGTACAAATTCTTATAGTACGGAGGGATTTATGCAATTAATCTAAAAGGGTAAACTTTTATATTCACAAGGCTCATGCACCATTTATTTTTAAATTATAACTTGTTAACAAAAGATTATTTTCTATAAATGACAACGGATAAGTTCAGGACGAGGCACTCCTTTTCCCAAACTCATCCCACGATTGAATTTCTTTTTTCAAATCCGGTTTGGTTCGGGGTGTTGTGATATACATATTTTTAAAGAAAAACTATTCAAACTTGAATAAATTTAAAACAAATTTGGTAAATTTTTTGTGATATAGTCAAATATTTAACAATAATAATAACAAAAGTGTTATTAAAATTTAAAATTATCATAAGAAATAAAGGTAAAAGAAAAATTATAACTAATAAAATAATATTTATTTATATATTAATTATCAATCTTTAGGCTTTGTGGGTTTAAACTCTCTTTCCAAAACCGATTAGCATGATCTCAAACCGCCGGGCTATATACATTGACATCCTAGTATTTTCCAAGATCTTTTTATATTTATGTTTCAAGGTGGTCAAATGCTAAAAGTTAACTACAAAAACAGATAACACGCAAACATAAATTACAGTTCGAGAGAGTTTTAATGCATTTAATTTATAAATAAATAAGATTATATATATATATATGCTGAATTACCTGTTTTGGTATTTTCTAATGTTCACCTTTTGTTTCTAATTTTCAAGCTTTGGAATTCATCCAACAACTCTGGCTATTATGAACTGCTAATTAAATTCTCACAATATTTGAGAGTAACTACCAAAAGGCTTTGGTTGAAGCCAGGAATACACCAAACAAAGCTAAAAGCGATGGTAATCACACAAAAGAAGCATTGTGTGACGTAGAAAAAATAATAATAATAATAAAAATAATAAAATCATTGTGTGATGTGAAATATTGTTCTAAATTTAACCATAAAGAGTTAAGAAACTAATTATAATCACACAAAAGAAACATTTTTTGTTCGTTATTATAAGAACTGCAGATATGCAGATATTTCACATAGAAGGTGTGATCTGCTGGACATTGTGTAACAAGACCATTAAAACCATGATCATGAGAAAACACTGCATTTGTAATTTAGAATACAAGCGCATGTATAAGGGAAAACCTCAATTAATGCTTGATTTGTGTAAAGAGCTCGAGACGAGTTTAAGCAACTCAACTATGGGAACGGTTTAGTTCTTGGCACCTAAGTTGTAGAACAATCAGAGAGGAGTCGACAGCAGCAAAGCATTTCAGTCGTCGATGACGTTTTTGAATTTGACTATGCAAGCCAATGCGCGTTCAAAATCATTATCTTCCAAGGCAATTGTGAAGCGGCAATAGCCAGGAATTCCAGTCCACGAAGCACTATTGATGCATAGCCCGGTGGCCTTGCAAATGGCTTCTCTGATATTTGAGTCGTCAAGCTTCGCTTCATAAGCAATGGCATCTTCCTTGAGCTTAATACTCTTGCCAAGATAGGCAGATGGCTTTGCCACCATGGAAACACCAGCACGAGCTTCAAGCACCTCCCATCCACAATCTTCAAGTGTCTGTTGCAAGTAAGCAAGGAAATTGCTTTAAGAAATGTCATCGAACAAATCACTTTATCGAACTGAACTAACAACCCACTCCAAGAAAATTTTCAATAAAATAAACCCAATAGAGGGTTAATAAAACTCAGTTTTTCTCGCCTTCAAGTTCAATGTTTAAACACAGACAAGAACATAAATAGAAGGGCAAGGAGTCAACCACAAGTTTCTAACTCTGTCTCCATTTAGTTCATTGATATTCTTGATCTGTAATGATGCATGGCAATTCACATCACAATTCTAGTACTAATGGTTGCTTATTAGGTCCAATTAATTGTTTATGACCAAGTTTAAAATCAATTGCATAAACTAAGCATTAATGACCAATTAAACAATTGCCCAAAATTTTATATAGAAATTCCAATAGAAAATTTCATGGGATTTCATCGAGGCCCTCATCGGTCCACTATGAGAAGTTCTTGGAATATAAAGGTTTAGACACAGTGTGTTAAGACTAGTTACCACTTGACCCGTGAGCCTAGCCATTGCTTCAACACTACCTGAGCACAGCAATCTCCACTAATACCCACTCACCAACACGTGCCCAGCCGTTACTTCTCATGCTCTCCTTTTAATCACCATGAGATGAATCCATAGCTCTCCTTCACATTAGTGATTGTCAGCACCAATCTGCTCCCATAGATCAAGCGCTTATAACCACAAGCAATGCTCAAATAAGAGCAATATTCAAGAAAATAAGAATGTTGTCATTGCCAGTTTTCAGTGCATGAGAAACTTCAAAGATCAAACACACACAAACATAATGAAGCCTCTCTAATCCTTACTGTTCTCTCTCTATTCTATGCAATCTTACAAACATCGCATGCATTCTGCGCATGTACAAACCCCATGTCCCAATTTCTAGATTTAAGAGAGTTTCGAATCAATGGTCAAACTTGTTGCATTAGTCCGAAAAGGAAAAAAGGAAAAAGAAAAACAAATTAATGGTTGAGCAAGAACCTATCTATTTAACTTAAAATCCATATATTCAGTTTGTATTGTCACGTCAATGCATCTAATTGATGCAGATTATATTGTCACGTTAATGCATCTAATTGATGCAGATCAGTTGCTTTTTTCACAATATTTACTCAAGTCATAACAACATCCACCATACTTTCATACGTGGTTGAAGAACATTAACACTAACAAAAGCCAAAAAAATCAGGAATGTTTGTTATGGAAAGCCTATCATAGATTTAACAATTACCTGCTTTAAGTGCTTAGATCTACTTTGCAGAAGCTTTTTTTGGTCTGCGATGATATTCAGAAAGTCACTTGCCTTTTGTTCCCTCAGATCCAGCAACTGCTTTATGGTGTATTTAACAGTTTTATGAGGTTTACTTAACCCTGAAAAGCTATGGAATGCATCAACCAAGAAAGGCTGGTTTAGAACCAGAAACCCAAATGTCAGCCCTCCAGTAAGCACATTCAAAGACAGTCCTCCAAGGAGCGACACACAAAAAGATGGTTTGCCAGGACAACTTAGTTTTGCCAAGCAGCCTTCCAAATCCCAACCACGCCAGTCCTTAGAGTCAAATTCCAATCCCGAGAATGAAGTATCAATTATAACTCTTGCCCCAAATGTAGCACAAATAGATAATAAATTTTCTATATCTTCCTTACTGTAAAGCAAGCCAGTTGGGTTGATTGTCGGACCAGAAATGTACACCCAAGGTTTATTCAATGTCTCAAGTACACCACTAAGTATCTTTTCTGTCAACTTAAACCCTTCTTCAGAGTGGGTAGGGACGCTGACAATGTTAGCTTTCAGAAATCTAGCAGCAGATACATAATTCCCATTTGAGCCAGATGGGAAGCACATGGTTCCACCTTCTTGGATGCAACTGAGGACCAACTTATTGAAAAGAGCTAATGAGCAGTCTGCAAATAAGAATTCAGTGTTTCTATCACTGGGGAACCCGTAATTGCTATTGATAGATTGTCCAATGCTGGTTTTTAAATCATTTTCTGATTCTGCTATATTCTGTCTTGCAAAACTTTCAAAAATAGCAGCTTTGACAGGAGAAGGTATAGGCAGAAAGCTTTGATCCACATCCATGTGAATTAGGGAAGTGTTATCTGCTTCTGTAATTGATAACTCAGCATGATCAAGGACTGAGATGGCAGAACTAGCAAATCCAATCATGTCAACGGCTTTCTCCTTCTCAGCTTCTCTCTAATGGACAAGCATGAAGAGTCAATTCGGAAACTATATTAATTTCTTTAGAAACGACAAAATCAAATTTCATAGAATTTCAAGGAGCTTCTAAAAATAATGAATTGCACATTGATATTTATAACAACTAGAAGCGTTCATTTAGCTTGCAGTTTTAAGTGTGCACTTGACATTAACGAAGTTCAGTTAAGCCACAAATCTTGCTGTATTTGTAAAAATATGTTCAAAAGGGAGTGGCAAAAGATCAGGTAAAGCTATCCAGATCTTAAACTATCGTACAAAGAGCATGGCTTTTAGAATTCTAATGTTACGCTTCATTGTTGAGATGCAGGATCATTATATAATTTCAACTACCTGATTTTTTGCCAATAGATTTAAAAGCAGTTGAGAACTCTTGAACGGATATGGAAGACTGATGTAATGTCCTAGATAATTAAAGAAAACAGAACCCTGTTTACTTTTTCAATTATCTTTTCTGTGATCTCACTTTCCTGCCTTTGATATATGTCAGAATTGCTGTTTTCCAGTAGTCAGCATTCCATGAATATCTCAAGTGGTAAGGGAAGAGTAAAATAATGAAAGTGACATATTTATACAACAATCACATATTTAGGAGCATATTAGTAAAAAGTATCTTGAAATTATAATAAAACTAATTAACCTCTGCAGGTGGATGCCGATCAGCAAGCTGAAAAGCTAGAAGTTCATGGAAGAGACAACCATAATAGTATTGACTAATCAGTGCAGTATTTCCTTCTAATAGCTCGACAGTCTTGGATAATGCTTTAAAGATACTCTCCTCTTCTGATAACACAAAAGCCACTTCCAGATCTGAATAAACCTGGAAAGAAATGGGAGATCGGTAATAAAGAAGTAGTTGATTATATTAAACCTGACAACAATGTGTCTGAAAACCAATCCAAGGGCTACAATTTGGTTAAAGGCATAGAATAGTATCAATGAGTTATAGACCAAGTAACCGAGGTTGATCGCGACAAGGAAAAACATACCTGATTTTTCACTAATCCACATATAATTGCCGCATGTGAAGGCAGAGGAGTTCCTGCAATATATTTCAGGACCCCATTGGAACCAGGGAGGCTAGATAGTTCGAAGTGGTCTGATATATCTAAGAAAAGACGACACCCAGTTTTTCTTGTAGTAACTAAAAGGTGCTCAAAAGCGGAACTAGTAACAGCATCAAAATGAGCCATCCCAGTAATTACCACCTGCGGCTTCAACTTTTTTATCAGCTCTATCATCAAATCTGACTGATGTGGGGCTTCAATAACAGTGAGTTCATCCTCTGAAAGATTATCTATTTCTGTATTCTGCAACAACGAAAAGATTTGTACTTACCCATCACACATGCACCCAAAATACCTGAAAACTTAGTGAGAAAATTGCCAAGGGGCATTTAAACACTCATAAGGTGATTGTTCATTAATTTCCTCATACAATCTAAACACACAAATCCATCCATCCTTTGAATGTACATGATGTAATACTTAAAATGAGGAATTGAAACATAAATGATGCTACTTTATGAAACTCCTTTAACTGATTCTCTAAACAATATTAATAGAACCCGATTAAAAGTATAAAACAGAAAGAGCTAGTTCCAAGCACAATGTGAAACTTAATGAGATGATTTATGTCTATTAGGCGTCTGTAACTCAACTGGCATGAATATGTCACCAATATTGCTATCCATAGTCAGGTTAAAATAAGTCAGTTCACTAAACTAAGAAGCAATAAATGGCAACACGAGCTGATCAATATATCTGGAAAATGTTACAAAGGGTACAATTAAGACATAGAATATATAAAAATATACTGATTAGCCAAAAGCTGACTGCCTTGAACGTGGTCCTTGAAGATGAGGAGTAAAATTAGCAAGGACCGAACTTCTAAATGATTGTTTGCCACAAGAAATGAAATTTTATCAGAACAACAAAAATCAAAAGGTGTATTACCATGTATACTAATTAGTAGATAGACACTATAGACAGAAAATAGTTTCCAGGAGGAAAAAAAAGGTGTAAAAAATAACTTCTAAAGGCTTTGATGATGACGGAGGTGGAGATGATGATTATATATAAATTTATCGAATTTTATTTTTTTAATAAGTTATGTTAATAGTTTGTAAGATATCAGGGTTTGATACTTAGTTGGACTTTCTTTGTCCTTTAAGAGCACTTCTGGAGGTATTATTGAAACTCTAGCAACCGGATTGGAAAATATATCTCAAAATGGACAAGATCCTAGAAGCTATGCATCGAGCATAATGACACAAGAGGCACTATTTTGCAGGTACAAGTTGTCCAATATGGGATCTAAAAATGATTGAAGTAATTAATAATGATACTTGATTTGGTGCTTGATGAGGACTTGTGAAAAAAATGGTAGTAAAGGGCTGCAGCATATTGAAAGGACATTTTAATAGGTATATTTTCTGCTTGTTTGGCCCATCATCCCATGAACAATATAATTCATTTCTTCCCACTTATACACCTTCAATGGGCACCAAGAAAGGTTGGTTAAGTAGCGCTAGGTTGATATCCACAACGCAAGCTTAGGGATGTATTGGCCTTGGAAAATATATATAGTTAGGTACGAAGGCTATATATTAGCTTCATTGTTTTGTTACATAAGTGTAAAAAAAAATTTAAAAAAAAAAAAGGTTACAGTTTTTAAACTTAAATTTTGAGGTGTTTAGGCTTTGTGGATTGGTTCTTAGAGCTAAGATATAAAAAGTCAGAGAATAAGGTTGGATGACACGGTAAACAAAAACTTAGGCCAAAGATATAAAAACTTTTGTGGCTGATAGTAATGGAATAAATGGGAAGTAAATACAGAGGACAAAAAAAAAAAAAAAAACAAAAACAAAAAAATAGAAAAGAAGAAAAGAAGAAAAAATTTGCTTAGGAAAGGTAGAAACATAGAAGAATTTATCTATAAAGAATCCTAAACGTACCATACCTCAATTGTCAGTGATGTTAACCATTGCCTCGGTAGGTGTCGAGTCAGGTTTTCATCAACAATGGCAAGACGTGGTGAGAATAATCGAAGAGCATTCTCGATTGCCACAGCCCTCGAAGGAAAAACAACAACATTCTTGCACAAAAATTGAAGAGTAACAAGTCAGAAAAGCAGCTTATTTTACACACTATGAAAGGTATACTAACAACTCATATGTACTTCTGTAAAGGGAATACTGGTTTTTTAAAAGGTCTGTTCAAGATATAAAAAAACAAGTAACTGGAAATCCTTGTCTCTGATAAATTGAAAGCAATATTTTGAAAATTTATCATGAGATAGAATAGCCACTGATAAAGCTTACATGTCCAATATGCATTAGAAAATTATAAGCCCACCTAAATATTGAGATTATGGAAGCATTGAATTATACAAGTTTCCTTTTGCAGCTTATATAAAAGCTGAAGGGAAAACCATGTGGCAGTTTATTTCATGGTATAGCTACCTAGCTCAAACAATTAGAAATTAGAACTCAGAAGAGATTTAAACACATACAGCATAACAATGCACAAATGGGAAAACTACTGTTTACTTGAATGAAAGGGGTACTAGACCAATGCATCAACACAAATCCAAATCATGTTCTGATGCTAAGACTCAAGCCTAAACTCCACAGGAAGGATAAAATGAATAATAAGCAGAGTATTGTTGATTACTTGAACATGGAGAACAAATCAAGAACGGATGGGGGGAAGACCTGATGCAGTTAGGCCTTAAGGAGTCCATAGGATCAGTCATAAATTATCAAATAGAGACAATAAGAAAACGAAAAGGCATGATATAAGATGAATTTAAGATGGAATAGTCTCTTACATCGGCGTTAAGCGGAATATGGTGGTAAGTTTTCATAAAACCTGCAATGAGATTACGAAATCGTTTGCTTCCAGCTGGTGGTTCATATGGGAAAACTGAATTCTCTTTCAAAACACTAGCAAGATAAGCCAGGAATGGAATCTTCTCATCGGCAACAGAATCATCCTCAAAAGATAAATCTAAAGAATTGCTGATCTCCTGATATCCATTTTTGAGAAACTCAAAAATCATCTTAACCTGTCAGTTTAGCTCCATTAGTGTTCATTCCTTATCCTGTTCCATTAAATGATATAAATTTCCACAATGTTGAATAATGACATGAAGTGTATACCTGGTTAGGTTGACGAAGCTGACAACTGTAAACTGATAAAGCATGAGAAATACGACCACCAGCCTTTCCATAAGCCCATGCTGTTCGAGCACAAATTGGCTGATCTCCCACAAGCCCCATGAAGAACTCAAAACGGTGTCGACTATTCTTCTCAATTTCGACCAAAGCTGAAATATCTGTGTCCCCAGCCTGAAATAACAAATATCAACAAGAGTGCAATTTTGGTGGATATGTGACTTTCTATAAAGAATGGTTTACTTGCCTGGAGAATTTTAGTCTGCCAAATCTTGTTAACACAGAGACCACGGCGTTCAAACAAGCGTTTACAAACACCTTGTCCTGGACGGCCTCCCATATTAAAGATCATAATCCCCATAGGTTGGATTACATTAATTCCTTGTTCAACGGCCTTAGCAATTAGACCTAAGCCAAACTGATCCTCAACAAAGCCCTAAACAACAAAAAAGTTATAAAGTTGGATTGATATAATCAATGTAACAAATCCCTTCCATTTTTCAATAACCTAGAAACAAGAGAATGGCATATTAACCAATAAAGTTCACAGTCTTACCCAAGGCTACTTGAATTGATTAAGAAATAAGGCAGATTAAATATATCTATGACCAAATGCATCCAAGACTAGAACTCATGAAACAGGTACCATAACAAATCCTCAAACCAAGGTAGTGGCTATGAATTTAGGAAAGTAAAAAGCTTTTTGGATTCAATGTTTCGCGCTTGCACTAGCAATTAGACATTGCCAAAGGGCCTAAGTAGAGGGGGAAAAAAAAAAAGGAAAAAGGGAAATCTTACTAATGAATCCTACTCTTCTTGACAATGAAGGGAAAGAAGAGTATCAATAATTATCGATAAACATTCATCAGCTCTCCCTATGTCTTGACACAAATTAAATATGTGTGCTTGGAATAGGCAAATTTATGAATGACATATTCAAACTAGTAAGCATATAACTCGAAACACTTGGTTAAGTATATAGAAACTGATTATGTAAATAAAATATAGATTTTCAGGATTTACTGCTCAAAATAAAGTTTTCTAGATTCACTGCTCAAAATAAAGTTTTCTAGATTCACTGCTTATCTCTTTTCTCTCTTCCAACCCTGCTCCACATTGAGTTTCTCTTCCTCTTTGTCTAGCACTCCAAGCGAAAAAAGAAAGGGCCATGATATAAGGAATCAATAAACTTCTACCTTGCACCAGCTTGCTTTATTATTTTTACAGTTCTGGAGATTATAACTTGAGGTAACAGAAATTGAAATCAAAACTCAAATAAGTAAAACCATATAGAAGCACAAGCAAGAGTGATTCCAATTGGGTGCATAGAAAAGGAGTATATATCATGATAAAGTTTCAGTTTAAAAAGAATCAAATCAAGAATCTCAACACAATCAGCTCTCTTTTATTCAATTGATGCCACGACAGGTCTAATTGATATTCCCCTTTAATGGTTCTACATTTTCTTTGCTTTTTTTGCTTAAACATTTTTTTTCTAAAAAACCTTAGAAAGACCTCAACTACAAAAGAGGAAGCCAAATAGGGATGGAGTCTTCAAATGTCACCAAGTAATATCAAAATAGTTAGACTCTCTTCCAACCTGAAGTGCACAATAGTTACTCAATGAATGTAGAAACTCCTCGCTTGCATTTTCTGTAATCATCTTGGACATTGCATCTGGATTTGGGTTAAGAATCTGCAATAAGAAAACGATGTTGGAGATAAAAATGACTACACAAACATTAACCTTTTAACTAGCTGTCATAACATTTAAATAAATTATACAAATTTTAACCATGTTAAAAGGAGACAGAGAACAACTTCTTTTACTAGCGTTTCCTACAAGATATCGTACATACCTGAGGTATGCACCCAACAATTCGTTCAAGTTCAATGTGTTGATCTCTACAGTAAGCTAGCAGATCAGATTCATGAAATTCCACCCTGTCCAGTAAAGTTTTCTTCTCCCCGTCATAGATGGGTTGACCCTTTTCATCCAGAGCATTTAGATACAGGTTTATCCAAGAAACTTTTATGGCTCTCGGATTGATGTCAAGGCCATACACCTGTAAAAATATTATTGAGGCAATATTAAGATAGCTTGTAGAAGTAGATAAAAAAAAACTTTTCTCGGCAACAAGAAAAATATCTCATTTCCGCTAAACACTAATGTGGTAAATTGCAGCACATGTCACAAGTATCGTTAGTTTTATTATTATCAACAGATACTGGCATGGGAAGGACCAAATAGGCATCATTAATTTCTATAATAGCAGGATAAGAACAATAAACCTTCAAAGGTAACCACTTCTCAGCAATGGCGATGGAGATCCACCCATTTCCACAACCAAGCTCAGCTACTGTCTTGTCCTTGAAGATAGAGTCGGGATGTCTATTAAGTCCCTCATAGAAAGTGAAGGACCAATCCTCTGGGATAAAGATGCTAGGGATCACCATCATTGTCAATTTCTTCCTCCTCCGGTATCCTACACCACACAGGGAAAGTGTCAAAGCATCTGGTACAACAAGCACTGTGAACAGACTACAGCATTTAATCCAGCTACAGTTTACAGAAAAGAATGTTGAGCAACCAAGAAAAGCCACATTTATACAACAAGTGTGGCTTGGTCTCAATGCCAAGGTGAATCAGTTACCCAACTTTAAAAGACTAGAAACACGTGAATTTGATTATGTTCTATTGTTTTCATTAAATAGATAAATGTGAAAATGGAAGGGTTTTGAATGTCGGGATTACAGGTTGGTTAGTCTAGTGGCAGGCGTTCATAAGTTTTTGGAAGAGATGCTGGCCAAAAGATTAAAGCAGTGGTGGCAGGACAGCATGCGATTCTTATATTGTGGGAGCAAACAATTCAAAATCCAGTCAGTCATGGTGGGAAATGAAAGCTTGGATTTCAGGTTTAAAAGCAGAAGGGGACTTTGACAAAAGAATTCCCTCTGCTTTTTCTTACTGTTATGATGATGTTTGCTACAGGTTTTGCAGGTGGTATACAGAGGAACCCGACTTTGGTTCTAATAGAATGGAGGTAGTCTGGAACTATCAATAGATAGAAGTATATTTCGTTTTTTTTTTGACAAGTAAAAATTCATTAAAGGCGCTCAAGAGGGGAGCACTCCCAAAGAAACAAAAGATGCCATTGGTGAGAGCTTGAGTATGTCAGTTGATTTAGAGGTTGAAGTCGTAGAGGGTTTTCTAGAAATATGTTGCAAGGTGGCTTAATTTTAATCCTCTCATCTAACTTTCCTGTAACTTTGAAATTTAAAGCATATTGAAACTCAGTTGTGAACAGGTCAAATAAGATCTTGCATTGTCAAAATGCCCTCCTCCTATAGAAGAGTGAGGTTGGAAGAAAAATCATGATACTAGCATATATATTCCAGTTCCATTCGCATTGTGCTGCGTGTGACTCAGAAAAAATGTGCGCTCTTTTTCTTAGCACTGGGGATCTTCAAGTTAGTTTAGAATCTAATTAAGCTTTGATAAAATATGGTTGAGGTGATGCTCACAAGAAGGGTTAACATTTGTAAACAATTGGTTTCTTGTGAATATGGGAAGGAGAGGAGGTTGGATTTCTTGGTTAGTAGATTTAGAGGGTGAAAATAAGAGGAAAAGCCTAAAAGGAGAAGGAAAAACAAAGAAAAAACATTTTCCCCTATATTTTCTCTCATGGTTGAATAATTGTAAAAGTAACAATTTATCAAAAATGGTTGTGAATAGGAAAAAGAACAGGGGGGAAAAAGATCTCTTAACATTTTATTTCCTTCATATTTTTCATTGCAACTGAACAATCTAAAATAATTACCTTTACAATGTCCTCCCTTTCCTCACTCTATCTGCAAACCAAACAGAGTCTAAAGAACTTTCTCTAGGATACCAGGCTATAGTATAGATTCTACGTTCGGAACATGAATCTCGAGTTAAGCATGTATTTTTTTGAATCAAGGACGATCCTTCCTCAACTTCATATTTCAAGTCTTTTTGGATGGTTTATGTTGCCAAGCTTTTCTTGTCAGTAGTTATCGTTCTTCTCTATTGTTTTCAAAATGTGCCCTCTATTTGTCAATATCAATCAGGTAAAAACAAGAAAAAAGAAGCACCAGTTAAGGCGGTTTGAATATTCCCTAAGAAAACCATACTTTGCTTGATTGTGCAAGCTTAAGCACTCAAAGAACCTTCCAAGTTGTGTAAATTGAAGGTATCACAAATGTGTTAAGACGCACAACCCAATAAGAACAAAATAGTAGAGCAAGATTGTAGTTGAGCTCAACCTACTAGAATAAGGTACTTTTTATCATTATTATGATATGAAAAACAATACATTAGTCAAAAACTTGGTATGGAATCATAACTCAGCATATGACAAATTCTTTATCCAAAAATTTATCACCTCTTAGCTAGAAGTTTTGAGAACCCAGTATCCCTATAGATTCAGAATCTTCATTCTGCCTGATTTCATCTAAATGTAAGATGATTAGGATACAGTTACATATACACACACATACATAATTGAATACATGATACAACTGGCCCTCTAGCCCCATTTGTATGGTCCCTCCTCTTCAAATGGGAGGTTGAGAGTTTGGGTCTCATTAGGGGCATGTTGTAGGTAATGGGTATGGTCTGGCCTCCCCAAAGGAAAGTTAACAGTTCGAGTTCCATTAAAGACATGTTGTGAATGGCTATGGTCTCTCCTCCCCAAAGGGATGTTGAGAGTTCAGGACATCTTGTGGGTCACAAGTGTGTTTGTGTTTCCCAAAAATTGATCTTTGCATTAATGTTCTGCACCTAAAACTAAAAATAAATAAATTAGTGTTCTATTTATGTTCTAAGAATAACAATCTTGATAACAGTACATATATGTATATATATTATATATATATATATGGTGACAATGAAAATGAGAACTGGATGTGAGAGATAGAGACAGGGGCTAGCTACCTTCATATTGCTCGATATAGATGTCTTGAATTTGGAAATGGAAGGTCGAAAGGCATTGTTCACCGGCTTCCTTAGTATCGAAGCGTTTCTGAAGATCCGACAAGAAGACCCGAGCTTCGACTCGGGTGCTCGGATCTTCGAGCCTCTCAAGCAGTGATCTGAACGCACCGTACGCAGAGTCACCAGACTGCTCACACTGCTTCAAGAACTCATCCATTGATTCCCACAATCTCTTCAGTGCCATTACTATTCAACAATAATCTCAAGACTATATAGTATAGTGTGTGTGTATGTGTCTGTATATATATATATATACTACCGAGTATATAGTGTTGGGAAGTGAAGATGGAGGGCCTTCCCGGTTTCTTGTAGTGTGTGTATAAAAAACAAATAGTAATGGGAGTGAATCATTAGGTCACAAAACCAAGAAAAGGTCATTATCAGCCAAGTGGTGGAATGTCATTTTGACACGCGGAATGAATGGGACCTACATTTAAAAAAGAGTTTTTTTTTTTTTTTTTTAGTACAACATTTTGTATTTAAAATTTTAAAATGCAAAACATTTACGTCTAAACAAACAAAAAAAATTTCTAGCAAAGCCTGGAATTTTGATGGATTGCTGTCACCTTTGAAAGTAATTTTTTTATTTGTATGCAAAAAATAAAAAGTAAAATAAAATAAAATAAAGAAATAAATTTGGAACTTTCAAGATAAATTTGAAAAGAAAAAAAATTTGTGTGGGGCCCACACAAGCCCACTCCCAATCTCCCGCCGTCAATATACAGATAAACATAGTCATAAATATTCATTTATGATGACAACAAAATTCATAATTGCTTAACAAAATGGCACTGCTTTCTATTTTTGAAATCGATCCACTTAAGATTATAATTTTTTACATTATAATTTTTTTTTTTTAACAAACAACGAAGAACATTTTATAGAGAAACTGAAAGAAGTCAACAGCAATGAGATTGAGTAGCCATGAAAGCCACACGTTCCAATCAGTGAGCAACATAGTTACACTCTCGATTAACACAAGACGAGAGAAAATCACCATTACAATCTCGGCAAGAAAAAGGATGCAACTTTGATGGGTCTGCCATGATCATCCCTCAATATGAAGCCGCCGCCACTGCAACTTGTATCTTTGTTAAACGCCGCATCAAATTTCAATTTGAGTGAACCATGAGGAGGAACTTTCCAGTGCTCAGACAAAACATTCCCCTCCGAACCCATAATGCACGGAATCTTTTTTACTCATTCAATATCCCAGAATTCATAGAAGTTTGATAAGGCTTTACCCAGGATATCAGAAAAATTCCAGTTAATACCATTGTAGACTCCATCATTTCTACCCTTCCAAAGTTGCCAACAAATGAAAATATTTATGCTTGAAGATTTTAAAGAAATAATGACCTCCTCCACTTCCAGTGGCCAAGCAACTTTTGCAAGAAGAGCTTTATTAAACTCTGTCATCTCCTTAAATCCCAAACCACCAATCTCTTTCGCCTCACAGAGCTTTGCCCAGCGGACCCAATGTGTTTTCCCATTATCCTCTTTCCCAGCCCACCAAAAAGATGCCATTTTTTCCTCCATTTTCGAACAAAGTGTGGATGACAACTTAAAGCACTGCATAGCACAAGAAAAAACCCCAGGTTCACCATTTAAAACCACAGAATAGGAAACTGTAGTAATGCAGCTCATGACAACCTTCACCCACTGTCTGTGGAACCCAAGATGAAGAAGCATTTTTTCAATAAAGAACCAATCAACTCTATCATAAGCTTTGGCCATGTCAAGTTTAAGGGCAAGGAAACACGATTTACTCTTCTTATGAGATTTCAAATAATGCATCATCTCGTGAGCATTCATAATATTGTCATGAATTAAACGCCTAGGGACAAAAGCACTTTGAGCATCACTAATCAACTGGTTTAGCAGAGGTTTAAACCTACTAGCCAAAACCTTAGAAAAGATTTTGTTAATGACATTGCAAAGAGAAATTGGCCTGAACTGGGTGATCTTGGTAGGATTTTTCAAAAGAAAAGAATTAAACGCTCTCACCAGATCATGTTTAACAATATCCCAGTTAGCTTGGAAGAATAATGGTGTAAACCCATCGGGACCTGGTGCTTTAAAAGCCCCCATACCTCTGATAGCACCCTTGATCTCTTCCTCTGTTGTTATCTGAAATTTTGTTAGGAATAAGATTCCAAAATGGATCATTGGAAGAATCAGAATGAGGAGAACAATACAATGTATTGAAAAATTGTTCTGCAATTCTTCTGATATCTGCCCGGGAATCCATCCAATTGCCATTATGATCTTCAAGCCCTGAAATACAATTTTTCCTTCTCCTAACAACAGCTTTCCTATGGAAAAAACTTGTATTCCGGTCACCATGATGAAGCCAAGCGATTCGAGATTTTTGTTTCCAGTACAATTCTTCATCTTGCCAGGCTCTTCCCAACTCTGATTCAATGCGCCTAATAGCAGAGGGATTATAAAAAGATTGCTCCTGTCATTGCATGAAGTTGAGTCTGTAAATTCGCAATTCTTTTGGCTGAGTTGTCTTCTGAACCTTGCCTCCATTGACGTAATCGCCAGCTACAATTCTTCAATTTCTCATGACATCTAAACATTGGGGAACCGACAATGGGAGCATCCCATGCCTTCTTCATTATGTCACTAAAATCTGGACAACGAGCATCAAACATGAATTGTTTTCGAACTTGTCCCAGGTCTTCATTTAAATGTAATAGGAGCGCACTATGGTCTGAACCAGAAACACTTATATGATGAACAGAGCTGTGACTGAAAGCCTCAACCCACTCATTAGTACACATTCCCCTATCAATCCGAGACCGAATTGCATGGCCTTCTCCTCTATTATTGTATGGCCGTCATTTTTTGACACACGGATATGGGATCCATATGTCAAAAAATGACGGGCGCCATTTAACTTAAAGGGGATGCCAATCAGATCCAACAATAAATTTGAAACAAATACAATATGATTATTAATACACTACTTCAAAAAAAAAAAAAAAAATTTATTAATACACCTTCGAAAAATAAAATAAATTATTAATACACTTCATTACCACCTATCAAAAAAAGGGAAAAAATAAATTTTAATACACTTCTTTACCAAAATTCGATGTAGCTATAATTGTAAGATACGGATTAAAGTCCATTACCATTTTATTACTTCAGGACCTCAGAATACTTATTGAGTACATCAATTTGCACATGCCCATGGAGAGAGATTCATTTGATTAAATATTTCACATAATAGCATATTGAACCACAGTCACGTAGCAAGTGTTTACCAAAACAAAAACCACATAAATTAACATCCAAAACATATCCGAAATTTATGAATGTTTTACAAAATCTGGAACAAAACTTTTCTTGGTCATCAGGCGGAAACAGGCATTGCATCTTCTTCTTCTGGTGAAAATGGAATTGGCTTGGTTGGTGCTGGCAGGCGCCCAATGCTATCCACTTTATCTTTCAGTTTCGGGGGAGGTCTAGCTGCTCTTGGCAGCAACCTTCCCTTCTTTTCAAACCACTCGGGCTTCAGCAATGCCCGGAAGCCTAACTTGTTATAGTACACTCTCCTGACAGACCCACCCGCGGCTTCAACTGCTGCCTTTGCCCTGACAGTCACCCTCGAAACCTGTAACCTCTAGGTGTAAGTACAGTTCTACGTTGCATGAGAGAGTGAGTTATTTCCATGCTTTGAATAATATTGAAGATGGTAAGGTAAGCTGTGACAACCTTAAATTTTAATTAAGTCTTCCCTGTGTTTAGGACCAGAATTACATGATTTTGATTTAATTTCTTTCTACCTATTTCATGTGTTGCATTTTCAATATTAGTACATCCCTAATTGCTTGGAATTTATTAAATGCATCAGAAGTCATTAACTTGATTTCTACCTATTTTACATGGTTCGTTGGCAATTTATAATTCCTTAATTGTCTAGTATATAATTTTTTTTTTGATCTAGTATTTAATTTATAGTCATGAGTTTCATTTAATTTTTCTATTTTACTCATGGGATGAATTTAGTTGTTAACAAAAAATAATAATAATAAAGAAATAAATAAAATGGGTAGGGCCATTGAGTGATTACTTTTGCCAAACCAAAAAGAAAACTCCCAGCCTGGGTTGTCTGACAGAGAGAAAGAAGAACAGAAAGTGAAGAAGAAGAAAAAGGGTTCGGACTAAGGCTGAAAATGTAGGCATTTTACCCTCACACCATCTAATCTCACCACCTCCAGTTGTTACCTTCAATTGGGTAGGGATTCTTTTAACTCTTGTAGCCTTGAGAGTTATTTTTAAAGTTCTGTTTCCCAATTTAATGTTCCATGAAATTATAGTTTTTCTTGCTGCAAGTACATGATTTTCTTGTAGTCAAATGCTTGATTATAGCTAAAGATATTATACATATGATTGGTCATGATCTGAGTTTTGGTTACATACAAGTATTGCTTATGATTTTATTTCAGAACTCTACACGAGTAAATGTTTTCCAATCAGAACTTAGCATGTTAATAGACTAATGTATATTATCAATTCTACGCCAAAATAATTCTGCTTAGATTCTGGAATGTTGTAATTGTGTTGTCTTCAATTGTTTGGGTTGAATTATTCTATTACTTAACTTTGGGACTAGGAGGGTGATGTCCCGGGTGAAAGGGGTGAGCAATTGGGTATGAGCTACCCATTGGTGAAAGACCATAAACTCGCAGCAGTAGACCCTAGATGGGTATTCAGAGTTGAATCCCTACTAGTCGAAGGGGGAGAGATAGTTGGGATCACTCTAATTGAAGTAAAGTTGTTTGACAAAAGGCCCAAATGAAGACTAGCTCTTTACTAACTCACTTTAACTCTTAAATGGTTTTGGAACTGGGATTTTCTTTTAGCTACTTTTTTAATTCCATCATGTTATAATTGGTCTTGGTAGAAACTTGGCCAACGATTCTCATGTAAATCAGATCATGTACCTAAAACCTCATGGAGGCATTTGTTAAAGGCTTTCCTACTGGGTATTGTCTCACCCTTTTTATTTTTCAGGTCTTAGTGCTCAGGACGGCGATGCTAGACCCGAGCTTGAGTTCCCATAGATGGGATCCTTTTGTGAAGCATCTTGTGCTTGGTGTTTTTGTGTAAAATATTAGCTTTAAGTACTATTTTGTTCATGTTTGATGCCTTATGAAACCATGTTAAGGTCGTGGTTGCTGTGCTAGAGTGAAGATGACAACATGCTCTCTGCTATGTGTTCTTTAGGACTGGGTACTGTATCTAGATGTTTTGTGTATGGCCTGCTAATGGTAGCATATGTACTTAGTGACTGGGCATCGGAGCTGTGACACATTATTTTGGGTGTACAAATTTGGACGGAAATTATCTTTCTATGGATGACTTTATGCAATGTATATATTCTTAGCATCTTTAGAACTTTGTTACAACTATGTATTATATAAGTTGTTTTGTTCATGGGGTATGCTCTGAATTTCTGTTAAGAGGGTTTTTGTTTATTTAAAAAAAAAAAAAAAAAAAAAAAAAAAAAAAAAAAAAAAAAAAAATTCTGCTTTAAAATTTCCTCTAGTTCTTGCCTGGAAATGAATTTTAATCAGAGGTTGTAGTGCTTCAAATGCTGTGAAATTTTTATCATACATTCCCCTTTGTGTATAAAGTCTCTCACAAAATTTTTATAATTTTTTGATTGGTGGATATTTTTTTCTAAATCTTATATCATCTGCTGTTTGGTTTCCGGTCACGGTTTGGAAACTGAATTTTTTAAAAGAATTTGACGGCCTTCCTGACATCAATAAATTATGAAAATTTCCAGTTTTATTATTTCAAGTGTCTAGTTTCTAAAGGTTAAGGCCCAAAATTTTTATTGGCTTTCTAAAAGACTAAGCAGGCCAAAGTTTTGCACTTGGTTCCAATTCAGCACAAGCTGTGAGAGCCTTCTTCCTTCCAAAACCTGTTTTCCTTGGTGTTTTTCTAGCATCTGGGAGTGGCTCGGTCACATTGTAATCTGAGTCTAGTTTCTAAATAATTTTAGTTTGCTTCAGTTCGACAATAATTGAATTTTCTACGAATTTTTAAGTAATTGCTGCGCAGAATTTTCTTAAGTTGAGAACTGCTGTTCCATTTTTTTTTTTTTTTGTTTTAACCTTATTATCACGCCCTATGGTTTTGGGGTGTGACATAAGCTTTGTGTATGTCCACAGTTCTATGTTGCATTAGAAAGTGAGTCACATGCTTTTGAACTACATTAAAGATCGTGAGATAAAATTAATGTCAATAAGTTCACAATCACAAATTCCAGTTGTAAGACCACGGATAAATGGACTCCTAAGATAGACCCAATTTATTTAGAAGAATTAACTAGTTTCATCCAGTAGATGACTTAAAACACAGGTCGGATGCTTCCTTCATTGCCATGTTTCAATAGAGGGAGGAGCATTGAATTTGAGGGGTTTTAGGTCCATTAGTTTGGCGAAGAGCGCATGTAATATGCTGGTTAAGACTTGCTCAAATTGAGTGGTAGATAGCCAGCCCAATTTCCAAACTCGACATTAAGAAGACGTAAGATTATGTGAATTGGGATTCTGTGTGCTTGCTACATGGAGAATAAGGACCAGAGAGTGTATCTCGACTGCTCACATTTCTATCCTGATCACTGGATTCCCAGCAGGTTTCTTTGACAGTTCAATGGTCATTAAGGCAAGGGATCAACTCCATTTGTGATCATGATGATAGGGACCTCAGCAGAATGACTAGGCCTAATATAGTGGCTTCTTAGATGGATTTGATGCAGGTGT
Source organism: Cornus florida (assembly GCF_030987335.1). NCBI lineage: Eukaryota > Viridiplantae > Streptophyta > Magnoliopsida > Cornales > Cornaceae > Cornus > Cornus florida. The sequence continues at coordinate 28,406,929 of NW_026775572.1, forward strand.
AGTAGAAGGAATCTCTACCGTAGTTTCCTACCTTTTAACTTGCAGATGATACAATCAGTTTCTAGGGGGACACAAGAGTTCAGGGATTTAGAGATGAGGTGGCGCACCCTGCTTTACATTCAATGCGGAACCTAGAGAAGAGCAAAACCATCCACATTCGGAAGGTAAGAGACATGGTTCAACTTGGAACTTGGGACACAAGTTGGTAATCTCTTCCCAGTTCACACTTGGGGTTCTCCTTGGCACCTCTTTAAGGCAACTTCCTCGTGAGACTAGGTGGTAGAGATGTTTCAGAAGAGATTGACAGAGTGAAAGAGCGAATACTCCAACAATACCTGTGGAGAAGAGGCAAACTTAAATCTTATCAAGAGTACCCTCTCAAGCTCGCCCTACTTCATATTCACCATTCTGGCCTCTTTTGCCAAGGGACTTGCGAAACTTGAGGAATTTTCCTTTGGAGAAATGGGAAAATAGTTCAAATGACTTGGTTTGCACCCTCTAACTGGCTGGGGGGATCTTGTGTGTGTGTGGAAAATCAGAATGCTTTGAGATGGCATTTAGCCAGGATAAAAAGTTCATTTGGGCTGATTGGAAAGAGAACATATAGGAAATACAACGCAAAAGGCAAAAATAAATAACACGCTTGAAAAAATAACGTGAACCCGTGATAAATGAAGATGGGCAAAATAAATTAATTGAATTAACAAAATTACACTAGGGTGAAATTAAGGAGTAAGGAAATATGAATAAGTCACCAAATAACATCAAACAATTCTAACTAGTAAAAGCAAAACTAAAGAGACTGAAACTAATTTTCTCCTACAATATTGAGTTATTTTTATAAAAAGCAACACCATAACGCTACATATATATGAAGAAAAAAAACACATACCATACCGCAATACACATGAACTTTATAATAATACATGATATAGACATTTTGACAAAAGATGCACAAAATAACAACGCAGGGAAGATAATTAGCTAGTTAATCTAACATAATTAGTAACTAAGTAATAAAGGGGGACAAAAACCCTTCTCATAGTTGTCAAAATAACAATGCATGGAAGACAATTTTGTTAATGGAAGTTTGAAAAGACTTAAATACCCTTCTCATAATTGACAAAAAATATATATATATAGAGATTATGAAAGGGAAAAAGGAAAAGCCAGATGACATCATTTGGCTTGCCCTAAATGACCCACTTGTGGAAAATCCTCTCTCTCTCCCCCTCTCTAGTCCAACACCGCTAACCTCCCCACCATGACAGTTAATTCCGACTGGCGGCAACAAGTACAAGCCCAAAGCAAAGCTAGTGGCCCCCATCGGCCACTTCAAGAGCTTTTCCGTCAATGGCATCAATGCCAACTTCTTTGAAAGCCTTTACTGTGCCTCCACCGCAGACGGCAGCGAGTCAGAGAAATTTGGCACAAAGCCAACAATGGAGACAAGAGTGGACATCATAGGCACTCAATCTGATTGATCCTAAAAGAGCTAAAAGGTCACACTTTTACCTAAAAAGTGGACCCTGTTTTTATTCCGTTTTCTTGATGTTTATTTTCTGTTCCCGTTTTCTTGAATTTTGCTACATTTTTTTTTCTCTCGGGCTGGACCGAATTTCTTGGATGAGTGGTTCACAACCATTTTATGGATTGATCTGAGAGGTTTGATTGTGAGGGTTGAAACAAAAAATGAGGCATAGTGCAAGGAGGAAAAAAGAAAAGGAAGAAATTAAAGGATGATATATTGTTTGTGTGTGTACTGTATGTACAATAATATAACTTGACTATGCTAGATCATTTACAACATGCAGTAGAGAGAGAAAAAATATATATAGGGATGATACATTGTTTTTAGGAACTATCTTGTTGTATAGAGGGAGCTTAGCTAGTTGTTCTTGTACACTTATGTACACAGAATATGAACACCCCACCCCACCCCCATGAGGGGGATTTATTTATTTTTATTGCATTTATACTTTGAATTAAAAATCACATAATATCTTGAACTCTCTGTACCCTTCAAAAGTATACTTGTATCGGACACATGACACTCGGGCTAGGGTATGAAAAATGTGTTTGACATGATTGGTAATCCATGCATCTAAAAAGCAAATCCAATAATTTAATTTTAATGCATTATTGCTTTAAAAATGTGTGAAATCTGTATATTCACTATGTTGTCAAAAAGCATTATTTTACTCCAAAAAACAAAAGAAAATATACTAATAATATGAATTTAGAATATTTAACACTGTTCCAGTGTCTAAATAATTCTAATAAACTAAGCAATACGATAAATTTGATGCTTGGGCACATACCCGAGTCCATGTGACTCAGAGTTTTGTCAATATCAACTTGTTCTGCATAGCAGAAACATTTTATCCCCATTAGACAAGGAAAAAGAAAAAACTGCCCAAAAAAAATCTCATTATTTCATGCAACGTCATATCATACCACTAAATCCGGTATTAGGGAGGGAAAATGAAGGAAACAAACAAACTAGAAATAAAACAAAACTACATGAAAGGAAGTTATATGGGTTAAATTAAGAGTCAGAAACAACATGCAGAAAGACATAAATTAGGCTTACCTCAAGATGAATAGGCCATTTTATCTCTTCGGCACCGCGTCCCATCAATCTTACTCCATCTTTAATTTGCTTCCCTATTGCCCCTGTATCCTATAAGGAAAACAATAGCATTGGTTATTAACAAAAGCATATGATTGAAGAGTGAAGGAAATTATCCAGATAAGAAAGTAAGTACCTTGAGAGTTTTCATGGTGATCAACTCTGAAGAGTCTATCTTCCCTGCATTGATAAATTTAGCAATCTTCCCTAGTCCCACTGGCTGCCACAACAATGAGTGAACTTAATGAAAGTAACAACCAAAATCCTCCTTCAAATAGAAAGACGTGAACACAAAATATTTTCTTTAATCTTTGAATTGAAAGCAGGAATTTCTAATAACCATAGCTCGTAATTTTCCCTTAAAAGTAAACATTGCAATATCCTATATCAAAAGGATATAACAACAAAAAATGCACCAAAATCCCCTTTTATAATGGTTGATAATAACTGGTTTAAGAACAGACAAGCAAGACATACAAATTGGAGCCAAAACTCCTACGCGAATGTATTAAAAGCAGACAAATGTCGTTGCAGGATCGATAATACAAATAAAAGGCAATATGCCTATAAGATTACAACAGTTGGCAAGATAGTCATTGTATCAGTAAGAGTCCCCGCAGATAAAGGCTGTGGAGGATTTTAATCTCCCAGGTGACACATCCAAGTGATGCAAATTAGATCAGTAATAGTCCCTGCAGATAAAGGCTGTGGAGGATTTTAATCTCCCAGGTGACACATCCAAGTGATGCAAATTAGACTAGCAATCATCGATGAGATTTTCACTAAGTTTATGCATTCATTGGCCTCTTATGAGCAAAAATAAAAAATAAAAGGCTGTAAAAAGAATCAGCATAGATCACGAGCAACTGATAACCAATTCAGTTGTTCCAAAAGTTCAGATGGAACAGTGAACCTAACTCCAATAGATAATTTCACAGATGAGAAATCCCCAAACACATAAGTGTGTTCTCTGTACAGTGACCACGGCCGGTCACTGATTGGACAAAGTTATAATTGAATCATCAGAACAGTGCCAAGAAATTATATTTTATTGGACTGTAACATAACCGAGTCCTCAACCGAGTCCTCAACATGTATACAGTATGATTTATTGCTTTGCACTTGTAAGTTGACCGGTAAGAGCATCATTCCTTCTCTTTTTTTTGGCCTTTTGCTTGGTCTCCATGTTCTTTTACATTTCAATGTCAAAAAGCTTTGTTCCATGGAATAGATGCTAATTTATGGTAAAAGTTGCCATTTTAATTGTGGGACTTCCTTGAAAGTCATATTTACATCCTCTTAAGGTAAGAACACTGAAAACTTTTTTTTGCTCTGTTAAATTTGAATGATTGTGCTTCTGAGAGCATTTGACAACTGGGTTATTCTTATTGAGATTGTATTAAAGAAAATTGTGGTTTTGATGGGTTTGTGTTGTTTGGATGGTCAGTTAGTTCATGTGAGTTAATTGGGTATCAGAATAAATTGGAGTTTGGTTGCAATCTAATAGTAAACTTGATTAATTCAACTAATCTCACACTGTTGAAAGATGAAGTTCTATAGATATTTGGAAATCTGAGTATGATCTTTGAACCAGATCCAAGAGCTTAATAGGGCCACTAATGGGGATTCTGGTTTTTGAAGTTCCTGACTTTTATCAAGTTGGGTTTTTCAATCTTATTAATGGGGGTTTCTGATATTTCTCAAAAATTGATGTTTGAGATTTTGTGAAGAAACTTCTTGCAGCAATGTTTCCGTATTTTCCTTTCATTCTTGGAGAAATTGGATTTTTATTGTTGCCACTTTGAAGGCCTGCCGTGGGATAAATTATGCAATTATTTGATTGCAGCTTCTTGTGGCTACTTGGTCTAATGTTGTGGGTACAGTTATTTGATTGGAGAAGATTTAAAGAAACTAGTTGTGGGTGTATTTTTTTGGATTCAAATGGATGCATTGCAAGTTATTGCTTCTGCAACACAGATAGTCTCGAGTATGGTAGGAGCCGTTGGTGCACTGGAGCAGGCCTCTAGAAATCTTGATGAAGCTCCAAAGAGAATACGAAGCATAGAGGAATTTGTATGCGATCTTGAGAATTTGACACGCTGAATTAAGCATAAACATATGTACAAGCTACAAAACCCCCAACTAGACCGCCAAATTCAAAGCTTAAATGGCCTTACAGAACAGCTGCATCCAAACATCCAGAGGGCAAGAAGGATCGTGTCAAGGAGTAAAATTAAGAAATTGGCTAAGGTTGTGTGGAGTTCTGTAGCAGTGGATCCACTTGGGAAGATAGTGAAGACAATTAGAGATGACTTGAACTGGTGGCTTGAATCTCAAAGATTGACTGAACAAGTTGAGAATGCAATAGAATCAACTGCGAAAAACATCCCGGTTCAACTGAAAATAAACACGGATCAATGGTACCCAATTTCTAGTAAGTGCAAATTTGTGAGTAGTTTACTAGAGAAAGAGGATTCCCATAAGGTCATTCTAATAGTTGGCTTATCTGGTATTGGAAAGTCATGTTTGGCTCGTCAAGTGGCTTCCAATCCTCCAACAAAGTTTGTGGATGGAGCAGTTGAACTTGGATTTGGGCAATGGTGCAGTAAGGCTGCTTGTAATGGTAGTAAAGCTGAATACCAAAAGCGCTTAGCAAGAAAAATTTGTAAATTTTTTTTGCAAATTGGATATTGGAAGAAGATGAAAGATGACAGTGGAGATCTTGAATATGTTTGCAGCCTGCTTCAGGAAGCATTGTACAGGAAGAGCATTTTGATCCTTCTTAATGATGTATGGGAACAAGACATTGTTGAGCGGTTTGCAAAGATGTATGATAATGATTGCAGATACTTGGTAACAACAAGAAATGAATCAGTTTACGAAATAACAGAAACTGAGAAAGTAGAGTTAAGCAAGGACGATGTGAGGGAAATAAGCAAGGCAGTTCTTCTCTACCATAGCCTCCTTAGCGAGGAAGAGCTTCCGGTATGAGCTATATTTTTCTATTATATTCATCATCTTCAAAATTTTATATGGATATAAGCTGCATGTATACTAAACTTATGTCCATCTGCTTAGATCACGAGCATCAATAAGTAAACTTATGTCCATCCGCTTAGATCATGATCATCTATTGAGTCTTGGCACTGGAACATGGGTTCACTTCTACGAAGATATCTTTCCTAAATTTTGAGCTTCTAGATATCCAAGTGTTTCCATTCATTCTCTTTCTAGTTACCTCTGCCATCGAGCTATTTCAACTTGTGCCATAGCACTCACTAATGGTGCTATAATAGGCCCTCCATGCATGGGGCACAAACCAAGCATTTCAGTTGGCCCTCTTTACATTATAACTTATTGAAGCTACTTTGATGTTCTCTTCCACATATCAACACTTGTCCACCTACCACCCTCATGTCAGCCACTTGTTTTTTAACATGTCTTTTTGACTTTCCGTCACTGATTCTATGGTTGGCCTTAAATCATCGTCCAGAATTTTTATTTAGATATAGTTGTTGTGCACCAGCTTCAAAGAACTTTCAATGACATGTTGGAGTCACCACAAGATAAAATTTCTCTTCATCTATGAAAATGAGCTGAAGGATCTTTTCATTACTATAATTAGTCTATTCCAGAGCTCTCACACACCAAAAGGTCCGCAGAAACAACACATTTCTGCATCCATCTTCATTGAGAAGCCATGGAACATTCAGCTATTTCTTGTTTAAAGGCATACATAATTCCAAATAGAAGAAAGATAAACAAATTAAACCTACATTCTGAGTCCTTCTGGAGATTAATAAATATGAAGGGTGTACGCTATTGCATTCATTCTTTCATTTTCTTCCACCTGCCAAGTCCAGCGTTTGTCAAATTTTGGACAGAGAAACAACTTTTATGAGGTTATAGTCATGATAAAATTCATGCGGCTTTACAGGACCATGAGAAGATAGAGATTTGGTCAGAATCAATCGACCTTTTTTTTTTTTCCCATCATATTTAATTTATTGGCTTTGTTAACTCTTTTCCTTACTAGTAGCCATATATGTGGCTTGGGTTCAATATGTATCTTGACAATTACTTTAGCAAATAAATGCAATTATTTTTGTATTATCTAGTAACTATTGATGTCATGTTACATCGCAAACTTGTGTGTTCAAAATGTCATGTAAAATACTATGGACTGATCGCGACAAATGTGCAAATAAACCAAGTAGAGTTGAGTATCTGGTTTTCGAAATCAGCTAGGTCAAGGTGAGATGGTGTTCAGACATGGCTCAAGCTCAAGGTGAGCTTAGTTAACCTTGTCCAAACTTGGCTTCCTTGTTCAGCTGAGCTTGAACTTGACTCATCTCATGCTCGCTTGTACCATCAAATAACAAATTAAAAGAAGTAGAAAAACTATTGTCCCAAATCAAACCCACATATCTGAATGCACACTTTCAATTTCTGACTCTTATATCTAGAAACCTTAATCCATGTATCCAAACTGTGCATACCCAGACTCGTAAACAAAATAAAAACAGAAGGTCCTAGACTCTTAGATATATTAGATCCACAGAAAATACATCAAGAGCACACAATGTCTGTATGATCCGACTTACATTACAAGTATTGATCATTTCCACACACAAAAAAAGTAAAAAATAAAATCTAAATAGCACAAAACTAATCAACTAGGCAAACCCATAAATGATCAAACAAACAAACCTGAAAACTGAGTCTGTATGATTCGACTTAGAAAACCAACTATTTGATCATTTCCACACTAAATTAATAGGAAAAAAACAAAAAAACAAACAAATAGCACAAAACTAAAACTAGGCAAACCACAAATAGCACAAAACTAAAACTAGCCAAACCCATAAATGATCAAACAAATAAACCTGAAAATGGAGGGTAAAGGGGTTCTTAAACCCTCTTTTGGGCATTCGTCGACGCATTGGAGTCTGGCCGCCTTCAAAGCCAAACTTCATGGTGCCTCTGGCCTTCTGCCCCTTGTGACCTCTTCCAGCAGTCTTGCCTTTCCCAGACCCAATCCCACGACCCTTCCTCGTCTTCTGCTTCCTTGCCCCCTTGTTATCTTGCAAATCGTTCAGACTCAGAAGGCTATAAGCCCTAATACCCCGAGGAGCAAACACTCCATTGCCATTGATGAAATTGGGATTAGGGTTAGGATTTTCTACCAACGGTGAAGGCAAACGTGGTGATGATACCGCCCTTGAGACGATAGAGCTGGGTTTGGAATTGTAAATGGAAGCATTGTGAATCGAAGTTGCTAGCAAAGAAGACAGCCTTCTTCTTAACATTATTTGCGTTGATAGAGAGTGATTCTAACCGTATTTCCTAGATGTGGTTTTGTGTCTTCTTCATCTTCGAAAATTCAGGGTTTTTCGAGGAGTTGCAGAGGGTTTAAACTGTTTGGTTGATGGTCTAGGTGTGAAGTGGGTCTTTGCCCTATGGTGTGATCACTGTGAGTCTGTTGTGACCATGGCAAGCACGTGTATGTTACTTCAGTGCTTTCCATATACTGAAGGTTTCAGACTTTCAGACTTTCAGACTTTCAGATCATGCCCTGTATCAAACGGTTGATTTTACTCCACTGGGACTACTCGTCTGCTAACTTTCAGTGTGAAATGAAATGTGCTTGCAATTGTGAAGATAAATAAATCTGTAATACTTACCGTAATAAAAAATAAATAAAAATCAGTAAATCATAAATAGTATGAGTTTTGTGTTAAGGCTTGTTTGTATTGGCTTTTGAAAAGTTCCTTTTGGCTATCAAAGCCAAAAAGTTGATTTTTTTAGGTTGTGTTTGGTGAGGCTTCTTGATGCAAAAAATCCTTTCATTATAAAGGGCTTACAAGAATGACTTTGCAAAAACAAATTTAAGAATAAAAAGTTGTTTGGCTAACATCATGTTGAAAAGTGCTTTTATTTGGAAAAGCAATTTTATTCACATGATGTATGTTTGGTAACAATGTGTGAAAAAGTCCTTCTACTATTAAATAATTACAAGTTTACACTAATAACCTTATATAACATTTACGTATCTTGCTTCAAACACAATTATTGAATCATATTAGCACCAGTGTTTTGTCATCCCAAAAAACCTCATGGAGTATTGCCATTAATATTTCTAACATATTCTAATAATGTGTTGAGATAATAAAGATATGCATGATAAAAAAGCAAATTTTTCCAAAAACAAAATTCATCTTCAAACAAATAGAAACAAAAAAAATTTCGTAAATTATATACCACTTCATTTCACATATTCAGATAGAGAAAAATAATTACTTGACTTTTGGTCTGGAACTAATGGTGACTTGGTGAGTAAACTAGTTGTTCTCCTCCCTCTTTATTTGATGAGCATCATAAGTGGTGAAAAACACAGTGATCATCAATCATACATCCACAACAAACCCAGGAATCTTTACATCCATAACAAGTCCAAGAATCCTTACATCCATAACAAGTCCAAGAATCCTTATGGACTTCTTGTGCAAATTGCTCTGTACTTGGATATATTTCCAATTAAATCAAAAGAGAGGAGAAACTCTATTCATTTTTCTTTATCAATTTGAATTCATATTACATGCTCTTACATTCAAGTAAGAAAGAAGAAGAAGAGAAACGGAACGGTTATTTAAGCAATGTAGCCAACTCATAGTGTCTTCGCATGCATTGAGTTATATTGACAAGGAGCTAAAAAGATTAAAATCATTTGCTCTTTAATTTTAATTGACATGCTCTTATTTTGTTCTAATCATCTAAATTGCATGAAAAGAGCGAAGAGTACATCCAGGCATAAAGAGTATGAATTGCAAAGCCCATCAATAAAACAAGAAAATTGATAAATACAATGCCAACTTCCGTATAATCTAAAAAAAAAAAAAATCATATGCCTAACCTAAGTCCTGACAGAAAAAAATAAATAAAAAAATTTAAGTGAGCTGTGACAAGTGGAGAGATTTCTTACTTTACTTTGCAGGTTAAATTGAGTGAGAAAAACAGAAATATATATAGAGATTTTATTTTAGAGAATTAGAAACTAAAGAAACACACAAACCTTCCAAAAAAATAATAATAATAAAGGAAGGAATACACAAAACAACAATACCAACATATCATACATCGTATAAAGAGCCTGAATGGACTTTGCGAAAAGTATAGAGAATTTGCAGGTGTTGGAAATTAATATAGGTCTTGAAAATATTAATTGGATGATGGAAACTGTTGACCCTAAAATCGGCTGGTTAGAGCCGATCTTAAATTGATGAGTTGCGGGCGTGCCAGAACCAAATATATGGTTCAATTGTGAATTGTCAACTTATAGTCTCTTAAGGAATGTTGACTTCAGGCGATTATAGGAGATAGAGAACAAATAAACTCCTAAATGAGTTCAATATTGCCTTAGTTAAAAAGACTTTCTGTAAACAAATTATAGTAACGTAACGAGAGAATAGAAAGGGGGAGATAATGGATATAGCAAGAAAAGAAAAGGAAAGAATAAGGAGAGAAGAAGAGAGAGAGAAAGAAAAAGAGAAAGAAAGAGATACAGAGAGATTAAGATAGAAAAATAGAGATGAAGAAGAAATAGCAAGGATGCTATTCTTAGAAAGGCTTGAAGAAGCAAACAAATAATAATAAGGATTCTGATGGTGCTGGACATCTAGTACAACGTGCCTCTCTGTCTATTTATAGAATAAATGGTAAAACAAATTCCTAAATACAAGCATCCTAGTTATATTCTAATACAACCACATAATTATTCAAATTAAACTAATCCTAACTAAATACTAATTCAAAAATCAAGTAAACACATAAATCACATATAGCATAAAATTCAAAAACATTCTATCCATGTAGCATCCTTGCATATAGCGTTATTTTGTATGAGAACTGCCACGTCACTGTTCATGTATAGCACTAATGGATTTTATTCCAACTAAAATGTTATTCCAAACCACTTTCAATCCAATCACCTTCCATGACCCAGATATCCTTCTCGGCCCAAACTCCTAGCACATCATCACTGACCAGGCTTTATGTTCATGGCCCATATTACTATATCATTGATCATCAAGTCCAATTGAAGCCCAAACCCAATTACCAAAATGGGTGTCAACAGAAACTGAAATATATATATAGGGAGAGAATTAGATTATTAGTCTCTCTACAATTGTAATTGCTAGAGAATTTTGTTGAATTTGTAATTGCTAGACTTTTGGTGAATTTCTACACAAAAATCTTCATTGGCCCACATAAATCTAAAGAGAGAGAGCAACATATCTGAAACATTGATTTAGACTTGAACTATATGGTAGAGGCAAACAGGCTGACAAACGTTGGAATTAGATTAAGAAGATTAAGAATGATATATACTATGAATAGGAGTGTAGCCATACTTAATTTCATTCTCTTAAACTAAAATCCATATTAATATATGGAATTGGAGGATAACACATGAGTATATTTTTTGTGTGCTTCTCCCCAATTTCACAAATAAATATGTTGATCGGTCTTCAAAACCCTAACTTTGCATAAATTTAGCAATAAGCACTCCCAGAGTCGCAAGAATTGTTTCAAGATAAGAATTTGAAGGGGATCTGCAACTCTTTCACTTTCTTGTGTAGCATCGTTATTCTTGTGTAACTAGCATAGACTACTTTCTGGAAATAAAAGGGGGTAAAATCGTTTATGCAATTATTTACTTAAAATGAGGTATTGGCTTATCCAAACGTGAGTTTAGAAAGCAAGTTTCATAAGCTTTGTTGGAACGGACTTTTAATGACTTTCGATTTCATTGGAAATCAATTTCAAATATTTTGCCAAACACTTAAAATTTTCACAAACGGGCTTTTTGGGTTTGGAAGCCCGTTTAAAGCCTTTAGGAAGCTCAGGCAAATAGGCTCTTATTATTTGGATGATTTTGTAGAAAAGCTTCGCCCCTCAAAGAGAATTTTATAATTATCGTAATCTTGTGTTCTTAATATCATATTTTCAAACTGTTGAGATATTGTTCTGGTAAAATTTTCATTTATACCAGTGAAGAAGACACATTGTACTCTTACATGTGATTCTTTTATTTATAATCGGCGATAGTTGCATTGTCCTGTGAGATGTCATACATGTAAAAAAATGTTAGCTAAATAAATTGATAATTATGATATTAGTCCATATTCACTCAGAAAAAATTTACCCTTTAAGCAATTTTAATCTTGTTTGTGATTCTTTTATTTTTGTTGTTGATTAAGTCTCTCATTTTTATAAAGTGTATATCTTCATTGTTGCTTTTTATTTTATTTTATTTTACTCTTTTTTTTTGTTTATTTTTTTTATTTTTTTTGAGGAGTTAAACAAGACGAAAAATAATTACATGGTGGGCCTTTGGGCAAACTGACAGTTCAATTACTGGGAAACAAAGCCCAAATAGCTAACAAGAGATCCAAAAAAAAAGGAGCCCCAGCCCCAAACCCAAACTAATAACCTAAATTAACTGCTAATATAATCGTGAATGAGGTTATATGTTCATCAATTTCGATAATCAATCCTATTTTGTAAGGATTCCAAATATTCTGAATGCTCAGTCCGGTGGTCTTGGAGGAGGACAGAGAGAGGTTCCAGTCACTTAGGTGTGCCATGCAACAGCATGGTCTTTGAAGAAACCAGGCTTGAGAATGGAGGTAATGGTGTGACATATTTTTATTAAAACAACCTTATGTAAACATTTTTTCAATCAAAAGATTCGATTATTTCTTTCCTCCCGTCTGTGATAGACAACATATGAGAGACATACTTATCGTTTGGTACAAAATTGAACTTCCAACGATTACTAATCCATAGAACTAGAATGTTTCACTTCCAAATTTGGGAGTGAAATTTGCATTTGTCTTGAATGTATCTCTGTTGATGGTGGTTCATGAAAAGGATGAGGAGATCGTTCCACGTAAGCCAAGAGATCTGAGATCAGTATTCAAGTGGAGATCCACGCAACACAAGGGATTCTCTAGGTATGGAGATTAAGAAAGGGAAGGCCGACCTCGGTACCATGCAACCTCGAGCTTGTCAGAGGATAAGAGTTAATGTGGTGGTTGTGTGTGTTTAAGGCTGATTAACACCCCTATTTATAGTGTTTTCCTCCTCGGTCAATGTCTTTTGGTCCTTTAGCTGAGCCCGCTCTTATCCACAGGTTTAATGGTCTCTTCCTCTGACGGATGAGACATTGATGGATGGGCCGCGGCGCTTTGCCCCCTGGACAAAGGAGGTAACGGCGCACCCTAACTAATGCGGGTCTTATCAAATGTCTTTCGCAATTAATGCATTGCTTATCCTTTATCGCTCGAGCTTAGATACCGGGTATCAATTCCCCATCGTGCTGGCCTCGGACTGAGGCAACCCCTTAGATCTCAGCCACCTATCCACATGTCCTCAGATTCCCGTGTTTCAGTGGGGATAGGCCCCTTTCGAGGTCCTGCCTTCATGACCTTGCAGGTTCCCATCCCAGTTCTATCCCGAGGTCTTCTTTGCCAAGAAGGGGACATGTACACAGGTTAGTCGAGGTTACTCTTGCAGAGAGCACCCTCGAGCGAGCCAGGGGGGGAGGAGCCCATCCGACTGGAGCGGGGCGCGTCCATAGTAGAGGAAGGGTAGCGACCCCTCCCTCAACCAGTGAGTTCCGTTATTGGATAGGTAGCTCGAGAATACCTAATCCACCTGGGCACGCCAGGTCAGCACTGGCCAGTTGTGCCTATGTTGCAGAGGTGGCACTACTTAGTCAGCTATCGTGGCGTGGTCATCAACATTTTGCCCCTCTGCTCGAGGTCACCAAAGGGGAGCTCGAGCAAATTATTAACTTGGTTCAGGTTTGCCGTCATTATTGCTGGTACTAAAGAGTCGCATCTTTTCAGTCTCGAGGAGTCACATTACCTTGAGGAGTCATGTTGCTTTGGCTTCCTAGGCCACGTGTCGCTTTTTTACCGGTGCGCCGAGTTGCGACGCCTCAAATACCGAGCCTCTGTCTTTTCATTTGTCAGAGGCCGCTTGGGGTGTCGACCCCTACTATTTAAGTCCATACTTGTTTTTTCCTTGTGAGATCGTGCAAATTAAATTTGACTTCTTAAAAAATCTCACCTTCCCCCACTTTTACTCGAGGTAGGATAACAGTGATGGCCTTGCATGACGATGTCCCAAACGTCCCTCCCTTGGCTGAATGGCGAGTTGCTCCCTATTTTGGCCCGAACGATACCTTTTGGGCGAACAGCGATAAGCTTAGCAAGGTGGATGAGACCCCAGCGGGCACATTCCTATTTGAGGGCGAGCCTTATGCACAGGCAGGAATACCCATCCTTCCTAGTTCGGTACTGCGATTCAAAGTCGAACGCGATGACTTTCCCATTCTAGTCTCGCTTTTACCGGTCAGACCGGTCACGGCCGAGGCTGGGATCTGTGGACGGATGCCATATTATCTGATGCCGAGTTTCTTGAGACTCTGAATGCTTCAAGGATTGCAGACGTGGTTCGGAACACCCGCGAGCTAACCATCCCCCGAGACGTGCATGATCTCGCCCTTCTCATATCTCGGTGGAGTCGCGATACCCACACTTTTGTTACCTCATGGGGCGAGTTTACCCCCACGACAGTGGATGTAGTACAGCTTATGTGTTTGAATGTGTTTGGCGAGCACAACCCTGGCTCCTGGGTGCTTTCTGAAGACGAGGTCAAACTCGTTGCCAAGCTTCGCAGCGGTGTCACAGCGGCCGGGAAGATCGCTTCGTGCTATCAGGATTACGGACTTCGTGAGGAGTTTCCAAAGACTGGAAAGAAATGCACTTTTGTGTCGCCCCTCCGTTACTATTTTCGGGACTTTCCTCTCAGGACCAAGAAGGAGAGGCCTCCTTCAATGGTCCTAAATGCAAAGACTCAGCTCGCCTCGCCGCATTTCTTCTATCTTGGCTATCTAGGTTTATTTTTCCAGGTCCTCCTGATAATGGACCTTGTCCGGATCTTATTCCTTTGGTTGTTAGGTTATCCTGCGGCAACAGCTTTCCTTTAGCCGCGCTATTTCTTGGTACGCTCTATCATGAGCTCAACTTGGCGCATGCCCGGATGGAACGCTCCGTTGGGCGTATGAGCGTGGTTTCTCTTGTCAATACAATCTTCCTTCAAATGTTCCTTTATGAGCATTTTCCCCGTTATGGCCCTCGCCCGACAGCGCTTCCTCGGGACAAAGGTTTGAAGCGATCTTTTCAATGGCACAAACATTCCACAAAAAAGAAATTGGTGGAGTACATTGACAGGGAGAGTTGCTTTCTAGCTCGTCCCTATACTCAAGGGCCGCGGGTGGAGTGCTGTGCCTCAAAGGATGGCATGGTTATCTCAGGCAAGTCTCTGAGACGTACCCCAGCCTTGACAATGATTGCTCTGTACACTGCGGGTTACCTTCCTGCCCTTCTTCCTCCTAACTCGGGTGTGGGTAAAGTTTACAATCCCCATAAGGTGGCTCGACAGTTTGGATTGGATCAAGGACTCGCTCGAGACTATGGATATGGTGCGCGCCAAGACCATAGTACCTATGCCTTGGGATTTCTACGTTTCATTAATTCTAAGGAGGCTGAGCTCTTGTGAGATCGCCATATTCTTTATGTTCCCTCGACCTCGCGAGTGGGACGATGGGGGGCACAAACGAGAGCATACTGGAAGGAAGTGATCAATTCTTTTAAGCAATTTGTGGTTAGCACTCCAGTTCATATCCCTGCTCGTTCTTTGTTGAAAAGTGACACCTCATTTCGTCCCTTCAAGAACACGTAGATAGCGGCTCGTGGGAAGATTTACAGTACCTCAGGCTTGCTTCCCTTAGTTTCATCTAGTGCTGCAGCGCCCGTGATAGCTCTCCGAGCTACAAAGACTCGTCGAGATAAGCGCAAAGTCGATCGGGATGTTAGTACTTTTGTCCCCGTGGCCACTTCTTTCAAGAAACCTAAGGTTAGTGCAAGTTACTGTCTTCGTAATTTCCATCATTTCTTAATACTTAAACTGTTCCTCGTTTGTTTCCAGAACACCTCAAAAGATCCCCCCCTCGTTCACAGTTCTATTGCTCCCGCGGATGCTTCTCTTCCATCTAGTCGAGCGGGGGTGGCTTCGAGCACAAGATCCCACTCTGTGTTACTTAAGAAGACCTCTACTGCAGGCGCCACAGTTCATGTTTCAACGATTCATACTGGCTTGGCAGTTCCTTCCGATCCACTTCACACTCTTGCAAGCGTCCTTGAAGACCCCGATCGAGCAGCAAGAGAGATTCTGGCATTGGACCTAAATCCTCCTGTACCTTCCCGTCGCGGGATGGGGAAAGAGCTGATCCCCTTGGCTCGAGGCTTAGGCCGTCTTAACGAGGAGACGGGATAAGTCAATACCGAGGTGGACCCTGCCATGGGGACCTTTAACTTTGAGAGAAGCCCAACTCACTCGCCTTCAAACGCAAGTAAAATTTTTTTTTATATTTTTATTTTTATTTTTTGAAAGACACCTTTGTCTTCATGATGTTACAGACGTTGAAGCGACCGCCTATGATGCAGCCGAGGCAGCTAATGGTTCTGAGGGTCATCATTCAGGTCAACGAGGTGAGGACAGCGACACTAGCTCGCAGGTTGAGATCGTCCACGTACTACCGCGAGAGCCTATTGCCGAGCTGCGGGAGATGGTTGAGTCAGCCATCTAATCCCTTCCTCCCCCTGAAGAGGATAGCTTAAATGAGACGGGGAGCTCAACCTTCAACGACTCTTCCAAAGATGAGGCCTCGGGCTCACATGGTCCGGAGCAAAATGATCCAAGTGTTGATCAAGTCGAGGCCATGGCTTTGTCTGAACCAGGGCGGGACGCGCATGCGGCCAGTGAGAGACGTCATTCCCTCGAAGGTGACGAGGAGAGGGAAGACACCGAATAAAGTCCTAACAGGCTAGATCAAGGAGATCGCGTTACTTCACGCATTTCGTGGGGTGGTACCGTTGTCTCGAGGGAAGAGGTAGAGATCCTAGAAGAGATAAAGGACAAGTATCGGCAAACTTTTGGAAATCTCGAGGGGATGCTGCCTTTATTCCTGGAGTTTGTATACAAAACCACGTGCGAGCTTGTGGTAAGTCTCCGAGGAGCCAGGGATCGTTCCTTAGGCAGAAAGGAGCTCGAATCCCTAGATCGCCTATTTGTAAATATGAAAAGAGCACAAATTGACGTGACTTGGGCCGAGGAAATCTTTGCGCGAATCAAGGCCTTTGGGGAGCGCGAGAAAATGGTAGAGGAAATTAAGGATTTTCGTGATCAGGTCCTTGAAGAAGAAGGTATCTTTGAAAATGAGAGGATACGTTTGGTCGAACTGCAACAACAAGTGAATCTGAGGGAACAACATATCACCTCTTTGAAGAACGAGATCGAGCACAAGTTGGCACAACTCGGCCCTGCCCTTCTAGTCCTAGGCGATCTACCTTAATGATGTATTGCTGAGAACAGTTTGTGTACAAGGAATGGATCAGTTATTTGTAAACGGTTTTTTATTTATTTATTAATGAAACAGTTCTTTTTTTTTTTTAAAGTGTTATCCATTTTTGTGTTGTCTGTTTTTGTGTATAGTGAATATTACAGATGCCAAAAAAAAAGGATATATGATATGGCGATTATGAAAGACCTCTTCCAAGGGTAAGAGGTTAGAGGCGCACCCATTCAGAGTTTCATTACACATGCCTTTATGACCTTTATTAGAGATGAGGTCAATCTAGGAATTTGGTTCGAAGGGAATTACTCAGACATTAGACATTGATAGGGAGGCACAGGGTCCCTCGGGCCCTTAATACAGTAGCTTGAAATTCAGAACTTTTAATACAGTCATAGGGCCTCGAGTAAAGCTTACAGGTTAAGAATAAATTTTTTTCAACCACTTGGCATTAAATGTACCCAGTATCTTGTTGCTTCCCACTTTCCCGATGTCATAGTATCCGCTGGGGCTAGTAGCCTTGACTTCGAAGGGTCCTTCCCATTTTGGAGTGAATTTTGGGGCGGCCAGGTTTCGCATTACATGCATTGCGGCCTTCAGGACCAAATCACCTTCTTGAAATGCTCGAGGTCGGACAGTGGCGTTGTAGGCCCGAGCCACCCTTCTTTGATATACCACTATCTTATCCTTCGCCTGCCTCCTCCGCTCCTGAAGTCCCTCGAGCTCTCCAATCCGTTGATCGAACTGCAGTTGGCTTCGCTCGGCTAGACTTCCAGATGGGATTGCTATCTCAATTGGGAGCACTGCTTCTGTCCCATACACGAAGAAAAAGGGTGTAGTGCCTGTAGCACCCCTTGTGGTGGTACGGTAAGCCCAAAGGGCGAGCGGTAACTGCTCAGCCCACTTGTTGTGTTGCTCCTTCAACGTTCTGTTCAAAATTCGAATCAACATCTTATTAGCGGCTTCGGCTTGTCCGTTCCCTTTCGGATAATAAGGTGTTGATTTTCGATGGGCCACCTGATATCTTTGAAGAAGCGCACGGACTCTGCTATTGACAAAGGGGATTCCATTATCCAATACAATGACCTGAGGTATGCCAAAACGGCATATAATATTCTCTTTGATAAAGTTTGACACCACCTGGCCAGTTGCTGTTGACAAGGCAGTCGCCTCGACCCATTTAGTGTAAACCTCTGTTGCCACCAGTATCCACTTCATCTTTTTGGACTTGGGAGAGATTGGACCTATCAGATCCATGGCCCAAGTGTGGAATGGCCAAGGAGCCTCCGTGGGATGCAACTCCACAGCTGGTGCGTGGATAGCATGGTTGTGAACCTGGCATTCCCGGCATCTTCGGGCATAATCTTTACTATCAGTTTACATTGTAGACCAGTAATAACCTAACTATATGATGCGATTGTACAATTTTTTCCATCCCTGGTGCTCGTCCTCGTGTGTTTGCTTCAAGACTTCACGGGCTTCAGTCTGACTGACACACCGCTTAGCATTACCATCAAAGCCTCGTCTCATTAGCTTACCATTACAGATAAAGAATCGCCCAGCATCTTTCCTAAGCAGCGCGGCCTCCTCAGGATCCTGCGGGAGCGACCGCTTTTCAAGATACTCCATGTACTTCTGCCTCCAGTCCTCTTTAATATTAGCCACACATTGGGCTTCCTTAAGTTGGTTTCGGCATTCTGGACATGCTTTTTGAACAGCCGCTGCATCTTTTGCCATTGTCAACCAGTAGTATCCCTGCCTTTGTATTTTTCGATACAGGCTCAGTGAGTTGTCGCCACACGTGTGCTTATGAACCTCGTTTAACACTCGGCTAGCCTCCCGTTTCTCGATGCATCTTGCCAAGGTTCCACCGGGTGCTCTAAAATACAATACTCCGAGGTACAAAGTATAGCTTCTGAGTACTTCAATGGAATTTCTCCTGCATTGCCTTTCAATTGGGCTTCATACGGGCTTCGCCAGTCCTCCTCACTCCTTCGTTCAACAAATTCTTCATTATGTAAGCAGGATCCCTCCTTTTTTTGGATTCGAATATCCACCAATTCTCCTATAATTTCAGCTTTAGATCCTGAGGTTGCCAGGGCATCCGGGTGTCGATTGGCTGTCTGAGGTGCATAAGTTATACAGAGCTCGTCAAAATTACTGCTAAGTTTTTGAATGATTGTTCTGTACGCTGCTAACGCCAGCTCCTTGATGGTATAGGATCCATCCAACTGCTTCGCCGCCAAATTTGGGTCACCTTGGACACGCAACCTCTTGATCTTAGCTTCCCGCGCTGCCAATAAGCCCAAGACTAGGGCTTCACACTCTGCCGTATTGTTGGAGCATCCGAAAGTGAGTTTAAATGATAGATTTTAGACTTTCCCTTGCTCGGGTGTTAACACTACTCCCGCGCCGTGTGATACCCCCGGATTTCTGGATGCGGGTTGGCCAGGCCCACGCCCGATTACCCGAGGATATCAAACAGATTAGCAATTAACGAACACAGAATAATTATATCAAAAGAGATAAATAAAATTTGCTGAAATGAAAACTAAAAGAGTAATCCAATATTTGAAAACCTCAGAAAAATAACTCCATTGATAAATAAGATATTTCAGATACAACTGATTCACCACGAACACATATCGTTCTCCAATACAACTCGGGAATCCATTTAGTGGACCCCTAAAATAACCCACTGAACTCAAAAGACGGAAAACAAAACCCAAGTCTACACACAAAGTATACTCCCATGTCATCGGTGGAGTGAACAACTGTATCTGCTCAGCACGATCAAGCTCTGCAGCCTGGAACTAACGAACACCTGTAAAGAATAATAGAAGAGTGGGTCAGGCCCACGAGCAAGTTCTAATCTAACTGCAATCCATACAGTGACCCGATACGCAGATACACCATAGATACCCCACAATATCTATCTAGTCCATACATATATATATCCACACTATGGGACATTCACTGAACTACAATAAGGGTCTCAACCTGAATAGAAGGTAACATGTGAAAACGCACCCAAATGTGGGCATGAGTACCCAGACCTAACAGGGTACACCTCAACCTACTATAGCTAGCTACGCATCCACTGCATATACGCGTCCTAACCAACGAGTCTGAGACTCAAGCTCATCTCGTGGTACCATAACCATATATTTAAAGTCCATTCAAATCCATCCATAGGAACTCCAATAAATCGTTCAGCTTATTCAGCTGCACAGACTTATATAAGAGATCCAGTAAGTCGTTCAGTTTTTTCAGCTGCACAGACTTAAATATAAGGAGAATTATGTTTTTATAATTCGTACCCTTCTTTCCAAAATAGGTAGGACTGAGTATTCTGAATCAGTCTGTCCCCAATATGCCACCGTCCCATACCGGTGTATATAATCCACAAAATCCATATAACTGATAGAACATGTAAAACTGTTCACCAATTTAAAATCCATAAGGCAGGAATTAGCATTTTAAGCTAAACCATACCTAGTATGCCACCGTCCCATACCGGTGCATACAATCCTCCATATCCATGTAAATTACAACATTCAAATGATAAGCAAATAATTTACAATCCAAAGCCAAATCCAGATAATTGACAGAATTTTAATGTGAGAATTTAGCAATTAAAATCCAATACATAATTCCAAATAATTGACCAAATTTAATATAAGAATTCAGCAATTATAATCCAATATATGATTCCAAGTAAATTACAAGGCATAAATAATAAGCACGTAATTTATAGTCCAAAACAAACCATCCACATCGTTGCAGAATAGTATTTAGTATTTCAACAACTTAAAACCAAAACCATGTAAATTACAGACTATGAATGATAGTACAGCAATTTAAAATCCAAAACCAATATCCAATTAATTACAGAAGATTTTTAAATGTTTCAGCAATTTAAATCCAAACAATTAACCATATAGTTGCAGGAGATGATTTAATAAATCAACAACTAACATCCAGAGCCTGCATAGATCACATCTAACACATCAATGACCCTATAATATATTTAAAACCATTTTATAAATATATTAAATCCCACTGGAATGCCTAAATATAAGCTTAAGTATTTAAAACTTCATCTATCCACTAACCGTATACAATGTACATAGTGTTATACAGTTTGATCCGTTAATTTAGAATTAACCTTAAATCAATTTAGGGTCTTAATAACACCCAAAAATTAACTAATTAATCCCTCCGTGAAGTCTCATTAAATTTCTAAAATTTAATCAAGCCATTTAGTTCCTTTCTTTGTTAGTAGCATACACCGTTGTATATTTTTACACTGCTTCATCCTTTGTCTTAGAGACTTAAACCATACAACAATAAGTTTAATAACACTTAAAATTAACTACTTAGATCCTCTATTAAGTCCCTACAGTTCATTAGAATCACTCAAAAGCTCAAACAGTGCTCAAAACACCAAGCAGAGCCCTAGAAAACACTTTCTGGACGTAAAACAAATTGGAGCCGGCTCTTGGAATAGAAGAGCTGGCTCTTCCCCTATTGGAGCCGGCTCCAATTCCCTAAGAGCCGGCTCTTGCTGAAGGGGAGCCGGCTCTTGACTTCCTAGAGCCGGCTCTCTCCCTCTTGAGAGCCTCCAGTTCATCTCTGCTCCGTTTTTACCTATCTGCTCGTTCTCTGGTCAGTCCCTACCCTTCTGTTTATTTCTTAAACTGATCTTAAGGGTTTATTATCACTCTATTAACATCTCCAAGGTTTGATTACAGTAATTTAAATCAATTACAAAGCTTAAGGTTGCTATTGAACTTACCAAGCTTTTAGTATCAAAACTAAAACTATATGCAGAAATAGAAACGGAACAGATTGCACACGTATTTAAAACAAAATAATAACATCCCTATGAGTTTTGTATAACCCCAGTAGAGTTCCTATATTGTCTACAAGAGTTGCAATCAAATACAGAAACTAAGGCTACGATAGAAACCATATGCTTAAAGTACAGAAAACTGAAACAACACTTACATACACTGTAACAGATATTGATTTCAACACATACAGACCAACAATATAACACATAATAAACATATCAATTCCAGTTTCTGCTTGATTAAACCCTAGAGATTATCTAGGTGCACAGAACACGGCCCAAAGGGAAAGAGGAAGATAGAACTTACCTGAATAGGTTTGCAAACAAACCCTTGTTGCCGTTGGTCTCAGTTTTTTTTCGACATCCACTGAAACTTGTTTAACCTCCTAGAACCTCTGCTCCTTCCTTCTCCTTGGTTAAACCTTGGAACCCCAGTCGAAATTCTCACAAACTGCTCTGTTCTTACCAAAACTCCCTCTGTAACTCTCTCTATTTGGCAGACTTTTCCGTGTAAAAGCTACGACAATATGTAACCCTAGGTTTAACATATACTGAGGTATTTATAATTGCAAGATTAAAACCCTAATCCACAGAGCCCTAACTTCGTCGGCCCACAAAGTAACCCAGTTTAGTTACATATCAGATGCTTATGAGACGGCTCCAAAAACCCTAACTAAAACGTATCTAAAACCCCAGTTAATGGGAATTACATAATTACCCTGTTCAAAAATTAAATACTTAATAAATAATTAATTTAATAAAACCCATTAATTAAATCAAATAAGCAAGCAACGAATCACTTAAAACACATAAAATAAATAAAACAGCTAATTAAAATAAACAAATAAATAAAGAATTACACCCTTAATTAAAATAAACAAACAATTAAAAAAAAATAACACAATGAATTAAAATAAACAAACAATTGGACACATAAGCATATAGATACAAAATCAATTTAAAATGCACAAAAATAAAATTTAAATTCCATTTTTATCCCTTTTAAAATTAGGGGTATTACATTCTTCCCCCCTAACAAATGGAATTCCGTCCTCGGAATTCATGAAATGTTGAATTATATTTTAAAATTCATTTCCGTTCCATTGTGGACTTTGCCTCTGTGTATAGGCTCCACCACATTCCAAAAATAAAATATATATATATATATATGTTTGATATAAAGGACACACAAAAACTATCCAACACGTACTGATAGATTAACTATCCCATCCTAAGTAGCATCCCATACTGATGCAGATCCAGGTCTAATAGATTGGCTAGAAATTTTCATTTCTACCTAATCCTATGACCATACTTTCCCAAATCCTAGCGTACATAGCGCTATTACCCATGTCATTAAAATAATAGTTGATTGATCACATATTTGTGTCCCTAACCAATCCATACTCCCAATCCGAACTAATTAACAAAAATAAAACATGTAATAACAAAACCAAAACACATAACAATCAAAGATGAAACACGTAGATACACACAACATATAAAACAACCAAAATATAATCCTTTTTTAAGATATCCTCCATTCCAAAGAAGAAAACCTCCTTTGAACTCAAGTTCGCAAAAGTCTGTTCCATAGTTTCGTTGGTAATTATCCAACCCTGAAACTGATCCATTAACCGTAGCTTAACTGCACAATCGTTTGCTTAAGCAAATATCCAATGGCTTAACCCTCATCCACCTAATACGCAAACCGTCTATCGTGGCTTTATTAAAGCAACTTAGCACGTTACATCCTAATTCCCGTACGCTCCAGAGTATGATATAAAATCACATCTTTGTTCTGACAAGATCTCCATCCGATTCCCAAACTCCTAAAGAGTACTTTTCAATTAACTCCTTAAGACATGATATAAAAATTCATCCATATGTAGATTGGTTCACACCAACTTTACCAGTATCATTCACTATACTACTGGTGAATGAAAACACATTTGTGCGATTTGTCATCCTCAAATTTCAGTATCCCTTTTCTTGGATACGCCGAAATCTCCTTCCTTAGGATCCTCTTCAGAATCCTACTCTTCGCTTCTCTCCTCTTTGAACACAACTGAAATTGTGTTGGTCCCAATAAACGGTGACCTACCACCTACACCTTAATCCTTCCTTGGCGTACACTTTCTAAGCAATGCTAATCTTAGAACTAAACCTTCGATCCTAAGTTTTGTTTCTTGCAAAGAACTCGACAACATACTCCTTTACTCCGTTAGGTCCGTATTGCTTTCGTCCTGGACCCCATCCTTCTCCTATTGCCAACCATTCCATAACTATGGAATATAATTGACATCCGTTCCTCCTAACGATCCATAACAAGAGTACAACGAATCCTAACATGGCTCTAAGTTTTAAGAGACGCAACGCGGAAGTCTTATAACGAAAACACTCCTAAGGACACTAGAACCTGGAGTGCTCTGATACCAACTGTGATACCCCCGGATTTCTAGATACGGGTTGGCCAGGCCCACGCCCGATTACCCGAGGATATCAAACAAATTAGCAATTAATGAACACAGAATAATTATATCAAAAGAGATAAATAAAATTTGCTAAAATGAAAACTAAAAGAGTAATCTAATATTTGAAAACCTCAGAAAAATAACTCCATTGATAAATAAGATATTTCAGATACAACTGATTCACCACAAACACATATCGTTCTCCAATACAACTCGGGAATCCATCTAGTGGACCCCTAAAATAATCCACTGAACTCAAAAGACGGAAAACAAAACCCAAGTCTACACACAAAATATACTCCTATGTCATCGGTGGAGTGAACAACTGTATCTGCTCAGCACGATCAAGCTCTGCAGCCTGGAACTAACGAACACCTGTAAAGAATAATAGAAGAGTGGGTCAGGCCCACGAGCAAGTTCTAATCTAACTGCAATCCATACAGTGACCCGATACGCAGATACACCATAGATACCCCACAATATCTATCTAGTCCATACATATATATATCCACACTATGGGACATTCACTGAACTACAATAGCGGTCTCAACCTGAATAGAAGGTAACATGTGAAAACGCACCCAAATGTGGGCATGAGTACCCAGACCTAACAGGGTACACCTCAACCTACTATAGCTAGCTACGCATCCACTGCATATACGCGTCCTAACCAACGAGTCTGAGACTCAAGCTCATCTCGTGGTACCATAACCATATATTTAAAGTCCATTCAAATCCATCCATAGGAACTCTAATAAATCGTTCAGCTTATTCAGCTGCACAGACTTATATAAGAGATCCAGTAAGTCGTTCAGTTTTTTCAGCTGCACAGATTTAAATATAAGGAGAATTATGTTTTTATAATTCGTACCCTTCTTTCCAAAATAGGTAGGACTGAGTATTCTGAATCAGTCTGTCCCCAATATGCCACCGTCCCATACCGGTGCATATAATCTACAAAATCCATATAACTGATAGAATATGTAAAACTGTTCACCAATTTAAAATCCATAAGGCAGGAATTAGCATTTTAAGCTAAACCATACCTAGTATGCCACCGTCCCATACCGGTGCATACAATCCTCCATATCCATGTAAATTACAACATTCAAATGATAAGCAAGTAATTTACAATCCAAAGCCAAACCCAGATAATTGACAGAATTTTAATGTGAGAATTCAGCAATTAAAATCCAATACATAATTCCAAATAATTGACCAAATTTAATATAAGAATTCAGCAATTATAATCCAATATATGATTCCAAGTAAATTACAAGGCATAAATAATAAGCACGTAATTTATAGTCCAAAACCAACCGTCCACATCGTTGCAGAATAGTATTTAGTATTTCAACAACTTAAAACCAAAACCATGTAAATTACAGACTATGAATGATAGTACAGCAATTTAAAATCCAAAACCAATATCCAATTAATTACAGAAGATTTTTAAATGTTTCAGCAATTTAAATCCAAACAATTAACCATATAGTTGCAGGAGATGATTTAATAAATCAACAACTAACATCCAGAGCCTGCATAGATCACATCTAACACATCAATGACACTATAATATATTTAAAACCATTTTATAAATATATTAAATCCCACTGGAATGCCTAAATATAAGCTTAAGTATTTAAAACTTCATCTATCCACTAACCGTATACAATGTACATAGTGTTATACAGTTTGATCCGTTAATTTAGAATTAACCTTAAATCAATTTAGGGTCTTAATAACACCCAAAAATTAACTAATTAATCCCTCCGTGAAGTCTCATTAAATTTTTAAAATTTAATCAAGCCATTTAGTTCCTTTCTTTGTTAGTAGCATACACCATTGTATATTTTTACACTGCTTCATCCTTTGTCTTAGAGACTTAAACCATACAACAATAAGTTTAATAACACTTAAAATTAACTACTTAGATCCTCTATTAAGTCCCTACAGTTCATTAGAATCACTCAAAAGCTCAAACAGTGCTCAAAACACCAAGCAGAGCCCTAGAAAACACTTTCTGGACGTAAAACAAATTGGAGCCGGCTCTTGGAATGGAAGAGCTGTCTCTTCCCCTATTGGAGCCGGCTCCAATTCCCTAGGAGCCGGATCTTGCTGAAGGGGAGCCGGCTCTTGACTTCCTAGAGCCGGCTCTCTCCCTCTTGAGAGCCTCCAGTTCATCTCTGCTCCGTTTTTACCTATCTGCTCGTTCTCTGGTCAGTCCCTACCCTTCTGTTTATTTCTTAAACTGATCTTAAGGGTTTATTATCACTCTATTAACATCTCCAAGGTTTGATTACAGTAATTTAAATCAATTACAAAGCTTAAGGTTGCTATTGAACTTACCAAGCTTTTAGTATCAAAACTAAAACTATATGCAGAAATAGAAACGGAACAGATTGCACACGTATTTAAAACAAAATAATAACATCCCTATGAGTTTTGTATAACCCCAGTAGAGTTCCTATATTGTCTACAAGAGTTGCAATCAAATACAGAAACTAAGGCTACGATAGAAACCATATGCTTAAAGTACAGAAAACTGAAACAACACTTACATACACTGTAACAGATATTGATTTCAACACATACAGACCAACAATATAACACATAATAAACATATCAATTCCAGTTTCTGCTTGATTAAACCCTAGAGATTATCTAGGTGCACAGAACACGGCCCAAAGGGAAAGAGGAAGATAGAACTTGCCTAAATAGGTTTGCAAACAAACCCTTGTTGCCGTTGGTCTCAGTTTTTTTTCGACATCCACTGAAACTTGTCTAACCTCCTAGAACCTCTGCTCCTTCCTTCTCCTTGGTTAAACCTTGGAACCCCAGTCGAAATTCTCACAAACTGCTCTGTTCTCACCAAAACTCCCTCTGTAACTCTCTCTATTTGGCAGACTTTTCCGTGTAAAAGCTACGACAATATGTAACCCTAGGTTTAACATATACTGAGGTATTTATAATTGCAAGATTAAAACCCTAATCCACAGAGCCCTAACTTCGTCGGCCCACAAAGTAACCCAGTTTAGTTACATATCAGATGCTTATGAGACGGCTCCAAAAACCCTAACTAAAACGTATCTAAAACCCCAGTTAATGGGAATTACATAATTACCCTGTTCAAAAATTAAATACTTAATAAATAATTAATTTAATAAAACCCATTAATTAAATCAAATAAGCAAGCAACGAATCACTTAAAACACATAAAATAAATAAAACAATTAATTAAAATAAACAAACAAATAAAGAATTACATCCTTAATTAAAATAAACAAACAATTAAAAAAAAATAACACAATGAATTAAAATAAACAAACAATTGGACACATGAGCATATAGATACAAAATCAATTTAAAATGCACAAAAATAAAATTTAAATTCCATTTTTATCCCTTTTAAGATTAGGGGTATTACACGCCGCCTCCCGTAGAGGTTGACGATCCGTCAAACGACAGGGTCCACATCATGCTTTGATCCGCGCAACAGACCGACCCGAACTCGTCATGGGGCAAGTCATCGTGCACTGGCTCGAAGTTTCTAGAAGGGAACTGGGCAACTCAGATACCCCTCGGATCCGAGACACGGGTTGATCTGGCCCAGGCCCAAACCCGAGGGAATATCAAACAATTAATATTTTATAATGAACACGGAATACAAAATAAATTAAGAAATGAAATTAAAGCTGGAAGGAACTAAAAATAGAATCCGTAAAATATTATAATTATTAAAATCCATCAAACCCAAACTCCAAAACTCCATCAGTTTACAACTTGGGAATCCATCTCTAGTGGACCCCTATTAAACATCCAAACGGAAAATAGAACAATTGTAATAAACGTCCAGAAATAAAACTATAGAGAGAGCCCTACATCGTCGGAAAAGTGAATAGAGACCTCTGCTCAGCACGAACACGTCTAAACCTGGAACTGTCGTGTACCTGAAAAATAGAAGTGGGTCAGGCCCACGCGCAAGTTCTATACTACTACAATCCAAACAAAGGCCCGATACGCATGTACATCTTAAACAATTCAACAATAGCTAATAGTCCGTAAATATATATATAGTCACATTAAAGGATTCTCACTGGACTACAGGCCGGTCTCAACCTGAATAGAGGTAACATGTTAAAACGCACACGAAGTGGGCATATGTACCTATACTTAAACAGGGTACACCTCCAACCATCGTAGCCAGCTACACATCCCGATGCATATACGCTCCCTAGCCATCGGTCCTGAGGCTCAAGCTCATACCGAGGCACCATAACAGTATATATATAAAATCCATCCAAAACCCCTGGTAATGCCGCTCAACAAGTAGTTGCCATGACAATACAAATCCACGGGACTTAACTTTTAGTTAATCCCATCCTTATTCCAAGTAGGTGGGTAATAGTATTGTTTTAAAAACCAAACCCATCCTTAGTATGCCACCGTCCCATACCGGTGCCTACTTTCCAATCCTCTAGTAGTCAATAATACCAATAAATCAAGTATATATCAACTAAATTCCAACATCCAACATTCAATGTTAACAGTGATAAAATAAGCATTGATAAACAGGTTCACAACAACAATATATACATGCCCAATTTAAGTTGTTCCCTTTAGTCTGATATAAAGACAGAATTAATTAAAACTTCCATTTAACACCTTACAAATAACATACAGATATGTAGGGTATGTATCACAAAATCCTAACCTCCACAGTTGATACTAACTGTGATAATGTAAGCATCAAAATAATATTCACAGTATGTATGTAGACATGCTCAAGTTATAGTGTTCCACAAAACCGATCTAGTGTTAAACTCAAATCCTCCTAATATTTAAGTTCCAACAGTTGCTATTACAGAAGTTAAGATAGCTATCATCTAGACCCATCCTTCCAATAATTTATACTAGCAGTGGTAAGGAAAAACGTGAACCACAGAACCACAATGCATCCACAAACATGCTTAGTCTAGGTTGAACAAGCATACAACACTACTGTAACTACCAGTTTCATAGTAAAACAGATATCATTTTAGTTTGGTTTAATCTTCATTAATCCTGGAATCATTTAAGAGTGCAAAAAGTATGAAGCCTAAGGGAAAGAGTAAGGATAGAATCTTGCCTCAGAAACTTTTGCTCAAAGTTTCAACGTCGTCTTCTTAAAAAATCCCGGCGAGTTCCAAAACCCGGTTACTGTTCATGGGTACAAAACACTATTCCTGAACTCAAAATCTGATCTCCACCGTTCAAATTGTGCGACACTGAGTCATGAACCTATCCTCCAAATTTTAGCTCGATCGGACCACGGACGAAGCGGGATCCGATGTTTGATGAAATCTGGGCAGAATGGAAAAAAAAAACCTGTGCGACCCAGTTACTGTTCACAAGTACGAATCACTGTTCCCGAGGTCAAACTCTGATCTCCACCGTTCAAATTGTGCGTCACTGAGTCATGAACCTCTCCTCCAAAATTCAGCTCGATCGGACCACGGACGAAAGGGGATCGGAACTTTGATCAAACCTTGGCAGAATGTGAAAAACAGCGTTTTTCCTTTTCCACTTCCACAAAACGTGTGCTTTGTTTAAAAAAAACCCTACACAGACGTCTACCTTATACTTATAGAGTTTTCCTAACCCCTATGTTCATTTAAGTCCAACTCACAATCCTAACCAGCCCATCCAATTAAAGTAGAAACCTACGACGGCTATAATATAAAACCCTAATTTATACTGTAATTAAAACCCTAGTTAGATGTATTTACCTAATTACCCTATTCACCATTAAATACTTAACAAATAATCTAATTGAACAAAATAATAATTAGTAAACCCAATAAAACCAAATAAGACACACATAAAATAATTAAACCAATTCACTTAAACCATTAATGCCAATTAAATAATTAAAACACTAACAAGTAATTCTAATCAAATAACTAAAAATAAATATCATTTAAATAAATTAAATCACCACAAAAGAAAATAATTAAGCACCTAATAAAAAAAATAATGACATATAATCAAATAAAATGCACTTAAATAATAAATTAAATACCATTAAATACCAGGAATATCCTTTTTTAAAATTAGGGGTATTACAATCAAGTCAGCCATAGCCTGACTTAAGATGGCGCGGGGTGCGAGGCACTGGATATCGAACTCGGCCAACATTAGAAGCCAGCGCGCCACTCTTCCCGAGATAATGGGTTGCGAGAGCAGGTACCTTAAAGGGTCATATTTGGTGATGAGGTGAATGGTATGAGCCAAAAAATAATGGCGAAACTTTTTGGCCGCAAATGCTAGAGATAGACAATGGCACTCTATCGCGCGCTTCGGCTCTTTGAATGATTCAGCTTATATAATACACAGGGCATTCTCGGCCATCCTTTTCCTGGGCGAGAAGCGCTCCACTCCTACGGAGCGTTCAGTCGACGTGATGTAAAGCCTGAGGGGGACCCCGATCTAGGGAGCCATCATGGTAGTGGTCGATGCTAACAACTTCTTGAGTTGGTCAAAAGCCTGTTGATGATCCTCTTTCCACCTGAACTCAGAGCCTCCTTTCATCAAGGTGCCAAAAGTGTGCGTTATCTCGGCAAGCGCCGGTATGAAGCGTCGTAGGTACGAGACCTGCCCTACTAAACTCTTTAGCTGTTTGAGGGACCGCGGCGGGGGCATCTCCATGATGGCCCGAGCCTTACCTTCCTCAATATCCACACCTTGCCGATGAACCATAAATCCCAGGAATCGGCCGACTTTGACACCAAAGGCGCATTTCAATGGATTCATTCTCAACTTGTACTTTCGACACCTTTCAAAAACACTTCTCAAGTTTGCCAAATGATCGGCCCGAGCTCGCGATTTTACCATCAGATCATCCACATAATCTTCTAATTGCCTGTGCAACATATCATGGAAAATAGCTATCATGGCTCGCTGATAAGTGGCCCCAGCTTTCTTTAGGCCAAAGGGCATGACCGTGAAGTAGAAATTCCCATGGGGGTACGAAATGCCATTTTTTTCGCATCACACTGTGACATCCTGATCTGATTGTACCTGCTATATCCATCTATGAAAGAGAACATTTGGTGTCCTGAGGTGGAGTCTACCAAGCTATCAATCATGGGCAGCGGGAAATCATCCTTAGGGCATGCCTTGTTCAAATTTTTGAAATCAACACAAATCCTGATCTTTCTATTCTTTTTCTTCAATAGGACCACATTCGCCAGCCACGTAGGATGCTGAATCGGTTTGATAAAGCCAGCTCGCAAAAGCCGTTGTACCTCCTCTGTTATTTGTAACTCGAGCTCGGGCCGGAAACTCCTTTGCACTTGCTTGACTGGGCATGCGTCCGGTCGCACATTAAGATGATGAGCCACTACCCGAGGGTCCAATCCTGGCATTTCTTCGTACGTCCAGGCAAAGACGTCTTCAAATTCCTTTAGTAGGGCTATTAATGCCAACTTTTCATTTTGTTCCAACTGCTTGCTTACATAGATCACCCAGTGACAACCGTCAGTGGCTAGATTGACCTCTTCCAGCACTCCCTGGGTAAGCCGGATAGACTCGGCTTCCATTTTGACCTCGTCCTCATGACAAAGAGACTCCGCGTGACATGTCTCCACATGGGGGCGACGGCCTCGCCCGAGATCGTGCCCCCCAACACCATCATAAGCGGTAGGCGATCCACCCGTCGACCAAACGTACTCTCTTGCAAACGACCAGCCCCTTCTGACTTGTATTCGCTTCTGGCATCATTTTATTTCCTTATCGGTCGATGGCCTCCCACTTTGGCAAAGAGTAGGCCTTCAACGGTTGGGGTTCCTCCGCCTCCTCAAGTTCATTAAAGAATGCAGCCTCCACCATATAAGATTCCCTGTTGGTGAACGGTCGATCAGAGCAGCGGACCGTTACTTGCTTCCCGTTCCAGAACACTTTTATACACTGGTGGTACGAAGATGGAACAATTCCAAACTTATGCATCCAACCGCGACCCATTAATAAGTGATAAGGAGTGTCTGAATCAATGACATGGAACTTAACTGGGCCTTTGAATTTTCCAATAACCAACTCGGTTGTCACATATCCCTCAGTTCTTCGAATATCACTCCCAAACCCGGTAATTTCAGTCGACTTCCGGATAAGCTTCTCACTTGGCAATCCAGTGCGACGGAAAATTTCCAATGGCATGATATTGAGGGATGAACCGTTGTCAAGAAACGCCCGCTTGAGTTCGACCCCATTAAGAGAGGCCGTAACATACAACGGCCTGTTGTGCGGTGTAAGAACACATTTGTCTTCTTCAGTAAAGACTATGGCCGACCCGGTCAATCTCTGAGGTACTGGGAGCGATGTGATCGACGCGACTTCCTTTACACCTTCCTTCGCCGCCAACCACAGGATCTTGGCAATTTCTTTCTGAGCAAGAGGAGAAAAATCCATCTTCTGAAGGATATTTTTAACTGGAGCGGTTTCCAGCAATCGGAACGCATCGAGATCGTCTTCCCTTACTAGCGCGACCTGGGCGACACTGTCCCCATGCTGATGGTAGTCATTGCTGGAGGAGGAAACATCCTCCTCGACTCGTCCCTCATCATTTGCTACGCCGGAGACCATCATTGCAGCCCCTCGATCATGTGCAGGAAACGGTTCCTCCCTCACGTCCCTGGGAGGGAAAATGAGTTCACCGTTAGCAATCCGCTTATGGAAAGTATTTCACAAGGCCTAACAATTGTAGGTAGGGTGACGAGTATGCCGATGATACATGCAATATTTGGGGTGAGCCATTTCTTCCGCAGTAGGCTCATGAAGAACCTCAGGCAGTCTGATATCTCCATGTTGGATCCACTTCTTAAGGATGGTTTCTACCTCTTCCGGGGTGCATGGGAATGGAGGAGGTGCCTTGTCCGGATTCTTTGTTCGAGGGGCGCGGGCTGGCCTCCCATTCCTCTTGCTGTTCGGCTCATCTACAGCCGCAACCTGAGGTCTACGTCTGCCTCGGTACTCTTCTTGCGTAGCGCCCTACGCACAGATAACAAAGTTACTTGCCAGATTCTGAGATGCCTCTATCAAATCGGCGAAAGTGGGTAACTTTAAGTTAATGAAATGGATTCGGTAAGATCCCTGCATGCCTTGTATGCATATCTTGGCCAGTGCCTCTTCTTCATGGGTTTCGTAATATTCCATGGCCTTGGTCAAGGAGAGAGTGGTCACCCTTTCCTCCGCCTGAAAGAACTTCGACTGGAAAATCGTGGCTAATTGGTTCCAGGTAGTGAGCGACCCGGACTCTAAATTTGCATACCATTTGTAGGCCCTATCTGTGAGAGTTTTTGAGAACTCTCTAAGTCGCAATGTGTGATCGTTTCCAAAGGGCCCCAAAGCTTCAATAAACAGGACCACATGCTCTCGCGGATTCCCTTTCCTCCCATCAAATTTGTTAAACTTAGGGGTCAGATACCCCCGGGGGATAAAGGAGGAGTGCAATGGATTGCGCATATGGTGGTTCGGGAGCCGCCTCCTGCATTAGCATATTTTTTTCATTTCGTAGCAATGTTTGCAGATCCGCCACAGTTACATACGGCGACGGCTACACGAGATCTTGTTGACATCTGAGCTCTTCTGATCCCCCATTCCCGCGTCGTGCCTTTCTTCGGCTAGTACTTGGCATACTCAACCTTGCAGGTGCCGTGAGGGGAGTGCTGAAAAGAGTTCGGCGGGCCCGAGGCGGCGCGTCTCGTGATTGTCTACATTGGCCAGCAGCTCGTCTTACTTCAGCTGATGATGAGAGCGAATGTCGTTTCAAGTTTTCTGGGGTCATGTGTCCCCCAGTAAGCTCGTCGGAGGGGACACTGGTTGGGCCTAAATCTCGCCGAGGTACCCCTCTATCGACAATCTCCCGCAGCAATGTCACTACTTCTCTTTGTGTGCCCTCTAATTGCTCCATTCTACGAGATAAAGCATTGTGAGCTTTAACCAGGGCATCAGGATAGATAATCCTGGTCCCAGGGAAATACGACCCAAGCATACTCACGGATCCGTTATAGCCTTCATCTAAAGCAGGGCTAGTTTGAGAAGGTGGACTGATCTCCCGTATACTTGATATATGCGAAGCGCTCCTCCCTAACAGAGTCGCCAAAATGTTGATGGTGGTTCGTGAAAAGGATGAGGAGATCGTTCCACGTAAGCTAAGAGATCTGAGATCAGTATCCAAGTGGAGATCCAAGCAACATGTGATACCCCCGGATTTCCGGATGCGGGTTGGCCAGGCCCACGCCCGATTACCCGAGGATATCAAATCAATTAGCAATTAACGAACACATAATAAAATTTGAATAGCAGGAATGAATAAAGATTTACTGAAAAGAAACTAAAAATGTAAATCCTTTATAGAAAAACCTTAGAAT
This sequence comes from Cornus florida, assembly GCF_030987335.1. Lineage (NCBI taxonomy): Eukaryota > Viridiplantae > Streptophyta > Magnoliopsida > Cornales > Cornaceae > Cornus > Cornus florida. The sequence continues at coordinate 28,441,781 of NW_026775572.1, forward strand.
AAAAATTTTATAAATAAATAATTAGTCTGATACATCCAACTTCTCCAATTCTAATACAACTTGGGAATCCAATCTGGTGGACCCCTAATAAAACCAACACTGAGAAATGAACCACCAGAAATGAATCCAATTCTAAATCATGCAGGAACTGCCTATGTCATCGGTAGAGTGAGTAGTCGTCTCTGCTCAGCACGAACAAACTCTAAGACCTGATACCGTCCGTTACCTGAAAAATAATAGTGGGTCAGGCCCACGAATAAGTTCTATCCTAACTACAATCCAAACAGAGACCCGATACGCAGATACATCCTAGATGTCTCAACCATATCTATATAGTCTGTAAATAAATATATACATATAATCACAGTACAGGACTCTCACTAGGCTATGCTGAGGGTCTCAACCTGAATAGAAGGCAACATGCAAAAACGCACCTGAGTGGGTATGACTACCTAAGCCTAATAGGGTATACCTCAACCAGCATAGCTGGCTACGCATCCTACTGCATATACGCTCCCTAACCGTCGACTATGAGACTCAAGCTCAGACCGCGGTACCATAGTTTATATATAAAAATTCCATCCAAACCAATGTAGTGCCGCTCAACAGTTCGTTGCCATGACACAACATAAAATTAGGATTTAAATGTTTTAATTAAGTCCCTATCCATTTTACTAACAAAAACATAAACAACCATCCGTTATGTTGTTCAACTATTTTAGTTGACAGGACATGCATCCATGTAGGAGTTAACTGTTTTAGTTAATCCATTCCGTATGTATGAAGGGGTAGGACTTAACTTTTTAATCTAATCCATCCCTGATATGTCACCGTCCCATACCGGTACATATAATGCAAGTGATCCACAAATGATGCAACATTTTATACAGTACATCAAACACATCCATATAATCCAAATAGATAATAAACAGAATCTAAACAATTCATCATCTATAAACCAGAATCCATCCCCGTAACTAACAAGACAAGGTTTAATAGTTCATCAAGTTAATTATCCAGCATCCATCCAAGAAATTGACAGAAAATATATATAATTAATTCTTCAATTAATTTCAGGTCAACCTCCAACTAGGTTAACAGAACCTAAGTACCAATTCAGCAATTTAAGTCCAAACCCTAATCCCAATAATTGCAGTGTAGTGCTAAATATTACAACAATTAAAATCCCAAGCTTAATTCCATGTATCGCAGTACAGAATCAATGTTTCCAACGATTTACATCCAAGGTATGCATAGATCAAACATGATATATAATGACCCTGGCATGCAACAAAAAAATAAAATTTATGAATATATATATATATATAATCCGTTAATTTGCTAAAATTAAATCAGGCAATTAAACCCCTTTCATCCGTTAACAGCCGGCACCACTGTATACTTTCCTACTATTAACTCCAAGAGTGCAAAGCCATTAATTTATTTAATGTGGCTCTAGTATAGCCTAATATCATGTTTAGAGTCCATGCTACAATCCGTTAAATTTTTAAAACAAGATTTAACAATTTAATCTTTTCTATCCGTTAGCAGCGTAGAAAGTTCAATAATTTCATACTATTTGTCCCATTGACTTAAAGGCCAACTTTAATCAATTCAAGGTCTTTATAACACCCAAAATTAACTTCCTAATTCCTCTGTGAAATCCTAGAACCATTTGAACAGTTCCCATGCTCAAACAGGAACAATAGTTCGTAAAAAAAATATATCAAAATGTCAAAATTTGAAATGAGCCTGCTCCAAAATTTTGGAGTAGGCTCAAAGTAGTTTGAGCCGCCTCCAAAAAGAATTTGGAGCCGCCTCAAAAAAAGGGGGGAGCCGCCTCCAAACTTCTGGAGCCGGCTCTCTCCTCCTTTGAGCCCACTGTTCCGCTTCCTTATTCGTTTTGTGTCATCTGCTACATCTCCGGCCACTTCCTACCCTTCTGTTTATTTTTAAAACTCTTCCTAAAAGTCCTAAGTATGTCCAGAATCATCCCACCCCTTACGTAAGTCAGTTTGTTTTAAATAAAAACCTTAGAACTTTTACCGATTAACCATGCTTAAGAAAAACAAACACTGTAACCAAACCATCCTTGCATGAACTGTAACAAAGTTAATTTACGCATACAAAATAATTGATTTAACATATAATAAACAGGTAAGGTTCAATTTAATAATCAATTTAGAAACCTTAGAGATTATCTAAGGATGCACAGAACACAGGCCAACGGGAGAGAGAAAGAACATAAATTGCCTTAACCGTCTCTGAATTTTTCGATGAAATCTCCGACGACCGTTCCACCTCTGTTGCTCTTGGTTTTATCCACGAGCCAACCACTGCTCCTCCTCCTCCTTGTTTCAACCCTAGCCTAAGGCAAAACCCTAGACTTCCTCCCTTTATCTCTCTCTGTAATTCTCCCTGTAACTCTCTGTCACTCTCTCTGTTTTTCTCTCTATCAACATGGTACGTATATAGGGTTCTCAACCCTTTTTGAATACATACTGCAGTATATATACAGGCACTAATCAAAACCCTAAGCCTAATCTTAATCCACCATAGAAAACCTAATTGAGGCCCAGTTTAGTCGGCGTGAGATAGTAAGAGACTAAACCCTATTTTTCATTACAACTAGGAATATTCCATTAATCCAATTAATTCCATTCAAAAACCAATAAAACATTTACACAATTAAAAACTATTTAATTTAATTAAAGAAAACAAAAATACAAAGAAATAATCAAACAAGTCAATTAAATAACAATTTATCAATTAAATCAATTAAAAATACAAGTAAATAAAATAATCTATTTAAATCCACAAAATAAAACAAACAATTAATTTAAAATAAAATCAAACACATAAACAATTTGACACATAAGCACCTAGCCACAAAATCAAAAGAAAATTGCACATAGAATAAAATTTAAATTATAATATTGTCCTTTTGAAAACTAGGGGTATTACACAACACAAATGATTCTCTAGGTATGGAGATTAAGAAAGGGAAGGCCGATCTCGGTACCATGCAACCTCGAGCTTGTCAGAGGATAAGAGTTAATGTGATGGTTGTATGTGTTTAAGGCTGATTAACACCCCTATTTATAGTGTTTTCCTCCTCGGTCAATGTCTTTTGGTCCTTTAGCTGAGCCCGCTCTTATCCACAGGTTTAATGGTCTCTTCCTCTGACGGATGAGACATTGATGGATGGGCCGCGGCGCTTTGCCCCCCGGATAAAGGAGGTAACGGCGCACCCTCATTAATGCGGATCTTATCAAATGTCTTTCGCAATTAATGCATTGCTTATCCTTTATCGCTCGAGCTTAGATATCGGGTATCCTTTCCCCCTCGTGCTGGCATCGGACTAAGGCAACCCCTTAAATCTCAGCCACCTATCCACATGTCCTCAGATTCCCGTGCTTCAGTGGGGATAGGCCCTTTTCGAGGTCCTACCTTCATGACCTCACAAGTTCCCATCCCAGTTTTATCCCAAGGTCTTCTTTGCCAAGAAGGGAGACGTGTACACAGGTTAGTCAAAGTTGCTCTTTCAGAGAGCACCTGTGATACCCCTCGGATCCTAGACACGGGTTGATCAGGCCCAGGCCCAAACCCGAGGGAGTATCAAACAATTAATATTTTATAGCGAACACAGAATACAAAATGAATTAAGAAATGAAAGTTTAAAGCTGAAAAGAAACTAAAAGATAATCCTTAAATAATTAAATACTTAAATTTGATAAACCAAATATCCATAATTTGAACAACTCGGGAATCCATTTCTAGTGGACCCCTAATAAAAGTCTCACACTAAATGAAAGTAAAATAAAAGATAAAACCCAAATCCAAGATCTGGAAAGAAACCCTACATCTTCGGTAGAATGGAAGATCGTCTCTGCTCTGCACGAACAAGCTCAAGCCTGGAACTGACGTACACCTGAAAAATAGGAGTGGGTCAGGCCCACGAACAAGTTCTAACCTACTACAATCCAAGCAGAGACTCGATACGCATGTACATACTAAATAGTTCAACAATAACTAATAATCCGTACATAAATATATCCACACTACTGGACTCTCGCTAGGCCATGAAGGGGGTCTCAACCTGGATAGAAGGCATCACACAATACGCACCTGAGTGGGTATGAGTACCTAAACCTAAACAGGGTATACCTCAACCTTCACAGTCAGCTACACATCCAACTGCATATACGCACCCTAACCGTCGACACTGAGACTCAAGCTCATGACACGGTAACATAAAAATATATCTAAACTCCGTTTCTATCCATCCACAAGAAATCCAGTAAGTCACTCGGCGTATTCAACCGTACCGACTTATATATATAAGGAGGATTGTATTTTATAACCCGTGCCCTTACTCCAAAATAGGTAGGACTTAGCAATTTGAGCTAATCCAAACCCAGTATGTCACCGTCCCATACCGGTACATACAATCCAATCCGTCCAATAGTTGATAAAGCATCGATAATTATAACAGCAATATCAACAATTCCATACTAAACATAAGAGAATGCATTAGCAACCATTCTTAAAAATACCAATAATTGATTCACATTGAAAATAAAAATATCAATGTCAACTACTCCTTACTATGCATATTGTTGACAAAATAAGGACCATATAAATGTCAACACCAACAGTTCCAAACTAAACATGTTAGAACAGATTAACAAACATGCTTAAGTAAGCCAATTCAGAATCCATAATTTGATCATACAGGGCTTTATTTATAATGATGACCTATTCCCAGTTTCCATAGAATTAACAGAGCCTAAATAGATATTTTTCCACTCACATCTATAGCATGCAGAATAAATATAAGTAATCTATTATACTTATAGTTTCCTGTCCAACAACTTGCCGCACTAACCGTTAAATTTAATCATCAACTAATTCTCAGTGAAATATAAATTTTTAACATAGTTTCTATTTCCATGAACATATTTTTCGAGTGGACAAGCTCTCACAGAAAATTTCTAATATAATTAAGAAATTAGAAACTCCAAATCTACACAGTCTACCAGACCTTCGTAATTAACGCTTTGTGTCCAATTTTATGTTAATCTGGTATTTGCATATTTATGTTTACCCTAGACCACTCCTAAATCACCCATTACAGTATTCATTCACCAATAAACACATTAAAACAATCACTAGGAAGCCTAATCACTGGAAAAATTTGGAAAAACAACCCACAGAATCAAAACTCACGCATAAACAACCTGGAGCCGGCTCCAGAATATTGGAGGCGCCTCCAATGGCCCTGGAGCCGGCTCCTAGACCATTGGAGCCGCCTCCAGTCCAAGGGGAGCCGCCTCCAATCCAATAGGAGCCGGCTCTCTCCCTCCTCTTCTTCGTGTTCTCCTCTCCGGTCGCCGTTTACGCCTCCGACACTTCACAGTAGAGGTTTTCAGAGAGTTTCACATATCCTAGAAGATTCCAGTCCCTAACTCAGTCCTTATTATGCTACTAATATGGATTAAACCAAGAAGTAAATAAGACAGTTCAAAGTTAAACAGTTTACAAATTTTAAACCAAATTCAGTTTCAGTTACACTCTAAGCATGAAACAGATAACGTTTGTTTTAGTTTTAAACATGTAATTCATCCTGGAACCATTGAGTATGCAAAGAACACGAGTATAAGGGAGAGAGTAAGGTTAGAACTTGCCTTGTGAGATTTTTGTTAAAAGCACTACGTTGTCTTCTACAATCTCCGACGACTCCTACTGCAACTTCCTCTGTTCCTCGTTTCTAATTCCACAGACGTGTTTTGGTTGTATTATTTTGTTCCCTAAGCAGACTTTTCTTATGTATTTATAGGCAACCAAAACCCTAAGTCCAATTATACCTACCGTCTGAAACGAGGCCCATAAACTCAACCTAGGTTATAAACCTTGTCGGCTCCTTAAATAAACCTAAACCTAAACAGAACTAAAACCCTAACCACACTTTTATACCTAGTCACAAATTAAAACATGTAATTACTAATTAAACAATAAAAAAATCCAAGTTAACTACTAATTCAATTAAAGAAACAATAAAAATTCCCAGTTAACCGTAAAACAGAAAATAACATACAATTTACAGAGAATTAAAGCCAAATAAATAATTAAAACAATTAACTTAAATAATCACAATTATCACAATTAATGTAAACCAAAGAAAACAAATAAACTAACTAATTAATTCAAATAACACAAATAAGTCAAGTAAACCAAATCATTAAAAAGTCAATTAAAACATAATTCAAAACACAAAAATAATTAATGAACATAAAACAATTAAACAAATTACCGAGACTATCCTTTTGAAAATTAGGGGTATTACAGCACCCTCGAGCGAACCAGGGGGGGGAGGAGCCCATCCGACTGGAGCGGGGCGCGTCCACAGTAGAGGAAGGGTAGTGACCACTCCCTCGACCAGTGAGTTCCGTTATTGAATAGGTAGCTCGAGAATACCTAATCCACCGTGGGCACGCCAGGTCAGCACTGGCCAGTTGTGCCTATGTTGCAGAGGTGGCGCCACTTAGTCAGCTATCGTGGCGCGGTCATCAATAATCTCCAAATTTATGTTTGACTGCTTGGAGGACTTTGGTTATGTAAGCCCACTAGAAATTTGACCATATTAACTTTATAAAAAAAATAAAAAAGAAAATTATGCTTTTATTTATTTCTGGATGGGAAATTTTAATTTTTTTTAAAAAAATTGGGTATGTAAAAGTTAAATAATTACTATTTATTACTTACTAGTATTAGGGTAAAGTGCAAAACACCCAACTAAATTATGTTTGTATTTGCAAATAACCCCTAAACTATATTTGGTTCATAATACCTCCCGAACTATTATACTTTGCGGCAAAATACCACAATACTTATAATATATTTCATTAAATGACTATAATGCACTTTCTTATTGAATTACACTCAATCTATTTTTCTTATTGAAGTAAATTATGAAAAATAAATCATACTAATTTAATGACATATTCTCCATTAAATTTGCATAAAGTTACCTTTAAATTTTTAAATAAAAATTTTAAGTAGAAAATTTTAAAACAATTTAATTAATTTTCTAAGTCTAAAAATTTTAAGTAGAAATTTTTAAAACAATTTAATTAATTTTCTAAGTCTCCATGAATATATTACATGAAAAAAAAGGTATTTTTTATTTAAGTAATTTATTAAATTTTAATCAATATATTGTAAGAAAAAGAAAGTACGAATATGATAAAAAATTTAAACAAAATATAATAAGTTTTATTATAAATTAATTATTTAAGAAAATGATAGTTACAAATCTATTTTTTATTTTTATTTTTATCATAAATTGATATTAATAATAAAATTAAGATAAATAGTATTATTTTTATTTAGATAAAGAAAAGATAATAAAAATAATATAATAAGAAATGAAAAATATATTTAGAAAGGGTAAAATAATTTTTTTGTAATAAATTTATTCTTAATTACAACAAATCAATAGTTCAAGGCACAATTTTTAGTTTAGGAGTTATTAATTATTATTATTTTTTCACTTTACCCTAGTATTATGTTTATTCTTTAATTATAAAAATTAGTACATTTTACTCCCCTAGAAAATTCCTTATAGTTAAGATATTTCATCCAATTAATCAAAGAGTAAGAGTCTGTCTGACACTTGTTCTGTTTTGTTGCAGTTCTGTTACACTGTAGTAATCCATTTCAAGCTCAAAACATGTTTGGCTAAAATTGTTGTGTTTTAACCAGTTGTAAAACAATTTCAAAATTCTTGAAACTAAACATGTTTTATTTTTGAAATTCTCGAAAAACATGACCTACGAAGCATATTTTGCATATTTCTATTTCTCACATTTTTACAGTAAAATATGGTTTCGATTTTAATTTTTTTCTAAAATATTCCTGCAGCAAAAACTTTGCCCAGGCCAAACTACCTAAAGATTACACTGGACGTTATTCACTCCAGTCTCCGTCGTTGATTCGCTAATCGCTATAATACGTGTTCTGATCGATCCTCTCTCTCCGAGTCTCTGTATCTTCTCACTGTAAACCGCGTTTTAAGGTATTGCTCTCTCCGGTTTCTTTCAATTATTGACTAACATTTTACGATTGCGGTTAGTAATATGAGGGTTTTTAGTACTCCGATATTATTTATTTGCTTTGTGGATCTTGAATGATTTTTTCCCGCTAATATATATATATATATATATATATATATATATATTCGAAGAAATGATCCCATTATACGTTTTCTCCACCCAATTTGTGTTTTATGTTTATTTATTTATTTTTGAAGATCAAATGCTTTGGATTATTTACCTCACTATTTGTATATCTAAATTGACGCCTCTTTCTTGTTCGAGTATAGTTACCTTTTATTTGGTTGTTTAGAAATCTAAAAACTAAGGGAGGGAAAAGAAAAGAGAGTTATGTCTTCTGTGACGGAAGAAAAGAATGAGAGGACAATGTTTATATCCTTTTGTGTTTTTAGATAATTAAGGAGAGAAAAGAGAAGTTAGGACGACATTTCCGCTAATTCCTGCTGCTTCACTACTATTAATGGTGAATTGCACTACTATAATGGTGAAATTTCACCTATAAGCAAATACAAACACTGTGAAATTTCACCATTATAGTCGTGAAATTCACCATTAATATTGGTGAAATTCACCACCAACAGGGAACCATGGGGAATCGTTATTGGAGAGGATTTTGATTCCACTTCATAGTGTTGGAAAAAATACTCTTTACGAAAAATAAAATAAATAAATAAAAAAGAAATGGTTGTTTCATTTCCTGAATGGTCAAAGCATGAATTCATTTGTTACAGAACGAGAAGAAAATAGATAACCACAATTCTCCTATTCTTCCATTTTTGGATGGGTAGCAAAAACACTTTTTAGGGGGTTAAGCTATACCTCCTTTAGAACCAAGCACCATGTAGGATAAATCTTATTTTCCTTCTTTTTATCCCAAGCCCTTCAGTACAAGTGCACTCCAAAGCAATTGAGAAAATCTTGTCCCTTATGTTGCTTTTAGGTTTACTCTCTTAAGAACCAATTGAAGTCAAATTGTTAGACTTGTTGCTCAAATTTAGCAAGTGATTTAGATTTATTCACATGCATGTTGTTAAGTGATGATTGAAATCGGCACAAGTTGGACAATCAAGATGTTTGGCAGAATCTTGGTTTGAGACTAGTACATTACATTTAACTGCATTTGCATTAGTGCAGCACAGGGCACTAAGTTCACAAACCTTCATCAAGGCCCTTTTTTTCTCAAATGTTGATTTCCTTGCCGAATTATCTTTGATGAAAGCAAGCTTCACTTTTCATTAGTCACGACTATGCTAGACCAAAGAGTTGAAAGATAGGAATTGATAGTTTACAAAAACTCAGTGTCATTCTATTAGTTTAACTGACCAATGATAAATGTAGAATTTTAGATATACCAAATTAGTATTTGTAGATCTTATATTGTATTGTTAGGAAAAAGTGTCATGTGCTGGCATATTCCATGACCAAAACTTGTTTCATGGTCTATATGTGGTGTCACTTTAGTGGAAGTTATGCATCCACATTGAAACCGTGACTATAGCTTGAAGACAATGCCAAAACAGTGTTGGTATAACATTTGAAAGGGAGGGTGAAGTGAGGGACTCGATGCTTATTGTTGGCAAAGAAAGACTTAGCTATCACAGCACTAGGCTGGGTTAGGCATAAGAAAAGAAGCCTCACAAAGTGCACAGGGTCCAAGCTTTGAAAACTCTTGGTACAAGGCCAATGAATGGAAATAGAGTTTGAGAAGGCCAACCCATTTTGTATCCTCTCATTTAAAAATATATATTTATAACAGCGGAATAAACCCTAATTTTTAGGGAATGCTATTTTCCCAAATGTATCAACTTTCTTCAGGCATATACACTCTTCCCACACTATATCTGAAATATGGGAGTGGGAAGAATGTTGATAGAATATTCTGTTGGGGAAATAGTCCCTCCCAAAAATTATAGTCTACACACACACACACACACACACACATATATATGTATTTATATTTTCATTAGTCCCTCCCAAAAATTATAGTCTACACACACACACACACACACATTTATATGTATTTATATTTTCATGCATGAAAATACATAGTACATTCATTCAGTCGATTCACTAACCAGGACTCAATTGTGAATTTTAATGGTTGATTGGGATTTAAAATATTGGTGATTGCTGATTATCTGGAATCCTTATTTTTTTGTCTGACTTTCTGGTTGGTTATCTAAAAATTAGCAAAATAAAGAACGAAATTTCTTTAAGAACAAAAGCTACTTTGACAATTTCTTTCTGTTCCCCTATCTTTCCTGATAACCTAATGGAGCCTGAAGAAGTGACTCTTGCTTATTTTCTTTAACTAGTGAGTTTTTCGAGTTGTTGTATGGTTGCATTGCTTTACTTGTATCTTTAGGAGAGAGAATATTTCGCGCTTCATAATTCTATTTGCAATTCATGGGTTTTTTTGTTTTGCAGGTGGAAAAAAAATGAAAGTCAAGCTATTACGTATCCTTCTTGTGATATTTGTTCACTTTTTTAGTAAATCGCTACATGCATATATATTAGCTGAATGTTGTTCTTCTTGTTAGCTCATCCTGCTGATTGTTTTCTTTTTTTCTTTTTTATTTTTTTATTTTTTATTTTATTTTATTTTATTTTATTTTTTATTATCTAATTAGATCACTTTGTGGTGGGAGGACAATAACCTCTAGTGGTTTAACTTGTTGGATGAGGAGAAATTATACTCCTATGTATTAAAGCGCGTTAGCCTAGTTGGATGGAGCATTTGCCACATTATTTTAAATTATTGCTGAATTACTTAGTTCCTGCTTACGGAATCTAAAGCTGCTACTAACACTCGCAACCAAAAAAATAAAATAAATAACAATAATAATAATAAAATAAACCTTTACCCTCATATTATTATTGGGATTTTGTTTGCAGATATCCTGAACATTTGTTTATTCTCCCTTAAAAATAATTAGTGAATTTCATGCTATTTTTTTGGCTATTTTATCTAAAATGTGAGTATCTGTGTTCCCAAATTCTTGTATTTAGTTTTGGTCACTTTCATTGGGCTTGGTTTGTTGTCAGATATAAATGGTTTTGGTTCCCTATCCATGGTGTACATAATTAGTTGAAAGATCCAAAAGGCCGAGGACTGGTTTTTTATGTTTCCATTTTGATCATTTTCACTTTTAACTTAAATATGAACATGGTGAATGGTTGTTGTTGTTTCCCTTTCATTTTGTAATGAACTCATGGATTCGAGTTTCTGAAAATGATTTTTGGAAGTTTTACTTCTTTTCTTGTATGACAATTTCATTTTTGGTTTTGATTCTTTTGAAGCAGGAAAAAGTTCTCAAAAAATGAAGCCTTCATGAATACTTTTTTCTTGATTTTTTAGGCAAACAAAGAGAATGTAGCTTTAAGATGTGGTGAAATTACTTTCTCAAATGTCAAATTGTCAATCAAACATTCACTTAGCTTTGTGTTTCTCTATTATATTTTTCTTTACCATCGTGTTCCTTTATTATATTCAGCTTTCATTTTCACATCTTCTTGTAGCCCCATTCCTCCTCTAGGAGGCCAGCTTTTCCCCTCAATCTTATATTCGTGATTGTCACGTGGCACCCACCTCCCTGCTTAGTTCCTTCATTTCAATGTCTCCAATCTCCACGTTGCAACTTATACATCCTCTCATCAGCATTGCCCTTGTGGTTTTCCTTGAATGTTTCTAAACCATATCATAACATGCTCCATCATAACTTCTTCTCTTGTGGCTCGGTTCCACATGATTTGTTTACTGTATACTCTTTGTTGGTGTTCCTGTTGATCCAATTTAACTTCCTCATCTCTGCTATGATTGCCTTGTGAGCATGGTATACATTCATAGAGGATTAGCTATACTATAATGCATGGCCTATCTATCAACATATTGTATCATTCAAGTTGATTTGTGTGCTTTCTGGGTGGTAAACTAGCTATGTAACTTGAAAATACCACACTAGAATAGTTTTTAAAGATTCAAGGAGCACTAATGCTAAGGTCTCTTGGAGCTAAGAGCAAGACGCAACGTTAGGCACGAGCCTGATTGAATTAAGGCATTTATGTGATATAAATATTAAATATAACGCATAGGAAATATACAACAAAAAACTAGTCAAGATCAAAATCAAAATCAAGATTTTTTTTGTATATCAATTCAGTAGATTAGCAAAATCATTATACGTATATCGTTTCAGTTTTCATAGGAATTCAGTTAAATCATTGTACATACTGAACTTAACCTAGAGGTAACTATCATGGCAGTCACTAACTTTTAGTAACCAGCTTGACCAAAAATTTTAAAACAAAATTACAGACTTTAGTTTTGATCACGATATTTGTCAACATAAGTCCTATTGATCTAACGCAGAGTAATAACGAGTTCAAATTATTATACAATTCATTGTGCATCAATTAATGTTTTCGGCATATTCTTTCAATTGTTTTAGTATTTAGTTTTATAGTTCAATTTTGTACTTGTACGGTCAGTGTTATTATTTGTTATGATTAAATTGTCTATTATTTAGAGAATCTCTTTTGTGCAATGATGGGGCTGGTTTAATTGTTAATAAGAGGACTAACAGATTGTTTTCCATTCAAAGATTGGAACTTCTTGAAATCATTTATTGCAAACGTGACATTTTTTTGAGCTTTCTTGGAATTAGTTTTCCTTTGACTGACTCCTGAATGAAACAATGCCGGGGTAATGAGCAGAGTATGTACTTTTTATCTCTTATCAATTATTACATTGCTAGATGTCTGACATTGAATATGGTAAGGAGTAGTAATGTCCCCCTCTCTATTAATAGGTGGCATGCTGTTGCTTCATGGACTTGGGACGCCCAGGATGAAACATGTGGTATTTGTAGGATGGCATTTGATGGTTGTTGCCCTGATTGTAAACTCCCTGGGGATGATTGCCCACTTAGTAAGTCACTGGCTTTATTTTCGAAATGCCTAGACATCATGTTTTCTAAGTGTCGCTAATATTCATATGTAATTTCTCATTTATATAATTGAAATTCAAAATTTAGGACCTACTTCATCATCATCCCTGCCTTTATCCTAGATGACTGGGGTCAGCAGTTTAGGTGCTCCATCAGTGAGTTCTACAAGTGTTTTGACCTTTGCAAGGAAGTCGCAAAAGTCATTTAAGAAATGGTACACGAGACATAAGAAATGCGTTGTGTCAATTTTAGGAGCCATACTCCAATACGTGGAATTTATGTTACAAGCTTTGATCTGTGATTTATGCTATAGTGTGCACCTCAAAAAAAATTACCTGAAATTGGGTGTTATCTACAACCTTTCAAGGAAAAAGAAAGACAAAAGTTGTCTCCTCCATTTTTCTATTAAAAATTTGTTTTACCCCACTGTTAGGTCAATTGGACTTAGGCAAATTTTGTACAACAAAACTGGAGTCTATAACTGTTGTTTCAATTTCTATCTTGGTTAGAGTTTTCAAGAGTTGGAGTTAGTTCTTACCTCCCGAGGTCGAGGAGGAGTTGAAAGCTACATTCAAGGGAATTTCAGTAATCTTTGTCTTCAAGGGTAAAAAAACAATTTAGCACATTAGTGCATTCACCAAATTAGGGTTCATTCATGCATAGTTAAGGTATCCAAGTTTTCATGATTTTAATCATATTTGATTCCCTAAATATTTCAAAACATGCATTAAAAGAGAAAAAGAGTTTTTGAAAACTTCTGTTTTGAGAAGCTTTCTAATATTGAATTGCGGTAGATTTTGAACGATTGAGGGCTTCTGGGTTATTGTTGATAGATTGAGGGGAATTTCGATTGATCAAGCTTTTCGAAAAAGTTCAACACAATCATTCAATCCTTCATCAGAGATTGAAGCCTTGACGATTAATGACTCAGGCCGAAAGCACTAAAGAAGCAGATTCGTGAGGAGCAAATGTTGTTGATGACTAGAATGGACTGGAAACTTTCGGGGGAAGTTTGGCTTCATCTGTCTTAGGTGGTAACTAGAGTCAATTGAACCTAAGTTGTACTCTCTTTCTCACATAGTGGATTTTGATTTGGCTGCAATAGTTTCCGTGGATCTTTCCCTTGGGGTTTCCACGTAAAAATCTGTGGTGTCTATTGCTTTACCTTTTATCTGTTTTGCTTTGAATTGAATTTAAATTTTTGTTAAGTTAGTTTTAAATTCAAAAAGTTGTTAATTTCAGTAATTAGCTCTACAAGACCTATTAATCCCCCTCTAGTTCTAGATCACGGACATTGCACAACCCTTCGTCAGAGCTTTGGGTTTCAGTCCTTACTATCACTTTTATATATATATATATATATATATAATATTTTTTACCAGCTTTAATTCTGGTGTTTTGTTTACATGGAAGATACATGCAAATCAAGGGTTTTTCTAGTAGACCTTTTTTTTCCTTCAAACTTGGGGATGTTAGCATGCAATATAGTTTTCCCCATCCTCTGCAAGACTGCACCACTTAACTATATTTCCCGTTGAAGTATTTGCTTGATCTGGTTACGTGGCCCGACCAACGCTGTCAACTTCCTCCACAGATTATATATCCACTGCACTCCAACAACTCGTCTTGGTTTTGGCTTTGAGGTTGCTCTGACACCCATGCTCTATCTCACATGCTAGACCTTGGAACTCACAAATTTTAACCTAATTCCTTGCGAAGTGGGACAAGAAAATGTCCTTCCTTTTAGATCAATAAATAAATTTGTTGTCATGCGTGGTAGAGTGACGATCAATAGGGCAGCCTTCTTTCACTTTAAAATATATATTGTTAGGGGCATTCAAGCTTGTAGTTTAGGGGTGTGCTAGCCTGTATCTCACTCTTTGGTTGGGAGATTTGCTGATCAATCAAGACAGTGCTTCAGTGGAGGAGTGTTCCAATGTCCTGTTATCATCAGATGTGGAAGGCGTCAGTGCGATCCTTGACAGTAAAGAGGTGGGCTACGAATTACCATCATCCTGTTTCAATGAGAGAAATTGCCTATCAGTTGAAAAAAAGAGTTAGTAAAACCACAGCATAGGCAAAATAGTTGTTGCCTTTCGTTGCTTCAACCTCTTTTCTCGTGGTAGGTAGGATAGAGAGTAGAAGGGGTAGATTTGCTGCAGTGATTGCCTTGGCTAAATTCATGCATTCCTTCACTGAACTTTGGATCTTCTTCACAAAGCAAGACAGCATTAATATTAATGATGGTAGGTTGGTGGGGGGATTTGGAAATCCGATACTTCCTCAGGTGACGGGATTAGAACCTATGGCCCTCTGTTTTGGGTTGCAGATGTGCTGAGCAGATTGCGCCACACCTCATCTCACCACCCTGGAGCATAAAGATCCACTTGATTGATGAACCTCTCTCCTAGAGGCTTACACACCTTCTTGTGGATTCTTGCTCCAACGAAAGTTCTCGACCAGTTGGAGAAATTTAAGCTAACTTTTGGTGGGGTGGTGATGAAGACAAAAGAAAACTTTACTGGATATCTTTTGATACCATGTGCCTTCCTATTCAGAAAGGGGCTTTAGGTCACCCTTACTACAAGGCATTTTCGACATCTAGGTGCCAAATGACTCCATTGATAAAAGATCTTGGGAGTCATCAGCTTGTTATCCCTGGCGTACCTTTGATCCGTTGAGTGAGATCCCTTTTACAGGGGACTCCCCGATCACCATGGCTGACTTTCGTCTCTGTTTGACGAGTCAGTCTCACAGTTAGGCAGACTTGTATCATTATGCTCACGAGCAGAGTCTTAGCTTGAGCCTATCTTCACATTGCATTTTTTATTATCCTATTTTTGTGTGTGTGTGTGTGTCTTTGCATGCTTGCACATGCATATCTTTGCATAAATACACATGCAGACACAGTAGGAGTGACCCATGGTTTTAGTAATTGCAATAACTAAACACCCTTACATTGATGTATCCCCAGGCTCTATTTCATTGAAGACTGCTATATAGAGAGTGTGAAACTCATATTGGTATTGGCTGTTAAGAGTCCTACATTGGCTTTTGCAGGCTGTTACCTCAGCATTTCTTATGGGCTTCCCTTAGTGTCTGTCAGTGCTATTAGAACTATTAGTTACTTCTTTGGTTGTTCTGATTGATTGATTTGAGCTGTAATTGCTGAATTTGAAGTGAACCCATCACTTATCTGGTTTTTCTTCTGAGCGTTTCTGCTTCTTTGCTTAATTAATTTACTTAATTGTTTGTGCTTTGCTTTTTTGCTTTTCAATGGGTTTCAAGTGACTAACCAACACTGGTACGATGTTTTTTAATGAACATTTTCAGTCCATTTTTAGTGTGAAGTCAGTGTTATTTATTCCCCACCACGCCTGTCTCTAATTCGTTGAATTGATAGTAACTTTAAGAATACAACTTCTTATCCATTCACCCATTTCAAAAACACTGGGACTCATTTTGTTAGTTAGACTTTTTGCTTTATAGATCAATTTCAACATTTATATGCTCAAGTTCTAGATTAATGAAGAACAAAAGTTGCATCTCTTTGTCAATTATAGGACACCTGTATTATAGGATGCAGTCAAAAGTCGCATCTCTTTAAATTACTAGTTCACTATAAGTAAATAGCAAACATTTGAAGAGGACACTTCCATTTCCTTGGCTACTCTTCCTCTAATCCATAAATATGTAGCTCAGTTTTCACTAGATGTACACTCCCCAGACCCTGCAATGGCGGCCGGGAGCCTGGTGCATTGGGCTAGCCCTCCTTCAGTTTTCACTACATGTACCTGACTTTCCGGGTTCTTGATTTGTTTCTGACATTCAAATTCAAGTTAAAGTGTGCCATTTCATTTGACTACAAGTGTGGGATCAAAGTTTAAAACGGTGTGTTTGGTTGAATTTAAAGAAAAATGGAGATTAAATTTTGAGATTCATGGTTAAGCAACTTAAAAGTGTTTTGGAGTTGAAATTTTTGATAATGGGAGCCACATGTGCAGCTTCTCTTTATTGAATAGTACTTATAGACAACTATGTAAATACAATGATTACAACTTACAAGGGATGCCCTTTTTAGAATGATTTCCTGTTATAATTGATTGAATGCTCACGCTGTGTCTGGAAAAAGGAAAAGAAAAGAATAGGCTCTAATTTGGATATTCATATGATTTTCGAGGAAGCTACCTTTTATAGTGTTGTCCAGGTCAAAAGTTTCGTTGGATAAGTTGAATAAGCACTTCATTTTGGTGTCAAATCTAGCTTGTGATTTTTTGCCCCTCTCTTAATCTTAATATCTGTTGGGAATAACCACCTTCTTTTCATTAATAATTGTAGGGACGTATCCTGGATGAGTGTGCTGCAAAAGTATATGTATAATGAGGAATCAATTAGGACATGTTTGAGCATCCTATAAAATTGGAATTCCAATATTGTGAGTAGGGTTTGTTACATAAAAATAGGATTCATGTATTCAATTATTTGTGAGGGATTAATTTTATTAGTGGTAATTTATTATTATTAGTATTTTTTTTAACGGACATTTGCAGATTTTGTTCAGCAACAATAGATTTATCTGGTGTGTTGAGGCTTACCACTGATGTCCATAATGGCCATTCTATTTGTAAGTTAAAATAAAAGGTGTCTGCTTTGGATATCCATGCTAAAGTTGTCTGATTTGAGTATCTGTATTGATCACATCTTGTATACTTTATTGGTTAAAGAACACTAAATTGAGCTTCATATGTTTGGCTTGTGCAACAACCATGAGTTGAGCTTATGTATTGCCAGTAAGCCCCACGAAATTCCACATCAATAAAGCGAAATCTTTTCTTTCAAGAACATAGTTCTCTCTCTCTTGTCAAAAG
Organism: Cornus florida; assembly: GCF_030987335.1. Classification (NCBI taxonomy): domain Eukaryota; kingdom Viridiplantae; phylum Streptophyta; class Magnoliopsida; order Cornales; family Cornaceae; genus Cornus; species Cornus florida. The sequence goes on from NW_026775572.1 coordinate 28,459,709, forward strand.
CATTTTTCTATAGGAGGTTGTCTCTTTTTTTTTCCTATTCTTTAGTTAAAACAATATATCTTTGTAGTAAATACGCTCTGATTGATAGATATGGTACCGATTCAGTTAATCAATATTTTTTTATTTTGCTGCAGTCTGGGGCGCATGCAATCACGCGTTTCATCTTCATTGCATCTTGAAATGGGTGAATTCACAGACAACTCAAGCACATTGCCCGATGTGCCGTAGGGAATGGCAGTTCAAAGAATGAATCAAATTGTACGAGTTTCTTGTATCCCAGCCTCCCCCCTTCCCATCTCTTTATTTTAGAATACATTGATTAGATGTAAAACTAGGTTTTGCTGTCATTTTCAAAGTTCAATTTCTAATGGTTTGTTTCAAGTCTTTTTATGCAAACATTTGTTAATTATTCGCCGGACTCTATTGAAGGTTTAGTTAGTGGCCTTCAAAGTTGAGTGCCCTCTTTTTGCACCATCTTTTGGAAAGCAAGCATGATTTACTGAAACATGTTGTGTTCCCTGTGGATGTAAAAGAATAGGGTACCTATAGAAGATAGGAATCCTAGCCCCCACCAAAAGGAATTTTACTCGACAATTTTTCCCCCCTTCCTTTTTGAAACTCACACGTCCATTTTGCTCCTACCGGACTTGGACGCTCGACCTTCCACTTTAAAAGTCTAGACGGTGCTCTTAGGCTACAGCCCTTGGTAATCCTACTCGACAGTTGATAAACTAGAGTAGTATTGGGCTAAGAGTGGGTATCTCATGAACTTATGCATGTGTGATACTTAGAAATTTGCTTCTGCCATGACATGTGGTGCACATTTTGTTACTGATTTTAGGGTACTGACGCTCACTAAAGCATGTGGGTATGTTTGCTTTTTGTGTTGGCCAGTGCAATTCTTTTAGTAATTGGATTTTGCTCCAAATATAGCTGCTAACATTTTCAATCCTCTTGCTATGGATGGGGTTCCTTTTCAATGGCTCCCTTTTTACCTTGTGGTTTTTTAAGGATGATGGGTGGACTCTCACAGTCAAACATGTAAAGATAATTGTTTTCTTTTTTTTATTTTATTTTTCCCCTCTAATCTTCCAAAATTAATTTCAACAGTCCTTACAATACAAAGTAAAATGATTCTTGGATATTTCAAACCTATTTGTAGGGTTTCTATTCCTTTGATGTGGTTGATGGGATCCACATTTTGAATTTATCCACTGCATCGTAACCGTACACTACTCGGCCATATAAACAAGCCTAAATAGCATTACTCAAGCATAAAAGAATCATTGACCATCTCACTCTTGGACCAATCTAGAATTATTACTACAACCACCATGTTCAATATTGGTCATAAAAAAGTTTTATGCTTGTTGTCAAGGTACTTAACACAAGCCAGTTGAATACCGACAGAGATAAAATTATTGCTGCATGGGTTGAGTTCTGACTAAAAGGGCTTTTTAGAACATTCCACAATTCACCGGATAGATACACTCATTTGCAATGAATAATTATTCGAAAAACTATATGAAAGTGACCCTAAGGGATACCGAATCATTCAAAGTTGATTTTTATTGTTATTGGTGTCGGTGATTACATGATAGTTTTTCACCATCTGATCGAGAAATAGAGATTACCATGGAAGAGCAATTGGAAATTGGAGGTGTACTCTGCTTTTGACAAAAAAAAAAAAAAAAAAACTAGGGTTACTTAGCTCACAAGTTTATAATGATTATAAAAAAATGGTGATGGCCGACATTATGACTAGGTTTTGTTGACTATGTAACATATTTTAACAGATTACCAAGGATGACTAGATACATTCTATATGTGTATCTATTTTTTTTGTTTTGTTTTCTTGTGTTTTTTTAGGTGCCTCCATCTTTTCAAGCCCTTCTTAATAACTTGTCATTTATTTCAAACTACGGATGTCATTAAACAACCTTTCCCCATCATTAACATTGTGGATAACATTTGAGGGATATTGGCCCCAAAAATTGCGACAACTAATGTATAGTTTGTGGTTGATTACATGTGTTGAGAATTTACAAATTATTTGAAAGTATAAGATGACAAGCACTTGATTTTTTTGCTATAAATAAATATAAAAATAATAATAATAATAATAGTGTCAATCAAAATATGCCATGCTGATAAATTTGTCATCTTTATTTAGCTTTTTGACCGTGTTGCATCTTGTTATTGATTTATATGATATCACCTAATAATAATAATTTAATTAGAGTATGATTATTGACATTCTTATAATTTGTATATTATTTTCGTGATAGCATATGTTAGTTATGGTATTTGGATTGTATTTTAAGTCATACAGTCCTTTTCAATCATTGTCGCTCTTACGTTATGAGTGTTCTCAGTGTACACGTTTTAACTCGCATTTTCACTATTTGTGACTTAATTTTGTCGCTTTTGCGTTATTGAATTTGTTCTCGTTTCATGTAACTTAGATTGTAATTCACTCTAATCTTTTTAATAATTTAAAATGACAAAATTACCCTTCCAAAGTGGAGCCCAACCATTCCTTCCTTCCTTTCTCATCAGTGTGGAGTAGGAACGTGTTTTGAAAGATAATTGTTGCATGGAGCCGGATCCTTTGCTATAGGGCATTTGATATTGTGACGAATTTCAACTCATTTATATTTTACGTTTCAACATGCTTCATCCACATTTCAATACATACAAAAATATGTTAAAAATAAATATAAATATTTTTAAAAATATAAATATTTTTAAAATACTACAATATCAAAGTTTAAAAGTGTTACGATTTAAATCACATAAAGCGAAACTTAGAGCGAATTCAAGAACTGAAACACAAAAACAACAAAATTAAATCACAGATACTGAGAATGAGAGCGAGAGCACACGTGAAAGGTAAAAACATGAGTACATTTTGAAAGTGAGAACACATATAATTTAAAATTACAACAAAAAAATCAGACACTTTGTTGCAATGCTTAACATCTTATTGTCGTATGTATTCCCTTTGCAATGCATTGTGGTCCCGATCATTGTATGACGCATGCTTGACATCCAATTTGACGTCATCGATTGTTTAAGTATTCAATATGTTTTGATTTTATACATAATTTAATCCAAACAAAATAGCAATATTGTATTTTTTTTCTAACTACTAAATTTAGAATTGGAGATGGTACGAAGAGAATCCATGTGTTTAATTCTCTCTTGCATAATTTACCAAACAATCTGTTCATAAAAAAATAAAAATAAAAAGGAAAAACTTCCAAACAAATGAGAGATGAGACCATCAGTGATCACTATAAGAACAGATAATCTTATTATATAATATTAAAATAGAAACAAATCCATTCATACACAAATATCCATACAAGTGGATACAAATTTTATGAAAATAAGAGGCTGCTGATCACAACCAACATATAAACATAATCACAACCATCCACCTGTCCATCATGCTCATCAGCCCACTCTACTACTACAGCACATCAATGTCAAGAAAAGAAGAAAAATAAAAACACTTAATCACACACACACACACACACACGCATTAATGGAAGTATTAATCAATCTGAAACAGATCATCAAACCCCATCCATCACTGTCCATGAGTCATGACTTTAGTACTGTAGCCTTTATATCCACCTGTCAAAAACAAAGAATACGATACCAGTCAGTCTTTATATCAAATCTTTTTTACTGCAATTTTTTTTTATATTCTCCAAATATGTTATTTATTTTTTTTTTCAAAATATGTTTATTTTTTGAACTTTATATCATTACTCTATAAACATATATATATATATATATATATATATATATATATATATATATATATAAGGCCACCTCACCATTAAAATTAAACTATATGGGTGGGTCATATCATGTGAGACCACCCACAGCTGTCAATATATAAAACATAAAAAAAAAAAATTTAACAATATGTATGCATGGTACATAGTACATTTCATGGTTGGTATTGATTTATAAATGATTTTCGCCAAAAAATAATAATAATAATAAAACAAAAAAATAAAACAAAAAAAAAAAAAATAATAAAACAAGCGCGTCACATATCTATGTCATGCTAGATTATTATTATTATTATTATTTTAAAAATTACTCACTTGTGCTATAACTAGTTTGTGTGTGTGTGTTTTTTTTTTCTATGACCAGTCTAGCTCATCATATTTGGTAAAATTAAAATGGACTGGTCACAGTTCATGAACGTACATGAATTAATCATAAGATGTATTGGTTAGATGATTTTAAAATAGTTAGTACAAAAGTTTTTATTTTTATTTTTTTTGGTTAAAAAAAAAAACTATACTGAGTTTAATCAATTATTTTAACATATTTTTTGAAACTGAATTAAGAGAAAACGAGAGAGAGAGTTTACCCAATAGAGTTGATGGATGATGATGAACATGCATCACTTCTTGGTGATGACATAAACAGCATAGATAATTCCAGGGATCCAGCCAAGGATGGTCAGCAACACACAGATCCAGAACTCCTTCTGCACCATCCATCATCATATTAAATTCACACTTCCATACATACATATGAATTAAAATTATATACACATAAAAAATAAAAAAAAAAAAAAAAACCTATATATATATATACATGTGCAGGTAATTTAATTTTGTAGAGGGTTTAGGGTATATATATGGTTCATGAGATGGACATAATTAATTTTAAAGAAGAAAAGAAACCCTTGCATGTATAATTTCGTCATATTACAAAGCACGAAATTAAGTAAAACAACAGATCTATATCTATCTATATATATATATATGCTTATCCAAACATATACATACAAATATATATATATATAGAGAGAGAGAGTGGTCACGTAGGTACCTCACAATTATACTTGAGGAAGACACCAAGGGGAGGCAAGAGAATAGCCAAGAGTAAGTCTATGCAGGTGTGTGTTCCCTCATCTGCCATTTTTGTTTCAGACAATGAATCTAGAACCTTTGTTGGTATTTAATTTCACACACAAATTAACACACAGATGCACACAGAGAGCTAGCTAACGCAGACAAGTCAGAGTTCAAAGAGATAAGATCCAGAGAGTGAAAGTACTGCTAAATAGTGAAATGAGAGAAACAAGTTGATTATTTGTAGGAGAGAGAAAGAGAGCGGACACGTGTAATGTCGATAGGATATAGAGAATTAATATACAGCTCACTATATAAATATCCATCTATATATTGCCCATATACACTTTGCTTTGCCACGTAAAAGAGGGTTTGATGCTTCACGGACAATTTCTAGGATGAGAATAATAGCCTAACAACATTCTGACTCTTGGATACATTAAATTAAATTTATTAATTTTTTTATTTTTAGCTCCATGATTTAAATTTATTGAGCCTCTAAATTTCCGTACTCTTCTTTTGATTGCATCGAAATCTTCGATATATATAAAGACTTAATTCAGTGAAAGAGTTAAATCGATAATATTATAAAAATAATAATTAATTTTTTAAATAAAATATTTATTTTAAGACGAATGAAAATTAATAATATAAACACTTATGTTGAGACGAAATAAATATTATTTATTATAAAATATAGATACTGAGTGTTTACATATCAGACGATTCAAATATATATGAAATACATGGAGTACACGCTATTTTCCCCATGTCGGAGCCGCCGGATGCGTCTCCCAATCCAAGCCACTGTCAATGCCCCCACCCTATCATAGGCCAACATGTTATTTGTCGTTATTATTAATGGGATATTTTCAGTGATACTTCGTACTTAATAGCGTAAAATATTTAATTTATTTTTTTTTTCAAAAAGTAAAATATTTAATTGGACTAGCCATATTTCATCACAACTACATGGTATATATTTGGGAAAGCTAATTTATTTATTTTTAATTTTTATTTTACTTTAACAAAAAAAATATACATAATATCACGTGTTACTAAATCTCAATTTATCGAAATAACATTATACATTTTACTAAATTACATAATCGAGTTCACTAAATTTTATTTTATTAAAATAAATCCTGTATGATAAATTCACTAAATTTTATTTTATTGGGAGACAATTTACTAAATCTCATTTTATTTATTATCAATTTGTCATTAATATTCTTAATCTCTATCATTGAATTATTCAATTGAATTATAGTATCCCAAACGGTTAAAATACAACGTTTAATTAATGGAAAATCTAAACCTTAATCTAATAGTTTATTCTTTTTCTTTCTTTTTAAATAGAGTATTCTATGTAGAAGATCAACTCTGCATCACATATATCTCATCTCCACTAACTTCCAGTGATTTCAAATAATAGAATCATTTCCATCATTGAATTATACATTTAAAATTAATTAAATATATAGCTCAAACACTTAGATATTTAAAATAATATAATAATTACGTGATTCAGTGTGCTAGCTTATTAAATAATTATATACTATGCATCACCATAACTTATAATGATTGATATATATTTTTTAAATGAAGCAGCAGTACAGAATGTACTACTGCTTCATTCCAAAAAACAAGAAAAATCACATTTAAATGATGTACTGCTACTTCATTTAAAATTTTTTTAAAAAAATTCACATTTAAAAGTAAAACTAATACTGTATCTCTTTTGGTTCTTTTTCTTTTTTTAAATTAGAGAATTAATTTTCGATAGACTGGTAAGGTCTAAATGGAGTCGGTGGAACTCGGATCCTCACCCAGTTTTGTTTCTAACCCCGCGTGTGTGTATGTGCTCGCTATGCATGTGTATTTATATTGTTGAGGCTGAAATTCGTGCAGTCTGATACGATACCGTTTTTCTGTAAGGAAGAGAGGAGAACATCGATGAACCTTGACGGCACCGGTGTGGTGCTTGTCAAGAGCTCTTCGACGATCAAATTAGTCACGGAGGTCTAAAAAGAAGGTATGGATTAATTATAGTTTTTACGTCGTACCTTCTTTAATAGTTTGGTGCCCTATTTATGGTTATCAATTGGAATCAAAATCGTTTCGCCGATGTCGATGGTTGATATTATCTTCCGCTTGTGTGAAATCATAGGAGATTTGTTGCCAGATTTGTCGGGGATATGATTTAATTCTTTTGACCTCCTCCAATTATAATATAATTATTCTTACCTATTGAACCACGTCAGATTTCATTATCTTTGATAATGAAATCTATCTAATCAATAGGGTAGGATAGATTTATATTTTTCCCTATCAGTTGCCCCCATTCCCTAGCTTGCACGTCTAGCTTTGAGAATGTAATAAATAATAATAATAATAATATATATATTTTTTTTCAACCCTTGTGAACAATACCCGCGGGTACTATTTACGTGAATAGTAACTCAGGAATTTTTTTCAACTCCTGTGAACAGTACCCGCGGGGTACTATTCATGTGAATAGTAACTAAGGCAATTTTTTTTTAATTTTAAAAATACCCCTGTGAACAGTACCCACTGGTACTATTCCCGCGGGCACTATTCACATGAATAGTAACTCAGGAAATTTATTTTTATTATTATTATTTTTTTGCACCCGAGGGAACAATACTTTTCCTTTGATAAAGGAATAAATTGTATGAGTTTCACTCCTTTAATAAGAGAATTGAACTTTACGAGTTTTACTCAGCTCGTCTCTTTAGTAAGGGAATTGAACTTTACGAATTTTACTCACCTTACTTCTTTAATAAATGATTTTTATTTACTATCCCTTATTGTAAGGGGATATTAATCACGGGATTCATCCAACCTTGGTCCTTATAATACAGGACATTCATTTATTATACCTTATATTACGGGGATATAGATTACGGGATTCATTCAGCCCGGGTCCTTGTAATACAGGACACTCATTTACTATTCCTTTATAGTACGGGAATACGGATTACGGGATTCACTCAGCACGAGTCGGACACTCATTTACTATCCCTTATAGTACGGGAATACGGATTACGGGATTCACTCAGCCCGGGTCCTTGTACTACAGGACACTCATTTAGTATCCCTTATAGTACGGGGATACTGCACGTATAAACTAAAAGGAATTTTATTAAAGACCATCATTGCCTCAAGGCTTATTAAAAACAAAATAACACGTGATGGAGCTACCCTCCATTTAAAATGATTAACTAAGATGCCCCCAGTCTTTATTGTGAATGACTTGATAAGGCTAATTCCAGCGGTGAGACAATTTCTAGTTGGTATACTCATCTGAGTCCTTCTCATGATAGGTGCTGTCGCTCTGGCTGAAGAACGATTTCTTATATTTGGTATTATTTTCATCCCTGGCGAGAGGAGCTGGCCTCTTCTTGTCCTCTCCTTCCTTCCGTGTACTCATGGTGTCTTCAGCGTTGATGTGTTTTTGCACTCTGACCAGCAACTCTATCATACTGGTGGGAGGTTCTTTTGATAAGGAGAACAAGAATCTGGAGGTTTGGAGTCCTCCTATGAAAGCGGTCAAAGCTACCTTGTCATCCACCTCTTCTACCTGCAACATCTCTGCGTTGAATTGGGTGATGTATTCCCGAATCGACTCTTCCTTTTGTTGCTCCACGGTAAACAGGTAGGTAGTCGGCCTCTTATGCTTCTGACCTGCAATGAAGTGGCTCACAAACTACTTACTCAATTCTTCAAAGGTGTTGATGGTTCCTGGCTTCAACTTGTTGAACCAAACTCTCACTGATCTCTTAAGTGTAGTGGGAAAAGCTCGGCACATGATTTCATCTGGCACAGTGTGTAAATGCATAAGAGCTTGAAAAGTTTTCAGGTGATCGAAGGGATCTTTGGTCCCATCGAAGCTTTCGAACGAGGGCATCTTGAACTTGCTAGGTAGTGGACATTTCATGACGGCGGGGCTGAAAGGCAGGTTGGTCCTTTGTACCAGGTCATCTACGGCGGCAGGACCTTTCCCTTTCATAGCCTGCATTACATCTTCCATTTTCCCCTTGAGATCCTTGATCTGCAAGTCGATATGGGTAACTTTCTTTGTCTTTTCCTTAAGACAGAAGGCTATACTCTCAGGAGGTCGGGAACTCCGTGGGAGAGATGGGTGAACCATCTTTCTATGTCGGGTTCCCACCTGGCTTTGTTCCACTTCAGTCTCATTTTGAGGGGGATGATTATCCTTCTCTTCAAGATTTCCATTACCTCCGTTTGGACTTGAGAGATCTTGTCCTAGAAAGTTTTGTTGAACTGGTGGAACAAGGTGTTATAAGAGCATTGCATTTTGCTGGATCAACTGGTTCATACCCTGACTTAGAGTTTGAACCTGCAGTTCTAACGCTGCAAGCCGTGCCTGGTCTTTTGGGACCTCCAGGTTTTCACCCGACTCTACCCTTTAACCAGATCCCTGCGACGGTGTTCCTTCGGTAACCATACCGGACTGCAAACGTATATACCCAACGAGTAATTAATTGATTCAAGGGAATCGTCGTTCCCACAGACGGCGCCAGATGTTGAGGCTGAAATTTGTGCAGCCCGATACGATACCGTTTTCCTGCAAGGAAGAGAGGAGAAGATCGATGAACCTTGACGGCACCGGTGTGGTGCCTGCCAAGAGCTCTTCGACGATCAAATTAGTCACGGAGGTTTAAAAAGAAGGTAGGGATTAATAACAGTTTTTATGTTGCCGATATCGATGGTTGATCTTATCTTCCGCTTGTGCGAAGTCATAGGAGATTTGTTACCAGATTTGTCGAGGATATGATTTAATCCTTTTGACCTCCTTTAGTTATAATAGGATTATTCTTATCTATTGAATTACGTCAAATTTCATTATTTTTAAAATCTAATCAATCTTATCGAGAGTAGAGTAGGATTATATTTTTTTCTATCATATATAATGCACAGAAGATGGATTGAGAAACTAGGAACTGTGTTTAGTTGGGAATACCAAGTGATGACCCTAGAAACAAAACACTACACGCAAATATAATATATATATATATATATACACTACGTATATAATTTGTCCGTGTTTATCATAATCACGTCTCCTCCATTTCACTGGTCGCGGGCCGCGGCCGACACTACAAGGCAAATCATAGATTAACGACACCTGGGTCAACGGTATATTTCTCATGGTATAAAAAGGATACAGATTAGGTCGGTTGATTTTGTCATCTTCTTAAAATATATATATATTTAGGTAGGTTGATTTTGTCATCTTCTTAAAATATACATATATATAGAAAAAAAAACGAAAATGATAATAAATTTATTAAACTATATTTTTTCTATTTTAAAAATAGTATCGCTTTTAAAAACTGTCACTCACATTGAAAAGTTAATGTACTCATAAGAGACATTTTGTCTGTAGGATGGAATATATTATATATATTGCCAATTATCCATATTGTAGAATTGGGCATATGTTTTCTATTCATTGTGGATTGTATTTGTTGTGACATCCATTTTGTGCATTCATGTTGCTTTAAAAGCCATTAAAAAACAAACCACCTACAACTGTGACAAAAAGTAATTGGTCAAGACAATTGTTGGTTTAGGTTTATGTTCGACAGTCTAGTGTTTGACCTTGAACTGGGCTTTGATTTGTACAGTATAGATTTGGTCCCAAACAGGTGGTCTTTAAAATTTAGGTCTGAAATTACTCTATGGGCCTCATAACTTGCAAACATTTCTGTTTCTTTGCAAGATCTGAAGCGAAGACCAGAAACCCAATATTTCTTTGTCACACACTTCATTAATATATATTATATTTTAAATACTAGATATAATATTATTATTCTAATAAAATTATACTAGTAGTTTCATAGGACACACAAAACAAACAGACACAAACTTGTTTTTAGCATATTTTGGTCATAGAATGTAAGATTACCCTGTTTTTGCCATTCAAGAGCACAAGTGGAATTGGCTACTAAATCTAGAAGTAACAAAACTTGTAAATTCACCATCACATGTTCTTCTGAAATTTTCACTTAAATTAAGTGATTATTATGAAAGCTACATTGCCTCAAAAATTTAACAGACCTCACATATGCTCAAATATAGCTTCACTCAAACCATTTCATAGCTTGTACCACCAAACTTCATCATCATCATCATCATCATCACCATATCTATCTCCAACCCATCTCAACACTCTCCTAAACAATGCCATCCAAATCAAGAACATCAAACATGCCTCCCAAATTCACACCCAAATCATCACCAACAACTACATGTCCCTCCCTTTCCTCTTCAACAGCCTCATCAACTTGTATGCCAAGTGTGGGCAATTCAATCAGAGCCTCACATTGTTCTCAACCACCCATGATGATTCCAAGAATGTTGTTACTTGGACCTCTCTTATCACCCAGTTATCCCATTACAGGAAGCCCAATCAAGCCTTGAATTTCTTTAACCAGATGAGAAGCACTGGTGTTTATCCAAACCAATTCACCTTCTCTGCTGTCCTACCCTCTTGTGCAGACTCCATGATTGTTGTTCATGGAAAACAGATGCATTCTTTAGCTTGTAAACATGGGTTTGAGCTTGATTTATTTGTTGGCAGTGCATTGGTTGATATGTATGCTAAGTGTTCTGATATGAGGTCTGCCCAGAGAGTGTTTGATGAAATGCCTGAAAGAAATCTCGTTTCTTGGAATTCTTTGATGGTTGGGTCCTTGCTAAACAAGTTGTATGATCGGGCGGTTGGATTGTTTAAAGAGGTTCTGGGAGAGACATATGCATCCCCTGACCAAGTGAGTTTTTCAAGTGTGTTGACTGCTTGTGCTAACATGGGTGGTTTGGGTTTTGGGAGACAAGTTCACGGAGTTGCTGTTAAGCACGGTTTGATTACCTTAGATTATGTGAAGAATTCGCTTATGGACATGTATTGTAAATGTGGGTTCTTTGAAGGTGCTGTTAAGTTGTTTCGGACCGTAGGAGATAAAGATGTTGTTACATGGAATATTATGGTAATGGGGTGTGTCCAAAATAATGACTTTGAAGAAGCTTGCAATTGCTTTTGGGTCATGAGAAGGGAAGGCATTTCACCTGATGAAGCCTCATTCTCTACTGTCCTTCATGCTGCCGCTAATCTCGCGGCACTAGATCAGGGCACTTTGATTCATGATCAGATAATAAAAACTGGGCTTGGGACAAATATTTGTGTTTCAAGCTCATTGATTACAATGTATGCGAAATGTGGGAGTTTGGTTGATGCTCACCGGATATTTGAAGAGAGTGAGGATCGGAATGTGGTATCTTGGACAGCCATGATTTCAGCCTACCAACAGCATGGCTGTGCAAACCGAGTGATAGAATTATTTGAGGATATGCTAGAAAAGGGGATTAACCCTGATTATATAACTTTGGTCTGCGTTCTGTCGGCTTGCAGCCACACTGGACGTGTTAAAGATGCATTTACTTATTTCAATTCCATGACTAGTAACTTTAATATGTACCCCGGGCCTGAACACTACGCTTGCATGGTGGACTTGCTTGGTCGTGCTGGTCGATTGGATGAAGCTAAGAGGTTTATAGAATCAATGCCAATTAGACCTGACGCGTCTGTATGGGGAGCTTTGCTTGGGGCTTGCAGGAATTATGGAAATCTTGAAATAGGTAGAGAAGCTGCAGATAGGCTCTTTGAAATTGAACCTCATAATTCTGGAAATTATGTGCTGCTATGTAACATGTATGCATCTAGTGGAAGATTAGAGGAAGCTAATGAAATTTGGAGAATGATGAGGATCAGTGGGGTAAGGAAGGAGTTCGGATGCAGCTGGATTGATGTTAAGAACGAGACCTTCGTTTTTACAGCACACGACATTTCACATTCTAGGTCCAATGAGGTATATGAGATGTTGGGAAAGTTGGAGGAGTTGGTAAAGAAGAAGGGATATGTGGCTGAAACTTAATTTGCAATTAACAATGTGGAAGAGTACAAGGAACGGAGCTTATGGTATCACAGCAAAAAACTGGCTCTTGCATTTGGGCTGCTGACCCTCCCAGTTGGGGCTCCGATTAGGATAAAGAAGAACCTGAGGACTTGTGGTGATTGTCACAGAGTTATGAAGTTTGCTTCAGAGATTTTTGAGAGGGAGATTATTGTGAGGGACATCAATCGATTTCACCGATTTGCTAATGGTTTGTGCTCATTCGGAGATTATTGGTGATTCAAATAATTCACATGATTCAATCGGTAAGCCCTTCTTTTTTTTTTTTTTTTTTTTCTGCTAACATTATTTCAAATAAGAACCACTTCTTTTTTTGTGGTTCTTTACCTACTATTAACATGATCAAATTGTTTCTTTCTGTAACATTATATTAAATCCTTAATTTTTTTAAAGAAGCTTCATCTTAGCTCATGCTTCATTCTATTATTTGTTTTATTTTAGCTGATTTATGTCTGCTTATTGGAAAATTCTGTTTGATTCATGGAAGTTTCTCAAATGATCTCATATACATATGCAGTGCTAATCTTGAAGAATCTATTTCCTGAAAATTGGCAAATATCTGTTATCTTTGGTACTTTTGTTAATCACATCACTTGAACTCCACTCAAACTTGAATCACATTGTAGATAGTTTCAGTGGACATGGAAGTTATGGTCCCATGAAGTTTCCTTCAAACACCTACATGTAAAATTTCATTCGAAATAGGAGGGGATTAATTTTAAATTTTGAAGAGAGAAGCTTGCAAAACCATTATTTATCACCAACCCTAGTCTACTACCACATTATACCAGACCTTTTGTGCACCTCCATTTTATTTTTGATCTATGCAAAGGTCCTATAGCTATTTTTTCTTTTTGAATTCCATTTTTTAAATGCTTACGTTCCAAAAATTGTTCTTTCAAAATCATGTCGGCTTTTTATATACATATCATTTAACATTTGCTAACATGCATAAGTTGCTCCATATGTGCCTGTATGCTCTGGCAGGCTTGGTTACATTTTCTTTTCCAAAAAGCCAATTAAGTATCATGGGTTATTAGCAGACATTGCTGAGGAGCGTCTACTGCTTGCTATTTTCTTTGAAGCTATGTTTACGAACATTGAATTGGTGTTGATTCGGTGCTCCCAAACGCAACATTCATTTTTAATTTTCTGCAGCTAGTCATTTTAAGTGGCTGTGTTGTTGAAGTAGTTGATCGTGGTTTACATGTCATTGGTAATTTCTTCCCAATGGAATAACTTCCCCATCCTCAAAGAGGATGGGAGGGGAGGGGTTCGAGCTCGGGCACTGGGCAAAGTAGTGTGTGGGTTTGCTTTACCATTCAAAAAAAAAAAATGTTCCTTCCTTTTCTCTTCCCTCTTCCCTCAATTTGTAATGATGAGCCTGTCATGTCCTCTGCTCTTTGGATGAAAAGTTCTCTCCTACGTTAGATTAACTATTTTGATCTCCAGTGTAAATGAAATTTTGTACATTTATTACTCTGCTTTTATTGATCTAGGCTCTATGTTAGCTTCATTTTCTAGCAATGTACCTCAAAGAGACTCTCAGCCCATTATGGATTGTTTTGACAGTAATTTTGATTCCAAAATTTTAAATGGATCAAATATAAATTATATGTGTAAGTAAAATAATAGGCTTATGTGTTACTAGTTATAACGATGCAAAACGTATAGGATCAATATGTCAAATCAGGATAATAAAATAAAATAATTAATAAAGAACCTGTAGAATGTCGAGGTACACTGATTCAGTTTGAACCAGATTGGTGGGACACTTCATAAAAGGATCCAGCCCAGCACGCTCGAGGAGGCCGAAGCCCAGGCCTGGACTAGGCGGTTCATACACGTGTTTGGATGGGTTGGGCCTAACTTTGGTTACGTCCTCCCCTACACAAAACTTGGCCCAGACCAAGTTTTTCTCAATCTTCCTACAGGACAAACTCATTTTCACCTCCTTAAACCATGATATGATATGATTTCTCATTTAGCAGGAAATTATTGTGAGGTCGATTTAACTGATTTGCTAAGTGTGCATTATATGTTTTTGGCTGTTCTGTTGCAGGAGTGTTTTGGGTGGAATTCAAAACCATATTTGGTAAAGAAATTCTTTTTTGAGAAATTTGGAAATTTTCTGTACCAAAATACAAATATATATTTTTTGCCATGGTAAATATTTTTTATTTTATTTTTTCAAAGATAAAGCAAAACACCGAGCTGAACTACATGTGACCGAGCTGAACTACATGTGACCGAGCTGAACTACATGTGACGGTTCTGTTCATTAAGAAGCCAACTTATGGTTGATTGTGGGAGATCCTACGTTCTTTATGAAATAGTGGTTGATTGTGGGAGATCCTACGTTCTTTATGAAATAGTGCTTCAAACAGCCGATTGGAGCTTAGATAGGAAGAAAGATGTCTTGAAAGTGGCTTAAAGGTCACGATCATAGCCATTGAGGAGGTTTTCGTTGGATGTCTCCTATCAATTGTGTCCCTGTGAAGCTCTGGCTCATCAGTTGCTCTGGCTGCCATTAGAAAAGCTTTAACAGCAAATAGACCAATATAATCTTGAGTACGGGTTAATATTTTTTTCGTATAACTCAAAAACAAAGTCAATGGAGGAGCTTTAATTAGCGTGGAGATTACTGAGCTACTATGGTATAAGACTCCTCCCTTTATATATGCATACTTTAATCTAATCAACTGTTAAAATGCTTTTTAATCAATGATTACGATAATACTTTAAAAAAATCATAGATATTTACAAAGTCCATACTTATAGAATCTTCTCTAATCCATCTATATTTAACACAAAATTTATAGAACCCACCCTCACAATACAACACTCCAAAATTCTTTACCTCACATCAACATGTCCTTATGGGAGCTAATTACAACATTGCATCCGAGGAACCTAGAAAGCCATTTTTGATCAGTTTTCCATCCTCCTATAGAATATATATAAGTAAATATATATCTATATCTATATCTATACCATTCTAAAAGTGGAGCTAATTTCTTAACATTTTTGAATTTTTTTTTTCACAAAAAAAGTTACTTTAAAAGTGCACAATCATTCACAAATTATGGTTATTAATATTATTACCTATTTCTAAATGTTTCTTTTTCATGAACGACGTTAATTAAGAGTTATTACCTTCTAAATTAAATTATCTATAAATATATACTATGTATAAAAGTGCAAGAGATTTGAACAGACCTCACCAAAGTGACATTCCTAATATGTGCAATATTTTAATTTGAAATTATATAATCTCTAAATATATACTAGGTATAAAAGTGCAAGACCTTTTTTTTTTATTATTGTTTCTATACATTTTTCACTCTTTTTATAATAAAATATATGAAATTTGAAGAATGTATATGAGTGTAGCTAATTTCTTAACATTTTTTAATTTTTTTTTTTTCACAAAAAAAGTCGCATTAAAAGCGCACAATGATTCACAAATTATGGTTATTAATATTATTACCTATTCCTAAACGTTTCTTTTTCATGAAAGACGTTAATTAAGAGTTATTACCTTCTAAATTAAATTATCACCAAAGTGACATTCCTAATGTGTGCAATATTTCAATTTGAAATTATATAATCTCTAAATATATACTATGTATAAAAGTGCAAGACTTTTATTTTATTTTTATTTTTATTGTTTCTATACATTTTTCACTTTTTTTATAATAAAATATATGAAATTTGAAGAATGTATCTGAGTGTAGCTAATTTCTTAACATTTTTGAATTTTTTTTTTCACAAAAAAAGTCGCATTGAAAGCGCACAATCATTCACAAATTATGGTTTTTAATATTATTACCTATTCCTAAACGTTTCTTTTTCATGAAAGACGTTAATTAAGAGTTATTACCTTCTAAATTAAATTATCTATAAATATATACTACGCATAAGAGCATCTCCTGTGGATATTTTTTTTTTTTTTTTTGTGTAAATCTGATGTGTCATGATATATTTACACACAAAATTTTAAATTATTTAATCTTAAAATTATATTATCTCTAAATGTATACTACGTACAAAAGTGCAAGACTTTTTTTTTTTTTTTTTTTAACTGTTTCTATATATTTTTCACTTTTTTTATAATAAAATATATGAAATTTGAAGAATGTATCTGATATTTTATATATTTTTTCTTTTTGTCATAATGTGAAATTTGAAGAGACCACACCAAAGTGACCTTTCTAATGTGTGCAATATTTCAATTTGAAATTATATTATCTCTAAATATATACTACGTATAGAAGTGCAAGATTTTTTTTTTTACTGATTCTATACATTTTTCACTTTTTTAATAATAAAATATATGAAATTTGAAGAATGTATATGATATTTTGTATATATATATTTTTTCAGAATGTGAAATTTGAAGAGACCACAACAGAGTGACCTTCTTAATGTGTGCAATATTTCAATTTTTATGACACACTATCTAATTAATACTTCCCATCTAAGTAATTAATTGTTGATTGCCCATCTAAATTCAAATTATATTTAAAAAAATTATTTAGTTTAATATATGAATTCATATCCTGATATCAGTTTCTCTATCGTATCAAGACCTTCTAAATAAATTATCTATACATATATCTATACACTAATCAATGTGTACGTGCGATGCACGTGAGTAAATAAAGCAAAATTTGTCACTTAATTAAAAAAATGTAAATATTTTGATATGCCTTTCTTACATCCATCATAACAAAATATAAAAAGAAAAATGAGGTCCACTTTTTTAATTAATAAAAGAGGAATCAAAATAGTTAATGTTAGGAATGACGATTAAATGAACCTTTAACAATGTTGTGCAAATAAGATGAGGTACTGGTTTCTACAAAAATAACAGTATGCAATGGTAAAATTATTGCAACGAACTGAAAGCATACAACATATTAATATTTGTGTTTTTAAATATAATTTTTTCCATTGGTATTATAAGGGTATTTCTTGGTGTGCTAAATATATTTGACACACTTATTGATTTGAATATATTTTTAAATATATTCATGATTAAAATTTAAAATTGCATGATGAAAATTTTTGGAAAAAAATATACTTTTATTAACACAAATAAATTTTTTAAAAACATATACTGTTCAGAGACCAATGTTTTGGTTAAAATTTTTTAAAAACAATTTCATTTTCTTTTAATTTTTAATCTCCGATATACAAACCCATTTTCTGTTTACATGAGAAAAAAAAAAAAAAACAAAATAACATGTGACGCACCTCTTTGTGTTGAATTATTATCCTTTTTTTTGCCATCAATCAAGGGTCCCTACGTTGCAACATAATTCAATCGACATCCAATTTGGTAAGTTTAGTTCTCAATCCTTGTATTGCAAAAAAATAAAAAAAAAATAAAATCATCAAAACTCAAAGATTAGATAAAGAGGCACAACTACGTATTTTTTTCAAACATTGAGGCACAATTAAGTACTTACCTTATATTGTATTGCAATCTAATGAAAATCCCAAAATTAACACAATTTAAACTCAATTTGCATTGAAGTAACATTTAACAATTTTGAAATTTTCATTACAAATATGGAACGTTTTGAGAAAGTAAATTTAAATCAACAATACAAATTAAAAAAAAAAAAAAAAAAAAAAAAAGACACAAACAAACAGATGCTCTCTTTGTGTTGAATGATTAACCTTTTTCGTCATCAATTGGGTCCTTGCAACATAGTTTCAATCCTAGTATCACAAAATAAATAAATAAATAAATAAATCATCAACACTCAAATATACAAAAACAGGCACAACTAAGTACTTACCTTGTAATGTATTGCAATCTAATGAAAATTATGAAATTAACACAATCTAAACTCAATATGTATTGGACTAACATTTAACAATTTTGAAACTTTCATATCAAGGATGAACGTTTTGAGAAAAATAAATTTAAATCAACAATACAAATTGACACTAAAAATAAAAAAAAACACACCAACACATGGTCCATCTTTGTGTTGAATGATTACCCACCCTTTCTTCGCCCCTCCTGTAAGGAATATGATCAATTGATAATTCTCAACCTCCTATTTTTTTTCGTCACTCTCCTTACCTTCTATATATATATATCTCAATGTTTTCCTCACGAAACTTTAATTTTATCTTATTAATATTTTGCGTGTTTTGGTTGTCTACTCCAAAAGGAAACGTATTATACAATTATAATAACCATAATTTAATTTAAAAGGCATTGACTCGTATTAAATACTGTCCATCATCATAAAAGGAAATGTTTAACAATGTAATTATTATATAAGAATAAGATGCCAATGAAACATTTTAATTTAAAAGGTATTAACCCATATTAAAAATAGTGGTTTGTGTCAATTATAAATAAAATGAAACGTTTTTATCCATATAATTTTAGAAATAACATGCCAATGAAACGTTTGTGTCCTTTAAGGATTCAGCAAAAGAAAACGTAGTATAAAATTAATATTAACCAAAATTTAACTTAAAAGCTATTAACTAATGTAAAAAGTACTAAAAAAAAATTTGAAAATTAAAAATATCCTACTCATATTAAAAATACAATTGTTATATAAGAATAAGATGGAAAGAAACGTATTTTAAAAAAATAAAAAATATATCCTTAGGGGTGGTCTTCACCAAAAGAAACCATGAGCTATTTAATAAAGATCATGTGCTTTTAATGTGACTTGTTTTGTGAAAAAAAAAAAAAAAATCAAAAATATTAAGGAATTAGCTACACTTTCAAAAGAAAAAATCTCACCTCAATGGTTCATCACTCATCCCTTTTAAACATTTTTGTTGCATCCCAGTGAAGCACACAATTCAGCATTAGAAAATTTAATATTTGTTGAAAAGCTTTTGAATTTGAATTTTTATGACCTAGACCTACTTTATTTTTATTTTTCTTTATGTAAATTAAGATCTAGAATTTAAAATAATTTATAAATTAATTTTTTTAATGAAAACTTGAATTGAAAAGTTTACTTCACTTGGACTTGAAAAGTATTTTTTGGATTTAGGTCCGTTTGCTTGGTTGTTAAATAGTTTTTAAGATATAAATTTGTGTTTGGTTGTCCATAATTTAATTAAGTAAAACATTTTATCAAAAATAACTTATGCTTTTGCTCTGGAATTTTTTTTCAAGACCTCTGATAAACAAAGGAAAATAATTAAAAAAAATTAATTTATCTAAAAAATTTTATATAAAAAATATTTGTACGTCGAAACAAACATAGCCATGGAAAAGTATTTTAAAGTGCAAAAAGTTCCTGTTTTAAGAGGAGTTATGAAAAAGTTATTTTAAGGTTTGAAAAATCATTATCATTATTATTATTTTTATTTTTTTCACGATCAAGCCCTAATTTTTAAGGACAAGTTGGTTTCTGGAATATGTTTAGGCCAAGCTCCCATAAAACCTAGAAAATAAATTCTTTTAGGTCTTGAAGAAATAGTATTTTATGATCAAACCCTAATTTTTAAGTGAATTATAGTTCAAAAGTTAATTATTTTTAAAGTGAATTAGAGTTGATCAAAAGCTAATAATTGTCTTTGAAAAAGTTAGTTTTGCATGCTTTAAAAACCTAAAGTACGTATAATAGTGAATTAGAGTTCAAAAGTTAATATTTTTATTTTTTTTCATGACCAAGCCCTAATTTGTTGTGTTTAAAACAAAAATAGGAAAGTGTTTCTTGATCATATGTTAATGTTAGGCCTGCCATCGATCTCCTTACTGACATATATATATATATATATACGAATTGGGTCCGAAATAGGGAGCCCTTCTTTCCTATTAAATTTGATTTTTTTTTTTTTATAATTATTTTAATTATTTATTTTAATCAAATAGACATGTCGTGTCAAGTTAAATACAGAGAATGTAATAATCCAACTATACATATTTTTAAAAGAAAGGTCTCGAATTGAGTCGGATCTGAATATAAATAAACATTTACGCGGCTGGAAATTAAGGTAGAAAAAGAATTCAAATCTTTATTTTGTCATGATTTAACCCGACTATTTATGAGTCATGTATACGTGGAGTACATAATATATAACTGGTTCACTGTGAATATATAATCGGTTTACATGATATAATTGACTATTTATAAGTCACGGAGTACATAACATATAACTGGTTTATGAGTCACGGAGTACATAACATCTAATCGGTTCATAAAATATAATCGACTTCTGAATTCAATTTGAATCTACAGTAAATATTAAATAAAGGCCTGTGAATAACCGAATGAAAAAGTAAAAGGTTGAAGTTTTATTAGAAATGTGTGAATAATTGGGTGAGTTACACAACTCTTCTTAAAAGATGTTGCTCTTACGCTCCGAGCGCACTTTCGCTCTTGCGCTCCACGTGCATTCTCGCTCAAATTCTTACTGTTTATAACTTAATTTTATCACTCTCACGCTCTCGCTCTCAAATTTGCTTCCGTTCCGTTTTATGTGACTTAAGGTGAGTATACTTTAACTTTTGGAAAAAAAAAAATAATAAAACGTTAATCTGAAATGGGATGACTCAGACTAGATTGACTATTGTATTTTTGTTTATATTAAAAAAAAGGAAAGGATTATAAGAGAAAAGAAAAGAAAAGAAAGGAAATAATAGTTATAATTTATATTCATATTTAGATAGATAGGAAAAAAAATAAGAAATGAATTGACAATATTGCTGTTTACATAACACAAAGGAGAGAAAAGAAAGAAATTGACAATAATGAACTACTATCTTACCCGTTTTTTGGTAGGGTTAAAAGGATAAAATCATTTTAGCATCCCTAATCGCCCCATCCTTTCATAACGATTGGATCCCTTTGACTACTGTGTGTGTAGAGAGATGAAATCTGATTTAGAGCGACCAGCGGCTACCATTTTGGGCCTGAATATGTTTTATTTTCAAGAAATAAACCTAATTTCATTTTATTTACGCGTGATGTGCAAAATGAATTAGGAGTGTATACGGTCCGATTTGAACTGAGTTGAGAGTATTTTGGGACCAAATCATTTATAACGATTTCACTATTTTTGAAACTAAACCGAACCATAATGTCCATGGAATCAAACCAAACCGTGAAAAACCGATTTGGTTCGGTTCAATTTGTTGGTTTTAGTTGATTTTTTGTTTTATTTTATTTTAATTTAGAGGGGTAAAGTTATTAAAAAAAAAAGAAAAAAAAAATACTCTAACATTGATATAACACATCAAAAAAGAAAATTTAAGAAGAAAAAAATGAAAGAAAATTGAGATATATTTGTAAAAGGAAATTTGACTTCTTTTAAAAGAAATTTAAAGAAAAAAAAAAGAAGAAATGGGGCATTTAATAACTTTATTTGATTAAGGTTGAGATATAATATATATATATATATATGTATATATATAGTAACAGTTCGATTTGGACTGATCCGATTCAGCCTAAATCGCCCAAAAATGAATACCCTCACGGATCTCTCTTATCTCCCTCTTCACCCTAGCCCCGTCAGAAACCCTAGCCCCCATCTCATCTCTCCCCTCTGTTCAACCCCATCACCACCGCGAGCCACACTCTCTCTCTTTCTCTGTATTTTCTGGCGCCCTCTCAGGCCGCCGCGCCTTCAGCAACTCCAGCGAGCTCTTGGCCTCATCGGCCGAGCCTCCTTCTCCATCGCGGGTCTCGTTCTCCATCTGGGTCTCTCTCTTCTCAAGTCGTTTTACGGCCAAGGAGAACTCGCCGACGATCTCTGCAACTGCCGGCGACTTTTCTGGCGATCTCTGCAACTTCCGGCGACTTTTCCTCAGCATCATTAGCTCCCTTTCCCTCCACATCCCTCCAAAATTCAATTTTGGAGGGATTCCAAATGAGGGATTTGGATCTTTCCCCTTCAAATCATCCCATCCAAACACAACACTCCTTATCCTTTCCTTTGTTTTCTTTCCAAATCCCCCCAAATCTTCCCATCCAAACGAAGCGAGGGTTGCTCTGAGTCTGAGGTATGCTCTCTCGTCTTTTTCAATCAAATGTTAGGGCTTTTAGAAATCCCATAATTATTTGTGGATTTTTGCTATGATACTCATTCAAACAGCTGATTCAATCCTATTTCCTATGTTTTCTCTACAAAATCTGTGTTTCATGAAATATATCTTTTTCAATAATAAATGAAGCTCGCATGTTTTGGATTTTTTACTCAAGAGTTGGTGTCTTGCTCTTGTGTGCATGTTAGTTGTATCACTATTGAATATCTAAGTCGGTTTTTAATCAACGCATGATATCTGTTGATTTCTGTTTCTTGTTTGAGCTAGTCACCTTGTGTTCTACAAGTTTTATATTCATTGAAAAATCAATGCAACATTGTTGGTTGTTTACCTTTGTTTTTGCCGTAGGATGCTGTCAACCTTAGTTCTAGTTGTGGGTTGACTAAATATCAAGAACCTCCTCTCATTGACATTCTCCAAGACTAAATAACAGGAACCTCCACTTAGCTTTATTTGTAAAATAAAATCATTGAAAAGAACATAATTAGAAAAAATTACAAGAAATTAGTTGTCATTTAAAACTTAAAAAGTATGCTTAGGCAGTTCCCTCGCTGAGCATAGCATCATGAAGATGAATTCGTATCTTTTTTAAACCTATCATTTTTCCTAAATCTGTCTACTTGAACAATCATGAACACCATGGTTTGGAGATCTTTCATGAAAACAGATTCAAATCCAAATGGAGATGCCGCTAGGTTCATTATTTTTTAAATCCAAGGGAGGGTTATGATGGGTTTTCAAAAAGTGGCAGGTGTGTTCTTGGAGGAGATGCAAGTGTTGATGGCATAACAATTTTAAAGAAGGTAGCACAATCCCTATATGAGGGGGGTCATTGTTCATTAAGAATTTCTAGGCAATTAGTTTCATAGGAAACTAGTATTGTCGTCCTAAAACTCATGTTAGCTTTAGGTGGTGGTAGTGTCATGGGAAGCGAAGATTGTTGAACAATCAATTGCTTTTGCAAGGAAGTGGATAGAAATATATTATCAATGCGATTCTGCAATCAGCACAACCTTTGCAATTAGGGAGGATTACCAACTTTTACTTAACAACAGTATATCATATGAATTGATTAGAAATAAGTATTATTGTGTAGGAGAAAAAGAGAGAACTTGGTCGCTTGAAATCTAAAAGAAGAGATGAAAGGGAAAACCTAGGCATTACGAAATAAGAACTATAAAAAAAACATAAGAATTATAAATGGAAAACAACCAGATGAAAAGCTCATCCAGTTTGTTGATCTGGCATGTACAATCTCGTGTTGAGCTTTTTCAAGGTCAGATTATTATTAGATCTTCATTCGTAAATAGAAGCAGTAGAGTTAAAAAGGAATCTGTTTTATTTCATTTTATTTTAGGTGTTGTTTTATAAATTTGATTATTGTGTGTATCACACATTTTGCTAAGAATTCCTTTTCTATATTATTGCAACTAGAATTTAGAATGAAGTGGGGAAAATTGATTTGGCATTTTATCCATTATCAATTTTGGGTGCTGCAGGATGGAATGCAATAGGTTCTTCAGGCACTTTAAGGAGGTAGAAGACAAGGACATCTGCCATCTCTTCAGTTTATTTTTTGATGGAGCTTTCTGGAAGGCTTTGAAAGTAAAGGGTGTAGTGATGGAGCATTCTCTTGTTGTATGCAAATGCCAACCTGATGTTCTTTTTGTTGCTGCTAAGTACGTACTATATGGAAATTAAAGAAATTAACCATATAGATATGCTGCACCCAGAGAGATGGACACAAGAAACAAAAACATCAATATTAGTATCAGCTTAGCGGCCACCTTACAACTCTGGATATACGATCATTCCTTGTCAGACTACTCCCCTGCAGTACCATAATTTATTCCTAGACAAGAGATATAATTTGTTCCGGAGATATATATATTTCCTACAGAAAAGTGTTCTTGTTGTTGTCAACGCGGCATGAAATGTAAGCCCTCATGTTGCCGATGGATTGGCTCACCGCATTCTCGATCTGTGTTTTTGAGTAATAGAAGTTGTTGCTCCAACTTATGTTGGCAGCTGCGAGATTGGCGAGAAGGTTGATTCTGTCCTTGAGTGCAATCTCCAACTTGAAGTACTGCATAGCGTTAAAATTTTACTCCACTCCTGCCACCATAAACGACTGCTTGGGATGGGTGCATTTACAAACACAATTTGTATATGAATTTGGGATGGGTGCATTTACTCCACCCCTAGCAAACTTCACACTCCACAGCCTCTAGCCTCCATATCCCAATGGAAGCAGTGTGACAAATTGCTATTATAGTTCATCCAACTTCAACTTGGCGGTAAGTTTTTCCTTGAAATTAATGTTTTTGTTTTTGTTTTTCTAAACTAATTCCAGTGGTTTGCATGTCTGCACAGATTCAAATGTTGAGTCTCGAACGGGTTTGACGCTCAGTCGTTTATGGTGGCATGAGTGGAGTAAACATGGCATATGTTCACTTTCAAATTTTAACGCTATGCAGTACTTCACCTTGGCGACTGCGCTCAAGGACAGAATCAACCTTCTCGCCATTCTTACGACTGCCAACATAACTCCAAGCAACAACTTCTATTACTCAAAAACACAGATGGAGAATGCGGTGAGCCAATCCATCGGCAACATAAGGGCTTACATTTCATGCCAACATAACTCCAAGCAACAACTTCTATTACTCAAAAACACAGATGGAGAATGCGGTGAGCCAATCCATCGGCAACATAAGGGCTTACATTTCATGCCTCGTTGATAACAACAAGAACACTTTTTCTGTATGAGATATATATTTGTCTCAATTCCACCGGAACAAATTATATCTCCTGTCCAGGAAGAAATGATCATATGGTACTAAGGGTTGCGGGGGAGTAGCCCTACAAGGAATGATCATATTTTCAGAGTTCTAAGGTGGCCGCTGAACTGATACTACTACTGTTTCTGTTTCTTGTGTCCGTCTTTATGTTATGGGTTTGAATGTGAAATTGGATAAGAATGAGATTCTAGTGATTGAATAGCGCTGGGTTTTTATGTTAAAATGTGGATTATGCAGTTGACTTCCCTTCACCCTTGTGGTACAAGGTTCTCGCTTCTAGCCAAAGTGACTTTTGTCATTATGGTCATGTTAGTGGACAGTTTGAAGAAGGATATATGGTTTTCATAGAAGTATAACAATTAACAACAGGTTATTAGAAAAAGACGACTTTGAGAAAGAAATGATTTGTGCACATAATTTGTTTATTTTTCCAATCTTATCTTCATTTGTTGAAATATCAACAACCTCCAATGTGCGGCTTAATACATCGGCATTTCTAGGTAACTGGTTATGGAGATTGATCGGGAGAAAGAAAGCCTATGGCGGAAATATAGAAATTGTTAAGGGCCTGTTTGATACAGTTTAAAGTATCAGTTTCCTTTACTTGGGGCTATAATAAGCAGAAAACTATGTTTAAATTGTGTTCAGTTTGCTGTTATCTTATTTTATTCTTCTAATTTTTGGTGGTCTCTTTGAAACTATTGTTCCTTAACTTCTTTAAAATAACAAGGATAGGGTTATTAGATAATGTTGTATAATGTTTTTTTGTGAGGTTATTACAATTACGTGATGGAGATTAGTGCCATTTATTATTTGACGACTTTGAAA
Organism: Cornus florida; assembly: GCF_030987335.1. Lineage (NCBI taxonomy): Eukaryota > Viridiplantae > Streptophyta > Magnoliopsida > Cornales > Cornaceae > Cornus > Cornus florida. Next base: position 28,486,284 of record NW_026775572.1, read on the forward strand.
GTCGTTTAAATGAAGGGATGCTGCTGCATGGAAGAGCAATTGAAATCAACTTTTTATCATTCTATGTTTTTTTCTCCGAAGCTTACAAAAACTAAGGAGATATCGACCACATTCTCTCCAATCATTCATCTATTTATGCATTTGCATGGCACTAATGAAAATTGTTTACTTGATCTAAAGTTGCATCAACATAGATGCGATCAAAGATCTTAGGGCTGTTTTGAAAGTTATGGACAATATTTTTATACGCATCCGAGCCATTAGGATTTCTGAGAATCTTTGAGATTTTTGAAAGTTATGGACAGTATTTTTTTTTACTTGATTATGTTTGTTGGTGGACCATTAGGATTCCTGAGAATCTTGAGATTTAGAGCTTAGTTAGTTGGAATCTTCATGGTTGGTTATTGCTTCACTTTGCATAATTTGGCGTCTATTGCCCCCATTTAAACATGCATTAACCATTGCTTGCTTTATCCAAGGGGACATGAGCTGAGCAAAAGCACTGGTAATGCTGGTGACAGAGTTGCCTGCGGTAAGCGAAAATAGCTCTCTCTCTCTCTCTCAGAGAGAAGGGTTCACAATATTTATTTGTTCGAGGAATATGATCAATTGGTACTGGCAATATGACACAATTTTATTTCATTTGTTAATTACACGACATTCAAATGTGACACTAATTACTAGAGTCATACCATGTTGCCTTGATCATTGATTGTCTGTGGATACTGTATCCATCTATCTCCAGAAAGACACTGTGAGGTCTCCTAATTTCCATGTATTGGATTATATCTTATAACTATCTAACCTAAATTCAATATGTATTTGTCTTGTGCAGGTGTTATTGGCCTGCGAGGCTGAGCATCATCGAGTGATCTTCATGTGAATAAATGGCATGTAACATGTTCTACATTATGTCATGGTTAGAGACCAAAACAAAGAAAAAGTAAAATAAATAAGCTATTTTGAATAAAGGAAAAATTCTGTGTTTTGGTTAAATCCATTTTGGGATTATGGTGGTGTGATGTGTTTGTTACTTAATGATATTTATTATGCAAATTCGTAAAGGTTGATATATGATTTTTATAAAACAAATTCATCTAGTTTTTGAAAGATTAATATTTATGCCCTGTTTGGTGGATATTTCATTGTCGCGTACACCTCAAAAGTGTCATTATCAAGCCTGCATTTGCAAACACAAGCCCATAAAAGTTCACCAAAAGAAAGACAGGAAATAATGGCATTAAAAATGTATGATCTATGTATTTTGAGTTTGGAAACTTTTTTCGTAATTTTATTTCGTAAGAAAAGAATTGTGCTCGCCTAAAGATGTTGTTGGAGCGCCAATTATCAGTAGTCTTAATTTTTCTTATTTACAAGTCTATCATATTGTTTCATAAACTTGGGCCACATATTCAATAATTTTGTCAATACTTTGTAAATACATATTTAATAAGTATGTAATATTAAAATATAATAAATAAAAAGAAAAACTTAAGGATACAACCTTCAGTAAGTTCAACACAATGTTTGCACGTGGGACATCTCATCCAATTATTCCTCTTTTCAATAATACTATCACTCTGATGATCTTCACATCCATAGCCTGGATGCCATGGTTGCTTGCACCGGAAGCAAAACAGCCTCTTGCACCTGGGACACTTGGATCTCCTCACACCCCCTCCACACGCATTCACAATCAAAGCTGAGCAATCCCGGTAGGGACAGTAACATGTGTCCAACCCTTGAAGAGTCCAGTCACAGAGCACGTCGCACCACTTGTCGAACAATTGAGCGGGAATGATTCGAGTGCATGAAAGAGGATCCAACATCTGACCACAGAAGAGTGAAGGACATCTAATCTTGGCGGGATTGTGTTCTTCAATGTTCACTTTGATATACTTGGCTATGCAATCGGTGCAGATTGAGTGAACACATATCTTATTGTTTTTGAACTTCTTGGTTGATGTTGGCAGCTTTTCTTCTGTACATATTTTGCAAGTGAATGTTGATGCTTTTTCCTCATCATCGTCTGATTTATGATTCTGTTCACAATTATTCATTCGATCCATCGCAATTTATATTGATTCAAACTATTATGATAAAACTTGAAACTAAGAAAAAAAAAAAAAAAAAAAAAAAAAATTGGAATTCAAATATACAAGTACTCCATCTAAATTTAATTTACGCACCTTCCTTGAGAAAATTTGTGTAAGAACTTTCATCTTGGATCTATGTTTTTGGCTTTGATGATGATTTTTGTTGTTGTATTGGCAGTGTACTGGTTCTTTATTCTATACATACCTTCTATGCATAAGTTTTGTTTTTGTTTTTGTTTTTTGTTTTTTTTTTTTTTTTTTTTTTTTGGTGCTGATCTGATTAGAAGTTAGAAGTTGGAACCAAACAGGGCTCGTTATATTATAACAAAACTAAAAATCTCCTTTGAAAAGTGAAAAATTTAGAGAAAAAGGGTAACCGTGATATATATTTTTAGCTATTTTTAGTAAGACTGCTAATTATTGCTTTATTATTAAAGTTTCCATATTAGTTCTAATTAAATAGGTTAAATTTTCAATTATTTTGTAATTTTATATATATCTATATACCCTATAAAAGTGTATTCAATTTTAATTTTTTATATACATTTTAAAATAATTTTTTTAATTTACAAAAATATTATACGACACGTTTCATATTTCTTTTTTACACACTGTTTTTGTTTTCTTTCTTTCTTCTTTTTTCTAAAAGGTATCTACAGTTAAGATGCCTTTCTTTTTACACACCGTTTTTGTTTTCTTTCTTTATTCTTTTTCCCAAAGAGATGACGCTTCCTTTTTCTAAAATGCATCAACAGTTAAGACACGTTTTTACTTTTATATTTGAAAGAGACGTCTATTGTGAAAGGTTGTCTGTTCGCTTATATATGCCTACGAGTTATATGATCTCAAAAAAAAAAAAAAATTCTTTCATGTTATCTTCTTCTTGCAAAAACTTTTTTTCATTTTCAGGCCAACATTGTAAGTGCACTATACTTCTTAAATAAATTATATATTTAGGTTACAATTCTTCTCTCTAAAAACTTTTTATGTCTTTGTATTTTTTATATTTATTTATATTTTCTTCTATATCACATTATTATTGAAATATTTTAGAGTTTCTTTTATATATAACTTTTATTCAATATACTGTAATTATTACATGAAAGAGTTTCTTTATAAAACTATCTCTATCCTTCTATGTATATACATTTTTGTCGTTACTTCTCAATAAGTTAAGAACACTGCCAATAGTAGATATAGTCAATTTTTTATATTTATTTATATTTTCTTCTATATCACATTATTATTGAAATATTTTAGAGTTTCTTTTATATATAACTTTTATTCAATATACTGTAATTATTACATGAAAGAGTTTCTTTATAAAATTATCTCTATCCTTCTATGTATATACATTTTTGTCGTTGCTTCTCAATAAGTTAAGAACACTGCCAATAGTAGATATAGTCAATGTTGCGATTTTTTTCTTTATAGATAACAATTTATGATTATGATATAATTTTAATGTTTCTAATTATCTGTAATTTTTTTTTTTTATTTTGAAGTATCGTACAAGAAGTGTTATATTTAAAATATAACTGTTAGAGTGACAGATATCATAAAAACACAATTAAAATAAGTGTTTCAATTGAAAAAGGTCACTAACTCATTATTTGGGTGTTCATAATTGATCAATTTTATAAATGACCTACCAAATAACAAAAAACACATGTAAAATAACTAAAATTATAATTAAAACATTGATAAAATAGTCAAACACTGAGTGGACTATGATTGAGAAAAAAACAAGATATATTATAATTGTGATGAGTTGTGTATTTTAGAATTTTTTTTTTAAAACAAGATATATTTGTGTAATGTATAATGTTATACTAAAATTTTGAATTCACAGAATATGGTAAGGGGATGTGGGGTTCCTATTTTTCTTAGAAGTATGAAATCTTATTTCCTATTCAATTTGAATTTTTCTTCTTCTTTAGTCTGTCATAATATGACTTGGAGTATTGCTGCAATGTTTTTGTGATGATAATAATAATAATAATAATAATAATTTCCATCCAACTTTTTTTTTAGCTAAGTCACACTTGGTACTCATTTGTCCTAATTGGCATGTTGCACATTGTAGGTGCAAAATTTCGCTCAACCAATAATGATTGAGAAAAATAAAACAACTCACTCAAAAAGCAATAAAAATAAATAAGAACAGTTTATATAGAAGCGTGGAATTGCTTGATCCTTTTATTGGAGGTCTGGGCCTCTATTTATACACAAAATATTGGTTGAATTATGGTAGGACTCGCATTGCTTGTCCTCTAATTCTTTCCCTACAGAAATTCTTTACAAATAGAGCTCCTTCCTTTGTATAATTTTCCTTGTGTAGTAGTTTCTTTCTTTGCTGTATCCTTCTTTTAATAGGACTAATTTCCTTTCAATGGATTTGGGCTATAAGTAACCTGATCCATGTGACGTTGCTAATGGGCTGGATCTCTTGTTTCGGGCTTGAGCAATGCTACACAGATCAATTAGTTGTGACCTTGGGCTAGTGTCTTATGATTTTGGGCTGTAAACGAGCTTGGACTGGGCTTTGAGTAGGATGGGCCTCTGACATTTGTGACGGGTATTTATATTGCGATGACGTGTACAGTTCTCATTGGAGGGAGATTTTTCCCTCCACACTTTGCCCCCAATTCCCTCTTTAATTGTATTGCGGCTCCTATTAAAAAGGGAATTGAAGTTGCACGGTTGTCTATTTTGCAAAAAGACGGTTCGAAGATTGCCCATTGCCATTCTGCCTTAAGAGATTTCATAAGGGTTACTTTTGCTCTCACTGCGTTTCTTGCGTTCTTCATTCCGTCGTCTTATCAGGTTAGTTCTTCATCTTTTTCTCTTTGATCTTGCATCATGAGTACTTCGATTACTCCTTAACATATAGAAATCGTGGATTCTGAGTCCACACCTTCGTCGTCCCCTACACTTATTAGGGTTCCTCCTCCTGGGGTTCCCAATCTTACTGGTTCTGCAAAGATTTTGACCAATCAATCAAACGTCCCTCTACTTCAAACCGAAACATCCACTTCTGGGTCTGATTATACCTTTACTAAAGAAGAGAGAGATGCAATTTTGTCTGTTCGGCGGATTGAATTCTCCATTGAAGCTACAATGGAAGATTTTAAGATTCCCGAGGGGGTTAAGATTGTAGAATACCCCGAGGGTGCCGATTTTTGTGCTGGTGAGGGTGTTGGAGATGACGAGTTGCTTCTTTCAGTTGGGTATCTTAAAGCTCTTCGGTCCCCCTTTCACCCTTTTTATCACTTAGTTTTCAATAAGTTAGGTATTTCATCTCTTCAAGTGAACCCCAACTTCTTCCGAATAATCTCGGCACTCTTAGTTCGCCGAAGGCTGGAGAGTCTTGATCTGATTCTTGCTAACTTGCTGATTACTTATACTATTTCTAAGCATGGTACCGAACCTGGTCGTTTTTTCTTTACCTCTCCCTTGCACTAGAGGATATGCACAAATCTCCCATCCTCTGAAAAGAAGTGGAAAGAGAGAATGATAATCGTTAGAGGGAAATGGGCTATGGCTCAATCAAGCAAGCTCCCAATCCCACGCAAATTTGGAAAATTAGGTATAGAATATGCCCTCTCTTTACATAAAAATTATTCTAGTTGTTTCCCATGTTAAGTTTTACTCTTCCGGTATACTTATGAATTTCTTGGTCTTGTTTCAGTGACATGCCCTTCCTCTGTTGCCAAGAAGAGACTTTCCTTTCTTAAAAAGAAAATTTGGTGCGAGCCCCCTTCTATTGAGGATTTGCTTACCCCGGCAAACCTTAAGGAAATCGCATCCAGAGCTGAAGCTGCAAACCTCGTGGATTTGTCTCTTCCGACCTTCGATAGTTTCCCAATGACTGAGGAAGAAAAACAGAGGGCTGAGGCTCTAAAGAAGAAAGCTGTTGAAGACCGGCCTTTAGTAGTTATCAGGTCGAATGAGCATGAGATAGAGGTTGATGAGCCTCCTCTGAAGAAGACTAGGCCCAATCCACCTTCCTCTGACAGGAGCAAGACTCCCTCTAAGAGTAAGGGGAAAAAGGCTAAAGAGACTAAGCCAGAGGATGAAGTCAAAGCATATGTTCTGGCTGAAACTAGGACTCCTTAGGCACCTTCCTTTTTTAGGGCTGATAAATCGGTCCTGCACTTTGGTGATTCTATAATCATCGATCCATCAGTTGCACTGGTAGTTGCCTGGGGAATGTGGTTCCCCAAAGATGAGGAGATTATCGGCAGAATGGAACTGGAACAGTTACTTCTATCTGCCCCCGTTCGCGCTATAGAGGTCTGTTCTTTCTTCCTTCCCTGCTCTTTTAATTTTTGTTTCCACTATACTTACATTGTTATCTCTGTTGTTTGATGATGTAGGGTCTGTATCATACTATGGCCCTGGGTGCCACTGCTGAGGCATAATCTCTCTCAATCAAGAAGCTAGAGAAAGACCTTGGCAATGCTGAGAAGAAAGCCTCGAACGCATCCCTGAATGCGAAGATTGCTTCTAAAGCAAGGGATGTTTACAAGAAGTGCTTGGCTAAGTCTGTAGCTAAGGTGGAGACGTTGGAGGCTGAAGTCCAGCGCTTGACCGAGTCAATTTAAACTTGTGTCATTGCTGGGAGATAGATGCAAGGCAATTACTCCACTTTGGTGCGCTTGTCGAGTGCAAAAACTTACCAGTCCGGCTTCAATCAAGGCTCAGGCCCCAAAACGATGGATCCTGATTCCTTTGATGCAAACATGGGGGTGTCCTTCCCTTACAATGAGGGTCCGAAGGCTCAGGAGGCTGAGGTGCTTTTTGTTGAAATGGTGAAGGCTCACCCAGAAGATCCTCCAAGCTCATCAATTCCTATAACTCCTGGTCCTTCAATTCCTCCAACCTCAAGCTCTACTGTAGTGGATGCTTTTGATTCTACTCCCTTTGATCCGAAGAGGAAGTAGAATCATGTAATTTATTTTTACTAACAATATTTTTAGGATAATGTAACTTTTTCCAAGCCTTGATGCCTTAATTTTGCGTTAACTGAGTGTTCATAAATGCCCTTAATATTGCACACACTTTGTAGGATATTAATGTTTGAAGTATATTATCTTGTCTGAGAGCTTCTCATTTAATCTGAAGCAAAAGTGGGCAGGATATGAGGAAGGGATCTTCTTTGACAGTTTACCTGATATCTGAGGATTGCTTCTTCCTCTAGTGTTTTAACTGTCAAGGGAACCTTTTTTGCCATGGAGTTGTATGGAGTATATATGTATATACTTATTATTTCCTGTGTGTTTTAGCTGTGGGACCAATGTATAACGGGCCTTACACTAACGTGAGGGCTTGTAAAGGAAATACCCATAAAGTATTTTCCTCAGCGTTGATCATGAGAGAGGAGATACTCTGGACCGGATACTTAGGGTCCGAAGCTTTTTTAATCGGACACCTAGGGTCCGAAGTGAATTATTCCCCGGCGTTGAGCCTGAGTGGGAATGTGCTGAGCTGGACACTTAGGGCCCGAAGTGTCTTATTCCTCGGCGTTAAACCTGAGAGGAAGCTTTGCTGAATCGGACACTTTGGGTCCGAAGTGATTTCATTCCTCGGCGTTGAGCCTGAGAGGAAACTTTGCTTAGCCGGACACTTTGGGTCCGAAGCGAATTGTTCCTTGGCGCTAAGCCTGAGAGGAAATTTGCTGAGCCAGACACTTTGGGTCCGAAACGTTTTATTCCTCGGCGCGTTGCCTGAGAGGAAGTATGCTGAGCCGGACACTTTGGGTTTGAAGCATTTTATTCCTCGGTGCTGAGCCTGAGAGAAAATATACTGATCCGGACTCTTAGGGTCCAGAGCATTTTCTTCCTCAGCGCTGAGCCTGAGAGGAAGTAAGCTGAGCCAGACACTTTGGGTCCGGAGCGTTTTCTTCCTTGGAGCTGAGCCTGAGAGGAAGTATGCTAAGCCGGACACTTTGGGTCGGAATCGTTTTCTTCCTCGGCGCTGAGCCTTCCTTGGTGCTGAGCCTGAGAGGAAGTATGCTAAGCCGGACACTTTGGGTCCAAATCGTTTTCTTCCTCGGCGCTGAGCCTTCCTTGGCGCTGAGCCTGAGAGGAAGAATGCTAAGCCGGACACTTTGGGTCCGAATCGTTTTCTTCCTCAGCGCTGAGCCTGAGAGGAAGTATGCTGAGCCGGACACTTAGGGTCCGAAGCGTTTTCTTCTTCAGCGCTGAGCCTAAGAGGAAGTATGCTGAACCGGACACTTTGGGTCCGGAGCGTTTTATTCCTCGGCGCTAAGCCTGAGAGGATGTGTATTGAGCTGGACACTTAGGGTCCGAAGCGTGGACTAGGAAGAATTCCATGCATTTGAAGAGTATCTTGCAGTAGGCGAGGCCGAGGATTCAAAAATGATAGGAAGCCACGCAAAAGAGTCACCGTGACTGGGATGTCTCCCATTCATTTGCTTGGGAGACTTTCCTCCACGGAGACTCTCTTCGTGGCGTTTTGATGTATGAAATCATGCATACATTAATTGCATATTCTTTCTATTTCTAATCGATGTAGGACAATAGTAACGGTAAATGTTGCCGCCCATAAGTTACTTATGAAAGAAGAGATTCTGTACACAAGCAATTATTGAAACATGCCTTTGGTTTTCCTTGCATAAAAATGCATAAAAATTGTAAATCGTAGGGTACAAGTATAGCCCCCTTTTTTATGAAAAGAAAGAAATATATGAAGCAAAATTGTACCCCACATCGAATAGGATAAAAGTATTGTCTCCATTAAGGAAAGAAAAATATGTTTCGTTTGATGGCGGCGATGTAGATAATTTTCATGTAATTATACGCACCAGCACTCTTTGTGCTTTGGAGGAGTTTACGTGAAAATTTAACCTTCGACGTATTTGAGTTCGAGGTAATTTTCATGTAATTTTATTCATCGGCACTGTTTTGTACCTTAAAGAATTTTTTCATGAAAATTTAACCTTTGATGTATCTGAGGTAATTTTCATGAAATTTTATTCCTGTTGCAGCTCATTATGCGTTGAAGGAATTTTGAAGTCCTCGGACTCTTGAGGTCCGAAGATAAATTTTATTCCTCTTTGCAGCTCGTTATATGTTAGAGGAATTTTGAAGTCCTTGGACTCTTGAGGTCCGAAGATAAATTTTATTCCTCTTTGTAGCTCGTTATGCGTTAGAGGAATTTTGAAGTCCTCGGACTCTTGGGGTCCGAAGATGAATTTTCTTCCTCGGCAGCTCGTTATGCCTTTAGAGGAAATTTGAAGTCCTCGGACTCTTGAGGTCTGAAGATGAATTTTTTTCCTCAGCAGCTCGTTGTGCCTTAGAGGAAATTTGAAGTCCTTGGATTCTTGAGATCTGAAGAAGAATTTTATTCCTCGGCAGTTCTTCGTGCCTTAGAGGAAAATTGAAGTTCTCGGATTCCTGATATTCGAAGACGAATTTTATTCCTCGGCAGTTCTTCATGCCTTTAGAGGAAAATTGAAGTCCTCGGATTCTTGAGATCCGAAGAAGAATTTTATTCCTCGGCAGTTCTTCGTGCCTTAGAGGAAAATTGAAGTTCTCGGATTCTTGAGATCCAAAGATGAATTTTTTTTCTCGGCTGCTCGTTGTGCCTTAGAGGAAATTTTGTTTTTTGGTACCTACGGACTCTTGAGGTCCGAGACTTTTTGTGGTTAGGCTTGCCCCACTTCTTTTTTTTTTTTTTTTTTAGCTGCATAGTTAGTCTATTTGCCACTTCACTTGGGGATCGATCTTTATTGCAATGCGAATAAATCAAACCCAAATATGAACATGGAGCAAATATAGAGTTATTTGTAAACAAAGTTAACAGAAGCATGTAAAAGAATTACATGCAACATATATTAACTGATTGATGACAAGAAAGAATATTAGGTTGTGACGCCCCCAACATTTTCCACGCATAAGTTGATCAGGCTTATACACGAAAAACGAGGGATATCAAAAACAATTGGCAATATACAAGCATGGAATACAAAATGATAATAATAAAAGAATTTAGACAGGAAAGGAATACTAAATAATAAAACATCCATCCATCCTTTATTTAATACAGTACTCCGTTACAACTTGAAAATCCTATGTCAAGGATCCCTAAATATAAATCCTGAGAGTTCAACGTCAAAAGTAGATAAAAACTGAAACTAGTAATACATAAAACTTCTACCCTGAACTGGATCGTAAGAGTAGATGAATTCGGATGGTGGTCCCACACTGCTAACCTCAACCTTGGAACGGGTACTGACCGTATCCTGAAATAACAACAATGGTGGGTCAACCCCACGAGCAAGTCCTCTCTACTGTGACCCAAATCAGAGAATCAAATAAATTAATCATTTTGAATTGGATGAGTACTATATCTGTATACATCCTAAGGGAACTACCTAATGTATAATATGACCTCAACCAGAATAGACGGTGATCACTTAGACTCACACTAGGTGGTTAAGTGTCGCCTTTCCCTACCCGGGAAATCAGCTATTATACATGGTACACGATACTGACAACACAGACTATAACGAACTACACAGTGATAACACCTCTCAATGTATTGATGAATATACTGAGCATATCAATTAGGCAACACATGCCAATAATATTACTAAATATACTGAGTACGTCAATTAGGCAACACATGCCAATAATATTAATAAATATATTGAGTACGTCAATTAGGCAACACATGCCAATAATATTAATAAATATACTGAGTATGTCAATTAGGCAACACATGTCAATAATATTAAACCACATACCCTAACAGCCACACATCTGTCTATCGCAACGAATGCATAAGGTATAAATGAGTCTAAACTTATTAGCCAGCTCACATGGTTCTATATAGCAACACATCCATATAATATAAATGCGATATAATTAAACAGTCCATTTATTTCCTGAAATGCACACAGCATAATAATCATGGTTTATATATCATTTAACAGTATAAACATCATATACTATATAATGAGCATATCAATTAGGCAATACATGCCAATAATATTAAACCACATACCCCGACAGCCACACATCTGTCTATAACAACGAATGCATAAGGTATAAATGAGTCTAAACTTATTAGCCAGCTCACATGGTTCTATATGGCAACACATCCATATAATATAAATGCGACATAATTAAACAGTCCATTTATTTCCTGAAATGCACACAGCGTAATAATCATGGTCTATATATCATTAACAGTCTAAATATCTCATAAGATATAATGGATAATTTATATAAATAAAACCATGGAATCTCACCATTAATGATTAATACAATAATAACACAATTAGTATTTGACAGTGTTATTAAATTAATCACATTCATTTAGTAACGATCTGTACTGTAAACGGGACAATTAATGTTTAGAAATATTAATCGGCCGTAATAATAATTAACGGGTAATAAAATAATAATTTTGTGGCCCGTTAAACCCGTAAATACCAACACAGGCCCTAAAAATCAAAGTTTAAGGTCCTGGAAGTTACAAAAATGTCTCTAGGGGTATTTTGGACTTTTCCAGCAGCTGCAGAGGCACTTCACGCGCCCCCACGCGCCTCCCAGAGCTTTCCCCACGTGCCGCCAAGTTTTCCCACTCTCTCACGCACCCACACGAGTCTCCACGCGCGCACGCGCTGCCACGCGCGCGCAATGGTCCTTTGCTGACGTGTCGCTTCTTGGTTTGCCGGTTGCATTGCCTTGCTATGGGTGCGCTGCATTGAATCGATCCAAGGCTCATCCTTTAATCCAACGGCTCCTGACTTGAGTGCACCATGATATTGTGTGCTGCGCTATACCAAATCAATCTGTGATTTAAAATCCAATCTAACCGCTACTGATGTGCGCGCATAGTAAGCCTTGTGCGCCGCATCACATGGGATCACTCCGGTCACCTTCCTCGTTGCCGGTGGCCGGAAATCTCGCCGGAAATTACAGAAAAATCCCAAAAAATTCTAGAAAATTCTAGAAAAATCCCTAAAGCCTTATTTAATTATTTTCAGCCATTATTAATTCCATAGGATATTAAATAAATATATACCATCCTATATAATTAAAATTTCACAAATTTAATAAACTAAAATTCCTAATTTATTAAACTCCTTACATGGTCTCTATGCTCTAAAATAATATAAATAAACTAAACGATTAATTTATTAATTCAAAGGGGAAAAATAGATAATAACTTGCCTTATGGATTTAAAATAAATCCGCCGGTCTGCGCGTAGTCGGGTAAATTCCCTACACCGGTCCAAACTCCTTTCTTTCTCTCTCTTCCTTTCAGTCTTATACAAGAACTCACTTTTATTATTTCCTTCTTCAACCTACGTGAATCCTCAACCAAAGGGCTAACTTTTATATATAAATAACTTATATAATTTAAATATTACAAATATCTTTTTACTAACCATCTAACTTCCCACCTATATTTACTTAAAGCATGCAATCCAAGTCAAGTACATTGACTTAACCAAAATGCTACCATTATGTCAAGTTCCCATCATGACATTTGATTATTATTATGATTATTACTATTATTATTAGTATTATTATTATTAATATTCCTAAACTTCCCTAACCACATTCCTTTAATGCCATGCCCCTAAGTCCTCTTTGAAATCATCTCATTCAACCAAGATAGTGGAAATTCTATCTTAAGACTAAGTTGGCATCATAACTTGTTTTAATAATACTATTCTTATTATTACTATTATGATTAATTTATCACTATTATCATTATTATATTATTATAAATAAATTATTATTATTATATTATTATTATTTTTATAAGAATACATTACAATCATAATCATACTTTACAATATAAATATAATACTTTAATTAACTAATATTGCTTAATATAAACCTTACCAATAAAAATATAAAATAAGAATACATGCACACTTAAATGAATAAATTTACTATTTTAACATACACAATTAATTCACATGCACAATTAAATGAACTTACTATAATAATGTAGCATGCACAATAATAGGTAAAGAAATCTACACATAAATGAATTTAAATAAACTAAGCTCTTTAATTAAATATGGGGTATTACATAGGTACTATTATATATCACAATTGAATATATAAATATAAATTCCAATCAACAACAAGTATTTTGTCGTTTAGCATATGTCAACTCTAAAAATATTTAAAGTTCAGTTGGAATTATTTGATGCATGTAATATGTTTAGGACTTTGAGCAATAGACCAAATTTTGAAGTACTTACTAGGAAGACAAAGCTATCGTTTGTCGTTTGTTCCACGTGCGCTCCAAGCTTTGTTCCAAAATGAGGTTACAAAACGGGTTTAGTTCTGGACTAATCCAAAATTGGGATAGTTGTACCCTTGCAGCCAAACAGTGGCTATTAGTTTATATATATATATATATATATATATATATATATATATATATATATAACTAATAAAGATAGCAATCAACAGGAGGCGAGCAAGGAGAAGCTCAGATGTGGTATATATATAACTAATAAAGATAGCAATCAACATGAGGCGAGCAAGGAGAAGCTCAGATGTGGTGGACGGCGGGCTGTTCTGCCTGTGGCGACAGCTCGGCGAGGATGAATATGGCCGGCGAGCTCGCTGTAGAAATGGACGACTGGTGAGATGAACACCGCCGGCGAGACAGATCTGCAAGCTCGGTGAGGACTTGCGGCAGGAGATGATGGAAGCAGAGGTGCAGAGTGTAGACAGGTGGTTCGGCTGGGATGAGCTCCGGTCCGATCGTGAGGAAGCGGATGTGAACTCTCAGCGGTGCACCGGCGGGCTTGGCCGGTAATGACAATCATCTGCTCATCTCTACTGGTTACACACCAATAATTTGCGATGTAGAATGTTTATTCTCCGGTACACTCTCTGTAACAGAATAATAGTCCTGCGAAGATTCCACTAACAGCTCCAAACTATTTCAAGGAGCCTCCAACCCACCAACATGTCTCTAGAAATTTCTTGGCCATGCTAAAGCCAAAAACTTGTTTAACACCCCAGCTCAAATTCCAGAACTTGTAACCATATAATCGCTAGGAGTTCGTGAAATTCCAAGCAAAAAATTCTCTGAACTTGACTATCATCCAGCGCGTTGAAGATAAAAAGTAGCCGATTGACAGAGGATAATCGTTTAAAAGTATAAATTCAAAGCTGGGTCTGGTCTGAAATTGAAACCAGAATGGTGACGATGATGAAAACAATAATAATTGAAGAAAAAGTATGCCTTTAGTATGAGAGTCCATTGCTAGAATTACAAGACCAGAAAGCGAAGGTTTGCTTCTACTACGAGTACTTCTTTCTTTCCCTTCCAGTTCTCTTTTAGAATTTGGTATTGTGGGATTTGAATTGGGTTATTTAATGGAAAATCCAAATGCATTGGTAATCTGGGAATCTCAATTTGGTGATTTTGCTAATGGAGCTCAAGTGATATTCGATCAATTTTTGAGTAGTAGAGAGATCAGTAAAAACACTAACCACAAACTTAAAGAGGCCATAATAAATCTACCATAGGTGAATCTAGCGCCATTCTCATCAGCCGTCTAATCCGCCGAATCTTCTTCCAGAAAAGCCGCCGGATAATCTAAAGGAGAATCCGACACCTGGACTGGCGCTTTCTTTGTCGGCTTCAGAGCTTCGGCCTCCGCCTCCGGTGCCGGTGCGGGTGTCGGAACATCCTTGAATAGTTCCGTCGGCATCAAAACCTTGCCGATCGAGAAAATCGCTAAGGGAAGTATGTCAATTATAGTCCCAGTTATTGTAATTATCTTCGTCTTCAACATCACAACTTCGCCGTCGTTCTAAACTGTGAAATCGTACTTTCTAGCTCTATCGATGGCCAGAGTGTTCATGGGACCGTTATTAGACTTCAACATTGACAACGATTGATACACCGGAACGCCGTGATATTCCAGTGGAGCCTGCTTCCCCGCTGCGGTCAAGTTCTTGTACTTCGGCAAGAAGTTCTTGAAAACATCGTCTATGGGACAAAATACCGTCAATCCACCATTGACATTGTCCTTTGTACTTACCTCCAGCATTCGGAAGCTAACAAAGTGTTGGCGAAGACTTTGTGAGCTGTCATAAGAAACACCAGATTCAATGTGCTCGGGCGGGGAGAAGGAGCTTCAGCCTCTGGCGACGGCAAGATCTTGCCCATCTGGATGATCGAGATGTTGCATGGAATCTTATGAACTAACTTGAAGAAAACGGCATCAAACTTTGCCGTTATTGTCCTCGGCTCCCTGAAGTAATCTAAGAGCAAGTGAAAAGAGAGAACGTTTTTTAGGGTGGAGACAGAGGGGTGTTTGGAGAACAGATCTGACATCCCGGTGTCGTCGACGGCACAGATGGTGATGGTCTCTCGGTTGTTTATATGGCGGCGAGGTGTGTCACCGTCAGGTAGTAATTGAACGTCGATAATTCTGGAAACTCGGCGAGTATCCGAGTAATATTGTGCCCCTGGATGGAGCCGGAGAGAAGGAAGAGCATAATAGAGAGGACTATAGTCCTGGCGGCGGCCGGATGGAGCTGCATTGTGCCCAGAGAGAGAAAGAGCTTGTGTGCAGAAAAGGCTGGGTTAAAACCCCATCTGCTTGTCTGACGGGTGTAACACAATCGGATCGGAATTGGGTTTCTGAAAACCCATTGGAACGCCTCCGATTGTTTCGGAGAAGGATCTGGCCGTGGCCGTGTGAGGAACACGGGCTTTGTCACGTTGCTGGACTTGTAATTTTTAATTTCAAGTCACGTCACTGGAATTCGTGAATGCATCATAACTTGCTAATTTGCCAAAGTGGTCGAGCTAGAGTTGGAGCTGCCGGAGCGATGCAGAATGCCACCATGGTGGTGTTGCCGCTGGCCTCATGGTGGTCAGATATACAGATGTTGATCACCTTGTGTTTTCGATGCTGCCACCTTTTGATTGCACTTCTTCTTATGCAAAATTCAATAACCCATCACTCAACACTCGTGGGAGAAATTTCTCTTTTCAGGTTCAGCTATAGTGTTTCATGGCATAGATAGATTACGTTTTTCAAAAAAACATGAAAAACGTATTGTTTGCACAAAGTGTGAAAATATATATATATATATATATATATATATATATAATTATATATATAATATTGATAGATATATAATTTTTTTAATAAAGATTTAACTGTAAAAATCAAGTTGGGAAACTTATCTGATTAGAGACCCATCACCACGTTGTGTCTGAAAACCATGTGTCCTGTTCCGTGGAACAGGGGGTTGGATAGTCTGAAAATCCCACTGGCCGGATCTCATTCTTTATGTGAGGAATATGTAGATCATTTTGCCGTCACGCATTGTGATACCCCTCAGATCCGAGACACGGGTTGATCAGGCCCAGGCCCAAACTCGAGGGATATCAAACAATTAATATGTAACCGAACACGGAATACAAGATAAAATAAGAATTAAAAATAATAAGCTGAAAGAATTTAGAAATAAAATCCTTTATAAATAAATACTTAAAACCTGTTAATCCAAAACTCCATAAGTTTACAACTCGGGAATCCATCCATTGGACCCCTTATTAAAAATCTCCAAAAGATACTGAAAAAACCATAAAAATAAAATCCAAAACTAACATAGAGAAGATTCCTACATAATCGGAGGAATGAATAGCTGTATCTGCTTGCATGTCCAAACTGTAACCCTGGAACTGACGAGCACCTGAAAAATAAAGAAGTGGGTCAGGCCCACATGCAAGTCCTATTCCAACTGTAATCCATACAGTGCCCGATACGCAGATACACGCAAGATACCCTCAACATAACTACGTAATCCATAAATCTACATATATATATCCATACTAAGGACATTCACTGGACTATAGTAGAGGTCTCAACCTGAATAGAAGGCAACATGCGAAAACGCACCCAAAGGTGGGCACGAGTACCTAGACCTAACAGGGTACACCTATCGACTATATCCAGCTACGCATCCACTGCATATACGCACCCTAACCATCGACTCTGAGACTCACGCTCATATCGTGGTATCATAACCATATATCTAAAGTCCATCCGAAACCATAGTATGTCATTCACCTATTCAATGAAGAGACATACAAAATACCGTCTAGATAAGCACTCAACTTATTCAGTTGAAGTGACTTAACCACAACCAATTAATCCAAGGAGTCATTCAACCTAGTCAGTTGATTTGACTTAAGCACATTGATGGATTCAATAATTTATAATCCATTCTTTCCATCCGGTAGGTTAGGTTAGCGTTTTTAAGCTAAACCATCCCTAATATGTCACCGTCCCATACCGGTGCATACAATCCTTCATATCCATGTAAATTACAGCGTTTAATTCATAACTGAATAATTTACAGTCCAAACTAATATCCAAATAATTGCATAAAAGGTTTTGTTGATCTAGCAATTTAAATCCAACACTAATCCATGTATTTGTAGAAAGAATTTACCATTTCAAAAATTAACATCTCAAAGCATGTATAGAGCAAAATAAATATACAGATGGTAAATTTTAGTTCAAACTAACATCCAAAGAATCGCAGAGACGTTGATTAATATTCTAGCAATTAAATTCCATCGGTAATCCAAGTAGTTGCAGAAAAAGTTTAATAATTCGACAATTAACATCCCATTGCATGAATAGATCAACATAAATACACAGAGAACCCTACCATGCATTTAAAATAGGTTTTATAACCATCCTACTTCCCATTATATTGCTGAAATTTAATTAAGCACTTAATCCACCTTTCATCCGTTAACCGTATACATAGTTTCACTAAATTGTTACTGTTTGTTCCAAGTAATTAGAACTGAATTCTAATTAGTTTTAAGTCTTAGTAATGCCCAAAACCATCTTCCTAATCACCCTGTACAACCCCAGATTAAACAAAATAATTTTCATGCTCCAAATATTAACACACAGTTCGTAAAAACACAAAAAAAAAAAAAAAAAACATATCAGTGTGCAAAATGGAAGAGGGAGTGTAATACCCCTAATTTTAAAAGGATATTTCTGGTATTTAATGGTATTTAATTTATTATTTAAGTGCATTTTATTTGATTATGTGTCATTATTTTTTTTTATTAGGTGCTTAATTATTTTCTTTTGTGGTGATTTAATTTATTTAAATAATATTTATTTTTAGTTATTTGATTGGAATTACTTGTTAGTATTTTAATTATTTAATTGGCATTAATGGTTTAAGTGTAATTGGTTTAGTTATTTGATTGGAATTACTTGTTAGTATTTTAATTATTTAATTGGTATTAATGGTTTAAGTGTAATTGGTTTAATTATTTTATGTGTGTCTTATTTGGTTTAATTGGATTTACTAATTATTATTTTGTTCAATTAGATTATTTGTTAAGTATTTAATGGTGAATAGGGTAATTAGGTAAATACATCTAACTAGGATTTTAATTACAGTATAAATTAGGGTTTTATATTATAGCCGTCGTAGGTTTCTACGTTAATTGGATGGGCCGGTTAGGATTGTGAGTTGGACTTAAATGAACCTAGGGTTTAGAAAAACTCTATAAGTATAAGGTAGACGTCTGTGTAGGGTTTTTTTTAAATAAAGCACACGTTTTGTGGAAGTGGAGAAGGAAAAACGCAGTTTTTCACATTCTGGTAAGGTTTGATCAAAGCTCCGATCCCGCTTCGTCCGTGGTCCGATCGAG
The DNA here is from genome assembly GCF_030987335.1 of Cornus florida. Lineage (NCBI taxonomy): Eukaryota > Viridiplantae > Streptophyta > Magnoliopsida > Cornales > Cornaceae > Cornus > Cornus florida. The sequence goes on from NW_026775572.1 coordinate 28,505,105, forward strand.
CTGAATTTTGGAGGAGAGGTTCACGACTCAGTGACGCACAATCTGAATGGTGAATATCAGAGTTTGACCTTGGGAACAGTGATTCGTACTCGTGAACAGTAACTGGGTCGCATAGGTTTTTTTTCCATTCTGCCCAGATTTCATCAAACATCCGATCCCACTTCATCCGTGGTCCGATCGAGCTGAAATTTAGAGGATAGGTTCATGACTCAGTGTCGCACAATCTGATCGGTGGAGATCAGATTTTGAGTTTGGGAATAGTGTTTCGTACCCTTGAACAGTAACCGGGTTTTGGAACTCGCCGGGATTTTTTTAAGAAGACGACGTTGAAACTTTGAACAAAAGTTTCTGAGGCAAGATTCTATCCTTACTCTTTCCCTTAGGCTTCATACTCTTTGCACTCTTAAATGATTCCAGGATTAATGAAGATTAAACCAAACTAAAATGATATCTGTTTTGCTATGAAACTGGTAGTTACAGTGGTGTTGTATGCTTGTTCAACCTAGACTAAGCATGTTTGTGGATGCATTGTGGTTCTGTGGTTCACGTTTTTCCTTACCACTGCTAGTATTAATTATTAGAAGGATGGGTCTAGATGATAGCTATCTTAACTTCTGTAATAGCAACTGTTGGAACTTAAATACTAGGAGGATTTGAGTTTAACACTAGATCGATTTTGTGAAACACTATAATTTGAGCATGTCTACATACATACTGTGAATAGTATTTTGATGCTTACATTATCATAGTTAGTATCAACTGTGGAGGTTAGGATTTTGTGATAAATACCCTACATATCTGTATGTCATTTGTAAGGTGTTAAATGGAAGTTTTAATTAATTCTGTCTTTATATCGGACTAAAGGGAACAACTTAAATTGGGCATGTATATGTTGTTGTTGTGGCCCTGTTTATCAATGCTTATTTTATCACTGCTAACATTGAATGTTGGATGTTGGAATTTAGTTGATATATACTTGATTTATTGGTATTATTGACTACTGGAGGATTGGAAAGTAGGCACCGGTATGGGACGGTGGCATACTAAGGATGGGTTTGGTTTTTAAAACAATACCATTACCCACCTACTTGGAATAAGGATGGGATTAACTAAAAGTTAAGTCCCGTGGATTTTTATTGTCATGGCAACTACTTGTTGAGCGGCAATACCAGGGATTTTGGATGGATTTTATATATGTATTGTTATGGTGCCTCGGTATGAGCTTGAGCCTCAGGACCGATGGCTAGGGAGCGTATATGCATCAGGATGTGTAGCTGGCTACGATGGTTGGAGGTGTACCCTGTTTAGGTATAGGTACATATGCCCACTTCGTGTGCGTTTTAGCATGTTACCTCTATTCAGGTTGAGACCGGCCTGTAGTCCAGTTAGAGTCCTTTAGTGTGACTATATATATATTTACGGACTATCAGCTATTGTTGAATTGTTTAGGATGTACATGCGTATCGGGCCTCTGTTTGGATTGTAGTAGTATAGAACTTGCGCGTGGGCCTGACCCACTTCTATTTTTTCAGGTACACGACAGTTCCAGGCTTAGACGTGTTCGTGCTGAGCAGAGGTCTCTATTCACTCTTCCGACGATGTAGGGCTCTCTCTATAGTTTTATTTCTGGACGTTTATTACTGTTGTTCTATCTTCCGTTTAGATGTTTAATAGGGGTCCACTAGAGATGGATTCCCAAGTTGTAAACTGATGGAGTTTTGGAGTTTGGGTTTGATGGATTTTAATAATTATAATATTTTGCGGATTCTATTTTTAGTTCCTTCCAGCTTTAATTTCATTTCTTAATTTATTTTATATTCCGTGTTCATTATAAAATATTAATTGTTTGATATTCCCTCGGGTTTGGGCCTGGGCCTGATCAACCCGTGTCTCGGATCCGAGGGGTATCACAGGGAGCCTGCTCCAAATTTTGGGAACAGGCTCTACCAGCTTAGAGCCGGCTCTACTTCTCTTAGAGCCGGCTCTTTGATGGGGGAGCCGGCTCTCTGCATTCCAAAGCCGGCTCTCTCCTCCTCCTCGAGCCTCCTTCAACCTCTGTTCCTTTTGTAACTTTCTGCAGTGTTTCCTGCCATTCACAACCTGTCCAGTTGGTTTTAAATTAATCCTAAGAGTTCCATCTAAGTCCAGTATCATTCTCAAGATGTGTTTATAGCAATTACATACAAAAACAGAGGATACAGATTTATAAGATTTTCATGCTTCAAGAAACAAATAAATCACAGACACGCACAAACTGTAACTAGATAAATTCCCACACATACAGAACATCGATATACCATCAAATATACATAAGAAACCCAGTTAATTCTTAATTAAATCCTAGAGACCACCTAGGTGCACAGAACACAAGCAAAGGGAAAAAGAAGGAAAAGAACTTGCCTGTTGTTTTAGACTCAAAACTTGTCGCCGTCGTCCTAACTTCCGGCAACAACTGCAACACTGTCTAGCCTCCTATTACTTCTGATCTAATCCACCAAAATCCTTCCTTGGTCCTCTCTGTTATTTACTCAAGTTCCCTCTCTGTTTCTCTGCTCCCACAATTCTCTGCATCACCGTATACGGGAATAGAGTTTTACGTATTTTTTTTTCCTCCAACTCTAAACCCACATAAGGTCATATATATAGCCATAGTAATCCAACCCTAATCCTTGTATAATTTGAGCCCTAATGCAACACTTAGTCGGCCCAAGAACAACCTAAGTTATAACCTATGTCGGCTAATACGTGAATATACAGAAAAACACAATCCTAATTTGAACCAATTTAATTAAATAAAACCAATTATCAATTAAGTCAAATAAAACATCATAAAAACAATTTAATTTAAAATAATTTAAATAAAGAAAACAAAACAATATAAACCATTAATTAAAACAAAATCAAATTTAAATAACCATGGAAGAAACACACAATTAAAACAACCAATTTATAGAATAACACGCAATTAAACAATTAAATAAAAGATTAAACAATTAAATAAATGCCAGGACTATCCTTTTAAAATTAGGGGTATTACACGCATCGTGATGGTGGTAGCCAGATAACTGATCATTCGTGGGAGTATATTTCTATACGATTCCCACAGACGGCGCCAAAGTGTAGGTGCAAAATTTCGCTCAACCAATAATGATTGAGAAAAATAAAACAACTCACTCAAAAAGCAATAAAAATAAATAAAAACAGTGTATATAGAAGCGTAGAATTGCTTTATCCTTTTATTGGAGGTCTGGGCATCTATTTATACACAAAAGATTGGTTGAATTATGGTAGGACTCGCATTGCTTGTCCTCCAATTCTTTCCCTACAGAAATTCTTTACAAATAAAGCTCATTCCTTTGTATAATTTTCCTTGTGTAGTAGTTTCTTTCTTTGCTATATCATTCTTCTAATATGACTAATTTCCTTTCAATGGATTTGGGCTATAAGTAACTTGATCCATGTGACATTGCTAATGGGTTGGATCTCTTGTTTCGGGCTTGAGCAATGCTACAGAGATCAATTAGCTGTGACCTTGTGTAACACCCCCACATTTTCCACGTATAAGTTGATCAGGCTTATACACGAAAAACGAGGGATATCAAAAAAAATTGGCAATATACAAGCATGGAATACAAAATGATGATAATAAAAGAATTTAGACAGGAAAGGAACACTAAATAATACAACATCCATCCATCATTTATTTAATACAATACTCCATTATAACTTGGAAATCTTATGTCAAGGATCCCTAAATATAACACTGAGAGTTCAACGTCAAAAATAAAAACTGAAACTGAAGTAATACATAAAACTTCTACCCTGAACTGGATCGTAAGAGTAGATGAGTTCGGATGGTGGTCCCTCACTGCTAACCTCAACCTTGGAACGGGTACTGACCGTATCCTGAAATAACAACAATGGTGGGTCAACCCCACGAGCAAGTCCTCTCTACTATGACCCAAATCAGAGAATCAAATAAATTAATCATTATGAATCGGATGAGTACTATATCTGTATACATCCTAAGGGAACTATCCAATGTATAACATGACCTCAACCAGAATAGACGGTGATGACTTAGACTCACACTAGGTGGTTAAGTGTCGCCTTTCTCTACCCGGGAAATCAGCTATTATACATGGTGCACGGTACTGACAACACAGACTATAACGAACTACACAGTGATAACACCTCTCAAAGTACTGATGAATATACTGAGCATATAAATTAGGCAACACATGCCAATAATATTACTAAACATACTGAGCATGTCAATTAGGCAACACATGCCAATAATATTAAACCACATACCCCGACAGCCACACATCTGTCTATAGCAACGAATGCATAAGGTATAAATGAGTCTAAACTTATTAGCCAGCTCACATGGTTCTATATGGCAACACATCCATGTAATATAAATGCGACATAATTTAAACAGTCCATTTATTCTCTGAAATGCACACAGCATAATACTCATGGTTGATATATGATTAACAGTATAAATATCCCATAATATCTAATGGCTACTTTATATGACGATAACCGTGACATTATTAACAGTACTACTGAATACCATTTAATAAAACAATAACAGCATCTATAATAATGTTGATAAATGAATCACTTTCATATCCGTACAGTAAACGTGCCATTTAAGGTTTAGAAATATTAATCGGCCATAAGAATAAGTAACGGGTAGTAAAATAATAATTTCGTGGCCCGTTAAACCCGTAAATACCAACACAGTACCTAAAAATCCAAGTTTAAGGTTCTGGAATTTACAAAACAGGCCCTAGGGGTATTCTGGTAATTTCCAGCAGCTGAAAGGGCCCTTCACGCGCCCCCACGCGCCGCCCTAAGCTTCCCCACGCGCAGCCCTATGTTTTCCACTCTCTCACGCGCGCACACGCGCCTCCACGCGCGTCTGGCATCAGCCACGCACGTGCACGCACTCCCACGCGCGCGTTGATGGCTTCTTGCTGACGTGGCGTCCTCCGGTTGGTTGGCTGCATCATCTTTCCTACATGCGCGCCACACCGGATCAATCTACCTATGCTCCTTTCATCCTACGGCTGATGATTAGCGCGCACCATCATATGGTGTCCCGCGCTACACCGAATCCATCCTTGAATCAATTTCCCATCAACCAGTCATGGATCCATGCGCACACAGGTTACCTTGCGCCGCAACACACCGGATTGCTCCGGTCTTCTTCCCCGCTGCCGGCGACCGCAAATCTCGCCGGAGCCTCGCCGGAAAATGCAAAAAATTACCGGAAAATTCTAGAAAATTCTAGAAAAATCCCTGAAGCCTTAAATAATTATTTTTAGCTAGATTTAATTGTATAGGATAATAATTAAATATCTACCATCCTAAATAATTAAAATTTTATTAATTAAATAAACTAAAAATAATAATTTATTAACTCCTAACATGCTCTCAAGGCTCCATAATAATTTAAATAATTTAAACAATTAATTTATGGATTCAAAGGGGAAAAATAGATAAGAACTTGCCTTTTTGGATTTAAAATAAATCCGCCGGTTGCGCGTAGTCGGGTAAATTTCTCCTACACCGGTCCAAGCTCCTTTCTTTCTCTCTCTTCCTTTCCACACTTTTACAATGGCTCACTAAAAGTTATAATTTGATTCTAACTCCCTTTCCTTCCTTCTAAGGTAGGCTAGCTAATTTATATACAATTTATATTTTATAAATATTACAAATATCTATTTTTGCATTTAATTAACCACATTCCCAACCATATGGCTTTAAGGCAAGCAAGCCAAGTCAAGCAAGATGTCCTAAGGTTCAACTATGGGAATGAAATCCTATCCTAAGATTTAATTTCATCATCATTACATTGATTTAATACTATTATTATTTATAATAAATATTATTATTATTATTATTATTAATAAACTATTATAATTATTATTATTATAAATATTATTAGTATATTATTATTATTATTCAATACAAATTAAATACTTTAATTAAATAATAATAATTAATCTAAAACATAACCAATAAAAATTTCAAAACTAATCATTATACTATATAGAACATAAAATCAATATTACATGCACAAATAAATAAAATTAATTAACTAATCTAACATATATAATTACAAGGTGAATAAATCTACATATTAAAGAATTAACCTAACACAAAATTAATTTAAATACACTCTTTAAAATTACGGGGTATTACACCTTGGGCTACTGTTTTATGATTTTGGGCTGTCAACGAGCTTGGACTGGGCTTTGAGCAGGATGGGCCTCTGACATTTGTGATGGGTATTTATATTGCGATGATGTGTACAGTTCTCATTGGAGGGAGATTTTTCCCTCCACACACATGTTCCTTGCATCATTTATGTGGTAGACCTACGTATTAATAAATTCTTCAAACTATACATAATAAGTACTATTAATAAAGGTGGTGATATATGATAATTATACTATGTAATATTAAGATTCTACATAGTTATTGATAAACACTATTTGTACTTACTGTTATCTTTTTAGATATGCATGTTTTCTTTAGTAATTCATTATTTATTTATTATAATGTGTTTCGAATGTTTTCTTTATAAGCTACAGTTTAGTGGCATCAACAAAGACAAACCAAGGAAAACTTCTTAGTTAAATAAAAAAAATTCTTCTCTTCTGAAGCTTTGGGCATTTGATATTTATATCTAAGACCTTGGAATTTATGCTATGGGCTTTTTATGATGTCTATGATCATATTCTGGATACTGAACTTTTTTCTGTATAAATTTCTATGTATTTTTTTAACTATATTGATCAAAAAATTTCTATGTATTTTTTTTTCTTTCTCATGTATCAATAATCATATACTGACTTTCTTTATCACTTCAAAGTTTTATTTTTTAAGTTATATATAAAACTATACTACTTAATGAGTTACAATCTTAACAACAAACACACCTTTTAAAAGTCATCTCCTTAATGCAAAACACTTATAATATTTTAATAATTAGACAGAAAGATGATTAAGACCTTCATATAAATCATGTTATTAGTTATGTGACTTTTTTAAATTCTTTATATTAATAGTTATCACTCAAAAAATTAATAATAATTATAATTAAATTATTTTCTATTTGTATACAATTTTATTAATTAACTATTAACTTAAATAAGTTAATAAAAAATAATTAAAGAGATTTTAAATTTACATTATTGTTATTAATAAGTTTCATCTGAAACAACACATCAATTATTGAAGGACGCGAACGTTTATATAAATGACACAATCTTTCATTAAGGTCACATATGTTAGATAAAATAGTAAAATAATAGTTGTCCAACATATTCAATACAACAACTAAAACTAAATAATCATGAAGTAAATAACAAGATTAACATAAATATTAACAAAGGAGAAATTAGAAAAAGTCGCATAATCATTCGGTAAAAATGAACCAAAAAAAATTAAATACCAATTAAAAATGATTTTTCTGCTAAAAGGAGTCATTGTGATAAAAAAATATTATTAGTTAGTCAATATTCCGTGATAAAAAATATTTTCTTTTTTCATTTTTTGGTTTGGAAGATTCAAAATTAAAGTTAATTTTATTTTATTTTGAGATAAAATAATATATAAAATACAATTATTTATCCAATATAGTTTTTATTTACGTGCATTGCACGTGTCCATTTTCTAGTATATATATATATAGATTCAATTTTATTAAATATTTATATCTAATTTTAATTTGGTCTAAGACGTTAAAAAAATTTAAACTCTTTCTAAAATACCCATTTTTTTCAAATCCTTCTAAGGAAAAAAATGGATTTGCCAGAGGATTTATCCATTTTTCCCTTCAAACTCTGTTTTAGCTACTTCGTGTAAATGATATATCCCTTTCAAACTCTCTCTAAAATACCCATTTCAAGTAAGAGAATTAGGAAGAAAAAAAATACAGCGTTAAAGAAAATAAATCAACTTATTTAATCGGATTACTTGAATGAAAAAAAAAATTAGATCGATGACAAAAATCTTCGGTGAGAATGCCCTTGAAGCCCCCCCACATCCACTCTTACTGTTTCTCTCATCCCTTTAAGTATACTCGGTTAGGGAATCGGCCTAACATTTTTGCCAAAGTGTCATTACTCGTATGCACTGTATATACATGCATATATATAGATAGAATGTTACGATACGGACATGATTTGGGTAGTGGACTCTTAGGTGACTTACGCGGTTGCTTAAGGCCCAATCAAATCCTTAATTTTTTTATTTATATTTTTTATTATATTATATTCTTCTTAAAATTTTTATTTCCTTCTTATTATCACTTCAGCCAATATAAATGATCCAAAATTTGTATTTCCTAATATTATAAGTTTTAAAATTTTTTATCTGTTTATATTATAACCTTACTAAAAATGTTATTTCTTTTTTCTCTCGAATTTGTAAAACTTTTTATATTCTTATTTTAACTTTTATCTTTTATTTATTTATTATTTATTATTTATTCCTGACATATTGTTCCTCATTTTTCATTAAGTATAAGTTGTATAATTCTAGGATCAATTATGTGACAAGAAAAATTAATTGGATTAATTATATATATATTAAATATTAAAAAGCCACTTTTATATATATATATATATATTTTTTTTTGGCCTAAAATCTCAAATTTTATTGATATCATTAACATCCAAAACAGTTCTTGATACAATTTCTGATTAATCCGATGACATGCTGAGGATGTGATACCTTGCTTTTGAATGCCATGCATTCAAATGAAATAAAATGCAGCCGAAAAGATATTGGATGAATTTGAGCATTCTTCTTCATTGTTATGTCCAGCCAATCAGTACGGTCATATTAGTAACGCGATATGTCGGACTCAATAACACATCCGTACCAATTATATTGGATACGTAAGCTAAAAAAAAAGTTCAAACATTTCAACACAATTGTTTACATTTTTTGGGCCTTGCAAGCTTTACATTTTTTGGGTTATATTTATAGTATGTGTTTGGGCCTTTGACCAGGTGAACATCAGCAGCCCAAAGTGGTACACTCTACATATTTACGCTTAATGTTTTTGAAATTTTTGTCCAAAATATGATCAGGTTTTTTCAAAAGATTTTTTTTGTTTGTTTAATTATTCAAACATGTTAGAATATTAATATTTCATTTGCAATTTCATTTTTTTTTTAACGTTTTAGACCAAATTAAAATTGGCTATAAATATTTAATAAAATTGAATATATTTATATATACATATATATATATATATATATATAATTACAAAATAATTGAAATTTTAACCTATTTAGGTCTAATATGGAAACACTAATAATAAAAAAATAATTAGTAGTGTTAAAAAAATAATTTTTCAGTTTTCAAAGGATCTTTATTTTTGTGGTAATAGCTTCCAACTACTAATAAAATACGCGTATTTATAGAATGTAAGCAATAATAATATATAAGGTTAATTTCATTGCTACCTCTTTAGATTTGATCAAATATCACCTTTAAACATTTTTCAAAAATAACTATCGCTCACGTCACAAAATTTTGTTCCGTTTTCACTAACACCCTAACCGTTAGTTGAAAACACGATATAAAATGACTTAAACACCTTTTGAATTTGTCAAACCAACCCTTAGTTTAAATAATTAGATTAAAAAGACTAAAATACAACTTTACAAATTATATATATATATATATATATATATATACACACGCACACATACAAATACAGAGACATATATATATATATATATATATATATATATATATATACACACACGCAGACATATATATGAAACCTTAGTCGATCTACCTTATATGCTATTTCATTTTTCTGTGTTTGAAAGAGAGAGTACAACGAAGGGGTATAAAGCCTCTATCACTGGCTGCTCTCCACCGGCTGATCTAGTGGCCAGAGTTTAAGATAATGTATGATTTGATTTGGTGATCATCAATTAATGATGGAACTAATTAATTTACATGCTTTTATATATGGTTATCAACCTATCAAAAGGAACTGCAAGAAATGGAGGGTCGCTCAAGAGAAGAATATATCGGATCATTGAGAAGGTAATTAAATTCACCCATCTATATATATGACAGGAACAATATATATTGAGATGGTTTTGAGAGATCTTCGGGGGCTAGATCTCGATACGGAAGTTATATTATACAGAGTTTGACTCGGCAAATGCCCCTGTGACACGGTGAATCGTTATGAAATGGAATGATTATTATCATTTTATTGTTTGGTTGAGTATCATTAAATCTGAAAGGGAATGTCTTTTCTCAAAAATGCCCTTTTCATTGGAGGAAAGAAAAATAAAAAAATTATAACTAAACCAACTCACCATGATTGAATATTTAATCTAAGAAATTGATATAAAGGCTAAAAAATAATATATATATATACATATTTAATGATATATCAATCTTAATAATATATAAAAAAAATCGTGCATCATAAGATCAACTCAAATAAAGTTAAGGAAATAAATAAATTATCAACCCAACAAAAAAACCTAGTAATATTTCCAAGTATTTGTGTAATTTTTTTTTTTTAATTTTTTTTTATTATAGATTTCTTGAAAATTCTAGTTTTGATAAAATTCTAATCAAGTAAGGTTTTCCAATCATCCAACGATGAACTTGACTAAGGGTCCAAAAGTCAAATTAGTCCACTTTTGGTTGCAGATGATTACACAAATGTTTCAACACAAAAATACAAAAAAAATAAATAAAAATAAAAAAGTGATATACTCAGAAGATAAAAGAAATTTAATACCTACTTATCAAAAATAAATAAACAAAGAAATTAAAACTTGTAATTTGGTTAAAAGTCCTGCAACTTTTTTGTCAATGGCAGCTCTGGGTATATTCAAAAGAGAGGGAAGATGAAAGACCTTTATCACGCCTGATAAAGAAACCGATAAACATAAACAATGGAATGTGAAAATTTGTTGGTGAATGCGAAATATTTTTGCCTTATTGGAATGTGATTAAGGGCTTATTGGGAATATTACAAAAATATTTTATTTTACTATGGAATGGAATGATTATTCCATAGGTTTACTAATGGAATGGATTTTCACTCCATTAGAATAGTCATTTCATTCTATTCCTGCACACCAAATAACTGAATGGTTGGAATGAGCATTCCATTTCATTCTTGCACACCAAACGTAGCATTATAGGAACGGACCTTGCCCAAGCAATGCCGTATTCGATGAGAATGGTATCGCCCTATGTTTCATAAAGTCCATGTTTGGGTTGGTAGGTGCATGTAGGTATAATGATCATTTAGATAATCTGATATTTTGGAATAAAAGAGATTAAAAAATTAGGGGTAAAAGTATTTAACAAAATATTTAAAGTTAGAAATGAAGTTATTTTCAAAATATGTTTAAAATTAATATGTGGTCAAAATATGAGAACACTATCACTCGATGCTTCGTAAAGTCCATGTCCTGGGGTTGGTTGGATGGGTATAGGTATAATGGTCATTAATGTGATATTTTGAAATAGAAGAGATTAAAGAATTAGGAATAAAGTTGTCTTTCCTCACGTCTTTAATAAAATATTTAACAAAAATTTAGAAATGAACTTAAATTATAGTTATTTTTGAAATATATTTGGAAGTAATATTTGGTCAAATTTGAAAGGGTATAAATGAAATTAATCTTAATATTTATAAAGAATCGGTACTACTACCAATACAACAACATAAATCTATTTTACCACAATTATGCACACAAATACCATTATTTATGTACCATGCTACACAAATAGTTTTTACATAAATAAAAGGACAAAGTACACCAACATCTCCTAAAGTTTACCAAAAAGACACACACAGAGGTGAAACTTATTTGTTTTTCGGATAAAGGCACCCTTGAAGGTTAAAAAATGAATAAAGACACCTTGATATGAAAAATTAACCAAATAATCCTTTGACTTTTGAAGAAATTTTTTTAATTTTACAATTTAATACATTAGACCAATCTATGAACAATTTATGCTTACAAAAAAAAAAAAAAAAAAAAAAAAAAAAAAAAAAAAAGGAAGTTTCTTCTCTCTCAATGGACCAGACAGCGGCCACCGCCCTCTTCCTCTCTCTCCTCTCTCTCTCTCTCTCTATATATATACACCCCCGCGAGACCCAGAAGCATCCGCGACAGCAACAACCACAGCCACCGCCACCACCTATCTTCCCCTCCACCGTTCCACCGCCACCACACAAAGCCACACATACATATCTATGTAGTTATATATATATATATATATACATACATACAAACACAGAGGGGTTCAAATTACACACATATACCCACAAATTTTTGTATAGCAAAACCCAACAACTCAAAATCCAAACAATATGAAATTGGGTCTTTTGATTAGGTGCTCAATTGGCCATCGCCTCTGCCGTCCGATTTGAGTCTTTTGATTGGGTCACCTGCAAGGCTGAAGTGGCCATCGCCTCTGCGTCCGATTTGAGTCCGATTAGAGCCCTATTCGTGCGCAGATGAGGATGGTGATGTGCGTGGTCGTCGTTGGGGGATGCAGTCGATTCTAGAAGTAAAGTTGAACACAGCAGAGTGACAAAAATAGAAACTTCCAAAGTACTGGTCAGATAGGAATTTCATAAACAGGAATTTCTCAAACCTTCAATTTCTCCAAGATCAATTGTAAGAAAGGTGAGTTACAAAGACATTGCTAAGTTGGATAAAACAAAAGCCAGAACAAACCCACTGACATGTTTAAATCAAAATTAATGAAAGTAAAACACTAAAGTAAAGAAAGACATCTAAAGCAGACACAGATATTGACAACATTATTAACTGATGACATAAAAAATTCAGGTCTCTAAAGCATACATAAACATCAACAATACATGGAAAATTCAGGTCAGATTTTGCCGGGAACTGGTCTGAACCAGTATAGCAGTATACTACAAAAGCAATGCCAAAGGCTGTTCAAGCTTGTGCAATTCGCTGCACTGCAGAATTTCCAATCACAGAGAAGCTATTGGCTTTGTCTTGAATATCAGCATCCTACACATTTTCAACTTTGCCTTTATCCCGTGCCGATATCAACATCCTACTGTTTAGCTTAAAATTTTCCAAGCCATCACTATTACAGTTGAGGGGTGCAGGATCCTCTTCCAAATTAGCGAACCGCAACTTCTACTGGGCCACACCAAACATTAAGAAAAACAGTAGCTCTCAGCTTTCCAGGTAGCGAAAAACTGCCATTGGGAGGCTATTAAACCCTTTGTTAGATGTAGAGGAGACCCCTCCGCCTGCCCCGCCGGTGTTGGTGGTGGTGTTGTAATGTGTAGTATTATATATATATACACGTGTATGTTTATATATATGTGTTAGCAGATAGAGGAGGCATATGAATAAGGAAGAAGCGATAAAATGAATAAGGGTTATTGCTTCATTTTGCAAGTTATGATATTATGTAATATATCTCAATTTAATATTAAAAAGTAATTTTGTCTTTTCATATGATGATTTAAGGAGAAGATTCATGACAGAGAGGCAGTGGTGATTGTGCGGGGTACTTTGGTTACAAAAAAAAGTCAATGTGTGGTTAAAGGGTAATATAGTTATTTAATAATTTAAAAGTAATTTGATTCAATCAAAAATTAATATTTGAGGTGTAAATGAAATTTTAAATAACTCATTCAAATATAAATAAAATTTAAAACTAAAATTTTAATGACCAATTCAAAAGACATGTGAGTGTAATTTACCTATAATTTAAGGAGAATTTTTAAAAAAAGGTCTCATTGTCAAAAAAACAAAGTAAATTTCATTGAGCATATTTTAACCTCAGTCTTAGCGTACTTTACCCAAAACTGAAAGTGAATCATTACGTTACAAAGACCAAGAAGAGGTTATTACCAGCCCAATGGTGGAATGCCATTTTGACACGTGGAATTAATGGGACCCACATTTAAAAAAGATGTTTTATTTATTTATTTTTTTTTTTTTTTGGGTCATGGTAGAACATTTTGTATTTAAAATTTTAAAATGCAAAACATGTACGTCAAAGCAAACAAATTTTTTTTCTAGCAAAGCCTGGAATTTTGATGGATTGCTGTGACCTTTGAAAGTAATTTTTCTATTTGTATGCAAAAAAAATAAAAAGTAAAATAAAATAAAATAAATAAATTTGCAACTTTCATCAAGATAAATTTGAAAAGAAAAAAAATTGTGTGGGGCCCACACCCAATCCCCCGCCATTAATTTACAGATAAACATATTCACAATTATTCATTTTACAATTACAACAAAATTCATGATTGCTTAACAAAATAGTAGTAATACTTTCTATTTTTGAAATCGAGCCACTTAAGATTATAAATTTTTACATTATAAATCTATGTCAAAAAATGAATGGGGCCACTTAACTTAAAGGGGAAGCCATAGGGATCCAACAATAAATTCGAAATAAATACAATATGATTATTAATACACTTCTTCAAAAAAAAAAAAAAAAAATTATTACTCCATAATACACTTTTTCGAAAAAAATAAATTAAATTATTAATACACACTTCATTACCACCTATCAAAAAATTGGGAAAAAAAAAAAATACACTTCTTAACATTTTTTTTTTTTTCATTGATTCAAAGGCTCAAAGGCCAAGCCAAAGCGACAGTACAGAGGCATAAAGCCAAGCCAGAAAAGACATACAAATCTTGAAGCATAGATAAAAAATGAATAACAAGCTCCAAATTTGGAGAGAAAATAGAGTCCAAAACTCTGCAAACGGAACCACCATGAGAAAATGCAGCAAACAGGAGAGACCCAAAGGTTTGGCCATCATCACGGCAACCGCTCCAAAACTACAACCACGAGGTGCTCCGACACACAAAACCCCGCACAAGATCAAATCAAAGAGAAAAGGATCCAATCTAGGTAGGGAAAAACCCAAAACCGACCTAGATCGGAGATCTAATCGGAGAAAAACAACAAATCCGCCCATGCAAGCCGAAAACAAACCAAACATGAGCGGATGTAGCTAAAATTGTAAGATATGGTTTAAAGTCCATTATCATTTTATTACTTCAGGACCTCAGCTAGGTACAGCATACTTATTGAGTACATCAATTTGCACATGCCCATGGAGAGAGAGATTCATTTGATTAAATATTTCACATAATTGCATATTGAACCACACTCATGTAGCAAGTGTTTATCAAAGCCAAAACAAAAACCACATAAAATGTCACCACATAAATTAACATCCAAAACATATCGGAAATTTATGAATGTTTTACAAAATCTGGAACAAAAATTTTCTTGGTCATCAGGCGGAAACAGGCATTGCATCTTCTTCTTCTGGTGAAAATGGAATTGGCTTGGTTGGTGCTGGCAGGCGCCCAATGCTATCCACTTTATCTTTCAGTTTCGGGGGAGGTCTAGCTGCTCTTGGCAGCAACCTTCCCTTCTTTTCAAACCACTCAGGCTTCAGCAATGCCCGAAAGCCTAACTTGTTGTAGTACACTCTCCTGACAGACCCACCCGCGGCTTCAACTGCTGCCTTTGCCCTGACAGTCACCCTCGAAACCTGTAACCTCTAGGTGTAAGTACAGTTCTACGTTGCATGAGAGAGTGAGTTGTATAATTATCCACATGTACAATTGTGGACCTCTATTTATTAAAAAATGCATGCTTCTCATGTTTGAAAGTATTTCAAATTTTTGACCAGGTAACTCCTGGATATAGCTGGATTTAATGCAGGTGATGCTGTCATTGAATTCCAGTGGAAGCCTGTTGGGAGCGTTGCTGAGGTATTTGAACACTTCTATTATTTAAATTTTGATATCGCCTGAAGTGCTGGACTCCTCTGGTTGACTTAAGGCAATGCATTAGGTTTTGATATAGGGATGGTTCATGGAATTCTAAGGTGATAACAACATCATTTGATGACTCTGTAATCCTCATGTAAAAACATTCTTAAGGATTGATCAGATCTGCATGGTCCGTCAAGCAAACCTGATTCCAGCCAGCGTCCACTCTATGGTAGAATATTGGATGAATGCAAGACCTTAATCAGAAGCAGTAGTATCCGTGGTATCCATAAATTAAGGTGTTAGGAGGAGCGAATAGTTCTAACCTTTAACCTAATACATAACTTGAACCTGCGTCCTTACGATTGGTTGTCTGAACATTCATCCCTGAACCATGCAATGACCCCTTAAATATATAGTGGGTGGATAGAACTACATAATTAAATTAGAGTTTTGAGTCTGGGAAACCTACATTACCTTCAGTTCTGCTCATCCCTTCATTATTAGCTGACTATGTCTTGCGTGATCTTAAAATTTAATTCATTTGTCGATCATTGAACTAGTGGAGGACCAAGTTGGTAAGAAATAAAGAAGAATTCTTCGGGTTGTTGATCAGAATTTGTGTTATGTCCACAGTTCTATGTTGCATTAGAAAGTGAGTCATGTTACATGCTTTTGAACTACATTAAAGATTGTGAGATAAAATTAGTGTCAACAAGTTCACAATCACAAATTCCAGTTGTAAAACCACGGATAAATGGACTCCTAAGATTACACCCAATTTATATAGAAGAACTAACTAGTTTCATCCAGTAGATGACTTCAAACACAGGTCGGGTGCTTCCTTCATTGCCATGTTTCAATAGAGGGAGGAGCATTGAATTTGAAGGTTTTTAGGTCCATTAGTTTGGTAAAGAGTGCTTGTAATATGCTGGTTAGGACTTGCTCAAATTGAGTGGTAGATAGCCAGCCCAATTTCCAAACCTGACATTAAGAAGACGTAAGATTATGCGAATTGGGATTCTGTGTGTTTGCTACATGGAGAATAAGGACCAGAGAGTGTATCTAGACTGCTCACATTTCTAACCCGATCACTGGATTCCCAGCAGGTTTCTTTGACAGTTCGATGGTCATTAAGGCAAGGGATCCACTCCAATTGTGATCATGATGATAGGGACCTCAGCAGAATGACTAGGCCTAATATAGTGGCTTCTTAGATGGGTTTGATGCTGGCATAGTACAAGGCTCTACCGTAGTTTCCTACCTTTTTACTTGCAGATGATAGATACAAGAGTTCGGGGATTTAGAGACAAGGCGGCACACCCTGCTTTACATTCAATGTGGAACCTAGAGAAGAGCAAAACCATCCACATTTGGATGAATCGGATGGTAAGAGACATGGTTCAACTTGGAACTTGGGACACAAGTTGGCAATCTCTTCCCAGTTCACTCTTGGGGTTCTCCTTGGCACCTCTTTAAGGCAACTTCCTCGTGAGACTAGGTGGTAGAGATGTTTCAGAAGAGATTGACAGGGTGGAAGAGAGAATACGCCAACAATACCTGTGGAGAAGGGGCAAACTTAAATCTTATCAAGAATACCCTCTCAAGCTCCCCCTACTTCATATTCACCATTCTGGCCTCTTTTGCCAAAGGACTTGCGAAACTTGAGGAATTTTCCTTTGGAGAAATGGAAAAAGAGTTCAAATATTGACAGGACTTAGTTTGCACCCTCTAACTGGGTGGGGGGATCTTGTGTGTATGTGAAAAATCAGAATGCTTTGAGATGGCATTTAGCCAGGATAAAAAATTCATTTGGGCGGATTGGAAAGAGAACTGATGGGAAATACGACGCAAAAGGCAAAAATAAATAACACGCTTGAAAAAATAACGTGAACCCTTGATGAATGAAGATGGGCAAAATAAATTAACTGAATTAACAAAATTACACTAGGGTGAAATTAAGGAGTAAGGATATAGAATAAGTCACCAAATAACAACAAACAATTCTAACTAGTAAAAAGCACAACTAAAGACTCTGAAACTAATTTTCTCCTACAATATTGAGTTATTTTTATAAAAAGCAACACTGTAACACTACATATATATGGGAAAAAAAAAAAACACATACTATACCGCAATACACATGAACCTTATAACAATACATGAAATAGACATTTTGACAAAAGGTGCACAAAATAACAACGCAGGGAAGATAATTAGCAAGCTAATCTAACATAATTAGTAACCAAGTATTAAAGGGGGACAAAAACCCTTCTCATAGTTGTAAAAATAACAATGCATGGAAGACATTTTTGTTAATGGAAGTTTGAAAAGACTTAAATACCCTTCTCATAGTTGACAAAAAAAATATATAGAGATTATGAAAGGGAAAAAAGTAGAAGCCTGATGACATCGTTTGGCTTGCCCTAAATGACCCACTTGCGGAAAATCCTCTCTCTCCCCCTCTCTACTCCAACACCGCTAACCTCCCCACCATGACCGTTGATTCCGACTGGCGGCAACAAGTACAAGCCCAAAGCAAAGCTAGTGGCTCCCATTGGCCACTTCAAGAGCTTTTCCGTCAATGGCATCAATGCCAACTTCTTTGAAAGCCTTTACTGTGCCTCCACCGCAGACGGCAGTGAGTCAGAGAAATGTGGCACAAAGCCAACAATGGAGACGAGTGGTGGACATCATAGGCACTCAATCTGATTGATCCTAAGAGAGCTAAAAGGGTTCACACTTTTACCTGATAAGCGGACCCTGTTTTTATTCCGTTTTCTTGATGTTTATTTTCTGTTCCCGTTTTTTTGAATTTTGCTACATTTTTTTTCTTCTCTCAAGCTGGACCGAATTTCTTGGATGAGTGGTTCACAACCATTTTATGGATTGATCTGAGAGGTTTGATTCAACACTGAGGGTTGAAACAAAAAATGAGGCATAGTGCAAGGAGGAAAAAATTAAAGGTAGAAATTAAAGGATGATATATTGTTTGTGTGTGTACTGTATATACAATAACATAACTTGAATATTCTAGATCATTTACAACATACAGTAGAGAGAGAGAGAGAGAAAAAAAATAAATATATATAGGGATGATTCAACACTGAGGGTTGAAACAAAAAAAAAAATTAAAGGTAGAAACTAAAGGATGATATATTGTTTGTGTGTGTACTGTATATACAATAACATAACTTGAATATCCTAGATCATTTACAACATACAGTAGAGAGAGAGAGAGAAAAAAAATATATATATATAGGGATGATTCAACACTGAGGGTTGAAACAAAAAATGAGGCACAGTGCAAGGAGGAAAAAATTAAAGGTAAAAATTAAAGGATGATATATTGTTTGTGTGTGTACTGTATATACAATAATATAACTTGAATATCCTAGATCATTTACAACATACAGTAGAGAGAGAAAGAGAGAGAAAAAATATATATATAGGGATGATTCAACACTGAGGGTTGAAACAAAAAATGAGGCACAGTGCAAGGAGGAAAAAATTAAAGGTAGAAATTGAAGGATGATATATTGTTTGTGTGTGTACTGTATATACAATAATATAACTTGAATATCCTAGATCATTTACAACATACAGTAGAGAGAGAAAGAAAGAGAAAAAATATATATATAGGGATGATATATTGTTTTTAGGAGAGAGAGAGAGAAAAAATATATATGTAGGGATGATATATTGTTTTTAGGAACTATCGTGTTGTATAGAGGGAGCTTAGCTAGTTGTTCTTGTACACTTATGTACACAGAATCTGAACATCCCACCCCACCTCCCCTGAGGGGGATTTATTTATTTTTATTACATTTATACTTTGAATTAAAAATCACAAAATATCTTGAACTCTCTGTACCCTTCAAAAGTATACTTGTATCGGACACATGACACTTCGGCAAGGGTATGAAAAATGTGTTTGACATGTTTGGTAATCCATGCATCTAAAAAGCAAATCCAATAATTTAATTTTAATGCATTATTGCTTTAAAAATAGTGAAATCTGTATATTCACTATGTTGTCAAAAAGCATTATTTTACTCCAAAAAACAAAAGAAAATATACTAATAATATGAATTTGGAATATTTAACACTGTTCCAGTGTCTAAATAATTCTAATAAACTAAGCAATATGATAAATCTGATGCTTGGGCACATACCCATGTCCTATGCATGTACCCGAGTCCATGTGACTCAGAGTTTGACAATATCAACTTGTTCTGCATAGCAGAAACTTTTTATCCCCATTAGACAAGGAACAAGAAAAAACTGCCCAAAAAAAATCTCATTATTTCAGGCAATGTCATCTCATACCACTAAATCCGGTATTAGGGAGGGAAAATGAAGGAAACAAACAAACTAGAAATAAGACAAAACTACATGAAAGGAAGTTATTTGGGTTAAATTAAGAATCAGAATTCAGAAACAACATGCAGAAAGACATAAATTAGGCTTACCTCAAGATGAATAGGCCATTTTATCTCTTCGGCACCGCGTCCCATCAATCTTACTCCATCTTTAATTTGCTTCCCTATTGCCCCTGTATCCTATAAGGAAAACAATAACATTGGTTATTAACAAAAGCATATGATTGAAGAGTGAAGGGAATTATCCAGATAAGAAAGTAAGTACCTTGAGAGTTTTCATGGTGATCAACTCTGAAGAGTCTATCTTCCCTGCATTGATAAATTTAGCAATCTTCCCTAGTCCCACTGGCTGCCACAACAATGAGTGAACTCAATGAAAGTAACAACCAAAATCCTCCTACAAATAGAAAGACATGAACACAAAATATTTTCTTGAATCTTTGAATTGAAAGCAGGAATTTCTAATAAATCTCAACCATAGCTCTTAATTCTCCCTTAAAAGTAAACATTGCAATATCCTATATCAAAAGGATATAACAAAAAATGTACCAAAATCCCCTTTTATGATGGTTGATAATAATTGGTTTAAGAACAGACAAGCAAGACATAAAAATTGGAGCCAAAACTCCTACGCGAATGTATTAAAAGCAGACAAATGTTGTTGCAGGATCGATAATACAAATAAAAGGTAATATGCCTATAAGATTACAACAGTTGGCAAGATAGTCATTGTATCAGTAAGAGTCCCTGCATATAAAGGCTGTGGAGGATTTTAATCTCCCAGGTGACACATCCAAGTGATGCAAATTAGACTGGCAATCATCCATGCGATTTTCACTAAGTTTATACATTCATTGGCCTCTTATGAGCGAAAAAAAAAAAAAAAAGGCTGTAAAAAGAATCAGCATAGATCACGAGCAACTGATAACCCATTCAGTTGTTCCAAAAGTTCAGATGGAACAGTGAACCCAACTCCAATAGATAATTTCACATATGAGAAATCCCCAAAGCCGACAAATGTGCAAATGAACCAAATAGAGTTTAGTATCTGGTTTTCGAAATCAGCTAGGTCAAGGTGAGATGGTGTTCAGACTTGGATCAAGGTCAAGGTGAGCTTAGTTAACCTTGTTCAAACTTGGCTTCCTTGTTCAGCTGAGCTCGAACTTGACTCATCTCATGCTCGCTCGTACCAGCAAATAACATAATTAAAAGAAGTAGAAAAACCATTGTCCCAAATCAAACCCACGTATCTAATGCACACTTCCAATTCCTGACTCTTATATCTAGAAACCTTAATCCATGTATCCAAACTGTGTATACCCAGACTCATAAACAAAATAAAAACAGAAGGTCCTAGACATACTAGATCCACAGAAACTAAAATATATCAAGAGCACAAAATGTCAGTATGATCCGACTTAGATAACAAGTATTGATCATTTCCACACACAAAAAAAATAAAAAATAAAATCTAAATAGCACAAAATTAATCAACTAGGCAAACCCAGAAATGATCAAACAAACAAACAAGAAAATTGAGTCTGTATGATCCGACTTAGATAACCAACCATTGATCATTATTTCCACACTAAATTAATCCAAAAAACAAAAAAAAACAAACAAACAAACAAATAGCACAAAACTAAAAATGATTTAAGTTCACAAGTAATATCCATTGGGGTTCCTGTGAATACCAGTATCAAAAAGGATATTACTAACGTTACACCTGCCATCTCTTCCAGTATCAAAAAGGATATTACCAAAGTTACACCTGCCAACTCTTCCAATATCACAGAAAAGATCAATGTTAAGAAGAAGAATATAGGTTCGTTGGCTTCTCATAGAGTGACTAGAAGTCAAGGGGGTGCTCCCTTTCCTCCCCCCTCTCAATGATCACATCTTGGAATGTGAGGGGCTTGAATAAGCCCAGAAGACAAAGAGAGGTCCGTCAGTGGATCAAATCCAATGACGCTCATCTTGTCTGCTTACAAGAAACAAGGGTTAGATTATCTAAGTTTGATGTTATCTCAAAGAAAATCAATAGGAAATGGAGGTGGACTCATAACTATAACTCTCATGATTCGGGTAGATTATGGATTGGTTGGGATCCATTGCTTTTTAATGTCACTGTGGTGAATGAGATGGATCAGTGCTTGCTCCTCAAGGTGAATATTGTTCAAACTGGTGAGGTGGTTTATTGTACTGCTGTGTATGCCTCTAATTCAGTTGCTGGAAGAAGAAAACTATGGGACCAATTGAATACTCAGTCTTCAATTGTTACTGGTCCATGGCTGGTTGTTGGGGACTGGAATGCCACCAGATTTCACTCAGATAAGCAAGGAGGTCGAAGGGTCCCTCAAAAGCTTCTTGATGAATTTAATGATTGTTTGCAGCATACTGGCTTGACAGAAATCTTTTCTACCAATGGGGATTGGTCATGGTGTAATTGTCAAGGCAGTGATAGAAGGATATTGGCAAAGCTTGATAGGGTATTTATTAACGATGATTGGATGCAATTGTTCACTGGTACTAAAATGTCTTATTCAGCTTCATCATCTTCAGACCATTATGGAGTTGTTATAAACATTTTTAGGCAATTTGCAAGTGGTCCAAAGCCCTTCAAAATGCTTGAAGTATGGTGTTTGCATGAAGATATTTCTGAGTTGATTAAGACAGCCTGGGATGAACCTGCAGTTGGTACTCCAATTCATATACTTCTGAAAAAACTCAGAAATGTTAAAGCCGCTGTCAAAATTTGGAATAAGAATTCATTTGGAGATATTGAAGGGAGGGTCTCAAATTCAAAACAAGCTTTGGAGGATTTACAGATGGAACTTCTGAATAATCCTATAAATGATTTGTTTGAAAAAGACATTCAAGCTAAGGAAGTTTATCAAGATGCATTGTCTTCTCAGGAGATATTATATGCTCAAAAGTCCAGAGTTCTCTGGCTCAAGGACACTGACAGATGTACAGCTTACTTCTACTCAAAGATGAAGCAGCATAATCAGTTTAATGCAATCGCTTCTGTGGAAAATGAAAACGGTCAAGTTACAAATGATACAGAAGAGATTAAAACGGCTTTTGTTGATTATTATCAAGGTCTTTTTCAAGAGAATACAGTTGATACTTCCTTCGAAGTTCATCCAAGGCATGCTCTATCTTCTGAAGATAAGCTCATTCTGGATTCCCCTATTACTCAAGAAGAGATTAAAGCTGTTGTGATGAATTTCAGCCCCTGGTCCTGATGGATTTCCAGCTAGGTTTTATCAATCCTTCTGGTTTATTGTTCATCCTGAGGTATGTGCAGCAGTTCAACATTTTTTTATTGAAGGTTCTCTTCCTATTGGGGTGAGTAGTTCTTTCCTCACCTTAATTCCTAAAACTGGTTCTGCTGTTAAACCCAAAGATTTCAGGCCAATTGCTTTGTGCAATCTCATTTATAAAATCATTTCAAAAATCCTTGCTTCAAGACTATCTTTGGTTCTTCCTAGTCTAGTGGGATTAGCGCAAAGTGCCTTCATTAAAGGCAGAAAAATTCAGGATTCAATTATTATGGGGCACGAAATGGTGACTGAATTTAGTTCTAAGCATCCAATCATGGCCTTGAAAGCTGATATTTCTAAGGCATTTGACTCAGTTTCTTGGAATATTCTTCTGAAGATTTTGGAAGTCTCTGGATTTAGTTCTAATTGGGTGAAATGGATTAAAAGTCTTTTGAGCTCCACAAGATATTCTGTTTTATTAAATGGTTCTCCCACGGGTTTTATTCAACCCTCCAAGGGTTTAAGGCAGGGTTGCCCCCTCTCCCCTCTTCTGTTTACTCTGGTAGCTGATCAACTCACCCATCTTATTAACACAGAAGTTTTAAGTGGGAGACTTGTTCTGTCTAACACTGCCCTGAAAGCAAATTCCAATTTGTTGTCATACCTTTTTTGCAGATGATCTCCTAATCTCCTGTAAAGCATCAATCTCTAATGCCAGAATCCTTCAAAGAATTTTTAAACATTTTGGTATGCATCGGGCCTTAATATCAGTTATCCAAAGAGTCGTGTGATCTTCTCTAAAACTGTCAGACGTAGAAGAGCATCTTCCCTTAAAATATTTGGGTATGCCTTTGTGTGCAACTGGTTTAAAAAGACATCATTGCAATGTTCTTATGGATAAAATTTCACAGAAGCTTAAAGATTGGAGCACCAAGTTGTTGTCAATTGCAGGCAAAACGGAATTGATTAAAACTGTTATCACTCCTATCTTTTTGTACTAGTGCAGTGTCTTCCACTTGCCTATTGCTATCATCAATCAAATTCAGAAGATGTGTAGAGATTTCATATGGGGTAGTAGAGATAATTTGAAGAAAATGCATCTTCTAAGCTGGGATATGATGTGTATAACAAAAACAGAGGGAGGGTTAGGTATCAGAAAATTGAAGGATCTCCAGGTTGCCTCTCACTGCGTTCTCGCTTGGGATTTCTTGTTGAGTAAAGATAGATTATGGGTCCCCTGGTTTCAAAACAGGTATGCAACTAGATCTACATATTGGAATGCTGTTCCAAAGTCCAATCATTCATTCTGTGGAAAAATTTGCTTAATGTTAGAGATTTAATGCTGAAGAATATTCAATTTTCAATTGGGTCTGGGCATCGTTTCAAGGTCTTGACTGACCCTTGGTGTGAAGGGGAAACACTACTTCAGAAATTTGGACATAGATTGGTTAGAAGACTGGGGTTCTCATGGTCTTCTCTTTTGTCCAGTTTAATTATAGATGGAGGATGGAACTTTGCTCTTTTGCAGGATGAAACCTTCAGGCCTATTAAAGACTACTTGTCACTTCTACCTATCCATGATAGACCAGATAATTTACTTTGGGATGGTGGTGCCTTTGCTTTCAAAAAAGCTTGGCAAGGCTGTAGAACTATATGTACTGAGGTTATATGGTCCAAAGTTTGCTGGGGGAAAGCAAGACCTCGTTGGTCTCTGCATGGAGTTTTTCTATTTCAAGACAGATTGCCTTCAATGTATAATTTGCAGAAGCGGAAAGTGTCGTTGGCTCCTCGCTGCTCAAACTGCTTACAACATATTGATACCAGGGATCATGTGTTTGTTCTTTGCCCATTTGCTAGAAATTTTTGGGGCTGGTTAAAGGATACTCTCGGCTGGGGACTGGACCTTAACTCAATTTTTACAATGGATGATATGCTGATGTGGTGTTTACAACAGACCAGTAATTTATATCATACCATGCTTGTTGCTGGCTGTTGGAGTATATGGAAAGAAAGAAACCGAAGATTGCATGGACATGGCTCTAGTTCTACTACAGAGGTGGCTAGGCAAATTTTATTCGAAGTCTTAGATGTGTATAATGTCCCAATTAGAGACATTATTTAATTAACATTTTATTGTTTTTCTTTTATTTTCTGGAATTGTTTTTCTTTAAGATCTTGTTCTTTCCAGTAAAATTCTGAGGGTATGCCCTCTGTGCGCCTGTGTATATTTATTTTTTCTTTTTATACAAAACCCAATTATGAAAAAAAACAAAACTAAAACTAGGCAAACCCATAAATGATCAAACAAATAAACCTGAAAATGGAGAGTAAAGGGATTCTTAAACCCCCTTTTCGGCATTCGTCGACGCATTGGAGTCTGGCCGCCTTCGAAGCCAAACTTCATGGTGCCTCTGGCCTTCTGCCCCTTGTGACCTCTTCCAGCAGTCTTGCCTTTCCCAGACCCAATCCCACGACCCTTCCTCGTCTTCTGCTTACTTGCCCCCTTGTTATCTTGCAAATCGTTCAGACTCAGAAGGCTATAAGCCCTTATACCCCGAGGAGCAAACACCCCACTGCCATTGATGAAATTGGGATTAGGGTTAGCGTTTTCTACCAACGGTGAAGGCAAACGTGGTGATGAGACAGCCCTTGAGACGATCGAGCTGGGTTTGGTATTGTAAATGGAAGCATTGTGAATCGAAGTTGCTAGCAAGGAAGATAGTCTTCTTCTTAACATTATTTACGTTGATAGAGAGTGATTCTAACCTTATTTCCTAGATGTGGTTTTGGGTCTTCTTCATCTTCGAAAATTTAGCTTGCGAACGGCGACGAACAGCGGGCGATGGAAACTGAAAGATATGGTTTTGATTTTTTGAACAATCTGAAATGATATGCCGATATAGGTTTTGAACTTTTGATTCGTGCCAGACAGATATATAAACTGAAATATATGGGTTTTGAACTTCTGATTCGTGTAGTTTGCAGTTGCAGAGAGAGAGAGAGAGAGGGCAAGTTCAGAGTCGACAACGAGAATAGAGATGCAGGCGGTTCAGGGTGAGGCTGAAATGATTTTCTTTCTTTTCTGGTGGCCCATCAGCCTTGGGCCTTAGCAGGAGACAATATCTAGACTACTAATAAAAGTGGATTCAATATATAATATTTATATACATTTTAAAATACTTATTTTAATTAAAAAATATTTTTAAATAGTTTTCACGTACCATTTTCATCTTTTATCAAGGGACACAATCTTTGACAAAACTTTCATATCTATTGGTTCTATTATAAAGATAGGAAATCTGATATGAAATTTAAACATTAATTATTATTTATATATATTTTTAACAATTTTATATTACTTTTTATTTCAAATAAAACAGTGAATTAATACCTTTTGGACTAAATTTTTGTTATTAATAATTTAATTTAGAAACACGCAACGTTTCATTATATTGATCTTAACTGCACATTGCTTCTTTTTTTCAAGGAACACATATTTTCATGGCTTCCCTTTTTTAAGGGACACAAATGAACGACAAAAGTTGCACATCAATTGATTGTGCTAAGGATATATATAAGTTAGGAAAGGACTAATTCAATAGGAAGTTTTGGCACGAAAATATTGAAATAGAAGAAAGACAGAACGAGGTCCGGAGATGATTGTTAACAAAGAAGAGAAGTTTGGGAGCAATGACTTATCAATTTGGTTGTTGATTGAATCTTGTTGATAAAGAGTTGTAGAAATCATTCAGAAAATAAAGAAAGAAAAAAATAAATAAAAAGAGCCACACATAGATGAGAGAGAGCGTGAGTTTTTTTTTTTTTTTTTTTTTTTTTGGGTAAAATACAATGACACCACTATCGTCACTATTTAACATTATCCGATCTTTGACCTCTTTCACAAAAGTACTATTGGAAATCTTCACGTGAAACTTTAACTCTGTCTTCCTTCTTGAACTAAATTTTTGTAATTTTAGGGTTATGTAACACTGTATATGGATGATGGCCTCAATGATGCATCCAATGAGTTTCAGGTTTTTTTTCTTTTTCTTTTACTATCATGTATATATATATATATATATATATAAATATATATATATTGGTTTCCTTGGTGTTTAAAAATTTTAACATTTGAATATTCGTCCTATCATTTTAAGTCTCTTCCTAATCCAAATTAATATTATTACATCTTTTTTTTTTTTTTTTGGATGAATATATATATATATACACATACATATATATCTCTTTCTATTGGACTTAACAAAGCATTATATACATTTTAACACCCTTCTAAACTAAACAAATTACTAATATTTTCTAAAACCGGATAGATTGTTGACAAAGAATTAGCTTTAAATTCAAATACCTTTAAACAAATTTCCTATTTTCCTTTGTTCTTCACATTGATGGTTACGTAATTAAGTTAAATCACATCTCTAATGAAATTAGAATTGAAATTTTGTTTTTCAATAAAAATAAATGATAGTAGATATAACAAATTCACTAATATATCTTTCATTATCAAAGTAAACAGTTGTGCCATTTTTATCCATATATATAAATTGTTTGCATATTTTACAATTTTGGACATGGCATGTGTAGTTAATTATAATAAATGAAAAAAATCCACACCATCTAAGTTTTATACCAAGTTTTAACAATTAAGGAATTGCATTCACATTCAAATTAACACATCTTCTAACAAAAAATTGGATTATGGAAAAGAGAAGAAAAGAAAATTCTCATACCCAGCATGCAAGTGTGAAGTGACATAGATTTAGATATGACTAAAGAGTTAGATTCACATGCATATAATTAGGAGGATCTCAGACGTGTGTTTAGGTTCTTGACAATTAGCCGGCACACCTTGCATCATAATCCACTGATGTACATAATTATATCAAAGACTTTTAGACTAAGTAATTCAAGTTTTCTGGTTTTTATGGAGATACTTTTTAACTTTATTATCTAAAGTTTGTAATAGAATTTGTGGTTTGAGTTTGATAGCATTTCTTTTTAAAAAATTAATAATAATAATTTTTAATTATTAGTCGGTTTATTCCAAAGGTGATAGAAAAGAGAGGAGTTACCCTTAAGACATCTGATTCATTGTTGTTGAAGACATAAAATTTCAGTTGAACGTTAATTTTGTCTTTAGCCAGTTTGGTGTCCCAGATTATACAATAGAGTGGGACACGAGTTAGTTAGATAAGAGCTTCATGGGAATCATGGCTCCTTGATGTCATTATTGATGATTTATTCTCTTCTTCTTAATTTGGAGAGGAGTTATAGTAGTGTAATTTTCGTATTTTAATTGAGTCTAATTTATTAATCTTTTTTTTTTTTTTTTTCTTATACCGTATTTTTCACAATAAGTCTACTCAATATATCTCTAATTATTAAATCACTTGATTAAGTATTTAACACAACATAAACATGTTTATTAATATTAATATGTTAGATATACATTTTTTTTTTTGTCAACTTCTTCATTATACTGCAAAAAGACTCTAAAGCAATTTCTGGAAGGAAAAAAATCAATAATCATTTCTCATCACGTGCATGGCACGTTGATTTTTCTAGTGTGTGTATATATATATATATTAGTAATTTATATATATATATATATATATATATCTTTTAAAATATTAAAGGGTATAATAGTAATTTTATTAAAAAATATTTTTTTTTTTCCTTTCTTTTCCATCCTAACATGATTATCAACCAAACATAATAAGGGGTTAAAATTATCCTTCCATTCCCTTTCCTTCAAAATTAATGTTATCATTTTCTGTCAAACTCATCGCACCAAACATAGCCTTAGGGTCAGTTTGGTAGAGTGGAAATGGGGGGAAAGGGAAGGAAAGGTGATGGAGGGGGATTAAAAATTTGTGCTTGGCAAAAATTGTTGGAAGGAAAGGGAAGGGTTTGGAGGGTTAACTTGTGCCTTCAACAGTGAATTTCTTAACCTCTCAAAAATGGGAGGAAATGAAAGGAAAGGGAAAGAAAGGCTTGTGTGTGATTTCAGATGCCAATTTTTCCCTTGAGTAGCAGTTGCAGATGCAGAGAGTTGAGAATGGCAAAGCTTGCTTGCGAACGGCGAATCCGAATTCGAACAGCAGCGGGTGATGGAAATTGATATGGGTTTTGATTTTTTGAACAATCTGAAATGATACCGATATGGGTTTTGAAGTTTTGATTCTTGCAAACAGAGATAAACTGAAAATATATGGGTTTTGAATTTGTGATTCTTGTAGTGCACAGAGAGAGAGAGAGAGAGAGAGAGAGAGGGCGAGTTCAGTGTTAAGAAGGATAATAGAGATGGAGCGAGATTGGGGAGGCTGATGATTTGCCCTATTTTTTTTCTTTTATTGTGGTTTGAAGTTAAAGACTATATATACACACACACACATATAAAATAGAGATGCAGGCGAGATGGGGGGAGGCTGAAATGATTTGCCTTATTTTTTTTTTTCTTTTCTAGTGGTCAGTACATGAGACTATATATATATATATATATATTTTAAAATATAAAAGGGTATAATAGTCAATTTATATATATATGTGTATTTTAAAATATAAAAGGGTATAATAGTCAATTTATTAAAATAATTCCCTTCCCTTTTTTTTTCCAAACATAATTATTATCCTCCCCTTTCCTTTCCTTCATAACTAATGTTATCATTTTCTTTTAAAGCCACCATACCAAACATAGCCTTAGGTTTTTTGAAGAGTTGCTGTCCTGCACCGTTTGGTTGATGGTCTAGGTGTGAAGTGGGTCTTTGGTGTGACCAGACCATGGCAAGCACGGGTGTATATTTACTTCAGTACTTTGCATATACCGAAAGTTTCGGACTTTCAGATCATGCCCTATATCCAACGGTTGATTTTATTCCACTGGTACTGCTCGTCTACTAACTTTCGCTATGAAATGAAATGTTCTTGCAACATTGAGAAG
This sequence comes from Cornus florida, assembly GCF_030987335.1. NCBI lineage: Eukaryota > Viridiplantae > Streptophyta > Magnoliopsida > Cornales > Cornaceae > Cornus > Cornus florida. The sequence continues at coordinate 28,535,535 of NW_026775572.1, forward strand.
GTAAATAAATCTGTAATACTTATCATAATAAAAATTATATCATAAATGTTTTTTTCATACCAAACGACAAATATTCATTTGAGATGCTCACCAACTTAGAAATTGAAGTCGTCACCCAAGTGAGCTTTTCAATACCTAAATTTAGATTCAATTATATACTTTGAACCATCCTCCAACTCAATTAAGCTTTCAATTACCATTACAACTTTGAAGAAAATTTATTCTCCGAAAAAAACTTTGAAGAAAATTTTAGTGATAATTACACAAATTTCATTATTGTTGTAATTTTGTATTCTTAATATCATATTTTCATACTGTTGAGATATTGTTCTATTATCCGGTGAATTTTTCATTTGTAATTAGTGAAGAAGACACATTATTCTCTTAAATGTAGTTTTATTACATTGTCCGGATGTCATACATATATATAATATAAAAAAATATAAAAAAATAAAAAAAATGTTAGCTAAATAAATTGTTAATTATGATATTAGTCCATATTTACTAAGAAAAAAATTACCTTTTAAGCAATTTTAATCTTGTTTGTGATTCTTTTATTTTTTTTGTTGATTGAGTCACTCTCCTTTTTATAAATCGTATATCTTCTTTGTTATTATTATTATTTTTCTTCGAGGAGTTAAACAAGTGAAAAATAATTACATGGTGGGCCTTTGGGCTCATACATTGTGGGCCTTTGGCCAAACAGACAGTCCAGTTATCGGGAAACAAAGCCCAAATGGCTAACTAGAGAATCAAAAAACAAGAGCCCCAGCCGCAAACCCAAACTAATAACCTAAATTAACCGCTAATATAAAATTTATAAATGGAGGTTATATGTTCATCAATTTCGATAATCAACCCTATTGTGTAAGGATTCCAAATATTCTGAATATTCAGTCCAGTGGTCTTGGAGGAGGACGGAGGGAGGTTCCAGTCACTTAGGTTGCCTTGCAGTAGCACGGTCTTTCAAGAAGCCAAGCTTGTGAATGGAGGTAATGGTGGAGCAAATTTTTTTCAAAAGAACCCTATGTGAACATTTTTTCCATCCAAAGATTCGATTGTTTCTTTCTTCCCATATGTGATAGACAACATATGAGAGACATACTTTCTGAAACAGGTTTGGTGCAAAATTGGACTTCCATCGATTGCTAATCCATAGAACTAGAATGTGCCACTTACAAATTTGGGAATGAAATTTGCATTTGTCTTGAATGTGTCTCCAAATTTGTGTTTTGACTGCTCAGACGACTTTGGTTATGTAAGCCCACTAAAAATTTGATATTTTGCTTTTATTTATTTCTGGATAGGAAATTTTAATTTTTTGAAAAAATTAGGTAGTCATGAAAAAGTTAAAATGTTACTATTTATTACTTACTAATTAGGGTAAAGTAGAACTGCAAATGAACTGAACTAAGTTATGGCTTGCTCAGGCTCGGCTCGTCAACTCCAGAGAAGTGCTCGGGCTTGGCTAGTGCGAGTTTGGCCAGGCTTAGCTCGAGCTCGGCTCGGTAGAGATTCAACGAGCTCGGGCTCGACTCAGTTCTAGATCATGTTAACTTTTTAAAACAATAAAAATTTTGCTTTTATTTATTTCTGGATAGGAAATTTTAATTTTTTTTTAAAAAAATTAGGTAGTCATGAAAAAGTTGAAATATTAGGGCCCATTTAGCATGCGCTTTATTTTTGCTTTTGGCTAAAACAGAAACAGTATTTTTGCTGTAGGAGTGTTTTTGGGAAAAAAATCGGAAGCACGTTTGGGAATGATGTTTTACTGTGAAAATGTCAAAAACAGAAACATGTAAAACATGTTTGGTAGGTTGTGCGTTTCAAGAATTTTGAAAACAAAACATTTTTGGTCACTCCAAGTATTGCCAATATATATATATATATATATATATATATATATATATATATATAAACATGTTTGGTAATCATTGTTTTTAATTTGTTTTTATAAATTTTAAGTATATTTATAAATTTTATTTCTATATAAATAGTCATCGCATTTTTAATAGATATAGAAAAATTTGAACACGCAAACATATATATATATATATTCTTTAAGTTTTGCAATAACCTATTTACAAGTTGTTTGCAATAACCTGTTTTAATGTTGTTATCCTATTACCTATATAGTTCAACACAACAGTAAAAATAAACAAAGCCAACTGCAAGCATAAGTGGAATAAAGGGCATACCATTTATAAGTGTTTAAATATTCAACTAACAACTTTATTAAGGGTCCGTTTGCATGCGTTTTGTTTTAGGTGTTTTGTTTGTGGTTAAAACAGAAATAGTGTTTTTGCTGTAGGAGTGTTTTGAAAAAAAAATCGGAAGCACGTTTGGGAACGATATTTTGCTGTGGACATGTCAGAAACAGAAACATGCAAAACATCTTTGGTAGGCAATGCGTTTCAAGAATTTTAAAAACAAAACATGTTTGGTCACTCCAACTCTTGCAAGAAAAAATAAATAATAAAAATAAAAAATAAAAATAGAAACAAAAAACATGTTTGGTTATCATTGTTTTTAATTTGTTTTTATAAATTTTAAGTATATATATAAATTTATTTTTATATAAATAGTCATCATATTTTAAATAGATATGGAGAAATTTGAACACGCAAACTTATATATATATAGAAATATATTTTAATTTTTGCAATAACCTATTTTGCAAGTTGTTTGCAATAACCTGCTTCAATTTTGTTATCCTATTACCTGTATAGTTCAACACAACATTAAAAATAAAAACAAACTCAACTCCAAGCATAAGTGGAATAGAGGGTATACTATTTAGAAGTGTTTAAATATTCAACCAACAAATTTATTAAACAAGTTTAAGTTCTACATAAAATAGATGAAAATGGCAACGACATTGGAAAACCAAGTGGTAGCGACAGACAATGGCCAAACTGATTAACAATGGCACTGGGAATAGCACTGACATGCGACAATGGCACTGGCATTGGAGTACTACTCTTCTTTGCATGAATAGAGTATAAAAACTTGTTATTTGCATATAACATTGGAAGAATATGACAATATACAACCTGTGTATAATGAACAAATAATCGAACCTATATTAAAAGTTGACATAAATCTCTTTTGAATCTCTATACACAACTCTTCAATTGTATTATTTATTACAAGAGGCAAAAAGCAAATAATACCATGGTAGCAAATATTACAATTTTCTTCTAACTGTCACAGAAAACACATCTCAAAAACACTAGTCCAACTTTTTTTATCTGCAATGTATAGTGGACCAGGAAATGAAAAAATCATGTTGAATGAGTATATCTCCACTGGTCAAACGCATATATTAATCAATCATTAAAATTCAATGAGCCTTCAAAATACGCATACCTTTTTTTCAAGCTCAGTTCCAAATTTTTGAAGATGACCTCAAATTGAATTTAATCAATCATAGTAGTTGCATTACACATCAGGGAGCACATGTCAAGAATACAAGTTAAACATTACCCAATTGTCCATAGTAGTTGCATTACACTACAAGAAGCACATGCACATAGTAGCTCAAACTGCTATTTTGGATTAAGATATTTATAGTAAAGGAGCTCGAACCATATTTATTCAAGATGATAAATACTATTTTTCAAATGAAATCCATTCAAGATGATGAATATTTATTATCATAGAATATTTATTTGTTGCGTATAATAGGATTTTTATATAAAAACATATACTTATTTGCCATGTCTTCAACGTGTCTGCATCCTACTTACATTGTAATTTGTATCCATGTCCTGTCCCATATCTATGCTTCTGAACAATTTCTTTTGTTCAATACAATGATATTCCTTCTTAGATTTTTAAAGACTCTAGTACCCAAAATCTTAAGGTTCCGGAGTTTAAGAAAAATAATTTTCCTGAGGGGTTTTCTACAAAAAGGATTAAATCAACCAACTGGAGGTTCATTGGAAGATCAACACCTAAAAACAACTCCACCAAGTGGCAGGAAAGATTCAATATGTATAAATCATCTGACCGCCACACTCCACATGCTTCTGAATACACATTGATCATCTAACCATGCCAATGAATCACAAACTCTTTACTTCCTGGTGTCTCCTCAAATAAGAAAAACATTTGTTTTTATCAATAGCCACTTCCCCATTGTTAAAGATTGACCTCTCTTATTAAAATGGCAAACTATCACTCAGCATTTAAATGGAAACTTTAATTTTGTCAAAGAAAACTAACACCACTCATTAAACAAATATCTCAGATGAGAATGTTAAGCTGGGAAAATGAATTGGTATGAACAAGTAGAACAGACAAAAAAAAAACATGTTGATAGTATGTGAGTTATTTTTGGGTCTAAAGGCCGCAAATATTAACATGATCATCAGACCGGACTTCCCCTTCCCTCATCCACACCTTACCCAAGGAAAAGAACAGGATGAAAGCTTTTTTTCATTCTCTCTCTCTTTCCCCATCTCTCTCTTTTTCTCTCATCCACTTTCTTTTCCTTTTCTTCTTCTTCTTTATCACTTACTTTTGATTTGATTATATCTTAAAGTCAACAATTACACCCTTCGATATACTCCTCAAATTAAATGTAATGCTATCAGACATCACAATTCATTTCTCTTTTGGGTGAAAAACAGGTGCACAAATGCATGAATGAATCTTTTTCCTCAATTTTCTAAAAACATGCATGCGTTCTTCTTACACACACAAGGGGGGTGGGGAACCCAACTTTGGAAAATAGCATAGATTATCCATCCATTATGTTTATTAAATTCACCGTAGTATTATTGTCCCACTAGTCATCATTGCTGTCCATATCTTAAAGTCAACAATAGATTCACATTATCTAACTATTAGTATCATCCACCTTCAGTAGTTGTTCATCCATTGAATGACAATTACCAAGAAAAAATGAGTTCTGGATAAAATGGGATCAGTATCATTTGCTAAAATTTGTGGCTGAAAGAAACCTAAAAGTGATTACATACTAGATATATGACAATGGATCCAAATTTCCCTGTTTTTTAATTCATATTTTTTTATGGGTAACCAAAATTGTCTTAATGACCTATTCTAGGCAATTAAACTTCATCTCAAATGCTGTAGAAAGTCAGGGGCCCAGCAAATTCTAGGGCACATCCAATCATCCAAACACACCCTAAATAATTTGTAACTTCATTTAGGAACAGTCACATCCAGTTCATTGATTTATCATCTGTAACCTCTCATAGTGTTCGCATAAATCCGACTGATTCTTTTACGCAATGGCATACCTAAACAAAACCTAGCATTGTGCAACCTAAGCACATCTAATTGTACATTGACACATAAACTGTAGTTTTGCTAAAAGCTTCCAAATGTTAGCTGCGTTTGTGCATTCAACTACTCCATTAATTCAAAGATAATTGACCACCATGTCGTTCTTCGTGAACAATTAGAAGTAACTAAATTCGATACTACCATCGAAGAGTGAAATTGCGTAAAATAAATCATCTCACGTAATATTTTATTGGAAATCCAATAGCACAAGGTGAATCGTCGTTGCTAAACAATGATTGGAAACCAAAGTAGATCCATGAGTCTTGGGGTTTTACAGTTAACAGTTACAGTGGAATGAACATATATAGGGGAAACACATATCAACTAATGTATGAACATTTCATATATATATATAGAGAGAGAGAGAGAAAGACAGAGATTTGACCTTACGAGTGGAAGAATTGGGGGAATTAGGAGGAGACTTGGCATGATCTTGGGCATCTTCAACAGGGGCACCTTGAGCCAGTGCAATCGACGACGTGGATTCTTTACTTTCTACCATTTTAGTGTCCAGTTTGTGTGTGAGTGTGAGAGAGAGAGAGATTTTGCGAAGAGATAGAGAAGAATAGAGGATTTATCGTTGCAGACTTGTAAGTTGTAAGGACTTTTAGGGCTTCAGAGGACATACAAAAACATTAAAATCTAACGTCTAGGGCTTCAGAGGACTTGCACCTTTTATGAACTGAGTTTCTTCTTCACATATCACGGTCGCATCCAAAATCGCCAGAGCCAGAAGAGAGAGAAAATCTAGGGCAAAATGGACTAAAATGTTTTAATTTTTGCTTTTATACGTGAGGCAAAATGTTGCAACAAGTATAATTTTGTTTTGGCCGCTACAGTTATGTTTGGCCCGCTACAGTACTAAATCATCTTAAAAACACCAATTTCTTGTTTTGGTTTTGGGCATCGTTAACAAAGTGTTTTAACACTATATAAAATAAAATAAGGTCGTACCAAACATGCTTTTATTACCAAAATCGATATTGTAACAATAAAAAAATAAAAACAGTAAAAACAACTCACATACCAATCGGGGCCTAAACAAGTTTAAGTTTTACATAAAATGTTTTAAATAAAACATTAATAATATATAATTATCACTAAAAATTAATAATATATTCATAAAGTAGATGACAATGACAACAACATTGAAAAACCAAGTGGTAGCAACAAACAATGGCAAACTGATTGACAATGGCACTGAAAATAGTACTGACATGCGACAATGGTAGTGGCATTGGAGTACTACTCTTATTTGCACGAATAGAGTTTGAAAACTTGTTATTTGCATTTAACATCGGAAGAATATGACAATATACAACTTGTGTATAATGAACAAATAATCCAACCTCTATTAAACGTTGACATAAATTTGTTTTGAATATCTATACATAACTCTTCAATTGTATTATTTATTACAAGAGGTAAAATGTAAATAATACATGGTAGCAAATATTACAATTTTGTTCTAACTACCACCAAAAACACATCGCAAAAACACTAGTCCAGCTTTTCTTGTCTGTAATATATAGTGGACCTAAAAATGAAAAAATCAAGTTGAATGAGTATATCTTCACTGGTCAAACGCATATATTAATTAATCATTAAAATTAAATGAGCCTTCAAAGTACGCATACCTTTTTTTCGAGCTCAGATCCAAATTTTTGAAGGTGACCTCAAATTGAATCCCCTCATGGTAGTTGCATTACACATCAAGGAGCACATGCCGAGAATATAAGTCAAACATTACCCAATTGTCCATAGCATATGACAGTAAACAATAAAGTAATGTAAGTTTGAAAAAGGATTAATTTTTTTCAAGCTTAGTTCCGAATTTTAGAAAGGACCTCAAATTGAATCCTAACATAGCAGTTGCATTACATTACAAGAAACACATGCACATAATAGTTCAAACTGTTATTTTGGATTAAGATATTTGTAGTTAAAAGTAGTTGCATTACACTACAAGGGGCCTAATTGTTACTTTGCTGTTAAAATATTATAGACAGCTTTCCTAGAGCTTAATCTGTCTTTTATTATGTTTAAAAATTCATTATTTGATGCATGAGTGCATACTCTTCCAGTAATGCTTGCTACCAAAAGATATTTTAATTGCAACAGTTCTGAATAAGTGAGTGTCATCTTTACTTCTTATCACATGCAGCAACTAAGTGCTTTTTAGTTTGTAAAACTCATAATGGACAGATTGTGCATGAAATTTGCTGGTCTGAGATGAAGAATGGGCAACACGTGTTTGACATACCCACTGCGGTAAATAACATTGGTGTTTCAGGTATTGACATATCAAATCAATTGTTGAATCTGAAGGTTTGAATATTCATGAAAATTATGTTGCACAAGATTTTAATATTTGTTCTTTTTTTTCCCAAAAATTTACTTGCAGTCTCCACTTTCCAACTTATTATTGTATCTTTATTTAATTAAAGACAAAAAATTATTGTAGAAGATTACACACAACTTAACAAATCTTTTCCTGAAAAGGGAATTCAGGTGACAGTAAATCAAGATTCATTATTATCAGTTAATAATGTACAGTTCCTTTAAAACAGAAAGCTGTATCTCAAATCTTCAAATTGAACAATATTAAGCTCCAATACAACAAATATTAATCTAAAAACCCAAAATAAAAATTTAGGATTTCTACAAATATTGTTTTCCCCTTCAAATATAAGATCAAATCGAACAGTATTAGGCTCCAACACAACACTGTTGTGGTAATTAATCCAAAAATCGAAAGAAAATTTTAGGGTTTCCACAAATATTGGTTTCCCTTCAAATATAAGCTCAAATCGAACAATATAGAAGAGTTTTATGTTCGTAAAACTTTGAATTTTTTTTTTTAAAACAATTCCAAAATCAAAGAATATTACACACCATTTATGGATTTCCAACAAAAAAACTAAAAAAAATATTGAAAAATAGTCGACGTGTTGAACTTAATCGAACAAAGTTAAACCAAATGGGTCAAACGTGGCTTATTCTTTGAAGAAAAGTGTAAAGAGCTTCAGATCGGTGGTGGTTTTAAGCAAAAAAGCTTGAATTGATTGAAGTTTTCAGGACCCAAGCACTATATAGTCAAATCGCCTTAAATCGCCACAGAGAACATCGATGGAGGAGAAAGAAGGTTGGGGTGCCAAATGACCTAAAATATTTAAGCGTCCTCTTAATACTACTTGTAGAGTGTTATAAGTTTAGCCCAAATGCTTCCTCCGCTACAGTGCATGAAGAGGGCCAAACAGTGCTTAAACAACTTAAAACACCATTTTGGTGTTTCAAGTTTTGGGGCTTTTTATTAAAATGTTTACAACTGTTCAAAACAAAACATAACGAACCAAACATGCTTTGAGCCACTTTTGGGCTACTGTAGCGGACCTGCAACAAAAACACATGAAACAAAACATATACCAAACAGGGCCTTACTATTTACTACTTACTAGTATTAGGGTAAAGTAAGGTTGCAAATGAACCGAGCCGAGCTAAGCTTTGGCTTGCTCAAGCTCGGCTCGTCAACTCCAAAGAAGTGCTCGGGCTTGGCTCGGGTGAGCTTGGCCTGGCCAAGCTCAAGCTCGGCTCGGTAGAGATTCAACAAGCCTGGGCTCGGCTCGGCTCGGTTCGGGATCGTTACACATTCAACAAGCAAAAATCACCTGTTTTCTTCTCTAGATTTTCACCTTTATCTTTGGCCGGAAAAAAAATCTTCCGATCTCTATCTTTGACAGAAAAGTAAAAGAAAAAATGTTTAACATATTTCTAAGATGATATCAAAAATTACCACTTACTAGGTCTTATCAGACTCAATCTACTTATATTTTGAACTGCGCTACTTTAAGATCAGTTAGCGAGAGAGAGACTGATCTATGTCACAAGAGGAGTGTTGCTGGCGAGACGGGCCAGTGGAGTTGAAGAAGAAGATGTGCCATAGCTGCTGTATGCTTTTACTTCTTCTAGGTCTATTATTTTTATCTCTTTAACTTTACAAATCAACGGATGAGATGTATTAAATTTCAAGGGATGATGAATTATAACTGGTTGGGTCTTTATTAATAAAATTATGTGAGTTGGGCCAAATTTAAATTTGCATAGGCTAAACCTTTTAAACTTAAAATAATAATACAAATGAGACATTAACTTAACGAGCTTGTTCATGAGTCTAACGAGTCGAGCTCAATGTTGCTCAAGCTCGGCTCGTTTACTAAACGAGCCTAAAAATTGAGTTTGAGCTTGGCTTTTTACTAAATGAACGAGCCCGAGCCGAGTTTTTAATGAGTCAAGCCTGAACTGTTCATTTGCAGCCCTAGGGTAAAGTGCAAAAAACTCTTCTGAACTATGTTTGTGTTTGCAAATAACCCCTGAACTATATTTTCTTCGTAATACCTCCTGAACTATCACATTTTGTGACAAAATACCCTAATGCCTAGAATATATTTCATTAAATGACTATAATGCACTTTCTTATTGAATTACAATTAATATATTTTTCTTATTGAAATAAATTATGAAAAATAAATCATACTAATTTAATAACACAATCTCCATTAAATTTGCATAACGTTACCTTTAATTTTTTAATTTATTAATTTAATTTTTTAAAACAATTTAATTATTTTTTTAAGTTTCCATGAATATATTACATGAAAAAGAAGGTATTTTTTATTTAAATAATTTATTAAATTTTAATCAATATATTGTAAGAAAAAGAAAGTACGAAGTATTTTTCTATGATAAAAAATTTAAACGGAATATAATAGGTTTTATTATAAATTAATTATTTTATAAAATGAAAGTTACAAATCTATTTTTATTTTTATTTTTTATCATAAATTGATATTAATAATAAAATTAAGATAAATAGTATTATTTTTATTTAGATAAAGAAAAGGTAATAAAAATAATATAATAAGAAGTGAAAAATATATTTAGAAAGGGGAAAATAATTTTTTGTAATGAATTTATTCTTAATTGCAACAAATCAATAGTTCAAGAGACAATTTTTAGTTCAGGAGTTATTTTATTATTTTTATTTTTTTCACTTTACCCTAGTATTATGTTTATTCTTTAATTATAAAAATTAGTACATTTTACTCCCCTAGTAAATTTCTTATAGTTAAGATATTTCATGCAATTAATCAAAGAGTAAGAAGCTGTTTGGCACTTGTTCTGTTTTGTTGCAGACATGCTACAATAGTCTATTTCAAGCCCAAAACATGTTTGGTTGAAATTGTTATGTTTTAAAGAGTTGCAAAACAATTTCAAAATTCTTGAGACCAAACATGTTTTGTTTTCGAAATTTTCGAAAGGCATGACCTATTAAACATATTTTGCATGTTTCTATTTCTCAAATTTTAACAGCAAAATATCGTTCCGTGTTTTTGATTTTTTTTCTTCAGAATACTTCTACAGCAAAAACACTGTTTTAATGAAAAACAAAAGCATAAAACAAAGCCCATGCCAACCAGGTCCTAAATATTTGAATTGAAGCGCAATTAACCTAAAGATTACACTAGACGTTAAGAAAAAGAAAGTACCAAGTATTTTTCTAGGATAAAAAATTTAAACGGAATATAACATGTTTTATTATAAATTAATTATTTTAGAAAATGATAGCTACAAATCTATTTTTATTTTTATTTTTATTTTTATCATAAATTGATTTTAATAATAAAATTAAGATAAATAGTATTATTTTTATTTAGATAAAGAAAAGATAATAAAAATAATATAATATAAAATGAAAAATATACTTAGAAAGGGTAAAATAATTTTTTGTAATGAATTTATTCTTAATTGCAACAAATCAATAGTTCAAGAGACAATTTTTAGTTCTAGAGTTTTTTTTATTTTTTTTAATTTTTTTAATTTTTAATTTTTAATTTTTTTACTTTACCTTAGTATTATGTTTATTCTTTAATTATAAAAATTAGTACATTTTACTCCCCTAGTAAAATTCTTATAGTTAAGATATTTCATGCAATTAATCAAAGAGTAGAGGCTGTTTGACATTTGTTCTGTTTTGTTGCAGACTTGTTACAGTAGCCTATTTCAAGCCCAAAACATGTTTGACTGAGATTGTTGTGTTTTAAACAGTTGCAAAATAATTTTAAAATTCTTGTGACCAAACATGTTTTGTTTTTGAAAATTTTGAAAGGCATCACCTACCAAACATATTTTGCATGTTTCGGTTTCTCACATTTACAGTAAAATATCGTTCCATATTTTTTATTTTTTTTCGAAATAATCCTACAGCAAAAACACTATGGGTCAGTTTGGTTGGATGGGTTTGAAGGGAAAGGGAAGGGAAGGGGATGGAGGGTAATAAAAAAATTGTGTTTGGGTAAAGTTAGTGGAGGGAAAGAGAAGGAGAGGGAGGGGTTTGGAGGGTTATTTATAAGCAACGTACAGTAATTTTTTAACCTTCCAAAATTGGGAGGATAAGGAAGGAAAGGGAAGGCAATGGCATACAAAATATTTGTTAAGCCAATTTTACCCTCAAATTTGCTCTTCATATTAGGGCCTGTATTATTGGCCTGCATACACCAACTCTCGGGATTTCTCAAATGCCCAAGAGAGCCGACTCCAGCAATTACTTGAGGCGGCTTCAAAAAAAATGTGGAGCCGGCTCTACAAAAAGGAAGAGCCGGCTCCACTCGGCACCTCTCAAAAACCCATAAGAGCCGGCTCCATGATCATGGTTGAGCCGGCTCCCTTCAAGTGTCCTATTCCCATTATATCTCGGCACTTCCTAATTTGGGGTCATTATTTGCAAGAAATTGGTGGATCTGTATGTTCGATCCACTTCATGCCTTGGGTTGTTAAGTTTTTTTTTTTTTTTTTTTTTAAATAAAGTCAGAAAGAACCTAACTTACTGTTTTATGTTGTTGATCATCATTGATTACATTTGTGATCAAACCCCTCTCACCCAAAAAAGTAAGAAGCCAAATTTAAAGATTAAATTAATGATCATTTTTTTACTTTTCTCTGTTGTTACTTGCTTGAAGGAAGATCTAGTAATTGGGTTTTCTATGCGATCTGTTGATTGTGTCAGTACTTACCAATATGATTATTTCATTGACTTTATTATTGTTTTGTTGATTTTATCATCTTTTTTGTTGAAGGAAATCAAACTTTTAATAGGAAATTCATTTGTGCTCTTGAGTATGAATGTTATTTCAACTTCATTTTAGGAATAAAAGTGAGTTACATTTTATTTATTTATTTTTTATTTTTAGGTAAATTGCATTTCTTTTTCTTTGTTTTACTTCTGCCACCTAACATGACATAAAATTGGTTCCCAGAATAATTTTTCTTGAAAGGAGCCGCCTCCCATTTTGGGAGCCTGCTCTACTCATATTGGAGCCTCCTCTACTTAAAGTAGAGCCTGCTCCATTCATATTGGAGCCTCCTCCACTTTTACTTGAGCCGGCTCCTTTTATAAGATTTAGCTTGCTTTGTGTCCTACAACACAAAGCAAACAATTAAAGAAGATTTACACTAGTTTTGTCGAAGACTTTTACATTCTCCTCAATATAGTTTAAGCAACCATCATTGGGTACAAATGCAGCGATCTTCTTCCCATTCTTAATCAGCTGCACACGAGCAGGTTTTCTCATGGCAGAGTTGGGCTGCTTAGCCTCAATACCACTGCATAAATTAGTTAAGTGCTGTTGAGTTTTGAAATATTGATTTGGAAAGAGAAGATGAATGTGGCATTTGCTACCAAACTGAGCCTTAGAACGGAATCTTGGGGCAAAAATATTGTTGCATATTTAAATCTAAAAATTTATCTGTTAATATATATAAAGGGCATAATAGTAAATTTTTTATTATCCTTCCATTTCCTTTTTTTTCCCAAACATGATTGTTATCCTTCCCTTTCTTTTCCTTCATTAATCAACCAAACACGATTGAGGATTAAACTTATCCTTCCCTTCCCTTTCCTTCCCTTTCCCTTATAACTAATGTTATCCTCCCCCTTCAAACCCATCCTACCAAACATAGCCTATGTGTGTTTTAACGAAAAATAGAAGCCTAAAACAAAGCCCATGCGAAACGGATCCTAATAATATGATTTGAAGCGCAATTAACCTAAAGATTACACTAGACGTTGTTCACTCCAGTCTTCGTCATTGATTCGCTAATCGCTGTAATACGTGTTCTGATCGATCCTCTCTCTCCGAGTCTCTGTATCTTCTCACTGTAACCCGCGTTTTAAGGTATTGCTCTCTCCTGTTTCTTTCAATTATTGAATAACATTTTACGATTGCGGTTAGTAATATGAGGGTTTTTAGTACTCTGATATTATTTATTTGCTTTGTGGATCTTGAATGATTTTTTCCCGCTGATATATATCTATATATATATATATATATATATGTAATATAATATAATATATTCGAAAAAATGATCCCATTATACGTTTTCTCTACCCAATTTGTGTTTTATGTTTATTTATTTTTTTATTTTTTTTGAAGATCAAATGCTTTGGATTATTTACCTCACTATTTGTATATCTAAATTGACGCCTCTTTCTTGTTTGAGTATTATAAACTATCAAAGAAAGAAAAATGGAAAAACCTTTTTCTCTGTATTAGCACACTATTCACAAGTTTACACAGGTTATCTTTATAGAAGAGAATACACGTACCTACCTAGCTGGCCTAATTAATAATTTCCTATTTTACAATATTTGACCAATATTCTATTTACAGAAAATATTCTCCAAATATTATATTTATAGTTAATAATATTTGGTAGTATTACTACCAAATATTTCCTTTTCAACACTCCCCCTCAAGCTAGTTTGAAGATATCCTCCATAGTTAGCTTGCCAATTAGTTTATCGAACTGTTTTGTAGGAAGTCCCTTTGTAAGCACATCTGTAACTTGCTCGGTAGTAGGAATGTATGGCATACAGATTAATCCATTTTCGAGCTTTTCCTTGATGAAGTGTTTGTCTACCTCCACGTGCTTTGTTCTGTCATGAAGCACTGGATTGTAAGCGATCGAAATAGCAGCTTTATTGTCACAGTACAATTTCATAGGTAATGGATTAGAGACCTTTAATTCATCCAATAGTCTCTTAATCCATAACATCTCACAAATTCCATGAGCAACTGATCTAAACTCGGCCTCTGCGCTGCTTCTCGCTACTACATTTATTTTTTACTCAGCCAGGTGACAAGGTTACCTCCAACAAAGGTGTAGTAGCCTGAAGTTGACCGTTTATCAATAGCACACCCAGCCCAATCTGCATCAGTATAGGCTTCAACTTGCAAATGCCCACAGTTTTTTAACAATAGCCCTCTTCCAGGGGTTCCCTTTAGGTATCTAAGAATTCTGTAGACTGTATCAAAATGTTCTCGTCCAGGTGAATGCATGAACTGGCTAACCATGCTGACTGCAAAAGCTATATCTGGACGTGTATGTGACAAGTAGATCAGTCTTCCAACGAGTCTTTGATACTGCTCTCTATTCAGAACTTCTTCATCTTTAGAATGTTGCAGCTCAAGGTTGGGCTCAATGGGTGTCTCAGCTGGTTTACATCCTAGCAAACCTGTCTCACTAAGTAAATCAAGAACTTATTTACGTTGATTCACAAATATACCTTCTTTGGATCTAGCAAACTCCATTCCAAGAAAGTATTTTAATGCACCCAAATCCTTGATCTCAAAGTCAGCTGCAAGTCTCTTTTTCAGTCTCTCCAATTCTTCATTGTCATTACCTGTCAAGACTATATCATCCACATAGACAATTAACACTGCAACCTTACCTTTTTTACTGTGTTTGTAGAACATGGTATGGTCAGCTTGGCTCTGACAGTAGCCACAATTCTTCACAGCTCTCCTAAATCTCTTAAACTAAGCTCTAGGGGACTGTTTAAGACCATATAAAGATTTCTTCAGTCTACAGACTTTATTAGGTCCCAATTTTACCTCAGACCCAGGTGGTAGATTCATAAAGACCTCCTCCTCAAGATCTCCATTTAAAAAGGCATTTTCTTCATCTAATTGGTGTAATGGCCATCTGAAATTCACAGCCAAAGATAACAAAATTCTGATTGAGTTTATCTTGGCTACAGGAGCAAAAGTTTCTTGATAATCAATTCCATAGGTCTAGGTGAACCCTTTTACTACTAGTCTTGCCTTTTACCTCTCTATGCTACCATCAGCTTTACATTTCATAGTAAAGACCCACTTGCAGCCTACTGTTCTTTTCTCCTTAGGTAAATTAACTATCTCCCAAGTACCACTTCTTCTAAAAGCATTCATCTATTCCATCACTGCTAACTTCCAATTCGGATCATCAAGAGCTTCCTGAATGTTTCTCGGGACAAACAAGTGTGAGATTTTTGAGGCAAAAGCCCTATGAGTATGAGAGAGCTTTTCATAAGAAAGGTATTTGGCAATGAGATATTTTGGATTTGGATATTTGATTCGAATACCTTTCCTAACAGCTATAGGAATATCAAGGTCTGATGGTTCTTGAGTAGGAGAAGCAATAGGAACTGAAGATGAGTTAGGATCAAAATTACCCATGATATCTGGAAGTCCAGTTCCCGGAGGTTGAGATTGATAAATTCCAAGAGGAATAGGCTGACTTTGACTCTTTTGATGAAGTATTCTCCGAGTATAAACCAGATGCTCAATATTTGGAACTTTTGTGCCCGATTGTAGTGATTCTTCCCCTGTTTTAGATACAATAATGTTTGGCACTATATGACTAGGATTCTCTTCATTTTTTTCATTGGTTTTATTACATTGTTCCTGACTTTGAATTAATGGAATAACAGTAGGATGAGGTGAAGGAGTCAAAATCACATTTGGTAAATGAGTAGGAGAATTTTTGGGAAAGTAGGATTTATTTTCAAAGAAAGAGACATCCATACTTACATAAAATTTTCTTGTTTGGGGATTATAGCACTTATATCCCTTTTTATTAGAAGCATACCCTATGAAAACACATTTTTCAGCTCGAGGATCAAGTTTGGACTGAGTATTATTGGGTATATGAACAAAAGCTATGCAGCCAAAAACCTTTAGAGGTAAATCCGAGTATATCCTTGATAATGGAAAGTTCTTTTGAAATATTCTAATGGCGTGCTATATTTTAAAACACGTGAAGGCATTCTATTAATCAAATACGAAGCTAATAAAACAGCTTCCCCCCAAAGATATTTTGGAACATTCATTGAAAACATTATAGCACGAGCCACTTCAAGTAAATGTTTATTTTTTCTTTCAACAATTCCATTTTGTTGAGGGTATCCACACATGTAGACCGATGATGAATACTTTTTTCTTTCAAAAAACTCCCCAAAATTTCATTAAAATACTCGGTTCCATTATCGGTGTGAAAAATGCTAATTTTTGCTTGAAACTGAGTTTCAACCATTGTGTAAAAATCCTTAAAATTTTTTCCAACCTCAGACTTTTCATTCATCAAATAAACCCAACATAAACAGGTATGATCATCTATAAAAGTAACAAACCATTTTTTCTTAAAGATAGTAGTGACTCTTGAAGGTCCCCAAACATCACTATGTATTAAATAAAATGGTTTTGAAGAAGTATAAAGTTTTGGCAAATAAGTAGTACGATGACTCTTAGATAAGCAACAACTTTTACAATAGAACCATGAACAATTCAAACATTTAAATAAAGTAGGAAACAAATGTTTAAGATATGGAAAGCTAGGATGTCATAGTCTTAAATGCCAAAACATTATTTGTTCATAAACAGAGTTAGAACTAACACTACTAAGGCCCTGAGCCTTTTTATTACTGGAGAAGTTCCCATCAAAGTAGTAAAGTCCATCTATTATCTTAGCACTGCCAATCTTCTTCCCCGACCTTCGGTCCTGAAATTCACAGTAAGAATCACAGAAAATTACATGACAATTAGATTCTTTGGTTAGCTTACTCACAGACAAAAGGTTACAGGCTAGTTTAGGGACATGGTGAACATTTTTAAGATTTATATTCTCAGATAATTTTATCAAACATTTTCCTGCAATAGGTGAGAAACTACCATCTGCAATTCTAATTTTTTCAAGACCAGAACATAGTGAGTAAGTGCTAAAAAGATTGGAAAGGCTGGTCATATGATCAGAGGCTTCAGAATCGATGATCCATGGAGTATAATTTAAACAACAAGAAAGGGCATTAAGTGTACTACTTGTTTGTGTAAGAGAAACACTAGGAATACTAGATGAGGAGTTAAATTTCAACAGCTTCAGAAGGTGATCCATCTGCTCCTTGCTTAAGGGACTTGTCCCAGCTTCATTGGCAGTAGGAACTGCACGCCTATTTTTGTCACCAGGTTTGCTATTCTTCCAATTCGCTGGTTTTCTGTGGATTTTCCAGCAGTTCTCTCGAGTATGGCGTGGTTTATTGCAGAAGTCGTACCACACCCGTGGCTTTTCTTCAGGTTTTCGCCGAAAATTAACTGCTTTATTAGCAGCAGTCTCGGCAACAATAAGGGCAGACCTTTCAACAGGTCCGTTGGTAGTCTTCTTCCCCAACATTACATGTCTGCGGCTCTCTTTTCTTCGAACCTCAGCAAACACTTCACCAATTGGAGGAAGTGGAGTCCTGCCAATGATCCGTCCTCGTACTTCATCAAATTCCACGTTGAGCCCAGCAAGAAATTTGTAAATGCGATGAGCCTCCATGGTCCGTTTGTAGTGATTGGCATCTTCAGTGGATTTCCATTCATAATCATTGAATAGATCCATGTCCTGCCAAATGTGCTTCAATGAATTGAAATACTTGGTGATCGAGTTTTCTTCCTGTCGAATCTCACCAAGTTTTAGAGTCAATTTGTAGATCTGAGATTGATTTCCCAAATCAGAGTACATCTGATTCACGTTGTCCTAGAGCTCCTTAGCTGTGGAGTAGCACATATAGTTGGAGCTAATATCCTCGTCCATGGAGTTCATAAGCCAAGTCATCACCATTGAATTTTCTGCATCCTAGGTCACGTACGTTGGGTCCTCCAATGCTGGTGCCTTCTTGTCTCCCGTCAGGTACCCGATCTTTCCCCGCCCTTTGATGTACATCCGAACGGACTGGGACCACCGTAAATAATTGTCACCATTAAGACGAATATTGGTGATCTGAACCGAGTGAGAATCAGTATTGGGGGCTTGGGTTGTCGGATTTGTTGACTGGGGTTGTGATAGGCGAGGATGACATGGAGGAACCGTCAGATATGGCTGATCAGTGAAGAAATTGTGCAGAAAAGAAAATTAGGGTGTTTTTTTTTTTTTTTTTTTTCCTTAGGGTGGCTCTGATACCATATAAACTATCAAGGAAAGAAAAATGGAAAAACCTTTTTCTCTGTATTAGCGCAATATTCATAAGTTTACACAGGTTCTCTTTATAGGAGAGAATACACGTACATACCTAGCTGGCCTAATTAATAATTTCTTATTTTACAGCATTTGACCAATATTTTATTTACAGAAAATATTCTCCAAATATTATATTTACAGCTAATAATATTTGGTAGTATTACTACCAAATCATTCCTTTTCAACAAGTATAATTACCTTTTATTTGGTTGTTTAGAAATCTAAAAACTAAGGGAGGGAAAAGAAAAGAGAGTTATGTCTTTTGTGATGGAAGAAAAGAATGAGAGGACAATGCTTCTATCCTTTTGTGTTTTTAGATAATTAAAGAGAGAAAAGAGAAGTTAGGATGACTCGAACCCTCTATAGTAACGATTTCCGCTAATCACTGCTGCTTCACTACTATTAATGGTGAATTACACTACTATAATGGTGAAATTTCACCTTTAAGCAAATACAAATACTGTGAAATTTTACCATTATAGTCGTGAAATTCACCATTAATATTGGTGAAATTCACCAACAACGCGGAACCAAAAAAAAAAAAGAAAAAAGAAAGAAGGAAATGGTTGTTTCATTTCCTGAATGGTCAAAGCATGAATTCATTTGTTACGAAAACGAGAAGAAATTAGATAACTACAATTGTCTTATTCTTTCATTTTTGGTTCTAAAGGAGGGATAGCTTAACCCCCTAAAAAGTGTCTTATTTTCCTTCTTTTTATCCCAAGCCCTTCAGTACAAGTGCACTCCAAAGCAATTGAGAAAATCTTGTCCCTTGTGTTGCTTTTAGTTTTACAAGACAGACGCTCACCTCAGCAGAAGTGTCTACGTGTATTGGGGTTAGTTTTTTTTCCCCTTACTCTCTTAAGAACCAATTGAAGTCAAATTGTTAGATTTGTTGCTCAAATTTAGCAAGTGATTGAAATTTGTTCATATGCATGTTGTTAGGTGTTGATTGAAATCGGCACAAGTTGGACAATCAAGATGTTTGGCAGAATCTTGGTTTGAGACTTACATATAACTGCTTTTGCATTAGTGCAGCACAGGGCACCGAGTTCACAAACCTTCTTCATGGCCCTTCTTTTCTCAAATGTTGATTTCCTTACCGAATCATCTTTGATGAGAGCAAGCTTCACTTTTTATTAGTCATGACTAAGCTAGACCAAAGAGTTAAAAGATAGGAATCGATAGTTTACAAAAACTCATTGTCATTCAATTAGTTTAATTGACCAATGATAAATGTAGAATTTTTGATATACCAAATTAGTATTTGTAGATCTTATATTGTATTGTTAGGAAAAAGTGTCATGTGCTGGCATATTCCATGACCAAAACTTGTTTCATGGTCCATATGTGGTGTCACTTTAGTGGAAGTTATGCATCAACATTGAAACCGTGACCATAGCTTGAAGACATTGACAAAACAGTGTTGGTATAACATTTGAAAGGGAGGGTGAAGTTAGGGACTCGATGCTTATTGTTGGCAAAGAAAGAATTAGCTCTCATAGCACTAGGCTGGGTTAGGCATAAGAAAAGAGGCCTCACAAAGTGCACAGGGTCCAAGCTTTGAAAAACTCTTGGTATAAGGCCAATGAATGGAAATAGAGTTTGAGAAGGCCAACCCAGTTTGCATCCTCTCATTTTAAAATATATATCTATAAAAGCGGAATAAACCCTAATTTTTTGGGAATGCTATTTTCCCAACTGTATCTGTTGGGATTTATATGCCCTGGCATAGCAAATTCCTATCTGGATTATAATGACATATGTTCCTGACATATCTGAAATATTTATGATTTATATAATTGGTGAATTCAATGTATTATGTTTCGATTCACTATGAAATTGAGAGTGTCCATGTAATTACAAGAAATATTTATATATATGTATGTGATGGCAATCAATGCATGATATATAAATAGTAATTATAAATTGTTCATAGTCAGTAATTATGGATGGACTCATAATTAATTAAGACTTGAACTGGATCCGCGTTAGGTTGAGATATATTGCGAGAGCCGTCGTATGCAATTACTCCCTATCACCGTCATGGCATTTGACTCTCAAGCATGAGAAAAGTATAGACTCTTTTATTAATTAATAATTACTTTGATTTGTTCGGCGGATTCTTCGGGATCCTTAGACCGACACTTTGGGTAGTTATGTAATTAATAGTTAAAGGGTTATGTGATACCCCCTAATTTTGGAACACGGATTGATCAAGTCCGCGCACAAAATCAAGGGATATCAAAACAATTTAAGTATTTAACAAGCACAGAATACAAAGAAGAATAATAAAGAATAAATAAACCGCTGAAGAAAACTAATAAATAAATATTACTTAATGATTCTCCAACAATTACAATTCGGAAATCCCATAACTCAAGGACCCCTTAAAACATTATCCAATAATCTAATACTATTTAAAAGTACACAAGATGAATAGACGAATGACAGTCTCCCAGCTGCGGATCCTCAACCTCGAGACTGGAACCTCTAATAACCTGAAAAATAAATCGTGGGTTAAACCCTACGAGCAAGTTCACTCTACCAGGCCTCTGAAAACCAATAAGCAGATCATCTCTGATCAAAACCAAACCTAATAAAATTTTAACTTTAATAAAGCACGATATACATGTCTATATATAATTTTATATACTATATTAATCACATCCATTAATAGGTTTATTAAATTTCCATACCTATTAAATAATTATTAAAATAATATTCATACCTAGACCAATCTACCATTTCATTTTATAAAAACTCATTTGACCTTAATCCCATCCTAGTCAGTTGTTTAATCATTTAAACAACAAATTATAATAAAAGAAATACTCTATTTAATCCCAACCCGATAATGATTTTAATTGTTTAAATCACATATCCAAAATCCAAGTTTTGACAAATCATCCACGTCTTCCCCAATATTATTTTATTAATGTAAAATAATACACTAACCAGTAAGTACTAAACTATTCTCATTTAAGAATATCTAACCCTAATCCAATCCATACATACAACAACCATAGATGATATTTTAATCATCTAACACATAACAACGTAATTATGCTTTGGCAAATTAACCATGCCATTGTAAATATTTTTATTTATCTATTGGCAATTCAACCATGCCTCCATAAGTATATTTATTTATACATTGGCAATTCAACCATGCCTCCATGTATGTATATTTATACATTGGCAATTCAACCATGCCTCCACAGGTATATTTATTCATACATTTAATTAACAATTCATCCATACTTTCCATATATGTATTCTATTCATACAAATATTTAGGTAATATATTTAATCATTTGACAATTCATCCATGCCCACACTTTAACCATGAATTAACTTTAAAATTAACAATACGCTAAATCATACATAGCCATCACATGCATATTATACGCATATCATTAATTTAACAACCAGCCTATTAAGATATGCCAAATAAGAATGATAATATTAATTATCTTAAATGATTTATATATATATATACCTACACATATGTTATTTAATGTATATGTGTGTTTAACACCTTCTTTAATAATCCTTGATCAATATACATACATACATATATATATATATATATATATATATATATATATATATATTCATCCTTCCATACAACTCATAGACAAATTAAACTATATATACACATATATAAATAATTATATATATATATATATACACTTCCTTCCATAACAAATTATTAATTTATTATATTTACACAAATTAGTGCAACTCAATATGTCAGAAATAGTTTCCTTTAAATACTCCATATTGGTTTAAATAGTTTTCCGACACTTTCTCACTAAAACATAAATATCTCCTAGTAGGATGGGAATTTGATAATGAAATTGGTACCATTGGAAAGAAGACGAAAAATCCTTGAATTTGAGCTCAAGAATGACCCAATTTCGATTTAAAATGACTAAGCTATGACCGTTTTAATTTCTAGTGTCGAATTAGGCCAACATAGTTACCCACGCGCGCCCACGTGCTTACTATGCACTTGCACGCGCTGGATTCAAGCCTCCTTGTGTGTTGGTATTGGCTAAGCTCTTTCAGCTACCGTGAGCTCACCACACTGAATCCATCACTTCCTTTATGCCGCATCGAATGGTCATAAATGAGTGCGCAAATGAACACGCTCACACTAGATTATTTTCTATTAACTATAATAGATCTAAGGTCCAGAGCAGCGAGTGCACCATCTTCTCATGGTCTGCAATACACCAAATAATCCCATAGTTGACCAGACCACTTCTATGGTCCAAATACACATGCGCACTAAAGTTTTATGCGCCGCGATGCACCATATCAATTCACATAAGTTTAATTAATCAAATGGCCCTAATTGGCGTATACACCCTATTATCCTACACCGCGCCGCACTGGATCAATTCTTTATTGTGCCGCCGCTCCCAGTTACCTAGTGTGTGTATATATATATATATAATTATTTTCCTAACAAATAATAGGAAAATAAATCCTAATAAATTCCTAAAAATATCAGAAAAATTCCAGAAAATTACAGAACAATTCTAGAAAATAAAGAAACCATAATTAACTCTCTTGGGTCACAAATCCACCTATAGATTGATTTTAAAATATACATAACACCTATATATATCAATTAAAATCCAATAATCTAAAAATCAAATATAATAGTTTATACTTTTTAATTATTCCGATCTAACCATAATTTTTAAACAAATAAATTTAATTAAAGCCTTGATACTCAAGGTGAAATCCTTATGAGTTCTAAGAGGAAAGTTAGAGAAAACTCGCCTGAAGGTTTCGAAACGAAACCGACGCTTTAAGCTTTAATTATCTCTTCCAATTCCGACGTCCTCCTTTTCAGATCCGACCTCCTCCTTGTCAGCCCTTCTTCTTCCTCTCTCTCTGTCTGTTTTATTTTTCTAACGTGTAAAACCTTTAACCCTAAAGCCTTATGTGTATTTTTATACACCTTAAATTTCAAATCCTATTCCAACTAGTATTATGAATTAAAATAATAATCTTTAAATAATTTATATCTATAAACATATATATATATATATAAATATATATTCCTTCCATAATTAACTCATTAGTTAATTAAATCATATATACTTATAAATATCAATAAATATATATCTATATATATATCTTTCCATAACAATTATTAATTAATTATATTTATATATAATTTTATATATATATATATATATATATATATATAAATATAATTGATACAAAAGTGATCATTTAAATAATTAAATAACCACGGACCTTCATTAATTAACCCAATAAGGTTTCATACAAGCACAAGACCACATCTTTTGGTCCAACTTTCCTTAAGCCCAATCCAATTAATTTAAATAACTAAGATAATTAATTAAATACAGAAATTAAAATAACTAATTACATGAAGCACATAAACAAACAAGAATTTACAACTAAGTCATATAATACCAATAAAATCAACACACCAATAATTCAATCAATAATCAACCACATAAACAATCAATCATTATACATAATCACGAAATATAACTTAATTAAAATAAGATAATTAATCTAGCACTCAATAAAATAAAATAAATCATTGAAAAATAAAATAAAATAATTAATCCTAATTAATAAATCTTTTAAAATTATCGGGGTATTACAGGTTATAATTTCAATATTTGCATCATTGCTACTTGTATTTATTTTGTATTGATTATGGTTGATCACAAAGTAAATTCGAAGGCCTTCGTGTGTTTTTAGACAAAATGATTTATTATATATTTATTTATTTAAATTATTATTTTTGTCAAACAAATATTTTATTGTGATCGAGCCAGAAATAATCAGAGGTACCAAAATAGATATATTAATTAAGTAGTCGGATTGATGGCTTTATTTATCCGATAACTAATTATGCATAGAGGGGTCAAAGTGCAATATTGACTTAGAGGTTATTTATTATTTAATTGGAGTTCAATTAATTTCTTTTAGTGGAGTAGAAATTAATTTATGAATTAATTGAATTGGGTTCATGGACCGGGCCAATTATTAATTCATTGTAGCCAATAAAATAATAGGCCCAATGGATTCTCACTCATAGCCCAACTTGATATTGGAATCATATTAGATTTGAGACATATGAATTAGAGATGGAGAAGGATTTGTTGTTTCCTTTTCTTTATTTTTATGTTGCCTATAAATATACATGGTCTATGTATATTTTAAGGGGTGATTTTTATGAGAAGGAAAAAGGAATATTTTTTCTCGCTCTAGAAAATTAGGGTTTATGTTCTCATCTAATGGAGGCTCCCACAAGTCTAGTTTTCCGAGGTAATTCATGGAGGCTTATGAGTGATTCTTAAAGGCAAAATAATTACCAAGAAGATGGAGATCCAAGGAGAAGGCATCTTGCTAAGGGATTTACAATAAGTGAGAACATTCACTTTAGAGGAAAGTTTTAAAGGTTTACTCAGACCTTTGATATAAGTATTCAATCTGTTAATTGAATGATACATCATATTTTATTTTTGCATAAAACTTGTCTCTATGTGATGAATTAAGATCTATGAATCAAAATCCCTCGAAAAGTTTTTAAAACTTGCACGTTTCCCAACAGTGGTATCAGAGCATGGTTTGATTCATTACTAGAGATCATGATTTTATGAAAATCATCATTCATGGATCCAAATTTATATATACATATGTATTATGTTGATATATATTGATACATAATGATGTATGAATAATTGTGAATGAATGATGATGTATGGTTGGGCCATGGATGAAGTTTATAGGTTAAATTAATGTAATTTTATCTTTGGATGAATGTAATTAAGGCTTTGATTTAGCCGTTTGAAAATTCAATGATGTAATTTAATTTTTTCCATTGTATTTCAAATTGTAAATATTTTTAAAGCCATGTAATCTTCGTCAAAGCATGCTATGAAGCTTCAAGAAGGTCCAAAAGGGTTAAATTATGCTTCAGTAATTTTCTGGAATTTTTCCGAATTTTTTGGAATTTTTCTGGAATTTTTTGAGGCTTAATTTAATTTTCTGGGAATTTTTCTGATTTTTCTGAAATTTTTCGGCGTTTTTCCGGTGGCCGGAGCATCGCCGGCGGCGAGAAGAGGCGTCGGAGAAGGCTGGGATCAGATGTGGTGCAGGTGGGGTGAGCCTGGCGCGTGAGGAACACGCGCCAGGAGGAAACATATGCTGGCGCGTGCATTGCACGCGCCAGCCAAGGTGGTATGGCCTCCACGCGCGTGCAAGCGCGTGGAGGCGTGCCCCACGCGCGTGCCAGCGCGTGGGGGCGTGTGCCTTCACCTGCAGCATGCCCCAGGCGCGTTCCAAGCGGTGTTTTGCTTCTCCCGGTGCGTACCAGCCTTATGTGGGTGTTTGCAAGCCGATGGATGATCTTCCCGTAATACTTAGAGTAGTTAAATGTTAAAAGCTGATTCCATTGGCCATTTTATTTGTTTTATCTGTCATTTGTTTATTTATGCGATGTATGAAATGTATGAAATATATAATTGTTAATTAATTATTATTCATGCATTGGATCCATGATATTTATTTAAATGGCTTGATTTATATTAATTAAGTTATGAAAATTAATTGGATTTGATTACTAATTAATTTGAGGACACTTATTGGGAAACGAAAAATTATTTTTGTAAATTATTTTTAAAGTGTGCTTCAAATTAAATATTAGTGAATCATTTAAAGTCCAAATATTTTCTAAATTTAATGGGATTAAAATCAAGACGTTTTGCATGCATTATATCATGTAAATTGAAAACCCTAATTATTAATGATTAAAAATTGAGTGGGAGCGGGGATTTTTATACATTACCCCATGGCCTTCGTTATTAAAATCATTGTAATTAGATCTTTAAAAATAAGGCCCCACGCATGATTTGAAGAGTCTTAATATTACAAGAATGGTTGTCTCATGAAAATAATAATATTAAATGTTCATTGTAATTAGATCTTTAAAAATAAGGCCCTATGCATGATTTAAAGAGTCTAGATTATAATGACAAGATATTTAATGTTTTATTTTTCATTAGAGCATCAATAACGTTATACACTCAATCTAAAATCAATAGTGTTAGCTCCCCCACGGAGTGGTCTACACTAGGTGATTTTAGAAAGGCTAAACATAATCGGGAATCATTTCATATAGATAGACAAGGCATTGTCTTAAGAGATATGGAGATGATGGGATTTGCCCGCCAATAGCAATAATGAACTTCGCCAACCGAATAAGTTATTGGCATATTGGTTATCCAATTTTTCATGCGGTGGTTAAGGGACCCACATACTATTTTAATGGAAGTGCTCACCTAATAGCAAATGAATCTCTACAATAGTAATAATGAACTCCTCCAACAGGATAAATTATTGACATATTGATTGGTTGATTTATTATGCTACAGAGTTGAGGGACCCGCATTAATTAAAAGGGATTGTACACCAATAATAATAATGATCTCTTGTTCGAATGAGATTTATTATATTATGTGGTTAATAAACTCATTTTAATTTTAAATATGCATGACAGTATTAATAATTCACCTTGCATATTGTATAAATGCATTTATATTCAGATTAATAATGTCTAATTCAGTTTATCTGCTTGCTTACATATTCAATGTAACTGGACCTCATTAATATTGACTGGGAAAGGAACTTAGATATTTTATTCACAACGTAAGGGTACAAATGTATTTACTACTCCTAAACCTAATCCTTTTACTTTAAGATACCCAAGAGAACATTAATGCTTTGAATAAGTGAAATAACGCAAATGAGATAACTTGGTGCAATATTCTAGAGTTTACCTCGAATACGCTCCAAAGCTAACATTTACATTATTTTATTTTCTTTAAGCATCATGTTAAATGTCAATAAGATGTTTTGGTGAGATTAGATAGAGAGTATGCTGAAGTACTATATCAGACTTGAATAGCAGCAAGATAGCCTAAGGAACTCCAGTATGAAATCGAATTTTGGAAAATGATTGTTTATTATTTAAAATTAGCTGGAGATCAATAGGGCTGACTTGGGTGGTAAGTTTCAAGTTGACATAATTATTGCCTTGTTACCAAACTCGTTCGACTCTGTTAGAGTGAACTAAATAAGGAATCAGTTTGAGTTCACACTCGCTGATATTCTTATAGAATTGGTAACAGAAGAAGGAATAATTAAAAGTATGGGCGTTCCTATCAATCTAACCTAGTCTATACCATCTTCTTCTAGGCCAAAGTGGACGGGCAAAGGATGATAATAGGACTAGGCTAGCACAAAACATGGGTATCCAAAAGGTTAAAGGGAATAAGGCAGTGTATGTTGAGGGCAAAGAAAACTGTTTCTTTTGTCGCTAACTAAGACACTAAAGGACAAACTGTCTAAGCAATGACGTGGCATAGGAAAATATATATTTAATCATTGAGCCATGTTCTGTGGTTGTATCTATTAATTTCTGATGAATAGATTCTGGAGCCACTAAACATGTTTGCAATTCATTGCACGGATTTCAGGAATCCAGAAGCCTCGATGATATGGAATATATTTGTACTTGACCTGATGTCAAGGTTGTAGTTAAGTCAGTGGGAGTATTACATCTGAAATTAGAGAGTATGAGGATATTAGTATTAGAGAACTATCTTTATGCACAGAAGTGAAACGCAATCTCATTCTTATTTCACTTTTGGTTTATAAAAACTGTGTTGTTATTTTGTAAAACTAGTTTTATAAAATTGAATAGATATGCGATTACTTCTGCTGCATTGAAAGATGGTTAATATACTATAATCACAAACTCTTAAGATTTGCAGGATGTAAAAACTAATGTTGCATCTTCTAGATTGAATGTTAAGAGAAAGATTGTTATTCCTGACTCATTGTATTTTTAATGTCTATTTTTGGGTTGTTATCAATCAAAATAAGATTCAAAGATTGGTCAAAGAAGGTTAATTACCTAGTGAGGCAGGGGAGCCTAAACCAAACTTGTGAACCCTGTTTTGAAGGATAGATAACTCTTAGGGCTTAATCAGCCAGATGAAATAGACATAAAGGACAATTGGAGTCGGTACACACTGACACGTGTGGCCTTATGAACATCCAAGCAAGATTACTTACGTTTTGGATAAGTTTATCTGATGCAACACAAGTCTTAAACTCTTGGTATATTCTGAGAAGGTTAAGACTGATGTGGAACACATATTAGGTAAACTTATCAAGACACTTCGATCTGATCGAGGATATGAGTACTTCTTCGGATAGTGCAAAGACTATATGGTCAATGAGGGTATTATGTACCAGTTTTCCGCAATTGACGCTAAATGTATTTAGGTGTCAAATAGGAATAACAGAATTCCACTTAACATGGTTAGATCTATGATCAGTTATGCCACATTATCTCTTTCATTTAAGAGTTTAGCGTTAATGACATCGATGCGTATTATGAACTGCATTCCATCTTAGTCTGTCTCAAGGATACCGTTGAGCTGTGTTTTTTACTAAATCTTAGTTTGAATCATATGCACATATGGGGTAGTCTTGCACATGTGCGCTTGATATGGACAAGTAAGTTGGAAGCAGATCATAGGCATGCTAGATTTGATAGCTACTCTAAATGTCACTAGGATGGATTATTTTATGATCTCAAAGATAAAAGTTGATTGTTTTCACTCACTGTTTATCTATAGGAGAATCATATTATGAATCACATACCTAGTAGCATAATGTTAGAGAATTTGGTATGAGTACCAAATGTACCACATGTGAACACACTTATTATAGAGATTGAGAATAATATATGAATTCCCTATTGATGCGTTAGCATCATCTACTACACAGATTCTTGCATCGGTACATTGATGTAGTGGGAGGATTATCATCCAATTCGACAGAATCATGTTTTTAGGTGAGACCATTATGGACATCCCTGTTAAACATGAGTTGGACCCAGTAAGCTACACGGAAGCGTGAACCGATGTGGATACAGATCGTTTTGGTGAGTTACTATGAAATCAGAGTTGGAATCTATGTATTCTAATAAATTTTGGGATCTTGTAGAACTTTTTAGTAGGGTGATTCCTATGGAAGGCAAGTTAATATACAAAAAGATACCAGAAGATTTCTTAGTGAATAAATCATGAGTGTACAAGGGAATGTCATTATTTTTCTAATTCTATATATATTGATGACATCCTACTCATTTAAAATGATGTGGAAGTTTTGTCATCAATAAAGAGGTAGTTGTTCAATTACTTTTAAATGAAGGATTTTCAGGATGTAAGCTAGATTCCTAGGATCAAGCTTTTGCAAGATCAAGTTAAAAGGAAAATAGGCTTATCTTAATAATCCTACATTGATAAAGCTTTAACCAGGTTTGGTATGCATAACTCAAAGAATGAGTTCTTGCTTTATTGATATGGATGGCTCTCTCTAGTAAGTAGTTTTTCAAGACTATCAAAGGAGATTGAGCAAATGAGACTGGAACAATATGTTTCGGCATATGAGAGTCTCATATATGCCATAGTCTATACCAAACAAGACATCCGCTACATAATAGGGATAGTCAGTAGAGATCAGTCCAATACTGGACTTGACAACTGGTTTATTGTGAAAAATATCATTAAGTACCTAAGGAGAACCAATGATATCATATTCATTTATGGATGTGATGATATGGTCCTAGTCAGGTATGCTAGTTCTGATTTTCAATCAAAAGTAGATACTATGAGGTTCATGACTTAGTGTATGTTCACTTAATGGAAGGGAGATCAGTTGGTAGATTGTTAAGCAGATTTCAACTGCTGACTCAAACCTGTAGGTGGAATAGATTGCAGCCTTAAAGGCGGCAAAGGAAGCCTATTAGTTTGATCTCACTGATTTAGAGGTTGTGGAGTATACTAGCCTGCCTATTGAGCTATGTTGTGACAATAGTGCAGAAGTAGTCCAAACCAATGACCCAAGGTTCCATAGAGGAACAAGATACACTAAGAGGAAGTATCATGTTCTACATGATATTGTCCGGCAAGAAAATGCACTTGTAGTTAGAACATTGCATTGGAACACAACTTTGTTGATCTATTATCAAAGGTGTCATTGATCAATAATTTTGATCATCATGTGGATAACATTGGAGTTAGGTGCAATTTGAATTGGCTATGAGGGCAAGTGGGAGCTGTTGGGATTTATATGCCCTGGCATAGCAAATTCCTATCTGGATTATAGTGACATATGTTCCTGACATATCTGAAATATTTATGATTTATATAATTGGTGAATTCAATGTATTATGTTTCGATTCACTATGAAATTGAGAGTGTCCATGTAATTACAAGAAATATTTATATATATGTATGTGATGGCAATCAATGCATGATATATAAATAGTAATTATAAATTGTTCATAGTCAGTAATTATGGATGGACTCATAATTAATTAAGACTTGAACTGGATCCGCGTTAGGTTGAGATATATTGCGAGAGCCGTCGTATGCAATTACTCCCTATCACCGTCATGGCATTTGACTCTCAAGCATGAGAAAAGTATAGACTCTTTTATTAATTAATAATTACTTTGATTTGTTCGGCGGATTCTTCGGGATCCTTAGACCGACACTTTGGGTAGTTATGTAATTAATAGTTAAAGGGTTATAATTTCAATATTTGTATCATTGCTACTTGTATTTATTTTGTATTGATTATGGTTGATCACAAAGTAAATTCGAAGGCCTTCGTGTGTTTTTAGACAAAATGATTTATTATATATTTATTTATTTAAATTATTATTTTTGTCAAACAAATGTTTTATTGTGATCGAGTCAGAAATAATCAGAGGTACCAAAATAGATATATTAATTAAGTAGTCGGATTGATGGCTTTATTTATCCGATAACTAATTATGCATAGAGGGGTCAAATTGCAATATTGACTTAGAGGTTATTTATTATTTAATTGGAGTTCAATTAATTTCTTTTAGTGGAGTAGAAATTAATTTATGAATTAATTGAATTGGGTCCATGGACCGGGCCAATTATTAATTCATTGTAGCCAATAAAATAATAGGCCCAATGGATTCTCACTCATAGCCCAACTTGATATTGGAATCATATTAGATTTGAGACATATGAATTAGAGATGGAGAAGGATTTGTTGTTTCCTTTTTTTTTATTTTTATGTTGCCTATAAATATACATGGTCTATGTATATTTTAGTGGGTGATTTTTATGAGAAGGAAAAAGGAATATTTTTTCTCGCTCTAGAAAATTAGGGTTTATGTTCTCATCTAATGGAGGCTCCCACAAGCCTAGTTTTCCGAGGTAATTCATGGAGGCTTATGAGTGATTCTTAAAAGCAAAATAATTACCAAGAAGATGGAGATCCAAGGAGAAGGCATCTTGCTAAGGGATCTACAATAAGTGAGAACATTCACTTTAGAGGAAAGTTTTAAAGGTTTACTCAGACCTTTGATGTAAGTATTCAATCTGTTAATTGAATGATACATCATATTTTATTTTTGCGTAAAACTTGTCTCTATGTGATGAATCAAGATCTATGAATCAAAATCCCTCGAAAAGTTTTTAAAACTTGCACGTTTCCCAACAGTATCAACTTTCTTCACGCATATACACTCTTCCCACAATATATGTGAAATATGGAAATGGGAATGGGAAGAATGTTGATAGAATATTCTGTTGGGGAAATAGTCCCTCCCAAAAATTTTAGTCTACACACACACACACATATATATGTATTTATATGTTCATGCATGAAAATACATAGTACATTCATTGAATCGATTCACTAACCAGGACTCAATTGTGAATTTTAATGGTTGATTGGAATTTAAAATATTGGTAATTGCTGATTATCTGGAATCCTTATTTTTCTGTCTGTCTTTCTGGTTGGTTATCTAAAAATTAGCAAAATAAAGAATGAAATTTCTTTAAGAACAAAAGCTACTTTGACAATTTCTTCCTGTTCCCCTATCTTTCCTGATAACCTAATGGAGCCTGAAGAAGTGACTCTTGCTTATTTTCTTTAACTAGTGAGTTTTTCGAGTTGTTGTATGGTTGCATTGCTTTACTCGATTCTTTACTTGTATCTTTAGGAGAGAAAATATTCCGTGCTTCATAATTCTATTTGCAATTCATGGGTTTTTTGTTATGCAGGTGGAAACAAAATGAAAGTCAAGCTATTACGTATCCTTCTTGTGATATTTGTTCACCTTTTTAGTAAATTGCTACATGCATATATATTAGCTGAATGTTGTTCTTCTTGTTAGCTCATACTGCTGATTGTTTTCTTTTTCTTTTTTATCTAATTAGATCACTTTGTGGTGGGAGGACAATAACCTCTAGTGGTTTAACTTGTTGGATGAGGATAAATTATACTCCTATATATTAACCGCGTTAGCTTAGTTAGATGGAGAATTTGCCACATTATTTTAAATTATTGCTGAATTACTTAGTTCCTGCTTACGGAATATACAGCTGCTACTAACACTTGCAACCAAAAAAATAAAATAAAAACAATAATAATAAAAAATTAAACCTATGACCTCATATTATTATTGGGATATTGGGATTTTGTTTGCAGATATCCTGAACATTTGTTTATTTTCCCTCAAAAATAATTAGTGAATTTCATGCTATTTATTTTGCTATTTTATCTAAAACGTGAGTATCTGAGTTCCCAAATTCTTGTATTTATATTTGGTCACTTTCATTTGGCTTGGATTGTTTTCAGATATAAATGGATTTGGTTCCTTTTCCATGGTACATAATTAGTTGAAACATCCAAAAGGCCGAGGGCTGGCTTTTTATGTTTCCATTTTGATCATTTTCACTTTTAACTTAAATATGAACATGGGGAATGGTTGTTTTTGTTTCCCTTTCATTTTGTAATGAACTCATGGATTCGAGTTTCCGAAAATGATTTTTGGAAGTTTTTCTTCTTTTCTTTTATGACAATTTCATTTTTGGTTTTGAAGCAGGAAAAAGTCCTCAAAAAATGAAACCTTCATGAATACTTTTTTCTTGATTTTTTTGAGCAAACAATGTAGCTTTAAGATGTGGTGAAATTACTTTCTCAAATGTCAAATTGTCAATCAAACATTGAATTAGCTTTGTGTTTCTCTATTATATTTTTCTTTACCTTCGTGTTCCTTTATTATATTCAGCTTTCATTTTCACATCTTCTTGTAGCACCATTCCACTACCCAACCCTCCTCTAGGAGGCCAGCTTTTCCCCTCAATCTTATATTCGTGATTGTCACGTTGCACCTACCTCCCTGTTTAGTTCCTTCATTTCAATGTCTCCAATCTCCACGTTGCAACTTATACATCCTCTCATCAGCATTGCCATTGTGGTTTTCGTTGAATGTTTCTAAACCATATCATAACATGCTCCATCATAACATCTTCTCTTGTGGCTCGGTTCCACATGATTTGTTTACTGTATACTCTTTGTTAGTGTTCCTGTTGATCCAATTTAATTTCCTCATCTCTGCTATGATTGCCTTGTGAGCATGACATACATTCATAGAGGATTAGCTATACTATAATGCGTGGCCTATCTATCAACATATTGTATCATTCAAGTTGAATTGTGTGCTTTCTGAGTGGTTAACTAGCTATGCAATTGATAATAAAACACTAGAATAGTTTTTAAAGATTCAAGGAGCACTAATGCTAAGGTCTCTTGAAGCTAAGAGCAAGACGCAACGTTAGGCACGAGCCTGATTGAATTAAGGCATGTATGTGATATAAATATTAAATATAACGCATAGGAAATATACAAGAAAAAACTAGTCAAGATCAAGATCAAAATCAAGATTTTTTTGTATATCCACAACCATGTTTTCTAAGTGTTATATTTAGAAAACACTTATATAATTGAAAAAAATAATATAAGTTTGCGTAAACAAAAAAATTGCCTAGACATCATGTTTTCTAAGTGTTGCTAATATTCATATGTAATTTCTCATTTATATAATTGAAATTCAAAATTTAGGACCTCCTTCATCATCATCCCTGCCTTTATCCTAAAGGACTGGGGTCAGCAGTTTAGGTGCTCCTCCAGCGAGTTCTACAAGTGTTTTGACCTTTGTTTTGACCTTTGCAAGGAAGTCGCAAAAGTCATTTAAGAAATGGTGCACGAGACATAAGAAATGCTGTGTCAATTTTAGGTGCCATACTCCAATACGCGGAATTTATGTTGCAAGCTTTGATCTGTGATTTATGCTATAGCGTGCACCTCAAAAAAATTTACCTGAAATTGGGTGTTATCCACAACCTTGCAAGGAAAAAGAAAGACAAAAATTGTCTCCTCCATTTTTCTTTTAAAAATTTGTTTTACCCCACTGTTAGGTCAACTGGACTTAGGTTGGCAAATTTTGTACAGCAAAACTGGAGTCTGTAACTGTTGTTTCAATTTCTATCTTGGTTAGAGTTTTCAAGAGTTGGTGTTAGTTATTACCTCCCGAGGTCGAGGAGGAGTTGAAAGCTACATTCAAGGGAATTTCAGTAATCTTCGTCTTCAAGGGTGAAAAAGCAATTTAGCACATTAATGCAATCACCAAATTAGGGTTCATTCATGCATAGTTAAGGTTTCCAAGTTTTCATGATTTTAATCATATTTGATTCCCTAAATATCTCAAAACATGCATTAAAAGATTTTTTGAAATCTTCTGTTTTGAGAAGCTTTCTAATATTGAATTGCGGTAGATTTTGAACGATTGAGGGCTTCTGGGTTATTGTTGATAGATTGAGGGGAATTTTGATTGATCAAGCTTTTCGAAAAAGCAATTTCCAAGTTGGTTTTAAATTCTTCCGACCCTATGCTCTCTATATTTATATGTTGCGTGTGTGTGTTTGTATATATATATATATTTATGTACGATGCTAGGGCAGAATGCAACAGATAGGGAATACCTATAGCGAGAGCATTATTTGTAGCTTTGGAGTGCATCATTATTTGTAGCTTTGCATTCATAATTTGTAGCTTTGGTGATTGTGAATTCATGTGTTGAAAACTACTGCCGCGTACTGCATTGCAGAGTTTAACACAATCATTCAATCCTTCATCAGAGATTGATAGTCCTGATGACCATCCTAAAGGATATATAAAATTCAAGCAATGCTTCCAAAGCTTGGCTCGTTTATCAAATGAGTTTAAAAAATAAGTTCAACCCTAGGTTTATTTTTCTGAAGCTTATGCACAAATTTTTATATGGACCGAATTATCATTTCAATCAACGTTAATTTAATTGATAGTGTGCATTGCCGATTTACTTTCACTTTTTCGTAGTAGGAATAATACTTTTTTCCATCAATTGTTATTATTTTATTTTAATTACAAAGAAAGAGTTAAAGAGTAATAATAATAAACAAAGTTCGCAAGATTATCTTGTTAGAACATAATGGAACATATTTAACGTTATCCACACCAAGACAAGAAATAGATTGAAGTATAAAAGAATGAAAAATTTGGTGTTCTTTGCATTATAATTTGAGATTGAATGTTAGACACATCACCCGTAGCAATGCAGAGGAGGTTGAAAGTAAATATAGTCCTATCAATCTAAACTATATTTTTAAGGAGGATGATCCCCTAACCCATGGTTACAAGTGAGGGAGGATGCTTGTCTCGACTCTTACCAATGATAATCTTTTATCACAGGCCATTTGTGTTAGATCAAGATTATAATAAAAAAAACAAAAGAAGAGAACTGTTTATCACATGAGAAATTAGAAACCTATAGTCCCATGAGACTATGGTGAATCTCTTTTGTATACTTAATGGCGTGGAACAAACAAGCCAATGGCAGATTTTTATTTTTATTATTTTTTTTTCTCAATCCTAAACATAAACAAAACATTTTGTGTATGTCCCCTCATCGAATTTTCATTTTTAGATGAGCAACCCTTGCATGACCCATCATCATACACCTAATGCTTCAATCAATTATATAAAAGACTAATCTTGGAACAAACTTTACAGTGGGATATGGAAATTTTAAAATGTTCCTCACAAAAGTAATAGAAAATATTTCAAGCAATTTTTGGTTTGAGATATTAGAGGAAATTAAAAGAATTAGTTAAAAGTCTCCAGAAAATATATATCAAAGACTTTATGTGCTGCTACAAGTTGTTTTGTATTTACATATTTTAGGCCTACTTTGATATACGTGCATGAAATGAAATGGAATTGTCATTCTATTATAACCATCTACTTGTTTGGTATAATATTTAGAATTGGAATGAAAATCCATTCTACATCTAAACGGATTGGAATGAAAATTCGTTCCAAGGAATAAAATTCTAGGGCCACCTCTACCACAATCCACCACCACCACAACCACCGCCATCACCATCTTTCACCACCACCCTACAACTTAGAACTGTGATTATCAATTCATTCATTCCTATATCATTTCATATTTGTAAGCAAACAAGAGAATGAGAATGACCATTCCATTCCTATTTTCATTCTATTTCCAACTTTATTTCATTTTATTTATGCTTTCCAAACTAGGCTGAGATATTATGTCCTACTGTTATCTGCCCTGTAACACTTATCCTTGAATTGTACTAATTGTTGAAAGATTTAAGGATCATTCATTATATCATCTATCAATAGTTTTTTAGAGAACTTTATTGAGGCACTCAGACATGATTTACTTGTCTTCAATTGCTTATTTAAGACACTAAAGGCCTCTAACGTAATGGTATGATCCCTCTTTTTTAAAGGGAGAAGTTTAGAATTCGAGTCCCATTAAAAACATATTGGGTGTATGTTTGTTTTAATGGTTTGATTTCTAACAAACTTCTATTCTATATGGGATGCTGGTAACATTTTAATTGTTGCCAAAGGCTATATAATGAGAGGCTTTCAAGGCACTGTTATTGCTTTCAGGTGAGGGAGAGGCCAGAGAAAGTTTGAATATTGCACATTGGAGCAAAATCGATTTTTAGCCATCCGATCGATCATCAGAGAATACAATTGATAGAGAGGATGCTTAATTAATCAGTTTTTATTTTTATTTTTTTTTCAAAATACTAAAAATATTTTATTACTCCTATTGTACTAACTTTATGATATCACCAATTAGTTAATGGCACGAATCACATAGTGTCACCCATGCAGTGTGTGAATTCTTTCTCAATATGAGAAATATCTATTGGCATTATACTGATGGTAATATTTTGGATTAATTTGACTCGAATCATGAGATTAGGTCATATTTAATAAAAATTTAAATTTTAATTTACACTCATATTTGAATGAGTAATTTAATATTTTACTTACACTCTAAATGTTATTTATTTATTTTTTTAAATATTATTATTTTATTTATTTATTTTTTTAAGATTACAGTACTTGTAAGGTGTTAAATGATCATATTACCTTTAACCTCATGTTCGACTATTTTTTGCGGCTGAACTACCCGAACACACCTTTCCTCTTCATCCTCCTTTCAAACACTCGTCCCAATTTAACCCACACCATGCTGTGAGTGACCGAGTTCTTTGACTCGTAAGGACTCCATCTTCGAAGGCGACCGACGAGCGGCATCGTCGTGGAGGGATTTTGAGAGAGAGAGCGAGTCAGAGAGGGTTGGGAGGTGAATCGAAGAGATCGGGTGTTGGGTCTGAGGTCGTCGTCGGTTGGTAGGCAAATCGGAGAGGGTTGGGAGGTCGGCGGTTGAGAGGGTTGCGAGATCAGACGGCTGATGAATTGGGGCCGATGAGGAAGCACAGTGATGAATTGGGGCCAATGAACTGCAACCGCTCCATCACCGAGAAAAAGCAGAGTGCCGGAAAGACCCATCCCGTATCTTCGCCGGATTTCAAATCAGAATTTCAGAATCGTCTCGTCTTCAACGCCGATGCTGCGTCGCCGCGGAGTCCATCGCCGTCGTGACTCTGCGGCCGGCGAAGAAGCAGAGAAACAGTATGGATCACAATTTGCAGAGAGTTGTGCGAGTCTCTGTCACTGATCCTGACGCGACGGACTCCTCTTGAGATCGACGTCGGCTTAGTTGGTTGTTGAGAGGGTTGGGAGATCGGGTGTTAGTGTCGCCGCCGCCTACACCTCTTGAGATCGACGTCGGCTGAGTCGGTGTCGCCGCCCCATCATCGATCCGGCCGACCTGGCTCTGTTTGTATGTGCGTGTATATATCTATATTAATTTTGTGTGTATATCTATACATATATAAACTATTTCTTGTGTTGTTGACCTTGTGTGTATATCTATACATATATAAACCGATACAAGTTGTCTGCAAATAGATTGTTAGTAAATGATTTTTAATTTTTTTTCCCAAAACAACTGTATTAACATTGTTACACTTGTTAGAACAGTAGAGAAAATGGGAGAATAGAAAAATAGAGTAACTAAATAACAAGCACAAGCTCAAGCGAAACAGTGATCAAAAGAGCTTGGAATGGCGGTGAGGTAAAGAACCGCGTGCCTTATTGGGTATAATTGCAGAGGTTGAAGAGAATGAAGGCTTGTATGAGAGGGATGAGGCAATGGTGGGTGTTTGTGACGATGTCATTTGCTGGGTGTGAGATGCAGAGGGTATAATTGCAGAGGTTGAAGAGAATGAAGGCTTGTATGAGAGGGATGAGGCAATGGTGGGTGTTTGTGACGATGTCATTTGCTGGGTGTGAGATGCAGAGGGATCGTTTTCTCTTTAAGAATTATATATATATTTTTGTATTAAATTATATTAAAAAATTAAAGGTAAAAGAGTCCATTCACATGTGTCAGAGTCCAAAAAGTAAATTACATGTGTAAAAGTAAATTAGAGTGTAAGTGAAAGTTAAAAATTAAATCTTTTATCTATGTGAACTATGACTTAATTTTAGGGGTCTAGGTAAAATTAATCCTAATATTTTTTCAAATTTTTTCCTCTTTGGGTATTTTTAAAAACTAATTTGAAATGTTTTGAATTTTGAAGTTCACCTTGCTATTGTTTGGTAAAGCACTAGATATACAATAATAAATGCTATTCCAATTTGCTTTTTTTACTCTTAGAATTTCAATTATTAAAAATAGAAGTAATAATAAATAACAGAATTATTCCTTTGGAATGTCAAAGAACTAATAAAGGTTGTGCCATTTAACCTTTTCTGGTGGAACTCTGGATGAAGTCTATCAAGGAAAGAAACTCAAATCAAGAAGAATCCGTAGCTGTAAAACAACAAAAATGGTGGAAAAGCTTCCATGGATTTATTTTGAGTTATTTCTTAATCAGGTTTAAGCTAGCAACTGCTTTTTCAGTTGGATATTATTCACAGGAATTCGTTTATATATATAATACACAAAGAGATTGATGGAGAGAGAGTATCATGGGGGTATTTTTTTTGTTTTTGCTTTTATGATATTTTCTATCTTATTGTATTAAAAAATTGGGGGCATAAGTGACATTTCATATTATTTTAAACTCAATTTCTGACATGGAAAATACTAATAATAATAATAAAATTTATAAAGAAATATAACTAGAGAAAAAAATATAAATATAATTGTTTCCATCAGGTTTATAGGGTCACTATAATTGTTTCAGTTTGCATCAGGTTTATAGGGTCAATATATATATATATATATAATAATATATATATATATATATATATATATATATTATTATTAATATATAAAGCATCAAATTGTCATAATACTACTATGTTTTATTTTCCTGTCTTCTAATTAGCAGTAAGACAAATGGCTTGTTTCATTGAATTATTATTAAAAAAATATTTTCCTCGGGACATGTAAAATAACTTGTCTAAAATTAAAGGATAAATTATCTTTGTTAAATTATAATATTTTTTTTTCGTAAAAATTATACGGCAACCAAATACCAAAAAATATAAAATATTTTTACTTTTTTAATATTTGACAAAGGTTTACGTCAAGGTTTAAATTAAGTTCATTGGACAGGACATGTAAAATAACTTGTCTAAAATTGAAGGATAAATTATTTTTGTTAAATTTTAATATTTTTTTTTTGTAAAAATTTTACGGCAACCAAATACTAAAATTTTTTTATATTTTTTTACATCCAAATAAACGGAGTCTAAATCAAATTCGTTCAAATAGCCTCATAAATGCTAAGTAGTACTACATCAATCCAAAATTTGAATGCAATTTCCACGTAAATGTTTTAAATCATTGGATTGAATGTTATATTCTAATGTTGTATCAGAGGCTTGGGAGCCCTTTAATAGTATCCGGCTACACTACTTTTTCAGGAGGTTTTTGAACTTCTGGAAATGTGGTAGAGAACAAAGTTAAACCAGTCTTTTACGGTTTGTATTTAACTGAATATGCATTAACACGGTCTAAAAAATAATTCTAGGCTCCGTTTATGTAAAATACTTTTTTAAAAAAAAATATATTTTTATTTTTTGGTGTTTAGTTGTTGTAAAATACTTACAAAAAAAATAAACATTAAAATCTAATAAAAATAATTAATCATCAATTTTCGATAAGTTATTTTACATGTTCTGCCCGATGGACTCGACCTCAACTTCGACGTAGATCTTTACCAACAATTAAAAAAATAAAAAATAAAAAATATTTTACCAAGATGTCTGATCGGTAGTGTTCCAATCTCAAGGTATCTGATTGGTGTTAAACTTAAACATACTTGCCAAGAACAGAAAAATATAATGAAAAATGATATAAATCACAAATTCTTTTTTGTGATTTTTATCATGTATAATACAGCAAAGATAAAGTTTTTGTATCAAATGCAAGGTAGTTACGTCACGAATTCTTTTTAGTGATTTTTATCATGTATAACATGGCAAAGATGTAGTAGTCTTTGTATTGAAGGCAAGGAAGTTGAATTAAAGGCCCTTTGGTAACGCACAACTTGGAGAAAAACTTTATTGCTTCCGTTGCACCATGCAACAGGCGCATTCAATCGTTCATACACGGCATGTGTAATACATGCAGGAACATATTTATTATATGAACCGTCTGGATATACCCGTTACACGGTGCAACGGGCGCAGTAAAATTTTTCTCCACAACTTGACTTTGTAATTACCCATTAGTATATCGGAATAGGTTTAACCTTTAATAGAGGAACTAAAGCCTCAATTTGATACAAGGTGGCTTCAAGTAAAGAAGCATCAAAGAGAGCTAAAGCTTGTTGACCGCAACATGTAGAAAGAGCTTCTAAAGATGGTGGTGTAATCTTTTGGGTGCATAGAATGTTTGGTGGGACTGTTTGGTTTTATACCCTTTTTGGTAATCTCACTTTCATCTTTATAAAGGGAGGATGCAACGGTCAGTTTGGTTGCAGAGAAATGATTGTAGAATGAAATAAAACCTGAGTGGACTTAGTTTGATTGGAGAAATAAAATCAATGAGAATTGATGATCATTCCGTTTTCTTATTTGGTTACAAAATAGAACAATTCTTTCGTTTCTTCTCTCTACCATTGTTTTCAAACAAATTTTAAGATTAAAGGGAAAGAAAGACACTGTGAGGTCGCCTAATTTCCAGGTATTGGATTATATCTTATATATATTTATCTATCCTAAATTCAATATCTATTTGTCTTGTGCAGGTATTATTGGCCTGCAAGGCTGAGCACCATCGAGTGATCTTCATGTGAATAAATGGCATGTAACATGTTCTACATCATGTCATGGTTAAAGACCAAAACAAAGAAAAAGTCAAATAAATAAAAGTGAATAAACTATTTTGAATAATGGAAAAAACCTGTGTTTTGGTTAAATCGTTTTTGGGATTATGGTGGTGTGATGTGTCTGTTACTTGATGATATTTATTATGCAAATTCGTTAAGGTTGATATATGATTTTCGTAAAACAAATTCATCTAGTTTTTGAAAATTTAATATTTATTCCGTGTGTGGAGGATATTTCATTGTCACACCTCAAAAGTGTCATTATCAAGCTGCATTTGCAAACACAAGCCCATGCATAAAAGTTCACCAAAAGAAAGACCGATTTAACACTAGCACAATACATAACTTTTATGTCAACAATTCTATTAAAAAAAGAATGCAATAAAAAATGATAACAACAAAGGACAAAAACAATCGCAAAGAAAGTAATTTTTGGTAGAAAAATATTATTTTAAAAAATAATAATAATACAAGTAGAACTAATAGAGTGATATCTAAATTAGGAGAAACATGTTCCAACGAACAAAAACCTACAAAAAAGAAGCAAGAAATTTGTAGAAGCGGGTTAGACCAGGTTGTTATTTCTTTTAGCCTAATAGTAGCCCAAAGGTTGATTACTTTGTTGCTCTTTCATTACTAGTTTATAATTAATATGTACTTGATTATAGTGTTGTGCATTTATATATATATATATTCAGTATGTTTGTAGTCCAAATTCTCAAATTTATCTCCAATACTTCTATTTTCTTTGTAATTCTGGTATTATGTTTAATGGGTTTTAAAAATTCTCTCTCCTGATGACTATATACA
Source organism: Cornus florida (assembly GCF_030987335.1). Lineage (NCBI taxonomy): Eukaryota > Viridiplantae > Streptophyta > Magnoliopsida > Cornales > Cornaceae > Cornus > Cornus florida. The sequence continues at coordinate 28,578,719 of NW_026775572.1, forward strand.
TATACATATACATGTATACTGGTGGGAGAAGGGAGAGAGAGAGATGAATTCAATTTTTTGATATTTTGATCATTTAAAATGAATCTTAGGGGTAGTTAAGTCATTTTATATATGAAATAACTTTTTGGCAAGTCAAATACAAAGTCAAATAATTAGAAATGCCATTTTATATGTGAAAATTGATCTGTTTGTGATGTGAGTGATAATTATTTTCGAAAAGTGCCTCTATGTGAGATTTAGCTAAACCTCAAGAGATATTACTGAAATTATACCTTCATTTTAAAAAGCTAGAATGATCATTCATCTTCTTAAGATGTGGGATGCCCTTTCCATTCTCACCCACCCTCACTAATAATTAAAAATAAATAACAATCAAAGATGAAAAAATCGATTGTCTTTGTTTAAGATCATGCACGCATCCTCACTATCACTGTTAGACCTCTCTCTCTCTCTCCCCCTGCAATGATCATAAGCCAATATGGATGCTTAAGAATACAAGGTTGAAACTTGGAATCGGAAAACACGGGACAAGCTAGCCAAAGGATGCTTAAGAATACAAGGTTGGAATTGGCAATTTGGGACTAGTTTACTAAGGGCATCCATTGCTTAATTATTAAAGTTTTTGATCTCTGGAGACTTTGATCTCTTGCTTCTCCAAAGTAAAACCATGCACCACACAAACGTATATAAAGATTTACGTGATTTGACTTATAACTTGTGTTTAGGTGAGGGGAAGAAAATCAAAGATTACAACTTTTGCAACTCCAATCAAAAGAACAATGGTGAAACCCTCCAAAACAATGTGCGATGATGAACGTTGATGCATGGTGGCAGGGATGGAGTCAAGAAATTGTGTGAGAGGGGGTGATAGTGTAATTTTTTAGTAATTTTAGTAGGGACAGTTGTGTAATTTTATAAGTACATATACCAAAATAAATAAAATAGTAGGATATATTACTAAAAGTAAAATTGCCCCACTGACTTGTTCAAAGATCCGTCCATGGTGGTAGTGATGGTGGTGAAGGTCTGAAAAGAATGATTAAGATGATACAGACCTTATATATCTAATAAATTGATTGACATATGGATCTCCACCTCGGTTTTTATAAGAGGGATGGATTACGCGTTTCAGTCAAATTTTATACATATATATTTTTATTTTGATCAAATTTAATAAAATTGAAAGTTCAACATTGATTACCTCGTATGATTATAACTTTATTTTTTTTTTACATTCTATTATGCCATGATAAAATAATAATAGTAACAACAAACAATGAGTTTTTCACAGATAAAATTTTATTAATGCGAGTTCTTGAAAATAGCCAAATAGCATGGATGGTGGAGAAAAAATGGAGAAGAGAGAAGATAGGAAAAAAGATATACAAAAATGCAGTCTCCCCAGACGCAGAATAGGCGAGGCAGGAGATAAACAGAGAAGAAACTATGTCAACTAAAAGCATGCCAAATATGAGATAGCAATCTCTTCTGTTACACCAATGCGGAAACTTGGGCAGCTGTCTTCCACACTAGTAGCAACAAGCAGTCCGACACCTGCGTAAATCAAAGAATCACTCACTTCTACCCAATATATATATATATATCATTAACAGATGCATGTATATATATATATATATTGAGAGACAGTGTGCATGTGTGAGCTAACCTGTAGTGCACAACTGAACAACCTTCATATAATTCAACACAATGTTTGCACGTGGGACATCTCTTCCACTCATTCCTCTTTTCAAGCACCTCAAATTCCAAATCAACAATACTAGCACCCTGATGATCTTCACATCCATAGCCTGGATGCCATGGTTGCTTGCACCGGAAGCAAAACAGCCTCTTGCAACGGGGACACTTGGATCTCCTCACATCCCCTCCACACTCGTTCACAATCGAAGCCGAGCAATCCCGGTAGGGACAGTAACATGTATCCAACCTTAGAACAGTTGAGTCACATAGCACATCGCACCACTTGTCGTACAATTGAGCCGGAATGATTTGAGTGCATGAAAGAGGATCCAACATCTGACCACAGAAGAGTGAAGGACATTTAATCTTGGCGGGATTGCGTTCTTCAATGTTCACTTTGATATACTTGGCTATGCAATCGGTACAGATTGAGTGAACACATCTCTTATTATATATTTTCATATATTGTATTAGGGACGGTCAGACCGTCCCTAATAGTCAGGACCGTCCCTAATACATTATTTTAATTATATATTTTAATATATTATTGTATTAGGGACGGTCAGACCGTCCCTAATACATTATTTTAATTATATATTTTAATATATTATTGTATTAGGGACGGTCAGACCGTCCCTAATACATTAATTTAATTATATATTTTAATATATTATTGTATTAGGGACGGTTAGGACCGTCCCTAATACATTATTTTAATTATATATTTTAATATATTATTGTATTAGGGACGGTCATGACCGTCCCTAATACATTATTTTTAATTATATATGACCGTCCCTAATACATTAATTTAATTATATATTTTAATATATTATTGTATTAGGGACGGTCAGGACCGTCTCTAATACATTATTTTAATTATATATTTTAATATATTATTGACCGTTCCTAATACATTATTTTTAATTATATATTTTCATATATTGTATTAGGGACGGTCAGACTGTCCCTAATACATTAATTTAATTATATATTTTAATATATTATTGTATTAGGGACGGTCAGGACCGTCCCTAATACATTATTTTAATAATATATTTTAATATATTAATGTATTAGGGACGGTCTGACCGTCCCTAATACATTATTTTTAATTATAATTATTATATTAAACCATCTATATGTATATATATATATTGTATGCTTAATTTGTGAATTTAACCATTGCGGATACATACATACAAAACATATACAAAATAGATCCACAATAACATTCAAAAAAATATTACTATCCATAGAATAAAATCAATCCACAATATATATATTCAAGATCCATAAAATATAAAATCTCTAGTTTTCTAAACAAAAACTAAAACCATGTGGTAGCACAAAAAATTGTTCCATCCTCTTCAAGATCCATTATTCATTCTGTTGGTGGTTGTGGTGGTGCTTGCTGGTGAGACCATGTTGGTGGCGGCAGCTGATATTGCCATCTTGTTGTTGGTGGCGGCTGCTGAAAATACGAGTCTGCTGCTGCTGATATTGGAGGAACCATGGTGGCGGCTGTTGTTGGTACTGCTCAAACATCTTCTCAAGTTTTTCCATTTTTTCCGCCATTTGTACACTTCTTTCTTCAGCAATTTCGGTCCTTTTCCTAGAAGCCTCATCATATGATGAAGAGGCACGCTGATGCTTTGGAGCCACGAAACCATGTCCGAATCCACGGCAATATCCCTTCCTTATGCCTAGTTGGTTTTGTACTATCTCAACATCATTTATGGATAGACTCGTACCATCAGAATTTTGAGAATTTTGTGCAGCCTTTTCTTTCATTGCATCCTGCAAAATATTTAAGTTCGCTATCAAATTAAAAAAATATGGCATAGGAATAAATCAAGTAACAACAGAAAATGTAATCACACATGCACCAACACATAAAAATAGAGAGATTAAAGTGATTCGGTTTATAACATGCGCGCATACAGTAAACAATGGCATTTCTTGTATGCCATTTCTTATATGACATGCTGTTTCTCAACAAATAGAAAAAAAATTTGTACATTTAAATAAATTTAAGGCTCACTACTGTCTAAATTATTGTTAGAAACTTTGTGGGTAGTTGGTGCACCAGAAAAATATTAGCAAACAAACCATGGGTTTGACAGAGCTAATTTTTTCACAAAAACTCTCCATTATCATTATAATGTGGTCTGATACGAGTTTAACACACAAAAAGTATCCATCACTGCAAAATGGCTGATCAAATCATTTAGGTTCTGGTAGTTTAATAGATTAGAATGGAACCAAAACGCAAGGCACTTTCTGTAACTTGCAACTCTAAGGCACTTTCTCAAACATGGTAAATGGCTGCCCATGTTGTCCCCGTTGCAAGTTGTGCAATTCCATCACCCACATAGCCAAATTTGATATGAAAAAGGAATGATGCATTTTGACATTTAGTAGAAACCAACTATCTCTCCAAAATCCTAATGGTGGGCTCTGGGGCCACAGTGAAGTTCCAATTTTGTTTTTCCAATCTTTTTGTGCTCTGGAGTTGTTTGGTAAAATAAAAGAATAAGCGTAATGTTTTATATTAGCATAACCAAAAAAAAAAAAAGAAAAAAAAAGAAGGTATTTGAATGAGTGCATTTGGGAGTCCATGTATTGACCTTATAAATCTGAAAAAGATGAACATCAACCTATATATATTTTTCTAATAAGCTAAAAAAAGCTTTTAGCTCGTCATATGAATATATATATAAAAGCTAAAAAAAGCTTTTAGCTCGTCATATATATATATATATATATATATATATATATATATATATATATATATAAATACGTTAATTGAATAATAAACTTAGAATCTCCTATCACTATTAATGATAATAAAGTCAATCGTGCAAACACAATATGGTTGGAGACATACGACCTATAAGCTCCAAGAGTCACCAAAATAAATGAGTCGACTTCAAGATCTTCATGTCAACTTGATTTTAGAAGCTAAACCCATCAACCTAATTATGATAAGGTTGGTTTAGGAAAGACAGACCCAATGACTTATGGATTGAATTGAACTTAAGTTTTCCACTCTTTCTATCAAGGTCCCAAGGTTTGATCGAGCAGTTTTGCCCCAACATGAATTCAGTTTGACCTTTAGTAGAAACATTGATTCATATAAATGAAATGATTATATCTACTGCAAAAAAGCCACTCTGCGTGTCTGAAATGACAACTTGACATGAATGGAATCCATTTATTGAGCTGCCCAAATTTTAAGTTGATGTGTAATGTGAATAACATATAATAGAGTCCACAACTTCCGATTCCGAGTGCAGAGACGCAGATCAAAGAGGAGCAAGGAATTAACCCCGTGAGTCTCTCATCTCTCTCTAAAATGTGTATGTGTGCGTATGTATATAATTTTCTGATAGATGCAATTCCAAAAAGTGTATGTGTGTGTATATATATAATTTCACATAGATATATAGGTTAAAATGTCATAATAGTTGAGGTTACAGACTCACAGAGTAGTTGAAACCGCAGAGCAAATTAATCAAGAATATATTTTGTGTGCCACTTCTCAGAATATGCAAGACCAGTGATGTATATATAAACTCACATATGCGCATAAATAGAAGAAATTTTGATAGTTGAGATTATTGAGTGCAGATGAATCTACAGAGCAAATTAATCAATTTAAAGTTTTTATAATCTCAATTTTGTAGTCCGAAGAAAAGGAAAAGAAAGAAGAAGGTAATTAACCTGATACAGGGCTAGAGCAAGTTGTAGATTGTCTTTTCTGTAGTGCTTGGAATGAGAATGAAATCCCATTTGTAGGAGTGACATGTCTAGAAATAGTTGAAGCTATTGCTAATGAGATAGGAGCGAATAGACTGGGAATAAGGCTCTCTCCCTTTGCAGATTTTATGGAATCTGGAGACTCAAATCCAGAGGCTCTTGGCCTCTATATGGCTGAATCATTGAATAAATATGGCATTCTCTACTGTCACATGGTTGAGCCTAGGGTGAAAACTAGAGGAGAAATATGTGATCTAAATTCAGCTCCTCCCTCTCTGTCATCTAAATTCAGCTCTCAAAAAGAAGAGAAACCAGCCAGGAACACCAAGCAATGCCAATCTTTATGAATTTAGGGGTCCTACAAAGGAGATTTGATATCTCATAAAATGTAGTTAATTTAGATTTGAAGATCTAAAACAATGTCTGGAAAATATTTGATGATCTAATAATGTCATAGGTAGACATATTGATGTAATAGGTAAATATTGATTCTCTACTATCCCAAAACTAAGCTATTAAACTTATAACAATAAATTAGATTTTGATTTCTTGTCTATTTAATTCAAGAAATTAACTAATAAAATATAACATGACGCTCCAAGAGTATCTAGGACAGCTTCTACTAAAGTTGTGTGTGTGTGTGAGAGAGAGAGAGAACAAATACAGCTCAGGATATAGTGGGATGACAACAGGATCTGCAGCTGACCCCATCTAAATAGAGGAATATGCTTTATATATAAGATAACCTTCCTACAAGAGCTGATCGATAAAGTAGCTTGAAGCCTTCATATAACATAATTAAACTAACTAAAAGGAAGAGAACAAAAAAGGGAACAACAATACTTACAAAAAAAAAAGAGGTCACATTCATCTTTTCTTTAACACTCCTACAAATGGGATTTTATGTTTTTGGTGGATTTTCAAAGTTACAACCACCCAAACATAATAAAAGAGTACGGATAATTATATATTATATATATGTGCAACCCCACATAAAGCTTATGACATTAAAGTGCTTGCTTCATGGAAAATCACTTCTCACTTTCTCTACATATATATTTAGATAATCATAAAACATAAAAGTGTGTATATATATATATATGTAACAACCACACATAAACCTTATGCATAAAAGGGCTGCTTCATGGAAAATCACCTCACTTTCTCCACACCCCCATACACAAACAGACAGACAGACAGATATATTCATATATATATATAAATGGGTCACTACTTGTTAGAGCAAAGTGAGGCTTCCATTTACAAGCTATTCTATTCTCTCTCTTCTCTCTCCTGCTGGGTAGCAGACTAATCAGTTCTCTAGATACAAGCTATTCCATTCTCTCTCTTCTCTCTCCTGCTATAGGTATAATTTTCAGTCACAACCAAGATTGACGAAACCCTAATTAAAATTAATGTTTACTCTAAACAAGTTTTAATTCAAGAAACCCCAATTAATGGACTGATTCATTAATTTTCATGATACATCCAAAGATCTCATGTATGTATTTAGTAGAAGTGGAAATTTTAAAGAATGTGAGTCAAGACAGAGATGGTGAGGGGTTTCTAGACTTGAAGTATCTTGGAGTTATGGAATGTAAGGGGATAACATTTATTTGGCATGAGTTGTTATTAAATCTCCAGATTTCTACCCTAGATATAAGACACATATTTGAACTATGCAAAACAGATAAATTACAAATCCAACACAATCAATCAATGTGGACAATATTATGAGATCCAAATTTCATAATCTAACATGCTAGCTTATAGTTAACTTACAAAATTCCTCTTAGCTTTCTCGTGTGCCCATCCACCTTGTTCCTTAAAATGTGTGTCCTTATACAAACGAATAGCAGGATCCTCTTCCCTTTCACCGTCCTCATCTTCTTGGCTCTGCCTTTCTTTGAGTTTGACCTATAGTACAAAGTAATAGTGACTATTAGACAAATATATGGTTTAGAACGTAGAATATAAAATAAAAAATTTATAATTATTGTTACGCAAATAATCATCGTAACGTCTGACGAAGGACATTGATCCAGAATAATGTGGAACCTCATTCTTGGAACGATTTTCTTTGTTTTTTGCCCTTATTTCCTAAGTAGTAATTCAAACAATATTACAAGTTAGGAAACCTAAATAACTAGTGAATGAAGTTATTATATTAAATAGTAAAAACAAGTAGTTAAGAAATTGAACCTGAAATTTAGGTGACATCCACGTATCACACAATTTTTCCCAAACAGCATTACCAATACCATTGTAAGGATGGCGGTGTGCATTCTCAATCGGAAAATGCTCTTCAAAATGACACTTCAATTTATATCTATATTTCCTCAACGCGCTGGAAATTCCCATATTTACTCGCTTAAAATCAATGTCATTTGCGTATGCATCCACTCCAAAGACCTCCTTTATAATGTAAAATTAAAGTAAGCTATAATTTGTAACCAATTGGACCAGTAATCTCTGATTTTTTTTAACAAAACAAGCATTAAATGATGGTTATCATTACCTTCAAATGGTCATAGCAGACCTCTTTCTCAAAATCTGGAACATCCCTCCACGTTTTATACTTTAGAAGGGCTTCGGTATCTCGTGTATTAATGCCAACCTCAGCCGTACATAATTTGTTATTTAAACCAACAGGTTTAATATAACTTTTTCTAAACTCAACTGGAACTGGCCAATTGTTTTCATTAATTTTGTGCAAGGCTTCATTTTTTGCTCTTCCACGCCCTTTTCGTATCGGACCTGAAAAACAAATTTATCATCTTAATTAAAGCGTAGGCATTTTACAAAAGAACTTATGGTTAATCAATGATGAAGCATAATTACCTCCACTTTGTTGTGGCCCTATCTGCTCAATACTACCATCACCTTCCATTCTTTCATTTGTTGAATTCCTATCTTCACCTAATCCACTTGGTTGTGTAGGAGGTGAACTTGTAGATGGTCGCTCAGTTTCAGCCCTGCGGGACCTTAAAACTTTACGCATCGATTCCTCGGAGGTGTCCATAATTTAGTTTGCAAGCTAATATGAAGAATCAAGTGAAATTAAATCAAAATAAACAAACATATGCAAAATATATTCTGAGTCATCATTTCATATTTACATAATTCCATTGAATAAAAAATTCAATAATTAGAGGCAATATAACTGAATAGATCACATTAAATATAATCATAAACCCAAAAAAAAAAGTAAATGCTCAAATATAACAATTAATTTAGTTAACCAAATCAAAGCTGCAAATTAATGAAGCACAGAAACAATACTTAAAGAGAAATTTAAACAAAAAGTAACTCAAAAGATAAAGCTCGGTAATATAATTCAGCTGGTCACTTAAAGTATTAATCATAAAACAATAAAATGAGGTACATGCTCAAGAATAAAAAGCTTCACATGTCATCCAAATCAGTATCATCTTCAAACATTAATTCTGGTTCCTCATCTGAACTATATTGAATGTCAAGAGTTTCATCATTCTCAACATCCCAAAAGTCATCATTAATGGCTGCTTCACCCCTACATTTTTGAATCATTTCAGCATCAAGAGTTTCACCCTCCAAATCGTCCCTGTTCAAAGGGAATGGATCCATGTCCAAGTCCGCTTCAACAATTCCATCCACGATGCTTGGTTCGCTCTCTTGGTATGCTGTAGTGTTGAGCACTTCATCATGTACTCTTGTTTCACCCTCTTTTTCAGGTACATCAAACGAGCTTCTACTTGTTATATCTTGAACTACCTCCCACGTCCCTTGTAATTTGTTGTCTTTGACATAGAAGCATTGCAATGCTTGATTTGCTAACATAAACGGCTGATTTTTGTATGCTCTACTGGCTACATTTACACTTGTGAAATAGGTATCTTTATGTACACCGGTACCAATCCTAACATCGAACCAATCACATTTGAAAAGAAAAATTTTTCTACCCAGAAGATATCTTAACTCAATGATATCTGTTAGGGCACCATAGTAATCTTGGTCTTCTCCTTTCACTAACACGCCACTATTCTGTGTTCGTCGATTTTGCTCCCTTTCCTTAGTATGGAACCTAATCCCATTTACAATACACGCGGAATATCGACTTACTAGACATTGAGGTCCACACGCTAATGAATACAGATCATCACAAGTTGTTTCCTTTTGATGATGACGCATTTCCTTTATCTATTAAAAGAAGTGTAGTGTTAAATAAATGAATGACAGTTCATTTTAATTAAATTAAAGAATTTTATTTAATTAAGTACAATAGGTGCATAATGGACTTACTTTTGTTTCGAACCACCTCGAATATTCTTTAGCATGTCTTTGAGGAACATTGCGCGGATTTTCTCTCTCAAGTTCTACCTTGTGTTTTCTAAACAATTACATTATGTTAATGATACAATTGTATACATGTATTAAGAAATAGACTATATATTCATAGAAACTGACAAGATATGACATGCAATGAGTTACTTACTCTTCATATGACAAAACATCTTCACAATTCTGTAAAACGTACAATCGGGCCATCTCTATGTTCACACGGGGCAATATGTCCAAACTTTGTGCTCCTATCGGTCGAACCACTTGCTTTAGATCATAAAATGTGGACCAATTATTGTTGTAGTTCCCCTCACTATTTCTTTCTTCTCTATTGAACCTTGTCTCAATCCCTCTAAGAAATTTTGAACAAAATGTGAGGCACTCATCGTCCACGTAAGCTTCCGCAATGGACCTTTCCGGACGTGCTTTGTTACGGACGTACAATTTGAGAGTATGCAAAAATCTGCATAACCGTTAATCAAACCAATAATATTTAATAACAAACTAATAAAACTTGTTAAAAAAAAAATGTTGGTTTACTAAAAATATACAGCACCTTTCAATCGGGTACATCCATCGATATTGTGCAGGGCCTGCGATGATGGCTTCATGCGGCAAATGCAGAGCCAAGTGCACCATAATGTCAAAAAATGACGGAGGAAATATCATCTCTAACTTACTTAGTATAACAGCAATGTCCCTTTCCATTGCCTCTAAGACATCCACTTTGACAGTTCGACAACACAATTCCTTGAAGAATAAACCAAGCTCAGTTATTGTGTTACAAATATCTGAATTTAAGAATCCTCGTATAGCAATAGGGAGGAGACGTTGTAAGAGAACGTGTGAATCATGACTTTTCAATCCAGATATCTTACAATTATTAACATTCACACACCGACTTATGTTCGATGCATAGCCATCTGGAAACTTAACTGATTTTAGCCATTCACATAGTTGTCTTTTATTATTCTTTGACAATGTGTAGCGCGCTTGTGGCATCTCAAATTTTTCACCATTACGTCTCAGGTGGAGTTCTTTTCTAATCCCTATTGCTTCTAAATCCAACCGACTTTTGAATGTGTCCTTAGTTTTCCTTTCAATGTCCAATAATGTCCCCAACACACTATCGCATATATTTTTCTCTATATGCATAACATCCAGGTTGTGCCGCAACAAAATGGTCTTCCAGTAAGGTAGTTCAAAGAAAATACTCTTCTTCGTCCAGTTAAGTTCAAATTCCTCAGGAGTTCGCTTCTTTTTATTTGGCCCCTTTCCGAAACTAACCTCGGGTATGAGGTTAAGTTGTTCCAGAATATCATTACCCGTCAACTGCTTTGGTGGCCCTTTGTCTTCACTTTTGCCATTAAATTGCTTGTGATGGTTTCTGAAAATGTGATCTAACGATAAAAACATACGACTTCCCAAGTAGCATATCTTACGTCCGTGTTTCAAAAAACAAGAACATGTTTCTTTGTTACAATTCGGACATGCTAGATAACCCTTTGCCATCCATCCAGATACCATCGCATAGGCAGGAAAATCACTAATGGTCCAAATCATTGCCACATGCATTTTACAGTTACATTTATTGTACGCGTCATATGTCATCACACCATCCCGCCACAATTCTTTTAACTCTTCAACCAAAGGTTGCATGTACACATCAATATCATTACCAGGCGATGTTGGACCAGGAATAAGCAATGACATAAATATATATGGCTCCTTCATACATATCCAAGGTGGCAAATTGTAAGGCATAATCATCACAGGCCACATACTATACGCATTGCTCATATTTCCAAATAGATTGAATCCATCAGTTGCTAATCCAACACGAACATTACGAGGATCAGCAGCAAACCAACTATGCTTACTATCAAAATCCTCCCAAGCTTTTGAATCAGCTGGATGTCTTAACTCATTTGTCTCCTTCACACGTTTCTCCTTATGCCACCGCATATCTAAGGCTGTATCCTTTGACATAAACACCCGTTGAAGTCTTGATTTCAATGGGAAGTGCCGGAGAACCTTTTGAGGGATTTTCTTACCCTTACCTTCGTGAGGTTTATACCTCGATTCACCACATTGTGGACAATTTTCTTTACTTGCGTTTTCCCTCCAAAATAGAACACAATCATGTTTACATGCGTGTATACAATCATATCCGAGACCCAAGTCTCGTAACAAGCTTTTAGTCTCGTAATGAGACTTTGGTAACACATTATTATCGGGAAGCATATCCTTAAATGCATCAAGCATCATGTCAAATGATTTGCTGCTCATTCGGCTTGTAACCTTCACATGGAACAACTTTAATATCGCTGACAACTTAGAGTATTTTTCACAACCTGGCCACAATTCACATTGTGCATCATTTAACAATCTATCAAAGCTTCCTCCTCCAACATCAACTTCAGGCGAATCTTCTTGTTGTGGTGCATTAGTGAAGTTTCCCATTTGTATGTTATTCAACAATTCAAACACATTATCTACATTTCCATCTTCATCGTGGACATTTTCCCTACTGACATTAGCATCAATATTAACATTATTGTTGCTTTGACGAGCCTCCCCGTGATATATCCAATTGGTATACCCCTTGTCCATCCCATTTCTCAAGAGATGCTGCTTAACTTCTTCAATTTGATGATAAGTCCTATTTTTGCAACGACGACATGGACATCGGGACCTACTGTCTACTTCTGCATGACGCCTAGCCACATCAATGAAGTCATGTATGCCATCAAAATACTTTACACTTCCCCTAGTGTGATGATGAATCCAAGACTTATCCAAGTAACTGCTTAAATGTACACAAAAAAATAAATAAATAAATAAAAATAATAATAAAAAAAAGAAAAAAAAGAACATATATCCATCAAGAGTTAATAAAGGATATATATATATATATGTATGTATATAAGTGTGTGGAGCCCATCATGGAAGGAACAATGAATGAGTGTAAGAACCGTCTTATCATTTCTTTAAAAAAGAACCAAAAAAAAAAAAAAAAGAGTGAAATACAATTAAAGAAAATTGAAAGACATAGTAATTAAGAAATGGAGTTTCTTCATACTCTGTTGGTTCACTGCCATGGTCACATGGCATTAGTATTATAGACACTGGTAGGTATAATTTCCTAGATCTATCTTCTGACCCAGTGAAAAGAGGATGATAGAGGAAGATTCAGATGCACTTTAAATGTTTCAGGTGTATGCAGGTTGTATAGGCATAGATGTCTTTCTGGATATTCATGAAATTGGGGAACCCTTAACTCTAATTAGAGATGAGGGTGTTAAAGAAATGGAGGTGTAGATCTTGGAAGTTGTGTAGATGATAAGGGTTTCCAGAATGGGAGCGCACATAATAGAATTTCCCTGTAATTCTATTGGTTTTTTTGGTAATTGAAATTTGTTAAAGTATTTTTTCGCTGTATTTTTATTTTTATTTGGTTAACTGTTTCATTATTAATTTGAGTTCATGTAATGATGGTGTTGGATAACATTAGATGGATATAAAATGAGTGATGGAATGGAGATTTAAATCTTTATTCAATATGAATATATGATTGATTCTATTCTAGGTTGTATAACAGTGGAAAAGAGTAATCATGTCATTTTTTGTTTTGTTTTTACTTCTTCAGTTTCAATGACATCTTCTCTGGCAACCTCTCCTAATATTTCTGAGAAATTAATGGTCATTTGAAGGCTTGGGATGAAAAGAAGGTCGAGTAACTCCATCACAGAAATGTTTCCTTCCCTTCCTCGTCGGCATGCCAAACTTGTAAATTTTGATTCTACTTATTCCCCATTAAATATTTAGTCTTATTTATATTGTATCTTTTTTGGAGGCTTGAGAAGGGATTCATCAGCTCCAAATATTCAAATTTGGGGCAGTAGTTAGCAAATTGTTTATAGCCTTCTCACTATGGCTTTGGGTAAGTCTTAAGATAATTAATTTCTAATTTGTTTATGGTATACTGTAGACAAATACGGTTTTGGTTTACTATAGTCAGTCTAATATGTTTAATTCAAAACTTGTTAAACAAGGGGCGAAAAAGACTTCTACCACTGCACTACAAACTGACTTAAAATCTTCTACAACATTGCAAGATTACAATTCAAACAATGGAAAAAAAATTGTCCAGTAAATAGGAGAACACCTACAGCCAAAAACTAAGAGAAGCAATTTTAATGACTAGTGCTGTTATTTTAACCAAAATCTGGAGTAAATAGGAGAAGAGCAGAAGCAAAAAATAATAATAATAATAATAATAATATAAAGGGCAGCAACTTCTTATTCTTCTGCAAACGCTAGCCCGGTCCAATTTAGTTTTATCTCTCCCTGTTTAAGCTATGTTTTTCTTCCTATCTCCCTGCTCAATCTCTTGAACTAAGCACATCGTCAAAATCAGAAAATATGGTTGTTGAAACAGAGTTTGTTGAAAATTTGTAATGATAAATCCTATTTAAACTCCATTAATCCAACCATAAAATCAGAAAGAAAGAAAAAAAAATTAATAGCTCAGTTAAAATTTGGTGAAACATGACCAAGAAATCTGAAACTTAAAAGCTCTTGGGTTGATCAAAGCTAGCCCAAGTTTTTAAAAATTCAGTTTTCAAATTTGGTCCAAATGTGAATGACTAATTTAAGCCAAAGATAAAATTGGCTTTTGAATTCCAAAATAAAACCCTTTGTGACGGGTAATCTACATAATGTTATTAATCATTGCAACGAAAAAATAAATTATCTTTCTGCGAATTGAAATTAAACAATCAACCATATAACGAAATTTTCAAAATAAAAATCCAATTCTGCCAGCCACGAAAACAAACTTGACAATCAATATATCATTTGTTTTTCCTTTCTTTCAATTTCTCATTTTCAAACTGTGGGGGCATGAGCAATAAAACTTTTCAGCTCAATCACTTTCTCTGTTTTTACTTTCCCAATCTCAATGTAAGAACAAACAGAAAGCCTATTTCAACTATATCTCAAGAAATATATAAGGAACACATAACAAAATATATAAGGAACACATTACAGAATATATAAGGGTTTAGATTACCTCCTAATTCTGATAGCTGGCCTCCTCCAAGCCCGAGATTCTCTTCGAAATACCAAAGAATCACTTCTGCAAACCTAATCATCACAAGGAAAGAAGTCATCAAACAAAAGATAGAGCAAGGATAGAAGAAACATGCTGCAACTAATTAATATGGCATTTCTATGTTCATGAAAACTAAGGATGCTTGATTGTTTCTGGCCAACATAGTTCAAAAAAGATTTTCTTCCTACCTGAACTCACAGTTGTAAAAATGTGGGGAGAACTAGTATGACAAGCAATGACAATACAACATGCGAAAATTTTATTCTGCTTAAAGTCATACCACCTAGCATTACAGAGTCATTCTGAGTCCTTGAAGGACCGAATACTATCTTCATCTTCCATCCTTGCTTGCTTAATTTTAGAAGTTACACTAATAAATATGCAAAACAAACGAGCACAGACCTAACTTATAAAAATAACTATACTACATCAAGTCTGCTTCAACCTAATCTTATTAATGACTATGGTGCTCTGCCCAGCATCAACTGATAGAATTGGTGTGAGCAAATACCTCCTCAATTTAAATGTTGATGCATATATGTCTTTCTATATACAATTTTAAATTTTTATAGTTTGTGATGCATGTTACATAAATCACTTGAATATAAATATGTGCCGAATCAATGGACCCATATTTTTTTCTAATAAAATACTAGAGCACAGAAGAATGATATAGATGGGGTAATTCTAATTTTTTTTTATTAAATTTATTATTTAGTATAAGTGTGACCTCTTCATTTCACTTATTTCTTTGTCTTTTAACTTCATTTCAATTCTATCTTGACCTAATGTAGTTTTACGTTTAATGGCATGGTCAGGAAATTGATAGCCCATATCCTAAAATGTTGATAAATCTACAAATCTCCTAAGAAGAATTCATAACAGAAGTTTTATTTTTCAGTTTGTGTTGGATATTTCGGAGGGGGAAAGGGCACATATTGATAGTTCCCTTCAACGTCCTGCATTGGAACATCTCAGCAATTTTTTTTTGGTGAAGTAGGTATTGAATATATGAAACATAAAAAGATTAAACGGAATAAAATAAAATAAAATAAAATAAAAAGAAAAAAAAAAGAAAAAGAAAAAATAAGAAAAGAAATTGGCAGTTGCAAGTTCAGAAGCACTACATACCAGAAGTCGGCTGATTCCTTTCCCCGCCAATATCTCTGGTGAAGTCAGCACAAACTTTTCAGCAATAAGTACACAACATGAACATTCCTGCATTTGCAGATCAGCATGTTCATCCAACTAAACTAGAAATAGAAAATGTACTGGTCGGTATAAAAATTTAAACTAGGTATATGCATATACATACGTGTAAGAATTAAACTTTCTCCAATTAAATTAGTTAAAATATATTTTACCTTTTTAAAAAAATAATAAATAGAAAAACAATAAAAGACAGATAATGCACATCTTTTAAATAATATTTCAAACATTTTCATAGAGGAGATATATATATAATACCCGCCAATATTCTAATATCACACTACTTTAAAATTTTCAAACAGCAATTCTAAAAATCAAAGTTCTATAACTTATTGGGAATAATATAATAGACATAGAGTAACAGTTGAAGCAAAGGGGCAACAGGTAAATCAAGGCTGGCATGCACAATTCTGCTTGATAATCAACAATTGAAGCAGAAAAAAATAGAAGAATAAAAAAACAAATTAAAAAAAAAAAAGAAGGAAGAGAGAGAGAGCATGGAAAACCTGTTGAAATCCCTAATTTCCTTGTTCCTAGCTTTATAAAACCAACTTGGTGGGGTTCTTTTTTCTAGAATGACCATTATGCATTATGCATTTTATATATTCCCTTGGAATATTAAGAACTTTAGAAAATCAACAATCTTCCTAGAACTTTAATAATGAAATTTTTTTTGCTACATTGATTACGCAAACTGTGCAACACAAAAACCGATGTATAAAAGATACCATATAAGATCAAAGAGATAAAACAGAGGAGATTATACATAGATACATATATATATATATATATCGATATGTACGTATACACAACCGTATTATATCCAAATACCTATTATCATAATTTAAGTTAAATAGAACCCAGAATTCAAATTTTGTCAAAGTGATTTCATAGTGTAATAAGCACATAACGAGTTTTTTAACAAGCACATAACAAATTGAACTTGTTATATCTCAAACCTGTATTTCCCACAACGATTCACACTCAGACTACAAGCTGACTCCAGATTGTAATTTACCCTTTCGATTGTTAGGCCTTTTGCAATTTTCTAACCCTACAACATGTATTTGCAGAAAAAATAAAAATAAAAACTAGGGTGAGGATCATGAAATCGATGTGGGTTACATGAATGACAAATCGAAGATGGGGTTCTCTGAAAATCGAAGAAAAAGGCATAATCCCTAAAATTTTGAAAGAAAAAAAAATGTTATACCTCAAGATTAAAAGTCTCTGGATATCACCTAAACGCGTCCCTTACATCTTGAATCTTCTAACAGTTGCGCCTGTAAGTGTCAGTGTCGCGGGATTTCTTTCCAAATGTCCAAGAGTTTAGATCGATGTGGCTGTCGGAACGATTGGGTGAGAGTGGAAGAGAGCGTGAGGGCTTGAGAGTGAAAAGAGTGGAAGACGCGTGAGGGTGAGGGTGGAAGAGGCGTGAGAACTGAAGACTTTAGGTAAATAGATGTTAAACGACCTAGTTTGATGGAAATAAATTAATTTTATATATTATATTTTAATTCTTACAAAAGCGGCAAACAATAAATGAAGGCTAAATTTTGCCGCTTTATTTTTTTGTGGAATTGGGGACGGGCTGTTTATGGTTTTAGGGACAGTTTTGTAGTCCGTGCCAAAAAATAATGTTTTAAGCACAGTTTTAAAGTCTTTAGGGACAGTTTTAAAGACTGTGCCAAAAAACCATGTTTTAGGGACAGTTTTTAAAGACTATCCTTAAAAAAGCATGTTTTAGGGACAGTTTTTAAGACTGTCCCTAAAGGACTGTTATTAAAACTCATATTTCTTGTAGTGTTTTTGAACTTCTTGGTTGATGTTGGCAACTTTTCTTCTGTACATATTTTGCAAATGAATGTTGATGCTTCTTCTTGATCGTTTGATTCATGATTCTGTTCACAATTCATTCATTCCATCACAATTTATATTGATTCAAACAATTATGATCAAACTTGAAAGTAATTAAGAAAGAAACAAAAATAAATAAATAAATAAAATTTACAAGTACTCCATCTAAATTTAATTTACGTACCTTCCTTGAGAAAATTTGTGTTAGAACTTTCATCTTGGATCTATTTTTTGGCTTTGATGATGATTTTTGCTGTTGTATTGGCAGTAGTACTGGTTCTATACTTACCTTCTATACTTGCGCGTATTTTATTCCTGATCTAATTAGATTTTTTTTTTTCCGCCCCCACCCACCCCCCCCCCGCGCGCGCGCGCGCGCGCGCGGATCTGATTAGAAGTTAGAACCAACATGTTAAAAATAATTAATGCCATGTTCATTCATGTATATGTTCATTCATGCATCTGTTATTGTACATGTATCAAGAGTGTACATGTATCAAGTATGTGCATGTATCATGTGCGTGGTTGAGATTGTCTTCAAAAGTTCAAAGGTCTATGGGAGAATAGTATATATAGGGTAAGGTATTTGTTGTTTAGATATCAACACAACAAAGAATTCAATTCAATACAATATTTGTTTCTCTCCTCTCTTCACTTAGAAATTATTTAGTTGGTTGAAACTCTAGCCAACATAAGTGGTATCAGAGCTTGATTTCGATCAAAAGCAAATTGGGCGTGAAGCTTATTGACGGGAAAACAAACTCTGAAGAAGATCCATCGTGATGGCGACTACAGGCAATCAAAACCAAGGTGCCCATCAATCAGCACTTCCTATTTTTGATGGGGAAAATTATGATTTTTGGTATGTGAAAATGAAGACCATTTTCTCTCATATGATTTATGGGATTATGTTGAAGATGAGTATAATGAACCGGAGGATACAACAACTTTGACAAATGCTCAAAGACAACAATTGAAATATCATAAGAAGAAAGATGCAAAAGCTTTAGGCTTGATTCAACAAGGAGTTGCTGATACAATCTTTCCCAGAATTATCAATGCTTCTAAAACAAAGGAGGCATGGGATATTCTCGAGAAGGAGTATAGAGGCAGCATGAAGGTAAGAACTATAAAACTCCAATCTTTGAGAAGAGATTTTGAAAATATGAAAATAAAAGAAATGGAGTTGTTGAAAGATTATTTTTCTAAACTTATGGAGGTGGTAAATCAAATGAAGACCTATGGGGAAGATATTTCTAATCAAATAATTGTTGAAAAAACTCTGATTAGTTTGCCGGAAAAATATGACTCTATTGTTGCTGTTATTGAAGAGACTAAAGAGCTTGAAAACTTGAGTGTTGAAGAATTGATGGGTTCCATAAAAGTATTTGAGCAAATGTTGAGTAGGCGCTCCGAAAAGACAATTGAAAGTGTTTTTCAATCCAAGCTCAATGTTAGTTCCAAAAATCAAGAAAAATACCCATCAAATTTTGATCGATCCAAAGGTGAATCTTCTAAAGGTGGAAGACATGGAAGAGGAAGATGAAGAAATTCAAGAGGAAAAGGAAGAAATAATTTTGAGAGAAGTGGAAATATAAAGTCCACTCAACAAAATTGTGAAATTTGCAAGAGAAGTAGCTATGTTGACAAAGATTGTTGGTTTCGGGGAAAACCTCAATGTTTCAATTGCAAGAAATTTGGACATGTTCAAAAAGATTGCCGGTTGAAAACAAATCAGCAAACTAATTTTTCCAAAGAGCAAGAAAGTGAAACGAGCATGTTTTATGCTCGTCACTCGACATCGGAACAAAATGATGATGTGTGGTTTCTTGATAGTGGGTGTAGTAACCACATGACCAGAGATAAAAACATATTCTTGGAGATTGATTTTTCATCCAATTCTCAAGAGAGGATGGGAAACGGTGCCTTGGTCCAAGCAAAGGGAAAATGTACTATTGCCATAGAGACAAAAAAAAGGAAGAAAGCATATTCAGGATGTGTTACTTGTTCCGGATTTGGAGCAAAATTTGTTAAGTGTTGGATAGCTTGTAGAGCATGGGTACTCCATTCATTTTGATGAGGACTCTTGCAAAATTTATGACAAGGGAGAACAAAATCATATTGTGGCAAAAATCAAGATGGGCAAAAATAGAAGCTTTCCTCTCACTTTTTCATGTTCAAAAAATATGGCCTTGAAGAGAGATGTTGTTGATGAGTCTTGGCTTTGGCATAAAAGACTTGGCCAATTGAATTTCCAAAGCTTAAAGAATTTACAACAAAATAGCATGGTGTATGGGCTACCAACAATACAAGAAGTTAAAAAAGTTTGTGAAAGTTGTGCTCTTGGCAAGCATCACCGAGAGTCGTTTCCGAAAGAGAAGGCATGGAGGGCTAAAGCACCATTGGAGCTTGTTCATACCGATGTGTGTGGACCAATGACAACACCAACTCATGCGGGTAATAAGTATTTTATTATTTTCGTTGATGATTTTTCAAGAATGACATGGATTTATTTCATGAGACAAAAATCACATGTGTTCTCTATTTTCAAAAAATTTCAAAAACTTGTCAAAAGGCAAAGTGGCCATCTTATCAAAGTGTTAAGAAGTGATAGAGGTAGAGAATACAACTCAAATGAGTTTGAAAAGTTTTGTGAAGATATTGGCTTGGAGAGACAATTAACGGTTGGGTACACTCCACAACAAAATGAAGTGGTAGAAAGAAAAAATAGAACAATTATTGAGATGGGAAAATCAATGCTTCATGAGAAGAGGCTACTTAAATCATTTAGGGGTGAAGCCATGTAAACGGCTGCTTACTTGATGAATAGGAGTCCAACAAAAGCGGTGGAGAATAAAACTCCATTTGAAGCATGGAGTGGAAGGAAACCATTATTGAAACACTTGAAAGTTTTTGGGTGTATTTGTTTGGCTTATGTTCCAAGAGAAGTGAGGCACAAACTTGATGAAACTAGTGAAAAATGCATCTTTGTGGGTTATAGCTCAAAATCAAAGGGTTATAGACTCTTTAATTTGAAGAAGAATAAATTGATTATTTGTAGAGATGTTCTCTTTAATGAGAAGGCTGCTTGGGATTGGAAAGAGAAGAAAGTTCAAGATTAAATCCCAATTTTCAATGAAGAATCAGGAAATCAAGAAAGTGAAAATGAAGATTTTCTTAAAGTTCCACAAGAAATGTCTCCCGTATCTAGCTTACAATCAATCCTAACTTCTCCATCAAACTCAAATTCCTCATCTCCAAGTTCAACTCCAAGAAGAATAAAAAGTCTTAGTGATGTGTATGCAAGTTGCAATTTTTGTGTTGTTGAACCGAAGAACTTTGAAGAAGCAATTAAACAAGAGGAATGGAAGAAAGCTATGGAAGATGAAATTTATGTGATTGAGAAGAACAAGACTTGGGAGCTAGTAGAGAAGCCGGAAGACAAAGATGTGATTGGTGTGAAATGGATTTTTAAAACAAAATTCAATCTGGATGGCTCCATTCAAAAGAACAAAGCAAGACTTGTAGCAAAAGGGTATTCACAACAGCCCGGAATTGATTTTCAAGAAAAAATTTCACCCGTGGCTCGTCTTGACACAATTAGAGCACTCATTACCTTGGTGGCTCAAAATGGTTGGTCCTTGTATCAACTTGATATAAAATCAGCCTTCTTGAATGGTGTTTTGAAAGAGGATGTCTATGTAGAACAACCTCAAGGCTTTGTTGCAAAAGGAGAAGAAGAGAAAGTTTACAAATTAAAGAAGGCGTTGTATGGCCTAAAACAAGCACCTCGGGCATGGTATAGTGAGATTGATTCTTACTTCATCAAAAAAGGCTTTCAAAGGAACAAAAGTGACCCAACCTTGTACTACAAGACACAAGGTAAAACTGAGATTCTTATTGTTTCTGTTTATGTTGATGATTTGGTATTTACCGGTAGTGATGGAAAAATGATTGATGATTTTAAAAGAGAGATGATGAAAAAATATGAAATGAGTGATTTGGGTTTGTTGCATTACTTCTTGGGCATTGAAATTTATCAAAAAGAAGAAGGAGTTTTTATTTGTCAAAAGAAGCATGCTAAAACTCTTATTGAAAAATTCAAAATGTTGAATTGCAAATCCGTTTACACTCCCTTGGTTGTGAATGAAAAATTGATGAAAGAAGATGGAAGTAAAGAAGTGGATGCATCTTTCTATAGAAGCTTGGTTGGAAGTCTAATATATTTGACATCTTCAAGACCCAACATCATGTATGCTACAAGCTTATTATCTCGGTTTATGCACAATCCAAGTCAAATTCATGTTGGGGCTGCAAAGAAGGTATTGAGATATATACAAGGTATACTTGATTTTGGCATCTTGTATGAGAAAAATGTTGATGCAAAGTTGTTTGGTTTTTGTGATAGTGATTGGGCCGGATATGTTGATGATATGAGAAGTACTTCCGGTTATGCATTCTCTCTTGGTTCGGGTGTATTTTCATGGGCATCTAAAAAGCAAGAAACGGTTGCGCAATCTTCTGCCGAGGCTGAGCATATTTCAGCATCAATGGCAGCGTCACAAGCAATATGGCTAAGGAGAATTTTTGAAGATATTGGTGAGAAGTAAAGAGAAGTTACTCCAATTTTATGTGACAACAAATCCGCAATTACTATGACAAAGAATCCTATTTTTCATAGTCGCACAAGATACATTGCAATCAAGCATCACTTCATTAGAGAAGCCGTAGAGAATGAAGAGATTCAACTCAAGTATTGTAAGACAGAAGACTAAGTTGCAGATATTTTTACCAAAGCATTTCCAAAAAATAAGTTTGAATACTTTAGAGAATTGTTGGGTGTCACAACATGGCATTAAGGGGGGTGTGTTAAAAATAATTAATGCCATATTCATTCATGTATATGTTCATTCATGCATCTGTTATTGTACATGTATCAAGTGTGTACATGTATCAAGAGTGTACATGTATCAAGTGTGTGCATGTATCATGTATGTGGTTGAGATTGTCTTGAAAAGTTCAAAGGTCTATGAGAGAATAGTATATATAGGGTAAGGTATTTGTTGTTTAGATATCAACACAACAAAGAATTCAATTCAATACAATATTTGTTTCTCTCCTCTCTTCACTTAGAAATTATTTAGTTGGTTGAAACTATAGCCAACACAATAGGGCTCGGTATAAAAGGGAAACCTTGATATATTATTTTAGCTATTTTTAGCAAGATTGCTAATTATTACTTTATTATTAAAGTTTCCATATTAGTTCTAATTAAATAAGTTAAACTTTCAATTATTTTGTAATTATATATATATATATATATATATATATATATATATGGGATAGAATGAGTATTTTTCTTTCTTAATTTGCCTTTTGGTTTCTTCACGATCCTATCTGTTTTGGTTTTTTCCATTGCTTTTGCTTTTCATCATTGAGACCAGTTTTGATTTGCAAATTTGTTTTGTTATTTTTTATATTTGATTTTCAATTTTACTCTTAATTGCTCTTTTGAAAAAAAATAATAATAATAAAATAAATAAATAAAATCTTGACCTTACAAATTGAGTTAACACATTTCTTATTGTTTTTGAACTTCTTGGTTGATGTTGGCAACTTTTCTTCTGTACATATTTTGCAAGTAAATGTTGATGCTTCTTCTTCATATTTTGATTCATGATTCTGTTCATAACTCATTCCACGGCAATGTATATTAAATCAAACAATTAGGATCAAACTTAAAAGTAAGAGAAAAAAAATGGAATTAAAATCTACAAGTACTCCTTCTAAATTGAATTTACGTACCTTCCCGGAGAAAATTTGTGTTATGACTTTCATCTTGGATCGATGTTTTTGGGATGTATTTTTTTTTTTTTTTTTTTTTTTTTTGTATTGGCAGCAATACTGCTTCTATATATATGTATATATTATTTCTCACAGGTATTTTTATTAGAGACTCAAGAAGTAATTCATTTACCTTTTCTATAAAGAAAGTAAAAATAATTTAGACTTTCACTTCTATTCTGATTCTATTTCTTGTATCCTTAACGAAAGTTAAAATAATTAAGTCTTTCACTTCTATATTTTTTGTATTCTTAACGAAAGTAAAAATAAAAAGTGTGCGTCAAGGGACGTTCTCACAAAGAGTGTGTTTCATGCGCCGCCACGGTGGAAGCTGAATTTGACCCAACTGCCACCAATTTGAAGTCAAATTCAAATTCTTATGACACACGTCATATCAACCCATGCAAAGCTGAAACTTCACGTGCACTAACTTAGAATCAGGTGGACCAAATCTTAACCAACCCTAACCAAAATGATAACAACTCATTTTCATTCCCAACCCTGCCAGTTGGTTCCTCGTTAAACCCTGATTACACTTTTCACCCCATCCAAACATCAACATCTCACCTTCCACAACCTCCAACCCAGCCAGCACATACGGCTACTGTTCCAGCCACTACAGAATGTTGCAGGGTTAAGGACCGAAGTCCTGAAGATGATAATTGGGCCTCTATTGCAAGTTCCCCTCCCAAGGCATAAAACCTGGAGTTTTTTGAGCCTTCTAAGCTTAATGATGGGCTGGTGGTTGAACCTTCTGATGAAGTTTGTGATGAAGGTATTAAATTTTGGTCTTCATGTCTCACGAGTACCTTCCAAAGGAGAATGCCATTCAAGCTTGTATGTAGCACTGCCCACAAGCTCTGGGGTTCCAGGGGGTTGGAAAGAGTCCTTGTTAGCAAGAATGGAACTTTTTTCTTCAGATTTTCTTCTCCAGAGTAATGTAGGAGTGTCCTTGTAGGTAGACAGTGAACCTTCACAAGTAAGCCTATTACTCTCAGTTTATGGCATGTTGATCCACCTCCTGCTCCCAATGAATCTCCCAAATCCTTATCCATTTAGGTCAAACTTTTTAATGTGCTCTTACATTATTGGTCCCCCAAGGGATTGAGTTATGTGGCAAGTGCCATTGGCAGGCCTCTATTTGCAGATGCCATAACCCAAGATATTAGCAGGGTTGACTATGCTCTGATTTGTGTTGAGATCACCCCAACATCCCCCCTCCCCTCCTCTTTCCATGTCAGAAACAAATGAGGCAGTTTGGTTGAAATCAATGCCCAATATCCTTGGAAGCCTGAAGCTTGTGCAATTTGTGAATCATTTGGGCATATTTATGACCAATGTAACAGAAAGGAGAAGAATTGTGTTCCCAAGCCTGGTCTTGATAAAGCTTTATCGGATGAGTCATGGCATCTTATCACTAGAAGAAAAGGTTCATCCTCTCAATGTCATCCTATTCAAAATCCATTCTCCAAGCAAACCAACTCCACCCCAGAGAAGGAGGCCTCTACATCTGTTTCTTATGAACAGGCATTAATCCCCACAACTAGTTTGCCCATGCAAGGTGTAACTATGTTGGATCAATCTATTTCCACTCCCAAAGAAGTTCAAGAGTTACCTTTGCCCCCCACCAGTACTGAAATTAAGCCTGTTTCTGAGCATAATACACCCTTTCTATCTAACAAATTCAAAGCATTAGATCTTGTAATTGACCTCTTCTCCTATAAGATGGTTGTATCGAATGGCTGTATTGCCTCATCCCAGCCAGTCCCAATTGCCAATTCATTTGGAGCCTTGGAGCTTGCAGATGAGCCTGAGGTGCTGACTGCCTCTGAAGATGAAGACTCAACAACTTGTGTTCCAAATAATGACCAGTATGATCCCTCTTATTCCCCCATACTCAACAAAACCCTTAAACCTAGGAAGCCAAACCATGGTAATCACTCTGAGATAAGTAAAAGGTTAAAATTTCCAAGCCATGTTTGAACAATGTTGTGACCCTTAAGGGGTGCAGGGGGTTATGTAAGCTAACAAGCTCTTCCCAATGATTTGGGGAGCTTGGAATATCAGAGGGTTGAATTCCCCCCCCCCCCCTTCAAACAAGTGGAAGTTAGAAAGTTAATCGAGGAACATGGTTTATGCCTAATGGCTTTGATGGAAACCAAAGTTAATCATAGCAATGTTGCTGAGATTCATAGAGCGATTGCCCCAACTTGGAGTATTTTATGCAATTATCAGTTCTCAGTGCTTGGTAGGGTGTGGATTCTTTGGAACCCCACTCAGCTCTCTGTTACTTCTCTATCTATGAATGGTCAAGTGATTAATTGTAATGTGTGGATTCCTTCTTTGAGTACAAAATGCTTTGCTTTTTTCGTATATGGTGCTAATACAGCTGAGGATAGGGAATCACTCTGGAGGAGTATTAACCATCTCAATGTCTCAGGAGTGCCATGGATTCTAATGGGGGATTTCAATGTCCTAAAGCATGTTAATGAATCCTTTGGGAGAGCCAGTAGATGGACTCAAGGCATGATGGATTTCAATGAATGTGTTCACAGAAATGAATTAGATGACCTGAGATTCTCTGGTATTCAGTTTACATGGTCTAATAACAGCTTTGGTTGTGCCAACATTTCGAGGAAGCTGGACAGGGTTTTGGTGAATCAGGTTTGGATGTCAAAATTTCCACAGGCTGCTTGTGAATTTCTCCCTCATGGTATTTCTGACCATTCACCTATGGTTGTCAATTTGGGAGACATTACACCCAAAAGAAATGTACCTTTCAAATTTTTTAACTTCTGGACTTTGAATGACAAGTTCTTAGATATTGTGTTTCATGGATGGCGAAGGGAGGTTCATGGCACAAAAATATTTTGTGTTGTCCAGAAAATGAGATCACTAAAGTATCCACTGAAGCTCCTAAATAAAGGAGTCTTTGGTTCTATTTCCCATAAGGTTGCAAATTGTAAAGTTGATTTATTACAGTGTCAAACCAACTTGGATGTGAATCCTACTAATGACTAGCTGAGACATAGAGAGAGGAAACTTGCAGCTAAGTACAGTGAGATATGTTTGGCTGAGGAGATCTTCTTCAAACAGAAAGCTTAAATTCATTGGCTAAAAGTGGGTGACCAGAACACATCTTTCTTCATGAAATCTTTCTCCTCCAAGGCCAATAGAAGGAAGGTGGTTTCAGTGGAAGACTCATTAGGTAATACTATCCAAGGACCTGATCTCAGGAATGAATTCCTAAAACACTTTCAGCATTTTCTTGGCCAGAGCTACACAAACTACCCAGGTATGTCATCTTACTTTAACTTGATTTCTAAGTCTGTCCACCTCACCTCTTACCTATGCTCAATGCCATTCCATCAGACTTAGAAATCCAGAAATGCATTCTCTCCTTCAAACCTTATAAAAGCCCTGGACCTGATGGCTTTATGTGATACTCCTCGGATCCGAGACGCAAGTTGATCAGGCCCAAGCCCGAACCCGAAGGAATATCAAACAATTAATATTTTAATGAACACGGAATACAAATTGAATTAAAGAAATAAAAATAATAAGCTGAAAGAAACTAGAATAAAAATCCTCAAAACATAATTATTTAAATCCGTTAATCCAAAACTCCATAAGTTTACAACTCGGGAATCCATCCAGTGGACCCCTTATTAAAACCCAATAGAAACTAAAATATCTGAAATAGAATCTAAAGCTAAACATAGAAAAGATTCCTACGTAGTCGGAGAAATGAATAGCTGTATCTGCTCTGCACATCCAAGCTCTAACCCTGGAACTGACGAACACTTGAAAAATAAAGAGTGGGTCAGGCCCACATGCAAGTCCTATTCTACTACGATCCAAGGAGTAATCCAATACGCAGATACATCTTAAATAGCTCAACAATATCTATCTAGTTCATACATATATATATCTACACTAAGAGACATTCACTGGACTACAGTAGGGGTCTCAACCTGAATAGAAGATAATGTAATACCCCTAATTTTAAAAAGGCAGTCCTGGAATTTAATTTAATTATTTATTGTATTTTTTATTAAATTAATTGATTATTTGTTTGTTTTGATAAATAAATTATTTGCTTATTTGATTTTTTTTTTTAATTCAATTAATTGTGTTTTCTTTAATCAATTGCTTTAATTGTATTTTGGTTTGTTTCATTAATTTAAATGTATTCTCAAGTTTAATTAATTACGTGCTTATGTGAATTCACTGTTTAAGAATTTAGGGTTTTGGTTTTAGCCGACATAGGTTATTAAAAGGTTTTCTTGGGCTGACTAAGAGTTGCATTAGGGCTCTAATTATACAAGGATTAGGGTTGGAGTATTACGCCTATAAATATAATTTTATGTGGGTTTAAGGGTTTTAGAAAATACAAAACTCTGTTCACGATACAAAGAGAGCAACAGAGAGAAAGAAAGAGAGATAGGAGAGGAAGGCTAGGTTGGACCAAGAAGGAGGAAGGAGAGGCTGCTTATAGGTGAAACCAACAACAACAGAGGTGGAACTACAGTCTAAGATATTAACGGAACATTCAGAGACAGAGGATTTCAGTTTCAAAATTTGGAATTGCAGGCAAGTCTCTGTTCT
The DNA here is from genome assembly GCF_030987335.1 of Cornus florida. Classification (NCBI taxonomy): domain Eukaryota; kingdom Viridiplantae; phylum Streptophyta; class Magnoliopsida; order Cornales; family Cornaceae; genus Cornus; species Cornus florida. Next base: position 28,607,133 of record NW_026775572.1, read on the forward strand.
TCACTTTCCCATTAATTCGTGTTCTGTGCATGCCTAGTTGGACTCCAGGGATTTAAATAAAGATTAAAATGGACTTAAATAAAAGTAATAACAAGTCTTTTATGCATATATGATTTTTATTTAGTCTCGTTGATAATCTGGTTTGCCTAATCCTTGATGTTTCTGTTATTTGTTTCTTCTCGGTGTTTATGTTAAGCTTTGATTAAATGGGGATCATGATTATGTATTGAGGACTAGATATCAATCTGGGGTTAAGATTGAACTCTGAAATAAGTATTAAAAACAGTATTCAATTTTCACATAAGAAATCTGTTTTGAATCGCTTAAGTTTATAACTGAGTTTTTGTAATCGTCGCTTTAAAAGGCTGTGTTCAATACATGTTATGGTTGTGTGTTAGTGGTTTAAGGTGTGTCTAGGATTGAGTTGGAACCTGATGAGCGCTGAAAAGTACACATTTAAACCCCTTAAGCTTGAGTATTCTAGGACCTTTATCTATCTTATTTACCCGTTTTAGTACTTATTTGTGTTTTTGTCTATTTCAGGTCAATAATGTTAAAATGGGCTAAAAATGAGTTCTTAAGGCCTTTTTGGAGTCAAACTAAGTCTTAGCGATGATCCGGAGCAAAAAGAGGCTGATTTGGAGCAAAAAGAAGCTGATACTGAAAAGCTGAAAAGTTGGATGGATCGCAGAAAAAGTTGGATCGATCGAACTTTTAATTGGATCGATCAGAAAAGTTGGATCAATCGAAAAATAAGTTCAATCGATCGAAAAAAGTTGGATCGATCGAAAATAAGTTGGATCGATCGAACTGGACATGCTGGCAGCAAGCTGTCACTTTTTCCGTGCGCGCCCAAAAGTTCACCTACCAAAAAGTTGCGGGATTAGATATTTTTAGGCATATATTCTAGACTTAGTGACTAAGAAAAGGACCTTCTATATAAAGGGAAGCAACCCATTTGTAAAAGAGGATTCTTTAGGCTTTTTATCATTTTTATTTTCTACATTGTAATTTTTATTTCTCTAGAAAAGTTAGAGATTAGGGTTAGAAGAAAAGAGAGAAGTGGAGGCACATCTCAAGAACACATCTCTAAATCTACTATCTCTCTATCTCTAGAGCTTAAAAGAAGAAGAAGAAGAAGAGCAAGAAGAAGATGAAGCCATGATTGGAGCTTGATTCCATGACTACATCCACCTCCTCCATGATTGACTAGATCTACACTTAGGGCTTGGATAAGCCCTAAGTCCTAAACCCTTGTATTTCTATTTTTGGGGATTTTTATATATATTGTTGTGATTAGTGTTCTAGCCTTGTGAATGTCATGAATCTTGGTATATTTCTATGATTTCCATGGTCTAATTCTTCCTATTAATTCTCTAGTTTATTTACATGTCTATGTGTGATTAAATTAGGAATTATGTCTCACATGATTCATATGGGTTAATTCTTCCATTGATTCTCTATTTTATTTACATGTTGTCTTATGTGTGATTATTTGGGGAATTGATCTCTACACTAGTTTTTCTATATTAATTGCATGTCTATGTGTGATTGATTGAAAATCTAGTGATGGCTAGACATTAGTGCTTAATGGAATGCTCTTGTTATGTCTCTTGATGGTTCATACTTATTCCTTGATGGATTATACCTCTTCCTTAGTTTATTTTCATGCTAGTAGTGTAGTTATAGTGTAGTGTTAGATGGGGGAGACAATTCATGCTTGTTCTTTGATGTTCCATGTTTTTGAATGCAAGAAGCATATGCTCTAATATTGTGGTGTAATGGAATTTTGAGCTTAATGAAGGATTAATGACTAGTTATGATATGTTGTATCTTTCACATGTGTTTAGACAATTTATTCCTCTCCCAATAGATATATTGTGGCCTCTCACATGATGTTTAGACAATACATGTTTAACTAAGTCATCCTTGTGAATTATTTGGACTATGAGCTTAATGAAATGTTTAATGACTTGATTTGATGTTTTGTTCTCTTCACATGTTGTCTAGACAATATATTCCTCTTCTAATAGATATATTATGGCCTTTCACATGTTATTTAGACATTATACACTTGTTGAGTCACCTTTGCTAGTCGAACCAATTTTGTTCACAACAATGTATTCCCCATTAATGGAAAGCAAGTGGTTAATTACATGAGCTTAGTGGTGATTCCAATACCCTAAGTCCTCTCTTCTCATCTCTTAAATCCCTATCTCTACTTAGTTTTATTTTAATTACATTTTAATTAATTCTTTTCTAGAAGTAATCAACCAACCCAATTCTCTTTTGCAATCATTTGGTACGCTAGAGTCGAAGTTGAAATTCCAACACGTATAATCCCTTGGGACGATCCCTACTCACTCTTGCTACGTTAGTAGTGGTGTTGATAGTGGTTTTTATAAATTTAAATTTGACATAAAAGGCTTTTCTTGAACCACACATTCACTACATTCAGTTTGGCGTATTGGAACGGCCGTCGTCAGAACCTAGAACAAGGACTAAAAACATCACAGAGGGTCTAGGGAAACACCGGAGTTGAAGCAGATGAAGCTAGAACGAAGAGATGGCTGCTAAGAGGAAGGAGAGAGGGCTCCAAACCTCTTAGAACCGGATCCCAAAGGGGAGAGCCGGCTCTAGGTATCATGGAGCCGGCTCTAAGATCCTAGAGCCGGCTCTAGGTGCAAATATAGAGCAGGCTCTCATTTTTCTAGAGCTTGCTCTTCTTGAAAAGCACTGTAACGTGCATTTTGTTAAAACTGTTTGTTTTTCAGGATTTTTTTTTTGCAATTAATTTAAATTGGTTTAAATGATGTGTGGGACTATTCAAGGCTAGATTTATGGTGCAAAAATATAAATTCATAGCTGGATTAAAAGTTAGAGCAAAAGGAACCTAAGAGAACATGGGTAGTTTGCTCTCTGTTTTTATTAGTTTTGTATACTGGAACGGAATAAGGTTTTTATATATAATTTAATTATATATAATCATATATTTATTCAGTATGTTAAGGATGGTAAATTAATTTTATTTTAACCATGCTTAGTTAGATTTAATTGATACTTAAATTTCTTTTAACTGTATCAATTCGGGGACTATATTGGAGGATTTGCTAGGTTGATATACCGGAGCTTGGCAAGGTTGTTGTGTATGATTTAAATATATGTCTAAATCACAATTCTATAGTACTTGAAGTTTAGTGAATTAACTGAGTTTTCCCTATGCTTAACTTGGGTTTATTTGATACTTAAATTATACTAAATTGTATCAATTCATGGATTATGCTGGAAAATATAAATGTGTGCAAATTATGTAGCAATTTACATTGTTGGAGTTGGATTTTAGGCTCGGTATTGAATGCCTAATATTTATGTATACTATGGAATGTGGTTGATAACTATTTAATATTGTTTTGTCAACTATGTTAACTGGAGGATTGTATGTACCGGTATGGGACGGTAACGTACTAGATATGGATTAGTTCAAGCACTAAATCCTACCTAATTTGGAATGAGTTGGATTAACCATAAAAAGGTTAAGTCCTACTTATATGGATATATATGAACCGGTACGGGACGATGTCATATTAGGGCTGGCTTAGTTCAAAACACTAAGACCTACCTATATTGGGAATGGATTAGTTCAAAACACTAAGTCCTACTTAATTTGGATTAAGGTATGGATTAACCATAAAGGTTAAGTCCATCACCTACTTGTGTCATGTCAATTAAATAAATTGAATGACCTATTATGGTTTCAGGATGGATTTGTTATACATATATCAAACCACTATGCAGATGGATGATATTTTGTATTAGGAGTACGGACTTTATATATTTATTATATGTACCATGGTATGAGCTTGAGTCTCAGGACCATGGTTAGGGCGCGTATATCGCCTAGGATGGATAACTGGACATAGGTGTTGTTTCCTGGTAGGTCTAGGTACTCATGCCCATCTTAGGGTGCATATTTGCATGTTACCTTCTATTCAGGCTGAGACAAACCTACTGGACTAGCGAGCGTCCTATAGTGTGAACTATATACTTATATGGACTACTCTAGCTATTGTTGAGTCTTCCTAGGATGTATCTGCGTATCGGATTACTGTTTGGATTGTAGTAGATCAGGACTTGCATGTGGGCCTGACCCACTTCTTTATTTTTCAGGTGTTCGTCAATTCCAGGGTTAGAGCTTGGACGTGCAGAGGAGATACAGATATTCATTCCTCCGACTATGTAGGAATCTCCTTTATGTTAGCTTTGGTCTTTATTTCTATTATTTTCAGTTCCGGTTTGAGAATCTTTAATAAGGGGTTCAATGGATGGATTCCCAAGTTGTAAACCTATGGGGTTTGGATTTAACGGATTTTAAATAATTATTTTATTTTAAGGATTTTCAATTAGCATTCTTTCAGCTTATTATTTTTAATTCTTATTTTATCTTGTATTCTGTGTTCGATTACATATTAATTGTCTGACATCCCTCGAGTTTGGGCCTGGGCCTGATCAACTCGTGTCTCGGATCCGAGGGGTATCACAGATAACATTCGAAAACGCACCCAAAGGTGGGCATGAGTACCTAGACCTAACAGGGTACACATCAACCTACCATAACCAACTACGCATCCACTGCATATACGCACCCTAACCAACGAGTCTGGGACTCAAGCTCATCTTGTGGTACCATAAACATATATATAAAGTCCGTCCAAAACCAAGGTATATCATTCAAATACTTATTGAGATGACATACAATATACAACTAGTTAATCACTCAACTTATTGAGTTAATATGACTTAACAACCATCCATTAATCCAGGAATCCATTCAACTTAATCACAGTTGATCTGACTCAATCACAATTTGGATTCAATATTTTTCAATCCATCCTTTAATCCATTAGGGTAGGTTTAAGCGTTTTGAGCTAAACCGTCCCTAGTATGTCACTGTCCCATACCGGTGCATACAATCCTCCATATCCTTGTAAATTACAAAACATAATAATAAGCTAGTAATTTACAATCCATATCATTGCAGAAAGGTATTTAAAATTTCAGCAATATAAATCCCAGCATTAATTCATGTAACTGCACTAGAGAATTTGATATTCCAACAATTAACATCCACAACATGCATAGTTCAAACCTTAAACATAAAATGATCTATCATGCATCTAATATAAGATTTATAATCTTATTATAATCCATTATGTTGCCCAAAACTAAGCTAAGCAATTTGGTTCTTTCCATCCATTATCAGTATGCTAAGTTATATGCTTTTATACTGATTCATCCTTTAAATAATTTATAAAAATTTATTTACATATCCGTATTGTCAAATTTCCTAAGCATAAGAAGTGTATTATGCATTTTAGAACCATCCAAAGTCCATTTAACCCATTTAGATTAATTAAAATAGGTTCTAAAACAATTCTGGGCAATTAAAACTAAGTTCCAGGTCGCGGCCCAACTTAGTCGGCTCAGTCTCCAACTGAGTCGGCTAAGTTGGTGCTGATGCCGTCTTCTTCGTCCGTTCAGCCTCTGTAAATCCTAAAACTCCATTGCTAAGGCCTCTAAGCTTCAACCTACGTCCCATACATCCATACTAAATTATTTTAAGTGTTTTAACACACAAAGATTCAATTTAAACTAACAGTTCATGTATAAAGATCACAAAACTAAAGAAAACACGAACAGGTACGTATAACTCTGCAACCCTCTGTTTTATTTTGATTAAGCATGCATAATTAATTTGTTTTAGCATTAATTAAACTCATGGAGTCTAGCTAGGTATGCACAGAACACGAATTAAAGGGAAAGAGCAAGAACAGAAACTTGCCTTTGAGTTTCAGATTTGAAACTCTAATCCACGTCTCTGAACTTCCAACTTTGTTCCACGCCTCTGTTACTCTTGGCTAACCCAAAAGCAACCCATTCCTTCCTCCTTGAGCCTCTCTATTAAACCCTCAAAGTTCCCTCTCTGTTGTTCTCTGTATTCCTCTCTGTAACTCTCCGTTTCACAGTATTCGTGAATAGGCTGAATAGGGTTTGTTTTGTAACCCTTGGCAGACGTATGCTTATGTATTTATAGGTTTTAATCTAAACCCTATATTAAATCCTAAACCAACAACAAGTCGGCTCTAACCCAACTACAATGTATAACATAAACCCTAATAATGAAGCAGCTAAATTACATTTAAATCACAAAGCCACATAAATAATTAAAACGCTAGAATATAATTAAGTTAAAAAAATAAAATACAATTTAAATAACCAATTAAAATAATTCCATTAAAACCATAATAATAAAATAAAATAAAACACCATTTAAATAAACCAATCCACAAGTAATTTAAACAACACAAGACAAACAAGCATGTAATCGATTAACAATCAAATAATCAATTAAGTCTAACGCACAAGCAACTAAACAATTTAAATAATTAAAAATTCAATTAAAACAATAAATAAAATACCAGGACTATCCTTCTGAAATTAGGGGTATTACACTTTAACTCTCATTTCTTCATTCATGCTTGGCCAATCATTGGTCAATACATCATTGATGCAATTAAGGATTTCTTTTCATCAGGAAGAATGCTTTCTGAAATCAATTGCTCCTATATAGCCCTTGTACCAAAAATCCCAAATCCTTCCACAGTAGGTGACTTTAGGCCTATCTCTTGTTGTAACCTCATTTACAAATGCATTTCCAAGCTTCTTGCAAACAAGCTCAACCTTGTACTCTCATCAATTATCAACCCTGCACAGAATGCATTTGTAAAGGACAGACAGATCACTGATAACATATTACTCACCCATGAACTCCTAAATGGTTACAGTAGATCCAACCATTCACCATGTTGTACAATGAAGATTGACCTTAGGAAGACCTTTGATACACTACATTGGCAATTCATACTTGATACACTCCATTTATTTGGTTTCCCTCCTCAGTTTATACAATGGATTGCTCAATGTATCTCAACACCTTCTTACTTCATATCACTAAATGGAGAACTTTTTTGGTTTTTTCAAGGGGAAAAGGGGGGGTAGACAAGGGGACCCCATCTCTCCTATGCTGTTTGTTCTTGCTATGGAGGTACTTTCCTTATCCCTTGGCAATGCAATTTCAAACAACCCAAGTTTTAAGTTTCATTGGAGGTGCAGTAAGCTTTCTATTACACACATTACCTTTGCTGATGACTTGCTACTTTTCTCATTTGGTAATCTTACATCTGTCAATGTGTTGCACAATGCTTTAACAAGGTTCGTACAATGGTCTGGTCTCTCAATTAATTGTTCAAAGAGCCATGTTTTCTTCTCTAGGGTAGATAACCAAACCAAAGCAGCTATACTCAACCTCCTGCAATTTGATGCTGGTGTCTTACAAATAACTTACCTGGGTTTGCCTTTGACTTCACCTGCAATTAGTGCAACAGATTGCCAACCCTAGTTCAAAAGATCACAGCTAAAATTTGCTCTTGGACTTCAAGATTCCTCTCATAAGCTGGTAAAGCTGTACTGATCAAATTCATCCTTCACTCTATCCAAACTTATTGGTCTCAAACATTCATCTTACCTCTAAAAGTCATTGAACAAGTCAACCAGATCTTGAGAAGACTCTACTGGTCTAGAGTTGAATTGAGGAAAAATGGTGCTAAGCTTGCCTGGGTAGCCATTTGTAGGCCTAAATACAATAGTGGTTTAAGTTTTGATTGCATTGATTTATCTAATAGAGTTGTAGGTCTCAAGCATATTTGGAAATTATGTGCAAAGAAGAACAATCTTTGGGTGGGTTGGACCTACAAGTATCTCATCAAGAACAAGAGCTCTTGGACTGTTAAACCAACTTCACTCAGTTATGCGTTTTAGAGGAAATTACTGAAGCAAAAGGAAATGGCTAGAGGGGTAATCAGGCATAGGATTGGAACAGGTCTTGATACTATGATGTGGATTGATTTTTGGCTTCCAAATGGTCCACTTTTTTCTCAGCTGGGGCTTTCTGAGGTGGAAATTCTTCAACTTGACACAAGTGTCAAAGTTGATAACCTAATTTCCAACTCTCAGTGGTCAATTCCAGACTCTCTTCAACAGATTCCTTTCTTTAATTCCAACTCCTTCAATTCTCAGTTACAGAGCTTGCATTCCCCCAAGTTAAATCATTGGATTTTCATAGAGGACCACGATGGATTACTTCTGCCCTCCCTCACTGTCATTTAGTTGGCACAAACTTGTTTGGTTCAAGCACAACATTCCCAAATACAGTCATATTTTTTGGATGGCTATCAAAGAGAGACTTTACACTCTTGATTTAAAGCCTATGCGACATAAACACTACACCAATAGATGCTACCTTTGTATGTCTGGTTGGGAGTCATTGGATCACCTATTCTTTAAGTGCCCATTCAGTAGCTCAGTTTAGGAATTCATACAGAATGTTGCTAGATTCTACATTAGGCCTAATTGTTAGACTGATCTCATTTCATGGTGTTCATCCAACTGGCAAATGAATCATTTCACACTGCATAAGCTCTTGCTCTCTGTTGCTGTCTACTTTATCTAGTTTGAAAGGAATGCCAGGGCCTTCAGAAATAAGGCTTCTAGTGCTCAACACATCATTCAACTCATCAAAAGTTGCATCAAATCAAGACTATCATCAGGCCTAATTGTTAGACTATCATCGGTTTGGGAATTCATACAGAATGTTGCTAGATTCTACATTAGGCCTAATTGTTAGACTGATCTCATTTCATGGTCTTCATCCAACTGGCAAATGAATCATTTCACACTACATAAACTCTTGCTCTCTGCTGCTGTCTACTTTATCTAGTTTGAAAGGAATGCCAGACCCTTCTTAAATAAGGCTTCTAGTGCTCAACACATCATTTAGCTCATCAAAAGTTGCATCAGATCAAGACCATCATCACTGGTTTTGAAGAAGGAGGCTGAGCTTAACCAAAAGTATTCAATGGAGGATCTGCAGAAGATGTTCCTTGATGGATGTGCATTTGCTGGCTGCCACACATGGCTTCTTTCAGATGATTAACCAATTCTGGAGGTTGTTTTATAGGTCTTAAAGATGTTTAGTCCAAGTTGGTGTTGATGTATACTACTATTTGGTGATATTTGGTTTTTGCTTGTTCATGTTTGGTTTTTGTTTTGCTATTCACTCCCTATACTTGGGGGTATCTTGTACATTCTATTCTTTTCTTTCTTAATATATACTAACCTTTTAACTAAAAAAAAAAAAAATTTAAAAATTAATAATCTGATTCTATATCTTGTATTCATAAAGAAAATAAAAATAACTTTAGCCTCATCTTTCTAATCGTATAAAAAAAATAAAAAAAAATTTATCCTACATCTTTTTAAATTCTATTTCTTCAAATTTACGTCACTCACATATATACCTCCCGACAACTCTCACTCACCAAAACTCTCATTCTTTCAAGAGAATACCAAGGTGGTAATTGATGTGAGCAGGTAAATTGCATATAACAAATATTCTCTTTCATTAAATGATCTTAATTAAAAAAAAACAAATGAAATTGATTGTATAGAATTTGTACACAATTTCTCTAGACTTTGTGGATTGAACTTTAATGGAAAAAATAATCTTAATTTTGAGATTGTTTTAAGAGTTTGAAAATACACGTATCAATAATGAAATTTATATTACCTTTGCACTAATGTGAAAACTTCGGCTCTCTTGCACACTTATACCAAAAAGTAGTTTGCATAAATCAAGAATATGTCATTTCTACCCAACACATATATATATATACACAAGGGTCAAGTGCAAAAAAAACATTCTTATAGTAAGTATACTGAAAACACCCTAAACTATGATATTTGTGTAAATTGGTCATACTTACATATTTACTATAAAATTGGACTAAAATGTCCTTAGCAACACATATATACTCCTTTCTAGGGATGGCAATGGGGTGGTTTGTGGCGGGTTTCCCATTCCTCATCCCCGCCCTCGTTTAATTTTGGTACCCCCAAAACCGCCCCATAACCGGTTCACTTTTTCCCTCTAATCCCCATAACCGCCCCCACCCCATCCCCATTTATCCCAGCCCCGCCCCGCCCCACCCCCTCCCCATAACCGATTAGGGCAAATCATTCAGATCTGAACTTGCCCTCTCTCGATCTCTCTCTCTGCAACTGTAAATTACAAAATCAGAAGGTTAAAACCCATATATTTTAGCCTCCCCAATCGCCTCCATCTCTATTCTCGTTCTCAACTCTGAACTTGCCCTTCCTCTCTTTCTCTCAGCAACTGCAAACTACAAAATCTACAAGAATCAGAAGGTCAAAACCCATATATTTCAGCCTCCCCAATCGCCTCCATCTCTATTCTTGTTCTCAACTCTGAACTTGCCCTCTCTCTCTCTCTCAGCAACTGCAAGCTACAAAATCTACAAGAATCAGAAAGTCAAAACCCATATATTTCAGCCTCCCTAATCGCCTCCATCTCTATTCTCGTTCTTAACTCTGAACTTGCCCCATCTCTCTCTCTCTCTGCAACTGCAAACTACAAAATCTACAAGAATCAGAAGGTCAAAACCCATATATTCAATGATGGGTTTGAGAGAGAGTTTAGAGTTACACGGCTGCCAGGTTCATGGATCTCTTAATAGACTCCAAGGAAAGACATCTCTCGGGGAATCACCTTTAGATCATCAAATCATCATTCGGTTGTGAATCAAATAGATGTTCTTCATGTAGTTTGAGAATTCGGCTGATCCCAAGTACTCCATCTCCATCTTGAATAGGGGAATATAGAAAGTCAAGAGGAAAAAGAATTGTATGAGTGCCGCCTCAATAGCAAAGTGGAAGTAATGAAGTGTAGGGTTTCCATTATATATATATGTATATATATAGTGAAGGTTACTTTAGTAAATATATTAACATGGGTGGATAAATTAATAATTTAACATATTAAACGGGGAGGTTGCGGGGGCGAGTTTGGGGCGGGGATCTTAGTCCCCCGCCCCCGCCCCACAACCGACCGGTTTTTTTTTTTTAACCCCCATCCCCACTCCATTTAAGTAAACGGTTCTCCAAACCCGCTTTAAATGGGGCGGGGCAGGGCGGTTTCCACTGGGTTGGGGATTTTTGCCACCCCTACTCCTTTCCCTCTCTATATATAGGTGTTGGGAAGCAATTAAACTTAGCATTTGCTCGTAGGGCATACTATGAACTTATGATATGGTAACATCTTTGTAGTTAATTTAACATATACTTTTAGTATTTATTTGTTAAGTGTATGTTTACAAGTTTCTGATCACAGAATATTTATTTTTATGTACGTATTAATTTAACTATGTGGACATCACTACCGATTCGAATTGGCTCATTCAAGGGACATCTCCCATCTATCACATTTTTTGTTCCTAACAGATTTTAGTTTGTAAGTTAATTATCAAAAATTGGATTTTCTGGTAAACTTCTTTTTAGTTTATTGTGAACTTTTTTCCTTCTGGGTCCAAAATATTAAATTAGAAAAATGGTTTATTTTATATTAAGTTTTAAATTGAATCAAGTTTTTCTAATTTTCATCTCTATCTACAGACTTAACAATGAACAAGGTGTTACTCGTCTATATCTTTTGGGCACTGTGTACCACATATCTTTTGTATCGGTTGACCGAGTTTTCACTTTTTGACTCTAATACCTTCGTTGGATTGGCGTTAGTTTACTACAATATCACAAAAGTAGCATGGCTCTCTTTTCTACTGAAACAAATAATGTGAATGCAAATAATATTTAATAAAATAAAAATACGAATAAGGAACCTATTTATATTAGGGATTGCTTTCACAAGCTCACATAAGTGAGCACCTTTCGTGATTTGAGATGATTCTAAAAAAAAAAAGCTAATCTATATCTATATATATACTATTCTAGAAGTATAAAGAATTTTTTAATAATTTTAAATTTTTTTTTTATAATATATATACATTTAAACCACTTTAATGACATAAAAAGTACTAATCTCAAAGTGATTCATTACACATAATGATTCATAAGTAAAGCACAAAAATTATTTTTAAAAAAAATTCTAGAGCCTAAACCACAATATTCCAAACAAAAACGTACCATCTATAATTCTATATACTTACAGCCAAATATACAAAGCAAATATATATAAAATAAAAAAATAAAAACGTACCATCTATATATATATGTAACTATATATCTATATATAAGCCATTTCTTAACTTTTTTCTTTTTTTAATTTTTTTTTATTTTCCACATGGTAAGTCTCATCAAAACACATAATGATTCATAGAAGTTTAATTAATCACCTATTTTATTTTATTTTCACCTATTGATTCAAACATCTATTCCACAATATTCCGAAAAAGAAAAAAAAAATTCCCTCCTACTATTTTACAAGCGACCCATCCTTCCCCAACAATTCTAAATAAAATAAAATATTTATATCTGTATATAATATCTAATCTATATACTACTATTAAAAGTGTAAGCCTTTTTTTTCTTCATTTTTATATGTTATTTATTTATTTTTGCTTTTATTAACACTTTTTTTTTTTTCGGTAAATAACACTTATTGATTTCAAGAGTTATTACAACTCTTGCATTTCCCACCTCTCTATTTGTTTGTTTTTAAATACACATTTTTTTTTTTTTTTTTTTTTTTTTTAAGAGTTACAACTCTTTAGTTTCTCCTTTAAATATTTTTCTATTTCCATCCTTCGTATACTTTGTTTTTGTATTTGTAGTTAATGCAGCATATGCGTGGTGTTCATCTGGTGATGCAGCATATCATTCCTAGCTTCTAATGTATGTTTTATGGCTATTCTTACTATTTGCAGGTTGAAGCTAGCTGCCCATGGTTTTCTAGTAGTAATGAGATCTTACCTGGATTCTCTTTGCTCTAACCTACGTTCTCACACAATTTCAAATGTTCAGTCCAATGATGATAAGATTTGTACTTTGTTCCAAATAAAATATTGAGTAAAACCAAATATATTTTATTGGAATGCAATGGGGGTGGACCTAGATTTTAGACAGGGCGCGGCTAAAATTTTGTAATAATTTTAGGGAGAGTATTAGTAATATTTTAGGAGTATATATTGAAAAAAAAAAAAAAAAAAATAGTATGGCATATTAATAAAAAATAAAAAATTCAGGGGGCAATTGCCACACTTCACTTGTTACTAGCTCCGTCCCTAATTGCAATGGATTGTTATTGTGTGTTTTTTTATTTTATTTTTATTATATATATATATATATATATATATATATATATATGTTTTAGTGATAATTAGAGTTCTCCGCAAGAAGTGATCGACTCATTGAAAGACGAGGGGGCGGGAGAATCTGAAAAAAGCATTTCTATATAACACTGGCTACACAATTTTAATCTAAAAAAATAAGATAGTTATATCAAAAGAGTAATGATACTTATGCCAATTTATTAAAGTGAATTATGTAATCGAATGTTTCTGTTTAGTTATTTATGCACAATACATGAAAGTAGAGGCCCCACTTCTTTATTTATGTATAAATTGATCAATTAAAATAAATAGGTCTGACAATTCACTATAACAAATGGGATAAATAAAAGAGTGGGCCTTTCACTTACATGTATTGTGCATAAATAACCCATCAGAAACATTCGACTAGGTAATTGACTGCAACAAATTTGTACAAATATCATTACTCATATCAAAATTATAAATATATACATTAGTGATAACTGATAAGTAACAACACATGTTGGAAGGTGTCTGGATGTACTTGATTTTGTGATAAACGAAACTTAATGGGGAACATACACAAATTTAGTGTATAGTTTTATGCCCGTTACGGATCAAAAGTACAATTAAAAGGATATTTAGGTATACTTTCACCCTAATAATAATAATAATAATCATAATCTATATCTAAAATTAATCAGTATCTTTGCCTTCTTCACAGAACCACCCTAACTGTTTTTCGGTATTGAGGGTATCTCTCAGTATTCTGAATCTTTCAAAAAAAAAAAAAAAAAAATTCTATGTAGTTTAACACACACTACACACATTTGGTTAGTTGCTGTTGATTTTTTTTTTTTTTTTTTTTTTTTTGACTTAGTTGTTGTTGATCACTTTTTCTTATTTCAATGGTAACACCTCTTACCATTTTTATTCCTACATTTTTATCATTAATTGTTATTTTTATATGGTATGTTTTGTAGAATTACTATAGAGGGGCACGCAATATGCGCAAAGAAGTTTGAAACTTTTCACAAAGAGAGGTGCCCAATTTCGCATTCTTATATGTTCGTTTATACAATTATATAGATCAATCATGTTAATTATTGCTTCATCTTTTGTTGTGACCTTGTGTTATCGTTGCTTCGAGTAATTTCACTTATCTTATTTTTCTTTTTAAATATGTTTTGATTTTTATCTTTAATACATTCTGATTTGATTCACATATTTGTCAATATTAGATGTGTGAAATATTAATTTAACTGAAAGTGAGATAAATTGTGGCCAATTTATTTTAACAAAATGAGAATTTAATTTTATTAAATATTTAATCACGAATATTTCATAAGAGTAATTATTTGCATCAATAACGTTTTTCTATCAGAAATAGTACATATATTGTCTTCAATCATAAAAGTGTAAGGAATTTTTTTGAATTTATTAACATATTTTTACAGTTTTAAAAATAAAAAAATAAGGTGTTTGCCTTGATTAAAGGAATTTGCAGTTTTTCATTCCTAAATTTTTATTTATTTTTATATGGTAAGTAATATGTTTTTGTAGATGATGACTAAGGAATTACTATAGAAGAGGAGGGCAAGCAGCATGAGCGAAGAAGTTGGAAACTTTCCACAAAGAGAGGTGCTTTGTTCCCATGCTTTATTTTTAATGTTGCGACTGTTAAATAGTTTTCTTAATCTTATATGTTTGTTTTAATTATATAGATCGATCATGTTATTACTTTACTTTTTGTTTTGACCCCGTGTTATTGTTGCTTCAAGTCATTTCTCTTATCTGATTTTTATTTTTAAATATGCATGTTTCAATTTTTATCTGTAATATATGATTTGATTCATATATTTGTGAATATTAGATGTGTGAAATGTGAATTTAACTGAAAGTGAGATAAATTATGGCCAATTTATTTTAACAAAATGAGAATTTAATTTTATTAAATATTTAATTACGAATATTTCATGACAGTAGTTATTTGTATCAATAACATTTTTGTATAAGAAATAATACATATATTGTATTCCATTGTAGAGTGTAAGGAATTTTTTGAATTTCTTAACATTTTTTTTTACATTTTCAAAAATAAAAAATAAGGTGCTTGCCTTGATTAAAGGAATTTACATTAATGTGTTCCATTAAAAGTGCAATTAAAGGTTCCGTGTATATATATATATATATTCCTAATTGGTACTTTCACACAATAAAGCTTCCATATTTCGTATAGCTTTTATCATAGCATGTCCAACTTATTTGTTATGATTATTTGCTAATTGTTATTAGTTCGTTACTTCGTTATTGATTTGGTTTTACCTTAGTTTTAAAAGGAAAATTAAAATTTTCAAGAGAATTTGGTTTTACCTTAGTTTGTACCGAGAATTTATTGTCTATTTCGTTTTAGAAAAAATGAATCAAAAGAAATGAGTTGTAGTGGTAGGATGTTAATTAGTTCCATTTCTTTTTTTCTTTTTCTTTTTTATGTTTGCTTCAAAGGTCGAGGCTATACAAGTTATCGACAAAATACTCATTCAAAGTTTTTATGTTTTACCTTTTTCATCTTATTTTGCAATTTTATTGTATTTTTTATTTTTGTTTTTTGTATTGATTGCTTACATCACAAATTACAAATATTCAATACAATTTTATATTATTTTAACTAAAAATTTATAAATAGATATAAAGACTTAATTAAACAAAAATATTTTTTGTTGTTATTATTATTTTTATTACAAACTCTACTTACAAACAAAGAGTTTCATTAAACACCAACTATGCATTTTTAAAATTTTCTTCTGTTATTGTATTCTTTATTCATAATCATTGTTATGGACTTAATTTTTATAATTGTGTTTGTATATGTTGTAATTATTGTTATTTATTTATTTTTTCTTCATAATTGGTACTCACATACACATGTCTCCATTGAGGCTTGAACACTTAACCTCTTTTTGGAAAGTAAGGACTTGATATCCACTGACCCGTTGGTTGTAATTATTGTTTTCTTACCACTTGATATTTATTTTTTACTATTTTATATGATTTTTAATCCCATGCATGAACATTATTATTATTACTGTTATTATTATATCACATAAAATTGTTTTATATGATGTATTATTATAATTATTATTATTTACATTCTTCAATGATTAATTTAGCAGTGAATTTTGCTAGTGTAAATAAAACTAGAATGATTTGCATGAATTCTAGCCTCCTTCAAATACATATTTCATTTTCCAAGTCATTCACTTTATATTATTTCATTTCATATGATTGACAATCCCACACAATTTTATAATTGTATTTGATTTACTCCCACACAATTTATAATTGTATTTGATTTACTTCTCAATAGTGTAATTATATATATATATATATATATGTGAAATGATTTTAGATGTAATAGTTGGACAACAACGCATTAAGTTTATTTTTTACAAATAAACGTGGCAATATATTAATTATATTTCATTAAAGTTGTATATTTTACTCAACCTAAGCGTAAAACTTCTAATCTACAAAATATTTTAATTAGCCAAATGTTGGGCAAGCATCTATCTGCTTCACAAATTAGAGCACTTCAATGTAACTCAAGCAGCAAACACACGCATTTCTCTGCTACAACTTCAATTTCCTTTTCTCATTGTCACTTTCTTTTAGGTTTATATGTCCGAAACTAACTTGTTTCTTTCCACTACTAAATCAAATATTGATCCCCCACTATTTTATTCTATAGTTTCGATACATTGTGAGTGATAGAATTCTTATTAATATAAATATAGGGCCGAATGGAGAGGGCTTGTACCAGGTCAGCTTGGTAAAATCAATATAGATAAAACAAGTTAATCTCATAATGATTAGAGGATAAAAAAAAAACTCAAGACTCAGTAGTGAAATTTATAATTAATTATTTTATTTTATTATTTTATCTCGCGATTCCAAAAGGGATAGGACTGAGAGAGCACAAGATTCATTGCACGTATAGGCAAAATGAATTTTACTTTTCGTAAGAAATTTTATTTACCTAAAGGGTGTTTAGCCTACCTCTCAAGGCTAACCAATAGATGAATCCGTGTTTATGCATGTGATGGCTAAACCAAACTAGTCGGCGCCAAGGATGTGTTGGGAGAGGGTGAAGAGAGGTAACTAATGGTGTGAGAAGTAGGGTGCACACGGCTCGGTTCAGTACGGTTCCTAACGGAACCGGAACAGATCTTAACGGTTCTTTAAAAATGGAACCGGAACCGAACCGTTGAGATCTGGAACCGAACCGAACCGGCATTCCCGATTCGGTTCCAAGGAACCGTTAACTATCTGAATCAATTTCCTCATGAGCTTCGCAAATCTCTAGCCATCCCTTTTCCTTTCCAAGACTTGATATGAAAGATCATTCGCCAAAATATATATATATATATATATATGGGTTTTGAACTTTTGATTACAAAACAAGAATTACAAACCTTGATATATGTAACGCCCCTAAACTGATACCAAATAAAAAATAAAAAATAAAAAATAAAAAAAAAATCGGCATCACCTTCCCTTAAAAGGGTCCTATCACAACCTGTTCAAATGAAAAAAAATGCGATGGCCTTTCAAGACCTATCTAACCTGTCCCAACACATAATACAAAAGAAATATAATACATTCCCCAATACCACAACTTCAACAACCTCCCCAAGTTAGCCCATCATCGTCATCCCATTCAACTTAAGCATTTACATAGTCTTGCTTCCCTTCAAAATATCAACAAGAGTTATGATTTATAATACATGACCTTGTCTTGCAAAAATGAATACAGGACATTTTAGTTTTGAGATTATACAAAAAAAATGGGCTAAGATACAAAAGATAACAAAATACAACTCCTAATCTTCTTCAAGCTTGCGGGGGATTTTCATTGGCCATTTCTTTCCCATTTCCTGAAAAAAAAAAAGTTAAATAAATAGGGTGAGCATATTGCTCAGTAAGTGGCACCTAAGACACACCTCTTCTGTCCCCGTGAATTCATACAAAGAATAGAGCAATAGGAATCGGGATCATACTATGTCAGGAAAGTACAACATCACATCCAAACTCAACATCAACAATACAATACAATGGAATGCAATGCGTGTCAAATGTCGCTCCCCATTTTCAAAATCATTCATCTGTCACTTTCCAAACTGTTAATGTAACCCCCTTTGGTACCCCCGCAGCGCCGAGAGAAGGATTGGCTACTGTCCCTAGACCTTTGGTGACTCCGCAGCGTCATCGAGGGGCCCAAATAGCTCAACCACGTTAGGAAAATCTCCCTAATTCCCTCTAGGCTACATTAACCTACCGGCCCGTTGGTGACTCCGCAGCGACCGGGTTTTTTCAAAATTCTTTTTATCAAAAACTTATTCCCCAAAATTCCCTTTTTTTGTTTTCAAAACATTTTCCCTTTTTCCTTCATGCCCAATGCCATGGATGCATAATGCACACCCATTTTATACTATGGAAATGGAAGGAACTATCATTACACAATTAACATAGATCCACACAAATTTCCTGACAATTTATCAATCATCATAGTCATGGAAAATTCACATATCAAGCATGCTCTCCACATAAATTAACAATTACACATATATAGGCATAATTTTCTAATTAAACAATTGTATCACTTTCAAGGTAATTAATTTAAATAAGGCATGTTTTCCACATAACAAATTCTACCAAGTTACAACCACACAAGCATGTAAAATCAACATCTAAACATGTTTATTTCACAAATCCACATATACACATAAATATGAATCTCACATACAAAATCACATCATTTTAGTGGCAATCAACTTAATTAAACAAGTTAATCATCAATTTAATCACATTTAACCACAATTAACAAGGAATAACTCACAAGGGAGCAAGAACACATGGATTAGGAACCCCTACCTCTTAGAATGCAAAAACCCTCAAAGTGGGTCTCAAAATTCGAACTCCAAGGGTGCACGAAATCTGCAATTGCTGGTATGGATGTGTAGAGTTCGTCGTGGGCTTCGTTTTGCCTCAAACGGCACCTTAATCCGATATGAAATGAGAAAGAAATCTTGTTTCAAAGATTGGTTGTCAAGTGAAAGAAAAAAGAGAAAAGAAACTGAAAGAGAAAAGAATTGGACGGGGAGAGAGAAAGAAATGAAGGGAAAATGGTCCGTAGACCATAAATTGGGTAGTGGTGGGTCCCACCACTATCTTTTGACTTTTCCTTTTTCCATTTGATTTAATTTACTCCACATATGAATACATAGTGCACCACCATACAAATACTACATAAGTCCCATGAAAATAAATGCACCAAAAACAATTGGACTCAACCAAAATCCCACGCGTAAAAGTGAAATGACCAAAATACCCTTGCGGCAACAAAATCCCAAAAAATTGAAAAAAAGGCTGAAAATCGAAAACGTTACAATATATATATATATATATGTGCATACACAAAATCAAGAATTACAGACCTTGATTAGTTGATTTAGAAAAAAAAATTAAAACAAAACCCATACATATAAGTTAGCAGTTGCACAGAGAGAGGGGACAAGCTTTAGAGTTGAGAGACGGCGGCTGAAGCTTGCAAACGCCGAACCCGAATTGGAACAGCGGGCAATGGAAACTGAAAGATATGGGTTTTGATTTTTTGAACAATCTTGAAATGATATGCCGATATGGGTTTTGAACTTTTGATTCTTGCAGAAAGATCTGAAATATATGAGTTTTGAACTTCTGATTCAGTTCCGGTTCTTACGGTTTCGGTTTCGGTTCCAGTTCCACGGTTCTTTTGTGCACCCCTAGACTGAGAAGGGAGAAAACAGCAGAGGGAGAGGGGGTCCATATATGATGGAGTCAGGTTCAGTGGAGGGTGCAGGTAATGAAAAGATTTGTCTAGTGAAGTTTTGGCTTTAAAAGAAACTATTTGGATGAGAGGGAGGTGGAACAACCCACCGATTGTTGGAAATTAGGCTATAGACTTTGACAAACAAGTCCAGTTAAAGAATTTCCACATCAGTGAGGTTGATTTAAGGTCCATCTGACAGCCAAATGTTAAACCACATCATAGGATCAGTGCATGTTCCCACCCTGTGCTCGATAAGTCCTCTTGACATGTCCCTAAGCTTTAATAACCTCCTCCATATACCTGTGCTAAGAGAGGAAGCTTTGACTGTCCAAAAGCTCTCTGCCTTTATTAGGTAACTATGTATCCATGCCACCCATAAGCTTTCCTTTCTTCTAGCAAAGAGTTTCCAATGTGCTTGAGATTTGCAGTCAAGTTTGCCATTTCTAGATTGGGAAAGCCAAGACCTCCCTGCATCTTTGGTCTGCAAGCATTGTCCCATGCCACCTTTACTCCTGTCTTTTTCATCTCAATACCAAACCAAAGGAATGATCTCAAAATCTTGTTAACCTGGTCAAGCACTTTTTTGGGAGAATAAAGGACTCGGACCAATACATCTCTATTCTCAAGGACTGAGTACCATTTTTCTCTACTTGCTTGTCATAAAAATGGTGTGCACTATTACTCCATTGCTATTTGAATGGTTTTTACCCTGCTCTTGCTCCTCACACACAAGGTGTACTCCACATTCCTTTACCTCAAAAACATCGCTCACATATTCCAGTGAAATCTTCAGCTCATCCCCAATTTCCAACTGATCATTCTCAACTTTCCAATGACTCAACCATATCATATTTTTGTCAGTTTCTGGAATGCCCAAGAACTTTGGGTGATAGTACCACCTCAGACCTTTGGTCTTGTTGCTGATTTCAGTCTGTAAAGCATCACCAACTTGACCTTTCTGATTGTCAGAAAGTGCATAAACAAAGCACAGATTCAAGCCCCGAATTCTAAGGTTAAGTAATGAAGGCACGGTAAAAGATATCGAGGACCCTGCCGTCTTGTTCCCGAACCAGCTTGGAACCCGACTGCCCGGGAAAAAAGTGCTGAATACGCCAGATTCATAGAGTCCCTGAACCATAGCAATCATAAACTTAACTATCAATTCCGTGTGTTCAAGTGTGTGTGTGAGAGAGAGAGAGATATTACCTGGAAGGGAAGCTTCTCCACTTTATTAGCAATCCGATCATAAAATTCCACCTCAACATTTTCAACAGAGTTCAATTGGAAGAAGCCCAAATATTTGAGAGCTTTTTCATCAATATTTCTAATGGATTCTAGCTTGAAGTTATTTTGAACCTCAAATTGGTTATTGGAATCAGCAACTCCCAATACTGGTCTGAACGAAGTTGATACAGATGTAATTTTTTCCAATGATGAGCAATTGTCCACGTCCAGTTCTTGTAAACTAGATGGCACTGTAAGTGAGCTGAGCCTTGTACATGACTTTAAGTCGAGCGTCTGCAGCCTGGTAAGATCTTTGAAGCTCTCTGGTAGGGAACAAATTGGGTTTTGGCTTAGATTTAAGTTCTTCAACAAGGGTAGGCTATGGAAATCTTTGGGAAAAGCATTATCAGAAAGACTGCATTCTGCAAGACTTAAGCTCACTAAAGAACGGGGTAAAGAAGCCCATAAAACTTCCGGACGGCTTGTTGGTTTTAACATCCAAGACCAGATGAATGCATGCCATAACTTACCCTCTCCAATGTCACAGTGAAAACGATATACAGGTGTTCCATCCATATGAAGCACTTTCAAGGATTCCATCTTACTCAACTCTATTGGCCACTTATCAAGATTCGAGCAACCAGAAATAATAAGTGTTTCAAGAAACATCAGCATGCCAATGCTTCTTGGAAGCATCCTTAGATTTTTGCAATCTTTAAAATTCAAAAAAACAAGTCGCTTAAGGTCTCCAATTGATTCATGGATCTCACCCAAACGTGGACAATCTTTAAGAATCAATCTCTCAAGCTTAGGGAGTCCTATGAAGTCGGGGATTCTGATAAGGTCATGTGAATGACTTAGATTCAGGATTTTCAGCAATTTGAGTAACTGTTGACCAAAAAGAAAAAGAAAGAAAATGAAGAAAACAAAAAAAAAAGTAGGAATTTCATTGATTGTACCAGTATAATTAATTACTAAAAATCCAGAGAAAAGGAAGAATGAAAAAAAGAAACAAATATCATACCTTGATTCCCATCCAAACTTGTTCCAAGCTGCTGTTGCGCATGTCAAGAGCCACAAGGCTGTCCAAAGGAAAATCGCTAGGTATAGATTTCAAATGGAATCCGCGCCAACATAACATCCTTAACTTCTTCGGAAATTCTTTATAGCACCCACTGAGTTGCACATAATTGATCTGGAGTAATCTTAAAGTTTGCATCCTTGCAAATGCATCAAATTTCAAGTCCACCTCATTTGACCTTCTTGAAGCACTGTTTATCAGATTCCAGGGAAAGGAGTTGAAACCGCGCCATCTTGGTGAATTGCCTTGGTCTGGTAGCAATGATTCGCCATGAGATTCTTGGAAGTGGTGTCGTTTCACATTGTTTAACATACGCATGTCAAGGGCTAGGCCTTCAATTGATTTTGTGCCCTAATTAAAACCAAAAAAAAAAAAAAGGAAAAATTAAGAAAAGGGATATTATTACATAATCATGTGCAACAAAAACATAGAAACATATATGAGATCAACCAAATTTCTCACATTTTTGTACTTCAAGACATCGAATGATTCATTATGACGCCACAATCTGCTGCGTTCACCAAGCTCCTTCAGTGATTCTCTGCGAACAATCTCTCTTCCCATGACCCGAACCAGCTGATGCATCATCAGTTTTTTATTTCCATCAATAGTTAAGAGACATCTATCAACGAGATTCTTAATCCCAACTTTTGGGTGGAAACCACATCCTTTTAGTACTGTAATCACATAATCTTCGCGCTTTCCAACAAAGAAACAAGCAATATCAAGAAATAAACCTTGGTCATGGTCATCTTGTATGGAATCATAGCTTATTTTGAGTTTATCTATGATTCGACTGTCAGGGATTTCTTCCAATTTCTCCAATGCACTTTGCCATACATCTATACAATTGCCAGATAGAGAAGAACCCAAAACTTGAAGGGCTAAAGGAAGGCCACCACAGCAGTTCACCACCCTTTCTGAATGCTCTTTGTAACCTTCAATGGGATGGTCTTGTCCAAAAGCATGCCAACTAAAGAGCTTAAACGATTCAGCTTTACCCAATTTTTCAACCCTATGACACATCACATCAACTTCATGAGGCTTTAGCAACCACTGATGCCTAGTTGTTATAATAATTTTACTTCCTGGATGAAAGCGATTTCTCATTCGAAGTACTGCATCTAATTGTTCTGCTTGATCAACGTCATCAAGAACAATAAGAACTCTTTTACAGCATATGGCTTCTTTGATCTTAGTAATTCCTTCATCAACACAGCCTATTTTTTCCTTTTTCCCCTTCAAAATATCTGACAGAACCTTCCTTTGTAAAAAAAGTAAACCATTGTGTTGTTTAGAAGTCTCTCTAATATCTGCAAGAAAGCTACTGCCTTCAAAATTTTCAAAGTTTAAATTATAAGCAACTTTAGCAATGGTCGTCTTTCCTATTCCACCCATCCCAGAGATCACCATTACCTGAGCATCAGGTAACTGATCTTGTAACCACAGATTAACGTTTTGGACTCGAGAATCAATTCCAATAAGGTTACGAGGAATGCTCAAGACCGTGCGACTGACTTTATCCTGAACTTCCTTAACAATTTTCCGGATAAACCTGGACTCATACCTATAAGTGGTGAACAAAATGGTAAATATATACACATATGCATAAACAACATACTATTCATGACCAAAATAATTAAGAATGTTAGTGCAAAAACCAAACAAGATGACTGAAATATAATCATTTAAAAATGAGATGATTATTAAATTATGTTTAAAATATATGAAAGAAACAAAAACCATATCAAAATTAAAAAAATGTAATTAATAATCTAACATCATTTATTTTAATAGGCAATTTAAAGACATGAGGTTCTTACTTTTCATAATCCTAATGATTTCTACGTTCTTCAAACTACTTGTTTTAGGTTCATTTTGATATACTGATTAAAATTTTTTTTTTTTTAAAGTGGATCTATGTCATACAGAACAGCTTGAACTTCTAAGTTATAAAAGCCTATTCATATATTGATTTGTCATACTGGGGTAGTTTAAGTAGGTTGTGGTTGGGTGAACCATGGGAGGCGTGCTAGCTAAGATGTGATGCCACAAGATGTCCCAAGAAGGGGCAATGCATTGAACACGTCACTAATCTGTAGATACAGGCCTAGTGTTACAAGGGATAAGCTTGTCCCACATCGGATCTGGATGAGAAAATGTATGAGTATAAATAGGTGGGTATGCAGCACTACCGAATAACTTTTGGGTAAATGGGCAAGCGTCCACCCGTTACAGTTGGTATCAGAGTCAGACCCAGTCTTTGATCCGATGCGACACCAAGCGCCCAGCTCGGAAGGCGTCCTAGTGAGTCACCCGGGTAGGCAGGGTGGACCGACCGCAACGAGAGTGTTGCAAGTTCGGGTGGGGGAGAATGTTACAAGCTAAGAAGCACGGACACGGATACGACACGACGCGGACACGGCAACACGGCAAATCCAAAAAAATTATAACACGGACACGGCGAGGACACAGCGAATAGTGTAATATATGTATGTGTGTGTGTGATGCAGTACTTTAAAAATTACTGAGTGTTACTATTTTTCATCAACCTCACAATGAAAAAAAAACACAAATCATAACTTATAACTAATAAACTATAAAAGAACAATGTTACATAGTTATAAAACCAAATAAAAAACAAGACATTAGAATAATAACTAGGATCATTTAATCATCATTGCAACTTTACTCCAAATACAAAAGCATAGACAGAAAGGACTATTAACATTCATAACTGTTTAACATTCAGGACTTTACTGTTAGCACTTAATATTCACAAAAACCTAAAGGCTAGTCCCCAAAAAAGATACAAAACAAGTCAGTGTACTATCATCTATTCCCATCCATCATTTGACCTAGGACTTTTACCATTTACAATACCAAAAAGGTAGTACAAAATAAAAAACAGAACATATCAGCATTAAAAATTAAAAATTAAAAAAAAAATAAATAAAAATTCCAGACACGTGTGTCTGCGGAGTGTCCGTGCCATGTCCAAAAATTAAAAAAAAATAAAAAAAATCCAGACACGTTTTTTGGTGTGTCGGGGCGTGTCCGACGCATGGACACGGATTCTTCGCCCATTTTGGCATGTCCGTGTTTCCTAGGTTACAAGGAAGAAGCTTGTCCCACATCGGATTTGAATGAGAAAATGTATGAGTATAAATGAGTTGGTATGCAACAGTACCCAATAGCTTAAGCTTTTAGGTAAATGGGCAAGCGCCCACCCGTTACACCTAAATTTTAGACAACAAATGTGGCCTTATCTATATATACACCCACTATTTATTTCTAAGGGCTTCTAGCTTCCCTTCTTTTTCTCTACATTATAGATTTTGGGGGCTCCACCAACTCTACTTCTCTATCGTCTCCTCCACCTACCACTCTGAGCACTCCCTTTCACCCGCCTACATGATCAATATTAATCCAACCATGGGATACAATAAACTTATTGAAAACCCCTTGTTGTTTACTTACAAAATAAGAAAGTGCATTTTACCCCCCTTGACTTTCATCGTTTTACTATTTTTTTTTTTTGCCAAAAACCTCCCTCAACTAAGCGAGGGGGGTTGCCTTTTGAATTTTTGCCAAAAATATCCCCACCAACCAAGTCAGTTTAAGCTTTTAGGTAAATGAGCAAGCGCCCACCCATTACACCTAGACTCTAGACAACAAATGTGGCCTCTTATATATATACACCCACTATATATTTCTAAGGGCTTCTAGTTTCTCTTCTTTTTCTCTACATTATAGATTTTGGGGGCTCCGCCAACTCTACTTCTCTATCCTCTCCTCCCCCTACCACTCTGAGCACTCCCTTTCACCCGCCTACATGATCAATATTAATCCAACCATAGGATACAACCAAACTTATTGAAAACCCCTTGTTGTTTACTTAACAAAATAAGAAAGAAGTGCATTTCCCCCCAACCCAATTTTTTTGCCAAAAAACCTCCCTCAACTAAGCGAGGGGGGTTGCCTTTTGAATTTTTGCCAAAAATACCCCCACCATTCAAGTCAAGAGGGATTTTATGCAATTTGCCCAATTGTGTGAATTTAGCTAAAAGATTCTATTTTCTATCCTTTCTTGAATAATAATTTTTTAACTTATATTTTCCGTTACATATATCACCATATTTTTAATAAAAGAAACATATTTAAAAAATTAAAATTCATAGTTATGAGTGCAACTACATGCTATTTCTATAGCATATGTCTAGCATAGTTAAATCCTGTAATATTCTTATTTTCCCAATTTTTTTCTATTAAAAAAAAAAAAAAAAAAAAAAAAAAAAAAAAAAAAAAGGAGAAAAACCAACTATTTTATGACATTCAATTACTTTTTTGTAATTAAAATTCATTTTTGTCGATCTAATTTTTTGATCAAATGTCCATCTCATATTCTTATACATGCGTACACATTATATAAAATAAAAAATATAATATAGGTATAATAATATATAATATGAATAAACATATAAGATTTGATCTTATATGTAGTTGCACTCATAACTATAAATTTTACTCTTTAATTTTTTATATGCTTTTTCTTTAATTAAAAGCATGGTGATTGCATTTAACAAAAAAATATAAGTTGAAATATTATTATTCAAGAAAGGAAAAAAAAGAAAGAAAGAAAAAAAAAACTTTTAGCTAAATTCACCCAATTGGAAAAATGGCCCCCCCGCCGTCTCCATTCTTCCTTGATTAGGTTAGTGGGGGTATTTTTGGCAAAAATTCAAAAAAGAACCCCCCTCAGTTATTTAAGGGGGGTTTTTTGGCAAAAAATTTGTAAAGGGGGGCTTTACTGCAAAACAGTGAAAGTTCAGGAGGGTTAAATGCACTTTACCCAAAAATAAAAAAATAAAAGATTGCAAACCCCTTGTACCTACACAAAATCATCACTTAGCTCCATACTCCTTTATTTACCAACTTCCTTTATAACCACCACTCAATATAAACATTATCATCATCTCCATCATAACCACCCCACAATAACAACCCCAAAACCATTTGATTACTGGCATCATGGTTTTGATTTTCACATTTATCATGACAACCAACCAGTAAATGGAAAAAAAGTAAATATAATTTAAATGTGAAGAAAAGAGTAATATGGCCAATTATAGAACATGTAGACATTTGAAAATACATGTTCATTTTGAGTTATTTTTTACTAACAACATATTAATAAAGACATCTTCCTAATAATAATTTAAGGGACTTTTTTTGCTGATGTTACTGTTCAGTGGGTCCATAATACGAATTTGATTCTTATTAATGGAAATTTTTTTAAATCCGACAAAAAATTTATCCCACTAAAAGATCCACAAAGTAATTGCCCACGCAGAAACTTTTAAACTGAAATCCTATCTAAAAACATACTGCCAAAGCCTTTACCGCCATGACCACTTTTTAAATCTCCCAATTTATGCTATCATTTGCAAGAGACTGGATTTTTATTCATTCTTACATATGCTTATTATTGTTGTGTCAGTGTAAATGGTAAGTTCATAAGGTGGGCGGGGAGAAAAGGAATAAATTAATGTCACTAATCTCAAAAAATTCTTAACAGCATAGATGATGCGCAGGATAGGATTTTCTGCAGAAGGGAAATTACCCGTCAAATTGATTTTGTAAGACCATCCCTCCTAGATTTGCAACTTCTTTAAGTGCTTCCCTCCACCCGTCCACCTTGTCCACCCACTTCTTTGTTCTTTCATCGGTTTCTGCCTTGAATCGCTCTTCGTGTATAGCAAATGCTTCTGCAATTCTTCCCGTTTGGTTCCTAACTTGGGATGGATCAACATCATAGAAGACAGGTAGAACTATGTGTCCGGAGGTCCTCTTGTGTTTGAGAATCATCAGAAGTTCGTCAAGGCACCATTGGGAAGAAGCATAGTCTTTCGAGAAGACAATTATTGAACTCTTTGATTGTTCAATTGCTTTCTCTATTTCTGAACTAATATTTTTTCCTCTTTCAATGTCATCGTCATCTCTAAATGTGCGATAACCTGCACCCACCAAAGCTG
Source organism: Cornus florida (assembly GCF_030987335.1). Taxonomy (NCBI): domain Eukaryota; kingdom Viridiplantae; phylum Streptophyta; class Magnoliopsida; order Cornales; family Cornaceae; genus Cornus; species Cornus florida. The sequence goes on from NW_026775572.1 coordinate 28,635,576, forward strand.
TATAAAGGTGGTCGGTAAAAGTCTTCCGTGTGTCTTCACCTCTAAAACTTAAGAATACATGATAATTATGCCAATGCATTAAAGAGGCTTCTTGAGCTCCTACAATAGCCATTGCACAGAACTCCAAGAGTTGAAAGACTGGGTAATGTATGAAGTCTGTCACGGCACCATAAATATGTGAAGAATATGTCAATGACTGCAATTGAATATATAAGATAAAGGATATAAATGTTCTGAGTGAAGGAATTTCAGTATAAAAACCAAAATTTGCTGAAGGATGTACTACAATTGAATATACAAGAGAGAGGATATAAATGTTCTGATGAAGGAATTCCAGTATAAACCAAAAATTGCTGAGGGATGTAACTCGATAACAGGTTAATTTATATTTTTCCCATGAAACTGAAGGCAAGTTAAAATACATGTAACCAGAAAATTTAAGGTTTAGCACTCAGTTTATAATTACTTGGTTTATAAAAAATAATCAATTTAATCTTTTTTTCCTTAATTTAATCAATTTAATCTTGCACTGGTATTATATGATCAAAACAAATCACTTCAATAATTCTTAGGACCAAGACACCCAAACCGATTAAAGACAACTAAGAAAATAACTCTATCTTTCTCCCTCATACAAGCAGTCCTGCTTTTCAGGCTTACTTGATCTGAATGCGGTACACAACAATCTGATTACATTCCTTCTCCAATAAATATAGATATATACCAACAAGAAGCCAAATAGAAACCAGAAAAAGCAACACTGACTTTTAAGTATTAGAGAACGCATAATATCCTGAAAATTATGATGATTGCTGTGGAGATGCTTGCTCATAATTATTTATTTGCAAATGCTTGTCAATAACTCAATGTCTGGTTAGCATTTATCTAGTCTAGTGGGAACTGGGAACTCAACTGAAAATGACAGAAGAGATCTGCGTGGAAAATGATGTAATATGCAAGTAACTTTAAATTGGAAGATAACAAGGAGGCAATAGTAAATAGATGAGATGCTCTGACAGTCCGCACATAACTGATTGAACACAATAACTGGATGGAGATAGAATATGGTATGACCCATACTTTTTCTTTTTTTCTTTTTTCTTTTTTATGAATTTATGTCAAGCGTTAAGAAGTGGTTCGCAGAAAGAAAAAAAAAAACATCCAATCTGCTTTTTGATGCAATATTGCAATGTACAAGTTAGGCTTGTAAAATAATGAATCAAAAATTGAATGTGTTGTATTGAACCCAAAATCTAAATCTTAAAAAAATAGTAAATGATAAAAATTAGTGAAAGATCAAGAATAACAAATCTTTAAGATGGAAAACATTAAAAGGGCTAGGTTAGTACACAAGGCCCAGCTATTGCGGGTTCTAGGGAGGGTCAAATGTACATAGCCTTACTTCTACATGTAGAGAAGTTGTTTCCCGTCAATCTTACTGTTGCACCAGGGCCCACCCTCAAAGAATCTATTTTACTGTTGCTCCAAGGCCCACCCTCAAAGAATCTATTCTACTGTTGCTCCAAGGCCCACCCTCAAAGATGGGACACGTTGCCCAAAGAAAATGAGCTAAGCACCCTGTTTTGCTTTCTGCACCTACCAAATAGAAGACACTTTTATACAATAAACAAGTAGAATACTTTTTAAGGATAAGTCCAGGGTCCTAAAAACTTTGACCTCGAGGGAAGAGGCCATCTTCTGAGAAAGAAATGAAACATTGAAATCTAAGCACTTACTTTTAACATTGTGGGGAAATAAAATTCCGCCATCTATAGTGAATTTCAAGGCCATATCAAAACAATTATTTTTAAATACAAATAATAATAATAATGGTAATAATAAAAAGAGTATCGGATTTACCATCATGAAGGAAAAAATTATTAAAGCTCTCAAATCCTAGTACATTCAGCCATGATATTTTCATTTACAAAGGATTCCCATGATAGTAGAGCAGTTTCTAAATAACAGACCAAGTAAAGATGAAAGAAATGGAATATCAAAGGGAGTGCAAGATGTATGATTTAACTCAAATATTTCCTCAATAAATATTCTGCATGTGAGGCAAGTCAATAAAAAAGAATAGCAACCAATGCATGTGGCACAATACCTCTTCGCCTTCCAAAGTGAAAGATGGATGGTGCAAGTCTCTCCAAGAACACTGTTGAAGTTATTTGCAAGAAAAAAAAATACAGAAAGAAAGAATAGCAGGGAGAGAAAGAAAGTGTGAATAGGTGAAATGGAACTTGAGCAGCAGTAACAACCTCACTGTTGAGGTCACTAATCAGCAGGGTACTAAGCTAACATGGGGAAGCGGCATCAACCAACTAAACATTTGATCCAGATTTCCAGGATTGTTTACCCTCTAAGGCTCTGTCATGACTCTTGAGTCTTGACTGAGATGCTGAAGATAATTTCCCCCCACCTTAATCCCACAGGTGGAAAGCAACACCAAGGACGAGTCCTCGGTCAAACCACATGATCCTTCCTTACTAAATTTACGCACTCTTTCCCAAGCATTACCCTCAATGTGGGCTATGTCCCTCTCATTCTAACTGGGCCACTTAAAAGTCTTCTTTGCACATGACTAAACCATCTTAACCGATTTTCTCTCATTTTATCTCCAATTTGTGCTACTCCAACCATCTACCGAATGTAATCATTTCTAATTCTATTCTTTCTAGTCTTACTGCACATCCATCTCAGCATTGACATTTCCACCACACTCACTTTATGCATATGTTGTTTCCTAGTTGACCAACATTTTGTGCCATAAAGATCCCACAAATGGAAAGCGTGTTACAAAAATTGTCATCGATTTCCAGTTCTATTGAACATCTCCAAGGAGACATTAAGGATTAAAAACAATTCATTCATATTTTCTCGTGTGCTTAAATATAATATAAATAAGAAATGAAATATTTCTCAAAATCAATTAGGAATTAGGAAAAATAATAAAGGAAACTATTCCATTGTACTTTATTTTCTCCCTTGCTTTCCAGGGAAATCTATATATTTATTGGCAAGAAACTCAGGCACCATTTTTCAGAGGGTCTCCAACCCTCATCTTCCTTACCACTAGGCTACAAGCCTTTGGTAAAGGGAAAATAATTTTCTGTGCATTTCCCCCCTTTCCTTCACTATATCTGCAATCAAAACAGATCCTAAAGAAATTTGGAATAAGAATGATGAACTACTTCTAAATTTAAAACCAATTAAGGACATATTAGTTGGGATTAATGTAATGGAACAATTAGGATCTCTATCTACTCTTTTGGTTTAAGTAAATCTCACAACCAGTGCCAAACCTACATATACATATGTAGATGTATATGTGTGTATACAAAATATATATAGATATATATATATATGCATAAAGAACAGCATTGTACCAAGTCAACCACAATCAACTCAACAGCAACAACAAATAGAGATTCAAACCACAAACACTAATAAAAGTAAATAAAATGCATAACATACAAAAACCATTCATTACAAATCGAAGTTAAAAATGGGTTTTTGCAATTCAAAAGTTACCTGTCTTGCCGATGAAATATCGCTTCAATTTGGATTTTTGCGCTCTAGTGAAGAAGAAGACCTCGTCAAGTCAACTAAGTCAAACAGTGCCAAAGCTCTTTCTTCCATTATAAAAGCGCGAATCAGTATACAACTCAATGCTTGTTGGCCCAAACGCGGTCTGTAGAACATAAAAAAAAAAAAAAAAAAAAACAAGGCAAGCCTTTTTAACTTTAAGCTCAATTTTTTGTGTCCACAACAATATATTTTTTTTTAATTAACTATCCCTCTCACACTCTCACATCCATGTCTTTCTTTTTTCTTTCCCTTTTTGTCCGTGGTACAACAGTTAAAAAGAGTGTTGTAAACTACATTAGCTCTTTAAAGTTTTGAGCAACGAACACGCGGGTAGATCATTAGGTGTTTATTATTTTGACATCCCCTAAATTCATTAGCAGGTTGCCTAAAGGTGATTTTGGGTGCATGAAATTAGTAATGCCCTAATTTTTAAAGAAGAAAATGACAAGATTTTGGTCAACATGTATGCTGAAAAGAAAATTTTAGGGAAGTCTTAAACAAGATCAAAGTAATAAATACTATAAAGTCTACTAATATATAATTTGTCCAAACTTCAGAGGGGTGAGTGTTAAGTATCCATATTTTTAACACTATAAAAAAGCTCAACTCGATGATTGATCTTTTAGGTTTTTTTTAGAAAAAATAAGATCTTACACCACTTTTTAACTCTCTTTCATACCATAATCCATGGTGAAATTAATCTCCTGTAAAGAAAATGAGCCTTATTTTACTTTATTTTATTTATAAAAAAAAATAATAATAAAAAAAAAAAAAAAAAAAAAAATCAAGCAAGAATATTGAAAACTGGACAGGGAAGGATGCAGGCCCATTAAAAGAGAATATCCAAAACAAAAGGAGCCCAAAAAATTGGGCCCAATACAACAACCTATAGCCCAAGCATGGCAAGCCCCGTCCAAGAACAGAAAATTCAAATTTAAGATGCTGTTGCTAATAGATCCTTGAAACTGATGATGATAGCAAATGAAATTCGAAACTCCGGCGGCGCAAAGAAAGCTGAATTGAGAGCACAGGCAACAGCATCCGGCGGTCTAGGAGGAGGACGACCACAATCTGGCGAAAGATTTAATCAATTTTCAGTACAATGAGCCTTATTCTTATAAGGGCACTTTTTGAAAACCGAACTTTTTAAAATGTAATTTTTATTATTTTTTAATAATATTGATAGTAAACGAATTATTCAATCTATCCATAATGGGAACAAATGATACGATAATATTTTATTTTTATAAGTTCAATGTAAGGATAAATTTGAAATGACAATAAAAATAATACATTGACTTTTTAATGTAGAACAATTATTTCAGGACAACCAAATAAGAAAAGGCAGACACTTGGGAGTTGGGACTCTTAGAGAGTAGATAGCAAGGCAAAAAATGAAAGCTATATTATCAAGGTTTGGTTTGTGATCTAGTGATATTTTCTCTATTTTGAAAATTAAGGTTATAGAGTTTGAATATCCTGAAGTGTATTGTATGACATAATTTCTCGAAAGAAAAAAATAAAAATAAAAAATACCCTTACGAGTTCCATAGAAATGGGACGGTCCCAAGTCCCATCAACCACTTAGAGCATCTCCAATGGGTTCTTCGAATTTGCCACATCAATATTTTTCAATACCCACGTCAGCATTTTTCATAGCCACGTCAACGTTTTAAAGTCTCCAAATTTTAGCTATCGGATGTACTCCAATGGTACATTTTCGCTCTCCAAAAGTATTAATATTTTAAAATTTTTAATAAATTTTATTTTTTAACTTTTTCCTAATGGCTATATTTTTAAAACGGCTATATCATACAAAAAAATTTAAACAATACAATATTTATTATTAAAAACAATACGATACGATATAAATTTAAACAATTCAATAAAAATAAAAAACAATACAATACGACATGAATTCAAAACATAACTAGGAAAAACAGAACAATCATATGGAATATTTGAGATAATCCTATGGAAAGCTTGAGTTACCGCGTGCGCGTATAAATGCTAATATTTCATTTTGGCATTCAATTAACCATGATTTCTAGGCTTGTGTTGGCATCGATTCTGGATCTTTTTGCATGATTAACATCTCTTCAGCTCTTTGTTTGTTTTCAATCTCTTTTAGTTTGCTTTGAAGCTCGAGTTGTCTAGTCTTTTCTTTATCTGCTTTGCATGTCTCTTGTGCTATTTGAGCGGCTTCAAGAGTTTCAGATTGTTTTTGATAAAAGGCTGTTGCATGATCGAATTTGCTAATGAAATCATTCTGACTTTCAGATTGTCTTTTATCCTTATTTCGCCTTTGCTTCGCTACTTTTCATCCTTCTAGTCGCTAACATTCTTCAACATCCGTTAGATCATTTTCGCCTATGTGCGCCGATCCTTCAACCTAACTTGGTGTCGTTGCTGCATTATTTGATGGAGTAGATGGGTTTGAGTGACCAATAGGCTTACTATCATCAGTGTGGATTCCACTTCTCTTCTACGGTTGTTTTTTTTTTTTTTTTTTTTGATGTCAATTCTTTTTGACAACGTAAATGCCATTTATTGTTGCTCTTCAAAATGTTCTAACAACTATCAAACTTAAATTTGGTGTTATTTTAACGAGCGAACAACTTTTTGGCTGCTATCATCTAAAAAAATAAAAATCAATAATTATTAGAAGATAAAGATTTAAAATATCTACCAATTAAATTTAATATAATAAATAACTTACCTTGTACTCATTGTCTTGCCCACTCGGGTAATTCCTTTCGATCTGGGCCATGCATCTAGAAAAATTGTTAATTATTTGTTGCATGAAGGACCAACGATTCAAGCAGGCGATTTGATTTCTTTTAGGTGTACCAGCACTACTAACGTGTTGCTCAAAACTTTCTTGAATTCGGATCCATAATGCTGCCTTTTGTTGGTCTGAACTAAGGCTGCAACTCGGGCTGGGTCAACCCGAATTTACCCGAGCCCAGCCCGAAATTTTTAGGGCTTGGGCAGTGTTTTTCTGTTCTAGGTTTGAGCTTGGGCTAGATATTCTGAGCCCGAATTAAATTCGAGTCGGGCTTGGGTTGATATTATACAAAATCCGAAGCCCAACCCAAGCCCAGAAAGAATATATTTATTTTAAAACTATATTATTTCACAAGTGTATAATAACTTAGTTGGTAGTGTGTTTGAAATTTTTCTTGGAGGAATATTGTTTGAGTCTTTATAGCTACACAAATTTCTTATTTTTTATATTCTGAATACAGAGGTGTAGGCTCATGGGCGAGCTTGGGCAGGAGAAATTAATTATGGGCTGGGCTTGGGTGGCTGGGATTGGGCTTTAGGGGGGCTCGGGCTAAGTTTGGGCAAAAGATTTTGTACATGGTATGAGCCCGAATTAAGTTTCTAGCCCGCTCAACCCGCCCAAGTTACAGCCCCAGTCTGAACTAATGACTGCATCAGTGCTAATGGCCATCCACGCATAATATAAAACCTCATCTTCAACTGTGGACCAATTTGGAGGCTGAATAGCCCTTTGCCTTCTGGGAGGTTGGGAGTTACGGATTCTTCTCCACCAAATTGAAATCTTCTCTAACAAATAAAAAAGGGATCAAAATTATCATTTGATTGGTTGAATTGGGAGTTGTAGTTGTAATATGGTGGTGGAAGATCCATATAACTAAAAGATTAAGAAAATGACTTAACGGTTATAATTGTAGATTGAAGACTAGAGAAGATGGGTTGGATATGAGGTGAATAATAGTAGGGGTTGATATATTTATAGAGGAAAAATGAAAGATTTTTTTTTTTTTTTTAAATATATATATAATTATTTTTTTTTTAAATAAATTCAAAAATGAGCCAATATAGCCGTTAACCCAAACAGTGCCTAAAACGGTTATATGTCAGAAGGAATATTTTAAAAAGTAAATTTTTCAAAAAAAAGTCACTTATTTTTATTTTTTTTTAAAACTTTTTTTTGCTCAAAAAAGCCTTCAAGGCATTGTTAACGGAGAGAGAGAGAGCCAAAGCAAGCCAAAAATCTATATATATATACTTTTTAAGCAAACAGAGCCTTAGGAACAGTATTCTGGGCTAAAAACTGTTCTGGCCCAGAATAAAAAAAATTAAAACAAACCTGACACGGGCCCATGGCTCGCCAAGAGAGTCGCAGTTTTCCGCGACCCATTGGGTGGGCCCAAATTTTGGCAAATCCATTGGAGGAGTCCAATAGCCAAACTGGCCCAGAATCGCTTAAACAAGCCCGCGTTGGAGCTACTTTTAGCCTTTCCAAATTCATACGCCAATTTCACTGTGTAAGCCTTTTCTTGTTAGTGCACTTCTGCATAAACTATCCAGATGACAATCCAAACACAGTTTTATTCAAATGTCGGATAGTTGCACGAGTAATCAAGAATGGTGGCATGAGAAAAGAGGGGGGGAAAAAAAAATAAAAAAAAAGGAAACCACAGAAGAAAAAGAAAACAACGAAATAAAATGTCTGAGAAATGGCAAGCAGGTGAAGTAGTAACAGAAACAGACTGCTCTTCAAACCACCATTCAAAGGTCTGTCACATTCCCAACTAATTAAAGGCAACAAGTTCATGTCAACTGAAATTCTTTATTGAACACCGAAACATAAGCAGCAAAAACAGCAATACATTATCAGACGGCTTTGCTCCTCGCTCCAAGCATTTATCTGTACAACCAGTCATTCAATGAATCAATTTGCAGAAAACAGATTTAGTGTTTCAAAGGCCAAGACATGAAAGAAAATGAGGAGTACAAGGAATAATATATATTAAGTACTATAAAGGGCAAGCCACAAAAGAGAATGGGAAGGGGCCAAACCAGCAAAAGGAAGAAAATATATTAAGAGATGCTATATTTGGTTTGCATGGATCAGTATCTGCTTATTTGAGAATGTATTGACTATAATGCGCCAATCCAATTTAATGGATGGAAAAACCAATGCAGAATTTTCAATATCTATATCAGGGTTGCAGTTTTGTTCTCTAATATTGCTTCTAATGCAAACCAACATTTACGGGTAACATGAACCCAAAATCTTACTCTTAACTACCAACATATAACTCCATGCTTTGTATTTCTAACTATTTGACCGTAAATGAGAGGCGAAAAGGGAGACCAAAACAAGCAATAATTCTGGGGAAAAATTAAAAAACAGTACTAATTTTATCTGTTGATAAAAAGGAACATTAACATCAGCAAATTAGCCAGAATATTATTAGGGGTCCGTTTGGCGTTGTTGTAGGTTATAACAAACACTTCTTTTATGTAGAGCTGTCATAAGAGTGCTGTCTCTTGAAGATTAAATAGTATTTAGTGACACAATATAAACCACTTTTTATAAATATTTTTTTTCTTCTATAAATATTTTGCCCCTACTTGTAAAAAGCCCCAAGTTTAAGATTTGGCTAAAAGCTCTACTAAGACAAAATCTCGATCAAACACAGCTAAAAGAGAATATTAAAATTATAAAGCATTTTTAGTCTGTCCAACAGCAATTCCAACCAGGCTCTAAGAGTTCATCATCATTGAATTGCCAAATCATGCAAAAGGTAATGAAACTTCAACTTTTACACTTCAGTAGAACTTGTATAACTAAATTTAAACCAAAAGAACATTTAAAGATAACAGACAAAAAAAAAAAAGAAGTAATACTTTCATGTAAACTCCACTCAATCAGTAATTAGAAGATTTAGAAGGAAGTCAATGTGAACAAAAAGAGATAAATTAGAAAAAGATGCAAGTATAAGTCGGTCCCAGATGATAAAAACAGAAAGGCATGCTGTATATAACAACGGAAGGGTTTCTACAAAGAGAGAAGGAAGAAGAACATTGGTTATTTTGTTTGCAGCAGTATGCCATAATTGGGCATTCCTGTGCTGCAAATAGGCATCAAGTAATTATGTGAACAAGGACGTTGTCACAACTCTTCATAAGGATTCACATATGTTTATTAATTTGGTTGTTTAAATTCAAATAATCCCTTCACTAATCCTAATAGGAAACAACCACCACAATACTCTGCAACCCTACTTGATGTGCGGCAGATGTTTAAGTGTGATAACCCAATCAAGACCAGCCAACATCTCCACTTGATTACATTGCAACGTGATGGGAATATTTCCTAGTTGGTGTTTGCCTTGGTAAGAATTTCTCATCTCTGATCCCCAATGATGGACTTTAAATTAAGTATTCCAGGCTATAGAACCCATGTTAGCATGTTTCAAGTTCTTGTCATCTGATGGAGTCTTCAGCATATGAATTTACCAACATAACACTCCAGAGTCCAGGCATCTTCATTTCACTTCTAAACCAAGCGTACGACATCAATAATCCGTAACAGAGAAATCTAATTTAAAGTTTCAGGACCATTGACAACTTCAGACACATATTTGTAACCCGATCCAACAATTTAGACCAAGCACTTTCTGTTCGACCCAATCTAGAGGTTTTCCTTGATATATTGTATCACTGATTTTATGATTCATGTATGAGCGAATAATCAGTTATCTCACTGTGGTAAAAGTACATTACCTCAAGAATACTGTTGAAACCCAGTTTGCTTCACTAATATCTTCTACCTTTCAACAGCCAATTTCAAACCCTTATAGGTAGATCATTGATCTCAAGTACCTCCAAGATCTTTCGATGACACACTATAATCATGTAACACTTCAACATCAAGATGATTCTCAAATCAGTTGCAATTTCATGCTCTCAGAAATTATCCAGAGACAAATCCATGTCATATGAAAGTTTTAAAAGAACAGCAGTCATGTAACACAAAAGGATAGCAAGGCAACAAACACGTCACAACCTCGTTATATCTGACAGACTGACACCATAACAGGCATAAAGGCCAATAACGATGTCTTAATTGCCTTGTATCAAGTGAAAAGTTATGAAGGCCGTTTAAGACATTTTTCTCCTTTCTCGTAATTTTTTTCTTTCACCTTTTCTTGAATTTATTTAAATTAGATTTATCATCTCTAACTTAGCACTATGTTTGAAGTTAGTTTACAGAAGGTTTTCCGTGAACCCAAGTACGGCTTTTCCAATATAGATCCCTGTAAATATACTCCTCTAAATTTTTTCATTTCTGTGTCCGCGAGACAATTGTGTGGTTGGAAATGTTTTAACAATGGCATTTAATTTATTTTTTTGGGGTAAAGTTATGGTCCTAAAAGTAGTGAAAGATAAAAATTAGTCAATACTAAAAGCCTCTATAATTTTTATCACCCTTACTAAAATGGTAATAAATTTAACACAATCATTGAAGAAAAAATTTATATTAATGTAAATTTGTCGATAGAATGTGCATGCCTCTATTGATTAAAAAAAATCATGACCTCCAATATCTGACTTTGTGAGCAACGTTCACGGCACCTCATGTTTGCATGACCACTACCATAATGGTAAGCAACACTGCAATTTAAGGACTTGGTGGTGATATGCCGGGCCAAAGTCTCTTGCAAGGGACATAATCTGACTTTAATTTCGTCATGCATATAGTGGTAATACTCTGGCTCTCTGTCTCATTCGGTATAAGAAATCAATTTTAAATGGAACTTGCACCTAATATCATGAATTGTTTCTACACCGCATCTAAATAAAGATAAAGATAAATCAAGACCAAAAAAAAATCAATTTGCATACAAGTTGCTCTTCTAGATACAACAAATAACGATAACATGACTTGGGTTCCACCGTCTCTCGACACAAATCCTAATTTCAGAAAAATGAGGAGCAAGCAACAAAATTTCTTTACAAACAACAGTACATAGATAACCCTAATTTCACATAAATAAGAAGCAAACAACAAAATTTCTAAGATATGTGGACAAATAAATTATATAAAGGGTATACATGACTGACCTGAGACGGGTGTCTTCTTCTCAGTGAGAGTGAGAAACAGAAACAGAAGAAGAGGACTCGGAATGGGAGTGAGAAGGAGCGTAGATCTTGTTGTAGGCGGTTTCGCCGATGAGATAGATAACGAAGGCGGCGACTCCGATGCCGAGGCCGGGAGTGGCGTGGCGGAGCTGACTCGTCACCATCGGATGCTTCCTCCACGCGTCCCTCCTCCTGAAGAACTCCCCTGTTGGTCCCAATGGCTTCCCCATTTCTCTCTCTCTCTCTCTATCGAACTCTCTCTCTCTCTCTAGATATGTATCTATAATTCTATATGTCCGCAGTATAGGTTAATTAGTTGAATATTACTTGTGAGTATTGTTTCCCACTAAATATTTGGCCCACCCGAAAACTAGCCCACTTTGTATCATTACTTCTTCTGGTCTAGCTTTAGCGGGTTCTTGTAGGTTCTTGTCGAACACCGGATTTACATAATAATAGACTTATTATAATTAATATTAGAGTCATGGTTTACAGTTGCAATATTAGTCGCGAGCAAAATATAATGGACTCGAAAGAATATCGGTATAAACCGGTCAAATTGATCGGTTCATGAAGATATGTAATAGTATCGAACCCTTAAAAACATATTACAAATCAGCCGATACATCACGTATCGACCGATGCGATAGAATGGACTCGATCCTTAATCTAGTGCCATGCCAAATTACAAACGTCCAGATTCTTCCCTATTAAGATCCTCTCCAAGCATCTTCAATGATTTTAAATTTGTCATATTATTACTGGTTTATTCCGCTCATCAGTATTTTGAATTTGGGATTGAAAAAAAATTAGGATTATGCTCGGTTGCATTGAATTGAAGCTTTGAAATTAGGATTGATGAAATTGGAAAAAAATTTGGTTCAATTTTCCGAGCTCCATTTATTCAATTCCATCAATTCAAATTCCAAAGCTCTAACTTCATGCAATCGACCATAACTTTAGTTTAAAATTTATACTAAAATTTCTCTAATCCCAAGTCACGTCAAACTTTGTTTCTAATCTTTAATTGTCATTCTATAATTACTTTGAGAGAAAAGACTATACGTAGACTCTCCACTTGTACCCTTATATTTAGTAACACACTTTGCTTTTCAACTAAAGAAATGGCATTCACAATTTTTCTCTAAATGAACTCTTACCCCTGCCAATTATTTGCCATCAAATGAGCTCAATAAAGATATGTGCATTTCACTTCCATTTACAACAAATTTATTTCAACATAATCATATCAGGAGACTTAAAATCAGGTTTAATATATGTCCTAGATATGCAGCCAAAGAAGGTCTATGTATTGCATTTTTGCAAAACAACCTAAAAAATCTCCATACAAATTTAGTGCTAATTGCTATATAAAGGCTCTATATAATTTATGTCTATGAAAATGCAGGAACAAACACAACATTATGCAATCAAACCAAAACCGAAAGAAAATTGCACTACCTTCTATTTATAAGTCTAGCAGCGGAGTGTATCGTTAGAATATACGATCCAGTGAATTTAAACAAATAGAGAAGCATAGTTAGAGTAATCACTACTTTGCCTTGTACCCTTTAGAAAAAGTATAAACAAATTCTAAATGTTTTGTGCCTCGTTTGATTGTTGTTGCTTTCCCACTTCAGAATCTAGATTCAAACTCTAGCCCTCTTGCTACTGCAACTAGGGCACTTGTACTGCTTGATATGCTCCGCCTTTGCAGGTGTAATCTTTACACATTTGCCATGGAACCATATCTCGCACACATCGCAGCATATCCAGAATTCATCACTGCCGGTGTTTAATCCACAAGCTCCACACAGCGTTGCTGCCTGCTCATCTTCTTCTTCGTCCTCCCCACTCTCGTTCTCATCTTTAGGTGGAGGAGACATTTTTACTCCCCGAGGCTGGGGATCAGCTTGCCTAGATTGCTAAAAACAGCAATAAAAAATCATAAGATAAAAAAATGACACGAAATATGGAGGCAAATAAATAGATGAAAGAAAATTAATAAATTTATACAAAGCAAGAATACTTACCATCTTTACAGTTGTTTTGCTTTTGCCACTGTTGTCATTAGCAGCCGATTTGTCTTTTGACTGCCTAACATTTAATGTGACAACTTCAAATACAGTTGGAAGGTCATTTATCATCTGGAAAAGCCTTTTCCTGTAATTTCCGATTCCAACCAAAGTTAGAGTAAACTCGAGTACAAAAGCCTTTTCCTGAAATAATTTTGAGGAAATGCATAAGCAATATATTGCAACATCCCTAGTGAAGGCAACATCCAATTCCTTCAGTGGATAAAAGGATTCTATAATCTAGGCCTTGAAGGATATTATACCAGTTGTTTTGTCCAATTTGCCTCAACATTAGTTTTTGTTCTGCAACTGATATAATTAATTGTCAACGTGATCGCAGAATGTTTTTCCAGAAGGCAATGGACAATGGGCTAAGAGAAAGCCCGAATAAATGTTGTGCTTTGCAAAAGGCCAAAAGATGACCACTAAAATAATATTGTAACTTATTCAAAGCAAGAAGATCCACATATTGAAGTGCCACATAGTGAAGTGAGCATTACAGAATGCAGAAAGCTCAATTGTAAGCAAGATGGTGTCGAACTGTAATCGAAACAATGTTTCATAAAATAACAAGGCCAAAATTTTACTTGTGGCAAGCAATTTCCATATTAGATAGTGGTGTCTTTGGTGCATGTTAAAGTTTTACTCCACCAGCACAAATTTATTTTGTCTAATGAGTAGTATAAACGAGAATCAGAGTTTAGGTCAGTTGGAAATTAAAAAGTTTATCCAATTGCATTCTCAAAATAATGCACCCTTAAGCAGGATATATAATGCATCAGTTCCAATCTAAGAGTTGCTTTTTCCAGTTTAGTCTCAAATTCTTTGTTAAAAGAAAATTACTAACTCCTACATATCCAAATAAGATAACTTAAACTAAAAAGCTTCAACAAAAAAAAAAAAAAGAGATTTTTATCCTTGCCCTTGCAACGAATAATTAGGGTGACTAGCTCAACTCACATTTCCACAATAAGTCAACATTTATTCAACTCTGACTTAATATCTAATTCTACCATTTACTTTATTGATTAACCATTCAGAATTATCCATTGCCATCCCCATTTTTTTATTTTTTTTTTGGTAAGTCTTTCGCCATCCCGATTTTCACTCAAAACTCTCAAGCTGTAGCCAATTATTCCTTGGTATCACATGCACTCAAATCTCTGTATGACACAACAATGGCTAAAAATAATGACATTAAAGTGTCTTCATCATATGCAATTATTTAATATTACGTTAACGGTGGATACTAAAAGTTTCGGCCTTGACAACACAAAATGAAGTCGTATCACAAATGTAAAGTATCATCTAAGGAGAGTTGAGGCAACTTTAGAATACTTTGATAAGCAAAAGCAAATAACATTGATGAAGCAAACCAAAGTTTTATAGGAATTTTAATGTTCTAAAACAAAACATTACTAATTGAAACTAGCAATGACAAGTGCATACATAATTATTACATTAGCTACACTGGGAAAAGATCGAATTTACTGCATAAGAGCATATATATGAGCCTATAGAAAGTCCACTCTAATTAGGGGTATACTTCATTCAAACTCTAGTTATCTAACTACCCATGGGGGAGTTAAAAAAATCCATACCTTGTTAAATGCACAATAGAATGAGGAACCCACGGTTTTCTTACACCACAAGTAAATTTGTTGTCCAAGAATCAATATCATTTGACACAAAATTCAAGTTTCTAAACCAATCAATTATATAAGGTATATACTAATGCAAATGTTCAAGCAAAATGATCAAATGCAGGAAAAGCACATGGCTAACCATGGTTCAGAAGGCCAAAAATAAGAACCACATTAAATAGATGTTCACCTCAACAATTTACTTCAAGAAAAGTTTCTTTTACATAAAGAGAGGAAGGGGGTAGAAACTCGTGTTCATGATTTTGGGAAACCTTACCAAAATACATGCATACTTTCTAAAATTCATGGCTACACAATTAAAATTTTGATTATTTCCTTTTTTCCATTTCCAAGTCATGAGAAATTCTAAACATAGGATAGTCACACCCCTTTTTCTTTCTCTGACCTATATAGATTGAGTTCCAACTTTTGGCAGGCTGAAAGCCTGAAAATGAGTGGACAAAATTTTGAGTATCGGACTGCTCAATAATGTTCTCCAAATTCACACAAGCTGGGCCTAAAACAACTCCCTAACAAGTCAATAGAGCTTGATTCATTCTTTAAGCTTTAACAAACCCAAGCTTTCATCACGAGCTTTAACAAACTGTTTAACACCCAAATAAAGTCTATGAAAATTCATGATTTTAACTCTAAGAGATCTCCAACAATCTTGGTAAAAAAAAATTCCCAGAATTCTTTGGCTTGAAAATCGAGCTTGGAACAATGATTCAAGCTTTGTACAACTAATTAATGGACAAGCTTCAAATAAGACAAGCTAGAACTATTCATGAACGGCTCATTCATTTGTAGCCCTAATTCTAGGCACCCTAGAAATGCACAAGTGATTTTTAGTAATAAATAAAAAGCTTCTTTTTCCTTAGTATATTTAAATTCTCTATATACATTTACAGTAATGATCTCTTGCACACCAGTGAGCAAGAAATATATCCACACCAAGCATAATGATCATTGGATATGACTCAAGTGTAAGAAAAGGTAGTTACCAAAAAAATATAGCAATCATATCCAACGGTCATTATACTTGGTGTGGATAAATTTCTTGCTCACTAGTGTGCAAGAGATCATTTTTGAATACATGTATATTAGCAACCTTACAAAAAATAAATAATAAACAAGATCTTCGTGAAATAAATAACATCAACCTTACATTTTATATGAGGACCCATATGATGAAAGGAGAAAAATAAATAATGGTGCAACTTTACATAAAGTAAGAAACGTGACTATATACATGTATATTAGCAACCCTACAGAAAACAATAATAAACACAATCTTCATGAAATAAATAATATCAACCTTACAGATGATATGAGGGACCCATATGATAAAAGGAGAAAAAAACTAACGGAGCAACCTTACAGAAAATAAGAAACATGATCTTCATGAAATTGCAAAATAAAATCTATATTTTTTAACAAAAAAATACATGTATATTAGCAAAAAACAAAAAGTAAAAACATTTTCTTCCAGTAAATAAAAATATATAAACATTTTCCTTAAATGCAAAATATTTCCTACTCACTATAATATTAACAACAATTATTAATTTACCAAGCAATGGTACTACAGTATTCATACTTTTCTTCCCAAACCAATAATTTATCCATAACATGTAATCATTTGACAAGGACAGCAGAATCAGAGAACAAAATACATCAACATTTTGTTCCAGTAAATAAAAAAATTTACAGATTTTCCTTAAATGCAAATAAATTCCTTCTCATTATATTATTATCACCAAATCTTAATTTATAAGCAATTGTACTTTAGTATCCAAACTATTTCTTTCTAAACAAACAGTTTATCTAAAACATATAATTCCTTGACAAGGCAAACAAAGTATAAGAACAAGCGTACCGCCACACACACGCATGGACAGGGAGATCCATTTGATATGATGGTGACTCTAATTGACTGGAATTCCAAATCAGGAATACCAATAGCAACAACATTACACACCAAGGCTTATGCAAAGTATGAACTTATTGTTTCAGTCCCGTGACATAAAAAAGAACACAAGGAAAAAATGGTCTCCAGCAAGCTAAATCCATCAAGAATCTTATAATATCATAAATCGAGAGAAGTAAACAAATGGCATCATGCATCCATAAGCTAAAACTCTGCATGTAACCAGTGGGAAATATAACATAGATATATAAGAAATGTTAACTTTATAAATTAGCCTCCTATCAAAATTTTCTGAACAAAATGCGTATAAATGAGTCACTTCCAATAATCTGCTAACTCTATAGCCACAGGAGAAAACAGTCACTAAAATTACTACTACCTCCGTGAAAATCAGCCCATGGTGGAATTATCAATGTGCAAGAGTGTAAACAGAAGTCAAAGTTTAAAGAGAAACCTCAGGAAATTCCAAACAGAATTTACACACTCATAAAACAAAGAGGCATATTGTATTGAATGGCAGATTGATTTATTTTATCCATGTGTTCACTAAAAATAGAAATTTCATTTGCAACCCCCATTACTAAGCAGTTCTCCAGAATTTAGTTCAGGCCTCATTTAATGCAATTAAGAAAGCAAACAAGCACCTTCTTTTCTTTCTTTCTTTTTTTTCCTAATAAAACCTTTAAAGTTGAAGCAAGCATCCTATCAAAAAATCATATACATTTTAAAAATGAGAGGTATCTAAACTGATAGCTAGAAATAAAAAATTTAAAAATATATTAAAATCGAAATGACAGCAGATAGATCAACTCCCAAAAGAAGGTACAGTGACAATAAAAGAAAGCACTAATGTCATTCCCAAAGATACACCAAAAATCTCATAAACACAGAATACTCCTTTTTGTTCTCCTTGGCATCTAAAGTTACCCAAAAAAAAAACTCCAGAATGAAGTCATAACCAGAAATAACACTTACCAACATAATTGACAGAGTTTCATGAAATTCACCACGGATAAAAGTTTTAATTTCACTCAAGCCACTTAACAGTAAATTCATATCAATTATAACTTTCAATCAACTGTTTCCATTTATTTATTCACTATTTGAATAAGATCTGATGTTTATTGTCACAAAGTGTGAGGTAATGACACCAGGATGGTTGATTAAGCTATATAAAAAGAAAATGAAAAAGACCAAGTCTGAGACCAAAATAATGATAAGAAAAAAAGTAAATATAATTTCATATGAAGATGTATAAGAGAGTTAATATCCACAGTTGATGGCCAGAATCTCCAAAGAAATCAACCAATCATATAGACCACAAAAAGGGAGCAAATGTGAAGGACACTATTAAGAAAGCTACAATATGTAAATGTATTTGTTGTTTGAGTGACTTGAAACTCATGCTGTGCAAAGAAACTACGGGTATCATGTCATACGGAGCCTTAAACCTGATGAAAATAATTTTAGAAAACCAAAGTATATGTAACCTATAGAATGAACATGATGGAGCAAATTCTATGGCAACAGAATTTTTATGTGCTGACACCAGATAACCAAAGGACAATGTCCAGAAAACAGATGAACATAAAAAAATAAACCCAGCTTCAGCGTCTGGCTGTAACACATCTTCAGTACAGAATCATCTCCCTCTCAGATCAAGACAATTCTAATAGCAGGGATGAGTCGACCCAATTCCAAATCAAATCCCTTAAAATTTGAGAATGCAATAGCTATTATGGCATAGTAAATGAAGAAGGAGGAGGAAGCCTAAACAATAAATCATGCTCTAAGCGGCTTGATAATATGAGTAGTATTGCAGGACTTGTTCTGCAGACCACAACTATTGAACATATAACCATAGTTGCTCTGGAAAATCAGACATCCCAACAAGATAAGAAGATACAGAGTGTCTAGTTAAGTTCCAGAAAACAAATTACCTTTCATTCTTATCAAACCCAAAGCGCGCACCAAAGTAAAATGCAACAGACAGCAACCAAGAATCACCATGAACCGCAACAAGTGATAACCAGTCCTTCTCTTGCATCCCATCCCTAGCAAAGTTTATACCAAGTGCTGGCTCAGGAAGTTCAGGAGGCACCTCCTCAACAGGCAGATTGACTTCCCATGTCTCATTTGGAAGTCCATATAGACACAGGTTCTCCTTCTCTACAAGCACAACACCAATATCTTTAAAAACAACAAGCAATTCCATCTTTAACTGGGCAGAATCACACTCTTTCATACAACAAATTCTTAAATGTATAACCAGCGACATTGAATGTTCATCTGCATTCTTTCTTCTAATAGATGTTCTCATCGATGCTACATTTGTTCATCAAAGAACATCAGCCCATCATGTGCTACTAATTTATCTAAATCAACAAAAACTTCTCTTAAAATAATATCAACAATTTTAACAATTTTCAATTATAATTATAGTGTAAAAATAGCAGGTATGCACTACGACTCATAAAAGAAGGAAAGGTAAATGGTTAACCTTAACTGAAAATTGCAACTACGATACAGTTGATACCAAGTTGACATACAAAAAATAATTAAATAAAAAATAGATAAATAAATCATTGTCTATTCTCATTAAAGAAAATCAATCCCAGAAGACTACATGCTAGTGATTGAAAATCCAGACAGGAAGTCACACAGACCCACGTTCTTAGCTGTATTGGGGAAGTTATAGGTAATTCCTGTGACAATAAATTGCCGGTAACAAACTTTTATCAGCTGTTCTGATCAAAAAGCTTCAAAATACTCTACTAAGCAGTAAATAAAAAGCAGCACATGCCAATAAATAAAAAAAATAAATAAATAAATAAAAAAAAGTATACCAAGAAATAAAAAAACAAACTGGAAAGCATGCACTGCACAGAGAGAGAGAACTGTAAACACCCTATTTGGCTCTTGTAAGCCTTAAAAACAACATAGCATTGGCACTCTCTATTGTCACATCCAAGAACATGGGTCATGCTATTGTCAACTTAGTAATTTAAATAGTTGACGTTGACAAAATCAAAAGCACTAATATGGTAATCTAACTAAAAATTATACTAAAACCCCAAAAACCTAACAATTAATAGCCCAATTAATATTATTTAATGGCTATCATCATAATCAAGTTCATAGAATTAAGAACCAGCAAAAAAAAGTAATTAAGAACCAGCCAAAAAAAAGTAACTCACCCGGATCACACAGCTTATAGAACTTCTCAACTTCTGCCATAATACAACACACAAACACCATGATCAGCAAAAATCCATATCAAATTAAAAAAGAAAAAAATAAAATAAAATAACAAAAAGCAACATGTATATATACACACACACACTTATATGTATGTGTATGTGTATTCAATTCGGAGCAACAGAGATTGAATACGAACCAGTGGTTAGAGCTTTGATCAAGCCAGACCTTCTGCCTCTGAAGTCCGTAAACACATCCTCTACTGTTCTCGCAGCCAAATTCGGTGTCCCCTCCATTCTCTTATCTCCTCACAAAATTCAAATTATTATATATAAACCTATAAATATATAATCCCCTCAGAAATCTAAATACCTAATGCTGTTTCCACCTGATAGTGACGAGAATCAAAAGCAATGTGATAAAATTAGGTTTCTAGGGTTTCTTACTATAGATATATATATATATATATGTATATATATATATTGCAAATACAATTTTAAAAAAATAGAAATAAAAAATTGTAGAGAGAGAGAGAGAGAGAGAGAGTATGAGAGATCCAAAATTGGATTGAAAGAAAAGAATGTGAGGAAACAGCGGGAAGGGAAGGGTTGGGTTTTATTAATTTTGCTCCTTTTGGTGTGGAAACTTTTTGTCTTAATAATAATAATATGTGCGCATACATATATCTTACAGGTGTATATATTATACGTGGCAAAATATGATTGGCTGGTGCATTAGAAAAGGGATATTATTTATTTTAAATACTAGTTTGACTTGTTTCCTATTTGATGTTTTAGTCTATTTTCCAAGAATTTCGTCGGATCAAGGTGTGCCGTCTTGATCCGATGGATAGAGATGACATCCTATATCTATTTTTTCTTTTTCTTTTTTTTAAAAAATAAATAAATTATAATGACTTTTATGATGTTTGTTATTGATTATTTATATGAACTTTCTCTTCTTTGTTGTTAAATTGTTTTTGAAATTATAATTTTAAATGCTAATTTTACACTTGCAAATTATTTTATTCAATTAAAAACACATCTAAAACACTTTCTCTTTATTTGTTGGGTTCTCACTTCATTGCATATAGTAAGGCTCAAAAAAATCAATTTTGGTTATTATGATATTTATTTATTTTTTAAAATATGAAAACTTATTTTGTAAGTTTATAAAACTTTCTCAAGAAATCAAAATTTTTATGTGTTTTTATAAAGAATTTTTATAGGAAATTAAAGAGATTGGGAAAAGTAATTTTCTTCAAAACTTTCTTGGCGTTTGACTTAAATACTATATGCGGCACGGATGTACTGTGGGCTCAGCCCCCACAGAAATTTTTTATTATTACATTTTACATTCTTAAATTTATATTTTTTTACATTTTACATTCTTAAATTTATATTTTTTAAAATATGAAAACTTATTTTGTAAGTTTATAAAACTTTCTCAAGAAATCAAAATTTTTATGTGTTTTTATAAAGAATTTTTATAGGAAATTAAAGAGATTGGGAAAAGTAATTTTCTTCAAAACTTTCTTGGCGTTTGACTTAAATACTACATGAGGCACGGATGTACTGTGGGCTCAGCCCCCACAGAAATTTTTTATTATTACATTTTACATTCTTAAATTTATATTTTTTTACATTTATACTCATAAAATTTTGAAATTACCCCCACTGAAATTATGAAAAAATTCCTCTATATAAATTTATCCCCCTCATATGAATTTTTAGATCCATCATTGCAAGTTAAAGTCCTTTCGAAAAAGACCCATAGTCTTTTCTTACTACTTCCATCTAACAAAATTGAACTTAAAAAAATATATTGAGAATTTATTGTAAGTTGGTAATTCATGTGGAAATTATAATCATGTCACGTAAACACACGATTCGTTTGATAATCGTATCAGGAGTCCTCGTGTTTTATTTAACTTGTTTAATTCAAATGGTTCATTTAACATATTTATTAATTAACTATAAAATGCAAATATGATGAAAAATTGACATAATGGATGATTAAATTCATGAAAATGAGATTAATTAGGACAATACAATGATTTAAAAGAAAGAAAAAAAAAAGAATAGAAGACCAAATACAATATGGTATTGAATTTATATTGAAATAATAGAAATTTTCATAATAATTGAGTAAAAACTAATTACAATGAATCAGATTTATCTGATATGATCAATTAAACGGATCTAATTGGATTAAACAGATTAACCTTCATAATATGAATATGATGCCCTTAATTAAATAAGTAAAACAAATTGACATTATTATAATACAAACATGATTAAGATCAATATGGATTCACTCATGTAGTGTCATGTTCAAGTAGTGTTAACAAATTGTGTTGAATTTTATCACCCCTTTATAATTCCTTCATAATTTAGACGGATTGTGAGATCATCTCAGACAATTAGTTCGACCCTGGTCATCATCTCTTATTGCTATTTATTCTATGCCACGTGTCCTAATCTAAGTTGAAAATGCACTTCTCACTATCATAGACCCAATGAATTGTTTGAATAATACAAGTATAGATGGTATAGATTAGTAAATAAGATCGATCATAAGCTAATACCAGAAAAGGCTACATGTTTTCCGATGCTTGACACAAAATGATGTAAATTTCTTCATCCACGCATTTTTGGAAAAGTAAAGCTCGTCATTCTCCATTTTTATTACTTTATCCCACAAAAATAAAATAAAAAATGTCTTTTTAAGAATCTAACTAGTTTTTTTTAATTATAATAGTTGAGAATGATTTTTTCAAATATATCCTTTTACGATGAGTTTACATATTTTTATAACTAGATATGGCAATTTGCCACGCTAGGGCTGGTACTCGCTCCACCCCACTCCGTTTATACCAATTTTGGAGAATCGTTTAAGTTTTTTAAGCAGGAATAGGTTTAGAAGTAAAAATTTATGCGGGTGCGGGTGTGGGGGCGGGGGCGAGGGGAGGTCACTCCTCCCGTTTAGGTTTATAGATTACTAAATTGCCCTTATTTTTATTAGTATATATAGTTAGCACCAAAAACTTTAAGTCATATTCATTCACTAAATTATCATTTTGTCATTATAAAATGTTTGTAATGTTGAATTTTTACGTTAAATTATTGATTGACCATTTTATGTTTTTTTTTTAATAATTATATAATTGTTTTTGAGAAAAAAATATTAAAAAAAATAAATAAATAATAATTTGAGAGTGAACGGGGCAGGCAGACGCCCGTAAAATAAAAAAGTTGATGGATGGGAAGGTAGCCGTTTAAGTGGTTTCGGTAGAGGACGGGATGAAAACTTTTAAATGGTGGCGGGCAGGAGAGGGTACAACGAGAAAAGATGATTAAGTTGAAAAACCTTCAACCAAAAAAACAGGGGTCCCTACTTCCTTTCTGTGCATTTTTTTCTTTTTTATAGTAAGAATGGGTCAATTTCTTGGGTCTGCACGGAATGTCCCATTCTTTAATTCCTTCTCAACCCTTTAATCCAACCCAACAAAAATAAATGATACAAGACCCAAAAGGCCCAGTTGGTCTGAATCATTCAAACAAAGAATGTAGCTACATTCTTTGTTTTATTTTATTTTTGTAAACAAAAGAAATTTGAATTATAAAAAAAAAAAAACATGATATTCAATTGAGATTTAACTACTAAATAATACCAAATCAAATTGAGATGTTAAAATTTATCATTTTTATTTTTGTAAGGTAAAATATCATAAGCAACTAAAGGTACTCTAAAACTCCGAGAGACTAGGAAAACAGCAGATACAAAAAAAAAAAAAATAGCTAGTTTACGTACTCTAATTGATCAATGCCTTAGCCCCTGCATTTAATAATCTGTAGAGCAATAATGCGTTAGATAAATCTCTTCGTGTAGGGTGAATTCCCTTTTAAAGCTCCTTTTCAATGAAATTACCTTGTGGTCCTATGAAAATAGAAAAGTGATGCTTCATATTCTTGTTGATTATTTATGCACAATATAAGTGGAGACCACATTTCTTTATTTGCTGCATAGATGTATTTATGCACAATATAAGTGGAGACAAAATTTCTTTATTTGTTGTATAGATGGATCAATTAAAAGAAATATGTCTAACAAATCGGTGTAAATATCATTTTTCATTAAAATATATATTTATAAATATATATATGAGAGAAGTGTAGAAAATACCTCTAAAGTATACTCCGCGTAACATTTTTATCCTGTTTGAAAAAGTGTGCAAAAAACACCCCTAATCTTTTTACATTATGCAAAAATACCCTCTAATAAAAAATCTGACATAAATTAGTGTTGGAATACCCGTTTTGTCCTTTTACTCTTCAGAAAATGCACAAGGAAGTATATATACTACTAATCTCATAGTATAAGGGTGTTATATATTAGTGTTGTAATACCCGTTTTGAGATTTTAGTTTACTGTTGTTTACTTTTTCTTTTTTCTTTTCATACCAACACTGTTAAACAAGAAAAAATAAAAATAAAATAAAGGGAAAAAAAAACCCCAATATTAGTGTGCACTGATTTTTGGAGTTTGGAGCAGATTTGTTTTTTTTTTTTTAGTTTGCATTTTATTTTCGTTTTTTATTTTCTATTTTTATCTTTACTTGTCCATTGCCAGCGTCCTCCAATAGTATCCTTTTCGGTCATTTCACAAAATTATTTATTTTTATATATTTTATAAAATAGTTCAGCAAGGGTAATTTAGTCAATTTAGGATTTAAATTTGTAAGGGACCTATATGCCCCAAATTGAAACTTTAGGAGTGTTTTTTTGCACGTGAGAGATGTCTTCCAATAGTGTTCTTTTCGGTCATTTTATAAAATTATTTATTTTTATATAAAATGGTTCAGTAAGGGTAATTTAGTCATGTTAATTAGGGTTCAAATTGGTAAGAGTGACCTATTTGCACCAAATTAAAACTTTACAAGTGTTTTTTGTACATGAGGGATGTAATATACATTGTAAACATACTTGAAAGGTGTTTTCTGTACTTGACCTACATATATATCAAAATAAATAAAGAGTGGGAAAAAAAACATCAATCTCGCGTTGCAAGCTTAAAAACTAGGATTCAATATATAAGGCCCATCCCCTGTCAATGTCCTCAACATCCTCAGCTCCTTTCCATCTACATTCACATGTTATATAGTGTCCACACACACACATGCACACATAATATATATATATATATATATATATATATATATAAAGAGAGAGAGAGAGAGAGAGAGAGAGAGAGAGAGACTATAGGACATCATAAAAAAGCTAAATTAGATCCTGATGGGTTCAATGCATTCTTTTTTTCACCATGTAGTGTGGGATATAGTAGGTAGAGATGTAATCAAAGCAATTAGGGATTTTTTTTTTCATTATTGCAAACTATTGTGAGAAATTAATTATTCCTATATTGCACTTTTTTCTGAAGTTCTCAACCCTTCTAACCTTAATGAACTAGAATTTCATTCTTGAAGCTCTTCTCTTGCTTCAATATATCAATTGGATCAGATCTTGTATTACCTCTCCTTAATTCTTTTATCATGTAGTGTGGGAGTTTTATGAAAATTTTCAAGGAGCTAAAGGTTTAAGGCAAGGGGGACCCTTTGTCTCCCTTCCTTTTTGTAATTGCAATGGATATATATTCTCTTAGCCATTATCTCAAAGCTTACATCGTTCAAATCTCATTGGAGGTGTAAGAAAGTGTTCATAACTCACATCACATTTGTTGGTGATCTTTTAATGTTCTCTTCATTATGGTGACTTGAGCTCAGTGACAGTCATCAAGAATGCTATATATGGACATCTTTTCGATCTAATCTCACCGGATTGAAAATCAATCAGTCTACAAGCCTTGTCTTCTTCAGTGGAGTTGAAATTAATAAAATTTGCATGATTTTTCTTTGGTCTGCAGTGAGGTGCAATGCAAGTAGGACAAGGTTGCATCAACAAAATAAGTTAAGTGGGAATCTTATTGTATCTTCTTTCTGTTTCCTTGTGGCGGGACTGGTACAACACTTTCTACATGTACAACAGTCACGAAGGTGACTTTGTAAGTATCAATAATATGGCATTTTCTCATGCCTAACAGTGATGAATTAATGAAAGAGAGAGGTGTCACTCACAAACACCATTTTTTTTCTTCCCGAAAGTTAAAGCAAACAGGCACACATCAACAATATTTGCCCTAACGAGGTTCGAATTCTCAACCTCTCCTCTAAGTTGGAGAGATATATCGATCATACCCTCTAGATTAATGACCTGGCTTACAATTCAAACACCATTTTAGTAAACCTGTTTGTATATGCTCAAGACCATAAATATTGAATTCTGATCAAGATGAAATCAAGCAATGTCACTTACAAAACACCATTTTAGTAGTACAGTACTTGTTTGTTAGGCTCAAGATCGAGCATTTTTCAGTAGTGATCATGATGAAACTAAGCAAACACTGGATTTTTACAAACAACCAGTTACTACAAGGTCTTATTTGGTACTGTTAAAACCAAAGCCCTAAGAAAAGCAGCATATAAATTATTGATCAATACCTCATATATTCATGAAAGCTAAGAGCCATGCCAGCTAATGATTTGATTACAAATAACAGATGATCATATTTGAAATTTTATCAATATATATATATATATGTATGTATGTTCAGTTCATTGATTACTTAAAAGGGCTGGTGTACTCCTTGTTTTCCTCACTGATTGAGTTCCATCCCCACATTCTGTCAGCGAAGACAGCTTGAAGTGAGCCCGGTAGAGGCTGCAAAGTAGAGAATTGGAAGAGATGGTTATGGTGATTATGATATTGTTGCTGATGATTCAACATTGAAGCCTGTTGATAGTTCACTAGTCCATGGAGACCATGATGATGATCATTTGCATTTGGCGAAACCAAAGAGGAGCCTGTAACTATGGTGGTGCAATCGCGGGACAAAGAGCACGTTTGTATTCTTGACTGGTGGAGCAACAACCTATCCTCTTCCGTTGCCAATGCCGGTGCAAGCACTGTTGCGGTCGTGGGGTCTAATGTAATGCAAGAGTTGTGCTTGGAAAGTCCGAGAGCTGTCCCAACTTCAGTGCTGCTACTTCCACTTGTTTCACTTGTTTTTTCGGTCTCAACTTGCTCTGATTGCTCTCCAAAAGCTTGGAATCCCTCAGTGGAAAGCTTTTTATCCGAATGGATGCCACTCGATGAGGATGCCCGGGATGGAAGAGAAGGAGGGATTGAGGGGTGGTCTTTCACTCCAGGTCTCTTGTACACACGACACAGTGAAATCTCTGGCTGAGAACAATGTACATATATATGAACCAATTAAAGAGAATATATATATATATATATATAACATTGAATATTGAAACAATTTCATATAGAATAAGGGACTAATGACTGAAACATTAATTTTTGTGACAAGAATTATTTAAAGCAAAGGGGTCTTCGGTTCACTGAATCTATAGTTCATGCAAGTTGCTCTCAATTCCTGTGATGATCCATTGAGGATCAATTAGAGTACCCAATAAAATAAAAATTGAATTGGAAAATAAATTGTTACTCACTATTCAATGCAATTTTCTTTTTGGATTTTACTTATAAGGGACAATATGCATAAAATGTTCTTACCTGGAAAAAAAAAAGACAATATGCATAAATTGAAACCAAATATGTCTCTTTTTTTCATTTCATCCTTCAAAAACAAGGATTAGTGGTGTCTAATTTTTCATTTCTAAAAGGAGCATATATATATATATATATATACCTTTTGTAACCTTTCAAACTCATGGTGTGGCAGACGATATTCATTCATGATCCAACTAGTTCTGATTCCTTTTGGAGCTTTCCCAAAGTAAAAAACTAAGGTCTTCTTCAGCCCAATCGACTTAAGGTTCTCAGCTCGGATCATTCTGTCAGCTCCTGTAGCCTTCCAGTACCCGGAAGTTGTCACACGGTTGGGTCGATCCCCGTTTCGATACTTGCGGTCTCTAGGCACATAGAAGAACCATTCCTTCTCTCCAATTGTTGCCAATGCTGAAATCATCAACCCAACAAGAAAAATACTAAATTCATGAGCTAAAAATCAATCAACAGTACGTCCTTAATTATCTATATATACATGTACAAATATATGAATATGGGTACCCTTTAATTATCCAAAAATTAACTCAGTCCTTTAGCTCAGAGGATTGGAGCATGTGGCTACGAACCACTGGGGGTTCGAATCCCTCCTCGCCCACAACCGGACCAAACCGGAAAAAGGACCTTCCCTATTGGGGTAGGGGAATCATGATCATATTGAAAGAAAAGAGAAGAAACAAATTAAGCTATGTTTAGGTTTCTCAGATTTCATTTCCAAGACGCTGGTTCAGTACGCTCCATCATCAAGGTAAACTAGCAAAAGGGTATACTCTCAAAGAGACGGCAAATGTTCATATATATGTTTACATATATATATATATATATATATATATATGTATGCATACCGGGAAGCTCCCAAGGGGAGACAACTCACAGTAAGTAATGAGTTCAGCGTTGAAATGCTTGCCCTCTACCTTACGGCAAAGGTAACTCTATAATTAGCCAATCAGTACCTTATCTATATATACATATACATGTACAAGTGTATGAATGAGTACACTATCATCAGCCAAAAATTAAGTCTTTCATATGGAAAGGAAAAAAAATAAAACTAAGCTACTTTTAAGAGCACCAAAGTTTGAACTAAATTTTTTCGGATTCCAATTCCAAGTTACTAATTCTGTGCTTCCAAACGCAATATTAAGGTGAAGGGGCAAGTGTCATAGTGATATATACATATATATATGTATGCATACCAGGAAGCTCCCAAGGGTCATAGCGATAGAGATCAAGGTAAGTGATGAGCTCAACATTAAAACGCTTGCCCTCTACCCTACGGCGAAGGTAGAACTCAATGAGTTCTTCCTCGGTAGGGTAGAATCGAAAGCCGGGCATGACAGCTTGGTGGCCATGCTGATCATCATCCATGCTGCCATGATCATCTTGGCTCATGGTTGCTGCAATTGCCATGAAACTAATGATGAACACTTGTATTAATAATATTCATCAAAAGGGTCATCTAATAATGAACTCTCCTATTAGCTTAGCCTCTTTATACAAGATTTTAAGTGGACAATTTGGAGATTGGCGCAAAGTGTGGGCATATGGAAGATGAGAGATTGTTAGAATGTTGTACCACCTAAAACTTGTCTTATATGTATTCTTAGTCTTCCATTGTCTATAATGGGTGGGGAGAAGGAAGAAGAAGAGGAGAGAGAGAGAGAGAGGAGAGAGAGAAGGGGGGTGGGTGGAGTTAATAGAAAGATCTACATAGTTTTCAGGCCCTACATGGAAGAGGTTGCATTAAGGTGTTATAGATGAGAAAATGACTTCTCAAACAGGACAGGGTGGCCATGGCCATCTAGCGGTGTGTTTGGAATTTTATTAATGCTGCCATAAATTTTTTTATTTTTTATTTTTATGAATTTTTCTTACCATTGTAGTACCTCATCATTTTTTATACCAAATTATGGAGTTCCAAATTCAATTTAATGAATACTTGCTCAAATTATTCTTATTTGACTGATGATGAGATATATTAAAGCTCTTTGTCTTGAGTGAGGGTATATCAATCAAAGGCTGTGGTTCAATTGGTTTTTTTGTTGAAGTTCTTTAATTTGTCTCAAGTAAAATCCATTTTACTTTTGTCATTTTCTGCAGGTGCATGTACCAGCACTTTTTACTAAAGTTCTTTAACTTTCTCATTTTAAAAAATAATAATAATATAAATAAAAAAATAAAACACTTGTATGGTCATTTTCTTACAGGTGTACACATCCAGATAACCAAGTCATTTCATTTTTTTTTTTTTTTTTTTTTTTTGTGGTTTCTAAAGAATATAACTTCTTATTTTTTTTGTTTCTTGGAGTATTTATTTGGAGGATAGGTGTTTATTCAAAATTTAATTTAATTGTATTATTTAACAATCAAGCTTGCCAATTAATTTGACAAAATGACAGCCTCATATATATATATATATATATATATATATATATATATATATATGTCCGTCTTGAATTTTTTCTTTTTCCTTTGTTAATTAACAACATAAACAAACCTACTATGTAATATGTATATCCCAATTGAAATTTATGAGAAGATATGCTAATGACTCATCTAATCCATCACTATTACAGATTTTGTAATTAAAAACACATAATTATGCACACACTATTGTGCGAGTGTGTGAGAGAGAAGAAAGTTGCAATTTGCAAATTATTTCATTCATACAGGCTAAGGATGGGTTGGAGACTTGGAGTCTACTATCAGCACGGTGTACTAGAGACTGCAATAGGCAAATGAGAGCTCGTTATCATGATCCTTGACAACAACTAGAGCTGCCTTCCACTTTTGTTTTTATTGCCTACAATATCTCTTCCAAATTTTAATCTTTTTAGTCTTATTTTTTCCATTTATTTTCAAATTATTAGCTTTCATTAAATACTAATAACCACCATCAAATTATTTTAGTCTTCGCTGAAATAGAATCGTTTACATTCTTTGAATTTTATTTATTTATTTAATTTTTTTTTTTTTTAGTAGAGTTATGCTCAATAAGCCCACCATTTTAAGGATGCAATTGAAGAAATTCATAAATTTGAACTATAAGTTGACTAAATTACACTTACTAAACTATTTTATAAAATATATAAAAATAAATAATTTTGTAAAATGATACTATTAGAGGTTGCCCCTCCCCTCCCGTGCAAAAAATATCCTTAAAGTTCTAATCTGCTGCAAATAGGTCACTTTAACAAATTTAAACCCTAAGTTAACTAAATTAATAATTTCCAACCCATCCTTAAAATAAGTAACCGTCAGTTAGTTAACCGTTAACTCCATTAAAATATTTTTTTAATACCAAAACTACCCTTCAAATGAATAAAGTTATATCTTTACTCTATTGTAATACCAAAATTACCCTTCAAGTGGATAAAGTTATATCTTTTCCCGTGATGTGAACAATACTAATGTCAAATATTAATGAATAATATGTAGAAAGGGGTAAAAATGTAACTTTATCTATTTGAAGGGTAATTTGTCATTGAAAAAATATATTTTAAGTTAGCGGTCAACTTGTTAGTAACAAAAATATTTCAATTTTTTTATAGCGTTAAGCTGTTGTGGTAAAATATTTCAATTTTTTTATAGTTTTAAGCTGTTGTCCAATTGTGTTTATATGCTATTTTAATTTTGTCTTTTATAAAAACAAAAACAAAATTATTTATAATAAAATCTATTTACCGTGTCCAGTTTATATCTCAATATTTTTTATAAAAAAAATTATATCAGCATTTTCCTCTATTACCTTCCTTAACTTTTATCTTTCGTTCCCACTAATCAAACTGGGCCCAGATGAAGAGTAGGCGCAATATTTTTCACCCACTTAAATTATTATTGGCAACTACTTCCCTACTCCATATTGACTTTAAATTTTATATATATATATAAAATATATAATAGGAATTCTAAAATAGTATGAATATCATTTTCAATGGACCCACATCATGAACCGCCCATTGGGGCTCCTACTCATATATCCAGATCAATCTAATTAAATACATTCTTCATGAAAATTCTTTCCTTTAGTAGAAACTTGTAGGCTCCTAGCCCTTTTTTGTGTAGCTTCGTCACGGACGTTGACCATGCCTCTTTTTTTTTTTTTTTTTTTAAATCTTAAATATGTAAGTCTGTATTTCTTGTGATTGATTGATGATTGATGAACTGCTTCATCCAGAATTTCCTTTTTAATTTTTTTATTCACCCTAAAAAAGAATTTCTATAGAAAGTGAACAATAAAAATATATTCTGAATGCATGTTCTAATCTTATTTGCAATCGTCATGGTTTCTATTTTTTTTTTTTATTCACATGTAGGTAAAAGCACACATTACTCCATTGTTGTACCAAGTCCTTGGAGGGTATTTGTCCACCAAGCAGTGAATGCCTCCCAAAGGAGACATTTAACCTGTGTTTTTAATTAGACTAATTTTAATGACCTTTTTTTTTTTTTTTTCTCATCTCACATAAATATATAAAAATCATGAAATATATTTAATACAACTTATTCATTCTTATACACAGGTAGTAAGTAATTCAATCAATCTTTCTTCTAAGTTATTACAGTGCTTCTAATTACTTATATATATATATATATATATATATATATATATAACAAAGTTTGACGTGTTACTGTGTATCCAAGAGTTGTTTATCCAAGCAAGGTAGTCCTGCTCAAGCTTTTGTGGATGTCAAGATAGGTTCTTGTCCCACACGTCGTATTTATATGGGAAGGTTTTGGGCTTAGGTAATTCCACCTAATTGTTTAAATTTTTGGATCTAATGGTAATTGTGTGACTCGTTACAAATAGTGTCAGAATTGGCTCAATTCTTGAGTGTCAGAATCATTACTAAGTCCGCTCACCATTTAGGGGAGATGTTAATGGTGGATGTACGGGTAGGCATGATAGTTCGACACAACAAGGATGTTATATTACATGTTCGGATGAGATAGAATGTTAAAGAGTTCTTCTCCCACACTGAATTCTGATAGAGAATGTCTCCATATGCCAAATCCCCCATCCCTCACGCTAAACCTCCTGAGCAAGGGTTATCATTGTCATACATCTACCCATATTTATAGTTGTCTAATAGTCTGTAAGCATTGTTTAATTTGATATTGTCTTGTCATTTTTTGTGCTTTGAGTTTAATGTGTGGAAGAATATGAGGTGTAGTATATGAATTTGGGGATGAAAGATGGGGTGTAACTTTAAGTATTTGAATTATATATAATCTATATTTTGATGGAAGTATAGAGCATAACTCTTGTTTATCCTCCTCTTTTTGGTAACTATAAAAAAAAATATTTTCTGTGACGAAGAAATTTGTCAGAAAAGGGGTAAATTTGGTAGCAAATACTTATTTGAGACTAGAAAAATCATAGCAATTTTCGTCAATAAATATAGGATCTTTGATTGTTATTTGTGACAAAATCATTTTTATTGCCAACACTTAATATTTATGATGAATGTGGTATCAGAGTTGGCATTACGCTCTCAGATTGATTTTTCTCAACCCTTTTCATGGTATTTAAAGGAAGTAGTAGGCGACATGAAAACCATATGATGAAAGATTTGAAAGACGAAAGAAGTGATGAACCTTAAAACTTTGAAGACAAATTGAGCAACATACCATTCGGCATCAAAGCTCGTAACATTGGTAAATCAAGTAGGGGGTCTTCTAGTGATGAGTGTGATGAGTGTGATGAGAAATCGTGGGGAGCCCAGCTGGAAAGGTTCTATCTGGCTCAGAGTATAATTAATTTAACAAATCACGAGGAGTATTCATTCTCAACATTGATTAACTGTTGCAGAACCATTTGTTGATTGAAGTAAACTTCAAATTGTCGACGTTGAATCATCTTGCATTGAATCTTGAGTATGAAAATGTCTATGGATAGGGATTAATTAACGACCTAATTCGATAAAGAAGCTAAAAATTAAAGAGAATAAATTTTGCAAATCTACTAAACTTCAAAAGAGATATAGTAAAATTTGTTTTTATTATGTAAATGTATTTTTTGTTAATATACGAAAATTATTGTATTTGATTCGAGTTCAGAAAAGAAAAACGAAGCCATTGAAAACTATTATGTTTGGATGAAAAAACAAATGTCTAAATGTATATTGTCCAAAGTAATATCAAAGAAATAGATTTATCTGACTCCATCACTTATCTTCATTGCAGACCTCACCTCCATTTGAACCACCACCATAATATTCCATCTAATTAATTTCTTATTCAAGAATCCACTATAGCATCAAGCCATTTCCCCCCTTTTTATATGTGTTTTGTCCCCTATTCAGTCCCATTTCAATCACTTCTCATTCAATAACATTCTAACATGAGGCCCCATATATATTTTTTGTTTGTAATCATTTACAAGAATGATACAGATGGATGAACCAAGCATGACACATTTAAAACCACAGGTTTTCGAGGGGTATAGATGTACATTTACACACACACCCAACTAACATAGGCTAAATGCTGTAGTGTGCTTGGACAGATTGATAATTACATGTGAGTCACACCTGGTCATCTACTAGAGGTGTCCAAGTGTAGGAAAAGGATTGATGAGTACATAAATTTGTGCCCAATTAAAAGAAATGGTGTCTCCTTTAGGCCTTTGCAAGTTGAGACACTGCAGACAAGCCCCGAAAGTTGGTTGAGGTGTAGTAATCCCACAAGAACCTCGTGGCCCTGGACCATTTGGGACATCAACCATCTTGGATCATTTGTGGACATGATGAGTTTTAGGTAGAGAGAGAGAGTGTGTGTTTTGAGTTTTAGAGAGAGAGAGAGAGAGAGAGCGGGTTGTATTTTTGTGTACGAATCTCAACTCAAATTTTATCAGATCAAAGAGAACACGGTGATACAAGTTTGTCCTGTCCAGCTAATCTTGTTATCTTGTGGAGTGAGAGACCTCAGTGATCTATCACTGTTCTGTCACCCACAATCTTGCAGCCAACCAATTAAATTCACTCTTTTCATTCTAGAGTAATGTCGATCACGAGAGTACGATTTGAATATCTCGTCTGTATGTGTCATATTTAGGTTAATTATAGCTCATTTTTTACTTATAAATTAATTTCTCTCGGAATTTGAATAGTTTGATATATAAATAAATGTGTCATATTTATATTAATGTTAACTCACGTTTTTTTGCTTATAAATTAATTTCTCGCGGAGTTTTGAGTCGTTTGACACTAAATTCATTATATGTATATGTGTGTGTGTGAAAGAGTCCATCTTCAATTGACTATTGAATCAATGAAGGGCTAGGGGTCGCAAGGGTCCATTCTCAATTATTGAATAATTATTGAGTTTCACGTGAGAGTGCATTATTCATTGAGTTGACATAGAACCATGATTAGTCAAGGGTGCTAATCTGAAAAGGGTGGTTTTCCACTAAGTGCTTTACTAATTATCTTCTTTAGTAGTCTATTATAGTTCTTTTATTTTTAATTGTCCCAACTCCCAAGTTAATTTTCTTCTTTGAAAAGTTAAAATAAATACTACTCTCCCCCAATATAATTGTACACTTTGTAAATTGTGACTTATTTACAAAGTGTACAATTATATTGAGACGAAGGGAGTAAGTTTTATCTTTCTATCATTATCTTTTATATTTTTATAAAAGTTCAAACTTGATAATTATACCTATCTAGACTAAAAAGGATAAATTAGTAATTTTAAAAGGGAACAATGCATTAATTACATATCCCCTTAAATACTTTGACATCTAATATAAGATGGAGGGAATATAAATTTTATTACCAAAAAGAAAAAAGAATTAAAGGACATATAAATTCTATAAATTGAATCATATCAGTTATAAACTTCTAAAGGTTTATATATATGAATCAAAACAAATGAGAATAATTCAATTGAAGGTCAAATAAAATAAAATTGGAGATGACCATAGGAAACCAACTGTGAATTTTTTTTTCTTTTAAAAGTTCAAACAAATTAACGTACTCATTATATATTATGTCTCTACTTTCTAAACGCTCAACTACTTTAGAAAATTTATATCATCTGAACTAATACCAATTGTCAACTTCACTCCAAACAAGATATCATATGTCAAATGAAATATTAGAGTTGAACTTATGAAAAGCCTAGGAATGGGCTTTTCATCCAATGATATAATCTCTCCCGTCTTTAAGGTAAAGAAGAGGGGGTCAAGCCACCCTGATTTTCAACATTTGCTGCCATATGTATATAGAATTAACATTTTTTTTTTTTTCCTGGCAAATAAAGAAAATGCACATTCATTCGAAAAATTCGACATGTTGACCATACCATTTATGGACCATCTGAGCTCTACAATTAATTGCTCTTTGAGCGTGAAGTCAAGACTAGGAATTGTGTATATCATACTAATTGAGCAATGAGCAGGCGCGCAACCACACAAGTAATTCGTGAACCTCTTTACTTTGATATAAAAATATAGTTCATATAACATTCGATCTCTATAAGTTCTAAAAATTTCTCATGTTTATTTTAGGGATGAATAAGGACCTTCTCTCATTCGACTGTTAATGGAATAATAAAAAAACTAAAATGCCTTCCTACAATTAAAGTAAAAAATAATTTAAAAAATTAATTAATGTCAAATGACTATTATGGCCTTTATTAAACAAATTTAGTTAAAAGAAAGGCATTTTTGGTATTTAAATAGTAAAAAAAAAAAAAGTGAACAAAATTTAGTTAATGTAAAAATTAAGTTTAAAAAATAGTAAAAAATGTTGTCAAAGAAGGGCTTTTTCAGTAATTAATACAATTAATTAGTCACGAGGCACATGATTTGTTAACTGTTAACTATGGAAAAGTCCTAGTTTGTAATATTGAAAAAATGACAGCAGTATGAATAACTGCCTGTCTGTTATTCTGTTAAGGAAAAGAAAGAAAGAAAGAAAGAAAGATAGAAAGAAAAAAGATTTCTTGATTTACAAATAAATAGCTTTCCTTCTTAGAAATTATTGCAGACATGGAAGCTATATTGCAATTTAACCCGGCCCATTGACTTGTTAGGCCATTTAGCTAAGCAACTGGGCTTTGGAAAGCCCAAACCCAGTAATCTTGACCCAAGAATAAATTACCTGTTCCAACTTAATTTGAATGAACTGCCTAAGCTCCCCAGTGTAGGCCCAACGATGAAGCTAATTTGGTATAAACTTTAATGAATTAATTGCTTGCATGTTTCATTTAATTTCAGCCAAAGCTCCAACTAATTTGGTAAATTAAATTAAATTCTAGTACACTTTAAATCCGTGATAAACACCATGATACAACACTCATGTACCATTGATGTAGAGACTCTGTAACATATTTACTTTGAGACCTTTTAGCGCACATGTCATATATTACATCAACTTATAACATTACAACACCATTAAATAAAAAATGCATCACATTTTCATTAATATTGGTTCCTCGATTTAATAATGTTGCATTTTCGATTTAATGTTTGATTTAATTGCGAGGCATCCTGAGAATACCGACAATATAATAATACCCTCACGCAATGGTAATTTAATTGCGAGGCATCCTGAGGCATCACGGATGAAACCGATCGTCGCATCCGGCTTCAAAGTGAAATCCACATGGGTTCCAGCATCCAACTATTGCATTATTGTTAAAAAATGCCTTTAATTTGGACAAGAAACTCAATAATTTGGCCCATGCCTTTAAATTGGACAACAACTAGCATCCATATTATGGTGGCAAGTCATTGTGGCATCCAAATCATGAACCATAGAATTTTATGTGTGTAATAGATTTAAATGCTTTACATTGTGTTTATTTTCACAATCCCAGTATAGTTTGCAGAAAGGGGAAAACTATTAAAGACTTATAGTGAAAGTGTACAAGGAGTAAGAGTAATATTATAATTGTTGACATTGTCACTCCTCTGTCTTTTTGTCGCAATGTCGTCAATTATAAACTTTTTAAAAAAATACTAGGATTCTCTACTGTAACGGAGAGATAAGAACAACGGAGAGATAAGAACAGCTAGAGAAATGACTTTGGACATGTGTGTTGGAATCTCACTGAATTTGAGAAAAGTTGTGGAAGTGTTTGGACCAAAGTAGAGGTTGCTTTCTATTGTGGAGGTTCTTTTTTCTTATTCTTTCTTTCTTTCATTTTTTTTTTAAAAAAAAAAAAAAAAAAAAAAAACAACTATGCTATTGTGGAGTTGGGTTGTGGAAGTTTACTAAAAGGGTAGAGGAAGTAATCCAAGTTAGTTGGTTTTTGTTTGGTTTAGTTCTGCAAAAACAGTCTTCAAAGAATAACTGTTTTCTG
The DNA here is from genome assembly GCF_030987335.1 of Cornus florida. Classification (NCBI taxonomy): domain Eukaryota; kingdom Viridiplantae; phylum Streptophyta; class Magnoliopsida; order Cornales; family Cornaceae; genus Cornus; species Cornus florida. Next base: position 28,673,875 of record NW_026775572.1, read on the forward strand.
ATATTTGGCATCTCTTTAACTTTTTAAAGAAGGGTTCTTTTCTGTTTTCCTTTTTACCCATTAACATCTAAATCAAAATAGGTAATTATTTGCTTTATTTCATAGATTTTTTCAGTGATTTGATCTTAGAGATGAGATTCTTGAGCTCGCACATACTTCATCTTATAGATTAGAGCTCAATTGTTTAGTAAAAGAACTTAAGAAAATAGCTTGATCACCATTTATTTACTTACCAGCGAATTTAGAACTGTGTATGAACAACTCGCTTCATTTTTCCTTAACATAGACAATTACGAACAAATATTAGTCAAAATTAAACGACTAAATTCAAAACTGTACATGAACAACTCGTAACCCTCTTAACATAGGCAATTAAGAACAAATATTAGTCAAAAATCAAATGAGTGAATCCAAAACAGCTTCATTTGTAACCCTTAATATAAACAATTACAAACAAACATTATTAAATAATTAAAAAAATATTGAAATCCAAAACTGTATAACCTTAATATAGGCAATTGGGTAGGAGTGGGAATTGATCACACTGAAAGTAAAGTAATGGACAATTCAGAAAGCAAGAGAGACCGATTATCATGATCCATGTGGTGCACAGATGTATATGACTTCAATTCTTATCTCTCTTTCAGTGATTTGAAATGGCCTGAATGCCGTGTCTTTTTTGCCAATGTTACTTCCCTTTCATGACTGTTATTAATGGTGGTTCCACCCCCCGAGAAAGGCGGGAGCTTCTCTTTTTTTGCAATTTCAGTTTTCCTGACTTGGTGTAGGCCCATTTTCTATTTTGGCTTCTTAGAAACTCCATTCTTGTCAAGCCCCATCATTCCTCTGTGTGGGCCCCAAAGCCCATTTTCTATTTCGGCTTCTTAGAAACTCCATTATTGTCAAGCCCCATCATTCTCCCCCCTATGTGGGCCCCAAAACTCACACAATGTCACTTGTATGTAATTTACAATATTGGTTTGGAGATTCCTTCTTGGGTGTCATTATTAGTGATCTTTTGTGGTTGCATATATTATGGGCCGTTTGGCCTGTTATATATGTTTTTGGTCAATATCGAAATAGTCGTTTTTTAAAGGTGTTTTAGGTATAAATTAAAACAATGTTTGATAACGAAAATTCATTTATAAAAATTCAGAAATTTGTTTTATGTCCTCTGTTATAGTATTAAAACACACAATATTATCAATTAGATGATATGAGTTTTGGTCAAAAAATTTGATATATTATAATCTATTTCAAACCAATATCAGCCATTCCAAACATGATATGAGTCCAAATTTAAAAACCAATATCAGAAAATAATATCATAACATACTCCAAACATGTCTTATATATATGACCTTTTGAATCTTCTATTGAAGGGATTATTGCTTGATGTAGAAATAGAAGTTTGGATTATCATGGGAATTTAGGGTTGTATTAATAATGCTTACGATTATGTCCCTACCTCGAATGCCCCACCTCCAATCCTCAAATAGTGGAATCAAACCATCTGAATTTGGATCCCCTCGGTGAACTGGACAATTATTGCAAGGGAGGGTGGAGATCATTGGCCCCGCACTCACTACTACAATATGATGTCCACCCTCCCATGCACAAATTAGGATTTGAGTTCGATTAATTAATTTTTGCATCAAGTGTGGCAGGTGATTTGGTGACCTAAACCTTTATAGAGGGGGAGTAGTTGGACCAAAAGTCCTTTGTATCCTTTCAACACATACATTTGCTGTAACAAAGGATCTGGAATTTGGTGATGGACGATGAGGAAGACCAAGAAATTCAATTTCTCTTTTGCTCATGCTGGCTTCTATTGCATGCTATAGTTACGTCATGAAATACATGGGTTCTTAATCAATTATTGCTCTTGCTTGTCCCAAAATGCGTTTGTTTCATTACTCTATAATTGCACATAGTTTATAAATAGAGTGTATATAATTGGGCATTTTGAACTTTGTTCAGTGTTCATACCTTCATATTTTTATTCATATCAAACTTTTCACCAGGTGAAAATGCTATTTGGACACAGTGAAGAGCGCCTCAGAGCAGAGGCTTCCTAGGACATCCATGAAAGGTCACTGACTTACATCATTTTAGCAGTACTTGCACGTCTCTCTACATTTTACTCCTTTCGTTAGTCTAGAATAATAACGTGGGAATAAAGTTGAGGGAAACTCCAATGGAAACATGGGTTTTGTGGGGCCCACCAACCCGAGTTAAGGAAAACTCCAAAACATGGGTCTTGTGGGGCTTGCCAACTAGAGTAAATAAAGGCTTTTTTTTTTTTTGGCAAATTAGGTTATTGGTTAATGCCCCAAATAAATAAAGTTGAGAAAAAAACTTGAATTGAGACATGGGTCATTTGAGACCCACAAGAAGCTTGGTCTAAGAATTTATCTTCTCATGTTTAATATAACCTCATTCCTAAGGGAGATGAGAGGGTTTTGAGAAAAGATATTGAATGAGCCTGGAATGTCATGTCATTAATATGCTTGGCAATGAAAATTCACCGTATAGAGAAATGGATCTCGATATTTGAAAAAAACTACTCAAAAATGTCACTTTCTATAAACTAATTTTTATATTTTCATTGATCAGGTATATTAATGACATGATATTTCCGGTTCACCTTATACCTACTCGGGTTTCGAGCCCCATAATGAATAATTTGTGAAATCACTTTAATATGTGTACTTACCTAACCAAAAAGAAAAAATGGAACTCATTTACCATTTACTACTGATTGATGACTAAAAATGTTTTTTTGTTCTTGGTGAATGGTTTATGAATAATTGATGTTGTCTTGTGTCTTTTAGCACAGCATTGTCCATACCCTGCGACTGAATTGGAATCAACACAATAGATCCAAATCTCAATGGGGAATATTGATTTTATTATAATCTGGAAGTGAAATACAAACTACAAACTTTTTTTTTTTATTTCACGAGTTTGATAATTGGGATAGAATAGGAGAAAGTACTATACTGTTGCCGATGACAATGACCACTCCAGAGCCATAGATTGGGACCAATTTTGTCCAATTGGAGTTTGGTATGCAAATATGCATTTGCTAGGCACGTGATAGGGTCCATATGAAGGTGTTTGATCAATTTCTTTGTCACCCATTACCAGGCAAGCTTAGCTAATACATGCATGAGAGTGCTTTCAAAACTCAACTAATAATATGTTATTACATAAAGAAAAAGACTTTATTAAACTTGGTTCTAGTTTTTGGTCTCTGTCTCTTAATCTAGATAAAAGAAAAGATTCTTTCCTTCAAAAAAGAGTTGCAAAGCTCATTGGTGGGGAAAATGATGCACATGGTGTGTTTGTGGCTTCTTTTTGTGTGTGTGTGTGTGTGTGAGAGAGAGAGGGAGAGAGAGAGAGAGCAAAGGTCTTAGATTGTGTGATTGTTCCACATGCAATGCCAGAGGAACCTCCATGATTAGGACTAACACCTCTCTCTCTCTCTCTCACACACACACACACACACTCATTCTCTCTCTCTAGTTTATAAATACATGATCACCATCCTTATAATTATACTACAAAAAGGGTAGGCTTGGAAGCAGTTGATGAACCTGAGATGAGCAATAGTCCATCACATTGCAGTAGATCCTGGTAAAATAGTACATTCACTATTTGCTTCACACTCTGTTCTATTCGTTGCTGTTTCATTCTTGAAAATTGGCTTTAATTTAATTTAATTGTTGGTTTCTTTTTTTTCTTTTTTTCTTTCTTTAAAAGGTCCATTAGTGAGGACTCACTAAGAAGGTATGTGTTCTATGCAAGTGAGAATTGTATTCAAGAGTTGTTATCAGCATCAGACTCCAACAGGTTTGGGAATGACAAAGATGGTTGGAAGGTTCTCACACTTGACAATGGAGTAGAGATATCTAAGCGCAGGTCCGGATCGTTTCACACCTTTCGTAGCCGCTGGCTGCTCAGATCAGTCTCTCCCCAACAATTCATCACTGTGGCCACTGCCATTGATGCTGCAAAGGTACATAACTAACAAGGCTAGCATGAATTTCGTTTATTTAAAACTGTACATTCCCGTGAACTCAAAATGAGATGTTGTTTTGAGAGAACTGTAAAAGACTATTTTCCTATAACTTTTGTAATGTTTTGTGATTCGTAGTTAACTATATGGTCAAAAAACAGTACCAAACAAATCCTTAGGGTATGATTGGTTTGTTCAAAAAGAAAATACAGTTTCGAGAAGTCAGGGGAAAGAGGTCTTGACCGTGGATGGAAGAACCCGAAATAGCACATCTTTTGACATTCTACAAGATTAACAATTCCATTATAGGCATTTGGGTGAAGGGCAAAAATAAAAAAACTATTTCAGATAATTATAAAAGAGAGTTCTCTCAAAACATGATTTTTTTTTTTTTATTGATTGGGATTTCTGAAAATACTTTTCTAAATAATCAACCGAACATGTTTTATACTGATTCAGTTCTCAAAAAATAAAAAAATCGTTCTCAAAAAACTGAATCAAACATAAAACTGTTTTGAGTGCTTGTGTTCCGTAGAAAGGCAGCACAAGGCTATTGGAGTTATTTCATTCAAGAACTATATGAAATTTCCATCTTGGATAGTAGAATTCAGAGTTTCTACTAAAAAACCTAGGGTTGCTCCATAGACATATATACATTGTTGATGGTTTTTCTTTATATTGTTGGACCAGCAATGGGACTCTGATTTGATTGAAGCAAGGTACATAAAAGACCTTGAAGACAATCTCAGTATCATCAGCCTAAGGTTTGGAGAGAGCTCTAAGCCTCTTTTTAGGAACAGAGAGTTCATTGTCTATGAGCGACGTGAAACCATGGATGATGGGACCTTGGTAAGTACTTCGAGCTTAAAACCCTAAAATTAATCACTTTTTCTGTACTGTTGAACCCAAATTATGTCTTGATCAGGTTGTAGCAGTAGCTTCATTGCCAAAAGAGATAGCAGCAGGATTGCACCCGAAGCAAAACAACGCAATCAGAGGACTGTTGCTGCAGTCTGGATGGGTCATTGAGAAGCTTGAAGATGACTCTTGTATGGTCACCTATGTTGTTCAGGTAATCAATTGCTCATTTACATACAAACAACTTTATTCAGACCTAACAGTCTAACCTAGAACGCTAATCAAAGCACTCTTATACATTGAATATATCGAATAAGATCAAAATTTTGACCTTATTCAATGCATCTAAGAGATGGAAATCCCTCCTAGTCATTCCGGTTAGACTATTAGGTCTAAAAATTATTATTCTATACGCGTGCGCGTGTGTGTGTGTTTTTTAGGGTTGTATGATACAATGGAGGCTAATTTTGTTTAGTTATTGCATTTCAGTCATTATTCTTTATGTGTGTGTGTGTAGTTTTAGGGTTGTATGATACAATGGAGGCTAATTTTGTTTAGTTGTTGCATTTCAGTTGGACCCTGCAGGATGGTTGCCCAAGTGCTTTGTGAATAGGCTCAACACCAAACTGGTTATGATCATTGAAAACCTTAGGAAACAAGCGCAAGCTTCTCCGACTAAAGATGATACTACATGATTATCAATTTGTTTTAAAATGTGGAAAGGAAAACTAAGGAATATATATATATACTCCTTTTTGGTCAGGGCTATAGCATCAACCATAATCATTTACTACTACTACTACTACTCTCTCTCTCTCTCTCTCTCTCACACACACACACACACACTCAGTTGGCTGATTGTGATAATTAATTGATATGATATTTTTTTTTGGATCTTGAACCAGGATGACCCAAATAGAGCTACTTGCATGCTCTAGGTTGGGTGGGGAAAAGAATAAACATGAAGGGATATTTTGTTCCCCAATAGATTATATATATGAACCAATTGAAGGACAGAAGACTTTAATTAAATTTTAATTGAACTTTTAAATTAATTGGTTTTAGGTCATTAAATAATCCAATTTAGTGAAGGGGATTCCTAGAGAGAGAAAAAAAAAATTGGGATCCCAAAAGCATCAACACCACATGCAGTGAGTGAGTGAGAGAGAGAGAGAGAGAGAGATGGCTAGCCGAATATATATGTATATATTTGATCCCAAAAGAATCAAATATATGTGTGCATATATATATATATATATATATATAAATTATTTTAGTATATTAAATCCCACGGAGAAGTGCTCTGTGACTGTTGGAGAGTACTCTGAACTCAACGTCAAAAATAAAGTCAACTTGCAATTAATAATTACATAAACTAATTGATAACCCACATTTTAAAGGTTGTCCACCAATTGCCAACTGCTTTTGTTACTAATTAAAGAAAACATTCAAGACTTTGACTAACAAATCCGTGTAGTACTGTCACAAATGATATGTTTCTTGCAAAACCACTCACTTCCCATTATTTCATCTATCTCCAACACAAAAAGTCAGCATGAGTTGACAAAAAGGCATCATTTATTAGTTGAACAAAACCAATTTCAGAAAACTCACTCAAAAAGTAAGCAAATAATTGGAAAAAGGTATCATAAATTGGTTGAACAAAACCAATTTCAAAAGTATTCAATCCTATCAATAGTATTTGGAGCTTCTCCATCTCTAAATGAAAAAAATAGAAATACTACGAGCTCGATTTGTAATTATAAAAATAATTTTTTATTTTTAAAAAATTGAAAGTTGTACAAAAATATTCTGTTTGGTTTAATTTTTTTAAAAATTATTTTTTTAAAACTCAGTTACAAAAATATCGGACTTTGCTTAGTTTATAACCCTGAGAACAGTTTCTGAAAAATTGAAATCTGTACAAAATTTTTTGTTTAATTCAGTTTTTTTTAAATTATTTTTTGAAAACTTAGTTATAAAAAAAAAATCTGTTTTCATAGAATTGTCTTTTATAATTCTCTTAAAACAGTGTTATATTCTATGAATTCTTGATAACCGTTCTCAGACTTACAAACCAAGTTCTCAGACTTACAAACCAAGTAGATCGTTCATTTTCAAAGAATTAAAAAAGATTGTTCTCTAAGAACAATTTTTTGTTTTTTTAGTTATTGAGAACTATTTTGAGAGTTACAAACCAAGTAGACCTACATCTGCTATAGTGAACTCCACTCTCAACTTTCACTTACGCTCTGTGAGTTAGGAATTGGCAATTTTATCTTTTAAAAAAGTACGACCCTATTTTTTAAACCAATTAAAGTACTTGTCATGAATTCAAACTGAGATCAAAAAAAAAAAAAAAAAAAAAAAAAAAAACTCAACTTGGTTTATTTTTCACCCTAATGCCGACTTGAAACACTCAAATTTGTCATGTCCTGTGCTGTAAGTCAAGAAAGTTGGTAATGTGGTAATAGTTTAGTGTAACAAAATTTCTTTTTAACTCAAAATAGCACAAAAGGCAAATTGATTTGAACGTTTATTGTCTTGGAGAGAGGCGCGATGAAATAGACATATATGTGAAAAACGCAGACTACTTGCATTGGACTTCAAGGACCCTGTAAAACTATAATAAAAAATAAAATAAAAGAAAAAAAGAGAGAGAGACTATACAGGGACTAGGATAAAGCCTGAAGCCCAAACAACAGCATCAGAGGAGGGCAAGGCCCACAAACAAGGCCCTTGAAATTGACTTCAGCCTTTTGTCCAAAACCACAAACGAGATTATCGAAACCAGATCTTCTCCCCTTGTAACACTATTTTTATTTTTTGTAGTATATAATAGTGGTGCACTTCCATTTAACGTGTTGCACATATACTAACCAAAAATATATACAAACACATGATCCACGCAACCGAGATACGGATACCATATATATATATATATATACACAGAGAGTAATATATAAAAGAATTAATTGATGCATGTGAGATACCATATATATATATATAAGTACGTCTATGTATATAAAAGAGAATAGTTGCATGTTAGGTATTAATAGCTAGGAAATGCTAATCTCGAACGCCCAAACCGGCATGTCACAATGAACGAAGATCCAATAGAACATGAAACAAAATGCTTATATAGTTATATACATAACATTACTATGTCTCTCTCTCTCTCTCTCTCCACTGTTGAAGTCTGAGTGACTCCTCCATTTCTTCCATTCTACTCCATTAATCTCTGTCTTCTCCAAAACTAGTTTTAGAGAGAGAAAAAAAACCGATCAGAGAGAAACATGGGAAGTGGAGGAGGAGCTGAAAACTACTCACCCAAAAAAAAACCGCCACTTCAACATTCCCCAGCCAAGTACAAGCTCAAAATGCTACTCCTTGTCATACTAACCAACCTCGTCACAATCTACATTTTCACTGGCCCCTTTTTAAACACACAACCAATATCCAAATACACCCAACACCTCTCCCTCCCTCTTTGGGACACCACCGCCACCACCCTCTTGCACCACCAGCTCAACTCCACCACCCACCAACTCGCCGCCAGTCACTCCCAAATCTCCGACTTACAACAACAACTCAAGTCCACCAACCTCCTCATAGATGCTCTCCTCAATGAGCTTACACACCTCCACAACCCCACACCAACTTCCCCAACAAACTTCAACTATGACAATGCTGTGATGAGTACTTTGCCTAAGGAAGTGAGGCTTGCCATTGGCCCTCACAAACTCCCACTAGGGTACTCGCCGAGAATGGGATCCGGCGAGGTCTACCCGCCATTCGGAGGAGGCTGCTTGATGCTTCAAAGTGAGCTGCAGCAGTACATGAGTTATGACATTGGAGGGGAGTGTCCTGTGGACGATGTCTTCGCGCAAAGACTCATGCTCAAGGGGTGTGAGCCTCTCCCTCGCCGGAGATGCCACCCCAAGTCACCGGCCGGTTATGTCGAGCCAAATCCATTGCCGGAGAGTCTATGGACCACCCCACCTGACTCAAGCATTATCTGGGATCCCTACACTTGTAAGGACTACAAGTGCCTAATAGACCGAAAAAATGTGGCAGGATACTTCGATTGCAAGGACTGTTTCGACTTGCAGAGTAGGGAAAAAAGCCGGTGGCTATTCGATAATGGAGGATTAGATTACGCGATTGATCGGATTCTTGGCGAGAAACCTCCGGGAACAATCCGAATTGGGCTTGACATAGGAGGTGGGACCGGCACGTTCGCGGCCAGGATGAAGGAAAGGAATGTGACCATCATCACAAGCTCCATGAACTTGGATGGTCCTTTCAACAGCTTCATTGCTTCGAGGGGGTTGATTTCGATGCATGTCAGTGTGTCGCAGAGGCTTCCTTTCTTCGAAAACACGCTGGACATAGTGCATTCGATGCATGTGTTGAGCAATTGGATTCCGGACACCATGCTTGAGTTCACATTGTATGATATATACAGGGTGTTGAGGCCAGGGGGTTTGTTTTGGCTAGACCATTTCTTTTGCTTGGGGTCACAGCTGAATGAGACTTATGTTCCGATGTTGGATCGGGTCGGATTCAAGAAGATCAGGTGGAATGCTGGGATGAAGATGGATCGTGGAGTCGAGAAGAATGAGTGGTACTTTTCAGCATTGTTGGAGAAACCAATGACTTAGAGAATTGAGAGAGAATTGTATTGCATTTTGTATGATTTTGAGTGCACAACTAGTTTGCATTTGATAATGAGGTTTTAATAGTTCAGTGCTTTGAATGCAGGACAGTGTGATGCTTAGCTTGATCAGATTGTGTAATAAATTGCTCGTGTTTGATGCAATTAACTAGAGAAATATATATAATTTGCTTATAAGACAAGATGAATGTAACTTTCAGGAGGAGCAATAAATTCCATGTCCACAAGGCTATGGGTGTATTTGTTGTTGCAGAAAGGATAACCGATCTAATTGACTCCTTAATTTGTGATTGGATTATCCAATTTAAAATCTAAGCCAGCAAGATCGAATTGACTCCTTAATTTGTGATTAGAAAATTTTAGTTCAAAATTTTAATTAAATTTTTTCCAATTCCAAATCTAAACCTGCGATTTAATGCTCTCCAATATAAATACTGTTGATGCGTAAATCCTCACGACTCGAAACGACGGCGTTTACCTGCAAAACAAAGGAACGTCACCTCGAATGGCACCGTTGGGGTGCCGGCCGAGGACTCTCCGACGATCAAGTTAGTACTTGTAATCGTATCACATAATAATTATATATATTCTGTTTAGGGGTTTTTTTTCGTACATTCTTTAACGGCTTGATGCCCTATTTATGGCTGTCGATCGTAATCAAATAGGTCTCGCAGGAGATTTGCTTGTGCGAGATCAGAGAGATCATCTGTTGCCAGATTTGTCGGAAATATAATTTGCTCCTTTGACTTTCTCAAATTATGCCAAGGTTATCCTCACCCTGTTGAATCACGTCGTCATTCATTATCCTAGATAAGAAATGTCATCATTCTTATCCGATGGAAATCTTTATCTCTGATAACGAAATATGTCGAAGAGGTTTGGCGGCTGGTCAAGGTAGGTTATTTTTCCCTATCAATTGCTCCCCATTCCCAAGCTTGCTCGTCTAGCTTTGGGAAAGTAAAATTTTTTTTTTTTGGCCCTGGGTACTATTCCAGCGGATACTGTTCATGTGAACAGTAGAAGATTTTTTTTTTTTTTTTCCCTTGCCCTGGAACATTACTCGTGGGGTACTGTTCACGTGAACAGTAGATTTTTTATTTTATTTTTTTTTTCCTTGCCCTGGAACAGTACCTCACAGAACTGTTCCTGTGAACAATAGATATATATATATATATATATATATATATATATATATATATATATATATATTTTTTTTTTTTTTTTTTTGGCCCTGGGAACTCTTCCCTCGGGTACTATTTTTAGTACACTTGGGTAATCTCCTCACGGGTACTATTTTTAGTACCTTTGGGTACTCTGTCCCTGGGTACTATTTTTTATACCCTTGGGTACTCTGTCCCTGGGTATTCTTTTTGGTACCCTTGGGTACTCTTCCCTTGGTAAAGGAATAAATTGAACGAGTTTCACTCAGGTCGTCACTCCTTTAATAAGGGAATTAAATTTTACGAGCTTTACTCTGCTCGTCCCCTTTAGTAAGGAATTTTTATTTACTATCCCTTATAGTACGGGGATATTAATTATGGAATTCATTCATCCCGGTCCTTGTAGTACAGGACATTTATTTACTATCCCTTATAGTACGGAGATATTGATTGCGGGATTCATTCAACCCGAGTTCTTTTAGTACATGACATTTCTTTACTATCCCTTATAGTACGAGGATATTGATTACGGGATTCATTCAGCCCGTCCTTTTAGCAAAGGAATAAATTTTACGAGCTTCACTCAGCTCGTCCCTTTAGTAAGGGAATTAATTACCACATAGGTATAACACGTGAGGGGGAGGATCGTTTTTTGACCTAACCTTTGTAGGTTAAGTCTTGATCTCTGATGACCATACTTTTGTCAGTTAGGCCCTGGTCTTGGTCTCTGATGACCAAACTTGGGGTGACCGGGCATTGATCTTGGATGACCGAGCCTTTGTAGACTTTGGGCAATCAATTCTTAATCTTGGTTAACTAGGCCTTAGTTTTGGATAACCAAGCCTTGATTTATGATAACCAAGGGTTGTACCCTTCCCGATGTGTAGAGACTTACCTGGTTATGGTTTTGGAGGATCGAGCACCGATCTTGGACGACTAGTGCCCCCGAGGGGTTGCTAAAGGAAAGAGACTAAAAACCCGACTAGCTCCATGCACCAAGGTACATCAATCTTCTAAACCTTGTCATCATATGTAGATCGACAATTGATATCGTATGATCCACTATTCTGTCCCCGATGCTGGGATCTTGGGTGATGACCCATTCTATGGACATTTATACAACAGACGGGGTGTCTGGTGCTGCAACAATTTACAGTTGTCCAAAAATATTAAATTGTGTTAGAAAGAATTACTGAAAATTAACCTGCAATGGATTGTCAATCCAAAATTCTGCATAATCTGAAATCGATAGGCAATTCCTGCAAGGGAAGAGAGGTAACGACTGCCGTCTGGTAGGTGGAGGCTTAGTGTCCAACGACTAGCTTGATGCTTAGTGAATAGGGGAGTCGTACCCAACGGCTGACAGATGACGGTCTGGTGGCTAGTACCAGATAACGGACGGTTCCAGTCTCAAGCTCGATCATGCTAAGCAAGGACTCCATTTATTCTACCGACGATGTAGGATTTCACTTCATGATTTAGTTTTGGAATATCTTTACTTTCAGTTTTTCAGTTTCAGTTGGAGTTTTATTTCGGGGTCCACTAGTTGGATTCCCAAGTTGTAACCTTGGAGGTTTTTGAGCTGGATTATTGAATCTTTATTATTTGAGGATTTTATTTTAGTTTCTATCAACTTAAACTTTATTTCTTATTTCGGTTTGTATTCTGTGTTCATTATAAAATATTAATTGTTTGATATCCCTCGGGTTTGGGCCTGGGCCTGATCAACCCGTGTCTCAGATCCGAGAGGTATCACAGTTGGTATCAGAGTACTCTAGATTCAAGTGTCTCTAGGACGTTTCGTATTAAGACTTCCGAGTAGCGTTTTCTCTTGATTAGAGCTTAAGTTTTGGATTTATTGTATTTCTTTACGATTCGTTTAAACTCGTACTAATATCTGTCTTTCTTTGTTAACAGCATGGTTAACGCTAGAAGAGGACAGATGAACAATCGATAGAGGAGAATGGCTTGTAGGCAACAGGAACGCCTGCGGCGTCAGGGAGAGCAGCATTTGCCAGAGTTTCAGGATGATGGTCAGTTCCATGAAGAGTAGGAGGATGTTCAGCAGACTCGGGATCAGGGAGGAGATCCAGAGTTTACTCCTCATATCAATGACCTCATTGCTCGGGCTATAGAAGTTGGGGTAACAGCTGCACTTCGGAATCCGCCTCAGGTACAGCCGGCACCGATACCAGCACCGGTTGTTCAGACTGATACTTGGGAAAAGGCAAGGAGTTCTTTCACAAAGGGGAGCCCACCTGAGTTCACAGACTCCACCGATACAAGAGCAGCTCACTAGTGGAAACAAGACATCGAGCGACATCTTCGCTTGGTTCAGTACACGGAGGTTCAAAAGCAGATGCTTGCTACATTCAGGCTTGTTACGGATGCATTACAGTGGTGGGAGTCAGTTACCACCATAAAGGAGAGGATGGCATTGACTTACGATCAGTTTAGTATACGCTTTGATGAAAAGTACTTTCCTTATGCATTCAGGGCAGCTATGAAGACCGAGTTTCTAAATCTGCAGTAGGGGAATATGACAGTGGCGGAGTATGAGCAGCAGTTCATGCGCTTATCAGTTTTTGCTCCGGAGGAAATGGATACAGAGGAAAAGAAGCGAAATAGTTTCGTCAAGGGACTGATGTGGTTTATCAAGAGAGCTATTACAGGTAGTCCAGCCTATACTACCTATGCTCAAGTGGTAGACGCCGCTCTACAGCAGTATCAATTGATTGTGGATATCAGACAGACCAAGGGTGAGAAGCGGGGTGATAGAGACTCTGTTAATCAGTCAGCTGAAAAAGGGAATGGGAACGGTCACCGACAGAATGACAAGGGCAAGTTTCAGGGACAACAACCTTGGAAGAAGCATAAAGGTGGATCAGATGCTCCCAGAGATATAGCTCATGTTTAGCGACAGCAGAATGGGGGACCACAGGCAGGACAGGGTCAGCCACAGGCTAACCGACAGAGGAGGCCATTCAGTACTTTCCAGGATAGTTGTTACACTTGTGGAACGTATGGTCACACTTCCAGGCAGTGTCCTACAGTTAGACAGGGACAGGGATAGGGGCAGGGACAGCATGTGCAGCAGGGGCAGAGAGCGCCAGTGCTTCTACCAGCTCCACATGTTCCTCGGATTCAGGGACAGACTTATCCAGCATTACCGGCACCGCTGCAGCTCAGGGACAGGCACCGCAGCAGTTACATTATAGCAGGATGTACAACCCTAAGCCACAGGATATGCAGGCACCTCAGGCTGTTGAGGGTAAGTTTCCTATACATGGTTTTCATGGACGTGTTTTATTTGATACAGGTGCTACACATTCATTTATAGTTAGGACTTTTGTTGTTTTATCTGGGATAAGGACGAGGGTTTGCACTAGACCTCATGGTATTTCTACACCATTGGGCGATACAACTATTATATATGAGAGTGATGGGCCTGTGGCACTAGTATTGGCAGACTCAAGTTTCTAGCCAATCTATTGGTCCTGGACATGCACACTTATGGTGTGATACTTGGGATGGATTGGTTGCCTCACTACCATGCCCAAGTTAATTATTTTGATAAGTCTATTGTGTTTACCATACCTGGTCAGGACATGTATGTCGTCGCCATGCCGCGTTCTAGCGGAGTTATTAGTACCTATTTGTTCTATGTGGAGGAAGAAACGGAGGAGGGGACTACTGTATCGTTGGATAACATACCGATTGTACAGGATTTCCCGGATGTATTTCAGGAGATTCCAGGCTTGCCACCTAGTCGCGAGATCGATTTTGTGATAGACTTAGCTCCAGGCACTGCGCCTATTGCTAGGGCACCGTATAGGATGGCACCGATGGAAATGAGAGAGTTGAGGGATCAGATTCAGCAGTTACTCAGTCAAGGTTTTATTCGTAGGAATACATCACCTTGGGGAGCACCGGTTCTGTTTGTGAAGAAGAAGGATGGTTCACTTCTCCTGTATAGATTATAGGGAGTTGAACAAGGTTACTATTCGTAACAAGTACCCTCTCCCCAGGATCGATGATTTGTTTGATCAGTTACGGGGAGCCACATACTTCTCCAAGATTGATCTGCATTTTGGGTATCATCAGCTGAGGGTTAGGGAGCAGGATGTTCCTAAGACAGCATTTCTCACGAGATATAGTTCTTATGAGTTTCGTGTTATGCCGTTTGGGACGACTAACGTACCAGCAGTGTTCATGGACTTAATGAAGAGGGTCTTCCAGGCTTATTTGGATCAGTTTGTTATTGTCTTTATTGATGACATCTTGATCTATTCTCGGCCGGAGAACGATCATGCTAGGCATCTACGGATAGTGTTGTAGACATTTCGAGAGCACCGGCTGTATGCCAAGTTCGAAAAGTGTGAATTTTGGCAAGGGGAAGTGAAGTTTCTGGGTCACGTGGTGTCGGAAAGGGGGATAGCGGTTGATCCAGCCAAGGTTTCAGCTGTGGTAGAGTGGGGACAACCTACTTCACCTACCGAGATTCAGAGTTTTCTCGGTTTGGCAGGATATTATCGTCGGTTTATCCAGGGGTTCTCCAAGATAGCATAACCACTCACTCATCTGACCAAGAAGGGTGTACAGTTCGTGTGGGATGAGTACTGTCAATGAGCTTTTGATGAGCTGAAAAGGAAGTTGACTTTTCTACCGGTTCTGGCTACTCCTTAGAGCGGGATCGAGTATCTTGTTTACACGGATGCTTCGTTGCAGGGTCTTGGATATGTTTTGATGCAGGAGAAACGACCAATTTCCTATGGATTTCGGAAGCTTAATTATCCAACACATGATCTGGAGTTGGCAGCTGTGGTCTTTGCCTTACGTATTTGGAGACATTATCTGTTGGGTGAGTCCTTCAGATTATTTAGTGATCACAAGAGTTTGCAGTATTTGTTCACTCACCGGGAGTTGAATATGAGACAGCACAAATGGTTAGAGTTTGTAAAAGACTATCACTTTTCTATACAGTATCATCCAGGGAAAGCGAATGTGGTGGCAGATGCACTCAGTCGCCGATCTGTTGGTAGTCTTTCTGCCTTTTTCCTCACTGAGTGGAATGCTTTGAAGAATATAAATGAGTTGTCGGACGCTTTTATGGCTTGCATGATGGTTACACCTTCTATCATTCACAAGGTTTTGAAGGCACAACTCGCGGATCAGCAGTGCATTGACAAAGTTACAGAGATAGCTTCCGGCGAGGTTCCATTTTACTATGTTGGGGCTGATGGAGGTTTAAGGTACAAGGGACGGTTAGTGGTACCTTCTGCTGATGATTTGAGGAAGGATGTGATGACTGAGACTCACCACTCTGAGTTCTCTGTTCATCCAGGAGGCGATAAGATGTATCAGGATATGAAGCAGCAGTTTTAGTGGGCAGGTATGAAGAGGGACATTGCTCTTTTTGTTTCTCAATGTAGTACTTGTCAGATGGTCAAGATTGATCATCAGAGGCCACCAGGAGCTCTACAGCCACTACCAATACCGGAGTGGAAATGGGAGAACATTTCTATAGATTTTGTGGAGGGATTGCCCACTTCTTCCAAGGGTCATAATTCCATTTGGGTCATTGTGGATAGATTGACTAAATTCGCTCACTTCCTACCTATTCGCACTGACTTCATTACTGAGCAGTTGGCGAGGCTTTACATTGCAGAGATTGTGAAGCTACACGGCATTCCATTGTCTATTGTATTAGACAAGGATTTGAGTTTTGTGTCAGGGTTTTGGAAGAGCTTTCAGCAGACTTTGGGTATGGAGTTACATCTTAGTGCTGCTTATCATCCTCAGACTGACGGGCAGACTAAGAGGGTGAATCAGATTATAGAGGATATGCTTCGATCGTGTGTTCTTGATTTCAAGGGCCATTGGGAGGATTACTTGCCACTTATGGAGTTTGCGTACAATAATAGTTTTCAGAAGACTATTGGAATAGCACCATTTGAGGCATTGTGCGATCGACCATGTCGGTCACCTGTTTGTTGGATGGAGGTTGGAGAGAGCAGATTCTTGGGTCCTGAGTTCATTAAGGATACTTCTGAGAAAATTGCTCTTATTAGGGACCGGATGCGCACTGCTCAGAGTCGACAAAAGAGTTATGCCGATCGGCGTACTCGTGTTTTGGAGTTTAAGGTTGGAGATCAGGTTCTACTCAAAGTGTCGCCTATGAAAGGTGTTATGCGCTTTGGGAAGAAAGGGAAGCTGGCACCGCGGTTTGTTGGTCCATTTATGATTACGGATCGAGTTGGTAATGTTGCCTATCGGTTAGCACTACCAAATAATTTGGATCGTGTACATAATGTGTTTCATGTTTCCACATTGGGGAAATTTCTGCGAGATGAGGATCGGTATCAGCATATCGATGTTGGGGAGATTGAGTTGCAGCCGGATGCTACTTATTTGGAGCTACCGTGTCGTATTGTTGACCGGCGAGATCAAATCCTTCATAACAAGGTTATTCCATCAATTCGTGTTCAGTGGAGTCATCACAATGAGGCTGAGTCCACTTGGGAACGGGAAGATGTGATTCGCTCGCAGTTTCCTGAAATATTGGATGAAGGTAAGAGCGAATTTTGAGGACGAAATTCCTTTTATTTGGGGGGAAGAATGTAATACCCCTATTTTAAAAGGCTATTCCTAGAATTTAATTTATGGTTTTTTTGCATTTTATTTGCTTATTTGCGTAATTTTTTTATTTAATTATTTGTTTAATGGTTTATTTGTTTAATTAGTCATGTTATGTAATTATTTGCTTAAATTATTTTCGGTAATTGTTTATTTAATTATTTTTATTTAATTGTGTTTATTTAATTGTTTAATCGTTGTTATTTAATGAAAATTTAAATTTAATGGAATTTAGTTTTTCTGACTTATACGTGAATTTAGGGTTGTAATTCACATGGGTGGCCGACGTAGGTATATATATCATAGGTTGGTTTATGGGCCAACAAGAATTAGGGATAGGGCTCTGTCTCTACAGCTACAGGGAAGAAGGATTTATTTTACGTCCTTATATATATATATATAGAACAGTGTGTGAATTTAGGGTTTTGAGTATACGAGAGCTCTGTTTACGTCTCAAGTTTACAGAATGAAAACAAATAGGGGTTTTGTAAGATCCGAGCATTGTAGGGAATGTCAAGGGAGGAATAGAGAGGACCAAGGAGGTGTGGTGGTGGACTAACTAGAAACAGAGGAGGCTTGACAGTGGTTTGTATTGCCGGAACAAGCAAAGTTTGAACAGGCAAGTTATTTTCCTTCTTTTTCCCTTTGCCTGTGTTCTGTGCACCTAGATGGCCTTTAGGATTTAATTAAGAAATAATTGAGTTTCTTATGTATAATTGATGTTATATCGAGGTTGTGTATGTGTGAAAATTTATTCAGTTACAGTTTGGGCGTGTCTGTGATTTATTTGTTTCCTGAAGCATGAAAAATTTGATGAATCTGTAGCCTCTGTTTTTGTATTTAACTGCTATAAACACATCTTAGGAATGGTACTGGGCTTAGATGGAACTCTTAGGATCAGTTTAAAACCAACTAGACAGGTAGTGAATGGCCGGAAACACTGCAAAAAGTTGTAGGAGCAACAGAGGTTGGAGGAGGCTCGAGGAGGAGGAGAGAGCCGGCTCTGGAATGCAAAGAGCCAGCTCCCCCATCAAAAAGCCGGCTCTAGGAGAGGTAGATCCGGCTCTACCCTCCTAGGAGGTGGCTCCAGGTGTATTTAAAGCCTGCTCCAAAATCTGGATAAGGCTCTTTCTCACATATAGTTTCAGAACTTGGTTTTTACGATAAATTTTGAGACTGTAGGAATTGGGGACTGTTTGGACTAAGTTTGGGACTTCACTGTATGACTAAAAAGTTAATCCTAGGTATTATTAAGACCTTTAAAGGACTAAAAGCTTACGTTTAGTCAATGGGACAAACGGTATAAAAATTACTAATTTTCTATACGGCTAACGGAGGAAAGATGGATTAATTGCCTAACTAAATTTTGGCAATGTAATGGGATGTAGGATGGTTATAAAAACCTACTTAGAATGCATGATAGGGTCCTCTATATATTTATTTTTAATCTGTACATGCTTTGGGATCTAAATCGTTGGAACAGTAAACTTTTCAACTATTACATAGATTACTATTGGTTTTCAATTGCTAGTATAACAAAACCATTTATGAAAATAATTTGGATACTAGTTGGGACTGTAAATTACTCAGTTATGATTTATATATTGTAATGTGCATGGATATGGAGGATTGTATGCACCGATATGGGACGGTGGCATACTGGGGACGGTTTAGCTCAAAACGCTAAGACCTAACCTACCAGATGAAAAGTATGGATTGTAAAATATTGAATCCATTAATGTGTGTGAGTTGAATCAACTGACTAGGTTGAATGACCCCCTGGATTAATTGGTTGTGGTTAAATCACTTCAACTGAATAAGTTGAGTGCTTATCTGGACGGTATTTTGTATGTCTCCTCATTAAATAAGTGAATGACAAACTATGGTTTCTGACGGACTTTAGATATATGATTATGGTACCACGATATAAGCGTGAGTCTTAGAGTCGTTGGTTAGGGTGCGTATATGCAGTGGATGCGTAGCTGGATTTAGTAGGTATGTGTACCCTGTTAGGTCTAGGTACTCATGCCCACCTTTGGGTGCGTTTCCGCATATTGCCTTCTATTCAGGTTGAGACCTTTACTATAGTCCAGTGAATGTCCTTAGTGTGGATATATATGTATATTTATGGATTACGTAGTTTTGTTGAGGATATCTAAGGTGTATCTGCGTATTGGGCATTGTATGGATTGCAGTTGGATTAGGACTTGCATGTGGGCCTGACCCACTTCTTTATTATTCTTTTCAGGTAACGGACGATTCCAGTCTTAAGCTTGATCGTGATAAGTAGGGACTCTCATTCATTCTACCGACGATGTAGGATTTCACTTCAGGATTTAGTTTTGGAATATCTTTACTTTCAGTTTTTCAGTTTCAGTTGGAGTTTTATTTCGAGGTCCACTAGTTGGATTCCCAAGTTATAACCTTGGAGGTTTTTGAGCTGGATTATTGAAACTTTATTATTTGAGGATTTTATTTTAGTTTCTATCAGCTTAAACTTTATTTCTTATTTCGGTTTGTATTCTGTGTTCATTATAAAATATTAATTGTTTGATATCCGTCAGGTTTGGGCCTGGGCCTGATCAACCCGTGTCTCAGATCCGAGGGGTATCACAGTGTATCTTTCATTTTTTGTGCAGGTTGATGGAAAATGGCTTCATCTTTAAGCTCATGTAGCAAGAAGTCAAGAATGTAAGCATCAAGTCCAACAAAAAATTTGTATTGTGATTGTGGAGTTTTGACTCCATTGAAGACTTCTTGGACCGAAAGAAATTCAGGCAGAAGATTCTATGGGTGTCCAAATTACAAAACAAAGTCATGCAAGTTTTATAGGTGGGAGGATAAAGAATTATCAGAATATTACAAAAGGTTTGTGTTTGATCTCATGTGTGAAGTGAGGAAGTTGAGAAATGAGAGAAATGAAAACTACCATGAGGGTCTGAGTCACATAAATGGTGGTAATAGTTGTAATGGTGTTTGTGTAGGTTTTCTTCTCGGTTTTTTTACTTCTATTGCAGTTACTGTAGCAATATTTGCAGTTGTAAAATGAATACTGCAAAATTTATGAATCTGTGAACCTGTGATGCAAAACAATGTTTGTCTACTTTTATTGGATTGTGAACCTGTGATTGAAAATAAGGCACGCAAAAAATTTTACAACTCATATACCAATGTGTGGAGCTGTGCATACACATCACAAAAAATACTGTCATTCAAGTGAGTACACATCACAAATAATATTGTACTAGACACTGCATGCACAACTACTAACAGTAAAGTTTCATATACCAATGTGAACTTATGGATACACATCACAAATAATATTGTCATTAAAGTGTGTACAACCACAAAAAGTCATTGAATTGATTAGAACACTGCATGTACATGAAGCAAACAAGCCACCCATAAGTCCGGAAGCAGCTTTAAGCAAAAGTACACCAAAAGAGTTGCATCCAAAGTCAGTTCAACCATTGTCCATTGTCCTACAAGTAAAAAAATGAATGTATTAGATGTGCAGACATTTATTACAAATAAATTAATGGGATCAAACTTTTTGGGATTGTCCACATACCATAGATTCCTGGGTAGCAAGTGTAAGGTTAATTCCGAGTGTTTCAGATTGGGGCACATAAGTAACCTTCACATGCAATAAAAGTAGACAAACATAAGTATGGCATGCATAGGTATTACACTCATAAATTACACAGTGAAAAAAAAAAAAAAAAAAGAATATATATTACCTTTTGTTACACAGTTGCATGTCCTTTAGCTCTAACTGATCTTGCACCTCCCCCACTGCTACTTTCTCCCACAAACAGCCCAGTTCTTTTCAAAGGAGGCCTTCCACCTTTGCCTCTTGGTGGTTTAGGAGGTGCTGCATCATTCTTGCAGCTTCTAACATTGTGCCCTTCCATCTTACACTTTCCACACCTCACTTGAAAGTTCCATTTCCCAGAACCAGCCTTTTTAGCTTTGATATCTCTCAGTTCTTCAACACTTTTTATTCTTTGCTTTGTTGGCCTTCCTATTTTTGGTTTTTCTCTCAATGGTGGGAGTATTGGAGGATATCCTTCAAAGTTCAGAATTTTTCTCAAACAAAGTGGCTTCACAATGTGTGCATATATGTTAAGGTGTGTCTCCCTGTGTTAGTAATGACTCATATAGTCTTTAATATTGCCTCTCCTAGAATTGATAACAGCTGCTGCATGTATACAAGGTATACCAGTGACCTCCCAAACCCTACAACTGCATCATTCTCTCCATTACTGTCAACCTCATATAATTGTGGTCCTGCAGGCTGTACATGACATTTTCTATATTTCAGCCTCAGTTTATCGACTTCATCCTGCACCTTTGGATATAAAAGACCATGTTGGCCTTCCATGTATTCTCTCTTATTATTACACCTTTTTAATAAGTACCTCCTTATCATTTCAAAAATGTAAATCAATGGTTTGTTCCTGGCCTCTAGAATTTGCCTATTCCAAGACTCACACATGTTATTGCTATTTAAATCACACTTTGAGTCCACTGTAAAGACACATTTGGACCATAAATGGTGAGGGATTCCGTTCAACCACTCAAAAGCATCATTGTTTATCTTCTTAATGTTTGTCATGTGATTCTTGAACACCTCAAGTGTAAATGCATTAGAAGCATTCAGGAATTCAGTTTTCAATCTGAGACATGGAAATTTCTTCCTAAAATTTTCATACATATGTCTAGCACAAAACCTATGGTCATTATTCTCACATAACTTGTCCAACACAAAGTTAAAAGTTAACTGATAAGGGGGACCAATGATTGCCATCAACTCATTAATAAACCACTGCCAAGTGGCTTTTGACTCAACCTCTACCACTGCAAAAGCAATTGGGTAACAACTATCATTTGGGTCCCTACCAACAGCACTTAACAACTGTCCTTCATATAGCCCTTTTAAAAAACAACCATCTAGCCCTACAAATGGCCTGCAGCCTGCTTTGAAGCCACTCCACATTGCTTCTAGACAATAAAAAAACCATCAAAAACCTTTCTTTACCCTCCTTGTCAATTTCAGTTTTCACTTTGCATACACTGCCAGGATTTGTCTGCATAACAAGCTTACAGTACTCTCTGATTTTCATAAATTGCTCTTCAAAATTACTTTCAATCATTTCCAAGGCTTTAGCCTTAGCTCTGCTTACCTTGAATCTAGAAACTTGTATCTCAAAATCCTTTTCAATTAAGCCACTTAAACCACAATTCTTCCAAGTTGGGTCCACTCTGAATTGGTTTATGTAGTGCTTGGCTATGTACCTAGATGTTGCTTGTCTATTTGTTTCAGGTGGAATACAGTGGTGTGTAATTCTATATGTCTTGATTTGAAAGCTATTATCACTGCTATTCTTTGAGACGTGAATCCTCCAACCACATTTACTAATACACACAGCAGTAATCCTATTTTTCTCATTTTTCTTAAGCCTGAAATCATATTTGTGTTTTATAGCATGGTCCCTCAATGCTACCCTAAAATCATCTGCACATGCAAACTTCATCCCAATTTCTAAGGGTTTAATGCCCAAATCCCTCTCAACAACATATTCAGTAGCCTTAATGGTACTATCAACTTCCTCATCTGATGAGCTATGAACACTCCACAACTCATCACTTGGTGCATATACAGAATCTCCATTTAAGTCTTCTACTTGACCCCATAAAGCTTCAATATGACCATCTAAGTCTTCTGAATGGGAAGAGGATTGGGAAGAGGCATGGGAAGATGAGTGGGAATGAGAATGAGGTGCAGCTGTAGTTTCAAGTGCAGGTGCAGGTGCAGTTTCAAGGACAAGTGCAGGTGCAACTACTAGTACCTTCACCAATGAAAAATTCTTGTACATTGCAAACATATTCAATAGACCATTATCAGAGACTATTAGCACATGATTTCCATTACTAAGGTCTCTATAATAGACTTCACTTTTGGGATCTAAGTTCAGTAGTGCCAACTTCTCTTCAATTTCAAAATATGACATGCGATCGGGATCACAATTATCAAATTCATCAACTTTCCCCCCAATATAGTAATAGTGGTCCTTATCAAATTTTTCATCATAATGTATCTCAATTGTATACTTTTTAGACATTATGAACAGCACCTACAAAAATTTAAACAAACAATACTAATTAACATCAAATTACATGCATGTGCAGACTAACATCAAATTACATGCATGTGCAGACTAACATCAAATTACATGCATATGCACTGTAAGGATAAGAATATACCCAATATATTACATGCATGTGCAGACTAATATCACTGTAAAAACATTAACAGAACCAACCTCAAATGCCAAAAAAAAATATAAAAAATAAAACATTACACAAGTTCAAGGCAGTTTAACACTTTGTTAGACATGTGGAGCCCAAAACAAGAAAAAAAGAGAGACAAAAGGCCCTCATTTTTATCTCAAACCGTAACCCTATTTTTATAAAATAACTATACAATACACTGCAATAAACATGAAGAAGACAAAGTGGAAGCTATTTAACTATAATCGAAACAAATAGAGACATGTGGAACCCAAATTCGTTGACAATCGACACAAAACACTAAAGGGGACCACATTGATTCGAATAAAACCCTTTATCGAACAGAAAAATAACAATAACATCACAGAAACTATTGAATCACACAAATACAAACGCTATCACATAAATACCCTAACTTTTATCATTATTAAAGAAATCAGAAATGTGAAAACATAAAAACCCTAACCTCATAAACGCGTTTTTTCCTTTCAATGGTAGCACTTCGTCTTTGATCTCAAACCCTAATAGCCAAAAATTACAGATCGTCCACAATCAAGCCACGAAAATGACTGTCTGCTTCGTCTTTGGTGTCTGTGTTTGTGAGGGGTTGTGTGTGTGTGATTGACAAAAGAGATGACTGATGGTCTGGCTTGGGTTGAATAACCCTAATTTAGTGTATTTAGCCCAAACGACGTAATTTTGAGTATGTTATGTTTCATTACCCAAAACGACGTCGTTTTGTTCAATCTCTATTTAGGTCATTTCATCTTT
This sequence comes from Cornus florida, assembly GCF_030987335.1. Classification (NCBI taxonomy): domain Eukaryota; kingdom Viridiplantae; phylum Streptophyta; class Magnoliopsida; order Cornales; family Cornaceae; genus Cornus; species Cornus florida. Next base: position 28,698,293 of record NW_026775572.1, read on the forward strand.
TTCAATTTTTTTTTATTATTAAATAAAGATTATTCGGGGGTATTTTCATATTTTTGCCCACCCCTCTAACAAAAAGTCCTTATTTGCAACTTTTTGAAATTTGAGGGGTCAATTTTGAACGACAGGAGTGTTATTTGTAACTTTTTCAAACTAGAGGGGTGTTTTTTGCACTTACCCCATTCTAAATCTTTTGTAACTCCATCTTCACTTAACTATGATATCATGTTATTCTTGTTCTTTCATTTCCTTGTTATTATTATTCTTGTTGTCTTTATCTTATAGTGTTGGTGAAAACCATATAGTTTTTTTTTTTGTTTTATTTATTTATTTATTAGATATCATGTCTTTTCTTACTCTTTCATACCATGTTATTTCTCCTTTTGTTTTTTTCCCTTTGTAAACTGTTATAGAATCATTTTTTATTATTAATTATTACATTGAAAGACGGGTCAAATACTCAAATGTGCCCGGTGGTAACCTATTCCTGGGAGAACCTAACCTCTAGCCATTGATGTCATGTGGAGGGCATATCACACATCCCTTCACGTTCAAAAAGTCACGAGGCATTCGGCATGTGTTATGATATTATTTTTTTGTATATTAATATTTAAATTTAGGTCCATATCATATTTAAAATGATTGATATTAATTTGAAATAGTTCATAACATATCAAATTTTTTGGTCAAAATTTGTATCACCAAATTGCATATTATGATATTGGAGCAGAGGAACTAAATTAAGTAAAATTTTAAATTTCCCAAAACAAATTTTCGTTACCAAAAATGGTTTCGATTTCTATCTAAAGCACTCCTACAACAAAACGGTTTATACATACGTTATGATATTGACAGTGTATGTAACATACCTAAAATTAATTATATATAGAATCATTTATTGTATTTGGTCACTAAACAAACTCTAGCAACTTAAAGTATCGAAACATAGCGGCGTTGGTAGGGATTTGGGAGATAAGTCATTTAGGTTTTGCTTTCGAACTGTGCTATTTACTTAAACGGTGAATGTATTATAGGGCCGATACACGTGCTAAACAAAAACTCTAGTAACTTAAAAAAGTTGTTTAGGATTTGAGTGAGATAACAATGCAATGTTACATGTGGCAATCAAGAAAATCATCATCCTTACATTTCGAAGACAAAAACCCAAATTTTATTGAAGAAGGTAAATTGTTTTTAAATTTTTAAATTTTCATTATTTTATTCCCAACTTGCATATGTAAAGAGTTGGTTACAAAGTGTTCCACATTTGTTTAGAAAATTGCAAGTGTTGTAGAGAGATAAAAGAGTATTCTACATATTTGTGTAGAGAATTGCATAATGTAAGAGAGAGATGAAGGATTTTATGCGTTAAAATGTTAGGTTAATTACACTAACATTTTTTTAGGTTTGGCAAAATAATATATTGAAATATTACAAGAAATTCAACAAAATCCAAAAAATAAATAAGTAAAACTCAGAAAATAGATCGCTTAATTCTTCACACACACTAATTCTTTATATATATATATATATAATATTATGATATGTATATTAAATGAGGGTGTTGATGTTGTTGGATAACTAATGGGGTAATTTTGTCTTTATATAATTATGATGTTTAGATTAAAAGGTATTAAAAAAAAAAAAATGAGAGTAAAAATATCATTTCACACCCATTTTGACAATATCAGTAACAGAAAAGTGATTTGGGTTGTGAGTGATAATATTTTGAAAGATATTTTAATGTGATATTTGACCAAACTTGAGAAGATATTAGTGTAATTAACTTTACTAAAATTATTGAAATTTATAAATTAGAGAATATTCTAGAAATGTAGAGAGTTTAATAGGAATTGTAAATATTTAGATGGTTAAATATAGAAATAAAATTAAAATAAATGTTAGTATATCCTAACCCTTCATTCTAAGGGGAGGAGGGGGTGGAGGTCTCATCACTAATCTATTTAAATATTAGTGAGAGTGTAAGTGGTAGCTTGAACATAAATTATTAAATTGCCTTTTACGAGTGTTTAAGGATGCTTTTAAATGTATGACTGTTATTGTGAATTTCAAAAACTTTAACGTGTGATTTTCGTAAATATAGAAATTTTATTAGAGTCTAATATTTCCACTCTCACGGACAGAAGTTAGTAGCAACAAGTTGTGTAAAAGAAATAAATAAATAAATTTAGAAAATTTTCACAAAATATTGATGGTGTTACCTAAGAACATTAAAAACACACATTACTAACATAAACAAATCAAGTTAATGTACGAAGTAAGATTTTAGACCTATCTAGAATATTCAGCTAACGCTAACTCTATTAATATTATAACCACCTACATTCAACTAACCCTAACTCTATTAACATTCTAACCACCAACAAAGGGGATAAATAGCAAGCAAGCCAATTCGAACAAAGCTTAAGCGAAATTGAAAATTAATTTTAATGAATCACGGTTCATGTAATTGGATTTTTGAGGAAGAATTTTGTTATTTGGAATTGAGATCTATTTTAGCTTCCCAATGATTTAGCTTTGTCAATTATGCCTAAAAACTGGTTTTGCAAAGCAATAATTTGACTCTTTGGTGTCTGGTCCTCCTTTTCAATTAAGTGTTTCATTTATTTTTTATTTTTTTTGTCATGAACATCTATAATTCTCCCAAACATATTAAATAAAACTTCTACTCTTACCATTTTATGTGTGACATTGACTAATTGAACTTTTAAGTATTCAAATTGTCCACATCTTTCAGTTATGTATAATAAAATTTGAGAACAAACAAATTTTGGACTTTAAGGAGGAGAGATGAATTCGATTTTTTTGAAAATTCCAGCGTTATGCTTTTCAAAAATACTTTTAAGAAGAGTAAAGAGCAACAGTTCATTTAATTTCTACAACAAAAATAATAATTATAAAAATTAAAAAAAAAAATTGTAAAATACTTTCTGATTCTGTGTGGATCCAAAAATTAAAATGATATGAAAATCTTCTTGCAATTTAGAGAACGAATATGAGAATTAAAATTATATTCGATATATTTATTGATGGTGTTACATTCAAGAATAAAACCTAACTAAAATAGGTAACTAATTATACAATAATCGGGAAACTAATTACCTACTAATTAGTCCTAAATCAATGAGTAAATAATTCAATCCTATAGCTGTACAATCTGTATAATCCCAGATAAAATCTCAACACTCCCCTAAGTTGGTGCATAGATGTCACACATGCCCAACTTGTCTAAAAATTTTGAAAACACTCAATTTGAAACTACTTTAGTGAGAATGTTGGCTAATTAATCCTCAAATCGAATTTTAGGCAATTCCACAATTTTCCATCCAACTTCTCCTTAATGAAGAATCTGTCTATTTCGACATACTTCGTACGATCATGTTGAATTGGATTATAGGTAATATCACATGCTGTTTTATTGTCACAATATAGTCAAATATGTTGCCCAGGTAGATAACATAAATCCCGCAAGAGAAGTCTTAACCACAATGCTTCACAAAGTCTAAGCGTCATACTTCTGAATTCAGCTTCTGCACTCAAGCGAGCAACAATATTCTGTTTCTTGCTTCTCCATGTAACAAGATTACCTCCTACAAAAGTAAAGTAACCAGAAGTAAATTGTCTATCATCTATAGCTCCAGCCAGTCAGCATTAGTATATGTATCTATGTTTTGATAATCAACATTTTTAGTGAACAAAATTCAATTTCCAAGAGCAGATTTCAGATACCTCAAAATGCGCATAACTACATTCATATGTTATTCTCCAGGATCATGCATAAACTGGCTAATAATGCTCAATGCATAAGCCAGATTCGGTCTCGTGTGTACTAAGTACATCAATCTCCCTACAAATCTTTGGTATATTCCTTTATTAGCAGGTACTTGATTGGACTCAACACATAACTTCAGTCCTTCTTCCACTGGTATCTCAATTGGTTGACATGTTGTTATGTCGGTATCTTGTAATAGATCTAAGGCATATTTTCTTTGAGACAGAACGATTCCTTTATTAGATTAAGATACTTGGATTCCAAGAAAATATCTCAAAGGACCTAGATCTTTCATTTCGAATTTTCTGGATAAGTACTTCTTCAGAGCCTTCATTTCTTCAGGATTATTTCCTGTAACCACCATGTCATCTATATATACAATGAGTGCAATGATCTTACCCTGTTGTTTCTTAAGGAATAACATGTGGTCAGAATTGCTCTGACGGTAGCTAAAGGCTATCATAGACTTTGTGAATATTCCAAACCATGCTCTCAGAGATTGTTTTAACCTATATAATGATTTCTTTAACCTGCACACCTTCCGACTATACTTTTCGAGTATCATGCATCCTGGCGGGAGATCCATGTAGACTTCTTCAGATAATTCACCATGCAGAAAGGCATTCTTCACATCGAATTGTTACAATGGCCAATTCAAGTTTGCAGCTAAAGACAACAAGATTCAAACTGTGTTGATTTTGGTTACAGGTGCGAACATCTCTGTGTAATCGATTCATAGGTTTGGGTGCAACCTTTTTGCCACCAATCTTACTTTAAAGCGTTCAACTGTGTCATCGGCTTTATACTTAACAGTGTAAATCCATCGATATCCAACTGGTTTCTTTCCTTGTGAAAGATCAATGAATTCCTAAGTTTCATTTTTCTGCAAAGATTTCATCTCCTCATTCATAACTGTTTTCCACCTAAGGTCAGCTAAGGCTTCCTACACACTGTTAGGAATAGATACAGTAGATAATTGATTTATAAATGACAAATTTGATTCTGACAAACGACGGTTCGACACATAATGACTCATGGAAAACGACATCCATTGTGATAAACATTCGTCGAGTTGGAGGGTGATAGCAGCCATACCCCTTTTGATGAGTAGCATATTTAAGAAAAACACATCGCAATGCTCGAGGAGTTAGCTTGTTGCGTTAATACTTATGGAGGTGTACAAATGCTACACAACCAAAAACATGAGGAGGTAGATTTGGGACGGTTGGGGCAACAACTGCGTCAATGAGAACCTGCAATGGTGTCCAGAAGTTAATAGAGCTGGAAGGTACTCGATTGATTAGACATACTGCAGAGGTAAGTGCTTCTCCCCAATACGATAACGGCATATGAACTTCTATCAATGAAGCACGAACAACCTCCAACAAGTGTCGATTTTTTCGTTCTGCAACCCCGTTCTGCTGGGGTGTATTAGAATAAGTGATTTGATGAATAGTTCCATGTGCTTCCAAATACTGCTGAAGGTTAAAATTCTGATATTCTCCACCATTGTCACTACAGAGAATCTGAACATGTGCATTGTATTGAGTTTCAACCATCCTATAAAACTTTTGAAACAATAAGTTCACCTCACCTTTGAATTTCATCAAGCACAAGCAGGTCATCCTGGTACAGTCATCAATAAAAGTTACAAACAAACGTGATCCACCTAAAATAGGGACTTTGGATGGACCCCAAACATCAGAATGTATAACCATAAAAAGAAGTAGACTTTTCGTCAAACATAATGGAAACGAAGCCCAGTGGCTCTTTGCTAGTTCACAAATATCACAGCGAAAACTAGAAATATCAAATTTTGCAAACAAATTAGGAAATAATTTTTTCAGATAACCAAAGGAAGCATGCTCCAGACGTCGATGCCATAGCCAGATTTCAAATTTCTTTTTCTCCCCCTCAAAACCATCCACTGTCAATGTTTGTCGTAACTTGTCGGACCTTTTCGACATTAAGTCCAAATAATACAGCTTCCCTCGCCTAATACTACAACCAATCGTCTGCTTTGTTTAGATATCCTTAAATACACAAAAATCAAGCCAAAAAATTACAACACAAGTTAAGGCTATGGTTAGTTGGGAAACTGACAAAAGATTATAATCTAAAGATGGAACAACTAACACATAATCTAAAGACAGATTATTAGTGAGTGTCAAAGATCCTTCCCCAATAACTGGGGCTGAAGTACCATTGGCAGTAGAAACAAATTTTTGTGAGGATGAATGAAGATGTGAGACTTATCTAGAATCAAATGTCATATAATCTGTGGCACCAGAATCAATTATCCATGCACTATTAGTAACAAGTGTAGAAATATTTAAAACTTTACCACCATTATCTGCAGTTACTACCAACCCCAAGGCCTTTGCAGCACCATCATCATCTGTCTTAACAACTGCTGTAGTGGAAATCTTTGTCGAATTCTTCTTCCAATGGCTACGATCCCACCATTCCGGATATCCCACAAGTTTGAAACAACGACTTTTGGTGTGACCAGTCTGATTGCAATGGGTGCATTTGTAGGTAAACTTGTCTGCACCGTTGGTGGCTTTAGGTTGATTGGGTTAGTATGGTCCAGCTAGTTTTGCTTAGACCGGTTTCGAGCCATCATGGCTGAAGTTTCAGAGGCATAATTTGAGTTAGTAAGACTAATCCCTGCATTAAAAACATCTTTAAATTGGACAAAATGATTTCGTCCCAGAAGATTCAATATTTTTTTCATTCATTTTTTTTTTTTCTTTTTTTTTTTTATACTAAGTATTACTATGATACCAATTTTTTTTTTTTTTTTAATTAAACAAATACCAAACTAAAAATAAAACAAAGTTGGCTTCAAATAAATAAACATGAATATGCTATGCATCAAAAAGATCGACAAACATCTGACGTACTGACCTAAGTTACTTGTGCACAAAATAAAGCAACGATTGACCAAAATGACTCAAATGCGTATACGCATGAGGAAACTTGCTCTGAAAACAAGGGAAAAGATAATGACAACGCCTAGGAAAGAGGAAAAAAGAGAGGCTAGAAGAGAGGAAAAGGCGGAAAAAGCAACAGTTTTGGATAAAGAGTATTGAAAAGGAATTGCTTGAACGTCTTAAGAAGGGAGTTTATTGCGACATATATAATTATCCTGTAAAAGAATACAATAAAGTTCTTGATATGGAAGGACTCCAGGCTGCTAGTGAAGCTGAAGAGGAAGATGATGATGGTGAATGTATAGTGGTTCAAGGACGGATATCATCTTGCAATTCAGAGAACGAATATGAGAATTAAAATTATATTCAATATATTCACTAATGGTGTTACATTCAATTTATAAAACAAAACTTAATTAAAATAGATAATTAATTATACAATAATTAAAAAATTAATACCCTACCAATTAATTTTAAATCAAAGAATGAATAATTCAATCTTATAATTGTACTTTCTGTATAATCCCAGATAAAATCTCAACAAATCTTATTATGCAGAATGAAAAGAAAACATTAATAACTACTTTATCACCCAGGACAAGGAACTAATATGAGATGAGATGCAGACAACAAACAATTTTGCTTGGTATTTGGTTTTGGCTAAGAAATGAGTGACAGAGTGACATGGTTTAGCCTAGGCCAGGTATATAACCATTATGGACCACAAAAGTCAATGTCACGTTCATTTTTTTATTTTATTTTTGTTAGACGTGACATTCATTTCATATGATTCTGAATTTCAAACATTTCCAAATCAATTTCACTTGAAGCAGATGGTGCGGCCTGTCCGGCTCGGCCAATTAAAATTAGACAACGTAAATAGAAAATTAAATAAAATTAATATATTTGTCTATATATCAAGTTATAACTGATCTAATTAGGAATGTCAATTTTTACCGCTATGCCAAAGTCCCGTCCCGTCTCACCCCATTAATAACGAATATGGGAACACTTTTTATACTGTTGGGATGGGTATGGATACAAATTTTATACCCATTGCGACTTACGGGACGTGCAAGGGTTCAGTATACATGTCTTAAAGGCCCGTCCTGCCCCGCCCCGCTAAGCATATAACTATATATATATATATATATAATATTAATAACTTATTTTAGCAGCTTACCCAGTTACCAATCCCTTACAATCCTAATTTGGGATGTAAACTTGGTATTAAATTTGTTTTTGTTTTAGTTATGGTGGAAGTTAGAGTTTAGAGCTTTTTGTGATTTGGTTGTATTAAACTTTTATTTTTGCTTATTATGTTCTCTGAATTATGTTATGTGCATAATATTTTTTTTATTTTTGTTAGGATACATAATTTCATTTATGTTGTGCACATTTAAATAGTAGGAGCTTAAGTTCCAAAAAGTGGGAGAAAAAAAATTATTAGTGGGGCAGGCACATGGGCACAGTATTTTCCAACAGGACGGGGCTGGACATAAAAATTCAACCTGTCGCGAATCTCGGGGCGGGTATGGACTTGACAAAATTTAAAAGAGATGGGGCGAGATTTAGGGAAATCCGCTCCAAATCCACCCGTTGCCATCCCTAATTCTGACCATATAATCCGTACCACTATATTGAGAGAGATGCTTAATTTCTCTGTTATTTTGTAACATGTATAGGATATATATCTAAGGGTCAGAAGTATTGCACATTCAATGAAACTTATTCTACACTTTTGCTAACTTAATTGCTACTTAAGTAATTTAATGTGATTGATGAGCTCTCTTTCTTTTCTTTTTGCCTTTTCTTTTTTCTCTCATATTTCTAAACAAATAGCAGTTTTTCAAGTACAATAATTTTAAAAAATTGTATATCCCACCACTTGCCTATCTTCGTCTTGTCATTTTCTTGGGAAAGGGCGTCCCCTGTTCGGAATTTATACATATAGACTACATCGAGAAATCAATACGTTGTTTTGGATCATTTATTCGGATAATTATTATTTGACATATAAGTAAAGATATGAAAAATATATAAGCTATATATTCAATTTCTTTTACCCAAGTGTTAATTGATAATTGACTAAGATCATATAATTATTTCTTGTTATAGTAGTTTGCTTTTGTAAAATTATGATCTTAATTTTGTTACAATTCTCATGTTAATCTTATAATATTATTAATTTTATTTCAATTTTTATGTTAGTCAAATATTATATTAAAATATCTTTCGAAATATTATTTATCGTTATATTGTAGGTATAAGTTACACGTGAAATTATGTAAATTTTTGTGTATTTTGTAATGTATATTTTACAATTATTTTTATTTTTTAATTTTTATTTGGCGTTTCCTGATCGTGAATGTCTTTTACGGTGTTTGACATAGGTTCGTAGCACTCGCAAGAGGCATTTATTTGTGAATGGTCCCCACCTGTCATTTCAATATCGAATACTACAAACTGGTGGATGAGAATCAGAGATACAAAAAAATTGGATGAATACCCTCCATAATAATTTCTTATTAAAACTCGACGAGTGACCGTAATCTTTCAACCATTTGCTCATAAATGCATTTTATCAACAAAAAAAATGCCACAAAATATTTTCTAAAATTATAATCCTAGCCTTCTATTACCTTTAAATAAAATCTACCACAAGGGTGTTGTCATGTTGAACAGCCAATATTAATGGGACCTGCGATAATTGTCTCCACAAGTTGTTGATACGGTGTAACTTTTTCTTTTCTTTTTTTCAATTAAATTTTTAAATGGTGACACCAACATCCAACTATTCAAGGAAGCCTCGTGATCCTTAAGTGCCAGTTTAAAAAAGTATAACCTCTTTTTTTTTTTTTTTTTTCTTAAGCGAAATGGATTGTTTTGAATCGGGTAGGAACAAGTGTTCCCTCCATTGAAATTTTTTATTTACAAAATTTTTTGTTAAAATCTTAAAAATTCTCAATTTTTTTTAACATTCCATTATATATTCTTGTTTCTAAACCCGTTAATTTACCATTGCGTTTCTTATTTTACTAGATTTTTCAAGTAAATATTTGTGCAATTGTGTTGCTCTGATGCAGATTTAAATTTCAGCATTTTGTATAAAATAATGTTAAAAATGATATCCATAATACATAGTAATATTTTCTTTCCACACCCCCAACTAGAAGGACTAAAAGAGATGCACGAGGAAATACACATGTAAAGAGTTGGTTATAAAGTATTCCACGTTTGTTTAGAAAATTGGCAATTGTTGTGAAAAAATAGAAGAGTGTTCTATGTATTTGTGTAGAGAATTGAATAATGTTGAAGAGGCGAGGATTCTAAAATTTTAAATGGCTAAATTAATTATATTAATACTTTTTTATGTTTGGTCAAATATCACATTGAAATATTTTTTAAAAAAATTACTATCATTCACATTGTAAATATTTAATCCTTTTTTCACTTACACCTCAAAAGTTACTTTTCAAATCCACTTTTTACATGTAAAAAATCATTATTACCCCCTTTGATTTTGTGTTGACTTACTAAAAAGGTGTTTAATGTATACAATGACATTTATACTCCTATGGGGCCCATATTAAGTGACCAAAATACCAATTGTAATATATGCGTATATATAATTTTTACAAGAAATTCAACAAAATCCAAAAAATAAATAAGTAAAACACAGAAAATAAATCGCTTAATTCTTCACACACTAATTCTTCATACATAAATGTATATATGTGTGTGTGCGTGTGTGTGTTGTTGCATAACTAATGAGGGTAATTTTGTCCTTATATAATTATGATGTTTATATTAAAATGCATTAAAGAAATAAGGATAAAAATATCATTTCACACCCATTTTGACACTATCAGGAGCATAAAAGTGATTTGAGGTGTGAGTGATAGTATTTTGAAAGATATTTTAATGTGATATTTAATCAAACTTGAGGAAGTGTCAATGTAATTAACTTTAAGAAGTTTGTAAAAATTTATAAAGTAGAGAATATTCTAGAAATGTAGAGAGTTTAATAGGAATAGTAAATATTTAGAAAATTAAATATAAAAAAAACGTAAAAAATAAATGTTAGTTATTGATTATAATATATTCTAAGTTCCTAACCCTTCATTCTAAGGGAAACTTAGGATATTACTGAGAATGTAAGTGCTAGTGTGAACATAAATTGTTTTAGCAAGCGTATGGTTGCTTTTGACGATGTTTTCCTCACTGAATTTAAAGTGTATGAATGTTATTATGAATTTCAAAAACTGTAATGTGTGATTTTCTATTAATTCTATAGCCTAGTATTCTATTTTTAAGTAGATTCGAACGACATTCTAAAAAAATTTTAATATCAATCCATTAGAGTTAATATTTCCATACTCAGAAGAACAAGTTATGTAAAAGAAAAATAATAATAATAATTTAGAAAATTTTCACAAAATATTGATGGTTTTATACACTACATTAAAAAAAACAAATTACTGACATAAACAAATCAAAATTAATGCCGGAACTAAGATTTTAGACCATGTCTACATTCAGACAATCATAAATCTATTAATATTCTAAATACCAATAAAGGGATAAATAGCAAGCAAGCCAATTCCAACATAGCTTAAGAGGAATTGAAATTTAATTTTAATGAATCAGGGGTCATATAATTGGATTTTAAGTTGGAATTTTGTTATTTGGAATTGAGGGTCTATTTTAGCCTCCCAATAATTTAGCTTTGTCAATTTTGTCAATTTAGCAATGCAATAATTTGAATATTTATCTCGTTTTTTCATCGTACTACTTGACAAACAAGTCATAGTAGTAACGAAGTGAAGTGATGGAGAAAAATTCCAATTCATGTAAGACTATTTTAATCTTTTAAGTTTTCAAATTGTCCACATCTTTGAGTTATGAAAAATAAATTTTTGGAAAAACAAATTTTTTATTTTAAAGAGGAGAGACGAATTCAATTTTTTAGAAAATTCCCGTCTTATGCTTTTCAAAAATACTTTCAAGAAGAGAGGAGCAATAGTTCATTTAATTTCTACAGCCAAAAATACATATATATTATAAAAATTAAAAAATTCACATTTGTAAAATACTTTCTGATTCTGTGTGGATCAAAAAGTTAAACTGATATGAAAATCTTATTCTGCAGAATGAAAAGAAAACATTGATAAATAAATTAATTAATAACCACTCTATCACATCCAGTGACAAGGAACTCTAACATGAGATGCAGCCAACATACAATTTTGCTTGTATCTGGTTTTGGCTAAGAAATGAGTGACAGATGAGCATGGTTAGCCTAGGCAAGTATAACTATTAGTGTGACCACAAAAATCAACATCACATCAGTCACTGTATAATTTTAAATAGTAACTTTAATAATTCGCGTAAATCATTAATCACAAATAAACATAAATCACAAAATTTTAAAATTTAATTATTTTCACATAATTCATAATGTGTAAATAAATAGTTAGATATAAATATCTCGATCTCTGATTGTAAATCAAGATATTTTATGTGGAACGAATAACGTGATAAACTGCAATAGTCAAAATGTAGAAGTTGATTTCTCCCTTTTGCATATATAAATGTTATAGGTGTTGTTTTCATAATTGATGAGATATATGCAGTTTTATAAAGGTAGAGAAATGACCCCTTTTTTTTGTAAGTAATCTTAATTTCACTTTCCATCAAAGTAAGGAATAAATAGGAAAACACTTCTCTAATAATGAATGACTATAAATGTAATTTATAAGTTGACCAAATAATATAATATTAATCTGATATCTATTTACTTAACCACTCATTAATAAAATATATCACATGTCCAACTCATGTGGGCCACACAATTAATAATTAATCTTACATAAATTACCAATATGGTGCGGCTTGTCCGCATGGTCTCGGCCAATTATAATACAATAAGACAAATAAACAATTAAATAAAATTAATATATTTTATTACGTGTCAAATTATAACCTTAAATTATTCTTATATGCACATACTAAATAATACTAAATAACATGGGTTCTTTACACATTTTTTATATTGCGTAGTTTTTTTTTTTTTTTTTTTTTTTTTTTTTTTTTTTTTAGCACTTTATCTTAAATTAAATTTAAATTAAAGACACATTTTTTTCTCATTTATTCTCATAATAAATTCAAGACTGGTAAATATATATATGCATTGCAACTGGAAAAAAAATTGCAGAGTGAGACACTTCCCTACCCTATATGTTCCACAACTTATATATCAGTCACAATATATATATATATATATTTGGGTAAATAAGTCGCAATTATATTTTATAGGAAAATTATATATTTTATGACTTTTTTATCGGACCGTATAATAATTTGATGCGGCAGTTAATGATTGTTGTACACGTTTAGAAAAAATATACATATATATTCTTTTAAAAAAGTGCTCGTTAGACTCTATTTATTGAGTAACTACAAACAAATCGATAATTTTTGCAGCAGTACTCATATTCATAACACAATGAACTTGCTAATAAGGCATAAAAGTATTTAATTAATCCACTAGCGGATCCCAAGGCATAAATTTCTGCAAATAAAAAAGAAAAGGTGTTCCTTTTAATTGATCCCACCACTTGCATGTTGACAAAGTTTTTGCTGAAAATATGGAAGAGCTCGACTTGTCATTTTCTTGGGAAAGGGTAAGCCATTTATACACGAACACCTCCTCTACCTTGGGAGTAGGAGGAGAAATCGATTCGGAGTAATAAATATTTGACTTATCTAAATAAATGTGTTAAAAATATTAAAGTTATAGTAAAAATTTCTTATTTGCTTTTGTAAAATTGTGGTCTTACTTTTGTTTCAATTCTCGTCTTGTTGCACTTTTTTAAGTTTAAGTTGAACCGAAACAGGGAATTGAAAAGTTAATAATTTGTAAATTATAATTTTTGATTGTTCCTCGTGAATTTTAATTATATATATAAGTTATAAGTCACGTCATGTAAATTTGTGTATTTTGTGACATAATTTACAATTTTTAAAATTTTTGGCATTTATTGATTGTGAATGTCTTCTATGAATGTTTGTGATCACACTGGTAACAGGGATTTATTTGTGAATGGTGCCCTCCCACTTGTGTCATTTCAACATCCATGACCACAAACTGGTGGATGAAGGAGAAACACATAAAAATTGGATGGATGTCTATAACCCTTTCATTCACTTGCTCATAAATGCATTTTATCCAAAATAAAAAATAAAAAATAGTATATTTTATATTATTACAATCTTAGCCACCTATCATAAGGGTGATGTCGTCCTAACTAGCCAGGTTAAGCTTCTTGAAATTTTTTTTTTTTTTTTTTTTTTACACGGATTGGATTGTTTTGAATCAGGTAGGAATGGACCTATTAAGGGCTCGGTGGTGCAGCAGCCCCCCACTAAAAAAATTTTATTTACAAAATTATTTATAATTTTTGTTAAAATATGAAAAATTCCGTCACTCAATTTTTGATAATACAGCATTATATACTTTTGTTGTTCAAAGTCCGTTCACTCTTATACAATTTTCTAAGTGTTATGACTAGGTCTTGTGATTATTTCTTACTAGATTTTTTCAGGTAAATATTTGTGCTAGTGTTGCTCTAATGCAAATTTAAATTTTAGCATTTTATATAAATTAATGTTAAAAAATCATATCTACCATGCTCTCTCTTCTCTGTTCCAAAATAAGTTTTTCGTTTTGAAAATCTAACTAATGATTTTTAATATTATTTTTATTTTATTATGATTTTTATTATTTTTTTGTTGTATTAGTAATAAATAAATTACCAAATTTATTTCTAAATGGATCCAAAGTGATGTGTTGGTTTAATTTTCATAGGATTAATGCAAGGTTAAATTAATAATATTATTAAATATATATATATATTCACTTTTTAAATAGAATGATTATTTTATTTGGAGACAAATAAAAATAAAAATGTTGACACTTATTTAGAACTAATAAGTAATATTTTCTTTCCACACCCCGACAAGAAGGAATAAAAGAGATGCACAGGGAAATACACATGTCATGCATATGTTTTAAGCATTATATATATATATATATATATATATATATATTTAAATTTTTATATGTGTATAAACATAGTACAGACTTCACTTTCTGCCTTTTCATTTTTGTGGTTGTGGTTACATGGATTTGTTGTCATGTCACATCCTTTTTTTTCTTCTTTGAAAAGTAATGTCACCTATAAATTATTGTCACTGCATTTCTTGTCAACCCAAAGAAAAAAAACTCAAAATTAAAACATCAGTTGAGTAAAATCTATTTCGGACTATGGTAATAAGATATTTGCGGTTCATATTTTATGTGGTTCCTGGTTGAATGTTGATGGGTTTGGTTTTTTCCGAGACTTTTTGTGTATAAATGATCTTCTCTGGGATTGTTTTGGGGATTGAAGTAAGCAAAGAAAATCAGAAATAACCTGTTTATTGCTTACAATCTGTTTGCTTTATTGTTTCTTCCAATGGAAGAACACACAGCTCATGAACCTCTTCTTGTAAGCAAAGGTGACAGATTTGGTCATGTCAATAAAACAAGCTTTCTGGTTTCATCTGTGAAATGGATTCTCAAAGCCGCAATGTGGGTGATTTTCATTGCCTGGGCTGCTTTTATTTTCTTGTTGCCCTCGGAATTTGTGAACCAATTGTATGAGAAGTGGATTTTGGCTACCTATCACTCTGTGTTTGGTGTCACAGGTGAGTTAGTAATTTGGAACTACTTCCTTTTCTTTTAGATTTTCATTTATTATATTGAATGATTGATTGTTTACTCATCTCCAAATTTTGTTATTATTCTGTATGATTTGATTGTTTTAGTGATCTCCAAAATTCTATTTAACAAAACTGCAGGAAGTATATTTCTGGTGTGCAGTGCCCCAATTCTTCTCATTGCATTTCTTTCTATAGCACATCTGATTCTCTCCCAGGTAGAAGAACCCCCAGAGTAAGTAATTTGTCCCATGATTAAAAACTTAATTCTCATATTATATATATGCACAGAGTGAATATATATATATATATATATATCCATCATCTTGTTCTTTAAGTTCAATTTTGTATATCATATATGCTAATTTTGTCTTGTGTAACTTTGCCTTCAGAAAAAAGACTCCGCGTTTCCAGTTCTGGACGTTCCCTGTTATTGTGGATGGACCATTTGGGGTTGTTTCTGCTGCCGAGTTGATCGGAATACTGCTCTTTTCTTTGTATATTGTCTGGGCTGTTGCTGCTTACACTGTGCAAAACCTCAACAGTTTGTCCCAGTATCAGTTGACTCTTTTTGAGGAAAGGTGAACACTATAACCATTGTGACTATTTGTAATTCTTTTAAAGGGTTTAGCTTTTTGTTCGCATCAATTTCGGTAGATATTAGTTCTCACCATTATTCTACTTTTACCTCTTGTTCTGTTTCATTGAGACCCATGTTTCTTTGTGGTTGCGACTTTCTAGCTTGCAGTGAGCTAGTTTTTCTAAAATTCTGCAGATAAAAATCTTAAGATTACAACTAGGAAAAAAAAATTCTTAAGTTTAAAGCCTCCTGAAATGATTAGAGTTTGATCAGATTTGAGTTTAAAGCCTGTTTAATTCAAATTGACATTTTGGTTCTAAACATTTTGTGTGTGTTTGGGGTTTTGATCTTCACATAATCACTGTTCCTTTTTTCTGATTTGATGAATATATCATTTATTAAAAAGTAAGAGGGACTTAGCCATGCAGACACAGGGGCACATGTTACATTATCAATGGAGTTACTGTTAGGAGTTCAAACACTTCATGGGTGAGATTTACGGTAGCTCTTTGAGCCTCTTTCGTGCGTCCAAATAACTGGATTCATAGTTCTTAGTGACCCATTTCCTTTAGAGAAATCCACTTATATTGCTAAGAGGGCCAAACTCAGTTTTGAGGATGCTACTATGATAATTGCCTAGAGTCTGTATCTGCACGAGGAAACATCGCCATGAATTCTTGTAATCTTTCCCCTTCTTATTCAATTGTCCATAATTAGTTGATCCAACTATAAGAAAAGTATATATTCAAAACATGGATTTATATATATATATATATTATCTGTTTCAGTTTTACAAAGCCGCTTTCAGTTTATTTCTATTGTAAAGATCGATTTTGTTGACTGAGTTCTCATTGGGACCTAAATTTTCCAGTATTTGGATGCTGAAACGCACTGGACTTCGCTTTGGTTCAGTTGGGCTATTTTGTTTGGCATTTTTGTTTCTCCCAGTTGCAAGGGGATCGATTCTTCTCCGCCTTATACATATCCCTTTTGAGCACGCAGCCAGATATCATGTATGGTTGGGACATCTGACAATGCTGATCTTTACTCTTCATGGACTTTTCTATGTAATAGCATGGGCAATGGAGGGCGATCTGCTAGCTAGTGTGAGTTCTCATGCATGCTTCTCTTGCACATACATGCATAAATACATACAAACCATTAAAACATACGTAAATATGTTCGTATTCCAGATCTTTCTCTATTTGTTTCTTTGTTGGTAGAAAGATGCATAGCTCTGCGCTCGGTAAGTGTTTGACGGTCCCTTTGAGTGACAACATAGTCAAGACCATTCGTTTTTGCTATCTTCTGAGATATACACACACGTAAGTGATAAGAAAGGGAAAAAGACTTTGAATGATAAAAACAAATACTCAGCTTAACTGAACAGAGCTGCGTTGATACATAAATCATTGCCAGGACTTCTATTTAACCATATACAATCACATATTCTCCAACTATCTGGCAAAAAATAGATGATGAGGCATATTCTGTTGAACTAGATATACGAAATTAGAAATGAACACATAAATAAAATTATAAGCAGTAGATAAACTTATAGGTTGAAGACTAAAGTATGACAATAAAGACTTCTGCTGACCTTGAACATAGTCTTGCCTCTTTTTGGAAATTCGCCCGTGTCCTTGCTTAACGCCAACAGCATATAGGATTGAATAGTTGAAACCTTCTGGTCGTTTGTACTATCACCACATTATTGTCATGGTTTCCATTGAAGTGACATAGAATTATGGAAAAAGATAAGAGAAAATGAAAGAAAGCCCTATTGAAGCAGAGTTTAAAGTTTGACCACGCAACTGATGTGGAGAGATTTTGTTTGATTAAGTGGAACCACATCGGGGTGGAGCTACATGGATTCCCCGACCCTTGACATAAAAGTTTTTCCTTCTTCCTCACTTTTCTTGTTGAGCGGTTGGAGCCTCATAATGATGTTGTATTCAGCTCAACTTCTCTAAATATTTTGTGAAGACAATTGGATTCATTCAGCATTTGAAAATTTTAAGAATTTGAAAGGCAATATAGGAACAATTTTGGAAGGTTTTAACAAGTAATTACTGATTGATACTGTCAGTGAAGGTAGTGTTGAAAATGGGAAGGTGATATGATTTATGAAGTAATCACGTACACTATCATAGATTATTCAATTAAAGTTCTGTGCAACAAAAGCATCCTGCTAGATGTTTCGTGTAGGATGGCAGTTGGAATTGCATGGTAATAATGTTTAGAATTGATTACTGTTTTAGAGTTCATGAAAAAAGAAAGGGCAATAAGATGGTTTGTAAATGGAATTAGGTTAGAATAGATGAAATTTAGTGGCTAGAAGTTATTGCTTTTCAAAATGATAGCTTGTTGGAATTTGTAGACAGCGTAAAAAGGCAGTCAGTGAAGAAGAATCAGAGGAAAAATGATAAAGAAACAGGACAGGCAATCACCAACATTCATCTATTAACTATTTACATCAATGGTGTTTCATTCTAATACCATTTTGGTATAATAGTTCACTAAAAAAAATAATAATAATACTAAGGGTTAATTTCACGGACTCCCCCTTAGGTTTGGCCAAATATCACCCTCAAACATCTTTCGAAAATAACTATCACTTAGGTCCATTTTTACTTTTCCGTCATAGTTTCCGTTAAAAATATCTAAAAGACAATTTTGCCCCTACATACCCTTTGACTTGGTCAAAAGTACTCTTTAACCTAAAAAAATTAAATTAAAAGATAACAATACCCCTGCAAAAGCAATCATTACGCACCCCCCCCCCCCCCCCCCCCCTTCTCTCTCTAAAAACCATACAAACTCTTCGCCAATCCTCTACTACTACTCTCTCTCTCACATTCTGTATCTCTGACTTTTTATCTATAGATAAGATAGAGATTAAGCAGCAGTAGCAACAACAAAAGAAGGTAAAAGACGAGAGGAGGCAAGAATATAGTAGTCACAAAGCATGTCTGTCAGCGTTAAAAACAAACACCTCCAGAAAAAAATTAAAAATAAAGAAAATTAGACTCTCTCTCTCTCCTAATCTACGAAATCTGTCATGGCCCATGGATGATGATGACCGACGATTGTGCTGCGTAATATTTATCTTCAACAGCGGTCATCGCCATCCATGGCTGCGGCCCTTGGAAAAAGACAGATTCGAACTGAGTTCTTCTCAGCGTCATCATCATCCACCACCACCGTAACCTTCTATCCACAACAATTCTTTGCCATCAATTGATGTCAATTGTAAAACACAGGAACACTTACTTCTCTCAATTTCGGAACTAACCTAACCAGATTCACAATCTCGTATCAAATCAAAAACACATTCACACACATCTGTGTTTGATTGAACCAAATTTTTTTTTTTTTTTTCCACTGATTGAACCTAATTTCACAAAACAAAGTTGGCATCTCCGGCGGCCGTGATGGCATCTGCCTGATTTAATTTTGATGGTTGAGTTATAGAATCGGTGGTTGTGGTGGTGGTAGGGAGAGAGAGGAACTGTGTTGTGGTGGTGGAGAGAGAAAAAGGGTAATGTTGGTGGTGGTGGAGAGAGAGGAACGGAGATGGTGGTGGTGGTTATGGTGGTGGAGAGAGAAAGGTACACTAGTGGAGAGAGAGAGGAGTATTTATGT
This sequence comes from Cornus florida, assembly GCF_030987335.1. NCBI lineage: Eukaryota > Viridiplantae > Streptophyta > Magnoliopsida > Cornales > Cornaceae > Cornus > Cornus florida. The sequence continues at coordinate 28,718,007 of NW_026775572.1, forward strand.
CTTGTGTAATATATATATATATATGTTTGGTATATCTATATAATTTTGTAAATTTACAAAATTATAGGGATATTTTAGTCTTTTAATCCAATTGTTTAGGCAAAAGAGTTGTTTTGACAAAGTCAAAGGGTTTTTATGTCATTTTATATCGTGTCAAAACTGTTCAACTAATTGTTGGGGTGTGAGTGAAAAACGGAACAAAAGTTTGTAATGTGAGTGATAGTTATTTTCGATTGATGTTTGAGGGTGATATTTGGCAAAACCTGAGGGGGTGTCAGTGAAATTAACCCTAATAATAATAATAATAATTTGGTATAACAGACCACCTATAGAGTGCCTTTAGACATTTTTATAGGGTGCTTTTAAAATTTAAAAGCTTCCAAGTTTTATGTTAACAGAAAAAATCCTTGTTAAAATTACACTAACCAATATATCACCAAATAGGATTTGGAATTTCTTAAACTAAAATTTAATTAAATAAGTCTTGTGCTACACCAGCCCAAGGAAATATTCCTAACTGCTTTCAAAGTGGAAACTCGAGAAAATAGAAACATTTAGGAAATATAAATTACAAAAGAATTGAAGCTTCCTAAAATAATAAATTTTAAAGGAAAAAAGGATTTCTTAAATTCTAAATCAGACTCAATTAGTTCCTAACAAGAACAAGAACTAACAAACCCCATAGGTCATAACTATTTCTAAACTAGACAACATACAATCCAATCTCTTTGCCAAATTACCCATATATAACGATCATTCAAGTGCAAAGAATATCCCAATTTTCCCTTACTTATTAATGTGCTCTATAACATGTTCACAATGGACCACTTGCACCTGGCAGGTTTTCTCTCCTGTGGTAATTTAACTTTCTAAATAAGGAACTTTTAGGGAATGTTCACAATTGTATGACTGTGATCATATGTACACTAGATCATGATGGCTGCTACAATGTTTGTATGCTGCACATCAAGTGTGCAGATACACTATCTGTCAGATGACAAACGGCATCTAAATAAGGAAGTTTTAGGGAATGTTCACAACTATATTGCTAGTTTCTTGTCAATTTCAACCATAGAGTGCTTATGATTGTTAAATATCGTGTAGAATTAGCATTCCTTTCCATGACATTATTAAAAGAAAATGGCATCTAAATAAGGAACTTTTAGGGAATGTTCACAATTATATTGCTCGATTCTTGTCAATTTCAACCAAAAAGTGCTTATCATTGTTAAATATCGTGTAGAATTAGCATTCCTTTCCATGACATTACTAAAAGAAAAAGGCCATTACAATTGTTAGTCCCTACCTATTGAGGGTTCGGAGAGGGGTGGATGGCTTTCAACCTGCCTTTGCATTATTTCCACAAAGTGAATATCCTTAGGCTCAAATCATGTTCTCATGCTTTGTGTGCACCCATGCTTTTACGAATGCATAAAGCAATGGTAAAAGTTGAAGGGTACAGACTCTTCCTTGCCATTATTGAGTTTTGTATTAATCAACTGAATTTCATGGCTCCTGTACCAAAAATAGTTGAAAGGTCACTCTAATAATTGCATGGAAAGATGATATTGGAAGGTATAAAAAATGATTTATGAAAAGTATTCTCTTGATTTTCAGTTTCCTTACTAAATTGTCTCCCATTTTTTTTCTTTAATTACATTTAAACTACTACGACATATTGAAAGACATTTTAGAGAGTGACATGAAGTTGAAAGAAGATGCTAATTTTTGCTTCTTTTTTCTTTAATCAGATATTGGAGTGGGACAATGTTGGTATTGCCAATCTTGCTGGAGTTATCAGTCTTGCTGCTGGTCTATTAATGTGGGTGACATCGCTTCCTCCAGTGAGGAGGATAAATTTTGAATTGTTCTTTTACACACATCAACTATACGTAGTCTTCGTCGTCTTCTTGGCATTGCACGTTGGTGATTTCATTTTTAGTATAGCTGCTGGTGGAATATTCCTCTTTATGCTGGATCGCTTTCTCCGATTTTGTCAATCACGAAGGACCGTCAACATAATTTCAGCCACTTGCCATCCATGTGGAACATTGGAACTGGTCCTTTCAAAACCTGGAAGTAAGTATAATTCCTAAAGGCCTATTTGCTTGTTTTTATGTATTTTATCAGCATAGTTGTCACTGTTTCCTTTTTGACAATGTAGATCTGCAGTATAATGCCCTCAGTTTCATTTTTCTTCAAGTTCGAGAACTATCTTGGCTGCAGTGGCATCCTTTCAGTGTTTCATCTAGTCCTTTGGATGGCAAATATCATATGGCGGTTCTCATAAAGGTTCTCGGGGAATGGACAGAGAAGCTAAAAGGAATGATCTTGAATGTCTCCGAAGACGAACCTCAAATAGAGCAAACCTTTCAGCCTCATCCTAAGATAACAGTTTCTGTAGAAGGGCCTTATGGGCATGAATATCCGTACCACTTGATGTATGTATTCTCTGGATCAAATAGATGTGAATATTAGATGCTAGTTACGGTGTTTTTTGTGATTGATACAATAATAACCAACTTATAAGAATACACTACATGCACCGCATACATATATAGGTATAGTGACTGGTATGATGATTAACAAAGGAATTTGCTAATGGACTGACTAAGCCATTTTTATTCTTTCAGGTATGAGAACCTTATTTTAGTTGCAGGTGGCATTGGAATATCACCATTCCTGGCTATCTTGAGTGATATTCTCCACCTTCTTAGGGATAGGAAACCTTGTTTGCCGAGAAATATTTTAATAGTCTGGGCTGTGAAAAGATCAAATGAGCTTCCTCTTCTTAATACAGTTGACATAGAATCAATATGTCCTTTTTTCTCTGATACACTGAATCTTGATATCCAAACTTATGTCACTCGAGAATCAGAACCTCCACTGGTAGGTCTACTTGTGTTTTCCTTAACTATATAATTATTTCTACAATTCTAGTTTAAATTACTTCTTCGGTTTCTGGAATCTGACTCTTGTTAACTGCAGGAAGAGGGTAAAGTTTACAAGTCTGTGAACTCTTCTGCCTTCCCCGTCTCCAACAGCCGTAGCATGTCTGTTTTGGTTGGTACTGGAAATATCATATGGTCTGGAATTTATGTTATGGTGTCTACTATTGGCCTGGTTATCTGTGTGTGGTTGTTGGATATTTATTACATAAACCCTTTTGGTATATCTTACTGGTGGTACAAAGGGCTTCTGTTTATTGCATGCATGACTGCAAGTGTGGTTATATTTGGGGGTTTTGTGATTGGCTTATGGCATATTTACGAAAGGAAAACTTCAGAAAAGGAGGTATGGGCAGATGACAGCCAGAACGCTGACATTGTGCCGTATAATGAACCAAGGGCACACAAGGAGTCATCCCAGGAAAATTTTTCTAGTTCAAGCACCATTCAGTACGGTCGCAGACCAGATTTCGGAGGTATGTCTCCATGGTGTTTTAGTGTTTTTTTTGCAAGAACTCAAAAAACTGTTTACTATTTTCAGAGAACTATATAAAACGGTTATTTGAAAACAACCCTTTTTTCTAACTGAGTTTTCAGGAACTCTCAACCAAGCAGATTTTTGTACAGTTTCCTGATTATCAGTTATCAGAAAACTAAACCAAACAGGCCCAGAGTGTCTGATCCTTAGTTCTCTATATATAACTGCCCACAAGTCTTTGAAAACCAATTATTGTCTATAGATTTGAGTCAACCCACCTAGTCGAGATCCCAAGTTGCAATTTTATTTGGTGGTGACATGGTTACTTCCATTGCTTCTTTTCTTTTGTTCTCCGGATACCTTCAGTTGCTAGACTGCGAACAAAGTTTTCAATTCTGTTCATTTGCTTTGGGTTTTTGAAGTTTCTGTATTCTAGTATTATTGCAATATTTTTCTGCCATCTATATTCTGAAAAGTAAAAACCATAAAACTATCCTTTAGAGGGTATCTGGAGATGCTCCAGAAAAGGATACTTGGGTTCTATACTCCAAATATTTTCTTTTTGCCTCTGTCTTTTGATACATAGTCCAGGACAATCCCTCCCCTGACCTGAAAATTTGGAAAAGTTAGGAGGAGGATGGTAGATGACACTAACCAACCTTGACAAAACTGTAGAAACTATTATATAGTCCCGGGCCAATCACTAGCCAACACTCAAACAAATGTGTCAACCTTGTATTAGTTTTATTCAGTTTTTTGCTTGCGTGTCATTAGTGATTGGATGGGACTATGTAATAATTTCTCGATGAACTGTGAAACCCTTTTGGACTTGCTTCAATTTTCAAGATTGAGATGCTAGTTTTCTCAACTCTATTTTCTTGTCCCTTTCTGCAGAAATATTTGGATCCATATCGGAGCGTTGGGGCCACGTTGATGTTGGTGTCATTGTGTGTGGTCCCTACACCCTTCAGACAAGTGTTGCTAAAGAGTGCAGGTCACAGAATTTAGGAAGAAAAAGCAATCACCCAATCTTCCATTTCAATAGCCATAGTTTTGATCTGTAGCTACTTCCATGTATCTTTTGTATATCATATTCCTTAGCTGAAATAGGCAGAATCATCCTATTGTGAACTGGACATCAGCTTTATTCTATGGAGCACAAAAACATGTATATATACAAGTATATATGTAGAGACTGAGAGGGAGCTAATATAGGGGATCTGTGATCCCTAGTCAAAGTGAAGCCTCATGCTTCATGTTCCATCATTACTGTATATAACTAAGCATTTTTATATGTTATCAATATAATTGCAGTTTCTATTTTAAATTATCTACATATTGTAAGACTGCAAATAAAATAATCAATTGCTTTCTTGCTCTCTCTCTCTCTCTCTCTCCAAAAACTGGTCCCCCCTTCCAAAACCATATACATCTTAAAAGTTTCTATGTTCTGTAGCAAATGTGCTAATGCTGTGGAAGGAAAAAACAAATTAATGAAGTCATTCAACTACTAATTACATTTTTTTCTTTATTTAACTCACACATGCCAATTGACTTATAGTTGGCATGCCACTTGAATGTAACTAAGAAAAGGGGGATTTGTTTGGAAAGGGAGTTTTTGTACTGTCCACTTCATATGGTAATCTTAGAGAAATTATTACATGATTTCGGAATCAATCATGAAGCGACACATTAATAATTTTTTATTTATGCATTGCTTCGTGATTGGCCACGACCATTTCTCACATATTCCCAACTGATTTTGCTGTTGGGCCATGTTTGCTCCCTTAGAGCTTGTAATGTCTGGTCTGAGATAGCTTGGCTATTGGGGCCTTTTGTTCTGGCCTAACCATCATTGTAATTACATTATACCACACACACACACACACGATTTGCTTGACTTTTTGGGAAAAAAAAATTGCTCGGAAGTAGGACTTCTTATTTGGAGGGAATAATAACATATTTAGTTTTCAAAATTTATGTATGATACTCTCCTTTAAAAGTTAAAAAACCAAAATGAGATCAAACCTGATTAAAGAATATATGAAAAATACTTGACCAATGCTAACTTTTTTTTTTTATAGTAAATTTTAAGGGATGGACCGAGAAATTTCATTTAGGGGCACATTATTAACGCATGATGAAATAAATTTGTTAGTAAAAGAAAACAAATATGAGAAAACTTTGAAAGAAAAAATAAATAGGATTTAATTGAAGAAAGGAAATTCAAAAAATTTTTAAAAAAATGAAATAGAAAGATTTTTTTTGAAGAAATAATAATTTCATGGGTAGGCCCATGCATGTACAAATTTAATTTTCACCTCCAAATTAATTGGTCAAAGTCTTCCTTTCAAATGCCAACTAATTTTCTTTGTCACCAAGCACCAAATTAAACTTCCAAATGACGTTACAACTATATAATATTCCCTTGGCACTTCCTCTCCTAGGTGACGTGTGATGTGTGAAAGTGAGTGTTTTTTTTGGGGAAATGGTAGCTTTATTGATTATTTAACTACTAATACATTGTAGAGACCCTTGTGGGAATTAACAAAATATGGGAAGAAAATAAAAATTGTTTTATTTCAAATCTTATAATAATATTTACCTTCTTATCATGTTTAATACACATTTTCCTCCTGCTTAATAACATAATGAAGATTTGTTGTATCTAACTTTACTACAGTTTTTCTAACAATATTATTCTACCACTACATTAATCTTAAACCAAAAATAGCTTTCCTTTTACTTTTTAAGATTTTCTTAGTACTGCATAATGATTTAATTGAAAAATTATCACAATGATTTGGTTTATTTCCTCTAAAAAAAAAGTTGAAGATTTATAAATGTGAAGCTATCGTTTGTAAATGATATTATTTTTAAATTAATAACATGATAATTACCAACAGGTCAGTAGCCTAATGATATCAGGTCCCTACTTTTTAAAAGAAGATTTAAAAATAAATAAATAAATAAATAAAAAAGTTAATGCTTAATATATGAACGCATTTGGCATGAAAAAATAAATAAAAATGAGATCAAAACTCCACTATATAGTATTTTGAATTTTTTGTTACTGAAGCTATCTATTTTTAGTTAATTTTAATGTACTTTTTTTCTCATAGAAAAGCAGTGTTTTTCCAAGTAATAAAAAAAATTAGATCTTCAAGTACTCTTACCTCATGCTCTTAGATACTTTAAAATCAGTTAATTACGTTAACCATATCCTTATTTTCAAAACAAACACAAAATAAACAACTCATTAATTTTCTTGTTAAAATTACTCTTTTAATTTTCACCTCCAAATTAATTGGTCAAAGTCTCATTTCCTAAACATACCAACTAATTTTCTGTGTCACCAAACACCAAATTAAACGCAAGCGAAGAACTAAGGAGTCAGAACCCTCTTATCTCATTCTCCTCTTATCTCATTCTCATTCTCACTCCCACACACACCCCACACCCTCCCTTTTTTCTCTATGTCTCACACACACGCATCATAACCCCCTCCGTTTATCTCTCCTCTCTCTCACTCTCTCCCTCACACACACACACACACACACACACACCACACCCCCTCCCTTCTACCAACTAATTTTCTTCGCTTCCAAATTCCCGACCTGATGCGTATGGTCCAAAGAATATTAGTTACTAGACAAGGCTACGTAGAGGAATTAGGTAAATCTAAGTTGGAATTGTAGCTGCTATCACAGTACTGTACTTCCATGGCCTGCCATTGTATACATACTATTGCTCACAATCGCTATTGGTTTTCATCTCTGTCCTCATTGCCATGGATGGACACTCTGCTCACGAACCCCTTCTTTCCAGTGAAGGCGGTGTCGACCCAACTTATCTCGAGAACAAGAAAAAGAAGGCTGCGATTCGATTTTTCGTGACTTTTGCGAAATGGGTTCTCAAAATCACAATGTGGGTAATTTTCATTGCTTGGGTTGCTTTTTTGTTTATAACGCCATCATACTCTGGGATCAGTCTGTATGATGAATTGCTTGCTGCTATGAATGGAACTCTTTTTGGTGACACAGGTAATATGTTTGTGCTATTTTAATTTGAATTGAACTGCTTACTTTGCTCTCAAATATGTGTTTATATATATACTTATACATATATATGTATGAGGGGAGCCTTGGTGGTAAGGTTTGCTCCATTGTGACCTAGAAGGCAAGGTTCGAAACGAGGAAACAGCCTCCCTGCACTCAGATAAGGCCGAGTGTACATCTGACACTCACTAGACCCTGCAATGGCGGAGCCTCATTGGGTTTGCACCCTGCAATGGCTGGAGCCTTGTGGGGATTGCCTATATATATATGTGTGAGTGTGTGTGTGTGTGTGTGTGTGTGTGTGTGTGTGTGTATGTATGTGTGTATCTATGCATTTATGTACATAATGTATATATGATGTTAGTATTTGTTTGGCTAACGTTTGTTGCAATTGCAGGAGCTATACTTATGATGTATGGTGGCCCGATTTTCATTATTGCATTTCTTGCTATTCCATATCTTATAATCATCTCCTGGGAAGAGGAAAATCAATTGCAAGAGTAAGTTTTTGGTTTCGTTGATTTTTATAGTATGCAATGGTTGGCCTTTTTCTGTAATATAAGATTGATGAGCTTATGGCAATTCATTGAATGAAAACTTACTCTTTATTGTAGGAAGAAGGAGAAAAAAAGCCCAAGATTTCACTTAGGGACATTCCCAATTCTAGTAGAAGGACCATTTGGGGTTGTTACTGCTGCCGAGTTGATTGGGATAATCCTCTTCATTGTGTTTGCTATCTGGGCCATTTATTCTTATACCGTTGTGAACTTCATCTTGTTACCAACTTATGGCGCTATGACTCTTTATGAAAAATGGTACATTTTTTAGTAACTACATTACATTCTTTTTACATCAATTAGAAGAGGGATGCATGTTTTTCACCTTGTATACCTTTCCTTATGCAGCTATTTCCTACTTTTTCTTCTCATTTATCTTTATATGTTAGGCTCTCTGATTGCCAATGACAGTAATTTAAAACAAGGTGACAACTCCCATACCAAAACTGATTGTCGGACAAACAAGGGTGTTGCTTGTTAGTTTAATGGGATACAATAGATTATGCCTCCACTATTTCATATTGGTGAGTTGTTTTCTGTAGAATTCAACTATTGCACTCTTATGATATCTAATGCTTAGAAGTTTGAAGTCCAGACCTATCTATCTTCCTGAAAGGTATTACTAGGTATGTTTGTTTGGGTCATGTCTCTTCATCCACACCCTTCTTTTGCTTCATCATTTTAGCCCTTAATTTTTATCCCTCTAGACAAGAAAGATGCCTTTGAAGGATCTTGATTTGTATAATTACTGTTAAATAAACATCTATTTAACATCACACTTCTAGAGAAAGGGTGGGTTTGGGGTGAGGACATACTGTTTAGATGGAATAGAAAATTCATCAAATCTCCAATTTCAATGCAGTATTCTGAAAACAACTCCTTAATTTAGCAACACATACCTGGACTGATGTTCTTCTGTATTGTTCAAATGCAGTCTTTTATAAAGTTTTGCACTCATTTCAAGTCAAATAGAGTTTCTTCAAAAATCAATTCTAATTTCTTACATATAGGAAAGATTGCCTAGCAAAGCTCTTAAAATTTTTCTCTTCCCAATAATACCCCTGCTTCCATTTTTTCAACCCAACCCATAATGAGCAGCTTGCCCTGCCCATTTGCGTATGGGATGAGTGATCATTAATGTCTGTAATGACCTAAATTCCCAATGTTGATTTTAAATTCTCTATGCATCGAAACAACATTTAGCTTTTTACTTTTATCTTTTTAAAATCTAGTTCTACATTTGATTTATCAAAAAAAAAAATCTAGTTCTACATTTGGAATGAAATTGAAGGTAATATAATATCTGTTAATTGAGGGTGCTGGAAGGACCTAACTTTGGTATAATTTGCACAAAGTGGTTTCCCTCAAAGTTGAACTTGATTTCTCATGCTTGGCAATCAATTCTCTTACTGCTACACCAAACAATAGTCCCTTAAATTGCCATTACCAAGTGAGGTCCCCAATGATTGAGGGTGGTGGGAGAACAAACTCGGTTTACCCTAACTTTTGACTTTATTTGAAAAATGTGGGGTGGCATGACCTTTTATCATTGATCTAAGCAGTGGGTTTCACTAGTTGCTGAAGATGTTGTTTCGCTGAGAAGTAACTTGATAAGACTGGAAACCCATGGGATTAATATAATTTTGACCACTTGTATAATATTTATATCGTACATTGAATTTTTTATATTTTAAAGTTGAAACAAGTTCTCATTTTGGGACATTGATAGTGCACTGCTCGGTCATGCATATAGTGCAAAAAGGGTTTTCTTTTCAACGTGGCATTTTGATCCTGTTTCCTACAGGCTTGATCAATCTGAAGGAATTAATATGAGTTGTGGATTTCTTTCATTCTTTTATTTCCCTTTTTTTCTTGCCACCCCTCCCCTTCCCCCTCTTCCTTTCCAATGTATGTAACTATAGTACCTAAATTATATGATTACTTAACAGTTATCACTATTGAACTAGTAACCATTTGAACCATAATTCTATAGTGGGCTCGAAATATAGTACCTAATTTATATGATTACTTAACAGTTATCTCTATTGAACTAGTAACTCATTTGAACCATAATTCTATAGTGGGCTCGAATTAATTTTATCTATGGCATAATATTGGTTTTATCAGCTAAATATCTGTTGTAATATGAATTCTTTGAATGTTTCAGGATTATAATGGTGCGAATGACAGCACTTATCTTTGGTTTGACTGCCTTAACTTGCTTGGCCTTTTTATTTATCCCAATTTCAAGAGGATCGATTCTTCTCCGTCTTATTAACATACCTTTCGAGCATGCTACCAGATATCACATATGGTTGGGGAATTTCACGATGTTCATTCTTACTCTTCATGGAGGAACCTATATGGCTGAATTTATAATGAGGGGCGAATTACTAACGGAAGTGAGTTATTGTTCTGAATTTTCACCTGCATACATGCACATTCATGATATTTTAAACAAGAGAGTTCCTCAAATATATCCATTTGCTTGTTCCTTGCTTAAGACACAAACACCTAGTGCAGTGGAAGTGTAAATCATCCCATTACTTGAGGGGCAAAATTGTCAAAGCAAAGTGTTATTTTCTTCTTTAGAGAAAAACATGAAAGAGCATTTATGGAAAAAAGGCAGAAGGATCAGAGGTAGGTAAAAGATGATGAAATTCGATATACAGTGGCAACTTTGGCAAATAATACTATTTGTGAAATAATAATTCTTTCAAAGGTGAATTTGGTTGGAGTTGTAAAGAGTTTTTGGTTAAATTTAAAATAATAATAATAATAATAGAAATAACGCAATATTTTAAAATAAGTTCAGAAATGTATGGGAATTCTGTAAAAATAAAGAATGAAGAACTCTTTAGATGGTAAGAAGGCTCAATGCAATCTGATATACTTGCTCTCAAGGCAAGACAACAATATGGAAGAAGTAAAGAAATAATTGAAACGGAAATGAAAATAATGAATTATTATTAGCATCAATCTATTATGGAGGAAACGCCTTTATATTGGTAGCATGACTCATATGAATCAAACATTCTCTCTGACATGCTTATACTTGTACTATATATGCTCAAATGTGTCTAGATAATTAATATTACAAACTCAAATTTTAAACACATGGTCAACACTTGGCAAGTCCAAGGTGCACTGAACGCAGTGGAGCATGGCTGAGACTGTTTTAAATAGAGAAGAAAGGATATTATTGTAACAGAGATCAGTAGATCTGTACATAATCATCAAAAGCTTAGCTTACTAGGGGCAGAGAAAACTGTACACGGTAGCTGGTTTTAAATATCCATTTGCATCCATCTCTTGAAGTGAGTGCTCACGTTTCATCTTCTATTGCAATTATCCAAATGCTTACTTGCACACATTTATATTTGCATGTGCATGATTCTGAATTATTGTTTGCATGTTTCCCGGGTGAAAGACACGGATGTGTTCGCACAATGGAAGCGTGAATAATCCCTTCAGTTGAATGACAAGATTGTCAAGCTAATTACTGTCTTATTCTTTTGAGGAAACCATTAGAGCTTGTATGTTGATGGAAAGCTTAGAAACAATCAGAGATGGGGAAGCATAAATGCAGAAACTTGAGTTGGTATGGTATAGTTTGCCATATATAGAGACCTGAATAACAAAAACTAAAAAGAAATCTAGGCATCAATGTGAAATCGAAGTGGAAACTAACAAAAGATAAAATTGTTGGGAAGTCTTTAATAGTGCACTCTCTGTGGAAACTGACAAAAGCTAAAATTGTACGAACTCTTCCACATACAGTCAAGAAATCTCACCAATAGTGGAAAGTAAGAAAAGAATTGGAACTCTCTTACCGAAGAAACCCTCCTAGGTGGAGAGAATAGTCACGCAACAAACTTTGAGAAAATACCAGTTGTAAGTTTTAGGTATACTGAAGTTTTCTCTCTAGATAGCACTAGAAGTTACAAATTGTTAAGAGATTATGACTCTTTTGTGCACAGTCAAGAAATCTCATCAATAATGGAAACTAAAAAAAGAATTGGAGCTCTCTTACCAAAAGGAAATTAAAAATCTCTAGAGATGGAAATCCTCCAGGTTGTAGGTATCAAACCTTTATGCACTCACCTTTCTCTCTCACCTCTTCTGTCTCTTACCTATACATGAGATATCTCTTGGGGGTGAATACTCTGCAAATGGGAAAGTTAGAGAATGAATCTTTTTCATATATATCAGCATCATTATCTTTTCTATGCTTCTTCTTTAGTTTTCCAGGACTTCCCAAATCCCTTTAAATGAGAAACAAAGGGGTAGAGGAAGACGCTTAAAGTTGCATATATGTTTTGCTTAATATTTTGTCCATGCAGATTTTGGAGTGGAAAAGCGATCGTGGAGCCAATTTTGCGGGGGTTATTTGCTATATATTTGCTCTATTGATGTGGGTGACATCTCTTCCTCCTGTAAGGAGGCGATATTTTGAGCTGTTCCTCTACACACATCAACTCTACATACTCTTTTTCATATTTATGGCCTTGCATATAGGAGATACCTATTTCAGTAGAGCTGCTGCAGGAATCTTCCTCTTCATGCTTGATCGCTTTCTAAGATTTTGCCAATCACGAAGGACTGTCAAAATAACTTCAGCCACTTCCTTTCCATGTGGGACAGTGCAATTGGTCCTCTCAAAACCTGGAAGTAATAATATTTCTCCACATGTTAATTATTTATATATTTTTTCATTTCTTATTACGACAAATGATCTGGTTTCCTTTTTGGCAATGTAGATCTGCAATACAATGCCCTCAGTTTTATTTTCCTTAGAATTCGGGAGTTATCGCGACTACAGTGGCATCCTTTCAGTGTTTCATCTAGTCCTTTGGATGGTAAGAATCATCTTTCACTACTCATAAAGTCTGTTGGGGACTGGACCGGAAAGCTAAGAGGATCTACCATGAATATGTCTGGGGAGGAACAGCAAATAGAGCTACCTTTTCAACCGCATTCTGAGATTACAGCTTCTGTAGAGGGGCCTTACGGGCATGAATCACCATACTACTTGATGTATGTACTCACTACTATATAAGACGTGCATCTGCATACTCTATTATTGTTCTATGATTTAATAACTGATCCAGTAAATTACTTTTTACCAATAATAACAATGAGATATTTGATGCAAAAAGTGACTTAGCTCCAATGTGAAAACAAAAATGTAGGCAGTCAATCCAATTGTGACCAAGCTGTCTTTGACAAACTTTTAACTTTGTGGGGACGAGTTCAGGCTTCAGCTTTAATTTTACAACATTTCAGTTAACATATTAAGTTGATTGCTTAATTCCCTAGTTGTACCGATGAGTTTGGATCTTACAAAGCAGGTCCTCCAGGGTATAAAGTTTTCATAGAATTTGTAACGGTGTAATTTATTAGATATTGTTTTTCACATTTCAAGTTATTCAATAATAAAAAAATCTGGAAGGCTGACTTGATCCATCTGCGTTTTTCAGGTATGAAAACCTTATTCTAGTAGCAGGAGGCAGTGGGATTTCAGCTTTTTTGGCTATCTTGAGTGATATTTTTCATCGTATTAAGGAGAAAAAACCTTGCTTGACCAGAAATATTGTCCTTGTTTGGGCCATAAAGAGATCAAATGAGCTTCCTCTTCTTTATACAGCTGGTGTGGAGTCAATTCCTACATCTTTATCTGTTAAACTGAACCTTGATATTCAAACTTATGTCACTCAAGAATCTGAACCTCCATTGGTAAGTCTACAGTAATATTCTTCCAAATATAATATCTCTTTTACATATATATATATATATTAAGATCACTTACTGGTCTGTTGCAATCCTACTGTTGTTATCTGCAGGAAGAGGGTAAATTTGACAGTGGTGTGAACTCTTCTGTCTTCCCAATCTCCAACGGATTTAGCATATCTTCATTGGTTGGTACTGGAAATATTATATGGCCTGGAATTTATCTTGTTGTATCCACAGTTGGCTTGGCTATTACTCTAGGCTTGTTGGATACCTATTACATAAACCCTTTCAGTATATCCAAGTGGTGGTACTTGGGGATTTTATTGTTAGGATGCATGGCCGTGAGTGTTCTAGTTTTTGGGGGTCTTGTGATTGGTTTGTGGCATCTTTGGGAAAGAACTTCAGCTGAGGAAGAATGTGGGGTTGATGGGACAAATTTTGACACGGCGCAGCATAGTGAACCCACAGAGCTCAAGGTTTCACGTCAGGAATATCTTGCTAGTCTAAAGACTGTTCATTATGGTCAGAGGCCAAACTTCAAAGGTATGTCTACATGGTCTGCCAATATCTGTCGTTAGAAACTTATAGTTATAACACTTGAAATGACAAACTATACGATCAATATAATTATGAACAACGGCACGTTAGCCCCTTGACAGAATTTAAATAAAAATAATAATAAAAGATTGTTCCTTGTTATAATTTCAAGCAGATGAAGACATTGTTCAAGCTCGAGGCTTGATAAACTTGACGTGTTGTTGGCAAATTCATGTTTCTAAAACAAACACTTTCAAGTATTTGAAAAATTAAGCTTGTCGTATTTGTTTGCGTGTTAATCTCTTTTGGACTTTAATGTCTTACAGAAACATGTTCTTGAATCTTGATTCCATTTCCTTTTCTCTGCTGCAGAAATTTTCGGATCTATAGCAGAGCGTTGTGGCCATGTTGATGTTGGTGTCATAGTATGTGGTCCTCAAAGTCTTCAGTCTTGTGTTGCTAAAGAGTGCAGGTCACAGATTTTAAGGAGAAGATCCACTGACCCTATCTTCCATTTCAACAGCCATAGTTTCAGTTTGTAGCCACCATAATCTCTCTCACCCCTTTTCTTTTTGTAATGCTATTGTTTTCGTTAACATAGGCTCTCTCTCTCTCTCTCTCTCTCTCTCTCTCTCTCTATATATATATATATATATATATATATATATAGCTCAAGGAGAGTTGCTGAGTTTCAACCCTGTGAGGAACTAAAAATATCATATATGTTTGGCCAACATTCTTGTTACCGACAATTGGCAGAGCCCAATAAAATATAAGGTGTGCCGTGGCATGCCTAATTTTATTAAAAAATGCATTTTTATTAGGTGGACAGACTAACGAAGTAATATATGTGAACCAGTGTATCTATTTTTATTGGGAAAGAAGAACAAAGGGTGATAAATAGAAAATTTTTAAGGCAGTTTGTGTTGATGTCACATGTTTGGCTTTATTTATTCATATTAGGCCTTCCTAAATTTTTGGTGGGAGAAACATAAGTCCTCATTTTTTATGATGGACGGTTACATCTATGCTCGTGTGTGAATGAATACGTATATATATATATTTTTTGTTGGATGTCTTCCACCCACACGTTATACATGCAAATACTGTAAAAATCATGTCCAAAATAGGCATATGTACATTGGACAAGATGGTTCAGCACATAATCTAGTAGTTGAGATTGCATCATTATTAGTGAGTTTTATTTATCAATTTAATTTCAATCACTGAATTCTTTACTAGACCTCTCCTGCACTGAAGAGAATCCTTGTCCATATACATAGACTTTTCCTCCTGACAAGGAACTCTCAACCCCACATTGCTCTTAGAATTTGAATCATATATATTCCAGTTATAAAAAATAAAAAAAACTCCTTTTTCTTTTTCCTTGATAACATTCATCCTTAAAAAGGTATGTGTGTGTGTGTATATATATAAAGTTAGATTTTGTATTGCATCTGATTTTGCACAAGTACATTCATTCAATAAAACCATGTGGTATTTTGCATTTCCTTTTCTTTTAACTTTGTTCCCAATAACTAAAATTTCTTTATTCAATTAGTACAAGTTTTGAAGCATCAACCTTAAATAAAAACATTACAGTTCACGCGACATTGATTATAAAGATTCGCTTCTTCTCATCCAATGACAATCAGTCTCAATCCCCCACTTAATTTGTGTTAATAAAGTTATTTTTTCAAGTTGTGTACTGAAGATCGAGATTACAAGTCGATTGAATTCTTTATAGTTAATTGATTGGTCAATCAGTATCATAAACTAGATTAAATTAATATATAAGAGACACATGTATCCAATTATAAATTATGAAATCCTCGTGACAACACTATAAACAAGATATATAAATATTCGTATTTGAGATATCCAACTTTTTAATAGTAATGAAGTTTTACTATTTTTTTAATTATATTAATAGGTGTAAAATTTCATATTTTTTAATTATATTAATAGGTGTAAATTTTCAAAGTTATTTTTGTTAAAAGATAAAAGAATATTCCATAATTGATGTACAAATCAATATCAAAAAGATAATTTAGGTATATGATAAAAATAATATATTCATTTGTAGAATGAAACATATATTTTGCGGCATCTCAATATAAGAACCTGGAAAAATTTAAGACAGAAGAAGAGGAATATTTTAAATGTAAAAAAGTAATGACAAAAAAATATAATAATCATATCAAAGATGATCACGAGTGATGTAAATAAATTTATTAGGCAAGAAAGGATAATGGAGTGTTACTTTAGTAGAAAACAAAAGGGTATTTTAGTGGAAAGATGTTGTCATATTTTAAATCAAGGACTATGACGCATAGGTGTCAAATAGACTAATTACAAAATTAGGTTTTGTTTTTTTTTTTTTTTTTTTTTTTTTTATGAATAGGCGGGACCAAACTTACATCTGCACTCCTAAGTTCACAAGGATTCAGTTGATAATCACACTTAACACTTACAGTGAATTGCCTAACTCAATAATTTTTAATGGACTATTTATACTAAATATAACTAAGTGAAGGGTTCCACTCTCTTATTTATTACATAATTGACCAATTAAAAGAGTAAATCTAGCAATTTATTACTGTTATTCCGTGCAAAAATTATTATTTTTTAGAATATAACATGTATTTTGAAACATCAAGATGAGAAAAATTTTAGGACACAAGAAGTAAAAAAAATTAAATGTAAAAATGTAATTACAAAATAATAATAATAATAATAATAATCATATCAACAACTACGTTCCCGAGCGACATGGATTAATTTATTAGGAATTTAGGACGTATTATTTTGATAGAAAACAAAAATCCTTGATGTTGCTATATTTTAAGTCCGGCTTAACCAAATAAACTCGTTACAAAGTCGGTTTTCTTTTTTCCTTTTTTGGTCGCACTCCTTTGTGATTATAGGATACACACGTTGTATATAATAAGGTAAAGGAACTAGTAAGCAACTCCAATTAAACAACTCCAATTCAAATTTCAATTCATTCAAACAAACAAAAAAATTCCTTCCCTTTAGATTTCCTGTCTGCCCTAAACCTAACCTAACCCTAGCCCTTGGAATCACTAAACCTGCCTGATCTATCTCCTCTCCTATCTGTTATGGCCATGGCGGCGACAACGACGACGACGACGACAACAGAGCTCCATGCTTATTGTTTTGGCGTCGGTGATTATATCAGGACAGGTGATGATGAGGATTCAATCGACCTCAGAATCAGTTTCCAAGTGGATCAGACTTACTATTCAACCGATAAAGCCCGTAAAAGCAAGCGCGTGGAATGTATCGGAGAGATAGCATCACAATTTCCATATCACTCCCTAACCGCTGATTGCATCTCCACAATGATCGTTTGAATGAACATTCCCTTCCCTTTAGAGAAGATGCAATATTTAGGCACCCCCAGAACGACGGAGGAGGAGGAGTATGAAGAGTTGCAGAACGTTGACGACCTAATCACTCACCTTTTTGAGGAGACTCAATATATATCTTCCTTGGGGATGATTATTATGGCTCCAAATCAGAAAGAATATTAGGCAGGGAGAATAAGAAGATTGTGGAGTTGATAGTTCTCATTATGAGAACAGGCTTTTTACCCTACATCTGGATATCCATCAAATTGAAGCAATGGATGAGGAGCGGGAAGATCAGGGTGGGTGGAATTGCTTCTGGGATCAGGATCAGGTGGTGGGGTCGGTCTTTGGACTTTGCTGCGATAGGGAGGCAAATAGGAAGGAGCATGAGGGAGACAGCGCCGGAGGGAGCGCTCTTGGACGAGAACTATGAAAGAGAGTTGGAAGTGTCGTTGTTGGAACAAGCTATGGTGGAGTACTTCCCGGCAATAGAGACGCTGACGATGAGGATGATGATAAGAAGGGGAGGAATTAGGTGGAGTAGTTTGTCATATATGTAGGAAAGAGGTACTCATTGGGTCGCGAGCCACTAGCTTGCCGTGCTCTCACGTATACCATGTCCGTTGCATTGTCCTGTGGCTGAAAAGGGATCATCTTACGTGCCCCTCGTGTTCCTACGTGATTTAATTTTACACTGGAACTATTTACTGTTTATGTTTTTAAACGTAGCTACTGCTCCATCTACAAATTTTGACTACGTACATGACTACCAATTGTTTCAATATATATACACACATTAGAAGAAGCTGTGATTGTTAATGTTGCAATACATAAAGTTAGGATCTTGGCATTTGGTTCCATTAGATATCCTTATATTGCAGGAATTTTTAGAGATTTATGTCGAATCTTGTGGATATGGATTTGGGCCACTTAGTCTAAATTAAATCCACTGTTTAATGGAACTTTAGGAACCAGAATTAGATTATTAGAATGTTAGTGACATCCTTGATCAATTTGACATTCCAAATTATTTCATATTTCATATTTTTGGGAATAAATAATAAGTATTTTAGATAATATCTATTAGGTTTTATTCCAAATATCTGCGGAGAGGTTTTAATTAGGCTCACGGAATGCTCACGTAAAGTATTCAGAATTCTCTCTTCCTGGAGTCAGCTTAAGAATCTCTCTGTCAAACATGTATTTGAGTGCTTTAACTGCTTTCAAATTTTAATATGCCAAATCTTTTCTTAAGAGGAAAATTATACTGATAGGGATCATTTATCATTAGAGCTTTACACACTTGAGCATGAATTCACTGGTACAATATTGGAATAATAATTAAATTTAGCAAACACAAAATCCTTAATCTTCTGAAAAGTGGTTCATTAATCAGCCTTCATTGGAGTTTTAGATGCTTCAGCCTATATAGAAAAAAACAGCCAAGTTAAATCACATTTCATAGTCCAATGTTAAATCAAATTCCAAACAAATTATTCTAAATTCACGTAATTAGGCACCAAATGATTCATCAAAAAAGATCAAACTCAAAATCAAACAGGGTATTTGTCCTCAATTGCAAAAACCAAGTCTACTTGTTGATTATCAATTTCTCATCGGTTGCAACATAAAAATTACAGTGACTGTGTATACATGTTTTTGTGTGTGCATTCATACATATACCTAATTATATCTAAAGATGTATGTATACATATATATAATAAACAAAAGGTTAGTAAACTCACAGGGAGGCCAAAGATAACGACTTTCTTGTCCTGAAAATTAAAATAGACAAAAAGAACAAAAGAAAAAAATATAAGTGAGATTAATAAAAACACAAAATAAAACCCTTAATAGGTTTAAAAACGTAGATAGATTGAGCTTAGAATTAGTGAAACTTGAAGATGTCTTTGAGAGGGGTTGTGGAGAACTTAGAGGAGACACCTTCGTCCCAGCTTCGAGCCTTCTGGAGGGAAACAGCGGGTGCGGCCGAGACTAGATCCGTCCCCACTGCAACCGAGGCGTAAGCCCTTGAAGCCGCTGCGATTCGGAGACTTCCGGCCATTGACTTCATCGTCGCAGCTCGTTTCAACATTGCAGAGGCGTATCGGAGAAATAACATCACAATTTCCATATCACTCCGTAACCTATGATCACATCTCCACAATGATCGCTCGAATGAACATCCCCTTCCCTTTAGAGAAGATGCAATACTTAGGCACCCACAGAACGACGGAGGAGGTGGGAGTATGAAGAGTTGCAGAACGTTGACGACCTAATCACTCACCTTTTTGATGAGGCTCTATATATATCATCGTTGGGGGATGTATATTATGGTTCCGAATCTGAAGAATCTACAGGACCAGGCAGGAAGAAGAAGTTAGTGGAGTTGATAGTTCTCATTATGAGAAGAGGGTTTGTACAGAATGAGGGAGACAGCGCCAGAGGAAGCGTTGTTGGACGAGAACTATGAAAGAGAGTTGGAAGTGTCGTTGTTGGAACAAGCTATGATGAAGTGCTTCCCGGCAATAGAGACGCTGAAATTTGAAGGTGAAGGTAATGATAGTAATATTGATGATGAAAATGAAAAGAAGGGGAAGGGGAAGGGGAAGGGGAAGGAATTAGGAATACTTTGTCATATATGTAAGAAAGAGATACTCATTGGGTCGCGAGCCACTTGCTTGTCGTGCTCTCACGTATATCATGTCCGTTGCATTGTCCTGGGGCTGAAAAGGGATCATCTTAGGTGCCCCTCATGTTCCTTCAAATGCTTACGTGCCCCTCATGTTCCTTCGATGATTATATGCTAGAATTAGGGGAAGAAGAACAAATGTGCTGAAAAGGACATAATTTTACGGTCCCTTGTGTTGATTTCACATGCTTGGTCGACTTTATTTATTTAATTATATATTTATTATTGTCTCCTCAAATTTTGGTTCCAGAAACATTAGTTCACAATCACATCCATTCACGTATGTGTGAATGAATATGGGTATTTTGTTGGAGGTTTGCCACATGTTGTACATGCAAATACTGAAAAAATTATATCTGAAACAATCAGAGGGTTCTTATAGTCTTTTCAATAAATTAAATTAATGGATTTTGCTAGATAGCAAAGATTTAGGTAATAATAAAGGAACGGATTATCACCAAGAAAATTTGTCTCCATTTATATGTATTTAATCTCAGGCACCAGTAACTAATGTATATGGTATTGTTTGCACTAAAAATATCGTTACGATCTTACCAAAATTATTGTATACGGTATTGCTCTTTCTTATCTAACTTTCAGATTTAAGGAGCAGTTAGTTACCTTGCTACAATTGAATTTCCCTCACTCAAAACCAATCAATCATTCCATTTGAAAATACGGCCGTTTGACATGCGCTTTGTTTTTAGCGTTTTATTTTTGGTAAAACAGAAATAGTGTTTTTGTTGTAAGAGTGTTTTGGTTTGCTGTGAAAATGTCAGAAACAAAAACATGCAAAACACGTTTGGTCACTCTAACGGTTACAATGTCATATTTTATGAAATGGTAAATTTATATCATTAAATTTTATAATTTATTTACAAAAATATCTAGAAAGCACATTTTAATAATTCAAATATTGTCAATATGTTTTCATATAAAAGCCCTAAATTTTTTTTGCAATAACCAATTTTCAATTTTATTATCCTGTTTACAGGTTGTTTGCAAATCCTCCAAGGAGATCCTGTTTCAGTCATTATCCTCACAATAATTCATAAAATAAAATAAAAATTATATAAAAAAGATCATAAATTAAAACAGATTTAGCAAAAAAAAAAATTTATTTCGATAGATTAATTGATTTAGCCAAAAAAAAAAATTTAAAACAATAATTACAGACCTTATTTCAAATAGATTTAGCCAAAAAAAAAAAAAAAAAACAAGAATTACAGACCTTGATTAATTGATTAAGAAAAAAAAATTAAAACAATCTGAAATGATATGCCGATATGGGTTTGGAGAGTTGACAGACAGCGAGCCAGCGGCTGAAGCTTGCAAATGGCGAACTTGAACTGGAACAGCGGGCGATGGAAACTAAAAGATATGGGTTTTGATTTTTTGAACAATCTGAAATGATATGTCAATATGGGTTTTGATATAGGTTTGAACGTTTGATTCTTGCACACAGATACATAAACTGAAGTATATGGGTTTTGAACTTTTGATTCTTGTAGATTTTGTAGTTTGTAGTTGCAGAGAGAGAGAGAGGGCAAACTCAGAGTTGAGAACGAGAATAGAGTTGGAGGTGATTGGGGAGGTTGAGATGATTTGCAAGTCGCCCAAAATCGCCAAAGAGAAGATGCACCCAAAACCCTTGAAAATGACCAATTTTGCCTTTTATACGTGTTTCCTCCGCTACAGTTAAATGAGCGAATTGTTTCCTCCGCTATAGTGTAATATAGCCCAAACAGTACCGAAACAACGGAAAACACCAAAATTGTGTTTCATGTTTTGGGCCCATTTTTTATATTGTTTTGTAACTGTTTAAAACACAAGCAGCCCAGCCAAACATGTTTTGGGCTTAAAAGGGGCCACTGTAGTAGGTTTAAAACAAAACAAAACACATGCCAAATAGTCTCTTAGTGACCGATTGAATGAGCAATTTTAGACACATGGCTACCATACTTGCAAGCAATTTCATAAATTTATAATTTTCAGTTTCAGTCAAGTTTACAAATGCAAGATTTGTGGTTCCTATCAAATTTGTTGTTGGCCTGGTTAAAGGGGTATAATGTATTGACCAATGAATACTATTAATTACAATCCCTCTTAAAATTAGTTCAGCAGAAAATAGATATTTAGAAATTACAGTAAAAAATAATTTAAGGGTTTGTGTACAAATCTGCATTTTGGTTATAGTTGTTTTTTAAATTTTGTGAATAAGAATAAAATCAGACAACTATCACAAAAAAAAAAAAAAAAAAAAAAAAAAAAAAGGGTTTATTTTCCTCTTAAAATTGAATTTGCCAATAGCATGCTAGCACTTATGCACCCTTTATGACTGTCAAGGTGTTAAGTTCAAAACACTCAAATACAAGAGAACATGAATTGAAATCATTGTGAATTTGCAACTTAGAGTTCCAAAAGTAAAAAAAAAAAAAAAAAAAAAAAAAAAAAAAAAAAAAAAAAAAAAAAATTGATACACTGGAAACATCCTTTCTTAGTTCAACCAAAAATCTGATATTAAGTAAATCAAATTCTATAAACTTTTTTACAACCTCCAATACCAAATCGAACATTTTTTTAGAGCCTCCCATAAGCAACGTGTACACAAAACACTTGTTTCAGTGCTCAACCAAGCTAAAAATTGCAGTGCATGTTAAAAGGATTAACTTAGGGCCTGATCGCGATAACATATAGCGTTATATAGCGTTATGGTTTGATATGATATGAAAACAACCGTTTTGGTATCGGTATGTTTTTAGTAGAAATCGGAACCATGTTTGGTAACGACTGTTTTGTTTTTGATAATTGTATATCAAAAACATGAAAACGCGGTTGGTAATGTCATGCGTTTTAAGGAATCCGAAAACAAAACACATTTAGGAAATTAGTTTTGTTGTCAAAAAATCTGAATCAATAACAGGATCCCTGTTTAGTAAAGGTTGTTTTGTTTTTGTTTTTAATAATTATATATATGAATATAATTATAAGTTTATATGTAATAGTCCATTTATTTTTTATGATTTAAGATAATTTGTTAAAATAAAAAAATAAATAAAAATATACTACATTAAAGAGTTGGGAAAAAAAATTATGAATAAATTTACATGTATAAATAAGATCATGTGGGATGTTTATAAGGCATAAACATGATTAGTTACAACCAAATTACAAATCTAACTTTGTAATAATCTTTCAATGAGAGGAGATCTTTGCACTCCATTTATCTTTTTCTTTTGGCTTGCACTCCATTTAACTTTGTGTTTGTTTCATATATATATATATATATATATATATATATAAATTTATTATGAATGACAGAGAGAGATCCTTGTAGTTGAAACTAACAAGAAGCAAAGCCAAAACGTTGATCTTCTTGAATTGGTCAGAGTTGAGGTTTGGTGGACATTGAAGCTTGTGAATGGTTTTACTTCACTTAGATTAGTTTGAAATTTTCTGGTGGAGATCCTTCAAAGTGCTAATATTTTTATTGTTAACTCATGAACCATTTCCCATTTTCTTGAGTATTTATTTTGATAACCAACTTCTGAATATTTCATACAATCTCCAACCATAACCAGAATTGATAAATAAGAAGAAAGATTAAAAGCAAGCAATCAAGGAAGATCCCTTTCTTACAAGACTGAACAATAAATCACCCTGAAAAAAATAAAAAGAGAAGCATGCCATCAAACAACCTGCTAGAAAAATTATTGCCACCCAAACAAGTACTTGAAATTTTTTTTGTAGGATTTTAATCAATCATAAATAACACACTAAACGATAAGTTTTTTTTGTACATAACAAACTTAATAAATTGTTGTTGCACCATTCACATATATACTTGCACAATAGGGGGCTAGAAATTCCTTAAAAATAGTATGTGTGTACACACACACTTCATTATACTTAAATAAAATGTACACACAACTGGAAATCACTAAAATTCATTTCATAAAATGTACACACACTTCTTTATAGTTGTAGGCCTCCATTTGATTAACTTAGAGATCATTAGCTTCCTAGAGTTGCAGCAACTGGAGAATGCTTCCTATAAATCCCACTGGTGCCACTGCCCACAACTTACTGCCATGTCCTTCATGAATTGTTTTTGTCAATCCTTTTCACATCAACGTCATTGTAATGTTGCATAGGCCTCCATTTGATTAACTTAGAGATCACTAGCTCCCTAGAGTTGCAACAACTAGAGAATGCTTCCATCCCACTGATGCCACTGCCCACAACTTACTGCCATATCCTTCATGAATTGTTTTTGTCAATGCTTTTCACATCAAAGTCATTGTAATGATCATGTTTTAACCATACTGCTCAACAAGGAAAAACTGCATATATTTTAGTACCCAAAAGCAGTTTGTAGAAGCACAGTGAACATAAACTATACACAATTTACAATACTTATAGTGAACATAAACTATACACAATTTACACACACATACACTAATTGAATAGGTGCTATCTGAAATTGATTGGGTAATATGATGAGAAACATACTTGGTGCTGGAAAACTCATAGACCCTTCTTTTTTGAGAAAAGATAATCAAAGCAACTTCAGCATCACAGAGCACAGATAGCTCATAGGCATTCTTCAACAATCCATGCATTTCATATTCAAGACAATGAAATAAAACAAGTCGGGACTATGCTCACAACTTTTCAATTTTTCAATGCCATTACAAGAAAATTTTGCAAAAATATTTCAAGTTAAAAGAAAATTTTCCTTTCATTTAAATTTCAAGACAACAAGTTTATTTTGACATTTCAATGTGCATTCTAAATCAACAAACAAAATTTGATCAATCAATATTCTTCATTTTCAAAAACTATGCATGTCAAAACAACTTGGATTCTTAAAACAATTTAACATTTTCTTTCTTTTCAATTCAAATCTACACTTCAAAACTCTTTCAAAAATCCATTTCAAGTTTCAAAAATCAACCACATGCCTTTTTGGAATCAAAGTTTAAACTCAAATTTTTTTTTCGAAAATCCGGTATGGTTTCCCCTTAAAAATGGACATTTCCAAAATTTCAAAACACAATAAACACATATATATTTATCATTCAACAATCAAAAATCAATTTTAACATTTCAAATCATCTTCATTCATTCAATTCAACAAGGGACACCGCCCACAAAATTAATCCACAAATCCAAGTAAAATTGCCTGTTCTTCTTCTAAACTATTCCAACAACTACAAGATATATCTAACCTTTTTTCTGGCTAAGTTGCAAATTTGGAGTGTAAATGACCTCATGCAAAACCAAACACATGAACAACATTAGAGAAAAACAAAATAACACATGGTAGGAATGAAATAATTAGAAGTAGTAAGCAAGATATATCTAACCTTTTTTCAGGCTAAGTTGCAAATTTAGAGTGTAAATGATCTCATGCAAAACTAAACACATGAACAACATTAGAGAAAAACAAAATAAGACATGGTAGGAATGAAGTAATTAGAAGTCCTAAGCAAAATATATCTAACATTTTTTCAAGCTAAGTTGCAAATTTAGAGTGTAAATGACCTCATACAAAACCAAACACATAAACAATATTAGAGAAAAATAAAATAATACATGATAAGAATGAAGTAATTAGAAGTAGTAAGCAAGATATTTATAACCTTTTTTCAGGTTAAGTTGCAAATTTGGAGTGTAAAATGACCTCATGCAAAACCAAACACATGAACAACGTATATTACATACCAAAATAACACATGGTAAGAATGAAGTAATTAGAAGTAGTAAACAAGATATATCTAACCTTTTTTCAGGCTAAGTTGCAAATTTTGAGTGTAAAATGACTTCATGCAAAACCAAACACAAGAACAAGATTAGATAAAAACAAAATAACAAATGGTAGGAATGAAGTAATTAGAAGTAGTAAGCAAGATATAGTTAACCTTTTTTTAGGCTAAGTTGCAAATTTGAGTGTAAATGCCCTTAAACTCACTCCCAAAATTCCAGAAAAGAGAACACAACAGCAAGTAATGCGCAGCTAAAAATATAGCATTTGTAGTTCTCAGCAGCAAGGTCATCCAAATACAGAAAATTAAGTATATATTACATACCAATTGAAACACAGGAAATTAACTAAATACCTATTACATGTCATATATTACAGAAGATGGAAGTTTATCTAACTTCATCTTTCAATAAGAACGATAATGAGCAAGAAGAAGATAATCACAATAAACATGATTGTGATAGTAAGACGTCCATAACCTAGGAAGAGGATGTACTTCTGTCTATATTGTTCATTTTGAATCATTGCAATGACTCTGTCCAAGTTAGATTGAACCTGTTCTTAAACTTGTGCACCTTGGTGCAACTCATCCACCTACATAAATATATTCATATATGACTATAAGAAATATAAATTATACAATTAGGAAACAGTAACAGAAATAACACCTAAAAGATTAAAGCCATACCTCCCGAACTGGACACCTATAGAATTGTCAACCATAATTTTTTGGAATTAGAGCCCTATACAGATGCATAGGACCTCTACCACATGCACATTGTGGTCGCTCACCTTCAAGCCAATACATAAGTGCGCCTACAAGTACTAAAGCATTTAAGATTTGATGTCCTAATATAATTAATTATTACAGTTATCCATATTGTATGCATGTAAGTTTAATTTACGTAATATAATTAGTTATTACAGTTATCCATATTCTATGCATTTCAGTTAAAATCCTACACACTATTACACATTATTATAATTAGTGATTACAGTGCTCCCAAATTAGGTTCACAATACGATCACGATAAATATCCATCTGTCGCATCTGTGTATTAGTAGCACTGATGACCTCAACAATGTCATCCATATCAGGTTCATTTTGTGAAGTAGAAGATTCAGGGGTTTCACAATAAAAAATTTCATCAGATTTACCTTGGAATCTTATGAAATTATGCAATGTACAATAAGCTATGACAATAAGAACTTGAGTATCAAAGTGATAAGGGAGCATTTGCTTCAATATAGAGAATCTCATCTTTACTAACCCAAAACATCGCTCTATGATATTCCTCAATGACGAGTGCCTAAAATTGTACACATCTTCTCTACCACGTGGTCCTCTAGTATGTCTACGATATTCCTGCACGTGGTAACGTTGACTCCGGAAATGGGCCAAAAACCCCGGTTAATTGGTGTACTCAGAGTCCACCAAATAATACTTACATGTCATGTTAAGTATTAAAATTAACGTATTTTTAATGTTAAATATAAATATGGAAAGGTAATTTTTTTACCTTCGGGTGGTGATGGAAAATTCAAATCCTCATTCTGAATACACTCATTTAAAATCTTCGAATCATTAGCAGACCCTTCCCACCCTGCTAGAATATATGTCAATTTCATATCAAAAGAACACATCGCCATGACATTTTGGGTCGTATCACCCTTTTTACCACGAAAGGGTATTTGTTTGTCGACTGGCACTACAACATGGATATGAGTTCCATCTATAGCTCCTACATAATTCTTAAAATATGGGTAAAACTTTAGATTGTTCTTTATCTGTTTAGGAATTTCATTCAAATCCGGAGGAACAATAATCTTAGTCCTTAACTTTAAGATAGCATGAAAGCGATATGAAATTGTGGATGTAGAGTGTTGGAATCTTTCAGCAATGACACGATTCCTTTCATTGTGATACAAGGTAAGTAGGAAAATTGCAACTTGTTCTTCTACTGTTACAAATGTAGAATTTTTCAATCCTAACAATTTCAACTCACGACACAAAGCCCTAAAGGTATTGGGGTACATCCGAAAATTTTCATTACACCTATCTCCATGTCCATTTAAAATCTCGAATATGTAATCTTCCCCTTGTAACATGGAATCCGTACAACGTTGCTTATCAAAATGTTTATGATAGTACTCATATACGGCTGCGATCAATACAAGAATTTCCTCCTCCTCATCATCATCATACATGGTTAATATTGTCCTTATATCCATAACAGAATCAGTTATTGTAATAAAAATTAAACAACACAATGATCTAAGAAAAATGAACAATATATAGCAAATAATACAGTTATTCAACAATAATAATAATAATAAAAAGGGATAAAAGACATACCAAATCATACAGTTATCCAGCAATAATGTAAAAGCAGTAGATAAAGAAAATTAAATACAGTTATCCAACAGTAATGTAAAAGCAGTAGATAAAGAAAATTAAATACAGTCATCCAACAGTAATGTAAAAGCAATAGATAAAGAAAATTAAATACAGTCATCCAACAGTAATGTAAAAGGAGTTATAAAACAGTTATCCAAAAGCACATAAAAGTAAGATAACGAACATATCACAGAGGCTGATTCATCACCCACCCAACCTTCATCTCATTAAGAATGTGAAGAAATATGTCCCTCCACACCTTGTCCCCACCAAATATCCTTATAATCTTAGCATAATGGATATCATCAATCCCCACTGATGCGTTAACGATCCTAAAGCACTCCTCAAGTTGGGGATCCACTTCTTTTTCTTTTTCTTTTTTACCGGGAGATTTAACTTCAGACATTTCTTTAACACGAGATGGTTGACAACTAGAAGATGATTCTGCTATAGCTTTGGTAATTTTTTCGGCTTTCACGCTCCCAATATCAGTCAAACATGCCATCACTTGAGACATTACGGAGGAAAAACTTTCTTTCTTAGGTTTCTTAGCTACAGGTTTGGGAGTAGGACTGAGATCAATAGGTCCTTCTACATTAGGTCATTCTACATCAGTCATGTCCGTATTGCACTCAATGTTATGAATTGCAGCTTCATGTGTTGCCACTTGAGACATTTTTAGCACTTGGTGAGGTTTGGGTGCTTTTATAGAAGCATGAACATACTTACCAGTAACATGTGTATCCCCAAACATCCTTACCATCTGCTCATAATTCTTACACTCCTGTTTTTTTTTTGTTTTTTTGCCATACTTGAGAACCTACACGTTATTAGCTTACAATTATTGTTCATCAAACCCTTTTAATATAAAATCACTAATTGTTAACTTTATGTATGGTAAATAGACACGTATTGAAATACTAACCTTGCACAATCGAACCCATCTTTCAGCTTCCAACTCAATCATCCCCGTTTCACTGTTGTACCCTACACCAGTCTCAGAAAAATATACAGCAGTCTTCTTATAACACATAAAACATTATTATTTTCACAGTGTAACCAAAGATAACTCTGAAAAATATTATATCAAGGTTCGGACAGTGTGTATATATTGAAATGAGCAAAGAGAACTCTGAAAAATATGATTTTAAGGTTCAAACAGTGTGTATATATTGAAATTTTTTGTATATACTGTCAATCGTACATCAAATTTTTTTCTAATTTCTGATATTCACCTCTTTCTCAAATCCATCCCTCACCGCGCCAACGCGTGTAATTTTTTTAGGGCTTTAAATTGGGATTTATTTTTATTTTTATTTTATACATTTAATAGTATAAGGTTAGATTCAAAATATATTGCTATCATGTATTCATCACGCGCCTAAATGCCGGAGAAATCAAACGGAATTTCGCCGGTGTGTAATTTTTGCAAAAAAATTGATAGTTCAGGGGGTTAATTGTACAAAAAATAGTTCAGGGGGTTTTTAGGGAGAAAGAGTAAAGTTCAAGGGGGTTTTTTGCACTTTACCCTAAATGATATATATATTTCTCTCCCAAAGGCATCCCTTGCCGACCCTTGAAGATTGCTTACAACATGATAACTCGTGTATTCCTATATTCTTTCCCGAATTGTTATTGATTTTTAATTTTTTTTTTTTTGCAAAAGTGAAAATTACATGTGAGAGCGTGAAAGTAGGAGTGTCACATATAATGGGAATGGAGGTGAGAGCGTGCAAAATGTAAGAGCATAAGAGTGCCGTAGAGCACGAGAGCCATACTAGTTTATTAGAATTATGACTTAAGTTATAAACTCTTTTAATAGCGACATTGTAGAGCGCGACAGTAACACTTAGAATAATTATATGACTTAGGTTGTGACTTCGAGAGCGACAACAGCTTAGAATAATTATAAGGATAATTTCACTGACACCCCCAGTAGTTTGGCCAAATATCAGTCTAAAACATCTTTCGAAAATAACTATCACTTGGTCCATTTTTGCTTTTTTGTTACTGTCTAAGTTAAAAACATGAGAAAAGACATGTTTGCCCCTAATTTTTTAATCACATTTATTCTAAAATATTAGATAATATAAATGACTTCTTTACCTCTACACACACTATTTCTCTCTCCTCTATCTCTATCCAAATTCTCTGCTCCCGAATTTCTAACTCCACCCAGTTGCTCCTCGATCTCTTCTCTACAGATACACAAAACCTTCTAGAGTCCAAATTTCGTACCATCAAGCCCAAGTTCCAGAGCCATCTACATACATCACCGAGCAAATCCATATACCTTCCATCCAACTGTGTACCGCCGATCAAGTGGAGCTGCAAATATGGGTTCATCGTCGATGCCTCTGCAATTTAGGTCTGCAAATAGTGGTTCTCTTCCACTATTTTGGCACCATCGTCGGTGCCTCTGTAATTTGGGTCTGCAAATATGAGTTCACTTCCACCATCGATGCCTACGCTTTCTCAATCTCTCTGTCTCTCTCTCCACCTGTTTATTTAAGAGTTTTCGACATTAGTTGGGTTTACCGGATGTAACTGAATGCACCAGATGGGTTGCAGGAGGTGGTGGCATGAGAGTTGGTGTCTTCGTTGATGGTGTCGGCGCCGGAGACTTGTCTGGCCTGAGAGATTAGAGAGAGAAAAAGAAGAGAGAGAAAGAGAGCGAAGAATGAGGGGACCTATAAATAGAAAATAAATAAATAAAAAATTAACAAAAATAAATAAATATATAAATTCAACCAATTAATTCCTAAATCAACCCATTTGGAATTTTTGAATAAACATATAAATTCAACCAATTAATTCCTAAGTCAACTAATTAATTAGCCGTTAGCACTCCTCTAAAAATAAATGGAGTAATAAATTTGAAATTTTTGTCAACCAATTAATTCCTAAATCATACAAATCCACCAATCTGAAAAAATATAAACATGCAATAAGCAATTCTCATGAACCTAAACATATATAATTCAAATTATAAAAATATATATATGAATGGGAGATTTTTCTTATTTTAGTTTTCTATTTTAGTTTTTAAAATTTTTCTTATTTTTCTCTTTCTCTTTTTAAATTTCATTAACTTCCTTGAAAAAATAAAATTTCATTAATTTCCTTAAAAAAATATATGAATGGGTGATTTTTCTTATTTTATTATTCTATTTTAGTTTTTAAAATTTTTGTTATTTTTCTCTTTCTTTTTTTAAATTTCATTAATTTCCATAAAATTAAATTAAATTTTCTTACTTAAAATTTCATTAATTTCCTTAAAAAAATATAGAACCGGACACTTGTGTGACATATAATGGCCCTCAATACCACACTGTATGATGTTGATCACCTATTTTATTTATTCTTGTATATGGAAAAGGAAGGGTATATATGTCATTTGAATAGTCAAACTAAAGTCAAATGAGGATAAACATGTAATTTTAATTATTAAAGAAATAATTTAGTGAGTCAAACCAAAGTCAAATGGTAAGAATGTCTTTTTACATGTAAAAAGTGGTCTGACACACCTGTCAATTAACTTTAGGGGTGTGAGTGAAAAACGGAGCAAACGTTTGTAATGTGAGTGATAGTTATTTTCAAAAAATATTTTAAACTGATATTTGGCTAAACTACTGGAGGGTTAGTGAAATTATCCCATAATTATATAACTTAGGTTGTGACCTACCGTGACCTCTTTTTAATTTGAAAGTGAGAAAGCATTACTAATTATCACCTTGTGTAATACATTCAATGTTTTGCTACTGAAATGCCCTGATTTTAGGTAGCAACTTTATCTTAACGGAGTCACCTTCGACCAAATTACCGATTGAGATCCCAATTTCCCTTTTTTCCCCCTCTAAACCACCTTACGATCACTGGTTCAGTAAGTAGTTTAAAATTGAAAGCTGATAGGAGGTCACTATAACAAGTTAGATTTTGTGTGGGTGTCTCTATAATTTTGCCCAACTACATTCATTATTTAAAACCACATGGTCTTTTGCATTTCCTTTTCTTCAACTTTCAAACCCCATAACCGATTATCTTTATCCACTTGTTACAAGTTTTGAAGCATCAACCTTACCTAAAGCATTACACTCACACGACATTGATTAGAAAGATTTGTTTTTCTCTCATCCGATGACAATCAGTCTCAATCCTTTCCAATCTCCCCCCACCTAATGTGTTAATAGAGGGTAAATTACAATTATGTCTCGTAAAATATTTTTTAAATGATATATTATTATTATTATTTTTTTTTTTTGTGTTTTGTTCTTGTAAAATATTTAATAAAAAAAATTAAAATTTAACAAAAATAATTTAATCACCAATTTTTAACAAGTTATTTTATAAGTCCCACATGCGGAAAAGTATATTTTACCTAAAAAAAAATATTTTATATTAAAACAAATAGAACCTTACTTCCATTGAGTTTGGACAAATTACATACCCACAAACCGTTCAACATTTATTATACTCAATGACAACTTTAGCATTTTCTTTCCAACAGATCTATTAAACATATTTTATAAAATGTCAAATTTACCCTTCCCTCATATAAATTGTGCTATATGGAGTAATATATTAGTATAATAATATAAGACTTACTTTTTAAGCTCAAAGTCATTTTTTGATGACCGGTGAACTAATTTAAAGAAGATCAAGATAACAAACGACAAATGATTTATTTACTCGTATGTAATATGTCAAATTTTAAAAAGAAATTAGTGTAATTTATCTTTAATAAAATTATTTTAAAAAGAGATTAGTGTAATTTATCTTTAATAAAATTATTTTTTTAAGTTGTATAATAAAGATCAAGATTACAAGTCCATTGAATTCTTTGATTGGTCAATCAGTATCATAAACAAGATTAAATTGATATATAAAATATTTGAAGCATCTGATTTAAATAATCAACTAATTTAAAAATTAGCATGTTCCTATTTTCAGAGGCTTCCTCCCACAAAATCTTTGTTGGTGTATAATAAACTGTACTAGTTGTCACACGTTCTCCAAATTTTAGGTCTTAGTTTTGAATTTTTAATCATATCTCGTTATGAAAATGCATTACCATGATAACAAAGACACTTACATACGAGAATTTTATAAAGGTTGAGAATTTGAATTTCTTTGCAATGAATCTAAGAAATTTTTTTATACATGATAACATCATTCACATAATATATATATATATGATTTAAGTATAAAAATATAATTATAAAAAATATATAATAATTATATCCATGATGTAGATAATTTTTTTAGAGAGCAACAAATATATATATATATATATATATATATATATATATATATCATTTATTCACTTTTTTTTTTTTTTTTTTGACACGTTTATTCACTAATTAGCAGTCAACATTAGCTGGAGCCTTGCAAAGAAGGGAAGGCAATGCTTAACTGAAATATCAATTTTCAGATACTCATAATTATATCAGTATATACAGAGAGAGAGAGAGAGGGTCCAGTGGGGTTATTGGTTAATGAGGTTAGACAGGCTGTCTTTGTCGATTAGTGGTCCTCGTCAGTGTTGTCACCAACCAAAAAGTGTATATTGTTAATTCAACCCAACAACAACTAAAATAATACTAGTGATAATCACTTTAGTCCACAACAGTCTCTACCAGTCCAGCACACAGAGCACACACAATACAAGAACATAAACCCACGTTTTCCTCTTTCCTCTTTCCTCTTTTCTTCAGCCTCCCAATTTCGTGTTCTATCTCTTAGATATCTGACCCTTCAGCTCAAACAACTGCAAAAAATCAACATCAACATTCAACCAAATCATCGTTTTTCTTTGAGATTACAACTTCTTGTTTTTTGATTTTTTGCTTTGATTTTTTGCAACCCCAATTGGGGAATTTGAACCAAACCATCGTTTTTCTTTGAGAGTACAACTTGTTTTTATCTTTTTATTGATGATACCCAATTGAGGAATTTGAACCAAATCGTCGCTTTTCTTTGAGATTACAACTTGTTTCTAGCTTTTTTGCTTCGATTTATTGAAGCCCAATTGAGGAATTCGAAAACCGAATTGAGTGATTTGAAGGGATTGGAAAATGAGTATGTACGGGAGAGATCCGTGGGGTGGGCCGCTGGAGATTAACGCGGCGGACTCCGCGACGGACGACGACCGGAGCCGGAACTTGCAGGACTTCGACAGGGCGGCGCTGTCGCGGCCGTTGGATGAGACCCAGCAGAGCTGGCTGTTGGGACCGGGAGAGCAGAAGAAGAAGAGGTATGTGGATCTGGGTTGTATCATTGTTAGCCGCAAGATCTTTCTTTGGACGGTCGGGGTCATCCTCGCTGCCGGATTGTTAGCAGGGTTCATCACCCTTATCGTCAAGACGGTGCCTCGCCACCACCGTGCTCATCCACCGCCGGACAATTACACGGTTGCTCTCCACAAAGCCCTCATGTTCTTCAACGAACAGCGCTGTAAGTAAACATATATACATGTATGTGTGTGTATATATATATCATATATGTATGGTTCTAAGCTTTCAACTGATGGGTTGTGTTTGTTAAACATATATATTTATATATATAATTATATATGTATGGTTCTCAGATTTCAATTGATGGGTTGTGTTTGTTCTTTTGCTTTGCTTCTATATCAGCTGGCAAATTAGCATTCAGATTTTGAACATTGCATTGGAAAGTTTTGAAATTTTGATCTGATTGACCATTCTGTGCTAGATTTTGCGAGTATATTGCCCATATTTTTGTAATTAAATTATTCACAAACAAAATAATTAATATATTGATTGCAAGTCAAATGTGCAATAGTTAATAAGTTAAATCATTAATATATTGGTAAGTCAACAACAGGAAACAGATGATACTATGATAGATTTTCATAAACTGGTAAGTCTAGTGTGCTTAATGAGCTTGGTATGTAGATCTTCTTGTAAGAGTGCATGCATATATATATATATATATATATATATATATGTAAAGCAACCGCATATAGGTAAAACAAGAACTGAGTTGATAAAGAAATGAGTGAAAATTATTGCTTTATTTGCATACATATAAATACAATTTGTTATTTATACACATACAACTTGTAGTACCCATATATACGTGCCTATATATATATAGAGAGAGATATATTTTCATATGGTTTGAAAATTTGTCATTTACAAGGCATTTCATTAGCAAAATGATATTTTTGGTTCAGCATCCACCAACACATCAGCTCTTCTGATGATTCATGTGAAAAGGTGAATGAAGAAATCAAATAAATGCTTGTTCAATTTACCATTGTAATTTTTTGTTTTTCGCTTTACCAAATTTAATTTCATGTTTTGCTTCTATTCTATTATGGTTGTGTTATTCTTCTCATTCTTTTCTAATTCATAATAATAATGAAAATTACAGCTGGGAAACTTCCAAAGCACAATAATGTCTCATGGAGGGGGAACTCGTGTTTGAAAGATGGAAAGTCTGATTCGTCGTCTGTAATTAAAGATCTGGTGGGCGGCTACTATGATGCTGGAGATGCAATCAAGTTCAACTTCCCTGCATCTTTTGCCATGACCATGTTGAGTTGGAGTGTAATTGAATACAGTGCTAAATATGAAGCTGCTGGAGAGCTCAACCATGTTAAAGAAATAATTAAGTGGGGGACTGATTATTTTCTCAAGACCTTTAATTCTTCTGCTGATACCATAGACAGGGTAGCTGCACAGGTTAGCACTACCAGTCATTTAGCTTTCCCTTATATGTTTTTGTGTTCCTTTGTGTCTTCCATGTAGTACAGAAGTTCTAGACCCAGTGTTTTATATCTATCATGTTATTCAGTTTCTTATATACTTGTTGCAGAAGTTGTCAGCAAATTGTTTGTTCTGTTTACTTTATAGTTTGAATAGGTATTCCTGGTCATTTCTATTTCAATTTTCTTGATCTTGGTGTTTCGGTCGAAAACCAATGTTGATGTCAGTTGAAATCGCTCATGGTTTTGTTGGTTGCTACTGTCTGACAGGTTGGAATAGGTGATACTTCAGGAGGTCCCACTGCTAATGATCACTATTGTTGGATGCGTCCAGAAGACATTGATTACGCACGACCTGTATATGAGTGTCATAGTTGCTCAGACCTCGCTGCAGAGATGGCTGCTGCTTTAGCTGCTGCATCCATTGTTTTTAAGGACAACAAGGCCTACTCACAGAAACTTGTCCATGGTGCTAGAACCCTTTTTAAGTTTTCCAGGGATCAAAGAGGCAGATACAGTGCAGGTGGTGCAGATGCTGCAAAGTTCTATAATTCCACTAGTTACTGGGATGAGTTTGTGTGGGGTGGAGCTTGGCTGTATTATGCCACTGGGAATTCTTCCTATCTCACACTTGCTACTACTCGTGGAATTGCCAAACATGCTGGTATCTTTTGGGGAAGCATAGATTCTAGTGTATTTAGCTGGGACAATAAGCTTGCTGGAGCTCAAGTAAGTGAAGTTGAATATTATCTTCCCAAGTCATGTTATCATTGAACCATTCATCTTTTATCTTCTTGATTGATTCATTAGAAGGTGCATGTGCATGCCAAGCCATTATTTGAATTTGTTGATTGCTCTGTTTGTTCAGAGTTAAGTGCAAGAATGTGTTTTCCAACTCATTGATGCTTGTTACATCAATGTGTTTGCCCGTGCATGTGTGGGGTATTTCTATGTGATTGTTCTTACGTGTTTCATTTGGTTTTAAGGTTCTCTCAACATTCGTAGGAACTGAATCTACATCATTATTCCACTCAGTTATTTGCTTTCCAAGTACTGCTATATGCTATATGTTTGGAAACGTGTGATTCTTCACTTTATACCTTCAGCAAATAATCCCATTGCATGGTTTGAACTGTATATGACTGTGATTTAGGGAAGCTACTAACTCGCACATGTTTGGTATGGTATCATGGTTACCCAAGATTAGTTAGACGATTACTTTGGAAGTTCTAATAATAAAAGATGGTGAAGGAGTAACCTGGTATTGGATTTAGTAGCACAACTATGTAAGTGGTCTCTGTATTTTTGTGCTTCTCTAACTCCTAACTATAAATCTATTATCAATGCAGTGTGTTATATATTATATTTTTTTAATTTTATTTTTGGTGGGGAGGTGGCGGGATTTTAAAAAATATGCACTTATTTGAACTTTGTGGTGATACTGAAAATTCCCTGAAGGGTTGACAATGTTCAAGGCCTATTTTTCTTTTGTTTACTTTTTCAGAACTCCTCCCCCCTTTTCTATTCCTCTCTGTGTCCTATCTCATTTAGTGTTTTTTTGTTACAATTTTATAATCCGTCCATCATTTTATATAATTTGAGTAACTTTAGTGATATAAAAATTATAGCCTTAATGACGCATTGCCAATGATGAGCTGTTGAAAATTTTAATTAATTATCATAATATTTGTGCTTAGAATGATCAGTAGCTGCCTCAACTGACATTTTAATTGAAGCAGGTAGAGTTATAAAATTGAAGCACCTAATTATTCAGTTTTGCATGTACTATACCCAGTTCATTACTTGTATAATCTTTGTTACTTGTGTTTAGGTGCTTCTGAGCCGTTTGAGATTGTTCTTGAGTCCGGGGTATCCATACGAAGAAATGTTAAAAACGTATCACAACCAGACCAGTGTAGTCATGTGCCAATACCTACCATATTTTACAAGTTTTAATAGAACGAAAGGTATGGCAGCTCCATGTTATAGCCCCCATGGGGTTGAATGTACTTTTTACGTGAATATAGAAATTCAGTGTAATTGTTCTGGGGACATTTTGCAGGAGGCTTGATCCAATTAAACCATGGAAGGCCACAGCCTCTTCAATATGTGGTAAATGCAGCCTTCTTGGCTACCCTGTACAGTGATTATCTTGATGCAGCAGATACACCTGGATGGTACTGTGGTCCCAATTTTTACTCAACAGACGTCCTACGTAAATTTGCCGAGACCCAGGTATTTGAGACCTTGATTCTCTTTCATCAGTTGCTTGATGGGGCTGCTATTTGATTTGATCTTATTATTCCTCTTCTTTTTCTTTTTTGGCCGCTAAATGTTCTCCTTTGCTCCTGGGTTTTGTCAGATTGACTACATCCTTGGTAAAAATCCCCGGGGGATGAGTTATGTTGTGGGTTTCGGTAATCACTATCCAAAACACGTCCACCATAGAGGTGCATCAATCCCTAAGAACAAGATCAAGTACAACTGTAAAGGGGGATGGAAATGGCGGGACACCCACAAGCCAAATCCGAATACACTTGTAGGAGCCTTGGTTGCTGGCCCTGACAAGCATGATGGTTTCCACGATGTGCGTACTAACTACAATTACACGGAGCCTACCCTTGCAGGCAATGCTGGTTTAGTTGCAGCCCTCGTTGCTCTGTCAGGTGACAAGACTACTAAGATTGACAAGAACACCATATTCTCTGCAGTTCCACCGATGTTTCCAACTCCGCCACCTCCACCGGCACCTTGGAAACCATGAGAACTGAAAGCAGTTGAGCCCCTATCATTTCATTTGAAATTGGGGGTAGGTGATTTTGCTGCAAAAGTAGTTTTTTGACTCCACAATATGCAGGCAAAGTATATATAGGAAGATGAATATGATGAGAAGCACCGTGAACATGGCTGGGCTGGGCTTGGACTAGGAACTTGAACTGGCTTGACAAGTTGTGGGTGTCTGAACATGTCTTATGATTTAGAATTTGTGATATAAATAGTATGTATGTATTAAATTAAATATGTATTATTTGAAAAACTGATGAACGATCTTAATTGGGTTACATAAAATTTAACATTTTGTCTAGTGACTGTGATTTTGTTTTACTTTCGTCATTTTAAGATGGTAAGAAATGCAGGGTCCCCTGGTTAGAGTGGGAAGATTCAGATGATGTTCAAATACCATTTTAAGAAGGTAAGAAATGGCAAGTCTTGAGATCTCATAATGGCTAACCGAGTTTTGTTCTGGTATGGAGTGTCTTATTCCATATCAACGGGTCTGGCCGCATAGATTTATAATTTTGTTTATGATCTTTCATTCATTTCTATCATAAACTATTTTTTTTTTTTTTTCTTATTTATTTGCTTTTTAAAACTGTTCTTACTATTTCTTTTACATTTTTTTTTTCTCATCTTTTTGTAACAAATCTTTTTATTTTTCTAGTTTGTGTATGTATTGGTTTGCATTTAAAATGTTCGGTATATTTTCTCTTATTTATTCGCTAATAGGTGTCACATTTAATTCTCCCTCATACACTGATTCAAAAGGTTGAAAATTTAGTGGAACCAAAACTAATATATGAAGTGTAAATTTAAAAAACAAGAAGATAAAATTCCTATAATAATTCAAGGCCAGAATATTACTCAAAATAATTAATGTTGATACACAGGATCCATTACACAATAATAGGATGAGTGATTGGTGACTGATGACATTAGTAGTATAATTGGATGAGTGGGCTGTTTAATTTATCATAATTCATAATAGAGGTGAGTGTATTTTGTATTTAAAAATGCAACTCAGGAGGGTTAAAGGTTAAACCTAAGGTATAAAACCTTTTATTAAACATGGTTGAACATATTATTTTTTTAATTAATTAATTACAATAAAACAAGATATAAATAGAAATTTTTGAAAAAAAAAAAAAAGAGGTTGATTGTGATTACAAGGACATATAATATGTTTTAACATCATAAAGTCAAATTCTAATTAAAAACTCAGGCTCGGGCCTAGGCCCAACAAAAATGATTGCAAAAATCCATGAAAAGTTGGGTTGAGTTCCGACTTCCAATTTACCCACCCAAATTGAAACAGCTAACTCAACTTTAATTTGACGCAAAACAGGGCAAGAGAGTATACTTAGGACTACAAATGAACCAAGAGGTTCATGACAGCTCAGGCTCATTCGTTAGGTAAACGAACCGAATTCGAGCTCAATTTTTAGGCTCGTTTAATAAATGAGTCGAGCTCGAGTAGTGTTGGGTTCGATTCGTATAGACTCCTGAACAAGCTCACATTAATAAAAGGCCCATTACTAGTATTATTTTCACTTAAAAGATTTTAGCCCATATGAGAATAAATTTGGCCCAAAATTATATCATTTCATTAACAATGCCCAAAGAGAGAATTCTAAGCTCAGCAAAATAAGATTCATCTCAGCCCTTAACTTTTAATCCATCTGAACCGTTGCTTTGCTACAGTTGAAGTGTGAGAAAAAAAAAAACCCTATTTTCGGATATGGGCACAATTAAACCCATCGTGTGCAGCGGCGGCATGGCATCTTCAGCTTCACTGTACAACTCGCCGGCAGCCCTCCACAATCGGTACCACACTCTCTTTCTAACGGATCCCTCCACATATGATACAACTCTCTCCTCTCTAATGGATCGTAAGGTCAAATATCTGTAAATGGAGTAGATAAACCTTGTAAGTTTGAGTTCATTTTAAAATTTAGTCTGTTTTTCTTCTTTCTTTCTTGTTGGACATGGAGATCAGATTTAATCAAAGAGATCATGGTGTTTTCTTGATTTGGTGATCAGTGGTGATGTAATCGAGCCCGAAACAGGCCGAGCCCGAGCTTGTAGAAACCTTACCGATCCCGATCCCGATCCCGAAATGGCTAGCCGAAGCTCGCCCGAGCCGAGCATCTCTGGAAATGATGATCCAAGCCCGAGCAATCCAAAGCTCGCCTCGGTTCGGTTCGTTTGCAGCCGTAAGTAGAGTGAGTAGAGCAAAGAGAGAGACAGTGACAGAAGAGTGATCTTTGTACTCAAGAACTGAGTGTGTTGTGTAAGGTAGGTCTTCCAATTTTTTGGTATCAAAGCGAATGGGAAGTAAATTGGATGGGACGGAAGTCCCTATCATCGGCAGCGACTCCGTCAAGTGCCCTCGAAGTCTCTGTCCCTTCCACTCCTCTTTGGCGATCACCCATAGCTGCTGATCCTACTCCTGCTTTGCAGCTGCCGTTCTTCGCCCCTCCCAACCCAGACGCCGCCTCCTGCTCCGTTATCGGAAACCCTCCTACCTATCTCATTTGGTACTATTTATTTCTCTCTCTCATAGATATATATACACGAATGTGTATAGTCGCATTTATGTAATTGAATTGTGTTTTGAGTTCTTTGATTTCTGCATTACCTTTGCTTTCACCAATTTATGCAAACTATTTGGTAGTAACAATCACAGTTCAAT
Source organism: Cornus florida (assembly GCF_030987335.1). NCBI lineage: Eukaryota > Viridiplantae > Streptophyta > Magnoliopsida > Cornales > Cornaceae > Cornus > Cornus florida. Next base: position 28,759,751 of record NW_026775572.1, read on the forward strand.
ATGATATTCCACTTCTGTATTATAGGCATTACCCTATATTACGGGTTTGTTGTTTGGATTTGATAGAAAGGTCCGTCTCATTGTGATGATCACAATTTGCATCACAAAGAATAGTTTCAACCCCACGTACGATAACTGCAATTACCAGCAAATCACAAATATTGGTTAAACCAGAACTAAGACTTAAGACTTCAAGGAAGTAACCATGAGGACTTACCATTTGAGCAACCCTGTTCCCTTACATATTAGCCTATTAGGTTAAGATGATGACTCTATAATTTTATACTCCGAATACTACTCATTGTCATGGATTTAAATAGATGTTAGATTGTGAAATTTAATCATATATCGTTTGAAGCTGAACACATCAATTTAGCTCTGACACCATCTACTATTATACTAAGTTTCCTTCCCTTCTCTCTTTTTCCCACCCTTTATTCTCTCCCCCTTGGATGGCCTACATTTGGCCAATGGATGTGGATTGGTGTCATCACACATGGCAGTGGCATGTTATGGGCCTATTTGGCGGCAATTTTATTTTGTTATGTTGTTGCCAAATTGGTGAAAAATAGAAACAAATGGCGGAAGTATGTTTGGTAACGTTTTGCACGGTACAGCTGCCGCATCTGCTTCAGAAAACGCCACATGTTTGAGATTTCCGTGCCAAATAAAGAATGTAATAATGACTAAACTAAATTAAGACTTTCTTAAGAGCTAGCTGGGTGAGTGTAATCTCTTAGTTTGAATCCAGTTAAGAGTCTAGAGTATGGAAGAGTGTTGTTCCCAGTTGGATAGAGAGAAAGAGATGTAGTCTGTGTGTGTGTGTGAGAGAGACAGGGAGGGAGGAACTGAGATGTTGATGGAAAAGGAAAGATGGAGATCTCATCGATCTGTACTTCGGGTTGTTGCTGGTGGCAATTGCCATTTTTGGAGGTGGACCGATGGGACATTTAGAGAGAGACGGGGAGAGAGATTGTGTGTGGCAAGAGATGTATCTGTCGGGCATAATCCTTTTTATAAGACATCGTTTACGTGCACAGTATTGAAGCTAATTGTCCCTCTGTGTTTTGAATTGTACAATGTAAAAAAGGCGAAAGAACCATTTTCTTGGATCCAAATTTACACGTGCTTTGGTTTGTTTTGTGGTGAAGCAATGCACTTAACTGTTGTTTTTGTTGCCAATTTTACTGTAGGAGTCGTTTCGCAACAAAACAACACAACCCGAAATGAGCCCTATATTATTTTGTTACCCCTTTCCTTTTGTTAATTTTTTCATAGAGATATGTTGCTAATTTCATCTTCTTCTTTTTTTATTTTTTTATTGCATGATAATTTGTGGCTGGTTAGTCCAATTTGGATTTAAATAGGAAATCCATGTTGAATTCATTATGGGGTCATTTGGCAATCACTTCCATTTTTTCGTTTCAATTTCATATTAAGTACAAACAATGTTTTTGTTGTGCCGAAACATGTTTGGTAACTTACATAATTTACATTAGATAAAAAAAAAAACAATAGATAAACATGTGCAATAGTTAGCCTTTTTCTTATGAGTTGACAATCCTCTTCACTATAATTTTGTTCTGCCATGTTCGGTGAGATGATGGGGATGTCAATATGGCAGGTCACCTCATACTCGCCCCTCAGAGGAAAATCAATTCCCAAACCCGTTCCACCTGGCATGGGAGTTGGGGCAGGTTCTTGGCACTATGCATACTTCTTTTTCTTTTTGTAAAAAAGGAAAAGAAAATCAAACTTGATTACTTTTTTGATAAATTTTTAGAAAAATCTGATTATAAACAAATACTTAACGGTCATAATCACAAACTTTCTTAGCTTTGAAGTTAAAACTTTTGAATTATCTTCAAACTTAAAATTTTAAGTTATCTTGAAAAGCAATGAAAACAATTCCTTGGGGGGTGTCAGGTGTGTGAGTATCAACTAGGGAAAAAAAAAAAAAAAAGCAATGAAAAGAAAAAGGCTCTAACGAACATTCTTGGAACGAGTTAAACTAACATCCCTAGATGATGCACCATAGTAGTGGCTGCCTCATTATTATGGTTCGAGTTTGTTATTCCTTATTGACTTATCAAAAAAAAAAAAAAAAATGTTTGTTATTCCTTATTGATTAATCTGAAATTCTTCAACAACATTCTTCACTCACTACATTATATAAGCTTGTATCCAAAAAAATTCTTAAGCAGTTGATGTAACCACAACTTGTTTCTTATTTTGCCAAGTCATTTAAATTACACATTTGCACAATGAATACAGTGTCCAATTGTAGGTTTCATTCTAGGTATGTGCAGACCATGTAAATTAGGTTATAATATCCTCTTACAAGGGGAGACTTGAGGTTTTGTAGAATAATGGTCAAAACTAAGCTGCCATTTATTGATTCAAGGATCGAGAATTTGGTCTCCTTAATTGATTCTTAAGTTAACGACTTAGAAGTTTTGTTATGTATTTCTAGAAAAATACATAAATAAAATAAATAAATAAATATATATATATATATATATATATATGATAAGTAATTATCATAGACCTTAGGTTTGAAAAATATTTCCATTCATGCATGTCCTAAGTCTGTGATATTTATGAGAGATTACTCATCATGGAACTTCTTAGGGTTTCAATTGATGTTTATTTTATACACTTATTCTATTTCCTTAGATTACTTGTTTGCATTTCTTTCCCCTTACAAGATTGATGCAGACATACAAATGTTGTTTGGTCTAACTTTCAAACTAAGGTTCTTTCCATATTTTATTGAAAGTCTATTCCTCTATTATTCGGACAAGTGATATTAGGTAGAAGAAGATGCTTGTTTGTTTAGCAACCGAAAGAATGACTCTCTGATCCATAGCCCTCTGGTATAATTAATGGTTCATTTGTGTGGTTTTCTTTTAGTAATTCTTAGAAAATTTTGGAAAATGTCCATAGTTTAAATATCTTTTGCCTCAAGGGTCCAATCATGAACATCAAGGATTCTATCCAAACACCAAATCCTCCGAGCTTGAGGTATCTTTCATAGCAGTTTAATAAGTGTTTAATCTCTTATCTCGGGAGGCTGTAAGCATATGGTCCTTTTAATCTCCTATCTCAAGAGGCTCTAAGGATTTTATCCAAACACCACCTACTTATTATGCACAACAATATTTGTGAAATATGCAAAATGTGGCCATGCCCTAGGATTCACTGCCATTACAATTATATATGGTATCTATGTACAAGGTACACAAACATATGTATCTACCAATGTATATATTTAGGTAAACATTTTTGTGATTTAATCATCAAGTACATAGAGATGATATGAGCATTAAGATTCTAAATTTGAAGAATTTCTTTAGAAGCACTTCTTGTGACATCGTATTCACCTTTTTGTCAATCAAATAGGTGTCAGAAAACACACTTTGTTTTTTATTTATTAGAATGTCCCTATCTTAGTTAAAGATATTCATTTGGAGCTTATTCTCATGGCTTTTTTTTTTTTTTTTTGGTTCCTTTTCCTTTCCACACCAGTTTCGATAATACAAAAATCAATGTTAAAATGGAGTCTATTTCTTCAGCAAAAAGCACAAAAACATGTTAAAATGGAAGTCATTGATCGTACTAACAGTCTGCTCATATCTTCATGCAGAGCAGTCAGCATAAAAGAATGCACATGGCACAAATTGGGAATTCTGAACATGGAGAAGTAAATATAGGCGAGAATTTTGAACATGAAGAGAATATTGGCGAGAATTTTGAACAGGAAGAGCAGAATATAGGCAAGAATTCTGAACAGGAAGAAGAGAATGTAGGAATCTGGAATCAACTGAGAAATCCGTGTAAAGTCTAAGTGTTCTTTGTTGTCGTGTGTTTTATCTTCTGCTGTGTTCTGGCCCTCTTCCTTGGGTTTCTTATTTTGTGGTTGTGATTGATTGGACTCGTCTTTGTGTTCTGCATCTTGTCTAGTGGTACAACTGAATTTACATAAGGAAAATAAGCATCCTCCCGATTCAAATCCGTGCTTATAAATCTGATCTCTCGACGCCTCATATGATAGGCATACAATGAATTGCCTATGAGAATATTAATTTCATCATTTTTTATACCAGGCAATACACGGCACGGTTCACCTCTTGCCCCAATGCTCCAATTTCTTCAAGATTTATGCGGCATCCCAACTTCAGTCTCATACATTCCTCTATTCTGAGTAGGCAATCATTTTCTACACGGCTAACATGAATGTAGCACGGTAGGTTCTCCAATGCTGTGAGAGTTCCACGATAGGTTCTCCAATGTTCACGGATTTATTTCTCTGCCACTCACTGGGGAAGTTGGAACTCTCACAACATTGGAGCTCCTACCGTGCTACATTCATGTTAGCCGTGTAGAAAATGATTGCCGACTCAGAATCTTTGTTAGTGAAAGAAGAGAGGAAGGTATGAGACTGAAGTTGGAATGCTGCATAAACCTTGAAGAAATTGGGGAAAGAGGTGTACCGTGCAGTGTATTGTTTGGGATAAAAATGATGAAATTAATATTCTCATAGGCAATTCATTGTGTGCCTATCATACGAGGCGTCGAGAGATCAGAATTATAAGCACGGATTTGAATCGTGAGGATGCTTATTTTCCTTATGTAAATTCAGTTGTATCATTCAACAAGATGCAGAACACAAAGACGAGTCCAATCAATCACAACCACAAAATAAGAAACCCAAGGAAGAGGGCCAGAAGATAAAACACAACGAAATTGCCAAGAAGTTCGAAAAAAACACAAAGAGGCCAATAATGATGAACTTTGAGGAGGATTCCTACATAACTTTCATCAGTTAGCTACTTGAGGAGGATTCCTACACGCACGATGATTTTCAGGAGGGTGATAACTTTCATCAGTTAGCTCTTGTTGTCCAGGATTATTGCGCCAAGAAGCTGAACAAGTCCCATCCCTTATTTTTCTATGGCATTCTAATTTTTGTTGTGGATTTATGGTTCCTAACATTAGCTTATTCCCTGACTGTGATTTGTAATTTTACTTTTTTGTTTGTTCTCTTTCATATGGCTTTTCAACTCTGAAACTGAGTCCCGCACATTAAGTGCAGGACTTGTATGAGGAACTTCTTAATGATACAAACCCAAAGGTCACGACATCTTCTGCTTTTTTATTTCATTTGAATGATACCATATCTGTGTACAACCAAGCCTTTGGCTCAAGTAGTATCTCCTTCTCCTTCCACACGGTGGGTTGATGGTTGCAACTCTGTTAGGCTTGAACTGGTCACCTCCGAACCTTTAGCGTGCATAGGTAAGTTTGGTTGGGTCTGGTTGGAGACCAACCCAACTTGACTTTGGATGGTTTTTGGTTTCTCTCTCATTTCAAGGAATTTTAGGGCTTGGGGGTTTTATTAAATAATTGTGGCTCTACCGCTCTAGTGTGAAACTGTGGGGGAAAAAATAGAATAAAGTGGTCTATCAGTTCTTTTGTGGATATCCCACAATAGATGTACAAAGATAAAAATTCGATGTACAAAGATAATTTCAAAAATACCCTTCTTCGGTGGATACAAATGGATTAATTAATGTGAATAATGGTTTTGGGTTACACTAAGTGCCAATGCACCGACTGCTTGTTTCCGTAGGGTTGGAATTTCTAAGATGAAATACTTTATGTGGATAGGAAATATTTGATGTATTGTACATATAAGTTGTTGATTTGGAAGTTGAGTTTATTTGGCAATTACATTGGTTGCTTCTTTATACTTTTTTGTTTTCTAATCTAAATACGAATCCTTGACACCTTCTCTCTCTCTATGTGTATATATAACTTAGCCACAACACTTGTCTCCAAACCAAGGCAAACTTGGCTTAGCTTGTTTACTGCATTTCAAGATTTGGCCTAACCCCTAAGAGTGAATTCGTATACTTTGTCTAAACTAAACTTTTAATAGGGCATTTTGGTCATTTCACATCATATTTGATAGGTTAAATGGGTGTTTTCAGCAATTAAATGGGTAAGTAGGTCATTTCAGTAGGTATCAGGTTGTAGTCCCAATGACTAGCTAACAGAAGAGGGGTGGTATCATACCCCAAACCTTTGGGGGTATTTTTGTTGGTTTTCACAAACATAAAAGCCATGTTTAATATGGACAAACCTTTACCCTAATTACTATTATAGTGATGAATGTAGGAGTTTTTGGAAGAAAATAATGTTATTTGTCCACCTTTCCGGTGGAACTCGTGGTGCAAGTGTTGTATATGATCTTTTATAGGCAACATTTTAGCAAAACTGAATTGTGTTTGATGTAGTGGATCTACTATGGTGAAATTAGTACAAGAAGACTTTGGGCCTCAGTTTGCTCTGCTTTCGAAAGCATTCCTCTATCTGCATGTTATCTTTCCTTGCTGGGGAAAGTTGCTTCCTTATCTCCCTCTCCTACCATCCCTTTTGTGCTTGTCATCCTTCTCCTTTTGAATCTATGTTTTGGAGGACTTGGAAACTTAAAAGGGTTCATTAGAAAAGAGAGGACTGTTGATTTCGAAAGAATTTTCTAGGAATTTTTGCTCCCTTAGTATACAATAGATGCAGGCAATCCACAATTGTTTTGAAATGTTGAGAGAGAGGAGATGTGAGTTGCCCGGCTACCCAATTGAAGGTTCGCTTTTTTGCTGCATGTGCACAGTTATTGTTTAATTATACCACAGTATCATTGGTGATTGAATTCCTATCGTTTGATGTTGTCAACATCTTTTGACCCCTCTCTTGAAAACTATAAATGAAAATGGATACTCTAATCCTCAACTCTTCAATCTAGGTATATGTGTTGTGCAATTTGCCTCCTTGTAATTAATTTGCTATCAGACTCTGAATTGATTAGTGCATTCACGAATTTTGCCTTAGTGCATGAAGCCTTTATCAACCCCCAGTATAATGAAAAGTCTGTTTCTCTATATATATATTTATATATTGTCTACAACTCTACATTACTAAGTTTATAGCTGTTGGTTTGACTGTCTTTCAAAAACTACTACTTTGTGGATAGCGAAATGTCGGCTCCTTGGGTTGCTTTAGTCTATTTGGGAAAATAAATAAATAAATAAAATAAATAAAAATAAAAAAATTCCTGCTAGTAGTTGGTGCTGTTTGATAAAATTAAAAATTAAGCACTGAAAATTTCAAGTACTGAATTTTAAGCGTTGAAACTTTAAGCACTGAATGTATTAATTTAAAAACCTGTTTGATAACGTTTTAATTTTAAGCGTTGAATTCATTAAGATTGTTTGTTATATACAAAAGCTGAAGTCTGAAAGTTGTACATATTATATTTTTGTCCTTAATATTTGATACTCATAACAGTTTTATATTTATAATACAAAAATATTAATAAAACAACCACATTCACTCACCTTATTTTCAAACGCAGAGAGAAATCACAGAGAGGAGTCTAAAGAAATTGTAGAGAGGCTCTAGAGAAATCGCAGACAGAAACCCTAAAAGAGAAAATGCGATTATATGAGGGTAGAGTAGTCATTAGAAATTTATTTTTTAAATCTTTAAGCTATAAGCTATAAGGCAACCTTTCTAATGCTTAAAATTTTGACCTCTTTTAAGCAGTAATTACCATTTTAAGCGGTGTCCTAAAATTTTATCAAACACGCTTATTTTTAAAAATCACTTACCATCTTCTGCATTTAGCGCTGAATTGAGAAATCAAACAGGCCGTCTCTCCAATTTAGGATGTCCAGAGGGTTGGCTTGCTAGAAACTGAATATCATGTTTTACTCGTTTGGAGTGGCTGCCTGGAGACTTGAACCTTCATTAAACTCTGACAAACCAAGCTTTTAATTCTCCAAGCAATAACCCAATGTCTATTTTTATTTTTGTTTAAATTAAGTCGTAGTGACGTGTTAGCTGCAAGACACAGATGTTTATTGTTGCGATTTTTGTAATTTTTGGATTTCACGGGAGCAGCTTTTATTGACCTCCCACTTTATTGGGATGTCACCTTCTCTGAAATAGGATGGCTATGTCTGTATCATTTATCTCATATTACAACCACAATGTCAGTTGTGGCATGCCTCTTTTCATTTTATGAAATAGGATGGCTATGACTGATTTCACGTTTATTTATTTATTTATTTATTTTAACTGCTTAGCGTGGTCATGCTGTGAATTAGATTTTGTAGAACTGATCAATGTAGTTGCATTAAATAAGATTTTGTTACTTTGATCAATATAATTACCAGATTACAGATTGGATTACTTGTTTACCTGGTTCATCAAATTTATTTATTTATTTATTTATTATTATTTTTTTTTATCAATGTGGTGATAGCACATAAGTAATTGTTCTTCCCTCTAGTTTTATGTCATTTTCTTTTAATAGCATATGTATGGAACAAAAGTTGGTTTACTGAATGCCATGCTTAGAAGTGTATATGTAATGTGTTAACTAAGCTGGAGCTGTGTTTGTTAGTGTTGCAATACATAAAGTTAGGATCTTGGCATTTTGTTCCATTAGATATCCTTATATTGCAAGAATTTTACAGACTTTGTCTTTCTGTTGAATCTTTTGTTTGTGGATATGGATTTGGGCCCCTGAGTCTAAATTAAATCCACTTTTTAATGGAACTTTAGGATCCAGAATTGGATTATTAGAATGTTAGTGACAACATCCTTGATCAATTTGACGTTTCGGATTATAAGTATTTCATATTGTTGGGAATAAATTATAAGGATTTTAGATAATATCTATTAGGTTTTATTCCAAAGATCTACGGAAATGTTTTAATTAGGCTCGTCGCCAAATCCAATTTCTGAATAGATTGACTCCCAGAATGCTAACCTATAGTTTTCAGAATTCTCTCTTCCTAGTACAAGTCAGCTTAAGAATCTCTCTCAAATATGATATTTGAGTGTTTTAAGTTGTTAAAAGCTAAGGCCTCTTGGAGCCTGTGGCGGAAGTTGAGGAAAAAAAAAAAAAAATAGGGCACCCAATAAAGATGCAATAATAAATATAAAGATGCAAAAGTCATGTAAACCAAATGCTTTCAATAGCAAAAAAATAACAAGCATTTTCACACAAAATAAAAACAGCATGCAATATGCATTATACTAGTATCACTATAAGCACTAAAATTCAAAAGTAAGTGAATTAAGCCTGCAAATGGACCAACAGAGAAGAAGGAAAAAACAGACAAGGTAAAAAAAATAAATAAATAAAATAAAATAGACCAGAAGAAGAAGGGGAGAAAAAAGAAAACAAGACAGAAGAAGAGAGAAAAAAAAATAAATAAAGGCCAGAAGAAGGAGAGAGAGAACAGAGAAGAAAAAAAAATTCAGATCAGAAGAGAGGGAGGGAGATCAGCAGGAAAAAAAAAAAAAAAAAACAGAGAAGAAGAAGTCAGGAAAAAAAAAAATTAGAGCATAATAAGAAAAAGAGTCTCTGTGCATTGTCCTAGAAGGCAGAATATACAAGTGAAATAACTGTTGTTAGGAGTCCTAAGAGCAACCGCAACGGACTAGCGGAAGCTCAAATTCCACGAGCGTCGGGCCCTTTGGCTGCACAGCGGCCTAGCTAAAAATTGTGGAGCCCAGTTTGTCTCACGGGCTGGCTCGCGGTATTCATCGAGCTGGCCCACGATCACTGTAAATTTTTTTTTTCCCCAAGGCAAAACGACATTGTTTTGCCTGAGCCTTTTTTGTTTTATTTGTAACGGTACTGAACAATGCCTTAAGACACTATTTGGCAGATTTTTTTTTTTTTTTGAAAAAACCTAAAAATAGGTTATTTTGAGCTCTTTTTAAAATAAAATAAAATAAAATAAAATTCATTAAATAAAAACTATATTGTTTAGGCACTGTTTGTCCAAAAATAAATTTATTTGGACCAAAAATAAATTAAAAAACCTTCTTCTTCTTCTTTTTGTTTTTTCCCCTTAAAATTTGTTTTTTTTTTTATTTTATTATTTTGCTTTAAATCTTAAATGTGTACCACAAATAGTGTATTTGGCCGTTAAGGCACTGTTTGGATAACACAAATAGTGCCTTAACGGCTATAATTTTAAAAAAAAATTAAAAATTCAAATTTTTTAAACTTTATTCAAAAAAAAAAAAAAATTTAATTAAAAATTTTAAAATCTCTATAAATACCCTAACTCCTATCATCATTCATCACATCTAACACATCTCTATTATCTACCATTCAACTTATTTCTTCTTCTATTTTCTCAATCTTAGCTATTATTTTCAAACGCATTTCGATTCCATGAATCCTCGACATCCATTTTATTACAACACTCAATTCAACCCATCAAACGATGAGTTTTTGTCATTTTCCAAAGACAATATCAATTATTATGGATGAGATTCTCAATTTTCTTCTCATCAACCATCCCAGCCTTCTTATCAACCATCCCAAACTTCTTATCAATATTGTGGTACTAGTGTTCCACAATCAAGTAACTCAAAACCCCCGCCAAAACAACCGGCTATCCAACATAATAATTGGACCAAGGACTAAGGTTGAAGATGAGGCTTTTATGTTGGGCGTGGATGTCCATTACCTCTAATGCGATTACGAGGGCAGACTAAAGTAAAAAGAAGTTATGGAAGCGAATCCTGAAACAATATTTACAACGTATTGATGTTCCTCCAACTGAGCGAAATGATAGAGGTTTGATGAATCGTTGGTCGGTGATCCAACAAAAAATCAGCAAATTTTTTAGGTGCATGACTACCATCGAAATGAATCGTCCCAGCGGTTTCAGCAGTGATGGTATGGTGAATTATTTATCATTTAAATATAACTCGTAAATATTTTAAATAATCGACTTTTAATTTTTGTTAATTTTTTTGTGTAGATGATAGCAACTAAAGACCTGTTTTGTAGCAAAACAGGTGGTGAATTTAGGTTAGAAAGTAGCAGAGATTTTGAAGCATAACAATAAATGGCATTCGCATTGTGCTAAACAAGTAGAAAAAGGAAAAAATAAAAAACAGCCGAAGAAGATGAGTGGATTTGACTTTGACATTTATGAGTCTGTTGGGCACTCATTACCATCTACTTCGTCAAATTATGCAGCCACGACAGATGGAGCTTCAACTAAAGAATCACCATACACGGAGAAAAATGATTCACCCGGTGTGGAAGAATATCAACAACTACAAAGACCAGCAGGAAGAAAAGCGGCGAAACAGCGCCGAGCAAAAATTAATTCAGCAAATGAATTGCAAAATTCATTCGTTTCGAATTTTAATAATCTCACTAGCTGTTATGAGAGTCGTCAGGAGAAAATGAAGGATGCCCAAGTGACACGAGAGGTAAGAAAATCAGAGAAAGAGAAGACGAGGCAGCTAAAGACTCTAGAGAAACAAAGAGTTTAAGAGAAGGAGATTATGTTAACATATCCAAATTCGACACCAACAGAAGCGGATAAAGCTTGGATTACTACACGACAAAATGAGATATTGGTATCTTTGAATTCAAGGTCCGCCCCAAAGTTCCCAAATGATTTTGTAATCCTTGGTCTATTTATTTTCTTATTCCAATTTAGAATATTGTATTGTTTAAGTTATTTTTAATTATTTTGTTTAATTTTTTTTTTAAAATCCATAATGGATAATCTATTGTTTCAATTTATAATATCAGCGTAGTTTTTTTTATAATTTGCAAAAATATTATTTGATTGAAAAATATTGCCGTTGTGAAAATATAGCCGTTATAAATATAACCGTTAGGAATATTGCGATTAAAAATATAGCCGTTAGGAAATTTTTTTAAAAAAATAATAATTTTAAATAAATTTTTTTTGGAAAGCGAAAATTCGGAGAGCCTGATGGAGTGAATGTTTTTGGAGAGCAAAAGCTGCTGACGTGGTTCTTGGAATTGCTGACCTGACTCTCGAAAAAGTTGAAGTGGCATTTTTTGAGAGCCAAAATCCGGAGAGGCTGGTGCAGATTGTAAGCTCTAATTAATTTGTGTTAGACTTTAATCACAAATTATCATAAAACCCTAGATCTTAGAATTTCAATTAATTTCACATCCTTATAACGCATAAATAAATATAGTTAGATATACATACCTCTATTCATGATATCAAACCTTGTTGAGATTAAATCCAATGTCCAGATCCTTTAACCATGAACCAATTTGCAACTCTGATCAACAGGCAAAGGTGGAAACTGATTTCTCTCTCTTAACCTTTTGCACACAATAACCTTTTACGTGTTGTCTCAATAATCGTACATAATTGATGGAGTATATGCAATTTTATAAAGGCAGAGAGAGGACCAGTTTTCCTTTTAGTAATACAATTCTACTTTCCATCAAAGTAAGGAATGAGAAGGAAAACACTTCTCCAATAAGTAATTACCAAAAAAGTAATTATAAGTTGACCAAGAATAATTAATTGATATCTATTTACTTAGTCACCAAGTAATATGTCACATGTCCAAATCATGTGGGCCACAATTAAATAAATAATCTTACATTCTCCCACTTGGCACATATGATAACTTCTGTAATGGTTTAGTAAAATAGTTATTAGTGTGCATCATAAATCAAATTAAGATATTAATATGGTCATCATAAATACCATGGTAAACAAACTACCAATGTGAGTCATGGCGGTTGTATGTCACTAAACGACACAGTCCCTTCCATGTACCACAACACTAGTAACCCATTTAACATAGTCTATAAGTGAGAAGTATCAATAAAGGTCTAGCAATAATGTCTTTTTTAAGACTATTCATGTTTTCATCATTTAAAGTAATACATGCATGTACATACATAAATTAACAGGAAATATCATAAACACGTTTTAATGAGCTCAAAATGTCAAATATATATAAGCATTGTTAAGCAATCCACAACAAAAATAATAATTAACTTTGATTACATTCAAGACCCATTCTTTCAACATGCCCTAAGAATGTCTTGGGTGGTAATCATTTTGTCAATGGATCTGCAACCATAAGCTGTGCGCTTATATTTTCAAAAGACACTCGTTGTTTCTGAACTTCTTCTTTAACGGTAAGATATTTCAGCTCCATATGCTTAACGCTATTGGAATACTTATCGTTTTTAGTAAAGAAAACAGTTGCGGTGTTATCACAATAAATTTTCAGCGGTCTGGAAATTGAATCCATAACACCAAATCCCGAAATAAAGTTCCGCAACCACAAACCATGATTTGTAGCCTCAAAGTATGCTATAAATTCAACCTCCATAGTTGATGAAGCAATAATAGACTGTTTTGCGCTTTTCCATGATATTGCCCCTCCAGCTAAAAGGAACAAATAACCAAAAATGGATCTTCTACTATCCACACATCCAGCAAAATCTGAGTCTGAGTAACCAATAACCTCTAACTCACCAGTCTTTCTAAATGTGAGCATATATTTGTTCCTTGTAAGTATCTCATAACTTTCTTTGCAGTTTTCCAGTGATGCATTCCTGGATTGCTTTGGTATCTGCCTAGTATTCCAACTGCAAAACCAATATCTGGACGAGTGCAAACCTGTGCATATATCAAACTTCCCACAATAAATGCATAAGGAATATTTTGCATTTCGTTACGTTCTAATTCATTCTTTGGGCATTGCATCAAACTAAATTTATCCCCTTTCTGTATTGGAACAATACAAGCTGAACAATGTTCCATACCAAATCTATCTAGAATTCTCTCAATATATATTTTCTGAGACAATCATAACAATTCACGTGACCTGTCACGAAATATTTCTATTCCTATCACATAGGACGCATCACCAATATCTTTCATCTTAAAATTCTTAGAGAGATAATTTTTAGTTTCATGCAATAAACCAAGATCACTACTAGCAAGCAAAATATTATCAACATAAAGAATCAGAAATATAAACTTACTTCCACTAATCTTCTGGTATATACACCGATCAACAGTATTTTCTTTAAAACCAAAAGAAGTAATAGTATCATTAAACTTAATATACCATTGTCGGGAAGCTTGTTTAAGTCCATATATTGACTTCTTAAGTTTATAGACCATGCGTTCTTTACCTTCTAATCTGAAACCTTCAGGTTGATCCATATAGACTTCTTCCTCTAAATTCCCATTTAGAAAAACTGTTTTCACATCCATTTAATGTAACTCTAAATCATAATGAGCTACAAACGCCATGATAATTCTAAAGGAATTCTTCTTAGATATAGGAGAGAAGGTTTCTTTATAATCAATGCCTCCTATCTGAGTGAAGCCCTTGGCTACAAGTCTGGCTTTATATCATTCAATATTGCCATTAGAGTCGCGTTTGGTCTTAAAGACCCATTTACACCCGAATTGTTTAAATCCCTCAGGCAATTCAACGAGTTCCCAAACTTTATTTTGTTCCATTGACTTCAACTCCTCATTCATGGCATTAATCTAATTAATAGAATTATTACTATTAATGGCTTGTGAATATGTAACCGGATCCTTACATATCCCTATATCAAAATTAGATTCATGTAGATATACCACATAATCATCCGGAATAGCAGGTCTCTTTTCTCTTTAAGACCGTCTTAATGTTATTCCTTGTGGTTCTTCTATAACTTCATTGGTGATAGTTTCATTATGGAGTTGTTGATCATTTAATTATTCTTCGTTGTTATGCAGTTCAACAACTGGAGAAACAATTATTTCTTTAGAAGTTTTGGGTAAAGGGATTTGTACCCTAACTTCTTGAATGATCACATTCTCATTTTTATCACTCCCACTGATTTCACCATACTCAATGAATCTGGTATTACCGGTTTTAACAATTCTTGTACTATGTGTAGGACAGTAAAACCTATACCCTTTGGATTTTTCTGGGTAACCAATAAAGTACCCACTAATTGTTCTAAAATCCAATTTCTTTTCATGTGGATTATAAATCCTAACTTTCGCTGGGTAACCCCAAACATGTAGGTGCCTTAAACTAAGTTTCCTTCCTGTCCACAGTTCAAATGGAGTTTTTGAAACTGCCTTACTAGGAACCCTGTTTAATATATACATAGCAGTTCTAAGAGCATACATCCACAATGATATGGGTAACGAGAAATTACTTAACATATTCCTAACCATTTCCATAAGAGTACGATTACGCCTTTCAGCTACACCATTCTGCTGTGGCATACCTGGCATAGTGTATTTAGCATAAATGTCACGCTTTTCAAGGAATTTAGCAAATGGTCCAGGGGATTGACCCGTTTCATCATACTTTCCATAATATTCACCACCTCTATCTGATCTTACTATTTTCACTCTTTTATCTAGTTACCTTTCAACCTCATTTATGTATACTTCAAGAGTATTCACTGCTTGAGAATTTTCATGCAACAAATAGATATATCCATAACGTGAAAAATCATCTATAAAGGTGATAAAATATTTTTCTCCACCAAAAGATGGAACATCAACAGGTCCACAAATGTCTGTATGAATAATTTCAAGAAGCTCTATACTTCTTGTGGCTCTTTTCTTTGTGTGTTTGGTTTGTTTACCTTTAATACAATCCACACACACAATAAAATCAGTAAAATCTAGATTCCAAATAATTTCATCTTTTACTAATCTTTTTAACCTTTCATTGAATATATGACCCAATCTTTTATGCCACAAGAAAGATGAATTTTCATTAATTGAGCTACATTTGATTCCAACATTATGATGCAAGGTCAAAAGTGTTTCAAAAAATAAATTATCAAGTTTTATCTTGTATAAACCATCAACAAGAATACCAGAACCAACAAATTGGGATTTTTTTAAAAAAACTGAAACATCCATTACCAAATTTAAATAAAAAACCATCAACATCAAGTTTGGACAAATAAATCAAATTACGGGAAATTGAAGGAACATAAAGAGTTTTAAACAAATCTAAATGAAATCCACTATCTAAAACTAAACGAAATGTCCCAATGGCTTCAACTTGAATTTTCTCCCTATTCCCTGTGAACAAGAAATCATCATTTGGATTTGTGGTTTGGGTTGAAAGGAATCCCTGCATCGTATTGGAAATATGAACATTAGAACCTAAATCAACCCACCAAGTATTAGAAGGAACTTCAATTAAGTTTGATTCAAAACATACAAAAGCCAAAGGCTTACTTTTCTTTTCGAACCATTCTTTACGTTTTATGCAATCTTTCTGAAAGTGTCCAGATTTGTTACAAAAATGACACTTATCATTCTTGCGTTCCTTCTTTTGAGTAGCTTGATCAGAATCCTTTATTTGGGGTGTTGCTCGCTTAATGCCTTTTCCAGGCCTTTTCCCAAGTTTCTTTCTAGCTTCTTGAGTCATGAGATGAAAATTATGATTATCTTGTTGCTTAAGCCTTCTTTCCTCTTGAACTAACATACTGGCTATTTCATTCACATTCCATACTGTTATAGTGAATTTGAAATGGCCTATACTGAGTAGGTAAGGAATTGAGAATAAATTGAATGAGAAAAGTCTCATCCACATTCATTCCTAAAGTTTTCAATTTTGCAACAAGATTAGTCATGTCAAGGACATGCTCATGCATACTACGAGTACCATCAAAACGCATAATAGTGAGGTTAGCCATTAATTTCCCTGCAAGAGACTTATCTGCAGTACGGAAACGTTCTTCAATATTTTTCAAATATTCCTTAGCACTATCAGTTTGGGGAAGAGTTGTTTTGATATTGTTTGCAATAGTCATTCGCATAAACATAATACTCAATCTGTTCGATTTCTCCCAAACTTTATGGAGAGTCTTTTCTTCCTCACTGCTTTCACCAGTAATAGCAGTAGGTTTCTCAATTTGAAATGCTAAATCATGTGCTACAAATCATGGTTTATGGTTGCGGAACTTTATTTCGAGATTTGGTGTTATGGATTCAATTTCCAGACCGCTGAAAATTTATTGTGATAACACTGCAGCTGTCTTCTTTACTAAAAACGATAAGTATTCCAATAACGTTAAGTATATGGAGCTGAAATATCTTACCGTTAAAGAAGAAATTCAGAAACAACGATTGTCTTTTGAAAATATAAGCACACAACTTATGGTTGCAGATCCATTGATAAAAGGATTACCACCCAAGACATTCGTAGGGCATGTTGAAAGAATGGGTATTGAATGTAATCAAAGTTAATTATTATTTTTGTTGTGGATTACTTAACAATGCTTATATATATTTGACATTTTGAGCTCATTAAAATGTGTTTATGATATTTCCTGTTAATTTATGTATGTACATGCATGTATTACTTTAAATAATGAAAACAGGAATAGTTTTAGAAAAGGCATTATTGCTAGACCTTTATTGATGCTTCTCACTTATAGACTATGTTAAATGGGTTACTAGTGTTATGGTATATGGAAGGAACTGTGTCGTTTAGTGACATATAACCGCCATGACTCACATCGATAGTTTGTTTACCATGGTATTTATGATGACCATATTAATATCTTAATTTGATTTATGGTGCACACTAATGACTATTTTACTAAACCACTACAGAAGTTATCATATGTGCCAAGTGGGAGAATGTAAGATTATTTATTTAATTGTGGCCCACATGATTTGAACATGTAACATATTACTTTGAAGCTAAGTAAATAGATATCAATTAATTATTCTTGGTCAACTTATAATTACTTTTTTGGTAATTACTTATTGGAGAAGTGTTTTCCTTCTCATTCCTTACTTTGATGGAAAGTATAATTATATTACTAAAAGGAAAATTGGTCATCTCTCTGCCTTTATAAAAGTGCATATATTCCATCAATTATGTACGATTATTGGACAACACGTAAAAAGTTATTGTATGCAAAATGCCAAGAGAGAGAAACAGTTTCCGCCTTTGCCTGTTGATCAGAGTTGCAGATTGGTTTGTGATTAAAGGATCTGGACATTGGATTTAATTTCAACAAGGTTTGATATCGTGAATAGAGGTATGTATATCTAACTATATTTATTTATGCATTATAATGATGTGAAATTCTAAGATCTAAGGTTTTATGATACCATATGTAAGCTCTAATTAATTTGTGGTATATATCTTGTTCCTCACTGTTTATTAATATATATTACAGTACATGTGGTATCAGAGCCTGTAGTTTTGGAATTCATTATTTTTCTATTATACTTGCATAAATAATATGTTTAAGTTTAAATTAAAATTATTTAATTTTAATGAATCGAAAGTTTTAATAGAGATCCATACCAGATCAAATTTTGTCTAATTCACATGGAGTAGCGTTTTTCTTATTTTGGATTTACGGATCTGTCTGTATTATTTAGTTTTGTTGATTAATGTTAAATCATGCCTCGATTTCTGAACTTAATTGTTTTGTTGATAGTTATATAACTTATATATATACTACTGTTATGAGACAAATAAAGCTGCTTGATTTTCGTGCATATGATGACAGAAATTGATAGTTTATATATATAAATATATATTATGAGACAAAATAAAGTTGTTATAATTTTCGTGCATATGACAGAAGTTGATAATTGTATATTTAATATATATATATATATATATATATATATATTAATTATATGTATTAGTTGAAAGTTAGAACAGAATGAATTTTTGTTTACAATTCCGCTGCTGGGCAAATCGAGGTTCATAAATTATACTAATAATGTCTTTTTTATTTTGTTTTGTACTTAATTGAATATATTTTTATTAATATATATTACAGTATATGTATCTATAAAATTTAAGACACCCACTAGTAATTTAATTAATTGACTTTGTAAATTATGAGTGCATAATATGGTGGGTAATTTAATGTTGAATTTATCACTAGATAATTTAATATTCATATTATTGAACGGTTGGTAACTACCAAAGTGGCCTAACCATAATGATTAATGGATATTAACTTTAGTGATAGACATAATGTAATATTTCATGAATAATGATGCTTATAATTTTTTTGTAAAATTCATGAATATTGGGTTTATTCAATTATTAGAAATAATTTCTCAAAGGGAATTAATTTTCGAGTGATTAAATAAACATTAAGGGGTTGTATGTAATTTTTAATTGGGTAGATATAGGATATCCAAAGGAAACTTGCCTATTTAATTAATTACTGCATGAAGCTATATATAAATAAATACATCTAAGCATCATTTTTTTGTTGTATTTTGTGGTTACTACCCAAAGGGGTACCATAGTTGTACAATGTATTTATTTATTTATTTTTATATGTGTTGTTATCTCAAAGTATTAATGTTATGAGCATTTACCTTATTATGATTATTTTATTGCAATATATCTTCCTGTTTCAGTGAATTCGCATGCTTCATCTGTTCCAATTCTCAATGGGACTAACTTCTCATAATGGAATGAGCAATTTCAGTTCAGCTTAGGAGTGCTAGATCTTGATTTAGCATTTCAAAGTTGAACTGAACTCAGATGGCCTAAATCTTCAAGTTACTTTACCTTTTGTTTCTATTATATGTGAGGGTCCATCACTAAATCGATTAGCTCGGAATCATTTATAAGCTATCTAGCATGGACACGATACGACAAAGATAGGTCAATGCGTCAAATTTTTTAAAAATAGGATACGGATACAGCGTGGACACAACTACATATAAATATAAATTTTTATTTTTATATATTTATTCAGTAATAGTATTATAAAATTTTAATTCATTTATAATTTATATACTAAGAGTTGTTATGAAATGAATTAGAAAATGAAATTATGTCATTATTATAATGATTTTTATATCAAATATACCATTATTTCACTATTTTGTCATAATAATATTCTTATTATTTTCAAGATCACTGGGTAGACTTGTGTTAGAAATGTTCAGAAAGTGTCGGCAAAGTGTCTGAAAAGAGTAGGCGAAATGTCCAAAATAATAAAATTAATTTTTATTTATGGATACGTATATGAAGTGTCGATCACGTATTTGAGAAGTGTCCATCCGATATCTACACAAATACGACTCATTCTCGTATTTCTTAATTTAAAAGTCAACAAAGAGGGTCCACCACTAAATAAATTTGCACCAGTCATATTTGATCAACTATTTTAAAAAGCAACAAAGAGGAACATTTAATCAGATGTGCCAAATGTGTCTGAAGTGCATAATCAATCGACGCTGGCCTTTTTAAACCAGCTTTATCTTACTACTTGCAAGGCACTAAAGTTATGCCTGGACAATTTTTCATGATTACAAATTAAGCAAGTTTTTATTTACTAATTAATTTGATGTTGGTCAAAGTTTTCCAAACTCAAAGCGACAATTTTTCTTAATATGCTTTTATTATATTTTAAGTAGAGTAAAGTAGTCGGACAAAGAATCCATATAACATTGACCTTGAGACCCTATTTAAGTTAAAATGAGTATTGATTAAAGGTAAATCTAACATGTAGCACCAAATGTCACCCGAGTCATTTCATGAAAGAAGCTAACGGCTACGACGAAAGAGCAGGACCATTGAAAACTCAAATAAAATTTTAATTTTGACATTTTTAGCCTAATTTAAAAGTTTAAATCTTGTCAGATAAAAACATAAATATTGCTATAATTCTTACTCCAATATATATCATTGTTGTATTTACATTTACAATACGCAGGTATAACATCTATTACTCGGTATATGAAATTAAGAGAGAATAAAAATTCACAATAATGTCTGCTCGTTATTGATAAATATATGTGCACTTTCCTTACTAGTCATTTTGCGAAATGAAGTAAACACTAAATATTGTGATATCAAGATGATGTGTCAATAATAAGACCACTCAACAAATTGTGGGTGTCGAATCTTAGGTACTGTGTTGATTAAATTGCTAAGTTATTAAGATTATTTCCGTCTTAATTAAGAAGAAAAGAGTTTTGTTTTGTGATACTATTTTAATTGCAATGAAATTAAAGACTAAGGCCTCGTTTGGATTGAGAGAATTGGAGAGAAAAGAAAGGGAAGGATAGAGTTTAGTGTGTTTGGGTGGAGAGAATTGAGAAGAAAAGAAATGATTGGAAAAGATTTGGAGGGATAGGCTATCCCTCCAAATCCCTTCAACAGTGTGAAACCAAATCCCTCCAAAATTGACTGGATTTGGAGGGATTTGGAGAGAAATGGTTCTACTGACAAAAATAGCCTTGAGAGAGAGAGCTTGAGGAGAGTTGAGAGAAAGGGGCCGGCTGAAGCTTAAGAACGGCGACTGAACTGGAACGGCGACCGAAGTGAATATATATATATATATATATATATATATATATATATATATATATATATGTATCATTTCAATCAATCGTTGAAAAAATATAAAAACACCTGAAATTCAACACATATATTCAATACTGAATTGAAACAGCGATGAATGGAACTAAACTCAATCTTGATCTTGCAAGGGCCACAATCGGGCGACGAAGGCTTCAAGATAAGGGGAGATTTGAGCGTGGAATTGACGGTGGTTTCGGAGTCGATCGGAGAATCTGAAGAGTCGAAGGTGATAGAAGAATCCAGAGAGCCATGAGTAATTGTCCAATTCGCTTCGGAGCTCCATGAATTGACGTGAGATATTTCCATTGTTTCTACTCTCTCTCTCTCTATCTTTTGAATTTCGATTGGTTCAAGTAGGAGTGTTGTGACTTCTGAATTTTCTTCTTCTGATATAGGGCTTGAGTTAACGAATTTTCTTTTAATATCTTGTGATATATATCTAATAATAATAATAATAGAAAAACACATTTGGAAGATTGAACATCCATTTAGAGAGAGAGAGAGAGAGAGAGAGAGAGGGGCTGAGAACGAGAATAGAGATGGAGGCTATTGGGGGAGGTTGAAATGATTTGCCCTAGGTAAGATGAAATTAGGGTTTACAAAGGAAAAGAGAAAAAGGGGTAAGATGGTAAATTATTATTTTCTTTCTTTTCTTTTCCATTCATCCAAACAAAAATATTACCCATTCCTTTCTTTTCTTTCCTATCCATCCAAACATGAATATTATTATCTCTATCCCTTCCTTTCCTTTCTTTTCTTTTCTTTTCTCATATAATCATTCCCTTTCTTTTCTCTCCTGTGTATCCAAACGAAGCCTAAAAGTAAACTAAGTTTAGTGGAGAAGGTCTAGAGAATTGACTTAACCACTAACCTTGTAACAACGGCCAATTATATTCAATTTGGAAAAACTCACTCTATGTATAATTGTGAATCATGTAGCTAAAATTGTCTACCTAACTACACTAATCTAAGGTGTAGATCAACCCATCTTTCTTAATCATGAACTATCAAATGACTTGCTAATATAAATATAAACCATGAACACTACTGCATAACTATCATTCCCATAATCACATAAAATAAGAATGACATGAATTCAACCAAAACAAAACCAATTTTTAAGACAAGACAATGATTTCACTAAGATCATGTGTTGAACGTTAAAACCAATTGCAATTGGTACTACCAAAACAATTCTCAAAGTTATCCATTTATATACATATGCAGAAAATTTTCCAAAAGCAAATACAATTAAACCATGTTATTTTGGATATGTTTACATCAATTCCCTAAGAAGGTGTTTAGTTATTTGGATGTGGAATACACCATCTCCAAGAATTGTAAAATCTGCTCGAATTCACCTTCTTCAAGCTTCAAGCTTTGCAACAATGGTTATATTAGTGCTCCGTTTGGTAAGAAGGAAGAAAAAAAGGTGGAAAGATAAGAAGGAATCAACAAATTTCATTGGTTTGGTATAGAGAAGGCAAGGATAAAGAAAAAAGATGATGGATGAGTCATTCTTTATTCCTCACAAAATTTATTCATCCAAATATGGGCATAAGGCATGAAAAAAGAAACACAAGACTATTATAAATGTTTATAAATTAAAAAACTTTCCAAATAATTGTAACACTTTGTCTTTTCTTCACTCTTAACAAACAAAATATTATATTCCCTATTTTATTTTCTTCCGTCCAACCAAACAAAAAAAAAAGAAATAATACAATCTTTTTCTCTAAGAATATTTTATTCATCTCTCCTTTCCACTTAAATTTATTCCATTCTATCAAACGAAGCATAAAGCAAAATGATTGGTGTGTTTAATTGATTATTTTTAACAATAGAGGTCAGTGTATTATACTTAGGATTGCAACTCGAACATATTGGAAATTCAACCCTATATATAAAACCTTCGATTCAAGCCTAACCCAACATGACCTCCAATGCAACCTTTCCAAGCTGAAGGCACACATAAAAAAATTCGAAGGACTAAACTAAATCACTTTATATTAAACATGGTTGAACATATTATTTTTTGGCTGATTAATATACAATAAATCAAGGTTTCAGGAGAAAAATATTGAAAAAAATGAAGTTGATTATGATTATAAGCGCAAATAATATATGTTTAAGATTATTATAAATATATAAAAGTCAAATTCGAATTAAAAAAATCAGGCCCAGGCCCAGGCCCAGGCCCAACAAAAATTATCGCAAAATTTTGGTGAAAATGGGGTCGAGTTGCGCCTGACCCACCCAAATTGCACCCACTAATGAAGCTTTAATTTGACGCGAACACAGGACCCGTTTGGGAAGAAATATATCGAGTAAAATGAGTAAAAAAAAAATATATCGAGTCCCACAGTAGAATGAGTAAAGCAAAAACCTCCTAGCGCCAAGAGCCGCTAAACCCCTTTTCAAGAACTCCCAAATCTCCCTCCCCACTGCGAAGGGCCTCTGACAGCCTTCTCTCCTGTCCATCACAATATATATATAGAGAGAGAGAGAGAGTGGAGAGAGAGAGACAGAAGAGTAATCTTTGCACTCAATAATTGAGTGTGGTGTGTGAAGTAGGTCTTCCAATTTTGGTATCAAAGCGAATGGGAAGTAAATTGGATGGGACGGAAGTCCCCATCATCGGCAGCGACTCCGTCAAGTGGCTCGAAGTCTGCGTCCCTTCCACTCCTCTTTTGCCATCACCCACCGCCGCTGATCCTACTCCTGCTTTGCCGCCGCCGTTCTTCGCCCCTCCCACCCAAGACGCCGCCTCCTGCTCCGTTATCGGAAACCCTCCTACCTATCTCATTTGGTACTATATCTTACTCTATCTCTCATATATATATATATATATATATATATATATATATATATATATGTACAGGCGCATTTATGGAATGGAATTGTGTTTTGAGTTCTTTGATTTCTGCATTAGTTTGCTTTCACCAAATTATGCAAACTATTTGGTAGTAACAATCACAGTTCAATATGATATTCCACTTCTGTATTATAGGCATAACCCAATATGACCTGACTGGGTTTTTTGTTTGGATTTGATAGAAATGTAGGTCTCATTGTGATAATCACAATTTGCACCACAATGAACTGTTTCAACCCAACGTAAACCCGAGAACAAATCACTACTGCAATTACCCGCAAATCACTAACCAGAACTAAGACTTAAAACTTTAAGGTATTAACCCTGAGGACTGACCATTTGAGCAGCCCTGTTCTCTTACATATTAGCCGATTAGGTTATGATGAGTGATGACTTTTCTTTCGTTAAATTGATGTTAGGTTGTGAAATTTAATCATATATTATTTGAAGCTGATCACATCAATTTAGCACTGACATCATCTACTACTATGCTAAGTTTCCTTCCCTTCTCTTTTTTTTCCACCCTTTATTTTATATTTATTTTCTTGGCTTGAATTCCCTGATGGATGACCTATATTTGGGCAATGGATGTGGATTGGTGTCATTCTGTTTTGTGTTTTTTGTTGCCAAATTGG
This sequence comes from Cornus florida, assembly GCF_030987335.1. NCBI lineage: Eukaryota > Viridiplantae > Streptophyta > Magnoliopsida > Cornales > Cornaceae > Cornus > Cornus florida. Next base: position 28,784,498 of record NW_026775572.1, read on the forward strand.
TGAAAAATAGAAATAAATGGCGAAAGTATGTTTGGTAATTTTTTGCACAGTATCGGTCCTGCATCTGCTTCAGAAAAGTGCCGTGTGAGATTTCTTTGTCCGATTATTGGGACTAGGGCTAATTAGCTTCCTTTCTTACCAAATAAAGGAAGTAAGAACGACTAAACTAAAGACTTTCTTAAGAGCTAGCTGAGTGCGTGTAATCTCTTATTTGAAAGCCAGTTAGGGGCTAGAGTATGGAAGAGTGCTGTTCCCAGTCGGATAGAAAGAAAGAGATGTTGGTAAAGCTTGAGGTGTAGAGTACTCTTCTAGAAAGAGAGAGACCGACCGATAGAGAGACAGAGCGAAAATAGGGATAAAATAACTTGTAGAGAGAGAGAGAGAGAGAGGAATTGAGAAGCTGTTGATGGAGAAGGGAAGATAGAGATCTCATTGATCTGTACTTCTGGTTGTTGCTAGTCACAGTCACTAGTTATCGGAGGTGGACTAATGAAATGTATAGAGAGAGACAGAGAGCGTGTGTGTGTGGCAAGAGATGTATCTGTTGGGCATGATCCTTTTAATAAGGCATTGTAAAGTGCGCAGTATTGAAGCCAAGTGTCCTTCTTCAATGTAAAAAAAGCGAAACAACCATTTTCTTGGTTCCAAATTTACACACGTGCTTTGTTTTGTGTTGAATTAAAGCAAAAGACAATCCACTTAAATGTTGTTCTTGTTGCCAATTTTACTGTAGGAGGCGTTTCGCAACAAGACAACACAACCCGAAATGAGCCTTACATTGTTACTCATTTCCTTTTTTTAAATTTTCCATAGAGATATGTTGCTAATTTCATCTTTTATTTTTATTGTGTAAGGTTAGTCCAATTTGGATTTAAATAGAAAATTCATGTTGAATTCATTATGGGGTCATTTGGCAATCACTTCCATTTTTCATTTTCGATTTCTTATTGAGCAGAAACAATGTTTTTGTTGTGCAGAAACATGTTTGGTAAAAAATTGTAAGAAAACATGGTATTTACACAGTCTTGCATTTAATTTTTTAAATTCCTGCTACAGTGGCATAAACAAGTAGAAGCGAATATTTGAAAAGTTACCAAATTGTTTTTTGCCACTTGTTTATGTTTCTCACTAGATCCATAGGGTAGAAATGATTGCCAAATGGCCCCTATAAAATCAGATTGAAATTTTCTAGGTGATAGAAAGGAGAGAATATTTGAAAAGTTGATCAATTGGAGCATTAAGGACCTCTTTGACAATCGTTTCCGTTTCTGTTTTCATCTGAAACAGAAACAACGTTTTTTGCTGTTGAGTGTGTTCAATAGATATTGAAAGCATGTTTGGTAATTTAAAATTTGTTGCAAGATTTTTGGAAGCAAAAACATGTGGTAAAAAAGTGTTGCAAGATTGAAAAACAAAATGGCTAGTTATAAAAATGCCATTTAGAATATATATATATATATATTTTTGTGGGGGGCGGGTGCTCATATTTACCTCCACAGTGCGAAAACATTAGGAAACGCCAATTTGGTGAATTATGATTTGGGCCACTTTTCGGCAACAAACGCGGTACTAATCAAATCGTACAAAAGTTACTAAACGCGTTTCAGTGTTTTGCTTCACTACGATGTACTACCTGCAACAAAAAACACAAAAGTGGTTGCCAAACAGACCCTAAGTTGTCTTGATCATATATTTATTTTTGGGTGCTTATTTTAGATTTAAATATTTTAAAAATGTGTTTCGACAATTTGGCGATAAAATTGACCTTTTGGACTAGTAGGAAAGAGAAAAATCATCGTAAAGTTTGTGAATCTGAAAGAGAATTTTCAGTCTTAGAGTTAAGTGTTAAAAGCAAAAAAATTGTTTCTCAACTGCAGTTGCATCTTTTGTACTTTCAAGTATCCAAGGGGTTGGACTAGTTGGAAAAGACTTGGGCCCTGGTGCCTCATGCAGCATGAGGTCTCAGGATCGATTCCTTCTCGGTGCAAACAATTCCTTGGAGAGGGAGAGAGAGGAGGGGGGGGGGGGGGGGTGAGTACCAACTAGGAAAAAAAGGAAGAAGAAGTGCTCCGCATTGCTTCCTTGTTTGCATGCATCAACACATACCAGGCATCTCCTTCTCTTTATAGATATTAACTCTATGTAAATCATCTGTCGTATCTGTCATTTTCGGGGTTCCTTTCTGTCGGCTTCATTCTTTCTAACAAGTTGGTTCTCAAGATATATGAAGATGAGAAGCAGTTTGTTGGAGGTGATGAAGTCCTAATTTAGACCTTCCCCTTTGTCAACCACCATCTTCTGCTATAAATTGTACACCTGCTTTTCAGAATTTTCCCTCTTTAATTAACGGTGTCACCTTCCCCTCTATCGTTGGACCCTGTCTTCCCTATTTTATCATGCCCACAAAACACACGATCCTATTATTGAAACATGGCTTGAGTGCTTCCATTGGTTGTGATGTCTAGGTATTGGTTTTTGTCTCTTTATCTTCTTCGCCACCTCAAATTGTAAAATGACCATCATTGACTCCTTTGCAACAGGAGAGTTCACAAGGATCAGCCAAATGCACTAGAAATAGTGGAAATCTGTGATTGTAAAGAATTTCCTAGCGTTGGATTGCGAATAGTATTTCCGGATGCACTGTGTCCATTTGCTTTTTTCTGCAAAGATGAGGTTTGTCTGGTCTCCGTTTTTTGATTTTTGGTGGAGTCAACAATATCATGTATTACTTTCAAACTTCTAACCTTTTCTCTTATTTTCAGATCAAATGTGCTTCTGGGAATCCATACTTGCTTTATGCATTAACTGTCTCTGGAGTTGCTTATCTTATTAGACTCAAAAACTTTTATAATTATGCATCTTGCTCTGTTTTCCCACCAAATGAGATCATAGAGTTGAATATCCAAAGTTATCCTCATTATGGAGGAATAACAGCTGTTGCAGCAATTTCGGGTTGTCTTGTAATTGGGAGAAATGATGGGTCCGTTGGTTGCTTTCAACTGGGCGTACTTGACCCTAGCCTTCCAGGTATGTGGCAATGTTGCACATTTGAGTTTTTAAATGTAAGTGCAGCTGATTACATATTTACTCTCCTTTTGTCTATCTATTTCTTCTACCCCCTTTTCCCCCCAAATCATGCAATTTTACATAAAGTTTTGAGTTTTCTTGTTCATGTAATTGCATCTGAGTTTAGGGGTATAAACTTTCTGGTTTGAAAGGCCATAAAATTGGTTATTTAACCATCTATTATTACAAAACTGTGTTTGTTTTGATCTGAGTGAAATTTGTCCTTTTACACTGTTATGTTTTCCCAATATTCTGGATCTTTTAAACAGTCATGGAAATTTGTACTTGGAACATCATTCTCAAGTCTTAACGTTTCACCTTTGTCTCTTATTGTTTCTTTTATTTGTAGGCTTTGTGCATGAGCTGCGGGAAGATGCAGGCCTTGGTCGCTTGTGGGGTTTCGTGTCGTGGTACCAATTCTTGTTTTGGAATATTATTTTGTGTCAGACAATATAGTCTCAAACATAATTTTTCTTAGTTCACATCTGATTAAAGTTGTTTTAGGAAGGTTGGATAAAAACTATAAAAGGTTCAGAGTTCCACTGTTTTAGATGGGACAGTGCATGCAATGATTTATGCATTTTGAAATCATTGGTTTTATTATAATTTGCTAAATAAAAGATTTAGAGACATTGGTTTCCTGCTAAATTCTGTGTCATTGTATCTCAACAACACGCTTGTTACATTTTGTTACAGACATCTTTTGTGCATGTTAGAACGCTGTCCTAATGTGCTTTCTACACGGTCTCATATGTTGAACATTGTGTCTTAAACACAATGCTTAAACATTGTGTCTTTTGATGAACTGAAAATGGAGACATGGGGATCTCTTTACTGAAGAGGTCTTTGTGGCCCCAAAATAGTATAGAGAGGATAAACACTGTTGAACACAAGGCAAGTAGCAGAAATATATCCTGTTTTTCCTTTTTTTTGAGGCATCTTCGCTTAGGACAGAAAATCCTTTGGGGAAATATTTTCCTTTGAGGAAAAAAAATCTGACTTTAGGCATGAGTCCACGACAAACTATTTCCTAAACTACATAAGAGAAGATATACTCACCCAAGGTTCATAATAGATTATTCTGAGATTAATGCAGTTTCAAGAAAGGGATATTTTTGAAGAAAAATTTCTAGGAGCTACTTTATGTCAAAGTAATTGGAATATAAATTAATTTACTTCCAAGTTTTAATAATATGCTAGCATGCTTCTTATGTATATACTTTGCAAGCATAGTTGCATTTGCTCTTCTAAACTTTAGAACAACACATAATTTTTGGTGAGTTAGAAGATGATATAATATGTGGATAAATGGGCAGAGATACCTTTACCCTAAGCTCTGATATGTCAGAGTACACGAAACCCATGACCAGAGCTAGAGGGGGAGCGATTGTCTTGAAACTAAATTAACTACTTACCACAGAAATTCAAAGTTCAACTAATTTTGAATAAACTGTAAATTTAACTTGAATTGACAATCAAGTAAAAATTAGTATAATGCAGAAACATAACAAGAATACAACACAGAACACCAACTTTTACCTGGAAAACCTCATTGGGGGTTAAAAGAGGACCTAGTCCATGCAGATTAAACCCAGAAGAAAGGTATTATAACACTAGGTGTCAGATTCTAAACCCTAGAATCACTTACGTTACCTCTCATTTGGACTCACGCCAGTTGTTGCTCCTCGAACACTGTTGCTTTTGATCTACGAATCTGCTCTTCTTGCGATTCATTGATCTCGTCTACTAGTCATCCACACTTTTAGGCTGTGTGAGTTGTAATGTGTTGAACTCCTTGATGCATTTGGATTATAGATGATTGAATACTCAATAACACTTGCCATCTTAATGCTTGATGATGAATGAAAGAAACAAAAAGCTCGAGCAATTTGATTTCTTGATTGCACTCTATGTGTGTGGGGGTATGCTTTTTAATGCTAGAGTATGCTTCGTGTGTTTCTCTAAAAACATAGGCCTTTCATGTAGTCCTTTATGCTGAAACTGACTTGGGTTTTATATCTTTGTCCGGTGAGTTTTGATTGATGTTTCGATCGCTCAAACTCCCTGCACTCGGAATACTTTTCCAATTTAGAAACAACCTTATTATGCATTTAATAACTCCCTGGAATCAAAACATGTTTGATGAACCTAAGATATGAATAATGATTAGAATGCATGAATATGAAACCCTAAATTGGTGAGTGCATATTTGGGATTTGAATTTATCTTCATATCCTTGTTGAATCTTTGAAATCCTCAAATTTCCCTTGGATTATGGCAAATCAACTAACTTACTTTTGGAAAAATAAAAAACAATCACGAAATCAAAAGTACAGACTCCTGTTTGAACGAAATTTGCCACTAACTTTTGAAAAAAAATAAAAAATACGAAATCAAAAAGTACCAACTTGTTTGAATGAAATTAGCTTACCTAATACATCTATTGACCTAACAATCTTGAATTTGAATGTTTAGAAGGGACAACTTAATCTTACTGGAGACTGAACATGATTAAATTTGTGGATACCTGATTCCAGCTTTATCTATTATTTCATTCTTCAACTGTAGGATTTGTTGATTTCTCCCTCGAGACTTCTTTATACAATGATTGAACATCCTGTCATAGAAACATGCCTTTAACCTTAAGACTTTTGTGTTGCCTTTACATCTTCAATTGCCTTGAAATTTTGTTCTTAATCCCTTATATTGAGGAGGTTAAACAGAATTGGATGTCCTGTTTCCAGTTTTGTCAGATATGCTCAAATATTTTTAATGATTTTCGGAAGCTGTATACATTTTTCTTATTCATTGTGATTATATACATATTTTCTTTAAAACATCATCCAGGAATAGGACTGTAGCTGCTGTGCAGGATTTGGTTATATCTGATGTGTATGGGAAAAGGCTTCTTTTTGTGCTTCATTCTGATGGGATCTTACGAGTCTGGGACCTTTTAAGTCGTAGCAGAATTTTCAGTCAAACCATTAGTGTTGCAACATTGGCAGGCAATTTCTATGATCTTTTATCTAATTCCTACATTGTTTGCAATTTCTACTATGATCTTCATATTGCCCTTATTGAGCTCAAAATTATGTTGAATTCCTAGAATTATCAGTAAATATTTTTTATAATTGGCTGGTTAAATAAGTCATTCGTGGAAGTTTGAAGGTCATTCGGATGTATTTGCTCATAATTTGGAAGATTGGTGAACTACCCATTTGCTTGTTAAGGGATAGTTGTGATTTTATTAATAAGACTGTACTTCATCTTTTTGAGAATCGTAGAATTGGGTAGTGAAATAGTATTTGCTGATTTTTTGCTCTTGTTTTTTCTGATCTCAATGTTTTGCTTTCAGGAGTGACATTGGAAAGGTTATGGGTCAGGGAAGCAGACAATAGCACCAGTACAATTCATTTTGCAGTCCTATATAAACAGACTTCGGTACGTGTCATTGAAACAAGCATTTGATCTTTAAATTATCTTTTGATGTGCAAAATATATTATATGCATTTTCATCCATGCTCTCTTTACTCTTTCATTTGCAACTTTGCCAATCCAGCCCAGTAAATTTTTTCCCTCGTTCTGATATTTTTTTTTGGGGGTGTGTGTTAATCGAGGCTGTCCCAACTCCTTTTGGGGCGCGACATAACTCTCTCTCTCTCTCTCTCGAATGGATCTTAAGGTTAAGCAGTGTAATAGATATGTAGATCAAGTCGACATAGCCTTGTAAGGTTTGATTTCATCTTGAAAATTTGCTCAGTATTGTTTTCCTTTCTTGTCAGAGATGGAGATTAGATGAATTTCTTTCTTGTTGGAGATGGAGATTGGATTTAATGGAAGAGATCACGATGATTTCTTGAATTGGTGATCGTTGTTGGTATATAACCGATCGCGAGCCAAGCTGAGCCTGAGCTTGTCGAAACTCTACTGAGCTGAGCTCGCGCTTGGCTTAGCTGAGCTCACCTGAGCTTGTCGAAACTCTTCCAAGCTGAGCTGAGCTCGAGCCTGGCTTAGCTCAGCTCACCCGAGCCCGAGTCGAGCTCGAACACTTCCTTGGAGATGACGAGCCGAACCCGAACAACACAACTTGGCTTGGCTCGGTTCATTTGCAGCCTATCCATGGATGAGAAGAGATTTCACTATAATTCCATATAGATGTTACAACAGTAGAGTACAATATCATGCACATGTCTTTTCACCAAGTACCACTCCACGAGCTTGCCTCCTCTTTACCAGTGTCACCGATGTTTTTTCTACTCTAGCAACCCATAAATTATCTCTACCCAATCAACTCCCTGTAGTCTCTCCATCTCATAAGTACCCACCCATAACTTAGGTACCTATTTATATAGTTTTAAACCTAATTTCTTGTTGACAACGATTACAATTCCTTGGAGCCCAAAACTTTTCTAACAAGAAATTTCCTAACAAAATACAACTTTAAAATATAAACCTGGCTAGACTAGGTATTTGAGACAAAATTCCCAATAGGCTCAAATTTTATCCAGCGAATCATTGCTTCCCACGACATTGATCAGGACAAGTCATTGCAACTTCAATATTGCACACAAACCAAAACACTTTTTAGGAACTTCCACCCATGGACCATTATGACCTGGTTTGATTTACGGACTTTAATCTAAGGCTCCTTACTTTTCGGATTGTATGCCAAGATGTCTCGATGCTATTGCAAAACTCTAATTGTCCATACTGTACGCTGCGCGATCAGTTAAACCTCCAAGGCTCCACCTTAACTACTTAAGCTCTATGCCATGTAAACTAGTTAATTGATTGTGAAACCTTTCACAACACGCATTGAGACTCCTTGTGTTTTTAGGATCTTTTTCACCTTTGGCTTTGATACCAATTTCTCGGGATCGAATGAAAGAAAATATATCAATCACACATAAACACAAGATATAATGTGTTTCGGCACAAACTGGGGTACATTCATGGATGAGAAGATATTTCACTATAATTCGATAGAGATATTACAACAGTAGAGTACCAACAGGTCCAACACTGTGTACATGTCGGGAAAAAGAAACACTGAAAAGAAAAATGCAACAGTCCACGATCGAGTCAATCGGTGGACCGGCTTGTCACCGCTCCACATTTGACCGGAGCGCATCGTCGGCCAACATCCGCTTCCCTTTCAACAATTTCAAGCACTCTGACTCTCTTTTCAAAGTCCTTTTCATCTTTCCCTCATAGTACTTGCTTGCTATCGGTCTATCACTCGTTTTTAGCCGTGGATGAAATGTATTGCATGGTTGGTGTTGCATTCCTAAACAACCCGGCTCGCAAACAACGCCTCGTGGTGCGACAAGGTCCGGACACGTCGGGGCTTTCACCTTCTTGGGTGCCCCCTTCCAGGGGACTTGGGCCCAGTCCGTCACTATGGACGCTTCTCCAAACTACAATTCGGACGATGGGGCCCTTCGATTTTCAAGCTAGGCTCTTCTTAGTTCGCTCGTCGTTACTAGGGGAATCCTTGTAAGTTTCTTTTCCTTTGCTTATTGATTTGCTTAAACTCAGTAGACAACACCACTTAACCAGGGGTCGCAATTAAGTCATTGTTGGTGACAGCACATCAAGGTCGTTGTAGCTTCCCGCTGGTGACATTGGCATGTATGACAGGACGCTTAAGGGTTTCTCAACCACCACTTGTTGTAACGTCCGTGGCCAATGAGTCATTTTTTGAGCCAACTGCGAATTGGGGCCATTGTCCACCCCCAACTCTTGCCACTGAGCGTGTTTGGGGCGATGCGATGTGAGACGCCCAGGCGGACTTGCCCTTGACTTAATGGCTTCGAGCGCAACTTGTGTTCAGAAACTCAATGTTCATGGGATTTTGTAATTTATACCAAGTATCGCAGTTCACTACCTTCTTCATCGATGCGAAAGCCGAGATATTTGAGAGTAGTTTTGTTTCGATAAAAGAAGATGCCACCTCGAGATCTCACTCACGGACGGGGCTTTGTGGGCTCGCTCTTTTATTCGTGTTCCTTGGCGCAGTTCACGCTGAAGTTTCGTAATTTTGCTAGGAAAATGCTTGCCTCCTTGTGAAAGGATCGACAATGCACTTCCCGTGATAGTAGGGTGTTAGCATCCCACTATTGTTATAACACATTCGCGGGTTGTTCCGCTGGGACGGTTCGACAATGATCCATTTGCAGGTTCAACTACAGAAGTCCTGTTACGACTTCTCCTTCCTCTAAATGGTAAGATTCAGTGGACTTCTCCCGTCCTCCCGATGTTGCCGGCAATGAACTGGCCACGTTGTTGCGATCCTAACACTTAACCGAACCGTTCATTTGGTAGGAGCGATTGGCAATGTATACAAAGGGTAGGGACGTAGATAACGTGAGCTGATGACTCGCGCTTACTAGGAATTTCTCATTGAAAATTTTGAAGATTAACTAGGCCTATCGGCCAAGGCTATAGATTCGTTGAATACATCACTGTAGTGCATGTGCGGCCCAGAACATCTATGGGCATCACAAACTTGTTATTGCCTCAAACTTTTGTGGCCTGGAAGGCCATAGTCCCTCTAAGAAAGCTAGCTATGGAGGGCACCTCCGCATAGCTAGTCAGTACGTTGATGTCTGGTTTGGTAATGGAATTAACCAGATAAATCGCTCCACCAACCAAGAACGCCCATGCACCACCACCCATAGAATCAAGAAAGAGCTCTCAGTCTATCAATCCTTCACCTTTTCACCACGTACCAATCCGCGATCCTGTTTCCTCTTTACCAATGCCACCGGTGTTTTTCCTACTCTATCAACCCATAAACTATCTTTACCCAATCAACTCTCTCATGAGACTACACCTGTCTCAATATCAGAATTCTCAACCCATAACCTAGGTACCTATTTATAGAGTCTTAAACCCAATTATTTGTTGGACAAGGATTACAATTCATTGGAGCCTAAAACTTTTCTAACTAGAAATTTCCTAACAAAATATAACTTTAAAATAGAAATCTAATTAGACTAGGAATTTGAGACAAAATTCCCAACACACACACACACACACACACACATATATTTGTTGTGTAGGAGAGAGCCTTTAGGAAGGGAACTAAGGTTGCCTGGAAAGCAAGCCCTATATTCTTTCATCCAAATGCAATTTGGAAGAGACCTTGCCTTTTCCTTTCTGCTCAGCTAGATTGATTTAGAAGTATATGGTCTCCCAAAAGTTGAGCTCTTGGTTAGTGGTTCACAAGTAGGTTAGTAGAAATGAGGTGCTCCGGGCTTAACAAGGAAACAGCCTCTCCGCAAGGGGAGGTAAGGTTGCGTACGCCCTCCCCAGACCTGCAATGGTGGGAGCCTCATGCACTGGGTTTGCCCTTTAGGTGCTCCAGGCTTAATAAAGCTCATAGGCAGATTTGTGTTTGCTTTGAAAACAAAGAGCGATAGCTGTTTGCTTTCAAAACAAATAAATAGTGACAGTTATCACCACCTCTTTATTCATTTTTCCATTTATGTGTTGTCTCGTCTCTTATAACTTGTGACTCTTCACCTTTGCTAGGACTAGTTGGTTTGCACTGTGAAGATTCATTCTGTCAGAAAATTTGTGTGATGGTTGGACTTAGTATGGAGGTAGAGCTTAAATTCATTAGCATGCGGCTTTCTGCTATCGGGGTTCCTTGAATTGAAAGCAATTCTGTAATGTATTGTGTCAAGGGTTTTTGCAAGGTTGGCTTTGGGTTATGGTGCTTTTCTTCACTTATTTTGTTACAGCATACAAAAGGTTTCTCTTGAATACTGTTCTGTTAGATTGGATTGTCTTGTGATTTCTTAGCGGTCTGAGAAAATCATCCATATATATATTTGGAAAATTCTCCCGGGTGGGAATAATTAAAGCGAGACCATTGTTGCTGTCTTGATATTCATGGTCGGCTTGGGATTGGAGGTATCTTTATTGATGTTGATGGGAAAAAAGTTGTTTTTTTCCCATGCTAATGGATTTTAGGCATGCATTGAGAGAGGAATCTATTGGATATCTCTCTGCCAGTGCTTGATTGAGATGGAGAGAGAGAAGGGGAGGGGGAAAGGAAGGATGAAGCTTGTAGGTGGTGGGTTTTTTGTATATATCTACATCCCTGCGCACATGGTGTTTTGGTTATCTTCTGAGGGAATTCTTGGATCTTGACTACATCCTTAGAGACGTGACTTAATTGAATTACTAGATAGGCTAAGGCTAATAAAAGTGCAATTTTTTGGCAAAGCTTAAAGCTTCTGCTACTGTTCCTATGGCATCTCATTGTGACGGCTTCCGAGGTTTCTATAGGTGTACTTTTCCCTGATTTCATCTTGCTCTTAGTTTGTCTCTGCCTTTCTTTTCTCAGAAGGATTTCTCATCCTTCTTGTTTTGTACTTCTCGTTTTACAGAGAAGGAAACAAACTTGTGAAAGTCCAAACATCTTCAGCAGCCAGTGTATATCATTGTACTCCAATTGTTTGGTTATTAAATCTTCTACAGCTGTTATGGAGAAGAGTTTTTACATTTGCTATCTAGGAGAGTTGCTTTAAATGTTTCTGTCCACTTAATAGATATATTGGCTTGTTTTGTTTTTAGTTTTCAAATCTGAATATGTTAATGCAGGATGTTCATTTTTAGCTTGTCAAAATTATGTTCTGCAGTTGATCCTAAAAGACCTCAGGATCTTTGTTTAAATGATACCTGAACTGATTTTCTTATTGTTTTCACAATTTTATCTTTGGAACTGACTATATTTTTGGCCCAAATATGAAGGAATTTATCACGGAGCAGATCAATATATATAGCCTCCATTTTAGCCTGGGGGATAAGACCATTTTGTTGTTGGAGCCTTCAATACAAACTATTCCTTTGGAGGAGGTAATCCATTAGAATGTCCTCCTTATATCTCTATCCATTAGCTTCTCCTCTTTATCCTTTTAGAATGATCGACCCTTTTTTTTTTACACTGTGTTGGATGTCTAACACCATCAATTTTGTTAGGGTGGACTCATTGATGTCAAGCTTACTTCTAACAAAATATGGATGCTAAAAGAAGATGGATTCATAATGCAAGAGCTGTTCGGTACAAATGTTAATGGGTAAGTTCCAGTACCTTTTACTTATCAGTTAATAATTAATAGTATGTAAATTTAATGTCCATCAACCTTGAAGCTAAATTTATATTTTAGGCTACCATGCCTCATTGAGATGAGCTGAATACATGCATTATATTTTGGCATTGATTAATGAACTCTTAAACTAGTCCATATAAATTTGACTATCAGTGATTCTCTTTCGCCTTTTTTCCCCCTCTTCTCTCTATTTAGCTTTGAGACAAATTTTATTCATTTCCCCCCTAAAATTTGCTGGTCTATATTCTCTTGTAATCATAAATGTTTTGACGAGTTATTATAAAGGATTATTAGATATGTTCTCTGTGCAGCGTTTCTTTTCCAGAATCACAAAAGGAGTATTGACTTAAGTCGTTGTTTTTAGTTATTTATATGGTTGTTCGTTTTATTTGTGTATATATATATATATATATATATATATTTACTTATCAAAAAAAATATATATATATTTATTTATGGGATTTCAGTCCTATACTTGGTTATAAATGCTTCTTTGTTGATATGTTTGAGGATACATATTTATAAAGAAAAGCTATCCTATGCACTAGCAGGAGTCTTTTTAGCAGTGCACCTAAATTTTTTTGTACTTGAGATACCCTTATTTAATCCGGTTTCATCTTATCGCATTCGATAAACAGCCCCAGTACATTGTGAAGCACCTAAAAATCTTAGTAAAGTCATCCACAATTACTCTTTGCGACGTCCTATACCGAAGTAGTGACGAGAACTTAATATTGTGGACATTGTAGTTTTCCTACAGTTTTTGAATTTTTTTTTTTTTTTCTTCTATTGTTTCAGTACTGCCCAAGAGATTTCATACAGAGAGATACAAAGATCTGGAATACATACCAGAAGACACTACCATGGATCTTTAATTGTAATTAAATAAAATATCTTACTCTTTCAAATCAATTTAAAGTAGCGCTCCATCTCTATAGAGAATAAGTACAATAGGTTCATGATTTAAAGAAAGTAAGAACAGCGAAATGGTCTCGAATGGATTATTTGTGCACTTCAAACAGACGGAAGAAGTTTGTAGTTAGTAGAAACATGGTGCGAATCAGTAGTAACTGTATATTTTCTAGTTTTTTGGGGCTACCACTTCCTCTTATTATAGGAACCAAAAGAATGGAAGTCCTATTTAAAGATTTTCAAGCAAGAGATTGATTAATCATTGATTGCTATGTCTGTATGTTCCTGGAGATCATGTGTGTTGGGAAGAGGTATCAGTTTGTGTTTCTAACCAAGGAAACCTAGATGAGGAGATTGATACAGGAAATTTATTTGGACAGGAAATATATTGTCAGGTTAAATATTAGCACATGTTTAAATGTCTCCAAAGTGGGAAAGGTAGTTGGATTAGTTTATATTATCACATATATAAATTTTTTTGAATAGTTTTGCTATAATTTTGAGCTTTATTAATCCGGCATATTTAATGTTAGGGGAGTAGCACACTGCTATTCTTTGCAGGATGCATTTGTTGCTGACCAGTTATTTCAAAGTCCTGAACATTCTTCCGATGATCTTCTTTGGCTTGCTTATTCAATATTTTCATCGCTAAAGGTATGGTGAACCTGTTGCTATGTTATCTGTGCTTTTATTCTTCTAGATTGTACTTTACATGACAGTTTTTCTAGCCTTTTAGTGACTAATGAACTTGTGTAAAAGCACTGATAGTAATCTTAGAAGTTGTACGCTTCTTTCACCTGTTAGCCTATTTGGTGGAAATTTCTATGTCATTGGCACAATTGATTGATTTAGGATTATTGTATCGTTTGGGTTGTTTCAAACACCGGCAGATGGCTGTTTTAGGTTTTCAGCATGGGGGTAGATCTTAATTTCTAAATTTAATTTGATTAACTTAGGTCAATTAAACATAATATAACCTTTTTCCAGATACTTTTGGGTCAGTTACATGAATCATATTTTTCCATTCTTTTCTATTAAGGCCGTAGCCTCTGTCACACCACAATCATCCACATGTTATCATATCTTTCCTTCCTAAGCCTACCCATTACCCTCAATATGGATAATGTCACTCTTCCTAACTAGTGCACTTAGTGCTCTCCTGTACACATTTATAGATCATCTTAATCTATTTTTTTCTCATTTTATCTCCAACTACTTCAACCATTTCATGAACGTGTTCATTTCTAGTTCTGTTACTGTACATTTATCTCACTTTTCACATTTCTGCCACACTTACTTTATGGTTGTGTTGTTTCTTAGCTGCTTAACATACTGCCCCATAAAGTAGGACTAGTCCGACAACTGTTTTATAGAACGATATTGGTCCTGGAATTTTTTTTTACGTAGCTACCTACCACAACCTTTCTCCTTTTTCCAGGCCTGGGACTGGCTGTGTGAGGATAATGGTATTAGAATACGAACCTAGAATATGACTTGGATACAACAACAACAACAACCAAAGCCTTTTCCCAACTAAGAATACGACTTGGATCTTGTCAACTATAATCATGCCCAGGTCGTAATTGGGTTGACATGAATGACATGAAAAATAAACGTGCTGTTTATGTGTTTCTAACTTAACCCTATAACCATTTATTGTTTTTGTTCACACAGAATGAGCGAAACCTGTATAAATTGTTTCAGAGGGGTAAAATAAATTTAAAAACTGACGGTCATATTATACTGAAACCCTAATTCTTAATCTTCAAACCACTTTTGAGTAGGGCTTTGTGGCTGCTGTTCCTGCATTTCCTCTTCGTAAGATTAAGTCTCATAATATGGATAACGGGCTCCATATTTTTAGATTTTCAGCCTCAATACCATGAAAGTAACCACAATTTCTTCTTTTACTTTTCATTTGTTTTAATTTAATGCTATCTAACTTTTAGTTGAGACCCAACTTTTGGACCAAACCCTCTCTCTGTAATGATGATTGCTTCTTTTACGTTTTACTCTTATAATCTAACGATCTGTTGCTTTTAGTACAAACACTTTTGGACGAAGCCCTCTTTCTATTTATATATGTATAGAATTATCTTTTCCCCCCTTTTCCTTGCATGTTTTGGTGTAGATAGCTACTAGAGATAATGGACGTTACCAATTTGGTCCATAGGCTACATCAATTTCATTGTTACATCCTGCTTAAAAGCACGTGAGATTGACTCAGCGCTGCTTACCCATGCAGCAATTTCAATTTATTTGTTGTTTATGTTAGGTTTGTTTTATTTCTCTGCAATATTACTGTTATCAAAAGGAAGGTTTTCAGATATTTATGTGTTGCTTACAGTGTTTCACTCGTGTACATTTTTGCAGGATCAAATTGTCCTGTTTTTATCTTCTATTTTCTTACGTAGGCTGCTACTTCCTGGGGTTCATCATAATGCTGTTCTCCGAGCAACGTTTCAAGATTATAATAAGCATTTGACTGATTCCGAATTTCATTCCTTAACTGTTGATGGGTTAAAAAAGGAAATCCTTTCACTTATAGAGCATGAGGTTTTCTTTTCTTTACCTTCTGCAGTTTCTCTACCTATTTAAGTTACTCTTCTTTCCCTTTGGTGCTTTTGAATTTCTGTTTTTATTATTGATTTATTTATATGTTTTGGGGTAGGGTTCACGTGAACTGATGACTCTACATTATGTACTAGGGTGTCTCTGAAAATCCAGTGTCAGTACTTTACTGCTGGAAAACCTTTTGTTCCCGCTATTTTCATAATTGGTGCAAAAATAATGCACCATTTGGTATGCTCATTGATTCATCTACTGGAGCTATTGGTTTAATCAGAAAAAAATCAATCTCTTTGTTCCGCCGTTTAGAGGATATCGAGCTTCTTAGCTACGGTATGTTGGGGATTCTTAGTTTTGAAGTCAACATGTCTCAGCATAGATTTTCGGACAAAGTTGTTTGTAGTTGTTCTTTAATAAGTTTTTGTATTCTTATGCTGCAGGTTCTTTTGATCAACTTGGCGATTTTATAAGCTCTGGGTTGGGTATTTCTGTTGATTCCCTTGAATGTGAGATTCTTCTTGAAGTTCTCCGATGCCTTAGTAATATCAGCCAACAGTTGGGCAAAGCTGTTTCGGCTATATATTACGAATCACTTCTCAGTGCACCAATTGTATCGTCTGAAGAAGTTGTTCCTCGCTTACTGAAGATTTTAGAAACTGGTCATAGTTCATCACTAGCAGCTCTCCATGTATCAGATCTGGGAACGGATATTGCTTGGGAGAAGGAAGTGGCAGGTCACAAAAATCTGAGGAAATTCTCTATAGAGATGTTTCTTTCTTTTCATGCTTTGTGCAATAAAGCTACCACGTGGGCCAAAGTTTTGAAAGTGATAGAGAGCTACTTGAAATTTCTCGTACCTTGCAAAATTATACAAAAGATTGATTCTGAAGTAGTCTTTAGTATCAACACTTCTCTGACGGTCCAGGCTACTTCGCAAGTTGCAAAAGTTATGTTTGAATCCGCATTGGACATACTTCTGCTGCTAAACTATCTCGTGAATGTCAGTGGACAGGTCAGTTTTTGTTTTTGGTTAAGTAAATGTCAATGAAACAAAATAAAAGTTATGTATATATGTTTATTTATTTATCTTATCTGGGCAGTGATTGTATTTTAATCCCAATGCTTATCTCATGATTACAGTTATTTGGTCTTGTGAACTGATCTGTGTAGAAGCCTTGAAGGAAGAAAAATTGACTTACTTCTATTATCTCTGGTGTACATATTGTTGTAATCTGTGGTTTGAATATCTAGGATAAGGGTTGGCTTTATGAAAATTTAAAGTCTTTCTTGCTTCTTATATAATTGTGTCAAAAATATTTAAATGTCTCTATTTCACAAATTGCTTTGTGAACCCCATCACAAGTTGGTGCTTGGGAGTCAAACTTGTCCAACTTTTGCTTAATTCTTTCTTAAAAGATGATATTTGCTGTTACCTTAGCGCATGTGCAATGTTTAAGCTTTTTCTTATGAGTTGACAATCCTCTTCATTATAATTTTGTTATGCCATGTTCGGTAGGATGATCTAGGGATGTCAATATGGCAGGGCACCTCTATAACATACCCACCCCGAAGAGGAAGATCAATTCCCAAGCCTGACCCGTTCCGCCCTGCATTAGAGTTGGGGCAGTTCAGGTCGCCCCACTATGCATACTTTTATATATATATATATATATATATATATAGTTTAAAACTAATAAAATCAAACTTGATTAAATGATTATAAACAAATGCTTAACAATCATAATCCATCCAATTACTTAGCTTTGTAGTGAAAATTTTAAATTATCTCCAAAAATAAAATCTTAAGTTATCTTGAAAAACAATGTAAAGAAAAGGCTCTAACTAACTTTCTCAGGGACGGGTTAAACTGACATCCCTAGAGATGCACAATAGTAGTAGCTGCCTCATTATTGTGGTTCAAGTTTGTTATTCCTTGCCGATTAATCTTAAATTCTTCGACAAGAATCTTCACTCACTGCATTTTACAAGCCTGCGTTCAAAATTTATCTTGAGCAGTAGATGTAACCATAGCTTGTTTCTTATTTTGCCTATTCACTTAAAATACACAATTCCATAATGAATACACTGTCCAATTGTAGGCTTTCATTCTAGGTATGTGTGGACCATGTAAATTAGGTTATAATATTTTGCCTTACATGGGGAAACTTGAGGTTTTGTAGAATAAAGGTTAAATTTGAGCTGTCATTTATGGATTCAGGGATCCTCAGGAGAGTTTGGTTGTGATGTTGTGGATCAGTTTTGGGTTACTCGCAATGATGCACTAGATATAAGAATAAAACAATCTGGAAGGTAATAAAAATAAGAACAGAATAAATCTATCAAATAAACAAAAACACTGTGAAGTGTACATTTCGTTGTCTAAATGATTAATGCAAGTCTTACCGATATTAAACTTGTTTTGTATGAAATTTTCCAAAGTATCTCCTATTGACCTAACACATTTGTGCTGCGATGAACATGCTATGCTACCCTACTTAAAATCATATCCGTTAACTTTATCCTTTTTGCTTGTCAATGGTCCTAAATTGAAGTTGCTAAGCAATTTTTAAATGGCTTCTTTACTCACTTGTCCGTGATATTTGAGGAGCCCTTGCCTAAAAGTCAAGATTCCGTTGCTGCAATCATGTTGTAATAATTAACAGAATTTGACTGGCCCCTGGACTGGTTTTGTGGCAGGCATGACACATTAAATTAAGCACAACAAATGCAAATTTAAATTATGCAATTCACAATTTCAGAAATAAAATTTTCTCTAAATCATCATCTTTTCCATTTTCTGTATTATTCTGTTAACAAGCCTAAAAAAATGTAAGATTATGTAAACTTTTGTGGAGGTAGCTTTTAAATGAATTTCTTGCATCTAGGAACAACCTCTTCTTGTCTCTGTCATCCCTCATTCGGGATGCCAAATGCATATGTAACCTCAACCTGTCTACTATTTTGACACAAAGACACTCTTTCTGATATTTATTTTTTTCATTTGTTATTGTGGTAGCGAGTTGAATTTTTTGTGATTAATATTTTTCATGCTTTAGTGAGTTGATACGACATCAAATTCTTTTCACTATCTAGAATGTAGGTTCTGATGATTCAAATTCTTCCTGGTTTTGCAGATACGCATGTTACCCGATGACATTTCCAAAATACAACTTGAGTTGGTTCCGATGATTCAAGAAATTATTACTGAGTGGCATATCATCCATTTCTTTGGTACAACACCATCTGAATCACCTGCCATTGAAGATTTCAGTTCTCAACTTTCATCTTTACAAATTGGTAGGTGTATACTGTATTCTAATTGCTAACGCACCACGTTTCTCTGTAGCTAGGTTGACCATATCACCATAACAATGTATGAATGTAGGTCTAGTTTTATTGTAAACTCAGCCTATTGTGTTTAGTGTCTTATCTTTTCAAAGCAGGGCACAAGCTTGGAAAGAGGAGAGGTCTATAAGGCATTTTGATAGTGAGCGTAAAACTTTTATCGTGATATATGATCATGTCTAGTTATAAGGACTATATGAACATGTCTAGTTATCTTATAGTAGAACAGAATATTCATGGAACTGATTAAGGTTTTTCCTGCTATAATTGACTAATGCGTCCGTAGAAGTTTCCTAAGAATATGAAATTACAACTACTTTATCTAATTTGTCCTACTACTGTGAATTTAGATTGGGATTCCAATATAAATAGAAGTCCTTTCGTCTCATCTGTGACAGTGAATTGAATGAACAAACGGATGAGATCAAGAAAAAGATTGAGGAATTTGATGAACGATTCGGAAGAAAGAAATGGGAGAAGAAAATTCAGATGGATTCGCAAAGAATCTGTGGATTGAATCTAAAAAGAAGATAGTGAAATAGCTCTTATGATTCAATATTAATGTGGACTTCTTTGTTACTTTGACTCAATAAATCTTAGGGATGGACTAATTAAGTCCTAATTTATTGGTTGATTGTATCATAAACCATTTTTTTCTTTCTTTTTTTTTTGGTGGTGCGTGGAACTTTGACATACCTGATAATTACTGGGTCCCCTTTCCATAATGTCCTCCCTTTTATAGTTTGTTTTAAATATCCCTTCTTCTGACTATTGACACTGATGAACTCTGATGATGTCAAAATATCGGTTATTACTTTAAGGAGGAAAGTGGATTGAACTGGAACTGTTTTGGATAACAAAGCTCCATCTTTAACTCATGCAATTTTAGTTAAATCATGACGCTGTAATGCACCTTTTTAACCATCCCTTCATCTACCACAACACCATTGTGCACGACCACCCCAATTATAAGCCTCTTCACCCTTCTTCCGATCCGGCACCAACCACACATCATTAACATCGACATCCAATAATCTCATGTACTTGCCACCACTGTGCGACCATGGCTGCCAAAACCCACAGGTAATTCACCAATACATTACCATCATATAGTAGATCCCTCTAAATCCAGCCACATCCCAGAACCATTACCATCACCGCTGAATCCGATCATTAGATCTTTATTTGTAATTATTTGGCGGAATTTTTGTTTCCTTTTGTAGTAACATGCATCTCTTTATAAAGGGTAAGAATGTAAAAGTACTCTTTTCAGTTAACATTATCTAGCCAACATACCTGGCAGGGGAGGCAGTGCTATTTTCTAAACAAAAGGGGATGCCAATATAATTTCTTCAGGGAGTTGATGTATTGTACCATCTAAAATTAGTTGGGAAAATGTGTGTGTGCATTGATCAGTTGGATCAGATTCCAATTTAACCCAAGTGAGAGTTTGTATATTAAATAAACTTTAGATATTTGATTATAACTAGATTGACACAAGTGTTCAGATGATTCCAATTTAACCCAAGTGAGAGTTTCTATATTAACTAAACTTTAGATATTTGATTATAACTAAATTGACTCAAGTGTTCAGATTCAATCTGGTTTGTTAAGCTTATTATTTATGTATCCCCAATGCACTTCAATGAATTTAAATAGTAATATTAAGATATCAGGTAGATATTATATTGGTTCTTATACATGGTTATCAAAACCGTGATTTTGGTTGTAAGGTTTCATGATCCTAAGATCCCAACTTATCAAAAAAAAAACAGATCCTAAGATCCAAACTTACAGATCGATCCAGATCATATGAAAATTACAGATGGATAGGATCATCATATGATCGTGTCATAGGATTGTTGACGTTTACAAAAAATCTCATAATCGGTTTATTTATGGTTGGAGAATTTTTTTTTTTTCAGTGGATTAATTTTAAATCTTTTGTAAAAATAGTTGGTTATTGTGGAATGTGCAATTGACATTTGGTTGATTGGGTTAAATAATTTATTGATTTGTTTCATTAAAGTAATTTTTGTATTATAAAACACACATTTTCGTAATGAGAAAATGAGTATATTTTAAGAAATTGAAAACAGAAGGATCCAAAACCTTGGTCTTCCCATGTAAAAGCTTGCTTGTAAATTACATGGCGTAAGGGTTTTACCTTCTACGCCACATTATGAAATATACTTGTGTCAAATTGTGCAAACCTGCATGTTTTATATGTTTACACTAATTTAATTTTTTTCTGTGTGTTTTAGATTTGTTCTGTATCTATTCCATATAGTTTTATGCTTTCCCCCCTTATTTGTAGGATCTTATGATTTTCCATCTGTTACTTTGAACCGATCCTATTGACCTCCTAATTAATTCAACATATGATTCAATATTTACAACCTTGTTTTTGTATTACAACTCTAATTACTCATATTTGTCTTTGGTTTGGATCAAATTTGGATTTTTGAATATTTTATCAAATGTCAAATTTGTACTTGGATACAAGTGTTTAGGATACATCAGTCTCATATTCTAGTTTGGATCTTGTACATGTAATCCAAATTCTGATCTTGCTAAATCCAACCCTGGTTAAACTTGTTTGTTTCCCAAATATGTGTTATTTAAGTACAAAAACAATATAACAACTACTTTAGTTTTTCTGTTGCAATTGGTAGGCCTATTAACAATTTGGGTGTCAGATACAGATTTCAACGGCCATAGTTCAATAGAACTTCCAGTATTTTTGAGTCTGTTGAGTTGGATGTCATGTCAATCTTATTACTGATGTTATTTTATGGTGTACTTTTGTGGTATTTTGTCTGTGGTCAGATGGCAAAGCTGATGAGAGATCATGGAATAAGATGCTTGGCAAATGTGACTTCAAATTGGCTTTTATACTCTTATTAAGTGCCCGAAGTACCCCTGAAGACCAGAACCACCTTTCTTCAAGATGTCATCCCAATCCGAGCAACATTATTCTTTCAGTAAAAGGCTTTACTAGCTGGCTGATATGGGGCATGACTGGAGAAGCATCTTCTGCCTTCTTCAGCCATTCAACTGAGCTTGCTCTCATCTTACTTAGGCACGGGCAGTATGATGCTGTTGAGGTCTATTGCTATGCTTTTAATTCTCTTTGAAGATGAAACTCCCCCATCCCCACACACCAAAAAGCACCCCCAACCCAACCCAACCCCCCCCCCCCCCCCCCCCCCCCCCCCCCCCCCCCCCCGGGCGGCAAAACAAAAAGAAAAAGAAAAAATGATTTCTCTTTTTAGTTTCTAAATATAAAGAGAAGTAGACTGAAACAATTTTCTTTCTTATTTAAGTACCTACTTAATATCGTGGAGGCACATTCACAAAAGGAAAAGACGTCGGGAAGTATTCAGAGTGATGATGGTAAATGGTTTACAATCCTCCATCTTCTCGGATGTTGCCTTCTTGCTCAGGCACACTGTGGATCACCTGGAATCCTGAAAGACAGAAAAGTTCGTGAAGCTGTTCGTTGTTTCTTCAGGTAATATATATATATATATTTGATATGTAATTAATTTTTGTTTTCCCATTATGATTGTCTCCTACCTTGTATGCATCGCATACCCATTATATGGGTAAAACAAACTTAAAAAGAAGACAGTAAGAAAAATTACATCTTTACATATACGAAAAATAGAACTTTAATTCGGTAAAGTTTTGATATAAAAAATCATATTCCGAAAGCTTCACAGAAAGATTTAAAAAAAACACAAATAAGATTATGTAGGAGCATCAGTTTTAAAAAGCTCGAATTTGGAACTTCATGATTTCAATCAGCCCAAAATGATTATTTATTCATCATATGCTCCTCACTGATCCATTCTGATCTTATTATCAAGAAAAGCAACATATGAAAATCAAAACAAATGAAAAGCAAATTCATATGAAAATCAAAACAAACCAAGGAGATAGAGAGAGAGAGAGAGAGAGAGAGAAAAACCGCAGTAACCTTAGTTGCTATTGTTGACTTGGGCGTTATAATGCGTGTGGGTGTGTATATATGTATATATATAGATAGAGAACCACAGAAACCCTAATTGTAATTGATAGGATGCGGCAGAGAGATTATAAATTGTAGCAGTAACCCTAGTGCTATTGTTCTTTGGGTAATATTTTACAATTGTGTCCCCACAATTTAGATATCATGCTACGTTAAATTAAGTCTATAATTCTTCATCATTTGAAACTTTCAATGTCGTCTATTAGTGTATGAATCAAGATAGATCAATCTTTATGGTTTCCAGAAGCTAGGATTTGGGTTCAACTCATGTTCAGAAATTTTAGTAGTTCTAAAACACTCAAGATATGGTACCTGATTTTAATTGGCATGTATAATTCTCACGGTTCAAAATTATGTGTCAAAGGCCAGTTCTAGTCCTGAAGAAGAGAAATGACATTCGTAGACCCGAAGTTTCACAAAGATGTTCATGTTTGAAGAACAAATTGGAAAACTGAATAATTATGAAAAGAGTGCATCCCAAGGTGCATGTAATTTCGAGAACTTATGCGAGCTGAAATTTGGCCTGGAATTAGTTGGGTTGTGGAACTTGTGTGTAGAAGTACAAAGCTTACTTTGTTGGGATCCTTCTTGCCTTCGTTTTCCCACAGATTTCGAATAGGTGCATATGGTTGTCTGTTTGTATATTCACAAACGCGGTTTCATGTGCCATATGGAATACTGTTATCTAATGTATAAACTCATTGTTCTTGTTTTGACACTTGACTGGTTCATTCTATCCTAAAAAATGTTTTGGTTTCCCCACGTACATCAAAATACGCTTTTCCAGCCTCTATTACTAAGTTGTTTGGTGGGATTCCATTGTAGTGTTAGTTTTGAAAGGCTTTTTCTCATGCTGTGAAGTCCATAAGGGAGAGGCGAATTTAATTTTGATGGTTGCTCTCTCTTGGAAATCCTGGTCAACTAGTATTTGGAACATCTTTGGAGGTCCTGAGGAAGAATACAATATTTGCCTTATTTTACCCAGTTGGAATATGTTGTACTATTTTGGAAGGCCTTAGAAAGCCTCATCATTGGGCTTATCTCATGACATGATTTTGGTTTTGTTTTGGAGTGGGTAATATCTACCGTTTTTGTTTATTGGCATATGCTCACCTCTTTGGAGATAATCTGGATTTGTGCTCCGCTTTTGAGGCAGGCATTTGGTTGGATACGATCAGCTTTTGAAGAAGTTGATTTCTTGGCATTTAGTACTTGCATGATTTTTGCCCTCTCAGTGGGTCAAGACAAACTGAAGCACAAGTATGGAAAGGATATCTATTCTTTTATATGTTGTAATGGGAATGACACAGCGATCGTCTTTTATATTCACTACCCTGTCTTATACTCCGTGTGGCAATTATTGAGTTGCATCTATATCGTCACTAACCTAATTGGTGCTTCCTTTAGTAGTATGAAATGGGGAAGGGGCAAAATTTTGTTGTCTTGCATTCTGTTCGCAATTCCTTTGGGGTCCGTTTGGTTTGACGGAAAATTTTGATAGAAAGTGAAAGTGAAAGAAATGAAAACCAAGTTTCCATCATGCATTTGGTTAGCAGGAAATTTTTTTGAAGAAAATTGTGAGAAAATATTAATTTGTTAGTTTGGATAGTATGAAAAGGAAAAGAAAATGATTCTACTTACCGAAAATATCCTTATAATTTTTGTTGATCTTAATTCCATTAAATTACTTATCAAAAAAAACAATATCCTTATAATTTCAAATAATAAATAAATAAATAAATTTGTGTTAGATGAATATTATTTATACTTAATTATTAATTTTAGCAAGGAAGTAGTGAAATATGGAATAGAATGGTATGTGATATCATAATACAATTTTTTGCATTCTCCTCTATATTTATATATATTCACCTGTCACTTGAATCCTCGATCTTTTATTTTTGAGGATGAGAAAATAATAAACTTTTCATAAAGTGGAGTTCTAAGTATTCGTTTTCTCCCTATGTTAGATTTATTTTTATTATTTATTTGTAAATGATGTAATTGGATATTCACTATATATCTAATTATATTTAATTACAACTTTCTCACTTTCTCACTGGCACTGAGAATGAGAAATTTAAAAGTCATGGACAGATTATCCCAACTCAAACCTAGTTTTCACCCAACACTCTTGATATCAACCAATAGTTATTTATATATATAATAACTCTTAATCACTATCAATTATAGAAAAAAATATCTAACGAATTTCAGACCTTCCGAAAAAAAAAAATATATGGAAAAAAAAAATTCAATAATGAAAGGAAAAAAATAAATTAATTTTGGATGCACACACATAAAAATACAAACATTTAAATTAGTAAGTAATACATGATTGTATAAACAAGCAATTTACAGAAGAAAGAAAGTCAATGGAGAGAGACAACTGTTATGGGTATAATAGGAAAGTCATATATGAAGTGCACAACTTTTACGGGAAAGTGAATTTTTGTGTGTTTTATGGGGAAAAATTTTGGGGAAAATTTTCAGATATGGGAATCCTACTTTCCCTCTAACCAAACTTGCAAAAAATTTAATTTTTTTCCTTTCTTTTCCTTTCTGGTTGCTTGACGCTAACCAAACGGACCCTTGGTGATATTGAGTGTTAGGAACACTAGAAACTTTTATTATAAAATTGTGGGAATCAATCACGAAATGTTCTCTCTCCCGTCTTAAGTTTTATATTATCAAGGAATTTTAAGGCGGTCTTTTTATTTTTTATTTTTTTATTCTATTCAAGTTATTTATCGCTTTGGCTTGTTCCTTAAAGAGAGCAAGCAGTGGTGAAATCATGTTTATGATGATGGGCTCCGCCTGAAGGTTGGTTGAAGTTGAATTTCTATGGCTCTTCTCTTGGCAAATCAATTGGTAATTGTTTATATTTCAAGGGACCTTGAAAGAACTGTGGTTTTCTCATTCAAGGGCACCAGTGATGGATATGCTAGCTGAAATTTGGCTTTAAGTAGGTTTTAGCAGATGTCTGTTACAGGCATCTAGTCTGACATTGATATGATTCTTTGAATCGGTAGATGGGGAGGTGTCTTTCCTCCTTATCAATCAATTGATCGTTAGTTCAAATCTAATCCAATCCGTGTGCACCCCTATGTGCGAGCGTGTGAAGTTATCTTATCCACAAGAAGGCGCCAACTACTTAATCAATTTATCTCTCTTTATTTGGATCATATTGCGGCAGCAAGAATCTTTCTTACTACTAATACAGTGAATAGAAGTAGAAGAAGAAGGGAAGAGGAATTATAAAATAAAGAATGCAAAAGTACTGCTGGTATGTTTGGCAATTATGATTGCTCCTCCTTTCTCTCATGAACAAGTAGATGATTGATATGGATCAAGATCACACTTCCATTCAAGAGTTTAGGTTCTGTACAGAAGAATATTGACAGAAACCAATAATAGAGAGGGAGAAAACTATTACAGTGTCAATAATTGATTAAGGATTCACAATAGAAGTTTTTACTTCACCAGTGTCGTTAACTGAAGGTTTTTTGTTTTATCAGGTAAGTAGTTCAGGTAAGAGGAGCCTTGGGGTAGAATTCATTTTTGATCCTCCTTGTGGGTTTTGCTTACAGAGGAATTGTAAAGGATTCCTTCTAGTTTTATGATGAGTGTTTGAGTTGTTTGTCTTCCTTCTGATATCAACCATGATTATTGTAAGTGTCTGCCTTTGTGAAGAATCGAATTTGAATTGGCAGGTGTTCTCTTGGGTATCCAGGCTACATTGGTACTACGGTGACATTTAGAGATGATGTTGGGAGCATTCTTCTTTTACTCCAAATTTTCTGACACAAGCCTGTTGTTAAGGTGGAAATTCTAGTTCTCTTGGCAGGTCTTAAGGGGAGCCTTAACTCAAGGTCTTCATAATTGCTTGATAGAGGACAACTCTGAGGTGGTAGCTGATCGGGCAAAAGCTCATTTTTTTAGTTCTTGGCAATCTGATCATTATTTGGGAGAGATTATGACTTGTTTACTGCTTCAGAGATCAGGATGAAATGGATTCCTTGATCTGCCAACAAGCAAGCATATGTTATTTCTCAAGAAGAGGCACCCTCTTTGCTTTCTTTGTGGGGTCACTTTTGTTCTCTGTGAATTTTAGTGGATGGTGGAGTTTGAGTTTTGTTTTGTATATATAGCACATTAGTTGGATTTGCCGTTTTGGGTGCTTCCTTTTCCTTCCTTTCTCCTTCCCCTTTTACTTTACATTAAACGACCTCTCACCGTTTATTCTATTACTTTTCTTAACAATATTCTTTCTTGTTTCTGATTATAAAAAGAGAAACAAAAAAGCAATTGTGAATCTGTATTGTATATAATGCAGCTTTGCATTTAAGAAGATAGCAAACTCTTTCATTGTGTCAATGATAGAGAGATCACTTTCTCTTCTGCTATAAGTATTCAACCTTACACTTAGCTTTATCATTTTATTAAACATGTTTTTATTTGTTTATTTATTTGAAATATCCTTCTGAATTATCATTTTTCATCTGTTGGTAAGCAAAATCAACTTGGTTGTCTCAATCCAAAACTTTATCTTGCCTCTTCTCCAGCTGAATCAATAAAGGAAATGTAGGGAAATAGGACCCAAAAATTAAAGTAAATAAGGAAGTACATTCTATGCTAGCGTTTACATTCTGAGGGAATGATACAAATGGGTTTTTTTCTCATCATACTGTTTTCCTGTCTTTGTGGCTTTCTTTTTTCTTTTTTTCTTTCAATCATCTAAAATGATGAAACCTTTCTCCTTATGTGATTTTCTTGTCCGTTATCGTGTGCTAAATAGTTTGTTAGATTATCTTAAATATTTGACTGTATTTGGACCTTGGATCCTTTTTTTCTTTACTCTATTTTGGCTTGGACATTATATCTTCATTTTATATACTGCATGAGATAAGTGCTCATTTATGTGAGTCTGTCACAAGGACCTTATTTTCTTCTGTGATCTTTGTGGTTAGAGCTTCATCGGTACAAGGAGCTCCTCAGGCTTTGCAGCGTTTAACCAGCGAATCATGGTTGCCACATTTTGGTTTCAGTAAGTTTATTTAGTAGTATATCAGTTACAGTATAAATGAACTGTTTCATGTTTTGTTCTCTTTTTTAAAATCTATTTATTTTTTCTTGCCCCAGCTGGTTGTTTATCTTCTGCAGCGTGGAAGCTTCATTATTATCAATGGGCAATGCAGATATTTGAACAATATAATATGAGTGAAGGTGCTTGCCAATTTGCTCTTGCTGCACTTGAGCAAGTCGATGAAGCTCTTGGTCATAATGATGATAGCCATGGGGCAGAACCTCTTAATGAATCTGCAACTACTGTTAGAGGACGCCTTTGGGGAAATGTCTTCAAGTTCACATTAGATCTTAATTATTATTATGATGCATATTGTGCAATTATTTCGAATCCCGATGAGGAAAGCAAGTATATGTTGTTGAGGCGTTTCATAATCGTTCTTTATGAACGTGGTGCCATAAAGGTTATATATCACGTCATTTTTCCCTCTATTTGTTAATTTCCAATTTTCTTTGTGACTTGACATTCTGGAAATTTTTTATTTTTTTGCACAATACTGTGCAGTATAAATTTATAATATTTTGTGACATCTCATTTAAGGAACCCTTTCTTAGTGCAATGGTAAAATGCTTGGCCTGCCAAGTGTGGACATTGATTCCAATCCTGAAAGCATCCATTTTGTGCAAATAATGCCAAAGGTTAGGTCTGTATGCAATCTACTCCTCTTAGCACGGTTTATTAATGAGGACTACACTAGGGAATGTACCTTTTCATGTGTGACATGTCATTTAGGATCATTGACCAATTTAGCATATAAATTCCTTTAGAAAAGCTAAGAAACGTGTCTGGATATTTCATGGTACATGCCAAAAACCACAAGAAACAGCAATGATAGGTTTGACATATTTATTCGTTAACACCTTTGCTTTGCTCATAGTGCTAGATATATTTTACATTTGTGATGCTTAAATTACATTTCCCTTTTTTGCTATGATATGTTAATTGCTGTTCTCTTTTGTTTAACCATCATCGTACAAGGGTCAATTGTTTTGAAATCTGTTATAGTATATGCAAGAGACTGATTTTTATATAGTTGAATATATTTGGATAAATTCTTTTCTTTTTGATGCTATAAAAACTTCATTCATCCACATGCTGCTAACGGGAGAATTTTGAATATTTATTTCTTGTAGACTCTTTGTGATGGTCAACTACCTTTGATTGATTTAACAGAGAAGGTAGAGAGAGAACTTGCTTGGAAGGTGTGTACTTGGTTCAAAAAACAGCTTAATGGTTTCTGCTTGCCTAGTTATTCACTTGCAGACTAAAGCTGTGCACATTTATCTCTGAATTTTGTAGGCAGAGCGTACAGATGTTTCAGCAAAGCCAAACCCATTGAAACTGCTTTATGCATTTGAGATGCACCGACATAACTGGCGAAGGGCGGCAAGCTATATTTATCTATATTCTGCTCAGTTAAGAACTGAAGCAGCTTTGAAAGATCATCAGAAGTCCCTGATTTTGCAAGAGAGGCTGAATGGGCTCTCTGCTGCTATAAATGCACTGCATCTTGTTCATCCTGCATATGCTTGGATTGATCCTCCACTTGAAGAACAATGTCTTCACAAAGCCCAATATCCAAGTAAAAAGGCTAGAATAACAGTGCAAGAACAGTGTAAATAATCCATTAGCAAAGAATTTATCCATTCATTTTGTTGTTATATCTGCCACCACTCTGTCTGTTTCTTTTAATGTGATATGCTTATAGTGCGCCCTAATAAACTTCCTCTTCGAATATTATCATCTTTATATAAATACTTGGATGGTGGTGGATAAGGCCTTCTTGACAATAATATGTTGTATTTTGGTGCATCAGCTGGCAATGATGTTCAACATCAAAGACTGCAAAATTATTTGGATATAGAGAAACTTGAAAATGAGTTTGTGCTGACATCAGTGCAATATTTGCTCTCACTGGCAAATGTCAAATGGAATTTTACTGGTAAACTTACCTATGCTTTATTTTGTTTGTTATTGTATTTAAGGCTCATTATAAATGTTAATAAACTTCAGCTGCAACTTCTATTTTCAGAGTAATTTAAATTAAACCCAGAACTGAAGTTCAGGCCTTGTATACATCTACTTGATTTAAAT
This sequence comes from Cornus florida, assembly GCF_030987335.1. NCBI lineage: Eukaryota > Viridiplantae > Streptophyta > Magnoliopsida > Cornales > Cornaceae > Cornus > Cornus florida. The sequence goes on from NW_026775572.1 coordinate 28,814,724, forward strand.
GGTTTAGCTCTTCTTTTCTAACCTTTGTATTGGTCTACTGGATCTCAAATGGTTTTTACTCATCTTCACGAGTGACTAATATTTTCTGCAGTTTAAAACTAAAAATGTTCTCTACCGTAGGAACATCACAAATGAGACCTGGCATTTCTCATGCATTTTGAAATATTCTTGTTAATTGTTGGAAAAAACGCAGTTTTAGAATTCTGTATTTATATCCTTTTTCCTTTCAGGCAATGAGAAACCACCACCAGATTTAGTTGACCAGTTGATCCAGGCGAATTTCTATGATATGGCCTTTACAGTTCTTCTGAAATTTTGGAAGGGGTCAGGATTGAAGAGGTGCGCTTCTTGTTTAAGTCGTTTAAAATAAGTTCATTTTGGGCATGTATTTTGTATCAGTTCCTATACCTTGACTGCAGTAATATATGACACATTTTTCTTCAGGGGACTGGAAAGAGTCTTCATTGCAATGTCATTGAAATGCTGTCCAAATAGAGCAGGCCCCTCATTGGCTGGGTAAGATATTTTAGATACTTGTTACTTTATTTTCTTTATAGTTTTTCTTTTGTCGCAAACATTTTTAAGGCCTGGTTTAACATTTGTATTTTTCACTTTCCATAGATTCCCTTGGCCACATATAATTAATGTAACATATGTCTTTTCAGGAATGATCTAAGAACACATGGTCTTCTGTTGACATCATCGAATGATGAAATGGTTGTTGATGGTTCACTTGATATTGGTCCTTCAACACACCAATCTAAAGGGAATAGCCAATGGGAAACACTTGAGCTCTATCTGGTTAGTACTTGTGCCTTCTTTACAACTTCTTTTACTTTATTTAATCTGGTAGAATTTCTGATTCTTTCTTTTGGATAAGAGCATGGAATGATTTCTTGCTTTAATTTGCCTTTACAAAGTTGTCCATGAGACATCCACATTTTCATGTTATTTGGTACTACTCAACTAAGTTGATAGGCATTTTGTTTGCTAATTTCTGTAGTGATTTGTCATGCGCAAAACCTGACAATATATAACTGACATCACATAAGATAACACCACAATTGTATATTCAGATGCTAGTAAGAAGCAGCAATATTGTATTTGTCATATTTTTATGTGTTAGAATGTTTATGTATATGTATATATATGTATTTATGTTGGGTCATTATGTAATTACCCATAGTTGTTAGGATCATTGTGTAATTAGGTAACCTTGTATAATTAGGTTATTTGTTTTCCTTTATATAAGCCATTGTAGGCTTAAGGGTTAATGATATATACAATATACACAGTCTTGCTCTCTCTCTCTCTCTTTCTCTCTCTCTCTCTCTCATGAATTCGAACATGGTATTAGAGCAATATTAATTCATGGGTGTGGGAAACGGCAAGTGTGTTGTTCTTGTATAAGATTGGAATCACGATCGGAATCGCAATTTTGGTGTTGTTCTCTCTGCCGGAAGTTTGGTCGCCGGTCGGATTGAGAGCTCCTCGTTCGTCGTCCTCAGATCTGAAGCCTTATTCGTCGTCGTCAGACCTGAAGCTCGTTTTGCTGCTCGTGTCGTTGCCGTTTTGGTTGTCAGCGAGCTCGCTGACATCTACCGTCGTCATTTGCAACGGTGAGTTCATCGATTCGTGGTTTCTTTTTGGCTGGAAGTTTCAGAGGTTTTGATTCAGTGTGGTCGCTGCTTATTGATTCGTCTGCTGCTTGTGACTGGGTCGCCGAAGCCTCCGCTGTGTTGTTCCTCGGCGTCCGTGAAGGTGTGAAGAAGAAGAACCATGTTTGGCTACACGGTTATGTTATTCCAACCCTGGTTTACTAAAATCGGGATAGCTATTCCAACCCTGGTTTACTAAAATTGGGATAGCAGAGATCCGGCCCATTTGACTAGATCTAGACCGTTTGACCAGATTCGGCCTGTTTGACCAAATCTGACCCGTTTTCCAGATCCGGCCAGAATACAATTTCTGCGTTTTTTTTTTTTCCAAGTTCGTTTTTTTTGGTTCTTCTCCATGGCTGCCAGTTCCGATCTCTTATCCTCTGCCTCCTTCAATCCTCCCATGACTTCAGTTAAGCTCAATGGCAAAAATTACATCTTATGGGCCAATACAGTAACCATTTTCCTGAAAGCCAAAGGCTTTGGCACTTATTTGGTTAAGGATAAACCTAAGGACAGTGATGCTGATTTCAGTTCATGGGAACAAAGTGATGCTCGGATCATTTCTTTAATGCTGAATTGTATTGAACCTTATATTAGCTCCAACTTGTTGTATTTGGACACTGCCAAGGAGATATGGACCAGACTCCAACAGTTATATTCGGGTACTGGCAATATAACCAGAATTTATGAGTTGTGCAGACAATTCTTTGACCTCCTGCAAGGTACTCACAGTCTAGAAGAATATCTCTCACGGGCAATGGGATTGCCCCTGCATGTCTCTGCTAGCAGTGAATGTCACTGCTCCTCCTAGCAGTGAATGTTCTGTTTTAGTTGTGAATCAGGGTGGCTTTCAGTCTTCCCGTGGCGGTGGCGGTCTTTTTACTCGTGGTCGTGGTCGTAGCAGAGGTCGAGACTCGAAACTGTGCACTCACTGCGGTCTTACTAATCATACTGTCAATTATTGCTGGGATCTTCATGGGAAACCGCAACCTTCTTCCTATGCACATCAAGTTAATTCTAATGACGGGGATTCTTTTGCCACACCCCCTGCTCCACACGTGTTTGTTGAGCCTGTTATGGTTACGATTCCCCGTGATGAACATGCTCAGTTTCTGTCTCAACAACGGCCTTCCACCTCATCTTCCATGTTTTTCTTTGCCCAATCAGGTATTGCCCCTGCATGTCTCTTGTCCTCTCGTCAAAGTTCCTGGATTCTTGACTCTGGCGCATCCGATCACATGACTGGTAGTTCTCATTCTTATTTAATTTTCAGTCTATTCCTTCCTCTCAAAGTGTTACTCTTGCTAATGGCTCATCTACTACAGTTTTGGGTTTGGGAACTGTTCATCTCACCTCTTCTATGTCCCTTTCCTTTGTGTTATATGTTCCTCAATTCCCTTTTAATTTGTTGTCCATTAGTAAAATTACTATATCTCTTAACTGCTCTGTTATATTTTATCCCACATGTTGTATTTTTCAGGATCTCAAGATGAAGAAGAAGATTGGTACAGGACATGAAGTAGGTGGCTTGTATTACTTCGATCTTGCATCATCTCCCACGGCTCTTCAATCATCTTTGTCTTCTTTCCAGTGGCACTGTCGTCTCGGCCACCCATCCTTCTCAGTTTTGCAGCATCAAGTCCCGGGTCTTAGTCGTGTTGAGTCCATGTCTTGTGAAGCATGTCAGCTTAGTAGGCATTGTCGTATTTCTTTCAAATTGAGAGCTAGTAATCGTGTCGCTAGTCCTTTTCAGTTAGTTCATTCAGATGTATGGGGACCAATAAAGCATATTTCTATTAATGGATTTCGTTATTTTGTGACTTTTGTGGATGATCATTCTCGTATGACTTTGTTGTTTTTAATGAAAAATCGTTCTGAGTTGTTCTCTATTTTTCAAATATTTCGCAAAGAAATAAAAACTCAATTTGGGTGTTCCATTAAAATTTTACGTTCTGACAATGCCAAAGAATATTTCTCGGACCCTTTTGAGACTTATTTCCATGCTAAAGGCATCATTCATCAATCCTCTTGTACTTATACTCAACAAAACGGAGTAGCTGAACATAAAAATCGTCATCTCCTGGAAATCTGTCGTGCCCTTTTATTTCATATGCATGTTCCCAAACGTTTTTGGAGTGATGCTGCTATTCTTACGGCATGTCATCTTATTTAATCGGATGCCCTCATCAGTGTTACAAGGTCAATCTCCTCATTCTGTTCTATTTTCCGACTCCGCATCGTTTAATCTTACTCCTAGGGTCTTTGGCTGTGTGCGTTATGTCCATAACCTTGGATCTGGTCTTGATAAACTCTCGACCTTCGTGCCACTAAGTGTGTTTTTCTTGGCTATTCTCGCACTCAGAAGGGTTATCGTTGCTATAGTCCTCATTTTCAACACTATTTTACTAGTGCTGATGTCTCCTTTTCTGAGTCTCTTCCATATTTTTCTGATTCTACTACTCCTCTCGATATTACTCCTGAGCCACCTCTGCTAATGGTTCCCTCTCTGTTTCTTGCTTCCGCACCTCCTCGCTCCGTTGTCCCATTGCAGGTGTATACTCGACGTCCTCGATCGCCTCCTTCGCTCCCTCCATCTCCTTCAGAGTCTTCGGATCCAACACATTTGCTTCATGATTTGCCTATTGCTCTCTGTAAAGGTATTCGGTCGTGTGTTACTGTACATCCCATTTCTAACTTTGTCTCCTACCGTCATATTTCATCCTCTTTTATCTTGTTTTTTATCCAAAGTGTCTGTTACTTTTGTTCCCAAGACTTTGTAGGAAGCTCTCTCTGATTCGGGTTGGCGCCAAGCCATGGTAGATGAAATGGATGCCCTTCACAATAATCGAACATGGGATCTTGTTCCCTTACCTTCAGGCTCCAAAACGGTTGGTTGTAAATGGGTTTACACAGTTAAATACCTTCATGATGGGTCTATTGAGCGATTGAAGGCTCGTCTAGTGGCAAAAGGGTACACTCAGACTTATGGTGTTGATTATGATGAGACTTTTTCCCTTATTGCTAAGATTTCTTTTATTCGGGTACTTATTTCCATTGCTGCCAATTGTAACTGGCCGTTGTTTCAATTGGATATCAAAAATGCCTTTTTACATGGTGACTTGGTTGAAGAAGTTTATATGGAGCAACCACCTGGGTTTGTTGCTTAGGGGGAGTATCGTCACACTGTTTGTCGCCTTAAAAAGGCCCTGCATGGATTGAAACAATCTCCGCGGGCTTGGTTTGGAAAATTCTCTGAGGCGGCATTAGAATTTGGCTTTAATAGATGCCAGACCGATCATTCGGTATTTCACCTGCGCACTGGCTTCATTTTTCTTGTGGTGTATGTAGATGATATTGTGATCACAGGTGATGATTCTGAAGGCATTGCTAAGTTGAAGTTGTTTCTGGAAAATCGATTCCACACTAAAGACTTGGGTAAACTTAGGTACTTCTTGGGTATTGAAGTTGCTAGATCCAAGAAGGATATAAGTTTATCTCAACGCAAATATGTGTTGGACTTGCTAGAAGAAACGGGTATGTTGGGTGGTCATCCGGTTGATGCTCCTATGGATTCAAATACAAAACTTGTGTTTGATGAGGGTGATCTATTTAATGACCCGGGCAGATTTCGTCGCCTTGTTGGGAAATTAATTTATCTCACTATTACTCGACTTGATATTTCATATGCAGTTAGTGTTGTAAGTCAGTTCATGGGAACTCCTAGAATGCCACATTGGATTGCTGTTCTTCGGATTATCCGATATCTCAGGCAAGCTCCAAGTTTTGGGTTACTATACAAATCAAATGGTCATTTCAGGGTGGAAGGTTTTACAGATGTTGACTGGGCTGGTTCCCCTTCAGATAGGAGATCTACTACAGGCTACTGCACATTTGCAGGAGGAAATCTTGTTACATGGAAAAGTAAAAAGCAAACGGTGGTAGCTCGATCTAGTGCTGAAGTTGAGTACAGGGCAATGGCCCATACCACTAGTGAGTTGACATGGATACAACATTTTCTAAAAGAACTTGGGTTAACAGTTGAAGCTCCTATTCCATTGTTCTATGATAATCAAGCAGCTATTCACATTGCATCGAATCCTGTGTTTCATGAGAGGACCAAACATATTGAGGTTGATTGTCACTTCATTCGGGAAAAAATATTAAGTGGGAGCATTTCTACTCCATTTGTAAAGTCTGAAGATCAACTAGCTGATATGTTTACCAAAGCATTGGGTCATAAACGGTTATTTGATATATATTCTCCAACTTGAGGGGGAGTGTTAGAATGTTTATGTATATATATATTTATGTTGGGTCATTATGTAATTACCCATAGTTGTTAGGATCATTGTGTAATTAGGTAACCTTGTATAATTAGGTTATTGTTTTCATATAAGCCACTGTAGGCTTAAGGGTTAATGATATATACAATATACACAGTCTCTCTCTCTCTCTCTCTCTCATGAATTCGAACAATATGTTTATTAAAAGCATATAGTATATAAACACGCAAACACATATATCAAATTTATACATGTATGCTTCTTCTCCTGTTCTTATTGTCTGCTAATTACAAAATGTTGTCATTCTGAAAGGTTTATAAAATGGTTGAAGGATGCAGCAAAAAGATGAATGAATCTTCTGGTAGATGCCATTGCATTAAAAACTGAATTTTTGAAGTTGCTTCTATATAGTTACTGATAATACTGTCTTCTTATAAAATGATTGAAAGCAAGACCAATATCCACTTTAAATTCTTTGAATACCAGATATCTGGAACTAGAGAAAACACCATTTATTAGAATTTATTGCTTTTTTAACATTTTGCTGAAAGATGTCATCTTCAACACAAATATTTTAAGGTTTTTATATTCTTGTTTTGTGATAAATTTGTAAGTGCAGTGTGCTGTATCTTCTGATGATATGCATTTTAGTTTTAGAAAAATGAGTATTAGTTATGTAATGTAAGAAGTAAGGCATGTTGCTTCTGAAGTTTCTTGATGCATGGGGGTTATACATGTTGTCATGGTCATCATGGAGAATGGAAATAGGTGTAGAGCAGACTCGCTTAAGTGGCCATGTCTAGAGTAACTGTTATGGGTTAGGCTAATCTTAGAACCTAATCGAGAGCTTGTGAGTCTTTAAATGTCCTTGAAGGTAGATTTGTAATAATGGTTAATGTCTCTCAATTCCTTAATGGAGCTGAAGTGTAGTCTTGACCTTGTCCTTTTGGGTTGGGGAGGTGGAGAGGCTGTTAGTGACTTAATTGTTGAATATGTTCAGAAGTAGTATAAACGTTTATGGAGTACAAGCAACTTTGTAAGTTCTTATTTGTCTTTGTATCCTAGAATCTCCATTAACATTTTTTTCCCACGAGCATTCATTAATTGCAGGAAAAATATAAAGGATTTCATCCCAGACTACCCGTAATTGTTGCAGAGACTCTTCTTCGTGCAGATCCTCAGATTGAATTGCCGCTTTGGCTGGTTCGCATGTTCAAGGTATATTTTTAAAACCAGACATTCTGAATAATACGTGTTTTTTGATAATATGGTGAAACGAACTTGAAGTATAGAACTTCATTAGTAGGAACATCTTTGGCAGTTGTTCTTTATTTTAATTTTAACAAGGAAATATTTTAGGAGCAGGCATAAGGCATCAGTTGATAGTGATTGGAATGGCCTTGAAGGAGTGAATAACTAGCTAAATATAAAAAATGCCAATTATGACCTTTCCTAAAAAACACTTTTTTTTATACTTTATATAATGAAGGTATATTGGTAAAAAGATACAAAAACTAAACTCCCCTTCCTTCCAACCATACAAAAAAAAGGTATCACCCTATCTATCATTTCCACTATCCCTTCCATTCAACCAAACAACAAGTGAGGGAGATGAAGTCCGATGGCAATCTGAACAGAAGAAGTCCATCTGGCAAAACAGTAACCACCACTCCACAAGAAATCTTCTGAGCCTTAGAAGCCCACTCCTCAATCCTTTGCAGGCTACCCACCTCTCTGTCAAAACCCCCAACCAAGCAAGATCTCAGCATAGCCTCACAGATCGCTGTACTGTGATTGTCCACCCTAAATATGTGACCTCTGCTTGTCGATTCAGTTTTGATGAGTCCATCAACAGTGAAACGAGGGAGGCTTGCCACATCAAGAAAGGAACGTTTCTCGCCTTCCAACACCCTCATAAATCCAATAAAACAGAAAACACGGAGAGAAAGAGAAAGAAAAAAAACAAGAAAAGAAATCAGGGAGACAGATCAAGAGACGCCGGAGTAGAAGACTCCGACGTCTCAGAGGGAAAAGAGGAGAAGCATGACCAGCAATTTTAGAATCAGCAATCCCTTTTATAGAATTTTCCTTTTAGTTTATTTGATATTTGATTGTCACATTGAGTCAACAACTCAACAAACAGCTAGCACACAACTGCTGCAAGCAAACAAGACTGAGAAATTGAAGATGACGTTGTTACTCATAAAACTAAAACAAGATGCATTAAATGGAAGAGCTCTTTCGGTATTATCATGTGATTGGTGTATACCTCTATATTTAAAAGGTAAATTTCATAAAAACACTATTAGATCAGTCACACTTTACAAGGCATAACATTTTGTGGCTAAGATATGACATTTTTATAAAATGAGAGTGCAAAATGTGAATGTTGTGTTGGGTGTGGGCTAAGACCAGAAACATGACAAAAGCACCAGCTGAAGATAAAATGAGAGAATCGATTAAGATGGTTTAACCTTGTGTTATAATGGCTAATAACTGGTTTAACCTTGTATAATAACGGCCAATAACTGCATCAGCGAGAAAGAGGGACGTAATCCTTATTGAGGGTTAAGCTGGGGGAGAACCAAACTAATTTGCTTAGATAGTAAGGAAATAGATGATGATATGTGATTTAACTGATATTATGACTGAAAAAACAGCAGAATGGTTATACATGATTCATGTAGTTAACTCCAATTAGTTGGGAAAAGGCTTTCTTAAGTGGAGTTGAGTGACATATAATACATAGTTGCTGTGTGGGGACTGAATATGTTATTTCTAGATTAACTTCATCTATCTTTTGAGGTAATTTTCTCCATTACCAAATTCATCCATTCTTTCAGACTCTCCCTTACATCACCCTCGCTATCAGATCAGTTTCACTTTCACTTAACTTTTTTTCATCTTAAACATTGTCCCATTGATCTGAATTGGATATTATGTTCCTATCCAGTTAAACACTATGGATATGGGAAAGGACATTCAAAACTCAGTACATCAGTAATCTTTTGCACTGCTGTGGGACTCTTCTGAACTTAAAAGATCTTGGATCTAGCTGGCCTCTCTCCAGTTTTTTGTTTTGTTGTTTTTATTTTCTCATTAAAGTCGGTGTTTTATAGTTTAAGATGAGGTTGAAACTTGCCTGTTGACTATTGGTGTACGTAATTTTTTCTTTGTTTTATGATGTTTGAAATCACACACTAATATATTACTTGATTGGCTGTCACAGGGTGCTCAAAGGGAAAGTACTTGGGGGATGACTGGCGAAGAATCAGACCCTGCATCCTTGTTTCGACTATATGTTGAATATGCTCGATATGCAGAAGCTACTAATCTGTTGGTTGAGTACATTGAAGCCTTTGCATTGGTGGTAAAATTTTACCCTTTTCTTTACTTGACATAGTATTTATGACCGCAAAAGCACCATGAAATTTTATAAATTTCTGCTGGTCCTCGTCATATTTAAAGAGATTATTGTGTTTCCATTTCCATGTTTAATCTATTGGCAGGAAATGCTTTGCCCAACCCCCAACACTTGAGACCATGCGCACGAATACACTCCCTACCATTTTCTGCAAAGTACCCATTTGTTCATATTTAAAATACAACTGAACATATGCTTATTGATTTATAAGTTATTATTATCCTTAGGTAATATATTGTTTCAACCATTTGATATCTTTAGATGAGTTCTGGTTTCTGATGCTGGTTTACTGTGAAGCACAGACACGCGTCGTAGGGGTGACGTACCAGTGTTGGACACGTGTCCATGTAACGCGTGTCCCAACCTCGGACATGTGTCCGACACCCTTCTACCGGTGTCCTATTTTTTTATTCATTTTTTCAAGATGGACATGCCATGAGATACGGCGGGAACTCACCGGAGGACACGACTGGTACACCGGAGGATACCGCAGTTCAGATTCTTGTTTGAAAGAAAGAGAGGATGAGAGATATGTGTTTTTTTTGTGTGGACAGATCGAAGACAACAAACCAAAAGCAACTCTAAATAAAAAAATGGAGGGGATGAGAGAGAAATTGGAAGAGAGAGGGGAAACCAACAAAGAGATGATGAAGAACCTGATGATCATGGTCTGGTTGGTGTGGATTAATTGAAGACAGAATGAAAAAAGAAATCTCTTTTAATTGTTTGAGTGAAAATTTGTTTGCATATTCTCTAAAAATAAATCAATAGACGGAGGAGAAGGAAGATAGAAAGTTAAGAGACGGAGGAGATGGCGTCTGGCTAGAGGAGAGAGAATATGGTCAGTCAAACGTGGGAAGACCGAGGAGATAAGATTGTAATCTTATCTCCTTTTCAATGTGTTTGGTTACAAAGTTAAAACTATTCTAGTATTGATACAAATTCTAGTATTGGATATAAAGATATACTACATATTTATTGTTTGAATTTTAATAGAATTTGGATTGGACTTAATTTAAATGGATCATGTCTATTAATATAAATTTAAAATTAAGAGAAATTAAAATTTTATATATAATAAATATATATATTATTATTTTATTATCGTATCCTTGCCGTGTCCGTGTCCTATTTTTTTGAAATTTGCTGTATCGCCGTGTTCGTGTCGTATCGTACCCGTGTCGGTGTTCGTGCTTCATAGCTGGTTTATATAGAGATTCCAAAATACTATTATGTTGGTTATGTGACACTGTTTAAAGATGAAAAACTACTCTCTTTTTTTTTTTTTGAAAATTTTCAGTAACAATTGGGAATTGTGGAGCCATTGCTGAACCCAAAAAAAATTCATAACTTTTTTTAAAGACAATTCGTGTTGACTCGTATGATGAACACGTAATAATCTTTAAAAGTGGATCAAATATGAGTCAAATTGATTACTTTTTAACTTGTTCATTCACGGAGAGAGTTTGACATCACAACATAGGTTTCTTGTTTTAGATTTATTTGTGGACTTGGTGGTGGAGTTTAGGGGGGGGGGGGTTGGTTAGTCGAAGAATTATTTTAAAAAATAGGATGTTAAAAGAAGGAACGTGGAATGTAAAAGACTACACAAGCTAAATGTGGAATAAGATGACTACATATATTAAAAGAGTAGCAAAAGAAGTCCTAGGAGAATGAAAAGGAACGGGAGAATTATTCAAGGAAACTTGGTGGTGGAATGAACAGGTCCAAAAAGTCTTATAAACAAAACGGGAATGCTATAAACTTTGGCAAAAAACTAAAAATAGTGAAGCGTTTGACAAATATGAAAAAAGTAAATATAGAAGTTAAGAATGTAGTAAGTGAGACAAAACATAGAGCATATGGCGATTTGTAAATGAAAACAGTATAGTAAGTATGTGCTTAGAAGAATATGTTAGAGATTACCTCTTTTTCCATAGGGTCGAGGAGTGGGAGGTTAGGAATGCCTTATGGAAGATGAAATCGGGGAGGGCTTTAGGACTTGATGGCATTCCTATTGAGGTGTGGAAGTGTTTAGGCGAAGTTGGTTTTTCTTGGCTAACAAAATTGTTTAATAAGATAATAACATCTAAGAAGATGTCGTATGAGTGCCGCCAAAGTATTTTAGTACTTAGATATAAAAATAAAGGGGACGTACAAAGTTGTAATAATTACAGTGGTTTTAACTTACTGAGTCACACTATTAAACTTTGGGAGAGAGATTAAATAACGCCTAAGATGAGAGACGGAAGTGTCGAAGAATCAATTTGGATTCATGTCGGGTAGGTCAACGATGGAGGCTATTTATTTATTGAGGAGACTAATGGAAAGATACTGAAAGAAGAAGAGAGATCTCCATATGGTTTTTATTGATTTGGAGAAAGCCTATGATAGAGTACCTAGACACCTAATATAGAGGGTTTTAGAAAAGAAAGGAGTCACAAAGGGATACATTGACACAATAAGGGACATGTATGATGGTTGTGTGACTATAGTTAGATAGCCTGTTGGGGAAATTGAATTTCCAATAACTGTAGGCTTACGCTAAGGGTCGGCATTAAGTCCATACCTTTTTGCTCTAGTTATAGATGACCTGACAAGACACATCCAAGATGAGATTCCGTGGAGTATGTTATTTGCCGATGATATTGTTTAGTTGATGAGACTAGAAAGGGGTTAATGGCAAATAAGGGGTTTGGAGAGAAGCGAATGGGTTTAAGATTAGTCAAAACAAAATTGAATTTGTGAAGTGTGACTTTAGTAAATCTAGAAAGATAAATGGGGATGTAATGAGGATTGAGAATCAAGAGGTTCAAAAAATTAACATTTTTATTTATTTTTACTTATCAAAAAAAAAAAAACATTTTTGTTATTTAGGCTATGATGTTGTGGCCCGAATTTGGTGTTGGGTTGCATTGTGACCCGTTTACGACCCGACGACCCGTTGGAAAATTATTGACCCATTTTTGCTTGTGGGTCGTGGACCACCCTAATTAGTACTCTCTTGTAGCCCGATATATAAGGGCGTCTAGGCTTTGGAGTGGGATATAGAGAGACTGAAAATCGTAGAGAAAAAGAGGGGCTGAAACTTATAATCTCTTATTTTTCGCATAGTGAAAACTTTTGCTAGATCTTCACCGTGAATGTAGGCTTTACTGAACCACGCTAAATCTTTGTGTTCTTTGTGCGTGGTGTGATTACTTTTCTGTCGTGTTTCTTGATTTAATCTTGGGTTCGCTACGTTTATCGTAACATAGGCTCAATTATTCATAATGTGGAAGAAATTAGAGATGACGTTAATCATAGAATCAAGGCAAGATGGATTAAATGGAGGAGTGCATCTAGTATACTGCGTGATAGGCGTATTCCCTTACGATTGAAAGGGGAGTTCTATCGAACAACTATTAGACCAACCATACTTTGTGGCACCGAATGTTGGTTGTTGGATAGCTAGGAAACAACATTTTTGTAAAGTGAGAGTAGCAGAAATGCGAATGTTGCTATGGATGTGCGATAATACTAGAAAGGACATAATTATAAATGATCACATTTGGGAGATGGTTGGAGTAGCACCAATTGGAGATAAAATGAGTGAAATGGGGTAGGTTAAGATGGTTTGCTCATGTGCAAAGAAGAATTTTAGCACCAGTTAGGAAAAGTGACATAGTTCACATTGAGTGTAATACTAGGGGAAGAGTAAGACCAAAGTTAATGTGGGTAGAGTTGGTAAAGAAAGATATGATAGCATGTGGATTGACTAAGGCTATTGCCTTAAATAGACCAGAATGGAAACATGGGATTCATGTAGCCAACGGTAATTGGGAAAAGGCTTGGTGGTTGTCGTGTTGACTCTTATCGTTTAAATATCACTGTTCTACGAAGTCCAGTGAATTTTTTTTATAACATACAAATTTAGATAATAGTATAATGATGATAACATAACCCAAGGATTATGTTAAATTATTTTAGATTCAGATATTGATTGAACAACTATCCCACCTCAAAACCAAAGGATTATTCAAAATAACCACGCTTGATATTTAAGATCAACAACAATAAAATAAGGAGAGATGGACAGTGATTTCACTAGTAAATTTGGATCAGGGTGGTCAAAATGGTGATAGACTAGTGGTATTTTATGCAGTAAAAGAATTACAAATAAGTTAATAGCAATAGAACAATTACTAAGCCAACTAATTTATTTGGAACAAACTGTTGGACTTTAAAAAGGAAACCAGAACAATGCATTCATCTGGCATAAATAAGGATGTTAAGATTGATGGTCGGAGTGACTACAAAAGATAGGGCTACTATGGAAGGGTGTGGGAAGAATTAGGAGTGATGCCCAATACTGACAAAAAAAGAGAAATTAGACTTAGGAGGTGTGGACATATACAATGAATATGTATAGATGTGCTTGCTGAAGATGAATAGTTTGGTAAGAGACAGAGAGGGCGACAAAAATTATTATGGGATGAAGTTATTAGAAATGATTTCAGAACTTTAAACATAGTAAGTGAGATAACTTGATATAGAGAAGAACGAAAAAAATAGAATTCATGTGGCCGACCTTGTTCAAACATAATAGATGGTGATGGTGTCGATGATGTGGCAATGGTGGTGGTGGTGGTGATGTTGCCTAACAATAGTTTGTTACAACCTGCTAATACTATTCATAGTAGCTCTTTGGACTTCTATAGTCGATTAAAACACAATACTTTCTAGATATTAGTAAGTTAAATTTTGCCATACCGCAAAATGCAGGGATTAATCGTAAGCATGTCAATACCTTAAATAGTATATGTCATGGGCGTTTCAATTTCAATTAATGTTTAATCCTTCTGTCCTTAGTTTAGAAATAGTCAGAACACGAAGAAAATATGCAAAAATGAATAAGTGCATCAAGAAAAGGCACACCGAGGATGAATCCTTATTTGCAAAGAACCCATAAAGGCTTGGAAGAACCACAAATGTTTGATACCAAAACTACTTCCTTCTACCATTGGATGGCAGAATTTTAATATGCTTTTAGAAATTGAAAGAACAAATTAAAAAATATAAATGAAGCGAAATTTGTCAATGCAATCTTTTTTGCAATCATAGCAATGCAAACGGAAGTAAAGCCCTTTTGCTCTGTCAGAAAAGGTCTGCATTCATTATATTTCTAGCTGTTGGTTAGCAGAATACACCTATAATCCTTAACTGTGGGGTTGGAACGAATCAACAACTTCGTTGAGTATTATATCAACCCTTTGAAGCCGTTCGCTTGATTGCAAAGGGAAATTGCTAGCCAAATCCAATCAAGTATAGTTACTTATCAAAAAAATGAAGTATAGTATTTATTTATATTTATACTATACCATAACTGACTTTGCTCCCCATTAATCATGGGATGCAGTGGAGTGAACTTGATCCCCCCTAACCTTTAGCATTATTAACACTAAGTGGCTGTCTTACCCTTATTATGATGTTTGATAGCTGAGCTTTTACCATTAAACCAAGCAATGGCGTCTTATTTTTTCTTAATTTCAAACAACGGAAATTGCTTCAAACATTCTATAGGAAACTATAATTTTTAAGCGTCTGGACCCTCCAAATATAAATACAATAAATATTTGTTTTGAGTGGATAGTTGATGCACTGGATTGGTTATTTAGTTGTCTAGTTTTTCATGTGCTGGCCTTGAGGCTCTGGCTTAGTTCACTTTGGCCATAGTATCAATAATTGTGTTAGTATGTCATTATGTCAATAATATAGATGTGTTAAGCATCTCAATGGTTTATAAATGTTAGGTACTGATAATTTGTTGTTTGATTCTTGTTTAAGTTGTATGATTTGAGATTCAAAGATATTATTGAAATATCATTCAATTTTATTTGCTATATACCCAAGCAAGAAAAATGAAAATTTATATGTTGTGATGACTAGATTTATTGTACATGCACCACTTGTCAGGGGCAGCTCAACGATAAGGCAATTAAGTCGCCTAAGGTCCTCAATGGGAGAAGAGGCCCCATATCTCATTTTTTTTAGTTATATATTTCTTTTAATGAAATAATTATGGTGTGTATTGTATTACAGTAATTACCAAATAAGTACAACTGCTCTTCTATTTGTCAATACAAGTTTCTCTTAACCGAATTTTTTTATCTTACTGTATTAATATAATTAATGTGAGAAGGCCCAATTTAGTGGTTTCGCTTTAGGCCTCAAACTGCATCAATACAGCCCTGTCCCTTCCGTGCTTGAATTGAACCCTTCCAGATCTGGAAATGGGTTGGGGGAAGTTAAAATTGGATTTGCGACATAAATGGCTTATATGGATGTTTAATGGTAATTATTTGGTGACATTTATAGTTTTCTCTAGAAATGCATCATGAACGGGATTGTATAGGAAATGGATGCAATCATTCCATATGAAGAAAATATTAAATTGGTGTCAGTATTACAAATTTCTGAGACTGATCCTTTGCCATTTGTGGTTGTTGAACAATTTAATTTTTAAAGTTACACCCCTCTCTAACATCTTATGCTTTATAGTAGATGGTTGTTAGCATGGTATCGGAGCAGGTTAGGTCCTGTGTTCAAACCTCACCGACACCCTAATAATTAAAATTGGAGCACGTGTTGGACCAAAAGAAGGCCACACGTGAGGGGGCGGGTTGAAGGATTTAAATATTAAAGTTAAACCCTCTCTTAGCAGTCTTAGCTTTTATAGTAGACGATTGTTAACGGTGATAATAGTTTTCATTTCTTTCATGGCATTATTCTTAATGGGTTTGTACCATCGAAGGCTTTGTAAAACACAAAGGGGGCCATTTATTCTCCATGAGATGGCTAAGTGTGCTGTGATTGTTTGACCTTTATTAGATCCTTTAATAAGTGGCTGTTAAAGATTTTTTGTGGCTGTGTACTGAAGCAATTACCACTTTGCAGAGACCGGCAGACATTATTCGTCGGAAAAGGCCATCTGCAGTTTGGTTCCCGTATGCAATAGTTGAGCAGCTATGGTGCCGACTTGAGGAATTGATAAGTTCGGGTCACATGATTGATCAGTGTAGAAAACTGAAAAAGTTGTTACATGGGGCTCTATTGAACCATCTCAATCTGGTACGGTTTTCTCCTTCCTTACACTGCTTCTGTTTATTTAAATCTGCTGCCATCTGGGAAAATCACCATTAATTTGTTGTTTCAGCTGAAAGTGGATTCAGATGATGTGCAGTCTTCTGCGTCCGTTGAGAAACTTCAGCAAAAACTACGGAGCTAAGCAAGAGACTGTGATACCTTAATTCCCTCGCAAGGTGTACTGCATTTCCTGGGTTCTTTGATTAACATCAGATCCCTTGCACAAGCGTGGCGATTTTGAAATCAGTGGCGATAGTGCACTATAAAGTTCAACATATGATTTTTGGAAATCCAATCTGTTTCTTTTTGGTTTAGGCTGTAGCAGTGTAGCCTCGTGTATTAGAAAAATCAGATGAACACCAACTCAAGGTAATATTTTCATAGTTTGGGTCGGCAGCGGCACCACTTTTGAAACTTAAATGAGAGAATGGTCTTAAACGGTATGCATCTTGTTTTGAGCTCCACGGTGTGGAGGAGAGGAAAGAGCAATGGACAAAATACATTGCTTCAAAATTAGGTTTTAAGATAGCAGCTGCTCAATATTTGTTGATAGCAGCATATTGTCCTGTTGATATGTATAGTTCAGAGATTGATTTCTGGTTTTTTAGGTGCTTGTGTGTGCATTTCCAAGTTGTTAGGCTAAAACACATTGGATTGCTTCCATTAAAATTTTATAATTAAGAAGGAAAACTATCACTACATAGGATCTATTTTCATGCTTACCATGCAGGTTTGTTTAACCATCCAAAATTTTCTCGTTCTTTTTTTTTTTCAGGCCATATTTCTTATTATATTTAATATATTAAAATCATTTCAACTACCTCGTCTTAGTATTCCTCTAATTTAAGCATGATTCTTTTAGTCTCTTTTATTGAATATTATATATGAAAAGAAAATGTCGAATATTGATGTTGGGGTTAAATTTGCTTCAATGATGTTCAATTTCATAGATATTTTCACCCGTCATAATCAATATGTTACTATGTACTATGTGATGAATACTTGTAATCTCTGAAAATGTTTAGGAACTAGGAGCGATGATAAATTTGTCAGTGTACTTTAATTATTTTTGTGTAAAAAAAAAAAAAAAAAAAAAAAAAAAAAAAAAAAAAAATTATCCTTTAATTATTGATGAACTTATTTGTCTCAGTATGAGATGGTAAGGGATTGATCTATTTATTTATCTATGTTTATTCTATTTTACATTTTATACTAAGATGTACATTTTTAAATTGAGCACTAAGGGGATGAATACTTTATAATTTCTAGGGGAACGAACACCAGTGTATCTGTGAAGTTTATATATATATATATATGCTTTTAAATAATTTTACGTTTAATTCTTGGAATTGGTTATTTCTGAAACATTATAAAATAGGGGGAAAAAAAAGTGAAAAAATTAATAATTCATTAATTGTATATGAGCAAAACACTTCATGTAAAAACAGAAAAAACAAAATTTGAACTTTTTTAAAAAATATTTATTTCTATTACAGTGGGTTTAATTTAAAAGAATTTAATAATTCATTAATTGTACAATAGAAAAAAGGTTGAATTTAATTAACTTATTTTTTTCATTATTGTTTTAAATTGATACTAATTACTAATTAGAAGTAAGTGGGTATAGTTAATATTTTAATAATAAAATAGCATTAAAGGAATTTATAAAGAAAGGGCAGTAGAATTCTGGTTGGGAATTTTTATTGAAAGAAAGACTTCATCGTCCTTGAAACATATATATATATATATATATATATGGGTCAAGTACAAAAAAAACACCCCTATAGTATGCATATTGTCACGAAGTGATTCCTAAGACGCTTGGAGGATGGAAGACACGCATGTTGGTTGGCAAAGAGCAGAGTTTGACTGGGAATGGTTCCAGGGAAGGGGCGTGCAGGAGCACAGGATGGTACCTCTTCAGAGTTCAGGCAGGTCGACTCGGTTCAGTTCGAGGTGCTTGTCGCTGGTCTTGGACTTGACTATGAAGAAGGGAGTTGGCCATCCCTGCACAAACTGGTCGGGAGCTGGAGCCGTTCCCCTGACGAGGCCATGGCAGGCCGAAACCAGTCAGCATGTATCCTTGGGAGGGCAGGTCGTGGTGGCTGACCAGGGCGCTTGCGCGAGCTGAAGCAACGCCTTGGTGCCGCACGGGCCGTGCCACTGCGCCAAATCTCTAGGCCCGTGACAAATGGTATCAGAGCAGGACTTGGGGTAAAGCACGGTGGGGTGCCCCCTTGTCGGTCCGGGAGGGGTCAGAGAATGAAGACGGTGCATTGAAGTTGCGTCGATGAGGAGGAATCAATGCAGTTGGGGGGGAGAGCCTCCATCTCCCCAGGAAGAAGCGTCCGTTGAAGTTGCGCATTGAAGGGCCGGAGGGCCGCGCGCACCAAAGTTCGTGCTTAGTCCTTGGGTGATGCAAACCATGGTGAAGGGCGAGCATCAAGTCGGCAGAAGGCCATTGCTTGCTCGGGATGTCGCGGAGGCGGCATGACGGAGAAGAGTCACGTCCTTGAGGAGTGGACGTCCCCTTGGTCCGAGGCCTATCATTGGGCGAGTGCAGTGCAGGGAGCTGCACAAGGAAGCGATGGTGGGAAGGCGAGCATACCGCATGGAGGCAGACTTTGGAAGGGAGTGGACGCAGTAGTGAAGCGCCGCACTGCGACGAGGACGTCGCAGGATTTGGGTGTGGGAGAATGTCACGAAGTGATTCCTAAGACGCTTGGAGGATGGAAGACACGCATGCTGGTTGGCAAAGAGCAGAGTTTGACTGGGAATGGTTCCAGGGAAGGGGCGTGCAGGAGCACAGGATGGTACCTCTTCAGAGTTCAGGCAGGTCGACTCGGTTCAGTTCGAGGTGCTTGTCGCTGGTCTTGGACTTGACTATGAAGAAGGGAGTTGGCCATCCCTGCACAAACTGGTCGGGAGCTGGAGCCGTTCCCCTGACGAGGCCATGGCAGACCGAAACCAGTCAGCATGTATCCTTGGGAGGGCAGGTCGTAGTGGCTGACCAGGGCGCTTGCGCGAGCTGAAGCAACGCCTTGGTGCCGCACGGGCCGTGCCGCTGCGCCAAATCTCTAGGCCCGTGACAATATGGTGTATATTGTACCCCTCCCGTGCAAAAAACACTCTAAACTATGACATTTGTGCAAATAGGTTCCATTTATAAAAATTGGACTAAGATACTCTTAGCAACACATTTTATAATATATATAAAAATATATATTTTGTGTAATCACTAAAAAGGGCTTGGCCCTTCTTCTTCTTCATCTTGGTGGTTGCCAGGGAAGCTAAGACTGGAGAAGATACATATATACACAGACATATATATACAGATATATATACACATATACACAGGCATAAATATATATATATATATATATATATATTTATTTGTTGTAAATTTACATATTACACATACATACACAGACAGATATATGCATATACACGTCGCCAAGGAGGGAGTGAGAGGTTGATGTCGCCGGGAGGGAATAAAGACGGAGGCGTCTCCGGGGAGGGAGATAAAGACGGAGGCGTCACATGCTCACGGCCGAACCCAGCTGTCACCGGCGGCGAAGGATAGACCGGATTGTGACTGCGAGGGGGTCCGAGGAGTCCTCTGTTTCTAGGTTCACCGCCAGTGATCTTCAACCTAGCCACCTGTCCAGCCACTGCGTTAATTAGACTCCAAGCGTTGTCGGCGGCGACGATACCTGAGAAGGACTGTTTGGGCTTCCATTGCTAGACCACCTTCCGATTCCACTGAGAGTCGATTGAGGCGATCCGGATAAGACCCATGTCTTCTGAGTTAACACAAACACCGAATCTGAACACATTCTCATGAAATTCATGACAAAAAACAAAGAAAATCAAAGATTATAGCATCATACCTCGATATTTTGGGGACGAGGAGTGTTTTTCTGAGTTTCTTGCAGAGTGGCCCAAGTCAACTGGTGAGTCAGCGCGGCGAGTAAGTCCTCGTTACTCTCAGTCTCCGTCGAGCTAACCACAGACTAACCGGCGGACAGCAACGACGAGTCAGGATTCCTGTATGGCGAACGGCGGCAGTAGACTATGGTGATGTGGGGTTTGCGAATGGGTCTTGCAACTTTTGGTGGTTGGCTCTGTAGGCTAGATTTTGGTGTTTGAGGAATTTGGTTTGGTTGGCAATGGCTATGGTTGGCAGTGGCTATGTGTATATATATAATTTGTAAATTTACAATAAATACATATATCTATCTGTATATTTATGTCTATGTATATGTGTATATATACTTGTATATATATGTCTGTGTATATATATATATATATATATGTATGTATCTTCTCCGGCCTTCCCTTCCCTCGGCGACCACTAAGATGAAGAAGAAGAAGGGCAGAGCCCTTTTTAGTCATTTCACAATATATATATATATATATATTATATATATTATAAAATGTCTTGCTGAGGGCATTTTAGTTCAATTTTTATAAATAGGACTTATTTGCACAAATGTCATAATTTAAGGGTGTTTTATGCATACCTTTTTAAATAAAGGATAAAAGTGCTATAAAAAGTATATTTTAAGGGTGTTTCTGGCACTTTTTCCATATATATATATATATATATATATATGGATGTATATAAGTGGGGGCGTCATATGATGTTACCATTTCACATAATAGTTTCAATCTGAGTTTACAGGAAATTTCCTCCAAAAAACATACATACTGCAGGGATTCTTTGGAGGACGAAAATTAGAAATAAAATAAAATAAAATAAAAAATCAATGAGTGACCATATGAGGACAGGCTGGGAACCTTCTATATTTGCCAAGGAACGTTCTGTCTTGACATCTACCCCTTTCTTGATTGATTACTATCACATGTGCTATATTAATATACTGTATATAATATATATCTATTAGCAATGGATTGACTTTTACACAGCTTCTAGAACGGCACATTCCTAAATAATATCATTTTAATTAATAAGCTGAGTAACAAATCAAAGTCAAATCATTGAAAAAATAAGGAAAAAAAAAAATGATGGTTTGGTATAAATCTTCAGACAGGATACGGGAAGTTTCAACCTCAAGACTAATATGACAAATATAGTTTAAGATGTGACGTACCAAAACATATGGTTTACCAAGTTAAGGGAGATGATAAATAATCTTTTTTTTCAACACAAATAACAAACACGCCCTTAGTATTTGATTTTTCAATTTATGAGTTAAGGGCACTTGTGTCACTTTACTGTAAGAGTAGAATGCATTTGATTAAAAAGGGAGTGCCTAGCCAAATGACAAATCTTATCTCACTTCACGAGGGTAGGGAGTTAAAATTCCTCTTTTTATTTTGTTAAATGAAAGAGAATAAAACGAAAGAGAGCGATTGACACTCCACTTTTCTCCGATTAAACTTTATTTATTATTTTTTTTTTAAAGAAATGACAAAAAAGTCTTTGAAATTATTAATGCACAATTTCTTAATTTATAATGTCATAATTACCCTTTTTTTAACTTCTTTACTATTTTTTTCCCTTTTTTTTTGGTTTTTCTAGGTCCTTTCAAAGAAAATAATTTATTTTATACTAATAATTTTATTTTTGGCAGTCAAAACACTTTATACAACTTTAATTTTTTTTTTCTTTACTATTTTTTTTCCTTTCTTTTTGTTTTTTCCAAAGGTCTTCTCAAAGAAAATAATTTATTCTATGCTAATAATTTTATTTTTGACAGTCAAAAGGGATAATTTATTTCATAGTGACTACAATTAAAAGAGATGTTTATTCAACAAAATTGACTTTTTTTCAATTTTGTCATAAGACGTAACTTTATTTTTTGGTAATTTTTTATGGGTCCTGTCAAAATAAATAATTTATTCGATAAAAATAACCTCTCTTTTTTTTTTGGGTCTTATCAAAAGAGATAATTTATTCAATAGAGATAATTTTTTTTTAAACGTCTTCCTTTTGTACTTATTATTATTATTATTATTATTTGGATCTTGACAACAGAGATAATTTATTCAATAAATATATTTTTATGGGTTTTTTTTTTATCTTCATGTAAAAAGAGATTATTTTTTAAATGGTTAATTTTTATTTTTTTATCAGGCCAAAAGAGGTAATTTATTCAAAATAACAAAATTTTTTTTTTTTTGGTCCCTTTAAAAAAAATTATTCAATTTTTATTTCATTTTAGTTGTGTTGTCAACAGATATGTAAAATATTAAAGATTATAGATAAGGAGAGAAAAAATGAAATGAAAATTGTGACATTTAAAAAGTAATAGTTATTTACTTGGATATGTAAGGTTAGAATTGTTATTTCATTTAAGATTGTCATTTCAAAATTATTTATGTAATTTGTTAGAAGAAAAGAGAAGGGAGAGCTTTAATTATAAAGAAATATATGTAATTTAAAATCCTTTATAATTGCTTGCATTTTTTTCTTCAGGTCTTTTGTCTATATTTGAAAAATTGAAAATTTATAAAGGATGAAAAATGACTCTCACCATCTTTTCTCTCCTCTCTCCTATTATCTACCGAAATAAAGAAAATTCGTTTCTTCATTCTTTTATTTCTTCCTTCCACTCGTCTTCCTTCTTATTTGTTTGATCGGAGTGTATAATGCACCTCACTCTTTAAAAAAACAACAGAGAGAATTCCACCCCTACTTGTAAGTGAGGTGCACCATACACCCGACTCGAACAAGTTATGATTTTTTTTCTTTTTTTTTTTTAATTTATGGGGTGGGATGGGGACTGCCCTATTAATTTTAAAATGCAACGGTAAGATTCATGGCAATTAAAAGAAGCAAGTAAAGGAGGTGTTTGGTTATTGGGTAAAAATGAGGTCAAGTCAGGTAGGCGGATCTTTTCACGCGGGCCTGACGTTGGTTACTTAGTTTAGGCCACAGGGAGAGAGTAATACCGAAGAAAGCTCATAACTAAATCGTCTGTTCTACTATACCACAATTATAGAGAGAGAAAGAGACATATATAGAGAGAGAGAAAAAGAGGAGCGGCCGGTGTTCAGGCGACTGCCGTCCGTCGGCTGAGAAATTTACTCCGGGACACATGTAAGTTCTAACCAGAAACCCTAGTTTTTTCTTTCTCTCTAGCTCTGATTTTTGCCTTGCTTTGCTTTGCATTTTTTTTTTTTGAAATCGTGATTGAAGTTTCTCCGGTTTTCTTTATTTATCTCTGCAGTTCGGTGTCTTCACAATCTTGTATATCTTGTTGTCAATCAAGAGAAGCTCAACCTTCGTTTAATTAGAGTGACTTCAGGAAGTAGATTTATTTATTTTGGGAAATAAACAGAAAAAAAAGAGAAGGTAATAATACCCTTCAACTCCTCCTATCAGATACACACATACATATATATCATTTATTTGGGTCGATATAACTATTTGGGAAATTCATATTTTTTTTAGTAGTACCTTTTGGGTTGCAGAAAATTATTAAGTTGTAAGAAATTTTAGGGCATATGATGTTAGAAAAGGAGCTTAAAATGTAAAATTTGTAGTCATGTGAAAATTGTTAATGTGAATTTCTTCTTTACTGAGTAAATAAAAATTTGGGTTTTATGAATGACGAATAGAAAGCATTAGAAGAAAGAGGACAGCTAAAGATTGCTGCTGCTTTGGTGCGTTGGTTTTGTGCTTAAGGTGTTTGAGAATCCAGGACTCTGGTGATAATTCCAATCCACTTTGTGCTGCTTACTCTCCATATTGCATAGTAGGACTTGCTTAAGTACAATAGATGGAGTCGCCGTCAAAATACTATTGGTGATTTACCAGGGATCTTGTAGGTATATTATCATCTTCTTTGAAGTAGAAGGAGCAAGTCCAATAGATGGAGTAGCCAGTCAAACCACCATTGGTTATTTACCAGGGATCTTGTAGATATATTATCATCTGGAGAAGCTTTCAGTCTGTACTTGTTATCTGAACAACTGCTGCCTCAGGGATCCTTTAGTAACTTAAGCATGCAGTAGTCAAGAATTGAAAGGATATGGCTCAAAGCTTTGTCAGCTACTTGACAAAATCTCCAGATCAATCTTTCTTAGACTTCTTTTCTGGCAGCAGCAACAATAAGTTTGGTTCGGTTTTCTTCCGGTTGGTAAATGCACTTTTGCTCACATGAGAAGTAATTTTAGCAAGACTTGCTGTCAGCTGGACCTTCTAGTTGGTTTCTTAGAACCATACTAAAATAAATAGCTTTATCTTGTGGATGACTATAAAATTATAGAAGACATAGGTGATTCTAATCTATGGCATGATTAACAGATTGTGCTATGTCAATGCATGTATAGACCAAATTCATCCCCTTTTTACACATTTGTCAGTAAGGGCGTTATAGAGTGTCTAGTGAATGGTATTTTGAGTTGATAAGTGGAGTTACAAGAAAAGTTGTTACTTCTATAGTTGATCATTGTGTTGAGCAAAAGAAATGATAGATCTTTTTGCAATGAGTACGAATTCTCATCGAATGTTTCTAATAGCAGTGTTAGGATGTGTTCTATGCACAAAGTAGCAGATACTGCTAAAATAAAAGATCTTGTCGAGAGACAGGCATCTTCTTTAGGTGATATATCATAAGTTTGTGACTACATGCTTTCTATTTTGCTATACCTTTGTTAGTGTTAGTGTAGTTGTTGATTGGCCTCCCCCGGTTAGCTTGATCCTTAGTTATGCTTTGGCATTGTCTGTTTGGGGATGCATGTATGTATCCGCTATTTCTTCTAATAGTAATGTAAGGACGTGTTCTTTGAACAAAATGGCGGATAATGCTAGAATTAAAGATCTCGTTGAGAGATGGGCATCTGCTTTACATGATATTAGTTTGCAAGTACATGTTGTACCGAGCTATGTACCTTGCATATTCCACTTAGTTTTTCCTGTCAAAGTTTTAAGAGTTTATGTTTCATGTAAAAATAAATAAAAAATAAGAACAGAGAAGGTTTTGAAGTTAGCATGTGCAAAGACAGAAAAACATATAGTAGTGACAAGCATGCTGAAATGTTGATGACATAATAATGATGGTATTGAATATTGTTTTGAATGCATTTTCCGGAAATGTACAATGAAATATTTTATAGGACTAAATGTATCGCGATTCAAGGCTGGAAATGAAACTGAGCACCATATTGGCAGAAAAGTGATTTTTCAAACGTGCTTACGCCCAATAAGTTGGACTGGCTTTTCAAAGACTTGAACCCTTTGTTGAACCAGATTAATCACATTGCTAACAATCTCGTATCCACTCCTCAAACCCATCTACATAGGTTTTGCTTCACAATCCTGCCAATTTTCTCTATCTAAAGCCATAGGTTGCTTAGTTAAGTGTCACTATGTCTTGCCGGGCCTCTCCCTTGCCCTTTTAGTGCCTTCAGCACAAACCATGTCATCTTTTATTGGCCTTAATTGCACATGGCCAAGCAAAATTAGTTGCACCATTAGTCAACAAATTTCTAGCCATTGAACTCCTAAATCTAGATTTTCTAAATGGTGGACTAGTTAGATCTGTTCTTCTGAGATGCTACTTGATCTGGTGAAAAGAAAACTTGCATTTGGCTTTCTCATGATATTTCAAGTTACTTTTCCTTCCTCATCTAGTCTAGTATGACAAAAATTGGATGCCTTTGGTACAGAAAGGGTTTTGTTTTATATATGTGCAGTTAAAAAACTATCACTGTACCTAGTAGCTAGTCATGTCACTGGCTTAATTATTGAACAGTACGTGAGATACCTCTCTTGCCTTCACGTCGGCACCAGGCAATAAATTTATTAATTGTTGGTTTATTCATTTATTGGTTAAGAAGAAAATCATGTCATATGAGCTTATACCTTCTCTAATTGTCGTAATCTAAGTATAGAACTAATTTTGAATATGTTGACATATAATGCCTCCCACAGCATATCAATTTGAAGAAAATCACACCTTCAAGTGTGAGAGTTTTACATGTTTCATTGGAAGTGGTGTAGTATGTAACTCTTCCGTTTTTGGGTTAGTAACGTGTAGTTTCTATCTTATTCACAATGCCTGGAGATACCTGATCGTGAACTTGTGATGAGTCTCAGGATTCCTGATTTAGAACTTGTTACAGATATTCCGTTTTGTTTCACATGCTAGATGGTGTATCTTTTAAGATTGTACACATGAAGAACTTCTTTACTTGATTCTAATAGCACATTGATGCTTCATTCAACAGATTTCTGGTGCCTCAACAAATATGCCAGATTCAGCTGAGGATTTAGAAAAGCAGAGTGCAAATAGGGGCAGTCAAGTGAGGGAAGACAGTGAATATGTAAGGCTGGTTATATCCAACGAACCAAGGATAGCTGAAGCTGATATCTCACAACTTCAATCAGAAACAAAGAATAAGCTATTAATTTGGTGGGTCAAGGCCATAATATGGTGCTTTATTACTATAATAATTCTTCTCATTTTCTTGAAATGGGGAGTGCCATTTCTTTTTGAGAAGGTAAATTTTTTTTATTCCTTTTTCCCCTATCAGCATTGACTTTTCAAGATATGTCCATATGAGATCATGTGATAAGGTAGCAATTATTGATTCCATCAGCAGTTGTTGGTTTGTTGCCCTTTAGTCCGTGTGTTAATTCATGGATTGTTTACGAATTACGACTAAAAGATTAAATGACTGAATTACGACTAAAATATTACTGAATGACTATTCCAGTTGCAGACCTATAGTATAATATCTAAGTGCTGGATTATAATATTGCCATTTGCATCAACTAAGTATCTGAAAGTTTTGCAAATTAAATGCAGCATATTTTGTAAAAAAAGAGCCTAAACTAAGGGTTATTAGAAATTAATTCACAACAATAGTATGTGACTGAAAGTCTATGAGGTTTGGACACAGATACGGAGTGCGGATACAGTATAATACAACCAGAACAATACTACAAATTTTAGCAATATGACAAATTTGAAAAATACAGGATACGGATACATCAGGGGCAAAACCATGTACGTATATGTGTATGTATTCATTTATACATGTATGTATATAAAGATTAATTTGTCATGATAAATTTATATTATTACAGTTCTCTTAGAAGATCTATCCAATTAGCCAAAGGTTCTAAACCTGAATTGTTAAAATTCACATGAGAAAATTGGGGGTTATATTGTACATAAGATATAAATACTATAGTTACACCTCTCTAATAATGGCAAATTTTAATTTACCCCCTTTTAGTAACTTAAGTTTTGGAGGTAGTTGATCAGTCTAATTTAGTATTAGAACTTTTGCTGTGGGAGGTCTTGAGTTATCTCATTCTTTTGTTTTTGCTCTGTCTCTCTATTTGACAATTGTACACCAATCTATCTTTTTGTTTGGCTTTCCATATATGAGGGGGGGATTGCTTGTGAGGGGTATGTGAGAAAAATATTGATTTGGTATCTCTTTGTTTAAGTATCTGCATCTGCATTGTCCATGTGAAGTTTATACTTTTCACTTTC
This sequence comes from Cornus florida, assembly GCF_030987335.1. Taxonomy (NCBI): domain Eukaryota; kingdom Viridiplantae; phylum Streptophyta; class Magnoliopsida; order Cornales; family Cornaceae; genus Cornus; species Cornus florida. Next base: position 28,842,694 of record NW_026775572.1, read on the forward strand.
TATTTTTCTGCCTCTTCGCTCCACAAATGGGAGGGGGTTGCATGTAAAAGAGGGGTGTGTGAGAACTTCATATATATTGTTGGGCCCAAGCTCCAAAGACAAGTATTGTTCTAAAAGGACGGCATGAATTGCCAAGAAAAATCCTTGTGAGAGAACACTTTGATATTTCTGTACTTTGATATTTCTTGGTGAAATTGTTTCAAACTTAAAATCACCTTTTTTTTTTTATTTTTTATTTTTATAAGTACAGATACATTTTAAAATCACGCATTCTTTTTTTTTTGATAAGAAAAGATATAATTTAAAATCACGCATTCAACAGTATATAAATTGTTTCAAACTTAAAACCACATATTCTACAGTATTTAAATTGTTTCAAACTGAAAATCAAGTATTCAAAACAGTATATTATTTTCTAAATCTGAGTATTGTTGCAATGGAGTTGTTCTATACCAAAGTTTTATTTTTATCATTTATATTATTACAGTTCTCTTAGAAGATCTATCCAATTAGCGAACGGTTCTAAACCTGAATTGTTAAAATTCACATGAGAAAATTGGGGGTTATATTGTACATAAGATATAAATACTTAAGTTACACCCTCTCTAATAATGGAAAATTTTAATTTACACCCTTTTTAATAACTTAAGCTTTGGAGGTAGTTGATCAGTCTAATTTAGTAGTAGAACTTTTGCTTTGGGAGGTTTGAGTTATCTCGTTCTTTTGTTTTTGCGCTCTCTCTGTCTCTCTATTTGACATTTGTACACCACTCTATCTTTTTGTCTGCCTTTCCATGTATGAGAGAGAGAGAGGGAGAGAGGGAGGGGGGGGGGGGGGGGGGGGGGGGGGGGGGGTGGGGTTTTGGGGGGGGAATTTCTTCTGAGGGGTATGTGAGCAAAATCTTGATTTGGTATCTCTTTGTTTAAGTATCTGCATTTGCATTGTCCATGTGAAGTTTATACTCTTCACTTTCTATTTTTCTGCCTCTTTGCTCCACAAATGGGAGGGGGTTGCAAGTAAAAGAGGGGTGTGTGAGAACTTTGTATATATTGTTGGGCCCAAGCTTCAAATACAAGTAATGTTCTAACATGACGGCATGAATTGCCAATAAAAATCCCTGTGAGAGAACATTTTGATCTTTCTTGGTGAAATTGTTTCAAACTTAAAATCATGCATTCTTTATTTTTTTATTTTTTTTGTGATAAGTAAAGATATATTTTAAAATCACGCATTCAACATTATATAACCACATATTCAACAGTGTTTAAATTGTTTCAAACTTAAAACCACATATTCAACAGTGTTTAAATTGTTTCAAACTTAAAACCACATATTCAACAGTATTTAAATTGTTTCATACTGAAAATCATGTATTCAAAACAGTATATAATTTTCTAAATCTGAGTATTGTTGCAATGGAGTTGTTCTATGCCAAAGTTCTACCAATGTGGCAGTACCAAACCTTTGCCTTGTCATTTTTGTCGCAGGTTCTCTTTCCAATCCTAAAATGGGAAGCCACTGCCTTTGGTCGTCCAGTCCTTGCACTCGTACTTGTTACTTCTCTGGCACTTTTCCCTGTGTTCTTTATACCTTCTGGGCCTTCAATGTGGCTGGCGGGCATGATTTTTGGATATGGTCTTGGTTTTGTTATAATCATGGTTGGCACAACCATTGGCATGATCCTGCCATATTTGATTGGATTACTCTTCCGTGATCGAATTCATGTAAGTTATCAGTATAATTTGTTGATGGTGATACACAGAAATGATGTTATCTGATTACATTCTCTTCTGGTATCCTAATTTCCATCTCTCTTATTATGTGGGCAGCAATGGCTAAAGAGATGGCCTCAGAAAGCTGCTATGATTAGACTGGCTGGGGAAGGGAGCTGGTTCCATCAATTCCGCGTTGTTGCACTCTTCAGGGTTTCCCCCTTTCCATACACTATTTTCAACTATGCAGTAGTGGTGACAAGTATGAGATTTTGGCCGTATTTATGGGGATCAATTGCTGGAATGGTTCCAGAAGCCTTCATTTACATTTATAGGTTAGTTTCCTCCTCTTCTTTTTTTTTTAAACGAATTTTATACAAACAACTGTAGATGTCTTTAATCAAATAATAACTAGGGGTAAAAGAATAAAAGTGCCTTTTCCAGTCATTCTGTTGACGAGCATATGGTTTAAACATCACAAGAAACCCTTTTTCTTTATGCGCGTCTCTTCTAGTTATGTTGATACGGTTTAAACCCCACCAATACCCCCTTTTCTTTGTGTTTTTTTAAGGGTAGTTGGCATGTTCATAATTGTGTTCATATGCAATAAACAATATCCTCAAGAACTTGGAATTTATATAGTTAGACCAAATGTTTTTGGTGTTGATGATGCATATTTGTGCTCATTTTGGTTTTGTTTTCTTTGTCTTCCCTCCTGCTGTATTTGTGCACAGTGGTCGGTTAATAAGGACGCTAGCAGATGTCCAGTCCGGGAACTATCACATGACTTTAGTGGAAATCATATACAATGTTATCTCCTTCATTGTTGCGATCATTACAACAGTTGCGTTTACCATCTATGCCAAAAGAGCTCTAAAAGAACTTGAAGACGCTGAGACCAGCGGAGATGCCTCTGGCCCTGGCCACGGAAAATTCGAGATGGATCAGCTTCCACTTGAAAGACCTAAGGTTCTGGGTTTCTCACCATCATTTTCATAGCGTAGAATTGTTAGTGTACATTGTTGTAGTTCATAAGGGTTTTGTCTTACATCCCTTGATATCTGTAAGTATAGAAAAAGAGAACTGAGAAAATTATCTGTATCCGGTCTACCTCTGTCTCGGTGGCTCTGGGTCTTTACTTCCAAACCACGTGTCAAGGTTTCGGGATTGGTAAAGAGAAGAAAAAAAAAAAAAAGATAATCTGTAACAGTAAAAGGTGAAATGTGTGTATCTTCTTTGTTTTCCACCGGTAAGGTTGTAGCTTCTTTGTTATCGTCACAAAAATCTGATATTTGTTTGTTTAGCTGTAAATTTTCTCAATGATTGAAGCTCCAATTGTTGCTTTGCACCAGTATAAAACTCATTACTCTTCTGGGCTCAACGCAAGTTGCTAGATCTCATTCTCAAAGAAAGTAGATTACTTCTATAATATGTATTTGGTACTCAAATAAAATATTACTGCAAACCAACTTGTGTCACCGACATGTATCTCCAGATTCTGGATGTTTATAAAAAAAGTTACAGGTTATCAACTTGACTGGGTTTGGTATACTGCACCAACAAAGTGGGCCCCACAAGTGGGGTCCATAATTGGTGTAAGGAGAATGAAAGAATAATAAAGACTCTTATCACACTATCCTTCTTAACGGGTATTGTTCTCTTGCGTTTTACACGTATTTTCGCTTTCATTATTACTATTTGTGACTTAATTTTGTACTCCAATTCTCGAATTCGCTCACTCTGGTTCTGATTCTCGTTCTCATTTTAGGTGACTTAATTCTCACCTCACAATTTTAAAGGTTGGAGTAAGAATACTATAGAAACAAAATACAAAATATAGCATGATGATCATTTTAATCTTTAACAGACACGCATATATAATTATGGTCAACTTTTCTTCTTTTTTCTCTTCTCTTCCTTTTTTTTTATTTTTTATTTTTTATTTTTTTTATTTGGAGAATTTACACATTAAGAATTTGATTATTATTATTTTTTTAATATGCCTAGAAGTAACAAACCAAAGAAATTTTTAGAGGTTGGAATAACAATACTATAGAAACAAAATATAGCATGATTATCATTTTATTCTCTAACACACACATATAATCATGGTCAACTCTTCTTATTTTTTCTTTTTCTTTTTTTCATTTAATTTCAATTTATTAGTATATCAATTATTTGGAGAATTTACACATTAAGAATTTGATTATTATTATTATTTTAATATGCCTAGAAGTAACAAACCAAAGATAACCCCATACCAACCCCATTTTCAGCATGTTCCCAAATTAAATTTCTAACATGGTTGACATTGAATACAAAATATCTGTAAAAATATAAAATTAAAATTATAAAAAAAAAAAAAAAGAAAAAGAAAAAGAGATTGAATACAAAATTGGGTTTGGTTGAAAAACAATTGGACATGAAGATTCAAATGATAAGATGAGACCGAGATTGTAAGTTTTAGACAATTAAATATGTTAATCTCCAACTTCGATAAAATATCAACCTCTTAAAATAAAGTCATAGTCCAATACTAATAACATCATAGTTCTTGAGAGGCAAGTCAGGAAAGAAGTTTAAAAAAATTTGAAAAAGTCCCTGTTTTATTATTTATTTTTCCTTTCTTGAAGTAAAAGCCAAACTTGCCTTGGCCACATTATATAGTATTACTTTATATATGCTCCAAAGTCATCGGAAGCTGCAGAGACCGTAAAGCCCCCACTAGCAGACACAACACCGCGCCAGGTTAGTATATTGTCATTTTGTCACATTAGATTCATATATATATATATATCACGCATGAGTCATGACTATAAATTTATTATACACACACATTCACACATGACTATACATATTATATGTGTGTACCCGTTCAACAGAAACCCTTACAGTGGCGGCGAAAGCGATATGCAAACCTTTAACAAACGCCATGTGAAGCGAAACAGTCATTAGGGTTACATTTCCCAAACCCGTATTTAATTTCTCTCTCTTCTTTCTATCTAGATACTTTGGAAGACTATCAACATGCCTACCTTCACAACGATTGCTTGGGAGACCTTGATTGAACCTAGGGTCAGAGATTCGTACAAGGATTCGTTGAATTCGAAGCAGCAAATCACCAAATCTGATTATCGAGATGATGGTGATGATGAGAAGGATGAGGAGGAGAAGAAGACTAAAGGTCCGAATCATATATACATATCGCCTGCTCTGTATGTAACTCCAGAACCAACGCCGGTTCCAGATTCTTCCTCCGGTTCGCTTTCGCCCTCTCCGTACGTCGTCAGACGCAAACGTCATGGCGGCGGTGGTGGTGAGGCCACTGAGCGCCGTGTCGATGGATTTGAAGTTCAGCAGAAGCAGAAGCAGCAAGTTGATGAGAGCAATTCAGGCTGTGGTTGTGTTGATGATGTTTCTAATGAGGAACCCTGTATTCGATTAGGGCAACAGGAGGTGGATCATGATAATTTTTTGGATGGGGAGATTGTGGAAGACGATTTCTTTGATCCTCGGTGCGACTCCGCTAGTGTTGCTAGCTCTGTTGAACTGAATGATTGTGGAAAGCAAGTCGGAAACATAAGCGGATTGTCTAGCCATGGTGATTTCTATGATGCAGATGAAGGTAAACCCATGTTCTTTCTACACTATTGTAGTTTCATGTTGCTTAAATTGTATGTGTTCATTAATGATTGTAGTCACGGGTGTTGATTTCCCCTTAATTGATAATGCTTAGGAATTTCATTAAAGCCTAATTGTTTGAATCGATTGTTTCTAATAGTTCCCTAGATGCATGTCATACATAATGTTTTGTTATGTTGTTGTTGCTTATATGTGTCACTATCTTATTTATGTATTAGGTATGGCAAAGCATTAGATTTTGGCAGGAGCCTTTTTTAAATGGAATTCTCTAAACTTGTGGAAGTAGAAAAAGTAACTGAACACATGAAATTGAAAAAAAGAAAAAGGTCTCAAACTGGAGACAAAAAAACAGTAATTATATAACAATGCCATGCACAAAGTAATTCCAATTTTCTTCTATATAACTCGAATCTTTTATAAAAACTACATTTTCTGTAAAGATTTTGAACACCAAAAACATAAAAATGAAAGTATGAAACACATTTGACATCATTATGCCAGGCTTATGGACCAAAACCTTGTCATATTCAAAAGTGTTCCTACTATAGTCCATCCAAATTCACCATATAAGCAGAAGAAACTATCCTATTTAATACCTTCAGCCTAGTGACCAAAAATTTTATACTGATTCAGGAATCACCCAGGACACTCCAAATAGAAAAGTAACCTGCACCACAAATTCTTAGCCACCAAACAATGTAGATATATCAATTTCTCTTGCTTCGCAAATAATTTATAGTTAGCCCTCAGGCAGTACTATAGACAAAAAATAAAACATAATAAAATAATAAAAAATTGTAATCTGGCATAATTTGAGAAAAGAGCCTCTCTATTTGCTTTAATACAAAAAAGAGCTAGGAATGTGTTATTGTTTTTGAACTCCAGGAATGTGGTCTTTAGGGGAGCACCACCAAAAGTATCATGCTAAAATCTCACAATATTGTGAGAACTTACCCCAAGCTTTCCCAGTCTCCTTATAAAGCCCAAACCTATAAGAGCACAAAACTTTTCTCAATGGCCATATGCTGATGTCCTCCCCAGTTTCACTGCACCGCACTCTTTCCATATTATTCACTTCTATTGCTTGCCTGCACGACGATTTTCCAGTGTGCATACCAATATACCATCTATGTCTTCTGTTTTTTCTGTGATAATTCACCAAATTCCCATAGATACTCAATATTGTAAGCTTCGATGTACCCTCTAATTATTGGATGAGTTAAATTAGTCTCCCTCTTTGACCCCATCCCCTCCAACCCATGCATCCACATGCAAACAATATTAAGTGATCACTGTTGCCATGCCATGTGGTAACTGTTATTAGAATAGATGACTCCACACCAAATTATGTTAAGAGTTTTATAGTGTTGGTTGTTTGCTTAACATCTTGCATTCTTATTTTAAAGATTGAATCTACTAAAATCATCACCAAAGGTTGTAGACTTTTGGTATCTCTTCTACCTTCTAAAGAAGAACGTCGAGGTTCAACTCTTCAAGTCTGTTAGGGACAAAAAATGGGGGTGTGAGTCACTTGCCATGGAAAAAATAAAAATAAAAAAAGACTAAAATCCGTTCAGTGTTGTAAAAATCAAATTAGCAAAGGAGGTGCTTTATTTAGATGCTATGATACTTTCCAAATTGTTAAACTTCTTAGCATTTTGTTGTAGTTCACTGAAATTTGATGTTGAATCTTAGTTTGCTAGATTTTGATTTTCCCCATGATTGATTTGTTACTGTGATTTGTTGTTGAATTCTACAACTTATGATGCATGTTAGCATCTATTATCTTTGCCAAAAAATTTGAAATTTCTTGATCACTGTCAAATTATGGTGTGGAGATTGTGGAGTTCAAATGCCCCAAGCACACTGCACTTCTTGTCCTACGTTCGATCCACCCCCCCAAAATTATTTATATAAACATGTTTTAGTTTTGGAGATAGAAGCTCTGTTTTCCTAGTTAAATTTCCTTTAATCATGTCTCAGAATAGCAGCCATGAAATATGAGTCAAGTATAATTGTTTCTTGCTTAACTACAATAGCCAATTTGGAAAGATACTGGGATTGTTTCTCTGTAACTGGTTGCTTACGGTTATTTCTTGTATAATCACATGAGCCCATATGGGCAAGATATTGGAGATTTTTTTATGTACCACTAAATATCATCTTGCAACTAGATCAAGAGTGCTCTTGTGTCGTTCATCTCTCATGGCCTTTTGCTGACTGCTCGTACAGATTTCTTGTCTGATGAGTCAATTTCAAATGTATCTTCTTATGGTCCAAGTATTGAATCACAACTACTAGCCACAAGGCTCAGTCTCCTTGATGAGATTGAAAGACGAGAGGCTGCACAGGATGCTCTTGGTCAGATGCACAGTCAATGGCAGAGGGTTGGCAATGCTCTATCTGAAGTGGGTTTAACATTTCCTGCACCTCTGACTACTAGTGACGTGCAGCTTGAGATCAATTCAATAGAGCAAGTCTCTCAGGAACTTGTTGTTGCTAGGTTTGTTGCCGAAGCAATAGCAAGGGGTCAAGCACGTGCTGAAGCTGAATTGACTGCAGAGGCTATTCTTGAATCCAAAGACCAGGAAATGTCCCGCCTGCGAGACAAACTGCAATACTATGAGGCGGTAAATCATGAAATGTCCCAAAGAAATCAGGAAATTGTTGGTATGTGCTGCTAATCTTTGGTTTCTATTGTCTATGTGTTCTTCTCAATATTTTATGCCTCAAAAAATCTAAAGAATATTATGGATCTTCCTGATCATTATTTCTATCCATATCCATCTGACTTGCAATGTAACCCAAGGCTTGTGGTTTCTTGTACTATATGGTTTTTAAATTTTTTATTTTATTTCATGGTAAGTATGGCACACACCCTCACTGGGAGGATTTGGAACTTGAAACTCATAAAGCTCATGGAAAATTCTGGTGACTCATATTATTCTATCTGATTTGGATTTTTTATTTTATTTCATGGTAAGTATGGCACACACCCTCACTAGGCTAGGAAAGTGACAGGTGCGCCTTAAATGAGCATGAGAAGCATCAAAGACTCCAATAATGACGATACATGATGAGGATTAGATATTGGGTGCCCCAGGCATACCACGTCATTGGTATTCCTACCCAAGAAAAAATACACTGTCCATAATTGGTCTTGCCTACTTACAAAAAATGCTGACTGCAAGTTATCATTGGGTGGGCATAGGAATGGCATGGTATGCCTGGCACACCCAATATCTTCTCCATGATCAGGGGTCAGTTATAGAAGCCATGCCAAAACCTTTAAATTACATGTAATAATTCAAAACAAGAAATCAACGGTTAAATCCACAACTCTAGCCACTAAGACAAGTACTCCTATTGCTAGGGTCTCAATGTGCTTTCTTCATGTTTGCAAACCTCGAGAGTCGTGTGAGATGTGAAGAGATGGTTGTGCATTGAGCAGCGATGTTCCCTGGGTTCTGCTCCCAGCTTTGGTAGTGGCAAAACTGCATCACTATGCCTTTAGTCTCAAGAGATATTCTAGGGAGATGTGATGAGGCTTTTCTGCCTAAGAAGTCCTCATAGTGTATAGGTCGGCTTACAGGTTAATAGGTTGGGAAGAGGTCCTCACAATTATAATATATGAAAGCTTATAAGAAAGCTAAAGTTCCATTGGACTAAAAATGTTCTTATAGAAAATACGTGACATGAGATATATCTGCAGTCATAACTGTACTGAAAAACAATCAGTGGTTATCCTTGTGTGAGATGAATTGTGAGACCTGGAAAGTTGACCTCATGGAAAGCTGTAAACCTGCACAATTATGATGAAGCTTCGATTTTTTTCTTTTCCCTTTTTGAATTTCTTCCTTAGAACTTGTGAAGCTACATGCTGACAAATAGTTGCTAGTTGTTGCACTTAAATGGATATGGGTACCTAACACCTCCAAATTCCAGTAGTCATAGATTTCGTGTTATTGGAATATTTTTTTTCCTACTCGACATTGTCAAGGTCTATTCACTAATCAATACATTGTGAGGATCATTGCCTTTTTTTTTCTCTCTGTCTAGTCAACAGGTCACAAACATGAGCATCTTTGGAGACACTAGAAATTACTTTATTTTGATGTTTTTAGATGTTGTCAAATTCTAAAAACATGGAATTAATTTAAATTTATGTTGCATGGAATGCCAACTGTTATGTTTCACGGGGAATAGGAAGGTAGTGAGTGACATTTTATTCTTGGTGTCAAGGAAATAGGTTTGAATAGATTGAGTTTCTAATTTTACAGATTCGGAATGAGAAACTGTCATCCCATTCAATCCAGTTGGGATGCCCTGGATCTGACATGTCTCTTTGCTATGTCAAGCTTTCGTCCATTACCAAAAATTTCCCACTCTTACATCCCCTAGCAGTCTTTGACTCTAGGCTGTGTCTCAATCCCAGTAGACTGCCAATGCTCTAATGGTCCTATGATAGCAAAACTCCTTGTCGAGTAAGTCGAAAGGCGTAATGATCTGAGCATTTCATCAGAGTAAGGCTTGGCAAAATGGACATGTCATTGAAGATAGGGACAACTGTTGTTCATCGACTAGTCTTTCAGCCTAGTTCCTGACTCACCCCCTGTGGACGAACCTTGGGGAAGAGCCCAGTTTTCGGGCAGCTAACGCTTGCCTAGTGCCAGAATGTCAGGGAAGTTGGTGACCTGATAACAGAGGAGCCGACAACTGAAGCCCCTTTGAATGGCGGCCATATAACTATAATTGTCCTAATGTGGCAAAATTCATTGTCCTTAAAGTTCTGCAACATGCAAAAGGATTGAACTGAGTGCTTCCTATTTAGGTTGAGCCTACTTTGGCATGGTCTCTATAATTCTTATCTTAGAAGGAAAACTACAGTAACAATAATCTTTTTGGATCCAAAATTATTGTTTCAGAATGATGTTCCATGCCTCAGAGTTGTGAGTTCAAAAGTTCAGTTGGTGGATTGCTAGGGTATTAAGCATTTTCTAGTATGTACGAGGCCATTGCCTATATTTCTGAGAAGGGGAAATGGCCAAAGGCTTTCAAAAAACTTAGAAGGTACACAGTTTGCCGTACCTACACATCTATGGTGTCTGATACGACAGGCTGTATCATGCCATAAACGTAAAAGGCATTGTGCTTAATGCACCTTTCTGTGACAACATGAAAATTATTATTAAAGGGGGTATTATGGGCTGAAAGTTTAAAGTCTTTAAAGTTTGTTATGCAATATGAGAATAAGTCCAATGGTCTTCATTATGCATGTTGTATCTTTACTCTTCAACATTACGATTTCTTCACCCATTATAATATTATGATTTCTTGTTCAATACAAAAGTGGTCCTCCGATTTTTTCAATTCTTTTGTTCTTTCTTGCACTTCTTGTTTGGTTATGTAGAAACGAGGTTCAATTCTTTGTGTAACCCCCCTCTTTGATCATTTTTATATTTGGTAATGGCCAGTGCTTCATAAGTAACCATGATATAAGCATTTGTTTTGTACTAGCAGCAGGCATTTGTATTGGCAAATTTAAATTTTCTTGATTTGTTCATTTTTTATGGTAAAAAATGCAGAGGTTGCACGAAGGCAACGAAAGAGGAAGAATAGTCAAAGGAGGTGGGTATGGAGCTGCATTGGATTGTCTGTAACAATCGGAGCCTCTCTGCTTGCTTACTCGTACCTTCCACAGACAAGTAAAGATCATTCTTCGCTGACCTCCAGTGATTCCCCCGATGGATCTTGTGGTTGTTCATCATAGTTCATTATTCGCTGACATATCCATCCAGTCACTTTCCTGATGGATCTTGTATTATTAGTTCATCATAATCTGCTTAGACAATAAGTCATGGCTTATCTGTTTAAGCCAAACTTTCAAATGATCCATTCAAGAGTATGTGGTCAAAACTTGATACTGGATTCAAGTGATGATTTGATCACTTTCAATCAGTTTTGCTTTCATCAGTTTCACCGAGGTTATTTTGCAATGCTTTAGATATTTTCTTTTGCATGTGAAGTTTCTGTTGTCAATGTTGGTTTGGGATTTACTTTTTCAGCCTCCAAAAGTAAGTGGTATTTTTTTTTTCTTTACTCCGTAATATTTAAAATACCTTATCATTAATAAATTAGAAGGAAAAAAAAAAAAGATCGAAGGAAAAAAAAAAAAAACTTGAAAGAATTCTGCCTATGGTCTTAGAAAGAGATTCTCTACCGCCTTACGACCATCTTTCGACTCATTCACACAATACTTTTGGTTTTCTCTTCGCAGCCGGATCAAAAGAATCAGTAGATAATATTATCTCCGTGTCCCAGTAGCTTATCCAAAAATCAAGATGTTTAATCAAGTCATCAGGCTGAGTATAAGCCGGAAATACACTATCATCGTCGTCGTCATCGGAGTCATTCCAAATCCGACTTTAATGAAGGATCAATGGTCTCCATGCCTCGTAACGCCAAGAAGCCTCTGTACCAACATCATTTTTTTGCTTTTCCAACTCCTTTATCCTCCTGCCAAGTAGATCCTCCAGCGTCTCACCACCACTCCCAGAACCGGAGTTCTCTCTTACCAGACCCTTTTGATTTCTTCTTCTTCCCCATAATTAACCCTAAGAAGAAGAAAAATATGTCTATGTTACAAAGGGAGAGAAGGAAGAATATTTAGAGATTGTTTCCAAGAAAAACATGACATATATACCTCAGATAGATTCGTCACCAGATATCTGCGGATGTTGCTAATATCTGTGTGATCCTTTTTAGGGTTTGGAACTCTGTGCTGCGCTGCTGTGCTCTGCTCTATTAGGGTTTACTATGATCGTTTAAAGGGTGCAAACACCTTATATTAAATAGTAATTTTAATTTTATAGAAATTCTTTTAAACACCTTTTATATGTATTTATAATAGTAGAGACAACCTAACACAATAAGGAAATCCTTAAAACAGTTCACTTTGCCATTGTCTCTGAAAATCACAAAAATAATAATAATAAGATATAAAACCTACCAAAAATCAGAAGAATCCGAATCCAAATCCGTTTAGACCTCTAATTTACTTACACTTCCTCTTAGCATATACAATATAAATTTATATACATTGATATTTATACTCTCTTTTTTCTTCAAATTTTGAACACTTCATAAGATCTATTCTTTTAAGTTTTAGAGATGACCACATGAGAACAGTTCATGAATAATCACTTTGCTTAATCGTAACGTGAAAGAAAGTTGAAAAGAAAGAGATGAATAGTAGTGATGTGAAGTTTTCTGTGTTTCGCTTGTTGCAAGTGATAATGGGGAGGTTTTGGTTAAAAGATTATTTCACACTATATTTGTTTTATTTTTTATCTCAATGATTAAAATGCTTTATTTAACTTTTCTTTCATATGTAAGTAACTCATGCACACACTTACCCACCATATTATCTCAAAACTCAAATTGTGGCACTTCATCTTTGTGTTATTTAGATTGCTAATGCAATAATTCGCATTGTTTTTGTGACAATTACATTTTATGATTTATTAAATAACTTTTTTATGTATACGTTGCACAACAATGAAATGCCTTGCATTAGCACCTATTAATATTCACCAGACAGGTTCAAGGGGCAACAATGTATTGGGATCGACTAGTACTTAATAGTTCACACCATAATGCTACTTATTGAAATATATTAATGCTACGTTTGGTGTGTAGGAATGAAATAGAATGCAAGTGAGAATGGAATGAGAATGGGAATGGAATCGAATGGCCATTCTCATTCTATTGTTTGGTTATAAATATGAAATGTGTAGGAATGGAATGATAATAACCATTCTAGTGTTTGGTTGGACCAATTTAAAATTTAGAATGAAATAAATTTCTAATTGAATTATCCAAAATATCCCTCTTGAAATAAATTAAATTAAATTAACAAAATGATATTCTCTAATAATTTTTTAAAAATAAATGGTGGCAGTGGCGGTGGTGGATGGTGGAAAGCGATAGTAATGTAGGTGGTGGTGTTAGAAGGCGGCGGTGGTGGCAATCGTGAAAATTGGTAGTAGCAGTGGTGGTGGAAAGTTGCAGTGGTGTTGGTGGTAGGCGGTGGCAGTAGTGTGGTGGTTGTGGTAGAAGGAAATAGTGGTGTGACTATAGTGGTGGTGGAAGGCGGTGGTGGAAGGTGGTGGTGGTGGTGGTGGTGGAAAGTGGTGGGCGATGGCGAAAGGTGGTGGCGGCGGCGGTGGCAGAAGGTGGTGGTGGTGGCGATGGTAAAAGGTGGTGGTGGCGGTGGTGGAAGGTGGTGGTGGTGATGGAAGGTGGGGGTGGTGGTTGTGGAAGGTAGTGGTGGCGGTGCCAGTGGTGGAAGGTGGTGGCGGAAGGTAGTGGGCGATGGCGAAAGGTAGTGGCGGTGGCAGTGGCGGAAGGTGATGGTGGTGGTGGCATTGGTGAAAGGTGGTGGTGGCGGTGGTGGAAGGCGGCAGTGGTGGTAGTAGGTGGTGGAAGGTGGTGGTGGTGGTGGTGGTGGTGATAGAAGGTGGTAGAAGGCGATGGTAATGATGGAAGAAGGTGGTGGGCGATGGTGAAAGTCAGTGGTGGCGGAAGGCAATGGTGGTGGTGGTGGTGTGGTGAAAGGCGGAGATGATTGTGGTAGAAGGTAATGGTGGTTTTTAGACTTGGAATATGAGGGTGTTTTGAAAAGTCGATTTTTTAAAATAAATTACTTGGGAATAGAATGGCTATTCCATAGGTTTAGTTGTGAAATGGATTTTCATTCCAGGAATAAATTTTTATTCCAATAGAATGGCTATTCCCACTTTAAGTTGCATACCAAATAAAGAAATAGTTGGAATGGACACATTTCATTCCATTCCATTCCTGCACACCAAAGATATCTAACTCAATGCTACAACTTTTCTATCCTAAAAAAAGAAACACTCAATGTACAAAAAAGGCTCCGAAACTAAAATTATGATTGGGATTACTTTTCAATCACTTAAAATTTTGCATTAAGATGTGTTTGGTGATTTTTATTTATTTTTTATTTTAAAATGCATTTTTACGCGCAGAGATTTTAGTCCAAAAAAACAAGGAGAAAAAAAAGCGCTTATTGTTGGACACATTTGACATTACATCAACACACAGCACTGCGACGACGACCAATGGCCGGCACAGCGATTTGTCGTTGCTTCGTCGTCTCCAACACGCCTCCCTCTCTCTCCTTCTGTAAGCGTCTCTTTTCCACGTTTCGCACACACCTCCATGCCTCCTCCTCAACACCACCACCATCACTCCTCTCACTCACCACGACCACCGCACTCAATCCATCAAAACCCGCCACACTTCCATTGATAAACCCACCAAACACTCTTGCTTCCACAATCAGAAGATCATTCACTACCACCTCCGAAGAAGAACAACAACCCGCCCCTACCATAAAACGCAACACCAAAGTCAATTTCTCTTTATCCGACTCTGATTCTGATTCTGATTCCGAAAACACAAAAACCCAGTTGACAACGAGGAGGGGAGAGATTGATAAGACCAAGTTGCCACCTCCTTACGACCCATTTAACAAGAAGGCAGTGATTGAAGAGCCAGGGGATCCAAAAAATCTGCAAGAAGTGTTTCATAAGATACGCAATGATGGGCTTATCAACAATGCAGTCAAGATGTTCGACGCATTGTCTAAGGACGGACTCACCCACGAAGCTCTTGAATTGTTTGGGCAAATCAAGGACAAGGGAAATATGCCTGATGTGGTGGCACACACTGCTGTCATTGAGGCATACGCCAATGCCGGGCAGGGGAAGGATGCCCTCAAGGTGTACCTACGGATGCTGGCGTCTGGGGTCACCCCCAATGCGTATACATACACCGTGTTGATCAAGGGGCTGGCGAGTTCTGGGGATGCTAAGTTGTTGGGTGAGGCGAAGAAGTATGTGGTGGAGATGATGGACAAGGGCATGAGGCCCAATGCAGGGACTTATGTCGCGGTGTTTGAGGCGTTTGCGAGTGAGGGGAATGTGGAGGAAGGGAGTGAGTTTCTGGAGCAGATGAAAGCTAAGGGCTTTGTCCCGGATGAGAAGGCTGTCAGGGAGGTTCTTCGCGACAAAAGAGGTCCAGTTTTTCGCAGCATTATGAACTTGCTCTTTGGGAAGTAAATTGTGAGTTTTTCAATTGACTTCTGTTTTGGAGCATGAATTGATGCAATGTGACTTTCTGTTTTTTGGAATATACATATGGTCTTGTGAATCTTGAAAGGTTTTTGTTTGATCTCTATGTTCTATGTTATTTGGTGGGGGTGATGGGTGTTTCATGTGGAAATTACTGGTTTAATTCTGCAGTTTTGAGTGCATTGTTTATGTCTAATGTCTCCACACACTAAGAGCATGGAATGGGACCATGTAGGAGAACTACAATTTAATTTCCCACATCATCTTAGAAGATGTTAGACAAGCCTCACTCAGGTCTGAGCTTAACCTAACCTACTAAGTTTTTTAACCTCATCAATGCAAGCCTAACTTGAGCTTAATCCAATCGAATTGAAGGTTGGATTAAACTCGGACTTTGATTGAGGATTTTATAACTCAAGTTGAAGTCAAGTTAACTTCTTAATCTGCATACGTTTAAGAGTTTTTTCCATTCTCTTTAACAGTATAATTTGGCCATTTTTACCTGATTCATTGGTTCAGCTGGCATAACATTTGAGCTACATAGTGATCTTTTGTGAAGGTTTGTTAGTGTGAATATTTTACCTATTAAGAAAAAAAAACATAATTTGACTGTTGATCTTTTCGTTTTCCATTAACATCTCTCCTATCAAACACTCATGTTTCTGGCATAGGATGTCAGATCACCACCTATTATTGAAGTGACTAGATGTCACATCACCACCTATTATTGTAGAAGTCACTTATGGATCTCCTCCTGTAAGGGGGGTCTTTGCAAACTGGTGTGGTTGCTGTATAAATCTTTACCACACTTAAATTATATTTCAACACATTTATTTTAGACTTTAATAATAAAATTAACGTGTTGAAATACAAAATAATGGTGTTGGAGAAGTCGT
This sequence comes from Cornus florida, assembly GCF_030987335.1. Lineage (NCBI taxonomy): Eukaryota > Viridiplantae > Streptophyta > Magnoliopsida > Cornales > Cornaceae > Cornus > Cornus florida. Next base: position 28,859,101 of record NW_026775572.1, read on the forward strand.
TTCTGGATCCTCTGCTTTAAGGGATTTTTGCAGACTTCTCAATCCGCATACGATTAGGAGTTATTCCATTAATTTCAACAATATAATTGACTTTTTTTGCCCGATTTATTGGTTCAGCTGGTATAACATCTCCTTCCCACAAGGGAGGTGAGGATTTTGAGCTACATAGTGATCTTTTGTGAGTGTGTGCGAATATTTTACCTAAAAATAATAAAAAAAAAACATAATTTGACTGTTAATCTTTTCGTTTTCCATTAACATCTCTCCTATCAAACACTCGTGTTTCTGGCATAGGATGTTACATTACCACCTATTATTGAAGTGACTAGATGTCACATCACCACCTATTATTGTAGAAGTCACTCCTGGATCTCCTCCTGTAAGGGGTCTTTGCAAACTGCTGTGGCGTGCTGTATAAATCTTTAACGCTGCTTAAATTATATTTCAACACATTTATTTTAGATTTTAATAATAAAATTAACGTGTTGAAATACAAAATAATGGTGTTGGAGAAGTCACTTCTGGATCCTCTGCTTTAAGGGTTTTTTGCAGACTGTTGTAACATGCTATAGGAATTTTTAATGCATTTAAATCATGTTTCAATACATTTATTTTAGATTTTAACAATAAAACAAATGTGTTGTGTTTTGTTATTGAAATCTAAAATAAATGTGTTAGACAAATAATTTAAGTAAGTTAAAAATCGCACGCCACAATTTATGGCAGAGTATCTGGACTCATTGAAGTCACGGCAATATATGTATATATATATAATAACCTAGATGTATATCACACTTTCTCTCACTCATCAAAATCAAATTGAAGATACCCGAAGAAGAAAAAAGTTACTCCTTTATCAAAGAAAAAAAGTCAACTGATGTGATTTGAAGTTGGATGATCCCATGTCCCAACCATCTAGAGGGGAGAAGAAAAAGAGATCCAACAAGAAACATAAGACTAAAATGATGAATGGATAATGGAAGATCACAAAAGTCACGTGACCTCTCACTAAAATAAGGAAAAAGAAGAAGAACTATTCCATTGATCCTTTGCCACGTGTGAGAGAAGAAGTCCCAGTTCTTTGTAAAAGCAAGACAGATTCAGGTGGCGACTTTACAGTGCTTGTAAGAGAATCCATTCGTTGTCTCAGACAACTCCTTTATATAAGCTCTTCATCATCATCTCTTCTTCTTCTTCATAGACAACAAGTCTCTTTGTCTCTCTACAACTCTTTTTCTGTTCCATGTTTAGGAGCGAGATGGGGTACACAGATATGGAGAAGAGGCAACTGTTCTTGAGAAGCTATAGGTTCTGCAGGAAGAAGAGTGTGGCTGAGAGGATTAGGAGATCATTGTTCCGGGTCAAACGGGTTATCTGGGTCAGGATCCGATCCGTCCGAAAACTCCGAAGGGTGGTCTGTTTCAGGCTAAGATGTGGTTTTTACGTTAGAAGAAGGTTTATGAGTCTTCAAAACCATAGATCAAGTGGCCTTTCTTGGCCATCTTCTTGCTTCTGGTAGGACTCTCTCTTTCTTTTCTTTTCTTTTTCATTTTTTTTTTTTTTTAGTACCTGAAAGTTAATGGTTTGATAACTTACAAGCCCAAAATATATATATTCGGATTAAGATCCTCCCTACAGTCCCTGATATTCACTGCTGTATCCAGTGAACAAATAATTAACTGTTATTTATAATAATAAATAATAAAAAGTAAGGATGGAATGTTGTGTACACGATGCAATAACCTACCATCAATGACTAGAATCGTGATTCATTTGCTACCTCTACTTTATGTATACGAAAAGATCTCTTGTTCAATGGTGACTAAAAAATTCATCCATAGCTTGCATGAATGGTAGTTGTATATGATGTATTTTTAGTAATTATCTTTTTATATTATATATATGTGTGTGTATTTATAGTAATTATCCTTTATATTATATATATATATATATAGTAATTATCCTTTATATATATTATATATATATATATATAGTAATTATCCTTTATATTATATATATATATATATATAAATGTATTTATATATATATATATATATATCAATTGCTATTATATAATATTATATGGTGTGACTAAGTGACGCGAAAGTGGATAATGTTTTTTGTCATTTTGTGTACATATTATGATTTTTCCCTATAGATAAATCTATATAAAATATATATTTCATGGCACATGTATTTTCCTTTCTTCATTCTTTATCTATGGAGAAAATGCACGGGGAAATTTTGTATTTAATGTACATCTTACATACTACAGTAGTTCGTTTTAAAAATATATCTATATAATATCCATGAAAGTCAAAGGGTTGTAGAACACAAATTAAAATAGACTTTGAGAATTCAAATTTTTTTTAAGAAACAAAAAATGTTGAGTTTGTTTGGTTTGTAACTGTGAAAATAGTTTTCAAGAATTCAGAGAACAGAAAATAATTTTCAAAGAACAATAAAAAACAGTTCTCTGAAAATAGATTTTTTTATAACTGAGTTATCAGAAAATAATTTTCAAAAAACTAAACTAAATAAAAATTTTTGTACAATTTTCTATTTTCTGTTTTCTAATAACAGAAAATTGTTCTCGTTACAAACCAGTTAAGATTTTATTTTATTTTATTATTATTTTTTTTTTTTGGGCATAGGAGTTCCGACTATGCTTAGCATTCTCCTTCAGGGCAAATACGTAAATGGCCTTTGGCCGAAGTCCACGCCTTTCTAGGACCGTCGTCACATTGTTCTGCATCCACTATTATTTATGAATTTCTTACACACTATGTCATGGCAACTATGAAATCACTTGTATGACATGACCACTTACAAATGGCCTGCAAAATGAAATGTTTGAAAATAAAAGGAATTTTCAACTATTTTTGAAAAGAGAAAATTATATAAATGGTGGTCTCATGTGAGTTCACTGAGAGAAAATCAATACAAGAAGACGGGGAAGTCTTTGAACTTGAGAAGCCTTTGAGTTCCTCTCTTCATAAGCAGTAGATGGAGCAAGCAAAAGTAATTTTGATCATAATATCAGGCTCATTTTCCAATGAAATATTTACATTTTTACATCCAATTATGAGATTGCATGGGACAATCGAGAAATCAGGCACAGACTTAACATATTCGTAGTGGAGGCAATTTATTTCACTGGTTGTTTTTTTAAATATGTATGGTAATGGATTTTTTTTTTTTTTGTTTTTTTCAAATTATATAGCTATGAAGTTTTAATATTTCTCGATTGTCCTCTGCAATTATGAGATTGCATAGGACAATCAAGAAATCAGGCACAGACCTAACATGTTCGCAGTGGAGGCAATTTACTTCACTGGTTGTTATTTTTTTTAATATGTATAGTAGTGAATTTTTTTTTTTTTTTTTTTTCAAATTATATAGCTATGAAGTTTTAATATTTTAATATTGTCCCTACTAAAATTAAAAAAATAATAATAATCAAATGATCCAAAGAACAGACTTCTAAATGAATGCAAAGTAGGTATAGTGTTGGGAGGTGGATTGGTGATAGATTGTATAATCTTTGGCGATATTTGCACCAAATGACCATCCAGCCCATGTTCTCATGCGTGATTAACGTATCCATGTTTTTTTACCACAAGTAATGACCCAGTGGGTATGGCATACACGAACAGGCCCCACGTCAGCAAAAGTCAAAAATTCCCCCGTCAGAACAAACAAACCTTTTTACCAAGGGCCTAGCACCACTCCAAGGCCGAGCAAAACTTCGATGGCCTTGCCTCAAGCCACAAAACCTCAATGACCTTGCCGCGAGTTTCAAAAACCTTGATAATAGTTCAAGTCCAACAAAACTTTTATCGCCTAAACTTGATTTACAAAACTTTGACGGCATTGCCTCGAATATCAAAAACCCCGACAACAATTCAAGTCAAACAAAACCTTAATGATCTCGTCCCAAGTCACAAAACTTCGACTGGCTTGCCTCGAGTCTCGAAAACCTTGACAACAGTTCAGGTCAAGCAAAACCTCAATGACCTCACTTCAACTCTCAAAACCTCGATGGCCTTGCCTCGAGCCTGAAAGAAATTCAGGACAAGTAAAACTTGGACAATCCAACTTCAAGTATCAAAACCCTGATGACAATACAAGTCAAGAAATCTAGAGCTTTAAATATTGGCACAAGAAGAGACGCATGTAGGAGCCTCCCCTCGAGCCAATATAAATCTTCTTCAGGATATTTAGAAGGGCTTTGGTTTGGAACATAAGAAGCTAGAAAACGCCCATGCTGTGGGTCAAATCAAGAAATGATGGAACACAAGCTAAACAGAAACCTTAACATCACATTTAATAGAACAACCAAAGCATTAATACTCAACCATCACCAATGGACTTTAGCCAAATTGTATTTAATGTCTGTTGTGTCCATTTAATGTGCCACTGGTGCACTGACGTGGAGCGGTATGGTAGACTTCATCTTAGGTGTCAAAAGTGCAATTAGGTCACCATAACATGGGCTTAGGCATTAGTAACAACCAAGTGATCTAGTAACATAAATACAAGCAGGTTTAGAGCATTAAAGGCAATTGAAAAACTAAAATAATCTTAACATAATTATTCGGAATAAACATTCTTATCGGCACCATAAATTTCTTTGATTGACCTACTTTTCCTCCTCCTCCTATCATAAACTCTTTCTGAATCCCTCATATTGCATCGTGGCGTACAAAAAAACTTGTTCGAGTCGGATGTATGGTACACCTCAACAAGTTTTTCTCTTGACATGCCCCTTGTTTATTACCTATTTACCATAAGCAGAACCCACATACCTACAGTCCCTTTAGAAACTTGGGATGACATTGGTGCACAATGGAATAATACAAGTCAGTGCCTTTTAATTGGTCTCTTCCTGATTGAGACAGATATATATATATATATATTGGTGTTTCATTATTTTGTGGTTGATCAGAGTGCCACACTTCAACATTGACTAACCCAACCTACTAGGGCTTCTAAAAATGATTCCTCTCTACGCAATGCATAACTCTTCCTTCTATTTTATCTCTTTGAAAAATATTCTAGAGCAGTCAATCAACAAGTTGGACTGCAATTCACAGATCACCACATTCCCTTAATAAACTATATGATCTCCATGTGCATGGCGCGCGCGCACACACACACATATAGACTCCTATAATTCTTTAACTGGTCCAAAAAGTGCCAACAAATCCTATATATTAATCAAGAATATTAACTGCATTATGCTCATTGTATCCTTGTCTTATTAGTTATTGCATACCTTTAACCTAGATTTGCTTAATGTTTTTTCAATAATCTTAATCCTCTTTCTCTTCTAAGCAATCATTAGGTAAAACTAAAATCTAAAAGTAATCTTGCCCAAAAGATTTAGAACTCAAGATCCGAGATCTATAGCTATGTCAAAACAACTCAAAACATTATACAATATTGTACCTTGCTTATTTTATTTATGTCGATGATTAATAAATCACAGTTTAATATAATTGGTAAAAACTCGAACCGACAAACATGAGAACGCGAATTCACCTTTTTTATGTTTTGTTTATTAACAGTCTACCACTCCTAATATCCTGCATAGACATAATCAATAATGAGCATTATGATCTTCCACATAATTGGATGTGCAAGTCGTGTTAGGACTAGTGATTGTGCTTAGAAATTTAATTAGAGTTTTTTTTATTGAGTTATATGCTAAATAACAATGAACCTACAAATAGGAGCTAGGATTTAATTGGATGTGCAAGTCTTGTGCTTAGAAATTTAATTAGAGTTATTTTATTTAGTTATATGCTAAATAACAATGAACCTACAAATAGGAGCTAGGATTTAATTAGTCATGGCACAGAGTGGATCTTAAACTAATTAATATCTTAGCAACTGTTTTCTTCAAAAGTGGACAAATTGGACCAATGATTTATATCCTTGACTGAATTCAAACTAATCTCTGTTAAAAGAATAAAGATTGAAAAAAACAAGTAAAACAATTTTGTCTTGTTATAGATTGCAACCACATTCCTTCTCTTTGGTACAAATCATTACCTTTGATTTGCATCCATAACATGGACATCAATTATTGCACATGCCTTCAATATTCCTTCATCATTTAGATATCACATTATAACAGTAAATAATAAACTTGGAGATAGAGAAAGAGAGAGTACGTACTATTGAATTGCTCAGTTTGTTAAAAACATGTCAGCCATGTGTAAAAGGAGAGGGCATGCATCTCTCTCTCACACACACGCACACACACATACCCACACACAGTCCACCATATATCTCTTTTTAATGTACAATGTATTAGGTTTAGATATGACAATGGCCATGTGTTGAAAGGAATCCAAACTCAACAATCTTCAGCCTTTTCCCTTAATAGTATATGTTTGATGAAATACAACACACACACACACATCTAATAGCCACATCAATTAGACCTTGTATAAATACATTTCAAACAACACTTCACTATATATACACCTCTGCATTCAACACACTCAAATGTTGTTGCAGATGGGATTCCAAGATGTTGCCGGGGAACACTCGAGGACGCGCTATGAGAGGCTAACTGGTGCTGCTGCTGGTAAGAAAGCTGTGGCGAGGGGGCCTAGAAGGCGTTGGGTGATGAAAATGAATGGAAGGCTCAAGGGTTTTAGGCTACCGCGGTCTAGGAAGCTGAATTGGAAGGCATTTTCTTTGGTTTTATTCCCAAGGAGGATTGCAGGGATCTATTCTGATATGGTGAATCGATTCATGAAGATGGAGGGTATATGCCCAACGATCGTCTTCTCTTGTCAATGGGGTCTTCCAGTTCTTTCTCATTCTACTGTTAAATGTAGAAAGAGTGCTGTGTATTTTGATAGAAACTTGACTTGTTTGCAGTGACATTATTCTGATAGATTGGAATAAACTTTTGTTTCCTGTTCTCTTTTGAACAATTCTGTCAATGAGGCAGTCTCTCTCTCGCTCTCTCTCTCTCTCACACACACACACACACATACACTGTTACATACACATAATAAGCAAGGTGCAGAAGCCTTGCAGTTTACATGTGTGCATTGGACATGGAATACAAGTTCTCAAGTGAGAATTATAACTTTCAACTTTAAGCATGTGAGTAAAATTGGTTTTTTGTACGTTGGAAGCTATAGTTGATAATTTTGGCTTAAAATTGAGGTCATTTTCTATCATTTTTAGCTTTACAAATATATCCGTTATGTTCATTTGTGGTCCTATTTCTACATGACTTGGTGCTTCGAATGGCTCTTCTCATTTTTTTTTTTTCTTAAACCAATTTTATTTGTTTTTATCCAAGAAAATGTTTGCACAAGTTAGTTCGTGAAAATATATTCCATAGGAGCATTTTTTTATTTTATTTTGGAGAAATCTGATATAATAAGTCTTCATTGCTTCAAGAAATTGAATTCTCGATTAGCCTAGGTGTTTCTTTTTTCTTTTCTTTTGTTCCCATCTCTTAATTAACACATCTTTACCTCGGTTTGCTTGCAAAAATATTGTCTTTTCTTACTTTTCTTTTTGGAACATTGTTCTAGAATAAATGAATTCATGTTTAAATTAACATTCATGTTTAAATTAACATTATACTTTGAGAGTGGCACTTTAAGGATATATATGTATATGTGTGTTGTTTCTATATTTAATAACTATTTAACTAATATCATTGGTTTGTTGGGTTATATGATGTCCAGACAATTTAACATTATTCTTTTCAATCTGCAAACCATCCAGCCCACCTCTGTCAATGGGCTGTCAGGAACCTATCCTCTCAACTTCAGTGGGACTCTTGGCCCACATGGCTTATCAAAGCCTTTATCTTAAAAATAAAAATAAAAAGTCTTTCTTTTTTAAATGTATTATGATATTATTTTTTTGATATTAATTTTTAAATTTAGGACATTTGATATTGATTTAGAATAACATATCAGAATTTTTTTGACCTAAACTCATGTCACTAAAAATTGGTGATATTACATGTTTTGTTATTGTAGTGGAGGAACCAAAGTAAATTTTCGAATTTTCAAAACAAATTTTGTTACCAAATATAATTTCGATTTCTACCCAAAATACTCCTATAACAAAACCATTGTTTTGCTATTGAAAAAAAAAAAAAAAAAAAAAAAAAAAAAAAAAAAAAAAACCATAACGCCTAATACATATTGCATGCCAAATGAGTCTTTTAGGTGTTAGATTTAAAGACAGACCAAAGTCACATCCTTCATTCCCATATAAATTCAACATGTAGGGTCCATTTGGTTAGATAGAAATTTATGATGGAAAGTGAAAGTGAAGTAAAGGAAAAGAAAATCATAAGTTTCTGGTGTGCATTTGGTTACGAGGAAATTTTTTTAAGAAAATATTATTTTGTTAGTTTGGATAGGATGAAAAAAAAAAAAAAAAAAAAAAAAAAAAAAGTAGAAGATTCTATTACCAAAACTACCCTTAAGAATTTAAATATTTTAAAATAAAATAAAATTGTGTTTGATGAAACCTAATTTTTTATATTCATTTTTAACCAAAAAAAAAAAAAGTAAAATAATATATTATTAAAAATGATAATATAATTATTTTTATTAATATCTAAATTGTATCTATTCGGCTTGCGAAAAAGCGCGGTTCCACTCTCCGGGCGAATGGAAAGGAGAGCGGGTGTGCTAGGAATTGCTGTCGTTCTAAAGTAGATTTTCGAATAATATTCCAATTAGAAGTTGTAGGGATCAGACGATTGTATGAAGGACTTGAATAACCACCTTCAAAGGTTCTTTTTGTCTTGAAAAAGGACTTTGGGATTTTTCTATAGCTAGTGAAAATGAAGACGGTATTGAAAGTGTAGGACTTGCAACAAAAGTTATAAACTACTTGTTGAAAAATAGGAAAAATATGTGCTGGACTTAAATTAGACATAATATAAATAAATTACAAAAATGTAAAAATACATGAAATGTAATTGAAAGCAAAGATGTTATATTATTGTGTGTGTTGAACAAGGTTTGCAATTTAAGCCTAAATGCTCTATTTATAAACTTCTTCCATGCAGCAATGATAGTGTGGCAGCTTTGACAGCTTCCACTTGGCTTGGCTTCAGACTACCAAGTGTCCCATGTCTTTGGCAGTTTCCTCTATTTTTGTAACCACCTTCTTTCATCTTCTTTTTCCTCTTTGTTTCTTCTGATGCATGACTCCAGTCGTGTCCTCCACGATTTCAAGTTATGTATAGTTCTGAAATAAGTTTTCCACTTGTTTCTGAAATAAGTTTTCCACTTGTTTTCTACACAAACCTACATGTGTCCCACGTTCTTTTGTTCTTCCTCATACTGTCGATTTTTTCCTCTATTTCAGACACATCGACTTCATTAATGTGATATCCCCTGATTTCAGAACATAGGTTGACCAAGTCCGCGCACAAAACTAGGGGATATCAAAACAATTAAAGTATTTCAAACAAGCATAGAATACAAAAGATGAATAATAAAGAATAAATAAACCGCTGAAGAAAACTAATAAATAAATTTTAATTAATAATTCTCCAACAATTACAACTCGGGAATCCCGTAACTCAAGGACCCCTTAAAATATTATCCAATAATCTAATACTACTTAAAAGTACACAAGATGAATAGATGAATGACAGTCTCCCAGTTGCGGATCCTCAACCTCGAGACTGGAACTTCTAATAGCCTTAAAAAAATTAAATCGCGAGTTAAACCCTACGAGCAAATTCTCTCTACCAGACCTCTGAAAACTAATAAATAGATCATCTCTAATCAAAACCAAACCTAATAAAGTTTTAAGTTTAATAAACAATTATACACATATATATAAATAATTATATACAATATAACATTCACATCCATTAATAGTTTCATTAATTTTCAAAACCATTAAATCATGATTAAAACATAATCATACCTAAACCAATTCAAAACTTATTCTCTTTTAAAGAGAAACCTCATTAAACTTAACTCCATTTTAAATAATTATTTAATCATTTAAATAATAAAATATAAATCAAGAAAAATTATATTTAATTCAAAAGCCAATAATAAATTTAATTATTTAAATCATACCGCCAATACCTAGGCTTTGACAAATCATCCATGTCTCTATCAATATTATTTTATTAATATATATAAAATAATACTCTAACATGTAACTACTAGATTGTTCTAATTTAAGAATATCCAATCCTAATCCAACTTATACATACAATAACCATAAATGCAATTTAAACATCTAATACCCATAGCCATTAACTTATGCTTTGACAAATCAACTAAACCATTACAAATATATTTATTTATATATTGGCAACTCAACCATGCCTCCTTAAGTATATATATTTATACTTTGGCAATTCAACCATGCCTCCATAAGTATATTTATTTATACATTGGTAATTCAACCATGCCTCCATAAGTATATATTTTATACTTTTAAACTAGCAACTCATCCACGCTTCTTATGTATGTATTTTATTCATACAATTACTTAGGCAATATATTTACGCCTATGACAACTCATCCATGCCTACAACTTAACTTTGTATCAACTTTAAACTTAACAGTAAGCTAATTTTTACATAAACATTTTCTGTAGATTATAAGCATATCACAAATTTGCTAACCAGCCTCTCTAGATATATCAAATAAGAATAATAATAATAATCATCTTAATTGATATATATATACAAACACATATATTATATAATATATCAATATTTATAATACCATCCATAATAATTTTTGATTATTTAAATCATATATATACATATATATCAATAAATAAATAAATAAATATATATATATACACACACACACACACACACACACACACACATTCATCCATACTTATCCTAAACAATTTAACCATATATACACATATATAAATAATTATATATATACATATATATACACACTTCCTTCCATAATAATATAGTAATTTAATTATATTTACGCAATTTCAATGCTACTAACTATCGTCAGAAATAGTTTCCCATAAATATTCCACCTCGGTAAATAATTTTCCGATACCGTCTCACTAAAACGTAAATACCTCCTAGTATGATGGGAATCTAATAATAAAATTGGTACCATTGAAAAAAGGACAAAAAATCATTGAATTTGAACTCAAGAATGACACAATTTCGATTTAAAATGACTAAGTTACGACCATTTTAATTTTAAGTATCAAAACAGGCCAACATGGATTTCCCACGCGCTGGATCCAAGCTCTGTGTGTGCTGGCACGTTCTTATTGGTTGAAGTATTTCAACTACTGTGAGCTCGCCACACTGAATCCATCAATTCCTTTATGCCGCATCCAATGGTCATAAATCCGTGCGCAAATGAACACACCCACACTAGATTATTTTCTGTTAACTAAAATATATCTAAGGTCCAGATCAGCGAATGCACCATCTTCTCATAGTCTGCAATACACTAGATAATCCCACAGTTGACCAGACCACTTCTATGGCCCAGATGCACATGCGTACCAACTTCCATGGACCTCCATCACACCGGATCAACTCCCTATACTAAATTAAACCAAGGGCCCAGATCAGCGTGTATATCAAAATTCAATGCTCCATAAACCTCCCCACGCCGGATTACTCGCCCCCTTGATATATATATATATATATATATATATATATATATATATATATAATTTCCAACAAATATAAGAAAATAAAATGTAATAAATTCCTAAAAATATATAAATATATAAAAAATAAAAATAAAAAAAACCAGAAAATTCCTAAAAATTCTATAAACCCTAAATAACCCTCTAGGGTCACAGATCAAGCATAACAATTGATTTAAAATAAAAATAACACATACATCTCACAATTTAAAATCCAAAGTTAAAGAAAATTAAAAATAGTAATTCATGTTTCTAATTCATCTGATCTAACCATGATTTAATTAATAAATTTAATCTAAACATTGATACCCAATGTGAAATCCTTATAAGTTATAAGAGAAAAGTTAGAAAAGAACTCGCCTGAAGGTTTCGAAACAAAACCGACACTTCAAGACTCTTCCAATCCCGATATCCTCTTTCTCCGATCTGGCTTCCTCTTTGTCAGCCTCCTCTTCTTCTTCTCTCTCTATCTCTCTTATTTTTCTAACGTGTAAAATTTTTAATCATAAAATCTTATGTGTATATTTATACATATTAAAAAAAACCAAATCCTATTCCAACTAGGATTCTCAAATAAAGTAATAATCTTTAAATAATATATATCTCTAATCATATATTATATTACACACACACATATATATATATACCTTCCATAATTAACCCATTAGTTAATTAAATCATATATACCTATATATATCAATAAATCTCTCTCTCTCTCTATATATATATATATGTCCTTCCATAACACTTATTAAATATATACTTATAATTATACAAAAAATGATTATTAAAATAATCACTTAATCATGGGCCTTTATAAATTAACCCAACAAGGCTTCATCCAAGTCCAAGACCATATCCATTAGTTCCACTCCTCTTAAGTCCAAACCCATTAACTTAAATAAATAAAATAATCCAATTAAATCTAATAATTACAATTAATTCACACTAGCATAAAAATTACACATAGACAAATAAGCAACTTAAAAACAATACAATCATGACATTCTCATAAAGCAAACCAACACACCAATTCATCAAATATAGTCACAAAACATAATTTAATAAAAATAAGACAATTAATCATAACACTCAATTAAATAAAATAAATTTTTTAAAAATAAAAATAATTAATTTCAATTAAATCAAACAAATCATATAAAATAAAATAAAAATAATTAATCCTAATTAATAAATCATTTAAAATATTGGGGTATTACAATTAATTTTAGCCCTATCATCCATCATTTACGACAGCTTCCTTCAGTTAGTGGTAGTAACTGCATGAAATACCACCACTTTCAACTGACTTGTTTGTGCTTAGCCAAGTGTCCCATGATCCAAGAAGTCTTTTCCTTTCACAGAAATATTCTTCCTGTATAATTCCATATAAATAATGCATATGTATACGTCTGTTATTTGTATACCCACATCTCATTGGCTTTAGGTAACTTATTCTAGTTTAAACTTTTCCTTTTTGATTTCTGCTTCCATGGCGTCGTGTCCCATGATTTCAGCAACTTCTTCGTCATGGGTCGTCTTTTTAGTATATATATATATATGTGTGTGTGTGTGTGTGTGTGTGTGTGTGTGTCTGTGTCTGTGTGTGTGTCCATAAATACAAATCATCCCCATGTCCTTTTTCTTTTGCAACCTTGTATTTTGACTTAGCGCCAAAATCCCTAAAAAGTAAGAGAGATGATTGGCACCACGTTCTCCTCTTTCTTGCTTAGGGCATCTCCAATGGTATACTATATTAGCTGTCATTTTCAAAATATAGCAGGTGGGCTTAAAATGGGCTCTCCAATGGTGTGTTATATGGGCTGCCAATTTTTAACTTTGCTAAATCTGGTACCAAATGTGGCACAACAAATAGCTACTGCTATTTCAGAAAGAGAACAACAGAGAGAGGGAGGGGTTCAGATATATATATATATATATATATATATATATATATATATATATATATAAAAGATCATAAATAATTTCACCAAATAGAATTTAGTTTGCAAAACAAGAATTATAAACCTTGATTAGTTGATTTAGAAAAAAAATTAAAACAAAACCCATACGTACAAGTTAGCAGTTGCAGAGAGAGGGGGGGGGGGGGGGGGGGGCAAGTTTGAGAGTTGAGAGACAGCGGCTAAAACTTGCCGATGTGGGTTTGAACTTCTGATTCTTGTAGATTTTGTAGTTTGCAGTTGCACAGAGAGAGAGAGTATATATATATATATATATATATATATATATATATATATATATATATATAAGATCATAAAAATTTTCACCAAATAGGATTTAGTTTGCAAAACAAGAATTACAGACCTTGATTAGTTGATTTAGAAAAAAAATTAAAACAAAACCCATAGATACAGGTTAGCAGTTGCAGAAAGAGCTTCTTATTCTTGTAAATTTTATAGTTTGCAGTTGGAGAGAAAGGGAGAGAGAGAGAGGGCAAGTTCAGAGTCAAGAACGAGAATAGAGATGGAGACGATTGGGGAGGCTGAAATAATTTTTGATAGGGTTTGCTTGTTATGTAAATGACAAGTTTACCCATTTATTTTTATATAATTTACATTTTTATCTTTTACATTGAATTTGACAATTATTATTATTTTTTTTATCAGGCAAATAAGCTAAATAAAATACAAACACTCAAAGAAAAAAAAAAAAAAGATGGTTATTAAAAATTGGTAGTTGAAAATGGTACTTGTGAAAGGTAGTTGGGAAAAAATGGTTGTTATGCCAAAAAATAGCATTTTGGATGAAATGCATCATTGGAGCAGAGTTGCTAAAATATAACATTTTGACACTGTAGCTCCTCTTAAAATATAGATTTGGCATGCAAAAATGATATTTTGCATTGGAGATGGTCTTAGTCAACTTAGGTCTTGCCATTTTGGTAAGTCTTCCTTTCTTTCAGGATTTTGACAATACGCGATTCCAAAACCCTTTACAATACTAACCCCTTGAAAGGATTGGAATACCATGTGGTAAGTTCTATGGAACTTGCCATGTGTCATTTTTGTATTAGTTTACCAATATCATTATGGCATAAGTTCTATGTGTTGAAAGCTGATTAGTTGGATGAGCCTTGCTTTAAATAATTGCATAAGGTTGCATGTATAGTAGTATTTCCATGCAATCCTATGTTCCATATTATTAGGAAATCGTTATGCCATTATTTAAAGGTGGCAAGTCCTAATAAGACTCACCACTTTCTTTAAAATAAAAGATTCCACGTGATGGGATTTAACTGGCCCACTTATTCTTACTTCCAATTGCTACGTGAAATCACATAATTTTAATATTCTAATAAAAGTTTATCAGAGTTGCGATCTAGTGTGGCAAGTTACATTGGAACTCGACACATACTTCCTTCTTATTGGTGGATGGCATAAAATAAGTCTTCAATAATTCCACATTGTAACTTCTTCTTTTGGATATTTAAGCAATAATCTAATGTGGCAAGTTCATTGGAACTCGCCACATGTCACCTTTCCATTAGGCTAAAAAATACTGGGATAAACAGTATTTTTAACTAACACAGCAATTGTAAAACCCAAATCTCAAGGTCGTAAGTTTCCAATCAAACTAAGAATTCTAATGGCTTACAACACCAACAGTGACCCTAATTTTTCAATCAAACTAAAAAACTTGTATGTATACCACTCGATCTCAATCATCACTAATTATGAAACCAAAATAATTATAATAAAAAAATAATTTTATATGTATATATAGGAATATAAATAATTAAATTAAGATTATACCAATTTACAGAAGAAAATCTACCTCTGCGTGAAGTTTATGGAGAAACTGAAGAATGGAGAGAACCAAGGAGAAAGTTAAGAAGAGTGGGAGAAAAATAACCGACAGGGGCATAAGAGGAAATTAAGTTAAATGTGGCTAAGTTTTGGCGTGTTTTGTACCAGAAATTTTTTAGGGAAAATTCCTTAGTCACACATTTCCTATAAAAAGGCCTCGCTCTCAAGCTCCGCACGCGAATTTACGATTTGGGAGCGAATTCACACAAAATTCACGAATTCAATTTTTGCAATTCGTGAATTTGTTTTCCTAATTCACGATTTCCATACGAATTCACTTTATACAACTAAATTTGTTAAAGTCCCAGTGATATGGTACACCTATATTACTATAAATGCATTTATTACTTACACTATTACTCAATATCTACATTAATTATGGCATTGCTATACTACCATATATGTGGCGGTCCTGATTTTTAGGTCAGTGCGTCGGTGATGAACCGAAAGGATGATCCGATAACGGATCCGAAATGCGAAAGCAAAAACAAAAAAACAAGACTCTAAGAAGTCAAAGTGACCTTCCATGAGGTTGTGGAACTCAATGAGAACTGATGCGGAAGCAAAAGATCGAAAATATGACAAATAAGCTCCCAAGGGCAGAATAGTCATTTTACATGAAAATGACGTCCCTAGAATGTATATTATTTCGGAGACACATCCATGACTTCTCGTGAAGTCACGGAACTCAAAAGAAAGTAGCGGAAGCGAATTACAAGAAAATAGGAAAAAAATAGCCCCAAGGGCAAAATAGTTATTTCTGAAAAATATAAAATCGGGTGCTACCGAGCACACCATTGGGAAGACAGCGAAAAATTAATCAAGTTAGACTTAAGAATCACTTGATTTGGAGTCCGGATGGAAGAGAAAAGTTAAAACAAAGTTTTGACATCGCTACGATCGTGAATAGTAATTGTGCAAAATGCTGAAGTTCGTGTGCCGTTTTAATATACTAAACGATATTTTCTGGAAAAACACAAAGAAGAAACCCCCCTTAAAATAATTTTTCCAAGTTGACTATGTCAAAAGAAAATTTTATTTTTGACGCGAAATCCCCGAAATGCCCTTACAACAGACTTTTTCAAATAGTGCAAACGCGCACAGGAAATCAGATTTGACGCAGGGTTTTTCAAGTCCGAGATGACATTTTCTGGAAAAATGTTGTGAAGAAACCCTCCCTAAAATCATGTTTTCTATATGACCATGTCAAGACTGGAATTTATTTTTCAAAGAAAATTTCCGAAATGCCCCTAGATCAGTCTAGACCAAGAGAGTAAAAAGCTGCTACAGGATCTGAAATCGGAAACGGGCTACCAAACGAATTTTTCTAGAAAAATATAAAGAAGAAACCCCTCCCGAAATCAAATTTTCTACCCTGTAACGCAAACGGAAATAAATAAAATGCACTGTAAAGTGGCCAAAATGCCCCTCCAAGAAATCTGAACAAGAGGTCCCAAAAGCTGCTAAATAAAAATCAGAAAGCTGAACTTTGCGATGGATTTTCGGTACCAAGACGACATTTTCTAGAAAAATACGGAAAAACCCCCTAAAATCACGTTTTCTAAGTGATCATGTCGAGATCGGAATTTAATTCCCGAAGGAAAACCCCAGAATGCCCAAAAATCAGATTATGCAAGAAAATTGAAAAATGATTCCATAGGAGGCTCAAATCACAAAAGAAATGATTTTTCCCGAAACGATCTTGCACGCAGACGTAATTTACCTAATTGGATGTGCTACAATGATCTACGGCTTAAAAATACTACCGATGCAAAATTTGACCCCCCAACGACCAAAAGGGCGAAAATGCACATGAAATGAAAATTTTGAAATTTAAAATTGACAAATGATTTCAAATTACCGTTTGGCCCTTGGCCACACTTCATGCACGATTAATGAAACCTAGTGGAGGTGCCAGAACACATTTTGTACCATCCGATTTGAAAATGAACATTTAAAGGCTCGGTTTCTACTATTTTAGCCCAAAAATGCAATATGTGAACTAAAATGCAAAAATGAAAACTAAATGGTGTTTGGCCCTTGGCCACACCTCACATATGAAAAATGAATGCTAAAAAATGAATTTCACACAAAATGCACACACCGGTGCGAGACTGACATATCAAAACCCTAGTTTTCGTACTTTTCTCAATAAAGGCAAAATTCAACATTCATGAATATTCATGGATTTCAAATAAAGTTTGGCCCTTGGCCACAAATTATATACATGGAATAAGAATCAAAAAGTGTCCTTAGGTACACATTACAAGTTTAGAATCAAATATACACATTTGACAAATAAAGCTACAAATGGCATTTCAAGCCAACCTTTACAAAAATGGAAACTTCAAGTTCACAAATCATCCAAGCATGATAAGAATCTCAACCTTGATTCCTGTACCTGAAATATGCCCCATTAACTTTGGGGTGAGTAACATAAAGCTACTCGTAGAAAATGAGCATGCATCGACCTAACGTTTTATATGTTTGCATAATTTAAACATCGTGGTTCATTCCACCTAGCGTCTATGTCAAAGGTGGGACTCAGGGAGCATCCTAAGCTGCCTAAGATCATTTCTAGCATAAAACGCACATTCATGCAATTCTAACAACATAGGAGCATACCATACAAAGCGACAAAATATAGATTCTCAAAAGTCATCAACTTGAAATCTAAAATGTGTAAACAACTAAAGATAACCATTTAGCATAAATTGGAGTTTCTAGTACCACACGTCAAGACATAGATCCTCAAAGTAATCAACTTGAAATCTAAAAGTGTATAAACGACTAAAGTAGGTCATGCCACCTAACATCTATATTCCAAATGAATCTATAGGATCATTCCTAAATCACATTTGAACAATATAGCATAGATGTGTCTAACAACATTAAAATTTATAATGATTCATTAAAAATTATGAAACATGAATGTACTTAATCACATCAAAACCTGCAATGATTCATTAGAAATCATAATGCCTGAATGTACTTAACAACATTAAATCGCCAATAACCAAAACCACAAGTCACAATTAAACATTGGTTGACAACTTGGAATTGAATGCGAAAACAAATAGTGGAAGACTTGGACATCACGTCTCGGACTAAACCAAGAACAAATTGGTTATTCCGGGCATTAACCCGCTGGGAAGACCACCCTAGTACGCACTATCTCAATGGGGAGAACTCATACCTCCCGCACTAGAGTCAAACTCTAGCCATATCACAGTAATAATGTCCCAAGACTCCAAAATAAATAAGTTAACAACTTATATACGATATATATATATATATATATATATATATATATATATATATATATATCAGCACGAAACTACATTCCATGCACAAGTAGGTTGAAACCATACAATACATACCCTAAATCCACAATTACTATAGGATGACAATGTCAAATTTTCAGAGCGCGATTCGTTACGCGCTATAATAACATCACATGTCGAATCTTCAGTATGCGATTCGTTACATGCTATAACAATATAATTCAATATTGAAACATAATCGCATAAGTCCATTACAAGTCTAAAATCATGCTTCAAACATAATATCAATGTTAAACACATGAATTAATCAATAATACAATAGAAACAAAAATTAATTATATAACCTAATTAATTTCTCTAAGTTTCATATCTCAATCAAATGAACCCTAATTAACATATGTTAAACAACATAACTTATTCATTACATGAATCAAGTCAAAAACTTACTTAGGTCATTGGATCAATAGGATAGAATTTAATTAAAATATGATAATTAAATCCCTAAATTCTAAAACAACATCAAATGGTCTCAAATTAACATATGCTAGTATACAAGCCCTAGTCATCACAATTATCAAGTTAAAAACTTAATTAGGCCAATGGAACCATTAAATGGATTTTAATTAATCATTCTAATTAAAATCTCTAAATTTTTATACTTATCCAAATACTCTCAAATTAAAGTATGTTAAGGAACATGCCAA
This sequence comes from Cornus florida, assembly GCF_030987335.1. Classification (NCBI taxonomy): domain Eukaryota; kingdom Viridiplantae; phylum Streptophyta; class Magnoliopsida; order Cornales; family Cornaceae; genus Cornus; species Cornus florida. The sequence goes on from NW_026775572.1 coordinate 28,878,592, forward strand.
GACTTAATTTAAAAGTATATTACAAGTTCATTTCATGCAAGGTACGTCCATGTTCATTAAACTTTCACAAAAGATAATTATTAAATAAAAAGTGCAATTCTTATTCAATTAATCCCAATTTAATATATGTTAACAAACATATCAAAACATAATTTATTATCATGCCACAATTCAATTCTAAGTTATATACATCCTTGTAATTAAATTAAATTTCATAAATTTGATACAAGGCATGCAAACAAGTTGTATAATCATGTGAGATACTCAATCCAATACATATATAATCCTAAAATATCCCCTACCTCAATTTGAGATGAAAATCTCAAAAGCCACCAAAATGAAACGGCTCCGAATCCGACAATACTTCGGGGTTTTGTCGGGGACAACGCCGTGAACATTAAACTCCAAAGAGGACCTACCAAAATCCTAACTTGACCTCAAACCCGAACTCAAAATTTGGCCAAAAAGGGGTTCTAATAAGGGGGAAATAAGCGCGTAGTCAAGACAAACACAAAACGCAAATGCACTATGACTTTATAACAAAGGGAAAGAGGTTTAAATGAGAGGAGAAGGGTGGCAGCCCCCCTTAGGCTGCCATGGAAGCTTCAGGTCGTGCATGAAGAGAGGAGAAAGTGACTTTTCAATTTTATAACCCCCGATTTATAGTAAAACCTTAAAAGTGCCTTGAAAGGGCCTCGCCGGGTCCGGAAAAGTAAAATTTGAGCAGACGCACTCAAACAGAAAAACTCTGTGAACAAAAAAGATTCAAAATGAGAAAAAATGAACAACGGAAGAAACGGCGTCAAAAACTGAGTTCCAAGCAGAGAGATATGCTCCGAACAAGTTCGGCGGCAACCGAGGCCAGAAACATAGAAACTGGAGAAAAACGACTAGAAGGCAATTCTAAGAGTACACGACTGGATGAAAAGTGAAAATAAGTCCCGTACGAGGACCCAGGCTCAAAACGAAGTATTTTTGCAATAATTTTTATTAATTGCACAATGGCCCCTCCAAAAAGTAAAAACTGCACTAATGACCCAGAATGAAAATATCTTCCAAAAATATTTTCTTAAAAACCCCTAAAATAAAATATCTTCAAAATATATTTATGAAAAACACCCCAACAAAAGAAAAAGATTCTAAAAAACTGTGCATCCATGCCCCTACGGACACCAGGAGCAACCAAAGTACTTTCTTACAAAAGTAAAGATACGTATTTCGTGGAAACCACTTAGGATGAAGGTACGTGAAGTCGAAAACCAACTCCAAGCACGAAAAGTGATGTTGTGCCAAAAAGTGACAAACAGGGAAAAGACAAAATAGGGAAAATGATGAAATAGGGAAAATGACGAAAAGTGAATAGTGTCGAAAAACGAAAAATGTGGGAATGACTTGGTCCTCAAAAGAGGTTGTCAATCTAAGGAAAAGAGTCTCGTAAATCATTCCAGAGCACTCAAGATGACACTAAGTGATGAAAAACTGAACTCATAAAGGAAAAGAACTACGGAAAAAAAATATCCGTGAAAATCTGAGAAAAGGGAAAGGAAGGAAAATGACCGGGTCATTACAATATATATATATATATATTACTATAAATGCATTTCTTACTTAGCATTGCTATACTACCATATATATATATATATATATATTAATTATACATGTTTAAAAATATACCACTAAAAAACTTTCCAATTGGAAAATATTACAAATAAATGAGAAAAGTTTGTTTATTTATTACATATAAAATAAATAATAATGAATATATTTGGATATGGATTTAAATAAATAAAAAAATATAAAATATTTATGTCATGACCCTACCTGATATAATTTTATTTAAACCTAATATATAAACGCTCTCATTTTCAAAAAATTTAGATTTGACGTTTTCGCGCTTCCACTTTCGCTCTCGCTCCCACTTTGTGTGACGTAAGAAAATTCACAACATCCGATAATCCTATTTTCTCAAAAGTTTTCACTTTTCATCGAACCAAGTGTATAAAAAAATTTCATTTTCTTTTCCTTTCTAACTAGTTCTTGCTAACTAAACATAATCTTAATAAACAAGTTAAGAAAAATGACTTAATGCAATGATGTTATGGAAAGTAAAATACCAAAAATAACTTGGATTGAAAAGTCAAGAAAGTGTACAATTTACGTAAAGATAAACACTTAGAGCAACAATTTACGTAAAGATAAACACTTAGAGCAACCCTAGCGCGAGCATTAAGTATATAATATCTCAACCTGTATAGAATGAAATGCTTTCTTATGCACATTACACACAAGTGGGGCCCATGCAATATTACACACTCCACACTCCACAGTTAAATAATGGAGTAGTGCCTGGCAGTGGGCAGCCGCAGCAGGCGTGGTGGGCCATTGTATGGGCCTTTGTGTGTGATAATAATATAAAATAGAAAAGTGATATTGTGTGATGATGTGTAAAATAAATATTGTATGTGTATTGGATTAATTAATTAATGTAAAGATAGTCAAATTTTAATTAATTAATTAAAAAAAAAGACATTTTTTTAAATAAATAAAAAGAGTCATTTAATTTGTATAATTATTTAATTATTATTATTATTTTTTTTAAAAAAAGTTTGTACTCTTTGACTTATCAATTTTATTTATTTATTTATTACATAATAATTTAATTAATTTGCATAATAATATAAAAAATAAAATTTTATTCGATTAATAAATTTTAACATCTTTACCACGTACTGATTTAATTAATTCGTATAATAATATAAAAATTACATTTTATTCGATTATACAAAATTTAAACATCTTCATTACCAAATTGATTCCACAAATGTTCCATCAGATGTCTCCTGAGATTAGCATTATCCGCTCTATTACGAATTCTTCTAAAACGACCGGAAATGTGTGCCACCAACATTGTTGGGTTTCGAATATATGTGGGAAGGATATTGGCTCATCCGGCGGAGGTGTCCATTGCAAAATGTGTCCACGTTCATCTTCAATGATCATATTATGCAATATGATGCACATTCTCATTATCTCGTTTAAATCTTCTTTATCCCAATAATACACAGGTCCTTGCGTTATAGCCCACCTAATCTGCAACACGCCAAACGCTCGTTCAACATCTTTCCTAACGGCTTCTTGTTTTTTAGCAAACAATTTATCTTTGCTAATTGTTGGGTGTGGGATGGTCTGAATCAAAGTTACCCACTTGGGATAAATACCATCAGATAGGTAATACCCCATTGTACGTCGATACCCATTTACCTTGTAATTAATCGGAGGCATTGTGCCATTGATCAGGCTATTGAATGTTGGGAAATGATTCAAGACATTCACGTCATTGTTTGAACTAGCCATACCAAAGAAAGCATGCCAGATCTACAGATCTTTCGATGCAACCGCCTCCAATATGAGGGTAGGCTTATGATTTTTTTCCCCTGTGTGTGCCATGCAACCCTATAGGGCAGTTCTTCCATACCCAATGCATACAATCTATAGAGCCAAGCATACCTGGGAAGCCTTTTTCTTCCCCTTCTCGAAGCAGACATGCAATGTCCTCTTCGTTTGGTGTGCATTGGTACTGCCCTGCATGCACCGCAATTACAACATCACAAAAGCGCTTCAAGTTTTCAACCACAGTGGTTTTAGAAATCTTTATGTACTCATTACAAAGATCTACTGAAATTTCATATACGAGTATACATACTGCAGCTGTCATCTTCTATATAAAAGTGAAACCCATACGACCGAGGGCATCAGGCTTCTGGATGAACCATTCGTCATATGCTGTAACACCGTTTAAAATGCGAATAAACAACTCTCGACGCATCCGAAATCGTCTACGAAACATCTCGGGTGGAAAAGTGGGATTTTCAACAAAATAATCTTGGAATAGTCGCTGGGCTGCTTCTTCTCGATCACGTTTAATATATCTTCTCTTACGACGTCGAAAGAATGCCTTTACATTCTCAGGCGATAACAGTTGCATCACTTCATTCATTCTTTTTTGACGTTCTTCAAAAAAATCTTTCCCGTTAGAAGATGAAGGAACTCAATGGAGAAATTGACACGGACACTGGAATAGATTATGATGATGAAGCCATTTTTTTTTCTATAATAAAGATAAAGACTCAAAGCAGAGAAAATGAATTCGAAAATGTAAATAAATAGACTTGGTAATTGAAAAAATGAGAGAATGAGTGGTTTATATAGCCATTGAGAATATAGTTGTTGAAGAAAAAACAAACACAATATATCCGTTAGGAAAAAGACAAACATAATATAGCCGTTGGGAATATAGCCGTTAGGAAAAAGACAAGGAATGTGGATATTACATATATATATATATATGTAATATTATTGTTTTTTAATATATATATTTATATATATATATATATATATATATATATATTTAAAATCTTGTATCTAAATCGAAGCAAACAATTATAACCGTTAAGCCCTGTTTGGTAAGTGTTTTGTTTTGTTTTAGGCCTGCTACAGTAGCCTATTTAAAGCCCAAAACATGTTTGGCTGGACTTATTGTGTTTGAAACAGTTGCAAAATATTTTCAAATTTGGGCCAAATTATGAAACACCATTTTGGTGTTTTTTGTTGCTTCATTTTATTTGCGATAAAAAGCCCTGTAGCGAAAGAAGCAAAGCCTTCATTTAACTGTAGCGGAGGCAACAATTGGAAGGAGGTATAAAAGGAAAAAGTTGCAACAATTCTAGGGTTCGCATTTTCACAAAATTGCTCTGGTGTTCTGGGCGTTTCTTGGCGACAACTGCTTTCCTTCGCTGCTATCTTCGACGAAAAAGGAAAAAGTTGAAGGACTGCTATTTTTGGCCATACTTTCCACGATATGCTTTCCTTCGCTGCTATCTTCGACGATCTCGACAGGTTTGGACTTTGTTCGAATATCTTAGTTTTTTTTTTGGTTTTGCGGTAATTTACAATTTAAGTTTTTTTTTTTTGTTTTTTTTCCTTGCGATTAATGGGTGGCAAGGTTTGGTCATTTGTTTGGATTCCATGAATTTTTTTTTTATATATCTAATTAACATACATGAACATATGGTATTGTTCAATTTGATTTTTAGAATTTTTTGTCAGCTACATCAATTTGTGATTCTCTTGTGCATTCTCTTTGGTAATGATACGTCAATGCTTGCTAAATTTTATATTGATCAGATTGTATTAGTTGTAATTTTTTCTATAATTAATCATATGATCTGATTGTGAAAGCTTATATTGATCTGTTTGTAATTTTTTCTATAATTAATTTTATATTGATCTGTTTGTAATTTTTTCTATATTGATCTATTTGTAATTTTTTCTATAATTAATTTTATATGATCTGTTTGTGATTTTCTAGAATTTTTTCTATAGTTAGTGGATTTTGTTCATATTGGGTATTATTATGTATGCACATAAAATTATCCAATTATTGGATTAGATTATTTAAAGGGTTATCACTTTGTTGGAATATAAAATTTTAAGCTCATATGTGTGTGTGTGTGTGTGTATATATATTGGTTTGTTGATGAAAATAAGAAGAAATCAGTTTCTTAAAACCAAGGGATTTTGCCTTTAAGAGGTTGTAGAATGTGAAAAAAATTGATCTAACAATATCTAATCAGAGACAAAAAGGAAAAAAAAAAATATATGGTATATATATATATATATATATATATATATATATGGTATGGTTTTGAATATATTTGAGCATTTTAGCTAAGTTGAATTTAAAAAAAAAAAAATAGGCACATTAGAAGGAGAAATTACAAACCGGGCCTCTAGAATGAGTTAGCATGAAAGAAGCATGATATAATTGAACAGTTTAGAAATGATTGTAGAATGTGAAAAAAATTGATCTAAGAATACCTAATTAGAAAGGAAAATCCTGCATAGATTCCACAGACCTAGTAGACCAGGTGGTATCCAGATAGTTTCTTAACCATAAATCAAGGACTCAAGACACTTGTTTCCTATATGTGTGCGTGTGTGTGCATATATTCAATATAGCTGCAACCTGCTCATTTGATGAACATGTGAATACAGATCTTGTGAATGTATTTATGTGTGATTTCAACGTGGTCATTACCTTGACAGAAAGCCTTTCTTCAAGAAGTTTCGTGATGCCCATTTTTGCTTCTTGAGCAGCAACTTTCTCAAACTTTACAACTCTCTCAAACTTTCTCAAGCTTTACAACTTTCTCAAGCTTCTTGAGCAGTAATTTTTTCTATAATTAATTTTATGTGCTTGTTACAACTTTCCCAAATCTTTTTATTTCCCTAGAACAGGGAAAAATAAAAGAATCTTTAACTTTTAATTGTTCAAATTACGTAAAACAAATTTTGAATCTGGAAATTCTATTCAACAAGCTTGTTACAACTTATAAGAACTTGATACTAGACAGTCTAGACCTATTGCCTCAGTCCAAGTATTTTTATTTCCCTTGAACCAAACAAAAGAAAATCTAAAATTCTATTTATTTTTTCCTCCCTCTTCTTGGCAACCAATAGCATAAATGAAAATCAATTAGCCTTAAAATTGTAATACTTCATTCTTTGTATATTAGTAAAATGCAATCATCAAAGAAACAACAAGACATATTAAGAGGGATTGAGTTTTTTGTTTTTTCTCATTCTGATTGCTTGCTCCTTCTTAAATTTGTTATTGCTAACTTTCTCAGCTCAATTGCTTGCTCTTTTCAAAATGATTCAATTCCTCATTGTCAATATAAAGAATTATTTGTTTCAACTTTAATTATTTTATACATTTTGTGTGGCTTCTAAGAAAATAGTAAGAAATCATTCATTGAATAATGGAAGAACTTATAAGGCTTTGAGTTATTGAAGTAATAGCATGAATTATTGAATAATAGCATGAGTTATTGAAGTAATATATATTATTTTTGTTGTTATTAATTATAGTATTGTTATTAATCTGTTAGATGGATATGAATGTTGAGAATGTGGAATAATGTGGTGATTATCTCATAATTAAAGAAGAAGTGGTGGCTGAAGTTATGAAAGATGGAAAATTGTTATGGGATGACTCACTTACTGAAAAATTCTGTAATATTATGGAGGAACAAGTTAGGGCTGGCAATCGTACTGACACAACATTTAATCCAAATGGTTGGACTACTATTGTAAAAGAAATGAAGGTTTAAATAGGGAGAAAATTTAACAAAACCTAACTTCGGAATAAGTTTAACCAATTGAGAAAAATTTATGTCGAGTTTAAGAAATTGTTATCGGAGACTGGCGTGGGATATAACCATGAGACGAGCATGGTTATAGTTGAGGAAGAGATATGGGGCAGGTTGAGCAAGGTTAGTAATTTAATTATTAGTCCTAAATAAATAATAAAATGTCGTATATTCTTTGTTATGAGGTTAATATTGTAACAAAATTTGTAGGTTATTACGGGTGCAAATAAGTTTCGCAGACATGGATATAAGCATTTTGACAAGATGTCGACTATATTTGGGGACACATATGTAACAGGAATGCATGCCTAGCCCTCCACTACAGCACCCCCTGCAATCATTTTGCCCACTCCCAATGATGACGAATATGAGGAAGAGGGTTGTCACGTCAGTCCCACCACCTTTACGTAAAGGTAAGAAAGCCAAAAGAGATAGTTTATCTCCCAGTATGGCTGCACTCTTGCCAAACATGGATGAGAATTCTGCGAGGAGAACTGAGAGAATGGAAGCGGCAACAGAGAAGCAATTAAAGCATCTTCTACTTCTACTCGTGTATCTTCATGTGAGAAAGGAGGTGATGAAGTTCTATCTCCCTCTAAAAAGGATAGAGATGATGAAGTGTTTGACGCCTGCATGCTCCTTTTACAAAAAATACCTGGAATTGAGATGGCCCAATTCGCTAAGGTATCGAAGTTGTTACATGATTCTCAGAAGTGGCAAAAAAAATTTCTTTCGGCACTTGAGGTGATGAGAAGGGTTGGGCACTGAATGTTTAAGTCTTTCTTTATGGATGATTGTGTTTTGTTATTTGTTTAACTTATTACTATCTCACATTTGGATGACTATAATAACTAAATACTTTTATTTCTTGGATGACTGTACTGCTATTATTTAAATATTTTTCTTATTAGGCTAAATGTTTTGCTTATTAACTTAAATATTTTGTTTATTACTTAAATGTTAAGCTTATTAACTCAAATGCTTTGTTTATTATTTAAATGTTTTGTTTATTATTTAATTGTTTTGCTTATTAACTTAAATATTTTACTTCTATTAAATCTTTAAATAGGGCAATAGATATGTGGAATCATATAAGAAGAATAATTTAATTTTATGACGCTGAGGAGGACAATAAGAGTGTCTTAATATTTGCTACTATTTTAGAATAGCGGAACTTCTATCAAAAGAGGCGTTATAGGGATTCCACTTTACAAGGGGAAATGTATGTTATGGAGATTTTAAACGGCCACAGAGAAAGATGTTATGAAAATTTTAGGATGTACCCTGAAGTTTTCAGAACATTGTGTAGTACCCTGAAAGGTATAGGGCTGAAGGACTCTAAATTTTTAACTGTTTATGAACAAGTGGCAATCTTTTTGCTCACTTTATCTCATAATCAAAGGAATTGTGTTGTAGCAGAGAGATTTCAACACTCCACTGAAACCATTTCTAAACACTTCCATACTGTGTTGCATGCAGTATATCAGTTAGGCACCCATATCATTGCCCCTCCTGATTTTTCTGTGATTCCGAATAAGATTAGAGAGTCTTCTAGGTTTTACCCTTACTTCAAGAATTGCGTGGGAGCTATAGATGGAACCCACATTCTTACAACTCTGCCAGCAAGTACACAACTTCCATTTTGTGGTAGAAAGGGTTATACGACACAAAATGTAATGGTTGTATGTGACTTTGACATAAGGTTCACATATGTGCTAGCTGGGTGGGAAGGCTCCGCTAATGATTCGAGAATCCTAAAGGAGTGTATTGAGAATGAGGCAATGAACTTTCCAGCTCCACCAGCAGGTAATAGTATCTTACAAATTCACTTAATATATAGTTAATTTATCATACTGTATATATCTTTATGTATTCTAAACATGGCAGGTAAGTATTATTTGGTGGACTCATGATATACCAATAAGCCTGGTTATTTGGCCCCATTTCGAGGTCATACTTACCACTTTCAAGAATACCGTAGGATTAGACAACCTCGTGGTCGGGAGGAAGTGTTCAATCATAGGTATTCATTTTTGAGAAATATAATTGAATGATGCTTTTGGTTATTGAAGATGAGATTCGCTATTTTGAGGGCAATGCCTCCTTATAAGTTTTCAACACAAGTATTGATTGTAATGGCTTGTTGCACATTACATAATTTCATCAGAAATCAGCATCAACCTGATAATTTATTTGATGGTAACAATCCTCCTCAAAGTGATGGTGAAGATGATAAGATTGTTGAGCATGTGCCTTCGGCTCAGTTTCAATAAATGAATCAGTTGCGTAATACTATTGCTGATCGAATTTGGAATTCTCTTCAGCACTCTTAATCCTTCTAAAAGTGATGGTATATTTTTTCTTTTATATGTAATATATTTGTTGCTATTGTGAGTTTGTAATATATATATATATATATATATATATATATATATGTAATATAAATCATTTTTGCAGATATATAATTCAACTTAAATGCTATTATTGTAGATATGAAGTGTATTGATACTCTCTTGAAGGCCACATGTGCTGTTATAAAGATGATGTGTCGTTGCCATTGTCATCCACTTTATGAACTTCTTATCAATTTTTTGTGACAACTATGTATTGTTAATGCTTTGTTTCAAACATTTTATGTACAACTTAAACTTGTTTAATTTGTTGGTTGAATATTTAAGGACTTGTAAATGGTATACACTTTATTTCAATTATGCTTTCAGTTGGGTTTGTTTTTATTTTAATGTTGTGTTGGACTATATAGGTAACAGGATAATAAAATTGAAGCAGGTTATTGTAAAGAACTTGTAAATATGTTATTGCAATTTTTTTTTACAAATGTTGACTTTCATGTAGTATAGTAAAATGTGACTAGAGATGTTTTTATTGAAGTATGTTATTGCAAACAACTTGTAAATAGGTTATTGCAAATATATATATATATATTACAAATATATATGTTTGTGGGTTTAAATTTCTCCATATCTATTAAAAATATGATAACTATTTATGAATATACTTAAAATTTATAAAAACAAATTAAAAACAATGATAACCAAACATGTTTTTTTATTTCTGTTTTATTTTTTATTTTTGGCAACAGTTGGACTGACCATACATGTTTTGTTTTCAAAAATTTTAAAACGCATGACTTACCAAATATGTTATGCATGTTTTTGTTTCCGACATTTCTACAGCAAAACATCGTTCCCAAACGAGCTTCCGAATTATTTCCAAACACTCATACAATAAAAACAATGTTTCTGTTTTAGCCAAAAATAAAATGTCAAAAACAAAACGCATACCAAACGGGTCCTTAGTATTATAGTTCTTGAGAATAAAACTGTTGGAAAAAAAAAAAAACAATAAAAAAAACACAAACAATAAAAAAATTTATTTTATTATTTTAAAAATAATAATATAATAAAGTGTACAATGAAAAAATAAGTGCACAATAAGAACTTGGAGCCTCTATAATAAGTGTAAAATCAATTACTGATGTGGTTGTACACTTTAGATAAAGTTGTTGATGTGACTATACACTTTATATAAAGTGTACAATGGAAAAAAAAAAAAACCCTAGCGCTGGGGTTGCTCTTATAACGGAATATAGGGTGAAAGTCGGGTTGATTAAAGCCCGTTTAGAAAAAATTTGTTAATGAAAAGCACCTCACCTTTATTACATTGTCTTTCACTGAATTAAGCATTTCCGTGGTGATGTTTTTATTTTCTTGACAAATTAAGGGAGTGAGAATTTCAACATGGGCACATTTGTTTGGGGATCTATTAAATAGACCATTGAACAATACGCATTTCTTGTGATGATAACAAAATAGACTTTTTAAAGTATCGTGTTGTCCGAGTGATTGGGTTGCTCCCCATGTTTAAGAGTTCGTGTTCGAGTCTTGCACCCTCTCCCTCCCCTTTAATCATTAATTCTTAACATTTTTGCCATAAAAATAATAATAATAATAAATAAATAAATAATAATATCATATAAACTCTTGGACCTTCTTTTATCTTCATTTCAGTTGCACGACTTGGCCACTTGTCACTTTTTTTTCTTTTTTTTTCACATACAATTAAATAGATGATACAACAATTTATAATAACATCGAAAATCCAATACTATTCAATTGGAAATGTAACAATAAAGTTTAATGACCTTTTTTTTTTTTCTTAACACGCAATTAAATCGATTGTTTTTTTTTTTTTCTTTTCACATACAATTAAATAAATGATGTAACAATTTATAATAACATTAAATTGAAAATCCAATACTATTCAATTGAAAATGTAACAAAAACGTTTAATGACCTCCTCAAGGGCGGCCTCTAGGTTCGGTAACCTAAAATTTTACCTGTTAATGTATTTAAATATATTTAAGAAGTATTAATATTTTATTGATTAAACTGTAAGCATTTACTATCAAATGTCACGGGTCCTTAACTAAAAAAAAAAAAATGTCACGGGTCAATTCTCAATTCGGTAACAACAAACTACAACAATAAAATATGAATAATTATACAAATTAAAATGAATGATTTAATGATATGGTTTTTTATTAGTTATTTATGCTCCATAAAATATTTTGGCCACATATATTATATTATATATACAGCCAATAAAAAATCAACTTAGCTTAAAAGTATTAATGACAGGATATTTCTGGCTTCACATAAATAATGCATGCTATCGTGTGCCACCAGAACATCGACACGTGTCTTGGAAAAGTATATCAAAGTACCAAATGGAAGACACGTGTCCTGGAAGTTACTCTCGTCAAAGCCCAGAGGCACAGCCATGCCCGAGCTATCTGGCGTAGAAAACGACAATTATAACAGTCCTCCCTATCGCTCCTCTCTTGGATATCTTCTCCTCTCACCGTACGTCTCTTCTTTCTCTCTCTAACATCATCTGTCAAACTTAAATTGACATTCAAATTCTCACTGCCCTTTTCCTTCCTTCCCCCAATCACCACCTCTGATCTCACACACACATACACACACATACATGGGTGTGGTCCTTTTTGGCTTCTCTCTCTCAATTTGTACTACAATATAGATAGTACATATAGTAATTTTTACATATATTCTGTTTATGTCCGAGTCTGAGAAGGAGAGATCCGAAATTGTTGTTTGTGGTGGCGACAACGACGAAGACGGTGGTGAACAACGCAATCGGAGGGATGATCAGAAGAAGAAGATGGAACATGGGTGTGAAGGGTGTGAAGGGAAAGTTCGAAAGGGCAAGAGAGTAGTCCTATTTCGATTTCGGAAGCTCAAGCAACAACTCCAGAGAAGAAGCAAGAGGCCTTCGATTCCTTCATCTTCTTCAACCATGGGTTGTTCGGGTAAGAGGGTTAGTAGGGTTGGTTGTTACTTATGTTTTAAGCAACCCCAGAGTTTGGATTCCCCTGTTGGGTCACAGACTAGTGACCCTAACAATCCGGAGTTCAGTTTTGAGATGTTGAAGGGTTTGATTGAGAAGAATGATTTCTATTCTAAAGAGTGCAATACCCATTTAGATGTAGACTGATAATGTGTCCTCTTTTGCATTTCACATGTGAAAGAAAGCAAGTTTGATTTATGGCTCCATTGGCTTGTTGGGTGTTTTAAGTTTTGTCTTTAAGAAAATTCTTCAGAGACTTTATTGGGTTTGTGAATTTTGTGGATTGATGACAATGGCCCCTTTTTGCTGTATGATCAATGTTATGTGAGATTACAATGACTGGTGCATATGATTCAATTACATTCTGAATAATAAAGACACCTATATTTTTGTTTACCAGAAAAATCCGAAGTAGAGAATTTGTGTCTCACTTGATCATTAGTCACTGAGAGGATAGAAATGTATATATTATTTTGGATTTATGAGATTGCAAAGTTAATTTTGGGCATCTTGATATAGAATATAGGTTGGTTTCGGGAGAAACATTCTGAACACTTCACCAAGAAATTGGGGCGAAACGAATACCGGAATTGAGTTAGTTAAAGCCACAGCTGATCTGAACATTTTTCAATCCATGGAACCTCAAAGTCTCATTGTTGTTGATTTGGAGTCAGGGTTATACAATTCAGACAATGGTTTAAAGTTGCTGTTCTTGTTGAATTTTAAGAAGAATGAAGCAATGGTGAAGGCAAAATTCAATTGTTAACTTTGGGTGGAAATTCAGTTGGAAAATACAGACAAGACAGTCAAAATGGTTGAGGAAAAAGAACAGGAGCTACCTTGATTTTCTCTGCATGAGTGTATCAGGTTGTTATAATCATCAAATTCTTTCAATTATAGAGCTGATTTATTTTTCTTTCATATTCTTTTTTGTTCATTGGATGATAGTATCATTGTGTGCAACTTGTGAAGTTCAATTTTCAGATTTCTAATTACTGTGGATGGCATTATGTGCATTTCTTCTAGCCCCTTCTTAGCATTACTTTATAAACCCCTTGTTAGTAGCGTTTTGTGGATGGTTCTAAAGCCTATAGTTGATTTCCAAGGATTTTGAATGGATAATTTTCTGTATCTTAGTCCTGTTGTCTTTCCCTTATTGACCAATATGCCCAGCTAATATGTTCATTTCACATCATACTTGTTCCGTAACAAAGAACGGGCAAACCCTTATGGGTTGTATCTGAAGACACGGAAAGGGATGTTTTTATGTCAGCAACAGAAGCCCATGCTTATCGAATTGTGAGATGGTGTATATGATGAAGAGGTGATATAGAAAAATGCAGGTGGAGAGGCCATATTTAAGAAAAGGATGCTGTCTCAAACGTAATTACACTGTAACTTGTCAAAAGTGAACAAAGGGTGCAGCAGTTAGGCAGGAATGCTGTGAAATTACAATGCTTGGTGCTTGAAGTTGTAAATTCGATCTCTAGAACTGAAACAAAACTAGGTGGATAAGGTTGTAGCAAAAATTCTATCACGTGATTTGTTTTTTAATCGAAATTGATACAGCCGATCAGAAAATAGATAGTGCCATGTGTTACGTCTATTTTAAGAGTTGAAAGTTATTATATCAGCACGGTTTCCTGTCAAAGATTTGGCATGGTCCTACAGATTCCGTTTCAATTTCACCTATCAAGTGATTTTCTTTATTAAAAAAAAAAATCGAAATTGATACGGCTGATCAGATGATAGATACTGCCATGTGTTATGTTTATCTTAAGAGTGGAAAGTCCTTATTTCAGCATTGTGTCTGTTAAAGGATTTAGTGTGGTCCTGCAAACTCTCTTTCAGTTTCACCTTGGGTGGCGCCCTCCTTCACCACGCACATGGGGAGTGGAAAGTCCGTGTTTCAGCATTTTTTCCTGTCAAAGAATTTAGTGTAGTCCTGCAAACTCTATTTCAGTTTCACCTAGCTTAGCAAACTCTATTTCAGTTTCACCTAGCTTAGCAAACTCTATTTCAGTTTCACCTAGCTTAGCAAACTCTATTTCAGTTTCACCTTGTTAGCCATTGCAGATATTACTGTATTGTGTTTTTCTAATATTCTTCTTTATTTGTTTAAGAATCCTTGATAGCCCTCTGGGTGAAGAGTTCATGCCATCATAATTGACTTCCGTGGCATGTTTTCATTTTTTACATAGTACAATGCAGCTTACAGCATATGATACTTGTATTCTTCCTTCTACCATGAATTCTTGATTATTTTATCTAGTGAAACAATGTGCTGCCACCTATATCCAATTTTGACTTCTTGTGTAGTCAAATTTCGAGGTTCTCAGAGATACTTTTGTAAATAAACCAAGAGTAAATTGGTAACTGATTTCTAGAACGGTAAGTTGAGATCACAATTGTAGCTTAATTGTAGAAGTTTCCAGTTAATTTATAGTAACATCATGCATATCTGGATGTACTAGTTCCTCTAAGTGCCTCGATATTTTCTTATTTGCAAGTGTATAACATCAACCACCCAAAGCTGTCCTAAACTATGGCATTCTTTTTTAATATCTTGATATGCAATTTGTTCATCAAATTGATTTTGTTAACTATGTCGGGATTTATTTCAAGTTGAGAACCTTTTATTATATTTTAACAATGTTTAGTAATCAGAATGCCAAATCAGATTTGTTTTAGTGGGCAACCTTTTCTTAAACCTTCGGAAGTGTTAAGAGAAAAGATTCTCTAAAATTTATGTCAATGCAATATTTCTAAGGTCTAGATGATTTTGATTCTGAAAAATACCCTGCTTCTCATATTTTTCTTTCTGGTGACCAGAAGGGTGTGCCTTTGGTTGAGACTTCTCCTTCCCAAATGTTGCAGGCCCCAGTGCCACATGCCAATTCTAATCCAGGAAAAATCCATATGAGGTTGGCCTCAATGGACGGTAATCGAACTCAAGACCTCAAACCCCAAATCAATTTGTCCCATTTTGATGTTTCAAACCCATCCTTGCTTCTGAAATTGATTGTGCTTTTTTTTCTCTTTTGACATGAAATTGTTGGTTTAGTTATTAAGTGACTTTATTGTGCTATTT
Organism: Cornus florida; assembly: GCF_030987335.1. Classification (NCBI taxonomy): domain Eukaryota; kingdom Viridiplantae; phylum Streptophyta; class Magnoliopsida; order Cornales; family Cornaceae; genus Cornus; species Cornus florida. The sequence continues at coordinate 28,894,282 of NW_026775572.1, forward strand.
TCTCTTCCCTCAACTACCATTATAGCATATTCACAGTTACTGGAAAACACGTTGTTTTTTATGATACTTCTGTTTTGGAATAACGGTAAAATTATGTTTCCTTGTTGCCTTAATCTAGAAAACTAGACTTCCCCTATTATATCTTTTGTGCAAGCGAATAAGAAAGCTTCATTGAAGGTTACTATGCTTATTTTCTCTCTCTCTCTCTCTCTCTCTCTCTCTCTCTCTCTCTCTCATCTATTTTAATTCTAATAAAAAGTCATATCAATATATAAATCATCTTAACCAACATTTTGGAAATAAAGTTCTCTTTGCTGAGTCTGTGCACTTCAAGAATGCTGTCCAAACATTTTTATTTCTCCTTATAACTGACATTTATACAGAGGTTGGATTTGTCCTTATATTAGGTATCACGTAATATAGCATCTGGGGTCTGGTAATCTTTTTGTTTCTCTTCATTTTTTTAAGCATCTGTTTTGTTTTGTTTATAGTGGTGGAAAGTGAACACATAACGCAAGTTGTCTTGCATGTGTTCCAAGCACTCAATAATAGCCAAGAATATGTGAGATTTCCATTTTTAGTGGGAGAGCTATATGGGGATACTTGGAAATTCTGTAGGCCTAAGGAATAAAAGTTGCTCCCATGTGTAGGTAGCAGGCATCGGCAAGGCATTAAGCTTGTAATAGCAGCCAGAACCACCTAAGTTCAACTCCGACTTTGATCCAAGGCCATCTACTGTGGACTGGTCAAATATACAGGGGATTCAGGCTTGGACAGTAAGGTGAATGGAGTGCATCTTATATCCGACGTGCTAATTTGGCTGATGATGAGGTAAATGACTGGCTTGTGTTTTTTGCGTTTGTAGTGAGGTGCTTAATGTGTGCCCCAAAAAAGTGGGGTTGATTTCCAGAGTTGGAAGAATTATGGACCTCAATCTTACTGATGCATTTCTTCGACCAAGAAGAGGGGAAGATAAATAAAAAAATGAAAGGAGAGAAGAATAGCCAGAGTGCTGTTGGAAGAGTTTGAAAACCGTCTGAGGCAAGTTTCTACTGGGGTTAATTTTTCATCCAATTGATTGCTAGATGAAGAATAGCAACCAAAGGCATCCCAGAGCATGGTTAGGCATCCTCTGACAGAAGTGACATTGTGAAGAATCGAATAGGGTATGCTGGTTGCCAAATCGTAAACCAATAGAGAAGGAATGGTACAAATTTTAATTTCCCAGGAGCCAGGTGTTTAGAAGTCCGTATGCGTATGAAAGTAAATAGGGAAATAAGAAACCTAATGTGTCTACCAATTCATCCTGGAGAAATTTTCAAGCACAACTAGCAAAATCTAGATGGTATGCAGAAACTACTCTGGATAAGACCTTCAACCGTGAAGATGTTTTTCCTTGGGAATCATTTGTGGTTTCATCTCATCTGAATGGATGAATCAGACACTGAAAAAAAGGTACCCAGGTGTGGAGGAAGAAGCTTTGACATGAGGTGCATTGTGTTTTTTTTTTCTTTTCCAAGTGATGAGAAGGCCAGCATCAAAATCGGATGCTGTAATTAGTTGGAAGTCGTCATATAAGCTTCAGTTTCAGTAGAGCGTGGACAAAGGTACAAGCTCTGGCTCGATCTATGTATGGATGAGCATTGAACCGTCCAAGATCTTGCGAAACGTGAGGTTTATTGATGTGAAGGTAAACCTTGGATGCCTAAGTATTTTGAGTTCTATGTTATTTTCCCAACCCATAGTGAATCCAACAGTGTGCTTATTTGTTTAGTCTTTGTTGCAATATGTGCCGTAAAATGGTGATAAATGAGATGTAGCAACCTAGTGCCAAGTTTATGATCTTGGAAGAACAGAGCTCTTGGCTACTTTTTCCCTAGGTGAAAGTGTGAAACACAAAAACAATCATGTCTAACAATAGGGTAAAAAGTGAAAGTTAATATCCTTTATGATGTCTAGTCATGAATGATACAAAGTTACATACATGATTGACTCTGTCTTTTGAACTGTTTCACAGGATCTATCCATTCTAGTCCCACTTTTCCAATCATAATAGGGGGGTAATTGAGCAATGTATGGAGATACCCACTTTACTTCACGCGGTCCTCGCTTTGGTGGATTGTTTGTGACCATCGGTTGTACCACGTCAGCGTTGTAACATATAATTTTTCGTCCTCCAAGCATTGTAATAATTTTTCGTCCTCCATGAAGAAAATTTCGGTGGTATCTTGTATAATTGAGAGATGTAAGTTTGTCTACCATTTTATTTGAGTATTTCTGAAAATTGTTTTGTTCTCTATTATAAGATTATCATATTCATATATGATTATGCATTTAGATGAGTTACTTTTTCAGCACAGGATCCTTGATTAGAAAGGAATGGTGGAAAGTGAAGTTGCAACTTTGGGGGCTGAGAGAGAAACGTAATTATATTTAGGGATAATTTCACTGACATCTATAATAGTTTGGCTAAATATCAGTCTAAAACATCTTTTAAAAATAACTATCACTTAGGTCCATTTTTTATTTTTTGTTACAGCCTCCGTGAAAAAATGTGAAAAGATAATTTTGCCCCTATTTTTTTAATAACATTTATTTTAAAATATCAGATTAGTTAAAAGACAATTATACCCCGACAATTGGGTAGATGTAACTGTTGGCCGTCGTGGTGGTGGGTGGTGGTTCCAAAAGTTAAGGCTTTTTTGGTGGTGGGTGGTGTGTTGCAGAAGAGAGAGAAAGTGTATAGAGAGATTGGTGGTTGGTGGTCGGTGATGATGGGGTGATGGTGGTGGTGGTGCCGCCAACGACTGTGGGAAACTTCAGGTGACAGAAGCGGCAACATGGTTTAGGGCGGCGACGGCGAGGACGAGTGCTTGTCGCCAGGAGAGAGAGAGCGAGCTAAGCTTCTTTTGCTCACCGGCCGCCGTCTGAAGACCCTTGCTCGTCGGCCACAACCGAGCTCGGTGGACTGAATCGGCAGTGAGAAGTATATATATACTGATTATCTGGGTTTGAGAGAATCGGCGAGGGGCGACTGGAGGAGGATTCGCGGGACTTGGTAGCGAGTGGATTAGCGGGAGAGATGACAACTCCAATTCGGCAGTGAAGAGCTTGGCTCGGCGGTGGAGTAGCGGCAACGGCAAGCTTGGAGATAGAGAGCAAAGACGGCTGTGAGAATGTTGATGGCACCGGCGAGACAGATCCGGTGGCGGCAGATCCAGCGGAGACGAGCTCTGTGAAGAGGGAGATGACTGGGTCTTGGAGATCCGGTGAGACAGATCCGGGTCTTGGAGGTAGTCGGAGAGGTCGAGGAAAGGGTCTGATGATGAGGATTGGAGGATCCGAGCGACCTTGCAGATGAGGTCACGGCGAGGGAGACATCGGTTTGGAAGGTGGGAGAGTCGACTTTGACGGCGAATGAGCGGCCGTTGTCGGATTCGACGACGACTCTGCCGCTGTATTTGGTGGTGGTGTTGTGCTTGTGTGTGTGTGTGTGTGTGTGTATAGGAGTATATATATGTCTGCCTGTATATATAATATAATTTGTAAATTTACAAATTTTTGAGGGGCCATATTGTCTTTTAATATTGATATTTTGTAAAAAAAATAAATTAAAAAAATGAGGGTATACCAAAGTCAAGGTCAAACTAAAGTCAAAGGGTAAAAATGTCTTTTTACATGTAAAAAGTGGTCTGACACATCTGTAAACTAACTTTTGGGGTGTGAGTGAAAAACGGAGCAAACTTTTGTAATGTGAGTGATAGTTAGTAATGTGAGTGATAGTTATTTTCGAAAGATATTTTAGACTGATATTTGGCCAAACTACTGAAAGTGTCAGTGAAATTATCCCTTTTATTTATATAATACACGCACACAGTCTTCAAATGTGCACACAGGTGTGGCTCAAATCCGACCCGACGGTTTGCCACCCTAGTGCTCATTGTGAATCAAATTAATGAAAAAAAACACACCAGTCAACAATTGTTTGGTGATTACGCCTGTATGTTTATTTACATTCTAGAAACCAAAAAATGTACCATACTGGAATGTTAAAGGTATTAACAGAACAATTTAATTCATGAGCAAATTTATTAGACAGATGATAGTGATAAACAAATAGATAAATAAATACTTTTTAAGGAAAAAAACAAGGAAGAAAACTTCACAACTTTCGCAATAATTCACGAAGATAATCACTTTCTGCAAAACAAAGTCCTACAAGATGAGCTTCAAGAACACACACTCCATCAAAAGTGGAGAAATAGTACCTTCCATACTTCATCAAAAGTAAAAACAGAGTACCATACTTCATCAAAAGTCGAGATTGCACCATTAGGCGGGACTCATGACCCACTCATGTACATGGTGCAATTTTGGCTTTTGATGGAGTAATGAACCCTACGTGAAAGGAGGACAAAAAAATATATATCTCTACATGTGCAGTGCCACAGAGGACAAGTGGGGGTAACTGCCCCCACTGAACTTTTAATTTTTAAAAATTTTATATGAAAAGATTTTTATATCTGCATTGTTGTCGGCTCTAAAATTTGACCGTTCATACATAATATCTATATCTATATTTATATTATTATTAAATATGCAAAGTGTTTCAGTATTTCAGTATTTATTTATTAATTAATATAAATTCTATAAAATTCAAAATTACCTAATAAAATTAAAATTAATTCAAATTAACAAATATAAAAAGAGTTTAATTCAAATTACAAATTTCCACAGTGGTTTTAAGTAAAAATGATTTCATGAAAGTTTCTTATAAAACTATAGAGTTAAAAAAATAATAATCACACTTTCTCAGCCTTTTTGCTAAGATCAAGTTCAGTACAAAATTTTTTTGGGTTGGCCTTTTGGCTAACCTTTCTTGGTCTTTTGGCTAAGATCAAGTTCAGTACTTCAGTATTTATTTATTAATTAATATAAATTCTATGAAACTCAAAATTACCTAATAAAATTAAAGTTAATTCAAATTAACAAAATATAAAAAGAGTTTAATTTAAATTAAAAAGTCTCACATTGGTTTTAAGTAAAAATGATTACATGAAAGTTTCTTATAAAACTATAGAGCTAAATAAATAATAATCACACCTCCTCAGCCTTTTGGCTAAGATGAAGTGTAGTACAAAATTTTTTTGGGTCGGCCTTTTGGCTAACCTTTCTTGGTCTTTTGGATAAGATCAAGTTCAGTATTTATTTAGTAATTGATATAAATTCTATAAAACTCAAAATTACCTAATAAAATTAAAATTAATTCAAATTAACAAAATATAAAAAGAGTTTAATTCAAATTACAAAGTTCCACATTGGTTTTAAGTAAAAAAGATTACATGAAAGCCTCTTATAAAACTATAGAGCTAAATAAATAATAATCACACCTTCTCGGCCTTTTGACTAAGATCAAGTGTAATATTAATTTTTTTTGGGTCGGCTTTTTGGCTAACCTTTCTTCGTCTTTTGGCTAAGATCAAGTGTAGCACTACTTTCTCGGCCTTTGTGTAAAGAATTTCAGTATTTATTTATTAATTGATATAAATTCTATAAAACTCAAAATTACCTAATAAAATTCAAATTAATTCAAATTAACAAAATATAAAAAGAGTTTAATTCACAATAAAGAGCTCTCATTAATTATTATATTCACGATATATAGAATAATATTTAAATTACCTAATAAAATTAAAATTAATTAAAATTAACAAAATATAAAAAGAGTTTAATTCAAATTACAAAGTCCCACATTGGTTTTAAGTAAAAAAGATTATATGAAAGTCTCTTATAAAACTATAGAGTTAAAGAAATAATAATCACACCTTCTCGGCCATTTGGCTAAGATTAAGTGTAGTATTAAATTTTTTTTTTGTTGGCCTTTTGACTAACCTTTCTTGGTCTTTTGGTTAAGATCAAGTGTAGTACTACTTTCTCGGCCTTTGTGCAAAGAGTTTCAGTATTTATTTATTAATTGATATAAAATCTACATAATAAAATTTAAATTAACTTATTGATCTATATATAATAAAATCTAATTAAACAAAAATTATTAATATAAAAAATATTTATTATTTGATATATAAAATAAAATAATTTTTATAAAACTCTACCACAAATTAACTTTTATTATGAGTTTCTTAATAAAATTAAATCTAATTAAGCAACGATATATTTAAAGAAAAGAAAATAATTTCTACAAAATTCTATTACAAATTACCTATTTTATTTTCAATAAAACTCTATCAACAAAGATATATTTAAAGAGTTTCTACAAAACTTTAACACAAATTACATATTTATCTATTTATTATCAGTTTTTTAATAAATGAAAACCTAATTAGACAAGAATTATTCAAATAAAAAATATTTATTAATTGATATAAAAAGAGTTTTTAAAAGAGTTTATATTAAACTCCAACACAGATTACCTATTTATTTATTTATTATAAGTTTTTTAATAAAAGAAAATCTAACACGACAAGAATTATTAATATAAAAAATATATTTTAATTGATATAAAAAATAAAATAATTTTTCTAAAACTCTACCACAAATTACCTTTTATTATGAGTTTTTTTTTAATAATAACTAATCTAATTAGACATGAATTATTAAAATATAAAAATATTTATTAATTCATATAAAAAGAGTTTTAAAAATATTTTCTATAACACTATAACATGTATTACATATTACAATTTTTTAATAAAAGAAAAAACAAGCTCTACAAATTTTTCTATATAAAAAATATTTATTAATTAATATGAAAAGAGTTTTTATCTATACTATTGTTAAATGTTCAAAGAGTTTCAGTATTTAAATATTTATTTATATTAAAATATATTTATTAATTGATATGAAAAGTGTTTTCTAATAAATAAATAAAAAACAAAAAAACTCTATCAAACTCCAAAATCTATCTAATAAAATTTAAATTAACCTACTTGTCTTTTTATTATTATGAATTTTTTAATAAAAGAAAATCTAATTAGACAAGAATTATTAATATAAAAAATATTTATTAATTGATATATAAAATAAAATAATTTTTTCTAAAATACCACAAATTAACTTTTATTATGAGTTTCTTAATAAAATTAAATCTAATTAGACAAAGATATATTTAAAGAAAATAAAATATTAAATGTGCAAAAAGTTTCAGTATTTTAGTATTTATTTATTTATATAAAAAATATTTATTAATAGATATGAAAAGAGTTTTTCTATATAAAAAAAAAATAAACAGAAGAAAAAAAAAATTTCTATAAAACTCTGAAATCTACCTAATAAAATTAAAATTAACCTATTTATCTATTTATTATTATGAATTTTTTAATATAAGTAAATCTAAAGTTTCAGTATTTATTTATTTATTTTAAAAATATTTCTAAAATGTGCAAAGAGTTTCAGTATTTCAGTATTTATTTATTTATATAAAAAATATTTATTAATTGATATGAAAAGAGTTTTTATATATATAGAAAATAAAAATAAAAAACTCTAAACTCTACCAAATAAAATTTAAATTTAACTATTTATTATTATGAATTTTTTAATAAAAGAAAATCTAATTTTTACAGTAAAATACAGAAGCTCTGCCAAGGTGTTTCAATATTTATTTATTTATATAAAAAAATATTTATTAATTGATATAAAAAAAGTTTGTATTTATACTATTATTAAATGTGGAAAGAGGTTCAGTATTTAAGTATCTATTTATATAAAGAAATATTTATTAATCGATATGCAAAGAGTTTTTTTAGAAAATAATAATAAAAAAAGTCTATCAAGCTCTAAAATCGATCTAATAAAATTTAAATTAACATATTGATCTATTTATTATTATGAATTTTTTTAATAAAAGAAAATATAATTAGACAAAAAATATTAATATAAAAATATTTATTAATTGATATATTATAAAATAATTTTACTAAAACTGTACCACAAATTAACTTTTATTATGAGTTTCTTAACAAAATTAAATCTAATTAGACAAGGATATATTTAAAGAAAATAAAATAATTTATATAAAACTCTATCACAAATTACATATTTTATTTTCAATAAAACTCTATCACACTAGACAAAGATATAATATTTAAAGATTTTCTATAAAATTATAACACAAATTACCTATTTATATATTTATTAAGAGTTTTTTAATAAAAGTAAATCTAATTAAACAATTATTATTAATATAAAAAATTATTTATTAATTGATCTAAAAAGTGGTTTTAAAAGAGTTTCTATAAAACTCTAGCACAAATTACCTATTTATCTATTTATTATGAGTTTTTTAATAAAATGAAATTTAATTAGACAAGAATTATTAATATAAAAAAATATGCATTAAGAATTGTTAATATAAAAAATATTTATTAATTGGTATAAAAATTATTTTTAAAAGAGTTTCTATTAAACTCTAAAACAAATTAACTATTTATTTACTTATTATAAGTTTTTTAAGAAAAGAAAATCTATTTAGACTAGAATTAGTAATGTAGAAAATACTTTTTAATTGATATAAAAAATAAAACATTTTTTCTAAAAAAAAATTGAGAATTTTAAAAATTCAGAGGGGGCATAGACCTAGAATTTCTGAAGTTCTGCAAAAAAGTTTCAGTATTTATTTATTTATATAAAAAAATATTTTAATAATTGATATAAAAATAGTTTTTATTTATAAAATACAGAAGCTATGCCAAAGAAGAGTTTTATTATTAAATATGTAAAGAGTTTCAGTATTTCAGAACTGATTTATTTATATAAAAAAATATTTATTAGTTGATTTGAAAAGATAAGAATACACGGTTGTTTTGATCTAACATTATTTTGATTTAACCGTTCATTCTAAAGAATAAGAATGCACCGCTGTTTTGATAATTCTTCTTAAAAACTGTTCCTTCTAAAGAATAAGTATGCACCGCTGTTTTGATAATCCTTTAAAAAAAACCATTCATTCTAAAGAGTAAGAATACACCGCTGTTTAACCATTATTTTGATAATCCTTTTTAGAAACCGCTTAACTGTTTTGGTTTATTTGACCTTCTTCTTTTGGTAATCCAAAACCCTAACAAAAGTTACGTCTAAAACTTTGACTTTGTCTAATCTATCTTAACGGAATCTTTAGTTAAAGAGTTTGTAAGAGGAGTAAATATTTGTTGTGCCTAACCGTCAATGTCTGCGTGTGCACGTCACACGTCCGCACGTGTTGTGCACAGACGGGTTATACACTAGGCACAACTAATATTTACTCTTTATAAGAGAATCTAAATAAGTTATGTCATGATCTATTATAAGATAAAACTATTGAAAATAAATTATAAGGATGAATATTTGGGGTAGATAAACTATTAAATCCCTCGTAGTAAGTTTTTAGCTGTGAAATTCCGAATCACTTTCAAATAGTTCAACATTTGAAAATATATTTTATATATATATATATATTTTTAAAAAATAGTAAACTAATAGTTAAAAAATAAATAATAATGATAATTATCGGTAGCGCATATTTTCAACCGTTGGATGGACACATTGTGGGATGCAAATCATGCGTGAGGTGAAAGCTCCACTAGGAAATTCTCTCGTCAGCGTAGTACGAAAAATGATATCCCGTCTAATTATTTAAACAAAAAAAACTGCCAGCCAGCTAATCATTATTATATTTTTATAAGAAAATTTCCAGTAGGTACTACTTTCTAACCATTATTATATTTTTATAAGAAAAAATTTCCAATAGGTCCTACTTTTCCATTGTAAATACCAACAAGATCGGTAGAATTTTCAATATAACCATCAAATCCTATTTTTGAAACCATCTACTTCCACATCACTTTTAAACATATTACTTTTCCAGTTATACATTTCTTAAGTTATAACTAATTTTTTTAAATTACTTCCTTCGTTTAATAAAAAGTCACTTTTAGAGAATCGTAACTCTCACAAGTTAAACTGTCACTGTTCCAGAAACACGACACTCTTTTTTGGGACGGAGGTAATATGATTTTGTCCAAAATTATTTTGTTTTTATTCTTTTTTGTTTGACTATTCAGAAATCTTCAATATTTTCTTAGCAATTAGAATTTTTTTCAATTTATAAATTTTATATAATTGGTTCATTTTCTAAAATATTATATATATAAATATATATATATATTCACTTTGGGAGCCAGGAGTAAATGCCACTAGGCTATATATAGCCTTTGGTATTTTATACTAAAATATATACTAAAATACTTTTAAAAGCGAAAATAATATTACTATTTTAGAAAAAATAAAAATTGATTACAAATGATGTTTTTTTTGGTAAGGGACTATAACTATTTACTAAATTGAAAATACATATTTACAAATTTCATACAAGTTAAAATTTGAGATATTTAGAACTCACCCAAAAAAACTTATCCCAAAATTGGACTGTCATCGAAAGAATTAGGTATTTCATCTCATACATGTGGCTACAAATGAATCAAGTTGGTTTACAATCACATTGGAATTGAATTTGTTATTAATCAAAAATCTGAGTCCAAGCAAATGAATAGGGTTGGAACTTATTTGCCAAACTTTGTTCGGTAAGGTATTATTCGTTTTGAGTTCAAAGATTTTATTTATTTGTTCCACTTATAAGACTGTGCATCTCAAGACCCGTGCACAAGTTCGCTACAAGTGAATTGAGTAACTCATTAGAATAATTTTTAAAATTACATATTAGAGTAGATATCCGTAATGGGAAAAGGCCTACTCAATTCACATGGGATGGGAGTCTAAAGCAAACATATAATACTACTTTATTAAATATTATCTTAATTTAGTCGATTTCTTTCCTCGGCAGTCTTGATTTTGACCTCGAATTTGAAAATTTATAAGTTATAACCTAACAAGTAATCTTCAATACTAAACTCTTGTTTATCTTATTGTTGATCCAAATTAAACACACACAACTAAAAAAAAGGAAAAGCATAGGAGATGTATGGGCAATCTGAGTGGGGATGCCGGCTAATCGGGAATCTGACCCACACAGTGGATTGGTTTCATCTGCGATTTTCTGACACAGATGGTGGAGGGCACGTGAATTCCATAACCCTCACCTCTGTTTGTATTCTACGTATCGTATGGGGCTTTCCACCTCCGCCCCCTTACGATCTCCAAACGCTGCCCTGTTACATACCCCCCATATGGGTGCTCTGCTCAATAATATAGACATTTATCTATATATAGAATTATATATCTATATGAGGATAAGAACAGAACCCACTTTCCAATTTTTTAATCCAAACTGACTATGTTATGTATAATTATATTTTTACCCTTTTGTGACAGCGAATCGAAATCCCAGTTTATGCTATTTTTAGTGGGATCAACTGCCTACATTAGCTATGTTTGGAAACAAAACCACCACTCTGGATTGCCTTCTTCTTAGTCCCCAGTTTTCTTCCCCTACCCCTCTATCTCCATATATTATATATATATATAATCTTGGAGAATGATCAATAACTTTATAAGGGTATGCTCATGAGTAGAGAGTACTGTTGGTGTGGTCCCTTTTCTTGCTTCGAGTGTTGGTGAGAAGGATTCGGTGATCGAGGTTTTGGGAAAATTGGAATTGAGGTTATCTATGGTGGAATTGCTTTCTAGTGGCCAACTTGACTGTCCTGTTTTTCGAGTTCTTCAAGTAGTCTCAGCATCACTAGCACAAGATTTGATTTGAGTTTGGTGGGTTTGGCCTCTTCAGCTGAAAAGGGTCAGAGCTTCAATCTCTTTCACTGTGAGAAGTTCTTCATTTCTGGCATTTTTCTCTTTTAATTTACTTTCCATTTTTTTTTTTTTTGGGTTTTTTTTATACAAGTTTTGTTTTCGTAATATCATGAAGTAGTGGTTAATTTCATCTGATAGGTGAAAATGTTGCTCTTTTGTGGCTTATTATTACCATATCAACGGAATAAATTTGATTAAGGCTGTGTTTGTATACTGTAATTTTTTTAAAAATTTTTTTTATACCAGTTTTGTTTTCTTAATATCATAAATAAGTGGTTAATTTTATATCATAGTTGAAAATGTTCTTCTTTTGTGGCTTATTAGTATATCAACTGAATAAATTTGACTTGGAAGATATTTTCTAAAGATATTTTTTGATAATTATTTTCCTCCTTTCCCCGTGTTTGGGAGAGTACAATAGTCTCTCTAACAACTTCATTTCTTAGTCCTGTCTCAATTTAGATATCCTCACTCCTCTCTCTCTCTCTATACACATATATAAATCATAACCCTGTTTAGTCTTTTCTTTTTTCTATTTTTTTTCCTTTTTTCTTTTTCAAATAAATACGCGTATATGGAATATCCTCAGTCATCTCTATCTCTATATATATAAATGTGTGTATAGAAAATTTTAATTTAGGTTGATTTGTTTGTTGTTTTTAAATTATGGACTGCTAGATGGTGGCCAATGTTTGTATGTGTGTCAAACATTTCATCTAGCTACTTCATTTTTCAATCCTCTCCATATACACACGTGTATGTATTTGTACACAATATGCAGTTTGATTTTGTTTTGTTACCCTTTTGTGTTGAATTCATCCTCTGTACTTCTAGTTTGTACACCAACTGTTAGATCAAATATCTCAACTAAACAGCAAATTTCAAGATAGAACTTAGAAGCATGTTAAATATGACATATGCAATTGATAAAATTTAAAAATAAAACTTTCCATGTAAATGGTTTTATGTTAAAAATATTTTACAACAAAGATAGTTTGCAATCGGAGCTTAAGAGAAAATGATGCTTCATTATCATTGTGGTTACAAGAGGGTTGTGTATTCTTTGGTACAGATTACCTATCTATGTTGCTTTTTCTGTTGATTTGTTCACATAACATTTTATTATCGCAGTTGATGTATTGTTATATTCTAGTGTCGAACAATAGAAGTAGCTTATATTGGATAGACTTGGTTAAATTTCCTGTTGGAGTTTTGTGATCTTGGTAGACTTCTAACAAATTTGATGTTTTCAGTATCATGTAAAGCATATTCAAATTGAATTCCATGAATGATTATGATGACTATAAGAAACTAAGGCCAACAATAATTTTTAAAGAATAGACTCTGGAAAAACTTGAAGTGGTTCTTCTTTATTTATTTTTATTTTTGAAATGGGATTTGGGGTATAAATATTGTCTTAATTTTTTTTTTTCCTTTTCTCTTATCCAGTTTGGGTTAAAATGTCATCCTCGAGACCTAACCAGTCTTCCAGCACTTCTGGCCGATCAAGACACAGTTCTATAGTTATTGCACAGACCAATGTAGATGCAAAGCTCCATGCAGATTTTGAGGAGTCGGGGAGCTCCTTTGACTACTCGAGCTCAGTGCGTCTTACCGAAGCAGTCAGCGGAGATCCACAACCACGATCTGACAAACTAACCACAGCTTACCTCCACAACATACAGAAAGGCAAGCTGATCCAGCCATTTGGGTGCTTGTTAGCACTAGATGAGAAAACTTTTAAAGTGATTGCCTACAGTGAGAATGCTCCTGAAATGCTAACAATGATTAGTCATGCTGTTCCAAGCGTTGGAGACCATCCAGTTTTTGGCATTGGAACTGATGTGAGGACTATCTTTACTGGCCCCAGTGCTGCTGCATTGCAAAAGGCTTTGGGATTTGGGGAGGTTTCTCTTCTGAATCCCATTTTAGTCCATTGCAAAACTTCTGGAAAGCCATTTTATGCCATTGTCCACAGGGTAACAGGTAGCTTGATCATTGACTTTGAGCCCGTTAAGCCTTATGAGGTCCCCATGACTGCTGCTGGGGCTTTGCAATCATACAAGCTTGCAGCCAAAGCAATTAACCGGTTGCAGACTTTGTCTAGTGGAAGCATGGAAAGGCTTTGTGATACCATGGTTCAGGAGGTTTTTGAACTTACTGGATATGATAGGGTGATGGCTTATAAATTTCATGATGATGATCATGGCGAGGTTGTGTCTGAGCTTACAAAGCCAGGCCTTGAGCCTTATCTAGGCCTGCACTATCCAGCTACAGACATCCCTCAGGCTGCACGCTTTCTATTTATGAAGAATAAGGTGCGTATGATCTGTGACTGTAATGCAAAAAATGTGAAGGTGCTCCAAGATGAGAAGCTTCCATTTGATCTAACATTGTGTGGTTCGACCCTCAGAGCTCCACATAGTTGCCACTTGCTATATATGGAGAACATGAATTCCATAGCTTCTCTTGTTATGGCAGTTGTAGTAAATGAGGAGGATGAAACAGGTGATAGCTCTGATGCTGCTCAAGCACAAAAAAAAAAGAGGCTTTGGGGTTTAGTGGTGTGCCATAACACAACTCCGAGGTTTGTTCCCTTCCCTCTGCGGTATGCCTGTGAATTTCTTGCTCAAGTGTTTGCCATCCATGTCAGTAAGGAGTTAGAATTGGAAAATCAGATTATTGAGAAGAATATTTTGCGTACTCAGACACTCTTGTGTGATATGTTGATGCGAGATGCACCCCTAGGTATTGTGTCACAGAGCCCAAACATAATGGATCTTGTGAAATGTGATGGGGCTGCTTTGTTTTACAAAAATAAGATATATAGACTTGGAGTAACACCGATTGACTTCCATTTGCAAGATATAGTCTCTTGGCTCTCTGAATTTCATATGGACTCTACCGGTTTGAGTACAGATAGCTTGTATGATGCAGGTTACCCTGGGGCCCTTGTTCTTGGTGGTGTAGTATGTGGGATGGCAGCTGTGAGGATAAATTCCAAAGACATGCTTTTCTGGTTCAGGTCCCACACTGCTGCAGACATTCGATGGGGAGGAGCGAAGCATGAACCAGGTGAGAAGGATGATGGTAGGAAGATGCATCCGAGATCCTCATTCAAAGCTTTCCTTGAAGTTGTTAAGACGAGGAGTTTGCCTTGGAAGGACTATGAGATGGATGCAATCCACTCTTTGCAGCTTATCCTGAGAAATGCTTTCAAGGATGCAGAGGCCATCGATTTAAATGCCGATGCCATCCATAAGCAGCTCAATGACCTGAAGATTGCAGGGATGCAAGAACTGAAAGCAGTGACAGGTGAGATGGTTCGTTTGATTGAAACAGCGACAGCCCCAATCTTAGCAGTTGATGTAGATGGGCTGGTTAATGGATGGAATACAAAAATTGCTGAGTTAACCGGTCTTCCGATTGATAAAGCACTTGGTAGGCATTTGCTAACCCTTGTGGAAGATTCATCAGCTGACATAGTCAAGAAGATGTTGCACTTGGCAATACAAGGTATGTCTTTGTGCAATATTTAGATCACCTTGTTTATCAATTATCTAGTCTTATTAGTGGTTAACGTGTTCAAAAGCATAAGCTGATGCAAACTCTATAATATATATATATATATATATATATATATATATATATATATATATATATATATATTTGTTTCTTTTTATAAATCTATTAGACAAGACAATTACAGGAACTTGATTGAGTTTTTAATACAAAGAATTGCATGATGCGGAAGAGGAAACTAAAAATAATATTTCATAAAGATTATTCTATTATATGTATCATATATGTGAGAAGCACAAATATGGATACATGACAAGGCTACAACATGACATGGACACGGATATACGTCAAATCCTAAAAGAATAAGACAAGGACGCAAGCCACATGTTGGTGACACAGCGAATAATAGATTCATATTTTAATATATGTGACAATATATTATTGTATAAGACTAATATTACTTTTCATCAATTAGGAATCAAAAACCTTATATCACAATAACTAATGAACAACAACAACAATTCTCTCATTAAAGCAGAGAAAAAAAAAAAAAAAAAAAACTGTAGCATAATTTCTAAGCTCCCTTTATAAAAGTAGTTGTAATCCAAGTTCATAGCTAGACAAAATATTACAGTTGTATAAAGAATGAAAGAAAATAAATGAGAGAGAGAGAGAGAGAGTTGAAATAGAATTTCTAAACCCATTTTAAAATCAAGGATTCTCTGAAGAAAAGGAAAAAGAAATCTACTTGGAGAGATAAAATCAGTTAAATAAAGAAAAATTAAAACCAAGATGTTGTTGGAAAAAAAGAAGCTCTTTTTTGATAATAAATGAGAGAACCTGTAGATGAAGAAAGGGTTTGTAATAGAAAGAAGAGGACAAAAAGAAAAGAAAAAGATAGAGAAAGAGGATTTATTGAAGGACCAGAAGAAGGTTCACAGGAAGTCGAGCTTCCATTATTCGTTTTAGTAAGAAGCTTGGTCGCGATAGAAAGCAAGATTGTTACCATTTTCTCTTTGTGATTTTCTACGATTGCAAACAAGAAATAACTATAAAAGGATCAAGTAAATAAAATTTCTTGATAAATTACATTTAAATAACTTTCTATTTTTTAGCGGATCCCAAGTAGTAAGGGAAAAAGGCCTTGGTGGTTGTTGTTGTTGTTGTGCCTCCATATTATTGAAACTTTTCAAAGAATTTCACGTACTTTTTATTTTAACTCATATTTTTTCGAAATTTGTTAAAAGTCCACTTTTAGACGTGCATCCGAGGCGTGTTCGCATGTCCATCGTGTGTCCACGGCATGTCCAATAATAAAAATATTTAGATATGTTTTTTTGGTGTGTCCAATGAGTATTGGGCTTCGTCCAACGTGTCTCCGTGTCTGACACAAACGCTTCGACCTTTTAGGCATGTATGTGCTTCCTAGCCACAAATACTCTCCTATTATGTTTTTGTCATCGCACTTGTATTCTTGTCCAATGTAGAGTAGTCTCATTGCATACTTGCTTTGTAGTCGCCACGCGTATAATGTATTCATTAAAAAAAAATTGTATACTTTAGTATGTGTTTGCCTAGTTTCTAGGATTGATGAATATGACCCCTATTACTTTGTGTTTGTACTATATGAGTTGTATCAGGGAGTATGTGACTAGTGTTAGCTAAATGTAGGATACAATTAAATTTATATTTGAATTATGGATACTTTTTTTTTTTTTTGGATACGAATCAAGTAGTGTCACAAAGTGTCGGTGTCATGACTCCACGGCACATTCATAGAAGTGGTTGTGCTTCTTAGCTAAGGAGGTTACTTCATGCCGGAGTACTCTAAGAACAAATTCACCTACTAGCTTACAAGTACCTATACACATGCCGGAGGAGCTTTTGCTTTGTGAATGGAAGGGGTATCTATAGTCAAATCACGCATGCCTATACACATGTGAAAGACAGCTAATGAGATGGAGACTTGTGTCTTGTGTTATGTACAATGTTTTGTCAGCCTATCTCTCTATCTTCAAGTGCATATATGTGCTAGAGAGAAGTGATCACAGATGAGGTGCAGGGAAAATGGGACCATATAAGGAAACTATATGTCTATTTGCCCCAATATTTTGGTAAGTTTCCCACATCACCCTCCTAGTCAGCACTTCTTTATTCCCCACCAAATCAACCTCCTCGAAACACCTGGTGACATTCTGCACAATGCATTTTGAACAATTGCCTGTGAGGCATATGTCATGAGGGGTGGAACCCTATAGCTAGAATATTCTAGCCTAGATTTAGCAACAATACTAAATTATATAACTTAAAAGAAATCTAGCTTGTTAAACTTTCTGATTTATCCTTCTCAGCTTGATTATCTGCCTTTCACTCTCAAAAGTTGGTCTCTATGTTGTTTCTATCAGTGTGTACATGTGATTTTGTAGTTACTGTTTACTCCAAATTTATGTGAATGTTCATCACATGAAACATGAGACTAAGAAAAGATCAAAAGATAAAATCAAATGCCATTATTTTTCATTTAAAGTTATACCCTTAACGTAGGGAAGAAGAAAGTTCAACTTACCATGCTTGAGAGAAGGGATGTGGTACTTATTTGATATCTATAAATGCATATAAGCTAATCTTTTAATTTTATTTTGGTCTTATCCTGTCTTCTAACCAGGCAAAGAGGAGCAAAATATTCAATTTGAGATAAAAACACATGGTTCTAGGAGTGACTCTGGTCCCATCAGCTTACTTGTAAATGCATGTGCAAGCAAGGATGTTCAAGAGAATGTTGTGGGGGTGTGTTTTGTGGCACAAGATATTACTGGCCAGAAGAATGTCATGGACAAATTCACCCGGATTGAAGGTGATTACAAAGCTATTGTACAGAACCCGAATCCGTTGATTCCCCCAATATTTGGCACCGATGAATTTGGATGGTGTTCTGAGTGGAATGCAGCAATGAAAAAATTATCTGGATGGGATAGAGAGGAGGTTATTGATAAAATGCTTTTGGGGGAGGTTTTTGGGATCAACACAGCATACTGTCGTCTCAAGAATCGAGAGGCTTTTGTAAATCTTGGTATTGTACTTAACAATGCTATGACTGGTCAGGAGTCTGAAAAGATTTCATTTGGTTTCTTTGCACGTAATGGAAAGTACATAGAATGCCTGCTCTGTGTGAGCAAGAAACTGGATGGAGAAGGTGCAGTCACTGGAGTTTTTTGCTTCTTGCAGCTGGCAAGTCTAGAGCTGCAACAAGCACTTCATGTTCAGCGCTTATCAGAGCAGACAGCATTGAAGAGATTGAAAGCATTATCTTACATAAGACGGCAGATCAGAAACCCTCTCTCGGGGATAATATTTTCTCGGAAGATGATGGAGGGAACTGACTTAGGAGAAGAACAGAAACAGCTTCTGCATACTAGTGCCCAGTGCCAACGTCAGATCAACAAAATTCTTGATGATGTAGACCTTGATAGCATCATTGACGGGTATGTATAGTACAATGCACTTCAATGATTCATTACCCAATTGGTTATCGTTAAGCAATTTCATTTCTTGCATTGTTTAAGTTTTCTCAAATTATCGTGGTTTTTTTCCTAAAATTCCTTCTATATGTAATATATGTTCTCCTAATAGAATAATTATTCAAGTTTGATTTGAATTAAAATCCATCAAACATTACCCACCTGATTTCTTGGCTCCAGCTTTCATTCTGATTATGGAAATGGATTTGCTATAGAGGCTGGAGTCAATGTTAAACGAGTTCATTAATTATTTTTTACAAATCAGGTAGTTTGTCATCTAGAAGATTTTAGTTTCTAGAAGAGATCCTTTGGCTTAAATATAGTGGGCTTTTTCTTGCTGGAGTAGTGCTCCCCAGCATTTGTTATTTCTGCTTCTGGTAGACAATGGAGTCCTGTAATTTCTATCACTATTATGTGATTGTGGACGTCGGGTTTTGATCTACTTTCAACTTTAAAGCTAGAGTCGCCACTTAATTATAGGACACTTAAGAAACCTAATAAATATTTAACCCCAATTAGAGGTCTGGTCTTCAACTTTATTGAAGATTACAATTTGGAATTAAGTTATGATATGGGAAGGAACCAAATGTCTCTTTTGCATTCATGTAGACTGAATCCTACAGTTCTCTCCTCGTCACCCTCAAAACATGTTGTCAAAATTACAATAGTTTAATGTTTTCACATATTAAGTATAAAAAACTGAAATCTTATTCTATGTATGATATAATGCAAAAGTTGACCAAAAAATAATGAAATAAAAACCTAAAACAGAATGTTGTGGCATTATAGAAGGCATATATGGATTGAGATATCTATGGAACCAAAGTAAACCAAGAAAAACATAAGAAAACTAGAAAGAAGAAGTGTTTGAACAAAACAAGAGAAAGGCCCATTGAGTTGACAATTCTCTATCATTTAATGATTCAACTCTTATCCCTATTAAACTAAGGTAGAAATGAAGTGAATAACAAATTTAGGAAATGATATGGGGAATATTACCAAATGTAACCTGAGCAAATTGAGCAGTGTATGAAAAGCATGAATGTTAATCTTGGGGCTAATAGTATCCTCACCTTCTCATAATTTATCATGTTTGCACAGGGTAGTTATATAATTCATATGAAGTGTTATTCAGTTTTACTAAGAATGTTAAAGGACACTTACATGGTGTTTGTTTGGTAATAGTTATGCACATATATATGGGGAAAAGTTTCAGATTTATAAATTGATAAAAAAGAAAAATAAAATAAAATAAAATAAAAAATAAAAAAATAAAAGATAGGAGTAGAATGATTCTGTTCAGTGAATCTTATGTGATATGTTGTGAACTTAGCATTTTTTTTTTTTCCCAATTTTTGACAGGTACTTGGATCTGGAAATGGTTGAGTTTACGCTGCAAGAAGTTGTTGGTGCCTCCATTAGTCAAGTTATGACAAGGAGCAATGGAAAGGGTATCCAAATAGTCAATGATATGGCAGAAGAGATCATGTCTGAAACCTTATATGGAGACAGTCTGAGGCTTCAACAGGTCCTAGCTGATTTCTTACTGATATCGGTTAATTACATGTCTAATGGAGGTCAGCTTGGCATTGCGGCTAGTCTGGCCAAAGATCATTTGGGAGAATCAGTTCAGCTTGCACATGCAGAATTCAGGTACTAGCAAAAATGGGCTTTAAGGACATTAATTGATGTTTGATTTTTATACTAAGAGTTACATTTAGAAGGTGAAACTATGGAAATATCGTTAAGATTATTATATTATATGTGCTTATTGCATGCTTGACTTGTGGTAATTATATGTATAAATGCCCGATTTTCTTAAATAATAAAAGAAAAAATGGACACTTTAGGGTGTGATCATATTGTTGGACCTAGTTATTTTTTAATGTCCTTGTGTTATATAAGCCTTATGTTGAGCAAGTGTTTGGAATGTGTAGACCGAGTGTCTAGGATGTTTTGGCTTAGATTTTCAAACAATGAAATTCGTTTATCGCTGTAGCCATCTAATTTGATTGACATAGTTTCACCTTCTCATGTACTGTTTTATTGAAAACTTGGTCAAAATAATCAATTGTTGTCTTATATTCTTGGATGCAGGATTACACATGCAGGAGGTGGGGTACCGGAAGAATTGTTGAGCCAAATGTTCGGAAGTGATGGAGATACGGACGAGGAGGGTATCAGCCTGCTTATCAGCCGAAAACTGGTGAAGCTCATGAATGGAGATGTTCAGTATTTGAGGGAAGCGGGCAAATCAACTTTCATCGTATCTGTTGAACTTGCTGCAACCAATAAGTCCAGGCCCTGAATGATTACCAAAGGAAAATGATGCACTGACTCGTGAGCTTCTCTGTACAGTGTTGTAGGGCTGCAAGTTTACCTCTCTACTCATTTTGTCATTCGGCCATTTCAGCATGTTGTTGTTGTTGTTGTTGTTGTTGTTTTGTTTTCATCATATGGATATTTTTTTTATCTCAATTCCAATGACCATCTCTGATTTGTTCGGTTTTTGTTGTTCTTGTTGAGCAATATTTCACTCATATAACTTGCATGCAGATGAAGTTAGTGATGGCTGGTTGATCTATATGCTTCTCAGTACCTGGGGACTTTTAAGTTCCTCAGCCGATGTTCTTTTGGTTCCTTTGTTTCCTATAGTGAAAATCTGAATAGATGTTTAGAGGACTTGGATTAAAGTAAATTGGTGTATCATCATCTTTTACTGGATCATAGTCTTTGGCCCACCATTCCCATCAAAGTCTCAAACCAGTTTTCTCACACCACACTCTCCCTCACCGTCCTTTTTTCTCCCTCTGTATACATCTTTCTTTCCCTAAATTTGTCTTGCTTATGGTCAAGTTGAGCCTGGGCTTTCTTTTGATCCCTCAGTTTATAGGAAAGAATGAGAAGTAAAAAACATATGAATATTGTAATGAAGCCCATGAAACTTTTTATTCAGTCCAATAATAATGAGAAGACAGACATATGACTATTGTAATGAAACTTTTTATTCAGTCCAATAATAATGAGAAGACAGACATTTGACTACTGTAATGAAACTTTTTATTCAGTCTAATAATGACATGAGTGGCTAAATAAGTGTTTGGCATGATACCGGATCGGCTCATGCAAACAGCCTTCCGGAGCTGTCGGAACTCCGGCATTTCAATCTCAACCTTCCACCCTCTGCAGACTGACGCGGCAGTAGGAAATTAGTTTGAAGGAACCCCAATCAGACAATCGAGTGCCACATCGTTTGGAAGACCCGGAATGAGATCCATGAGAAAGTATTTCACAAATACAGTAGCAAAGGCTTGTATTATAGGAAGAACACTAAGCAAAGAAAGTACAACAAAGTAGAGAGAATAGAAGTGTGGGACATCTCTAGTAGTATGTTAAAATACTCTTTTGTATAAAATATATATGGCCATGTATGATGTGTAATTTATTTTTTATTTCCAACAGTTTGTTAAGATACACGGTCACGGTCACTAATGTGTAAAATTATTATGTATTTTACATAATATTTTGGGTAAAGTACACTAACACCCCCTGAAGTTTGGCATAAGGACACTCAGGTGAAAGTTATCTGTTTTTGGGACAATGACACCCCCTTAAAAAAATTCCATCCAAACAAGGCCTTAAATATTTTGGGTAAAGTACACTAACACCCCCTGAAGTTTGGCATAAGGACACTCAGGTGAAAGTTATCTGTTTTTGGGACAATGACACCCCCTTAAAAAAATTCCATCCAAACAAGGCCTTAAATCATATGAAAAGACAAAATTGCCCCTTAATTTTAAATTCAAATTTATTACAAAATATCATTACATGTCAAAACGACATAATTACCCCTCAAAATTTTAGCACCACAAATTAGCGCCAAGTGGCGCCAGATTAACAACAATCTAATCTTCTAACCACCCACCAGATATACGGCCTCTCTCTCTGTGCGAATCATTTCTTCTCCGCTTCGTATCACCATCTCTGAAACCCTAGAATATTTCTTCTCCTCTTCGTATCACCATCTATGCCTAAAACTCCAGTCACCATGATCATCTTAAAACCTTAATTCTGGAGGCTGATTTCGCGATCTCGTCAAGATCAACCAGTATCTTTATTCTGCTTTGGTCTCCACACATCTCGGGTTCTCTCTCAACACATTTTTATCTCTCTCTCTCTCTCTCTCTCTCTCTCTCTCTATATATATATATATATATCTATATTAATCTATTCTTTCTTCTTCTTTTTCTAAATTATATTAATAAATTCGTGTGTATATATATATATCTATATATCTTTGTTCTGCTTCTATTGCAACCTTGATATTTCTTGAAATCGTTTTGTTAATTTACAAAAAAAAAATATATGGGTTTTTTTTTAACAAAAATTTTGTTCCTGATTTATTAAAATATGGTGTTTTTTTAATGCGGTTTTGGTTTTCTTTATTTTCTTTCCTAAAATGAGGTTTTCTAAATATGGGTTTTTTTAAAAGAAATCTTTGTTTCCTGTTTCTAAATATGGGATTTTTTTTTTTTTTTTTTTTTTTTGTAACAAAATATTTGTTCTGTTTTCTTTTTTTTTTTTGCTATCGAAATCTTTGCTCCTGTTTTCTAAATATAGGATTTTTTTTTCTAACGAAATCTTTGTTTCTCTTTTCTAAATATGAGATTTTTTTTTTTTTTTTTAAACGAAATCTTTGTTCCTGTTCTCTAAATATGGTTTTTTTTTTTTTGGTAAAGAAATCTTTGATCATGTTTCTTTATTCGGTTTACAAGAAATTTTTCAAAAAAAATATTGGGTTTTGTTCCTTTTTTTTGTAACGAAATCTTTGTTCTGTTTTCTAATTTTTTTTTTTTTTGCTATCGAAATCTTTGTTCTTGTTTTCTAAATATGGGATTTTTGTAATACCCCGTATTTTTGGAAGTGATTATTTAAATTAATGTTATAATGTGTAGGTTTATTCATCTTTTAAATGTTAGATTATTAAATTAATTATTTGTGCGTGAAATGTTGATTATGTGCACTACGTATTATAATGCTATTTTTTATATGTTATTTATTTGTGTTTTATAATAATATAAAGTAAGAATAATAAATAATAAAATAATATTATATCGTGCTTTGTATATTACGTGCTCTACCTATCCTAAGGTTAGTATTTATATTTTATGGATTATGTTTTATAAAAATTAGAATATAAGAATAATAATAGTATAACAATAATTAGAATATAATAATATAGTGGAAATAATAATAATAATATTATTAAGCCAAAGTCATGATGTATGTTTGAAATGAAACTTTCATTTATGTGAAATAGAGGACTTAGGGGTATTAGGCTTAATGGAATATAGGTGAGAGGATGGGGAGGTTAAGGAAGTAATGATAAGTAGATATTTGTAATATTTAAATTATATAAATTAGTTATATATAGAAGTTAATTATCTTTGGGTTGAGGATTCACGGAGGAAGAAGAGAAATAAGTTATTGTGAGTTACTTGATAAGAGTGAAAGGAAGAGAGAGAAAGAAGGGAACTTGGACCGGCGTAGGCAATTTACCCGACTACGCGCAGACCGGCGGATTTATTTTAAATCCTAAAGGCAAGTTATTATCTACTTTTCCCCTTTGAATCCATAAATTAATTGTTTAGATTATTTAAATAATTATAGAGCTTAGAGATCATGCTAGAAAATTATTAAATTAAATTTTTTAATTTATTAAAGAAAGGAAATTTTAATTATTAAAGGTGGTCAACAATTATTTTATGGCCTATGTAATCAAAATATAGCTAAAAATAATTATTATGGCCTTTGGGATTTTTTTTAGAATTTTCTAGAATTTTCCGGTAAGTTTCTGCAATTTCCGGCGAGACTCCGGCGAGTTTTCCGGCCACCGGCAGTGAAGAAGGTGACCGGAGTTATCTGGTGTGTTGCGGTGTATTGTAGCAAGCATGCGCATGGATCAGCAGCCGTTAGATGGGTTGTGAATCCTTAGATTGATTCGGTGTAGCGCGGGACACCATATGATGGTGCGCGCTAATCATCAGCCGTAGGATGAAAGGAGCATAGGTGGATTGATCCGGTGTGGCGCGCATGTAGGAAAGGTGATGCAACCAACCAACCGGAGGACGCCACATCAGCAGGAAGCCATCAACGCGCGCGTGGGAGCGGGTGCGCGCGCGTGGCTGATGCCAGACGCGCATGGAGGCGCGTGTGAGCGCGTGAGAGAGTGGAAAACATAGGGCTGCGCGTGGGGGCGCGTGAAGGGCCCGGTCAGCTGCTGGAAATTACCAGAATACCCCTAGGGCCTGTTTTGTAAATTCCAGAACCTTAAACGTGGATTTTTAGGTACTGTGTTGGTATTTACGCGTTTAACGGGCCACGAAATTATTATTTTAACACCCGTTACTTATTCTTATGACCGATTAATCTTTTCTAAGCATTTATTGGCTCGTTCACAGTACGGATACTAATGTGATTTATTTAACGACATTGTTAAATATAAATAGTGTTATTATCATATTAAATGGTATCAAACATTACTGTTAAATTAAATAAGGCCATGGTTTTAGTCAGATAAATTATCCATGATATCTTATGGGATGTTTATACTGTTAATTGATATATAAACCATGATTATTATGCTGTGTGCATTTCAGGAAATAAATGGACTGTTTAATTATGTCGCATTTATATTATATGGATGTGTTGCCATATAGAACCATATGAGCTGGCTAATAAGTTTAGACTCATTTATACCTTATGCATTCGTTGCTATAGACAGATGTGTGGCTGTCGGGGTATGTGGTTTAATATTATTGGCATGTGTTGCCTAATTGACATACTCGGTATATTTATTAATATTGTTGGCATGTGTTGCCTAATTTATATGCTCAGTATATTCATCAGTACTTTGCAAGGTGTTATCACTGTGTAGTTCGTTATAGTCTGTGTTGTCAGTACCGTGCACCATGTATAATAGCTGATTTCCCGGGTAGGGAAAGGCGACACTTAACCACCTAGTGTGAGTCTAAGTGATCACTGTCTATTCTGGTTGAGGTCATGTTATACATTGGATAGTTCCCTTAGGATGTATACAGATATAGTACTCACCCGATTCATAATGATTAATTTATTTGATTCTCTGATTTGGGTCATAGTAGAGAGGACTTGCTCGTGGGGTTGACCCACCATTGTTGTTATTTCAGGATACGGTCAGTACCCGTTCCAAGGTTGAGGTTAGCAGTGTGGGACCACCATCCGAACTCATCTACTCTTACGATCCAGTTCAGGGTAGAAGTTTTATGTATTACTTCAGTTTCAGTTTTTATTTACTTTTGACGTTGAACTCTCAGGGTTATATTTAGGGATCCTTGACATAGGATTTCCAAGTTGTAATGAAGTACTGTATTAAATAAAGGATGGATGGATGTTGTATTATTTAGTGTTCCTTTTCTGTCTAAATTCTTTTATTATCATCATTTTGTATTCCATGCTTGTATATTGCCAATTGTTTTTGATATCCCTTGTTTTTCGTGTATAAGCCTGATCAACTTATGCGTGGAGAAATGTGGGGGTGTCACAATTTTTTTTTAACGAAATCTTTGTTTCTGTTTTCTAAATATGAGATTTTTTTTTTTTTTTTAACGAAATCTTTGTTCCTGTTCTCTAAATATGGTTTTTTTTTTTTTTTTTTGGTAAAGAAATCTTTGATCATGTTTCTTTATTCGGTTTACAAGAAATTTTTCAAAAAAAATATGGGGTTTTGTTCATTTTTTTTTTTAACCAAAATTTTGTTATTTTGAGAAATTATGGCAGAATGAAAACAAAAGGCTTTTTTTTTTACCAAAATTTTTGTTATTAATTCACACATGCTATAAGATTGCATGTTTCTGACTTTCTGCAGCCATAGTGATTGATCTATGAATGTTTATTGTATGACGAACTTTATGCAAAATTAGTGGTAATTTTGTGTCCAGCTCTGGTAGACATATACTGTGTCAATCACTTGGTTTGGTTCTTGTCTTAACAATGCCTATCCTATGCATGTTGTCTTTAGAGTTTTGATTAATTGCATGATATTCTCTGAGATAACATTGTATATCCTATGCATGTGTGAATTATTTTTCTCAGTTGCAGATGGCTAATGACAAAGTCCATGATCTCCTAGTTAAGTTTGGTGGTCACATACATGTTGTGAAAGGGATACATCCAAATGGTTATCGTTTTTTGGAGTTGTACTCAACTGCTTATGCATTTGTGCTTAAACATGAATATAATCAGACTGGTTTAGCATTGAATATGTTTTATGAATTTTCTGAGGATAGTGGCAGAATGAGATTAAATGGGGATGATGATCTTATCATAATGTTTGAAATGAACTCAGATGTTAAGGAGATAGATATAATTGTTGAGATTGGTGATAAGGATGATCTAATTGATTTAGACAATTATATGGACCCATTGGTACCTGAAAATCCTGTGGGGGAAGATGATAGTGACTCTGAAAATAAAACTGATTACAGTTTCTCAGACAGTGATGATGAGGAGTGGAATGAGGGAGAATGGGGACATGATGAGGGACAAGAGGCACATGATTGGGCTAATATTGAATTAGAAATGGAAAGTCCTGATAACAGTTGTGGTGAATTATCTGATTATAGTGACACTGCTGATTTTATTGGAGAAAGTGATGATGAAAGACCAGTTAATGTGCATAAACACGTTAAGGGGATATTGTTCAAGTATGGTGATCATGGTGAGATTAAATTTGTGATGGATCATTTGTTTGATGACATTAAACATTTTAGGACTGTGTTAAAGGACTTTGCAGTTCAAAAAGGTTTTAAATTGGTGATGGTGAAGAATGAGAGGACTAGAGTAACTAGTAAGTGTGGGAACCCAGGTTGTGAATGGAGAATCCATGCATCTCTACAAGTGGATAATAGCACCTTTAAGGTTACTTCACTTGGTCCAGAACACACTTGCATTAGAACCACTAAGAACAAGGTGGTTACTTCTACATACATAGCAAACAAACTTGAAAAGGCATTCAGACATCAACCTGACATCAATTTAGATAAGTTGGAACAAGAAGTAAGAGATCAATTTAAGGTGGAAGTGAGTGAGAAATGCTTGAGGAGAGCTAAAAATAAAGCTTTACAAAGTAGTGATGGAACCCATTCAGCTTCGTATTCTAAACTGTGGCAATATGCAGCTGAGATTCAAAAAACAAATCCTGGGAGTTTGGTGTTTATAAAACATTCACAAGATGATGAACCAAGGTTTTTTAGGATGTTTATATCATTTGCATCAGTGTTAAATGGCTTCAGGGATGGCTACAGACCATTTATTGGTCTAGATGGTTGTTTTTTGAAAGGCCCCTTTGGTGGTATTTTAATTACTGGAGTAGGGCTTGATGGGAATAATGGGTTATACCCATTTGCATATGCAGTAGTGGAGTCTGAAAGAAAAGAAAGTTGGAAATGGTTTTTGGAACACCTCCACAAAATCACAGGTGACACGTGTGGAAATATGGCTTGGGTAATTATGACTGATGGTCAAAAGGGCATACTTCCAGCTGTGGATGAAGTATATCCTTATGCTTTCAATAGGAGGTGTTGTAGGCATATTTATGCCAATTTTAGGACAATATATCCTGGGGTTAAGTATAGAAAACTGTTTTGGATGGCAGCTAGGGCCTATACTGAGTTGGAATTCAACAAAGCAATGACAAAGATACAAAGTAGCAGTCTACAAGCATGGCAGTGGTTGATGAATCATCCACTTGAAACATGGGCAAGACATAAGTTTGATGAGAGACAGAAATGTGATTTTTTGACAAATAATGCAGTTGAATCATTCAATTTATGGCTTAAGAGGGTGAGGGCAAAACCTATAACTGCTATGTTTGAGGGTATAAGAATGAAGATTATGAGCAAATTTTGCAAAAGGTTTCAAAAATCTGTTACTTGGGATAATTTTGCAGTCCCAAAAATCAGAAATAAATTAAACTTAGTTATTGAAAAGGCTAGCACATGTCAACTGAACTGGCCAGGTGGTGATATGTTTGAGGTGACAGAGGAAACTACAATGAAATATGTTGTCAATCTTCAAATCAAAAATTGTGATTGCAGGGAATGGCAGATCAGTGGCTTACCATGTAAGCATGTAGCAGCATGTGTTACATGGAGGAGAGGGAATATTGAGGAGTATTGTCATGGATTCTTCAGTAGGTACACTTATGTTAAAGCATACAGAAATTTGATGTATCCCATGCACCATGAGAGCTTATGGGATAAAGTAGATAAGAAGGATTTGCTTCCCCCAGAACTAAAAAGGCCTATAGGCAGACCTAGAGTGGCAAGGAAAAGGGAAGCTGATGAACTACAGGCTAGTAAAAGGTCAACTGTTATTCATTGTAGCATATGCAAGGATACTGGGCACAACAAAAGGTGCTGTCAAAGGGCTCCAATTCAGAGCAAAGGAAAACAAGGATCAAGGAAAGGAAAGCATGGGTCAGGATCAACTTCAGCAGCAAATAAAGGAATGAGAGGTCAAGGAGCAAGGACAAGGAGTAAAATAGTTGCAGCACAGGTAGACCTTGGTTATTTTAAATTTCCCTCTAAATGTGTTGGTTTTTTTTATATTTTTTAATTGTACATTTGGAATTGTAGGTCAGTGGTTATTCACAACCCACTCAATCTAATGTAGTTGCAGAAACAACAACACAAGCCAGTCAGTTCAATGTAAGCATTACTCTTGGTTATTTTAAATTTTCCTCTAATGTTGGTTTTTTTTATATTTTTTAATTGTACATTTGGAATTGTAGGTCAATGGTTATTCACAACCCACTCAATCTAATGTAGTTGCAGGAACAACAACAGAAGCCAGTCAGTCCAATGTAAGCATTACTCTTGGTTATTTTAAATTTTCTTTTAAATGTGTTGGTTTTTTGTTTTTAATTGTACATTCGGAATTGCAGGTTAGTGGTTATGCACAACCTACTCAATCTAGTGTGGTTACAGGAACAACAACACAGGCCAGTCAGTCCAATGTAAGCATTACTCTTTTCATTTTCTTTTTTTTGCAATTTTTTTTTTTAATTTCCTTACTAGGACCGTTGGACCTAAACAACATATATAATCACACAACTTATTGGTGATATCCAATTTTTATATGTTATATGATACCAAACAAAAACACAGGTCTAATAGACATGTTTTGCTTGTATATATTTATTAGTGCCTAGTTTGTTAACCCAATAAATTTATGTATCAGACATTTAAATCCAAAGAACCTCATATTAATCAACTGGAAATCAGGACACTAATGTGATTATATATGCAAATATTCTTTTTTGCAGGTGAGAAATTATACAGTGTCAAGTATAGCAGCAGCTACACCCTCCACCCAATCTAGTGGACCATCAGCAATTGACTGGCTATTTAGGATTTAGGTAACATGCTTTTTTGTTTTTGGGGACACTTGCTGGTACAAGTATTTTTGTAATGCCACTTATGACATAGACAACATAGTTGGGTTATTTAGTTTTCTGTTTTTGGGATCCTTGCTGGGACAAGTATTTTTGTAATGGCACATATGACATAGATAACACAGTTGGGTTATTTGGTTTTCTGTTTTTGGGACACTTGCAGGGACAAGTATTTTTGTAATGCCACATATGACATGGACAACACAGTTGGGTTATTTGGTTTTTTGTTTTTGGGACACTTGCTGGGACAAGTATTTTTGTAATGCCACATATGACATGGACATAACAGTTGGGTTATTTTTTGTTAGTTAGTTGACACTTGGTTGTTGGATGGTTGGTTGACACTTGAATGTTGGTTATGTAATGACAGATTATGTAAATTTTGGTGTCAAATGTTGGTTATGTAATGATTTGGTACAAGTTTATTATGGATTGTGGGATGTGGATGGCTACTTTTATGAAGTTAAATGTTACTTATGTAATATGACTGTAATGACATGTAATTTTTGGTGTAATGTATTATTCTCCAATTTATTAATCTATTTTAGGATGTGTGTAACTTCTTTAGGAACGAACAGAGCATCCCATTGTTTCCATTATCTGAAAAAAAAAACCCAGGGGAATTAGAAATAACATATCATGTCTGCATTCTATTGTATTTATTGAAAGAGAAAACACGATAAAATTTATGTAAGAATACTCTTAAATAAAATTTGCATTGTTAAATGTCTTTCGTACATTGCACCAAAAATTAATCTGTTTTATGGATATGTATCTATATATATATATATATATATATATATATATATATTTCATCGGTCTCATAAGGGTAGTTTAGTCCAAATTATTAACTTGCAAAGTTAAAAAAGTCAACTAAATAGTCAAAGGGCAATTTGGTCAATTTTTTATGTTAGTTGGCTTCAAGGGGTGTCTTTGTCCACTTTTCAATCTTTAAGGGGTGTCATTGTCCAAAAAGCAAGTAACTTTCACCTGAGTGTCCTTATGCCAAACCTCAGGGGGTCTTAGTGTACTTTACCCTAGTATTTTTATACAACCATATCAGCATATTTCTTTTTTCCTCCCTCTTTCTCTTTCTCATTTCACACAACGATTGAGGATGCTCTAACATGTTCTATGTTATAATTTAATGGGATTGTCTTCGTTTTATAAGGAAGAGTTTGCCTACTGCTTTGTTATATATATGGAAAGATGGGTATATATCTATATCTATACTATTATTAAATGTGCAAAGAGTGTCACTGTTTTAGTATTTCAGTATTTATTTATTTATATAAAAAAAAATTTATTAATTGATATAAAAAATAGTTTTTATAAAAATAGTTTCTATAAAATTCTAAAAATTACCTAATAAAATCAATCACAATAAAATATTTAGTAATTGATATAAAAAGAATAGTTATTTTTTATGGATAATTATCACAATATAACCGACCTGTCCCAGTTATGATTATGTCATTATTATAAGAGGACACATATCATCATCCTATTAATTCAATCACAATATAACCGGTCTGTCCAGTTATGATTATGTCATTATCATGAGAGGACACATGTCATCATCCTATTAATCCAAGAAGCATATAAATAAATGCATGGAGGAAGGGTTACAGAAATTGAGAATTCTAGAAATCCAAAATTCCAGAGTAAAATACATAAGTTCTGACAAAGAGTTTCATTATTTATTAATTTACATTAAAAAATATTTATTAATTGATATAAAAAGAGTTTTTTTTTTTATATCTATACTATTAGTAAATGTGTAAAGTGTTTCAGTATTTCAGTATTTATTTATTAAAAATAAAAAAATATTTATTAATTGCTTCATTAGTTCAATATTTATTTATTAATATAAAAAAATATTTATTAATTGATATAAAAAGTGTTTTTATAAAAGGAGTTTCTATAAAACTCTAATATAAAAAGTATTTTTATAAAAAGAGTTTCTATAAAACTCTAACACAAATTACCTAATAAAATTTCAGTTATCTATTTTATTTTCTATAAAACTCTATCACATATAACCTATCTATATATATATATATATATATATATATATATATATATATATATATATATATTAGGCCAGGCTTGTAGTGTGCATATTTTTTCTTTTCTCTTTATAATTGGTCTCGTAAGTTTTTTCTTTACTTTTTCTTTTTATAAACATTATTATTATGTTATTATTATTTTTTTCTCTTTCTAATTGATATTTATGTTTAGAAGTAGTTGATTTGTTTTATTTTTATTTTCTCTTTCTAATTGATGTTTAGACGTGGTTGATTTTTTTTCTTCATTTTTTTATTTTATTATTTTTGGTACATTCTCAATTTATTATTATATTGAGTCATTATTGTTTTTTTTTTCTTTTTCAGAAGTATCATTCTTCTTTTTTCTTTAGTTTTTATTTTTATTTTACTCTTTGTAATTATACTTTGGATGGTTCAAAATTTGTTATTCTTAATTTGTTGTATTGAGAAGGTTGGATTGTTAATTTATTTCTTTACTTTTTCTTTTTAGAAGCATTATTATTATTTTTTTCTTTTGTTTTATTATTATTTTTCTCTTTCTAATTGGTGTTTAGAAGTAGATGAATTGTTTTATTTTATTTTTCTCTTTCTAATTATTATCGTTTTTTTTTTTTTTTCAGAAGTATCATTCTTATTTTTTCTTTAGTTTTTATTTTTATTTTACTCTTTGTAATTATACTTTGGATGGTTCAAATTTTGTTATTCTTAAGTTGTTGTATTGAGAAGGTTGGATTCTTAATTTTTTTTCTTTACTTTTTCTTTTTAGAAGCATTATTATTATTTTTTTCTATTGTTTTATTTTTATTTTTCTGTTTCTAATTGACATTTAGAAGTACATGAATTGTTTATTTTATTTTTCTCTTTCTAATTATTTTTGTTTTTTTTTATTTTCCAGAAGTATCATTCTTCTTTTTTCTTTAGTTTTTATTTTTACTTTACTCTTTGTAATTATACTTTGGATGGTTCAAAATTTGTTATTCTTAATTTGTTGTATTGAGAAGGTTGGATTGTTAATTTTTTTCTTTACTTTTTCTTTTTAGAAGCATTTTTATTATTATTTTTTTCTTTTCTTTTATTTTTATTTTTATTTTTCTCTTTCTGATTGATGTTTACGAGTAGATGAATTGTTTTATTTTATTTTTCTCTTTCTAATTGATGTTTAGAAGTGGTTGATTTGGTAACTTTACTTTGGTTTGTGACAGTGATAACTAATTATTATTATTTTTATTTTTTAATACAAATTTCTATAATGAAAATAAAATAATTTCTATAAAATTTACCACAAATTAGCAATTTTATTTTCTATAAAACTCTATCACATTATCTATTTATTATGAGTT
The DNA here is from genome assembly GCF_030987335.1 of Cornus florida. Classification (NCBI taxonomy): domain Eukaryota; kingdom Viridiplantae; phylum Streptophyta; class Magnoliopsida; order Cornales; family Cornaceae; genus Cornus; species Cornus florida. The sequence goes on from NW_026775572.1 coordinate 28,927,964, forward strand.
TTATAATAAAAGAAAATCTAATTAGATAAGGATATATTTAAAGAAAATAAAATAATTTATATAAAATTCTATCACAAATTACTTATTTTATTTTCAATGAAACTCTATCACATAATTCACATTAGACAATGATATATTTAAAGAGTTTCTATAAAACTCTAACACAAATTACATATTTATCTATTTATTATTAGTTTTTTAATTAAAGGAAATCTATTTAAACAAAAACTATATAAATAAAAAAATATTTATTAATTGATATAAAAAGTGATATTAAAAGAGTTTCTATAAAACTCTAACACAAATTACCTATTTATAAATTTATGAGTTTTTAATAAAATACATATATATAATTAGACAAGAATTATAAATATAAAAAAAAACATTTATTAATTGATATAAAAAAAGCTTTTAAAAGAGTTTTTATAAACTCTAACCCATATTACCTATTTATCTATTTATTATGTGTTTTTAATAAAAGAAAATCTAATTAGAATAGAATATATTTAAAAAAATAAAATAGTTTCTACAAAATTTACCACAAATTAGCAATTTTATTTTCTATAAAACTCTATCACATTATCTATTTATTATAAGTTTATTTAGGAAAAAAAATTATTATGAGTTTTATAATAAAATAAAATCTAATTAGACAAAAATAAATTTAAAGAAAATAAAATAATTTCTTTAAAACTTTACCTCAAATTAATAATTTTATAATCTATAAAACTATATCACATATGACATGTATTTACGTATTTATTATGAATATTGATAGGGAAAAATATAAACCTACCATATTCTCGATAAGATTGATTAGATTTCATTATCAAGGATAATGAAATCTGACGGGGTTTCAACAAGTAAGAATAATCATATTATAACTGGAGGAGGTCAAAAGGATTAAATCATATCCTCGACAAATCTGGTAATAAATCTCCTATTATTTCGCATAAGCGGAAGATAAGATCAACCATTGACATCGGCGGAACGATTTTGATTCCAATCGACAGCCATAAATAGGGCACCAAGTCATTAAAGAAGGTACGACGTAAAAACAATTATTAATCACTGCCTTCTTTTTAGACCTCCGTGACTAATTTGATCGTCGGAGAGCTCTTGGTAGGCACCACACCAGTGCTGTCAAGGTTCATCGATCTTCTCCTTTCTTCCTTGCAGGAAAACGGTATTGTATCGGAGAGCTCTGTGGGAACGACGATTCCCTTGAATCAATTAATTACTCGTTGGGTATATACTTTTGTAGTCCGGTATGGTTACCGAAAGAACACCGTCGTAGGGATCTAGTCAAAGGGTAGAGTCGAGTGAAAACCTGGACGTCCCAAACGACCAGGCACGGCTTGCAGTGTTGGAACTGCAGGTTCAAACTCTGAGTCAGGGTATGAACCAGTTGATCCAACAAAATGCAACGCTCTTGCAGCACCTTGTTCCACCGATTCAATAAAACTTTCCAGGACAAGATCTCTCAAGTCCAAACGGAGGTAATGGGAATCTTGAAGAGAAGGATAATCATCCCCCCCAAAATGAGACTGAAGTAGAACAAAGTCAGGTGGGAACTCGACATAGTGAGGTGGTTCACCCATCTCTCCCACGGAGTTCCCGACCTCCTAAAAGCATAGCCTTCTGTCTTAAGGAAAAGACAAAGAAAGTTACCCATCTCGACGTGCAGATCAAGGATCTCAAGGGGAAAATGGAAGATGTAATGCAGGTTATGAAAAGGAAAGGTCCTGCCGCCGTAAATAACCTGGTACAAAGGACCAACCTACCTTTCAGCCCCGCCGTTATGAAATGTCCACTACCTAGCAAGTTCAGGATGCCCTCGTTCGAAAGTTTCGATGGGACCAAAAATCCCCTCGATCACCTGGAAACTTTTCAAGCTCTTATGCATTTACACGCTGTGCCAAATGAAATCATGTGCCGAGCTTTTCGTACTACACTTAAGGGATCAGCGAGAGTTTGGTTCAACAAGTTGAAGCCAGGAACCATCAACACCTTCGAAGAATTGAGTAAGCAGTTTGTGAGCCACTTCATTGCAGGTCATAGGCATAAGAGGCCGGTTACCTACCTGTTTACCGTGAAGCAACAAAAGGAAGAGTCAATTCGGGAATACATCACCCGATTCAACGCAGAGATGTTGCAGGTAGAAGAGGTGGACGACAAGGTAGCTTTGACCGCTTTCATAGGAGGACTCCAAACCTCCAGATTCTTGTTCTCCTTATCAAAAGAACCTCCCACCAGCATGATAGAGTTGCTGGTCAGAGAGCAAAAACACATCAATGCTGAAGACACCATGAGTGCACGGAAGGAAGGAGAGGATAAGAAAAGGCCAGCCCCTCTCGCCAGGGATGAAAATAATACCAAATATAAGAAATCGTTCTTCAGCCAGAGCGACAGCACATATCATGAGAATGACTTAGATGAGTATACCGACTAGAAATTGTCTCACGGCTGGAATTAACCTTATCAAGTCATTCACAATAAAGACTGGGGGCCTCTTAGTTAATCATTTTAAATGGAGGGTAGCTCCATCACGTGTTACTTTGTTTTTAATAAGCCTTGAGGCAATGATAGTCTTTAATAAAATTTATTTTAGTTTATACGTGCAGTATCCCCGTACTATAAGGGATAATAAATGAGTGTCCTGTATTACAAGGACCCGGCTAAGTGAATCCCGTAATCCGTATCCCCGTACTATAAGGGAATAGTAAATGAATATCATGTATTACAAGGACCCAGGCTGAATGAATCCCGTCATTCATATCCCCGGACTATAGGGGATAAGTATCATGTATTATCAGGACCCGAGCTGAATGAATCCCGTAATCCATATCCCCGTAATATAAAAGATAATAAATGAATGTCCTGTACTACAAGGACCCGAGTTGGATGAATACCGTAATTAATATCCCCTTAAAATAAGGGATAGTAAATAAAAATCCTTTATTAAAGAGGTGAGTTGAGTAAAATTCGTAAAGTTCAATTCCCTTACTAAAGGGACGAGCTGAGTAAAACTCGTAAAGTTCAATTCCCTTATTAAGGAGTGAAACTCATACAATTTAGTCCCTTATCAAATGAAGAGTACTGTTCCCTCGGGTGCAAAAAATATATATATATATATACTATTCATGAATAGTACCCCGTGGTATTGTTCCCTCGGGTGCAAAAAAAAAAAATTCCTAAGTTTCTATTCACGTGAATAGTGCCCGCGGGTACTGTTCACAGCGGTGTTAAAAAAAAAAATCATGAGTTACTATTCACGTGAATAGTACCCGCGGGTACTGTTCACAGGGGTTTTATATATATATATATATATATATTATTTATTACATTCCCAAAGCTAGACGTGCAAGCTTGGGAATGGGGGGCAACTGATAGAGAAAAATATAAACCTACCCTATTCTCGATAAGATTGATTAGATTTCATTATCAAAGATAATGAAATCTGACGTGGTTCAACAAGTAAGAATAATCCTATTATTACTGGAGGAGGTCAAAACGATTAAATCATATCCCCGACAAATCTGGCAACAAATCTACTATAATTTCGCACAAGCGGAAGATAAGATCAACCATTGACATCGGCGGAACGATTTTGATTCCAATCGACAGCTATAAATAGGACACCAAGTCATGAAAGAAGGTACGACGTAAAAACTATTATTAATCCCTGCCTTCTTTTTAGACCTCCGTGACTAATTTGATCGTCGGAGAGCTCTTGACAGGCACCACACCGGTGCCGTCAAGGTTCATCGATCTTCTCCTCTCTTCCTTGCAGGAAAACGGTACCGTATCAAACTGCGCGAATTTCAGCTTCAACAAATATATTTAAAGAAAATAAGATAATTTATATAAACCTCCATCACAAATTATTTATTTTATTTTCTTTAAAACTTTATAACGTATGACCTGTATTTATCTATTTATTATGATTTTTTTAATAAAATAAAATCTAATTAGACAAGGATAAATTTAAAGAAAATAAAATAATTTTTTAAAAGGGTTTCCATAAAATTCTTAAAACAAACTACCTATTTAGCTATTTATTATGAGTGTTTTAATAAAAGAAAATCTAATTTGACAAGACTTATTAATATAAAAAATATTTATTAATTGATATTAAAAATAAAATAAAACCCTAATTTTTACAAAACCCTAATACTAATATAAAAAATAATATAATTTCTCCAATACTCTACCACAAATTAACTTTTATTATGAAATTTTTAATAAAAGGAAATCTAAATAGACTAGGATATATTTAAAGAAATAAAATAATTTATATAAAATAAACTCTATCACATTATACAATGATATATTTAAAGAGTTTCTATAAAACTCTAACACAAATTATCTATTTATGTATTTATTATTTGTTTTTTAATGAAAGAAAATCCAATTAGACAAGAAATACTAATATAAAAAATATTTATTATTTAATATAAAAAAATTAAATAATTTTACTAAAACTCTAACACAAATTACATTTTATTATGAGTTTTTAATAAAAGAAAATCTAATTAGTAAATAATTATTAATATAAAAAATATTAATTAATTGATATAAAAAGAATTTTTTAGAGAGTTTCAATAAAACTCTATCACATTTTACCTATTTATCTATTTATTATGAGTTTTTTTAGTAAAAGAAAATCTAATTAGACAAAAATATATTTGAAGAAAATACAAAAAATTCTATAAATTCTGCACAAATTATTTTCTATAAAACTTTATAACATTATCTATTTATTTCGAGTTTTTTAATAAAATAAAATCTACTTAAACAAGAACATATTTAAAAAAAAATAAAATAATTTATATAAAACTCTACTAAAAATTAGCTATGTTATTTTCTATAAAACTTTATCACATATAACCTGTATTTACATATTTATTATGGATATATTTAAAGAAAATAAAATAATTTTTACAAAAGTTCACCTCAAATTACCATTTTTTTTTCTTTAAAACTCTATCATATGTAACCTGTGTTTATTTAATTATTAAGAGTTTTTTTATAAAAAAAAAATCTAATTAAACAATATATATTTAAATAAAATAAAATAATTTTTAACAAGTTTCCATAAAACTCTAACACAAATTCCCTATTTATCCATTTATTATGATTTTTTTAATAAAAAAAATATAATTAGACAAGCATAGTAAATATAAAAAATATTTATAAATTGATATAAAAAATTAAACAATTTCTCTAAAACTCTACCACAAATTACCTTTTATTACGTGTTTTTTAATAAAAGAAAATCTAATTAGACAAGGATATATTTAAATAAAATAAAATATTTTTTTTTATAAAACTGTACCAAAAATAACTTGTTTTAGTTTCAATAAAACTCTAATATATTAGACAATAATATATTTAATGAGTTTCAAAAAACTCTTACACAAATTACCTATTTATCTATTTATTATGAGTTTTGTAATGAAAGGAAATATAATTAGATGAAAATTACCTATTTATCTATTTATTTATTAATTGATATAAAAAGAGGTTTTAAAAGAGTTTCTATAAAACTCTAACGCAAATTACTTATTTATCTATTATTTTGAATTTTTTAATAAAAGAAAATCTAATTAAACAAGAATTATTAATATAAAAAAAAATATTTATTAATTGATATAAAAAGAGTTTTTAAAAGAGTTTCTATAACACAAATTACATATTTATTTATTTATTATAAGTTTTTTAATAAAAGAAAATCTAATTAGAGAAGAATTATTAATATAAAAAATAAAATAATTTTTCTAAAACTCTACCACAAATTACCTTTTATTATGAGTTTTTTTTTTAATAAAAGGTAATTTAATTAGACAAGAATTATTAATATATAAAAATATTTATTAATTCATTTAAAAAGAGTTTTTAAAAGATTTTTTATAAAACTCTAACACATATTACCCATTTATCTATTTATTATGAGTTTTTTTTAATAAAAGAAATATAATGAAACAAGAATATATTTAACGAAAATAAAAATTTTCTATAAAATCTACCACAAATTAGCTAACTCTAAAATCTACCTCATAAAATTTAAATTAACCTATTTATCTATTTTTGATTTTGAATTTTTTAATAAAATATAATCTAATTAGACGAGAATTATTAATATAAAAAATATTTACTAATTGATATATAAAATAAAATATATTTTCTAAAACTCTACCACAAGTTAGCTTTTATTATGAGTTTCTTAATAAAATGAAATATAATTAGACAATGATATATTTAAAGAAAATAAAATAAATTCTTTAAAACACTATCAGAAATTACCTATTTTTTCTAAAACTCTACCACAAATTAGCTTTTATTATAAGTTTTTAATAAAATGAAATCTAATTAGACAAGTAATACTAATATAACAAATTATTTATTAATTGATATAAAAAGTGGTTTTCAAAGAGTTTTTATAAAACTCTAACGCAAATTACCTATTTATTTATTTATTATGAGTTTTTTAATAAAAGAAAATCTAATTAGACAAGAATTATTAGTATAAAAAATATTTATTAATTGATATAGAAAGAGTTTCTATTAAACTATAACAAAAATTACCTATTTATTTATTTATTATAAAATATTTATTAATTGATATAAAAATATTTTTATAAAAATAGTTTCTATAAAATTCTAAAAATTACCTAATAAAATCAATCATAATAAAATATTTATTAACTGATATAAAAAGAATACTTATTTTTTTTACGGATAATTATCACAATACAACTGGCCCGCCTAAGATTATGTCATTATTAGGAGAGGATATATGTTATCATCCTATTAATTCAAGAAGCCTATAAATAGAGGCATGAAGGAAGGAGAAAGAAGTACAGAAATTGAGAATTCTAAACATTCAGAATTCTAGAGAGAAATACCCAGAATTCCAGAGTAAAAAGTTTCAATATTTATTTATTTATATAAAAATATATTTATTAATTGATATAAAAACAGTTTTTATCTATAAAATGCAGAAACTCTCTGTCAAAGATTTTTAGTATTTATTTATTTATATAAAAAAATATTTATTAATTGATATGAAAGAGTTTTTATAAATTAAAAAAACTCAATAAAACTCTAAAATCTACCTAATAAAATTCAAATTAACCTATTTATTTATTTATTATTATGAATTTTTTAACAAAATAATATCTAATCATACAAAAATTATTAATATAAAAATATTTATTAATTAAAATATAAAATAAAATAAATTTTCTAAAACTCTATCACAAATTAACTTATATTATGAGTTTCTTAATAAAATTAAATCTAATTAGACAAGGATATATTTAAAGAAAATAAAATAATTTCTAAAAAACTTTATCACAAATTACTTATTTTATTTTTAATAAAACTCTATTACATTAGACAAAGATATATTTAAAGAATTTTGATAAAATTCTAACACAAATTACCTATTTTTCAATTTATTATATGTTTTTTTTAATAAAAAGACATATAATTTGAAAAATATTATTAATATAAAAAATTATATATTAATTGAAATAAAAAAAGGTTTTAAAAGAGTTTCTATGAAACTCTAGTACAAATTACCTATTTATCTATTTATTGTGAGTTTTTTAATAAAAGAAAATCTAATTAGACAAGAATTGTTAACATAAAAAATATTTATTAATTGATATAAAAAGAGTTTCTATTAAACTCTAAAACAAATTACCTATTTATTTATTTAGTATGAGTTTTTTAATAAAAGAAAATCTAATTAAATAAGAATTATTAATATAAAAAATAATTTCTAATTGATATAAAAATAATAATTTTTCTAGAACTCTACCACAAATTTCCTTTTATTATGAGCTTTTTTTAATAAAAGGTAATCTAATTAGACAAAAATTATTAATATATAAAATATTTATTAATATATAAAAAGTGTTTCTAAAAGATTTTCTATAAAACTCTAAAATGTATTACGTATTTATTTATTTATTATAAGTTTTTTTTAATAAAAGAAAATATAATTAAACAAGAATATATTTATAGAAAGTAAAAAATTCCTATAAAATCTACCACAAATTAGCTGTTTTATTTTCTATAAAACTATATGACATTATCTAAACTTTACCACAAATTACCTATTTTATTTTCTTTAAAACTCTATCAGTGTCATGTATATTTATCTATTTATTATGAGTTTATTAATAAAAGAAAATCTAATTAGACAATGATATATTTAAAGAAAATAAAATAATTTCTTTAAACCTCTATCACAAATTACCTATTTTATTTTCTTTAAAACTCTATGACATTAAACAATGATATATTTAAATAAAATATATAATAATATAATAATACATATAAAAAATATATTAAAGTGTAAAGAATTTCAGCATTTTCCCATTTACTTTTTAATATAAAAAGAGAACTCTATCACATATAACCCGTGTATTTATCTATTTATTATAAGTTTTTTAATAAAAGAAAATCTAAATTTAGAAGGATATATTAAAATAAATTAAATTAAATTAAATTCTATAAAACTCTACCACAAATTATCTATTTTATTTTCTATAAAACTTTATCACATTAGATAAGGATATATTTAAAGAAAATAAAATATAGCCTAGGGTCTTCCAAAAACCACAAACTCCATATAATAAATTTTTATATCAATTTCAATCTAATGTATGATTAGTATAATTGAATTTCTATTTTAAATTTTAATTAAAAATTAATATAATTGAATTTTTATTGTAAATTTAAAATTATACTAAATTTCAAATTACCTCATAAAATTAAAATTATAAATTACCTAATAAAATTCAAATTACAAATTATAATCTATACTATTATATATATATATATATATATATATATATATATATATATAATTTTTTATATATTACCTAATAAAATTCAAATTACAAATTACCTAAAAGAATTTATCACTTTGCGAAACTCAAATATTTTAGTATTAAAATAAAATCCTAAAAGAATTTATTACTTTACAAAACTCAAACTCTACCACTAATTTTAAAATATTATTTATTTATTAATATAAAAAATATTAATTAATTAATATAATAAGAGTTACAACAATTTTTTGTAAGGTTTATTGTTAGAAGTTTCAAATTAATAATTAGAAAATAAAATGAAATAAAAATTTTATAAGTTACAAAATATTTATCATGCGCATCGCACGTGTCTTTTCCTAATATATCTATATCTATATGTATACTATTATTAAATGTGGAAAGAGTTTTAGTATTTCAGTATTTATTTATTAATATAAAAAAATATTTATTAATTACTTCAGTAGTTCAATATTTATTTATTAATATAAAAAAATATTTATTAATTGATAAAAAAAGGTTTTATAAAAAGAGTTTTTAAAACTCTAACACAAATTACCTAATAAAATTTCAGTTACATATTTTATTTTCTATAAAGCTCTATCATATATAACTTATATATATATTAGGTCCGGCTTGTTGTGTGCATATTTTTTCCTTTCTCTTTATAATTGGTCACGTAAGTTTTTTCTTTTATTTTTTCTTTTTATAAGCATTATTATTATGTTATTATTATTTTTTCTCTTTCTAATTGATGTTTATGTTTAGAAGTAGTTGATTTGGTTTATTTTTATTTTCTCTTGCTAATTGATGTTTAGAAATGGTTGATTTTTTTATTTTATTTTATTTTATTATTTTTGGTTCATTCTTAATTTATTATTATTTTGAGTTTATTTTTTATTTTTTTAAGGTCCGGTTTGTGGTGTGCATATTTTTTATTTTCTCTTTATAATTGGTCTCGTAAATTTTTTTCTTTACTTTTTCTTTTTATAAGCATTATTATTATGTTATTATTATTATTTTTTTCTCTTTCTAATTGATGTTTATGTTTAGAAGTAGTTGATTTCTTTTATATTTATTTTCTCTTTTTAATTAATGTTTAGAAGTGGTTGATTTTTTTTCTTTATTTTTTATTTTATTAATTTTGGTTCATACTTAATTTACTATTCAAGCATCAATGGGTCCAACCATTAGAGAGGGGTCCAAAGAGGATTCACGCTACAGGAGATTGGCATTGAGTAGGTGGTTGAACTTGGAACCTATAGTTTCTTAACAGAGACTCTGGAATCTTGCCCATGCGAACGGAAGGTTCCAAAGAGGAGTCCAATGTTTCAAATCAAACTTCTGCTGACCCTTGATTAGAAGTATTCGCGCATTCCCGAAGCGATTGCGCTATCAAAGACTACCGAACCAGTACGCTTGCTATGCTCTTAAAGTTGCACCCCAAGTCCTGTCAAAATGCTGTTGACACCGCTTGAGGCGTTGAGGTCAGGGGCAGTTTCTTAATATTTTTTTTCTTCATTTTTTTTTTTTTTTATTTTATTATTTTTGGTTCATTCTTAATTTATTATTATTTTAAGTCATTATTGTTTTTTTTTGCTTTTTCAGAAGTATCATTCTTCTTTTTTCTTATTTTTATTTTACTCTTTGCAATTATACTTTTGGATGGTTCAAAATTTGTTAGTCTTAATTTGTTGTATTGAGAGGTTGGATTGTTAATTTTTTTTTTTTTTTTTACTTTTTCTTTTTTAAAAGCATTATTATTATTTTTTTCTTTTGTTTTATTTTTATTTTTCTCTTTCTAATTGATGTTTAGAAGTGGTTGATTTGGTAAGTTTACTTTGGATTGTGATTTTTTTTTTCTTTTATTTTGTATTTTTGATTCATTCATAATTTATTATTATTTTGAGTCATTATTGTTATTTATTTCTTTACTTTTTATTTTTCAGAAGTATCATTATTCTTTTTTATTTAGTGTTTATTTTTATTCTACTCTTTATAAGTTTACTTTGGATTGTAATTTTTTTCTCAATTTTTATTTTTTATTTTTGGTTCATTCTTAATATAGGTTTCAATGTTTTTGGGTTTTCGGTTGGACTTGATTATTAAATGAATTTGTTGCTGAAAATTTTTTATACATTTTTTTTTTCAATTTTTTTAATTATTTTTACTAACAAAAATTAAATTTGAGAATTCATATTTTCAAATCAAATAAGTTGGTCGATTCTTTCCCTTTTCTTAATGTCCATTTTTATATTTCCAAAGGTCAAGGTCATGTTATCATTTTTACAATTGATCGATGCATTGGCAGTAGCTAAGAATACAAATCTCTATAATGAAAATAAAATAATTTCTATAAAACGCTACCACAAATTACCTATTTTATTTTCAATAAAACCCTATCATATAATTCACATTATTTAATGATATATTTAAAGAGTTTCTATAAAACTTTAACACAAATTACCTATTTATCTATTTATTACTCCCAATATCCAAAAAAAAAATGTCATACTTTTCTTTTTGGTCTGTCCCAAAATAGTTGTCACTTTCCTTTTTCAAACAATATATTTTCCATCTTTCTATATATGTCCTTGGAGTTTAAAATTTTAAACTTGAATATTCAAAACTTAGAAGGGCAAATTAGTAACTTTTCAAGGAGACAAACATGTCCTACATGTCCCCTTAAAAATTCCTACTCCCAAAAAGTGACATTTAAATCAAGACAGAGGGAGTATTAGTTTTTTTAATGAAAAGAACTCTATTTAAACAAAAATTATAAATATAAAAAATATTTATTAATTGATATAAAAATAGTTTTTTTTATTAATTTATAAAAAGAGATTTTAAAACTTTTTATATAAAAATCAAACACAAATTACCAATTTATCAATTTATGAGTTTTTAATAAAAGGAAATCTAATTAGACAATAATTATTAATATAAATTTTTTTTTATTAATTGACACAAAAAGAGTTTTTAAAAGAGTTTCTATAAAACTCTAACACATATTACTTATTTATCTATTTATTATGATTTTTTTTCAATAAAAGGAAATCAAATTAGAAAAGAATATATTTAAAGAAAATAAAATAATTTCAATAAAATTTACCACAAATTAGCAATTTTATTTTCTATAAACTTTATCACATTATCTATTTATTATGAGTTTATTCAGCGAAAAAAATTATTAAAAGAAAATAAGATAATTTATATAAAACTCTACCACAAATTACCTATTATATTTTATTTGAAACTTTATCACATATAATCTGTATTTATCTATTTATTATGAGTTTTTTTAATAAAAAAAAAAATTAATTAAACAATAATATATTTAAAGAAAATAAAATATTTTAAAAAAAAGTTTCTATAAAATTCTAACACAAATTACCAATTTATATATTTATTATGAGTTTTTTACTAAAAGAAAATCTAATTAGACAATAATTATTAATATAAAAAATATTTATTAATTGATATTAAAAATAAAATAATTTATCTAAAACTCTACCACAAATTATTACCTAATAAAATTCAAATATGTGTTTCAATATTTGTTTATTAATATGAAAAAATATTTATTAATTGAAAAAAATATTACCTAAGAAAATTCATGTAACGACCCTAGTTGATACCAAAATTTAAAAAAAATTTGGCATAACCTCCCCCAAAGATGGGCTTTCAACACCCTGTCCCAATACACAAAACACATAAAATCATCCAGCATCTCATTCATCCGTTCATTATACCTTAACATAGTTCCTCTCATGGTGGAACATCCACACACCAATTAATCCAAATTATCATAATTACAGTTCCAAAATACATGATTAATATTTAAAATCCCTGTCTTACAACGTTATATGATACAATTGCATGGAAACATATACCATAATTCCACTAGTTTCATTTACATCAAACAAAAGATAAGTTCGTTCATTAGTTACATTTCCACAACTACGAATATACATAGAACGGTCAAAATACAAAATAGCAAACAACCTTCTAACAATTTTCAAGCTTGAGGTGGATTGTCGTCCACTAGTTCATTTCCAAGACCTGAAAAAAATAATATAAATAGTAGGATGAGCATAAAGCTCAGCAGGTGACACTTAAGACACACATCTTGTGTCCTTGTGAATCCAAACAAAGCATAGGCCAATGGGAAATGGGGATCATACAATGTCAGGAAATAATACAGCATAACGATTCAATGTCAAGTATATCCAATGCAATGGAATGAGATGCAATGCATGCTAGTGTCGCTCCCCATTTTCATAATCCAAAACATCATTTCCAAACTGTTAATACAGCCCGCCCTTTGGTAGCCCCGCCGCGACACGAGAGGAGGATTGGCTAGTGTCTCAGACCCTTGGTAACCCCGCGGCGTCATTATGGGGCTCAGCTAGCTCAACCACGCTAGGGCGACTCCCTAATCCCCTCTAGGCTATATTAACCTCCGGCCCGTTGGTAACCCCGCAGCGACCGGGTTTCGCATAAAACCATTTCATCAAAAACACTTCCCTGAAATTCCCCATATTTATTTCAAGAACAATTTCTCCCATTTCATGCAAACCCAATGGTATGTGCATGTATATATGTTCCATACATTCAATGTCATGGCATTTAAAATTCTACACCATAAAATTAAACATTCAACATGTTCAACATCTCCCAAGTAATTATTAACACATTAAGATATAACAAAATACATTTAAGCATGCTTTACACATAAAACAACTCACATTCAAATACATGAATTTCTCTAGACAACATTTAAAACAATCATTGATACAATTAACTTCTAATTAAGCATGCTTGGCACAACAAATGATTATAACTCACAATGGAACAAGAAGGTAGTGGATTAAGGTGTCCCTACCTCAAATTTGCACAAAACCCTTAAAATGGGTCTTGAAATTCGAACTCCAAGAAGGGCACCAAATCTGGAATTGTTCATATGGATGCGTAGAGCTCGTCGTGGGCTTCGTTTTGCCTCAAACGGCACCTAAATCCGCCAAGAAATGAGGGAGAAATCAAGCTTAATTGTGTAGAAGAAAAAAAAGAAAAGCAAGCGGGTAGAGAGGGAGTAAACCGAGAGAGAAGAAAAAAAAAAAAACAGTGGGTTTGTAATGACCCATTACCCATTCCATAGACTTAAAATTGGAGTGGGTCCCACTTTTTCTTTTTCTTTTTTTTTTTCTTTTTCTTTTACTTTTAAATTGCACCACACAGACATTACATTCTCCCCAACTTTAAAAGATTTCGTTCCCGAAATCAAGACATACCTGAGGAAGAGAACAACGCTGGGTACTTGGAATGAACCTCTTGTTCAAGCTCCCAAGTAGCCTCCTCGACTCCGTGGTGTCTCCAAAGGACTTTCACCATTGGTATCGTCTTGTTCCTCAACACCTTCTGTTGTGTGTCAAGGATCTGAATTGGTCCTTCCTCGTAGGAAACATCCTCATCAATGTCTACATCAACCCAACTCAAAATGCGAGATGGATCTGGCTCGTACTTCCGTAACATCGATACATGGAAAACATTGTGGACCCTATCTAACTGTGGTGGCAAAGCAAGTCTGTAGGCAACCTCTCCTACACGGTCCAAAATCTCAAATGGTCCAATGAATCGTGGCGACAACTTGCCACTTTTCCCGAATCGCATCAATCCCTTCCGTGGAGAAACCCAAAGAAAAACGTGGTCTCCCACCTCAAAGGATAACGACCATCTCCGCTTATCTGCATAACTCTTCTATCGGCTCTGAGCTGTAAGTAACCTCTGTCTTATCAACTTAATCTTCTCAGTAGTTTCGAGTACTGTCAGGTCCTAAGGCGGCTGTCTCGCCTACCTCAGTCCAACAAACAGGAGACCTACAAGGTCTACCATACAACGCCTCAAATGGAGCCATCTGAATGCTCGCCTGATAACTGTTGTTGTAGGCAAATTCAATAAGTGGAAGGTGATCCTCCCAACTACCACCCAAGTCAAGCACACATGCCCGAAGCATATCCTCCAAAATCTGGATAGTACGCTCCGACTGACCGTCAGTCTGTGGATGGAATGCCGTACTCAGGTGCAACGCTGAGCCAAACGCTGCTTGAAGTCCTTCCCAGAACTTCGAAGTGAACTCAGCATCCCTATCTGAAACAATGGTTACTGGAACTCCATGCAACCTTACAATCTCATTCACATAAAGAACACCAAGCTTCTCTGCATCATCTGTTGCCTTAATAGGCAAAAAGTGAGCCATCTTGGTCAATCTGTCAATGATGACCCATACGGACTCATTGCCCCTTCGTGACCTTGGAAGACCTGTCACAAAATCCATAGCAATATGCTCCCATTTCCATTGCGCTACAGGTAATGGTTGCAACAAACCGGCTGGTCTCTGATGCTTGGCCTTCACCTGCTGACAGGTAAGGCATCTAGCCACAAACTGTGCAACATCTTTTTTCATCCCGTTCCACCAATACTGACGTCTCAAATTGTGATACATCTTGGTACCACCTGGATAAACTGCAAAGCGGGAAGTGTGAAACTCCCGTAAGACGTCCTCACGACAAACAGTAGGAACCACCAACAAACCCCTGAACCGTAGACCCCCATCTGTATACAAAGCCCAATCTTTCACTGTCTCACCACTGGAGATCAAAGCGTGAATGGCATCTAAATCCGGGTCCTGTCTCTGTGACTCAATCACTCGTACAACAAGAGTAGGCTGAGCCATAAGACTAAACAAGAATGCCGGCTCGCTGTCAACATCATCATCAAAACAATACAATCCCATCTCTGCCAAATCCTTAAGCATCTTCCACTTCCGAATAACCAGACAGGCCAAAGTTCCACGAGATTTTCGGCTTAAGGCATCTGCTACCACATTTGCCTTGCCCGGATGATACTGCAAGTCAAAATTATAATCTTCCAAGAATTCAACTCATCTTCTCTGTCTATTGTTCAAGTCCTTTTGGGAGAAAAGGTACTTGAGACTTTTATGATCCGAGTACACCTCGAATCTTTCACCATACAAGTAGTGTCTCCAACACTTCAAAGCAAACACAACTACCGCCAACTCCAAATCATGAGTAGGGTAGTTGTACTCGTGAGTCTTCAACTGTCGAGACCCATAAGCCACTACTCTACCATCCTGCATCAACACACACCCTAAACCATCACGTGAAGCATCACAATAGATCACATAACCCAAGCCACGCTCAGGTATCACCAACACTGGAGCCGTAGTCAATCTTGTCTTCAATTCCTGGAAAGATGACTCACAGGCTTCATTCTATGCAAACTTAATCCCTTTCCTGGTTAAACGGGTCATAGACGCTGCTAAACGGGAGAAATCTTTCACAAATCTCTGGTAGTAACCCGCTAGACCAAGAAAACTACGGATCTCAAACACATTCTTGGGTTGCTCCCAATTCAAAACAGCTTCAATCTTTGATGGATCAACTGACACTCCGCCTTCTGAAACAACATGTCCCAAAAACTTCACCTCTTGTAGCTAAAACTCACATTTCTCATATTTGGCATACAACCGGTGCTCCCGCAAAATCTGTAAAATAATACTTAAATGGATCTCGTGTTCCTCCCGAGATCGTGAATACACAAGAATGTCATTCACGAAAGCTACCACAACCTGGTCCAAGTAATCGTGAAAGACGCGGTTCATTAAGTCCATGAATGCCGCTGGAGCATTAGTCAAGCCAAAAGGCATAACAAGGAACTCATAGTGTCCATACCGTGTACGGAATGCTGTCTTTGGGATATCCTCATCCCTAACCCGCAACTGATAATAGCCAGACCTCAAGTCAATCTTGGAGAAACAACTGGCTCCCCTCAACTGATCAAATAAATCATCTATCCTTGGCAAAGGATACTTGTTCTTGATGGTGACGCGATTCAACTTCCGATAATCGATGCACAACCTCAAAGAACCATCTTTCTTCTTAGCAAACAAGACTGGTGCGCCCCATGGTGACACACTCGGTCGGATGAAACCTTTCATCCTCAAATCATCAAGCTGTCTTTTTAATTCCTCCAATTCAACTGGTGCCATACGATACGGTGTCATAGAAATTGGCGCGGTACCTGGCATTAACTCAATAGAGAACTCCACTTCTCGGTGTGGAGGCAACTCTGTCAAATCCTCCGGAAACACATCCAGAAAATCACAAACAACTGCAGGATAATATTCTTCCACAACATCATCCTCTTCGGCTATAAGGGTAGCCAAAAAGTAATCACCACGACTCCGTCCACGAATTCCATAAAACGATGAAATGTGGGAATCACTCCGATCTCCCACGAAAAAGAAACAGTCTTCCTCGGGAGTACAAACTGTAACCCTTCCTCTGAAACAGTCGATTGTGGCATGAAAGGAAGCTAACCAATCCATCCCGAGAATGACATCAAAGCTAGTCATTTCTAGGAGGATAAGGTCAAACACAAAAGTCCGCCCGGCTATCACAATGGAACAGTCCCTCACGACTCGGCTCAAAGACACTGAAACTCCAACTGGCGTATCAACACATAACGCCCGATCCATAAAACTGACCTCTAACCCCGATGCAAGTGCAAATGATGATGAAATGAAAGAATGAGATGCACCAGAATCAAACAAAACACAGGCCCAAGAACCAAACACTGGAAATATACCTCGGAGAACTGAAGATCCAGGAGATGCATCAGTCGATGATGCAAGAGCAAAGACACGCCCCTGAGGTGCCTGTGCCTGTGCCTGTGAACCACTAATTTGAACACCAGACTGTTGTGCCGACACAGTAGGAGTATCCCTCCTAGCTGGTCGTGAACCCTAAGAAGACAAGGCAGGCTGTGGTGGCGGCGGCGGTGGTCTGAAACCTGATTGAACCGTAGCCGACTGTAACAGCCTCTGCCGTGACCTTCTACCACTAGTGGTGCTTGCTCCCTGACTCGGACAGTCCCGAATCAAATGGCCCTGCTGGCTACACCCATAACAAGCCTTCGGAGCTGAAGAAACTGAAGTCAATCTCATAGGACAACTGGACTTGTAATGCCCAGGCTGCTGACATTGAAAGCAAACAACTGCATTCCTATCAGACCCAGCTGGCAACGGAGTGGTAGGAGCAGATCTTGCAGACTGCTGTCCCTGAAACTGAGATGGACCTCCCCTGTTCCTTTTCCAAGAAGATCCTTCTGAAGATGGCCCTGCACCCCTCTTTTGCTTCAACTGCTCTCTTCTTGCATCCTTCTCTTTATTATCAGCCTCCAGCATCAAAGCCCTTTCCACTGCTTCAGAGTAAATCTTAATGAACTATGCTGTGATCAACGGCCTCATCCGATCATTAAGACCAGAAACAAACTTCCGAGTCTTGTTAACTTCATCTCTCACCATTTCTGGAGCAAAGCGAGAAAGTGAAGTGAACTTGTTTTCATATTCTGCCACCGACATGCTCCCTTGGATAAGGTTGTGAAACTGGTCTTGTAACTCCCATCTTTTAGAAAGCGGAAAGTACTTTTCATAAAACAATTCCTTAAACTTGTCCCAACTCATCTCTTCTACCTTGTACCGGCTCGTAACCGACTTCCACCATAATTTAGCATCCTTAACAAACTTATAAGTAGCTAGGATGATCTTCAAATGATCCTCTGTCACATCCATAGAAGTCAATTGAGTTTCAACTTGCTCCATGTAGTCATCTGCTATCATTGGATCCGCACCGCCCTCAAACATAACCGGCATCAGCTGAGAAAACCCCTTAATAATCTTGAGATGCTTCTGAGCTGACGTCTCCTCAACTTAAACTGTAGGTTCTGGTGCCGACTGCGACTGAGTAGCAATCGTTGCCCTCACGACATTTTGCAACAAACGATTAAACTCCAGTGCCACAGAACCTTCACCCACTTCTACGGGTGCTTCAACATTATCCCTCCTTGTGGGGACAGTTCTCGGGGGAATCAAGTCCCTAAGAAGTGTGTCCTCATCATTTAGCTCCTCTGGATTGGAGCTGGAGCTCTCGCCAACATCACCCCTAGTCGGTCTAGGGCCAACTTCCCTGATTTCCTCACGCCGTGACATCGTTCTATAAAACAAATGAAGTAATTCAATAACGATAACACTAAGGTCCAACCGTGAACAACCCAACGCAAAAACATACTGTACAAACATTTAGCATGTAATACTATGCAATGAACACATTAATGTAAGCATATAAACACATAAGCATGTAAGCAAGTAAGCAGTTAAGCATGTTTTTTCACATAGCAAAACACTTTTCCAAACAAGGAAATAACAATGCAAATGACTTCCCAGACAACCCTAGGCAAGCCTCTACCCGTCGTCCTAATGGTATTCGAACCATCGCTCTGATACCAAATTTGTAACGACCCTAGTTGATACCAAAATTTTAAAAAAATTCGGCATAACCTCCCATAAAAATGGGCCTTCAACATCCTGTCCCAATACACAAAACACATAAAATCATCCAGCATCCCATTCATCCGTTCATTATACCTCAACATAGTTCCTCTCATGGTGGAACATCCACATACCAATTAATCTAAATTATCATAATTATAGTTCCAAAATACATGATTAATATTTAAAGTCCCTATCTTATAACATTATATGATACAATTGCATGGAAACATATACCATAATTCCACTAGTTTCATTTACATCAAACAAAAGATAAGTTCGTTCATTAGTTACATTTCCACAACTACGAATATACATAGAACGGTCAAAATACAAAATAGCAAACAACCTTCTAACAATTTTCAAGCTTGAGGTGGATTGTCGTCCACTAGTTCATTTCCAAGACCTGAAAAAAATAATATAAATAATAGGGTGAGCATAAAGCTCAGCAGGTGACACTTAAGACACACATCTTGTGTCCTTGTGATCCAAACAATGCATAGGCCAATAGGAAATGGGGATCATACAATGTCGGGAAATAATACAGCATAACGATTCAATGTCAAGTATATCTAATGCAATGGTATGAGATGCAATGCATGCTAGTGTCGCTCCTCATTTTCATAATCCAAAACATCATTTCCAAACTGTTAATACAGCCCGCCCTTTGGTAGCCCCGCCACGACACGAGAGGAGGATTGGCTAGTGTCTCTAACCCTTGGTAACCCTGCGGCGTCATTATGGGGCCCAGCTAGCTCAACCACGCTAGGGCGACTCCCTAGTCCCCTTTAGGCTATATTAACCTCCGGCCCGTTGGTAACCCCGCAGCGACCGGGTTTCGCATAAAACCATTTCATCAAAAACACTTCCCTGAAATTCCCCATATTTATTTCAAGAACAATTTCTCCCATTTCATGCAAACCCAATGGTATGTGCATGTATATATGTTCCATACATTCAATGTCATGGCATTTAAAATTCTACACCATAAAATTAATCATTCAACATGTTTAACATCTCCCAAGTAATTATTAACACATTAAGATATAACAAAATACATTTAAGCATGCTTTACACATAAAACAACTCACATTCAAATACATGAATTTCTCTAGACAACATTTAAAATAATCATTGATACAATTAACTTCTAATTAAGCATGCTTGGCACAACAAATGATTATAACTCACAATAGAACAAGAAGGTAGCGGATTAAGGTATCCCTACCTCAAAAGTGAGCCAAAACCCTTAAAATGGGTCTCTAAATTCGAAGTCCCTAGGAAGGCCAAATCAATTGGACAATGATATATTTAAAGAGTTTTATAGACAATGATATATTTAAAGAGTTTCAATAAACTCTAACACAAATTACTTATTTATCTATTTATTATGAGTTTTTGAATGAATGGAAATATAATTGGACGAGAATTATTAATATAAAAAATATTTATTAATTGACATAAAAAGAGATTTTAAAAAAGTTTATATAAAACTCTAAAATAAATTACCTTTTTTAGAGTTTTTTAATTAAAGAAAATCTAATTAGAGAAGAATTATTAATATAAAAAATATTTATTAATTGATATAAAAAATAAAATAATTTTTCTAAAACTTTATCATCTATAACCTATCTATTATGAATATATTTAAAGAAAATAAAATAATTTCTATAAAACTCTATCACAAATTACCTATTTTATTTTTTTTAAAGCTTTATCACATATAACTTGTATTTATCTATTTATTATGAGCTTTTTAATAAAATAAAATATAATTAGACAAGGATATATTTAAAAAGTAATAATAATTTTTTAAAAGAGTTTCTATAAAATTATAACACAAGTTACCTATTTATCTATTTATTATGAGTTTTTTAATAAAAGAAATTCTAATTAGCCAATAATTATTTATATAAAAATATTTATTAATTGATATAAAAAATAAAATAATTTATCTTAAACTATACCTCAAATTACCTTTTATTATGAGTTTTTTAATAAAAAAAAATCTAATTAGACAATGATATATTTAAAGAAAATAAAATAATTTATATAAAACTCTAACACAAATTACCTATTTTATTTTCAATAAAACTCTATCGCATTAGACAAGGATATGTTTAAAGAGTTTCTATAAAACTCTAACACAAATTACCTATTTACTTATAAGTTTTTTTTTAAAAAAAATCTAATTAGACAAGAATTAGTAATATAAAAAAACATTTATTAAATGATATAAAAATAATTTTTAAAAGAGTTTCTTCAAAACTCTAACACAAATTACTTATTTATCTATTTATTATGAGTTTTTAATAAAAGGAAATCTAATTAGATAAGAATTATTAATATAATTTTTTTTATTAATTAATATAAAAAATTAAATAATTTTATAAAACTTTACCACAAATTAACTTTTATTATGACTTTTTTTAATAAAGGGAAATCTAATTGGACAAGAATTATTAATATAAATATAGTCTATAAAACTCTATCACAAATTAACTATTTTATTTTCTTTATTATTTTAGTATTTATTTATTTATATAAAAAATATTTATTAATTGATATATAATGAATTAAAATAAAAGAGTTTCTATAAATAAAATGAATTAAAATAAAAGATTTCAAATCATTATTAAAACAACTAAAAAATAGGTAATAATTAAATAAAATAATTTATTAAATAATAAAATAAGTTATAAAACATTCATCACGTACATCGCAGTACCTTTACCTAGTTTATATAAGTGTGTGTAGTGTATACCGTGCATATTTATTTATGTTAGAAGGTTCCGTGATATAAAAAGTTTGGTATGTTGAATGGAAACAAGCAAGTCTCATTTTGGATTGTTATAGAATTGTCATTGTTGATAGGCCCGTCATAATCCATGTGCACCTGTTGATTTTATGGTACATACAAAACTAATCGGACTCGTGGTTTCCTAACAATCATAATCCATGTGCACCTGTTGATTTTATGGTACATACAAAACTAATCAGACTCGTGGTTTCCTAACGATGATAGATTATTTTGATATGTTGTGATTACTTTAGGATTAGTGTTAAGCTAATGCCTTAACTAATTACAGTGATTATTTTTTATCTATTAAACATTTTGCTCCATGTTGATGGTTAAAGCAAACTTGAATGTCAACATGATTAATATTTTAAAAGTACTATTTTCAAAGAACATTAAGGATTTAACAGACTATTTTGATTTGATACCATATATAAATTGTAATACGGGGCTCCCATCCAATTTTAAAAATTTTAAACTCATAATTTGTTATGTTCATTAATAAATAAGAAAATAAAAAAAAAATTATTGTTTTTATTATTATATCTAATAATATTTATAATATTATAATTTATAAATATTGTAATTTAAAACTTGTATAATTTAAAATAATATTATACTTTCAGAATAGAAGATTCAAATATTTTATTATAAAGAAAAAGAAAAAAGAAAAAAAACAAAAATACGCGACGGCAGCATTTCTGACCATGTTTTTTTTTTTTTTTTTTTTAATGGACAATTTTTTTCTATTTCCTTATTTGAACAGACCTTAAATAGAGAGAGATTTATATAGAGCGTTATCTTTCTCAATATAGGGAGCGTATTTTTCTCAATAATATATTTTTGCAAGGCAAATGCATGTGAAGAGAGGTTTTTAGTGAGAGAAAGTATTATTACCGTATAAAAATCAGTGGCAGTTTTCTCAAAATAAAAAAATTTAAAATAAAACAATTTAGGTTTCTTTTTTACGAAAAAAAAAATATATATATTAAATTTTTATTCACAAAAAAAAGACGACGGAGAAAATTGCTTTTAAAATACACAAAATTACAAATGCCACCCAAATTACCAAATAATATCACCAATTATATTGGTAAAGTTTAGTATTTTCTATTTACAATAACGTAAAGAATTTTTGCTCAAGCAAGTTTTTTTTTTCCTTAATTTATTTATTTGATACAAAACGGTCACGTTTTGGCTAAAAGAAGAAACGAATACGAATTCAACTTTCTCTCTCAAATTCTTTAGTATATATTTGGCTTTTAATATTTAAAAGGAACCTTCCCTAATCAAACGCTAAATTTCACTGTGAACTGAGAGGATAGGCGGCCGTAGCCGATATATAATCTCTATAAGAAGCTCTCTCTCTCTCTATAAACTAGGTTTTCTGCAATGGAGATCAAGCTGTCATTCCCGGCCGGTAGTCCGCCGCTGCCAGTCATTATTGCGGCGAAGATTGCTGGAGTTTCTCTCTCAATCGATGCCACTCTCACTTCTGGTTCTCCTCCCACCTTCCACTTCTCTGATGGGTAAAATATATTATCTTTTATTTTCTTCATATATATATATATATATATATATATATATACATATTTGTGTTGCATTTATTGTTCAATTTTCCACCCTTTTCTGTATTGACGAAGATTGTAATTTTCCAAGAAAATGAATATGATGATAATTGTACACATTGATCTGTTTTTCCATATATTTGTGTATGTATATGATTATATGTATAATAATTATTGGTCGCGGATTTAGCCCTAAGTAGAGTTCTTTTCCCCTTCAGTTTTCATTTTTACTAGAGAGAAAATAAATAAATAAATATAAATGGAGAAGAAGCAAGAAAGCAGTTTTTAAATCTGTTTACTTAATCTATTGGGGGTGCTTTTATTTTAATGGAAAATATTATTTAGCCATATAAGCGGAAGAAACATAATGCTGGAAAATCCTTTTGCTTGTTTTGTTACCATAGAAAATAGATTGTAAAGAAAATATGATGGAAATTTAGGGTGAAATTTAGCAAGAGAGCAGTTTTTTTAATTGCCCACACACACTGTCACGCACACACATAAAGCAGCTGGGTTATTGTCATTAATTGTATAATAGCATCCTTAAGTTGTTTGTGAATACATGATCAACAATTCTTATTTTTTTCCAAGAAAGAATAATCGGTTTTGGTGCTTACTTTTCAGACGTGAATTGTGTGGAACCAATGAGCTGCTACGCTATCTTGGTGAATCAGCGATCATTCCCAATTTCAATGGACGGGATGCCCTTGAATCTGGCCAGGTGGCTTTCTATGCATTTTCTGAAACTTAGAGTATTAAAATTTTGTTGTAATTTATACATCTTTTTATTTAAGGTTACTCCTGTTCGATAGTGTGCTTCTTACTGATATTCCTTTGTTTTTCTTTCTTTCTTCTAGATTGATAAATGGCTACAATATGCCCCTATCCTTGCTTTAGGTTCAGAATTTGAGGGAGCATGTACCTATTTGGATAAGCACTTGTTGAAGTGTACTTTTTTGGTTGGTCATAATCTGTCAATTGCAGATATAGCAATCTGGTCGGGTCTTGCAGGTATAGGTTTCAATCTCTATCTAATTTAATGTCTGCACTAGTGGCACATATCTAAGATAACTCACTTGTGAAGCATTTATGCTCCATTTTCCCTGAGTTATTAAATTTTGTTTAGTTATGGGGTACAATTTGCTTATCATCATTTCTACTTGATAACTAGATATCATGATATATAGAAATGGCTGTATAACTTCGCAGTTCAGGCCTGTGAATCATCTTATCCGGGGATCTAAACCTTCGGTATTAATGAACAGTATATATTATTGCACACCTTTTATGATTGTTTTGTCAATTTCGATGATTATACCTTCACTTTTATTGCTTACCCCAGACCTTAAAGCACGTGTGAATTGCTACATATAATCTCATTATTTTGTGCCCCTTATAAGACTCCTATAAATGCTAAAAGATCAGTTATTTGCAGTTACTGGGAAAAGATGGGAAAGTTTGAGGAAGTCAAAGAAATATCAAAACCTAGTGCGGTGGTTCAACTCTATATCTGTAGAATATCATGGTGTCTTGGATGAAATCACGTCAACATATGTCGGGAAAAGAGGCGTGGGAAAGCCAATAACACCTGAAGTAAAAGAAAAGGAGCAACAAGGTGTTAATAATCATTCCAAGAATGTAAGTGGCGATGTTAATGAAAAAGGGAAAGCAGGTGGCCGGTCAGCATTTGAAGTTGATCTTCCAGGTGCTGAAGTCGGAAAAGTGATGTTACGGTTTGCACCCGAACCCAGTGGCTATCTTCACATAGGCCATTCCAAAGCTGCACTGTTGAACCAGTACTTTGCTCAAAGATACCAAGGTCAGGTGATTGTGCGCTTTGATGATACAAATCCTGCTAAAGAAAGCAGTGAATTCGTGGATAACCTTCTGAAAGATATAGAAACCTTGGGTATTAATTATGTGAAAGTTACATATACTTCAGATTACTTCCCAGTGTTGATGAAAATGGCTGAAAAGTTGATTCTCGAGGGTAAAGCTTATGTTGATGATACACCACGTGAGCAAATGCAGAAAGAAAGGATGGATGGAATTGAATCAAAATGTAGGAATAATAGCCCAGAGGAGAACATGAAATTATGGAAGGAAATGATTGCTGGATCTGAGAGGGGTTTGCTGTGCTGTCTCCGTGGCAAGTTGGATATGCAGGATCCAAACAAGTCCCTTCGAGATCCTGTATATTACCGTTGCAATCCGATTCCTCATCACCGAATTGGATCAAAGTATAAGATATACCCAACTTATGATTTTGCATGTCCATTTGTTGATGCTGAAGAAGGTATAACGCATGCGCTCCGATCGAGTGAGTACCATGATCGTAATGCTCAGTATTACAGGATCCAAGAGGAAATGGGAGTTCGAAATGTTAGTATATATGAATTCAGCCGGTTAAACATGGTATATACACTTCTTAGCAAGCGCAAGCTTCTATGGTTTGTGCAAAATGGAAAAGTTGATGGGTGGGATGATGCTCGTTTCCCAACTGTCCAAGGAATTGTGCGCAGAGGACTGAAAATTGAAGCTTTGGTACAATTCATTCTTGAACAAGTAAGAATCATACTCTTAGTAATATTCATAAAAAGTTGTTAAGAATTATACTCTTAGTAATATTCATTCTTCATCAAAAGTTGTTATTTACTGCATCACATTGTGCAGAAGTATGTCTTTTTTTTTTTTATTTTTTTTTATTTTTTATTTACAGAAGGATGTCATTATTTTCACTCTTCATCTATTACTAAATAGGCTTCCTTGGTTTATTATTCCATTAAAGCTTAAAATCTTAATTTAATACTTTGTTTTAGGGGGCATCAAAAAATCTCAATCTCATGGAGTGGGACAAACTCTGGACCATTAATAAGAAGATCATTGACCCTGTTTGTCCCCGACATACTGCTGTGGTTGAAGAACGACGCGTTTTGTTGACCCTAGATGATGGCCCTGAGAAACCATTTGTCCGCATCATACCAAGGCATAAGAAATATGAAGGTGCAGGGGAAAAGGCCACTACTTACACAAAGAGTATATGGATTGACCATGCTGATGCTGCATCTGTCTCAGTAGATGAGGAAATTACCTTAATGGATTGGGGAAATGCCATAATAAAAGAAATCAAGAAGGATCAAGATGGAAATATCACGCACTTGGCCGGTGTTTTGCATCTTGAAGGATCTGTCAAAACCACGAAGTTGAAGCTTACCTGGCTACCTGAGACAAGTGAACTTGTTAATCTTTCTTTGGTGGAGTTTGACTATCTAATTACAAAAAAGAAGGTACAGTGCTAATTTACTTATTGCCTGAACTTTTTACGTGTTTTACAGCACAAATGCATATTCATTCTTGTCATTGTTTTAGATCATAGGAATCTTTGATTATCTTCTGTATTAATATAATTGTAAATACTGTGCTAGATCTACAAATCCATGTTGAAACATAAGGGGGGAACTGAAAACAAACTTCACAATATGATTTTTTAATTTTTTTATATTTTTTTATTGGTGATTATTTCATCACAACAAAAAGATTCACGAAAACGTGTTATCCGTTGGATGTGGAAAAATTCCAAACCTAGATGTAGAATGGGCAATTGTTTATTACTGTGTTTGTGAATGAATGTTGGGAATGTTTTCAGGTTCATGTTTTGTTTTAAAAAAACCATAAATGATTTTTGGATAGTCAAATCATTATATTCTAGCCTCAATATAACTAATGTAACATATGTAGTTATAGGTTACTGCGATAATAATTATGTTATTAGTAACTTTTGAAATGATCTTAGGCGTCATACACGCATTTTCTACACCTAAAACTCTGAATGAATGCAGAGTTGAAAGTGTCAGTGTTGTGTCAACATGTGTTTAATCCACAAAATGTCGTTATTTTAAGTGTCATAAATATTATAGGTTATTTATTATTTACTTGGAGATTTTCCAACTGATTGCATTTGCAGCTAGAAGAAGATGAGGATTTCATTGATGTGCTTAACCCATGCACGAAAAAGGAGACTGCAGCACTTGGGGATTCAAACATGCGGAACTTGCAGCGTGGGGACATACTGCAGCTGGAGCGGAAAGGTTATTTCAGATGCGATGTTCCGTTTGTTAGATCTTCAAAGCCTATAGTCCTATATGCAATTCCAGATGGAAGGCAGCAAACTGTATCGAAGTAAGGCCTTACTTCTAATTACGAGTTATTTGTGAAATCTGTTGGGAAATTCCCCTCATTTGACACCGCAGATTAAAGAACTATTGATGTAATACTGATTTATCTTTCTAAACTCTACAGAACTTGCAAACCTACATCTTATCATTTCTTGTCTGTCATTGTTGCATTTGGTTATACATGAGTTTTTGCTAGATGTATGGCTAGAAAATATCAATTCTTTATGGCAGTGCGTGTTCA
Source organism: Cornus florida (assembly GCF_030987335.1). Lineage (NCBI taxonomy): Eukaryota > Viridiplantae > Streptophyta > Magnoliopsida > Cornales > Cornaceae > Cornus > Cornus florida. Next base: position 28,955,996 of record NW_026775572.1, read on the forward strand.
TTTGCCCGGGGTGGGTGTACACACACACACACACACACACACACACGCACACACATAAATAGTGATATATGTTTGTAGGCTTAGGATTGTTCAGTGTGGTGTCTCAGATTTGACTCGATGGTTGTTATGCCCTTAAAAATATGTCAAGGCCTATATGAAGAAAAATCAACTTCATGCGTGGCTTAGTTGGACATTTTTACTGCATATGAACGTGGAATCATTATGTTTTTTTTCTTCTTCCCTAGTTGATACTCTCTCGCGCGCGCGCGCGCGCACACACACAAAGGAGTTGATCTGTCCTTGGGCTCAACTATATATGGCATTGGGGGCAGTGGCCTAAGGCCCACTTGAGAAAGGGTCAGTAAGATTGTGAGTTCCATGGTAAATTTTTTTATTACTTAATAACCTTGTAAAACTTAAAACTTTAAAGATTATAAAATTTTAAAAATTATGCATAAACTTTATTCCTTCTATTATTACTACTCCAATGTTGTGTTTTCTAATTCATTTGAAATTCTTCTCGGTTAACATTAATAGAAAATTTATTTGATTCGACTGACTTTGATAACTTAAATTCTCGGATTTACACTATTTTGCAACAACAATGTTAGGATAATATTGTTACAAAGTGTAATTAGAACTAAATTAAAGAATACAATGTCAATCAAAGAATAGTAATGGATACAAAGTCTTGTTAGAAGACTATGTTGTCTCGCAAGAGCATTTACTGGGCTACAAAAATTAAGGTGATTTTTCTCTAAGATTTTGATTCTTCATTTGGAATAATTGCAAGGTAACATTAGTCAATTTTGTCATTCTTAACATTCAATATATGAAAAGTATGCGTTGAATTTTCTGTTTACTTTTCAATTCTTATTCTTTAGTTTAGATTCAATTAGATTGTTCTTCTTGAAAGTTATTTATTTTTTATTTTTTATTTTTTGCCTGCTATTGTGTTCCCATTAGGGAAGTAGTATTGAATCTCTCATGAACTTTCATGTTTAGTCCTCTTCATAAGATCATATATTTTGAGAGAACCATTCTAAGTATATATAAGGTGAATTTTGATTGATACGAATCTTTATGCTACGATTTTGATGGCTAAGAAGATGAATAAAATTAGATTAAAATTTACAATCGGTCAAACTTAGATGGTCATATAATTCTTACAAATTTCCACTCGAGATCTCACACATTTAGGCCTCGACCTTGATTACGAAGCAACCCCCAAATATTCCCCCTTTCTAAATTTCTCTCTAATTCTCCCTCTTTTCTCTTTTCTCTTTTACTCTTCTTCAAATTCCTTTGATTCCCTCCAAAAAAAAATTGAAAAAAAAATTTGTATTCCTTTTTTTTTTTTTTTTTTTCCAATCAAGCCTTAATTTTTTCTCTTTCAAAGTCATCATTTTCCTTTTCTTTTATTTTCTTCCTCTTCTTCTTCTTCTTCTTTTGTTTTTTGTCCTCTTGTTAAAATTTCTTCTTGCTCACGTATGATGTAGGTGTTTTTTGTTCTCTTTCTCAATTTTCTTTGCCTACATCAGCAGTGAGGTGCTCATCCATATGTTTATTAGTAATAAATGCGAAGGCATTTTAATACTTTTGCAAAAGGAACCTAGCTCTGATTGGGTATGTTAAGAGTGATTTTTCAAAAACTTGTTGAGATGATTTTGAAAGACTTCAAAGACTTTGAGTGTAATTTACAGGATAAATTGTTGGCCTAAACAAAGAACCGACAAGAAAACACACACACAGGCACCGCCATAAGTTGTAGTCTAAGAGTATTTTTTTACGTTACAAAGTAAAAGGTATTCCGCTCGTCCCAAAATTTATGTCCATCTTTTTATTTTACGATGTTCATTATTTCCAAACTATCATTTTGACATTGATTAGTACACTGATTACAGTATACTCATTTGTCTTTTAATCTCCAAACATCCCAACAATTCTGAGACAGAAGGAGAGTATATATACACACACACACACAAAGCTTGTATGAGTATATACATGTAAGTACACACAAAGCTTGTATGAGCCCTTATGAATTACTGTATAAAACTTTGTTGAATAAAAAAATTATAAAACTTTGTTTGGGAAGTGAGCAGGCCCATGTTTGCTTGCTGTTGTCATTGGGATTTGGGGTTTAGGTTAAAACGAAAGCCAAAAAGGGTGAAGAATCCATTATGTAACAAATGATTATATACTATTGGGACAGTTTGCCACCAAAAAGCTATTCAACTGAGTACTTTGGGACTGTTTTTAATGAGGAAAACCTAATCCAACTCTTAATAAAATATACTTTGAGATGTCATTATATGAAGTACAAAGTATTAAAATCAATTTAGATGGTTCACCTCATCACTCCTCAACTCCATTATACATGTACAGCAATATGTGTGTGTGTTGTGTCTGTTTTTGAGAATTAGATAACAGACCCACCATATGTTGATTCCCGTAGATGGGGACTTTTGAGCCTATTCTTGCTGTTGGACCCTACTAGAAAAATGTTTGTGCGCAAAAGTAAAGTTAGACTTGTGTAATGATGAAGCAAATCAATAGTTGTAGCATATGATAAAAAGAGAAGGCCACTTTTTCAAATGTTTGGTGGAACCTCTCGTCAAATCATGTGCAAATTTTATAATTGAAACCATTAAGACAGGTCCCAACAAAATAAAAAATAATTCATATGCCCTATTTGATCAATTTAGGACTCTATTGCCATCAACCCTTAACCATTGAAGCAAATTAGGAATGTGTGACAGTATTGATGCTTAGGAATGTAGTAGTTAGAGAGGAGAGGAGAGTGGAAGGTTCGAACACGAAATTTCGAAAGAACAATTCAACCACTTAAACAATAAGAAACTAGCGACCTTTTGAAAACTAAAATTTTATTCAGGGATAATTAGAAGAAACAATAATCTCACACATAGGTTACAACATTTTCTGGGCTCCCAAACAAATTAAATCCTTATGCCTACCCACCAATCAGATGGACAACAACAACAACAACATGTTTGTCACCAGTACACGTAGCAATGGTCTACTTGGGTGCAAACCTTGACTTAATTTTCTTAACCTCCTTGGTACCAACCTGGAATGCCTTTGTCAACACATTGTCCGGCACAGGCGGCGTGGCGCCGAACAGGGTCATGGCGATGGACTGGGTGCCGGGCAGCTGGCTGTTGAAGGCAGAGATGACGGCGGCGGGAACCTTGCCATTGTTCTTCTGGAAGTGGACTAGACCTTTGGGGAAGGTGAAAATGTCGCCCTGCTTGATGTGCCTGGGAATGAGGACATTGGCTGTGGTTATGAATCCCACATCCAATTCGCCGTAGAGCACGAACACCAGCTCGGTGGCGCGTGGGTGGGTGTGAGGCGGGTTTATGCCGCCCGGGGCGAAGTCAATCCGGGCCAGGGACACCCCCAGGGTGTTGAGGCCTGGGATTCTTAGGACATTGGCGTTCGTCACCAGTCCACCCATTGAGTTGTTTGTGAGCCCTGGCTTAGCCAGAATGTCAGAGTAGAAATCTTCAGCACTAGCGTTTGCTTTGCAGACAAATCCATTCACCTTCACAGCTGTTTCACACACACACACATACACATACATACACATGAATCCATAAATTGATACACATTACCAATTTTGCATTGGTTAATTGGTACAAAAAGAGTAAATAAATAACCACTACAATACTTAAAAATGAGTATTAACTATTAAGTTGTTTACTAACATGAACCATTTTCTGCTTTGCTTTCTTTGGAAAAATCAACACTGTTTTCATATAAATGTATGAGCCCCAAGAAACTGACAACTGAACAGATTTTAAGTTCTCAATTATCATAAAACAAAAACTGTTCACGAAACAAGTCCATAATTGATGATTCACTTTATTAATTTTTGTTTTTTTCTTAATAGGTTGATTAAAGTGAAACCCATAGTTAAATTATGCTAAAAGTCTCTGTTTTGGTATGAGTAAAAGTCAATGCCAAAGATCTGAAGAAGGGGGAAAAAAATAAAATCAACTATACACACACATATATATATATAGCTAATCACAATGAGAAAAGGGCTATTTATATAAGTAATTAGGCTTCTAAAAGTATCATTTTATTCTAGAAAGTGTTAATTATAAGCAATTATGAACACATTTGATAAGAAGAAAACAAAATTATCAATTCTCAATGAAAAACTTTGAAATTTCAACGCTAAGTAGTATCAGGTATGAATGAAGAAAAGAAATAGAAATAGTATTGATTCGTTAATACCAGAAGTGAGATCGGCAACACAAACGTCTTGAAGCGAATCAGGATCTGCGAAAGCAGTGTTGGAGAAAGTAGCAAAGATAATCATCATCATCATCATCATAGGCAGCAATACTCTGTAAATAGCCGCCATAGCTGCAATACTGTATATATATATATATATATGTATATATACGTATATAGAAAGGTGAGTAATCAAAGACTTGTAAAAGGAAATGAGAGGAGAGGAGAGGGGAGGAGATAAAAGGTTGGTTTGAACAATAAAGCTACAACAGTGGGTATCTAATTTATAATGGTGCTGGAAGAGTCTTCTAGAGAGAGAGAGTGTTAGAGAGAGAGAGAGAGAGGGGGGGGAACGTTGACGGTAATTGAGAATGAAAGGGCACGAAACATGCCTTCTTCGACCCAAAGTAAAGGCATCAGCTAGATCAGGCCCATATTGGAACCCCACAAGAGTCAGAGAATGCCTCTATTTTGGGCCTTTAAACCCTATTTTGTTCTGGCTTCGTGTCGTGAACGGGCGGGATCTGACCCACATGACCTCTTATATTAGTATACATATGCCCCCCCCCCCCCCCCCCATATTTGGTTTGAGGGTTTAACATAATTTTTTTAGTCTAAATATTCATTGACAAAAGATAAAGGCTAATCCAATAACATAGAGAAGTCAAGGCGGCCCGTGACTTGGACAAAAGGGTGCCTTGTATTAGTTGCATACTTGTGTGTGTGTGTGTGTGTTATCCTGGTAAACTCGGGGAGGTAGAAACTCGAATGCGGGGGAAATTGGGTAATACTCTACTTGTATATGCTCGTGCTATTATATATATATATATACACACACTATATCATTTTTGGTTTGAGGGTTTAACATAATTTTTATAGTCTAAATATTCATTGACAAAAGATAAATGCTTATCCAATAACATAGAGAAGTCAAGGCGGCCCGTGACCTGGACAAAAGGGTGCCTTGTATTAGTTGCATACTTTTGTGTGTGTGTGTGTGTCTATATATATATATATATATATATAAATTTGGAAGGGAGAAACTCGAATACGGATAAATTGGATAATGCTCTAATTGCATATGTTAGTATATATTACAATTGTATTTGACATTAGTTCAAATAATATGTTTTATCTTTGTTAAAGAAGAGATCGAGTGTTTGATATCAATTTATAGAAACATGTTCGATTTTGTAACTTACTTATATTTCAGCTTTTTAAACAAGATTTGAAATGTGGTAGAAAACTTAATTACTTGTCAAAGATATGTGATACAAAGTTGAAATTCGAACTCTCCATCATTTTTAATGAAAGAATAATCATAAATACTTTAACTACATAGGCATAGACATTTAGAAGTACTAGATCATTTGTTCAAACAAAATTAATGGATTGTCAATTCGATCTAATTGTTGCAGTTGAGCAAAATATAAAGCCAATAAAGTAATGGGAGAAGACTCTTTATTTATTATTCTTGATATTTTGTTTTTAATTGTGTCTGTGTCTTACCAGAATAATAAATACTATTATTACCAAAAACAACTGAAGTTAATGGACCAACAACACTATAATTGTCATTGTGTTACTTATTACATGCACCAAACGTATTAAAAGGTTAAAGTGATTTATTTTTACTATTTTTAGTTGAAATCGTAGTTTTTTTTTTTTTTTTTTGGGTAAATGTTGAAATCGTAGTTGTTACTTCTTAGTTTTTACTAATTGTAATATGACGTGTATCTTAAGGTATATAAAAAAAATGATATGGTGTGTATCTTTGTCGATGGTTGAGGAAAATGACTCGAGTTAACGTGTGGAGACTTGACAGATTGCTTCACAGTACCCTTTGGTAAAACTTGGTTGGTCCCCCAGAAAATGATAGAAATTTTTTTAAGGCAAAGACAGAAAAATACAACCAATCCAATCCAAATCTACTCCCAAAAGGGCCAAAGCTTCTCTTTGAGTTGTTGCATCTCTATGATGACTTTTCATAGGCGGCTACCTTGTCTTGCAACACAGCCATTCTCGCCCTCAAATTCTTAAATCACCAATATATATATATATATATAGGCCTCTTATTATATTTGTCTATTTGATCATTGTATGTGATTGATCACCAAAATTTTATAATTTGGTTGGTATGGATCAAATGTTCATGACTAGGCTAAGTTAAAGAAGATTTTAGTACAACATTGTGACAATGGACCAAGTTCATTTGACTAAATATATATGCAAAAAAGAAAAGATTAGGATATTGTAAAATAACATGGAATATGTCTTTGAGATTCTCATTATTCGTCTCTATATTAGTCTTCTCTTATATCAGCAATTGTTCGGTTCACATTATAAGTGATTTTAACATACCAAAAGGGTTCAATGGTATATATAACATTATGACCATACATATCTTGAACCTCAAAAAAATAGGGAGAGATTCGAGTCCGAGCGTAAGCAGTGTGCATGAGTAAACTTAACTAATTTAAAAAAAAAAATTCAATCGTCCAAAATATAAATTATATTAAAAAAAAATAGAAATCCTACTAAGACGTTTCATCTTTTTACTTGAATTTTTATTTTTCCCTTTTCTGGCTTAATAGAAAAAATAATCTTATTTAGAAGATTCTTATATCATCAAGTTTCATGAGGTATCTATAGGGTTGCACACACAAGTAACTTACATTGTGATCTTTGATTTATGGTGTTATTCAACAAAATTTGATAAAATAGTCTATTGATTTGAATTATGACAAAAATATAACAAAGATTGAGGTATGAAAAGTTATCAAAGTTGATACTGAGCTTGACAAAACTCATTTCTGTCCAAGATAGCTAGACCCAACTAAACCATTAAAAACTCAAATTGACAATATATATATATATATATATATATATATATATATATAGTGGCAAATGACTAGTCAAAGTTTCAAGATTTGTATGGAGTCAATTATTACTTGGCTCAGTTTTCAATAATTTTGAACAACAGCTTCTGGAAATTATAATAAAAGAAAAAGTCTCCGGAGTTGTTTTTTCTTCCTTTTACCCTGTTTCCTGGAAGTATATTATCAACCAAATGAGTGTTTCAAGTTTTCATGTAGTTTAGAGACCAGAAAAACATTCCCAAAACATTGAGCCAAACAGTCCCTTAACCTTTCCTCCAAACTTTCTACAATGAATTTTCATGGACTTCATGGACTCGGTCACGATGTCGCGTTGTCTTGCAATATGGACAATTTTTAAAAAGACAATTTTGCAAAAGTCTCTGAAGTTGTTTTTTCTTCCTTTTACTCTGTTTTCAGGAAGAATATTATCAACCAAATGACTGTTTCAAGTTCTTACGGAGTATGTTGTTTAGAGACCAGAAAAACATTCCCAAAACATTGAACCAAACACTCCCTTAACCTTTCCTCCTAACATTCTAGAATGAATTTTCATGGACTCGGTCACCACGCGTTGTCTTGCAATATGGACAATTTTTGACCACTAAAATCATTTTATTTATAAAACCACACACACACATATTTGACAACTAAATCTCATACATAGACTGAAGTTCATATTAATTGTTTGGTTTCTGACATTTACTTTAGGAACATCAATTGGCTTAATGTACTTTGATGATCGTGTGTGTGTGTGTTTATTGTTTATTAATATAGTGCTGTTGATCACATGACTAAAAAAAGCAAACTGAAAACGATTTTAGTACCACTGTATCAAAATGGACAAGTGTGTTTTATTTACTATCCACAAATGCAAAAAAAAAAAAAAAAATGATTCGCGTTTTGTAAATTAATATTGATTATGTCAAGAGATTCTCGTTTATCCTTGTATACACTAATTATGTTATAACAAAGGTTGTCTGGTACACCTACTTGTACTTTTCTAACATCATAGCTGCTTCAACAAGTTTAACAAGCCACACCAACCTACTGCAAGACTGGAACCATATATATGATCAACACCACTATCATATTCTTTTTTCTTTTTCTTTTTCTTTTTTTTATTCTTTTTTAATTTAATTTTAATTTTTTTTCGCTAAATAGATAATTATCTTTACTTGGAGACTTCTTCTATTATCAAGTTTTACATATTATCAACAATTAATGCAAGCAATTGATGTATGTTTTGATCTATATGAGTTGTTTTTTTTTTTTTTTTTTTGACAAATGATCATATTTTCAAGCAGACAATGAAAGATTGATGTAGATTTATTCCATATGGAAGCAAAAATGCCATGTGAAAATTAAACGCGACAATCAATATATGTTGCTATGAAGATCCTTCACTACAATGGTTTTTTAAAAAATAAATAAATAAGGCACTTCCCTGAAACCCTACTTGTTTCGATATCAGCACTAGCACGACACGGGTCTTGTTTGGCGAAAACGAGAGAATATGATGAGCTTCACACCATGCTTAATTAAGTTTTTTGAGAGGAAAGTGATGAAATGAAATGACATAGGCTTGGATTGGATTGGTCTCCCCAAATAAAGATCAGATATGATGGGATGGATATCCATACTGCAACGGAAATAATTCTGGTTCTTAAGGGAAAAGACATCAATGTAAAGAAAGTTCCTTCTTGCTTAGATCAATAGCGCTCGAATTAGGCAGACTACTTCTCAATGTTTCAGATGTTTAATAGTATGTACGTTGAAACAGTTTTAATGTTTTTATTACTTTCCAGAGTACACTAGGGAATGACGACATTTGAGATAATATGATACGTGCAATTTGAAACTCAATACATATATACACACACACACACACACACACACACACATAGAAACAACAAAGACTGCAAGAGAGATGATCTGATCTTTGTTTGGTATTCCATGGATCCTTTTGGTCATTTCTATTATTTTACTTTTTCTTTTTTTTTAGTTTTGCTGTAAGGGTATTTTTGTCATTTCATTCTTCAAATTGATACTAGAATGGGCTTATTTGTACTTAGATATATATGTAAGAAAATGTCTGCAATATTATTCAGATGCAGTATTACATCCATGTCCCTATTCAAGAACCACGATCATCTTCTCTTTACCATTCAGCTTAAACCACCACTCACACTCTCCCCAACTCGCATCGTGATCGCCAATCCATTATAGGGTTAGGGTTTCAAGAAAGGCACAAATGGGAGATTAGACTTCAAAGAAGGGGTCATTGGTAGAAGGGGTCACGTATCGAATTAGGGATCAATCCTAATTTGATCGGTTCCTAATGAATTAGATAAATTTTAATCTGTCGCGGATCCGTTATCCCATGAATCGAATTAAATCCATGGATTGGATTTAATCTAAATTATCCATTATTATTATTATTATAATCAATATTATTTATTTGTCTTTTAACCATAACATAAATAAAATTTTAATTTATTTATATTAATTCATACATTTAAATAATTATTAATTAGTATATCTTTAGAATCTATTAAATTATCATTAACTAATTAAATTAACTAATATATTATTTAAAAAATATATATATATATAGATATATATTTCACGGATCAGATCGGACTCACGGATCGGATCAGATTTTTAACAGCTCAATCCGTAATCCGATCCGTGAGTTACGTATTTGATTTTTTTTTTAATCTGTTACCGATCCATAGGTGTAGCAATTCGATCTCAAATCGGATCGGATTCGCAAATTATTTGTCCACCCCTAGTTATTGGTCATTTGATTAAACCCAATAATAATAGTGGTGGTCAGGGGCAGAGCCAATTAAGGCTTGGGGGCACGTGCCCCCCTAACCTGGCCCGCCCAATAGAATATATATAGTTAATTTGTAATTTTTTATAGGGCAAAGTAGCCTTTTCCAAAAAACCCCTTGTCTTTTTTTATCAAAAAACCCCCCTCGACTTGTAACTTTTTTCCAATAAATCTCTCTTGTCTAATTTTTTATCAAAGAACCCTCCTCAACTATCTGAAAGGGGTAAAATAGTTGATATTTAGACCAAAATGCCCTTTTATTTAAATATTAATTCTCCCGAATTTCAAAATTTCATATATCACAAACCGTATATTTAAAAATTATAAATAATATATGCACGAGAGAAATAGGCAATCTAAAAATTAATCCAACAATCTTCTTTTATTTTCTTAAAATAAAATATTCGAGATATTTGCAAGAAAATTTTCAGAATTATTCATTTATATACAGAGCCGAATATATAAAAAATTTAACCCCAATAGAAATCGATTTCATGAGATATCATATTTTGCGTCAAAGTATTTAAGTTTTTTTTTATAGACTTACCATTTTAAAATAAAATAAAAATGAATATTCGGTTCTGTTGCAGATAACACGAGTATTTTATAAACAATAAAATAAAATAAGATTGTTGCAGTAGATTTTTAAATTGTCTATTTCTCTCTGGAAGTTTTGTTAAACAAATTTTATGTTTCTGGAATCCTTGTTTTATAAGCTTTCCGTGCATATATTATTTGCAATATTTTGATGTACGGTTTGTGACATATGAATTTTTGAAGTTCAAAAAATTAAAATTTAAATAAAAGGGCATTTTGATTCAAATATCAACTCTTTTACCCCTCTCAGATAGTTGAAGGGGGTTATTTAGTAAAAAATTAGACAAGGGGGATTTATTACAAAGGGTTACAAGTCGAGGGGGGGTTTTTGGTAAAAAATTAAACGAGGGGCTTACTGAAAAATATTGCAAGTCAAGGGATATTTTATGTACTTTGCCATTTTTTATAATATATGTGAAATATTATATATGGTGCCTCCTAAATTTTTAATTTTTAAAATTATCTAAACTTTTTCTTTCTTTTGTTTAAATTTCTTTTTTCAAAAAAAGTCAAATTTCCCTTTTTGAATCATACTTTAATTTTTTTTCCTTTCAAATATATCTTAATTTTCTTTACTTTTTTCTTCTTAAAATTCTTACTTTTTTCTTCTTAATTTTTTCCTTTTTGCGTGTTATCCCCTCTTAATTAAAATTTTGTCTCTTCCCCTAGTGATGTGGCGGTGAAGGAGCTAAACCAGAGAACCGGAGAAATTATTCATTGTTACTATTATAAGGATGATGATGATGCGCTACACATGATTATAAACACTCAACCAAAGTACCACATCGGTTTTAATGTATGTCCAATCTACTTGAGAAAATTAACCAACGATCCGGTACTAGTTTTAACTTCTGCAAAAGAAGCAAAAAGGTAGACACGAAAAAAAGTATACAAAAAATAGCTTCAAACAAACGCGGGTGACATCTGTCTTTGCTGCACACATGGTCATAATCCCACTTCATTCCACACTTGTAGCAAAAACTGGTTTCACATCTACATTCCAATTAACAAATCAAGAATCAGCAACATAGATCCCAACCATTTTTATATAAAATAAATATATATATATATATATATAAACATGCAGATCCGATCAGAATCTATTCAATCATACAAGATCGAGTTATTCTCGATAATAAATTCCTATTTGATTTGTTATTAATTGTGATTCAACAACATTATTGGTTAAAAGCGTAATTTTTGGTTAAAAAAATTTAATATAAGAAGAAATTAGCAAATAATGCAAGAAAAAAATATATAATATAGAGTAGAAAATTGGTATTTGAATGTGAAAGAGAGAAAATAGAGATAGAGAAAAAGAAAAGAAAAAAAAATAAAATTGATAAAAAACACCATTAATAATATGTGAATATTACAAATTATGACATTTATATTCCAGTAAATACATATTATGTATGATGTTAAATAATATATATAGCGTATTATACTTTAAATTATATCGATCATATTGAATAATCAAGTATTTATCATCATTCATATCTTTGTTTGACTAATAGATTATTGGATTCAGTTATCAAATTTTGATTATTAAATTCAGATCCAAGTTATCAATTCGAATCGAATTTAATTAGATAAAAAAAAATGAAACCTGATATGTTGAGAGGTGTACTAATAACGTATGTGTATATATATATATATATATATATATATATAGATATATGCATATTGAGAAGGAGAGTGGGCTAACCTGCATCTAATAAATGAACAACCTTTAGCACGTTCAACACAATGTTTGCATGCGGGACATCTCATCCACTTCTTCCTCTTCTCAACCACCCCAAACTCCAAATCACTACTACTATCTTCACATTCATAGTCTGCATGCCACGGTTGCTTGCACTGGAAGCAAAACAGCCTCTTGCAATGGGGACACTTGGATCTCCTCACAAGATCCCCTACTCCACACTCAGTCACAATTACCAAAGCCGAGCAATCCCGGTAGGGACAGTAACATGTATCCAACCCTAGAAGAGCTAAGTTGCAGAGCATGTCGCACCACTTGTCAAAAAGTGGTGCCGGGATGATGTGCCTGCAAGAGAGAGGATCCAACAGCTGACCACAGACGGGTGAATAAGGACATCTGATTTTGCTTCGATTGTATTGTTCAATGCTCACTTTGATATGCTTGGCTATGCAATCATTGCAGAATGAACAAGCACATCTAACATTGTTTTCAAACTTGTTGGTTGATGTTGCCAACATGGTTTCAAAACATATGCTGCAACGGAATGTTGATGCTTCCTCTTCATCCTTCAATTTGTGTTTCGAAAACTTGAACATCTGTACACAATTCATTCAATGGTATATATATATTCAAACAAGGATATTCAAACATAAATGTTACAAAATAAAAATTCAGAATTACTTACGAAAATCCTCATATTGGATCAACGCTTTCGGTTTTGACAAATAACGTAAGGGCTCTTTAGGGTTCGGTGGGTACCATAGACGAAGAAATATGAGTAGGCTTCAGTGCCCTAGGTCTTCTTTCTAATTATTATTTACTTGCTTAAAACGTCAATTATTAATTTCCTTTTTTTTTTTTCCTATATATATTTTTTCTATATAAATTAAGTTAAGATGTATCATATAATTGATTTTTGAAACATTATACTTTAAAGTTGTGATGTTTAATTTCAAGTTATGTTTATTTAATATTACGTAATTTAATGTTTGTTCAAGATATGTTTGTTTAGCATGTTATTATTTTTTCACTTTTTTCTACTTATTTAAAAACTGTCATTACTAAAGAAATTTTGTGTATATATATACATTATATATCTCAATCTTTGACAAATTTAAATTTTGTGTAATTACATTCCCAAAAAAAAAAACAAATTTTTTCTACTTATTTAAAAGCTGTCATTATCAAAGGAAATTTTGTATATATGCATTATATTATATTATATCTTAATCTTTATCTTTATCTTTTGACAAATTAAAATTTTGTGTAATTACATTACCAAAAATAAATAAATTTTGTGCAATCATTCTATCTACAAAACAACAGAAGTCTCAAAACATTTACTCCCCGAAATCTTTCCTCAATTAGTTGATATCAACAATTTAACCCACAAAAAAAATACAAAAAAAAATGAAAATTTCAAATCCACAAGCCATCCTCCCCTATATCTCCCTACAATAGCATCAAACTACCAACCAACAAAAAAAAAAAAAAATCAAATCAAATAATAGCATTCACAATCAATGCCGATTTCTGTTCGGTGACCCAGAAGCTTGATTCAAGTTTCAGTAACCAAATCACAAGCTCTATGCTGCAGTTCAGTTCGTCAACGAGCTTCTCAACATCGGCGAGCAGAACTAACCAAACCAGACCCAGCAACCTCCATTGTTTCCGGAATGTATGGTACATCTACTTTAAATCGGAGTTTCTTTGAAAAGGGACAATATTTTGCTTGTTTAATGAGGTTGTTGCCAGAATTTACAAAGCTTGGTCTTTGGTCGGATCAGAGAGATTTCAATTTCAAAAGTAAGTAAGTTTGGTCTTTGACCGGATCAAAGAGATTTCAATTTCAGAAGGTGAGAAGCCTAGAAGAAAATAATGAAATATCAAGAGGATATAGAATAAAATTTTGGATGAAAATCACTTTTATGTTTTGGAGAAAATTTAAATTTGTATTTTGTATAAATTTCAAATATGCATGCATATACACCTGCCAAAATATCCTTTTTACTAAAAGGGCCATGTCAACAGCTTCCAGAGTGGCTTTTAAATGAGAGTGTATTATTACCACGTGAACGTGACCATGTGTGCTCTCACTGTCAAATCTTGGGGCAATTGTTGAGTTACATAGATTGTCTGATCTTTTGTATTCCATGGGTCGTTTTTAAAGAATACATTTTGGAAGACTGTTAAGTTTTAGAGCATTGAAAAACGTGTGAAATATGGTATGTTTGCTGGTTAAAGATAAAGTGAAGCCAATGCTTATAATATCACAAAAGAATCAATGATATCATTACACATTAGCTATAATAGACATAAAGTTACTACTCCTTACCATTAAAGTTGGGAAGTATTGTTATTGTTTTTGTTTTTATTTGTTGTTTATTGTTAAAGTTGGGAAGTATTGTTATTGTTTTTGTTTTTATTTGTTGTTTATTGTTAACGTTCATGGACCATTTTTATTAACATAATTATTTTACACTTCAACTGTCATGAGTCTATGGTCCAAATATGTAATGTACCTCCATCTTTCAATTGATGTCATGGTTGGAATTCTTCTCATTTATTTTTTCCCTTTTGAAGATCAATCACTCAAAACTTTCAGAATGATGAATTTGTCTCAAAATGTAATTTTCTATATTAATCACTATTTTCACCAATTACATGGGGAATTCAATGCCAGATCTATCAAAAACAAGTATGGAAAGATGGAAACAAATACAACACTATTGACTATTAAACTGTACCAAATTTTAGGGTAAGAGAACAAAAAGCCAAAAGGCAAAACAAAACGCTAGTAGACTGCTAAAAGACATCTTGTGAAACCATTCATAGCCCTACACTGTGCAAACTTTGAAACGCTCATCCAGGACATGCACATTAACAAAGGAATCAAGTCATCTTCAATTATCAACCTGCCGCAGTATCCATAGCTCTTCTTCATGTCAGAAATAGAGGAAGCATTCGTCAAAAGTTGTCTTCATATGGATCATCATCTCTAAACATGTATCGACTGAAGTGCTGGACCTTAAATTTCCACTCCCCTTCTGCTGGATTGTAAGAAACGAACTCAGCACCTTGGTCTTTTGCTGCCTTGATCAGCATCCCTCTGTATCTATCAACCTTCGGCCCATCTGTGTTCTGTTTCCCGGTTTTTTTGTCAGTGCATGTGATGTTCAGAAGAGTTACCACTGCAGGCTTGTTGAGACCTTGTCCAACAGGGGGTTTCTTGCTCTCATCCATATACACTATCACCTCACGGTTATTAAACTGGACAAGGGAATTGAGATCAAGCTGCCGCACATCTGTCTCCCCAAGAAACTTGACACTGCCATAGCCATGCCGTCCAACCACAAAGTCATTCACACGAGAGCAGAACCCTGGCTCGGCCCTTTCCTTCAGTGCCAACTCCTGGATTTGAGGTTCTGTATAGTATTCATGACGTGGGAGATTTGGCATCAGTGCCTTGACATCGACCACATGTTCGCACGTCATTGCAGCCTCACCAGCTCTGTGCCCAGTGACTGTAGTATGTGAGGCACCCTTTTGGATGGAATCATTATCATGTACCCAGTCATGTGTAACGTTAGGTTTGACACAACTAACACTCTCCTTTTCCGTGCTATTTTCACCTGAATTTTCTGCAAAATTGCCATAAAGAATAAGACTACAAGCATAAACACTAATGAATGGAACGTATTAAATTGAATTATGAGAACATTGCTTAGACTTTACAGACTATCAATAACCATCACCCTGTTCTCTTTGCTTCTTCTATGAATCACAATAGGTGATTACTTCTTGTTCCATTTTGTTTGTGCTACTAATTAGAAATTCCCAAGACCAAACAGCAAAAAAGGGTGATTAATTTATTTATTAATATTTTTTTTTCAACTAAGTCCTACACTCTCCAGGGAAACCACATAGAAACAGCAGAGTCTGCACAGACAAGGAATAACAGAAGGGAGAAAGATCTTGGCATTTCACTATTTGTAGATTACTTAATCAAAATCTTTTTACATTTCTAAATACTTGACTATCGGCTAATAGAAATTCAAAATTCTCTACTATAATAATTGACAAGAATAATTGTTGAGGCATTCGCCCAGAACATATATTACATAATAAGAGCTATACTTCTATCATATATTTCACATGTAAAATATTTTACATGTGACATTAAACATACATTGGGATAATATATGTAAGAGGGGAAGGAAAATAAGATTTCTCAATTTCACAATGCATAAGTTGAGCCACAAAAAGAATCAAAAATAACTTCATCAATCTATGATCTCCATACCTTATTCATAATGCTTCTACTAGTCTGAACAATAAATTAATAATTCTTTTTGCTGATTGAAAGTTTGCTAATATATAAAAAAAAAAATTATGACAAAGTGACAAAGGATTTCAGATGCATCTCAATCATTTGCTGCTCATTACAAATTAAATTTAAAAATATATTTATAGCTACAAAATACATTTGCTCAGGCGCACGATTATAAACTGGTGAGACTGGTGATTGACAAATTTGAATAACTTCTTTTATTTTGCAAAAATAAATTAAAAAAAATTGTATTACTTTGACATAACACAATCCAATGTGGAACAAAAAGTAAGGGAAATATTTTCTTAAGAAACAAAATTAAGAGATCACCACACTTAGTACCAAATGGAAGCACTTACGATTCTCATAGGCATTACTAGATGCATGCACCAGTGGAGATGGTTTTTCTGGACTAGCTTTTGGAGGCCATTTTTCCGTGGGACTAATAACGAAAGCTCTTGGATTCTCTCTTGGAATGAATATAGGCATGCTAGCTATTCCTTCATCAGCACTATAAAAAGGAATCTGCATAAAGATTTAGGAAACAGATGAATAAATGTACAACATTTATATATATGGTCTTCTTTCTTCTTTTTTTTCCTAGTTGCTTTCTTCCTTCTTTCTTCTTCTTTTTATTTTTTTTAATTTTTTATTGTGGTTGGGAGAGAGAAAAATAGTATTATATATATCCATATTAATCCCAAATAATTCTCACCTTTGGTCCATCTCTTTTAGGATGATATTTCTGAACCACCGTAATCTGTCTACGAGACAAGTGTTTAGAAGTCAGAAGAGATGAAATCCTGGTGGGAGCAGACCTGTCCTTCACCTGATTGCAAATAAATGTTATGATCATTGATACACTAAACACTAAGTACTTCTTTTTGACACACTGCTAATAAATAATTACTAGAAAACCAGTATGACACTTCTAAACGTTTAGCACAAGCCGCTAGACAAGAGACACGTATACAATTTGTTTGGATGCATACAAATATGTCCAGCTTTCTTCACTTGTAAAATTTTCAGAAGCATACACATTTTTCATATTTTATCCGTAAGATGTAATTGAAGTTCATTATAAAACACTAAGTGTTACAACATTTAAGCGGATATGATCTTCTTCACGCAGCCATTTTGTTCCATAACATACACAATACCTCATATCCTTGTCAATATGTGTGAGCGCGCGCAAGCGCCTGTGAATTCCATAAAAGACACGTGTATATGTCAATTCTCAAAATCAGCCATACCAACAGCCAATTGTCCTCTGTAAATGTCACACTCATGTTTGTGTCCTCAACTCATACTTAACAGATTAACAGCACATTCTTACAGAAGCATCGCATTGCATCCAGAAACAGACAACTTCAGACATGTAAGACTTACAGGCATGCTAGAAATTCCATATTGAATTGAGGGTGTGGATCCAGGGATAGTTGACATCGGAAGCACTGCATGTGGATTTCCAAAAGGACTAGTAACAGCTGGCTGCCCTATTACAGGGCCTTGAGCGGGAGACCTGAAAAACATGTAATGACACAAGAAACCAAATGAATAAACCATGAATAAATGAAATGAAAGAAGATAATTCAGCCAAGACAGGAGTTCCAAGTTGTTCTTTATGTTTCAAATTATGACCGAGAATACCGATTAGCCGGAATGACAAAAGCAAGAAACCTTTGCTTTTCTTGGTTCAATATCTGGATATTAATCAACTGAAAGGCCCTAAATGGGTAGTTTGTATCTCTATAGAAATGGATCGATTTCATTAACTTTACACAGAATTAAATGTGAGCTAATCCTTATTTTTTTATAGAACATTAATTCTATTTGCTTTTTTCACCAAATTTATTGGGCTAGGTTGATATTTCAGTTTTTTCTTCAGTTATAATGATGTTCAATATAGACATCCAACTTGATCATTCAATTATTACGTATAACAATACAGAATAATTCATCTTTCATCGACAGGTCACCAGTTGAGAATATGTCTACACATCAAAACCTGTAGAACTAAAGTCTTAAACGAAGAAAGACATTATGGTGCCTATGAATCAAACAACGAATCATGCATGCAAAACAGGTCCTCCCAGGGTAAAATGCACCTCTTTAGAACTATAGCAACCTAGCCCAAGACTTTTTTAGGTTAATAAAATAAATAAAACATTGTCCAGAATACAAAGTGCAAATCAGTAATAAAACATACCGTTGAGAAGGATCTACCGTCTGAGTAGTTTGCGATGGCTGCAGAGTGGAGGAAGGTTGCACATAGAAAATATAATCAAAAAAATATCCAGTTCCTATACATGACTACGATGTAACAATCCAAAATCAAACTGGAAGGAATGTTAAATGAAAAAAGCATAAAGAAAAAAAAAAAAAAGCTTGAAAGTAGATGAGTATTACTTATTTCCTTTTGATAAGAATTGACATGCTATTATTAAATAAACAAATATCTCATAAAAGGAGGTCAACTACATTCAACAAACATAGTGAAGTTGCCACTGTAGAAGAATCATAATTTTTAAACCTTGAATATCATGGGGTTACTTACGGTAGATTGACCAGAATCTTTGTACTAATCAAAAAGGGAAAAAGAGAACTTACTAATGTTTGAATAGAAGCAAAAGGATTGGTTACGCAAAGCGGGGAATTGCCAGGTCCAAACGAAGAAGAGCCCTGCCCACATGAAGAATTTGTCTGCTCAAGTGAGGAAGTAGCATGAAATACTTGGGATGACTGACTGCTAAAGGGACTTAAGCCAGAGCTAGGTCCTGAAGCTGCTCCTGGAGCTGTAGTAGAACTGTAGATGGAGGGCGACAACGAAAAAGAGCCAGAAGTTGTTGCTTGGAGGAGAAATGGATTGGAAGTGGTTGAGGAAGAAGTAGAACTGAAGATGGAGGGTGACGATATAAAAGAGCTAGAAGTTGTTGCTTGGGGGAGAAATGTATTGGAAGTGGTTGAGGAAGAAGTAGAATTGAAGATGGAGGGCGATGACACAAAAAAGTTAGAAGTTGTTGCTTGGGGGAGAAATGGATTGGAAGTTGTTGAGGAAGAAGTAGAACTGAAGATGGAGGGCGATGACACAAAAAAGTTAGAAGTTGTTGCTTGGGGGAGAAATGGATTGGAAGTGGTTGAGGAAGAAGCAGAACTGAAGACGGAGGGAGATGACACAAAAAAGTTAGAAGTTGTTGCTTGGGGGAGAAATGGATTGGAAGTGGTTGAGGAAGAAGTAGAACTGAAGATGGAGGGCGATGACACAAAAAAGTTAGAAGTTGTTGCTTTGGGGAGAAATAGATTGGAAGTGGTCGAGGAAGAAGTAGAATTGAAAATGGAGGGCGATGACACAAAAGAGCTAGAAGTTGTTGCATTGGGGAGAAATGAATTGGAAGTGGTTGAGGAAGAAGTAGAACTGAAGACGGAGGGCGATGACACAAAAAAGTTAGAAGTTGTTGCTTGGGGGAGAAATGGATTGGAAGTGGTTGAGGAAGAAGTAGAACTGAAGACGGAGGGCGATGACACAAAAAAGTTAGAAGTTGTTGCTTGGGGGAGAAATGGATTGGAATAAGTTGAGGAAGAAGTAGAATTGAAGATGGAGGGTGATGACACAAAAGAGCTAGGAGTTGTTGCTTGGGGGAAAAATGAATTGGAGTTGACTGTGGGAGTCCAAGGATTCACAGATGGATGGCCAGGTGTTGTCGAAGGAGTAAATTGACCCACAGTACCGCGCCCATTGCTTGATTGACCCACAGTACCGCGCCCACCTGAATGAGTTATCAAATAAAGAAAAATGTCATTCGTACATGCCATTTTTGAAGTCTGTAATAAAATCAAATAAAAGAGAAATGCAGCCACACACATGCACTAAGTGGTAAAGCATACCTTTATCTCCTAACTGATAATCCTCCCACCTCAACCCTTCATGGCTTTTGTCTTTGTGAACTGACATGGCGGAGATCGACTGCAGTTTTCCTCCAGTTCGTCTGTTACTCTCACCATCTACCTCAGCAGTTGGAGTATACTTCTTTACCCTACTTCCTCCAAATTGACCACCAAAAGCTGACTGACTAATGCCTGCTCTTTCAGATGCTTGCAGGGTTGTCTGGACTCCTGCAAAATAGATACCAATTCGGATGACTTGATACAATGCCCTCATACCTGTCAAAAGATATTTAACATTGCATATTTGTGCAAGCAGAAAAAAGAAATATGGAAATTACTTACCAAAAGGGAAAGTCTGAGTCACAAAAGGAGATGGTTGGCTAAAGTTTGGAATGGTAGCCGGGGTGCTTGTAACACCAAAGGCTGCATTACTTGTTGCATTAAGGGTCGGGCCAGCAGTAGCAAATGCAGGTTGACTTGATGTACCAAAGTCAAATACAGTGCTTCCAAAATTTGATTGGGTCTGTTGGGATGCACTCCCAAATACAATAGGTTGATTAGGATACGAACCAAATCCTCCAAATGTAGGCCCGGACATAGAAAATCCTGTGAAGTGGCACAAGAGAGAGTTTCCAGCTATAAGACAATCAAGAAAAGATGGGCAGAAGAAATATATATATATATATATATATATATATATATTACCTAAAATTCTAATAATATGGTACAAGATGATCAGAAAAACTCAACACCATTATCTCAATTGCCAAGAAACATATAAAAAAGCAATGCGAAAGAGGCAAATTATGTGCCAAAGTATGTTAGTATCCATATAAACAGAGATCTGAAAAGGAAAAGAATATCTAACTTTTTCTAAACTTTAATCCATCAAGAATATTTGAGTTATGGATGGTGAATGTTCCTTGACCATTTTGTAATGTAAATAACCATAGCTTGCAATTTGAAATATATGAGAATAAACGCATTTAAATCAATCTCCCACACTTTCAAGCTTGATGGAATCTGTAGTATAAAAAAGGTATCTAAGATAATTCTCCTACAAGTGAAAATACGATCAAACTTATACTGTAGATATGTTTCCCTATGTTCCTCCCTACACAAGAAACTTTTAAAAAATATCGCACTGATAAAAAATTGTCTGAAACACTTCCCAATAAATGAATGGTAATGATTGGTAATGTGAGCTCTTCTAAGTTCATATGTACCCCTTCCCAAGTGTAAATGGAACTTAAATGGAACTTGTAACCATTAAATAAATCTTGAATTTCTTTCCCCTCTCTACACTAATAAGATTCCAGAAGGGTGACTTGATAAAACCTGCGGTCTGAGACTACATATATGCTCCAAAACTTCATTCCTGAACCTTTTCAAGGACACAGGACATTTCACTAGGTCCATAAAGAAGTCAAATACACACACACACACACACACATATATTCGAAGAGAATCTAGTGTTGTCAAATATAAATATAAAAGAATTATTGTTCCAATTTAAGTTAGGGAAATGGTATTAGCATTCCACTTTTGTATTCTTGGCCTCCAGCCCCTTTTTCTTTTACACTTCACTTTGAGGGGTAATCGTGTAATTTTCTTAATTAAAAGAACCATTTGGAGTGTAATAGTGCAGAAGTGGAGTGCCAATTATGTTATTGGAGCTCCGAACAAGTAAAACTTCACCTTCTCTGTTAAAAAAGGAAAATACAAAACAAAATAGAGTCATATCACATATGTTGATCAAATGTAACCATACTTTGGTTATGAAATCACATCATAAAGGAGACCCATGTACAAGCAAGACACCATCTGGATTGGTGAGAAAAAGCTAAAAATATGGAAATCAACAAATGATTGAGAAAAGAAACTAACATACAAAACAATTCAAAATAAATATGCATCATAAAAATATATTAATGTGCTAACTAGAAAAGGGCAATGAAGAGCTACCAGAAGCAGGGTTTGAAGAAGCACTAAAAGCAGGCGTCGAACTTCCAAATGTAAATGCAGGAGACGATGTGGCATTGAATGATGATGCAGAAGCTGAAGAAGAAGTTGCACCAAACAAGCCAGTTGAGGTTCCACCAAATATTGATCCTCCTGTATTGCCAAAGTTTGTATTACCAAAGTTAGGATTTCCGGTTTGCCCGAAAGAAGTTGCACCAATCAAGCCAGTTGAGGTTCCACCAAATATTGATCCTGCATTGCCAAAGTTAGGATTCCCGGTTTGCCCGAACACTGATGGCCCCCCAAAGGGGCTACTAGCTGGCTGTCCAAAAGCTGTTATACAAGAACGAAATAATCAAATAAAATTATTAGAATGACCCTCATATATCTGATGGCATATGAACAAAAGGACAAAAAAAAAAAAAAAAAAAAAAAAGGTCTATCATGACATGATTGAAAAGGAAAATCGCCAATGATTGCATCAAAACAGTACAATTATCATGACAACTTTGAAAATATAGTGGCCTTAGCATCAACAAATACCCATTCGATTCCTTAGTTGGTTTCTTCAATTTACAATTTGACTAAAAGATAAATCAAAGAACATGAGAACTTACAATTGAATGTGACAAGCTTAAAACAGTTGGTCTGAACCCAAAGACCAATCCATCATAACCACACACACTCAGTATGAGAACATGTTATTGCAAATTTCAAGAAAATATCAAAAGAACATAATTAATCAGAGTATAATTACACTCGAATAGTGTCCTTAGCATACGCAAATACCCATTCGATTCCCTAGTTTGGTTTCTTCAATGTGCAATTTGACGGAAATATACATACATACATACATACATACATATATATATATATCAAAGAACGTGAGTACTTTGAGTTGAATGTGATAAAAGATTAAATCGGTTGGACTAACCCAAAGACCGAGTCATCATAACCACACACATAATCAAATATGAAAACAATTTATTGCAATTTTCAAGAAAATATCAAACAACATAATGTTCCAGAGTATAAACAAAATCTGAATAAACCGAATGATACAGAGCATTACAGAATAATAATTACGAGAAAAATTACACTATATCCCGAACAAATAAAACAATAAAACTAATGCAAGCGTATATATATTCATAAGAGATTTGATTAAAGAAAATTAATTAGACATTAACAATATTTGGCATATCTAAGCCGAGAGAGTACATGAGAGTTCAAAATGAATCTAAACTTCCTCAAGAAAAAAATAGTAATAATAATAATCAAATAAATACATATTAACACATACCATTAGTGGAATTGAACATCTTCAATCGCGAGCAGAGTCGACAAGATCACAAGAATCGCATAAAGTCAGCATATACCAGGGTGCATGTGTTTTAGAGAGAGAAAGAGAGAGAGAGAAAGAAAGATATATATAGAGAGAGAAGGGTACGGTTTCAGACGAGTTGCTTACTATTGACGCTAATAGTAGCGTTGTAGTGAGAGGGCGACCGTGTACGGTTTTAGAAGCTTACACTCAACGCTACCAAGGTCGGTTTATTTGTTTGGGGAATTTTTTAAACTTATGCCCTCTTGTTTCAATTTATTACCAGATACCCCTTCTAACTTTTATGTTTTTCATTTGATCTTGCATTGTTCTGAATTTATTGGATAAATTACATTCACCACCACTAATGTGTAGTTTAATTAAATAGTTCTCCCTTATTAATTCAAACTTTATAGCATCGCATGCAATTAGTAATTTGTGACATTTTGTGACATGATACTTGTTAGTTATTACTGTATGTTAAACAAATTTAATTGTATTTTTTTAAACTTTGACCCCACTTTTAAACTAAAATAACATTAACTATCATTGTCAAGAGGATTAGGATTTGAAATGGAGTGGGTTTGATTCGAGACCTGATTTAATGTGAAGTCCATTTTAACTAATTTGAGTTTGGATTTTTTTTTTTTAATCTAAATTTAAAATGGGTTAAATATGGATAATCGTTGACAAATTCATCAAGAATTTGGGACTAAATACGAAAGTGAGTAACATTTAAATAGGTCAACTAATATTTAATCTTTTTGAATTTTATTAAAATTATATGGGAGGCTTATGAATCATTTTTATATTTACTCTATTTGAATCAGGGCGGTAATCTAATGATACTTTCTTATCTTGTGGTCCAAGACTATATTGACCAATAACAAATTGTCACGCAAGTAAAAAATAGAATAAAAGCTAACACATTTGCTTGTGTTGTAGTTTGTTATTAATTAGAATCATATTGTCCAAGCTATGTAAAAATTTATGGCCTCCAAGTCCCTTTCGCGCATGGTGGGTGACTGAGTGCTGAGTGAGTCATTTTAAAGGCATATTTAAAAACTTTTTTTACTTTAAAAAAAAAAAAAAAAATTTGAATTTATTTGTCAACTGCTCCTTGTAAAAATAGAATGAACAAAATAAATTTGCTATTTGTATATCAAAATAGGAAGAAGAAAAAAAATGTTATAACAAAGACAAGTGTCATGAGTTAGTTGAATGCCTGCACGCCACATAACACAAAAGCTCCTGTATGTACCGTCATTCACAAACAATCCACATATATTATTTAAATTGGATATTTTTACACGATATGAGAGATGAATTCAATATGTCTTACCACTAAAAAACAAAAATGGTTGAACGGTATAAATACAGAGTTGAATTCTATTCAAGTAAGCATCCATTTTTTCTTATAAATTTAAACCATTCAGAAATAAGTTCAAATAGGGAAAAAAATATGGGTGTGTGAGTTTTTTGTCAACGTAAATATAAATAAATAAATAATAAGATCAATACACCAAATCAATTGGAGAAAGGATTGAAAAAAAGAAAAAAAAAAAAGGTTCCTCAGAGATTTGAAGTCCACCATAGAATTATTTGAATAGGATGTTAATACAAACCAAATATTGCACTAGGAGAGAGAGAGAGCACCAAGAAACATATGAAAAATCAAGAAAATTCCCATACAGCAAACTGCTGCTTCAGCAGTAATATTGGACCATCTTCTAAGCCATACTTTATAAAACAAAACTGCTAATTTATTTTGAAAACATACAACAAAAATTCATTTTCTTAATGAAAATATTCACAACTATAACAATCTAGCCCATGAGACACTCTTTAACATAGTCCAGAATACAAAAAAATGTAAACCATCTGACTAAACCTTTTTTTTTTTTTCCTAAATATCTGGCTAAACTTTTGTTTCCTCTCTGGGTTGTTTTGTTCTTCTTCTCTTGTATTGCGACACCTTTGCCTCCTTTGAATAATATCCTGCTTACAGAAAGAATACGGTTGAACAGACGTAATCTGACCACGAACTCCAGTAAAGGCTCCGCAGCCACTTAAACCTTACAAAATGTCACAAAAAATTGAATGTCAGCTGCATGGAATAAGAGCCAAAGTATTCTATCTACCAAAAGAACAGACTAGGAATACAATGATCTAAAACCGACCTGCTGATGACTGGCCATTGTTACACTAGGAAACGCGCTTGCTGTCTGAGTAGTACAAAAGGAAGGCTGCATGTACAAAATATAAAGAAAAAAATGTTGTCAATCTCCATACGTTACATCAAACTTGAAAAATCAATAAATTGAAAAGGTAATAAAAAAGAAAAGAGAATATTTGAAAAGGGGATGATGTTATTCCTTTTTTCCTTTTTCCTTTTGATAAGAATAGGGAAACAATTATAAAATAAGCAGAGTAACTAATGGAGGTCAATCGCATTCAACAACCATATAAAAAAAGCTTGACTATTATCGCTCAAGGGGAAAGAAGAAAACTTACAGTTGTTCGAATGAAACCAGTAGGATTGCTCGTAGAAAGTAAGAATGGCGTGGTTGATGAAAAGCTACATCCTAATCCAGATCCAGTTGATAGTCCAACAGATTGAGTGGATGAAGGAGCAGTGCCCGGTCCAAACCAAGAAGAGTTCTGTCCACATGGAGCATTTGTTTGCCCAAGTGAGGAAGCAGCTTGAAATACCAGGTATGAATGTCCACATGGAGAACTGAAGATGGAGGGTGACAACACAAATGTAGGTGAGGTGGATGTACCAAAAAGGTATGGGAAGGAGGTTGCAAAATAAGAGGCTGGCACTATTATGAATGTAGGTATAGATGGTGAAATCGTCCCAAGAGGATTTCCAGAGGGCAGTGCATTAAAGCATGATGAACTGGATACAGGAGTACAAGACACTACAGAGCCTGGAAAGCTCAAAGATGTTGAACGGGGGGCAAAAGGATTGCAAGCGACCGAGGAAGAGAAGGGATTCACAAATGGATGACAAAATGCAGCTGAAGGAACAGCAGGGTTTGACTGTGTAGTGGAAGCATTGAAGTCCATCCCATCTGCAGATTGAACTGCAGGGCTTTGCACACCTGAATTTGGCATCAACGGAAAATGTCAAAAAGGCCCAGAATCAAAATAATATGAAGCAAATATATTAGCATTAGAATATGTGGAACATAAGAGACTTCAATCTTATGCAAGCATATTAGCATTGGCATTTCTTGTGTGATACCGATACCCTTCAAGTCATGAAATGTCCTCCCGGGTGATGCAATGGATCTGAGCTTGTACCACTTCCTCTATAGTGGCAAATCGGTTTCTTAATTCCCTAGGACTAAGGGACTGAGACAGAGATCTCATCTCTCCCAATCTTTCAGTAATTGTGATGAGGTCCTTGAACATAGTCTAAAGAATAAAATAAAATCACAAGCACTGCTTTATTAGTGAGTTGCTCATTGTTTGCCAGAGGGGACTATTTGTCATTGTGTTAACGAATGCATTAGAAAACTTACACCGCTTGTCTGGTCGCAGGGCAAACAAAGAGAAGAGCTGCTTTTTATTATCAGGGGAAATTATGTGGGTGAACTGTTAAAGTTCTTCAGATTTAATTATAACAATTCTTACTAAAAGGTTTCTTTAACATTCAAAATTGTGCAACCAAAAACTAAAAATAAAAACGTAAAGCACTCACCAGAAGGACGAGACCGAGTCACAAAAGTAGATGGAATAGTTCTAGGTCTGTTGCTGCGAGCTGCCGAAGTTGATTGGCCAAACGGTGGAACGGGAGGAACGTTAAATCCAGCTGTGCTTGATGCACCAAAGCCAGAAGTGCTCGGTGAACCAAAAAGGCTGTACCTACCTGAATTTGTTACTAATAAAGAAAATGTTAGTACATGCCATTTCTATAATAAAGCCAGACATGAGAGAAATGAAGCCACAAATATACACCAGTAAAGCATACCTTTATCCCCAAACTGATGATCCTCCCACCTCAGTTCTTCATGACTTTTATCATGGTAGAGGGGCATGGCAGAAATTGACTGCAGTTTTTCAGCAGGTTGTATGCTACTGGAGCCATCAAAAGTTGTGGTATAAGGTGCTATCCTACTGCCTCCACATCGACGGCCAAAATCTGACTGTCCAATGCCTCTGCTTCCACATCGACGGCCAAAATCTGACTGTCCAATGCCTGTGCTTCCAAATGTTTGCGGAGTGGTTTGGAACCCTGCAAATAGATTGGGAGTAAAATAGTGCTTATTGAGCCTGAACAAACTAAAGTACTTTAGAATTAAATATGAATGCCTATTAAAAGAATCTTTAACATTCCAAATTTGTGCAATAAAAAACAAATAAATAAATATAGACAATACTCACGAAAAGGGGAAGCCTGAGTCCCAAAAGGATATGAAGTAGTTCCAATTAAGCTGTTGGTTCCAATTAAGCTGTTGTTTCCAAATGCTGAAGTTGATTGGCTAAAATTTGGAACGGAAGCAAAGCTGAATCCTGGGGTACTTGATGCACCAAAGCCAGAACTGCTTGATGTACCAATGGAAGGAGCGCTTGATGATCCAAGTCCAGATACAAAGGTATTTGGTGCTCCAATTGGAGCACCAAATGCACCTCCACCAAAAGCTATTCCTGTGCTGCCAAATGTTGATGCTGATGAGGAGCCAACTGCAGGGATTCTGGTTGCATCAAAGCCAGAACTGCTTGATGTGCCACTGCCAAGTCCAGATACAAAGGTATTTGTTCCTCCAAATGCAGAGGTGCTTGGAGCATCAAATGCAGCTCCACCAAAAGCTGGTGCTATAGACACACCAAAAGCTGTTCCTGTGCTGCCAAATGTTGATGCTGATGAAGAGCCAATTGCGGGGGTTCTTGTACCACCAAAGTCTGCAGTAATTGCTATGTCAAAGGCCAGGGTTCCAGCAGTAGCAAATGCAGGTTGACTTGATGCACCAAGGGGAGCGTGTGTACCAAATACAGTGTTCCCAGAAGTTGATTGTGTTCGTTGGAATGCACTTCCTGTAATAGGTTGATTAGGAACCGAAACAGATATCCTGAGTGTAGGCATCTGCCCAAGTATAGAAGATCCTGTGAAAGTTACACAAGAAGGAAAGTATTCAGCTAGAAGATTATCAAAAAAGGTTAAGGAAATAAAGTATTAGCACAAATAAAACGGTATTGTAGAAATTAAAAATGGATTCCACACCTAAGTTTAAGTCAACATGTCATAAGACGATCACAAAAGATCAATACAATTATATCTTCATTTTTTTTTTTTCCCTGAAATTGTCAATACCATAATCTTGATTGTCAAGGACCATATAAAAAAGCAGTGCCAAAGAGGAAACTTAAAGTCCAACGCATGTTTGCATCTATAACAACAGAGATGTGAGAGAGAAAATAATATCTATTTTTTCGGTATTTATCAAACCTGTTCTTAACTTTTAAGCAATCAATAGAGTGAGTTTTTAATTACCGAATAAAAATAAATAAATAGAGTTATGGATGTTGAATAACCATAACCTGTAATATAAATAACTGTGATATTGTGGACAGAATTTGGTTTCAGCTTTTTGATCCGCCAACCCGTTGATTCAGCTTTGTGTGGGCCCAAAGGTCTGGGGGTTCGGGGGAAGCGCCCCCATTGAAAATATTTTGACCCATTTTTTGCTTGCAGGTCATGAACCATGTTTAATACTCTCTTGTAGCCCGCTATATAAGGACATTTATGTGAGATATAAATTTGTAATTGACAAATTTCGTTGTCAAAACGAGTCCGATCGAATTGTAAATTTTCAGTTCGATTTGTCAAGAATCAGGATCGGAAGTGGAATTGAAGAAGTGATCGTGTTCATGCTTCAATACACTCCGGGATGATGAGAAAAATGCTTTAGAAAGGTAAGAGAGTGTGTGAGTACACTTGGGAGGTTTAGAATTAAACTTTTGGGAAGACTTTACAGCCCAACTTGAACTGGTTCAAGTCTCTTGAACAGGTTCAACTTTTGAGGCTTTTTAGTGTTTTTCAAGACTAGCCAACTTGAACCGGTTCAAGTGTCAAAGTTGTTTTCCTCGAAAACTCACTGGCCAACTTGAACAAGCACCCTGAATTGGTTCAAGGGACAGTTTTGGTAACTCTGTTTCCTACTCTGCTTTGACTTCCTATTATGTATAGATTTTTACAATAATGATCATGCACGAAATTGACTTGTTTTCCAAGTTAAATTAGGTTTTCAAAAGTCTATAATAACATGTTTTCTCACTTAGGTTTTTACGACTTTTTGCATACAAAATTCTATTTTAATTGAGAGCCATCTTTGTGAGATTTTTCAGTATTTTTTCATTGAGAGCATACACACTATACACATGAGTGATTTAAGGTGTTGTTCTTATTCTGATCAAAGTACGAGTTTGAAGATATCATCAATATCAATTAGAGAAAGCATAATTCATTCTTTCTGCAACAAATTCAGATTTGAAGAAAAAAGGTGTTTAGACCACACTTTGAAGGGGTAAAGGCATTCACGGATTGTTGTTGATCTACCAGCAATCCTTCTACAAAGCTCAAGGAGTAAGTATGAAGTTGAGAGCTCTTGGACGGGGGAGTCGCAAAGCCAAGGGTGTCAGCAAGTTGGGTCTCGGTAGAGTGAAGGGGTGTGAGCCTGAGTCAAAGTTCAGTGTACTTTGCTTCAAACATAGTGGATCGTTCACGCTCGAGACAGCGCAAAAATCCTCGAGGTTTTCCAATTGGTTTTTCTCACTAAAATCCCGGTGTCACTCTAACTTTACTTGCATTTATTTTTGCTTTATGATTTGATTAATGTACTTTTATTTTGGTAAATTTAATTTAAGCAAAAATCGGATAAAAGCAAGTTGAACCTATTCACCCCCCTCTAGGTTGCTAATCCATATTATATTCCACAACCATTCCACATTGTACAACTCTCAATTTATGGTTTGGTGTGGGATATTGAGAGACACTGAAAATTGCATAAAAGAGAGCGAGAGCGAGAGATAGGATTTGGGTGCTAAAACTTGTAATCTCCAGATTTTTGCATATTGTGAAACCTTTTGCAGGATCTTTACCGTAGACGTAGGTTTGCCAAACTACGTAAATATTTGTGTTCTTTGTGCGTGGCGTGTTTATTATTATGTCGTGTTTCGTGATTTATTCCTGGTTCGCTACATTTGTTGTAACAATAACCATAGCTTGCAATTTGTCGTAACAATAACCATAGCTTGCAATTTGAAACAAATGAACATACATAGTTAAGCTTGGGAAAGTCATAAAACCTCACCTTAGCTTTCTCTTATATATGTATTCTACATTAATCCAATTCGACCATACATATTTAAACTTGGAAAAGTCATAACTTTCTCTAATATATGTATTCTACATTAATCCAATTCAACTATACATATTTAAACTTGGAAAAGTCATAACTTTCTCTTATATATGTATTCTACATTAATCCAATTCGACTATGCATATTTAAACTTGGAAAAGTCATAGACATGAGATTCGAAAGAGATTTGAACCAACAAGTCATTCATTGTTCGTATTTCACGCGCGGCAACGGTTTTAGAGAGAGAAGAAAAGCTCAGAGCCTCTTCTGGTCATGAATTATAAACAACATAACAGAAAATGATTGGAGAGAGACAGAGAGAATTAAAAGTTAGACTGATCTCTGGTTATATATAATAGAAAACAGAGTACAGAGAGAAAGTTTTTGTTATAGAAAGAGACATATACCAAAGTGAAATTGAAGGAATACCCATTCTCAGAGAGGGGAAAGAAGTAGGTGTTCTGGGTATTAAAACAAGAAGGAAAAAAGAGTAATTTTATATAGACCATAACGGACATTAACGTCCATCACTTAAAGGGGAGGTAAGTGTGATTATCCAAAATTTACGAGGGGTAAGTGTAATTATCCAAAACTTATGAGAGAAGTGTAATTATCCAAAATTTAGGGGAGCTAAAGTGTAATTGTGTTAATGGATGCATTAGAGAACTTCCAATGCTTGTATAAACTTAAGGCAAACAAAGAGAAAAGTTGCTTGTTAGTATCAGGAGAATTTATGTGAGCTAACTGTTAAAGTTCTTCAGATTTAACTACAACAATTCCTACTAAAAGGTTTCTTTAACATTCCAAATTGTGCAACAAAATATATATGTGTGTGTGTGTGTGTGTGTGTGTGTGTGTGTAATTCACTTACCAGAAGGA
The DNA here is from genome assembly GCF_030987335.1 of Cornus florida. NCBI lineage: Eukaryota > Viridiplantae > Streptophyta > Magnoliopsida > Cornales > Cornaceae > Cornus > Cornus florida. The sequence goes on from NW_026775572.1 coordinate 28,988,023, forward strand.
GAAGACCGAGTCTCAAAAGTAGATGAAATAGTTCCAGGTAAACTGTTGCTGACAGCTGCTGCCGAAGTTGATTGGCTTGATGTTGGGATGGAAGGAAAGCTAAATCCGGCTGTACTTGATACACCAAAGGCAGTGCTTGGTGTACCAAAGCCTGGGATGTAATTACCTGAATTTGGTATCAATAAAGAAAATGTCATTACATGCCATTTTTATAATAAAGCCGAACATAAGAGAAATGCAGCCACAGACACACACCAGTAAAGCATACCTTTATTCCCAAACTGATAGTCCTCCCACCTCAGTTCTTCGTGGTTTTTATCTTTGTAAAGGGACATGGCAGAAATTGACTGCAGTTTTTCAGCAGGTTGTGTGCTACTCCAGCCATCGACAGTTGTGGTATAAGGTGCTATCCTACTTCCTACACATCGACGGCCAAAAACTGACTGTCCAATGCCTGTGCTTCCAAATGTTTGTGGAGTGATTTGGACTCCTGCAAAAAAATTGGGAGTAAAATAGTGCTTATTGAGTTTGAACTAACTACATTACTTCAGAATTACATATGCAATGCCTATTAAAAGAATCTTTAACATTACAAAATTGCTCAATCAAAAACAAAAACTAAATATAGATAATACTCACCAAACGGGGATGCCTGAGTCCCAAAAGGAGATGGAATAGTTCCAATTAAGCTGTTGCTTCCAAAAGCTGAAGTTGATTGGCTAAAATAAGGAATGGAAGCAAAGTTAAATCCTGGGGTACTTGATGCACCAAAGGCAGAACTGCTTGATGTACAAACGGAAGGAGTGCTTGATGCTCCAAATGCAGGGATGCTTGATGCTCCAATTGCAGGGATGCTTGGAGCACCAAATGCATCTCCAGATTTAAAAGCTGGTGCATTGGACACACCAAAAGCTGTTCCTGTGCTGCCAAATGTTGATGTTGATGAGGAGCCAGCTGCCAGGGTTCTTGTAGCACCAAAGGCTGCAGAATTTGTTGCACCAATGGCCGGGGTTCCAGCAGCAGCAAATGCAGGTTGACTTGATGCACCAATTGGAGTACACGCACCAAATACAGTGTTCCCAGAAGTTGATTGTGTTTGTTGATTAGGATCTGAAACAGAAAACCCGAATGTAGGCATCTGCCCGAGCATAGAAGATCCTGTGAAAGTTATACAAGAAAGAAAGTGATCAGCTATAACATTATCAGGAAAGTTGTCAAGAAAAGAAAGTATTAGCACAAATAAAACAGTATAGTAGAAATTAAAAACGAATTCCAAGTTTAAGTCGATATGCCATAAGACGATCGCAAAAGGTCAATACCATTATCTTGATTCTGAAGGAACATATAAAGGAGCAGTGACAAAGAGGAAACTTAAATGCCAAAGCATGTTTGCATCTATATGAAAAGAGATACAAGAAGGAAAAAAATATTTAATTCCTGGGTATGCATCAAACTTGTTCTTAACTTTTAAGCAATCGATAAAATGAGTTATAAATAATGGAAAAAATAAAATAAAGTGATTATTCATTGACCATAACCTGTAACATAAATAACCATAGCTTGCAATTTGAAACAAATGAACATACATGCAGTTCAATTATTCTCCCACCCTTTCAAGTGTAGTGGAATTTGTAGTTAATGAACTTACCCAAAATATCAATTTTATAGGTCTGTTTTGCTACGCTTGTCCCTACATAGAAAATTTTCACAAAGTCTAGCACAAACAGAAAATTGACAGAAACACTTTCCCATTCAATTGGTCTTTCTTTCTCCTTAGAACGAGCTTTGCACCGAAACCGTACATCAATCAAAACTGCAGTTCAGTATTTTTTTTCCCCTTTCTACATGCCAGAAGGGTGACTTGATAGAATCTGAGAAGGTTTGAGCCCTACATCTATGCTCCAAAACTGTTATTCCTGATCCTTTTCAAGGATATAGGCATGAACAGAATTACGTGGGGCGGGTGGAGACATCTATCCCTACTGAATTTTTTTTTTATTTATATTAGACACCCAAAATTTTAGTAATATACCCCACTGAATATTTGGTAAAGTACCCCTGTTATGGTAGTTTGAAAAGCTTTTATCTTATTATTATTCAAGCCTCCCCACCCCCCAAACAAATAATTTTCTGGCTTCATCCTTGGATATAGGACATGTCACAACAAAATATGTTTTTTCTAAAGAATCTAGTGTTGTAAAACAAAACATTAAAAAGGTATTGTACCAATTTATGTTTGGGAAAATATACTAGCATTTGGCTTCATCAATTGATGGGTAATTGTGAGATTTATTTTATTAAAAAGATTATGTGTGGAGTGTAATAGTACAAAAGTGGAGTGTCTGTATCACGTCCCTTTGTGTTGTTGGAGCCCCTGCCAAGTAAAACTTGACCTACTCTATTGAAAGAGAAATATACAATAAAAATATACTCATATCACATAAACAAATCAAATGCAACCATACTTTCTAAAATACAGAGCTGTGCAACCAAGAAATGCAGGACCATGCATGAGCAAGACACCAAATGGATTGGTCGTGCTGTAGTTATTTTCTCTAAAAAACTTAAACTATGGAAATCTCAAATGATTGGAGAAAGCAACTAATATAAAAAACAAATCAAAATAAATATATCATATATTAATGTGCTAAACAGCAAAGGATGATGAAGAGCAACCAAAGGCAGAGTTTGAAGGAGTAAGAGACGATGTGGCACCAATTGATGATGCAGATGCTAAAGAACAAGTGGTTCCAAGCAAACCGGTTGAAGTTCCACCAATTATTGATCCCTCTGTTGATGAATAAATAGGAAAAACTGATGCGGAACCAAATTGGCTACTTTCTGACTGCTTGAGAGCTGTTATACAAAAACAAAGAGAATGGGAAAATATATATATATTAGAATATCCCTCATGTATCTGATGCTATATAACCAAATGGAAAGTGAAAAATAGTTTCATAGTAAGTCTATCATGATATGCTTTATAATGAAAAATCATCAATTTTTGCATCAAAATTGTGTACCACAAGCATTACATCTTTAAGCTGTTGAAACCTTATAAGTGTCACCAAAAAGCCCAAAATCAGAATTATTATAATATGAAGCAAAGATGTTAGCTCTAAATATTTGGAACATACGAAACTTCAATTTTGGAAAAATATTATAACATTAGAATCCACAAATTCAGTTCAATTCAATTTAAGTATAGCATTAGAATTCATGAACGTCATTCATTTCCTTAGTATGTTTATTCAAGGTATGATTTGATTCAAAAGTTTGAAAAAGCACAAACTTTCAGTCGAATGTAATAAGGACTAAAACAGTTGCTATGAACCCAAAGGCCATTCCGTCATCCACACATAATCATTGATTAAAATTTCCAAAGAAAATATCAAAAACTTAATTTTCTCGAGTATGGTTGTACCTCAAAAACCCGAATGATGGGGAGCTTTTCAAAATATTATTAACAACAAGAACAGTGGTCATCTCTACCAAAGTAAAAATTAAATAAATAAATAAATTTTATCAGGAAAATACAAGAACAGTGGCATTAAATATCCAAAACAAATAAAACAAAAAAACCAATATATTTATAAGACTTATAAATAAAAACCAATATATTTGTTAAGACAAACGTTGGGAAGCCAAGAACACAATCAATAAACAAGAAACATGACACAATAAAAACATGCCCCAAATTAATAAGACACGCAGATTTACATGGTTCGGCAAAAAACCGATCAAAATCAGGAGATTACAAGTTTCACCTCCCAAACCCTCTCTCACTCTCTTAAACGGCTACAACAGGAGTCCACGATTCACAAGAAAAACTGGGTAAAAATTCCGCTGCAGCCCAGGCCGAAACAAAATTCGGGAACTTCACAATATTTATAAGAAAATTGAGAAAAAGAAGTTGAAATCACGTAAGGGTCATAAAGGGAGACATAGTCACATGCACACAAAATATTAAACTTTCAAGAAACTTGCTCCCTAAAAATAATCTGAATACTTTGAAGAGAGAAAGAAACAGCAATTCAAAAAACACAACATATGGATGTCACGTATACACATACATTGATACATATATACTGCATATTCATGGAGATTCAATACAAGAAGTACTTACGATTAGGGAAACCCGACATCTCAAATGACATTTTTTTAGAGAGAGAGAGACACAGCAAAAAGCAACTTCGACAAAGTATATACTTGTGAAAGATCGCAGTGCGATTCACAGAGGGTTTTCGCTTTCCACAGTTCTGTATATCTTGTATTATACACACAAGCATGTAGCAATATATACCATATACGAATTATTATTATTATTATTTTCCAATATACCATATACGATTGGGGGTTGCCTAATGTTAAAGCTAATGTAGCGTTTAAGTGAAACAGAACCGTCTTTTAATAGGAACGCTACAATGCGCGCTACCAAACGGTCGGAATTTTAAATTTCTATTTCAAGAAAATTAATTAATTAATTAAACTTCTGCCCCCTGATTTCAGTTTATTATGGATAAATCATATTCACATAACATAATTATAAAAGTCTCTCCTATAGAACAAAAATTACCCTGATGTCATATGAGAATTGAGATTAGTGGATTGGGATATTATATTTCATGGTCAGAGATTATATTGTTCAGGTCAATCAAAAAAATGTCACTTAAATGTGATAATTTATTTTATTTTATTTATTTTTTTGCATGACAACTTGTGATTGGTTAGAATCACATAGTCCAATCATTTAATAATTTCTCTAATAATTTATGACATGAAAAGTTAATTCCAAAATCTTAAATATTGAGAAACAATAAAGTAGTAGTACTATTTTATACAATGCTAATCGAAATTAAACTTACAATCAAGTCCAGTTCAAGACATGATTTTGACATTGTTTTAGTAACAATAATAATGAAAAATAATCATATTTAGTCCTGAGTGAACGTGAAACTCAAAATTTTGAGAGGCCTTGGTTCCACAAATTTTTTGATATTAGTAATATAAAATTTTGGGCCCAAATTAGAGGCCTAAGTAAACTGCATTGGTAATCGGGAAAAAGAAAACGAGTGAGATTTTTTTAATGAATTTAGGTTATTATAATATTTTAATGAGGAAATGTCACTTATTTCTCTTGAGGTTAGGCTTAATCACAAATAATACCCCTAACATTTTGAAAATTATAAAAACCTCCCTCAAGGTTTGCTCCGGCATAACACTTTCCCCTCCCGGTGAAAGTCAATGCCGGTTAATGACCATTCTTTTATGACGTTAGCCATTTTGAAAGTGAAATATCACATTCGTTCTTAAAAATATTAAGAAGACATTATATTATCATTTTTTATTAAAAATTACTTATATACTCTTGATAGAAAAAATTATTAAAAATTATTAAGCCATGGACCCATTTTTTATCTTTGAATATGAATCACACATTTTTCAAATAACTTATACGGTGATAGGGGACATTTTGGTATATTTGTGTTAATAAGTGGATGATAGATAAGTAATTGGTAATGAAGACGGTGGTTTTGTTGTGGCAGCGATAAAGATGGTGGTTTTGTTGTGGCGGTGGTGAAGATGATGGCTCAGGCAACCTTTGGTGGGGCTAAAGATGGTGGATATGCTTTGCATGATCAGGGCTCAAATATGAGAAACAACACAAGAAAGTTCAAACTTTCGAAAGAATAAAAAAATGTTGTTAGGGTAAAAAAGTAATTTGATAACAAATTATCATTATTAATATAATAATGAGATATTTGCAGTACATTCACACATATTTCTAACTCAACTCTAGTAACGAGGCCTAACCTCAAAGGAGGTAAGTGATATTATCCCTATTTTAATTGATAAAGGAGTATGGTACATGTTTGATGAGATCGGTATTATATTCTAAGCAAGGGTTAAGTGCAAAAAAACCTCATTTACTATCAATATAGTGCAAACGGTCCCTGTGTGATAAAAAATCCCTATACCATTAATTTGGTGTAAATAGATCCTTGTATGGTATAAAATGACGATAATACCCTCCCCTCAGTTAAATAAATTAATAACTATAAATACATGTCATGTAAAATGACCCTTTTATCCACTTAACAAAAAAAAAAAAGAAGAAAAAAAAAGTAGAACGATAATTCGTCCTAATGTAAATATCCTACTACTACATATCTCTATATATGATAGGGGTGACAAATGGGTGGGTTGAGCCGGGTTTAGATTGGGTTTAAAATGGGCGGGTCAAACATGGGGTGAAGACCCATATTCAAACCGTTCATAACGGGTTAAAAATGGGCGGGTCAAATGTATAAGGTCAACCCATTATGACCCGTGGACCCATTAATTATTATTATTATTTTTAAAGGTTTTAAAATGTTATTTAATAACAAATAAAAAAAAACAATCTCAAACATTAATATCGACTCGTTTTAGAGAAAGGGAAATGAAGGAAAGAGAAGAAATTTCCAGAGAGAAAAACTTCTTTTTTTCCCTAGTTGGTACTCACACACACTTGTCTCTCTCAATACTTTAACCCCTGACCTCCCTTTAAGAGGTAAGAGGCTGATACCGTCAGGCCACTGGCCCGTTGGTAGAAAAAAACTTAGAGAAAAGGGATTGATGATAAACAAATTTAGAGAGAGGATCACGAGTAGGGGTGCAACTTGGGCGGGCTAACCCAGCCCAACCCAAACTTAGCAAAAAATTTGAAATTTGGGCTAAAAAATTTTGACCCGTGAAATCCGCCCGACTTGCCCAAAAATATTGATGTTTTAAAAATAAAATTTTCTTAAAAATTTTGATATTTACAAACATGGAAAAAGAAAATGTAATTTGCATATTTGAAAAAAAAAAAAAAAAATGACCCGTGAAACACGAATGACCTACCCAAAATATTGATTTTTAAAAAATAAAATTTTCTTAAAAATTTTGATGGTTACAAATGTGGAAAAGAAAAATGTAATTTGTATATTTGTTATATAAAAAAAGACTTTGTGAAACCCGACCGACCAGCCAAAAATATTGATGTTTAAAAAATAAAATTTTCTTAAAAATTTTGATGTTTACAAATATGGAAAAGGAAAATGTAATTTGTATATTTGTATTAAAAAAAAAAAAAAAATTAACCTGTGAAACCCGCCTGACCCACCCAAAATATTAATGTTTAAAAAATAAAATTTTTTCAAAAATTTTGATGTTTACAAACATGGAAAAAGAAAATGTAATTTGCGTATTTGGAAAAAATATATATATATAAATTTACCCGTACAACCCGCTCGATCCGCCCAAAATATTCGGGCTGGGTTATGGACATAACCCATTTTAAGTGAGAGAATTTTAGAGAGATAAATGAGTTGAGTGCAATATAAAATAGATGTATGATGGGTGAAATATAAGTTGAACATGGGTAACCATATTTAACCAATCTTGACCCTCAAATTAAGTGATTAAAAATTACCCAACTCAATTTTGTTTCATCTTAATATATGGTTCACCCAAAACCATTAATAAACAGGCGTGAACGAGTTTATGGGTTGTGACCCATTTTGTCATCCCTAAATTATTTGAGTATATATTTCATATACAGTATATCCAATTCTCTCTTTACAGAGTCAAAAATCACCCTATTTCTTATTCTCAGGAAACCCATGGAGCACTTCTTGAAGGCGGTGGACGAAGTTGGACTGAAGGGCATTGCTTCCCTTTCACAAAAGCTTATTTTTTCTCCTCTCACAATGGCATCTCATGGAGATGGTAATTGCTCCTTTTCATGAGAAAACACTCCTGCTTATGATTTCATCAGCATTTCATATTGATTTGTTTTCCTTATCTTCTGTACCATGTCTGGCAGTTACTTCTGTCCCAACGTATGATTCAGTCAGCAGCAAGCTCCAATTGAAATGAAAATGAATTGCGGGCGGACACCTTGCTTCTTGTCATCAATTTGGGGGGCAAAAGCAAGTCTTCACACCCAATAGCTATATGGGTTAAGTGCAAGAAACATCACTAAAGTATACTTTTCATAGCACTTTTATCTCCTATTTAAAAAGATGTGCAAAAAACATCCCTAAATTATGACATTTGTGTAAATAGGTCCTATTTATAAAAATTGAAATAAAATGCCCTTAGCAACACATTTTATAATATATAAAAATATATAATATATTGTGAAATGACTAAAAAGGGGCTCTGCCCTTCTTCTTCTTCATCTTAGTGGTCGCCGCCGAGGGAAGGGAAGACTGGAGAAGATACATACATATACACACATACATAGACATAAATATACAGATAGATATATTTATTTATTGTAAATTTACAAATTATATATATACACATATCCACTACCAACCATAGCCATTGCCAACCAAACCAAATTCCTCAAACACCAAAATCTAGCCTACAAAGCTAACCACCAAAAGCTGCAAGACCCATTCGCAAACCCCACATCACCATAGTCAGCCGTCGCCGTTCGCCACACAGGAATACCGATTCGTTGTCGCTGTCTGTCCGTTAGTCTGTGGTTAGCTCGACGGAGACCGAGAGTGACGAGGACTTCCTCGCCTCGCTGACTCGCCAGTTGACTCGGGCCACTCTGCAAGAAACTCAGAAAAACACTCCTCGTCCTTAAAATATCGAGGTATGATGCTATAATCTATGATTTTGCTTGTTTTTGTCATGAAGTTCATGAGAATGTGTTCAAATTCAGTGTTTGTGTTAACTCAGAAGACATGGGTCTTGTCCGGATCGCCTCAATCGACTCTCAGTGGAATCGGAAGCTGGTCTAGCAATGGAAGCCCAAACGGTCCTTCTCAGGTATCGTCGCCGCCGACGACGCTTGGAGTCTAATTAACGCAACAGCTGGACAGGTGGCTAGGTTGAAGATCACCGACAGCGAACCCAGAAACAGAGGACTCCTCGGACCCCCTCGCAGCCACAATCCGGTCTATCATTCGTCGTCGGAGACAACTGGGTTCGGTCGTGAGCATGTGAGGCCTCCGTCTTTATCTCCCTCCCCGGCGACGCCTCCGTCTTTATCCCCTCTCGGCGACGTCGACATCAACCTCTCACTCCCTCCCCGACGATGTGTGTGTATATATATATATATATATATATATATGTTTGTGTATATATGTGTAATTTGTAAATTTAAAACATACATATATATATATATATATATATATATCTGTATATTTATGTCTGTGTATACATATGTGTATATATATGTATCTTCTCCAGTCTTAGCTTCCCTGGCAACCACCAAGATGAAGAAGAAGGGCCAAGCCCTTTTTTAGTCATTTCACAAAATATATATTTTTATATACATTATAAAATGTGTTGCTAAGAGCATTTTAGTCCAATTTTTATAAATAGGACCTATTTGCACAAATGTCATAGTTTAGATGTGTTTTTTGCACGAAAGGGTGCAATATGCACATAAACATATTTTGCAGTTGACCCTAGCTATATATAGAAGAACAAGGAATTTTGATGCTCTCCAGTTTAACAATAATATGTTGTATCCCTTATATTTTCATTTATTTAGTTTTTATCGTTTTTATAAGGCTACTTTTTGTCTCTTCCCATTATCATTGAATATTTTCTGCCTATTCTCTTGTTTCATTTTGTCATATCTACACCCAATTCATGTTTCAGTTCAGTTTTTGGGCAAATGCAAATATTTACACCCCAATAGCAATGGAAATGTAAGAAGGAATTTAGATGCTCTCTATACTGGAAAAGCATCTGTTTTGAATTTTTGATTCTCAATATATTTTTGCAGTACTTGTAATACATATGCAAAAAATATATCTGATTTTTATTTTTTGTCCTTTCAAGAAACTTAAGTTTGGTCTCAATATATATTACAAGTACTGGGAATGCACAATATATTTTTGCAGTACTCAATATATTTTTTAATGCACATATGGGTGAAGGGGTGAAGGGTAAAATGGAAATCAAAAGGGTAAAATAAGGTTTTTATTTTTACTTTTTGTAAAAAGGTGGTCACAAGAATTTATTTGTACATTTTTTTTAAATTTTATGAACTAATAATATGAACATTTTCAAGAAGTAAGAATTACTTGTGCACAAAGTCACAGGAGAATTTTTTTTTTTTTTTTGCTCTTAACCCTTCTAAGCAGTAAAAGGAGTAATATGTTTGATGAGAACTGTGTTATAATGTCTTGACCATGATCAACGAAAATTGACAACCAAAAATGATCCACCCGATCCACCCACAAAACTTAACCCAAACCCAGATCCGGTCAATAGCGGGTGGATTCTGAGAAGACTCACTCCTCTCTCCTTTTCTTGCAGAGACGACTCGTCGACTAATTGAATGTAAGTCGATCGCAATGAACAGCTCGTGGCGGCGAAGAGAGCTCGTCTTTCTAATCCTCTACGCGGTCGTCTTCTACGTTATTATCATCCGTCGCTCCCTTCAACTCTCCCACGGTACTCTCTGTCTATATATATATATACATATTTGCACATATATATATGTATATGTATATACTCGCTTTCTTCTTTATCTTTACTGCATTATTCTCTTTCATAATCCTGTTTTGTCCTTGAATTTATTCACTGTTATTGCAGATCATTATGACAAACTTCGTGGTCTACGTCCCGGATGGATCGCCGGTCGACTTAATGTATGCTATTTTCTTTCATTTTTTTGTGCTTTATTGTTCATTTTGATGTATTGTTCAATTAAATGCTTATATGTTCACGATTTCCATTGATATTTCCTGAACCAGTCATCAGCAATCTTTTTAATAGTAGGCTTAGAAATAGGTATATTTGAGTAAAACCCATAAGCGGCATGATTTTTTATTGCTTGTATTGAATTTATAGTTGGGTGGTGTACATTTGATCAAATTCATCCATATGGTATTGAAAATAATTGACTGTATGCATTGTCAAGTCTTGGAGTTAGGAAGATTTGTTGGAGTTCAGAGGGGCATTTAAAATATTGGGTTACTTACAATTCCATAGGTGGATAATTCTCAAAATTCTGGACTTGACTCTTGAACGCTTCGCCTATGGCTGCTTAGAATATGTTAAAATTGAATTCAGGCTAAAATTGCTAAGGACTGTATGAGTTGTGTGCTCTATTTTAGTCATTGTTGATAGGTTATGTACTGTTCAACTATTGTTGGTAAAGTTAGGTTTTAGTCCATGTTGCCGATTTATGTATCAAGATAACATGTTTCTCCATGGAGTTTCTAGAATTTTGACTATGTTGTGAATGGAGAACTTGATATAGGAAGAGTGTTTAAACTTCCCAATATCCTCATTACCATCCAATTAAAATGGGTGAATGACTGGAAGTGTAACAGTTGTGGCTTGTGAGTTTAGTTTACTTCAAAGTAGAACAGGTGAGAAGTCAAAGCAATGTGACTTCATATCATATTAAAACGGGTGTACAACTGGCGTTGTAGCATTTGTGGTTTGTGTGTTTACTTTTCTTCAATGTATAATAGATGAGAAGTCAAAGCAATGTGACTTTGTATCGGACTGAGCTGAGCTTCTTTAATTAGCTTAATGGATTGGGTCACTGAAATGTTATTATTTGATGTTGTTAATGAATGTCTGCCAATCTTCTTCTAAATTTGGTATCACTGGTAAACTTAGAAGATAAATTGATGATGATGGTTTACTCAGGAAATGGGACTTGTTCTTCATGTTGTTGATAAAGGTGAGAAATAAGATTGAAGTGAGCAATGATGATATAAAGTTATTGTTGTAATTAACAGATTCAAGGAGTTAAAATAAGGATTTAGGAGACTTTTTAATTTTTTTCCTTCTAGGGGGAAAAAAAATTGATAGACGTAAGAAATAAGGAGATGCGACGATGCTGTATCTTGACATGAAAGGTTTCATTCGGAACTTATAAATCGTTGTAGGTTTGAACAATGCAAGATTGATCAATGCCAAAATCTTTAAGAGCTTGTGGATTAACCATACTATGTCAAACTTGAATATCCAAAGAATGCGAACCTGATTTCTTTATTTATCATGGAAAGCTTGATACTGATCGTGACGTATGCAACCTGCCACAATCAAGCTATTTTGGATTTGTTGAGGTTGAGTATAGCCTTACTTCAAATTACTAAATTGTCTGTGTTTTCTTTTTCTTTATTTATTCTTAAAATTTTGTAATGATTATATTTTTTCCGGAAATTGGTAATGATTATAGTTTGTTTCCCAAGAAATTTAATGATTATAGTTGGTCTTATTAAAAAGGATGATGAAATTTTTGTTCCACTTTTATTATTTTTTTCAATTAGTTTTTAAAATTTCTTCTTATTTTGGTTAAGATATAATTCCCTGGGTCTTTGCATTTTACCCAAGATGAACTTTAAATATTCTTCGAATTTTCGTTACAGTTGAGTAAGATTATTATTATAATATATTCTTTGGTAAATTTCAGTTAAGAAAGAATTACATTTACTAGTTCCTCAATAACTAATTATCTTTCTTGTACTAGTAAATCTGATAATAGGGGAATGAATCCAACCATGAAACGCACTTTCTTAATTGAGATTATCTTCTTCACAATTGAGAGGCTTAGTTTCCATTTCATAAGAGTGAGACTGCCAGTGACAAAGTTCGAGTGTATGAGTGTGTTGAAAAGATGGTCCTGGGGTAGCAGTAGAGGGGATTCATAGAATGTGGCAGTTCAATTCAATCTTCAGCTGTGATTGAGTTTTGGCCAAGTTTGGACAGAAACATACAGGACAAGTGGGAAGATGTTAATTGGGAGAATGGCTGATCCTTGATATTGATATATATGGCCACATGAACTGACTCCAGTTCTAGATATCTGACTAAAATTTCATTTCATAACTAAGGGAAGAAAAAGACAAAAATCTTATTGTTATTTAGTTGTTGCACTTTCTTTTTCTGCATTTTTTTCCTTGCCTGAATACACACACACACACACACACACACATATATTTATATTTTTGTATTTGAGTTCATTATGGAGAAATTTTTATGGTGATGATGATTTGAGTTCATTATGGAAATATATCCGAAGGCTTTGATATGATGACATGATATCCTATTAATAACATATTCCTTATGTTAGTTTGATTGCCTAATGTTCCCTCTTTCTTTCTGTTCTTTTTCTCATGTAGGATGTCTCTGATTCCCAATGGAGAAATTTTCGTGGGAATTTACCCATCCTTACCATTGTTTTGGGGATTTTTACTTCAGTGGCGAATATGTTGAGGGCGTACTATAATTTAAATGCGAAGACAATGTCCATTACATGGCTTTTGATTTCTTTGACTTATATATTATATCTACACGGAGCTTGGTAAGTGCTATATTCATCATAATGCTTAACATATCATACTCTTTTCTGGGTTCAGTGGTTTCTTATCCAAGTCCTTCTCTCTTCTTTGTAGCATCATCTTTGTCCTTTCAATTGCTTCAGTTAATTTTCTTATAGTAAAGGTACGTATTGTGCTAGTTTTCGACATACTTTTTGTTATTTTATTCTATCTTTTTCATTATTTTGCAGCGTTTACCCTCCAGCAGTTTGTTATTCTCTAGTAGTATGTTGTATACACGCTTAAAGAATATTGATTGCTAGCATTTTTGTTAGAATATCTACTAGATGAAATTTGATGCTTGGTCATGGAATAATAATAATGTATGTAGTACGTTTGATTTTAGGAGAATCATTATACATTTCCAATGGTAGCATTTGCATTAAAATTTCCTCACAGTTTTTAAATTGAACAAAACATATGGATTTATTTATTTAATTTATGGAAATTCAATATTGCTTCATGAATTTGGCTGTGTGCTATCCCTCCCTTTATTTTTAATAGATACCAGAGAGAAGTAACTTACTATTTTGTAAAATTTGGGTACTTATTTAAATATTTTATTATTTGATAATGTAAAATTTGGCCACTTAGAGATGAGAAGGGATTCATATATTGTAAAGAGGCTCTTGAAAATATTAGGTGAATGTGAAATGGGTTGGATGGAAATTATAGATCTTTATTACTTCAAGTCATTGATTAAGATTCATCCACAAAAAACTAGTGAGTAGATTTGGCCGTTGCAGTCAGTTCTGTAGTTTTAAGAGAATTTATTACTCTCATGCTTGCATGAGAGTGAGAATTGACAAAAACATTTTACTTTCTGCATCATACTGTTGGTATAACTCCTTGCAATATGTGAGGTCATACTTGTTGCTTTGTATCTTGCTCTTCTTCTTCTGTCTCTCTCTCTTATCAATCTGAGATTCTTATCTTATAATATAAATGGTTCTCAGGTTTGAAATCTCTACAATATTGAAGCTTAAAACCTTGTTGAAGAGACCATGTTCAGGATCTGTTTGATCATTTTTTTTTGGAGGGGAATATCATGTGTCATAAGCTTATAAAGAATTCTCACAAAATATCTTTCCTTGTAGTAGTTGTAATTCACTTAGTAAACCACACCAGGTCTTTAGTTGTGGAGTGCCAATATCTTTTCTTGACATTTATGTTGTCTGGATTTGAGGGGAATATAAAGTGTGTTTTAAGCTTATAAAGAAAGCTCAGAAACTGTCTTTGCTTTTAGTTGTTGTAATCATTTATTTAAACCACATGAGGTCTTTATTTGTGGATTGTCAATAACTTTAATTGATGTTTATGTTTTCTGGGTTTGCTTACTATGTTCACGCACAACAAGTTCTGTTTATTATAAGACCTATTGGAACTTTGTGATCCCTGAAGCTCATGTTGATGTTTTATCACAAAAAGTGGTTCTAGGTTCATACTTATTACATGTAAATTATAAGATATGATATAAAAGTAGAAGTCATGATTGGTTTTGAATACAGCAAGAAGAATATAGGAAATGAAAGCTCACGTTTTCTTGTACTAATTTGGCTTATATGAAGTGTTAATGTCTGTATGGATCCTGTTGAAGTCAAATAAAATGGGAAGAAAGGAAAGTTATATACTACTTCTGTGGAATAGGATAATATTCACATTGATGAAACCTTTTAATTTTTTTTTTATCACAAATAAAGTCAGTCGTAGGATGGGAGAATCTTGGCTCCGATCTTTTCTTCAATGTTAGTATCAACAGGGATATTTTACTATTGATGAGACAATGATATTAGTGCCTTGGTGGATCCCTTCCAAGGTGGTTGGGGATTGAGAATAACTTAACAAGTTGTGGTTTAATTTTTTTGGATGGGGTGCCACTGGTGGATTGTCTTGGTTAGGAACTTAGAATTATTATTATTTTTTATTGTTCTGGTAAAGATTCTTCTTTGGGGTGCCAATGTAGTACAGCTAAATATGGAAATTGCAGCAGTGATTAATTGTCCTCATGAAGGTTGTGGTGGATAGTTTATAGATTCTACATATCATTGTGTTGATAACAATTAGAGGTAAATTCAGTTTTCATGTGGTTAGTAACGTACTTCTACATATCATTGTGTTGATAATGATAAAAGATCCCAGCTTTATGGTTGTTGTTATGGTATGTGTTTGGCAAAGGAGGGCAATGTTGAGCTTCATAGTAATGTCAAGATTTAGATATATTGAGAGATTGTCGTATTTATTTATTATATTATTATTATTTTCCGGGATAAGTAACAGGCAAGCACCCATGTCCAATTGAGATTTGCTCTCTCTACCTTTTTTGGGGTGACTTGAGATACCATTTAAGTTATATAGTGATATTAGCTGGTGGCATATAAATATTTGTTTGTTTTGAGATTGATGTTGAAGAAATTGGAAATCGCGCAGAAGATGTATTGAAATATAATATCCAAGAGATGGATATAAGACAACAAGGAATTGCTTTCTTTAGCTGATGGTGATGCAATTGCTATTTACTTAGGCTGATGAGATTCTGTAATACAAAAACTTGTTTTTTCAAATCTCAATTTAAGATTTTATATTGAAAAATTAACTTGTTGAAAATTATTTGAGGTTAGTATATATATGAAATACATATGAAGTAATGTTTCTGTTTCCCTATAATCCAGGTGACTGTACTTGTAGATGAGCACCAGTATAGATCTGATCTCTCCACGCTATGTAATTTGTTTTTTTTTTTTGAGAAAAGAAATATATATATATATATATATATATATATATTAGAAAGTGATCAAAAGGGGAACGCATCCCGAAGACTATACACGTGATATGATGCTTGTACTTTTCCTAGCATGATATGATGCTTGTTTAAATTAATCGAAATGTATTCTTCAAACTGAATCTTATAGCATCCATCTTAGTGACATCAGGTAATGGTTCAAATCCTTATAATATTTTACCAGATTTTTGTTTATTCAGATATTTGGACGGACAATGTACTTCTCATTCATACTATGGATTTTCAACATCTCATGTCTTTTGTGTAACCGCATTTATGAGGGATATTCGTTCTCCAGTATTGGGTGAGTTATATTTTTTCAATTACCAGTTGCTTTACATAGTTGAATGGATTTTTCAGCGCAAGCCGTCAAACTTTTTTAGCATTTCTGCTCAGTCATGATTTTATTTCTTTCTTGTTCATAGGCAGCGTTGGGCTTATTTGGACAATTTTCGGGGTACCTTTAGATGGCATATCTGCTTTAACTTTGGTACTTCCTTTCCCTCTTTCATTTCTTGGAATTTGATGTACTTACAGTCTAATCTCCATACATTCATGCAGTTCTTATTGAATATCATCTTACACTGTTTTTCATATTGTGTTGGTAACACTTTTGTATGTAGTTATGCCCGACTTCTGTAGGCTGGCGCATGTTCCCGTTAGGTTGTTACTTTAAATTATAGTACACTAGTTATTACTATTTTAAGGCTTGTTATACATATTTAGGCTCATTCCTAAACAACTTAAGTTTTTAGGCTATTGGTAAGTTGGTAGTTTAAAATGGTATTGAAGCGTTGATCTAAGAGGGGTTGGGTTCAAGTCTCCATATCTACATTGTTTTCATCATTTGGTGTTGTGATTTTGCACTTTTCTATTTGGTTTGTTCGCTTGCTTCAAGATAAGGTCACATGTAAAGATAGTGTTAGAGCTCGATATACATTGCTAGTCCAATTTTTTAATAGCCTAAAATGCTGAACTATCAGTGTCACGGGAAATTTATGTGTAGATCTTTTGGTGACCTTATTTTGTACTTTTATCATATATTGTGATATGTATATTTATGATTGATTTTGGGACAAAGTTATATGGTAAACTATGTGATGTATTACAGGTAGTTTGCTCTAATACCAAAATGATGCAGGATGAGTAGGGCTGCTTCGATACCAAAATTGATGTAGAATGAGAGAGAAGAGAAGAATAAGGGAGAAGAAGAAGAAATAGTGGGAAGAAATCTGTAATCAATCTCAATATTCAACATTGGTCAAAGCTGTCAACTCATTGTCACAAGCTACATATATATAAGCATCAAAGTAGAACCCTAATCAAACTCTACTACAAAAAATAGAATCGTAATATATTAAATTTCTAAAATATTCCTACAATTAAAATTTTACCTAACTAATAATAATAATAAACAGAAATACAAAACTTTTTCCATTATGTAATTTATTAATTTTATTGATGAGGTTTCTACTTGTATAAATTGATAAAAAAAACGTCTTCCCTTGTAAATTTTTGATTGCCATTAGCAACTCTGTTTAGCTCATAGTATGTAACTGTGCAAGTTCTTTGATGATATATATACTATAAAAATATATTTAATTTTGGTAAGTAATTCTTTTGATGATATTGTTTATGAATTTGATAACTCAGAATTGACACTTTATCCAGTAGCAATACTTTGTTTAGTTTCGAGAAAACGAAGCCTATATTTTATTTACTTTGATTAGTTATTAGAATTCTTATTGGGTTTATTTTGTTGACAGTTGTTCTGCGCATGATAAGCTTTGGATATGACTACCATTGGGCACATAGCAGTGCTCATTTCGATCAAAAGGTAATTATTTTGCTGCTATTTTCATTCCATAGAAGCTTTTGTTTGCATTATTTGAAGAATTGCTTCTCTTCTGCCAAAACTTCACACCTTATTTTGTGACTGTTTAATATTATGGGACAAGTTTCATTTGCAGTCCTTGAATTAATAGCTTTGTTTCCTTTCTTATATACATCCCTATTGGACTATACATTTGGCATATTCTTTCCATGTTTATTTAGATCACTTTTAGTAGAAAAGATTTGGATTGAAGATGGTGTAATCTTCCTGATCCTTGCCATATTATGGTTTCAACAAGTGACAAACTTGTTCTTTTTCCACATGCAATTCAGATGACACCGTGTTTTGGTTTTATGCTTTTGCAACAAAGCATGTAGTATTCTAAAAGATTTGGAGACTGAACTGAAGGCTGAACAGTTTGGAGTTTAAGATTCTGGAAATGATTGTTGAGGCAATAGTGTTATTTAAATTGACTTTAAACCCCTGTATTTTAACTTTCTATATGTCTTTTGAATGGAATATAATGTGCTTTCAACTTGCTATACAGTTGTGATAAGGGATTGTGGATAATATTTGGATGTCCCTTCTTTAAACTTTTGAACTGTTTTCTCAGTACACTGGTCTCCTTTATGTTGTAATTTAGGTCCGAGTGAAAATTTTGGGTAATAGACAGAGACATAGGAGCTCTGGACAATCCAAGATTGTACCTTATTTTTTGTATGTTCACATGGTTATGCTTGGCCTTTTTGTGTAATCATTTCAAGCCAACATAACGTTGTTTTGGAGGAAATTTATTGAATTCTTATGTGCTGGTGGAGCTCACACTATAGTGCGGCATTAGGAGCTTATCTTTATCTTTTTCTTTTTCCCAATTGTTTTGAAGTTTCTATATGGTTGCAACCCTGTAGTATGTTCCACAGAAGTAATTTGTATTGTTGAGCAATACAAGGTTGTTGATTGCAATCTTAGAACTAGTGGCCTAAGCATAGTGGACAATCAATTGACACAATATCGCTTCTTCTGTAAGTTGATAGTTCTTTGTGTTCTTAACTGCATCCTGTGGTTTGTTACTCAATAAATACTGTTTGACACATGCAAAAAGTAGTTCAGGAATTAATTCCTTGTTCCTTTGATGCCAGTGCTTGCTGATGTTTAACCTTTTTGTTGATTTCAGAAGCACATGCAACGTTGCCGCAATTGTTCATCGGGACAACCATGCTATCTGCTATTACAGGTAACTGCCACTTCTACATGAGTCCTAGCATGATTGTGCTTTTTATCTGGGCTAATATCCTTGATTGTATAAACTTCTGTATTTTCCCAGGGAAGAAGCGTCAAGGATGACAAGTTCTCTTTTAGTATATACCTGTGTTATTTGGTATATGCACCTCTCTATATCGCTGGACCGATTACAAGCTTCAATGCATTTGCTTCACAGGTTTGTGATGGTAATTTATTAATTTATTCATATGTATATATATTTGGGTATATACATATTGGTCCTGGCAAATATCACGCACTCCCACTTTGCCTGGGGACTTGAATCCTCAATCTTCCAATTTGGGAGACTCTTGGTGGTACAAGTTTGTGGAGTTTAATTGTTGTTTATTCTCCCTTTTATCTTATGCCCTTATAACTATGCTTGGTGTCCTTTTACCATAACCTGAGTTGCATCCATATACTAATTAAAAAAAAAAAAAAGTGAATTGCATCCGTATAATGCTAAAGGAATTCCTGTATTCATGATATTGAAAATTGCATGAGAAATTCTGCCGCATGTATCCACATGTATATACAATGAACTACAGTAATCGTTAATTTGTCTGGTTGTGTTTCATGCTTGAAACCATATGCATAAAAATTATCAAAGATTACTTAGTTGCCATCTTTATTTTTCATATATTATTTTGGCAAAATTTATCTGAGGATTCATAAATCTAGATTCCTAGAAACAAGGATTGAATTTCAGATGGCATTCAATAGCTTGTGAAGGGGCCATTGCCTGGTGCAATGGTAAAAGCTCTAATTGTCAAGCATGAGAGCGGGTTAAAATCGAGAGAGCATCCCCTTTGTGCAAAAAATGCCAAAGGTTAGGTTTGTATCAGGTCTACTCCCAACGCCTTCAATGGGGGTAATGATCCTTCTATCTATTAAGTCCTTAGATGTTCCTTAATTATTCCAATAGCATTATCGGACTGGCACTACTGATTGTAGGCTTGGGCAGTATCTTCCTCCACCTACAAGGGGAGGTGCAGGGTTCAAATCTAGGTTGGGATGGAGGCATTATTAAGGGGAAAAAACATTATTGGAATATTCCTTGTAATTGAATGTTATTAATGTTTTTCGGGCTTGGATTTTTCCTCCGTCTTTCCAAATTATAACCAAAAAGCTCGGAAGGCAGATTTATTGACCTAACTGGATTTATTTTTTACTTGCTATTTGACTGTCCTATCCTTTTTGGTATGAAATCAAGGAATCTCAAACAAGTTTACTTAATACAATGTTCATGCAGTTGGATACACCTCAGAAGAATTATTCACTGAGGCAAGTGGCTTGGTACGGATTGCGTTGGCTTTTTAGTCTTTTACTAATGGAACTAATGACACATCTGTTTTACTACAATGCCTTCGCTATCAGGTGAGCTTTTACAAACTCAAGGATATGCCTTATTCTCAAAGTGTACTTTAATGTTGTTTAATTTTTGTGTGATTTAACTTATGTTACTCCACCATGTAGTGGCATGTGGAAATATTTATCTCCTATGGATATCTTCATTGTTGGATATGGGGTAAGAGCTTATATTTTAATTTCTAGGGTCCTTTATTAAATACTGGTTAGCTTCACTATCTGTTATTCAATGTTCAATCAAGATCATTTTTTAAAATGATAAGCAAGGCAGCATATCACATTACGTCGAAGTTACAAATATCACAATTTAGGGATATAACAAGGTCATTGATTCAACCATGAGAAGGATAAGATATTTGAGAAATGGGCTTCCTATAAATTTTGAATTTTAGGGCATAATATGAAATGTGTATGTCTAGGAAGTTTCGATGCCATAAAGATCCTTCGACTGCTATCTTTCTGAGGAACTGTAATATAGAAATTATCAGTACTCCCCATATAATGTGAATTTTGGAGTTCAATAAGGGCAATTTAACAGTCTAGTAAAATGTGAGAACTTTTGGGCATGACCCAATTTATTGTGAAAGATAGAAAGAAAGCAACAAAAAAAAAAAAAAAAGAAGGAAGAAAAGAAAAGAAAAAGAAGAAAAAAGAAAGAAAGTATGAGTAGACAGATTGGATTTGAATGTGGATCTGCTCTGTAACTTATGGGTCGCTTTGACTAATAACTAATTGGTTTGGGAGTACTGATCCTTCGAGACTTAATACAAGTCAACTTCTAATTCCAAAGATGCCGTTCATCTTGAAATGGCTACTTTTAAAGCAATGAGGAATTCCCCATTTCCAAATTACTGAATCCAGGAAGAGCTATTTTGTTCTGTATCTATAATGGAAAAATGTACTACTCTTGTTCTCACCCTTTGCATGAAACCAGTAAACATGTAGCGATATAATATTGTCATTAACCTCTTCAAGTATTTCAATTTATTTCTCTTGCTAATTCAATTTGAAGTGGGAGAGCATACAGCGAGTTTTCAGTCAAAATATTTCTTGAGACCTTAAATTCCCTAAACATCGTGGTAAGAACTTTCGATCATGTCCTTTTCTTTTAATACTGCAACAGGTCCTAAACTTCATGTGGCTCAAGTTTTTTCTTATCTGGCGATACTTCCGATTCTGGTCACTGGTATTTTTTTTTTCCAACAAGATCTTTTACTTTTGATTTCATAATGTTTGTGTGCTATCAGGATCTTATCTTAGGTCATCTGTTTGCAGTTTTAGTTATAGCAACTCTAGTGTCCTTTATTAATACACCTATTGATGGAAGTTGTTATTTGTTTAATGTGATTGTAGCTCAGTGGCATTGAGGCCCCTGAGAATATGCCGCGGTGTATAAATAATTGCTACAACTTGGAAAGTTTTTGGAAAAATTGGCATGCTTCCTTCAACAAATGGCTTGTCAGGTGTGGCTTTTAGATCTTTTATCTTGTATTCCCATGCACTTATGCTTTGTTCAGTAGGAAGGAAGGAAGAGGTGTGGAAATAAAATAGGAAGGAAGGAACAAACTTCCTTTGTTCAATACAGATGATACAAGGAAAGAAAGGATAATAGGAGGGATGTGTCATCCTTCATTCTTTATAAATTTTCATTGATCCAAAAATGGGCGGAAGAAAGGGAGGAAGAAAGTTGGACTATTATAGAAGTTTTAAATTAAATACCATCCTAAATTACACAAGTTTTAAATTGCAGTACTATCCTCTATGAATTACAATATTATAGATATTACTGGAAACAATGGTAAAAACAATTTAAAACTTTATCTTTCCTTCTCTCATAACGAACATAATAAATTGTGAGCTTATTCTCTTCTCTTCCATCCAACCGAACAAAAAGAAGGAAAGACACAATCTCTTCCCTAAGGATGTCTCATCCATCCCTTCTTCTCTCCCTTCCATCCAATTGGTTTCTTTCCTACCGAACGGAACATTATTGTATTTCAAATGGCAAGTAATTTTAGTGAATGATTATATTTCTAGGTACATGTACATTCCTCTTGGAGGTTCTCAAAGAAAGCTGCTCAACGTATGGGTTATCTTCACATTTGTTGCCATGTGGCATGATTTAGAGTGGTATTCTTAATTTATTTCTAGCCCCAGTGATTCATATCGTATCATAGAAGCACAAAAATTTTAACTCTGTTTCTCGTCTGACAGCTTATTGCCTTGGCTTTAGGAAGCTTCTTTCGTGGGCATGGTTAACATGTGTAATCTTTATCCCAGAAATGATGGTGAAATCAGCAGCAAATACTTATCAGGTGACATTACCTTTAGTAATCTATTAACTGTGTTCACTATATTCTCCCTATGATTACCTTAATTTTAAAAGTTAGTATGTACTTGTGAATGCTAGGTTTGATCTGACAGCCTGCGAAGTCATAATTCTAGACAATGGTTTTGGCTGTGGTAAGTAGATCCACTTAGTTCTGAACCAACTGAACGTTGGTTTGCTTGGGTCAGTGGCCTACCAAGCCGACTCCAAGTCCTTATAGTCAATCCCATGAGTCAACCTATACTTGGTTTTCACTAGTCGTGCTCAATTTTAACAGCAGGGATCCATTTATTTACTATAAACTCCTATTTTGTTGGATTGGATAGCAATTCTTATATGCTGGGGAAAACAAATTATGAGAGCAGTGTAGGGCTCTGAGAAGGATGTTACATCAGAGATCCCAAAATTTCTGAGGGATTGACTACTGACTTCTATATGGAGGTTTACGTGTCAGTATAAATGCATAATTGCATAGGATATGTAGGATAATTCCTAAGTGGTTTGTGTCAATCATTCCAGCTATTCAGGCAAATTAAAACCATATATTCCTCGATATGCCCTATAGTTATGAACTTAATTTAGCCTGATACTTGAGTAACCCACCTTACCCTGCCCCCAATAGACGGGTATGGGATGGAATTACTCAGTGTAAGAGCAGGTTTCGAAAGAGAATTGAATACCCAAATTGGGTTCCGGGCAGGGTGTGAATTAATGAACATCCACACGAGTTTTTTGGTTTAAAATTTGTTTTATTAAAACATCCTTAATAAAATTTAAAATTAGCTTTACTACCCAGGGCTGTAGCTTCTGGCACTTTCTCACCTTCCAAAGTAGAAGGTCGAGGGTTCAAGTCCCCATGGGGGCAACGTGAGGTGCAAGTTTCATCTAGGAATCTATATATATATATTTCTGGTAAGGACTAAGTTATATTTCTTGCCCTCTCATTTATACTTATTTTTATGGTTTTACTCATTCACAATACATTTCCACATTATCTATTCCTAATCCTATTTCTGCATCTTCCCTAACACTCTTGCATCCCTGTAGTTGCCAACTGTCAATGACACACCATTGCACTCATGGTCACCATCATGCTCACATCATTTCGATAAAACTATGCCTTTCATAGCAACTTCTTAGCCCCGAGCCCTTCACACTAGAAGTTGACATTGTGTAGAGATGTCCAAGAGGTGGTGACTTGTCTGGAAATACATAGAACAAAGAATTTTTTTGAAGTACAAATCACTGTTTTACAAGTTATGGTAGGGCATACTGTAGGTATCTAAAGAGGCTTCCTTCTCTCACTAATTGAGCTTGATTTGCTATAGGGCCATAGGCTGACTGGTGACTCATGAGTTGGAGCAATTTTTGACAGTATTAGGTGAAGATCTCCTTGATAATATTTAGTTTTATTCGAGTTCCTCTATTTAAATCTTTGATTCATGGTGTACCTCTTTTTTTTTTTTTTTTTCCCTTTTTTTGTTTTTTTGTTGATGATGGTGCTGGGCCTCTTGGTGCACCTCATAATCCACCACTGGCACATGCAGTCCCCCCCATCCCACATGTACTAGACAATTACCCCGAAAAATCCCTAGCAAGGGGATTCGAACTCTCAACCTCCAAGATGTGAGGTGAGAGCCTTGCCATTACGCTACCCTCTTCGGGTTTTACAGTGTCTTTTGAAGTCACTTTTTATACTAACATTCTTGATTTATAATTGCCTCTTCAGCTATCCTTTAAACCCTAATAAAGGGCTTAAATTTTTACCTTTGCCTCGAGCTTCACTTACCATATGCAATAACAATTTCTCAACTTAAAGAAAAATAATAATAATAATAATATAGGTTGAGCAAGTAAAACCATCTCCATGAGCTTCCTAATTTGAATTTCTACCGGTGGAGTAGACCTCTGAAAGTGAACAATTGGAGTCTTCTTGAATAGATCTTGCAGTGAATACGTGCTATACAATAATTTGTGTTGCAAAGCGAAACAATGATGATCTGAATAATGCCACTCTGAGAGATACTTTGTAAGTAATTAAAAAGCAAGATCTTACTATGCTTCAAAAGAAAACTCTTAAGTACCATGGTTGAATAAGATCTGTGATGCTGAACCAAAAAATTGAGATAATGCCCAATGATACTGTCTTCATTGTTGTTGAAGATACAATAAAAATTATGAGATATGGATGTTTTAGACGTGGAAGGTGGAAATAATCATGTGTTGTAGGCCTTAATGTTAATTATGATTAATGATCATTATTTTTATCTTGAATTCTTAATATAAAATTTGCATAGATTATTAGGTTTATCTGGTATTTTGAATGTTCCCCAAGCTGATCTTTTTGGAAAAAGTATTTGTGCCTCAATTGAAGATTTCTATATGAATCATTGTTTACCTATATGTAGCAAACTTGTGACAGCATATTTTATATTGTTGTCCTCTTTTTTTTCTTTTTTATTTTATTTTATTTTATTTTTTTATTGTGAGAATGCTATCACGGTTTAATTTCTATATTATCAAAGTATTTTCTTTTTTGTCAGGCGGAGAATGTTTTTGGGGAGTTTGTTTTCCGTGAGCTTAGTGCAGCTGCTGGTGCTGTCACAATCACTTGTCTTATGGTTTGTGTTTTGCTTATGCACCTTTATGTCTTCTAGTTTGATGTTTGATCTCTTAGATTTCTGCAACTAATGTCTGAAATTAAGTTGACATGTTATGTCTTTGTCTTAGATTTCTGCAACTAATGTCTGAAATTTGTGTAACTGAACATTTTAGTGGCATGTTCTTCGTAGTAGCATCAGACTTGAAAATTACTTGGGGAAACCCAGACATGTAAATTACTCAGGGAAGCGTTTGGGAAAATGTTAGGGAGCTTTTGTCTTTGTTTTGTATAAACTAATTTGATAAAATTTGTAAGTAAGCCAGATATTCTGATATTTGTTCTTTCTACTTCTCAAGTGTAGCATTTAGTTTTATCCAGCAAATTGTATCAAAAACTTTATCCTGGAAGATGCAACTGGATACTAAATTATGCATAACATTTCTTAGTAATCAATTATTCTCACTGTGTTTTGCATGCCATTTGAATATGGCATTGTTGTCAAAGACGAAATCCTCACCCTTAATTACTGAAATAATAATAATAATAATAATAATAATGGCCATTACGTACATCATGTTTAGTGCCCTATGTTTACACAGTTAGTCCCAAGCATGGAAAAAGGAGGTTTGCATTACGTAGCTCGACATCCGGCGTAAAACTTGTCATGAGCATGAATCCTTGTTGTAGTGGCCATCAATCCTTAAATGATGATTGTAAACAGATGTCAGGAAATAGTTCTAAAATCATCTGAATGCTGTGATAAACAAAATTGAATCATTTAAATTCATGTCAAAATAAATTAGAATGATTTGCCTCCATCGTCATCTTATACTATCCCCTTCCCCCATAATTTGCCTTTATATGGTTATCTGGGAGTATCCAAGAGAGTTTTCACATGAATTTGCATACAGTAATCTCCCAGCTTTTATATCTGCAGGTGGCTAACCTTGTTGGCTATGTTATTGGACCATCAGGCCTTAATTGGTTGATTTCTCAATTTCTCCGGGAAGAAGGTTTACAGCTCTTATATACCGCTTTTATTCTCTTAGCCACATGCCACTGTTGGTTAATGCGATCTTTTTACTTTTGCAGGACTGCCTACTCTTGGTGGTATGTTCTTGTCCTTTTATGTTGGAACAAAGGTGAATGACTAATATTTTGTCACTCGGTTGGATGGATTTGAAGTCTCCTTGTAAAAGTTTTCCCTAACTTGAGACGCTAACCATTTTGTAGCTTATGTTCCACATCAATGATGCTGAAGCAAGGGAGGCACTAAAGTTAAGAGGCCATAAAGGTTCATTTCTTGTCCCAGATTGCAAAATGCAGATCATTAAATTTTTAGCTTTGCAACAAGTCTCTACTGCTGATATTAATAATATTTTACGGAGTTTAGCACTCTGATTGACAACTATGACCATCTAATGCATTCTCTTCAAGATTAAAACTGAAATTGCAAATAGAGAAGATAGCCATACAACATATAATTATCATCATTTTGTCAGGCACTGCCTCCTGTTTATATGCCATAAAAAACATAACTATATTTTGTATTGCAGACGATGAGCTCTTGTGCTGTTCCTGCTCATTAAATTTGTTGTTTGCAAATGTTTACACTTTACATACCTTTGTGGAAGCTTAATTTATTTGAAATTTTTGTAAACAATTTTCCATTTAATTATGGTGACCTTCGATGATGCACCCCGGGTGCATTAAGAAACTGTTCACTCCCTCAAAGCAACATGAAGTAAAACATGTTTTTCGACATGCAGGAGATTGTTGCTGACACTGAACCCAGATATTGGTTTATTTGTAGTCCATGGTCATGTCTAATTATCCACATCAAACTCGAACGTGTGTTTTTCTGCTCGGTTTGATCTCACTCTATGAAAGCATTAAAGGGTTGTGAAGACATTTGTGCGTGTTCAGAAGTATTGTCTTTTATTCGTGTTCTCGAAGACCAGCATGGGGCATCTGAGGGGTTCAGCAAGCATGGAGGAGTCGGAAAATTCTGTTCTTGTATATTAGTTGCACCGTAAGTTGGACGGGACCTTCTCGAATGTATACTTTCTGACTGTCAGATATTTTTCTGGGCATTATGATCATTGTGATCGACACAAAATGCATTCTGAACTTTAACAAAAGGTGGATTGTCGCTAGTTATTTGTATCCTGGGAAAGTCCATAATTATTCTTAAATGATTGCTTTCTTATTTCCTTGATTTTTTAAAGGTTTCATCACAGTTTAAAAAAGACAGGATTATTTAGAGATAAGATAGAGAGAAAAGAACGTTGTTTAGTCCACGATGAGTTGCTATTGTAAAACGAACAAGAGAAACACAGTGTTCATCCAATTGCAGTGAAGGGATGATTATTGAGTCTCTCTCATTTGCCAACTGGTAAATGATTTTATTTTTTCTGAAAAAAAATAATTAAATAGTTAGAGATTTGGTTTTTTTTTTTTTTTTTTTTTTTTTTTTTTTTTTTTTTTTTTTTTTTTGGTGAAAAAAAAACTTGTTTGGAGTGCTATACATCACCTTATGAATTTAGTGATGGAAAGAAAAGGGCACGTAATAAATACAAAAAAGAAAATGAAAAATCTTCCTCATTAGATATTATCTAGGAAACAAGTATACACGAGTATGACACATAGTGGGACGGTAAATTTTAAAAAATATAAGAGGCATGGATGATGGATGTGCTGAAAATAATAATAGTGTATATATATATATATATATATATATATATAATGATAATTTTTACTTATTTTATCTATAAAATCACTAATTTGGAGATTTAAATTTGTTATTTTTATTTTTAAAATTTTATATTATGTCTACTTAACAAATAATATATTTTAAATTGCATTGAATTTCATTTTTGTATTAAAAAAAAAAAATGTAAGGTTCTAAAAGTGTCTAAAGTGTGTCATCGATATATAACGGTTGTGTCTAAGAAAAAAACAAATTATTTAAATTTTAGGATACCTTCAGCTGCCGAGTTGTGTCTGCATGTCCGACACATATATCATTCCGTCACAAGATCACTGGGTGAAGTGTTCGTACTTTTAAAGTTATTATTATTGAAAATAGAGGGAAAATAGAGAGAAGTAAATGAAAAATATTGAATTGTTATTGCATCTTTATCTTCAAACTTTTTATTTTTAATTTTTTTTTTTGGCGCAACTTTCAACTTTTACTTTCTTGATAAAGTAGTTTTACAACTGGTTTTGTTTTGTTAGGTTTGAGAGACGCATTTTTTCTGATGGACCATACATGTGTAAATATTCTTGTAATAGGGAAGCGATTAAATCCAGAAAAGGCCTTTGTATAGAATAAATTAATTGTCCGCGTTTGTTTGTGATTATGATTATTATTTTTTTACAGGTGTTTGTTTGTGATTATGAAGGAGAAAAAAATTTGATATTGTTGATGAATACAGATTAGCCTGTATTGTTGTTATGTGATCTATAAGCAACATATGCTTTAGAACCTTTATTTTTAAATTTTTTTTTTCTTTGGGGTTGTGATTTTTTATCAAATTAAATTAAGCAAGAAAATATATAATTTTCTCATTTACCAAAATATTCAATTTATTTTGTGTGTATAGTCTGAGTCTGAGATGATAAATGAAGAAAATTTACAAGAGTGGACAAAGGAATATTAGCTTATAAATGTTACAAGGCTGTCTTCACTACCATGTCATTTTAATAACTTATTTGAAGAACATTCCTTATTCCTTAAACTATATATTGACAGTTCCAACGACTGCTGTCTTTCACTACTACCATATATACATCGACATGCTCTAGAAAAAACATTACCACCACTTCCCCAAGTTGTTTTTTTTTTTTAGTAATTTATTTTTGTTAATATAAAATATAATCATTCATTTTTAACTTGTAAAGTTGAAAGTTTTTATTTATTTATTTATTTTTGTGATAGAGAAATCTTTTCTTACAAGTCTAAGACATTCTCCATGTGAATTTGATGTGTGACAAGAATTACACGATAGACACGAACACGACTCATCACATGAATAATTGATGTAACACTGAATTAAGGACTACTTAAACTGAGATAAGTGCTTGCTGTTCTAACGGTGCTGCTTATCGAGCTTGTAAGGTCGATCAAGACCTTCCCTAGAAGGCTCAAAGAAATATAGTACATATAAAGAGACATTATCTTTTATATTATTTGACGTCATGGTTGTATACTTTTACTACTCTCAATAAGGATTAAAAAAATAAGTTGTTACAACAATTAGCTTGCAGATCACAGTTGACCTTTCTAACAGCTAAAAATAATAATAATAATAATAAGAAAATCACTTGTATCTCAATAATCTTTTTTTCATCCTTGTTACAACAATTAACTTGCAGATCACAGCTGACCTTTCTAACAGCTAAAATAATAATAATAATAATTAGAAAATCACTTGTATCTGAATAATCTTTGTTTCATCCGTCACTCAAACAAGAAAATACAATATTCTTAGCAGTGCCAAATTGATTCCCCATCTAGAAGGGTAAAGTTGACAAAAAGCCAAAATTGTCATTGTCTTTTCTAGTTTAAGAATTGAGAATCAACATTGTTTTTTTAAGACAGAAGTAAAAAAGTTAGAGAAGTGGTATATATTGACACAAGGATGAGAGTGACATCCATGCATTTATTTTATTTTAAATAAAAAACTTCAATGGGAATGGGGGCTCTAAAAACAACAAAGATGCTTTCAGTTGTATTGTAAGCTTTGAAAAGTGATTGGATTTGGGTGATGATTATCATCTTCACCAAAGATAATACTCAACTCCTTACATGATAAAAATATATATCATCTTTAATTATAAAATTAAAGATGAGACACATATTTACCTATGATGATCTAATTAAATATTAAATTTTAATTTTATAACTAAAATGAACGCGTTCATTTGTTATTGATCCACTTCATAAACAAAGACTCAAATATTATGCCTTTCGGCGATTGGAGTGAAGTGCTCATATTTTGCAATATGAGTTATAAAAAGAACTTGAGTTCAAAGAAAGAAACAAATGCTATGGTATAACTATCAAATACCAAAAGCTGATATTACCTCCTCTACCTTTCAAACTAAAAGACGAGAAATTTCTTACCATGACAAATAATAAGTCTATCAAGCGTAAAGGCCCTTGCCACACGAATTATTGTTTTTATGTTCAAAAAAACAAATGATACTCTATTCTAATTAAGGTATAGTACGTCGGATGTATTCAAATGCAAAAATGATACTCTATTCGAAGGTGGTATAGTACCGTGAATGTATTCAAGTGTTGTATGTGAGTGCATCTAAGAGGAAACTTTGTTTAGTGTTCAATGTGAGCGCATCCAAGAAAAAACTTTGTTATGTTTTTCCTTGCACGTGGAAATATTATTAGTTGCTCTTTGAATTTAAATATTACCAACAACCAAACATTAGATGAGAGAGAACAAATTTATTGGCGATCAATCTGATGCCATGATCGTTACATACAAAGTTTCTTCTGGACTATAGTTAGGACACCCCCCCCTACATTAATTGACACGCATTACTTCCTCTCCTGCTAACAAAAGTGACTAACAATTTAATTACTATCTCTCCCAACTCCAACATATCCCTATATCTCAGCTGCCATGGTATCTCTTTAGCCACTCTCTCTCTCTCTCTTACACACACACACACACACACGAAATACACACATACATATATTTTAAATGTTTCATGCATGTCATGTGCTGCAGGGGGACGAGGAAACCATAAAGAAAGATTACAAGCCTCTCAGCTGCCTATCATCTAACAATGAAAGAGGAGGATTCAGAGCAGCTTCTTTCATGTATGGTAAGCCAAACCGAATCCGGATCTTTTGTAGTACAACATTATACTTCATTTGAGAATTCTTGTTACTACGCGCGTAATCACAGTGTATGATGTGAACTGTCAGAAGCAGTATAACACTTGTGTTGAACTGCACTTAATCACACTAGCTCAAGCCAAATTAACCACCAAGTTAAGGCAGAACTTGTTTTACCGTAAAGAATACCGATATATTTTTGTAGTGTCTCAAATAGATAGAGCCAACAAGAACTCTTTGTCACAAAAAGATCACACATATTTTCTCGCTCTCCTTTAAGAGTTTCTATCACTTATTGCCACATCGATTGGTAACAAAAACAAATCAACAAGTTCAATTTTTTTTTTTTTTAAACGATGTTATATATATATATATATATTAATTATGTGAGTTTGAATTGTATTCATTTTTGTTTGAAGTGTTGGTGTCACTGGAGAACATGGCATTCATAGCTATGATGACAAGCTTGTACCTCTACTTCAATCACGAATTGCACTTTAATATTGCTGGCGCTGCAAACACTCTTACAAACTTCTTGGGAGCAACTTTCATACTCTCCATGGTTGGTGGCTTCGTTTCAGACACTTACATCACCAGATTCCATACTGTTCTCCTTTTTGGACTCGTTGAAGTATTGGTAATAAACTAACTCACCCTTTTTACTTTATTTCCAAATTGATATATATATATATTTCAAGCCAAATTGATATCTTAATTTGGTTCTGTTTGTATTGATATATAATGTTGTATATAATGTTTGCTCTTTGTTTGAAAACTCATTCAACTGTTAGTTTTTAATGGACCAAGTGTTTATTCAATTAAATGCGTTTGACAACGCAATTTGAATATCACTAAAAATTATTGATGCTGCTTGGTAAAATTTTTAGGGTAATATCAGATGCTGGACTTTGAAAATTAAAAAAAAAAAAAAAATTTTGGACACGGACACGCGTGTTCGAGACTTGGACACGTGTCTGACACTTCTGTGAAGTGTCCAGAAATTATTTTTTATTGGACACAGGGTGGACATGGCTCGGACACGTGGAGGACACGAGGTGAACATGGCTCGGACACGCGGGGACACGGTGGGGTATATTTTGTAATTTTTTTTAGGGTACCTAATGTAATTTACTAATTTTAAAGGTTTAAAAGTAAAATTTTGAAAAAATAAAAAAACAACTACAGACAACAAAGTATTACACAAAAAATTTATTTCTCACTTCCTCTCTCAGTCTCTCCTCTTCTTCACTTATCTCTCTATATGAACAAGACATTTTTTTTTTAAGTTATATGAACAAGATTTTGTGAAAGATTGAAAGTATATATGTTTATTCATATACATATTTAGCATATTATAGCTATGTCTCTTCTGCACATCTTCGTTTGGAATTTGAATTAACTTTATTTTTCATTTACTTTCTGTTCTGTCTTATCTATGTTTTTCTTATAACAGAGATGATTTTATTGAAATTGGTCTTGTTATTTGTTGTTATTTTATCTGCAATTTTGTATTCATATATACCTGTTTGTTATTAAGAAAATGAATGTGCAAGGTTCTAGTAATTATATTTTGAATATATAATTATATATATATATATATATATATATATATATATATATATTATTTTATGGGCGCATCCTCGCCGTGTTTGTGTCCTATTTTTTTGAATTTGCTGTGTCGCCGTAATATATGTACGTTGACTCCTCTAACTTACATACTCAAGTCAATTTGGGCAGCAGAAGTCAGATCAAGTCAACTAAACTTTAATAAAGGTTGATTAACGTAATTTTCACTAATTTTTTTTTCCTAATTGGGTACTCACACACACATACCTCTCCGGAGGCTCGAACTCCTGACTTATCTTTGAAAAGTAAGGGCTTGATACTGTTAGACCACTGGCCTGTTGGTTATTTTTCACTAAATTAAGCCATGCATAGATAATAAAGACTAGCTAGTTATTAAACGGAGGAAAAAGAATAATGATAAGTAGCTAGTTTGAAAGTTGAATGTATCGAACTGATTTTTGTGAGTGAGGAATAATGTTAATATCATTCTTTATTCCCATGATTTTAATCAAATTTGTCCGATTCTCGAATTCTGTATCATTACTCGATAAAAAAATTTAAATACAAAATTTAAATGGTACTATCAAACATTTGTCATTATTTGCATAGAGTGAGTAACCTTCTTTGAATCTGAATTTTACCCGACCCTTGTGGAGGATGCATGGTGCCTGAGAAATTTAGTCGGGACAAAACTCCGAATACCCAGTTACCTATATAAAAAATATACTTGGTAAGTATATGTGTATGTATATATAAATATCCCCCGAAGCAGATTTTATGAGCTAATCAATTATTATTTTCCCTTTCTAGCTCTCTTACTTCCTTCATCTCCAATGCTCAATACAAATTCATTCTGGGACTTTGTTAATATAAAAAGAAATGAGACAACAATTTTAAACTGCATTACAATGCTCTTAATGATTACAGTAATTTAATTAGAACACAATTAAGCTCTTGTGTCTACACTTGTAGGCTTTGGTGTTGATGACAATCCAAGCCCGTTACAAAAGCCTGAAACCAGAAGACTGTGGCAACAAGTCCTCTTGCATGGAAGGCGGCATAGCAGTGTTGTTCTA
Organism: Cornus florida; assembly: GCF_030987335.1. Taxonomy (NCBI): domain Eukaryota; kingdom Viridiplantae; phylum Streptophyta; class Magnoliopsida; order Cornales; family Cornaceae; genus Cornus; species Cornus florida. The sequence continues at coordinate 29,022,037 of NW_026775572.1, forward strand.
CACCTCACTGTGTTTGTTGGCATTGGGTTCTGGTGGGGTCAGGGGTGCACTTCCTGCACTGGGTGCAGACCAGTTTGATCAGAATGACCCAAAGGAGGCTAAAGCTCTTGCAACCTACTTCAACTGGCTCCTGCTCTGCACCACCTGTGGTGCAACCGTTGGAGTCACTGTCATAGCTTGGGTTAGCACAGATAGAGGCTGGTGGGCGGGTTTCTTAACATGTACATTGGTTACCCTTGCTGGTTTTGTCGTTCTTGCCATTGGAAAGTCTTCCTTTCGAATTCAAGTCTTCGGAGATAGCCCTATGATAACAGTTGCACAGGTCTCTCTCCCTCTCTTTGAGCATCAACCCTTATAGCCGTTGGAGTCACGTGCTGAATTTGGATCAAAATCCTCTCCCTTCACGTTTTTCTGCAGTTCTATTTGGTTGGTAAAGTTCATTACTATCAATCGGTTAATTTCGTTACTATAATGGTGTGAAATTCACTTGTTTAAATTTCGTAACTATTTGGTTACTGGTGACTTTTAAACCATTATAGTAACGAAATTCACCATTACTAGTAATGAACTTCACCCACCGGATGGAACTGAAGAGAATTTTAATCCGTTAAATTTACATCAGCTTCGCAATGCGACTGCTATGAGAGCATGGATTAACTAATAGCTTCCATGATTCAGCTTTTTCCTTATATATATAACTTATATTTTGTTAATTGATTTTGACAGGTGATAGTTGTGGCAATCAAAAATCGAAAGTTGACACTTCCAGAGAATGCTGATGAACTGTACGAGACCAGTGAAAAAGAATCACTTATTGTAGGGCAAAGAATTCCGCATACCAACCAATTTAGGTAAAGTTATTGAAATCCATATTGAATCATTTATAGGAAAAGGGATGTTGACGAAAGTGAGTTGCAATAAAGTAGTCAAATAAGGCATATGATTATTTAAATTTTCTTAGTTGAATTAATCGATTGACCAAATATAATAGCCTAGTGGTATCTTATTTTCTTTTTCAAATAAAAGACAGAAAGTCATTTTACAAGGGAGTTATCAAAATAATCGGTCGCACTGAGCAGGAGTGGAGCCTACATACGAGTGTACTCATATGCTCCACTCGAAGACTGCTTGCCACTCTCAAACTTGACTCATTTGGCTCCCTTTAACCAATTTCAAATTTGGATTCAAGCATGAAGTTAAATATTAGGAGAAAAAAAAATGATGTTCACGAATCCAACAAGTCAAGGGTTTCTTGAGGTTAGGCTAAATTACCTGATATTGTTGTTAATGCCATACATCTAATGAAAAAAAAAACACACACACACACACATACACATATATATATTATTCACTAGTCAAATATCTAAACATTTTGTATTTATGTTACAAGGTGCCTTGACAAGGCTGCAATTGTTCCCAAAGCCTTTGAACCCTCGGGATGGACAGTCTGCACAGTGACTCAAGTCGAAGAAGTAAAGATTTTGACAAGAATGCTACCCATTATCGCGAGCACAATCTTAATGAACACATGTATGGCACAACTCCAGACCGTCTCAGTACAGCAAGGGTTCAGAATGGACCGGTTTATAGGCAAATTCGAAGTTCCAGCAATATCAATCCCGGTGATCCCACTCGTCTTCATGTCCATTCTCATCCCCATCTACGAGTTCCTCTTCGTCCCATTCGCCAGGAAGATAACTAAACATCCCGCCGGCATCACACAGCTCCAGAGGGTGGGAATAGGGCTCGTCCTCTCCATCATCTCCATGACCATAGCCGGACTGGTGGAAGTGAAAAGAAAGAATGCATCACTTAAGAATCCATTGAAGCCGATCAGCGTCTTCTGGCTTTCGTTGCAGTATGGCATTTTCGGAATCGCGGACATGTTCACACTGGTGGGATTGTTGGAGTTCTTCTACAAGGAAGCTCCCGCGAGCATGAAATCGCTCTCCACCTCGTTCACATGGATTTCTCTGTCTTTCGGATACTTCTTGAGCAGTGCTTTCGTCGATATCATCAACGCCGTCACCAAGAGATTAGCTCCGAGCAAACAAGGATGGTTGCATGGACAAAACATTGACACCAACAATCTCAATCTTTTCTACTATTTTTTGGCCATCCTTAGCGGCCTCAACTTTCTCATCTATTTGCTTTCGGCCTCATGGTACAAGTACAAAACCGAAGACTCTGTTCCTGAGCCCAAATTCAGTGAGCCCAAGAAGATGGATGTGGATGATTTACCACCTCCTCCAAAGGAAGAAAGTACAGATAAAGACTCCACAGTAGAACTGATAACGGGTTCTAAAGAAAAAGAATAGAATGTGTGTTGGTCCAATAATGTTTTCTCTCTTTTTTTATGCTTTTATTTGTTTTTATTTAACTTCTTTTTTTTTTTTTTCTGTATGTAATCTTTGGATATTGTTTGTGAGAAAATGTTTAAACTATGCATGGTTAGACTGTAGGGGTATTGTGGTAATTGAGTCAAATTTGGTAAAACTCGGATGTTTTTGTAATATTAATAAGAATTGAAAGGCGTGTGCGCGCGCCTGTCAAGAGTCCTTCTAGCTGGCATGATGGTGATTAAGATTAATGTATGGATTTTGCACGTCATGCATGATATCATATGCTAAATTAACATATTTTTTTCCACTATCACTATGATTAAGCACAAAAGTTAGATGGTAAAATATTGACAATGCAATCCAAGATTGCAGTTTAGTGGTGTCTTGTTAGAGGATTTTGTCCTACATTAAATTTGACTGTAAAGGGTGTTGAGATTGTATATATGCAGTTATCAATTCTACTTAACAATTTAAAATTTTGGACAAATCACAATCACCCAATTTGTACGTGTTTCTTTTATCTCTAAAAGTAAAGGTGAATATCATCAAATCAGTAATAGTATAATAGTTCTGGGTGTGTTAGGTGCACGTTGCATTGGCATTATCAATTCATATGTACCATATTGTCACGAAGTGATTCCTAAGATGCTTGGAGGACGGAAGACACGCATGTTAGTTGGCAAAGAGCAGAGTTTGACTGGAAATGATTTCAGGGAAGGGGCGTGCAGGAGCACATGATGGAACCTCTTCAGAGTTTAGGCAGGTCGACTCAGTTCAGTGCGAGGAGCTTGTCGCTGGTCATGGACTTGACTATGAAGAAGGGAGTTGGCCATTCCTGCACAAACTGGTCGGGAGCTGGAGTCGTTCCCTTGACGAGGCCAAGACAGGTCGAAACCAGTCAGCATGTATCCTTAGAATGGCAGGTCGTGGTGGCTGACCAGGGCGCTTGCGCGAGCTGAAGCAACGCCTTGGTGCCGCACGGGTCGTGCCGCTGTGCCAAATCTCTAGGCCCGTGACAAATGGTATCAGAGCAGGACTTGGGGTAAAGCACGGTGGGGTGCCCCCTTGTAGGTCCGGGAGGGGTCAGAGAATGAAGACGGTGCACTGAAGTTGCGTCGATGAGGAGGAATCAATGCAGTTGGGGGGAGAGCCTCCATCTCCCTAGGAAGAGGCGTCCGTTGAAGTTGCGCACTGGAGGGCCGGAGGGTCGCGAGCACCAAAGTTCGTGCTTAGTCCTTGAGTGATGCAAACCATGGTGAAGGGTGAGCATCAAGTTGGCAAAAGGTCTTTGCTTGCTCGGGATGTGGTGGAGGCGGCATGACGGAGAAAAGTCACGTCATTGAGGAGTGGATGTCCCCTTGGTCCGAGGCCTATCATTGGGCGAGTGTAGTGCAGGGAGCTGCACAAGGAAGCAATGGTGGGAAAGCGAGCATACCGTATAGAGGCAGACTTTGGAAGGGAGTGGACGCAGTAGTGAAGCTCCGCATTGTGATGAGGGCATCGCAGGATTTGGGTGGGGGAGAGTGTCACGAAGTGATTCCTAAGACGCTTGGAGGATGGAAAACACGCATTTTGGTTGGCAAAGAGCAGAGTTTGACTAGGAATGGTTCTAGGGAAGGGACGTGCAGGAGCACATGATGGAACCTCTTCATAGTTCAGGCAGGTCGACTCGGTTCAGTGTGAGGAGCTTGTCGCTGGTCGTGAACTTGACTATGAAGAAGGGAGTTGGCCATCCCTGTACAAACTGGTCGGGAGCTGGAGCCGTTCTCCTGACGAGGTCAAGGCAGGTTGAAACCAGTCAGCATGTATCCTTGGAAGGGCAGGTCCATCAAGGCGCTTGCGCGAGCTAAAGCAATGTCTTGGTGCTGTACGGACTGTGTCACTGTGCTAAATCTCTAGACCCGTAACAATACGTATCATATGCGTCTGCGCAAATACAATACGTAGGACTTAGGTGAGACCAGTGCACGCTCTGCCCAACGCACCCAAGTTCTTATTATGACAGTAGGGGTATGATTTTCTTGGCGGTCCCAATACATTATTTTTTTTCGTTGATAGAAATCACAAAATGATTACTTTGGTGGAGTCAAGGAGGATGTAGATGTTTGGGACCTTGGGTTGCTTTCACCAAGCCACTCTCCTGTCTTGGAGAGGGCACATCAGACCCTACCTACGACAGTGTGATGGCTCATAATTGTGTCAAAAGGACATAAAAGAAGCCAATGAAAGCTTCGAAATTAAATATCTGGGCCATGCCCTCTCAAACTTTGATGGGCATATGTATGTCACCCATGATGGAAGGAATCTCTTTAATATGTATATATATATGTTTTGTGTGTGTGTGTGTGGTGGGTGTCTGCAAAATATGTATGAGTCATGAGCCACCAACCAACAGACTTAAATTATCCACGGATATGGATATAAAATTAAAGAAAATTAAATTTCAATTATATTCATTTTATTATTTTGAGTCCTAGGCTAGCCCCTTTAATGGGAATCGGGATTTTCTCCATTGCAATTTTATGTTTAGTAACGTTCCAATGCTTTTAAATTAATAATGCAACAATAACTTTAAACTTGCGATGTAGTAGTAGTGAATTTTTTATTTAATATTGTTACAATATCATATAAAATATGTTACACGAGTTTTGTTTCTTTAATATAAAATATGTTTAGAAATACCTCATTACCTCTAGGTCAAACAATGAACTCAGTGATCAATGCAATCAGGCTGAAGCTATTCTCTGTCAAGAAAGTTGAATGCCCCTTTGAGAGAGAAATTGCAGTAGATTGCAATCTCTCATATTCTTTTTATGAGCCTGACCAGTCAAATCCCTTCTTTCATTTTGTAACTACTCAACTCACCCAAAATCCTCCACCTCTACCACCACCATCATTTCCACTGATCCCAACTTCTCAACACCTTTCCCGACCATAACTAGTAGTGTGGTTCTTCATGGTTTGTTGAGTCATCCCACCCGAGGATGTGGTTGAAGGTAGTTAATGCTATGGATGGAGAATGTTATATTTGGGCATTTGGGCCTAGCTCGGTTAAAGACTTCCTTGTAGGTTTCTTTGGGCCACTATAGTGGACTTTTTACTTCTTATTTCCATGCCCAGTTTTGTATGGGCTGAAGGACTTTCTTGTAATTTCATTCTTTTTTAATGAATTACTTATTTATCGAAAAAAAAAATATATAAAATATGTTACATCGATGAATGTTACATATGTTATGGAAGCATGTTGTCATGCCAATGCGACCATATCCATGGTTTATAAAATCCATCATCTACTGGTCTGACATATAAAAATACAATCCCTAACTAAATGATACAATTATTTTTCCTAAAATATATTTCTTTATCTTTCATCACACCGTGGAAGAGCCCAATTCAGTTGACCTTTTTGTCTAAAGATTAAGATGAAGTGAACCTTTTTATACAAACCAATTCAATGAAAATAAAAATAAAATAAAATAAAAAATCGCAAAACCAGAAAAAATGGGAGTAATTCCAAAACCACTTTCCAAACAGCCCCTATGCTTTCCCACCATCAGCTTCCCACCATCAGCCCAAGACCAAGATTTACAAGGTGTAATTGTCCATGACGAAAGTCAAAAACAACTCAGTGACCCGACATGTGACATGGGACCTAGGGATCACGTGCTTTCTCCTGTGTTGATGTTACGTCATCGTAAAAATTTGACCAAGACATGTTCTTTGAAGATGACATGTACGTACATATATATATATATATATATATATATATTATGGGTATGTGTGTTTTTCTGTGTGTATCAACTTTGATGAAATATTTCAACTCGATTTTTTGTGGTTTTATTCTCTACAATATGTATTGCTTTATTCTCTACAATATGTATACATACACTTCTGATTCTTGCTAGCCGATTGCCATACTCATTATCATTGTTATTATTTAATCCTCTTCAAATTTTGTAATGGCGAAAAAACAAAAAAAAAATTTTTTTTTTTTTTGGTTTACACTTTAACTCAGTTCTTACTCTATTCTAGCCATTTAACACATTGGTTTTATTTTTCACTCGTTGGGCAAATGATACATACACAAATATTTAAGACAAATTAATTGATTGTAGTATTTGCCGTGTATTTATAGAATTGAAACATTAATATGTGTATCATAATTCGTTGTATCAATCGATTTGTCTGTGATTACACATTTTTATGAACCAATTCTTTTGATCGATTTAAATAGGTATTCGTCCAAATCGACCACAAATAATCAAAACATGACATCATACAATTTATATGTGAATGTTTATAAAGGGTTGTGGACTTTCTTTGTCTTTTTGTTGAGAATAAAAAAATCTAAAAGAAAATAACACAGATTAAAGAGAAAAACAAAAGAAGAAATCAATATAATAAGAGGGTAGCATAGCCCTATAAATAAAGTAGTACAGATCAAAAGCTGGAACCACCAGTGAAAAACGAGAGTGTTATGTTTATTTTATCAATCAAATCAAGCTTTGCATCATAATTGGGAAAGTCATCAAAAGTTGGCTCAGTCTTTTGATTTTAGCCTCTTTGTTTCACTCAACTGTCGGCAGGTCTTGACCATCCCCTCATTTTTAAATTGTGTTTGATGGTATAGAATTTGAATTTTAAAATTAAAATTTGTAAAAATTGAAAAGAAATTTAATTTAGTTTTTCTAATCACTTTTTTTTAATTCTACAAATTTTAATTTTATACAATCAAACATAATTTTAGTTATAAATAAATTTGTTTGTATATTCTCCTGACATTAGAAAACTCGTTCACGGTTAGATTATTCTCGCAATATAAATATTATAAGAATAAATTAACTCTATAATTATTTTGGTTCATGATAAGTTCATTATTCTTACTTGTTCAATTTAATTTATTTGGTTATGGAATTACTTCATCTTAATAAGAGTGTAAGAGCTGTGTAAGCCTTATAAGATCGACTTCTCTAATTCTCTAGTTTATATTGGGCTTCATTCATATTTATTCAATTCCAAATTTGCCCCTGAACATCTTCAACATGGTATTTCGTCGGTCGTTCTGGTACCACTAAGTAGTAGGTCCTCTGTGTTGAGAAGTAAAATGATTTGTAACCACAGGATTATAATAGGATAAAAAATGAATAACAAGTGTGGTCCACGTCAACAGTAACACACGAAATAAGTAACATAAAAGAAAGAAGAATCACACGTCACATAACACACAGTGTGAGTCTTTCAACAAATATTTTTTAAAAATTGTGATATTAGTAGCATAATACAATTCAAAATTTCGGTCATCGTCATTTGGCCTTCACCATGTATATCAACTCTCTAATCATTGTATACGTGGAGATCTTTTAAATGTGAAAATATGGAGAATAATATCTATACAGATTGAGTAAATTGTTATAAATGATATTAGAAATAATTTTTAGCTGAAAAAAATGAAGAGCTCATGAAAATTAAATCAAGATGCATAGTCTAAAAAATGAGTGATTGTGCCGTCTCACGTCACTTTCATTTTAATGAAAACTAAGAATACTGTGCAAAATAAAAAATATCTACGCAGTTGAACCAACAAGTACAAAAGCCAATTAACCTATGTGAACTACCAAACAACTATCGTTTTCTCAAGGAAGTGGTGTGCATTTCAGCATGCATTAAACGACATTAAACAATTAAGAGAGACAATGACCAGGAAGTGGATTGCAACTCTTTCTTGTTATCATATATGTCCATTTACGGACACAAGTTGTCACAATAATTTAGGCTGTAAAGTGATTTAAGTTAGTTTTAGCAATGGTTCAAAGTGACCAACGTTTTTTGGTAATATGTCACAATGCTGTCTAATTTAATCTATTAAATGAGATGACTAAGGACTCAATGGATGGCAATGCGGCAATTTTGGACAGGTTTATCCTTCCCTTTTCTTCCCCTCAATTGTTTAGAAATTTTCACGTTGTCCTTATTCCCAAACAGCCTAAACAAGGGGCCTTTTTCTCTAGAATGGTTAAGAAAGTGAATGAATGTAATTTTAGATTTCTAGAACTAACTATATATACTAATAAAATAAAATTAATTTAATAATTTACCTAACTAAACGGGACAGGATGACTTACCTTTACCCTTGCTCCGAACTCGCACTGATTTTCATTAATAAAACCCATTTCGGCCCAAATAAACTATACAACCTCCCAAAATTGATATAAAGAAGGTGGAGTGGGGCGGGTATCCGTCCTCACGGGACAAATTGCCATCCTAAGGAGTCTATTCTAAATCTTATTTTAAAAGCCTATCTCATTCAATAATAATCTCTTATTAAATAGATTATCTCTTACGAGGAAAATGACAAGTGACGTATCTAATTAATTTAATGTGAATAATAACTAGTATTTGTATGGCAAATTAATGACATCATAATTCATAAGATGTCTCTCTCACTTACATAAATTAGATTTGCCACTTTGGGGCTTCAAATCATTATACATATAACATATCCTAGTACTTGATTTCTGTCAAATTCAATGTAAACCTGATTTGGGCATATTAATTAGTACCAGCAGTAATTACGTGAATGATTCATATATTATTTAATCCCATTTAAAGATGGGTGACTTACCAAAAGCACAACAGTTTGATGACCTATTGACCGAATACTGTATTCACATCCAACGGTGATGCAGTGCCTGTTGTTTCAATCACTCCCTATCAGCTGTGAGTTTAGCTTTTCCCCTCTTCAATTCTGAAAAGGTTCATATAGGATTCGAAACATGCGTTCAGTACAATTATTATTATTCAATGTTAAAAGTAAATAAAAAAAGTAAATATTCTTTAAAATGCCCGGCAAAAACACCATTGTCAATACTTAGCTCACAACATTCATTACTTTCTCTCTCTATTATCTTCTTTTACTTTCCTCCCTCCGGAATCAGATTATTGTTTCCGTGTTTTGCTCTCTTTCGCTTTCTCTCACACACAGTCACACACACATGCTTTTCTGTAATGGAATAATAGCATAGGGGTTGATTTGTTTTCTGTCTCACAAACATACACACACAGTCGAGTGAGAGTAGCATATCCATGACGAAGATTGTGTGTTTGTGGGTTGTAATCGTTAGTGGATTAATGTGTAGCAGATGGGTTGTTGATGGTCATGAGTATGATTATTTCAACAAAACAGAACTACCATTTTTGGAGTCCTTTTATGGAATCTCTGCTGCTGCTACTGGTGATAATCCTCTTATGATAGGCCTCACCCTTATTCAAGGAGCTAATGCCAAAGGAGCTGGTATTGATCTCTCTAGAATTGTGTGTCTGAATTTTTATGCTGATTTCTTTGTTACTTCACATATTGTCGCTTGATCTATATCTACATTGTGTTGATTCCACTATTTTTTATTTTTTTTGTAATTTATTTTAGTTGAAAATCATGTATCATTGTCTTGTCCGTGTGATACCCACTTGTGAATATGCTTGCTCGTGATATCAGAAATTAGATTTTACCCATTGTATATTTTTATTCACTAATTTTTTATTTTTTAATCTCACGGGCGGATTATTTTTCATTATATTTATTTTCTATATTCAAAATAACTTTCATAAGTCTCTTGTTTTTGCATTGGTGATTTTATTTATTTTGTGTAATTCACATTCTTACACCAGTTGAGTGATCTAATTGGTGACCTTTTTTCATACCCGTTTTCTAGATGCTTGCATCTCTCTCACACAATTAAAGATAACATCATTTGTTTATTGGGTAATTTTCGAAAAAAAAAATCATTTGTTTATTGGGTGTCCCTCTTGTGTATGTGAGAAACTCTCACTTTTAATTTTACATGGTAAATTTATTCTTATATGTAGTGGAGGAGCCACATATAGTCCAATGGGTTTTTTGATTTTTGATTTTTGATTTTTGTTTTTTTGATTATGTATATTAATTTTAAAAGTTGTGAACTTACCCCTCTAAAATTGTTAAAAATGTTTAGCCTTAGGCTTTTCAACCCCTTTCTTCTATCAAATATTCTCTTTTCTTTTCCAAATTCTCTGTCCCTCATTCTCATGTTCCACACCAATTTCATCTCCTCTATTTTGGCCATTAATGTCTCCCTCTTTTATTCTATTAATCTCTCTCCAAAGCAAAACCACCCGGTGAAAAAACTATATCAATCTCAGATCTTGACTCTAAGCTCGTATGCTACAAACTTTAATGATCTAATCCCCTTTTCCTTGTGTGTTTTACTTTTACAGTCTGTTTGGATGGAACATTACCTGGTTATCATATACATCGTGGATATGGTTCAGGGGCAAATAGTTGGCTCATACAGTTGGAGGTTTGTGTGACAGCTTTACAAATCATTCTATTGTAAGCTATTAATACATCATTAATAACACAATTAGATCTATAGTTCTTTATAAGTCCTGGGATTCTAGTGTCTGGAATGCTAGAATTTTGATAAAATTAATTATTTCCATTATAAAGAATTAGTATTTCTTGTGGCAACCAGAGCTCGTAAATCTAAAAAACATTTTATGCTGTTTTGATGACCTTAAAAAAGAATAAAAAAAGTATATAGTAGTTTAGTTTAGACTGCAGAGAACGATGAAGTGATTTTATAGTTTTTAGCAGTGTGTTACAACTTACAAGCATTGCATTTGGCTCACCTAAAGTAATTATTTTGCTGTCATTCATTCTCGGTGCAAGTATATTTAAGAATTTTTCTTGAAATTCTCAATCCTATCTTATTTGCAAGACAAGTTTTGAAACATCTTAGATGACAAGTTATATACCTATCAATCATGTAGGAAATATTATCCATCTTCGGTTTTAGTATTATTCTTTTGTTTTTTTTGATAAGTACTTTCAGTTTTAGTATTATTCAATTTTTCATGTATGCAAATTTATGGGTAACAGAAGTCATGCTGCAGATCTTTTCAATTAAATCTAATGCTGTCCTTGGTTGAGAACCCAACTTTGTGAAACATCTTGTTGCAGGGTGGAGGATGGTGTAATACCATTAGATCTTGTGTTTACCGCAAAACAACTCGGCGTGGATCATCAAACCATATGGAAAAGCAGATACCATTTACAGGAATACTGAGCAACAAGGCTGAAGAAAATCCAGGTTCTCTCTCAAACTACTTATCTCAAATCTTCAAATGCAAATCCACTTTTTCGTTCAAGTTGTTGTTAATATTAGTATTGTTGTCGTCATCGTCGTCAATGTTGTTGTTGTAGTTATTGCTTCTGTTTGGCCTTTGCACATGACTGAAAGTTTTCTCACTCCATGGGGTTTCTATGTGCCAGATTTTTTCAACTGGAATAGAGTAAAGCTTCGTTATTGTGATGGTGCTTCCTTTGCAGGGGATGGTGAAGATAAGGTTGGTTTGAATATCTCTGTTTTCTATTTTTCATGTATGATTGATTGCGATGTCTTTTTGGCTTCCAAAAATTGGAACAGAAGAAATGAAACCTCGGACCTTACAGCCAACATTCTGATCCCGGATAATTTTAAAATGTTATATATTAAGGTTATTTTCTTTTCCTCCTATTTTTTTGGTAATCAAATGGTGCATAGGGGCATGAGGTTTGTGGAAAATATTTGTCTGGACTAAATCAGTTTATGTTGTCTATTTTCTTTAGATGACTTGCCAAATAAAATTCTCTAGATTTGCTGTAATTATGATAATGAAGAAATCACAGAATTATGTTTCTGGGATTAACATTGCTCCCTTAAAAATGGATTTTTAGGTTTTTGCTTAATTACATGTGATCTTCTCTTGATATGTGATGATAAAACAGGTGTTTTTATACATATTATGTGTGTGTGTGTGTGTTCTTTAGGCTAGTCTTCAGCCATAATAACATTGTACAACTGGATACGTGAGAAATTGAAGTTAATGATTACTTGGAAGAGATAGCAAATGACAATCAGCTTCTTGACCCACGAAATCCTACATCTAATCAGTGCAGGTTTGGGCCATGACAGTGGATCTTTTTCCTACCAGCTACTTTGCATATTCTGACAGCTAAAATGTTGTTATGATCTTTCCAAATTATAGTACTAAACATTTATTTTTGCAAATCAAAAGAATTTATTTTTTCGCTGATAAAGAAGACACAGAAAATATGGAAGTCCATAGAGAACACCTACGTAGTAAGTCTCAGTAACAGCCAGTAGTAGGTCAGGTAGTATCCCGTTCGTCCTTGAACCTTAACTTCACGGACTCAAGTCTCCTTGTTGACTCACAACACTAATAAGTGGTGCTTGGAGGGGTAGATTGGACACTAACTTGCAAAAAGTATTATCCAATGTTGACCTGCTTTCGTGAAGTGCTAGGAGGGGAAGATTGGAGACAAACCTATCTTTTGGCATTATTTTTGCACGAAGTGGCTGCTCTCAAACTTGAACTCGCATCCTCACATTGTCAATCCGAGCTTTTACCTTTGCGCTAAGTCCTGACCCATGTTCTTAGTACTAAGTACTTATTTTTATTTTTAGGCTGAACAACTGCAATTCAGAGGACAACGTATATGGTTGGCTGCCATGGAAGATTTAATGTCAAAGGGGATGCGCAATGCCAACCAGGTTTTATATTTAATAAAATTTCCAAATTTATTTCTTCCCACCATTATTCTTCATGTTATATAATGGGTGTGTTTCAGGCTCTTCTTTCTGGTTGCTCTGCTGGGGGTCTAGCTTCTATATTGCACTGTGATGAGTTCAGTGATTTATTTCCTACTGGTACTAAAGTCAAGTGCTTGAGTGATGCTGGATTATTCCTTGATGCGTAAGTACCTATGGAACTTGTATGTGTGTATGCTTCTTGCTTCTTGGCCTAGTTATTGGAATTTTATGTTTCTATAATGGCCGTTGCTGGATTTATATAGAGCTGATGTTGCTGGTGGGCACACCCTGAGGAATTTCTTTGGAGGCGTGGTTAGCTTGCAGGTACTTAAAATTTTACATTTCCTGTTCTTTTATACTATTTAAAGTTTATGACCAACTGTACATACCAAGATTCCGAACTTCAATTTGGTTTACCTATGGTTGAGTCGCAGTCAACTGGGGGTAATGTGTTGAAATTTTAAACCTAAACATTAATTCGAGTTCAAGAATATATTTAATCAAAATTCAAATTGCATTTGTTTTTGTAACTTCTTGAAATTTTGAAGCCACAAATGTGTTGCCCTTAAATGCACAATCTAGAGAGATATAGTTGTAAAAAATCGTTGTTTGTCTCATGATATATATCGACTTTGCCTGTGCTTCCTTTTTCTTTTTTTGGGAAGGGGAAAAAAAAAAGAACAAAAAAAGAAAAGATTAAGAAGCTAAAAGTGCTTTGGAGCTGCAGCTCCACTCCCATTCTTCAGTAAGAGGTGACAGAACTACCTCTTGGCTTGTATGAAGATAGACTTGGCCTATTCCTGTCAAGAACCAATTTCGCAAGACCATACCTACGGAAATTGGCTCTCTAAAAGCAGAGATCAGCCTGCACTCCTAATTTCTGCTAAAGACATTTTGATAGTCTGAAATTGGAGCTCCTTTTGTATCCAAGTCTCTATCTGATGTTTGGATCAAAGAAATAGAAGCCTGGTCATCTGTTTTGCATCTCGATTTCCTAAATTCTCCAAACAAGCATAAAGGGCTTGTCAAATTCCTTCAAAATTTTTTGTGATGCTAGAACAGACTCTGAAATTCATTTAAAGCCAATCATCCATATACCTTCGGGAAGATGGAATCAAACTCCCAGCAGCAGGTGGCTCCTGGATTGGAGACAGAGGTTCCATCTGAGTTGACCTTGTTGCAGAAGTAATTCTGTGCTCATACTTGGGCTTGGATAACCTGTATCAACTTCTTAGGTAATAACATGTAGAAAAATGAACAGGGTTGGAGAGAAGAAGAGATGAGGGGGCAAATAAAGCCTCTTTCCTTCTGTTTCAGAGATGCCAAACACATATTGCAAAGGTGGTGGGCCAGTCACTGTGAATGGAGGCTTAAATTTGGGCATAAGGGGATTTTGGATAAAACCAGGAAAGCAGGAGTTTATAATAAAAGGAGGCATGGTGTTCACCCTATCCCAGACAACTCTAGCAACGGAACATTTCCCAAAGGCATGTAAGGAATCTTCATGCATTTGGAACGTCTAGGGCAAGTAGGATCTGGTCATGTCTAGTGACCCTGTACCAATAAGAAATTCTTCTTTTGCAGTTTTCCAAATAAAGGTCTTAACTCCGGGAGATTCTTACTTTCCTACTAACTTATCAGTTAGTGATGGGGCGCCAAAGGGTTCAGGCTGTCTAGATTTAAGGTATAGCCGTGTGTAATCCTCCTTTTATAACAAGTCTGCCTACCGTGGAGGAAGATCTGCCAAGGGGTTGTTCCATCAGAGGCTCTTCATCAACCCAATGACAAGTGCAGCATTTGATGGAGGTACCATCACCCACCTTCCATATCTCCTGCCTTAAGAAGGTTCCTAGCTGATAGAATGCTTTCATAAGCATAGGAAACATTGGTAATCTGTGGCTGAAGCTGGAAGAATATTCAATTCTAACACAAGCTAGAAGTTTGGTCCAAATAGTAGGAGTTCATTAACCATTCTACAGCCTAATTTACCAAGTTAGTTTTTCCCACTCCTTGGGGCTCCCTTTTTGTGTGAGTTTCACTTTCATATAATCACATTGGCATGTGTCCATTACTGGCATCCAATACCTGTATGTGATGGGGCAGCTTTGCCTGCTGTCTAAGGCCCTCTACTCGTTCTGTTTGACTCACTTTGCCCCCGTCGAATTGGAGTTGTTCCCTTGCTTGATTGTGACCTCTGCAACTGGTTTGTCTGGCCATTCTCATCCAGATAACTAAGTTTGCTACACTGTTAAAGACACAAGCTGCATTGGTTTTGACTTGAGGCAAAGCGGCTTGTTTAGGTCAATACCAATCACAACAGGTAAATTTGCCTTTACTCACATCAACTGTTGCTGTGTCAATTCTCTTTGCCTTATCGATGCCATTTTCTAGCGTGGAGCATCCTAGAGTGGAACTACAAAGACATGAGGCAAAATTTTGAGGTAATAACGTGCCACTACCTATAGACCTTCAGAGGGAACCTTGGTATAGTTGGATGATTGTCAGAAGCAGAAATAGTAGAAGTCTACAACTCAAATTACCAGTTTAACTCTCTTCAGACCTAATTCTCTCAATGCTGCTACAGAGAAACTTACACCCCACCATCTTTCCTATTGCTTTCAGTCAATGCATTCTTCATCAGTTTCCTGATGTGAAGTTTAATATACTTGGAGTGGTGAACAGAGGGCTAACCCTCTTGATTGACTGAAACACAATTTCCCTATCACCATCATTGTCTGACAACAACGAACCTTTAGAATCCGGTTTCCAACCGTAGGGTTTGAACTAGAAGCATCACCTCCAAACCTTGCTCCTCTATAATCCATGGACAGGATCTCATCAGCAAAGTTTTATTCCATAACCATGGTTGAAATCCATTTTGGGGCTATTACGCGGTAGCGGGTAGCCTTACCAAGTGGGCTTTGCAAGGATGTATCAGAATCTCAATCCTGCTTTATTTTAATGGTCTTACGCACCGGGTGATCCTCTTCTTCCAGTGAGCGCTGGGATGGGGGTTTTGTATACATGCTATCAGGTTTTTCCATAACTGTGGTTGAAAATTATTCTGGCACTATTGCGCGATAGAGGGTAGCATGAATAAGTGTGTAAAGGATGGACCAGAATCTCAACCCATGCTTTATTTTATTGGTGTTATGCACTAGCTGATCCTCCTCTTCTAGTGAGCGTTGGAATGGGGGTTCAGTGTACATGCTAGCAGGTTCACATTAGCCCTATGTCTTACATTATTGTACCTTTATTTATACTGCTGTGCAACAATTTGTTCAACCTTTCACATAAATTTTGATATAGTCTTAACTACAAGTCTGCGGCTACACAACTGGTAAAATGGAGATTATTAAGCAAGAATTTTCTAGGGAACTTGTAGGAATGTGGCCTTATTGCTTTCAAGTGCTTAACATGCACTTGGATATTATGTCAATGGCTGCTCTAAGATTCTAAGACTACAGTAGAAGTTGAAGTGCAGTTAGATAAGAATTATATCATTAGTTATAATTGTACTTTGCAACAGTTAGATAAGAATTATATCATTAGTTATAATTGTACTTTGCAAATAAATTAATAGGCTTCCAATTTACAAATAGTAAGATTTAATGAAGGGGTAGAGTAACATGGTGTCAAAAAATAAAAAATAAAAATAATAATAATAAATGATTAAGCAGGGGAAAAAAGAAACCTTCATGTTACATTGAACTCAGAATTGTAATATTTTAATAAAGTGAGTCATGCTCTAGTGGTAGAAAACCTCAAAAAACCTGATAGTTGACATCATCAGCAATTAAAAGTCAAATGCCATGCTTGTCAAATAACTTCTGAATCATGGGTTCCCAGTTATTTCTTCTTTAAGTGTAATCATCCATCATTCTTTCATGTTTACTGATGGAAATTTGTATAATTACCACAGGGGGTGCAAAAGATCCTGCCAAGTACTTGTACTAGCCAACTTGATCCAACTTCAGTGAGCTTTTCATCTTTTCTTTACTTCTCTCAGCACATACATGCACATAAAATTCTGTTACCACTTATATGCTATCAAACTCACCTTGTCTTCGTATATATAATAATTATATATATATACATATATATTTTTTTTTGCAGTGCTTCTTCCCGCAAAATTTGATTGCCAACGTCAAAACCCCATTATTTCTTCTTAATGCTGCCTATGATGCATGGCAGGTAACATTTCTTTTCGTGGATTTTAAAATTCACTGAATGATGCACTGAAATGTCTAGGCTGCGTAGAGACTTAGACACTACATGCTAGCCTACCCAAGTCTGGCTTTTGTCCAGGATTGGGCAATAAGTTGCCTTGTAAATTAGCAGTTGAATAACTGTAATGGCTGGTTTGATAAATTGAACATCTCTCCCCCAAACCCCCCCACCCCCCCCCCCCCCCCCCCCTCCCCCCTCCTCCTAAAAATTCAGGTCCAGGCCAGTTTAGCTCCCTCATCAGCCGATCCTCATGGCAATTGGCTTGAATGCAAAAGGAACTATGCAAGTTGTTCTGATTCCCAAATCCAGTTTCTGCAAGGTGATTTCATATATGAAATAGCTCAAATATTGAGTTTTGTATCAGCTTAAAATAACACGAGGTTAATCAATTGATCTTCATAATTCTTTTCGTTATTTGGAACAGAATTCAGGAATTATATGCTGAATGTGATAAAAGGCTTCTCGACGTCCGAAAAGAATGGATTGTTCATAAATTCATGTTTTGCTCATTGCCAGACAGAAAGGCAGGATACATGGTTTGCTGATGATTCTCCTCTTATTGGCAGCAAGGTACAGCTGACGCAGTTAACCTCTCTCACTAGTTAGAACTTACAATTAACCCCTACTACACTTTTATTAAGTAGAAATTTAAGCTTGCACATGAAGATTGTGCAAGTACGTTAACATCTATTTCCTTACACGTGCACTCAGACACACGCTTACAAATGAAGAGGCCTACAACCTTATAGGGTTATTAAGATTTTAACTTATTATAATTCTCATTTTAGGAGAGCATCCCAAGTAATCCACTAAAGGAGCTGGATAAATTATGCTGAAGCCATTGAGTAGATGTCCTTAGTTTATGCCTCTTTGAGACATCACTGCGTGGACAGTAGCTTTTTATGGTCTTGTGTCTATTCATTAAGGGTGAAATTAACACACCTAAGATTTTTTAAAATCTCTAATGCTTCTCAAAGTTTTACGTAGCATATATTGTTTTGAGGTTTACTCATGAGTCTAGAGCTTACAATGCCTAACTTTGCACATTCTATTTTAATCTCTTAAAACACTGCACAGAAACATAAATGATATATATTAAAAGATGAGCGAGTCTTAAGAAATGATCAGCTATAGATAGCATGAGAGGAGGTTTAAAATCCCAACGGGAAAAGGAATTACAACTGCACCTCTCTGTGTGCGTGCATGCGTGCGTATGTGAACCAACTCTGATGCTATTTGTTAGCTGATATTTTTAAGTATTATGTTTTCCCGTAAAATGTAATTGCTGTTATTTGCTTTCCATTATATATTTTATTTGGAAAAGATAAAGTACACCAGAAATTGAACCAATATAAAGGTAACCTTATCACCACTACAATAAGTCTTAACTGCGTTTTTCTTAATTATTATCTAAAAATATCTCTTACTTGTCAGATAAGCTATTTTGATATTTTCAAGTACCTTTCTGACCAGGTTTTTGTTTGAAATTTATTTTGTTTTGTGAAAGTACTTAAGCTCTTGACCTTCAATAATAGGGAATTCTAATTATTGTCTAATAATGAATGGTATACGATTCAACAAATAGATATCTTAGGTTATTCATTATTGGCAGACAGTTATTCGTAGAGAGTTCAGAGACTCAGAGAGGTTTGAGAGTAAGGTTTGAGTGATTAAATGCTTTTGCAGACACCTTTGATTTCTTTTCGTAGACTTTAATCTTCTCTTCTCATATCTTGTTGAACCAATAAATAGCATTTTTTTGTTTGCTTGTGATTTTTTTTATTTTATTTTATTCTTATTTTGTATTATTTTCTGTGATTGTTTGTGAACAATATCAACACTTGTCTTTGTGCTCTCGTTACATAGGTAGTCTCATCAACTAAAGAGTTATGAACTATCTAATAATATCAAATGTTCCATATTGTGCAGGGGATTGCGCTAGCTGTTGGAGATTGGTATTTCGGTCGAGAAGGGACTATGGCCATCGACTGTGCATACCCTTGTGACAAAACTTGCCACAATCTGGTTTCTAAATAAACCAGCATTTTTATTTTATATTTTAGATTGCCTCATTCATCAAGTCATTTTATTATGCAATATTCATCTCTCATTTATATTAACTTTGCAACTAGGGAAAATTCATGTCAGAAAATAAAATTTTTATTCGCTGGGAAGGGTAAATGGTTCTCTTTTTCCTTTTTCTTTTTAGGTTCAGAGAAGTGCAAAGGGTGATGCGGAAACGTCGTTACTCTATACAGTGTCTTGCTCTTGTTGCTTTTATCCTAGGTTACAATGCAGTGTCTTGCTATTGTTGATTTTAACCTATGTTACATGGACTCGGTAATGTGTCAGCTATATGTTGCATGGACATTGCTAAATATTCATATTGCTTAATCTTTTTATTTTATTTTGTAGAGCAAAACAATGTCTTTATTTAGCATAATGTTTCTTATGAGAACTCTACTTGTTTTGAAGTAATAATATAATTAATTTGAATTAAAGTGCTGGACATTTCATATTCATATTCAAGCATTCTGCATGTATATGGTACAGGAATTAATGTAACTTTTATCATTGATTATTTAATGCTCAATGTTAGATCTAAACAATTTTGAGGAATATTGTTTGAAGAGGTTTTACTGAAGGTTTTAGTTTGGTTCAATTTCATAACCCTGTAAAACTTGAGCATAAGCACAACATGGACAGTGTTGATCATGACTCACAAGGCTCAGAATACAAACACAACCATACATGTATATTCTGCTTTTACACCAATTGGTGCCTTCTCATTAGGGTGTACACGGTTTGGATTGAATCAATTTTAGGACAAGTTAGAACCGATTCACTCTTGAAACCGAACCACACACACACAATCCCATGAAGAAAAAAAAAAAAAATACTCCCTCTTTGGGCTTGGTACAAATAAGTAGTTATACAGGACACTTTTTTACGTTTCAAAAAGGACAGGCTCTAAAAGTTGGGCCAGGCTACAAATGGGCTTCTAATACTTACACTCTGGGCTTTATACGAAACTTGTCCACTAGTCTGAGTTCAGGGACTCTTTGGGAATCTAAAGAATCGATTTATCTGGTTCATTGAAACCCAACATTGAGTTGAAGAAAATGTCTTCTATTTTATCTTATCTTTTGTGAGAAGTTGGTTCAAGCTAGAACTGAATTCAGGCTATCTCTTTTGTACACGTGATTGTTCAGAGAAGGGTAGAGTCAGAAACTTAAATTTCACAAAGTGGGAGCTAAGTCACATAAAGCGGGAGCGAGAGCGAATTCAAGAACGGGAGCGTGAGAGCGGTAGAATTAAGTTATAAATAGTGAGAATTTGAGCCAGAGAGCGCGCGGAGCGTAAGAGTGGGAGCGCGTTCAGAGCGTGAGAGCGACACCTATTGAGAAAGATTGTATGACTTTGGGAGTGTGAAAATGACAAAATCTAAGTTGTAGAATAGGAGTCGGAATAAAAGCATGCATGAAGCGTAAGAACAAGAGTGCACACAAAATGTAAAAGCTACGCCTATTGAGAAAAATTGTCACTTAGCTCTGAACCATCTAGTTCACATTGAGTGATCCAAATTCATAGAGAACTAGCAGGTTTACCTCACATGAATCAGCATAGTAAAAGATAAAACTAGTTCTCAATTGAATTGGTTCTTGAGTTCTTCAAACAACCCCAGCTCAATCCTAGTCACATTTTATTATATGGTGGACGGCAATACTTTATTTGAAGCTAACATGGTCTGAAATTGACCCTTCAAAAAAAAATTTAATATGGTATGAAATTGGTGTCATCGGCGTAAGTAGCGAAATAATAATTATAGTCAAGCCAAAATTCCTAAATTTTTTAACACAAATTTTCTAAGTTTGTCCATTTTGATGGACCTTTTTTTTTTTTTCGTGAAGTGGAATTGAAATTAGAAGGAAACATTGTGGAAAGCTTCATGATAATTGATCCAAATCAATCAAATGAGCAATTTCCTGAGAAGCATAGACCTCGCAGACTCGTAAGATGGCAAAATACTCTGTCTTGTCGGGTACTCGTCCCATCCAGTCCCATTTATAACAGTTATGGGGGTGGTTAAATGGTTTTGGGGCGGTGATAGAGATTAGGATTGAAAACCCGCATGATTATGGGACGTGGATGAGGAAAGGTTACCTCATCCCGCCCCGCCCCGTTTCGTTTATAGTGATGAATTACAATTTTATCCTTATACTTTATTTTATATTCAATAATATTAGGTATATTAAACAAATCTTATTTCATTCTATTTCAATCACTAAATATTCACTTGTATTATTCTTATCCTTGAACTTACATGTTTTAAAGAAAAAGAGGTTAGACACTTGAATGTACATTCATAATTTGGTTTCTAGTAATATATAAGATGAAGAGTTCAAGATGTTGAGTGTTCAAAATGTGTGGGCCAAGTGCTCCACATGTGTCCGCCAAATGTTCAAAATAATAAAAGTTATTTCTTAAATATAACCACGACCATAAAATGTTTGACTTGTATTCATAAAGTGTCGGTGTCCACGGTTCATATACGATCACAGAATTTCATATACAGAACCGACACGAGTACCTTATTGAAATGTCCATACTTGTTAGGCAATCCCCCTTCCCTTCCTAATATCCTTTTCGAGGCACAACTCTTGTGCTCTAAGAAAGCATTGAATTTTCCTCTCCTCTCTTACTCTTAAACCATCAACATTAAGGCATATCTCCATCAAAGAACCCCCTCCCCTGTTCCCCCCATGTGAAGTTAAAGATGTCCACATATGATAATTTGTATGAAATTTTTGGCTTTCTGATTCACCAAGAAATCAAATATTCCTCTCTATATAAAATAAAAAATAAATAAAAAAATATATATATTAAGCTGAATTGGATATTCTTGCTTCACCTATGTTTATGATAATGCTAGTACATCAATAAATTACAAGACATGTCATTGTCCTTTCATATTAACTAGCTGGTGAGTGTTTTTTCTTTGTTGTGGGGTTTAGCCTCCTTTTCAAGTGGGAAGTGCAATACAACCCATCAGATATATGCTTCCAAGTCCTTTCCGATGACATAAAAGTAAAGGTAGACAACTGTAATTCATTGTCTTCATGAATCATGACCATTGATTCCTGAGGGGACTCTCAAAAGTTGAAACCATATCCATTTCTAGGAGCCAACAGTAAGCTCCCACTTAAGAAAAAAAAAAAAAATGGAATCTTTGATCTTCCACTAAAATATCACTTGTAACCATTTCATATATTTCATATTCTGAAAAGGGCTATCAAAAAGAACATAGTAGTGTTGAAGTAATGAAAGAATTTCAGAAAACCAAAACAGATTTGGATATATAGCAGATAGTCACCATCTCCATTTTAAAAGGTGAAAAGAGATATGGATATATATATTTTATATGTGTATATATTTATAGGTTAAACCTGATTATGACAATAGACTTCACAATGGAACATAGAAGATGAAAAAGATACTATAACTAGACAATCTGTAATCTACAATTTGACAGCTGAGCTGAACATTGTTTCTTTCATGAATATTTGGTAATATAAAGCTAAGAACTTTCTAAATATCAGACCTATACACAAAATAGCAAGAAAATTTTGTTATCAGACCTTGAAGACTTCTATAATTCCTTCCTTCTGGAGGCTAAGGAAAATGTCCAAAGATGGGAGTAAGTATCTGGGAATTCTTACTGTATTCATACGCGCCTTGTAAAGATTGTTGCAGCTGGTTCTGAGGCCAAGTAGTGTCTGATCCATCTGTATTAATATGCATTTCAGGTTTAGGCTCACTGTACACATCTTGAGCAGTTTGGTTTTGAATTGCACTTCCTAGTGAAGTTTGGAGAAATTCAGACCATTTGGTGTCTTCAGGATTGTCTTCTAGTGCATGATTTTGGGCTTCTTTCTCGGATTTTACATAGTCTGTCTGACACCATGAGAAGGCACTACTGTTGTCAATCAATGTTCCAAAGTCCCAATTGTGGACACCACTGACATTTGAAGAGCCTATTGAAGGACTATTAGAGGGTGAACTAATGGAAGGCTTGAAACTTGTTGGATTGGTGAAAATTGAGCTTGACATGGACGGTAAAACAGTGGGTGTCATCACAGATTTGAATCCAGAAATCATCTCAGAAGATGTGGGGTGGTTTGGATTGACAAAGAGACTCGTGTTTGGGCTCATTGAGAGCCCTATATTAGCCCCATAGAAAGGGAAATCCCCTGCAAAATCAGAGGCCTTGCAACTAGTGCTTGGCCTGTCATGGGAAGTGAGAATGCTATCTTGGAAGAATTCATGGGTTGGTGGTGGTGTTGTGAAACTTCTGCACTTGTTTTCGATAACTTGGTGGCAGTCCACAGCCGTTGGAGGTGGCTTCGGCTTCTGCACTGCCATTCCCTTGTCCGATGAATTTTCAGCCTTCACGATTTTCAGTTCATTGGATCCCGAAAATGATGTCTCATTGATTTTGGTGGTTGTGGGCACTTTCTCCTCATTCTCAACCTCAGACAGTGGTTTGTGTGTGTTGGGGTCAATTCCTCTCTGCCTTAGCTTCTTCTTGATGGATGAGTTCCATAAATTCTTTATTTCATTGTCGGTTCTTCCCGGTAATTGAGCTGCAATTTGAGACCATCTGATGAAGAATGCACAAGAAACCTGTTTTGTCAAACTCAATGTCCCACAAAAAAAAAAAAAAAATTAGTGGTGAGTGAGTGATAACAAAGTATATATAAACTACCTGTTGCCTAGAACTGCATGGAGTTCAATTATCAAATTCTCTTCTTCTTGTGAGAATGTCCCTCTGTTCAAATCAGGCCTCAAGTAGTTGATCCACCTTAATCTGCAACTCTTCCCACACCTTTGCAAACCTGCCAGTGTATGGTATAATGTTGGAAAAATCACAAGAAAGTTGAGTTCTCAATACCCTTCTTTCTTTCTTTTTTGTCCTTATTTTATTTTATTTTTTTCATTTTAAAAGAAACACAAGGATTTGAGCAAAAAAAGAAAAAAGGGTGTACCTGCTAGTTTAGGGACAGAGCTCCAACAGCCATGTCCATGCTTAGTTATATGCTTTACAAGTTTCTCATCTTCCTCTGGAGACCATAGGCCTTTCCTTAGCTTCTGCTTATAACAGCAAGAGTGCCTTCCCATGTGGCTTGCTGTCTTCTAACTGCAGTGTTGGCAAAAGCTATGCAGAGATAAAGAGACCTGTATAATGTGAATTGTCAGCAAAAGGAGAGGAATCTTGGAAGTGGCTTTTAGGAGACAGAGAGAGAGTTTATAAGGAGATTTATAAAATGAAATGGCAGCCTGGGTAAGGAATCAAATTAATATCAGTAGCCTCAGAGAAATGTCATATTCAAGACTTGATTCCAAATTGTGGGGTTTTTTTTTAAAATTAAAAATATATATATATATATATATGGTTTTTAAATTTATAATTTGATTGTTCTTGTGTTCTTTGCAATGTGAACTTGAAACTCCAATACGAATGGGCTTGCATAAGTGTCATCAGAGGCTTAAGAGTAATGAGTTTGACAGGACTTGTGGGGACATTTTGGCAGATATTTATTTGGTGAGAGGACAAGATTTGTGAAGAATCATCAATCTCATTCTATAGTCCCTAAGTCAGTAAAAATATTGTGTGCCACATGTGAAACAAGTCCCCACAAATTAAACAAGCATAACATTATGGACTTTGTACAATTTTGTTTTGAGATTTTGATGGAACTCTTCATTTCAGCCAAGTTTGTGCTAAGATTTGAAAAAAAGTAAAATGCTCTTGAAGATAAGAAATGCCCAATAAATTAATGACAACAAAGACCTTATACATTCTCTTATCTATAATGATGACAGTATATATAACTTATAAGATACTCAGTACTCCATTGACCCTGCTTCTGTTTCTTGAGTAACTGGTGTGACAGATAGCCTTTAAAAAAAAAAATAGCAAAAATTTCTCTTCATTTGGGTATTTGAGTAATTCTCCAAACTAATGATCACTCTGAAAAATGCCATACTATTATTGGACAGAAATATAAATATACTGATATCTTTGGAAAATAAAGGCTATCTTCCACTTCTCCTAAAAGAGAAAATCCCAATTTTACCAACACATTATTGATGTAAGAAAGAATCAAGGAAGACAAATAATTCAAAACTCCTCAAAACTGTTCATGACTGCTTGTGGAAATTATTTGTCATTTCTTTTCTTTACTTTTGTAAGAAGAATTTTCTTCTATGTCCACATTCAAAGTGTAAAGGCTGCTACAAGAATAATGAAGGAAATAAAATGTTGTAGGTACTTCCAAATGGAGTTGTCCTAATCTTTTGAATTGAGAAATGTATTGCTGAAAGCTGAAAAAAAGGACAACTTTGGATAAACAATGACAAGTTGCAGGCACTTCCAAAATGAGACTATTAATTGCATAACACCATTCAATTAAGTTCTCACCAGACTCCGAAAATCGCTAGATACAAAAAAAAAAAAAAAAAAAAAAAAAAAAATTGCCATTCCCTCTTTGTTTAGATGGAAGATAGCATCTGTAAAGGCTTACGAACGTTATTGGACAAGTAATCTGCAATAGAAGATGAATCATGAATGTAGTAGCATGCAAGGGGATCCTTTGTTGCCTACATGATGGCTATTGGCCAATGTTTATATTTTTTGCTTTTAGAGCAAAATTAGCCACTTTTTGATTGCTTATTGTCTGATTTACACTCCTTTTTTTTCTTTTTTTTCTTTTCCCTATATTATGTGAATCTAATAATGCAACTAACAATACTACGTGGTTATTGTCTTACTATCATTGTTTATAACTTGTCTCATTATCAATGTGTCACTGCAGAAAATTGTGAGTGATACATAACATCCTTCCTTTGGCAAAGCACCTTACAGAGTTTAGTCCTTGCCATGGTCAAATATAAATGAGTTGGAAGAGTTGCATTACCGAATCAATGGTTCAAGCCGCGCTCAAAGGTAGGACATTTACCATTTTTATTATGCTTTGTGTTGAATTTGCTAATCACCAAGTGAAGCAAAGGCCACATTCATATTAATGATGGATCATAGCGAGTGTTTGTAATTTTAGAAGAAATGTAAATATAGAACATTCACGTGTGACTGTTACTTTGTGATTGAATTCATCAAAAGAAAAGAAAAAATTGAGATGCAAGGCAAGGTTCACATTCCAAATAGAACAAAACAGAACAAAACATGGCAGCGAAACAATAGTGTGTATCAGTTTGTGTTATTACAATTTTAAAACCAGTATTCCACATGGAAATTTTATAATGTTTTGATCCAGTTTATGCCTAAAACAATAAATCCATAAGCCTAACAACAAAAACAACAATAATAAAAAATTTCCTTTCTGTATTAACCTTGTCGCCTTCTGACATGAAGGTTTTGCAACCTTAGCAACGTCGTAATTGAAACACTTAATCGAATAATAGACATCAAATTAGGCCCCAGAAGGATATAAATATAATCTCCACAGCTCATCATCCACTTGTTAGATTATTTTATGGAGGTCTATGAGCTGTTCAGTGAAGCCAACTATCAGTACTGCAAGCTAATACTAGTTTTTTTTTTTTTGACATGTTTATAATATGTTGTGCTTTGCTGTTATTGCTAATTTCTGTTCATATTAAATATGAGAACATTCTGTTGCATTTCACAATTTAGTTCCATATCCATACATATATATATATATATCATGAGTGGTCTGACCAAAATGCCCTTCATTTCAATTGACATGAATTTGCTAACCTTTAGAAAGACATTTATTTACCAAAAATAACTTAATTTATAGACACGTATTCCAGTTATCTTTGTTGAAAGCAAAATCTGAATTTTGCAGCCCAGATTTCCTACACACAGTGCAGATACAAGGTGGCTTACACTGTAGATGTGACCATAGGAGTACACTGCGCTGCCAATTCAAAGTTCAAACTCATTATTAAAGAGAAAAATCTGGTAATAAATATAAATAAAGTAAACAAAATTGTCTACCAATGTGGATATACGGATTGTGTCTGCATTCCATGTAGAATTCACATGCAACACATCAATGACTATCAGCAACTGGCAGTGGCCAACTTTAGAATCTTTAGTTTTAGATTCTTAAACACAAGTGCTAAAATAATTCAACATGTTCCATCATTTCTAGTATAAATGACAGCATATTAGCCCATTATCTACATAGGGGGCGTGACACAGATGTTTCTGAATCGAAATTCATGAATATAATTAGATATTTAAAAGATTATAATTGAACAAATGTCCTTGAACAAATGCAAGTGCCTCTTTTTAATATTCTAAAAGCAATCTTTTCCTAAACCCTATGGAAGTGCAAAGGAAGACATCAAATTGACAAGAAAGGGCAAATATCACTCAACATTTTGTGATTACACTTTATGCTTAGTTTAGTATATTTATTTGTTAGAAAAAGAAAATCTTCATAACTTTTCAGTGAAAATTACAAGACATGATGTAAAATTAGTGCTGTCCACCAAGCTTCCATTTGGTGCTTGAACTCTCCTACATCGAGGAATTTGCTACTGACCCAAGTGTTGTCATAATGGCAAAGTGCTATTACAAATTTGAGTAATTAAGAAACAAGAAAATAGGGAAAATAAAATAAAATTTGTAGGAAACATTTCACATTGTTTGTAGGGAACACTGAAATTGATGGAGTTCATTAGGAGTCCATTTGAGTAGACCTTAATACACTTCATTTAGTTGGAGCATTAACACTAGTAGGAAACATAATCACATGGATATTTCATTATTAGTTAAATCTTGAATCTCAAATTCCTCTTTTGGCTTGTCAATCAACCTACAAGTGATGATGACAGAAACACAAACCTTACTATTCACCACAGTCATCTCACCACTTATTTTAAATTCAAAACAATCATAGTAATTAAGCACTACAAGTCATTCACTATTAATCTCTTTGAATGGTCATTTTAATTGGATTAACAACATTAAAAGATGTGCAAACAAAAAGAATTTTAGTCCTTGATTCATGTGAAGTTGAAAAAAAAAAAAAAAAAAAAACCGAGGGCTCAAGATATAGTGGAAATTGAATTAAAGATTCAAGGCAAAAATGTAATAAGGTTTTAAAGTCCTTGAACCCCAGTATTATCTAAAAGTTTATAGGTCTTTAATTCAATCAATGATCAAAAGATTCAAATCCTTTGTCTGGTTGAAATGCTTTTTTTGTCCCCTAATCTTGAATGATTACATCTATGCTTTTTGCTCTGCAGTGGGAAACGATGGCAGAATTTCTTCCAACACTACTACATGATAATCTTCAGTTTTGAGAGAGAGAGAGAGAGAGAGAGGGAGAGCTATGTCATTTTGAGACTTGTTTTGAGATTCTAGGGGCTCTCTTGAGTTGAGTCTTGTCAATCAATAGGATGCAAAAAGGTGTGTTGAGTAATATTGGAGAACAATAAATAAATTTGTGTCTATTCACATTCTTAGGAGGAGAGAGACTTTAGCAAAACTAGTACACACACTACAACATTAATCCATCTCCAATCATACCAATTAGGAAGTTTTTCAATATGCTCTCCATTTCTCCCCCCTCCCTCTCTCTCTCGTCCCCCCCCCCCCCCCCCCCCCACACACCCCTCTCTCTCTCACTCCACCGAAAAAAAGTTTTGATTGCTTATAGTCATCATTGTAGCACACCTAATTCACTATGCTGAGCTACTAATTGACTTTAAAATCAACTTTAACAAGAAGGTCCTTTTTTTTTTTTCTTCTGGGGAAGGCCTATCTGTAGAATGGACTCGATCAGAAGCCGTTTGTAAGTTTGGAACCTGACATTTTTGTGCAGTGATTTGAAAAAGGAAGATATAGACAATGAAAATTTCCAATTTCATTGTGCTGAGACTGACGAAAAACAAAGCAACATTATTTGCAAGTAGAGATTAAAAAAAAAAAAAATGGTATTTGGATGAAGTTTAATAGTATTAGACACAAAAAATATTTGACTTTGTAAAAGAATGATAAGGAAAAAAGATACTTCTATCCCTTTTAGTGTCCCAAGTCCTATAAATTACTATTGTGGCATGGAATGGAAAATTTTCGGCGGAAAATTTATCATATACAGAGAGAAATTCAGAGTTGTGACCGGAGTTTTTCTAGATAAATGCAGAGCTATAGTGGACTGTTATTAACTTCATAAACACAGATGTTGTGTCGTGTGTGTCTGTGTTTTTTTTTTTTTTTTTCAGCCTACAACTCATGCCCCCTTGACAAAGTTTGCAGACTTAGAGAGATTACGAACTCTGACATTGAAGGAACTTGTGCATATGAATCTTAAATGTTTTCATTGTTGTTTCTCTTTACTATATGTTTTCTTTAACAGAATTGATGTGTCTACATATATGCTTCATTCTTGCATGAAAATTGGGTTTTCTTTTGACGTTGCTCTTTTGTTGTAAAATTAATAGAAATTTTCATAGATGGGCTTTCGTAGCACACCCAAACACAAAATATGGTAAAGAGAAAAGGAGCCAGACTTGACCTGTGACAGCCCAATTCGACACACAAAATTTTTCTTTATTTCAAAGGCACAGCTTTGTGTTACTACTTCTGGAAAATCTGCAGACTCGTGCCGATGTCTTAAATGTTCTTATATTTAGCTTAAAAATGAGTATTTGGCTAAACTTGAAGCTGATAATGATGCAATGGCCTAAATCATTAGTATACTGATGTGATCAATCATTAGCTACATGATTCATATTCTTTTATGAGCTCTTCATGTGTATACTCTTTACCTGGTTCGGTCAACTACTATACCATTAAATCAACTCACCCTTAAGTTGTGATTAAACATGTAGTTGGATGCAAATTTGTTTCCATGGTGTCAAGATCGCAGCTTAAAAGTAATTTGCACATATTCTCCCATTTCACAAATTCACTTCCCACAAAAATCCTATGCTTGTCGTTGATTTTAAATAATTATTCTCTTTTTGGCTTCAATAAATGCAGACAAGTAACCATTTCTCTCTTCCAAGTACAATTCTATGTGCAACATAGTATAGTCTTTTAACCATTGGGCTTTAGTACTCAGCCCCTTTTCTGTTCTCATGGCATTGTCTAACCATTCTACTATTTCTTCTTTTTAAACCTCGATTTCCCTCTCATTTTCCAGGTTGTTATGATCACCATGGTTGGCTCTTGTTTCTTCTTTAGTCTTCCCTTTCGTACTCTTGAGGACCGAGCTTAACGCGTTCATCTTCTTATTAAGCTAAAATCTCTCATATTGCTCCCTTTGTTGAAGCTAATTCAAAATGTCTTTGAGCCATTCAGAGGCTTTCTGGAATTCATGTGTTCATTGAAAAGTTAACCCTTTACTAGACACTAGACAGAACCATTGAGGTCACTAAAATCTGTTTCAACCCTGACATAAACCTCATTGAGTAAGTAGTTCTCTAATATTATTGAGACCATCAATTCTGTGTCTACGAACAAAAAATCCCAACAATTTTTCTACATAGCCCCAAAAGCCCATTTCATCTTGTTTATCTCCTAATTGTACAACCTGCATCTGGTTCTCCACCTGCCCACTTCCGAGCCTTGTCTTGATTACATTATCATCGAGACAAACACCACGAAATCATGATCACAATCAAGAAACAAGACAGAAAATAAACACGGACAATATAAGAAGCATAAGTTTTACGTGGATAAAATATTTTACCATATGAAAAACAGGAGATTACAACTTTCAATCCCCAACCCTCTGTCTCTCTCTTATTCTCTACACTTAACACAATCTTAAACACCTGGGTTACAAGATATTTTAGAAATTAGAATCCGAATTCACAATTTGCAAGAGAAAATGGGTCAATTTTTTTTTTCTTTTTTCTTTTTTCTTTTTTCTTTTTTCTTTTTTGGACTAGTCAGGCGAAACAAAATTTGTGCGCACAACTTCACTAATAACTACTCTCAATGCTCTTTAAACTAGAAGGCATTATAGTTTAATATAAATTCCCTAAAAGGGCTCTGAAAGCAGCTATCCATGCATCTTTTGGTTCCATCTACACTTGTTTATAACTTTTGTAACAATTGCCCTCCTGCAAAACCTAGGGCTAGTTTGGTGTGATGGAATGAAATAGAATGGAATAAGAACGGAGGTGGGGAATGTAATGAGAATAGAATGGAATGACCATTCTTTTTGTTGGAAGATGGAATGATTTTGATGGAATGACCATTCTCCAAGAATAGTGGGAAATGATGATTCCAGCTTTAAAATTGACACCAAACACGAGAATGGAAAAAAACCCATTCCATTCCCACTACACCAAACTTATTCATTTTAAATTTTTATCCAAAATAATAAATACAAATTGAGCACACTTTATTATGATATCTAAAGTCCTCAACACGTTGTCTGCCCATTTTTAATTTCATTTTTGACTAAATCAATCTTCCAAATATTGATCTTTAAAATTATTCAAACAATTATTTAGAATGTAATCAAATAGGTTGAAATATGATCATGTAACCGACCTAATCAAAAAGTGTAATAATCAAACAAGTTGAATATATGTTCAGGTAACCGACCTAATCAAGAATTGAGACTTTAATTTGGAGACATTGATTGTATGATATCGTCTAAAAGAGGGGAGCATTCTAATATTGGACTTTTTTTTTTCTTTTCTTCCTATTCTAATACTGGACTTGGGTTTTATATAAATCCAGCATAGCCCATTTAACTTATAATTTTGTCACTATTTGAATGAAAGATGAGTTATATATATTAAATTTTAAAAAATAAAAAAAAATTCTTTTATTTAAATGAGCTTTCTAAGATATGACCACTAACTCATATTCCAATTAAGATTTTATTAGGTTAGTCGGTTGCCAAAGCCGAGTTGGTCCACCTACCAAAATACATAAATAAAGTAAATTGAAAAAAGTAAGACTTTTGAAATTTGATATGACTCAAGAAAGTAAACATTGAATATTTGAATATGTTTGTAATAAACTAATATTTTCCTATGAATATTTTTTTTCTTTAAAATGTAGTTCAATAAATTAAAACACTTCTGCCTATGTAACATTCTCCTATATATATATATATATATATATATCAAAATTTTAAATTTTTTACCACCATAATTTTCTATGCACCATTTCTTATGCGTTTTCTCTAATTTTTTAAATTGACTTTGCATAATTTATAAAGTTCTCTAAAGTTTTATACATTCACATCTATTTGACTCATAAGTAATTTGTTAACTCCATTTTCACCGAAGAGCGTTAGTTCAAATAGATATCTCTTCTTCAATGAAAAGTTTGAATTTTGATTTTATTAAGAGCAATGTTGAGAGTGTGCACATTTTTGTTTGAACTTCCCAAAAAAAAAAAAAAAACTCCATTTTCAAACCTATAATTATAATTTTAAATTTATTAATTTCTTTATAAAAATTTAATAATTAATTTAAAATTTTATGTGTGTGTGTTATAATAGTGCTTCTAAGTGCGCGAAAAGGGTCATGATTAATTAAGAAAGGGATCTGTATATCAATGTTGGAGCTGTCCAAAAGCCGACAAAATAGACAACTGTGGCTAAAAAAAAGAATTAGACCGTTAAAAAACATGGTCCCTGTGAAGCTTGTCACTTTTGCCATGACAACTTGCTGTTATCATTTCAATAAATTTTTTTTTTTTTTTTTATTTTATATTTTTGCCTTTTTTGTGTGGCTGATTAAAGTTTTTCCACTTACTATTGACAGATCATCATCATGTGATCAATCAGACTCTTTTTTTTTCTTTTTCCTTGAGGGTGTGTCTGGTTCTTCTTTCTTGATCGGTTTCCTTTAAGCTTTTATTGCTTCTAGCTAACCAAATCATTCCTTTCATTTCCTTGTCCCTCTTTCTTTCTCTTTTAGTTTATTGAATCCGTGAACAAGAATTACAAGAGGGGTCTCTCTCTTCTCTTCAATCTATCTATCCATGGCTAGTGAAACTGTTGCATCAGATCATTCTACTACCTCTGAGGTATGTTTTTGTGCTTTTCCTGTTTTTTTGCTTCAATTCTTGTTTTATATATATATATGTTTGTGGGTGTGTGTCTATATATATATATATATATATTTCCTTGGGGTTTATGTTAAAAAGGACTCTAAAATTTCAAGGGTTTTTATCTCTAAGGTCTTTGAGCAAGACCCACTTGTAATTTAGTTCATATGTTCACTTTTCATTAGAAGTACATGGATTTAAGTCATGATTATAGATTTGTTGAGCAAGACCCACCTAATATACTTTTATTTTGTATAATTATGATTATGGATTTTTAGGGGAACACCACTTAGGAATTTAAATTCAGATTTGTTTATGATGGCAAATCATCTTTGAATATCTGTATCATGGAGATGTGTCACTGAGAGTGAACTGGTTCTGGCACCACTGAGAAACATATATCAACTTATTGTATACAACAACAACAACCAACCCTTATTCCCTACTACGTGGGGTTCAGCTTATCAGTTTATAGTATAAAAGGGCAAAACCTTGAGTATTTCTTTATTTAAAAAAAAAAAAGAAAAAAAAAAGAAAAAAAAAAAAGAGAAAGAAATAAATTATCCATATTGAAGGAGCTCAATCTCATTTCCAATTCAAGAGTTGATATGTACTCTCAAATGAATTTCTCAATATTCACCCAAAAGCAAGCACTAATAATATGACAGCAGAGGAAACAATATGAGTCTGTAATCTCAGTTTTCAGAATTATGGGTGGTTTAGGTTTAATCTTAAGTTAGAATATGATCTATGCTGCAGGGTGCCTTCTGATTGCAGTTATGTGCTTTCTTTTGAAAGAAAAAAAAAAGTCTTCTCATGAAGATAAAGTGGTATACTAACAGTTGAGTACTTGAAGATTTTCCAAGGAATTAAATATTGCTTCATGAGAAAAAAGAAGAAGATTCCATAATATAAGTGATCTTTTCTGCTATGGATAAGGATTCCCTTTGGGTCCAATGGATATGGTTGGCAAATTAGAAGTACAAAAAACAACATATATATATATATATATATGTATGTATATATTTTCCTTGTTTATTTCTCATGAGCTTCACATAGCTTTGAAGATATTTTTATTATAGTCTTATTTTCAAATCATCCATCAGTTCTTGCATATTTGACCCTCTTATTGTAAGATTTTATGCTATTTGAGTTATAATCTTATTTTAAAATCATCCATAATTTTTTTGACACTCATATTGTAATATTTTAATCTGCAAATTGAGACAGTGTTGAGATACCACAAGAAGTGCAAAATCAGTACTGTCATGCCTATGGTCTAGTTGTATTGAGATATTGCTTTTCACTTTTGATTTTTCCATTCTCACTTCTCTTTTCCTTTGGTGAATCTCCCTTTAATGGGAATGGCCTTCTATAGATATGGATGCTTTTCTTTGCCTTTGTTCCTTTTAGTTTGATGCTGATCAACTTTAAATTGCTTCAGCAGGTTGAAATGAAGACGAATGAAGAAGTAGAAACAATTGAACGTGAGAGTGTTTCCCCATCTAACGGAAACGCAGAGGAAGAAAAGCCTAAATCCGAGGAATCACAAAGTGCAGCAGCCCCTTTAACCATATCAGAAGAGAAGATTGAGGATAAGCAGATTGAGTGTCCTGTTGTCGATGAGGTGAAGATGATCACTGATGATACTAAAGAGGTTCAAGATTCTACTCCTGAACTAGACACACCAAGCGTTTCAGAACCAGCAGCTGACGGTGTTAAAAGCCAACCAGATGAGCAACCAAAGGCCGAGTCTGTTGAAAAACAGATAGAGGAGCAGCCGAAGATAGTTAATGTTCCGGAACAATCACCTGACACTGCCCCCGAAAAAGTGGAGCAAGTGGAAATTTTACCTGTCAAAGAATCAGAATTGGTAGAAGTAAAAGATGTGGACATTTCAGTACCAGAGCCTAAGAAAGAAGAAATTCCAGATCCGGAAGAGCAGCCCAAGATAGTTGATGTCCCTGAAACGTCCATTGAAGCTGCTGAAATAAAAGTGGAGCAAGTGGAAGTTTTACCCGTCAAGGAATCGGAATCAGTAGAAGTAAAAGATGTGGACATTTCAGTACCAGAGCCTAAGAAAGAAGAAATTCCAGATCCGGAAGAGCAGCCCAAGATAGTTGATGTCCCTGAAACGTCCATTGAAGCTGCTGAAATAAAAGAGGAGCAAGTGGAAGTTTTACACGTCAAGGAATCGGAATCAGTAGAAGTAAAAGATGTGGACATTTCAGTACCAGAGCCTAAGAAAGACGAAATTCCAGAACCGAAAGATCAGCCCAAGATAGTTGATGTCCCTGAAACGTCTGTTGAAGCTACTGAAATAAAAGAGGAGCAAGTGGAAGTTTTACACGTCAAGGAACCGAAATCAGTAGAAGTAAAAGATGCGGACATTTCAGTACCAGAGCCTAAGAAAGAAGAAATTCCAGAACCAGAAGAGCCACCCAAGATAGTCGATGTCCCTGAATCATCAGTTGAAACTGCTGAAATAAAAGAGGAGCAAGTGGAAGTTTTACCTGTCAAAGAATCAGAATCAGTAGAAGTAAAAGATGTGGACATTTCAGTACCGGAGTCTAAGAAAGAAGAAATTCCAGAACCAGAAGAGCAGCCCAAGATAGTCAATTCTCCTGAATCATCGGTTGAAACTGCTGCAATAAAAGAGAAGCAAGTGGAAGTTTTACCCGTCAAAGAATCAGAATCAGTAGAAGTAAAAGATGTGGACATTTCAGTACCGGAGCCTAAGAAAGAAGAAATTCCAGAACCGGAAGAGCCGCCCAAGATGGTCAATGTCCCTGAATCATCAGTTGAAACTGCTGAAACAAAAGAGGAGCAAGTGGAGGTTTTACCTGTCAAAGAATCAGAACCAGTAGAAGTAAAAGATGTGGAAAAGTCTGAACCAGAGCCTAAGCAAGAAGAAATTCTGGAACAAGAAGAGCAGCCCAAGATAGACAGTGTCCCCGAATCATCAGTTGAAATAGGTGAAATAAAAGAGGAGAAAGTGGAAGTTTTGCCTGTCAAAGAATCAGAAGCTGTAGTAATAGAAGCTGTGGAAAAGTCCGAGGCAGAGTCTAAAAAAGAAGAAATTCCAGAACCAGTTGCAAATGTAGAGGAAAAACCACAAGAACAATCTGCAGTTGCCGAACAAGTTGAGAAAGAATGCTCAGAAAATGAACCAAAGGAAAGTGTGGAGGTTGGAATAGCAAAAGATGAAGACACTTTGGCCGATAAGGTTGAAGATACCAAGTTGAAGGAAGAAGAAACCACTAAAGAGGAACCTCTTGCAACAGATAGTTCAGATCATGTTACTTCAACCAACGAGGAAGCTAATGTTGATCCAAAAGACACAGGGGAATGTCCTCCTGTTGTTGCAGAAAAGGCTATTGCAGATGAAAAAGAGAAGGAATTGAGTGAAACTGTTGTTGTTCAAGGGTTGTCAAAAGAGGAAGTTGTGGAGTCAGGAAGGATCGAGGTGGAGAAGGAAGCACCGGAAGAGGTTGGAAAGAAAGAAGTCATAGCAGAGGAAGTGGACCAGCCTGAAAAAAAGAAAGCTGAGGATGTGAGTAGCTCCATTGCCACCACTGAGGTCATTGAAAAATCTTTGGAGGGAGAGAATACTTCTAGAGACATTGAACTGCCTGCTGAAAATGGGAAAGAGAGTGTAAAAGATGAAGTCGTGACTACCATCAAAGAACTAGTTGAGAAGCCCCTAGAGTCTGAGGTGGAAGTGAAAGGTGAAGAAACTGGTGAAACAAAGTTGGAAAAAGAAAATGAAGTTGGTGAGATTGCAAAACCTGATGTTCCAAACCCGGAGGAGTCCACCAAGGATGGTGATGACACAAAAACATCCCAAGACCCTCCCAAAGAAGAGGTATCAGCAAAGCCCACTCAGAAGCAATCAAATACCATTATGGCAAAGGTGAAGCAATCGCTTGTGAAGGCAAAGAAAGCTATTATTGGGGGGAAATCTACGAACTCTAAATCGCTCTCTTCTGAAACTAAGGCTGATGTTAAGGTAAAATAATGTGATATTTCGAGGTCTGCTAAGAATGTGGTGTTATATAGTGCAATTGTTTGGTCCAGCCGTGTTGATGTTTTGCTTTTGGTTATTGGATTGATCGCGTTACTGGTTTGTGAGTGTTTGTGAAGGTATAGGTTTGCTTAGCTCAAGATTTTTCAAAATAGGAAGATTATTGTTTTCAATTTTATACTATTTGTTTCACTTGTAAAGTATTGTTTGTGTGTTGGTGATGAAGTACTGATCAATAGGCAAGAACTTTTGGATTGTTTTGAGATGATGTATAGCATTCTGTTATATTTGTGAATATTGGTACTATTGTAATTGTCAATTTTATTTTTGTTTGTGTACTACTAAGATAAATTTGATTTTCAATGAGTTTGGTTGTGTTGACAAAATTAGTTGACAGACAATTTGATATGGCAAAGTCATGTTCTTCGTGCTCTCTGTTAATGCCATAATAAAGGAAAATTTGATATGGAGACTTGAGATATGGTAGATCACTTCACTAATATCATCACTGCAATGTTTTCTTTCTTCATTTTTTTCTCGCATTATATACTGTACAGAATTTGTTAAGCTTTTGAAGCTGGGGGAACTGGAATCCAATTATGCAAGGACATGATTGAATTTGAAAAATTTGTGTGGAGTTTCTGATTGAAGCACAAAACTGAGCTAACCAAAAAATGAAGTATAGTCCATATCTGTAATAATGTCAAGTTGAAAATTTACATTATGTAATTCAATGGGTAGCTACTGAAACCCTGATGTCACAAGGCTAACTAGAGAAAAAGCAGTATCAAAGTTGTATAACCTTTTTCAAAAGAATGGGCACCACAAACTTGTGAGTGGAAGGAGAATATGACATGCAACTCAATTATTGCCGCACGAGTTCTGGACATTAAGCTAATGAACATTTAGCTAAGTGGCAGTTTTTTTTAGTCTTTAAGCTAATGAACATAAATTGAGGCTTCAGAGTCACATCTAACAAAAGGCGCTGACATACTTGACCCTAATGGAGAAAGAATGGCTCTTCTAAAAGCCTTGACAAACGATCATATATATATATATATATATATATATATATATATATATATATATA
The DNA here is from genome assembly GCF_030987335.1 of Cornus florida. Taxonomy (NCBI): domain Eukaryota; kingdom Viridiplantae; phylum Streptophyta; class Magnoliopsida; order Cornales; family Cornaceae; genus Cornus; species Cornus florida. The sequence continues at coordinate 29,060,429 of NW_026775572.1, forward strand.
TATACACGCGCGCGCGCACACACAACAGACACACACACACCTACACACACACAGAAGTTAAAAGCAAACACACACCCCATACCCAGAACATGCTGTAATGGGGCTTGAACTCTCAACCTCTTTGGGGAGGAAAGATCATACTTGTGCATCCTCTCTATTACCCATTCAAAAGTGAATGTGCCTTGCAGACCTCTTGTGAGTGTGAATATACTTTTGCTGCTTAATTTCTGACTTAAACTGCTAAAGATTAGAAGGTGAATTAGAGAGTCCAATTTAATCCAGGCATTCCAGAATGTATTTTCAGAGTCTCTAGCCAATTTAGTCCGAGGTGATAGAGAGATGGACTAAATACGGACATAATGTTTACCATTAATTGCACAAAGTCATTGCTCTCAAAGATTCGTACTCGTATTCTCAAGCTTGACAGCCCAAACTTTTACCACTGAACCAAGCAATGGCCTATATTCACCATTAGAGGTCTACAAGTTTGTTCCATCATCATGAGAGAGAGAAAGAGCAGAAACCAACAGGCCTGTGGCCTAGCGATACAAGGCCCCTACTTCCCAGAGGGAGGTTAGGGGTTCGAACTTCAGTGGAGGCAGTGTGTGTGAATACCAACTAGGAAAAAGAAAGAAAGAGACAGAGCAGAAGAATGTTTGTAAGATAAATGAAGTTTCATTAATTTAAAGAATAGTTAACCATGTCTGAAACACTTTTAAATACATTTACTACGAAGTTCAACTCCTCTGCCATAGCACAAAAACACATGGTTCATGAAGCCAAAATGTACAAAATAAAGGAGAAGATCCCATCTTCAACTTACCAAAATCTGTGCAATTTGTGGCTAAGTGGTCCCCGAATTAGAATTCAGACAGTTATTTTAAAATTTCCACCTCATTCCAAAACTCTTTATGGAACTTTTTCTTGATAGCTAATCTACATTTTCCCAGATTAAAAGAATGAACAGCAGGTTCAATTCCAATTGCTATAAACTGATTCCACTTCTCTGATGACAAAGTTTAGTAGTAACTGTCAGTCACAACCTACATATAACAATAGCTCAGTTTTTTTACCATTCAACCGTTCTTTCAATTTATCATATTAATGATGAATCAACTTAATAGGGTCTCAAATACTCACAGGCTGCTCTACTAGGTAAAGTGTCGTCTGCATCGGTCAATCAGCTGCTTCACCGCTGCTAACTTCTGGCGCTTGATCATTTTTAGTCATTGCAGCAGACTGCTCAAAACCCTCATTTGTTGTCTGGCACTGACATCAGGTACAACACAAGTTTAATAGACTCACTCAACCTAATAAAAAATAGTAAGCTTATTTGAAGAAGACAATGTTAAGTAAAGATGACTCAGTTGGAAGCTTATTTTAAGGCACCGCAAAGCCTTCTTAAAAAACCAAACGCTAGTTAATTTAGGGAGAGGGAGGACTGATGAATCAATGGGTTGGATGAAAAATGTCATGACGAATGTCAAATGATGGTACTGAAAAATATTTACACCTTCTAATAGTTCAAGAGCATTTGGTTGTTAAGATGTTAATCAAGCTATCATATCCAAAAGGTCCCGAGTTCAAACCACGGGCACCTCCCAATTACTACATGCAATAAAATTCATGTGGTCGTGAAAGGGAGTATAAAATTGAGTATCTTATAGCTCACCCTAACAGCTTAAAATTTTAGAGTAGTTGGTTGATACTCAAATGGTTTGCCCAAATTTACATTGCTTCACAAAAACAGGCAACAGGCATAATGTTTTTACCACTATCTAGACATTCTACTTGTTAAAATAAACAGCTTCTTCACAGCCTTTCTTTAGTAGGGTATGCCCCCACAAAGTATTTAGGATTTACAACACGTCTTTGATATTCTTGCAACAGCAACTAAGCAAGAGCGATTTGAGAGTAAAAACTCTTAGAAAAACAATGATTAAAAATAAGGCCAGGTTATGTTGCAAAGAGATTATCTACTATTCTCAAGCTTTTCTTTCAGGAGGCAGTCGTCCCTACCATTTTCTTGACAATTCTCATGTGCGAGAACCAAGTAGTAGAGGATTTTCAAAAGAGAGAATGAAAAACAGGATAATAGTCTATAGAGGTAAATTAAAAAAAAAAAAAACCAGTACTCAAATAATAAGGGTATCACTTTTTTCTCTTAAAAATCACTTATAGGTAAAAGTTTGACTACAAAATGAAAGCACGGACCTGACTAGATGTTTTCATTGAGCTACTAGCATCAGCATTGTGCATCATTTGTGTGTTGGTATTCTGTATCAAATCCTTTGAGCTCGACTTTGAACCTGAATTAGGAACTTCCACAGGAATTGCTGCCATCCAGGAGACATTTGGTCGCATGGCTGAACTTGTAGGAGGCCCTCCCGACAAGGGTTCTAAGGGTGCACGTGGCACTGTCATGGGAAGTCCATGACCAGGATGCCCAAAAACCTGTAGGTTAGATCCAGCCATCCCTTGAAGGTTAGAAATATGAGGCACAGGATAATGCGCTCCTTGCATAGCAGGCACCTGAATCATAGGGCATCGAGGAGATCCACCATTCATGTCAAGCATACCCATTCCATAACCCATTCCCATTCCCATTCCCATTCCCATTCCCATCCCCATCCCAACACCTATGGGTGAGAAATGTGCCATATGAGCTGCTGCATGTACGTGTTGCATTCCTGTTGGTAACTTCATTGGCGGCATATACAATCCAGTTCCCATTGACATGATCTGCAAAAAGATGAGGAACAGTAAGAACGTTGTTACATAATTATATTTATTATAACTTCTCAGGGAAAAAAGGCAAATAGAAATTAGTCAAAAATTAAAGAAGCTTCACCTGTACTTGAAGTTGAAGTGTCTTCAAATAGTCAATGGCCTCATCAAGCATTGAAGCTTTGTCCACCTTGTAATTATGCCAAAATGTGAAAGTAAGAGAAATCAGAAAAACACATTAAACACATATTCATATACACAACGTAGTGGTTGTTAAATTAACAATTTTAATGTCCACAATAAAGGATTTCAGTTCCATTTTTCATCAATGCAATTTCAGATTGGAAATGGAGGTCCAGAAGCTCGCATTCATAATTTGAGCTGTATAATTGAATCCATGAATTGACTCCATTTCCACAGGACTGAATATAACATGAAGTTAATGTTTTAAAGATTGTTCAATTGCAGCATGGAAATTTTTTTTGCAAAGATCAACAAGCAAAGTTGGCATAAATCGAAACAAAATTGTTTACCTTATTGCAGTTGGGTATGAGCTCTTGTAATGCACGCATCTTTTCATTGATCCTATCCCTTCGCCTCTGTTCATAAGCATGCAAGATAAGTACCCATTTACATCACAAAATCCAGAACCAACAAATGTAAATAAAATGAGGAGCAATATCTTATCAATGTCCTTTTGGGTGGTTTTCCTCACCCTTTCAGATAAATTATGCACTTCAGCTGCCCTGCTTCTCTTAGAACCTGTAACTCCTCGAGCAGGACCTTGTTTTCTCACACCTGATTCTTCTTCAACATCCTGCACATAGATTGGTATTATTTCATGGTATGCAAACAAAATAAAATGGGAAGATCAAGATAACGGAAAAGAAGGTGGCTCAAACATACTTCACTCCGACATTCAGAGTCATCGATCTCATGACATCTTCTCTTCAAATTATGTGTTGGATCATTAGAAGCTCTCTCTGCACTATTGCCAGAGCATACAGAGGAAGGACCAACTACTGGTTCTACATTTTTTTCACCATCTGGCATTTCTTTAGTTGTACTTCCTCCAACAACTTGTTTTGGGGACTTATCATTCTTAATTGGATCTCCTTGACAAAAAGCTTCAGATTGTTCAGCAGGGCTTATCTTCTCAAGCCGCTTATCCATCATCAATGGCTTCAAATCAACCTTGGCAGGCACCAAATTAGTTTGAGTATTGAAACCCATTTCCTTTCTTGGACCAGTACTTGAATTGTTGTGTGTGGATTCAGCATGTTTACCACTGCGTGTAGCAGAACCTGTATTCTTAGTTCCCATCCTTTCTACTTCTGAAGAACCCAAAGTGTCCATGGTGCCAATGCTCTGAAGATTAGCGTGAACAAAAGCTGCAGGTCTTGTGAAATGGGAGAAGTTCATTAAACCAGAGCTCGTGTTTGGCAGTCCTGAATCTTGCCTCTTCGGCTTCATGCTCGGAAAATCACCTGCTGAAGCATGACACCGAACAGAATCCACGCAAACAGCTTGGTGGGTATTACTGCCATTATTGCCAATATTACCTGAAGCTCCTGATCCAAGAGACAGAGCTGATGTTTGGCCTTGCTGGGATGACAGTGGATATAACTGGCCACTTCTTGAACTAGTGAGCTCACCACCTCCTGAAGAAGAAACCTTGGTTGCATTCCCATGTTCTAAATCCACACCGTTGATTACAGGAAAATTATAAAAATTCTCCACGGTCTGACTACAATTATTTCTTTTATTGATTGATGCCAAACTATTCTGTGCAGAGACCTCATTTACAGTGACACCAGACAATTCAGGCAAGAATTCAGAACAGTAGTCATTTTGTAGAGGATCATCAATGGAATAATTCAACCAAGGTACCAAGTCATCGACTTGACCATAACCCATTTCAACCGGCAGCACTGAAGTTGGAAAATTATTCGGAACATTGTCTGTTGCCCCAAATTTCAGCATCTTTGGATTGTTAAGACTCCCATCATCTTCTTTATCACCAAAAGTTGGAGTTTGAGATGGAAAAGTGCTAATATTAGGGCTCTTCCTACTTTTACTGGACTGACCTTGCATCATAAGATGACCATTTTCCCATACTAGCTCAACTAACTCATTACCAGGTCTGCATCAAAACCACCACCAACAATTCACAAAACTAACAACAATAATAACAACACATCAAGAAAGCATAAGGGATAACAAAGAACTAATGGGTCTCAATTACACAAATGCTATGTTTGGGAGCACCGAATCCGCACCTTGAATTGGAATTAGAAGAAATTTAGTTCATATTCATGGCGCGATTCAGTGCTCCGAACGCAACAAAAGTATTAAATACAAAAATTGAGTGGAAGTGAACTTACACAAAAGATAGATCAGTTGAACGAGTTGTGGTCTTCTGTTGGGCAGATTCAAGCTCTCCTTGGGCCATTCTATAAAACTCAGATAAAGGCATGATTGAGTGTTGAAACACCTCTCAGAAACACCCTAAATTTGAGTAGTTTTCCATTAATGGTGTCCTCCAAACCCTGCTCTTATACTCTTTAAATTCACAGCCAAAAGAACCCAAAACTGAAAAAGCAGCATAAGATCAGCAAAGCACAGACCGCCTTTGAAGAAACACCTACACAACTCCATGACATCAAAGAGTGACATGAACCCACTACTACAAGACAATGTTACCAGAATTTAAGGATACAGATGAACTCATGCACACAAATAATATTTATTTAAGGCAGTCCTTCAACAGTTCATTTACAAGAAAAATAAAATAAAATTCTTTGCTAATGTGTCTACAGCATAAATAAAATTGATAATAGTGATAAAATAATGAGTAATCAGTCAAAACGAATAATTTAATGCTACCATAAAATACTAAAACAAACAATTAGATTGAGCTTTGAATTAAAAAACTATATCTTTATTTTAAATTACAATCATTAGAATAAGAACTAAGTTAAGCCCAGATAATAGAATATTTTTTGTTCCTAAAGCAACCAATAATCCTAAAGAAGCCCCAATTGTTTATGAATCAAATTTGAAGGAGATAAAGATTACAGAAAACAAACCCACCTCTTGAAACCCAATTAAATTCAAGTCCCACCCAAGAAACTCCAAGATCAGCTTTGACTGGCAATCATTAAATGCAGCTCAAGTCCCATCAAATTCATCACAAATATGCAAAATATTTCTGAAAATCTGAGTCATCCAACCTCATTTCTCAACCTTCAATGATCAATTTTTTTGGGTAATGATAATTCCTCGAAACCATCAACACACGCTAATCCATATGCATTACATAGCTTTCTGTAACGTACAATCTTCACACACCAGTCGTCTTTGAGCTCAAAGATAGAAAACTGAAGTTCTCGATAATATATTTACATGTATACGTATATGGAGAGAGATTGAGAGAGTAGATAGAGAGAGAGACAGAGGATCTTACTACTCGTAAAAGACGGCGAAAGGCTTGCAAATTAGCAGGTGACCGAATGAAGAAGGCACATTCATACCACACACAAAACTCCATATGGCTTTTATTAACTATGGTTAAGGTGGACTTAACCACAGTTTACTTTGTTGCTTCTATGTACTTTGTACTAATTATTGAGTGTGAGCCCACTTACACACACACCCCCCAAACGGTTGTTCTCCAATCCAACGGTTACATTTCACGTTTGCATTGCATCACCACAAGTTTTTTTTTTCTTCTGTTTTTCTTTTTCAATTTTTTCATTTTTTTTTTATTATTGTGTGTGTCTATATATATATATATATATATATTTGGTTAGACGATAATCCATCATCACATATAATTTTCTAATCTCATATACACCAAAACGACATGAAAACTTAATAAAGACGGTTAACTATCATTTATTTCAAAATTTTAAGTTGTTGGAGATGGTGTACCTTATCCTTCAACACGTCCCTTCACGTGTGGCCTTCTTTTTGGTGTAATTCAGTTTTTTTTTTTTTTTTGTGCAACACGTGTTTTTGAATTTTAATTAAGATGATGGTGAGACTTGAACTCGAGATATTTTTCTCTGATACTATATTAACTATCATCCACTGCAAAAGTTTAAATAATCTTAAGCTGATGAAGAAGGTGTACCTTAAATATTTATATTCTTCAACTTAAATATTTATTTACATTCCGATTTCAGACTCAGGAAGGACATGAACCAAAACTCCATTCTAGTGTTAGACTCACTGAGGATCGGCACCAAAATTCCTTCTAAGTGATCAATTGGCTTGACACCGTGTGAAGAACTAATTTGACTCTAACATTATTCTAATAGGACGAAAACTCAAAAACTTATATGACTAAATAATACTCCCCTTGTCTATATTACTTGTTTCCTTTTAAAATTGGGACTCACGAATTTTTGTGAATTGTAATTCCCAAAATAGATAAGTACTATGGAACTGGAGTAGTATATGTCTTCTGTATGTCCAAATCCTTTTCCATTCACATCCTAAGCCCCCCTCAACAGCTACCCCTTTTGGGCACAAGCATAACTTTACTTTCTTGTTACTTCTCTTCATTTGCTTTATGCCCCTACCATCTGTAGAGAGTGTAGCACACGCGCATAGTAGGAGAGTAAAGTCATTTCCTTTTCTAAATATATGGATTCTTCTAGTTGTAAGATAAGGTGCAGTGTCTCCCTACTATGTATTTGAAAAATCATTTGAATTTAACATGTTATCCTATGGTTTTAAATATGTTATCCAATAAGAATTGATCATGTAACTTGTATAGTTGTGGCCTTATGGGTGACAACTTACATGTGTATGTATTTTGTAATTGAACTAATTATATAGTACTACTATATAGTATATAAATATATATATATATATATATATGTATGTATTAATGTACTGTGTTTAGAACAGTAACTATGTGAGAAAGAATGATGTCCTTTTCTTTGTTTTGTTGGGGATTAAGAGACTAATAAAGTCATTGACTTGATTATCATGGGGTTTTATAATTCTGCTTTACCCTTTAATGTTGGAGAGACTTTGTAGACATTGTTATATGTGATAGTGAAGGTGAAAAGGGAAATCATCAATTTGTTCAACTTTGGTTTATTAAATTAAATGCAATCATGCAAACTAAATTATTTAAGGATTTGAATTTAGGATAAGGTCATTGAAAATTTGAGACATATTTATTCAAACATATCTACTTTTGCACCAAGAAATGATCAAGTGGGGCAACTTGGATGCTATGTTGCAAGTAGTCTACTAAATCATTATTCATGAGAATATTTCCTCTTGGTTATCAAGTGATGTGAGACGACAAAAGTAAGGGGTCGTAGTATGTATGGCATCAAATGGATAGGGTTACATCTAAATCTTTGATTTAATCTAAAATTTATTTGAAAAAATAATAATTAAATTTTAACTTTTCATCCAAAATTTAAAATAAATTTGGATATTCCTTAGGCCAAATTGCACAATACCCTCATGTGCTATAAAAAAATTGCAAAATATCTTCTTCTAGCATGTATTATTCTTTGTGACGATAAATATTCTCGATTTATCAAAAGTTGTAGTTATACCCTTTACAATACAAAAATTGAAATTTTCGGTTTTAAAGTTGTTGGGTGCAACACAAGTAACATATGAGCTTTTTTTTTTTTTTCCTTTTTACTGAAATAACCCTACGCATGTAACAAATACTCTTGACTTTTTATTTGTAAAATCTATTTTTGACGGAGTTAATGTTACAAACGTTCAATAAAGAGCAAAGAACGGCTTTTATTATGTGACATCCGCATTGCTTAGGGAGAAGGTGCATGCAAGAGATGCCTCCTAAGATGCGTTACGAGAATCAAAGAGCATGCCAACAAAAAATATTTACATAGTCTAAGCACAAGTTTCGATTACCTAAGTTACATAAAGCAGAAGCGAAAGCAAATTTTAAAGCAGAAATACGAAAATAACAAAATTTAAGTTACACAATGTGAGAATGTGAACGAGAGCGGAAGCTAATTCAAAATATAAGAATAATATCTGTTGAAAAAATTTGTATGACAATTACGAGGTCTAATATCAATATATTTTTCAATCATTATCATAACTTTTTAATAAAGTCAATATTTGGTGTGAATATGTTGATTGGGAGCAGCATAACTACTAAATGGAAACCTATTGTTTATTAAAAATCAACATAACTACAGTAATGTCTTGGTTGCCCTTTTAATGGACACCATAATTTAATACCAAAAAAAAAAAAAAACACACCAAAATAAAAGGGACACCTAAACCACTTTCTTTATTTTCTGAGATAGACGTGGGACCCATTAAAGTCGTATAAACTATTTAGTGGGAGATAAATAATGAATGAGATACTGAGCAAAGTAATTTATCAAATCAATCTAAAAAAAAAGAAAATCAATTAAAGTTGAGTGGGATTAGATACAGTTGATATAGGTCAAAGAGAGATAATCAAAGGGATTGGATGTGTCTGGTGTGTCTTTTCTGTAGAGGACCAATAGCTCTTGATGTGAAGTGAGGTTTTGATTCTTTGCTATAGCCTTGTATAATTGCAAGAGAAGCCCATCTTATCTACAAACAGTGAATTCGACAGTCGTGTTTTGTGTGTGTATGTTTGCGTGCGTGGAACCGCGTTTCTTGGAGACATGGAAGTGATAGAAAGTGGAACTAAGGCTATGTTTGTTACGGCCGGGTTTGAAAGAGAAGGATAACATTAGTTACGAAGAAAAAATAAGAAAAAAAAAAAAAGAAAAGATAATTTTAAACCTCCATTCCGTTTGGTTGATTAATGAAAGAAAAGAAAGGGAAAGACAATAATTATGTTTGGGAAAAGAAATGAAAGGAAATTATTTTAACATATGGACTATTATACCCCTTTATATTTATATATATTATATATATATATATATATATATAGTTTCATGTACTTGCCAAAAAAAAATAATAATAATAATAATAAATAAATAAATAAAAATTAGGGCAAATCATTTCAGCCTCCCTAATCCTCCATCTCTATTATATATATATATATATATATATAAAGTCTTTAACTCGAGGCCATAAGAAAAGAAAAATAAAAAATAGGTCAAAGCCTCCCCAATCTCGCTCCATCTCTTCAACTCCTTCTCAACACTGAACTTGGCCTCTCCCTCCCTCTCTCTCTCTCTACAAGAATCAGAAATTCAAAACCCATATATTTCCAGTTTATCTATCTGTTTGCTAGAATCAAAAGTTCAAACCCGTATCGATGTATCATTTCAGATTGTTCAGAAAATCCAAAACCCATATCTTTCAGTTTCCATGGCTGCTGTTCCAGTTCGGGTCGCCGTTCCAAGCTTCAATCACCGGCGGTCTCTCTCTCTCTCTGCAATCTTGAGGGTAAAATTGGCATATGAAATCACCCATCAAGCCTCTCCTTCCCTTTCCCTTCATTTCCTCCTATTTTTGGGAGGTTAAGAAATCTACTGTTGAATGCACAAGCTAACCTTCCAAACCCTTCCCTTCACTTCCTTTTCCTTCCAACAATTTTTGCCAAACACACATTTTTAATCCCCCTCCATCACCTTCCCTTCCCTTTCCTCCCTTTTCTACTCTACCAAACTGACCCTAAAGGTGTGAAATCCTGAAACTATTGGTCCAATTTAATGACGATTGGGAGAATTACAAATCATGGACTCTTAATTATGAATACATAAAAAATAAATAAATAAATAAATAAAAAGTTAACTTTTGAAAGCAACATAATTATAATTACAACAACTTTACACAAAATATAATGAATTATAAGTACCCTAATCCTTATTTTTTCATTATATGATATTTCAAATTACATATCTTAAAGATTTATTAATTTTAATGAAATATCTAACAAAAAAATTATTTTCCCAAAAAAAAAAATATCAAGCATTAAAAAATGAATAATGATAAGGAGACCGAAGAATTAATTCCGAAGAATTAATTCCGAACATGCACCGAATCTGACGTGTTATTTTCAAAAATAATTTGTTTAACACGTGATAAGAATAACCAATCACGTTAAATTCGATGTTAATTCAGAAATTTCTTTTCGGTTCCCTATCATTAATCTTAAAAAATTGCATGATACACCTTGGAATGGAAGGATTTTAAATTATTCAACAACGAAACTGTTTTGAACAACTCAAAAAAGGGTAGATATTGTTAGAGATGATTAAAAAGGGCTAAAAAAAGAGTATTTAAAATAGTTAAAATTTTAATTTGGTTTTATCTGGAATGAAGTAACATGTGTGTTTTTGTTAATCAACAAGATTACAAAAATATATCGGATGAATATATTTGTTTATCAAAACAAATAGAACGTTAGTAATATGTTTCCATATATATCTCTCTAAGATTGTATTATATAATAAATAGTCAGAAAATGCTTTTGGTTTAACATGTTATGTTTTGTGTGTGATTATGATAGCTCTAAATAAATGTTGGTCAGTGGGGGTATTCAAATGTGGATGCTGTGTGTAATTGTCAATTAGTAATTAACCTTACCCCTAAAGACCCTTTATGTTCAGTCATTATTTAAAATATTCAGTGTTTGCTTCATCAACACTTGGGGTTTAAGTTGGCTTGGTGCTCACGATTATGCAACAGAACGGCACATGAGATGGGTAAATGAGCTCTTCGTCAAAGAATAGGTAATATGCAATGACAAGTGTGACCTTGATGGCTGTTGAATGTATTTTAAAAGGATATTTTATATTAGTATTTATAATATTTGATTACGTTAAAAAATAATAATGAATAAATAAATGTTTTTGTTCACACAACTCTTTCAATCAACATTTGAATTTGTATTTTTTTCCCTAAATTGCATTAATTAGAATTAGTAAAATTTATGTAAAGAATGCATTTATAGAATGACTATATTATGAAATGCAATTTAATGAATCTATATATATATTTTTTCTACAACATTTTTAAATAAAGTGTTTGTTTTCATTAGAAACAACAACAGTAATAATACAAAACATGCAAATAAATAGTGTTTGGATTGGTTGAACAGGACAGACTCTCCTTGGCTTAAAAAGAGGGGTCATATTCAATGTGAACCACACAGATTGAATACCAAGGAATGGGCTCTTTCCACGTGGACCCTCTCTGACCCAGTTAGGGATTTGATGTTATCTAAGTGGGTCCCACTCTTTCTAGGCATATTTTCTCTTTCCTTTTTTGGTGCATGCATCAAGTCAGTGGGTGAGGGTGGCCTAGAGGCCAAGGGACATGAAATGTTTGAGAGGTCTTAATAAGATTAGCTTAAATCACTAGAGAAGGCTCATCGGTTGGGGCGTGGAGTTCACGTGCAAGCGTGCAATTCACGTGACTGTGTCTGTGTGCGTCTAACGACTTGTTACACCAGATAAAAGTAAAAACTTTTTTCTTTCACTTCATGAGCCCCACTAGGGTTTTGTCTAAATTCTAAACCACATGTGTTGCTACGTACTGCAGTTGAACTTTTAGGGTTGTCAACTGACTCAACCATGACAAATTTCCAACCTCATTTTCTGTCAAATTGATGTGAAAATTTGAGCTGGTAAGAAATGATTTGAGAATCATGATATTTTTCTTCCATGGTATGTCTTAGCTGCAATGACTTTTGGATTCGAATATGAGCAAACTCGCACGCTGAGAAAGCTTGTGATCTACTTTGACTGACCAACAATATTCATACAAGAGAATTCACTTTCCACCGTCTTTTTCCTCCCCCACATTACCAAAAATGGATTCAGTCCCTTGTTCTAACTTCCAAATGATCAAAATACATTTTCTGCATCATTTCACTCACATGAAAAAGAGGCAATGCCATAAAGGGTCATTGCGGTGTAATGTTAAAAGCTCAAAATGACAAGCGTGAGGACACAATTTCGAGTTTGCGAAATAGTATTAAAAGTTAAATGTGTCTCTGGTCTTTTTCTCTTGGCATCAACGCTAGAAAGCATAGATGGAACATACTTTCCCTTCACCAACGTAGATGGAATATCCTAAATAAAATGCTGCTAAAAATGGCAGTGTGACACCCAGCCATCAAACATGTTGAGAAATGTTTGACTCACTCTGCATTAAGACATATATGTCAAATTTGAATGTCAATCTGAAGTCACTATATATATAGCTATATTCTTTGAACTGCACCTTCTAGGTACATATAGCTCATTATGGCTCAAGGATTAATCCACACTTTGCTTCAGCAAAAGTTTATATATGTCAGCATCTGTGAAGAAATTATTACATGGTCCATGGTCCCGGCCAATCACCATTTGACACGTAATGAAATGTGTCACGTGTCTCAAGTGTCAAATGGTGATTGGCTAGTCTCGGGACCATGTAATAATTTCTCGCATATACAGAAACCATATATATTGATCATTTGCTCTGATGACTTCATTTTTGTTACCAAATAGCTCTAAAGGAACCATCAAAACAACCTGAAAACATAGCGAAATGGAACTATTCTACAACAGCAGACAATAGCAATATATATATATATATATATATATATAGAGAGAGAGAGAGAGAGAGAGATAAACAAACAATGGTTTTCATAACAATTTTCACTAAACAAGGCAGTATTAACCTGAAGAAACCATGTCACTGTCATTATATTATAAAAGAATACAGAGACTGATACAGAGATATGGGAACAGCAGAGGATATTATAAACTAGAACAGTTGAGCCCCCATGGTGGGACTGGTTTTGCAAATAATTAAATGCCTTATTCACTGCAGACCTTACTTAGTTAATAGAGCCAAGCATGCATGAATGAGTGCCTTCTCAGTGCTGCTAACTGTATCTGCAGTAGACCATTTGTCTTTGCTTCCCTGCAACCTGCACATGATCACTAACAACATCTAACGTGGACACACATTTTTTATGATTATCAATCTTAAATTTCTGTGTAAGAAGAGCAGGAGCAGAGGGCCAGGGTGCTGTAAAGTACAACCTACCTGTATTTATCTTTTCTCCTGTCTTCAAGTCCCACCAAATAAATATCTTTTAACTTTTAAAAAAAAAATTATAAAAATAATAATATGATATTGTATCATGGGAATTACTGCAATAAAGTTGGGATAAGAGATAAGAAAACTCATATTATTTTGTCAACCCAAACTTCAATATAACTATTGTCTAAATAATGTAAAAGGAATTTTGGGTAATAGCACTCATGTTGCATTCTTGACACTATGTGCAAAGTGGATGCAATCAAATAAAAAGTGGAGCTTTTGGGGAGCAAACATCTGTATACATTATGCTAATGCTTCAACAATTTGCTGAATTTCATGATTGAAAAAAAAAAAAAACAGTTAATTTGAATGACAGAAATCCTATAAAGACGACCACAGAAATAGTAAGAACTAGGTGGAATAGATTTCAGGAATATATGACCTAGGGGATCTTGATTCTTGAGGGTGTCATTGGCTGGTTCTCAGCAGGGATGCCCATACACTGGTCCTTAAATATTATAGCCTGTAACCTGGTCAGGGCTGTTATATGACCAAATGACCTTAACTGCAATTCATTTTAGCATACCGAAATTCGGCTGTGCTTCCACGATATTGTTCTTCTTGTCAAGAAATTACAACCATATGACAATTCATTGTACAGTATAAACAGGCTGTTTTCTTGATGAGATGGACTTAGAAGGGACTACCATTCTTTGGACTCTAAGGTGAAGCACAGTATTTGCTATACTACCAAATCTCTTTAGTTTACCATCTCGGGATCGTGCAAGATATTTATATCATGTTAGTTCAAAAGGAAAGGACATGCAACGAATTACATGGGAATATGGGATATGGTTTTCGATATGCTAGATAGTGAGGCAGCAGTGCAACTAGATCACTTCATGTAATGGCAAATTAGAAACAAATTCTAAAAATAGTAATGCAAAATATTTATAAACAGAATATTTTGTCTTTTTGTCTGTTTTTTTTTTTTTCCTAGTGAAGTCAGTGTGTGTGTAAGCGCATGCATATGCAAGCATGTCTAGTTGAATATATGCAGAATAAGTAGGTAGTTGATCACCTTCATCAATGGGCTCTCAGTAGGAAATAGTTCCCTAGTAGAAAACTCTTCATCTGCATGGCATGAAAGATTTAAAGGAATGATAAAGAGCAAAGGGGAAAATCCACAAGACAGCTTTGCAAAGATCCCCAAACAATTATTACTAGACAATACAACACTATAAGGATGGAAGGGATTGTGCTTATGCATTGCAGCCATAAAATCTAGGTCTGGAATTAACATCATATGCGTGCAACAGAAACCTTGGCAAAATGGAAAATCTATCATGAATAGTGAAACAGAATATATTCTTCAACAGATTGTTCTATGGATCAAGAAAAGATAAAGTATTATGATTCTGATAAATATTCCATTCGAAGTGCTGGGATCTGGAAATCGTTTCCATGATCATAGCATCATCTTAGAAGAATAACACTATTTTGAACTGAGTCTGCATCCTTCAATTACATTATATATCAAACACTTCAAATGACTGTCTACTTTGTTACTGGATAACAATTAGAACACTAGTGCATTAAACTGATTGAAACTAGCAGCAACCTAGCAAGATGAGCAGGGGACATAGAATATCAAAATCAAACATAATTTCCCATCCTTAATGATTAGTGATATGTAGACTCGAGTCATAGATCAATTGGTTCAAGGATGAGCTAAAAATAAATGAGAGAGTATGTGCCCAATAAGCATCATTGCTTATAGAATATAGTCAAGACAATTTTTTTTTTTTTTTTTTTTTTTTTTTTCATTTTTCTTGAAATTGAGACAATCTTGAAACACATCATACTCAAGTGTGCTCAAGTCCACAATGAACCAAAGTACCACTTCATATAGCAAAGATAAATGTCTCTTAAGTTGGTATTTCTTGGTGCAACGGCTAAGAATTCATTTGGAAGTATCTCTTTGTGGAGCATCAATTCATTCCCTTCCACTATAAGTATCCGTTTTTTCAGCTTGTATCAACAAGCACAGATGTTTTCAAAGAAGCTACCAGTCTCTATGAGTCATGCAACTCCTCTTCCATTGTAGCTCATGATTTCCTTTCAGCAGAAACTCCCCATATTATACCCAATTTTATTTTTTATTTTGTAGAAGTACGGGTAGTTTGATAAATTCCCCAATTATAAGACAAATTGAAGCGGTGATGTAAGCTAAATTGAGGGCATCTCTTAATTCAACTGCGTACACCTCTGAGTGAGAAATAAATTATCCATCAACCAGATATGCAAAAATGTTATGGAGTGATGGTAGCTTTGAAGCATCTATCAGAATCAAGAAAATGTGTTATAAATGCGACTGTGAATTTAATTCTAAGCGTACATAGAGATGTTTAAGGTGCAAGGCTGTGGCTAAGCTTTATTTCACCCATGAGCAGTGATGGACCCTAAGAATTGTATGAGAGGGGGCGGCCTTGAACAACAATAATATATAGTGGAGTATCATTAGAAATTGAGTGGGGACCTTTTTAAGATTTTCAAAATAAAGTTGGGACATTTTTAAGATTTTCACAAAATCTATAGGTAATTTTGTAAATAAAAAAAAAAAATTCAATGGGGGCGGCTGCCACCATTGAGCCCTTATTGAGTCGTGCCCGCCCACGAGTAATATATTAAGACCAACTGCACAAGGCCCAAGTATTGTGGATTCTTTAATTTGTCAAAATAAAACCGAGGACTAAAGCGTAACTGGGTAGTAAAATAAAGTTGAATCTAAAATATAAGTAAATGCATGCATGCCAAAAAAAATCATCAGAAGTCTAGGCTTAAACTTTTGTTGGTACAGCTTTGCAGTATGACTTTAACTTATTGATGGACCATCCCAAATTTGAAAAACAATTTGAATTGAAAGCTCAAGGGCTCAAATATTTATAATTGTCCTTCAACCCATTATAAATTTGGAGTTGTGCACTGCAACAAATTGTCGCACAGAAGCAAGAATGACCTTCATTCTAATCCAATGGCTTCAAGTCCCCTTAACTTAACTACCGTGTTCTTTAATGATGAATAGAGTTATTCACGAGCGGGGGGGTGGTTTTAAAAAAAAAATCTGAAAATTGAATTTGGTTCATATACTAGATTAAAGTATGACTGATACAATGATATTATCAAAATGGAGAAGAATACTATTTTCAACCACAATTTGGAGATAAGAGAACATAAAAAATATGAGGCGAACTTCTTGGGTAGGGCATGTGCTAAGGTTCAATCATAGACTCGAGGCATAAATCGTAAAACCTTTATGATTATGCATTCCAAGGATGAGCTCAAGGCAGTATAGTTTATAAAAGCCTGTGAAAGATGAGATCTACTTGTGAAGAATTATCCATTTTTGCACAGAGTTCCACAACTACCTTTAGCCAAACGCTAAAAGCCCTCAATGGAGAGATCATTAATTTAACAAAAAAACAGTCCATATGATATAGTCATCCAAGATCCTTGTATCCAATTATGTAAAGCATGACTTATGAGTTATGATTATTAGGTAGAATAAAATGTAATATCGAATATTAGCATAAGAAGACAGAAGAGAGGGTAGGTTTCGACTTTCTATGTACTCATCTTCCCCCATGAGGACATTACACGTGATCTTTTTCTTGATGTCAACAGTGTTTGCAATCTTTGGGAGAGATATAGGGGCCCATTAATCTCCTACTTTACCAAGGAAAATGTTTCAATGATACTCTAACATTTAAAAAGAATTAGAGAAATATATTAGTATTTTGAATAAATTATAGTAAAAAAGTTCAGCTGGCGAGGACAGAACACAAAACACCACCCATGTCTGGCCAGATGCAAATGTATGAGGTTGAGAGAACTACTCAGAATCAAAAATTCCTTATGATTAGCATGTCTTTTGAAAGTTAAGACACTAAGGAACACAATAATTCAAAATAAGAATATACTATTGATTGGAGCACAATAGTATCAGAATCGGACGGAAACATGTCCAATTTGGGATCAAGTCTCCACCTTATAATGTACCAATCTCCACTGACGCAACTAGTACCAATCAATCAGAAATTAAAAAACAGAAAACAAATGAGATAGTCACATGACCTGGAACCCAATTAAGGCATTGCTGCATGAAATAGATAATGCAAAAGGACCATGAGAATAGATAATGCAAAAGGACCATGGGTTTATGAGAGCATCATAAGCAATCAGAAATGCCACAAACTTTCTCATTATCGACAGAACTTACTAAGAGATGACGAAATTCACTAGAAACAGCCTAACAAATAAATTAAGCATTTGATTACTTTATAAAATATTCAAGTTAACACTTCAGATGCTCTCTGTTTCTACTTTCTATACATTTTGTGCTTCATGTATTTATTATTTCTTCTGAAAGTTTGAAACACAAATTTACAGCATCTTACAATAACAGAAAGTCTGAAGGAAATTCGGATTTTAAATTAAATTTAAACTGAATTTAACAAAGCATTCCCAACTTTTTGGGTTGGATATGTTTTAAATTAAATGCCTATTTATTTCTCAGTAAAGAAATTAACTAAAAGTAATTCCAAAATAGATGAAAATTAGTGACAAGGACATATCAAAGACGGCAAGGATACCTCAAAGAAATGGATGCACTTATCATTTCACTGCCAAAGGCTTGTCACAGGCTTTTCTGCTTATGTATCACGTGCCTTCTCTATTCCACTGCTGCAGCAAAGTAATTCCAATACACGAGCATCTTTGATTCAGAGATCGGATGTTCTGTTGGTTTTACACCATGCATACACTAAAAAATGTCACAACAAGTTATCCAAACTCATGCCTCATACATGAATAATTTTGGGAGTTCCCATTGCAATTGGTTTATTATGCTTTATTCTCTCTGTCTGACCATAACTTCATCTGAAACTTCTCTTGTGCACCAACCTCCAACAAACTCTGTGAGCACCCAGAGGAAAGAAGGAAAAATAAATAAATAAATGGAGTGAAGAAAGGAAATAAAAATGTCTCCCTTAACAAATGAGCACGTTTAGATAGCATAATGTTTGAATGAATTGTGTTGCACAAGTGAGTAAAAGTTTGTAACAAGGAAATGTTAGAATGACCAACCAAAATCAATGAAAAATGGAGCTTCTTTTTTTCTTTTTCTATTTTTTTTTTTTTAAAAAAGGATTTGATATAGTTAGAGAAGTAACATGTGATCATGTTACAAACAGGCAAAGAACGTGCAAACAAGAAATGACTGCGGAGAGTGAAATTATTCTATATTTAAAAAAAATGTTAGCAAAAACAGAAGAGGAAAAGAAACAAAAGGGAAGGGCTTTTGTTTTGGCAGAAACTCAGTCATCTGAGATATGCATGGGTGTTCCAGATCCACCCGGACTTGGTGAGGTGCGTCATGCCAAACTTATACTCCTATAGGGGACTATTACGGAGTAAGGTAACCATTTCCTTCATGTTGTATCTGCCTTGAGAACAAGAACTCTTGGTCAGGATTAAAAAGCTCGAAGACTCCTCTAGAAGAATCGATGCAAAATAGGGAAGAATGAATGAATTGGTATTAACAAAGCACATTAAACAATATGTCAATAGGAAAATAACCTGAATCGTAGTCTCGTTTATAGTATTCTCATTCATAGCATGAGAATACTTGAGCATAAAGATCAATGTGTGTATACAGTGTGCATTGTGCCACTGACTAAACTACTGGCTAAACTAAGGAACTATGCTACAATTGGTTAGAGTAGATAAAAGTTAAGGAACCAAGGATACATTGCTGAAAAGGAAATTTATGTGATGTGTGGACCATCTTTCTCTAAAAAGGTCTTCATCTGTTTAGTTGAGCTGGGAAGGTTAATTGGACGGTGGTTGCGGGATAGGTGTTTGTTCTTCCTTCAACTAAGTGTCTTCTTTACGCGTCATGCATATCCAGTCTGTAACTGCTCTAGACGCCTGCATAATGGGAGTGAAATTGCCTCCATCCTCTCCAATCATCTTCTCTGGAATGTGTCACATCCTTGGCCACTTCACTTTTTTGACACTTCCACATGTACAGGACTGCTTTTAACTGCCCGGCAACTATATCTAGACCAAAATCCCCAAATTCCTTTTTGATCTAACACTGTTCTTGCTCTGAAATTCTTTTTAGCGTGGGATTCCTTGGTCTCTACCCATGTGCCTACTTCTGGCAATCCCACGTGACCGCTCCCCAGCCATCCTAGCCATGTGAGTAGGGGTGTTAAAACATCCAACATTATGTGAATCCCAGTTCTCTGCATAAGCACAAACCATCAATGAGTGGGTGAAACTGATTGATATCCCTCACAATGATCTCTATTCCAACAATTAATTCCCCAAAGCAAACTTCAAACTGTATGACAAACACCACCTGTCCTCTAAGTACTTTACCCTTATTGGTGCCCAACCAGATCAGTGAGTAGCCAAATGCAAGAGCTATTTTTCCAATGTTATACCAATGTAGGCTTCTAGTTAATTACATATTGGGTTTCAGTCACATATCCCCTATTTATAAATGCCTCCAACTTCCCCAACATGTCAAAAATCTCATTAGACCTACATGTGATCTGTCGTGCACGGTAGAAACAAAGGTACCGTTCTTAACATCAATCAGCTACACCCAAACTCCTCTCTTACCCCCATTGACCATCATTAATCACAACTCATTAGCTTCCTCCAACATCCTATTACACGCAAACATGTTACACAGCAGCACATAGTTTCCCAGATTATCGGGTACAATTTCAAAAAGCATGTCTGCAGCTTCAAAACCCAACTTGAAACCCCATATAAATTCCTGCAAGCCCAAGGTTCATATTGTGTACTCATGGAAGCCCAATCGACCTGCACAACCAAGCAAATCAACCACAAGCATTGAGTTCAGGCCCAAGGTTCATATTGTGTATTTTACTCATGGAATTAAAATAATCATATCCTTCTTGAAGACGACACATATGGGTATTGCCTACAGAACACAAATAAAAGTTGTACAGGCTTAATCCCCTACACCAGCATATTCTCAATTAATTACATCACTTAAGTTTATGAATCGATGTCATTGTCAGGCATCATGGCTGTCCGAGATACCACATTCCGAACCTCACTTTCTTCAAACACATAGCGAGCACCAACCAAGATCCCACACTTACCACAATAGCATACGTTGTTGTCAATGAGCTTGCAGCACACACATTCATCCCAAATCCAGTCTCTATAATCTGACAGTGAATCAAAGTGCCCTAATCCATCACTGCAAGATAAGCATCAACATCAAGGACAGCAGAAAATGAGAACTCGTAAAGAAAATGATTTCAAGCTTCTTCAAAGTAGTCATTTTGGACAAACCCCATTACAATGATATTACATGTCACTATATTTGTCTCCCATGTTTGAAAACAACTCAACACAGTAGCTTCTTTGAAGAAAAGAACCCACATTTACAAGACATATCCATAAGCAAAGTGTTCACATTAGCTAAGGTAATCACTCACACCATGCTTAATAGCAACTACATAAATTTGCCCCCCAATGTCTATACCACCCGTGTAAGAACAATCACTCAACTTACATGAAAAATAGCAACCCAATTGCCCCCTTCATAGACTTGTTTAGCAATAACCCCACTATCAAAGAATCCCAAGAAGCAGGGTTTCTATGTGGCATTCCGTCGAACATCTTATCCGCCGACCTCATATCAGAATACTTAGATTCATATCTACCAATGCCACTACCTGCAAATATATCAAATTCAGGGAAGGTGAATTAAAGAATGTATTTGTTTGCCATAAACGACAATCAAGTCACATGTGGAAGTTTCAAGAACCATAATTAAAATGAATAAAATATGACTTTTGACAATAAAAAAAGTTTATACCGTAAAAATTTGTCATTATCATCACAATCATATATTTAACCATATAAATTACACTATATATAAAAATTCATAGGGTAAATTTGATCATACAGTGAGACTTGAAAAGTAAATAGTAAACTTATAAATTACAACTATCCGCAGGACTTATAACAGATTATTTTCAAAATTCCAACGATAAAAGATTTATTTTATAAGAAGAATGTACATTATTAATATATATATATATTTTTAACTCAATTCAGCGCTGAAAATACTCTTACCATTTTTAAAATTGACCAAGACAGTGAAAGAAGTGGGGTTTGGGCGGTGAAATGGAATAAAGCTATTTTGGATAAGCACATGGCATGTGGTCTTTGAATATTCCAAACTTTGCATCTCAAGGGTCCATGGGTTAGTTGCAAACCTCTTAAAATGCACAAGTTTGTGGCATGTCAAAATTCTAAATTCCAGCCCTTGGAGTTGGAGGAAATTGGTTCAGCTCATAGTCACATACTTGGCTTTAACCACTATTTAGACTTAATATGGGGAATGTGAAGCTTCTAGTATATCCTTCTGATATATATATATATATATATATATATATATCAAAGTGATATATAAAGTAAGTCTTTTATACACTTTAATGGTAATGTTGGATGGAAAGTGCACATCTTACAAGAATTCTTGTCATATTGGTTTGAGAAATTGATAGGTCCTTGCAAACAAGGAAGTTTCTCTCTGGTTTCCAAAGGGAAAAGATAGAAATTCGAAACCGAGTTTTCTTTGACGTGATGCAATGATATGCTTGGGCAAAGCCACGAAACAAACAAAATATATGAGACCAGCCATAAAACTCACGGCTGTGGTCACTACGAAATCTTAATGATAGAACCCACCTATGATTCAATTATTGAGAGATCGGGATGTAATATCCTGCTAAAACAATTCCAATAATAATTATATAAAATAATTTATTAATTAAAATTGTCCATTGCATTGCTTTTAAATTCACTATTTAACTAAAAGATGTCACAGAACAAAGATTATTTTTGTTCTTACACTACGTATAATTGAATACAATTTTTTTTTGTAACTAATCAACATTTTTTTTAAGCTCCTCTTGAACAAATATATTTAAATAAATAAATAAATAAATAAACATAATTTAAAAGTGTTTGACAAGGATTTTCAGTTTACCTATATTCAAGGATGTAGATCAAACTAGTGTTAGAATGAAAATGGATAAAGCATATATGGGCACATCCGCACATGTTACACCGTTATTTGTCGGTTACATTGTCGGTTGCCTACCTCAACGCGTCTCGGATGAACATGATCTGCTTACCTGGAAACATAAATATATTATGCATCAAAATTTTCGCAAATTAACCATGGATAAACAAACATGCTTTAATTTAATATAAACCTATATTATATGTCTGTGTATATATATATATATAATATAAAGTAGGATACGTTATGTATCTCACTATCTGGCATCTGCATTTTGCAGACATAAATGTACATATTGGATAAACGCGGTGACATCTTTCCGTATTTTATTTTGTTTTCTCTTTTCTTGTAACTGAGAACCTCTGTGGTCCACGAAGCAGAAACTCAGCTTTATAAGAATAGCTTGCATCTTAAATGATTCATCTTCATTGTCATTCAACACTCAACTTAATATAAAAAAGTCATAAATTTAAAAAATCTAATTTAAAATTATAAATTTTAAAAATACCTAATAGATCAAGAGTACAAAATTAGATATATCAATACAAAAATATTTCCACCAATTATGTATATAAATACATATATACGCATAATGTATACATTTATTATGTGATATATAATATATTTAGCATATGATAATTTATTATGAATAAAAAATATTAAATAATATATCTTATATGTAATAAAATATATATTGTGTTATAATATTGTAAATTAATTATACTTTAATATTTACATATAATATAATATAGATATTATATATATAATAATATAAAATATCTACTGCTCAATAATTTAAGAACATTATATTCTATATCAAAAATTATTTTGTCACAAAAAATAATTTACATTATTATTTAATATATTATATATTAAAATATATTTTTATCAAATAAAGAATAATATACAATATTTAATATATTCTATATTAAAAATATATATTTTTATTAACATTTAATATGCAACTTAATATATAACACAAATAATATGACTTTTATTTGAAATGAATAGTGCATGTGCGGTAATATTAATGAAAACGTTTCTCTGCTAACGTGCCGAAAATATAAGAAATATCATTTTGATGTTTTCTCTTTTCTTCACAAAAATTGAAAATGTTTTCTATTATAAAAAAACAAAAACATTTTATTAAACGCGATTTTTGTTTTCGTTTTGCCTTTTTAGAAGTTGACAACAAAAAACGAGAAATGTCTGATGTTTTGTTTTTGCGTTTTTTTTTTTTTTTTTTTTTTTTTATCTTCAAGTAATATAAGTGTTTAAGTGTATGTAGGGGTGGAGTCAAAAATTAAATTCAGGAGAACAATATAAAAAAAAAATCAAATAATCACTACAATAAATATAAATTTTATAAATCAAGAGACAAAGAAGGAAAAATTATTCAAAATAATATATCAATAAATAAGTAATTTAAGAAAGACAAATAATAAAAAAATAAAAAAATTAAAGAAAGAAAAATGAGAGAATTTTGAAAGGAAAAAAATTGGAGTTTGATAAAAAAGGAAATTTTGATTTTTTTAAAAGGAAATTAAACGAATTTAAAGAATAAAAAAGAGAAGAAATATAAAATTTAAGTGATAATTTTAGAAAATAAAAATGTTAGGGGAGGCAATATATGAATTTTTTCATATATACGTATAAAAATTTATAAATTTAGTACAATTTTTTAGTTTAAAAAAGGTCATATTTGAGTTTCTCAAAAAAAAAAATATTTGGTAGTGCTATAGTACCACTTGTTATAGTGTGAAAACATGTAAAAATAATCTAATTTATGTTTTGAGTTTTAGTTACTATTTATAAAATGTTTCAACATTGTTCAAAATAAAACAATTTTTAACAAATGCATTTTTCTTCCTACTGTTAAAAACATCAAAAACAAAATGTCATTACCATTCAATAACACGATTTCAGCGGTACCATTTGCGTTTTTAAAAAGGGACCCAAATTGAAAATGGCGTTTCCAATTAACAACAACGGTAACAATAAACATTATTAAAAATAACAAACTTGAGATATTTAGGTGGGAAATTATGAGGTGTGAACATGCGGTGGGGCCCACTTGTAGATGATAGCATCACGTGCCACGTGGTACCCTGGAGATGGATGTGAGCTGTACAATGATTTTTGATTTGGAATCAAAGTAAAAAAGCATGCTTATACGAGAGACCATGGAAAGTCACGGAGTATGGTGATCTGTATAAATTGATTGATGAATTAACGCGTGACATACACGTCCCCTTTGTTGTTTTTTTTTTGGGTTCTCTCTCATTGTTTCTTTCCCTATAAATTAACCATGCACTTTGATTTCTCTCTCTCACTTGTGTTTAGTTTCTCTCTCTAACTCCTCTTCAGTGTGAATTTATTTGCTCTCTCTCTCTCTAAAATTAGTGTTTGTTTGAAAGGAAAAATGGCAGATGAGGGAACAGCCAACTGCATTGACATCCTCTTGGCCATCCTCTTGCCTCCCCTTGGTGTTTTCCTTAAGTTTGGTTGCCAGGTACTAATAATCACACCCTTTCTTCTCTCTCTACACAAACACATATATATGTAATTAACATACAGATCAGGTGTTTTTTTTATGTTTTTGTAATGAATTATACAGGTTTTTTGTTTTTTTTTTTCAAAAAATCTAGTATAAGTTTCTAAACCCATATATGTTTTTGAATCTCAAGTGTCCCTTTTTGAAAAGTTTTTATGATTTGTGTTTATGGGGAAAGCTGTAAAGTCTTGTGGGGCATAAAGACAATTAACCTTTTAAAATACTGTGATTTAGTTAAATACATAAACACACACACACACAGACAGATATATATATATATATATATATTAATTCTATAGTTTTAAGAAAAATTTATCTATATATTATTCATATATATGTGTGGTTGTAGTTAAAAGTTAATTATGTTGTGAGGATGCAGGTGGAGTTCTGGATCTGTTTGTTGCTGACCTTCTTTGGCTACATCCCTGGAATTATCTATGCTATTTATGCTATCACCAAGTGATCACCCATCAACTCCCAGGTAATTGATCACTAATCAACCACATTAATCTCTGTTAATTACCGCCCTCTATGGTAAAAGTTTGGTTAAATAAAATGTAATTTTAATATTTAAATCTTTTAATACTTATTTTACTTCTAGCTAGGAGAAAATAAATAAAAATGATCGTCTTGGCCATTTTATAGAGATGCATAATGATCTAAATTTTATTAATTTTATGTGAATAAGAGTGGATCGGATCACCATCTCACTTGCACAAGTCTGTCTTCATTTGTTAAATTAATTGAAGTTGTGACCAACTATTTTCTTGGGTTCATGATGGGTAAGAGACAAAGATAAAGCAATTTGTAGAGAATAAAGTATAAACAAATTAAGTAAAGTTTTGACAAATTAATTAAAGCAATAGTGTCCACTTTTTTGTTCTTATGTTTTTTGTTTGGCAGGTGGAGATATAAAGACCAGTGTACACGAGGACTTTTATTTTCTGCCGACGGGTTGATGAACGGTGCTGATTTGATTTACTTGAAGCTATTCGCTGCGTGTCTGTTTCCTAGTTTTTGTTGTATTTGAAGTACAGTAGTAGATTTTAATTGGAGCCGTGGTTGGTTTTTTGATTTTGTTATTATGGACTTATGCTGGTGGTTGTCAAGCACATATTAGTTTGGGTCATAAAAGCTCATCAAATTTGTGATTGATCTGGTGTTTAGGTTATTGTTTATCTATAAAAATTCATGATTTTTATTCACTAAATTGTAATGGCCAATTTCTGAATTGCGAGTATACATGAGTCACATAAAACGGGAACTGCAGCGAGGGTAAAGCGTAATTTAATCATAAGCAGTGAGCGTAAGAGCGGGATGAGCGTGAACAATTCTGTTCCATATCAATAGTCCATTTTTCAAAAATTAATGCACTGTTTTTATAGTATTTTTCAATTTATCCCTAAAATATGAAACAAATTAAAGTCTCAAAATGGATGGTTGGACCCATCAAAGAATAACTTTTAAAAGTGATAAATTTAAAAACATATGCTCCACCAGTAATAAAATATAATAAAAGCTAGTGTCACTTTTAAAAGGGATAAATTTGAAAACATTTGCTCCACCAGTGTAATAAAATATAATAAAAGTTAGTGTCTTAAAATGTGTGAAATTTGTTACCGGATTGGGGTGGTTGTGTTTGGTGGGTGAGCAGGCTTTTTGGCTTTTTACGGGATCAGAAAAATACTTCTCCGATGCTTAGAGATTAGATCTACGGAGGTCGTTGGCCTTAAGAAGGTACACTTCACGAGTACAACTGGTTCAATTGATATTTTCTATAGTAAAACTATTATATATCTAAATATATACACACATATTTGCGGCAAGTGGATTTGTAATTGGTGATGACTGGATTTGTAATTGTTGTGATCTGAGCTCGCCACTGCAGATTTTTGGAGAAATGTAAGAGAAAAAAATGGGTTATATTCGAAAATTAATGAACAATGCTCAATTAATTTAATATTAATTTTAGTCACATGTCGCAATTTGATTGGTTCACGAACTCAGGTTGGATGACTTCATCCAACCTGGTTTGAACCGAAGTATTGTCCTTATCTTTTTTAGAATCTTAAGCACAGGTTATGAGAAGGTACTAAAAGTCCATTGTGAGTTGATGTAGAAGTTTGTATTAAAAATAACTTAGGGTGAATAGGTCTCCTTTATCCAATTTTTTTTAGGTTAATTACACTATAGGTAGCAAACCTTTCTTTTTAACCGTCAACGGAATTTGTTGAGGGGACATGTGAGTCATGTACTGTCCCTGAAAAGTTACTAACTTGCTTTTTAAGTTTTAAATACTCAAGCTTGAAATGTGGGTCATGTACTGTCCCTGAAAAGTTACTAACTTGTTTTTTAAGTTTTGAATACTCAAGTTTGAAATTTTAAACTGTAATGACATATATAAAAAATTGTAAAATATTATTTTTTTAAAAAATAAACATTTATTTTAGAACATCTCATATATATATATATATATATATATATATATATATATATATATATATATATGAGGGATGCTAGTTGAGGGGTTGGCGCGTGTGTTTTCTTTTCTAATAATTAATTACTATTTTTCTGCTAACTTCTTTTTGGGTCTCTCATTACATATAATTACTATACTAGCCACCTAATTAAGAAATTTCAGAAACCTCCACGGTTCCATCTCACTTTTAAATTTTATTTTTTACAAAATTTTAATAATTAATTACTATTTTTATACTAACTTCCTTTTGGGATTACTATACTAGCCTCCAGAAACCAGTGAAAAAAGTACTATAATTTGGTTCTCTCCAAAATTATCTGATTTTTTCAAATTCCTATTCTCTGTTTCTAAGTATTCGGTTGTTTTTCAAATAAAAAAAATAAAATCAGATGGAAAAAAAAAAAAAAAAAGTATAATCTGAAAAAAAAAAAAATTATAGTACTTTTTTCTTTTTATTTTATGATATATATATATATATATATATATATATATATATATATTTATATTTAATGTGAAAAATTAGAGCAATACTTCAAATACAAAGAATACAAATCTGAAAAAAAAAATCATATTTGAACTTCAAATATCAAGATATGAACTTTTGTATAAAGAAAATTTTAGTGTTGGAACTTCAAACATTTAGATATGGAATTTTGTAAAAAATAAAATTTTAAAGTGAGATGGAACCGTGGAGGTTTCAGATTAAAAAAATAAAAAAAAATCAGTGAAAAAAGTACTATCAGATCCCTATTCTCTGTTTCGAAGTATTCGGTTGTTTTTTAAATAAAAAAAATGAAATCAGATAAAAAATAATTAAAAAAAAAGTATTATTTGAAAAAAAAATTATAGTACTTTTTTCTTTTTATTTTATGATAAATTTTTTATTTTATTTTTTTAATCTGAAAAATCAGAGCAATATTTCGAATACAAAAAATACGGATCTAAAAAAATTCAGATTTGAACTTCAATAATTTAGATATGCAATTTTGTAAAAAATAAAATTTTAAAGAGATGAAATCGTAGAGGTTTATGAAGTTTTTCAGTTAGGAGGCTAGTTTAGTAATTATATATAATGAGAAACCCAAAAGGAAGTTAGCAGAAAAATAGTAATTAATTATTGGGAAAGAAAACACACGCATCAACCCCTCAACTAGCGATTGAGATTCTACAGTTGAGGGGCGACTGTGATTAGCATCCCTCATATATATATATATATATATATTTGGACAGTGAAGTATTAAATAAATTAAAATTCATATATTATCCTTAGTTATAGTATACTTTGATATATATATATATATACACATGTAGACACTAAATATTTAGTGGGCTTTGGTTTGACAAATTGACCCATTATGGGCTTAATGTTTAATTAAGTTATTTAATTGGTCCAAACTTGGTCCATTTAAATTATTTAATTATTTCTAATAAAATATATTTGGAATAATTATTTTTAAGGATAATTATCATAATATAACCGGTCCGACCCAGTTATAATTTTATCCTTATCAGGAAATGACACGTGTCATCATCATATCAACCCAAGAAGCCTATAAATAGAGGCTTGTGGGGAAGAAGGAGTGTGACAAAATTCAGAGTCCAGAAATCCAAAAGGTAGAAGGCGAAGAATACCAAGCACATCCAAAGTCGTTCTTCACCAAATTCAACAAATTCTCTCCTCTCTGAAGACGAAGAACAACAAGCACAACAACAAGTACATCCAAGGACACTGTTCTTCATCAAATTCAACAAAGGACACAAATTCAAAATTCAGAAGTTTAGAAATTCAGAATTCACAAATTCAAAATTCAGATGTTTAGAAATTCAGAATTCAGAAGTCTAGAAATTCAGACACAAATTCAGAATTCAGAAGTCCAGAAACAAAGGACACAAATTCAGAATTCAAAAGTCTAAAAATTCAGAGACTCAGAAGTCAGAGACACAAATTCAAAATCCAAAGAATATCAAGCACATCCAAAGTCCTTCATCAAATTCCATGGTGATCAACAACAAGCACATCCAACGACGTGCCATTCTTCATCAAATTTCACGGTGATTCAAGAACAAACTCGTGCAGCCCTTGGATCCAATTAACGACAAAAAGGAGATCGAATCAAAAGAAGAATATTATTTTGAAGGATTGTACTCAAATTTTTCAAATTAATAAATTACTATTTGTTCCTATTTACAGACTTACAAAATTTATGTGTACAACACATATATATATATATATATATATATATATATATATATATGAGTCTAAAGTGGGAGATATATGACTCTAAAGTGGGAGATATATATATATATATATGTATACATGACTCTAAAGTGCGAGCCTTTTAGACTTTCCAACTGCCTGCCACCTTAGGTATATAAGTCATCGTGTACATTGAGCCACCAAGTTGACCAAACACACCCACACGGCCCCGCACGCATACACACCTAATTGTCCATTGCGAGTTGTACTACGCGGTATGAAGGTGAAAGTTGTCTTACACAAAATAGATGTATAGGTTTGTATTAAAAATAAACTAAAGTGGTGAATAGGTCTCTTTTTTATCTAATTTTTTTGGGTTAGTTATGCGAACTTATCTTATAATTTATCATAATTATAAAAACTTTTCATATAATTTGTTAGAAAGAGAGGTTTGTGTATGTTAATTTTATTCTTAAAGGAGTGAAATATCAGCAGTAGGTGTGTAGGTGTGTGGGGCCGTGTGGGTGTGTTTAGTCAACATGGTGGCTCAATGTATATGATGACTTATATACCCAAGGTGATTAAATTAAAATTCATATAAGTATTCTTTAACCAGGGATACTATATGAATTTTAATTTATTTACTATATGACAAATTTCATTTTTTGATTTAAGGTGAACCCCCTTTAAAAATAAAATTAACACACACAGACCTCCCTTGTTAATCGTCACCTTAAATCAAAAAATAAAATTTGTCATATAGTAAATAAATTAAAATTCATATATTATCCCTGGTTAAAGTATACTTATATGAATTTTAATTTAATCACCTTGGGTATATAAGTCATCATATACATTGAGCCACCATGTTGACCAAACACACCCACACGGCCCCACACACACACACCTACTTGCTGATATTTCACTCTCCCAACAGGCAAAAACCTAATACATACTCTCTTGTGCTCTTGTTTTGTCATGGCCGACTCTCTTCTATATATTCATCCCATCAAATCTTTCTCTCCCTACCAAACAAACAGTCATATTATACCAGAATTTATTCTCGTACCAATTAGTCAATGGATAACCATTGTTAATGTGATTGGTACAATCACTCAATGAATATGACTATTTATGTAAGTTCGTTTATGGAATTTTTTAAAAACCATCCTTTCTTCAATCTTCTCATCCTCAAAACTCCACCATGCACTGGAATTTCACTTTGCCAACAATCTGACACACCTCCCCAAAAATGGGTTTTTGTTTTGAAATACGAAAAAGAAAAAATGATATGTAAATATAAAAATGGGTTTGCTGAGAGAAGTTAGAGAGAGAGAGAGAGAGAGGAGTGAGTAAATAAGACATTGGAAATCCAAAAATAAATAAAAATATTTAAGGTCATAATTTGAGGGCATTTTAGTAATTTGATTACCAGTCACTAGGAAGGGAGATCTGTTCTGGTTAGTTTCACTTTTAAAGGAGGTCTTAGTAGTTTCACTTTTAGAGAAGGTTCATATAATTTCTCAAGCCATGAGAGAAGTCCGTGTTATCAACTCATTTTTATTTATTTTAATTTTATCGAAATAAAACTAAAATCAAAGCCACAAAGCAAAAATAAAGTGCAAGTAAACAAAATT
Source organism: Cornus florida (assembly GCF_030987335.1). Lineage (NCBI taxonomy): Eukaryota > Viridiplantae > Streptophyta > Magnoliopsida > Cornales > Cornaceae > Cornus > Cornus florida. The sequence continues at coordinate 29,092,157 of NW_026775572.1, forward strand.
TGAGAGATGACATCAGAATTTTTAATGAGAAAACCTTGATTTGCATAATAGACAAATCATCTGGAAAAAAATCTCGAGGAGCGAAATGATTCATTATGTTTGAAGCAAAGTACAGTCAATTCTGATTCAGACTCAAACATTATCATATGCGTAACAGATTGTAATTTACTGAGGCCCCGTTTGATAATTACTTTTGCTTAGGGTTTGTCTTGCGTTTCATTTTTGCATTTTTATTTTAACCGAAATAAAATAAGTGTTTTATTATATGGTGTTTTGAGTTAAGTCATATAGAGCAGGTACGAAGCGTGAAAACAACAAAATTTAAATTTTAGTTAAAGTGGTTGCGCCTCCAAAGCGATTGTGCACTTGTATTCTTTTATGTGTGTAACATCTTCTTAATGTTTGTACATTTAGTAAAAGACCGAAGCATATAATTTCATAAGCACTAAAAAATGTGTTTTAGCTATAAGTAAGTTTTGTATCTTCTATCTTAGAAGATATATAATATTAAAAATAATTTGCTCCCTTTGTCTCAAATTAAACTCTCTTTTTGAGAATTTAACTTTTTACGAAAATGAGTTTTAGTAATATTTTTATTTATTATAGTGGTAGTGAATAAATTACCAAAATATTCATTGCGAGTCTATATGGATGTAATTATTTACTTTTATACCAATGCAAGAATGTTAAATTGGTAATGTTAAAAGAATAATAATAATAATACTTTGACTTTTCAAAATAGACATTTATTTTGGACAGTAAAAAATAGAAAGGTATACATTTATTTATTTATTTATTTTGTGTGTGTATGTGTGTGTGACAAAGGGAATATATATTTACTTTAAGAACTTTGATCCTTTAAGTTAAATATTTTCTAAGTTATCTTAAATTGAATTCCCCACAGATTGACATTTAAAATCTATTTACCATTAGTGTTAAATAATGTCAACTAATTTAAAGAAAGTTTAAAAATTGCACCGTTTTAAATTAAGAAAAATTCATTATATTCTAACGACGTTTAACGTGGTTATCTCTCTCATCTTAAACAAATCTCGATTGTCTTGTTTCTCTTTTAACCTCACATTCTCTCTCATCTTTTCTATATATAGGGTTTTTGATAGTATTTTCCTAACTCCATCAATATCTTTGCATATATATATATATATATATATATATATATATATATTATTTTCCAATCATTACTATTACAGTAAAATTTGCATGTCTTGCAATCACATTATTGTCTATTTTAATTCTATGACAAAGAAAATTGTGCAAAATATTTCCCCAATAGTAGAAATGAGCAAGAGGAGAGAGAGGGATGATTTTTTTTTTTTTGGAAAGATGAGGTAGATATAACGATGTTAAACGTTGTTAGAGTATATATGGTGAATTTTTCTTAATTCAAAACGGTGCAATTTTTCAATTTTCTTTAAATTAGTTTAATATTAGCATTTGATAGATTTTAAACGTCACGCGTCAGTATGTAGGGAATTCAACTTAAGATAATTTAGAGATGTAGGGAATTCAACTTAAGATAATTTAGAGTATATATGGTGAATTTTTCTTAATTCAAAACGGTGCAATTTTTCAATTTTCTTTAAATTAGTTTAATATTAGCATTTGATAGATTTTAAACGTCACGCGTCAATATGTAGGGAATTCAACTTAAGATAATTTAGAGAATATTTAACTTAGATGATCCAAGTCCTTAAAAAAAAAAAAAAAAAAAAAGTCCTTATTTTAAATTCTTAATGATGCATTGTTTAAAAAAAATCTTTTTGCATCAAATGAATAATTTAAAAAATTATAAAATAATAAACGTTTTAACTAATAATGAATACATCAAATCAATTAGGTTGTAAAAATATGTGGAAAAAGAAGGGATATTGGGTTTATACGATATATCCGGTGTGGGGAGTAGCCTCTGTTCTGCCCAAAATGGGAATAAAAAGTATTTGTATCATTTGCTTGAAAATATATACGTCTTTATACACTGTACACACACGTAATATTTTTAAATTGAAATAACAAGATAAAAGTGATCAACATAAAGCGAACGACAAAATGATAAGGATTTGTTATTTTTTCTATTCTAAATTTATTTTTAGTTTTGGACATTTTAAACAGTTTTTTAAACTTTTTATTCAGTTTTAGGTATATTTTAGTAAACTGCCTTCAAGAATAATTGTTGTGAATAAAAAAATTCATAAATTGAATTCGTGAATTGAGAAAATTAAATTCGCAAATTATGGAAGGATTTGTTCTTAAAGCATCAATTAGAGAGCGATACATTTCTAGAAGGATTGTGTGACAGCATCTACAATCATTGTGTACATATATATATTTTTGTATAAATTGTTATAATAGATTTACATAAAAAATTTAGATTATTTATTTTTAGTCTCAGCGGTTATTTTATATCTTTTTTTTTGTAATAATATATCCCATATATGGCTAAAAACGTCGTGTAAAATACACTATATCCCATATATGGCTGTGTAAAAATGTTATGTAAAATACACAATAATTTTACATATTAGTAACGTGAAAATATATTTTAACAGACTGTTGGAGAAAAAAAAATTTACAACTCATAAATGTTAATGTATATTTTACATAAAAACTATTTTAAATTGGAAATGCTCCGACTTAAATTTTGAATAGTAATCGAAAATATATTTGGTAATGTATAATTATTGTGAATTTTTTAAAAAATAAAAATATAAAAATATGTTTGATAAAAAAATATTATAAGTTTGAAAAATATAATAACAACTTAAAAACATGCCATTACTTTAAATAAAATAAAATTAAAATAAAATAAAATAAAATAAAATAAAAAAACTTTATCCAAACTTCTTTACTCAAATGACTTTTTATGTGTCGACTTCCAAAAACAAAAAAGAGCTGACTCAGCGTAAGCATTACGGAGTAGTCGTCCATCGTCTAATATCTAATCCTAGTGTCGGTTGATAAGGATGGAGTTTTAGATATGTCGGTAGGAAAGTGGGGTCCACTTGTGGCGTCCCATGGGTAGTAGGGAGCTTAGCACGTGCCACGTGGTACCATGGAAGTTATGAGCTGTCCAAAGATTTTAATTTGGAATCGAATAAAAAAGATTGCTTACGCGGCCACGTAAAGTCACGAGTATGGTGATCTGTTTATTCATTCATGAACTAATGCGTAACATTTACGTACCCCCTTGGTTTCTTTAATTTTCTCTCTCATTCTTCTCTCTATAAATTAACCTCCCTTCCATCTCTTTCTAAATCCTATCTCTCTCTCTCTCTATTTATTTATTTTCTCTCTCTGAAAGTAGTGTTTGGTTGAAAGGAAAAATGGGAACAGCCACATGTATCGACATCATTTTGGCCATCCTCTTGCCTCCCCTTGGTGTTTTCCTTAGGTTTGGTTGCGGGGTACTAATAATCACCACCTCTCTTCACTCTATACACAAACATATATATGTGTGTGTGTAGGCACATGTTTGTATATACATATATAGATTTTTTTCAAAAAATCTAGTATAAGTTTCTAAACACATATTTGTTTTGAATCTCAATTGTCCCGTTCAAAAGGTTTTTATGAGTTGAATTTTTTTTATTTTTTTATTTTAAGTTATATACTTTTGAAAATTTACCATTGGTCCCTCTAAAATTATAAATAGAAATTAATTTTTCCCTCCCCTTACTCAATATACTGAGTCGTCCACATATGTGTGTATTTTATTGGTGTATGTATTAATTTTATTATTAAATAATAAACAAATATTTATCTACATATTATTCATATATGGGTGTGATTTTAGTTAATTAATTATGTTGTGGTGCAGTTGGAGTTCTGGATCTGTCTGTTGCTGACCATCCTTGGCTACATCCCTGGAATTATCTATGCTATTTATGCTATCACCAAGTGATCACCCATCAACTCCCAGGTAATTAAACACTAATCAACCACATTCTTTCTGTTAATTACCACTATCTATTCCAAAAGTTTGGTAAAATAAGGTATAATTTTAATATTTAAATATTTTAAACAGTTATAAAATATTAAATAAATAAATAAATAACTTAACATAGCATTCTTTGGGGTTGTTTTTGACCATTTTATATTAATATTATTATTTGAATAGGAACTGATATAACAATTTAAAACATAATTAGATGTTTGATATATTTTCTTTATGTTACGAGGGAATAGATTTAGGGTTTCACCCTTAGAAGAAGTGAATATATTATATATATAATTATGTAATTTAGTAATATTTTATAATATTTAATTTTGTAAAAATGCATGTGTGGTGGGGTTACCCCACCCCATCTACCTTTGCTGTTCTAAATATAATTTTCATTTTTTTCTCATTTACATAAATGAATCTTCACATCTTTCAAATCTGTCATAAACAGGATGGAATGGGGTGACGGGTATGGAGATTTTGCCATCCCTCCCAAAGATAAACCTACTTTTCTTTACGTATGGTAAATCAATTTGTGGACGATAAACTAATTAAAGTTTTGACAAATTAGTTAAAGCAATGGGGTCCGCTTCTTTGTTTTTTTTGGCAGGTTGGAGATATGAAAGGCCTATACGCAGCTACTTTTAATTTCTGCCGACGGGTTGATGAACGGTGCTGATTTGATTTACTTGTTTCCTAGTTTTGTATTTGAAAGTACACTAGGTTAATGATTGGGACCGGTGGTTGGTTTGATTTTGCTATGTACTTATGATGGTGGTTTGATTTTGTGACTAGTACTTATGGTGGTGGTTTTTATGCACAAGTTATTGTGCATCATTCGGTCATCAAATTTCTATTAAATCAGGTGTTTAGATTATTGTGTATCTATGGATTCCTGATTTTTATTTGATATATATATATATATATAAATTTTTAAATATTATAGTATGCTATCAATGCGCCATTAATCTCTGATAGTATAACCCTAGGCCCTTGAACATGGGTAAAAAAAGGAAGTGGCATATGAAAGTTTGTTGATGGGCTCTCAATATTTTGAGAATTTCAAGGCCGAGTCGGCTGACTATCTGATAACTTTAGATATCCTAGGCTGCACCATCGACTATGTTTCGATGACCTTTGATGCCTGGGACTCGCAACACTAAATTGTATGAGGAAAAATAATCACACCACACAGAAAAAAAAGCCTATAGTCCCTCATTTTCATTCTTTGTGATTTTTAATCTTTTTTTTATCATTTATTTTAAATTCTAAATACTCTTATATATTGAATTATAAGAAAATACTCCACAACCAGCAAATAAAAATAAAAATACCAAATTAGAATCATAACATCACAAATGATAATCATAAGTTCTCGGGAGTGATAACATAATGTTAAGGGCACATTTTCAATGAATTATAATTAGTTGGTGTAATGTGGAAAACCCCAATTCATTTCATGCGACATCGGATATTATGCACCACAGGTGTGTAGCATTGTTTGTATGAGATTTTATTTTCTTTTCCAATTTTAAATAATGGCATTGTTCATTTTCAAAACCGGATATTCTTTGTGTACGTACGATGGATTTGTTGGCACTTCTCAAACCAACATATACAAGACTTAAGCTTGTGACATGTTTATCCTTCATCACCATCACACAGTTTTTGGAGGGTTTAATCAAATGACCAAATAACCCTTCCTTTGAAGTTTGATTCACCTAAGTTATATAATTCATTCTAAGAGTATTGCTCGCTCTTACACTTCGCACGCGCTGTTGTTATTGCGCACACTCACTTTCAATTTCATTATGTGTGACTGAGATTTTGCCACGCTAAGATTTGGATTCTAATTTCTTTTATATTTTTCAATTTTCTCTTCACGGGTCTTTACTGGATCTTTACTGTGAATGTAGTTTATAAACCGAACTACATATATCTCTATGTTTGTGTGATGCATGATTTTATGTTTTTTCGGTCATTGTTCATTGTTTAGGTGATTTGCCTTTGTTTGTTATAACAAAAATTCTCTCATTATTCCCTATGAAAGTCATGACCTCCGGAGGGGTAAGAGATTCAAAAACATGGAAGGCGGGAAATTAGCAGTATTTTCTGGTTCCAATCTTATACTCTTAAATGAGTAATGATATCACGAGAACTCTCTTATGAAAGAGTATAAATTATTCTTTTTTCTTATTTTTTCATTTATTCTTATTTAATTGCTAGATTAAGAAGGATAGTTTGAGATATGTAAAAAGTCAAATGAGTTGTTTAATAAAATAAATTCATTGATTAGATTAATCCTTATTTAACTAGTGAATTGGAACATTTTTTTTGAAATCTATGAAAAGTCAAATAAATTATATAACAAAATTTTCAATACAGAGAGAACTCATCCTAAGAGAGCTTTCGTGACACCATTAGTCTTCCTATATACGAATTGATCCTTTCGCCTTTTTGGATGGACAAATGGTCGGGATCTTGCTTCCTTTACATTCTTGGTTATTGTTTGTCCCTTTTGTAACTTGGCTGCAAAAAGCCATTTTCATTTGTTTTTACAATGCCTTTTCGTCTTAAATGTGGTTTTCATATCCATTTATCTCAAGAATTTCTCACTCAACGTGCTCCACCCACCCGAACACTTCTTGAAAATCTATTATCCAAAAATGATTTGGTTTTTCAAAACTAACTCTTTTTGTTGAGTTATTCAAATTTCTTTAGATTTAATACTTGATTTGCAATTTCAATTTTTCTTTTTTCTTTTTTTCTTTTTTTTTTTTTTGTCAATTTATGAATTTATTTATTAAATAATTAGTCTATTTTTCTAAAAACAAGAAAATTATTAAAACATTCTTTCAAATAGAGATTAATAATAATATTTTAGAGAATACATTAAAAATTTTAATATTTAAGAAAATTGAAAATGTGTAATTACACAAAATAAAGTGTGTTGAAAATTAAAGGTACAGTTGAGAATTTAATCTAGAATCTTTAAGTGTATCAAGGAGGAGTGTTAAATTTTATACACTTTTCCAAAATATCTAAAAGAGTTGCAATTATGTAGATATCTAGATATGAGAAAATAATCAACTAGATTTTTTTATAGATTTTTGTAATAATAATAAAAAAAAAAATAGGAAAATACAGAAGTGGAAGTGAGTTATAAATACTCAACGCATTGAACACTACCAAACTGACAAGTTAGTGCATTTCACAACCAATTGGAAAGACAGTGGTACAGAAAACTTGTTGGAATCACTGTAAAAATGGAATTTGGGATAGATAAATAGAAGATATTAGGAAAGATAAGGAAATTAGGTAACTCATTAGCGTTCTAGTCTCATAAGTTTTACTCTGAAACAACTCACTACTGATCTATTAAGACACGCTTAGGTAGTAGTAATGTTATAAATTGTTATTTAAGTGAATCGAAACAGTGTAACACTAAATAACCTAACTGATTGAAAGCCATTGTAGCTTAAAAAAAAAAAAATTGAATCCTTAACCTAAGACGTTCCAACACAAATAAATAAATAAATGCAATTCTGAATCGATCGGTCATACACATTTGATTATCTATGAACATTCCAAAATTATTCAAATATCCACCTTTGATGATCGATGAACAAACGCCCAATTCATACCAAAAATAGATTAAATTCACTTACATAGCAAACTTCAGACAGCAAATCAACTTCGGCGAACACAAATTGACCACATGAAAAATATTCAAAAACAAATACAAACATAAAATTTGAGTTAAGATTGATAAAAATTGAGTTAGGATTGATAAAAATAGACTTGGCTGGACTTTTATAGTAGTGAAATCGAGTGTAGAGAGGGTGTGTGTTTTATAGAGAGAGAGTACCTGTGTAGAGAGAGAAATGGTTGTGTGTAAAGAGTGTATCAAGAAAATGGCCTAATTTATAGTGGGAGCGACTTGATTCAAATGGGTTTAGGCATAAAATCAAACAAATGGGAAGGAAGGACTTATCATTTGCCACAATATCGTATTATTGACCCCCTTCCTCTCTTTAGAAAACTCAATATGGCGGCACTCTCTCATCCTTATTGGCGCACGTGCAGGCCAGGGACCACAATGAAGGGATTGAGAGAAAGAAGAAATCACAATGAAGGGATTGTATAGGTGTAACACCCCCACATTTTTCACGCATAAGTTGATCAGGCTTATACACGAAAAACGAGGGATATCAAAAACAATTGGCAATATACAAGCATGGAATACAAAATGATGGAAATAAAAGAATTTAGACAGGAAAGAAATATTAAATAATACAACATCCATCCATCCTTTATTTAATACAGTACTTCATTACAACTTGGAAATCCTACGTCAGGGATCCCTAAATATAACCCTGAGAGTTCAACGTCAAAAGTAAATAAAAACTGAAACTGAAGTATTACATAAAACTTCTACCCTGAACTGGATCGTAAGAGTAGATGAGTTCGGATGGTGGTCCCACACTGCTAACCTCAGCCTTGAAACGGATACTGACCGTATCCTGAAATAACAACAATGGTGGGTCAACCCCACGAGCAAGTCCTCTCTACTATGACCCAAATCAGAGAATCAAATAAATTACTATAGCTGTATACATCCTAAGGGAACTATCCCATGTATAACATGACCTCAACCAGAATAGACGGTGATCACTTAGACTCACACTAGGTGGTCAAGTGTCGCCTTTCCCTACCCGGGAAATCAGCTATTATACATGGTGCACGATACTGACATCACAGACTATAACGAACTACACAGTGATAACACCTCTCAAAGTACTGATGAATATACTGAGCATACAAATTAGGCAACACATGCCAATAATATTACTAAATAGACTGAGTATGTCCATTAGGCAACACATGCCAATAATATTAAACCACATACCCCGACAGCCACACATCTGTCTATAGCAACGAATGCATAAGGTATAAATGAGTTTAAACTTATTAGCCAGCTCACATGGTTCTATATGGCAACACATCCATACAATATAAATGCGACATAATAAACAGTCCATTTATTCCCTGAAATGCACACAGCATAATAATCATGGTTTATATATCAATTAACAGTATAAACATCCCATAAGATATCATGAATAATTTATCTGACTAAAACCATGGCCTTATTTAATTTAACAGTAATGTTTGATACCATTTAATACGATAATAACACTATTTATATTTAACAATGTTGTTAAATAAATCACATTAGTATCCGTACTGTGAACGAGCCAATAAATGCTTAAAAAAGATTAATCGGTCATAAGAATAAGTAACGGGTGTTAAAATAATAATTTCGTGGCCCGTTAAACCCGTAAATACCAACACAGTACCTAAAAATCCAAGTTTAAGGTTCTGGAATTTACAAAACAGGCCCTAGGGGTATTCTGGTAATTTCCAGTAGCTGTAGAGACCCCACACGCGCCCTCACGCGCCTCCCAGAGCCTCCCCACGCGCAGCCCAACCTTCCCCACTCTCCCACGCGCCTCCACGCGCGTCTGGCATCAGCCACGCGCGCGCACGCGCTCCCACGCGCGCGTTGATGGCTACCTGCAGACGTGTCACTTCCTAGTTGGTTGGCTGCATCCGGACTCCGTACTCGCATCACACCGGATCATCTCACCCTATCTTCCCTCCATCCAACGCCCACAGATCCGGGTGTACCGCGGTAACATGGACCGCGGTGCACCGGATCAATCGCTCATGTTAATGGCCCAGATGCGCGCGCATACCCTCCTATGGTGCGCCGCATCACACCGGATCACTCCGGTCGTCTCCCCCATTGCCGGCGACCGGAAAACTCGCCGAAAGGTCGCCGGAAATTGCAGAAAATGCCCGGAAAATTCTTAAAAATTCTAAAAAAAATCCCTAATGCCTTAAGGAAATATTTTTAGCTATTTTGAACATCATAGGATAATAACTAATTATATACCATCCTAAATAATTAAAAATTCATTAATTTAATAAACTAAAAAAAATCATTTAATAAAATTTAAGCATGCTCTCAATGCCCCATCATAATCTAAATAATTTAAACAATTAATTTATGGATTCAAAGGGGAAAAATAGATAATAACTTGCCTTTTTGGATTTAAAATAAATCCGCCGGTCTGCGCGTAGTCGGGTAAAATCGCCTACACCGGTCCAAGCTTCTTTCTCTTTCTCTTTTCCTTTCACTCTTATAAAATAGCTCACTAGAATTTATACTTTGCTTCTAGCTCCCTTTCTTTTCTTCTAAGGTAAGGTAATTAATTTATATACAAAATATATAATATAAATATTACAAATATCTAATTTTTTTCATCTACTAACCATCTTCCCAACCATATGGCTTTAAGTCCACCCATAAACATTGATGAAATCCTATCATAATCTCTAATTTCATCATGACATTGGTTTAATACTATAATTATTATTATAACTATCATTATTATTAATAAACTTTTATAATTATTATTATTATTATATTATTATTATTATTATTATTATATACAAATTAAATACTTTAATTAAATAATAATAATTAATTTAAAACATAACCAATAAAAAATTCAAAACTAATTATTATACTATATAGAACATAAAATCAATATTACATGCACAATTAAATGAATAAATTGACTACTTTAACATACACAATTAATTCACATGCACAATTAAATGAACTTAATATAACAATGTAGCATGTAAAATAATAGGTAAAGGAATCCACACATAATTGAATTTAAATAAACTGAACTCTTTAATAAAATACGGGGTATTACATTCTCCCCCCCTAATAACGGAATTTTGTCCCCGAAATTCACTACATACCTGTATTAAAGAGCTCTGGATACTTGGCACGGATAATATCTTCCCGTTCCCAAGTAGACTCTGTAGCACTATGATAACTCCACTGTACACGTACTAATGGAATAGTCTTCGTGCGCAGTATCTGATTCCTACGATCGAGAATACAGTAAGGTTGTTCCAAATAGGTTGCATCGGGTTGCAACTCAATCTCACCCACATCAATGTGTTGATATCGATCTTCTTCCCGTAGAAATTTTCGCAGCATAGATACATGAAAAACATTATGTACCCTATGAAGATTATCTGGTAGAGCCAGACGATAAGCTACTGCCCCAATCCAATCTGTAATCATAAAAGGACCCACAAAACGAGGCGATAACTTACCCTTTGACCCAAACCGCATTACTCCCTTCATAGGAGAAACCTTAAGCAAAACCTGATCACCAACCTTAAACTCCAAAGCACGAGTTCGACGGTCAGCATAACTTTTCTGTCTGCTTTGAGCTGTACGCATCCGATCCCTAATGATAGCGATCTTTTCTGACGTATCCTTAATAAATTCAGGACCTAAAAAGCTGTCTCACCAACTCCAAGCCAACAGACAGGAGACCTACACGGTCTACCGTACAAAGCCTCAAATGGTGCCATACCAATAGTTTTCTGATAACTATTGTTATAAGCAAACTCTGAAAGCGGCAAAAATTCTTCCCAATTGCCCTTAAAATCAAGAACACATGCCCGTAACATGTCTTCTAAAATCTGATTAACTCGCTCAGTCTGTCCATCTGTTTGAGGATGATAAGCAGTGCTAAGATAGAGTTCTGTACCCAAAGCCTGCTGAAAGCTCCTCCAAAATCCTGATACAAACTTCGGATCTCTATCTGATACGATGGACAATGGTACGCCATGAAGTTTCACCATTTCTGCAATATACAGCTTAGCATACTGTTCTGACGTAAAGTTTGACCGAACAGGCAGAAAATGAGCGAACTTGGTCAATCTATCAACAATGACCCAAATAGAGTTGTGATTATGCTGTGAAGTAGGTAATCCCTCTATGAAGTCCATGGAAATACTCTCCCATTTCCACTCTGGTATGGGAAGTGGCTGTAACGATCCTGGCGGTCTCTGATGATCAATCTTAATCATCTGACAGGTGCTACATTTAGAGACAAAGATAGCTATATCTCTTTTCATGCCGGCCCACCAAAACTGGCGTTTCATGTCCTGATACATCTTGTCTCCCCCTGGATGTACAGAGAACTGAGAAGTGTGTGTCTCTCTCATCACAACATTTCTCAAATTGTCAGCTGAAGGCACAATTAAACGTCCCTTGTACCTCAATCCTCCATCAGTCCCTATAGAATAAAAAGGAACATCTCCGGAGGCTAACTCCGAAACCCGATCAATACACTGTTGATCTGAGAGTTGCGCTTGAATGACCTGATAAATGATAGAAGGAGTTACTACCACACATGCCATAAAAGCGTCTGCTAACTCATCAACAGTCTTCAAAGCATCCCACTCTGTTGCAAACAAAGCTGAAAGGATGACATAGGGTCGACGGCTGAGTGCGTCTGCTACAACATTCGCTTTCCCTGGATGATACTGAATAGAGAAGTGATAGTCTTTCACGAATTCCAACCATCTGCGCTGTCTCATATTCAGTTCCCTCTGTGTGAACAAATACTGTAGACTCTTATGATCGCTAAACAATCGAAAAGTCTCCCCCAAAAGATAATGTCTCCAAATACGCAAGGTAAAAACCACTGCTGCGAGCTCTAGGTCGTGAGTCGGGTAATTAAGCTCATGAGGCTTAAGCTTCCTAGACCCATAAGAAACTGGTCACTCTTCTTGCATCAACACACAACCCAAACCCTTCAGAGAAGCGTCGGTAAATACTAAATACTCGATTCCACTCTGAGGTGTGGCTAAGACAGGTGCAGAAGTTAACTTACTCTTCAATTCAGCAAAAGCAGTCTGACAAGAATCATCCCATACAAATGGTACATTCTTCTTAGTCAGATGAGTAAGTGGACCTGCAATTTTGGAAAATCCTTGGATAAACCTGCGATAATACCCTGCCAATCCCAGAAAACTGCGAATCTCTGTCGGTGAGGTAGGCTGTCCCCACTCCATAACGGCTGCAACCTTGGCTGGATCTACTGCTAACCCTTCTTCTGACACTACATGTCCCAGAAATTTGACCTCTTTCTGCCAAAATTCACACTTCTCAAACTTCGCAAACAACTGATGTTCTCGAAGTGTCTGCAATACTGTGCGTAAATGTCTAGTATGGTCCTTCTCCGACTTAGAGTAAACCAGAATATCATCAATGAAAACAATGACAAACTGATCTAAGTATTCTCTGAATACTCTATTCATCAAGTCCATAAAGACAGCTGGAGCGTTCGTTAAACCGAAAGGCATAACACGAAACTCATAAGATCCGTACCTCGTGAGAAATGCTGTCTTTGGAACATCTTGTTCTCTGACTCGTAGCTGATGATAACCAGACCTCAAATCGATCTTTGAGAAATAAGTAGCTCCCTTCAACTGATCAAACAGGTCATCAATTCTGGGCAACGGGTACTTGTTGCGAATAGTGACCTTGTTCAGTTCTCTGTAATCAATACAAAGACGAAGAGATCCATCCTTCTTCTTTACAAACAGTACTGGTGCTCCCCATGGTGAAGTACTCCTACGAATAAATCCCTGGCTGAGCAACTGCTGAATTTGATCCTTCAACTCTCGCATCTCCACTGGTGCCATTCTGTACGGCGCCTTAGCAATAGGCGTAGTGCCTGGAGCTAAATCAATGACGAAGTCTATCTCTCGACTCGGTGGCAAGCCTGGAATCTCCTGGAATACATCCTGGAATTCCTGTACTACCGGAATACTGTCAAGAGATACCGCAGTCGCTTCCTGTGAGTCCTCCTCAAGAACGAATAAATAAGTGCTAGGCCCTCTATCAGGTTGTGGTACAACAAGAAGATACATCTCCTGTCCTGGTATAGAAAATACAATAGACTTTTCGTAACAGTTAACCTGAGCATGGTACTGAGATAACCAGTCCATCCCAAGTATAACATCATACGAATGCATATCTAACACTAACAAATTTGCAAGAAATCGAAGCCGGCCCATATCTATAAGGATATCACCGCTATACTCTCGTAAAGTTACGCCAACTCCCAATGGTGTATAAATATTAAGAGGTTGGTCACATAACTGAGTCGTCATACCAGATAAGATAATAAAAGATCTAGACACAAAAGAATGTGATGCACCAGTGTCAAACAGTATACGAGCAGTTCTACCATGTATAGAAAATATACCCTCAATAGCCTGAGGAGCCTGCGCATTATGTGGCATGAAGTTATAAACTCTGCCATGATGCAACTGCTGTGGAGGTTGTCCCGGAGGAAATGGTGGTGCTGGAAGTGCCGGAAAATTCTGAACTTGCCCACGTGGCATCGGTGGGGCCGGTAGAGGTAACGGCTGATTAGGTCTCGGCTGCCCATACTGTCCCTGCTTAGCTTTGGGACACATCTTGGCCGGATGCCTAATCTCTCTACAGTGATAACAACGTCCCGTAAAAGGACCTGCCTGCCTTCTCTGTTGATTTCCCAACCACTGTTCCTGTCCGGTCTGAGGTACCCCACCTTGTCTACCCTGATTAGGGACTCCATCCCTCTGCACATCTGGGTTTCCTTTGTTTTTCTTCCAAGGTTGATGTCCTTGAAATCTGCCCCGATCATTGGACTTGGTACCACTGCTGCTTCCTTTCTCCACTGTCTGGTAGTCTCGGTTAGCCCGCTTATCTCCCTTGGACTTCCGGTAATCACTCCTCATCTGGCAATGCTGTAAGGCGGCATTAACCACCTGGATATAAGTAGTATATGCAGGACTATCTATGATCACCACTTTAATCGGCCATATCAACCCCTTCACAAAGCGGTCTCGCTTCTTTTCTTCCGTATTGACCTCCTCTGGTGCAAATAAAGACAAATTAATGAACTTCTGTTCATACTCAGCCACAGTCATATCCTCCTGTTGCAGATCCAGAAATTCAGTCTTCATCGCTGATCTTACTGACATAGGAAAATACTTGTCGTCAAAGCGAGTCTGAAATTCAGCATAAGTCAATCTGGTCCTGTCTTCGACAGTAGTAATAGACTCCCACCACTGTAATGCATTGCTTATCAGCATAAACGTAGCTAGCATCTGTTTCTGCACTTCGGTACAGATTACCATCCGAAGATGACGCTCGCTCTCCTGTTTCCACTGATATGCTAACAGGACATCTGTGGACCCTGCAAATGTTGGTGGATTTCCCCGAATGAACGAGTGACGAACTTTGTCCTATGACATTGGCTGTGCCACTGGTTCAGGAACAGGTACTATCGGAGGAGGTTGCTGGTTTCGTAGAGCAGATGCTACTCCTGCTGCTACAGCTCGTGCAATGATATCAGCAACTTGAGGGGAAAATTCCTGATTCTCATTTTGAGTTAGGGAAATACTGCGATGACGGTTCGCATTCCTTGTCCCACGCCGAGACATCCTTCTTTTAAATTCAGAAAAATCTAACGTCAGTACATTATAATGGACCGACTAAAAGAATACAAAGAATCCTAATACTTAGGCTCTAATTATCAGAATACACAACGCGGAAGTATAGTAATCACAGATCCCTAAGACGCTCGAACCTGGAATGCTCTGATACCAACTGTAACACCCCCACATTTTCCACGCATAAGTTGATCAGGCTTATACACGAAAAACGAGGGATATCAAAAACAATTGGCAATATACAAGCATGGAATACAAAATGATGGAAATAAAAGAATTTAGACAGGAAAGAAACATTAAATAATACAACATCCATCCATCCTTTATTTAATACAGTACTTCATTACAACTTGGAAATCCTACGTCAGGGTTATATTTAGGGATCCCTGACGTAGGATTTCCAAGTTGTAATGAAGTACTGTATTAAATAAAGGATGGATGGATGTTGTATTATTTAATGTTTCTTTCCTGTCTAAATTCTTTTATTTCCATCATTTTGTATTCCATGCTTGTATATTGCCAATTGTTTTTGATATCCCTCGTTTTTCGTGTATAAGCCTGATCAACTTATGCGTGGAAAATGTGGGGGTGTTACAATGGGCCTATTTAATTTAAGTATGAGTAGTGCTATTACGAGCGCGCTGTCACGAAGTGATTCCTAAGATGCTTGAAGGATGGAAGACACGCATGCTGGTTGGCAAAGAGTAGAGTTAGACTGGGAATGGTTTCAGGGAAAAGGGCGTGCAGGAGCACAGGATGAAACCTCTTCAGAGTTCAGGCAGGTCGACTCGGTTGAGTGCGAGGAGCTTGTCGCTGGTCGTGGACTTGACTATGAAGAAGGAAGTTGGCCATCCCTGCACAAACTGGTCGGGAGCTGGAGCAGTTCCCCTGACGAGGCCATAGCAGGCCGAAACCAGTTAGCATGTATCCTTGGGAGGGCAGGTTGTGGTGGCTGACTAGGGCGCTTGAGCGAGCTGAAGCAACGCCTTGGTGCCGCACTGGCCGTGTCGCTGCGCCAAATCTCTAGGCCCGTGACAAATGGTATCAGAGCAGGACTTGGGGTAAAGCACGGTTGGGTGCCCCTTTGTCGGTCCGGGAGGGGTCAAAGAATGAAGACGGTGCACTGAAGTTGCGTTGATGAGGAGGAATCAATGCAGTTGGGGGGAGAGCCTCCATCCCCTAGGAAGAGGCGTCTGTTGAAGTTGCGCACTAGAGGGCCGGAGGGCTGCGCGCACCAAAGTTCGTGCTTAGTCCTTGGGTGATGCAAACCATGGTGAAGGGCGAGCATCAAGTCGGCGGGAGGCCCTTACTTGCTCGGGATGTCGCGGAGGCGGCATGACGGAGAAGAGTCACGTCCTTGAGGAGTGGACGTCCCCTTGGTCCGAGGCCTATCATTGAGTGAGTGCAGTGTAGGGAGCTGCACAAGGAAGCGATAGTGGGAAGGCGAGCATACCGCATGGAGGCAGACTTTGGAAGGGAGTGGACGCAATAGTGAAGCGCCACACTGCGACGAGGGCGTCGTAGGATTTGGGTGGGGGAGAGTGTCACGAAGTGATTCCTAAGACGCTTGGAGGATGGAGGACACACATGCTGGTTGGCAAAGAGCAGAGTTAAACTGAGAATAGTTCCAGGGAAAGGGCGTGCAGGAGCACATGATAGAACCTTTTCAGAGTTCAGGCAGGTCAACTCGGTTGAGTGCGAGGAACTTGTCGATGGTCGTGGATTTGACTATGAAGAAGGGAGTTGGCCATCCCTGCACAAACTGGTCAGGAGCTGGAGCCGTTCCCCTGACGAGGCCATGGCAGGCCGAAACCAGTCAGCATGTATCCTTGGGAAGGCAGGTCGTGGTGGCTGATTAGGCCCTTGCGCGAGCTGAAGCAACGCCTTGGTGCCGCTGCGCCAAATCTCTAGGCCCGTGATAGCGCGCTCGCAATAGCACTCACGAGCACCCCGTTTTTAGCCATAGGATGTGTTTTCTTGAGATTCGGGAACACTAAAGAAACTCAGTTTCTCTCTCTTCTCACGCCGTTTAACCCAACTTTATCCTATGTCACTTAAGTTAATTTTTTATTTTTATTTTATGGGCTGGGTCTTCTTCTCTTTCCTCGCGTTCTCTCTCTCTCTACGTCCGCAAAACTGTCGTACAAGCCCCTTGCCCTCTCCTCACCATACTCGGCTAGCTCATCTTCTCCTTCATCTGGTCCAGGTAGTGAGGGCAAACTAGTGGAAGAAAACCCCTATACATCCAAATTTCCTATTCTTCCCCTTTCTTTTATTTGCAGACCCAAAAACATTTTTTTCTCTCCCTCGTCCTTTTTCTCTCTCCAGATTCTCCAGTCACACCGTTCATATCAGACCCAATTTTCATCAGTAAGAGAAGATCCTTGTGAAAAAGGACGGAACAGGGAACGACAGAGGTGTCGGCACAAGCTGAGAAATGGAGTGCAAAATGTGAAACTTGAATGCCAGGCAACCCCGAACCGCAAGAAGCTTACCGGCGAGGAATTGCAGAGAAGTCCATGATGGCGTGGTTGAACTTTGCGCTGGCGAGCAAGGATTTGAACCCGCAGCTTGAGAGAGAAAAACAAGGAACCAATTAATTTTCAGAATGGCGGTCTGTAGCTTGAGAGAAAAGAGCACTGTTAAGTGGCTTGAAAACAGCGAACAATACTGACTTTGAAGAACCAGAGAGAACACCGGAACCGGGTCAGAGAGAGAAGAGGCCAAAGAGATAACCATATCTGTCCGGCGAACCACCGCACCAATTGATTTTTTTTTTTTTTTTTTCTTTTTTGGTCTCTCCTTCAAAACATCCATTCTAGATTCAAACTCATTCCAAAGTTGAAGACGCACTACAAGAAGAAGATGAAAAAAAAAAACCCATGCCCATGTGAACACAACATCCAAGGTAGAATTTTACAGCCCCTTTAATTTATTCTCTCCCATCACATAAATTTCAATGATGAAGGGAGAAATTTGGTGAGATGGTGCATATAGATTTGGGTTACTCCAGTTGGTGCTGGCAGGGCAGTGTGAGTATTGCAAAGAGCTTGAAGGAGGAAGAGAGCAGAGGGCCGCCGGTCATCAGAAGAGGAGTTCAAGAGGTCTTTTAGAGAGTTGAGACAGCGGGAGCCAATTAACTTTACCGTTTTAGAGAGGTTTTTTTTTTCTTTTTCTTTTTTGAGAGAGACCCAGAAGAAAAGAGGAAAGGAAGAGAAATAAAGAGGGAGTCATCTGCAGAGACGAAGAGAGAATAGTGGGTTTGTTGAAAGACATATGGAGGAGAGAGAATATGTTTTGCTGACAGAGGAGAGAGAAGAGGAACTGTGCTGAGAAAGTTGGGTAAAACGGCGTGAGAAGAGAGAGAAACGGAGTGTCTTTAGTGTTTCCGAATCTCAAGAAAACACATCCTATGGCTAAAAACGGGGTGCTCGTGAGTGCTATTGCGAGCGTGAGAAGAGAGAGAAACGGAGTGTCTTTAGTGTTTCCGAATCTCAAGAAAACACATCCTATGGCTAAAAACGGGGTGCTCGTGAGTGCTATTGCGAGCGCGCGCTCGCAATAGCACTACTCTTTAGGTATTGGGCCAATTTAATTATGGCATTAGGCCGATTTACAATATTGGGCTGGTAAATTTTACATAGTCTTAAATAGTAATGTCAAAAAAGTCAATCTAAATCTTTAAATTTCATGAAATTAATAGAGTACAAAGCATGTTTGAAAACGTTAGTTTGTTACAAGATTTTTTAAAGTAGAAATACGAAAACATGTTTGTTCAAAAGTGTTGCAAGTTTTAAAAATATACGCCGTAATAGTTAGTTTAAAAATGTCATTTTCAATTTTTTTTTACTGTTCGTCGCTATAATACCATTGTTACAGTGCTGAAACATGTAAAAACATCAAATAGGTGTTTTGATTTTTGTTTACCATTCTTGAAACATGTTGACAATGCAAAATAAAACATTTTTGTATCAAACACGTTTTTTCATTATTTACTGTTATAGTACTCGACAAAAACAAAATCACCAAAATCAAAATAAAAAAGCGTACCAAATATGACCTAAGTATGTCCGTCCATATATTGTGTCCTCGAGTATTCAATAAAAATAAAATAATGATGGGTATAAAAATAAAAATAAATATAAAGTAACTCACGTGGTTTGGTGGAATGTCTGTAAGCAGAGAGTCCAGCAAACAAACGGTGGAGTTCAGTAATGGAATAGAGAACATTTTGCATTGCTTGACTCAACTCGACACGACAATTCCATGATTGACAATTCCATGATTGAGGTTGTTCTCTGACCGAAAAAGATGAATATGCGATCTTTCATTGGCAAAGAGAGGTAACTTTTGATTTTAAAAAAAAAAAAATAAACCATTTCTACCTTCTAAAGTTGAATTGTTTGGATACACATTCCTAATGTTTTTGGGTGATTATAGTGGTCTGTTTGAGTTGGACTTTGTTTCTTTAACTTTTCTTATGCCTTTGGATCTCTACCCATTTTTTTTAGGCCCATTGGTATGCCCCATTCCTGTTGTATAGTGTTTTTTACACCAATTAACATAATCGTTGAAGTTGAAAAAGAGGAGATTACAACTAATTAAAAACCGCTAAAAAAAGTATTACGAGCATCTTTAGTACTTGTGTTAAAAGAAATTTCGTTCTCAAATTTTTTTTCAATGCATCATTTAAACTCAGACTCCCAAAAACACAACTACTTTAATCATTGAAGTATAATCACATTCCCTTTCCAAATAGATAGCAATACCAATCTAATGAAGGAACAAGATTAGTTCTCTAGATGTTTTAGTCCAATAGAAGTAAAATATTCGGAAGGCAATACATGGCTATTTAACTTTCTATAAAATTCTCTAGAACTCTATAGGATTCTAAAACTTCTTTTATGTTCTAAAATATTATAACCACTTCCAAATGAGTGTAAATCACGCCTTACACTCTTAGAATCAGGTCATTTTCACTGCGCACACATGTTATAACAGTAAGGAAGGTCTTTATAATAATTTTTCTCACACTATCTAAGTCTTTCTCTTTCCACTCTCTAAGCTTTACTTCACCACCACCACCATCATTATCCGGTTTAACCAATTACCCTTTCTTTGGGGTCTAATCTCCAAAAAAAAAAAAAATTAAACTAAACAAAATAATACGAAAAGTTAATTAAAATCCATCGCCATCGCAGTCATGTGCTACTCAATTCCTATCGCAGTCATGTGCTACTCAACTCCTATTGAAGGGTTTTTTTTGGTCCTCCATTCCTTTTGAAGTTAACCCCGATGACTTGGACTGCTACAATGCCATTACATGATTCTCTTGTAAATATGCTTACTAACTAATTATTTCAGTCTCCCCTGTTGAATGAATGCATTACTAACTACTTTTAAAAAATAATAATAATAATAATAAAAAATAAAATTACTTATAAAAATAATATTATAATTCCAATTCGAATTGGATTTGGGTCACTGACACCTCAACTTAAACCACACTTAAGGGTTGCCATATTTCAATTGAGGCCCAATCTTAATTACAAAAATGTTTGTTAAAGTCTGAAAAAATGAATGGTCTTGGGTTAAGTTCAGCTTAATCCCTATAGATTTTAGGGTTGCACCTCTAACCTGTGTGAGTGTTTTTTTTTTTTGAAAAAATATTTTAATATGTATACATATATTTTGTTACCCAATGACAATTGGACTTGTCTGAATCCAAATTCACTAATGCCATCAAGCATAATCTCTCAGATAACGTGATTAGGGAGTCAATATGAACTTCAGTGGATCGAATCTCTATACAGACATTAAGTTATAATTATTACGGAGTATTATTCAATTATTTTTTCCTGATTTATACATGAAAAAACATAGCTTGGAAACCGAAATTAGATTTTTTATTTTGGTAAGTACCAAAATTAGAAATTAAGAATGATACAATAATTAAGTAGGGTATTTTAGTAATCAAACTTTACAATGTACCTTGAGATTTATGTCGGAGATTCTTAAAAAAACAAAGAAATGATAGGTTTTTCGACTTCAATTGTCGATTTATTCTCTGAATACAACGTGATTGGATCACGTTGGAACTCTTAAAACAAAATCCCGTAAACATCTATTTCTTTTCGACTCATTCCCAACCACGTTATATTCAAAGAATGAGTCGACAATTGAGGTCGAAAAACGTATCACTTCTCAAAAAAACACTATCCCACATGAGAGTTATTTTTTCTACCAACAATCATATTTAAATATCTCTTCTTAATAAAATCTCACCAAATAAAATTAAAAAATCTCGTTCAATAATAAAAAAATCATACTAGCCAATTGGACAACAAAATTGACAAGTACAACTCCAATCCATCGAATTGACAAGTAAAAAATTAGCTACAATTGAGAAAACTTCAAAGATTCAAGTATCTTAATTGTACATGAATGTATTATCTTTTCTTTTTAATTAAAATATACCCTGGTGTGCATTTAGGACTCTTGAATTATGGTTAAATGAGAACTCAAAGTTACATGAACGAAAATGATAAGAATATAAATTATTTTAATTGTCGAAAAAAGAATACCATATATCTAAAATGAATAACAAACAATCCTGACATCAAATAATAGGGGTGGTAAAGTTTGACACAATTTGTCAACACGACTCAAACACGGCACGAGTTAAATGGGTTTGAGTTGACCTTAAAAGGGTTTGGGTCATAAACGGGTCGACACGGTTAACCCGTTTAGTTAATTGTGTCGTGTTTAGGTTGAGAGGGGTTCAACCCATATAACCTGTTTAACTATATGTGTCATAAGTAAATTTCTAGTTAAATTCCAAAATAACTATCTAAACTTGTATCTTATAATTTATTTTTTTATAGATTAGAGATTGTTTAGTAATTTGGTTGGATTGAAATTTATATTTTTCTAATATTTAATGTTTGATCGAGTATTATTAATAATTTAAATAATAAAATATTTGATTTTATTAAACAGGTTATTAAATGAGTTACACGTGTTACCCGTTTAATAAATAGGTCGGGTTATGATTGAGGGTTATTGACACGATTATTAAATGAGTTATGTTCAGGTTGAGCTGTTTAGTAGAATATCCTTAGGTTGACACGACACGATTACGACCCGCGAACACGAATTACCAGCCCTATCAAATAAAATAGTTATTTATTTATTATTATTATTATTATTATTTTAACCATAAACATATGGCCTAGCAGTATTAGATCTCCACTTTTTAAAAAGAGGTCCAGAGTTCTCTTCAGCAATTATTTAAGAAAAATATCAAATTTGTATCAGGTGACTCGGGTCAACTTATACAACCTAAGTATGTGTAACAAATTATAGTTCATTTAAGGTCCTATTTGATACTGTAATTGTTTTTGTTTTATGGTTCTTTTAAAAAAAATTATTTATGTTTATATATATATATATATTTAAAATTTCAACCATACCGCATGCGTTTTGAAAAAAAGACCAAAATTAGAAATTTTGTTTCCAGTTATTTTGCATTGTAACAACATAAATAAACTTACCTTAAAAAAAAAAAAAAAAATTTATCCAAATGAATTTATATGCTGTTTACTTTTCAAGAAAAAAATGAAAAAGAAAGCTGTCCTGTCTCTCATTTGAGATGTTTTTTTAGATGGAAAAGCATGAAGGAGAAATTATTACATGGTTTAGGATTATGAATCCAACTAATCACGAAACAATACATTAATAAAAATTAATTGATAATGATATAAAATTAACACATTTAATTATGTGTCTCAGGATTGGCCAGAGAGCTAGCAGGTGCCACGTGGAACCATGGAGATGGAAGTTATGTGTACAAAGATTTTGACTTGGAATCAAATTAAAAAGGGCATACTTGCGCGGGATAAGGAAAGTATGGTGAGTTGGAATAATCCGTTATACATTCATTCAAGAATTAATGCATAACATATTGATATCCCGTGGTTTCGGCTTCAGTTATTTTCTCTCTCATCCATATATTCTTGCCCTATAAATTAACCCCCACTCCCATCTTTCTCTCTCACTGGTGTTTAATTTCTCTCTCTAAGTCCTCTCAGTGTCTTTGTTTTCTCCATTAATATTCCACGGAAGAAACTGTTTAAAAGTAAAAATGGCGGATGAGAGAATAATCAACTGCATTGACATCTTCTTGGCCATCCTCTTGCCTCCCCTTGGTGTTTTCCTTAAGTTTGGTTGCGGGGTAATACTCACCACGTCTCTCTCTCTCTCTACACACACACACACACACACACACATATATATTACATGTCATGTGTGTGTCGTGTGTGTAGGCAGTTAGGCACATGTTTGTGTACGCATGTAATTAAGCATTACAAAGCAGGTTTTTTTTCTTGCTTTTGTTAATGAATTATACAAGCTAGGGATTTTATGAATCTCAAATGTCCCTCTTTAAAAGTTTTTATGATACGTGTTCATGGGGAAAGCTGTGAAGTCTTTTGGACCATAAAGACAATTAGCCCTTTAGAATATTATTTAATTAATTACATAAACACACACACACACACACATATATTCATACATGAGTGTGATTTTAGTTAATTAATTATGTTGTGAGGATGCTGGATGGATGCAGGTGGAGTTCTGGATCTGCGTGTTGCTGACCATCTGTGGCTACTTCCCTGGAATTATCTATGCTATTTATGCTATCATCAAGTTATCACCCATCAACTCCTACTAGGTAATTCACCATTAATTAATCAACCATATTCTCTCTGTTAATTACCACCCTCTATTGGTCAGGGTGTAATTTTAATATTTAAATTATTTGACTATTTTTTTTTTTAGAGAAGTGAGTAATGAAGGAGACTTTGACAATCTTGACAAATTTTTTGTAAATATAGACGGATGGTATCCAGGGCGGAGCTAGGATTGCAAAGTAGGGAGGGTAAAAATAATTAAACATGATTATTTAGTGTGTCATCCATATTTTAAATATCATCCATATTTTAAATACATAATTCTCATGTGTCAGTCATTCAATTAATCCTAATAATCTACAATCTTCTAACACATTTACACTTCCTAACTCTAATGTGTTTTCAAAGTCAAGAATCCACTAAAATATGTTTCATACAAGTATTAAAACAAACGCCTGCAAGAATGAAGAATGCAAGATATATATATTCCTTATCAATAAATTCATATTAGAAAGTAAGACCTATATGTTTCGCCCCTAACTAGTTATTAATTCATTATATAGCAAATCACCCAATTTAATAAGAAACCATCAGGTCATCAACAAAGCTTCTTTTTTTTTTTTAACAAAAACAAAAATCAACATTTCGCTAGATTAACAATAATAAAACATTGAGTCTAGGTCTTTTTTTATAGACTAATAATGTGTTTGGTTTGTTGGACTGGAACTGCTATGTTTTATTATGGTTTTTTTTGTGATTGGCCTGTCCATTGTTCGTGGACTTGCTCATATTTAAGGCTCGGCCTTTATAAATTTTATAACTCCTTTTATTTATAGAAATACTATGGATTAGGCTGATAGGAAGAGGAAGAATAATACATGAGCTTATAAAAATAATAGTACTAAATTTTTTTTTTCAATTGGACCTGGACTATAGCATAGGTTAGCCCATTTCTAGTTCCTCCCCTGATGGTATCATAACATCGATGTTAATAGTATATAATAACGTAATTTCATTCATCACCGACTCCAAATTATTATCATTTGCCTTAATTTGGATAAAGAGAGTGTTAAACAAGTAACTTTTACTTGTGTCCTACCCATGACTATAATACCTAATGATAAAGCAAATTTTCATTATGTTTTGTAAATCAATTTGTAGATAATAAAGACATTGCAGTAACAACTGATTAAAGTTTTGACAAATTTAATGCAAGGGTGTCCTATTCTTTGTTTTTTTTTTTGGCAGGTGGAGATATGCAACGGCTTTTAATTTCTGCTGATGGGTTGATGAACGGTGCTGATTTGATTTACTTGAAGCTATTTGGTTGCGTGTCTGTTTCTAGTTTTCTTGATTTGTATTTGAAGTAAGTTTTGTATGTTAGTGTGGGTCATCATAAGCTCATCAAATTTGTGATCGATCAGGTGTTTAGGTTATTGTTTATCTATGGTTTCATGATTTATTTTTAATGGTTTCCTCTGATTTTTCAGTCAGAAAAATATGAAGTGTTCAAAAATTGAACAAATTCGATTATTTTATATGAATAAGGTCCATGAGAATATGATGTTATTACATTATTACCATTACTGTGACAATATTTTTCACTTACATAAATATTATCAGGTCACAATGCAATGTACGTGATGCCCGGCCCCTGTCAGTCAAAATTTTCCCAAAACTCGTGCATTCAAGTTGGAAAAGAGAGAAAAATAACTGAAAATTCAAATTCGTCAATAACAAAGTAAAACGACACTGTGTGAAAATATATGACACATATCTTTATTTAATTAAAGTTTAAATAATGGTGGTTGAATAAAAAAGTCGGTTTCATATATATATATGTAATTTAATCTCAAATGGTCACCAAACAGCAATATAATTTTAGGATTGATGACTATTTATTTATTTTTTGCAACTTTACGTTCACTTTATAGTTATTAACTTTGATTTTGGTCATTCAAATTTAATTTAATTACCTTTTATTGTTATAGTGATATTGAATTTGAAAACTAAAAATAAGAAAAGAGTGATTTTGTATTAAAAAGAAGTAATATAGGTCGATTTAATCTAATAATCAGTATAGAAAGTATGAATTGTAAGAGATCACTACTATATATATATTTATTTACTTATTTAGTTGTTTAGTTTGTAGAGTACTCAGCTCAAAAAATGAGTGTGTCCGTGTTTGAGTATTCGGGCGGAGTGAATTAAGGTCCTAAAAGGACACACCAAAACATATTTTTGTTATTTATATATATCTACATGGTAAATTTTAAAAAATGCCTCCTAAAGTTTTCTATTTTACTAAAATTATCTCTTTTTCTTTTCTCTTTCACTTTTCGAATTCCTTAAATTTTCTTTTCAAAAATAAATAAATAAAAGAAAAGGAAAGTTACAGATACTACTCCCCTTCTTCTTGTCTTTATTTTTTGGTTTTCACCACTTAAAATTTTTTTTTTTTGCGCAATGTATAATGTATGTACTGTAATATTTTTTCTTTTCTTATTCTTTTTCTTTTTCTTTAAATGTGAAAAGTCAATATTACTCTTCAATATTTTATTAATTCTAATTATAAAAAGACACCTTTGCCCTCTGGTGCGAGAATCAATACCAATCACTGTTGACGCCGGACAATGTTTCGTCCCTAGCTTCATGGTAAATGGGTTTATCTATCAGCTTTTGCTTCATTAGGACAATTTCAAAATTTTATAAGTATTAATACAAAAAATTATAAATGTAGAAAAATAAAATGAAATAATAATAAAAAAAGTAATAGGAGTGGATGTCCCCACTGAACCCACATTTGATCGGTGCGTGTTCTTACCTTGACTAGCAATGCAAATATGCTGCCAGTTCAAGTTTCTTACCCAAACCAAATGTTTGTGTGCTGTGCTGTGCTGTGTTTTTTAAGTGTCCGTATTATTGTACCAATATATGGAATCCCAACTAAACTTCAAATTTGGTTTCCATGTTTTCTAGTATGCTTATTTTTTTTATTTTTTTTTATTTTATTCAAACACAAATACCAACAAATATAAACAACCCAATGTGCATGAAAGAATTATTTTGTTCCACTAAAAAGACTCCAATAGGTTAATAATGTAACAATTACTTTGAAAATTATTGCTATGGCAAATCACAGAATCTTCTCTTTAATTTACCATATTCTATTTATGTATCCGAAATAGTAAAATATTTATAGCATCCGTCTTCATAGTGCTTGCAACAAGTTTTCTCTCTTCGATTTTTTAAGTAGAGTAGCCATTGTTTTCCAAATGCGGGAATCCAAATGCACTAACTTGTTAGCTTGGTGATGGTAAATGTGTTGAATATTTAAAGTCACTCCCATCTCCTTATTTTTTTTTTTTCAAAAATATTTGTTCTTACAAAAATCTATAAAAATCTAATTGATTATTTTCTCTTTCTAGATATCTAAACAATAGACAAAAAAATCTAGAATAATTTCTTGCACCTCTTTTAAATACTTTAGAAATGTGTATAAATTTTATCACACCCACTCAAACATTCTAGATTAAATTAATTCTCTACTTAATTTTTCAACTTTACTCTTTATTTTTTGTAATTATATATATTTAATTTTATTAAATATTAAAACTTTTTAATGTATTCTCTAAAGTAGTATTATTAATCTTTATTTAAAAGTGTTACCACAAACGTACTCAACTCAACTAATAATTTTAACACATACCCTATGCATTATTTCAAGTTTTTGTTTGATTTTTCTTTGTAATTTAAGTATAAAGAAATCGCGAGAAGCCCAATATGGCATCAACAACCTATCAACCCAAGTCTCGCTAACAAAGCCCGGCCACGAACAACTCTAAATACCCAACCTAACAGAAATCACTCAGCCCAGAGAAAAAAGCCCAAGAAAGAACACGAGGAAAGAAGGTTCAAACGAATAGAAGAGATTTCTAATGTCCGTCCCAATTTAAGGGTCAAGTTTGGGGAGTAGTAATTTTTAAGACAACATCAAAGGGCCTTTGGCCTAATAGTATAACTTTCCTATCCTCAAAGAAGAGGGGAGGGGAGGAGAGGGGTTCGAGCCCCGTGGGCAAAAAAAGGTGTATGTGTTTGTTTTACCATTCAAAAAATATATATATACATATTTTAAGAGGACTTGCCTTAGAAAGTTACTAAATTGTCCTTTTAAATTTTGAATATTCAAATTTGAAATTTAAAACTCAAAAAACATATATGAAAAGATGTGAAATATATTGTTTAAAAAAGGAAAATGGACACTTATTTTGGGACAGAGGGAGTAGTTTATTTGTTTATTTATTTATATTTATATTTATATTAAAAAAAAAAAAAAAACGAAAAAGAAGATTTTGGAAGTTCCACAAAATCCTAGCAGTTTGGTGGTCTGCATAAATTTGATCGGGTCTAATACATCACAAAAACGCTACAGAATTGAATCTAATTAAACCTATTTTGCGAACTCAAATTCTCTGCACATATTTATCGCAGTGCACTAGAATGAAGTGGCTAGGATCAAACCTGCAGCAGATTAGACTGCTGAGTTAATCTTAAGCCATCTTCGGTATTGCTTTGCAGTATAATTATTTGTGCGTGATCAATTCAAAGATATAGTCATTATAGGTTCTCTCCATCTATCTAATAATTTGAGTGTCCGGCAGAGTGAACATCAATGTTCAAATCCAATAATAAAAACAAATTCTTACATATCTCACAAACAACCATAAATAGAAAATTGTTGTATCGTAATTAATTTCCAATGTATAAATGAGGTACAACCAAGCAGATTATCACAAAACCAATGGTTTCGATTCAATCCATTAGGTTTCGATTCAATCCATTATTTCATGTCATTATTAACATTAATGTGCTGTGCAGAAAATAAAACAAATTATTCTCCAAACAACTCATATAATCTATTGCCTCAATGACACCAATGCCTAATTATCTCTAGACCAAATATATCATATGATCATATATATATATATATATATAAACTATTATAAATGCTATTGATTTCAACATTCAATTTTCTAGATCAAATTAAGGACACCTCCTAATTATCTCTAGATCTAAGGGAAAATTTTAGAATAATCCCAAGGGACACCCTCCTAATTATATCTAGACCTAAGGAAAATTTTAGAATACTCGGAAACTATTGTACCCGATCTATAAGCCGTTGAATGCAATGGTGACACCAGATGGATGATCCAATAGCCGAGAGACAGTATTATAAAACTTCCTCCAAGATATCATATATAAAGTATAATTAATGCCATTGATTTGGGCATTCAATTATATAGAACAAAGGTGGCATCCTCCTAATAGTCCCTATTAACCTTATGTAACAATGTTCAATAATGAGATTAGTACTAATTATTTGGTGATATATAGGTTGGTATTAGAATCTTATACATAAATATATAATGTGTTGTACAGAAAAGAAAACAAATTATGCTCCAAACAATTCACATAATCTATTGCCTCAATGACACCAATGCCTAATTATCTCTGGACCAAAGATATAGTATATAAAGTATTATAAATGCCATTGATTTCAACATTCAGTTTTCTAGATGAAATTAAGGGTCTTCCTCCTAATTATCTCTAGACGTATGGAAAATTCTACAATATCCCAAAACTATTGTACCAAGAGACAATATGATAGAACTTCCAAGATTTCATATACAAACTATAATTAATGCCATTGATTTGAGCATTCAATTTTATAGAACAAAGGTGGCATCCTCCTACTTAGTGAAAATACAATATAGTCCATATTAACCTTATGTAACAATGTTCAACAATGACATTAGTACAAATTATTTGGTAATATATAGGTTGATATTAGAATCTGAGTTATTATTGTCTCCAACAAGGACATAAATTTACAAATCTTCTAAAATTAATTTTGGTATCTCCATAATTGTATATATATCATTGGCCATTTGGAGCTAGAAACCACACACTTTTGCAAACTACCATAAACTAGTTTCTTACCTTTAGCTATGACTAGGAAGAAGGTGAAGCTAGCATTCATCACAAATGATTCAGCAAGGAAAGCTACATACAAGAAAAGGAAGAAGGGACTGATGAAGAAGGTGAGTGAGCTGAGCACCCTATGCGGCATTGATGCCTGCGCCATTATATATAGTCCATACGAGTCCCAACCCGAGGTTTGGCCTAACAACATGGGAGTCCAACGCGTGCTTGCGCAGTTCAAGAGGATGCCAGAGATGGAGCAAAGCAAGAAGATGGTGAACCAGGAGAGCTTCATTAGGCAAAGGATCGCGAAGGCGAATGAGCAGCTCAAGAAGCAGCACAAGGACAACCGGGAGAAGGAGATGACTGAGGTGATGTACCAGTGCTTGACCGGGAGAGGGCTGCAGAATTTGGTCATGGCGGATTTGACTGACCTAGGGTGGCTGATTGATCAGAACTTGAAGGAGATTTACAAGAGGGTTGAGTCATTGAAGAAAGTGGTTCCTACCCAAGTTGCACCGGTGGCGAACACGAGCAATGAGACGGTGGTGAGGAATGGAGTGCATGGAATGGATCAGAAACCGGCTATGGAGTTGGCCATGGAGGCCATGCAAAGGCCACAGTGGTTCACAGAGTGGATGAACAACCCTAATGAGCATTTGGGGTTTGGTGGGGATGAGATTATGAATCCATTTGGGGATAACCATAATGCTATGTGGTCTAGTGCGTTTTTTCCTTGAGAGATATGTGTGTTTTGTGGACTTTTTCAGTTACTTTAAGCTTTCTTCTTCCTCGAGTTCAAAGGTGTGTTTGTTTTTCTTCCTCCAATTCTATGTATTTAAATGATTTTAAGAAGTCTCACTTGAATTTTCTGAACAGTTTGGTTGATTTCATGAGGATGAGTTCATAATAAATTTTAGATTCTTAAATTTAGAAAGATGTCCAACATTTTCTAATCGAATTTATCCTGCTGTCAAAATCCTTATCTTAATTTATTTTAAAAATTATGTAATGATTTTCATGATTCTTAGAGCTGCTCTATTATTGATAGGCCAAGGAGGTACATAATTCTCCACATAGCGACAAAATAATCTTCTCATTTGTCATATGATATAGAAGATGATTAAAAATAATAATAATAATAAAAGAAATTGCAAAATATGATCTAGTGGTCAGTATATTAATACAGACGTGTTTAGAACACTTTTACGAAGAGATATCAAAGTCAAATAAGCTCTTCAAAGTTTCAAACCAATGTTGACAATAGTAATATAATCTGATAACATCTGATTGTTATTAGATAATTTATATGTGAAACATAAATAGTCAAAATGAATATATAATACTCAAAATGACATGTATATCAAAAACAAAAATTTATTATCGAAGAACTGATTTCCGTTGGACCGTTTCGTCTATTGAACTGATTTATGCGCCCATTTAATAATGGGCTAATAATGGTTTGCTTATTTGTGGACTTTATGGCCCACTTAACCGATCCTATTATACACAAAGGCTTCCATAGCAGGCCCAAGAGAAAACCAACCCAAAGTAATCTAAGCATATTTCTAACATGGGCAGTGCTAATTTAGCCGAAAACCCAAAACACCAAGGCTATTGGTAGTCCACCGGACTTTTCACTTCAGGCCATCAAAAGTCTTTTTGTTTTCGGTTTTACAATTCGACCAAGTTCTTTATTCTTTAATTAATCATTTTCCTTTTCATGATTGAAAAAGTTATTACATGGTCCAAGAATACATGATTTCCATTAATCACATTTTGATGCATAAACTTGTGATTGACGGGGACTATATAAGTCTAGAACCATGTAAAAATTCCTCTCACAATTTTGATTCTTTCTCAAAACCCTAGTAAATCATCCAGGGCAACTGATTCTTTTGCCAGTTCAGCCAAAAACTTACTTTTATTGTGAATTTTAACACTAAATGTTAGACACAAACACAATTTGTAGGACTTGTTTGATAGATGCATGTTTGGATACATCAATAGTTAGCTGGACACAACAGAGACTGGTATACTTTTTCAACCAACCATTTTGTAGTAATAGCATGAGCTATCGAGTCTGAGAATAAAGAGGGACTGTAATGTCATTTCAGCATGGTGCCAAATGCACATTCTTTTGCATGAATTGGTGGTATCTATCTACTAACAGAATCAAATTGTTTATTTTTTTGGAACAACCACTGCTAATACAGATTTTTCATCATTGATTTTATTCTATATTATCAGCAATATTGATATATATTCACCATAATGCTTTTGGATTTGAGTGCTAATATTTCTGTTTGTTCTTATCAAATTAAACAGGCTTGTTAATTCCCTCCTTTTATTTCCCTATTCTGTTGTACCATTATTGTCATGAAGAATAAAGTTTAACATACAGAGAAAAGTACTAAATATACATAAGGAATAACAAGCTTTCAAAAGGATGGAGAAAATTTTTACAAATTTGATTCAAACATATCTATGTGTTATATATATATATACTGTAAAAGAATAAAGTGGAAGGTTGAGAAAAAGTTATATCCAATGTACAGTGATTGTCCCGGAACAAATCAGTGAATCACCATCCTTTTTCATGGAAATTTAATCTGTTAATCAGTATCTCACAAGCTGAATATGAGTGATCGTATATTAGTTCAATAAGTTTGTACCATTGCTGCAACCATGTTTACATTTTTCGAAAATCTCAGTTCTCAACTTCTATGCTAAATATGTACTCAGACCATGCATTTCAGCTAGCATATATATATATATACACACATATACATATACACATACAAATTACAGTGATCAAAAGTGCATGTGCTAACATGCAGAATTAGAGAGGAGACAGTCGTGTATACACTCTTGTTAAAATAGGAGTAATAGTGAGACAGAGAACAAACACCAAAGCTTGAATTCCTTAAATAAAACATAGTAATTGTATGTCTAAAACAGACTACACACAAGAGAAGAAGATTAAGGACAGAGCAAAAAAGAAATCTTGATACTATCTACCTTCATTATTTATAATGGAAAAATTGACTATAATCCATGGTATGAACTAAATTACAATGTCCGCGCGCGCGTGTTAAGTTTCTGAGCCATATTGAGTTGCAGCATGGATCCTGGCAATGTAGTCTGAAGCTTTCCTGTCAATGCCAGGCTCAGCCACCCACCGGCCTCTGTCCTCGTCGCTAGGCCACACTTTGTAGGCCATCATAGAGTCCCCCCATGCATCTTCAACTCTCCTGGAAGAGGAGGACTTCTTAGCTTTGAAGATGTTGAAGAATGAAAAAGAAGAAGACTTCTGGTTGTTGCCTCCCATGGTGTGTACTCTCTTGGATTTCAATGGCAATGGAGGACACTTGAATTTATAGTGTGAGGTATGCTTTGTTGGGATTGATCCAAGGGTGGAGAATCCAGAGTGAAAATCGACGTGTATGGTCCAGATTAAATGAAATAAGATTGAACTGAAATAATTCTATGCTGGTAAAACATTGACAAAGCACGTTCAATTGACCTAAACAAGCTTGGTGATTGGTTCAAAGACCAGCTTTATGGTCTTTTCTTGTACTAGCATCTCACAGAAAATAAAATAAAATATTTGTTGTCCCAACTTAAACTCACTTATTACCCCACTAATAATTGTTGTACATTTGTTTTTTTCAACGTATAGTTAAAAATCATATTCAATTATATTATATAATTAATTTAAAATTAATTAAATATCTATATTGACGGTTTTCAGGACATAGTAGCATTGGCAGGAATTCAAGAGATAAATTTTTGAGATCTCGCTTTCGAATCGCACTCTTGACTTGAATGGTGCGTATATAATGGGACCGATAAACGTACTTTAAGAAGAAAAAAATATATCTATGTTGACCACTATATTAGATAAAAATATTATTTTACTCTAAAAAATAAATATTTAACCGCATTCATGTGTCATTTTGTTTAAAAATTTAACCCGTCCAACGCGTGAATGCATACCCATATCTGATACACAAGGTCAAATAACACATGTGGTTATCACTTACCTCACCTTCAATTTCAACACAAACATGACTACCATCATCTTATTATATTCAGAATGTCCTTACACTTTAGTTCATAGCCAATGGGTTAGTAACCTAGCGATATCAATTTCTTACATTTCAAAAGAAGATCAGGGGTTCAAGTGTCAGAAAAGACAAATGTGTGTGAATACCAACTAAGAAAAAAATAAAAAATAAACACACTTCAGTCCATACCAAAGACAACCAATAACTTAATATATTCTATCTTCTCCACATTTTTATGCTAATTCAACCAAAAAGGGTTGTTTTTTTCCTTCTTTTATTTACTATATCCAAAAAAAAATAAAAAATAAAAAAGGGTTTTTTTTATGTTCATTTCATTTGAGCCACTAGTTATGAAAAATCTACACTCTCAAAGTTAAAGAATAAACAATAGCTAGCTCATGTAGCTATAGATAATATAATTAATTAGTTATAATAATATCAAGGGTTGTATAGTCAATCATAGCCAGATGGAAATGTGTCATCCTTAACACTTTATTAAGATACTTTGCAAA
The DNA here is from genome assembly GCF_030987335.1 of Cornus florida. Lineage (NCBI taxonomy): Eukaryota > Viridiplantae > Streptophyta > Magnoliopsida > Cornales > Cornaceae > Cornus > Cornus florida. The sequence goes on from NW_026775572.1 coordinate 29,126,760, forward strand.
TTAAATTAATATGATCATCTTGACTGAACAGATTACTATGACCTGTAAGCTAGGTAGGTTCTCTCTATAATGAACCGTTACGGATACGCTATGCACCTATTTAAGTATAAAATGAATTGTATATATATATAATTAGTGCTGTTTGGCAATATTACACTTTTTCAAAGCATATTTATCAAGCTATGAATCAAAACCAACAAGACCTTGAAAATATATCAAAGCAATATATAGTTTATAATTGGTAATGATTCTCTTGTTAGCCCATCAGAAGATATATAAAATATATAATGTTTCTACACAGCAGTCTTTTGAATGTACAATTATTGGTCCACAAGCTATATTTATGAAGAGAACAAATTAACTTTATTTAACCACGTTCTAATGTTCACATTGGTACATTTGACATAAACAGAAACAATGTGTACATTGTGATTCGATTTAGACATGATCTGTATATTATATGAGGTACCTAACTCCTTAGATGCCATATTATGATTTTGACTAGCTAGTTTATATTTATCACACTTACTTGACTAAATTTGGTTATAAAGCTTGAAGAAGATTATTTTAGGGCAAAAAGCAAACGTGAGAATTATTATATAAACTTGGGAGTGAAGGAAGAAGTCAAAAAGAAAACCTTTAGGCCTCTTTTGAATCTTTTGAGTGCATGTATTGGCTTCTAAGGCCAAAGCTAAACAAAAAGTTGGCACAACTTTCCCTCTTAGGATAGGGTTCTTTGCTTCACAGAACTTCACAAAAGTTGGCATTTACCTCCCCTGCAGAAAGGTGAAATAAGAGAGTTTCATAAATAACACCGATCATTCTCCCATTTGGTTCAGATATCAGTAATACCGACTTCCTCTATCATAAAATTTGATACTCTTGTTTGTTGATGTCATGCTTAGTATTTACTTAAAATTCGAAAAAGCCCTTAAAAAACTTGAAAAAGCTAAGTGTTTAGAAATAAAAGTACCTTGGTATTCAGGTTAAAGTCAACAATGACATGGGAGGTCAGTGTTATTTTTGAAATTATAAAGATTTTTATTATTTGCCCTTTCTTTAGGGGAAGTAAATATAATTATCCCTTCCTATTATTATCACGAAGCACGCAGCATGCCACATTAGCATGTAATTACCAAAATGTCCCTAGCTACATTACTAGAACTTTGGTAGAAAAGACACTCAATGCAACATATATACTTTAACTTCTTCTTTTGTTCATTAGATAATTGCTGAAAAACCTAAACCACACATTCTTACTCACCAACATTGCATGCAAGCTGTCTGGCTTTTAGGATTCTTCATAAACCCTAACCCTAATGACAGCCAGAAAAGATTGGCATGCCACCTTGTACTTCAATCTACGGAACCCTTATTGCATTTTTGCCTTTAACTCATTATTAAGATAATGTTTTCTTGTTGTAATCACGTGGGACGATTAATTAATCAATTAAATCTTTTGAGCTTTCTATATAAAGAACTAGCTTGGAAGAATATATATGAGACATTTTTAAAGTGTATATATTTGTGTGTTAGGCTGTTCAATGTGGGCTTGTAAATTCTATAGGGCTTGTTCTGTCGACACGTGTTGATTACTTCTTAATTAGGATCTCCACGAATATCACGTAACCCAATTCAAAAAGACCAATGGTGCTTGATATTTCAAAAAGAAGAACCACTATATGGCAATGAAATTGCGCTATTTTTATTCATACACACTCGCACAACTGCATGGATACATGCAAAATCAAAACACATCCATATACATGCAATATATATATATATATATATATATATATATATAATATGAATTTCATTGTGTGAACATATATTAGAAGTGATAGTTTTCCCAATTCACAATGTTATAAGTTATAACTCTCTCTAGTACTATGATATGAGTGGTTTCATTGGCAAGGGTGAGGGGTATTGTGGTCATTTTAAAAGGTTTTTTTTTGGGGGTTTTAAGGGATTTTTTTCTTCAAAATTGGTCGGAGGGGGCAATTTGCTATAAATTTTTAAATATTAAAAATTTATATGCGCATACTAAATAACAATAGTGCTTTGGCACAATTTTTATATAGCTAAAATATTTTTGCACTTTACCCTTAAAATATAATTTTCATTGTGTGAACATATATTAGAAGTGATCATTTTTCCCAATTTTATTCTTTTTTAAATTAGTGGAGTTGATATTTTAGCTATATAAAAATTGTGTTGTCTTAGAGCATAAAGCTTAAAGTGTAAAAATGTAGGGCCTTAACTTTCCGAAATAAAAAATAAAAAATAAATGTAAGGCCTTTCTATTTTGGGCAGTACTACTTTAATTTAATTCCTACAAGAATATATATGAAATCTATCCAAATAGTGCTAATTAATGGGCTTTTTTGGCATGATTTAATGCGCATTTTTGGAATGATTTGCGCGCATGCATTAGTATCTTACCAACCTCGTTTGCTTGATTTTCTTTAAATTATGAACTGTTGTTGTTATAGGCATTTGATTCTTGCATGTTAGCTCTTTTCATTTTTATTTTTCATTGAACGATATATATGACCGAGGAAAATAATTGTTTGGCCGAGCATTTCAACTGAGCAAACCTTAGCCGTGGGGTGCAACAACCGGAACGCGTTAAAGTGTGCAATTAAGTACTGTTTTGCAGGATGTGTATTCCCTCCTTTTCAAAGTAGAAACTGAAATTATTTCTTTAAAAAGAATCCACATTATGCTGAAGATGATATTCTATTTTTGGTTTCAATTCTTGTCAGAAATGAGTAGAAAACAGAAGAGACATATTTCACTTGTTAAACCAACATTAGAAAAACAATTTTGGTTGTGGTAAATTAATTTCATGTCACACACAAAAATTCAAGAATCATAACTAATCCAAACTTGGAAAATGATATATTATACATAAAATACATCAAACAATATATAAATAAATAAATGTTCAGCAATCCCAAAGAACTAAGATTGTCTTCAGCGGCATGAAATTGAAAATTTTGTTCAATTTCACCAATTCCAATTCCAATTCCAATTCTATACAACTGAACATAGCTTGAATGTTCACAATATATGCTTGGGCTGAGTCCAGATATTCAAGCCTCGTATTGAACTAGCAAACCACATGGGCAATTCTATGCAGCCAAACATAGCCTAAACGTTCACAATATACTGATGGGCCACTCGTATTGAACTACCGGGCGACATGGGATTCTTTGCAAAGCAAATCAGAAAAATGCAATGAGTTGTTTCGTGATCAATTCCTGCACTGGACAGCCCAAAGGGCTAGAACGAACCAGAATAGCCCAAACAACCCAAATTTTGCTCATCCAAATTTGAATTTTTTTTTTCCCCCCTATCATTTAATGAATTGTTTCTTCATATTAAAATCATTCTCTTTTTTCCAAATTGAATTTTAAATGCCTTTCATGAGTAATGCCATCATCTTATAAAAACATGAACAAAAATGGCAATGATTCATGTACAAACAAGCAGGGGTTTAAATAGCATCTCTATGCATTATATTCACATATCAAGTTTCCTCATATCAAGCACACACAAACACATACATATATAATATGATTATATGACCGTGACAGGATTCAAGTACAATCTAGCATTAGGTTACAACTTACAACACCATTACCATTTTTAGAAGCAACAAAAGGAGTCACTAAGTAGCTTCAGCAAAACCCACTTGGAGATTGCCATAGTCGAACACAGTATGATACACCCCCATGAATATATCTCCAAGGATCCTGCATGCATATATGATTATTACCGGCAAAAATTACGTGCACAAGCATGATCCCAAACACGTATATGCTTTTACATGCATAGGCATGCACATATGCATGCATATAATGAATGCTAATAGTGGTGAAGATAACGTACCAGAGAGGGCCGCGAGGAGGAGGCACATCCAAAGCAGTAAATCCGCTAAGGCAGACAGTGGCAATGCCTTCTCCGGTTTTAAGAACGTACTGAAGTAAAACAATTGCGTTTGTTGAAGAAAAAGAATCAGAAGTTAGTCATCCAGATGATATTAATAATCAGTAAATACTATTAAAACAATGGGACAAAAAAAAAAAAATTTCTTTGTTATGTTTCTATTTACTTCCTTTATCACTAATTCACAAGGTTCATGTACACATCAAGCTGAATTTCTTTGAATATTATAAAGTAACATGATTTATATGTATTGAAATTATTACTCTTCACGCCGTCTGATGCAGAACAATATTACAAGTTCACATATTGAAACCTTTCAGGATTTGATGCCCTTTGGCATCAGTTTCTTGAAATTCATTCCTAGTTTTTCACAGATTTTCAAATTTGCAGCCACACTTTGGAAATTGGTATAATCAACTTCACAACAATTCATGATATATATTTCTCCAACTTAATCCCAGTTACCAAATCTTTCCCGGAGTTGGAATGAGTACCAAGACTTAGACTCTATCGATATAAATCTATTTTGTCAGCTGAATGATTATTTCGAACAAGATCAGAGAACAAAATAAGAGCATTATGAATTAGAAGAAACATGGCTACCAAAAATTTACACAAATAGGAACTTAATGTCACTGCAAAATCAAACCTGTTCTGGCGTGAGGCTGTAAGCTTTACTTCCAATGGTGAACGTAATGTTTGGCATGGTTGAAATGCTGTTACAGTCGATAATTGATTCTCCCATTGGACTTGGCAGGCTCTCACAGAGCTGAAAACATAAAAATCAAACATGCATAATACGACACAAGTGTTCAATTGCTTACCAAGGTCGCATAAATTTTGGTAATAACTTACCTGATTCACATACTCTAGCACCTTCTCCTTTGTTCCCTCTTGTTTCAGCTGGTTCTGGAGCCAAACAACAGCCAACTCACAGGCAGTGCACATAGCACTATCCCTAGCCGATATATCCCCATTTTCTTTTTCAACTACTGTTTTGATATTATTACTGCACATGATTGGGTTCAACTATTAACTAAAGGCAGTGTTTAGTGCACTTACTTGTGTACAAAAATAAAACTAGAGCAATTCATTAGGAAAACCATAAAAGGAAATTCGGTATTTGATCAAAAATGGTTCAAAGAAACCCCTTTAAATCAAGTTTAAGAGGAGTTTTAAATTCTAATATGCTTAAACCTTCTTTAAAAAATAAAAAAGGTTTAAGTTCACAGTTCACCCAAGGAAGTCACAGAACAACCACTTCGATTCATTGTGTTCCAGAAGTGATCCACAAGGAAGCACATTCCAGAAATGAAAGGCGAGGGAAACACGGCCTAAGGAATCAACTAATGGCACTAAGATATTTGGAGGCAAGCATTGATAATTAAGACATTATGCAAAATAAGGAGATACTGACCTCACATACCGAGCCCCATTGAAAAAACATAGACCAATCTGTGAACATATTTGATCAGGCGCAGCCTGCAGATCAAGCAAGTCATACCTTAAAACCCAATGTTTAGCCAAAAGTTTAATGAATTTGAAGAAAGTGAAAAGATTAAATTTGAAGTATAATAATTAAAAACTAACCCCTGAAACTAGCAAATCCCATATCATTTCTCCGTACTGCGACACAACTTCTTTACATTCCACGCTCACTATTCCTTCTGCTCCAATGGCATGGTTGATTTGGGTCACAATAGGCTGAAATGAATAGTTTAATTAGAAAGAATTAGTGATCGAGGTATGTGCTTGAAATGAATAGAAATAAAGAAGATGGATAATGTATCAATCTGAAGGATCTGTATGACAGTAAAGTAATTGTCGGAAGGTGAAGCACATACAGTAGGACCAACAAGTAAGGAAGTTCCAGAATCTACAATAGCAGCACAACCCCCCTCACAAAAACCTGAAACAAAATAAAAAGGAACTCATAAAAATTTACAAATTCAATCAATTTTTTTAGGTTTCAAAGAGTACTTAAGGGCATCCACTGTTTCGAGTCTTTGATATCAAAATTTGTCTGCGGTTAAAAGAAAGAATCATATTATACTATGGGGCATACAAATAATGTAATAATTACCTGTCGTACTGTTCCCAATAAAAAATTCGCCCATTTCAAACTGAAGAAAGTACAAGATACAAATCAAATACTTCACGTAAGCAACAACAATATTAATATTTAATTAAAACAATAATTGTTACAGGACAAACATTCTTTGAAACTTTAATCTTTCATCTTTACCTGCCAGTAACCCTTTTGAGTTACAGGTACATAAGTATGCTCTCCCTTGAAGTGTTTTGGATCAACACCACCGAAAACAAGCTCCCCTCCCTCTTTTGCATCTTGATCCCGATTAAGCCAGAAAGAGAATACCTCCTCACTTACAAGACCTTGTTCCACCATGTTGTACCTATACTTTCATCATCAATTGGTGAATCTTAAACATTAAAAACAACAAAGAATAGAGGGAACAAAATATATCCTTCTCTGTCCAAAAAACAAAATTTAGAAAACAATTCAATTACTAAATTTTTTGGACAAAGAAATACCAGACTGGCACCACATTCCCAACTGAAATTTCCTGGAATCCAAGCCCAAGAATCCCATCAAACTTTGCCAAGAGAAAAGAAATACTCCCTTCTCGTGTAGCCTCAATGAAAACCTGAAAGAATAATACATGTATGACTATCACTGAAGGCAATAAGATCAAAATCAACTTTGAAACGGAACTCAGAGAAAACAAAAACTCACTTGATCTTTGACAGTAAGATTACCAACTTTGACGTTATCCTGACTGAAGAAGCCAGAAATTGATCCAGATCCATAATTTATTTCAGCAGATTTTCCTAATTCACATTTCCAAAAGGGTTATTTGAGCATGAATCCCATAATAAAACTAAAAACACACAAGCTTTCTTATATCAAACAACTTACACCTCAATAGTCAATACCATCCCAGTAACAAGAAACTTAAAATATTAGCGAAACACAATAAAGGAATAAATTTACCTATTTTGGTATATGTACTGGACCGGCTTTCCTTGTACTTAGAATGGAATAAGCAAGCAATCTGCATGCAATTTTGATTATTAGGTAATTCTATGAGTAAGATACCATTAGAAAATCTCAAAAAACAAAATTGAGCAGAACTCACAGAAAAATAACATTTTGATGATGGAACCCAGAGATTAGAACTGCCAGTGTCAAATATGACAGTGAATTTCTGCGGGGGTGAGCCTATACCAATCTCCCCATAGTACTGGGCATCTAAATAGTTCTTCAGATATACTATATCTCCATCTGCATCACCCAAATTATGATGCATGTTCTCCACATTCTTTTGATATTTACTTTCCACTCTTGCCATTTTAGCAGCATTTATGCTATCAAGATCCAAGCTTCGCCTCTTCAAACCAATTCTCACTAAGCCATTAGAAGAAGCAGGAAGTAAAGAGCATGCCAACGCCCATAAACAAAACGCCCAAAGGTATTTTCGGCCCATGTTCACAGAATTCCCTGGTTTAAGAATGAATAAAAGGTAAGCTCTACAGTGCATCTATATGATCAGAAATAAAGCAAATGTGAAAATTACTTAATGTTAGCATTTAATACTAGATCGGCATCTTAAAATGCCAACTAAAAGTCTCTTTTGACAAACTCCAAACACTATACATGCATCTATATAGGAGTCAATTCTTCCCAAAATATTCATTATTTTGCAGTTTTACTGGCTTCTTAGAAGCATGAAACATGACGTTGTCAGAAAATGGCTCAATTATGGCCCAGAAACAAATATATAGAACATACCAACTCGCTAAATTAGCGAGTTTGTGGGTGTTAACATAACAAAATCCAGGCCGGACACTTGTTGCTTCAATGTCATAACTTCTCACAGGTCTTTTCTTAATCTACACTTACCCAAAAATAAAATTACAAAAAGCTTCTCGCAGTTCTCAAAATACAAACTAATTTATCTCCAAAAAGAAAGTAGAATATGAAGGTGATCAACAGTTTGAGAAATCTGGTTGTTGGGTTTTGAACATGATATATAATATATATAGTTGGCAAGAGATCCCACGTATAATCTCCTAAAGTCTTCTATAGACAATACAATTGTCCCTTCGTTAAATTTGATTGCAAGTAATGGATAACAATAAAGCTTTTCCATTATATTTCCCAACTGTCATGAAAACACATATACACAGTTTGCTCCAAAATCTCTTTCATCATAAATAAAATCTACCACGTAACCACACCCAAGTAGTTTGATGATCTATGAAATAATGAACCCAAGTTTAAAAGGCTCAAGGAGCTTCCTTAGGATCTTTTGAATTTCATCTTTCTTAATAAAAAAGGCAGAGTGGTCCACATATCGACAAAAGGCGACAAACTATCATGGAAGCACTCTCACCTTAAGCACATCCCCTCAGTCATTAGATTGAGATCTCCCTCGCAATAGACTAACTATAATAAAAAAAATAGATACTTAAAACGGGGAAGAACCGCCCCCAAAAGGCTGAAACTGAGGCACACAGACCGATATTCGACCAATAAAGTCATGATCCCTTTTTAGTAATGATCAAGAGATTTTCAGGAAAGAAACACCCAATACCAATGGATGAAACAAGAGACATAATCAAGGTGTATGCATCAACTTGAATTGTACTTCAATATTGATCAGCAGCAGATCAGTGGGATACTAGACACAAATGTTTCATCAAAGCTGCTGAACACAAATATATAGATATACACAGATATTTATGTATAATTCATATGAAACCCAGACCTGAAAATCAAAATCAAAACAATCCAATCATGGCCATACTAAATAAACACACACAACCCCCACCAAACAAGAATGACCATATGGGTATGAAATTCTGGAGCTGAGTTCCATTAAACCCAACAAACATTCAACTATGAGTGGTACTGAGACCAACATACAAATAACACTGATTATTATTATTTTTTTTTTCAATTCTAAATTTAAGTCCCCGATCACAATAAAAATCAAACAGGTTGTGTGCTATTGATAATCTAACAGATTGTGATTACTATAAATAGCATAGTTCATGTATATACATACTGATCAAGATTTAGAAATCAAACCTTGGTGAAGTCAGAGCAAGTGAAGATGGTTCTTAGAAGACTTGGGTGGTCTAGAGATGAAGAGAGAGTCCATAAAGTAATAGTGTAAATGTAGGATATTTAATCTACATGTGGGGACTAAATTAGCCTTTTTGTCTGCAGCTAAATAAGTAGCATTCAAAGAAAATAAACAAATAATAAAATAGAATTCAGAAAAAGCAAGGCCACGCGCGCTTTGGTTGCACTTGTAATTGCACCTTTGTTTTGGACCAATAATTTGTGTAAAAAATACGAAAATTCCAAGAAGCTTCCAAAAGATACGGATATACAATTTGTCAAATTGAATTCAAAATGGAGAGTGTCTTTGAAATTCGGCTCCCTCGTGTGAGAGTTTCTTATTATTTTTTTTATTTTTGTAATAACTACTATACATGGGTCCGTCCGTCCCATATAAAAGGCGACTCATATTGTTTTGGTTGGTAGTTGGTACAATTGCGACGATGTTATCTTAGTACGAAGTAGTATTTTATTTATGATTAATTCTGTGACAAAATTAAATGTGCTTACACATTATTTAGTACCAAAAAAAAAATTGCTAAACAATAGCATGGTGTTGTTTGATAAGATTGACTATTTTATTTTTTAAAGTAAAAATAAAAGTACTACTAATTTTAAGTTGTAAATTTTTTTCATTTTTGTTTAAATTTAAAATATTTAATGTCCAGTGATAAGTAACATAATTAAATTCTAATTGAATTATCAAAATAATTCTTAAGGTTAATTAACAAAAAAAAAAAAGACGTTGCAGCATGGAAAATGCAACAAACAAGATAAACGACAAAGCAAAGGCCAGAAAAAATAACTACTCCGTACTATGCGTGGGTCAGTCCGTCCCATACGAAGCAGGGAAAAAAGATTATGCAGCACGTGAGAACAATAAAAATAAATGGGGCCAAAGTTTTCTAACCTAGGTGGTAAGATGTCTCATGTTGGCTTTTGGAGTGCACAGATTCGAGACTTGGTACCAACTAACCCCTAACATTTACCCTTCAAAAAAAAAATATGGGCAAGCCCAGTCCAGCGAAACCAGTTGGGCTTATTATTACTTTGGTTTTTATTTGATTCCAAATTCTCACAACGTTATTCATTTTTATTATTTTTTAGCCTGTCAATTAATTAGGTAGGGAATAATACTTGTCTAGAAATTTCATACTTACCACTTGTGTGGCCAAATAATAATGTCACAAGTGTCACTCCAATAAAAAATAAAAGATTTTAAAAGTTATTTGGGTTAAACACAATAAAATCTTAATCAACCCCAAAAAAATTATGTAGAAAGAATTGGATTAAGCTTTTTTATGATGGCGAGACTTGAGAGTTCAAATGTAAACCTAGCCACTCTCTGCTTTTGTAGAAAGAATTGGATTAAACTTTTTTATGATGGCGAGACTTGAGAGTTCAAATGTAAACCTAGCCACTCCCTGCTTTTGTATTTGCGTTAAAATAGGTTTATTAATATTATTCAAATAAATAAAATAAAGTATTTAGTCATGATTTGGTTAAAAAAATAAAATCTGTTTTCTTAAGAATTCTTTTTGGTTGATTAATTATATAAGACAATCATAGATTCATATTTATTTTTACATGTGGGAAGACACCATTAACAAGTGCAAGCATCTACCTTTACACAAACAATTTGGTTGTTTTTTTCCTCATCAACAAGAAGGCAACGGAGGGCTAAACAACACAAACTATGTTTCAAAATAACAAAATCAATATATATATATATATAGTAGTTCACACATGAAATCTAATCACCCACAATCGAAAATCATAATCCAATTCCTTTCATGGATTTGTTTTGAGCAAGATACTTGTAGTTGTAATTCATTAGGGCTTAGGGATTAGGGCAATAGAGTAGCATGTAAAAGAGATAATTAGATATGGATTTGATTTGGATCTTACTGGATTTAACCTAATTAACTTCTTAAATCTTTTATTAATATATTTTTTTTATATTGTAGGGACACTTGTCACTTTGTTGTTGGCCACATCGATGGTAACTATAAACATTATACTCATCGATAAATAGGAAAGTATTGTCCTTAATTAAGTAAGGGAAGAAACAAACCTAGGATTAATATGGTGGGGGCACTCTAAACTTGGCCTTTTTACCATGGGCAACACAACCACACCTAAATTCTCACAACATGAACATTTTAACTTTGGCTTTAAATGACAATGATTTACTTTTCAGAAGAAGTCATAGCTGGTGGTTCCTCTCTGTGTAAAGGTTTCATGTTCGGTCAGGATTGGGGAGCGTCTGGTCTCCTGTGTTCTTCTTCGGGTGTTTGTGTGGTTGTTGGTTCTTTGGGTTTTTGTATAGCGTTTTGGGTTGGCTTTGGTGGCTCCAATTTCAGTTTGTGTGGTTGCTATGGTGGCTGTGGTTGCTGGTTCTTTGTTTTTGATTTGTTCTTCAACGGTTTCTGATCAGGGTTTTCGGGTTGATTTTTGGTGTTTACTGATCTTGCTTTGGTTGTTCTTGTTGGGTGCTCAGTTTGCTTTGGTGTTTCGGAGGTGTGGATTGCGTGGTTCGGTGCCGGTTCACGTTCAGGCATTGCAGGTTCTATGGATTTCAGTTGTGTATTAGTTATTTTCGTTGGTTGCTTAGCACGCTTTGGTGTTTCAGATAGTGGATCGCGAGGGTTCGGCGCCGATTTCAGTTCCGGCGTTGACGGTTAGGCGGTCTTGTTTCTGTGGTTTCCTGTGTGGCTATGTGTTGTTTTGTGGTTCAATTGTTTTTGTTGGGATTTATATTCCCTGGCATAGTAAATTCCTATTTGAATTATAGTGACATACGGTCATGACATATTTGAAATATTTATAATTTATATAATTGGTGAATTCAATGTATTATGTTTCGATTTATTATGGAATTGATAGTGTCCACTTGATTACAAGAAATATTTATAAATGTATGTGATGGCGATCAACACATGAATATAAATAGTAATCATAAATTATTCGTAGTCGATAATTATGGATGGAATCATTATTAACTAAGACTTGGATCCGTGTTAAGTTGAGATATATTGCGAGAGCCGTCGTATGCAATTGTTTCCTATCACTGTCATAGCATTTGACTCTTAAGTATGAGAGAAGTATAGACTCTTTTATTAATTAGTAATTACTTTGATTTGTTCAGCGGAATTTTCGGAATCCTTGAACCTGCACTTTGGGTAATTATGTAATTAATAGTTAGAGGGTTATATTTTTAATATTTGCATCATTGCTACTTGTATTTTTTTTGTATTGATTATGGTTGATCGTAAAGTAAATTCGAAGGCCTTCGTATGTTTTTAGACAAAATGATTTATTATATATTTATTTATTTTAATTATTATTTTTGTCAAACAAATGCTTTATTGTGATCAAGCCGAAAATAATTAGAGGTATCAAAATAAATATATTAATTAAGTAGTCAGATTGATGGCTTTATTTATCTGATAACTAATTATGCATAGAGGGGTCAAAGTGCAATATTGACTTAGAGGTTATTTATTATTTTATTGGAGTTCAATTAATTTCTTTTAGTGCAGTAGAAATTAATTTATGAATTAATTGAATTGGGTCCATGGATCGGGCCAATTATTAATTCATTATAATCAAGAAAATAATGAGCCCAAAGGATTCTCACTCATAGCCCAACTTGATATTTGAATCATATTAGATTTGAGACATGTCAATTAGAGATTGAGAATGATTTATTGTTTCCTTTTCTTATCATTATGTTGCCTATATATACATGGTTCGTGTATATTTTAGGGGAGACTTTTGGAAGAAAAAGGAATATATATTTTCTCTCTCTAGAATTCTAGAGTTCATGTTCTCATCTAATGGAGGCTCACACAAGTCTAGTTCTCCAAGGTTATTCATGAAGGCTTATGGGTGATTTCTAAAGGCAAGACCATTACCAAGAAAATGGAGATCTAATGAGAAAGCATCTAGCAAAGGGATCTATAATAAGTGAGAACATTCACTTTAGAGGAGAGATCTAAAGTTTACTCAAACCTTTGATGTAAGTAATCAATCTATTAATTGAATGATACATCATGTTTTATTTTTGTATAAAACTTGTTTCTATGTGACGAATCAAGATATATGTATGAAAATCCCTCAGAAAGTTTTTAAAACTTTCATGTTTCCCATAGTTTTGTGGGCTGGGCTTTTCACTATTTGGGCTGTGGAGGTTTCACTTGTTTTTTTTGTTGTTGGGTTTTATTCTTGTCCATTTTGATGCTGTGTTTTGCAGGTCCAATTTAAAGTGTTGGGTCCAGGACCATGTGTTCAGCTCGGGGTTCTCCTTCACGGCGCTGTTCTGCTGCGTCTTTCGGTTTATTGCAACCTTCTTCTTCTCTTTCTTCGTATTCTAATCATCAATCTGAATATTTTTCTGGTTGCAATACTGGTTTTCACAATATTATTGTATGGAATTGCCAAGGGCTGGGGTCTGTTTCTACGGTTCAGCAACTTAAACGATTGAAATCTTAGTACTCTCCGGATATTATTGGTGTTCTTGAAACCAAAAATTTGCGGCGGACCTTATTTGTTCAACAATTATTGGGTTTTTCTAATAGTTGCTTGGTAAAGCCTGATGTGATTGCGGGTGGTCCGCCCTTTACTGATAATGTGCAGATACTGGCGGTGGATAAAACCCGTTTTTCTATTATTGTTGTTGTTCTGTCCCATAATCAGATCCCATGGTTTTTTTCTCTTTTATATGCTAGTACAGTGGACCGGGAAAGAGCTTTGCTATGGGAGTATTTTGTTCATAACGCTCACCTTTGGTCTGGTCGGTGGGTTCTGATTGGTGATTTTAATAATATTTTACATATTTCTGAAAAACATGGGGGCAGAGTTAAGAAAGGGAGGCAGCTTCGGTCCTTCCGTAATTTGTTGGATCGTTGTGCTTTGGTGGATATCGGTTATGTGGGTTTTCCTTTTACCTGGTCTAACCAGCGAGATGGACCTGCTAATATTCAGGAGGCTTTGGATCGAGCTTTGGCAACGAAAGATTGGATATCTACTTTTCCTCGGACTCAATTATCTCATCTTTCAATAGTGGGATCCGATCACTTTGCTTTGCTTCTTGAACTTTTGCCTGTCGTACGGCCTTAGAAACAGCAATTTCATTTTGATGCTCATTGGACTTTGTTGGAGGATTGTGGGCAAATTGTTGATTCGGCTTGGTTTATTCCGATAACTGGTTCGTCTCAATTTCAGTGGGCTCATAAATTCAGGCACTGTAAAGCTGATCTTATTAGGTGGTCTAAGCTCCGAAATCTTAATTCCCGAGCTCGTCTTGATAGTACGGTTGCTCGGCTTCGTGAATTGAAAGCTCAAACTTCTACTTATTGTCATACGGATGTGGTTCACTTAGAAAAAATTTTAACTTCTTGTTGGTTAGAGGAAGAATTATTTTGGAAGCAGAAGTCCTGCCTTCTTTTGTTGCAAGAGGGGGATCGTAATACCAAATTTTTTCATGTCGCTGCTAAAAGGAGGCGCGGCTGTAATACCATTTCAGGGGCTTTTGATGCAGGGAACCAGTGGGTGACTGATGAACATTCTATTCAATCAGTGTTTTTGAGTTATTTTCAGAGTTTATTTCAGTCTTCCCGTCCTACCAATATTGATCAATTTTTGTGGTATGCTCTTGTGCGAATTTCTGATAAGATGAATGCCAATATTTTGTTGGTCCTGTCGGAGTTGGAAGTGAAGCAGACTATTTTTTTAATTCAATCGATGAAAGCCCCTGGACCAGATAGGATGACCCCGCTGTTCTATCATAAATAGTAAGAGGTAATTAAAAGGGATATTGATGCTGCTGTCTCTAGCTTCTTTGCTACGGGAAATTTGTTATCCAGTTTTAATCATACTAATGTCGTTTTAATTCCTAAGATTCCATCTCCGATGCAGGTTAGTCATTACAGACCTATTTCTTTGTGTAATGTATCTTATCGGATTATTGCAAAAATAATGACTAACCGCTTGAAAGGGATTATTGGCTCCCTTATCAATGATTCCTAAAGTGCGTTTGTTGTTGGTCGTCATATTACGGATAATATTTTAATTATTCATGAAATTTTGCATTATTTAAAAAATAAAAGAAAGGTGAGTAAGGCGTGGTTGGTGTTGAAACTTGATATGAGTAAAGCTTATGATCGAATTGAGTGAGACTTTTTTTTTTGCATATGCTGTCTAAGCTGGGCTTGAACGATCATTGGATTCAAATGATAACCGCATGCATATCCATGGTTTCTTACTCTTTAAAACTTAAAGGGAGTTCGGTGGGTTTTTTCACACCGTTAAGGGGATTGCGTTAGGGCGACCCTCTATCTCCGTATCTTTTTATTATCTGTGTTGAAACTCTTTCTCTTGCTCTTTTGCGTGTCCAGCAAGCCCGATTGTTATCTGGTATTTGTATTTATCGGGGTGCTTCGTCTATTTCTCATCTTTTTTTTGCTGATGATTCTATTGTGTCTTGTGTTACAGTTCAAGAGGAAGTTTATATTTTGAAACGCATTTTGGCAGATTATGAACGGGCTTCTAGACAGCAAGTGAATTTTAGTAAATCATCTATTTTCTTTTCAAAGAATGCCCCCGGATCAGTGCGTCGATTTCTTAATCGATATTTGGGATTGCAAATGCAAAGTTTGCATAGTCGGTATCTTGGTGTGCCGGCAATTTTGGGACGATCCAAGCAAAATGTGTTTCAGTTTTTGCTGACAAAAATCCAGGACAGATTATCTTTTTGGAAGGCGAAGTCTTTGTCCTCGGGTGGGAAAGAGGTTTTGATTTAGGCTGTGTTGAGTGCTTTACCTACGTACGTTAGACCATCTCCAATGCTAAAAGTTATTTTCGGATGCCAAATCTATATTTTGACAGGTGTTACAGTGTCAAAATGCTACATTTTAGCAATTATGCTACAATGGTGCATTTCATGCAAAATGCTATTTTTTGACACAACCACCATTCCATTTCAACTATCATTCCCACCATTTATATTTGCATCAATAATATTAATATTAGGTATATTCCAAGTTAAGTTGTAGACGTTAGAAGGAAATTAAAATTAAACCTAATTAAAAAGAAGCAAAAATCTAAAATATCTGGTCAAAAAAGGACCAAAAACGAAAAAAAGAAAAAAAAAAAAAAGAGATAAAACAAAATGATATATATATTTTTAAAATACATATGGATGTGTCTAATTGTTGTATTCACTATCTTCAAGCCTAAGGACACATGAACCAACCTATATATCTGTACCTTGAACTTATTTTTAAAAAAGATAAATTAAAATGAGACAATTTTATGACCAAAATCATATGATAAACCTAAATTATCAATATGCTTCCTAGTTGCATATTGGACTTGGAAAATCCCAACACCTATACTCAACATGTCTTGTTTCAAAATGCTACTTCTAACATTTCACACTTCTATAGAAGAATTGATGTAACATATATTTCAATTAAAAAAAGTACATCAAACAATTACCACTACTTTTTTTTTTTTCCCAGTAAATTTGTTCCAATTTTATCTGATGTCCGGAAAGAAACTATAACTTGAATTTAGCATAAAATTATCTAATTGAGCTGCACAAGTAATTGAGACACATACATTATCATGATTACACAAACATCACATGAGAAAGAGCTTACCAAGTAAAGAAAAAGAAGCCGATATCTAGAGTTGAAAATTTCTCAGCAAAGATCTTAGAAGGTTTGGAGACCCTGTAATTAACATTAAAGTATTTGAATTTATATTCTCATCAATAATCTAACTAAAAAACTCTTGTTGCATATCAAACAAAATCAAAAACCCAATTCACCCAAATTTTCCCTCACGTATATTGCGATCATTTAAAAAAATAATAATATTAATGAATCAATTTTTGATTGATTCTGCTTTCTGGAAGATTTAGATTAGAGGTGAGAGGAAGATAATGAACAACAGTGTACCTTAGAGGACAGCAATGGATTGACGGTGACCCGGCAACGAATCAGAGAGACAACGATGAGGGAGAAAAAGGGGTTTATGAGTCTAACCATAAATTATGAGTTTAATAACGATGAGGAAGAGCAATGGATTGACGGTGACCCGACGATGAATTGGAGAAATAATGATGAGGAAGAGATTAACTTTTTGTTGCTGGTCGCCGGTCTCTTCCGTTTCTGTTGCCACCGTTCTCTTCTCTCTCTCTATTGCCTTAGACAAAACAAGAGCGAAATAGGAGTCGTCCTTTCTTTTCTGTAGCCCCAGCCCATATAGCAATTGCTATTTGTTTTACTACAATTGGCATAAGAAATAGCAAAGTTAAATAGTAGCGGCCCATATAACATTGCATTGGAGAGCCCAGTTTTAAGCCCACCTGCTATATTTTGAATTGGCAGCCCATATGGCAGCCCCATTGGAGATGCTCTTATGTATTCTTTTAAACTTCCCATCTTATTGTGTCAAGATTTGATGAAGCATATTCGTTCTTTTTGGTGGTGTAATAAGGATAAAAATGGGGCAATTAATTGCATTCATTGGGATCTTCTTGCCGGAGTAAGAATTCGGGTGGACTTGAGTTTCAAGATCTAGAGGCTTTCAATTTAGCCCTTTTAGCGAAGCATGCTTGGCATTTTCAGGTTACGAAGAAGGGGTTGGTGTATCAGCTTTTTAAGGCCAAGTATTTTCTTTCTTCGTCGTTTTTGGATGCTTCATTAAGGTCTAATCCTTCCTGGGGTTAGCGTAGTATTTGGTCTTCTCAGGCTTTATTGCGTCAGGGCTTACGCTCATTAATTGGGAATGGTATCTCTACGCATGTTTGGAATAATCATTGGGTTCTTATGATGCTGTAGAAACTTTCACCACCCACGGTTCATATTCCTTTCTCTTCTGTCGCAGATTTGATTAATCTTGCTACGTCTTCGTGGAAAGTGGATGTTTTGGATCAGTTTTTCCATCCTCTTACGGTGCAAGAAATTCTCAAAATTCACGTCAGCCGGTGGAATAAATCGGATGTTGTCATTTGGGCTCCAGAGAGGTCGGGTAAATTTTCAGTTCGGTCTGCTTAGAAATTGGCAATTTCAATGTCTCACTTTTCTGGGGTTGCTTCACCCTATTGTTCTTGGTCCTCTATTTGGCGGTGTCGTACTCTGTCTAAGGTGCAACACTTTCTTTGGCGCTGTTGTCTTAATGCATTGCTGGTTCGGGTTTCTTTGTTGACAGTGGTTGTGCTATGTCGCTGTTTTGTCCTCATTGTGGTTTATATGAGGAATCTATGGTGCATTTTATTTTTTTGTGCCCCCATTCTTTTTAAGGCCAAGTATTTTCCTTCTTCGTCGTTTTTGGATGCTTCATTGGGGTCTAATCCTTCCTAGGGTTGGCGTACTATTCGGTCTTCTCAGGCTTTGTTGCGTCAGGGCTTACGCTCATTGATTGGGAATGGTATCTCTACGCATGTTTGGAATGATCATTGGGTTCCTATGCTGCCACAGAAACTTTCTGTAATATTTGTGATTTTTATATATTTATATATATGTATGTGTGGTGGTAAGTGAATAATATATATATATGTGTGTGTATATATATATATATATATATATATATACACAATAAAGTTAAAGGTGATATTTTTTTTAAAAAAATGAGTGGGACCACCTCATTCTTTTAAGCCATTACAAATAAAACCCATTTTCTTTCTCTCGGCAGATTATCTCTCTCCCTCATTTCTTGCATTTTTTTCTGTTTCTTTTGCCACAAATTCAAGGCTTGATCTAACCTTACCCTTTGTGAATTTGATAGTACCTCTTAAGGCAATATTGGAGAGCTCGTTGAGGCCGTTATTTTGATCGGAGCAAAGTTCAATTTGGTCACCCTTTGTATTTCAATTTTTGGGCTGAAAATGGGGTTTTCTTCATTTCTTGAGGTAAGGGTGCTCTAATCCACAATTTCTTAGATTTCTTGTGAATATTTCCTTTAATTTGACTCTAAGCATGCTTAATTGTAATTATCTTGAATATGTTTATTGTGGTTGTTGGTATTTAAGGTGATAAAGGCATGTTATGTGTTAAGTGAGCTTATGAATATGATTAAATTCTTGTGGTGAAGAAGCATGCTTAGTATTGATGTATTATATGTCCTATGATTTTAAATTGCTATGAAAAGTGATGTTGTAGTTATGAAAATAAATGACTTTGTTTTATACCTTATGTATTTAAGTTGTTGGATTTGCGAATTGAAAGTATGTAAAATGCCATGATTTAGAAATATGAGAATGTGATATTGTGTGAAAATTCATGTTTTAAACATGCTTGAATGATGTGAATGATGTGAATGCGATTTCATATTGTCATGGCATTAAAGGATTTGCATAATTCATGCATTACCATTGGGAAAGTAAAGGGAAAAGTTTGTTTTAAAAACAAATGAAATTGTATTTGGGAAAAGTTTTTTTTGAAAAGTGTTTATGAAAATCGGACACCTAGGAGGCGCTTAGCGGTCCGTGTTGTTAGTGTAGTCTAGAAGGGAATATAGTTGAGCTAACTAGGCCGGATGTGACGCCTTGGAGGTGCCTTGGGTCGGATTGCACTAACGGTTTGGAAGTTGAAACGGTATTGTTTCGGAAATGGGAAGCGACATGGCATGGCAAGGCATTTTATTGGAATACATTATACATTTGGTGGTTAGACGACTTGCCTATATATTTGTTGATATTATCGTTGTTTTACTTATTTTCCCCGAGGCATGATCCCATTTACTTATACTCTATTCCTTATGTGGATTCACCGGGTCGTAAGAAGTGTGTCTTAGACACTTCCTACTGAGCGTTTAGCTCACCCCATTATTTTAACATTTTTTATTATACGGAAAGGAAGTGGTGGATGATGCTCCTCCACAGGTTTTGATGGGTTAGTGGACTGTTTGACCTATTTTGTAGCTATGATCTCATTTTATTATTATTATTCTTATTATTTATAAACCCTGGAATGACACGTATATTATGTATTGCCATAGGAAAGGACGGTAACGTCTTTAGTTGACCTCGGGTTCGGGTAAGGACCCGGTTAGCGATTCGAACCGTCGGGTTCGGGTCGTTACAAATTTGGTATCAGAGTGTTAGGTTCGAAAACCTAAGGACGACGGGTAGGGTTGACCGAAGTGGGACTTGAGTGATTTAAAGGTGTTGTATGTTAAAGTGTTTGTTGTTTTGAGAAGCATGCCTACTTGTTACTTGCTTATATGATTACAGTTTTGAAAGCATACCTTTTTGTTAAGTGCTTACGTGTTTAAATTGTCATTATATGTAAATGAAGTGTTTATGTTATTTGGAAGCATATTATATATGACAAGATGGAAAAAATGAGATGCATGACGATGGCAAGCAGTAGGCACAGTTGGTGCAATTTTCTTTTATGCTAATGTGACAAGTAATGAGCATGGGTATGTAATGGTGTAGTTAAATGTTAGGCAGTGAGTGTTCGATCTGACAGAGATGTGTAGATTAGAGTTGAGCTTGATTGTGAGATAGACGGTCTATGTCTGGAGTTTTGTGTGTCCTTTTAAGGAGGAGTTGAGATTGGATATTGTCATGTTCGGTGGTCTAGAGACCATTCTTCTTTCGGGCTTCTGAGTCTTGCGTAGTAGCGTAAAGTGGATTGATGTCCGTTGAGAGTCGGATGTAGGGCCTAGTTGGTCTCGTGTTCTGATGTCGTGAGTAATGAGTACCCTCATAGGGTGGTGAACATTGTGTTTTTGTGGCAGTGGTGTGTGATTGCTTGATGACATCCGGTGTCAAAGACAATAATGTTGGTGAGTTTTTGGTTTTGGAGTTTTGTGAGGTGTTCTCGGGAAGGGGTATGGTTGTGCATCTCCTTCTTTAAGAAGGGTAAATTTCGAGGACGAAATCTTTTAAGGAGGGTAGTTGTAATATTTGTGATTTTTATATATTTATATATATGTATGTGTGGCGGTAAGTGAATAATGTGTGTATATATATATATATATATATATATATATATATATATAATAAAGTTAAAGGTGATATTTAAAAAAGTGAGTGGGACCCACCTCATTCTTTTAAGCCATTACAAATGAAACCCACTTTCTCTCTCTCGGCAGATTATCTCTCTCCCTCATTTCTTGCATTTTTTTCTTTTTCTTTTGCCATAAATTCAAGGCTTGATCTAGCCTTACCCTTTGTGAATTTGATAGTACCTCTTAAGGCAATATTGGAGAGCTCGTTGAGGCCGTTATTTTGATCGGAACAAAGTTCAATTTGGTTACCTTTTGGATTTTAATTTTTGGGCTGAAAATGGGGTTTTCTTCATTTCTTAAGGTAAGGGTGCTCTAATCCACAATTTCTTAGATTTCTTGTAAATTTTTCCTTTAATTTGACTCTAAGCATGCTTAATTGTAATTATTTTGATTATGTTTGTTGTGGTTGTTGGTATTTAAGGTGATAAAGGCATGTTATGTGCTAAGTGAGCTTATGAATATGATTAAATTCTTGTGGTGAAGAAGCATACTTAGTATTGATGTATTATATGTCTTATGATTTTAAATTGTTATGAAAAGTGATGTTGTAGTTATGAAAATAAATGACTTTGTTTTATGGCTTATGTATTTAAGTTATTGGATTTGCGAATTGAAAGTATGTAAAATGCCATAATTTAGAAATATGAGAATGTGATATTGTGTGAAAATTCATGTTTTAAACATGCTTGAATGATGTGAATGAGATTTCTATATTGTCATGGCATTGAAGGATTTGCATAATTCATGCATTACCATTGGGAAAGTAAAGGGAAAAGTTTGTTTTAAAAACAAATGTAATTGTATTTGGGAAAAGTTTTTTTTGAAAAGTGTTTATGAAAATCAGACGCCTAGGAGGCGCCTAGCGGTCCGTGTTGTTAGTGTAGTCTAGAAAGGAGTATGATTGAGCTAACTAGGCCAGATGCGACGCCTTGGAGGTGCCTTGTGGTCGTGGATAGTTAGTCAACCCTCCATTCGTGACGCCTTGGAGGTGCCTTGGGTCGGATTGGACTAACAGTTTGGAAGTTGAAACGGTATTGTTTCGGAAATGGGAAGCGACATAGCATGGCAAGGCATTTCATTGGAATACATTGTACATTTGGTGGTTAGACGACTTGCGTATATATTTGTTGATATTATTGTTGTTTTACTTGTTTTCCCCAAGGCATGATCCCATTTACTTGTACTCTATTCCTTATGTGGATTCACGGGGTCATAAGAAGTGTGTCTTAGACACTTCCTACTGAGCGTTTAGCTCACCCCATTATTTTAACATTTTTCAGGATACGGAAAGGAAGTGGTGGATGACGCTCTTCCACAGGTTTTGAAGGGGTAGTGGACTGTTTGACCTATTTTGTAGTTATGATCTTATTTTATTATTATTATTATTATTTATAAACCCTGGGATGACACGTATATTATGTATTGCCATAGGAAAGGACGGTAACGTCTTTAGTTGACCTCGGGTTTGGGTAAGGACCCGGTTAGCGATTTGGACCCTCGGGTTCGGGTCGTTACACTTTCACCACCCACGGTTCATGTTCCTTTCTCTTCTGTCACAGATTTGATTAATTCTACTACGTCTTCGCGAAAAATGGATGTTTTGGATCAGTTTTTCCATCCTCTTATGGTGCAAGAAATTCTCAAAATTCACATTAGCCGGTGGAATAAATCGGATGTTGTCATTTGGGCTCCAGAGAGGTCGGGTAAATTTTCAGTTCGGTTTGCTTATAAATTGGCTATTTCAATGTCTCACTTTTCTGGGGTTGCTTCACCCTATTGTTCTTAGTCCTCTATTTGGCGGTGTCGTACTCTGTCTAAGGTGCAACACTTTCTTTGGCTCTGTTGTCTTAATGCGTTGCTAGTTCTGGTTTCTTTGTTGACTCATGGTTGTGTTGTGTCGCCGTTTTGTCCTCATTGTGCTTTATATGAGGAATCTGTGGTGCATTTTATTTTTTTGTGCCCCCATTCTTTTTAAGGCCAAGTATTTTCCTTCTTCGTCGTTTTTGGATGCTTCATTGGGGTCTAATCCTTCCTGGGGTTGGCGTAGTATTTGGTCTTCTCAGGCTTTGTTGTGTCAGGGCTTACGCTCATTGATTGGGAATGGTATCTCTACGCATGTTTGGAATGATCATTGGGTTCTTATACTGCCGCAGCGACTTTCACCACCCACGGTTCATGTTCCTTTCTCTTCTGTCACAAATTTGATTAATCCTGTTACGTCTTCGTGGAAAGTGAATGTTTTGGATCAGTTTTTCCATCCTCTTACGGTGCATGAAATTCTCAAAATTCACATCAGCTGGTGGAATAAATCGGATGTTGTCATTTGGGCTCCAGAGAGGTCGGGTAAATTTTCAGTTCGGTCTGCTTATAAATTGGCTATTTTAATGTCTCACTTTTCTGGGGTTGCTTCACCCTATTGTTTTTAGTCCTCTATTTGGCGGTGTCGTACTCTGTCAAGGTGCAACACTTTCTTTGGCGCTGTTGTCTTAATGCGTTGCTGGTTCAGGTTTCTTTGTTGACTCGTGGTTGTGCTGTGTCACCGTTTTGTCCACATTGTGGTTTATATGAGGAATCTATGGTGCATCTTATTTTTTTGTGCCCCCATTCTTTTTAAGGCCAAGTATTTTCCTTCTTCGTCGTTTTTGGATGCTTCATTGGGGTCTAATCCTTCCTGGGGTTGGCGTAGTATTTGGTCTTCTCGGGCTTTGTTGCGTCAGGGCTTACGCTCATTGATTGGGAATGGTATCTCTACGCATGTTTGGAATGATCATTAGGTTCTTATGCTGCCGTAGAAACTTTCACCATCTATGGTTCATGTTCCTTTCTCTTCTGTCGCAAATTTGATTAATCCTGCTACGTCTTCGTGGAAAGTGGATGTTTTGGATCAGTTTTTCCATCCTCTTACGGTGCAGGAAATTCTCAAAATTCACATTAGCCGGTAGAATAAATCGGATGTTGTCATTTGGGCTTTAGACAGGTCAGGTAAATTTTCAGTTCGGTCTGCTTATAAATTGGCAATTTCAATGTCTCACTTTTCTGGGGTTGCTTCACCCTATTGTTCTTGGTCCTCTATTTGGCGGTGTCGTACTCTGTCTAAGGTGTAACACTTTCTTTGGCGCTGTTGCCTTAATGCGTTGCTGGTTCGGGTTTCTTTGTTGACTCGTGGTTGTGCTGTGTCGCCGTTTTGTCCTCATTGTGGTTTATATGAGGAATCTGTGGTGCATCTTATTTTTTTGTGCCCCCATTCTATTCAAGTGTGGAAGATATCTCCGTTGTATCTTGATTTTTTGGATTTTTTTTTTCTACTTTCCGGGATGGATAGAGATTTTTGCTGCATCGGGCTATGATCTCATCGGAGTTTGAGGGGGTGCTTAATCTGATTTCCTTTTGTATTTGGGGTATTTGGAAGGCGAGAAACCGGTTGATCTTTAATGGGATATTATGGAGGCTTGAGGTTGTTGTAAGGAAGGCGGTTGCAAACTGTTAGGAGTTTACAGATGCTAGGTCCCTCTGTTCCTCCTTAAATCTAGTGCAGGATAACAATTTGGTGGATTCTTGGAGTCCTCCTCCTTTTGGAATTGTTAAGTGTAATTTTGGTACTCCGTTTAATCAGCAGTCTTTGATGGAGGGAGGTGGAGCTGTTTTCCGAAATTCTTGTGGTGTAGTGGTTATGGTGGTTATTTTTTGCCCCTTTTTCTGCTTCTTCTTCTTTGCAGGCGAAATTTATGGTGTGTCAATGTGCTATTCTCTGTACTTTTGAATTGGGTTTTTCTTATTTATGGTTTGAATCCGATGCCAAAGTTGACTTGGATGGGGTGTTGGGTGGGGCGACTTGTCCGGCGAAAATTGCTCCTATTTGTTTTGATATTAATTTAGATCTTCGACAATTCTCATATGTCACTTTAACTTGTGTGCGTCGTTAAAGTAATACGGTGGCTCATGCTTTGACAATTCTTTTGCGACCTAGGCTTGGGACGGATCAATTGTTGGATTATCTTCCTCTTTCAGCTACGTCTTTTGCGGTGGCAGATGTTGGAAGCTAATTTTTTTTATGGTTTTTGGATTGTGTTTTGCTCGTCTTCGCTAAGAGAAGGGAAAGAAAGAGAAGAGAAGAGGGAGAAAAAAATAATAATAATAATAACACCACTACTAACTTTGGCTTTAAATTGAAAGGACATATATCGTCCCAGCATTTATTGCTCTGCTATCATTGTTTGTTAGCAATTTGTCTATACAAATAGGTTTTTTTTTTCCTTTTCTTTTCCGCACTTTTTATTTATTTATTTACGGTAGTGATTGTCCATCCTAAAGTCACAATCAACTGATTGGCACATGCAGTCTATGCACCAAGGAATTATCGAACAATTTCTTGAGATGGTCCCAAAAAAATTGACCCCAACTTTAAAGACACGGGGAGAGATTTGCCATTGCAGATTTGAGATTTTACCTAGTTCAGTTATTAATCAGTATTAGTTTTAGAAAAACAAAAAGAGTTTTAGAGAACTAAAACTTTAAAAAAAATCATTTGTATTTAGTTTTTTTTTAACCCAGTAATATTCTTTGATAACTAAATTCATTACTAATTTTGAAATAATTAATTAATTACATTTAATTATGAAATTTAATAAATAAGTTACTTAAATGTGATAAAATTTTGAATGAAAAATTACACTGACGATTTAATGAGGTTTGGACAAATTAAACACGAGTCGAACGTTTCAGTTTTATTACTTTCTTCTCTCCTGATATTTGGCAAGTGTGCTCAATAACACTCCCTGCCGTTAATGAAAATTAAAAAAATGACTAAATTGCATTTTTCTTTTATTAAAAGACCTCAACAACCTTCTATATTAAAATGAAATGACCAAAATACCATGGATGCCATTAAAATTTAAAGTCATTTTTATACTAATTTTATATTATAAATTTTTTCAAAAATATATATATTTTATTAATGACATTCTATTAGTTTTCTTTTTAGGGTTTAATTAGGTTTTTTTTTTTTTTTTTTTCTTAAAAAAAAAAAGTAGGGTAATATAATGTATTTTGGTTTGATATATATATATATATTTATTAAATTAAATAAAATAGGAAAAATCAGTAATAAAATTCAAATTCTCTCTTCGTATGTAATTTGAAATTAGTTTGATCAAATTTTAGAGGAGGTTAATGTAATTTACTAAATTATAAATGACAAATTTCACTTTATCACTGACATTAAAAACTTGAAATATTAAACAAATTCTTAATTTATAATTAGCACTTGAGAAGTTCACGGAGCAGACTAGGTTTTGAAAAACAAAGCAAATAGTTGTAAGCCAACACTGAGTTTTTGTTGGGAAAGCAAAAGCATGGCATTGAGGCGTTTCTTTGGGTTTTCTGATGGCGAGTTGATGAGGTCAGATGCAAAACCTTGTTCCAGATTGATGAGGCATACTGCTGGGATTTTCAGTGTTGGCGGAGGATTAGGATTTTGGGTTTTCTGTCGCTTGCATTATGGTCTGTTCTTCCATTTCTTTGCCTTTCCTTTTTCTTTCGCTTTTCAATCACATATATGCTTCTAAAATTACATGTCACGCTTAATTCTTTGATTCTGAAATACCCATTTTGTTGTTCTTCGTTATGGTTTCACAGTGCACATCACCTGTTTGATGAAAGTACTTATAGAACCCTGTAATGTAAAGATCAAGAGAAATGTGGATTGTCTTTGTTGTGATAAAGGATGTTTGCAGAGAGGATTTTATTTATTTATTTATTGCACACCCTTTTAAGCATACAGTGATTCTTGCCTTCTGCTTGATGGTAATGTGGAGTTGTGGACGAGTCTGCTACTAGCAATTTAATTTGAGGATATCTTCTTCTTTTGAAATGATCAAACTGTTTTCAGCCCGTTGTGGGTTTTCTAGCTACTTTGGAACATTAAGGGAGCATTGAGAAGTATTAAATGTCAACTTACTTCAGAAAAGGATGAGGCTTTCCTTTGAACACATCCGCGGGGTGCGCACCTAGGGAAAAAAAACGAAGGAAAAATTACACACCATCCACTTTTTAGCGCACCCAGAGATTATGTTCTATGCAACACTATTGTTTTTTTTCCGTGTTAGGCTACTTTTGTTGAAGTATTTTGGGGGTGAATCTGGGGTTTAAAAGTGATTTTGTAACTTTAAGATTACCTAATGGGAACTGAATCACATGTTAGAGGGACGAGAGAGGTCGTGTAAGGGTTTCAACCACTTTCTTCTGTTATTTAGTTCTTTTTTTTCTGGCCTTTTGCAATTAGTTACTGCCTGTCCCTCTTATTTTAACATCTTTAGATTCAGTTATTTATCTCATATATACTTTCACTTGGGAGCATGATAAAACATTTCAGAGTACCTTCCACATTCCTCTTTTTCTCAACTGTGCTGAGTGCTATCAAATGGAATGTATAGTGAAATGAAAGAGTTTTGGATGATGAAATTTTATGTCTCAAAGCTAAGTTACTTGTGCCAATTGGTAAGTTGCAGTTAGTGAACCAATAGAGTGAAGTATCATTATTGTGCATCTTCTGAATGTTGTGAAAAGTTTATGCATTTTAAACCCTCAATCCATCTTATTTATCACTATTGTCAAAAAAGATTTTGTTATCAGTCCATTCGATTCCAACTAATAAGATATGAAATTCGGCTCTTGGTCATGCTACTTTATGTTTTTGCGACGTATATCAACTGTGGTGATGGAATATTGTTTAGTCATGTTTGTTTTGCTCTGTCATCTGTTTTTTGTCAGATCATTGTGTTATCATGGGATCTCTGGTTTAACTTTCTATTTGCTCACATGAACACTGGCTGTTGGTCTTCTTATCCTTACCAGATAAGCATGTGATTGCGTGTTTGTTGGCGCCAAAGGTTTCTTTATCCAAACAAAATTTGCACCCTGCTATACAGTTTCTCTCTACCTACATTATTTATTTGTTTTATAGTTTTTTTGTAAGTACAATATATTTTGGAAACCTGGAATTATTTATACTCCGATATACTGTATTCTAAGTTCTACAGATTTCAAGTTCACGGGTGTAATTCAATTTGGTTTTAAATTAATTTCATGGTCAAATGCTTTGAAATAAGGCAATACTACTTATCAAAAAAATAATAATAATAATAAGGCAATACTGAACTTTGAAGCCCTCTTCTTTTGAGGACTAAATGGTTTTACAACGATTTTCAAATCCAGCTCCATAAGTTGACATATTACACGGATTGACGAAGATGACTGTGTCAACACATATATTCTGCAAAGAATCTTATTTTTGTACGGTTTCCTTACTAACGCAGGTCCAAGAATCACAGTTCCCAGGAGTCTCAGGTGGGCAGCTTGTGGAGCTCTCTCTGTAAGCTCAACTACTGCTTTGTTGGTCCGCCTTTTTAGCCCTGAATGTGAACCCCAAAATATAGCTGCTTATGACAACAAGAAATAATGCTTGGCTATCCCAAGTTCCGATGTGTCAAACGAATTCTGGTACTATTGAAAGGTGATCATGTTATATCCCATGTCTCAGATAAAACCGCTGGACTAATTCTTGTAGTCACATTTTGTGTGAAACATGTAAAAGAGTACCTTTTATTTGAAAATGGATGTACTATCAAAATGTTGTTCTTGCAAGAACATGTAGTCTTCAATGTAGGATAGTCATTTGTCAATTTTGTGCAGGTGCTATTGGTTGGGTTTTATTTTAATCACTGGAGGTCATGCATGGTTATCATCTTTTATAGTTTTATTTATGACTTAGCACACCACTTGTTTATGTGAAGAATCTAATAGTGAAAATCATATGAACAGGTCAGATTTAGTGTCCTCAACTTTTTTACCATGGAATAATTTTCTTCTAGATTTCCCAATGTTGTTTGGTTCGAAATAAGCCTAGTCATTTTGTTGCTAGACTTTGATCATTATTAATGATAGCGTGCCTAACATTCTGAAATTTTATAGAGCTCATATAAAATTGTATCTAATATTCTCCAGAATATTTTTTCCTCCCTATTTTTCTGGTAGAAAGCAGATCATCTTTACATTCTGGTAGGGATGGCTACATCCGATTAGGCATCAATCCTAATCCGATCTGCTTCCAACGGATTGAAAAAATCTTAATCTGCTACCAATCCGTGGGATAACGGATTGGATCGAATTCGTGGATTGGGTTATTTTCTAAATTGTCCAATATTTTTTAATTTTTAACCATAACCTACTGGATAAAATTTTAATTTATTAACATAAATTCATATATTAAAATGATCATTAACGAATACATTCTTAGATTAAATGATCATTCAATAATTAAATTACCTAATACATTATTTCAATATAGGGTAAAGTATAGTCACATCCCTTGAGGTTTGGCAAAAGGATACTCAGATGAAACTTACCTGTTTTTTTGAACAAAGACACCTCTGAAAGTTAAAAAATCGACAAAGACACCCCTTTACATGATAAATTGACCAAATTACCTTTAGACCGTTTATGAGACTTTTTTAACTTTACAATTTAATAAATTGGACTAATCTACCCTCATGAACAATTTATGCATAAAAAAAAAAAAAAACTTTATATTGTTCACCTTTTTTTTTTTTTTTTTTTTTTTTGTTATTTACTTTATAAATCTCACAACTTCTTAAAAATGTATACATCAAAAATGATTTTTTGATAATATACATATTTTTCAAATAAATTATATTTTGTTATTACTTTTTTCTTTTTTATTTTTAAATTAAGATGCTTAATTATTTCATCTAAAAAAATTAAACTAATCTCTTTTTCTTAAAAATAAAAAATATGGTACTGGTATAATTTTATGCATCTTAAATTATATATTAAGTATTATGTATTTCCCAACATAAAAGGGAAAAATAATAATAATAAAACAAAGGGAAAAAAAAAAAAAAAAAAAAAACAAAGGCATGCATAAAGTTAAGATGGTACTGAGGATACCGGAAGTGACATGGGCCGGATATGACCCTCGAAAAGAGGATCGGGCTGAGAAACTGGATTCAGCCCACACGATGATGTTGCGGAATGGGCCGAATACATGGGATCTTCCGAGAAGAGCTAGGCCCGTAAGGAATGAAGTTTGAGGTCAAGAGACCTAACTTAGGGAATTACTTATAGCACTTGTAAATGCCTATAAATAGACAGGAAAGAGAGAATGTAAATACAGTTTTTTTTTGTTGTAAATGTAATGAGATTCTGTGAAAATAGGGAGAGTGAATTCTTTGCATCTTCAATTGGCGCCGTCTGTGGGAATTGATGAAGAACATTCATTCATGCTTGATCAATGTCATGTTAATTCAAACTGATCCTTGAAGACGAAGCAAAATTTCTAAAAATTGAATCCAGATCGGAGAGATTGCAGTTTTTTCTGAAGGAATTCTTGATTACTGTTGGTTTTGACGTGTTTGCGTTGGAATTACACAGCTGAGATTTGCTTGATCGCAGCTAGATCCGGTGAGTTAGAAGCTAGAAAAGCTCAGATCTAGCAAACTGTGATCGCGATTCGGTGAATTTGAGTCCAGAACCGACGAGATTTGCATCAGTAAAGCTCAGATTTGATTAAGATCTTGTGATTCATGCCTTTGCTTCACTCTGAAATCATGATAGGAGGCGAGAGCTCCAATCCGGTGGAGAATGTCCAGCAGGTGAAGCTTGATGAGTTGATGAACATGATCGAAGTTCTCAGGAAAGAGAATGCAGAGTTGAAAGCTGGCATGCAGTGCCAAAAAGCTCCGGCATTTCTGCAACCGCTTCCGGCGGGTGAAGAAGTTATGCATCCTGTTGTTGCGCGTCAAGGTGAAGAGGAAGAGAACAATCTGACAAATCCTCGTCACGAGGAGGTTAGGCCAGATGATTTGCCGCCAAATCCTCTTCATTTTGATGATCGAGAAGGCTCAATTCACTTAGATCCACGGCGTGAGCAGATCAGGCGGAACGAGGCAATGACTTTTAATTTATATTAGGAGAGGTACAACCGAGAAGAAGCTGTGGAGTTTGGACATCACAAAACTACATCGATCTGGCAGAAGGAATACATGGAAGAAAGATCATCCGATTCGCTTTATCGACCTTCAATGGCTACGTTGGACTACCGAAACTCAGAAAGGAAATCTACGGATCAGAGAGCTGCCGCAAGGTTCCATAGAGAGAATGAGGCCCTTCGTTTAGCATCTCGGACGGTTGACTCGCCGTTTACCGATGAAATTCTGAATGCTCCGAGTCCAAGGAAATTCTCCATGCTAGTTTTCATCCTGTTTGATGGAACGACTGATCCGATCGATCATATGTATCATATCCAATTCAAAATGGCTCTGAACACGGAGAACGACTCCTTAATGTGCAAATGTTTTCCAACAAGCTTAGCTGGACCAGCGCTCAATTGGTTCAAAAACTTACCGAGGGGCTCGATTGATAGTTTTCGAAGTCTTTGCGATCGGTTCATCAGCCAGTACTATGGGAATAAGCGCCCAGCAAAAGATGTCTCCAGTCTGTTCACGATGCAGCAGCATGAAGATGAACGCCTCCAAGCCTTTCTTACCAGATTCAATTTAACCAAGAGCATGGTGATCGAGTGCTATCCGTTCACGGCGGTTCAGGCATTCAAGCTGGCTATGATTCGTGGGACTCTGTTCCACACAAGTCTGGTGGTGAACACGCCACAGACTATGGATGAGTTGAACGAAAGAGCTGATGGTTTTGTATGCTTAGAAGAAGAAGAAGCAGCTAACGCTCGGAAGACATCCATAATAACAACACAAGAGAAAACCAAAGCAAAAATTAGGCAAAAGCAGGCTCAGTTACAGCGTCAGACCTCTTGGAAAGCTGAGAAGAGGCCCAGAGAGAAAGAGCTGGTTACTTCGCTGAAAGTCACCCTGGCAAAGCTGTACCAGGAAAATAAAGATAAGTTCCGACCTCCTTTACCTATTAGACTGCCCCTCGACCAGAGGGACCAGTCTACGCATTGTGCTTTCCATTTTGACTTTAGCCATCAGATTAATAAATGCAGGAACTTAAGGAGGCAGGTGGAGATATAGCCATAGGGGAGTTCGCAAGTTATATCCAAGGCACGGCGGTGGAACAGAACCGACCAATGGAGCAAGTAAAAAGGAATCAAAAGCCGAGCTCCCACAATTCGCAACCAGTTCGCATAATCAATGCGATTCATGGTCGGCTCGAACTGGCTGAAGAGTCAGAAGAACTGCTTAGAGCACGCCTCCACCAGACATAGATGAAGAAGATGATAGGTAGTGTAAACACTCTGCATCAGTAGAACGCATCAACTCAAATCAAGTTTGACAGAACTGACCTATTATGCGTTTAGATTCCTCATGAAAATCCGTTAGTCGTCAGTTTGACAGTGGCCGAATGTTTGGTACGCAAAGTTCTGATTGATCCTGGAAGTAGTGCGAACGTCATGCCGAGGGACACATTTGATCGGCTCGAGATCAAGCCAGACCGGCTCAAGCCCACTGGGAATCCTTTGCTAGGGTTTGATGGAAAACTAGTGGAGCCCATCGGTACGATGGAAGTAGCAGTGCATGCTGCAGAGAGGGTTCTGATGGAGAGCTTTGTGGTTGTCGAGATCCATCCCTCTTACAACCTTCTGATGGGCAGAGGGTAGATCCACAGAGTTCAAGGTGTTCCTTCCACTCTGCCCCAAGTAATAAGATGGCTAGGGCCAGACGGCACCAAAGTGATTGACATTCATGGGGACCAAGTTGAAGCTAAAGAATGTTATTTAGTGACACTGAAATCCGCTGGGAAAGGAAAAACACATGTTCGATCGGCGAGCCCGATATAGCAATTACAGAAACCTCCACCCAAGTAGAATGGGGAGGAGGAGCCAGTGGACTTGACTGAAGAACCCCTTATTGATGTACAGATCGATCAGTCTAAGCCAGAGCGATCTACTCGAGTGGGAGTAAGACTCACCGAGAGGGAAAAACAGGAATTAATTGATTTCCTATCTCACAATGCCGATGTATTTGCCTGGAGTCACTTAGACATGCCTGGAATTAGCCCTTTGGTATCCTATTACTCCCTGAACGTTAATCCCAATGCAAGACCTGTAAAGCAGAAGCAGCGAAGGTTTACTCCAGAATGCAACCGGATCATAGCCGAGGAGGTTGATAGGCTGCTTGATGTGGGATTCATAAGAGAAGTGTACTATCCCGACTGGTTGTTAAACGTTGCTGTTGTGCAGAAGAAGAATGGGAAGTGGCGAGTGTGCATTGACTTCACCAATTTGAACAAAGCCTGTCCGAAAGATAGCTTTCCGCTGCCCAAGATTAATCAAATGGTGGATGCTACTACTGGGTATGAGCGTTTAACCTTCTTAGATGCTTATTCAGGTTATAATCAGATCCCCATGGATCCTGCTGACGAAGAGAAAACTTCTTTCGTTACCGAGCGAGGAACCTATTGCTACAAAGTTATGCTGTTCGGATTGAAGAACGCTGGAGCAATTTATCAAAGGCTTATTAGCAAAACTTTCAAGGATCAAATAGGGAAGACAGTGGAAGCCTACATTGATAACATGGTAGTAAAAAGTAAGAAGAAAGTTGACCATCTAAAACATCTACAATATTTGATGTGTTGAGACAATATGGAATAAAGCTCAATCCAACTAAGTGCTTATTCGGCGTGAGTTCTAGTCAGTTCCTGGGACACGTGGTTAATCATAGAGGCATAGAAGCTAGCCCTGCCCAAGCAGAAGCTCTGACTAAGAATGCCGAGTCGAAGACAATCAAAGAAGTGCAAGCATTTACGGGTCGGATAGCTGCATTGAGCCGGTTCATTTTCAAATTGTCAGATCGCTGCAAACCATTTTTTGACACAATACGAAGCCATGGGAGACAGGTTTGGGGGGATGAACAGCGCCGAGCATCAACTGGTTTGAAAGAATATATGCAGAACCTTCCGGTCCTGTCAGCTCCCAAACTAGGAGAAAAACTATTTTTATACCTCGGGGTATCCAGCATCGCGACAAGTGGCGTTCTGATTCGTTGTAAAGAGGGAAAGCAATATCCAGTGTTCTATATTAGCAAAACGATGACTGAGGCAGAACGACACTATTCAAAGGCTGAGCGGGTGATACTCTCGCTAGTATATGCGAAAAGAAAGCTCAGGCATTATTTTGAATCCCATATATCATCGTTCTAACCACTTTCCCTATCAGAATAATCCTGCACAAACCAGACCTCTTAGGGAGGATGACGAAGTGGGCCATAGAGTTAAGCTCATTTGACATAACATATGAACACAGAATGACGGTCAAAGGGCAAGCAGTGGCAGATTTCTTACTAGAATGTGATTC
Source organism: Cornus florida (assembly GCF_030987335.1). Taxonomy (NCBI): domain Eukaryota; kingdom Viridiplantae; phylum Streptophyta; class Magnoliopsida; order Cornales; family Cornaceae; genus Cornus; species Cornus florida. Next base: position 29,161,226 of record NW_026775572.1, read on the forward strand.
AGAAGACATGGAGGAAGACCTTCGAGGTTGCTTGTGGAAACTCTTTGTCGATGGATCCTCAAATCAGATGGGGGCAGGCATTGGGGTCAAACTGCAGACACCGAAAGGCACGTCCCTAAGTCAAGTGCTCCGGCATGAATTCAGAGCCACTGACAATGAAGCAGAATATGAAAAGCTACTGGCTGGACTTAAGCTCGCCAAAGAGCTGAAGGTCAAGAATTTGACCGTCTTTAGTGACTCGCAGTTAATTGTCCGGCAGGTGAATGGCGAATATGAAACCAAGGATGAAACGATGGAAGCATATCATTCTGCTGTTATGCGAGAAGTCGGAAACTTTGAAAAAATTGAATTCATCCAAATACTGAGAGAGCATAACGAATATGCCGATCGGCTAGCATGTAGCGCCTCGAGTTCTGGAGAGACATTGGCAAGGGTGATTCCAGTAGGAATATTGAACCAGCCATCCATTTTTGAAGAACCTTCGGGCCCAGATTCTTGGCAAGTGAATGTTATTCCATATGAGCCAAGTTGGATTGATCTGATCATAACTTATATTAGGGACGGTACTCTGCCTGAACAAAGAGATGAGGCTAGGAAAATCAAATCGAACGTTGCAAAGTACGCCATAGTGCATAACCAGTTATACAAGAGGTTTTTTTCTGGGCCGTACTTAAAGTGCGTTACCCCCACAGAGGCTCGGCAGATATTGCGGGCTATTCGTGAAGGTGTGTGTGGAAATCATTCAGGGGGAAGATCTTTAGAGCACAAAGCAATGATGCAAGGGTACTTTTGGCCGAACATGTCACGAGATGCGGAAGAATTCTCTAGAAGATGCGATAAGTGCCTAAGGTTCGGACCGTTAATCTACCAACCACCTGAGGACTTGCACGTGCTGGCCACACCATGGTCTTTCGCACAATGGGGGATGGATGTGGTTGGTCCTCTGCCAACTGCAAGAGCTCAGAACAAATATGTATTGCTGGCAACAGATTACTTTACCAAATGGGTGGAAGCAGAGCCATATCCGAGCGTAACACAAACCCATATAAGACGCTTCATCTGGAATAATATTATTTGCCATTTTGGTGTTCCGAGATCAATCGTTATGGATAATGGGACTAATCTCGATGGCAAGCAAGTCGGAGAATTGCTGGAAGAATATGAAATTAGCCAAAAGTTGACAACAGTAAGTCATCCCCAGGCCAATGGACAAGCAGAAATTACGAATAGAACAATTTTCGCTTGTATCAAGAAGAAACTGGAAGACCATAAAGGGAAGTGGCTGGACGAACTCCCAAACATCCTATGGGCTTACAGAACGACCCCTAGATGGCCGACCGAGGAAAGCCCATTCGCCATGGCATACGGAACTGAGACAGTCATACCGGTTGAATATTTGGTTCCAACTGTCCGAAGTTTAACATGGAATCAGGAACAGAATGACAAAATGCTGAGATTTAACCTTGATATGTTAGAGGAAAAGAGAGATACTGCGGCAATAAGGCTTGCATCCTATCAACAGACACTGGCTAGCAGCCACAACAAAAGGGTGAAGTATAGAGATTTCACACTTGGCGATCTGGTTCTAAAGAAGAAGGTAGGAATGGTTAAAAAGATGATGTTACCTTGGGAAGGACCAACAGAATTACAGAAGTCATAGGGAAGGGGGCATATATACTAGAGACCATGGCTGGAAGGTTGGTTAACAAGCCATGGAATGCTACATCTTTAAAAATGTATTATCTGTAGAAAGTTTAAAGTTCTAATTTTGGCATTATTCATTTTCAGTTGTATAGAATTCCGAAATTTATAAAAAGTTATCTTCTTCTGAAAAGTTGAGTGTATGAAAATAGCAAAGTAAGTGGCAGCTAGCACTATGAGCCGAACGCCAAAAACTTGCCAAAAAGTAAAAGAGTGAAACTGGCAAGTGACATTCTAGCCGAGCGCCAACCACTCAGCAAAGTAAGTGGCAGCTGGCACTATGAGCCGAACGCCAAAAACTTGCTAAAAAGTAAAAGAGTGAAAGTAGCAAGTGACATTCTAGTTGAGCGCCAACCACTCAGCAAAGTAAGTGGCAGCTGACACTATGAGTCAAACGCCAAAAACTTACCAAAAAGTAAAAGAGTGAAAGTGGCAAGTGGCATTCTAGCCGAGCGCCAACCACTCAGCAAAGTAAGTGGCAGCTGGCACTATGAGCCGAACGCCAAAAACTTACCAAAAAAAAAAATATATGTGGCAAAGTGACACACTAGCCGAACGCCAACCACTGACATACAAAGAGAAACCAGATCAGATAGCATTAAATTATTAAGTAAAGGGATTTTTGGCTAAAGTTCAACCAAAAGTCAGCCATCTCATTAATAATGAAGTTTATGAGTTACAAAAAATGAGGTATACAGATGACAAAAGTGCAAAAGGAAGGAGCTCGGTACATCAGAAAGGTTCTAACTAGAAGCATTTGCCCCGTCAGCTTCTTGATGGTGTTGAACGATCCCCTCATCACTATTGGCGGTTCCGTCCTCACGAGGAGGAGAATCAAGCTGAATAATAGAATCATTCTGCTGAGTTCTATCCTCAGTAGCATTGGAAGAATCATTTTGCCGAGGCTCATCCTCAGTAGCAGTGGCGGATGGAGTCACGGTGGACAGAGGAAGAACGCCCAGAGGTTGAGCAGTAGAGGGAGTAGGAGTGATCCTGGAAGAGGCGATCTCTTGGCATTCATCAAATATGCCCTTAGCAGGGGTGGAGTCTGGGTCGGCATAAACACCCAGAGGATCAATCTCCAGCTCTTTGTCAACCTCATCAAGGGTAGAACCGGTCTGACCTTCAGTTGGAACACGATCGGTATAACCCTCTCGGAACCCCTGAGCATATCTGAGGGCCCTAACCCTAGAAAACCGAGCGTGCAGAGCTAGTATACCACCATTTACCTTACTGATGGTGTTGAGTAAAGCATCACGCTCGTCTAGAGCTCTTTTCTCAAAGGCCATCCGAGCGGATTGCTCATCACTCAGAAGGCGTTGAAGTTTTTCCTTCTCAGCCTTAAGAGATTCTCGCTCAGTATGCCAGACACTCTTTTCAAGTTGCAGAGCGTCCTTTTCGTCCTGAAGAGAGTCTGTCTCCTTTTTCAGAACGTCCCTCTCTTTCTCAACTTTGTTGAACTGAACCATCAGCTCGGCATTCTGAGTAACTAAAGCATTGTTCTCCTTGTTAGCTGCACCAAGGTTGTCAGAGAGCTTACGAGCCTTGGCATTTCCCATCTCAACTTGCTTCTGCATGGCCATCATCCCAAACAGGGTCTGCAGAGATATACACGATAACTAATTAAGCCGAGCAGGTGATCAGAAGTAATCAAATGTAAAGACTATGTAAAGATTCATTGACTGAGGGGCAAAAAGTTACCTCCATGGCAGACAAGGGGAACCGGCTGAACACTTCTTTCTGAGACAGACCCTTGGCTACCTCAATATCTTTAGGAGTCCACATGCTCCTGTAGTATGCCATAACGGTCTGACCATTCTTTAACATGGTCTCGTCCGGCTTTATAGACGATCCGTCCGTTCGAATAAAGCGAGGGTTCCATGGTGCCGATACAGAGGCAGAGGCATTAACAGAGATAGGCCTAGAGAGGGCAGGAGGCCTAGTCAGAGGATGCACGGACACACTTGGCCCAGATGGCCTAACCATTTGTGACAAAGGAATGTCATCAACGCTGAGGCCGTTTTCCTTTCACCTTTTCTCGAGCGGCAACAGTAGCAGAGTTGGGAAGGTTGCTGACAGAAAGGGTCACGTTCGGATTGACAGGTGTAACATTGGAGACCGGGTCGGTAGCCATCACTGTCGGATCGATGGAAGAAGTGGTATCAGAAATAGTGGCAGAAGAAGATACTGAAACTGGGGAAGAAGTTGCCGCAGGGGCAAGAACGGTCCTGGGGGCAGCTTTCTTCCTGCCGAAGGAAGGGATCTGGAGTTGACTTATTGTCTTGCCAAGGGCTGAGAGAATAAGAAGGTTGTCTGAGGTAAGAAGGTCCGAGCAAGAGGGAATGTCATTCAGAACGTACTTCTTCAAATAGTTATCCCTATCTCTGCAAACACTGTAACTCAAATCATCACAAGGAATGCCTAAGGAACGGCATAAGAAAGTACAAAAGCGAGGAACGCAAATCTCGCAAAGACAGTCACTCTTATGCGTTTTGTATTTTTTATACGAAGAGACAGAGCACTCGCCAAAAGCGCTCGGGATAGGGAAGTCCTTTGCGGCTGGAGAAAACTAGGCTCCCCTAATCCCAATTATATTTTTCCTCCAACCCTTCTCAGATTTGATTTTATCTTTGCATTTGGACCTCTTCTCAATTGGGTAGAAATGGTAAAATGGTTCATCAGTTCGGATTTTGCTAACCTTGTAACAGAGGAGAAGATCTATGAGGTCAAGATCTAGACCTCTGTCACGGTTCAGAAGCAACATAACAAATAGAACCCTAAGAAAATTTGGGTTTACTTGCAAAGGGGAAAGTTTCAGTTTATTAAAAACGTAGCTAAAGAAGGGATGCAGAGGGAATCTAATGAGATTTAATTGAAGATTGGAAAACAAGACCTCGCCAGGAAGAAGGCCAACACCAGTCCTAATATTTACATCTTTGGGGCAAGCCCTAATTTGAATGTCATCAGGAAGGTTTAGTCTCATACGAAGAACACCTAAGTCTATAGTCATGGTGAAAACGAACAAAGATCCTGAGGAAGAACAGCAAATCCCTAGAGGAGGAGAAAAAAACAAGACTAACCTCGAAAGATTGAACACCGCAAAGAGCACTGCAAGATCACCGGAAAAAGAAGCTTTTGCAAAAGTTCACCGTAGGAGATTTAACTCAAAAGGGACAGATGAAGATTTGACTAACGGTGAAGCAAGATAGAGACGGTAAAGAGGACTGATAGAACATCTCTGTGGTTTATAAAGACAAGGTGGGCCCGAAGGTCGAAGAGTCAGGAAAGCAAGGAGTTTTTTGAATCTCAAAGCACCGACTCCCAAATCTAACCGTCCATTCTTCCATGCGATCTTCTCGAGCCATCAAGCCATGATTAGCAGCCTCTAATAATTACCCCCTAATAAATCAAGGAGTAATTATGGGGGCAGTTGAGGATACCGGAAGTGACATGGGCCGGATATGACTCACGAAAAGAGGATCGGGCCGAGAAACTGGATTCAGCCCACACGATGACGTTGCGAAATGGGCCGAATGCATGGGATCTTCCGAGAAGAGCTAGACCCATAAGGAATGAAGCCTGAGGTCAAGAGACCCAACTTAGGGAATCACTTATAGCACTTGTAAATGCCTATAGATAGACAGGAAGGAAAGAATGTAAAGGGAGTTTTTTTGTTGAAAATGCAATGAGATTCTGTGAAAATAAGGAGAGTGAATTTTTTGCATCTTCAGGTACCTATTTTATTTTATATTGGGAAATGCATAATATTTGATATATAATTTAAGATGTATAAAGTTATACTGGTACCATATTTTTTATTTTTAAGGAAAAAAGATTGGTTTTATTTTTTTAGATGAATGAATTAAGCATCTTAATTTAAAAATAAAAAAGAAAAAGAAAAGAATTAATAACAAATTATAATTTATGTGAAATATATGTATTGAATCAAAAAATCATTTTAGATGTCTACATTTTTAAGAATTTGGGACATTTATAAAGTAAATAACAAAAAAAAAAGAAAAAAAAAAGTGAACAATATAAAGTTTTTTTTTTAAACTTTTTTTTTTGTATAAATTATTCATGAGGGTAGATTGGTCCAATTTATTAAATTGTAAAGTTAAAAAAGTCTCCTAAACCGTCAAAGGGTAATTTGGTCAATTTTTTGGGGGATCTTTGTTCATTTTTGAACCTTCAGGGGATGTCTTTGTTCAAAATACAGGTAAGTTTTCCCTTAATGTCCTTTTGCCAAACCTCTCGCAGATCGGATTGGATCGGATCGGATCGGATTGAATTTTGACAGTCCAATTCGTGAGCTACGGATTCAATTTTTTTTAATCCACCACTAATCTGTAAGTGTAGCAATCCGATCTGATCCACAAGAATTGAATCGGATTCGCGAATTCATGAATTATTTGTCTACCCTTATATTCTGGTACTCACAAATGCGTTACTAGTGCATCATAGGTCTATAATTATGCTGTAGTGTTAGTTATTTATTTAATTTTTTTCGTAAGTTTATATGGGACTCATTTGATGTGTGCAAATTTAAATGCCATAGTTGCTTCTCTATTTTTCTCGACCATATTTTTCCTAAAACTTGTTCATCACAGTAACGATCTGAAATGAATCATTGTTTACCAGTGTACCATTTTCTCATTGGATTTGAATCTTGATTTTAAAAGCCCAAAGTCAAGTCAAGGTTTGAAAACTGGAATAAAGAAGAAAGAAGAAAGAAAAAAGAAATGATCATTGTTTTTAAATGCCGTTCAGCTCACAACACCATAACTGTGTTTCTTAATCCGCCTGGCAGAATTAGGGCATTAAATTTCTGCTACAGTCCCAGATATATGGTCTCCAACTGGGGCTGGAGAAACTTGATAGAATTGAATCCTAAGGGCCCGTTTGCAACCTTTTCGGTTTTGCAATTTTTTTTTTTCATCGAAAATAGAAATTACATTTTTTTTAAAGTATTTTTAATAATAATGGAAAACATTTTTGGTAACGTAAATTTCGTAACATGTATTTCGGAAGATTCCATTTTGTTTTACTGTTTCAACTCATGAATTCTAAAACAAAAAATTTCTATTAAGGCATAAATGACAAAATTTTAAATATTTTTTTTATTCCATCTTAATTTATTTTTGTGTTGGGATCTTAAATATGGATATACTTTGGCCGATATATATATATATATATAAATGACAAGTGGTAACCACCACGAAGACTTGAATTTTAGACCTCCTTTTTGTAAAGCAAGAGACGTATGAGTGACCACTGGCCCTTTTGGTAAGCCAATATTTTATGCATAACTTATCAGCTCATTGCACTCATTGCAAGACCCTTCAAAAATAGCTAGCCACATCATGAAGTAACTCTTGTAAGCGTACTCCAACTATACTTTTAGGCTATGTTTGGTAGGGTGGGTTTGAAAGGGAAGGATAACATTAGTTATGAAGGAAAGGGAAGGGGAGGATAATTTTAACCTCCTATCGCGTTTGGTTGATTAATGAAGGAAAAGAAAGGAAAGGATAATAATTATGTTTGGGAAAAGAAAGGAAAAGAAAGGGAAGGGAATTATTTTAATAAATTAACTATTATACCCTTTTATATTTTAATATATATATATATATATATAGTCTCATGTACTGGCCATAAGAAAAGAAAAAAAAAATAAAAAAATATGGCAAATCATTTCGGCCTCCCCAATCTCGCCTCCATTTCTATTTTATATATATGTGTGTGTGTGTGTATATATATATATATAGAGTCTTAACTTGAGACCACAATAAAAGAAAAATAAAAAAAATAGGGCAAATCATTTCAACCTCCCGAATCTCGCTCCATCTTTATTCTCCTTCTTAACACTGAACTCTCTCTCTCTCTCTGCACTATCAGATTGTTCAAATTCAAAACCCATATATTTCCAGTTTATCTCTGTTTGCAAGAATCAAAACTTCAAAACCCATATCGGCATCATTTCAGATTGTTTAAAAAATCAAAACCCAATTTCAGATTGTTCAAAAAAATCAAAACCCATATCAGTTTCCATCACCCGCTACTGTTCCAATTCGGGTTCGCCGTTCTCAACTCTCTAGCTTCACCGTTCTCAACTCTCAAGGGCAAAATTGGCAATTGAAATCACACACAAGCCTCTCCTTCCTTTTCCCTTCATTTCCTCTCATTTTTGGGAGGTTAAGAAATTTACTGTTGAAGGCACAAGTTAACCCTCTAAACCCTTCCCTTTCCTTCCAACAATTTTTGCCAAACACAAATTTTTAATCCCCCTTCATCACCTTCCCTTCCCTTTCCTCCCATTTCTACTCCACCAAATTGACCCTTAGGCTGAAAAATGATATTATTCTATTTGAGACATTACTATTGAATTTGTGAATGGTTCTGAGACATCAATATTGAATTTGTGAATGGTTGTGTGATGGTGAGTAAGGACGGATTCATGAATTGTTAATGGGGTGGGTTAATATTGATAATACTATTAGATCATGATATAATTGGCTGAATTTATGAATGGTTGTGTGAAGAGGGTATGTCACAAAGTATAGATATATCTTAGGCTCTGTTTGGTTAAATAGAATCAACTAAAAAATAAAGAAAAGTGAAAATTTTATAACTTTTTTAGAGTTTGGATAGAATGAAAATGAAATGTTCTAGAAAATTTGAATTTTCACAACTCGTTATTTTTCCTAAAACACACGAAAATAAAATTTTCTTGTGAAAGCAATGTTTTTCTATTTTGCATTCCTATTTTATCCACCAACTATATTGATAATGGTAAGCCACCAATAATTATTTTTTTTTTTTTTTTTATTGGATTTCAAAGAATTACAAACCAATAACAAATTTATTGGTGGTATAGTTTGAATAAACTTAGACTTCTATAAATAGTAATTTGTAAGTGTCAATTAATTGAAAACTATATCATTTTTTTTAGATATATGTTACTACTAATTAATTCTTTATTATTCTAATATTTATTTTATTATTTTACTATTTTTATAAAATAAGAAAAATATAATATAAGGACAAATTATGTAAGTACAAATATTTTTAGTAACTTTTATGCTCTTCAATACAATTTTCTTGAATAATTTTCACTTTAATCAAATGCATGTTAGAAAATAAATTTTTTCTTCATTCACTTCACTTTTCTTTTCATTTTTCATTTCTTTTCTTTCTAGTTCTATCTAACTAAATGAAGCCTTAGAATTTGTGTGGATTTCTTGAGAGTTGTTTGTCCGGATAGTGATTTAATATATAGGATTGTGAGAAAAAGTCAAAATATGTTGTTAAATTAAAAACCGTATATAGTTATGTGGAGTTTTTTTTTTATTTAAAAAAAGCCATTTAGAGTTTTTTATTTTTTATTTTTAGCTATGGTTCATTTTGCTACCATGCGCGGGGTAAATATTAGGAAATATATATATTTTTTGTTTTTGATTTGGATCTCTTTCGGCAACAGATATTATTTAAATAACAATAAAAATTACCAAACATATGTTTTGCTTCATTTCAGTACAATACTCACAACAGAAAACACAAAACAAAAGCATTGTCAAACATGACCTAACCCCATTCTTTCTCTTTTGAAAGTCACTTTTAATTATGTTTGATCTATACATCATGTGTTTACCTGCTAATTTATTCTTTATTCCATGAGAGGATTAAAGGTTGGACAAGCCCCATATATATATATATATATATATATATATATATATATATAATCATATTGACTTTACATATTTCTCCTTGTAAGTTATTTTTATTATCTTATACTCCCTCTGTCCTATTTTAATTGTCGCTTTTGAAAAATGTTGCTCACCACTTTAATTATCGCTTTAAAACGACAATTAAAATGGGATAGATATAGTATTTTTTTTTTTTTTTTTTACGTTTACTAAAATTCCTCTTCAATTATCATGTTGTAAGACTTTGACATATCAAAAGTAAAAGAAAAAGTTTGCATCACTATATATATTTTAGGGTAAAGTGCAAAAAACCCCCTTCAACTATTGACCATATGCAATTAACCCCCTGAGCTACAATTTGCCCCCTTGAACTATTGAATTTGGTGCAATTAACCCCCAATGTGACATCTCCGGCCAATTGGTGTAAATGAAAATAGTAAAAAACAATTTTACCCCTTACATAAAACTACGTTAGATTTTTCGTTCACTTTTCTCTCTCTAAAACATATGTTCTCTTTTGTTCACAACCAATTAAGCTTTGATCTTTAGTGAGTTTACTCTGAAATAGAGATTCAGGGGAAAAAGAAAGAAGAGATTTTTTTTTTTTTTTTTTCTTATATATCATCTCTAGGACCACCGCCAATAAGTAAACCCAAGAGCGGCAAGAAAAGACATCACATGTGAGCAACACTTCTTAAAGCCAGTAATCTATGTAAACATGCAATGAAACCCATCACAGTCGCAGCTGCTTTAGGTGAAGGAGGCGGCAAGGGAGGGAACTCAAGGCGAAGATTTGGAGCATTGTGAGAAAGATTCTACAAAATAAGTGATGCGACCCGAGCGTGTGCACAAAATAATGCACAACACTTTAGGTTTAGAATTAATGTCAAGTGGGCATCATATTTTATAATTTATAAACCGTTAGACACTTATACTATGGAGTATGAAGTGAGCAAGGATCGTCCCAAGAGATCTAAACAATTATAGGTTTTTCAGAATTGAATTCTACTTTAGTGCTTATGTGATTGCTAAAAAAGTTTGGTTTTGTGATTAGACTAATTTTAAACTTAATAATGAAAATAAAGAGTAGAGTATAAAAGATTGGAAGAGACTTAGGGTGTAGGATTCACCACTAAGCACATTCCCTAACTCACTCACTTTCAACTAATTGGGGAAATAATTAAATATAATTCTAATATAGCTAATACTTGCAAAGAAAAGTATGAAGCATCAATTTCAAGCTTGAATTGCGTACCTAATGACAAATAAACTTAGTGTAGTGTAATTCACCAATCCAAAGAATGGTCTATCAATTCAAGTTACAATTCTAGCTTACATTAATCTAGAAGATAATGCAATTGTGACAAAAAGTATAGAATTCAAACATAAGTATGGATGGTCTACTTATCTAATAATTGAATTGCAATTAAATTAATTAATCTTAAATTAAACTAAGTAAACATGAATTTAAAATTAATTAGACAATAAATTAACCTAAACATGGAGTGCCATCCATCAAATAGAAGTAATTTTTCATCAATTTGAACACGATTACAACTAATCAACCACATGCATAAACATCACAAGAATCAATTTACAAGGAATTCAAGTGTATAACTTGTTTATTCATCAATAACACATAAGACAACATGAGATTAATACGAATAAACAATTGAAAGAATTAAATCATGTTATTCAAGCCTATACATCAATTACATAAATAAATCCCCAAAAAATATGAAAAGAGAGAGAGAATATGTTACATGCTTAGGGTTTATCCAACCCTAAGTAGGAGAATTAGCCAATTACGGTTGATGGATTTGAAGATAGAATAATCTCCATCCTTGGATTCATCATCTCTGAGCTTCTTCTCAAAACCCTAGCCTGTTCTTGTTTTTTCTCCTCTTTCCCGTGTTTTTCCAGAGAGAAAAAAAATATACGATACAGAATATAAAAACTTAATAAAAAAATAATAATATTTACTTAAATAAAATAAATACTAATCCTAATCTAATGGCTCACTGGGCCTTAAGTAACAACCCTATTAAAGCCCAATAGTTCACAAAATAAGCCCAAACAATAAAAAAAAATCTATAATGTTGCCAAGTCCTGCGGGATCGATCCCTTGGAAATTTCCTTTAAGTCTTATTTAGCTCCATTTTAGCTCCGGGCTAATTGGTTTGCTTCTTCATCTTTGGGAACGTCATCAAAGGCCCGAGATTGACCGCTTTTGAAGAATAAACACACTATACGAGTAATGAGCTACGGCCTTTTTTTTCTGAACTTTTTCTGAATATCTTTGCTTGACTCCAAAAAAGCTTTAATAGACCGTTCTTAGCTCATTTTAACTTTATTGCCCTGAAATACACATAAACATAAATTAAGACTAAAACATGAAATTAAGATAGATGCAAAGATTGAAATACCCTAACTTAGGTGCTGAAATGTGCAACATTTAAGCACTTATCAATAAGGGCTTTCAGTCCATACACACCACCTGAAACACAATGAACCGCCACCATCAACACCACCACTGCCACACTAAGATGAGAGAGAAAATGGATAGAAATAACAAAAACCGAGATCTTCAAAGACTAAATTGTTGGAAACGGGTGCATTAAAAACATAAACTTTAGATAAGGTTTGTAATAGATTCCGCTAATAATTTTTTGCGAATCTCTAGATGAGCGCGTTTCTTTCCGTAAGGAAATAAAAGTGGTATATTTACTTTCTCAAATCCGTTTCTGGGTGAATGAGAAACTAGCTCCTAAGTGTGGTGTTTTGATAAGCCTAAATGGGTATGCAAAATGTGTGAAGTGTTTGTCTCACATGGAAAAAAATGTTGAAACTAATTGAAATATAAAAAAGTCAAATTTGGGCTTGGGCTTAGGCCTAATTATAAAGTCCAATTATTCTTTTTACTAAATGGAAATTTGGATTGAGCCTTTAATTTTAGGCTGGGCTTATTTAAATGGGTGGTTAGTTTTTGAATTTAAATTAAGAGTTAATTTTTTTTCCAAAGGGTTGCATATATTTCTAAATGGTTGCATCTGTTTTTCAAAGAGTTGTATCTGTTTCTAAAGGGTTGCAACTCAAAACCAACAGACATAACTATTCATGTGAACCATTGCAACCTATTGGAGTGGATGTGTCTATTGGTGAACAGACATCATGTGAACCATTGCAATCTATTGGAATGGATGTGTATATTGGTGAACAGACACCATGTGAACCATTGCAACATATTGGAGTAGATGTGTCCAGTGTGAAGAGACATATATAAATGGTTGTATCCAATGATGAAGAGACACCCAATCCGAAAAGGCACATTAATTAAAAACTACTTTTTAGTTTTTTTTCAAAGGGTTGCACCCAATCCGAAAAGGCACCTTGTTGCCTATAAATACTCCCTTTTGGATCATTTGCAAATCATTCATTTTCATTTTCTTCTATCTCCCTCTCTAGACTTGAACCCAACCCAAGTGGGTTCAAACCATATGTTAAGTGGTCCAAACTACTTAGACCCTAATTCAATTTCATCGAGCCATATTAAGATTGGTTTGAACCATTTGGTTCGGATTGCACTCAATTCAGCATTTATATAGTATAGATGCATTTTTTGAGTCAGAGAGAGTTACACGGAGAAGGTTCGCCGTATCCACGAGTTTGTAGTGCTGCTACTGGTGGATGTAGACCGTTGTATCCTGGGAGATAGACGCCACTGAGTTCGTAAGTACCATAGCGGGACGAATCTGTCTTAAGGACATAGTATCCAATACTAGCCTCGGTTCAGGTTCTTTATTTATTATTATTATTTTATTACTTTATTTTGTATATTTAATTAAATATAGAGTTGCATATTTAATTATTGATTTCTTAACATATTGTTAATTATCTCATGACATATTAGTATAAGGTTTGTTATATCTTAAATGTTACATGAAGCATATATATTTTACCAACATAAATTTCATCGTAATTTAAACAAATTTAAGAATCGATCTGTAAAATTGTGATTGCACAAATGGGTTTGTTGCGATTGTAACAGAGGATTCGATGCCCCGTACGGACTCAATTTCGCCGAATTTGCTCTGCAAAAAAAAAATGTAACAAAACTTCCTCTACTCTCTTCGTTTCAGTTTTCTAGAGAGAAAAACAATTTGGAGGCGGTGAAGGCTATTAGCTTGGGTTTATGCGTTGCGGCTAGAGATTTACGGCGGAGGACGGTGAGGAGGTTCTTGGATCTATTAGCAGGGTTGGTGTGTTGGGTATCGTGTGGTGATGGTGTCCGTGTTCCGAGCACCGCCGCAAGTCAGCGCCAAGCTTCGCCTCATCCGCCGACCTCCCTGGTTCCAAGCTCACCGCCGCCGAGATCAACACAATGACCTGGGTCCCCAAACTGGAACTCGCCCACTCGTTCCGGACTCACCACGGCACAGACAACCGGGCTTAGCTCGACGCGTTTCAGGAGGATGACGACAGATACCATAATTTCATTCACAAAGGACCTAATTAGAGTCGCTGGGCAAAGCCGCCGTCGAAGGTGTAGTTGTGGGGACGGATCGGATGGTAGTGATGGTATCTATCTGTTTTATTGACGATGAACAGTATGTATGTAGCATAAGGGCGCGTTTGGGTATTTTAAGTGGTTTTGGGTGTAAAGATAAAGGGTTGTATGGTTATTTAAAAATTTTGGGTTGTCACGTGACCAATCATGTGTGCCTTCATGGTCGGACGGGGTTAATTGCACCAAGTTGATTAGTTCATGGGGGTTATATGCTAAATTAGTAGATCAGGAGAGTTTTCTGCCACATGGCCAATACATCAAGGGAGTTTTTTTGCACTTTACCTTATATTTTATGTGTACTTTGAGTGTGTGCCAATTGGTGATTAATGTTGATTCTCGAACCCTTCCCCACTTTCAAACTTTCTCCAACTTTATTCTTGAATTCCACATTCAACCCATGAATTCCACATACAATTGTGATCACCCACCATGCACGTGTATTGATTTTGCCCATAGAAAAGACTCAACCTGAACTTGTTATCAAATTTTTTTTCTTTTTCTTTATAATGATCCAATAAAAAAGAAAAACCATCTAAGATTTTCTCATTGGAAAGAAAGAAAGAAAACAAGTTTTCTATGGAAAATTCTTGCTGTGTACAATTAGGGTCACTAAAGTTCAGAGAAAAAAATATTAGAGGGGTGTGATTTTATTTTTATATTGTCAATGTCGTGTAATAAATAATACACTCATGTTCTTTTTTTTTTAATTATTTTTTTTATTTTTAAATGCTACAAGTGCGTTGTGAGCTATGACTGAGTCAATCAGGTTATTTTTGCAATTGTATTTTTTAGTATTTTTAAAGACTGTGTCTTGAAAACTCGTTTAGGCCAAAAATAATACTGTCACTCTCTATCATAACAGATGCCTTCTTTTAAAAATAAAACTTAAATTACACAATCTTTTTTGTTGCATGAATTTCGGAAGATAACATTTATCCATTTTGTTTTACTGTTTCAACTCATCAATTCTAAAACAAAAAGTTCTATTAAGGCATAACTGACGAAATTTTAAATATGTTTTTCATTTTATCTTTATTTATTTTTGTGTTGGAATCATGGTCGGCCTTAGATATGGGTAAAAACCATATATAAGTTTGGCCGATATATATATATATATATTTATTTATATTTATATATTTAAAAGATAATTTAAAAGATAAGTGGTAACTAGCATTAAGGTTTGACTTTGGACCTCCCTTTTTGAGGTTAAGAGATGCCACTTGGCCCTTTGGTAGGCCAATATTTTATGCATAACTTATCAACTCAAATATTATTTTTCTAAAATTATGTTCTATAATTCTCCCCTTAGACATGTATAGATCCTAGCAATTCATTGCAAGACCCTTCGCTTATAAATACCTAGCTACATACTCCAACTATACTGAATGGTTGTGTGATAGTATATTATTCTATTTATTTGAGACATTCTACTGAATTTGTGAATGGTTGTGTGATGATGGGATTGACTGAATTTGTGAATGGTTGTGTGAGGAGGGTATGTCACAAAATATAGATCTGTGATTTATTTAGAATTTGTGTGGATTTCTTTGAGTGTTTGGTCCAGATAGGTAGTTAAGATAGAGGATTGTGCAGTATATAGTTACGGGAGTTTGTTTATTATTATTTTTTCACTTATAAAAATTCTTCATTTTAGAGATTTATAGTTTCTCCCTCTACCTTTCATTCCCTTTTCATTTTTAAATCAAACATAAAGTATATACATTTCTTAAAATAAAAACCACAACTGCCAGTAAAAAAAAAAAAACATTTAGTGTTTTTTATTTTTATTTTTTATTTTTAGGTATGGTTCATTTTGCTACCGTGCGCCGGGTAAATATTGGGAAATATTAATTTTTTATTTTTGATTTGGGTTTAAATAATAATAAAAATTACCAAACACACTTAGATGTTTTGCTTTATTACAGTGCACTACTCACAACAAAAAAACACAAAACAAAAACATTGCCAAACATGACCTAACTCCATTCTTTCTCTTTTTAAAGTCTCTTATAATTGTCCCCCATATATATATATATATATATATATATATATATATATAGTATTTTTTATAATATTGACTGTACCTATTTTTCCTTGTAAGTTATTTGTATTATCTTATATTAATTTTTAGCTTATATATATATATATATATATATATATATATATATAGTATTTTTTATAATATTGACTGTACCTATTTTTCCTTGTAAGTTATTTCTATTATCTTATATGAATTTTTAGCTTTTTTACGTTTACTAAAATTCCTCTTCAATAATCATGTTGTAAGACTTTGACATATCAAAAGTAAAAGAAAAAGTTTCCATCACTATATATATTTTATGTGTGTTTTGAGTGTGTGTCAATTGGTGATCAATGTTGATTCTCGAACCCTTCCCCACTTTCAAACTTTCTCCAACTTTATTCTTGAATTCCACATTCAACCCATGAATTCCACATTCAACCCATGAATTCCACATACAATTGTGACCACCCACCATGCACGTGCAATGATTTTGCCCATAGAAAAGACTCGGCCTGAACTTGTTATCAAATTTTTTTTTTCTTTTTCTTTATAATGCTCCAATAAAAAAGAAAAACCATCTAAGATTTTCTCATTGGAAAGAAAGAGAAGCAAAACAAGTTTTCTATGGAAAATTCTTGCTGTGTACAATTAGGGTCACTAAAGTTCAGAGAAGAAAATAATAGAGGGGTGTGATTTTATTTTTATATTGTCAATGTCGTGTAATAAATAATACTCATGTTCTTATCTTCTTGTTCTTTCTTCTTTCTTTTTTTTTTTTTTTTAATTTTCTTGTTCTTTCTTCTTCCTTTTTTTTAAAAAAAAAACAAAAATTCTACAAGTGCGTTGTGAGCTATGACTGAGTTAGTCAGGTTATTTTTGTAATTGTATTTTTTAGCATTTTTAAAGACTATGTTTTGAAAACTCGTTTAGGCCAAAAATAATACCATCACTCTCTATCATAACAGATGTCTTCTTTTAAGAATAAAACTTAATCTCTCTTAACGGGTGTCACTATCACGTTCCGAGTGCGTTGTCGCTCTTAGGCTCTTCACGTGTTCTAGCTCAAATTCTCACTATTTATGACTTAATTATGCTATTATTACGGTCTCGCTCTCGAATTCGTTTTTGCTCCTGCTCTCGTGCTCTATGTGACTTAGAGTAGAACTTTTTAAGAGGAAAATAATTATTGCATTGCCCCTTAAAAAATTATTAAGTTATTTTTCTAAGTTTGAATGTCTGTATAATTAAATTTGAAATTTTTAAATTTTTAAATAAGAGTATTTTATTCAAAGATGTGAAATGTATATTTTGAATGTTTAAAATGGATAAGTATTTTGAGACAATCTAAATATATATATATATATATATATGGACAACCAAATTAGGACACCAGAGAGTACATCAAGTGGTCCAACTATCTTGGGAAGTTACATCAAAACATAAAAATTAAGAAGAAGAAAAAAATGATTGAGAGGAAAAAGAAATACATAGGGAGTAGTTTAGAGATTCCAACCCACAAAAGGGCTTGTTTTGTTTTTTAAAAAAATTAATAGTTTTTAAGAAATTTGAAAGTGAAAAGTGATTCTAACCGAACTCATTTTAAAATTATTTTTTGTTTTGTTGTTGACTAATGGTCTCATAATTTGAGGACCTTCTCCGGTTCTTTTAAGTTATAAGCCTAGGAGTCTCCTCCTCCACCATGTGAGTTTGTAACATTCTTTCCAATCCAAAGTAAGAGAAAACCTCCTAACTAGGGCTACAAATAAATTGGATTTCGGCTGGATGAATTATAATTTATATTTAATTTGTTTAATTAACGAATTATCATATTCAAATCACTAATATATTATAATATTAAATCTTTCAATTCATACTTTAATTATTATGTCTCAAATTCAAATTCAGAACAAAATTCAATCCATTGACTTATCTAGTTAGAAGATTAGGTGAAGTAGAGAGTTATTAACATATAAAATGATGTCATTATATAACTATGCAACTGCAACCTAATGAATCTAATGGGACATAATTAATATAAATAAATTAAATAACAAAATATATATATATGTGTGTGCGTGTGTAATTCACTATCGAATTGAATTACCTTTAATTCATATTCGGTTTGTTAAGGTAATGAGTTATCGAATTCGAATCATTAGTGAGTTATCGAATTTCTTATTCAATTCATAATTAAATCGGATTCGAATCAAAGTCTTATTCATTGACTAATTTAAGTGTAACATTCTCTCCTATTTGAACATGACGCCCTAATAGTAATCCAACCACCCTGGTTTATTCTCATATATCTTATAATGGTAAAAATTTAATCTGTTAAATAGTATTACCTACTCATTTCTATAAACTTCAAAATTTCTTTAATTTGATGGTGTTTACCTACTCATTTCTATTTAGTCAAAATTTTCCCTAAACCTTTGATCATGGCAAGGCCATTGTAATTTTTGTTACTACTTCTTATTTATACAACATTCGACTTCCAACAAAAAAAAATTCCCTAAACCTCTCTCACACATGAGAACCAAACATTCTAAATTTGTAACTGATATATGCACGCGGCCACATACAATTACATTTTCCTATACAGTTGACCCTAAAGTCTAAACATAACCTACTCACGCCCGTTTCACGTGACTGATTCTGTCTCATTCATTCATTCATTCATATATATGTTGCAGAGCTTAACTTGATTATTCGGTTAATTCGTCATCAAAACACACTACTCCTCTCTCTCTATATATCTATATCTATATATATATATATATATATATATATATTTGTACATTACAACTCTGGGTCTCCTTAACTTCCCTAAATCCAACCATGGGACCCTAAATTGACGTTTTTTTTTTTAATCTGGCACTCTGTCTCTCTCCTCCATCCATGGCCTCCCACCAACACAACCACTCAGACCTCAACAAAAACGGCACCACCACCACCACCACCACCACCACCGCCATCGCCGTCACTAACAATACCCTAAACCACTCCCCCAACAAAAACAAAAAGCCAAAGCTCTCTCTCATCTCCGACGCCGAGCTCCGATCCGAATTCGCCCACCACGACCCCGCCATCGCCCGGATCAACAACGGCAGCTTCGGCTCCTGCCCGGCCTCCATCATCGCCGCTCAACAGCTATGGCAGCTTCGGTATCTCCGACAACCCGACGACTTCTACTTCAACCAACTCCAGCCCTCCATCCTCAAAACCCGAACCCTAATCAAAGACCTCGTCAACGCCGACCACGTTGACGAGATCTCCATCGTCGACAACGCCACCACCGCCGCCGCCATCGTCCTCCAGCAGACGGGCCGGGCCTTCACCGAGGGCAGGTTCCAGAAGGGCGACGCCGCCGTGATGCTCCACTACGCCTACGGCGCCGTCAAGAAGTCTGTCCAGGCCTATGTATCACGCGCCGGCGGTCAGGTAATCGAAGTTCAATTACCATTTCCTGTTAATTCCAAGACTGAAATAGTCAACGAGTTTCGGAAAGCCCTAGAAAGGGGCAAATCGAACGGTCGTAGGGTTAGGTTAGCGGTGATCGATCACATCACATCGATGCCGAGTGTTGTGATTCCGGTCAAGGAATTGGTTAAGATCTGTAGAGACGAGGGTGTTGACCAAATCTTTGTCGACGCAGCACACGCAATTGGGTGTATTGATGTTGATATGAAGGAAATTGGGGCTGATTTTTACACTAGTAATCTGCATAAATGGTTTTTCTGTCCACCCTCCGTTGCATTTTTGTACTGTCGGAAAACCGAAAGCTCATCGGATTTGCATCATCCGGTGGTATCACATGAATATGGAAATGGATTGGCAATTGAGAGTGCGTGGATTGGGACGAGGGACTATAGTTCGCAGCTTGTGGTGCCGGAGGTTATGGAGTTTGTGAATAGGTTTGAAGGTGGGATTGAGGGGATAAGAAAGAGAAACCATGATAAGGTTGTTGAAATGGGAGAAATGTTGGTTAAAGCTTGGGGGACAAATCTTGGGTCTCCACCGGAGATGTGTTCGAGTATGGTTATGCTTGGGTTGCCGGCATGTTTGGGGATTTTGAGTGATTCCGATGGTTTGAAGTTGAGGACCCATTTGAGGGATTGCTTTGGTGTTGAAGTTCCAATATATTATAGAGCACCGAAAGATGGGGAGGTTAATCCGATAACAGGGTATGCACGGATATCTCATCAAGTTTATAATAAGGTTGATGATTATTATAAGTTAAGGGATGCTGTTAACAAACTCGTTAACAATGGAACTACCTGTGCATCTCTCTCAAATTGAAAAAGGTACGGAATTTTCATTCATGGAAGTGGTCTGCAAGCTAATTATCCTGTAATAATACATTTTTGCACTGCTTGTATGCTTTCAACTTATTGTTAATACAATTTTAAAGTTTAGCTTTTAGTATAACTTTCACTTGTAATAACAACCACCTCATTGACAAGCTTAACTACCATCCATTTCTGAGAGGTTTGGTGAGATCTTAGTAATTCTTTGAACTCTGCTTGTGCTCAAACTTTTTATTTTTTATTTTTTATTTTTATCACCTATTGTGTTCAAGACCTTGTTTCAATCAATTTGGGACTGTACCCTCCTCCAAACCTTACGCCAGTAGTTCCTAATATGCCTTTTAGACACTGATTATGAGATATATTTTATGAAAATGTCACTACACTGTTGCTGAGAGAAAATAATATACTGTGCAAACTGACAGATCAGGGTAGACTGGACAGGTGGAGAGCTAGATTTTTTAAGGTGATTGCTGACAATTTACAAACCCATTCGCCACTTGTCTTTTATATGGAAATCCATGGGACTCTCAATCTGGTCACAAGCACCACTACGATGATGAACTGTGTGTCACATCTTATCTCGCTTCATGACACTCTGCAAGGAATAATTTCCCACTTTCCACTTCACATGCGACTCAAATATCCATAATGTCCTCCACTTATATCAATCTCCAAATTGATGCATACAATGCTTAGATCTTGAACTTTAGCAGGTGATCAAAATAAGATCTCTTTATACAATACTCACTATTAGGAAGATATATCTCTCACACACCCTCAAGTCTCAACTGGTTTGGTATCTCCAGTACTAGGTGCCAGTGCCATATCTCCACCATACATAGCTCAAGTATGCGATCTTTACACAGGTGCTTCTCTCTAAAAAGGATTATTCATTGCTTCTGTTTGCAATGTAAAAAAATTGTCTGGTGCATGCATGTTGATGTGTATTACATATGTATGGGTGGTAAGAAGGGACCAAAGAGCTCCTCAAGCTCATTGAATGGCTCGGAGTGACCTTTGAGTTATGTCACGAGCCACCTTGAATGTTAAGGGTTTGTGTGATTCACTGAATAAATTTAAGATTCATTGAGGTGTGTTTCCTTGAGAGAGAGAGAGACTGTGTGACATTTAAGACACATGGATGTTCTCTTATGACATGGCAATGTTTACACTCGGTTCTAACGTTTACCTCAGGCACCCTTGTCAACATGATATGACTTCAATATGGGTATAGTATATGGGTCCAAACAAGTATTAGCATGTCAAAACACGCGAGGGTGAAAGAAAAATAATAAATTTTCACCTACTGCCTACTGGATCTCTTCAAATTAGGGTTTTCAATTGTGGAACTATTGCCATGTCGTAGGAGTTTGATGATACTAAACTTGTATCAAAAAATTGATAGAAGCAGTATTTGATAGGAGCAAGAAGATGAGGATGAATGAGATGCTGCACCTGCTGTCGCTCTTAAACGAGTTTCTGTTTTGGACGCACTCAGCTTTGTTTGTGTCTAGAGAAAAAGGAGTCTATGTAATATGATAAATCCTTCTAAATTTTGATAGTCCACATTTGCACTCCAACCTATTTCCTACTTTTACACGAACACTCAATCTCATAATGTCACAAACCTCAACTGTCCTAGTTCTGATCAAATTGACCTATTCCTTGAAATATGTCTCGAGGCTACTAATGCAATTTTTTGGATCGCGAAAGATAATCATAAGGAATGTATGGTTCATAATAGTTAGGTTCATCGTATCTGGTTCCGATATTACAGTTTCTTAGGTTATGGTGTCATAATCTCTTGGGAAATTTACTACCAAGTCCTACTTTTCTCATAGAAAAATAAGTCCTAAATTTTTTCTTTGGACCAGTAAGTCCTATTTTTTTTTTTTTTTCATTTAAGTTGTAAATCACTAAAATTTCCATTTTGTACCCTTACTAAATTAGATATACTCTTACTAAATTAGATATAAAATTTAGAGCCAATCTTTCATATTTACCCTTACAAATTAGACATAAAATTTTACTTATAAATAAAAAATAAAAAAAGACATAAAATTTGAATAAAAAAATTACATTTTATTGATTTAATTTTTTTTTTTATAGAATAATTAATTTTTTTGGTACTAAAATCGTGTAATATACACAAGAATTTTTTAATTGAATTTAAGTTAAATTTATTATTATTATTATTATTTATTTTATTTTTTTGATAATCGTGGTTGTCCGGGCTAGCTTGCGCGCACCTCAACTAATCCCACGAGAAGTAACTATTATTTAAACTCATAATGCAATATTATTAAGTAACTAAAACTTAAGGAGTATATATAAATAGATTATATATTAATTATTGAATAAATTTATAATTAAAAAATAAAATTCCTGGGCATAATTTCAAAATTTTACTTCAGGATATAAATGGAAGATTTAGTTATGTATGACTTAAATGGAAAAAAAAATCTCAAAAGTAAGACTTATTTGTCCTAAAGAAAATATTTAGGACTTATTTGTCTTTCAATGTGAAAAGTAGGACTTGGTGGTAATTTTCCCTAATTTCTTTCAAAGTACATAGGCTCTCGGGCTCTTTTTGGAATTTGAGAAGGCACATCAGATTACAATTCTGCGAATCTTAAATAAGCTTTAAAATGGATTTGTTTATCTTTTTCAGGATTCTACTTTCTGGCAACTAGGGTGTAAAAGTTGGCTTCATTTCCCTTAATTTGTGAAAATTGTTTAATTTCTAGTGAACTCCTTATGATCTCAATTAAAGCAACCTTATTTATCAGCATTAGCTTCTTCTCTCGCTTTTTTTTTTTTTTTCAAAACAAATTTAATTGTCAATTCATTCCTTACTCGTACTTTGTAAGCTGTGCCTGTTACATCATTTATTTAATTGTGGCTTTTGTGTATAATTTTCTGTTCATAAAACAATATGATTTGGTAGCGTTTCTATACCCAGTTACTATGTTAGGCTACAAGAATTCTGGTCTAATAATACTTAAATTCTGGTCCAGTAATGCTATTATTAAAGAATAAATTGTCAATTAAATTGTGTGATGAGAACACAATGAATAGAAATCTGTCTTAATTATGATTGTACGAGATAGCAATTGTGTGTGAATGTATTTTCCATGTGTGTGCATGCAAGCGTGTGAGCATGTTTTGTGTGTGTGTGTGTGAGAGAGAGAGAGGGAGAGAGAGAGAGAGAGAGGTTTTAATAGCTCCACTTTTCTTCTTGTTTTTTATCCACTTTGATGCATTTAACATAAATATGTATTGAAACTTCTACTGTTCATCCAATGTAGTAACAGAGTAGAAAATATCATGAGGAGGTGGATAGGTTGTTTGCTTTAAAAGTACTGTATTCATGCATAGAATGTCGGGCAAGGAGGAACCTTCCCAGTTCATGTGGTAGCTTTGACGATTCAATTAGAGGATCATTTGTCATTTTAGTTTTTACAGTTTGTGGTATTGTGCATTCTTGATGACAGTTGAAACATATGTACTAAGTTGTGCATTTGACTTTGAGTGAGTTGATTTTGACCAAATAGTTCTATCTTTGTTTGATGTTCAATGACAGATTGTAAGAGGCTTCTGATAAATAACTCCCAAGCTTCTCAGCTTAGGTTGCATGCTTCGGTTCTCATAATATTGGGAATGCGGGATGCCTGAAGTGGTGGAAAAATCAATTGCAGGTTGAAGCATGTCTAAGAGCTTGAAAAGGTGTCTTCTTAGCTTCGAAGATACAAATTCCTCGTGGAGATCTTTTAATATGTCCTTGGGTTTCTGTTCAAGCTCTTTCTTTAATTTATCAGATATAATTTCACTTGATCCACCATCAAGTGAAGTAAAACTTATATGTTCAAGTTTTGGCTATTGAACTAGGCATGGACATGATGTTTGTTGTTCACATTAAGAAGTTTCATCTTGTGCAAGGTAGCATTTGTACAAATTTATGGTTGCTTGCTTATTTGATTTGGTTGAGAATTGCATGATTATAGCTTAGAAAACATTCAATACTTCCCTAAATGAGCTACAAAAAGTTGTAAATGCATTTTGTTATTTTAGGGACCTTGAGAAGATCTGAATCGAGGGCTTTTGTAGTACTCTAGGATGATTTGTAGTTGTCCAACTCTTGCATTATAAAGGTATGTGTGTATATATTTATATGTGGAATCGGATCTTCTGTAGTACAAATTCTGGTGTTGTAATATGCTTTACACGGACAACATATTAAACTGAGTCAGCAACATAATTATTTCAAGGCTTGAGTAATATTGCTGCAACCTCAATTTAATATGTTGCATTAGTGACCAGTGACGGAGCCAGGATTTCAAGTGAGGAGGGCACGCTGTCAAAAAAAAAAAAAATAATCCGGAGTAAATATATATATATATATATATATATATATATATATATATAACAACTATAAAATTTAAAAGACAAAGAAGAAAAAAATTATTAAAATATAAAAGGAAAGAAAAATGAGAGAATTTTAAAAGGACATAGTTGAAAAGTTTCAATTGAGGAAGAAAAATTTGACTTTTTCTACTAAGGAAATTTTAAGAATGCGAAGAATAAAAGAGAAAATAAAGAAAAAATAAAAATATAATTTTAGAAACTAAAAATTTGAGGGGGGCACTGTATAAATTTTTTCATATATATGGAATTTTTTTAAAAAATTACCACATATATTATAGGTTGTTAACCAACTCAAGAGGGGCACGTGCCCCACCTAGGCCTTCATTGGCTCCGTCCCTGTTGGTGACCGCAACGATCACCATTTTTTGTAGTTGTGTTTGCAGTTTCAAAATAATAGTGTTCCGACCTCCACCCAACATATTCAATTGAGGTGCAACACCATTATTTTGGACCTGAAATTAATGTTTTGCACGTGTACAACACACTATGGCACCAAAAAGTGTACAGGTCCATTTATATTGCATATGTTGTACTTTCCAGTTTCAAGTGTTTCCGGTGGACATGGAAATGTCTTCTGGTGAAGATCCAGGAGGGGAACCTACACTATGTGGGTACACCAGTTGTGCTGTTCTTGACTTCTCTTTAGGTTGACTTTTCACAAATCTGAAAAATCTTTCTCAATCCTTGTAAAGTTCATGACTCTCATCACGAGAGGGCTCTCTCTCGATAGCAATACTCTTTTGCAAATCGAGATTTTGTGTTGCGCACATGCAAAACACACTATAGCCTCAAAAAAGATATTCCAATGTATGTTGTACTTTCCAGTTTCAAGTGTTTCCGGTGAATATGAATGTGTCTTCTGGTGAAGATCCACAGGTGGAACCTACACTGTGGGTACCCAGTGGCGGTCATGGTGTCTCATTGGGCTGTTCTTGACTTCTGTTTCAGGTTGTTTTGTTGCTTCATTAATTTTCAAAGTACAGGTAGTCTTATACTTGTCTTTCTTTCTGTGTAATCATGTAAATATTTCTCTTGAAATGAATTTTGTTGGTTCTCTGTAAATAACATATTTGATTCAAGTCGATTAAAACTGTCAATTTATACAGGTATAAGATCTACTATATTAAGATTCACATGAATGGATGGTTGTGTATGATTTGTGGATGAAAGGAAAATGTGTACTTTTGGCTATATGCATAAAAGGGGCAATGATCATTCTATTTTTCAACATGCCTGAAACTGTGTTGGACTCATGGTATGGTGAATTGGTCTAAATTATTTCTTCTAGTGAATGGTGGAGACACTATTATGAATTCATGTCCCTCACTTTTCGTTTTCCCACTAATTGATGGGTCCAAAAATGGAGACCATCGACAATGATATATGACAGCTAATTATTGTAGACAATACTATTTAATTGGAAGGCGTGACATGTATGTAGTAAGCCAAAGTTAGGTCATTCAGGGTGTCTCATTCTGCGCACTACACAAGTACCTAGAGTGTATACACCCTTCCATGGAATTGCACATCATATACAAATATTGACATAAAAAAATTGATTTAGGCAAGTTATAAATTTAAGAGCTTGATATTTAATAACATTTATTATATTTTAATTTATAGAGGGGATTACTGTAATTTAAAATTTGTATAATTTAATATAGTATTTAACATAAAACTTTTATAATGGTTCATTTGTCTTTTCTTATTTTTTTCCCCTATTTTTGAACGGATGAAAATTTGTAAAGGAGGAAAGATGAATCCTCCATCTTATTTTCTTTTCTTTCCTTGTACCATCTCTATTCCTTCATATAGAGATGAGTCCTTCATACTAAACACAACATGAAGTTTGATAATAAGTCATCATATTTTAATATAATATTATCACTTGTTTTTAAAATATTTGGACGGAGCCAGGATTTTCAAGTCAGGGTTGTGCAAAATATATATATATATATATATATATATATATATATATATATATATATATAACACAATAAATATAAAATACAAAAGAAGAAGAAAATTATTTAAATATGCATGTTAAAAAGAAGAATTTTAAGAAGTAGAAATAGAAAAAAGAAAAAGAAAAAAAAAAAGAGAGAACTTTAAAAAGTAAAAAGTTAAGAGGTTCAATTGAAGGAAAATTTAACTTTTTTTAAAAAAATAAAATTTAAGGAATTTGAAGAGTAAAAAGAGAAAATAAGAAGATAATTTTAAAAACTACAAAATTTAGGGAGACAAGCATAAATTTTTTCATATATATAAATAAAAAATAAAAAAAAATTTGCCACATATGTTATAGAGAGCTGCTAGGCCAGGGGCACGGCCTGGGCCTTCATTGGCTCTGTTGCCTTAACAAGAAACCTATTTTTTTTTAGTTATTTTTCACTTTGTAGAAAGCTTGTTTGCTATGTTACATTTAGAATGAGAATTTTTTTTTTCAAACTTCTGATCAAGTTTTTTAAAAAAAAAACAAAAGAAAATAAAAAGAAGAAGGTTCATGGTTAGGTCATACACGTAAGCCTAATTCAGTTATACTAATAATAGTGCTCCAATTATTGTGTATAATTTTTGACGCCACAAAAAAAATCTTTATTATGTGCGCCATTGAGTTGTCTTTTCAATTAACAACATATTTTTGTAATGTTTATTTGTTTAATATTTAAATATAAAAATATTTTTTTAATAATTTTATTATTATATAATTATTTTATAAATTATTATATAATTATTTTATAAATTATTATTATGAAAATATTTAATAAATTAAATTTTATTATGTTATTGTTTCTTAAAGAATTAAAAGTTTGAAATTAAAAAATTAATTTATAATTTTGTGGCAAATTAGGTTTTTAATCAAGTCTTATTATTGTGTTATACAACTTAAGACGTTATGTCAACTCTTATCAGGAACCCTAGGTACGCAAGATCATTGGCGGTGGATAGCAGCTATATAACCAACATGTTACATCGTCTATTTCCATAAGAGGGTATACGTATCACACTAGTGTTTCTCGTGCGATTTTGTGACTCTTTCTCTCTCCTCTTTGTCTCTCTACTCGTGTTTGGATGCATCACGTATGCAAGACAGCACAAAGTCGGACAACACCACCACCTTCCTATCTCATTCGCGAAATTGCCGACACAAATTCAAACCCAATTGATTTCTCCTCTCAAAGGTAAGACCTTCAATCGTTTTACACTTCTAGGGTTTCCAAGATTCTAGGGTTTCCAAGATTCTGTATCAATGAAATTTGGGTTCTACTTAATCAATCTTTTCTTTTGTTCTTCAATTTTTTAGGGCTTGAAGGAGAAACTTCTTTGACTCGTTTACTGTTGTTCATTGCAATATTCATGTGCCCATTACCTGTTTGATGATGAGCTCTATCGAAACATGCATATATATATAGTATATGTATTGGGTATTGAATGTGTTGCATTATGTAGGACTTTCAATTCAGTGTTCTGGGTTTGGACATTGTGGCTTATAGGCGTATAGACGACTATAAATTGAGGGTTTTGAGTTTGGATATCATGGTTTTTTGTTGGGGGCTAAGGTTTATAGTATATAGCTATATGCTACTCCAATGATGATTGTCATTTACAAACAGTTGCTAAATGTCATAACTTAATGGCTTCGTATATTTTGTATGATTTGAAAAATTATAACTGTGTATGTAATGTACTCCCTTAGAAAAAGGCCCCTCTCAAGACGCTGAGGAATCAAATCAATCTTCATAGTAGTTCAACCGACTGGGATCAGTCTGATGACCAGAAGCTTCCGAGTAAATTAGCTTGTTGTTTGCCATTGACATAGGATATTTCTCATTAGGTGGGTTGCCTTACGGGGGTATTGAATGAGTTTGCATTCTGAAAGGGTTTTGAGTTTGGATATCATGGTTTTTTGTTGCAGATGTGGGCTTAGGTTTATATTATAGGGTTTTGAGTTTGTGATTTATAAGTGGCACACCTCACAAACAGTTGCTAAATTTCACAACCTTTTTTTATATATTTATTTTGTATGATTTGAAAAGTTATATTTTGTATTTATATGTTTTAATAAATGAGTCAGGTAATGGCTGGGAAGAAAGTTATAGTTATATGTCAGTCTGGGGGCGAATTCGAGACTGATAATGAAGGGACGTTGTTATATAGAGGTGGAGATGCGCATGCAATGGAAATTGATGACCAAATGAAGTTTAACGATTTCAAGTCGGAGGTGGCAGAGATGTTCAACTGGAGTCTTAGTACCATGTCTATCAAATATTTCCTCCCTGGAAATAAGAAGACACTCATTACAGTCTCCAATGACAAGGACCTTAAGCGCATGATAAAATTCCATGGTGACTCTAGCACCACAGATATATATGTTATGATGGAAGAAGTCGTTGCCCCTGATGTCTCAGACATGCCTGCTAGTAGGTAGTTCTCTCGCTATCTAACGAGATATTTAATTGTTGTTTTTTAGGGACGAAACATTTGGGAACATTTGATCTTGCAGGTCGAGCAGGACAACCTTGTCAGAAGCAGACGTTCCAATTGATGCTTCTCTAAGTGTCATAGACGATGTTGTGGATGACCCAACCCAGCCCGGTCTGCTGCTTGATGCCTCTTTTGATGTTGTAGTTGATACCAGCGATGCTGATGCCCATGTTGATATACCCATTGAAATGCCTCCAGTTCTTACTTATATTGGTTCCCACGACGAGAAGCATATAAAAGCTGCACAGCAATGGCAGAATAATATCACAGGCGTGGGCCAACGGTTCAATAGTGTTCATGAATTTCGTGAGGCTTTGCGTAAATATGCCATTGCACATCAGTTTGCATTTAGGTATAAGAAGAACGATAGTCATCGAGTAACTGTTAAATGCAAAGCAGAAGGTTGTCCATGGAGAATTCATGCATCAAGGTTGTCGACCACTCAATTAATTTGTATTAAGAAAATGAATGGAACGCATACATGTGAAGGGGCTGCTGTAACGACTGGGTATCAGGCAACAAGAAGTTGGGTGGCAAGTATCATCAAGGAGAAGTTGAAAGTTTTTCCAAATTACAAGCCAAAGGATATTGTCAATGATATCAAACAGGAATATGGAATTCAATTAAACTACTTTCAGGCATGGCGTGGGAAAGAGATAGCTAAAGAGCAGCTTCAGGGTTCATATAAAGAGGCATACAGTCAGTTACCCTTTTTCTGTGAGAAGATAATGGAGACAAATCCTGGTAGTCACGCTACTTTCACAACCAAAGAAGACTCGAGTTTTCATCGCCTCTTTGTATCATTCCATGCCTCATTGTATGGCTTCCAACAAGGTTGTCGACCACTTCTTTTCCTTGATAGCATACCCTTGAAATCAAAGTACCAAGGCACATTGTTGGCTGCAACAGCTGCTGATGGGGATGATGGTGTTTTTCCTGTTGCCTTTGCTGTAGTAGACGCAGAAACTGATGATAATTGGCGTTGGTTTTTGCAACAATTGAAATCAGCATTCCCAACACTTCATGGTATAACAATTGTGGCAGATAGAGAGAAGGGACTAAAGGAGTCAATTGCTGACATATTTCAGAATGATGGTATATTCCATGGCTACTGCATACGATATCTTTCGGAGCAACTTATTAGAGATTTGAAGGGGCAGTTTTCTCATGAGGTGAAGCGTTTCATGGTTGAGGATTTTTATGCTGCTGCTTATGCTTCTAAGCCTGAAAGCTTCCAAAGGTGTGTTGAAAGCATTAAAGGTATTTCATTGGAAGCTTACAATTGGGTTATGCAAAGTGAGCCCGTGCAATGGGCAAATGCATTCTTCCAGGGTGCGAGATATAACCATATGACATCAAACTTTGGAGAGCTTTTCTACAGCTGGGCATCAGATGCACACGAATTACCAATAACTCAGATGGTCGATGCGATAAGGTGTAAAATTATGGAGTTAATTTATACTCGACGGGCAGATTCTAACCAATGGTTGACTAGACTTACTCCATCTATGGAGGAAAAACTAGAAAAAGAAAGCATTGAGGTTCGTTCCCTTCAAGTGTTACTCTCAGCTGGGCAGAGATTTGAGGTTCGTAGTGACACGGTTGTTGAAGTTGTTGATCTTGATCACTCTGCCTGTAGTTGTAAGGAGTGGCAGCTTACTGGTTTGCCATGCTGCCATACACTTGCTGTGCTTGGTTGTCTTGGGCGCGATCCATATGATTACTGTTCTAGATACTTAACAACTGATAGCTACAGATTGACATATTCGGAGTCAGTACATCCAATTCCAAGTGTAGATAGGCCCTTGCAAAAGGATTCTTCTCAGGTTGCAATAACCGTA
Source organism: Cornus florida (assembly GCF_030987335.1). Classification (NCBI taxonomy): domain Eukaryota; kingdom Viridiplantae; phylum Streptophyta; class Magnoliopsida; order Cornales; family Cornaceae; genus Cornus; species Cornus florida. The sequence goes on from NW_026775572.1 coordinate 29,192,281, forward strand.
ACACCTCCTCCAACTCGTCGTCCGCCAGGAAGGCCTACAACTAAGCGATATGGATCGCAAGAGGTAGTCAAACGTCAGCTTCAATGCAGTCGATGCAAGGGTACTGGGCACAACAAGTCAACCTGCAAAGAGTTTTTACTGGAGTGCTAGATCATGTAAGTATTTTTTTTATGATATTCTTTAAACTATAAAAGCTTTTTGCATGTAACTATTTTAGGTTCGTGAAATTTAAATTAACTTGCAATTTATTGATAGGTTCTACCTAGAATCTTCTCTGGCGCTATTGATTAGTGTTACTTGGATATGTATTACATGCATTACCCATGTTCATTTGTAGATATGACTTGCTCGCATGTGTTACTGTTTGTATGAGTAATATGCATATATTTTTGCTGCCTATTGATCTCCAGCCCTTAGCTTGAGTAGTTACCCACTTACCCATGGCACGGCTCAAGTCTTGATTTGGATTGGGGTGTGTATGTCACTGGCAATTCTGTCTTAGCTGCACGATTATCCATTCTCTTTTGCTTGAGTGTTTACTACTGACGTTTAACAAAATTTTAAAAATTGATATCTTTTTGCCTAATGAATGGATGGGAAACACTTTGATACTTGAATGTGTATATATACATTTGATGTATATATGTCCATCTTTTGCGATGTAATAGTTCCTGTATTCTTAATTTTCCTGTGTCATACCCACTTAGTTTCTTGTAAGTATTATACTAACACTCGTAGTAATTGTGGTATTACTGACTCTATCCTTTCATCAATTAATATTTCTATATTCCATCTTCTTTGCCTGTGCTCGTTGCGATTAGTGTAGGAATCTTTGTCCCCGCATCTAGGTGTTGATGAGGTTCACTCGGGCGTCTTTTGTGAGAGCCCCTCATTATTCCTGCTTAAACAAGCTTAAGATAGTTCCCAAGTCTTCCTAATTTTTTGGGCGAAATGCCAGAAAAAAAAGGCCCTTGAACTACCACACATTATCAATTAGCCCTCTTGAACTTTTCATAAAATCCGTATGCTATAAAATATTTGCAAATAACATCATCCTGTTACTTGACTGTTAGTTGCACGATAAATTTACACAATTGCCCTTTTAAAAGAAAGAAAAAAAATGATTAATTTTGAAATTACAGAATTTTCCAAAATTAAGTTAAGCCCCTAGGTTGTACCATTGAAAATCCTGACCTGTTTCTCCTATTTGGGTCACAATTCCCAAAGATGGTACTCCCCCGTCCCATAATAAGTGTCCACTTTTCCATATTTAGTTGTCCCAAAATAATTGTCCCAATTCAAAAGTCAATCTATTATATTTTACAACATTTCCAATTTACCCTTCTTTCATTGAATTTCTAAAAACAAAATATCATCACATCACTGTGGACACACCATGGGTAGATTTGGTAATTTATTCTATACCAGTACAATAAAAAAATATTAAAAACCACATCTTAAAAAGTTAGGTTCCCAAAAAGGGACACATAAAAAAATGGGACGGAGGCAGTATCATTTTATTTGTTTTTATTCAAAGGTAATAATTTTGATAATTTGGTCCATAGAAAAGGACATTTAGGTTACAGTATGACAAAGTTGTGAGCATATGAGGTGCACAACTATTTTTCATCCATTTTTTAACAGAAAGAAGATGACGGGTTATTTTTCAAGGTCTTACAAAACTACAAGGGTTATTTAGCAAAATGATAATCCATAGGGGGTTATTTGCAAATGCGAGAAATTTCAAGTAGTCTTTTTGCATTTTGCCCCCTTCATTTTCATAAGATTAAATTCCCTTTACCCATTTTTTTTTGTCGCATTCTCATGACTTGAGCGGGAAACCTTCTAATATTTACTCAAATATTGTCAAGATTCATGGTTTATAAGGATCTGACTGTCAACTACCTAAAACAACCCTCCCTCAGCTGTGTAAGAATAAAGCACGAGGTCCGACTGCGGCTGTGTCAATTTTATAATATATTTGTACATGTATGTTTACAGAAATATATATACACACCCACTATATATGTTAGTAAAAATAAATTGTAATTGTGAAATCAGAACAGAATGTACAGCTTTTGTAGCAAAAAGGATTTCTAAGTGTGAAATCTGAACAGAATGCACAGCTTTGGTAGTTGCAAGTTTGTGTTTCATGTGAGGATCTCTGCATGTATGTGCATGCGCTTAATATTAAAGAAATTTTCATGGGGAAAGTTTATGGTTTGGTCACTTGGTAGCAAATAATGGGATTATTGATCAATGGAGGGGCTAGCTTTTCTGTCAGGTTTTGGGACTTTGGATAATGTTGTAGGAAGGGGTTTGTCGACTCCTCATAGGGGTAAGGATATGGTTGAAACCAGGAGAGAAATTTTGGGATGCTTAATGGTGGTTGTGTGCTTGTGTGTGTATATTACTGGTGAGCGTGAGGACATGTTTTTAGTGGAAGAATTTCTGATTTTCCTCTTCAAAGATGTCGAGGAGGTGTGCATTGATAAGTTGTGGTTGAGGCAGTGGGATGAAGCGGAATCCTACCTTTGTTGGGGGTTCCCAGATTAGGAGCTTGAGGCAGTTGTGGTTTCAATTAAAAAAATATCTTGCTAAGATTATCAGGCAGTGGGATGCAGTGAAATCCTTATCTATTCACGAGCTTTAAGATATACAAGTATTGAATTGGGACAGCTGCTTCCACTAAGCCTCCTCATCTTGTAGTGCACTTCTCTTCCAACCTCTTTTGCATTTTCACCCCCCTTTTTTTTCTCTTCCAAACTGGGAAATCCCTTTGCATGTGGCCTTACTTTGATAAATAACCTTGACTGAAATGACATCTGGAAGATCTAAAGTCTTTTTGTTTAAAAATAGAAGTTATTTGTTTGTCATAAATTGTCTTTAATGGTTTGGAAAACCAAAAGTTGGATGGCAACTTCACATTGTGGAAAACTGAACTGGAATACTGGTTCACCCTTGTCCTAGTGACTTTGGGTTGTAATTCCCAAGCCCTAGGTTAAGGTTTCAAGACTGGTAGACAGAGAAGTAAAAAAAACTGAACTGCAATTACAGTATGCAGTATACACTACTGTACCAAGGTCAGTTCTATAACACATTTTATTCCTGGACATTATAATTAGATTAAAGATAATGTAATGGTTGATCTAGGAAAATTCATCCTCTCTTGGAGTAGGTTTGGTGAAACCAGTAAGTTCCATGTGCATGTGGACACATATTCATTGTTTTAATTTTCTAATTTTTTTCCCGGATGAAGTGGATGTTTTATTTAGTATATTTATTCAATTTGGATCCTTACTCGTTCTGAAGAAACGCATGGTGCTTAAAAATTTTGGTACTTCGTCTTTGGCTTACTAGCTTTGTCTAGATTTGTTTTAGACCTGTTAATAGTATCTGCTTATGCGGATTGGACTCATTCCTCTGGTATTTTCTTAACAGGTTTACATCAATGGTGCAGGGCCATGAAAATGTGCATCTAACAACTGCTGAGAAGGGTCTGAAAGCTATACCAAAAACAGCATTTCAGTGTTGATAATAACTAGTCATGGTATGACAATGTACTTGGTAGAAGTTTTTTCTATAATTTATTCTTCTTTTGATTTGTGTTTTTAACTTTAATTTCTTTCTAGTTGAGAGAAATGAGAAATTTATTTATCTTTTGATAATTAATACAAGAATAAGTTTCTCATCTGAGTTTTCTGTCATCCATCTTTTACTGATTTGGATATTGCGCTTGGACTTTGCTCCCCCCCCCCCCCCCCCCCCCCCTGCCAAAAAAAAAAAAAAAGGAGAGAGAAGCTTATTGAGGATGGTGATGGGTGAGACTGAGGCTCTACCATCCATCAATTGTGTGTGTAAACAGGACATTCCAATGTGTGCTCTTCTGGCAATGCTTATTTACCCTACTATTTGTTTTAGGGGACTGATGTGCGTGCTAGGGTCTAAAGTTGCCCGCAGTATGGTATGACCCAACAGTAATTGCATCATTGAAATAATCTTGAGACCTAAATATAAAGACAAGATATGAATCCCGACATGTGGTGTTTAAAATACAGAATTATTGAATGAATGAGAAAAATGTGTAACAATTGAATGAATGTGTGCTCTTCTGGTAATACTTATTTACCCTCTATTTGTTTTAGCCTTTTAGGGGGATGATGTGCATGCTATAGTTGGATTGTGTAGTTTAGTATCGCAAGTTGGATGGTAGTGAGGTTTTAAGTGGTGGCTCCTACTTTTAACACCGAAATGGTCTTACCAGAGACATGGACCTATCCCTAAGAACTGCTGTGGAGTTATTCCAGTGGTGTGGGTTGTCACTTGTCTCCATGGCCTTGCGCTTCGAGGGATTTAAACCGTCATCTCACCTCCAAAGGCAGTGGGGATACAGCAAATGGCAAAACCTTGCTAGGGAAAAAGTCAGAGGAGACAACAAAGAGGGTAAGGGTGTGCTTGATTCATATTTCTGTTTTTTGAGAATTGAAAATTTAAAAACTGTACAAAAAAATATGCTTGGTTCAATTTATGAAAACTCAACTCTAAACGAAGGTTTTTTAGGTTTCTGAAAACTTTTTACAGAAAACTGAAGTTTCCGATTCACGTTGGTGATTGAAACTTAACATTCATATATGTGTGATGATAAAAAAATAAAAAAATAAAAAAATAAAAAATAAAAACTAGAAAGGTGACCCAGTTTTATGAGGTATCTGTTTGAAGAAAGCTGGAAGGCAAACAAATATTCAAAAGTTTAGGTGACCTAGTAAGAATTCTGGAGAGAGATGATGTTGTATGGCTTTGGGTTGGCTGCCAATAATAATTTAATGATTGCTTAGTTTTTTTTTTTTTTTTAATTATTTGACGTAAATGTGAGAATACATTTCTACGTTTGTTGGGACCGTTATGTGCCTTTGAACTCACCCAATTGAGAAGTACGTTTTAAAAGTTGGGTAGTACAAGTACCTCATAGTACAAATCAAACTAATATTTGTACTGGTAGAATGTGTACTACCACACACACACACACTCTCTCTCTATTACTTTTATAAATCTCCATGCTTCACGAGGATGTTCTGTACTAAAGCCAGTAAGCCATAATTGAGGTAGGATTAGGGTTAGGGTTTGGAATCTGAAGGAAGAAATTCAAAGTTCATGCCGCAGACGATGTATTGGAATTTTAAGGGTAATATTAGATGGAAGAGGGTAGACGGGGACGAGGCAGAGCATGAGATGACCAGTTTACACATCTTTTGTGTTGTTGCTCTTCCCATGCACTGCCTCTTCCCTGGCTATCCTCTCTCTCTCACACACACACACACACACACACACACCCATTTGTCTATCTATGTGTCTTTTGTTTTTTTTTCTTTTCTGTCTAATACTGTTTTAATTTGAAATCATGAAAGATGGGTTATCCTTAATGTCATGATAAATCATGTCTCTGTCTCCTCTACTTTTTACATTCATAATATATGCACAAGCCTAAGCACCGTTAGATCTATGGACTCCACTGTGGGACCCAGAAGATCAAAGGACCGTGCTTGCCCGAGTCCTCGGTCATTGGATGATGCAAACTTCACATGAAGTGTGTGCATTATATTATGGGTGAGGAATGGCAATCGCAACTAATTTTATGTATTTGTAGTTAATGACATTGCAGCAGTTAGATGAGTCGTCCGGGAGCTGAGGCCGTTGGACTGAGTTTACACTTTGAACTCAGGAAACTGAGAGATTGATTACATTTCGCCAACGTAAGTGACGGATCAGATTTATCTCTGATCGGCCAGAATTGACTGCGAGGAATCGGGTATTGTGATGACCATAATCAGAGTGACCGATATGTGTTGTATAGAGCTTGAAGCAACGACTTTGCTGTCGATCAATTCTGTTCTTTTTCTTCTTCTGTGCAAAAATCCATTGCGAGCCTCTGTTTTGGAGAAATTGTGAATTTGTATATGGAGCATTGAAAGTTGTGCCATTTTTTGTTAATGGTTTAGTGTCATATTTCCATACAAAGAGCCATGGACTTTAGAGCAATAAATAAATAATTATACAAATGTGCATTATAGTGTTAGCACCTAATTATTTTAGGAAACAAAAAGAAAGGAAATTATTTCACATTTAAAGTCAAATACAAGACAAATGCACATACTGTGCTAAACATCATTCAAGCCAAAAGTAACAACAATCTGAAAACAAGAAGAAAGTGCTAAAGAGAATAAAAATATGCTTCACAAATAAAAAATAAGTGCTTTACGATATTTTGATTTTGTCTTTATAACATAGGGCAAAATTAGTATTAGAATTTTTTTTATTAAACTTTGTAGTCATTTCCTTCTATTTCCACTTATTCTTTCCATTTCCTCTCTTGTTTTTGAAAGGATAACAAAACTTAATCATCTGCCCTAATTTGTATTCCTTCATTTCGTTTCTTTATACAAACAAAACACAATAGAGCATTTCTTTATACAAACAAGACACAATAATGATAGCCAAAATCAATGAAACAAGCAATTTTGTCAAAAGTATATAATTGGTTAGATGATGATTTAAAAAGTTCATGGTTTCACAGATTGGTTTAGATTTTTTTTACCCTCCCCCCATTTCACTTGGGCTTCAAGTCTCTTAATGTTGGTTATTACAAATTTACAGCAATTAGATCCAAACAACTTACAGTGAATCGCATTTGTATTTTGTCTTAAGCTCTGTTCGGCAGGAGAAAAAAAGAAGGGGGAGGAAGGGAATAGAAGAAGAATTGGAGGGGATTTTTTGTTTGGTGGAGAAAGAGGGAAATGATGAGCAGATCTCTCGGAACTTGCATATTTGCTTTCAACCGGAACAGAATGGTAGAGGGGGGAGAGGAAAATTTGTTGTATAAAATTGAAAGGACAACATAACCATGATTTATTAAAACTCTTGTCTAATATAGTGAAGGGTTGTGCTGATCAAACAATATTCAAAACCATCTCTTCTATTCCTTTCTATCGGATAATGGAATGTCTCATCCCTTATCTTTCTTTTTTCTAACAAATAATGAAATGGTTAGAGGGCATTACTAGTGACCTAGTTGGTAGAGCACCCAACTCTCTGAGCGAGTGTGTCCGTGTTCAGATCTACCTCCCTTAGTTTGCTAGGAATTCTTAATAATCCTAATTTAATGTCAAAGTCGTTATTATATTGGAAGGATAATCTGTAAAAGTAGTTCACAAAATAAATTATTTCTGTAATTTCCATATTTTTTGCCAGCTTTGGAAAGATGTGGTAACCCACAATGCACACTTGTGTTGTAGGGAGATTAGCCGTAAGAGAAAATGGGCAGTCATGTCATGTCATGTTATGCATAAACATATACACATATGGGCAATACAGTCCAAAACTCAAAGTAAATTCTCAAATGCTAATTTTGCGAACAGCTTCATGTATGGCACATCATATAATCCTTCCATAAGAAAATCACCTTTCATCCAAAATATTCATCACATCAATTATGCACCTAACAGTGGATTTGAGATATGAGCAGAGACGAGCAAACAAGAACATAAAAGCAACACGCTGATTCAATGAATTCACTATATATAACCATTTTATGAAAATGTAGATAGGAACCAACATTTGGAATATACAAGCACATGTATTTTACAAATTATTAATTTTTTTGATAAATAAGAATGTATTTGAAAGCGATCAAAAGGAGATCGCATCCCAAGAGAACTACACAAGGCCAAATGGGGGCCGCTAAACTCTCAAAGAGCCCATAAAATCAACTATCTCCTCTAAAGATCTATAATTTCTCCCTACAACCCAACAAAAAAGAGTGGTAGTAATGGAGAATTCAGCATGTGAATAGGAGTTTCCTTTTCTTCGAAAGATCTCCTATTTCTTTCAAGCAATAAACAGTGGATTTGAGATATGAGCAGAGACGAGCAAACAAGAACATAAAAGCGACACGCTGATTCAATGAATTCACTATATATAACCATTTTATGAAAATGTAGATAGGAACCAACATTTGGAATATACAAGCACATGTATTTTACAAATTATTAATTTTTTTGATAAATAAGAATGTATTTGAAAGCGATCAAAAGGAGATCGCATCCCAAGAGAACTACACAAGGCCAAATGGGGGCCGCTAAACTCTCAAAGAGCCTATAAAATCAACTATCTCCTCTAAAGATCTATAATTTCTCCCTACAACCCAACAAAAAAGAGTGGTAGTAATGGAGAATTCAGCATGTGAATAGGAGTTTCCTTTTCTTCGAAAGATCTCCTATTTCTTTCAAGCAATAAACAGCACCAAACGCACAAAGGCGTAGACCTCCAAATGCCCCAGACTTGGGCCCCCACTATACACCCTCTCAAAGCCTTGATAAAACCCCTGGAAGACTTAGGCATAATCCATTGAACCCCAAATAATCTGAACAACAAGTCCCAACAATCCCTAGCCACATGACAATGTAAGAGGAGGTGATCAACCGTCTCCTCATCTCTAAGGTACATGCAGCACAGTTGACTACAATTTGATTTCTTCTCTTCAAATTATCCTGATTCAAGATCTTTCCCAAGACAGCAGTCCACGCAACGAAAGCCACCTTTAAAGGGGCTTTGGACCGCCAAACTGCCTTCCATGGAAACACAGCCCTTGGTATCTCATTCAGACAGCTAAAGAAAGTCCGAACAGAAAAATGCCCCTGAGATGAAGGAACCCAACTCCAGGAATCAGAAACTCCACTCATGATCTCCTGACGATACAACAGGTCCAACAAACCACAGGCGTCCTCAATCTCCCAGTCCTGAAGGTGCCTCCTAAAACGAACATCCCAAGACGATCTTCCACTATCAAGGCGATAACAATCAACCACTATGACCTGTCTATCCATGGCAATCCTGAAGAGACGGGGGAAGGTGAGAGCTAGAGAGCGATCCCCACACCAAACATCTCCCAAAAACGAATCCTCCTTCCATCCCTAAGTCGAAATCTTATGTGTTTAGAAAAGTCATCCCACCCTTTCCGAACGGATTTCCAAACCCCAACGCCGCTTGGACAGTGTACCTCAAGTGAAGTCCAACCTCCACTCCCTTTCCCGAAACGACTCTCAACCACCCTTCTCCATAGCCTGTGCTTTTCCATCCCAAAACGCAAAAGCCACTTCCCCAAGAGAGCCTTGTTGAAGGAGGCCAATCTTCTAATACCCAAACCACCACCCCTAACTGGAGTGCAGACCTGATCCCATCAAACAAGATGATATTTGAACTCATTCCCCAAACCCCCCCAAAGAAAATTTCGCTGCAACGTCTCAATCCTCTCTACCACTGAAGAGGGAATTTGGAAGAGAGAGAGGAAATAGGTAGGAAGGCTTGACAATTTGCTTTTCATTAAAGTGACCCTTCCACCCTTTGAAAGATACTGCTTTTTCTATCCCGCCATCTGCCTCTCAAACCTCTCCACCACAGGATCCCAACATCCCACCCTCCTTGAAGACGATCCAAGAGGCAAGCATGGGAAATGACCCAATGCAACAGCCAAGGCAATCAGCTAGCGCAACAAAACAATAACCTTGCATTATCTCCGTCACATCCATGAAACCAGCTCTGAAGCAAATTTACTCCCTCGGGAATGCTGATTATAATAGGATTTTCAATCTTATAACTCTGGTTTATTAACTCTTAGTCTTGTATAGTGAAGGTTTCTGCTGATAAAACAATATTCAAAACCTTCCATTCTGTTCCTTTGTCTCATACCTTTTCTTCCATCAAATAATGAAACAGCTAGATGTAAACCTCCAGCCTAGCAGTATCTGCATCTTACAAAAGCAATCAATTTCCCCCATATTTCACCTAGACATTGAAGACATTTATATTACATAGGGATAACCAACAATGAGCCTTTTCTCTTTCTCAATACTCCTAATTTAATGTCAAAGTTACTATTTTATTTGAAGGATAATCTGTAAAAGTAGTTCACAAAATAACTTCTCTCTCTGTAAGTTCCATATATATATATACACACACACTTGTCATCTTTGGAAAAAGAAAAGAAGGATAATAAAATCGATTATCATACCTATATTTATGTAGAAAGATGAACAAGTCTCTTCTGTTTTATGACCCCTCCAACAAAACAGACTTTTATCGCATTTCAGGTATGTGGTAGCACACAATGCACATATATGTTGCAGGGAGATTGGGCCTAATAGAAAATGGGCAGTCATGTCATGCATAAACCCATACACTGATGGGCAGTCATGGTTTGTATATTCCAAATTTTTATTCCTATCTGATTCTCTAAAATGCTAATTTTTCCAAGATACTTGTTGCAAACAGCTTTATGTATGGCACATCATATAATCCTTTCCATAAGAAAATCAGATTTCAGCCAAGATAGTCATCCTCGAGAATTCTCCATATGCACATCAACGATGCACCAAACAGTGCATTCGACATATGAGAAAAGACGAGCAAACAAGAACATAAAAGAGACGCGCTGATTCAATGGATTCATTAAATATTACCATTTTATGATAATATAGATAAGAATCAAAATTTGGAATATACAAGCACATATATTTTACAAAATTGTAAGATAGCAGAAAAGAAGAACTAACTTGGCACGTCAACAATCTGAAAGGACAATCTTGCAGCATCCCTGCCACATCCATGAAACCAGCTCCGAAGCAATTTTAATCCATCTGGAACGCTGATTGTAGCTGAGCCACACCACTCCATCCAATAGGGCAATTGCACAAAGGCTGATCATAACTCTTTTATAGAAGAGAAGGTTTATCACATTTCTCCCAAGCTCTCAGCAAGTATGCTACAAACCTTATCTTCTTGCATGTTCAAATTTTCATGGGCTGCTACTTCACCATCTGTTTCCTCTTTGACAGCAGATCCGATCAACAATCGATGAGTAATAGCATCCGGAACCCAACCCTTTTCCAACATCAAATCTAATAATTGGCAGGCCTTGCTTTTGTATCCCTCTTTAAGAAGGCCATTAATTATTAAGTTGTACATTGCCGAATTAAGAATTTCGTGACTAGAGATAAGCTTATCGATTGCGAGCAAAATCATATGCAACTGAGAATGTCTGGCCATGCATAATAGTAGATTAGTTAGTGCCTCCGGATTTGGCAATAAACCCTCATTAACCATCAAATTGAAAAACAAAGCACAATCCTTTGTTTGACCAAGTGTACTCATGCATTGTATGAGGATACAATATGCTTCCGAATCAAGAGTACACCCTTCTACCACCATTCGCGAGAGAACTATTAAAAGATCATCTGCTTTCTTTGACTTGGACAAACTTAGCATAATAGTATTATAAGTGGCATTAGAACAAGAAGTACCAGAATAGTAAGCCAATGACAACATCCCGATTGCTCTACCAACCTTTCCTGCTTCACAAAGCCCCCTGATCAGCATACTGAATGAAGAGGACTGAAGAGCACATCTTTTATTAGACATATAGCTGAACACTTTAACAGCCTCATGAATCTTTTCCCCTTGACAAAGGCATTGAACTAGCTCAGCATAAGAGACAGAGTCCAAAAGCCAGTATTTGGCAGAAACCTGATGAAATAGCACTAGAGCATCCTCGTATCTACTCAGTTTACATTTGCCAATGATAATAGCAGAGTAAGTGGCAGAGTCAGGTACATATGAAGAGACAATCATTCTACCAAGAAATTCTAAAGCTTTATCAATCCATGTATTCTCAGAAAGACATCTGATAAGAATATTCCAAGAATCAGCATCCACTATATTTCTCTCAAGCATTTCATCAAACAGACATTTTGCCATGAGGAAGTTACCAGAATTGCAATAGCCTTCCAGCAACACATTGTGAGGACAAGTCTCCAAAACATGTTTATCTTCCAAAAACTTTGTAGCTTCATCAAATTTCCCTAATTTACAAAACCCATTTATTATATTGATACACACATCATCAGCCGGTGATATGCTGTTATCAATCGTCTCTTCAAACATCTTTACTGCATCAACCACATGAAGGTTCTCACACAAACAGCGTATCAAAACCCCATAAATTAATGAATTAGGCACCATTTTAGAGGCTCTCATCATTCTAAATAACCTCATCCCTTGTTCTAGATTATTTTCCCTACAAAACAAAAAGATTGTACCAGTATAAAAGCTCAAATCCGGCTCAACCCCAAGTTCAAGCATATTATCCAAAACAACAATTGATTCCTCCATTCCGTTCCTTGTAATAAGGCCACTTATGAGTATCTCAAAGGTCTTGCTATTAGGAACACACCCTTTCTTGTTCATTCTTCTATATTGATCCAAAGCAGTGTCAACTCGACCAGCCTCAAACAAAGCTTCTAGCAGATAATTCAATGTTTCAACGGTAGGAACAACACCTGCTTTCACCATTTCCTTATAAACAAACAGGAAAGCTTGAAAATCTTTCTTCTCCTCCACAAGTGCACCCAACAAAACATTAAACACAGTTATTGAAGCCTTATAACCAGACGAATTCATGACCACAAGAACGCGTGAAGCTTCCATTAGCAAATGATGTTTAACGAATAATTCAATCAATGCCACAAGAGCTTCTTCTGTATTTGCACATCTCTCTTTCACCATCTCATTACAAAAACCCTCCATTTCATCAACATTTCCCACCATACCCAACTTCAAGATTATCTTGCAATAAGTATTGGTGGTGTGACGAAACCCTTTTTGAAGGGAAGCCCATTTGAACAATTTCAATGAAGAATTCAAGTCATCTGTGGAATCCAAAACCTGAACTAATTTATCCGCCGAGATCTTATTCCTCAAAAATTGAATCTTTGTTTCAAACTCATATGAACTTAGTGGGTTTTGATCATTTTCTGGTAAAATTTCGATATTATTTGCACATGACACAGAAGAAGCATATGCACTAAAATGAACCCACCTGGGTATTTTCCTGGAAAATGCTAAAAAAGATGAGAGCTTCACTGCCATTGAGGAAGCCCAGAAACAGATACAACTATTGCGAACGAAATTTTATGAGCAGACATATATGATATATATTTGTGTGTGTATATATGAAAGGGGACGAAATATTGTGATCTGACCTTAGAATTGATGCTCCAAACAATGGTTGAAGGGTCAGCAATTCGGGCGTAAAAACAAACGAAACCCTAGAATTTATTAGGAGAAATTCTAGGAATTATTGAGCTTAATTTGGTTTTTCTCAACTGAGCAAAGAACTTGAGAGAGAGAAGAGAGAGACGATGATGATGAAGAAGAAGAAGAGATTATTGGGCCAAATTTGAACTGGACTTTATAAATTGGGTTTGGGAAAGCGCAAACCGGTTTTATTAGAAACCGGAACTTATTTGGTAAAGTGAAGCAAACAAGGAAGTGTCAATCCAAGAAAAATAATACAAAATCGAAAAGGGTGAAAAAGAATCTCTCTAACAAAAATCAGGATTCTTAACTTCTATCGGACCATTTCCAATTTAAAATGTCATTTTGAATTGCCAAATTTATATTTTGAGAAGATTTATAATGATAAAATATTATATTTTAGCAATTCTACTCCAATGTTACATTTCATTCAAAATATTATATTTTAGCAATTCTTAGTCTCTATTGAATCAAACACAACCCATTTCTATATTACCAATCCTACTTTAACTCTGACAACTGATTTCGAAATTACCTTCCCATTTTAACCATTCATTACATTCTGTTCCACATAATCTTTTTAAGGTAAATCATTTCAGCCTCCCCAACCGCCTCCATCTTTATTCTTGTTCTCTACTCTAAACTTGCCACCCCCCGCCCTCCCCCCCTCTCTGCCACTGCAAACTACAAAATCTACAAGAATCAGAAGTTCAAAACCCATATAATTCAGTTTATCTATCTGTCTGCAAGAATCAAAAGTTCAAAACCCATATCGGCATATCGATCATTTTAAATTGTTCAAAAAATCAAAACCCATATCGACATATCATTTCAGATTGTTCAAAAAATCAAAACCCATATCTTTCAGTTTCGATCACCCGCTGTTCTAGTTCGGGTTCACCATTTGCAAGCTTCAGCCGCTGTCTCTCGACTCTCAAGCTTGGTCCCTTCTCTCTGCAACTGCTAACTTGTATGTATGGGTTTTTAAAAATAATTTTGAGGTATTTTTAAAAATGATTTTGAGGTAATCACCGTAATCTACATTTTATTTCTTGGAAGGAAGAGGGGTGGCCGGAGATTTGTGAGGATGAACTTGGCCTCGGCTGAGAGGGAGAGAGAGAGAGACGATAGGGCAACGCAGAGAGATAGAAAAAAAAAAAAAAAAAAAAAAAAAAAAAAAAACGTCGTTTGGGCAATTAAAAGACTTGCCAAAAAAATTTGGGGCTCTTATATCTGAGAGTAAATTTGAAATTCTCAATTTTTGAGAGTCCATTGGAGAGCCCACTTTATACATACTTCTCAAATTTTGGGTTTAACAACCCAAATGAAAGAGAATTGGAGTTGCATGCATTATTTTGGTTTGCTTCCAAGTTATCCTATATGCATTCTTGGAACATAAGCATGGATCATCTATGCACGTATAAAGGATAACTTTTTAATACACGTCATTATTTTTACATATCATTATCTTATTCAACTTTATTACTTCTGCATTTTTTATTTTTTTTTAAATGTCAATATGGAATTTAATAAGAAAATGATATGGCTAAAGTGACTAACTCACACTGAATTAGGGGTGACAAATGGGCGGGTTGGACCGGGTTTGGGTTGGGTTGAAAATGGGCAAGTCAACATGGATCAAGACCCATATTCAACTCGTTCAGAACGGGTTAAAAATGGATAAGGTCAACCCGTTATGACCCGTAGACCCATTCATTAATTATTATTTTTTATTTTTTATTTTTTTATTTATTGTTTCTCAACCCTGAAGTCATATATATCTAGGTAACCTTTTGATAAGAGTAAATATATATTTGCAACATGTACAAGATCAACAAACGCCTCCAATTATCTCATATATATCTTTTAAGCCACTCAGGTTTTCAAATGTTAAAATGAAGCACTTTCTGGTGGGAATTGTTTAGTGTAGTGTGTTTCCAACAGGTATGGGAGGCACTGGACCCATTTATGAAAAGAGGGTGTACAGGTGGTAGGAGAGCAGCAACACTTGTAACACGGCTAAGGTGTGTCCAGGTTGGAGAAAATGGCCATATTTGTCATCAATTATTTTTAAATTTTTCTAATTTTTTTTAAAAAAATTATTTATTTTTAAATTTTTTAAAACTTTTTTATTTATTTCTAAATTTTTTTATTTTTTTTTTAAATTTAATTATTTTAATTTTTAAAACTTTTTTATTTATTTTTCATTTTTAATTTTTTAAACTTTTTAAATTTATTTTAAATTTTAAATTTTTTTATTTATTTTAAATTTTTTAAAATTATTTATTTTTTTAGAAGAAATGTCTAGAGAGGGAAACTTAAAGAGAGGGGATTGATGAGAGACAAATTTAGAGAAAGTGGATTGTAAGTGAGAGAATTTTAGAGAGAGAAATGAGTTGAGTGCAATATAGATGTGTATTGTGTGTTTATTATATGATGGGTGAAACATATTTAACCCATCTTGATTCTCAAATTAAATGGTTAAAAATTATCCAATCCATCTTGACTCTCAAATTAAATATGGTTTATCCATAATCATTAAAAAGTGAACGGATATGGACGGGTTGATGGTTTCTGACCCATTTTGCCACCCCGTACACTGAATAACAACAACTTCCTCTCTTTTATTCATTCATGTAAGTTGCATGCTAAAGGACATAAGTCATATCTTATTTATTATTTTTATGGTAATTAGGTCTCGTGCTCAACTCATTGTCACTCTTATAATTAAAATTAAAATACCAGTCGGGAGATGAAGAGTTGAATAATTTAAATATTTAAGTTACCCACCTTCAAGGAATTGTTCACATCCAAGAGTAAACCTTAATACGTGATGTTTTCTGAGTCACCAAAATCAAGTTCTTATCCACTTGAGCTAATCTCTTGAGTTACCTTAATGTTTTACTGGTACAGTAGAATTCTATATATAGATCATACTTCATTCCCTTATTAATCTATTTTGTGATGCTCGTTTTATTTTTAAAAAAAAGAAGAAGAGAAAAATGCAGGTTTTGAACAGATTTATAACAAGGTTTGGAACCACGTACTTGAAATTCATTCAAAGCAACATTGACATGCATATAGATTGAGTCTACATATGCTATTCGCACTTCGAAATCCAGCAGACTTTCTTCATTATGTAATTTACTAACCTTAACAAACTTATGCACATTTCCCCGCGATCACATAATAGTATTTAACACAGAAATTCAAACCATTCAAATTCATAAAAACTGAGTTTAATTTAATGTTAGTATTTTTATGCTTTGTATGGTTTTCCTTACCTTGTTTGGCTCTTAAAGAGCCCTCCTTGTACATTCTTCTCTCTTTATATGTGTGTGTGTGTGTATATGTGTTTGTGTGTGAATTGGCAATAAAAAATTGTGGGATGAGAGGAAATTTTGAAATCCACGAAAAAAGAGAGGCATAATAGGCGGTCCTTGGTGTCAAGCTTGTCCTACATTTGAATTTCGACTAGAGGAAAGCCCTGGATTATATGTGCTGCAATCAAGATGAAAGACCATGAAAGAGTATATTATTACTCTACCTAACAGAGAATTCCAAAAGCAACTCTCAAGTTTAGGCAAAAACACAAAATACACTCATATATTGGCGAAATGATTTCACTATGCAAACAAAAAATGAGATGTGCGGTCTCTTATGCCATAACTTGAGTACACCCATTATTACCTCTCTTTATTTCGGGATTAATTAAAAACCCTGACACTCATATACATCGAGTTACAATTAAGAATAGAATAACAATTACTACCAGTAAAATAAAAAAATAGGTCCAAAAAGGCCAATGATGGCCCACAATTCCTTTTCAAAATCCTAATTACAATGGTTTAAATGGATTTTATGAGCTTAATTTACCCTAATTACTAAGGAATTAGAGTGTCACCTCTAGGTTTTTTGAATTACCAGGTCTAAAATGTGTGAATTTTAAGGTTTGGAGACTTTAGAATGGATTTTGTGATTCTTTTCCTAATTACTAATGAATTAGAATGTGGGCTTGAGTATTTAACTGATTTGAAAACTTGACCTTTAGGTGTTTATGAATTACTTACACCTAAAATTTATGATTTTTAGAATTTACGACTTCAAATTTATTTATTTATTTATTTATTTTTTAAATGATACTTATTTGGTCTGGCCTAATCTATGTGCTGCCTATGTGATATGCCACATCACAGAATATTTAAAGTGACAAACTACTCCTTGTTAAGTTTCTCAATCTTCCGTTTTTTTCGAGAAATTTGATTAATTGTTTGTGTTTTATACTTATAAAATTTTAATAAAATCAAATTGTATTGCATTTGTGTTTTATACTTATAAAATTTTAATAAAATCAAATTGTATTGCATAGAATGAATGTCGACGGAGTCTAATGTGGTTTTGTTGGTATAATCTTTTGGTTGTTGAGACTCTTTGTATACTTCTTGATGATAAAATCTCAATAAAATCAAATTATATATACTGTAGAGAATGGATGCTAATACATTCCTAGACGTTAATGGAGTTCAAAGTAATTTTGGTTTTTGACTCTATTACCTTTACCTTTTGGGTATAGCCTCTCTAAAATTTTATAATCCTTATTCTTTTACAACCAGTAATAAAACTAAACCTATCAATCCTAGAAGGGAATTTTTTATTTTTTTTAAGAGATTAGAGATATTTATGGAAAAAATAATTGTAGATAATTAAGGATAATTTTTAATATTATAAGATCCTATCACACCTAGACTTTGAATAATTGTTATGGAACCTAAACTTAAAATTTAAGAATTTTAAGTTTTATAGATTTTCTAGGTTACTATCGAATCTAAACTTAAAATTTAAGAATTTTAGAACTTATATGAGTTGTGTATTTTAGAATTTAATGTTTGAGTTGTGGATTTTTTTTTTTTTTTTTTTTGAACCTAGACTTCAAATATGAATTAAATATTTAAGAATTTTAGGATTTTAGATTGTCTTTTGAACCGAGACTTCAAAATGAGTATTTTAGAGTTTTGAAAAGAATTTTAATAAATTTAATTGTCCTAAGTGTGTAAGGATTGGAACTAAACCTAAAATATAAGTATACTATTTAGAATTTTAAAAGGAGTTTAGTTAAATTTAATTGTCGTAGCTTCCAAGGAAATATGAGTATTTAAACCCCTGATCTCCACGCTTCTAGTCATACCTAGGGTTTTTCACACACGCCTCTCTCTCTCTGCTCCCACCGGCTTCTCTCCTCCTATGGCATCGCAGGATTCCGGCAACACGTCTTCTTCTGGCGGTGGTGGTTTCTCTCCTCCGATCCTATCGCTAAATTTCGGCGACAACAGCTCTCAACCATCAGTCAAAATCGAGCCGCCTGCAGTTTCGAATATGACAAGCAAAACGATTGATATTCCGAATGAGAGGGTTGGTGTGATTACTAGTGAAAAAGATGATGATGCAGATCCTAATCCCCCAACTAGGGTTAGGATCTTCACTACGCAAATCGCCAAACCCAAGAACCCGTCTATAAACAATGATATTGTTGGGTTTGTGGAGGATATGTTTGTTCCAAACAATATGGTTAGTCTGGGAGTCAAAACCATAGCAAACCTACAAGAAAGGACGGGAGCGCGTATTCAGGTGAGAGTAGAGATAGATGGCGGCAGAGTACAGGTTGAAAGTGCAAAACAGATGGTCAATAAAATAATCATCCAAAATCAACAACCCTGTTATGGTGGTTATGGTTACTCACAACCTCAGCCTGCATGTGGTTGTGGTTGTGGTTGTCATGATCACTACAGGAAGCTGCCGCCGCCGCCTCCTCAGCAACATGCCTGTGGCTGTGGTGGTGAAGGTGGTTCATCAGCCCCTGCACCAAAAGCTTGTCCCTGTAATCAACAAGGGCAAGGGCAGCCGCCGCCAGTACCGCCTCAGCAACAAGCCTGTGGCTGTGGTGGTGGTGGTGGTGGTGGTTGTTCATCAGCACCTGCATATAATACCAGCTATGGATTCAACCAATCAGCAGCTTTTCCCTATAATCAACAAGGGCAAGGTTATCCTCATTACCACGGTTATGGTGGCTATAATAATGCACCTGGTTACGGTTACGGTTATGGTTATCTACCACCTGGAGCATATCCATATTATATTTTTGTTCCTCCTACTGGATATGATCAACAACCTGCATTTGGATATGCTGGTGGCTGGGACCAGACAGCTCAAGGGGACCAGACAGCTCAAGGGGACCAGCTGCCGCCTCAGCAACAAGCCTCTGGTGGTGATTCATCAGCCGCTGCAGATAATACCACTTATGGATACAACCAACCACCAGCTTCTGGCGATGGGCAATGCAGCTGTGGTTATGGTCAGCCGCAGCCAGATCTTAATCAGTAGCATGGTTGTGTTAATGTGACCAATTAACCCAACTTCATATGATGAAGAAAGACTTCCCTGCACCAAGGTCTTATCAATCAATAATGCTTGGACTTTAGGAATTTTTTTTTTTTTTGGTAGCCATCCGTATTAATGTAAGCCTATGGCATATTTATATTAATAATTTTAGATATATATATTTGTTATTATTATTATTATTATTATTTTTCACAAAGATCAGCCAAAACTTTCATTTCATCAAATTCCTATGCGAGATCTCATTTAAATGTATGTGTTTAGGTTATTGTTTTTACTATTTAAAAGTTTTGCTTCTTCTATTAAAGGGTGTTGTTTTAGTAAAAAAATGTTGCTCCTTCGATTAAAGGGTGTTGCATTTACGATTTAAAAGTGTTACTTCTATAATAAAAGATTTAGAATTGATGCTTTTACAATTTAAGAGTGTTGCATTTATGATTTTAAAGTGTTGTTTTTACGATTTAAGGGTGTGACTTAGATGCAGATTATAAGTTTTGCATTGGTTTTATTGTTCAGTCCTGTTCATACCAGTTTACCAATTCTAAGAGAGAGAGAGATATATATATATATATATAGGGTCATACAAGCCTTTCAAACTTAATTATCGTCAGATGACAATTATTGCTATTGGAGAAAATTGCTTCAACTTCGAGATACGGCAAGGCCTCTGACCTCTTCACATATTTTTCATCAATTTTTAGTTGTCCTGGTTTCTAAGGAAATTAAATTTAAATTTAAAATGTATGTGTGCAAGTGTGTTAGACTTTCGAAAACAATTTAATCGTCATTTCTAAGCAACTTAGATTTAAAATATATGTATTTTAGAGTTTTGAAAAGAATTTTTATGAATTTAATGAGGACTACTAATTTCAGTTGGACTATGGAGCATTAAAATCTAATTTTGTAAGATAAAATTACCCTCTTTTGTTTGTTGACTATTCTCTGTTCTCCTTCCATCGCCTGTCTATATATATAAAATTTTTGAAAATATAGCCATTTATATATATATATGTATAGCTTCTTCTTTCTTCTTCTTTTTCTTCCTTTTTTTTTATTTTTTTTTATTTTTTATTTTTTATACCGTTGATGGATTCTATACATATTAAATATTATTTATTTATACTTTTAGATGTGAATTTTTAAGACTGTAATTTTTAATTGAAAGAAATTATAGAATTGAATTTTCGTTGAAGTAAAATTATAATAATTGAGTTTAGTTTATTTGTAAAAGATAGAAGTGAATGGTTTAGTAAAGACAAAGGGAGAAAGAAGTATACTGGTGAAGGGATAATCACACTTATTGAATTTTAGTTGGAGTAAAATTGTATAATTGAGTTTTTATTATAGAGAGAAATATAATGGTGATGAGATAATCACACTTGATGAATAAGATGGTTTTATTAGTGATGGATAATTATTGATGATAACATAAGATAAATGACTGGTTTTGAGAAAAAAAAAAAAAATAGAAAAAAAAAAAAAAGATTCAGTTTAAAACACAATTAAAAAAAAATGAAAAAGCTAGTAAGAAAGAATAAATATATATATATATACACACACACACACAAACACAAATACAACTAGATCAAGAGAGAGAACAAATTATAATTATTTTTGTAACCTATTACAGATGGGACTGTAATTAGCAGTCATCAAATTTAGTTGTCCTAGGTTTTTATAACTCTCTTGAGATTAAATTTTTTTAACTGGACATGCATTGAAAAATATAAAATATATTATTTAAAAAATAATAATAATCAATTACTATATTTTGTAACAGCCCAAAAGGAAAGCATAATACTATTTTGGGAAAATTATATTTTGGTGATTAAAATTAAACATAATTGCTATATAGTAACCTTAAAGTCAAGAAAAGGTGAATAGTGACCAATTTTGAAACTTAATTGATATTAAGTGACCATTTGAGGGTTTATGACCTAAATAGCCTTCTTATAATATATTATTATGTAAGTAGACAAATTTACCCTATACATTAACCTAAATAAACACTTACTTAAATTGACTAACAAAAAGACAACAGATTATTATGGTGAGTCTCTGAAGAGAAGATCAAGATGGGAGAGAACTGATGATGGATATTATATATCATTTTCTTCAAGATTCTAAGAGACATGACGAGAAATTGTAAATTTTCTTCTTATTCATTATTTTCAAGGTATAGTTATTATACTTTACGAGTTGATTTGTCTGAGAGATCTTCCTTAAGATATAAGATTGTAATTTTTAAGAATTTTTAATACTACTTAGTTATAGTACAAGAAATAATGACTATTGTTAATTAATTTCATAATTTTACTAATTGTTAAAAGGTGTTTCAAAAGTATGATTAGTCACTGTAAATGTTATGAGCATTCATATTGGAGAGTCTTGAAAAATAAATAAAGGATGGAAAAGAGATAATGTTGATAAAGAAAATTTAATTTTTTAAATTGGTAAATTGTAAACTAAAAAGGAAAATATTAGATGGTTGAAAGCCTTGAAAAATAGATAAAGGGTGAAAAAAAGATAATGTTGGTAAAGAAATCTTAATTTTTTAAATTGGTAAATTATAAACTAAAAAGGAAAAAAAGAAAATGTTGGATTAGAGAGAGAGAGAGAGTATGAGGAGGATGAATTTAATGACTTATTATTTATATTGGATGGCAATTTTGTCATCTAAAATTTATTTTTAAAATGTTTATTAAACTTTTAAGTGTTTTTGACTAAATTATCCTTAAATGATCACTTAATATTAATTAAGTTTCAAAATTGGTAACTATTCACCTTTTCTTGACTTTAAAAGGGAGGAGTACTGTAAATATTTTAAACGAAGTAGATCTAAAAAAATCTTAAAACCCCGGAGAATCCGTGCCCTCTCAACCTAGGGTTTTCACACCTTCTCCCTCTCTCACACCTGCTTTTTCTCTCTCTAGAGACTGTCAAATCGATGGCCGAAGAAGAATTACCGAACTCGTCCGACACTGAGTCATCAACCAACAAGAGGAAGAACGGGGACCAACTGACGACTCCTCCCAGCCGGAGACGGACCGCCGGGGTCTCTGATCCTATCGCAGCGCAGTCGCCAGATTCCGCCAACGCGCCTTCTTCATACGACAGCGTTCATAAATTGAAGGACAAACCGATGGCCTCTCGAATCTCCAACGACGCCGAAGCATATTTGTACAACGCCCTTCACATTCTCTCTCTAGACACACCGACGGCCGAGGAGTTACAGAACTCGTCGTCCTGCATCGACTCATCAACCAATCAGAAGAAGTCCGATGATGACCAACTGATGACGCCTCCCCCGTCAGCCGGTACGCAACAGGCCGCTGGCTTATCTGCTCGGATCGCATCTCAGTGGCCGATTTCATACAACAGTGTTCCACCATTGGCCAATGCCTTACAGATTGCGAAGGTGCGGGTGAGTGCGCTTGCGGAAAAGCTGAGAGCGCAGAACGAGAACTCCGCTCAGCAGAGGCAGGCCTTCATGTTTTGTGGTCAAAATTACTTAGCGAAGAAGCCTCTGATTTCGAATGTGACTCGTTCATCAAAACCAGATCAGACTCGTTATCAAAGAAGACACTACAAGCCGCAAAACGAACGAGTTCAGGAATTGCATGTAAGCCCCTCACTTACACCTTCTGTAAATTTCATTCCCATTTACTCTCATCATTATCAGTAATTATCAGTAATTGTTGTTGTGGTTTCTTCTTTCCTTGAGATAGAAGGAGATAAATTGCTACCTACCTCAAATAGATTTTTGTGGACTTAGACTGATCTAGGGCATAGGCAGACCTACGTCAAGATAAACCCTTTTTTGGAACACTTTCTTTCCTCCCTTTGTTTTCTTGTTTTTGTTCCTTGTGCATGTAATCCTATTTTGATTTTAAATATAAGCTTATATGAAGCCTTTGACGTATATTAATCCTATATATTGTGAAAGAATCAAGCCAAAGGAAGTGTACATGGGTCTATATATATATATATATATATATATATATATATATAATCTTCTATTAGTTTTCTATTAGTGTCACATAAGCCTTTTATTATTTTTAGTCAGATCAGGAGGTGGTGTATATATATATATGTATGGCATTTTCATGGTGTGTCACCAATCCCTATTGGAATGCTCCAGAGAGTGGAAATTGAATAAAAAGAAGTTTCAATGGAAGACAGTTTATAAAATTGGGCCTCACATCATCTGAGATAGCAGCATGAGTAAATGTTTTTTTTTTTGGAATGGTAAAACAAACACACGCTTAGAATGGGGCCCTTTGGTGGAGTAAATGCGATAAATTGACCTAAATCATTCTATAGTTTTTTTGACAGGGAAAAGTAGTAAGAGCAATAATTGAAATCCATATCATATTAATTTTGCACATTGCACTGTTGAAGTTTTGATTTTGCTTTAATTTGCAGGCCAATATGGTCGCAAGCATGGCTTCCTCTTCCTCTTCTGGATCGGGGCACTCATTAATGCACCCACCAACTTTTCGCAAAGCCGAGTTAGAGGCTGAGCGGAGAAAACTAGAGGCTGAGCGGAGAAAACTAGAGAATGAACGGAGGCTACTAGAGAATGAACGGAGGCTACGAGAGACGATGGCAGAAAAAAACTTGGCAGAGGCTACACAAACAATCAAAGATTTGAAAAATGATATGGCTAATATGGAGCAAAGATTACAATCCCAGATAAGGTCTTTAGCAGATGAGATGAAGAAACAATTGTGTTCTCAAAACAATTGATTCCCACCAAATTGATCTTAGATAGGCCTATGTTTGATTCTAGGAAACTTCTGACTCTTCATCCTCCAATTCAAAAATCCAACTTTTGACTTACCTATTATACATTAGGCTGTTTTAATTTTTCTGTTTGAATTTTCAACATATATGCCACGTGTGCATGATTACGTCTTTTGACTATATTTTAGTGATGACCTCTGACTATATATTAGTGATGATCTGTAATTGACATTAGGCTGTTTTAGTGATATTGTGGCGTTTTAATTTTTCTGTTCCAATTTTCAACATGCCATGTGTGCATGATTATGTCCTTTTAATGCCACGTAGGCTTCTTTGTTTTTAACGAGCCATGCACATATATGGTATTTTGATCAACACATACATTAGTATCAACAAGCAAAGGTATTCATGACCTAGTGTCAGGATTTGAGAATATAAGAGTAAAAACAAGCTAAGATTTGCTCATCTACATAAGTAATTAACTATCGAGATACAGAAAGGTAGTGTAGAGAAATAAAATAAAATAAAAACTAAATTCATTTCTAGCAGCGCTGCAATTTTATTTAACACAAATGTTTTTATATGTAATATTATATATATATATATATATATTATATTTAACACAAAATATTATTATATACAGTATATAACATTACAGTGCAGTTGCTTCCGAGTTTTTGGACTGAAATTGAAATTTTAAACTGAAATTGAAAACAACTAATGTTATTATATTTTGGTATTCAAAACTACTCAATTTGAGTCTCTTAAAAAGAAAACCTCTTATAATCAGGCTACCATATCGAAGAAGAAACTAAATTTTGTTTCATTTAAGATTGCAATCGAACCAATTAAGATGGTTTACTTCATGCAATCTTTCCACAATGAGGAAAGATTAGAAATAGGAAAAAAAATAAAGAAAAATCTAATACTGTTATAGCATCTCTAATCGTATTATTCTTCACTTCAGCGGTTATTTTATACCTTTTGTGTAAAAATATATTCCCCAATAACAACCAACTGGTATCATACCAGATTACCTGCACCTCCCATAATTTCAACGAATCTACAAATATGGTGATGTGACTGTGTGAAAAGATTGTGTAAAATACAAAATAATTTTACACATTGATGACTTGGCAGTGTATCTTAACAGACTGCTAAAAAAAAAAAAAAAAGTGTATCTTAACAGACTGTTAAAAAAAAAAAAAAAAAAAAAACCCTTACACATTATACGTGGTAATGTATATTTTACACCAGAAGTGTTTTAACAAACTGCTAGAGATGTTCTTAAGGCTTTAACTAAAATTTTGACGACAATAACCTCGAATTCGATTGATGAATGACATTTTTTATTTATAAATGTTCCTCTGTATGTATTTAAGAAAACACATGAAAAAAAAAAATGCTAATATTGTAGAACGAAAAACAAATCTAGATTGTGAGGAGTTTTTTTTTTAATTATTAACACCAGGACTCTACCTGTATAACAAAAGGAGAGATAAAGGAACTATATATATATTAAAAAATAACAATAATAATAAAAAAATAAAGCCGTGTTTGCCTTAGCCTCTTAGCAAATGATATTTTTCTTTCAATTTCGTTAAGGAACGTTTTTTTTTTTTTTTTTCCCCTCTTCCAATATGGTAGGACGACCTGATTGTAAGGAGTTTTCAAAACAAATCACTCAATTTGAGTGTTTTAAACAAAAGAAGTCTTAAACAAACATATACTAGTAACATTAGTTGTTTTCAATTCACTGATTGAAATTCAACAACAAAAATAAAAGTCTCATATATTATAATAGTCCCATTCATATATAAAATTGAAAATATGGGCGCACTGGTTTGGGTCTATGGAACTGAATCGTACTAATAATTATATTTATTATTTTTAAATTATATAATTACTAATATTTTTGTGTATTTATGCTTGTTTGACCGTAAATTTTTCAAAATACTCTGATTATATTTATGTAAAACATTCCCATCAAAAATCTAACTAGTAATACAAAGATATATATATAATAAGTGTATGTTCTCATATAAAATATTAAATATAAAAAAATGCACTGCGAATGGGTTTGGGGTCATTAAGTAGTATCAACAAAAATGTGGCACAATGTATTGTTACAAAAAAAAAAAAAAAAAAAAAAAAAAGGGACAGGAACCAAACCAAAACTGTGGATTTGTCACTGGACAACTTCTTATTATGTATCTTGGATTGCCTTTCAGCTCAACTAGGCTCCAAACAACTAATTGCAGGTCACTTGTGGAGAGAATAACTGCCAGAGTTAGTAGTTAGACCTCCAAATTTCTCTCTTCTGCTAGGAGGCTCCAACTCATCAAGTATCTTGATCAGTATGCACAGTTATTGGAGTTGCCATTTTGTTTTATCAGTCCAAGTTACTAGCTAGGTTAATACCATACTGAGGAGGTTCTTATAGACTGGCACATAACTCAAATCCACATGTGCTAAAGTTAATTTGAGAGCCCTTTACAGGCCAAAAGAGTATGGAGGCCTGACCTTGCCACTCTTAAGAGATTGTCCATCTTAAGACACATATGGAATATCTTCCATGATTGTGGTTAATCCTTTTGGCACGACTGGGTGCATTATGTTCTTATCAAAACCAAGAACTTTTGGACTATCAAGCCTTCCTAACTCAGTTCTTGGAACTGGAGAATGATACTCAAACTTAGGGGGGTTGGCTAAACCTTTTATAAAGCACGTGGTGGGTGATAGGAAATCTACATCATTGTGGCATGAATTTTGGCTTCCATTCGGTCTTTTGTATCAAAAAATTGACCCTGTGCTTATTGTTAATTCCAATTGGGAGGATGATGTTAGAGTGAGCTACTTGATCAGGAGGATACCCTAATCTTTTTTATTGATTGTCCCTTCATTGGGAACATTGAACAAACACCTTACCTTCAGGCCAATGGGATTGACAAACCCTTTTGGTCCCTGTCCTTAACAGGAAGGTTCAACCTGAAACACACTTACCAAGTTTTTTTTTCTTTCTTCCCATCTTATTTCTTGGTCCCATGCTATATAGTTTCCTCGCCATATACCCAGACATACTTTCATAGCCTGGCTTACCCTCCATGGGAGGCTCAGTACCAGGGATAGACCAGGTGTGGCCACTAACTCTTCTCCCATGTGCCCCCTCTACATCGCGGAGAATGAATCCCATGAACATATTTTCTTCAACTGTACTTATTCAAGTCAGATATGTGGCAATTTTTCCAACACAAATGTGGCATCTACCTCGGGGATCACCACATCAATTCTATTGCCAATTGGGTCACTTCCGTAGGAAATCAAAATTGTGGCTTTCACACAACTTTATCCTTTAAGCTCTATCTTGCAAGTTGTATCTACTACATATAGAAGGAGAGGAATAATTGTGTCATCTCAACAAACCAATCCTCATGCATGGCAACTACCAAGCTAGCTTATTGATGATTCTATAAGGAATCACCTTTTATCTGTCAAATTCTCTGATTGTAAGGATGGTAGATCGACAGCTGCTTAGAGTCTTCCAAGTTCAGTCATTGGAGAAACCATGCACTCTACTAGTTGATCCTCTTGGCCTACAATTCTCTATTCTCTTTTTCCTTTTCTGTTGCTCAAACACCTTTTATGGTGCTTGTTAGATCCTGAATTTTTATTTAGATTATATTTGCTATATTAATGCGTATTTGATCTTAACTTTAGTAGTGTAGCTTATCTTGAAATCCAGTTTAAAGAATTGGGTTTTTGAGTTTAGTACATTCTGGGCTGAATGTAAAATGCCGGAGTAGTAGAAAAGAAAATAAATAATAATATTAATTTGTTTGGTACAGTATGTGGTACGTAGGTGTTAGTAAGTGTGATACCAAGTGATACGTTGTATTGGACTACTGGATTGTGTGGAAACTCCTGGAAATAGTTTGACTATGTAGCTGTATGATATATGAATGATGATAAGTTTTAGCTACTAAACGTAAGTATAAGTTATATTATTTTAATGGATAAGATGAAGCTTTGTTGACTACTACAAATATCTTAAGCTAGCTAAGGAGCTGACATTCAAGCAAAAGTCAAAAATCTAATGGCTCAAGGTTGGAGACTCTAACACTGCCTATTTTCATAAACTATGCCCTCTAGGTTCAATAAAAACAAAATTAATAGCATCATTGACTCCAATGACACCCTAATTGAGACTAAATAGCTCATTAGACAAGAAGCCCTCAATCATTTTCACAGTGCACTGCGCACTTCCTCACATGTTTATCCTGGCATTGACCACATCTCACCACTCATTAACCAATCCATCAATGTTAGCTTTATCCCTGATCTCATATCCATTCATTCAAATGATGACATAAAAAAATGCATGTTCTCTTTGAGCAATGATAAAGCTCCTGGTCCAGATGGCTTCAATGCTACCTTTTTCAAAAAGGCATGGCCAATAATGGGAAAAGATGTTACCCTGGTCATTAGAGAGTTTTTTGTCACTGGCAAGTTGTTGAAGGAAATAAACACATTTTTCATTTCCTTGGTCCCCAAATCTTCCAACCCTACCTCCTTAAATGA
Organism: Cornus florida; assembly: GCF_030987335.1. Lineage (NCBI taxonomy): Eukaryota > Viridiplantae > Streptophyta > Magnoliopsida > Cornales > Cornaceae > Cornus > Cornus florida. Next base: position 29,221,141 of record NW_026775572.1, read on the forward strand.
CTTCAGGCCTATTTCTTGTTGTTCCACCGTTTACAAATGCATTTCCAAACTTATTGCCTACAAACTCAAACCACTTCTTACCACCATCATTAGCCCATCCCAATCTACTTTTATTCAAGGAGGATGCATAGATGACAGTGTTCTCTTAGTATAGGAGTTACTTAATGGCTATCATAGGTTTTCAAACTCCCCAAGATGCACACTTAAAATTGACTTGAGAAAAACCTTTAACTCCATCTCTTGGAATTTCATTTTGGATACTCTCAAATTGTTGAGATTTCTTGACCAATTCATCATTTGGGTCAAATCTTGTATTACATCAACCTCTTTTGCAGTCTCTATTAATAGGGAGTTTCATGGCTTCTTCAAAGAAGCCAAGGGGCTCACGCAGGGTGATCCTCTATCCCCCTTTCTTTTTGTCATTGCAATGTATGTCTTTTCATCTATTTTGGACTCTACCACTGCTTCCAATCCTTTCAAGTTTCATTGGAGGTGCAAGAAGTTAAGGCTCACTCACCTCATCTTTGTAAATGATGTGATGTTGTTCTGTCATAGAAGTATTCCCTCAGTTCAATTACTCCTTAATGCTACAGAGACCTTTGTTGGCGTTTCTGGTCGCCATGTTAACCAAAGTAAGAGTATCATTTTCCTCTATGGGGTGTCAATTTCTGTGGAAGCTGAAATACTTGAGCTTGTAGGGTTTGAGAAAGGCTGCTTACCTATTAGATACTTAGGGGTTCCCCTCATCTCCACCATGTTAAAGGCACATGATTGCAAGGCTCTCACAGACAAGATCATAGCAAGAATAAGTCATTGGACTAGCAAATTTCTCTCATTTGTAGGTAGACTATAACTTATCAAATCCACTTTTCATAGGACTCAAATCTACTGGAGCTCTAAGTTTATTCTTCTAATGTCCATCATCATTGAGCTCATAAGCATATTTAGAGCATTCATATGGTTAGTTCCTGAGCTTAAGAAGCATGGGGCAAAGGTTGTTTGGCCTTACATTTGTTTACCTCTAAGGGCTGGTGGATTGGGAATCCCATCTCTACATTCATGGAATAGAGCAACCATACTAAAACACTTGTGGAACATTATCCAAGCTAAAGAGGGTATATTATGGATCACATGGATTAATGTATACCTTCTCAAAGGCAAGAATATTTGGGAGGTAAGCATCCCTAGCCAACGCTCTTGGACATGGAGAAAGCTTTTGCAACTTAGACCTGCCATGAGACCTTTTGTCAAATTTAAAATTGGTAATGGAACCAAAACCAATTTTTGGTATGATAATTGGTTTATCCTTGGCCCTTTATATCTCAAAATTCCAAACCACCAAACCATACCATCCAACTTTGATTGCAAAACCACTGTTAGTACCTTCATCACAAGCTTTTCTTGGTCCTTCCCAAAATCTATTACCACCTTTATTCCCCAACTCTTACAGCACAATACCCTCCCTTCCCCTAATTCAACCTTACCAGACAAAATTTTGTGGATCCCATCTCTAAATGGCAGGTTCTCCATTACTCAAACCCTCAAACATCTCTTAAGACACATCCCTTCTCTACCATGGACTAAACTTGTCTAGTCCAAACCAATTGGGCATAAACATGCATTTATTATATGGCTTGTGGTTCAACTAAGGCTGTCCACCAAGGATCGAGACTATACCTCATATCTAAACTCTCCTAACCTTTGCACTCTGTGTAATTCTATGCCTGAATCACATAACCATCTCCTTTTTCAGTGCCCGTACCATTCTCCCATTTGAACATTCATCCAAACACGTTGTGGCTTTTACATCCTTCCCTCTAGTTGGAATGAATTGGTTGCTTGGGCATCCCAGCACGGAAAAACAAACCATCCGACTGCAATGCTTTCATTTCTAGACTTGCATTTTCTGCACTTGTGTATAATACCTAGACTGAACGCGACCAGAGCGCATTTTCCAAAAGAAAAGAATCTCAGCAAACTCTCTTCTTACAAAATGCTTGACTCAATTAGACTAAAACTAATGGTTGATCCTCTTGAATATTCTCTAACCAATAGGCGTATTCTAAATGACTGGAACATCCCTTGGTCTATCTTACGACCTCCTTCATGTCCCCCCGATTAGGAACCGTCTATGGTGAAGCTTTCATATGTTACTAACCGCTATTTACCAGATTTGTGACCTGCACTTTTGGTCTTGTTTGTCTCTGTGTAGAGGATGGGTTTTATTTCTTCTATGGGCTGGGCCTGTCTATAAGCTAGGCATGTATTTTACTTATCCTTTAGCCTTGCTCGGGCTACTATATTATTACCTTATTCGATGGGAATTAACTTTTACTTTCCAAAAAAAAAAAAACTACATGAAAGTTGGTATGCTGCTAGCACAACACACCTACACGTATGGATACGTATATAAATGAATAGATTTAATTCTAAGGTTTCCTTTTAGAAGTTGTTTGATAATTATGCCAAATTAAAATATAATATTTACTAAGCTTCTAGAAGAAGCTTTTCCTTATAAGCAATCGGTGGGTTAATGTATAGCAGAGGAAAAAAAAACACACAAATTGAAGAAATATTATATAGCTTCATACGATTAGAGGAGAGAAAAGAAAGAGGATGAGGATATGAAGATTTTGGCAGGAGTTCTTGTAAACTAATAATAAAGGTAGGAAGTTTCCTATATATTTGAGAATTTGATTATTAAATTGTATGAATTAATACAATTGTATTCTCTTTAAATTGTTGGGTTAATATTTTATACAAATAATTGTAATTATAATTTTAGTTATAATTGTGTACTGGGAATTTATTTTAGAAGTGATTATTATTAATTATTACTCGTTAGAAATAAATATGACGTGTGTATAATAATGTTCAGGCATGGAAAAGGAAACGACTACATCTACGATACTGAATGACAAATAAATAATTTGAAAAGTAGTCAAGTTAAGTGTACTTACTAGAAGTTTTATACTTGAGTGTGTTAATTGAAGTATTGGATAGGTTGATATGAGATGAAGATGGTTATAAATCATGAATATATTATATAAGGTCCATACTTTGGCCTGGAAGGAGAGTATTATATCATATAAGGTCCATACTCTGGCCTAGAAGGAGAGTAATATATTTTAATGCCTGTAAAGTTGGAAGTTATATATAAATGAAGTTTAATTGAAGTTATCAGATAATATTTGTTTATATTATTCTGATGTAGTAGTGTTGCATTCACTGGGCTTAAAGTTCACTCCTTCCATATATATGTTTTTCTGGTACAAGATTGGGTCGCCACTGCCATATCTAGGATCTTGGGTATGAATAGGGGAAAGGAACAACAAAAAGTCTTTTGTATAAGATGTAATTATTGTGGTAGAATTTGGTAGTATAACTTGTAGTTAACGGTTTAGTTTTGTCGGAACTCACACAATGGGTGTATGATTTGTTTTTAACGGTAAACTGTTAAGTAGGTACTCTGATGTATGATGGCGTTATGTATGTATGAGGTTAATGTAGATGGTTAGATGCATTCCAATTGTTTAATTTATTAAATGGTGTAAATTGGGTTGGGGTGCGTCAATGCTGTTGCCGCAATAGTTAGTTTGGTAAGATGGGTTTGTTTGCTAGGCTTGCTTAGTTTTGTGTGTTGGGTCTTACTTATCCTTCTTTTGTTGTATTCTTTGTTGGTTTATATATTTGATTCATTTATCGAAAAAAAATTATAGAATCGGTTCGGTTCGGTTCTAGTTCCATGTTCCAACGGTTTCGGTTTTGGTTCTGGTCGGTTTCAATTTTTTGGGAACCATTAGGAATGGTTCCGGTTCCACCAGGAACCGTACTGAATTAGACTGTGTGCACTCTTACTACTGGGCACACGCTTATACATCCAATATGATGAATCAGAGGCCGATAACTTATTTTAATCTATCTATATGAAAAATTAGTAGTATGGTCCCCTTTATTGAGTCTAGATATATCTTGCACGGTGCAATAGATCCGGGGATGACAATACGAATTACGTATTACGTATGTTTAAGATTGGAAGTGGCTACCGATTAGGGGGTGGGAAAACACGATTATCTTTAGCCATAGAGGCCTGCCCGCGGACTTTGCCTTTTTGGGGGCCTTTCGGACCAATTTGTCAACGGTTTTCTTTAACTAAAGGTATATCACAACTGATAATTTTGTTTAAAAGTTGTGAAGTACTTTGACGTCGTCGTATAGATTCTATAATGTCACTCCACACCTAATTGTAGGGAGGCTATACACATAAGTGCTCAAAAAGACGTTTACATGACATGAGGAGAATAAGGTTCTAAAAGTCTTTCACATTTATGTAAAAAGTTGTGAAGAATTGTAGAGATTAAGATCAAAGAGATTGTAAATAATTGTAGAAAATTAAAGTAGATTCTAGACGAGTAAAACATTTTATACACTTGTAAATATTTAAATCATCTGAAAAATTGTATAGCAAGAAGGCATTTAAATAGGTGAGAAGTTTATTTGCAAGAAACAAGCTCTAGGGAGGGTGGGGAGCCATAATGAGACATTACCATACAAGTGGGGGATATAAGCTAGTGTGGGAGTTAGGCTGACTAGTTTTGAGAGAGACGATAGAAATATGACATTAAACTCTAATTAATAGGAATACATGTATAGATTGCTTAAACATTTCCACGACCTATACAGATTTCCACTACCTACACAATATCTTTTGGTTGCCTATGTGGATATCCTTCTATTAACCCTATATAAAGTAGTGAAAGTGATACCATAATATATAAAAATGAGAAAATTTACAAGTAAAATGAACAGTGATAAAAACTTGTATGAACAAAACATAAACAAGAAAGAATGATAAACAAGTTTTCACAAACACACCATTATATAACTATTTTAGTAACTTATACAAGGAGTAGATGTTAATTTTGTCCTTTAATAAGTAGCAAACATCTAAACCTTTTATAAGGGCCCGTTTGGCATGTCTTTTGTTTTAAACGTTTTGTTTTTAATTAAAACATAAACAGTGTTTTTGCTGTAGAATAAAAAAAATCGAAAGCACGTTTGGGAACGATATTTTAGACGTTTTGTTTTTTTGCCCATGTTGCGCTACTGTTATGGTTTTGGGCCATGAACCGTTGTCAAAATAAGAAAAAATAACTTTTTGGTGTTTTAGTTTTGGGCCACTGTTCGCGAAGTATTTTAGCACGGTATAAAATTAAACAAGGTCGCACCGAACATACTTTTGTTACCAAAATTGACACTGCAGCAGCTAAAAAACAAAAACAACAGAAATAAAATGCATGCCAAACAGAGCCTAAGTTGTTAATGAACTATAATCTAGTTTACTCTTTACTCGTTGAAGTTGATGGTACTTTGTTACTCCCATTTTATGGTCTTAGGTTCAATTTTCTCCCCCTAACTACTATTTTATTTTATTTTATTTATTTTTTTAACCCTCTAACCGTTACCAGAAATTTTTATTTTATTATATTTTTATCTCTGTTCAACAGAACCCTTAGATGGTAACAATCCTGCCTTGTTAAGACATCATCAAAAATTACTTTGATTGATACTTTTTTTCCTTTTTGGTAAGGAAATTTACTTTGTTAGGTAACTGTGCAAATTACAAATTGCATAATTTAAATTACAACCCTTATGATATTTATATATATATATATATATATATATATATATATGTATGTATGTATGTGTGTGTAGCGAAATGAGTTGGATTCCCAACACAAAGAAATAGAAGAATGGATGAAGTAAAATAAGTAGAAAATGGAAAATAGATGAGAAATTATGAAGACACAGATTGATAATTGGTTTCTCGATTTGCAATTCTCTGCCACCCCCAAACTTCATGCCCTCTCACCCTGTAATCCATATTCGAGAGAGTAGCGAATATTAATATTCCCGTCAATCAAAACACTGCGTTTCTTATTATCAAAGTGCATAGGATGTTCTGATTGGCTGCAGTATTTAATAACCACTACTCCGGTATAACGTATATTTCTACATGGAATACGAATTGCGCTTATACTAGCTGTTGAAGTGGGTGTATATAATTGATTGTATGCACTTCTAATAAACGTCTAAGAGCATCTCCAACCGACAAATCTTACGGGACACATGCAACAACTAGTTTTGACATAAAAAACTCCTCCAACCAACCGAAATCACAAATGCCTACCTAGCATTTGACATATGAAGCAATTTGTCAAATTTGACATATCCAAAAAGTTTATGCCAAATGAAAATTTTTCATTATTTTAAAATATATGGATCACACAAACTATTCAAATTTGGCATATTGAACATTTTCACCCGAAACTTTAAATATTACTACGCAATAAGTTAATAGATTTGACACATTAAATGGAGTATGCCAAAATACCATATGCCAATTTAACCGAAATTTGAAATTTTGGATGGAGATGCTCTAAGCTGGGTTTGTGTTTGCTGGTTTTGGGTTGTATTTGAGTTGGGTCCATGCTAGGGCTTATTTTGCGTCATAAATTTAGGCTGGTTGGGTTTCCTTGGTGGGCTTTTAGGCCTGTCTCCCACTCTCAATTGGGTTTGTTGTAACTATTCTCCTTCTTTTTCAGCCCACTATAATTATTTACCCGTCCAATATACTTTGCTTGATTACTATAATACATTTGGTTAAAAGGCATATTGTTGAAAGCCAACCAAATTAGAAATTAGAAATTAGAAATTAGAAATAAGTTGTTTTAATTTAGAAGGCAATTTTTTTTTTCATATTTACATTCATAAATAGTACTCGATTGCAACATGGAACAACTTCTTTCACATCTTGATAAGCCCACCACTCATCTTCCATGTTTTTTTTTTCTTCTTCTGGTAAGTAGACTCATCTTCCATGTTGGAAGTTAGGATTGAGCGAAATTTGATATGGACATTTGTGTTTTCTCATTTTCTGCGAAATTTGACTTTAACTTAGAAATTAGATTCCAATTGTCATGTTAGTTCCAGCTTTTATCATTTTTTTTCAAGCAACAACTATATATATTATATATATATATCTATATATAATAAGTCTCCTTAAATTGAGGCCTAATTTTTAGTATTTCTTAGTGCAATTTTTTTATTAAAATAATTGTATTCCTAAATAATTTAGATGCTTATAGGGAAAGATAAGTAAATTATACTAAATTCTTCCGAATTTTGGGCAAAATATATATGAATTAGATCATTGAATATTACATCTCTTTTGAGATTTGGGACGACACCTCTAACATGTCCTTTTTTTGAAGGAAAGTCAAAGAAATAAATGAATTGCCTATTGTTTGTGTAAATACGGATAAATAAATAATTAATTAATTAATGCAATTTACCCTACTGCTCTCTAATCTCTCTAATTAATGCAATTTTCTTCCTTCACATCTGACGGTCTGTACACTTCCACGTGGACGGAATCAGAGAGTCAAACACCAAATGAAAATTTGGATTTGCCGCGCCCACGTAAGTCCACTCAATCACACAATAGGTTCGAAATCTGTCATTTACTAGACCCGAGGCTCGGCAACTCCGAACCATACCCGAACACAAACATAAACCTCAGATCCGACCCTCCGACCTCCCTCTCTCTGTGTTCAGACACGTCCCTTCTATTCCAAAAAAACCCCAAATTGGCGCACGCCACTCCATTTCCAGCCGTCCGATGATCCGACCCAGATAGATCGCCGACGGTAAGTCATACGCCCTCCACGTGCGTTTCTCTTCGATCCATTGGTCAACTCAATAAAAGCTCCGATCTTGATCTCCGAATCATGATTATTATATATGAAGTTTTGTATAGTTGAAGTTGAATCTTTTAGTAGCTCCAATGATTTACAGAGTATGTGTTTTTTTTTTTGTTCTCTCTCTCTAAAACTATTGTTTTTGCTTGTTAAGAAACACACTTCATGTAAAATTCTTGTGTTATGGAGTAACAGACATGTGGCCCAGAAGCCTGTTGAATGTGAATACTCGTTTCTCTCTCTATGTTGAGGTTGAGATATGGTGTGTCTTATGTGCCAGAAAAAAAACAGAGTTTTTATTTTTTACTAGTAGAATTTTTTTTTTTCCTCTGGCGGACTTCGTATAATCTAAGCTAATTAGGTACAGAGCTTTACATCAAATCGGCTTATGTAAGTTTGAATTCAACGGTAAAAGGAAAAAGTTACTACCGTTTTCTTTAAATTTTCTTCATCTTTTTTCTCGGGAAATCATTATTGAGAAATAAATGCGTAACAACCGTTCTCACATGCAGATATGTGGATAGCCTTTTGAGTACAAGGACTCAGAACAACTTGTTCTAGGACTTGATACACTGTATCTACGCGGAATCAGATCGTCGGACTAAGATTGAAGCCGGAGTTACAGTGATCGGCGTTTAGGTTACTTTGATTAGCTGTGATGTCGAGTTCAGAGAGGCCGTCGTCGTCATCTTCAGCGAGAGAGATTGATCCGTTGTTGAAGGATCTGAGTGAGAAAAAACAAAGCTTTCGCCGGAACGTGGTGTCTTTGGCGGCGGAGCTCAAAGACGTTCGAGTTCGTCTCGCTAACCAGGAACAATCGGTTGCTCGTGAAACCCTAACAAGACAGGCATGTGTTTTGTTGTTTGCCCTTTTTTGAATTAATTTGTTTTCTTTCTGTATTTGTATGATTGATCTATGTATGTGTGTATATCTATATATAAACAAATACATATATAAAAAATTGTACTTGGGAAATGAAATCATTTCAACTTTTTGTTCTTCTCTATAAAGGTTCTGTTGTTTGTGGGACCATTTAACTTTGTGATTTGTTTCAATGTTTTTTAAATTTAATTTATTTTTGGGGGGTTTTCCACAGGAAGCAGAGACCAAGGCCAAGAGCATGGAAGAGGAGATCTGTAGACTGCAGAAGAGCTTGGAGGAGAGAAATGGGCAGCTTCAAGCATCGGCATCTACTGCTGAGAAGGTGCCACTCATATCTATCTATGAATGTGTGTCTGTGTTTGTTTATACATCTGTATATGGAACATGTACTGTATATATAGCATTTTGATTAGATCATTGAAAGTTAATACTGGATTACTAATTAGGATTTATGACTTATTAGCTATTGTAATGATTGAACTTGTTCTAATAAGGTGTTTCTCATATGTTGATGGCTTGAGGTTATTTTGGGGTTTTTCAAATCCCACTATCTATAGATTCCTGATTAGATCATTGAAAGTTAATACTGGATTACTAATTAGGATTTATGACTTATTAGCTATTGTAATGATTGAACCTGTTCTAATAAGGTGTTTCTCATATGTTGATGGCTTGAGGTTATTTTGGGGTTTTTCAAATCCCACTATCTATAGATTCCGTGCTCTCGTCTTCAACTTTTTCTGGCTTTCTTTTGGCTTTTCCTTCTTGTTTTTTGTTGGAGCACTTGGGCTGAAGGTATCCAAGTGTTTTGATATTATATTATTGTTTTACTCTTTGTCTTTTTGGTTTGAATGGTTCAAGATTTGTCTGTATGTATAAGTATGGCTTGGGCATATTAAACTATAGTTTGCTACATGAGATAGTGACGGTGGTGGTTGCAATTTTTCAATGCAAGGCATTTAGTCAAGATATTTGTTGTATTTTCATTCCTAGTTTCTGTTTTCCTTCCCCATTGGTCTTAATATTTTATGATGAAAATGATTTCGAGCAAGGAAATTGCTACAGATGGCACATGAACTGTGGTGGAAGGAATTCATTTCCATCGGATTACATGAGGAATTTTGAAACTTTTATTATATGGATACGCTTTGATGATAATTTAAGATGAAACAAGTTTCAGTCGCCAATCTAAGTGTAAATATGCTTGTTTGACAAGGTTCCCAATTAGAAGTTTCACTTATATAAATGATTTACCATTCTAGATAGATCGTTGTTCTTTTCCCTTTCGCTATGGTGAAAAATTGTCTGCCATTTATTCAATAATTTCCAAACCGACTACTTTTTAGGCCAGTATTTATGGGTGGCTTAGAAATTTTTTTAATCAAATTTTAAGCTGGGCATAACCAAGTTTTGGTAGCTGTTTTTATTGTTGACTGTTGAGTGAACACATCTGCAATTTAAATCAGTGAAAGATTCAATCTTCTATTGGGCAATACTTGAACTGCGTTTGTAATGAACCTGATTTGGAAAATTGATAGATGAAAAGTGACCTGGTGACTTTTCAGGCTTTCACTATCTAAGCAAATCACTTCTGTTGTAGTGTTAAGTTAAATGCTGAATCTCTCCGTATCATGATCTAATTTGGCAATTTGGTGCTGAAATGGGAATAATATGAGATGAAGTACATAAACCATCGGAGTTGCTCTGAATGCATTTATTTTGTATCTGATTATACTGGTTCGCTGTCTATATTCATATGTTGGTTTCTTAGTTAATATAAAAAATTTGACCTCCCAAACAATTGCATTATGCCAAGGACTAAGAGATGCATGTCGAGCGAGAAACATGGAATGATGAGATCATGAATCTATTTACTGAGCAATACATTTCTAGTCCTTGGCAATTTTCTCAATGCAAGGCATTTAGTCAAGACATTTGTTGTTTTAAGTTTTCATTCCTAGTTTTTGTTTTCCTTTTCCCTGGGTCTCAATATTTTATCATGAAAATGTTTTCGAGTAATGAAATTGCTACAGTTGGCACATGAACTGTGGTGGAAGGAATAATTATTCCATCGGATTACATGAGGAATTTTGAAACTTTTATTATATGGATACGCTTTGATGATAATTTAAGATGAAACAAGTTTAAGTCGCCAATCTAAGTGTAAATATGCTTGTTTGACAAGGTTGCCAGAAGTTGAGTTTCACTTATATAAATGATTTACCATTCTAGATAGATCTTTTTTGTTTTCCCTTTTGCTATGGCGAAAAATTATCTGCCATTTATTCAATAATTTCCTAACCAACTACTTTTTAGGCCAATATGTATGGGTGGCTTTGAAATATTTTGATCAAATTTTAAGTTGGGCGTAACCAAGTTTTGGTAGCTGTTTTTATTGTTGACTGTTGAGTGAACACATGCAATTTAAATCGGTGAAAGATTCAATCTTCCATTGGGCAATAAATTAACCGTGTTCGTAATGAACCTGATTCGGAAAATTGATAGATGAAAAGTGACATGATGTCTTTTCAAGCTTTCACTATCCAAGAAAATTACTTCTGTTGTAATGTCAAGTGAAATACTGAATCTCTACATATCATGATCTAATTTGGCAATTTGGTGCTGAAGTGGGAATAATATGAGGTGAAGTACGTAATATACCATATGAGTTACTTTGAATGCATTTATTTTGTATCTAACTATGCTGGTTCACTATCTATATTCATATGTTGGTTTCCTAGTTAATATAAAAAATTGACCTCCCAAACATTTGCATTATGCCAAGGTCTAAGAGATGCATGTTGAGCGAAAAACATGGAATGATGAGATCATGAATCTATTTATTGAGCAATACACATCAATTTACTCAGCAATACCGAATCTCATTTGCATTTGCATATGTCTATTGCAGTTGCATTTTCTTAGTCCTTGGCAATACCTTATTTAATAAATCCAAAGATTTGCATTTGCATATGTCCATTTTTCCTTTAGTTCTTTCATTGGCATGACTAGTAACATCTGCTCCTTGTTTGTTGTGTGGAGTTGCTTGAGGTATTGAAGTCCTTAGAGCTCTTAGATTTGTGTTCAACACTCAAAATCACTCAACAACTAAGTGGATGGACAATGAATGAAAACTAGAATGCACACAAGTTTCTTTTGCACTGCTCTTTGATGCTTAATGTACATATGCTTTTATATGTTTTGTGAAAACCTTGGTTCTTTATATAGAATTTTGAACCAAGGAAGGATTAGGGTTAAGAGAGCTCAGACCCTTCTTGCAGACATTAATTGATTGGGATCGAGTTAGTCTAGTGGGTCTACAGCAATCCTTCGATTGGTTGAACTCTCCTGTCCCAGTTTCTGTGGGATTTCTAAAATAGAAACAACAATTTTCATTTTAGAACTGATCTTTATGAGTCAAAACATGCAATTTGAAAACCTAACATTTACTAGGCTAAATTGGCGAGTGCACAATTCTAAGAGTTGAATTTTATTTTTTGGTTTAGGTGAAGCCTTTGAATTTATCAATTTGACCTTGGACAAAGGTAATTCAACTACCATAATTAACTAACGTTTAGAATCTAAATGAATTCCAAATTCAATATACACACTGTTTTGGATGAAATTTGCCAACCTAAATCCTATGGTCTCACACATTTTCTGTCTTTGTTATATTGTTTTGAAACTATAACTCATCTTTGTTCTTCATCTTGTTTAAGTCGTTGCAAGTTGTGCAGTTTCCCTTGAAATGAGTCAGCATTTATAATTCGGTTTGTACCTTTTTAATGCAATGCAGTATCTCAAGGAATTGGATGGTTTTAGATCACAGCTTTCGGCCACTCAAGCAACTGCAGATGCAAGTGCTGCATCAGCTGAATTGGCACAGCTTCAATGTTTAACACTTCTAAAGGAGTTAGATGAAAAAAGTAGTTCATTAAAACAGCATGAGGTTCGTGTAAATAGGCTAGGTGAGCAATTAGATCTTCTGCAGAAGGATCTCCAAGCAAGGGAATCTTCACAGAAGCAACTAAAAGATGAAGTTTTGAAAATTGAACATGATATTATGCAAGCAGTCGCCAGAGCTGGAGCAAGCAAAGACTGTGAGCTGAGGAAAATATTAGATGAAATTTCACCAAAGAATTTTGAAAGGATCAATAGGCTTTTGACTGTCAAGGATGAGGAAATCTCTAAACTGAGAGATGAAATCAGGATTATGTCTACTCACTGGAAGCTCAAAACTAAGGAATTGGAGTCGCAAGTATGTTGAAATTTTCAGTTTTTTTTTTTTTTTTTCAAATTACTCTTTGGTTCTTCTTTTCCACTCCAAAAGTTTAATTCAATTCTTCTTCAAGCAAATGGTTCAAATTTATTAATTAGCTTTGACCTGTTTGTTGAACAGCTAGAGAAACACCGGAGAACTGATCAGGAGTTAAAGAAGAGGGTTTTAAAGTTGGAATTCTGTCTCCAGGATGCTCGATCGCAGACGCGGAAGCTCCAAAGGGTATATACTGTATCTTTACCCTTGTGATAAAACTGGACACATTTTGTTTTCTCAAGCATTTGATATTTTTTATTTGCTTGCCACCGATCCGAATCCGATGTCCTAAATTTGCATAGTGAGCATGTACCATGGTAATTAACAAGTCTGAGAAAAAATCAGGTTTTCATCTTATAGATTGTCCAGACCCTTTATTGTGCGCAAGTAGTATTGTAGTGTTCTGCCATGCCACAAGACCCATAATTAGTGTTCTACCTGCGTAACTGCTACATTTAAGCCTTAGTCCCCTTTCTGCAAAAAGAAATTGTCCCCATAAATTCATATGGTCCGCAACCTTGTGGCATCTTAGTGACCAATAAATGTACCAAAGTTGATAGTGGTTATGTCCAGAAATTTTTTCGGTGCATGTGTGAATAAAAGGATTGCATGTACACGGTGGTGGATTCTGGGGCGTGCTTAGACGCCCAACACCACCCTTGTCCGAATATATATACTCAGTATCTATATATGCGAGGCTTGATAGTACCTTTCCCAAGAGAGATTTCCACATGTTTTTGCTCCTTTTTTTCTTCTTAATATTATTGCTGAATATCATAGCTATATTATCCATTAATCTAGCTTACTAAATGTTGGAATATCCATTGACAGATGGGAGAGCGAAGGGACAAAGCTTTGAAAGAACTCAGAGATCAGTTAGCAACAAAGCAACATGGTAGAGATGCGGGTGCCGAAAAACAGAATTTCTGGGAAAGCTCTGGTTTCAAGGTGGTAGCGTCCTTGTCAATGCTGATCTTGGTATTGTTTTCAAAGCGATAAAGTTTGTTTTGTTGTTTATATTACTATGTATAAAAAACAATGTAATTGAGGAGATTAATGAACATTGTAGATGCCGTTTTATTTGTAGAAGAAATGCGAGTCACTTTTTTAATTCTTATTATTATATATATATATATAACTGTATATGCGTCACTGCAGTTGTTGATGATTGGCGAGCTGTAACATGGGGAATATTTTTGTTACTAGGCAAAAAAACATAAAACTCCTCTCAAGTAAAAAAAAAAAAAATTTAACATTTTACACTGAATTACAAAATTGTAAAATACCATCAATACCCTCATGCTATATATGTAGTCTGTCCAAGGAAACTCCACCTCACTCTCCCTCCCTCTCTCTACAAATTACATTCTCTCTCTAAAACTCCTCTTTTTTTCTTTTTCTTTTCAAAATTCATATTCCTTAGTCCTTGTATTTCTTTTCGTTTTCTTGCAAATATTTTGGGAACCAAACGAAAATTTTTCTTTCCCTCCCTTTCTCTACAAATTACATTCTCTCTCTAAAACTCCTCTTTTTTTTTTTCTTTCTCAAGATTCATATTCCTTAGTCCTTGTATTTCTTTTCGTTTTCCTGCAAATTTTTCGGGAACCAAACGGAAAATTAGAATTTTTAATTTTATGTACAAAAGCTTTGGATTTTAAATCATAGAAGTTGGGGAATGAAAATTTTGGTAGCTGACAAACTTTGGACATAACTGGTAGATGACAAGCTTGGGATAATTTTTTTTTATTTTTTATGCCAAACTTAGGTTCCTGACCAATCATAGCGGACCACATCAACAAAAAACATACAGTCAGCGTTGATCAGAAGCACACGTCAATAATACCTTTTATCAAATACTGTATAAGTTCATCTCTCTTCGTTTTCTCTCTCCTCGCGACTTTGTTTCTGATGACGACCACCACCACCACCACCACTTGACGGCTACTTGGTGATATTCCAACCATAGCTAAAGTTACAGTGCTTTGGACGAGGTTTAGGGTTAGAGCACGGCACCGGAGATGGAGACGTGGCTGCCGACAAGTTCGCAGCGGTGGTGAAATTGAGAGAGAAGGCACATTGAGAGAGAAGGCGGATGCACTGGCGGCATCGCGCAGAGAGAGAGAAGGGGAAAACGAAAGTGGGTTAGGTTTTTTTTTTTTTTTTTGTTACACAATGTGCGTTTATATTTATATACATATATAGAAATAAGTAATACAGTAATAAATAAATAAAATAAGAAACATAAAATGAGATTGTGTATCTATATATTTATATATATGTGGGTTTATATATCTTGTTCATATAAGGGATATATAGATCTGTCTATTTATGGAGAGAGAGATAAAGGGTAGGTGATGGCAGGTGGAGAGAGAAGAGAAAGAATGAAAAAGGGGTACAATGGTCAAATGGATGGGCAAAGATAGAATTATAAAAAAAAACGTACTACTCACGGGTGCAACTGTTGGCCGGAAATGAGACGGAAAAGACTGTCAGGGGTCAAACTGCACATTTTTAATAGTAAAGATATTGACTTGCTCGATTTTATAGTTTAGAAAAGTAAAATGTTGGTTTTTAATATTTGAGGGATTTTATGCTTTTTTGCCTTATTACTATAATTCAAGTTCCCACATCGATTGTTTGCAAAAAAATTGCCCTCTTCTTAAATGGACATGTCCAATGCCAAAGTGAGCCGAGCTCAGTAACGCGAGCTTGTGACCCAAGTCGGGGTAGTAAGGCTAACGGAAGTGGCTGGGACATTGCACAGTGTACAATCCACCCACCGAGGTGGGCTTTGTCTCGCCCACCAGGGTGGATGCTGGCTTTAAGGAGAGCAGTCGTCATGATGCTGCCCCTCCTTGCGCCCCTTGCGATGGGTTTGTAGAGAGCCCCGCCTCGAACTTGGCCTTTTGCTGTATGGCCCTTTTATGCAACAGATTTTTATTTTCCGTAAATATTTGTGAGATGCGAGGACAATGTGTCAGAAATTGGGTGGCAATATTTAACAATACACCAGATAAGTAGGTTTAAATTTGGTTTATTGGTGTTTGTGTCAATCTGAATTGAGACAATAATTAAACGTATCGTTAAGGCTGACAATTCGTGTTCATGTGTCGTATGGATGTAAGGGTATTTTACTAAACAGGTAAATCTAAACTTAATCTATTAAATAATTGTGTCAAGAACCTTTAATACTAACCCGACCTGTTTAGGCTGTTTATCAAACGGCTTAACGATTATAACATGTTGAGTTAAACGGGTTGAACTCCTTAACCCTAACCCGACACGGTTAAGTAAATTGTGTCAACTATTTTATGACCCGAATCCGTATAAGGTTAACCCAAACTCACTTATATCGCGTTGTGTCATAATTTGCCATCCCTACGTATCGTGTTTGTGTTTGACCTGTCAACCCGATTAACCCAATTAACCCGTTTAACTAAACATGTCGTGTTGTGTTCGTATTAAAAATGATCCGTTTAGTAAAATATGGTGAATAAAAGTATCGTGTTCAGGTCAAAAATGATTTAAACGTGTCTTGTCTTGTTATTTCATGCCGTGTTAAGTCTTGAACTATTTATTAAACGGATTACGCGTGTCGTGTTACCCATATAATAATCGTGTTAGGATTTCTTGACACGAATAATAAACGTGTTATATTCGTGTCGACCCATTTAACAGAATACTCATACTCTAACATGACACGAACACGACTCGCCAATACGAATTATCACTTCTAATCTGAATTATAAACGTGGATATGCCTTATCTGAGAAAAAAATAATAATAAAAAAATAAAATAAAATAAAATAAAAAATTTCTTTCAAGAGGCTTAAAACCATCATTGTCGAATAAAAGTAAAAAAAAAAAAATGTTGTCGGGTTGACAGTAGCTTCCCCAAAAGAGATTTCCAACTTATTGTCATCTTTAATATATGCTGATGATCAAGGTCACTCCACATGAAGAGAAAAAATTTGGAATTTAAACGGGGAGAAGGTCACTCCACTTAATAAGTCATTCAATAGAGTTCCACTTGCAGTGAAGAGAAGGAATCTAAAATTTATACGGGACAAGACTACACCACTTAATAAACTTTTTGGGTTGGATACCCCAACCTAACTTAAATTCATAACCATTCTCCATTAAGCCAGCTTATTAAATGTTCATCTTGGTATAATTTAATTATGTTTTTTATTTTTTATTTGTTACTATAATGCATTCCCATGTTAGGTAATTTGACAATCAATCTAAATACTAGGCTACTGTTCCAGAGACTAAGCAGTAAACATTATTTTAATTAGACTTATTTATCCAATTTTGACTTCCATAACATATTCTTATTTTTCCTCCATACGTCACTGAATAAATTGCCATACTAATTCCCACAGTTACTTTTTTAACAATATTTTCCCTTCATTCTCAATATGAAATTTCAAAATGAAAATCAACATCACCTGCATATAGGGCTGGGCCAGTGGAGCTAGAAAAAGTAGAATATAAGACGGAATTAAATTTGTGAGAGGCAGTCCGGGGGGTGTTCGGAGGTGGAACACCCTGGTCCTACCCTAGCCACAGGGTTGTTGCTGGCTTGACAGAGCAGCTTCCAAAAAGGAAGCATCTTCATTATGTAAAAGAATGAATGATGCGTGGTCTGCCTTTCCTTGGCAAGGTTTGATAAGACGGAACCTTGTCCAGTGTTGGGCACTGCGGTGTCCACTGATCGGGCTCCCTCCCTAACCCAACGTCGACCTTTTATGTTTTAAAGTGCGGATTCAATGCTTCTAAACATTGTATTAAGTTTTGGGATATGAAAATATCTATGTTCTCAAGCCTCTTCAAGACATGAATCTGACAAAACTAGCCAAATTTGAAGCTAAATCAAGATTCTTATGACATACAAAAATAAAAAAATTCCATGTAATTGAAATCAAATTTACTATTACATCTTTCAAATATACAAATACAAAAATTCAATGAAATAAAACTAGCCTAATTGCCTTAACCTAGCTAGCTAGGCTTTTACAAACCCTAGTTGATTTTGGGTTCCCAAAACCGTGTATTACTTACTAGTTAAGATATAGATTTAGAAAGCGTGAATATTTAATTGTACAAGGACTAGGAAGTAGCTAGAGAGTGGACCTAAAGCCATAATGATTCTCATAATTAATTGCGGTGAAAATCTTAGAATTTTTTGGATTGACTGAATAAGGTCAAAATTTTAATTTTACATCATTTATAAAAGTTAAATTTGATAAAATAATTTTATTGAAGAAGGTTAAAATTTTAATTTTTAAAATAAATTCGATAAAATAATATTATTGAATGAGGTCAAAATTTTAATTATATATATAATGAAAACCAATTAAAGTTAAAGTATGGGCATGTTAGATAGGTTAGCACCCAATTCATATATACCCATTCGAATTCGATGTGGGACAAGTTTCACTTATAACATTTTCCTCCACCCGAACTTGCTTAAGCTGTTAGCCCTACCTTTATATATATATCCGAGACTTGAACCCTCTATTTAAAATAGGATATCATAATTAGGATTTTTTTTTTTTTTTTTTTTTTTTTTTTTTTTTTTTCCTTCGGTAAGTATAATTAGGGTTTTTTATTAGCTTATTTTTATTCTATGAGCTTTTTGGTTTTGGATTTTTTGGCTGTTGATTCAAAAGAAATGAATATAGTTTTATTATTGTTGGCACCATTGAGGTTTTTACTAGCAATTCATAATCTTTTCTTCAATCACTTTTTCGTAAATGAAATCATATCATGGTGTAATAATATAGATCGATAAGTTGCACATGCCCTCATTTGTTTCAAAAATAGATGACATACATATTATTATAGTTAAACTTTGGTCTATGTAACTTCTATTTCATATGTGGGAGGCGAAATCCCACCTATCTCAATGAAATCTATAATTGGTTGGAAGAGTATCTCTAAATTGAAGCGATTGCAGATGATATAAATAACTAGTAAATATGTTCTTTCCGTGTTAACATATTTTATTGTTTAGCAGAAATTACACTTGCTTGTTTTTTTAGTACAAGTAGCTATGAGTTTTGCTATGACTTTTTACTATATTTTGTAATGATATGCGTGCCTTTTATAAAAAATAATTCCAATGATTAATTAGGTTCATCACAATCTTTTCTTCAATCATTTTTGGACATAAATCAAGTTTGGTAACGACTTCTTAACTACACACAATTTTAGTGACAAAACAAGGGGTCTCCGATTTCAGACCATGTAGTTGTTGAATTATTCAACTAATTACACATGAGGGAGTTAAGTGTTCTACCAACTAGATCACTGTGAATACCTACTCATTGACTA
This sequence comes from Cornus florida, assembly GCF_030987335.1. Taxonomy (NCBI): domain Eukaryota; kingdom Viridiplantae; phylum Streptophyta; class Magnoliopsida; order Cornales; family Cornaceae; genus Cornus; species Cornus florida. The sequence continues at coordinate 29,240,437 of NW_026775572.1, forward strand.
ATTATTGAAGAGATTATGTATATAGAATATGAGCCTAGGATAACCCTACTCATTAACACCAAGTGAAATGTTGGAGGGTGAGTTTCAAACTCACACTTAAACCAGGCTTTAATTTTGGTAGGCTACAAGGATGGACAAGCTTAAAATAAAAATAAAAATAATAAAAAAAGGATGATTAATGCTTTGAAAAAAATTGTTAGCTTCAAATTCTTAGTGGATGACTTTCAATGTAGTTAATAATTTTTAAAATTGGAAAAATCGTTGAACTTATCTTTCGTTGTAGAGTTTTTTTTTTCCTTCTAATTTATATCATATTCTTACCCAAAAAAACCATATTTATTTTTGTAGAAGTGTATGCCAAAATTTGGCTAGATTACTTTTTATGCATAATGGAATGTTTCTAGGATGATATACAGTGTTGTGTTAGATTTCTTCCCAATAAATTGTAAAACTTCTTCTACTAGCTCTTTTCCCCAATTATATTATTTGCTTGTCCTCTAAACTATAGCCATGAAAGACAAAAATATATCTAAATCAAGATTCATATGACATACTAAAATAAATAAATTTCATGTAATTGAATTAAATGTACTATTACTGTATTACATATTTTTAATATACCAATAAGAAATTCAATGAAATTAACTAACCCTAATTTCCTTAACCATCACAGTGGGGGGAAAGAAAAAACCCTAATTGCCTTAAAAAAGAAATATTTGTGTTGCACAATCTATGGTATCGAATATGTGGTCTCTCATCCATGAAAGCAAATCAACCACTTTGCTGGAATCCTCCCTATCTGAATCAATAGGACTAGTAGTGGTGGTGGTGGTGGTGTCGTCTTGAACGGTGTCGACGTCGAACTCAGGATCAAAGAAGTCCTCAACCCCATGCATGATCACACGCTCATCGCTGTAGATGTTCCAGTCCGTGATCTTGACTTCATTGATAGAAGCAGAAGCAGAACCGTCGCGGCCGGGACGCGTAGTGAGCACGAGGGAGTGGCCGCGAAGGAGAGTGTCGAGCTTGGATTTGAAAGGAAGTGATGATTCAAGAACCTCCCTGTCAAGCTTCGTTGGCACGACGTGATACTGAAGGAGGGACAATGGTGGCTGACCGTACTTGAGAGAGTCGAAAGCGTACTCCGGCGGGCAGAATACGGTGAATGTGGTGGTGTTGTCATGAACTTCGTGGAGCAAAGTTTGAAGAGTCATCTCTAAAGTCAATGCCATGGCTGTGTAGCCTTTGTTGGATAGAGCATCTGAGATCATGCCAATGTTTAACTCACCATGGCTTGTTTTTTGGGCAGCAGTGAATTGTGGCATGAGTGAAAGTGAAAAAAGGAGAATAAAAACGGTGAATGAGAACTTGGAATCCATGAAACACAAAGTGAAAGATGGAACAAGAGGCTATAGTTGATCTAAAGAATACCCTAAAAAGTATACATATATATAGAAAGCGTAAATATTTAATTGTACGAGGACTAGGAAGTGAACTTAAAAGATAATGATTCACACAATTATCTTATAATATTATGATTACTTCATCTTCCACTGACGATATATTTAATAGTGTGAATAATATTTTTTTATGAATATATATTAAAAATCAATAAAAGCTATAGGATTAGCCTATTAGATTTTCCAAATTCCAGTTCATTTGTGATTCTCAAAATTCCGTGAACGCGTTGATAATTAATCATTAGTAAATCCACAGTTGATCAGACAAATAATGCTCACAAGCCACTGGGGCTTGTGGACCCATTATGTTTGAATTGCCTAATGGGCTTTTGTTGTGGATCACTTTTATTGGGCTTACTTTTGTAAATTTCACAATGTGTCGTAGTCCAGGTTTGTACATTTTTATGTTTAATTTTTATAAAATTGTTTAAATATTCGACATTTGTTAGTATATCTTTTTCCTAATCCTAATTGCAACAAGGACTGTGCAACCTCTTCTTTCTTATTTGGTTAATGAGAAATTGCCATTTATTTTAAAACAACCCCATAATCACATTTATGCACCTTTCAACACCATCCCTCATGGTACGACTATCTACACTAAATGGATTAAAGTACTTCTATTATATAATTTCTTTATCAGATATTAGAAATTTAAAAAGTACGAATATTTTTCTGAGGGTGTCCTAGCATTGGATATTAGGACACTTCGCAGATACAGTTCGGACATGTGTCAAATGCAACTAATAAAAATAATTTTATTATACTATTTTTATATTTTTTATTTATCCAACTTGTTTTGAAATTTTTATATTGCCGTATCTATATTCTATCGTACTCTGTTGTGTATTTGTATCCATATTTCTTAATATATACAACCAAACATGTATAGATAAACATAATATTCAATTTTGATCCTTAATTTCGGAAGAATCTGCACCACTCTTGCCTTAAACATAGATGCAACCATACATATACAAATAAAATTTATATAATATACAAACGTATAGACACGTTTGATTCTACATACACAAAGAAAATTACCATGAAAAGGACCTATCATCTTGTTTCTTAGAAGTTTCCCTTTGCTGTATATATCTTGGACTTTATACTCTCTGTCAAATGATCACAACTAACCATTTTTATAACAAACTATAGATTAATAATGCAATGTAGTAGTATTAAAAATCAAATTAAATAATATTGTCGGCAAAGTGTATTTTTTAGGCCTATATATATATTCCAAATGAAGTTACAAGCTAACACACCATTCTATTAGTTTGAAATTAAGGGCCCATTTGAATGTTTACCCTATAGAAACAGTACACGTGTCGATAAATGTGATTGTATTCTCTTAATCATGTCATGATTAAGAGGTCCTAATTAATTAATTATCAATCAAACTCAAAACTTTCTGTTGCTTCAAGGTAGTGTGTCTTTGAAAATTCCAAATCACTTGGGTTGGTTTGGGTTGGTTTGTTAACAACCAGTTGACAACAAATGAATCTTTGATTAATGTTAAAGATTTCCTTGAAATCCTTTGAATAGTTGGTATAGAAAAGTAGCAATTTGGTCCATACTGTGAGGACATGCAATTAATATTTAGATCAAATATACAAAAATCTTTATATATATATATATATATATATATATATATATATATATTAAATTCCCTTATGCGTGACCTAAGTCACATAATCATCTCAATGGGTATCTCTCTCACGTTTCACATCCTTTCTTGTTCATTTTTTAAAAAACTTTTTGTAACTTAATTTTGTCGAATAAGCACTTACTCTCGTTCCCGTTGTCACTTTATGTGACACGTTTCACATCCTTTCTTGTTCATTTTTTAAAAAACTTTTTGTAACTTAATTTTGTCGAATAAGCACTTACTCTCGTTCCCGTTCTCACTTTATGTGACTTAGGCTTTGTTTGGTTAGGTGGAAATAGGTAGAAAAAAAAGGAAAGAAATTTTTTAAATTTTTTTTTAGAATTTGGATAGATAGGAAGAGAAAACTAATCAAAAAATTTGTTTCCATATTTGTTTATTTTCTCTCAAAACTTTTCATGCACAAAACACTGAAAAATAATCTTTTCGCGTGAAATGTTTGTCTTTTTATTTGACATTCCTATTTTATCTATTAAATTAATCGTGAAAAACCAATTTCTTTCTTTATTTTTGTACTGAATTTCTAAGAGGCAAGGCAAGTTCTCTGCAAAACAACTTTTTCTTTGTTTTGTTTTTTTTTGTTTTTTTTTTTTCACCTTTATTTATTTTTTCACAAGTTCATATATAATTGGCAACAACAAAATACAATCAAATCTCTCTAAAAAAAAATTAGTATTGCCATCAGTACATCTCAGTATTTTTTTTTTTAAGTTTCATTTCTTAGTGATTAATAATTATTTCTACTTCTGCCTCAAAAAATATTATCAAGTCTTATTTTAAATATAAATATAATATAAATAATTATATTATTAAATATAATAATCTATTCTTTTACTATTTCTTCGCTAAAAATAGACATCAACAAATACAAATTTATTTATTTATTAGTATTTAAAATTATAAGGGTAAATTTGGTATCTTTAATCAATTTCTTTTCACTTTCATACGATCCAAAATAATAAATTAATATTTTTTCCAAAATTTTAACCAAATGCATGCTGGAAAATAATTTTTTTTTCCATTCACTTCACTTCACTTTTCTTTTATTTTTTATTTCTTTTATTTTTTTACTTATTTCTATTTAACCAAACGGAGCCTTAGAGTATGACACTCTTTTCACCTAACACGCTTTTGTCATTGAACAATCATTTATTTTAAAATTTTAAGATATCAGAGAGAGTGTAACTTTAATATTTAATTTTTTAATAATAATATATAATATATGTATTTACATATTTTCAAAATGCTTTATAATTAATTTCTCTTCTCCCCCTTCTTTCTCCCTATTTTCTGTTCCGCTTAATTATTTTTTCTTTAACAAAGATTAAGGATTCCATATTTTATTTGACTTCGTTTTCTCTCATTTATATTATTATCATTATTTTCCCTTTTCTTCTAACATTAATTTTTTTCTTTAAAAAAAAAAAAATTACTCCCTTAATGAATCGGATTATCTAATTTGATATCTGATTAATAATAGATTGAATATAAATTAATTTATAAATTATTGATCGATTTTTTTTTCCTATTGAATTCGGATGGAATCAAGTCTCATCGGATTCGTTATGTCTTGCTGGAAAGTACATATTACAGTATAATTGTAATTGCATTAAATACAGAGTGTCACCATCTATAATACTATTCCATATACAGATGTGAGTTAAGTCTATGATGTTAGCATGACAGAACCTAGATGCCTAGGCCAACATGAAACAGGCTCTAATTAATTAATCTTTTTGTTGTTATAAAATAAAAATTTATTCTTCTTATATCAGAATATATATATATATATATATACTCCTGTAATATTAGTACAAATTGAGGGTCTGTTACAATCCGATTTTAAACATTTGCACATCTAATTTCTAATTTAATATTTTTGTCTTGAAAAATATACGTTTTTTTAAATATGACATTATAATTATCATTTATAATTATGTACAAATATATATTATTTATCTCTGATTTATATTTAAACATACCAAATACATGCACGTAATACATACCTTTAATAATATTTTATAATCAAGAGGCATTATAGCCTAATATTTATTCACCTCTTTTAAGACTTCTGAAATAAACAACTCATCCCATAATTGTCAGGAGCTTTATGCACATATTATATTGTCATGTAACCAAAATTAAAGAGATCTCATTATAAAAAATTCAACTCAAAAATATAATAAAAAATAAATTTATATAAGGCAGTAAAAAATGATACTAGTATAATTTTATTAAATGAAATTTAATACAAAATTTTAACAATATAATTGTCATATAATTCATTTCAAATATTTACACGAGCGACTTAATATTTGTATTTAATTACGAAAAAACATACAGAGTTGGTGGTTAAGTAATCCATATGATAACATTATAGACAAAAAGTCGAACGGTAAAAAATTAGTTCACTCTTGTTCATTAAAGTTACTGCTACTTATTTAATTAATTTTACCCAATCTTGAATCTCACTTAGCTCTTCACCGTCATAATCGTCAGTATCTTTTTTGTTTTGCACTTATGTTTGATGTCCAGGAAAAGACATTACAGAAATTAAAAAGCATTATAGATTAAACAACAAACAACCCAACAAAGCTACCATTTTAAAAACAATGTAGGACAATCTGATTGGTCTCAAAGGTACATTTCTGATAATCTGTCATCTTCACAAGAGTAACCCAACAAAATTTTTCCCAAGAGTACCTTATAATTTTCTATCTACTCTTTTCTTGTTTGTAAGCCATTTTCTCACCACCTACCACTGATAACTCCATCTTTCCTTCTTATCAAACACCCCCATTACATATCCGTACTTCCTTGTTTGCAAGCACAGTAAATTTGTTGCCATTTTTAGGTTAGGGTTTTTTAAAAAGGGCGCAGGGTGGTGTCAAGAAAGCACCATTCCAGCTTAGATTCAGGCTCACATTTACAAGACCCAGATGGGAAATCCAATCAAACTGGTCATATGAGTTGGTGTTTCTGAGAAATGGGTTGATTTTAGAAGACCCCAGACATGGTTTTTGTTGGGTTTGTTCAGTCAGAGATCTATGATTGGCATTTGGTTCTTTGTCTTGAGAAGATGAGATCTGGGTTCTGAAGTTTGCTCCTGGGAATCCTATCACAACAAGGCAAGTGAACAAAAAAACTTCCTAAAAATTGAAATATATATATATATATATATATATATATATATATATATATATATATATATATATATATATTCTGTTTTATGTTTTTATTAATCTTTTTCTAATTATGTCCATTGAAGACTTCTGTTTATGTTGGTACATGACATGAGAGAGAAAGTGATATTTTGTTGTTGATCTTATTTACATTGTGTTTATATCTCTGTCTGTTCATTTAGTGATTGAATCTGTATTTTTCTATTTTTGGATGTTGTTGCTTATTGCATTTCCTTTTACATGTATTTATTCTCTGTTTTATAAATGCTTTATTCTTTTATATTTATTGTTTTCGCTCTAGCAATTTATTTGGCTTTGAAAGGAATTGTGAACCATTTTATAACCTTATAAGTGGAATTAATGGAATTAAATCATGTGACAAGCTTATGGAAGATGCAAGACCAGGAATAGTGAAGGGGCTTGATTTTTCTATATTTTGCAGAAATAATGGTACATTGTCAGCATTAACATATGATACATACTCTGCATTATGAAGTTGCATTTTTCATGTCCCTTATATAAATCTTGTAGGTTGATTGACATCCCAAAAATGGCTAATGATCTGAACACGGAGTTATCCAAAAAAACTGCCATTTTTGATCTCAAGGTCTGGGAATTGATTGGGATCATAGTTGGGTTATTTATTATGGTAATCCTCTCTGCATTGACATTTTATCTATCTTCACTGAAGAAATCAAGAAGAACTAGAGATAGAATTCCCCTCAGCCAAATCCCAAATGTTTCAAAGGAAATTAAAGAAGTTCGGGTGGAGCAAATATCAACAAATGAATTTGTTCCACGTGATGGGATTCTTCTAACCATTCACGACAAATCGAGTGATAAAGAATCAGATAAGATTATGGTCCATTTGGGTATGGGGAAATTGAAGAATGGAGATAACAACAGTCAGTCGGATTCATTTCGTCTTATGGAGAAAGATGGTGTGGGTTCCCAATCAGGAGAAGAAGGGAGTTCCGGTTCATTCGCTGTGTATAAGCCCTCTTCTTCACATCCAGTAACCACTTCTTCTCCTCTATCTGGCCTGCCTGAAATTTCTCACTTGGGTTGGGGCCACTGGTTTACTTTAAGGGATCTTGAACTTGCAACGAACCGTTTTTCAAAGGAGAATGTCATTGGTGAGGGTGGTTATGGAGTTGTTTACAGGGGACATTTGATCAATGAGACTCCAGTGGCAGTTAAGAAGCTCCTCAATAATTTGTAAGTTAGAAAATGCCTTGTTTGTTCACAACTATATTATGATATTTTCCTTCATGTAGATGTAAGTTGATACTTACATTCTTTACTTTAGGGGTCAAGCTGAGAAGGAATTTGGAGTGGAAGTGGAAGCTATTGGCCACGTGCGTCATAAAAATTTGGTTCGACTTTTGGGGTACTGCATTGAAGGAACACAAAGGTATTATTCATATATAAAACTCTAACTTAAATAAAAAAAGTGATTTATTCTAGATGTCAACAACAAAATTTTTTGGAAGGAAAGAATCCTTTATGCCCTAAAATACTTAAGAGGTAGCACTATGATGATGTTCTGAAGATTTGGATTTCATTTTAGTAGGAAACGTATCTCATTACTGTTAAAATATCAGGATGTTAGTTTATGAGTATGTCAACAATGGCAATTTGGAACAATGGCTTCATGGACCTTTGCATGAGCAAGGATGTCTTACTTGGGAGGCCAGAATGAAGGTTCTCATTGGCACGGCTAAGGCGTAAGTTAACTCAACTGTGTTTTCTTCTTGACATTTTGGATCTAACTATATGGGATATACTTGTTGCAGTCTTGCCTATTTGCACGAGGCAATTGAGCCGAAAGTGGTGCATCGAGACATCAAGTCGAGCAATATATTGATTGATGATGACTTCAATGCCAAGGTTTCTGATTTTGGCCTGGCCAAGCTTCTTGGTGCAGGAAAAAGTCACATCACAACTCGGGTTATGGGAACTTTTGGGTTAGTATTATCTTAATATTTTTCTAGCTTATTTTAGTTTTTGTTTATACTTCAACTCTTGTTAGTCGTCCTTTCTTTTCTAGTTCTGAAACAGTAGGTGTTTTTTAAACGATTAACAAAAGTTAATGGACAACGATGATAGGCACACTCATATTTCGTATTTATTTTATGTTTCTTCCAAAATCATGCAGGTATGTTGCTCCTGAATATGCAAATACCGGCCTTTTGAATGAAAAGAGTGATGTTTATAGTTTTGGGGTTCTGATTTTGGAAGCAATTACCGGAAGAGATCCTGTGGACTATGGTCGTCCAGCACAAGAGGTATTCTATCACTATAACCTCATGCAAACATGTGTTATGGTGCTGGAATGATAGTTCCTAATTTACTACTGGGAAGATGTTTGTATATCCGCCGCAGGCAATCTCAATATAGTATTGTTGTTACTGGGCTATGAACAGATTCTGCATTTGGTAACTGGATTCAATGCCATTAAAATTTGTTGAGACTGGTGTATTTGTTGTGTGATTTCTCATTTCCAGCACCATTTTAATGATTTTGACACCAGTATAAATGAGTTAATTAAACTATGCTTACATTAATGTTATCTGTTTTCCAAGAAATGAGCTCAATCATCATATCATCATTATTATTATCTTTTGTAAGTCCCTAGTTCCTTTTCCTCTTTCTACTTGTTACCATGTTCTACTGAATGTATTTAAGCACTCGACCCATCTAAACCTTTAAAGCCAATAGTCCCAATACAGAATCATTTCATCTCCATGTGGGGTTTATATGCTCTCCATACTCTACAAGAACATCACTTCATCCTTGATCCGCTCGTCATGGATTTGCCTCCTAGTATCTTTTCTGATCATTTATGTGGTCCTACACAGGTGTTAACATATATACATACATTATTTTATGAAGCCCTTCTAGAAATTGTCGTTTATTATATACCAAGATGAAGCCTCCGAAACAATTCAAAATGACTTAGTGTCTTAGGCTGCATCATTTTTAAAATTCATTTTCCTGTAGCTCTTATTCGAGGATATAAATCTAATTTTTCTTGCAGGTAAATCTGGTTGATTGGCTGAAAATGATGGTTGGAAGTAGACGATCGGATGAGGTTTTGGACCCAAACATTGAGACAAGGCCATCAACAAGAGCCTTGAAACGGGGCCTTTTAACTGCTTTGAGGTGTGTTGATCCAGATTCCGACAAGAGACCCAAGATGAGCCAAGTTGTTCGCATGCTTGAATCGGAGGAATATCCCATACCAAGAGAGGTCAGTTATGATTTCATCATCCTTATACTGCATGACCAAATTTCTAATCATACGTAAAGAAAACAAAAGAATCTTTGTGTCATTTCTGAGATGTTTGGGTCTGTGCTCCTATACTGGTTTATGGCGTCTATATCTTAGTCCTTACTGGGGCTATCTTTTGTCTCTGTTGCATTTGACCAAACTTTCTTTGTTATGAAGATTGGCTAGTCTCATACCGATTTTACATAAGTTCGTTCAACAGTTCTATAATGGATGGGTATACATGCTACATCAATAATACCACTCTAATTTATGATTGACTCCTTCATAATACTTCCTTGTTATGGTTAATACTTTCCTTTACCCTGTGTTAATTATACAAAGATAATTAAATTGGTCATCTTTCAGCGACCAAGGTTAACTATTCTGGTGTATATTTCTTTCATTCTCAATTTTTTTTTTTAATTGTTTTGACCTTTGACTAAAATTAGCTACTAGCTTCCATAGTTTCATCCTATCTTTTGCGTATGATGCTAAACATCATTTAGGAATGGGCATGACTCCACGCAAAGATGAAAATAAAATAAAATAAAATAAAACTCTGAAAAAAATGAAAATAAAGACTTATAAATAAAAAAGGGAAGTAAGTTCATTGGAAGTGTCCACACAAGGATCATACAGAGTTTATATTTGTGATTGATACTCAACTTTATTGTTGGGGTGGCAGACTACAGAGCCACTTGCCCACCCACCCACCCACCCACACATTTATGCGGCCGTTCCTTGATCATTTTATTTGCCTGTCATTGTCTTAGTATCCATTTCAGGCATGAGACTACTATTTTTATCGATATATTCTACATATGTTTTATTGGTCATATTGAAATGGGTTCATTTAAAGAACCAAGTTTCGGTTTTATTAGCAGTTGTCTTCTAGTGTTTCACCCTATAGTCACATATGAGTAGGATCCAGAATGGCGTTCCTCTTGAAAATCCGTGGCAAATGGTTGGATATGGACCATATGGTGATGATGCAAGTTCTGGATTTTGATCTTTTGCTTCATTTCTTTGGGCTAGAGTTCAGGAATTGCCAACCTTTTGAGAGCTACAACCACCAATCACATTAATTTAGCTGGTGTTTTAGGATGCAACTGTCCTGTGCTAACATAGTAGTAGTGAATCTTGCATTACTTGTGCTTTGGATTGGTAAATTGTTAAATTATAGTATTTGTTTTAAACATATATTTCTAATGATTTATTTTGTAGGGGGTTTCTTTGAATGGATTTGTTTGTGCTATTGCAATGGTTAATCCATTTTCTAATGGTAGATTCAGTAGGAGTTTGTGAGTGAGATTCTTTAGTTTTCCAAACTTATGATCAAATTGAAGATTTTTTATTTTTATTTTTATTTTCGCACTTTTTATCAAGGAACATTTGAGATTTCCTTAATTCAACTATTGTTATTCATTGATTTCAAATCTCTACTCTGGTGACTATTTTCACTTGCACATTAGCTTTCCATTTCTCCATTTAATATTATTTTCATGAGTTCTTGCTGGACTTTGATGTTGAAAGATTTTCAGGAAAAATAATTTCTAATAAAAAGGATTTTAATGAGTTGTTAATTGTATTTAATCCTTAATATTCAGGATCGAAGACATCGAAGAACTCGAGATGGTAGCATGGATCTTGAAACCCAGAGGGAGAACTATGACACCGATAAGAGTGACAATCCAGATCCAAGGTCAGAGACCAGAAGGAACCACTAAACATAACCGAACATGTGCTTTGTTTAGGGGATATGGGTTGAGAATCTGCATGCTCATTCTTCTTCTTATTTTTTTTTAACCATCCCCGACCTTTGGTTTCGCTGTACCATCTGTGGTCTAAGAGAGCAAGAAGGACGGGGGCGGGGGAATAGAGTTAATGGAGTGGGAGAGTATTTTTTTTTATTTTCCGTTGGATTTTTGTTATATTCAAGTAGATGGAGATATATGATTGTTTTGTGTATGGAAGTGGTGACAGTGTGAAAAACCCAGAATATTGGAGGGGGTGTATGTACAGGGCTCTTATTCAATATTGTTTGATGAAAATGCTTTTCTTTCTGTTAAATAAAAAAAAAAAAAAGCTACCCATTTTTTTTTATGATTAGACGAAGAAAAATGTGGTGTCACCTGTTGAGCATGTCCAAACAGGGTTCCTCTTTCGGAGCTCGGTTGAAAAGTTGTGGAAGATGTTTTGGGGAACACAAAAGCAAATGTTGGCTTCAAGATAAAGTACCGATCATGCTTCAAAGATGGACAAGCCAAAAGTGTCTTTTGTGGAAGTGTTTTCACTTTCCAACTATACTGTAATCACTTCTGTTGGGCCCATGCTATACAATGACCTGGCCTGTGAAGGTATAACATTGGAGAAATTATTACAAGGTCGGGAAATGGTCTCGGTCAATCGCAACTTGACACTTGAGCAAATGTGTACAAAAGGGTTGTTAGCTTGTGCTAATTTGCTTGCTATAAGCACTTTACTTTCCATTAAAAGCATGACATTTTCTTTTGATTCCCCCTAAAATTTGTTTGTTCCGAATGCTAATAAAGTCGGCTAAACAGGAAATTAAAAACTTTGCCTGTTCCATTTGTGGTAAGAATTTATAGATTACATTGTGTGTTCGTGACAAGTATTAGAAGAGACTTGAAGTCCACAAAATTTGGCTTGTTATTTCAGAGAAAGGTCAAGATGGTAATCTAAACAAATGCAGAAAAACTGACCTTGTAAGAAATAGTTGAGTTGTTGACAGACAATTTAAGATGACAGAATGGTTTATGAGAAATGAATTGGAACCTATAAGCAAGCATTAAGAAAATTAACCAACAACTCCATTTAATAGATTTATCTTGGGATAATCACTTGGAAGTGAATTTACAGGCATTTATATCACTAGATTAAGGCATTAGGTTTAGAGAAGTGATATGGAAATTCAAAATCATGAAGTCATCAATAAAATAATAGCTTGGTGCATTCCATGAGTGTGGCAGTTGGTTCTGATATATATATATATATAACACTCATTGATGCTCTCTTTTTCCCTATGATGCATGAAAAATGCCTTGAATTTGTTTTCTGTCTCCATCAGTAGGCATTAAAGGCAAAATCATGCCTGTGGCCTGTGGGTCTTATTTTCAGTATGATTTTAAAATTAGTTCCTCTGTAGCATGCTGCTTAACATGTCTTTGGCCAGGAATGGTGTTCTGTTATTTCACCCACCAGGGAAGTGGTTTTTAATTAAGTTGAATATTCCAATGTCTATGGTAGTGCTAAGGTTTTAATTAATCTACATTTTCAAATTAAAATAGAGATTCGAGTGTGACTAACCAAAGGTTAAAATGTTTCAATTTAAGTACAGTTATTTTCACCAAAAAGTAATGTCAAAAGTCGGGTTTGTTCCGGTCTTCCTTTCCAAAATCTTGCATAAATGTCACATACAAATATTTTTTTTTCCAGGCAAATTAAGAGAGTTGAGATTCGAACATGGACACAACCGCTCAGGAAGTTAATCACTCTTTAACTGTGTCACGCCCTTGGTCAAAAATCCCCCTTGCTGATGTGACTTGTGAGTTGACAGCAAATTTTAAGCCATCATGAAAAAGAAAGATTTGAGGAACTTGGACCATGAAATACAGGCTCCATCATGCTGTTAAATATATCATTATAGTAATAATAATGGAAAAGGCTTGCTATAATTTTATTTGTCTTGCTATGCAAGTACAATTTTATAAGCATCACATTTAGTTTAGTGTAGAAGCTATGATCTACTTTTTTTACTATTTTTGATTTTTTTTTTTGGGTAACAAACTGTGGTCTACTCTTCTATATTACCTTGACAATTAATGTCCATAAGATCAATATCCTCTTTCCCTCCAATTTTTATTGGCAAATGTGGTGCACATGAAGTTGATTTGAATTTCATAAATCTTTCTGGCATACAATTATATGTTTTGGTTGCCCAATTGACCTCATCAGTAGATTAGATGGTTGCATCCATTTCATGTTGACTTTTGAGTTGATGAATAGCCTAAGATGGTAACTAATTTTACATTTTGTTACGATAGAATGAAGTTGATGAAAATAAGAAAAAAATAATGATAAGAAAATAACAAATAAACACACATTAAAAGTCCTTCTTTACGGAATATGATAAATAACATTTCATTATGAAAATAAAAAATAAAGAAATACTAATTAGAGTTGCTTACACCCAAAATTCAATTACGGTCAAGCTCTCACACAAAATTCATACTCCATTGCATGAAGATATAACCGGAGAACCATCAATTGAGGCGGCAATTTAGCTTCTTCTTCATGCATCACAAAGGAGGCATTTGAGGAGGTTAACCCAATTTTCTTCTCTTGTAAGAATAGTTGCATTAATGCTGCTATAATAATTTATATGAAGCTCCAAGTTCATAATATGGAGCAGCTTCAAGTTCCAAAGGTGGGCTGCTCAAAATTTGACATTTTGATTGATGGAGATGGATATGACTCATAAAATAAATGTGATGGGAAATTATAATAGTTCCATTATGACTCTGATAAGGATTACATGGTTCACATGAGGCCACATGAGTAAAAAAAAACTGACACAACCATATAAAAATATATCCTTCTGTTCTTGCCTTTTGGATTGTCGACTCACCCATATCTAAGGTTGTAAGGACAAAGACTATCATTGATCTTTGTCTCGCCTCTTATGCCTAAATGGTGGAAGTACACATATATATATATATATATATATATATATGTATATATATATATATATATATTTTTTTTAGATATATATATATATTTTTGGATTTTAAAGCTACTGAAAGTATATATATGCAGAAGGAATGGTGGGAGTAGTTGCTCCTCTATTCAGTAAAAAGTAAAATATTGTTTGCTGGGGTTTTATGTACCAAATAGAAGTATATACTGATTTTAGATATGATATGCAGGAATGTCTAAGAAAATCATGCAAGACCACATCCCTAAACATCTCGTCCCCTCGACACACAGAAAGGTCATTATTTATTATGTTATATTTTGCACAAAATGATTGTTGTAAAACTAAACCTTCAAGTCTAGTGTTATGGGTTGTTGTCTTACATCGAATTGATGTAGAGAGAATCCTTGCCCCTTACAAAACTTTTCTAATAATTTAAAATTTTGGATTGAATGGCAAATTTGGAACCCATTGCAACAAGCTATACTATTCTACCATCCAAGACAAACGCAATCAAGAAAGTAAGTGAGAGAATCAACAAATAAAAACAAGAGAGGACTAAAATAATATGGAATCACGGTCAAGCTAAATTACTAGATTATTAGTGACTAAAACATGGCAATACACCTTGAAGTTTGCAATTTTGTGTGCTAAACTATGAATGGTGGTAGATTAAACATTTTTTAACACAAGAAAGTCAACTACCTCTATATTAATTTGTAACTTAGAAGGCCAGAACCATGGGATTGACAGTCAACATTGATGCCACGGTTGCATAAATATATATACTCCTACATATATATATATATATATATCAAACTTCTTGTGATGTATATATTAGATTACGTTACTTCTCTTACTACATTTTCAAATTCATTGCATAAAGATATAAGAATGACGCAATGCCTTACGTAATCGAAGTGAAGATTGCATGACCATATATATATAAATCCCTCTGTTAGTTTATGTTTCCACCATTTCAGTTTGAAGCTAGCTCTCTCTAGCTTAATTATCCAATACCCAATTAACATGGCACAGTTGGTTGGTAGTGATGAGATAGAGTCACTGAGGTTTGAGCTAGCAGAGATAGGAAGGAGCCTTAGATCATCATTTCGGCGTCACACCTCGAGTTTTCGAATTAGTTCGAATTTGAATTCTGCAAGGGATGATGTTGATGCTGAATGTGCCTTACAATGGGCTGCAATTGATAGATTGCCCACTTTTGAACGGTTGAGATCATCTCTGTTTGATGATCATGAAGGCAGGGTTGATGGCAATGGGAAAAGGGTGGTTGATGTTACTAAGCTTGGTGCTCTTGAAAGGCATATGTTCATTGAGAAGCTCATCAAACACATTGAGAATGACAATCTTCGGTTGTTGCATAAGCTTAGAAAAAGAATAGACAAGTGAGCTCTTTCTTCCTCTTGACACCCATTTGCAAATACATTTGAGCAAGCATATATACATATACATATACATATACATATATATATATATATATCATCTTTGTATATATCATTTAGGAATCGAGATCCCTCTCGTGGAAGTCCTTTCACACTACTATATATCCTTCTGCTATACATTAAAAAAAAAAAAAAAAAATTTAAAATAATATTAGATATATATTACTTTTTTGTCCCAAAATAAGTGTTGTGTTTTGAAAATTATAATTTACAAAAAAATAACACCAATCACAATTTTTAAAACATGACACTTATTTTCAACACGAATAACTTAGGACATAAAAGATCTTAAGTTTATAATTGGGATATTGATGGTCCGCCACACCCACTTTTTAGTTTCCAATGGCTGTGTATGGCATATCCTTTCATCAATTGGAGTACTAAAAGATGTATTAAGAGGTTGTTTGGTTAAACTTTTTACTGATTATTGTAGGGTTGGTGTAAAATTGCCCACTGTGGAGGTGAGATATAACAATTTGCGTGTGGAAGCAGTGTGTGAGGTAGTTCATGGCAAGCCCCTTCCCACACTTTGGAATTCTCTCAAAAGCATGATTTCTGTAAGCACTGCATTTCTCAAAGTAACTTCGGAGCTTACCCGTTAGTTTTATGTATGTGTGTATTGGGGTGGTTTATTTCAAATCTCTCAGTATCAATTTTGTTAGGGTTTAAGGTTTTAATAGATACAAGTTGGTTCCTAATTTTTTTTTTACGGAGACTTAAATTCTCGACCTTCTATTTAATTTTTTTTATATGTTACTGTTTCTAAATAATTTTGCATTTCAATTGTGACTTCTATAGCAAAAGTGTCATATCACTTATTATGGATTTGCACCAAAACCCCTCCTAAGAGGGTCAAAATCCTCTCCAGTCACGTTTTTTTTTCCGTGGTTTCATCTAGTGGGTGGAATTCATCTGTGAATTCCGTTAATGTAATGGTGTGATATTCACTTGTTTGAATTTCATTACCATTTGCTTACAGGTGAATTTTAAAATGTTATAATCAAGGGCGAATCCAGGAATTGTTAATGGGGGGCTAATATTAAACAAGGGGGAATTAGGGATCGAAAGATTAAAGGGTTGGAAAATTTTAGAGGAAATAGGGTTAGACTTTAGAGGGAGGGAAGGAGTGAGCTCTCTGATTTGTGTAAGATTTGCTTTGACTTAGTAATTGTTTAGGGCTTGTTTGGGTGGACATATTTGGTTGGGCCTTTGTTTTAAAATTGTGATTTAGATATTGTGCTTGTTTGGATGGATTAAAATTGAGGGGCTAATACTATTATTAATTTTTTCTTTTAAAAATTTTTTTTTTGGGGGGGGGGGTCAAGCCCACCCAAGCCCCCCTTGGATCCGCCACCGGTCATAATATCGAAATTCACCACTGCTAGTGATGAACTTCATCCACCAAATGGAACTGCAGGAAAATGTGACCATTGAGGATTTTGATCCCTCCTAGGAGTACCTGTTAATAGACTTGACATGAAGTGCGAGTTTGTATGCATATTTGTATGTGTTTGCGCACAATAAGATCACCATTAAGTATGAAAGGAGCAAATTTTAACCAAATTTAGTGTGCATTCACACAGAAGAAAAATTGTTCCATCTTCTTATCTTTGTAGTTTATTTAAATTAAAAATGGTGAATTTTGTTTGACAGGACTTCTCAAAACTGCCTGGATTAAATTCACAGAAGGCAAAGATACGCATCATTCATGATGTCAGTGGTATCATTAAGCCAGGGAGGTAGGGAATATTAAGATTTTCTGGTAGAAAAGATTTTTTTCTATTGAAATTCTAAAAGCAAGGGAAAAAATAAATGTTCAAAATTCAAATACAATTAATAAAAGTTTTGCTTGGTAAAATTCAGGTACTGTAATAATTAACTCAATTGGGATTATCTTTGTTGCAGAATGACTCTACTGCTTGGTCCTCCAGGATGTGGGAAGACATCTTTGTTGAAAGCACTTTCAGGAAATCTAGACAAATCCCTCAAGGTTTCTCACTTTCTTCATGCTTTATCTGCTATTATAGAGCTGATTAACACAAATTGTTATCAGAAGTTCAAGCAAACGCATACCCAGCTGCAATATTGTCCCTATTAGGGTTTGAACTCTTAACTTCCCCTCTCAGGAGAAGAGATCATACCATCTGGGCTAATGCCCATTGATCGATTTGCACAATCAACAACGTCCAAATATAATAAAAATATTGGGCCACTTGTTTAGACCTTATCAACTCAAGTTTTTTGTGTTCTAATTGTTACTAATTTCTTCTTGTAAAGATTGTATTCAACTGTTCTTTATGCCTTTTATGTACTCCCTAGCACCCCAAGTTGCAAGTTCTACTGAAGTGACTTTGGACCTAAATGAGTATTAAAGTCTTGTAAAAGTTCTTCTGGTCCCTATGGCTAGTATATATTCCCAAACACCAAACCTATTTGTTGGTAACTTTTTCTAATCCAGTCTTGGTACTAAGCTGGGGTAGTTTTTTTAAATGTGAGATGATTTGTATGGGGCAGATTTTACAATGCACAGAAAGTGTAAGATGAATTGCATTGTAAAAAACTATAATAGTTGCAATAATAAGTGACCGTGGCTCGGTTATTTTGAGGGTCTTCACTTTGTGCAAACAATTTCAACCCAATACACCGCTTCCCATCACTCTAGATTAATGGGGACCAAGACTGAGTAATGGAAAGATATATATATATATATATATATATATATATATATATATATATATATATATATATTTTTTTTTTTTCATTTTACAGATTGATACCCACTAATTACTCTACTACTTTGTAAGAAAAATTTAAGGTTGAAGATATAACCACCCTCATAAATTTGAATTCTTTCTTCAATGCTTGCATTTTGAATAATAATGGTATCTTGAGCTTTGATTTGATTTGTTAGCGAGGGGACTGAGGACTACTGTAATATGTACAACTTTTTCAATTTGGTTTGTTGTCTGCCTATTTTCCAACAGGTTACAGGGGAAGTTTCTTACAATGGATACAAATTGGAAGAGTTTGTACCCCAGAAAACTTCCGCTTATATAAGCCAAGACGACCTACACATTCCTGAGATGACTGTGAGGGAAACACTTGATTTTTCTGCCCGTTGTCAGGGTGTTGGAAGCAGAGCAGGTATTTCTGTTTTGAGCACACAACAAAGATTGTTTTAGTTGTGAATACCCTTATCAATTTATGGTATTAAAGTAATTTGTTTTCCGTCTTCGAAGAGATTATGATTGATGTCAGCAGAAGGGAGAAACAGGCAGGAGTTGTTCCGGATCCAGAGATAGATACTTATATGAAGGTACGTTTGGCACATTTGAGCTACTACTGAAAAAACTAAGGGATATGAGCTACTACTGAAAAAACTAATCGATAAGAACTTGCAAACTGAATTCCATTCTAGAACCTTTTGCTGATACTGATTCTGTTGAAACAAACAGGACTTTGATAACAAATTTTTTGTTCTATATGTAATAGCTAGGAGTTCTATGTTAAAGATTGAATGGGAAAAAAAATAAAGATTGTGACAGTAATGTTTTTATAAAAACATGATATTTCTACCCTATACATACCTCATCAGTTCACATAAATTCAGTTTATGGTAACTTGTTCAAATCATGTGGGCCATAAATTTATGAAATGTATTAAATTGCAGTTCTAATATCTAATCAGGTGGTAGATTTCAACTTTGACAGTATTTTCTTTATAGATATACTACATATAGACATTTGAGACACCTGTTTCAGGTTCTTAGGGGTGTTTTACATGTGAACTTGTATAAAAAAAATTGTGTCTTAAGAGCTAATCCTAAACCGGATGATACAGGCAATACAGGTTCATATCAAGCTTGACTAACCAGTAATCTGCTGTCGATTGATATTAACTAGCTGACAGCCCTGTTTTGCCAATGCAGTAGCATATCCTATTTAGTTGACTGTCCTAAAGCACAATTTATTCCATTGGCAGTGCCGGTGCATCTAAATCTCTGACCATTTGATAAATGCCAGCATTATAGTGGGCTTAATTAAGATTATTGTTGGGAATCTAATTGGTCATGTAAATCCAATCACCATTACATATGCCCATTAAGGGCTTGGAGCATGTAAAAGCTACTTTACTTGAGAAAGAATGCATCAAGGAATGCAAGTCGTATGGTCATTTAAAAAGTTCTGATATTCTTCATAAAATTGGTTTACTTTATGTTTCAAGATTTATTGATATTGTCTGTGTTAACAGGCAATTTCTGTTGAAGGACAAAAGGAAACACTTCAGACAGACTACATTCTAAAAGTAACTCTCTTCTAAAAATGCTAATATTGAGATTCGTTTTTTTTTTGTAAGTCATAGTTAGACAAACGCTTTGCCTGTTGATGGTTTTCCCTTCTTTATCATGCTTTTTCCAGATTCTTGGACTTGATACTTGTGCTGACACACTGGTTGGAGACGCCATGAGAAGAGGAGTCTCCGGGGGTCAAAAGAAACGGTTGACTACAGGTAGTCTTGACCCACAGTTTAACAGCTGATTTAACAGATAATATATAACTCACCCACTACATAACATTTAGCACTTGTGAAGTGAGCAATTAATCCCCAATATCAGCTAAGCTATAAGCTTCGAGGACTTGAACTGAATATTATTACAGTGGTATATATGAAGAATCAATTTTATTGGTATGCAGGAGAGATGATTATAGGTCCCACAAAGGCTCTGTTTATGGATGAAATATCAAATGGGTTAGACAGTTCCACCACATATCAGATTGTTGCTTGTCTTCAACAGCTAGCTCATATCACAGATGCTACTATACTTGTGTCACTTCTTCAGCCAGCACCAGAGACCTTTGATCTCTTTGATGACATAATCTTGATGGCCGAAGGGAAGATTGTGTATCATGGTCCCTGTAGTCAATGTTTGGAATTTTTTGGTGATTGTGGATTTAGGTGTCCCGAGAGGAAAGGGGTAGCTGATTTCCTCCAGGAGGTGAGTCCACCATGATAAATACTAGTTTACTTCCTATCATCTTACTTCAATGCCAAATTACTTAACATGCTGTCTTCTTTGCAGGTTATCTCAAGAAAAGATCAAGCACAGTATTGGCACCGGAGCGGACAATCTCACAGTTATGTTTCTGTTGATGAGTTCTCTAGGAAATTCAAGGAATCTTCTTTTGGCAAGAAGCTAGATCAGGAGCTATCCAAGCCATTGATGAAGTCTCAGAGCCAAAATAGTGCTATTTCTTTTCATGTCTACTCTCTTTCTAAGTGGACACTCTTTAAAGCTTGCATGACAAGGGAATTTCTTCTCATGAAAAGGAATTCTTTTGTTTATGTATTCAAATCAATTCAGGTTATGATCAGAACCTTTTCATTCTATAATCATTATATTAGGACTTTCATTCTTTCATCATTACTTTTGTTTTTTTCTTTACATTTTTTAACCATTCATGCCTTCCTATCAATGTTAAATTGTCAACCTGCTGTGTCCAACACCCCGTGAAATATATATATACAAATGTCTTAGTTCTTCTTCTATGCAGGTTATTGTAATTGCATCTATTACGATGACTGTATTTTTGCGGACTCAGATGGGTGTTGATGTTGTTCATGCAAACTATTATATGGGTTCTATGTTCTATGCTCTCACCATTCTTCTAGTTGATGGATTTCCGGAATTGGCAATGACTGTTTCAAGACTTTCCATTTTCTACAAGCACAGAGATTTGTACTTCTACCCAGCTTGGGCCTATGCAATTCCAGCAACTATTCTCAAGGTTCCATTTTCATTGTTGGAATCTCTAGTTTGGACATCGCTTACTTACTATGTAATTGGATACAGTCCTGAGGCTGGCAGGTAAGTTTCACAGGAGAAAAGATTTAATTTTCATTATTCCTCATATAAATTATTTTATTTTTCTCCAATTATTTCAATAATTGGACCAATTTTATGCTTGGATCACTGGTTCACTGGTTTGTTCATTCTTTCATTGACTAGTCAACAAGCAACAGCAAACTTCAGTAAAGAAGTTGGGAAAGTTGAATTAACTTCTGACATTTGCTGCGTTTCTTAGGTTTTTCCGGCACTTCATTCTACTTTTTTCTGTGCACTTGACATCATTATCCATGTTCCGCTTCTTGGCATCAGTCTTCCAGACCATGAATGCTTCTACAGTAGCTGGTAGTATGTCGATATTACTAGTCTTATTATTTGGTGGCTTCATTATCCCAAACCGTAAGTTTTAAAGTAAATCTTTTCCAATTTGATTCTAGGATAATGGCCTAAGGAATGAACTTGAGCTGTTTTATTGATTGCAGCCTCCATGCCAATATGGTTGAAGTGGGGATTTTGGCTTTCCCCAGTATCATATGGTGAGATAGGACTTGCGGTAAATGAATTTCTTGCTCCACGATGGCAAAAGGTGAGTTCCTAACAACCTGAGTTGTTTGGTCCTCTAATTAAGGCTTTTCTAAAGCTAAGTTTTTTTTTTGGTTTTATTTAAATCACATTAGCATTATTAAGAGCTAAAACAACAAAATATGAGGCAACAAAATGTTTTAATGGACAGTCAACTGAACTCTTTTTCCTTGTTATGTTTACCAATCAAAAGCTACATGTCTTGTTACATTGCGTACCAAAATGCATGTTCTCATGAACTCTAGTCATGTCCTTTCCCATTTTATTTGATCCTATATATATCATGCCATGAACCTACATTTTGTCAACAACTCAATGGTCATCCATAACTTCTGAACTTGATCTATCTAGTCTGCATCTTTTTTTCTCTGGATGCTTACCATGCTTTCAGCTAGAATAATATCATTCAGTTCTCTACATATTGTTAATCATTATTACATATCTTCTTCGTATTATACATTCTTTCAAAGATGCAATATAGTTTAAATTTTACTTTTCAAGCGACAAGTTTTACTTCTTTCTTAAGTTGTAGAAGGGGATTTTCTTGCAAAGGCGAGAGTACAAACCTCCACCCTCTTCAATCTTTCCGGCATATTATATTCTATTATTTTTCTCTCTATTAAACATTTCTCTCTGTTCTTATCTCCTTACATTTAAATTCTTTCTCTAGTTTTACATGTAGTATTAAAAGAATTCATTCCACTTCCAAATGCACACTAAAATAGTGGTATACTGCTTGGTCATTCTGCTCTTTTATGCAGATGTTGCCTACGAATACAACAATAGGGACAGAAGCACTTAACGCCCGTGGATTGAACTTTGATGGATACCTTTTTTGGATATCACTTGGTGCCTTATTTGGGTTTACAGCAATTTTGAATGTCGGGTTTACCTTGGCCTTAACTTTCTTAAAGCGTAAGTTCATCTTTAAATATAGGAAATCAACTTGATAACGGCAGAATGATATATATATTTATTTATGTTTCAACTGCATCAGCTCCCGGTTCTCGTGCTATTATTTCAAATGAAAAGCTCTCCCAGTTACAAGGAAGTGAAGATTTCATCAAAGGCAACCATGTGGAAGAAAAGTCCAGCAATTCTCCTCCTAACACTATATCAGAAGCTCATAAAGGTCAGGTGCATTTCTCTTTTCTTCCTTTTCCGTATAAATCTTTAGACCATTTCTCTCCAAAGTTCTTTTTCTTCATATCACCTTTTTTTTAAATAGTAAATATTTTTTTCTTCTCCAGCAACTAATGAGGATGCTTTATCTCATTTTGCAGGCAAAATGGTCTTACCTTTTGAACCCCTAAATGTAGTGTTCCTGGATGTGCAATACTATGTTGACACCCCTTTGGTAATCATAGAAACCGGTGTCATATGTAACTTATAATAGGATATCGAGAGCCATTAGATCAAATTACATTGTGTTTTTCCATTACTTTCATTTGCTTTCAGGAAATGCAAGATTTAGGTATCTCTCAGAAAAAACTCCAACTTCTTTGTGATATTACGGGTGCATTCCGACCTGGTGTTCTTACAGCATTGATGGGTGTTAGTGGCGCTGGCAAAACAACTCTTATGGATGTTCTTGCGGGAAGAAAAACTAGTGGCACAATTGAAGGAGAAATTAAAATTGGAGGATATCCTAAGTTTCAAGAAACATTTGCTAGGATTTCGGGTTACTGTGAGCAAACTGACATACATTCTCCACAAATTACTGTGGAAGAATCAGTGATGTTCTCAGCTTGGATGCGTCTGCATCCTCAGATTGATTCAAAAACTAAAGCTGTAAGACCTATATCTGCAGAAATTAAATTTGCTTTTTGGTTTTACATTTATCACTGAATACTGATATATCGTCTTATTTAAATGGTTGTGGCTTGTCTTTACAGGAATTTGTGAAAGAAGTCCTTGAGACCATTGAGCTTGATGGAATTAAAGATGCCTTGGTTGGCATGCCAGGTGTTAATGGTTTATCAACTGAGCAACGTAAGCGGCTCACAATAGCTGTGGAGCTTGTTGCTAACCCTTCTATTATATTCATGGATGAACCTACATCTGGATTGGATGCAAGAGCGGCTGCAATCGTTATGCGGGCTGTGAAAAATGTGGTTGAAACAGGAAGAACAATTGTTTGCACCATCCACCAACCAAGTATTGACATATTCGAATCATTTGATGAGGTAAGAAAACCAAATTAAGTGAAACTTTAGAACATGTAAGATAATCTAGTTACTGAATATGTACTTATATTTGTGTGAACTGAAAAGCTGCTTGATTGTCACTGGTATCACTCCATCAACTCAATGGTGCATATTTAACTAAGGAGATTATTTTCCAATTGCCACTTACGAAGCGAATTTATGAAAAAATTAAGCAGCTAGATCCAATATGCCTCTTTTCAAGCCTTTGAAATGTTTAGTAGGTATGACTGTTAGCTCAAAAAGGGAAAATAAAGATGTTCAATCATAAGCTTGGTTGGCAGGCTGCAAGCAAGATTGTCAATTATCTTTCCGGCCCTACAACCGAAAAAAAAAGAAAAAGAATATAAGCAAGATTTATTTTATTTTTTACTTTTAATTTTTAATTTTTTTATTTTTAATATAAGATGCTTTTTGTGTGAGAATGTGCATTTTTGGAACTCATTTGAGTGTGTTGAAACTATTATCTTTCTATACATTATAAGTTTTTGTAAAAGTGCTATATATATGACTGTTCCAAGTATAGGAATCTAAACAAGTTTCTGCTGAACTAAGTGACAGGCTTCCTATTGTTTGCTGATGTTGGTTGTGACTTCCCAGCTGAATTTTAAGATCAATTTTCCATCTTTTATAAATACCAAGAGACTGTAAATGCATTCGTCTATTTACAATACAATAAAATATTGTCGCTTTTGAATACTGAAAGGTGTTGAACATTAGTATTTGGAGAACATTCTATGGTAGAATTTTTCCCGTGATCCAACTCCATATTGTGGTTTATATAGAAGCAGTTTTGGTTCAACACCGCCGTTCCATTTATTGCAGTTAATTCTGTTGAAAACTGGCGGACGTATGATCTACTCTGGACCATTGGGTCGGCATTCCAGTAGCATCATTGAATATTTTGAGGTCAGTTCTATAGAATTTTTTTGAGGTCATCATACACTTCTCATATGTTTTTTCTCTCGTATTAATACATAGATTATATGATGTGATTCTTGCATCCATAAAATAAACAAATTTGCTAATCATATTTTCATTTGACCACATCTGTGTATCAGGGTATCCAGGGGGTGCCAAAGATCAGAAATAATTCAAATCCAGCAACATGGATGTTAGATGTCACATCTACATCAGCAGAGGCTGAACTTGGTGTAGATTTTGCCCAGATTTATAAGGATTCTATTTTATTCAAGTGAGTTAACGACCAAGCACTTCTCTTGAGCGTGCTTCTCTCTGAAGTTAGACAAGTAATTACAAATGTGCTAGATGTGACTATTATACAAATGAAATTATCTTCTCAAATAAGTATGTATGAAGATGTGAACCATCTATGGGTACATATTTGATGCTATAAAATGTTAGTTCCAATGCCATAGACCATTCATATACTGAATAGGCTGCTTAAGTAAAGCATGGTCTAACTAGGACCACACTGCCTTTGCACTAGGAGTAAAGCATCGTCTTATTGCTTTCGGTTACTGAGTTGTGGACATACGAGAATTTATTGATTTCTCTGAGCAATTATATGACCATTCGTGCACTAATGATCATTTGAGTAAGGACTGGACTATGGTTAGCTGTAATATAAATCATTCAGGACTGGACTATGGTTAGAGTGATGTAGTGTCATTCCAAATAGGTTCTAGCTGGAGTCTTTGTAGACTAATCAGCTGTAGTCCAGCCACTAGATACATATGTCAACCAGGATTTGTTGCTGATGAACTACCTACTTGTAAGTCAAAATTTTAGGTGTAACCTTGCATCTGAAACGCAACCTGTTTAATCAGTAAGTCAATATTTAATAGTAAATGAAGTTCTGAATTAATTCGAGATTGACTAATAATGGTAATTTTCACTTCATGTATTATAAGATGGCTGCTGTAAGGCTTGCTTGTAGTTGATGTTAGGATTGAAGGTTACAATCTACCTAAAATCCTGTGACTGATGTGGACTATAACAACATGATGTAAAACATATTATTCTCCAATATGACAGGATGAAATTGTGGAAGCCAATTAAAATTATGGAATGAACATCTTAACATTTGGCTTGTTTGTGACTCCTTTTCATGTTGTTCTGAATGTAGGAACAATAAAGAACTTGTAAAGAAGTTGAGTGCTCCATCTCCTGGTTCAAAAGATCTGTATTTCCCAACCCGCTATGCACAAAATGGTTGGGGACAGTTCAAATCCTGCCTCTGGAAGCAGCATCTGTCTTATTGGAGAAATCCTTCATACAACGTGACGCGTTCCATGTATATGCTTATTGCATCTCTGCTTTTTGGGGTACTTTTTTGGGATCAGGGGAGGAAATTGTAAGTATAAGACACATAATCTTTCAATTTTCTGATACTATATAGTGTAAATGCATACAAAATATGTTGGAGTATTATGTTCAACTAAAGTTATAATATTTAATAAATTTATTGTAGCACAGCCAAATTAGCTTTTGGACATTGACTGACAATATCTGTTCGGCTAAATGAACCATCTATTACAGATCTTGTTCCTGATGTGAACCTGATATTTAACCATTTTAATAGAACAAATCTGGAAAAAGTGAATTGCTTTA
Organism: Cornus florida; assembly: GCF_030987335.1. Classification (NCBI taxonomy): domain Eukaryota; kingdom Viridiplantae; phylum Streptophyta; class Magnoliopsida; order Cornales; family Cornaceae; genus Cornus; species Cornus florida. Next base: position 29,267,404 of record NW_026775572.1, read on the forward strand.
TTTTCTTTCTTGAAGTACCGCAATTGTGTATTTTGTGGATGATGACTCATCACCAAATGCAGTGTTTGGATTCTGTTCAATTTTATTGATTACATCTGTAGGATATGGGATCCTATTATTTTGTTATTCCAAAGACTTCTACAAATATCTGACACAGATATTCTTTTATGTGATAGAAACAACCAACAGAGCTTGTTCAATATACTTGGTTCAATGTATGCTGCTGTGATCTTCTTGGGCATAAATAATTGCTCATCCATTTTACCATATGTCACGACAGAGCGATCTGTTTTGTATCGAGAAAGATTTGCTGGGATGTATGCTTCATGGGCTTATGCATTTGCACAGGTATAAATTTCTTGGGATCTGGTTGAATTAGTAATATTCTTGATTTGAACAAAATCGGATCAATGTTCGTCCTTACAGTTGACTTGAAGCTGTATGAAGTTGAATTGAATTGTTCCGATCATCCCTATGGTTCATGGCATACCTTTTGAGAGTAAATAAAAGTAACCCTTTATGAAGTAGACAAGTCCGACCGGTCCTATCTTTTTTATATAACAGTTCAGATGTAATATGATTTTACAAACTCTCCAATATGGTGACCATCAAATTCTAGATGCCTACTATACTCAATCCTCTCTCTCTCTGCTCGTTAGTACAAGGATAGCAGTCCACCATGACAAAAAATTGAAACCTAGAGCTAATCAAATTCTCCCTACTTCAGTTACAAACAATTTTCTAAGGAGCTTTGTATTATTGGTATGTCCTACTGACTGAAATGTGTTTTAATTTTGTAGGTGGCAATTGAGATTCCTTATATATTTGCCCAAACACTTGCATTTGTGATCATCACATATCCGATGATTGGATTTTATTGGTCACCTTACAAGGTTTTCTGGTACTTCTACGCCATGTTATGTACATGTATGTACTTCACTTATCTTGGCATGCTGCTGATTGCATCGACGCCAAGCTTTCCAGTAGCTGCAATTCTACAGTCAACCTTCTATACAATGTTAAACCTGTTCTCTGGATTTCTGGTTCCTCAACCGGTAAGCTTCTAATCTCTACTTGGCAAGTACTGCCAAATTGTAGATTATTACTAGCAAATATGCTCTAATTCATGGTGATAATAGAACAAATCAAAATCCATTATGCAATGTTGTGCTAGTTCAATAAAATCTAGGGTTGTAGGAGTGGAATGTGTATGAATGGCTTAATTCGTACAAAGTCACCACTCTCCGACCTGCTCTACAACCCTATTTTTTAGCATTGCACTAAACAATGGCCTCTACAACATAACAATTATAAAACTGAAACTCAGGATTTAGGAAACTTTTGTTCTATAAGTTCGATATTCCTTTCTTTTTTATTTCCCATTATGTGCAATTTATATGTTAAAACTCTCCACTCACATCCAAATTTCTTTGTAATATTAACCCCAAAATGAAGATTTTTTTTTTTTTTTTTGTGAGTTAGTTCTGGCCCTTCTGTGCAGTTAGCATTGTTGTACATGTATTCGTAAACCTTGATCTTCCTAGAATTTGAATAGTGCCAAAAATATCTAGCATTATTTGATGACTAAACTTCAGATAAATGCAAATCCAGGGAGAACTTCATAGGCTTTTCTTACTGATCACTAAATGGAATGATGCTTCTATCTCATGAGACTGATGAGAGAGTACAAGATAATTCATGCCCATGTGCCTCTAGTCTAGGGATTATTTTTTTAATACCCCGGGGTTACCTACAATGTAGTATCCCCGAGCAATTTATCATTGTCCGGGAGTACCATATTCAAGGTCCAAAGTAACATGTATTATACTGCAAAATGTTGGTCCAAAAACTTACTGTATAGAGATACTAACCCAAACTATATTGTTTTTGCTTGTTGCAGCAAATGCCCAAGTGGTGGCTGTGGTTGTATTACCTATGTCCTACATCTTGGACACTAAATGGTATGCTTACTTCACAGTATGGAGACATAAACAAGGAGATTATGGTGTTTGGAGAAACCAAAACTGTAGCAGCATTCTTGAGAGATTACTTTGGGTATCATCACGATCGCTTACCGGTGGTGGCTGTTCTTCTCATTGTATACCCCATTGTTTTTGCTTCTCTGTTTGCATTTTGTATAGAGAAGTTAAACTTCCAGAGGAGATGAGTATTGTAAACTGTAAAGCCATCTATTTATATCTCAATGACTTTGATCTTGATTTTCATGGTACTTGGTTCATAATTTTTTTTATGTTAGAACACCAATTGTTGCAAAAATCTTACTTTCTGGAGCTAAGTGACTACATTTTTGGACTAACTTTAACAAATTCAATAATGATGTATTTCTTCAAAAAAAATATTTTTTATTAATGTATTGTTTAAAAAGTGAAAATAGGAGATATTGGATTCAGAGAAAGCTTGTGGTATATAAACTTAATTATTGAAACACACATTCTAGAGGTAAGAAAAAGGAAGAAGAAGAAGTCAATTCAACGAACCAAACATTCCCATTTTGAGCAGAACACCTTTACTAATTCTTTGATTTCAGTTACTAAGATGATATGAAAAATTTACCTTAAAAACTTTTAAAATGTTATCTAGAGCAATTGCAGTAACCGTTTTCATTGATATTCTTGCTATAATAGATTCCATTACGTATGCAATCATAATCAATTCAATGAAATTGTTTGATCTTAAAGGGAATATTGCATAATTTCACATTTTGAAGGGTTATTTCTTGATTTCGCACGGTACAAAAATGTGTTATTTGAAACTGTCCAATTGTCGTTATTTATCAACGGGCATTTAGTTCAATGGTATAACTCCTCAATTTTCAAAGAGAAGGAGAGGGATTCAAGTTCACGTGTAAGCAAAAAGTATGTATGAGTAAATTTCTTGTCAAGATAAAATAAAAATAAAAATAACAATAAAAAATTCTGTTATTTCATTTCATTGTCTTAGCCAAATCTTTCTTAAGCATAGCCATAGCTTAGTCTTAGTCATAGTTCTACCCGAGCCTTAATTAGTCTAGTTAGCCATAACTTTACTCATCAAATCTTGTATCCAAATTTCATTTTCTTGTACGAATTGCTCAATTATATAATGAATGTGTTCTATGAATGAAACTAATTCTGTTTTGAGCTCCTTTTGGTCTATTTGTTACTAATTTCATACTTGTTTTTGAGCTCATTATAAAAGGAAAATGAAAAATGAACTGGGTACAAACGTATTATTAAAATTAAAAACAACATTTAATTAAATTTTCAATGTCCTGCCTTTGAAAATTATAAGGAAAGTGGACCTAATACAAAGTAACCTTTAAGTGCATAAGGTAAATTACATTCAAATTTTTTTTTTTTTTTTTTAATTCAGAATTACATGCAAAATCGAAATGGAATTCACTGTATCTTCTCATTAACGCATCTCCCTATCTCTCTAAGGTATACCATATCCTATTTAAACTCAACAAGGGTTAGACATTCGCATTTAGCGTGCAAGATTACCTATCCACTTTTGGTGTCCAACGTAACTATTCACTTTTTTTCCCACTATTTATTTTATATTTTATTATTTAATTTCAGAGAGAGAGAGATTCAAATGCAACAGCTTTTAGTACTCTCTACTTCATTAGTTGTATACACATATCATGATAGAGAATGACATGTGAAGCCGCTAATTTTGCCCTAACAATAACAAACCAAAATCTTTGTTACTGCAGTGATAAAAAAAGTGAGGGCAAATAAATATTCATGGGAAGAGTGAATCTTTCATTGTGCTTTCTCAGTTTCATGCTATTCCTGGTGGTCTGTTCTGGCTCTCAAGGCTTGTTGCATGCAGTTTCAGTAAGTGTTTCACTCACTTTTAGTTCAATGCAACTTCTTATCATACATTTCAAACCATAGTTTTTGTTTCGACTTGACAATGAATTTTGATTTCAATGATACCATATACATGTGTGTAGCTGTGGTCCGAATTTTGTTTATTTTTTATTAGATTAAAAAAAAAAAAAAAAAATTGACCCTTTTTTTTTTTTTTTTTCCTTGAGGGTCCTAGATATGAAATCTAGTCTCTATTGTAACCGGTGTACAAGAGTACGTACGAGGCACGGACCCATGAAAAAAATATATATTTACAAAATTACTTATAAATTTTGTAAAAATCTTAAAAATGTTCCTATTTTTTTAATAAAAATTTTAAATATGCCTCACTCAATTTCTAATGATACCCCATAATATATTATTGTTGTTCAAAATCGCCCCTCATACAATTCTTAAATGCCATTCACTGTATGTAGTGAACGGAACTAAGAAAGTGAGAGAGATAAAGAGTTGGGGACTTGATAGCTTGTAATGTTGTTCTTTCCACGGTAAAATCTCTTCAAGGACATGGATAGAGCCGGTTGAGGCTTAGGGGGGCATGTGCCCCTCAACTTTTTAAAAATTGTATTTTTATAATAATTTTTAAAATTTTAAAATTTGCCCCCCAACTTTAAAAAATTTCATTTTTGCATGTACATTTCCGCCACCCCTCAACTTTACAAATTTTAATTTTTGTATGTATATTTTTTAAAAATTTTAATTTCTGCCCCCTTAACTTTACAAAATTTCATTTTTGTATGTATAATTCTATAAAATTTTAAAATTTCCCTGCCTCAAAATTTTTTATTGCATTGTGCCTCCTGAACTTAATTTCAGGCTCCGTCTCTGTTTATGGATCTTCGTCGCGGACATGTAGACTAAAAACTTAATAACGTAAATATTTGTACTTTGTGTGGCGCATGATTTTATGTTCTCTGTTAATTCGTTATTGTATTATTGGTTGTATTATTGGTTTTGCGTAATTTACCATAACTTGTTTGTGCATATATGCAGAACAAGGCCTGGTGTATCGCACAAGTGAGAGCACCAGTTGCTAAGATGCAGGATGCTAAACGAATTTACTGCGCAAAAGTGGACTGTAGAGCTATAATGCCCGGGGGCTCATGTTATACCCCCAACACTTTGTATAATCATGCATCGTATGCCCTTGATGCCCACTATAGGGTTTCTAATGATTGCCCTTTTGATGTTGTCACACCAGCCTTCAACGACCCTTGTAAGTTTCTCTCATTCTCTCTCTTCCACGCCTCTCTCTCTCTCTCTCTCTATATATATATATATGTATATTTGTGTATATCTCATTTGTATGTGCTTGTTTGGATGCAGCTTTTGGTAAGTGCCATTACCCATGAGAAGTGGGTGACCAGTACTGACCAATGAGGCAAGGACAGTTTAGTTCCAACAATAAACAAAATGTATGAAATGGAATTCTTGTTCTTTATGAACTTGTACTAGAAAATGTGTCTTGTATGCAATATATATGGAATGAGATATATTGAAAAGTACTATTGGATACAAATTTTTGTTCTTTCCTTGTGATTTTATAAAATTTCCTATGAATGAATACAAAAGGGCCATGCCTATATAATCTTTTACATCTGTTATATGAATGTGGTTCTCAAACATGAAACATTGCATAACTTACTGAAAAACAAACAAACAAACATGAAACATTGCATAGGATGAAGAACACAAATGAGGAAAAAGAACAATGTTCAATAAAGAACAAAAAGTTCTGTGTTAAATCCAAAAAGTAAAAGGGTAAATTTCATTTACATAGATCCCTCTATGTTTCATAAATTCACAAACCTCCTTATTGTTAGTCACCTCACGGGAACAAATAGAATCTACTGGTGTTAGCAACAAAAAATATATAAAAGGTCAATTTTGTCCTTCTATTGCCTGAAATTACAGCAAACATTTCATGAGCAAAATGGTAAAATAATACACTACATTTACCGAGTTGGACTGCCATCACTGGCAGGAGAGGTGAGTGGAATTATGAATGTGAAATATTGACAAACCTAGGGGTAGGTAAGTAAAATTTACCCAAATAAAAATAAAAAGCTAAAATGAACTACAAATTTAAATCCAAATTTCAGTAAATGAAAGCAAATGTTAAGAATGGAAAAACTGGATTCACTCCATTGCATTTCCAAAATAATCTTCGGACAAGATGAAAAAAAATTCACACTAGCTTGTGTAAGATTATAGAGTTTAACAATTGAATAGTAAAAAATATCCAAAAACACTTCAGTAGGACAGCTCAAGTGATCTAGTTCACAACTCTACAATTCTTCCTGATCTCCCCCAAGCTGCCTGTGAGAACATCAATGGAACCCATTCGTATCATTGCAGCCGCGAACTCATCAGCCCAAGCTGCACCATGTTTCGCATGGTGCCTCACAATCCTTGCTGTCGAAGGGCTTGTCAAAAGTGTTTGATCCGATGTCAACACTCCATGGTTGTTCTTCAAATCTCTGTAGTAGTTCTTATCCAAACTATTTGGTGTGATAACATCCAATGGCACAGTTGGATCGATTCCATCTCCTGCGTTGGACGGTGGACGACACTTCCTTTTCAATCCGCGAGCAAAATTGGAGTCCATTGAAGGATCTTGCGAGTGAGTGGCGTTGAAGGAGTAAAGCCGGTCTGAGAAAGACGAACAATGTGAGACTCCAATGGAATGTGCCCCCGAGAGGGTGACCATTTCGTCTAGAGTGAGACCTTTGCGCGCGAAATTCTCCTCAAGTTGTTTGGCATTGAAGAAAGGAGGGGGGAGGTGTTGGAAAGGCTCGTCCCTGATTGACACTCTCCCGTCGCGACGCCCTGATGGCACATCATAGAATATTCCCCCAGCTTCGAATGCGCTGTCTCGTGCTGCAAAAGTGAGGATGTCAGCGCATGACACTGTTTCTGGACATAGAGCTTCAAGCTCGGCCTTGGCCTCGTCGATCACTTCAAAACCTCGCAAGCTTGGATTGTTGACTGGATTTTCTTTCTCTGATGGATTGCCAGGGGTTGAATCAAGGAGGATAGAAGCATCACAACCCTGAAACAAAGAAAATACATCACATGATGATTAGTTCAACCACCTTTATACTTTTGAAGCAAGTTAGATATATATAACTATTAAAATTAAAATAAATAAATAAACACTTCGATATTGACTTCTGATGTATATAGTTTTTTTTTTTTTTTGGAAAGGTCTTCAGTGGAGTTAATTACTCCCACAAACATGTAGGGCAGGTAGAAGTTTAGCATTAGCGCAGATGGTATATATATGATCTATCTCTCTTCTCCTAAAAAGAAGTTGAGTATTCCTGTTAGAGGAAATATTGTGGGTGACAAAAAAAAAAAAAAAAAACATACCCTGACAAAACAGTCATGGAAATGCATTCGAATGAGGCCTGCAGCTATGCCAGGATTGAATAACACAGCTCTAGTCACAGCTATTGTCACAATTGCCTCTGCAAGTGGGCAACTTGATTGGTAGAAGCCCACTTCGAGTGATGCCGATGAGACAGAGCTCGTTGTAGAAATGGTGAGAAAGAAAATCAAGCATGAGAGTAGATTTGACATTTTCAGTACTCCACCACACATCATTGTGTGAGGAACAAAAAAGATCAAATGACCATGGATATTGTTTAGGACAATGGATCGAAGATACTGTGTGCCTGTGTGTGTATAGAGAGAGAAGTGGATGTGGGGATGGAGAGGAGTGATGCTTATGAGAGTATATATAGATGGAGAGAATGCGATCGAAGATGGTGCTTGGTTGGTTTTACTTTGTAATCCAAAACCGTGTATAGCTAGCTGCAAATACAAAACAGAACAGATCGAAGGTATTCAAGTTTGAACTGTTCAATATATATATATATATTTTCTTCCATGATTGTCAATTTTACCTACTCTTCCATTTGTTGTAGTTTCAGTGAGCTTCAGTTACAATTTTCCTTGAGTTTCAAATTTGTCCAACTGTCGTTTAGGAGGACAATGGTTAAAATCCCAAAACAACCCACATAATAATATGTGTCAAAAAGTTCAAAATAGGTTTATATTAAGGGTCAAATTGACTTTTCATTGGTGACACCCCATAATATGTATATATTTTATTGCAGGCTACTCAAAGTCTCAAACAGTTCTTTTATCTGTATTTTTAACTTGTCGGTTGTCTTAGATAATCCTGAGAATGGTAGACGCGGTTTAATGTGACTGAATTAATCAATAAAAGAAGCAATCATATATATATATATATATATACACACACGCACAGAGTAGTTGGAAAACAACAAGAAAGTACACTGGAGAGCTAGGGGTGGGCCACGAGGGGACCATGGCTCTCCAAATGTTTTCAATTTCTTCTTATGCCACTACAAAAATATTATCTTATATAAATATCCCTCCTTGTGGCTTCCAAAATTCTTAAAAAAAAAAAATTTAATTGGCTCACTAAAAATTAAACAATACTTAAGTTTCGCTAGTGAGAATTTGCATCATACTTACCGCTGATGTGGATGCAGACTAATAACAAATGGACATGTGATCTTTAATTACTAAAAATCAAATATGGTGAGGGAAATATTCATTTACCAAATCAGAGATAATGATTTGATTATCATTTATGATTTAATAATTAAAATAAGACTCGTATTCGTTTATTATTAATCCATATCAACGGTGAATATATTGTAGACATTCTCACCAGTGAAGACCTAAATATTGTCCTTAAATAAATAACTGCACAGAATGTGTAAATTCTTCTTTCGTGTTAATATATATATATATATTTAAAATTAAGCAAATAAGGATATTTTGTCAATATGAATATTAGAATACCTAAAACGCTTTTAAGACAAAATAAAAATAAAATACCAAGTATTAAGAGTATTTGAGAGTTTTAACTAAAAAAAAATAAATAAATAAATAAATTGATTGTCAAGGATAATTTGTAATATTTTGAAATATTAAGAATTTATATACATATTACATGTCGTTTTTGTACAATTTTTTATAGAGTAGGAATTTTTTTTTTTTTTATTTGCAGTTCACCCGAAACAAATATAAGTGACTTTACTATTTGAAAGATTAATATATCTTACCGAGACAAGAGAACCACATCTCGAATTGAGTGTGCCCATTATATGCATTATAGTGAAAGTGGCCCATTAGATGCATTATAATCGGTATAATGCAGCTAATTATCATTACTGGTTTGACGAGTGAATCACATCCCAAATTGAGTGTTCCCATTATATGCATTATAATCACTCTAATGCCGCTAATGATCATTACCAAATCGGACGGTTATTCGGCTCACTGTTTCGATGAGCCAATCTTTATTTCCTGTCGAATTTTGGTGACTCTATTATTATTCTTAAAAATTAACGAATAAATAAATAAAAATAAATAAAAAAAACTTGGTAACCATTAATCTTTTTGGAATTTTATTGTCACTATAAACTAATTTCAAAAAAACTTGGTAACTATTAATCTTTTTGGAAATTTATGGTCCGTTTAGGTTTATTATTATTATTATTATTATTAATTTTTTTTTGAGTAAAATAAGTTTAATTATAACAAAATGCCATAGCTTTTTTTATTTCCTAAGAATTTTCCTTAAGAACCCTAGCTTTTTTTTTTTCTTTTTTTTTTTGGTAAAGTACAATTACATTCCCTAAGGTTTGACATATGACAGTTATATATTACAAGTTAGTTATTTTTTGAATAATAACACCCTGATGTTTGACATATGACAGTCATATACAAATTAGTTATGTTTTGGACAATGACACCTCTGAAGTTTGAAAAAGTTGACAAAGACATTTCTGTAGCAACCTGCCACATATGACACATCAAGAATGGACCAACTTGCCATTTGATTGTTTAATATACCTTTTTAACTTTACAATTTAATGAATTGGACTAATCTACCCTTCATTAAAATTTGATGCAAAGAAGTTGAAACGTTAAGTTAGAGAAAATTTTCGCACAGCAGTAAATAAAAAATTTATGAAAATTCGTTTGAAACATAAATGGAGTAAACAAATATGTTTTGGAAAGCAAACCATGGGAGTATAAAATTGAAAATTTTGGTGTTGATCCGATATCTAGAAGGCTATCAAATAAATAAATTAAAAATATGATTTCAGTTAGACACCTTTTTTTTTTTTTTTTGACACACATTAGTCTTCCCCCTCATCAACTGTCAAAACTGGTTAGAGACATTTTTTGTTGAACCTGGCGAAAAATTTCCAAGTGAGCAGCTATAAATAGATGTATAATGAGGTCGAATTCTCCACCAAAAAAGAATATTAGGATTTTTATAAATAGATGAATAATAAAAAAAGTTATATGTATTTTTTTTTTTTTTTTTTCCAATAAGGGTATTTCTTGCACATTTTTTATATAACAGAGTATTTTTTGCACTTAACCCTTAACAAAAATACAATAATTTACTAGACAAAGTTGAAAACGAGCCTGAATCTATTTTGAACATAAGTTCAATTTATTTATTTTTTTAATTTTGTTTTACCAATTCAACTAAATATGTTATTTAAGCTCATATAGACATTAAATAATAACAACTAAAAAACTAAATAAAACCAAATTAAATTCAGAATCTTACACTAATATCCAATAGCTCTTTATTTTTTTTTGATAAAATAAAAACAATAGAGGAAATATAGTACTAAAATGCATTCAATTTTGGGCCCGGCCGTGTAAAAAACCAATTGATTAGCATCCTGCATGTGTCTACAATGTCCAGAGGAAATTATAAATCTCTTCATATATGCGAGTTTGATCAAATTTCATTGTGATTGGTAGGAAAGACTAACTCAAACTTTTGTTTGCTAAATAATAATAAATAAATAAAACACAAAAATTAGCAAAAAATGAAGCACGTTAGGTGGAAGAGTGCTTGGTTCAAATATGAATGGCCCGAATGGGCAAGTACAGGAAGAACTAGAACTTTAGATAAAAAGAATAAAACTGAAATTTTTTAGTGAAAAAATAATAATAACATAATATATTAGTAAAAAAATTAAAAATTCAGAGGGACAATTGCCCACCTCACTTGCTAAAAGGTCCGTGACGTCTGTACTGGGCAAGTAGTTTTTGGGTGATTTATTTTTTATTTTATAAGAAAATTAATAATGGGGATTTAAAGGTATATATTTGTATTTATTTAATTATTTTATTAATAACATAAAATATATTAAATAACGATACGAATTCCAAAAATTTCAATCCAAACGTAAGAGCAATTTCGACTCAAAAACCTTTGGATGGTAATATATATGCAATTTCTAAAAAAAAAATTAAAAGAAAAAATATATATTTGGAAAGATAGAAGAAAGTGAAAGGGAAAGGAAGTGAATAGAAGAAGAAAATAAATTTTTTAACATTCATTCAGTTGGCATGATAAGGTTTTTATTTATTTTTATTTATTTAGAGATATTCTCCGAAGATCTATTACATTTTTCTAGAATTTTGGATAATAGTTAAACAAAATCTGTATGATCTAGAATATTAGGATTTTTTCTTTGAACTAGTAAAAATCTAAGATACATTTTTCTAGAATTTTGGATAATGGTTACACAAAATCTGTATGATCTAGAATATTAGGTTTTTTATAATTGGCCAAAATTTTCAGTGGCTATAAATTGGATTCCTTTACTTGCTTTGATTGAATGTGGGATCTTGGTTTCAAAACATCAATCTTCGAATCATCTCCCTCCATCTTCCCGTCTGTAGAAGGTATATCGGAGACCCCGACGATGGCAACGTCGGCGAGGTTCGACAGGCCATGACCATTAACATTCTTCTGACATACAACCAATTAACATTCTTCTGACATACAACCAATTAGGGTTAGGTTTAGTGGTTGGGTTAAATTACTAAAAATTAAAATTACCTCTACTGCAGTGAAATCCACTTTAGCATCTTTCTCAGGATGAGCACCGGAGATATCGTCGGCGCCGTTCTTTCTTCCCTTTTTCATCTTCTCAATTTTAGGTTATTATTTTCTTAACTAAGTTTATAACTGATACGATAAACTATTAAATAAGTGGTGCAATATTTTGCAATGCTATCTTTAAAATGTTTTTGAAATTAAATTTAAACTGGAAAAAAAAATATAGGCCTACCAATGGTTGTTGTAAAAGTAAAATAAAATAAACTTGTCAAATACATATTAAGCGCGCCCAAAATTTTGAAACTCCTATTTAATAGGTGCAGAATATCAATTTGAAATCTTTTTAAGTGTTATTTTTAAAAATCCAAATTTATATATATATAAAAGTAAAGATACCCATATTTGTATGAAAGACCTATTTTTCTGCTGATATATCCGGCGTATTACTAGTAGTTTTTATTCTTTGATATTTTGATGATCCCATATCTTCTCCTTATTTTATTATTTTTGAACTTTAAATTTTTTCTCACGTATATATAAATATATATTGACACTATGGTATTGGAGTGGATAGATAAAGAGATAGGGGCCTAACTCATTAAAAAAAAAAAAGGGTTGACCCGACAGCCCAACCAACTCAAAAATATTTGATTTGGACTTCATGGGTTGAAACCCGAATTCGAGTTACCTCATGCCAGTCCAATCCCACCCAATCCAAAATTAGGTTGAGATTGGACTCAGATTGGATTTGGTTGGGCCAGCCCGAGTTACACCATCTCCTAAGATGCAGGATGCTAATTATACGTATTTACTGCACAAATGTGGATTGTAGAGCGATAAACCCCGGGGGCTCATGTTATACCCCCAACACTTTGTATAATCATGCATCTTATGCCCTTGAGCCCACTATAGGGCCACTAATGATTGCCCTTCTGATGTTGGCACACCAGCCTTCAACGACCCTTGAGAGTCTCTCTCTCTCTCTATATATTGGGAAAATTATAAAAAAGTGGATATATATATATATATATATATTGATAAAATTATAAAAAAAAAGGGGGCTTTTGGAGATTTTATTATCTAGAGATAGAATAAAAACTACCATTAATATTTTCGGGTATTACTTACTTGATTTGCACAAAAAGGATACATTTGTGTATAAAAGTGATACATCTCTGTACAAAAATAGAACTTATACAAACACTAGTACCCAAAAAATATTAAGAATTGTTTGGGCAAATAAACATTAATTTTCCATATCCACATCAAATTTTGGTCAAAGTGTATGAATTTTAAATATTTTGACTTTGACTCTATAATAAAATCTCCCAAAGTACAATTTTATATACTATAATTTTCCTATATATTTTATATGTATATGTATATTATGTGTTTATCTCATTTTTATGTGTTTGTTTGGATACAGCTTTTGGTGCGTGCCATTACCCATGAGAGATGAGTGACCAACGAGGCAAGGACAGTTTAGTTCCAACATTAAATAAAATGTGTCTTGTTCTTTTAACTATGAAGATGCACCATAAAAGGTGTCTTGTATGCGAAATCTATGAAATGAGAATTGAAAAGTTCTATTGGATACAATTTTATTTTTTATTTTATTTTTAAATTTCCTCATGAATGAATGCAAAAAGGCCATTGCCTATATATTCATTTACATCCAGTGACGACCCAGAAACTCAAGAGAGAGGAATAATACTGAACTTTTAAAATAATTTTAAGAGAGAAAGGGTAAATCCGTCCCTGTTTACATCTGCTATATGGATGTGGTTCTCAAACATGAAACATTGCATAGCATGAAGAGCACACATCACAAAAAAGAACAATGTTCAATACAGAACAAAAATAAATAAATAAACAACAACGGTAAATTTCTCTTACTTTTTTTTGAGGTTTGTCAGTATTTCACATACATCTTTATATGTTTCATAATTCCACCTACCTTCACGTTGTTAGGCACCTAACAAAGATACAAAAAATGGATAGAAGGTCAATCTTGTCCTAATGCCTTAAATGACAGTATACATTTCATGGGCGAAATGGTAAAATCACACACAACCGTAATCAAGTTGGATGATCGTCGTTTACAGGGGAGGTAAGCGAAATTATGAAAAAATTATAAGAAGAGTAGACTTTGTGAGATTTTATTATCTAGAGATAGATGTAGCAAAACTACCCTTAATATTTTCGGGTACTACTTTTATATATATAAATACTACTTAAGTACTACTTTTGTGCATAGGAGTATTACTTTTGTGATAACATATATTACTTTTGTAGTTAGAGGTACCACTTTTGTGTAGGTAAGTGCTACTTTTGTACAGATGTATCATGTTTTGTGTATGCATGTACCACTTTTGTGCACAAAGATATCACTTTTTGTGGGACAAAGATCCTCTGTGCACAAAGATATCACTTTTTGTGGGACAAAGATCCTCTGTACCACTTTTGTGCACAAAGATATCACTTTTTGTGGGACAAGGATCCTCTCCGGTGCAAGAGAAGTCCAGCACAGAATCCAGTGATTGAGATTGCATTGATAAATGGAGCCCGGCCACTAATGATGATATAATCTCAACTACTGGATTCTGTGATGAACCTTTCTTGCGGTAGAGAGGATCCTTGTCCCTTTTTGTGCAAAACATTTTGATTATTTGATTTGTACAAAAATGGTACATCTGTGTACAAAAGTGGTACCTCTGGGCACAAAAGTAGTACTTACACACAAAAGTAATGCCAAAAAATATTAAAGATAGTTTGAGCAAATGAAGAGCATTTTTTTATTTCCATGTCAGATTTCGGTCAAAGTCTATGAACTTTAAATATGTTGACTTTGACTCTACCTTAGGGGAAATAAAATCTCCCAAAGCTCTTTTATATAATTTTCCTATATATTTATATGTATATGCTTATCATGTGTTTATCTCATTTTTATGTGTTTGTTTGGATGCAGCTTTTGGTGCGTGCCATTACCCATGAGAGGTGAGTGACCAACGAGGCAAGGATGGTTTAGTTCCAACATTAAATAAAATGTTGTTCTTTTAACTATGAAGATGCACTAGAAAAGATGTCTTGTATGCAAAATCTATGAAATGAGAATTGAAAAGTTCTATTGGATACAATTTTTATTTTATTTTTATTTTTTGTGATTTTATAAAATTTCCTCATACAAAAAGGCCATTGCCTATATATTCATTCAGTGACAGACCCAGAAACGAGAGAGAGAGAGAGAGAGAGAGAGAGAGAGAGAGAGAGAGAGAGAGAGAGAGAGAGAGAGAGAGAGAGAATACTGAATTTTTAAAATAATTTTAGGAGAGAAAAGGTAAATCCGTCACTGTTTACATGCGATATGGAAGTGGTGCTCAAACATGAAACATTGCTTTATTGCATAGCATGAAGAGCACACATCACAAAAAGAACAATGTTCAATACAGAACAAAAAAATTAACGACGGTAAATTTTTCTTACTTTGATCTATATACGTTTCATAATTTCACTTACCTCCGCATTGTTAAACACCTAACAAAGATACAAAAAATGGATAGAAAGTCAATTTTGTCCTAATGCCTTAAATGACTGTATACGGCGAAACAATAAAATCACACACTACGACCGTTTATAGGGAAAGTAAGCGGAATTATGAAATGCGTCTGTGAAATATTGATAAACATCGAGATAGATAAGTAAAATTTACCCAAATAAAAATAAAAAGCTAATATGAACTACAAATTTAAATCCAAATTTCAGTAAATGAATGCAAATGCTAAGAATGGAAAAAATGGATTCAATCCATTGCATTTCCAAAATAATCTTCGGACAAGATGATAAAATTTTCACACTAGCTTGTGCAAGAATAGTTTTACAGTTGAATAGTAAAAAATATCCAAAAACACTTCAATAAAACAGCTCAATTAAGTGATCGATCTAGTTCACAACTCTACAGTTCTTCCTGATCTCCCCCAAGCTGCCTGTGAGATCATCAGTGGAACCCATACGTATCATTGCAGACGCGAACTCATCAGCCCAAGCTGCACCATGTTTCGCGTGGCGCCTCACAATCCTTGCTGTCGAAGGGCTTGTCAAAAGTGTTTGATCCGATGTCAACACTCCACGGTTGTTCTTCAAATCATTGTAGTACTTCTTATCCAATGTGTTTGGTGTGATAACATCCAATGGCACCGTACGTTGGATCAATTTCAGCTCCAGCATTGGACGGTGGAGGACACTTCCTTTTCAATCCGCGAGCAAAATTAGAGTCCATGGAAGGATCTTGCGAGTGAGTGGCGTTGAAGGAGTAAAGCCAGTCTGAGAAAGACGAACAATGTGACACTCCAATGGAATGTGCCCCCGAGAGGGTCACCATTTCGTCTAGAGTGAGACCTTTGCGCTCGAAATTTTTTTCGAGTTGTTTGGCATTGAAGAAAGGAGGGGGGAGGTGTTGGAAAGGCTCGTCCCTGATTGACACTCTCCCGTGGCGACGCCCTGATGGCACATCATAGCTTATTCCCCCAGCTTCGAATGCGCTGTCTCGTGCTGCAAAAGTAAGGATGTCAGAGCATGACACTGTTTCTGGACATAGAGCTTCAAGCTCGGCCTTGGCCTCGTCGATCACTTCAAAACCTCGCAAGCTTGGATTGTTGACTGGATTTTCTTTCTCTGATGGATTGTCAGGAGTTGAATCAAGGAGGATAGAAGCATCACAACCCTGAAACAATGAAAATACATCACATGATGATAAGTTCAACCACCTGAAATATGTAATACGAAGTATTAAAAAATAAACAAACACTTTGATATTGACTTCTGATGTATATAGTTTTTTTTTTTTTCTCTGAAAGGTGTTCTGTGGAGTTACTCCCACAAACATGTAGGGCAGGTAGAAGTTTAGCATTAGCGCAGATGGTATACATATGATCTCTCTTCTCTTAGAAAGAAGTTGAGTGTTCGAGTTCTGTTAGAGGAAATATTGTGGGTGTGAGTACGTTTACTTGAACTTTTCAAGGAAAAAAAAAACCACCTGACAAAACAGTCATGGAAATGCATTCTAATGAGGCCTGCAGCTATGCGAGGATTCAATGACACAGCTCTATTCACAGCTATGCTCACAATTGCCTCTGCAAGTGGGCAACTTGATTGGTAGAAGCCCACTTCGAGTGATGCCGATGAGACGGAGCTCGTTGTAGATATAGTGAGAGAGAAAATCAAGCATGATGAGGGTAGATTTGACATTTTCAGTACTCCACCACTCATTACTGTGTAAGGAACAAAAAAGATCAAATGACTATGGATATTGTTTAGGACAATGAATCGAAGATACTGTGTGTCTGTGTGTGTATAGAGAGAGATAGAAGTGGATGTGGGGATGGGGATGGAGAGGAGTGATGCTTATAAGAGTATATATAGATGGAGAGATGTGATCGAAGATGGTATTTGGTTGGTTTTACTTTGTAATCCAAAACCGTGAATAGCTAGCTGAAAATACAAAACAGAACAGATTGAAGGTGTTCAAGTTTGAATTGTTCAATTTTTTTATTTTTTTATTCCATGATTATTGTCAATTTTACCTACTTTTCCATTTGTTGTAGTTTCAGTGAGGTTACATTTTTCCTTGACTGTCAAATTTGTCCAACTGTCGTTTAGGAGGACAATGGTTAAAATCCCAAAACAACCCACATAATAATATGTGTCAAAAAGTTCAAAATAGGTCTATATTAAGGGTCCAATTGACTTTTCATTGGTGACACCCGCCATAATATGTATATATTTTATTGCAGGCGACTCAAAGTCTCAAACTGTTCTTTTATTGTATTTTTAACTCGTGGGTTGTCTTAGATAATCCTGAGAATGGTATACGCGGTTTAATGTGACTGAATTAATCAATATAAGAAGCAATTATATATATATATATATATACATATACAACCAGGAAACTACAGGGCGGAGCTAGGGGTGAGCCACTGGCCAAAGGAAGGCATGGCTCTCCGAATGTTTTCAAATTTCTTTTTATACCCTCACAAAATTATTATCTTATATAAATACCCCTCCTTGTGGCTTCCAAAATTCCTTAAAAAAAAAAAATTAATTGGCCCACTAAAAATTAAATAAATAGCTAAAATCCCATTATATGCACAGAATGTGCAAATTCTCCCCTCGTGTTTAATATATGTATATATATATTCAAATTAAGCAAAAATAAGGGCATTTTGTCAATATGAATATTGGAATACCTAAAACACTTTTAAGACAAATTAAAAATAAAATACCGATTATTAAGGGTATTTGAGAGTTTTAATTAAAAAAAAAAAAGTTTGATCAAAATTGATGGTCAATGATAATTTGTAAATATTTTGAAATATTAAGAATTTATATACACATATTACATGTCCAGGAGTTTTTGTACAATTTTTTATAGAGTAGGAATTTTATTTTGCAGTTCACCCAAAACAAATATCACAGTTGGCTTTACTATTTGAAAGATTAATATCTCTTACCGAATTTCACAAGCGAATCACATCTCGAATTGAGTGTGCCCATTATATGCATTATAGTGAAGTGGTCCGGCTAATTATCATTACTGGTTTGACAAGTGAATCACTTCCCAAATTGAGTGTGCCCATTATGTATAATGCAGCTAATGACCATTACTCAATCGGACAGTAATTCGGCTCACTGTTTCGATGAGCTTATCTTTTTTCTGGTTAAATTTCGGTGATCACTACTCTTAATAATTAGCGAAGGAAAAAATAAAAAAAAAAAAAAAAAAAAGGTAACCCCCTTTCCCAGTGAAAAACTCAATTATTTGTTTTTATAAAAGAATCCAAAAGTATTCACTAATGAGTAATTACTATATAAACTTGATAATTAGGTGTGGCAATATTATTCGAGTGGTAAATGGTCAGGCCTTTGGTACCCCATATTATTGATCCAAAGTCTGAAAAAAAAAGAGCTTGGTAACTATTAATCTTTTTGGAATTTTATGGTCACTATAAACTAATTTCGTCTAGGTTTTATTTTATTATTATTATATTTTTCCTGGTAAAATGCAATGAGTAAAATAAGTTTAATTATAATAAAATGTCAAAGCTTTTTTTAAATAATTAAGGAGATCCTCTTTCGCCGTATCTTTTCATCCTTTGTGTTGTGGCTTTGTCTTTGGCTCTTCAGTAGGCTTCGTAAAGTATGTGATGTATTGTTGACAAGAGTGAAAATTTGTCAGGGTATTTCTCATATGTTCTTTGCAGATGATTATATTCTTTTTTGTCAAGCTTCGGAACATGAAGTGCGGTATTTGAAGCAAATTCCCCGTCTTTATGAGCTTGATTCAGGCCAAGAGATAAATTTTTCTACATCCTCCATTTTATCTTCAAAAATGCATCACATACTTTACAAAGGGCTTTAAGCGACCTGCTTGGTCATTCAAAGGAAGGGTTACAAGCAAAATATTTAGGTGTACCGGCTATAATTGTGCGATCAAAGTATGACGTTTTTTTATTTTGTCCTCCACGAATGCAGGAAAGATCGGCTTCATGGAAGAAAAATACACTCTCAAATGAAGGGAATGAAGTTTTGCAATTTTAAATCCTCTTTCGACATATGTTATGCCGTCCTTCAAATTACCTTGAAATTTATGTCTGGAGTTTATGCAACAATGCAAGCCTTCTGGTGGAATAAAAAAGTTTGGCATAGGTCCATTCATTGGACTCGATGGGATCTCTTATGTTTTCTTAAGAAGCAAGGTGGATTGGGTTCCAAGACCTTGAAGCTTTTAATTTTGCGTTGTTATCAAAGCATGCTTGGAATTTTCAGCTAACTAAAAAGGGTTTGGCATATAAGTTGCTTAAGGCAAAATACTTTACATCCTGCTCGTTTTTAGAGGCATAGTTGGGATCAAACCCATCATGGGGTGGCGAAGTATTTGGTCTTACCACGATATTTTGCGGCATATATGGATTGAGATATGATGCTTTTGCATGCCCTATCATTACAAAACTTATGAAATGTAATTGACATTTGTTGCACTTTATATTATCCATATTTTATTTTAAACGTGTTAGTGTGTATATATATATAATTGATGAATTCAATGTATTGGTCGGTTCGGAATTTGACTTGAGGTTGTTACTTGATAACGTATGTGATTTATATTTACACGAATAGGTTCATATATAAAATTTATAAATCACTGCAAATGCGCCATCATAAATGATTTATTATCGGTGATAAATGGTGAACTTTTTATCAATAAAAAAATGAATTGAATCAAGGATAAGTCGAGTAGCTAGGTTGTGAGATCCATCGTAACAATTGCTCCTTATCATCATCATAGTGAATGACTCTCAAGTATGAGAGAGGTATAAACTCTTGTATTAATTAATAATTACTTTTATTTATTCGATGGGCCCTAGGGTCATCCGGTACTTTGGGCAATTATTGATTAATAGCTTGAGAATATACTCAGTAGTT
Source organism: Cornus florida (assembly GCF_030987335.1). Lineage (NCBI taxonomy): Eukaryota > Viridiplantae > Streptophyta > Magnoliopsida > Cornales > Cornaceae > Cornus > Cornus florida. Next base: position 29,287,678 of record NW_026775572.1, read on the forward strand.
TCATCTGTGCTATTATATATATATTGACTTGATTAGTTTGATCACAGGAAAATTTGGAGTCCTCCATGTGTTTTTGATCAAATTTTTTTTTTTATATATTTATTTATTAAATATATAATTTTATCAGATTAATTGATCATGTGATCAAATGGAAAATAATTAAGAAGTCAAAAAAAGTGAATTAATTAAGCAATTAAATTGATGACGTTTATTTATTTGATAGCTAATTAAGTATAAAGAGGTCTTTACGTAAATTGACTTAGCGGTTAATCATTTTTTAATTGGAGTTGAACTATTCTTATTTATTGAAACTAAGAATAGTTATGGGCTAATTGAATTGAGTCAATGGAAATTGACCAGGTCAATTAGTTGCCCATTGGAACCATGAAGGAATGGGCCCAACGGATCCTCATTCCTAGCCCAAAGTGATTATTTGGCTGGAGATCGGATTAGTAGGTTTTGGTTAGAGAATGCGTGGCACGTTCTTTTCTCTATCCATTCTTTTGATTTTTATTTGAATCTTTAAAATTCAAAAGGATGGGCAGGGTGAGCATATCTATAAACAGTATCAGATTTGTAGGCTTCATATAACATTGACGTATATGAAAACTCAGGCTCTACCTACTAAGCCTAAAATCTCATCATTCCCACAAACAAAGCCAAAACAATTTTCACATAGGGATATAGGATTGATTCTCATAGCGAACGCTTCCATTCATGGTGATCAAAACAAGTGCGCATCTTGGGGAGTAATCTTGTGCCACTCAATTAGCCTTGCTTGTGAGTGCTCGCACTCCCACTTTCATTGACATCCTCTAATGCTTTAGGTTTTTATTAATCTAGCTGGGTGTTGGTCTTGTATTTGAAGGCTAATGTTTTTGGCGTTGCTGTGGATGATGTGTTTAGCAGTTGTAGGTGCAAAATTTCGCTCAACCAATAATGACTGAGAAAAATAAAACAACTCACTCAAAAACAATAAAAATAAATAAGAACAATGTATAGAGAAGTGTGGAATTGCTTGATCCTTTATTGGAGGTCTTAGCCTCTATTTTATATACAAAAGATTGCAAAATTATGGTAGGACTCCCGTTGCTTGCCCTCCAATTCTTTCTATATAACCATTCTTTTCTAATAGAGTTCTTTCCATTGTTGAATTTTCCATACATAGAACTTGCCTTGTACAGAACTTCCTATCCGAATTTTCCTTCTACAGTAAATTCTTCAAATGGTAGGATTTGTGCATTCTTGGGCTGAATATATTTTGATCCGGCTGGGCTTGGGTAACAGGCCGGATGTTAAATACTCATATCTGGGCTGACGACAAGCTGGGCTGATGGCTTCTTGATTCGGCCTTGATGGAATGGTCTTGGGCTGTAAACACCCTCAACTTGGGCTTGAGCATGATGGGCCTTATATGTCCTTGGCCTGTAGATATGGGTAGTGGTGACGTGTGCGCTTTTTATTGGAGGAAGTTTTTTTCCCTCCACACTTTGCCCCAAATTCCATTTTTAATTGAGTGATGGCTCCTATTAAAGAGGGAATTGAAACCGGTTTTTACTTTGCTTCAGAAACGGTTCGTGGCCTTTCGTTATTACTCCATCACACAAGATTTTGCAAGAGTTACATTTGCCCTTGCTGCACTTCTGCGTTCTTCATTTCATCGCTTCCTTCGCTTTGTCAGGTTAGTCTCGCATCTTTCTCTTCAATCTTTCATTATGAGTACTTCATCTACTCCCGAACGTGTAGACTTTGGGGATTCTGAGTCCACACCTTCATCTTCCCCCATTCGCATTAGGGCTCCGCCTCCTAGGGTTTCTACAGATCGCCCTTCGTTGAATCCATCAGGTACTTCCCCTCTTCCAACCAAAACATCCACCTTAGGCTCTGATTACGTTCTTACCCATGAAGAGAAGAAAGCAATCATCTCTATTCGCCGCATCAAATTCTCTATTGCTTCGGTAATTGAAGAATTTGATGTTCCTGAAGGAGTAGACATTGCAGAATATCCCGAGGGTGCCGATTTCACCTCCGGCGAGGGAATTGAGGAGGATGAGTTGCTTCTTTCGGTAGGGCACCTTAACGCCCTCCGATTCCCTCTTCATCCCTTCTATCATTTAGTCTTCAATAAGCTAGGTCTTGCCCCCCTTCAAGTAAATCCCAATTTCTTTCGCATCCTTTCGGCGTTGTTGGTGCGCCGGAAATTAGAGGCTCTGGATTTGACCCTTGCCGACCTTCTGCTTACTTACAATATATCTAAGCATGGGACCGAGCCTGGTCACTTCTTTTTTACCTCTCCCTTTCATCAAAGGATATGCACGAACCTTCCTTCATCCGAAAAGAAATGGAAAGAAAGGATGGTTGTAGTTAAAGGAAAATGGTTCGTGTCCCAATCAATTGCGCTTCCCATTCCGCGCAAATTCGGGAAATTAGGTATAGAATATTTAACCTCCCTTCATACCAAGTGTTCTGGCTGTTTTCCTTGCCAAGTCTTAATATTTCGCCGTATTTATGAATTTCTTGGTGTTTTTCAGCTACATTCCCAGCCTCCGCAGCAAGGAACAGACTTTCTTTTCTTGAGGAACGAGTCTGGAGTGACCCCTCGCCTATCGAGGACCTGCTAACTTCCTCCAACCTCAAGGACATTGCTTCCAGTGCCGTTGCGGCAGACCTCATGGATCTGGCTTTACCATCCTTTGACAGTTTCCCTATGACCGAGGAGGAGATACGGCGGGCTGAGGCTTTAAAAAAGAAAGCCGGAGATGCCCAACCCTTGGTCGTCATTGGATCAATTGAGGATGAGGTGGAGGTTGAGGAACCACCATTGAAGAAATCTCGCCTCAACCCCTCTTCCTCTGGTAAGGGCAAAGTCCCCTCTAAAAGCAGAGGGAAAAAAACTGGAGAGGCCGAACCTGAAGATGAAGTCATGGCCTTTGTTCTTGCTGAGACTGGGGCTCCTTGGACTCCTTCCTTCACCAGGGCTGACAGGTCAGTCCTACACTCAGGGGATTCTGTGGTTACAGACCCTTCAGCTGCACTGGCGGTGGCTCGAGGAATGTGGCTCCCAAAGGACGAGGAAGCCATCAGCCAAATGGGGTTGGAGTAACTACTCCCCTCTGCCCCAGTCCGGGCCATAGAGGTTCGCATTGCACCTTCAGAGTTATGTTACTCTTGCTTGCTTGTGTTTCTATTTATGCTTATATTTGCTTCCCTGTTAAACAGAGTCTATACCACACCATGGCCCTCTGCGCCACTGCTGAAGCTCAATCCCTCTCCATCAAGAAGTTGGAAAAGGATCTTGACAATGCAGAGAAGAGAGCCACTACTGCCTCTACCAATCTGAAGATAGCTTCTGAAGCCAAGGATGCGTATAAGAGGCAGTTGTCAGCCTCTGAGGCTAAGGTGGATTCTCTTCAGGCCGAGGTTCAACGCCTGACCGAGGCTCTTACTACTTGCTTCAAGGCGGGGAAGCAAATGCAGGGGCGCTACTCCTGTCTGGCGCACCTGGCTAGTGCTAAGGCGTTCCGGTCTGGCTATAATCAGGGCTCAGGCCCTAAGATGATGGATCCGGACGCCTTTGACAAGCAGGTGGGGGTGCACTTCCCATACGATGAAGGGTCAGAGGCTTTGGAAGCTGAAATTCGCTTTGCCGAGATGGTGAAGGCACACCTGAAGGGTACTCCTAGCTCCCCTGCTCCTACGGCTACCTCAAGTCCTAATGTAGTGGATGCTTTTGAATCTACTCCCTTCGATCCGAAGAGGAAGTAGAACTATGTATTTTGTTTTTATGAACAGCCTGTTTTGGGATAATGAATATAACTTTTCATTTTAGGCTTGCCTGACTTGTTTTTGCTGTATGTTCTTGATATATTTCTCTGACTGGTAATGTGTTTAAACACTAAACATTGTCTTTATACTTCGGATTTATGCTATCCGTGAAAATGCAAGGATTGTGGGAAGAAGGAGATCCTTTTAACAGTTTAATTGATATCGCAGGATGAGTCGTATGGACAATGATTTAACTGTTAAATGAACCCTCCTCGCCTTCTACTTGCCTTCAGTAGACGGATACATACTATTTCCTTCTCATGTGTCCCTGATGTGGGGTGGAATATGATGAACTTATAAATATCCGCATACACAAGGTATTAAACACTTGGAGTCCGGAGGAAAGAGTTCTGATCTGAGTATCAGAGGTCTAAAGCGAATTACTCCTGGGCACTGAGTGTGGAGAAATATTGCTGAATAGGACACTTAGGGTCCGAAGCTGTCTCGGATACTCAGGATCCGAGGCGAATTATTCCTCGGCACTGAGTGTGGAGGACTAGTGCTGAATAGGACACTTAGGGTCCGAAGCTGTCTCGGATACTTAGGATCCGAGGCGAGGAGTATTGCTGAATAGGACACTTAGGGTCCGAAGCTGCCTCGGATACTCAGGATCCGAGGCGAATTATACATTCCCTGGCGTGGAGCCGGAGGGGGGGTTTTGCCGAGCCGAACACTTAGGGTCCGAGGCGAATGACTTACTCTCCGGCGCTGAGCCAGAGGGGAGGTTTTGCCGAGCCGGACACTTAGGGTCCGAGGCGAGATTTTCGCCGAGCCGAACACTTAGGGTCCGAGGCGAATGACTTACTCTCCGGCGCTGAGCCTGAGGGGAGGTTTAAATGAATTACTCCCCGGCGCTGAGCCAGAGGGGAGGTTTTGCCGAGCCGGACACTTAGGGGCCGAGGCGAGAGAACTACTCCCCGGCGCTGAGCCTGAGGGGAGGTTGTGCCGAACCAGACACTTAAGGTCCGAGGCGAATGAATTACTCCCCGGCATTGAGCCTGAGGGGAGGTTTATCTCATATTTTTCCGCAAATCACTTATTATGAGGCCGAAGACTCAAAAATGATGGGAGGCCAAGAAAGCGAATAACAGTGGCTGTGAAGTTCTCCATTTGTTGACTTTAGAGACCTGTCTCCACTGATACTCCCTTCTTGGCAGCCAAATGTTGTGGACCACGCATATATGAACCGCATTTCTTTTCTATTTCTATCCGATGTAGGACATAGACTAAATGTTGTCAAAAAAGTCGGTGTAAGGAATGCCTCTGGTATTGAGCCTGACAGCCTTAAATACCAGTGGGCCCTCCTTACACTGTAATTAACTATTTGAATATTCCCATATATAACAAAATGTGGCACATACTGTTTTGTCGATGTGGGATATAAAGATTTAAGCATAGGCCATAACTCATGTTTTGTTGCTTTGTGTTTGTTTTGTTTTTGGTCAAAAAATCAGACGAATTTTTGTTTTGTGTCAAAAAATCAGATGAATTTTTGTTTTGTGTCAAAAAATCAAACGAATGCCATGCATAGTATGGCCCCCCATTTTTATAAAAAGAAACAAAAATAGAGGAAAGTGATACTGAATATAGAAGCAAAATAAAGAAAAGCTTGGCTGACTGTGGACATATTCAGCCTTATTTGTGAAGAACTTGTAGCAAAATTGACAAACTTAACTAATGAAAATACCTTTTCAGGTGTATTGCGTTCCAAGGACGCGCAATGGGATGTCCGCCAGCTTCGGCCAAACGATATGCTCCTTTCCCCACTACTTCGGTAACTCTATAGGGTCCGGTCCAATTAGGTTCCAATTTCTTTACATGAGCTGTCTCCTGCTTCAAAACCCAATCGCCTACCACAAAACTCTTGAACCTGACGCGTTTGTTATAACTGTTACACACCTGTTGTTGGTATGCCGCGAGTCGAATTGCTGCTGCATCTCTCCTTTCGTCTACCAAATCAAGGCTATGTTCGAGTTGTTGCTCATTGTTCCCCTCCAGTACCAAGGATGTCTGAAGGGTTGGGATTATGGACTCAGTGGGAATGACAGCTTCGGATCCATATGCCATAGCAAATGGGCTTTCTCCCGTGGGTCGTCTTGGAGTGGTTCGATAGGCCCAAAGCACTTGAGGGAGATTCTCGTACCACTTTGTCTTCAATTTCTCCAATTTTTTCTTTAAGCACCCGAATATCGTGCGATTAGTTATTTCAGCTTGCCCATTGCCTTGTGGATGACTAACTGCAGCCACCTTTTGCAAGATTCCATATTCGCTAAAGAATTTCCTTGTACTTCTGTTATCGAGGTTCTTACCATTGTCCATTACGATGACTTTTGGTACCCCAAACCGGCAAATAATGTTGCTCCAAATGAAATGCTTTACTTCTTCGTGGGTGATGCTAGAGAAGGCTTCAGCTTCCACCCACTTGGTGAAGTAATCCGTAGCCAGAAGCACATGCTCCTTTTTTTTCCATGGTTTTGGGTAATGGTCCTACTATATCAATCCCCCATTGGGCGAACGGCCATGGATTAGCCATGGCGTGCAAACTTTCGGCAGGTTGGTGCTTTATTGGACCATGGCGCTGACACTTATCACATCGTCTTGTGTATTCCTCGGCATTCCGAGCCAAGTATGGCCAGAAATAACCTTGGGTTAGAATTTTGTGTGCAAGGGATCTTCCTCCGGAGTGGTTTCCACAATCTCCTTCATGAACTTGTTTTAGAATTGTGAGAGCCTCAGTAGGAGTTAAACACTTGAGATAGGGACCGGAGAATGACCTTCGGTACAACTGGTTATTGATGATTGCGTACTTAGCCGCGATAAGCCTAAGCTTCCTTGCCTCAGCTTTCTGATTCGGGAGAACCCCTTCTTTGAGGTAGGCCTCGATTGGATCAATCCAGCAGGGCTCGCGTGGTACTTCCGGGATCACCATCACTTCTTGCCGGGGATTAATGCTGGGTTCTTCGAGAACATCGATTGGAACAAGCCGAATCAACTCTTCATCTGAAGATGATGCGGCTGCGGCCAATCGATCCGTTTCGGCATTTTCATCTCGTGGTACCTGATGGAACTCGATTTGATCGAACTCCTGGATAGCACTCTCTACAGCATTTTTGTACGACTTCATACGTTCCTCCTTGGGAGAATATTGCCCTGTCACTTGATTGATCACAAGCTGTGAGTCACTAAAAACTTTTAAATATCGTACCTGCAGCTGTTTAGCTAGCCGAAGTCCGGCAAGCATCGCCTCGTACTCGGCCTCGTTATTGGTAGATGGGAAATCTAGCAAAATTGACTGCTGCAGCTTGGTACCCTCGAGTGTTGTGATTTCAATACCGGCCCCTGCTTTTTTCCGGTTGGAAGAACCATCAACTCGTAACTCCCAGTATGGCTCTTGAAGTGTCGGTTCCTCAGGTTGATCTTCGTACTATAGTAGGAAATTCGCTACTGACTGCCCCTTGTGAGATACCTTCGGTGCATAGGTGATGTCAAAAGAGCTAAGTTCAATAGCCCATTTTGTAATTCGACCAGACAGGTCTGGTTTAGCTAGGATAGCCCGTATAGGGTGATTTGTAAGTACCACTATGCTGTGAGACTCGAAGTAATGTCGAAGTTTCCTCTTGGCATAAATTAACGCCAGGATTACCTTTTCTGTCTCGTTGTACCGTGTCTCGGCATCCGTCATCGTTTTGCTTGTGTAAAAGATTGGGTGCTGAACCTTGTCTTCTTCTTTGATCAACACTGCACTTGTTGCTACAGCCGATACTGCCAGGTACAGGATGAGAGTGTCTCCCTTCCTTTGCCTTATGGTAAAAAGGCTGGCTATACTTTTCTTCTGCTTCTTATTTCCGCAATACTGGGCTAAGAACATAGTGCACAAGGTCTCATAGTCAGGGATAGACTTGTGTGGCCTATTCCTGAACCATTCTAACGCTGCTCCGGTTAAACTGGTAGGAAAAACCTTACACATCCACGGATCGTTATGATCGTCCAATGCCATCTTTTGCGCATAATGATCAAGATGCCGAGAAGGGTCGTCTGCCCCATCGAATTGGGTGAAGGATGGCATAGTGAACTTCTTCGGCCTCTCCACAAGGTACACCTCGTCAGTAAAGGGGGTCTTGACCAAGGAGTTCTTGTGCTCTCTAGCCATCTCGGCTGGTGTCTGGACTCTCAAGAGCTTTTTTTCATCGAATGCATCTTGTACACGTGCGCCATCTGGAACGCCATTGGACTATACCGTAAGCCTATGGCTGGACTCGGCCTGTTCGTCCTGTGTGCGATGCAGGAGATTATCCGAAGCAACCGCCTCGGACCTCGTCCCTTGCTTTTGTTGCGCTTCACTAGGTCGAGCCCCGTTGGGTGGTGTCTCGTTGGCTGGAGGCTCGTGAACCAGAGGTAAATTCCGGGTGGGAGGTGGTGCCGCAGCATCGCCTGGTGGTGGTTGTGGCGTTAGCCTGGCCATGGCCGTGTGCAGCGTATGAGTCTACTGCTGAAGCGCAGCTATCTGGGCGACACTCGTATCGTTTGCTTGCCGGAGTGTCTCAAATTGGTGCAAGAACTCCTCTCGCATCTTTTGCATCAGTTCTATCTGTTGATTCATTGCTGAATCTCCGTTTGACATTCCAGACACGACTAAAGGATTTAATTTGAAGAACAAGTGGGAGTATATTTGTATACGTTTCCCACAGACGGCGCCAAAGTGTAGGTGCAAAATTTCGCTCAACCAATAATGACTGAGAAAAATAAAACAACTCACTCAAAAACAATAAAAATAAATAAGAACAATGTATAGAGAAGTGTGGAATTGCTTGATCCTTTATTGGAGGTCTTAGCCTCTATTTATATACAAAAGATTGCAAAATTATGGTAGGACTCCCGTTGCTTGCCCTCCAATTCTTTCTATATAACCATTCTTTTCTAATAGAGTTCTTTCCATTGTTGAATTTTCCATACATAGAACTTGCCTTGTACAGAACTTCCTATCCGAATTTTCCTTCTACAGTAAATTCTTCAAATGGTAGGATTTGTGCATTCTTGGGCTGAATATATTTTGATCCGGCTGGGCTTGGGTAACAGGCCGGATGTTAAATACTCATATATGGGCTGACGACAAGCTGGGCTGATGGCTTCTTGATTCGGCCTTGATGGAATGGTCTTGGGCTGTAAACACCCTCAACTTGGGCTTGAGCATGATGGGCCTTATATGTCCTTGGCCTGTAGATATGGGTAGTGGTGACGTGTGCGCTTTTTATTGGAGGGAGTTTTTTTCCCTCCACAGCAGTGTATTGTTGTTCTTGTCTTTGTAGATGTCGTATGGCGGGTTTGTTTGTCAGGTTAAAAATATATATATATATATATATATATATATATATATAATTAATTAATTCCAGAAGGCAAAAAAGCATATAGAAAATCAACAAGGAGAAGAAGGGTTTGGGGTTCAGGGCTCTACGTCTCCATTATTAAAGACCAGTGTTATTGAGATTTTATCAAATCTTAGAGGTATGTGGTTCTAGAAACCTTGCACATTTATTAAATATCATTCAGATAAATAGGATATTGTCTCTACACGCAAACACGCGTCTCTGGATATTTCACGCTTCCTTAAAAAAAAAAAAATTTAAATCTGGTTTCCCAAGGAATGAAAAGTCAATTAATATTTGGAATGACTATTGGGTTGCTGGGCTGCCAACCAAGTTAATACCTAAGCCTGGGGTTAATTCTTTCAATTATGTTGCGGATTTGATTGATGTTGTCCATCAAGGATGGATGGAGCTCGTTCTTCAACAGTTGTTCGCCCTTCATGAAGCTAAAGTTATCTCTCAAATTGCATTTAGTAACTTGGATAGTAACCTGGATCGTGATGATATTCAAGTGTGCGCTAATAAGGCGGATCCAGGATTTCTAGGTGGGGTGGACTAACATTAAACGTGAATACTAAAGAATTGGTTTGGATCTTTACTTTAGTATGGTGGCTGAATTTATTTGGGCTTTATTGTGTTTTTGGAGTAGGCTAATACTATTAATTTTTTTTTTAATTTTCTGGGTTGGACTAATATATTAGTAAAGTAAAAAAAATAATTTATTTTTTGGGGTGGGCTACAGCCCACCTTTGCCTACCCCTGTGACTACTGGGCTTTCGAACCCTTGGGTAGATTTACAGTGAAGTCTGCTTACTATTTGGCCTCTTCTTTCCCTCGTATATTGAGGAGGACTCCAGCGGTGAAAATTTTATTAGTGCGTGTTGGAGGTCGGTGTGGCGGTGTAAAATTCTTTCCAAAGTGCAACATTTTCTTTGGCGATGTTGTCAGGGACTACTCTTGCTCGTAAGGGAGTTTTGAGAAATCCTATTTGTTGTCGATGTGGTATGGAGGAGGAGGGCAACATTCATCTTATTTTCCGCTATCCTCACTCTATGCAGGTTTGGAAGCTGTCCCCCCTCCGGTTAGATTTCTCAAATTTTCAGTTTTCCTCTTTTTTCGGGTGGTGGTCTAATTTTAATTCTGAAAAAACTAATATTATGGGTTCGCCTCATTCTGTATTTGGATCCTATGGAATGCTCGTGATAAGAAAGTGTTTTGAGGATGGAGTTTGGAGTGTATGGGATGTAGTAAATTTGGCAGTTGATCGATTTTGGGAGTTTATGTTTTGTTCTTTGGGTTGTGTTAGTGACCATAAACTATTATTGATGAAATGATCAAATCAATGTTAATTATAATGAGTACCAAAGGGTACTACAAAAACACTTAATCCCTTGTTTCTTTTTGTTTGAAGACATAATTTAACACTAAGTGAAGTTCTTAGTCACAGACATCATTACAATTTCTGCTTCAATAATTATAGTACCATCCACTAAGAAACCCTTTGATTTGTCATGGAGTTCCCTTAGAGACGTGAAGGCCTGGAATCCCCAGCTCCATATCGTGGGACCGAACCACCCACTACCTGCAAAATGAATTTTGAAGGAAAATTAACAAAAAAAAAAAAAAGAAAAAAAAAAAAAGAAAAAAAAAAAAGAAAAAGATATTCAATCCCCCTACAAAAGAAAAAGCTCCCGCAGTAAGCAAGTTCATCAAAAGCAGCTGAGTGTACCTCCAGATTCGTGGTGTTTACCATTACTTGGTCCCTTATCCTCAACTTAAATCTTGCATACAGTTTGTGTTTAGGAAACAGAGATACTTCAAGAAACAGAGATATGTATTCATGTTTGACCTTTCTACTATCTCCTTTGGGATAGAGAACAAGATTCCTGAAATTCATTATAAAAGGACATAAACAATAGCTTACCTAAGGAATCAAACAAGCCAGTTTCGAATTACGAACAACCAGAATTAAAGGAAGACATGAAAATGTTGATCATACCAATTCCGGCCACCAATGTTAAACTCCTCAGAGTACAGAAATTCTTCACTTAATGATGAAAATTTCTCAACCTTCCAAGTGTGAACTTTGTTACTTAGTAGCTTTGTCATGCATAGACACTCACCTTTGCCTGCATATTTCATAACAAATACCTCTGCTCCAAATACACAGGTGTCATCTATGAGGTACCCGTTTGAAGGATCTTGGAACTCTTCGAGAGAGAAATTTCTCAAAACCCCATTCTGTCTTCATAGCATGGAAGCGCCTTACTGGTTCAACATCTACATTATATATAGATTATAAAATATATAAATATTATGTTGCCATAGCAGATTTCAGGAAATATAATGTGTAGTAGAGAAACTACCTTCGATAGTTAAGTACTTGCCACGTATATGATCAAAGACGAATAATTTCAAGTTCACATTGACCTCCCAACCGCGAGTAAGAGTTTCTGTATCGGATATTACCAAATATAGTGAAATATAATCTTTTCCATTTCTTTTCTTATTCCCAGTTGGGTAGAAAGACAATTTCCTGAAAATCCAAAAATACATAGATATGATCAATTGAGTTTTGACGTGCAGAACATGGATAAACTAAAGAGTATGAAAGAAAACATAAATAGACAACGCACCATGTATAGCCTCCGACTTCAAAAACATCTGATTGATAATTTTCAGTTTTTGTTTCCAGAAGCACAGAGAAAGACTCTATCTTGAAGATGTAATGTGACGGTTGGACATCACGCAATGTCTTTCTAATTTCTGCAACAGAATGAATACAGACAATGGCTTAGGTGGTGAAAAATCAAAGGACTCCCATGTTTATTATATATGCATGCATATCAATATGGATGATTAACTAATAACTTTGGAATAGTAAAAAATCATTTGGCATGCTAAAAGCCACCTTGTAAAATCGAAGTACTCTCGCAACAAATTCATTTACTTATTTTCTTTTGTTGAAGTTCTCTACCAAAACCCCTTTTTAAATTCAATTTGTAGCTTTAAACTTTAGGGATTGGGACACTCACTGCTTTGGATTTTGGGAGCTCACTAGGTTGATTTGCACTAAAGTGCATCAAATGGTTATCTGGTCACATGGTATGGAAATAGATACAGCTATGCTAAAAGAATTTTAGTAAAATGCATGATGACTGTCAGAAAAAGATGGTAACTTGCTGTATCGATCCCGTAAGCAAGGAATGAAATGTAAATGGAAATTAAAGAGAACATGGTGAGAATCTGTAACACAAAATATATAGACTTTATAGATCCAAGGTTCAGATAATTGCTCTGTTTCCTTCCGCTACAAAGAAACACTCCTCTCGTTGAGAAGAAAATATCACAAATAAAAGAACTGTTAAATCAGTGTCGAAAATGTGTTAACAGGAATCATAAATACTCAATTGTAATTCACAATGTCAAGAAATTAAGGATGTTTTTACTTCAGAATACATTAGATTAACCAACTCAGATCAAACTTATAACTTCAACAACGAGATATTCCTTTTCCTAATTTAAACTTCAAGTCAAAACCAAACAAGAACAAGTACTCTCACCATCTTGGTTATAATGGTTTATATAACTAGGGAGAATTTCATACTTCCATATAGCTTAGATCCTATTTACAAGGTGAAGAGAGTTCTATGAAGACAGATTATATCAATGCTAAAAAGAATAGCATCTTTATTTACTTTCATAAAGGCAGAGGAGCACAATTGAATCTGATTACCCAAGAATAATGCGTAAAGAGATGGAATGACATAGTGGATGTTCACGAATGAACAATGAACAACTTCAATTTTACGAAGTTTAGTTACTCATATGTTGGATTATTATATTTGTAAGCAAAATAGTAGTTTATTATGTCTGGAAAACTGGATAATGGACTCCAAACCTTTTACGCAGACGATTTCAGTTCACTCTTTACATGTGACTATTCAACCTCTCTTATATGCATATATAAACATTGATAAACTACTATTTTGCTTACAATAATTTCATAGGATTGTGCTACCTCTAGCATTACTATTTCTACAATGTTAATATGACATAGAATATATATAAATAATTTTTAAATCATGTAAAGTAAAGGTATAAGAAAAGAAGATAATTTCGCAGCTGTGGAAAGCTTACCGTTCGCAGCAACAATCTTAGACATCTCTATTCCAGGTTGAGTTAGCAAAGCACATACGTACAGGCTTCCTGTTTATACAAAGAATATTGATCAATTTTGATAGAATAAAAAACACATGTTCAATATTCTTGAAAGAAGCCTTTGATAGAAAATCTGATATATTCAGAAAAAAAAAAAAAAAAAAAAAAAAATCCCTCAATAATTTAAGATCATTAATCAAAATTACCCCAATTTATAACATGTACTCCATAAACAATTACACATTCATTAATCTCTTACCTTGCAATACCGGCGGAGTTACTTTGGAAAGCTCCAATCCTTGACGAACGAACAATAAATCAACTTTCAATCGACAATATATAAGCCAATCAACTTTGTGCGTATTTATAATAAAAAAAAATTAACCAACCTAATTACACATAACCTAATAGTATAAGTAATAGCCCAATGAAACCTAAGAAACAAGGAAAGGTTATTTTCTACCAATTAGTTTGAAAAAAATTGGAGGTACGGTTGCTGCTGGAATTATATATATATATAATAAGTATTTTTGACAATTAAATTATTTTTTACTATATTTGATATTAGCAACTTTATTAAGGAAATGGTGTAATTGTTTTTATAAAAAATTACAAGGTCAAAATTATCTAATGAAAAAAAAAATTACCTAAAATATTCAATTCCTACTTAGAATGCCTTAGAAATGCAGTTTTAAAAACTTCAAATTCTAACTTAATTTAAACGTTCTACTTAATTAAATTTGATAATCATTAAAAGCACTTATAATAGTTACCAAACAAACGCAATTTTTCAAACTAAAAGTACTTTTAAGCAATAGAGAAGCAATTTCAAATGTGCTCTAAATCAGCTACTTTTTTTACTTGATCACTAGTAATTAATTTTTAAAATATTAAATTATTTTTCTCACAACTTTAACAATTTTTCTAGGTTAAAAATAAAAACTTTATCTCTTAATAATTAATTTATGTAGATTTTGCATTGTGATTTGGTTTTATTACACGTTCTTTTGCTTTAAGTGGTGGATTATGCTCTATTTTTTTTTCTCTCTTTCTTTTGCACTCTCTGTTTTTTTTTCCTCTTGCTTATGCCCATAAAAAATATATATATATATTAAAACATTATTTCGGGGTAGGACTCATCTCTAACGGGCAGGTTCGTGTCATACCAGTTTCATTGTCATCTCTAATTTTTCATTTTTATTTGGTATTATAAATTATCAAAATAATTGAACATAGGTCGTTCAGACTAATAACTACAACTGTTTTGTTTTGAGTAGGTTAGTCGTAGTAGGGTCGTTAAAATATACCCAAACCCTATTACCCATTCAATAATTAAAGATTACTGAGCAAGTAGTTTAGTTAAGCGGGAGTCAAAAAAAAAAAAAAAAATTTAAGCGAGATCAATCACTAATGGATAATGAATTTAATGAGTTAAATGAGTTAAGAGTGAACATACACTCCCAACCTACCAGACACGTCCCTTTGTTATTTGGTCACGTAATTTTCAAGTTAATCCCCACACTAATATTTCTCTCTCTCTGACTATTTCTCTCTTTAAAACTTTTGTTCTGTATAACAGACCCAAATTAATAAAACCCTTACTGGAGCGATGCTAAGGACAGTCAATTTAAAACCCTTCCTGGACCGATGCTAAGGACAGTCCTTGCTGGAGCGTATGCACAACAAACGGAAGGGAGACACGCCTAAAAGCCTAGCAGACACAAAATAACCACGAAGCCCAAGCATGAACCCAACCCAACTATGACAGTGAAGCAACTTTTTTTATATGCATTATAATCAGTATAATGCAGCTAATTACCATTACTGGTTTGACAAAGTGAATCACATCCCAAATTGAGTGTGCCCATTATATGCATTATAATCACTATAATGCCGCTAATGATCATTACTCAATCGGACAGTTATTCGGCTCACTGTTTCGATGAGCCTATCCTTATTTCCTGTCAAATTTCGGTGATCCTATCATTACACTTAATAATTAATAAAATAAATAAATAAACAACAACACGAAAAGAAGGAAAAGGATAAAGTAACCCATTTTCCCAGTGAAAAACTCAATTATTTGTTTCTATGAAAGAATTCAAAAATATTCACTAATAAGTAATTATTATGTAAACTTGATAATTAGGTGTGGCGATAATATTCAAGTGGTAAATGGTTATGCCTTTAGTATCCATCTTATTGATCTAAAGTTTGAAAAAAAAAAATGCTTGGTAACTACTAATCTTTTTTGGAATTTTATTTTATTTTCTTTTTATTATTATTATTATTATTTTGGTGAAGTACAATGAGTAAAATAAGTTTAATCATAATAAAATGCCACAGCTTGTTTTATTTCCTAAGAATTTTCCTTTAGAACACTACCTAAGAATTTTCCTTTAGAACACTACCCTTTTTCTTTTTTTCTTTGGTAAAGACAATGTGTAACAGGTGGGCGCTTGCCCATTTACCCAAAAGCTCGAACTGTTGGGTCGTGCTGCATACCCACCCATTTATACCCATGTCACTTCCCATCCAGATCCAATGTGGGACAAATTTTCCCTTGTAACATTCTCCCCCACCCGAACTCGCAATGCCCTCGTTGCGGTCGGGCCACCCTGCCTACCCGGGGTGGTACACCCGGACGTCTTTCGGGCCGGGCGCTTGGCGTGACACCGGATCAAGGACTGAGTCTGGCTCTGATACCAACTGTAACGGGTGGGCGCTTGCCCATTTACCCAAAAACTCGAACTGTTGGGTAGTGCTGCATACCCACCCATTTATACCCATGTCACTTCCCATCCGGATCCGATGTGGGACAAGTTTTCCCTTGTAACACAATGACACCCCATAACAGTCATATACAAGTTAACTATTTTTTTACAATGACATCTCTTGAAGGTTGACAAGCTGACAAAAACATCCCTGTAGCCACCTACCACATATGACACATCGGGAATGGACCAACTTGCCATTTGATTGTTTAATGTACCATTTTAACTTTACAACTTAATGAATTGGACTAATCTACCTTTCATTAACATTGATGCAAAAGAGTTGAAATGCTAAGTTAGAGGAAATTTTTGCACAGCAGTGAATAAAAAATTCATAGAAAATTCATTTGAAATCGAAATGGAATAAACAAAAATGTTTTGGAAAGTAGACTCGTGGAAGTAAAAAACTGAAAATTTTGGTTTTGATCTGATATCTAGAAGGCTATCAAATAAATAAATTAAAAATATGATTTCAAAAGTAAAAAATTTAATAAAATTGATAAAATTTAATGCCCAAATTTCTCTTCAACGGTTATGTTTGGCTATAGACTATATACCAGTTTTACATTTTATCAATTTCCCCCCCTCATTACCCCCAATAGTCATGTATGGCTACAGAATATAGATATAAATTAAGTTTTATCAATTTGCCCCCTCGTTAACTCCACCTGTCATGTATGACACTTTGGCTTTTGTGATACCTCAAATTTCGGAACACGGGTTTATCAAGTCCGCGCACAAAATAAGGGGATATCAAAACAATTAAAGTATTTAAACAAGCACAGATTACAAAATCAAATAAATAATAAATAATACGCTGAAGAAAACTAATAAATAATAAATCCACTAATAATTTTTCAATGATTACAACTCGAGAATCCCGTAACTTAAGGGCCCCTTAACCAAAAGTCACTATTCAGAATTTCAGAAATAAATACTAATGTCAAATAAAGAAATAATATCCTACTTTGAAATAAACTGCAAGAATACATAAGTCTTCCAACTGCGGATCCTCGACCTTGAGACTTAAACCTCTAGTAACCTAAAAGATAAAAATAAAGTGGGTCAAACCCACGAGCAAGTTCTCTCTACTAAGCCTTTGAAAACCAATAAATAAATCATCTATACCAAAACCAACACTCATAAAGTTTTAACTTTAATGTACGATGATACACATATATAAATATATATAAATACTTATATATAATTCAACAATCCTATCCATTAATAGGTTCATTAAATTATAAAAACCATTAACCAATGATTAATTAATAATCATTACTAAACCAATCCACTAATATATATTTCTTTTAAAAAGAAACTCATCTATCCTTAATTCCATTCTGGACAGTAATTTAATCATTTAAGCAATAAATTACAATTAAAGAAATAATGCATTAAATCCAAAACCTAATAATGATTTTTAGTTATTTAAATCACATGGACAATATCTAGGTCTTGACAAATCATCCATGTCTCTACTAATATTATTTTATTAATATATATAAAATATTACACTAACATGTAAGTACTAGATTATTATAATCCTAATCCAACCCATACATGCAATAACAAAATTGTAATCATCTAACACATAACAATTTAACTATGAAATGACAATTCAACTATGCCATTATAAATATATTTATTTATATATTAACAATTCAACCATGCTTCCTTAAGTATATTTATTTATACTTTTAATTAGCAATTCATCCATGTTTCCCATATATGAAATTTATTCATAAATAATAAAGCCATATATTTAAGCCTTTGTTAACTCATCCATACCATCAATTCAACCATGTACCAAACCTTAAAACTAATTTAACCATAAACCAAATTATACATAGGCATTCATGCATATTATAAACATACCCCTTAATTTAACAACCAGTCTATTAAGATATACCAAATATAAGAATAATAATTAATCATCTTAAATAATATATACATATACACATATATTATTTTATATATATATATATATAACACCTTCCATAATAATCCTTGATTATCAATTAAAATTATATATATATATATATATATATATATATATATACATACATCCTTCCATACTAATCATATATTAATTAATTCATATATAAAATATATATATATGTACACACACATTTCCTTCCATCCCCAATTATTAATTAAATATATATACGCACATTAAATACCTTAGTGATACTCCATGCCTTTCAAAACATCACGAACACATCCTCTAATGGTTGCTTTCAACCTTAACAACTTAAAAATGAATTATGGGAATTCACTGGACCTCACAGGAAATTTCAGGGACCTCAAACACCTTCGCACGCGCCCCCACGCGTCACCACACGCGCTTAGACCCATTGCACGCGCCTCCATAAGAAGCCACGAGTCTTCACGCGCTCTCACGCACTACCCACACGCCTGATTACTCCTCAAGCTGACGTGGCGTCTTCTGGTTGGCTAGTTCTTCTTGTTCTGGTGAGCCACGTCTCACTGGATTCCATCTTTATTGACTTGACTTGGTTAACGGTCCAGATCTATTGCGCACTTATTCTCCATGGACATCCACCACACCAGATTCATCCACTTAGATTAAATCAATCCAATGACCTAGATCAGCGTGTGCACCTTCTACCTATGCACATGCCCACACTAAAATATCTGAATATCATCAGGACCATTCTAAGGTCCTGATTTGAGGCACACAGAAGTGTTGCGCTCCACGACTCACTAAATTACAGCCTCCTATTTGTTGTGCCGATATGTAACCGTGGCATATATTTAATTTTAAAAAATTATAAAAATAATTCCAATTACATTCCAGAATATTCCTAAAAATACAACACAAATTCTAAAAATAATCTGACAAATCCAGAAAAATCCCAAAAGCTTAATTTATTATTTTTGGGCATATATGAAAATGTAATTATATTAAGATCTATTTAATTTAATTAATCATGCTATACAAAGTTAAAGTAAACTATAAAAATTTCAGAAATTAAAGTTTAATTAACCTAACCTCACGTACAAGATTTAAATTATCAAAACAATACATACATATATTCACATGTTTAAATCTATAATTTTGTAAAGAATAATCATTTTCATATAATCTAATTAATAAATTAATTTAATAAATAAAATAAAACTATGATTTTGATAATCATGGTGATAAGGTTATGAGTTCTAAAAGAAGAAGTAGAGAAGAACTCGTCTGTCTCTTTCAAATCCGACGTCCTATTTCTCTGATCCGGTCTCCTCTTTGTCAGTCATTCTTCTTCTTTTCTCTCGGTCTCTCTTATTTTTCTAACGTGGAAACCTTTAAATCCTAAAGTCTTATGCGTATATTTATGCACATTAAAAATTCAAATCATTTTCCAATTATGACTACCAAATAAAACAATAAATATACACACACACACACACACACACACACACACACATATATATATATATATATATATATATATATATATATATATATATATATATTCCTTCCATAAATAATCATTAGTTAAATAAATCACCTATACCTATATATATATATCAATAAATATATATATATATATCCTTCCATAATGATTATTAATTAATTATATATATATATATATATATATATATATATAATTATGCAAAAATAATTATTTAAATATCTTCATAACCATGGGTCTTTATTAATTAACCCAACAAGGCTTCATTCAAGCCTAAGACTACATCTATTGATCCCACTTCTCTTAAGCCCAAACCATTTAACTTAAATAAATAAAATAATTAAATTAAATCAAACCTATTAAAGATAAATAATTCACAATAAAATCACACAAGCTTAAATACACACAAATCAAATAAACAATTAATGCATAGCATTCCACAAATCAAACACCATATCAATTTAACAAATATAATTACGAAATATAATTTAACTAAAACAAGACAATTACTCTACGCACTTAATTTAAATAAAATAAATCATTTAAAAATAAAATAAAAGCAAGTAATCACAATTAAATCAAACAAATCATTTAAAAACAAAATAAAAGTAATTAATCCCAATTAATAAATCCTTTAAAATATCAGGGTATTACATTCTTCCTCCCTAACAAAAGAAATTTCATCCTCGGAATTCACGAATCCATGAAATGAAACTCTGGTTATTTATCCCAAATTTTCATTTTCCCTTATCAAAACATTTACTATGTTAGATATCCAATATGTAAATATCTATAGTAATATGCCCACAATTCACGTGTAAATTGCTAACACCTAGTAGTGTAATATACTAACAATCAATGGCTTATATATATATATATATATATATATATATATATATATATATATATATATATATCACTATCATAAGTCAAAACAATCTAGATACTAATGAACATAATACACTTGTATCTAATAAGTTATGTCTAAGTTTACCTCGAATAGAAAACATACCCTTAATTCTTCTAAGGTGCCCATGCATTACAAGGTGTGGCATCGTACACCCTGTCTAAATGCAACTGTTGTATAGGCTGCCCTTGTGGTGGCGGTGGTACTGGTAAGGCTGGAAATGTCTAAGCATGCACATGTGGAATCTATGGAGTAGGTAATGGTTGCCACTGTCCCTATTGCCCATGTTGTTTCTGAGCCAACCTAGGACATCGTTTGGCTAAATACCCATAATCTCCACACTTATAGCAATAACCCCTAAATATATATGACTGCCCCTCCTGGTGATTACCCTGTAGTTGTCCCTATCCAGTCTGAGGTGTTCCCTTCTGCTGAATGGGAACTCCCTCTCTCTGAACTTCTGAATTACCCTTGTTCTTCTTCCAAGGTTGTTGTCCTTGGAATCTACCCTTGTCATTCTATCGGTTCCCATTATCATTCACTTTCTCAGCTGGCTGATTAGTATAGTCTTTGCCATCCCGCTTCTCACCCCTAATCTGTCTGAAATCCACATTCAGCTGATAAAGCTGTAAAGCTGCGTCCACCACTTGAGCATAAGTAGTGTAGGCTGGACTACCTATAATAGATCGCTTAATAGACCACATCAATCCATTAACAAAACTAGAACGTTTCTTCTCTTCTATTGTAAGGTTCCTGAATTTTGTCATTTTTCAATTTCTGGAATTTTTTAATTTTCGGGGGTATTTTTGTCTTTTTCTCGTTTTGCGTGCCAAACATCGTGGGGTGTGTTGGCCGTGTTCGAGAGTTGGGTGGGACATTTCCTTGAGTTCAGGACTCTTGGAAATGCACCGGTTGTTATTTCGACTTTTCTCCATTTTTCAGGTTGGACAGTCTCGGGTGGGACCCGCTACCGGAATCGTTATGTACGGGAATTTTATTTTAGGTTCATTGCATACCATATGTAATTATTTTGTGCATATTTAATGTGGTTGTATGCCATTTTGTATAGTTATATGCACATATGTGTGTGTAGTGGGAAAAAAAAATTTGTAGTGGGACCCACCATTAAAGGTTTTATGACCAAGAGACCAACATTGGTCTCATTCTCTTTCTCTCACCCAGTACTAGCTCTCTCTCCCTCTTTCCTCTTCATTTTTCTTTTCTTTTTGGCTTCAAGCTTCAATCTTCAATTAGTTTTTCATCTTTTGGAAATTTTGGTTGCCGTTTGCGGCAAATCGAAGAGCTCGGCGAGATCTTTAAGTTGATGTAAGTAATTGCAACTTTGGTGCATCCTAGGAATTTTGAAAATTAGGGCTTTGATTTGGAGTTTTGGGGGTTTTCATCCATTGAGGTAAGGGTGTTCTAATGCATGATTTCTTTTAGTTTTGTGAATTTTATAACTTGAATTGATGTCTAGCATGTTCAATTAGTATAAATTCTTGTAAAATTTGCTTAAATGATAGGTATGGACTATATGTGACTAATTGTTAGTTGTTTTATAGTATTGAAACATGCTTACATGAAGTTAAATCCATGTCTTATATGCTTGTTATGCAAAATTGATGTTAAATGAGAATTTTAGTTATGTAGTTTAGAAATTTGCTTTACATAGCATGTGTGAGAATTTTATGGTTAAATTGATGAATTTAAGTATGAAACATTCCATGCATTCATTGGGATAGAAAAAAAGGGAAAATGTCTTTAAAACAAGTGAAAATTGTTTTGGGAAAGGTTTTCTAAAAGTGTTTGCAAAAACCCTAACGCCTAGGAGGCGCCTAGTGGTCTGTGGTGTTAGTGTAATCTATAGGGGAGTTTAGTTGAGCTAACCAGGCCAGATGCGACGCCTTGGAGGTGCCTTGTGGTCGTGGATGGTTAGTCAATCCTCCTTTCGTGACGCCTTAGAGGTGCCTTGGGTCGGATTATACTAAAGGTTTGAACGTTGAAACGGAAATGTTTCGGATATAGGGAGTGACATTGCATGACATTGCACTTCATTAGAATATATGGTGTGTATGTGTTTGGGTGACAATTGTTATTTACTTGTCGCTGTAGTTATTGCCATGTACCCCTATGCAATGATCCCATTTTCTTACGTGGATTCACGGGGTCACAAGAAGTGTATCTTAGACATTTCCTACTGAGCGTTTAGCTCACCCCATATTTTTTTTAACATTTTCAGGTTTGGGAAAAGAAATGGCGGGCGACAATCCACCACAGTCTTAGTTTGTATTAGAAGAATGTATCTTTTGCTACCTTTTGTATTAGGCCCCATTTTGTAAAGTGTTGACCCAAAGTGTATCATTTTGCAACTTGTGAAGTATTTAGTTTCATTTTGTATATGGCCATTGGGGAATTGTAATTATACTTATTTACACTAAATCTTTTAGTGTATTTCGTGTAACGTGTTGTAAATTATGTTAATATTGTTGTTGTTAATGTATTAGATGTTAAAATGTATTCAAATATGTACGTGGGTATGGTGTGTAGGGTGATTGGTTATCAATGTTGATGTATCTCGGACAGTGAAGAATTTCGAGTTTGGATAACCAAGAACCGATCGACGTAAAGTTCCCACACGTCGACCGGATAACCTGAACCAGTCGACGTGTAGCCTCCCACACGTCCACCGGTATCTTGGCATTAGCCATTTCACTGTGCATGACCTGAACCAGTAGACGTGTAGCCTCCCACACGTTGACCGGTATCTGGCAGTGGGCAATGTCACTGTGCGTGACCCAAACCAGTTGACGTGTAATGCATACACGTCGACTGGTTCCTGTTCCATACATTTTTTGTTTAATTTCCCTAATTATCCTTTTATTAAAAGTTACGGTATTTATATTAGGACCCAATAAAATTCAATAATTATTTTTTAATCACAGAAAAGACTATATTGCCCCGAACTCTATCATATTTATTAAGTGACATAAATAAGTGACCATTATGCCCTTTGAATCTCATACTATTAGACTTATAGCAATGACCATTTTGTCCTTGTTGGGTTTTAATATATAAATTTAACGTGAAAGGACCATATTGCCCTTGGATGATTTTGGGTCGGATAAAGATCCGTTTAACGATCCGGACCCAGTGGATTTGGGTCGTTACATCTGTATCCACCTCCTCTAGAGCAAAAAGTGATAAACTTGTAAATTGCTGCTCATACTCTACTATAGACATGTTCCTGTGCCCTAAGTTAAAAAACTTCATCTTCATAGCTGCCCTGATCGCATATGGAAAGCACTTCTCATCGAAACGAGCACTGAACTGATCATAGGTTAATAAAGTCCTCTCTTTGCAGAAGTAACTGACTCCCACCACTGGAGTGCATCCCTGACAAGCTTGAAGTTAGCAAATATCTGTTTTTGAACCTTCGTGCACTAAACCATGCAAAGATGTTACTCGATGCCCTTCTTCCACTGGTGAGCTACTTTTGCATCGGTGGAGCCTGAGAATTTAGGTGGGCTCCCCTTTGTGAAAGAACTCATAGCTTTCTCCCAAGGATTTGTCTGAACCGCAAGTGATAGTATAGGTGCCTGCTAAACCTGTGGTTGATTCCGAACTGCAGCTGTTACACTTGTTTCTATAGCCCGAGCAATGAGGTCATTTATATGAGGAGAATACTCTGGATCCTTGCCCTGATTGTAGCCCAGATCCTAAGACTCCTGAATATGCTGTACTTCCTCCTGCTCGATGTGCAACTGATCATTATCCTCCTGAAACCTAGGCAGTTGTTGCTTTTCCGCAACTCGCTAACGTTGTAGGAGATATCGTTGCTTACATGCCGTTTTCCTTTGCTGCCTGTTTCCTTGCATGTCTCATCCTCTTCTAGCGTTACCCATTCTGTTAACACAGAAAGATAGACATTAGAATGATTATAACGGACAGTAAAGGAATATAATGAATCTTAAACTTAAACTCTAAATAAAAGAGTACACAACGCGGAATTCACATAACGAAAGACACCCTAAGGACACTTGAACCTAAAGTACTCTGATACCAACTGTGATACCCCCAAATTTCAGAATACGGGTTGATCAAGTCCGCGCACAAAATAAGGGGATATCAAAACAATTAAAGTATTTAAACAAATACAGATTACAAAATGAAATAAATAATAAATAATATGCTGAAGATAACTAATAAATAATAAATCCACTAATAACTTTCCAATGGTTATAACTCAAGAATCTCGTAACTTAAGAACTCCTAAACCAAAAGTCACTATTCGGAATTTCAGAAATAATTAATAATGTCAAATAAAGAAATAATATCCTAATTTAAAATAAACCGAAAGAATAGATAAGTCTTCCAGTGTGGATCCTTAACCTTGAGACTTGGACCTCTACTAACCTGAAAGATAAAAATAAAGTGGGTCAAACTCACGAGCAAATTCTCTCTACCAAGTCTTTGAAAACCAATAAACAAATCAGTTATACCAAAACCAACCCTCATAAAGTTTTAACTTTAATGTACGATGATACACATATATAAATACTTATATATAATTCAATAATCTTATCCATTAATAGGTTCATTAAATTATTAAAACCATTAACCAATGATTAATTAATAATCATTACTAAACCAATCCACCAATATATATTTCTTTTAAAAAGAAACTCACCTATTTTTAATTCCATCCTAAACAGTAATTTAATCATTTAAGTAATAAATTACAATTAAAGGATTAATGCATTGAATCCAAAAGCCAATAATGATTTTTAGTTATTTAAATTGCACGGCCAATATCTAGGCCTTAACAAATCATCCATGTCTCCACTAATATTATTTTATTAATATATAAAAAAAATAATACACTAACCTGTAAGTATTAGATTATTCTAATCATAATCCAACCTATACATGTAATAACAAAATTGTAATCATCTAACACATAACAATTTAACTATGAAATGGCAATTCAGCGATGCCATTATAAATATATTTATTTATATTTTTAATTAGCAATTCATCCATGCTTCCTATATTGATAATTTATTCAAAAATAATAAAGCCATATATTTAAGCCTTTGGCAACTCATCCATGCCTTCAATTCAACCATGTACCAAATCTTAAAACTAATTTAACCATAAACCAAATGATACATAGGCATTCCATGCATATTATAAACATACCACTTAATTTAACAACCAGCCTATTAAGATATACCAAATATAAGAATAATAATTAATCATCTTAAATAATATATACATATACACATATATTATTTTTTATATATATATATATATATATATATATATATATATATATAATTTTAATTAATAATCAAGAATTATTATGGAAGGTGCTTTATATATATATATATGTATATATATATATATATATATATATATATATATACACACACACACACACACACACACTTCTTTCCATCCCTAATTATTAATTATATATATATATATATACGCACATTAAATACCCTAGTGATACTCTATGCCTCTCAAAACACCACGAACACATCCTCTAATGGTTGTTTTCAACCTTAACTTAAAAATTAATTCTGAGAACTTCCAAGGACCTCAAACACCCTCGCACGTGCCCCCACGCACCGCCACACGTGCCTAGACCCATTACACGCTCCTCCACGAGTTTCCGTAAGAAGCCACGAGTCTTCACCCGCCCACACGCGCATTCACGCACTGCCCACACGCCTGATTACTCATCTGGCTGACGTAGCATCTTCTGGTTGGCTAGTTCTTCTTGTTCTAGTGAGCTGCATCTCACTGGATTACTTCTTCATTGACTTGACCTGGTGAACGATCCAGATCTATTGCGCACTGACATCCACCACACCAGATTCTTCCATTTAGATTAAATCAATCCAATGGCCTAGATCAGTGTGTCCACCTTCTACCCATACACACGCCCACACTGGAATATCCGAATATCATTAGGACCATCCTAAGGTCCTGATTTGAGGCGCACTGAAGTGCTGCGCTCCGCGACTCACTAAATTACAGCTTCCTATTTGTTACGTCGATATGTAACAGTGGCATATATTTAATTTAAAAAAATTATAAAAATAATTTCAAATACATTCCAGAATATTCCTAAAAATATAAAACAAATTCTAAAAATAATCTGAAAAATCCAGAAAAATCCCAAAAGCTTAATTTATTATTTTTGGACATATATGAACATGTAATTATATTAAGATCTATTTAATTTAATTAATCATGCTACACAAAGTTAAAGTAAACTATAAAAATTTCAGAAATTAAAATTTAATTAACCTAACCTCACGTACAAGATTTAAATTATCAAAACAATACATACATATATTCACATGTTTAAATCCATAATTTTGTAAAGAATAAACATGTTCATATAATCTGATTAATAAATTAATTTAATAAATAAAATAAAAATATAATTTCAATAATCATGATGATAAGGTTATGAGTTCTAAGAGGAGAAGTAGAGAAGAACTTGCCTGTTTCATCCAAATCCGACGTCCTATTTCTCTGATCAGGTCTCCTCTTTGTTAGCCCTTCTTCTTTTTCTCTCTATGTCTCTCTTATTTTTCTAACGTGAAAACCTTTAAACCCTAAAGTCTTATATGCATATATTCATGCACATTAAAAATCCAAATCTTTTTTCAATTATGACTACCAAATAAAATAATAAAAATAATAAATATATATACACATATTATATATATATATATATATATATATATATATATATAAAAATCAAAAATCCAAATATACATATATATATCATTAGTTAAATAAATCAATAAATATATATATTAAAAATCCAAATCCTTTTTCAATTATGATTACAAAATAAAATAATAAAAATAATAAATATATATACACATATATTATATAATATATATATAAATATATATATATATTCTTTCCATAAATAATCATTAGTTAAATAAATCAATAAATATATATATACAAATATATATATATCCTTCCATAATGATTATTAATTATATATATATAATCATTATGGAAGGATATATACATATTTATATATATATGTAATTATGCAAAGATAATTATTTAAATATCTTCATAATCATGGGTCTTTATTAATTAACCCAATAAGGCTTCATTCAGGCCCAAGACTACATCCATTGATCCCACTCTTCTTAAGCCTAAACCATTTAACTGAAATAAATAAAATAATTAAATTAAATTAAACCTATTAAATACAAATAATTCACAATAAAATCACACAAACTTAAATACACACAAATCAAATAAACAATTCACTCATAGCATTCTACAAATTAAACACCATATCAATTCAATAAATATAATTACGAAATATAATTTAATTAAAACAAGACAATTAATCTACACAATTAATTTAAATAAAACAAATCATTTAAAAATAAAATAAAAGCAAGTAGTCACAATTAAATCAAACAAATCATTTAAAAATAAAATAAAAGTAATTAATCCCAATTAATAAATCCTTTAAAATATTGGGGTATTACAGCTTTATAAATAGCAAACTATAATTTTTATTTTGTGATACACAAATCTCTCTATTCTCCACTTATATTTTCCTATTTAATATATATTGATACAACCCGAGCGTGTGCACAAAATAATGCACAACACTTTAGGTTTAGAATTAATGTCAAGTGGGTATTATATTTTATAATTTATAAACCACTAGACACTTATACTATGTAGTATGAAATGAGAAGGGATCGAACCCAAGAGACCTTTGGCTTGGATTTAAATAAGGCAATTGGTTTTAACAAGTGATTACCATAAGAGAGAGAAAATAAAGAGATGGTTGGTTGATTAAGCTAGTGAACAACTAAATTAAAATGCAATGAAAATAAACTAAACTAGAGATAAGGGTTTAAGAGATAGAAGAAAATTCTCAGGGTTTATTGGCATCACCACTGAACTCATGCAATTAACCACTTGTTTTTCATTAATGGGGAGAACATTATTGCAACTTAAATATAGTTTCAATCACTAAAATAACTTGCAATCAAGTATGCATGAATTATCAAATGTAAGTATGAATTGTCTACTTAATGACATGTAAACTAGGGAATAGAACAACCCATCAAGCCTAAGCATACTCCATCAAACTAACCACAATTGCATCTAATGAGAACATACATTAATCAAGAGGATAATGAAATTTGCATATAATAAGTGTGGATTATCAATTCAAGCAATGCATTCTCTACCTAATGACAAGTAAACTAATTTGTAGCATAACCCATTAAGATAAAGTATAACCCATCAAATTAATCAGCAATCCCATCCAATAAAATCTATGCCATGGCCATCACTAAACCCAAATAACAATGGAATCTAGTGTTGAGTATAATTCTCTAATCACACATAGACATGCAATTACATAGAGAATTAATGAAAGAATTAATCTTTAACATCTAATCAAGAGCATAACACTAAATTAATTATACATAGACATATAATCAACATATAGAGTTAATGAAAGAATTAAACCAACACGTGCCATGATTTGTCAAATCAAGCCTGTAAATAGGAATCACAAGGCCATAACATCAACTACAACAATATATT
The DNA here is from genome assembly GCF_030987335.1 of Cornus florida. Classification (NCBI taxonomy): domain Eukaryota; kingdom Viridiplantae; phylum Streptophyta; class Magnoliopsida; order Cornales; family Cornaceae; genus Cornus; species Cornus florida. The sequence goes on from NW_026775572.1 coordinate 29,316,755, forward strand.
AATCTCCCCAAAAAAATAGAAATCCAAGGGTTTAAAAATACATAAACTTAGAGTTTAACCAAGCCCTAAGTGGAGATCTAGCCCATCATGGTTGTGGTGGGTCAAGGTGTCAACAAGATCCTCCTCCATGCTTTGCTCCATCTTTTTCTTCCTTGAAGCTCTAGAGAGATGAGTGTGTAGATGTTCTTCCCAAAACTTGTGCCTCCACTCTTCCCTCTCTTCTAACCTTCGCCTCGTTCTCAAAGAGAACGTGATCTTTTCTCCCATAAAATAAAACTAAAACTTAAAAATCTAATAAATTAAAAACTCCTTTAAATAAAATAATACTAACCCTAAACTAATGGCTCACTGGACCTTAAGTAACAAACCCTATTAAAGCCCATAAATTACAAAAATAAGCCAAAAATAAGAAAATCCTATAATGTTGTCAAGTCCTGGGGGATCAATCCCCAATCATGGGGATCGATCCCCCAAGAGTTAAAAATTTTCTTTAAGCCTTATTTAGCTCCATTTTGGCCCTAGGCTCGTTGGTTTGCTTCTTCATCTTTGAGAACATCATTAAAGGCCCGAGACTGACCGCTTTTGAAGAATAAACACACTATAAGAGCAATGGGTTGCGACCTCTTTTTGCCATTTTTTTTAACTTGTTCTGAATGTCTTTGCTTGACTCCAAAGAGGCTTTAATGGACCATTCTTAGCTCATTTTAACTTTATTGCCCTGAAATACACATAAACATAAATTAGGACTAAAGCATGAAATTAAGATAGATGCAAAGACTGAAATACCCTAGCTTAAGTGCTGAAAATAGACCACTATAATTTTTATTTTGTGATACACAAATCTCTTTATTCTCCACTTATATTTTCCTATGTAATATATATATATATATAAACATATATATAAACGAATGTCTCAATTAAGCGTAAATACAACTCGCGAAGGTAGGAGCAAATGTTATATACAGTATATGACAAGATTTGTTGTTGTCGTAATTTTGTTATAGTGAAGGTTACAGATAATGACAAAAATCAGAACAAAAGAAAGTTGTACTACACTTCTCAAACATGTAGTTTGTAGGAATGGTGTAACACTATCGATGGTGTTGTTGCTGTTAAGCAGTCACCTGTATATCAAATTTTGATTGAGGTTGGTGTTGAACTGAGGTTGTAGAGAGACAAGCTAAAGGTTCAAGGTTACAAGTTGTTGAAACAACTAATTTGTATTTGAAGATAGTTGTATTTGCATGCTTCTTGTTATCTATTTTTACTATTTTTTTTAAATAAAATGATGCAAGGAATATTGACCTATATTGAATACATTTACCATATAAAAACATTATATATTATCACTGCACATGCATATACCACCACAAAACAAGCATTATCTATTACTGAGAAAGCACAAAAAAATAACCAGTTTCATACTGTCAGTTACATCATCAACAACAACTTAAAAGTTTTAAGTTTCAAACAAGCATAAGTCAATATTTAATACAATCCTCGCAACATTGGAATCAAAAGCAACACCGCAACATTGGAATCAACCATTTTTTATACAATCCAAGCAACATTGGAATCAAAAGTGACAAACCCTAAAGCCAGCTCACTATTGTATTGTGAATAAGACCCAAAAGACACCCCAATATAAGAATTGTGTGATTCTTTCCTTCTACTGCTTTTGCTACCCTTTCTGTAATTGCATGTCAAGAATTAGAATACTACTTGCAAGAATAAAGTCGTATACATAAGGATCAAATATTAGTAATTTATTGCTTACCCATTGTGGAGAAGTAATTGTAATGACCTAAATTCGGGGATTCCAGATTGTTAATTGCGTCCTAACCTGACCCGAGGTCATACAAGGGTAAAATGGTCATTTTACATCAAAGAGGAAATAATTTGACAAGTAAGTCAAATAAGGTTTAACAATCCACTTAAGTCATTTCATGACATTCTAAGAAGTTCTAGGGGACCTATCCATAGTTTCCCCACGAATACTCCTTCTCGGTTTGAAGTATTCTTCGATACCTCTTCACTAAGTTAGCTATGACTCTCAGTGTGATTATAATTTGAGGATGATGTTAACATAATTGAAAATCTGACTTCGAGCCGGTTAGTTTATACTCAAGAACAACCCTGTAATGACTTAACCTGGAGGTTCGAAATCGCTATGCGGGTCCCTACCCGGACTCGAAGGCACACAAGGGTAAAATGGTCATTGCAATGTAAAATATGGGGAAGGGTTGACTATAAGTAGTAAATGGGGCTTTCTAACATCACATTAACCAATTCAGTCCCTTTCATAAGTTTCTAATGGCCATAGGTATAATCTCCCACACTTACCCACTCTCAGTTTGAAGGATTCTTCGACACCTCTTCACTAAAATAGCTATAACTCTCAATGTGATTGGAATTTGAAGATGATATTGATATCATTGGAAAGTTGACTTCAAGACGGTTAGTTTAGACCAAAGAACGACCCAATTTGGACTTGAAACAAATGAGTTATGGCCATTCGAAGTATGAGTTGACAACTAGTGGACAATCGAGTGCTCGATCGATCAAGCCCAACTCGACCGATCGAGTCCAAGCTCGAACGGTGGGGCCGAGAGCATGAAATTTGAGGTTTTTTTCAATTTTTTCTAAGTATGAAAGGTATCAATCGATCGCCCAGAAAATAGTCAATTTGGCTTCTTAGGAAGCTTTGGTTAGTTCCTACATTAAAATTTAAGATAAATGACAATTCCATACACTTAAAACCTGTCCCAAAGCAATCATGAAAATATAGATACACTCCCAAAACATTATCCATACATTATAATGTCTCAAAATACATCATTAAATTGCATATTATCCCAAAACTTCAAGGTGAAAACGTTGTTGTCATTCTTATCACTTACATGCCCAAATTATACAAATAACATCCCAAAAGAATAAGTTTACAAGTTAGAGACCCTTAAGGTCTTAATTATAATACTTTATAAAATTAGACGGATAACGTCATCTTTACAAAAAATAATCGTCATAGTTACGCATTGTTTACAAAAATTACAAAAGATGGTTCATCACCCTCTACTATACTTCTGGAGGAATGTCATCAACCACTTCCTTACCGAGACCTGAAAAATTTTAAAGGAAGGGGTGAGCACAGGGGCTCAGTAGAAGTTGCCTAAGGTGTCAACTTTGGACTCCCTTGAGCCACAAAACACATAACGGGAATAAAAATGAACAGGGGTCATGCATAGAGGTTTTTATAGCATTTAACTCATATAATCATTCTCATCACGACAAATATACAACTTATCACAAGTATGCATAAAAATACAATGCAATGCACCATGTCCCCAACTTGGTCTCTACCGACCTTGACTCACACCGAAAACCGCTAACTGACTTTACCAATGCGAGATTGATTAGCTATCCTTGTCCTCTAAACCGACGACCATTTAGGCCTAGTAATCAACTTTACGTGTCATAAACCGGCACGTGTTCCCGTCAAAGTTGGTACCGGACTCGCGAAATCTGGTTACTTTTATAAAAATTTCATTTCATATCCCTTTCTCCTTTTCCTTTCCCTATCATGCCATGCATATGCACCAATGTTCTAAATTAGACAATTCTACTAAAACAACCATAACCACAAGAATATGTCATCCTTTAGCAATTTGTCTCAACATGGCATTTTATGAAACTTAAACGTCACCATAGCATGTTTCCCAATGTAATCGTAAATAAGGCAATTTCTATATTTTAAACACAACATGCTCATCATGAAATTAACTCTTTCTTTACTAAGTTAGCACTTAACACATAGCATGGAAAAGAATTATACTTGTCACATTTAAACATACTTAGTTCATATCACTACATCATCATCATTTTCATAACCTTGCATTAGAGGATGAAAATTAGAGAATTCAAGATATCATGCTCCATAAAAGACAAAGTACATGGTCTTAGAAAAACCCTACCTCAATTGCTTCTAGCCAAACAAGCCCTTAGCCAAGCCTTAATCTCGAAATCCACCAAGCCCTAGCATCAATTGTGTCAAATGGAAGCTCTCAATGTGTATTCTAACTTCTTCTCCTTATTCTCCTCTCAAATCTCACCTTAAGGCCCTCAAAAATGGCTTTAAAGCATGTAGATACATATATGTATATAGATATATAGAAAGAGAAGAGGACTAGAGAGAGAAAGGGAATTCCGAAAATGAAGAAGACTTATGGGTTTTAGGCTTGTCTTCCTTTCATTCCACAGGCCTAATGGTGCCAAGTGTCACTCATCCATGGATTACTAACTTATGCTCAAGTTACCTTATTGCCTTCACTCATCCCTTGCAATGCCTTATATGTCCCATAAAATATCTTCCAACATATATAGATACACATATATGTATATGTATATGAAATGTCTATAATGCCCTTTATTGAAAACGGCAAAACTGGGAGAAATTCCTGAACTTGGAAATTATCCCGACTTTTTAAAAAAATCTAAAAATGATCCTGTCAACTCTGATTGTCGTAAAATAATTAAAAAAATTACATTTCTAGAGATTTAAATTATTTTTGGGTACATTTCCCGCAACAGTTTTTAGTTACAATAGAAAACATTAAGAAATACTAATTTAATATTTTGTATTTGAGCCTCTTTTTTACAATAAACACAATACTATTCAAGTTATAACAAGAAAATATCAAACAAATATAATACTTTGTTTCATTACAATTAGACTTGTCAATGGAGCGGATCTTGATCCAAATCCGATTCGATTAGTCAGATATGAATTGAACAAAAAAATCCGATAACCCGATTACAATCCGAATCCGAAAATCCATTAGCTTAACAAATCGGATATGAATTATGTTGATCCGATCCGATAAAAATCCGATCCGATTAAAATTTTAAATATATATATATATATATATATATATATATATATATATAATTATTTATCAATAATTTAACATATTTATATCAATGGTCCTATTAGAATTGTATTAGAGATAACCCAAAAATCCAATAAAAAATAAAAAAAATCATTGATAATGTTATATATACAATAGTGCGGTGTTCTCATCCACATTCTAGTAAATCTCATAATATACATACTAATAGTGTGGTGTTCTCATCAATGTTATATATATTAGTTATATATTACTAAATTTATATATATTAATTATTGATCATTATATTCATTTGGTCGCATAGTTATATTATGTAGTATTCTGTATATTAGCAATTCTCTAATTCATCTAACTTTATAATTATATATGTTAGTAAATATGATTTCAATCCGAATTCGAATTCAAATCCAATTCGATCCGAGTCCGAGCTAAATAGGATATGGATTGGGACATTTAGTCCGAGAACCCGTTAGTAATCCGAATCTGATAATCTGTTTGCTTAATAAATCAGATATAGATTTGATCGATCCGAATCCGATCCATTGATGGCCTAGTTACAATACGCCATACCAACACAAAACACAAAGCAAATTTTCAAACCAATCCTAAATCCATGGTGGGTCTTACATTAATCCTTATTCCTTACATAAGACATTAAGACCCACTAAGCTATACATGTACAGATGTCTTTCGTGCTTTCATGTACATAGCTGGTTTTAAAATTAAACTTACTTAACAAAACATGAAAAATATAAATTCAATTTAGGTTGCTAGCTCTGTGATTTTGGGCCTAATCTCCTACCGAGCCTATGAATATTGTACACTCTTTTATCTTCAATAAATAAATAAAAAAGGATAAAGTACAATGACACCTCTTGAAGTTTGTCATAAGAACACCGAGATACAAGTTAGTCTTTTTTTAGACAATGACACCCCCTATCAAAAATTCCAGCCAAACAACCCCTAAAAAATTGGTAAAAGGCGAAATTGCCCTTCAACATTTAATTGATAAAAAATCTGAAGACTTAAATGACATAATTTTCCTTGATGCATTACTAAGCAATACCTCCCTCTCTCAGCTCTCATCTCACCACCTACATCTGTGCCATCGGCGCCAACATCACCATAACCGGTGACAACCACCGCCATACTCATACCACAATCAGTGACAGCCACCGCCACCACCATACTCATCCCATAACAACCAACACACCCTTGCCATCACAACCACAGCAGGAAGCAAGAAACACCACCGCTGACCCCCAAATCGAAACCCCACATCGGTGTATTAAACCCAACACACATACGCACACTTACAGATTCCTAATCGATCCCTACCACCAACATATTAAATAAGGGGTTGCGTCGCCTAAGAAAATAATTTTTTTAACATTCATTCGATTAGCATTTTATGTTTTTTTTTAATTTTTAATTTTTTTATTTAAAAAAAAAAATTATAATTTGAATAAAATAAAACTTACAATAAAAGAAAAACATTATTGTATATTTGAGAAAATTTTCTTGAGAATTCAAAACTTTCTTCTATTTTTTTGTTTGGAAAATTTTATAAAAAGTTAAATAATTATGAAAAGAAAATTTTCCTACTAACCTGTGTTTAAAAAATTTTCGTTTCATTTCTTTTCTTGCAATTTTCATTTAGAGATATTCTCATAGAACTGTAAAAAATCTAACATACATTTTTCTAGAATTTTGGATAATAGTTAAACAAAATTTGTATGATCTAGAATATTAAGATTTTTATAAATGGCCAAAAATTTTCAGGTGAGTGACTATAAATAGATGTATAATGAGGTTGAAGTCTCCACCAAAAAAACCCCAGTATAAGTAGTAAATGCAATAGCCACATAAGCATCCAAAAAAGACTTTGAGGGAAATCTCCGCCTCTATCGCGTAAATGCCACTGTTGATGGCGAAACCTCCTTTTCCTCCGGCGAAGCCTACTCTTCCTCCGGTACGGACTCCTCTTCTTCCTCAGTCGCTATGGCAATTACGGCGACGGTGAGGGATGGGGCCACTTGGATTGTATCGATTAAGAGGATAGACATTAGTTTCTGGGAGAGTAAGATCTGCAAGCTATACAAAGTTTACATTAACAAAACGTTGAACTAACCAAATGATCATCTACAATTAATCAACATTAACAAAGATCATATAAAATGTCTAATGTTGAGCGAGTGCGTGGCCCTTTTGAACCGCCAACGGCACCGAAAAACGATGTTTTGGCTTTTTTGAGGTGAAATACCCTCTCATCCTCAGTTCGCTTCAACTTCAGATCCAAATTCTTGCTCTGATGTACCAGAGAATTGAGGTTCGAGCAAGGGCAGATCCAAGATTTCTCATTGGGGTGGGCTAAATCAAAATATATCTAAGTGTAAAGTTAACCCTATCGTTGGTTCACAATTGTCGTACACTTTTGTGCTCCCAACTATATATCTTTCTCTCTACAAGTCCATATCTATAGAAATCTCCCATGCCAATATTAGCCAAGACACTCAGAAAGCTTATTTTATCCTAAGTAGGGTAATTCTTATTGGTGGACTCTCTCTTCTTTATTGTTTCAGATTCAACATTTCAGAAGCTCTGTCAATGCTCAAACTAATCCACAGATAAAATTAGGGTTTAGAGAGATGAAAAAGAAGAGAGCTCTAGTAGATGAATCATATTACACACCATTGTTTGAAAAATCATGTGTGAACTGTGAAGTGACCAAAGATTTGTGTAACTAAAAGAATTAGACACTATGCTCAATAGTATGTCTTCAACTCTAAATTTCCTTCAATTCTAAGTGCTTTGACTTAATTTGAGTGCATCAACATATTATCAATATCATCAGTCGTCATCGCTAGAGTCAACGTTAACATCAACATCCTCATAACGTTGACATTAACATCCTCATCAAGAATCATCATCTAGAATCACGAAATCCTCTTGTATAGATATATATTTGATTAAGATAAACTGAAAAGAGACTTCCTATCATAATTGGTCATTTTAAAACCAACATCACTACTACAATGGTAAGGGGATTTATATATTTCAATTAGCTAGGCAAAAAAAACATACCTATTTTCTTTGTACCTACTCCACCCATTCCCATCAACTCTCTTTTTCCATAAAAGAGACCTATATCATTAGGACAAAAGGGGGAAAATTTTAAAAGCATTAATAAACTTGTAAAACATATATTCTGAAATTGAAAACTAAACTTCCAAGTCTTTAATTCCCATTAATAAATTGTTCGAACATCACATCATAACAATATTATATATATGTATGTAGAAACAAAAACAAAAAATCAGTATGTAAAACATGAATAAATAAACGTAACCAATAGCTAAAAATGCCAATTAAAATTTTAGAAAAAGTAAGAGTTTGTTACCAGATGATTGAGAAGGCATGTTTCTTGAACCTTGTTCTTGCTAAATGTTATAACCCGATGCTAACTCTAAAAATAAGAAAACACTCAAGTTGTGAGGAAGAGGTTTCACACTAACAATTAAAACACCACCATCTAAGTACTATCTGTATCATGTATTAACCCAACCCAACTATATTTTCAGTCAAAATGTTGGACACCTATCCATAAAAAGAGGTGTGATTAGCAGATATTATACTCAGCTCTTATGTTAAATTAATCCGAACACAAAGTACAATGCATCAGTTTAGGAATAATCTTCAAAATTAACAAATCAATATCCTGATATTCTGCATTCTAATAACAAAAGAAAATCAAAAACCAAAATTTGAAAATAAAAATATGGCAGAAAGATTGAATATATCCTTCGTGCATTACACACATTGTAATTCTATGTGAAACAAAACATCTTTCTCAATGGGGTGAGCTAAATAAAAATATATCAACCAAAATGTTAACTAACAATGTTTCTTTAGACAATTGACTGATTAAGGCAAAGAAAATCCAATTTGGGTAATTAATTAAAAAAAATTACCAATTTATTTCTAAAAAATTCAGCACACAGTACCCTATCTCTTCTTTTGACCAATTTACTAATCCTATTTGAGAATCTACTAGTGGAAGTAGAGTGTGAGGTAATTCATGGCAAGCCCCTTCCAACACTATGGAATTCACTCAAAAGCATGCTTTTTGTAAGTATTTTAATTTTCAAGAAGTAACTTTAGAGCTTTACCCTATATTAAGTACTTTTGCTTGTCAAAGTTCTTGTTATGAGATTTTTTTTTTTTTTAGTTCTAAAAAGATTTCCATCTTCAAAAAACTTGGCATGTTGATAAAAATTGTTTCAGATTCAATCTCTGCAAATTTCTAATCCAATTCAGATTCTTTTTTTTTTTTTTTTTTTTTCTTTTTTCATGCCCAGATTCAAATTTTCTTGTAGACATAATTGACAAAAAAAAAAAAAAAAAAAAAAAAAGAAAAAAAAAAAGAAGAAGTTATAGAAATAGAAAAAAATATATTTGTTTTGTTGAAATAAAATGTAGATTATGGTGATTACCTCAAAATGCAATGCAAATTTTGTTACTTTATATTGTAAAAAAAAAAAATTATATAAAAGAGACCATCAAAATTTTCACCAAATAGGATTTAGTTTGCAAAACAACAATTACAGACTTTGATTAGTTGATTTAGAAAGAAAAAAAAATTAAAACAAAACCCATACATACAAGTTAGGAGTTGCAAAAAGAGAGGGGGGAAAGCTTGAGAGTTGAGTTTCAGCGGGCCAGCGGCTGAAGCTTGCAAACGGCGAACCCGAACTGGAACTGCGGGCGATGGAAACTGAAAGATATGGGTTTTGATTTTTTGAACAATCTGAAATGATATGCCGATATGGGTTTTGATATAGGTAATAGGTCTTGAACTTTTGATTCTTGGAGACAGATAGATAAACTGAAATATATGGGTTTTGAACTTCTAATTCTTATAGATTTTGTAGTTTGCAATTGCACACACAGGGAAAGGGGGGGGGGGGGGGAGCCTAAAATGATTTGCCCTAAAAATATTTGTTTTTCCGTGACCCATCATCATCCATGGGCCTATAAATTTTGAGGCCCTAGGTGTCTGGCTTTGTCGTCTTGGGTCAGGACCGACCCTGATCTTATTTGATTTGGGTCTTTATTTTAGTATGATAGCAAAGTTAACTTGGACTTAATTGGGTGGGCTAATTCTATTATTATTATTATTTTTTTTATTTTTTTTTTTTGAGTGAGTTCAAGCCCACCAGAACCCTCCCCTACATCCCCTGAGTTCGAGTCACCGACACGGATAGTATGAGATAAGTGGAGAAAAGGGAAGAAGTTTCTCAATCCTTCCACTTTATTTTCCCTTGTTTTCTTAAAATAATAGAAGAGAAAATGACAAATTTACAAAACCACTTTATTTTATATTTTTACCCAATAATACATACTATAAATATAAAATAAAGTCAGTCAAAGCTTTTAATCTTTCTCTTTCCCCCGTTTTTATACTCCATAGTATGTATTATTGGGTAAAAATAGAAAAATTTAAGAAAAAGGAAAAATACAAGAAAAAAATGTGTAAAAGTATTTTTCTTAAATTCTACAATTTCCTTCATTTTTAGTGTAAAACTATTCCACCCACCACCAGTTATGCTGGCCACAATTACATTACTACAGCAGTCCGCATTAAGGGTCTTTTTGACAATCGTTTTCGTGTATATATATTCATCTAAAATAAAAATAACTGTGTTCAATAGTGGAAGATAGTAAAATTTGTAGCAAGTATTTTTTGAAGCAGAAACATTAAAATATGTTTAATAAATAAATAAATAAATGTTGTAAAATTAAAAAACAAAATGATTAGTTTAAAAAGGCCATTAGAGATTTAACTTATTTTTGGATAAATTTCACCGCAATAGTTTTTAGTTACAATAGAAAACATTAAGAAATACTAATTAAATATTTTGTATTTGAGCCTCTTTCTTACAATAAACACAATACTATTCAAGTTATAACAAAAAAATATCAAACAAATATAATATTTTATTTGGTTATAATTAGACCTGCCAATGGAGCGGATCTTGATCCGATTAGTCTGATATGGATTGAACAAAAAATCCGATAACCCGATTACGATCCGAATCCGATAACTTAATAAATCGGATATGAATTATGCTGATCCAATCCGATAAAAATCCTGATCCGATTAAAATTATATATATAAATAATTAATATAATTATTTATCAATAATTTTACATATTTATATCAATACTCCTATTAGAATTGTATAAGAGGTAACCCAAAAATTCAAAAAATAAGAATAAAAAATCATTCATAATCAATATACAATAGTGTGGTGTTCTCATCCACATACTAATAAATCTCATAATATACATACCAATAATAGTGTAGTGTTCTCATCAATGTTATATATATTAGTTATATATTACAAAATTTATATATATTAATTATTTATCATCATATGCATTTGGTTGCATAGTTATATTATGTAACATTCTGTATATTACCAATTCTCCACTTCATCAAACTTTATAATTATATATGTTAGTAAATATGATTTTAATCCGAATTTGAATCCGATTCGATCCGAGTCCGAGCTATATAGAATATGAATTGGAACATTCAATCCGAAAACCCGTTAGTAAGCCAAATTCAATAATCCATTTACTTAACAAATCGAATATAAATTTGATCGATCAATCCGACCCACTGACAGGCCTAATTACAATACATCGTACCAACACAAAACACAAAGCAAATTTTCAAACCAATCCTAAATTGACGTGGGTCTTACATTAATTCTTATTCCTTACATAAGACCCATTAAGCTGTCCATGTACAAATGTCTTTTGTGCTTTCATGTACGCTGGTTTTGTAATTATACTTACTTAACAAAACATAAAAAATATAATTTGAATTTGGGTTGCTAGCTCTATGATTTTGGGCCTTAATCTCCTACCGGGCCAATGAATATTGTACATTCTTCTGTCATCAATAAATAAATAAAAAATGATAAAGTACAATGATTGACACTCTCTAGGTTTGCTATAAGATCACCCAGATACAAGTTAGTCTTTTTTTTTAAGACAATGACACACTCTATCAAAAATTCCAGCCAAACAGCCCCTAATGGTAATAGGCAAAATTGTTCTTCAACATTTAATTGATAAAAAATCTGAAGACTTAAATGACATAATTTTCCTTGATGCATTACTAAGCAATGCCTCCCTCTCTCAGCTCTCATCTCACCACCTACATTTGCGCCACCGGCGCCACCATCACCATAACCGGTGACAACCACCTACATCTGCGCCACCGACACCACCATCACCACAACCGGTGACAACCACTGCCTTACTCATACCACAATCGGTGACAGCCACCGCCATCACCATTCTCATCCCATAACCAGTGACAGCCACCGCCACCACCATACTCAATCCCACAACAACTAACACACACTTGCCATCACAACCACAGCAAGAAGCAAGAAACACCACCGCTGACCCCAAATCGAAACCCCCCATCGGCATATTAAACCCAACACACATACGCACACTTGCAGATTCCTAATCGATCCCCACCACCATCATCATATTAAATAAGGGGCTGCTTCGCCTAAGAAAATAAATTATTTAACATTCATTCAGTTGGCATGATATGTTGTTTTTTATGTTCTTTAATTTCAAAAAAAAAATTTATAATGTGAATAAAAAAAAAAGCTGACAATAAAAGAAAAACATTATTGTATATTTGAGAAAATTTTCTCAAGAATTCATAACTTTCTTCTATTTTTTTGTTGGAAAATTTTATAAAAAGTTAAATAACTGTGAAAAGAAAATTCTCCTACTAACCTACGTTTAAAAAAATTTCATTTCATTTATTTTCTTGCAATTTTCATTTAGAGATATTCTCAAAGAACAGTGAAAATCTAACATACATTCTTATTCTTCTAGAATTTTTAGTTAAACAAAATCTAAATGATCTAGAATATTAAGATTTTTATAAATGGCCAAAAATTTTCGAGTGACTATAAATAGATGTATAATGAGGTTGAAGTCTCCACCAAAAATACCCCGTATAAGTAGTAAATGGGATAGACTTATGGGGAATCTTCGCCTCCATCACGCGAATGCCGCCGCCGGCGGCCAAACCTCCTCTTCCTCCGGCGAAGCCTACTCTTCCTCCAATGCCGACTCCACTTCCACCATGGCAAGTGCCGACTCCTCTTCTTCCTCCACCGCTACGGCGATTACAGCGGCAGTGAGGTATGGGGCCACTGGATCGTATCAATCAGGAGGACGGACATTACGCCGGGACGTGAGCTACCGGGAGAGTAATATCTACAAGCTATGAAAATTTTACATTAATCAAAACGTTGAACAAACCAAATGATCATCTACAATTAATCAAGATTAACAAATAATCAACATTAACAAAGATCATATACAATGTCTAGTGCTGAGTGAGTTCGTGGCCCTTTCGAACCGCCGACGGCACCGAAGAACGATGTTCTGGCTTTTTTGGAGTGAAATACCCTGTCGTCCTCAGTTCGCTTCAATTTATATATGTAAGTTACAAACATATATATATATATATATATATATATATATATATATATATGTCTATATGTATATGTTAGATCAGTAAGGTATGTTATAAATATATAATATTAATTATTCTCTGTAACTTTGAGTGCATCAGTACTTTCCATTTCACTGTTGTACATTTCCTAGATTCAATGCATGAAACAAGCCAAAAGCTCACAACCATATCGTTGGTTCACAATTGTTGTACATTTTTATGCCCCCAACCATATATCTTTCTCTCTACAAGTCCATATATATATAAATCTCCCATGCCAATATTAGTCAAGACGCTCAGAGAGCTTATTTTGTCCTAAGTTGGGTAATTCTTATTGATGGACTCTCTCTTCTTTGTTGTTTCAGTTTCAACATTTCAGAAGCTCTGTCAATGCTCAAACTGATAAAGTTAAATTAAAATTGTATAATGTCTTCTTTTTCTTTTTCACAGATAAAATTAGGGTTTAGAGAGATGAAAAAGAGGAGAGCTCATGTAGATGAATCATATTACACACCATTGTTTCAGAATTTCAGGAACTGAAAAATCGTGTGTGAAGTGACCAAAGATTCTTGTAACTAAAAGAATTAGACACTATGCTCAATAGTATGTCTTCAACTCTAAATTTCCTTCAATTCTAAGTGTTTTGACTTAATTTGAGTGCATCAATGTATTATCAACATCATCGGTCGTCATCGCTAGAGTCAACGTTGACATCAACATCCTCATAACGTTGACATTAATATCGTCATCTAGAATCACGTAATCTTCTTGCATAGATATACATTTGATTAAGATAAACTGAAAAGAGACTTCCTATCATAATTGGTCATTTTAAAACCAACATCACTGCACCAATGGTAAGGGGATTTATATAATTCCATTAGCTAAGCAAAAAAAACAAACCTATTTTCTTTTTGCCAACTCCACCCATTCCCATCAACTTTCTTCTTCCAGAAAAGAGACCTATATTATTAGGACAAAAGAGGAAAAGTTTTAAAAGCGTTAATAGGTTTGTAAAACATATATTCTGAAATTGAAAACTAAACTTCCAAGTCTTTAATTCCCTTTAATAAATTGTTCGAGCATCACATCATAACAATATTATATATATGCATGTAGAAAAACAAAAACAAAAAATCAGTATGTAAAACATGAATAAATAAATGTAACCAATAGCTAAAAATGCCAATTAAAATTTTAGAAAAAGTAAAAGTTTGTTACCTGATTACTGAGAATGCATGTTTCTTGAACCTTGTTCTTGCAAAATGTTAAGGCCCGATGCTGAACCTAAAAATAAGAAAACACTCAAGTTGTGAGGAAGAGGTTTCACACTCATAACAATTAAAACACCACCATCTAAGTACTATCTGTATCACGTATCAACCTAACCCAACCCAACTATGCTTTCAGTCAAAATATTGGACACATATCCGTAGAAAGAGGTGTGATTACGGATAGGTATGATTAGCACATATTATACTCAACTCTCATGTTAAATTAATCCAATAACAAAGTACAATACATCAGTTTAGGAATAATCTTCAAGATTAACAAATCAATATCCTAATATTCTACATTCGAATAACAAAAGAAAATCAAAAACCAAAATTTGAAAATAAAAATATGGCAGAAAGATTGAATATATCCTTCGTGCATTACACACATTGTAATTCTATGTGAAACAAAACATCCATGATTTCTCAATAGGGTAAGCTAAATCAATATATATCAACCAAAATGTTAACTAACAATGTTTCTTTAGACAATTGACTGATTAAGGCATAGAAAATCCAATTTGGGTAATTAATTAAAAAAAATTACCAATTTATTTCTTAACAATTCAGCACAGTACCCTATCTCTTCTTTTGACCACTTTACTAATCCTATTTGAGAATCTACTAGTGGTAGTAGAGTGCGAGGTAATTCATGGCAAGCCCCTTCCAACACTATGGAATTCACTCAAAAGCATGCTTTTTGTAAGTATTTTAATTTTCAAGAAGTAACTTTAGAGCTTTACCCTATATTAAGTACTTTTGCTTGTCAAAGTTCTTGTTATGATTTTTTTTTTTTTTTTTTTTTAGTTCTGAAAAGATTTCCATTTTCAAAAAGCTTGGCACGTTGATAAAAATTGTTTCAGATTCAATCTCTACAAATTTCTAATCCAATTCAGATTCTTTTTTTTTTCTTTTTTCATGCCCAGATTCAAATTTTCTTGTAAACATAATTGACAACAACAAAAAAAAAACACAACAAAAAAACAGAAATAGAAGTTATAGAAATAGAAAAATATATATTTGCTTTGCTGAAATAAAATGTAGATTACGGTGATTACCTCAAAATGCAATGCAAATTTTGTTACTTTATATTGTAAAAAAAAATATATATATATATATATATTATATAAAAGACCATAAAAAATTTCACCAAATAGTATTTAGTTTGCAAAACAAGTTACAGACCTTGACTAAGAAAAAAAAATTAAAACAAAACCAATACATACAAGTTAGCAGTTGGAGAGAGAGAGAGGGGGGGGGGCAAGCTTGATCGTTGAGAGACGGGCTGAAGCTTGCGGGCGATGGAAACTGAAAGATATGGATTTTTATTTTTTGAACAATCTGAAATGATATGCCGATATGGGTTTTGATATAGGTAATAGGTTTTGAACTTTTGATTCTTGGAGACATCTAGATAAACGGAAATATATGGGTTTTGAACTTCTGATTCTTGTAGATTTTGTAGTTTGAAGTTGCTGAGAGAGAGAGGGAGGGCAAGTTCAGAGTCGAGAACGAGAAAAGAGATGGAGGCGATTGGGGAGGCTAAAATGATTTGCCCTAAAAATATTTTGTTTTTCCGTGACCCCTCATCCACAGGCCTATAAATTTTGAGGCCCTAGGTGACCGCCTTTGTCGCCTTGGGTCAGGACCGGCCCTGGGCTTATTTGATTTGGTCCTTTATTTTAGTATGGTGGTTGAGTTGACTTGGGCTTGATTGGATAGATTAATTCTATTAATAAATTTTTTATTTTGTTGTGGCCTCAAGCCTACACGAAAGTTAAATCATTTTTTAAAAATAAACAAAACTACTGGAATCTCTTTTCTCATTCTATTCTATATACTCTTAATTATTTATTTATTTTTTTTGGGCTACAATTCTATATACAAGAGAGCTAGTATTTGTAGTAAAGTTGATTTTCTAATTTATTAATATCGGTTGAAAAAAAATTATTAATATCAGCTAGAAGTTAAATTTAGTTATTTATCAATTGAAGTGCACTAAAGCAAGCCAATTTTGTTTTTCTCAGATAATTATAAAAAAAAAATTATATAAAATAAAATATTATAAGGACGAACTAAAAAAACAATGAATCGGAGAACTGTCTAGTTAATTCTTCAGTTCAGTTCTATCCGTCCAAGCAAACAACCACCTGAGGGTTATAAAATTTTCAGGATTGAACTCATATATGAAAATAGAAGATCAAATAGGCAGCTTTAGGTACAAGATTCGCTGGTCTAAATCAGAACAAAGGTATCAGTTGATAAAATGATGGTCTATTTTAATGAATGAGATGGTGAAAACAAAACACTTTCTTTTCTTTCTTTTTTCCAAATTCTTCAATTAGGAATGAAACATCAATCAATTATCGGACCCAAAGAAACACACAGACACACAATCAACAGAACAAAATAAAACAGAAGAGGCATACAAACCAGTGAACACCCCCAAATTAGAAAGGACAGAAGCACCACGATACATATATACATCAAACTTTCTAAAAAACAACAATAATAATGGAAAAAAAAAATTAGATAAAACTTGTTTAAAAGTAGATCTGAAAGAAAAAAATTAAAGAAACCTTGTTTCCAAGTAGATCTGAAAGAGGAAAGACAAAAAAAAAAAAAAATGAACTCTTGTTGTTTCAAAGTAGATCTGAAAGAGAAAAGACAAAAAAAAAATTAGAGAAAAGTAGAAAACTAACTTCGATTGTTCTAGGTTTGTGTTCTTCGCTGGTCGCTTGAAGTGTAGACTGTAGTGATCTTGGTCGCTCGAGGTGTGGTGTGGATTTGAGAGGGAGAGAGAGAGTTGTCTGGTATTGTTGATTCACCGATTCAGACAGAGAGGGGGGGAAAAGAGGAGAGACCGAGAGACAGACTGAAGAGCAGGCGCTGCTGTTATATATTTGTATAATAGGGTTTATTATGTAACTATGAAATGACCAAAATACCCCCTACTAATCTGATCAAAACAGGCAACTGGTTAGACGGGGGTTTCACGGGTGACATATTTAATTTAAACGAATATAAATGAATTAGAGTTAAGCTACAAAATTCAAATACGAGGCGTTCAACTAAACGAGTTATTTGTATCAACTCATTTATGGTAAATTTATTATTTATTTAACTCGTATCGTGTACGTGTCATGTTGGCAGATCGGTAATATGTGATAAGTGGAGAAATTGGATGAAGTTTCTCAATCCTTCCACTTTATTTTCCCTTGTTTTCTAAAATAATAGAAAAGAAAATGACAAATTTACAAAATCACTTTATTTTATATTTTTACCCAATAATACATACTATAAAGTAAAGCCAGTTAAAGCTTTTAATCTTTCTCTTTCCCCCGTTTTTTGTATTCCGTAGCATGTATTATTGGGTAAAAATAGAAAAATTTAAGAAGAAGGAAAAATACAAGAAAAAAAATGTGTAAAACTTTTTAGTGTAAAACTATTCCACCCACCACCATGCTGGCCACAGTTACATTACTACAGCAATCCGCATTAGGGGTCTGTTTGACAATAGTTTTCGTGTTTATATATTCATCTAAAATATAAATAACTGTGTTAAATAGTGAAAGCATATATATAAGAATATGTTTAATAAATAAATAAAAATGTTGTAAAATTAAAAAACAAAATGATTAGTTAAAAAATGCCATTAGAGGTTTAAATTATTTTTGGGTACATTTCACCACAACAGTTTTTAGTTGCAATAGAAAACATTAAGAAATACTAATTTAATATCTTGTACTTGAGCCTCTTTTTTACTACAATAAACATAATACTATTCAAGTTGTAACAAGAAAATATCAGACAAATATAATATTTTGTTTGGTTACAATTAGACCTGTCAAATGGAGTGGATCTTGATCCGAATCCGATCCGATTAGTCGGATATGAATTGAACAAAAAATCCGATAACCTGATTACGATCCGAATCCGATAATCCATTAGCTTAACAAATCAGATATGAATTATACTGATCCAATTCGATAAAAATCCGATCCAATCCAATTAAAATTATATATATATATATAATTATTTATCAATAATTTTACATATTTATATCAATACTCTTATTAGAATTGTATCAGCTTTTAAACCAAAAATCCAAAAAAAAAGAAAAGAAATCATAATGTTATATATACAAAAGTGTGGTGTTCTCATCCACATGCTAATAAATCTCATAATATACATATTAATAGTGTGGTGTTCTTATCAATGTTATATATATTAGTTATATATTACAAAATTTATATATTTATATATATATATATATATATATATATATATATATATATTAATTATTTATCATTATATTCATTTGGTTGCATAGTTATATTATGTAGCATTCTAAATATTAGCAATTCTCCATTTCATCTAACTTTATAATCATATATGTCAGTAAATATGATTTTAATCCGAATTCGAATCCGATTTGATTCGAGTCCGATCTAAATAGGATATGAATTGGGATATTCAGTCCGAGAACCCATTAATAATCTGAATCCGATAATCCGTTTGCTTAAAAAATTATATACAGATTTGATCGATCCGAATTCGATCCATTGACAGACCTAGCTATAATACACCATACCAACACAAAACACAAAGCAAATTTTCAAACCGATCCTAAATCCACGGTGGGTCTTACATTAATCCTTATTCTTTACATAACACCCACTAAGCTGTCCATGGACAAATGTTTTATGCTTTCATGTACATAGCTGGTTTTAAAATTAAACTTACTTAACAAAGCATGAAAAATATAATTTCAATTTGGGTTGCTAGCTCTGTGATTTTGGGCCTAATCTTCTTCGGGGCCAACGAATATTGTACATTCTTCTATCTTCAATAAATAAATAAAAAGGATAAAGTTTAAAGACATCTCTTGAGATTTGTCATAAGAACACTCAGATACAAATTAGCCTTTTTTTAAATGATGACACCCCCTATCAAAAATTCTAGCCAAACAGCCCCTAAAAAGTTGGTAAAAGGCGAAATTGCCTTTCAACATTTAATTGATAAAAAATTTGAAGATTTAAATGACATAATTGTCCTTGATGCATTACTAAGTAATACTTCCCTCTCTTAGCTCTTACCTCCCTCTCTCAGCTCTCATCTCACTACCTACATCTGCACCATCGGTGCCACCATCACCATAACTGGTGACAACCACCGCTATACTCATACCACAATCGGTGACAACCATTGCCATCACCATTTTCATCCCACAACCGATGACAACCACAGCCACCACCATACTCATCCCACAACAACCAACACACCCTTGCCATCACAACCACAGCAAGAAGCAGGAAATACCACCGCTGACCCCCAAATCGAAACCGCACATCGGCTTATTAAACCCAACACACATATGCACGCTTGTAAATTCCTAATCGATCCACACCACCATCATATTAAAATAAGGGGCTGCTTCGCCTAAGAAAATAAATTTTGTGACATTCATTCAGTTAGCATTATATGGTTTTTTATTTAATTTTTTTATTTCAAAAAAAAAATTATAATTTGAATAAAATAAAACTTACAATAAAAGAAAAACAATATTGTATATTTGAGAAAATTTTCTCTAGAATTCAAAACTTTCTTCTATTTTTTTGTTGGAAAATTTTATAAAAAGTTAAATAATTATGAAAAGAAAATTTTCCTACTAACCTGTGTTTAAAAAAATTTCATTTCTTTTCTTGCAATTTTCATTTAAGGTTCATTTAGTTAGCGTGAAATAGGTAGAAAGGAAAAGAAACGGAAAAGAAAATTAATTTTTGAGAGTTTGGTTACCTGGAAAGGGAAATTTTTTGGGATAGTGGGATTCCCGCATCGATAAATTTTTCCAAAATATTTCCCCACATAAAACACAAGAAAGTTTACTTTCTCGCTCAAAACTATCACTTTATTTCCAAATTTCCTATTATGCCCAGTTGTTTCTCCATTTTTTTTTTCACATAACAAATATAGCATGTTATTAAATTTAGACTCAGAAAATATTCCAACAACTATTATATATTGGGACACATAATTTGATTATATCCAATAGGTCGTTACCTAAAATTTTTCGAGATAAATTAAGAGTTGAAGAGTAGAATATTAAAAAATGTAACTTTTAATTTTTATCAATATCTCAATAGAAATATGAGAAAAAATTAATTTGAGTAATCATATTATTTATATGACATAACAATTTCACATGGATGGAAATCAATATAATATTAATTTTTTACTATCTATACAACTTTGAACTGAATAGAGTTTTATACTATGTGATTTTTGTAAAGAAAAATTTTCATAGAAGTGGTTCATATTCATAAAAAAATATGAAAGGGGACTGATAAATTATGCATAAACCATAAAATTATTATGCATGAATTATAAAATATGTTACTTTTACATGACAATTTTTATCCTAGAGTTGCCATTTAATGTTTCTTCGAGGGGGCTTAAAAAAAGATATATTTAATAATTCCATAAAATATGAGTATGTTATCATAAATGAACTATATTCTACATATAAATATAAATAATTATTATTGAAAACACAAAATAAAAAAATCTGACAACTAAAATGCACTCCTCCTTAGTTTTTCTAATTTAAATATGAATACAAATAATAATAATAATAATAATAATAATAATTAATAATCCATTATTTTATGATAAAACATGAGTATGTTATGATAAATGAATTATATTCTACATATAAATATAAATAATTATTATTGAAAACAGAAAATAAAAAGAAACTGACAACTAAAATGCAGTCTTCCTTAGTTTGTCTAATTTAAATATGAATATAAATAATAATAATAATTATTATTAATCCATTATTTTACTATTTAATTGCTAAAAATTAATATAAATAATTAGGTATAAAGATGATTCATCCAACACAAAATTAATTTATTTTTTAATATTTGAAATCATGAGAGTAGTTTTGGTAAGTAAATCATTTTATTATCCCTTTCATGCTATCCAAACTAATAAAATAATATTTTCCCACAACTTTCTTGAAAAATTTTCTTACTAACCAAATGCATGCAGGAAACTTGATTTTCCTTTTTTTCACTTTCACTTTCCAATCATAAATTTCCATCTAACCAAACGGACCCTTAAAGATATTCTCATAGAACTCTAAAAATCTAACATACATTTTTCTAGAATCTTGGATAATAGTTAAACAAAATGATCTATATAAATGGCCAAAAATTTTCAAGTGAGTAACTATAAATAGATGTATAATGAGGTTGAAGTCTCCACCAAAAACACCCCAACTAAACCGATTATTAATAGTAAATGGGATAGCCATATAAGCATCCAAAATAGACTTTGAGGGAAATCTCCACCTCCATCACGTGAAAGCCACCGTCAACGGCGAAACCTCCTCTTCTTCCGGCGAAGCCTACTCTTCCTTCGGTGCCGACTCCTCTTCCACCTTGGCCGGCACCGACTCCTCTTCTTCCTTCGCCGCTACGGCGATTACGGCGGCGATAAGGGATGGGGCCACTGGGATCGTATCAATCACGAGGATGGACGTGAGTTTCCGGGAGAGTAAAATCTGTAAACTATACAAATTTTACATTAATCAAAACGTTGAACTAACCAAATGATCATTTATAATTAATCAACATTAACAAAGATCATATACAATGTCTAGTGTTGAGTGAGTGCGTGGCCCTTTCGAATAGCCAACGGCACCGAGGAATGATGTTCTGGGTTTTTTGGGTGAAATACCCTCTCGTCCTCGGTTCGCTTCAACTCTGATCCAAATTCTTGCTCTTATGTATATACCAGAGAATTGAGGTTCGAGCAAGGGCGGATCCAGGATTTCTTAATGGGGTGGGCTAAATCAAAATATATGTAAGTATAAAGTTACAAACATATATATATATATATATGTATATATGTATGATATATGTAGTATCATATTAGACTAGTAAAGTATGTTATAAATATATAATATTAATTATTGTCTCTGTCTGTAACTTTGAGTGCATCAGAGCTTTCCATTTCACTATTGTACATTTCCTAGATCCGATGCATGAAACAAGCCAAAAGCTCACAACCCTATCGTTGGTTCACAATTGTCGTACACTTTTGTGCCCTCAACCATATATCTTTCTCTCTGCAAGTCCATATCTATAGAAATCTCCCATGCCAATATTAGTCAAGATTGTCCTAAGTTGGGTAATTCTTATTGGTGGACTCTCTCTTCTTTGTTGTTTCAGTTTCAATATTTCAGAAGCTCTGTCAATGCTCAACCTAATAAAGTTAAATTAAAATTGCATAGAGTCTTCTTATTCTTTTTCACAGATAAAATTAGGGATTAGAGAGATGAAAAAGAAGAGCTCAAGTAGATGAATCATATTACACACCATTGTTTCAGAATTTCAAGAACTGAAAAATCGTGTGTGAAGTGACCAAAGATTCTTGTAATTAAAAGAATTAGACATTATGCTCAATAGTATGTCTTCAACTCTAAATTTCCTTCAATTCTAAGTGCTTTGACTTAATTTGAGTGCACCAACATATTATCAACATCATCGGTCGTCATCGCTAGAGTCAACGTTGACATCAACATCCTTATAACGTTGACATTAAGATCTTCATCTAGAATCGTCATCTAGAATCACGTAATCCTCTTGTATAGATATATATTTAATTAAGATAAACTGAAAAGAGACTTCCTATCATAATTGGTCATTTTAAAACTAACATCACTGCCACAACGGTAAGGGAATTTATATAATTCAATTAATTGGGCAAAAAAAACATTCCTATTTTCTTTTTCCCTACTCCACCCATTCCCATCAACTCTATTCTTCCATAAAAGAGACCTATATTATTAGAACAAAAGAGGAAAAGTTTTGAAAGTGTTAATAAACTTGTAAAACAAATATTCTGAAATTGAATACTAAACTTCTAAGTCTTTAATTCCCATTAATAAATTATTTGAGCATCACATCATAATAATATTATATATATGCATGTAGAAACAAAAACAAAAATTCGGTATGTATAACATGAATAAATAAACGTAACCAATAACTAAAAATGCCAACTAAAATTTTAGAAAAAGTAAAAGTTTGTTACCTGATAACTGAGGAGGCATATTTCTTGAACCTTGTTCTTGTTAAATGATAATGCCCAATGTTAACCCTAAAAATAAGAAAACACTCAATTTATGAGAAAGAGGTATGATTACGGATAGGTGTGATTAGCACATACTATACTTAGCTCTTATGTTAAATTAATCCAATAACAAAGTACAATGCATCAGTTTAGGAATAATCTTCAAAATTAACGAATCAATATCCTGATATTCTGCATTCTAACAACAAAAGAAAATCAAAAATCAAAATTTGAAAATAAAAATATGGCAGAAAGATTGAATATATCCTTTGTGCATTACACAGATTGCATTTCTATGTGAAATAAAACATTCAGGATTTCTCAATGGTGTGAGCTAAATCAAAATATATCAACCAAAATGTTAACTAACAATGTTTCTTTGGACAATTGACTGATTAAGGCATAGAAAATCCTATTTGGGTAATTAATAAAAAAATTACCAATTTATTTCTGAGCAATTCACCACTCAGTACCCTATCTCTTCTTTTGTCCAATTTACTAATCCTATTTGAGAATCTACTAGTGGAAGCAGAGTGTGAGGTAGTTCATGCCAAGCCCCTTCCAACACTATGGAATTCACTCAAAAGCATGCTTTTGGTAAGTACTTTAATTTTCAAGAAGTAACATTAGAGCTTTACCCTATATTAAGTACTTTTGCTTGTCAAAGTTCTTGATTTGTTTTGTAGTTCTAAAAAGATTTCCATCTTCAAAAAGGTTGGCATATTGATAAAAATTGTTTCAGATTCAATCTCTGCAGATTTCTAATCCAATTCAGATTCTTCTTTTTTCTTTTTTCATGCCCAGATTCAAATTTTCTTGTAGACATAATTGACAACAACAAAAAAATAGAAATATAGGTTATAGAAATAGAAAAATATATATTTGTTTTGCTGAAATAAAATGTAGATTACGTGATTACCTTAAAATGCAATGCAAATTTTGTTACTTTATATTGTAAGAAAAAATAATTATATAAAAAAGACCATAAAAAATTTCACCAAATAGGATTTAATTTGCAAAACAAGAATTACAGACCTTGATTAGTTGATTTAGAAAAAAAATTAAAACAAAACCCATACATACAAATTAGCAATTGCAGAGAGAGAGGGGGGAAAGATTGATAGTTGAGAGACAGCGGGCCAGTGACTGAAGCTTGCGAACGGCGAACCCAAACTGGAATAGTGGGCGATAAAAACTAAAAGATATGGGTTTTGATTTTTTGAACAATCTGAAATGATATGCCGATATGGGTTTTGATATAGGTAATAGGTTTTGAACTTTTGTTTCTTGGAGATAGATAGATAAACTAAAATATATGGGTTTTGAACTTCTGATTCTTGTAGATTTTGTAGTTTACAGTTGCAGAGAAAGAGAGAGAGGGCAAGTTCATTGTCGAGAACGAGAAAGGAGATAGAGGCAATTGGGGAGGCTGAAATGATTTGCCCTAAAACTATTTTATTTTTCCGTGACCCCCATGGGCATGTTTTGTTTTATCTTTCTCTTTCCCCCGTTTTTTATACTCCATAGTATGTATTATTGGGTAAAAATAGAAAAATTTAATAAAAAGGAAAAATACAAGAAAAAAATTTGTAAACGTATTTTTCTTAAATTCTACAATTTCCTTCATTTTTGGTGTAAAACTATTCCACCCACCACTAGTTATGCTGGCCGCAATTATATTACTACAAAAGTCCGCATTAAGGGCTTGTTTGACAATCGTTTTTGTGTTTATATGTTCATCTAATATATAAATAACTTTGTTAAATAGTGGAAGCGTATATGCATATTTGGGTGATAGTAAAATTTGTAGCAAGTATTTTTGGAAGCAGGAATTTTAAAATATGTTTAATAAATAAATAAAATGTTGTAAAATTAAAAAACAAAGTGATTAGTTAAAAAAGGCCATTAGAGATTTAAATTATTTTTGGGTACATTTCACCACAGCAGTTTTTAGTTGCAGTAGAAAACATTAAGAAGTACTAATTTAATATTTTGTATTTGAGCCTTTTTTTACAATAAACACAATACTATTCAAGTTATAACAAGAAAATATCAAACAAATATAATATTTTGTTTAGTTACAATACACCATACCAACACAAAACACAGCAAATTTTCAAACTGATATTCTTATTCCTTACATTAGACCCACTAAGCTGTCCACGTACAAATGTCTTTTGTGCTTTCATGTACATAGCTGGTTTTAAAATTAAACTTAATTAACAAAACATGAAAAATATAATTTCAATTTGGGTTGCTAGCTCTGTGATTTTAGGCCTTATCTCGTATCGGGCCAATGATACATTCTTCTGTCTTCAATAAATAAATAAATAAGGTAAAGTACAACGACCCCTCTTGAGATTTGTCATAAGAACATTCAGATACAAGTTAGTCTTTTTTTAGACAATGACACCCCCTATAAAAAATTCCAGCCAAATAGCCCGTCAAAAGTTGGTAGAAGACCAAATTGTCCTTCAACATTTAATTGATAAAAGGGTAAAGTATAGAGACACCCCCTGAGGTTTGGAGAAAGGCCATGCAGAGAAAAGTTCGTCTATTTTTAGACAATGACACCCTTTTAAGTTGAAAAATGGACAAAAGACCCTAAAGATAGTGAATTGACCTTAGATATAAAATTAACATTTTAATTGACTTAAATGCCCTTTGATTAAACCCTAACCCAAACCCATCTCAAACCCTACCCTGAACCCATCTGTGTAAAACCCTCTCCCCTCAGCCACACACTTCATCTTCATCACCCTTCAGCCGCTGCCGTCGCTGCCTTATCATCATTCTCATGTGGTGGTGCTTGAACCCATCGTCATGGTGGTGGCAGCGGTGGGGCAGACACCCCATCATGGTGACGAGATCTCGGCCGACTACCACAAATTCCCCGTCACTGCTGCTGATGACTTCTTCATCATTGAACACACCTTATTCCCCTCGTATATATTTTTACTATATATTATTTTAAAGTGTGATACCCCTCGATTCTAGAGTCACAGGTGATCAAGTCCGAGCACAAAAATATGAGGGATATCAAATAATTAATATTTAAACAAACATTTGAATACAAAAAGAATAATAAATAAATAATAAGCTGAAGGGAACTAAATAATAAATCCTTATATAAAAATCCTTAAACAAATAATAATTAAAAATCCCATAATAAAATCCTCCAATCTTCTGATACCAGTAATTATTTAAACTACAACTCATAAATTCATACTGTGGACCCCTAATAATATCCTAACTGAAAAAAAACTGAACTGAAATAAAACTAATAACTAAAACATAAAGAAGAATCCTATGTAGAGTCGGAAGAGTGAATGCCTGTCTTTGCTTGGCACGAACAATCTCTAAGACCGGAACTAACGAACACCTGAAAAAATAATAGTAGGTCAGGCCCACAAACAAGTTATAATCTACTACATCCCAAACAGAAACCCGAAACACGTATACATCCTAATTAATTCAACAATAACTAAATAGTATATATAGATATATACACACTAAAGGAACCTCACTAGACTATAGAGTTATCTCAACTTGAATAGTAGGCAATATGCAAAACACACATGTAGTGGGCATGAGTAGCTAGACCTACCAGGGTACACAATTACACTATATCTAGCTACACATCCCTGGCAATATACGCACCCTAACCACTGATCCTAAGACTCAAACTCATATCATAACATAATTATATATATATATAATCCATCCTATCCAAGCATTAAAATAAACCATCCAAATTTATTTTAATAATATGTCATCCAACTGTTCCGTTGACCTGATAGGAAAATAAGTAGGATTTAACTTTATTAGTTAATCCATCCCCTTATATGCCCCCATCCCATAATGGTGTATTAATGCATAATATAACCACATAAAAGTTTCTATATCCATATAAAGATGCAAACAACATTTACATCTAATAATTCACACAAACATGATATAAATCATATATACATCATTTACATTTAATTGAACAAAAATAACAATTCTAAGTATCATGCAATTAATTCACCTCAACATGCGTTTCAATTAATTACATTCCTCCACAATCTGATTAAATTCATTTAAATCCAAATAATCGATTTAAATAATTTAACCCAACCCTATTTAATTAATTTAACCTTTTAAATTAAATTTCATACTTAGCATGAGTACTTTAAATCATACAACTCAATTCTTAATGAATCTATTTAAATTAAATAAATATTTAATACAGATCCATCGATCAAAAATAATAAATATTAATTTAATATTCTAGCATTAAATAGATTAATATTAAAAATATTTAATGTATAACCATTTTTTTTTTTTTTAATACCAGATTCATTCCTAACCACCTAACCATATCAGTTTGTTATATGTTATTTTTCCCTCCTCGTGTGGCGTGTATGTCTTAAGACGAAGAAGAATAAAAAACAAAATGAAATGAAATTAAAATCAATAAACTAATGTAGCGTTTGACTTTATTTTTCCCTCCTCGTTCAGTGTGTATATGATATGAAGCAACCAAAATTCTTATTCCAACAATACATGCAACAAACAGACTCTTTCTTGGAGCTTTTCTCGTTCGGCGTGTATTATGAAGCAAATAATTTATGTCTCTAACTTCATATAACAACAAACTGAACCATATCATGCTTAAAATCAGGCTTTAAAAAAAAAAAAAAAAAAACCAAAAACAATAAAGAATCTAGTTCGACAGAAGGAAAAAAAATTAAAATCCATTATTAACACACATAATATATTAACACATGAAAATTTAATTTATCAAGATCTAAAAAAAAAATTCATCACAAACTCATTATTAAAACACATGAACTGTAATTTCCAAGTTAGTCCATATAATTAGATTCAATTAATTTATTTAAAGAACTTAGAATTAATCCAGCATGCATAGGGTATGAATCAAAGAAGAAGAGAATAATTAAAACTTACCTTTATGGATTTGATAAAAAACTCTAGTCTCGTTCTTCCTCTTTCTCTTCCTTCTTTCTCTCTTTAAAATATATTACGTGATTTATTTTCTAACTCCTTTTACAACCCTATAGTTATATATTTATAAGCAAATAAACTAACCATAATCGTTTTCCCAATCCAATTATAATTAAAAGAAAAAGAAAAAGAAAAATATAAAAGTTAATCTAAATAAAATATAAAAAGGTAACTAATTATATATATATATATATATATATATATATATATATATATATATATATAATCTATCTATATCCTCTATTATATAAAAATATATATACACACATCAGATTATTTAATGTTATAAATAATATTAATTGATAAATTTCATTCCTTATATATATATATACATACACACACATATATACAACTATCCACGTGTAACTATCCGTACCCATTTAACATCCTATCCAAGTAGTCCATGGGACCCAATTGGTTGGTCCACTACTACTATCCAATCTAATTCCTTTAAGAATGAAAAATAAAAATATATAAAAATAAAAAATAAAACAATTAAATTCCTAAACAAATACACATCATCACACACAATTTAATTTAAACAAATAAATCGAATACACAAATTTTAGCACACAATTTAATTTAAACAAATAATTCAATTAACACATAAACAATTAAATTAATTAAACAAGTAAACAATTAACCAAGAAATCAAATAACCAATTGAAATGCAATTAAAACAATTAAAATAATACCGAGACTATCATTTTGAAATTAAGGGTATTACATTCTTTCCCCCCTGACAAAAGAAATTCTGTTATCAGAATTCGCCCTTACATTTTTCCATTATTTTTAGAAATTGTGAGCGAATGACATCATCTCGTTCCCAAATAGACTCAGCCTCATTATGGTGACTCTATTGGACACGTACTAATGATATGACCGTATTACGAAGAACATGATCCCTATGGTCTATAATGCGACACGGTGGCTCCACATATATTGCATTCGGTTGCAACTTAATTTCACCCACATTTATATGCTGATAACGATCCTCATCTCGCAAAAATTTCGCAACATGGAAATATGAAAAACATTGTGGACTTGATGTAAGTGGTCCGGAAGTGCTACCCGATAAGTTACAGCTCCAATCCGATCCGTAATCATGAAAGGACAAACAAAACGCGGGGACAATTTCCCTTTCTTCCCTAAATGCATTACTCCATTCATAGGAGACACTTTAAGTAAAACCTGATCTCCAACTTGAAACTCCAATGCACGAGTACGATGATCTACATAACTCTTATGCCTACTCTGGGTAGTGCGCATTCGATCCCTAATAAGAACGATCTTTTCAGAGGTGTCCTTAATGAACTCAGGACCCAAAAATTTGTTATCGCCAACCTTCATCTAACAAACAAGAGATCTACATGGTCAGCCATATAATGCCTCAAACGATGCCATACCAATAGCCTTCTGAAAGCTATTGTTATATACCAACTCCACAAATGGCAAATACTCTTCCAAGTGGCCCTTAAAGTCAAGGACACAAGAACGAAGCAAATCCTCCATTATCTGATTAACCCTATTGGTTTATCTATCAGTTTAAGGATGATAAGCAGTGCCAAGATGTAACTTTATACCCAAAACCTGTTGAAAACTCTTCCAAAACCCTGATACAAAGCTCGAATCCCTATCCGATATAATAAATAACAGAATGCCATGCAACTTCACAATCTCTATAATGTAAAGTCTCGCCAACTGTTCCGAAGTGTAATCAGTGCGAATAGGCAAGAAATGAGCTGATTTGGTCAACCTATTATCGATGACCCAAATAGAATTGTGATTCTTAAACGAATTAGGCAATCCTTCCACAAAATCCATAGAAATACTTTCCCACATCCACTCCGGTATAGGTAGTGGCTGTAGTGCACCTGGCGGTCTTTGGCGATCGATCTTGACTATCTGGCAAGTACTACACTTAGAGACAAAGATAGCAATGCCTTTCTTCATACCTGCCCACCAAAACTGCTATTTCATATCCTGATACATCTTGTCTCCTCCTGGATGAATGAAAAATTCAGAAAGACGAGTCTTAGTCATCACATCCTTCCTCAAATCATCAGCAGAAAGTACTACTAAATGCCCTTTTATACCTTATAATACCCCTAATTTCAAAAAGACAGTCCTGGTATTTTAATTTATTATTTTTATTGTTTAAATTGCATTTTTAATTGTTGAAGTGTATATGTGTTAATTTTTTTGCTTTAATTTTGGTTAATTATTTAATTGTTTTCTTTTTTTTGTGATTTAATTGCATTTACTTATTTAGTGGTAACTGTTTAATTTAATTGTTTTACATTTTTGATTTGGTTGTATTAATTACTTTATTGTTGTTTACTTGTGTTTGTTTTAACTAGTTGTTTTAATTATTGATTAAATGGTATGAATTTATTTAATTAAATTTAATAGGTTTTAACATGACTATAGGATTGGTAGCATATTTTAGGTTTACAGTTTACATAGGTAGTCGACATAGTTTAACCTAGATTGTGCTTTGGGCCGAGTAATTCGTTTAGGGTTTAACTGAGCCTAGGGCTAGCGTGTCCTGTAAATACTCGTCTAAGATGTCTGCCTAGGGTTTTAGGTTTGGCAGGATATGACAGGAGGTTCATCCAGGGATTCTCTAAGATAGCAAGACCACTTACTCATCTGACTAAGAAGGGTGTCTGGTTCATATGGGATGAACATTTTTAGAAAGCTTTTGATGAGCTGAAGAATAAGTTAACATCTGCACCGGTTTTGTCTACCCCACAGAGTGGGATAGAGTATCTGGTTTAAACAAATGCTTCGTTACAGGGTCTTGGATGTGTTTTGATGCAGGAGGAACGACCGATTTCCTATGGATCTCGGAAGCTTAAGCCTCATGAGCTTAATTATCCAACACATGATCTGGAGTTGGCAGCTGTGGTCTTTGCCTTACGTATTTGGAGGCATTATCTATTAGGTGAATCCTTCAGATTATTTAGCGATCACAAGAATCTGCAGTATTTGTTCACTCAGCAGGAGCTGAATATGAGATAGCGCAGATGGTTGGAGTTTGTAAAAGACTATCACTTTTCTATACAGTATCATCCAGGGAAAACGAATGTGGTGGCAGATGCACTCAGTCGCCGACCTGTTGGTAGTCTTTCTGCTTTATTCACCACTAAGTGGAATGCTTTGAGGAATGTCGATGAGTTATCAGATGCTTTTATGGCTTGCATGGTGGTTACACCTTCCATCATTCGCAAGGTTTTAAAAGCTCAACTCACGGATCAGCAGTGCATGGACAAGGTTGCAGAGATAGCTTCTGGGGAAGTTCCATTTTACTATGTTGGGACTGACGGAGGCTTGAGGTATAAGGGGCGCTTAGTAGTACCTCCTGCTGATGATTTGAGGAAGGATGTGATGACTGAGACTCACCACTCTGAGTTCTCTGTTCATCCAGGAGGCGATAAGATGTATCAGGATATGAAGCGGCAGTTTTGGTGGGCAGGTATGAAGAGGGACATTGCTCTTTTTGTCTCACAATGTAGTACTTGTCAAATAGTCAAGATTGATAATCAGAGGCTGCCAGGAGCTTTACAGCCACTACCAATACCGGAGTGGAAACGGGAGAGCATTTCTATGGATTTTGTGGAGGGATTGCCAAACTCTTTCAAGGATCACAACTCTATTTGGGTTATCGTGGACAGAATGACGAAATCAACTCACTTTTTGCCTATTCGTACTGACTACACTTCGGAGCAGTTGGCAAGACTTTATATTGCCGAGATTGTGAAGTTGCACGACATTCCATTGTCTATTATATCGGACAAGGATTCGAGCTTTGTGTCAGGATTCTGGAAGAGTTTTCAGCAAGCTTTGGGTACAGAGTTGCATCTTAGCACTGCTTATCATCCTCAGACTGATAGATAATTTGAGCGGGTGAATCAGATCATGGAGGATATGCTTCGGTCGTGTGTTCTTGATTTCAAGGGCCACTGGGAGGATTACTTACCGCTTGTGGAGTTTGCTTATAACAATAGTTTCCAGAAGACTATTAGGATGGCACCATGTGAGGCGTTATACGGCCGACCGTGTCGATCGCCTGTTTGTTGGACGGAGGTTGGTGAGAGCAGATTCTTGGGTCTTGAGTTCATCAATGATACTTCGGAGAAAATTGCTCTTATTTGAGATCGCATGCGTACTGCTTAAAGTAGGCAGAAGAGCTATACTGATTATCGGACTCGTGCTTTGGAGTTTCAGGTTAGGGATCAGGTTCTACTCAAAGTGTCACCTATGAAGGGTGTAATGCACTTTAGGAAGAAAGGGAAGTTGTCACCACGGTTTGTCGGTTCATTCATGATTACGGATCGAGTTGGAGCTGTTGCTTATCTGTTGGCACTTTCGGATAATTTGGAACGCGTACACGACATATTCCATGTTTCCATGTTGCGGAAATTTCTGCAAGATGAGGATCGGTATCCGCATATCGATGTTGAGGAGATTGAGTTGCAGCTAGATGTAACTTATCTGGAGCCACCGTGTCGTATTGTCGACCGTCGGGATCAAATCCTTCGTAATAAGGTTATCCCTTTGGTTCGTGTTCAGTGGAGTCAACACAATGAGGCTGAGTCTACTTAAGAACGGGAGGATGTCATTCGCTCGCAGTTTCCTAAAATTTTCGAAAAGAGCGAATTCCGAGAACGGAATTCCTTTTGTTAGGGGGGAAGAATGTAATACCCCTAATTTCAAAAGGATAGTCCTGGTATTTTAATTTATTATTTTTATTGTTATAATTGCATTTTTAATTGTTGAAGTATATATGTGTTAATTTTATTGTTTTAATTGTGGTTAATTATTTCATTGTTTTCTTTTTTTTTTTGTGATTTAATTGCATTTACTTATTTAGTGGTAACTGTTTAATTTAATTGTTTTACATTTTTGATTTGGTTGTATTAATTACTTTATTGTTGTTTACTTGTGTTTGTTTTCATTAGTTGTTTTAATTATTGATTAAATGGTATGAATTTATTTAATTAAATTTAATAGGTTTTAACGTGACTATAGGATTGGTAGCATATTTTAGGTTTACAGTTTACATAGGTAGCCGACATAGTTTAACCTAGATTGTGCTATGGGCCGAGTAATTCGTTCAGGGTTTAACTGAGCCTAGGGCTAGTGTGTCCTATAAATACTCTTCTAAGATGTCTGCCTAGGGTTTTAGAACAATATTACGCCATAGTAAGACACAGAAAGTTTTGGAGACGGCTGGAAAGGAAAACTAAGAATTAATAAAGGATTAGCCGAAAAATATAGACGAACGTCGGTGTAAGGCAAGTTCTATCCTTACTCTCTCCCTTAGGCTTCGTGTTCTTTGCATTCCTAAATAATTCTAGGGTTGATTGAATTACTAAAACGTTATCTATTTATGCTAGAACTTGAATTAAAACAGTATGGTTGCATGCTTGCTTAAACTGTTAACACGTGATTTTTGCTTGCTTATTTCTCTGTTTAAACCTATGTATAGAATGTATTAAAGACTTAATCATGGACTGGGGAACCTACTGGAATTGAGTTACAACTTCTGGAAACCATAGCATAAGGTAGGGGAGTTGCAGAAGGGTTCTGAAGAAGAGGGAGTCGGAGAATACCAGGCAGAGAGGGAGAAAGCCAGCTCTCCCTAAGAGGAAGCCGGCTCCTTTTAACTTGGAGGCGGCTCCTTTTGGTTTGGAGCTGGCTCCAATGCTAAAGGAAGCGGCTCTAAACTTTAGGGAGCCGGCTCCTTTATGCAATTTTCATTTTTTTTTTCCCGTTTTCAGTCAGATTTGGTTACAGCGGTTGGTTTTCTGTGGTTTCAATTGGGTTTTGTGATGTATGTGGGATGTATGGATGATGCTTAGAGATAGTTAATAAGGTCCCAAGAGGTGTTAATAAACTAATTACTTGGGTAGCTCAGACAGTAGATGGTTTAAATCAATTAATACACTGTTTAGAGTTTAAAGATTCTGTTAGCAATTTTCTGAGACGGATAATATAATTAAAACATGTTTCACTTCATATCATGATCATGTACTTGACTTATATTTGTTTTGGATGAGTTGATATCGTGTGATTTAGGTTTTAAACAAACTTAGCACTACTGGATTCTGGGAATACAATAGGTTAAACATGTCTATATACCTATTGTAATTCTGTTTTTTGATGTTTTCATAACTACAGTTAATACCAATTGTTAGATTTATGAACTTAGTTGATATTTACTTTAATATCTGTACTATCAACTGCTGGCTGTTGAAAACTATTAAGATTTACACGTAATAGTATACCGGATTTTATGGAACTGTAGGTACTGAGCATGTTTATGTGTATACTTTTACTCTACTTATTGATGCTCACATCACTACTGTTGTTATCAATTATTTGATGTATGGAGTTAGTTGATATTCACCTCAGTTGTCGATATTATCAACTGCTGGATGGTTGAATAGTATACACCAGTATGGGACGGTGGTCTACTAGGGACAGTTTGGTTTCAAAATACCAAAACCTACCTACTCTAGATTAATGAATGGATTAACTAAAAGTTAAATCTTATGAATTGTAGTGTCATGGCAACAACTAGTTGAGCGGCACCACTATGGATCTTGGATAGATTTTAAATATATTATTATTATGGTACCTCGATATGAGCTTGAGTCTCAGGATCGATGGTTAGGGAGCGTATATGCGTTGGGATGCATAACTGGATACGATGGTTGGAGGTGTACCCTGTTTAGGCCTAGGTACACATGCCCACTTTGTGTACGTTTTAGCATGTTATCTTTATTCAGGTTGAGACCAGCCTGTAGTCCAGAGAGAGTCCTTTAGTGTGACTATATATATACATTTACGGACTATTAACTATTGTTGAATTGTTTAGGGTGTATATGCGTATCGAGCCTCTATTTGGATTGTAGTAGTATAAAACTTGCGCGTGGGCCTGACCCACTTCTATTTTTCAGGTACACGATAGTTCCAGACCTAAACGTGTTTGTGCTGAGCAGAGGTTTCTATTCAATCTTCCGACGATGTAGGATTATCTCCGTAGTTTATTTCTGGATGTTTATTTCAGTTGTTTTATTTCAGTTTGGATGTTTATTAGGGGTCCACTAGAGATGGATTCCCGAGTTGTAAACGTTGGACGTTTTGGAGGATTGAATTATAATTATTTATCTGGAGGATTTTATATTTATTTTGTTTCCTTATTTAAATTCTTAAGTTTTATTCTGTGTTCGATTTAAAATACTTTAGTTGTATGATATTCCCTCGGGTTTGGGCCTGGGCCTGATCAACCCGTGTCTCGGATCCGAGGGGTATCACATACCTCAACCCTCCATCAATCCCCACATGATAAAATGAAACCTCCCCAGAAGCTATCTCTGCAACCTTATCAATGCACTGTTGATCTGTGAGTTGTGCCTTCAGTATCTTGTGAATGATCGAAGATGTAACTACCATATAAGCCATCAAAGCATTGGACAACTCATCAACTGTCTTCAAAGCATCCCACGTGTGGTGAATAATGCAAAAAGGCTATCTTAGGGTCAGCCACTGAGCGCATCTGCCACCACATTCGCTTTCCCTGGATGGTACTGTATAGAGAAATGATAGTATTTCACAAACTCTAACCATCGGTGCTGTCTCATATTCAGCTCCCGTTGAGTGAACAAATATTACATACTCTGAGGTTTACTATATAATCTGAAAGACTCTCCCAAGAGATAATGCCTCGAAATACGTAAGGCAAAGACCACAGCTACTGTAATACCCCTCGGATCTGAGACACGGGTTGATCAGGCCCAGGCCCAAACCCGAGGGATGTCAAACAATTAATATGTAACCGAACACAGAATACAAAATTGAATTTAAGAAATAAAGTTTAATAGCTGACGGAAACTAAATTAAATCCTTTAACAATAAATATTTAAATTCGGTAATCCAAAACCTCCATAAGTTTACAACTCGGGAATCCATCTCTAGTGGACCCCTAGTAAAAATCCCAAACTGAACGAAAATAAATAACTGAAGACGAAATCCAAATCCAATATCTGGAAAGAAGTCCTACGTTGTCGGTAGAATAGAAGATCGTCTCTGCTCAGCTCGAACAAGCCCTAAGACCTCAAACGTCTAGTACCTGAAAAATGATAAATGGGTCAGGCCCACTAGCAAATTCTATACTACTACTACCCAAGCAGAGACCCGATATGCATGTACATCCTAACCAATCCAACAATAACTAAATAGTCCGTAGATACATATATATATAATCACACTACAAGACTCTCACTGGACTATAGGCCCGTCTCAACCTGACTAGTAGGCACCATGCAAAACGCACCTGAGGTGGGCATGACTACCTAGACCTAGCAGGGTACACATCCAACCATCATAGCCAGCTATGCATCTCAATGCATATACGCTCCCTAGCCAACGACTCTGAGACTCAAGCTCATATCGTGGCACCATAAAAATATATTTAAATTCCGTTCCAGACCAAAGTGTCACTCAACTATTTAGTGATCTGACACAAAATACAGGTAGGACTTAACTTTTGTAGTTAATCCATCCCTTAATCCAGAGTAGGTAGGACTTAGCGTTCTTTTTGAGCCAATCCCCCTAGTATGTCACCGTCCTATACCGGTGCATACAAACCATCCATCCAGTATTGAAAATATAAATGACAGTATACATTTCAATATCAATATCTCCGATATAGGCATAACAACATCCATCTAATTGTTGATAATACATATATGACAGTATAACATATCAATATTAACATGTCCCATCATAAGCATAACAAGAATGTTTAACTAGTATGCCTGTACAGTACATCTAGTACTCGATTCTCTAACAAATTTAAAATGCAGAGAATAAATATAACCATCATGTACTTCACAATAAGCATAATAATAATATTAACAGTAATTACATGCTTACTTGTACTTCCTCCCCAACATCCCACAAGTTGACATAAACAGTTCTTGGTAAATATCAACCAGTTTCTTATTAAGCATTAACTGGATCTATATTAGTTATCTAGCCGAATATCATACCACTGTTATATGATTTACATATCAAACTCCTAATTCAATGGCTAATTTGAAATTACCAACTTGAATCATTTGCAACATTGCAACCATATAAACTTCCTTAAAAGTTTCTTACTGTCACTTACAAACATGTAATCATTCTGAAATCTAATATACTTCATTTGAATTACATAAACATGTTTAAACAATATATATCCATTCCCAGATAAATAGCAACTCATAAGGTTATGCACTTTAAATCCTCTACCTCCAAAAACAGTCCACAAGTTTACTTAAAACTGTAATGGGTTAATCTACCGATTTCTTTGTAATTTACTATGTAGTATCACACCCTCAGAAGTTTTAATAAAACTTAGATGCTACTAAAAACATCCCTGTATAGCTCCTAACTGTATCTGGAAACACCCAATTCTGAAACCCGTAGCCAAAACCATCCCCGAAAAAAGCAAAAAACTGAAAACTGTTGAAGGAGCCAGCTCCCTAAACATTGGAGCCGCCTCCAATTGTGGTGGAGCCGCCTTCACTGGTCCTAGAGCCGGCTCCACACATGGTGGAGCCACCTCCACCATTTTGTGGAGCTTGCTCTACTCAACTAGAGCCGGCTCCTCCCCTGTTGCGTGATCTTCTCCTACTCCGGCGATGTCCGGCAGCTTTGTTCCTCCAAACCAAGTTTATTAATGATTAAAACTAGATCCTAAGGTGTTCCAAAGTTAATTAACTTCATTACTTATTAGCCAAATTCAATTGGAACAATAATTTAGCAAAAACAATTTCCGTACCCCAAAACCAAAACCATAAATTTATACTGTATAGAATTTGTTTAATCCTTCAAACCAACTTTCTTTCCAGTTTAAAACTAAATCCTGAGGTGCTCCAGAGTAATTTAAATTCATTATTCATTAATCAAAACTAATTAGAACAAGAATTATGCAAAAATCGTTTAAAAACGAACAAGTTACAGATACAGAAAACACATACTGTTTTAAAAACTAAACAACTGTGCAAACCAAGTTAAAACAAATTCAATTAAATTTATTTCATCCTGGAATTCAATTAGGGATGCAAAGAACACAAGCCAAAGAGATAGAGTTAGTATTAGAACTTGCCTGCGAGATTTTGAATTAAAATCTCTGCGTCTTTCTCCTAAGCTTTCCCGATGATCCTTCAGTTTTGTCCCAGACCTCTCTATACGTTTCTTGTTTTCAGTATACTGTGAATAGGGTTTTTGATCTCTAAACCCTAAGTAGTCGTCTAATGCTATATTTATAGGCTTAAGTAAAACCTAAACCCTAATACTAATTGAAACCAAAATTATACAACCGACAATATAATTAATCCTATACTAAGTCGGCTATAACGTGAAAGAAAATTAAAACCAAACCCTAAATTCCAATTACCCATTCACCTTATCCACACAATTATACCCAAGAAAGAAAATACATCCAATTAACGTAATGACAGAAAATAAAATACAATTTAATAATTAAGTAATTAAAAATAAAAACAAATCAAATAACAATTAACTAAAATAATTAACCAATTAAATAAGTCAATAAACAAGTCATAAATAATTCACAACAATTCACAATTAAACAACAAATTCACAATTAAATAAATTAAAATGCAATTAAACAATTAACTAAATACCCGAACCATCCTTTTAAAATTAGGGGTATTACAGCTGCCAACTCCAAATCGTATGTTAGATAATTAAGTTCATGAGGCTTAAGCTTACGAGATCCATACGAAATTGGTCGTTCTTCCTACATCAAAGCACATCTAAGACCTTACAAAGAAGTATCTGTGTAGACGAAATACACATTCCCGCTCTGTGGTATAGACAGAACCGGTGCAGAAGTCAATTTGCTCTTTAGTTCATCAAAAGTTTTCTGATAGTGTTCATCCCATATGAACCGTACACCTTTCTTAGTCAAATGAGTGAGTGGTTCTGCTATCTTCGAGAACCCGTGAACAAACCTACGATAGTATCCTGCCAATCCGAGGAAACTCCGAATCTCCGTAGGTGAGGTAAGCTACCCCACTCCACCACTGCTGAGACCTTGGCTAGATCTACCGCTATCCCCTTCTCTGACACTACATGACCTAGAAACTTCACTTCTCGCTGCCAAAATTCACACCACTTGAATTTAGCATATAACTGGTGTTCACGAAGCGTTTGCAACACTGTGCGATAAAGTCTAACATGATCGTCTTCTGTCTTAGAATAAATAAAAATGTCATCAATAAATACGATGACAAACTAATCTAAGTAAGCCCTGAAAACTCTGTTCATTAAATCCATGAATACTGCTGGTGCGTTAGTTAATCCAAAAGGTATGACACGAAACTCATAAGAACCATATCTAGTGAGAAACGCTGTCCTAGGAACATCTTGCTCCCTAACCCGAAGTTGATGATATCCAGAACGTAAATCAATTTTAGAGAAGTATGCAGCTCTTGTCAATTGATCAAAAAGATCATCGATCCTGGGCAAAGGGTACTTGTTATGAATAGTAACCTTGTTCAACTCCCTGTAATCTATACATAGGCAAAGTGAACCATCATTCTTCTTCATAAACAAAATTGGTGCTCCACAAGGTAAAGTACTCCTACGAATAAAACCCTAACTGAGCAATTGCTAAATCTGATCCCTCAGTTCTCGCATCTCCACTGGTGCCATTCTGTATGGTGCCCTAGCAATAAGCGCAGTGCTTGGAGCTAAGTTAATCACAAAGTCTATCTCTCGACTAAGTGGCAACCCTGGAATCTCTTGAAAGACATTTGGAAATTCCTGTACAATTGGTATGATATCTAGTGATACAGTAATCTCCTATTCGGTCGTCTCTTCTATATAGAACAAATAAGTGCTAGAAGCCATGTTAGAACATGGCATAGCGACGACGTACATGTCTTGACTAAGTATGTCGAATATTACAGACCTATCATAACAGTTAACTTGGGCATGGTAGTGAGCTAACCAATCCATCCCGAGTATCACGTCATAAGTGTGCATGTCCAGAACCAATAGATTGGCTATAAATCTAAGTCGACCAATATCTAGTGTCATAGGCCTATCACTCTTATGTAAAATAGCAGTATCGCATATAGGTGTAGAAATACCATGAGGTCTATCATATACTCAAGTTGTCATCCCAGATAATGCAACAAAAGAATTAGACACGAATGAATGCGTAGCACCCGTATTAAATAAAACATGAGCATGTGTACCATGAATAGGAAACATATCCTCAACAGCCTGAGGTGCCTGAACATCCTATGGCCTAGGGTTATACACCCTGCCATAATGCAACTGTTTCAGTGCCTGTCCCTGTGGTTACGACAGTGCTGGTAAAGACGGGAAGGTCTATCCCTGAATGCGCTAAATCTGTGGAGCGGGTAAAGGTAATAGTGCCCTCTGTAATACCCCTAAAACTTAAAAAGGATATAATCCGAACTTTATTATTTATTTTATTGTTTTCAGTATTTATTTTAATTATGTTTGAGGTGCTTACGTGGCTAGGTGTTGATGGGTTTAATTACAATAATTGATTATTGATTTGCATTTATTATTTGTGATTTGAATTAAATGGATTTAATTGTTTTATGTGAATTATTTGAATTAATTAAATTGTGAATTTGTATTTGTTCTATTTAATTTCCACTATGGTAGGATTAGGTTAGGGTTTTAGTGTTATTATCACCTTCAATTATGCAGCTGACGTTGCTATAATATAGGTTGGTCTATGGGCCAGATAAATCATTTAGGGTTTAATGGAACCTAGAATTGGTGGTCTATAAATATACCAGTGATGTTCTGCCTAGGGTTGAGGGTTGTATTCACGATATAGAAAAGGCAGAAGTAAGTTGGGAGAAGTCTGGGAAGCAAAGAGAGGGAAGAAATAGAGGGTTGGCCGGAGACTTTAGGACGACGTCGGTGTAAGGCAAGTTCTAATCCTAACTCTATCCCGTTGATTCGTGTTCTTTGCATGTCTAACACAACTCCAGGGAACTGTTAAGGATTAAAATTAAACTGGATTTATTGTACCTCTATTGTTTTAAAACTGATTATAGTTGTTTTAAAACTGATTTATTGTACCTCTATTGTGTAACTTCTGTTTAATTCGAGTAATCTGATGAGTAATGATTCTAATTAGTTCTATAACATGTTGGGTTGGGAAGCACTAGAATTAATTTAGGTTGCAGGTTTGATTTGCTACAACAGTCGATGCTCAAGAATGCTTAAACTGCTCGTATTAAATTCTTTTTACAAAATCCATGTATTAAATTGAGTTTGGTAATTGAACAGAGAATTCAATAGATTCTGGAACATGTGGAAACTTAGTTTAAACATCTAAGAACCTTAGGATTGGAAGACAGTTCCTCAGAAATTCACCGGACGTGGAGACGATGAACACACAGAAAGAGAGACGGCTCAAAGTTTAAAGAACAGGCTCTTTGGAAACAAAGAGCAGGCTCTTAAAATCAAAGAGCCGGCTCTTAGGGGACTTTGAGCCAGCTCCAAGACTAGGAGAGCCGGCTCCTAGCAAAGAAGAGCAGGCTCCTTCAAGGTTTTTCCAGTTTTTGATGTTTCGGCGACCGTTTAGGCTACGAGGGTTGGATTTTGGAAATTTCAGATCCTGTTAGAAGGTATAATTGGGGTTTTCAGTATGTTCTAAGGCCATATTAAAGTTTCTAAGGGTTGGTTAACTGGATTAAAACACTGGTGTTTATATTAAAACAAAGCATAAATTGTTAGAGGCAAATCTGGTTACCGTTTTTGGAGATGTAGAGGTTTAATTGCCTTTAATCTAATCTAGCAGATTACTAAGGATGGTTACACCATGTTAAACATGGAACTGTGGTAGGTACAAGTATGCCTAAGCTTTAATTACTGCTAGCTATGGATTAACTGTTATATAGAACTTAACTCGTTTCAGTTTTGAGCATAAAGACATGTTAAGTCGATTGTTGTTTTGATGTCGTATTAAATTCCTACTGTTATAACAATCTGATGGGATGCTATTGGGTGTAAATTAGACTCCTATGATTAGTTTTAAAAACCAATAGAGTGATAGGAATGATCCAGTGAAGGAGCTGAGAAGCTGAAACAGAGCAGAACGGAGAGAAAGCTCATAGGGGGAAGGAGAGCCAGCTCTATAATGCCAAGAGTCGGCTCCCACCTGATTAGAGCTGGCTCCAAGGTTGTATGGAGCCGGCTCTAGGCTGTTTTGGAGCCTGCTCTACTTTGCCAAGAGCAGGCTCTTTCCAATTTGAGGAATTTGACGCATACTGTAATGTTTTTAGCTACTGTTTTGGCACTTGGGGTTCTTGAACAGTTTTAGAATTTTAATGGGGTTTTCATTAATTAGTTTAACCTGTAATCAAGGTCTTTAATTGCATAAAATACCCCTTTTGTGTTAATGGAATTAATAGTGCGCTATTTAACAATTATGCGTACGGTTAACGACTGGAAGGCAATTAATTGTCTAGTTAAATTTGACAATTTAAGATGCTATAACATGATTCTAAATTAGGTTTTAGATGCACGGTGGAGTCTTTTAATTAACAAATTGGACTTAGGGCTTAGGGTATGGCTCCGTGTTAAAGGATAAAATAGAATACGAGTATAACACTTAGTACGTTGTTACCGGATGGAAAGAACTAAATTGCTTAAATTAATTTAGCAATTGTTTGGATTATAACATGATTATAAAACTGGTTTAAATGCATGATAGAGTTGTTGATTTAGTAAAACTGATCTATGCATGCTCTGGATGCTGGTTGTTGAACTATTAAACCGTTTCTTGCAAATACATGGTTTAGATCTTGGATTTAAATTGCTGAAATTTGAATTATTTTTCTGCAGTGGTATGAATATTTGGTTTAGGACTGTAAATTACTTGCTTTTAATTTATATGTTGTAATTTACACGGATATGGAGAATTGTATGCACCGGTATAGGACGGTGACATACTATGTATGGTTTAGCTCAAAACGCTAATTCCTACCTTATGGATTTTAATTGGTGAATAGTTTTACCTGTTCTATCAATTATATGGATTTTGTGGATTGTATGCACCGGTATGGGACGGTGGCATACTAGGGACCGACTAATTCAAAATACTCAGTCCTACCTATTTTGGAATAAGGGTGCGAATTATAAAAACATAATTCTCCTTATATTTAAGTCTGTGCGGTTGAATAAACTGAACGACTTATGGGATCTCTTGTATAAGTCTGTGCACCTGAATAAGTTGAATGATTTATTGGGTTTCCTGTTGATGGATATGTATGGATTTTAAATATATTTTTATGGTACCACGAGATGAGCTTGAGTCTCAGACTCCGCGGTTAGGGTGCGTATATGCAGTAGGATGTGTAGCTGGATATGAGAGGTTGAGGTGTACCCTGTTAGGTCTAGGTACTCATGCCCACCTATGGGTGCGTTTTCGCATGTTGCCTTCTATTCAGGTTGAGACCCTCTCTATAGTCCAGTGAGAGTCTTGTAGTGTGAATATACATATCTACGGACTATTTAGTTATTGTTGAGTTGGTTAGAATGTATATGCGTATCGAGTCTCTGCTTGGATTGTAGTAGATTAGAACTTGTTCGTAGGCCTGACCCACCTCTATTTTTCAAGTACTTGTCAGTTCCAGACTTAGACTTGATCGTGCCGAGCGGAGACTACTACTCACTCTTCCGACGACGTAGGACTTTCCTCCATAGTTTACTCTGGATGTTCTTTAAGTAGCTTCCATTTCAGTTTGGATTATTATTAGGGGTCTATTA
Organism: Cornus florida; assembly: GCF_030987335.1. NCBI lineage: Eukaryota > Viridiplantae > Streptophyta > Magnoliopsida > Cornales > Cornaceae > Cornus > Cornus florida. The sequence goes on from NW_026775572.1 coordinate 29,361,496, forward strand.
GAGATGGATTCCCGAGTTGTATTAGAATTGGAGAAGTTGGGTGTATCAGACTAATCATTTATTTATAAAATTTTATTCTGAGGTTTCCAGTTTTGGTTTATCATTCTAGTTTCTCTTCAGCAATTTATTTATTCCTATTTTTTTTCTTAATTATATTCTGTGTTCGTTTATTGCTAATTGGTTTGATATCCTCGGGTAATCGGGCGTGGGCCTGGCCAACCCGCATCTGGAAATCCGGGGGTATCACACCCTCTGTCCCTGTTACACATGCTAATCTGCTCTAGGTCACTGCCTGGAAGTGTGTCCAAGCTCCCCATAAGTATAGCAAGTACCCCTGAAAGTACCAAACGGCCTCATCTACTGGTTAGCCTGTAGCTAATCCCGTCCTGCCTATGGACCCCCATTCTGCTGCCTCTGAATAGGTGCCCTATCTCTGTGAGCATCTAAACCACCCTCGTGCTTCTTCCAAAATTGTTGTCCCTGAGATCTGCCCTTATCATTAAGTCGGTGTCCATTGACATTCCGTTTCTTAGCTGACTGATTAGCAGAGTCTCTATCACCCCGCTTTTCACCCCTAGCCTGTCTGAAGTCTACGGTCAACTGATACTGCTGTAGAGCGGTGTCTACCACCTGAGCATAAGTAGTGTAGGCTAGACTACCTGTAATAGATTGTTTAATAGACCACATAAGCTCCTTAACGAAGCTAGTATGTTTCTTCTCCTCAGTATCCACGTCCTCTGGAGCAAAAAAAAATAAGCGCGTGAACTGCTTCTCATACTATGCCACTGTCATGTTCCCCTACTCTATATTAAGGAACTCTTTCTTCATAGCTATCCTGACTACATATGGAAAGTACTTCTCATCGAAATGATCACTGAACTGATCAAAAGTCAATAAAGTCTTCTTCTCCACGGTGGTAACTGATTCCCTACACTGGAGTGCATCTCCGACAAGCTTGAAGGTAGCAAGTATTTGCTTTTGAACCTCTATGAACTTAACCATGCGAAGATGTCGCTTGATGTACTTCTTCCACTGGTGAGCTACTTTTGCATCGGTGGAGCCTGGGAATTTAGGTGGGCTCCCCTTTATAAAAGAACTCCTAGCTTTCTCCCAAGGATCTGTCTAAACCACTAGTGCTAGTATAGGTGCCTGTTAGATCTGTGGCTGATTTTGAAGTGCAGCTGCTACACTTGCTTCTATAGCTCGAGCAATGAGGTCGTTTATATGAGAAGGATACTCTAGATCCATGCCCTGATTGTAGCCCCGATCCTGAGACTCCTGAGTCTATTGTACTTCCTCCCACTCAATGTGGAACTGACCATCTTCCTCCTCCTAAAACCTAGGCAGTTTTTGCTCTTCCTTTATTTGTTGACACTGTAGGAAATCCTGCTGCCTACGTGCCGTTCCCATTTGCTGCCTATTTCTCTGATTGTCCCGTTCTTTTTCTAGCGTTAACTATTCTGTTAACATAGAAAGATAGACATCAGTACGATTTAAGCGAACTGTAAAAAATACAACGAATCCTAAACTTAGGCTTTAAATAAAAGAATACGTTATGCGGAAGTCTTAAAACGATAGATTCCTAGAAACACTTAAACCTGGGGTGCTCTGATACCAACTATGATACCCCTCGATTCTAGAGCCACGGGTGATCAAATCCGAGCACAGAATACAAGGGATATCAAACCATTAATATTTAAACAATCATTTGAATACAAAAATAATAATAATAAATAAATAAGCTGAAGGGAACCAAATAACAAATCCTTATTTAAAAATCCTCAAACAAATAATAATTAAAAATCCCATAATAAAATCCTCCAATCCTTTGATACCAGTAATTAGTTAAACTACAACTCGAGAATCCATACTGTGGATCCCTAATAATATCCTAACTGGAAAAAAATGGAACTGAAATAAAACTAATAACTAAAACATGAAGAAGAGTCCTACGTAAAGTCGGAAGAGTGAATGACTGTCTCTACTCGGCACGAACAATCTCTCAGACCGGAATTAACGAATATTTGAAAAAATAACGATGGGTCAGTGTAATACCCCTTGATTCTAGAGCCACGGGTGATCAAGTCCGAGCAAAGATCCGAGAGATACCAAACAATCAATATGTAAAAAAGCAAGAATACAAAAGAATTAAAAGATAAAATAACAAGCTGAAAAGAATTCTAATATGAAAAATCCTCAAACGAATAAACATTAATATAACTTAATCTTTCCAATCCGTACAACTCGGGAATCCATCAAGTGGACCCCTAATAATCCCCAAATGTAAATAAAATACAAAACCAAAATCCAAAACTAAAATAAGAACGAAAATCCTATGTAGTCGGAAGAGTGAGTGTCTGTATCTGCTTCATCATGATCAAGCTCTAAGCCTGATACTGACGAATACCTGAAAAATAAGAGTGGATCAGGCCCACATGCAAGTTCCATCCTACTACAATTCATACATAAACCCGATACACAGATACATCCTAGATAGCTCGGCAATAACTAAATAGTCCGTAAATATAAATATAAATATATCCACACTACAGGATTCTCACAGGACTACAGGCCCGTCTCAACCAGACTAGTAGGCATCATGCAAAACACACCTGAGTGGGCACGAGTACCTAGACCTAACAGGGTACACATCAAACCATCATAGCTAGTTATGCATTCCAATGCATATACGCTCCCTAACCATCGATCCTGAGACTCAAGCTCATATCGTGGTAACATAAATATATATAAAAATTCCATCCAAAACCAATGAAGTGCCGCTCAACTGTTTGTTGCCAAGACACGACAATTACTTAAGATTTAAATTTTTTAATTAAATCCCTATCCTTCATAATGCAGAAAAATAAAGCAAACATCCGATATATCGTTTAACTGTTTTAGTTGACAAGACATGCATCTATGTAGGATTTAACTGTTTTAGTTAATCCATTCCGTATGTACGAATAGGTAGGACTTAAAGGTTTTTTTATCTAATCCATCCCTAATATGCCACCGTCCCATACCGGTGCATATAATACAAATGATTCATAAATGATGCACATTTAATTGAACATCAAATACATCGAGAGACAAACATAGTAGAAGCCAGATATACGCAAGGTTCTATTATGCATCCAGTATATGATTCTAATCATATATTCTCCATTTAAATTGCTAAAATACAATAAACAATTTAAATCATCCATATCCATATAATTGACAGAAAAGAAATTTTAGCAGTTCATCAATTAACATCCATAGCATGATATTATGATTATCAGATTTATAAACTGAGCCCATTATACTAGAATTTCCAACCAATACTTCCATATTAGTTCATTTAAATTATTAGAACAAAAACTAGTAATAAGATCCTCCTCAATCATTGACGGCATGCAAATTAATATTTAAATCTCATGACGTCCATTTAATCCTCAATCATAATTCTTACACCTGATATAATGGCACTCAGAAGTCTAGACAGAGTACATTATATAAAGTCCTAATAGTATTTTAATACTAGTTTGTTTAATTTGCTAGAACAACCACTAGTAATCAAACTTTCGTATTTCGTGACAACATGTAAATTATTGTTTAATTTCATGGAGTCCATTAACACAGTATAAACCAACATTCCTGACCTTTATTAAATTATATATAAATATCATTTATATAAAATCTAAAGCATAACTCTTATACCAGTCCATTTAGTTTGCTTAACAAACTAGAAACTAAGTCTTCCTCCTTACTTGGTAGCATGCATAGTTTTCTTTAAAAATTCATAATACCCCTTTCCAGATCATAAACCAATATTCCTAGGTCTTTAAATATTTGATATATATTCTTTTAAAACCCCCCAATTAAACTTTAGTATTGCATTTTAGCCCTTGCAGTCCGAAAAACCACCAAAACCACTTGCTGGGCATTTACAAAAGGTAGAGCTGACTCCAATTTAAGGTAGAGCCGGCTCCACCCCCTTTGGAGCCGCCTCTACTTCATGTGGAGTAGGCTTCACTTCAATGGAGCCACCTTGTGATACCCCTGGATTTCTGGATGCGGGTTGGCCAGGCCCACGACCGATTACCCGAGGATATCAAACCAATTAGCAATAAACGAACATAGAATACAATTAAGGAAACAGGAATAAATAAAAATTTGCGGAAAAGAAACTAGAATAATAATCCAAATACTGAAACCTCATAATAAAATAAAATTAATAAAGAATTATTCAGATATATCAAAATTCTCCATTTCTAATACAACTCGGGAATCCATCTGGTGGACCCCTAAAAACTCCAACACTGAAATCATCAACTGAAGAACTCCACTACTAAATCATGAAGAAGCTCCTACGTCGTCGGAAGAATGAGAAGCCGTCTCTGCTCAGCACGAAAAAGATCTAAGACCTGGAACCGTCCGTTACCTGAAAAAAAATAGTGGGTCAGGTCCACGAACAAGTTTTATCCTAACTACAATCCAAACAGAGACCCGATACGCAGATACATCCTAGATGTCTCAACCATATCTATATAGTCCGAAATAGATAAATATATATCCACACTACAGGACTCTCACTAAACTATGCTAAGGGTCTCAACCTGAATAGAAGGCAACATGTAATACGCATTTGAGTGGGCATGACTACCTAAGCTTAACAGGGTATATCTCAACCAATATAGCTAGCTACGCATCCTACTGCATATACGCACCCTAACCGTCGATTATGAGACTCAAGCTCAGATCGCGGTACCATAATTTATATATATAAATTCCCATCCAAACCAATATAGTGCCGTTCAACTGTCGTTGCCATGACACGACATAAAATTAGGATTTAAATGTTTTAATTAAATTCCTATCCCATTTCTATATATGAGTTCCCACCAAATACAATGTTGTGCCGGTCAACAGTTCATTGCTCAAGACACAACATGAAATCAGGATTTAAACGTTTTAGTTAAAACCCTATCCTTCGTAATACAGAAATATAAACAACCATCAAGTATATTGTTCAACTGTTTTAGTTGACCGGACATGAAACCATGTAGGATTTAACTGTTTTAGTTAATCTATTCCGTATGTATGAATGGGTAGGGATTAGCGTTATGACCTAATCCATCCCTCCGTATGACACTGTCCCATACCGGTGCATACATGCAAATGATCTGTTAATGATGCAACATTATAAGCAGTACATCAAATAAGTCCATAGTATCCATATAGTTGGTAAACACAAAATTTAAACAAGTCATCAACTAAAAATCCAGAATCCATCCATGTAATTAAACAAGACAAAGTTTACTTAATTCGTCAAGTTAAAACCCAGAATCTGTCCATGTAATTAACGAGACAAAGTTTAAAGTTTCATCAAGTTAAAATCCAGAATCCATCCATGTAATTAACGAGACAAAGTTTAATAGTTCATCCAGTTAAAATCCAGAATCCATCTATGAAGTTGATAACTTAATTTATTTAACTTAAATTTCAACTAACTTAAAACACAGTCCAGCAGTTGACAACATTAGCAATTAGTAAAGTGTCAATTATGTCAAAGAATGATTTAATATCATTCCGGAAACCCACAGAGCATATCACATTCAATTATATTTAAGAATAACCATACAAATTCTTTTAACTTGCTAGCATTACAACATGCAGTTAAACATTCCCTATTTGTTTACGGTCTGTGATTAAATAACCAAAAATCCAGTTACTGATATATTACAAGTCAGATAACCAATAGAGTATATCATATCAAATTACCTTTAAATTATAATTATACCGACCCCTACTACTTGCTAGAACAGCAACACACCGTCAAATCATTCCCTCCCATGGACAATAAACAATTTAACCATTAAATTTTTTGAAGTTAGTTAAGTTTAACTGAAGAGACTAACCATCCTGGGACTATAACAGATTAATTAAAAATGCTTAGAAGCCCATTACACTTTCAGAATCACATCACAGCCCCTGAACCTCAAAAAAAAAAAAAAACACAGAGCTACACATACTGTGTAGTTTTTTTCATAGAGCAGGCTCCCCCACAAGACGGAGCCGGCTCTCCCTAGTCCAGAGCTGGCTTTCCCATAAGCGGAGCCGGCTCTCTTTGCCCTAGAGCCGGCTCTCACTCCTTTGAGAGCCTGCTACCCTTCTGCAACTTCCACGGCTTTCTTCTTCTTTTTTGGCCACTTCCACCTCCTCTGTTCCTTATTAAAACTGACCCTAAGCGTCTTAACTTACACCCAGTTATCATGTAAGTCCTTTGTTTACCACAATTTGCATTAACAGAACAATCAAAACCATTATCGATTCAACATGCTCAAACATCTACAGGTGAAACCAAACTTGCACAAACAATTTCAGTTTAAATTTTAAAACATACAGATAGTTAATTTAACCTATACAAAGCATGCATGATCTGTTTAATATCTATTTAAGATCCTAGAAAACATTTAAGAATGCACAGATCACAAGCCAAAGGGAGAGAGAGAGAGAATAGAACTCGCCTCTGTAGTTTTGGTTTGAAACCTTTAACCGTCCTCTGTCCAGAATTTCCGGCAACCTCTCGACTGTCGTCCACTCCTTTGTTGCCTTAGGTTCCACCCCTGATCACACCCCGTATTTCCCTCCTTGGTTCAGCCTTGGTACGTGGCTGAAACCCTAATTCTTCCTCCTCTGTTTTCCCTCTCTGTTCTCTCTATATTATACTGTACGTGTATAGTGTTCTAAACCCTTTTGAAAACCTATAACAATATATATATTGGCACCCAATAAAACCCTAAACCCAATCCTAATCCATCATGGAAACCTAAATGAGTCTTAGTCTTAGTCGGCGTGAGATAAAACTGCCTAGAACCCTAATCACATTACAATTTAATACACTAATAATTTATACCTAATTAACTCATAAAAAATGAATTTAATTCAATTACAAATATATATATATATATATATATATATATATATATATATATAAATACAATTAAACACATAAATCTCTTAAAAATCAATTAACAAATAAATTTAATTAACAAACCTTCCAATTCGCACAACATGTAATTTAATTTCACATAAAAGAGGAAACCACCAAAACACCTAGCCATGTAACCACCTATAATACTAAAATAAATAATGAAAACAATAAAATAAATAGTAAAATTCCAATGATATCCCTTTTAAAACTAGGGGTATTACATTCTTCCCCCCTAACAAAGGGAATTCCGTCCTCGGAATTCACAAAACTCTGAATTATTAACTTTAAAATTCATTGTCATTCATATATATTTAGTTATCCCTGGGCAAGTCTGTGATACCCCCGGATCTTCGGATGCGGGTTGGTCAGGCCCACGCCCGATTACCCGAGGTTATCAAACCAATTAGCAGTTAACGAACACAGAATACAATTAAGAAAACAGGAATAAATAAATTGCGGAAAAGAAAGTACAATGATAATCCAAAAACTGAAACCTCAGAATAAAATTTTATTGATAAATAGAACTATTTTGTTACAACTGATACTTCACGAATACAAATCGTTCTCCAAATTATACAACTCGGGAATCCATCTAGTGGACCCCTAAAATATCCCACTGAACTCAAATGACTAAAAAAAAAACCAAAGCCTAAAACATGAAACAAAATCCTACAGCATTGGTGGAGTGAATGCCTGTATCTGTTCAACACGATCCAGCTCTAAGACTGGAACTAACGAACACCTGTAAAAATAAGAATGGGTCAGGCCCACATGCAAATTCTTCTCTAACTGCAATCCAAACAGTGACCCGATACGCAGATACACCCTAGATATCTCAACAATAGCTATCTAATCCATACATATATATATATATATATATATCCACACTAAGGGACATTCACTGAACTATAGTAGGGGCCTTAACCTGAATAGAAGGTAACATGCGAAAACACACCCAAAGGTGGACATGAGTACCCAGACCTAACAGGGTACACCTTAACCTACTATAGCCGGCTACGCATCCACTGCATATACGCACCCTAACCGACGAGTCTGAGACTCAAGCTCATCTCATGGTACCATAACCATATATTTAAAATCCGTTCATATCCATCCTTAAGAAATCTAATAAGTCGTTCAGCTTATTCAGCCGCACAGACTTATATAAGAGATCCAGTAAGTCGTTCAGCATATTCAACTGTACATAATTAAATATAAGGAGAATTATGTTTTTTTAATTCGTACCCTTATTCCAAAATAGGTAGGACTAAGTATTTTGAATCAGTCTGTCCCTAGTATGACACCGTCCCATACCGGTGCATACAATCCACAAAATCCATATAATTGATAAAACAGATAAAACTGTTCACCAATTAAAATCCATAAGGTAGGAATTAGCGTTTTGAGCTAAACCATACCTAGTATGCCACCGTCTCATACCGGTGCATACAATCCTCCATATCCATATAAATTACAACATATAAATACTAAGCACGTAATTTATAGTCCAAAACCAAATATCCATATCCTTGCAGAAAAGTGTTTTAAGTTTCAGCAATTTAAAATCCAAAACCATGTAAATTACAACATATAAATACATGTTAGTAATTTACAATCTGAAATCATTCCAAACAATTGCAGAAGAATATTTATTATTTCAGCAATTTAAATCCAAAAGTTAAACCATGTATTATTTAACGGTTCATCAACAAGCATCCAAAGCATGAATAAATTAGTTTTAATAAATCAACTATTCTATCATGCATTCAAATAAGATTTAAAATCATAATATTATCCAAGAATTTGCTAAAAATTAATTCTAGCAATTCAGTTCCTTTTATCCGTCAATAGCAAGCTAGGTTGCATACTTGTATATTGTTTTGTTGTTTAAGCACCCAGCCACAAACTATGCTACAAGTCCAATTTATTAATTAAAGGACTCCCTCATGCATCTAAAATTTAATTTAGAACATATATAACACCTTAAATTGTCAAATTAAAATTAAACAATTTATTTCCTTCCAGCCGTTAACCGTACGCAAAATTGTTAATTAACGCACTGTTAATTCCATTATTACAATGAGGATAGTTTATGCAATTTAAGATCTTAATTACATGTTAAATTAATTATTTAAACCCCCATTAAAGTTCTAGAATTTTTCAAGAACCCCAAGTGCCCAAACAGTAGCAAAAAGTTCGTAAAAACATTAACTGAATATGCAAAATGAAGGGAGCCTGCTCTAATCCTAAAAGAACAGGCTCTTTTAGAGGTAGAGCAGCCTCTTTTAAAGGTAGAGCCTGCTCTACTTCCTCTAGAGCAGGCTCTACTCATGGGGGAGGCGGCTCCTCCCTCCATGGAGCCGTCTCTCTTCCCCTATGAGCCTCAGTTCAGTTACTTCTCCGTTTCCGACCGTTCTGCTTCTTCTCCGGCCTTTTTCCACCATTCAATTGATTTCAAAAACTAATCCTAAAGGTCTTATTAATACCAAAGATCATCCCAATGATTTGAAAACAACAATTAAAATCAACTACAGAAATTAAATTCGCTACCGAATTAACATGTGTTAAGAACAAAACTAAAACTATTTTTCAACAACAATTCTACTGAACTTAGGAGCCTTATCAAATTTAATTAATTCAAGGTCTTAATAACACCCAAAATCAACCTTCTAATCCTTCTGTGAAACCCCAGAATCAACAGAAACATTCCCATGCTCCAAAGTAACAAACAGTTCGTAGAAAAGTTTACAGAACATTCACTATTAAAGAGAGCCTGCTCTAAGTTTTAAAGAGTAAGCTCTTTTGAGCCTGGAGCCGGCTCTATAGGTCTTAGAGCCGGCTCTTTAAGTGTGGGAGCCGGCTCCCACATCCATGGAGCCGGCTCTCACCTCATTTCAGAGCCTCCGTCCCCGTTCTGCTCCATTTCAGCCTATTTGCTCCACCTCCGGTCATTCCAGTTCCTCTGTTTCTCTTAAATACTAAACTTACTAGTCTTATAAATACCTAGTATCATTCCAATGGCCTATCTACAGTAGTTGGAAACAACTACAGAGGCTAAAATTGCAACTAACTTAACATACATTAAGAACAGAATGCTGAAACGAAAGCATGCATAAATTTTGTTTTACAGAATTGATATCAACACCTACAGATTATTGATATAACATGTACTAAACATATAATTTCCAATTAAAGTTCAATTAAACCCTAGAGACTATCTAGGTGCACAGAACACAAGCCAAAGGGAAGGAGAAAGAGAAGAACTTGCCTGCAGTTTTAGTCTCAAAACTTTGTCGCCGTCTTCCTAATTTCCTGCAAACACTGACCACCTTCAAGCCTCCCATGGTTTTGTTTTAATCCACCATAACTCTCCCTTGGTCCTCTCTGATTTCCTCCTTGACAATCCTTACAATGCTTTGTTCCTCTACCCTCTGTTTTTACAGAATAACTCTACGTGTATGCTATGTGATATATCGTAAACCCTAAGCTTAAATCATAATGGTATATTTATAGGCTTAATACCAAAACCCTAATCCTTGTCATAATAGAGACAAAGCCCTAAACTTAATCCTAGTCGGACCATAATAAAGCCTACGATTAAATTCTATGTCGGCTACACCAGATGACGTCCCAAAACTTGTAAGTAAAAATAACTTAATATATTTAAAAACTCACGTAATTTAATTCACATAAGAATTCCAATAAGTCAATAAATGCAAACAAACAATTTCAATTAAATCACTATAATGCAATTAATTCAATTAATGCAAATAATTCAAATAAATCAAATAATAAACACAAATAAATAATTTGACACATAAACACTTAGCCACAAAATAAAAATGCACATAAAATAACATTTAAATTCCAATTTTTTATCCCTTTTAAATTAGGGGTATTACAAAGTCAACCATGCCTCCATAAGTATTTTTGATACTTTGACAAATCAACCATGCCGACAATTCAACCATGTCTTTGGCAATTCAGCCATGCCCCCTTAAGTATTTAATTATACTTTGGCAAATAAACCAAGCCTACAAGTCAACCATGTACTGATAATTAAACTTAACTATGAACTAAATCACTCATAGTCATAGCATGCATGTCATATGCAGCACCTTAGTTTAAAACCAACCTATCCTGATAAACTAATAAAACATGTTCGTATACCAATCGGTTCATCAAAACAAATTTTCGATATCTCAATAAACCTCAGAATCATCTGAGTACATTGTGAAGAAGTGACGAAAATTTACATCGCACTCACTCCGAAAACATTAACAGAAACTAATCCTCCAGTACCTTAAAACCCTATCTGAGTAAGGTATCACCTCCATTAAGATCAACCCCAATATTTGAAATTGACTTCCTTAATTTCCTTAGTGTTAGCCTGTGTCATTTTTATACAGGCTAGAACTCCAACTATGAACTCAACAATGAAACGAACAAGATGAATATTCTATCGGTTATTGAGAGCATCCACGTCCTTATTCCCTTCCACCAGACAGAACTTAATGCAAAGTGCGAATCACCACGTTAATGCATCTAAGTCGCCTTGTAATCCCCTCTATACATATGAACTGATGTCCTACCAGTTCGAAATAAACCTGCATTAAGCTGATTTAATAAAGAACCTAACTAACATTCTAACCAAAATCCAGACCCTTTTGAATAGTCAGCAATCCCTCAACTAATTCCTGTGAAAATGCTCTATCATTTCCACCGCAGTATAGAAAATGGCTGCAAGGATCCAATAATCTCGAATGGTTCAGCTCGATCATAATAGTGATAAACATACCGATAAGACAATCAACCGGTAATTCCATGCATCGAAAGTCAACTCACGATGACTTTCCGCACACAACGTGCACTGCTCCTTATACAGACGTTCGGTCTCTCCTTCCTGTCCTTGACACATCCTATTTCTCTAATATAGGTAAGTGCCCAGTTAATTCCCTGCCTCGTCCTATTTCTTTAATATAGGTAAGTGCCTAGTTAACTCCCTGTCTCGTTTCAATTGAATATAAAACCTTTCCCATCCTCCATATAGGCATCGGTATCGGAGCAACAGCTAATTGTTGCAAAAGATACCCTTAAAAAAAAAAAAAAATCCCACATTTTATATAGTGTAGAAACTTTGGTTCCTCCTCCAAGTGCACACCAGCCACTCCTCCAAATGACACCCTTGTAAATAATGTCTCGATTACGAATAGACTGATAAAGCTTAAATTTGTCCACTATCCCCACTCGATGTCATTCCAATAAGTACCTACCAGCCCGAAATCCTCCGTCCGAACCTTAGTGGCATTACAATGATCTTTACCTACCATAACCTCACGAATCCCCAAAACATTAACAACCACCATCTCTTTATAATGTTATACAAACAAATCCCTACCTAGCATAGAGTATATGAATCAATCATTATAGATTATTTGACTCATGTTGATAGTTTAACTATCATTTCCCAAGTAGCATACCACACTGATGCATATCCAGGTCCAATAGATTGGCTAGAAGTTTGTATCTCTACCCAATCTTATGACCCTATATCCATAAATCCTAGTGTACATAGCGCTATTACCCATGTCATCACAATAATAGTTGGTTGATCACATACTTGTGTCCCCAACCAATCCATACTCCCCATCCGAATAATTTAACAAAAATTAAACACGTAATAACAAAAACGAAACACATAACAATCAAAGATGAAACACATAGATACACACAATACAACAAACAACCAAAATATAATTCTACTTAAGACATCCTCCATTCCAGAGAAGAAAACCTCCTTTGAACTCAAATTGTCAAATTTTCTCACATAAGTTCATTTTATAGTTTCGTTGGTAATCATCCCACCCTAAAACCCATCTATAACCATAGCTTAAAAACAACATTCTTTTGCCTAAGCAAATATCCAACGGCTTAACCCTCATCTTCCTTATACTCGGAATGCAAACCATCTATCGTGGCTTTACAACGCTACGTAGAATGTCACGACCTAATCCCCATTCCCTCCAGAATGTGATATAAAATCATATCTTTGTTCTGATAAGAACTTCATTCGATTCCCAAATGCCTAAAGAGTACTTTTCAATTAACTCTCTGAGAGACGACACGAAAATTCATCCATATGGAGATTGGGTCACACCAACGCTACTAGTATCATTCACTATACTGCTGGTAACTGAGAGCACCCTCGTGCAATCCGTCACCTTCAAACCTTAATATCCCCTTTCTTGGAGACGCTTCCATCTCCTTCCTTAGGATCCTCTTCAGAATCCTACCCTTTGCTTGTCTCCTTTTTGAGAACATCTGAAGTTATGTTGGCCCCGACATGGGGTGACCTAACACCGACATCTTAATCTGTTATTGGCGCATACTTTATACATAATGCCCACCTTAGAACTAAATCTTCGATCCCCAAGTTCTGTTTCTGCAAAGAACTTGACAACATCCTTCTTTACTCCGTTGGGTCCATATTGTTTTCGCCTTGAACCCGATCCTCCTCCTAGTGTCAACCATTCCATAACTATGGAATATAATTGACATCAGCTCCTCCTACCGAATTGTAACAAGACTACAAGGAATCTTAATATGGCTCTGAGTTTTTAAGAGACGCAACGCGGAAGTCTTATAACGAAAACACTCATAAGGATACTAGAACCTGGAGTGCTCTAATACCAACTGTGATACCCCTGGATTTCCGGATACGAGTTGGCCAGGCCCACGCCCGATTACCCGAGGATATCAAACCAATTAGAAATAAACGAACACAGAATACAATTAAGGAAACAGGAATAAATAAAAATTTACGGAAAAGAAACTAGAATAATAATCCAAATACTAAAACCTCAGAATAAAATTAAATTAATAAAGAATTATTCTGATACATCCAAATTCTCTATTTCTAATACAACTCAGGAATCCATATGGTGGACCCCTAAAAACTCCAACACTGAAATCATCAACTGAAGAACTTCACTACTAAATCATGAAGAAGCTCCTACGTCGTCGAAAAAATGAGAAGCCGTCTTTGCTCAACACGAACAAGATCTAAGACCTAGAACCGTCCGTTACCTAAAAAATAATACGGGTCAGGCCCACGAACAAGTTCTATCCTAACTACAATCCAAACAGAGACCCGATACGCAGATACATCCTAGATGTCTCAACCATATCTATATAGTCCGAAATAGATAAATATATATCCACACTACAGGACTCTCACTAAACTATGCTGAGGGTCTCAACTTGAATAGAAGGCAACATGCAATACGCACCTGAGTGGGCATGACTCCCTAAGCCTAACAGGGTATATCTCAACCAATATAGCTAGCTACGCATTCTACTGCATATACGCACCCTAACCGTCGACTATAAGACTCAAGCTCAGATCGCAGTACCATAATTTATATATATAAATTCCCATCCAAACCAATGTAGTGCCCCTCAACTGTCGTTGCCATGACAAGACATAAAATTAGGATTTAAATGTTTTAATTAAATCCCTATCCCATTTCTATATATGAGTTCCCTCCAAATACAATGTTGTGCCGGTCAACGGTGCATTGCTCAAGGCACAACATGTAATCAGGATTTAAACGTTTTAGTTAAAACCCTCCTTCGTAATACAGAAATATAAACAACCATCAAGAATGTCGTTCAACTGTTTTAGTTTACCGGACATGAAACCATGTAGGATTTAACTATTTTAGTTAATCCATTCCGTATATATGAATGGGTAGGGATTAGCGTTGTGACCTAATCCATCCCTCCGTATGACACTGTCCCATACCGGTGTATACATGCAAATGATCCGTTAATGATGCAACATTATAAGCAGTACATCAAATGAGTCCACAGTATCCATATAGTTGATAAACACAAAATTTAAACAAGTCATCAACTAAAAATCCAGAATCCATCCATGTAATTAAACAAGACAAAGTTTACTTAATTCGTCAAGTTAAAACCCAGAATCCGTCCATGTAATTAACGAGACAAAGTTTAATGATTCATCAAGTTAAAATCCAGAATCCATCCATGTAATTAACGAGACAAAGTTTAATAGTTCATCCAGTTAAAATCCAGAATCCATCTATGAAGTTGATAACTTAATTTATTTAACTTAAATTTCAACTGACTTAAAACACAGTCCAGCAGTTGACAACATTAGTGACGATGCAAAGAATTTTCTCTCTCTATTTGGACAGAATCTCATTACATTTTCAATTAAAAATAAATCCCCTCTCTTTCACTCTTTTTATTGCCCTTTTATAGGCAATTACAAGTGCTGTTGGACTATCAGTTTTGAGCTTTCTTTCCAATGGGGTTGGTCTTCTTCGGTGGATCCTCCGAGCTCGGTCCATTCTGTGGTGCTCTTGTATGGGCTGTATTTCAATTGTTTGCCCCTATGCCACGTCCGCAGACTATAATCGGCCCATATCACTTATTGTATCTTCAACTGCCCTCATAATTACTCCCTAATAATTAAGGGGTAATTATTAGAGGCTGCTAATCACGACTTGACGGCTCGAGAAGATCGCATGGAAGAATGGACGATTAGATTTGGGGGTCGGTGCTTCGAGATTCAAAAAACTCCTCGCTTTCCTGACTCCTCAGCCTTCGGGCCCACCTTGTCTTTATAAGCCTCATAGATGTTCCGTCGATTCTCTTTACCGTCTCCATCTTACTTTTCTGTTGTTCAAATCTTCTTCGGCGATTTCTTGCAAAAACTCATTTTTCCAGCGACCTAGTAGTACTCTTTGACGTTTTCACTCTCTGAGGTTAGTTTTGTTTGCCTTTTTCTTTCGAAAGACCTCTTTTTCTCCCTTAAAATCCTCATTCAATCTCACCATGACTATAGATCTAGATGTTCTTCGCATGAGACTTCATCTTCCTGACGATATACAAATTAGAAATTGCCCTAAAGAGGTGAATATTAGAACTGGTGTTGGCCTTCTTCCCGGCGAGGTTCTATTTTCCCACCTTCATCTTAACCTCCTTAGGTTCCCTTTGCATCCCTTCTTTAACTATGTTTTTAATAAACTGAAACTTTCCCCTTTGTAAGTAAACCCAAATTTCCTTAAGGTTTTATCTGTTATGTTGCTTCTGAACCATGACAGAGGTCTAGATCTGGACCTTGTAGATCTTCTCCTTTGTTACAAGGTTAGCAAAATCAGAATTGATGAACCGTTTTATCACTTCCATCCAATTGAGAAGAGGTCTATCTGCAAAGATAAAATCAAATCTGAGAAGGGTTGGAGGAAAAATATAATTGGGATTAGGGGATCCTGGTTTTCTCCAGCCGCAGAGGATTTCCCTATCCCGAGCGCTTTTGGAGAGTGCTCTGTCTCTTCATATAAAAAATACAAAACCCATAAAAGTGACTGTCCTTGCGAGATTTGCGTTCCTCGCTTTTGTACTTTCTTATGCCGTTCCTTAGGCATTCCTTGTGATGATTTGAGCTATGGTGTTTGCAGGGATAGGGATAACTATTTGAAGCAGTACATTCTGACCAACATTCCCTCTTGCACGGATCTCCTTACCTCAGACAACCTTCTAGCTCTCTCAGCCCTTGGCAAGACAATGAGTCAGCTCCAGATCCCTTCCTTCGGCAGAAGGAAAGCTGCCCCCAGGACCGTTGTTGCCCCTGCAACAACTTCTTCTCCAGTTTCAGTATCTTCCTCTACCACTATTTCTGATACCACTCCTTCCACCGATCCGAACGTAACGGCTACCGACCCGATCTCCAACACTACGACTGTCAATTCGAACGTGACCCCCTCTATCAGCAACCTTCCCAGCTCTGCTACTGCTACCGCACGGGAAAAGACGAGAGGAAAAAGGCATCAGCCTGATAGTGCTCTCAGCCTTGACGACGTTCCTCTGTCATAGAGGGTTAGGCCTTCTGGGCCGAGTGTGCATGTGCGCCCTCTAACTAGGCCTCCTACCCCCTCTGAGCATGCCTCAGCCTCTAAAACGGCACCATGGAACCCTCGCTTCATTGGAACAGACGGATCGTCTGTAAAGTCGGACGAGACCATGTTCAAGGACGGTCAGACCGCTATGGCAGACTACAGGAGCATGTGGACTCTTAAGGATATTGAGGTAGCCAAGGGTCTATCTCAGAAGGAAGTGTTCAGCCGGTTCCCCTTATCTGCCATGGAGGTAACTTCTGTCCCTCAATCAATGAATCTTTACATAGTCTTTACATTTAATTTCTTCTGACCATCTGCTCGGCTTAATCAGTTATCATGTATATCTCTACAGACCCTGTATAGGATGATGGCCATGCAGAAACAGGTTGAGCTGGTAAATGCAAAGGTTCGCATGCTCTCTGACAACCGTGGTGCAGCTAACAGGGAGAACGATGTTTTAGGTGCTCAGAATACCGGGCTGATGGTTTAGCTCAACAAAGTTGAAAAGGAGAGGGACTCTCTGAAAAAGGAGATGGACTCTCTTCAGGACTAAAAGAATGCTCTACAGCTTGAGAAGAGTGTCTGTCATACAGAGCGAGAATCCCTTAAGGTTGAGAAGGAAGAACTTCTACGCCTTCTGAGTGATGAGCAATCCGCTCGGATGGCCTTTAAGAAACGGGCTCTAGACGAGGGTAATGCTTTACTCAACACCATTAGTAAGGTAAATGGTGGTATGTTAGCTCTGCACGCTCGGTTTTCCAGGGTTGGGGCCCTCAGATATGCTCAGGGGTTCCGAGAGGGTTATACCAATCGTATTCCAGATGAGGGTCAGACCGGTTCTACCCCTGATGAGGTTGAAAGAAAGCTGGAGATTGATCATCCGGGTGTTTATGCCGACCCAGACTCCACCCCTGCTGAGGGCATATTTGATGAATGCCAAGAGATCGCCTCTTCCAGGATCACTCCTACTCCTTCTACTGCTCAGCCTCCGGACGTTCTTCTTCTGTCCACCATGACTCCATCCGTCACTGTTACTGAGGATGACCCTCGGAAAAATGATTCTTCCAATGCTATTGAAGATAGAACCCAGCAGAATGATTCTGTCATTCAGCTCGATTCTCCTCCCCTTGAGGATGGTAACGCCAACAATGATGAGAAGGCCGTTCAGCACCATCAAGAAGCTGACGGGGCAAATGCTTCTAGTTAGAACCTTTCTGATGTACTTACCTCCTTTCTTTTGTATTTTTACCATCTGTATACCTTAATATTTTTGTAACTCTGAAACTTCATTATTAATGAGATAGCTGACTTTTGATTGAACTCTTACCATAAATCCCTTGACTTAATGATTTAATGCTATCTGATCTGGTTCTTCTCTGTATGTCAGTGGCTGGCTTTCGGCTAGTGTGCCACTTTACCACACAACAAATTTTTTGTGCAAATTTTTGGAGTTCGGCTCATAGTGCCAGATGCCACTTACTTTGCTAAGTGATTGGCGCTCGGCTAGAATGCCACTTGCCATTTTCACTATTTTATTTTTTGGCAAGTTTTTGGCGTTCGGCTCATAGTGCCAGCTGCCACTTACTTTGCTGAGTGGTTGGCACTCGGCTAGAATGCCACTTGCCACTTTCACTCTTTAATTTCTTTGGTAAGTTTTTGGTGTTCGGCTCATAGTGCCAGCTGCCACTTACTTTGCTGAATGATTGGCGCTCAGCTAGAATGCCACTTGCCATTTTCACTCTTTTATTTTTTTTTGGCAAGTTTTTGGCGTTCGGCTCATAGTTCCAGCTGCCACTTACTTTGCTGAGTGGTTGGCACTCGGCTAGAATGCCACTTGCCACTTTCACTCTTTTATTTCTTTCACAAGTTTTTGGAGTTCGGCTCATAGTGCCAACTTCCACTTACTTTGCTGAGTGGTTAGCGCTTGGCTAGAATGTCACTTGCCACTTTCACTCTTTTATTTTTTTTGGCAAGTTTTTGGCGTTCGGCTCATAGTGCCAGCTGCCACTTACTTTGCTGAGTGGTTGACGCTCGGCTAGAATGCCACTTGCCACTTTCACTCTTTTATTTTTTTTTGGCAAGTTTTTGGCGTTCGGCTTATAGTGCCAGCTGCCACTTACTTTGCTGAGTGGTTGGCGC
This sequence comes from Cornus florida, assembly GCF_030987335.1. Classification (NCBI taxonomy): domain Eukaryota; kingdom Viridiplantae; phylum Streptophyta; class Magnoliopsida; order Cornales; family Cornaceae; genus Cornus; species Cornus florida. The sequence continues at coordinate 29,380,540 of NW_026775572.1, forward strand.
ACGGCTAGAATGCCACTTGCCACTTTCACTCTTTTATTTTTTTGGGCAAGTTTTTGGCGTTCGACTCATAGTGCCAGCTGCCACTTACTTTGCTGTTTCCATAAACTCAAATTTTCTTTTAGAAGAAGATAGCTTTTTATAAATTTTGGAATTCTGTACAACTGAAAATAAGTAATGCCAGAATTAAAACTTTAAACTTTCTACATATAATACCTTTTTAAAGATGTAGCATTCCTTGGCTTGTTAACCAACCTTCCGGCCATGGTCTCTAATATATATGCCCCCTTCCCAATGACCTCTGCAATTCTGTATGGTCCTTCCCAAGGTGACATCATCTTTTTAACCATTCCTACCTTCTTTTTCAAAATCAGATCGCTAAGTGCGAAATCCCTATGCTTCACCCTTTTGTTGTGGCTGCTAGCCAGTGATCGGTTGATCAACTATACATCAACATTCGCAATAGCACGAATCATTGTAAAATAGGGCTATTGGTCGGGTAAGTCGAACCACTGGGACTGCGCTAGTCTTACGGCAACCTTAGTGTCTAGAATCTTTCTAGAATGATGAGGGGGTGTTCATAAAGGTTTTGTTTGTTGTCACTTAAATTAGGAATTCAAAGTGCATAAAACACTAATTTGCAAGGAATTTAGGATGAAATAGAACAATAGAGAAGAGGAGACTAGGGAAGTGAATCCGCCTCCATCCCTATACATATGCTAGATTAGACCTAAATTGGGGGAAAAATAACATATGATGGTCAAGACTTACATAGCAACACATGGTTGCCATATAAGTAATCAAGAGGTACATTAGGTCTCAAACAAGTATAATCCATCAAAAGATAAACATGCTTAGACTACCTAACTAAGGTGTAGCTTATACACATTTACTTAAATGAGAGACTATCAAGTTCTTGACAAAATGATAAAGCACATGGAGTCAGAGATGAAGCATACACCATCAAAGGATTTCCTAAGCAATGGTCTATCAAAGTCACCTATCAACATGCCATGAAACCATTTCATAACCTTGCTTCCACTCTCACCATGAAAAACTCAAGCAATATGATTACTCTAAGACATCATCTAAAGCAAGATAATCAACTTAAAGAAATCATCCATACATGTATCAACATTCATTACAACAAATGAGGTGCTCTTGGTTATGAAAAGACCATAAAATATACATGGAAAATCCCCAAAATAGACTATCCTAGGATATGCTTACAAGGGAGGGACTTCATCACCTCCCTAGAGAAAGAGTTAGTTACCCATTGCTAAGCTAGAAGAAGGAAGAAGCTCCATCTTCATGGCCATTTTCGTGCAACCTTCTTGGAGCTTGAAGAACACACCTCCTTTGCTCCCTTCTCTCTCCTCTAATCTTGTAGAAAATGTAGGATCTCAAATGTGTGGCCTTTGGTTGCCTTTTGTCCTCCAACAAAACCCTCTCTCTCCTCCAAGGAACACCTCCAACCACTTCATAAAGAAGGAAGATGGCATTGAGGAAACCAATGTGCAAGTGGCTGAAATTGAGCCATTTCTGAGTGCAATCTGCCTGATTTTCGAGCACTCGAAGAGTGGTCTCGAGCACTCTAAATTAGTGTAATGTGCAACATGCTCTTCTTGCTTAGCACTGACCTACTTTGGTAAAACTGCTATAACTTTGTGCCCCAAACTCCGAATGATGATCTGTTTGAAGATTTGGAGAGCTGATTCAGTGTTTTAAAACCTTCATGTTTTGATGAAGACCCAATTCTCAAGTCTGGTTGGTCGAAAATGGGGAGAAAGGAAGTACTTCAGTTCTGCCAGGCAGTTCTGCGCACCTCTGTTAAGAAGATCATAACTCCCTGCTCCGAACTCCGAATGAAGAACCGCTTGAAGATTTGGAAAGCTAATTCAGAGCTATAAATCTTTCATGTTATGATGGAAGTCCAGTTCTTGAGTTTTCAAGGTCAAAAATGGCGACAAAAGTCAGGTTCTACTGCTGCCAGAAATTCAGAATTGGCACCCTTTTTGTTCAAAATTCCACAAGGCATCATTTTTGCTTCCTTTTTGCACTTTAACCTGAAAATGCATAAAAACATGCAAATGGAGTTAATCTACATAAAATAATCAATTAATGGACTTTGTTAATGTAATTTAGGGCGCTTGAATATACAGTATTCAGCGCTTATCACACCCCCAAACTTACATTTTGCTAGTCCCTTAGCAAAACCAAAATGCAAAGCTCAATGGAATGAAAACATGGGAATGCTATTATAAAAATATTCACCATGGCAAAGATAAACATAAACATAGCTTAAATACAACTTGAAACAGATAAAGAGCTGGAGACGGGATCATTGGGAAGATTACCTTGCATATATGAAGCATTGATACAAAAATTGAGAAAAACCATTTCAATATGCATGCATCAACATCATAGTCCATATAAATAATTCAATTGTCATCTCTTAAATGGAAATAACTCAAACTCCAGTGAAAGTGAATTGAATTCTCAACATGCGGCTTTTACTTTCTTTTCCAATTCCAAGGCACAAGTTTTCAAATCAATGAATTCCCCTTTACATGAAGTCCCTAAGGCATGATTTTATTTTCAAGACAACTTTTATTGCTTGTTGACAATTTATTGTAACTCATAAGCGAAACATAGAATGGTTGTGCAATGCTGAAGTCCCTTAAGCTTTCTAACCAACCCTTGTAGCAAGCGTTAGGCCAACAACTCCCAAACTAGATGGCTTTAGGGTGATAAGTGTAGAGACACTCCTAGGGCTTAATAGCTTAAGTTGGAAAGGCTACGAACTCCAACGAACCATGTTTATTATAATTTTTTTGAATGACCGTGCAATGTTTAAGTCCTTTAAGCTTTCTAACCAACCCTTGTAGCAAGCGTTAGGCCAACAACTCCCAAACCAGACGGCTTTAGGGTGCTAAGTGTAGAGACACTCCTAGGGCTTAATAGCTCGAGTTGGAAAGGCTACGAACGTCAACTGGTCATTTTTTTCTTTCTTTCTCAGTTTTTTTTTTTTTTTTTCAACTTAAATCATGCCAAAGATATTCATCTATCAGGTTCATCAAATCAGATTAACTAGGCCAAGGTCAAGGTTGATCAAGTTGCATGCCTCACAGTTAAGTTTCCAATGTGCATCTGTGCATTGTGAAGCTTATAAGAGTGTAAATCCAGCAAGAATCTAATTGAGACATTTATACGGACTAATTTGAATCTACATGATCATTTCAACTCAAATTTTTCTTTATTTTCAAAAATGTCAATTGCTTCTATACACAAGATATTAAACATATGCTTCATCTCCGACAAGTGTCAAGTTATACTATCATTGCTTAGCAAAAATTATGAAACCAAAAATGCATAAATGCACCCCCAAACTTGAATGTCACATTGTCCTCAATGTGAGAAGACAAGTAAATCAAAATAAGAGCAAAAAGGGGGGAAAGGAACAATAATACCAAGTGGAGTGACAAAGGCGAAGATGTTCAGCTATGTGAGTACGCAACTGCGTCCCCCAAACTTGGACATGAAGACCTATCAAAATACAACGAATATACACAGGTAAAAGCATAGGTCTCTTAAGAAAAATCAAAACAGAAATGAAAACACTAAGATGAATGTTATTGCAAGGTAAAAATCCATACAAAATAAAAATTGGCACACATGAGTCATAAGTTTAAAATGGAAAACAAAATAATGCCAAAAGCTGTGCATTTAGAGGGATGAAGTTGGCTTAGGCAATTTGTCAAACACGTGGTGTGCAAGACAAAAAGGAAGAGGACCAAAGGTTGATATGGTTGGTGCATGGTGAGGGGCATGCATGCATGGGGCTTGGGAGTTGGTTTGGTTGATGTGGTGGTATGCAAAGATGCCAAGAGGGGATTGTTTGCTGTGAGGATTGGGTTGGCATGGTTTATGGGTGGATGCCGAAAGTGAGTGGTGTGCAGGTTGGTGGAGTTCGAGCATGGTTTGTGAGGTGGGTTGGTATGTGGAGTTGTGGGTGGTGGCTTGGTGGTGGGTTAGTTTAGTGTGTGTAAGGTGGTGTGCCGAGGGTAGGTGATGGTTTGTGGTTGATGAGAGGGTGGCCGAGAGGTGTGGCTTGGAGTGTGGGATGAGTTAAGAGGGACGGGTTAGTGGAGATTGCATGGTGGTGAGGGTTGCTAGGGCTCGGGGGTTTGTATGGTGGATGAGTTGGTAGATGCCGAGAGTGAGTTCGAGGGCTCGGGATTTGTGGGTTGAAGGCATTTCGAGCACTCGAATGGGATCTTCGAGTGCTCGAAGATCCGGCAGTGGGTGCAGCACTTGGAAGAGGACAGCTGCGAGCACTCAACATGGAGCTGAGATTGCTCGAAATTGAGGCAGAGGGTTCAAAATTTTGGGTTGGAATTTTCAAGCACTCAACTGGACTTTGGAGTGCACGAAATTGGCATCAGTAGGTGCGGAAATGAAGTTGCACACCATGGAAATTGAATGGTTGCAATGTGAAGGTAGTGAGCTTGCATGGATGCATCGTGAGCTTGCATGATTGATGGTTCACATTTAGAGCACTCCAAATGGGAGCTAGAGTGCTCTAAATGAAGGCAGTAGCTTGGGATGAGATTGGTTCACATTTAGAGCACTCTAAATGGGAGCTAGAGTGCTCTAAATGAAGGCAGTAGGCTCAGCATTGTGGGTTGAAGAATTTGGAGCAATCCAAATGGAATTTAGAGTGCTCTAAAATTAGGCACTAGTGCATGCAAGATTGGTTCACATTTAGAGCACTCTAAAATGGAATTAGAGTGCTCTAAATACAAGCAGCAGCCTCGGAATGATGGTGGAGAAGTTAGGAGCAATCTGAATGGGATTTGGAGGGCACAAAATTGGCTCAGTAGCTTGGAAATGAATTGGCACTTGGAGATTGAATGTTTCAGCCAACTTGAATGCATGGAAGATCTTGCATGGATAGATTTTGAGTGCATGGATGAAATGGATTGAAATTTTTGCATGGATGGAAATTTTTTTTCAATCTTTGCACTGCACACAATGCATGTATAAGTTTAAGAAAATTTTCAAGCTTTTTGCAACATGATGATAAATGGATAGAATTCTCAAAAATGAAAATTTTAAGCATAGAGAATTTTTGAAAATTTGCATATCAGTCCTAAATTCAAGCCACGCATGGAAAATTTGAAACTTGACACATTATTCCAATCCAATGCATGGATGGATTTTGAGAAAATTTTCAAGCCTTGGAACATCTCTTCAATGCATGGATGGGATTTGGTCTCTTCAAATGCATGGATGAATGTAGGAAATTTTTTTTTTTTAAACCTTGCACTTCATCACACAATGCATGAATTAAATTTCAGAAAATTTTTAAAACTTTACAAATTCATTCCAATGTAATGCATGGATGGAAAATTTTGAAAACTTTTCAACTTCTTTCTAATGCATGGACAATGTTTAAACTTTTGAACTTCAGTTCATTCTAATGCAAGGAGGGAAAAATTGAAATTGCGCATCATCTCAAATGCATGGAAATTTTTTTTTAAAAAAAAAACTTTGCAACTTCATTTTAATCCAATTCATGGAAAATTTTGAAAATTGTTCACAAGTTGCAATTTTTCTCTAATGCATGGAGAATATTGAAAATTTTTCAAACATTGCAAATGCATGGAAAAATTTTAAACGGTGCAAGAGTTTCAATGCATGGATGGAATTTGGGAAAAATTTTCAAAAATGCATTAAAAATGAGACATTATGCACATGAGTAGCATTCCCAAGATGCGGTGAAATTGCTAGAAAGCGATGGAAACTTCCGGGAATGAAAATTAGAGTTGAGAAGGTCTAAGAAACCAGTCTAAAATTTTGGAACACGACTGAAGAGATTTCCAGAAAAATTAAATTTTTGGCTTTTCTTAACCATTTCCCAGAAAATTTCAAGGCACGAGCAATTTGAGAAGGTAGGGAAGCTTGGAACATCGAAAGAATTTCTTCCCTTGCTTTGCTAAATTTAATGTCGATAGCTAGACGAAGTTAGAGCAGGTACTAATCCTCAAAAATCTCGATAGCTAGACACACCGAGATCAGGTTAGTCCTCCTTACCCTATACCATGTCTCTCAAGAGATTCAAGCTTCCCCAAATAGGATAATTCTTTTAAAAGCGAAGGAGGAAGAGCTTGAAGACAAAAGTGGAAAAGAGGTAGCGGAAAGACCTCAACCCACTCTTCATCCTTAATGAAGAACTTTGGATTATGGGGCTTATTTGGATTATAGGAAGATGGAGTAGGTGAGAGTGCACCTAGCAAAGGCTTTTGAAGGGTCATATTGAGCACGGGAATGCTCGACAACTTATCCTTCAAAATTTCAACATCCTCCTCACACTTATCCGGCGGTTCAGGCTCAACAACTTGAGACAACTCAAGTGAGGGAATGGGATGAGATGCAAGCTCCCAAGAAAGAGATACATTTGATGTTGATCAAGGAAGATAATGAATAGGTGGATGAATATTAAGCAAAGAATTCACCTCCGAAATGGAATTGTCAACATTAAAATCCTCACAATTGAAATGAGCCAAACAAGCTTTTAGAGGATCCTCCATTGAAAGAGGTGCATCAAGCAAAGGATTATTTAGGGGTTGTTCTGGAGTTTTAAAGGATGCAATCTCATCATCTTTTTCCTCATTTTTAACCACAAATTCTTCCATTTTATGAGTGGCAACAATTTGATCTTCAACCACCATTTTATCATTTTCACATGTAATAACCACTTGATCATTCTCATGATGAAAGTTACTAGGAGTAATCTCATCATTCATAGAATTTTCTTTTGGATTGGCCATAAATTCAAATGAAAATGTTTCCTCCTCTTCATGATTTTTAGCATTAATCCTTTGTTGAATTTGAGATATTTGGTCATCTATCATTGCACTAACTTGGGACTGGTGATATGGTACCACTTGATTGATAGACTCTACTGTGGATTGCATGCTACCAAGGGAGGCCAATAGTTGATTGTTGGAGTCCATCATTTGCGTGTGCATAGACTTCATCATTTGTTTGTTAGCAACAATTAGCCCATCCAATGGAGACGGTGGAAAAGGAGAAGAGGGCAGGAAAGAATGATCATTGGGTTGAAAAGGTTGCATATGAAATTGTGGGGTTGAATTTCCTATGTCATGCCACAAGAAGTTTTGTTGGTCTCCCCAACCCGAGTTATAACCATTGAAGTATGGATCACTACCCGGTTCAGAGAAATTTGCATTTAGTTGCTCTAGATAAAAATCCGAGAATTGTCTCGTTGGAAGACAATCTCTTGTATGATGTGTATTACTAGAGCAAAAAGCACAAAACGCATGCGGTGTGTAGAATTGAGTTGGGAGATAATTATTCTCCATCTAGGAGTTAAACATCAACAACACACAACATAATCAACATAACAATTCTTTATCATCAACTCCACATACAATGATATTCCCTTTCTCCTCAATTATCAAGACAAAAATTAAAATGGTCACGACAAGGACCGATGCTTGAACACGAAATTAAAACAATAATATAGCCTCAACAAGGGCTTGCAAATAAATTAACTACTTCTAAGCTTAACACATGCACAATATCCACAATTCGAACCTAGAAGTCACGAGACTTACCTGGGGTCTTCTAGACTTACAATTTGCTAGCAATCCCACAGCGAGCTTCAAGTCCCTAGAATCTTACAACACGAAGATGATCAAAACACACAAGAAATATTCACAAGACACAATATTAACAATCAAACTAAAATTAACCCTAGAACTTTGGTCGCTAAACCGTTTGCAGTCCCCGGCAACGGCACCAAAAATTGATCGGTTGATCAACTATACATCAACCTTCGCAATAGCATGAATCATTGTAAAATAGGGCTATTGGTCGGGTAAGTCAAACCACTGGGACTGCGCTAGTCTAAGGCAACCTAAATGTCTAGAATCATTATAGAGTGATGAGGGGTTTATAAAGGGTTTGTGTGTTTGTCACTAAACTAAGAAATTAAAATGCATAAAACAATAGATTGCAATGAAATTGAAGAAGTGAGATACAAGTAGAAAAGACTAAGGAGATGAATCCACACTACACCCTAAGTACATGCTAGATTAGGTCTAAATTTTGGGGATAAATAGCATATATGCAATGGTCAAGAAATATGAAGCAACTCCGTTGCTTAATAATCATCAAGAAGTTCACTTAATCAAAACAAGAATGATCCATCAAAAGCTACCATAGTTGAACTACTTAAACTAAGGTGTAGAATCAAATACACTATCTCAAACAAAAGACCATCAAGCTTTCAATCAAATAGTGAAGCACATGAAGGTAGGAATCAAGTATAAACCATCAAAGGAGGTACCTAAGCAATGGAATATCAAGTTTCAAAATCAACATGCCTTGAAAAACATTCATAGTCTATATTTTCATTGTCACTATGAAAATAAAAGCAATAAGATTGATCCAAGAATCATCAAAGATATGACAATGAACTTACATCAACCATTTACACATTAAAATTCATTACAAGAGGGAATATGCTCTTAGACTATGAAACTACCATACATTATACATTATAGTCCCCAAAAGTATAGCCTAATCTAGAACATGATCAAAAGAGGAGGCTTCATCACCTCCCTAGAGAAGATTTAGTTACCCATAGGAGCAATAGAAGAAGGAAGAAGCTTGAAGACCTCCTCCATTTTCATGCTCCCTTCTTCAAGCTTGAAGAACTCTCCCTCCTTGCTCTCTTCTCTCTCCTCTAATCTTGTAGAATGAAGCTTCTCAAATGTGTGGCCTTTGGTTGCCTTTTGTCCTCCAACAAAACCCTCTCTCTCCTCCAAGGAACACCTCCAACCACTTCATAAAGAAGGAAGATGGCATTGAGGAAACCAATGTGCAAGTGGCTAAAATTGAGCCATTTCCGAGTGCAATCTGCCTGATTTTCGAGCACTCGAAGAGTGGTCTCGAGCACTCTAAATTAGTGTAATGTGCAACATGCTCTTCTTGCTCAGCACTGACCTAATTTGGTAAAACTACCATAACTTTGTACCCCGAACTCCGAATGATGATCTGTTTGAAGATTTGGAGAGCTGATTCAGTGCTTTAAAAACTTCATGTTTTGATGAAGACCCAATTCTCAAGTCTGGTTGGTCGAAAATGGGGAGAAAGGCAGTATTTCAGTGCTGCCAGGCAGTTCTGCGCACCTCTGTTAAGAAGATCATAACTCCCTGCTCCGAACTCCGAATGATGAACCGCTTGAAGATTTGGAAAGCTGATTCAGAGCTCTAAATCTTTAATGTTATGATGGAAGTCCAGTTCTTGAGTTTTCAAGGTCAAAAATGGCGACAAAAGTCAGATTCTACTGCTGCCAGAAATTCAGAATTGGCACCCTTTTTGTTCAAAATTCCACAAGGCATCATTTTTGCTTCCTTTTTGCACTTTAACCTGAAAATGCATAAAAACATGCAAATGGAGTTAATCTACATAAAATAATCAATTAATGGACTTTGTTAATGTAATTTAGGGCGCTTGAATATACAGTATTCAGCGCTTATCAGCCAGTGTCTGCTGATAGGATGCAAGCCTTATTACCGCAGCATCCCCCTTTTCCTCTAACATGTCAAGGTTAAATCTCAACATTTGGTCATTCCGTTCCTGATTCCATGCTAAGCTTCGGATAGTCGGAACCAATATTTAACCGGTATGACTGCCTAGGTTCCGTAAGCTATGGCGAATGGGCTTTCCCCGGTCGGCTGTCTAAGGGTCGTTCTGTAAGCCTATAGGACGTTCGGGAGTTCGTCCAACCACTTCCTTTTATGGTCTTCCAGCTTCTTCTTGATACAAGCGAAAATTGTTCTATTCGTAATTTCTGCTTGTCCATTGGCCTGGGGATGACTTACTGCTGCCAATTTTTGGTTAATTCCATATTCTTCCAGCAATTCTCTGACTTGCTTGCTGTCGAGATTAGTCCCATTATCCATAACGATTGACCACGGGACACCAAAATGGCAAATAATATTACTCCAGATGAAGCGTCTTACATGAGTTTGCGTTACGCTTGGATATGGCTCTATTTCTACCCATTTGGTAAAGTAATCTGTTGCCAGTAATACATACTTGTTATGAGCTCTTGCAATTGGCAGAGGACCAACCACATCCATCCCCCATTGTGCGAAAGGCCATGGTGTGGCCATTACGTGCAAGTCCTCAGGTAATTGGTGGATCAGTGGTCCGAACCTTCGGCACTTATCGCACCTTCTGGAGAATTCCTCCGCATCTCATGACATGTTCGGCCAGAAGTACCCTTGCATCATTGCTTTATGTGCTAAAGATCTTCCCCCTGAATGATTTCCACACACACCTTCATGAATAGCTCGCAGTATCTGCCGAGCCTATGTAGGGGTGACGCACTTTAAGTACGGCCCAGAAAAAGACCTCCTGTATAACTGGTTATGCACTATGGCGTACTTTGCAGCATTTGATTTGATTTTCCTAACCTCATCTCTTTGCTCAGGCAGAGTACCATCCCAAATGTAAGTTATGATCGGATCAATCCAACTTGGCTCATATGGAATAACATTCACTTGCTAAGGATCTGGGCCCGAAGGTTCTTCAAAAATGGATGGCCGGTTCAGTATTCCTACTGGAATCACCCTTGCCAATGTTTCTCCAGAACCCGAGGCACTACATGCTAGCCGATCGGCATCTTCGTTATGCTCTCTCAGTATTTGGATGAATTCAATTTTTTCAAAGTTTTTGGTTTCCCGCATAACAGCAGAATGATATGCTTCCATCATTTCATCCTTAGTTTCATATTCGCCATTCACCTACCGAACAATTAACTGCGAGTCACTAAAGACAGTCAAATTCCTGACCTTCAGCTCCTTGGCAAGCTTAAGTCCTGCCAGCAGTGCCTCATACTCCGCTTTATTGTTGGTGGCTCTGAATTCAAGCCAGAGCGCTTGACTTAAGGACGTACCTTCTGGTGTCTGCAGTTTGATCCCAATGCCTGCCCCCATCTGATTTGAGGATCCATCGACAAAAAGTTTCCCCAAGCATCCACGAAGGTCTTCCTCCATGTTTTCTGAATCACATTCTAGTAAAAAATCTGCTACTGCTTGCCCTTTGACTGCCGTTCTGGGTTCATATGTTATGTCGAATGAGCTTAACTTTATGGCCCACTTCGTCATCCTTCCTGATAGATCTGGCTTGTGCAGGATTATTCTGATAGGGAAAGTGGTTAGAACGATGATATGATGGGATTCAAAATAATGCCTAAGCTTTTTTTTTTTCGCATGTACTAGCGAGAGTATCACCCGTTCGGCCTTTGAATAACGTCGTTCGGCCTCAGTCATCATTTTGCTAACATAGAACACTGGATATTGCTTCCCCTCTGTACAACGGATCAGAACGCCACTTGTCACGATGCTGGATACCCCGACGTATAAAAATAGTTTTTCTCCTGGTTCTGGTGCAGACAGGACCAGAAGGTTCTGCATATATTCTTTCAGACCAGTTAATGCTAGGCGTTATTCATCCCCCCAAACTTGTCTGCCATGGCTTCATATTGTGTCAAAAAAATGTTTGCAACGATCTGACAATTTGGAAATGAACTGGCTCAATACAGCAATCCGTCCCGTAAGTGTTTGCACTTCTTTGACTGTCATTGGCGCTGCATTCTTAGTCAGAGCTTCTGTTTGGGCAGGGCTAGTTTCTATGCCTCTATGATTAACCACTTGTCCTAGGAATTGACCAGAACTCACGCCGAATGAGCACTTGGTTGGATTGAGCTTCATTCCATATTATCTCAACACATCAAATACGTCTTGTAGATGTTTCAGATGGTCAACTTTCTTCTTGCTTTTTACTACCATGTCATCAATGTAAGCTTCCACGGTCTTCCCTATTTGACCCTTGAAAATTTTGCTAATAAGCCTTTAGTAATTTGCTCCGGCGTTCTTCAGTCCGAATAGCATAACTTTGTAGCAATAGGTCCCGCGCTCGGTAACGAAAGAAGTTTTCTCTTCAACAGCAAAGTCCATGGGGATCTGACTATAACCTGAATAAGCATCTAAAAAGGTTAAACGCTCATACCCAGTAGTAGCATCCACCATTTGATCAATTTTTGGCAGCGGAAAGCTATCTTTCGGACAGGCTTTCTTCAAATTGGTGAAATCAATACACACTCGCCATTTCCCATTCTTCTTCTGTACAACAACAATGTTTGACAACCAATCAGAATAATACACTTCTCTTATAAATCCCGCATCAAGCAGCCTGTCAACCTCCTCGGCTATGATCCGGTTACGCTTTGGAGCAAACCTTCGCTGCTTCTGCTTTACAGGTCTTGCATTGGGATTAACGTTCAAGGAGTGGCAGGATACGAAAGGATTAATTCCAGGCATGTCTTGGTGGCTCCATGCAAATACATCGGCGTTTTGAGACAAGAAATCAACTAACTCCTGTTTCTCCTCCACAGCAAGTCGTTCCCCCACTCTGATTGTTCGTTCTGGTCGGAACTGATCGATCTGTACATCAACTAGGGGTTCTTCAGTCAAGTCCACTGGCTCCTCCTCCTTATTCTGCTTGGGGGGAGGCTCCTGTAATTGCTATCTTGGGCTTGCCGAATGGATGGGTGCTTTCCCTTTTTCCAGCATACTTCAGCGTTACTGAATAACATTCCTTAGCTGCAACCTGGTCCCCATGAATGTCAATCACCTTGGCTCCGTCTGGCCCCAGGCATCTCATTACTTAATACAGAGTGGAAGGAACACCTTGAACTCTGTGGATCCACCCTTTGCCTATCAGAAGGTTGTAAAAGGGATGAATCTCGACAACTACAAAGGTCTCCATCAGAACCCTCTCTGCAGCATGTACTGCTACCTCCACCGTACCGATGGGCTCTACTCGTTTTCCATCAAACCCTAGCAAAGGATTCCCAGTGGGCTTGAGCCAATCCAGCTTGATCTCGAGCCGATCAAATGTGTCCCTCGGCATGACGTTCGCACTACTTCCAGGATCAATCAGAACTCTGCGTACCAAACATTCGGCCACTGTCACACTGACGACCAACGGGTCCTCATAAGGGATCTGAACACGCAATAGATCTGTTCTGTCAAACTTTATCTGTGTTGATGTGCTCTGTTGGTACAGAGTGTTTACACTGCCTATCCTCCTCTTCATCCGTGCCTGGCGAATGCGTGTTCGAAACAGTTCATCTGACTCCTCAGTAGGTTCAGGCCGACCGTGAATTGCATTGATTATTCGAAATGGTTGCGTATTATGAGAGTTCGACTTCTGATTCCTCTTTACGTGCTCTATCGGTCGGTTCTGTTCCAGCGCCAGGCCTTAAATATAACTTGCGAACTCCCCTTTGGCTATCAGCATCTCTACCTATCTCCTTAAGTTCCTGCATTCATTAGTCTGATGGCCAAAGTCAGAATGGAATGCACAATGCTTAGACTGATCCCTCTATTCGAGGGGTTGTCTGATTGGTAAAGAAGATCGGAACTTATCTTTATTTTCTTGGTACAGCCTTGCTAAGGTGACTTTCAATGGAGTAACCAGCTCTTCCTCCCTGGGCCTCTTCTCAGATTTCCACAAGGTCTGACGCTGTGGCTAAACCTGCTTTTGTCTGATCTTTGCTTTGGTTTTCTCTTCTGTTGATATAACGGATGTCTTCCGAGCGTTAGCTGCCTCTTTTTCTTCCAAGCGCACAAATCCATCAGCTCTTTTATTAAGTTCATCTACAGTCTTTGGCGTATTTACTACCAAGCTTGTGTGGAGTGGAGTGCCACGAGTCATGGCCAATATAAACGCTTGAACCGCCGTAGAAGGATGACATTCAATCACCATACTTTTAGTAAAGTTAAACCTGGTTAGGAAAGCTTGGAGACGTTCATCCTCATGCTGCTTCATTGTGAATAGGCTCGAAATGTCCTTTGCTAGATGTTTATTTCCATAATATTGGCTTATGAACTGATCACACAAACTTCGAAAACTATCCACTGAGCCCCTTGGCAGGTTCTTGAACCAATTGAGCACTGGTCCAGCTAGACTTGTAGGGAAGCACTTGCACATTAAGGAATCATTCTTAGTGTTCAGAGCCATTTTCAACTGGATGTGATACACATGATCAATTGGATTGGTCGTTCCATCGAACAGAATGAAAACGGGCATGGAAAATTTCCTCGGACTCGGAGCATTCAGAATTTCATAGGTGAACGGCGAATCAACCATTCGAGCTACTGAACGGAGGGCTTCATTTTCCCTCTGGAACCCCGCGATTGCTCTCTAATCTACAAATCTCCTTTCTGAGCTGTGATAGTCGAGCGTCGCCATGGAAGGCCGATAAGTCGGATCGAATGATCTTTCCTCAATAAACTCTTTGTGCCACGGCGGTATAGCTTTGTGGCAATCAAACTCCATTGCTTCTCCTTGGCTGAGCGTTTCTTGATGTGGATCGAAAGTCATGGCTTCGTTTCGCCAGATCTGTTCACGCCGTGGATCCACGTGAGTTGATCCTTCACGATCATCAACACGAAGAGGATTTGGCAGCAAACCGTTTGGCCGGACCTCCTGGCGGTGAAGATCTGTCTGATTATTCCCTACCTCTTCACCGTGATGTGCCGCATCGGTACGTACAACTTATTCTCTTGCCGGGAGCGATCGCGAAATCACCAGAACTTCTTGACGCTGCATTTCAGTCCTTAGATCTGCATTCTCTCTCCTGAGAGCTTCGATCATGCTCATCAACTCATCAAGTTTCATCTGCTAGGCATTCTCTACCGTATGGGAGTTCTCACCCCCAGTAATCATTCCAGAATGGAACAAAGGCATGAATCACAAATTCTAATTTAGATCTGAGTCTCGCTGACGCGAATCACGTTAGATCTGGACTCAAATTTTACGAGTTATGTTCTCCCTTCGATAGATCAGAGCTTTTCCAACGTCTGAGCTTGCTGGATTGAGCCGCGATAGAGTGAATCACAGCTGCGTAAACCTAACGCCAATTTCTCAAAATCAATCAAGAATCAAGAACTTCTCAAGAGCAAACCGCAATCTCTAAGATCTGGATTAAACTTCTAGAAATCAAGCTTCGTCATCACCAATCAGTCTGAATCAATATGACGTTGATCAAACAAGAATCAACCTCCAACGTTTCCCACAGACGGCTCCAATTGAAGATGCAAAGAATTTTCTCTCTCTATTTGGACAGAATCTCATTACATTTTCAATTAAAAATAAATCCCCTCTCTTTCACTCTCTTCACTGCCATTTTATAGGCAATTACAAGTGCTGCTGGACTATCAGTTTTGGGCCCTCTTTCCAATGGGCTTGGTCTTCTTTGGTGGATCCTCCGAGCTCGGCCCATTCTGTGGTGCTCTTGTATGGGCTATATTTCAATTGTTTGCCCCTGTGCCATGTCTGCGGACTATAACTGGCCCATGTCACTTATTGTATCCTCAATTAGCAATTAGTAAAGTCTCAGTTATGTCAAAGAATGATTTAATATCATTTCGGAAACCCACAGAGCATATCACATTCAATTATATTTAAGAATAATGATACAAATTCTTTTAACTTGCTAGCATTACAACATGCAGTTAAACATTCCCTATCCGTTTACGGTCTGTGATTAAATAACCAAAAATCCAGTTACTGATATATTACAAGTCAGATAACCAATAGAGTATATCATATCAAATTACCTTTAAAGTATAATTATACTGACCCCTACTACTTACTAGAACAGCAACACACCGTCAAATCCTTCCCTCTCATGGACAACATACAATTTAACCATTAAATTTTTCGAAGTTAGTTAAGTTTAACTACAGAGACTAACCATCCTGGGACTATAACAGATTAATTAAAAATGCTTAGAAGCCCATTATACTTTCAGAATCACACCACAGCCCCTGAACCTTAAAAAAAAAAAAAAAAAAAAACACAGAACTACACATACTGTGTAGTTTTTTTCATAGAGCAGGTTCCCCCACAAGAGGGAGCCGGCTCTCCCACAAGGGGAGCCGGCTCTCTTTGCCCTAGAGCCGGATTTCTCCTTTGGAGAGCCGGCTCTCACTCATTTGAAAGCCTGTTGCCCTTCTGCAACTTCCATGGCCTTCTTCTTCTTCTTTAGCCACTTCCACCTCCTCTGTTCCTTATTAAAACTGACCCTAAGTGTCTTAACTTACACCCAGTTATCATGTAAGTCCTTTGTTTACCACAATTTGCATTAACAGAACAATCAAAACCATTACCGATTCAACATGCTCAAACATCTACAGGTGAAACCAAACTTACACAAACAATTTCAGTTTAAATTTCAAAACATACATATAGTTAATTTAACCAATACAAAGCATGCATGATCTGTTTAATATCTGTTTAAGATCCTAGAGAACATCTAAGAATGCACAGATCACAAGCCAAAGGGAGAGAGAATAGAACTTGCCTCTGTAGTTTTGGTTTGAAACCTTTAACCGTCCTCTGTCCAGACTTTCCGATGACCTCTCGACTGTCGTCCACTCCTTTGTTGCCTTAGGTTCCACCCATGATCACACCCCTTCTTTCCCTCCTTGGTTCAGCCTTGGTACGTGGCTGAAACCCTAATTCTTCCTCCTCTGTTTTCCCTCTCTGTTCTCTCTATATTATACTGTACGTGTATAGTGTTCTAAACCCTTTTGAAAACCTATAACAATATATATATATAGGCACCCAATAAAACCCTAAACCCAATCCTAATCCATCATGGAAACCTAAATGAGTCTTAGTCTTAGTCGGCGTGAGATAAAACTGCCTAGAACCCTAATCACATTACAATTTAATACACTAATAATTTATACCTAATTAACTCATAAAAAATGAATTTAATTCAATTACAATATATATATATATATATAGACACACACAATTAAACACATAAATCACTCAAAAATCAAGTAACAAACCTTCCAATTCACACAACATGTAATTTAATTTCACATAAAAGAGGAAACCACCAAAACACCTAGCCACGTAACCACCTATAATACTAAAATAAATAATGAAAACAATAAAATAAATAGTAAAATTCCAATGATATCCCTTTTAAAACTAGGGGTATTACACGCCTCCATTGAAGGGTGGAGCCGCCTCCACTATTCCAGCCTCCATTTTTCCTTCTTCGGTGTGTTCCAGACCCTCTGTATTCCATTGCTAGGGTTCCTAGGTGTCTGAACTAGATCCTAACATATTCCCAACATGTATACAACACAGTATGCATCACAAATTTCAATTGAAAACATATAATTAGGTATCACAATTTAAGATTACACAATTTACATAAAACTATTGTAGTTTAAAATTGACATGAAATCTAGATCAGTTTTAAAAATAGCATGCAATCCAACTATCAGTTTTAAAAGTTGAATTAATCCCTGGAGACTATAAAGAATGCGCAGAACACAAGTTTACAGGAAAGAGATAGAATGAAACTTGCCTTTAGGTTTTGATTTGAAACCTTTCAACGTCATCTCTAAATTCTCCGACGACTGCCAACTACCGGTAATCCTCCTACTACTCGAGTTCAATCCCACAAGCCATCATTTCTTTCCTCCTTGGTACAACCTTCAGTCCACGGCCGACTTCTTAACTAGTTCTCTCAGTTTTGCTCTCAAGTTGTTCTCTGTCTCGGAATAAGGTTCTGTTGATTTCTCCCAAAACCCTAAGCCGACGTCTAGTGTTATACTTATATAGGCTTATACTAAAACCTAATTTTAACTACCTAAGGAGAAAGAAAAATAAAATCAAATATATCTAAGTCGGCTACAACGTGAACTCATAATTATATCTATATAAAACCCTAAAACTACATTATATTTATATAATGAACAGTGACCTAATTTAATCATTAATAACAATTAATTATTAAATAAACCTTATATACATATATACCCATATATATATGTATAACTATCCATGGGTATGAATTGTACTCATTTCCATAAATCCAAGTAATCCATGTGACCCCAAACGGTTGGTCTATTTCTACTGTCCATGTCCATTCTTAAATAAAATTTAAATCAAAATACAATAATTAAACAATTACACACAAACCTAAAATTAAATTAAACCAAATAAATCAAATAAAACAATAAACCAATTAATAAAAAAGGTAGATAAACAAAACCTAAAACGCACATCAAATAAATAAGCAATTAACATACACATGAAATAAACAGTCAAATAAAATGCACATTGAAACCAATTAAGCAAATAAGCACATAATTCAAAGAAAATTGAATTTAAATTCCAACTACATCCTTTTGAAAATTAGGGGTATTACATTCTTCCCCCCTAATAAAAAGAATTCCGTCCTCGGAATTCATGAATCTCTGAATTCTTTTATTTTAAATTCATTTCCGTTCTGTTGTGGACTCTGCCTCTATGTACGGGCTCCACTGAATTCCAAATCTTTATAGAAAATTTATGGTACCGTTATTTAAGAAATACCTAAAAAACTACACATATGTTGTATTACACAACAATTCATCCTTACCCAATAGCCATACCAGGGTACTAATCTATAGTCCTCCAAATGCCATAGAATATACGCACAAAAGTCCTATGCATGCAGCGCTTAACAAATTGGTAACGCTGAACTATAGGTTATGGCCTAAATTGATAAATAAAATCCGTGAAAAGTCAATTTAAAATTTTAAAACTGACCTTCTTTTTTTTTTCCAAAAAAAAACATTGTTTCCTATATGAAAGACATCCCATCCACCATTTCCTGATAAAAACTCTAATATACGAGTTCAACTATGTACAAAATTCGACTACCGCCTGCAAACCGCACAATCCTCTACAACGAATCCTAACATGGCTCTAAGTTTTAAGAGATGCAACGCGGAAGTCATATAACGAAAGACACTCCTAAGGACATTAGAAGCTGGAGTACTCTGATACCGACTGTGATACCCCTCGATTCTAGAGCCACGGGTGATCAAGTTCGAGCACAGATCCGAGGGATATCAAACAATCAATATGTAAACAAACAAGAATACAAAAGAATTAAAAGATAAAATAACAAGTTGAAAAGAATTCTAATATGAAAAATCCTCAAACGAATAAATATTAATATAACTTAATCTTTCCAATCCGTACAACTCGGGAATCCATCAAGTGGACCCCTAATAATCCCCAAATGTAAATAAAATACAAAACCAAAATCCAAAACTAAAATAAGAACGAAAATCCTTGTAGTCGGAAGAGTGAGTGTCAGTATCTGCTTCATCACGATCAAGCTCTAAGCCTGGTACTGACGAATACCTGAAAAATAAAAGTGGGTCAGGCCCACATGCAAGTTCTATCCTACTACAATCCATACATAAACCCGATACGTAGACACATCCTTGTGATACCCCTCGATTCTAAAGCCACGAGTGATCAAGTCCGAGCACAGATCCGAGGGATATCAGACAATTAATATGTAAACAAGCAGGAATAATAAAAAAAATTGAATTAAGATTTAAATAATAATAAACAGAAAGAAAACTAATATGAAAATCCTCGAACCTTAAATAATAAATTAATATAATTTAAATCCGTACAACTCGAGAATCCACCTAGTGGACCCCTAATTCCAAAACTTTAAATAAATTTACAGAATTAAAATCCAAAACCAAAATAGAAAGGAAATCCTATGTAACCGGAAGAGTGAGTGTCTGTATCTGCATCAACACGATCAAACTCTAAGCCTGGTACTGGCGAATACCTGAAAAATAGAAGTGGGTCAGGCCCACATGCAAGTTCCAATCTACTACAATCCGTACATAAACCTGATACGCAGATACATCATTGATAGCTCGGCAATATCTACAATAGTCCATATATATATATACATACTATAGGATGCTCACTAGCCTATAACATAGTTCAGCCTGAGTAGAAGGTGACATATAAAACACGCTTTTCAGCGGCCAAGTATCTAGACCTACCAGGGAACATTAGCTATATCTAGCTACCCAACCTTTGCAATATACGCACCCTAACCGTGATCAGGAGACTCAAGCTCATATCACGGTACCATAAATATATATATAAATTCCTTCCTAGTGTAGAAAGATAAAACAAATATCCATTATGTTGTTCAACTATTTTAGTTGACAGGACATGCATTCATATAGGATTTAACTGTTTTAGTTAATCCATTCCTTATGTATGAAGGGGTAGGACTTAGCTTTTTGATCTAATCCATCCCTGATATGTACCGTCCCATACCGGTACATATAATGCAAATGATCCTTGAATGATGCAACATTTTCAACAGTTCATCAAATCATACCCACGTAATCCAAATAGTTAATATACAGAGTTTAAATAGTTCATCAACTTGCAATCCAGAATCCATCCATGTAATTAACGAGACAAAGTTTAATAATTCATCAAGTTAAGATCCAGCATCCATCGATGTCATTGACAATTTAATTCATTTAATTAAATTTCAACTAACCCATAGTACAGTCCAGCAGTTGACAATATTAACAATAGTAAGAGTCAATTATAAAGCTGACAATGCCAAACTATAACTCAGAAAAATCTACAGTACTAACCAATAGTTGCTGAAACATAAAGAACAGTTTAACCATTAAAATAACAATCTCCATTTAATTAATGGAACCTAAATTATTAGTTCCTTAATTAAAATCCAACCTATGCACAAATAAGGTCTAATAAATACATGACCCTATTCTATATCTAACATAGATTTTAAAACCATCCTCCAGTCATCTAAGTTGCTAAATTAAGTTTACACAACTAGATACTTTATAATCACCAACAATGTGCGTCATTACTTAAAACTCTCACACTGTGAAAACCTTTAGCATGTTAGAATAAATTATGCATTGTGAGTCCTAATATAGCATAATATCTTATTTAGACACCATTCAACAGTCCGTTAAAATTTTAAAACAAGACTTAGCGAATTAGTCCTTTCTATTCGTTAGCAGCGTACAAAGTCGCATATTTTTTTTACCTTGTACCGTTGTATACTTCCCTACAGTTAATTCCATGAGTACTAAGACATTAATTTATTAGAAGTGGCTCTAATATAGCATGGTGTAATGTTTGGAATCCATGTTCCAACTCTTTTAATTGCTAGACACAGTTTAAGCAATTAAACCTTTACAATCCGTTATATTCGTAAACAGTCTGTGACTTGTCTTAGATTTTCCCACCGTTTAATACATTAGCATATAAATAAATTAATGCATCCTAGGGCTCTAATATTTCACGAATTAATATATAACTTCATCTGCCTAGCCCAAACATAGCTCAGAAAAATCACCAACGAGCCAAACAACGCACAAACCACTCCAGTAAATACATAGAATCACAGAGCCTGCTCTTAGAAACGTAGAGCAGGCTCTAACCTACATAGAGCTGGCTCCCATAACCTTTGGAGCCGGCTCTAATATAGGGGGAGCCGGCTCTTTGCTTCCTAGAGCTGGCTCTCTCTCTTTGAGAGCCTCATTTGCTTCAACTGCTTCGTTCTGCTTCGTCCGGTTGTCGTCTGTGATTCCGGCGAAGTCCAGTGTCCTATTCCAGACCTTTTTAAGATTATTAGGGTTCCATTAAAGCTCTTAAACCCCTAAAGACTCCTCCTATTCCAGTGTGAACCAATTGACAAAAAAACTTAAACTACACACAACAGCTTATGCAAGAATAAGTTTGAACGTTAAAAAACACAGAACAGATTACCGAAATCATCTAGCATGCATAAAGTCCATTTTTAAACGTTTAATTAAGTTCCTGGAGTCTATAAAAGATGCACAGAACACAAGTTTACAGGAGAGGAGTAGACTGAAACTTGCCTTTAGATTTCGGTGTGAAACCTTAAGCGTCGTCTCTAAATTTAAGTTTCAGAATTCTCTAAGTCTGTTTCCCCTCTGCTCTGCTCACAGTTCCCTTCCTCTATTGCTTCTTGGTTCCATCCAGAAGCAGCCCCTCTGTTCTTCCTCCAGTCTTCATCCTTTAGCCTCATATATTATATTCCGAGACTCTCTCTGTTTTCCTCTAAAAGAAACTATTTCGTGAATAGGGTTTTTTTTTCCTAACAGACGCAAAAGAACATAAATATATATAGCCGTCTATAAAATCCTAACCCTAATTCCAATCCTAACATGTGACGGCTAAAACTCACAAAAGAAAACCCTAAATTTACACTATGTATATAACCAAATAAAACAAATAATCCATTTAAACCATAAATTAATCAAATAATTAAATTAACTCACAAATAAAACAATTACAGTAAAACCATAAACTAATCAGATAATTTAAATTAAAATAATTTCAATTCAACAATTAAATTAAACACATAAATTATAATTAAGCAATTAAGCAAATACACATAAAATAATTTCACCAATTAGAACAATTAATTTAAACAACTAAGTCATATAATTAAATACAAATGAAATCAAAAATCAAAATCTAAAATTTAAATTCCCATTTTATCCTTTTGAAAACTAGGGGTATTACAATCCTAGATAGCTCGACAATAACTAAATAGTCCGTAATTATAAATATAAATATATCCACACTACAGACACTCACTCTTCTGACTACATAGGATTTCCGTTCTTATTTTAGTTTTGTATTTTATTTACATTTGGGGATTATTAGGGGTCCACTTGATGGATTCCCGAGTTGTACGGATTGAAAAGATTAAGTTATATTAATGAATATTCCTTTGAGGATTTTTCATATTAGAATTCTTTTCAGCTTGTTATTTTATCTTTTAATTTTTTTGTATTCTTACTTGTTTACATATTGATTATTTGGTATCCCTCGGATCTGTGCTCGGACTTGATCACTTGTGACTCTAGAATCGAGGGGTATCACAGTCAGGCCCACAAACAAGTTCTAATCTACTACGTCCCAAACAGAGACCCGATACATGTATATATCCTAGTTAATTCAACAATAACTAAATAGTCCATATAGATATATATACACACTAAAAGAACCTCACTAGACTATAGAGTTGCCTCAACCTGAATAGTAGGCAACATGCAAAACACATATATAGTGGGCATAGGTACCTAGACCTACCAGGGTACACAACTACACTATATCTAGCTACATATCTCTGGCAATTTACGCACCCTAACCACTGATCCTGAGACTCAAACTCATATCATGGCATAGTTATATATATAAAATCCATCATATCCAACCATCAAAATAAACTATCCAAATATTATTTTAATAATATGTCATCTAACTGTTCCGTTGACCTGACAGGAAAATATGTAGGATTTAATTTTATTAGTTAATTCATTTTCTTATATGCCCCCATCCCATAATGGTGCATTAATCCATAATATAACCACATAAAGGTTTTTATATCCATATAAAGATGCAAACAACATCTACATTTAATAATCCACACAAATATGATGTAAATCATATCTACATCATTTACATTTAATTGAGCAAAAATAACAATTCTAAATATCATGCAATTAATTTACCTCATAAGAAATTAGCATGCGTCTCAATTAATTGTACTCCTCCACAATCTGATTAAATTCATTTAAATCCAAATAATTGATTTAAATAATTTAACCCAACCCTATTTAATTAATTTAGCCTTTTAAATTAAATTTCATACTTAACATGAGTACTTTAAATCATGCAACCCAATTCTTAATGAATTTATTTAAATTAAATAAATATTTAATACAATCCATCAATCAAAAATAACAAACATTAATTTAATATTCTATCATTAAATAGATTAATATTAAAAATATTTAATGCATAACCAATTTTTTTTATTTTTTTATTTTTTATTTTTATACCAGATTCATTCCTAACCACCTAACCATATCACTTTGTTATATGTTACTTTTCCTTCCTAGTGTGGCGTGTATGCCTTAAGAAGAAAAAAAAAAAAAACAAAATGAAATGAAATTAAAATTAACAAACTAATGCAGCCTTTGACTTTATTTTTCCTTCCTTGTTCAGTGTGTATATGATATGAAGCAACCAAAATTCTAATTCCAACAATACATGCAACAAACATATTCTTTCTTGGAACTTTCCTCATTCGGCGTGCATTATGAAGCCAACAATTTATGTCTCTAACTTCATATAACAACAAACTGAACCATATCATGCTTAAAATCATGCTTTAAAAAAAATAATAATAATAAAAAATAAATAAAGAATCCAGTTCGGCAAAAGGAAAAAATATTTAAATCCATTATTAACACACATAATATATTAACACATGAAAATTCAATTTATCAAAATCTAAAAAAAAATTCATCACAAACCTATTATTAAAACACATGAACTGTAATTTCTAAGTTAATCCATGTAATTAGATTCAATTAATTTATTTAAAGAACCTAGAATTAATCTAGCATGCATAGGATATGAATCAAAGGAGAAGAAAAGAATTAAAACTTGCTTTTATGGATTTGATAAAAAACTCTAGTCTCATTCTTCTTCTTTCTCTTCCTTCTTTCTCTCTCTAAAATATATTACGTGATTTATTTTCTAACTCCTTTTACAACCCTATAGTTATATATTTATAGGCAAATAAACTAACGATAATCTTTTTCCCAATCTAATTATAATTAAAAGAAGAAAAAAAAGAAAAATATAAAAGTTAATTTAAATAAAATATAAAAAGGTAACTAATTAAATTGTATATATATACACATCAGATTATTTAATGTTATAAATAATATTAATTAATAAATGTCATTCCTTTTATACACACACACACACACACATACAATTATCCACGAGTAACTATTCGTACCCATTTAACCTTCTATCCAAGTAATCCATGGGACCTAATTGGTTGGTCCACTACTACTATCCATATCCAATTCCTTTAAAAATGAAAAATAAAAATATATAAAATTAAAGTAAAAATAAAATAATAAAATTTCTAAACAAATACACATCATCACACACAATTTAATTTAAACAAATAAATTGAATACACAAATTTTAGCACACAATTTAATTTAAGCAAATAATTCAATTAACACATAAATAATTAAATCACTTAAACAAGTAAACAATTAGCCAAGAAATCAAATAACCAATTGAAATGCAATTAAAATAATACCGAGACTATCATTTTGAATTTAGGGGTATTACATAAAGTTTGTAAATCTGTTACAGATTACTGTAATATATTAGTAATATATTCTACCATTAATCCAGCTTAAATTCTCCCACAATCAGATTCAAAAAGCAGAGCAGAAGATAGAGAGAGGAGAGTACAAATGGATCTAGCTTTGTGAGAAGAGGTAAGCTCCATGCATGTGGAAACCTATCTCTCTTTTCGTGTTTCTCTCTATATTTGCTGAATATGGTGGTGAAATTTTTGACCTTTTGATTCGTAAAACTCCAATATTAATAAACATAAATAAAAAAATTTCTCTCTACTTTTGCTAATATTTACAGAACACACTAAGTTCGGCTTCTCGGTGGGGAGGAGAATTGTGGGCTTGGTGTCAGATTCCGGCCAATAATTTGACGGATCGCTTGTCCAAGGCCAAGTTTGCCCGAACTGAGGCCGAGATCCGGCAAGGTCAAGGAGGTGGCAGTGACAGAGTTCCAACGAGGTCGAAGTTGGGGGTGGTGGTTACTGTGGTTGTGTGTGTGTGTGTGTGTGTGTGTGTGTGTGTGTGTGTGTGTGTGTGTGTGTGTGTGAAAAGGGTAATTTGGTCATTTAAATATTTTGATATTTGATAATTAAAATAAATAAAATAGTGAGGGGTAAAGTGGATTTTTCACATATTTTAAGGCTCTGTTTGGATGACAAATTTCACAAAGGGGTGTGATTGTCAAAAAATAAGCAAACTTTCCTCTATATAGCCTTTCACCAAACCTCAGGGGGTGTCTCTGTACTTTACCCTTGATAAAAAATATGAAGACTTAAATGACATAATTGTCCTTGATGCATTACTATGCAATACCTCCCTCTCTCAGCTCTCATCTCACCACCTACATCCGCGTCATCGGCGCCACCATCACCATAACTGGTGACAACCAACTCCATACTCATACCACAATCGATGATAGCCACCACCATCACCATTCTCATCCCATAACTGGTGACAGCCACCGCCATCACCATTCTCATCCCATAACTGGTGACAGCCACCGCCATCACCATTCTCATCCCATAACCACCAACACACCCTTGCCATCACAACCACAGCAGGAAACACCTCCGCTGACCCCCAAATCAAAACCCCACATCGGCGTATTAAACCCAACACAAATACGTACACTTGTAGATTCCTAATTGATCCCCAACACCGGCCATCATCACTGATTGTAATTGAAACCCACCACCACCACCATGTGATACCAATTGCAAAATCCTAATCAAACCCAACACACCTCCATTGCCGACAATGATTGTAAAGCCTTTATCGAACCCAGCACCACCACCATCACATATTCATTCTGCTTGTTTGTCGAATCAGGTTAGTACGCTTCACCGGACTGAAACGAAAGTGGAACCAAAACTTTTGGGTCTCACAGGAACGGTTCTCACTTTAATATGTAGCGGTGATTACGGCGGTAGGCTTCCGACAATGGTGGTGCCACCGCCGCCGACCTGATCCAGGCCTGTCCACCTCCGCAGACCTAATCAAGATCCCTTCTGCCTCCACAAACCTTATCAAGGCCCCTTCCGTTTCTACAAACCTGAACCTTCCACTTTAACGCAGTTGATCCGGCCAGTCACTTCACCTCAGAGCTTAACCACATCATTGCAGTGAACTACAGTTGGGGAAACTTAGACAGAGGCATGACTTTCTCTTCTATATCCTTATCCCACTCCTACCCCTCCATCTACTATCCCAACCCACTCCATTCCATTTACGAAGTACTATGAGATTTCATGGTAAGTTTGAGTATACCAACCAAGTTCAAACTGCGGCGATGATTTGGGTTGGAGAAAATACCAATCTGGGATTTCCATCTTATTTCACACACTGACCTAAGCCTAAACTGAACTTCCTTTGAATAAAGCCTATTAAAGTCCTTGCTATCCTGATTGTTGAGCATTGAAGAATTTTTGCGTTTAATTTGGGGAAGGTTTGGGGCAGTGTAGGAGTAGATTAAATTGTAATTGTATGTGTGTGTGTGTGTGTGTGTGTGTGTGTGTATATATATATACAGGCAGGCTTTCATGCAGTCCAAAAGAACAGATTTTTCAGCGGACTAAAAGTCAAATAGCCAATTAGCATTTTTTTACTTTATCAGACCTAACCATAGTTAATATTTGTTACCTTAATATTCAATTTAACATAGTTAATATTTGTTATCTTTATTCAATCTCTCTCCTCCTTAATCTTTTCCATCTTCCTTACCATCTCAACCACTTCTACCATATCCACACCATCACATCCACCATCTTTACCACTACGACCACAACACAACTACTATATTCATTCTCCAACGGTCACTCTCTCTTTCTTTCTTTTCTTTTTGCACTTTGATTTTATTTATTTTTTATTTGTTTTGCTCTCTTAATTTTTTTTCCCTTGATGGCCTGACTGTTGCTCTGTTATTATTATTTTTTTTTTTGCTTTCTTAATTTTTTCTTGGACCCATTATTCCACATTTCGTGAATAATGGAGTCTCAAATAGAAAGCATATATTGCTTAATCCTGGCATGGAAACAGTAAAAGGTTTCCAAATTTGGATTTTCTGAGACAAAAATAAGAAAAATTTCCAAATTCTGATTCTGACAATTTTCTCGTTTTCGTTTTCACGCATCATAATTTCCTTCAAATTTTATGTCACAAATACAATTAAATATTCAATCTCATCATCCCAATTTTGGAAATAGTTTATGGTATCTGAAAATCGTGCATCTGAGTGATTAGTATCTCCTCCATGCTCTTTCAAAGGATATACTGGTGTTGGAATCAATTGGCCTCCACCTACCTCCATTGACCTGGAAGTCGATCTAGGGAATGAAGCTTCGAAATTGAGGTGGCTAATGCTTCTTGTTATTTGGAAAAAGTCCAGAGTGAAGGATATATATTTTTTATATTGTGTTTAGAGGCAAAGGGTTTGTTTAATAATATTGGCAAATGAAATTCTCTCTTGAAAGAAAAAATAAAAAAATTGAAAGGACACAATGGTGAATGTAATGGTGTGGATATGGCGGTAGTGATTGAAATTGCAAGGAAGATGGAATATATTAAGGAGGAGAGAGATTGAATAAAGATAACAACTATTAACAATGGTAAATTGAATATTAAGGTAACAAATATTAACTATGGTTAGGTCTGATAAAGTAAAAAAGTGCTAATTGACTATTTGACTTTTGGTCCGCTGAAAAATCCGTTCTTTTAGACCGCATGAGAGCCTGCCTCTGTGTGTGTGTGTGTGTGTGTGTGTGTGTGTATGTATATATATAAAAGAGAGAATGAAGAGATGAAAGAAGAGGTGGTGGTGGTAGTAGTGCTAAGAGGTGGTGGCAACTTTATGGGTATGTGATTGACATGAAGAGGTTATTTTGGACAATTTAGAATGGGTAAATTGGTAATTTTATAATTCAAAAGTGTCATTTGACAAGTCAAAGGGTATTTAGGTCATTTTATCACATGTTAGAGCATTAAAGGGTGTTTTTGTCAAAGGAAGTAAATTTGAGGAGGTGTCATTGTCCAAAAAAATTCTAACTTGTATCTGGGTGTCCCTATGACAAACTTCAGGAGGTATCATTGTACTTACCCTAAAAAAAAAAAAAAAAAAAAACACAAAAATATAATTTTAGTGACTAAAAGTGTTCTAGGAAAAATCTTAGGAAATAAAAAAAAGGTGTAGCATTTTATTATAATTAAAGGGGTAAAGTGCAAAAAAAACCCCTGAACTATTGTCCTTTTGTAAATAACTTCCCTGAACTTAAGATTAGCCTCCTCAACTATTAATTTGTTGCAATTAAGGACAAACCCATCACAATAGACTATTTTACCATTTATTATTTAAATTTTCATTTCTTATTAAATTATTTTTTAATTATATTTTCTCTTATTCAAAAATTAATTATACCATTTACCTTAATTTTAAAATTAGTATCAATTTATCATAAAAATAGAAAATAATAAATAGATTAGTATCTACCATTTTCTAAAATGATTAACTTATTATAATAAAACTTATTATAATCACTTTAAAAAAAATTAGTGTAAAAAATACTCTTTTTTTTTCATACAATATTCATGAAAATTAATAAATTACGTAAATAAAAAATATCTTCTTTTTATGCAATATATTAATAAAATTTAAGAAAGTACTTTAATTATTTCAAAATTTTATACTTAAGATTTTTATTTGAATAATTAATTTCAAAATTAAAGACAAAATTATGCAAATTTAATGGAGAATATTTCATCAAATTAGTATGAATTTTTTTTAATAATTTATTTCAACAAGAAAAATAAATCAAGTGTAATACAATAGTAAAGGGTACTATGGCCATTTAATAAAAAATATTCAAGGTAATATGGCATTTTGCAATTAAATGTGATAGTTCAAGGGTTTTTAAGCACAAAAAATATTTCAGGGGTTATTTGTAATTTTGGACATAATATAGGCCCTTTTTTTTTGCACTTTACCTTAAGAAATTATTTTACGCCTAACTAATACTCGTATTTAGAAGATGATGACTATGAGACATTGATCGTTGATACTAGGGCGCAACTCGAGCTGGCCTAAAACATTCTAACCTGAGCCCAACTTCAACCTGACTTCGGGTTGAGTTAGGTTGCCCGAGGTAACTCAAATTTAGGTTTCAAATCATGAAACCCAACCCAAATATTTCGGGTTGGTTGGGTTGTCTAGGTCAACCCGTGTATATATATGTATATATATATATATTTTCTTTTCAATGGGTTAGGCCCCCCTCCTCTCTTTATCTCTCCACACAAATATCATATTGTCAATATATACTTATATATAAGTGGACAAAAAATCTAAAGTTCAAAAATAATAAAATAAGGAGAAGTTTTGGGTACCATCAAAATATAAAAGAATAAAAACTAATTGGTCTGGAAAAATCGGCAAAAAATTAGGCCTTTCATAAAAATATGGGTTATATTTACTTTTACATATATATAAATTTGGATTTTGAAAAATAACACTTAAAAGATTTCAAATTGATATTCCTCACCTACTATTAAATAGGAATTTCAAAAATTTGGGGGGCTTAATATGTATTTGATAAGTCGTAAGTCAATTTTATTTTATTTTATTTTATTATTATTATTTTTTTACAACAACTGTTGGTAGGCCTAATTTTTTTTTTTCCCTGTTTAAATTTAATTTCAAAAACATTTTAAAGATAGCATTGCAAAGTACTTGACATCTTTTCTTTTTAAATTTCTTCAGTAACTATTGAAAAGATGGTGTACACTTACCATTGAAATCTTATAAAAATATAGTAATAAAAATAATTAATACAATAAAAAATAATAAAAAAGAGAGTTCGAAATATTATTATTATTATTTTGTAAAAAAATCTCTCTCCTTACCTGCGTATTCGACCTATCTTGCAACGCTCTCATCAAACCTAGAACCAAAAAAAAAAAAAAAAAATCACTACCAAACAACCTCTCTCTCTCTCTATCAAAAATTTTGTCCCCAAATGTTCATCTCACAAACTGTGATTGCCATTATACTGGGAATCAAGGTCAAAGACCACTCACAAGACCATCATAAAAACTTTGTTTGCAATCATAGTTGTGGTTTTGGCGGCGGTGACAACAGAGAATGAAGACGGCAGCAGCGGAGGCAGAGGTGGAGGAAGACGGTGGCAAAGGAGGCAGAGGTGGAGGAAGATAGACTCGGCGGAGGAGGAGGGAGAGGGAGACGACGGCAGCGGCGGAGGAGGAGGCCAACCCGAATTAAAATACCCAATTCGGGTTGGACGGGTTGGGCTCGGGTTAGAACCTTTCTAACATGAGGTCAACCCGAATTGGGCCCGGGTGAGCATTATTCAGCCCGAGCCCAACTCGAAGCTCTAAAATTGGGAGCCCCAACTCAAAACACTTTGGGTTGGGTTAGAGTTGGGCTGGGCTAGCCCGCCCAACTTGCACCCCTACCAGGGGTTTTAAGTTTCTTATTCTCTGTTGGCTGATAAACTAAAGAAGAGCGATTCAATCCGCGAATACGAAAACCCTGCGGTTCTCTCTCCACCCATTTGCTTGCTCTCCAGTTCAGTACTTTCTCACCCTGTTGACATATAAATGTATATGTATCTATTGTAATCGTGTATGTATGAAATATTTAAAGCCTTTTTCTGACCAATTTGTTGTTAGGTGGGCCTATTCATACTTGTATAAGTTCTGAATGTTTTTCATTACAATCAGCAATGGAAAATGCATCAATGCTTATACATATATATACAAACACACACATATGTGTGTGTCCTTAGTTGTGTGTTTTGGATGAGTAGCTATCAATAAATTTGACAGCTTGCATTCAATCTTGATCCTGTTTTGGTTGTTTCTTGATAATCTCTCATTATTTGCTTTTAAAGTCCCCCGGCACTTACATTTCTTAGTATCGGTATTGTGATCGACACTTAGAATGATAAATTCCCTTTTCTGTTTTTCACATTCTTTTCTTGTTTAGGATACAAATAAAAATAAATAAAAAAAATCATATTGGCTAGTCCAATATTACTCTAATTGCTTATTTGTTTTCACATAAACCTAGAAGATTGCCTTAACCTAATGAGTAAGGAAACCTAGAAGATTGTATTAGGCTTTCCATTCTCACTTCCCTTTTCTTCCTTTCTCTAGTATCTCAGCTGGTATTAGGAGATTAATAAAATGGAATTGAGAACTAAAAAAAAGCTAGCCCAGTGCACGAGGTTCCACCATTGCGGGATTTGGGGAGGGTCAGATGTACACTGTACAAATTAAATATGTATAACCCTTTTTCCAGAATGCGTTTGTTTGTTAACAAATTGGTGCTATAAACCTTTCCTACACTGCATTGTATTCGTTTTCTTTATTTTTTATTTATTTTTGCTAACTAGGTAGTTGGACCTCCTTGAGCACCCTGCTAATCCCTGTGGCCACTTGTAGTCTCCTCGTCTAAAGAATATTGCACAATTGCTGGAGGATGGCCCAAGAGGGGACTGTACTATATTAATCTACTGTATACCTAAATATTATCCTCCATTTAGATAGCTGGATTAAGAATTAATAGATTTGCATTGGAGTATTCTGTGAAATTAGGGATACGGGTAGTTTTGAAATAATATGTGCATGAAGTATTTGGAAATTCATGCATTGTATGATTTTAATTGCAGATAAATCAAAATAAATTATACGTCCCCTAAATCCAAGGTCCTCTGCTCTTTCCTCCTCCTTGATTATTCAATCTGACTCCAAAAGCCAATCCCTATTTATATTTGTGATTTGAGCCCCAAATTCCTTATTTCTAAGCCCATTCATCCATATGGACCTTAAATTTCTTCAACATTAGTTGTTGAACATTTATATGTGACATGCTTTACTCCAATACTAGTTAAACCACAATACTGATGGCTTCATCAAAATGAAACCTCTTTTAAGTGCTTTGCGGTTCCCAGAGTTCCATGTGAGACTAGATCGAGCATGTAATCCTACAGAACCTTATATAATGTTAGTAGGAATTAGAAATATTGCATCTGTGCTCCAGTCAGGAAGTTGCTTGAAGACATGCACGAGCAATTAGATTTCCATGTACAGAAGGACTAGGCATCACTGAGCAACATATTACGAGAGGTTTATTACGAGCTCTAGATTTTCCAGTTTTCTGAGTATTTTAATTTTTTTCCTTGATTTTGTTTGTGTGATTTGAAATGGCAGAATGAATGAACTTTAAAAAAGCAGGGAATTGGTAATTACTTTTTCTAATATCATTTTTATGTGTATAAGTGGATAAAGTTTCTGTTCTTATGGTCGATCTACTTAAATTTAAATTGTGATTTAGTGGCATGTGCTGCAGCCATGTATCTTTAGGGAACAACTACATTATATATATTTCATCAAGTTTTTGAATGTTTTCAGGCGAAGCATTTCTCCTTTATTTTTATTGTGTAAATGGGGAATATATTGAACTAGCATCATCTTTGCAATTTACCAAAGGTGTTCAAGTGAAGGCATGGAAATAATTGATAAAGGCTGTTGATGAGCTATTCTTTTCTCTTGTTGAAGTGAACTTATTGTTTTACATCCAGATGGAAGAAAAGGAAAACATTACTTAAAAAAAACAAGTTGAGTAGATTAATGTGTATTTATTTTGCAACATCTGTCTTTTGGTGCCTGCTACTCAAGTACCTGCTTATATTGAGTCATTTATGTATTTCATGGATTTGCTGTTTAGCTTTCATTAACATGGCTGTGATTAGGATTCTAGTTGCATGGGCTATTTTCTTGTGATAAAGTTGACGTCTCTTTAGCTATAATGATACCTAAACATGGATTGCTGTGGCATGCAAGATAGTTTTGCATATTGCTTATTAATAAGGTAGAATGTAATAAGGTAGAATATTCAAATGCTTTAGTTTTTAAAAAAATTTTCTATTTAATATATGATAGATGGCTCTTTAGTTTAGATGCACACTATATATATTCCACTTTTAAAAGCATATTTAATATTAATCATGGAATGGCTCAGCATAGTCATTACCTATTTGTTTGTTGTTTTGTTGTGTCATGGTTGAGAGGGCCGCAATGAACCAAGATGTTCATTGGCAGCTTGAGCTTGGCTAAGTTTTGGGCTCATTTATGATTTTAGTGAACCAAGTTGAAGCATTAATGTGACTCTCTTTTAATAAGCAAGAGTCAAAAAAGGCCCAAGCCCGGATACATATGTAAGGAGGACATATCCATAACATGTCCGTGTGCAAGAATGGCACTCATTGAATTCTCGTACATACATGTCCGATACTGCCTAAATATATTTATAACATTATTACTTTATTTTGAATGTGTATATGATATTTCGTCAAGACATAAAAAAACCACCAGTTTAACAAGTATTTGAACATTAAATGTAACTTTTCGAAGTATAACATCATAATATAATTGTTAAGAAAAGTTTGGATTTTTTTTGAAAAAGAAGAATTGAGATATAATGAGAATATATCATGACTAATTTGGTCCGAAGTTTATCTATGCAATATAACTCTCAATTCTCAGCTTGTTTTTCGAATTTTCTTTTTTATAAGGAAATATAAGCACCGGATATATAGTATGACAAACAATGATTTTGAATTTATACATATATACCTATATATATTAATTTTATATGTAACTACATTAATATAGTATATATTGTTGTGTCCTTGCTGTATTCTTGTCCTATTTTTAAAGATTTTTTCATATCACCACATCCATATCATGTCAAGTCCATATTGCTTATCTGTATCCATTTTCTGTAGTCTGAGTTGAGCTTGAACTTAGATTCTAAACTCATACCAGGTCGGAGCTGAACTAACACCTAATTCAGCCAAGGCAAGCCAAGCCCAAACAGATACTTGACTACGCTCAGTGTTAGCCCATTACATGGTCCATCTTTTGTATCGTTTTACTTGTTCTTTTTTTCTAAAAGAAGAAAAATAAATTCAGGTTATTGTCATTTTTTTAAATATGCCTTGCAGAAAAAGGAAAATATAGGATTATTTTGGTGGTGCTAAATATAGTATGTTGGAATGGAAGTGTACCACATAGGATTATTTTGGGGGTGCCAAATTTAGTACCTTGGAATGGAAGTGCACCATATTCATGGTCACGTGATCCAGCAATCAGATTGCTGATCGGTAGAGTATTAGCAATAAGGCTGCTCTTCATTTAATGCTGAATTCCGGCTATGCCAATCATTACTTTCCTGTCAGTGGAAACTGTTTGGCAGGAGCAGCTCCAGTGGCTGAGAAATTCCCATGACATCATTTCCTGGAGCGAGGAACTTTTGATTTAGCATTGAACAGAGGGCATAGCTGCACATCTGGCAAAAGGGAATGCTTTTTAAAGCGAAGAAGTACACTGACAACCAACAAAAAAAAAAGTGACCAATCGAGATTAATGTGATGACATCACGTACGACCCACATGAATGTATCTGTATGCCATTTTTCTTTCATACTGCTTAGTCGGCCTATATTTCTGGCTTGAGTTGCATTACTCCTGTCAGAAATAGAGTTGATCAGGCTCCTTTTATCATTGATCAGGTAGAGAATTATTATGGGGACTTCATTCCCATTATTAGTAGTCAAGATCTGTTCAAACTGCAGAGTAAAGTTACATTCCTTCTGACAGAAGCAAAAAGGTCCTTAGATGATCTATTGCTGCTGGCATGCATCTGGCAATTGCAGAAACGGCTGAATGAAGGTGTCTCTGGTGCAGTGGTGCTCATTATTTCAGTCATTGACAGAGTGACCAAGATTTGATAAAGGCGGTTAATGAGCTATTGTTTTCTCTTGTTGAAGTAAACTTACTGTTTTACACCCAAATGGGAGGAAAGGAAAACATTACGTAAAAAACAAGTTGAGTAGATTGATGTGTATTTATTTTGCAACATCGGTTTTTTGGCTCCTGCTATTGAAGTACCTTCTTATATTGAGTCATTTATGTATTTCATGGATTTTCTGTGTAGCTTTCATTAACATGGTTGTAATTAGGATTCTAGTTGCATGTGCAATTTTCTTGTTATAAAATTGATGTTTCTTTAACCTATAATGATACCTTAATATGGATTGTTGTGGCATGCAGGATAGGAACATGGTGCACTTTTTTTCCCCAGATGTGGCACAGCAATGATGGCCTTTTATAGTTTTGCATTTTGCTTAGTAAGAAATTAGAATGTGACAAGGTATATTCAAATGCTTTAGTCTTTATTTATTTTTTATTTTTTTCCATTTAATAGATGATAGATAGATCTTTAGTTTAGATGCACACTATATCAATTCCACTTCTAAAAGCATCTTTGATATGAATTAATCATGGAATGGCACAACTATACTCATTTCCTATTTGTTTTATGTCTTGATGTGTCATGGTTGAGAGGGCTGCAATGAACGGAGTTGTTCATTAGCAGCTTGAGCTTGGCTAAGTTCGGGCTCATTTATGATTTAAGTGAACCAAGTTGAAGCTTTAATGTGAATCTCGTTTAATAAACAAGAGTAAAAAAAAAGGCCCAAGCTTGTGCTGGACACATTATTAAGCCAAAATTGAATAGCTTGGAACCACAAAAGCAACTTCTGAGTCAATCAGGATATATCCATATCATGTCTGCGTCCATGAATGGTAATACTTGAATACTCATGGATACATGTCCGATACTTCCTAAATATGTTGTTGTTATTATTAATAATATTTTTTCCTAGTTGGTACTCAAACACCCCCCCCCCCCCCCCCCCAAAGGAATTGGTTGCACCCAAGAGGAGTCCAACCTTAGACCTAATGCTTCCCGAGGCATCAGGGCCAAGTGACTTACCCACTTGAGCCAACCCTTTGGGTTATTATTATTGCTGCTGCTGCTGTTGTTGTTGCTGTTTTATTTTATTTTATTTTATTTTTAACATGTGTCCGATACTTCCCATTTTAACAATTCTTTGAATATTAAAATGTAAGAAAGTATGGAATTTCTTTGAAAAACAAGTATTGAGATAAAATAAGAATATATCATGACTGATTTGGTACGAAGTTTATCTATGCAATATAATTCTCAACTCTCAGCTTGTTTTTCATAATTTTTGTAAGGAAATATAAGCGACGATATATATATTATGACAAACAATGATTATTTTGAATTTATTCATTGATACATATATATATATATAGATTAGTTTTATATGTATCTACATTAATATGATATATTGTCATGTCCTTGCTGTATTCGTGTCCTAATTTGTAAGATTTTTTCATATCACCATATCCATCTCATGTCGAGTTCGTATCACATATCTGTATCCATCCTCTATAAGTCTGAGTTGAGCTTGAACATAGGTTCTAAGCTCATACCTGGTCAAAGCTGAGCTAACACCTGTTTCAGCCAAGCTGAGCCCATATAGATAGTTGGCTATGCTCGGCGTTAGCCCATCACATGGTCCAATTTTTGTACCTTTCTTCTTTTTACTCTTTTTATTTATTTATATTTTTATAAGGAGAAAATTAAATTCATGTTAATCATCATTTTTAAAATATTCCTTGCAGAAAAAGGAAAATAAGATGGATAGGATTACTTGGGTGTTGCCAAATATGGTATCTTGCCATCTTGGAATGGAAGTGTACTATATAGGATTATTTTGGGGGTGCCAAATTTAGTATCTTGGAATGGAAGTGCACCATATTCATTCTCAGGTGATCAACGTTGCTTGATCTGTAGGGTATTAGCAATAAGACTGCTCTTCATTTAGTGCCAATCATTACTTTCTTCAGAGGATACTGTTTCCTTTTTTTGGTGGGAGGCTGGGAGCAGCTCCAGCAGCTGTGGAATTCCTATGACATCATTTCCTGGAGTGAGGACAACTGTTGTTTTAGCATTGAGCAGAGGGCATGGCTGTACATCTGGCAAAAAGAAATGCTTTTTAAAGAGAAGAAGTTCAAAGACTAACCAAAAAAGAAAAAGAAAAGAAAAGTGACCAATAGACATTAATGTGATGACATCACGTAGGACCCACATGAATTCATCCGTTGGCCATTTTTCTTTCGTACTGTTTAGTCGGCCTATATTTCCGGCTTGAGTAGCATTACTCCTGTCAGAAAAGAGTTGGTCCAGTCACCTTTTATCATATATCGTTGAGAAAATTATTATGGGCACTTCATTCCCATTATGAGCATTCAAGATCTGTTCAAACTGCAGAGTAAAGTTCCATTCCTTCTGATCTATTGCCTGCTGTCATGCATCTGGCAATTGCAGCAGAGGCTGAATGAAGGTGCCTCTGGTGCTGGTGCTCATTCTTTCAGTCGGGCTTGAAGGATATCAAATTACAAGTGATTCAATTCTCCCTTCGCTTATCAAAGCTCCCTACATAAGTCTTCAGAAAAATCAATATACAAGTCATTCAACTTGTAAGGTACGTATCTTGTAGCTGTAAGAATTTAAATGACAGAATTTAATAAGAAACACAATCCTGCTGTGGAAATTCTGGTAAAAGCTTCAAACTTTGTTCCTTGTGCGTATTTAAACTAAACTTTTCACTAAAATTTTCTGTAGCACTTACATTTGCTTGAAAGACAGTTTTCTAAATTCTGGCATCTGATATTCTGAAACTAGTCACTTGACAATTATAACATGCTGCTGCTGCAATATGTTTTTAGCTGAACTCCGTTCGAGTGCAATATGGAACTTCTTCCAGTGCAGAAGAAAGGAGAACTCTGCTACATCAGCACAATATTGAAATACGCTTGTGTTGGGGATTCTTTTTCTTTTTCCTTTTTTATTTCGAAAATTTTCTTTTCTAGTTTATATGCATATATGTAGAGCTTCCATGTGAATCACAAATGGCACGTAACAGCACATGACAATATCTGCTCAATCATCATTCCCTTATTGTCCTTTATAGAGTAAATACTCGTGTTTGTTATTATGGTTTCTCAATCTGATGTAGAATTTAGCGATCTAAATCTACATTTTTGGACTAGATTGTACAACGTATACATGTGTCCATCATTTATGTGACTAAATACATGCATGTGGCGTTCATGCACACGTGTACTTGTATATGACTAGTTGACTTGTATTTCCTCCAGTTTCCTTTTGGAACTCCTACTTTAATTACTCATTAATATCAAATGCCCTGGTTGACACCTTGACGGTGCATGTGAATCACGAATGACACATAACAGCACATGTAGAGCTTCCATGTGAATCACGAATGGCACGTAACAGCACATGATAATATCCGCTCAATCATCATTCACTTTCTGTCCTTTATATAGCAAATACATGTGTTTATCATTATGGTTTCTCAATCTGATGTAGCCAATCTACATTTTTTGGACTGGATTGTACAAAGTACGCATGTATCCATCATCTACGTGACTAAATGCATGCATGTGGTGCTCATGCACACGTGTACTTGTATATGACTAGTTGTAGTTAACCTGTATTTCCTCCAGTTTCCTTTTGGAACTCCTACTTTAATTACCCATTAATATCAAATGTCCTAGTTGGCACCATGACGGTGCATTGGATGGGTTCACATGGTAAAATGCAAGGACATTTTCATGGATCAACGGTTTCACCGTCCCAACTGTTCAACAACAGCTCTGACTTACCAAAGCTCTAACCCATCTCTTTTAGCACTCATCCCTGCACTGCATCACTGTGCTACTATAGGTTTTGACAAGTGCACAAAAATGACTGTACGGAAGCTATTATAACTCTTTACAAGCTTAGTCACACACTTTGTTAGTATGGTTTTAGAATTGTTCTCGTCAATGAAGCAGACTTTTCTTTGCAGAACTTATAATTTTGTTAATTCTAACAGAGAGTTCACTGCTGTTTGGAGTTTGGACATATATCAGTTGGTTTTTTTTTTTTTCTTCTTCTTCTTCTTTTTCTTTTATTTATTTATTTCCTTTTTTTGGTAAGAAAGGTTGGGACAACATTTTGTTTTGGTGATGGTGATACAGAAAGTCAGGAACTGGATGTCATAATATTGATAGGTGGATCCTGGTTCTTGTTTGATCGAAAAGCACTGAGATATTTTCGTAAGACAAGGAATGTCCATTGTGGAGGAAAGGGAACATATGGAAAATCAGTTTGTGAAGCTAATGAGAAAATAAAGGCGTGCTGTTGTATATATCATCTAAAAATCGTGCTTTCTGGTTGATTTGAGTTACGGAGCTGTTTAAAATTTTTATTTCCTGTGGACTTTCTTTATTAAAAAATAAATTTAGTTTGGTAAATATGTTTTATCTTAATTATCTTTCAAATTGCTTGGCGACTGGATGCTAATGGAAAAAGATAAAAGGCTCTCTTATGTAAATCCCAAGATCCAAATCAAGTGCCAAATCTTATTTTTAATATGAAATTTTACTGTCATCTTCATTTGGGATTTGAAACACCATTATGGAACTTCCTAATGCTTCTAGTCATGGATGTTCTCTACTTGAATTAGTTTTGTTTGTATTGGAAGAATATCATAGGAGTGATTTTTACTGTATAGTAGAATATTGATTGGAGTGATTTATGGGATTGATTTTACGAATTTTCCATCAATGTATTTCCATATTTATCACTTGTATTCTTTCACCTATAGAAAGAGGTGATCATTGTAAACAATATGAAGAGAGAATGTAATGAAAGCTTAGGGCTTTGTGTGTCATGGATGTAAGCCCTAATGGCTTAATAACGTTACATTCTTGAGTTCTTCATGTTTAATTTCTCTCTTCAACTTTTATATCTTTCATCAGTTTGTAACATCCTTTCTATATGCTATTTATGGAAATGTAGAACCTGAAGTTGGAAAGACGATGAGCATGAATTTCTGCTTGGCCAGAGACAGAAAATTGCAGGAGATGGAAATGCTCCAACAAAGTTCAATCCGTGTTCCATTATTTTGAGGCTTGTGATCAGTATATAATGCTGATAGTGAAAACCCACATATCAAAGGTATTTATACAATTCAAGAAGTACTATTTTATACCTATATACTGCTGACTAACAATTGCTATCTTCTCCTCATGTGTCTGGATTAGACTTCTTAACATCGTCCACAATTTAGAACCCGACCCATTTTTTTTATTTTTTTTTATTTTTTATCCTTTTCTTCTCTACCAAGAATAAGATCAGAAGAGAGAGTAGAGGAAAGAACATGGTAAAGGTCTCATGATAAGGCATAGTTATTCAATTCCACATATCAAAGGTATTTATACAATTCAAGAAGTACTATTTTATACCTATGCCTTGATATATACTGCTGACTAACAATTGCTATCTTCTCCTCATGTGTCTCGATTAGACTTCTTAACATCGTCCACAATTTAAAACCAGACCATTTTTTTTTTATCCTGTTCTTCTCTACCAAGAATAAGATCAGAAGAGAGAGTAGAGGAAAGAACATGGTAAAAGGTCTCATGATATGTAAGCATAGCCTTAAGCATGCCAATTGCCAAAAGTGTTGTAGAAAGCTTTGAGGAAATAATCATATTGCCTTCTAGGGTTATTCTATTAGTTAAAAACTCCCATTGTTGTTTCAAGAAGTCAAAATGCAATAGTTGCAATCTGGGAAATCCTTGTACATTCTTAATCATAGTTAACCTTCTGCTTATGGAATGCTGTTTTATTTATTTATTTTTGTCAAGTAAGATACCAAATCTCGAACTCTGTCCAAAAGGGTTGAAGTACAAATAGACTCCAAACCCTAACTGGCTTGCAAGGATTGGTGATTCTTATTTTAATGCTGCTTCTTTCTTTTCACCTTTTTTTGTAGTTTATATC
The DNA here is from genome assembly GCF_030987335.1 of Cornus florida. Lineage (NCBI taxonomy): Eukaryota > Viridiplantae > Streptophyta > Magnoliopsida > Cornales > Cornaceae > Cornus > Cornus florida. Next base: position 29,422,038 of record NW_026775572.1, read on the forward strand.
TAATGATTGTTTAAATATCCATCTTTGTTTTTTTTTTTTTTTTTTTTTGATAAGTAAATATCCATCTTATCTTTTTCATTATCATTGCTTTGTTTCTTATATTTTCTCTTCTAGTATTTCTGTGTCTTAGTTTAAATTGCAGAGACCAGGGTGAAGTGGATTATTGCAAGTTAAAGTTTCAGCAAGGAAGTCAAGTTGAAGAATTTCTGCTTGCCTCAGTGGCTTACTAATCATTAAAATCTCATACTTGCGAGAAAATTTTACCTAGTTCCGGCCAATTACAATTCGACACGCAAGTAAATGTGTCAGTTTTATTTAAATTTTTGCTCAAGTGTCGAGTTGTATATCCAGACTATAAAACAATTTTTTATATTTTTCACTGGACTGAAAATTCTCTTCGATAAGTTCCATCTAGTCAGTGATGTTCGGTTACTCACGAAGGATTACGATCATCACTAACTCGACGAAATAGCACGGGAACTCTTTGGAAGGATTTTTGTCCACTTACCAGTTACCACTCATGTCATGTGATAGATTGGAAGTCTGTACATTTTGCTATGTGTAATGGCTTTATGAATAATTACAGACAAAATAAGGGTACATAGGGTATAATAAAATAGGGGGGAGAGATACAAGACGTATTGCAGATATATGTATATACAGTAAGACGATCTTGTAATTCTACAACTGCTTTTAACTTTTCATGGACACAAGTTTTGAAGATTGAAAAGCTGCTTACAATGAAACAGGTGTGAAAGTTTGTGTTGCTGGTGGATTTTCTCTCTCACTACAGTATATTTCTTGAAAGTTTTCACACAATTTAGATGAAATAATGCACATTATTAAGTTATTAAAGTAAAATTAGAAGGTTTTCTTTGAGAGTACTTGTATCAAAAACAACATATTATAAATACTAATAATCTGTCTATAAGTATATACACACGCACATTATGATCCATATGAAATAAAAGTCGAATTGTCCTTCCTTGGTCATTAACTTTTTCATAAAAAAAAAAAATTAAAAGAAAAGATCTAAGATGCTAAATCGGGAAATAATGATATTAAGATATATGATTTCCCGCCATTTTTAGAGAGACTAAAAACAATAGGACTGTTTCCCGCCATTTTTGCTGCAAGGGTTAATCATAACGCGAAAACGACGTCGTGACGATGGTGTTTCCACCACTGAATCCACCAGCCGACGCCGTTTACAGCAAACGGAATGTGAGAATTTGACCTCGCAAAATGGGTTTCCAAATTTGTCCTCTATTTTTGATAAAATTCCACCTACCCCTATATGAATTTATTAAAATGCCCCTTAGAGAAGTCAACAGCGACCACCGTTCACCGCAACTTGTGAACATTTTAAATTTAAAAAGTAAAAAAAAAAAAAAAAACAAATTCCACTTTTTATTTATTTTACTGCCTAAAAATTTAAAAATTTAAAAGAGGTATGTCAAATAAGGTCATCGGCTATCATTAAATTGAAGAAAATAATTGTTAATTTTGGTTCTTAAAAAATAGAGAATAGTGTTAACACCATCTGTCCTGACGAATGGCCTTTTTTTGTCCTTTCACGCATAGTTGAGAAGGTTTTAGTAATCTTATAACACAATTTGAGTGGCATATTCAGTAATATTCACCAACATCTGGTCTTGTTCCGCAACCGCCTCTGTTTTAAAAGCACAGCTTCCGGGGCAATCGAAATCAAATTGCTAATTCACTCCCTCGCTTCTCTTTCTCTCTCTTCAACCGCTTTCTCTCTCTAAAAATCTCTCGCTCTCGCATTCTCTCTTCGCGTTCAATCTCTCTTTCTGTTTATGAATTCGTTCTCTTCTTCGATGTTTCTCTCCTATTCCTTTAAATATTCACCGCTTTATGAATTCTGATTTTTTCATTGCTCAACATATACTTCACCTCAATCTCTCCCTATCCTTAAAGTTCTTGAAACCCTAACCCTAGTTTCCTTACTTAGAAGAACTCTGTGTGAGCCGTAACATCAACCCTAACCCTAATTGGCTTCACAAATAAGTTTTTTTGATCCAAAAGTGACTTCGAGACACAAGAAATGTAAGTGTTTTTCCTTCAATTTCCTTTAAATTTGCGCGTTTGTTTTTAGTTATCGAACTTCGAGAAACCCTAATTATGCTTGAGATTTAAAAGTTGCGGAAATTATGCGATTTTTTACTGCTTTTGTTTGGGAAAACATGAATGTTGTCTATGAGTGCTCTAGGTTTTGTGCTTATGTTCTTGTTTGTTTGTTTGTTTTGTAAGTTGCAGAGACTTGAACTCGAACCCTAGCTTCTTATGTTCGTACTGGTGGTTTGAGGACACTTACAGATTATTAGAAGTAAGTGTTTCGCACTTCCTTGTTTTTATTTCGTTTACAGATTTCATATACCTTGCTCCTGCAACAGAAGTAGGAATTAAGAAATAAATAAATAAATGAAAAAGATAAATTAGATTAATAAAAAAATTAAATAAAAAAAATAAAAAATAAATTATTTCAGCTAGGTTTCTCTTTTGATAATCTTCGGTAGTGTGGTTTAATTTGAAAGTTGAGTATATTAAACAAACATGAAAAAAAAAGGAATATAAATAAAATAAAATAAAGAAAGAAATTAACTAAATTTAGTTTCTGTTGTGATAGTCTTCTGTAATATGGTTTAAGTTAGACCTTGAATATCTGATTCATTTGTAAAAGATTATTGTATAATTCAATCAAATTTCTATACCTTTGTTTTTTCTTTCTTTTAGCATAACCCTAAGTTCAGTATAAATGTAGCCTTGAGGAAAACAATTATTTGAAACAAACTTCAACCACTGCCTGTAAATTTAAAAGATTTCCTATAAATAGGAGTTGAGAAATTATTTGTTGTGGTGTGTAGTTGTGCAGACTACAATGGCAGAAAGCCGAAATGGAAATGGTCCGCCAGCAAATGGGAGGCCCACTGGAGCAGGAAATGCTTATACCATTGATCTGGATAGCTTCAGCAGGCGATTGAAGGCACTTTACACACATTGGAATGATCACAAATCTGAACTCTGGGGTTCATCGGATGTTTTTGCAATAGCTACTCCTCCTGCTTCTGAGGATCTGCGGTATCTGAAATCCTCGGCTCTGAACATTTGGTTGCTTGGTTATGAATTCCCAGAGACAATAATGGTTTTCATGAACAAGCAGATCCATTTCTTGTGTAGCCAGAAGAAGACCTCTCTGCTTGACGTAGTAAAAAGATCTGCCAAGGAGGCTGTTGGAGTGGAAGTTGTCATGCACGTGAAAGCAAAGAACGATGATGGGACTACCCAAATGGATGCTATATTTCGTGCTATACGTGCTCAGACAAAGTCTGATGGTCATGATAATCCTGTTGTTGGATACATTGCAAGAGAGACTCCAGAGGGGAATCTTTTGGAGACATGGGCTGAGAAGCTAAAGAACTCAAGTCTCCAACTTATTGATATAACCAATGGATTGTCAGACCTTTTTGCTGTTAAGGACAGCAGTGAGATCACAAATGTGAAGAAGGCTGCATTTTTGACAGCTTCTGCAATGAAGAATTTTGTGGTTCCAAAGCTTGAGAAGGTTATTGATGAGGAAAAGAAAGTCTCCCATTCTTCATTAATGGATGACACTGAGAAGGCCATACTGGAGCCAGCAAAAGTTAAGGTGAAGCTTAAGGCTGAGAATGTCGATATCTGTTATCCTCCTATCTTTCAGAGTGGTGGTAATTTTGATCTCAGACCTAGCGCTTCGAGCAATGATGAACACCTATACTACGATTCAGCCAGCGTGATTATATGTGCAGTTGGATCCCGATATAACAGTTATTGTTCAAATGTTGCCAGAACTTTCTTAATTGATTCCACTACAACACAGAGCAAGGCTTATGAGGTTCTACTCAAGGCCCATGATGCAGCAATTGGGGCATTGAAGCCTGGGAACAAGGTCAGTGCTGTGTATCAAGCAGCCCTATCTTTGGTTGAGAAGGATGCTCCAGATTTAGTAAACAACCTGACAAAATCTGCTGGAACAGGCATTGGTCTTGAGTTCCGTGAGTCAGGCTTGAGTCTGAACATCAAGAATGAACGAGTGTTGAAAGCAGGCATGGTTTTTAATGTGACTCTTGGTTTTCAGAATTTGCAGACGCAAATCAAGAAGGCAAAGAGCCAGAATTTCTCTCTTTTACTTGCAGATACTGTTATTGTCACTGATAAGGGCCATGATGTGGTGACTTCAGTGAGCTCTAAAGCAGTTAAGGATGTGGCTTATTCATTTAATGATGACGAGGAGGAAGAAGAAGAGCAGCCGAAAGTGAAAGCTGAGGCTAATGGTGCAGAGTCCTTATATTCCAAGGCAACACTCAGGTCAGACAACCAGGAGATGTCAAAAGAAGAACTCCGAAGGCAGCACCAGGCTGAACTTGCTCGCCAGAAGAATGAAGAAACTGCCCGACGACTTGCTGGTGGGGGTTCTGCAGCGGGAGATAACCGTGGTGCTGCGAAGTCCTCGAGTGAACTAATTGCATATAAGAATGTCAATGATTTACCCCCTCCGAGAGAAATGATGATTCAGGTTGACCAGAAAAATGAAGCCATCCTCTTACCCATTTATGGAACCATGGTTCCTTTCCATGTTGCTACAGTGAAGACTGTCTCCAGCCAACAGGATACCAATCGAAATTGCTATGTCCGAATAATCTTCAATGTTCCTGGCACACCTTTCAGTCCTCATGATGCCAATTCCTTGAAATATCAGGGTTCTATATATTTGAAGGAGGTTTCATTTCGCTCTAAAGACCCAAGGCACATAAGTGAAGTGGTACAGCAGATTAAAACACTCCGAAAGAATGTTATGGCCAGGGAGTCGGAGAGAGCTGAACGAGCAACTTTGGTTACTCAGGAGAAACTTGTACTTGCAGGTAACAAGTTTAAGCCAATAAGATTGCCTGACCTTTGGATTCGTCCCACTTTTGGTGGTCGTGCAAGAAAACAGTCTGGTACACTGGAAGCTCACACAAATGGGTTCCGGTACTCAACCTCAAGGCAAGATGAGCGTGTGGAAGTCATGTATGGGAATGTCAAGCACGCATTCTTCCAGCCAGCAGAGAAGGAAATGATCACTCTTCTGCACTTTCATCTGCACAACCACATAATGGTGGGAAACAAGAAAACTAAAGATGTTCAATTCTATGTTGAAGTGATGGATGTGGTCCAGACGCTTGGAGGTGGAAAGAGATCTGCTTATGACCCAGATGAGATTGAAGAAGAACAACGGGAGAGGGACCGGAAGAACAAAATCAATATGGATTTCCAGAACTTTGTGAACCGGGTTAATGATCTCTGGGGACAGCCCCAATTCAAGGGGCTTGACCTTGAGTTTGATCAGCCTTTAAGGGAACTTGGCTTTCATGGCGTTCCCTATAAAGCTTCAGCTTTTATTGTCCCGACTTCAAGCTGTTTGGTTGAGCTAGTAGAGACTCCTTTTCTTGTCATTACCCTAAGTGAAATTGAGATAGTGAACTTAGAGAGAGTTGGTCTTGGACAGAAGAACTTTGACATGACAATTGTATTCAAGGATTTCAAGCGAGATGTGCTTCGAATCGATTCTATTCCTTCAACATCACTTGATGGCATCAAGGAATGGCTGGACACAACGGACCTCAAGTATTACGAGAGCAGACTGAACCTGAATTGGCGTCCAATATTGAAGACTATCACTGATGATCCACAAAGGTTCTTAGAGGATGGGGGTTGGGAATTTTTGAATTTGGAAGCTAGCGACTCTGATTCTGACAACACAGAGGATTCTGACCAAGGCTATGTGCCATCAGATGCTGAGCCTGAGTCAGACTCGGATGACGATGTTTCTGGCAGTGAATCGCTGGTGGAATCGGAGGACGATGAAGAGGAGGAGTCAGAGGAGGACTCAGAGGAAGAGAGAGGAAAAACATGGGAGGAGTTGGAGAGGGAAGCAAGTAATGCAGACAGGGAGAAAGGCGGTGAATCGGATAGCGAGGAGGAGAGGAGGAGAAGGAAGATGAAGGGACTAAGCAAATCTCGGGCTCCTCCCAGTAGCAGTTTACCCAAGCGACAAAAGTTTAGGTAGATGTGGATGTATCTCAGTTATTCTCCCACCTCTGTGTTGGAGTCTATTATGCAGCAATAGCAGCAACAGATGCTTTAGTTTTAGTTTTTTCAACTCAGTTTGGAAGAATCTTGCTTAGAATATCCTTTTTTTCTTTTAAAACTTTATGTCCCTTGCTTTGGGCTCTTGGCAGGTTGCTTAGCTGATGGATTTTGCTTGTAAATTATTGGCATTAGCTCAACTGGGAAAAAGTATTTTCTGTTTTCTATTTGTTGGTTTTTGTCTTTCTTATCTCATGGTTTTTTCAATTTGTAGGAGTTTTAGGAGTGAGTTTGAATGTTTCTATTGTTCGTGGTCCTTTGGCTCATGTGTTATTATGGCTCATGTGTTATTATGTCGTGGTCTATGGATTGGTAGAATAAGTTTACTTTTATTCTGGTTCTTGAAGTTGCTTTCGTTAGCATAAAATGAAGTAAATTTACATATGGAAGAGTATTAATTCGGTATTAATAAATTTTGCCCTGCTCCGATAATCCTGTGGTGGCTCGGTTGTAGAATTATGGGGTGTGAAACTCTGGTATTTTTTAGGAGAACCAGTATTATTTTGTGGGAGAATCTTATACATTGAGTTTTAGTTTTAACTTATCTAAACAGAAATTCATTGAGTTTTGTGTTCACCCCTTCCTATCATATCATGATAAGAACAGAATCCATATTATGACGTTTTTTCCATACCTTGACCCCTCTCTAAAACCAACCAAGAAAAGAAAAGTTCTAAGTTATAAGATTTAAAGAAGTCCGAGAAATTAAGGACTAATGGAAGGAAATAAAATCTCTTGTTGCTAGCTATTAGTTTCAGTATATTGCTTAAACAAATTAAATTGCCCGAAGATGTACTTTAGCTGTTTGACACACTGCCATCCTCGGATGTGTTGCTAAAGCAACATTCATTGCCCGAAGATGTACTTCTTTACATGTTCAACGCACTGCCATCCTCAGAAGTTGCAGGTACGTGTTCAATGCACTGCCATTCTTAGAAGTTGCAAGTTTCTATTTTGTCTACTCAGTGCTTGTAGTTTTGTCCAATCCTCTATTTGCCCCTGTTACCGTCTATGAAACTTTCATAGTCTGAGTGAGTGAAAATTTTCATATTCTGTGTGATTATAATTTATAACGTTTATGGAAGGTAAAGCTGTTAAATATGATCGGGGGAGAGTCTTGTAAGGTTTCTGACATATGATGATTTTAAATGCTACTTAATATTACAAAGTCATGGTCTTTTCCTCTATCCTATTATTAATTTTTTGTACATAATTACTTGAACAATGCGTGTAGAATTATGTAGGTGGTTATTCTTTATTGTCCTGCTTATGCGTTTTCTTTCAGGTTTGTTTATTAGATATCAAGTTCAAAAATACTGTAATATGGTAATTTGGTCTTTGAGTAGTATGAAGAATGCTGTTGCGTGACATGGAAGTAAGCCTGATTTGACAAATTTGGGCTCAAAAGGTAGCAGGATGAGTGGAACATGATCTTGGAAGTATTGTCGTCGTTTCATAATATTGGTCAGAATTGATGTTTGCTGGTGACCCAGAAATGGGAGCTAATTATCCCTTTTCTTAAGTAGTGATGGGATACGTCATTGATCTGGTAGATACTCGACCTTTGGTATAGCTACTATCTACGGAAGATAATTTGTTCAACTTTCAGTTATTGTCCTGCCATGTATGGACATGGACATGCAAAATTAGGATGGGCAATATTTTGAGAAGTGCAGCACTTGGAGATGAGTACACAACAGGAATACAGCATATGCCAACTCGTTTTTTTCCCTTCCTTTGTCGTCCTCCTTAATTGACACCCTTGTGGCCTTATCTCGTATCTTTTTATTCGTTGTTAAGGATTGTTCTAAAATTTTAATATCATTTTTTTTTTTGGTTATCAAGAATGATTATAAAATTTTAGTACCTTTTTATATAAATGCTTGTTATGTGTTCTCTTCAGAACTGGAGTGGCACGCATGTCATCTTTCGTTAGCTTTTCCTTTTATCCTTCGATCTACTCGCTCATTACAAAAGGTTGGTACATAATGGGATGTCTTATTTGTTGTATTTTATGTTTTACCTTTTGTTGAGCTATGGGTGTTGCAGAAAAGTAAGAGAGACCGAAAAAGAATTGGGTTAAAAAATAGTATGTATTGAAATAAATCATTTTTATTACGGAAGGTGTGCCAGAAACTTATTTAGAATGTTACTTGCATGCATGGGTGGCTAATGATTAACATCTTGACTATTTGTTTCTATTTTGGGCTGCTAGGCAATAATGTGGCCGGTGGTATTAGCAGGTGAAGAGACGCTACCTATACAGCTAGTTGACAGCTTCATCATAATGTCTTATTTTAGCTTAAAGATTTTCAGTTGCGCAAGTAGTCTGCTCTGCATAAAGATTTTTGCCATTTCTGGAAATGGAAATGTTACTGTACTTGATCTACAGCGTGAGATGAAACATTTTTTTCTGATCATTTTTTTTTTTTTTTTTTTTTTTTTGTTTCCCTTCAAGATGAAGTGTAAATAATCTCAGCCTGGTGAAATTTTCTGCTCTGGTAACGAGCAAGGCATATGGAACATGCCCCCATTTTCTGATTTAGAATGTGTTTTCATCAAAATTGTGATGATGTATGCCCGTTAGGAGTGGTATGCAGTTCTAGTTATTATGATTTATCTGATGGTACACATTATTTTGTTGTAAGAAGAGAAATGTAGATATTGAAGAAGCAAACATTATATGGTTGATTCATTGCCATCTTACACTCTGCGGAATGCTGGTTATTAAACTTGCTGCTGCTACATGGGGTATAATCAGGTATGTGACATCCTGCTAGCCATCCTGTAAGAGCCATGTTTTTTTCTTTGATCCATTGTTTCAAATCTATTGCTTCACATGTTAAGGATCTTTAAATGCTGCCTTCCCTATCGATTATGAAGTGCAGAGATGGCACAAAATAACTAAAGATTGGTTGGATAGGTTTTGTATGACAGAGGTGGTCTTACGGCCATGAGGCAAAGATTGGCCACCTGGTGTTGGTTAGATTCTTCATCTGATGAATCTTCATTAGTATCTTCCCAAGTTGGGCTTTGAAAGCTCCTCTGCTTTGCTACCCTCCTTCCGCAGAAATGGTATCTCTGTTAATGGTGCTATGTTTTATTCTTTGATCCATTTTTTAAACGCCTTCCCTATTGATTATGAAATGCAGAGATAACACAAAACAACGTAGATTGGGTGGATAATATCGGAAGAGGTTTTGTATGACAGGTCTTATGGTTACTCTTTTCTTTTTTTCCATCTTGTGCAGATTTCCAAGTATGAAATTCTCCAAGATAGCTTTCATTTCACGTTGCAGATCAAAGAGAAGGATAGTCTTTAGCACATTAAAAAGGTGAAGAACCTATCCTTTTTTGTCTTTCTTTAAGTTTGAGTGGTATACTATGAACTCTGGTCAGCATGATTCAAGAACAACATATGGAGCTTATTTTGTTGGAACACGAGTTGTTGATTTTATGACCAATTTGTTCAAGCTTTGGATCGAGTCATTTTTGTCTATACTCAATGGATAAATTTCCACAAATTTTGATAGTAGAAATTCTTTGTGAATCTTGGTGATTGAAATGCTCAAAGCACCCACGAGTTAAATTGATGCCATTGTTGTCAAAATCCAGATAAAGACAATAATAATATAGGCTTGCTTGGTTACAAGACCTAAAAAACAGAAAGGATGTTTTCAGAGAACTATTAAAGTCCGTCGTCTGAACATAAGCCTTAAATATGTGCAAAGATTTTTAGTTCTCAAAAAGTCAGAAAACCCTTAAATAGGTGTGGATCTGAAAACCCAGATAAAGGTTCAACTGGATTATTATGTCGTCAAGTGCTTGGTCTCTTACTTGCAAATATATATGCCAAAATCATCTCACTCAAATCTTTAAATCTTTTTTGTCATGTTAATCATGAATTGAGAAGATAATGTAAGAAAACAAAAGTTTTCTAAGTGTTAGGTCCAACAAATATAAAAGCACTCCAGTATAATTTTACAAGTATCACTTCCAGTTGAAGTGCTCCAGAACTACACTAAAAACACTGATCCCTAAATAAATAAACAAATAAAAGAATAAACCTAAATTTAGTTACTTAGATTATGAGATTTAAAAATAAAATAAAGGGTTAATTGTTTAGGCCTTTGTTTTTTTAACAATGAGATCCGGTCAGAATTTTGATTCAAAAAGACCTTTCAAATGTTTAAAAAGGCGAAATTACCGGAATTGCCCATGAATATTTTATTCATTTTCATTGTGAAAAAATGAGAACTCCTGAAAAGTTGTTTTTGCCCTTGAACCTTACCCTATTCATTCCTTCCTTCCTTCCGTCGTACCCCCTCTCTAAGTTCTGCAAAAACGAAATCCTAATTCTATCCCAGCATCTCTCTTTCTTTCACCAACACCATGGTTGATCTGTGCTCCAGGGTAAGCTGTTGTGAGAGTGAGAAAGAGGTTCGTTACTGCTGGGTGGTATGAGAATGAAGTGGATCTCAGCGATGGAAGTTGCATTCGACTAGGGTTTGTAGAATTTTGTGAAGGAATTGGATTGATTTGTGGCTTCGTGGACCGCGGCGGAGGGGGCGACCCGAAGGTTGCTTCTCTGTTTGTTCTTTTTGCTCCTCTGTTTCTTCAAAGTTGGGCCTGTGGAGCTTTCCCGGCATTTAAGATTCGTAATTGATGATTGTCAGCCCTTCATTGTATATGTATATTTGTGTATTGATTCTTTATGTATGTGTGTTTCCAATCGGAGTGGTTGTAGAGAAGGGAAAAAAGGAATTTATTTAGAATAGGAAAGTTTAAAAACTTGGTATGTGTTTGCCTGTGCATATATATGTGATTGTATATTATCTCTATATATAGAAAATCATGATTTTCTCTCTCTATATATATACACATCAATACACATATTACACTCAGACCGATTGCAATCAAACACAATTCAACTTTCCTTTTCTGAACACCCGAATTCGAATCATAAACAGATACATACTATCAAAATACATATATACATAAACACACGAAACCAATTCCTTAATCAATTACATGATTTTTAGTGTTACTGTATATGTTAAAATATATAAATTCAATTACATGATTTTTAATGTTACTGTATATGTTAAAATATATATATACATATTATATATATACACACATCTGTGTGTGATTCATTCTCTCTTAATATGGGTTGTGAAGTGGTCGTGGTGGATGTGAAGGTTAAAAATGTAATTTTACTATTTAAATAGTTTAAATAATAAGCCAAAGGGTAATAAAGTCATTTCACTATATGTAATGTGGCAGCTGACCTAGCGTTTATGTTAACTTTATCAAATGTGAGGGTGTTATTGTTCAAAATATCTCAATTTGTGTATGGATGTTATTATGATAAATCTTAGGATTGTCATTGTAATTACTTCTAAAATAAAATAAAAAAACACTAACACAACAAATTTTTCAAATTTTAGCAATTGTAGTTATATAAGGGATCAAGTGCAGAACACCTCAGCAAAAAATATTCCTAAAGTTTCAATTTGTGTAGCTTCATCTATCAAATTTAAATTTTAAGTTGACTAAATTATCTTATTGAATTATTTTATAAAATATATAAAAATAAATAATTTTGTAAAATGATTGAAAATGACACTATTGGAGGATGCTCCTCCCGTGTAAAAAAATTCCTAAAGTTTCAATATAGTGCAAATAGGTCCCTCTAACAAATTTAAACCTTAAATTGACTAAATTATCTTGAACAATTTTATAAAATATATAAAAATAAATAATTTTATAAAATGACAATATTGGAGAACACAGACAATGAACAAGTAAACATAAAAATATAAAATAAAATAAAATAAAAAAAAAAACAAAAACAAAAATACAGTGCAAACTAAAGATAAAAATCGTGCACACTGATATTGGAATTTTTTTTTTGTTCAACAGTGTCGGTATGAAAAAAATAAATAAATAAAGAAAAAAAAATAATAAAAAGAGTAAATTGAAATTTCAAAAAATTCGAATTCTTATTTTGTAAATTTTTAAAATTTTAAAAAAAAAATGTATAAAGATATATATAGAGAAAAAAAACTTTTTTTTTTTTTTTAAAGAAAAAAAAAAAAAATATATATATATATATATATAAAAAGTAATATGCACATAACACACTATACTATAGTATGAGATTACTATCATATATATACCCTTTACTCAATATATTTTAGTGAAGGGTTTGTAACCGCACGATCACATTGTTACAACTGTTCCGATTAATAATTTCTCCATATATAGATAGCGCGAAAACCAGGTCCGCGATCTATATCCAGTTTAACTACGGAGACATTCTAAATAGAGAATCAAGCATATACTCCGTACATACGCACATAGCGAGAGAGAGAGATTGCGAACTGCGATTTCCGGCTGCTCTGATATAGAGTTTTGGCAATATGTACATATTACAGAGACGTTCTGGAGAGAGAAGCAAGTAGATATATATACATAGAGAGAAAGAGAGAGTTTGCAACCTGCGAATTTCAGCTGTTCTGATACAGAGTTTCAGCAATATATTCATTCTCGTTCTAATTCTATAGGTAAATCTTTCAATTTTTTTAATTTCTTGCTTGATGTTGTCTCCTTTTTAGGTTTAGTGAAGTTTTGATCCATTGTATGCGCAATAGAGGAAAGAGCTAAATAATTTTTGATCGCTGTGGTTATGTCCTTATAATTGCTTCTTCGTTCCTTTATCTCTGTCCAAACATAGTAGGTAATAGTAACAGCTAATGCTTATTTGCACATATCAAGAATAAAGCTTTCAAAAACCCTAATTTTCTGTTTTGAGCCATCAGGATCACCTTTACAAAACAACAGAGAATATATATGTGCACACTTATATATATATTCAGAGATCAAAGAATGGTATTTTTGCAAGTCCTTCAAAATTTTATCAACCAATTTTAGCTTTGTAATCATTTATCTATTTGTTTTGGCAGAATACAGAGAAATAATTTCAAGGAAAAAGTTAGAAGTCTGTTTCAAGAATTTAATTAAAGGCACACAATTAAATTTCCCTGAGCTTTAGTAAACATTATTGTTTGGAATAAGTTAATTTTTCAGTAACATTTTTTCCTTTTTTGATAAATATGAGTACCATTAGGAAGCATCTAAAGGCGCATCCTTGGTTAACCAACTAACTTAAAAAAAATGCCGTCAGAAGATTGTATAGGGAGCTCGGGCCTTCTATGCTTATAAGAAGCTAGATGAAAATTTAACCCCATCAAAACAGTGTATCATTTCTTTCTCCAGAATGCCCTACCACCACCACCACCACAAAAACAACTGTGACAGTTACACCAAACTGTTTTAGCAAATCTGAATCTTTGCTTCAGAATAACTTCTCAAATGACAAAAGATAATGCAATCGCTATAAAAAGATGCCATCCCAAGGTCCAACTTTCTCTCCTTGAAGGCATTCAATCCAAAAACCAGCTATTTGCTGCCGGATCGTTGATGTCTCGAAGTGGCTACCAAGATGTTGTGAGTCGTGACTGAACGATCAATTGCCGACATGTGTGGCTATCCTCTCTGCTGCAATTCTTTACCTGATGCTCTAGGTTTTGTGCTTATGTTCTTGTTTGTTTGTAAGTTGCAGAGGCTTGAACTCGAACCCTAGCTTAAGTTCGTACTGGTGGCTTGAGGACTCTTACAGATTATTAGAAGTAAGTGTTTCGCACTTCCTTGTTTTTATTTCGTTTACAATTTTCATATATCTTGCTCCTGCAACAGAAGTTAGGAATCAAGAAATAAATAAATAAATGAAAAACATAAATTAGATAAATGATTTTTTTTTAAAAAAAAAAAAACAAATTGAACAATAAGAAATTATTTCAGCTAGGTTTCTCTTTTGATAATCTTTGGTAGTGTGGTTTAAGTTGAAAGTTGAGTATATTAAACAAACATAAAAATAAAAAATAAAAATGGAATATAAATAAAATAAAATAAAGAAAAGAATTAACTAAATTTAGTTTCTGTTGTGATAGTCTTCTGTAGTATGGTTTAGGTTAGACCTTGAACAGCATAAATGTAACCTTGAGGAAAACAATTACTTGAAACAACCTTCAACCACTGCCTGTAAATTTATAAGATTTCCTATAAATAGGAGTTGATAAATTATTTGTTGTGGTCCATTTATGTGTAGATACTGTTGTGTGATTGTGCAGACTACAATGGCAGAAAGCCGAAATGGAAATGTTCCACCTGCAAATGGGAGGCCCACTGGAGCAGGAAATGCTTATACCATTGATCTGGATAACTTCAGCAGGCGATTAAAGACACTTTACACACATTGGAATGATCACAAATCTGAACTCTGGGGTTCTTCGGATGTTTTTGCAATAGCTACACCTCCTGCTTCTGAGGATCTGCGGTATCTGAAATCCTCGGCTCTGAACATTTGGTTGCTTGGTTATGAATTCCCAGAGACAATAATGGTTTTCATGAACAATCAGATCCATTTCTTGTGTAGCCAAAAGAAGGCCTCTCTGCTTGACGTAGTAAAAAGATCTGCCAAGGAGGCTGTTGGAGTGGAAGTTACCATGCACGTGAAAGCAAAGAACGATGATGGGACTACCCAAATGGATGCTATATTTCGTGCTATACGTGCTCAGACAAAGTCCGATGGTCATGATAATCCTGTTGTTGGATACATTGCAAGAGAGACTCCGGAGGGGAATCTTTTGGAGACATGGGCTGAGAAGCTAAAGAACTCAAGTCTCCAACTTATTGATATAACCAATGGATTGTCAGATCTTTTTGCTGTTAAGGACAGCAGTGAGATCACAAATGTGAAGAAGGCTGCATTTTTGACAGCTTCTGCAATGAAGAATTTTGTGGTTCCAAAGCTTGAGAAGGCTATTGATGAGGAAAAGAAAGTCTCCCATTCTTCATTAATGGATGATACTGAGAAGGCCATATTGGAGCCAGCAAAAGTTAAGGTGAAGCTTAAGGCTGAGAATGTCGATATCTGTTATCCTCCTATCTTTCAGAGTGGTGGTAATTTTGATCTGAGACCTAGTGCTTCGAGCAATGATGAACACCTATACTACGATTCAGCCAGTGTGATTATATGTGCAATTGGATCCCGATATAACAGTTACTGTTCAAATGTTGCCAGAACTTTCTTAATTGATTCCACTACAACACAGAGCAAGGCTTATGAGGTTCTACTCAAGGCCCATGATGCAGCAATTGGGGCATTGAAGCCTGGGAACAAGGTCAGTGCTGTGTACCAAGCAGCCCTATCTTTGGTTGAGAAGGATGCTCCAGATTTAGTAAACAACCTGACAAAATCTGCTGGAACAGGCATTGGTCTTGAGTTCCGTGAGTCAGGCTTGAGTCTGAACATCAAGAATGAACGAGTGTTGAAAGCAGGCATGGTTTTTAATGTGACTCTTGGTTTTCAGAATTTGCAGACGCAAATCAAGAAGCCAAAGAGCCAGAATTTCTCCCTTTTACTGGCGGATACTGTTATTGTCACTGATAAGGGCCATGATGTGGTGACTTCAGTGAGCTCTAAAGCCGTTACAGATGTGGCTTATTCATTTAATGATGACGAGGAAGAAGAAGAAGAAGAGCAGCCGAAAGTGAAAGCTGAGCCTAATGGTGCAGAGGCCTTATTTTCCAAGGCAACCCTCAGGTCAGACAACCAGGAGTCGAAAGAAGAACTCCGAAGGCAGCACCAGGCTGAACTGGCTCGCCAGAAGAATGAAGAAACTGCCCGACGACTTGCTGGTGGGGGTTCTGCAACGGGAGATAACCGTGGTGCTGCGAAGTCTTCTAGTGAACTAATTGCATATAAGAATGTCAATGATTTACCCCCTCCTAGAGAAATGATGATTCAGGTTGACCAGAAGAATGAAGCCATCCTCTTACCCATTTATGGAACCATGGTTCCTTTCCATGTTGCTACAGTGAAGACTGTCTCCAGCCAACAGGATACCAATCGAAATTGCTATGTCCGAATAATCTTCAATGTTCCTGGCACTCCTTTCAGTCCTCATGATGCCAATTCCTTGAAATATCAGGGTTCTATATATTTGAAGGAGGTTTCATTTCGCTCTAAAGACCCAAGGCACATAAGTGAAGTGGTACAGCAGATTAAAACACTCCGAAAGAATGTTATGGCCAGGGAGTCGGAGAGAGCTGAGCGAGCAACTTTGGTTACTCAGGAGAAACTTGTACTTGCAGGTAACAAGTTTAAGCCAATACGGTTGCCTGACCTTTGGATTCGTCCCACTTTTGGTGGTCGTGCAAGAAAACAGTCTGGTACACTAGAAGCCCACACGAATGGGTTCCGGTACTCAACCTCAAGGCAAGATGAGCGTGTGGAAGTCATGTATGGGAATGTCAAGCACGCATTCTTCCAGCCAGCAGAGAAGGAAATGATCACTCTTCTGCATTTTCATCTGCACAATCACATAATGGTGGGAAACAAGAAAACTAAAGATGTTCAATTTTATGTTGAAGTGATGGATGTGGTCCAGACACTTGGAGGTGGAAAGAGATCTGCTTATGACCCAGATGAGATTGAAGAAGAACAACGGGAAAGGGACCGAAAGAACAAAATCAACATGGATTTCCAGAACTTTGTGAACCGGGTTAATGATCTCTGGGGACAGCCCCAATTCAAAGGGCTTGACCTTGAGTTTGATCAGCCTTTAAGGGAACTTGGCTTTCATGGCGTTCCCTATAAAGCTTCCGCTTTTATTGTTCCAAGTTCAAGCTGTTTGGTTGAGCTAGTAGAGACTCCTTTTCTTGTCATCACCCTAAGTGAAATTGAGATAGTGAACTTAGAGAGAGTTGGTCTTGGACAGAAGAACTTTGACATGACAATCGTATTCAAGGATTTCAAGCGAGATGTGCTTCGAATCGATTCTATTCCTTCAACATCACTTGATGGCATCAAGGAATGGCTGGACACAACAGACCTCAAGTATTACGAGAGCAGACTGAACCTGAATTGGCGTCCAATATTGAAAACTATCAATGATGATCCACAAAGGTTCTTAGAGGATGGAGGTTGGGAATTTTTGAATTTGGAAGCTAGCGACTCTGATTCTGATAACACAGAGGATTCAGACCAAGGCTATGTGCCATCAGATGCTGAACCTGAGTCAGACTCGGATGACGATGTTTCTGACAGTGAATCGCTGGTGGAATCTGAGGACGACGAAGAGGAATCGGAGGAGGAGTCAGAGGAAGAGAGAGGAAAAGCATGGGAGGAGTTGGAGAGGGAAGCAAGTAATGCAGACAGGGAGAAAGGCAGTGAATCGGATAGCGAGGAGGAGAGGAGGAGAAGGAAGATGAAGGGAATAGGCAAATCTCGGGCTCGTCCCAGTAGCAGTTTACCCAAGCGACAAAAGTTTAGGTAGATGCGGATGTATGTCAGTTATTCCCCTACCTCTGTGTTGGAATCTATTATGCTGCAATAACAGCACCAGATGCTTTAGATTTAGTTTTTCAACTCAGTTTGGAAGAATCTTGTTTAGAATTTCTTTTTCTTCTTTTAAAACTGTATGTCCCTCGCTTTGGGCTCTTGGCAGGTTGCTTAGCTGATGGATTTTGCTTGTAAATTATTGGTATATGAGTGTGAAAGTGACAATATATATATATATATATATATATATGTATCAAATCTAATAGTTCCTTTCATCATGAGTTGATGTTTTTGTCTCTGTGAGAGAGAGACAAACAAAGATAAGTGTTTGAAATGAATATCAATAATTTATATATATGGTTTCAATGTTTGATGCCAGAAGTTGCTCCATTTTATTGAATACAGAGAGGCACAATGTTGAAGACTGAAGTGCGTGTGGAGTGCATGGCAAGCACAAGCGAAAGGTAGGCTTGCTTCATCTTATCTCATGAATTTTTCAATTTGTAGGAGTTTTAGGAGTGAGTTTGAATGTTTTTATTGTTCATGGTCCTTTGGCTCATGTGGTATTATGACCTCTCAAATGGTTATATCACATGTCCTGGTCTTGCATGCATGGGTGGCTATAGATTAACATCTTGACTATTTGTTTCTATTTTTGGCTTCTAGGCAATGTAAAGGTAGTATGGTTGTGATTAGCTCAAGAAAAACTTACATTTGTCTTTCTACGACCTTTAAGAGACGTTACGTATACAGCTGGTTGAAAGCTTCATCATAATATAATATTATTTTAGCTTAAAGTCTTTCAATTGCACAACTAGTCTGCTCTGCATAATGATTTTTGCTATTTCTGGAAATGAAAATGTTACAGTACTTGATCTACGGTGCAAGATGAAACATTGTTTTATGAAGTGCAAATAATCTCAGCCTGGTGAAATTTTTTGCTCTGGTTACGAGTAAGGCATTTGGAACGAGCCCCCATTTTCTGATTTAGAATGTGTTTTTATCAAAATTGTGATGGTGTATGTCCGTTAGGAGTGGTATGCAATTCTAGTTATTATGATTTATCTGATTGTGCACATTATTTTGTTGTAGGAAGAGAAATGTAGATATTGAAGAAGCAAACATTATGTGGTTGATTCATTGCCATATATCTTACTATCTAGTAAGTGCACTGATCTTACTCTCTGCGGAATGCTGGTTATTAAACTTACTGCTGCTACATCGGGGATAATTAAGTATGTGACATCCTGCTAGCCATCCTGTAAGTTTGTAATCAATATCTGGTCTGGAAAGCATTCGTATTTTGTTGGAGGCAGTATCTGTGTTGATGGCGCCATGTTCTATTCTTTGATCCATTGTTTCAAATCTATTGCTTCACATGCTTAGGATCTTTATATGCTGCCATCCCTATCGATTATGAAGTGCAGAGATAGCACAAAATAACTACTGGTTTGGTAGTCGGGGAAGAGGTTTTGTATGGCAGAGGTGGTCTTACGGCCATGAGGCAAAGATTGACTATCTGGTCTTGGTTAGATTCTTCATCTGATGAATCTTCATCGATATCTTTCCAAGTTGCTTTGAAAGCTCCTCCGTTCTTCTTCTTCTCCTTTGCTTTGCTGTCCTCCTTCCACAGAAATGGTATTTCTATTAATGGCACTGTGGTTTATTCTTCTTGATCTATTGTTTCAAACCTATTGCTTCACATGTTCAGGATCTTTATCTTCCCTATCGATTATGAAGTGCAGAGATAACACAAAACAACTTATGTATTGTTTGGGAGCACTGAATTGGTGCCTTGGATTTGGAATTGGAGGAAGGTTAACTCAATATTTGTACTAAATTTTCTCTAATTCCAAATACTAGGCGCCAATTCAGCCCTGCCAAACATAGCATTAGATTGGTTGGATAGCCGGGGAAGAGGCTTTGTATGACAGAGGTCTTACGGTTACTCCTACTCTTACTCTTTCTTTTTCTTTTTCTCCATCTTGTGCAGATTTCCAAGTATGAAATTCTCCAAGATAGCTTTCGTTTAATGCTGCGGATCAAAGAGAAGGATAGACCTTAGCACCTTAAAAAAGTCTTAGCAGTTAGATTTTCCTTATTTTTCTTTCTTCAAGTTTGAGTGGTATACTATGAACTGGTCAGCATGATTCAAGAACAACATATGGAGCTTTTTTTGTCGGATGAATCTTGGTGATTGCGCCCACGAGTTCAATTAATGCCATGTGAAGCAATAATTAAGGCTTGCTTGGTTCAGTTTCCTTAAAACAGTTGTCAAGACTCGAAAAACAGGAGAAATGTTTTCAGAGAACTATTGAAGTAAATAGGCCTTTTTATAACAGTTTTTAGAAAACTGCAACAAAAAAGGTACAAAGATTTCCAATTCTCAAAAAATCAGAAAACTAAACCGACCGTGCCCTCTATCCCTAGGTAGCATTCAGTTTTTAACTGTGCAATCACATTTGGATCTGAGAACCCAGAAAAAGGTTCTATGATTATTATTTTGTCAAAGGAAGTGACTGGTTTCAACAGTAGCAAATTACCATATGCCAAGCCTGACTCATAGGATAAAAAAAGACAAAAATAAGCAAACACCCTCTCAACAGTTTGGTCTCTGACTTGCAAATGTACATGCCAAAATAATCTCACACAAATGATTAATATGTTATATTAATCATGAATTGAGCTGATAATGTAAGAAAACAAAAGTTTTCTAGTCATCCTTCAATTTTACGACAAATATTCAGATATCGGTTCCTGTTGAAGTGCTACAGAACTAAACTATGCACACTGATCCCTAAATAAATAAACAAATAAAAGGATTAACCAAACTTTAGATACTTAGATGATGAGATTTAAAAAATAAAACACTAGCGCAACAAATGCTTACCAAGGGCCCTGTAGACTCTCTCTTCCTCTACAGAAAATTTTGCTATCAATACCCTCATAATGGTGAGGGTTCGAATCTCCAAATTGGCAAAATGAGTGTGTTTTTTGTGAAAAAAAAAAAAAAAAAAAAAAAAAAAAAAAAAAAAAAAACCTTCAAATTTTAGTGATATAAGTTATTGGTTCTCTAACCTCTATGCTTGCTCAAAGTGTCAAAACTTCCTCATTTTTTCTTTTTAAGAAAATATGTCGCTAAAATTAACAATTTATTATCAACCATCCTTAAAAAAATAATAATAATAATAATAAATAAATAAAATAAATAAATAAAATCACACACACACTCTCCAACACAGTTTGTGCTGTCTCAATTAACAAGTGAAATCAGGACCTTTAACTGAAAAAAAAAAAAAAAAAAGTGAAATCAGGACCAACTAAAACAAGAGTTTTTTATTGATCATTTTTTTTTTTTTTTTTGGCAAGAAACTCACAAATCCACATCCCCTCACGTGGACTTGAACCTCTACCTTCCAAGGAACAATGCTCTTGCTTTTAAAATATTTTTCACACAGAAACTTTCAAACACCAAAATTAGCCTTCTAAGTTATGACAGACTGTGATATCCCCTAGTTTTTAAGTTATGGATTGATCAAGTCCACACTAAAAAATAGGAAAACTAAATAATAATTAATAAATCCCGACTATAAATAATTCTTCAATAAATTCCATCATTATAATAAATCTCTAATGATGCACAACTCGAGAATCCAATAAATCAAGGACCCAAACAACATAATCGAATATTATTCTGATAATTTAATAAATAATACCATGACTAAAGAATATCAATAAATAAACATCCTACTTTGAATAAAAAAGAGAGTAGATGATAGTCTCCAAGTTGTGGATCATCAGTCTCGAGACTGGAACCTCTAGGAACCTAAAAAATATAAACAACGGCTGTAATGTCCCGAAATTTTCTGGATTTTTTCCAAATTTTTATTTATTTATTTTTTTCGCGCCTCGTTTTGCGCGTCACAAGGGTCCCATGGGTTGTTTTAGTCATTTTCTGGAGCCGAGAATTTTAGAAATGTAATTTTTATTATTGTAAGTCATTTTTAAGTGACGGGATGGATTTTAAAATTTTTAGGAGTTGAGACGACTTCCAGACTCGGGAACTTCTCCTGGTCTTGACATTTCCATTGAAGGGCATTGTGGACATTTTACACATATATATATACACATATATATGCATGTATCTAATTATTAGAGAATATATTTTATTAGATAAGTAGGGCATTGTGGTGAAAGGAGAAAGGCAATGAAGTAATTTAGCAAAAAGGGGAGACCACCCAAATTGTGACAAGTAGCAAACTATAGACCACAAGTCAAATTTGACCAAACCATTTCCTTCATTCTTCCTTCTTTTCGGCAGAACTCTCACTCACTTTACAATTTATATTTTCTCTCTATATATCTACACACACACACACTTGTGAGCTATATTTGAGAGGGTTAGGGTGTGATTTTGAAGAAGGTCAAGGAGGGAGTCTTGTTCTACACGACGAGGTCTATCTTTTGAGACTGGTCTTGCTAGGGTTTGGTGGAACTCGAAAATTAGGGACTTCTTAAGGCCTTGTTTGGCTTACTTTCTTGAGGTAGGGGGGTCTAACCCACTATGCTTTGCCTTCTTTTTGAGTTCCATATCTTGATTTCATGAAAAACGTGATCTATAATCTTATGTGATGTTGATTGTGTATTTGAATGAAAATTGTTGAGAAGCATGATATGTGTATAAGTGTTTTCTTGAGAACATGTTTGTGAAAATGTTGAGTATATGTTTAAATGATGAAAGCATGTTCAAAGATGATGTTGGTTGTATATATACTTGGTTGTAAAGTTGTTTAAAGAGCATGCCTTGTGTTAGATTGTTTCTTGAGATTTCATATATACACATGATGATGATGAGTATGTATAATTAAATTGATAAGAATTGCAAAGCATGTGTATATTGATTTTATTCATGCATGATTTCATTTATGGCATGGGCATGGTAAGGGAAGCGAGGTGAAATGGTTTTATAGAAATGGGTTTAATTTAGTTATACCCCTTGTGGTTTGTCCAATCTTCAAGGAGACCCCCCCACATTTGCAAAAATTCAGTCAGACTTCCTACTTTTTCTGACACACCTCAGTCTCCCCCCTCAGTTAAT
This sequence comes from Cornus florida, assembly GCF_030987335.1. Lineage (NCBI taxonomy): Eukaryota > Viridiplantae > Streptophyta > Magnoliopsida > Cornales > Cornaceae > Cornus > Cornus florida. The sequence continues at coordinate 29,444,735 of NW_026775572.1, forward strand.
AGTCAAAGCTGGTCAGAGACACTTTTTGCCAACATCAGCAAAAAATTAAATTTTAATGCCCAAATTGCCCCTGGTTATGTTTTGTGGTTGGAAAGAGAGAAGCCAAGCCATTTTTAGTTTTAGAGAGAGAAAGAGATGGCCAGACCAATTGGCGTAGGTCAACTTCACGCAACGGCCGAACTTGTCCACCACCCATCTTGAGCTTGTTGACAGAGGCCATGAATGGGAGAAAGTTACAAACAGGAAGAGAAAAGTTAGGAGCATGCTTGGAGCTCACCGATCAAGAATGGCCAAATTACATGGCCTCGCAGATCACTAAACCACCGTTCTCTTCGTTCATGAAATCCTTTGTGGAGGCAATTTCAGTCGAACCTTGCTTCCTTATTGTTTAGTCTAGGTATATAGGACTCTACCCTTTGCCGGTGTTTTACTGGGTTTGCTTCATTCGGCTTAGGAACCTGGGTTTATATTTTTGGGTTCAAAGCCCTTATTATGATTATGATAAAAAAAATAAAAAAAAAAGAGTAATTATAGATCTGCACAATGAATATCACATGGATTTCGGCTCAATTTACAAATTACTAAACCAAGTCTTTTTGCAGTAAAGCATAAGAGGAGTTTTACAAAACAAGAGTCTTTTTGCAGTAAACATTAAGATAACATAGTATTCATCGATAGTTGTAAAACCAGATAAACATAAGAGGAGTTTTACAAAACAAGCTTCCTTACTACTATGGACATAAAAGTGTGCAGCATTTATCTGAATACACTCAGATATTTTAGTATTTTACTATGTACTACCAATATGCCACACTATATTACGGCAGTTCTTCAAATGTCCCCTATTCTTCCATTTTTGGAAGAAAAAAAAATAAAGAAGACCCAGTTGTGTGTTAGGGTGGGTAATATTAAATCGCAACTTAACATTAACGGCCAAATTACAGACCAAATCTACACCCAATTTACAACCAAATCGCAACTTATGTGTGTGTGTGTGTGTGTGTATATATTTGCACATTTTTCTTTTCTACACTTTCCACTCATACACGCACAACCAAGAAACGATGGCGATGAATCGGCGGGTCACGGACTCTACATTGGTGCCGACCTTGTTTTCTCCATGAATGCCGGTGAGAGCTTGGAACTGAGCTTCGAAAAGGGTTCGCCGGTTAGAGCTCAAAACTAAGCTTCGAAGTGGGTTCGCTCCGAGTTGAATCAAAACCCATCAAAGAACAGATCGTTTAGGCATCGCCGCGTCAACGAAGCTCTGGCATCTGGGATCAACCCGTGTCGTCTTTTTGACGCAATCGTCGTCGTGAAGCTCGCCGAACCTATTCATAAAACTCACCAGAAATAGGTTTTCGTTTGGTCACCAATTGGGTCTGTGGGAAAATGAAAAAAAGGGTAAATTAGTCATTTTATTAAATTATTTTGCTTTGTCAGCTGACAATGTGTGACAGGGGTCTGACAAAATTTTTGCAAATGTAGGGGGGCCTCCTTGAAGATTGGACAAACCACAGGGGTATTATTGAATTAAACCCTATAAAAATTAAAGGTTTTGTGAAAAGAAAGTATGCTTTGATGTTTTTAAAGGGAAATGTTTTGTGAAAGAAATGGTTTTTATGAAGTAAACCGGGTTTCGCGAGCCTAGGGCTAATTCGACCTAAAGGGAGCGCGTGTCAGTTTTGGACGTAAAAAAGTTGATACTAGGCCCCAAATGGTTGCCGGATTTGGAACCAGAGATAGTTATCAATCTCGCCTCAGTAAAGTCGGCTAGCGATTTTAACTGTGTAGTGTTGGGCCGAGATTATGGTCGGGAAAGTATTGCATTTCAGGGCATATTTGCATTCATGTTGATGGTTAATTAAATGATGATGATCTTTTAACATGAATGGCGTAGATTAAGATTTTGATGATTCCCCGCATATGACCCCGACTTCTTTTTTTTTCATTCCTTGGTTATTGACTCAAGGGAGTCTAAAGCTGGTGTTTTAGGCATTTCCTATTGAGCCATTGTGCTCACCCCTTATTTATTATTTTCAAGACATGGCAATGAAGTTGTAGAAGACGCACCCCGCAAGTTTAGAAGTAGTGTAACAGACTTTTGATATCTTTTGTATTAGACTAGCATAATCAATGGTTATATGTAACAGACTATATCCTTTTGTGAGCTTCAAGTGAAGCATTGTAATCATGGCCATGGATGCCTTTTTATTTTGTAAAAATAATTATTTGGTTTAAAACGTTTTATTATTTTTGGGATATGTACGTGTTAAATGATGAGGGTTTAAAAATCTTGAATGTTGATTCACGTGTTTATTTTAGTGATTTAATGTGTTGTTGATGAATTATAAATGATGTGGGGTTTTATTTTCCCGTTCACACACGTTAATAACAGTGGAATGGGGCAAAGGGTGTGTTTTCATCATCACATGGTTTTTGGTCAACATCTAACCGGTTAGATTCCCGATCTAATTGATTAAATGAGATTAGCAGTGGTGTAATAAACTTTTAACCAATGATTTGTGCGCACAAATCACTCAAGTGTGTGCACAGATCATCATCTGTGCGCACAGATGGAGGATTTGGGAAATTGTACGTCTACTGAAAATGTCATCTAATCGATTAGATGAACCATATATCACCGTTTAACCTCAAACTTTTGTATAATTGCACATTTGATCCCATAATTTAACCAAAGTACAGAATGACCCTACAAAATGACAAAAATACCCCTGAAGGGTATAAATGTTATATTTTACCCAGAAAATGACTATTTTGCCCTCGAGTCTTTTATATCTCTATTTACCACGGTAAAAGCCTATTTTACCCTTTTGAATTTAATATTATGATTTGACCACGTAAAAAGACCATTATACCCCTATGAACTCTAGGAGCATTATAATGATGTGGGACGACCATGAAGCCCCTAAATATCATTTAAATCATTGAATGACTCTAATAAATGACAATTTTAACCTTAGTGGACCTTAAAGCATTAAATTAATATGAAATGACCATAGTACCCTTGTGTCACCTCGGGTCCGAGTAAGGACCCGGTTAGCGATCTGGATCCTTGGACATGGGTCGTTACAATAGCAGGTTAAAACCACGAACAAATCCTCTCTACTAAAGCCCTGAAAATCAATAAACAATCCATTTCTAACTAAAACTCATGCAATAACTGTTGTGGAACATAATTTACAGAAAAATACAAAGATTATACATCAATAAATAATTTAGTAATATAATATTAATATTAACTAAATAATATAAATTAAGAAGTAAAACAATAATAGTAAAATAAATAAGAAATGTTGGCCTGATTGTTGAGGCATGTATAAATAGATTGACCTAAAATTGATAGTTCTTCCATTCATGTGGGTATTGGTGAAACTAGTTAGCTCCAAGATACAACCCAATCAGGTCGTAACGGTGTCTCCAAGTCTATATGGGTCTCGTTGCCCATAAACACAATATGTAAAATACTCTATAACATTATATTCTCAAAGAAGGATAAGAATAGAAAAATATTTTTATAAGAATAGGCTGACAACCTTATACGGTTATATCCAGAAGTGTCACTCTCAAATTATGGTACGTATAAGAGATCATTTTGATACTTTATATATGTAGTATATACATAGAGTAAAGTTGTAACAGCCAGGGTAATATAATGATTGAAATAATATTACCCATAAATATTATTTAAGTCTCTATTTGCTATTACCAAGGATAGCAATGCAATTGATTGCTTAACATGAGTAATAACTACTTCTGAGTTTAAACAATTTATTTATTTTTTCATCTCGAAAACAATATATCCTTTTATTATTAAAAAAAACAAAAAAGAATGAGAAGTTGATTTAAATTACGTATTTCTAGCACTCCTTTCTCTATAGAAGCGGAGATGCCTGCAAAAAATGGATGAAAATAAATTCTATTTGTCTGCAAGCACAGAACTCAAAAAGCCAAAAGTAACATTTCTGTATCTTATCTGGTTCACTCATCCCCTCTTAAAACTGCTAACCATGGGATGGAACTGTATCTTGAAATTCAGAGAACAAATATGAGAATTAAAAACTCTATTCGATAATATTCACGATGGTGTTACATTCAATTTATAGAGTAATATCTAGCTAAAATAGGTAACTAAATATACAATAATCGGGCAACTAATTACCTACCAATTAGCCCTAAATTAAGGAGAAATAATTCAATCCTACAACTGTACAATAGGTAAAATCTCAACACTGCCCCTCAAGTTGGTGCAAAGATGTCACACATGCCCAACTTATCTAAAAATTTTGAAAACACTTGATTTGAGATTGCTTTGGTGAGAATGCCGGCTAGTTGATACTCAGATCGAATTTTAGGCAACTCCATAATTTTTCCATCTAACTTCTCCTTAATGAAGAATCTGTCTATTTCGACATGCTTCGTACGATCATGTTGGACTGGATTATGGGTAATATCACATGCTGCTTTATTGTCACAATATAGTCGAATCGGTTCCCCAGGTAGATAACCCAAATCCCGCAAGAGAAGTCTTAACCACAAAGTTTCACAAAGTCTAAGCGTCATACCTCTGAATTCAGCTTCTGCACTCGAGCGAGCAACAACATTTTGTTTCTTACTTCTCCATGTAACAAGACTACCTCCTATAAAAGTGAAGTAACCAAAAGTAGATCACTTATCATCTATAGCTCTAGCCCAGTTAGCATCAGTATATGCATCTATGTTTTGATAACCAGCATTTTTAGTAAACAAAATTCCTTTTTCTAGGAGCAGATTTCCACGTCACCGCACCATGGAAAAGACGAACCGGCGGTGAGCTAGATTCGGCGATTTAGAGAAGATCCGGTTCGGTGAGCTAGATACGGCAATTTGGAAAAGTTCCTGTTCGGTTTGGCAGCGTCGTCGTCGACGGTTGGAGACAGTGACTGTGAGCTCGGTTTGAAAATGGTGGTGAGATCGGCGGTTGTGGAGTAGTGGCAGCAGCAAGCTTGGGGATGGAGAGCTCGCGGCGGCGGATGGCAGGGATCAGAGTGGCAGCAGCGGTGGCGTTCCGGCATGGGCTGCAGATCCGGTGACTGATTTGGCGACGGCGATTAATCCGGTGACTGATTCGGCGCGGGCTGCAGATCCGGTGACTGATTCGGGCTGTGGCTTGTAATAGCAGCGGGCATGGGTTTGTATATGGGTATGGGTCTGTGTATGTGTATAGGTATATGAATTTTAAAGATAAATTCAAAAGATTCAAAAAGAGGATAAATTCAAAGAGATTCAAAAGTACGGTTTAGGATGGCTCTGATACCATCTTGAAATTCAGAAAACAAATATGAGAATTAAAAACTCTATTCGATAATATTCACGATAATGTTACATTCAATTTATAGAGTAATATCTAGTTAAAATAGGTAACTAAATATACAATAATCGAGAAACTAATTACCTACCAATTAGCCCTAAATCAAGGAGAAAATAATTCAATCCCACAACTGTACAATAGGTAAAATCTCAACACTGTATCCATAATATAAATAATATCTTGCTAACCATGGGATGGAACTATATCCATAAATATAAATCTCTCCCCCTCCTATGCGAGAGGAACAAGTAAAAGATATCCACTGCTGAGACTAAAAATAACTCTCAAACAGTTGTCTAAGCAAGAGTATAATGTGCTTTCTGTGATCAATATTTGTAGAATTGTATGTGTTCTTTGGTTGTCTTTCTGTGTTCAGTTAGTGTTGTAAAATGGTGAGAAGTAAGTGATATAGAAAAGTTTTTCACATACCTCTTGGCTATATTATTTGGTGACTAAATATTTGGATAGGTAATCAATACGGTGCTTGGGATAGTCTTGTCATGTGTGAAAATTATTTTAGAAGCAAGAGCACTGTTCCTTGGAGAGTTTCTTGCCGAAGAAAAAAAAAAATTCAATAGAAAACTCTTGTTTTAGTTGGTACCTGATTTCACTTGTTAATTGAGATAGAGCACAAACTGTGTTGGATAGTGTGTGTGTGTTTTTTTTTCTTTTCATTTTAAGGGGTTGATAATAAATTGTTAATTTAAGGGACAAATTTTCTTAAAAAGAAAAAATGAGGAAGTTTTAACACTTTGAGCAAGCATAGAGGTTAGAGAACCAATAACTTATATCACTACAGCTGCTAAAATTTGAAGCATATTTTTCTTCTCATCGGCGAGAAACACACACCACTTACACACTCATTTTACCCTTTGAAGATTTGAACCCTCACCATTCCTAGGGTACCGATTGCAGAATTTCTGTAGAGGAGGAGAAAATCTACAGGGCCCTTGGTAAGCATTTGTTGAGCTAGTGTTTTGTTTTTTAAATCTCATAATCCAAGTATCTAAAGTTAGGTTAATCCTGTTATTTGTTTATTTATTTAGGGAACAGTGTGCATAATTTAGTTCTGTAGCACTTCAACAGGAACCGATTATTGAATATGAATATTTGTTTTAACATTGATGGATGACTAGAAAACTTTTGTTTTGTACATTATCATCTCAATTCGTGATTAATATAACATATTAAAGATTTGTGTGAGATTATTGGCATGTACATTTGCAAGTTACAGACGAAACTGGTGAGAGGGTGTTTGCTTATTTTTGCCTTTTTTTATCCTATGATTCAGTCTTTGCATATGGTAATTAGCTACTGTTGAAACCAGTCATTTTCTGGGTTTTCAGATCTAAATGTGATTGCACAGTTAAAAACTGAATGTTACCTAGGGATATACCTTTTTTATCGCAGTTTTCCGAAGACTTTTATAAAAAGACCTATGTACTTCAATAGTTCTCTGAAAATACACTCTGTTTTTTGAGTCCTTGTTGGAAACGAGGCATTAAAAACATAAACTTTGGATGAGATTTAGAATAGATTCCGCTAATAATTTTTTACGGATCTATAGATGAGAGCCTTTCTTTCTACAAGGAGATGAACGTGGTATATTTACTTTCTCAAATTCGTTTCCGAGTGAATGAGAAATTAGCTCCAAAGTATGGTGTTTTGATAAGCCTAAATGGGTATGCAAAATGTGAGAAGTGTTTGTTCCACATTAAAAAAATGTTGAAACAAATTGAAATTTAAATAAGCTGAGTTTAGGATTTGGGCTTGGGCTTGGGCCTAATTGTAAAGTCCAGATTATTCTTTTTTGGAATTTTGGATTGTGCCTAATTTTGGGCTGGGTTTATTTAAATGGGTTTCACAAATGGGTGGGTTTTTTGGGTGGTTGGTTTTTTGAATTAAAAAACTATTTTTTAGTTTTTCTAAAAGGTTACACCTTTTAAATTAAAAAAAAACCATATTTTAGTTTTTCTAAAGGGTTACACCTTTTAAATTAAAAAACCACTTTTTAGTTTTTTCAAAGGGTTACACCTTTTTCCGAACCATCATAACCCATGGTTGCACCCACTCGAAAAGGCACATTGCAACCTATTGGAATGGATGTGTCTATTGGTGAACAGACACCATATGAACCATTGCAACCTATTGGAATAGATGTGTCTAGTGGTAAACAGACACCATGTGAACCATTGCAACCTATTGCAATGGTTGTGTCCAATAATGAAGAGATACACCCAATCCGAAAAGGCATTTCTGTTTCTATAAATACCCCCCTTTCGATCATTTACAGGTTATTTCATTTTTCAATTTTTTCTATCTCCCTCTCTAGACTTGAACCCAACCCAAGTGGGTTCAAACCATAGGTTAAGTGGTCCGAACCACTTAAACCCTAATTCAATTTTATCGAGCCATATTAAGATTGGTCCAAACTATTTGGTTCGGATTGCACCAATTCAGCATTTATATAGTATAGATGCATTTTTGAGTCAGAGAGAGTATTACACGGAGGAAGTTCGCCGAATCCATGAGTTTGAAGTGCTGCTACTGGTAGATGTAGACCGTTGTATCCTGAGAGATAAATGCCACTGAGTCCGTAAGCACCATAGCGGGGCGAATCTGTCTTAAGGACATAATATCCAATACTAGCCTCAGTTCAGGTTCTTTATTTATTATTATTATTTTATTACTTTATTTTGCATATTTAATTAAATATAGAGTTACATATTTAATTAATGATTTCTTAACATATTGTTAATTATCTCATGACATATTAATATAAGGTTTGTTATATCTTAAATGTCACATGAAGCATATATATTTTCCAATAATCTTAAGACAGAATCACTCCTTGCGTAAATTTTATCATATGCTTCTATTTAAGATATAAACAAGTAGATATTATACTAATAGTTGAGATATAATAAAATAATGTTATATGCATTATTAAATGATAATATGTTAAATATTAATGTGTTCAATATTATGTGAAATTAAAGCATGTTATATAAGTAGACTATTGAATTATTTTAATTTTATAATATGAATCTATATCTATTACGAAGCAAAGATAAAGCCTTAGAAATGTTTAAACATTATAAAAATGAGGTTAAGAATCAACTTGACAAGGTGTTAAGAAATGATAGAGTTCGTGAATACGAATCATCATTTGCTGATATTTATTCAGAACATGGTATCATTCACGAAGAAATGATGAATGTTATGTTGACAAGTTCTGGTTTAACTCAGAATTTGTGGGGGGAAGTTTGTTTTCCGCAAATTATGTTTTCAATTAAATACCTCAAAAGAAACTAATGTGACATCATATGAATTATGGAAAGGTCAAAAAACCTTCCTATAAATTCTAGAAGTGTGGGGGTGTCTAACTAAGTTTGCAATTCCTACTCCTAAGAAAGTTAAAGTGGGACCTATAATGTGGCAACCTTGTGGGTGGGTGTGTCGTAGGCGGGTGCAAGAGGCACTGACATGCTATCACACTGAGTAAGTTACAGGTGCACAGTCCCACACCACCTACGTAAGGGAAAGGTAAAGTGATTTTATATAGTGGTGTTAGCTCCAATTGGTATGAGGCCTTTTGAGATAAAACCCAATAACAAAATCGTGTGGGCTTGATCCCCAAGTAGACAATATCATACTATGTGGTGGAGTGGATCGTTACATAAAACCTTTGATAGGTTATGCCTATAACATCTGTATATATCATTTTCTTGTGGGCTAGAACGTCTACATCTTTTGGTCCTGATTTTCTAACATGTTTATTGGAGAATGAGGCACAAAGCTTTGAGAAAACAAAGTTTTCTCCTGAATATTATTATTTCTTAGATTAGTTATGTGATATAATTAATCATGTGGTATAATATTATTTATGTGAGTTCAATATTATTTATATAATGTACATAGTAATTTAATTTTACAATATAGTTGATCTAATGTGTGATATTATTAATTTTGTATAAGTTCATGATTGGTTTGTATATTTAATACAACAGACAAAATTTGACTAGTCTAACTATGTCAATTCTCCTGATAGTCAAGGGAAAAAGATCTATACTAGTGCTTAAAGACACGTATAGCTGTGAATGGGCTGAATAAGATAAGATTTTCCGATAACTTTAAAGTGTTTAATGGGAAATGTTATGAATACAGTAAGCAAGTACACTGAGACAAGTTAAATCAAGCTAGTTAGCTATAATGTACAATTTAGCTGAAAGCTAAAATGTTACTGAGTTGAAAACTAGTTAGCTTAGCCATAAGTTAAAATGATTAATGAGGTGCACAGAACCTAAGAGGAAGATGAAAATCTGTTAGTTGGTTCTTGCTCTCTACTTGGTAGTAAAAAACACGAGGGTGATGAGTAGCCATTTTAGCCATAAGCTATTTGAGTTATACATCATATTTGCTCATGTAGGAGTGAATAATACTACTTGTAAAGTAGTGGTTTTTGAAGAATATTTTTCAAAACAAATTACTCTACTACCAAGGTAAACTACTTAATTAAGTATATACTAAAGTTAAGAGTTACTAGAATTGATAAATGAGCAAACTTAACTTCAAGCTAGTGCTAATAGCAGAGAAGTGGGTGCTCATTATAAACTAGTAATAATTAATGAGATAAATGTGCTTAATCTAAGCTAGTAATGAGAGCTTAAAAACTCACTTTTAACTAGTAATGATAGTTGAGAAGTGAGTGCTCACTTTGTGGTAATGTATCCAAAGCTTAAACAATTAGTGAATTATTTGCTTAAATGGTTGAGTTATGCGATGTGTGACACATGAAATGTTATGACACGTTAAGATGACTGACTTAACATGAACCTAAACATGAACAACTCAATTCATAAATACAAGAGATGTAGAAGCAAATATTAATTAAAGCCCATTGTAATTAATATCTCTAGTATTAATTCACAATAATGTCTGTGACATATTATAAGAACAAGCTAGAGATAAAGTGAATACATATGCACTAAAGACTTTTATGCATGCTAGTTGAGAAGCGAATATAGAACCTTGGAAAGGTAAATGAGGTGAAATATTTAATATTTGGTATTTCAAGAGTTGGAAAACCATAAAAATATATCATATATAAAATTTCAGGATTATTCCAAAGTTGTGGGGGGGATATTGTCCATAGATGAAATTTGTTATGAGTTATCTCATCAGATAAGAAATAATTATAAATGTAGGGTTCTTAATCCTAAGAGATTTTGGATAGAATAAAAAATCATTTATAGTATTATAACAATAGTGCATGTTGTTTCCTATGAGCAAAATATTATGGAACAACTAGAAGAGTTCTTTTTCCAACGGAATAGCTGAGTTATTTGTTCTAGTTAAAGAGTAAAGTGTGCAAGCTTATAAGTCCTTGAGTGGATTAAAACTGGTACCAAGACAATGACATAAACGTGATGTATAAGTCATTGTATGCCTTACAAAATTAATGATATATTAATTAGTATATTTGATATTAAAAATTTAACATCTAATAACGTAGTATATTTTTAATAGAGTGAGATTGAGATAATACTAGTTATAATAACAAAAGCATAGCTAACTTTTGTAAATGTAAATCTCAAATATAAATACTAGTCAAAGTATATCACTGGTTAAGATTGCAAGGCATTTTAATAATTGTGTTTAATTACACATTTTCAATCCAGGATAGAATCACTGAAAAGTAATAAATTGGGTAGTTGTGATACACCCCAAGTCCAATATTGCATAGATCGAGGTATCTAACTAAATTGGAGGTATAACAGTGATACAATCTGGATGAGGGATATTAAAGACTCCAAATCCAAGAGTGGATATATCTTTAATATTAAAGGTATAGTTGTATGTTCTTTAAAGAATCAAAGTTAAAAACTTTGAATAAATCAAATAGAAAAGTTAAAAGACTTAACTTAGAGGACATTTCAAAATAAGTCTACACCTGTGCCAATAATAAGCAATTTTAGGGCACAAAGTATACATTTGCTCTCAATTGGAGAAATCTCTGCAGAGTGTAATATTTCTAAACACAACGTTGTGGCCACATATAAAATTGAGGGTTGTACTAGAGAGCAATTGTACAGATCATCGAGAGGAATGGGGTTTAAAGCCGAAAGCTAACGAGTCATCTTAATGGAAACCCAACCTAGTTGACTGGAGATCCCAAGATCTAGGTTCAAAGGGACAACAGAAATTCTGAATGGCTCACCAGAAGCACTGGGAAGATATAAATCTTCTGCCCATTTCTATGATGAGACAATGCTACCTACAGCGAGGATTAGGATAAGCTACGCTTTTAATGACTCTTATACCTTGAAAATTCAAGTGGGGTATGGTAGGATACTCTTAATAAGAAGTCACCTATATGAGTGTGAAGTAGGGCCGCTTCTATGAGAACTATAAAGGCTAATTTTCCTGGAGCACTCATTGAATACCAGGTCTTGTTCAGGGCCAAAATGAACACAACAATGAGAACCAACTTTGTGAGGAAAGGTACTGTGTGTTTGTTATTGTCTTGGTTTACACAAACGGCTGAATAATTCAAGACATCGCGTTCACTTATTAGCCAGTAAATCCAATAGCAATACACTAGGGAAGGTTCAAAGCCAAAAGCCACATATCCTGATGCAGTAACTTTCCGACTATACTCTCTCTAGTGTCTGCATGATCATCTTTTGCATTTTACGCAAATTTCCATTTATGTGGGGGATTGTTGGAAACGAGGCATTAAAAACATAAACTTTGGATGAGATTTAGAATAGATTCCGCTAATAATTTTTTACGGATCTATAGACGAGCGCGTTTCTTTCTACAAAGAGATGAACGTGGTATATTTACTTTCTCAAATTCATTTCCGGGTGAATGAGAAATTAGCTCCAAAGTATGGTGTTTTGATAAGCCTAAATGGGTATGCAAAATGTGGGAAGTGTTTGTCCCACATGGAAAAAATGTTGAAACAAATTGAAATTTAAATAAGCTGAGTTTATTGTAAAGTCCAGATTATTCTTTTTTGGAATTTTGGATTGGGCCTAATCTTGGGCTGGGCTAATTTAAATGGGTTTCACAAATGGGTGGGTTTTTTGGGTGGTTGGTTTTTTGAATTAAAAACTATTTTTTAGTTTTTCTAAAAGGTTACACCTTTTAAATTAAAAAAACCATATTTTAGTTTTTCTAAAGGGTTACACCTTTTAAATTAAAAAACCACTTTTTAGTTTTTTCAAAGGGTTACACCTTTTTCCGAACCATCAAAACCCATGGTTGCACCCACTCGAAAAGGCACATTGCAACCTATTGGAATGGATGTGTCTATTGGTGAACAAACACCATGTGAACCATTCTAACCTATTGGAATAGATGTGTCTAGTGGTAAACAGACACCATGTGAACCATTGCAACCTATTGCAATGGTTGTATTCAATAATGAAGAGATACACCTAATCCGAAAAGGCATTTCTGTTTTCATAAATACCCCCCTTTCGATCATTTGCAGGTTATTTCATTTTTCAATTTCTTCTATCTCCCCCTCTAGACTTGAACCCAACCCAAGTGGGTTCAAACCATAGGTTAAGTGGTCCGAACCACTTAGACCCTAATTCAATTTCATCGAGTCATATTAAGATTGGTCCGAACCATTTGGTTCTGATTGTACCCAATTCAGCATTTATATAGTATATATGCATTTTTGAGTCAGAGAGAGAATTACACGGAGGAAGTTCGCCGAATCCACAAGTTTGAAGTGCTACTACTGGTAGATGTAGACCGTTGTATCCTGAGAGATAGACGCCACTAAGTCCGTAAGCACCATAGCGGGGCGAATCTGTCTTAAGGACATAGTATCCAATATTAGCCTCGGTTCAGGTTCTTTATTTATTATTATTATTTTATTGCTTTATTTTACATATTTAATTAAATATAGCGTTACATATTTAATTAATGATTTCTTAACATATTATTAATTATCTCATGACATATTAGTATAAGTTTTGTTATATCTTAAATGTCACATGAAACATATATATTTTCCAACAGTCCTGACAACTGAGTTAAGGAAACTGAACCAAGCAAGTCTTAATTATTATCTACCTTTATCCCATCTTTGACAACATTGGCATTAATTGAACTCGGGGGCGTTTTGAGCATTTCAATCACCAAGATTTATCAAGAATTTCTACTTTATACCGTCCAACTAAGAGCAGATTCAAAATTTGTGGAAATTTATCGATCAAGTATACACAAAAATGACTCGATCCAAATTTGTAACTAGAACCAAAGCTTTACAAATTGGTCATAAAATCAACAACTCATGTTCCAACCAAAAAAGCTCCATATGTTGTTCTTGAATCATGCTGACCAGTTCATAGTATACCACTCAAACTTGAAGAAAGAAAAATAAGGAAAATCTAACTGCCAAGACCTTTTTAAGGTGCTAAGGCCTATCCTTCTCTTTGATCCGCAGCATAAAATGAAAGCTATCTTGGAGAATTTCATACTTGGAAATCTGCACAAGATGGAGAAAAAGAAAAATAAAGGGTAAACATAAGACCTCTGTCATACAAAGCCTCTTCTCTGACTATCCAACCAATCTAATGCTATGTTTGGTAGCGCTGAATCGACGCCTTGGATTTGGAATTGGAGAAAATTTAGTACAAATATTGAATTAAACTACCTCCAATTCCAAATCCAAGACACCGATTCGGTGCTCCCAAACATAACATAGGTTGTTTTGTGTTATCTCTGCACTTCATAATCGATAGGGAAGATGAAGATCCTAAACATGTGAAGCAATAGGTTTGAAACAACAGATCAAGAAGAATAAACCATAGTGCCATTAATAGAAATACCATTTCTGCGGAAGGAGGACAGCAAAGCAAAGGAGGAGGAGAAGAACGGAGGAGCTTCCAAAGCAACTTGGGAAGATATTCATGAAGATTCATCAGGTGAAGAAATACCATTTCTGCGGAAGATATTCATGAGATATTCAAGACCAGGTGGTCAATCTTTGCCTCATGGCCGTAAGACCACCTCTGTCATACAAAACCTCTTCCCCGATTATCCAACCTATCTAAGATATTTTGTGCTATCTCTGCACTTCATAATCGATAGGGATGGCAGCATATAAAGATCCTAAGCATGTGAAGCAATAGATTTGAAACAATGGATCAAAGAATAAAACATGGCGCCATCAACACAAATACCGCCTCCAACAAAATACAAACGCTTTCCAGACCAGATATCAATTACAAACTTACAGGATGGCTAGCAGGATGTCACATACTTAATTATCCTCGATGTAGCAGCAGTAAGTTTAAAAACCAGCATTCCGCATCGAGTAAGATCAGTGCACTTACTAGATAGTAAGATATATGGCAATGAATCAACCACATAATGTTTGCTTCTTCAATATCTACATATCTCTTCCTACAACAAAATAATGTGTACCATCAGATAAATCATAATAACTAGAACTGCATACCACTCCTAACGGACATACATCATCACAATTTTGATAAAAACACATATTCTAAATCAGAAAATGGGGGCTCGTTCCAAATGTCTACTCGTAACCAGAGCAAAAAATTTCACCAGGCCGAGATTATTTGCACTTCATAAAACAATGTTTCATCTTGCACTGTAGATCAAGTACTGTAACATTTTCATTTCCAGAAATAGCAAAAATCATTATGCAGAGCAGACTAGTTGTACAATTGAAAGACTTTAAGCTAAAATAATATTATATTATGATGAAGCTTTCAACCAGCTGTATACGTAACGTCTCTTAAAGGTCGTAGAAAGACAAATGTACGTTTTTCTTGAGCTAATCACAGCCATACTACCTTTACATTGCTTAGAAGCCAAAAATATAGACAAATAGTCAAGATGTTAATCTATAGCCACCCATACATGCAAGTAACATTCTTCATAAGTTTCTGGCACACCTTCAGTAATAAAAAAGGATTTATTTTGACTCGCCAAGCAGCCAAAAATCATACACAAATAATGAAGTTGTTAATCTTTAGCCAACCATGAATGCAAGTAGCATTCTACTTAAGTTTCTGGCACACCTTCAGTAATAAAAAGGATTTATTTCGATACGTACTATTTTTTTACCCAATCCTTTTTCAGTCTAACTCCTAATTTTCTGCAACTACCATAGCTCAACATAAGGTAAAACATAAATTTTAAAAGTTGAAATCCTTACAACAAATAAGACATTCTCCCATTATGCACCAATCTTTCGCAATGAGTGAGTAGATTGAAGGATAAAAGGAAAAGCTAGCGAAAGATGACGTGTGTGCCACTCCAGTTCTGAAGAGCACACATAACAAACATTTATATAAAAAGGTACTAAAATCTTATAATCATTCTTGATAACCACAAAAAAAAATAACAAAAGAAAAAAGATATTGAAATTTTAGAAAGATCCTTAACAATGAATAAAAAGATACGAGATAAGGCCACAAGGGTGTCAATTAAGGAGGAAGGCAAAGGAAGGAAAAAAAACGAGTTGGCATATGCTGTATTCGTGGTGTGTACTCATCTCCAAATGGTACACTTCTCAAAATTTATTATCCATCCTAATTTCATGTGTCCATGTCCATACATGGCAGCACAATAACTGAAAGTTGAATAAATTTTCTTCTGTAGATAGTAGCTATATCAAAGGTCGAGTATCTACGAGATCAATGACATATCCCATCACTACTTAAGAAAATGGATAATTACCTCCCATTTCTGGATCTCTGACCAGTTTACTAAATTGAACAACTTTTCCCAATCATGAACCATTAATAGAAGAACTCTTGCTACAGCATTTCATGACCAGCAAACATCAATTTCTGACCAAGATTATGAAACAACGATGATATTTCCAAGATCATGTTCCACTCATCCTGCCACCTTTTCAGCCCAAATTTGTCAGAATCAAGCTTACTTCCATGTAACACAACATCATTCTTCATACTACTTAAAGAACAAATGACCGTATTACAGTATTTTTTAACTTGATATCTAATAAATAAACCTGAAAGAAAATGCATAAGCGGGACAATAAAGAATAACCACCTACTTACTTCAACAGGCATTGTTCAAGTAATTATTAAAAAATTAATAATAGGATAGAGGAAAAGACCATGGACTTTGTAGTATTAAGTAGCATTTAAAATCATCTGAAAATATGTCAGAAACCTTAACTTATTTAACAGCTTTACCTTCCAAACAGTTATAATCACAACCTATGAAAATTTTCATTCACTCGGCCTATGAAAGTTTCAGATGGTAACCCACTGTGACTAGTCCTAAGAGCTGTCATTTAACTTAATTTAAGACAGCTGTTTATTTTCTGAAAGGAATAATACAAACGAAGGTAGCAATATACAACATGCAGATAAAGATCCAAATTCGCAGCGATGCCACGGAGAACTAGATCAACATTGGTAATAACACAAACATACTATGCAATGGAGAACTAGATCAATATTAGTAATAACACAAACATATTCCTTATACCAAATATACAAACACCAAATAGACAAAATAGAAACTTGCAACTTCGAAGAATGGCAGTGAGTTGAACACGTACCTGCAACTTCTGAGGATGGCAGTGCATTGAACAGGAGCAATATTGCAGTGTGTTGACAATATACTGAAACAAATACCTAGCAAGGTTTTATTTCCTTTCATCAGTCCTTACTTTCCCTTCCTTAAATCTTATGACTAGAACTTTTCTTTTCTTGGTTGGTTTTAGGGAGGGGTTCAAGGTATGGAATAAACATCATGATATGGATTCTGTTCTTGTCATCATATGATAGGAAGGGGTGAACCCAAAATTCAATGAATTTCTGTTTTGATAAGTTAAACCCCAAAACTCAGTGTATGAAATTCGCCCACAAAAAAATACTGGTTCTCCTAAAAAATACCACAGTTTCACACCCCAAAATTGTACAACCGAGCCGCCACAGGATTACCGTAGCAGGGCAAAATTTATTAATACCGAACTAATACTCTTCCATATGTCAATTTACTTCATCTTGTGCCAATGTCTTCCTCAGAGATACAGGAAAGCAACTTGAAGAACCAGAATAAAAGTACACTTATTCTACCAATTACCATAGACCAGGACGTGATATAACCACTCGAGAGGTCATAACACCACATGAGCCAAAGGGCGACGAACAATAGAAACATTCAAACTCACTCCTAAAACTCCTACAAATTGAAAAATTCATGAGATAAGAAAGACAAAAACCACCAAAGAGAAAATACTTTTTCCCAGTCGAGCTAATGTCAATAATTTACAAGCAAAATCCATCAGCTAAGCAACCTGCCAGGAGCCCAAAGCAAGGGACATAAAGTTTAAAAAGAAAAAAAAGATATCCAAATCAATATTCTTCCAAACTGAATTGAAAAATCTAAATCTAAAGCATCTGTTGCTGCTATTGCTGCATAATAGACTCCAACACAGAGGTAGGAGAATAACTGACATAAATCCACATCTACCTATACTTTTGTCGCTTGGGTAAACTGCTACTGGGAGGAGCCCGAGATTTGCCTAGTCCCTTCATCTTCTTTCTCCTCCTCTCCCCCTCGCTATCCGATTCACTGCCTTTCTCCCTGTCTGCATTACTTGCTTCCCTCTCCAACTCCTCCCATGTTTTTCCTCTCTCTTCCTCTGACTCCTCTTCTTCGTCGTCCTCAGAATCCACCAGCGAGTCACTGTCAGAAACATTGTCATTCGAGTCTAACTCGGGCTCAGCATCTGATGGCTCATAGCCTTGGTCTGAATCCTCTGTGTTATCAGAATCAGAATCGCTAGCTTCCAAATTCAAAAATTCCCAACCCCCATCCTCTAAGAACCTTTGTGGATCATCAATGATAGTCTTCAATATTGGACGCCAATTCAGGTTCAGTCTGCTCTCGTAATACTTGAGGTCCGTTGTGTCCAGCCATTCCTTGATGCCATCAAGTGATGTTGAAGGAATAGAATCGATTCGAAGCACATCTCGCTTGAAATCCTTGAATACAATTGTCATGTCAAAGTTCTTCTGTCCAAGACCAACTCTCTCTAAGTTCACTATCTCAATTTCACTTAGGGTGATGACAAGAAAAGGAGTCTCTACTAGCTCAACCAAACAGCTTGAAGTTGGGACAATAAAAGCGGAAGCTTTATAGGGAACGCCATGAAAGCCAAGATCCCTTAAAGGCTGATCAAACTCAAGGTCAAGCCCTTTGAATTGGGGCTGTCCCCAGAGATCATTAACCCGGTTCACAAAGTTCTGGAAATCCATGTTAATTTTGTTCTTCCGGTCCCTCTCCCGTTGTTCTTCTTCAATCTCATCTGGGTCATAAGCAGATCTCTTTCCACCTCCAAGCGTCTGGACCACATCCATCACTTCAACATAAAATTGAACATCTTTAGTTTTCTTGTTTCCCACCATTATGTGGTTGTGCAGATGAAAGTGCAGAAGAGTGATCATTTCCTTCTCTGCTGGCTGGAAGAATGCATGCTTGACATTCCCATACATGACTTCCACACGCTCACCTTGCCTTGAGGTTGAGTATCGGAACCCATTCGTGTGGGATTCTAGTGTACCAGACTGTTTTCTTGCACGACCACCAAAAGTGGGACGAATCCAAAGGTCAGGCAACCTTATTGGCTTAAACTTGTTACCGGCAAGTATAAGTTTCTCCTGAGTAACCAAAGTTGCTCGCTCAGCTCTTTCCGACTCCCTGGCCATAACATTCTTTCGGAGTGTTTTAATCTGCTGTACCACTTCACTTATGTGCCTTGGGTCTTTAGAGCGAAATGAAACCTCCTTCAAATATATAGAACCCTGATATTTCAGGGAATTGGCATCATGAGGACTGAAAGGTGTGCCAGGAACATTGAAGATTATTCGGACATAGCAATTTCGATTGGTATCCTGTTGGCTGGAGACAGTCTTCACTGTAGCAACATGGAAAGGAACCATGGTTCCATAAATGGGTAAGAGGATGGCTTCATTCTTCTGGTCAACCTGAATCATCATTTCTCTAGGAGGGGGTAAATCATTGACATTCTTATATGCAATTAGTTCACTCGAGGACTTCGCAGCACCACGGTTATCTCCCGTTGCAGAACCCCCACCAGCAAGTCTTCGGGCAGTTTCTTCATTCTTCTGGCGGGCAAGTTCAGCTTGGTGCTGCCTTCGGAGTTCTTCTTTTGACATCTCCTGGTTGTCTGACCTGAGGGTTGCCTTGGAAAATAAGGCCTCAGTACCATTAGACTCAGCTTTCACTTTCGGCTTCTCTTCTTCTTCTTCTTCTTCCTCGTCATCATTAAATGAATAAGCCACATCCTTAACGGCTTTAGAGCTCACTGAAGTCACCACATCATGGCCCTTATCAGTGACAATAACAGTATCCGCCAGTAAAAGAGAGAAATTCTGGCTCTTTGGCTTCTTGATCTGCGTCTGCAAATTCTGAAAACCAAGAGTCACATTAAAAACCATACCTGCTTTCAACACTCGTTCATTCTTGATGTTCAGACTCAAGCCTGACTCACGGAACTCAAGACCAATGCCTGTTCCAGCAGATTTTGTCAGGTTGTTTACTAAATCTGGAGCATCCTTCTCAACCAACGATAGGGCTGCTTGGTACACAGCACTGACCTTGTTCCCAGGCTTCAATGCCCCAATTGCTGCATCATGGGCCTTGAGTAGAACCTCATAAGCCTTGCTCTGTGTTGTAGTGGAATCGATTAAGAAAGTTCTGGCAACATTTGAACAGTAACTGTTATATCGGGATCCAATTGCACATATAATCACACTGGCTGAATCGTAGTACAGATGTTCATCATTGCTCGAAGCACTAGGTCTGAGATCAAAATCACCACCACTCTGAAAGATAGGAGGATAACAGATATCGACATTCTCAGCCTTAAGCTTCACCTTAACTTTTGCTGGCTCCAATATGGACTTCTCAGTATCATCCATTAATGAAGAATGGGAGACTTTCTTTTCCTCATCAATAACCTTCTCAAGCTTTGGAACCACAAAATTCTTCATTGCAGAAGCTGTCAAAAATGCAGCCTTCTTCACATTTGTGATCTCACTGCTGTCCTTAACAGCAAAAACGTCTGACAATCCATTGGTCATATCAATAAGTTGGAGACTTGAGTTCTTTAGCTTCTCAGCCCATGTCTCCAAAAGATTCCCCTCTGGAGTCTCTCTTGCAATGTATCCAACAACAGGATTATCATGACCATCGGACTTTGTCTGAGCACGTATAGCACGAAATATAGCATCCATTTGGGTAGTCCCATCATCGTTCTTTGCTTTTACATGCATGATAACTTCCACTCCAACAGCCTCCTTGGCAGATCTTTTTACTACGTCAAGCAGAGAGGCCTTCTTCTGGCTACACAAGAAATGGATCTGCTTGTTCATGAAAACCATTATTGTCTCTGGGAATTCATAACCAAGAAACCAAATATTCAGAGCCGAGGATTTCAGATACCGTAGATCCTCAGAAGCAGGAGGTGTAGCTATTGCAAAAACATCCGAAGAACCCCAGAGTTCAGATTTGTGATCATTCCAATGTGTGTAAAGTGCCTTCAATCGCCTGCTGAAGCTATCCAGATCAATGGTATAAGCATTTCCTGCTCCAGTGGGCCTCCCATTTGCAGGCGGACCATTTCCATTTCGGCTTTCTGCCATTGTAGTCTGCACAACCACACAACAGTATCTACACAAAATTGGACCACATCAAATAATTTATCAACTCCTATTTATAGGAAATCTTATAAATTTACAGGCAGTAGTTGAAGGTTGTTTCAAGTAATTGTTTTCCTCAAGGTTACAGTTATGCTGAACTTAGGTTAGGCGAAAAGGAAGAACAAACAAAGGTATAGAAATTTGATTGAATTATACAAGAATCTGTAACAAATCAATCAGATATTCAAGGTCTAACTTAAACCATACTACACTAGACTATCACAACAGAAACTATATTTAGTTAATTTCTTTTCTTTATTTCTTTTCTTTATTTTATTTTATTTATATTCCATTTTTTATTTTTATGTTTGTTTAATATACTCAACTTTCAACTTAAACCACACTACCAAAGATTATCAAAAGAGAAACCTAGCTGAAATAATTTCTTTTTGTTTAGTTTTTTTTTTTAAATATTTTTATTTATCTAATTTATCATTTTCATTCATTTATTTATTTCTTGATTCCTAACTTCTGTTGCAGGAGCAAGATATATGAAAACTGTAAAGGAAATAAAAACAAGTAAGTGCGAAACACTTACTTCTAATAATCTGTAAGAGTCCTCAAGCCACCAGTACGAACTTAAGAAGCTAGGGTTCGAGTTCAAGTCTCTGCAACTTACAAACAAACAAACAAGAACATAAGCACAAAACCTAGAGCATCTAGTAAAGAATTGCAGCAGAGAGGATAGCCACACATGATGGCAATTGATCGTTCAGTCACAACATATCGGTGGTCACTTCGAGACATCAACGATCCGGCTGCAAAAAGCTGGTTCTCAGATTGATTGCCTTCAAGGAGAGAAGGTAGGACCTTGCGGATGGCATCTTTTATAGCGATTGCATCATCTTTTGCCATTTGAGAAGTTATTCTGAAGCAAAGATTCAGCTTTGCTTAAACAGTATGGTGTAATTGTCACAGTTGTGTTTGTGGTGGTGGTGGTAGGGCATTCTGGAGAAAGGAAAGATACATTCTTTTGATGGGGTTAAATTTTCATCTAGCTTCTTATAAGCATAGGAGGCCCGAGCCCTCTATACAATTTTCTGACGGCATTTTTTTTAAGTTAGTCGGTTAACCAAGGATGCGCCTTTAGATGCTTCCTATACTTATATTTATCCAAAAAGAAAAAAAATGTTACTGAAAAATTAACCGGGATAAAGTTCTTCGTTGTTAAGATTCAATTTATTCCAAAGAATAATCTTTACTGAAGCTCGGGGAAATTTAATTGTGTACCTTTAATTAAATTTTTGAAACAGACTTATAACTTTTTCCTTGCAAATTATTTATCTGGATTTCAGCCAAAACAAACAGATAAATGATTACAAAGCTAAAATTGATTGATAAGATTTAGAAGGACTTGCAAAAATACCATTCTTTGATCTGTGAATATATATATATATATATATATATATATATACACACACGTGTGTGTATACATTCTATGTTGTTTTGTAAAGGTGATCCTGATGGCTCAAACAGAAAATTAGGGTTTTTGAAAGTTTTATTCTTGATATGTGCAAATAACCATTAGCTGCTACTATTACCTACTATGTTTGGACAGAGAGAAATCAAAGAGTTATGGTTGGGAAAAGATAAAGGAACGAAGAAGCAATTATAAGGACATAACCACAGCTATGAATAATTATTTAGCTCTTTCCTCTAATGCACATACAATGGATCAAAACTTCACTAAACCTAAAAAGGAGACATCATGCAAGAAATTAAAAAATTGAAAGATTTACCTAGAATTAGAACGATAAGGTATATAGTGCCGAAACTCTGTATCAGAACAGCTGAAAATCGCAGGTTGCAAACTCTCTCTATCTCTCTATGTATATATATCTACTTGCTTCTCTCTCTAGAACGTCGCTGTAATATGTATATATTGCCAAAACTCTGTATCAGAGCAGCCGGAAATCGCATTTCGCAATCTCTCTCTCTCTCTCTGTACGTATGTAAGGAGTATAGGCTTGCTTCTCTCTCTAGAATGTCTCCGTAATTAAAAACTGGATACAGATCGCCGACCTGGTTTTCGCGCTATCTATATGTACTCTCCGTAATTTGTCCAATACGCGGACCAAAGACGTAATTTAAAATATATATATAAATGATTAAATGTAGACCCACCAATTAAAATTTTAAGAGTAAAAATTATCTTATATTTATGTCAATTCATTCTTTGATCTCGATCCTCCCTTCTTTATCATCATCAATTCAGCTCTTGTGAGTTGTGACCCGCTTGATCCATTTCCCTATACGTTTATCCTTTTTCACAATTATTTGTGCCTATACATACTCCATACATATTCTATTTGTCTAATAAAAAATGTCATGTTGTAACTCACAATTTTGAATCAACGTTTCTCAAATATGATATATTTTATGAAAGAGAAAATATATATTAATATATGTATACATATATATATAGTTTACCTACCTTATTCTTTTCACTCTCCTATCAATTGTTTTTAACTATATATATATATATATATATATATGATCATGTGCTAATGGTTTCTCATTGTTTCTCCCACTTCTTTAGATGAAGAGAAAAAAATAAAATGTAAATTTATATGAATTGATTGCTTCTTTCTTTTTTTTTTTTTCTTTTTTTTTTTAATTCTTTCATTTTCTATATATATATATATATATATATATATATAGTTAATCATATTATGAATAGATTGAAAAACCATACTTCTCATATATTAACTAAAACTCAAATTTTATAATATTACTTCAATTAAAACTACTCAATCTCCTCAATCTCATACGTTATTTTAATTAAATTACATTAAATCCAATATATAAGACAAGTGAACAAAAAAAAAAAAAAAGTAAATAATGAAGTATGGCCATATATATCCAATAAGGAAAGAAAGAAAAAAGAAGAAGAAAACAGTTAAAATATATATATATATATATAAAGTTAAATATATGTAACAAATGAAAGAAGGAAGGTTATTAGGTATAAAGAAAGAAGAAATAATTTAAAGGGGTAATTTGGTTTAAAAGTTAAGTTTTATAATTCCAAAAAAATAGAAAAGAGACATTAATTATAATTTATTTTGAATCCGAACATTGCGGTTCGATCTTTATGTACAATGTAAGGAATTTGATCCATTTTTTAAATATATATATTTAACTTGTTATGCTATTTTTGTATGAAGATATTGACTGAAAACATAATTAACTCTAAATTTGAGGTCTATTGATCCAGAAACAAAGGATCGAGATCGTTTTTCGTAGAAGCAAAACAACTGATATTCCATAAATCTGTCATTTGCGCAGATTAATGAAGGATTTTGATTTATGTTCTTGCTCTTTTCTTGTAGTTCCAGAGATTGTAATTTTTTTGGTATGAAATTTGGCTTTCCAAATTTTAATTGGAAATTAAGCTCTTTTAATAATTGTATCATTTGTTTCATTAAACAATTAATCTAACTGAAAAGGACTATTTTTTTTTCCAGGTCAATATATATGCTTGTATCTCTATGTGGTAACTCTTCCGATACTATAATATTCTTAACATCATGAAATAGGCATATGTATAAATTCTGTTGCTGCGAAGTATGTTACTGATTTCATGATTGATTTAATTTCTGAATAGTTCTAGTTTAAGGGCCGTTTGGCATGCGTTTTGCTTTAGACATTTTGTTTTGGCTAAAATAGAAACAATGTTTTTACTATTCGAATGTTTTGGCAAAAATCGAAAACACGTTTGGAAACGATATTTTGTTGTGAAAATA
This sequence comes from Cornus florida, assembly GCF_030987335.1. Lineage (NCBI taxonomy): Eukaryota > Viridiplantae > Streptophyta > Magnoliopsida > Cornales > Cornaceae > Cornus > Cornus florida. The sequence goes on from NW_026775572.1 coordinate 29,469,613, forward strand.
TCGGAAACAGAAACATAAAAAACAATTTTTGATAAGTCATGCGTTTCAAAAATTTTGAAAACAAAACATATTTGGTAACTTCAACTGTTGTAAAAAAAATAAATAAAACAGAAACAAAAAACATGTTTGGTTATCATTATTTTTAATTTATTTTTAATTTATTTTTATAAATTTTAAATATATTTATAAATTTATTTCTATATAAATAATCTATATATTTTTAATAAATATATTGAAATTTGAACACACAAACATATATATATATATATATATATATATATATATATATAACCAAAGTGTAATTACAGAAGTATAAGACCAATGTTTTGGCATCAACTTGAGTCTTGATGACATGTAAAGTTCCATCTTTTTACTGTCTTCTTATGATCTAAATATTAAGATCACCTTTTTCATTTCTAATCATCTATTTGGAGTCAAACTTCACAAAACATCTCAAGGAGTCATAACATAAAAAAAAAAAAAAAAAAAAAAAAATTAAAAAAAAAAAGTACCCTGCTAGAATGGAAGCTTGCAAGAAGCTTCTCAAATCATACTCATTCTTCTGTATTAGGAAAAATGACAAAGAAATTGAGAACAAATTAAACAATAGATTAAATTAAACAGGAGATATAATTCAAAATTCAAACACAATTCACTTCATTGTTTACAAATTTCAACAATAGGATTCAAAAACCAAAAAAAAGATACTTAACAAATAAAAAGTTGTTTCCTTATGTTTTCCTTATAGGAGACATACTTCAAAAAACACAAATTTCACTTCCATGGAACAAGAACAAGTCATCTTCATAACAGCACACATCACCTTCAAGAGAGTATCAACACACTTCACATATGTAATGGTAGAATTAAAGTTAAAAAATATTAACAATAACATTAGCCTGTAATAGTAATAGTAATAGTAAAAGCAAAATAGTTACAGCAAAAATGATATATATTACATATATATATTACAAGCCCACAATAGCAACAAATATATTACATATAAAAGAAAAAAACATACCATCAGTTTCAAGAAGATCAAGAGTGCCCAAGAGAATTCCAAATTCAATCAGCAATACTATTACACAACTGATCCATTTCTCGAGGAGGATCGTCACCATCAAATAAATCATCAGGCTGATATAGATTTCTAATGAAGTTGTGTAAAAAACACATCGGCTGAAGGGATTGAAGCCCAGGTCTCCGTGGCAGCAACTTATTTATTAAAAAAATCAAATAACAGCATATCCCTCAAAATGCCTATTATCTAAGTAGCATGAACTCAAGGTTCCTCAACCTCAGCAATGAGATTGCAAGAGAGAGTACCAAATTTTACCAGTTCCATGCAAAAATTCAGATTACTAAATAGTTCATCATTAGGATAGGAACATGTAAAAGCAAAATTATAGAAGATTTGTTTAAATCATGAAAATCAGATGAGGGAGACATAAAATTTAACATTGGTATAATATATAAAAATTAGGAATCTAGAGTGAATCAAAATTTTGACTCTTACAGGTTGATTCAAAATATATAAAAATTCAAATAAGCAATGCGAAAGATTCCAACTTTTCTCCTCTTTTCCTTAATCTTGGAAACAGAAAGGGAAAAGAAAAAAGAAAAAAATGAAGAAACATAAGTAATATAATAATAGTTTCTATGAGATAATCATAATGATATATAATAATTTTATTTAAAAAAAAAAAAAAAAAAAAAAAAAAAAAAAAAAAAACCTTACATTTTAGAAGCAACGTGCAGCAATTTATTAAGAAAAGGAAACACATTAGCAATAAATTGTATCACTCGTGAATCGCGCAACACTTGAAAGAGAGTTCAAATTACATTAGACCCAAAAAGTATAGAGAAAACATATTTTATGTTTATGATATCAACAATCATGTCAGAGGTAATTTAGGGGAAACTGCCAGTAAATATTCTAACCCAATATTCTACTCAATTGTGGAAACTAGAACCCAGGTACATCCTTGAACTATTTATCAAGCATGGGAGCCCCAGGGGAAGTGGTTGCAAAGGATCAAAGCTAAACCTCTAGAACCTTATTAAAGGGCTACAAGGATGACAAAGAAGAGCTCCTTCTAAGTTCTAACTATATTCAACTTTATTTTGCCCAGGGAAAGACTATCAGATTGCTACAAACTTACTATGACAATTTGCAATCACATAGTTCCATAATACCAACCATGATAAAAACATGGTACAGAGAGACTCAATATGTTATACTGCACTGTTATCAATATGAACAGATCATATTTTACACCAATCAGTATGCAATATCAAAAAATCAAATTGTTACATATTATATTCCTATGCGCCTTTCCTGGTTCCCACTTTTAACAAGCAAAAGAGAAATCAAGAATTTTGCAAAATGACTAAAGGTCTCCATTGTTCTTGATATGTCAAGTTCTAATTCAGTAATTGAGAAAATTTAACCTCAATCATACATCCATACTGCAGATAGAAATACAGATACATTATAGAAGATTACACACAACTTAATAAGAAATTCACTTAAACAAATCTCTTCCTGAAAAAGTGAAAAAGTGAACTCAAGTGACAGTAAATCAAGATTCATTAATAACAATCTAATAATGTACCGTTGCTTTAAAATAGAAAGTTGTATCTCAAATCTTCAAATCAAATTGAAGAATAGACTCCAACACAACAATATTGTGGTAATTAATCTAAAAAACCGAAATTAAAATTTAGGATTTATACAAATATAAGATTATTAGGCTCCAACACAACACTGTTGTGGTAATTAATCCAAGAATCGAAAGAAAAATTTAGGGTTTCCACAAATATTGGTTTCCCTTCAAATATAAACTCAAATCTAACAATATAGAAGAGTTTTATGTTCGTAAAACTGAAAGAAAAATTACGGTTTTCAGGAAAAATCAAATTTTTTAAAAAAAACCTCCAAAATCAAAGAATATTACACACCATCTATGGATTTCCAACAAAAAAAAATACAGAAAAACAGTCAATATGTTAAAATTAATCGAACAAAGTTAAACCAAATGGGCCAAACCTGGCTTCTTCTTCGACGAAAAGTGTAAAGAGATTTAGATCGGTGGTGGTTTTAAGCAAAAAGGCTTGAATTGATTGAAGTTTTCAGGACCCAAGCACTGTATAGTCGAATTGCCCTAAATCGCCATAGAGAACATCGATGGAGGAGAGAGAAGGTTGGGGTGCAAAATGACCTAGAATATTTAAGCGTGGCCTTTATACTTGTTGTAGAGTGTTATAAGTTTGGCCGAATTATTTCCTCCGCTACCGTGCATGAAGTGGGCCAAACAGTGCTAAAACAACTTATTGGGCCTTTTTTTTAAAAATGTTTTACAACTGTTCCAAACAAAACATAAAGAACCAAACATGCTTTGGTCCATTTTTGGGCTAATGTAGCGGACCTGCAACAAAAACACATGAAGTAAAACAGATATCAAACAGGGCTTAAGTGTCTCATTAGAATAGTTAAATAAGTTTTTTAAGAAGGGAATTGATAATTATTTGTTATTTCTCACAATTCTAGTTGTATTTTTGAATTACATTCAATGTCTGAGCATCGAAATGGAAATACCAATGCCAATTATAATATAATAACATAAGGTAAAATGAGGAAAATAATAATAATAATAATAATAATAATAGTATAAGGTAGTTTTTACATACCTCTTGTCTCATTAGATTTCTGTTCTTATTGCTAAGCCACTGCTATTATCAGTATACCAAACATTAAATTCCGGGCTGAATTGAAGGAAAAAGAAAAAAAAAAAATCTTCTAAAAATTGGAAAAAAAAAATAATAATAATAATAATATAAGGTGATTTTAACATACCTCATCTGTTGAATTCCTGTTAAACTTACCAAATGAAAAAGGTAATGCAAATTTTGGTAATTTCTCATCGGCTCTTTTATCCCATGTAGAGTAAACCATTAAACCCCGAGGAATCCCATGTAGAATAGGATTATTAATTTAATTGGTAATTTACGTTTGTATTTTAATTTGTTACTGTACTTATGATTCAACTTTAAATTAGGAGTTATATTTTAATTGGTCCCTTTTACCCTAGACTAAACCGTGAGGAATTCTGTATAGAATAGGATTATTATTTTAATTGATAATTTATGTTTATATTTTAACTGGTAGCTTATTATATAACTTTATTAAATTAGTAGTTGTATTTTAATTGGCAACTAATTAATAATTATTAACTTATTTTATTATTTATTTATTTTTAATTGATAATAATAATTTGAAATTTTTGACATAAATTTTTGAATTACGAAGAGTACCACCCTAATTGTCTAATTCCGAATTTACCATCCTTATTTTGCATAAATTACATGAATATGCATATATATATATATATATATATATGTAGGAGCGCGAAAATCAGGTCGGCGAACTATATCCAGTTTAACTTCGGAGACATTCTAGAGAGAGAAGCAAGCATATACTCCGCACATACGCACATAGAGAGAGAAAGAGAGATTGCGAACTGCGATTTCCGGCTGCTCTGATAAAGAGTTTTAACAATATATATATACATATTACAGAGACGTTCTAGAGAGGGAAGCAAGTAGATATAAATACATACAGAGAAAGAGAGAGTTTGCAACCTGCGATTTTCAGCTGTTCTGAGACAGAGTTTAGACGATATATACATTCTCGTTCTAATTCTACAGGTAAATCTTTCAATTTTTTAATTTCTTGCATGATGTCTCCTTTTTTGGTTTAGTGATCAAGTTTTGATCCATTGTATGCGCATTAGAGGAAAGAGCTAAATAATTGTTAATAGCTTTGGTTATGTCTTTATAATTGCTTCTTCGTTCTTTTCTCTTTTCCCAACCATAACTCTTTGATTTCTCTCTGTCCAATCATAGTTGGTAATACTAGCTGCTAATGCTTATTTGAACATATAAAGCTTTCAAAAACCCTAATTTTCTGTTTTAAGCCATCAGGATTACCTTTACAAAACAACAGAGAATATATATACACACTTATATATATATATATATATATATATATATATATATATATATATATTCAGAGATCAAAGAATGGTATTTTTGCAAGTCCTTCTAAATCTTATCAACCAATTTTAGCTTTGTATCATTTATCTGTTTGTTTTGGCAGAAATCCAGAGAAATAATTTGCGAGGAAAAGGTTATAAGTCTGTTTCAAGAATTTAATTAAAGATACACAATTAAATTTCTCTGAGCTTAAGTAAACATTATTCTTTGGAATAAATTGAATCTTCAACATTTTTCTCTTTTTTTATAAATATAAGTACCATTAGGAAGCATCTAAAGGCGCATCCTTGGTTAACTGACTAACTTAAAAAAAAATGCCGACAGAAAATTGTATAGAGAGCTCGGGCCTCCTATGCTTATAAGAAGCTAGATGAAAATTTAACCCCATCAAAAGAATGTACCTTTCCTTTCTCCAGAATGTATCTTTTGATAATCTTTGGTAGTGTGGTTTAAGTTGAAAGTTGAGTTTACTAAACAAACATTAAAAAAAAAAAAAAATGGAATATAAATAAAATAAAATAAATTCAGAAATAAAGAAAAGAAATTAACTAAATTTAGTTTATGTTGTGATAGTCTTCTGAATGTACCTTTCCTTTCTCCAGAATGTATCTTTTGATAATCTTTGGTAGTGTGGTTTAAGTTGAAAGTTGAGTTTACTAAACAAACATAAAAAATAAATAAAATGGAATATAAATAAAATAAAATAAATTCAGAAATAAAGAAAAGAAATTAACTAAATTTAGTTCATGTTGTGATAGTCTTCTGTAGTATGGTTTAAGTTAGACCTTGAATATCTGATTGATTTGTTAAAGATTATTGTGTAATTCAATCAAATTTCTATACCTTTGTTTGTTCTTCCTTTTAGCATAACCCAAAGTTGAGCATAAATGTAACCTTGAGGAAAACAATTACTTGAAACAACCGTCAACCACTGCCTGTAAATTTGTAAGATTTCCTATAAATAGGAGTTGATAAATTATTTGTTGTGGTCCATTTATGAGTAGATACTGTTGTGTGGTTGTGCAGACTACAATGGCAGAAAGCCGAAATGGAAATGGTCCGCCTGCAAATGGGAGGCCCACTGGAGCAGGAAATGCTTACACCATTGATCTGGATAGCTTCAGCAGGCGATTGAAAGCATTTTACACACATTGGAATGATCACAAATCTGAACTCTGGGGTTCTTCGGATGTTTTTGCAATAGCTACACCTCCTGCTTCTGAGGATCTGCGGTATCTGAAATCCTCGGCTCTGAGCATTTGGTTGCTTGGTTATGAATTCTCAGAGACAATAATGGTTTTCATGAACAAGCAGATCCATTTCTTGTGTAGCCAGAAGAAGGCCTCTCTGCTTGACGTAGTAAAAAGATCTGCCAAGGAGGCTGTTGGAGTGGAAGTTATCATGGATGTGAAAGCAAAGAACAATGATGGGACTACCCAAATGGATGCTATATTTCGCGCTATACGTGCTCAGACAAAGTCCGATGGTCATGATAATCCTGTTGTTGGATGCATTGCAAGAGAGACTCCAGAGGGGAATCTTTTGGAGACATGGGCTGAGAAGCTAAAGAACTCAAGTCTCCAACTTATTGATATGACCAATGGATTGTCAGACCTTTTTGCTGTTAAGGACAGCAGTGAGATCACAAATGTGAAGAAGGCTGCATTTTTGACAGCTTCTGCAATGAAGAATTTTGTGGTTCCAAAGCTTAAGAAGGTTATTGAGGAGGAAAAGAAAGTCTCCCATTCTTCATTAATGGATGATACCGAGAAGGCCATATTGGAGCCAGCAAAAGTTAAGGTGAAGCTTAAGGCTGAGAATGTCGATATCTGTTATCCTCCTATCTTTCAGAGTGGTGGTAATTTTGATCTGAGACTTGGTGCTTCGAGCAATGATGAACATCTGTACTATGATTCAGCCAGTGTGATTATATGTGCAATTGGATCCCGATATAACAGTTACTGTTCAAATGTTGCCAGAACTTTCTTAATTGATTCCACTACAACACAGAGCAAGGCTTATGAGGTTCTACTCAAGGCCCATGATGCAGCAATTGGGGCATTGAAGCCTGGGAACAAGATCAGTGCTGTGTACCAAGCAGCCCTATCTTTGGTTGAGAAGGATGCTCCAGATTTAGTAAACAACCTGACAAAATCTGCTGGAACAGGCATTGGTCTTGAGATCCGTGAGTCTGCAGGCTTGAGTCTGAACATCAAGAATGAACGGGTGTTGAAAACAGGCATGGTTTTTAATGTGACTCTTGGTTTTCAGAATTTGAAGACGCATATCAAGAAGCCAAAGAGCCAGAATTTCTCTCTTTTACTGGCGGATACTGTTATTGTCACTGATAAGGGCCCTGATGTGGTGACTTCAGTGAGCTCTAAAGCCGTTAAGGATGTGGCTTATTCATTTAATGATGACGAGGAAGAAGAAGAAGAAGAGCAGCCGAATGTGAAAGCTGAGGCTAATGGTACAGAGGCCTTATTTTCTAGGGCAACCCTCAGGTCAGACAACCAGGAGATGTCAAAAGAAGAACTCCGAAGGCAGCACCAGGCTGAACTTGCTCGCCAGATTAATGAAGAAACTGCCCGAAGACTTGCTGGTGGGGGTTCTGCAACGGGAGATAACCGTTGTGCTGCGAAGTCCTCGAGTGAACTAATTGCATATAAGAATGTCAATGATTTACCCCCTCCTAGAGAAATGATGATTCGGGTTGACCAGAAGAATGAAGCCATCCTCTTCCCCATTTATGGAAGCATGGTTCCTTTCCATGTTGCTACAGTGAAAACTGTCTCCAGCCAACAGGATACCAATCGAAATTGCAGAGTCCGAATAATCTTCAATGCTCCTGGCACACCTTTCAGTCCTCATGATGCCAATTCCTTGAAATATCAGGATTCTATATATTTGAAGGAGGTTTCATTTCGCTCTAAAGACCCAAGGCACATAAGTGAAGTGGTACAGCTGATTAAAACACTCCGAAAGAATGTTATGGCCAGGGGGTCGGAGAGAGCTGAGCGAGCAACTTTGGTTACTCAGGAGAAACTTATACTTGCAGGTAACAAGTTTAAGCCAATAAGGTTGCCTGGCCTTTGGATTCGTCCCACTTTTGGTGGTCGTGCAAGAAAACAGTCTGGTACACTAGAAGCCCACAAGAATGGGTTCCGGTACTCTACCTCAAGGCAAGATGAGCGTGTGGAAGTCATGTATGGGAATGTCAAGCACGCATTCTTCCAGCCAGCAGAGAAGGAAATGATCACTCTTCTGCACTTTCATCTGCACAACCACATAATGGTGGGAAACAAGAAAACTAAAGATGTTCAATTTTATGTGGAAGTGATGGATGTGGTCCAGACGCTTGGAGGTGGGAAGAGATCTGCTTATGACCCAGATGAGATTGAAGAAGAACAACGGGAGAGGGACCGGAAGAACAAAATCAACATGGATTTCCAGAACTTTGTGAACCGGGTTAATGATCTCTGGGGACAGCCCCAATTCAATGGGCTTGACCTTGAGTTTGAACGGCCTTTAAGGGAACTTGGCTTTCATGGCGTTCCCTATAAAGCTTCCGCTTTTATTGTCCCAACTTCAAGCTGTTTGGTTGAGCTAGTAGAGACTCCTTTTCTTGTCATCACCCTAAGTGAAATTGTGGTAGTGAACTTAGAGAGATTTGATCGTGGACAGAAGAGTTTTGACATGACAATTGTATTCAAGGATTTCAATCGTGATGTGTTTCGAATCGATTCTATTCCTTCAACATCACTTGATGGCATCAAGGAATGGCTGGACGCAACAGACCTCAAGTATTACGAGAACACACTGAACCTGAGTTGGCGTTCAGTATTGAAGTCTATCACTGATGATCCACAAAGGTTCTTTAAGGATGGGGGTTGGGAATTTTTGAATTCGGAAGCTAGCCACTCTGATTCTGATAACACAGAGGATTCAGACCAAGGCTATGAGCCATCAGATGCTGAGCCTGAGTCAGACTCAGATGACGATGTTTCTGACAGTGAATCACTGGTGGAATCTGTGGACGACGAAGAGGAGGAGTCAGAGGAGTCAGAGGAAGAGAGAGGTAAAGCATGGGAGCAGTTGGAGAGGGAAGCAAGTAATGCAGACAGGGAGAAAGGCAGTGAATCGGATAGCGAGGAGGAGAGGAGGAGAAGGAAGATGAAGGGACTAGGCAAATCTCGGGCTCCTCCCAGTAGCAGTTTACCCAAGCGACAAAAGTTTAGGTAGTAGATGTGGATGTATCTCAGTTATTCTCCTACCTCTGTGTTGGAGTCTATTATGCAGCAATAGCAGCAACAGATGCTTTGGATTTAGTTTTTTCAACTCAGTTAGGAAGAATCTTGCTTAGAATTTGTTTTTCTTTGTTTTTTAAACTTTATGTCCGTTGCTTTGGGGTCTTGGCAGGTTGCTTAGCTGATGGATTTTACTTGTAAATTATTGGCATTAGCCCAACGTGTTCAACGCACTGCCATTCTTCGAAGTTGCAAGTTTCTATTTTGTTTACTTGGTGTATGTTTGTGTTATTACTAATATTGATCTAGTTCTCCATTGCATGGTAGGTTTGTGTTATTACCAATGGTGATCTAGTTCTCCGTGTTTGTATTATTCCTTTCAGAAAATAAACAGCTGTCATAAATTAAGTTAAACCCCAAAACAACTCACAAGCGATGATGATAAAGAAGAGAGATCGAGATCAAAGAATGAATTGACGATAATTATAAGATATTTTTTATTCTCAAAATTTTAATTGTTGGGTCTACATTGAATCATTTATATATGTTTTAGGGTTAATTAACCACACCTCATGAGGTTTGCCATATTGACAGTCATATATAACTTAGCCATTTTTTAGAGAAAGACACCCCCTAAATTTACAAAAAATATAATGAAAATACATATTTACTCTTTGACCATGTAAAATGACCAAATTACCCTCATCCAAAATATCCTTTCTTCTTCCAATTTTTAGATCTTCCCTTTCATTCTGTGAGCCCTTCTTCCCACCGTCCATCAAGCCGCCACGAGCCCATCACCGTCCCGTCGTCGCCCTCATCCGAGCCATCCACAGCCGCAGTCCATCAAGCCGCCACAGGCCCACAGCCGAGCCCATCACCGTCCCGCCGTTGCCCTCATCCAAGCCATCCATAACCACAATCCATTCTTCCATCGTCTACTCACAGCCATCGCCACCGTCGCCGAGTTGAACCAACCTCGCTCACCGCATCCGAGCTCTGCCACCACGAGTCCAACTCAGACGAGTCAACGCCCATCACCGCTGCTGTCAGTCAATCGCGCCCTTCATCGCTGTTCCGAAGTCAATCGAGCCAACTGCCGCCGATTCTATCCAGCCAAGCTATCCACCGGTGTTCAGTGTTAACAGCCCGTGGCCCACAACCGAGGCCATCTTCCCGTCGCCCACAGCCAAGGCCGTCTTAAACACGGCCGAGCCCTCACTAGCCAAGCCTTCACCGGCCGCCGCGAGTCCTCCACGACCGAGCCATCTACAATCAAGCTCTCCACCAGCTGAGCACTCCATTTTGCTCGCCGGCCGTCGTCCTAAAAGTGCTTTCTGAATCGAGATAGTCACCCATCACACGAACTAAAACCCAACTCCACGACACTCGATGACGGCGGGCGGCTCAGCCGGTTGAGGGCTCGGCCATGAGAGGAACTGCGACATGGAATCAGCGAGCAAGAATCGAGATTAGGGGTTTGAGATGGGGGTTTGAGAGATACTGTGTGTGTGTGAGATAGAGAGAAATTTGGGTTTGATTTACGGATTGGGAGGGTGTGGAAAAAGAGGAGGAACTGGGTTGAGAGAGAGAAAGAGATAAGATGATGAGATGAGATGAGATAATGGGATGTTGAAAGAGAGAGATGAGTTGCGAGGGTAGTTTGGTCATTTTAGGTGAGGATTAAAATATATCTTAAGGCATATTAGACATTTCATGTCACTTAAGGTTGTATTTGGCTCCGTTTTTTTAAAATGGGGTGTCATTGTTCAAGTTTGTAAACCTATGGGTGTCTTTGTTCAAAAAATGACTAAGTTGTATATGGCTATCAATATAGCAAACCTCAGAAGGTGTCGTTGTAATTAACCCTATTTTTTAATTACGTCTTTGGTCCCTGCGTATGGGACAAATTACGGAGAGTACCGCCCAAATTGTCTAATTCCGAATTTACCCTCTCATATTGGATAAATTACACGAATATGCATATATAGATTGCGCGAAAACCAGGTCGGCGATCTATATCCACTTTTAACTTCGGAGACATTCTAGAGAGAGAAGCAAGGTACATACGCGCATAGCGAGAGAGAGAGATTGCGAACTGCGATTTCCGGCTGCTCTGATACAGAGTTTTGGCAATATATACATATTACAGAGACGTTCTAGAGAGAGAAGCAAGTAGATATATATACATATTGAGAGAGAGAGTGAGGGTTTGCAACCTGCGATTTTCAACTGTTCTGATACTGAGTTTCGGCAATATATACATTCTCGTTCTAATTCTATAGGTAAATCTTTCAATTTTTTAATTTCTTGCATGATGTCTCCTTTTTAGGTTTAGTGAAGTTTTGATCCATTATATGCGCGTTAGACGAAAGAGCTCAATAATTGTTGATAGATGTGGTTATGTCCTTATAATTGCTTCTTCGTTCCTTTCTCTTTTCCCAACCATAATTCTTTTGATTTCTCTCTGTCCAAACTTAGTAGGTAACAGTAGCAACTAATGCTTATTTGCACATATCAAGAATAAAACTTTCAAAAACCCTAATTTTCTGTTTTGAGCCTTCAGGATCACCTTTACAAAACAACAGAGAATATATATATATATATATATAAACACGTATATATATATTCAGAGATCAAAGAATGGTATTTTTGCAAGTCCTTCTAAATCTTATCAACCAATTTTAGCTTTGTAATCATTTGTCTGTTTGTTTTGGCAGAAATCCAGAGAAATAATTTGCAAGAAAAAAGCTATAAGTCTGTTCAAGAATTTAATTAAAGGTACATTATTAAATTTCCCTGAGCTTCAGTAAACATTATTCGTTTGAATAAATTGAATCTTAACAACAAAGAACTTTATCCCTTTATCCCAATTAATTTTTCAGTAACATTTTTTTCTTTTTTGATAAATATAAGTACCATTAGGAAGCATCTAAAGGCGCATCCTTGGTTAACCGACTAACTTAAAAAAAAAAAAAATGCCTTCAGAAAATTGTATAGAGAGCTCGGGCCTCCTATGCTTATATGAAGCTAGGTGAAAATTTAACCCCATCAAAAGAATGTATATTTCCTTTCTCCAGAATGCTCTACCACCACCACCACAAACACAACTGTGACAATTACACCATACTGTTTAAGCAAATCTGAATCTTTGCTTCAGAATAACTTCTCAAATGGCAAAAGATGATGCAATCGCTATAAAAGATGCCATCCACAAGGTCCAACTTTCTCTCCTTGAAGGCATTCAATCCGAGAACCAGCTATTTGCAGCCGGATCGTTGATGTCTCGAAGTGACTACCAAGATGTTGTGACTGAACGATCAATTGCCGACATGTGTGGCTATCCTCTCTGCTGCAATTCTTTACCAGAAGAGCGGCCTCGAAAGGGCCGGTATCGCATTTCGTTGAAGGAGCATAAGGTTTATGATCTACATGAAACATACATGTATTGTTCGACAGATTGTGTTGTGAATAGCCGAACGTTTGCTGGGAGTTTGCAAGAAGATAGATGCTCTGTTCTGAACTCAGCAAAACTCAATGAAATCCTGAGGTTGTTTGAGGGAATGAGTTTGAACACTAAAGAGGATTTGGGTAAGAAAGGAGATTTAGGGTTTTCTAAGTTGAAGATTAAGGAAAAGACAGATACAAAGGTTGGGGAAGTGTCTTTGGAGCAGTGGATTGGACCATCAAACGCAATTGAAGGCTATGTTCCACAGAGAGATCGCATCTCAAAGCCTTCGCGTACAAAAAACATCAAAGAAGGTATAAGATACAAATCTTCAACTTGGCAATACACATTATTGACTAAACTTCACGTGTTTGTAACTTATTTTATTAGAATTCATGTGTTTGTAACTTATTTTATTAGATAATTTCTACAGAATTGTTAATAGCCTAATATTACAGCCATTGATTTTAATATGGGATTTGTCTTTTCAGATTTTTTTGTTAAGTGAAGTTTAAATGTGTATTGCAGGGTCTAAAGCCAACCATGCTAAGCTGAATAAGCAAAAAAACATATTTAATGAGATGGACTTCACGAGTGCTGTAATAACTGAAGACGAGTATAGCATTTCAAAGATGCCATCAGGCCCAAATGTGGTTGTCTCTGATACAAAATTTAAAGAACCGAAAGGACAAGTGAGGCAGAAAAAAATTGAGGATCAGTTCAGCATATTGGAGATATCGTCTTCTCCACTAGGAAGAGATTCTGGAGTTAAACTAAAGCAATCAGAAGAAAAGAAGAGTGGAATTATTAGAAGTGGTGAGTTCAGCATTCCAGAATCATCTTTGTCGTGTTGCCAAAATGGTCTTAACATAAATGCTACTGAAGCACGAGGGAAATCCCATGCTGAAAAGGATGCACACTTGGGTGCCGCCATTCTCAAACATTCTCTAAAACATGCAGCTAAAAAGAAACATACTCGCTCTGTTACTTGGGCTGATGAGAAAACTGATAGTGCAGACAGTAAGAATCTTTGTGAGGTTAGAGAATTTGGAAATACAAAAGAAGCTGCTCAGAGGTTTGATTCTAAAAATATACAAGATGATGATAGTTCATTTCGATGTGCTTCAGCAGAAGCATGTGCAATAGCACTGAGCCAAGCAGCGGAAGCTATTGCATCTGGACAGTCTGGTGTCTCTGATGCTGGTATGTCATTACACAATATTAGGGTCTGTAACTATTTTTTGTTTTGAGAGCTTACTTGCATAACCTTTGTTGTCTCCTATGATTTTGGTCACCTCTTGCTAAAGTTCTCATTCTTTTGTTTCACCGCTTTATAAATTTAGTGTCTGAAGCTGGAATTATTATATTGCCACCTCCCCACGATGCGAATGACGCAGAATCCCAGATGAACATTGATGTGCTTGAACCAGAACCAGCTCCTTTAAAGTGGCCAAGAAAGCCTGGAAATCCAAATTATGATTTTTTTGACTCTGAGGATTCTTGGTATGATAGTCCACCAGAGGCGTTTAATTTGACTGTAAGTTTGTGTTAACTTACCGTTGGTTACTTTTTTCACCATTCTCGATTTATTATTGAGTATGTATCACATGTGATGCCCTCCAGTTGTCATCATTTGCATCAATGTGGATGGCACTCTTCGCATGGATATCATCATCTTCTTTGGCATATATATATGGACGTGATGAAAGTTTTCATGAAGAGTATTTATCAATCAATGGAAGGGAGTATCCTCCGAAAATCGTAGCGACTGATGGTCGTTCTTCTGAAATCAAGCAAACACTGGCTGGCTGTCTTGCTCGGGCTTTGCCTGGACTTGTTGCTGATCTCAGGCTGCCAACACCAGTATCTATTCTGGAGCAAGGAATGGTATTAATTTTGAACTTGTCGAATCTTTTAGTTGTTCTTGTCAAATCTTTTAGTTGTTAATGTGTGTAGTTAAGGGATTTTCTTTTAGTTGTTGATGTGTATAGTTAAGGGATTTGATTCTTCCCCCATATAGTTGGATTTCAAATTGTGAATGCTGCTGTGGATCTTAAGGACTCCAAATCTGTTTAGGGCTTAATGCTTTCTTAGCTGCTGCTGAAAAGTTTCTAATCTCGGTTATTAAGCTTCATTCTCAATGAGTTATACCACTACCAGATAGACAATTTATTCTTGAGATATGTTGGTTGGTCACTATGTTTCTGATTTAATCAAATTAATCTTATTTATATTTCACGATTTCCTTTATGTAGAGTGCTTGGTATAGTACTTAAAATTCAAAATGTCTTCTTTGTGTGCATGTGTATGTGCATCTGGTGCCCTATAATAATACAATTTAATTATCAAAAAAATACGTGCCTGTTATATTTTAAAAAATTTGCTTGTCGAGGGGTTATGCTTCTGTTGGTATTGTACAAAGCTCCAATTCCTTGTTTGTGATACATATACACCTTACCTGTTAAAAGTAAATGAATAAATTTACAAATTTCAATTTAACCATTTCAATTTACATTTTTCTTCCTCAAAAACTACACACTGGTTTATCATTTATAAATTATATATACTCTCAATCAGTTAAGGGAGGTCTACCTGCCCTCTCCCTTTGCTTTCACCTGGGTATAAAGGGTATATGTTGCACATTTGATATGAAAATTGAACTTATGGTATTGCTTAATCACCTTTTCGCTCTGTGGAACTTCATGTCTGACTTAGTGTGAATTCTATCTTTGGCTTCAGGTTATTATGCTCTGCAGCTAAGACTATATTATGGGTGTTTTAGTCTTGGCTTCTTTTGTTTGGCTTAATGTTCTTTTTATCCATATTTTTGTAGTTTCTAAATGAATTATATACTCTGCCTAATTTTTTTTTTGTAACACTGTCTATCTTATTTATTCACAAACACATGCCTTGATTGTTACAAGACTTAGTTGAACACATTTTGTTATGGGAAATGATATATGTTGATAACTGCATAAATTTTGTTTCTTTACCCTTTTTTTGGATGAAAGCATTGGTTTTTATTGGGAGATAATCTATTCATTTTTAAGGAGTTTACTTGCAGGGACGCTTGCTGGATACAATGTCTTTTATTGATCCACTTCCCCCATTCAGAATGAAGCAGTGGCAAGTGATTGTTCTTTTGTTTATTGATGCTCTTTCCGTATCAAGGATTCCTGCACTTACTCCACACATGACAAATGGGAAGGCATTGTTTTACAAGGTGTGATTCAAAGTTCACTATACAATGTTCTATTATCTTAAATTTTAATTAATGTTGAAATGTAAGATAAGAACATATTGGGTTTATGCGAAGTTGTCTCGAGGATCACCTTCATGGATCTTAAATTTTCATTTCGAAAAGGTTGATGTGAAAGTAAGTTAATTCTCAAATCCATTGTCGTATCTTGGGAGAATGTAACTGTATCTACCCTCACCCTATCTAGACACAATAATGTCCGCTTTTAGCTCTCCCGAATCAGAGACTTTCCAGGGGGGTCACTCATCCTAGTACTACTCCAGATTAAGAACGCTTAACCCTGGAGTTATGTTGTCCGTTTTTGGCTCGAACCAGAGACTTCCCAAAGGGTTACCCATCCTGGTACTAGTCTAGGTTGAGCACGCATAACTCCGGAGTTCCAATGGGTTCACGGCCATCACGGCTTTCAAACGCATTGTGTCAACAAGGGTATTGAATCTACATATAACACTATCCTTTTTCACACCCATGCGGGTTGTTCACCTGTAACTCGCTCAGTGTGGTAGCCTACCAGTGCCTCGCATCCACACATGCACACTTGTCCACATAGGTTGCCACAATCACCCCCATTTGGGGCCCAACTTCCCCGTTGGCCACACTTCTGACTGGGTCAGGCTTTGATACTATTTGTAACAACCTTCACCCTATCCAGATACAATATTGTCCCCTTTTGGCTCTCCCGAACCAGAGACTTCCTAGGGGTCACCCATCTTGGTACTCCTCTAGATTAAGCATGCTTAACTCCGGGGTTCTAATGGATTAACGACCATCACGGCTTTAAAACACGTTGTGTCATATAAGGCTGTTGAATCTATATATAACACTTGCCTTTTCCACACCAGGCAATGTGGGA
Source organism: Cornus florida (assembly GCF_030987335.1). Classification (NCBI taxonomy): domain Eukaryota; kingdom Viridiplantae; phylum Streptophyta; class Magnoliopsida; order Cornales; family Cornaceae; genus Cornus; species Cornus florida. The sequence goes on from NW_026775572.1 coordinate 29,486,475, forward strand.
TTGTGCACCTGTAACTCGCCCAGTGTAGTAGCCTAGTAGTGCCTCGCACCCGCTCACATAGGTCATCACAGTATCTTATTTGCTGATGGGGGAATTTACTCCTTTTTTCTCATAGCTAGGAAGTTGTGGATTCTTGCTTTTAGTTACAGTGGTGTTTGTGCAAGTGGATTCGTGAATACCTTGCTTCCCATTGTAGTGTTCTCTTGAATTGAATTGTGGGTTCATGGCTATCACTAAATTAATGTTTCTGCATTTAGAATTAGAAATTTTTTGCTTCCTAGAATTCAATTGTGTTCTTTTCATATGAACAGTAAACAATCTTCTAACATATTTAGCACCTATAGCTTTTTTTTTTAAAAGTTCAATAAGGATGGGCACCATTAATGTTTATATATATTTATGTTGGTTGGTATCTTATTAATATTGGCAATAGCGAGTTGGCTTTGGAATCCTGGTTCAAGAAACTATAGTGGTATTGTAAACAATATCCATCAAGTAAGACCACCACTTTATGAACTGAATAGATGAGAGCAATCAAACAATAGAGGAAGGATTTAGGTCATGCTTGATTCAGTTTTCTAAGCGTAGTTTCCAGAAACAGAAAAATAGAGAACACTTAAAGAATTCGTTTTGGTTGGTAGTCCATTGAAGGCTGTTCTTTGAACATTGAGTGGACTCTTCTTTGGTAGTTTATAGGTTTAATCCAAAAAAAGTGATTTGCCCAGTTCTAGAGACTCCCTCGATAGAAATGCACAATATTCATTCTATAGAAAATATCAGTAGGAAAATTAAAATTACTACTTACTACATACTTGGCTGTGGAAGGTTTTAGAAAGATGCATATTTTGTGTTTGTATGTTGGATCAGATTGCTAATCATTTCTTAGTACAAGCTTCTTACAGTTCCATCAGGAAATACTTTTGAAACTTCTTAAACCTTCTTGGAGTTTGATTATTTAGCTGTCGTGATGAGTACCACTGACCCAGCTTCTGTATAGGAAGAAGATGAGATATTGGAAATAGTGAGTTGGCTTTGGAAACCTGGTTCATGAATTATCGTGGTATTGTACTCAATATCCATCAGGAAATAAGACCATCACTTTATGACCATTATAGATGGAGATTAGATATATATCCAATCTACTCTCTTAAGCAATTGAACAATAGAGGAAGAGTTTGACTTCTGCTTTGTTCTGTTTTCAAAGAGTTGTTTCCAGAAAGAGAAAAATAGAACAGTTAAAAAAATTTGTTTGGTTGGTAAGACTTATCTTTGAAAATTGAATTAGAAAGGCTTGATTTCAGATGATAGACTTTTTATATTCTCTAAAAAATATTTTTCTTGAAAACTGTTTTTAAATAATTGAATCACGCAAGCGTTTAGTTTACAGGTTTTTGTCCAAAAAAGTGATTTGTCCAGTTCTAGCGACTCCCTTTGATAGAAATGCACTATATACTTTCTTTGGCAAATATTGATAGGAAAAAACCTGCAAGAGTTTGGGGAAGGTGTTAGAAAGGAGGATATTTTGTGGTCGTTTGTTGGGTCAGAGTGGTAATCATTTCTTAGTTCAAGTTTCTTACTGTTCACAGCAGGAACTACTTTTAAAGCTTCTTAAACTTTCTTGGAGTTTGATTCTTTATCCATTGCAATGAGTACCAACTACCCAGCTTCTGTGTAGGAGGAAGATGAGTTAAAATACCACGAAATATTTTTGAAACCATAACGAAAGTGACGGGAGAAATGACAACTTTTGTAGTTTTGACTTTGCTAAGCCATTTGTCATCTAGAAGTTGCTGAGAGATTGTATATATAGTAGAACTTTTTTTTATCTCTTTCATCGAAGACTGTACCAGCCACTTTTGAATTTTGTATTGTGCTTTTAGATCTTTAACATGTCTTATATTAAATTATATAAATTTCGTTGCAACAATATTGACAATCTTTTTTTTTTTTTTTTTTTTTTTCTAATTACATCTGAATAGGTACTAAATAGTGCCCAGATAAGTGCAGAAGAGTACGAGACCATGAAGGATCTGATATTGCCGCTTAGCCGAGTAGCTGAATTCTCTACACAGAAAGGTGGTTAATCTAACAAAATAGCACCTGGGTCATGTGGCCAACTGACTTCAATTTTGCGAAATATCTATATCGCTCTAATCTGAATTGATATGCGTGCGTGGCCCATAGGGAATATGAGTTTCTCAAACCAGTAAAATACTACTCTTGGTAATTTGATCGAACTTTTGGTTGCGCACTGATACTTGTTAAATTGTAGAGTGGCATTGTTCCTTCTTTTCTCCCCGTGTCTATTAGTCCCTGATTCAAAATTTAGTTCATAGAGATGAAATATACTGAGGATAGTCTAACCACGAGAAAGATTAGTCGTCTCAACTGTCAAATTGTTTTGGGTGGCCTGAGAAAAAAAAAATGGTAGGTAGTAGTTTGAAACTTTGACAACCGAAGGCTCTAAACCAAATCATAGTGCTCTTGTTAGTTGTTACATTGCATGTTAATTTTTGGACACTGCAGTAATGTGATATCATAATTGAACAAAAAAGAGTCTGCAACGTTTGAGGCTCTCTTTTGAGTTTGTATGTATGAGAAGTTCCATTTCAATATTGTAACACTATCAAAGTGAGTGAGTAACACATTTTCATCATTTTTACATCCTAGTTATTAATGTTATTTCATTTTCATTATTTGTACAAGAGAGTACAATAAACAAATGTATTCGTGAGATGATTTTAGGTCCATGGTTGATTTTATTTTCCTTAACTCGTTACTTTATACTATAATTTTTTACAATGCGATCAATCATGTTCAATTGGTAATAATCAAAGTGAGTTGAATATTATATAGTTTGTGGTCATGATCAACCTCACTTGTGGCTTTTTCTAAAAATTACGAGCTTCCAAGTTTTAAAAGATTTCTAAAGTATGTATTTGACTAAAATTAGGGTTCCAAGACTTTATATAATAAAGCCAGAGTGACTTTATTCATATCATATACCTGTTCTTTGAATTTGGATTTCTGGTATGATTCATAGTATTTTCATCAGTCCAAGGGACGGAGGGAGTTAAGGGCCCCTATAATATTCTATTTATATATATATATATATATATATATAAATCTCCTAAATTATGGGGTACAATATAACAATATATCTCTCCTGAACAAATTTTTTTGACTCCGTCCCTGATCAGTTCGGTATTTGTCTATGGTGATAGGATTTGCATAACAGAGCTGGCACATGATGACACAATTTAATATTATATATAAATATATATATTTTAAAAAATTTAAATAATTTCACTTTATATTTTATTTTATATCAACTTTTATATTCTCAAAGAAACAACATAAAATACAACATAAAATAAATTTCTTCCCTTGTATTTCCCTCACGGCAGTTTTCCTTCTCGTTACTTCCCTTCTCTTCCTTCTCTTATTCCAAATACAACATAAAATAAAACATTTCCACTAACAAAAAACAAACTAGTAGTCTAGGAGTATAAAAGTCCATTTGGCAATGTTGTAGCTTATGAAAAACACTTTGTTTGCTATTTTTAAACACTTATTATTATTTTTTTATTCATAGAAAACAAAAATTCAATTAGTGGGAGACTGCCACATGTTTAAACCAAGCTATAACCAATCGGGAAAATCAAATCTCATACAAGAAAAATATTAAATAAAATTTCTAGATTTTATGCAAAGACATGTAAATGAGTTGTATAAGCATCAAAAGCGTGTAATCTACATGAGGCAACCAGATGGTTTCGTGGTTAAAGGTCGTGAGGACTGTGTATGTAAGTTGAATAGGTCTATTTATGGACTTAAGCAATTAATATATACTAGTAAACAAGTCATGGCCAATACAAACATCAAGTTAAAACCTTAATTAAGCTAGGTGATAGAATTGTAAAGTGCTAGGTCGATGCATGCTCATCTCCTACGAGTAACTTTATGTTACTCACCCGCATAGTGGGGATATTTTTCAGGTACAGAGACCTTGATTTGGGAGTGATTTCGAGATTTCTATTTTTATCTTTTATTATTGTAATTAGTGGTATTGGTAAATACTAAATTTTGAAACTAAAAATAGTGATAGTGGTTTTGTATTAAAATGAAATTATATAAGTGGATAGTGATTTTGTATTAAAAGGAAATTATATAAGTAGGTTTGGAATGTCCACATCCATCCCCCCCCCCCCCCCCCCCCCCAAACTCTTATTTTTTTTGGTCAAAAAAACCCCCCTCAACTATTAGAGGGGGGTGATTTATTTAACTTCCGTTAACTAACTATTAGAGGGGGTGATTTAATTCTCAAATATATATATATATATATATCAAATAAATTTCAAGAAAAAAAACCTAGATTTATATTGGCAAAAAAAAAAATTAGGCATTATTTCTGATAGTGTCCCTTTAATAAATCTATATAAAATGAAAATCAATAAAAACCAAATCAATGAATGCACAATATAATTCTCAAATATATATATATATATATAGCAAATAAATTTCAAGAAAAAAAACCTAGATTTATATTGGAAAAAAAACTATTGCAACAATATGTACTCTTCTTCTTGTTCAACTTCTTTTATTTACCCATCATTATAATATTATGTATATTTTGTATCATAATATAATGGTATATATAATATGTATCATTAAATATTATTTAAATATATTTTCATTTCCATCTAGCCTTCAGACAAATATAAATCTAGGTTTTTTTTTTCTTAAAATTTATTTGTTATATATATTTTTGAGGATTATATTGTGCATTCATTTATTTGGTTTTTATTGATTTTCATTTTATATAGATTTATTAAAGGGACACTACCAGAAATAATGCCTAATTTTTTTTTCCAATATAAATCTAGGTTTTTTTTTTTTTGAAATTTATTTGTTATATATATATATATATATATATATATATATATATTTGAGAATTAAATCACCCCTCTCTAATAGTTAGTTAACGGAAGTTAGTTAAATCACCCCCTTTAATAGTTGAGGGGGGTTTTTTGACCCAAAAAAATAGAAAAGGGGGGCTTAGTGAAAAACACAGATAGAAAAGGAAAGTTTAATGTAGTTCACCCTTTAATCTAGTAGTTATTATAGAAAGTGCGGAATAATTTTCTTACTCCACGATAAACAAGAAATCACTATTATATATATATATATATATATATATATATATATATATATATATATATATATAAGTGTTACTTTTAAAAAATGAATTAGTGTTTGGTGATGATGTAAATATATATATTTTTCATAAATAGATCCTTCTATATATTTTTCACCTAAACTTACAAATAAAACTTTAAATTTTAGTTTTCGTTAAAAGCCAAAAAAATTCTCTATTGCGTAAAAGTATTTTTCAAATAAAGGAGGAGGGAGCGTGAAAGGCGCAAAAATTTAAGCTAAGTGAGAGGGAACGACAGTGAGAGCTCGCGGAATGCAAGAGCGGAAGCAGCGCGAAGTGACAGAACGATACCGATTTAGAAGAATTATGTGACTTAGTGTACAATAGTAACCCCAAATACGCATAATAATAGAAACAACAATTAATAACTAAAGAGATTCCCACTTATGGACTAATAGGAGAATAAATATAATCAAATAATTTTACTTTTGAATTTAAGTACTTTTATTTAAAATGAGATGATAAACACCAAAAAATGCTCCAAATAATTTGACGAATTAGGCGATTGTTTTTTAATAATATAGGAGTATCTTGTAGTCCGACAATAAATATCCATGGATCCGTTAAAAGATAAAATCTCATCCTCTAAATTACTACAGGACTTTCTACACTTGGTTAGCCATAATCATATTATTAAGAAATTCTTCATTGTGTATTTATTGTATGGTTCGCAATATCAGTTCTGATTGTGGTATCGGTATCGATCGCGATGTAATAAATTTAGACAAAGTTAATATAAATTAGCCAATATAAATTACGTATCAAACTTAAAAAGAGATCTTATATCGATCAATACGTGACGAAGTTACAACGAGTCGTGAACGAACTATGAACTATTTAGCTAAAGCAAAGTTCTCACAAAATAAGATTGTGAAAAAAATATTCCTGTTGACTGTTGTAGGTCAAACTTGATGTGTTTTTTTCAAATCATGTAAGCCAAATCTGAAACTCAAGGATAAGACTGATGTGTCACGAAACTGTTAGTGGAATCCTAACATTTCATAAGTGCTCGTAATTCATAAATCTTAATCATAACAAATTACCTTGATCATGCAAATTATATATTGAAGGTTAATAATCTTTGGTATTATTTACATATAGAGGTTGCTCTCAAATGTAAATCAATTTCTCATGTCTGCATTATTTTATTAGGAATCTTAATCTTTTTTGTTCATTATATATGTTAATTATTTTCTGATTTAAACAATTTTTTTTTTGAAAATAATCAAATTATACTGTGGCATGGAAAACAAATTCTAAAAGTCTACCAATCAATTTTGAAGGGTTGAAATTATTGATGTTACTTATGGTCTGAGTCTTGCTGTGGCAAAAAGTCTTGTGCTGGTGGAATATTCGCATGTTCAAATTCAGCACAAATAGTGATTCCGACGCTCTAATTGGCAGCCTAAGCGGTCATATGAAATGACAGCAATGTCCTTATGAAAACTTCTGGTCTTTGTGGTTTTGGTTTGCAACTTTTTTTTGTCTCCTTTTTAATTTTAATATTCCCCCGTATGTCAACTAACGAGGCTCCTCTAAGTTCAAATTTTCTAATTTTTTTTGTAAAGTTAAATTGTTAAAAAATTGATATGTGATATTGCTTAAAGATCCTTGATTTTCATTTCCCCTGAAACATTGTTTTTAAAATTATGTCATTTTAACATTTAAGAGTTCAACTTATGTTAATGTACCGTGAAATGCAAAAAAAAATATAATTTGAAAAGCGTGCAAATAACACTTAACATATTTAAATCTCTCTCTTGTAACGTGAAAAGTGAGCAAATAAGGATTTATTTGTCAGTTAAATAAAGTGAGATAGACATAAATAAAAAAATACCCCTTAAGATTCTCTTTACAAAAATAATAGAAGATAAGTAAAAGTTGAAATTACTTAAAAGGGCTTACACAAAATTAGAGAATAAAATCAAATGAAACATAATGTAAAAAATAATAAATAAATAAATAAAATATAATGTAAAATATATATCTTTAAATTAAATAAATATTTTTTATTATTATCTTTATATAAAAAATCAAATGAAATATAATTTATATATATATATATAAATATAAATTCAAGTGCCAAATCATATTCATAAGATATTTTCTTATATTTGTGGCCCACATAATTTGGACACGTAATTTATTTCAAGACTAATGTTATATTATTTGGTCAACTTATAAATTACTTTTTTGGTAATTAATGATTGGGCAAGTGTTTTCTTATTTATTCCTTACTTTAATGGAAAGTGAAATTAAGTTTACTATAAGAAAAACTGATCTTCGCTTTGCCTTTATAGAGTGAATATTCTCATCAATTATGTACATTAATGAAACAACACGTATAAAATTTTATGTGTGCAAAAGGCTAAGCCAGAGAAATCATTGTTTGGAGTTGCAGTTTAGCACTTTTTTGTTCTGCATAGAGGATCTTGACAGATTTGTAATCACAGATCGAGGTATTTATATTTAATTATATGTTTATGCATTATAGACATGCGAAAAAAATAATAAAGTTTTAAGATATTGGGATTCATGTTTATTTATAATTAATGTTTGACAAGAATAATTATAGTTTACATAATTTACTTAATAATATATAATTAAATATAAAAATACTATATATTTTATTTTATACGATGACAAACCCTTAATGTCTGACCAAATATTTCATTTAGAAGAGTATATAATAGGTATAGACATTTAGGTGTGTATATATTCGTCTTATTAATATTTAATTTTATTCTTCTTTTTTTAAAAAATTAATATTTAATTATTTGATCACGTGAATATGATAAAATAAATTACTAACACAATATGTAAATCACTTTTATGTTTTAGAAAATATTAATACTTTTATAAAAAAATATATATTATTGCATTTATACACACTACACAGCAGAGGGCCTCTGATACACACTAGGATTTAAGTACAATTTTTGAAGAAAGATAAATTTAATTAATTTATTATTTATTATTATTAATATTAAAAAAATATATTTTATATACCTGTTATAGAGAAACAGGGAATGAGAGGAGGTGAAAGATATCCTCATATTTCAATTTTTCATGTCTGAAAAAAATATATATATAAACATAAATTAGAAAGAAAAAAAAAATTATAGGGTAGTATTGTTATTAAAGAGTTTTTTTTTTTTTTTTTTTGTCACATGATCCACACCTCATTTTTTTGAGTCAGAAACCCTTAGGGCTTGCTTGGTTTGTAACTCTAATTAAAAAATTCAGAGAATAGAAAATTATATTTTTTATAATTATCTAAAAATAGATATTTTTATAACTGATTTTTAAAAAATTGAACCAAACAAATCTATGAGAATAAAAACTGTCTTCATAATCACAAAACTATTCACCTATTAATGTTTTGTCATAGCATCTCCAGCTCTCCAGCAGTATGTTAAGATATATTACCCCATCACCAATGTACACACATATTTTCTCTCTCCTCCCTTTTCCCACTTGCTGTTCTCTTTCTTCTCTCTCATTCCTTTATGCTTCTTTGTTTCCTACTTTTCTAGAGTGCAATAGAGAAATCTATAACTAGAGGCAAGGTAAGAACTACTCGGCCATCTTTTATTTATTTATTTATTAATAAACATAATTTGATTCATCACTTTCGTTTGATCTTATATTCTGTAATCATACTATAGATTCTAGGATTTTTCTTAGATTTTTTATCCTTTACATTCTATTCCAATGAGATAAATATGTACTAACCAAAGATTAAATATATATTTTAATCACATAATTTCTACATATTATTATTTGTTATAAGTTAGTATTCCGGTGGCGATGGCGTGAAAGGTTTGTTATTGGTGGGATGAAAAAGTGAAATATAGGGAAAAATTATTATTTTTTTTCTAATTGAGGAGAATTGGAACGTGAGGATTAATCGCTAAAAAGTAAACTGAATAAAGTAGGTTTGTAAAATTTATGTAGGACCCTGTGTATGACACGTGGTTGATTGTTATTGATAATAGTTTTTTACACAAAAGATATAAAATAACCATTAAAGTTAAAAATAGTTAGTTTAAAATTTTTGTATAAATCTACTTTGACATATTAAATTTACATAAAAAAATTTAATAAATAGTTAGAGATGCTCTCAACTTTAATGAGTTCGTTTCTAATTTTCTCAAATTATTATTTGGTATCAGCATTTAATTCTCCCGATGATCAATTCCTTGGGTTCTTTGATATTTTATAGCTTGCTAAGGATTTCGTCGTTTTTAATGCAACTTTGTTTCAGTCAATTCAGTACTATACCTCACAAGTTTTTAATTAATTTTTTAGGACAAATATAACGAAAGACAACTGTCAGTTGACAAATTAGTTTCAACTAACCCCAAGTGGCAACAAAAGACAGTCATCAGAAAATTCATCTTCAATTTATTAGGAAGACATCAAATTTATTGTGAGTTTTTTATTTGTTAAAATAAAAATAAAATAATAATATAAATGATTGAAAGTGCCAGTCACAAAGAAATACAGAAAATAACTCGTGAAAAAGAAGTGCATATATATTAAACTATAAAAATGCAAAAATGCTTCTGCTTTGGGAGAAAAATGCTTGTTGAAGATGTTGAAAGCTTATCCACCAAAAGGTGTAGGAGTCTGTTGAAGGCTCAGTTAACTTTCATAGCTTTTTATTGAAAAAAAAAAAAAAAAAAACAGTGGAAAAGAGGGAAGAAAACAATGTTATTTGAAAATTTATAAACTTATGTTAAACCAAGTTAACTAATTTAAAGAAAGTTTGAAAACGATACCTTATTAAGATAAAAAAAATTCACCATGCTTTAACCTGTCTCTTCCATATTTTCCAAAAAAATTTGATCCCTCTCTCTATTCTTGCTCATTCTCACTATTGGGGGAATATTTTCCACGATATGGAGATATGTTTAGATCTTACTGGAGGGTTTTATGACCACATCCACCTCTTCCATAATTGGCTAGATCTACACTTAAGCCTTTCACATCATCTTATCCTATATTCTCTCCTAGAAGTCACATAACTATAAATTTTTTATTTATACTTTTTTTTCTCTCCTCACTTAATCGATATACATAAATGTATTTTCGAAATTTTTCAGTTTTATAGGCCGGGAAGTCCCAGGCAAGACCCACAACCGGAGTTGTAACGCACGGGGACAAGACATTTGACAAAGAAGGGGTGTCATGTCATCTACACCATGAACGAGCCGGGACCATGTGGTCTCAGTCAAATAACAAGTTGTTACGTAATTAAAAAATTAAATAAAACAAAGATAACCACAAGTCATGTAATGAGTTCTTATTGCATTTAATTATTTGGAATGGTGGGTCTAAGCGTATTAAAAAAGTTTTAGTAATACTAGCGCACTTCAGAATATATTAAATATAGGGTAAAGTGCAAAAAAACCCCTTCAACTATTGGCCATTTTACAGAAAATCCCCATGATCTATTAATTTAACATATAAGCCCCTTGAACTAGCCAATTTGGTGTAATTAACCCCATCCGGTGATCAGCCGGTTGAATTTGGCCGTGAAGACGCACGTGATGGGTCACGTGACAACCCAAATTTCTTTAAATGACCATACAACCCTTTACCTTTACACCCAAAACAATAAAACAGATGATACCATCACCACCGTCCGATCCGTCCCCACAACTACACCTTCAAGGCTGAAGATGGCCGGCGAGACAGATCCGGCTGTGAGGATGGAAATGACCGGTGAGATAGATCTGGGTCTTGGACTTGGACTTGTAGCGCGGCAAGCTTGAGGATGTTGATGGCAGTGAAAAGCCGGTGAGAACAGATCCGACTATGGTGGATCGAGCTCACAGCGGATTTGGCGGAGACAAGAAGAGAGTTGTGAGAATAGATTTGGCGGCTGTGTGTTGAGCTCTTGGTCGGCGTGGATTCGGTGAAAGCCGGTCGTATAGATGGATGACTCTTGGCCGTGAGGTGCACAAGCTTGGAGATGGAGATGGAGATGGAGGTGGAGGTTGTTGTAGAGCCGATCCGGTGGCAGTGGATCTGGTTTGTCGTTTGCCAACAATTCCAATCCTTCTATGAGCGCACTTCTGGCTCTTTGATCGGATCCTTTGGAGGAATTCTTGTGTTTATACTGTTAATCTTGTTGTCCGATATAGCCCTTTCTCGACCTTGACGTGAGATGATCAGTCACCCACTCTTCCAATCACTCATGCTCATCAGTGCATCTGTGTATTTCTTTTTCACGTATGTCTATTCCAGTTTGTTTGTAAGAGTGAATGTCAGTGGCTCTTGTCATCTGTTTTGATTTGGATTTTGGAATGATATATTGGGAAATCTTCTGGAAAAAAGTATTTATCTCTCAGTATTCATCTTGTTCATAGCAATATGTCGCCCGCCGCCACCGTCGACTGCAGCAGAATTAGGTTTCGCCGCTGCATCACTATCGCCTTTCTTCTTCTCTTCTGGCGGCAACCAGATCCTCGGCTTATTCGACATCTTGAAGTTCAATCCAATTGCAGAGCGCCATGGATTCACAAGGCACGAATTTATGAAATTTTTGGATGTCGTCGACGCCGTTGCCGGTCTGTAGGAGGGTGCCGTCGGGAGGAACTGAACAAAAGAACACCACGTGTCGGTGAGGGTCGGATTTGGTTGGTTTGGAGGTCCAAGATGAAAAAGGAACTGAACGCCGGTCTGAAGTTTTTTTTTTTTTTTTTTTGGAAACGACGTAGTTTTATGTAAGGGATAAAATTGTCTTTTACTATTTTCGTTTACACTAATTGGTCGGAGATGTCACATTGGGGGTTAATTGCACCAAATTCAATAGTTCAATGGGGTAAATTATAGTTCAGGGGGTTAATTGTACATGGCTAATAGTCGAAATGCGTTTTTTGCACTGTACCCTTAAATATATTGGATGTTATTCTTGTGACTGGTAAATATGTATCAAAATACTCCGAGCCTTCTTCTTGCCTGTATCCTTTAGCAACAAGCCTGGTTTTATATTTATCTATTGAACCATCAGGCGTTTTGAACTTTTGAAGTATCTAAGACTTTCTAGATCATTCTATAGAAGCTGTACAATTTTTGCCGCATCGAAGAGAGAAAAAGTTGTCCCGGTTCTGCTTTCAAATTGATAAAATATAATGCCTAAATTACCCTCCATGATTTTATGTAAATATAATGCCAATTTAGTGGACCAAAATAACCCTAACAGTCCTTTTGCTTTAATGACATGTTTGAATGTTTTATCTACTTCTTTTATTTGTCTCTATGCTTTGGTAATTTGTTACAAAAAGAGGAAGAACAAATGTGATGTTAAGGGGGAGATACCCTTCGTGCCACCTTGGAGTTGCCATGGGACGGGTTGCACTAACTGTTTGAAAATGATGGCAGAAATGATTTTTTTGAAAATGGGGAGTAGCAAAAGATGCAATTTGGGTCAAAAATTGAAGAAATCAAAATGCAAATTTATGGGTGGTGTTCAGAAATGTTAAAAATATTGGGCTATCAATTAAAATATGCTGAAAGATCCTAAGAAGCTTTGATTCACTCTCTTTTTCTGAAATTTAAATTGCAAATTTTTTCTCTTTTTTGAAATTTAAACTGCAAAATTCCTCTTTTTTCTGAACCCAAATTGCAAAATTCCTCCCTTTTTTCACTCTTTTTTTTTTTTAAAAAAAAATCTAAATTGCAAAATTACCTTTAAAAAAAAAAAAAAAAATTTAACTGCAAAATCCAGCTTAATTATTCCCCCAATCCCCAATTTTGGGAATAAGCAAGAGCAAAGAGAGGGAGCAATCTTTTTCGAAAAGATAAGGAGGGAGAATGAAGATAACGTTGTTAAAGTATAGTAAATTTTTCTTATTTTAAAACGATGCAGTTCAAACTTTCTTTAGGTTAGTTGACGTGATTTAACACAAGTAATAGATAGATTTTAAATGTCACCTGTTAATCTGCATAGAATTCAACTTAGGATAATTTAGATAAAATTTTCATTATTTGTGTAAAAAAAGTACAATAGACAAATGTATTCTGAGATGATTTTAGGTTCCATGGTTGATTTTATTGAAATTTATGTTCCTTAATTCATTACTTTATACTATATATATATATTTTTTTTTTTTACAATGGGATCAAATACATTATGGTATGATTAGATATAAGATTGGATCAAAGGTAAATTAATATAAGATATTATTAGAAAGGACGGGATGATAACATATTTGGTCACCCAATCAATACAGTTAGCATATTTAATTACGTGGTAGATCAATATCGAAATCACATGTTTCTCAGAGAATTTAATATGTGTGTAACATATATATATATATTTATTTATTTAAAATTTTAGAATAATTGCAGTTTATTTTTCTTCTCCTTTCTCTTTTTCAATTTTTACTTCATTTTCTCTTACATCAACTTTTCTCTTTTCAAAGCAACAATTTCTTCCCTTATTTTTTTTCTTATGGGAATTTTGCTTCTTGTTACTCCCCTTATTCCAAATACAACATAAAATAAAATATTTACACTAAGAAAAACAAACTAGTATAAGAGTCCATTTGACATTGTTGTAGCTATATCACTTTATTTGTAGAGCTATCAAAAAAAAGTATTACTTTTGAAAAATAAATTAGTGTTTGGTGATGATGTAAATATATATATATATATATATATATATTTATTTACCCAAACTTACCAAAAAAAAAGTTTAAATTTTAGTTTTGGTTAAAATCTCTCTATCCAAAAAAACTCATCTACTGCGTAAAAGTAGTTTAATTTTAAATTACTATTTATTTGATTTCCGTCTTTATTTGTTTTGTGATAAAATACACTTGAAGATAATTTTTAAATTGAAAGCATTTTTGGGATGTACAATAGTAACCCCAAATGTGCATAATAATAGAAACAATAATTAATAACTAAAGAGATTCCCACTTATGGAATTAAAAGCAGAGAATAAATATAAATCAAATAATTTTTACTATTGAATGTAACTACTTTTATTAAAATGAAATATTTTATTTATCAAATAAGGTTCTCCCATCACATTCAAAAACTTAACAGTTGTAGTAGTCTCCACTCATACAATTTGATTACCATTCTCTTATTCGAAATTGGACTAAATTCCTAAGGCCTTTGATGTAATTGAAATACGCATTCATTTATTTAAAAACTCAATTTGTTTGGTAATAGTATATACCAATTTATTTATACGGTAACATCGAATTAATGATTGAACCTAAATATGATACCAAGGGTGGGTGGGCGTTTGCTTATTTATTTAAAAATTTAAGCTGTTGAGAAGTATTACATTACATACCCACTCATTTATGTACACTTCAACTTTCATTCAAATCGAACGTGGTACAAGTTTCACGTGTAACACCAATCCTATTCATAGACAAAGAAAAAGCTAACATTAGATTTAGTTGTTTTACGAGAATTAGAAACAAGCATGGTGAGATTATTTGTCTTGAACATAGACAATTGTAATGTACACTTCACTAGTTCACCGTCCTTAACCTCCATGAATAGAAATCCCACTCAAATTGTGCCCTTATTGGAAAGGATAGGTGCCCCATTTTGCTCAATGGCCACCCACAATGATTGCCCTTTTGTACATTTTTGTGGCTCCTTTTCCTTTCTCTCTTCTTTAAATGGTAAAAATTTAAAGTTGAGTTTGAACGGTCAAAAAGGCTATAACAACAACCAGTACTTGCTTACAAAGACTCAAAACAAATCAAAGAAAGTTTTAAAACACACACAAAACCATTTTTTAAACAGGGTTTTCGTCTGTGACTGTCAACAGCACATTATTGCACCACACAGAAAGCCAACGCAAAAACAAAAACAAAAACAAAAGAAACACACAGTTACACACACGCATACATATATCTATATGTGTATGTATTATTATATGAAAATACGTACTAGTAGTAAATAAATATACCCACCTCTTTCTCTCTCTCTTTGTTAGGCTCCTCTCTCTTTTCCGGACATGACATGCTCTCATCTGCACCACTAATTCTCACAACTATCAGATCGATGATTTGATTGTTTCGTTCTTAATCTCCGGGGAGGGTTCTGATTCGATCGGTACGATTCTCTTCCCTGCGGTTCTCTCTTGGTTTTCTAGGGTTTTGTGTTCGGATTCCGGATCGGAGAATGTTGACTGCGATCTTGTTTTCGGGGTTTGTTGATCTGGATCTGCACATCTTTTTTTTTTTTTTTCGGTGTATCGATCTTGTTTCCTGTTTTTGATTTCGTGAAGATCTTCGTTTTCTGTTCTTAAGATTTGTTATTTTTATGTTTTCTTTTAAACTTGTCTCTTGGAAGTTTTTTTTTTTTTTTTTTTTTTGTGTGTGTGTGTGTGTGTGTGTGTGTATATGCATGTATCAAATTTAATTATTATATACAAAGTTTGGAATACATCCTTGTTACTGTGTATTTATGTTTTCTGAACTTCCCTTTCTATGGTGTATGAATAGATCCTATAATTTTTATTCATGCTCTCTCTCAAACAGACACTTGAAGAAGTGTTTTTTTTTTTCCTTTTAATTTATGCTTAATTTTTACTTGTTAAGACAAGTTAATTCCAGGAAATGTTGTGAACAGCAGCAAGTGTGTTGGTTGTTATATTTTGCTCACTGTACTTCCTGGTGGGTCGAGTCTAGACTTGTCTGCAATGGGAGGTCACAGTTAGAGGGCAAACTTTTCCTTTGAGGGGAATGATCACAAGTTCATCTGTATAAGAAATTGATATCAATAATAATGGGTGCCTCTCTATCTTTTATTTTTATTATATATATGTACGGTCTAACAGCTCCTTTATTTCTTTATTATTATTATTTTTTGGATTTTCATTCACTTTTTTCCACTTCAGATATTTTCTCTGTGTTATTGTATTCATAACTTCTGATATGGCTTGATTGTTGTCATTTTAACTCCTGTCTATTAAATTCCTTTTTAATTTCTGCAGGATTATATTTTGTTTATTATTTTTTCTCAATTAATTAAATATAAGTGGATACTTCATTAATTAGAGAGAGAACAAAGAAAGAATAATTATGTTTCTGGTACATAATTTGCTGTTTAAGATAAGTTTATTAATATCATATCCATTTCAGCAGGTAAATGACTTGTTAGGGTGTAACAGTGATCAAAGTTTTTAGCAAATGGCTTCTGTGGGTGTAGCACCGGCGTCTGGTTTGAGAGAATCCAGTGGCCATACTGGTGGTGTTGATAGATTACCTGAGGAGTTGAATGACATGAAAATTAGGGATGATAAGGTACATTTGATTTAAAGTCTCTTTCTGTATCTCTTTTTACTCTCTAGTTCTCTTTTGCATGTGTGTTCATGACCTTGCCTGTTTCCATGCTGTGCCACACGATTTCTTGCTACCAAGTGTGTGTTTACTATTTTATGTTTATTATTTGCCATCAGTTGATATAGATGTTCTTTATTTTTAGGAAATGGAGGCCACAGTTGTTGATGGTAATGGAACAGAGACAGGTCATATAATAGTGACAACAATTGGTGGTCGAAATGGCCAACCGAAGCAGGTATTTGCAGCAGCTGTTTATTATTCATGACTACTTTTAACGTCTTATCAGCGTGTTTTTGAGGAACTATTTTAGATTGTTCATTATTTTTGTGCTATTTACACCCTGAACTATATTAATTCCTTGATTTCTGAGTTCTGTTACAGTATATATATTTAAAAAATTTTTAGTGGATCACTCGTTTTTATAGAATTAGCGGGCATGTTGAACTCCGTATTACCTTGTCATTTTATTTGCTATTAAGTTTTCTTGTCTGAGATGAAAAGAATCTGAAACGTTATAATTATTTAAACAAATTAATTTCGTTACAACATTGCATGCTTAACCTTCCACACAAAGTAAATGTAAAACTTAACTGGTGTGCTATAGAGTATCCACCTTTGGTCTTCATTACGCGATACACAAGGTCTCACCATTTTAGTCATGCTTCATCACTGTTTATTGTCTCTCAAGATCATTCTCTAGTTGGTATGGGAGATTTTTTACGTTACTATTATTTTTCTCAATTTTATCAATTAAACATGTTTTCCTCTAATTCAAGCTTCTCTGTTAAAAAATTTAGACTATTAGCTACATGGCTGAGCGTGTTGTCGGACACGGATCATTTGGAGTTGTGTTCCAGGTAAGGTTTTTTATTAATATAATTTTCCTCATACACCACAATTACGATGCTGTTATATGCTGATCACTTTCTTTCTTTAGGCGAAGTGCTTAGAGACAGGTGAAACTGTGGCAATAAAGAAGGTTCTTCAAGACAAGAGATACAAGAATCGAGAGTTACAAACCATGCGTCTTCTTGACCACCCGAACGTTGTTTCTTTGAAGCATTGTTTCTTTTCTACAACTGAAAAGGATGAACTTTATCTTAATCTGGTACTCGAGTATGTTCCTGAGACTGTTCACCGTGTAATTAAACACTACAATAAGTTGAACCAGAGGATGCCATTGATATATGTGAAGCTGTACACATATCAGGTATCTTTTTATTCTCAGAAATTTTAGGTGGATGTGGTATTTTTAGTTGTATCTTTGGCTCTTTTCCTATGTGAACTACATTTGAGATCTTGACAAGCTCATGTATATGCAAATTGATCCCTTTCTTTTCAAAAGCTGCACATATCTTCTATACAGAACAACCTCATCCGACCAAGCCCGCAACATGTTTCTTAACTAGATCTGATCTTCCTTGTATGATCTAATGCATGTCTTCCCTTCTATTGACTTTTCAAGAGAGAGAAGTTTTTGTTGATGGTTTGAATATTTTGAACTGCCTTCAAATTTTCATTATGCTGTTAATGTTATTGATGATAGCATGAAACACCATTGGTGGTTTATTTTGAAATTTGATTTTTTTACTTTTTGTCTTGGCAAGGAACTCACCCCCACATACCCCTATGAGGACTCAATTCTTAACCTTCTACTTTGGAAGTTGAGGAAGTGTCATTGGGCTACAACCCTTGGATGATGAGCGTTAATTGTCGTTTTATTGTTTTGCTTGGGTTTCTTACCCCCCACACCCAACAGCAACACAGACACAACTATCCCGTCAGAGGATTGATTTATTCAAAAGTTAATCTTGTGGAGTATAATGTGTTGGAAGTTAATCTTGTAGAGTATGATGTGTTTAAGTTAATCTTGTAGAGTATGATGTGTTGCTGATTTTTGGCAGATCTTCAGGGCGTTGTCTTACATTCATCGCAGTATTGGAGTATGTCACCGGGATATCAAGCCTCAAAATCTTTTGGTATGCTTATTTATTTATTCATTTGTTTGCATGTGATTTGATAAATTAGTCTTAACATTGCTTGCCCTACCGCATATTAGACTATTGGTTCACCATGTCCCCAATATAGTTTATGGACTAGAATTATCCACGTCCTATTATTCCTATATAGTACAGGCACTTTTACAACCATGTTCCAGCCTGAAATGTGTGGAAATTTATACACGTAGGAATCTGGAAAGAGGCCTAGGTTTTGTTTGGCATCTTAGAGTCATAGAGTGTTCCCATTTTGTTTGGGAAGAGTGTTCAAATGCGTAAATCACTGGGATATTACCACTGTTAGGAAATTATTGCCCACAACCTATAGTGTTGTGGATTTCCATTTATTTCTTATCACCATCCAGAGGAAATAACGAATGATTTAGTTTTAGTAGTTACGGGCAGGTAATGATTGTGGTGATTAGATTTCATTTTTATTTAACTCGGAAAAATGTAAACAATTTAACGAGTTTGGGAAATTGACGAATATTAAAAAAAAAAACTTTTTTAAACGATGTTCAGAACAACATTAAGCCTAAATTTTGAGCCTTGTCTTGGGAAATAAACTTATGTCTTATTCTTATGTCAGTATGCTTTTCACAATTCTACTATTATCTCCTGCGGCCCACTTTATATACATTTCTCCCAGCACCTTAACAGCACTTTGCATCTAAGATCTCTGTATCCTTGTGCAGGTGAATCCACATACCCACCAGCTCAAACTATGTGACTTTGGAAGCGCTAAAGTTTTGGTTTGTTCCCAGCTTTCTTGCGCTCTTGTTGATATTACTGTCATTTTGGCTTTTGGTTGGAATGCTGACTGCTGTTTCTTGACAGGTAAAGGGGGAGCCCAATATTTCTTACATATGCTCTAGGTATTATAGAGCACCCGAGCTTATATTTGGAGCAACTGAGTATACCTCGGCTATTGACATCTGGTCTGCTGGCTGTGTTCTTGCTGAGCTGCTTCTTGGACAGGTAGGTAGATGGTTTGTGTTCAAGTTCTTTTGAACTTTGAATCCCTGAACTTCATGATGTGTTTTAGATTAAACTTTCCTTTTTTTTTTTTTAGCCTTTATTTCCAGGTGAGAGTGGAGTTGACCAACTTGTTGAGATTATCAAGGTAATAAATCTCTCTCTCTCTCTCTCTCTATATATATATATATATATATATATACATATATATATATATTTCCAGTGCATTATAAATCTTTGTAGCAACAAATTAATCAATTTGGGAGAGGACTTTGTGGTTTGGACGGTGAAACCAAATTTTTTTTTTTACAAACTCGGTGCACTTGTTGCTGCTGGGAATTGCCATCTGTGAACAGATTATGTTTTTCCTAATGCTCGGATCTGGACATATAGATTAACAAACCAGCAGTTGATTCATTGTATGCCATTGGTTGGTACTGAATCTTGTGAATGACCTGAAACAAGCACGTTAATTTCCGAGTAAGTTTGGGTTGATAATGACACGGAAAGTGGCTCTCTTTATGTTGGATTGGCAAATAATGATGGATGCTTTCAATATCTTATCATTCTTTGCCGAGGATGGCATCTTTTAGTTTCTCATGTTACGTGACAGTGTTCATTCATTTTGTCTGACACTTTTTATGTGAATTTTGCAGGTACTGGGTACGCCAACAAGGGAGGAGATTAAATGCATGAATCCCAACTATACAGAGTTTAAATTTCCACAAATTAAAGCTCATCCGTGGCACAAGGTAATAGGAACCAGAAATTGCTAGTACTAGTGTTTTGTTTTTCTTGCACTAGTTTTTTCTTTGCCTCGCGATGTATTAGTATATATAATCATTTCCTTTTCTTATCAGATATTCCATAAACGCATGCCTCCAGAAGCTGTTGATCTAGTTTCAAGACTGCTGCAGTACTCTCCTAACCTACGGTGCACAGCTGTGAGTGAAATCTCTCTCTTTAATTTAGTTACCATCTTCTTTTTTCCTCTAGCATCTGTCCTAGCAAGGATCTTCTTTGCTTTGCTTTCTTTTCTTCACGGGCTAGGCTATGATTATGTTCACATGACTGCTTGTCATAGTATTAGATTTTAGCAAACTATTTAATGATGTTAAAGAATCACACATGGTTCACTACTTTTCCTTTTCTTTTCCTTTAGCGGTTTTTATAGGGTGGGGGATGCTGAGAGGTTGTTCATATATATCATTTGTCATGCATTTGATGTATAAGAATCTAAACAGAAGCATGTCATTGGTGCCATATGGGAATTATTCTATTCTTAGACTACCTATTTTGTTCTGTTTATTCAGAGGCATAATTCCTATTATCTATGAAGTGGAAGTTGATGATAATATTCCTATACAAGACAATTTATTTGTAATCTTAGAAATTTTCATAAAACCTGAGTGAGAGAGAGAGAGAGAGAGAGAGAGGAGGGGGGGGGGGGGGGGGAGGGTGCGGGGGGGGGAGGGTGCACTAAGGACAATTGGTTATTGCACCGATACAGATTTCTTTTGGATTCGAAATGGAATGTGCCACAGCTTATTTAGTTAAATTTGTTCATCCTACCACTTGAAGTTGGCTGTGAAAACATTTTCTCTATTGAACTTGATTGTCTGCTCGGTTGCTACAATGTTATATACTCATTTCATGATTTTAAACTATACAGGGTGATAAAATAGCTATGTTAGGTTCTCTGTTACTATTCATCCTTTTGTGCTAATTATTCTATTAGTAACTTGATGGGGTTGGTTTTAATGTAGCTGGATGCTTTGACCCACTCCTTTTTTGACGAGCTACGTGATCCGAATATGCGCCTGCCAAATGGACGATTTCTCCCTCCACTATTTAACTTTAAGCCTCATGGTATGAACTCATTAAATTGTTTCTCACATTATCTTTGTTGTCCTATAAACGTTTGAGTCATTTTTATCGGTATTGTTGTGCCTTCCAGAGTTGAAGGGGGTGCCAGTGGAGATTCTGGTGAAATTAATACCAGAGCATGCTCGAAAGCAGTGCCCCTTCCTTGCGTTGTGATTTGATGAAGAATGTTACAAATCAACGAGTATTTCCATATGGAAAGCTTTGTGTTTCTTCTCTCTATCTATGCCCATATGTTCTTTTTCTTTCTTTCTTTCTTTTTCCCCCCTTCTAATGTTTCGAATTTGTATTATCTTGTTTTGTAAAAGCAGATTTAGGAAATGATGCGACTTAATTTTGCCCAAGCCTCATTGGGTGTTATGATTACCCTGTTTCTGTATCTCCAACATATTGTAACATTACATGGATAAGTATGAACATCTGTCTAAATATATTTGATATTGGGTTTCCAGTGTAGTTTAGGAGATTAACAGCGCGATCTGGAGTAGACTTGTTATATAGGTTTTTGGCATGTGCAGTCTTTAATGGTGTCCTGAAACAGGCAACAACAGCGCAATTAGCGAGTGAGGGTGATTGGAAATGGAGTGTGTCTTCCTTGTCATATTACATGGATGTGCAGAGAGAGACTAATTGTGAATGGGAGAGAAGGAATGAATTCCGTCTTAAATTGTATTTCAGAAATAAATTGAAAATATGTTTGATGATACATTGTAAAAATGTATTCAAAGTGAAGGGTCCATTAGTAGTAGCCTAGAAAGCAATGTGATGATGTGATGTAATAACAAGAGCCCCAAATGGAGAGTCATGTTTTGCAATTGTACTGCATGCATCTTCATTGTTCCAAATGGAAAGTCACATGGAAAAACAGCCTATAAAGCCGGAACAAATAACGGAAGAAACACAAAAAAATTTGAAACAATACGTATGCATCAAGAACATAAGGTACAAAGAAATTAAAAATAGAAACTAAAAGATGACAATCTAATCGTGGCATCAATGGACGGTTAAAGGCAATACAAAGAAACTAAAAGATGACAATCTAATCGTGGCGTCAATGGATAGTTCAAGGCAACATTCTGAACTGCTAGCCCCCGGGGCATAGCTATGATGGTTGACTGCTGTGCATGTTGAGGGGCCGGTGCGCGTGGCACAGGTTTGTAACTTGGGGTGGGTCCCTAAGGGGCCTTGCCCAGGGGAGTTCCTGAACTGCTACATTATCTTATCATGTCTGACATATTGACAAGAATTTTTTTTTGAAATGGATTCATTTTTGGGTTGAATGACAAACACGCTTCCTTTTCAACATAATTCTAGGTGGGACAAGGCTCCCCTTATAACATTCTTTCCCACCCCAACTTTACTCTCCCCCACCCGAACTCCACTGGCAACACCCTAATTGCAGTTGGGTCATTCGAGTCTCGTAGTGATTGGGCCACCCTACATACCCGGGTATGTACCCAGGATATCTCTGAACTAAACACTTGGCATGACTCCGGATCAAGGATCGACTCTAAAACCAACCGTAACGGATCAGTGCTTCGCGATTTGACTAAAAAACTTAAGCTATTACGTGCTAACACACAACCTATATATACCAAATTACTTCCCATCAGAATCACCGGACCTTGTAACAATGGTCCGTTTGCTATTGACGTATCAGATTTAGCACTCATTCAACCAGGTTTCGAAACTCAGATTGTTATTGGACTTGGAGAGACCCAATTACCCAAATTTGGAAGGTCCAAGTCCAGCGAAACATTTGAAATACCAGCATTCTGAAAAATAGTAGAAACAATAGGGAGGAGAGGAAAGGAAAAGGAAGGAAAAGGAAAATGCCATTGGGAAAGTACTACTGCGACTACTGCGACAAACAATTTCAGGACACGCCTTACGCTAGGAAGCGCCATCTCGAAGGTCTTCAGCACAAGAGAGCCAAAGCTCTCTGGTACGACTCCTTAAGAGGTCTTCAGCTGCACTTCAAACCCTAATTTTGATATATATGTGTGTCACTTCCGAGCTCTGTATGTTTATTTTAGTTTTCCCTTTTTTTTTTTTTTTTTTTGGTGTGTGTGTATATTAGCAGATCCCAACAGCATTCATCCGGAGTCCTTTGGAAAAGGAGTCTGCAATCGCTTCGTCAGAACGGTACCACTCTCCAATCTTAATGTTATGTGCGCATTTGTGTATTAATGTTTGTCATACTTTGATTTGTGGTTCTGTATTTCTATTCTGTTTTCTGATTGCTTTTGGTGTTTCACGTTAGAAAATTTTCACCTTTCTCGTCTTCGGCATGATATTCACTTTTTTATTTTGTGAAATTACTCTCTCTCTCTCTCTCTCTCTCTCTCTCTCTCTCTCTATATATATATATATATATATATATATATATATATATAAGCAGTCTATTCATGCCTGATATTTGTTTTGGGTTTGCTGAATATGTGGCGTGATTGGGGAATATTTTAAAAAAAATTCCAGAAATTATTAAATTGTTGGGATGAAACCGAGCAATATATATTATTTGGATGATACAGTGATAGCAATTCTGTAAAGTTTGGCATGTAAATGACGACTTACGATTTATGCACCTATTTCATCTCATACTATACATTTCCCAAGCAGAGTGGCCTATAGTTTTATTTCTATGTATTATTATTATTATTATTATTATTTTTAAAAAATTAAAAAAGGAAAAGATAAAAGAAAATTGCTTCAACTGTGTTTGGAATGAAGGGATTTGGATTTGGAAACGGGATTGTTAGGAATTTGCGTTGACAACGGAATTTAAAATGGGATTCAGAATCGATGGGATTTCAAATCCCAAATTTTACCCATTTCAAATCCCATCCAAAAACTTAGGATTTGATACTTACATATTGTACAATTACTTATTTCTAGAAAGCTCTCATGAGAGTGGTTTTGAAAACATCTTATGGTCAAGAGACGAGCACGTTGGCATGGTTGAAGGTACCTTGTGGTCAAGAACACCCAGGCTTATATCTAGATAAGTGTGGTTAAATATATGACATGCGTGAACACAATTGTACTTTTTCTTAAGGAGACACTTAGTGATATGTCTCAATGGGGACAGTATTATCATCCATTCTGTGTTCACTAGGAGAAACCTGACCCTTTTTTTCCTCCTTAAGAGTTGAGTATCAAAAAGGAGACCAAACAAATGTTTACTTATAGTATACATCAGCAGAGATAATATTGCATTGCCACCCCTAGCAACTTTTTTAGATAGTCTATAGAAGGATGAGAATGCTTCTTATGAAATTCTAGAGATTTATCAATTGATTTTTTTTTTTTTTTACTAGTTGATACTCACCCCTCCCCCTCCCCTTCCCCCAAACACACACACACACATTCACAAGGAATTGTTTACACCCAAGAGGAGTCAAACCTTACACCTGAAGCTTCACGAGGCACCAGGGCCAAGTGACTTACCCACTTAAGCCAACCCCTTGGGGTGATTGATCAATTGTTTAAGGATATGCAGAAGCTGCTGGTTATACTACGTAGATATTTGCACTTCGTCTTGACGGTTATGGCAATTTCTATTTGTTATAATCATTATAAGGTGGTAACTCCCAACATACAATGGGTCTGGTAAATGGATGAGGCATTTCAAAATTTAGCTCAAGTTTGCCCTTTCTACAGCTGGGTTGAGATCACCTGCCCAAATGGGGCAGATTGGAGGTCAAGTTGGCTTGATTGCTAATTGAGCATAAGCAACACCAAAGTGGCTGAACGGTTCTTGTAAACACATATGTAGTATTAATCAGGGAATTAATCAGGACAAGACTATATTTGTTGTTTCAATATTTGTTAAAGTGAAAGAGATTCTTCTTTAGGTTTTTCTCTCTCGGGTTGTGAGAGGATTTTTAGCGCTTGAGATTTCACTTTATGAGCTGTATGTTGAATCATTTGTTGCTCTCGTTCTCTCTTTGTTTTTCTTCTCTCTCTTTTGTTTCCTTTGAAGTGTAAAAATTGATATGATAAAATATATAATCAACCATTTTGTAAAGATCTCATTTGTTTTTTGTTTGTTTTTTTACCACTTGTTTTGTTTTCTTTCTATATGGCATGTTTTAAAAGAGCATGCATATGTCCATTCATTGGAATCCATTGATTTTCATCTATGGATTATCTAGTTTTAAACTACTTGTTAGATTATTGCTGCATACAGTCTAATTCAATGGGTATATGAGTTTGTGTGCTTTATTGAAGAAATTTTGTGTGAAAGAGATGTCCCATCAACTATTTGTTGGGTGTTGATTCGTGGGCTATTTATATTATTGTTTTTTATACATAATTATGAACAAAGAAGAGTTTACTTTGGCTTCTAGTATGCTACTCTGGTCTGGATTATTATGTTCATTCATTTCCTTCTCATGCTCAGGGATCTTGCCAGTATGGGGATTCTTGTAAATATTTCCATCCCAAGCAGAACTCTCAAAGTTCGAGTGCACAGGGCATGGCAGGTAATCTCTGTCTTCTTATTATTCCTTCTCTCTTTGATCCCCCTTTCTGCTCTTTTCATAGAAATACTGTTCTGAGTTATGTTAATTTCATGGTCCAAATTAGCTCTGGTTGATGGTATTACGAATGTCCCTTTTGATTTGGAAATCCATAATTTTAGAAAAATCTTATAACATGAGACCAGGATATTTGAAAAGGATTTTATTTTCCTTATTCTTTATTATTATTATTATTATTATTATTATGGGTCAAGACAATTGATGAGTCAAATTTTATAATTTATTTGATCTGACAATTCTTCATAAACTGCACAGATAATATTCAGTCACCTAGCGTTCCGAGGAATCAACTAGTTGGAGGCGCCTCTTTGCTAGGCAAGTATTGGCATTGGTGATAGTTTTGATCATTGGGATCTTGAACCATATTTCGGAATGCACAAGACCAATGCCTTCAATTTCCTGCATCAGTTGAAGGTAGAGCTGCAAATGAGCTAAGCTAAGCCGAGCTTCAATCTGTTCGGAATAGGCTCATTTGTTTGTGGGCTCAGCTCAAGCTCCGCTTGGGATCGTGGCAAGCTCAAAAAGATAGGCTTGGGTTCTACTTTTCATGATTTTGAATAGCTTCACTGTGCTTGTTTAATAAAATTAGCCGAGCTCAATCATGTTTTTTTGGTCAGACTCAGTTTGAGCTCGTGTTAAGATTGCCTGGCTCATTTAGTAACATAATATTTTCAATAACAAATTACAAACACATGTAAAACATGCTGATTCTGGGCTGTTCGAACAGCCCAGAATCTGTTGTTTTACTTAATGAATGAACTCGAGTTGAACTTAAAACAATCTGAATCTGGGCTGTTCGTGAATAGCTCGGTTCATTTGCAATCCTAGTTGGGAGCTGTTTGATTATTTTAATTCTCTTTATCTATTTCTAGCTTGAATTATTTTATCTTATATTCTTAGTTGTTGTAGCAGGTGATATGGTCAGAGACAGCATGGGAATCTCACTGGGAAATTTACCTCCATCCCTGAAGCCTCCTCCAGAGGGTGGATATCCACCTCTTCCCTTTATTGACTGGGGATAGGTCTGCCACTTCACCTAGGAGTACTTTCTTGGTGTCAATTATGACAAACTCTTTTTTCTTTTTCTTCTTTTTGTATAAATATAGTCAGCTGCTCTATTCCAGTGTAAAATGTTGTTAGTGGATAAAGGCAACTTGAGGGTATTTTCATGCTCAAGGAATATGTCTTTTGACTTTAATGTTTGTTGAGTTGATGAACTGAACGGACTCTGTTTTTCTTCTTATTCTTGCATATACTCCCAGTATGAACCTTAGAATATGGGCGGCTCGATCCTCTCCAGCAGCAGGTCCTTGATATAGCGTGCTGTAAAGATTTTCAACGCACTTAAATCTGTCTTTAACACATTTGTTTTAGATATCAACAGCTAAATGTGTTGAAACGCGATTAAACACCATTTCATCGTTTTTCTATGCGGAAATCTAGAATAAATGTGTTGAAATGTGTGATTTAAATGCGTTGAGAATCTCTGGAACCACTATAATGAAGTTTCCGTCTCGTCTTCATACGGTTGTTGTTTTGGTTCCTTGAGAACCATAAGCCTCTGGTATTTCTGTTGGATGAGGAGGTTTTGGAACACTACAAATTTGTTTAGGTCATCAATAAAGTATGAAGACAAATGTGCTCCAAAAAAATTCAGAGAAAAAAATGCTGATACAAACAGAACCGTTGATAATGAATGGTTCAAATTGAACTGAAATCTACCAAGTCCCTATAGGAATAGGAAAGTACCAGATTTTAAGTGAGTGCTATTCTCTATAGGAATGCAAGTATAATATTTTCTTGCCGCCCCCACTCAGTTTGGGCCATAATTAGTGTGATTTCTGTTGTCTCATACAAAGCATTATCCAGTTCATTTTTTAATAGATGGAATCCAAATTTAAAACCCCATTACCAATCAGAGACTGTCAGATATAAAAATAAATAAAAATGGTGAACCAAAGTGGGCATCAACAAGCGTCAGCAAAAGAAGCTAAACAGAGATATGCAAAGCACACAAAGCTATTAGTCGTTATGTTATGCTTACTCAACACCAGCACTTTCCAAAGTGGTCTGTTCATGGCCTCGTGAAAACAAATAAATAAGATGAAAAGCATTTTTAGCAGGTCAGCCTTATAATCATGCTTAAGTTTTGCATTAAGCTCAAATTAAGAAAGTATTGTGTACATCTGACCCTCGGACTTAGCGATAACGACAAAAGCTCGAGACCGGTATTATCTACGATTGGTATTTTTCTCAACACCCAACAGAGGCAGCACCAACACACATGATGGTCTTCCATTAATATTTGTAATGTCTTCTTGCAATGTATTTGATGATGATAGTACCAAAAAAGGGTTCCATTCCAACAAGTTGAAGCAACATATTTCTTTGGCTAGGTATACTAGTTCAGGGACCAAAGAAAGTGAGAGTAATGGGAAGAACATGGGGGGTTCTTAGGTTTACCACTGTAGGTTCCGATACATTCTTATTCCCTACACCTTTTTTGTATTGAAATCTCATGTGCAGACTCCACAATCCTCACCAGAAAAGACCAATCTTTAAATGGAACTGGTCGGTTCCGCGCGCATTAAAATAATTTAATGTGCATACTGGACTTGAAAAGTAGCTTTCCACTAGGAAATTCCTAGTATAAAAGTCTGACTTTGTATCAACTGATGATTCTGCAATATCCTAAGCATGCAGCAGCTAAGTTAGTTGTGTGAAGTACTCAAGTCTTGCAAGTGGTTTTAGTGCTTCTGGTGGTCACACATACACCTTCAATCTTGCTTTCTTTCGGCTTCCGAAAACGTGGGCATCTTGATTCCATCATTCTATGGTTTTGTAGGGCTTTGACAAATAAACTCTTGAAATCAAATGTCAAGTTTGATCTTCAAAACCTAGTAAAAGGACATTCTTGATATAGGAATAGTAGTGGCCTAGTTTTCTTGTTGCTCCATTTTGTTCTCTCTATATATGTACGAGACCTTATCTCAGCAAAAAGCTAAGCTCGCTATGGACTCCTCTAGGAATTTTATCTTGTTTTTCTCCATTTTCTTGTGCTTTTTCTTTCTTCCCATTCAGGGTAGACTCCGCGCATTATCACAGATTTCTCTACCTCCCTCCCCTGCACCCGAGGCTTCTTTGCCCGGTTCCAATGGGAATTCACCTAATTCTCCAGTAGTTTTTAATGTACTATCATTTGGTGCTGTTGGGGACGGCGTGACTGACGACACACAAGCATTCAAGATGGCTTGGGACGCTGCCTGCCAAGTCGAATTAGCCATTGTCCTCGCTCCTCGTAGCTATTCCTTCATGATACAATCTACAATATTCACTGGCCCTTGTAAAAGTGGCTTGGTCTTTCAGGTATTGTGGACACTCCATTATATTCGAAACTTTGCCTTACAAATTTTAAGAGATACTGATAAGTTCTTAACATGTGTTTTTCTTTGTTGATTGATGTTGTAAAGCTCGATGCGACTCTTATGCCACCGGATGGACCAGACTCGTGGCCTAAACAAAACAGTAGGCGACAATGGCTGGTCTTCTACAGACTCGATGGGATGTCAATGCAAGGGGGTGGCCAAATAGATGGTCGAGGAGAGAAATGGTGGAATCTTCCTTGCAAACCCCACAAAGTAAGCAAACTTTTACTTGTAATATATACATATATGTATGCTTTCAGAAAGCTCCCAATTGACCAATCTGTCTATTATTGAAACAGGGAATAAATGGAACTACACTTCCAGGTCCTTGTGACAGCCCAGTTGTAAGCCACACACACACATTTCACTAACTTTCTACAAGTTCTATTCACTTGGTCATGAAAGTAATCATTTTTTTGTTTTTTTTATTTATTTTACTTACAGGCCTTGAGGTTCTTTCAGAGCTCTAACTTGACGGTCCAAGGACTTCGAATCAAAAACAGCCCCCAGTTCCATTTTCGGTTTGACAGTTGCCGGGATGTTCTTGTAAATTCGCTTTACATAAAAGCACCTCCACAGAGTCCCAACACGGATGGAATTCACATAGAGAACACATATGATGTAAAAATATACAATTCAGTCATTGCCAATGGTAATTCAAGAAGCTTTCAAAAGTTATTCCTTTTTGATTTACAACTCTAGATCAAACTCATATTGTTTCTTTCCTAACCTGTTGTGTAGGTGATGACTGTGTATCGATTGGAACCGGTTGCTATAATGTAGACATAAAGAACATCACATGTGGTCCAAGTCATGGAATAAGGTACTTTCATTGCCCTTTTTATAATCTCTGTTCTTCAGGCTTTAGTTTCTTAAAGAAACAAGTTTTGGAGGGAAGTTTAGGCCTCTAAACTAGTCTCTGATCAACTTTAATATATATAAATCATTTTCTATAAATGTCAATTTTACCCTTTTATTATTATCCCAATTTAAACATAAGTGAACAATGAACATAACTACCAAAATTCTGATGAACAGAACTACCAAAATTCTGATACACTAGCCATTTTTCTGACCTATCCGTATTTGTGAATTTTACATGGAGTTAATAAGACCATGTGGAGTGTCTCAGAGCTTCACACCCACAATTTTTTTTGAAGGCTATGGCCAAAAACAATCCCTTTTTGTCATGAGGTTTCAAAGTCTTTACAAAATCAAATACTAATTTCTTGGTGCAGCATTGGCAGCCTAGGCAGCCGTAATTCCCGAGCCTGTGTATCAAATATCACAGTGACAGACTCTACCATCAAGCACTCTGATAATGGGGTAAGGATTAAAACATGGCAAGGTGGATCAGGAGCAGTATATAAGGTTACCTTCAACAATATTCGCATGGACACTGTCCGGAACCCCATCATGATTGACCAATACTACTGTCAAACCAAGGGCTGCATCAACCAGACTTCTGCAGTATCCATTTCCGACATCTTGTATGAAAACATTAAGGGTACTTATGATGTCAGAAGCCCGCCAATTCGTCTGGCCTGCAGCGACACAGTCCCCTGTGCCAACCTCACTTTTTCGGAGGTGGAGTTGCTTCCTGCTCAGGGACAGGTTGTGTTGGATCCATTTTGTTGGAATGCCTATGGAGATCTGAGGACACTCACCATTCCACCAGTTTATTGCTTGTTTGAGGGAAATCCAGCATCGATACCTCAAAATGATATTTACAAATGCTGATTAAAATCAGTTAGATAATGTAAAGTAGATTTAGACATATCAGAAATGCAAAAGCTATAGTTGTATCAAGTGAAAATTCAGTAATGAAACTAGGTAAAGACTTAAAGTTTTAAGAGTATAAACTTGTTTATTTTACTTTTGCCAGCAATTTGTGGTTCTGTTCTTAAATCATGGATTTGGAATTTCGCCAAGGAATATGTTATTGCAAAAAAGAGTTGATAGTTCAATTAATGTAAAATTCTTCCTTTCTTGCAGTAGGCATATTGTCACTCCAAAACCACTCAGAGTGAAATGACTAACGTATAGAATCATTAAATACACTTCAAAAAGGTTCTGTTTATAGAGAAGTTCTACAATATTTTAGTACGTATTTCGGGATTTCTCAACCGTTGAATCATTTATCAGATGAGTCTTACCATCGCATTCAATAGTTGAGATACTCAGGTCACGATATTCTGAAATATCTATTAAAGAAGCCTTCACTACTAACTTCAACACGCTTTATTATGTAAGAATAGTATTAGAAAATTTCTCTAAAGGTCGTAGTAGTTGTGTTTTTATTTTTTTTATTTTTTCAATTACTAAGTATTCTAATCCTGAAAGAAAATGCTTATTTTGCACATGTGGAGTTTAGTCATGGTTTGGAATATTTAGAATCTTTAGTTGGACTTTTGAAAGAGAGAGACAAGAAATTTGTGTAATGTAGTTCCTTGTACAGAGTGAGCAGATCATTAATTAGAGGCCCTTACATGCAAAGTCGATGGTGTTGACAGTTTAACCAAAAAAAATTAAGAATATGGTTGTTGTGGACTGTTTAACCTCTGACCAAAAAGTGATGCTGATAGATGATATCTGTCCTTTTAGCCTTAGATGAAGACATTCTTTCACCAAAAGAGATTGTCCACAATATAGGCATGGGCTATTTGTATAAAGTGCCCGCATGCATGGGGTGGTGCATGGATCATTATCATAAGCTCTTGGCCAGTAATTGTTGAGAATTAAATCTCTTTTTTATCACATACAATATAAATATTAGTATCACATCATTAATAACACATACACAGCTATATCATACACAAATATGAAGATAACAGTCATATGCATTCACGTACAACACAATAGCTTTTATGGTTCACCAATTCTAGGATTACGTCCATGAAAAGAGATTTTACTATTATATATCAATGTAGAAAATATACAACCATAGATGTCAAAACCCCACTCACTCATTTATTAACTTTTTCAGTCTACATTATCAGGAATTACATATATTCTCATCTCAAAATACTCACCATTTCAAGCCCTACATCTTTCTCCTGTCTCTTTCCAAACCGTTATTTATTTATGGAGTCTTCAAACTCAATTCTTGTTAGACAAGAATTTCACAACTTGCTTAATAAGGAGTTATCATATCAATCATCAACTCTAAAGTAATAGCCTAATAAGCCACAACTTCCTTCTTACGTCTTTAGTCTTACTCCACAAGTCTTCAAGCATCTAAAACGAAAAAGAAAACTGCGTCCCACACTCATCGAGCAAGTGCAACTAATTTTTTATTGTACTTTCTCGAAGCTCACTACTGCCCAAGTGCCAACCGATTGCAAATTAATTTTCAAAATATATTCTTATCAAGAATTTGAGCCACAACCCAACAATTAAAAGTGTTTAATTATCAAAGTAGACATATTATTAAAGGGAGATCGGAAGTTAGAGCCACCACCACAAATAATTTTTTTTCACAATTATTTGGAGTCATTCTACTAGATTTAAGGTCATAACCTTAATCAATTATCTTGACATGCAAAAATAAAAGGGTAAATTGCATCAACCCTCCTCGTTATATTATATATTTTTTAACAAAAAAATTAAATAAAATTAAAAAAGATTTAGTGCAAGACGCTACAAGCCACGGAAGATTTATGCAATTCACCCCAAATAAAATAACAAAAAAAGTTGGGTAAGGCTGCCCCACTAAACATTTTTGGATTATTTGTGTCATGCGTGCAAAGAAAGCATGTATATATGGATGTACACATACAAATATGAATGAGTAATGATACATGATTTGATCGTTGGTCACACCCTCACTAAATTTATAAGAGCAATGAATAACGTAACGATGATTTTATCATATTTAATGATATTATGATGATGTTATTTTTTATTTAGTATAAAATAGTCAAATGTGTTTTACTTTCAAACTACTTATCATAATTTAAATATAAATAGACTTAAGGCGTATTCGGATACATATGATTGAAATTTGAAAAAATTTTAGTTCAATTTTTTTTAATTATTTTATCAAATTCTATCAAGCCTCCAATTTTATGTATATATGAGTCAACTTCATGTTATGTTGCTAAAATTGTGTGTGTGTGTGAGAGAGAGAGAGAGAGAGAGAGATTATTCACGCAGGGGAAAGCCGAAAAAGCAATTTATAGCACATCCCACAACCTCAAATTAGAGATCGACACCTATTGCTTAGGGAAAGCAAATCGCTTGACCCAAACTATTGGTACTATGGAATTGTGTGCTAGAGATGGTACCATGCATATAACTCTATTTAATTTTTGCTCTAAACATCATTAAAAATAAAGTTGATTGGTTTAATTTTAATTCAAGTGGCTTGGCAAAGTCAATTAATCGCAGTCGTAGAAGTGAAGTATGATTCAAAATTGGAGGACAAAATGATAATATAGGGATAATGAGAGGAGAATATGGGATAGAGCACGTGAAAGTGAGAGGTTTTTGCACGCTTGAGAATGACACCCATCAATTGGGATATAGGACTGCAATTGCCAGACGGCTATACATGATTAGACCCCCTCTCTATATCTGTCACACACACACACTAACACGTACGGGTGTGTGGATCAACTAGTAGACTTGGGTGCTCCGAAAAAGTGTCCAGAACCGTGCTTAGTGTGTACTTCATCTTATACGTTTCTGACTTTGATACTGGGTTGACGTTTAAATTGATTAATTGACAAGTATGAAACCAGAATAGATTTTTTTTTTTTTCTCAATTTATGAATTAAATAATTAATCTGTTTTTCTAAAATTAAGAAAATCTTTAAAATGTTCTTTCAAATAAAGATTAATTATAAAAAACTGATATTAGTACTCTAATATATTTCTGGCTCTGAATTTGACAATTATTAGTACGTCTTCTTATTTACAAAATACTTTTCCCACCTGTGTTGAGAATTCTTTTGATCACTCCATAATTGTTTAAATATTTATTGTCGTGCCGATAACTAATGGTTAAAAATTGAAAGGGATGAAATTTAGAATTGTAGTGCCAAAACTAATATTATTCTTAAATTGGTAGTCTAACAAACAAGTTTAAAACTTGAAAGGGGTGAAATTTGGGTATGAAATTTGGAAAGGATGCTGCGCACCACAAATCCTCCGATCCTCCAATATTATTGCAACTCACCGAATCAACTCACCTGATCTCTCCCTAGTCCCCCTTCACTATGAAGACAAACAATTGTCGTCTTTGCTTCTCTAATTTGGTGTCTACTCTTTTATATATATATATATATATTTGCATCTTTTATTCTCTCTACTCTTTGAGTTTATATATATATATGTATATAAAGTGAATGAAAATTCATCTTTGTAGAAATAAGGGAGAGGGCAATATAGTTTTTTTATTTTAATAATACAGTGAATTGGAGTGCCACGATATCAACTCCCTTTTAGAGAATAAATTAACATGTTCTAATTTAATAAAATTGAATAATACATAATTACAAAAAATAAAGGGTAAAGTTGATAAATTTTGATACGCTTTTCTAGAATCTTTGAGTGTATCCGGTAAGAGTGAAAAATTTTGACACACTTTTTTAGAATCTTCTTCCAAGAGAGAAATCTTGAGAAAATATAAAAAACGCTTACAAGAATCTATTTTAGATTTTTCTAAATGTTATTATGTGACTAAATTGCACTAAAGATCTTATATATCTAAAATAAGAAAAGTAGATTTTTGTAAGAATATATATTTAAAGAAAATAAGAAGGTGGAAGTGCACTATAAATTCTTAAGGGCTGCCTACAATCAAAGCTAGCAAGCTAGAGTATTCCAATCTCTCTATTGTAGCTTCATCTATGGGATTATGGGATTATGGTACAGTATTGAGAAGACAGCTTTGGGCTGAAATTATTTCTCTTTCAAAGCAAGAATGGGTGAACTGAGGTTGTTACTAATTGATTTTAATGTCATTAGATATAGAGATGAAAAGATTTGAGGTTATAAAATAAAAATCATTAGAGGTTTGCGGATTGTCGATGTCGTGGTGGTGGTGGTTTTTTGTTTTTTTTTTTTTTTTGAATTTTCGAAGGTTATTATATATCACCTACAGACAATAACTTTTACATTTAATCGTTGTTACTCAAGCTTTAGTATTATTATTGGTTTTGAAAATAAAACTTTTAGTATCATTCCCAAATTCATTGTGTTGTTTATTATTACTTCAAAAAAAATAATGGATTTTTTTTTTTTTTTTTTTTACAAAAATTACCTACTGAAAAATATATATATAATGAAAGATGCAACTTAAATATGATAATTAATTAGAAAACATTATATATGTTGTTTTCTTCGGTCATTATTGGAATGATCCCATGGACGATGCAATATATATAGGATACAATTAAATTTATGATGTGTTCAGTAATACTATGTATTACTCAATCGCATGAAGAGAAGTATATACAATTTAATGTCCCATATTTTGGACTCTCACTGCCACGTCATTCGGCTTTTTTTAATTGGCAATTTTTTTATTTATAGAGTTAATCGGGGAATTACTTGACTACATCATCGGATGGAAATTTAATTTTTACTAGCAATTAATCACTGTAACTTCTAGGCAGGTTGGATGTAAAATTTGATCCATAGCTTTTAATGAGTATGACAAAGAAAAAGGTGAAAATTAATTGAGGTACTTTTCAGGTAAAAGTTTTTTCAGTTTTGGCTCAACTTAATTAAAATTGACTCTTGAGAGTGAAATACACACTTTGAGAGAGATTTTAAAAAGAGATTTTAAAGTTGTGACTATCTAATTCCTTAATAAGTGTAGTGTATTAAATCAATGGAAATTCATCGCCCAAGATATTGCAATTTTTTAGAATATGCAAATAAGATTAGGTTACTCTCTGTATTAAAAACACGTGTTCAAGTCTTGTACTTTTCCTTAATAACTCATAACATTCTTGTCATGAAAATAATAATAATAATAACTTTATGCTAACCATCAGTGAGCAGAGAAGTACAAATCACCTATCTTACACACGCTTGTGACCAGTAAAATTTTCACCAATTTGTGTTCCTAGATATTTTCATTGTTGCTTTTTTCGTTGTGCTAACACAAATGAAAAAGGTCTTCAAGACACTTCTTCTCCTGCTAACTTAGCTTCTGTTTATATCATCTACCAAAAAATAAAAATAAAATAAATAATAGATAGACTGAATATATCATTTGTTTATGTCATTTCCTATTAGGCTCAAGGAGAAGCCTAATTCAATTAAACCCTCTTCATTAATAACCTGCTAAAAAAAGGATGGGGAATAGCATGGAGTTGCCTGTAAGTGATACAAAAATGGATTTAGGCTGATGCAGTTGATCTTACTTTGTATCTGCATCAAGTTCTTATATGCAGGTTACATTCAAAGGCATGATTATCACAAAAGTAATTCAGTACCTAACTGCGCTATGAAAAGGAATCCCAATGAAGTTGGGAGAACTAAGAAAGAGAAACAGAAATAATACTGTTACGACAAACACAACGAATTAAGAACAAATCAAATAACACAATAAAAAAGTAAACACGACACAAAAGAAAAATACAAAGATTTGACGTGGTTCGACACAATTTGTGCCTATGTCCACAGTGAAGATCCGGCAAAAGGTTTCACTATGTGAAAATCAGGAGAGTACAAATTTCAGCCCCTAAACCCTAACTCTCGTTCTCACCCTCCAAATTTCAGCCCACTCCAAACCTTAAGCACCGTTGTATATTGGGCTACAAGAGAGTACTAAATGGGTCCACAGCCCACACAAAGCTCAATCATCAGATTGTCAGGTCACCCGGAACCAAATTCAAGCCACAACATCACAAATATAACTAAAAATGATCAAAAACTGTAAAGTGGAGGGAATGATAGTACACAAAATTGCAAACGAAACGGCCAGCATCATTGGAGACCATCACTTCATAGCCCATTCCTGCTAATGCCTTTGGAAATCTCCTCAACTGGAAGAGAAGTCTGCATGCACTTTAAAACTAGAAAACATTACAAATAATGTAATATAATTGGAAGGCAAAAGTAGGATACAAAAATCAAGCACAGGATAAATCAAAACACTCCTCCTACAGAGCCATTCACATTGGTTGGATTACGATTTACATTCAAAAATAGAGAGGCGATTGCCAGATAACCCTTCAAAAGATATGTTCCATCACCAAGACAACATGAATTGTGAAATCTAGAGAGAATTGAGGGGGGTTTTTGTTTCTTTTATACACATACTTTAGGTGAGTTGTTATGAGAACCTCAGAATTGGTACGTGACCATTCAATAATGTTCTTTGAGTATTGGTAGAAGAATTTAAAGGAGTAGCTGTAGAGATATCATCACATGATAGTGTATTTATGCAATTATTATTATTATTATTATTATTATTATTATTTTTTAAGGTGGTTTTTAATGGAATTTTAAAACATATTATGATTTATTAAAAATAAAATAAAAAATTTAGAAAAAGAAAATTAGAAACACTTGAACCCCAGTCAAAAATTATATTTTTGTATATAATATATATATGGAAGGTAAGTAGAAATCACACATATACCCATGTTTCCATAGATACTTGAACCCTAAACTTTCTTTTGAGGAGTAAGAAGGGTCCATACGGCTGGATCTTAATTAGAATTTTTTTTTTTTTAATGAACCAGAAACCGTCCTTAGTGGTACTTCATCTTATGTGTTTGACTTTGATACTGGGTTGAGGTTGAAATTGATTAATTGACAAGTATGATGAAACCAGAACAGATTTTTGTCAATTTATGAATTAAATAATTAATCTATTTTCTTAAAAATAAGAAAATCGTTAAAATGTTCTTTCAAATAAAGATTAATTATAAGAAACTGATATTAGTACTCTAATATATTCCTCGCTCTAAATTTGACAATTATTAATATGCCCTCTTATCTACAAAATACTCTCTTTACAGGTTCTTTTGATCACTTTATAATTGTTCAAATGTCCGCCGAAATGAAAACTCTAAAGGGATGAAATTTAAAATTGCAATGCCAAAACCACCAATATTATTCTTAAATTGGTAATGCAACAAGCAAGTTTAAAAATTGAAAGGGGGTGAAATTTGGAATTGGATGGGGGAGGATGTTGCACACCACAAACCCTCCAATCTTCCAATATTATTGCAACTCACCGAATCAACTCATCTGATCTCTCCCTAGTCTGTTATCTTTGCTTCTTTAATTTGGTGTCTACTCTTATGAATATATATATATATATATATATATATATATATTTGCATCTTTTATTCGCTCTACTCTTTTTGCCTTTGTGATTTCTCTCAAAAACATTTATTTAAGAGAATGAAATATTATTTTTCATAACATAGGTGTAATGTTTCAAGTAATTTTTTTGAGCAGGTAGTTAATTTGTTTCGTCTTGTTGGAGTTCAATGTAATGGGTTCTTGATGATGGTTTCATTAAATCTGTTTGCGTAGTGTTAAAAGTGAAGAGAGAACATATGAAAAAGAGAGAGAAAATAATATATATATATATATATATATATATATATATATATAATGAATGAAAATTCATCTTTGTAGAAATAAGGGAGAGGGCAATATAGTCTTTTTATTTTAATAATATAGTGAATTGGAGTGTCACAATATCAACTCCCCTTCTAGAATCTTTAAGTGCATCCGGTAAGAGTGATAAAATTTGATACACTTTTTTAGAATCTTCTTACAAGAGAGAAGTATTGAGAAAATATAAAAACGCTTACAAGAATCTATTTTAGAGTAGTCTAAATGTTATTATGTGACTAAATTGCACTAAAGATCTTAGATATCTAAAATAAGAAAATTAGATTTTTGTAAGAATATTTTTTAAAAAAGAAAATAAGGAGGTGAAAGTGCACTATAAATTCTTAAGAGGCTGCCTGGAACCAAGCTAGCAAGTTAGAGAATTCCAATCTCTCTATTGTAGCTTCATCCATGGGATAATGGTCCAGTATTGAGAAGACAGCTTTGGGCTGAAATTATTTTTCTTTCAAAGCAACAATGGGTAAACCGGTTAGTAAGAGATTTTAATGTCTGAAAATGTTTGAGGTTAGAAAAATGGAATCACCGCATGAAAGTTTTGGGAATTTTTGCTTTTTAAAAATATACTAGAAATTATAAATTTCTTTAGGTTATTGTACATTACCTATGTGCAGTAACTCAAACTTTAGCATTATTAATGATTTTGAAAATAAAACTTTTAGTATCATTTCCAAATTCATGGTATTGTTTATTATTACTTAATAAAAAAAAATGCTTTTTTTTATTTTTTTATTTTTACAGACATTACTTACTGAAAAAATATATATAAAAATAATTACTAACATTTTTAGGATAACCAAGGTAACCTAATGATAAAGCCGAGTGATGTGTCGGGCAGTAAATATATTGTTTTCTTGAGTCAATTAAGGAATGATCACATGAAAGATACAACATAAATATGATACTGAATCAGAAAACATTATATATATATATATATATATATATATATATATATATTGTTTTCTAGTGTCATTGTTGGAATGATCACATAGAAGATGATCACATAGAAGATGCAACATATATAGGATACAATTAAATTTATGATGTGTTAGTAATATTACTCAATCGCATGGAGAGAAATTTCAACCAGTATATACAATTTATTGTCCCATATTTTCTACTCTCACTGCCACGTCATTCGGCTTTGTTTAATTGCAAACTTTTTATTCATAGACTTAATGGGAATTACTTGACTTCGTCATCGGATGGAACTTAACTTTTTTACTAGCAATTAATTACTGTAACTTCTATGCAAGTTGCATGTAAAATTTTGATTCATAGCTTTTAATGAGCATAACAAAGAAAAAGGTGAAAATTAATTGAAGTACTTTTCAGGTAAAAGTTTTTTTATTTTTGGCTCAACTTAATTAAAATTGACTCATGAGAGTGATATGCACACTTTGTGAGAGATTTTAAAGTTCTGACCATCTAATTCCTTTAGAATTGTGTGCATTAAATCAATGGGAATTGATTTGAGTACATATAAATTCAACATTTTACAAACAATTGCATGAACTTTTTAAAATATGCAAATAACGTGTCTAAGTGATTAGGTTGCTCTCCGTATTCGAAAACTCGTGTTCAAACTTGCACCTTCCCAATAACCCGTAACATTCTTGTCATGAAAATAATAATAATAACTTAATGCTAACCATCAATAAGCAGAGGAGAAGTACAAGTCACCTATCCCACACACACTAGTGACCAATAAAATTTTCACCAATTTGTGTCCCTAGAGATTTTCATCGTTGCTTTTTTCGTTGTGCTAACACAAATGAAAAGGTCTTCAAGACACTTCAAAAATCTCCTGCTAGCTTACTTAGCTTCTGTTTATATTATCTACCTAAAAAATAATAAATAAAAAATAATAGATAGATTGAATATATCAATGTTTATGCCATTTCCTATTAGGCTCAAGGAGAAGCCTAATTCAGTTAAACTCAAATGCGCATATGCAGGTTACATTCAAAGGCAATGATTATATAACCAGAAGCTAATAGGAGATGCAGGTTACATTCAAAGGCATGATTATCACAAAAGTAATCCAGGACCTAACTGCACCATGAAAAGGAATCCCAATGAAGTTAGGAGAACTAAGAACGAGAAACAGAAATATTATTGTTACGACAAACGCAACGAACTAAGAACAAATCGAATAACACAACAGAAAAGTAAACATGGCACACACAAAAAACACAAAGATTTGGCGTGGTTTGACACAACTTGTGCCAATGTCCACGGTGAAGATCCGGTGAAAGGTTTCACTATACGAAAATCAAGAGATTACAAATTTCAGCCCCCAAACCCTAACTCTCATTCTCACCCTCCATTATGTGATTTTCAATGTCTCTCTCCATCCCACTCCAAACCCTAAGCACCGTTGTATACCAGGCTATAAGAGAGTACTAAATGGGTGTCCACAGCCCACACAAAGCTCATTCATCGATTGTTGAGTCACCCGGAACCAAATTCGAGCCACAACATCACAAATATAACTAAAAATGATCAAAAACTGTAAATATTAAGAGGAACTACAATTTACTCACAAATAATTACAAAAGTGCTTGCACATTGAAACAATAGCTCAGAGATGGAAAAACATTGCACAAAATACATTAGATGAATTCCACAAATGCATTTTCAGTTCACATACATTTAACTGTTCATTAGAGCAGAAAAAATCGATAAGCAGCCATCCAACTTCCATTTACATGGCCAATAAGAATACAACCATATTTGCTTCTGAGCATAAAGATATGACAGGGAGTTGGTGGAATACTAGTACAAAGAAGCAAGTACCTCCAACAAAGAAGCAGCGAACTGCATTTGTGTCTCCTCATCAATAATCGAGAAGGGTGGCACGTGCACAAAGAGCGACTTGATCCCATTCTGCTCCGCAAAGTGGAGGGAATGATAGTATACAAAATTGCAGACGAAACGGCCAGCATCATTGGACACCATCACTTCATAGCCCATTTCTGCTAATGCCTTGAAAATCCCCTCAACTGGAAGAGAAGTCTGCATGCAGTTTTAAACTAGAAAACATTACAAATAATGTCACATAATTGGAAGAAAAAAGTAGGATACAAAAATCAAGCACAGGGTAACTCAAAACACTCTTCCTATAGAGCCATTCGCATTGCTTGGATTAGGATGTACATTCAAACATAGAGAGGCGATTGCCAGATAACCCTTCAAAATATACATTCCATCACCAAGACAACATGAATTGTGAATGGTGAAATCTAGAGAGAATTGAGGGGTTTTTTGTTTCTTTTGTGCACATACTTTAGGTGAGTTATTATGAGAACCTCAGAATTGGTACATGACCATTCAATAATGTTCTTGGAGTATTGGTTGAAGGAATTTTAGTAACAGTTGTAGAGATATAGTCACATCATCATCAACTATAGTGGAGATTCGGCTTACAATTGATAGGTGATTGAATATATTTTAGTTCGCTATTAAACGACAACTACTCGTGTTTCTACAAAGATCCTAATCAACCTAGTGGCAACCCCATCACTTGAGCTTCAATTTTACTTGTTTCATTATAAACATTCCAAGAGGAGAGAAACCCAAGGTGTAACAGTGTTCGTAGTATATTAAAGTAAGAAATCACTTAAAATAAAACTGAATGAGATTCAATGAGCTTCACTTTACATCCTTTGTTCTTCTCCCGCTGTTATTTTCTCTTTCCTTTTTTATTGTAAAAGGCAATTATCAAGGGTTGGTCCCACCTATTTAGGGTGTTGGGAGGGGTACACTACAGATGAAACTACTTTTGCCATTATTTTACACGAAATGGTTACTATTAGATGTTCTCACGTTTGTCACTGGAACTTTTACCATTACACCCAAGCAATAGCAGCTTTTTTTTCACTTTTTATTAATCCTATCCTTAAAAAAAAAAATACAGAAAAGAAAAAAGGAAAAACCTTTGATCAGATTACCTGCCACAACTCTATGAGGGCTTCATTGGCTTATATACTACAATATTTCACATTCATCCTTTCCTTAAAGCACAACCTAGGATCTTTTTTCCTTGATAAGTTGTTTAATATACGTAGGGTCAATTATTCACAACGAGGAAGAAATTGGAGATAATGTCAAATCATAAAGCACTTATGTGAAATTGGAGATAATGGATTCAATGAAGCACTTATGGGAAATTGTATAATCAATGTATGCCTCTTTTGTATAACTACTGGAACAACCATACTTTACGGGCTCTAAAGCATGGATATTCCTCGGACACGAGCACGTCCCCAACAAGGACACGCGTGTCGATGGGCCGGACACGTGTCCAACACTTCGTGGGAGTGTCCTAAAGTGTGGTCCAAGTTTTTATTTTTCTCAGACACGGCAGGAACACATGAGGGATTTGTCTTGACAGTCGGGAAACAGTGGAATTTTTTTTTGAAATATGTCATGGGTC
Source organism: Cornus florida (assembly GCF_030987335.1). Classification (NCBI taxonomy): domain Eukaryota; kingdom Viridiplantae; phylum Streptophyta; class Magnoliopsida; order Cornales; family Cornaceae; genus Cornus; species Cornus florida. Next base: position 29,529,889 of record NW_026775572.1, read on the forward strand.
AACAAGAAAATAATATAAAATTTAAAACAAAATATTACACCCAGCCCTAGCCCCAAACCATGCTCTCCACCAAAAGTCGATCGATCATAAATAAACACATCCATTAAAATATTGAAGTAGCTTTAGTTGGTCATGTGCACTGAAGACCAATAGCTGTTCCATTGAGAAAAGAGCGATGTGGTCCACTGAAGGCAATCCTATGAGAATAAAACTAAAACTAATATAAGAAAATATGATAACATGTCCTTTCACCGATGCCATGACCTTAAGTAGAAAGGCTTCATTAAGTTGATTTTTATTTTTAGTGATGCACACCTAGAGATCGTCAAGCTCATAAATCTAAACAAACAATTTACATGTGGTCATATATATAAGGTCTAGATTTACTTATTAAAATATATAGAAGGATACATATGAATGAATCATGAAAACCCATTTTACCTCTCGTGCTTGGAAAAGTTCATCTTCAGGAATAACAGGGACTTTCTGCAAACAACAAGAGAAATGAAATTTAATGAACTGAAATTGAAAGGTAACGCTAATATAATCTGCACGTGCACCATTGAAAATGTGATGAAATATATTTAACCTCAGGTTTCCATCCCATCTCATCTGGACAACGGAATGTTGCTTCATTGAAAGCTAGATGCTCAATAGCAAACTTTGTAATAGTGCCATTGACTCCAAAGTGTAGCTGAATATACAATGATAGAAAAAGTCAAAAAAGTTAGGTTCAATAGACCCCTCAACTCTTTAAACTGAACATTATAAAAATAAGATTTGATGCTATTGTACACATAACAGCTAGTCTCGTCAGAAAGCAAAAAGGTTTTGCCCATGCAATATGAAACAAGAAAATCAAGGACGAGAATTCACAAGTCAATAACCAATTTAAGATCTAGTGTTATACTAGTCCTCAGATAAAAATCTAGAATATGATTGCAACTATATTTAAAAAACAAAATCATCTTCATCTATATTCTATTATTTATTGTACATAGTCTATAAATTTTAAATTTCTTTCAAAAGTAATTGAGAGATCTTTGTTGTCTGTGATTCCACTCTATTTTAATTGAAAGCCGAAGTAAATAAATCAAATATAACATCTACTCATTCTCAGTTTTTATAATTTGAAAAGATGACCGCAGGGAAGAGGTTGGACTGTGGCTTGTGTTACGGGAAACAAAGTTAAAACAGAATTTTGTTTACGACTAAATTTTTCTATGCATCATATTCATTGAAATATATATGTCTTGTTTCCTTTTTAGATATTTATTTTAATTATCATTTGTTTTTTGGGGAAGAGGGGGTGCAGATGCTTTTGATATCAGTATAAGTATTAAAGAACATATGAGACTTGCAGCAAGGACGCTTACACAAACGAAAAGCAAGTCACTTTGTTGCATTATGAGGAAGTTCAAACTTATTATGAATAACGTGCTTCAGGTACAATGAGAATGGAGGCTTTAGAATACCATTTCTGGGATGTAATTTTCCCAAACACCAAAGGATATCACAGTCATGATACAAGCTTTGCAATTGGCAAATAGGCCCATTGTGGTTTCTAATTTGATATTGTTTCTAAGGAATTACTTTTTTTTTTTGTTTGATACAATAAGAATGGGGCCTTTAGAATACCATTTCTGGGATGTAATTTTCCCAAACACCAAAGGATATCACAGTCATGATACAAGCTTTGCAATTGGCAAATAGGCCCATTGTGGTTTCTAATTTGATATTGTTTCTAAGGAATTACCTTGTTTTTTTGTTTGATAAGTAAAAAGGTTGCTCCTAGTAAGTTAGTTGCTATCTAAACATTTCCTTTCAAAGCAAAAAAAAAGTGTGTAAAAACGAAAAATGAAAACTCGGAGCAAAAATTAAATCACACAATTCGCGAACAATTAACAAACCAGCAACTCACCCAAATAACTCTTTTGGAATCAGATGACTCGGAATCCTTCCCATTCATGGAAGATTGTAACATCTGGTATAAGGGAACAAGTGCTCCCTCTCCTGCAGTCTCAAGTGTGCTGCAGCTACCAAGGATCACCCCCTTAGGCACACCCCTTTTCTTTATATATGCTTCTAAGTTACTGACAGTCTTCTCGGTTGGATTCTCCGAAACTCCAGAAAATTTCTTGAAACCGGTTACATGTACGGTAACTGGTGGAGACCCCTCAGACCCCATTTACTAAGAATTCAGAGTAACTAAAATGTGTTATTGCATCAACTAGGAATTAATCTATGCATACCCCATCAAGCTTATACGCACTGAGTTAACCGGTCACAAAATTAAAACATGCATATAGTACCCCTATCACAGCTAGAATCATAGCTCCCTCACAGAATTCAATTAACACCCACTTCAAATCACGATAAACCCATAAAATTTGCTAATTACAACAGCAATTGTTATAGAGCATTCCAAGACTACATCCACAAAATTTTCTCATGTCCTTCCATGATTATGTTGACAACTTATGATGCATCCTACTATTTATGAGAAGAAACTGAAGAATCAAACAGCAATAACAAATTAACATACCCAATATTCTTAGTTCAGATAAAGTGTAACAACAGGGGCAGAAAAGATTGTACATTTGCAAAATATATATATATATATGATGTAAGCTCTTTTTGTTGGGATGTAAAATATTTTTCAGTGTTTGATTGTTAATTTACCTATTAATTTTAGATAAATTATTTTTCTCAATAGACTCAGCCTCAACCGGACGGATAGACTCTACCTCAACCTAAATCTTTGTCATACACAAAAAAATAAAAATAAAGAAAATATTTTATCTGCTAAAGGAACAAACGGAGCCGTATTCAACAACCCATTTCCAAAACCATCTTAAAGTTCATTTAAACCTTAAAATCCGATCCAGAAGCAAATATACATAGCATAAACTAATAATTAACAGCTTAAAGTCTTAAACCCATATTATACAGTAATCTCTAAGTTCACAATCCAAGAACCCCCATTTGATCACAGGGTCAGAGTCTAACTCGTCTAAAATCCAGACTAAAACCCAATAGGGATTAAGAGAGAGAAAACTGAAGCATGTAGAATCAAAGTATAATAATAAAGAAACATGTAGAATCTCAATTGAAGAAGATAATGAGCTTTTTAACTCACCTGAAATCGTCGAGAAAGAATGGTTAGATTGATTAAATTCTCGAAAATTAGTGAAAACCGAACCATAAGAAATTCTGTATATTAGAAATGAATTCCTAAAAATAGCATCCAAGTTTTAGTATTTTACATAGAAAAATAAAATAATAGAATATTACAGTGGCACAAACTTCTAAAATTGAGACGATCTAATCGGTAGCGCCAATTTGATGCCGTCTAGAAGTACGACAAACTGTCACTATTTTGATCAATGGTCACGGATTCGAGTTCGAATTTTTCTAAAAGCAGGGTGGTGAGATCAAAAGAAAAAAAAAAAATATATATATATATATATATATATATAAGGTGATAATAAAACAAAATTACATCATACAGAGTATCTCTTTATCATTTATTATTAAAAATCGTATAAGTAAGGGTTAAATCGAATTTTTTATTTTTTTTTTAACTTGAGTTCATATTTTGTACACAACCAATCCATTCTTTCCACTGTGGGATTTCTTGCCTTTACAAGTAGACTTGTAAATGAATGGAATTCTGATTCGAAACCAATATGATTATCTACATATGAATTGACATAAAATCTGATAATTTGTTATCTTAATGAATCGTATATGAATTATAGATAATTCGATCCGATAATGATCTGATATGATTAAAATTAAATTTTTTTTTTTTATTACATTACAATATAGTAATATGAATGTTAAATATATTAGTTATCTACTATTAAATTTTATATATTAATTATTTACCACTATATTTGTTTGGTTCAATAGTTATATTATGTATAGTTCTATATGTTACCAATTCTCCACTCCATCTAACCTTATAATTAGACATGTCAGTAAATTTGATTTTAATTTGAATCTAGATTCGATCCAATCTGAATCCGAGTAAAATAAGAGATAAATTGGAATATTCAATCCGATAACCCATTAGCAATCCAAATTCGATAATATGTTAGTTTAACGAATCGAATATGAATTTGATTGATCCAATTAGTTAACAGACTTATTTACAATATGATGAGCAGATGGGGGCTTGTACCATTTTAAATTGCTCTATCATAATTATTTGATGTCTTATGTAGGCTATGCATCTAATGTGACACCTCCTAATTTCAACATATAAGTTGGTCAGGCTTGTATATATAAAAATTAGGTGATATCAAACACTTGTTAATAAAAAAGTATAGAATAGAAAATGCAGTAATGAAAGAATTAAAGGCGGAATGAACAACTATCATTAAATAAACTCAACATTTTGAAGTAGAAAAGAAATTATGCTAGCTTGATGACGGGAAACAATAGAATCTTTGATCATGCAAACTAACGATGAACAATAACTTAAATCACTTAAATGTGTAAACGTGTACCAACGGAAAAATAATAAACTCTTGAAAAACTCACACAAAGGCCCTTTTAAGGGTTTTAAAATGTTTAATGTAAAAGCCGTGATGGTTTATGTGTGCGTGTGAATGAGAGTTTATATAAAAGATTAGAGACGCCTAGCAAAATTAGAAACCTTCTCAATTTGGTAGTAAAACATCCCTTTAATTCAGGCTTAAAAAGGTATTAAAAGTTGACTAAAACAAAACTTTTCTTGCATATTCAAGAGAAGGTGCAAAAAAATATAATTTACACCTCAAATTATATAATATCTCTAGAACTGAGGAAGAAAAAAAAATTGAAGAGATTCTAAAAGTGAAAGTGAAGTACCAAAGGATCAACTTAAAAAAATGAGTTATTCATTTATTTATTATTTTTTTAACTGCAACTTAAAATATGAGTTAAAGTTTCATCATCCACAGTTGTTACAACCACCACAATTAGAATAGCAGTGAGGGCATCAATGGTAATCTCTCAAGAAATTAAAAAGTATTTCATGGCACATGTCCTGTCCCAGCCTTAGGAACCTATCTAGAAATATATATGTAACATTAAGAATGGGGTAATGATGTAATGCTTTAATTGAAGAATATACAGACAAGTAATGTGATTAAAGGCAATAATTAAGGAAGATTAATGGAACTGTGAAAGAACAGTTGGTTTTATGGCTACTGCAAACCATACAAGGAATTAATTTGAGATGGACATCATTCATATAGATGTCACCATAGTCCATACCAATATAAAGGGTTGTAGATATTAGGTCTCTGAAAAATAGCCTTAACACTCCACAATTAATTTATTTCTTCTTCTTTTTTCTTTTTTAATTATAATTGGAGAGAAAAAATAAAGCTAAAATCATTCGGAGAGGAACAACGATTAAAAATGTTTGCTAATACGTTGTTGGTTAAAGAGCAAAAGGTGAAATCAGATTAACTAGTTACTAAAGTAATAATTAAAAGATGATCAATGTCTGAGACATGGCTTTTCTTTCAAATTTTTTATTTCTTTCAATAGGAGTTCTGGGTATAAAGTCATTATCTAGTTGAATTATTATCATATTTCTATATATTGGAGGAGATTTTAATATACATGTCAATAATGGAGCAAGTCTTTGGGATGAAATCAATTTCATGTTGAATTAGATTTTTATAATCTAATCATATTTTAATGTACATGTAAATGATGAGTGGTGCATCTTGTTGTTCCTCAACAAATATTAATAATCCCATCCTTACCTGCCACTAAATACCACTTCGTCGAGGCAGCCTAATTGACATCACCATCATCTTTGTCGTCATCATGTGATGTTTCTTTGACGATCATTTGTGAACTAGTCTTCCTTTTTATGATGGATACATATATTAAAATTGTAACATGTCTATATCATAACTTTATTTTCTTTCCAAAGTTGACGTGGTAAAGTAATTTGTTTAAACTAATAATAATAATAATAATAATTTGTTTAACCTAAAATTTTTAATTAGTCATGTAGATTAAAATATAAGAAAGCAAGAGATCTCTGATACTTGGTAAAGATAAAAAATTAAAAATTATAAGTCAAATAATTTACTTTTGACAGTTCAATCCAAAAGTATTAGACTCGTTACCTTTTTGGGAGTACATAGGCAAAAAGTAAGTCAGAAAACGTATACAAATCATGAGATAAAGTAATAAAATAAAAATCAGGCTCTAAATTTGTCAAAAAAATAGAGCCAAAATTTTGCAATGAAACCACTACGAAAGAACGCAGCAAACAGGAGCGACTCAAAGGCCAGGTTATTATCAAGGCAACAGCTCCAAAGTTACAATCATAAGACATTTAAAATTCCGCACAAAGTCGGAATAAAACCAAAACCGATCTAGATCTGAAATTTAGCCAGAGAAAAACAACATATTTATTCAAGAGAGTCGAAAACAAACCAATCAAGAACAGATCTAACTAAATGAAATCAAAAACGACGTAAAAAAATACACACGGAACGCACTTATTAAAACACGCCGAGTTTATTATAATCGTGGGAGGTAGTTATCACCTCCCCACTCCCATAAAAAGGAGGAAAAATATCAACTAGGCGGATGAAAGAAAGTAAAAAGAGAAAGGTAGAGAGAAGTGGGAGCGTTTTTGGGTCCAGTCCACTACTCTAATATTAACCATTATCATATATCTTTGTTTGAATTCTATATGAGTGGATTTGATTTTTAACGAATGAAAACTCATTTAAATTAGGTCTGACAGTCAAACTTAATTATCACTCAGATAAGTCTCAAAACTGAATTATTATAAAAAAATCTCACATTCTTGTATTTTGTAAGTACGATGAATCAAAACTTATAAATCATGTAATTAACTTCAAATAATTGAATTAAGAATCATTTTTCAACCAATAATTACACACTCAATATATATATAATTGAGAAAGGGTGTAGATAATGCCACGTGAAAGTTGCGTGTGGGGGACATGTTTAGGTAAATGATTCCAACCTATGAAGTACGGACACCGATACAAGACACGAGTACGACACAACACGATAAATTTTAAAAAATTAGGACACGACGAGGATATGCCTATAAAATAATATATATATATATATATATATATATATATATATATATATATATTCAAAATATAATTACTAGAACCTTGCACATTCATTTTCCTAATAACAAACAGGTATATATAAATACAAAATTGTAAATAAAACAACAACAAATAACATGACCAATTTTAATAATTTCATCTTTGTTATAAGAAAAACATAAACAAGACAAAATATAAAATAAATGAAAAATAAAATTGATCCAAATTTCAAATGAAGATGTGCAAAAAAGATATAGTTATAATGGGCTAAATATGTACATGAATAAACATAAATACTTTCAGTCTTTCACAAAGTGTTGTTCATATAACTTTAAAAAAAAAAAAAAATGTTTTGTTCATATATAGAGATAATTAAAGAAGAGGAGATTGAGAGAGGAAATGAGAGGAAATAAATTTACTGTGTAATACTCTGTTGTCTGAAATTGTTATTTTATTTTTTCAAAATTTTAATTTTAAACTTCTAAAAAATTATATTAGGTACCCATTTATTAAAAAAAATTACAAAATATATCAAGCCGTGTTCTCGCCGTATCTGTCCTCCGCATGTCTGAACAATGTCTACCCCGTGTTCGAACCAACCTTGTCTGACATTGTTACGGGATCCCTACTAAGAGTCTCCGTGAGTCATATATTCCAACCAATGGAAAGAAGTCCGTAGCAAGACGCCACATATGACATGTCAGGGCATGGGCGTCACTTTAAATGGAAACATTACGTTATGGCCAATGACGCATTCAACCATTTTGATTCTTATTCTCCTCAGACTCAGCCGACCCCACCTCCCTCCATTGTTACCAAAACACCCTCCACCTCTTGTCCAATCAAGTCAAGTTAAATGCGCCCATTTTCGTCAATTACAACACGCTTCTTCCTGACAAAGACCAAAACAATCATCTCCCACGCGGACCTGACTCCTTTATATGGGTCAACTTTATTGGAAGCACAGTTCACCAATTCATGCACACACACAGTTACACACACAAACTGATCTCTCTCTCTCTCTCTCTCTGTATGTGTTTGTTTCATTAATCAGCTCGGAGGGAGTAAGTAGTATAGGCCATACCTCACTTTCTCTCTCCTCTCTCTCTCTCTCTCTAAATTTGTACTGTAAATAATATGGAGGGAGGTGGGAGGAAGAGGAAGATGGAGAAGGAACAAGAAGAAGAAGATGAAAATGAGAAGATGGAGAAGTTCTTTGCTTTGATTAGAAGAACCCGAGAGGTCCGCGAAATGATGGGCATGGACGGAGAAAAGAAGAAAGCATCTGATCAAGAAGATAAGCCGCCGGTGGTGTCCGCGGTTTGGAATCCGACATTCCGGCCAGAGGATTTCGTCAAGCTGGATCGTGCTAATCCTCAGTCTAAAGTTCAAACTGATCATGATCATAATCATGATGACCATGCAATTACCCCACCAGTACTACCAGTAGTAGTACTAGTAGCAGGTCCTTCTAAGAGAGAAGAAGATGAAAGTCAAAAACAAGAACACGACAAAGAAGGAGGTGGGGATGGAGATGGCTTGGACCTCAAGCTTTCTTTGTAGCTAGTTGGGTTAATTTGGGGAATTCATGTGCATTGGGTGTTGAATAATGTAATTTGTTAGGTCATGTATTGGTTCAACTATTCCATATTATTTGATGGGTGGTTGAAAACATATATGTACATATACATATAAGGGACACTGAGCCGCCCCAACTTTCTCTCCCACCTCTCTCTGACTTTCTCTCTCTAACAGACACTCCCTTTAGTGGGACTGGGGGGAGATGAAGACCGTGTCCCACTACTGCAATAAACTCGACATGTTTCAGTAAGTGTTTTTCGTGGATGTTTTCTTACGCCGTTTTTTTGTTTTCTTCGTCTAGTTTTGTTTATATTCGGTTCGTTTTCGGATCACACTGGCGGATCTGTTGTTTTCTCTGATTAGATCTCTGGTCTGGGTTGGTTTTGGTTTTCCCCGCCTTGTTTTAATCTTTTTCTCCTTGATTTGATCTTCTGCGGGGTTTCTTGAGTGTTGTAATGCCTTGTAGTTGTAGCTTTGGAGCGGTTGTCGTGATGATGGCCAGACTTTTCGGTCTGTCTTGTTTGCTGCATTCTCCCATAGTGGTTCTGTTTGCAGAGTATTAGATTTTATTTCCTCCCTAAATCTAGAGCCTGTTCTTCATTTATTTGCTTTATTTTAAGATTTGTATGTTTTTTCTAACTTGACTTTATACGTTTGTACTATCATCTTGGCTTTAGGCCTTTGTACTTTTGAATGACAATATATATATATACACACACACATGCAATGTGCAACTTGTTCTTCTTTAATCATTTTCTGGTTAGAAATTTTAAAAGTTTAAACTGCTTTTGTTCCTAATTAATGGATTGTAATGGCTTTCCCACCACTAAGTCAGCTTACTTGACCCTACTTAATTATCACATCAATACAGTATTAGATTGTCAAGAATCGATGAACTATTAAAAGATATTTTAAAATCTGAATTAATTAGTTAAATTTTTGTTTTTTTTTCATATCATGAGTAAATTAAATATAACAATGACTTGCTTAAACATAACAATGACTTGCTCAACATAGGGCCAGTTTTGTGATTATCAAAATTTTGAAAGGCTAGGTGAATTTTAAAATACGAGACCTTTCTACGTAAGGCTTTCGTCACAATTATCCGATCTAGATTTACGAATTATTATAGATTATTCTTTGGTAGAGGGGAAAGAATTAGGGGAAGAAGGGCTCACATGAAATGAATGGAAAGATCGGGAAATTGGAAGAAGAAAGGATTTTTTGGTTAGTTCGCATGGAATTAGCTAAGCATTTTATTTGAACAAATATAGAATCAGAATGGCAAAAAAAATTTAAGAGTAAAATTTTCATTAAAATGAGCTCGAAATAATTTGGGGCCTTAGGTAAAAAATAAAAAGTGATATTTAAATAGTATATTAATATTAAATAATATTTATTTAAAAATCATCCTTTTAGTTTGTGAAATACAAAATTACTAATTAGATTTTTGTATTTAAGTTTGGTTAAAATATACAAATATATGAAATATATATATATACACAAAATTATAATAACAAAATTAATAAAACTAAAAAATAATTAAAGAAAAAGAACAATAGAACTTAATTTAGAATATCGCCTGACCCTTCGCTCATTAGAGAAGAGCTCCAATCCAGTACTCTTACAAATTCTTCAATAGAATGAAAATGAGTTCAAATTGAAAGTAATGAATATTAAGTGAAGAAGAAAGAGGAGGGGGACGACTTGTCGAGAGGGTAGAGAAAGTATGTGAGGAGTAAGAAAAAATAAAAAAATAAATAAAAGATAAAAGCTAGAAAAATAATATAAAAAGTTTCACTACTTTCTCAAATAACAGAAAAATAATAGTAGTATATAATATTTACTGAGAGAGAGAGAAAAAAAAAAAGAAAAAGTTATTTAAGAATATAAATTTTTGGAACCAATATTAAGATTTATGTGAGGAGGAGAGAGAAAGAGGAAGAGATAGATAGAAAAAAAAATAATAATAAATAAAAGAGAGGAAGACATTAAAAAAAAAAGAAAAGAAAAGAAGTCTTTTAAGTATATAAATTTTTGGATCCAATATTTCACGAATGGCTGGGGAGACATCATTTCTACTGTTGCTTTGAACAAAAGCAAAAAATCCCATCAAAGGTGGAGAAAGAGGTACACATTTGGACAATAATCCTTTTTGGAAAATATATATATATCTAACCATTCACTACAACGTACAATAACTTTCTTTAATTATATAACAAATAAAAAAATAAAAATTTTATTTAATTATATTTGATATAAATAAATAATTAAAAATTATTTGTTTAAACAATTTATTAATAGTGTTCCATATGTGATTATCGCTACACGTTAGAGAATATAAAAATATCATAAGAAATATTTACTCCATGATTGATTTAACGTCAGATTTGGCTAAATTTCTTGTGATATTTCAATATTTATGGTAGGTCATCATGTTCATAAATTATTGCATAGGTTCAAATTTCAATTATATCCTTGTTGATGATGATAACGTGACTGAAGCTGCTGACAATAACAAGTGCTATGATTTTAACCCCGTAAGCGGGTCCCATTGAGCAAAGAAATCTTGCAAGATGCTCAATACTATTATTATTAGGATCAATATGATAAGAAATATTGACGATTTGATTTACTTGATTCAATCCAAAGAAGTATTTGATTTGTAATTTATTAGATATTCTTCGTTCTAATACCTCAATAGTAATGAAGAGTGAAGAAAAATTTATATAACTTTAGAGCTCTAAATTCTAATACCATACATAATAAACAACATTTTTTGTTATTATTATTATTTTGTTCAATTGCATACCGATTGAACGACGAATAATATATGTATAACATATTATATATTTATATTTGATCTGATCATATTATACATCTGGACAATAATTTTTTTTTGGAGGAGGAATTGATTATTGCACGTTGTGAATTGTTAGATTTATTATTTTTAAAAAAAATTTTATCAATTGTATAATAAATAAAAAAAATAAAATATTTTATTTAATTATATTTGATATAAATAATTATTAAAAATTATTTATTTAAACAATTTATTATAAGTATTCCGCGTGCTTATGTCCGCTGGTTAGAGAATATGAAAATATCACCGGAAATATTTACTCCATGATTGATTTGACGTCAGATTTGGCAAAATTTCTTGTGATATTTCAATATCTATGGTAGGTCATCATGTTCATAAATTATTGCATAGGTTCAAATTTCAATTATATGTTTGCTGATGATGATAACGTAACGTAAGTTGCTGACAATAACATGTTCTATGATATGATTATAAGCCCCGTAAGCGGGTCCCATTGGGCAAAGAAATCTTGCAAGATGCTCAAGATTATTATGGACAATACTTGTATCCAAAGTTCAATCATATGGCGATACGTGTTAAAAATAAAATATAAATTAAATTAGATAAAATTCAGCTTAATTCGGGTTTGACCAGTCTAACAATTCCAACAATTTTAAGGACCAAAATAACCCTATCTTCTCCCTCTTCATTCTCTCTCTATCAATTCCCTCTTCTCTTTCACCCATGTCTCAAACACCATATACCGTCATCAAGGTTGCCGCCGCCGTTTACCACCACCAACTCTCTGTGATATATATACATATATGATTATACACATATATACACACACACACACATGTTTGCACACAGAATTGTCGGCAGGACATATACCCAATATTACACATAAATTGGGTATATATATAAATTGGTATGTGTTTGCATATATATATATATATATACATATATGAGAGATCGCGAGGAGTACCATCTACTGGACGGCGAGCTCTGATTTGGGGAACGCATGCGACTAATTTGGTCTTGTTTATAATTGGTGATGAGGTTGTGTTTGGTGGGGTGAGCAGTGGTATGTTTGGGTTTGTAATTGGCAGAGAGTTCTAATTTGGGCGAAGGCGGCTGATTTGGGTACGATCTTACTGCTTGGGGAGAATTACTGCTGGGCACAGGCTGACTAGAAAAAGGGTAGTGGTGGAAGCAACGCAAGGAAATTCCGTCTCTCACCGGGTCGCCTCCGGCTCTGTCGCCTGTCGCCACGCTCTGCGGCTTTTGTCTGATGAATTCCAGTTTCTTTCCCGGGTACCACTGGCTTTTCTCTGATGATGTTGTGTTTGGTGTCGAAGTGGTAGAGGCGGAAGGTGAGGTAAGGGAATGTTGTGAGGATGGTGCGGCGGAGGTCGGCGCGGCGGTGGTGAAGGAGAAGATGTAGAGAGAGAATGAAGAGGGAGAAGAAAGGTTATTTTGGTCATTAAAATGGTTAAAGCAACAGGTCAAACCCAAATTAAGTTGGGTAATATTTAACTTAATTTTAAATTTTGTTGACACGTGTCATCGTATAATTGAATCACGTACTCAAATTGACAAACTTCATCCAAATCAATCTAATAAGAAATATTCACTATTTGATTTCATTGATTCAATCCAAAGAAGTATTTGATTTCTAATTTATTAGATATTCTTCGTTCTAATACCTCAATTCGTTCAGAGAAATATATATATTTTTTTATTAAAAATTTAAAAATAAATTAAGAAAAGTGAGAGAAAGATGACCACTATCTGGACCATAAAATAGAAGAATTGAGACATTTGATTCTTAGTTAACTAAAAATAATAATGAAGAGTGAAGAAAAATTTATATAACTTTGGAGTTCAAAATTTCTAATACCATACATAATAAAATATTATGTAAACAACATGTTTTGTTGATTTTTTTTTTCTTTTTCAATTGCATACCAATTGAATGACGGATAATATATGTATAACATATTATATATTTATATTTGGTTGATCAAATTATTAACCGATACCATATTAACCTACTTAAGTTGTGAAATTTAAAGGAGATGTTATTTTCATTGACAATAAACCAGTAAAAGACGCAGAGTATGTCTATTCGATAAATTCAAACCACATTTATGTCCAAGATGTGAAATTTGGGGCTGTTTTTGTCGTCGTTTGACAATAAAGTCAACATACTTTGAAATCGATTAGAAAATGGGCTCCTTAAAGCTCATGTTTGAATGATACTGAACTCGAAAAATACTAGCAGTAGTCAGAAGTGGTCCAATTTCATCAAGTGATCTTAATCAACTGAGAAGTCAAAACGGTGCAGTCTCTTTCTGTGTGTGTGTGTTTGTGTGTGTGTGAGAGAGAGAGAGAGAGAGGGGGGGAAGATATTTGCTGGAGTGATGCATTGGAATGTGACGTCATCACCAATAATCTGGGAGACAAAACAATAGAGGGAGGGCATGTAGAAGATTCAATTGAAGGCACTACCTGTGGACTACATTCAAAGAAATGTCACCAAACTAAATTGATACGTGGTGGTTGTAGTCTGTAGTACCTCTTTAACGTGTCCCACTTTACACAGCATTTTTTTCAACGATTTAGACTTTAGGTTGTTCGTACTTGATATCAAGAGCGACAATTCATCGAAATAGATCTAAAACTGAACTATATACAAACCATTAGACAGCATACGAAGCATGCACTGATCAGCAACCATGGAAGAGAACAGAAAAAAGAAAGCGGCTCGAGACGAGGAGGAAGACACGGATGATGAAGAAAAGATGGAAAAATTCTTTGCAATCATCAGAAGGTTCCAAGATGTCCGTGCATATGGGATTATCGGTTTGCACGAAACAGAGGCGAGTCGAGCAGTGAAGAAGGTCCATATCCGAGAACCTGGCTGGATTCCTTCGTTCGAAATAGAAGATTTTGCGGAGCAAGGGTGTAGAAATGCGAAAAATATTAAGCCAATCTCTGTCGCGGAAGGCGCGGGAAAGGAAGAGAGGAAGGAAGAAAAATGCAGTGGATTAAACCTCAATCTTACTTTGTAATGTCTAATATTATGATCTTATTATTCTTATCCTGGTTTATTATGTAGTTCTTGAATTTACGTAAGCGTGCACGTTCAAGTGAGATTATGTTGTGTCTTAAACAAGTTTATGTTAATATGACAAGTTTTAGATTTGGTAACATATGGTTTGAGAGACGCTTAAATAAATGGAATGGAAAAATAAAATTTACTTGGTCAATCTCAAGTAGTTGGGAAAAAGACTATATTGGGTCGGTGTTGAGGCAACCAAGATGAAAAAGAGAGTAGAAAGCGCAAAACTGTATCAGCAAGTAAAAAGTAAGCATGGATTTGAAAATTCAAAATCTGAAACTGTATAATTCATCTAGGCTACATCTTATCATTTTTTGAACCGTGTGTCCAAGCTACACCCAACAGAGCATATGAGCACTGAATATTTCAAAGAATACCACAATATCTGAAAATATTTTAATCTGAATAATTATTTCAACATTATTTGATCAAACGCATGATAATGACGCGTATGCTATAAAAGTTGCATTCTATAAAGATTTGATTCGGCAATAAGACATAGAGAAATATAATTAACTCAAGAGGAAACATTACAATGATTGACAGCTTCCAGGACAGTAGAAGATGGAACAGTCTCCAAAATTGCAAGACCCTCCTTTGGTAAGAAGCATGAATTTGATAGAGCATGAGCAACTTCGTTAGCAGATCTTCTCACCAAACCAAACTTACATTCATCAAATTCCTTTGAGAAGTTGACGATATCAAGCCGAACCAACTGGATTTTCACAGAGAACAGCGGTCTACCCAGCACTGCTTGGCACAGGACTTTTGCATCACCGTCAAAGACGACTTTCTTGAAACCCCAGATTTGTAGCTAGACGCAAGGCATGCCTCAGAACATCAGCTTCTGCGGAAAGAGCATTACTAACATTCTGCATTGGCACCACATCAGCTTTTAGAATCTGACCAACTGAATTATAAAAAACCAAACCCCCTCTAGCAGCCAAATCTTGAGAAAAGAAGGCAGCATCAACGTTACATTTAATCCAGTCCGTATTTGGAGGCCCCCAATTCTGATCTTTAACCGGAACTCTTATGTATTATTTGTTAGGAAACATGCTAATTTTAAAAACTTTTCGAGAGATTTTGATTCATAGATCTTGATTCATTACATAGAGATAAGTTTTATACAAAAATAAAATATGATGTATCATTCAATTAACAGATTGAATACTTACATTAAATATCTGAGTAAACCTTTAAAACTTTCATCTAAAGTGAATGTTCTCACTTATTGTAGATCCCTTAGCAAGATGCATTCTCCTTCGATCTTCATCTTCTTGATAATTGTTTTGCCTTTAGGAATCACTCATATGCCTCCATGAATGACCTTGGAAAACTAGGCTTGTGGGAGCCTCCATTAGATGAGAACATAAACCCTAATTTTCTAGAGAGATAAAATATATTCCTTTTTCCTTCTTCCAAAAATCACCCTTAAAATATATATAGACTATGTATATTTATAGGTAATATAAAGATAAAGAAAAGGAAACAACAAATCATTCTCAATCTTTATTCACATGTCTCAAATCTAATATGATTCCAATATCAAGTTGGGCTATGAGTGAGAATCCATTGGGCCTATTATTTTATTGGCTACAATGAATTAATAATTGGCCCGGTCCATAAACCCAATTCAATTAATTCATAAATTAATTTCTACTCCACTAAAAGAAATTAATTGAACTCCAATTAAGTAATAAATAACCACTAAGTCAATATTACACTTTGACCCCTCTATGCATAATTAGTTATCGGATAAATAAAGCCATCAATCCGACTACTTAATTAATATAATTATTTTGGTACCATTGATTATTTCTGCCTCGATCACAATAAAAACATTTGTTTGACAAAAATAATAATTTAAATAAATAAATATATAATAAATCATTTTGTCTAAAAACATACGAAGGCCTTCGTTACTTTGTGATCAACCATAATCAATACAAAATAAATAGAAGTAGCAATGATGCAAATATTGAAAATATAACCCTCTAACAATTAATTACATAACTACCCAAAGTGTCGGTTTAAGGATCCCGAAGAATCCGCCGAACAAATCAAAGTAATTATTAATTAATAAAAGAGTCTATAATTTTCTCATGCTTAAGAGTCAAATGCTATGACGGTGATAGGGAGCAATTGCATACGACGGCTCTCGCAATATATCTCAACCTAACGCGAATCCAGTTCAAGTCTTAATTAATTATGAGTTCATCCATAATTACCGACTATGAAAAATTTATAATTACTATTTATATATCATGCATTAATTGCCATCACATACATATATATAAATATTTCTCGTAATCACAGGGACACTATCAATTTCATAGTGAATCGAAACATAATACATTGAATTCACCAATTATATAAATCATAAATATTTCAGATATGTCAGGAACATATGTCACTATAATCCAGATAGAAATTTGTTATGCCAGGGCATATAAATCCCAACAGTTTTATTATTTTTTTTTATGTTTAGCATTTAAAACTTTACAGAACTGGCTAACTGCAGGTTCAACAATTTTCTTCACTTCCAACCTCTCTTGGTTGAAGATCGAGGCATTTCTGGCCTTAAACAAATACCAACAGATAAAGGAAGCTAACGCAACATCTTTTTTCTTTCTTCCACATTGATCCATAAGTTCTGAATACTTTTTCACCAAACAATTTGTAAGGGTTCTATGTATTTATACAATTTAAGTAACAATAACCAGTACAAACAAACAGAGTGATATCTAAATACAGAAGATGACTGAAGATGAAAAACCTCCTCCCCACTTGGAGTAGGGCTCTTCCTTTTTATAGTCCTTGCTTTTACTTCTGACTCTCGAGAGCTTGATGCTAGATCATGACCCTATAAAGTCATATAGGGCTACGATGGTCTTTTTGTCCGAAAGATACTACTGTCGCATTGAATGCATATCCCTTCGAAAGCGGCAATAGCTGGGACGCAATAAATGTGATTATAAATGTTGCAGCCGGAACACACGTGGGTCAGCAAGCTCGTCTTCGAGGTGCCTTGGCCATGGTCTTTGCTCTAAAGCGAAAGTGGAGCGCGAAGACTAAGAAATCATCCAATAATAAAAAAAATCTTGAAGACTGTCATGTTATTTTAAGCGAAAATAAGCAAAGTACAATGGATTTCGACTCAGGCTCACACTCTATCACTCTACTAAAAATCAATTGTTAAGCATCTTCCCTTTGCAACTCCCCCATTCAATAGCTTTTGATTTCAGACTTACTATTGATCACTATAGAATGATCACTGGTAGATCAACCAATACTCCATGAATGTCTTGATCCATTTAAAATATAATATTCTCCTCTTTTTATTAATTTTGAGTAGAAAAGAAATTCTGCTTAATGACCGGTAGCAATAGAATCTTCAATCATGCAAACTCCGATCCAATGATGAACAACAACCTAAATCACCTGCGTATGTAAGTGTATGCTTTAAATAACAAAAAAATAATAATCTCTTAAAAAACACATCATACAAAGCTATTTTAAGGGTTTTAAAATGTTCAATGCAAATGCCGTGATGAATTGTTTGTGTGAATGAGAGTTTATACAGAAGATTAGAGAGGTCTAGTAAGATTAGAATCCTTCTCAATTTCATGGTAAAACATCCTTTAACTGAGACTTAAAAATATATTAAAAGTTGACTTAAAAAAAATTTCCTTGTACATTAAGGAGAAAGTGCAAAAAAATATAATTTACACCTCAAATTATATAATAGCTCAAAAACCGAGGAAGAAAAAGAAATTGAAGAAACTCTAATAAAGAGCGTTTTGTTATCTACTACTTCAAAACGCTCTTTCAGAGTCGAAAAGTTTTTTTTAAAAATTTAGTCAAATACTATTCAAAACGACTTTTAAACTCAAAAAGTCAAAAACAACGCTTGAAAAACCAACCCAAACAAGACCTAAGTAAAGCACAGAAGATCAACATAAAAAATAGTTAAAAGTTTCAACATCCACATTTGTTACAACCACCACAATGAGAATATCAGTCAGGGAATCAGTAATAACCTCTTAAAGGAAAAAAATTATTTCACGGAACATGTCCTGTCCCAGCCTTAGGGACCAACCTATCTAGAAATATGTAACATTAATAATGGGTAAGAGCAACTCCATCAGTGCTCTTTTTGGCGAAATGGAGCCAATTTTGAAAGATTGGATGCTCCAATGGACTATGGGAAAAGTGGGCCCCAAAGAATGACTCTTGATAGAGGTAGCTAGAAAGCAAGAGTGGGTTTGTGATTAGGCTCACTTTTTGTGGGCCCATTTTTGTTTTCTTTTATTTTTTAAATTCAAGCCAAAACACTATTCCTAAGCCCAGAACACTATTCTTAAGGTCATGCTTGGCTGAAATAAAAGCTAAAATTTCGATTTTTGGCTTACTTTGTTCTATCTTTTTTTTCCCTTAAAATAATTGAACCAAATAGCAGTTAAGGCACTATTTGGCTGTGACGACCCTGGATTTTTCAACCCAGTGTGTCCTGTGATGACCCGAAGCGGATCCAAAATGCGGAAGCAAAACGAAACCAAGTCCTTAGAAATATACATCATTCCTAAGATACAAGAATGGCCATTCAAGGAATTTCGAGACTCAACGGAAGCAAAATGAAGACAAGGGTATCAAAACCCTACCAAAAGAAGGACCAAGGGTAAAATGATCATTTTATCCTAAGAGGAAGGAATTTGAATCCTAACAAGTCAAATGAGTTCAAAAACATCCAAAAACATTCTTTGGTAACTTCACATGAAGTCTCAAGGCCAAAGGATATGGAATCCCAGAAGAACCCTATCCCGGTTCGAACCAAATTCGATACCCTCTCACTAAAATGGGTATATCATGAGAAAGGAAAAGAATCTGAAACTGAAAATCATACCATTGGAAAACTTATTTCTACGCGGTCAATTTAGACTCAAGAACGGACCAATTCGGAGTTGAAACGAAGGAGTTACAATAGTTTGAAGTTGGAAGGTCAAAGCTGAACCTACAACAGAAACTGCAACACTTGAACCGGTTAAGCCTCCTTGAACCGGTTTAACATGGCCAGTACGCCCATGCTGGACCAAAAGACACATCTTGAACCGGTTCAACTTGACCAGAGTTGAACTTAAATAGCAGAAAATTGAGTTTGGAGCGCGGTTTTTAAGATCAAGATGACATTTTTCAGAGAAATGTTGTGAAGAAACTCCCCCTAAAATCACATTTTCTATGTGAAGGAGTTGAGAACAGAATTTATTTCCCAAAGAAAATCACCAAAATGCCCTTATGCAAGATTTTTCAACAAAAGTGTGAAATGAATCCATAAGAGGCTCATTTTGCCAACGAAAGAGTTTTTCCAGAAAATGACTATGCATGCAGCCGTAACTTACCTACTAGGACGCGCTACAATGACCCACGACTTAAAAATACCGCCGATGCAAAATACGACCCCCCCCCCAACGGTCAAAATGACAAAAATGAAGCTTGGAATGAAAACTTGAAATTAAAAATTATGAAATGGTTTTGAAATGCCATTTGGCCTTTGGCTACACTTCATACATGATAAATGAATGCTAATGGATGAATTTCACACACGATGCACCCTCCGGTGCAAAATAGCGTACTAAAACGCATGATTTTTCATATATTCTCATTAAAGGCAAGATTTAACATCCATGACATATATGCAATTCCAAAAGAAGTTTGGCCCTTAGCCTTAAGTCATATACATAAAATGAAAATCAAAAAGTGTGCTTAGGCACACATTACAAGTTTAGAACCAAATATACACATTTGACAAATAAGGTTACAAATGGTTTTTTTCACAAGAATTGAACCCTTCAAGTCCTAAAATCATCCAAGCATAATGAGAACCTCCACCTTGATTCATGTACCTGAAAAATGTCCCCACTACGTGGGTGAGTAACATAAAGCTACTCGTAGGAAATGAGCATGCATTGACCTAACATTTTACAATTTTATCACCTTAAAGTGAAACATGTTAAAGGGGCTCATACCACCTAAAGTCTATGTCAAGATGAGACTCAGGGAGCATCCTAAGCTACCCTAGATCATTTCTAGCACAAATCACATCATCCATGCAATTCAAACCACATAGGAGCATGTTATACAAAATAACAAGGTATAGACTCTCAAAGTTATCAACTTGAAGTCTAAAATGCGAAAACAACCAAAGTAGGTTATGCCACCTAACGTCTATGTTCCAAATGAATTTATAGGATTATTCATAAGCTACATTTGAACAATATAGCATAATTCACCATATCTATGCGCAATTTAACCAACATAGATGTATGCTATACAAAGTAACAAGACACAGATTTTCAAAGTTATCAATTTGAAATCTAAAATGCGAAAAACAACCAAAGTGGGTCATGCCACCTAACGTCTATGTTCCAAATGAATCTATAGGATCATTCCTAAGCTACATTTGAACAATACAACATAATGTGCTTAACAACATCAAGGTTAACATTGATTTATCAAAAATCATAAAAACATGAATGTACTTAACAATATTAAAAGTATGCTATGATTCATTCAAAACCATAATGCGTAAATGTACTTAACAACATTAAATCGCCAATATCAAAAACCACAAGTCACAATTAAACATTGGTTGTCAACTTGGAATTGAATGAGAAAACAAATAGAAGAAGACTTGGACATCACGTCTTGGATTAAACCAAGAACAAAATGGTTACTTCGGGCATTAACCCACTGGGAAGACCACCCTAGTGCGCATTATCTCAATAGGGAGAATTCATACCTCCTGCACTAGAGCCAAACTCTAGCCATATCACAATAACAATGTCCCAAAACTCCAAAATAAATAAGTTAACAACTTATATACGAAATATATATATCAGCACGAAACTACATTCCATGCATAAAGTAGGTTGAAACCACACAATACATGCCCTAAATCCAAAATTACTATAGGATGACAATGTCGAATCTTCAGAGCGCGATTCGTTACGAGCTAATATAACATCACGTGTCGAATCTTCAGTGTGCGATTCGTTACACGCTATAACAATATAATTCAATATTGAGACATAATCGCATAAGTCCATTACAAGTCTAAAATCATGCTTCAAACATAATATCAATGTTAAACACATGATTTAATCAATAATGCAATAGAAATGAAAATTAATCAAATAACTAATTAATTTTCCTAGATTTCAAATCTCAATCAAATGGCCCGCAATTCATAAATGTTAAACAATATTGCATGGTATCCATACACATTCACTAAAATCTCAAGTAGGCCAATGGTACAACAAGGTAGAATTTAATTATATCACGATAATTAAACTTCTAAATTTCAAAACAACTTCAAATGGTCCCTATTTAATAAATACTAGTATACAAGTCCTAGTCATCATAATTATCAAGTTAAAAACTTAATTAGGCCAAGGGAACCATTTAATAAATTTTAATTTGTCATTTAATTTAAAATCTTTAGATTTTCATACTAGTCCAAATGCTCTCAAATTAAAGTATGTTAACAAACATGCCAAGACTTAATTTAAAAGCATATCACAACTTAATTTCATGCAAGGTACACCCATGAAAGTTAAACTTCCACAAAAGATAATTATTAAATAAAAAATGCAATTCTTATTCAAATAATTCCAATTTAACATATGTTAACATACATATCAAAACATAATTTATCATCATCCAACTTTTCAATTCTAAGCTATATGCATCATTGTAAATTTAATCTTATATAAAGAATTAAATATTACTAATTTCCTAGATTTGATACAAGTCATGCAAACAAGTTGTATAATCATGGAAAACACCCATTACAACAAATATAAAATCCTAAAACATCCCCTACTTCCATTTGAGATGAAATCTCAAATCCCCACCGAAATGAAACGGCTCCGAATCCGACGAAACTTCTAGGTTTTGTCGGGGACAACACGGTGAACAAGAATCCCAAGGAAGCCCAATGAAAATCACAACTTGACTTCAAACCCAAACTCAAGAAATGGCTAAAACGAGATTCCAATCGGTGGAATCAAAGGCCTCGCCAAGTCGAACATAAAACATTAAGGCACTATGACTTTTCATTGAAGGGAAGAGGCTCAAAAGAGGAGAGAGAAGATGGCAGCCATAGGAGGAGCTAGGGCCGGCCATAGGAGAAAGAAAAAGAGAGAAAATATGATTTTTCTTTATAAGGCCCCCTATTTATAAAAAAACTCAAAAAGTGCTCCAAACGAGCCCTGCCGGGTCTGAAAAAGTGAAATTTGAGCAGACGTGCTCAAATGACAAAACTTTATTAACGAAAAAGAACCGAAATGAGAAAATATGAACAATGGAAGAAACGGTGTCGAAAACCGAGTTCCGAGCAGAGAGATATGCCCCGAACAAGTTCGGCGGCAACCGTGGCCAAAAACCTTAAAACTAGAGAAAAACAATTAGAAGGAAATTCTAAGAGTACGCGACTCGACGAAATGTGAAAATGAATCTCGTACGAGGATCCAGGCTCAAGGCATTTAGCAATAACTTTCATTAATTGCATAATGGCCTATCCAGAAAGTAAAAACTGCACAACTAGTCCAAAATGAAAATATCTTCCAAAAATATTTTCTTAAAAACCCCTGAAATAAATATCTTCAAAAGATATTTATGAAAAACACCCCAAGAAAAGAATAAGTTTTCAAAAAACTTTACATCCGTGCCTCTACGGACACCGGGAGCAACCAGAGTACTTTTCTACAAAAGTAAAAATACATATTTCGTGGAAACCACTTAGAATGAAGATACGTGGAGTCAAAAACTAACTCTGAACACAAGAAATGTGGTTATACCAACAAAGTGACAAACGGGGAAAAGAGGAAATAGGGAAAAGGACGAAAAGTGAATAGTGTCCGAGAAATGAAAATGTGGAAATGACACGGTCCTCAAAGAAAATTGTCAATCCAAATAAAAGAGTCTCTTAAACTATTTTTGAGCACTCAAGATGACTCTATGCGACGAAAAACTGAGCTCAGAAAGGGAAAGAACAACGGAAAAAAAATATCCGTGAAAATCTGAGAAAATGAAAGGAATGAAAATGACCGGGTCATTACAACCTACCCTCCTTAAAGAGATTTCGTCCCCGAAATCAGGAACAGACAAAAGAGAACCGAACAAGATCGAAGCAAGATCAACCAAAGGATATACCATAAGGTGCAAAAAGACAACTTCAAAAGCCTGAAGGTCTTCTGAAGGAATGCAAAACTCAAGAACTGAGTGACACTTCCCAAACGAATCAGCATATTACCCCAATGTCAATCACCGAGAGAATCCCAAGACAATGACAAGTCGAATCAAGACAGATGGCTAAGAATAACACGGTAGTACGAACAATGACCAGAACCCACCTATACTTAATCGTCAGTAAGGTAGTATGACAGTATAAAGTACTAGTTCATAACATGCCACAGAAAGAAACTTTTCGATGCAAATGACATCAATGTCGGAAATGATTATTACCAAAAGCACTACGGAAGTCAGGCATCCGCGAGAGTTGGGGTAGCTAATCCCAAAACTCTAACAACAATGTCAGTAGCACAGTTACGCTTAAGGCCTTAGATCCCTAACGCTGGAGTACTAATGAACCCCATATATGAGAATGCGACAACAACAACACCAGTCCCAAATCCACAGCCTGACAAATCTGTGCCCCCAAGCTAATGGATTGGACCCGCAAAACCAAAACCCTAAGCACAAATATGAAGTAAGCCTACCGTAAGGCTACATACAGAAGACAAAACGCTGGGTCAAAATCCCTATACTGGACAACTAAAACTTCAAAACACAAGTCTACCACGTAGCTCACACATCTTAATCCCGACAACCAAGGTTACGAAACCCAAACATGAGTGCTGGAAAGATGAAACAGTATAAACCAAATACTTACATAGTGCATGCTCATAAAATTAAATGACATGAATCAAATAATATCATAGTACTAAATATACAGTACACATAAAGTAAACCAAATAAACCACCTATCACATAGAGGTTAAACAAATAGCGACGCGCTATACACCACCAACGGCACTAACATGGTAAACAGATACTGTATAAGCAAACGTATCATATACATTCTCATACAACTACCACATAATCACATATCCTAAACATGTTTCTAAGACATGCCCGAAAACAATGGGGCTCATAAACATGTAAAAGTGATCATACAAATGCTAAGTTTGCAAAATTAAGAGAAATGAATGGCATGCCTCTCACAAGATACCACGCAGAAATCGTAACACAAAACCTGGATGAATCCAATCCCTCACCATGAGGAAAGGAATCATCCCCCAAATGACCACTAAGTCCTCAAGACATAGGGTCAGCAAGTCTTTCCCAAGACCAGCTCATATGCCGATGGAATCCCAACACTACACAAAACAAGACAACAATGAAATGGATAGCCCTAATGCTAACCGTTACGAGACATCAACAAGAGAACCCGCAATCCAAAATGCCAACGTGTTCGATAGGAACTCCACAGGATTCTACCAGAACCCTAACACAACGCCCCAAGTCTCCAAAGACAAGGGAGAGTAATCAATTGCACCAGCGCAATTAATTACACGAGACCGCTCATATCCCAACTGTAGCTCGTAAGAGCTGTTCAAGACAACACAAGAAGGATTCTAGGTCAACACTTGTATCCAAATCCTGAAACTATTATCCTAAGAAAACAAGACACGAGAACCTCGCCCTGAGGCCCACAAAGTAACTCCCGACTCCTCAAGGAAGGATTCGAGTCAGCCCTGACTCATCATCCCATGACGCTAGTAATAAAGATCTTAATGACATCAATGACGTCAAGACCACCATGAAGTCCTAAGAGATGACACTGACACCTCTAACACCACCATGACTACATCACGAAAAGATAAAAGAAAATGAGACAAAACGATGCCTCCGTGGCTTATGTCTCATCTCGCCAGACGAATACTACAACACTACGCTCATCTGAGCCCTAACGAGAAGACTCTCCGGGAGTCAAGACTGTGACGCTATATGCGTAAAAAGGAAACGAGATCAATAATAACACAAGTTATTATGATCGAATGCAACTCGCTCAATGAATGCATCAAATAATTAGCACATCAATGTATCCAACATACAGTCATGCATAAGCAGATAAGTAAACACAACATGCTAAACAGATAATGAAAACTCTTAGGTACTTAGACACATAAACATGTATCAAACTATGATGCTTTTAATCACATAAGCATATGAATGCAAAAAACATATCATTACACCAAGCATGTTATCAAAAGGCACGTAAACATGTTATTAAAAGCATGTGAACATATCAAGGTACATCAACAAAAGCATGATATGCACCCAAAACCCGTCGTCCAAGGTATTCGAACCCGGACACTCTGATACCATCTGTGACGACCCTAGATTTTTCAACCCAGTGTGTCCTGTAATGACCCGAAGCGGATCCAAAATGCGGAAGCAAAACGAAACCAAGTCCTTAGAAATGTACATCATCCCTAAGACACAAGAATGGCCTTTCAAGAAATTTTGAGACTCAGCGGAAGCAAAATGAAGATAAGGGTATCAAAACCCTACCAAAAGAAAGACCAAGGGTAAAATGGTCATTTTACCCTAAGAGGAAGGAATTTGAATCCCAATAAGTCAAATGAGTTCAAAAATATCCAAAAACATCATTTGGTAACTTCACATGAAGTCTCAAGGCCAAAGGATAAGGAATCCTAGAACAACCATATCCCGGTTCGAACCAAATTCGATACCCTCTTACTAAAATGAGGATATCATGAGCAAGGAAAAGAATCTAAAACTGAAAATCATACCATTGGAATGCTTATTTCGACGTGGTCAGTTTAGACTCAAGAACGGACCAATTCGGAGTTGAAACGAAGGAGTTACAATAGTTTGAAGTTGGAAGGTCAAAGCTGAACCTACAACAGTAACTGCAAGACTTGAACCAGTTTAACATGGGCAGTACGCCCATGCTGGACCAAAAGACACATCTTGAACCGATTCAACCTTCTTGAACCGGTTCAACTTGACCAAAGTTGAACTTAAACAGCAGAAACAGTAGAATAGCAAAAAATTGAGTTTGGAGCGCGGTTTTCAAGATCAAGATGACATTTTTCGGAGAAATTTCATGAAGAAACTCCCCCTTAAATCACATTTTCTATTTGAAGGAGTTGAGAATAGAATTTATTTCCCAAAGAAAATCCCCAAAATGCCCCTATGCAAGATTTTTCAACAAAAATGTGAAATGAATCCATAAGAGGCTCATTTCGCCAACAAAAGAGTTTTTCCCGAAAACGACTATGCATGCAGATATAACTTACCTATTAGGACGCGCTACAATGATTCACGGCTTAAAAATACCGCCGATGCAAAACACGACCCCCCCAACGGCCAAAATGAGAAAAATAAAGCTTGGAATGAAAACTTGAAATTCAAAATTATGAAATGGTTTTGAAATGCCGTTTGGCCTTTGGCCACACTTCATACATGATAAATAAATGCTGATAGATGAATTTCTCGCACGATGCACGCTCCGGTGCAAAATAGCATACTAAAACACATGATTTTTCATATATTCTCATTAAAGGCAAGATTTAACATCTATGACATATATGCAATTCCAAAAGAAGTTTGGCCCTTGGCCTCAAGTCATATACATAAAATGAAAATCAAAAAGTGTGTTTAGGCACACATTACAAGTTTAGAACCAAATATACACATTTGACAAATAAGGTTACAAATGGCTTTTCAAGCCAACCTTTACAAGAATTGAACCCTTCAAGTCCTAAAATCATCCAAGCATAATGAGAACCTCCACCTTGATTCATGTACCTGAAAAATGTCCCCACTACGTAGGTGAGTAACATAAAGCTACTCGTAGGAAATGAGCATGCATTGACCTAACATTTTACAATTTTATCACCTTAAAGTGAAACATGTTAAAGGGGCTCATGCCACCTAACGTCTATGTCAAGATGAGACTCAGGGAGCATCCTAAGCTACCCTAGATCATTTCTAGCACAAATCACATCATTCATGCAATTCAAACCACATAGGAGCATGTTATACAAAACAACAAGGTATAGACTCTCAAAATTATCAACTTGAAATCTAAAATGCGAAAACAACCAAAGTAGGTTATGTCACCTAACGTCTATGTTCCAAATGAATCTATAGAATCATTCCTAAGCTACATTTGAACAATATAACACAATTCACCATATCTATGCAATTTAACCAACATAGATGCATGCTATACAAAGCAACAAGACATAGATTCTCAAAGTTATCAACTTGAAATCTAAAATCATGCCACCTAACGTCTATGTTCCAAATGAATCTATAGGATCATTCCTAAGCTACATTTGAACAATATAACATATTGTGCTTAACAACATCAAGGTTTACATTGATTTATCAAAAATCATAAAAACATAAATGTACTTAACAACATTAAAAGTATGCTATGATTCATTCAAAACCATAATGCGTAAATGTACTTAACAACATTAAATCGCCAATAACCAAAACCACAAGTCACAATTAAACATTGGTTGTTAACTTGGAATTGAATGCGAAAACAAATAGTGGAAGACTTGGATATTACGTCTCGAATTAAACCAAGAACAAAATGGTTATTCCGGGCATTAACCCGCTGGGAAGACCACCCTAGTGCGCACTATCTCAATGGGGAGAACTCATAACTCCCGCACTAGAGCCAAACTCTAGCCATATCACAGTAACAATGTCCCAAGACTCCAAAATAAATAAGTTAACAACTTATATACGAAATATATATATCAGCACGAAACTACATTCCATGCACAAGTAGGTTAAAACCACACAATACATGCCCTAAATCCAAAACTACTACAGGATGACAATATCGAATCTTCAGAGCGCGATTCGTTACGTGCTAATATAACATCACATGTCGAATCTTCAGTGTGCGATTTGTTACACGCTATAACAATATAATTCAATATTGAAATATAATCGCATAAGTCCATTACAAGTCTAAAATCATGTTTCAAACATAATATCAATGTTAAACACATGATTTAATCAATAATGCAATAGAAACGGAAATTAATCAAATAACTAATTAATTTCCCTAGGTTTCAAATCTCAATTAAATGGCCCGCAATTCATACATGTTAAACAACATAGCACGGTATCCACACACATTCACTAAAATCTCAAGTCAGCCAATGATACAACAAGGTAGAATTTAATTATATCATGATAATTAAACTTCTAAATTTCAAAGCAATTTCAAATGGTCCCTATTTAATATATAGTCATCATGATTATCAAGTTAAAAACTTAATTAGGCCAAGGGAACCATTAAATAGATTTTAATTAGTCATTTAATTTAAAACCTCTAGATTTTCATACTTGCCCAAATACTCTCAAATTAAAGTATGTTAACAAACATGTCAAGGCTTAATTTAAAAGCATATCACAACTTAATTTCATGCAAGATATACTCATGAAAGTTAAACTTCCACAAAAGATAATTATTAAATAAAAAATGCAATTCTTATTCAAATAATTCCAATTTAATATATGTTAACACACATATCAAAACATAATTTATCATCATGCCACTTTTCAATTCTAAGCTATATGCATCATTGTAAATTTAATCTTATACAAAGACTTAATTATTACTAATTTCCTAGATTTGTTACAAGTCATGCAAACAAGTTGTATAATCATAGAAAACACCCATTACAACACATACAAAATCCTAAAACATCCCTTACCACCATTTGAGATGAAATCTCAAATCCCCACCGAAATGAAACGGCTCCGAATCTGACGAAACTTCTAGGTTTTGTCAGGGACAACACGGTGAACAAGAACCCCAAGGAAGCCCCATGAAAATCACAACTTGACTTCAAATCCGAACTCAAGAAATGGCCAAAATGAGATTCCAATCGGTGGAATCAAAGGCCTTGCCAAAACGAACATAAAACATTAAGGCACTATGACTTTTAATTGAAGGGAAGAGGCTCAAAAGAGGAGAGAGAAGATGGCAGCCATGCGAGGAGCTAGGGTCGGCCATGGGAGAGAGAGAGAAAAAAAAAATCTGATTTTTCTTTCTAAGGCCCCCTATTTATAGAAAACTTAAAAAGTGTCTCGAACGGGCCCCGCCGGGTCCGAAAAAGTTAAATTTAAGCAGACGCTCTCAAAAACGGCAAAACTCTATGAACGAAAAAGAACTGAAATGAGAAAAAATGGACAACGAAAGAAACGACGTCGAAAACTGAGTCCCGAGTAGAGAGATATTCCCCGAACAAGTTCGGCGGCAACCGGGGCCAGAAACCTTAAAACTAGAGAAAAACAACCAGAAGGAAATTCTAAGAGTACGTGACTCGACGAAATGTGAAAATGAATCCCGTACGAGGATCCATACTCAAAACAAGGCATTTAGCAATAACTTTCATTAATTGTATAATGACCTATCCAAAAAGTGAAAACTGCACAACTAGTCCAAAATGAAAGTATCTTCCAAAAATATTTTCTTAGAAACCCCTGAAATAAATATCTTCAAAAGATATTTATGAAAAATATCCCAAGAAAAGAATAAGTTTTCAAATAACTTTACATCCGTGCCCCTACGGACACCTGGAGCAACCAGAGTACTTTTCTGCAAAAGTAAAGATACGTTTTTCGTGGAAACCACTTAGAATGAAGATACGTGAAGTCAAAAACCAACTCCGAACACAAGAAGTGTGGTTATGCCAACAAAGTGACAAACGGGGAAAAGACGAAATAGGAAAAATGATGAAAAACGAATAGTGTCTGAAAAATGAAAATGTGGAAATGACATGGTCCTCAAAGGAAGTTGTCAATCCAAAGAAAAGAGTCTCAGAAACTATTTCTGAGCACTCAAGATGACACTATGCGACAAAAAACTGAGCTCAGAAAGGAAAAGAACAAAAAAAAATATCCGTAAAAATCTGAGAAAAGGAAAGGAAGGAAAATGACCGGGTCATTACATTGGCCTTAAAGGCCTTTTTAGGTAAAAAAAAGTTTTAAAAAATTGGAAAAAAGTGATTTTTTTTCGTTTTTAATTTTTTTTAATGTTTCTATTGACATTAAAGTTAAAAAATAAATTTTATGTTAAATTTTAAAAATATTAAAATATTAATATTTTTGGAGAGCGAAAATGCACCATTGGAGTACATGCGATAGCTAAAATTTAGAAATTCTAAAATGCTGATGTGACTATGAGAAATGTTTATGTGGCTATTGAATAATGCTCACGTGACAAGTTCGAAAACTTAATTTTAAAGAGTTTATTGGAGATGCTCTGATGATGTAATTTTTTTTTTTTTTTTTTTTTTTAATGGTTAAGTGTAATGATGTAACTTTGCAATTGAAGAATTGACAGACAATTAATGTGCTTAAAGGCAATAATGAAGATTAATTTGAGATGGACATCATTCATATAGATGTCACCATAGTCCATACCGATGTAAAGGGTTGGGATATGAGGTCTCTGAAAAAAAGCCTTAACATTCCACAATTAATTAAAAGATGATCAATGTCTGAGACACGACTTCTATAAATTTGTTTTTAATAGGAGTTCTGGGTATAAAATCATTGTCTAGTTGAGTTATAATCATATTTCTATATATTCGAGTAGATTTTAACATACATGTCAACAATGGAGCAAGTCTCTGTGGGATCAAATCAATTTCTATGTTGAATTAGATTTTTAGAATCCAATCATAATTTCCAGTGGGTCCTACATTTACAACAGCATGACTGTTGCATGTTGTTCCTCAACAAAAATACTGATAATAATCCCAATCTTTACCTGCCACTAAATACCACTTCGTCGAAGAAGCCTAATTGACTGATACCACATCACCATCAGCTTTGTCGTCATCATTGTCGTCATCATGTGATGCTTCTTTGAAGATCATTTGTGAACTAGTCTTCCCTTTTTATGGGTACATGTGACATAACTATATCATAACTTAATTTTCTCTGGAAAGTCGACGTGTTATAAAGTCATTTGTTTAACTTCAAAGTTTTGTTGGTTAGGTATATTAAAATATAAGGAAGCAAGACTTCGCACGCTCTCTTGTACTTCATAAAGATAAAAAATTAAAAATTATGGTTACGCTTGTTTTGATATAAAATATTTTTTTATTTTTATTTTGTTAATGTTTGACAGAAATTTATGTTAGAATTAAGATCGAATTCATTAATAGGAATATGAAAAATAAATTGTCAAAAATTTATAAATAAATTATTTTTACTAAATTTTAATTTTTTTTCTTTATAAATATTTAACGACAATTTACGCCCAAATAAACGTAGCTTATAAGTCAAATAATTTACTATAAGTCAAATAATTTACTTTAACAGTTCAATCCAAGAGTCACTCTATCTACCTTACTAAAAAATTCCATCTTCGCCATTATCATTATCTTTGTTTGAATTCTATGCTAATGGACTCCATCTTTAAGCAATGAAAAACTATTTAAATTGGTCTAATAGTCAAACTTAATTAGCACTTAGATCAATATAGTCGGAGTTATACCTTCAATTTTATATCATGATTCTTAACCAACCAACGGTGTAATGATACGTTGAAGTCTCAAAACTAAATTATTTGACCTAACTAGTTATATTTACGAAACATATAAAAATAAATAAGTGAAATCCTTATATTTGTTTTATATAATCAATCAAAACTTATAAATCATATAATTAATTTCAAATAATCGGACTAAGAATAATTTTTCAATTAATAATATATATATTATTGAGAAAGGGTGTAGATAGCGCCACGTGAAAGTTGCGTGTGGGGGACATGGTTAGGCAAGTGATTCCAACCAAGGGAAAGAAGTCGGTAGCAAGACGCCATATATGAGATGTCAGGGCATGGGCGTCAGCCGCGTCACTTTAGAGGGAAACATTACGTTATGGCGAATGACGCATTCAACCATTTTGATTCTTAACCCACCTCCATACATTTTTACCAAAACACCCTCCACCTCTCTTCCAATCAAGTCAAGTCAAATACGCCCATTTTCGTCGATTACAACACGCTTCTAACTTACAAAGACAAAGACTTTAGGATAAATTTTACTCACAAGGGTCCGGTCATATTTAAGTTAGATGAAAATTTTAATTTTAAATTTAATTTATATTTAAATTAGTAGTTTAATATTTCACTTACACTCCAAATATCAATTTTTAATAAAGAAATGATTATATTATCCTTTGACCATGTGTTAGATTATTTTGTGACCAAACTACCCCACATGCACTAATGCCCAAGAGAGAGAGGAATATCCGCATCAGCAAAATTCTTCGCACATAAGCCATCTTCTCTCTCTCTGCACAAATCTATCCCGGTGATACCAATCACCCTTTGTCGCTACCAGCGTCATGATCGGCACCATTTTCTTCACCTCTGGCCTAGCAAACCAGAGACAACAACCACAAACACAAGAAGACCCGCATCAACAACAACAACATAGACTCCCTAGCTCTCATCCTTACTGACGTCACCTACGACCCTACGACCGTTCAACCAATTCAACTTCTGTAATTGTCAAAATTTACTACTTGCCCAAAAAAAAAATATGTCAAAAATAAGTAATTCACCTATCAAAATTAATTAGTAATTTCAGCTATTATCATAGTTGCACTCTAAGTCACGAAGCTGTGCTCTGTCAGTTCTGTTGCAGTCTCAGACTCGTTCACTCTGACTATTCAGATCAAAATTGTATCTCAAATCAATGAAATTGATAATCCTAATTTCAAAAATTTTACAGAAATATATGTTGAAGAAAGCATTGAAAAGTAAAATCAATACATGCAATTAATGAGGTTAGGTTGAACAACTTCACAAACATCTGCATAAGCTAGTTTTAAAGGCCAAACCATTAATTACAATCTCACATCACAGTATCACTATATGTCGTCATGCAGATAACCTCATTCAAATCACGCACACAAATCAATTCGTCCAAAAACTTTTGTGGAAACAAAATCGTTACCTTGCTCTCATGTGTATCGTAGTGAAGAAGAATCGAATAGCTTCGAAACTCAGAGAAGGAGAATTGTTTTCTGGCTGCCGGAATATTGATTTTTCGGCGTCACCTATAGACTCAACCCATCAACCAAACTTCTTCATCCTTACCGGCGTCACCTACAGACCTAACCCATCAACTAAATTCCGGCGGCAAGCTCTCATCAACCAAACTCCGGCCATAACACCAGTCCAAATTTCGCCGCCGTCGCTTCCCTGTCACCCTTCATATAGTGAGGGAGGGCTTTGACGCCGAACTGTGCAAAGGTGGGTTGGGACTTTGCGACTCGGTCCGAGATGGACTCGGAAGTGACAGTGTTGAAAAGAGTGATGAGAGTTATGAGGAGGAAGATGAGATGGTTCAAGACGATTGCAGAGATGTGAGAGTGCAGAGAGAGAAGTTTGGAGGAGAGAGAAAGTGGTGAGGAAATGGGTTTGCTGCTTAGGGGAGTATGTGTGAGAGAATGATGAGAGAAGGTGTTGATGTGTGCAACGGTTAGGATTGCTACATGGTGGTCTCGAGGCTACGTGTACAAACAGTGTGTGTATATATATATATTAACAAAGGAGGTTTTTTTGTTATTTAAGATTATATATATTTTGTATTAACAATTTGAGAGCAAAAGAGTCAATTCACAGACAAAAAGTAAATAAGAGTGTAAGTGAAAGTTAAAATCAAAATTTTTATTCATCTAAAATATGGGCTAACCTCTTGAGTATAATTTATCCAAGACTTTATTGGAAGCACAGTTGACCAATTCATGCACAAACACAGTCACACACACAAACTGATCTCTCTATCTATATGTATGTGTTTGTTTCGTTAATCAGCTCTAAGGGGAGTAAGTATAGGCCATACCTCACTTTCTCTCTCCTCTCTCTCTCTCTCTCTAAATTTGTACTGTAAATAATATGGAGGGTGTTGGGAGGAAGAGGAAGATGGAGAAGGAACAAGAAGAAGAAGAAGATGAAAATGAGAAGATGGAGAGGTTCTTTGCTTTGATAAAAAGAACCCGAGAGGTCCGCCAAATGATGGGCATGGACGGAGAAAAGAAGAAAGCTTCTGATCAAGAAGATAAGCCGCCGGTGGTGTCCGCCGTTTGGAATCCGATTTTCAGGCCAGAGGATTTCGTCGAGCTGGTTCGTGCTAATCCTCAGTCTAAAGCTCATCATGATCATGATCACGATCACGATCACGATGATCATGCAATTACTCCACCAGTACTACCAGTAGTAGTAGTAGCAGCAGGTCCTTCTAGGAGAGAAGAAGATGAAAGTCAACAACAAGAACATGATAAAGAAGGAGGTGGGGTCCGTGGGGATGGAGATGGCTTGGACCTCAAGCTTTCTCTGTAGTTAGTGGGTTAATTTGGGGAATTCATGTGCATTAGGTGTTGAATAATGTAATTTACTGGTTCATTCAACTATTCCATATTATTTGATGGGTAGTTGAAAACATATATGTACATATACATGAATGTGCACTTGTTCTTCTTTAATCATTTTCTAGTTAGATATTTTAAAAGTTTAAACTGCTTTTGTTCCTAATTAATGGACTGTAATGGCTTTCCCACCAAGTCTACTTACTTGACCCTACTTAATTATCACATCAAGAATCAATGAACATATTAAAAGATATTTTAAAATCTGAATTAATATATATATATATATATATATATATATATATATATATATAGTTGAAAACATATATGTACATATACATGAATGTGCACTTGTTCTTCTTTAATCATTTTCTAGTTAGATATTTTAAAAGTTTAAACTGCTTTTGTTCCTAATTAATGGACTGTAATGGCTTTCCCACCAAGTCTACTTCCTTGACCCTACTTAATTATCACATCAAGAATCAATGAACATATTAAAAGATATTTTAAAATCTGAATTAATATATATATATATAATAAGGAAAAAAATCACATAACCTCCTGTATTATCATTCTCGTGCAAAAAAATCTTTACGAAAATTTAACACCCCCTAAACTATAAAATGTTATCAAGTTATCCCGCCCCCATATTGATATGAAAGGACAAAACTATTCTTATGATTTAATATTAAATTAAAAATTAAAAATTATTATTGTAGAATTACAAAAATAACACGGAGTCTTCATCCTCAACACCCTCTCTTTCTAAAACTCTCACCAGACCCATTGTCCATTGATCTTCAATCCGAAGCTCACCTGTAATTTAATGGCCTCACAAGAAACCACACCCATAGCAAAGAGAACAACCAGTTTCTTAAAACTACGGATGTTCCCTCAGTCTCCACTTAGTTTCTTCCAGTTCTTTTAACTGCATTTACAGTATATGTTTACACACGCGTGTATTTGTGAGTGAAAATAACAAATTTTCCCAAGAAAAACACACACACACACACACACAAATTGAAAAGTTGGCTAACGTAAATAACAAATAAAAGAAACCTATAAAAGGGAAAAACCAAGCAAGCCCCTCCTATTTAAACCAAGCAGATCGAGGATCCTTAACAGGCCAATATTGTTCAAAGACTAAACATTTGCACCAGGTCTTGCAAATGAACACCAAGATTCCGAAAATCTGCCTTGCAATTTGAGAAGCTGCTTTTTTTTTTTTCTAATTAATTTGAGAAGCTTTACCATCAATTAAGAACTATTTTCTAGATTATAAATGTGACTTCCTATATATAATTCATTTCTCATGCATATAAAAAAACTAAAACATAAATTGAGTCGGATGTCTTGCAAGAGTGTAAGAGCCCACCACGAATAGTTGGTGAGACATCATGTATGTTGTTGCTCTTAAAAACACACAAAAGATCCCATCAAAGGTGACCGGAGAAAGAAGTATACATGCATTTGAACAACAATCTTTGTGACGAAGAGTAATGATACTCACACCGCACATTTGAAGTGAATTGTGCTACAGAATAATTTTTAATTGATCTATTTATATTAAATACAACTAAATGAAAAACTCTACTTCATTATTTGTTATATAATTTATTAATTAAAATAAATAAATTTAACAATTTATGTACAAAAATCATTTTCCTTGGAGAATATGAAAATACCTCAAGGAATATTTACTCCATGATTGATTTCCATACGAAATCATGAGTAAGCTTAACGTCAGATTTGGCGAAAGCTCTACCTATATACATTTATGGTAGGTCATTATGGCCCAAACTAGTTGGTACCATACTAGAAGGTGTTCATAAATTATTGCAGAGGTTAAAATTTCAATTTATATCATTGTTGATGATGATGACTTATATTGCTGACAATCACACGTGGAACGATATGATCATAAGCCCTGTAAACGGGTCCCATTGGGCAAGGAAATCGTGCAAGATGCTCAATATTATTATTATTACGATCGATATCGATCCATCTGATAAAAAATATTCACAATTTGATTTGATGGATTCCATAATTTGATCCAAAGAAGTATTTGATTTTGTAATTTATCAGATATTCGTTCTAATACCTGAAATATTTGTCCTGTTAAAATTTTTAAAGTAAATTAAGAAAAGTGAGAGAAAGATGACCACTGTGTGAACCAAAAAATGGAAGAAATGAGACATTTGATACTTAGTTAAATAAAAATAATAATGAAGAGTGAAGAAAAACTTATATAACTTTCGAGTTCTAAATTTTTAATACCATACAAAATAAAATATTATGTGAACAACATATTTTGTTTATGTTTTTTCAACTGTATACCAATTGAATGACGGATAATATATGTATAACATAGTATTATATATTATATTTGGTGGGATCATATTATTAACAGATAAGATCGACCCATATTAACGTACCTACCTGAGTTGTATAATTTAAAGCTGTTTTTATTTTCATTTGACAATAAAGCAGTAGAAGCCGAAGACTAATACTATGACTTGATTCGATAAACTCAAACCACATTTATATCTAAGCTGTGAAATTTGGGGCCCTGTTTTTGTTTTCATTTGACAATAAAGTCAACATGTTTGAAAACAATTAAAAAATAGACGATGTCCTATATCATGCTAAGTCCAATTACCATTTTAAAAGGTTACAAGTATTAATTCTACGCAAGCCTAGTAACATGCTCACTTCTTAATAGACAATTCTAGGTCATGTTGGAATGATTACTGAACTCGAAAAATAATAGCAGCAGTAATCAGAAGTGGTCCAATTTAATCTGTGATCTTAATTAACTGAGAAGTCAAAACAGTGCAGTCTCTCTCTCTCTCTCTCTCTGTGTGGTGTGTTTGTGTGTGTGTGTGAGAGAGAGACAGAGAGCGGGGGAGATATTTGTTGGACTAGAATCCTTCAGGAGAATCCTTCACGCACTGTAGCGATGGTAAAAGAGGAAAAATAGGACCTTGGGTAAAAAAGGTGTACACACACAGATACATATACGAACAATACACACAGACGAAATTATACATACATACATACACAAAATTATACCTATTGAAACTCATGTTTAAGCGGCAAATTGAAAATTCCAAAACAGATTTAGCGTCTCTTCTTCTAATCTTCTTTCTTCTTCTTCTTCTTCTTCTCTCCCAATTTTTCTTCCTTCTTTCTAAATTTACAATTTCTTTCCAAAGGTTTGATCTGGGAGTGATGCAATGGTATGACGTCATCACCAATGATATGGGAGACAAAACAATAGGGAGAGGGTATATAGAAGATTCAAATTGAAGGCACTGCCTGTGGACTACATTCAAAGAAATGTCACCAAACTAAATTGATAGGTGGTGGTTGTAGTACACTTTTAATGTGTCCCACTTTACACAGCATTTTTTCAACGATTTAGACTTTAGGTTCTTCATACTTGATATCAAGAGTGACAATTCATCGAAATATATAGATCTAAAACTGAACTATATACAAACCATTAAACAGACTGGTTAGCAACCATGGAAGAGAACAGAAAAAAGAGAGCGGGTCGAGATGAGGAGGAAGACATGGATGATGAAGAAAAGATCGAAAAATTCTTTGCAATCATCAGAAGGTTCCAAGATGCCCGTGCATTTGGGATTATCGGTTTGCACGAAACACAGGCGCGTCGAGCAGTGAAGAAGGTTCATATCCGACAACCTGGCTGGATTCCTTCGTTCGAAAGAGAAGATTTTGCAGAGCTAGGGCGTAGAAATGCGAAAAATATTAAGCCAATCTCTGTTGCGGAAAGCGCGAGAAAGGAAGAGAGGAAGGAAGAAAAATGCAAGGGATTAAACCTCAATCTTACCTTGTAATGTATAATAGTATGATCTTATCATTCTCATCCTGGTTATTATGTAGTTCTTGAATTTATGTAAGCTTGCATGTTCTTATGTTGCGTCTTAAACCAGTTTTATGTAAATATGACGAGTTTTAGAATTAATGCTTGAACAGTGATAGGTGAACAGTGATAAGGGAACCGAAAGGTATCCCTGAATTAATCACCGAAACTGACATTGTCTAGCCACGTCAGATTCTCACCTTTTTTGTGCGAGGGAGCGAAAGAGTCCATCAAGTGCAGGTTAAAAAAAAAAAAAGTGGGAAGGTGATCGTGAAAAAGGAATATCAGAATTTTTTTTTTTCATAATTGATATATTTTAGAATTTACACTGACTAGATATATCAAATTAAATTACTGTACCGATTGAATTGCTGCTGGAGAAGAAAACTTATTCAAAACCCTAAATAGAGAGAGAGAGTCAATCCCGAACCAAATAGTGATGTTGTGAATACTCCTACATTTTTGTGCGTGATTCGAATACAAGATGATCATGTAATTCTTAAAATCATATCATTGAGTAATATCTAAATCTATTGATAAATTTGTAAAAAATTTTTTTTGAATATTTATGATCTATTACTAACATATATGTAATTGTGTGTGTATATATATATTTCTATTTGTATATATTCACTTCTTCCGGTCATCTTCACTGTATTTATCGCTACATTACCTTCTCAAACAAATTTTTTTTTTTCAATTTATTTTAGGGGTGAGCTAAGCATGTAATGACTCTTTTACTCTTCAGGCACAAGAAGTTTTAGAGAAGTTTTAAAGAATCTGACGTGCCAAGCCACGTTAGATTCAATTGTTTTTTTGGGATTACCCTTCGCCCTCTCATCATTTTCCTTAACGCATACAGAGTTAATAAGGAACGATTTGGTAACATATGATTTGAAAGGAGCTTAAATAAATGGAATGGAAAAATATAATTTACTTAGTCAATTATCTCAAGTAGTTGAGAAAAAGACTATATTGGGTCGGAGTTGAGACACCCCAAGATGAAAAAGAGGGTAGAAAATGCAAAACTGTATCAGCAAGTAAAAAATAAGCGTAGATTTGAAGATTCAAAATCTGAAACTGTATAATTCATCTAGGTTACATCTTATCATTTTTTGAACCGTGTCCAAGCTACACCCAACAGAGCATATGAGCACTGAATATTTCAAAGAATACCACAATATCTGAAAATATTTTAATCTGAATAATTATTTCAACATTATTTTATCAAATGCATGATAATGATGTGTATGCTGTAAAAACTTGCATTCTATAAAGATTTGATTCAGCAATAAGACATATATTTTCTGGCAAAGAGAAATATAATTAGCTCAAGAGGAAACATTACAATCATTGACAGCTTCAAGGACAGTAGAAGATGGAACAGTCTCCAAAATTGCAACACCCTCCTTCGCTAAGAAGCATGAATTTGATAGAGCATGAGCAACTTTGTTAGCAGATCTTCTCACGAAACCAAAATTACACTCATCAAATTCCTTTGAGAAGTTGACGATATCAAGCCGAACCAACTGGATTTCCACAGAGACCAGCAGTTTACCCAGCACTGCTTGGCACAAGACTTTTGCATCACCGTCAAAGACGACTTTCTTGAAACCCCAGATTTGTAGCTAGACGCAAGGCATGACTCAGAACATCAGCTTCTGCGGAAAGAGCATTACTAACATTCTGCATTGGCACCACATCAGCTTTTAGAATCTGACCAACTGAATTACGAAAAACAAAACCCCCTCTAGTAGCCAAATCTTAAGAAAAGAAGGTAGCAGCAACGTTACATTTAATCCAGTCCGTATTTGGAGGCCCCCAATTTTGATCTTTAACCGGAACTCTTATGTATTATTTTATAGTCCTTGCTTTTACTCTCGACTCTCGAGAGCTTGATGCTAGATCCGCTAGAGTAGTCGGGATGACCCTATAAAGTCATATAGGGTTACTATAGTCTTTTTGTCCGAAAGATGTTACTGTCGTATTGAATGCACATCCTTTCAAAAGCGGCGGTAGCTGGGACGCAATAAATGTGATTATAAGTGTTGTAGCCGGAACACATGTGGGTCAGCAGGCTCGTCTTCGAGGTACCTTGGCCAAGGTCTTTGCTCTTGAGCGAAAGTGGAGCGCTGAGGGCTCGCCATCTGTGATTAGAACGCCATTTGTCTACGCCTCTACTGCCACGTGTAACCATGGGATACGTCCCCTACACCATCCAACTGCTAACATTCACTGCTCCCATATCAAGCCTTAAGGGAAGAACTTGCCAACTAAAGTAGCTTGTCAGGCTTGTCTGCACTTCATAAAGATCCTTTGATTCAACGCCTTCACCACAGATCATACACAAGGGTTCAATGTTCAATACTCCAATTTTTAGGACCTTATGAACTGTAATTTTGATGTGACAACAACTCCACAATAAGTGTTTTAAGTTTGTTCTGTGTGTTACCATACCAAATACTTCTTTAGACCTGCTTCATTGAATCTAGGGGCAGCAATGGGGCGGGGCGGGGATCTCATTCCCCATCCCCATTTCCGTTAAATTTTTCAATCCCCATCCCCGCTTAAAATTTCACCACCACCCCCATACCCGCCACCGACCCCGACCCCTTATCCCTGGCCCCATTTAACATATATATTTATAAAAAAAACATAATTTTTCTTATTTTCATACATATACTAAATCTAATTTAGTAATAAATTATTATATGTAAGAATATATTAGTAATTTCACACTTAATTGGAGCGGACGGGTTTACCCCATCCTTCCCATGCCCCTGGCGAGTTTTCAAAATTTACCCCAATTCCCATCCCTGTTTATATAAAAGGGTCCCTATCCCCGTTATAAACGGGACGGGGCGGGGATGGGATTTTGCCATCCTTAATTGAATCTCTAAGGTAGGCTGACTATACAGATAACCTTCCATTCCTCACCAATCCCTAAAAGCACTTGACTTCACCTACAGTTTCAAGCAATAAGATGCGTATAGCATATGCGGATAAAGGGAGAACATCAAGAAGATGAGCAGATAGAGGACAAATCAAATGAAGTACAAGTGTACAACTAATATAGAAGTACTTGGCAGATAACTTCGAGCAGGATTAGGGATGGCAATTTAAATCGCTTCCACTTTCCAAAAAAAAAAAAATTTAAATCGCCTCCGCGGTTACCCGCTCCATCCCGTCCCATTTTTTATAGTTTTGGGGAACCGTTTTGCTTATTTGGGCGGGAATGATTTGATATAATAAAAATCCGTGTGGGTTTGGTGCAAGGGCAGGGGATATCGCCCCGCACCGTTTAGATAGGCTAATTACTTAAGCACCCTTATTTTATTAGTATATATATATTTTTCACTATATATTAAGTACCTCATATAACAATATTAAAGTAAGAAATTAATTTGATTAAAAGAAAAGTTGAAATGGTGAAGAATTGAAGATGAAAAAAAAAAAAAAAAAAAAAAAGAGCAAATCTATTTCAACAATAAATAAATTATGGTCTTAAACGGAGCGAGGCAGGTACCCGCTGGGGTAAAAATGTTAAACGGTTACAGGGATATGGTGAAAACTTCTCCCATTTTGGCGGTTTTGGGCGGAGACGAAGACAGGGTTTTTAACTATTGCTGGGCGGGGGAGGATACACCCGCCCAAACCCGTTCCTATTGCCATCCCTAAGTAGGATATAGTAGTGCATATAAAAAAAAATTTCTCCCCAAAGTAACAAACTAAAATTAAGACAAAGAGAAACACAACACGCATATGATTTTGATTAGAACTATTCTGCATAGTTTGATGAAGGATAGACATCACCCATAAACTTATCGAAGACATCGTTCAAGAAATATTAACACTAATGTATCTCCAATAAAGAAGATCCTTGCTGACAGCATTACTTTGTAGTTACTCCATAAAAGAAAAGTCTATAACCAACATATTATTAGGATTAGAATACAGATTTAAAATATTAACATCAGTGACCCCTCCAAACATCCTTTTATAAGTAGCAGTGATTTAGAACAGTTCAAAGCAATTAATATAACTATCTGGCCTCAGAAAATTTAATATGGGGACCTGTCAAGTATGCATATACATTCTCATT
Organism: Cornus florida; assembly: GCF_030987335.1. Taxonomy (NCBI): domain Eukaryota; kingdom Viridiplantae; phylum Streptophyta; class Magnoliopsida; order Cornales; family Cornaceae; genus Cornus; species Cornus florida. The sequence goes on from NW_026775572.1 coordinate 29,573,011, forward strand.
ATATCTTAAGACCATAAGCTGACCTTAAATCAACTGGTGAACATCAGGTCCAGTGTAATCACCAATAGTCACTGCAAGAACACAAGCCGTCTTTAAAGTGGTGGAACCTATTACCATCCCTCAATATGATTTCTCGCCCTGTGATCTTTGCAATTAACTTAATTGCAGAATGGCAATCCCCACAAACTCTTCATTACACGAATAAAGAACACGAATGATTGGTGATTCATCTAGTGGCAGGTTCTTCATCCTTCGGGCACTTTCAATGGCCCACCTAATTTCACCAGCAGCCTTGTGATCAGTGAATGCTCAGGGTGGGGCATGTTATCCTCCTCCTGTGAACATATGGACTTTCTTCTCCACCTCAATCCAGCTACAACCAGGTGATTTGATCACCTGTCTAGACCTCATGTTTTTCCTCAGCTCTGCAACATCGGCCCACCTACCATTTGACGCATACATATTTGATAGCAAGATATAAGGCCCAGCATTTTTGGGCTAAAATTGTAAAAGTTTCTACGCTGCAACTTCAGCCAAATCCAAGTTCATGTGGGTTCTATAGGCACCCAATAAAGAACTCCAAACAATAGCATCTGCTTCCACTGGCATCTCTTTAATTAAATTCATTGCTTCATTTACTTGGCCTGCTCGGCCAAGCAGATCAACCATATACATTGTGATCAAAACTGAGGCAACGTACACATCAGACACGAACTGGGATCTGATCAACTGGGCATGAACCTGTCTACCATGGTCAAGACTGGTCAGGCTGGCACAAACAGAAAGAACACTTATAAAAGACGGGAAATTCAGCCGAACTCCTTGTCTTTGCATCAAAGCAAACAAATTAAGTGCTTCCAGTTCAAACCCTTTCCGTTCATAAACCTTAATCATCGTACTCCAAGTCCCATCATCCTTCTCCTTCATCTGATCAAAAAGCTGCCTTGCTTTAGCAACCTCCCCATTCTGGCCAAAAGCAAGTATCATTGTGTTATAAGATACAACTGACTTCATGGGCATTGCCTCAAAAAGTTCCCAGGCCTCTTCAATCCGTCCACATCAAGTGTAACCCATCAGCATAGCTGTCCATGACACCTCATTCTTCTCTGGCATTACTTCAAAAAGCTTCCTAGCAATATCCACCTGCTGATTCTGTGCATAACCAGAAACCATTGCAGTCCAAGAAAAAACATTTCGACAAGGCATCTCATCAAAAATCTCACGTGCTTCAGGCATACGACCTTCTTGACAATACCCATTTATCATACTAGTCCGAGCAACTACATCCTTCACCGGCATCATATCAAAAAGTCGGCGAGCCTCATCAATTCGATATGTATTACTTCTGTATATTGAATCTAAAATCAAACAATGTTTATCGCTTTAGTGGATTATTTTTTGGCCGGTTAATGTGTCGAGAGCAATGGAAAATTCTAGGACATTCGGAGTAAGTTGATTGTAGAGTTGATAAATACTTGAGGAGTGTTCTTAGATAGTATGGAGTAGTTTCTTCCACTCACTCATAAACTTTCCTATATATAGACAATTTATGCATTCTCATTAATGGCTAAATTCTATGGTTGCCACGCAATTCTAACTTGATCTATAAGTATTTTCTTTTCGGAACCTCGCAGACCCATTGTTTCCAACTGAATCCGATGTGAGACAAAAACTCATTGGGACCCCGATCCAATGTAAGGTAAGAACACATAGCTTCGACCTAATAACGATCAAGACCAGCCCTCTACAAGGCAAGAACCTATTGTTAAACCCATCATTGGGACCGGTGGGCAAGAACCTATTGTTAAACCCATCATTGGGACCCGGTCAATGGACCGGGTAACAACCGGGAGACTGGGTGTGAGCGTCTGGCCTGATACCATTTGTCACGGACACAATTCAACCCAAACGATTAATCGTTTGCCAAGTGGTGTTAATGCTCATCCTTATATACCCAAGACCCTTCCCATCCAGATCATGTGGCACAAGAATCCATAACACAAGACAGTAATGGCAATAATTGAGCCACAAATTTCGTTACCCATTGCCACAATGATCTATCCAGTTTACTGTCAAAGATTTTACAAACAATCAGAAATCCATGCGACTCCAGAAGATTTGGCTGGCAGATCACTTCGTAGTGCTATGTTTAGTTGTTAAAGGGGTTTGAATTGTAAGGCTCTGAGGACCTTCCAATCTGCAACTTATAAATGTTGGATGAGTGGTATTGATGCAACTTATTGTTTGTACTCAACAAAGCATTTTCCCAACTATCATTTGCGTAACAGTAAATACCTCCAAAATAGTCGAGAAAACCCAGAAAATATTTGCAAATACAAGACAATTATACTTTTGAAGCATACACAAAATTACATTAGGAATTTTATTCTCATTCCAATTCATAAGAGCCTAAACAGCGTCTTCGTTTCTCATACAAGTATTATGCAAAAAATGTGGGAAAAAAATAATGAATTTTCTCTGTTATTATAGATGCAAAACAACAACTTAACATTAGGGAGAAGATATATATGAATTACAAATTGATAAAGAAGGAAAGCACAATACTCAATCATGAACCAATCTATGAGACTCCTTTTTCTTTTTGTGTGCGAGCGTGTGAAAGTATAGACTACTTAGTGCTGCAAATGAGCCGAGCTGAGCCGAGCTTTACCATGTTTGGGCTCGGCTCGCCAGTGCCAGGAGTGTGCTTGGGCTCGGGATCGTGCAAGCCTGGCTCAAGCTCGGCGCATCTTCCTCTGATCCCATCAACACTAAAATGAGATTGAGACTCGTAAGAGAAAGAAAAACAGATTTGAGAAAAGAAACCCAAGAAAGAGATTTGAGAGACAGAGATCTATGAATACCGTCATTGATGAGCAAGAGGAAGATGTGTTGAATTGAGACCAGTAAGAGAGGAAGAAGGACGCTTTGTTGAAACTGAAAGTTGCACTGCCAGATATGTTGGGGCTGCGAGATTTGTTAGGGATTTTATCTCAAATGGAATCAACGGCTGATACATACATAATATATATATATGTGTGTGATGATAGGGTAAACAAGTTAAGTGGACTTGGGCTTAAGTTGAAACATTTTGGGCTTAAAGAAGAATCAAGTTGGGCTGAATTTATATTATATGGGCTAAAAAAATTGTATAGAAGATTTTTAAAAAATAAATTAATTAACATTTTACTAAACGAGCCTGTTCACGAGCCTAACAAGCCTAAAAACTGTGTTCAAGCTCGGCTCGTTTACTAAACGAACGAGCCTGAGCCGAGCCGAAACTGTTTATGAACAGCTCGGTTCATTTGCAGCCCTAACTACTAAATAAAAATGAAGGAGCAATAGGAGGAAATATGAACCTTGTTCCACTTAGGCCACCTCAACTTTTGGAGGTTCTTGTTATTAGTAGAAATAAAACTACTGCCTCAGAACTCTGTTTGAGCTCAGGACAAAATTTTCTTCACCACCAATGGTGGAATGCAGCCACCCTGCAGCCCAACCATTGTTCAATGCACGGACGGCAGCTTGGGCTGGAACCCAGTCACACGACTGCCCTCAACTTGTTTTTCAAAATCTGAAAGACCGTTTGCCTTCCTCTCTTTCCTTCTTTTACTCTCCTCATCTCTTTCTTTCCTCAGCCAACTCTCAACAGTTCTCTGCAAATCCATTCCCACAAGGCATAAACAATACATAGACCCAACAAGTTGGTACAAACTTCAACAAAATAATTATAATGAAAATTCAAAGAAAAATTTCAAGTGGAAGACTAAATCAAGAGAAACCTCACTTGCCAATAATGATATTACACCATATCCATATTTTTGGTTGCGTAAATTTAAATCCAACAATATTAAAGAACACCAAACTGACTGGAGGTGCTATAGTTGGAGGATTTTTGTGTTTAAAAGACTGCGGAAACTGACCATTAGTGACAAATTGGTATTCTCCTTAATTTTGTCCATTGGCATTGCTAATTGCAACTTCCCGTGAGCCACATAAACCTGGAAACAACATAATGATTTTTAGAACTAAGTAGAATAAAAAAAACAAAAACAGAAATTTAGATATGAAACATGGACAAAAAATGGATTTGTTACATACAATATGTGATGGCGAATCATCAAGACCATCGAAGATATGTGTAGCATAGATAATTGTAGCACCTCGCTCTTCACATTCCTTTCTGAGAAACTTCAGAAGGTCAGCCCTTGCCAGCACATCAAGGTCAACCGTAAACTCATCAAGAAGAAGAACCTAGACAAAAAGAAGTGCAACTTTGGATGAAAAGAAGATCTCAAGAATTTAGCCAAGAAAGGTTGAAATGTAAACATTTACATCTGAAAACCTAAATGTCATGCAACAGATGAAGATACCTTGAATGGCTTTAGCAGACCCATACAGATCTGCACTCGTCTTCTCTGACCATCAGATACCTTGTGCATTCTCCAAGATAGATCAATATCTAGCACCTACATTATTGAGTAATGGAGTAATTTGATTATAACTTGAGAAACAACATATTGCCTAGGCCTAAAGGTTGAGACATGACGATGCCCACAAATTTAATAGTCACTTTTTCAAAGATGTACACACAGAGGAAAGAACCATTACTCTTAACTTCTCTTTACCATCCTAAAGAATGCAATTAACCCGTAGTTAGTTAAAAATTATTGTTTTTGAAATTTATCTAAAATTTTCTACTCCTTGACCATTTTGAACAATCCATATACAGAATGACGTCGCACCAAACTTTGTTCCAATTTTCCCTAGCCTTTTGGCAGTTCTGCATGAAAAACAGAACACCAATTTATATGTTCATTAATATTTATGCACTCTAAGTAGGACTAGACGAGTATATTAGAGTACAATTCTGGAAAATATATAGGTAAACATGTATGATGGAAGCATGACTACAATATGGAAGGCTATAATATAAGAAGTGACATTTTAGTTACTATAGCTTATAGGCTTACATAAAGTTCAGCACTTAATTATAAATGGACTGATAAGACAGATTTAGCGTGAAAATCCATGCTATATGATTTTTTTTTTTGTTTTGATAAGTAATAGTTGAATAAAAAGGCGGTCAAAAGGGGAACGCGTCCCTTATACAAAAGTGGACATGCTATATGATATTTGATGATGATATTATTTTGATGTCAAACTAAGTAGGGATAAATGCCAAATTAGAAATGTGAAGAGACTATAATTAAGAGGCTTAAGATAACTAGAATGAGAACATAATATGTGAAATGAAAATACATATGTAGTAAAAATTGAGTCAAGAAATTTAAAAGCAAAAACTTTATAATAGTCACAAAGATAGAGTGTTGAAGGTGATATTGCTCATAGAATCAAAGTGTGATGTATTAGATGGTGAAGTGTTTCTTGAGTGATCATCGGACACCTCTAAAATTGAAGGTAATTTCTTTAAAATAGATATGAGGATCCGTACTTCATGAAACAAAATATTGGGTCCCTAAGAACCAACTTCTTCAAACTAAGGATGCAGAGATAGAAGTATGATAAGATCATAAAAATAAAAAGTAGAATTAGATATGAATCTCGTGATCTGCCATAGGAACTTGGAGTCTTGCATTTGTAAAACCATTGAAGTAGCACCATTGGAAATAACGTGAAAAAAACCATTAACATGGTTTGGTTATGTAGACAAAACTAACAACACTAACGAAGAAGAGTGACATGGTGTGTGAAGAGGATCACATTAGGCGAAGAGGAAGACCAATATTAACATGAACTGAGATAGTGAAATAAATGATAACATGTGGTTAAAATAAAAGTTGTGACCTCAGATGGAGCAAAAAAAAAATGAACCAAGATTCATGTATGACTCCATAATTGGTACAAATTAAGTTGAATTGAGTTGAACGTTGCATATTAGGAACTAAATTTCCATTAACGAAAATTAGTTCAATTAGCCCAAACTCGGTGTAGAGATGAATTTTTCATTCTGGAATCTTTATTTACAAGTTTACTAATTTTCTAATAAATAGTTTATCATGTTTTATCACTCGAACCACGTGCACACAACATATAAAATTATGCTAATAAAGTCAAAGACTCTCACAAGAAAGACTTTGGCATCTTACCTTGATAAGTTCAGCTCTTCTTTGAGGATTACTTCATGCTACTCCAAATATCATTTTCTCAGCAGAAACATCCGTTTGTATTGGAACCTCAAAACCAGCAAAAGCCACTTCTCTCCTCCACTGGAATTGAAAATTAAAAATTTTCACAATTAGATATTACTTGGTTGTTACTTATATTTTTGAAGCCATAGATGACCCGATGAAATTCCAAAAGTTTTGTCAGCCAACATACATAACTGACTGCAACTTAAAATCGCCAAACATTGTAAAATTAGATTTGATTCAGGGAAAATCAGGAACCCCAAAAAAGAAGCCAGCACCTCAAAAAAAGGGGTTTTTTTTTTTTTTTTTTTTTGTTAGGTAAGTACTCACACACACATTTCACAAATTGCCCACGATAGGGCTCGAACCTCTCACCTCACCTCCCCTTTGAGGGAGGAGAGGTTATAGTTAGGGCTAATGGCCCATTAAAAAAAGAAAGAAAAAAGCTATATTTAGAAAATTTCAGATGAAATAAAACATAGAAATTTTGACCACTTTAATACTTCTTTTTCATGATTAAGGCTCATAATTTGGATCAATTATATAAGATTTTGGATGAGAAAGGCCCAAAAAAAATTGGAAATAAATAATTTGGATCTTCCAGCTGAATATTCATCACTGAAACAGGAAATCATACATTTGCAACTTGAAAACAAATGCATAAGCAACTGATAACCTTACATAAGTTCAACCTTCTGTTTGCTATCAAAGAATTAGACAGCTAACAACAGAAACATCCAACTGATATTTTCCAATTTCTAGCAGAAAAACCAATTATCAAACAGCTATTCAAAAATACATACCAATAAATAATGTATATAATTCATAGAATTAAGTGATATAAAACAAAAAAATACAAACCTCGCCACCAAGATAAAAGAGATCACCGGAAGACATGAGATTGGTGTCATGGAAAGCCGATCTTCTGAGCACACAAACCATATCTGGCTCCACCATGTGCTTCCCTCCCAATATCTTCAGAATTGAGGTTTTCCCTGTCACATTGACATCAATCCAATTAGCGAAACACATAGAGAGATGAGAATTTCAGATACGCCCTGGCGCCCTGCTTGGTTGCTGAGAAAATGCAAACGAAACGAAAATTTAACGTAAAATTAATACAATACACAAATGATTTTGATTAGGAACTATTCTGTATAGTTTGATGAAGTATAAACATCACCCATAAACTTAACGATGACATCGTTCAAGAAATATTAATACTAATGCACGTCCAAAAAAGAAGATCCTTGCTGACAGCATTACTTTGTAATTACTCCATATAAGAAAACTCTATAACCAACATATTATTAGGATTACAATACAGATTTAAGATATTAACATCATAGCCCCTCCAAACATCCTTTTATAAGTAACAGTGATTTAGAACAGTTCAAAGCAATTAATATAACTATCTGGCCTCAGAAGATTTAATATGGGGACCTGTCAAGTATGCATATATATTCTCATTATCATAAGACCATAAGCTGACCTTAAATCAATTGGTGAACATCAGGTCCAGTGTAATCACCAATAGTCCCTGCAAGAACACAAGCCGTCTTTAAAGTGGTGGAATCTATTAGCATCCCTCAATATGATTTCTCGCCCTGTGATCTTTGCAATTAACTTAATTGCAGAATGGCAATCCCCACAAACCCGAAGGTTCTTCATTACACGAATAGGCATTCCTTCAGGCACTTTCAAAAGTCCATATCCCACAGCCAGTTTCTCGCTATGATGCTGCAAGCTATGCACCTTCTCTTCTTCATCTACATCATGCAGCACAAAGCTACCATCAGGACAATACCCAGCTTCTCTTAATGGCCCACCTAATTTCTCCAGCAGCCTTGTGATCAGTGAATGCTCAGGGTGGGGCATGTTATCTCCTCCTGTGAACATATGGACTTTCTTCTCCACCTCAATCCAGCTACAACCAGGTGATTTGATCACCTGTCTTGACCTCATGTTTTTCCTCAGCTCTGCAACATCAGCCCATCTACCTTTTGACGCATACATATTTGATAGCAAGATATAAGGCCCAGCATTTTTGGGCTCAAGTTGTAAAAGTTTCTTTGCTGCAACTTCAGCCAAATCCAAGTTCATGTGGGTTCTACAGGCACCCAATAAAGAACCCCAAACAATAGCATCTGCTCCCACTGGCATCTCTTTAATTAAATTCATTGCTTCATTTACTTGGCCTGCTCGGCCAAGCAGATCAACCATACAAGCATAATGTTCAGTTGTTGGTTCCACTAGATACTTGGATTTCATGGACTCGAAAAGTTTAAGCCCTTCTTTTACTTTTCCAGTGTACCCACAAGCTGAGAGAACTCCAATAAAAGTAACATCATCTGCTGCAACACCTAAAGAACACATTTCATAGAATACTTGTAAAGCTTTCTCTCCAAAGCCATGTTGAGCGTAGCCTGTGATAATAGAGTTCCACATAACAATATCCTTAGGAGAAAATCTATCGAACACCTCTTTCCCCTTAACAAGATCACCGCATTTAATATACATTGTGATCAAAACTGAGGCAACGTACACATCAGACACGAACTGGGATCTGATCAACTGGGCATGAACCTGTCTACCATGGTCAAGACTGGCCAGGCTGGCACAAACAGAAAGAACACTTATAAAAGACGGGAAATTCAGCCGAACTCCTTGTCTTTGCATCAAAGCAAACAAATTAAGTGCTTCCAGTTCAAACCCTTTCCGTTCATAAACCTTAATCATCGTACTCCAAGTCCCATCATCCTTCTCCTTCATCTGATCAAAAAGCTGCCTTGCTTTAGCAACCTCCCCATTCTGGCCAAAAGCAAGTATCATTGTGTTATAAGATACAACTGACTTCATGGGCATTGCCTCAAAAAGTTCCCAGGCCTCTTCAATCCGTCCACATCGAGTGTAACCCATCAGCATAGCTGTCCATGACACCTCATTCTTCTCTGGCATTACTTCAAAAAGCTTCCTAGCAATATCCACCTGCTGATTCTGTGCATAACCAGAAACCATAGCAGTCCAAGAAAAAACATTTCGACAAGGCATAGCATCAAAAACCTCACGTGCTTCAGGCATACGACCTTCTTGACAATACCCATTTATCATACTAGTCTGAGCAACTACATCCTTCACCGGCATCATATCAAAAAGTCGGCGAGCCTCATCAATTCGACGGCCTTGAATTAGGCCACCCAGCATCACCGTCCACGATACAACATTCCTCTCAGGCATTTGCCAAAAAAGTGATTCCGCCTCTGAAATCAACCCCTCTTCAACATGCCCTCTTACCAGCGCAGTCCACGAAACAACATTCCGCTCTGGCATCCTATCAAATACTTTCCGAGCCTCCTTTAGCATTTTATTCTTGACATACCCTGAAATCAGCCCATTCCAAGAAACAGTGTTTCTTTCAGGCATTCTATCAAACAGAAACCGGGCTTCATTCGGTTGATGATTCTGAAAGTACCCAGCAATGATGGAATTCCAAGAAACAATACTCTTATGGGGCATTTGATCAAACACTTTTCGTGCATTTTCGATTTGGCCAATACGTGCAAACCTAGCTATCTGAGAATTAGCTGAAATCGCTATACTTGAGCAGTATGTTCGATACTGCATCAACAAAAACTGCATCGATTGACCAGAACCTTAACAACCCGAATAAAAAGGCAATTAATTTCGACTTTTAGTGTTAATTTAGGGGTTTTTTAGACACCCATCAATCAAATTTTAGCAGAAAAATATGCAATGATGAATAATTAAAAAAAATGAAAATAGGAAGAAAATGTTCTACAATGAGTCGATGATGATTCAAGTTTTAACAACAATGAGATGATCTCAGTTGAATGGGGGAAGGCGGGAATAAAAACTAGGGCAACGTGTCACTATCTCTGACTTCTATACAGACTCTTCATCGTCGAACCGTTAAATCAGATCGAACCGTACGATTTTATCCGGTTTTATAATAAAACGGTTTTGGTTCCTATTCTAAAAATTAAAAAGTTCACTTTGGATTTCAATTACACCTCTATGAAACTTCTCTCTCTACCATTTATAATAGTGGCACATGGTAAGAAATTAAAAGACGATAGTAAGGCCTCATTTGGGCAAACGTTTTCACTTTCATTCAAAATTTGTTTTGCAGATTTTTGAGTGTTTTGTGTTGCGAGTAGCGTAAACAAAACATCAAAATGCATTTGATAACTTTGTTGCGTTTTGACTTTTGATATTGATGATAATGACTCTATTTAGAACGTGGGCATGCACGTCTATCAGGATTTTGTTAAATTTGTGAGTTTGCTTTTTAATAGTGGATTCACAATAATAAAAAAAAATTTCCACTTAACCAATTGTGTTTGTGCATTTTTCTTTCACATTACAATTAAGAGTGGGTTCACAATCATGGGTCAGGAAGATTCTTCTTCTTCTTCTTCTTTTTTAACATAATTAAAGAAAATTATTTGGAGTGAGAAACTCCGAATTCGAACGTGAAGAAATTTTCTTTTACCAAAAAGAAAATGTTTTGGAGTGAGAATTTTGAATTCGACCGTGTGAGATTTTTCTTTCTTTTCATAAAAAAAAATGCCTTGGTGTGAGAAATTTCAAATTTGAACGTGAGAAGACAGGGCCGGCCCTGAGATTCCAAATATTTTGAGAGGCCCTAAGCGAACTTTCGAATGTGAGGCCCTTGAGTATCACACGCGCAAAAAAAGAATTACAAGAGTGCGAAATTTTAACACGATGTTTTCAAAATCTATAGCTAATATAATTGTGCCCCTGTGCATTGTGCAGACAACTAACCAATAACTATAAATTTATCACCACCAACAAATATTTGAGCGCGCGTACAATGTGCATAAGACAACTAACTAATAAGTATAAATCTATCACCACCAATAAATAATTGAGCGTCTGTGCAGTGTGCTTAAGACAACTAACTAATAACTATAAATTTTTATCACCACCAATAAATAATTGTGCGCATGTGCAGTATGCTTAAGACAACTAACTAATAACTATATATTTTTATCACCACCAATAAATAATTGTGCGCATGTGCAGTGCGCATAAGACAGCTAACTAATAACAATAAATTTATCAATTAAAGAGTGCGAAATTTTCACAGGCACAAAATAAAAAATGAAGAGAACAGAAAATTGCAGCTTCTTTTACATTCATTGTTTATATAGCTACTAAAATTTGATGATTACAGATGACAAAAATATGTAGAGATGAGGTGACTATATATATATATATATAGGAGGCTGAACTTGTAGTACTGAAGAAGTAGTGGGACTTTTAGGTTATAAGTGGCATCCACTATCATATATAGTTTTGTCTTTCACTCTTTATATTAACTACACTACACTTTGTGTGTGTTTTTTTTGGGAGCCAATTACCCGCAGTGATTGATTGATCATTGCTACAGAAGACCTGTGCAAATTAATAGAAAAAACCATTAACTTTTGTTTTGTTAAAGCCTGCTCTTGATTTCCATGTGTTTGCACATTCTGATGGCAAGTGCTTTGACAGTATTATTAACTGAAATTCTAGCTGAGCCAACTTCAAATAACATCAATAATGGTGGTATGTATCTTCATATAAAAATAAAAATAAAAAAACCCTTAATTTTGCACTTTTAAGTATGAGCATAATTATTAATTTAGAGATCGAAAAAGTTAATTATTACCTCAACCCGCTAGAAGGGATCCTTAATTTTCGTGGGATTGAATGTGAAAATGCAAAAACTTATGAGGAAAAGGGGTATGATTGCTGCTGTTGTGAGATTGGAGTGGAATTAGGGAGAGGAAAAAAAAAAAAAAAAGTGCCCGCCATAGATTATGGACTCGATCGCCATGAAAGACACATGTAGAAAGGCACACATTTATTAAAATACTAAGAGAATCATACTATATTAATTCAGCTTTTGATAGCCATCACACACAGTGACACACACACAAAAAAAACCATAGTTTGGAAGCTACTTTTCACTATTGGAACAAAGGTAAAGGCCCAAATCAAACGAACCAAAGTTAGAACAAATCAAATGATGAGATGAACGAAAGAAAGAAATATATATAAAAGATCGATTCATGCAAATGGAGAGAGAAGAAAGAAAGAGGATGAGCATACCTCGTCACCTGAGGCGATAGCGGAGGCTGCGTCCTGCCGAGAGTCGAAGCAGATTGTGTCGTCTGAAACTTGCCCTAACTTAATAGTACCTTTTCTTTTTTCCATCCCCTATGGGCCTCAAAATTTGAGGCCCAAGGCGACCAAGACTTGTCCCAACCTCCTTTTTTTTAATTTAAAAAAAAAAAAAAAAAAAAAAAAAAAAAAAAAAAATTGGATTTCAATTACATCCTTGAGGTGCCTCTATGAAACTTCTCACTCTCCCATATTATTATTATTATTATTTTTTTTTTAATCATTTGAAAAGCACAAAAGCCAAGCCAAAGTGACAGTATAGAAGCATAAACAAAGCTAGATAAAGACATACAAATCATAAAGTAAAGTAATAAAAATAAAAAACATGCTCCAAATTTATTAAGAAAGAGCCACCACTCTAGAACGGAAACCACTAAAAGGAGAAGAGTAGGATTTCAATTACATCCTTGAGGTGCCTCTATGAAACTTCTCACTCTGCCATTTTTTTTTTTCATTTGAAAGGCACAAAACAAAAGGCCAAGCCAAAATGACAGTAAAGAGGCATAAGCCAAGCCAGATAAAGACATACAAATCATAGAGCAAAGCAATAAAAATAAAGAACAGGCTCCAGATTTGTTGGGAAAGAGTCACCACTCTAGAACGGAAATCACTAAGGGAGAAGAGCAACAATTAGAGTGATCAAAGGTTAGGCCATTATTAAAGCAATAGCTCCAAAACTACATCCACAAGGCACCTGCACACACCCAACCCTGCACAAGATCAAATCAAGCCAGAGAAAACAAAAATCGACCCAGATCGATCATAGATCTAGCCGAAAGGAAAACAACAGATCCACCATGTCGAGCCGAAAACAAACCAAACAAGAGCAGATTTAGCCACACAAAACAAAAAACGATGTGAAAAACCACCCACAGGGCGAACTTATTGAGACACGCCGAGATTATTAACCTGCGGGAGGAGCAAATCAGGAGGAAATGAGTCGCTAAGAGAGAGAGAGAAAGGGTAGACTCTCTCTACCATTTAGAATAGTGGCACTTGGTAAGAAATTAAAAGAGGATGGTAAGGCCTCATTCGGGCAAACTTTTCCATTTTCTTTCGAAATTTGTTTGCAGAGTTTTGCGTGTTTTGTGTGTTTTGTGTTGCGAGTAGTGTAAACAAAACACCAAAATGCTTTTTGATTTTTGGTACTAGTGATAATGACTCCATGTAGAAGGTGTACATAAATGTCTATCACGATCTTGTTAAATTTGTGATTTTGCTTTTCAGTAGTGGATTCACAATCAAAAAAATTCACCTAACCAATTGTATTTGTGCATTTCTCTTTCACATTACAATTAAGAGTAGGTTTACCATAGAGGGTCAGACAGATGATTCTTCTTCTTCTCAATTTTTTACATAATTAAGAAAATCCTTTGGAGTGAGAAACTCCGATTTGAACGGGAAGAATTTTTCTTTTACCAAAAAGAAAATGTTTTGGAGTAAGAAATTTTGAATTCGACCGTGTGAGATTTTTCTTTCTTTTCATAAAGAAAATGTCTTGGTGTGAGAAATTCCAAATTTGAACCTGAGAAGTAGGGCATGTCGACTCTATTTATAACATTACTTTTATAATAATAGTTACTTGCACGAATTAAAATCTTTTTTCATTACGATCTGTCCCTTTTTTTATTAGTGATGAATTTCACCAAATGGTGAATTTGAACTATTTGTATTTATTTATGAATAAAATATTACTAAAAAATAAATAATAAAAATAAATAATAAAGGATGCTACTTGCACCTAAGTGATAAAAGAGAGCACATTATGAAGTTTGCAACAAACACCAATCTTTACAGTGGGGGTTCTATTGTTTGTAAGTGGCAAAAGGCAAGCTAGCTAGCCGTTCAAGTCTCTATTAAAGCTGGCAAACACTACAACTATTTGTTGAAAGAGAAAAATTAGAATGAGGTGCAACTTATTGCAACACTCCTGAACTCTTCCATTTTGATTATGACAAGGGCTTTATTTGATTGTTTAAAAGGAGAAAATTTAATTGCACCAATTGTATGAGTGACAGTAAAATCTTAGTTTAAAGTGAAAATTGAATCCGAAAATTTCACAATTCAAAAAAACAGAAGATTACAAGTTTTACTTTTCAAACCCTCTCTCAGACAAAGATCCCCTCTAACTAGATCTCTTTCCTACACCCGTGAAACTAAGGTGAAAGTTAAAAAAACATCCAAGTCATCATTTGAAAGCATTACAATTACAATTATGTCTTATGTCTATTGTTTATTAAGTGAATTATCATATGGCTTCATTTGCCAAATTTAGTTGTAAGTCGTCTCGTAAAATTTAAAGCATGTTTAGTTTGTAACTCTGAAAATAATTTTCAGAAATTCAGAAAACAGAAAACAAAGAACAGTTTTCAGATGACTATAAAAGACTGTTATTTGAAAACAAATATTTTTATAACTAAGTTTTCAGAAAACTGAATCAAACAGAATTTTTTGTACAATTTTATGTTTTCAGTTTTTTGATAACAGAAAAACTGTTTTCACAGTTACAAACCAAGCAAACTCTTAATTTCACGGAATGCTTGAGAGCAAGAAAGGATGCAAATATATTTTCCCTTCATTTTCTAATTTTCTTTTGCTATAAGTGTTCTCTTGTAGCGAAAATTATGTAGTAATCTAATTAATAGAATGCTCAGCTCTAAACCAATCAAATTTATATTTATATATATATATATATATATTGAGTCATAACGAAAACAAAAATTGTACCACAAATTTTGAGAGAACTCATGAAAATTATCATGAGATGCACCTCACGACAGTAGTGCTCTAACTGAAAAGAGCTTTAGACAATAGTGAGCGGCAAGCTTTGTCTTGTGTGGTGCATGAACCGTGGTGTATGTGTTACAAGAAATCTTGGCCGTTTTTTCCCCCCTCTTTTTTTCCATGGATATATATTTCTTCACCCTTTCTGTTGTTCTGCCCATCTATGTAGTGTCGTCTCTGTCTCTCTCTGTCTTTAATTCTCTCTTTCCGTCTCTTTCTTCAATTCCTCTCTCTCTCTCTCTCTCTCTCTCTATATATATATATATAAACGCATGTGTACGTCTCTACCACACTCATTCGAAGAAAATTAAGAAACTAAAAATGGCGGGTGATTTATTGCCATTCTTGGCCATGGTCATTACACAAGTTGGCTTTGCCGGCATGAACATCATAGCTATGCTCGCCATGGATTCCGGTCTGAACCCGTTCATTCTCGTCGCTTACCGCCAAATCTTCGCCACCATAGCCATCATCCCCTTCGCTTATTTCTTGGAAAGGTAAAGAAAGCCACTCACATTTCTTGCTTAACTCTGTTCATGGCTTTCACACACACACACAATAGTGCTTTAATTAAGTATTGTATAATTAAATGTAGTTATAGTAATGGGTTTTCTTGTTTGATGCTAAATGAATTATTGTGGGTTCATAATTCTAATTGCCTTTTGGTTTCCGAGAAAAAGTGAGAAAATGAAGTGAAATACTCCTGGCGTATTATTTAGTGTTTGAATCACCAATAGAGTACTGAAGGGTTTAATAAATTATGAAAAATGAATTTGTTTATTTTCATTCATTTTCTTTGAAACCAAACGGGCTACTATTTGTACTCTTTTAACTTTCTAGCTAGGATTTATTTTTCTTGACATATTAACTTCAGTACTTGAGTGAAGTTTTAATATTTTATTTTCCTACATTTTCTTTGAAACCAAACAGATTAGTACTTTAATTTTCTAGCTAGGATTTCTTCCTATATTAGCATTTCTTGATCTCTTATATGTGATCAAGAAACCGATCAAGTTGTTTGTCAATTAATTTTCATCCTTCTAAATACCAAATAATTAAATTGGTTTTTTTTATTCAATTAATAGTGAAAGGGACATTGAAAATGTTGAACCGATTCAAAAGTAATGCAGTTTGTTAAATTAAAAAAAAAACAATGATTATAAGATTCACTCTATACACGTGTGGCTGTGCATGGTTGCTATGTCACGTGTTTCTCATCACTATACTCACGTGCCTCTCATTTGTGTCTACACAAGAGTCCAAGAGTGCATGTGTTACCGTTCATCTGTTCCATTCAACTTCCCAAAAAACTAATGCTATAGCTAGCCAAGTATATACACACGTGTAAACACAGAATCAATCCATTCAATGCGTGGTTTGCTTTATTATAGGTTAATTTAATTTGTTTCTTTTTCTTCTTACTATATCAATATGGTAGCCAATTTATACAAGCCACCCTAATTGTCCATCTCTAATGGTTGTATCTGGCAGCTGAAAAAGTTGTACGATGACTTTTTTCAATATTCTGACGATTACGAGTCTCTAACAGGAACTCTTAATTAATGATAGTAAAAGTATTTAAATAAATAATAAGCACGTTAATATATAATTATAATATGAATTCAGAGACTTTTATCATTTTCCATGCTAAAAATGGAATTGTGTGGTTTTCTTATTAATAATGTATGTTTTTTTTTTTTTCACAAATAGTATTGATAATTTTAATGAAAATAACATTTTCATTTGATTACTCAATTTTTATTTTTCAAAGATGTTCATTTAATTTTATTTGTTTTTTTAACTATTAATTAATTAATTATTGAGAATTTGTATCGGTAAATAGTGGGTTTTTTTCCTGCAATTTCCAACAATTTCTTGCATCTTAGAGCAGAAAGATAAGATTAAGTCATTATTAAGAATTTGTATCAGTAAATAGTAGGTTTTTACCTGCATTTTCCACTAATTTCTTGACTCTTAGTACAAAAAGACAAGATTAATTAATCAATCATTAAGAATTCGGATCGGTAAATGGTGACCTTTTTCCTGTATTTTCCACTAATTTCTTGCATCTTTGTGCAGAAAGACAAGGCCAAAGATGACACTGCAAGTTCTCTTCCAAATTTTCTTATCTTCCATTTTTGGGTAAGTTCTCAGACTTCAATAATTTCGTTCTCTTCTGTCACAATGCTAGTGCAACACAACAAGTGCGTGTGTGTGTGGGACATTCTAATACTTCACTATGTTTTGTTATAGTAACATTTTATTAATTTATTTACCATTTTTACTTGTTCAATATTAATTAAGTACTTAACATGGACTAAATGACTAATGAAATGTGCAGTGTAACTTTGAACCAGATCACTTACTTCGTTGGGTTGAAAAACTCCACCCCAACAATTGCTTGTGCATTGTCAAATTTACTCCCGGCAGTCACTTTTCTCCTCGCCATCCCTTTCCGGTAATTTTTTTTCTTCTTAAAATTGTCTCCCGACTTCTAAAAATGTAGATGACTGTAAATATTTACTTCATTTTCTTTGTTATGTTTGGTAGCTTGGAAAGTGTGGGAATTAAGACTAGGGCAGGACAAGCCAAGGTTCTTGGAACAATAATGTGTGTAGGTGGTGCCATGTTTCTATCATTTTACAATGGACATAGTGTGCCAATAGGTGAATCAAGCATTCACTGGAAATATGCAGACAATATGGGAGAAGGAAATTCTAGTAACAATGGGAATTTCATCTTAGGCCCTTTTCTCCTAATAGCAAGCTCTGTCACTTGGGCAATATGGTTCATTATCCAAGTAAGCACTAACCAAATTGCTTCATATATATATATATATATAGCATTTTCATGATCACAATTAAACGTTGAAGTACTTAAATTTTCAGGCCAAAATGAGTGAAAACTATGCAGCTCCATACACAACCTCGGCTCTGATGTGTCTGATGGCCAGTGTTCAGTGTGGCATTATTGGCTTGTGCGTCGAGCATAATGTATCTGCATGGTCATTGACCTCTGGCATTAGGGCTGTTACTTGCCTATACGCCGTATGATTCTTGTAAATTATGAGCTCCATTGGATCAATGTGTGTTTTTGTGTGTGTTTGACCAGCTTCTCTTACCAAATTCTGTTATTTCAGGGACTAGTGTGTTCTGCTCTAGCAATCTGCCTCATGTCATGGTGCATACAAAGGAAAGGTCCTCTTTACGTGTCCGTGTTCAGCCCATTGCTTCTTGTCATTGTGGCTATTCTCAGCTGGGCACTAATTCGAGAGACACTATACGTTGGAACGTATGTAAATTTGATGTACTACTTATTTTTAAGGCGGAAATTAATTTGTTAAAACCGAGCAAATTTTGATAATAGTTTTATGTGGTGGTTGTGCCAGTGTTGTAGGGTCTGCATTGATTGTTATGGGGCTATATGCTGTTCTCTGGGGAAAGAACAAGGAGATGAATCCGAAGAGCAGAATTGTGGCAGCAGCAGAAGATGATCAGAAGCAAGACGCGAAAGCCGACTTGGAATTGCAGTTACCTGTGCAATCAAATGGCATTAATCTTCATGCGACAAGCTAAGCAAAACAAGGCTATGTTAATCAGTTTTTCAATACTATATCATGTTAATGCCCTCACGGCAAAGCTATATATATGATCATCAGAGCTTCAGCTTCTTCAAAAGTCTTGTTTGTTGGATGGAGGCCTCAACTTGATGAGTAAAACAATTGTGTGTGGTTTTCTTTGCTATTATGCCAATTTTGAGTTAGAGAATTCCAATTCTATATGTGTGTGTGTGTGTGTTTTATGTTCCATTCTTTCCGTGAGAGAGAAGCAAATGCATGATGTCTTGGAGGATACTAGGTTGGTTTTTAGAAAAATAATTGGTTAATGAAAAAAATTATGAAAGCGTCACAACAATTGAAGACTAGCAAGTAATGTCAAAGCTAGGTAAATCTATATTGGCCACTTAAACATTTAATAAGAGTCTTTGTTACATGAAAGTGTGATAGTTGAAGAGGACGCATTGTACAAATAATGTCAAAGCTGGTTAGATCAATATTGGTTCACTTCTAACATTTAATAATACTATAATAGTCTTTTTTTATACGAAAGCGTGACAATTGAAGTGGATGCTTTGTACAAGTAATGTCAAGACTGGTTAGATCAATATTGATTCACTTATAATATTTAATAATAATCTTTATTACAATTACATAAAAGTGCGTGATAATTGAAAACAAATACGTATATAAATAATGTTAAAGTTGATTGGATCAATATTAGTTCGACTTCTAATAATTTAATAAAAATCTTTATTACGTGAAAAGGTGACAATTGAAGATAAATCACTTTATACAAGTAATGTAATTTAAAGCTCATTAGATCAATTTTGATTTATTTATCAACATTTGATAAAGGTCTCTTACGTAAAAGAATAAGGATGAGTTTGACTAGGATAGTTAACTTGGGTTGAAAGTCAAATTAGAGTTTTGAACCAGTGGCCCATGTTCGAAAATAATGCGGGCCAAATTGGGTCTCAACTCGCAAAGGCTTGGTCCAAGACCTGCTGCCATTGGGCCCACAGGCCTTTCTTCACCCCGACAAAATATCACCTCCGCAAATATATATATTCCTAAGAAAATCCTCTCTCTCCCCCTCTCTAAGATTCACGGGATCTTCATATTTCTGATCGGTCGCATATTCAAATCGTCGAGCTACAAACTTGCTTTCGTGAGGGCAGTCTCTTTAGATCTGCCCTCCTTTACTCGTCCAAGTTTAGCCTTATATTTTGTAAGTTTATATATATATATATATAATTGCAGATGCACATACTACATATATATATATATACATATGAATATATGTGTATTGGAGATCTGGATAGTGCTAGATCTGATTCGTGTTTCTATTGTGACAGAGCTCGCGTTCTTTCGACTCTCGTTTTGGCTGTTTCTCGTGAAATTCAGGTACATTTTCGTCTTCGATTTGGTTGTTTTTGTGAATTTTGATGTTGTTTCAACGCTGATCAGCATCAGTATCTTGTTGAGCGGATTTGCATCTTAAAATTTCCATGAAAGTATTTTGTTTTTGTAAATTTTCTAAAGTTCATTTATTTAAATTATTTTTTGATTTGGTTCATTCGTCGTCTTCTTATGAATGTGTGTATATGTATAGATAGCTATGGCTTATTTTGTGTCTCGATTTGTATTTTTATTGACGCAATGTTACTGATGCGAATTTAATGTAAATTGTACATTTCATATTTTGTGATTTTCAATATATCATTTATGTTTGTGGCGTCCGTTTGCTTAGGGTCGATTTTTATTTTTTGTTACATTTGTTGTATTTCGAATGGTATGCTTATTGTGTGTTCATATACTTATCTGTTGTATTTATGTTTGTATTCTTCATTGTTTATTATTATTTTTCTCAACAAGTGTTTTTTAAGGTGGTGTTTATTGCTATTAGTTTTCGACTGTATTGCGTTTATCAATCTTTTGGTATCAAATTATTTGACAGCAATTTCAAAGATTCTGTTTGTTGTATTCTTGTTCCTTTTATGAAATTGCTTTTTTCTTTTATAAAGGAAAGCTTTCATTGTAATTGTGAATAGAAGATTTATTTTTGATGCCTCTATAAACATTTACTACCTCTTATGGTGTCCAAGATTCAAATGGAGGGTAGGGTAGAGGACCTCAGGTTCAATTCACTGTGCAGTTTTGTTTATGGTGATAATGTGTAGAAATAGGAATATGGGTTTTTTTTTTTTTTTTTTTTTAATAAATTTGAATCTAAAATTTGCTGTTACTTTTTGAGTTTAAAGCTTATCTGGTTCTTATGTGATGTTTCTAAATTCATAATGTTGTCAGGAGCAAAAGTTTCTGTTGTTTTTAGGAATCCCTTTTGATTTTAATAAATCCACAAAATGTTTCTTTGGGGAACAACCATATTGAGTTTTTGCTCATATTTCACTATATTTGTTTAGTTTCTTCCTCTCTTTTTTTTTACCTTCTTTTTTTGTGCACATGATATGCTAATTTTACTATAAATTGCACCCTGGACATATGCTTTTACTTGTACTTCATTGTAGATTGAGTTTGCCCCTTGTATTTTTTGGTTCCAGCAAACAGAAAAATGGGGTTGTCTTTCACCAAGCTTTTCAGTCGGTTGTTTGCCAAGAAAGAGATGCGAATACTTATGGTGGGTCTTGATGCTGCGGGTAAGACCACCATATTGTACAAGCTTAAGCTGGGAGAGATTGTTACAACAATTCCTACAATCGGTATGTTTCTGAGCATGCAATCAATGAATTAGATTAATATTAGTCCTGTCTACAATTCCTACAATCGGTATGTTATCTTAATGTCGTGTTCCCTAGTAGTGCTACCAACTCACATTTTCAGATGCAATCTATCTATCTATTTATCTATCTATCTATCTATATATATATATATATATATATATATATATATAAAGCCTCCTAGACTGATTTCACTTTCCCTAGGATGTCTGACCTCTGTTTGAAAGATTGTCCAGGTAAGTTTACCCGACTCCCTTGAAAAAGGAATAAAAGTTGGATTGTAGGGCAATGATGCATGTATGCTTGTGTGTATTCTCTATGCTAGACCGTACCTTACACCAGCACTTCAAGGAGATTTTGTAGACACATATTCGATACCTTATCAACGTGTATCATTCAATAATAATTTCCATTATTTTAGACACTTGGCCGACACATTTCATACACTACTCAACACAAAACTTATGTAGCAATAAAACATTTTAAAAGTATTCATATCTAACAATCTTTGAAACAATGTGGTCATAACCCCCAAAAGTGTTACACTTACTACCTCCGTCCCAAATTAAACGTCCTTTTTGGGAATCTAACTTTTTAAGAGGATAGGTTTTAATAATTTTTTATTGTATTGGTAGTTAATGAATTACTAAATATGTCCAGAGTGGGTCCACAACATGTGATGGCTTACTTTTTATAAGTTCAATGCAAGAAGGTTAAGAGGATAGGGTTTAATATTTTTTATTGTATTGGTAGTGAATGATTTACCAAATATGTCCATAGTGGGTCCACAACATGTGATGGCTTACTTTTTATAAGTTCAATGCAAGAAGGTTAAATTGGTAATGTTAAAAAAAATAGTACTTTGACTTTTCAAATGAGACATTTATTTTGGGATAGCCAAAAATGGAAGGTGGACATTTAATTTGGGATGGAGGGAGTATTATTTTTGAAGAAAAATCATAAGAAATGCACACATGATCACCAATAAGTCAAGTATGTAATTGACAATTGATAATACAGGATAAGAATGTAACTGTAAAGAGCCAAATATAATTAGAGACTTAGAGTATATAATATATTAATGTTAAATGATATTTGTTTTGTTTCATCTAACCTACTAGGTAATCTTTGTATAGAAATTACAAAAAATCATAATTCTATAGTTGTTTTATAAAATATAAGGAGAAAATTATATTTATATATTAACTCCACCCCCCAAAAAAAAAAAAATTGATTGGTCCGGCGATTAGGCATCTTTTTTTTTTTTTTTTTTTTTTTGATAAGTAGGCATCCTTGGACAAAAGAGACGATTCCACATGTGAAGGGCTGCTGTGTCCTCTACTTTTTTAGTTTTTTTTTTACTTTGGACTTGCAAGTCCAAATTGACTGGTCCTTATTAGTTGTAGATAGTTACTTATCATGAGTATATCTGTTTGAAGTCTTATGTGAAAGGGTACTAAATTGATGGAGAAATTCGCGCTGTATATGAAGGATGATGAAGAAAAATTATCTATCTCCTGCATATTATTTTGGTTTATTATTGAAAATTTGAAGTTCATTTAGTGGGATGCATTCTCTTTTTCTTGGTTATGATATTCTATTTCTGAATTTTAATACTTGTGACCTACTTGTTTCAATTGTGTCCGGTTTTTTATCATGGACAGGCTATCCATCTTCAGTGCCCACTAGTATTTGAGTATGTACGAATTGAACTTATTGAATTTTCCAGTTTTGGCTGATTGTACTCGTTTGCATTTTTAACCAGGATTTAATGTTGAGACTGTGGAATATAAGAACATTAGCTTTACTGTCTGGGACGTTGGTGGTCAGGACAAGGTATGTGACAGTGTAAACAGAGTTATTTTTCCTTTTTCTACTGGAATATTGTTTTTATTCTTGGACTGAAGTCTTGATAATCTTTCATGATGAGACCCTTAAAAATAGTGTACAGCTTAATTGCCTCTTTTGTGGATTTTATGTTTTTTTTTTTTGATAAGTAAGATTATATTAAAAACGCGATTTTATGTTCTTTTGTGCATTTTATGTTATTTGAACTTCATGCCCTTTTCTTTTCTTTCGTTTTTTTTTTTTCCCTATCATTTGTGGGTTTTAAATTGTACATGTTGATCTTCCGGATCTTATGATGGAAAATAGGAGGAAGTCAAATTCAATAGCAACAAAGGGTTGTTCCAACTCATCACATGGAAAAATCGAGTCTCTTTTTCCAAAACATTCTATTTAGTTTTAAATTTCACTGGACTTTATTTTTAAATATAGATCACCTCATAGTAATATATTTGAATTGGGAATGTCCATGCACGGATTCAATCTTTGGTCACATTTCAAGTAATCCGTGTCCTCATGTCCTATGTTTGGGATTCAAGGAACACAGACAAATAATTGCACTCAATACACTTAATATAAATACATGTAATATATTTGAATGTGGGGTGTGGGCTATGTTACATGGACTCTTCAAAAGTAGGTGAACTACCCGTGCCCAACACACATTACTCGGACATGAATATGGGATATGTTTCCGGCACTTTTGGTTGGACAATGGACATTCACCTAGAAAGCATGTCCAATTATTTAGTTTTATTATTTTATTGCTTCAAATTTAGTTAAATGCCTATATTGAATACTATGTTACATAAAGATATTATTTTACTCTTGAAAATACAAATACCAAATAATGTGAATATTTAATGGTGTCTGTGTGTCATGGGGGCTTAAAAAAAGACATACGCACCCGACACATGACCCAAGTCCATGAACATAGGTCATAGGGGCTTTAAAAAAGAAAAAGAAAATAGAGTTAGAATATGTCATCTGTCTCACAAAAGGCACGGGCTCTGCAACATTGTGTCTTAGGATTAGTGACTTTAGCTAGAAGAATTTGCTCTTTTATATATAGCTTGATGTGATAGGCAGTTATTGCTTAACCTCCTAAATACTCGAATGCTTCTTAAATTATTAACATTGTATTAAAATTGGGAAGAAAGTTGTATGACAGTTTCTGGGGAAAAAATGGATAAGGAACAGTAAGAGTCTGAAACAGGAAACTTGATAATTCCAAACTCCTACAAGAAGTTAAAAATGAAAGCATTTGCTCTGTAATTTAATTGGTGTCTATATCTTGTTTTGTGAACAAATTTTTTTTATTTGCTCTGATTTTGTATCAGATTAGTTGCCAAGGCTTGATCTTTGTGCCATCTTTGGCTTGTTTTTTGTAATCCAATTTTTTTTTTAGCTTTTCTGGAGTTTTTGCACACTGGCATCTCATATATTTTGCGTTCTGTTCCCAGATTCGACCTTTGTGGAGACATTACTTCCAAAACACACAGGGACTCATCTTTGTGGTTGACAGCAATGATCGGGACCGTGTGGTTGAGGCTAGGGACGAATTGCACAGGATGTTGAATGAGGTAATGGAGAACTTTACTTTTTCGCAAGTGCTCCCTGTCAGTATTCAAGCTTATTAGTTATTAGAATACAGGATATGAATGTTAGCATGCATTTGGAAATAGGGAAATTTAAAACTAGAAAATGGTTTTAGAGGATGTGTACTTAAATTTGTCAAACCTCTTCTACTACATGCATGCCCACCTCATTCTACTGTGTATTATGTGTTACAAAATGATGTACAGTTCATATTAATAGCTTAGCGTCATTTCCCTCATAATGGTAAATGCTTGATCCTTGCTTTTGTATGGAAAAAATGCTTGATCCAATGGCCTCTGTATAAAAATTCTTTTGGACACTCTACACGTCAAAATGTTTATACAACGGATGGTCTTCTAATCATGTTCAAATCTATCAGGATAAAAGTTATTGTCAGTGACAATTTTTCTTGACATGTGTAGGATGAGTTGAGGGATGCCGTGCTGCTCGTCTTTGCAAACAAACAAGATCTTCCAAATGCCATGAATGCTGCTGAGATCACTGACAAGCTTGGTCTTCACTCCCTCCGTCAACGACACTGGTACCTTTTGATACACAAATCTCTCTCTGTATGTGTGTATGAATTTCCCAAATTCACAGCATGACAAATGTTGTTTATTTTTTCGTCTTTTTTTTTTTAAGGTATATCCAAAGCACGTGTGCCACTTCCGGTGAGGGTCTGTACGAGGGACTGGACTGGCTCTCCAACAACATTGCTAACAAGGTAGGTTGTCTCTGGACACTAAAATTAGACACTCCTGACAATAAATGCTGACTTTCTATCCTAATATAAATTTGGTGGCATTGTTTTAGTAATTCTGTTTATTTTGGCAGGCATAGAAGATGGCATGATGTTCAATGACTTCTTAAGCAGAATGTCTGAATAAAATTGATATTGTGTTTCTTGGTGTATTGAATTTTTTTCATTAATCGTATGGAAGAATGATGTGTTTGTTGTACTCAGTTTATTGTTTTATGGGTTAATTTCAGATAACCCCCTATACTTTTCATTTTTGGCACTTAACCCCATTGTACTAAATTTTTCGCAGCTAACCTTTCGTAATATCCATAGCGTTTGCAAATTACCCGTCAATTTTTTGATTTTTCAATGTCAAGTGTGGGAACAAGGTGTGGGCAAAATGTGTGTAAAATATTTGATTTGAAATATTTCATTATTTGACCATAGCTTTCAATTTTTCTCAATAATTTGAAAGAAATTAATTATCTCCCTTTTTACATGAAATTGACTTTTCATAGTTGATATATACATACACGTGCCTTCAACTTGAACTTGACCTTCCTTTGAGAGCCTTTTTTTTTTTTTTTCATGAAATTGACTTTTCAAAGTAACCTATTTACGAAGACGATCCAAATATGGTATGTGAATAGAGGACGCCCAGCCACAGCATTACTGGCCATTTGTACCCAAAGGTGACTTGAACATTTTCCGGCCGGTTAATGTGTAGAGAGAATGGAAAATTGTACGACATTTGGAGCAAGTTGATTGTAGAGTTAATAAATACTTAAAGAGTGTTCTTAGATAGTCCAGAGCAGTTTCTTTCACTCACTCCTAAACTTTCCTATATATAGACAAAATTTATGCATTCTCATTAATGGCTAAATTCTAGGAATTCCACGCTCTTTTAGGAATTCTAACTTTGATCCATAAGTTCTTTCTTTCTGGATTCCAACTGAATTCGGTGTGAGACAAGAACCCATCATTGAGACCCAGTAATAATCGAAACACATCGCTGGGACCCAGCAACGACCCAATGTAAAAACACATAGCTTCGACTCAATAATAATCAAGACCAGCCCAATGTGAGGCAACAGCCTATTGTTAAACCCATCATTGGGACCCGATCAATGGACCCAATAACGACCAAGACAAGGGGTGATTGTTGAACCCATCGTTGGGACGATTGTTGAACCCATCGTTGGGACCCGGTCGATGGACAGAGTAACAACCGAGTGTGAGCATTTGGCCTCTTAAACCATTTGTCATCTGAAACCATTTGTCACAGGCTAGATACTCCACGCTTCAACCAAACGTTTGAACTGTCAAGTGGTGTTAATGCTCAACTTTATATACCCAAGACCCTTTCCATCCTGATCACGTGGCACAAGAATCCATAACACAAGACAGTATTGGAATGTTGGTAAATGGCAATAACTGAGCCACAAACTTGGTTACCCATTGCCACAATGATCGATCCAGTTTACTGTATTTTACAAACAATCAGAAACCAATGCGACACAGAAGATTTGAGTGGCAGATCACATTGTAGTGCAACGTTTAGTTGCTAAAGGGCTTTGAATTGTAAGGCTCTGAGGACCTTCCAATCTGCAACTTATAAATGTTGGATGAGTGGTATTGATGCAACTTATTGTTTGTACTCAACAAAGCATTTTCCCAACCATCATATTTGTGTGACAGTAAATACCTCCAAAATAGTCGAGAAAACCCAGAAAATATTTGCAAATACAAGATAATTATACTTTTGAAGCATAGACAAAATTACATTAGGAATTTTATTCTCATTCCAATTCATAAGAGCCTAAACAGCGTCTTAGTTTCTCATACAAGTATTACGCAAAATATGTGGGAAAAAAATAATGAATTTTATCTGTTATTTTAAATGCAAAATAACAACTTAACATTAGGGAGAAGATATATATGAATTACAAATTGATACAGAAGGAAGCACAATACTAATCATGAACCAATCTATGAGACTCCTTTTACTTTTTATGTATGTGTGCGCGCGTGTGTGAAAGTAGAGACTACTAAATAAAAATGAAGGAGCAATAGGAGGAAATATGAACCTTGTTCCACTTCGGCACCTCAACTTTTGGAGGTTTTTGTTATTAGTAAAAATATAACTACTGCCTCAGAACTCTGTTTGAGCTCAGGACAAAATTTTCTTCACCAGCAATGGTGGAATGCAGCCTTCCTGCAGCCCAACCATTGTTCAATGCACGGATGGCAGCTTGGGCTGGATCCCCAGTCACACGACTGCCCTCAACTTGTTTTTCAAAATCTAAAAGACCGTTTGCCTTCCTCTCTGTCCTTCTTTTCCTCTCCTCATCTCTTTCTTTCCTCAGCCAACTCTCAACTGTTCTCTGCAATAATGCAATTCCATTCCCACGAGGCATAAACAATACATACACCCAACAGGTTGGTATAATAACTTCAACAAATTACTTATAATGAAAATTCAAAGAAAATTTTCCAGTGGAAGACTAAATCAAGAGAAACCTCGCATGCAAATAATGATATTACACCATATCCATATTTTTGGTTGCATAAATGTAAATCCAACAGTATTAATGAACACCAAACTGACTGGAGGTGCTATAGTTGGAGGATTTTAGTGTTTAAAAGACCAAGGAAACTGACCATTAGTGACAAATTGCTAGTCTCCTTAATTTTGTCCATTGGCATTGCTAATTGCAACTTCCCGTAAGCCACATAAACCTAAAAACAACATAATGATTTTTACAACTATGTAGAATAAAAAAAACAGAAATTTAGATATGAAACATGGACAAAAAATGAATTTGTTACATACAATATGTGATGGCCAATCCTCAAGACCATCAAAGATATGTGTAGCATAGATAATTGTAGCACCTCGCTCTTCACATTCCTTTTTGAGAAACTTCAGAAGGTCAGCCCTTGCAAGCACATCGAGGTCAACCGTAATCTCATCAAGAAGAAGAACCTAGATAAAAAGAAGCGCAACTTTGGATTAAAAAAAGATCTCAAGAATTTAGCCAATAAAGGTTAAAATGTAAACATCTGAAAACTTAAATGTCATGCAACAGATAAAGATACCTTGAATGGCTTTAGCAGACCCATACAGATCTGCACTCGCCTTCTCTGACCATCAGATGCCTTGTGCATTCTCCAAGATAGATCAATGTCTAGCACCTACATTATTGAGTTATGGAGTAAGTTGATTATAACTTGAGAAACAACATATTGCCTAGGATTACAGGTTGAGACATGACCATGCCCCAAAATTTAATAAAGTCAGTTTTTCAAAAATGTACACACAGAGGAAAGAACCATTACTCTTAACTTCTCTTTACCATCCTAAAGAATGCAATTAACCCGTAGTTAGTTAAAAAAACTATTGTTTTTGAAATTTATCTAAATTTTTCTTCTCCTTGATTATTTTGAACAATCCATATACAGAATGACGTCGCACCAAACTTTGTTCCAATTTTCCCTAGTCTTTTGGCAGTTCTGCATGAAAAACAGAACACCAATTTATATGTTCATTAATATTTATGCACTCCAAGTAGGACTAGACGAGAATATTAGAGTACAATTCTGGAAAATATATAGGAAACATGTATGATGGAAGCATGACTACAATATGGAAGGCTATAATATAAGAAGTGACATTTTAGTTACTATAGCTTATAGGCTTAAATAAAGTTCAGCACTTAATTATAAATGGACTGATAAGACAGATTTAGTGTGAAAATCCATGCTATATGATATTTGATGATATTATTTTGATGTCAAACTAAAGCAGAGATAAATGCCAAATTAGAAATATGAAGAGACTATAATTAAGAGGCTTAAGATAACTAGAATGAGAACATAATATGTGAAATGAAAATACATATGTAGTAAAAATTGAGTCAATAAATTTAAAAGCAAAGACTTTATAATAGTCACAAAGATAAGAGTGTTGAAGGTGATGTTGCTCATAGAATCAAAGTGTGATGTATTAGATGGTGAAGTGTTTCTTGTGTGACCATCGGACACCTCTAAAATTGAAGGTAATTTCTTTAAAATAAATATGAGGGTCTGTACTTCATGAAACAAAATATTGGGTCCCTAAGAAACAACTTCTTCGAACTACGGATGCAGAGATAGAAGTATGATAAGATCATAAAAATAAAAAGTAGAATTAGATATGAATCTCGTGATCTGCCATAGGAACTTGAAGTCTTGCATTTGTAAAACCGTTGAAGTAGCACCATTGGAAATAACGTGACAAAAATCATTAAGATGGTTTGGTTATGTACACAAAGACTAACAACACTAATGAAGAAGAGTGACATGGTGTGTGTAGAGGATCACATTAGGCGAAGAGGAAGACCAATATTAACATGAACTGAGATAGTGAGATAAATGATAACATGTGGTTAAAATAAAAGTTGTGACCTCAGATGGAACAAAAAAATGAACCAAGATTCATGTATGACTCCATAATTGGTACAAATTAAGTTGAATTGAGTTGAACGCTGCGTATTAGGAACATAATTTCCATTACGAAAATTAGTTCAATTAGCCCAAACTCGGTCTAGAGAAGATTTTTCATTCTGGAATCTTTATTTATGAGTTTACTAATTTTTTAATAAATAGTTTATCATGTTTTATCACTAGAACCACGTGCACACAACATATAAAATTATGCGTATAAAGTCGAAGACTCTCACAAGAAAGACTTTGGCATCTTACCTTGATAAGTTCAGCTCTTCTTTGAGGATTACTTCCTGCTACCCCAAATATCATTTTCTCAGCAGAAACATCCATCTGTATTGGAACCTCAAAACCAGCAAAAGCCACTTCTCTCCTCCACTGGAAGGGAAAAATTAAAAATTTTCACAATTAGATAATATTTTTGACGCCATAGATGACCCGACGAAATTCCAAAACTTTTGTCATCTGAAATACAGAACTGACTGAAACATTGTAAAATTAGATTTGATTCAGGGAAAATCAGGAACCCCAAAAAAGAAGCCAGCACCTCAAATAAAAAAAAGGGTCTTTTTTGGTTAGGTAAGACTCACACACACATTTCACAAATTGCCCACCATGGGGCTCGAAGCCCTCACCTCCCCTTTGAGGGAGGAGAGGCTATAGTTACACCATTGGGCTAATGGCCCATTGAAAAAGGAAAAAAAGCTATATTTAGAAAATTTCAGATGAAATAAAAGATAGAAATTTAGACCACTTTAATACTTTTTTTCATGATTAAGGCTTATAATTTGGATCAATTATAGATTTTGGTTGAGAAAGGCCCAAAAAAAATTGAAAATAAAAATTTGGATCTTCCAGCTGAATATCATTCATCCCTGAAACAGGAAATCATACATTTGTAACTTGAAAACAAATGCATAACCAACTGATAACCTTACATAAGTTCAACTTCTTTTTGCTATCAAAGAATCAGACAACTAATAACAGAAACATCCAACTGATATTTTACAATGCCTAGCAGAAAAATCAATTATCATACAGCTATTCAAACATACATACCAATAAATAATGTATATAATTCATAGAATTAAGTGATATAAAACAAAAAAATACAAACCTCGCCACCAAGATAAGAGAGATCACCGGAGGACGTGAGATTGGTGTCATGGAACGCCGATCTTCCGAGCACACGAACCATATCTGGCTCCACCATGTGCTTCCCTCCCAATATCTTCAGAATTGTGGTTTTCCCTGTCACATTTACATCAATCCAATTAGCGAAACTCATGGAGAGATGAGAATTTCAGATACGCCCTGGCGCCCTGCTTGGTTGCTGAGAAAATGCAAACGAAAGCTAAAAACGGTTTTACGATAAATTTTCGTTTCTTTTGCTTCATTTTTCTCGGCGACCAAACGGGCGGTTAGAGTAATCAGGAAAGTTAGGAATTGAACCAGCGCCGTTAGATCCGACGAGAAGGCAGCGATCGCCGGAATTGAGAGTGAGAGTAAAATGATCGATCAGAGGTGTGGAGCCAGGCGGAGGGTGGCCGTCGATTCCAGGGTAGGTGAACCTGAGGTTGTTGATCGCCACCGTTGGATTCGAATTCTGCTTCACCGCCATTCTTCTTCTTAGAGAGAGAAATAGAGAGAGAGTTGTTGTATTGAGCTAAGTTTGGTAGTTTGTACTTTATAGTGACAACGAACCAAGTCGAAGAGGCGTGGCCTATCGTCAGTCACTACTCATACCGATACATACACACACACATACATGTATGTATGTATAATTGTATATCACATATACACATACAGTTTTTGTAGGTTTGGGTATATAACCGACCCGGATGGATCATACCAACTAGGGATGAGACCTCGGCTAGTTAGATAAGTAAAATTTTATTTGAAACTTTTGATGATTAAAATTTAATAATAGTTTTTTCTATTAAAATTTAGATAGAACTTAAAATATTATCAAAGTTAAATTAATACACGGTAAATCATACTCCATAATTTTACCTTTCAACGCTTGGGCGAATAAAATATTTAGTCAAATTTTATTGGAATTAAAATTGAACTTTAACGT
The DNA here is from genome assembly GCF_030987335.1 of Cornus florida. Classification (NCBI taxonomy): domain Eukaryota; kingdom Viridiplantae; phylum Streptophyta; class Magnoliopsida; order Cornales; family Cornaceae; genus Cornus; species Cornus florida. The sequence continues at coordinate 29,605,202 of NW_026775572.1, forward strand.
TTAAACCCATTCTCAAATGTACGGTACCTTACCCATTTATGTGAAAACCCATTTGGAAATCGGGTTATGCCCACCCAATTCCCACCCCAACTACCCAACTCGAACTCGTCAGTCGTCACAGCTTTAGCAGGCAGTTGGTCCCATTTGATAGATAGTTTAACGTTGTTGAAGCTCAAAGCAAACCAGATCAGTAGCTAGGGTTTCAAAAACTCTATTATTAACTGTTTCGTGAAATTAAACAATAGCCTGCAATTTTCAGCCTCTTCATCATCAACAAATCGGGTGGACTCATCTTCTGCAAGGTAAAGCCTCACAAACATAATGCATTTCTCTTTCCAGGGTAGATTTTCCGAGAAAATAGTTTCCATTCAAACAGTCAGATTCAGACGCATTTGTAATCTGCTTTTGTTTTGAATATTTTTAATGCTTTTCGATCGAGTATGCTAGGATTCTGGGTCTGCTGGACCGATGGATACGAACGATAGCTTACGATAAGCCAGTGTATGGCATTCGATGCACGCCATATCTCAGCAGCTATCTCCGATTGGGGGCTGCTCAGGGATCAAACTCTTCGAAGCGGACTCATTCGATCTCTTTCCAAACCTTCACTGGTAAATCTCATTCTAATATAGTAAATACCTTTAATTTGTGGAATTTCTCTCTTTTTGTTGCCAAAACAACATGGGAAAAGAAAAGAAACGGAAATTTTGAACCCTAGCTTTTGAACAGGAAGCAGAGGAAATAAACCACTCAACTTGGCCAAAATTAATTTTGCTTGGCATAGTTATTGCGGGCTAATTTTCCCGAGTAGTCGGGAAAGTGAAAATTTTGATCTTTATGATAAAAATTATTGGCAACCTAGTGGAGCATGCTGTCAACGGGTTGTTGACTAGATTATGTTCTCGGGTTGTTGATATTGTGCTCAATAATCATAGTAATACGCTTATAGAAGCTGCATGATGAACTATGCTTGTAATCTTCATGCATTACTACCTTGTCTGCACTACACTGAAATTCAATTTAGCTAGAATTACTGGATAGCTCATTTTACTCGTGTTGCTTGTTTGCTGTTGTATATTGTGGAGTAAACCTTGCAAAATTGTAGAAAAGTACCTTGTTTGAGAAATGGTATTCTGTAAATGTGGGCTGTTGATAATATTTTTATGACGGGAAGGACGACACCAAAAGGCAATACCTCTTTTCTCTGTGCTTGATGTTTCATATTGATTTGAAGAATTTTGGGAGTTGTTTATAGTATGTGTTGCTATGTACATATATGATGTTTGGACTTAGTTGTTTACTAGTATGTGTTGCGATGCACATATATGATATTTCTAATTCCATGCCTCGTTGAGACATTTACCAGACCAAATACTCAAAGTTAACTTGACTCCAATAGTCCACAAGTACTGGACTTAACCAAGATCTTTTACTAGTTATATATAAGTGGAGGAGACACACTAGAACCAATTCTCTGAAAAACAGGATCACAAGGTATCTTCAAAATTAATTTCCCAACTGGAAAACTCTCATAATGAAGTCCATCATATATAATATCAGTGTTTATATCTATCACCGTCTGGATCATGTTTAATTTCTTGTGAAGCTAATATTGATAGACATGACCTCCATCATTCTAAGCTTTATTGAACTAAGACCTGCCCAATCCCTGCCCAAAACCTCATCATTCGCTGGTGTCTAGTGCCTTTCCCGGATAACCAAAAAGTTATTCAAACCCAATCTACAACTAACATTACTTATAGTCCTTGCCACAAAAAATTAATAATAATAATTTTAATAAAAAAAAAAAATTACTTTTACTGACAAGATGAAGAAAAATTAATTAATAATGCATAAATATCCTTCTTTTCTTTTCTTTAAGCTTTGTTCTATATTTGCCACTATTTTCACCATTGAAACGATTGATCTGAATTCAGAAACATCAAAGAAAAACTATAAGAAATTTCCAATTGCTTCAACAAGGTGGCATATCTGGTGGTGGTGGTAGCATACGTGCTTCACGTTGCTTGCCATCTTTCACTATGAACACGGTTTCCATGCGCCATGTAAGATGACGCTCGAAATGACAATGCATAAACCAAACTCCTGTTATCAAAAAATAAACCTATATAGATTAATTTACTAAAAACAACAAAACTACTTTGTTTGGTTGGATGGAATTGGTATCTTGGGATTGGAGAAAATTTAGTTCAAAGTTTAAACTAATCTTTTTTCAATTTCAATTCCACGACACCAATTTCGTGCAACTGACCATTGAATAACAATAATGGAGTTCAGATCATGTCACAACCCGGGTTGCTCGCCTTGAATCTGATGGCAGTCCATCCATTCTTGGGCACAACAACAGTGTTACGAAGAGGAGGGTCAACAAGGTTATATGTGAGAGGGTCCTTATCTTTGTCGAAATTACCAAATCCCCATCCAACCACAAAAAAACTGTACCCATGGAGATGCATAGGATGATCTATTCCTGCAACCAAATTTGTTCCTTGAAAAACGAGCTCCACTGTGGAGTTATACTTGAGTACCTTCACTTCTGTCCCTCTTTTCGGAATCTCCAAAGTCAGTGGAAGATACTCTGCAGTAAAATTGAATATCAATGGTGGAAAACTAGGAAATCGCTTTCCAAATACTCCACTGATATGATTATAGTAAGCTTTTAGTATGTTGATTGATGGATTTACGAAGCTAATGTTGTTCATGCTAGCAGCCAATCGCGTACCATTTGTCCCCTCACATGAACTACGGTTTACAGGGCAGGGAAATGTGTTGACTGAAATGGTGGAAACGATTCGTTTGGTCACTTTTAATGGGACAAAGATTGGGTAGTGCTTACTAGCCAAGCTTCTAAGGCTACCACTGAAATTAAAAGCTGCATTTGTGTCATTGTAATATGGAAGACAAGGTAAGGAAGGTAGTGAAGATGGAGGAGTGTTGCTTCCTTTGTAGCGCACAATAGCCGTGGTGGTTGTGTTATCAAAAGCAACAGCAGCGTTGCTCGAATATGCTCTGGCGGCCATGTAATAGTAGTGGTTCGGCCGTTGATTGGCATGGAGGATTGCATCAAGGGTTTGACCAGGGGATATTGCGATGTAGTCTCGTGTCAATGGCTTAGTATAGCTCCCATCGGCACCAACCACTGTGAGCTTGTGTTTTGCAATTGAGAAGAATAGAATTTCATTCATGACTGCGTTGACTATTCGCAGAAGGTATCTTTTACCATGATGCACAGTTAGCTTAAATGTTCCTGCAGCCATCAAATGAAACTTTATGAGTAATTCATGACTATGGTTCAAGGGGCTAATTTAGGATAAAAGATAAACTATCTTATTGGTAATTTTTTTCAAAACCAGATAAAAGATTCTGAGAGATAAAGAAAAGTCTATAATTGACGACATTGCGACACCCAACTAAGAGATAGAGAGGTGTGAAGTGGTGGACCCCACACACTCTCCTCTCTCTGTCGTTGTGGCAATGTCAACAATTGTAACGTTGCTCTTTTGGGAACGTAAAACTAGGAAAAAAGTCTTCATTGAGAAATGAAGAACAGATTTACCAACCCTGCTTTGAACATGGGTACAGGTCACCAGGCTGACCATTTATAGTGAAAGCATCAGAGTTTTCTGGGGCTCCTCCTGTTACAAGAAATTCCTTTAGAACCTCATCACATCTTTCTTCCACCACTCTCCTATTAGTCAACATGAAACAAGTTACATAACTTCAATTCCTCAGTAAGTAAAAAGTTAAGAGATTAATTGACTTCTATAATTTCTAAGCAACATGGTAGTTAGTTGTACCTAATATTATGGGCACTTCGGCATGAGGCTTAGGAAAAGGATATCGACTACCATGTTTGGGGTAGATGATAATAGCCCCATGGACCGTGGCTCGTGACCAGTCGCTGTGGGCATGCCACCAAAGGGTTCCTTCCTCTTTCGAGAATATGACCTTCTGACTAAATTTTGCACCCGGTTGGACTGGGCACTGTGTGATATACTCGGGGCTATCTGACCATGGATAATTTGGCATTTTCACTCCATGCCTGGAAATTAAATTTGAATGAACATAGAATTAATTTTTTTATTGAGCATATACTATAATATATTTAAATATGTCAAAATTGACAATAGCAACCAGAAAAACCATGACCATGTGCCACATTGTGATTTTTTTACAGGATATCTATCGTATATAGATTCATACCAGTGAATGGTGATGTTATATTTTCCTTTGTTATAGACATCGACAATGATTGTATCTCCTTTGTGAACATGCAGAGTTGGCCCGGGAAACTTTCCATTCACTGTCAAGATATTCTTTCTGCTGCAGAGTCTTTTGTAGTGAACTTCTTTGACCTGCAATAAAAGGTTGACATTGATCCCATGACTATGCAATTGCAAGAAAATGTAAGTGAACACACACACACACATGTATCTATAAATACATATATGTACAGGTATCCATACACAGTTACAATAGAATGCACTCTTATGAACCCGAGAATTCACAAATCTCTGTGTGATTATCAGCCTACGAATGGTTTCAGAAAGATATATAATAGTACTTACAATGAAACGATGGTGTTGAATCCAAGCTTGACAATGCATGAAGCCATAGAATAGCAGAAATCCCAAAATATACACGGTGAAAATTTTCTTGCCGGCCCACATTTTCTCGCTAAGAACCCCTTCTTTTCTTCTGCAACTTGTAGTCCCCTCTGAAGGATATAAAGAGGAAAACTTGTAGGCATGTTTAGTCAGTAGAACAAGGGAATTAGTTGTGCAGATGAGAGGATTTAATTGTAGTCTTTAATTCCAAGATAACTTGGTCTAGTGACACACAAATTTAAAGAGAGATTGACTTCTGCATAGCCGCATAATTCTTTATGTTCATGTTAAGACTTACCAATTTTAGGACTACCTCCTCTCGAGAGTTTCTTCACTACACTGATGACTGTTTGTTGATTTTTTATTTATTTTTTTAAAAATTTAATCATAACAAAGCATTTAGAGCTTAAGACCTAGGTAGGTAGGACAAGCAACTGCCAGCAAATATTGAGGCCAAAATAAATATTTCAGTTTCATTTTTTTGTTGAGAAACCACTATTTCCCATGAATTAAAAGTTAATTTTTCAGCAGGAAAATGAAATTTGTAAAATCATTTCCTGAAAATGTTATTTATATACAAAATGACTTACTAAAAAAAAATTCTTGAATTTTATTTTATTTTTTTACGGAATTTTGCTTAGAAATGATTTCTTGTTCAAATTCTAGATAATTGTAAAAACCAACTCTCTTGCAATTTTTTTGGACAATTTTTATTAGTAAAAATTTAGACACATATATATACATGTATAAAGATTTTTTTGTTTGTTTTTTTCTGATAAAATTCCATGGATTATTGTACAACTAATAAAATTTTTCTAGGCCAATAAACTTAGATGCAAATATGATCACCAATAATAGTCCAGAACTCTCCAGCTTTATTGCGGTTTGACCTTGGGACATTGGTTGTTGAGAAGATCATCATGGTGGTCAAATTATAGTATGGTGATCCGGTGGTTGTCATAGCTACCATTTGACATTCACTTATAGGGCCTCTTCATCGATCTTACCTCATTAGCATGGTTGGACTGGTCACGTTGAGCCTACTTCAGGCAACATTTCTCTTTTCGAAAAATATGATTCCGATTTGTCTAGCCTAAGAATTTTTAAGCCTAAGCATTGTTTCTCCTTCTTTTCTAAAAGAGATGATAATTGAAGTTTTGATGGAACCACTGCTACATTGTTACCTAATTCGTGATATTCAACCAAGATAATTAAATCTCTATGGAGTTAACAATACTCCTTATATATATTGTATATATATGTCAAAAAAACGATCTTATCACTCTTGTAAAGCTGTTGTGATTCAATTAATATGGTAAAATTTCAGCTTATCTGAGATTGCAGATTCAAATGTGAGAGCTTAATTGTAACCATTTTGTGTATGTATTCGCAGCTTGAATAACAATTGACAAGCGATTATTAAGAAATAAAACTTTAACATAGCAGTGATATCAAACTTGGTTTTGAAACCCGTTCAAATATGATGCAATGCTTTTTCTTTTTTTTTTTGATAAAATTTAATTTGTTAGTATAGCACGTGACATGGTATCATCATTTCATTGAAAACTTTCTAGCTAATTAGGTCGTGCCAGGTATGTTTTCAGTTGTTACAACATTTTTTTTACTTTGCAAGTTGCGAATTCACAGTCAAAAGCCAATTTTTTCTGGTAACTTTTCAACTGATTTACCCCAATTGTCGAGTTAAAGACAACTGACAACATCGCATGGCGTATTGAAATAGTTGTGGTAACATCAAACTTACTGTATGTATGTATAGTTATATATATATATATATATATATATATATATGAAAGAGACATTCAAATATAGGATTCATGGAATGACGGTTTTCCAAGTGGGGAGGGTGTGGTGGAAAATTGAACATCATTAAAACTCTGAAACTCCATCAACATAACATTTGGTGCATACAGGGCCTTTAACCCATTTTTCAAGCAATTCTTTTCTTGCGTAAAGTTCCATCATAATTGAACTTTAATTAGACGCTTCAAGTAGTTTTGTTTGGGACCCTAACATTTGTCTCCGATTGAGTAGCCCCTTAAATAAGAGGAGAGTTGAACTCAACCACCAAATAATCTCCCCATAAATCGGTAACCTAAAGGAACCGAAAGGAGTTTGAACTCAATAATCTCCTGCTCATCCAAAGTCAGTCGACTCAAAAGGTAAGGTCCTCCATTCAAAAGTACGGTGCACAAAAATATTGTTAGACCGTAGAAATAATAAAAATCATACTGAAAAGTAGGGTGCACAAAAATATTCAAAAGTACGCTTATCTTATCTTGCCCTGCATATATATATATATTTTTTCCTTTTGTAGATCATATCTTTTATTATGATTTTGATAAATTGATGAAAAAATAAATTAAAAAAATTTCCAAAAAAAAATTTTTTTTTGTAACAAATGTTTTACTAAACACTGTTTTTTGTTATTAAAATTGTGGCAACAGCAAAGATTATTAAACGTTATTTTTGCTTTCTATTTTTTACTTTATAAAACAAAATTATGTTTCTGTTTCTTTGCGACTGCAAAAACAGAAAACGAAAACGTTACTAAACGCACCTAAAAGAAGGGAAAAAATGTGGTATGGAACCGATTCGACTAACCATATTATTCTGGACCACGTGCATTCCTATTTAAAAGAACAAAATTTAAATAAAAAATTAAATCATTCAAGTTCGGAATGTATTCATCATAAAAGTTTAGGAGTCAGTATTCTGCAACAAAGTGATGGAGTCCTATAATAAAGGGATGCCGTTCTTTTGTGGGTTTGGGTGGATACCCGACCCGATTCGATTCCTACCAACTCACAGTCACAGCTTCAGATGTGAGTTGTTCTCATTTTTTTGATAGATCGTCGTCGTTACTAAGCTTTTTGTGGGTTTGGTGGATACCCGACCCGATTCGATTCCTACCAACTCACATCTTCAGTAGTAGTGAGTTGGTCTCATTTGATAGATAATTACTAAGCTCAAAGCAAATCAGACCAGTCGCTAGGGTTTCTAAAACTCTCTGATATCTGTTTCGAAATTAATCAATGGCTGCAATTTTCAGTCTCTACATCATCAACAAATCGGGTGGCCTCATCTTCTGCAAGGTAAAGCCTCACAAACATTTTCCTTTCCGGGAAAGATTTTCGGAGAAAATAGTTTCAATTCGAACAATCAGATTCAGGTTGAGGACCAACTGTAATTGCTTTTGTTTTGAACATTCCTATGCTTTTTGATTGAATATGGTTAGGATTATGGGTCTGCGGGACGGATGGATACGAACGATAGCTTGCGATTAGCCAGTGTTTGGCATTCGATGCACGCCATATCTCAGCAGCTATCTCCGGTTGGGGGCTGCTCAGGGATCGAACTCCTCGAAGCGGACACATTCGATCTCCACTGTTTCCAATCTCTCACTGGTAAATCTCATTCTAATTGTAATTTTCTTCTGAATGAGAATAAATACCTTTAATTTGTGGATTCTTACTTTCTTTTGTTGCCAAAACAACATAGAAAAAGAAAATAAAAGAAATGTTGAACACTGGCTTTTGAACAGAAACCAAAGGAATAAAAAAACGACTTGTTGGCTAAAATTGGTTTTGCTTGGCTTAGTTATTGCAGGCTAATTTTCCTGAGTAATCTACAAAGTGAACACTTTGATCTTTGTGATAAAACTCTTGGCAACCAAGTGGAGCATGCTGTCAACAGCTTGTTGACTAGATTATGTTATGGGGTTGTTCAACATTGTGATCAATTATTATTTCTATATATATATATATATATATTGATCAATTGCTACTTATCAAAAAATATATTGTGATCAATTATCGTAGTAAAAAGCTTGTAGAAGTTGCATGATATATATATTTTTTTTGTTCGGTATTTGATATTTGTTGGGATTTATCAATGTTGTTTTCAAAATCATTTAACATTTAGTATTAAATCAAGTAAATCTGGAGTTCTCTACATAAGGACATCAAGTAAATCTATAAAGCACGGACACTTCATATACGTGTCCGTAAATAAAAATAAATTTTTATTATTTTGGACACTTTTTCGACACTTCGCCGACACTTATTGGGCACTTAGGCGGAAACTTTCAAATATTTCTAATACAAGTCTACTCGTATTCTTGAAAATAATACGAACACATTCTAAAGTGTTCAAATTTTTTCCTTAAGAAAAATTGACATTATGCACATATGGTCACAAGGGAAGCATTAAATGATATTTGTTCATTTAAAATAAAAACATTATTATGACAAAGTAGTGGAATAACTGTATATATGATATAAAAGTCATTACAACTCTTAGTATAAAAATTAGAAATACTCAATGTATGTATATAAATAACAATTTATATTTTTATAGTCGTGTTCAAGCCATACCCGTGTCCTAGTTTTTTAAAATTTGGCGTGTCGACGTGTCCGTGTCCCATGTCCGTTTCTATGCTACATAGATCACAATCATCACAGATTATGTACAAAAAATAATTTAATAGAAGCAAACATTTTAAGAGTGACCATGTGTGTGAGTTGTTGTTTGATTCAATTTGCAGCTAGAGCCAAGATCTGATGATGAACAATGCTTGTAATATTTATGCATTACCTTTTTGTGTGCGTCATACTGAAATTCAAATTCACAGAACCAGAATCTTAGGATATGCTAATTGAAGTTCCTTGTTTGAGCAAATAGTAGTCCATCAAAGTGAGGCTGTTGATAATATTTGTATGACTAGAAGCAGCAGAAAGTTATTATTATTTTCTCTGTGCCTTATGGTTCATGTTGGTTTGAAGAATTCTGGGAATTGTTTAGTAGTACGTGTTGTAATGCACATATATGATATTAACAATTCCATGACTTGTTGATACATTTACCAGACCAAGCACTCAAGGTTTATGGGGGACTCTAATGGTCCATAAGTACTGAAGTTAACCTAGTCTTATTATGAATCTAATGGGCCACAAATGTGTGAACAAAATTGGGTAACCTGGCGTACAAGAACCTAAAGATATTTCCTAGAATGTAGCCATGATATACCTTACAAGTTTTGTGTTAGTAGTAGTTCTGACTTTGATTTCAAGAGCCCACGCACCCTTGAAATAAAAAATATGATGCAGTATGTAGGTTGGGAGTCTTGTGAAGATTCTCTTTCTGTCTCTTACTTGATTTGTTTGTGTTTATTATTTGCTATGTTCATGTATAGTTGTGAGTTACTTTTGCAGTTTAAAATTTTTAAGTATTTTACTGGAATATGCAGTGGGATATTCAAAAAAATTGTGCACCGTCAGTATAGAGAAATTTAGATTGTCTAATAAATTTAGTTATATGAGAAACATATCGTACATGATTGCTCATTTAAATTAAACAAATAGTTCATTCTTTGTATTGGAGCTTATTTCCTGTGTGTGTGTGGGTGGGGGGATCAGGCTAATTGTAAGAGGATCTCACACGCAGATGGTAGATGGCATGATATTGTGATTATATTTAATGTTGGAGTTATTAACTCTTTGTTTTGTTATTGCAAGTGGTGGTGGGTGGGTGGTTGGTGTTAGTGTTTTGTGTGTGTGTGTGGGGGTGCGGGGGGTGTCCCGCGCAGGCCACCTGGGTGAGGGTGTTAGTTTTAGAATTTTATGTAGTAGAAATTGAGTTCTAATAATTTATTAGGTAAGATTGGTTGTTGGAGACTTCTATGGTGGTTTTGGTTTTAGCCTATAAATACTCTTTTTTGGTGGACAAACAAGACAACTTTGACAACGTAATGGACTATGGTGCATTGAATTTTAAGTAGAATTCAAGTGACGATGTGCCATCATAATATAATCTTAAGATGGTTATAATTTAGAGCTTAAATTAGATGATTTACTGACACATCGCATGTATTTTAGCCTCCAGCTACAAACATATGTGCTTGTACAGTTGTAGTTATACATCTAGATGGTTTGCTTTTAAAATTTGAGTAAGAAAAGTCTATAATTTGTTTGATTATGAATATAGTGTATAGCAATAAATTATATTATTTAATTGATTCCCGATGGAGTATAGACTAGCCTTTGGCATTATTTGTAGAATATGGCTGCATCCATAAAGGTTTAGTAAGAAATGGGATTCCTCTTTCCCTCTCATGAAAGTTTTTATGGCTGTTAAAATATTTCGTCTCTTATGTTTTCCTTCCGTCTCCTTTCCCTCCCACTTGTGATGACTGTGAACATTTACACAAAGGATTTTAGGAAAGGAAAAGGGGAAAGACTTTGGAGGATGACATAATTAAAAGTAGAAACCAAGTTTTCTTGTAGCAGTGTAGATGACCAAGATTATGTTTGGAAGAATTTTAACAAATCCGTCAAGTTTTTCATTTGAACTATCATGTGCATCACAAAAGTTGTTTTTGTTCCTTTAAACACTTTCAATTTTGACATGATAGACAGCAAACAGTTTTTACAGGTATGGTCATGATAACATGATGGTTTTTCAGTTGATCGGTTAGGCCTTGTTCTGAACAGATTTCTTCTTGGAATGAACTGACATGCATATCTGTCATGGTATTAGTTAATTTATGATATTAATCGTTCGTTCTTTCAGGAACAAAGTTCTTTGTGGTGTGTGAGCCTGGAGCACTGCACATGGAAGGTCTCTTGAAACACATTTACGAACTGTACACCGACTACGTCTTAAAGAATCCCTTCTATGAAATGGAGATGCCAATCCGGTGTGAGCTGTTTGATATCAACTTGACACAGGTGGTGCAGAAAGATCGTGTTGCCTTGTTAGGGCGATGATTCGATGAACTCCCTGACTTGTATTGACCATTGTTGCTTGGTATATATATGGTTGTACATTTTAAGAGAACCATCCCATCCTCTAGTTTGTTTGAGCTAGTTCAGTTCAGTACGTTTAAAATTTTGTTGTATTGCGTTCATGTGTTAAAGGCTACTGAGCGGTATAGTATTTGGTATTTTGATGATTTGAACAGTGTAGTAAAACAATTATTTTTATGATTTTTATTCCAGTGTTATTTAACCCAAGCTCTGGCTTGTTCTTTCCTGTTAAAAAAAACCCAAAATGTAGGGAATTTTATATATATTAAAAACACAATCATGAATTTAAATTTTATATTTATGAATTAAATGTATTCTAGTAATAACATTAAAAATGATGGATATCGTTAGCTCTTTTTTATTAGCACAAACACTGGTTTAAAAAAAAAAACTTTGTTCAAACTATCAATTTTAACGCATCAGTGAATGGAACTTTTTTTGTCACATAAACTACACTTAGTCAAAATGCATCTCATATTCACAAAAACCAAATTAATTATCTTATAATATGAATATTCTGAGTATGGAAAAAATATGAGAAATGTATTAATTAATGAGCAGTGCTAATTTGAGATTTTATCTTGAATCTGATAAAGTGAGATAACTAATAAAAACATGAATGCCCTCTATTTTAATACATATTACACTTTATAAAGTATGTTTTCTATTTTGAACAAACTAAACAAATTAACCATTGTAGGTAAAGGTAAGAACCAACCATTAATTCATTTCTTTATTGCAAATATATATATATAATATATTCTCTTCTTCACAACTTTTGTATATTTTTGTTGGGTATTTTTTAAAATTTAACCTAAACTCTAGTTTTAATTATTTGAATATTTAATATAAAGGGTCTAGGCAAAATTAAATTCAAATTATTGAGTTTTATTAGGGTTTGAATCTAAGTCACACAATCCTTCTTAATCAGTGAGCTCCCGCTCCATGCGTTCTAACTCAAATTCTCACTATTTATGACTTAATTCCCGCTTTATGTAACTTAAGTTTGAATTGTATAATGATAAGTTTTGTTTTCTATTTTTTTTTTTCTATATTAAAATCTTTCCTATATTAAAAAAAAATTACTTTAAAAATATACAAAACAACCAAATAAACTGATAAATAAGCAACCACATAATTCAATATAAAATCAAACCTATAGCATTTTCCTTAATTCAATATAAAATAAAACCTATAGTATTTTCCTTAATCAATCATGGAGAATTTCAATCCCAACTTGGCAACTTATATTCAAATATTTTCTCTCAAATTGTAAAAGTTCTCTCTTTTGATTTTTATACTTGGGATATTTTGAAAAGAGAATTAAGTATTGCGCCCAATAATGTATTAGATTTGGTTGAATTTTGAAAATAGGGTCATGATCCATTGCACCTTGTGGAAATGTTGACTATCTTCAAGGAATTTAGTCGCCTCCAAACTAGAATTTTCAAAAAAAATTATTTCTAGATCATTTTTCCCAGAAGTTTAAATCAAGGGAAAACTACATACAGATAAAGTTTGGAGCCCTAAATAACAAATCAGTTTTAAAAGTTAATTTTCTATTTTAATTTGATTAAGCAAAATAATTACAAATACATTAACATTTATTGCTCAGGTCCAAAATATCCTCACACTTTTATTTCAAAATACCAAAATATCCTCCTTAAAATTATCCTATAATTTTAATATAATAAAATAGATAATTAAAAATTAATTTGACTAACTAATAATAATTCAGGGCACCAACGTTTAAGGTTCTTTTTTATAATTGATTGAAGAAGTAAACAAACAACAACTAGAGATCAAAAAAAATAATAATAAAAAAAATAAAAAGAACATAGAATATTCCAATACTTCATATTACCCAACTATCCTACTATCCAAGAGGATATGAGATCCTTAATAAATGACATTTCTTGTTTTTACATCTTCTACTATATTAACAATAAAAATAGCTCTATTTGCTATAATATTGTAATTTTCTCAACAAAAATAAATAAATAAATAAAAATAAATAGTCATAATCAGTCTTAAGAAGTTGAGATAAAGTTGAAACATAAATCGCATTAGTGAAGACATCAACAAAATATTAATTATCCATCAATACATTAACAATTGTGATTAACATCCAACTTCTGGACTTCTATATTCAGAATCCCAATTGATTGAACCTTTTGATAAACAAACCAAACCCCAAGAACCCCAAAAAAAAAAAAAAAAAACCACCACCAACACCAAAGAACTAAAAAAGCCCTAAAACTAAACTAAGCAGCGGATGGGGCGGTAATGTATTGAACACCACCAGCCTCCGATAACGCCGCCATTATTTTCCTTACACCTTCATCTTCAGCTTCACCACCATCAACTGCCGCCGCCGCCACATTACTCCTCTTGAAGTCCAAAGTCTCGTCATTATATATATCCCACCATTTATCCACCAGCATCTTTATGTCCTCCCTATCCATGTGCTCCTCTTTCCCTGTGTACCTCCAAGGCTTTGATCCCTAATTATTACCACAAAATGACAAATTTACCCCTTAATAAACTCACCAAAACAAAAAAATTAAGAAAATTAAGGAATTAAATCATGATAGGGTTTGTAAAATGACTAAATTACTCTTATAATCATAAAAACTGTTTGGCAAATGTTCAGCCAAGAGTATTTTAATGGGTATTTTCGTCACTAAATTTTGATTGCCAAAACACTTGTTAAGCACGCACGCAGTTAACGTCCCAAACACAAAATTAGGGCAAAGTGACAACTTTGTAATCGTGTTGGAGTTTTTACAAGCAGTTTGGGATTTTATGATGAAAAAATTAAAGTAATGAGAGTTTTATGATTTAAACCCAAAAATTATTTGATAATTAATCAATGGATTAGAAGTTAAACATTCTATTAATATTTTAATCACTCACGGCAGCACAATAGTGAACAACTTTCACTTCTTCAAGCTCAACGTTTTCCGGGTGACGCCACAGCATGGCCAACACGAGGTTATACGCCGAAGGGATAGGCTTGTAAATATCCCTAAAGAACATGTTCAAAAAGTCCTGCAAAATAATGCAATCCGTGACGTCATCATACGGTAAGACTCGAAATGACATAAATAGCCTTGGGAGTGTGGAAAATACCTGCTCGGCAAAAGGGGTAGGAGGGGTAATTTTGAGGGTCCTCAAAAGGTCATCGTAGGTGGAGAGACTGGGCTCAAAAACAAACATTCCAGCGTTGAAGTAGAGCGGTGGCTTTGGGCCCAACTCAGCAGGCCACTGGACCTTGTTTGGGCACTGTTGGCAGTACCTAATCTCGTACTGAGGGGTATGACTCCAAGTCTTCTCACAAAAGCAATCCATCACTGCGTACAAGTGGCCATTTGGCATGTCGAAGAGGTGGTCGATGTTGCCAAACACTTGTATGTCTCCGTCCAAATATATCATCTTACTGTACTCCACAAACTGCTTTTTCAAAACAGTTCAGAAAAACTCAAAAAACAGTTTTCAAAAACCACAACACCATTTTATGTTCCAATTTAATGAAAATGAAAAATTAAATTTTAAAAACTCAACCAACATGTCTTATATTTATGTGTAAGATAAAGAATTACCTCCCAAATGCGGAGTTTGGAATAGTTGATGACATAATAGGCCATAGAGAATTGGGTTTTGTTCTCGGGCGGGTATACAGGCTCGATGTCACGGACTATACAGCCCTGAGACACTAGTATGCGGCGGTGATCCTCCGGCACATCCGGCAACACCGCCACCACCAGAGGGTAGGCACTTTTGGCCTTCCTCAGGCCCTTGGCCAGACCCACCACACCCTTCCAGTAGTCACCGGTACCCGCCAAGAAAGTTAGATAGGCACGGCTAGAAAGACTAGCGGCCTTGGCTAGACCTGTGGTGGTGTTGGTGGTGGCACTAAGTAGATTAGGAGCCATTAGAGAGGGAAGTTTTGAAAACTTGGAGTGAGAAAAATGGGATGTTTATCAGTTGGTTTGAGGTGAAGAGGCAGAGATGGTTGTTATATAGACGTTGGTGGGTTTGGAAAATGGAAAAAATAATAATAATAATAATAAAATAATATATTAATGGAAATTAAATCCCGAAAGTTGTGGATGAGTCTAGGAGGTACATGTTTCAAGGCAGTATTTAATAGATACAGGGACTAATATACTAAAACGATGTCGTGAAGTTTGAAAATGGAATTGGAATCCAGAAGGAGATCCATCCATTATTTTTTGTCCTAATATATCGAACTTTGCATGTGACTATGATTTCATCCGACGGTCAGTATTGTTTCTCCTTGAAATTTCTAGAAATAGAACTGTTTAATGTAAAATGAAGGAAGCAACTTTGTCTTCTTATAATTAGACATCTTATCACTTATGTATATATTTATTTGGGTAACTGGCTCATATGATATATATATATATATATATAGTAGTGATTTCTTATAATAAGAAATTTTCTACAGATTATTATTAGATTAAATTTAATAATTATATTATAAGTTTATATTTTTACTTTCCTAATATAGCAAAACCATTATTCTACCTATTTAGAATTTTCTAAACCATTTTTTTCCTTATTTAAATATTACTAAATTGATATTATCAAACAATATTTTAGCATATATATATTTTTGGCTCCATGAGAGGATGATTACTATATAACCCTCAATTTTCTTCTAACAATCTATTATCATTTTCCCTTATCTATGATTTGTTTTTTTTTCTCATCATTTTTCATCTAAATTTATTTGAGTCCCATTAAATAAATAGTATAATTAATCTAATATGTGATGCTCTCAGGCTCAGCCGACATAAAAACTCTTAATTTTTCATCGGGATTATATTCGTCTAGCTAGTGACGGAGTACCCCGTTTACAATACTTCAAAATATTCTTAAACTTTCTCGACCCTAAAATACTATTTTGCAATAAATCATTAGACCAATAATATAAGGTCGCCGACTTCAAAGTGTAGGTGAAGGGTGTAGTGGATAATTTCCCATATTAATGTTATTTGGATCATACGTTGTGCCACATGGTAACAACTACAACTATTTTGCTTGATTTTTTTCACCATCACCACCTATCACACCTTCTGAGAACAACCAACATGACAGAGACAAATGTGGCTTGACGAGAAAAATCATCAAATTTCATTCCACGTGGGCAACTTTTATGACACGTGGAAAACACACAATTGTCGATAACTTTAGCAGTAATTAATTCTCCCATCTGCTCACAAATTGGGTTGAGCAAGAATCAACCTAAGCAGGATTAATAATTCTTTTTAGGAATTAAATTTTGTTCATTGAATTAATGTCGATCAATATGTAACTAATTTTAACTCGATTTGCTTATTTAATTAAATGTGTTAGATTCATTTTTTTCAACCCGTCACATATTTGTGGATCAATGGTGTTATTATGATAATATAAGTAAATTTGAAATTTAGATTTAGTCTATTATATTTTCGTTTAATATTTAATTTTTTATTATAACTATATTTATAATTAAGAAAATTATTTAATAACATTACATTGCTTGTGTAATTCTTTATTATAGAACTAATTTATTCATAATCTAAAATTTTGTTTGTACTTATTTGTGTGGAAATCTCTCAATAAATATAAAAAATCTTTCAACAAATTAATGCTTTTTTAACTGTCTCAATATGAAATTTATTTCAAATATGTATGTCATAGTTCCTTAAATTTGATTTTTTTGCATTTTAAAAATTAAAGTATATAAAGTGATGAGTATAACTTAGTGGGACCCCCATGATATGGTGATAAATTGATACTGCCGTCTCAAAGCCGCGGGTGCACACAAGTCAACAACTAGTATTGGATGTAGAGGAATGAGTTGTTCCACGTGGCAGAGAGATAAAGGGTGCACCTTTTTACACTTTTTCCCCAGTTTGGTAAGTTGATCAATTGGTTTAATGTGGACTAATTAGAGTTTAGATGAGGAGATAATATAGGATAATGGTTGAACTTTCCAGTAAAACCGACTTTCGTTTAGTGTATAAGTTAAGTAATCCGTAATTTAATTGCCTTTCCAATGCTGATTGTTAACCGTTAAATGGACTCAAAAGATTCTCAAAATTTATAGGGTTCTCTTTCTTCTCTCTCTTCTATTATTTGCTAATTAATAATGAGTGTCAATTAAGAAATAATAATAATAATAATAATAAAATTTGTGCCAATTCTTTCCATATATCTATTTGAAAATTTGAGTCAAAAATAATAACGATAATTCTTTCCAAATTTTATAAATTAAATTATATAAATTACTTTAAGATTTCGTCTCTTTATATGGTTTTGAATACAATAATGGGTTTAAGATCTACTAAGCAAAACCATCTACCTAAGATTATATTACAAGTTTACATTTATACTTTCCTACTATAGCAAAACCATCATTCTACCTATTTAGAGTTTTCTAAACTATTTTTTTTCTTATTTAAAGATTACTAAATGATTTTTGCCAAAAGAAATCTTAGTATATATATATATTTTGTAAGAAGCTTAAATGATAAATTTGAGAAAGAGAGTTTCATTCCATTCCTTAAGCAAAAATAAACCTATTGGAGTACAATTTTTCCCAAATTGAATTTTTGAAAAGGTTGATTACTATATAACCCTCAAACTTCTCAATTTTCTTCTAACAATCTATTATCATTTTCTCTTATCTATGGTTTTTTTTTTTTTAACTCAATTTGTTTATGTAACTAAATGTGTGATACTAATCTTTTTCAACCACGTCACATATCAAAATTAATGTGGTTAGTTTTGCAGATCAATGGTGTTATTATGTTAATATAAGTAAATTTGATTAAGTAATATCTTAAGATGAAACGATTCTACTGGAATGACTTGAATCGGTAAGAAAGTGCTCCCTCCGTCTCTTCCTAGCAAAAATTCACAAATGCACTTGTCATTCTCCCGCAGATTGTGCCATTTGCAAACTGCTTTCCACTCACGGATCCATGTCCGCCTATTACTCCACATAACTACTTTTAAGGTCTATGTCTTACCGTGGAGGACAATCTTTGATGGTAATTTAAGATTGTTAGATAAAAATGAGAGAATATAGAACTCTGTATTGTATTGATGTATAATATGTGATACAAGAGTACATGGGGTTTATATAGAAGAGGTTATGTGTGAAAAACAAGTCATTATCATATAAGGTAATGCTATATATGGTAATGAGGGTAAGTTAAGACAGCTACCATATATAAGGTAATGCTATATATGGTAATGATATATTATAGAATATATTCTAACAATACATGATAGCAATATATTATAGAATATATTATAACAGTCCCCCTCAAAGTCAAGATAGGTTATATGAAACCATCTTGAGTTTAAAGATAATCATTTCACCCTTATGTTGCTGACGTGGCATTGTTGCTAACGTGGTTAATGACATGACAACTGAAGTGGCAGGTGACTCGGCAATTCTGCTAATACCTCTGTTGTGTGACAACTGAGGTGGTAAGTGACTAGGCACAACTATTGGCACCGTTACAGAATGTGTTTAACGTTGGACCGATGCTAATATGTCAAGTGACGTAAGGTGGATCTATGAAGATCTTGGGGTAGGTGCGGAGCATGAATAGGTTGAAGGCGTGTGTGAGTGCTTGATGACCACTAATGGCACGTGGTGGCGTGGGGACGGAGCTGATTTGACACATTGAGGTACGGAATTACCGCTGGTGGGTGTGAAAGCGCATGGAAGAGTGGCTTAAGGCGCATGGTGGCGCGGTTTGGAATGCGGAAGCGTGAGTTTGCAAGCATGATTTGCCGGTTGATCGCAACAGCCGAGGATGGGGCTAATGGTGCCATCCCCAACGGTGAGTATGATAAACTAGTAGATTGTTTACCAGAGATCGAATACCATGTTAAATATAAAAGAAAGAATATAACTCTGTATTGTATTAATATTAAATAAAATGTGTAATGCAAGAATACATGGGGGTTTATATAGAAAAGGTCATGTGTGGAGAGTAAGTCATTACCATATAAGGTAATGCTATATATGGAATGAGGGTATGTTAAGACAACTACCATATAAAGTAATGCTATATATGGTAATGAGGGTAGGTTAAGACAGCTACCATATAAGATAATGCTATATATGGTAATGATATATTATAAAATATATTCTAACAATACATAGTAACAATATATTATAGAAAATATTCTAACAACCCCCTCAAAGTCAAGTTGGGTTATATGAAACTATCTTGAGTTTGAAGATAATCATTTCACCCTGATGTAGCTGACGTGGCACCGATGCTAACGTGGTTGATGACATGGCAACTGAAGTGGCAAGTGACTTGGCACTACTGATGACACCTCTGATGTATGGCAACTGACGTGGTAGGTGACTTGGTATAACTACTGGCGCCATTGCAAAATGTGTCTAACGTTGGACTGATGTTGATATGTTAGGTGATATAAGGTGGATCTGTGAAGATCTTGGAGGTAGATGCAAAGCGTGAATAGGTTGAAGGCGCATGTGAACGCATGATGACCATTAATGGCGCATGGTGGTGCGATAACTGAGCTGATCTGACACGTTAAGGTGTGGGATTACCGCTGGTGCGCGTGAAAGCGCATGGAATAGTGGGATTACCACTTGAGGCACATGGTGGCACGGTTTGGAGTGCGGAAGTGTAAGTTTGCAAGCATGATTTTCCTGTTAACTGTCGCCGCCAAGGATGGGGCTAAAGGTGCCATCCCCGGCAATAGTAAAATATATTCTAACAAATATTATTGTCTTTGATCAACTGCAATATTAGAGAAGGAATACTTTGATAAGCATACAAGGAGACTTAAAATTCATGGCATTGATTAATGTAAGACATAAGATATTCACTGAAGAAAAATTAAAATTAATACAAACTAAAGACATTCTGTATCTTCTAAAACAGTACTAAGTATTGGCGAGCTGAACAAAGTAATGTAGGCAATTTTTTTTAATTAAAAACAAATGGTAAAACAATAACGAAAAGTGGTAATAAGACAGGCAATATTATAATATGCCTATCGACATTATGTTCAATCAGTGGACGCTGTACTTTTATAAATCTCAAATATGAATATATATAAAATAAAAAAATAAAAAAATTAATACATATATAAAAAAAAAACCAAGTCTGATAATGAATTTAATATATGAATGATAGTAAATGTACTTTTATTGCTCTGCAAAATCAACGAAGAATTTGAACAACTCTCTCTTCTATCTCTATAGTCTACAGACACTAATCCACGCAGTAAAAATATACCACAAATAGAAAGAAACTAGCCTTAGGAAGGTTATCTTGATACACGATAGATGTTTAAAGAACTTGCCATAAAATAAAAAAAAATAAAAATAAAAAATAAAAAAAAAGGAGGGTGGGGGAGGGGAGGGGGGGGGGGTGGGAGGGCCCATTTAAAGTAAAAATAATGAGATAATTATTTCTAGTAGATGAAAAATTCAATTGATAAACAATATAGCACTAGAAGAATAAATAAAATATGTTGAAAGAATTTACCATCTTTTTTCCGATTCCACTCATTTCAGTTTTTGCTTTTGCTTCTTTTTTCAAATGTAAACCCTGTATCATTCAAATTAAGATGCAGTTAATACAGATTTCAGGTTGTAACAGATGCAGATGAAAATTTAAATTTTGAAGATGAAGGTAATACAAGTTTCATACGTTAGTAACCAAAAAAAAAAACCCACTTATACACAAACGCATAGAGATGATTGGTTGGAATGAAAATCTCAATTGAAGAGAAACTTTAATTTGCTTCTAGAAAAGACATTCACGAGAGAGATGAGAAGTAAGTTGATCTATGTCTTAAAAAAACTTCTAATAGTCTTTTTTTATCAAGAACCCCCTGCTCCCTGCACTTTGCATATCTCCGTTTTTATTTATACACATCTTTATATAATTATATACATACATATATATAATTATAATTTTATATATATATATATATATATATATATATATATATATATATATATATATATATATATATATATCAATCAGTCGAGTTTTTATTTATACACATCATTTATTGTTTATGCTGGTGAGATTCTTTTGGGAAAGGCTTTAACCTTGGGCCATGCCATGACTATAGTGTGCTTTGACCAGATCATTGTAGAAGGAAAAAGAAAATTCAAATTTCAAGAAAATATTTCAATTTCAATTACACATTTCTTGTAAAATGGTGCTTCAACAATTTGATTTAACAAATTTTTTTTTTTTTTTCGAACGGTTAAGGAATTTATATATATGGTTATGAGATATATATGCCCAGGTGACCCAACAACATGAGGCCCGGATAACAACACAACAAGAGAGGCAATGACCCTTACAAAACCCACCCAATGGAGATGGGATGATGGCCCAACCCGCAGCCCAAAGGTCCTATTTGAATTGACCATAAGCACCCAGTTGTATTACAGAGTAGTTAGTTATTGATAACTACAACAGCAGAGACAAAGGATATCAACTAATTCGGCGAGATGGTGACCGTAGGCATTCTAGAGCTGATCGTTGATCATTGATTGCCGATCGCCCTTAGAGTGGAAGGGAGTGGATTATCGTTGATGTAAGTAAGCTAGATTGTGCCTTAATATTAGCTCAGAGAACCTGTCTTTTAACAACTAAGTTTGCTCCATAAACAAAAGTGATGCTGAAAGGCAATTAGAACTCACAGGATGTGATGAAGCACTGAATGCATTACCTAGATGTATAGCTGACTAAGAGGTTAATTCTAAGTGGATTCCATAGGATCCAAATCTTACCCAATTGTGAAAACCCATAGTTGTAAGTGATAGGCCAACTACCAACAATAAATTTATGAATGACATTGATGTCAACCTCTGCAACCTTTGTTTCAATGATAGAAATAAGGTCAACTTTACTTTCAGATATAATGTTTTTTATCTCCAGCTGCTTTTCCAGGCCATTAAAGCCTTTAATATTCCATGCAATTATGTTAATCATTTAGAGTGTGGCTTGAGGGACCCTCTTAGATACCTTAATCCATGTGAACTAGATGGCATTTTACCTGTCATGGACATGTTGTTGCACATCTTTGCCTTCTTGGAACTAACTTTTTTCAATCTTTTGGAGGTGTCCTTCGGTGACATTGTGTGGTAAGTAGTGCTTGCATTGTCAGGTGCATCTTCATCAGTATCTGTATCCACAGGGGAAATGTCTATAGAGGATAAGAGGGTCGCATCTGCAAGTGGGCTTGCATGGCTGAATAGGTTCTGTATTGCTGCAAAGGTTGAGTCCAGTGGGCTATGTGAAGTGCACTCTGCATTGTTGAATATGTGAACATTAAAACTTGAAATGTCTACTAATAAGTTCCTGGTGAGTGATGGGGGTTGTACTAATGTAGTTGTGGGGCATATAGTGGTAATAGTGTGAGGAGGGTGTGGTGTAGTCGGAGGAGAAACATGTAGTGGCTGGTTGGGAGACTCTGGTTGGGGGGAAATGTGATGATTAATGATTGATCTTTGGTCGCTATGAATAGGGCTAGAATGGTGGTGATCAATACATGTGCCATGGGGTGTGATATCCTTGCCATTTTTTCTTCGAGTAACTAGGCTTCATTCATCCTTACTATTCGAACCAAGTGGTGGGGAAGGTGGTAACTCCATGTGGCTAGTTAAGCAATTAGAATCCGAGTGGAATAAGGTGTTATATTTCTGGCAGAACTTTGGAGTCCACTGGTATTCAATACGGATGTCGACAATTTCACCCTTATTTAACTTTAGCTTGACAGAGTTTAGGAAGGGTTTCTCCCAATCAATGTCCACACAAATTCTTGCGTAGAGCAGTTTACTTCTCTTCTCGGTGGCTTCATCAGCATACAGTGGAGTCCCAACTGAATTGGCAATAAGACTAAGGCCTTTCCTTGTTCAAAAATCGGGGGAATGTTGTAGAATTTCACCCACGTTGGTAGGTTCTTCTTTGGAGTGGATGGGAATGGATTATCCTGGTCCAGTCTTTTAAGAATAAGAGGCTTCCCTGCGATGGACCATGGTCCATTGGAGAGTATGCTAGTGACAACATTCTTGGACATGAATCTGAAGATGTAAAACCCATTATCCCTTGGGATTATATCCTTGAGACCATGGCGATCCCACATCCTTTTTGCAAAGGCCTGAATGACTTTAAAGGGGAGACGCTTATGAGGATAGAACCCAAGTAGGTGGTGGCTACTCCAAAAAGAAACCCCTTTCCTTTGTAATATCAACTGGTGGAGCAATGATGTTATCCTCTGAAGGGCTATGGATGAACTTGAGTTCCATTTTCCCCCATGACAAGCAACAATATCTGACTATTTCTTTCTTTAACCATCATGCAAAGCAATTACTGGTCCGTAGTTTGGGACTGACTAGCCTGTGGTGGGTGGTGTGCAATTAGTGCTGGGTGAGGATGGTTTAGTTGTTGATGGAATTTTAGCAGAGAGAAGTGTCTGCATGGGGTTAAGACAGGGCAACAAAAGTACAGAAAGTGACATTTACTTTTGAAGGGTTACCTTTTTAGTGAAAGGAGAAATCGGTTTCCAATGTTCCTTAGTCAATGCATTCCTTTCCAGAGTTGTACTGTGAAGGAGAATTTAAATTTTGAACAGGAGGATTTGAATTTTGAGTAGGAACTGGATCAAGAAGCAGGTGGTGGAACTTGTGCATTGGGTTGGCCGGAGAACATGGCTTAGCACCAAAAATAGTAGTAGTAAGCTCATCAGTTATGTTTGCATTTGTTTTGGAGAGGGTGGCATTCCTTGTGTTTGAGACACCAATGAGATCTCTGAGTCATGCAACTTCATCAATCAAGGTTGCATATTTTGTATCATTCTGAAAATCCACAAGTGTAACTCTCAGCCTGTAAATATCATCGATCATTTGTTGTGTATTGCGAATATCAATGCCTTCTAAAATATTCTCTTGATCATGCAACTTCCAGGACCTAGAGTAAGGCTGGGAGTGCTTTTGCAAGTCTGTTGGGATAAAAGTATGTGAGGGCTTGTTTGGAGACTTGCAAGCTATGGGTTGCTTGGGAGGAAGAGGAGGTTTGGAGGGCGGGGTGGGTGGTTTGGGAAGTGCTGGTTTGGTATGGGTCTTGGGTGTGCGTTTGAGGATGAGGTGGATTGTGACGGCCCTAGCTTGAAAAACCAGCGACAATACTTCAGGGTTATGACGGGGACAACGAATGGAACAACAATCCTTCACGAGGCACTACCAAAATCTAAACCCTAACTCAAAACCCAAACTCAAAGATGGTCGAAAATGGTTTCTAATAAGGGGGAAATGATCGCCTCGCCAAGGCCTACGATAAATACTAAGGCACTACGGCATTATAATTAAGGGAAAAAGGTGGAAAAAAAGAAAAGAAGGTGGCAACCCCTTAGGCTGCCAGCCAAAAGGGGAAAGAGATGACCAACTTTGACTTTTCATTTTAGAACCCCTTATTTATAGAAAAACCCTAAAAGTGTCCCAACTAAGCCCCGCCGGGTTCGAAAAAGTGGTATTTGCGCAAACACGCTCAAACGGTAAAACACTGTGAATGAAAAAAAACCAAAATGAAAAAAAATGAATAACGAAATAAACGGCGTCGAAAATTGAGTCCCGTGCAGAAAGATATGCCCCGAACAAGTTTGGCGGCAATCGAGGTCAGAAACCCCGATCAGAAGACAATTCTGAGAGTATGTGACTCGATAAAAAGTAAAAATGAAGCCCGTACAAGGATCCAGACTCAAAACGAGATATTTTGAAATAACTTTCGTTAATTACACAATGGCCCCTACAAAAAAGAATAACTGCAAAACTGGCCCACAAGATATTTTCTTAAAAACCCCTGAAATGAATATCTTCAAAAGATATTTATGAAAAAAAACCCTAGGAAATAAGAATATTTCTAAAGAATCATTTCATCCACGCCCCTTCAGGAGAAATAAATAACCGACGAGCTTTTCTCTAAAAGTAAAGTTACACGTTTCGAGGAAAACAACTGGAATGAAAACTCATTAAGTCAAAACTCAACTCCGAACACGAAAAGTGAGGTTATGCCAAAAAAATGACGAACAGGGAAAAGACAAAAAAGTGCATATTTTCTAAAAACGAAAATGTGGAAATGACGCAGTCCTAACAAGAAAGTTGTCAATCCAAAGGAAAGAGTCTCGGAAACCATTCCCGAGCACTCGAGACGACAGCAAGAGACGAGAAACTGAACATAGAAAAGAAAAGACAACAGAAAAAAAAATATTCGTAAAATTTGAAGGAAAAGGAAAAGAAGAAAAATAACTGAATCATTACATGGACGGACCATTGGATATGGGCATAACTGGTAGAAATGGTGGCTTCAGGTGGTTCGGAAGTGGCTTCTATAGAGAAGGTTTCATGGTTAACTAACATTCAAAAAAATATAGGTTCATATATATCATTAGGCATGTGTATATGTATATAATTGCATGTGCATATGGTTCCTATTCATACTTGCCAGTTGTTTTGACTTTGGACATGAGTCTAGAGTCTTTCTATTAATAATTGATTTAACAAACTTCCGGTCCAGAAATCATTACACATGGAAGGAAATTTTCATAAAAGTATAAATACCGTAGAAAACACACCCAACAAATAAAAATATTAATTTAAAATATAAGAGAAGAAAACCTGTCATAAATGATTCATGGATTCACCACAATCCCAAACAAAATCTTAATCTCAAAAGTTAAATTTCCAGTTTCAACTTCAAAATATAGCTCTGAAAAGAAACCTCACTAAAGCATTGACATAAAATAAATCATGATTTATCTCAGACGACTATGAAGAATGAGAGGTGAAGAGTTATTCCTTTGACGTCACATGTTCCGATTTCTCTCCAATTTTGGACCATTTTCTTAACAGACCATGAGGAAGAGGAAAAAAAAAATACTCCTAATAAAACAGATTTCTCAAACCCAGATTTAATGTCTAGAGACTAGAGAGATGGAAGCTGTAGATGTAATCTGTATAGAAAGAAAAAGACTCAGATTTAATGTCTAGAGACTAAAGAGATGGAAGTTGTAGATGAAATCTGTAGAGAAAGAAAAAGACTCGGATTTACAGAGAAGAGGGAAAAAGGCTCTGATAGTTTTTCAAAGAAAGGAAGAAAAAAACTGATATTTGATAATGAGAAACGCACATGCCCTTTGCACTTCCATTTATCGAAGAGATAGAAAAAAGCTGCCCGGATCTCTTGCAATCTGTACCGCAGATTAATGATATACTCCCTCCTATATATACAGTTATACACTGATATACACAATGTGCAAGTTGATCGAGCACATCCTTAATGTATTTTACTCTTTCTACAACAACGCTCATGCCTAATGTTTTCGGTTAAAGACACGCTTAATGTATTTTACTCTTTCTACAACAACGCTCATGCCTAATGTTTTCGGTTAAAGACACGTATATACTCCTCAGTCCAATATAAGTGTCGCTTATGCTCCGTCTCAATATAAGTGTCGCTTATGGGGAGTAGTGATTTTTAAGGGGACAAGATGAACATGTATTGTTTGAAAAATTACTAACTTGCCCTTTAAAGTTTTGAATATTCAAGTTTGAAATTAAAACTCAAATGATATTTTTGGAATGATGCGAAATATATTGTTTGAAAAAAGAAAGTGGACACTTATTTTGAAACAGACAAAAAAGTTATTTTGGGACGGAGGGAGTACAACTGAAACACTTTAAAAACAATAACACCTTACAATATCATCCAAATTAAGGTAAATTTACTATTTTAACTTTGGGTTAAGTGCAAAAAAAAAAAAAAAAAAAAAAAAAAAAAAAAAAAAAAAACCCTTAATATATAGGATTTGTACAGAAATAGTCTATACTTTTTGAAAATGTGCATTTCAATCAAAAAAATTCAAAATAAGGTGCAAATAAGCCCCTATGACCACTTTTTGGTCAAAATTGACATAAAATATATTCAAAAACCCTATTTTGCCCTTGGGTTAAATGCAAAAAACCTCATCTACTATCGATATAGTACAAAATAGTCCCTGTGTGGTATAAAACTGTAATACCCCTAGTTTTCAAAAGGATAAAATGGGAATTTAATTTTCAATATTAATTTGTATTTCATTTTTATTTTTATTTATTTAATTATTGGACTTATTTGTTTAAATTAATTATTTTATTTGCCAAATTGATTTATTATTATTTGTGTGTATTTAATTGAATTGCTGAATTGAGATTGTTTTAATTTAATTATTTGATAGATTGTTTTAATTATATTATTTGAATTTATTTAAATTAATTGCCTTAGTAATACGTAACTGGTTGATTGTTTATAATTATTTAAATTGTTTTAAATTATTGGATCTTAAGTTAGGGTTGTGGATTTTACATATTGCCGACTTAACATTAGTCAGTTCTTTTCCGGAGTGTATTAGGATTAGGGTTATAGATTTACTGAGTCTATAAATATGTTGTTACATTAGGCTTAGGGTTTTGAAAGAAATACAACCTTAGTCTGTTCACATAAAAACAGACTATTCACCTAAAACAGAGAGATACAGAGGGAAACGGAGTGATCTTGGGTGATTCACAAAGAAGAGTCAATGAGGGGAGTTTGGTGTATGCTATTGGGTTGAACTAGGAGCAGTAGAGGTAATTTAATACAACCGACGTTGCCGGAGTTGATAGAGATGACAGTTAGAGATTTTAATCTAAAGTCTCAAAGGCACTTCTGTTCTTCTCTTTCCCTTAAACTTATGATCTGTGCATGCTTAGATGGACTCCAGGAGTTTAAATAAATGCCTAAACAAACGTTTATGTATGATTGGCTGATAATTAGACTCGTTGAATGAAGCTGTTTCACAAAATTCTTAAAGTCTCTATTTGTTTGGTTCTTTTTGTTATGCGTTTAAGCTTTGCTATTTGAGATTAATGATGCATATGGATGGCTTGTAGTTAGTCTGGAAGGTTAATTGGATGTTAGAACAAGAATTTATTACAGTGCAGAGGGCTGGAACATCACCGGAGTCGAAAGAGACGAAGCTGAAACAGACGAGGGCTGCTAAGGGGAGGGAGAGCAGTCTCCCAAAACCTTAGAGCCGGCTCCCACTCTTTGGGAGCCGGCTCTAGAAGCATTGGAGTCCCTAAGAGCCGGCTCTAGGTCATTTAGAGCAGGCTCCCAATTTTGGGAGAGCCTGCTTTCTCATTAGGCTGCAACAGATTTGATTTTAGGGGCTGTTTGGTTATACAGGGTATTTGCACTTCATTTAACTTGTTTTAAATGATGCTTAGGACTGTAACAGACTTGTATTATAACAAAAAAACACTAATTCATAATTGGACTAGGGAATGGAGCAAGTTGCAGTTAAGGAACAATGGTAGAACGCACACTGTTTTGGTTATTTGAATTGCTTACTGAAACTTGAGATGGAGAAGGCTCTCCTGAAAATGGAGAAGGCTCCCTTGAAATGGAAAAGGCTCTTTTGTTTCAGAGCCTTCTCTTTCTCCTTTAATTCGTAAAACTGATAAATTGAGGTCTATTTGGTTAAACTGGATTTTTCTAAGGCTGTCTATGTGCTACTGAATGATGTAATTCACTGCTTAAGACTTATAAAATTGTTGGGAAGCAAACCTACATTTAGATATTTAGGATAGGATTAATCTAAGCTTAAACAGAGAGTTCATAGGTGGAGGATTAGAGAATTAACTTCTGTTACTTACTGTTTTTGAAACTTTGATTTCTCTGCAAAATCTTAAATTGAGAATCATGTTTTCAGCTGTGGTTTAGGCATATAGTAATTTAATTATGTGTATACTTAAATGGAGTTAACTGGTGTTTAAATCTGTTATACATTGCACCAGTATTGTACTATTTGGAGAGGTAGATTGTGTAATCTTATTTTACAAATTTAAAGGACTGGGATTTGGATTCTAACTCTGTTAGTGGATGCATGATTTAGTTTTACACACGTGAAATTGCATTTGTGCTTATTTTGGAATGTAGTTGATAACTATTTATACTGTTTTTGGTCAACTATGGTAAATGGAGATAGTGTACACCGGCATGGGACGGTGGCATACTAGGTATGGATTAGTTCAGACACTAAGCCTACCTAATCTGGATTGAGGTTCGGATTAACAATAAAAGTTAAGTCTGATTTCTGTTAGTGTCAGGTCAGTAAGTAACTGAATGACATAATTGGATTTCTGGGATGAATTGTTGTACAGATATCAAGCCACTATATTAGATGGATGATATTTTGTATTAGGAGGACACGGACTTTATATATTTATGTTATGATGCCATTGTATGAGCTTGAGTCTCGTGACCATGGTTAGGGTGCGTATATCGTCTGGGATGGATAGCTGAACAGAGATGTTGTTCCTTGGTAAGTCTAGGTACACATGACCACATTATGTGCAATTTGCATGGTACCTCTACTCAGGCTGAGACAGACCTATTGGACCAGTGAGCGTCCTATAGTGTGTACTTATACATATATGGATTACTCTAGATATTGTTGAGTCTATGTATAATGTATCTGCGTATCGGGTTTATGTATAGATCGTAGTAGAATAGGATTTGCATGTGGGCCTGACCCACTCTCTTATTTTTCAGGTGTTCGATAGTACCAGGCTTAGAGCTTGATCGTGTTGATGCAGATACAGACACTCACTCTTCCGGTTACATAGGATTTCCTTTCTATTTTAATTTTGGATTTTAATTCTGTAAATTTATTCAAAGATTTGGGATTAGGGGTCCACTAGGTGGATTCCCGAGTTGTATGAATTTAAATTATATTAATTTATTATTTAAGGTTGAGAATTTTTATTTTAATTTTCTTTCAGCGCATTATTCTTTTATTATTAATTCAGTTTTTTATTTCTACTTGTTTACATATTGATTGTTTGGTATCCCTCGGATCTGTGGTCGGACTTGATCACCCATGGCTCTAGAATCGAGGGGTATCACAAAAACCCCACAATACTATCAATTTGGTGCAATTACCCCCTCTATTTGCATAAAAATATATTAATACCCTCTCTAATATAAATGAAATAGTTAAAATAAGGTTTTTGAATTTTAAATGTTAAAGTTTTTAAATAGTACTTAAAAAAATAAATATTTTTATATCTTTTTTAATTTTCAACTTTCAACATTCAGTGATAAGTGATAACTTTGCCACTTAAAATTTTATCCCATTTTTAATATTGAATAATCAAACAACACCGTATTATATTTTCATTCAATATTTAATTTTTTATTATAACTATATTTAAAATTAAGAAAATTATTTAATAACAATGCGTAATTCATTTATTATAGAACGAGTTTATTTAGAAAATTTCTCAATAAATGAATAGAATCTTTCAGTGAGTTAGTGCTTTTTCAACTCTTTCAATATAAAATTTATTCCAAACATATATATCATGGACCCATGGTTCCTTACTTTCACGTACCTAAATTTGATATTTTTGTGTTTTATAAAAAGTGTAAATTATGATAGAGTAACGTTGTTGCCTTTAAATATTCAATTATTATCAATAAAACAGTGGGGTGAGTTGGTAAAAATTATTAAATGATCTTCCACAATTTGATATTCTTAGATTAATTCAATAAAAATAAATGTTGAGATTATCTTGTAATATAGTGTTTGAATAGAATTAGTTTAACAAGTATGAATTAGTTTAACAAGTATGAATGGCGAAACACTTTCTTTTTTTTTTTCTTTTTTTTTTTTTGTCAGAAGCGTCCAAAAGTCACTCCCTCCATTTCTTATTGGTAGTTTATTTTTCTCTTTGTACATGTCCCTTGTCCTCGTTAAAAAGTCAAAGTATCTTTTTTTTTATATATTTTCATCATTGTCCTTTATTTTTTTTTTAACTTTCAAACTTTGTAACTATATATATTTAAATTAAAAATAACAATGTCCCCTTAAAAAATTATAAGACCAAAGATGGACAACTAATAATGGGTGGTAATATGAACTTAGTGGGACCCATATGATGATAATGCCAGGGTGCACACAAGCCACATGTCAACAACAAGCAATGGACGGAGAGAATGTGTTGTTACACGTGGCAGAGAGATAAAGGGTTTTTGCACTTTTTCCCCAGTTTGGTAAGTTGATCAATTGGTTTAATGTGGACTAATTAGAGTTTAGATGAGGAGATAATATAGGATAATGGTTGAACTTTCTAGTAAAACCGACTTTCGTTTAGCGTATAATTTAAGCAATCCGTTTTCTAATTGCCTTTCCAATAGTGATTGTTAACCGTTAATGAACTCAAAGATTCTCAAAATTTCTATGGTTCTCTTTCTTCTCTCTTCTATTATCTACTAATTAATGAGTGTCGATTAGGAAAAACGAAAAATAAAATAAAATTTTCATATATCTGATAACAAAAATTAATGAGATAAAATCATTAAAAATAAAAAGTTAAATATTATAAAAAAGAGACTATTTGTAACAGAAAAAAAAAATGTAAAAATAAAATTCATGTGTAGGATTTAATTCTTGAGTCAAAAATAAGAACGATAGCTCTTTCCAAATTATATAAATTACATTAAGATTTGGTTTCTTTATATGGTTTTGATTAGATTTAAGATCTACTAAACAAAATATCAGTTTTTTTAAAATAATAAAAAAAAAAATCAACCATAATTTGGAATTTCCTTTTATATTAAAGAAACCGTCATATAATTTGTTGATTCATTGGCAGGATCTAGTATGTAAGTTGTTGATATCTTGCTTTCGCACTCCTAACTTGAATGATGTATGTATTGTGGATCGATACACTCGCTCTGAAAAAAAAAAAAAATTATATAATTATCATGATGTTTACATGACATAAATTCTATTGTATTATTGACACTGCTTGTGAGAGAATAGGAGAAAAGTTAATTTGAGGTAATATAAACTTCGATTCCAGATTTTTATTTTATTTTTGATATATAATGGAAATGGTTAAAATTTATTTAACAAGTAAGGCCAATTTAATACCCCGTTCAAGAATTTTGTGCACAAGAAGCAAATCAAAGAAATTGACACTAAAAAGAACCCCTTGGATGACAAATTCCTATTTCAGTCAAATTGTGAACTTCTGCACGGTTATATTAAAAATTCTTATTTCTTTGCTCTATTTTTAATGGTGTGTTATATGTTTTGTTGCATAATATTTTGAGATTAATTTTACATTAGAGAGAAAAAAAAAATCAATATGATTAAATTTTAATTTAGTGATAGATATTATATTTTGTTTACTCACGTGTTGCGCACGTGAAAATGACATTCTATGATAAATGGGATCCGCCTCTTCTGCATTGGGGGATTTGTCTATTTCTGTTTGCTGCTCAATCACCGAAGAGAGAAATAAATGATATTAGAAAGAAAAATGAATTTCGGCTCAACGTGAAAATAAGCTGAGAGTGAAAGGTGATGCATGTTTCGAAAGTCTCAAATTTTAATACGTTCATATTCTTAATTAAGAATATAATGTTAAGAGACATATAGTAATGTTGAAAATAGATCAGACGTTATGAAATGTCAAAGCCGATTATTTTTTATTTCTTTAAATCCATTGCAAAAGGAAGCATATGGCCTTCTGAATTGTGGACAAAAATGAATGGAAGGCTCCAAGATGCATGATCTCTAATTACCTTGTGTGGCCTTCTGAACGACGGACAAAAGTTGACGGAAGGCTCCAAGGTACATGATCTCTAATTATCTTGTGTGTCCTTTTGAGCGACGGACAAAGGTTAATGGAAGGCTCCAAGATACATGATCTCTAATTACCATGCGTGGCCTTTCCAATGGTGGACAAAAGTGGATGGAAGACTTATGTGATCTCTAATACTAATTACCTTGCGCGGTCTTTCGAGGGATGAGCAAAAGTTGACAAAAGGCTCTAAAATACATAATCTCTGATTATCTTGAGTGGCCTTCCAAGCAGCGGGCAAAAGTTGACAGAAGGTTCTAAGGTACACGATCTCTAATTACATTGCGTGGCCTTCCAAGCAACGGACAAAAGTTTATGAAAGGCTCCAAGTTACATGATTTTTAATTACCTTGCATCAATGGACAACAATGGATGGAAGGTTCCAAGATACATGGAGTCTAATTAAGAAGGTTGGAGATGATATTCGCACTTTTACTTTTCTCTAATTACATTATATGTATCATTTTTTTTTAAAAGAAATGACAAGAAAATTTTTGAATTCATTAATGCACAATTCTTTAATTTATAATGTCAAAACTACCCTTTATATAATTTTAATTTTTTTTTTTTTTTTTTTTAACCTTCTTTACTTTCATTACTATTATTATTTTTTTTTGTCCTTTCTTTTTGTTTTTTCTGGAGATCCTCTCAAAGAAAATAATTTTTTTATATACTAATAATTTTATTTTTGACAATCAAAAGAGGTAATTTATTCCATAATGACTTTTTTTTTTTTTCTGTACAATCAAAAGAGATATTTATTAAACAAAATTGACTTTTTTTCAATTTTGTCAAAAGAGGTAACTTTATATTTTGGTAATTTTTTATGGGTCTTGTCAAAAGAAATAATTTATCCGATAAAAATAACTTTTTTTTTTTGGTTTTATCAAAAGAGATAATTTATTCAATATAGATTATTTTTTTTAATCATCTTCCTTTTGTACTTTTTATTATTATTATTTTTTTTGGGATCTTGATAACAGAAATAATTTATTCAATAAATATATTTTTTTTTGGGTTTTTTTTCTTCATGTCAAAAAAGATAATTTTTTAAATGGCTACTTTTTATTTTTTTATCCGGCCAAAAGAGGCAATTTATTCGACATAACAAAATTTTATTTTTTTCTGATCCCTTAAAAAAAATTATTCAACTTTTTATTTTTAATTTGTGTTATCAAAAGATACTTAAAATATTAAAGATTAGAGATAAGGAGAGAAAATATAAAAGAGCAGTTGTGTCATTTAAAAAGTAAGAATTATTTACTTGTAAATGTAAGGTTAAAATTGTCATTTCATTTAAGATGGTAATGTAAATGTTGAAAAGTGGAGTGCGAATATCGCCTCCCAGTTTAACCAGTTTCTTTTATCACATCCTAGAATCCAACGTCTAAGAGCCTATTTGGCTAGACTTTTTGTAGCCTCAAAAAGGGATTCTAAGTTCAGGAAGCCCATCGCCAAAATAAAGAGTGTTTGGTAAAGTTTCTGAAAACGAATTTTTAGAAAGTTTCAATAATTTACAAGCCATTTGACCAAAGCCAATAAAATATACTTCCTAATCGACTTCACGTCTTCACGCAAACTAATCTAAGGTTTTGTTCAGAGATTAAAAAAAAATAGAAAAACAAAAATGAATCTACAATCTTCAATCAAGTTTCACTGTAATGGACGAGACATTTTCTTTATTTTGAATGTAATTTTTCTATTTAGTTAACTATCATTTTATTGATTTTCTCCATATTTTTTTATCTCTTACTATTAATTTTATATTGCAAATAGTGGTAATAAAAGTTCCATGGAAATGGCGATGGGTTTGGATGGAATGTTGTACACATGTAATGAGCTTGGAAGAAATTGAGACCCAAAGAGATGGGTAATATTGTAAAACAAAAATAATCTAAAAATTAAAAAGACGCTTGAGAACACATCCACCAACTAACTTTTTTCTCAAAATTTCATTGAGCAAAATCACTTCTACAGAAGCCCTAATCGAAAAAGGCCTTTTATTTTGGAAAGCTTCTCTAAACACAACCTAAATTTTCATATTTTAAACACCCATTTTACTTTCTAGCATAAAATTAATACTCTTGTGTAACTAAAAATGTTATAGCATAGACCCTTCATTTATTTTGAAGTAATAAATCAACAAAAATAACATATAAATATAATTAAATATGTGTAACAAAAAAAAAAAAAATTATATATATATAAAGTGGGCATGCATTAAATAAATCTTTTAGTCACCACCGCTTTCTCACCTACAATTGGGAACAACTAATAAGAAAGTCGTCGAATTTCAAGCCACATGTAGAACTAGTTCCCACGTGGCGCTCTCACAAATGTCGGTTACTTTTTTATATTCATGTCAACAGTAAGCGGAAAGGTTGAGGTGGGGTCCACAAGCTTTGAACAGATGCATATTTGATATAGTCGTGTCAAAGCTTTGCTGGTCTACGTATGACATGTGTCAGCATATAATGCAGAGGACGGTGATTTGCCACGTGTCAAAAAGTGAGTGAGAGAGAGAGAGAGAGAGAGCGTGTGCTACAAGCATGGCACGTCATTATTTTTTATACTTTTTTTCAGTTTCTTTAGTTGCTCTAATTATGGACTAATTAAAAACCATCCATTTTTTAGATAATTTAGAGTAAAACGGACTTTCTTTACCTTATAATTTGACTAATGGAATAATTTGATTGCCTTTCCAAGAAAAAGCAGGAATATCCTATTATATTCTTCTTTAATTGGCAGAGAATCTGGGTGATTAGTACCCATTGAATGGACTCAAGATTATCAAATTTACCGACTTGAATTTTTTTTTGTTTGCTGTTTTAAAATCATAAAACCCCTGGCTACAATATCCTTTATCGACACGGATTATGAAATGATAAATTTAACCTTAATATTAGATGCTAAATAAAAAATTATTTTTAAAAATTACAAAAATATCCTTTAATCCTTTTTTCACCCCTTTATCTCACTACAAATCTAAAACTCTCTCTTCTCTTTCTCTCAAACATAATTTTTTAAATTTTAATGGTTATTTTTGTAATTTTAAAAACTAATTTTTATTTTTTAATATAACATTAAACAGTAAGATTAAATTTGTCATTTTATAACTTGGTTAACAGATTGGATATGAATATTGAGGTAATATGATCACTGTTTAGAAGTTTAGGGGTTTTCAGATATAGATTGAAATTTGATAATCAAAATTTAAAATAACTAGGGTTTTATGATTTTAACTGCTGTTTTTTTTTTTTTTTTTTTGTAATCTTTTTTCTTCGATAAGTAAGAGTGAAATATGTCAATAAATAAATGATTATAGAAAAACATTGAGTATATCCTATGGCCCAAACAACTGTACACCCAAAGTCATAGATGGGCAGCTCATAACTTTACCAAACAGAAGCAAAACAAATACACCCATTGGCCCAACCATATCATTCAAACACGAAACAAATCATAAGCCTAATCTGAAAATATCAACAAACATGGATTCGTTTGTTTGGATGTAAAATATTTTTTAAACAATAATTTTTTAATTTTTGGTATTTGGTTGTCGTAAAATATTTACGAAAAAAAAATATTAAAATCTAACAAAAATAACTTATTCATCAATTTTCGACAAGAAACCTAATGGACTCAACCTCAACCTCGACGTGGACCTTTGTCAAACACTGAAAAAATAAAAATAAAAAAATATTTTACATGAAAACAGAAAATATTTTTTAAAAATATATTTTACGTCCAAACAAACTAAGCCTAAGAGTGCGGTGTGAGTAGGGTAGACACAGGTGTGAGATAAATTTTTGTAATTAGCATATTTTGGTAACAAAACAAGTCCTAATCAATTTGTATTTTCAGTTACCATATCGACATCGACTGCAAAATTGGAAGTTTGTTTAGAAGAGGAAAGTACTGTTGATCATCAAAAAGGAAAGAATAACACATTAGGACATCGTTTCCCATTTAGGACACAAATACATATATGGTATGTTTTCCAAAATTTACAAAAATAGAAAATCCAAGTTCAAATTGGATTCTGTCAAGTGGGAACCGGTACCAGGATTTGGGAACCGGTTCCAGAAGCTGCAATTAGAGAAATTAGATTCTATCATTTGGGAGCCGGTACCAAATGTGGGAACCGGTTCCAGAAGTCCTGATTGTAAAAGGTTTATAGTTTCCTTGTTCTGTTTAAATCCTTTTTTATCCAACTTTCCTTTCAAGTCTTATGCACGAATTTTCCTTTATTTTCAGAAGGAATAGGGCTTTACAAACCTTTATATAAACCATGTCATATACATTAGTTTTGAGAGGGCTTTACATTATTATTTATATATCATACAAACCCTTAGGAAGTTTATTTCTCTCAGAAAATCAAAGTTGAATTTTCTGTTGTCTTCCTAGAACACACATATTCACTTAGTGAGGTTAGAGTTGTGGTGTTCAAATCATGATCGTGATCATACAGTTGCATCTACATCGATCAGACCAAAGCAGATCTACTTTTACATCGAATTCAGACGATTGAAGAATAGAAGTAAAAATGATCACACTTTGAAAGGGTTGGAGCATTCGAGGAGTGTTGTCTAATCTACCTGCTGCCCTTCTACAAATATCAAGCATAAGCCTGAGGTCAACTTGCTGTTAGACGGGGAGTCGCAAAGCCAGAGGATTGTCAACAGTTGGTGTTTGCTAGAATGATAAGGTGTGAGCCAGAGTCAAAGTTCAGTGTACTTTGTTTCATGCATAGTGGATCGGTTTACTTTGGATTGCACAGTACACGAGGTTTTTCCCATACAAACAGTTGACGTATTTTATCAACTGGGGTTTCCTTGCTAAAAATTCCGCTGTCATCTCTAACTTTATACTTTACTTTATTTTATCTGCATATGATTAATTGTTTAATTACTAAAATAATTAAAGTTGGTAAAGGCACAGATTTGTTTCAAAATAAACAAAACTTTCTAAATATTCCGCTGCGTACGATTCACAAATTGGTATCAGAGCAAATCTTTACACATTGAGTTGATCCTTGTTGAAAGTTTTGTTTTGTTTTTCAAAATTTGTTTTCATAATCATGTCTTATGTGTTGAAAGAAGGTGGTTATAGTCAACGTGGTCCTTTATTTGAAGGGGATAATTACAATTTTTGGAAATCAAAGATGAGAGCCTATTTACAAAATTCTAGTGGTAAAACTTGGGCGATAGTTGAATCTGGTTATACATCTCCTACAGTAGATACAACTGTGAATGGTAAAATAGTCTAAGAGTTAAAAGATACTTTTGCTTTTACTACCATTGAAACTCAGCGTAATGATGCTAATGACAAAGCTTTATATTTAATTATTAATTCTATTGTTCCATCTGAATATGCTAGATTTTCTGATTATAAAACAGCTAAAGAAGTTTGGGATATTTTGCAGGTTACTCATGAAGGAACTTCAAAAGTGAAGTTGTCCAAAATTCAAATGT
The DNA here is from genome assembly GCF_030987335.1 of Cornus florida. NCBI lineage: Eukaryota > Viridiplantae > Streptophyta > Magnoliopsida > Cornales > Cornaceae > Cornus > Cornus florida. Next base: position 29,643,891 of record NW_026775572.1, read on the forward strand.
TTTCTCATAAATTTGGGAATATCGTGATAAAAGAAGATGAATCATTTTCTGATTTTTATTCTAGTCTTCCTGAAATAATTTCTGAACTGCATCACTTAGGCAAAAAAGTTAGTGATAAGAAAATCTGTGAGAAAATCTTAAGGTCTTTACCTAAAAGATTCCAGATTAGAGTTGAAACCATCACTGAACATTGGGATTTGTCTATCAGTAAAGTAGATGAGATAGTAGGTTCATTAAAAACTTTTGAGATGCAAAACTTTGATTTAAATCAGAAGGAGAAAAATCTTGCTTTAAAATTTGCACAGGTTGAGGATTCTGTAGATGAGAACTTTGATGATGATCTTGCATTCTTGTTAAGACAATTCACTCAGATTTTGCAAAGACAATAGAAGAGAAGGAATAGCAACATGGCCAATCCTCAAAGTTTTGACAAGATGCCAAAGTTTAGGTTTAATGAAAAAAAAGTAGAAGAATCAAAAGAAACTGAATTCACTTGCTGGAATTGTGGTGGTAATGGTCACGCATCCAATGTTTGTCTTAGTCTTAGGAAAAAACAAAATGATAGGAATAAAGGAAAAACAATAAAAGTTTCTATTTCTGAAAATTCTACTTTGAGTGATAATGATTCTCCTCATGATGATACTAATAATTTTTCTTATGTCGTTTTTCTTGATAGAGGTCCTCATGCTATGTCTTTATCTGACTCTGATATTTCAGATAATGAAGACAATGAAGTTTATGATGAACACGTGCAAGAGGCTGAAAAAGACGATGAAAGATTAAAGAAGATGGTCAAAGTAACCATGGAAGTGATATAGGTTATCAACAAGCTAGCAAAGGAGCTTATCCAAGCAAAATGAGAGAATGAAGATCTAAAGAAACAAATTGATAAAGGCAAAATGAAAGCTTTTGAAAGCAATTCTGTCATCACTGAGCTTGAGAAGCAGATTATCATTCTTGAAGATAAGGTAAGTATTGCCAACTCATTGAAAGAATGTCTTACTTTGAAAAATGATTATCTTGAAATTGAATTGAAATCTGAAAAAGATAAACTGAAAGTGTTCAAAATGAGTCAAAACAGTTTGAATAAGATAATCAACATGGGTAAGGATGTGAATGATAAAACAGAGTTAAGATTTGTTAAAGGTTCTTCTAGTAATCAAGGTAAAACAACTTTTATTAAACTTGCTATTATGCCTAAACCATGTTTGCCTGATGCATCACATTCTGATATGTCTTATGTACCTAAATTGTTGCATTACACTTTTTGTGGAAAGAATGGACATAAGTATAACTCATGCCTTCACAGGAAAACGAAAGACTTTTATAAAATTCATTCTCAAAATTCTCATGCTAAGAAAATTGTGCGTTCTAGGAAGAAAAAGAATGTGATACCTAAGATTTCTAGAGCTGAAAATTTGCCTAAGAAAAAGGTAAAGAAAGAAAAAGAATTTCAGGAAATGAAAGTGAAAACTGTTTCGATCAAAAAGTTTGATTTGATCAATTTTGTGCCTGTTGAGTCCATGGAACAAGTTTCCAAAAGGACTTCACCTGCAAACTGAGTCCTATGAAATTCAGTGATCATGGCTTGTGTTTAAAAGAAAATTTTGTTGCCATTGGATCACTTGCTAGGGTTTGGTTTAGGTTTGAGTTTCTGATCATAGTCTTTATGATATATTTGAGAAAATTCTTCCGTTGAATTTATGATCTATCTGTGAATACAAATTGAGACACATAATTTTTTATTAAATATGGATTTTTGGTTTGTAATCTATACAATGAAAGTTGATTTGTATTGATTCAGGGATTTTTAGGTTTGAATCTCTTAAGTTCATAACATTTTGTGCACTAGTTCAAATCTGAGAAATTTGATTGAAAATCTTTGAATTGTTGACTAGGGTATATTGATTACAAAACCTATAAAGGTTATTGTCTGAAAAAAATAGGAGTTTAAAAAAATAATAATAAATTCAGCTTGAAAAAGAAAATAAAAATGTGAAAAGTGCTGAATTCTTTGTTTGGAAAAGGTTACCTATTGAGATGTGTTCGAAAACTCCAATTAGACTTTGAAGATGAGCTAAATGAGTAAAAAGAAAGGTGGAGACAAGTTGAATTGGGGAATTGATTTTTGCTCTTTAGAGTGAAAGCCACCTTACTTAAAAAAATTTTTGCTCAAAGACAATTTTATCTTGATGATTTTCAATCAATATGATTTGGACAATGATTTATTAATAATTGATTGAAAATTGATGAGATGGATTGCACACACACACACTTGAACTTGCTATATTGATTTCTAAATGTTTCATTTAAATTTGTAAGTTAAAATTCGTGTTGTGATTATTTTCTGAGAATTGAAATTGATTGAATATTCTGTGGAGTTAAAATTTTCATTTATAGATATCTCTAAAAATTTTCTAGAAATTTGGATCATGTGTGGACTTGAATTACTTTGTTTAACTGCTCAATGACTTGTTCTTTATTTTGTTTTTTCTAAAAAAAAAAGAGAAAAAAAAAATTGAAAATCTATTAAAATTCAAAAAGATTTTTGTTTTTAGTTTGTAAGATTTTTTTTTTTAGTTGGTTTGATCATTGAGTAAATCTCAAAGTTAGTTGAAAACTTTTTTTGAAAAATTTCTAGTCTAGAATGCATACTATCCATTTGCTACCGATTCAAGGTGCAAAGTAGCAAGGCCAAACTTCTCTGGCGCTTGGCTACCGGTACCACAAGTTTGGTACCGGTTCAACAGTGGTCCTCGCTTTGCAATAGCTCATTGCCCAGTGGGAACCGATTCCTACTCTGGCTACCGGTTCCTAGCAGCGGGAATGGGCTTTAAGAAACCCATTTTGGCATTGTTGGGTTTTGTTGCATACACTCAAATTCTCTCTATATATGCATTTTCTCTCTATATATTGCTCACAGATATTCACATCTTCAAGTGCATTATTCACATTATATTGTTGCATACATTCAATTATATATTGTGATCTTAGAGGATTTGAAGAGAATTTGTGGAGTTTGGGTTTGAGAAAGAAAACTTAGAGGATTTGGTTAAGATTGAATCTTTGGTTACTTTGTTGACATTAAAGACTTGGTTGGCTTGTGATTCAAGACTTGTGGTTGATTGTTGGGGGTTTTTGAAGAATTAAATCAAACTTGTTCAAGAACAAGTATTGAAGCGCACTCTAGGTGTTCGACAAAATTGAGTGAACTTCAAAGCCTTAAACCAAAAATTTTTGAACACGAGATGCCTCCAAAATTGTCTCGGAGAGCCAAAAGAAAAGGAATCGCTTCTCCTCCACCTCCAAAGAAAGCCCAAACAATGCTTTCAATCCAAGAACCATAAGAGGGTTCACGTGCTCCAAGGGACGAACCATCTTCTCCCGTGCACTTTTCTTTGCCTTCTACGGAAATACCGTCTGGGTATCTTTCAGTATTCGACATTGGGAAGGTTGAGTTTGTTAGAGAACACTTCTACAATGAGCATACGTGGAAGGTATACACTAAGGTGTTTAAGGACGGTCCGATTAAGTCGAAACGAAATGTGAACTTGAAGAAGCTTAAAGATAGTCTAGGGAAGAAACTCGTTAACTACATTGAGAAGCATAAGTGGTTATTCTTTACCATGATGGCGAGTTCCTACAGTCCAGATTTAGTTCACTACTTTTACTCAAATATTCGTAAAGTTCATGACTTTGGATATTTTGAGGTGTCATTATTTGGCAAAGACTATGTGGTTTATACAGATGTGATTGGCAAAATTCTTGGCATTCCCAGAGTTTTACAAGCAGTGGCTACCGTTTTCCACTTGATCATTTAGGACTGAAGTGGGAAGATATTTGTAATGAGCTATGTGTTCCAGATTCGCCAAGGTACCCTGACTACATTCCATCTCGTTATCTTACAGATAAGGCGGCGTTTCTAAATTTGTTTGCCATCTCCAATCTTGGGTATTTTGGGAAGAAAGTTGTTATCTCCTCAAATCGTGCAGAGGTACTATATCTACTATCTATTAATGCATTGATACATCTTGATTCGTCTATTTATAGACAGATGGTAGCACACTACAAGAACAATACCAAGAATAAGTCATCTCTATTCCCCATGATCATTATGGGTTTGTATCGACATTTTGAGATTCCACTTCCAACTCGTGCTCATCATATTTAGATTATGTTTGAGATAGATGTTAGAGCTTTTAATAAGTCTAAATCCGCAAGAGCTTCATCTAGGAAAGCTAACAAGGGTACAACTACTTCTTCGTCATTACATCCTGAGGTTACTCAGCTCTTTCCAACTAAACGGAATTTCACCACCTTTGATGTTAATCTTCTCTACTCACTGATTCTTCAGAATCAGAAGGCCATGATGGATGCTATTCTTGATCTTCATGAAGATGATAGATTGCTTAAAGAGCAAAGTACTTTTGAGGATGTCTACAAACCTGCCCCTCCAGATTCGTCACTTGTTGCTGAGGATGAGAGAGACGAGGATGATGAGACAGATGCTGATGCAGAGGATGATGAGGATGGGAGTGGGAGTGATACTGATGATGGTGATGAGGATATTCCGACTTCTACAATTCTATTCGCTGGAGATGATCCTGATGCTTGATTCTATGTTCATATCATACATGTATCACTTTTTGTTCAGTTTTTACATTGTCATAACTTGATATTCTTGGATATTCTCGTTTGACTGTTGACATGTAATAAACTGATTACTATTTTCTCTATTTAGTATTGTTTCTTTTCCGGTTTAACTTACTTTGTCAATTTTGTTCCAAAAAGGGGGAAAACAAGATTATATTAAGGAGGAGGAAAAATTTAAATTTAAAATTTTTGGATAATTTATTCAGGGGGAGTTTTTAAACTTGTTTATTAAGCTTTCACTGGTAGTTTTACTTGATTCATGTGCAGGAATTCAGGTGATATGTGACGACCCTGGATTTTTACAAACCCAGTGTCTCCTATGATAACTCAAAACGGATCCAAAATGTGGAAGCTAAATATAAACAAGTTTATAGAGATGTACATCATTCTTAAGACACAAGAGTGACCTTTTGAGGAGTCCCGTGACTCAACGGAAGCAAGACTAAAGTAAGAGTTTCAAAACCTTCTAAGGAACGAACCAAGGGCAAAATGGTCATTCCAAACTAAAATGGGTATCACCGTACACACCATTAGAAAGACAATGAGAAATTAACAAAGATGGACTCAAGAATCACTTGATTCAGAGTCCAGACGATAAATATATCAAATCTTGAAGTCAAAGGAAGAGAAACCCAATCTTAGTTCGAACCAAAAACTAACACCACTTCACTAAAACTTGAATATCTTAAGCTACAAATGGAATCTAAAACTGTAATTAGTACCATTGGTAATCTTATTTTGACATGGTCAATTTAGACTCAAGAACGGACAAATTCGGAGTTAAAACGAAGAAGATACGATGACCTGAAATCGGAGGTGCAGTGCTGAACCAAGACACACACACACATACAAAAAGAGGACGGACGAGCGCTCGTCCCAGGGCAACGAGCGCTCGTACAGAGCATACCCCAGGGCAAAAAACCCATTACCCTATTTATGAGCGCTCGTCCCCCATGGACGAGCGCTCTTCTTGCAAACAAGCTTAGCAGCTTTTTGAGTTTGAAATGTGATTTTGAGAACTTTCTGGACTTTTTTGAAAAAAACACAAAAAAGAAACCCCACACTAAAATCATGCTTTCTACCCAACTACGTGGACGAAAACAAAAAAACTCACTTTGAAATGTCTAGAATGCCCCTAAATCAGATTAGGCTCAAAACGGCGAAAATGCAACTTTGCACCAAATATGCATTTGACCCCAAATGCATTTCTAAGTTGAAACGAATATGCACACAAACGTAATAAGTGATTTTGAGCGTGCGGGAATGGTCCGCGACTCTCGAAAATGGCCAATACAAAATCCGACCCCCCGACAGCCAAAAAGGCGAATATACACATGAAATGAAAATTTTGAAAACCAAAATTAACAAATGATTGAAAATTATCATTTGGCCCTTGGCCACACTTCATACATGATTAATGAGACCCTATGAAAGAATAAAAATGGAATTCTCACACCCGATGCAACCATGGTGAAACAATAACTTGTCATTTTTTAATATTTTCATAATATTTCATGAAGTCAAAAGTTACATAGGATATAAAATAATTGTCATTGGCCTCCGACCTCATCTCATATATATCAAATACATTCCAAAAGGTGACGGCCAAAAAGGCGAATATACATATGAAATGAAAATTTTGAAAACCAAAATTAACAAATGATTGCAAATTACCGTTTGGCCCTTGGCCACACTTCATACATGATTAATGAGACCCTATGAAAGAATATAAATGAAATTCTCACACCCGATGCAACCATGGTAAAACAATAACTTGTCATTTTTCAATATTTTCATAATATTTCATGAAGTTAAAAGTTACATAGGATACAAAATAATTGTCATTGGCCTCCGGCCTCATCTCATACATATCAAATACATTCCAAAAGGTGTGTTTATACATACATTACATATTTGAAATCAAATATACAAGTTTTGACATATAAAGCTATAAAATGACATTTCATGATAACATTTGCATGAAATGTAAAATTAAAAGTTACAAGTCACCCAAGGAATGATGTGCATCTCAAACCAAGACATTCGTACCTGACAAATCACCCGATAATTTTGGGGTGAGTAAACAAGTTACTCGTAGGGAATGAGCATTCATAGACTCAACTTTTTACAGATTTTTACATTAACATGAAATAATTCAAAAGGATCATGCCACCTAACGTCTATGTCAAAGTGAGACTCGGGGATCATCCTAAGCTACCATAGCTCATTTCTAGTATAAATCACATCATTCATGCAATTCAACAACATAGAAGCATATTATACGAAGTAACAAGATATAGATTCTCAAAGCCATCAACTTGAAATCTAAAGTACGAAAACAACTAAAGTGGGTCATGCCACCTAACGTCTATGTTTCAAATGAATCTATAGGATAATTCCTAAACTACATTTGAACATTTAAAATACAAATCACAATATCGATGCAATTTAACCAACATTAGAACTTCCAATACAACGCATAAAGCATGATTTCTCAAAGTCAACATCTTGAAACTCAAAATGGGAAATCAAATAAAGAACAACAAGTTACGATATCATCTAGTTATCAACTTGAAATGAAATGCGAAATCAAACAAGGTGGATACTTGGACATCATGCTGGATCAGACCGACACCATAGTTACTTTAGGATTACTAGCCCACGGGTAACCTCCCTATGTGCGCACTAGACTATAGAGGGACATTCCCCCGTACTAGAACCATGTCCTAGCCGTAGTCAAATAACGACATCCTCAAGTTTCCAAAATTAATAAGTTGTGCAACAACGTATATATCAACATGTATATACAAGATAATCAACTATCTACCAGGTACAACCAAATTTGGAAACACATACAATACATGCTCTAAGTCCACAACTACTATTGCATGAAAGATGTTAAATACAAAGTGTGCAACACATTACACAAGACAACAATATTTTCAATAAAGAAAACATACTCTCATGAATATAAATATAACAACAATGTTATCAAATACTCAAAACATAACCAAGTGAATATACAACAAGTCCAAGTCCATGATTTAAACATAGAAATAACTTCTAGAACACAATTAAATTCATGGAGCAATTAGATAGAATTTAATTAAACAAAAAATAATTAAATTTTCTAAATTTCAAATCAATTCCAAATAACCTCAAATTAATATATGTGAAACAACATAGCATGATCATTACATATATCAAATCAAAAGTGCAAAATAAGCAAGATATCATTATGTAGAATTTAATTAATTTAAATCAATTAAATCTCTAGATTTCAAAAGTTGTTCAAATGATCTAAAATTAATATATAACAAGGACGAAGTCATGACCATGCCATATATCAAGTCAAAAATGAAATACAAGTAAGGTACAATTAAGTAATATTTAAATCAAATTAAATTCATTAAATTTCTAGATTTGAAAACTCATTTAAATCATGCCAAATTAATATACAACAAAGATCAAGTCATGGCCATGTCATATACCAAATCTAAAGTGAGTTATATGCAAGTTACAATTAATCATTAATTTATCAAATTAACATAAGACATGCATACAACCTATATTTCATTACAAAAACAATTAATTTACTTAGAAAAATAAATCCTACACCATGGTCAACACACACATCTTTGTTCAATTGCACAAAAACCCTCCTTTAACCACATAATCCCAAAGTAGCCCAAAAATAATTGCAAGTAGGTCCCTCCTCTAAATATTTTGCAAACTTAATTGCAAAATGGTCCTCAAGACAAAAATAATTACTTATAGTAATTACACAAATAACCTTAAAAGAAAGAAAAATTTCAAAAAAGTGTGCATTTACACCCCTAAGGAAGAAAGTACACTTCTAATATACATTTCTAAGAAAGTAAAAATACAAATTTCTAAGAAATCATACACCATGAGTGCATGCAAAAGTGGACATCAATCTGAACGCGAAAAGTGAGGTTGTGCCAACAAAGTGACATACGGGAAAAAGACGAAAAGTGAATAGTGTCCAGAAAAATGAAAATGTAGAAATGACTTGATCCTTAAAGGAAGTTGTTAATCCAAAGGAAAGAGTTTCGAAAATCATTTCTGAGCACTCGAGAAGACACTAAGAGATGAGAAACCGAACAAAGAAAATAAAAGACAACAGAAAAAATTTATCTGTAAAATTTAAGGAAAAAAGAAAAGAAGGAAAATGACCGGGTCATTATATGATATTTTGTCCAAGCAAACAGAGATAACAAAATTTTGTGTTTCCTTAAACAGTTGTAATTTACTTTTCTGCTTGGGTAGATTCTAATTTGTTTTTAGGATTTTGTCACGAAATTGTCAAAGGGGGAGATTGTGAGATATATTTTTGTAATTAACATATTTTGGTAATAAAACAAGTCCTAGTCGAGTTGTACTTTCAGTTACCATATAAACATCGACTGCAGAATTGGAAGTTTGTTTAGAAGAGGAAAGTACTATTGATCATCGAAAAGGAAAGAACAACACCTTAGGATATCGTTTCCCATTTAAGACACAAATACTTATATGGTATGTTTTTCAGAATTTCTAAAAACAGAAAATCCAAGTTCATATTGGATTCTGTCAAATGGGAACCAGTACCAGGATTTGGGAACCGGTTCCAGAAGCTGCAATTCGAGAAACTAGATTCTATCCTTTTGGAATAAGTACCAAATGTGGGAACCGGTTCCAGAAGTCGTAATTGCAAAAGGTTTATAGTTTCCTTATTCTATTTAAATCCTTTTTTATCCAACTTTCTTTCCAAGTCCTATGCATGAATTTTCCTTTATTTTCAGAAAGAATAGGATTTTACAAACCTCTATATAAACCATGTCATATACATTGGTTTTGAGACGGCTTTACATTATTATTCATATATCATACAAAACCTTAGGAAGTTTATTTCTTTCAGAAAATCAAAGTTGATTTTTCTGTTGTCTTCCTAGAATTCACCTAGTGAGGTTAGAGTTGTGGTGTTCAAATCCTGATTGTGATCATATAGTTGCATCTACATCGATCAGACCAAAGCAGATCTACTTTTATATCGAATTCAGACGATTGAAGAATAGAAGTAAAAGCAATCACACTTTGAAAGGGTTGGAGCATTCGAGGAGTGTTGTCTAATCTACCTGCTACTCTTCTATAAATATTAAGCATAAGCCTGAGGTCAAGTTGTTGTTGGACGGAGAGTCATAAAGCCAGGGGATTGTCAGCAGTTGGTGTTTGGTAGAACGATAGGGTGTGAGGCAGAGTCAAAGTTTAGTGTACTTTGTTTCAAACATAGTGGATCGGTTTACTTTGGACTACACAATCCACGAGGTTTTTCTCATACAAACCGTTAACGTATTTTATCAACTGAGATTTCCTCGTTAAAAATTCTGGTGCCATCTCTAACTTTATACTTTGTTTTATTTTATCTGCATATGATTAACTATTTAATTGCTAAAATAAGTAAAGTTGGTAAAGACATAGATCTGTTTCAAAATAAACCAAACTTTCTAAATATTCTGCTGCGTACGACTCACAACAGGTACTGCCATAGTGGTTTAAAGCTTAGGCAAAGGTGAAAAAAGAGTTTTTATGATTAGGTTCAAAAAAAGGAATTCGAAAGGTTACACTCATTTGCAATTCTCTTAACATAAGTTCACTTGCGCACCGAGTCAATAGGAAAATGCTATGGAAAAATTAGGTTGTTATGGAAATTAATTTTTTTTTTAAAAATAAAATTTTCTAGTTAACCAAACTTTTAAAGTATTAAAAAAGAAAAAATACATTTATTTTCTTTTCTTACAATTTTCATGTAACCAAACAAAGTTTTTTACTAGAGCTTAAAAGTAACTATTATTATTCTTTTTTTTTTTTTTTTTGCTAATACTCATACACACATGTCTCTTCTATCGTTAGACTATAGACCCGTTGGTAACTATTATTATTATTTTTTTCATCTCTTGGCAATTAACTTCTACAATGGTCCGTGGATAGAAGTCACATTCTTTCTCTAACTTAGCATAGTCCATAAAAAAGTTAAAGATACATTGACTTATGTCCAAAACGGTATAAGAAAAAGCTACTCACTTTTAAATTTATTCTACATTTTTATTCTATACTCCTTAGTCCTTACTCATTATATATATATTTTTTTCCTTTGCTTTTTTTTCTAGATAATAATATAAACCAATACATGTTTTATAGGGGGAAATTAGAAAAGAATTTTAAATTATTTAATGAAAAAATTAAAATTATCATCTTACAGCTACAACAAAGTAGTACGATATTAAAACAGTATCATCAACATATATCCATAAGACACCTAAGCTTGTGTTTTTGTGTAAAATTTACAGAAAATAATTCATATAATGTGATTAATTAATAATCATAAAAAATTTAATATGCGACTAATTTTTATAAACATATGTATATGGATGCACACTCTTTATAGAGTGTAAAATCTGTAATAAATATGTGATTTAATATTATTACGAAAAAATATTTATAAAAATTAGAAATTTAGTTGGAGACAAGAATTACGCAAAAAAAAATCCAGACGTGGAAAAGAGAAGGGCCACTTATATATTATATTTATTAAACAATGTATTTAAAATTAAATGATATTGACATTTATATAGACTATATAGTAGTATAGTTTTAGGTGTGTATATATTATTTTATTTTATTTTAGAATTTTATTTCTTTAATCCCTTCACAAAGCGTCGTGTAATTCTACCGTAAAAACAAGTCAACATTGAATTGGTAAAAGTCGACATTGCAAACAACACTGTACATCTTTACATATTGCAATCAAATATCTAACAAAGGCACTACAGGGTTACTTACATTGAACCCACAAAGAAAAAGAAAATTTGTAGAGAAATCTGATTACATATATTCATAAATAAATAAATCTTAACAGCAAAGAAAATTTAAAATCATAACGTGAGGAAACTTGTAACGCAAGAAAATTGCTCAAAAAAACTTGATCAAAAAATTACTAAAAACTATTAAATACCAAAAAAGGAAAGCAATTTGAATCCGTTTAGTCTTTTAACGAAAATCACAAAATATTTAAAATTAAAAAAACGAAATTTCTGAACCCTAAACGATTGAATTCGGCCAAAAGACGTCTTACCTGGCAGCAAAGCATACAGTCTTTGCAAGTTAGGTTATTTCTTATCAAACTGAACTCTTTCCGGGTCAAAAACGACTTCATCTAAATCATCGAAAAAAAACTGGTTAGCCCACCCGTTTTGATCTTTTGACGGTTCAAACGAATTTAAAAATCTTCAATCATCTGTTCTGCATCAATAACATATTCGGAGTTCTAGAAAATATCATTAAGGGAATTGTTGATTGTTGAAACATGATGCCCTTTCTAGAATCTTTTCAAAAGATCAAGAAGAACTTGATAAATAAATAAATAAAATCTAAGGTTCCTAAAATTTTAAGATAGACTTTTTTCATTTTTGAATTGACCATGTGGACTATACTTTACTAATATATATTTTCTCGAGGAAATAATAGAAATTGATAATTTTTAAATAATCTAGAGAAAGTAAAAAGCAAGTGAAAGTGGGCTCGAGAAAATAATAGAAATTGATAATTTTTAAATAATCTAGAGAAAGTAAAAAGCAATTGAAAGTGGGCTATAAATACCTTTAGTATTTTGCCCATAAAAACCAAGTTATGAAGAAGAGATGGCGGATGTTTCTGAGCTTTAAGAATGAAAAAGGGAGATGGAGATTGGGTAAATCTGTGTGTAATACTTTCCTAAACCTATACAGGGCTAGGGGTAGAGCAGAGCTCTCCTTCACCCCCAAGTTTCTTTTTATAAACTCAGGCGGTCGTTAAAATGCCCACCCCTATTATTAAAAATTCAAGATAGATGAAGTAATACGGGAGTACCCAATAACTTCTCACAACATATACTGATATAGACCACACAAACACTTAAACTAATACAAATGATACACACCACCCATCCAAAAAAACACCAACTACCCACAAAATTAAAGTATCTGAAATTGTCTCAGTAACCAATGTGATAATAGAAATAAAAATAAAAATAAACTATTTTACTAATAAATATTGGTAACTTCAACTTCATATTTTTATAATTAGAATGATATTTTTGTTTCATATTTCATTGTTTAATAACTCAACCATATTTATTTTTAAGTCTACTTGGATTTATATAATTTTCAACTTTTAATGAATAATTTAAATTTTTATTTATTTATTTATTATTATTATTATTTGTCATTGACAATAAACTCACACACACACCCCAGTGACCCCATTCACACACCTACTTTGCTCTTTTAGAGACTCAAATCATCATCATCCATTTTGGGAGGTAGAAGATATATGTAACAAAGGAGAGCTTGTCCTACGTCAGGTCCGGATGAAAAAGTAAATGGGTATAAATGGGTGGGTATGCAGATTACCCAATAGCTTAAAGTTTTAGGTAAATGGGCAAGCATTCACCCGTTAAAGTTGGTATTAGAGCCAGACCCAATTCTTGATTCGGTGTCACGCCAAACACCCGACGCGACGGACGTTCGGGTCTGCAACCTGAGTAGGCAAGGTGACCCTGTTGGGATTTGTATGCCTTGGCATAGCGAATTCCTATTTGGATTAAAGTGACACATGTTCCTAATATATCTGAAATATTTATGCTTTATACAATTGGTGAATTCAATGTATTATGTTTCGATTTATTATGGAATTAATAATGTCCACTTGATTAAAAGAGATATTTATATGTATGTGATGACGATCAATACATGAACATAAATAGTAATCATAAATGTTCATAGTCGGTAATTATGGTTGGACTCATTATTAACTAAGATTTGAACCGGATCCACGTTAGGTTGAGATATATTACGAGAGCCGTCGTATGCAATTGCCCTCTATCATTGTCATGGCATTTGCTTCTTAAGCATGAGAGAAATATAAACTCTTTTATTAATTAGTAATTACTTTAATTTGTTCGGCAAATTTTTCGGAATCCATAGATCAGTACTTTGGGTAATTATGTAATTAATAGTTAGAGGGTTATATTTTCAATATTTGCATCATTGTTACTTGTATTTATTTTGTATTTATTATGGTTGATCACAAACTAAATTCGAAAGTCTTCGTATGTTTTTAGACAAAATGATTTTTTTTATATTTATTTATTTAAATTATTATTTTTGTCAAACAAATGTTTTATTGTGATCAAGTCGGAAATAATCAAATGTACCAAAATAAATATATTAATTTAGTAGTCAGATTGATGACTTTATTTATTCGATAACTAATTATGCATAGAGGGGTCAAAATACAACATTGACTTAGAAGTTATTTATTATTTAATTGGAGTTCAATTAATTTATTTTAGTGGAGTATAAATTAATTTATGAATTAATTGAATTAAGTCCATGGTATAATGGATCGGGCCAATTATTAATTCATTATAGCCAAGAAAATAATAAGCCCAAATGATTCTCACTCATAATCCAACTTGATATTAGAGGCCTATTAAAATTGAGATATCACGTGAATTTTAGAGATTGAGAAAAATATATTATCTTTAATTATTATATTTTAGGTTATGCCTTTGTGCAATAATTTTTGGAAGAAAGAAAATATTTTTTCTCTCTAGAATTTTAGGCTCAGTGTTCTCATCTGATGGAGGTTTCCACAAGTTAAGCTCTTCAGGGTCATTCATGGAGGCTTATGGGTGATTCCTAAAGGTACGATCATTACTAAGAAGATGGAGATCCAAGGAGGATTTGTTGTTCAAAATATGGTCTAAATATACCATATACTATAATATTATTTATTTAACTATTATACAAAAATATAATATTTATATATATATATATATATATATATATATTTATTATAAAATAATAATCTATATATCTAATTTCTTATAATATATAGTTTAATATAAAAAACTATAAAATAAAGGAACCTTATTTAAAATCGAGGCTAAAATTTGATTATATATCTTTAAGACAGATTTGTCCCGCGATAGTGCTAACGGACTCAGTGACGTCTATCTCCCAGGATACAACTTGTTTTCCTTCGATAGTAACACTGCAAACCAAAAGAATAGGCGAACCGGCTCGGTGTAGTATTCTCTGACTCGAACTCGGACTCGGACTCAGAGTCAATGACTGAGGCTTGAACCCACAGACTAAAGAGAGAATGAGGAAGAAGAAAATTCAGAAGAAAAGAAAAATTCTTTTGAATTTTGGTGTGCTTTGAAATGAAAGGGGGGGTTTATATAGGCATCATGGTGCCATTTCGGGTGGCTTGAACCATCACCTGCATGGGTTGTGATGATTCAGGTTAGGTGGTTAAAACTGAATGCACTAGTTCAGTTTAAACAGAATGGGTGCAACCCTTTTGGAAAAGAAACTGGAAACTGATTTTTAATAGGCCCAATATCGCCCATCTGAATAAGCCCAACCGAAATAAAATTAAAATCCAACACAAAAGCCCAATTTCGTTTAATAAAAAATTAAACAGGTTTCACAATCAAGCCTAGCCCGGACCAGGTCGGGTCTAGTGGCGCGCGTGTGTGGTAGTTGGTTCGGACCCAAACTTGCCTAGGCCCTCCCCTCTTAAAAACTTGGGTGCCCTTGGGCTCAAACCCAAATCCCATACTTTGCTTATTTAAACTCAAATTGGTTTCAATAATTTTCCGATGTAGGACAATCATTTCCCACATTTTGTAAACCCATTTAGGCTTATCAAACACCTCACTTTGGAACTAATTTCTCATTCACCAGGAAACGAATTTAAAAAAGTAAATATACCACGTTCATCTCCTTGCAGAGAGGAACGCGCTCGTCTATAGATCTGCAAAAAAAATTTAGCGAACTTTATTCCAAATTTCAAAGTTTATGTTTTTAATGCCCCCGTTTCCAACAAGATCTACAATAAGTGAGAACATTCACTTTAGAGGAGAGATCTAAGGTTTACTCAAACCTTGATGTAAGTTTTCTATCTCTAATTGAATGGATCATCAACTTTTTCATGCATAAAACTTTTCTCTACATATGAATCAAGATCTTTATTTAAAAATCATTTATAAAGTTTTTAAAACTTCTGTTTCTCCAACAGACTCGAACTGCAATAAGGGCGTTGTGAGTTCGGGTGGGAGAGAATGTAATAAGGGAGAGTTTGTCTTACATCGATCGGATCCGGATGAAAAAGTGAATGAGTATAAATGAGTGGGTATGCAGTACTATCTAATAACTTAAATTTTTTAATAAATAGACAAACGTTTACCCGTTACAATATACCACCCACTGAGCCACAAAACCCCTTGGTATTTAGATATTCAACTAAGTTCGTATAAATTATTATCAATTAGGGTGCAAACAATTCTTTGAGAGGATGTGTGAGTACCAACTAAAAGGAAAAAAATATTAGCAACTACTATTGATGAACAATATAAAGACAAAAATTTAATGACAAGCTTGCACCTTACATTCCGGAGGTTAGGAATTCGAATTTTCTTAGGACCAAAAAAAAAAAAAAAAAAAAAAATTATTTTTGTTCACCGCTTCATAAAATCTAAACTTTATCTTATTCTTATGATTCTCCTTCAATCATAACAAACTTTTTTTACTAACTTAATATTACCCGTACAATTTAACATAGGCTATTACAACTCTGTTTAAATACCCACAGAATGAGCCTAAGAAGGCATCAAGTTCTGACTACACAGGAGCTCCATATTCAGGCTATCAAGTTTCTAGTTGAATCCATTTGTTCCTTTGTTCTAATTTTTGGGTGTTTGTGTGAATTATTCTTCTTCAATTTTTTTGCACTTACAATGCGTGAGAAAAAAATTTCATACAATCAGTCATTATGACTTCATGATTCTTTGTATTTTTTCTTATACAATTTATAAATGTTCAAATATATGTTTTGAGGCTAGTATTGTCTATTTATGAATGCTCAAATCATATAATTATCATAAAATAAGGACTGAATTTCATAATAAAAACAAGAACATAAACTACTTTGTTGCATCTCTTATTAGGGATGTCAATTTCTCCTGACCTGTTGGGTTTTCACCCCGCTTTGTGTAAATTTGGTAATCTCTTAATAGGTTTGGAATGGTATAGTAAAACAATTGAAAATTAGAAGTGGGTTTAGAGCGGGGTAAATTTAGTGGGGAAACCGCCCCTCCCCTGCCCCATTTATATTTGTACCTTTAAAATTTTTATATACATATATATTTAATATTTTTAAGACCATTGCTACTATGTGGATGTGTAAGTTAATATATTAATATACTATTTAGTAATTTAAAAGTTGAGCCAACTTATTTATCAGTTCAATTTAAAAACATTAGACTAGTTTTTTTTTTTTTTTTTTAACTACATAATAAAAGTGGCATAACTTGTCCCGCCATGCAATTAAACTGAGTATGCGGGTGCAGAATCCATACTTTAAAAAATGGGACAGAATTAATATGACAAATTTTTTAACAGGACGGATTTAATCTAAGCTTCTTTTCAAATCTCAAGCCACGTCGGGATTTAACAATTGTCGGCCGCTTTTATATTATTTTCAAGTGTAAAGTACTGCAACACCTCTCGAGATTTGCCAAAAGGACACACGGATAAAACTTAATTGTTTTTTGAATAAAGACACACTTTAAAAGTTTAAAAATGGGCAAAGACACCCTGACATGAAAAATTAACCAAATTACCCTTTGATTTGACCGTTTAGAGAATCTTTAAAATATGTAAAATAACTCGCATTTTCATTGTTAAAATAACTAAAGTCATAGATATAATTCAACCTCATTTCTGGTGCTAAACTGAAAATATGACCATTCGAAGCCCCACTAGTCCAGTATCGCTCATACCCATTCCACCGAATAAGATACTGACTACCATTTGGGTCTAGCTCAAGAGAGAATAATCCCGCTGTAGGATTCTCTGAATTCTTCCATGAGTTAAGAAGTTGATTTTTATTAGTGAGTATGTTAAATCCAATCTTACTACCAGGCCAACCAAAAAAAACTTCTCTCTCTCTCAATGGACCAGACGGCGGCGGCGATGGTCTGGACAAAACAGCCCTCCGATTGCAATATTTACTCCGTCCTCATTTGATACCAAAAACAGCCCTCCGATTGCTTCTCCGCCTACTCCCCCCAACATCCGACGCTCCTCCTTCGTCTCTCTCCGGTATCGCTGTGCCTCCGTCGTTTTCTTCAGGAATCATCGACTCCCAATGGCGCCGCTTTGAATAGAGTGACGATCGGTGGATCTGTGGCTGGTCTCTTCTTCGTGTCGGCGTTGTTGCTTTAAATCTAATCTGAAAGTCCTGTAGTTTGTCGAAGTTGATGATTTAGAGATTTTTTCAATTTTCTTTTCCGTTTATTCCTGGTTCTCTCTCATCTTCCGGTTGGGGCTGGTGGTGACTGTTGTGTATGTATATAAGGGTAATTTGGTCGTTTAAATATTTTAATATTTTATAATTAAAATCAATAAAATAGTAAAAAGTAAAATAAACTTTTCATACGTCGTAAGATCTGTGGGAGGCAAATTTCAGGAGAATTTCCATCTGCTTCTTGTTACCCCCAAATCTCAGGCTGTCTATGTACTTCACACTATTTTCAATAACAATGGTGAGGTGGGGTTCACAGGATTTGACCGTGTGTGAGCTTCTAACGTAGAGTACGTGATTTGCCACGTGGCAAAAAGTGAGAGACAGAGAGAGCGTGTGTGGCTACAAACTTGGTGGGTCCATTTCTTTTTATACTCTTTTTTTTTATAGTTTGGTTAGTTGCTCTAACTGTGGACTAATTAGGTATTAAATAAGGAGATAATTTAATTGAACTTTCCACGAAAAATCAGGAATATTCTGTAATATTCTTCTTCAATATTGTCAAATTTTGTGGGGTTCTCGTATTTTTCTGTCTCCCCATAGTTAACAATACGAATTATTTGCTATATTGTCCACTAATTAATTAGCCTAATGTAATTCTTTCCGCTTAATCTTTTGCCATTTTGTCCACTAATTAATTTTAGAAATACCATAATCTACATTACACTAGTGATTTGTGATCTCCTAACCAAAACATCACTATATTTCCAAATTGATAATGTGAAAAACCCTTTTATATATTTTGATATGATCATGTCCGATCATTATGATTTTTATTTTGTTATTTTACTAATGGTATAGAATAATAATTTGAGGATGTAATTTGGTAATTATGTGAATGTGATGGTGGAATCTATCATACGATGTCGTCATATCGTTATGTAACTAGAGTTATGAGACCCATTACTTTTGTCACATAAATTGAATTTGACAATTGTAAAATTATGTCCTTAAATCATTATTTTTATTTTTAAAAATAATAATTTAACGACCGAATTTTATTTCTGATTCTAAGTAGTAAATTCTACTTTAATAATGCAATTTTTGCTACTAAGAGAGTTGAAAGAATTTTTTTTATTCTTATTTAATACAAATCAAATATTTAAAATTTATGTAGGACCAAATTGATATTATAGATAGATAAATAAGAAGCAAATGAAAATTCTAAGTAACAAATCAAAATGAAAAAGAAGTGTCTTATCAAATCTTATATTACACGAATTTCACGTATTTGGATATAAATATGCCTATAAGTATTAATTAAACTCGTCAAATCTTGGAGTCCAAAGGTACGCAAAAATAAAGGTAACTTGAACCAGCCAACTCGATACGAACTCAATCTTTTATAATTTTGGGATGAAAAACTTAAACACAAATTTAATTAGAGTTGGGTTTGCACTCTAAATCTAAGTCACACAATCTTTCTTAACAGATATCGTCCTCACGTTTCGAATACGCTCCGCACGTCCTAACTCAAATTCTCACTATTTTTAATATAATTTTATCGCTCTCATGCTCTCGCATTTACTCTCGTTTAATGTGACTTAACTCTAAACAATTCAATCTCATATTATAGTATTAATTATATATATATATATAAATTTTAAATACATTATATATAATATACATTTTTCTTTTGAATTTCTTTTATTCAAATGACCAGAGCCAAGCGGAGTTTTTGACTATTTGAGCTCGAGTTTCAATGAGCCCATACAAGAGCGCTAAAGTTTAATTTAACTTACTTGCGGAGCTAGACTGCAACTTATTGTTTAATCAATTTTAATTATGATCTCGCCTGAGATCATATTGTTAATGAGGAAAAAACAACTATAATTCGAAACAATTCCTCACAAACAAGAATTTAATCAGGAGCCTTCTGTTCATGAGCCTTTTATCGAGCTTATTCACAAATACCTATTCATGAACATGTTTATGAACCTAATGAGCGGAGTTATGAATGGTTCAGGTACAACTCGTTTGTCAGGCAAGCTTTAAAATCGAACTCCAACAGTTTACTGAACAAACAAACTTGAACAGAGCTTTAATCGAGCGCTGTTCATGAATAGCTCATCTCGTTTGCAGCCTTACCGAATTACGCTTTCAAGTTTCCACCCACCAAGCAAAGCAAAGCAGTAATCATGCTTAAATGAAGACGGATGCACAAACCTTTCTTTCCAGAGTGATTACATTTTTTTCACTATTTGATTTCATATTCTGAAGCCACAGGAAAATTCTTTCCCTTTCAAGAAATGAAAATGCAATTTTTTTCCCCATTAATTCCATTCTCAAATAAATTAACAACATGAAAGATTTCCCATCTTTCTATTTTGGAAACTGGGCTACATTATCAAACCAGGAACCATTAATTTCTAATAGACTTTTGAGGTCAAGGAAAGGAAAAGGAAAAAAGAAAATGGAAAAAGAAGGTAAGAAATGAAGAGAAAATAAATGGCTTAGCTCTGGAGAACAAGACTCTTGCCTAGAATAATGTCATCTGTGGAGAAATCAGCCTCTTTCCTGAATGTTCCCCTACCGAAGTCTAGGTTGTAGGAGTCCGCAAGACCTTCCACCAAGTCGAATTCCGGTTTCCACCCAAGCACACTCTTCGCCTTTTCAACAGATGCAAAGAAGTGCTGCATTTCATCATTTATGTAAATGATTGTACAATTAGTCACGAGGAAAAGCTAACACATTTTCTTCCTGATATACAAATTCAAGAGTATTTAATTTAAACTTGCAACACTAAATCCAGTGAAATTTTCTATGACACGTGTCAATCCGTCCGCCTTTTCAGTTGAACATCTTCCTCACTTTGGGTGTAAGTCATTAACAGTTTTGTTTGATGTGGAAACACATCAACATATGCAGCTGTTTAAACTTATATGCTGTCACCTCAAGAAAGTCGCAAAGCGTATCAACCATAGTTCTACTATAACACAGTAGGTACAATGCCTAAAGTCTGTTGCTCCTAGGAAAACACAATAAAAGTATTTTCCCTTTGACTGTTGTGAGATGATTGCACAGAGATAGCTAACGAAAGAACAACTATGGTAGTCTTCATTAGTTTACTTTTCATGTATTAACAACTGAAATTTAATTTATGCATCCGACTTACCTGGTCCCGGAAGGGAAATGCTTTCTTTTTCCCAAAATCGAACTCCTTTGGGTTGTAGTGAATAATCTCGGGCTCTGGGAATCCTGCTGCCTGTGTAAAAATAAATGTTAAACTTTACTTTTCAGTAAGTTAAGGGGTATTAATTTCTTCAGCAGTATCGTTGCTAGAATTACCTTGGCACACGCCCTTGCTAACCCATCAAAAGTGACATATCTTTCTCCTGAGATGTTGAATACTTGCTTGATGGCTTTTTCATTACCAAGAACCTGAATGAAAGCCTTTGCCAAATCCTGGGATTTGTTCAACTTCACTGTATTAGATGTATGTTTTTCATGGTCCCGATTTCTAGTGCATATTCAGATTTCTAATTTGGAGTTTCAAAATGTTATGTGCAACTGGCCATAGGTGCATCAGCCTGTTTGGAAACAAATTTTCTGGTGCAGCTCCCAATATCTCTTCAAAGTAAGAAGTGAAGGAGGAGAAATAAATAGAGTGTCACTTCAGCAGAATGCATATGTTTCACACCTTGAAATGGATCTTTCTAACTTGTCCCAATAAGCAGGACATTCTAGCTTTTCAGGATGCCAACAGTGGTTCAATGAAGTTGCTAAAAATGTTTCCACTAAGAATAGCTATAATAATCACTAAGGTGGTTGCTTTTAGAATATCATTGAAGTGGATATTAGTATATTGAGATTGTAAATTCACTAACCTTTACATGACCAAGTTGCGTTATTTGTATCCCTGAGTTGGGGACCGGAATTGGGCGACCTGCTTTCAACCGATGGAAGAACCACTCTTCAACAGGGTTGTAGTTCAATGGCCCATAGATATAGACTGGCCTCAGAGAAGTCCAATTAACATC
The DNA here is from genome assembly GCF_030987335.1 of Cornus florida. Taxonomy (NCBI): domain Eukaryota; kingdom Viridiplantae; phylum Streptophyta; class Magnoliopsida; order Cornales; family Cornaceae; genus Cornus; species Cornus florida. The sequence continues at coordinate 29,665,934 of NW_026775572.1, forward strand.
CCTTGATTCCAACAAGCTCTCTGTGTTAAGCTTTCCCTTGTGCCTACTCTTTGGATCAACTGCATCAATCTATCACCAGGCACAAACAAGTGAGAATTAAAATGGAAAAATGGTAGATGATAAGTGAAAAATGATGGGTAGAAAGGTCTCTATGTTGCAGCGCTTTACAAATGATGGAGGTTTTTAATCCACCATTTCACAAGTAATACAGCCAGAAATGACACTAATATAAGGACTGCCAACAAAGGAATTGGATTTGCAGGCTTGAGTTCCCAGATTGGTAGCCAAAGATAACTTTCAAATTCTGAAGCCTAAATCTAGGAAAAGAAAAGCTTTACTTCACTCATTTCCAGCCTTTACTAGAGTTTCACTGTTTTGGTAAAGTAAGCGGGAAAGCCTAATTAACACATGAAAAAATCACTGAACGAGTAAATTAAAAGTTTAAAATTTAGGCTAAAATTTAATTACTTCTAGCACTGGATCACTGTATAACTGGAAAGGACGTTTGTAGAGAAATAAGATGCTATGCTCGGTTCTTTGGACCAACCCTACTAATTTCAGAGGTCAAATGTAAACGTTAACATTACTACAGTAAAATCTGCAACAGTTGGAGAATAGACTTTGAAAAACAACAGTTATAAATCTGACCTCACAATGGGGTAAAAGATCGGATTTAAGATAAACACCAGCTGAAGAGCAGTATATGTACCTGATATTCAGTAGAAAAATTATATTTAGTGAAGGAAACTATTATTTTACTAATCAGTCCAACCAAAGTGCAGTACATTAGTTCAACGCTAGTGACTAGTGACTGTCTAGGCCATCACAATGTCATCAATTCAAGCATGAATTTCTCTAGTACACTTTCCAACTAAATTTATCCACGAAAGATCTAACTTTTCTACCGAGGTATAAGCATATCTTTTTTTTGATAAGTTACTGACATATAAGCATATCTGTTTACAGTTATCATATTTAACCATGGCACTGCCTTTATTCTTCTTTTTAGATGTATTAGTATAAACAATGCTAATTGACACTTCTTTATCTCATCTCTGATTGTAGTCTTGCTCTATTTTGATTTTCAAATGCATCACATATGTATAAAAAAAAAAAGAAAAAAAAGAGGACAACTAGAAAGAAAAATTGGTAAATCAGGACAAAATAATTTTGCACCTTTGAACATCTGTTACTAGTTAATGTGTTATTTTTGTTGCTTCTGATATAGTAGATAACATAAGCAAAACCCTTTTTCCCAAAAATTTAAATATTTTTTCTAATTTGGGAATTTCTTCAGATTATAGACCAGGAAGGCCAAATGAGGCCCTAAACTAAAAGACTCTATTACAAATACAAGACCATACACCCTCTTTGTTTGAATGATTCAGAGTATCTTACTAAAGTGAATAAATTAAAGTTCACAGCTTACTGTTCTAGCTTTGGTAGTGCATCCAATATGGGTTCCACTTCATCTGCCTCTCGTCCTGAAAATATACCAAATATATATAAAAAAGTACTTGAATACAACAGGAAAAGTATTAAACACCTTTTGTCAAGATAAAACAAAAAGAATAATACAGATCATAGTGGGAGAGGAAGAAGAAAACATCAAGTTTATCGCATAAGGATCGCCAAAATTTGAGTATACGAACCATTTATATCATAAACAACATCAAAGCCTTCAGCTGAGAGACTGCTTTTCACAAATTCAAAGTCCTTCCTGTCTCCTTTCAAGTGCAAAATCTATACATGGAATTTACTATTACATTACTCAAGATCAGATAAGTATGAAACTAAGTACGAAGAGATGATACAGTATCTGAACATGGATTTTTTTTTTTCTTTCCTTTTTTTTTTTTTTTTTAAATGTGAAAATTAATAACCTTGGAAGAAAAATCAGCATAATCCTTGTCTGATTCACCAGGCAATTGTTGGGTGATGGGAGCTTTTCCTCTTGTAAATAGAGTCACCTGCATTACAATATACATCTTTTGTTTATGGAGTGGCAAAAACATCCTTGAAAGTCGATCCCTAAAATAATTGATTACCGCGCCACAAGGTAGAAAGATGGTTAAATTTTCATGATGAGAGGAAATTATTGAATTAATATCTAAACTCAAAAGTAAATTGTAAACAGGAAGGGAGAGGGGATGGCTATACCTGATGGCCCTCTTTGACAAGAAGTCTTGACAAAAACAAACCAATGAATCGGGTGCCTCCCATTATGAGGATTTTCTTTTCGCTTGATGCGGTAACATTTAATGCTCCTTTTGGCTTCCATGCTTTTCTTCTATACTGCACCATCATTGATGATAATAATTATATTAATTATTCCCAAGCAAATATATATATATATATATATATATATATATATATATATTTGCTTGGGAATAATTATATATATATATATATATATATACACACACATAGAGAGAGAGAGAGAGAGAGTTGTATGCATGTGCATGTGTGATCCTCAAGGACTGCTTGTTTTTGGGTAAGAATGAGGCATGATCTACATCTTCATTACTGGTAATTCGTTTAAACCACTAATTCATGGTCTGTTCAGAATTTTGAGAGTTTTTTTTTTCCTTTTGCTTTTTGATTTTATTCTCAATAATATATAAGAACGGTACTCCCAAATGCTAGCCAAATGATGACAAATATATCAGCTTGTTCACTAATGTCATAAATGTCATGTTAATTAGATTCTGAACGCTATTCTAGGGTCAAGAATTTCTGGCAGAAGGCATGTAATAGTGCCCTTGCCACTAGGGAGAACTAGTTCTTCAGAAATACTCAGCTTCTCCTATTTGTTCCATTTGGTAGTGAAGTGAAGACCACTGACATTCAATGTTTAAATGCGTTGACATGGTATTGAATGATATGGTTAAGCCAGAATTTATTCAATCAATGCAGTTGTGGTTGATGGGGTTGCTGAACAGTCTGAACTCTTATGCTGAGATTTTTTTGACCTCCAAAGTGAAGTATTCTATCTGGGATGGTGAAGATAAATTCATGTTTGAAAAAAGGCCTGTAATCATAAGTCTACTATCAGAAGGGCTTCCAAAGCATGGGATGATTATTGCTGTAAAAACATCCTTAATTTTTCAGAAGGGTGGTCTTTCAATCATTGGTTCAGGATTAACTATTAAGTACTTTTTAATCCCAAGTTTGTAAAGGCTAGCATGGTTGCGGTGGCGTGCAATAGAAAGGTTGCTGGACAGAGTTGCTAAGATTTCCATTTCCTCAGGTCTGCAAACACAAACCTTCGCAGCTACAGAGGCTTCTGTTAACGCTTCTCCTTTAAGATTTCCCAAGGAGATTAAACCTATTAGTTCAGAAACCCTTTGGTGGAAAGAGGCTATAAAGCTTTTTCTTTTTTAAACCAACAGGCCAACGATATCAGGCCCTTACTTCCCAAAGGGAGGTCAGGCATTCAAGCCTCAGTGGAGGCATGTGTGTGTGAGTACCAACTAAGGAAAAAAAAAAAAAAAAATTCCTTTTCAGACAATGTCTTGAAGTGAGAATAGGGTGGCCCATTGAGATGTTGGGTTGAAGGCTAGAGGAGAGCTTCCATTGGATTAAGTTTCAGTGGCTCCTCCTGAGTTATTTTCTTTGCTTTTAGCTAATTATTCAGAGTTGTGTTTCTCCATACGGGAGGTAACGCTGCGTACATTTGATCCCCGCAATGGCGGGAGCCTCGTGCACTGGGCTAGCCCTTTTTATGCTTTGTATTAATGCTTGGCTGATAAAAGAACCTCTACATATACTGATATACATTAAGCTCATTGAATTATTAACATTCTAATGAGAAATCAAGCATTTCTCCTTTCTATCAATTTAATATCCAAGTTATGGAAATTATGAGCTAAATGTACTCTTCAGTTTGGCTAAGAAGCTAATTCTAATCAAATACTTGAATCTTGATGTAAATTGAAATCAAAACATGCCATGGGTTCAGTAATGTGTTGTGCAGGTGGGTAGTTTGAGTCACAAATTTGACCCAAATAACAATAGCTCCACTTATATAGCATTCTAGATTTAGTTGGGATGCAAACAATATATGCATATTATATATATATATAAATACAGAGAGAGAGAGTATACCTGAATTGAGGTGTTTAATCTGATGCCAGTGAATTCAGAGAGAGAAGAAGGGAGGAGAGAGAAAGAAGGTTGTTTTTGCTGCACCACCACCAATCTTGCCATGGTACCTCCTCTCCTTTGGAGTAGTTGTGTCCGTTAGAACTGAAATTTGAGGGCTTGGGAGGCTGCCCATCATCACTTCTTTCCCACTTTGGACGTCTCTCATTCTTACAATTAGGATAAGACAATGACCCCACTCATCGCCGGTTATTTCCAACCCTCCCCAGCCTCTCCTTCAACTTAACCCAACCAGGGATATTATGAGAGGTGAAAATCACATAAATTCGTTGATTTTATTTTTATCATTTTGTATTATTATTATTATTTTTTTATTACCGCTTATTTACTCTTTTTTTTGTGACTAATATAGTTTGAACTCTCAACTTCCATGTGTAAGATATTACTAGACTAAAAAGTAAATCCTATTGAAAATATTTTATTCAAGTTTTATGATCTGCTTATTTATTTGAAGCCTCGTACAATTATTCAAATTTTATGACCAGCTTATTTATTTGAGAACTCGTAATAATAAATGATCCTGTAATTCTAAGAAGATGAGAATCCCTCATCAATTTTTATTTTATTTTATTTTATTTATTTATTTAATGTTTATCAATGTTTCTGTATACTTTAATACACACACTAACAAACAAAAATGAATATAAAAAATTGTAAATATATATTTTTTATAACTAAAAATAATAAAGAATAACATATCATAAGATCATAAGATGTAAAAGATTCAATTTATAACTTAATTAAATTAGCAAAGTGTTTAGAATGACTTTTAGTTTGGTTGATTTTTAATTCCAAAATAAAATGGGATGTTGAAGAACTTGTTTCATTTTTTGTTGGTGTTGTTTGATAAAATTAAAAATTAAGCACTAAAAATTTTAAGTATTGAATTTTAAGCGATGAAATTTTAACCGTTCAATGTATTACTATGAATACCTCTTTCATACTATCTTGAATTTAAACGTGAAATTAATTAAGATTATTTGTTAAATGCAAGAGTTAAAATCTAAATATTATACATGTTACATTTTTGTCCTCAATATTTTGTACCAATAATGTTGTTATAAAATATACTATATATATATATATATATATTAACACGTGTAAAATAATGAATTTCACCAAAAGAAGTATATCAACTCAACAAATATATGTAAGTTAACAATATATGTAAAGAATCTAAAGATGGTACGCAGGAAAAAATTATATTCTAGGAACAATTATGTTAACCGGGCAGAATTCAATATTAATTCAATTTTCATTCAACTATAATAACTTAGCTCAGTTTTAAATTTTGAACATATTTGGGTTGGCTCTAGTTGAGGAGCTTAAGTTGACGAAAAAGTTGGGTTACAGATGGGGATTAGAAGTTTTGCATTTAGGTTGAGCAAACCTGTAATTGATATATTGCCACGTTTCTTTGTAAAAAGATTAACTTAATGCGTCGTTTTCCAGCTATCACATCTAAAATCATTTCATTTATATATATATATATATACACACACACAAGTGAGAGAGAAATCAAAAACAATTATAAAATTGTGTGGGATTGTAATATAAAGTGCATGACTTTTAAAAATGAAATATGTATTAGAAGGAGGTTATAACTCACGCAAATCATTCTATTCTTATTTATATTAATTTTGCATCATAACAATAATGGGAATGATTACATTGCATGCTGTTGATTATAAGTTTAGATGGTCTATTCTTTTTTAAAATCATCTCAAATGAAAGGTAGTCATTTATGTAGACCATCCCGTGAAAGCAATCCCTAATACAATGGAGTTATATGGCATTGACTTGTTGGAAAGTATTTATAGTTTGTTAAATATTATTTGTGTTCACATTTTTCGTTTGAGTAGAAAAGAGCAATGCTGCTTTTTATGATATTGGAGTAAAGTACTAAAAATAAAATTTCTTTTATCATTAACTAAAAGAGAACGGAAATGCTGGATAAGGTTGCCCACCAAATCAACAAGTTTAATTATTTATTAAAATAAATGTTTGAATATGATATAATGTGAAAATGACACAAATTCATTGATTTTATTTTTATTGATTTTTATTGATTTGTATGGTTTTATTTTTATGGATTTGTATTATTTATTTATTTATTTATTTATTTATTTATTTATTATTATTATTATTATTTACACCGGAGTAATGTATATACCTCTTGAAATATTTTACTCAAGTTTTATCATCAGCTTATTTATTTGAAACCTCATAACATTATTCAAATTTTATGACCAGCTTATTTATTTGAGACCTCATAATAATAAATGATCACATAATTCTAAATTATTTAGCGCATTTTTATTATTTTATAATCTTGTAGCTCTTTAATGGCACTCCGTACTTGGACAAATTTATATAGAGAGATTTTTTCAAAATTTCATTGAGAGCAATTTCAAAATTTTGTAGGTACAAATACAAAAAAGTATAAATTTAGGAGTGTAAGGATCCCTGTGTTAGTGTCTCCACTCTCCATGAGAATTCTTCCATCATTTAAATACAGATTTTTAAAAAATGTTTATCAATGTTACATACTTTAATTCTTGATATACAAACTAACACAAATGTAAGTAAAAAACTGTATATTTATATTTTTTATAACTAAAAAATTCAATTTATATATAACTTAATTAAATTAGTAAAGTATTTAGAATGAATTTTAGTTTGGTTGATTTTTAACTCCAAATAAAATGGGATTTTGAAGAACTTGTTCGATTTTTCGGTGTTGTTTGATAATATTGAAAATTAAAAGCTAGAAATTTCAAGTACTAAATTTTAAACGAACCGTATTAATCACAAATTGATGAATTCATTAAGATTGTTAAATGCAAAAATTGAAATATGAATGTTGTACATATTAAATTTGTGTCCTCAATATTTTATACACGTAATATTTCTGTAACAGATACTATATATATATATATATATATATATATAATATAAACACATACATAAAATAATGAATTTCACCGAAAAGAAAAAGGAGTATATTAACTTAGCAATATGTGTAAAGAGGAAAAAATTATATTATAGGAACAATGACATTACCTTGATTAAATCCAATATCAATTTAATTTTCATTCCTATTTTAGCCGAACTGAGTTTAAAATTTTGAACATATTAGGATTGACTCGAGTTGAAGAGTTAAAATTAATGAAAGAGTAGGGTTACAATCAGATTAAAAGTTTTACTCTTAATTGAGCAAAATATACCACCTTAATGAAATTGCTTAATCTATAATTGATATATTGTCACGTTTATTTGTAAAAAAATGTTTAAAACTTAATGTGTTCTCGTTCAACTATTACATCTAAAATATTTTCATGTAAATCTACATTGTTAACAAGTGAATCAAGTACATATATAAAATTATGTGTGATTATTGCACAAATATAAAATTGTGTGTGATTGTCAATCATATGAAATAAATTAATGTAAAGTGAATGACTTATAAAAATGAAGTATTTATTAAACGGAATTTAGAATTCACACAAATCATACTATTTTTACTTATATCATAACAATGGTGGGACGGATCGTTCATTATAAATTTAAATGGTCTACTCTTTTTAGAATCGTCTCGTGGGAAGGGTACTCACCTACTTAGACTAGAAGCACCGTGGAAGCCATTCTAATATTAATATAAGGAGTTATATGTAAATTGAACTGTGGACGTCTGGAAGTGAAGAAAAAGAATCATGTTAATTGAAATTTGGTGATATTGGAGTAAACTAAAAACAAAAATCCATTCACAGGAGAGGGAAGAAAGAGAAGGCCAACTGTAGAAATTTTATATTCAAAGGACAATTCTTCTGAAGCCTTGTGCCTTCTTTTATAGAAGAATTAAGGTTCTGGTGGGCTTTTAGGTCTTCTGACCCATCCTGAGTGAAATTAGAAACATGTTGTTCAAGATCCGACAAATCACAAATTAGGGATAATTTTACAGACACCCCCACTAATTTGACCAAATATCAGTCTAAAACATCTTTCGAAAATAACTATCACTTAGGTCCATTTTTGATTTTCCGTCACAGTCTCCATTAAAAACATGTGAAAATACAACTTTGCCCTTATTTTTTTAATAACATTTATTTCAGAATATTGTATTAGTTAAAGACAATTATACCCCTGACAATTATACCACAAATAAAATCCCTAAACTTCATCATCTCTCCGACGATGTCAACACCCTCTTTGAATGAGCATTGGGTAGATGGTGCTGTTGGCCGTTGTGGTGGTGGGTGGTGGTTCCAATAGTAAAGGCTTTTTTGGTGGTGTTTTGAGTGTTGCAGAAGAGAGAGAAAATGTATAGAGAGATTGGTGGTTGGTGGTCGGTGATGATGGGGGTGGTGGTGGTGGTGGTGCTGCCGGCGACTGTGGTTACATAACCCAAACCCATTTTTGTTGTCAGGTGAGGTTGACGCGGGGGTTGGAAGCGGTGGCGTGGTTCACAGCAGAAACTTCAGGCGACAGAAGCAGCAACGTGGTTTAGGGCGGTGACGGCGAGGACGAAGTTAACCCGAACGACGATGTCGTCTCCAGCATCGGCGAACCAGGCACCGAATGAACATCTTGAACTAACCCCTTTTAGCATTCCCAAAAGATTCATTCTGTGCCTCCACATCACCGACACCGAATCCGAAGGCCCTCTATTCGCGCCGTTGAGGAACCAATCCTCCGATCTTGTAAAGTTTTAGCAAGGACCCAATTGGGGAGGCGAGACGACTTTTGGGTTGCGGCGGCCATATTGGGCGCTGAGAATGGTTTTGGAGATATGGCTGGTGAGGTCGGAGAGGGTGGTTTGGTGCTCAGCCACCACGATTCGGCTGTCGCCGTCGCTGTCTCTTGTGGCGACATCCTCGCCGGTGTCGGTGTCGGTGGTGGTGTAAATCAAACCCAAACTCGGCAACGATGGCTGCCACCGAGACCCACAAGACCCAACAAACCCCGCCGGAGACGAATCTGAATCGGAATCGGACTCAAACCATGGCAAAGACAAGCTCAGCACCCCGTCGCTGGAATTGCGCCACACACGCCGATCGACATCTTCTTGAGGAGAGCAGTCACGACGTGTTGGAGGTCCTCTTTACTGCGATCGACGACGATTGGTGGTGGTGTTGTGCTTGTGTGGGTGTGTGTGTGTGTGTGTATGTCTGTGTGTGTGTATATATATATATATGTATGTGTGTGTGTGTGTATATATATATGTATATAGGATTATATATATTTCTACCTGTATATATAATATAATTTGTAAATTTATAAATTTTTAAGGGGCCATATTGTCTTTTAATACTGATATTTTGTAAAAAAATAAATTAAAAAAATGAGGGTAGACCAAAGTCAAGGGTCAAACCAAAGTAAAAGGGTAAAAATGTCTTTTTATATGTAAAAGTGTTCTGACATACCTGCAAACTAATTTTTGGGGTGTGAGTGAAAAACGGAGCAAACGTTTGTAACGTGTGTGATAGTTATTTTCTAAAGATGTTTATTTGGCCAAATTAGTGGGGTTGTCACTGAAATTATGCCTTAAAATTATTATTAATAAAATATTTTAAAATCTAAAATCACCTTACCATCGTCTTTAACAAAGTTTTCTATCGCTTAAAATTTGAACCTTTTTATTCCATGTGTAATATTTTAAGTCAAAACATAAAACGAAAATAAATACACTTGTTCAATGTTACACTGAATCACGGGCTGTTTTCAATTTTCGGGCCTGCACCATCTTAGCCTGAACCCTTTGGAAAATTTCCGCTTATGTCGGGCCTGGAAAGTTAATTTCATTTCAGGCTGATCTATTTTTCATATCTGGGCCGGATCATCCCGGCCCGTTAAAATCTCACTAGCAAAGCTTTCAAATACGGAGTAGTAAAACTTGGGGAGATTTAAGTAATTAAATAAAGTTTTAGGGGCTTACAGTGACATGAGATTTATACCTTAAAGGACAAAAATCAGGTCCGAAATTACAATTTTCTGTATGAAAGTCTTTTCAGAGTGCGAGAAATAACGAAGATCTGCTTTCTGATACAATTTTCATCTCGCAATATGGATCTAAATCCGGTAGGTTTAATCATATCCACTTCTTTCTCTAGCTGAATACGCATATACATCTCATATATAAACTCACATATTTATGTATGAGATTTTAATTTCTGCAAATTTGATTCAGCTTTACCTAATTTTTAGAGCCGGAATGATTAAATTAGGGCAATATGCATTTGTATGTAATATATTCTTATATATTATAATGATTGTTAATGATAAATCTCGTTTAGAATGTCAGTAGCTAGGAATCTGGATGCTATCTTTTCTCGATTTCTTTGTCTTATATCGTAGATCTGTTATTGAATTGCATTTATCTTGGTTTATGATACATACTGACCCTAAATTATGTTGTGAATTGACAAAATTTATTTCCATTCGCATTATATGAATTATTGTTTACATAATCAATGTGTAAGGGAGATACGGTTATGGCGGTGGCATAGTTAGAACTCATTTTGATTCTATCATTAGATTAGTTAAAAATAATCCTGCAATCTTGCGTAAAGAAATATGAGATTGTGATGTGAGAGAAAATAAGTACAATAGACTAACAATTTAATGAACATGAAAGTAATTTTGTGCAAATATTGGGTTAGTTGCAAGAACTGTTGGAATGGTGTCTTCAGAATGAATATAACTGTGAAATTTTCGGAGCCACTTTTTTTTTTTTTTTTTGTTGCTTGAGAAAATAATCAAAGGTTAGGATTTGAGTAAGCGGGTGTGATTTTTGAGTACTTTGGTAATGCAACCTTTGACTCTGAGAAAAGACTTTTTTGACCTCTCCAAGAAGTAGGAAGTGTGGGCACTTCTTTGAGGATTGCTTCATTAATTTGTTCTTTGAGCATGTCAATATTGGCAAGCAAATTTGTTGACGGAAGCTAGTGGGACTTAGTAGAGTTTTTTATTTTAATTTTTTCTTTTTGATAATTCGAACACTAGTTTTTTGCTCTTGCTTTATTTGTTTGTTAAGCTATGTTAATATTTTTGGAGAAGGTGGGGAATGCTAAAAATTTCCTCTCGATTTTGGGTTGGTCTAGTTATACTTTTAAACTACATAAACCAAACCAATAGTTTATTATACTGTTGATTGGTTGGCTTAAGTGGTTCTTCCAAGTTTCATGGAACCATTGGGATTGGTTTGCTTCTAATTTACCCTCTCAAACCGAACCGAACCAAGCCGTTTGTGTCATTAGTTTAATTGTCAAATTTTTGAAAACTGTTATTTGAAAACAAAGTAAAAAAGAAAACAAGAAAAAAAAATACTGTCTTTTATAGATCTTAAAATTTTTTTTTTTTTCAAAGTCTGGAAAACTATTTTCATATAACTGTACCAAACCCTCCCTATATATTTTATTATCCCCTCACCTTGCTAATATTACATTTTTTTAAGATCTATTGTCAGTGTCTCTATGTTGTGTCACTGTTTTATGTTCATATCAATATTTCGTAGTCGACTGGTCAACAATCACCTTGATGGGTTGAGTGCCTCTTGAACTCCTGTTGACTGGTCCATTATTTGGCCCAAGCGGACCAATGTTTAATGATGGACCACTCTACTGAAAGGTTTGATCAGTTCACCTTTCACAAACTGCTCTAGATCAATTAGAAATGTTCATCCATTAACAATGGTCGTCTAGTATGTGTTAGGTCAACTAATTTGGAAATTAGCCAACTTAAACCCCAGGTATCTAATTACCTACCATCTCTAAGGTGTGTGATCAAATTATTCGAAGAATCATGTTGGTGATGCAAAATTGCTTCTGCCTTAGATCTTTCAGTCAGATCTCGATGTCTTACAATCAATGAAGTGACTCAATGCTATCATTCTAACTTTATATGATGGTCGTAAAATAGGGAACACATGTAATAGACCTAATAGAAATAAATATGGGATGATGAACCATTTAATCTATTGGAATATGGATTATCCCTGATAATTTTAATCTGCAAGTGTAATGAAAAAATGGTGGATCATCATTTTCTTTGTTGTATCAAAGGTTGGGATTTTGGAATTCCCCTTTTTATTTGTTTAAGGTGTCTCGAGGCATGTCTAGTTCAGTCCATATTCAGTAGTTGAAATTGCAAGATTGTTTCAGAACTAACCTACATCTATCTTCTTTGGTGTATATACAAAGAAAAAAAAAGGGAATCTTTGTTGCTTACTTTGAAGCTTAAGGAGATTCTCCATAGGTCGCTGTTCCTTTGGAGTTGATTTTTTCAATTCTGGTTCCCATTTGGATCCTTTCACTTGTTTTATCCCTTCGTAATTGATGTATGCTTTGCGGTAATAGACCTTTGGTTTAGGTTGTGTTTGGTAGGAGATAAAGGAAGGGGGAGGGAGGGAAGAGAGAAGGGATGGAGTGAATCTCCATCCTTTGCTACAAGGGAAAGTTGGAGAGAATGGAAGAATGGATAGATGAGGCATCATTCCTGGCCTATCGTTTTTCATCCTCCATAAATGGACGGAGAGAGGAGGGAAGAGAATGATAAGTATGGTGTATTATGAAAAGTGATGCTATTACCATTCATCAGTTTTTTGTAAAATTATATAATGAGGGTATATTGGTAAAAGAACATAAAACCTTCCTTTCCTTCCTTCTTACCAAACAATGGAAGGTGTCACCTTCTTCTGCTTCCTTCCACTCCACTAAACAAAAAGGGAGAAGGGAGACTTTTCCTCCCTAGGGATGTCTCATCTATCCTTCATACCTTTTTTTTTTTAATTTATTTTTTATCATTCGCACCAAATAAAGCATTAGCCTTTCTCCTTTTTTGTTTTTATAATCGGGTTGTATTGTTATGTTATGTACTTCTTCCTTTCCTTTCCCTTTTTTTTTTTTTTTTTGGAAAAGGAAAAGCTCTTGAGTAGGAATATAATCAAAATTTGTTGCATTCACCCATGACAATTGCCTTGAGGGAAAGTCATACTCTGCGAAAGGAGAAAAATAAGAAATCCATTTATGAGTATTTCTATCACTTGGATATTTGTTGTTGTGTTGCTTGTTCATTTGTTCTCTCTCCCTCTCTTTGGGGTCGGGTATCTGGTGTGACCTCCAGGTCATAATGGAGCAACCTTACAATTGCGCCAGACCCACCCTTAATTTTAAGGTTACTGTTTTAGTTATTCCTCTCTTGTTTGTGCAGCCTGCAGGGGAGAATTACGCCAACCCAAAGATATGTTTCTTCCATGTATTCTTCAAGGTCTAGTACATATGAGTTCTTGATATTTTATGTTCGGGCTTTATTTGTGATTGTGTAAATAATGTAATATCTTAATTCTCCTATTCGGCAGGGTGCAGCTTTGGCATTTTACATACTTTCAGCCATCTTTTTTGATAGTTTCGTTATCATTTTCGTGGTCACTGTTCTTCTTGCTGCTCTTGATTTTTGGGTTGTCAAGAATGTGAGTGGGCGTATCTTAGTTGGTTTGAGGTGGTGGAATGAAATAAATGATGATGGCGAGAGCGTGTGGAAATTTGAATGCCTTGATCAAGAGGTTTGTGACAGCTTTCATGCATTTCTATATGCATTTTTCCTTGGTCATACCATTATTTCCCCTTGGAACTCCTGCAAGATATAAATAGTGTCACTTTTTTTTTTATTTTTTATTATTTATTTATTTATTTATTTATTTTTACTTTAGATTACATTGGTCTCACATATATTTTATCCTTGTTATTGCTACAGTCATTGGCTCGAATGAACAAGAAGGATTCCTGGTTATTCTGGTGGACCATTTACCTTACAGTAAGAAAAATGTTTCTTCTGATTATAGCATGTAACTGCCACCTAGATTGTCAGTGTTCGTTCTTCAAATAAAATGGAAAATTTTCCAAATGCATGAAAAAAAGTTAGCATAGATGTAGATTAGCTTGAAGAATTTTAGGTAATGCAAAGAAAAGTGACATAGTTTCTAAAAGTAGGATTATTTTAAATTTTGTATTAAATACCAATGCGAAGAACTGGGAATGATAGAGCTAATGGAGCTTTAGGCACATGTATAAAATTTATAGGTGAAACGTACATCATAGATTGATACCATTCAGTATTCAGTTGTGTCTCATTTTTTCTTTTCGGTAAATAAGTTCTGTTTCATTTTAGTTATAAGCTATATCCTGTACTTCTATAAATTATAATAGGTTCTTTTCAATAAAGGTTTCTGTTCTTTTATTCTCAGGCAGTTGCATGGATTGTGCTTGGAATATTCTCTCTCATAAGGTTTCAGGCTGATTATCTCCTCGTTGTAGGAGTTTGTTTGACCCTCAGCATCGCAAATATTGTTGGATTTACTAAATGCCGCAAAGGTACACTGACTATCAGTTTTTTTAACCTTTCAGAATTTAAGGCTTCTGATATTGTTTGGCCTGAAATTGAAATTTAGTTTTTGGGCTTATGCTGTGTAATATTGCAAATCTCCAACAATTCAGCAACAATAGGGGTTGCATTGCTATTTTACATCATTATTAATTCATCATTTTGTGGAGATTTATTTTTTCACTAGGAGATATGGGAGTCAGGAATTAATGTTGCATTAAGGTAATAAGAAAATTCTTGTAATTGTAAGGAATCAGTTCATGATGTCTAAGTCGAGGTCATTTGGAAAGAGAAATTAGGATTATCTAGTTTACTCATTAAATAAACATATGGACTTATCAGCTGCATGTTTTTTTTTTATTCAATTTACTTTCTACATGATGAATTTTCATCTAGAGTATGTTTTACTGGTTGCTTTAGCAATATGTTGGCCATTCTCTAAGCTATTGTAATTCTGTACTTTTTCCCCCCTTGAGAAGGTAGGCTTAAATGTCATAATAATTAAAAACAATAATATTATAATAAACAATATTATTATTATTTTTGCGAACTTTACTTTGGCACCATTTCTTGAGGCATTCAAGGAAAGATCGTTGTCCTCAGTGCTCACATTACGCTTGTGTCTGTGACTCTGTGTTAGACAGATTAAAGCAATCCCTAAAAAGCGTTGAGCGGTGACAACCCATGTAGTAATCATGTTCCAAAGTGAAAGGGAAGTGAGTATCAATTGACTGGAAAAATGGAGATCTTCTGGACAACATATCATATAGGCAATTGTTGTACATAAAGTTTTGGTACAAGTTTTAAAAGCTTTGAAGCATTTGGAAATGTGAAACAAACTCATTTATATGTGAAGCTAAGCACCCCCCCTTCTCCAAAAAAAAAAAAAAAAGAAGAGAGAGAGTAAAAGAAAGAGGAGACAAGAATGATGACAATGTATATTGATGTTCCTGCCTGCATTGGAAACAAATTTTGGAATCAAAGAGAAGGCACCAGATCTTACAAAAAAAAAAATTGAAATATGGGATATCAATGTAAATAGTTATTGCATGATGTGCCTGAACTGAAACTAAACGTCAACATCATATGTAAGTGCAATGTATAAAATATACCAAGTTCGCAATTAATAATAAAAATGAACATTTTTACAGATGCAAACAAAATTTTGTGTAATAAATATTGTTCCTTTGATGATACAATCTTTAATTGAAGCTAAGAACCTTGACCTTAGAATTTCAGCACATAATTGTAGCAAATCATTTAAATATAGAAGTTGATCGCAAAATGCTGAAAGAAATTATCTGTGGTTTTTGAATGCATTGAAAATATTATTCAGGGGTTTAAATTTGAGCAGTCACAGACTAAATGCTTTCCCGAGGTTGTATCCCTAATGAAATCACAGGCAGAGGCACAAAAGTGACATATCTTAGGTTGCTCTAACTCATATTTAGTTGTGAATTAATTGATAGGTTTATCCATTCATCTTTTGAGGGCATTGTTGCTTTGGTGGCGTTGTCCATTTAGTCTGCTAATAATTGAATGTTTTTAACTGGGATGTCCCAGCGAAGGAAAATGGAAAAATCAAGACATGATTTGGAGTGATGAATGATGATGGGGGAAGCCGCAATCTATTTACTAGTTGTTAATGATCTGATTAATGCAACCATTAAGTCGGAAACTATGTACTTCTTCATTCAGTCCGGGAAAGATATCCAGTGTAAATGGAATCATGTTATTTTGTTCTCTGCATCATTTGAAGGCATAAAGGAGAATGAAGTTATCAAAAAAGTATAGTCTTCAACATTTATTATGGCATGATATCGAAATAAGTTAGTTGCATGAATTTCAAAGGTTGTTTCAATCCATGCGACTATACGGAAAAAGTGCTTATTTAAATGCTAATCAAACTCGTAAAATATTGCCTCCCTCTAGAATGCGATCACTTTGTTCCCACTGCTTGCTGCTTGCTGTTGTTGTTCTTTGCTATTGCAGCTTGAAATGTTTTTCCTCCCCCTTACTAATAATATGTGGCTAGTGGCTACTCTGCCTCGTTTCAACTTTTGTTCTATATACATTGCAGTTTTCATCTTTCTTTTGAATTGTTTTTTCACAAGAAAATATAGTTTTCTCATATTTAATTGGCAGATTTATCCATTAATATTTAAGGACATTGTTACTTGGAGGTAGTATCATTTTAGTTCTGGTGACAATTGGACTCTCCTGACTGGGATGTCCCATCCACGGGGAAAGGAGAAATTTGAGACTTAATTTGGAGATGTGAATTAGTACAGAGAAGCCTTTAGCTCTTCTACCAATTTTTAATGATAAGCCTTTTTTTATCCGGGGGTGGGGGTTAAAATGTTAATGCTGTCTTTCATCTTTGTCGAAGCATGATATTGAAATAAGTTGGGTGCATAAGTTCTGAAGCACTCCTATGAATTCAACCGTACAGAAGTGGAATTCTGAAGCACTCCAGTGAATGCAACCGTACAGAAATGGTCTTTATTTAAATGCTAACTGTTCTGCCTTTTTTTTTTTTTTTTATTCCCATAAATATAATACTGCCTTTTTAGAATGTGCTCTCTGGGTGTTGTTCATTGCTATTGCTGTTTTGAAATATTTTTCTACTACCTCTTTAGTAACAATCTGTGGCTACTCTTATCTCATATCAGTCGCTCTTGTTTATATGATATTATATATGTTTTTTCTTTTGAAATGTTGTTCACAATAAAAATTGTTTGGTGGTGTTCTCAGATGCTAAGAAACAGATTCAAGCATTTGCCTCCCAGACCATTGCAAATCGGTTCTCATCGACATTACAGTCTGCATTTAGCGTTGTCTGAGTTCATACATGAAGAAGGGAAAGGGAACAAAAGAACCGCGGACAAGAAACTTAGAATTGCTATTGGCATTTACCAAATCACTGTGTTGGATAATATTAAATTTGGTTCTTCTTAAACTACTATGAAGGTGTAACAGGGCCGATTGGATATTTTGTATGACTTTTGGGAATTTTGAGATGTTTTGTATAGAATGAATATGAGAGGATCTAGAAAATTCTTGAATTTTTGGAATTCAATTAGCCTATGCTTTTCTTCTTGTTTATATCATGGTTCACTTGGATATAGTTTGAAAAACAGATTCAAACAATTTGTTCCCCAATAATTCTCAATCACTATATGCCTTTTTTATTTGTATATTTATATTAACGATGACACTTGGTGATTCCAGCAAGAAATATAAGAGGAAATTTAGATTTAATTTGGTTCACAACTTCTGAAACAATATGAATTATGGGGAATAAAGCAAGGAAGGATGAAGAGGATTTTGGTTGACCTTTTGAAGACCATTTTAGTTAATTAAAAATTTCATTTGGACAACTTTTAACAAATTTTAGTTAACAAACCTAAATTAACTAATAAGACAATGGAATAAGACCTGTAGACTTGATACAAAGCTAAAGTCAGAGGGCAGATTAATGTTCGAGCAGTGCCACCAAAATTTGGTGGCTGCTCGAGTTCGTATATCTCCTTACAAAATGAGCTTAGGCCCCCACACACATATATTTATTTATATATATCATAAACAACTCTTACTTTTTGTCTAATAGGAAGTGAATTTTATTTTTGCACAGAGTTAGATTGATACGACTACGACTGTATTGATTTTAATACACGGCTACGTTATACCAACCTAGACGCCCTGTATTATGCTATAAGATAGTATAAAATTCTAATTTTGAGGCTATGAACATGTACAACTAAAATGAGTTCTAAGAAGCTACTCTCCACCTCTCATCATCATCTGATCCCACCAATGGTCCGAAACTCTCTTCAGTGGGTCCAAAACTGCACTGCCCAATCGAAGCCACCCTTTCAACCAAAGAAACCCGCAATCTTAGCCACCAATGTCATCAAATCATACTTCGAAAAGGGTATGATCAGAGATGCACGTATGCTGTTCGATGAATTGCCTGAGAGAGATGTTGTTGTATGGACGGTCATGATTGCTGGGTATACTTCTTGCAATTATCACAGCCGTGCGTGGAATGTGTTTTGTGAGATGATGAGGGAAGATTTGGAAAACCCAAATGAATTTATTATGTCAAGTGCATTGAAGGCTTGTAAGGGAATGAGCTCACTCTCTTGTGGTGCTTTGGTTCATGGGTTGGCTATTAAACATGGAATGGGTGGTTGCTTGTACGTTAATAATGCACTCTTGGACATATACGCGACGTGTAGTGTTAGTATGGAGGATGCATGCATTGTCTTTCAAGAAATTCACCGAAAGAATGATGTCTCATGGACTACATTGATCACAGGATACACTCATCGCGGAGATGGTCATGGCGGGCTTCAAGTTTTTAGGCAAATGTTGTCGGTAAGTGGCTAAAATGACACTAATTACTACAGGATTACTTGAATGTAAATTCGTTGCATTAGTTATTAAAATTTCAATATGAATAATGTTCAATGTATTTTCTATTGACAATATTCTTGCATTTCTTGGCAAACAGGAGGGAGCTGAACCAAACTCATTTAGTTTTTCAATTGCGGTTAGAGCTTGCACCTTAATTAGCTCTTACACTTGTGGCAAGCAAATCCATGCTGCAGTAATTAAACACGGGTTTGAATCTAGTATTCCTGTCATGAATTCTATATTAGACATGTACTGTAGGTGTGATTGTTTATGTGAAGCAAATCAGTGTTTTCATGGGATGACCCACAAAGATGTGATTACGTGGAACACATTAATAGCCGGATATGAGAAATCAAATAGCATTGCATCCCTCTATATATTTTCACAAATGGAGTCAGAAGGTTTTGGGCCAAATTGCTTCACTTTTACCAGTGTTATGGCAGCCTGTGCAAATTTAACAGTTTTGCGTTGTGGACAACAGGTTCATGGAGGGATTGTTCGAAGGGGTCTTGAAGGGAACTTGGCATTGGCTAATGCCCTTATAGACATGTATGGCAAGTGCGGTAACATAGAGGATTCACACAAAATTTTTGGTGAAATGTCTTGCAAAAATTTGGTTTCTTGGACATCTATGATGATTGGATATGGAAGTCATGGTTACGGAAAAGAGGCTCTAGAATTGTTTGATGAGATGGTCGGTTCTGGTATTAGGCCTGATCGGATAGTGTTTGTTGCAGTTCTGAGCGCTTGTAGCCATGCTGGACTTGTAGATAAAGGTTTGAGTTATTTTAAATCAATGATCAATGATTACAATGTTACCCCGGATCAGGAGATTTATGGGTGTGTTGTAGATTTGCTAGGACGTGCTGGAAGAGTTAAGGAGGCGTATGAACTGATCGAGAGTATGCCATTTAAGCCTGATGAGTCTGTATGGGGAGCATTTCTTGGTGCTTGTAAAGCTTATGAGGTTCCTAATTTGGGCAAATTGGCAGAAAGGAGGATATTGGATTTGAGGCCAAATAAAGCAGGGACTTACGTGATGATGTCAAACATTTATGCTGCTGAAGGTAAGTGGGAAGAGTTTGCTAGAATGAGGAAGTTGATGAGAGGAATGGGGAGCAAAAAGGAGGCCGGGAGGAGTTGGATTGAGGTGAAAAATCAGGTTTATAGTTTTGTGGTTGGAGACAAAGCGGGTCCCCATATAGAGTGGGTGTATGGTGTTCTGCAAATGCTCATTCAACATATCAAAGAAGCTGGATATGTCCCTGATTTAGATTGCTTGATACATGACTTAGAAGATGGGAGTGTGGGACTTGAACAGCAGCTGAAGTAGAAGAATTGAGAAGACCATACTGATTGGAAGGGTTGCAGAAATACTTTGGTTGTGAAGCCTAAATCAGTAGACATGGAAGAGAAGTATGATCTCGGGTAACATGATGTCAAACATTGTTGCAGCTAAAGGTAAGTGCTGAGAGTTTTCTAGAATGATGAAGTTAATAAGAGAAATGAGTAAGAAAGAGGCTGGGAGGAGTTGGGTTAAGGTAAAAGAAGAAATCAGGTTTGTAGTTGAACACAAAGTCGGTCTTCTTATAGAGTGAAGTATGGTATTCTTGAATTGTTCGTTGAACATATGAAAGAAGCTGGATGTATTCTTGATTTAGATTGCTTGATACATGACTTTGAAGGTGTGATTTGAACAGCAGCTGAAGCAGGGAAGTTCAGATGACCTTACTGATTTGGATAAAGAAATATTTTGGTTGGAGAACACTAAATCAGGTGAGATGGAAGAGGAAGAAGATCTCAGGTAATATGATGTCAACTATATATGCAGCTGAAGGTAAGTGGGGAGATTTTGCGAGAATGAGCAAATTGATCAGAGGAATAAGGAATTAGAAAGATGCTGGGAGGAGTTGCGCTGAGATAAAATTCAGGTTTATACTTTTGTTGTTGGAGACGAATTGGGTTGTCATATAGATGGGTGTGCGAGTTTTGGAATGCTCGTTCACACATGAAGGAAGCTGGACATGTTCCTGACTTAGATTCCTTGATACACCACTCAGAAGATGGGATTAGAACAGCAGTCGGAGTAGAGAAGACCATACTAATTAATTTAGAAGGGTTGAATAAATACTTTGGTTGGAGAAGCCTAACTCAGGAGACATAGAAGAGAAAGGCGGTCTCAGGGAAAATTGATTTTTTATTGACACGAGTCTCAAATTTATTTTAATTTTGTAAGGCCAAATAAATAACATAGAGGGTGTTGGAGAAAGAAGGCACTTATGATTTCAGACAAAAAGAATAGACCTTTGTTTGTAGATTCAAATTCATTTTGTGTTTACAATAAGTTGTTCTTCGTTTTGTATTGCTACCAAATTAGAAAATGGCCAGTGCAACTAATGCTACTCATGTTCTATGCTTTGGCTACATAGAAATCTGCTTCCTTAAACCCTGAAACGCCATTCTCAAACTCGTGTAGTTCTGATGCAGTTCACTTCTTACAGAGGACAGAAAAGATTTTGCATCGCCTTTTTATTTACTTCAGAACATTTTCTGTAGCTTGCATCCCTTGTTGTATTTAATGCAGGTGATCTTCTTTTTTTCCCTTCCCGTTTTCTATTCTCAATTTCCTTCATGTATTGTCCCTTACAGATGTCTTTATGACCAATTCGAATTATATTGCTCTTTATTTCGTGCCTGTTCATATAATTTGAAGTTGTTCAGGTGCTTATGTGAACAAATCCAAGAGTTCTGTTCATGGAATACAAGGTAATGGAATTTTATGGAGTCAAATTTTGTACACTCTCATCAGAGTTTCAGTTACAGTTAGAGCAGCCTGAAAGGGTGAAGGGGTTGATAGATTTAGGGTTAGATGGTAGATGTATGTAAAATATAAATATATTAATATAATAAGAATCGGATTGGATTGGGTTTTCTGAATCTTAATCTGTGAACCCGATCATGATTTTTTATTTTAATCAGACAAATTTTCATTGATTTTGTCCAAATCCTACTTTTCTTCTAGAAAAATGATCTTCTTCAAGAATTTTTAGCGAGCTCTCGGATGGAGCAAGCTTTGGTGTCATTTAATGAGGTTCTTTAATAATGCCAATGCGTATTCTAATTTTTTCTTTAATTTAAAAAGTAACAATAAAAAAAATTAGTGAAATAATCTTCACATTTGTGTTGTGTACTCTTCAGTCTTCACATTACCTGTATGTTTTTTTTTGGGGAAGTCACATTCCTTGCGTGGTGTACTCTTCTTATTGTCCAATAGTTGTTTTTTTTTCTTTCTTTCTTTCTTTGGTTTTTTATTTTTTATTTTTTTTATTTATAGAAAAAAGTAAATATCACAATTATCCTTCAAAATTACTGTAACATTATATAATTATTTCAAAAAGTAATGTCACATTCCAATCCGACCCAATTATGTGATGGATCTTTCAAGAAATGTTTCGTATTTGTTCCTTTTTCAAATATAAATTTAAATCTAAAAATAAATTTCGTATCAGATCTCAAGTCAAATTTGTTATATTTAAAGCCCTAAGCACAATATTTCATTTTTAAATAAACGAAATCATACAATTAGTTCTCAAAAGTAATTTTCTCTTGGGCTTGCAAATTAATATCTCCGTTCATTTTGCTCTAGGCAGGTCTTTAACTCAAGAAGTTCATAGTGGGATGTGTTGGTACTCTGTTTGGTTGGAAAGAAATAAAAGAAAATAGCGAGATATGAAAAGAAGAAAAAAAAAAAAAAAGGATTTGAAGGGATATATTAAAACTTGATAAGTTACTTTTATTATCTTTCAAAGGGTGAAAGGAAATGAAAGAAAATGCTAACATTTTTAATGAAATTTTGTTAATATCAAATTTATTCTTATTTTTATAGAAAACAAAATTTATAAAAATGGTATGATAATAAATTCATTAAAATAATTTTTATTCTTTTATTTACTTAAACATAATTATTATTCATCCCTTAATTTTTCTTCATTATCATAATCCTTTTATTTATTTTTATATGTGACTGCTATTACTTGATATGATTCTTCCTCCCTCCTAATTTAATTATCCACCTTTCATTTTTTGTCATTCCAAAATAATTATCATATTTAAAATTTAAAATGTAAAAGAAGGTAAATGTATCTTTTTATATATATTCTTTATGTTTTTAAAATATTTTAATTTAATAATATATACCTATTTAATTTTTTAAAAAAATTAATTACTAGTAGGACATGCAAGTAATGCGTGTTTGGTTGAAAAGTCCGGCTCCCTAAAAGGACTATATTTATGAGACAGATGTAAAATTAATTTGGGTTAATTTCACCAATCCCTAAAATTTGTCTATATTTCACTTATACGTTTCAATATTTCACTTATTGAGGTTTTGGTCTATGTACCGTTAAGCAATTGAGAGCGTCAGTGTGAACAAATCGGTACAAGGTCATTTTTGCCCTTACAATACTTGAAATAACATTTTTAACCTCATTGACCAATATAAATTTACAAAATTACCTTTAACTTCTAAACTCAAAAGGACAACTGTGTCCTCATATCACCGAACCCAGAACACCTTCTACAACCGTGTTGCCAAACCTCTGCAAATCTCACCGATGACGGTCACCCCCACAGTACAATCTATCCCAATCTGAAGAAAATTCTAATGGGTATCTCTCAAACACAATACATAAGGATGCAGAGGAGAGGAAACGACGGCAGCAACGGTCGCCGCATCACTACCATCACAAAACAACAGCGGAGTGGCGGCAGCACCATCATCACTACCATCGATCTGACGTCGTTTTGGCCGTTCCTCATTCATCATCCTCTGTTTTGACGCCCACCAACACTACTAATCTCCCCAAAATCGTAAACCAATCACCAGTCCTCCGTTTTGCACTTCAATCAGGAGTCTCCAACAGCGCCTTCAAGCCCTTATTATCTCTGCTTCGTCGACGATGGGTACTACAAAGGCAAACCGACCTGAAAGCACCGCCATCGGAGTCGATCAAAATGAAGTAATCGACACCACCATCCCTAACCCCCACAGTCGGCAGTCGAAATAAATAGAGAGAAAAAATAAACATTCTCTCTTAACCACAAGCAACCACCATTGGAGCACCACCATCTGGTCCATCCCCATCCCGCAATCGGTAACACCATCCGGTCCATTTCCATCCCAGTAATCGGCACCACCATCCCCACCCAACCAACAGCGACGTCAATGGCAAATAACATATTCCGACAAAATCGACTGCTATAGTTATTGTGATGAAGGGCTGTGAGGTTGGGTTTGTTAGGGTATTGGGTTGTGTTCGGTGTTGATCGACGACGTGGAGGGCAGTACACACAACTTCAATATCTATAGACGCCGACGAGTGCACATAACCTCAGACGACTGATTTTCGGTGAGTTTCAGACGATCAAAGGAAAACCAAATTGGAAGCTTCAATGATAACCCAACTGAACTGAAACCTTCATTAGCAACCAGCTTTAACAACTCACGCCGACCAATTTCAATTTCGGAAACCTCCAAGCTTGGCCAGCCGGACTGTGTAAGTCGACCGCGCATGGAGGCGTTGACGCCATTGATGAAGCAGTTGCGAGAGATCATCGAGAAGGATCACGAGGAAGTTAATAAGATGAAAGACCACATACATCTCGATTCGTAGCCTAAGAAGCCCTCAGGGAGGGACTTGAAGGAAATTGCAGGGAGCTTTTGGTCGGCGGCATCTGTGTTCAGCAATAAATGGAACAAATGAAAGACAAAAGCAGAAGTTGAAGAAGCCGAATGTATTTGCTCCCTTTCTTCGTATTTGGTACCAAATAATTAAAGGGTAGTTCAGACTTTCAGTTTCAAATACATTTTATTATAAATATTAATATATAATTTATGGGCAATATTGTAAAATTATACATATCCGTTAGTAAAGTGAACAGCCGTCATTGACAGAGGGTGTAGATAAAATTATGAAACGTAAAAAAACGTGTGTGTGGAATATTGGTAAAGGTCAAGAGTGTAAGTGAAATTTATCCGATTAATTTTAGTTATAGACCCGTGTCATCATATCTGGGTGACTAGAAGTGTCGTGCTTGTTAGATTTGTTCTCTATCAATTTCCTTTTTCGGAAATTGATTCTCAACAGTTTGATAGGCACACACTTCTTTCTTCTCCACCGGGTGTTTTTGGTTACACCCTAACACCTCAAAAATCAAATTCTCATATATACAATGGCAAATTTGAATGCTTATTTCCAGAAAGGATCGGAGGTCGAAATCAGCAGCAATGAAGATGGATTTCGCGGCGCGTGGTACACTGGGACCGTAATTCGGCCCGCATCGTCAAAAACCAAAAACAAGATCTTGGTCGAATACAAAACCCTAATGGCCGACGAGAAAGGGTCAAAGCCTCTACGAGAATCTGTAGATGTGGTGCAATTGAGACCGATACCTCCTCGAGAGAGTAGCCGGAGTTTCGAGTTCAGCGCAGAGGTGGACGCCTGTTACAACGATGGGTGGTGGGAAGGAGTCATCACTGAAGTGCTTGCGAACAAGAGGTACTCTGTTTTCTTCAGGGGAACAAGAGAGCAAATTGAGTTCGGACAGTCGGAGCTTCGGCTTCACCGGGAATGGGTCAATGGCAAATGGGTTCCGCCATTGGAAGAAGAGGTGCAAGCTTTGGTATGTTTCCATGTTGTTTTCATTTATTCTAAACACACACATGAAAATTTCTTCTTCATCATCATCCGTGCTTTTATCTCATATGAATGGGTGGAATTCTCTTTTCCTATTATATACCATGTTTTCTAATTTTTTAAAATCGTTTTTAATTACTTTCTCCCATTTAAGTTTTGGTCGGCTTCTTTGTTGTTTACCTTGCAAAATGCAAACAACTATTTCTCTTAACCGGTGCATCATCAGGTCTACTATGAATAATTTATAGGCGCACTCACATATATATACACACATTTATAAATGTATTTATGTATATGCATAATTTGATTTGATAAGTCATCTCTTACTTCTATTTTATCTCATTCAGTATAACGGATCTGTATTCTTCATTTATTTTTTCGCTAAATATGGACAAACTTCATTTAAATGCTATATAAATCTTCAATTTGATTTCTTATAACTATACCTTTTTATGATGGTAAAAGAAAGACATATTCCACATTCAAGGTTCATTATGACAAGTTATAACATACTCGAGAAGTGTCGGCAATGTGTCTGAAATTTAGAATTCTTTTGTGTTATGGACACGTCCAAAAAGTGGCTATGGTGAGTTGGGGGGAATTATCTGTGTTTTCTAGGTGCAAAGACATGTTCATTTGAGATTCATTTTCAGATAATGAGCAATTGCACAGAAACACAAAATTTAATGTGGTCGACAAATCCACCTATGTCCAAGGACGAGAATGAATGATAATTTGCTATATATTCTGTAGAGGATTTGATGTAAAGAATTCTCAACACCGAAAAGCATAAACTATACCTAAATTTATGCTCAGTATATCCATCATCCAACACTTAGTTGTACATGGTATATTTGCACTCATGCCTTGCTCCTTCAGAATACTTGAGTCCTGAAGTACTCCCTGCTTCTTAGCTCTTTCTAGTGTCTGAGCCTATCGGGTGCCCTATCCATCCATTCCATGATCACTAGCGGTGTTCTTTCCACTCTATCAACCGTCTCTAATAATTGTGTATTATCAAGGCAGTGAAATCCTCACATACAATCTCTTCCACAACTCAATTATACCTCTCATTCATTCTCATTCTAATTTGTATTAGATCATATAGTCCCAACCCCAAGTTTTTTATTAGACAAGGATTTTGGTTTTTAATTATTTAAGAGTTTCTTAACACAAACTTTTCTCAACTCAACCCAACAAAGCCTTCCACTTTCCTTTTGTTGGTGGGTTGCCTTCAGTTGATCCAAAACAGCACCGCTTTGACACCAATGTGGTGCCTGCCAAAAACCCTCCCATGGTAAAGTCAGTCACCGGGGAAATAAATAGAGCAGTAAGGTGATTATTTTTCTCATACCTGATTGGTTGGTATGGACATGCTTTTATAGCTACCATGGACCATTAGTTTGTTGCAACTTAAGTAGACTTATCAAGAAATTGAATTTCAATTTCACTTTATCGGCTTAACTCTTTTGAATTTGTAACTGTTTGATAACTTCCGATTGGCCCTCGATTTTACCTTATCCTTTGTTGCTGACTGCTGTACTTTTTCCTCTATCACCTTTAATCCAAGTTGGGAAAGAATGGGTTTTCCAGTATCTACTATAGAATGAGCACACTGTTGACTATCTGCTTCAAAAAGAGAGTTGTCAGAAAGAAGCTGAATCCATAAACCCTTTATTTCTTATTTCAAAATAGAGCGGTACGCTCGAAGTTCAAGAGATTGCGGTCAAAACGTATCCTATCGAGGACCTGAAGGCGGACCAGAGTGATTGCCAACTTTGTTCCTGACCAACACAGAAAGAGTGAGGGACGGTCTCCTTTTACGCCATGCCCACCACACCACTAGCATCCCTCCCTTGCTATCCCATTAGCCATTTTCTTGCCACATAGTATGCACACTTAACCAAGAGGCGAATTTGCTACTTATTTACTTGATTTAAGGTGGAGCCTTCAATACCCCATAGAGGGGAGAGTGTGGCAAGGTGGAGCAGTCCAACATATCCTCTACCTATCTTTTAGCAGTTGATGTAACACGTCAAGTTACATGATGGACTTATTATATTTCTAAAAGCTAAGTACGAATAACTCGGAGTTGGATCATTTTATCTTAAACCCTAAGAGACCGAAGAGATTGTTCCAAAGGCAGAACTGCATCGTGACCATACATGAGGGCAAATTGTGTAGTACCTGTGGCAGATTGAGGAGAGGTCCTTCATGCCCATACTACAAGGCATGAGAAAACAGATCATGCCACTCTTTAGGGTTTCTTTTCCCTAGACCGTAACTTTCCAAGTCTTCAAGGTCCAGAGGTTTGAGAAGGGTTCATGATTGTACGGCTTGTTTGCTTGTCGTAAAGCCTCAACTATTCTTTCTATACGAGAATTCCAGTTTAGGGTGATTGTAAAGTGAAAAACCAAATTGTTGTCCTCCAGAGGTCAACTAACGCTACAAACACACTTTTGGGTATAGAAATGCCACTATTCAAAACATAACGAGGCCTTACGGATTAGGAGAAAAAGGTTCTAGGAACCTGTCTTGATTCTATTTGAAGCCAAGGCCTTGTTTTACCTGCCAATTACGGTTGATCCATCAGATTGAAACCCCCATTAGTTTCGGCAACTAAGGACGAGATTACCATCACATCGGCTTTGATGTGCCGAATATTCTATTGTATTGAGTTGATGCATATAAATATTCATAGAACGGGAGATAGGGGGCTGAACGCTTCAAGCATCAAATCAGAGACTTGAAGGAGTCCCGGGTCATTGCTACTTTGTGGGGTCCTTTGTTCGGTTGCGCCTGAAAAAGGCACTGTACCAAAGTCTTCTTTCTTGTTGGGCTTTCACATGATGCTCATTGGCTGCTTATCTCTGGGGAATTTATTGCGCAAGCTCTCTTTTTTGCCTGCGGCCTTTTAACCCTTGCCAAGTGTGGCAGTGAGCCTTCCCTTCCTGTGCTGGTACCTCTCTCTCTCTCTCTCTCTCTCTCTCTCTGTGGCTTCGGGTAGAGCAGTCTTCTAGCAAAGAGATATAATAAAGTCATGGGAATGTTCAAGTTATTCGTATATGAGCTTCATCTCGGCTAGTAAGTAAAGGCAAATGTGGTTTGAAAGAAAACGCTTCAGGCAAGCCTGATATTGAGGCAAGCCTAATGTATATTTTGATCCCATTACTTTGCAACTCCACTCTTTTATCTTTGCCTTAATTCTTAAGCCCTAGTTGGGAGTCTCATCTCATTATAGTTACAGCATCTGAAGCATCGGTATCAAATTCAACAGCCGAATGAAGAGCACATCAAACAAGCCAAGGCCGAAGGAAAATGGTCTTTCTTCAGCTTGTTCCTGTTCGTCTATTCGTAACGGGGCAGTGCAGGTTGTTGTTAGACACATAGGAAGGAATGATGAAGAGATCAATTTCACAGGAGATCTTATTTCAGAAAAGTGTCTTTATGAATTCTGCATCGATAGAAAGAGTGATCTCAAAAATGGAAAGATTTCTCCGATCTACTCCTTGGAGCCCACCCTATCCTGATAGAATGAATCAACTATTTAATTTCATACAAAATGAATCGGCTAACCTTCTCGCATCAATCTCTTCAGGTGTAATAACTCTTAACCCGGCTAACGCACCAGTATCGGAATTAGGGAAGTAAGGTTTGACTAAGCCCGTGGGGTTTTCTCTTTTTGCCGTCATTTGCTCCTCAGCATGAGCCTCTTCATCTTCGTACGGGAAGTATAAAGGAACGAGAGCTTTGTCTCTCCTTTCATCGTTCTTATGAAGCTGGAATTCTTGTCACCTTCTCTCAGCCAATTGACCCTAGATTTCCCCAACCACTCACGGCCGCCACATGAATTCTATTTTTTCATTCTTCACTAACTAAGGTCATAGGCCAAGTCAAACCACATGTTATAAAACCACTACATATGTATGTTTTTTAATTTTATTATTATTATTATTAATTTTATTATTATTATATACTCTTTTTCCTTGTACATGTCAGAACTATCTTACTCAAGTTTCTCTCATTTTATCTCCAAGTAGTGCAACTTCAACTATCTCAGAAATGAGTTAATTTCTAATTCTATCATTTCTTTTCTTGTTGCACATCCATCTCATCATTCGCATTAACATTATAATTATTGTTTTATAATTATTATTTTTCCCAATTTGGAATTTGAGATATATCTTAACAAATATTTTCCTTAGCCTAAACTTCATTAACACCATTACCACTTTTTCTACAACCATTATTTATGACAATTTATCAACGCTTCAAACAAATCATATAACCATTTTGAGACTTAAGCCCACTGACCTTTTCTACATTCTTATGTCTTTTAAAGTATTTTGTTGAAGGACTCTGTTTTTCCTTACTCTTCGGTTTGCATGCCAAGACATCAAGTGCCTGTTGCCTAACTCTGATTTTCGAGACTATATGCTGCCCAATTGGTTATTATATCATCTAGGTCAGTCGAATTTTCTTGTCGTGTAATCTATCACAAATTTCTTACCATTTGTGATTGTACTCAAGCTGTTGATGAATTCCTACAACTAAAATCCATTGCCATTGTTGGGACGCCTTGTGTGTTTTGGATTTTTTCCAAATTAAGCCAAACTCCTAGGGCAATTTTTTTTTTTGTCCTCGTCTAACTTATTGGGCTAGTGGAAGCGCAAAAGCAATAAAGCATGAGAATAAAAATGACAATTGAGAGACATAGAGAGAGAGGCGATTGTTTGTGAAAGCTTATTAATTCACCTTAAAGGGTGTGTGGAGATGGTAGAGTTGAGAGAACAATGCCATTGAGCAAGGGAATGTGGGACACTTGAGAGGCTCAGACATTGGGAGTGAGCTGAGAAGCGGGGAATGTTTTTTAAGGCTCAAGTACTTTGGAGTAGCAGCTAGTAACGCTTTAGCACAAGTATACCATGCAGGGCTTGTGTATCGGCCTACGAGTATATTGGGCAGGCTAAGAAGCACGGACACGGATACGGGACACGGACACGACACGACACGGACACGGCAAATCCAAAAAAATTAGGACACGGATACGGACACGGCAGGGACATGGCGAATAGTGTGTGTATATATATATATGTGTGTGTGTGTGTGTGTGTGTGTGTGTGTGTGATGTAGTACTTTACCAACAGGCCTGTGGCCTAGTGGTACCAGATCCTTATTTTCTAAAGGGAGGTCAGGGGTTCGAACCTCAGTAGAGGCATAGTGTGTGAGTACCAACTAAGAAAAAAAAATGATTTAGTACTTTAAAAATTACTGAGTATTACTATTTTTCATCAACTTCATAATGAAAAAAATACACAAATCATAACTCATCTACTATAATATTGTAATGACTGGCCCTTAAATATCTATTTGTTTTCTCTAAAATTGCATATTAACCTTACAAGTTTAAAATTATTATGTATTGACCACATAAGTGAGTAAAAGTTGTTAAATAACTTCACATATTTATACTTTAACCCAATTTTCTCTCAAAAATTATCTTTTAGACCCCCGAAAATAAGACATGCATGTCGGACACACACCCCTTGCATGTTGGATGCGTGTTCGTGCTGTGCCCGAAAATTAAAAAAAATAAAAAATTCCAAACACATTTTTTGGTGTGTCAGACGCATATCGGTGTCCGACACGTGTCGGACACGGATTTTTCGCCCATTTTGGCATGTCCGTGCTTCCTAGTGGGCAGGAATTTGGGTGCTAGTTTTTTATTTGGTTGTTGGATATTCTTTACTTTGTAATTCATCTATGCAACACATAGTGGATTATCTTCTCATCCTTAGATTAAACTTGTTTTCCAAACCACATTAAATGTTGTGTCTTTATGAGCTGACCTCCATGCATGTGTGTTTCCACAAAGTGGTGTCAGAGTTTCTGTTGGTGTGTAATGCATGTGCCAGAGCTTCCGGTGGTGCACAATATGCTCCAACTTTGTCTGTTTTTTCCATTTGCTCTGGGTCAAATTGATGGGCTTTGCCACCTTGATTTACCTTCTTCTCTTTTTTCTAAATATTCTTTTCCCCGAGTATTCCTTAAGAAAAATCTCACTGAAGAGGTATTAATTCAAGAACAAAGGAGTTGAAAAACTTATATAATAGGGTTTTGGTCCTAAAAAGTACTACAATACAAAGCCCTAGATAACTTCAATAAATTAAATTGTTCCTTTCTTTTGACAGGGAAAATTAAATTGGTCTCCCCAATTGTATGCCATTTTGTTCTCTCTTTTTCTTCCTTCCCCTATCCCCCCCCTCTCTCTCTCTCTATACACACACACACACACACATGTATATATATCCATTTTTGGGGGGTTTTTCCCTTCCTTTTGGTGATGGGAGAAGAGGGAGGGTTGGGAGTTGGTCATGTTTAGTATATATGCTAATGTCTGACAACTTGGACTGCAGAAAGTGTCAATTTCTACCGAAGCAAAGTCTAGTGAAGAGATGGTGGAGGAGGAGTTCAGCAAAGGGATGGTAGAGGAGAAGTTCAGCAAAGGGGCATTAGTTGAAGTTAGCAGTGATGAAGAGGGTTTTCAAGGTGCTTGGTTTGCGGCAACTGTTGTCAAACAAATAAGGGGGGGAAAATTCTTGATTGAGTACCAGAGCTTGAGAAATGACGATGATACAGACTTTTTGAGAGAACAGGTTGATACTCTGCACATCAGGCCCTACCCACCCGCCACTTCAGCGGTTGACCATTTCAATCTGCTTGACGAAGTTGATGCTCAATACAATGATGGATGGTGGGTGGGTGTGATTTCCAAAGTTCTTAATGGCCCAAGGTACGTAGTTTACTTCAGGGACTCTAATGAGGAAATGGAGTTCAAACACACTGATTTAAGGCTACATCAGGACTGGATTGATGGCAAATGGATTGTGGCTTCCAAGGTATGAATGCTACATCATTTTAAAAGACTGACTTAATGCGAATTTGATTCTTTTATATTGGGGGACTGGAAACTCTGGTTTGCCGAACACATGCTTTATAAGCACTGTAATATCTCAATTAATCAGTTAAATTCTGATTCAGATAGGACACTCAAACTGAATTTTTATTTATTTTCATTTTTCGATGAATTGATGATGAAGTCAATAGAAGAATTCAGATTCTTCCATAATGCATGAAAAAGTTTTGGAATATGCACTTTTCTTTTTTGTTGGAAAAGTTTGTGTGCTATATTAAGCAAATCGGATAAGTTTAAAAATGTGGGCAGCAGACAGGCTTGAGAGCAGTATGTCCCAAAGTGTTGGGGCATTTTTCTGTCTTGGTACCCTTCTTTTGCTCCCCGAGTTTCCAAGCCCCCAGCAATCTTTCGACTCCCTCTCTGCATAGATCATGTTTTCATAGTTGAATCTATATATGCCGTGCCCTTCTTTTCTTTCCGAGTTCAAGATTCAAATCTTAAGACCTACAAATTCCGCCGTCTGTTTCAAGTTTTCAATGTTGAATCTGAATTTTTGTCTCAAGTCATTTTGATGGTTGGCTAACTGAGAATTGTTTTCAGGCCTTGAAGTTGTAATTGCCATGGAAGGTGGAAAAGCATAACGAGCTTTGCAACGAGCACCTGCGAGGTACCATGGAAGTGGTGTATATTCTTTCATCCCGCGGTTGAAACTTGACTGCATTCTATTGCAAGGCCTTGAGTCACTGTGGCAGTGGAGCATGCTTTGAGTGGCGATTCGAATGCCTCTGTTTTTATGCGTGACAATATCTATTTCGGTTGATGTTTGGTCTGTATTTATTAAATTATCCCTGTTTTCGAATTGTTTGAAGCAACATCAAACTGAAACAACTTTGAATTGCAAACTTTAGGACCTGCTTGATCCAGGAAAAAAAAAAAAAAAAAAAAAAACCCCATTTCTTGAGTAAAGCTGAAGATCCCTTTCATGTGAGCTCACACCATTACTCATTGGCCCTAGTATCCTATCAATTCGTTTGTCACACATCTGTGACTGCTAATCTAGTGATACTTTATTACTTTCTTTGAAAGATTGAAAGTTCAAGTCACGTGGATAATTCTTGTCAAAACACGGCAGCATGCTCAAGAAAGAACCTTTTTAAGTAGATTAATATATTCCTGGCATAAATACTTTGTAGCACGTTTCATAAAAATATATATAACCATATATTAATTTCATCCCTGCTACATATACTTTATAGCGGCTTGCAGTCTTTCATGTTTAGAGAAACATCAACGTAAACATAATAAAAGCACATTATTTTTTGGGTACACTTATTATACTCCCTCTTTTACTTAGTTGGTGCACTTACACCTCCTTCACTTCATTGCTTTCCTTCACCTCCTTGGTCTCCTCAACCTCGAAAGCCGACACCGGAAAGGACCTCGACAACCCTAACGGAGTCTTGAAATTGATGTTTCCGGTAGGGGGTTCGTCATTGTATATGTCACTGAGTGTGACCCAGACCAAGAGCTCCTTAGTCTGGACACCAGTGAGCTTCTTGATCTTGTTTGGCTCAATATAGGCTGTGACCTCAGGTGCATAGGACACGAGCCTGTCAATCTTGGCGAACTTGTGTTGAGTCTTCTTCTTCTGTTTGAGCCAAACAAAGCCTGTTTCTTTGACATGCCCACACTCTTCCATGTCTTCTAAGGGTAGGAGGCCATTGGGCAAGCCCATTTCCTTGAGGAGGAGCATCGATTTCTCTTGGCAGATTTCACTTCCATGGCAGACCTCTGCATTGGCTTTGATCTCTTCTGTGATCAGAGACATGTTTTTTTTTCTTGGTGTTTGGCTCTTGGTTTTGCTGTTTTGACGAGTTTATAGCTAATGGGGCTACGTAGGAATAGGATGGGAAGAGGGGGAGTTATATAGTTGCTAAACTGCAACTTTGCCATTCATTTTGTAGTGAACTACAAAATTGCCCTTGTCATAGTAACAATTTTTTTTTTTTTTTTTTTTTTTTTTTTTTTTTTCACACTCTCTAGTTTATCACATTCTTTCAAGAAAAAAATAAATAAATAAAAACTATGACGAGAGTCCTCTCGTGTGAGTTTATTTATGTTCTCACGTATGAGATGAAAAAATTATGGGAGTGATTTTTGATTCAATGGTTGAAACCGCTAGTTCGTGATATTGATACCTTCTTTTTTTAATAAAACAACGTAAGTTCAAATTTATACTACTAATATATGCAAAATTACCTTGCAAAAATGTTTTTGTCTCTTCCATCATGTTTTAGGTTATCAGAACTTGGACATATATCATATATGACCATTTTACATAGGGAATTGACATTAGCAATCTACAAATATTACTCACTTGTCAGTTAATCTTTTTAGTGAAAAAAATAAGAGTACTTTCATAAAGGCAATTAGAAATTGCACTATTAAGGGACAAACGAATGAAGTAAAGTTGATGGATCACTGCATAGCATGGACACTGAAACGGAAGACGAACACGACACGATGCAGTAAAGTTGATGTGTTAGACATTACCAATCAAAGTAAGCAACTATATGATCCCGGTCATTCAAAAATCGAGAAGCAAATGTATTAACTTTACTTAATTTTTGTGTGTGTGCAATAACCAAAATCTTATAGTCTCAGACCATACAATAATTTTTTACATTTAACGGATAATGATTGTTCAGCCAAGCACTTCGGTTGAAGTACTCGGCCAAATAATCATTTCCCTAATCAATAAAATAAGTTCTTTCTCCTATTACAATGTTTCAATCAATAATTGACGACTCAACCGATTTTAAAAACCGATTACGCTTTTGTCATCTCCCAATTATAATTTATTTGAAGTGGAGGGGCATTTTGGAGGACCTGTCCTACTTGTGTTGGTTGTGATCACAGAAGACAGTTGGAGCATTTAAGACGAAGTTAAAAGGAAGTTTGTAGTTGGAAGGAGTAGGCAATAACTATAAGATGCGAATGTTAGCAGCCAACTAGGAAAGTGGCGTATGTTAGTAGTACAAGAGAGTTATGAAGGTTCGGTGGACCGAATTTGGTTTGGCCTTCACTATCATTTTGTTTTATAGATCGATAGGTAATCACAATAATTAAAGCTAGTCTTTTCCTTCCACGTTGAAAATACAGTGACACAAAATTGATTAAGATTATATGTAATAAAGTTAATCTAGGTGGCTAGTAGTTAATGAATCTACTCGTAAACTCAAACGTATTAAGTTTATAATGCTCACATGGTATTAAAAAAAAAAAAATGAGATAAATATATAATTTGTAGGTGATTACACATATTCGAGATTAATTATGCAGCTTCATACTATGATCAAATTGTATTTTCTGGAGACAAAATAAAAAATGTAGAGTATATATATATATATAAAATATAATATAATAACTATAAAATTTAAAAAACAAAAAAGCAGAAAATTATTTAAATATGCACGTTAAAAAGAAGAATTTTAAGAGTAGAAGTAAAAAAAGAAAAAAAGAAAAAAAAAATGAGACAACTTTAAAAGAAAAAAATTAAAAAGTTTCAATTGAGAAAGGAAATTTTGACTTTTTTTATTAAAAAAATTAATGGAATTTGAAGGATAAAAGAGAAAATAAAGATATAATTTTAAAAATTACAAAATTGAGGAAAACACTATATAAAAAATTACCACATATATTATAATTTGTGGGGCCAACTCGCGCGGGGGTGGTCTTCATTGACTCCGTCCTTGTCTATAAGCAACGTCCAACAAGAATTTTTACACAATATTAATCAATATTTGAGCCGTTGACACTTTTATCATTAGGTCAAAATTCAAACTTTAGAGAGATTAATATAATTGTAGTATTAGATGTATAAGTTAAAAAAAAAAAAAAAAAAAAAAAAAAAACCATAATCCATTAAACTCTCCCAACCGGGTCAACTCATGTCAAGCAATGTGGTATAGGCCATAAATGAAGTACTCCAACTTACACCTATATTTTGCCCGTGTCTATATCATTTAAGATTGCCATAAATGAAGTAACTTACACCTATATCTATCTCCGTCATCATTTATTCAAGATTGCCCTATCCTCTCTGTCTCTTTTCTGTGGAAAAGGACACATTTACCCACATGGTTATACTTGTTTTCTCTTCTTGGACAAAAAAAAAATTAGGAGTGATAATACGCCAGAGTCATAATCGTGTCATGTTGACTTAAAAAATATTTTAATAAATAAGTCAATTCAAACACAATCTGTAATTTGACTTATTTATTAAATATGTTACACATGGTCAAAACCAAATAAATAAAAAAATGTAAGTCTCAATCTAACCAAATTACTAAATAGTTTCTAATTCACAAGATAGTAAATTAAAGTTATTACAAATCCCAATTAATAATGATGTATATTTTTGTGAGTGTACGTTTATGCTAAAATGATCTAAATTTTTATAGTTAAACGGGTATAAACGAATTATACGAGTTGAATAGATTATTATATCTCGATACAGTTCACATTAGGTGTTGACAGTTAAAACTTGTCATGTTTAATACATAATAGGGTAAATTATATTGATATTTCCCGAAGTTTAGACAAATTACATATAAATAGATACATTTATTGCTTCAGCCTCTTCTAAATTCATTCGCCGGTAACCGAAAAGTGGCTTTGAGTATAAGAAGTCAGTAATGCCCATATTTTATAAACATATTATATTACATTGTCATTTTAAAATTTGGCAATTGATATGTCGAAAAAAATAAAAACACTAAGAGTGTTGTTGAGTACACACGCCAAATTTCAAGGGAGATCAAAGTAATAAACGCTAAATTATCTATTAATATATAATTTGTCCAAATTTCAGGAAAGGTCGATGTAATTTATCTTAAATAATAATAAAACAATGTTATAATTTTTTATTTTTCTTTTATTATTTTTTTTTGGGAATTTCATATTTTCATTTGTTATGCATTGCATTTCATGTCGGCAGCACGAAATCATCAATTATTATTTTTTAATTATTATTATTGCATCTTATTTGTATCATTCTTCTCATAATCTCAACCAAACGGAGTTCATATGAATTTCTCTCCTTTTCTTTTAAATCTTCTTCTTCTCATATCATGGCAAATTAGTTGTCTTTCTTTCGAGGTCATAGAAAATTTCAGAACCAATTATATGATGACTTTAGTGTATTTATAATTATTTATGTCAATTTAGTTTTCATCCTTCAAAGTAAAAGAGCAATAACCAAACTAATTTCTTGTTCTATCGAGATAAGAAAGGGGCATTGCTTCTTTATTTTTATTTAGTAGTTTTTTTCTTACATAAACTTTTTTCTTCTTCTTTTGACATAAAAAGAAAAAGAATAGAAATTAAAAAGAGGTTATTATGATTATCTTGTCACATATTTTATATGGAAATAGGAGGAGGTCGGGCTTTTTCCTTAACTCGTATTGATGAGAATTTAACTCTAATCGTTCGAGCCTTAGTCATGTCTCAGTCCAAATGTGACTGATCATCTTCTCAGACTAACTACTCATCATTGTTTTGTTAACTATTGCCTCAGCAACTAGCTAATCAAATCCCAAATGATGGTGTGCAATATAGTTAGTCATAGACCCCAATTACTTGATCTAATCCTTCAAAAAAAAAAAAAAAAAAGTAATGAAATTATATGTACCAGTCATTTTAATCTCACAAATCCTCCATTTTCACAGATTTTTTTTTATTGAGAAAGACGATAATGACCTAACGTGTATATCATCACTTCATTCTAGTTTTACTCCTTCAGTTAAATGTTAAGGTCCTAAAAAATTTAAAAATGAATTATATAAATGACCGAACATGCCTAGAATCAAGAACCATCGTCATATTATATGACAACTTATTTATATTCTTATCCACCGGTCATTAGTTTAATGATATAATATCTCTCTTAGGGTGGGCTCATTTTATCCTCGAGTGACATTATTATTATTATTATTTTTATTGATTATGATGTATCGCAATAAGATTATGTCACATATGTGGTGAAGATGACCTAAGTATTGTCTTCTACCATGTGTACTACAACCATGTTTATATTATTAGGAATGTCTCTCACCTCAATAAGAGTGGAGTTCTCTATATTTTGTAATCAATTAAGTATTGCATTATAAATAGCAAAGGGCATCTATCCCCGTGGTAAAATATCCCCATCTTTAAAAAGGTGAAAGGAATTTGAGTTCAAAATGAGCAAAAAGTATGTATTCATTATGTGTGTTTCTTGTTGAGCTAAAAAATAAAAATAAACAATTGCTTTCTACATAAAACCAAGTCCATCCCATGATGGCTAATGATAGATTATTTCTTATCAAACTTTTCTCCGGAAATTATTTCTTAACCAAGTAATTCACAGGCAAATACTTCATTTTCTTCTCCACAGGGTTTCTGTTAAACCCTAACATCTCAAAATCAAAATTCTGACTGGCAGACTTGAATTCTTGTAAGTTATGGACACGTCCAAAAAGTGTCTCCCAGTATCCCTAGTGTATCCAATTTGTAACAAAAAAAAAAAAAAAAAAAAAAAAAAAAAAAAAAATTTAAAATTCAGTTACTTCTTGGTTGAATATATCTTTGTCGAAGACGTGTTAAATATGGCTACCGCGATGTGGGGGGGAAGAATTTGTGTTTTCTAAGTGCAGAGA
Organism: Cornus florida; assembly: GCF_030987335.1. Classification (NCBI taxonomy): domain Eukaryota; kingdom Viridiplantae; phylum Streptophyta; class Magnoliopsida; order Cornales; family Cornaceae; genus Cornus; species Cornus florida. Next base: position 29,705,203 of record NW_026775572.1, read on the forward strand.
CATGTTCATTTGAGAACTGAGATTCATGTGCAGATACAGTAATACGCAGTTGCACGAAAACACAAAATTTGATGTGGTTGAAACGTCATACAGCATCGGATTTGCATATCACAGGAGGTGAAGGATACACTGTCTCTTTTCTTCTAGTCTTTTCGTATGTCCATACTTGTCTATTTCATACATGTGTATTTCAATAAATGTGACATGCATATAACCTTAGAAGAGAACGAATGATAATTGATTTGCTATATATATATTTTGTAGAGCATTTGCAATGTAAAGAATTCTCAGCACCTAAAATCATACACTACGACCTGTATTTATGCTCAATATATATATCCATCAACCAACACTTAGTATACTTGTACTCATGCCTTGCTCCTTAGCTTTCTCTAGTGTCTGATCCTCTCGGGTGTCCTATTCATTCATTCCATGTTCTCATGATTGTGTGTTATGAAGGCGGTGAAACCCTCACATACAATCTCTTCCACAAATCTAATATCAGTGGTTGGCCAGTGAGCCAATTCAGCATGAATATAGATGAATGTGTGTGTGTATATAAATATATATATATGTAACTCGAGCAATGTTATGACATAATCCATTCTAATCGATTGTGTCATGATAAGATTATGTCACATATGTGGTGAGGAGAAGTTCAGCAACGGGGCATTAGTCGAAGTAAGCAGTGATGAAGAGGGTTTTCAAGGTGATCGGTTAGCGGCGACTGTTGTCAAACAAATAAGGGGGGACAAATTCTTGATTGAGTGGCAGATCTTGAGAAATGACGCCTCAGCGGTTGACCATTTCAATCTGGTTGACGAAGTTGATGCTGAGTACAATGATGGTTTACTTCTGGGACTCTAACGAGGAAATGGAGTTCAAACACACTGATTTAAGGCTACATCACGAGGATTGATGCTTCCAAGTTATGAATGCGACATCCTTCTAACAGAAAGACTTGAATTTGATTGTGTGATGCAGGGAAAAAGGTTTTGGAATCTACAATTTGCGTTACTTGGAAAAGTCGATCAGTGTGATATATTAAGCAAATCAAACAAGTTTAAAATGCGGGAACACAGCATGCAGGGCCGATTGGAGCATTAGGCTGTCACCCTAAGGCCCCAGCTTATAAAATTTAATATTAGGCCTATAAAATTTTAATTCATCTTACATTCTTGTGCGCCAACCTCTAGCATGTCCTCCTTCTGTTCATAATGGGATTCTACAATTTTAAGAACTGTGACTCACAAAGTACTTCAATTATTTTGGGACAAAACTTCTCAACTACTCCCAGTTTTTCTGTACTTTCTTACCTTTTTTTTACTAGACTCCTAATTTTTCTTCTTCTTCTTCTTCTTCTTTTTTTTTTTTTTTTTTTTTTTTTTTTTTTTTTTTTGATCCTTATCTTTTTTTCCCTCCTCATTAGGGTCTCTCCATTAAACTAGAATCATATCAGTATCTCTCTTACTTTGTGGCATGCGATGTGTTTTAGGCTTGGTCAATATCAAAACAATTGTTTTATTCTAAAAGTGTTTTGGGTAGAAATTAAAATCATGTTTGATAATGAAAATTTGTCTTGAAGAATTCAAAATTTTGTTTTAATTCTTGCGCTACAATATCAAAATACACAATATTACCAATTTGGTGATATAGGTTTGAGCCAAAAAAATTATATGTTATAAATTATTTCAAATCAATATCAGTCATTTCAAAAATGATATGGAGCCAAATTTAAATACTAATATAAAAAAAAAATATCATAACACATGCCAAACAATATCTGTTTTTTTTTTTTTTTTTTTTTTTTAGTATATTTGAACTCTTCTGAATTGTTTTCTTTTCAACTTTTACTTTCTATGTTTCTCAACTAAATACTTCAAAAGTAATGAAATAATTATTCAGGCCTGCAAGCATGAAAGCAATATGTCCCAAGAAGTTAGCGTTTTTTCTGCTCTTGGTGTCCTTCTTTTGCTTCCTGAATTTTTCCAAGACCCCAGTGATCTTCCCAACCCACTTTAGGCCTTCTGCATGGATCAAGTTTTCATAGTTGAATCTATGTTTTCTTTCTGAGTACGAGTTTCAAATCTGAAGACCAACAAATTCCCTCTTCGGTTTCAAGTTTTCACTGTTGAATCTGAATTTTCGTCCGAGTCATCTTAATGGTTGGCTAACTGGGAATTGTTTTCAGGCCTTTAAATTGTAATTGACATGGAAGGTGCAAGCATAAACGAGGTCCGCAACGAGTATCTGAGGTACCATGGAAGAAGTGTGTATTCTTTCATCCTAGGTAGAAACTTGACTACATTCTATTCAAGGCCTCCAGTTACTGTTGCAATATAGCATATTTTTACCTTTGAGTGGATATTCGAATGCCTTTGTTTTCTGTTGTGGCATTATCTATTTCTGGTTGATGTTTGATCTTTATTAACCCAAAAATTAGGCATGCTTACGAATTGCAAACTTCAAGAACAAAATCCCTTTTCTTGAGTAAGGCTGAAGAGACCTATATCACGAGTACGTTTTCATTTGAGTTCACACCATTACACATTAGCCCTATATCGAATTTGCCTTTTCTGAAATTCAATTCGTTTCTGTCACTCATCTGTTAAAATGCTAGTATAGTGGTACTTTCTTATTTTCCGAAGTGAAAGATCGAAAGTTATTTCAAATCTCTGTAAGAGCATGTGGCTGCATGTTAATACTATTAACTCTTACCAGAATATGGCAACATGCTCAAGAAACGACCTCTAAGTAGATTCAAATATTTCTGCTCTAAATACTTTGTAGCATCTTCAGATAAATATAGAAACCCTATAATAATTTTAACCCTTAATTTCATAAAAGTCTAATTAATTATATATAGAAAACATTCGATCAGAAACATCAACATAGAGATGATAAAAGAGCACTATTATTTTGGGCACATGATACAGTGCTACACTTACACCTCCTTCACTGCATTAGTCACTCCATTGCTTCTTCATCTCCTTCACTTCACTGACTCCATTAGTCACTCCATTGCTTTTCTTCATCTCCTTCACTCCATTGACTCTATTAGTCGCTCCATTGCTTTTTTTCACCTCCTTCACTCCATTGACTCCATTAGTCACTCCATTGCTTTCCTTCACCTCCTTATTGGCCTCCTCAACCTCAAAAGCCGACACTGGAAAAGACCTGGATATCCCTGTGGGAGTCTTGAAATTGATCTTTGTGGTAGGGGGATCGTCGTTGTATGTGTCACTCACTGTGATCCAAAGAAAGAGCTCCTTAGTCTTGATTCCAGTGAGCTTCTTGATCTTGTTTGGCTCGGCGTAGGCTGTGATCTCAATTGCAAAGGACACGAGCCTGCCAACCTTGTCAAACTTGTGTTCAGTCTTCTTCTTCTATTTGAGCCAAACAAAGCCTGTTTCTTTGACATAACCACACTCTTACCATGTTTTCCAAGGGTAGGAGGCCATTGGGCAAGCCTACTTCCTTGAGGAGGAGCTTTGTTTTCTCTTGGCAGATTTCATGTCCATAGTAGACCTCTGCATTGGCTTTGATCTCTTCTGTGACCAGAGACATTTTTTTTCTTTTTGTTTTTTTAGGTTTTGGACTTGTTGGTTTTGCTGTTTTGATGAGTTTATAGCTAGGAATAGGATGGGATGGGAAGAGGGGGTGTTATATAGTTGCATTACTACATATTTGACATTCATTTTGTAGTGAACTACGAAATTGCCCTTGACTTAGTATTGCAACTATATAAAATTTCTCAAAGGGTTTTTTTTTTTTTTTAAAAAAAAAATTTAAATTCCCACTTTATAGTTTATCACATTCTTTTCACAAAAAAAAAAAAAAAAAAAAAAAAAAAAAAACCTATGCATGACAAGATTCCTCTCACGTGAGTTTATGTTCTCATTCATCAGATGAAAAGGCTATGAGAGTGATTTTTTATCTAATTGTTGAACATGTTAGTATATAATGATGACATATTCTCACAGCAGACTTACTTTTTTTCTTTTCTTTTTTCATAAAAGAATCTAATTTTAAATTTATGCAAAATTACCTCGCAAATTAAAAGGGTATTGTTTTTGTCTTTCCCATTATGCTTTAGGTTATCACAAATTGGACATGTGTGTATATATATATATGTATATAGATGATAAATTTGTACAAGGAGGTGACATTAGCAATCTGCAAAAAAAAAAAACTCACATGCAAAAAAAAAACTCAAGACGCCCTCGTCACGTCTTCTTGCTTGAACCGCTGGATGTGCTCTACGAACTGCCAAAGTGTATCCTCATGCTCCCAGCTTGCCTCGCTATCTGGCAAGTTCTTCCATTTTACTAAGTACTTCGTATATTTGGGCACGTCTTTCCTGCTTATCACACGATCTGCAAGGATGCAATCAACTTCCTTGTCGAAGAATGTGACAACGACCGTGGGTGCCCTCTACGATATGCCCCGAGTAAGGTCTTCTGTGTCTTTATGATAAGGTTTGAGCATGCTGACATGGAAGACTGGATGTATCTTTAACTTGGGTGGAAGCTCCACCATGTAGGAGACCTTGCACATCTGCTTGACAATGGGGAATGGGCCTTCATACTTCCTTACTAACTTGTTATGCATGCTCTGGAAGGACTTAAACTGTTGGGGTAGTAGCTTAACCATCACCTGGTCTCCCACTATGTACTCCACCCGCCTTCGTTTGGTGTCGGCCCACTTTTTCATCTTCTTTGTTACCTTGTCAAGGTACACCTTAGCCAAGTCGGACTGCTCGTGCCACCTCTTGGCAAATTTGTAGGCCGTCGGACTTTTACCATCGCAAGTGGAAGTAATGGCGTTGGGTGTCATAAGCTGCCGTCCAGTAACAACCTCGAATGGACTATGATTGGTAGCCTCACTCCGCTGCAAGTTGTAAGAAAACTGTGCCACCCCAAGGAGTTTGGCCCAATCTCGCTGGTTGGCACTTACATAATGCTGTAAGTAAAGCTCCAGAAGAGCGTTGATGAGCTCTGTCTGCTCGTTTGATTGGGGGTGGAAACTCGTAGAGAAGCTAAGATCCGTTCCCATCTTTTTTAAGAGCCTCGTATAAAATCTACCCGGGAAGCAAGGGTCTCTATCACTGACAATGTTTTGTGGAACTCCCCAAAGCTTGACAACATGGTTAACAAATAATTCTGCAGCCCTCTCCGCCATGCAATCCGCTGGTGTGGGTATGAAGGTGGCATACTTGCTAAACCGATCGACCACCATTATAATACTCCCGCAACCCTCTGACTTGGGTAAATAAGTGATGAAATCCATAGAGACGCTCTCCCATGGTTTCTCTAGAATGGGCAGAGGCTCCAATAGGCCCACGGGATGCTGCAGCTCTATCTTGTCTTGTTGTGTGATACCCCTTGAATCCGAGACATGGGTTAATTAGGCCCAAGCTCAAACCCGAGGGAATATCAAATAATTAATATATAAACGAACACAGAAAATAAGAAGATTTAGGAATTAAATAATGAAGCTGAAAAGAATTATTAAATATAAAATCCTCAAAACGTTAATGAATAATAATAATCCAATTCTCTAAAACCTCTAAGAGTACAACTCGGGAATCCATCTAGTGAACACCTAAACAAAAATCCCAACTGAACTTAATTACTGAAAAATAAAATCCCAAACTAAAACATAGAGAAAAGTCCAACGTAAACAGATGAATGAGTGACTGTCTCCGACAAACACGATCAAGCTCTAAGGCTGGAATCGTCCCATACCTGAAAAGAATATAAGAGTGGATCAGGCCAACGAACAAGTTCTAATCAAACTACAATCCATACAGTGACCCGATACGCAGATACATCTTAGATATCTCACAATATCTATCTAGTCCATAAATATATATATATATATATATATATATATATATATATATATATATATATATATATATATATCCACACTAAGGGACATTCACTGGACTACAAAAGGGGCCACAACCTGAATAGAAGGCAACATGTAAAAACGCACCCAAAGATAGGCAGGAATACCTAGACCTAATAGGGTACACCTCAACCTATCATAGCCAGCTATGCAACCAGTGCATATACGCGCCCTGACCGACAACTCTGAGACTCAAGCTCATATCGTGGTGCCATAATTATATATTTAAAGTCCGTCCAAAACCAGAATATGTCATTAAATTCTTCGTTGATCTGATATAATCTTTATAATCCAGTTAGTCACCCAACTTATGCAGTTGATCTGACCTAACCACAAATAACAACTAATCCGGGCAGTCATTCAACTTACTCAGTTGATCTGACTTACACCTAATCAGGATTCAATATTTTACAATCCATTCCTTTAGTCTAATAGGTTAGGTCTTAGCGTTTTGAGCTAAGCCATCCCTAGTATGCCACCGTTCCATACCGGTACATATAATCCACAACATCCAGACAATTGACAGAATTTAATTAAATAATTCAGCAATTGTAATCCAACACACAAATCTAGATAATTGACAAAATATAAGTAAATAATTCCTCAATTAAAATCCAGGTTAACTTCCTTGTAAATTACAGAACCTAAATATTAGTTCAGCAATTTAAGTCCAAAACCATGTAAACCATAAACATAAATAGCAGTTCAGCAACAAAAGTCCAAAACCATAATCCAGATAATTGCAGAATGATATATAATATCTCAGCAATTAAATCCAATTCCTAATTCAGTTGTTTGCAGAAAAGGGACAAATATTTCCACAATTAAAATCCAGAGTATGCATAGGTCAAATCTGATAAATAATTGACCCTACTGTGCATCTAAAAAAAGATTTAGAATCATGTTATAATTCGTTAAATCGCTAAATTAAAACTAAGCAACTAACTTCCCTCCAATCGTTAATAGCATGCGAAGTGGTTTTATTTCATATTGTTCATTCAATTAATATAACGGATAACTTATGCAATTTGAGGTCTTATTAACATCTGGACTTAAATATTTAAACCCTCTGTAAAGTCCTAGAACTGATCGTAAAGAACCAGACACTCAAACAATACCTGTTAAAACTCCAGAATGCACCAAAAATGAGAGAGCCTACTCTCAGAACTTGGGAGCAAGCTCCCTAAAGCATAGAGTCGGCTCCATGCCTCTTGGAGCCGGCTCAGAAGGGATGGGAACCGGCTCTGGACTCCCCAGAGCCGGCTCTGAAGTTGAGGGAGCCGGCTCCCTCTTTCATGGAGCCGGCTCTCTCCCTCTCTGAGAGCCCCTGTTCGTTTCCGACCATCTGCTTCAATTCCGGCCTCTTCCAACCTTTTTGTTTGCTTTTAGAACTAATCTTAAGATTCCTAAGTGAGTCCAGCATCATCCCAGACCATTATTTAAACCAGTTTGCATTATTAAGAACCTTAGAACACTTACTGATTTAACATGCTTAAGAAAATAAGCACTGTACTCAAACTTACAAGAACTGTAACAGAGTTAATTCAACGCATATAGATGATCAATTTAACATATAATAAACATGCAAGATTCAGTTAATGATCAACTAAAACCCTAGAGACTATCTAGGTATGTACAAAACATAGGCCAACGGGAAAGAGAAAGAAAAGAACTTGCCTGTGATTTCAGTTATGAAATCTCGGCATCGCCTCTAAGTTTCCGACAATTACTAAATACCGTCAAACCTCCTACTGCTCTAGCTCTAATCCACAATCAACCTCCTTGGCCCTTTCTGTTTTCCTCTCAAGCCTTTCTCTGTTTCTCTCTACCTGCAGTACGTGAATAGGGTTTTTAAAACCCTTGGCAGACTTAAACAGTAAACTTATAGGCACGAATAAAACCTAAGTCCAATTACTAATCTAAGACGGAAAAATAATTAAACTCTAGTCGGCGCATAAAATAAAACCTTATTTAATCCAAGTAAAACAAGTAATTTCTAACAAGAATACAATTAGTCAATTAAAGAAAATAAAAAAAAATACCATTAATTCCATTAAACAACACATGTAATGAAATACATTATTAAACACTTAAATAAAAACATAAAACTAAAACAATTAACAATTTAGCAAATAATCAAATAATCATACAAAAATACAATAAAATCATAATTAAAATGCCGAGACTATCCTTTTAAAATTAGGGGTATTACATTCTTCCCCCCTAACAAAAGGAATTCCGTCATCGGAATTCGTTCTTATCTTCTTCCAATATTTCAGGAAACTGCGAGCGAATGACATCCTCCTGATGAGTGCTGAAAAGTGCGTATTTAAACCCCTTAAGCTTAGGCATTCTAGTACTTTTATCTATCTTACTTTACCGTTTTAGATTGATTTCGTATTATTTCCATTTTCAGGCACTTATCCCGAAAATAAACTAACTCAGCCAAGTAAGAGCAGAAATGAAGCAATTCTGGGATAAATCAAAGAAATGAGCCAAGTGGAAGCAAAAGGAAGAAAAAGGTGGAAATCAACATCTTTGATCGATCTCAGATCAAAGTTCGATCGATCCAACATGATCAATCTCAGCACTTCAAGATGGATCAGAGCCATAATGACATTTTCAGAGATCTCAAAAATTCGATCGATCGAACTGCTTTATCCTTATCCCAATGATTGATCTTATCTAGTTGTACCACCCTACCAACTACTTTTGTCCTTTTCCCAAAAATATCTTCAAAATATCTAAGATTTGTTTTTATCCAAAAAGCGCCACCAATGAAGATCGATCCAGCCTAAGTTCGATAGATCTCAGCCATGTTCGATTGATCCAAGTCCAAGGTTCGATCGATCGAACTTCCTCCAGTGCGAAAAAGTTAAATTTCCAGCTCATTGAAAGTTGTCCTTTATCCAATCATTAGGGGATATTGTGTGCACGACCCCAGCTCATTTTGGGTGTCATTTGACCTACCTATATAAGGATAAGGATTGTTTTTTACAAGGGAGAGCCAATATCATATAATATCATATCATCTCTTGGAGAGCAAGCTTAGAGGAGGAGGAGGCTAGAGACACCATTGGAGACTCTTCATCAACCAAAGAGCAAATCTCTACCACGGAGTTAGCCCTTGAGGGTTGGAGAAGCACTACCATGAGTGGCTAAATATCCTCTTGGGGCTAGAGTTTGCCCCAAGCATGTTTTCTACATCTTGATTTTGTGTATTATTGAGGGATTAATGTTGTAATACATGTTTTGACACTTTGATATATATAGATCTTGATTGTTCAATGATTTATGTGGTTAAATGCTTTCAATTGATCATTTCATTCTATCCATATGTCTATGTATGTTAGAATAGATGTTCATGTGCTTGCCTCTAGATTTTGTGTTATGGATGCATGTCTATGTGTATTGATGCTATAGATTTGGAGATTGTCAAAACATAGTGCTTAATAGAATGCTCTTGTGATTTTCTTGATGGTTCATACTTATTCCTTGATGGATTATGCCTCTCCCCTAGTTTATTTTCATGCTAGTAGTGTAGATGTAGTGTAGTTGTAGTGTAGTGTTAAATGGGAGGATAATCCATGCTTGTTGTTTGATGATCCATACTTTTGAATGCAAGTAGCATATGTCTCTGTAATACTCCTAATTTTCAAAAGGATAGTCTCGGTATTTTGATTAATTGTTTTCTTTTCATTAATTTTTTTATTTAATGTTTTAATTGGTTTAATTGTAATTAGTTGTTTGGTTGACCTGTTTATTGACTTTAATTATTTAATTATTTTACTTAGTTTAATTTTGTTTGCTTAATTGTGTTCTTTAATTCTTTGTTAATTGTTTTATTTAGTTTTTGGTAAATTGGTAATTAAAATAAATTAAAGTCACTTGTTTTTTCTAAATTCACGTTACTGTAGGATTGGTGGTAAGTAGCAGACATACTTATTCACTTAGATGGTGTTATGGGCCGAATATGTTTCATATTAGGGCTTCAGTGAGCTTTAGGTTTTGTGTAACCTTATAAATAGACGTAATAAGGCTACCTAGGGTTTTACATACAACCAAATAAAAAAACACAAAGAAAAGAAAACCAACACACGTCTGTGGAAGTAGCAGAGAGAGAAACGGAGGAGGTTTACAACAACTGTGTTCGCCGGAGGTCTTAGAAGACGGCGTAGAGATTTTGAACAAAGATCTCAAAAGCAAGTTCTATCCTTACTCTCCCTTAGGCTTCGTGTTCTTTGCATTCCTAAACTGTTCCAGGATTAATTGTAACTTAAAAATTTTCTCTGTTCGTACTAAAGTTTATTACACACCAGTTTGTATTGCATGGTTGTTAAACTGTTAAAACTTGATAGTTGTGTGCATAATTCTTGAATTAAATTCATGATTAATAATGGTATAAGGACTTAAACATGGACTGGGAACACACTAGGGTTAGGTTACAGGATTTGGAAGTCATAACGGTGAGGTGTAGGGCTACAGAGTTCATCGGAGGAGGGAACGACGAAGCAGAGAAGGAGGGAGCCGGCTCTTCCTTGGAGGGAGCCGGCTCCCCTTGGTGTGGAGGCGGCTCCAAGAAATTGGAGCCGGCTCCAAGGTTTAAAGGAGGCGGCTCTAATTTTTGGAGACGTCTCCTTGCTCAGTTTTTGTGTTTTTCTTCGTTTCCAGTCAGTTTTGCATGCAATGGTTGATTTTGGAGTTTTCAATTGAGTGCAGAATTGAATATGGAAGGTCTAAGTAATGTATAGAGATAAATTAAAGCTTCAGAGGTGGTGTTAACAAAGTCTACTTGCGTAGAAAAGTTTGGACAGTAGGGTTTTAAACAAGTAGTTCCATAGTGTTAAATTATGTGATACACTGTGTTTAATTCTGAAATCTTTTGAGACGAATGATTTAATTGGAATATGTATAATTCTATATCATGAGTATGTATCTAAATTACACTTGTTTAGAATATGGTAGTGTTGAAGAATAATAATTCTTAAATTAACACTAATGGGATTTTGTAAAACAACCTAAACTAAGTAGGTATATGTACCTACTGTGGTTTTGTCTTGATGCTTGCATTAATACTATTAGTATCAACTGTTGGAGGAATGGACTTTGTTAATGGTTATCTTAAATGTCTGTAATATCAACTGCTGAGTATTGAATGATAATTTAAAATAATCCTATCATTATATATGTTTGAATGAAACAACCTAAACTGAGTACGTTTGTGTATATACAGTGACTATAATTCTTGATGCTTACATTATGTCTGTTAGTATCAGTGTTGGATATAAAACTGAATCTGTTTATGTATATATCTGATTCTTTTTATTGATGCTTACACTATGCCTGTAAGTATCAGTAATGGAAATATGGATTTAGCTGATGTTTACTTTAATTGTTGATATTATCAACTGTTGGATGATTGGATAGTATACACCGGTATGGGACGGTGGTATGCTAGGGATGGTGTGGTTTCAAAATACCAAAACCTACAAACTCTGGATTAAGAATTGGATTAACTAAAAGTTAAGTCCTATTAATTATAATGTCATGGCAACGACTAGTTGAGCGGCACTACTAGGATTCGGGATGGACTTTAAATATATTGTTATGGTACTTCGATATGAGCTTGAGTCTCAGGATCGACGGTTAGGGAGGTATATGCATTGGAATGCATAGCTGGTTACGATGGTTAGAGGTGTACCCTGTTTAGTTATAGGTACATATGCCCACTTTGTGTGCGTTTTAGCATGTTACCTCTATTCAGGTTGAGACCGGCCTGTAGTCCAGTGAGAGTCCTTTAGTGTGATTATATATATATTTACGGACTATTAGCTATTATTGAATTGTTTAGGATGTACATGCATATCGGGCATCTGTTTGAATTGTACTAGTATAGAACTTGCGCGTGGGCCTGACCCACTTTTATTTTTCAGGTACACGACAGTTCCAGGCTTAGACGTGTTCGTGCTGAGTAAAGGTCTCTATTCATTCTTCCGACGATGTAGGATTCTCTCCATAGTTTATTCCTAGATGCTTATTACAGTTGTTTTATTTTCGTTTGGATGTTTAATAGGGTTCCACTAGAGATGGATTCCCGAGTTGTAAACTGATGGAGTTTTGGAGTTTGGGTTTGATGGATTTTAATAATTATAATATTTTGCGGATTCTATTTTTAGTTCCTTTCAGCTTTAATTTCATTTATTAATTCATTTTTTTTGTATTCCGTGTTCATTATAACATATTAATTGTTTGATATCCCTCGGGTTTGGGCCTGGGCCTGATCAACCCGTGTCTCGGATCCAAGGGGTATCACAGTCTCTAACCTTGTGTTGTATTTGGATTGTGAGCTTAATGAAAGGATTAATGACTTATTTGATCTATTATGCCTCACATGTTGTTTAGATAATATATGCTTCATTACTTAGATATATTGTGCCTTTCACATGATGTTTAGACAATACATGCTTAACTAGTCATCATTGCTTGTTGAATCAACCAAACACACACACACACACACACACCAATATTGCAACACACCATTTGCTCTCATTAGTCACTTGTCAATGGTATAGAAATGCATTGCTTGGTGGTGATCTCTAAACCCCAAGACTCTTCTCTCTCTTATTTGCTCTTAATTGTATTCTTTTGTTATCACTTAATTTAATTTAGTTGTTCTCTAGTCTAATCAACCAACTAACCAATTGTTTGATTACTCGACCTACAAGCCCTAATAGCGATTCCACAACCTTGTTCGACCCTCACAATTCCTTGGGACGATCCCTACTCGCCCTAGCTATATTTATAGTGAAAGGTAATAGTGGCTTCAATAAATGTAAAACTTGGCCCTCGCCTTAATGCACACTCTCTAAGCTTCTGGGGGTGCGGCGACACCCACCACCTCCCGTTCCCAAGTAGACCCAGCCTCATTATGATGACTCCACTGAACACGAACCAAATGAATAACCTTATTGCGAAGAATTTGATCCATTCGTTCGATAATACGGCGTGGTGGCTCCAAATAGGTTGCATCCGGCTGCAACTCAATCTCCCCAACATCGATATACTGATATCAATCCTCATCTCGCAGAAATTTTCACAACATGGAACACATTGTGCACGCGATCCAAATTATCCGGAAGTGCCAACCGATAAGCAACAGTACTAACTCGATCCGTAATCATGAATGGACCGACAAACCGCAGTGCCAACTTCCCTTGCTTCTCAAAGCGCATTACTCCTTTCATAGGAGACACTTTGAGCAGAACCTGATCCCCAACCTGAAACTCCAAAGCACGAGTACGACGATCTACATAACTCTTCTGCCTACTCTGAGCGATGCGCATGCGATCCCTAATAAAAACAATCTTCTCAGAAGTATTATTAATAAACTCAGGATCTAAGAATCTGCTTTCTCCAACCTCCATCCAACAAACAGGCGATCGACACGGTCGACCGTACAACGCCTCAAATGGTGCCATTCCAATAGTCTTCTGGAAACTATTGTTATATGCAAACTCCACAAGTGGCAAATAATCCTCCCAGTGCCCCTTGAAATCAAGAACACAAGAACGAAGTATATCCTCCATGATCTGATTGACCCTCTTAGTCTGTCCATCAGTCTGAGGATGATACGCAGTGCTAAGATGCAATTCTGTACCTAAAGCCTGCTGAAAACTTTTCCAAAATCCTCACACAAAGCTCGAATCCCTGTCCCATATAATAAATAACGGAATGCCATGCAACTTCACAATATCTGAAATGTAAAGTCTCGCCAACTGCTTCGAAATAAAGTCAGTGCGAATAGGCAAGAAATAAGCTGATTTAGTCAACTTATCCACGATGACCCAAATCTAATTGTGATCCTTAAAAGAATTTGGTAATCCCTCCACAAAATCCATAGAAATGCTCTCCCATTTCCACTCCGGTATAGGTAGTGGCTGTAGAGCTCCTGGCGGCCGCTGATGATCAATCTTGACTATTTGACAAGTACCACATCGAGAAACAAAAATGACAATGTCCTTTTTCATACCTGCCCACCAAAACTGCCGCTTCATATCCTGATACATCTTGTCTCCTCCTGGATTAATAGAAAACTCACAATGATGAGTCTTCGTCACACATCCTTCCTCAAATTATCAGCAGAAGGTACCACTAAATGTCCCTTATACCTCAAACCTCCATCAGTCCCAACATAGTAAAATGGGACCTCACCAGAAGTTATCTCTGCAATTTTGTCCATGCACTGCTGATCCGTGAGTTGCGCCTTCAAAACTTTGTGAATAATAGATGGTGTAACTACCATGCAAGCCATGAAAGCATCCGACAACTTATCCACCATCTTCAAAGTATTCCACTCAGTAGTGAATAGAGCAGAAAGACTACCAACAGGTCGGCAACTGAGTGCATCGGCCACCACATTCATTTCCCTGGATGGTACTGTATAGAGAATTGATAATCTTTTACAAACTCCAACCATTGATGCTCATATTTAGCTCCTGCTGAGTGAACAAGTACTGCAGACTCTTGTGATCACTAAATAATCTAAAGGATTCTCCCAACAGATAATGCCTCAAAATGCGTAAGGCAAAGATCACAGCTGTCAACTCTAAATCATGTGTTGGATAATTAAACTCATGAGACTTAAGCTTACGAGACCCATACGAAATCAGTCGCTCCTCCTACATCAAAACACACCTAAGACCTTGCAACGAAGTATCTATGTAGACAAAATACTCAATCACGCTCTGTGGACTAAATAGAACTAGTGCAGAAGTCAACTTGCGCTTTAACTCATCAAAAACTTTCTGACAGTGTTCATCCCACACGAACCGTACTCATTTCTTAGTTAGATAAGTGAGCGGTCATGCTATCTTCGAGAACCCTGGATGAACCTACGATAATATCCTGCCAATCCGAGGAAACTCTAAATCTCGGTAAGTGAAGTAGGCTATTCCCACTCAACCACTGCTGAAACCTTGGCTGGATCTACTGCTATTCCCCTTTCCTACACCACGTGACCTAGAAACTTCACTTTTCGCTGCCAAAATTCACACTTCTCGAACTTGGCATATAACTGGTGCTCACGAAGCGTCTGCAAGACTATGCGAAGATGTCTAGCATGATCGTCCTCTGACTTAGAATAGATTAAGATATCATCAATAAAGACAATGACAAACTGATCCAAATAAGCCCCGAAGACTCTGTTCAATAAGTCCATGAAAACTGCTAGTGCATTAGTCAACCCGAACGACATTACACGAAACTCATAAGATCCATATCTAGTGAGAAACACTGTCCTTGGAACATCTTGCTCCCTAACCTGAAGTTAATGATATCCAGAACACAGATCAATGTTCGAAAAGTATGTAGTTCCCTTCAACTGATCAAAAAGATCATCAATTCTGGGCAAAGGGTACTTGTTACGAATAGTAACCTTGTTCAACTCCCTGTAATCTATACGCAGGCGAAATGAACCATCATTCTTCTTCACAAACAAAACCGGTGTTTCTCAGGGTAACGTACTCTTACGAATAAAACCCTGGCTGAGTAATTGCTGAATCTGATCCCTCAGCTCTCGCATCTCTACTGGTGCAATCCTGTATGGTGCCCTAGCAATAGGCGTAGTGCCTGGAGCTAAGTCAATCACAAAATCGATCTCTCAACTAGGTGGCAATCCTGGAATCTCTTAAAACATATCTAGAAAATCTTATACGATTGGTATGCTATCCAATGACACGGTAATCTCCTCATCTGTTTCCTTCTCCATATGAAACAAATATGTGCTAGTAACCCCGTTAGGACGTGGCATAGCGATGACATACATAGCCTGACCAGGTATGGTGAAAACAACAAACCTATCATAACAATTAACTTGGGCATGGTAGTGTGATAACTAATCCATCCCAAGTATCACATCATAAGTGTGCATGTCCAGGACCAATAGATTGACTAGAAATTTGAGTCTACCAATGTCTAGTGTCACAGGCCCATTACTCTCATGTAGAATGGTTATATTGCCTAAAGGTGTAGAAATACCCTGAGGTCTACTGCATACCCGCGTCGTCATCCCAGATAAAGTAACAAAAGATATAGCTACAAATAAGTGTGTAGCACCCGTATCAAATAAAACACGTCCTTTTGAACCATGAATAAGAAGCATACCCTCAACAGCCTGGGGTACCTAAATATCTTATGGCATGCGGTTGTACACTGATGGTCGTCGTCCTACCATAAGCTTAAGAGTATGAAATTTAAGGCGAGGGCCAAGAATTTTACATTTATAGAAGCCACTACTACCTTTACTAAAAATATAGTTAGGGCGAGTAGGGATCGTCCTAAAGGATTGTGAGGATCGAACAAGGTTATGGAATCGCTATTAGGGCTAATAGGTCGAGTGATCAAACAATTGGTTAGTTGGTTGATTAGAGAGCAACTAAATTAAACTAAGTGATAACAAAAGAATGCGACTAAGAGTAAGTAAGAGAGAGAAGAGTCTTGGGGTTTAGAGATCACCACCAAACAATGTATTTCTATACTATTGGTAAGTGACTAATGAGGGCAAATGGTGTGTTGCAATATTGGGGTGTGTGTGTGTGTGTGTGTGTTAGGTTGATTCGATAAGTAAGGATGACTAGTTAAGCATGTATTGTCTAAACATCATGTGAAAGGCACAATATATCAAAGCAATGAAGCATATATTGTCTAAATAACATGTGAAAGGCACAATAGATCAAAAAAGTCATTAATCCTTTCATTAAGCTCACAATCCAAATATAACACAAGGTTAGAGACATATGCTACTTGCATTCAAAAGCTTAGATCATCAAACAACAAGCATGGATTGTCCTCTATTTAACACTACACTACAACTACACTATATCTACACTACTAACATGAAAATAAACTAGGGAAGAGACACAATCCATCAAAGAATAAGTATGAACCATCAAGAGAATCACAAGAGCATTCCTTTAAGCACTATGTTTTGACAATCTCCAAATCTATAGCATCAATACACATAGAAATGCATCAATAACACAAAATCTAGTGACAAGCACATGAACATCTATTCTAGCATACATAGACATATGGATAAAATGAAATGATCAATTGGAAGCATTAAACCACATAAATCATTGAATAAACAAGATCTATATATATCAAAGTGTCAAAACATCAATTACAACACTAATCCCTCAATAATACACAAGATTAAGATATAGAAAGCATACTTGAGGCTAACTCTAGCCCCAAAAGGATGTCTAGCCACTCATTGTGATGTTGCTCCAACCCTCAAGGGCTAACTCCATGGAAGAAATCTGCTCCTTGTTGATGAAGAACTCCAATGGTGTCTCTAACCTCCTCCTCCTCTTGGCTTGCTCTCCAAGAAATGATATGAAAAATGAAATTAGCTCCCTTTGTAAAAAGCAATCCTTATCTTTATATAGGTAGGTCAAATGACACCCAAAATGAGCTGGGGTCGTGCACACAATATTCCCTAATGATTGGATAAAGGACAACTTTCAATGAGATGGAAATTTAACTTTCTTGCACTGGAGGAAGTTCGATCGATCGAACCTTGGACTTAAATCGATCGAACTGGCTGAGATCCATCGAACTTAGGCTGGATCGATCCAACTAGTTGAGCTTTTTGGGAAAAGACAAATCCGAGATATTTTGGGAGATATTTTTAGGAAAAAGACAAAAGTGGTTAGTGGGTGGTACAACTGTGGATAGGATAAATCATTTGAATAAGGACAAAAGTGTTCGATCGATCGAAGGGTGATGTTGGATCGATTGAACTTTAGACTTTTTGCTTTCTTGAATTTATCTTGAAGTGCTGAGATCGATCAGTGTTCGATCGATCGAACCTTGAAGTTGGATCGATCGAACTTTGCTGCTTCCCACCTTTAGCTTCATTTGCTTTCTTCTTTCTCCACTTTGCTCCTTTCTTTGTTTTATCCCAGAATTGCTTCAATTAAGCTCTTATTTGGCTGAGTTAGCTTATTTTCAGGATAAGTGCCTGAAAATGGAAATAATACGAAATTAATCTAAAACGGTAAAGTAAGATAGATAAAGGTGCTAGAATGCCTAAGCTTAAGGGGTTTAAATACGCACTTTTCAGCGCTCATCATACACCTTACCATAATGCAACTGCTGCGGCACCTGTCCCTGAGGCTGTGGCAGTGCTAGTAAAGCCGGATATGTCTGTCCCTAAATCCGTGAAACTTGTGAAGCGGGTAAAGGTATTGGCGCCCTCTGCTCCTGTTGCACATGCTGTCCCTGTCCCTGTCCTGCTTTAGGACACTGCCGAGAAAAATGACCATATTCTCCACAAGTATAGCAACTACCGTGGAAAGTACCAAATGGCCTTCTTTGTCGATTAGCCGGTGATTGACCATATCCTGCCTGTGGTCCCCCATTCTGCTGCCTCTGAATAGGTGCCCCATTCCTGTGAGCATCTGAACCACCCTTGTGCTTATTCTAAGGCTGTTGTCCCTAGAATTTGCCCTTATCATTCTGTTGGTATCCATTGCCATTCCCTTTCTCAGCTGACTGATTAGCAAAGTCTCTATCACCCCACTTCTCACCCTTAGCCTGTCTGAAATCCACGGTCAACTGATATTACTGTAAAGCGGTGTCTACCACCTGAGCGTAAGTAATGTAGGCTGGACTACCTGTAATAACTCGCTTATTAGACCACATCAGTCCCTTAACAAAATTATTGCGCTTCTTCTCCTCTCTATCCACCTCCTCTAGAGTAAAAGAGATAAATGCGTGAACTGCTGCTTATACTCTGCCACCGTCATGTTCCCCTGCTGCAGATTAAGAAACTCAGTCTTCATAACTGCCCTGACTGCATAAGGAAAATACTTATCATCAAAACGAGTACTGAACTGATCATAAGTCAATGACATCCTCTCCTCTGTAGTGGTAACTGACTCCCACCACTATAGTGCATCTCCGACCAGCTTGAAGGTAGCAACCATCTGCTTTTGAACCTCCGTGCACTGAACTAAACGAAGATGTCACTCGATGTCCTGTTTCCACTGATGAGCTATTTTTGCATCGGTGGAGCCTGAGAACTCAAGTGGGCTCCCCTTTATAAAAAACTTCTAGCCTTTTCCCAAGTGTCAACCTGAACAACCGGTGCTGGTATCGGTGCCTACTGAACCTGTGGCTGATTCCGAAGTGCAGTTGTTACCCCTGCTTCTATAGCCCGAGCAATGAGGTCATTGATATGAGGAGGATACTCTAGATCTCCTCCTTGATTCCGAGTCTGCTGAACTTCCTCCTGCACTTCCTGAAACTGACTATCATCATCCTGAAACCCAGGCATTTGCTGTTTTTCCTCCATCTGCTGACGTCGCAGGCGTTCTTGCTGCCTATGTGCCATTCTCCTCTATCGACTGTTCATGTTCTGTCCTCTTCTAGCATTAACCATGCTGTTAACATGGAAAGACAGACATCAATACAATTTAAACGAACCATAAATGAATACAATGAACCTAAACTTAAGCTCTAATCAAGAGAAAACGCTACGCAGAAGTCTGAATACGAAACATCCTAGAGATACTTAAACCTGGAGTGCTCTGATACTAACTGTGATACTCCTCAAATCCGAGACATGGATTGATCAAGCCCAAGCCCAAACTCGAGGGAATATCAAACAATTAATATATAAACGAACACAGAAAATAAGAAGATTTAGGAATTAAATGATGAAGCTGAAAAGAATTATTAAATATAAAATCCTTAAAACGTTAATGAATAATAATAATCCAATTCTCCAAAACCTCCAAGAGTATAACTCGGGAATCCATCTAGTGGACCCCTAAACAAAAATCCCAACTAAACTGAATAACTGAAAAATAAAATCCCAAACTAAAACATAGAGAAAAGTCATACGTAAACAGATGAATGAGTGACTGTCTCCGACAAGTACGATCAAGCTCTAAGGCTGGAATCGTTCCGTACCTGAAAAGAATATAAGAGTAGGTCAGGCCCACGAACAAGTTCTAATCTAACTGCAATCCATACAGTGACCCGATACGTAGATACATCCTAGATATCTCACAATATCTATCTAGTCCATAAATGTATATATATATATATATATATATATCCACACTAAGGGACATTCACTGGACTACAAAAGGGGTCACAACCTGAATAGAAGGCAACATGTAAAAATGCACCCAAAGATAAGCAGGAATACCTAAACCTAATAGGGTACACCTCAACCTATCATAGCCAGCTATGCAACCAGTGCATATACGCGCCCTGACTGACGACTCTGAGACTCAAGCTCATATCGTGGTACCATAATTATATATTTAAAGTCCGTCCAAAATCAGAATATGTCATTAAATTCTTCGTTGATCTGACATAATCTTTATAATCCAGTTAGTCACCCAACTTATGCAGTTGATCTGACCTAACCACAAATAACAACTAATCCGGGTAGTCATTCAACTTACTCAGTTGATCTGACTTACACCTAATCAGGATTCAATATTTTACAATCCATTCCTTTAGTCCAATAGGTTAGGTCTTAGCGTTTTGAGCTAAGTCATCCCTAGTATGCCACCGTCCCATACCGATACATATAATCCACAACATCCAGACAATTGACAGAATTTAATAAAATAATTCAGCAATTGTAATCCAACACACAAATCTAGATAATTGACAAAATATAAGTAAAATAATTCCTCAATTAAAATCCAGGTTAACTTCCACGTAAATTACAGAACCTAAATATTAATTCAGCAATTTAAGTCCAAAACCATGTAAACCATAAACATAAATAGCAGTTCAGCAACAAAAGTCCAAAACCATAATCCAGATAATTGCAGAATGATGTATAATATCTAAGCAATTAAATCCAATTCCTAATTCAGTTGTTTGCAGAAAAGGGACAAATATTTCCACAATTAAAATCTAGAGTATGCATAGGCCAAATCTGATAAATAATTGACCCTACTGTGCATCTAAATCAAGATTTAGAATTATGTTATAATCCGTTAAATCGCTAAATTAAAACTAAGTAACTAACTCCCCTCCAACCGTTAACAGCATGCAAAGTGGTTTTATTTCATACTGTTCGTTCAATTAATATAACGGATAACTTATGCAATTTGAGGTCTTATTAACATCTGGAGTTAAATATTTAAACCCTTTGTAAAGTCCCAGAACTGATCGTAAAGAACCAAACACTCAAACAGTACCTGTTAAAACTCCAGAACGCACAAAAAATGAGAGAGCCTACTCTCAGAACTTGGGAACAAGCTCCCTAAAGCATAGAGTCGACTCCATGCCTCTTGGAGCCGACTCAAAAGGGATTGGAGCCGGCTCTGGACTCCCCAGATCCGGCTCTGAAGTTAAGGGAGTTGGCTCCCTCTTTCATGGAGCCGACTCTCTCCCTCTCTGAGAGCCCCTGTTCGTTTCCGACCATCTACATCGACTCCGGCCTCTTCTAACCTTTCCGTTTGTTTTTAAAACTGATCCTAAGAGTCCTAAGTGAGTCCAGCATCACCCCAGACCATTTTTTTAAACCAGTTTGCATTATTAAGAACCTTAGAACACTTACCGATTTAACATGCTTAAGAAAACAAACACTGTACTCAAATTTACAAGAACTGTAACAGAGTTAATTCAAAGCATACAGATGATCAATTTAACATATAATAAACATGCAAGATTCAATTAATGATCAACTAAAACCCTAGAGACTATTTAGGTATGTACAAAACACAGGCCAACGGGAAAGAGAAAGAAAATAACTTGCCTGTGATTTCAGTTATGAAATCTCGGCGTCATCTCTAAGTTTCTGGCAATTACTGAATACCGTCAAGCCTTCTACTGCTCCGGCTTTAATCCACAATCAACCTCCTTGGCCCTCTCTATTTTCCTCTCAAGCCTCTAACTATTTCTCTCTGTCTGCAGTACGTGAATAGGGTTTTTAAAACCCTTGGCAAACTTAAACAGTAAACCTATAGGCACGAATAAAACCTAAGTCCAATTACTAATCTAAGACGGAAAACTAATTAAACTCTAGTCGGCCCATAAAATAAAACCTTATTTAATCCAAGTAAAACAAGTAATTTCTAATAAAAATACAATTAGTCAATTAAAGAAAAAAAAATACCATTAATTCCATTAAACAACACATGTAATGAAATACATTATTAAACACTTAAATAAAAACATATAACTAAAACAATTAACAATTTAGCAAAGAATCAAATAATCACACAAAAATGCAATAAAACCATAATTAAAATGCCGAGACTATCCTTTTAAAATTAGGAGTATTATATGTTGGCACACAAAACAAGTCCTCACATATGTCTCCACATCATCACGCATCTGAGGCCAATAGTAAGAATCTTCTAGGAGTGTTAGTGTGCGCCACATACTTGGGTGACCAGCCCATTTGGTGTCATGACACTCCCGTATTAGCTCATTTCGCAAGTTGCCCCATCTGGGCACAAAGAGTCGGTCATCTGTGGTGAGAAGTAAGTCATCCTTTAGCCAAAAACGCCGAGTCTTTCCTTCTTTAGCCAACTAAATGAGGCTTTTGGCTAGAGGGTCATGCTGTAACCCCTCCTTGATCGGCTCCACAAGAGGGTGATAGGGCCGACTAATAGCAATGAGCTCGGCCTTGTGACTAAGTGCATCCGCCATAACATTGGCCTTACCCGGCTTGTATTCAAAATGATAGGTGAACTACGCTAAAAAGTCCTGCCATTGAGCTTACTTAGGGCAAAACTTCTTCTGTGTCTAGAAATAGCTAGTTGCAACATTATTCATTTTAATCACAAATTGTGTCCCGAGCAAGTAGTGCCTCCAAGTACGTAGGCAATGGATGATCGCCATCATTTCTTTCTTTTGCACTGTATAGCGCCGTTCAGTGTCATTAAACTTACGGCTCTCATAAGCTATAGGGTGTTCTTACTGTATCAACACGCCCTAAATAACAAAGTCTGATGCATCCGTGTGCACCTCATATGGCTTGGAGTGGTCGGGCAAACTAAGTACCGGCTCCTCCGTGACTACCCTCTTCAAGTCATCAAATGCCCCCTGGCATGACTCTGTCCAACTCTAAGCGCACACCTTCTTAAGACGGTCTGTCAATGAAGCTGCTCTCACCGAGTAACCCTTAATAAAACGGCGGTAGTAGTTGACAAGCCCAAGGAATGAGCGTAGTTCTGTCACCTTAGTGGGCGATTCCCACTCTTGAATAGCCTTCACATTTGTCTCATCCATCATCAACTTGCCATCCTGTATCTTATGCCCTATGAACAACACCTCCTCTTGGGCAAAAAAACATTTCTCTATCTTCACATATAGGTTGTTCTCCCATAAGACTTGGAAGACCGCCCTCAAGTGCTGCACGTGCTCTTTTAGAGTGGTGCTATATACAACAATGTCATCTAAGTACACCACCACAAAGCGATCCAAGTAGGGATAGAAGAGTTTGTTCATCAAAGTACAGAAAGTAGCAGGTGCATTGGTTAGACCAAATGGCATAACAAGAAACTCATAAGAGCTATACCTCATCACACATGTAGTCTTAGGCTCATCCCCGTCCACTATCCGCACCTAGTAGTACCCCGAGCGCAAGTCTAGCTTAGTGAAGTAGCGTGCTCCACCAAGCTGATAAAAAAGATCGGCAATGAGAGGGATGGCATACTTGTTCTTGATTAGCGCCCAGTAGTCGATGCACATGCTCAAGGACCTGTCCTTCTTCCTCTGGAACAGCACCAGTACACCATATGGGGCCTTCGAGGGTCGAATATAGCGCGCATCCAATAGCTCATTGAGTTACCTTCGCAACTCCTCCAACTTTGGGGGTGCTATCCGGTAAGGCACCAAAGCAGGGGGTTTAAAACCTGGTTCTAGCTCAATCTTATGATCCACCTCCCTCCTAGATGGAAGCTTCTTGGGCAGCTCCTTAGACATCATGTCAGTGTACTAGTCTAGTACGGCTCGTATCTCCTTAGACACCTCTTCTTGTAGGGAAGGGACTAGCTCATCATCAAGCGTCTCCATCAGCGTAGCAAGATAGCTAGTCTCTCCTTTCTTGAAGCCCTTCTTGAACTGCATAGCTGACAAGGCTTGGGCTTCCAACTTGGCGCCTCGCTCCACCGGCACCATGCATGTTGTGTTGCCTTCCATAATACACATAATGTTAGCAAAAGGAATGGGGAAAACTCTCACCTTATCTAAGAATTCCAACCCAAAGACTAG
The DNA here is from genome assembly GCF_030987335.1 of Cornus florida. Classification (NCBI taxonomy): domain Eukaryota; kingdom Viridiplantae; phylum Streptophyta; class Magnoliopsida; order Cornales; family Cornaceae; genus Cornus; species Cornus florida. The sequence goes on from NW_026775572.1 coordinate 29,729,371, forward strand.
CTTAAAGTCGTCTATGGGTACCACTGATAGGTCCACGTGGCCACCCCACTTACTAATGCATGCCTTGACGCCGTGTGCCATGTCATGTATAGCCTTTGCCGCTGAGTTAACTGCCTTCATAGAGCCTCCTTCTTTGCTATACTTGAGTCCCAACCTCTTAGCCTCGTCAATGCTCATAAAGTTGTGGGATGCACCTGTGTCCACAAAAACACGTGTGGGCATCCCGTTGATGCTCACTTCCACGAATATTAACCCCTTAACTGTCGCCTTAAGGACTTCCATCTTAGCCTTGATGGAATTAAAGATTTGCAGTGAACCCATCTATGCCTCCTGTTATTGTTGTTGTTATTCCTCATAGTGGCTTGTCATGGCATTGAATGTCTTCCTCTTTAGGCAATCTCTCACCCAATGTGGCCAGTCACATATGAAGCATGAGCCCTTGGGCATGGGTGCTCCCTCCTTATTCTCCCTTCCTTCTTTGCCACCATAGCCACCACCTGGCTTATGGGACCAATCCTTGTGTGGTGCAACGCCCTTGTCTCTACCACCTTTATCGGCATACCACCCCTTGTCCTTGTCTTTATCCTTTGGTTTGGACGAGGGTTCCTTCTTGGACCTGAAATCAATAAAGGACTCCGCCTCTGTAACAACCGTGGTAAGGTCTTGCACGTTGTGCCACCTCAACTCCGTCTTGGCCCACAACTGCAAGCCGTCCATGAAAAAGAAAAGAGAGTCCTTGTCGGATAAATCCGGGATCTCAAGAGTTAAGTTAGTGAATTCCTTCACATAGTCCCGGATCAACCCAACCTATTTTAGCCATCGGAATCTGCCCCTGGTTTCATCCTCGTCATTCTCAGGATAAAAATGCTTCTTATTATGAAATCAGCCCAAGTATCAATTGAGACCGTACCTTTGCCCATGTTACCATACTTTTTCCTCCACCATAGTATGGCATGGTCGGTGAGGTACACGGTCGCCGTGCATATCTTGATGGTCTCATCTATTATGCCCGTAGCCTTGAAGTACTGCTCCATGCTGAAAAGGAAGTTCTCCAACTCCCTCGTTACTTGGTTCCCACCATATATAGCACTTAGGCTTGGGAATATCAACCCGGGGTGCTACTACCCCCGTAGTAACTGTGCCGGACGCCACCGCCCGCTTGCACAATGTCAAATCCGCTTGCATTTCCTCCATTTGCTCGCGGAAGGTGCCAAGCTCTCAATCAACATAGCCACGTAGGGTGGCAAACTCGCCTAACATAAGTTCCCGAAGTGCTTGGAGCTCCTGCCGAAAGTCACCACTTAAGGCATTGAGTGACCCTTTGACAGCATTTTGGACCTCAGCATCCTTCAGCTCCAGCTCGTCCATGCGCTGGTGAGCATCCTCAAGCCGCCCCATCACGTTGGCCATAGACTCCTCCACGTTTGCCAAGTGTGTCTCAAAGCCTGCAACGATGTCCTTCGACTTAGTCCTTGTCCTCGGTCTAACTAGAAGGTGATTTTCCTCCCTTCCACGCTGCTCCTCCTCCTGGACGTTAGTCATGTCTAAGTGCTTCACCATAGCTTCCTCCACACAAGGTGTGACGCCTCACGACCTTAGCTCTGATACCAACTGTCATGGGGTTGGACCTTTCCAAGCTCGCATGCTGCCTTAGACACTTTCAAGCCCTCTTGAAGCGCTAAGTTAGCCTACCCGAGTATGCTAGCTTAGTGAAAACTAAGGCTAAACAAGTGTTTTGCTTACTTAAGTGTGTAGGAAGAGATGTAGGCAAGTGAACTAGAGAGTTTGGGAATGTATAAACACTTGTATTACTTGAGAGGAGATTGCAACTTAGGTTGTTTGGTGATGAGCAAATGAATTCCCACCTCCTGTTTATAGGCCTTTGGCCCTTACAAAAATATTCTAGATGTATACAAATGTGTGGCCTAGAATAAATGTCTAGAATCCTCCAAGGAACTATCTACACAATTCTAGAATATACAATATACAAGACAAGTCTAGAAAATTCTATACAACTCTAGAAAAGTCTAGAAAAGGTTAAATAACTCCACACTAATTTAGAAAATTCCAGAAAGTTTCATACTTGTGTACGGAAGTGTAGAAAGCTCTAGGTCCATGTAAGCTATCATGTCATCGTCTGCAGGAAGTCTGCGTAGCGCCTACGTGGCATAACCTCTTAGTTGTAGGGAGTGACAATATGCTTGGTGATGCACTAAATCCTCATTGTCCACGGTCACACATGCATATAACTAAACCATATCAAGCAAAAAATTACCTAAATTCAAAATTCAAACTTTAGAGAGATCAAAAATATAATTGTAGTATTAGATGTATATGTAAAAATAAAAATAAAAATAAAAATAAAAATAAAATAAAAAAGAGGTCATCTCACGTCAAGCAGTGTGGGCATAATAAATAAAGTACTCCAACTTACACCTATATTTTGTCTCTGTCTATATAATTTAAGATTGCCATAAATAACTTTCCAAAAAAAAAGATTGCCATAAATAAATTCCTGTCCATCAATTATGCAAGACTGCCATAAATAAAGAAACTTGCACTTATATCTCTCCATCTTTTATATGTGGAAAAGGACACTTTTACCCACATGGTTAAACGTTGTTTTCTCTTCTTGGACAAAAATAAATAAATAAATAAATAAAAATTAAGAGTGATAATTTGTATTGAAATCGACTTAAGAGTACTTTAATAAACAAGTCAACCCGAATACAATCTATCTGTTTAATAATTGTGTTAGGCACCCTTAATATTAATCCGACCTATTTATTAAATATGTTTAGCGTATTTTAATGATTAATTTGTCAAAATCAGATAAATAAAAAAAAATTCAGTCTCAATCTAATCAAATTACTAAATAGTCTCTAATTTAGAAAATAGTAAATTAAAAAACACAAACTTAAATAGTTATTACAAAACTCAATTAATAATGATGTATATTTTTGTGAGTGTTTATGCTGAAATGACCTAAATTTTCATAGTTAAATGGGTAAAAACACTAAGGATGTTGTTGAATACATGCGCCAAATCTTAAGAGAGGTCAAAGTAATAAACGCTAAATGATCTATAAATATATAATTTGTTCAAACTTCATAAAAGGTTGGTATAATTTATCTTAAATAATAATATAACAATGTTATATATAGTATTTTTTTTTGGGTTGGGGGAGGGGATGTCATTTGTTATGCATAGCATTTCATGTCAGCATAAAAAAAAACTATTTTTTTTTTAATTATTATTATTGCATCTTATTTGTATCATTCTTGTCATGATCTCAACCAAACGGAGTTCATATGAATTTCTCCCCTTTTCTTTTAAATCTTCTTCTTCTCATATCATGGCAAATTATTTGTCTGTCTTCGAGGTCATAGAAAATTTCAGAACCAATTATATGATGACTTTAGTGTACGTATTTATCATTTATTTATGTCAATTTAGTTTTCATCCTTCAAAGTAAAAGAGCAATAGCCAAACCAATTTCTTGTTCTATCAAGATAAGAAAGTGGCATTGCTTCTTTATTTTTATTTAGTAGTCTTTTTCTTATATAAACTGTTTTCTTCTTCTTTTGACATAAAAAGAAAAAGAATAGAAGTTAAAAAGAGGTTATTATTAAATCTTGTCACATATTTTATATGGAAATTGGAGGAGGTCAGGGGCTAATCCCTTGACTCGTATTGATGAGAAATTGACTCTAATAGTTCGAGTCTGGGTCGTGTCTCAGTCCCAATGTGACTGATCATCTTCTCGACGAACTACTCATCATTGTCTTGATAATTATTGCCTCAACAACTAGCTAATCAAATCCTAAATGATGGTGTCAATATAGTTAGTCATAGAACCCAAATACTGGATCTAATCCTTCAAGAAAAGTAATTAAATCATATGTACCAGTCATTTTAATCTCACAAATACTCCATTTTCACAGATTTTTTTTATTGGCAAAGACGATAATGACCTAACATATATATCATCCCTTCATTATAGTTTTACTCCTTCAGTTAAATGTTAAGGTCCTAAAAAATTGTAAAATAGATTATATAAATGACCGAGAATGCCCAGAATCAAGAACCATCATCATATTATATGACAACTTATTTATATTCTTAACCACCGGCCACTAGTTTAATGGTATAATATCTCTCCTAGGGTGGGCTAATTTTATCTTTGAATGAAATTATTATTTTTCTACTTTTTATTGATCATGATGTGTCATGATAAGATTATGTCACATATGTGGTGTAAATGATCCAAGTGTTGTCCTTTACCATCCCTACTACAAACATGTTTATATTCGTTGGCATGTCTCTCACCTCAATGAGACTGGAATTCTCTATATTTTGTGTACAATCATTTAAGTATATTACTTTATAAATCTATTCCAGAGCAAACATCCCCATCTTTAAAGAGGATGAGAGAGGGATTCGAGTATGACTTGAGCAAAATGTGTGTATTCATCACGTGTGTTTCTTGTCAAGCTAAAAAATTAAAAATAATTAAAAATAAAACCAAGTCCATCCCATGATGGCTAATGATAGATTATTTCATATCAAACTTTTCTCCGGAAATTATTTCTTAACTAAATAATTCGTAGGCAAATACTTCATTTTCCTCTCCACAGGGTTTCTGTTAAACCCTAACATCTCAAAATCAAAATTCTCATTGGCAGATTTGAATTCTTGTAAGTTATGGACACGTCCAAAAAGTGTCTCCTTGTATCCCTAGTGTATCCAATTTGTTTTTAAAAAAAGGAAATTTAAAATTCGGTTACTTCTTGGTCGTATCTTTGTCAAACATGTGTTAAATATGGGGGGAAGAATTTGTGTTTTCTAAGTGCAGAGACATGTTCATTTGAGGACTGAGATTCATCATTCATGTGCAGATAGAATAATAAGCAGTTGCAAGAAAACACAAAATTTTGATGTGTTTGAAACTTCATACTGCATTGGGTTTGCATATCACAGAAGGAGAATGACACACGGTCTCTTCTCTTCTAGTCTTTCCATATGTCCATACTTAATTGTCTATCTCAATAAATGTCACATGCATACAACCTTAGAAGAGAAGGAATGATAATTTGATATATATTTTGTAGAGCATTTGCAATGTAAAGAATTCTCAGCACCTAAAATCATACACTACGACCTGAATTTATGCTCAATATATCCATCAACCAACACTGATTAGTTGTACATGGTATACTTGTACTCATGCCTTGCTCCTTCGCTTTCTCTAGTGTCTGATCCTCTCGGGTGTCCTATTCATTCATTCCATGTTCTCATGATTGTGTACTATGAAGGTGGTGAAACCCTCACATACAATCTCTTAAATACCATGTTAGTGGGAGTAATAGGAATTAAGCCTAAAGGTTATGTTAGTGTGAGTAATTGAGCACTTAAATGTAATTGTTACACCTATGTTCATGTGGCCTATATATTCATGTACTCTAGTTAAATAATAGTAGAAGTGGAATAAAATAATTTTTCAAGTATTCCACCATATCATTCACTTCCAAAATATTATTGAGTGTTGTGTGTATCTAGGTCACTATTTCCAACAAAGTAGTATCAAAGTAAAACTAAAAAGTGGTATTATAGCAAAAGCCAACAAAGTGGTATCAGAGCCAAATTTCATGTTCAGAGTCTAGACGATCCTGAAGGCCTGACGAAATTGATCCTAAAAGATTCAACATTTTGAGAAAAACATGTGTTCTCCTTGATGATGATGAAGATGGGAAAATTTATTTTCTTAGTGAGAAGATGATGTTATCTAATTACAAGAGAATGAGAATCATCATGACTTTATACCTCAAAGCATGTGATTTATGGGATGTTGTTGGAGAAGAGCCAAAGAATGGCATGTCCAACAAGTTTCGTGAAAATAATAATAATAATAAAAGAAGGCATTTGTGGTATTGCAAAAGGCAATACATCAAGAAATTTGGGAGTATTTTGGAGAGTCCAAAACTTCAAGTTGTGTTTGGAAGATGCTCGAGACCATCGTTTCCAATCATAGAGGTGAATCACTACCCATGGAGTATTGGGTACAATACTTTGAGGATGATGAGTTTACGAAAACTGATTATAAAAGTTTAGAAGACAAATTTGTGGAGAAGGAAGAGGCTTATAACACAAATGAAGTTGAAGAAATTGAAAATTCAAAAGTTGAAGGCCAAGTGAAATGGTGAATAAGGAAGAGATAAAGAAAGGTGTTGAAGAAGGGATTGAAAAAGTGAAAGAGATTGAAGTGGAAAGAGAAATTAAAGAAGAAGAAAGTGCTAAAGAAGAGGCAAAAGTTGATGAAATTGGTGAGTTAATAATTTCAGGTATGGTTCCAAATTCCAATTTCAAAGAAGTTAGATATAACTTATTTGATCAAATTTTGATTTCTTCATATTCATCTCAATTGGAAAACGAAATCAAATATTATGATAATTATGTTCATGTTGTGGAGAATGACAAACTTCTCTTAAAGAAAGTTGTTCCAAAGAAGTATGAAATTGAAGCTCAAGATGATAAAAAAATTCTCAAATTATTTTTTAAAAAATAGTTTGGAGAATTTTGTAATTGACACAGGTTGGGTGAATATGGAGTCATTTTTTTACTCTAAAGAAGCAGCACGTGTGAAGTGGAAGAGTCATAAAAAATTCAAGAAGAAAAAATATAGATGGTGCTTTTGTATAAAGAGGATCAGATATGATTGTGTGAAGACATCAAACAAGCATTTGAAGATTTTTCACAAGTCATATACATCAATGGAAATGGCCAAGAAGATTGTTGTAGTTGAAGGAAGTGGAACTCAAGACAAAGTAACAAACTTTTGATCAAGCCCTCAAGATCAATAAGAAGCTTACTTTCAAGTTACAAAATCAAATTTAAAGGGGGGAGTTGAAAATAAACTTGATTTTAGAATTTTAGTATTAATTAATATTTTAAAGTATTTGGTATACATGATGCATGCATGTATTCATTTCATGTTAGTAGGGTAGTAAATAGTCTTGATGGTGAAGGTTATGCAAAATGAAGAGATGTGAGAATTAAACCTCCTACATACCATGTTAGTGGGAGTTATTAAGCACTTAAATGTAATTGTTACATCTATGTCACGTGGTCTATATATATTCATGTGTTTTAGTTAAGTAATAATAAAGTGGAATAAAATAACTGTTACACCATGTCGCCAATATATTCTTAATTGAGTACCAGAGCCTGAGAAATGACGATGATACAGACTTTTTGAGAGAAGAGGCTGATACTCTGCACATCAGGCCCTACCAACCTGATGCTTCAGCGGTTGACCATTTCAATCTGCTTGACGAAGTTGATGCTCAGTACAATGATGGATGGTGGGTAGGTGTGATTTCCAAAGTTCTTAATGGCCCAAGGTACGTGGTTTACTTCGGGGAATCTAACGAGGAAATGGAGTACGAGGAAATGGAGTTCAAAGACGCTGATTTAAGGCTACATCAGGACTGGATTGATGGCAAATGGATCGTGGCTTCCAAGGCATGCATGCTACATGCTTTTAACAGACAGACTTGAATTTGATTGTGTGATGCAGGAAAAAAGGTTTTGGAATCTACATTTTCCGTTACTTGGGAAAAGGCAGTGTGATATATTAAGCAAACCAAACAAGTTTAAAAGGCAAGTAGACAGAGACAGTATGCATGGCCGGCTGGAGCCTTAGGCGGTCGCCCTAAGGCCCCGGCTTGTAGACTGTTTTAGTATTAGGCCCATAAGTTTTAATTCATCTTACATTCTTATGTTCCAATGTTACAAGTAGTTACGGATTTGGATGGGAATTGAAGTGTGTATAAATGGGTAGTTATGTAGCATTACCCAATAGTTTGGGTTTTTGGATAAATGGGCAACTGTCCACTGGTTATTGTTGATATCAGAGCTAAACTCAATCCTTAATCCGGTGTCACACTAAGCTTCCGGCCGGAAGGTGTCCGGATCTGACCCTGGATAGGCAAGATAGTCCGATCACAACGAATATTACCTAACGACTTAAACTTTTGAATAAATGGGCGAGCGCACACCCTACCCTACAATTTTATTTATCCTGGTATTGAAATTTGATAAAACTTTTCATCTACTCCCAGTTTTTCACTACATTCCTACCTTTTTTACTATACTCCTAATTTTTATCCATTCTCTCTATTACTTTTTTATATATCCTCATCTCTACTCACGTTTTTTTTCCCCCTCCTCATTAGTCTCTCCATTGAACTAAAATCATACCCATATTTCTCTCATTTCATCTCTCTCTTTTTCTCTTTTAATCTCTCACATCTTTTAGTATTTTTGAACTCTTTCATATTTTGTTTTCTTTTGAACTTTTACTTTGTATGTTTCTCAATGTAATATTCCAAAAGATATGAAATTAGTATTTTGTTTCCAAGCTAATATATTTAATATTAAGACGCCACTTTTATACTTTTCACCTAAAGCCTCAAATTATATTGAGCAGGCCTGCAAGCATGAGAGCAATATGTCCCAAGTTGTTGGCATTTTTCTGCTCTTGGTGCCCTTCTTTTGAGCTGGCTCTTCTGCATGGATCAAGTGTTCATAGTTAAATCTATATTTGTGGTGCCCTTCTTTTCTTTCTCAGTTCGAGTTTCAAATCTCAAGACCAACATATTTCCTCTTCTGTTTCAAGTTTTCACTGTTGAATCTGAATTTTCGTCTGAGTCACCGGTTGACTAACTGGGAATTGTTTTCAGGCCTTGAAATTGTAATTGACATGGAAGGTGCAAGCATAAAAGAGCTTCGCAACGAGTATCTGAGGTACCATGGAAGTGGTGTGTATTCTTTCATCCTAAGGTAGAAGCTTGACTACATTTCTATTCAAGGCCTCCAGTTACTGTTGCAATGTAGCATTTTTTTACCATTACACATTAGCCCTATATCGAATTTGCCTTTTCTAAAATTCAATTCGTTTCTGTCACTCTTCTGTGAAAATGCTAGCATAGTGGTGCTTTCTTACTTTCCAAAGTGAAAGATCGAAAGTTACATCTAGTCTCTGTAAGAGCATGTGGCTGCATGTTAAAATGATTCGGATGCTTAATACTATTTACTCTTACCAGAACATGGCAACATACTCAAGAAACAACCTTCAAGTAGATATATTCAAATATCTCTGCTATAAATACTTTGTAGCATCTTCAGATAAATATAGAACCCTATAATAATTTTAACCCTTAATTTCATAGAAGTCTAATTATAGAAAACATTCAGAAACATCAACAGAGAGATAATAAAAGGGCACTATTATTTTGGGTACATGAAACACTTTATCTTTTAATTAGCAGCTGGTGCTACACTTACACCTCCTTCACTCCATTAGTCACTCCATTGCTTTTCTTCATCTCCTTCACTCCTCCATTGACTCCATTAGTCACTCCATTGCTTTTCTTCACCTCCTTCACTCCATTAGTCACTCCATTGCTTTCCTTCACCTCCTTGGCCTCCTCAACCTCAAAAGCCGACACCGGAAAAGACCTGGATATACCTGTGGGAGTCTTGAAATTGATCTTTGTGGTAGGCGGATCGTCGTTGTGTATGTCACTCACTGTGATCCAAAGAAAGAGCTCCTTAGTCTTGACACCAGTCAGCTTCTTGATCTTGTTTGGGTCGGCGTAGGCAGTGATATCAGTTGCAAAGGACACAAGCCTGCCAACCTTGTCAAACTTGTGTTCAGTCTTCTTCTTCTGTTTGAGCCAAACAAATCCTGTGTCTTTGACATAACCACACTCTACTATGTTTTCCAAGGGTAGGAGGCCATTGGGCAAGCCTACTTCCTTGAGGAGGAGCTTTGTTTTCTCTTGGCAGATTTCATCTCCATAGTAGACCTCTGCATTGGCTTTGATCTCTTCTGTGACCAGAGACATTTTTTTTTTTTTTAGGTTTTGGGCTTGTTGGTTTTGCTGTTTGATGAGTTATAGCTAGGAATAGGACGTGATGGGATGGGATGGGATGGGAAGAACTGAAGAAGGGGTGTTATATAGTTGCAACACTACATATTTGCCATTCATTTTGTAGTGAACTACAAAATTGCCCTTGCCTCTGCTGAATATAAGAGAGTGATGTAGATATACCGTTGAATAGAAGAGAGACACTGATATATGTTGAATATGTTTTGTATATTTAAGTGTATATGAAACATGTATAGCTATACAAGGAGAGATATAAATAAGTTAGAGATCACTAACGGCTATACAATAATCACGATAACAATTTAGATAATAATTATAATATAATGTAATTATAGTAGCAATCTAAACAACGGTTATAATATAATCTAATTATGTTAACAGCCTTAGTGTTGCAACTATATAATATTTCTCAAAGGGTTTTTATTTTTAATTATTATTATTTAAATTTCCGCTTTATAGTTTATCACATTTTTTTTACAAAAAAAAATAAAAAAAACTATGACGGGAGTCCTCTCATGTGAGTTTATGTTGTCACTCATCAGATGAAAAGGCTATGAGAGTGTGATTTTTTATCCAATTGTTGAAGATGCTAGTATATGATGATGATATATTCTCACAATAGACTTACTTTCTTTTCTTTTCTTTTTTCATAAAAGAATCTAATTTTAAATTTATGCAAAATTACCTTGCAAATTAAAAGGGTTTTGTTTTTGTCTTTCCCATCATGCTTTAGGTTATCACAAATTGGACATGGATATATATATATATATATGTGTGTGTGTGTGTATGTATATACGGGACAAATTTGCATAGGGAGGTGACATTTGCAATCTGAAAAAGAAAAAAAATAAATAAACTCACATGTCTTCCATTAAATCTAGTTAATGAAAAAAAATAAGAGTACTTTTGCAAAAGCCATCAGAAATTGTACTTTTAAGGAATGATGTGAAGAGCCATGCATTTCTCCATTTCTCCATCAACTTCTTTCCAAAATATATAAATGTTACGGAATATAAAGTTGTGTGTCAGTTATTACCAACCCAAAGTAAGTGTGTTATACACTAGCTATAAAATAAAACAAGATCCCCACTTTCTTTTCTTTCTTTCTTTTTGTGAATAATTGTGATATTTTTATTTTATAATACTATAATTGCCATTTTTTAAAGGATATTAGCAAAAAAAAAAAATTGAGTTCAGAAATAATTCATATAACAGAATATATGATTTTCTATTAAAAAAAAAAAAAAAAGGCGGGAAGAAGAGAGAGAAGAGAGAGAGAGAAAAACACTCAAATGTAAAGTTTGATTTGAGGTCTTCAAAATGATTGGAGCACCCCCATTAAGTTGAATTTGGGTTGTATGAATAATTCATATACAACAGAACATGTTTGTTTGTTTGGTTCTCGTACTGTAATCAGGATACATTGATAGAAAGTTGATATATTGATAGACGTGAATTTTGTCGTACGAGAGCGCAATATCTTGCTTACACATGGCCACACCAAATGTATCCTGATTACAGTACTTTTCAATGAATGTTTCATCTACTCTCTTTAACACGCATGGTATGTCAATTGGTAATCGACTACTCTTCCTTCCAGCTACAACTTTCTTTTTAATTCCCTCTAACTGTTTTTCTCTATTCACAATCAATAGTACGTACTACTAATAGTTAAGAACCTCCTAAATACACCCTCCACTCATCATAAATTTCATCCCTCATGGTCGGTCAAATAAAAAAATTCGTAAAGGGAAAAAATAGTTTTGTAACGATTTACTTTATACAATATATTTTTACGTACGATATTCACATTCTTATTATATATATATACAAATGTCTCGATAGTCTAATGGTTAATGTCTCCAGGGAATTTTGGAAGTGTTCAGTTTCGACTTTTTGCACTTACTAATCTAACTTCTAATTCTTCTTGCCTTATATATATATATATATATATTTCTTTAGACCACGTGTATCGATCTCACAACGCATGCACTATTTAAGTTAGAAGTATGGTTCGAAAGTGAGAGTTTAAGGACTTAACTCTCAGATCCCTGTCGACGTGGCTATGTCCTTAGGAACTCTTATTTTTTACACTTACAGTTCATTTTTTATGCTCTTCACATTTAATAATAAATTCTCTTTTGAGATCATGTTACTCCACATTTGGTCATAGATAAAGATAATTATAATCTCACTTAATTAGCCACAATTAAATCTAGTCTTTTCCTTTCAAGTAAATATATAATTTAATTTAAATATTATGATTTTGGTAGGATGATACAAGTCTGGATATACAAGTTCTCCTCTTCAAAAAAAAAAAAAAAAAACTGATTTAATATACTAACTGTCTAATTCGACTCTATTTCATTTGAAAATTAATGCAATGAGCGTCAGAAGGTAAGAAGTTTTAGTACTCTTGATATTTGCTCTTCACAGTCCAGTATCAATCGTTATAGTACATAAATATTGCACTTCACAGTCCAGTACTCCTGATCAAGTGGTCCACACACACACACACACACACACACATATATATTTAAGCATATCACTCAAAAAACATAAAAGTCCCCCCACATGAATTGGTGATGCATATATAATGTCTTCCTGGTCCATAGGTTACATATGTACGCTTGGTGATGCACTAAATCCTCATACTCCAAGGTCACGCATGCATATATCTAACCATGTAAACCAAAAAATGTACCCACATGATTTGGTGATGCACTAGGTCCTCATTTATAATGTCTTCATGGTCCATAGGCCACACATGTACATGACTACACACCTTTTTGTAGCATTATTTTACAAACAACTATTGTAACATCACTTGATGGATAATTTATTAATAAAAATCTTTATATGAAAGAGGATAAAAATATGTTTAGGTTAGGTTTATTATACAGTTTGTATATGTTGGTTATTAAATTTTTCTGAGGCTTGGATTTTTTGTTTATAGATTAAAAATTCAGCAAAATTATTTTGAATGGTCGACCTGAACTGAGTCAGACCAAATAGCATCACTATTGTGATTTTTTTTTTCTTGACTAGAAATTCACGCACCCATTTGCTTATATAAGAACTTGAACCCCTCACCATCCACTTTAGAAGATAGAGAAGATACCACTAGGTTACGACGCTCTTGATCATTCTTGTGATTTTTGTCAAATCTCGCAAGTGGTTGACCACAATTTTGGTCAATATTTGATCTATAAATGAAAATTTCTAATTTCAGAAGAGATCAATATAATTGTAGTATAAGATGCATAATTATATAAAATTAAATACTAATAAAAAAAATTGTATAATGGGGATGCAGGAAGATAGCCTTTCCCATTCCTTCCCACATTTGAGATTGGATATTTCCTCTCTTCCCTACCCATGTTGTCATTAAACTCTCCCAAATCATACGTTGCATCCGCTGCAAAAATAAAGTAACTTGCACCTATATCTATGTCGGTCATTTATACAATCATGAGTAATGTTATTATAAGATCTACCCATGACTTTTATCAGGAAAGAGGATTGTATGAAAATTATATAGTCAAAATTTTGTACCAAGTAGATCATACAAATCAATCAAAGTTTTACACAGCTGTGTCTTGTGACCAAATTACAATATTAACTTTGATTATTTAGTCTGATTTCATTTTATCATATTTTTAACTTTTTCTTTTCTTAAAAAAAAAAAAAAAAAAAAAAAAATTGTAAAATTGCTTTAAAATTAGTAAGATATAATTTGTGCATAATTTTTTTAATCCAAAGTACATGATAATTTAAAGAAGTGCTCGTTACTTCTCACCTTACACCTATTTAGGACATAAATAAAGTAACCTGCACCAAAAATGATACTTGCACCTATATTATTTATTTATGTCTACGTATCATTTATGAAAAGATTGACATAAATAAATATCTTGTACCTATACCCCTCCTCTTTTAGGTCTCATCTGTAAAAACAAAAAAGGGACACGCCTACCCAACTGATTCAGAGACGTTTTCTCTTCTTGTTGAGAAATTTTTACATGTAATGATTTCTCTTCATGTAATAATGTACCACTCTTGTACATTAGGTGGTTCGTAGTTTTATATATATGTGGTTCATCTCAAGTTAAGTTTTATTCTTCAATCTAAAGATAGTGACCGAGCATATATGTATCGCCATTTCATTCTAGTTTTCTTCTTCAATTAAACATTAGGCTTGTTTGGTTAGATGAAATTAAGTAAGAAAAAAATATATGAAAAGAAAAGTAAAGTGAATAAAAAGAAAAGTAAAGTAATTTTCTAGTATGCATTTAGTTAGCCTTACAATTTATTCAAGAAAATTGTAAAAAAAAAAAATATTAGATTGTTAATTTGGATAGCATGAAAATGAAAAGAAAGTAATTGTACATATCAATACTACCCTTATGATTTCAAATACTGAAAAAAATAAATGAATTTGTGTTTGATGATATCCATTTTTAATAAAGAAATAGTCAAATAATGAATTATGAAATTTAATAATATAATTGCTTAATATTTATTTCTATTGTTTATATTTAAAATAAGACTTCATAATATTTTCTTAGGTTGAACTAATTATTAATTTAAGAGAAACAAAACTTATGCGAGAAACTAAATTTTCTAATAGGTTTGTCTTTCCTTCAATCCTTCTATCTAAACTAAAATAAAATAAAAAAGAAAAAAAAAAAAAAAAAAAAAAAAAAAAAAAAAGTTAATAAAAATTTTCTGTTTCCTTTCTTTTCTAGTTGATTCCATGTAATCAAACTAAGCCTTAAATCCTAAAAAAAATTAAAATGGATTATATCAATGACAAAGCACACCTAGAATCAAGAACCATCGTCATATTATTCACAACTTATTTGTATTCATAGAAATTTCTCTCATTACAGTGACACTGGGATCATCCTATTTTGTGTTCAATCAATTTCTTTGTAAATAAAACCAAGTCCAACCCATGATGGCTAATCAGCAGTTTTATCAGTTCATAACTATAGCGTTTAAGAAATCCTTTAGTGTTAAAATTACTTCTAACATTAATCTATTCTTAATTCGAATGAAATTAGCAACACTTTTATAACATGGGTTGGATACAATATTGTAGTGTACCTTTTCATGTAAAACTACATCACTTTCAGAACATGTATGCATCCATGAGTTATTCCAACAAAGCACCTCCATAAACAGTTACATAGAACTCAGAAAACACCATTTAAAAGCTTAACAAGTCGTAGCAGCAAATCCAGATCAGAGAAACCGTTTAAGAAAATCTTTAATCTCTTCAATATATGGAGATCGGGTGGGGATTATATGACCCGAGTCATGTTCAATAATCACCGAGCAACCCTCTTCAAATAGAGTAGCAAGGTCTCTGCTGGCTTGGCTACCTATCTGCCTGTCTTTTCCATGGTCATTGCCAAATATATGAAGAGAAGGGCAGTTGATGGACCCTTGATCATCCTCTGCTAAATTAAGAGCAAATCCGGAGCATAAGATCGCGAACCTAAAATCCATTTCACCCTTTAGCCTTCCTAGTGCGCATACTGAAGCAGCCATTGCTGCTCCTTGTGAAAATCCCAATATCCCATCAAATGGCCCTGCCTGAGAAAATACGGTCTTCAAATATGCTAGTGATACCTCAAACCCGTCAGTTTGCTGCTGGTACTGCAGAGAATCAAATGGACTATCTGCCATCTTCCAATCAGTGTCACTTTTCCCATTGAAATTAGGTGCGACTAGCCACGCAAACTTCTTACTGCAACTCTTAGATGGTGGAGGAGGACTTTGTTGCAATGCAGATGATGCACAATGGTTGGGGTCTGCCAAACAAGGTTGGTAAATGAATGGTAACTCGTGAGGTGCATCAACAAAAACAAACTCGACGAGATTTTTTAGTTTCTTGGCTAATGATGCTGTTCTTCCTTTAAAACTGGAAGCATTCTGCCGAAACCCGTGCAAGCATAGGATCCGGAGTTTTCTTGAAGGCATGGTACCTGCAGTATTGCTTTTATTATGACATCATAAATGGGAAAAGAAGAGGAAGAATTTTTTTGATTAGTCATTAATTATAGAAATTAATTGTTGCATGGTATAATTTCTTTTTAAAAAGAAAATGCTGTAAACCTTAATGTATTCTTCTACATGTGGAAGCCAACAAATTTGAAATGACGCGGACTACAGACCTTACCATGCCGTGGTGAGTGTGTAGTATGGTCCGAGGTGGAAACACCTTCAAGCTCAATTGAAGTTGATATTTCTTCTGATTGTTCATTTCTAATTGATGGAATCGACCCAACATGCTTACCCATATTTTGACATAGCTCGCAGACATATAACGAATCTTTCCCCTACCAAACCACAATAAAGATATTCAGAAACAAAAATCTTGAAATACAGAGAACTACAATACCAACTGAAGGCAATTGGCAACCTAACTAATCAAAGACTTAATCTCAACTACTTGGAGTTGGCTAATTTAAATAGGAAAAATATCATTCATAGCATGGCTGGAAAAAACTTCATCCGTAATCTCATTCCTAAAGAAACATGTGCAGAAGTCAAACCTTCCACCGCCATTCGTATTCAAATTCTTTCTTAGCCTTTCAGTGAACCTGACTGAAGTAAGGTGGTTGACTCTAAAACAATCCTTCCTTGCCCCAGGCTAAGGAAATGTGTAAAAAGGTAAGGCCCTAAAACAGGGAACAAAATGAAAAAAAAAAAAAAAAAAATTTAAAATACGGATAGCATCACATTTTACTAGCTGTAGATAGGTATTGTTTGAATAAAGCCAAAACACTCCTGCAGAGTTGTTCGCTGCATGATCCCATAGGTGGCACAAGTATGGAAAGGATAAGCCAGAGGAACAAGCTGTAAAATCATTCAAAATTATTTCGCATGGTTTCAAGCATGTTCAGCGTGGGTAGGTTTCCATATAGATATAGAAGTGTACAAGTATCTAGACCCATGTCATACGTGTCAACACGGTACTGTTGCTGAAGCAAAGTGCCCAAGTATTTTAGATTGAACTGTCACCTGTATAACTCACAGGTTGGCAGAAGGGAAAAAAAAGAGAGAAAAAAATTAATGCATCCACCACTGGGTCCTTGGTGTGGGTGGCATGATCTCCACCTCCCCAAAGTGAGGTTGAGGGCTCAAGCCCCAAATGAGGCAAAATGGGTATCTGCGTTGCCTACTTGCCGAAGAACAAAAAAAAAAAAAGAAGAGGAAGAAGAGAAGTTACTGCATCCACATGCTGTTTGCATGAGCTTTGACAAAAGGAACTACTAATGTTTATGTCAGCAAAAAGGTACTAAACATGCATTCATAAAACCCCCCCCCCAAAAAAAAAAAAAAAAAAAAAAAAAAAAAAAAAAAAAAAAAAAAACCATGTATTAAGGTGTTACACATTTAATCAAAGGTTGTAGCCTAATGGTATCTCCTCTACCTCCCAAAGTGGAAGGTGAGGATTCAAGTCCCCATAGGTGAAATTGGGTGCGAGTTTCTTGCCAAGAAAAGGGAAAAATGTGTAAGACATAACAAACTTCCAAACATATAAAATATTCCGAATGTAAAGGCTGTGAAATAATTCAATGGAAAGATAAAATAGGTAACTAACATAAGATAAAAAGATTAAAATGGGCTCTCACTCACTATGCATCTAACAGTAAAAGTACTATCATTACTGCATACCTGGCAACTATCACAGATTAAAACAAGCATTCTACAGTGCGTACATCGGCTGCGTGAAGAGTAGTCATCAAATGAAGAGTTACAGAGAAGGCAGGTACCCAAGATTTTTGCCTCTGAACTACCAACTGAAACCCTGCAGCCAGAATACAGATTGTTAGAATCACCACTTCCGAAAGAAATAAAATCATCCGTGTCACTTTTGCCAGCTTTATTCATACCTCACTTTTTACAAAATTATTTATGTCAACTTTGCCATTCTTATAACTCACTTTTACTTCTAGAGTATTGCATTAATCACCAAGGAAGTCGGCTGAATTCACAAAGCTTTTGTGCACCATAGAATTGGGGTACAATTTGACAAACGCAAGAGTAAAAATTTCTGAATGACGCACCAAAAATCTCCTGGTGGATAATATATACTACTTTCAATAGATCTAAACTAAATTGTTTTAGAGACTCCAAGAGGTGTCTATCATGTCTAACAAGAGGGTGAGGAAGTTTCAGCAACCTTTAGTTACATTGTAATAACAAATAATTTTTTGGGTGGAATGAAGAGAGAGGAAATCAAAGTTCATATGGGGGGAGAGAGAGAACAGAGACAGCAATTAAAAAAGATCTAGTCACTTTAGAGTTGTTAATTTTTGGGGGGGTTTCGGCACATTTGATAAGCATGTCATAAAATATGCAATTTCTACATCATCATTAACGCAATCAAAGGCAGATGTTTGTATCTGTTGAGATGAGTGGGGGGTAGAGGGGCCTAGAAACCACACCGACAGTCCAAAACAAAAAGTTTTGTACAGGGACATAGAAACCATACCGATGGTCAAAAACAAAATTCTTTCCTTTGAAGAAGCCACCATCTGAAAATTGTTCCAAATAACGCTGAATTCCACCATATAACTGTAACAAAGTCAATGTTACTAATTGATATTATCAGAATTATTTAAGAGAATGCTTAAAACTTGAGGCAAATTATCAAGGTAAATATAATGAGATTATTCCGTAATATGTAGACAAATAATAGGAAATAGAGACTTAATTTTGTAATTGGTATCATCTCTTGTTCCTGGTAAATGTCTCCCAATTAGAAACTCTTCTTGTAACATGACAATATGAAAACAAAATGATAGGATGCCCATATGGATGACATCAGCTGTAGCTTGAATTTTGATGAGTACTTAAGCGATTAGAGTTTTATCTTGGTAAAACTGATAGCATAACAACTCTAAGTTGATTTCATGTAAGTTTAGCATAGCTTTGAAATCATATCATAAACTAATGAGGCCCACACATGTAGAAAAATAGAAAAAACAGAAATCGAAAATCGATTTTTCTCAAAGGAACTCACCTGAAATACCTTCTCAAAACCAGCACCTTTAGACCTAATATAGGCTGATGCCATCTCACACCTAATTCCTCCGGTACAGTACCTGTAACATAAACCAGCAAATGCAGAATAAGAACCAACATGAAGCATGCACTGCAAAATTAGCAAATAAATTCAACTAATATATGTTTTTTCGCGATTGATCCATTTTTAGCTTAGATAGATTTCATATTAATACTTATACTTTATGTAAATAGTGTTACAAAGAAATTATCTTAGCTCTCCCATTGCCAGTACCCCAGGCCGGATGCAAAAAGAGGTGGGTTGGTGTCAGGGAGAACTGACCGTAAAATTAATGTCAAATCTATATGATGAATTCTCTTTCCATCATATTAAACAAATAAAAATAATTAAAAAACAGAAAATTAGAATAGGGACATGGAACATAGGAACATTAACGGGTAAGTGTAGTGAACTCATGGACACACTTAAAAGGAGAAAAATTAATATAGCATGCCTACAAAAAACTAAATGGAAAGGGAAAAAGGCGAGAGAGAATGAGGAATGATACAAACTCTTTTATTCAGGTGGCAAAGATAATCATAGAAATGGGGTAGGTATAGTAGTAGACCGACATCTGAGAAAAAGTTGTAGAAGTTAAACGAAAAGGAGATAGACTTATAACTATTAAACTAGTGTTATGAGCCATAGGGAGCACTAGATGAAAATACAAAAAAGACATTTTGAGAATCTTTAGATGAAATAATACCTAATATACCAAGCCATGAAAGTATATTCATAGGAGGCGACTTTAATGGTCACGTAGGGGAAAAGAATACAGGATATGAACGAGTCCATGGGGGGAGGAGCTTTGGAGAAACAAATGAAAACGGAGAAAGTTTGTACAATAATCCCGGGGAGAAAGTTTAACAAACCAACATCGACTACTAGTATTAGATTTGTTGGTCAAAGAATCGAAGAGTCAAAAAATAATGAAAGGGCATCAACACATAAAATGGAAAGATTGGAAGGTTATAAAGGGATAACATTTAGAAAAAATTTAATACATAGCTTGTGGCCAAACATGGCAGGTTGTATTAGGAATGTGGCAAAAGAAACTTTAGAAGAAACTAAGGGAAAGAAATTTATAACAAAAGAAATATGGTGATGGAATGATGAATTTCAGCTAGCAATAAAAAATAAAAGAATGAGGTTTAAAGAATGGCTAAAATGAAAGGAACAAGAGGATTTAGAAAAATACAAACAATTTAAATATGAAGCTAAAAAGATGGTAGCCGAAGCTAAACACAATGCATTAAATAACTTATATGAGAAATTAAGAACAAAAGATGGTGAAATGGATATTTACATATTGGAAAAAAATAGAGAAAAAGGACATAGATCAAGTTAGGTGCGTTAAGGGTATAGAACAAACAATACTAGTTAAAAATAAAAATATATTAGAAAGATGAAAAAACTACTTCAACAATTACTAAATGAGGAATATACTAGGGAAGAAATCGTAAGTAACGAACCATACATAGAAATGGTAAATGAAATTCATAAGAAGATAGTAGAGGACACACTTAAGAAAATGGGTAATAATAAAGCTGTAGGACCAGATAACACACTGACAGAGGCATGGAGAATTTTAAGAAAGACAGGCTTTGAATGGTTAACAAAGTTGTTTAACAAAATTCTTAAGAGAAGAGAGGTTGCCAAAATGAGTGGAGGAATAGCACAATAGTACCACTTATAAAAATAAATGAGATATACAAAATTGTGAAAATTATAGAGGAATTAAATTATTGAGTCATACAATGAAATTATGGGAAAAGACAATTGAGCAACGATTAAGGAAAAAAACATCAATATCTGATAACCAGTTTGCATTTATGCTAGGTAGATCTACTATGGAATCTATATACTTAATTAGACAACTAATAGGGGAATATCGAAGTAAACAGAAAGACTTACATATGGTTTTCATAGATTCAGAAAAACCATATGATAGAGTGCCAAAGGACATAATTTGGTGGGCTCTATAAAGAAAACAAGTACCTATAAAGCTTACAACTTTTATTCAAAATATTCATTGCGAGACATTGACTAAAGTTCAGATTACATTCGGAAAAAGTTAAAAACTAGTTAATTTTCTATAAAAGTGGGACTACACCAAGGATCGGTGTTAAGTCCATACCTATCACCATATTTCTTAACCTAACAAATTAGTAGAACTAAAACAGAATATATGGAATGTAAATGTGATAAACTAATAAATTATGACAATATAAATATTAAAATTGAGGATCAAAGAATTACTCAAATTATTTAATTTCGTTACCTAGGATCAATTCTACAAAAAGATGGGGAGATAGATGGTGATGTATTGAGTAGAATTGGAGCGGAGCGGACAAAATGGAGGCAAGCTAGTGGTACACTTTGCGACAAAAGAATTCCAAATAAATTAGAAGAAAATTCAATAGAACGGTTATTACACAAACTCTACTGTACGGATTGGAGTGTGGGGCATTGAAAAAGACACAAGAACAACGCATCCATGTTGCAGAAATGAGGATGCTACGATGGATGATAGGAATGACTATAAAAGATAAGATTAAAAATGAACGTGTGAGGAGAACACTAGGTATAGCGCTTATAAATGATAAAATTAGAGAAAGTAAACTTAAGTGATGTGGTCATATTCATCATAGGCCCGATGATGCACCAGTTCAAAGAGGAAGGGTTGTTTGCCTAGAAGGTAAGCCACAAAGAAGCTGACCAAAACTTACATGGGACAAAGTAATTAAAATGGTTTTGAAATTTTAAATCTAAGAGAAAGTATGGTATAAATTAGGAAAGAATGAAAAAAGAGAATTCATGTCGCCGACCCCATCCATATGGAATAAAAGCAAGGATGATGATGATATGTTGTTTCGCGATTGAGCACTATATAACTACTAGTGGAAAAAAAGGAAGAGCAATAGAAGTGCATGAAAAAAGGATACTTCTCTTTGGAAGGGCCTGTGTTGAGCACTGAGGGCAAATAATAAAACTACATTTTTAGAAATTCCAAGCAACTATAAAAATAAAAATAAAAAAACAACTAAAGAAGATGAATTTCTTGTAACGCATTAATGACATACAGAAAAACATTCACAAAATACTGAACCATCCTTGTAACAAATTCCAACTCATGGGTTCCATAAAACTGATCCACTGAAAGATTTACAAGCTTGGCACTTGAAACAACTAAAAGAAACAAGTGTCATAAGACTCACAACTTCAGTGTACGCAAAATGAAAATCTTATGCATATGCCAAAAACAATCTGAAAGCAATGCATATACTTTAGTCCACTAGAACATGACCGCACATTTCAGGAAATAATAGTCTAACAGCCTTATCACAAGAGTTCCATCAACACAAGCCTGTAATACAAGCTTAATCACAGGTGTGCATGGTGGAACAGAAGAAAAATAGAAAGGAGATACACATGCTGATCACAAATAAAGACTTATTATTTGCAACCATATGAAACAAACACAAGCAGTGGTTATATACCATTTCCCACTAAAGATGATGTTTCTCCAGCATCATAGCATGTAAGATAAACAACATTAAGTACCAGGAGAACTTCAATATAGAATACTATAAAGGAAACCTTACATAAGAACACAATTCCCTCGCAATTGCTCCGAGTTATCATCTATCCAAGAAGGGAGATCACTATACTGCCGGATTCCTGGATCCAGTGTTTCCACGTTTGGAGCATTGAACTTTCCAATTCTTGTCTCATATAAATTCCTTGCATCCAACAGAACGAGTCTTTTATGGTAATTTGAACTCTCTCTTTCTAGAAATTGTCCTGGGAAACATATTGAGAATTAGCAGTAGCACACACAATACTGATTTCTAATCATATTTTCTTCTCAAGAGCAAATGTCCAAAAACCAGAAAGAACTAATTGTAATAAAATTCTAAAATAATGTTTTTTTCAATCGCACCAAGCAAAGGTTCCTAAAGATAATGATAGCATGACATGAAATCAGAATGAAAAAAGTCAAAACAAGTAAAATCCAGATTCTTTTAACACACAGAAGGCTTATGCAGAGTATACACAAAAAATGAGTAATAAAGAGCTTTAGAAGGCAAAAGGATCCCTTACCAGCATTCTGAAGAACAGAATGGAATTCAACTGCAGAAAGATGCTGCCCAGCATTTGATATTTCTGGCGCTTTTAACAGAGGATGAGAACTAAAAGTAACCAATTCCTGAACAGAATATGAAAGGTACCGTATTAATATATTCAGAAAGGTGACACCAGAATACAGTTACTTTGTAGAAGCCAACTAATCAAGATGAGTGATAAGGAAATATACTATAGATCTCAGTAAAGAAGCCAAATTTAGCATCATCATACCAGTAATTTAGGTTATCATGGAGGCAATCCCTCACCATGAGCATATCCTATTAGCTGTTTGATTGAGAGAAGCCTCTTGATTCAATGGCTGACAGAGTCAACTCGCGGTGAGAGTGGCTTCACAATAGACTTACTCTAAAACAAAAAGTACAAGTAAAACATGACACAAGCCGAAAACAAGTATGTGTAACTACATCATACTAACGTAAATCTTTCCTAGACGGCACTCTGTATATACAAGTTCATACTTTCAAATGTAATGTTCCAAGGCATTTTTGTTCAATTACAAGTTTTTGGATCATAACAGGGAACAACATATTCACATTATTTGACCAGAAGCCTAATGCATGAACAGACAGTGGTCTGAATTTCTCATCAGGATCTATCAAAATTTAACTCAAATAATTATCTAATATAGGCGAAATGCACATGCTGCATTGCGGCCTCCAATTAAGAACTACATTTTCTTATTAAATTCAATAGCATATCTAATATTCATCAAAGTCTAAGAACTGCAATCATCCTAAAACCGCCGAGACAAACCCTGCTTGAACTTTGACAGTACACTTATAATTCAAACTTTAAATGTATCATATCGCAAGCCATGGAACTGAAATTTATCAGGAATTTGTTTAATTATTAGGAAAATGGAGTAAACCTTGACGATTCGGATTGAGAGAGAAGTAAATCCACATTCTTCTGCAACCCTG
Source organism: Cornus florida (assembly GCF_030987335.1). Lineage (NCBI taxonomy): Eukaryota > Viridiplantae > Streptophyta > Magnoliopsida > Cornales > Cornaceae > Cornus > Cornus florida. The sequence goes on from NW_026775572.1 coordinate 29,753,475, forward strand.
TCGTTCAATGGCTGATCGCAAGATGCCAGCTTGAAGTCCGTTCCTTCAAATAAAGTATTCGACTTGACTGCATCAATGTGTTTCTCCAAAGACGATAATTTCCCACCAACCTAATCGAAAATCAACAAATTCCAAAGAATAAGTTCCAATAATCACGCTACACATATACACCGCAACAACATTACGACCTAATTGAGATAATAAGAATTTATATTCAATTATTTTGAAACTCACAATCCGAAGAACAACATTTCTGGTCCACTGCTCGTACAAATGAGATGTGTATATGTACGTATATGTGTGTTTGTGTGTGTATATGATGATGATGAGCTTACAGTAACGTTGACGCCATGGGGAGCGAGACGGACACGGCCGAGAAGGGCAAGTGAGTTGCAGTTGGAATTGTAGAAGCTGAAGAGTTGTTGGAGGTCAGGAATAGGAGTGTATTTGTAGTACAACAATACGCCGTATTCTTTCTCTCGTTCGATGTTATTATCTGTCATAGCTAACAACTTCAGTGCAACTTCAAGATTCTGTTTTCATGGAGAATGGGGGCAAAAAAAACCCTACTCTGGTTGGGGAAGGGGACTAGGATTCTCTACAGTTTCATTGCAACCGGTTCTTGTATTGGCTCCAATGACAGTGGATTGTCAGGGGCTTATTAGTCAAATACGATTATAAGCACCACAAAATCGAGAATATATTGGGTGTGCTCCGTGCATCATGTACTGACCCATTAAAGTCATCTATTTCGTGTGTGTTGTGCACGGACGACTCTAATGTGTCCAGTACATGATGCACCGGACACACCGAATACCTTCTTTAAGCACAAGGTTTTGACTCAACCCTCACCTAAAAAATTATATGTCAATGTCGTTGGAGACCGAAAATCCCTTTTTTAAATCGTCTCATAAATATTTTTTTTATTTTTCAAACTATGTTCGGAGTCCCGATATATATTTTTTAAATAAAAATAATTCAAATTTGAACAGATTTATAAATTTTGTAATTTTTTTTATTATTGCCAAAATATTTAACAATAATAATAACAAGAATGTTGTTAAAATTATTATAAGAAATAATAAAAAAAAAATGTTGTTAAAATTATTATAAGAAATAATTATTAATGAAAAGAATATTTATTTATATCATAATTATTAATTGAAAGTTTTAAGCTCTCTTCCCAAACTCATTCCGGACCCTATTTGAATGATCTCAAATCTGTTCCAATAGTACGAGACGGGATGGTTTAAATAAGTTTAGGTGAGGGTTGAGCCCAAAATGTCATGCAACTCGACTCCCACAAAGGCTTTTTAATACACTTCTCGTGTGGGTCCCAACCCATGCCCATGTGAATTGTCGAGGATGCAAATTGGCCTGACACTAATATTAACTATAGAAAATTGAATGCTTATTCATTCATCTAAAAACTTGAGTAAATTGTATACTTATTCATTCATCTAGAAACTTGAGTTGTTGAGTAATGTTACATGCCTGCCCATATATACGCTATTCATTTTAAATCCGGAGTATGGATGGGTCCTTGGAATCTTGTCTATAGATATCTAATATGGCCACTAATCTCCATCCTTCTCACACTTTTGGGAATTTATTTGTTTAGATAGAAAGTCATTGAGAGTAAACTTCAAGGAAATAGGTTCCTTTTTCAACCTTTCAGTTATTTGAAAATAAGAAGAAAAAAATTGTGAAAGTTATTTACAATGTTTTAACTTACAATTCTGCCATTTCTTTTTATCACTTGAAAATAAAATAAAACAGGTTTGCGCATAATTTTTAATATTTTGTATAATTATTCATGCTTTTAAACATCCTAGAAAAATTATTAATATCACGTTACTTTTAATTTTTTTTCTAACAAAAAAAAAAAAGAAGACCATACAAATACTTATTTAAGGCACCAGTTAGACTTGTTATTTGGTTTACTATATATAATGAACAATAATATTTTCTTGTAACTTCTATTAAAATTATTAAAAAGAATTCTACTATAATTTTCTTATAAATTTTAGTTTTAACCCAACACAATGTGAAAAAGTCTTCTTTCTTTTTTTCCTTTTTCTTTCAGTTCGTTTTAACAGTCGCACCATACATACATACATAGGTAGAAAATTATTTGTATGTATATGCAAATGACGTTAGATACACAACACCACATCTAACACACACACCCATAGTCACATAAGGATTCTGTGTCTCCACTATGGATGGAGATTGGACCATCAGTGAAACCTACCATGATGATGATTCATTCTCATCACCTAATGATTTAATCTACACTATTGATGGAGTACAAAACAGCACCAATCACATAATACAGAATATATATATACCCTTATAGCTTGCATAGACAATTATATTGAACCATATAATACTTGCACTCATTCACATTTTGCTAATCAATAGCACAGACACCCATATGCATTATAATATATATATATATATATATATATATATATCATTTTACCCTTTCAAAATACTGTAATTCTCTGAGAGTAAAAAATTGCATCAAACTGCTTGATTGCTTTTTTCTTTCTCACATAATTGACATTGTTCAAACTTCAAACTCAAAAAGGGGGGACAAATTTATTACATGATTACCAAGTAAGATCCTGATTTCGAATAAATCTTGGAACAAATCCATAGAAAATTTTCTTTCATAGTAGAGATTATACAAATGACACGAAAACCACAAAGTTAAAGCCTTACACTCCTAATAAAATTCAATAGACAAATTTAGCCCATTTGCCAGACCAAAAACCCTGACCCCTGGCGATAAACGATGAAATTAACAAGTCTAAAAATTCATTCCAATAAGAACTAAAAAACCAGAAAACAAGACCACTACTACCCAAATTTGAAACCACCAGCAGGTAGGTTGGGCTGGCTATTTCCAAAATTAAAACCCTGCTGATTACCATCTACACCAGCTTGAATATTTTGCTCTTCCTCATCCTCCTCAGCCCAGTATCTCTCTAAGATCTTCACAGCCTTCTCATAAATTTCATTGTTGTCGTGGGTTTGAAGATTCTCAATCTTGTCCAATCCATCACATTCATCAATCATTTGTGCATATATGTTGATCCCACCATTCATACCCACTTCTTTGTCAGCCTCGCCCACCTTCAGAATGTTCTCAAGCCCCTCGAGGCATACTGTAACAATCCTTGGGTCTGGACAGATCAGAAGATCACAAAGTGGCTTAATGCAACCTTGGCTCGCCAAGAATCTGCAAAGCATATATGGTGTGTGTGTGAGAGCAAGCCCTGGTCCAGTGCATTCTTTTTGCAAATATTGGACTCTATATAGTATATTTAATAAAAAAAAAGTATATTTAATGAAGTATAAAGGTAAAACACTGGTTTATTAAGGGTTAGAGGCAGGACCCATAGAACATGATTCTATCAGCACCACACAAAACGGATCACAGAATTAGAAAAAGAGTTTTGCAATTGCCATTATCAGCAATAAATACCATTATCGCTGCCAACATGTTGTGTTTAAAAGTTAATAATGGGTGGCTTATGTTATGACCAGAAGAGTAGTAATTGATATTTGTTAAAATATCTTTATTATTATTATTATTATTTTATTAGCTGTTTTCAGCCTTTTATTAGGTGTTTTATGTAAGATCTATTATCATGGGATCACGTAAATTTTGGCATATTTTTTGTTTTTCTTTGATTTGGTTTCCTTTCTTTGTACCCTATTCTTGTATATAAATATAGTTCTTAGCTCTTGGTTTGAGTAAGCCAAACCCAAAACAACTTCTTTTTGGTATCAGAACAAAAAAACAAAAAACATTCGCCTCATCATCTTCCTTCCCCAACGCCGCCACCTTTTCTCTACCTCTCTCCTCTTTCCCTCACCTCCGGCGCACCTCCATCTCCCCTCCCAACCCTTGCGCCGGACCCCTCTCTCTCTCTGTTTTCGACTCCTTTTTTAGAAGAATTCCCTTGGGCTTTTTATGACCTAAGGGTTCTTCTGGGCTTTTTTTTTTTTTTTTTTTCCCCTTTGTGGGCTACCGGTGTTTGTTCGGCAGCATATTTGGAGAAAAGCGTCATTTTTCCTGCCTTGTTTTTCTCTTTCCTCCCTCTTTGACGTGTGGACCAGCCTTATTTTGGTATTATGAGTGATTCTAGTAGCCAAAAGAACACTTAATCTTCAACACAGCATACTCCGGCGCAACGGGTTACTAGTGTGCTCTTAAATGGCTGCAACTTCGTATCTTGGTCGTGTTCTCTTCACCTCTATATTGGAGGGAAAGGGAAAATTGGTTAGCTTTTGGGTCTAATAAAGGAACTGGAAAAGATGGATACTAAATATATTGCATGGGACATGGACAGATGCACCATTCTGGGTTGCATCTTCAACTCAATGGAGGAGCGTATCTATAATATGTTCATGTTTCACACTTCCGTTTTTCGTCATTTGCAAGATGTAAGCCCACTTCCGCAATGACGCTCATATCTTTGAACTTTATCAGCAGATTGCCCATGCATCTCAGGAAACACTCAATCTGTCAGTATCAGAGTATTTTGGGTACCTCCAGTCTAGGGGGGAAGAATTAGCACAGTATGAACCTCTCTCCGATTTCTCTAAAGCTGCTGCAACTCTTTTGGTCAAGAGACTGGACCGCCAGCATACATGCCGGTTTTTTATGGGTTTACGATATGAGAGTGATGCTCTTAGCACTCAGATCATAAACACCTCTCCTATGCCTGATTTATATGATGCTTTCACTGCTGTTGACCATGAGGAGCATAGACGTTAGATCTCTCAGCCAATAGCTTTACCAAAGACTCCAATTGATCAGATGGCTCTTGCTGCTAATTCTAGAATTTCAGAGGGAAATGTTATTTGTTAACATTGTGGAGCCACGGATCATGTAAAGGATTGTTACTTTAAGCTTCATCCCGAGCTAACCCAGAAATTTTCTTGCAATCGTCCTTCTAGTTGTGGCTGCAATAGCCAATACTATTGGTAGGTATACTACTCCACAGATTGTTGTCCCTCCTGCTTCAACTCCTCCCAGACCATCTTTTTAGGACTTTAATCAGTTACAGTCCCAGATTGGTCAGCTTCAGGAGCAGTTCGGAGCTTTATCTACCAGAGGTGGCTCTTCAAACCCACGGCCACTATAGCTACAGGTACTCTTTCTGCTTCTCATGTTAAAGCAGAAAAACCTACTTGGGTTCTGGATTTCGGAGCCAATGTTCCTATTCCTGTTACCCCTGTTAATTAGGTTGTTAGTCTAGCCGATGGGTCAACCACCATTATTCGTAGTAAAGGAAATATTCATCTATCCCCTGATATTATTTTGCCATATGTTCTTTATGTTCTTAACTTTACATTTAATCTTCTATCTGTTAGCAAACTTTGCCAAATCACTAAACTATGCAGTGATTTTCTTTCCTCATTACTTTAAAACACCTGTGTACAAAAAAGATTTTTGGCAGGGGATATGAGCACGATGGCCTCTACTACTTTAGGGATCCTCCACCGACACCTTCAACACTTGCTTCAAGCCTCTGTTCTTTCCAGTTTCTAGGTCTAATGATTTTTCCTTTCAGACTTTAAATTTTATGGCATGCTCGCCTTGGGCATGTAAACTTTCAGTATTTATGTCTGCTTTTCCCTTCATTAATAACAGCTTGTAAGGATAATAAGTTCCAATATGAGATTTGGGAGTTTTCTAAACAAACTAGAACCAGTTATATTTCTCATATACATCATGCACCTAGTATGTTTGATCTCATACAATTTGATGTGCGGGGTCCTTCTCTTGTTACTGCTTTTTCGGGGCATCATTATTATGTAACATTCATTGATGATTATTCCTGTTGCACATAGGTATATTTACTTTTAAAAAATCTGAAGTTTTTCCCTGTTCACTCAGTTCCTCCAAATGATCAAAACTCAATACAAAACTGTTGTTAGGAATATTAGGTCTAACAATGGTCGTGAATATGTTTCTAATGAGTTTCGGTCTCAACTTAACCAACAGGGTATTCTTCATCAGCTTACTTGTCCATATACGTGGCAGAGCGTAAAAACCGCCAACTAATGTCAGTTGTTCGATGTCTTTTAAGTGGTATGAATGTGCCAAAGTCATACTGGCACATGGCGGTTCCTACAGCTACTTTTCTCATTAATCATACCCCTAGTAGAGTATTAAATGGTAAGGCCCCTTACAAGTGTTTTAGCCTAATATTACTCTTTTTTCCATCATGCCTCGGGTGTTTGGTTGTACATGTTTTGTTCAAAATTGTAGCCCTTCTCATACTAAACTTGATGACAAGGCCATTAAATGTATCTTTTTAGGATACTCTTCCATGTCAAAAGGTTACCGGTGTTATGATCCTGTACACAAACACATGTATCACCTTTCTTGATGTCACCTTTCATAAGCTTACCCCTTTTTATGGTTCTAACACTATCTTACAGGAAACTTCTAATCCCGGTCAAGAGGATTCTCCTCTTGCTCGTTATCTTCCTATTTTTCAAGAAGAGTCTTCTCTTGTGGTTTTCTCACCCCCTTTACAGGTCTATTCTCACCGCCCTCGTGCTCCGCCCTGACTGCCTTCATCCTCCTCAAATACAGGTTTAAGTACATCTCCTATCTCTCCTTTACATTTCCCTAACCCTGCTCATGAGTCTCGATATCCCACTCTAGACCGTAAACCCCTGCTCGATTTGCATTTGCTTGTAGTACTGATCATCATATTTCGTAGTACATCTCTTATGATGGTCTTTCAAGGTCTTACAGAACCTTTCTATGCAAACTTGATTCCATTTCCATTCCCAGAAATGTGTCTAAGGCTCTCCGGAATCCCAATTGGATGTTTGCTATGATGGTAGAAATGGATGCTTTGCAACAAAATGAAACATGGGAGCTTGTATCTCTCCCTTCAGATGAAAAGACTGTTGGTTGCAAAAGGGTATGCAGTGTTAAATATCAGTCAATGGCTCTATTGATCGATATAAGGCTCGTTTGGTGGCCAAAGGGTTTACTCAAATTCATGGTAAAGACTTTAATGATACCTTCGCTCCAGTGGCTAAATTGACCTCCGTTCGTTTGCTTATCTCCCTAGCTGCCTCTCACAATTGGCCTCTTCATCAGCTTGATGTGAAGAATGTTTTCCTTAACGGTGATCTTCTTAAGACTATTTACATGGATCCTCCACCCATTTTTCGGGCTGAGGGGGTGTATGCTAGAAAAGGTCTGTCAATTGCGGAAGTCTTTGTATGGGTTAAAACAATCTCCCAGAGCTTGGTTTAGCCGCTTCGGTGATGTAATTCTATCCATGGAGTTTGTTTGATGTCATTCTGACCATACATGTTTTATCCACCGTTCCTGACTGGTCGATGTATCATTCTTCTTGTCTATATTGATGATATCATCATTACAGGCAATGACATCCCTGGGATTGGTTAAGTAAAGCTTCAATTGGCTAAAGTTTTTTTATGTGAAAGACCTTGGGCAGCTCAGATATTTCTTAGGAATTGAGGTTGCTAGATCTAAGCAGGGTATCTCTTATCGCAAAGGAAGTATGTCTTGGATCTTCTTCGAGACCCGAGTATGTTTGGGTGTAAACCTACTTACACTCCTATGAATCCTAATCTGAAGATCTCGGTTGAGTCTGGAGATGTCCTCTTTGATCCCTCACAGTATCAGCGCTTGGTGGGAAGATTGATTTATCTTACCAACACCCGTCCTGATTTGGCTTTTGCAGTTATTGTTGTGAGCTAGTTTATGCATGCTCTTCGTACAGCTCATATGAATGTGGTATATCATATTCTTCGATATCTTAAGTCTTGTCCTGGACTTGGATTATTTTATTCTTCTAGCCGGCAGGTTGGGCTATCATATTTCAATGATGCAAACTATGTTGGGTCCAAGACTGACAAACGTTCCATATCTGGCTTCTGTACTTTTTATCAAGACCATCTTATATCCTGGAAAACTAAGAAGCAACTTGTAGTTTCGAGATCTCCAACACAGGCTGAGTATGCTGACATGGCCCAGGGTACTTGTGAGATTCTCTGGCTTCGATCTTTCTTGGAGGAGCTAGAGCTAAGTGAAAAATAGTCCTCAAACTTCTTTTGTGATAATAAGTCAGCCATCATGCTTGCTCCAAATTCTGTTCTTCATGAGAGGACTAAACATATAGAGGTGGACATTCATTTTATCAGAGAGAAGGTTCATTCGGGAATTATCAAGCCGTGCTTTGTTTAGTCCTCTAATCAATTGGCAAATGTGTTCACCAAATCCGTTGGTCCATCTTTGCTTCATTCCTTGATTACCAAGTTGGGCTTGATTAATATCTTCAGTCCAGCTTGAGGGGGAGTGTGGAAATATCTTTATTATTATTATTATTATTATTTTAATAGCTATTTTAAGCCTTTTCTTAGATGTTTTATCCAAGATCCCTATTATCATGGATCACGTAAATAAGATTCTCGTAATCATGGGATCATGTAGATAAGATTCCCACAATCATGGAATCAGGTAGATTTTGGCATATTTCCTGTTTTTCTTTGATTTGGTTTCATTTCTTTGTACCATATTCTTGTGTATAATATAGCTCTTGACTCTTGGTTTGAGTAAGCCAAATCCAAAACTTCTTCTTTTATATTGACCATGATTCAATGAAGTAACGGTCCAGTCTCGACCGAAAAAAAATAGAGAGAAGAAAAAGTGAGAAAAAAAAAAAATGTATGGGCACTAGAAGAACCGCATGGCAGGAAATAGTCTTGCATGGTCCCAAGTAAATGAGATTTCGGGAACTACTGAATTGCTACAGAGTAACCTGGCTTTAATTGTTGTGAAACTAAAAAAAGTGAAAGTAACAAAGATGTAAGTGGTTTATCAAAGCCAGGGAGTTTAGGTCTGCCTAAAAACACACAATACAGAATGGAGAAGAAACAACACAAACTATATATCGACTTTAGGTCTGCCCATAAACACAATAACTTTGTAGCTACAAAATGACTATACACAAAACGGAGAAGAAACGCACCGGATCTGCTCATGGGATCCTCCAGATGTGGCATTTGAGATAGCCCATGCAGCCTCCTTCTTGATGTCAAATTCTGCATGTTGAAGTAGGTGTACAAGGGGAAGGATAATATTGGCCTCGATAACAGCCTGTTCAACATAAATGAATTCTTCTCAGCTTTTCTTTTTCTTTTCTTTTCTTTTTTTTTTTTTTTTTTTTTTTTTTTTTTGGTTCTTTTCCCTCTCAATAATCTGAGAAAGCCAATTTCTGGCATGAAAGGTTTTGATTAAAGTGACCTAATCTGTTATCTGTATAATAGATGATTGGAACTTTACACTTAGCAACTTCAAAGTAAAAACAAACAGAAGTTCCTCATATTCCTATCTATTGTAAAGAAAAGACACACATTGCTATAGTTGTTAACATTGTCAATCAGCATTATAGCTTTTTGTTTGGAAATGAAGTGTTCCACAGCAACAAAGTGAAACTATAAAACGTTATATACTAAACAGAACAAGAGTGCTTTCTTACAAAACCAGTTGTTGTGAGTGTGTGTGCGACTGTGCGTGTCTGCTACAATCAACATCATAAGTAAAAACCCACCTTATCCGAATTTTATAGTTAAGATTTCCTGAAAATAAAAATCATGAAATAACTAGGGAAAGTTTAAGCAGTAGAATAAGTTTAAGCAACTGACTCCATGGACTAACATAGTCATGAAAATATTAATTGTCGAACAAGTTTAAGCAACATACTAAATGGACTTATAATCAGATGCACAAAGCAACATCTCCCAACGAATACTTTCAACAAGAAACAATTTCAGTTGAAAAAAAGTAAAAGAGATATTTGGAAGAAAAAAAAGATAAAATATCCGCTGTGAATAAACAGAGAACACTATAAAATTTTAATAACCACTCATTTTTTACCAATAAAATCATACTGTCGGTTACTTTTGCGGGGATCATACTTGACCCACACCAGACATGCAACCAGAAAAAATAATAATAATAATAATAATAATAAAGGTTACATGGATGGTGTGTATCACATTTAGTTGGATAAAAAATTCTTCCTAGAAAAAAAATGTGTGTGTGTGTAGAGGGAATCCTATACCTGTATTTGACCTCTATTCCCGGCAGTGATATTTGAGATCGTCCAACAAGCTTCTTTCTTGATGCTTTTCTTATGATTTTGTGTCAGAAGTTGATAGAGACACGGGAGAACTTGGTTGTCAATCACAAACTGCAACATATGTAATGGGTTAGTGAGAAAACTGCAACATATGTCTTTCGTAGCATCATCATGATTCTAAAATATAGTATTACTTGTGAGGTTTATCTACTACTATATATCCCAAAAATGGCTGTTGTGTGTTTCTCTGTCCAATATTCAACGTAGGTACATGAACTTCGTATATGACGTGTCTAGGGATGGATATGTGTCTAAACATACAATTAATCATAAAGATTTTGAAACCCAATAATCCACAGAAATGAGTGAATCTTCATGTGGTTTTCATAATCTTCTTTTATAATTTAAGACAATAGTGTTTTTATGTTATACATAACAGGAGACTTTATGATGTTATACTCTAAACATAATATTGGATATGCATATTGCTAAAAATAAATTTAGCAAGGAGTAAAAGCTTGAGTGTCCCAGTGAGATCACTTTCCAAGAGCAGTAGCGAATCAGTCTAGTAGCTGAGAAAGCATCTTGACATTTCCTCGATACCATACTTTTGATTATTACAATTAATCTTGGATTCCAAAGCCTTTTGCCTATTAGGCTTCTGTTCCTCAAAACCACATTGCCCATTTTCAGCCCTCCTCTTTCTTAGGAAAATGCAGAATCTTGTATCAGAGTGAGCTGTTTGTAATCTCAGTCAAAATTAATTTTCTACGGAGTTTTGTGTGACGTTTTAATAATAAATGCACATATATATATATATATATGTACACCGAAGTATTGAGCTTAGAAACCTTAAAATTCCACAAATTCACGAGAGAGATTTCTAGAAAACAGCTCAAAAAAATATTCAAAATGATTAGCATCCTCCTTTGAAGGATAAGGGTAGTTACAGGGCAGTTATCCACTTATCCTAGTTCATTCCAAGGGCTAGGAGTTAACTCCTCCAAGTTGAGAAGCAAGTCCACTTAAGGCCTCAGATAAGGCAGCATCTTTTATGCTTTTGTAATATAGGTATAAAGCAATTTTCTTTCCACTTATTAACCATATAATATTTTGTTCACTTCAACTCAACAGAGTCCTTTTCCAACTAATTGAAGTTGGCTACATTAATCTTGTTTGTCATTCGGTCGTATCTAAGTCATAGCCTCAGCAAATCATATTTGTCTTTCTAAATTTACTAAAGTCAATTCATTTAGTTCTTACTCATCTTAAATCTTTTTCATTGTAGAACTTCTCTTCAGGCCTCCAATTTAGCACTTACCCCTTTTCCTCTAGTTTCATCAATCAAAACAATATCATCATAAGTTAACAATACACAATGAATCTCATCCTGAATGCGTCTAGTCATACAAAGATATGAGCTTCAAGTTGGCTCATGTTATTATTTTCTACTTTCTAAGAAACATTTTCATTTTAGATATATAGTTGAACCTGAAGCTTTAGAACTTATATTTCTGGTTCTACATTGTAATAATAGTCCATATATGCTTTTTCAAAATCGGTTTTCTGCAATCAGCAGTAATTTTGTTCAATATGACGTTGACATACAAGATTGGTAAGTTCAAAAGAGAGAAAAATCAAGAGAACAACTCATATGTGAAAAGCTTCATAGCTTATAATGTGAAGAAATTTTGTGGTAATGACATAGACAAAATATATATTAAAATACCTGTGTCTGAACATCATCACCGGTGACAATGTTTCCCACTGTCCGAAGTGCAGGTATAAGAACTGTTGGCGATGGATGACTTGTGGAAACAATTTTTTTTAAAAGGACACAAATATAGAAGTTAGTATCAGAAGTCTAGCAGATATCTAACCAAAAGAAGAGAGAGGGAGAGAGAGAGAGAGAGAATCCTGCCCCAAAAAAGAACATAGAAAAAAGTTCCAGCAATAGGTTAGAAGGAGAGTTTGCTAGAAAACGAATTCTATTAACACTAAAGCTACATCTGGTGTGAAAGAATGAAATGAGATAGGAATAGAATACCATTCTCTTTCCACTGTTTGGATACAGACAATAAAATGATGCGGGAATGAAATAACCATTCCTCCCCCAGTGTTTATTTAAAACAAATTAAAATTTGTAATGAGATAAGTTTTAAATTGGTTTTCAAAATTACTCCTACTTCTTGTAGTAAATCAATTGGTATTAACTTTCACCAATCGACTCTACAAAGAATGACCATATAAATAGGTGTATAGGAAAAGATCCATGTTTTCTTTTTTATCCTTGCAATTAGGAAGAGACCATGGTTCGCATTCGTGGTTGCCAATGCAAACGTGGACGCAGTGTAATGGAATCGATATCGGCATAACGTAATGGAATCGGTTATAGTAGTATTGAATTTTTTTTGACCTTGCACGTAAGGCCCAAAATGCATCGATACGCAATTTTTTACAGCATACTGTGATAAAGATGATTTTGTAGTGAATTTTATTGAATTCGTGAAGACCATTTAGCATAAGTTATGATTTATTTATAAATTGCAAGTCACTATCTTTATTAAAAAGCTTAGCTATTTTATTTTTTAGTAATCAATGAATACTAATACATTTAAATTCGAAAAGTAGATTCGAAAAAATATATAAATAAGTCAAAGCAAATAGTGTGAAAAAGTGATAGAAGAACCCTTCCCATGTTTTTAACATCCTAAAACAAATATCATATTATGCTTTATATTTTTAACATTTTAAAATAAATTAATAAATATTAGTTGTAGTAATTTGGGTAGAGTGTTTGTTTTTGAAAACATAGGTCAATAAATAAAGACAACAAATATAATTAAGGAAAGTTAATGGAGCTTTCAAAAAGAAAGCCAACAAATATGTTTATTGAACTATTATTAACACAAAGAAAATCATTGGCATGTTGGATGGGGTGCTGGTGTTTGAAAGAGGGAACAAAGGTTCAACCCTCCTTAGCAGCAAGTTTTCTTAATAAAAATAAATAAAGTTGTCCAGAGCTGGCCGGTTAAGCTGACGATCCCGGCCGTTTCCTATGTGAATTTTGAGTCTCACCGGTAAATCGGTGAGACACTGTATCAGCAGCCAGAAATTCTGTTGCAAACCAGCCAATTCGGCGAACCATGGAAGAGACCCATATAACATTGTCAAATAAAAATATTTCACAAATCAAGGGTTGAACTAACAAACTTTCTTCAACTATATTTAAGACTTGAGTTGGAAACCCAGTTCAAGGGTTTGACAATGGAATGTAGAGAGAGAAAGAGGGGTTGTCATTAATATGTTGCTTGTGGTGTGCATTTCTAAATCCCCATGTTCGATCACGATGGTAGTATATGAGAGAGAAGTAGTAAACATACGGAGAGAGCAAATAGAGCGAGGTTTGGGCCATCGCCGGAGGTTGGGTGCCGTAGGCAAGTTAGGTCATTTGTGTTTGAGAGAGCAGTAAGGAAATCAAGGGCTTTTTAGTCCTAAGTTATTTTATTTTAGATCTAGGTGGGAATGGGCATTTCTTAGGTCAAGAAGAGGAATGCTCATTCCAACTTTCTGTTAGAATAGCCATTCCAAGGGAATGGTCGTTCCAACTTTAATATGGCTTACCAAACTAAGGTTATATTAATCAAAAGGCGAAATGGCCATTCCATTTCATTTCATTCCAGCAAACCAAATGTAGCCTAAGAGAAGATCTGAATGAGGTCAATGCATAAGTTCAAAAGTTCTTGAGAAACAGGAACATACAGCAGAAGCTCCACGAGTCGAGGACAGACGCCTGCCTCAATCACAGCTTGAATTTTGTCATTGGGGCCATCAGAAAGATAGGAAAGTGCCCAGCAAGCATCTGTTAGAACTTCTTCATCATTCAGGTGGATAAGTTGCCGAAGAACTGGCAGTGCGGGTTTAACCTGACAAAATCAAAAAGAAAAAATTACCATACCAGCTTAACCCGGTCAGGAACGGTAACCAATGATTACCCCATTTGCAAGTGTGGGCAAATCAAAATAATATAACTTTCGGAAGCCTCCAACCTGTTCAAATGGTGTTGGAGGCTTGCCTCGGCAGAAGTTAGATAAAGTCCATGTAGCATTTCTCAGCATGGAAAGTTTCGAATGTTCATTTAGCTGAGCTAGCAAAGGCAATAGGGCACCGTGACTGAGAACAAGATTCCTACAACTTGGAGAGTCACCAGCAACGTTACCCAAAGCCCATACAGCCTGTTTATAAGATAGAAAGTAAGAAATGAAGAATAGTTAGCAATCATAATAAAAAAAAATATATAATAACCGATCTAGGCTCAAAATACTTAGATAATGGGATTCTACAAAATTTAGAATAAATAACGATGTAAAATTTTTCAGAAGCCTAAAATTTGGCAATACAATGGGAATAAAAATGGAAAATATGAAATAATTCAAATAAAATATATAAAAGCGTGGCAAGGGGAATAACACAACTTGGAATTTAGATTTGTTACATGATAACCTCAAGTTTTTATTACGAAAGACAGCTAAATTGAAGTCGAGAAACTCAAGTGCTACTAGATTAAAACATAAATTTCAAAATTGAGGGAATTAGTCACCACAGGTTCTCAAATAACAAATATGTCTTGCGACAAAAGGGGGTAAGAGTCTACCTGCTCACGAACATCATCACTGGCAGAGCCAAGAAGTTGCACAAACTTGGGGACAGCACCTTGTTCAATGACAACTTGTGTATGCTCCGACGTCCCAGATGCAACATTGGTCAAAGCCCATGCTGCCTCAAACTGCAATCAAAGGCAAAATCAGGCTGATGGTGGAATCTGGAATACAAAATATAGAAGTTGAATGGGAAAAAGAGAAGCAACAATGGTCCCTACTTGCAGTTGAGGTAGATCATGCCTTCCAAGAAACTCTACAAACCGAGGTACCACACCTGCTTTGATCACCTCATCAATTGGAGGGCTGCGCTCTGCACAGAATGCAAACTAAAGCTCAACGCTATAAACAATTAAAATCCTGAAAAAAGAAATTTCCAATGTTGAAACTGCATGGATACCAATTGACAATAGCTTCCTGAACTGGGTAGTCGCTTCAATTTGCAAAGCAGGATCCTCAGACCATACTCCTTGCACCATCAAAGGAATACTTTCCAACTATTGAACACCACAAAGAACAAATGGTGAACATCGAGAATACAATTATCAGAACAAGTAGCACAAACTAGAAACTCAACACAACTAACCATACGTTTGAGTGCAGAAACATGAAGTTCAAATGTATTTAGTTTTTCTCTTCTTTGCAATAATCCCCAAAGTAACCAAGCAATCCCCAGACAAAACACCGGTATGCCAGCATACCAAGGGGTTTTCAGTCTGATGAAGGAATTTTAAGATTTTGCTAAATATGAAATAAGCAAAAATCCTACGTGGGTTTTTGAAGCATTTGGAGTTGCTGAGACTGTAAAAGAAGCCCTTGCCTGAATTTCTAGGGCATTTGAAGTTGTTGAGACTGTAAAAGAAGTCCTTGATTGAGTTTCTACGGCAGAATTTTCTATTCTCTTTGGTTTCTAAACAAGTAAAGTTCAACCCAGCTAAACCAAATAGTTGTTTCCCAAATCTAAGATTCAAATCATTGATCTGTTCCTTTTCCTTTTTTTTCTGTTTTGTTAATTTGATCTTAATGTACTTCCTAGAATTTATGATCGATCAAAGGCATCAAAAGAAATCGCATGGACAACCCACCAATCAAACATCAGTATACAATCAGAATCAGAAGATTTTAAAGGAGACGAATGATGAAATCTGTTGTATTAAACCCAGTAATTAAGATTTCATTTTCCTAACTAGAGAAAATTCTAAAATCCAATTACTGATCCAATTCCTCTTTCCTACATTTTCTCTACTACCAAACATGACCCAATCGAACACGCATCAAAACCCATAAATCAAAGATCAATACACAATCAAAATCACAAAATTCAAGTAGGGCGAAATCGGTATATACCCTCTTCTCGATGGCGGCTGGGGTTTGGGATGCATCGGAGAGTTGCTGAGACTGAAGAAGAATCCCTTCCCTTCGCTTCTTGAGAAGATTATCCTCGCGCTTGTTCTTCCTGATCTCCACCAAATTGTCCTCTCTCCTCCGCCGTGCTTCGTCTGCATCGACCCCAGTTTTGTACGATTTCTTGCGGACCTCGGTGCGAGTACTGGGTCGCAGAGACATTGTCCGTGCTTTCTCTCTCTAGATTGTTTCTCTCTCTAAAAAGGAACGAAGAAGAAGAAGCGTACCGACTTCGAATATGGAAAGAGAAGTTCAGAACTTACAGATCGAGGATTTTGGTAGTGTATGGGTATAATATGTACTGCTCAATTGTAAAAGAGAATTATATATATATATATATAGACACACACACACACACAACACACATATACTCTCTCCGGTGTGAGAGTTAACTTGCTCCTGAGATTACGTTTGGGTACAAACCACGTCATGAGTCACACGAGGATTATTCCGTCTTTTCACCATTTTGTTTTTCAGTTTTTGTTCTTGTACATGCATTGGAGTCATTAAATTCATATGCTATAAGTAATGTGCACTTTAATTTACTACCATAGGACATGTTAAATGATTGGTTTTCCCGGGAACATGCAGATGAATGAAAATTTTATACACTATGAGGTGTTCTAATAAGTTGGTCAAAAAAAATATATGCTCATGCATTTAATTTTCAAAAGAGTCATGCTAATAATACGGAAAAAAAAACAACTGAAACTTTTGTAGTTTCCATGAATACAAAGGATCATACATTATTTTTGCTACTCTCTTTGGTTTATTATTTTTTCAGCTAATTATTTTCCTTTTCAAAAATTAAATTATCTCACTCATTGCACTTTTATGCTTTTACAATGTTATTAATATGTAAAATTAAATGGACTATTAAGTATGGAGCTGACTTTTTTACCTCTCTCCTTCTCAGTATTATTTTTTAGGGTGAAATGCTCTATCCCCTGAAGTTTCCCTTTATCCGTAAAATTAAAGGTTTAAATTTATAAAATCGTGTTATTTACAAAAACGACATATAACTTCTTCAATTATTAGAAAATTTCATAAATTATTGTTGCGTCATAATTTATTAAATGATAATAATGCCCGTAATAGTATATTAATATTTTATTAAACTAAAATTGATGATTTTAAATGATAATTATGTCCTAGTGTCTTTACGCTTACACACGTGTCAGCAGTATTGGATGCTGACTTTAATTTTCTTTTCTTTTCTTTTTTTTCAACTGGACATTCTCTCTCTGTCCCTTTTCAATTCCATTCCAGCTTGGCTATACATGCACATATATTGAGAGCGATATAGAGAGAGAAAAAGAAGAAATAGTTTTAGAGAGAGAAAGTGAGTGAATCAATTGACCACCGATGAAAAGCTGGCTCATGTATGAAAGGATGGCAATGGTTGAATAAGTTGTTGTTAATGCTCTGAGCTGTCACCAAAAATATATGTAAGGGGCTCGACGGAACTGTTTGGCCGGACTGGATTGAAGCTCGCCGGAATTGGGTCCCTTGAAGAAACTTTATGTCGGGTATATCGAGGCTCACCGGATGCGCATGCATGAAAGTGTAGCTCACTGGATGATTACCGAAATGGGTAAGCCTCGCTGAACTGGGTCTCATCGATCTTCTTGCTAACAGGCTATAAGCAAATAGATGCCTCTGGAGAGAATCCAAATCCTTTATTTTCAAAGATAATGATGATTCATTTTATTGGCTAAATCAATTCAAGAAATCCCTCGTTTGTCTCCTTCATTGCAGCCTTTCAATGTGCCCAGGCTATTGTTCTTCTTCTACTTTTCACTTGGTGTATTATGGGCTAATGATCCTAATCCAGATTAGATTTGGGTTATTGTTGAGAGAGACGATTTAGATTAATGTTATTAAGTGATTTACTAGATAACGTGGCCTTTTTATACCCCTTAGGATCTAACTCCAAGGGATACAGTAGAGAGATAACGCTTAGGAGGATCCAAATTTGTGAGGTTACTGTTAGTTTGCCTCCCGATAACATGTTTTTCTACTTACTATTTTATTTTGGGTGCCTATTTTTTGAGAATTCAAGAACACTTTTTTGTTTTTTTTAAAACTTGAATTATCAAGTGTTTGTAACTCTAAAAATAATTCTCAAGAATTGCATGTTTGTCATCCTAGCAAGTTTATATTGTTGATTCAAGGCTGTTGAAGTTGAATATTAACCAGAAAAATGACCATCTCATTGTTCGACCCTTATTCGAGTTCTCTTTAGAGTCACGAAGAGTGTTTTAATGAGTAAAGATTGAATTTTTGAATGAAAATGCTTCAATCAAGTACCTTTTAAGTCACTTAATCGAGTTTCATTTGAAGTCACAAAGAGTATTTTAATGTGTAAAGATTGAATCAATGAACCCTTTAAGTCCCTAGACCAATAAACTTATTCGAGTTCCTTTTGAAATCATGAATAGTATTTTAATTAGTAAAGATTGAATCTTTGAAAGCTATTTTCAGATAACTATAAAAAAACATTTATATAAAAACATGCATTTTTATAACTAAATTTTCAGGGAAAAAAAGTTTTCAAAGAATTGAACCAGTCAGAGTCTTTGTACAGTTTTCTGTTTTCAAAAAATTAGAAATATAAAATTGTTTTCAAATTTACAAACCAAGCAGGCCCCAACTTTTCACTTTGAGAAGTAGAGACTACAAGCCTGTGTTTCTGTCTGCTTTGTCCTGTTGGGTTTGTGGCTCAAAATTGTGTGCAGAAATTAATTTCCTTTTTCGTTTTGAAATGCTTAAATTTGTGAAGGAAATTGTGTCCCATTAAGTTTTTATTTTAGAGTTGAGATTAATATGGTAACTCTTTGTATACAAGTTGGGGAATACTTGTCCAACAAGGAATTGGGTTTTGAAGACTCTATAAATAGAGGTGGAAGTGAAGGGTTTAGAGAGAGAGAGAGGAAAGAGAAAAGATGTAAAGGGTTTAAGGGTGAGTGTTGTGAGGAGATAAGTGAGTATCTCTTTCTTACTTCATAATATTGAAATCTCTCTCTCTCATAGACATAACCCTAGAGTTGGGTGAACCATGTAAAATATTGTGTTGTGCGTGGATGTGTATGATTGTTATTTCCATATATACTTGTGTTGATGTGACGTAATGATGTTTCTGTTATGTGTGATGAAGGAGGGATTTAACTTTCAACAACAGCCGACCGCTGGTGGGTTAGAGGGAGTTAATTATCCCCAACAACTTGTATCAGAACCAATGGTGGGTCAAAGCCTGTGATTGGTCCTGAAGATTAGTAGAAGAAAATTGGTGTAAAATTTGTTAGAGCAGAAGATGATCGTGAGGTGCTATGAAAATTCAATCAAGAGTTGACGATGATACGAAGGTATGAAGAAGGTGATGGTGTGAAGCCCATGAGGAACAAGTCTTGGAACAAGCTAGAGGATGCTCATTTTCAAGATAGGGCAAAGGTGATAGAGTTAAAGCCCACAAGGAACAAGTTTTAGGGACAAGCTAATAGTAGTGCTAGTTCTCAAGATAAGGCGAGAATGAAGAGGTTTGCTCTAAACCCGATAAAGAGTAAAGGGGAATATAAAGAGTGAAGATGAGAGGTTTGTTGCTTTGATCTAAAAAAACAATTGATGAAGATGAGTTAAAAATTGGTAGGTTGCCATGCTTAAGCAATTGAACACCAATGGAATTGATAGAGAAGATAGAAGAAAAATAAAGAATGATGAATTTGAGAAAAGGTGGAGATTTCTCAAGTTCATCATAGTGCTTTATTTGAGATGAAGAAATTTTCAGTTGAGTTGGAGCTATGAAGAGATCCTTGTTTGAAGTGGAGCTATGGAGGAGCGTGTGAAGACCAATTTCGAGCCAAGGTGGAGATTGTTGGGTTTGTGGCTCAAAATTGTGTATAAAAATTAATTTCTTTTTTCGTTTTGGAATGCTTAAATTTGTGGAGGAAATTGTGTCCCATTAAGTTTCTATTTTAGAGTTGAGATTGATATAGTAACTCCTTATATGCAAGTTGGGGAATACTTGTCCAACAAGAAATTGGGTTTTGAAGACTTTATAAATAGAGATGGAGTAAAGGGTTTAGAGAGAGAGAAGAAAGAAAAAATGTAAGGGGTTTAAGGGTGAGTGTTGTGAGGAGATAAGTGAATATATGTAATTTCCAAGTGTATACATGTAGCCTCATAAGAGATTGTAGGCACCAAAAATTTGTGATGGTCTAATCATCGTCGGATCAGTCAAGAAGTCAAATATTCTTTGATTAATTAAATCCCACAAATGAATTCAAATTTGAATTTGAATTGATTTCATATAAAAGGAAACAAATTCTTTATTTGATTTCAATATAAAAGGAAAAGGAAACAAATCCCTTATTTGATTTCAATATAAAAGGAAACAAATCCTTTATTTATGAAAAAATCGCACAATTGAGGAGTTTCCAAATTAGACGACCTACTCTTTGGCCTATAAATACAAGACCACCTTACAAGAGAAAAGGGGACACAGAGAAAGAGACAAACAGAACATCGAAGCTCTGACTCAACAAAGACTCCAAAGTTTCTGAAGAAGAACAACGACACTTCGAAGTTTCTGAAGAAGAACTACACATACGCCATTCTTCATCAAAGACTATCAAATCCACCGTCCGAGATCAAGCCTTACTGGCCCTCGTTCAGAAATCCATTTGAGTTTTCTTCAATTTCGAAGAACTCAAATACAATTCAACCATCGGCCTAAGATCAAACTTCCAAAGTCCTTGCACCGACATTCCAAAGAGACTCAATCAGAGAAAGATTCTAGTTATAGTGAATCGAACATAGAGAACTGTACTCATTTATATTCTAATATTATTTAATAAAGTTATTGTTATCGCATTTATTTTCGTTCCTGAAATTCCGGAATCAAAATTTGTATGTACAGAGATGATAAGTGAGTCATTAAGGTTTTGACATGTGGTTGTATATTCTCTTTCTTGCTTTATAATAGTGAAGTCTTTCTCTTCCATGGACCTAACCCTTTAGTTAGGTGAACCATGTAAAATATTGTGTTGTGTGTGGATGTGTAAAGTGGCATAGCCACAGAGGGACAAGTGGGGGCAGTTGCCCACACTGAATTTTTAATTTTTTAAAATTTTATATGGAAAGATTTTTATATTTGTATAATTATCTCCTCTAAAATTTGACAATATATACGTGCACTATATATATATATATAACCAAATGTTCATTCACGATTATCTATCAATTTATACTTTTCTAGAAAATATGATATCCTTTCCACTTTCCCAAAATATTATATTCTTTTCCACTTAAAAAAATATATATATATATTTCATCAAGTTATTCTATTATACTTTTGACTTTACCACAAACAAATAGATTGTTTCCATTACATCTTCAGTCTAAAAACATTTTTCACAATCCAAACAAAGCAAGTGGAGTTACCAGTAAACAGAGACTTAATACAGTGCGGCAGAAGTGCGGCAGACAGGTAATCTGATATATTTTTTTTATCATTTAAAGTTTACGATTATTATTTGATATTATAATTGTAATTAGAAAAATAATTAGTTATTACTATCAAAATTATTTTAGGACTTGTTGTTCTTTCAAATTTTAGTTTGTGTAATTATGTTATTAATTATTATTCTCTAAATAAAACTTAGATTTTTTTTTTTTTTTTTTTTTTTTTTTTTTTTTTTTTAGTGCAGCCCAAATCAATGAAATCATAGATTCAACTCTATCAAATTTTCTGATGGAATGAATTATCTAGTTATAATTTATAAGGTTAGATTTGGTTATCATGATTTTTATTTTTTATTTTTTATACATATGTGATAAACAATTAGGTAACTGTGTTATTTTCTTTTTCATGTCTTATTTTTGATTCATTGAATATGAATTTTTGTTAGTATATTTAATTCAATTAATTAAATTTTGACACAGCAATGAATAATGTGAAAAATCATTGTGAATGTACTGAATAGAAATATTATGAATCAATGTTTTAATTTTTACATATATTGTTTTGGTAAAAATTATATATATATATATATATATATATATATATATATATATTATTGTGGATCAATATTGCCCCCATTAAAGGAAATTCCTGGCTACGCCACTGGATGTGTATGATTGTTATCTCCATATATGCTTGTGTTGATATAATGTGATGATACTTCCACTGCTGAATGGGTTGGAGGGAGTTAATTATCCCCAACATGTTCATTATTATATAAAAGGTTATTAAAATCATAAAACCATCGTGTACTATCAAAACTATGCATAACAGTGGAACTTAAGAAAAAAAAACTCTCAAATAAAAAAAGTTATAAAAATTACCCCCTATCCATGATCAACCCACCCATTAACTAGGTTGTGAAATGACAAAATTGATCATAAGATTTAATGTTAAATTAAAACTGATAATTATTATTTTAAACTTACAAAAATTCCTCTTTAAAATACCTATTTTAAAAAATTCTATTGGAGGTCACAACCTAGTTTTTTTTTTTATTATTATTATATATAGTAGAGGTTTTTTTTTTTAATTCTTTATAAAAAAAAAATGAAAAAAACAACCCTACAGTTTAGTATATGCATTTAAATTCCTAATACTTGATATGTGCTAATTGTCCCTTAATATCTATTGACCATCAATTTTGACAATTTTTTTTCTAAAAACCCAAAAATACCCTTAAAAACTAAAATCAGGGTTTTTATTTTTTATTTTGTCTTAAGGGCATTTTAAATATTTCAGTCTTCAAATTGAAAAATATCATTCTTTGCTCAATTTGAAAAATATGGGGGATTTTTTTTTAACTCCCAGAGTATTTGCACATTCAATATATAACAGGTTTTTTTTTTTTTTTTTTTTTTTTTTTTTTTTTTTGCTATGTAGCTAAAAAATAAATATAATTTTAAAAAATAACTCTCATTTTGTGTAAAATAATGCTAAAAGTGAATTCATGCATAAATTTCACAAAGTGATGGAACAACATTTAGGTGGTTCTCACACACCTTCCCTTTTTAGGACCATAAATGATATCGGCTTGTTTAAAGCTTAGATCAAGTTCTTTCATAATTTATATATTAGTTGAGTTCAAACTTGATTTTTCCTTACCTGATTAGTAAAAAAGTCAATCTTAAATGGAATTTAATAGGTGTATATACATCAAAATGAGAAAAATAGTAGGTTATAATACTAAAAAAAAAATCTGTGGGAATTGCCCCCACTAAGCTATCAATGGGCATGTGCTTTGTGTATGTGTTCATGAACATAGGTTTGTGTAGACTTGTATATTCATGAAAATAGACTTGTGTACACTTACATAAATCTCTGAACGACCGAGCTGCACCCACAAACAAATTAACCAAGCCTAGACCGAGCTGCACCCACAAACAAATTAACCAAGCCTAAATACATCGAAGCTTAGTTATTTCATTTGTATCTGTATCATCCTTTACATAGTAGAGAATCAATACATAAATTAGGACGGAATTAAGTCTTGAAATTTTAAGAACTTAATGGTACGTGGTAATCGTAAATTAAGATTTTTTTTCAAGAAAATATTAAGTATTTAATTGAACAAATGCAATTAACTTAATAAACACTTGATTTATTAAGAATTAAGTGTCGAATTACCCAACCCCACCACATCAAGTTACATTTGTTTAATAAATTAATAATCAAAAAAAAATTAAAGTAAACTATTCGATTGAGTTGAGAATTTTAAACTTATGAAAGGGTTGAGAGTCTACCCGGGTGGGGGCTGACAACTTTCGGCCAGGCGCTTGGGTGACATCAAAATAGGGTGGTAAAGTTTGACACGACCTGCCAATACGGCTCGAACACAACACGAGTTAAACGGATTTTGGTTGACTTTAAACGGGTTCGGGTTGTAAACGGATCGATTCGATTAACTCGTTTAATTAATCGTGTTGTGTTTGGATTGAGGGGTTCAATTCGTGTAACCCGTTTATCCTCGTTTAAATATACGTGTCATAAACAAATTTCTATTTAAGTTCCAAAATAAATATCTAAACTTGTATCGTATAATTTATTCTTTTGTAGATTGGAGATTAGTAATTTGGTTGGATTGAAACTTATATTTTTTTTAGTATTTAATGTTTGATATAGTATTATTAATAATTTAAATAATAAAATATTTAATTTTATTAAACAGGTTACACGTGTAACTTGTTTAATAAATAAGTTAAATTAGTGTTGAGAGTTCCTGACATGATTATTAAACGGGTCGTGTTCGGATTGACCTGTTTAGTAAAATATTCTTAAATTGATACGATGCGATAATGACTTACGAACACGAATTGTTACCCCTACACTAAATTAAGAATCAGATATGACTCTAATACCAATTTTAACGAATATGAGTGTTTAGCAATACTATCTAAAAATTTTAGCTATTAGTCACTGACACCCATTTTGATTGTGACTTTAAAGATTTTTCTCCAAGTTTCTGTTAGCCGTGTTTTGCGGCGTGACAATGAAATTGCTAGTGAAGTGACTAAACTTTGATGTCCTATTCCTACATCTTTCTCTTATTAGTGTATCTCTTGCTCACATTATGTGGACATTGTGGCCCTAGTACTCCTTATTTTATGTACCCTCGTGATCCTACTCTGGAATCATTGAATGAAAGGGAGTGAGTACACTAGTAATTGACCAATTCATATTCCAAGGCATTGAATCAAAATGGAATTAATTTCAACTAATTGCCAATATCTTCTTCTTCTTCTTCTTCTTCTTCTTCTTCTTCTTCCCTTTTTTTTTTTTTTTACACCTAATGGCCATTAGCTACAACTAACTCGAATGATATTGGCATTTATACCCTAACCTCTTTCTTTAATGTGTGCTTAATTTTGATTGCAACGCTTAAAAGAAAAAAAAACCTAATGGCCATTAGCTACAACTAACTCGAATGATATTGGCATTTATACCCTAACCTCTTTCTTTAATGTGTGCTTAATTTTGATTGTAACACTTAAAAATAAAGTAAAATAAAAAAAAAAAAAAGAAAAAAAAAAGGGAAATGTAGAATCATTTGGCGAATTGTTCTAATGCTTTGAAATTTATGAAGAAGCCTTGTTCCACTTCATTTAGGTCAAAAAGTTACAAAGATGTCATTATGATTGTGTACATTTTACACAGAGTTAAGAATTTGACTAGACGGAGAAAGCACTACGCATATCTGGGTCTGGTTGGGAGAAAACTAAACAGGCAAGCATGCATCCAATGGCAATTTGGTGTGATGCTTCTATTTTGCAATTGAGTGGTGCTTTCAGCGTCAGTTTGTTTCATGGGATGGATAATTTATTTGTGGCTAGTCTCTTAATTCCGAGTTTGAATTCACTAAAAACGTACATCGTCTAACTAATTTTTTCTCGTTATCAAGAGTTATAACACTATTAAGATATACTCTATCTTTTTAAAGTAAAACTTAATTTAAACAATTCTTTTAAATTGATGCCGCGCACGAATTCTCATTCCCGTTTTCACTTTATATGACTTAAAATTTTCTGCTTTCGCTTTGAATGGCTTAGGGTGAAACTGTTAAGATAAAATTCCTTAAGACGTTACTCAGTGGCCAATTTAATAGAATGTCAAGTTTCCCGAGCGGGTGTACCCATGTTTGAGTCCCCTCTCCTATTTTGCCAAGAAAAACAAAAACAAAAAAACCTTAGAAATGTTTGGATGTTTGAGCTTTTGCAGCTATATCCGACAAAACTTTTCAGAAAATAGAACCAATCTCCGAGCTGAAGACTTGCCCGTTGTTGAGAGCGCAGGATCCGCATGAACTTTCGGATGTCGGCCTCTTCGGCCTCTGTTCCTTCCGTTTGCCAGAGGAAAATAAAAAAAAAGGAAAAGCTTTTTAAAAGGAAGGGTGGAGTTAGAGTTCCGGCGTGGATAAAAGGGTGTGGGTCAGTTTTACAATATAAATTCAATTTCCACTGTCTAATTAGTGTCTGACGAGCTGCTATGTTTTTTAGGTCCTGGGCTTCGGTATAACTTGAATTTTGATCAGGTTGGCTGCTGGGCTTGCCACTAGGCTAGTTTTTTGGGCCTCATTTCCACCTGTCGGGCTTACATTCTACCGTTTTCTGTTTATTAAAGGGCTAGTTTTTTGGGCCTCACAAACACACACTTTTTTTTTTTTTTTTTGTTAACACCACATACACTGTATTCGGTAGGTAAGCCCGGGCTGGTCCTGAAGTTCTCAAAAATTTGAAAGTGAGGCCCTTTATTTGTTTATATATTTTTAGGAGTGCTTTGAGCCTCTTATTTTATTTTTTTTCCCTATTATAGTAGGTATCGGCCCCACAATATATAATTATTCAAGTCAGTAGTGCAATTCGAAAGCAAAATTACTTCCCGGATCCCTGCTAACACCGCTATCAACCTCTTATTGATTCATAATATTTATAATGGATGCATCTTTCTTATTTTTGTTGGGACTTAAAAATTTATACTTTTAGAACCAATTTAACTTTGAAATTCTTTCCTCTTTCTTTTCTATCATACCTACTCATATATACACACATATATAACCTTCATTCATTCTTTTTTTTTTTTTCTTTTTTTTTTTCATTGTTTTTAAATAAATATATATATGCTCACGAATATATTTCTTCTCTCTAGATCCATATTAAAGAGGAAAAAATAATAATTAATAAATCGTATGTGAATAAATGGCTTCTTTGATTTCCTTTTATTTGTTTACACAAACAGACTCACACACACATGTTATAGTTAACTATTACAAGGGTAATTTGTCCCAGGTTAGATTCCAATGAGAGAGTGATTGGGTTATATGGGCTTGGTGTTAACCCCACCTAATAATTTAAGTTTTTGGGTCAGATCGAGAATCAGCCACCCGTTAAATTAATCATATTGTGAATGGATTAAAGAAATCATTTTTAGTAATTTTATTTTAACTAAAACTCAATCTCATAATATTACTTTGACGGTGAGTATATTGTAGATCCTCATTAGTGAGGACTTAAGTATTGTCCTTACTTCAATTAAAAATTACAATAATGAAAACCCAATAAAGAATCCAATGACAATTGAGGAAAAAAAAAAAAAGTAAAGTCGTCCTAAAAGATTAATTTGGTTCCATGAAATAAGAACTTACATTGTCTAACCCAATAATTTTTTATTATCTACTTATTCCAAAATAATTAAGTGGAAAATGATTCTTGCACCGAATTTTTGTAGTAAATTGCTAAATATACTCTTTTAATTGGTTATAGTAAATTGCTAAATATACTCTTTTAATCGGTTAATTCTGGAACAAATAAGAAAGTGGAGCCCTCCAACAACTAAGTGGAAAATAATTCTTGCACCGAATATTTGTAGTGAATTGCTAAATATACTCTTTTAATTGGTTAATTCGAGAACAAATAAGAAAGTAAAACCCTCCACTTAGTTGTATTTATCGATTAAAAGAAATAGGGATGACAATTCATTATAACAAATCGAATAAATAAATAAGTGGAGCTATCCACTTACATGTACTATGCATAAATAACCAATCAAAAATATTCGGTGTAACAAATCGGTGTAAGTATCATTACTCAATTAATAATTAAAAATTATTCGGTTGAACAATTCATTACAAGTGTTCAATGTGAGTATCACTATTCTAACTTTTATAATTGACTTTCCAATCAAAGAAATTTTTCTTTGACTCGTGCCCTTTCAAATTGGAGGCTTAGACGACTGCCTGGTCGCCTATGCCCAGGGCCAGGCCTGGGTAAATCACACACAAAAACAAACATATATTTGGTACATAAATAACATACAAATTTTCGAAGTTTAGCTAATTGGAGGCCTAGATAATTGACTTCGAGCATGACCCCTTTTTGTTATTTGGGAACGCCAATTAGCTGCTTACATTTAGAATTGAAAAAAAAATTAATTTAAATTTTAAATTAAATTTATTCTAATTTTAAATTTCAAGACATTAATTTGATATCCCAAACGTAACATTTTTATTAAGTTATAATTCTTTACTCTAAATCACACATACCCCCTCAATATTTAATTCCAACACGCTGCAACACTGCGTCATTTTCCCACCAGGGTTTTGAATGTTTTTAAGTAATTCAAAAAAAAAAAATGGGTGGGAATGGAAAATTGCCTAATGGACATGTGTTTCCTTGAAATTCAAAGCAATGAAAGTGAAAGATTTGGCATGTAATGTCCAAAAGCTTAGTCGGTAAGCAAGAGAGATATTTAGGAGGCCCAATCACCTTATTGTGTGATATTTTTATTTATTTTTGTTTATTACTATCTCTCTCTTATTAGTTATCTATTTTTAGTTTTATAATTTTTTAAGGGGACATACAATTAATGTATTGTCCCTTTTTAAAATTACAAAATTATTCTTTTTAATTTAAATATATATAATTACAAAGTTTGAAATTTTTTAAAAAGATAAAAGACAATAATGAAAAAATATAGAAAACATGTTTTGACTTTTCAAATAAAACATTTAATTTGAGACATATAAAAAGAGAAAAATAAACTACTAATAAGACACCGAGGAAGTACAACCTGTTGTGACAATGTAATTTTCAAGATAAAAAGTACTGTGATGATTTGCATTGGTCGCAACAAATGCTTCTCCATTTTTGGAGTTCTTATTAATATCTATAAGTAATCTGATCACATTGTGTAGGAATAAGAATTGGGAAAAGTTTATTGCTTTTGGAGGACAAAATTATTGCACTAAAATAGGTACTTTAATGCCAATCAATTTTTTCCCAAGAGCAAAAAACGAATATCTACTAAGAATGCATCCCAGGGTGGAAAGAAAATTAAGAAATCAATTAACCGAGTTCTATTTATGAGTGAAATGATGGGTCTCGTGGCGGCCAAATTGAGTCTACACATTTATTCAGTCTACTCATTATTCTCATCAAGTGACGGCTAAATTAATCGAGTCCTATTTATATGACAATGGATATATGAGATATTTTAGAGAAGATATTTTGTATTTTTTTTTTTTTTTTTTTTGTTCGGATGGATAAAAAAAAATTATAATTTACTATGTTAGTTAAAAGATAAGAAAATATAAAGTTTTAATTATTTTTATCATTATATTTAATAATATTTATAATATTGTAATTTATAGATGAAATGATTGTACTTTAAAACCTGTATAATATAGGATAATATTTAATTTAAAATTTTTATAATAGTCTACTTGTCTTTCACCAATTTTTTGGGAAATGAAATTTTGTAAAGGAAGAACGAATCATTCTTATTCTGCTTTCTTTTATTATTTTTCATTTCTTTTCTTGTATCTTTTTACCGAATAGAGGAAGGTCATTCATTTCTTCCTATTTTCTCTCCGTCCCTCTTTCTTTCTTCCTAATATTGATGAAGAATAAAAATCAAATTATGCTTACGTTTTCCAAGATTATTCTTACATTCAATCATTTAATTAATGAAGAACAAAAGTTAAATTACCTTCGATCGAAATTACCCTTTCAAAGATGATGACATAAGAGTAAGCATTACCTAAAAAGAAAAGATAATAATAATACATTTTTTTACCAAATATAACTTTTCCAAAACAATAAACACTACTTTTATTATATTAACAGAAAATTTTGAGTATAGAAAATAAAATGAATGTTTTATAAGTATGTAAATATACTACAGTTATACTTTATAAGATATAATAGTAATTGGCAAGTTTATTAAAATATTTTCTTTATACTATCTCCTAATTGTTCTTTTTCTTTCCTATCGTATACTTTCACAACCCACCTTAATTATCCAAACAGAATATGTTATGCTTGAGACTAGCAAATAGGCATCTCGGGAGAATTCAGAATTTTGACACATCTTAAAGTATTAGGTCTCAAATTTAAGATTTTTTTGGTAAATAATTTGTTTGTGGATACCTATACGGCTTAAATAAATGTAAACTTACACGTAATTTGTAAGGTATTGCTTGTGCTACCTGAGATGAATTAATCTCACAATAAAATATGAGGTCCTCCTGAAAAAAACTAAAAAGGATAGTAAGAAGTGACTTAAATTCTAAATTAGATCAAATGTAATTTACACTTTAATATCAATTTCCTCAAATTTCAAATTAAAAACCTAAAAATATTACACTCTCCTAAATTATGCATTTGATTTTTGTCTACATGAAATGGTTGTGATCATCATCCTAATCTGGTTCCTCCTTCCAAGTGCTCGGGCCGACCCATCATTTTTACTTGAGCAGACGGACATTTTTGTTTCATCTGAATCGAAGCAGTGGGACCCACCACCGATTTAGACCTTAATCAACGGCGCAGATCAATCCCGAGTTGGTCAAATATAGTCCAAAATTCCAAATCAAACTAACAGACACACAGTATATATGATGCTCAATCAAGCACCTAAAGCATACGATTATATAAAATTCCACCTCCACTAACTCCTGGAACCACTACAATAAAGGGGATTGGATTCCTAGAGAGAGAGAGAGGGTGTGTTTTTCAGAGAGATAAAGTGATGCCTTCGGGGTGGAGGTGGTCGTATCGGTGGATCGAACTCAACCTATCTCTGCCGACTTCAATGTTCCGGTGGCCGAGGCTGTTCGTCTCATACTTGACGCCGAGCTGGACCCCACAGAGCCCGACTTGGCCGAGTACTCTCATCCCATGGGGATTCTCGCCGAGTTGGGACCCACAGAGCCTCCGCGGATGGTTGCCGGACCTCGATTTCTCCGTCGACGGCTTCGTCTGGTCTCTCGTCACGGCGTTCGAGTCCGTGGCCTTGGTGTCTATGCTCTGCTGCTTCTTCGTCTTCTGTGGTTGTACTTTCTGATCTCTGTATATACGACCTGTATCGATCTGGACTATGTTGTGTTAGAACATTTTGGTTGATTTGTTGTCGTCGTCGTCGGAATGTGACGTTGCCGGCCGCCGGCGACGGCTTGGGAGACAAGAGAATTCCGGCGGATTTGTCAACGTGGAGAGTCTGTAAGCGGTGATGAGGATTTGGACAATTGGTTGTCGGGCACGTGATGGTCAGGCACGTGATGTTTGCTGTCTGTTTTCCTTTTTTCTCCCTGTGTGGCCAGTGTAACTGCGAACCAGGGCTCACCACTTGACTGCGTGAAGGGTAGTTTTGTCAATTTACAACAAAATGCTTATCTTTTTTAATATAACAATTTAATATTAGTGTTTATTTTTGAGCCATTGTATTTATTTTATTTCCCTGCATTTCACTCACTCTTCATCTTTTTGTTTATTATTGGATAAAATGACACAATTGTTGTTAATTTTTTTTATTTATTTATCATATTATCTCAAAAATATTTTACATTTTACTTCTGATATTTTGTTATAGTACTATTTCCTTTATTAAAAAAGTAAAGTGAGATGATGAAATGATATCACATACCATTTCTTTTTTTAAAAGTAAATTACAAGGTTGTCTTTTATGATTTGAAAACTTTATAAATTGTCAATTCTTTACTCTCGTTTTTTTTGGTTGAATAAGACAAAAACTAAACTGAATTGTCAACTTATTTTTTGGGTAGATAACTAAATTGTCATATCTTTATTAATTTTGAAATTTTAAGAGGGAAATATAAATTAATTGCATGTGTTTTTGAAAAGTTAAAATTTTCAAAAGATTATTTTTGCTATTGGGTTATCAAATGTTACTACAAAAATATTCAAAATTGATGCGATCCATAATGTTGTACTCCAAACATTGAAATGATTTCATTTTTGACATTCCAATATTCCATCATGTATAAATTTTCAGTTTCATACCATGTAGGGAAATAAATTTTTAGATGGTTTCAAAAAATTGAAACCTCACATTATCGCAAAGGAATTCATCATTTTATAAAATTCTAAATTGGAGAACATGAAATTAAAATATATATATTTTTTAAAGCTTGAAATTTTTTATTATTATTATTTTAAATTTTAAGATCCATTTGTAATAGAACAGTTTTCACGTGGGTTGTGTGATGAAATTTGATTGAATTCAATCAGCCGGTAAACGGAAGCCAGTTCATAACTTGATGGTTACCAATTAATAGCAATATGTTCAACAAATTCCAATAATTTGCCTCATTATTATTTGTTTGGATTTTTTACTTTTTAAAAATTATCACTAATTAGGTAGAAATTTAGGGTCGTGAAAAGAATAAGAATATGATACTAAAAAGATTTAATATAATTACACACTTTCATGAACATGAATTTATTATACCATGATAGAAATTCTTAAATCAAACTGTTAAGTCTGAATAACATTGTTCATCTTTTAAATGAAGTATTAAATGATAATTATTTAAAATTTTATTCTTACAACCTACTTTTAAATGATAAATTTATTGTATTTTACCTGTGTAAAAAAAATGAAGTGTCTATGTAACAATCCATTTAATTAATGTAAAAAATTGATGGATGCACATGTGGATCTTATTAACTGAGGCCACGCAAGTAGTGTTTGTTCACATGATCATATCTATAACATCAATTAGGTTGTGCTATTGGAATTTAAAAAAACATTGGGATTGTTTCCAACCTTCCTCACCAACCCAATTTAAACGAGGTACTATCAACCATTCAAACTATCTCCTCTTTATCCTAATTTTGGTTGACAGTTACACGTTACAAACCACGTGTTATTTTGATTTGAGCATATTACATTGACTTCCACTAAAATTTAGATAAATTATAGATAAGTAATTTTGTTCAACATTTATTATTTTAATATCTCCTCAATTCTAAAATTGACTCTTAGGATATGTTTGGTATGATGAGTTTGAAGGGGAGGATAAGATTAGTTACGAGGGAACGGAAAGGGAAGCATAATTTTAATCATTCATTGTGTTTGGTTGGTCAATGAAGAAAAAGAAAGGGAAGGATAATAATTATGTTTGGAAAAAGAAAGGAAAGGGAAGAATAATAATAAATTTACTATTATACCCTTATTTTATATATATATATATAGATATAGATATAGTATACCTGCACAAACAAAAAACAAGCAAATCATTTCAGCTCCCCAGTCTCGCCTCCATCTCCATTATATATATATATGTTGAGGATGGATTCTGCGCAACCCGGATCTGATCTGATCCAATCCGACTTCCTGAATAGAGAGAAGAAAAAGTGATCCTACAAACACCGATGTGTTACCGGTGGAGTAGGCTCCGACGAACAAGTCAGTGGACGATTGAGTTAGGGTTTATTGCGTACCTCCAAACGTTGATTACCCCGCCTTTTTTATAGGGCTTAGGTTAAGATGTAACGTATAATTACCTTATTGTAATCTGTAGACTTAATCCTCATCGTAATCTTTAATCCTTATCACAATCTTTAATCCTTATCGTAATCTGTAAAGCCTATCTCAATCTATAATCCTTATCGTAATCTGTAGAGCATATCTCAATAGTGCGTTAATTTAGCAATCTTCCCTTAATTATGGATATTTAAATTATACATCCATCAGTTGCCCCCCGTTTCGGAGGATTGCTTGTCAAACCACCGGAACGTTAATTCCAAAATATCACACAATAATATATAATTAGAATTGCAGAGCCTTGTCTATTAGCCTGACTTATATTGTCATTTCGCGAATACAGTCGGGGGTCATAGTATCACATTGGCAGCTCGTATATGTGGCAAGCTCGTATATTTGTCGTATATTGGCAAGCTTGTATATTTGTCGTAGTGCCACATTGGCAGCTCGTATATGTGGCAAGCTGCCATGCCATGCTGCCGTGGCAAGCTGTCCTGCTGGCATGCTGCCGTTATTTGGCAAGTTGCCCTACTGGCATGCTACCTTTATTTGGCAGGCATGCTGCTTTTATTTGGCAAGCTACCCTGCTGGCATGCTGCCTTTATTTGGCAAACTGTTATGCTAGCATGCTGCCGTTATTTGGCAAGCTGCCCTGCTGACATGCTGCCTTTATTTGGCAAGCTGTCATGCTGGTATGCTGTCGTTATTTGGCAAGCTGCCCTGCTGACATGCTGCCTTTATTTGGCAAGCTGTCATGCTGGTATGCTGTCGTTATTTGGCAAGCTGCCCTACTGACATGCTGCCTTTATTTGGCAGACATGCTGCTTTTTTTGGCAAGCTGCCCTGCTGCCTTTATTTGGCAAGCTG
The DNA here is from genome assembly GCF_030987335.1 of Cornus florida. Classification (NCBI taxonomy): domain Eukaryota; kingdom Viridiplantae; phylum Streptophyta; class Magnoliopsida; order Cornales; family Cornaceae; genus Cornus; species Cornus florida. Next base: position 29,787,854 of record NW_026775572.1, read on the forward strand.
TCCTGCTGGCATGCTGCCGTTATTTGGCAAGCTGCCCTGCTGGCATGCTGCCTTTATTTGGCAGGCATGCTACTTTTATTTGGCAAGCTGCCCTGCTGGCATGCTGCCTTTATTTGGCAAGCTGTTATGCTAGCATGCTGCCGTTATTTAGCAAGCTGCCCTGCTAGCATGCTGCCTTTATTTGGCAGACATGCTGCTTTTATTTGGTAAGCTACCCTGCTGCCTTTATTTGGCAAGCTGTTATGCTAGCATGCTGCCGTTATTTGGCAAGCTGCCCTGCTGGCATACTGCCTTTATTTGGCAGGCATGCTGCTTTTATTTGGCAAGCTGCCCTGCTGGCATGCTGCCTTTATTTGGCAAGCTGTTATGCTAACATGCTGCCGTTATTTGGCAAGCTGCCCTGCCAGCATGCTGCCGTTATTTGGCAAGCTGCCCTGCTGACATGCTGCCTTTATTTGGCAAGCTGTCATGCTGCCTTTATTTGGCAAGCATGCTACTTTTATTTGGCAAGCTGCCCTGCTGCCTTTATTTGGCAAGCTGTTATGCTAGCATGCTGCCGTTATTTGGCAAGCTGCCCCGCCAGCATGCTGCCTTTATTTGGCAAGCTGCCCTGCTGGCATGCTGCCGTTATTTTATACTTGATTTTATTGACATCTTTAGTCGGCTCGTCCCTTTAATAAGGAAAGTAGATTAAGACGACTTTCACGCAGCTCGTAATAAGGTAAGTAGATGAATATGGGCTTCACTCAGCTCACCCTTTAACAAGGGAAGTAGATGTATACGAGCTTCACTCAGCTCACCCTTTAACAAGGGAAGTAGATGTATACGAGCTTCACTCAGCTCACCCTTTAACAGGGGAAGTAGATGTATACGAGCTTCACTCAGCTCACCCTTTAACAAGGGAAGTAGATTACTATGAGCTTCACCCAGCTCACCCTTTAATAAGGGAAGTAGATTATTATGAGCTTCACCCAGCTCGCCCTTTAACAAGGAAAGGAGATTATTATGAGCTTCACCCAGCTCGCCTGATAATATTTCTTTAGATGCTCAACATTCCATAGGTGAGGTAGTGGCTTTCCCTTTAAGTCCTCCAACCAGTATATTCCTGGTCGCTGACATCGCGTAACTTTGTACGGTCCTTCCCATTTGGGACCTAATTTCCCTATGGTTGAATCCTTAGTTGCCCAAGTAACTTTGCGGAGTACTAAATCTCCTACTGAGAACCTCCTAGGCTTGACCCGAGCATTGTAATACTTGGAAACCTTCTGTTGATAGGCAGCCATCCTAATATGGGCTAGGTCTCTCCTTTCTTCGATTAGGTCCAAGCTTATTTCCAACTCTCTTTCGTTCTGCTTGGGCTCGTAGTGCTCCGTCCTAAAACTTGTTAGGCCAAGCTCTACAGGTACTACGGCCTCACTTCCAAACGCTAAAAGAAAAGGGGTTTCCCCTGTAGGAGTCCTTGCAGTAGTACGGTAAGCCCACAGTACACTCGGCAGCTGCTCAGGCCATAGTCCCTTTGCAGCATCAAGTCGAGTCTTAATCATCTGAAGGATTGTTCTGTTAGTGACTTCGGCCTGTCCATTCGCCTGGGGATGTCCTGGCGATGAGAAATGAATTTGAATCCCGAGCTCGGAACAAAATTTTTTGAAGTCAGAGTTATCGAACTGTTTTGCATTGTCTGTGACAATCACTCTCTAGGAATCCCAAATCTGCAAACTATTGATTTCCATACGAACTTCCTTATATTGTTCTCTGTGATTTTGGCCAGAGGCTTAGCTTCTACCCATTTAGTGAAGTAATCAACCATAACAATGGCATACTTAGTCTGCCCTTTGCCTTTGACGAGAGGCCAATCAAGTCCATTCCCCATTGAGCAAATGGCCATGGTCCTGACATGGGAGTCATCTCTTCTGACGGTTGTCTCGGGATGTTGGCAAATCGTTGATATTTGTCGCACTTTTTAACGAAATCAAGTGCATCTTTTGGCATGGTGGGCCAATAGTATCCTTGTCGGATGGCCTTGTTAGCAAGTGACCTACCCCCAGCATGGTTTCCACAAACTCCTAGGTGGATCTCCCTTAAAATGTAGTCAGCTTCCTCGCTAGAAACGCATCGTAAATACGGCATGGAGAAGCTTCTCTTGTAAAGCACCCCTTTGATAAGCGTATACCTAGCTGCCCGCATCTTGACCTTTCGAGCTTCTGCTCGGTCTGTTGGTAGCACTCCATCCTTGATATATCTGATGATAGGATCTGCCCATTCCACACTCAATATCGCTTGTTGCACTTCAATTTGTCTCTCCTGAGATATAGATGGTTCGTCCAAATATTCCAGTGGTATATTCTTATTGATCTCAGGTTCTAATGCAGTAGCTAGCTGGGCTAAAGCGTCTGCTTTCCCATTCTCTTCTCGTGGTATTTGATGAATTGAGAATCTTTGGAAGTGATTCTTTAATTCCTTCACCTTTTGTAGGTAACTCTTCATCTTCTTGTCTCGTGCCTCATATTCCGCTTGAACTTGTCCAGCGACCAGCTGGGAGTCGGTGTACACCTTTAATTGCTCAACCCCTAGGGCATTTGCCACTTTTAATCCTGCTATCAAGGCTTCGTACTCTGCTTCGTTGTTGGTTGCTTTGAAACCAAACCGAAGTGCGTACTGTATACTTTCTCCCTTTGGGGAGACAAGAACAAGCCCCGCTCCGCTAGCCTGAACATTAGATGACCCATCCATGAACAAGTCCCAGACTACTTCTGGGCTCATCTGATCACTTAAACCTGGTTCTGTCGAAAATTGGGGTTGTTTCTCCTCTTCTGGAGGGGTAAACTCAGCTAAGAAATTAGCCAACACCTGAGTCTTTACTGCTGTTATTGGCTTATACTGAATGTCGAATTCCCCTAACTCTACTAACCACTTCATCAGTCGACCAGAGCTTTCTGGCTTGTGTAGGACCTGTCGAAGGGGTTGATCTGTTAGGACCACAATCGTATGCGCTTGAAAGTATGGTCTCAGTTTCCTGGCGGATACAATTAAAGCAAAGGCCAACTGTTCCATCCTTGGATATCTTTCCTCCGCACCCCTAAGTGCTTTGCTCACGAAGTATACTGGCCTTTGGACCCCTTCTTCTTCTCGTATCAGAGCTGAACTGATAGCTGTCGTGGAGACTGCAAGGTATATGTATAGTTCATCTCCCGGTATGGTTCGAGACAGTAGTAGGGGAGAACTAAGGTATTGCTTTAGTTCTTTGAATGCCTGCTCATACTCTAGGGTCTATTCAAAAGCCTTCCTTAGCACACGAAAGAAAGGTAGACACCTGTCAGTTGACCGAGAGATTAGCCTACTCAAGGCAGCAATCTTCCCTGTTAGTCGTTGTAGATCCTTGGTTGATCTTGGCGATCTCATGTCAATGACTGCTCGGATCTTCTCTGGATTGGCCTCAATTCGTCTTCTGCTTACCATATATCCCAAGAACTTTCCTGAGGAAACCCTAAAGGCACACTTGCTGGGGTTGAGTTTCATCTTATGCCTACGTACCTCGAAGGTCTCCTGCAGGTCAGTCAAATGATCTTCAGCTTTTAAGCTTTTCACCAACATGTCATCAACATATACCTCCATGTTTCTACCAATTTAACGCTTAAACATTGCATTCACTAGCCTCTGGTATGTTGCACCAGCATTCTTGAGCCCAAACGGCATTACTTTGTAACAGTACAAACCTCTATCAGTGATGAAGGCCATTTTTTCTCTATTTGAGGTGTACATAGATATCTGGTTGTATCCAGAATATGCATCCATGAAACTTAATAGTTCGTGTCCAACCGTTCCCTCAACGAGCATATCGATTCTTGGGAGAGGAAAGCTGTCCTTCGGGCAAGCCTTGTTAAGGTCGGTGAAATCCACACATAGCCTCCACTTTCCATTTACCTTCTTCACTAGGACCACATTTGCCAACCAGTCAGGATAGTACACCTCTTGAATAAAGTCGGCTTTTAAGAGCTTTTCCACCTCTTCTGATATAGCCTGATTCCTTTCTAGAGCAAAAGTCCTCCTCTTTTGTCTGATAGGTTTGAAGTCAGGATTTACATTTAGGCGGTGCTCCATGATAGTGGAGTCTATACCCGGCATGTCTTCATGTACCCATGCAAATACGTCTCGATTTTTCCTGAGGAATTGAGTAAGTTCATCTTTGATACCTGGGGGGAGTAAAGACCCTGTACTCACTTTTTTCTCGGGCTCACCATCACCAAGGATGACCTCTTCTAGCTCCTCTGTAGGTTCCGCTCTATGAAAGTTTGGTCTATCTTTCCCTTCCAGCCCTTCAATCGTAAATACCTCTTGCGATTTTGTTTTTCTGAGAGAGGCGACATAACATTCGCGAGCTATTATTTGGTCCCCTCTTAGCTCTCCCATACCATATTCAGTTAGGAAATACATCAGGATATGGTAAGTGGACGTGATTGCTTTCATGGCATTCAATGTTGTCCTCCCCAGGATAATATTATATGATGATGGGCAGTCCACCACTACAAAGTCCACCATTACAGTGACCTGCTTTGGATTGGCTCCTGCAGTAACTGGAAGGGTAACTGCCCCCAGTGGATATACTTTGTCGCCTGAAAATCCCACCAGTGGTGACTTCATGGGTCGGAGCTTCTCTCGGCCAATTTTCAATTTCTCGTACGCCCTAAGAAATAGTATGTCAGCCGAGCTACCATTGTCTATCAATATTCATCGAACAGTGAAATTAGCAACGACCATGGAAACTACCATAGGGTCATCATGGGGCTGGTGAATTCCCTTGTCATCTTCTTCAGAAAAGGTTATGACCGGCTCCTCAACTCGAGGTAATTTTGTTGGAGGACTTGTCATTCCAACTTCATTCACCTCTGAAAAACTCCGAATTCTCCTAGCATGAGCCCTCTGAGCCGAACTTGTCTCACCATGTGATACCCCTCGATTCTAGAGCCACGGGTGATCAAGTCCGAGCACAGATCCGAAGGATATCAAACAATTAATATTTAATCGAACACAAAATACAAAATGAATTTAAGAAATAATAATAAGCTGAAGGAATACTAAATTAAAAATCCTCAAATATAAATGTTTAAACTCTGACAATCCAAACTTCATAAGTTTACAACTCGGGAATCCATCTCCAGTGGACCCCTCATAAAAATCCAAACCGAGCGAAAATAAATAACTGAAGATAAAAGCCCAAATCGAATATCAGGAAAGAAGTCCTACATCGTCGGTAGAATGAAAGATCGTCTCTGCTCAGCTCGAACAAGCTCTAAGACCTCAACCATCCAACACCTGAAAAATAATAAGTGGGTCAGGCCTACTAGCAAGTTCTATACTACTACTACCCAAGCAGAGACCCGATACGCATGTACATCCTAACCAATCCAACAATAGCTAATAGTCCGTAGATAAATAAATAAATAAATATATATATATATATATATATATATATATAATCACACTACAGGACTCTCACTGGACTACAGGCCTATCTCAACCTGACTAGTAGGCACCATGCGAAAACGCACCTAAAGGTGGGCATGACTACCTAGCCCTAGCAGGGTACACATCCAACCATCATAGCCAGTTATGCATCCCAATGCATATACGCTCCCTAACAAACGACTCTGAGTCTCAGGCTCATATCGTGGCATCATAAAAATATATTTAAATTCCATTCCAAACCAAAGTGTCACTCAATTATTTATTGATTTGACACAGAAGACAGGTAGGACTAAACTTTTGTAGTTAATCCATCCCTTAATCCAGAGTAGGTAGGACTTAGCGTTCGTTTGAGCTAATCCCCCTAGTATGTCACCGTCCCATACCGGTGCATACAAACCATCCATTCAGTATTGATAATATATGTATAACGGCACAGCATATCAATATCAACATATCCAATCACAAGCATAACAAGAATGTTTAACTAGCATGCTTGTTCAATACATCCAGTACCTGATTCTCTAACAAGTTTTAAATGCAGAGAATAAATATAATCACCCTATAACTCACAACAAGCATAATAATAATAACAGTATTAACATGCTTATTGATACCAACTCCACAACATCCAATAAGTTGATATAAAGAACTCTTTGTAAACATCAACTAACTTCTGATTATATGATAACAGAATTTATATAAACTGACCTGTTTAAACTCATACCATTGTTACATGATTTAACCATAAACCCCTAATTCAATTGCTAACTTAGAATTTAACAACTTGAATCCTCTGCAAAAATCTTAACCATGTAAACTTCCTTAAAAGTGACTTACTGACACTTATTCCGATTATAATCATTCTGTAATCTAATATGATTAATTTAAATCACTGAAAAATGATTAAACAATATTCCCATTCCCAGACAAAATTGCAACTCATAGGGTTATGCACTTAAAATCCTCTGCCTCCAAAACAGTCCACAAGTTCACTTGAAAATACAACGGTTTAAAACTACCGACCTCTTTGTAATTTATTATGTATTAACACACCTTCAAAACTTTAATAAGACTTAGATGCTACTGGAACATCCCTGCATAGTTCCTAATAGCATCTGAAAACACCAAATTCTGAAACCCGTAGCCAAAACCATCACTGAAAAGGCGAAAAACTGAAAACCGTTGAAGGAGCCGGTTCCACACAAAGTGGAGCCGCCTCCACTACCAAGTAGAGCCGGCTCTACTACAAAGTAGAGCCTGCTCCACTTTTTAGTTGAGCCTGCTCTACTTGAAATAGAGCAGGCTCCTTCCCCTGTGCGTCGTTTTTCCAATCCCGGCGGTGTTCGGCTGTGTTGATCCTCCAAACCAAATTTCTTGCTGATTAAAATTAAGTCCTTGGGTGTTCAAAAGTTAATTAACTTCCTTGATTAAGAATCACATTCAGTGGAAACAAGAATTAAACAGAATAATCTAAAAACGCTTAACATGTACCTAAAAGAAAACATACTGTTCAACTTCTTCTCCAACTCCGGCAACTTGGTTCCTCCAACCCACGTTTCCTATGGATTAAAACTAAGTCCCAAAGGGCTCTAAAGTTGTTTAAGTTCATTACTTATTATTCAAAACCATATGAAACAAGAATTTCGCAAAACCATTTCTAAGTGGATTAAAACCCCTATAAGAACACATACTGTTCAAATTTGTTTAATCTTTCAAACCCACTTTCTTTCCAGTTTAAAACTAAAACCCAAGATGCTCCCGAGTAATTTCAATTCATTATTCATTAATTAAATTCAATTTGAAATAAGAATTAAACACAAACAGTTTAAAAACGAACAAAACACACATACAGGAAAACATACTGTTATGAAGCAATATACGTGTAAAGCAATTTAATTTAATCTTTATTTCATCCTAAGACTGTATTAGGGATGCAAAGAACACGGGTCAAAGAGATAGAGTTAGTTATAGAACTTGCCTTACACCGACGGTTCTTCACAAGTTCTCCGGTAACCTCTCTGTTTGCTCTTTCTTTCTCTGTCCCTCTATGCCTCCTTACGTTTTTTGTTTAATTGTTTCTCTCAACCCTAAACCACCGTAATGAGCCTATTTATAAACTTAAACTTTAAACCCTAATCCATGTATAATACAGCCTATAAGCAAACCTAGGTTATTCACTGTCGACTGTCAATGCAAACTATAAACCACGTGAAACTATATTCACGTGAAAACCAATTTAAATTTAATTTAACTTAAAACAATTTAATTACACCACATTAATTCCTCATTTATATTAAATTTCATAAATTCAAAGTAACATAAACAAAGAAGTAAATTAAGCCAAATTATCATAAGCAAAGAAGTAAATTAAAACCATTAGAGAAAATAGAACAATTAACTTAAAGTAAATCCCTAATTAAATAAAGTAAATCAATTAAACTTAAAAATGCAATTAAATAAATTCCAAAACTATCCTTCTAAAAATTAGGGGTATTACACACCACCACCAGCGAAGCCACCCGATATAACTCTGATCTCACCTATTGGTTGGTGTTGAGGAGGGCGATCATCTCGGCCCTCCTGGGCCGGGTTGGAGCCTCCTTTTCCATTTCTAGTTGTGAATTTGCGTAAATGACCTTTACGAACAAGGTTCTCGATCTGGTTTTTGAGGTCGAAACAATCTTCTGTGTTATGTCCATGATCCCGGTGAAACCTACAGTATTTATCTCGAGACCTCTTTGTTGGATCAGCTTTTAGCTTTGGCGGCCATTTTAATGATGCGTCATCTTGAATCTGCAGAAAGACTTGTTCTACAGATGTATTTAGGGGGGTATAGTTATTATACCTGCCTGGGCTCATTGGGCGGCGAGACGATCTGTCAGCCTGGTTGTATTCCGTTCAGGAGACCGATGGTGATGGCTCCTTTGTTGACCCCCTATTTAACTAAGCTCAACGTCGTTGTTAACCCTATGGGAGTCATTGTTGGATACTTCACTGTTTCTCTCCTCGTTGGGGGCGGCTAAGCGTTGCAAAATTATCGCATTTTGCTGGACTAACTGGTTCACCAGTTGTTCCAACGCTGCGATGCGTTCCTGATTGTTTGGGACGACGGGGGGTTGCCCCGTTGAAGTCCTTGCATCAGAAGCCTGCAACCCTTCGTCCTCGCCAGCAGCCAGACCAGATCGCAATCGAACCATGCTTTATTTAGAGAACAAAAATAATTTCCCACAGACGGCGCCAACTGTTGAGGATGGATTCTGCGCAACCCGGATCTGATCTGATCCAATCCGACTTCCTGAACAGAGAGAAGAAAAAGTGATCCTACAAACACCGGTGTGTTACCGGTGGAGTAGGCTCCGACGAACAAGTCAGTGGGCGGAGTAATCTCTTCAAAGAAATCAAGAAATTGAGTTAGGATTTATTGCGTACCTCCAAACGTTGATTAACCTACCTTTTTTATAGGGCTTAGGTTAAGATGTCACGTAAAATTACCTTATTGTAATCTGTAGACTTAATCCTCATCGTAATCTTTAATCCTTATCACAATCTTTAATCCTTATCATAATCTGTAAAGCCTATCTCAATTTGTAATCCTTATCGTAATCTGCAGAGCCTATCTCAATAGTGCGTTAATTTAGCAATCTTCCCTTAATTATGGATATTTAAATTATACATCCATCAATATATATAATATAATATAATAAAAGGAAAGAAAAATTTCTCTCTTGAACAAAGGCGATCCAGATCCAGCTGTAGCGACCTTCGTTCTTGAAGGTTCCGATCCAGGGCAAATCATTTCAGCCTCCCCAATCTCGGCCTCCATCTCTATTATTGTTCTCAACTCTCTCTCCTCTTTTTATAAGATTCAGAAGTTCAAAACCCAAACCCATATATTTCAGTTTATCTTTCTATCTGCAAGAATCAAAAATTCAAAACCCGTATCGGTATATCAGATTGTTCAGAAAATCAAAACCCATGTCTTTCAAGTTTCCATCGCCGCTGTTCTAGTTCGGGTTTGCCATCGCCGCTGTTCCAGTTCGGGTTCGCCGTTGCCCGCCGTCCCTCCATTCTTTCTGCAACTACTATCTTGTATGTATATTGATTTGAGGGTAAAATTGGTATCATCAACCATTGTCTTCCCTTTCCTTTAATTTCCTCCCATTTTTGGGAGGTTAAACAAATCACTGTAGAAGGCTATACATAACCCTCCAAACCCTTCCCTTTCCTATCCTTCCCTTCCATCCATTTTACCCAAACACAATTTTTTAGTCACCCTCTATCACCTTCCCTTCCCTTTCCTCCCATTTCCACTCTACCAAATTGAGCCTTAATATGAAAAGTTAGCAATGTTAATATATTATAATACATTTTATATAAAAGAATGATAAAAATGTCATTTTATAGAATTTAGTTATTAAATTTTTCAGAAACAAAACGGGTACCAAATCTCAAATTTATGACAATAAAGCTAAACGGACTATTTGTGTGGAATTTGCCTAAACCAAAGCAATTGTTGCTCGATATCATTTGAGTCATTAAGCGAAAAGCATAAAAATGGCCTTTTGATATTATATTAATGTTGAAAAAAAAGAGTGAAAAAAAAATATCATAATAATATTTAGGGAAAATTACATATAAATGGAGTCAAAGTTCCATATTTACTTAGAGGCTGAGTCAAAGTTCCATATTTCTCTAAAATGGATTGCTGAGGTGGCACATGATTTTTTACTGTTTAGAAATTGTGGTGCCTAAAATACCCTTCCGCGAAGGTACTACTTTTTCTTCGAAGTTACTACTTTTTTGAACTGAAGGTACTACTTTTTAGCGTCCAGGTACCATGTTTTTTAAACACCCGCGAAGGTACTACTTTTTCTCCGAAGGTACTACTTTTTTGAACTGAAGGCACTACTTTTTTAAACTGAAGGTACTACTTTTTTTATTAGGGAAGGACATTTTAGGCACCACAATTTTCTAAACAGTAAAAAATCATGTGCTACCTCAGCAATCCATTTTAGAGAAATATGAAATTTTGACTTAGTCTCTAAGTAAATATGGAACTTTCACTCCATTTATATGTAATTTTCCCTAATATTTATTTAAATGGAACTGGTTGCAGCGGGGCGGCACATATTTGATTATAATTAGAAATCAGGTTAATAATATCTTAATTTTTTATTGTTTTAGATAACTTGTTTATTCATTTGTTGGAGTGAGTTGTGATAATATCTTTTTCTTTCAATTTTTTAGTTATTTTAGTTGACTTGTTTGTTCATTTGTCAAAGTGAGTTAAGATGGGAGGGGGAAAGATAAATATTAAATGGCAAAAGATGGAAAGTTGTATTAATTTCTACGATTATTTTTGAAAAATGTGGAATGTGGAGGAGAAGGATATTATTAATTTTTTTTTTTTTTTTTTTTTTTTTTTTTTTTTTTTTTGTAATAGTTAAGTATAAAAATTAGGAGTTTTAATAGAAGGTGAATGAAAAATTTTAGGGTGAGTTAAGTTCTTCGCCCCAAACCTCATTTTAGTTAAGTCTAATAATATAAGAAAATAATAATTTTATGGCCTTCAAAATATAAGGAAACAAAAAATTTTAGCATATAAATAATAATATTTGGGCATTAATAACCATAAATAAATAAAAAATTTAGCAAGCCTAATACTATAAGTAAATAATAATTTTTGGGGCCTTGTAAAATAAGGAAACAAAATTTTTAAGAAGTCTAATAATATATAGAAGAGTCTTGTTTTTTGTTCCGACAAATAAAAATCTATTACTTCACCAAATTCATTGATAAAAATGTTGACTTGGTGATTGAGTTAAATTTATATTTACCAAATTTTTAATTTATACATACAACTTCTGTATACAACATCTATATTATTTAATGAATTGACTTTCACTTAATGGGTCGCAGTTGGTTGAAATTTAAACATCCTCCAAAAAAAAAAAAACGAAAATCTTAAAAAAGAATAAGAATCCAGAAAAACGATCTAAAAGAAATGAAGAATTACAAAAAACGATGTATTGTATATTTGCTAATTTTTCTTTGATTGGCACATATTTGTCATATATATGAGGAGAGAGTTGGAAAAGGAAAAAAAAAATAATAATAATAATAAAGGGGAAGTACATGGAATCGCATTAGCAAGGGGAAAAAAAATTAATTAGACCTTAGCCACCCTTCTTTTTTTTTTTTTTTTTTTTTCAATCCTTAACGTTCTCTTTAGAATTTATGGTTAGGGGAGTAAGATTTAGTTTATATACATATTTTAATTTTTGTTGAATTTTTTTAGAGTGAGGTTATTTATGTTTTAATTTTAGTCAAAATGTAAAATTAAATTGTATAATATATTATATAAAGTATAACATATAGAGTGGTATTTTACATATGGTAAAACAAAAGTAAATTTTTTTTTTTTTCCTCCCTTGTTGATTTGGCGCTCACTTAGTGATGACAAGACTATGTTGAGGAGGTGACGTTAATTACCACCGTTAGATGCTTAATGGATGTCGTCCACTAAGAGAGTAATTGGAGAAGATTTTTTTCCATCTATGTGGCTACTCATGTGTCAATTATAATACGACCGATTTTAAAATGTAAGAAAATTAATTATTTGGAAAGTTGTAGACTCCTTTCTAAGTTTTATCTAAATTTAGTATATTTGTTGTCTATTAAAGTTTTAATCATCATGTATATCAAATTGTATATATTTATTTTATATATACATCACATTGCATCTCTATAAGGGCTCTTGAGATATTTCAAATTGCATCTCATATATATAATTAGATTGTATATCCATTCTATATATAAAAAAGATTGTGCCTTTGATTATTAATATCCACATATTAGTTTGATAGGTATTTGTTAATTGCTATAATGATTAAAGCTAATGATTTATCTAAAACTCAAAAACAATAAACAATAAGAGAATTTTTTTTTAAAAAATAATAAAATTGCAAAGCATTGACAAATTATAAAATATTGATATTTGAGTAGCATGAAACTTGTTGTGAAAACAAAAGAGAAGATGATACGAAAAACTAAAAATATAAGGAAATGAGATATAGATAATTGAAAAGATTAGGAAAGGAAAAAGCACGTATCTTATAGAAATAATAACGAGTAGCAATAATGTTTATTTAAGTTAGAATTTTAGAATAATCACGTCATATTTTTTATGTATGTTGACTTTAAGTTTTTTATTAAAGTGGTCAATAATATCATTTTCCTATATAAATGATATCAAAACAGTTGTATTTGTTATATTCACTACAACTATTCGGTGCAATAATCATTTTTCTTGTTGTATTTGTTTTTCCTTTTGCCATAAAAGACAAGAAAATCTTTAAAATCATTAATGTACCGTCCCTTAAATTATAATACCTTAATTATCCTTTAAACACAGATGTCTTATGGGCTGGTGCCTCTAGTAGATTTTGGAATGCCAAACTTCGACTCTCTACATCTACTAATTATAACACTTTTTGCTAAAAAAAACTACATTTTATACAATTATAACTTTTTTTTACCTTCTTTACTTCCATTACTATTTTTTTTTTCTCATGCTATACTTTATTTATTTATTTTCTCTTTTTTATTATTATTTTTTTTTTGAGGTCCTCTCAAAGAAGATGATTTATTCCAAACTGATAATTTTATTTTTTGCAATCAAAAGATATAATTTATTTAAGGGAGGCGCTATTCGCACTATACTTTTCTACGTTTGTACTACAATTTTAAATGAAATGGCAATTATAACCTTAACTTTGCAAATAAATGATTATTACTTTTTAAATTACAAAACTGTCATTTTAGATTTTCTCTCCTTACCTCTAATCTTTAATATTTTAGGTCTCTTTTGGCAAAAAAAAAAAAAAAAAAATGAATAATATTTTGTTTCCAGAACCAAAAAGACTGAATCAAAAATTTTAAAAGTAACCATTAAAATACTTATCTCTTTTGATAGGAAAAAAAAAAAAACGCAAAAAAATATATTTATTGAAGAAATTATCTTTTTTGTCAAGATCAAAAACAAAAAGTACTAAAAAAGAGGATTAATATATATATATATTGAATAAATTATCTCTTTTGATAATACCCAAAAATATATATATTTCTATTGAATACATTATTTCTTTTGATGGAACCATAAAAAATCAGAAAAAAAGAAAGAAAAAGTTACCTCTTTTGATAGGACTGAAAAAAAAAAAAAAAAAAATCAACTTTGTTGAATAAATTATTTATTTTGACTGCAAAAAAAAAAAAAAAAAGAAAAAAAAAAGAAAAAAAAAGAAAGTTGTAACACCCCCACATTTTCCACGCATAAGTTGATCAGGCTTATACACGAAAAACGAGGGATATCAAAAACAATTGGCAATATACAAGCATGGAATACAAAATGATGGAATTAAAAGAATTTAGACAGGAAAGAAACATTAAATAATACAACATCCATCCAACCTTTATTTAATGCAGTACTTCATTACAACTTGGAAATCCTACGTCAGGGATCCTTAAATATAACCCTGAGAGTTCAACGTCAAAAGTAAATAAAAACTGAAACTGAAGTATTACATAAAACTTCTACCCTGCACTGGATCGTAAGAGTAGATGAGTTCGGATGATGGTCCCACACTGCTAACCTCAGCCTTGAAACGGATACTGACCGTATCCTGAAATAACAACAATGGTGGGTCAACCCCACGAGCAAGTCCTCTCTACTATGACCCAAATCAGAGAATCAAATAAATTAATCATTATGAATCGGATGAGTACTATATCTGTATACATCCTACGGGAACTATCCGATGTATAACATGACCTCAACCAGAATAGACGGTGATCACTTAGACTCACACTAGGTGGTTAAGTGTCGCCTTTCCCTACCCGGGAAATCAGCTATTATACATGGTGCACGGTACTGACAACACAGACTATAACGAACTACACAGTGATAACACCTCGCAAAGTACTGATGAATATACTGAGCATATAAATTAGGCAACACATGCCAACAATATTAATAAAGATACCGAGAATGTCAATTTAGGCAACACATGCCAATAATATTAATAAATATACCAAGTATGTCAGTTAGGCAACACATGCCAATAATATTAAACCACATACCCCGACAGCCACACATCTGTCTATCGCAACGAATGCATAAGGTATAAATGAGTCTAAACTTATTAGCCAGCTCATATGGTTCTATATGGCAACACATCCATATAATATAAATGCGACATAATTAAACAGTCCATTTATTTCCTGAAATGCACACAGCATAATAATCATGGTTTATATATCAATTAACAGTATAAACATCCTATAAGATATCATGGATAATTTATCTGACTAAAACCATGGCCTTATTTAATTTAACAGTAATGTTTGATACCATTAAATACGATAATAACACTTTTTATATTTAACAATGTCGTTAAATAAATCACATTAGTATCCGTACTGCGAACGAGCCAATAAATGCTTAGAAAAGATTAATCGGCCATAAGAATAAGTAACGGGTGTTAAAATAATAATTTCGTGGCCCGTTAAACCCGTAATTACCAACACAGTACCTAAAAATCCAAGTTTAAGGTTCTGGAATTTACAAAACAGGCCCTAAGGGTATTCTGGTAATTTCCAGCAGCTGTAGGGACCCCACACGCGCCCTCACGCGCCTCCCAGAGCCTCACCACGCGCAGCCTAACCTTCCCCACTCTCCCACGCGCCTCCACGCGCGTCTGGCATCAGCCACGCGCTCCCACGCGCGTCTGGAGAGTCCCACGCGCGCGCACGCGCTGCCACGCGCGCACTAGGGGTGCCTTGCTGACGCGGCGTGTGCTGGTTGGTCGGTTGCATCAGATTTCCTACGTGCGCGCCACACCGGATCAATCCACCTACATCTCCTCCATCCAACGTCCACGGATCCGGGTGTACCGCGGTATCATGGACCGCGATGCACCGGATCAATCAGACTCCACTAATGGCCAGGATGCGCGCGTACACCCTCCTATGGTGCGCCGCGTTGCACCGGATCACTCCGGTCGTCTCCCCCACTGCCGGCGACCGGAAAACTCGCCGGAAGGTCGCCGGAAATTGCAGAAAATGCCCGGAAAAATCTAGAAAATTCTAGAAAAATCCCTAAAGTCTTATTTAATTATTTTTAGCCATTATTAATTTCATAGGACATTAAATAAATATATACCATCCTATATAATTAAAATTCCATTAATTGAATAAAATAAAACTAATAATTTATTAACCTCTAAACCTTGGCTCTATGCATAAAACTAAGCTAAACAATTAATTTATTAATTCAAAGGGGAAAAGTAGATAATAACTTGCCTTTTTGGATTTAAAATAAATCCGCCGGTCTGCGCGTAGTCGGGTAAAATTGCCTACACCGGTCCAAGCTTCTTTCTCTTTCTCTTTTCCTTTCACTCTTATAAAATAGCTCTCTAGAATTTATACTTTGCTTCTAACTCCCTTTTTTTTTTTTCTAAGGCAAGCTAGTTAATTTATACACAAAATATATAATATAAATATTACAAATATCTAATTTATAATAACTTCTCACCCATTTCTCATATTCCTACCTATATGGCTTTAATTCCAACCATAACCATTGATGCAATCCTATCCTAATCTCTAATTTCATCATGACTTTGGTTTAATACTATTATTATAAATATTATTATTATTATTACTAATATTATTATTAATAAACTTTTATAATAATTATTATTATTATTATATTATTATTATTATTATTATTATTAAACTAATATAATTATTATTATTACAAAATAATACATTATATCATCATAATACTATATAACACAAATATAATACTCTAATTAACTAATATAGCTTTATTAAACATAATCAACAAATAAAAGTAATTAAAATAATACATGCACAATTAAATGAATAAATTTACTATTTTAACATACACAATTAATTTACATGCACAATTAAATGAATTTAATAAAATAATGTAGTATGCACAAATAAATAAAATTAATTAACCTAACACAAAATTAATTTAAATACATTCTTTAAAATTACGGGGTATTACATTCTCCCCCCCTAATAAAGGAATTTCGTCCCCGAAATTCACTACATACCTGTCTTAAAAAGTTCTGGATACTTGGCACGGATAATATCTTCCCGTTCCCAAGTAGACTCTGTAGCACTATGATGACTCCACTGTACACGTACTAATGGAATAGTCTTCGTGCGCAGTATCTGATTCCTACGATCGAGAATACAGTAAGGTTGTTCCAAATAGGTTGCATCGGGTTGCAACTCAATCTCACCCACATCAATGTGTTGGTATCGATCTTCATCCCGTAGAAATTTTCGCAGCATAGATACATGAAAAACATTATGTACCCTATGAAGATTATCTGGTAGAGCCAGACGATAAGCTACTGCCCCAATCCGATCTGTAATCATAAAAGGACCCACAAAACGAGGCGATAACTTACCCTTTGACCCAAACCGCATTACTCCCTTCATAGGAGAAACCTTAAGCAAAACCTGATCACCAACCTTAAACTCCAAAGCACGAGTTCGACGGTCAGCATAACTTTTCTGTCTGCTTTGAGCTGTACGCATCCGATCCCTAATGATAGCGATCTTTTCTGACGTGTCCTTAATAAATTCAGGACCCAAAAAGCTGTTCTCACCAACTCCAAGCCAACAGACAGGAGACCTACACGGTCTACCGTACAAAGCCTCAAATGGTGCCATACCAATAGTTTTCTGATAACTATTGTTATAAGCAAACTCTGAAAGCGGCAAATATTCCTCCCAATTGCCCTTAAAATCAAGAACACATGCCCGCAACATGTCTTCTAAAATCTGATTAACTCGCTCAGTCTGTCCATCTGTTTGAGGATGATAAGCAGTGCTAAGATATAGTTCTGTACCCAAAGCCTGCTGAAAGCTCCTCCAAAATCCTGATACAAACTTCGGATCTCTATCTGATACGATGGACAATGGTACACCATGAAGTTTCACCATTTCTGCAATATACAGCTTAGCATACTGTTCTGACGTAAAGTTTGAACGAACAGGCAGAAAGTGAGCGGACTTGGTCAATCTATCAACAATGACCCAAATAGAGTTGTGATTATGCTGTGAAGTAGGTAATCCCTCTATAAAGTCCATGGAAATACTTTCCCATTTCCACTCTGGTATGGGAAGTGGCTGTAACGATCCTGGCGGTCTCTGATGATCAATCTTAATCATCTGACAGGTGCTACATTTAGAGACAAAGATAGCTATATCTCTTTTCATGCCGGCCCACCAAAACTGGCGTTTCATGTCCTGATACATCTTGTCTCCCCCTGGATGTACAGAGAACTGAGAAGTGTGTGTCTCTCTCATCACAACATTTCTCAAATTATCAGCTGAAGGCACAATTAAACGTCCCTTGTACCTCAATCCTCCATCAGTCCCTATAGAATAAAAAGGAACATCTCCGGAGGCTAACTCCGAAACCCGATCAATACACTGTTGATCTGAGAGTTGCGCTTGAATGACCTGATGAATGATAGAAGGAGTTACTACCACACATGCCATAAAAGCGTCTGCTAACTCATCAACCGTCTTCAAAGCATCCCACTCTGTTGTAAACAAAGCTGAAAGGCTGACATAGGGTCGGCGGCTGAGTGCGTCTGCTACAACATTCGCTTTCCCTGGATGATACTGAATAGAGAAGTGATAGTCTTTCACGAATTCCAACCATCTGCGTTGTCTCATATTCAGTTCCCTCTGTGTGAACAAATACTGTAGACTCTTATGATCGCTAAACAATCGAAAAGTCTCCCCCAAAAGATAATGTCTCCAAATACGCAAGGCAAAAACCACTGCGGCGAGCTCTAGGTCGTGAGTCGGGTAATTAAGCTCATGAGGCTTAAGCTTCCTAGACCCATAAGAAACTGGTCGCTCTTCTTGCATCAACACACAACCCAAACCCTTCAGAGAAGCGTCGGTAAATACTAAATACTCGATTCCACTCTGTGGTGTGGCTAAGACAGGTGCAGAAGTTAACTTACTCTTCAATTCAGCAAAAGCAGTCTGACAAGAATCATCCCATACAAATGGTACATTCTTCTTAGTTAGATGAGTAAGTGGACCCGCAATTTTGGAAAATCCCTGGATGAACCGGCGATAATACCCCGCTAATCCCAGAAAACTGCGAATCTCTGTCGGTGAGGTAGGCTGTCCCCACTCCATAACGGCCGCAACCTTAGCTGGATCTACTGCTAACCCTTCTTCTGACACTACATGTCCCAGAAATTTGACCTCTTTCTGCCAAAATTCACACTTCTCAAACTTCGCAAACAACTGATGTTCTCGAAGTGTCTGCAATACTGTGCGTAAATGTCTGGCATGGTCCTTCTCCGACTTAGAGTAAACCAGAATATCATCAATGAAAACAATGACAAACTGATCTAAGTATTCTCTGAATACTCTATTCATCAAGTCCATAAAGACAGCTGGAGCGTTCGTCAAACCGAAAGGCATAACACGAAACTCATAAGATCCGTACCTCGTGAGAAATGCTGTCTTTGGAACATCTTGTTCTCTGACTCGTAGCTGATGATAACCAGACCTCAAATCGATCTTTGAGAAGTAAGTAGCTCCCTTCAACTGATCAAACAGGTCATCAATTCTGGGCAACGGGTACTTGTTGCGAATAGTGACCTTGTTCAGTTCTCTGTAATCAATACAAAGACGAAGAGATCCATCCTTCTTCTTGACAAACAGTACTGGTGCTCCCCATGGTGAAGTACTCCTGCGAATAAATCCCTGGCTGAGCAACTGTTGAATTTGATCTTTCAACTCTCGCATCTCCACTGGTGCCATTCGGTACGGTACCTTAGCAATAGGCGTAGTGCCTGGAGCTAAATCAATAACGAAATCTATCTCTCGACTCGGTGGCAAGCCTGGAATTTCCTGGAATACATCCTGGAATTCCTGTACTACCGGGATGCTGTCAAGAGATACCGCAGTCGCTTCCTGTGAGTCCTCCTCAAGAATGAATAAATAAGTGCTAGGCCCTCTATCAGGTTGTGGTACAACAAGAAGATACATCTCCTGTCCTGGTATGGAAAATACAATAGACTTTTCGTAACAGTTAACCTGAGCATGGTACTGAGATAACCAGTCCATCCCAAGTATAACATCATACGAATGCATATCTAACACTAACAAATTTGCAAGAAATCGAAGCCGGCCCATATCTATAAGGATATCACCGCTATACTCTCGTAAAATTGCGCCAACTCCCAATGGTGTATAAATATTAAGAGGTTGGTCACATAACTGAGTCGTCATACCAGATAAGATAACAAAAGATCTAGACACAAAAGAATGTGATGCACCAGTGTCAAACAGTATACGAGCAGTTCGACCATGTATAGAAAACATACCCTCAATAGCCTGAGGAGCTTGCGCATTATGTGGCATGAAGTTATAAACTCTGCCATGATGCAACTGCTGTGGAGGTTGTCCCGGAGGAAATGGTGGTGCTGGAAGTGCCGGAAAATTCTGAACTTGCCCACGTGGCATCGGTGGGGCCGGTAGAGGTAATGGCTGATTAGGTCTCGGCTGCCCATACTGTCCCTGCTTAGCTTTGGGACACATCTTGGCCGGATGCCCAATCTCTCTACAGTGATAACAACGTCCCGTAAAAGGACCTGCCTGCCTTCTCTGTTGATTTCCCGACCACTGTTCCTGTCCGGTCTGAGGTATCCCACCTTGTCTACCCTGATTAGGGACTCCATCCCTCTGCACATCTAGGTTTCCTTTGTTTTTCTTCCAAGGTGGATGTCCTTGAAATCTGCCCCGATCATTGGACTTGGCACCACTGCTGCTTCCTTTCTCCACTGTCTGGTAGTCTCGGTTAGTCCGCTTATCTCCCTTGGACTTCCGGTAATCACTCCTCATCTGGCAGTGCTGTAAGGCGGCATTAACCACCTGGATATAAGTAGTATATGCAGGACTACCTAAGATCACCACTTTAATCGGCCATATTAACCCCTTCACAAAGCGGTCTCTCTTCTTTTCTTCCGTATTGACCTCCTCTGGTGCAAATAATGACAAATTTATGAACTTCTGTTCATACTCAGCCACAGTCATATCTTCCTGTTGCAGATCCAGAAATTCGGTCTTCATCGCTGATCTTACTGACATAGGAAAATACTTGCCGTCAAAGCGAGTCTGAAATTCAGCATACGTCAATCTGGTCCTCTCATCGACAGTAGTAATAGACTCCCACCACTGCAATGCATTGCCTATCAGCATAAACGTAGCCAGCATCTGTTTCTGCACTTCGGTACAGATTACCATCCGAAGATGACGCTCGCTCTCCTGTTTCCACTGATATGCTAACAAGACATCTGTGGACCCCGCAAATGTCGGTGGATTTCCCCGAATGAACGAGTGACGAACTTTGTCCCATGACATTGGCTGTGCCACTGGTTCAGGAACAGGTACTATCGGAGGAGGTTGCTGGTTTCGTAGAGCAGATGCTACTCCTGCTGCCACAGCTCGTGCAATGATGTCAGCAACTTGAGGAGAAAATTCCTGATTCTCATTTTGAGTTGGGGAAATACTGCGATGACGGTTCGCATTCCTTGTCCCACGCCGAGACATCCTTCTTTTAAATTCAGAAAAATCTAACGTCAGTACATTATAATGGACCGACTAAAAGAATACGAAGAACCCTAATACTTAGGCTCTAATTATCAGAATACACAACGCGGAAGTATAGTAATCACAGATCCCTAAGACACTCGAACCTGGAATGCTCTGATACCAACTGTAACACCCCCACATTTTCCACGCATAAGTTGATCAGGCTTATACACGAAAAACGAGGGATATCAAAAACAATTGGCAATATACAAGCATGGAATACAAAATGATGGAATTAAAAGAATTTAGACAGGAAAGAAACATTAAATAATACAACATCCATCCAACCTTTATTTAATGCAGTACTTCATTACAACTTGGAAATCCTACGTCAGGGATCCTTAAATATAACCCTGAGAGTTCAACGTCAAAAGTAAATAAAAACTGAAACTGAAGTATTACATAAAACTTCTACCCTGCACTGGATCGTAAGAGTAGATGAGTTCGGATGATGGTCCCACACTGCTAACCTCAGCCTTGAAACGGATACTGACCGTATCCTGAAATAACAACAATGGTGGGTCAACCCCACGAGCAAGTCCTCTCTACTATGACCCAAATCAGAGAATCAAATAAATTAATCATTATGAATCGGATGAGTACTATATCTGTATACATCCTACGGGAACTATCCGATGTATAACATGACCTCAACCAGAATAGACGGTGATCACTTAGACTCACACTAGGTGGTTAAGTGTCGCCTTTCCCTACCCGGGAAATCAGCTATTATACATGGTGCACGGTACTGACAACACAGACTATAACGAACTACACAGTGATAACACCTCGCAAAGTACTGATGAATATACTGAGCATATAAATTAGGCAACACATGCCAACAATATTAATAAAGATACCGAGAATGTCAATTTAGGCAACACATGCCAATAATATTAATAAATATACCAAGTATGTCAGTTAGGCAACACATGCCAATAATATTAAACCACATACCCCGACAGCCACACATCTGTCTATCGCAACGAATGCATAAGGTATAAATGAGTCTAAACTTATTAGCCAGCTCATATGGTTCTATATGGCAACACATCCATATAATATAAATGCGACATAATTAAACAGTCCATTTATTTCCTGAAATGCACACAGCATAATAATCATGGTTTATATATCAATTAACAGTATAAACATCCTATAAGATATCATGGATAATTTATCTGACTAAAACCATGGCCTTATTTAATTTAACAGTAATGTTTGATACCATTAAATACGATAATAACACTTTTTATATTTAACAATGTCGTTAAATAAATCACATTAGTATCCGTACTGCGAACGAGCCAATAAATGCTTAGAAAAGATTAATCGGCCATAAGAATAAGTAACGGGTGTTAAAATAATAATTTCGTGGCCCGTTAAACCCGTAATTACCAACACAGTACCTAAAAATCCAAGTTTAAGGTTCTGGAATTTACAAAACAGGCCCTAAGGGTATTCTGGTAATTTCCAGCAGCTGTAGGGACCCCACACGCGCCCTCACGCGCCTCCCAGAGCCTCACCACGCGCAGCCTAACCTTCCCCACTCTCCCACGCGCCTCCACGCGCGTCTGGCATCAGCCACGCGCTCCCACGCGCGTCTGGAGAGTCCCACGCGCGCGCACGCGCTGCCACGCGCGCACTAGGGGTGCCTTGCTGACGCGGCGTGTGCTGGTTGGTCGGTTGCATCAGATTTCCTACGTGCGCGCCACACCGGATCAATCCACCTACATCTCCTCCATCCAACGTCCACGGATCCGGGTGTACCGCGGTATCATGGACCGCGATGCACCGGATCAATCAGACTCCACTAATGGCCAGGATGCGCGCGTACACCCTCCTATGGTGCGCCGCGTTGCACCGGATCACTCCGGTCGTCTCCCCCACTGCCGGCGACCGGAAAACTCGCCGGAAGGTCGCCGGAAATTGCAGAAAATGCCCGGAAAAATCTAGAAAATTCTAGAAAAATCCCTAAAGTCTTATTTAATTATTTTTAGCCATTATTAATTTCATAGGACATTAAATAAATATATACCATCCTATATAATTAAAATTCCATTAATTGAATAAAATAAAACTAATAATTTATTAACCTCTAAACCTTGGCTCTATGCATAAAACTAAGCTAAACAATTAATTTATTAATTCAAAGGGGAAAAGTAGATAATAACTTGCCTTTTTGGATTTAAAATAAATCCGCCGGTCTGCGCGTAGTCGGGTAAAATTGCCTACACCGGTCCAAGCTTCTTTCTCTTTCTCTTTTCCTTTCACTCTTATAAAATAGCTCTCTAGAATTTATACTTTGCTTCTAACTCCCTTTTTTTTTTTTCTAAGGCAAGCTAGTTAATTTATACACAAAATATATAATATAAATATTACAAATATCTAATTTATAATAACTTCTCACCCATTTCTCATATTCCTACCTATATGGCTTTAATTCCAACCATAACCATTGATGCAATCCTATCCTAATCTCTAATTTCATCATGACTTTGGTTTAATACTATTATTATAAATATTATTATTATTATTACTAATATTATTATTAATAAACTTTTATAATAATTATTATTATTATTATATTATTATTATTATTATTATTATTAAACTAATATAATTATTATTATTACAAAATAATACATTATATCATCATAATACTATATAACACAAATATAATACTCTAATTAACTAATATAGCTTTATTAAACATAATCAACAAATAAAAGTAATTAAAATAATACATGCACAATTAAATGAATAAATTTACTATTTTAACATACACAATTAATTTACATGCACAATTAAATGAATTTAATAAAATAATGTAGTATGCACAAATAAATAAAATTAATTAACCTAACACAAAATTAATTTAAATACATTCTTTAAAATTACGGGGTATTACAAAAGTAGTTACTAATAAATGGACAATACTTAGGTCCTCTGAGGATCTACAACATACTTACCCTGATGTGGATTAATAATAAATGGATACGTTCTATTTTAATTACCACCATCTTTGATTTGGTAAGTAAATATCTACCCACCATCTTTGATTTGGTAAATCCTTATTAGAGTGAGTATCTAAGTATTGTCTATTTATTAGTGAGGATTTACAATATACACACCATTGATTTAAACCAATAATAAATTGACAAGTGATCTTTAATTACCTGATTGATAGATATTTATATAAGAGATAGTGATTTGATTACTATATTTGATTTGGTAATTAAAAGAAGAAGTGTCCATTTATTATTGGTCCACCTCCGCGGTGAGTATGTTATAGATCCTCACTAGTGAGGACCTAAGTATTGTCTCTAATAAATTATCTCTTTTGATTGCCAAAAATAAAATTATGTGTATGAAATAAATTATCTTGTTTGAGAGAACCTTCGTAAACAAAAAGAAAAGGAAATATAGCATATGAAAAAAAAATAATAATAAATAAATAAAATAAATTAGTAAAGGAACTAAAGGAGGTAAAAAAATATATTAAATGCATAAAAGGTAGTTATGACATTATAAATTAAGGCATAGTGCATTAATGAATTGAAAGACCTTGTCATTTTATTTAAAAGAAAAATATAACTGCAGTGCAATTGGAGAAAAGTGGAGTGCTATTCAATTTTGGTTTTTTTTTGGTACAATCGAAATAATAATTTATTCAACAAAGTTAACTTTTTCGGTCAAAAGATGTAACTTTATTTTTTTGATAATTTTTTATAGGTCCCATCAAAAGAAATAATTTATTCAATAGAAATAACTTCTTTATTTTATTGGCCCTATCAAAAGAGATATTTTATTCAATATAGATTAAAAAAAATTAATCCTTTTTTTTTTTTTTTTTTTTTTTTGATTTTGACAAAATAAATAATTTATTCAATAAATATATTTTCTTTTGAGTTTTTTTTTTTTACCTTGTCAAAAGAGATAATTTTTTAATGGTTATTATTATTATTTTTTTGTCCGGTCAAAAGAGTCAATTTATTCAACATATATATATATATATATATATATATATATATATATTGTTTTTTGGTCATGTTAAAAAATGGGTTTAATTCATTTAGACTCCCCGTGGTTTTGTCAATACTTCAAGAAGACCCTCCACATTTACAAATCTTCAGTCAGACCCCCTGTCAGACACTGTTAGCGGAAAATGTTAAAGGAGGGAATGAAATGTCTATTTTACCCTTGTTCAAGATTAATATTTATTAGCAAAATACCACCTCTTTTATATATATATATATATATATATATATATATATATTCAGTAGTGTTCAATTGCTCCCTGGTGAGGAGGGAGCAATATACTAACTTTTATTCATAACCTTAGAATCTAATTTTACGGCTAATTGAAACAATAGTTATTTTAGGTAATTATTTTTCTTTTAATTAGTCATTAATTATGAAATGACTATATCGAATATTTTTTTTAAATAATAATAATAATATTTTTAAACTGATTAAACTTTAATATGCCCTTTTCTACCACTGTCGGTCTGTCACCACTACCCACCTCCTCCCCCACTGCCATGACCACTTCCTCCAACCATACCACAACACTGCCACCTCTATCACTACCATACTGTCACCCACCACCACCACATACACCAATAATTATAAGGACGCCAATTAATTTGTAAATTTGGTAATTCTTAGTCAAAAGTAGCCATTAAATCTGTCTGGGTGGAGGTGGTGTGGTGGTGGTGGCAGGATAGAGGTGACAGTGACAGTAGGGTGAGACAGTTCATGATTAAATATATATTTTTTCTTTAAGAATGTATTTAATATAGTCATTTTATAATTAATGATTAATTAAAATAATATTAATTTTCTAAAATAATTATTCTCCGCAATAGTCTTTGAATTAGATTTTAAGACTATGAATAAAAGTGATTATATTGTTCATGTTCACCGGCTAATAAAAGTGACTATATTGCTCCTGTTCACATGGAGTAATTGAAAATTACTTTTTATATATATTAATTACTGTTGTTTTTCCTTACTGCCGGCGCAAGTCCTTCTTGGATTGCTAAGCACATCAAATCATCAATACTACAAGACGACTTAATGGTGGCCGTTAAAGAATCCACGTGGATCACCGGTGACCCACTTTTGTCATAACGCGACCACGTTTAAGTAGCCGGGAAAACGAATAATCAGGTTGCTGTGAGGCGACTTGGTGATCGGAGTGTGGTAGCGACCATACAGGTCGTTGCAAGTTGCTTCGGGTATTGACTTGGGTCGCTAATAGTGAACCCGAGACTTGAGAGAGGTCGGTGACCATTGGGTCGCCGTCAATAATGTATTTCAGGTCGCCGCCAGAGACCTGGGTAAAGGAGAAGACGAAGAAGAGGGTGTATTCGTACCAATTGGTATTTGATCCAGCTACAGTGAAGAAAGATGGTATCAAAACCAATATCGAAAATTGGCGTCTGTCGCGTTGTCTTCCATCTTCATCCTGATCCTACTCGCCGTTTTTGATGTGTTTGACTGTCTCAGCCGTTCATCACTCAATGGTACGTGAAATTAAATAGATGAAAAAATTAGACTGGTTTTATGGGTAATTCGTTGTGAATTTGTGATCAATTGCCAGCTCTGTTGTTAATTGTTTTAGTTTGTATTTGTCGTTAGGTGAGCTCAATTCAAGCTGTCATATTCAATATATCAGTTGCTTTGAATGTGGATGTTTTTACAAAGAAAAAAGAGAGTACCCTTTTGCATTATAAGCAATACCTGCCATAATTTTCACAAAAAAGGGTAAATATATAAATAATTCGGACCATAGATTCACAATTTTGATGGAAAAAAAAAGAATAAAGAATATTAAAGAACTGAAAAATTATAGAAGTACTTGATATCATTGTCAAAACACATGAACAGTTTACAATTGAATGAAAATCTTCAATGTTGGGTTCAGTACACGGAACCAAGATTAAAATGCTCTCTCTATATTGTTCACCGATGCTTTTCTGGTGGAAGTCACTGAAGCTTTTCCGTTGGGTCTTGATGCACCGGTGTTGATATATCAATGTAACTCACGGTCTGAACTGTAGCAGGCCGTTTTTCTGAAGTTGGGTAGTTGAAGCAGAAGCTCTTTCCAGCCTATCATAGCGCCAAAACTGTTGCAAAAATCACTATTGAGCATGAAAAACCAGTGGAGTTCGTATGGACGACTGGGTAAGATCGTTAGACTGATATGGCTTTCACCACAGTTTGGAGCTCGCCGGAACTGGAGCGGTTTCAGTATAGTAAGTGAAGGTTGTAACTGTCTTTTTACTTCTTTTAAGGGTAAATTGGGCATTTTAGTAAATTTTTGCATGACATCAGCAAAAAAGGTCTTTGACCTTGTTTGGCCTTTACGTGAGGGGAGAAATTGATGCGAATTAGAAAAGTAAGGGTCTGAGTAGTGAGTATGCTTGAAGTATTGACAAACCGTAGGGGGTCTAAATGATATATATATATATATATATAATTTTGGAAGGAAAAGAAATGTAATGGAAGGTTTTGGACGGATATATTAAAACTAGGTGGATTGATTTTGTTATTTTTTCAAAAGTGGGAAATTGAAAGGAAAGAAAGAAAATACTAAAATTTTTAATAAAACTTTATTAATATTGTAGACATTAAAAATAATGGACTATCGGTGTTGACAAATTGACCCATCAATTATGGGTTTAATGTTTAATTAAGTTATTTAATTGGCCCAAACTTGGTCCATTTAAATTATTTAATTAGTCCAGCCCAAATAATTAAATGAAAAAATAATTATTCCTAATAAAATATATCTGAAATAATTATTTTTAAAGATAATTATCATAATATAGCTGGCTCGGTTCAGTTATGATTTTATCCTTGACATATGTCATCATCCTATTAATCCAAGAAGCCTACAAATAGAGGCCTTCAGAATTCAGAAATCTAGAATTCCAGAAAGAAATACAGAAACTCTGCTCCAAGCACATTGTAAAGACGAAGAAACTTTATTAATACCAAATTTGTCTTTATTTTTATAATAGACAAAATATATTAAATTGGGTATGGTGGTAAATTTATTAAATAATTTTATTTTCTTTCTTTCTCCAAATATGATTATTGTCATTTCATTTATTAGTCAATTAAACACAATAAGAGCTCGTTTAGATTGTTTTTCAATAGCTTAAAAATGCATTTATTTTAAAAAATTGCGTTTAGGTGTGTTTCGTAACTATTAAAACTACCAATTTTAGCTCAGTACTTTTGAATCAAGCTAAAATTTGGAGTTTTTGAAATTGGGTTGGAGTAGATGTTATATATTTTAGGTAATTATTTTTTCTTAACAATTATGCCATTTTTTCTTTTTATAAAGATAATTTGACCATTTCTTTTATTAAGTTACTATTATTAAATATAGTAATATTAGTACCAAACAAATTAAAAAATAATTAAATTGTTAAAAGTACTTTATAGAGTGCCACCAAACACCTTTTTATCACTAAACGCACTTTTTTAACAGCTCTATGAACAAAAACATTTTATTTATTTATTTTTTATTATTATTTTTTTCAACAATGTAAATGAGTTCCAAGTGTTTAACACTATCCTCCCATTTAAATTTTTTTTTTTTTTTTCTCACTCACAATTAACGTTATCATTTATTTTCTTTTCATTGTACTAAATATAGTCTTAGTGTAAAGTAAGAAAATCAGTTTATCATGGTCGTAGATTTTTTTTAACCTCGCAAGTAAAATTCAAAATGCAATGATACATCATTTTTTATAGGGTCAAATGCAGAAAACACCTTATAGTATGTTTACAGTACGCATCACACCCCTCGTATGCAAAAAACACCCATAAAGTTTTAATTTGGTGCAAATTTATCCCTCCTGATACATTTAAGTTATATTTTGACTAAATTGCCCTTATATACACATTTTAGATATTATTTAAAAATGCATCATTTTATAAAATGACGACAATGGTCATTTAGTACATGAGGGTGTGATACACACTATAATCATATTACATGGTGTTTTTTTTGCACTTTATAAACTATTGTTGTTTTCAATATTTTGATCATTTAGATTAGATTTAATTGAGAATATAGTTTTATTGTGATTTGAATAGTATGATGACGGTATGTGATTGGATACTCATTTGTTTGTTTGTTTTTTTAATTTTTTCAATAAATATTGATTACCCATTTGTTGTTATGTAAAAATTATATATATATATATATATATATATATATATATATATATTTGTAAAAATTTATTGCAAATTGTAAAGTTTTAAAAAATAAATGTATATTGTTTATATGCAATGAATAAGTATCTTTAATTTAATTTTGTAATTATATGTTTATTGATAACTACAATAAAATTTAATTGGGAATAATTTTTTCTTTTTATATATAATTATAAAAGGCACTGAAGTTTTCATTTCATATGATATATTGTACATTAATATGACAATTGTGACAACAAATATATTTTTTTTAAAGAGAGATAATACATTGTTAGCGGAAATATATTGAGAAAATTTTTTTTTTCCCGAAAAGATGAGAGAAAATCTTTAAAAGTGGGTTAAATATAGTTAATATGCATATAACAATACCAACAAGCCAGTGGCCTAGTGGTATTATTAAAGATGTTTTCTCCACTTGACCATTTTTTATAGTAATTTTTAATAATCTTTTGAAGGTTATTTAACATAATTAGTGATTTATTTGTGTATTTTTTTAAAGTCAATGTCATTATTAAAAACTTATTATTATTTTTACTAAATTAATGAGAAATTATAGATTTAAACATGAAACCACATCTCAAAATTTTAAAATTAAGAAATAAAAATAAATCTAAAAATTAAAATACGTTAGAAAAATATATGGTTTTGTTTACATATAAAACAAATATGTCTGGATGTGTGATTTTATAATTGAAATTCATTATGTTTGCTTAAATTAGTGACTAATTGAAGTCTCTTGTATTGATCATAATAGGTTTGTCTTTAAAATTCAAAATTATAAAATGGCATGCTCAACGTTGAAAAGTTTTCAACCCTAAGGATATTTCTAAATCACTTTAATTTATAACTTCTTATTGATCCTTTCTCCTGCCTTCATTTTATAATAATTATTTTTTTAAAAAGAACAAAAAGAAAAAAAAGATACATTCACTTTTTGAGACCTTTTCTTAATTATTTTATTTTTCATTATTATTTTAAAACTAACTTACTTTAATAGAGATGAAACTTGGGTGGTCTAACCCGAGTGTCGCTCACAAATTGTTCGTGTGGGGACAAGGTACCTGACCCGAGCAATTCGAAAAACTCGTGAAATTCAAGTGGCATGATATGGATTGAGATGTAAATAACTATTTTGAGACTTGTGCTGTTAGAACATGGCCCTTAGCCCGCCCAACGAACCCAAATCCCACCCTATTTACAAGGTCAACGAAGGCAGGTAATGGATTAGCATCGTCATTGGGTTTTCGTATGGGCCGTATGAAAATTTTTTTTTGACCCGCCTAAAATTTACTATAGAAATAAATTAATTTTTTGGGGTCAAAGCCCACCCCTGGATCCACCGCCCATCATTTTTTTTTTTTTTTTCTTTTTTTTTTTTGTGAGTTTACAACAAATCAAAATGACAATCATGAACCAGATCAGTAATATTCCATAAAATTTGTATCAAAACAGTATTACGAGAAATATGACCCTGCAATACATTTTTTTTCCTCGTTAAATGTCTCTCCTTGTTTTAGTTTTTGGGAATTCAAAACAAAATTAACAAATGATCAGCTTTGATCATTATAGCAACGGATAAATCTCTATCAAAACAGATAAAGAGATGAATGATCAGAGACACAATATGATATATACACACACAGTGCCGTAGCCGGGACAAGTGGGGGTAACCGAATTTTTAATTTTTTAAAATTAAATATAAAAAGATTTTTATATTTGTATTGTTGCTCCCTCTAAAATTTGACAATGCACACATAATATATTATATATATATATAACCAAAAACTCATTCACGGGAGGAACCATGCTTTTTGACTTTATCATAAACAAATAGATTATTTTAATCACATTTTCATCTTTAACATTTTTTACAATCCAAACAAAGTAAGAGGAATAACCATTTAACAATAGATAGAGTCTCTGCAGTGTGGCAGACAGGTAATTTGATATATATATTTTTATCATTTAAATTTATTATTATTTGATATTATAATTTTAATTAAAAAAATCATTAGTTATTACTATCAAAATTATTTTAGGGCTTGTTGTTCTTTTAAATTTTAGTTTGTGTTTTTATTTTTTTTCCCACATATGTGATATATTAGAACATATAGGTAACTATATTATTTTATTTTTCATATCTTATTCTTGATTCATTGAATATGATTTTTTTTATAATTACATTTAATTGAATGAACTCAATTTTGAAACAACAATAAATAATTTAAAAAATCGTTGTGAATATACTGAATAGAAATATTATGAATTAATGTTTTAATTTTTACATGTATTGTTTTGGTTCAAATTATATATATATACACACACACATTATTGTTATTAAAAATTGCCACTACAGAAGACAATTTTTGACTACGCCACTTTATACACACATACATATAATGAGTCTGATATATATAACATAAATGATTTGATATATATGTGTATATATATCTATCTATCAAGAGTCGAGGCACAATTGGATGTTTATCGTGATTGAAATTTTAATCACCAATAAATATACATACAGATAAAATCCTAGTAGGTTGATCGAAATTGACCCTTATTTTTTAAAAAATAGACGCTTAAATTTTCAAATAGTTAACGTTAAATCTTAAGATGGGTTTCTTTATATTTTACACATACTTATACAAAGGTTCCTTAGAAGGGTCAATTTTTTTTGTCAGGCTAAATAGCATAACTCTTTAACATTGTTATGTAAGTGAGTTGGATGACATGATTAAGAACATGAAACTCATTTATTATTGTTATGGTATTTGTCTAAAGTTGAATTATAGTAACCATTCAAAATAATTTAGTGATATCTATTTTACCTTTAATGTAAAAGGTGAGGATTTTAATTTTGCCGGAACAATTAGGCGTGCAAGTTTGTTAAAGCTTGTTGTTAAGGTTGAGATTAGGGGTACAATTTGGTCATTTTCTTAATTTTTTTATTTTAAAAAATCTTAATTTGATCCAACGCAAACTTTGAATAGGTTTGGGTATTTTTCAATTTAGGTTTTAATCTATTTTTTTAATCTGACCTCCATTTGGTTAGACTTACATACAGTCTCAGTTCTCAGTTGAATATTTGTCTCACTCTCACCTGATCAATCAAAGCCTAACTTGAATATTGTAAAACAAGTTTAAGGTTAAGCCCATTGGATGGCTTGATTGGATTGAGATTAAATAAAAAAACAAGGAAAAAAAAAAAAAATTGGATCATGGTTGCTTATAAAAATAAAAGGAAGGTTTTACAAATAGGTTCTGATGGTTTTTATGCTCTGAACTTCTAAACAAATGACCTCTTGAGAATTCGATTCATGTAATTGTTCAATTCGATACAGATCGACGATGGCTTGGAGGCAAATGATGTTCTTCCATGGAAGAGCACTGTCTTCACTTTTGAATTCGGTTGCTGGGTTCGCAAATTATTCATCGAAATCCACCCCATACTTGGGTATAATTTGTCTTAGGGTTTATGTATATCACATTTGCATAAGTTGGTTCGATTTTTGTGGCTTTGATGAAAACTTGAATGTGGGTCTGTTTTGTATTGTTGCAGTGAAGGTTGGAATACCAGAGTTTCTGAACGGAGTGGGCAAAGCCGTTGAGACCCATGTAGAAAAGCTTGAAAATGGGATTGGTGACTTCCAGAAGCTGCTCGTCACACGAAGTCGCAAGCTCAAGAGACTTGGCATCATCTCCTGCAAACATGTAGCAATCGTTTTCCTATCTTCTGATTCATCAATGATTTTTCAATTTTTCAATATATCTTTTAATGGGTTTTGACTATTTTTTATCAATTATGTGCTAGTTATAGTTTCGTGAAATTCTGGTTTCTGGGTAAATATTATCATGTTTGTTATATGGAGCAGTGTGCACATTTAAAAATGTGTGTATTTATGATTAATTTGTTACTACATGTGTGTGTTGGTTTAAATCCATAATCAACTGGTAGAAATCTAGAATAATGCAATAATTAAAGAGGGAATTTTAACAATGGTACCTCATTGATGATTAAACTTTATAATACCTTTGGGTTTTTTGTAGGACATCCTGAGAGAGCACTACCCCATTTTAAGACTTGTTCCTATGATGGGGCTGAAGAGGGTTTTTAAACCCTTATATATTACCAACACTAGTGGAGTCGGCTTGCCTACAAAAAAAAGGGTTTTGAAACCCTTATATATTACCAACAACAGGGGAGTCGGCTTGTCTAAAAAACAAATTTAGATCTCCATTCCCATAATGGAAACATAGATACTAATGGTTAGGATTAAATCCCGCCAAATAAAGTTGTAAAACCACGATCAAACGGTAATTAGACCACAAAATTGACAAGTACAACCTCAATCCATTAAATATGGATAATCACATTGCAATCCAATTTTAGACATAGGACCACAAAATGATTTTTTTTTTTTTTTTTTTAAAACCCAACGCTGTGTGGTGTTGCTTTGAACTCTATGATCTTCTCTGTATGTTACCATACTTCTTTTGGAGCTGGATATTTTGGTTGGTCTAGTGTGGTAGACTTTTTTATGGTCTTCATTTGCTGATTTTCTTCATTGATACTTCTCTGCAGTTAACTAGGATAAGTGATTAGTCAATTTTTGTGCAGGTGGTAGTCCGAGTTGAAATGAGGTCTATACCTTTAAAATGGATTTAGGACACCCTTAGGAGACTGGTTCTATTTGGATTTCTATGAGCATAAGCCAGAAACTTACTTACGTAACTTGGTAGGGGAAAGGATATGTGATCTTTCATCTTTTATTTGTTAGTAATGGTGGAAATATTTAAAGTTACTTCTGGCAAGAATATTCTTATTTTCTAGGAGCAAAATGTGAATTTGTGGAGTAGAATTTGTTTTAATCCATGCTGAATCATTGTCAAATTATCAGCATGTGAGTTTGGTTATTTTTTTCCTGTTATTTGTGAAATGGTTGATTGCTTTTATCATTTGGGTGACTTTATTTTAGATAACTCAAAGATGCAAGATGCTCACAATTTAGAGCAAAATCTGACAGTATGTTAGATTCTCGCAATATACGCAAAATGCAAGATGGCGTGAAAGATGATTAATGTGCAAAATAATCTCATTTCCTCCATGATCTGGA
This sequence comes from Cornus florida, assembly GCF_030987335.1. NCBI lineage: Eukaryota > Viridiplantae > Streptophyta > Magnoliopsida > Cornales > Cornaceae > Cornus > Cornus florida. Next base: position 29,822,398 of record NW_026775572.1, read on the forward strand.
TCTTGCAACTGCAGCATCAAAATTTCTGTTGGGTATGGGATCCTTCCATGGATAGCCTACATTTGTTCAGGCTACAATGGCCCGGTAACATGTAGCTTTTCTACTGGTATTGTAGTTCCATTCTTGCAGTCTAACTTTTAGATCATCCCTGTTAGGTGTTTTTTTTTTTTTTTGGGGTGCTTTCATTTTTCTTAAGGAAGCCATTATTTAAATTCAGCATATGGCTTCAGAGTATGCTTATGCTAAAGATCTGTATAGTTGCATATGCGTTACCCTGGGCTGATGGTAAAACTCTCAAATTTACTTTGTTATATTGCGATCGTGTTATCCTTCTTTGAGGCTTGCACGCCAACCCATTCAAGGTACCAGTAGGTATGAGCTTTTGGTTGTTGGAGAAATTGTCTCACTGGTCAAACATTGCTGGACAGCTTTATAGTTATAGTAAAGATGGATCTTAATTGCCCAAGGCCCAGTATAGATCTTCTCTTGGCTTCATGTCTACTGAAATCTTTATGCTGATGGTTCTTTTGTAGTTTTCTAAAAAAAAATTCTATAACCAGAAAATTATATGCAGGATGACATGGAAAATTTGTTGCTTATCATTTTAAAACAGAGGACCATCTGTGTCAATTATAGTTTCAAAGATGCCATTGCAAATCATTGTAGATGCGATCATTTTGTTTGTATTATATCATTTTATTATGTGCGCAATTAGGCATTCAAGACATTTTTTGGGTTTGAATTGTTCTGTCTCCAATCCATTTATGCTTCTTTCTATTTCGGTTGTCCGATTCTTGAGGACTCATGGTGTTGGTATAGTAGTTTGATTGCCTTTTGAATATAGGTTATAATCAAAGAGAAAAATCCTAATATCTGTCTCAGGAGTTGTTGGTGTTTTTATTCTAGATATCAATTACTCTGTTATTTGTTTAGTCCATCTACCCCAGCTGTAAACTAGATCAGAAATGTGCTACCTGGCCGTAGGTGAGTTGGCCTAGGTGGTGTCTTAAGAGCCAGTTGTCTCAATTTTTGAGTATTCTTGGTCCTAGCCAATGCATGTGGTTTGTGGATGATGCATCTGAAGGATTAGGCTCGACTCAAGAATCATTTGGGGACACCAAAAAGATTTTTTTTATAGAAAAGGTCATTTCTTGGTTAAGGGCTTAAACAACGTCCCAAAGAATCTCGTAGTCTTAAGGGGTTAAAGACCATCCTGAAGAAGTTCATAGTCTTAGTTTGGCTTTAGCCAAATAAGACCCCCCCCTCTTCTCTGTACTTAACTATTGTGAAAACAACACTGAAACATTGAAAGAATGAGAAGGGTTTAGCTATTGTCATATAAACAAGTGGCTCACTATGATCCCTCGAATCCAAAAACTGCTTGATGCTGATTCAAGATACCAAGCTACCGATTGACTTATGAATTATGATCAACAGCTTTAATGGGTGATTTGGGACATGTTATTTTGAAGATTAAAACAGTTGGGCAGGAGAACCTCAAATATGGTTTGTACATCTTGCCCATCTAAGTCTTAGACTACGTCATTTTCTTGGAGGTCAATTGGATTTATGGCTAAAGTTAAATATGTAAATGACATCAAACAATTTTTGTAACTGTTCAAGGCATACAAAGTATTTGCAACCATTTTTGTAGAAAAATGCTCAAATGTTAGGCCTTTGTCTAGTGTACCCTTTCCAACACTCTCAATTAATGTGGATGACATTGTGTAATAACCCTACGGCCATTTTTTCCCTCATTATTCCATTTTATGAGAGGCAAAAATGGAAGTTGACCTTGCTTCTAAACTGATGAAAGGGCAATCACAGTTCATAGTGGCCTTTGTCTTACGACTTTTCATGAGGGATATTGTGCAATACTTGCATTTCTGGTACTCTGCCTTTTAAACTAATTTTTGGAAACATCCATATCAATGTCCTTATTACTCAAAGACAGCATGCGTGTTTCTGAACAAGATTCCTTTAATTCATTTTATTTTTTTATATCTATCTTTTAATTTTTAATTTCTGTTCTCGTTTTTCGTTGTGCCTGCTTTAGAATTAGAAGATATGTTGGGGGACATATTTATGGCTACTTTTGATTTGAATTTGCTCATGAGCGCTAAGGCAGGGATTTTCGTTAGAATCCTATTTTTGGATAGATTAAACTTTTAAAGTCTTTTTGGTTGAATGTTGGCATTATTACACAACGCATACATTTTCATTCTTAAAAATGCATTACAACATCTAATTTTGCTGCTGCAGAGGAAGCTGATACTGAAATTCACTCACAAATATAGGCTGGGACTTTGGAGGCCTCTAGCTGAGCCTGTGAAATCTTAGAATCTCTTCAAATGGCTAGTCCTCTTCTCTTAGAACACCGAGATGTCATGAGATTGACTTCTGCAAAATGTGACTTGTGAACGTCAGTCCCATTTGGATGGTTTGGTGAATTATGTTGAAATACTGATGCATGATCCCCTAGATTTAGTTATGCGGATTTTTTCTTTATTTCAGATCAAGTGTCCTCGCTGTTGTTTTTCCGGTGTATCATTTATGATTTATTCTAGCAAAAGTGGACTTGGTGGGTTGGGGGTTGTTTAACCAGTTGGCAAGTTCTAGTCAGTTACTCCTTTTGTCTGTCATTGCTATGGTGAAGTTCTCAAATAATCCAACACTCTTATAATCATTTTTACACCAAATATCCACATTTCAGGTACTTCCAGTTTATGTGTGAATATTTGCAAGAATTATTTAATCAGGATATAATCTTTTATCGGATGAATATACTGGGGATATTACCCTTTCTTTCTTTGTTCAGTTTAAATAGAATCTTTTGCATTCATAGCTTCCGTGGTTCTCGTAGCATCTTGCTTAATACTTAGGTCTGAAGTTCTTGACTTCACTAATTCTCAATTTGGTGGATTTTAATTGTTAACTACCTTTTACTCTTTATGTCTTAGGTCTGATACCATATGAACTATCAACTACTCTAAAAGCTTAAGTGGTGTTGTGTAAATTTATGCATGGTCAATTTTTTTGAGACTTGAACACTCAACCTCTCCAAATTGAGAAGGAGAGCTTATACCATCTGTTCATTGGTAATGCATGTTTGAGATTGAAAATATAGGAACATTTTAAATATTTGAATTTATGGAAGATGGGCCAGCACAAAAATCTATTCCAAGCTGTTCCGACTTCCTAGTTATATCTGGACTAAACTTGACTATTCATATTTTTAGATCTGGAGACGTGTTATGTTTATTAATGTGTAAGGCTGTATATATATATATATATACCATCTGTGTGGTGAAAGGTTTCTATGTTAGAGATTAAAATCAGAAACTAAGGATGGTTGTTCCCACTTGGCTTTCATCAAGAATGGGTGTGTATAAGATTGAAATGAATGGTGTCACTGTTTATGCAAGAGTTTTGAATCGTGCAGATCTGGTTAACTCATGGATCGCAAAGTTTAAGTCTCAGCTTACGAGGCAGCTCGTAGGAATCGACATTAAGTTCAAAAAATGGAACCCTTGGCCAGTGATATTGCTACTCTATGCGGGAAGCAACTGTTTGATCATTCAAATGAGATATTTGGATTCAAAACCGGAGTTGAATACATCTGTTTTGTGGGTGTTGGAATGAATCAGATAGTTTCTCATATAAAGAATTGGTATAGTACTTGCTACTTTTTCCCTGAGAAATCACTAGAATTCAAAACAGGGGTTGGGTTGCCTGAACTGGTTGCTAGGGTTCGTACGAAGCCAGACCTTGCCGGGCGTGGGCTGGCAGAGTTGGGGAGTGAGGTTGGGGTTGATATCGGTGAATCCATCAGTGGAAGTTCGAATTCTACTAACTGCAACTGGGGAGCTAGGGTTTTCTCACATGAAGAGGTCAAGTATGCAATCACTGATGTTTATGCTTCTTATCAGATTGGAAACAAAATTGTGGAGCTCCCAAACATCGATGTTTATGCTGCTTATCAATGTGAGTGGTAAGTTTCTTGCCAAGACCAAAAAAGAAAAAGAAAAAGGTAAGTAGTGCTTTGTTACTTTCCCGATAAGGCCATGCATTGTGATTACTACACAATTTTATTTTATTTTATTTTTTTTGTGCTCTTAATATCACCTTTAATCTTATCTTCTCACTATTAATCATGATTAGGCAAAGAAAAAAATTGCCAACAAATTCTTTCTCTTAGTTATAATAATGTTAATTGCTTCATTTTAGTAACGAGTTTCATTTATCATTGAACGTTTGTCACAAAAGGTCCATCCTGTCCTGTCGCAGTGATATTTACTAAATGATTAATTATATTAATGACAATATGATAGTGTCATTCCCCATCATCACACAATCACTAATTATGATTAAGCGAAGAAAAAATTGCCTATAAATTTTCTCCCTTTGTTGTAATGTTCATCGCCTCATTTTAGTAACCAGTCCCATTTATCATTGAACATTTGTCACAAAATGTCCATCCTGCGCCTGGGATATTTACTAAATGACTAATTATATAAATGACAATATGATAGTGTCATTTCCGAGTCATCACACAATCACTAATCATGACTAAGCAAAGAATAAATTGCCTATTTACTAAATGACTAATTATATAAATGACAATATGATAGTGTCATTTCCCAGTCATCACAAAATCACTAATCATGATTAAGCAAAGAATAAATTGCCTACAAATTCTCTCCCTTAGTTGTAATGTTCATTCCCTCATTTTAGCAACGAGTTTCATTTATTTCTGAATGTTGTTTGTCCAAAAAGGTCCATCCTGTCTTACTAAATGATTAATTATATAAATGATAATATGATAGTGTCATTTCCCAGTCATCACACAATCACTAATCAGTAATCATAATTAAGCAAAGAAAAAATTGCCTACAAATTCTCTCCCTTAGTTGTAATGTTCATTGCCTTATTTTAGCAACGAGTATCATTTATCATTAAACGTTTGTCACAAAAGGTTCATTCTGTCGCAGTGATATTTACTAAATGATTAACTTTATAAATGACAATATGATATTGTCATTTCCCAGTTATCACACAATCACTAATCACGATTAAGCAAGGAAAAAATTGCCTATAACTTCTCTCCCTTGGTTATAATGTTCATTGCCTCATTTTAACAACGATTTATCATTGAACGTTTGTCACAAAAGGTCTGGCAGTGATATTTACTAAATGACTAATTATGTTAATGACAATATGATACTGTCATTTCTCGGTCATCACACAATCACTAATCATGATTAAGCGAAAAATAAATTGCCTATAAATTTTCTCCCTTGGTTGTAATATTCAAGTGAAAGAAATTGTACCGTCATTTCCACAATCACTTACATAATTCGAGAGAAAGAAATTGCACTTGTATTATGAAATTTTCCAGAGTATCCAAACTCTTAAAAAAAACAAAAATATTTTCAAAATAAGAAAAAGAGAGAGTAATTAATTCATTCTCTATCCCAAATGATTGCCGTCCAGATCGTCTGGTTGATAAAAATTGTCAGCATTGAACTGTTGTGAAGAAATATATATAATAGTAGCTAGTATGCTTTTTCATATATATATATATATATATATATATATATATCAGTCCATGGCAACTACTGCTTAATAACAAGCTATGAAACTGTTTTGATGCTGATTTGTGTGTCTTCTATTATTAATCTCATGATATGTACTAGCGAGTGTGTGGTAGTTAGGCCTATGCTGTGTGTGTGTGTGTGTAAACCATGTGTAAACATATACTATATTATTATATAACAGAAAGTTGAGTTATGTTTAAATTTTTCATCCAAACTTTTATTTGTAAAAATCAGATTGAGTTCATGTTGGTTTGGGACGACTCATCCAAGTCGCAACACTAAATGACGAGTATATTTTTGTTGCAATCATATTGAAACTAAAGCAAACCATTATTAGAGCTTAATTTGTTTATATTTCTGCATGTGAAATTAAGTTTTGATTTACCCAAAATAAATAAAAAAGGGATAATTTCACTCACACCCCCTGAGATTTGGCCAAATATCAGTCTAAAATATCTTTCGAAAATAACTATCATTCACATTGCAAACGTTTGCTCCGTTTTTCACTCACACCCCAAAAGTTAGTTGACAGGTGTGTCCGACCACTTTTTACATGTAAAAAGATATTCTTACCTTTTGACTTTGGTTTAACCCATTTAATTATTTCTTTAATGATTGAAATGATATAATTACCCTCATTTAGATACCTAAATTACCCTCCATTATTTTAATGACATTTTTGCCCTTCTCTAACCTTCAAAGACCATCATTGTTCTCAGTTCCGGCGACCATCACTAATCCAGTTCCAACAAGAGCTTGTTGGATTCTAAAGCTCAATCTTCACCATGGAAATTGCTGACTAAAAACTGTTGCGGCGAGGAAGGAAGATGGTCTTGTAGACACTAAAATTTTAGAGGATTTTGGTTTTGACAAATGGACCCATTAAATATGGGCATAATGTTTAATTAAGTTATTTAATTGGCCCAAGCTTGGTCCACTTAAATTATTTAATTAGCCCAGCTCAGATGGTTAAATAAAAAAAATAATTATTCCTAATAAAATATATTTGGAATAATTATTTTTAAGGATAATTATCACAATATATCCGGCCCGGTCCAGTTATGATTTTATCCTTATCAGGAGATGACACGTGTCATCATCCTATTAATCCAAGAAGCCTATAAATAGAGGCCTGGAGGAAGATGAAAGGGGTACACAAAGTCAGAATTCAGAAATCTAGAATTCCAGAGAGAAATACAGAAACTCTCATCCCCAACATCCAAACCCAAAAGCAGAGAACACCAAGCACATTAAATCGTGCCATTCTTTATCAAATTCCACGGTGATCAACAACAAGCACAGCCAAAGACGTGCCGTTCTTCATCAAATTCCACGGTGATTTAAGATCAAGCCTATGTAGCCCTTGGATCCAATCAACCAAAAAAAAAGGAGATCGAATCAGAGGACAAATTCTTTCTTTTATAAAGAATATTACAGAGGATTGTACCCCATCTATCCCAATTAATAAAATTATATTATTTGCTCCCTATTTTGTTTCTATTGCAGACTTACAAAATTTATGTGTATAAATTTGTTGCACGCCCGGTGGGACTTCCTTTGCCTCTCATCTCTTTCTCTTACCATCGAGTTTCTTTTCTATCAGATTCTATGGCTCCTCCTAAGACTCCGACAGAGAAGAAAGCCCAAAAGAACATCGTTACCGCAAAGGTCGACGCCAAAGCCACCATGAAAAGTGGCACGAAGGCCAAACCTAATGATGGAAGTACCTTGGCGGGCCCTGTGACACGTAACAAGTCCCAGGTGATGGCTTCATCCAAACATCAGCAAGACTTGGTGAAAATCAATCCTGCAAAGCCGGCGAATGTGAAAACTAAACATGTCAAGAACCCTGACGTTGTTCTAGAGGAGATTCCGCCACCAGATTTACCTCATTCCGTTTATGATGCTCACTCTAGTATCGGTTCACCCCCAAAGTCACCACGTCAGACTTCGGAGCAATCAATCACTTCAAGGAACGTTGACTCTCAAGGCCTATCATACTCAGATGTGGTCGCTGCTATGATGACTGGAGCTGCCACGGTGGAGGAATAACTAGCAATTATGTCTCGTGCCATTGAGAACCTCACAAAGACTGTTGAAGAGAAGGACTTACAAATCACTACGCTGATGAACAAATTGGAAGTTCAGACCTTCGGTGAATCACCAGTACAATCTGGGCATCCTATATCTTCCACAGCATTGCCAACGGGGAATCGTGCAACTTTCACACCACCACCGTCTGGGAATCCTACATCTTCCACAGCAATGCCGACGGAGAATCCTAATTCTACCGCACAAGGTACTCGCATGGAAGACCCCAAACAGACACCGGTGACAGAACAGGTGGTTAGTCAAAACCAGATACCGGTGACAGAACAGGCAGCTAGTCAAACCAATCATGCTTCTCCAGTCTCTTCATTATCTGTCGCACAATTGCAAGATATGATAACGAATACAATCCGAGCCCACTATGGAGGCGTCTCACAGAGCACTCTCATGTACTCAAAGCCCTATACAAAGAGAATCGACAATATGAGGATGCATGTAGGATACCAACCTCCGAAGATTTAGTAATTTGACGGAAAAGGTAACCCCAAGCAACACATTACCCATTTTGTCGAGACTTGTAACAATGCCGGAATGGAGGGGGACTTACTAGTTAAACAGTTTGTCCGTTCCCTTAAAGGAAATGCGTTCGAGTGGTACACTGACCTAAAGTTAGAGTCAATTGATAGTTGGGACCAAATGGAACGAGAATTCTTGAACAGGTTTTATAGCACTCGTTATACTGTTAGTATGATAGAGTTGACTAACACAAAGCAATGGAAGGATGAGCCTGTAATCGACTACATTAATCAGTGGAGAGCACTCAGTCTTGATTGCAAGGACCGATTGTCAGAAATCTCTGCTGTGGAGATGTGTATGCAGGGAATGCATTGGGGCCTTCTTTACATTCTGCAAGGTATAAAACCTCGCACATTTAAAGAATTGGTTACGCGTGCCCATGACATGGAGATCAGTATGAAATCTCATGACGGCAAAGGTCCCGTGGCCATAGATTCACGCAAGGATAAGAAAGACCGGAAGAAGGGCGATAAGTCTTCAAAGACCGCTGCTAAAGATTCCATGGCTATCTCATCACACCAATCAAGATATCTGTTAAAGATGATAAGAAGGATGATAAAAAACCTCGCCAGTTTCAAGAGAGGGAAAGACAACGTCTTATGCTAAATGAGTTAGAGAAGAAGGAATACCCCTTCCCCGATTCCGATGTCCCTGGCATCTTGGAATGTTTACTCGAAAGTAAAGTTATAGAACTTCCTGAATGCAAATGCCCTCAAGAGATGGGACGTGTCAACGATCCAAAATACTGTAAATATCATCATATTGTCAGTCATCCAATTGAGAAGTGTTTTATCTTCAAGGAGGTGGTGATGAACTTGGCAAAACAAGGAAAAATCTTGTTGGACACGGACGAAGTTGTAACTTCAAATCATACTATTGATACTGTGACAACCTCTGTCGTGGGGAGTGCTCGTTCTCAACTTTCAACTTCTGAGATATATTGCACAACCATCCAATTTGGCTCATTGGAACCAATCCCCATCTTTCTTGGCAAAGGGAGTGCATTTGACGTCTCAACCTTTGGAAGGTTTTTTCCTCGGGATGATGAAGAAGGATGGACTTTGGTGACAAGAAAGAAACCACGGAAGTAACGAGCTGACATTTTTCAGACTAGTTATGCTGACAGGGGGCAAAGGAAGAAGAAACCTCAATATCGCCATAAGCAGTCTGGCCATAACAAAAAAATGGGTCAAGAAGACACAGTCAACTAAACACGCCTCTATAAGTTAAAGGATCCAGAAGCCCATTACTTTGCAAGAGTTCTTTCCAGAAGGATATCTAGATAACGAAGTTGTGACAGCTTAGATGGTTTTAACTAAAACAAGCCCTGATGGTGAGAATAACAAGGATCAAGATGAAGCCCAGACTGTGGAGAATCATATAAAGGTTGCTGCCATCATTGAAAAGTCCGATGATGATGAAGTAGTCAGAGGTACGCTGGATTCATGTTATGCACCAATTATTTTCACTGACGAAGATCTTCAGTTGGGTTCGAAGCCACACAATTGTCCTCTTTTCGTTTCCGGTTACATAAAAGAATAAAGAGTTACTCGAATTCTTGTTGATGGTGGATCAGCGGTGAATCTCATGCCAAAATTTACGATGAAAAATCTCGGCATCACAGTCAACGAGTTATCTCGTAGCCGTCTTATTATTCAAGGTTTTAACTAAGGAGGACAGAGAGCTATTGGCATGATTCGGACAAAACTAATTATTGGCGAGCTTCAAGCTGAAACCTTATTCCATGTTATTGATACAAAGACGTCCTACAATTTGTTGTTAGGAAGGCCTTGGATACATAGTAATGGTGTCATTCCATCGACTCTTCATCAGTGCTTCAAATTCTACAAGAATGGCGTACAAACGGTTGTGGCGGACCATAAACCATTTACAGAAGCAGAATCTCACTTTGCCGATGCCAAGTCCTATATCGATCCTGATACACCTTCGGAAGTGCCTATCCCAAGTCATCCATCTATACAAGAGATTCAATATATAAAAACAAAAGAAGCGTTAAGTGATTCATTAGATGTTTCAGTGACAGACATTGTAAAGGTAGCTAAAACGCGAGGGGTCTCGATAAAATCACATCGGACGAAGCCTATTTTAAAGTATGTTCCAAAATCTTAATGACAAGAAGGGCAGTCACCTGTCATCGAGATAATTGAAACTAAGGAATTTAAATTGAAGAAGTTACAAACCAAGGAAAAAGAAGATATGCAAAAGCTGCAAGGAGAGTTAACTCTTCCTCTCACCAAGATTCAAAAGTCTTCGCCTTCCAAGTCTCCGTTAAAAGGGTTCGTACGGCCTTCTCAATCTCTGGTCGATCATGGATCACTTCCAAAACAAAAGACTGATGAAGGATTCGATCCTAAAGCATACCAACTCATGGCTAAGTCAGGGTATGATTTTACAAATCTTGCAAACCTTGGAAAACTAAATTCTGAGGTCACTGGTGAGAAAGTGCATGGCCTCAATGAGACACATAAGAAGTTGAAAGAACAAGGGCATAAGATCATTCCACCCAAGTCCGGTCTCGATTTCGTAACTTCTGAGCCACTTCGAATTCAAATCACAAAAAAAGGATAAGAAGTCAAACACTTTATACATTGGATTTAAAGAAGTTAACGATGAACAAAACCAACAAACTATGCATTAAAAATCAGTCTTCGATCGTATAGGAACTCCATGTGATCGAATATCTATATTCAATAGGTTGTCAAGCTAAAAGTCAAATGTTTCAAATTCTCATGTCAACAGTTTGCCTCGTACTTCTGTTTTTAACAGAATGAGCTTTCATAACCAAAGAAAAAAATCTCCACAACCTCCATTTCGAAAGACAGTATTTTTTCGGATTAGTACTATTATAGATACACCGTTAAGAAGCATCAATAGTGGAAAGTCAGAGGAAGTTAACATCGACGTGGTGAATAATAGTGAAGTTCAGAGCCTAGTGCCTTCGCGAATGAAACTTAAGACAGAGATAGAGGTCACCAATGATGTTACACTAAAAGCTCGAAGGCGAATCATTGTATTCACTCATCAATCAGAAAAAGTGGAGAGAACGGAAAACACTGGCGAATCATCTTGTGTTACTTTATACCACATTACTGTTGAAGAGGAACCTGACTCTAAGCAACCAGATGAAATTGAGAAAGCTCCACCAACACTAGAAGATGTGGGGCAGGCTACTGTTGATTAACTCAAGGAAATCAACTTAGGGACTGATGATCAGCCCAAACCAGTTTTCGTTAGTGCATTCCTAAGCCCCTCAGAAGAAATTGATTACTTTCAATTGTTGTCTGAGTACAAAGATGTCTTTGCTTGGACATACAAAGAGATGCCCGGTCTTGATCCTAAAATTGCAGTGCACAATCTCGCTGTCAAACATGGGACACGTCCGATTAAGCAGTCTCAACGTTTCTTCCGTCCAGAGCTAGTTCCGAGGATAGAGGAAGAACTCAACAAATTGATTGAAGTAGGGTTCATTCGTGAGGTCAAATATCCAACATGGATTTCGAGCATTGTTCCAGTGAAGAAGAAAAATTGACAGATTCGAATTTGTGTAGACTTTCGTGATTTGAATGAGGTATGGCCAAAAGATGATTTTCCTCTTCCCATCCTCGAGCTCACTGTAGATGCAACCACGGGGCATGAAGCTCTCTCATTTATGGATTGTTATTCCGGGTACAATCAGATAAAAATGACTCCGAAAGATGAGGAGTTAACTACTTTTCGCACTCCTAAAGCTATATATTGCTACAAAGTTATGCCCTTCGGACTCAAAAATGCGGGAGCAACATACCAGCGCGCTATGCAAAGGATCTTCGACGACATACTCCACAAGATTGTTAAATGTTATGTTGATGACTTGGTGGTAAAGACAAAAGAGCGAAGAAATCATTTACAGGATCTATGTACAGTTTTTAATCGCCTTCGAAAATATCAGCTCAAGATGAATCCCCTTAAGCATTTGGTGTGACTTCAGGGAAATTCCTGGGATATGTCGTGCGTTATCATGGTATTGAGATTGATCCTAATAAAGTTGAGGCCATTCAAAAGATGCCGCCATCAAAGAATTTACGTGAGCTTCGAAGTTTACAAGGTTAACTTGCGTTCATTCGTCGATTCATCTCAAATTTAGCTGGTCGTTGTAAGCCTTTTAACCGACTCTTGAAGAAAGATGTTCCATTTAATTGGGACCAATCATGCCAAAATGCTTTTGATAGCATCAAAAAAGTACCTTCTCAATTCTCCGGTATTGGGAGCACCGATACTTGGAAAGCTGCTCATACTTTACATTACTGCGCAAGAAGAATCACTGGGTGCCTTACTTGCTCAGAATAATGAAGAACATAAAGAGAATGCATTGTATTACTTAAGTCACAGACTCACCCCGACGGAGCGAAATTATCTTCCAATTGAAAAAATATGCCTCGCACTTGTCTTCGCCTCTAAGAAATTAAGGCATTATTTCTTGGCTCATACGATACATCTTATTGCAAGAGCTGATCCTCTCAAATATGTCATGTCTAAACCGGTCCTTTCTGGACGCTTGGCGAGGTGGTCAATTTTGTTCAACGAATTTGAAATTGTTTATGTGCCACGAAAAGCAGTGAAAGGATAAGTCTTAGCAGATTTCTTAGTTGACCCTATTCCAGCTGATTGGGAAATTTCTGAAGATTTTCCTAATGAAGAAGTCTTCCTTGTGGACATCCTCCCTCCATGGATGATGTTTTTCGATGGGGCAGCACGATCAGACGGGGCCGGAGCAGACGTAGTTTTTGTTTCTCCACAAAGACATGTTATTCCATACTCTTTTGCACTCATTGAAAACTGCTCAAATAATGTAGCTGAATATCAAGCCCTGATCATCGGCCTTCAAATGGCGAATGAGATGAAGATCACGAATCTTGAAATATATGGAGACTCTAAGTTGGTGATTAACCAACTTCTTAAAGAATATGAGGTTAAGAAAGATGATCTGGTGCTATACCATCATTATGCTTCTCATTTGTTGGAATGGCTTGATAGCGTCATGCTAGAACACATTCCAAGGAAAGAAAATTGGATAACTGATGCTTTGGCAAATTTAGCTACAACATTGGCGTTAACTGATGAGGACCTGGTTGATGTTCCTGTATGTCAACGATGGGTCTTGCCACAAGTCCTGGAAGATAAATTTGAAGAAAGTAATTTGGTTTCTTGTTGGACACAAGAGGAAGAAGACTGGAGGCTCCCTATCATTGATTATCTAGAACATGGAAAGCTTCCCGAAGACATACGCTACAAGACTGAAATACGAAGATGAGCACCTCGTTTCATTTATTACAATGATACGCTGTATAGGCGATCATATGAGGGCCTTTTGCTTCGCTGCCTTGGAAATGACGAAGTAACTCATGCAATGAAGGAGGCACATTCTGGGATTTATGGAGCCCATCAATCTGGTCCAAAGCTTCACTTTCGCATCAAAAGAATGGGTTATTATTGGCCCACCATGGTCAAGGACTGCTTGGAGTATGCGAAGAGGTGTCAAGCCTATCAATTTTATGCTAACTTCATACACTAACCACCGGAGCCGTTGCACCCTACTGTGACGTCATGGCCATTCGACGCATGGGGATTAGATGTAGTTGGTCCTCTAGAAAATTCTTCAAAGTATATCTTGGCTGCCACTGATTATTTTTCTAAATGGACGGAAGCTGCACCCTATAAACATGTGAAAAAGGAAACAGTGGTTGATTTCATCAAGTCTAACCTTATTTATCGATATGGTGTCCCTCAATACATCATTATTGATAATGGGACGAATTTAAAAAACAGTTGGGTGACCAACCTTTGCGAGAAGTTTGGCTTCAAACAACGTAAATCCTCCATATACAATGCCTTTGCAAATGGTCTCGCGGAAGCATTCAATAAAACTCTTTGTGAGTTATTGAAGAAAGTAGTCAACCAGACAAAGAGAGATTGGCATGAGCGAATGAAAGAAGCATTGTGGGCATACCGCACTACGCATCGTCCACCTACTCAAGCAACTCCGTATTCTCTTGTCTATGGCGTGGAAGCGGTTCTTCCATTGGAACAACAGATCCCTTCGTTAAGGATAGCCATACAAGAAGGTCTTACAAGTGAAGAAAATGCCATCTTACGTCTTCAAGAACTAGAAGCATTGTATGGGAAGAGATTATAAGCTCAACAACAGCTAAAGTGTTATCAAACTCGACTTTCGAAAGCATTTAATAAGAAAGTTTGATCTTGATCATTTCAAGTTCGAGACTTAGTATTAGCTATTCGTAGACCAATTGTCATGAATCGCAAGGGAAATAAATTTATATCCAAATGGGATAAACCATATGTTGTTTGCAAAGTTTATACTAACGGCGCATATCTCATTATTGATGAAGACGCAGTAAGAGTGGGGCCCATTAATGGTAAGTTCCTAAAGCGCTACTATCCATGAAGGCAATGCTCCTAATCGTATGAGTTTAAACTGCACTATGCTCCTGGCCTGCACGAGCTAAAACTGTGTACGGCCCAAAAAAAAAAAAAAAATTCATGTCTCTTTTGAACTACGTGATGACTTGATCCCTCATTTGAGGGTATGTAGGCAGCTTAGAATTTCATTCTAAGTTCAGTATGATGAAAAAATAAAAATAAAAAACTCACTCCTTAACATGAGTTTAAACTATCTCCCAAAAAAAAAAAAAAAAGTCAAGAACTCTTTGATACGAGTAGAAACTGTCTGGAAGAAGAAAAAAAATTGAACTACGTGATGACTTGATCCCTGTTCAGGGTACGTAGGCATCTTGGAGGCCTGTTCCAAGTTCAGTCCACCATAAAAAAAAACTCCTTAAAATTGCAAAATGGCAAAGTCACTCATCAGGAGATATCAAAAGTGCTCGTCGTACCTGTCAACTTGGCACGCCACCAAAGTGTAGCTGCAAAGGAAAATTTGATCCATCGCCAACGTGTAGCTGCAAACAATAATTTTGGTTCGTCGCCAGAATTGTAGCTGGAAAGGAAAATTTGATCCGTCGGCAAAGTGTAGTTTCAAAGAATAATTTCAATGATTTTTGGTTCAACGTCAAGGTGTCGTTATAAAAAATGACTTGCCGCCAAGGTGTCGCCGAAGAATCCGGTTCTTCATCAAGGTGTCGCTGGAAGAAATAAATAAATTCGATTTGCCGCCAAGGTGTTGTTGAAGAATCCGGTTGGTCATCAAGGTGTCGCTGGAAGAAATAAATAAAATTGACTTTCTACCAAGGCGTCGCTGAAGAATCCGGTTCATCACCATGGTATTGTTGTGACAAAATTTTGACTCACCGTTGAGGTGTCGTTGAAGAAAAATAATAATAATTCTGCTCGCCGCCGAGGTATTGCTGAAAGCGAAATTTGGCTTTCCGTTGAGGTGTTGTTGAAGGAAAAAATTAGGCCCACCGCCAAAGTGTAGCTGCAAACAATAAAACCATAAAGAATATTAGTGGCTGGGTACCAACATTCGAGGAATGCTTTGAATACATCTTCATGGCGATCATATGAAAATAGGGAGGCGAATATAACACCATATAGTTGTTATTTTGATAGAAAGTAATTGTAACGCGCCAAGACATCTTCTAACCACTCCCAATATAGTTCGGTGTATGGCAATTCAGCAAAAAGTATACAGGGAATACTCCATGATACTTCATTCGCCTGAACATTGAGACCCAAAAGTGAAAACTGGTTTTTTTCAAACTCTCTCATAAAGTGAAGAATTTAGTATTAAGGCTTCCGAGATAATAGATTCTTTATTAATCTGATCAAGACCGAAGTTGGTGAAGTTGCAAGTGGCTTTGCATGTCCAATGAAGTCGATAATTTAATATCAAGTTCAATGGATTCTTTATTAATCTGATCAAGACCAAAGTTGGTGAGGTCGGCTGTAGCCTTGCATGTCCAACGAGAAGAACAATGTTCATTATTGGGATCAGGCATTTGAATACGTGTCCAACGAGAAGAACAATGTTCATTGTCGGGATTAGG
This sequence comes from Cornus florida, assembly GCF_030987335.1. Lineage (NCBI taxonomy): Eukaryota > Viridiplantae > Streptophyta > Magnoliopsida > Cornales > Cornaceae > Cornus > Cornus florida. Next base: position 29,838,644 of record NW_026775572.1, read on the forward strand.
CATTTGAATGTGTGTCCAATGAGAAGAACATTGTTCATTGTCGGGATCAGGCATTTAAATGCGTGTCCAATGAGAAGAATAATATTCACTATCAAGATCAGGCATATGAATGGCATTATGACCGAGAAGTGAGTTGGATACGCTTAATGTGGTTTCTTGGCTTCTTTGACTATTTTCGCTCTCTAAGATCGTCATCTTTTGCTTTGTAAAATACTTGAATACCACCATGATGGAATAACAAACAAAATTCGAAACCGATCAGTGTTGTTTGAGAGAATGATTCAATTTTATGCTTCGATTGACAAAATTCTCGTCAGTGTTTTCTTTCGGGAACCTGAAAAAAAGATAAAAATAAAAATAAAAATAAAAGTTGATTTGGTCAAGCATAGAGACGGTGGAGTTATTCGGTCGTTGGATGTGTGTTCTTCATATATGGCGTAGAGATGATTTTATATCATGTGAGTAATAAAGTGAATGGAGAAAAAGACGAAACAGAGAAACAACTATTAGTTTAAAGAATGAAAGTTGGCTCTGGACTGTTGGTTTGACGACGTAGCAAGACGATCGGAGTTCGTTGATATTGTTGTCATCACTGACATTCTCCTTCCAAGTACCGAATTAATGGAGTCTAATTTGATGCAGAGTTACATGCAGTCCACCAAGCGGAAGATGGCAACCATGCCGTTGTGGGAATCTTATATAAATTTGGCCAAGCCGATTCACTTTTCGCTAGGATGCATAAAAGTTGGATGAACTGAGTAAAGAGAAGTGTGAACACCATCATGAAGTTCAAATTCCAGTTGGTATATTTGATCTGAATCAAAGTAGAGCGAATTATCCACACCAGAAAGAATTACAATTATTGTGGTTCTCCCATAACTCTTCCATGCAACGAGAATGTAATCCGGCAACCCAGTTGATTATTTCCTCAAGTTGGCTCCTTTGATTGGTTTAAGCTTTTCTAAATAAATAAATAAGTAAAAAAAAAAAAAATCAATTTGGTACTTACGTAATTGACGAATCTGGGTGTGTTTTGCAGTGATGGGTTATGCAAGTCTTGGCGTTAGGTAGTTAGCCACAACAAAAAAGAGCGGAAAAATAGAAAAGAGAAAAAAAGAAGAAAAAGAAAAAGGAAAAAAAAAGTGCATGAAAAAAAAAAAAAAAAAAACGCATGGAAAAAAAAAGGAAAGAAAAAAAAAAAAAAATCATACCGATTATGTGTTCAAGCAGAGGCTGCAATCCAACATATTCTTCAGAGGTTGTAATTTGACAAGTCTTCAGAGAATTTGGAATTGATGACAAATCCTATGACATAGGTGGTATATATAGGCAACAAAATACCTCCTATATGTACTGAGATTTGTATAAATCAATTCAAATAGGAAAGTAAAATTTTAATCCAAAGTTGGATAGAAAAGGAAAAGAGGAGAAAATCTTACAATCCAAAGTGGGATAGGAAAGCAAAAAAAAAAAAAAAAAAAATGAAAAAGTTGGATACTTCAAGTCCCACTTGAAAAAGGAAATAAGTCCTGTCAAATTTGGGACTCGAAGTGGGGGTAATTTGTAAACACTAAAATTTTAGTGGATTTTGGTTTTGACAAATGAACTCATTAAATATGGGCATAATGTTTAATTAAGTTATTTAATTGGCCCAAGCTTGGTTCACTTAAATTATTTAATTAGCCCAGCCCAGATGGTTAAATAAAAAGAATAATTATTCCTAATAAAATATATTTGGAATAATTATTTTTAAGGAAAATTATCACAATATAACCGGCCCGGTCCAGTTATGATTTTATCCTTATCAGGAGATGACACGTGTCATCATCTTATTAATCCAAGAAGCCTATAAATAGAGGCCTGGAGGAAGAAGAAAGGGGTACACAAAGTCAAAATTCAGAAATCTAGAATTCCAGAGAGAAATACAGAAACTCTCATCCCTAACTTCTAAACCCAAAAGCGGAGAACACCAAGCACATCAAATCGTGCTGTTCTTCATCAAATTTCACGGTGATCAACAACAAGCACAACCAAAGACGTGCCGTTCTTCATCAAATTCCACGGTGATTCAAGATCAAGCCTGTGCAGCCCTTGGATCCAATCAACAAAAAAAAAAGGAGATTGAATCAGAGGACAAATTCTTTCTTTTGTAAAGAATATTACAGAGGATTGTACCCCATCTATCCAAATTAATATAATTATATTATTTGCTTCCTATTTTGTTTCTTTTGTAGACTTACAAAATTTGTGTGTACAGGTCCAGAGACCCATTGTTCCAAGCTCGACCACATGCCTCTCACAGTGCCGAGGACAGAAGCCACGTTGTCTGAGCATGTCATTTGAGCATTATCAGTTGAGTTTTTGCCGTTCATTACTGTTGCCGAGAATGGGTTTTGTTCTCCCTGTGCTATTTTCCTGTTATGTTTCTCTCACTATGTTTTGGTATCAATAACCAATGGTGGTAATAATTAATTGGAAGCAAAATGCCTAATAACATACACAGTTGAGAGAGAGAGTATGGCAATGAACATGATAAATTAATTACTGAATCAATTTACTATTACTATGAACATGATAAATTAATTATTGGATATTGATAATTGAGAATGGCTATGTTGAGATTGAATTTTACTATTAATATGGGTATTTTGAGATGGACTCTTGGTTCCAGTGACATGCAGTGTAACACTAAATCATGTCCAAAACAATCAGTATTGGATCTCCATCCCCTTGAGATATTGAAATTAATATATATATATATATATATATATATATATATATATATATATATATAAGAAAACAAATCATTAATTAGCTAGATGTTATGATGGTTCGTGATATATGGATATAGAGAGAAATAGAGAGAGAGACAGCGTGGGCATTTGAGATGGTTTGATCGAGTTGGCCAAGATTCGAGATGGGAAGGGGCAGCACTCAAATTTCAATTACATACTGAAACAAAAGGATTTCAATTACATACATTTATATATCAATAATATATAGATAAACATACATATATGTAACAATTTAGTTCAAATGGAGATGACTGAAATAAAGGGATTTCAACAAATTAAACAAACAAACAAATGAAAAAAAAAGAAAAAGAAAACCCCTAATTTTGGATGAGAAAATGAAAGGAAATAATGTTGGGCATCAAAGTGGGACAAGCGGTGATGTTGTAGACCTCGTCAGCGAGGAAGGTGTCAAGCCAGCGACAGAGGTCCAAGCATTTTGCATTGTTCATCAAACCCATAACCCGTTGTTTACTTTTTATCAAACCCACAACCTATAACCTGTTGTTGATCAAAGCGAAGCTCTCTGTATTTGCCGGAAATGGTGGATCTAAATGAAGCTCGCCGGTGGAGAAGATAGTTGGTTTGGATGGAAGATGGTTTTAAGTTTATGATGGTATGAAGTTTAAACTCTAGAACTACGACTCTAAAAGTAGCTAGTATTTCATGGTTTTGTTAATTTGTGAGTCGCATCTGTAGAGAAGAGAGAAAGACAGACAGAAGAGAGAGAGAGAGACAGAAGCATCCTTGAGGAGAGAGAACGTCCGATACGGATAGAGATAGTGGAGAGAGAAATATTGTGTTCGTGTATTGGCGGGAGAGTGGGTAGGTGAGAGTTTAATGAGGGGTGTAAGAGTCATTTACATTATATGATATTTTGTATTAAATGTGATTAAAAAATTATGGACAAACATGTATTTTCCCACGTTTTTAACGGAGATCGTAACGGAAAAACGAAATTGGACCTGATAGTTATTTTCAAAAGTTGTTTTAAACTGATATTTGACCAAATCTCAGGAGATGTCAGTGAAATTAACCCAATAAATAATTACCCAGTTTTGGGTAATGAATTCTTAGTAGATTGTTGAACTCGATCAGGAATTCCTAGGATTTATTTAGGGTTCATGTGATTTATATGTAAGTGTGATGTATGCAAGTCTCTCTGTCATTAAGAAGGGTCAAAACAAGCACAAGTGACCATTATGCTGTGTTTTGGAGTGTGAAATTACCGTCTTAAAATAAAAATCGGACGAAATTCATTTTGTACTAAAAATAACCAATCACTTATGACAACATTATGAAATATTGTCACCAAAAGTGTCCAAATTACTATTTCTATAAACTTTTTTCTTTATTGGACCAAATACCTCATTTTACCAGCGAGTCATTGAAAGTTTATCACAAAAGGTCCATTGTGTTTTTATTTTGGAAAGTTAAATTCAATTTATATATATATATATATGAACAATGTAGGTACAAAGCCCAATAGGCACTGTTAGCCAAAGGTTAAGCAACAACAACAGGCCCAAATCAAGCGGCCCAGTTGGCCTAGACAAGACTTAAGAGTGCCAAAAGCAGTTACAAGACCGTTACATAGGTCCACAACACATCCGGTAGCCATGGAGGATTGCCTCCAACCTTCGTCGACGTTAACGATGTGAGTGGTCCGGCGGCTCTGGAGGTGGCCGGAAAATCACATCTGGAAGCTCCCATTCATCAGCAATTCTTCGAGGATTCATTGTATCCAACATTGAGGAGGTAAGCAATTTGGATCTAACAGAATCTAGGGTTACGTGTAGTATCGAATTAGCAGAGAGGATTTCTTCTTGAAGATCCCACGATTGCCTTCTGTCCAAACATTGTAAACCAGAGGAGCGAGGTCCATTATGTTGTTATAGTGAAAAAAATGAAAAATAAAAAAGAAAAAGAAAAAAAGAAAAAAAAAAGTAGAAAAAGGGCCGTATAATAAAGCATCAGTATTGACTATTGATTCATCCATAATTAAATATTCCCATTTTTCTTCTTCATATTTGTTTATATGCGCTGTTCAAATATATTGCAAAACAAATTAAATCTACCAGTGACCAACCTGTTGATGGAGGTAAATATAACTTAACTGATAATTTTGAATTATGTTACTTCACCTAACATGTTCAAATCCCTACGGTAGTGGTATCTTTCTCATTTTTGGAAGTTATCCAGTGACCTAGTTGGTATAACGTTTAATTTTTTAATTTAGCCCACTAACATGTTCAAATACCTATCAAGAGTTATAGAGTAGTGGTATTTTTGGCATTTTTGGGTATTATTACTTAGTTGGTAGAGCGCCTAACTCCTTGAGCTGGTGTGTCCGTGTTTGAGTCCCCCTCCCTATATGTCAGACAAAAAAAAATGTTAAGGGTTCAAATCCTCGTAGAAGGAATGTGAGTATGTGAGACCAAAGAAAAAAAAGAAGGAAAAGTGCTCTGTTACTTTCAAGGCCATACATTGTGATTACTCCACTATATATATATATATATATATATATACACCTGTGATAATTACTCCACTATTTTTTTTGAGCTCTTAGTGTTTGCCTTTAATCTTATCTTCTCACTATTAATCAAGAAGATAAAGCAAAAAAAAAAAAAAAAAAAAAATTGCCTACAAATTCTCTCCCTTGGTCGTAATGTTCTTCGTCTCATTTTAACAACTAGTTTTATTTATCATTGAACGTTTGTCACAAATGTATGGTCCATCCTGTCGCAATGATATTTACTAAATGATTAATTATATAATAACAATATCATAGTGTCATTTCCCAGTCACCACACAATCACTAATCATGATTAACTAAAGAAAAAATTGCCTATAAATTCTCTCCATTTGTAGTAATGTTTATTGTCTTATTTTAGCAATAAGTTTCATTCATCATTGAAAGTTTGTCACAGGAGGCTCATCCTGATAATACTTTTTTTTTTTTCGATAATACTTTCTAAATAATTAATTATATTAATGACAATATTACACTATCATTTCCCAGTCAGTAACACACAATCACTTGCATAATTCAAGTGAAAGAAATTGTACTGCTTTTATAATTTTTTTTGAGTATCCAAACTCTTAAATGAAACAAAATAAATCTTTCAAAATAAGAAAAATAGAGAGTAATTAATACATTCAGAGAGAGTAATTAATTCATTCTCTATATCAAGTGGTAAGTTTCTTTGATTTAATCCTAATTCATATATAATTACTTCTCTAATTTAGTCCACTAATACGTTCAATCTAATATATATATATATATATATATATATATATGAAACTGTACATACCCTTATTAGGCCAAAAGATACAAGAGGCCCAACGGGCTAATGAGACAAGTATATATTTATATATTTATCACGACGGTGCTATGCCATTAACCTAATTAGTATAACCACTCCTCCTTAAGAAGGGAGAGAGGGGTTTAAGTGTCCAACAAAAAAAAAAAAAAAAAAATACAAACATGGTCTAATACTTTTCGATAAGGCCAATACATTGTGATTACTTCACTAATTTTTGTTCTCTTAGCATCACCTTTTATCTTATGTTCTCGTTAATCATGATTAAGCAAAGAAAAAATTGCCTATAAAATTTCGGTTGTGTAATGTTCATTCCCTCCATTACATATGCATAACTCTATATTTTTCTTGTTTTGAAACATTTATTTTGTTTCGTTTAAGGGTTTGGATTTTTTGGAAATTCCATATTAGAAGTACCATTTCTTTCATTTAAATTGTGCAATGGTTGGGGATGACACTGTCATATTGTCATTAATGACAATTTTTCCTTTGCTTAATCATGATTAGTTGGAAGATAAGATAAAAGGTAGACACTATTTAGTGTCCAACTTTATCTTATCTTCCCAGTAATCATGATTAAGCATAACAAAAATTGCCTATAAATTCTCTTTCCTCCTTGGTTGTAATGTTTATTGCCTCCATTACATATAACTGGAAGAAGGGAAATCAGGTATGCTAAGAGACATTTTTAAGTCCATTTGACTTGTATTTGCATTTATAAATATTTGTATTTTTTTTAGTGAAACTTCTTATACTACTTTTTTACAGATGATTTAATGAATTAATGATTTTAAGTGCAGTTTGATGATGATGAAGACGTCGGTCTTGGTTATATTCTGCATGGGATTGCTGTTAGTATGCTTTCAAGCACATAGCAAAAGGCCTATACCAGATGCACAGCCAATGGTTCGAAAATTATATGAAGTTAGCAATGAAAGTATTGAAGCTACAAATAATGATAACAAAGATACCGCTAATAACAGCCAAGATCAACCGAATGACAGTACTGAAGGTTACAGTACACCTACTGGATCAGATACAAATAATCGGGGGGAACATATTTATCCAACTGGTTGCCGTCCAGATCGTCCGGCGAAAAATTGTCACTAATAAACTGTTCTGATGAAGTATGTGTAATATTAGTTATATGCTTTGAGTATATATCTATATCAGTCCATGGCAACTACTGCTTAATGATAAATAAGCCGTAAAACTACTTTGATCATATGGAGCTTATTAGTTGCATCATGATTACTACTTGTGTGTGTGTTCCATTATGTACCAGTGAATGTGTGGTATTTAGGCCTATGGCCAGTGTGTGTGTGTTAAAACCATGTATAAACATACATATATATGACAAAGTTGTGTTATGTTTAAATATTTCAGCCCAACTCTTGTAAAAATCAGAACGAATTCATATTGGTTTGGATGACTCCTCAAGGTTTTTTTTTTGGAAGGTTAAACAAGTATTATTATACATGGTTGATCCCTCGTGTACTGTTTCTCTCATGCCTTCTCTTTCTCCTTCTAGATCGAGGTATGTTAGGGTTTTCTCTCCCCTACTGGCACACGTGTTCTATGGACCTGTATTAGAGTAAAGTTCACATTCTGATTCTTAAGATTGACGTGCTTATTGACGGTCTATATGTTTGTTTTTTTTATGATCCAAACACACACACACACACACACACACACACACACACACACACCAAACAGTGATGTATTAGAGTGAAGTTCACATTCTGATTCTTAAGATTGATGTGATTATTGACGGTCTAGGGCTGTTTTAATCTCCTCCTAACAGCACTTAACATAATCATAAGCTACATTTAGCTCAGCCATTTTGTCTTGAAGTTTTTCCTCAATCTCATTGGGAAGCTATTCATGTAGTGGCTGAAATATATTTGTTTTTTATGACTCAAACACACACCAAACAGTGATGTGTAGCTAGCCTATGGCCACTGTGTGTTTGTGGCCACTGTGTGTTTGTGTTAAAATCTAGGTCACACATTCCTTCTTAACGATTATAAATTCAGCTTTTATTCTTATTATTTATTTGTTATTTAATTTTGCTACTTTTGCGATCTCGCTATCGCTTTATGTGACTTAAGTATAAAACCAAGTGTAAATATAAACTTACTGAATTTTCCTATTACTATCAAATACCTTTAAATGTAAATATAAACTTACTGAATTTTCCTATTACTATCAAATACCTGTAAAGTGAAATTACAAAATTAGACCCTCCCTTATAAGAAACAAAATTTTAAGAATTTATTAATCATTCTAATCGATTACAATAGGTTGCCAACATAGCTAATTGATCGTTGATAATTCAAAAAACCACAAACACCCGAAGAACACTCAATTCTTCATCAAACAAACACTCAATCTTCTCACTCACTGGGAGATCAATTAAGATCAACTACATGCATGAATTCATCAACAGTGTTTGGATTGCTGAACGAAACCAAGCTTATTCAACTTCCAACCAACCATGAAAATATAGATGGCTGCTGCCACTTTAATCCCACTTTGCAATGAAACCGTGGAAGAGGTTTGGTCGGAGATCAATTAAGATCAGTCCACGCAACAGCAGAGAACCCCGACACAATTAAAAACGATCATTAACTAAATATCATTATTTACTACGTATTTACATTGTATAGAATTTATAAATTTTATAAATTAATTTATACAGATAACACAAAAAAAAAAAAAAAAACTTGGGCTGGGGCAGACATAGGTAAGCTCATCTCCTAACAGGACAGGTATGTATGTGAACTTCAAACGGCTACTAATTTGATCATAATAAATGGGACAGGTATGAATTTAAGCAAACTTGCTTCATACTCTGCCGTTGCCATCCCTAATTATGCGATCTTTGGTTTGGATTAGATTGGATTTGAGAATAGTCACTTTGTCGAGGATGGTATCAAAAGTTACATGATATCTTAGTACTTTCTTCCCAATGATTTATGTAGACGAAGCTGTGCAATACCCTTTAGAAACTATCCGGCAATAGCTAGACTAATTGCCTCACCCAAGAGAAAAAAAAAAAAAAAACTTAAATTAATTTGAGTTATTATTTGGTTCAACCAAGTTTAGAGAATTTTTTTTTTTTGGGTTACAAGGTAAGCTTGTGTATAGATGGAAGAGAATATACATGGAGCCTCAATGAGGGGGGAGACAACAAAAAAACATGAGAACCAAAATAACACAATAGGACATAACTACGTCTTTACAGATATGGTTGTCAAAATCCCGATTTTGAGTCGTAGAATCGCACGATTCTACGATTCAAAACTCAAAATTGATCCAAATCTTAACAAAATCGTTCAATTGGTAGAATCGGGAGTAGAAGTACGATTCTACGATTCTACAAAATTGGGTGTTTGGGCGGGCCTTTTTAGTATTGGTTGTTTGGGCCTTTATTATATTGGTTGTTTAGGCCAGGCCTGGCCCAAATATAGTATAGAAACTTATAAAATTATATATTTATTCTATAAATTATAAAATACAAAGCCCTAATTTGTTATTAGTCTATTACAGAAACGGGAAACCACAGAAGTCACAGTGGACTGAGAGGAGGCGGCACTGCAGAAGCTGTTCTATTTTTTTTCTTCCTTGATTAAGTGATGGCATGATCCATCACTTGATCCAATTTATTATTAGAGAAAGTTAAGAAACCCCCAATTTATTACAGAAACCCCCTTTTCTTAAGAATCTTCATGCTGTGTTCTAATGTCTACATTTTTTGTTCTCTCTCTTAGATTCCTTTCAGTTTGATTCATTTTGATTCTAAGGGTGTCCTTGTTGCATGGTGCTGGTTGTTGCTTTTTACCATGTTTTTAGGCCTTTGAATGGCGTGTTTTTTTTTTTTTTGGTTAATGGATAAGCTTGTATATAATAAGATAAAGAATGTATAATGTGATCCCCAAAGAAGGGGATGATTACACCAAAAGAGAACAACCAATAGTAGTTAACATATAAGATAAACAACTCTGCAATTACTCTAACTGCAATCGTGCATATAAACCAGTAACTTTGACGCAAGCTCAATTTTCCTTCTCATTATGTGCCACACCTGTGATGCTCCCCTCATGTTAGTAACCAGCTGTATCCACCTGCTGTGGTGCATGTTTGCTGGAAGAGGTTTTGCAGCTTTGCGAAGGAAGTGATTTGCATCAGGTTAGAGGAGTTTCTTAGTTTGATTGTTGCAAGTCTTGCTCTAACACAACTCCTGATTTGGCCTATGATGGTGTTAGTAGAGGTTGATTGATTATGAAAATCCTTACCATTTATCTCCATCCAGATGAAATATACAGCTGCAGCCCATAAAAACTTGTGAAGACAAAAATCAAATGAACTATAATGGGTGGAGCACCAAAGTACTAGTTGTGACTAGTTGCTAGGCATAATATAAAACCCTGCTATCTCTTATATATACTTCTAGATGTGAGAAGAGTATTCACATTTAAAGAACAAATGATCTAATGATTCCCAATCTGCCTTGCAAAGATAACATCTGTTAGTGTAGTGCTTGAGACGAACTGGCTTGGCATCAAGTGTATACAATCTACCTCTTACTGCTAGCCAAAGAATGAGATTGTGCTTGGGTATGTGGTGTTTGAACCATACCACTTTGTGCCAATGAAAGATTGGAGATGGTGGGTTGAAATAAGCAAGGGTGTGTGCCATTGAGTATATCTTGGTAGGACTAGGTAACCATTCAATGGAATCCTGTTCAGTTGTGGGATGAGGCAGCTCCTGAAGCTGTAAAAGGAATATTTCAAGTTAAAAGAATTGATGCAGTTGAATTGCGTTTGGATTCACCCATTGGTGGTTGGAAATTGTGATACCCCTCGGATCCGAGACACGGGTTGATCAGGCCCAGGCCCAAACCCGAGGGAAATATCAAATAATTAATACTTTAATGAACACAGAATACAAGATGAGATAATAAAAAGTAAATAACATGGCGGAAAAGAACTCTAGCTGAAAATCCTTAAAATAATAATATAAAATCCAAACTCCAAAAACCTCCAATTAATTAACAACTCGGGAATCTATCTAATGGACCCCTAATAAAAATCCCAACTGTAAAATGAAATAACTGAAATAAGATCCAACGCTAATAAGTAAGCAGTCCTACGTAGTCGGAGGAATAGAAGTCTGTATCTGCTCTGCACAACCAAGCTCTAACCTTAGAAATGACGAGTACCTGAAAATAATAAAAGAGTGGGTCAGGCCCACATGCAAGTCCTGATCTACTACGATCCAAACAGGAATCCGATACGTAGATACATCTTAGATAGACTCAACAATAACTAGAATAGTCCATATATGTATATATTACACACTATAGGACGCTCACTAGTCCAATAGGTCTGTCTAAGCCTGAGTAGAGATACCATGCAAATCGCACATTACGTGGTCATGTTGTTGGGAAACGTGCTAGTTTTAAAAACTTTTCGAGTGATTTTCTTTCATAGATCTTGATTCATCACATAGAGACAAGTTTTATGCAAAAATAAAATATGATGTATCATTCAATTAATGGATTGAATATTTACATCAAAGGTCTGAGTAAACCATTAAATTTTTCCTCTAAAGTGAATGTTCTCACTTATTGTAGATCCCTTAGCAAGATGCCTTTTCCTTGGATCTCAATCTTCTTGGTAATTGTTTTGTCTTTAGGAATCACTCATAAGCCTCCATGAATGACCTTGGAAAACTAAGCTTGTGGGAGCCTCCATTAGATGAGAATATAAACCCTAATCTTCTAAAGAGATAAACTATATTCCTTTTTCTTTCTACTAAAATCACCCCAAAAATATACATAGACCATGTTTATTTATAGGCAACATAAAGATAAAGAAAAGGAAACAATAAATCCTTCTCAATCTTGTAATATCCCTAATTTCAAAAGGATAAAAATGAAATTTAAATTTTATTTTTGTGCATTTTAAATTGATTTTGTATCTATATGCTTATGTGTTCAATTGTTTGTTTATTTTAATTCATTGTGTTATTTTTTTAATTGTTTGTTTATTTTAATTAAGGGTGTAATTCTTTATTTGTTTGTTTATTTTAATTAATTGTTTTATTTATTTTATGTGTTTTAAGTGATTCGTTGCTTGCTTATTTGATTTAATTAATGGGTTTTATTAAATTAATTATTTATTAAGTATTTAATTTTTGAACAGGGTAATTATGTAATTCCCATTAACTGGGGTTTTAGATACATTTTAGTTAGGGTTTTTGAGCCGTCTCATAAGCATCTGATATGTAACTAAACTGGGTTACTTTGTGGGCCGACGAAGTTAGGGCTCTGTGGATTAGGGTTTTAATCTTGCAATTATAAATACCTCAGTATATGTTAAACCTAGGGTTACATATTGTCGTAGCTTTTACACGGAAAAGTCTGCCAAATAGAGAGAGTTACAGAGGGAGTTTTGGTGAGAACAGAGCAATTTGTGAGAATTTCGACTGGGGTTCCAAGGTTTAACCAAGGAGAAGGAAGGAGCAGAGGTTCTAGGAGGTTAGACAAGTTTCAGTGGATGTCGGAAAAACTGAGACCAACGGCAACAAGGGTTTGTTTGCAAACCTATTCAGGCAAGTTCTATCTTCCTCTTTCCCTTTGAGCCGTGTTCTGTGCACCTAGATATGCTCTAGGGTTTTAAGGAAATTGACAACTAAATCACTCATGTATGTTATACATCAAATTAATCATATGTATGCTTTGAATTATTTCTGTGATGATTTCTGCAATATCTGTTACAGTGCATACAAGTTGGTTCAGTTTTATGTCCTTTAAGCATGAGGGTTCTTGTCGTAGTTTTTGTCTCTGTTTTTTTATTGCAACTATTGTAAACTAAGTATGGAAAGACTACGGGAGTTATGTAAATCTCATAGGAAGGTTGCTATTTCTATTTTAGATCTCTGTTGCATTTTGCTTCGTTGTAATCTATGCATGAGGTTTCAGTTTTTGCACAAGTTTACTTCTGTTAATTGATTTAAATTGCTATAATCAAACCTTGGGGATGCTATCAGGAGGGTATTAGATCCTTTAGATCAGTTTAAGAAACAAGCAAAGGGGTAGGAATTGATCGGAGAAGGAGCAGATGGACGGAAACGGAGCAGGGATGAACTGGAGGCTCTCAAGAGGGAGAGAGCCGGCTCTAGAAAGTCAAGAGCCGGCTCCCCTTCCGCAAGAGCCGGCTCCTAGGGAATTGGAGCTGGCTCCAATAGGGGAAGAGCCGGCTCTTCCATTCCAAGAGCCGGCTCCAATTTGTTTTACGTCCAGAAAGTGTTTTCTAGGGCTCTGTTTGGTGTTTTGGGCACTGTTTGAGCTTTTGAGTGATTCTATTGAACTAGAGGGACTTAACAGAGGATCTAAGTAGTTAATTTTAAGTGTTATTAAACTTATTGTTGCATGGTTTAAGTCTTTAAGACAAAGGATGAAGTGTAAAAATATGCAACGGTGTACGCTACTAACAGAGAAAGGAACTAAATGGCTTGATTAAATTTTAGAAATTTAATAAGACTTCACGGGGGGATTAAATAGTTAATTTTGGGTGTTATTAAGACCCTAAATTGATTTAAGGTTAATTCTAAATTAACGGATCAAACTGTATAACACTTATGTACATTGTATACGGTTAGTGGATAGATGAAGTTTTAAATACTTAAGCTTATTTTTAGGCATTCCAGTGGGATGTAATATTTTTATAAAATGGTCTTAAATATATTATAGGGTCATTGATGTGTTAGATGTGATCTATGCAGGCTCTGGATGTTAGTTGTTGATTTATTAAATCATCTCCTGCAACTATATGGTTAATTGTTTGGATTTAAATTGCTGAAACATTTAAAAATCTTCTGTAATTAATTTGATATTGGTTTTAGATTTTAAATTGCTGTACTATCATTCATAGTCTGTAATTTATATGGTTTTGGTTTTAAGTTGTTGAAATACTAAATACTATTCTGCAACGATGTGGATGGTTGGTTTTGGACTATAAATTACGTGCTTATTATTTATGCCTTGTAATTTACCTGGAATTATGTATTGGAACATAATTGCTGAATTCTTATACTTAATTCGGTCAATTATTTGGAATCATATATTGGATTATAATTGCTGAATTCTTATATTAAATTTGACCAATTATTTGGAATTATGTATTGGATTTTAATTGTTGAATTCTCACATTAAAATTCTATCAATTATCTGGGTTTGGTTTTGCATTGTAAATTACTTGCTTATCATTTGAATGTTGTAATTTACATGGATATGGAGGACAGTATGCACCGGTATGGGACGGTGGCATACTAGGTATGGTTTAGCTCAAAATGCTAATTCCTACCTTATGGATTTTAATTAGTGAACAGTATGACTGGTTCTATCAATTATATGGACTTGTGGATTGTATGCACCGGTATGGGACGGTGGCATACTAGGGACAGACTGATTTAAAATACTCAGTCCTACCTATTTTGGAATAAGGGAACGGGTTGTTAAATATAACCTCCTTATATATATAAGTCGGTACGGTTGAATACGCCGAATGACTTATTGGATTTCTTGTGAATGGTTAGGAACGGAGTTTAGATATATATGTTTATGGTACCACGAGTTGAGCTTGAGTCTCAAACTTGTTGGTTAGGGTGCGTATATGCAGTGGATGTGTAGCTGGTTATAGTAGGTTGGGTGTACCCTATTAGGTCTAGGTACTCATGCCCACCTTTGGGTGCGTATTCGCATGTTGCCTTCTATTCAGGTTGAGATCCCTACTGTAGTTCAGTGAAGGTCCCATAGTGTGGATATATATATGTATAGACTAGATATATATTGTGAGGTATCTATGGTGTATCTGCGTATCGGGTCACTGTATGGATTGCAGTTAGATTAGAACTTGCTCGTGGGCCTGACCCACCCTTTTATTATTTTTTTTCAGGTGTTCGTCAGTTCTGGGCTGTAGAGCTTGATCATGCTGAGCAGATACAGTTATTCACTCTACTGATGGCGTAGGATTTTATTTCATGTTAAGACTTGGGTTTTGTTCCAGTCTTTTGAGTACCCTTGGATATTTTAGGGGTCCACTAGATGGATTCCCGAGTTGTATAAATTGGAGAACGATTTCCATTCGTGGTGGATCAGTTGTATCAAAATAGTTTTAATTATCAATGAAATTATTTATTCTGAGGTTTTCAATTATTGGATTATCATTCTAGGTTCTTTTCAGCAAAATTTTATTCATTCTTGTTTTCTATATTGTATTATGTGTTCATTAAATTGCTAATTGTTTTGATATCCTCGGGTAATCGGGCGTAGGCCTAGCCAACCCGCATCCGGAAATCCGGGGGTATTACAAATCTCTAATTCACATGTCTCAAATCTAATATGATTCCAATATCAAGTTGGGCTATGAGTGAGAATCCTTTAAGCTTATTATTTTATTGGCTACAATGAATTAATAATTGGCCCAGTCCATGGACCCAATTCAATCAATTCATAAATTAACTTCTACTCCACTAAAAGAAATTAATTGAACTCCAATTAAATAATAAATAACCTCTAAGTTAATATTGCACTTTGATCCTTCTATGCATAATTAGTTATCGAATAAATAAAGCCATCAATCCGACCACTTAATTAATATATTTATTTTGGTACCATTGATTATGTCTGGCTCGATCAAATAAAACATTTGTTTGACAAAAATAATAATTTAAATAAATAAATATATATAATAAATCATTTTGTCTAAAAACATACGAAGGCCTTCGAATTTACTTTGTGATCAACCATAATCAATACAAAATAAATACAAGTAGCAATGATGCAAATATTGAAAATATAACCCTCTAACTATTAATTACATAACTACCCAAAGTGTCGGTCTAAGGAAGTAATTATTAATTAATAAAAGAGTCTATACTTTTTTCATGCTTAAGAGTCAAATGCCATGACGGTGATAGGGAGCAATTGCATACGATGGCTCTCGCAATATATCTCAACCTAACGCGGATCCAGTTCAAGCCTTAATTAATTATGATTCCATCCATATTTACCGACTATGAACAATTTATGATTACTATTTATATTCATGTATTGATCGTCATCACATACATATATAAATATCTCTTGTAATCAGGAAGACACTATCAATTCTATAATGAATCGAAACATAATACATTGAATTCACTAATTGTATAAAACATAAATATTTCAGAAACGTCAGGAACATATGTCACTTTAATTCAAATAGGAATTTGCTATGCCAGGGCATATAAAATCCCAACAGCTCCCACTTGCCCTCATAGCCAATTCAAATTGCACCTAACTCCAATGTTATCCAGATGATGATCAAAATTATTGATCAATGACACCTTTGATAATGGATCAACAAAGTTGTGTTCCAATGCAATGTTCTAGCTACAAGTACATTTTCTTGCCGGACAATATCATGTAGAACATGATACTTCCTCTCAGTGTATCTTGTTCCTCTATAGAACCTTGGGTCATTGGTTTGGACTACTTCTGTACTATTATCGCAACATAGCTCAATAGGCAGGCTAGTATACTCCACAACCTTTAAATTAGTGAGATCAAACCAATAGGCTTCCTTTGCCGCCTTTAAGGCTGCAATGTATTCCACCCGCAGGTTTGAGTCAGCAGTTGAAATCTGCTTAACAATCTACCAACTGATTTCCCTTCCATTAAGTGAACATACACTAAGTCATGAACCTCATAGTATTTACTTTTGATTGAAAATCAGAACTAGCATACCTGACTAGGACCATATCATCACATCCATAAATAAGTATGATATCCTTGGTCCTCCTTAGGTACTTAATGATATTTTTCACAACAGACCAATTATCAAGTCCAGGATTGGATTGATATCTTCTGACTATCCCTACTATGTAGCAGATGTCCTATTTGGTATAGACCATGGCATATATGAGACTTCCATATGCCAAAGCATATAGTTCCAGTCTCATTTGCTCAATCTCCTCTGCTAGTCTTGGAAAACTACTTACTAGAGAGAGCAATCCATATCAATAAAGCAAGAACTCATTCTTTGAGTTATGCATACCAAACCTGGTTAAAACTTTATCAATGTAGGATTATTAAGATAAGCCTATTTTCCTTTTAACCTGATCTTGCAAAAGCTTGATCCTAGGAATATAGCTTACATCTTGAAGATCCTTCATTTCAAAGTAATTGAACAACTACCTATTTATTGATGACAAAACTTCCACATCATCCTAAATGAGTAGGATGTCATCAGTATATATAGAATCAGAAAAATAATGACATTCCCTTGTACACTCATGATTTATTCACTAAGAAATCTTCTGGTGTCTTTTTGTAAATTAACTTGCCTTCCATAGGTATCACCCTACTAGAAAGTTCTACAAGATCCCAGAATTTATTAGAATACATAGATTCCAACTCTGATTTCATAGTAATTCGCCAAAACGATCTATATCCATATCGGTTCACGCTTCCGTGTAGCTTACTGGGTCCAACTCATGTTTAACAAGGATGTCTATAACGGTCTCACCTAAAAACATGATTCTGTCGGATTGGATGATAATCTTCTCACTACATTAATGTACCTATGCAGGAATCTGTGTACTAGATGATGCTGACGCATCAATAGGGAATTCATATATTATTTTTAATCTTTATAATAAGTGTGTTCACATGTGGTGCAGTTGGTACTCATACCATATTTTCTAACTTTATGCTACTAGGTATGTAATTCATAATATGATCCTCCTATAGATAAACAGTGAGTGTAAACAATCAACTTTTATCATTGAGATCATAAAATAATCCATCCTAGTGCATTTAGAGTAGCTATCAAATCTATCATGTGTATGATCTGTTTCCAACTTACTTGTCTATATCAAGCGCATATGTGCAAGACTACCCCATATGTGCATGTGATTCAAACTAAGATTTAGTCAAAAACACAGCTCAAACGGTATCCTTGAGACAGACTAAGATGGAATGCAGTTTATAATACGCATCGATATCATTAACGATAAACTTTTAAATGAAAGAGATAATGTAGCATAACTGTTCATAGATCTAACCATGTTAAGCAGAAATTCTGTTATTCCTATTTGACACCTCAATCCATTGAGCGTCAATTGTGGAAAACTGGTACACAACACCCTCATTGATTATATAGTCTTTGTACTATCCCAAGAAATACTCATATCCATAATCAGATCGAAGTGTTTTGATAAGTTTACCTAATTTGTGCTCCACATCAGTCTTAACACTTTCAGAATATACCAAAAGTTTAAGACTCTTGTCGCATCAGATAAATTTATCCAAAACTTGAGTAATCTTGCTTAGATGTTCATAAGACCACACGTGTCTGTGTGTACCGACTCCAATTGTTCTTTATGTCTATTTCATTTGGCTGATTAAGCCCTTAGAGTTATCTATCCTTCAAAACAGGATTCACAAGTTTGGTTTAGGCTCCTCCGCCTCACTAGGTAATAAACCTTCTTTGACCAATCTTTGAATCTCATTTTAATTGATTACAACCCAAAAATAGACACCAAAAAATACAGTGAGTCAGGAATAACAAATTTTCTCTAAACACTCAATCTAGAAGATGCAACAT
Source organism: Cornus florida (assembly GCF_030987335.1). Taxonomy (NCBI): domain Eukaryota; kingdom Viridiplantae; phylum Streptophyta; class Magnoliopsida; order Cornales; family Cornaceae; genus Cornus; species Cornus florida. The sequence continues at coordinate 29,857,418 of NW_026775572.1, forward strand.
TAGTATCTACATCCTGCAAATCTTAAGAGTTTGTGATTATAGTACATTAACCATCTTTCAATGCACCAGAAGCAATCGCATATCTATTCAATTTTATAAAACCAGTTTTACAAAATAACAACACAGTTTTTATAAACCACAAGTGAAACAAAAATTAGATTGCGTCTAACTTCTGTGCATAAAGATAGTTCTCTAATACTAATATCCTCATACTCTCTAATTTCAGATGTAATACTCCCACTGACTTAACTACAACCTTGGCATCAGGTCAAAAGATAAATATATATCCATATCATCAAGGCTTCTGAATTCCTGAAATCCTTACAATGAATTGCAAACATGTTTAGTGGCTCCAGAATCTATCCATTAGGAATCAATAGATACAACCACATAACATAGCTCAATGATTAAATATACATTTTCCTATGCCACGTCATTGCTTAGACAGTTCGTCCTTTAGTGTCTTAGTTAGGGGCAAAAGAAACAGTTTCCTTCGCCCTCAACATACACTGCCTTATTCCCTTTAACTTTTTGGATACCCATGTTTTGTGCTAGCCTAGTCCTATTATTATCCTTCTTCTTTCTATTGCCCGTCCACTTGGGCCTAGAAGAAGATGGTATAGACTAGGTTAGATTGATAGGAACGCCCATACTTTTGATTATCCCTTCATCTGTTACCAAGTCTATAAGAATATCAGCGAGTGTGAACTCAAACTGATTCCTTATTTAGTTTACTCTGAAAGAGCCAAACCAGTTTGGTAACAAGGCAATAATCATGTCAACTTAAACTTACTATTCAAGTTAGCCTTTTTGACCTCCAGTTCAATTTTTAAATAATAAACAATCATTTTCCAAAATTCGATCTCATACTGGAGTTCCTTAGGCTATCTTGATGGTATTCAAGTCTGACATAGTACTTTGGCATACTCTCTATCTAATCTCACTAAAACATCTCATTAAGTATCTTAAAGTAAAGGAATTAGGTATAGGAGTATTAAATACATTTTGTACCCTTACGTTGTGAATAAAATATCTAAGTTCCTTTTCCAATCATTATAAATGAGGTCCACATACATTGAATATGTTAGCAAGCAGATAAAATGGATTAGACATAATTAATCTGAATATAAATGCATTCATACAATATGCAAGGTGAATTATTAATACTATCATGCATATTTTAAATTAAAATGAGTTTGTTAACCATATAATATAATAAATCTCAATTGAATAAGAGATCATTATCATTATTGGTGAACAATCCTTTTTAATTAATGCGGGTCTCTCAACTCTGTAGTATAATAAATCAATCAATCAATATGTCAATAACTTATCCTGTTGGAGGAGTTCATTATTACTATTGTTGAGATTCATTTGCTATTAGGTGAGCACTTCCATTAAAATAGTATGTGGGTCCCTTAACCACTGCATGAAAAATTGGATAACCAATACGCCAATAACTTATTCGGTTGGCGAAGTTCATTATTGCTATTGGCGGGCAAATCCCATCATCTCCATATCTCTTAAGACAATGCCTTGTCTATCTATATGAAATGATTCTCGATTATGTTTAGCCTTTCTAAAATCACCTAGTGTAGACCACTCCGTTAGGGAGCTAACACTATTGATTTTAGATTGAGTGTATAACGTTATTAATGCTCTAATGAAAAATAAAATATTAAATATCTTATCATTATAATCTAGATTCTTTAAATCTTGTGTAGGACCTTATTTTTAAAGATCTAATTACAATGAACATTTAATATTTTTATTTTCATGAGACAACCATTCTTGTAATATTAAGACTCTTCAAATCATGTGTGAGGCCTTATTTTTGAAGATCTAATTACAATGGTTTTAATAACGAAGGTCATGGGGCAATGTATAAAAATCCCCGCTCCCACTCAATTTTTAATCATTAATAATTAGGGTTTTGAATTTATTCATTTACATAATATAATGCATGCAAAACGTCTTGATTTTAATCCAATTAAATTTAGAAAATATTTGGACATTTAAATGATTCAGTAATGTTTAATTTGAAGCACACTTTAAAAATAATTTACAAAAAGAATTTTTCGTTTCCTAATAAGTGTCCTCAAATTAATTAGTAATCAAATCCAATTAATTTTCATAATTTAATTAATATAAATCAAGTCATTTAATTAAATATCATGGATCCAATGCATGAATAATAATTAATCAACAATTATCTATTCCATGCATCACATAAATAAATAAATGACAGATAAAACAAATAAAAACGGCCAATGGAATCAGCTTTTAATATTTATGTGCTCCAATTATTGTGCGAGGGTCCTTCATCAGCTTGTATACACCTGCAGGAAGCTGTAACTCTATCCCACGCACCACCAGACACAATTGGACACCTCAAAAACCCATCTGAACAACCTACACGAGCTCCTGGAGATTTCCAGCGCGTGTCACGCGCTCCTACGCTCTTGCATGCGCTGGGAGGAGGTTGGGGTGCCTCCACGCGCCCTACGCGCGCTCACACGCCTGTAGAAGGCAGCAGCGCGTGGGACGCGCTGCCACGCGCCTTGTGGCGCTGGCCCTTGTTGCGCGTGCTGCTCACGCGCCCTTTCATTGGCTGGCGTATGTAGCGCACTCAAGGCGCGTCACACTGGATCTCTTCAAGCCACCGATTCAGATCTGATGGTCCCTTGCTGCGGTTGCATAGTAATATTATGTACCGCGATGCACTGAATCTCGTGTCCTCTTCTGGCAATGACCTCGCCGCCGGCAAAACTCCGATTGCCGAAAAATTGCCGAAAAAATTCCAGAAAATATAAATTAAGTCAAAAAAATTCCAGAAAATTCCGAAAAAATTCCAGAAAATTTCTGAAGCCAAATTTAACCCTTTTAGACCTTCTTGAAGCTTCATAGCATCATTTGATGAATATTACATGGCTTTAAAAATATTTACAACTTGAAATACAATGGAAAAAATTAAATTACATCATTGAATTTTTAAACGGCTAAATCAAAACCTTAATTACATTCATCCAAAGATAAAATTACATTCCAATAACTTATAAGCTTCATCCATGGCCCAATCATAAATCAACATTCATCCAATCACAAATATACATACATCATGATAATATAAAAATATATACATATGCATATATAAATTTGGATCCATGAATGATGATTTTCATAAAATCATGATCTCTAGTGATGAATCAAACCATGCTCTGATACCATTGTTGGGAAACGTGCTAGTTTTAAAAACTTTTCGCGGGATTTTCTTTCACAGATCTTGATTCATCACATAGAGACAAGTTTTATGCAAAAATAAAATATGATGTATCATTCAATTAATGGATTGAATACTTACATCAAAGGTCTGAGTAAACCATTAAATCTTTCCTCTAAAGTGAATGTTCTCACTTATTGTAGATCCCTTAGCAAGATCCTTCTCCTTAGATCTCAATCTTCTTGGTAATTGTTTTGTCTTTAGGAATCACTCATAAGCTTCCATGAATGACCTTAGAAAATTAGGCTTGTGGGAGCCTCCATTAGATGAGAACATAAACCCTAATCTTTTAGAGAGAGAAAATATATTCCTTTTTCTTTAGACTAAAATCACCCCAAAAATATACATAAACCATGTATATTTATAGGCAACATAAAGATAAAGAAAAGGAAACAACAAATCATTCTCAATCTCTAATTCACATGTCTCAAATCTAATATGATTCCAATATCAAGTTGGGCTATGAGTGAGAATCCTTTAGGCTTATTATTTTATTGGCTACAATGAATTAATAATTGGCCCAGTTTATAGACCCAATTCAATTAATTCATAAATTAACTTCTATTCCACTAAAAGAAATTAATTGAACTCCAATTAAATAATGTAATACCCCTAATTTCAAAAGGGATAAAAATGGAATTTAAATTTTATTTTTGTGCATTTTAAATTGATTTTGTATCTATATGCTTATGTGTCCAATTGTTTGTTTATTTTAATTCATTGTGTTATTTTTTTAATTGTTTGTTTATTTTAATTAAGGGTGTAATTCTTTATTTGTTTGTTTATTTTAATTAATTGTTTTATTTATTTTATGTGTTTTAAATATTTCGTTGCTTGCTTATTTGATTTAATTAATGGGTGTTATTAAATTAATTATTTATTAAGTATTTAATTTTTGAACAGGGTAATTATGTATTTCCCCTTAACTGGGGTTTTAGATACGTTTTAGTTAGGGTTTTTGGAGCCGTCTCATAAGCATCTGATATGTAACTAAACTGGGTTACTTTGTGGGCCGACGAAGTTAGGGCTCTGTGGATTAGGGTTTTAATCTTGCAATTATAAATACCTCAGTATATGTTAAACCTAGGGTTACATATTGTCGTAGCTTTTACACGGAAAAGTCTGCCAAATAGAGAGAGTTACAGAGGGAGTTTTGGTGAGAACAGAGCTGTTTGTGAGAATTTCGACTGCGGTTCCAAGGTTTAACCAAGGAGAAGGAAGGAGCAGAGGTTCTAGGAGGTTAGACAAGTTTCAGTGGATGTTGAAAAAAACTGAGACCAACGGCAACAAGGGTTTGTTTGCAAACCTATTCGGGCAAGTTCTATCTTCCTCTTTCCCTTTGGGCCGTGTTTTGTGCACTTAGATAATCTCTAGGGTTTAATCAAGCAGAAACTGGAATTGATATGTTTATTATGTGTTATATTGTTGGTCTGTATGTGTTGAAATCAATATCTGTTACAGTGTATGTAAGTGTTGTTTCAGTTTTCTGTACTTAAAGTATATGGTTTCTATCGTAGCCTTAGTTTCTGCATTTGATTGCAACTCTTGTAGACACAATATAGAACTCTACTGGGGTTATACAAAACTCATAGGGATGTTATTATTCTGTTTTAAATACGTGTGCAATCTGTTCCGTTTCTATTTCTGCATATAGTTTCAGTTTTGATACTAAAAGCTTGGTAAGGTCAATAGCAACCTTAAGCTTTGTAATTGATTTAAATTACTGTAATCAAACCTTGGAGATGTTAATAAAGTGATAATAAACCCTTAAGATCAGTTTAAGAAATAAACAGAAGGGTAGGGACTGACCAGAGAACGAGCAGATAGGTAAAAACGGAGCAGAGACTGAACTGGAGGATCTCAAGAGGGAGAGAGCCGGCTCTAGAAAGTCAAGAGCCGGCTCCCCTTCAGCAAGAGCCGGCTCCTAGGGAATTGGAGCCGGCTCCAATAGGGGAAGAGCCGGCTCCAATTTGTTTTACGTCCAAAAAGTGTTTTCTAGGGCTCTGTTTGGTGTTTTGAGCACTGTTTGAGCTTCTGAGTGATGCTAATGAACTGTAGGGACTTAACAGAGGATCTAAATAGTTAATTTTAAGTGTTATTAAACTTATTGTTGTATGGTATAACTCTCTAAGACAAAGGATGAAGCAGTGTAAAAATATACAACGGTGTATGCTACTAATAGAAGAAATGAACTAAATGGCCTGATTAAATTTTAGAAATTTAATGAGACTTCACGGAGGGATTAAATAGTTAATTTTTGGGTGTTCTTAAGACCCTAAATTGATTTAAGGTTAATTCTAAATTAACGGATCAAACTGTATAACACTTATGTATATTGTATACGGTTAGTGGATAGATGAAGTTTTAAATACTTAAGCTTATTTTTAGGCATTCCAGTGGGATTTAATATATTTATAAAATGGTTTTAAATATATTATAGGGTCATTGATGTGTTAGATGTGATCTATGCAGACTCTGGATGTTAGTTGTTGATTTATTAAATCATCTCCTGCAACTATATGGTTAATTGTTTGGATTTAAATTGCTGAAACATTTAAAAATCTTCTGTAATTAATTGGATATTGGTTTTGGATTTTAAATTGCTGTACTATCATTCATAGTCTGTAATTTACATGGTTTTGGTTTTAAGTTGTTGAAATACTAAATACTATTCTGCAACGATGTGGATGGTTGGTTTTGGACTATAAATTACGTGCTTATTATTTATGCCTTGTAATTTACTTGGAATCATATATTGGATTATAATTGCTGAATTCTTATATTAAATTTGGTCAATTATTTGGAATTATGTATTGGATTTTAATTGCTGAATTCTCACATTAAAATTCTGTCAATTATCTGGGTTTGGCTTTGGATTGTAAATTACTTGCTTATCATTTGAATGTTGTAATTTACATGGATATGGAGGATTGTATGCACCGGTATGGGACGGTGGCATACTAGGTATGGTTTAGCTCAAAATGCTAATTCCTACCTTATGGATTTTAATTGGTGAACAGTTTTACCTGTTCTATCAATTATATGGATTTTGTGGATTGTATGCACTGGTATGGGACGGTGGCATACTAGGGACGGACTGATTCAAAATACTCAGTCCTACCTATTTTGGAAAGAAGGGTACGAATTATAAAAACATAATTCTCCTTATATTTAAGTCTGTGCAGTTGAATAAACTGAACGACTTACCGGATCTCTTATAAGTCTGTGCAGCTGAATAAGATGAACGATTTATTGGAGTTCCTATGAATGGATTTGAATGGACTTTAAATATATGGTTATGGTACCACAAGATGGGTTTGAGTCTCAGACTCGTTGGTTAGGATGCGTATATGCAGTGGATGCGTAGCTAGCTATAGTAGGTTGAGGTGTACTCTGTTAGGTCTAGGTACTCATGCCCACCTTTGGGTGCGTTTTCGCATGTTGCCTTCTATTCAGGTTGAGACCCCTATTGTAGTTCAGTGAATGTCCCATATTGTGGATATATATATGTATGGACTAGATAGAGATTGTGAGGTATCTACGGTGTATCTACGTATCGGGTCATTGTATGGATTGCAGCTAGATTAGAACTTGCTCGTGGGCCTGACCCACTCTTCTATTATTTTTTTCAGGTGTTCGTCAGTCCAAGCTGTAGAGCTTGATCGTGCTGAGCAGATACTGTTATTCACTGCACCGATGGCATAGGATTCTATTTCATGTTAAGACTTGAGTTTTATTTCCAATTCTTTTGAATATAGTTGGGATTTGAATAGGGGTCCACTAGATGGATTCCCGAGTTGTATATGGAGGATCAGTTGTAGCATAAAGGTTATTTATTAATGAAATTTTATTTCTGAGGTTTTCAAATATTGGATTACTTTTTTAGTTTTCATTTCGGCAAATTTTATTTATCTCTTTTGATATAATTATTCTGTGTTCGATTATTGCTAATTGTTTTGATATCCTCGGGTAATCGGGCGTGGGCCTGGCCAACCCGCATCCGAAAATCCGGGGGTATCACAAATAATAAATAACCTCTAAGTCAATATTGCACTTTGACCCCTCTATGCATAATTAGTTATCGAATAAATAAAGCCATCAATCCGACTACTTAATTAATATATTTATTTTGGTACCATTGATTATGTCTGGCTCGATCACAATAAAACATTTGTTTGACAAAAATAATAATTTAAATAAATAAATATATATAATAAATCATTTTATCTAAAAACATACGAAGGCCTTCGAATTTACTTTGTGATCAACCATAATCAATACAAAATAAATACAAGTAGTAATGATGCAAATATTGAAAATATAACCCTCTAACTGTTAATTACATAACAACCCAAAATGTTGGTCTAAAGATCCCAAAGAATCCGCCGAACAAATCAAAGTAATTATTAATTAATAAAAGAGTCTATACTTTTCTCATAGTTAAGAGTCAAATGCCATGACGGTGATAGGGAGCAATTGCATACAACGGCTCTCGCAATATATCTCAACCTAACGTGGATCCAGTTCAAGTCTTAATTAATTATGATTCCATCCATAATTACCGACTATGAACAATTTATGATTACTATTTATATTCATATATGGATCGCCATCACATACATATATAAATATCTCTTGTAATCAAGAGGACACTATCAATTCTATAATGAATCGAAACATAATACATTGAATTCACCAATTGTATAAAACATAAATATTTTAGAAACGTCAGGAACATATGTCACTTTAATCCAAATAGGAATTTGCTATGCCAGGGCATATAAATCCCAATACATGTGTACCTGGACCTACTAGGGAATAGCAACCACTGTCCAGCTATCCATCCTAGGCGATATACGCACCCTAACCATGGTCATGAGACTCAAGCTCATACCATGGCATCATAACATAAATATATAAAGTCCGTATCCTCCTAATACAGAATATCATCCATCTGATATAGTGGCGGCTTGATATCTGTATAACAATTCATCCCAGAAATCCAATTAGGTCATTCAATTATTTACTGACCTGACACTAACAGAAGTCAGACTTAACCTTTATTGTTAATCCGAACCTCAATCCAGTTTAGGTAGGCTTAGTCTCTGAACTAATTCGTACCTAGTATGCCACCGTCCCATACCGGTGTATACTATCCTCCATTTACCACAGTTGACAAAACAGTTAAATAGTTATTAATCACATTCCAAAATAAGTACAAATACAATTTAATATGTGTAAAACTGAAGCATGCATCCAATAACAGATTTAGAAAAAAATTCCCAGTCCTTTAACTTGACAGAATCCAACTATGAAATTACCTCCTCCAAACAGTGTCATAACAGATGAGATTTATAACAGATTTAATTGTCAGTTAATCCCAACTAAGCATACATGTAATTAAATAGCAGCATGCTTATAACAGAGCTGCAAACATGATTTAAATACCCAAGACTATGCAGAGAAATCAAATTTGCAAATCAGTCTGCAATACAAGTCAGTTGCATAATCATCCACATACAGACCCTTGTTCAAACTTATGTTAATTCTGTTCTAAATTCCTGAATGTAAGCTTGCTTCCCAATTGTTTTATAAGTCTTAAACAATGTATTAAATCACCCAGAAGCCTTTAAACAATTTTAGGAAACACAGTCCCAACCAAACAAAACATAAAAATCAGTTTTACGCCATTTTAAGAGAAAGAGAAGGCTCTGAGTTTAAGAGAGCCTTCTCCAAACAAGGAGAGATGGCTCCCCTTCCTTGGGAGCTGGCTCTAGATGGTTGAAAGCTGGCTCTTGTGTTTTGGGAGCAGGCTCCCTCCATTTTTGGAGCCTGCTCTCGTTTCTAAGAGCCGTGGCTGTTTTCTATTGTCTTCTCAGACTCCGGTGGTTTCCAGTCTTTTAATTCAGTTCTATTACATGTTTTAAGGTCCTATCCTCCTCCCAGATTGATTATAAAGCAAAGTTATACATCTATGAATTTAATTATAGATCAATGTTTTAAGCAACGATAAACAAATAAAAATTGAACTTGTAAAAACTGAGAAACAGATTATAATCCAATGATGTTAGAAACTGATTTAACATGTTTAAACAATGTAATTAACACTTAGTTTAATTCCTGGAGTCCAACTAAGCATGCACAGAACACAAATTCCTGGGAAAGAGAAGAATAGAACTTGCCTTTTCAGAGTTGAAACACAAATTCCACGTCTCTGAGTTTTCCCTTGCTCTGCTTTGCTATGCCCCCTTGCTCACTCTCTGTTTCTTAGCAGTCGCTTGTGTTACAGACGTAAACTTATGCATTTCTATAACCCTAAACCTTAGTAAGCGTATGTTTTTATAGGCTTAGACATTAACCCTAATCCATGCATAACTCGGCCCATTGAACAATCTAGGTTAAATTACAATGTCGGTTGAGCTTAAACCTAATATAACTCTATGTGCCACCTTCCATACAGTCACGTGAATAACAAAATTAACTGTAAATAAAACAATTCACGTTAAACCATTAAAGTAAACTCATTAAACCATTTAAGTTAAGTAAAACAAACCAACTAAATAATTAATTTCAATTACAACAATTAAATAAATTAAACAAATTAAATAAATGAAATTAAAACAAGTAAGTAATCAAATTAAATAAATGCAACTAAAACAATTAAAATAATTAAATCAAACCAAAGAAATAATCAAAAGTAATTTTAAACAATAAATTAAATACCAGGACTATCCTTTTGAAATTAGGGTATTACAGAAATTAGGCTATCAAGTAAGAGAGTATTGTCCAGTTGAAGAATTTTCACACCATTGAGCCCTAATTACTGCACTATATGACCATTTGGCAGCTAGTAATCTATCCAAAGGCTAGTCTCCTTCCCTACCCCCACCCTATGCTTCAGTAGTTCCCTTGTCGTTGATCCAATTCCAAGTAGCTTCTTCCAAAATCCTGAACTCAATCTAGTTGCTTTCATTGTCCAAAAACTTCTGGTTTTAATCAGGTATCTATAACACCAATCCACCCAAAGACTTTCCTTCTTAGAACAAAGTTTCCAAATATGCTTCAAACTTGTAATCCTATTTGCCAGTTCTAGATCATTGAAACCTAGACCTCTATTTGCTCTTGGTCTACAAATTGCTTGCCAAGCAAGGTTAGTTCCTTTATTTTTTAAATCAACCCTAGTCTAGAGAAAGTTTCTAAGCACTTGATTGATTTGCTCTAAAACCCTCTTTGGTAAGACAAATTCCTGTGACCAAAATGCTTGTATGGAATAAAGAACAGATTTGATTAGGATTGCTCTACCAGTATAGGATAGAAATCTTGAAGTCCATTTACCCACTTTTGTAGTAATCTTCTCCACCAGTGTTTGACAGTCCCTCGCTCTAATTGCTGTTGAGGATAATGGTAATCCCAAGTAAACCACAGGTAGTGAACTAGCTTCAAATTGGAGAATGGATAGTATATCAAATTTTAAGGTATTATCAACTCTTGTAAAGAAAGCCCTTAAGTGCCTCCAGACACATTGCAGAAGTTATTGAGTGCCTCCATCAAAACGTGAACTGAGTGTGTGTTTGCACAGGAGAACGTTAAGATATCATCAGCAAAGGTAAGATGAGTAATTGAGAGCTTTTTGCACCTCTAGTGGAATTTGAACATAGGGTTATTCACAATGCAGCTGTTAACATTTAGTGTGAGGACCTCCATTGCAATTACAAATAACATGGGTGATAGGGGGTCACCCTGCCTTATACCCCTCTTCTTTTTGAAAAACCCAAATAGTTCTCCATTGAGTGAGATAGAATATGAAGGTGTGGTAATACACTGAGCTATCCAGTGTATGAAAATAGGTGGAAAACCAAACAGTTGCAGGGCATCAAGAATGAACTGCCAATGAATTAAATCAAAAGCCTTTCTAAGATCAATTTTGAGTGCACAGTTTGGGGGATGATTGGCTTTATGATACCCATTCATTAGTTCATGTGCTAAGATAATATTATCAGAGATATGCCTACCTTTTATAAATGCTGTTTGAGATGGACTTATAAGGATTGGAAGAATTGGTCCAAGTTTACAAGCAATGAACTTTGATATGGTCTTGTAAATAATGTTACAGTATGAAATAGGTCTAAAATCATTGACTGAGGAAGGGTTTGGTGTTTTGGGTTCCAAAGCTATGTAAGAACAATTCACCTCAGTCAGCATCCTTCCTGAAATGAAGAAGTCCTTTACAGCAATTTTTAACATCTTGCCCAATAATTGGCTAAGCATACTTGAAAAAGCAAGAGTTAAAACCATCTGGTCCAGGACTCTTGTAGCGGTGGAATGAAATGATGCAAGACTGAATTTCTAAGTCTGTGGGGATGGCTGTGAGAGAATGGAGAAGGTGAGGTGGAACAGACTTAGAAATGAGAGTAGAGAAAGAGTTCATACCTGGATAACTGCAACTGCTCTGACCAAGGATGGATTGGAAATGCATAAGAAGGTCCCTTTGAGGCTCTTTCCCTTGGATTTGATCCCCATTTGCATCAGTGATTGACTGGATTTTCCTTCTATTGGCCTTGGAATTGAAACTCTTCATAAAGAATGATGGCCTTTATTCTTGTACAATTATATATATATGTTTGTATATACATATCATTTACCTTTACCAGAAAATTAAAACAGTTAAAAAGTTTGCATATATATTTTTCCCAAAAAAATCACTTGCTTATTTTTAACAATCAAGAACTCTAATTTAATTGAACCTGAAGTTCTCCATTCTTTCTCCTTTGTCAGAATGCTCAAACACTAGTAGAAACTTAAGATAGGTATGACGTAAAATCTATAGCTATACAATATAGATTAATTTTCTGTTTTCAGCTTTTAATTAATTAAGTTTATATTCCTTTTGTGCACATCATATATTCATCTTGTGATAATTACCTAATTAAAAACTATAATAAAAAAAAATAGTACTCATGTATTGATATGTATGTGTGTCAGCATATATTATTAGTATATCACAAATATTGTGTGTTTTGGTCTTATTTTGGTTATATTTTACAGATCTTAGTGTTTAAGAAGTTAATTTTAATTATTTTTTCACAATTTGGTAGAATCTTATGATTCATGATCCGATTCTATGATTTCGATTATACGGAACTCAAAACGATTCTGCGTAGAATCTCGATTTTAACAACCTTGTTCATAGAGGTCCTTGTACACCAACTTACACATGAACACCAGAGAAAACTTCCGCTCTTGGACTCCATATCCAACTTTGTGAATAACTCCAATGTTTTTAGGTTGAGAATGCCATATCAGTAACCAGTTGTGTGCACAGGAATTAGAGCAGGCCTGCACAAAGAGGTTGTAGAGGTCTGGTTCACTGGAAATAAGTCTCAGATCTGAAGACCTTCTTAATCTGATAGAAGCAAGTCTTCTGGTGCGTGATTTTATCTGTGAAATTACCAAGTTTAGAGAATTGCTCAATCCAATTGCATGTCATTTTACCGATAACTGGAAAGTTTTCACGCATTAGTTCTTATGACAACTCTCTGCAATTTTTTTGTCGTCAACAATGTTCGTCCAAGGTCATCAAAAAAAGAAAGAAAAGTGTTCGTCCAAATTACTTAAGCAACAAGTCATTAATCATTGAAATATTTTCAAGAAAAGATCCATCCTGTTGTTATAATGATATTTTTCTTCTAGTTGGTACTCACAACCCCAAAAAATTGTTTGTGATGAGACTTGATACTTCACGAGGCACCACTGCCCAAGCTTTTTTGTAACTAGGAGTTATAGTGATATTTTCTAAATACATATTAATGACAGAAAAAAATACACATTAATGACAATATGATATTGCTATTCACATAATCCAAATCCTAAAATTAAACAAAATAAATCTTTCAAAATAACAAAGAGACAGAGTAATTAATTTATTCTCCATATCTAATAGAAAGTTACTTTGATTTTAATCCTGGTCCAAAATTGTTTCTCCACTAATTTGTTGTGCCGTTAGTGTCCACCTTTAATCCTATCTTTCCACTATTAATCATGATTAAGCAAAGAAAAAATGCCTATAAATTATCTCCCTTGGTTGTTTGCCTCATTTTAGCAATGAGTTTGATTCATCAGTAAAAGTTTGTCACAAAAGATCCACGCTGTTGCAGTGATATTTTCTAAATGATTAATTATATTAATGACAATATGATATTATCATTTCCCATCATCACACAATCACTTTACGTAATTAAAGTGAAAGAAATTGTACTTCTAATATGGAATTTTCAGAGTATCCAAACTCTTGAATGAAACACAATAAATCTTTCAAAATAAGAAGTAATTAATTCATTCTCTATATCAAGTGGTAAGTGCTCGATCTGATACTTTCCCAATAAAACCATTGTGATTACTCCACTAATTATTTGTGCTCTTAGTGTCCACTTTTAATCTATATCAAGTGGTAAGTGCTCGATCTGATACTTTCCCAATAAAACCATTGTGATTACTCCACTAATTATTTGTGCTCTTAGTGTCCACTTTTAATCTTATCTTCCCACTATTAATCATGATTAATCAAACAAAAAATTGCTTAAATTCTCTCCCTTGGTTGTAATGTTCATTGCCTCATTTTTTAGCATTTAGTTTCATTCATATGTATATAATCCAAAGTTGGAAAATGATTTTTACACCGAGTTCTTCTCCTGAATTGTCAGACATACTGTTAAATTGGTCATTTATGCAGCAAATAAGGGAGTGGGGCCCTCTACTTGCTTGTATTTTGCATAAATGACCAATCAAAATCATTCGATTAGACAATTCACTACAACTCTTCCACTTGAATATCACTACTCTCGAAAGTGTCACAAAAGGGCCATCTTGTTGCAATGATATGAATGACAATATGATGCTATCATTTCTCGGTCATCACACAATCACTTACATAATTTAAAGCCAAAGAAATTGTACTTTTAATATGGATTAAGTGAATCAAAATAAATCTTTCAAAATAGGGAAGAGAGAGTAATTAATTCATTCTTCATATGCAGTGGAAAGTTTTTTATTTTTTAATTTATTTTAATCCTAGTCCATAATTACTTCTCCAATTCAATATACTAACAAGATCAATCTAATATATACTAATACATAACTAGGCTGCTAGGCCATTAGCCTAATTAGTAATTAATTCATTCTCTATATGAAGTGGAGATAGATTCAAGCCCGCCCGCCCACACACCCCCCCCCCCCCCCCCAAAAAAAAAAAACAAAAACGTGACTAATACTTTCGGATAAGGCCAATACATTGTGATTACTCCACTAAATTTTGTGCTGAGTGTCCACCTTTTATATCATGTTTCCGTTAATCATGATTAAGCAAAGAAAAATTTGCCTATAAATTCTCCACCTTGGTTGTAATGCTCATTGCATCCATTACATAACTCAAAAGAAGGAAAGTCAGGTATGCTAAGAGGCATAATTTAGTCCATTTGAGTTGTATTTGTATTCATAATTAGTAAAAATTCTTATAATTAATTTTACTTTAAGATCTGATTTGATGAATTATTGATTTTAAGTGTGGTTTGATGATCATGAAGACGTCGGTATTAGTTATATTCTCCGTGGGATTGCTGTTAGTATGCTTTCAAGCATATGGTAAAAGGCCTATACCAGATGCACAGCCTACTGTTCGAAAATTAGATGGAATTAGCAGTGGTTTAGTATCAAGAGAGGGTACAAATAATGAAAACAAAGCAAGTGATACCGCCAATAACGAAGAAGTAAACAAGTACAGTAAGCCTTCTGGATCAGATACTGTAAATCACCATATTTATGATACTGGAGCCCGTCCAGATGGTCGCGGTGCAGATGATAGCCGTCCAGATGATAACAAACCTCACCATTAAACTGTTCTGAAGAAATATATATAAATTATATATGTATGTATATATAGTAGTATGCCTTGAATATATATATCAATCCATGGCAACTACAGCTTAATACAGTAATATTATGTTGTGGAACTGCTTTGATGCTAGGTTCTTATTTCATGTAGCTTATTAGTTGTGTTAAAACCATGTGTAAGCGTAAAGTCCACGGCTTTTACTGTCACCTTTTGGTGTGCTTAATGTTATATATCACATAAAGTTGAGTCATTCAAGTAATTTTTTTTCCTCGGTATATCCAAGCAAATGTGTATGTATATATTATATATATAGGGGCACACATATATGAAGTAATATGGAGAGAAATTCTAGAATATTCAAGGTACCCCAAATCGATACTTGATAGATGATCAAATGACAGATAGTGATTAGGGGTTACCAGAGGTATTTTAGAACTTCTCGCAGGGCTATGATGGGCTAAACCCAGCTATACAAGACACAAGGGCCAACTATAATTCGTTATAGACCAAACCAGAACAAGGGTTTTAGGCCCAAACAAATCTTTTTATGTGAGGATTATAAATTGAAAATCTTTTAATTATCGAAAAAAAAAAATTGAAAATCTTTTTAAAAGTTGTTTGAGTTTTAAATATTCAGTGTTAAATGAAAGTGGAGTAAAAATTAAGTGCCAATTGACTATCTTAGGGGTATCTACTTTTCCTCGGCACAAAAAAAAAAAAAAAAAAAGGGTTCATACAACAAGTAAAACTAGCTAAATTAAAACAATGTTAAAAATGAGTCCTAAAAACTGCTAAGATTGCATAATAAGAAACATTCATATCATTATTAAATGAATTTTGCTGCAAGGCAATAAGATTATTTATAGGACAACACTTGGTCCTCCCATTGGAGTTTGAAGTTCATCCTCCAGGTGAGGTGGACCAATGTAATTAGAACACATGTTTAAAAATCTTAAAAAGTAAAATGATGGGTATTATCCATTCCTTACGGGCCAAACCCCTCCCCCCCTCTTCTCTCTCCCCACACAACATAAATTTTCATACCCAACTTCCATCTCAATTCCTAAAATTCCTCTTCCACCCCTTTACCATATTCTTATTCACTATGAATCAATAAATTCAATGCTGGGATATAACCATATTAGTAGATAGTTATATCCATTAAGAGTTTTCTGTTATCGTATCAAACACATATATATAAGGTGGAATTACTAAGTTGCAAAATTTATTTACACACTATCATTGTTGTTATATATCTAAGGTGAACTTTATTTACAGAGTATTGCAGGATTAGTATAAGAAAAGAATGAAGATTAGGGTTTTCTGAATATTGGTAGGGATGAAAGAATGTGGAGTGTGGAGAGAGAATGAGTAAGATAGGGAAAAAAAAAACCACGGTTTAACTTGTAAAATATGGATAATACCCATCTTTTTACTTGTTAAATTTTTTGAACATGTATTTTAATTTTATTGGTTCACCTCACTTGGGAGGATGAACTTCAACCTCCCATGGGACGACCCAAGTATTATCCTTATTTATATAGGCAAAAGAATGTTGAAAAAGCCCAAATTTGGCACAAAAATAGGGGTAAGAGCCTAATCAATACGATAACTACCAAAAAATCAGCTCAATTTGGGTTCGATTTCAACTACTAACAAAATTTGATAACGTTGAATAAAAGTGGAAAGGAAAATGATACTTACACCGAAGCAATACACCACCGATTTGTCTCACCGAATCTATGTGTCTGCTTAGATGGATATGCACGTTAGAAGTCAAAATAGTAACTCTAAATTCTCTCTCTTCCGTTTTTCTCTCTCCTTACTTATCTTCCTTACAAAGCAGTAAATCAGTTTTCTCTCTCCTTTCTCATCTTTATCACTATTAATCTACTCCCTCCGTCCCACATTAGAGGTCCATATATATAAATTGGAGTTTTTAAGGGGACATGCATTTAATGCATTGTCCCCTTTTAAAATTACCAACTTGTCCCTTCTAATTTAAATATATATAGTTACAAAGGTTGAAATTTTTTAAAAAGATAAAGGATAATGATGGAAATATAGAACTTATTTGCTTTGACTTTTCAAAGAGGACAACTAATTTGGGACATGTAAAAAGAGAAAAATGGACTACTAATATGGGACGGAGGGAGTATTTTGCATCAGACATCTCAGCCCACCTTACCATCTCGCTGACCACTAGCGGCAATCTAATCCATTATATGAAAGATATAGTATCCATATATATGGTATAAGAAGTTATAATAGAAAATTGCATATTGCGAACTGATATTTTTCTTGATTGATGAAGATAATTATTTAAAATTTAATTTTAAAGAAAAATTGTAGGGACCCGGATTTCCCTTTGGTTTCCAAAAAGACGCTGGGATTTAAAAACCCTAATTTTTTAAAAAGAAAAATAAGGAAAAAAGGTTTTTCTAATGAAAAAGAGGTTTAATTTGTGATATTTTTTAAGTTAAATTTGCAGGGTTATGAGCAGTAGTGGTTGCCATGCTTGGATGACCAGTGGTTGTTCGTATTTTGGAAGAGACAACTCATGTGGTTCAGTAATTGTTTTAATTCATTTATCGACAAAGTAAATTTTGATAAATAATTAAAGATAAGCGTGAATCTTGATAACATGGCATCCATGTAGATTCGGTTAAGGAAATAGGTTACAGTCTTCGGTGTGAGTATCACTACTCAAGTGGAAATTTGGCTAAAAAACTGCTTATGTTACAAGCAAGATTTGCGTGTGTTGATTGTTAAACCGATCTTTGTGACTTGAACTGGAATTGTTGAAATTACATCAAAATTTGTGTTAGCTTCACCATTTGGCATATTGATTGTCCAAATAGTTTACATAAATTTCAACAATGGAACGGAAAGATCCATTCGATGATAAACTATTGGTTTTAAGTCATCTCTAGCAATTAATCAACAATTCGAAGTGTTTTTCTTGCGTATTCTTAATAAATCAGCGTTTATATATAAATGTAGGAGGATTTGTTTGGGAAGTAAGAAGCTCCTTTGACATCTTTTCATCTGCAAATAATTCTCGATGTGAAAATATAGAGACAAATGGCTGATCTTTTTATAGGAAAAAGAGTGGACCCGCAGAGCTACGGAATTGTTAGTAAAGACAACTGTTAAATAATTTGTGTGGAGGGATTTAAATATTTAAGGTACGTCATCTCTAATACGTCGGTGTAACTTAAATATTTAAATCTTTCAACACAAATTATAAGAGTGACAACCAACACATGTTTCAATTTAAATTATAAGGGTGACGATTAGGTTTGAATTTGAGATATTTGGCTCTAATACCATGAAGAATAATATAAAACAAAAGAGAGAATAAGAGAGTATTATTTGGTTCAGCCACTAAGGGGAATAAGAGAAAGAACAATGGAAGAATATTATATGGTCAGCCATGCACTAGAGAGAATATTAGAAAGAATAACTGAAAAATATTACGTGGATTTAACAAGAAGAGGGGATTCTTCTTATTCAATATTATCCCAATGAAGATCACAACAACACAATAAATAATTACAGTATTGTTCCAATAAAAAAAAAATCAGTAATATCAATTAGGGATCAAGATTTAAGAAAATTACCACCAATGACTCACCATATCAACTCACAGGAAAAACAAATCCCATAAATATCTCTTCTCCACCAACAACTTGTATAGTCTGTCTATAATAATTTAAGCTTTTAAAGAGAAAATGGATTAACAGGATCCATTGCCACAAAACTAATCTACAAATAAGTAGAAAAATGATCTAAAATTGATTTTTTTGCAATTTTTTTAATTTTAATTTTCTATTCCTATATATATGACACAATAACAACTTTTTCAATTCTTTTATTAAGTGATTTATGTATTGAATTTCATTCTCCCAATGCTTCAATTCAAAAAATGAAGAAGCTTTGATATGATTTAATATGGAATTTTCAGAGAATCCAAACCCCCCCCCCCCTTTTATTATTATTATTTTATTTTTTTTATCTTTCTTAGTTGGTACTCACATACACTTGTCTCTTTTGAAACTTGAACCCCTAACATTCCTTTGGAAGGTAAGAGGCTGATACCGCTAGACCACTGGCCCGTTGGTCCAAACACTTTAATTAAAGAAACTAAAATCTTTCAAAATAAGAAAAGATAGATCAAGTAATTATTTTATTCTCTATATCGATCAAGTGAAAAGTTACTTTGATTTTAATCCTAGTCCAAAATTTTTTCTCCTCCTTGGGTTATAATGTTCAGTGCCTCCATTACAAAACTCGAAAGAAGGGAAATCAGGTATGTATATGCTAAGAGCCTTAGAGGCATTGTTAAGTCCATTTGAGTTGTATTTGTATTTATAGTGAATTAATATTACTTGAAGAGCTGATTTTACTGATTATTGATTTTAAGTGCAGTTTGATAATCATGAAGGCGTCGCTCTTAGTTATATTCTGAATTTCTGCATGGGATTGGTGCTAGTATGCCTTCAAGCACATAGCAAAAGGCTTATACCAGATACACAGGCTATGGTTCGAAAATTATATGAAATTAGCAATGGATTAGTATCAACAAAGGGTACAAATAATGAAAACATAGTGAGTGATAACGTCAATAACAGTGAAGATGGAAATAATGAGAATTATGGAATTTACAATAATACTTCGGGATCATCTACAGAAACTCACCGTATTTTTTTCATGTGATCACCGTCCAGATGATAAGAACAACCCTTGCTGTTAAACTGTTCTGAAGATATATATATATATATATATATATATATATATATATATATATATATATATATATAGTAGTATGCAGATTTGAATATATATATGTGTGTGTGTGTATATATATATATATGTCAGTCCATGGCAACAACTGCTTATTAATAAGGGAATTTTATAGTAAAGTGGTAGTAACATAAGTATATTACCCATCCATGAACGAAGTTTGCATATTTACAAATATATGAACCAATTTCTAGTTGAACCACTTTTATAAGCTGAATTTATATTTTCACCCCTAAAACTTATTTTATGCACAATCTACCCAAAGAAACGCTTGTGCAAGTTTTAAAATTTAGTCAAACAGCACTTAGAAACTGCTACCTTGCCCAAGAATTAGGAGGCACAACGCGTAACCTACAACGAAGAAGAGAAGAACTCAGATCTAGAATTATTCGAACACATAATATTTTAGAAGGTAGACGACATAATTCTATAAAACGACTCAGAGAAAATCTTGATTATATTAAAGAACAAGTAGTACAGAATTCTAGTCCAAATAATTTAGACAATAAAATAATATTAGTAGCAATTAAAGATATAAACAGTGATATTAAAGATATAAACAGTGATATCAAAAGTATTTCGGAAAATCAAAAAATAATAATAGATTATTTAAAATCTCTTAAAACCGATATTCAAAAGTTATTACAATAGTTAGTAGTCCTAATTATCTAACAGCTTTAGCCGAACTTTATAAAATCGATAAAGAACCGATAGGATTTACAAGTTTTAAAACAGACGTATAATCAACTAATATACATATTAGATAAAATAACTTTTTAATCCAGTTATTACTTCAGTTATCAGAAAAAGTTAATAAACTTGAAGAAAAATTAGAAGTTATATAAGAAAGTATTCCCAGAGAATCTTCTAAAGAATTATCTGAATTATTAGATAAAATAAAGGAGATAAAATTATCAACTACTAATCAGTTCTCTCAGCCTGAAACCAAGCG
Source organism: Cornus florida (assembly GCF_030987335.1). Lineage (NCBI taxonomy): Eukaryota > Viridiplantae > Streptophyta > Magnoliopsida > Cornales > Cornaceae > Cornus > Cornus florida. Next base: position 29,878,343 of record NW_026775572.1, read on the forward strand.
TGTGAATTTATTACAACCTCATAAACAAATACCACAATGGCCATTATTCTTAGAAAAGCCAAAGAAATAATGAGAGTAGAGGATTTATATGATAATGAATAGGATGCTAAAAATATATAGAGAAAAAAATGAAGAAAATAAAAAATAAAGTTAATCTTTATTCCAATAATTTACTAGACTTCCAGAGCAAGATATATAATACTTTTAGCCAGAGAAGAATAAGTGTAGTTAACAATCAAGATATTTTAGACCTTATAACACCCGAAGCATGTAAAGAGTTACATGATAATAACTTAGAACTTATGCATTTAGGTGTCATAATGATAGGATTAGTAGGATTAACTAGATCAGAAATAGGAACTAGAGCACTTGTTTATATTTACGATGATCGATGGAATAATCATTAACAAGCACAAATAGCTAGCGCAGAAATAGATTTAGCAGACAACGCAACTATAATAGGATGTATTCCCAATTTCACTATGACTACTAGAGAATTCAATAAACATATTAAGATAGCTATATCCACAATAGGATATAATATGACCGGACAATTTGAAAACCTACTAGTTAATACGTTATGTTGACCTTAAGGATTTCATCTAAGGACAATCTAGGTGTTTTGATGATAACAAATCATTAATGGTGTTTATGGATTAATGTTCGCATTGAGTGTTGTAGATGATTCATATTCAAAGAAGAACCTCAATGAAGATCATAAAGACCATTCCAAGAATTCCATTACTCAAGATCACATCTATGGATAACAAAGGAGACAAAGAAGACATGAAGTTGCAAGGAACCAAATGCAAAGTCCATCCAAAAACAACTTGGACATCAATGATTAAGAAAACAACTTAAAGAAAGGAAGAAAACAAGAATACCTCAAAGCCTAAAAGATCATGAACAAAACTTGAAGAAAGGGGTAGATAGCTTGGTGAGTGCTAGCTTAAATTGTAAAGTTATTTTTGAAGTAATTTCATTTGAAAGCTCATCTCTAGAGGACCATGCATATCATATCATCATTCATATGCTCTTATATCCATTAGCAATAGACTATGCACTTCATTCATATACAATTGACATATGAAGTCTTTGCTAAAGAGTGAGTTAGTTCAAGAGTGCATAAGCTTTGAAAGAACTTATCACTTGTGCTAGAAATGCTAAGACCATGCACATCAATCATATAATTCATATTGGTCAACAATTAAGGCATGAGAAGCCTTCATTACCATGAGTTGGTAACGGATATTAGGACCCCAGAATGGGCGTCATGAAAAATTGTGTTTTTGGCTAAGTGTGAAAAATGGATTTTTGAAATAATGATTATTTCAAAATAATTTTTCCCGGTAATAACTCTTTATACTTAAACTAGCCTAAACTAATTTTATCAGAATTTTTGACCAAGTCTACATTGGTCTACATACGGATTCATTTTTACCAAAACTGTCGGAAATCTAAATTTGTACAAAAACTGAATTTCTACATTTTGATTTAGTTGGATTTCAATTTTCTAGTATTTTTTATTGAATCCTAATGGGGGGTACTTCCTTAGTTATATTGTAAACTTAAAGTAAATGTCCATATAAATTAAAGTAAAGACATTTACTTTAATGTTTTCAATGAAAATAAGGTATGTGCAGATGTCCTGTGCATAGACTGTTTCATCTGTTAACTTAGAACAATTTCTGAAGCATCAATTCTATTTCGGTTTACCAAAATACAAGACCTACTCAGTTCGGTTTACCGAACCAAGGAAATGAAATGTTGCTCTAAGAGTTTCAGACGACCGAAACTAAGGAGCCAAATAAATCGGACGACCGATTCTCACAGAATGGTTTTGAACAATGGAGGAAGCAGTTTCGGTCGACCGAACCAAAAGCAAGAATCCTTCGGTCTACCAAAATAAGTATGATGGCCAACGTCAAACAGTTTCGGTCGACCGAACCTCAGTAGTGTTTCATTTCGGTCTACCGAACTAACGTGAATTCAAATTCAAACAGCTATTTCACCTAGAACTGTGTGCCCAACAGCTCTACTGATATCAGATACATTAGAAACTCTATAAATAGAGTTGTGGTTTTCTAGTTTCGAGTTGAGGCTCTTAAAAGGAACTTCTACAGAGCTTTTGCTCTAGTTCCTCCCTCTCCTTATGGAGCTTTTGCTCTAGTAGTCCACATAAGGAATCACCATTGAAATACATTGCATATCATTCATGTGATTCATCTTACAAACTTAGAGTTGAGCTTTTATTTGATTACTTCATTTGTAACTTTAAGTATGAGAGCTGTAATTTATATATTTGTCTATGTGAGAGACATTCTTTGTAAGCTTCATTATATATCCATTCTTGAGAGAAGAAGACTAAGAGGTGCTCTTGGCAAGGGACAACTTGTTTAAGCTATTGTAAGGGTTCTTTTTCTCAACCCATAAAAGAAAGAAGGTGTCTCTCTAATGAGAGGATTTGGTAGAGCTCTCCACCCACAAGAGTGAGCAATGGTTCCTTCTTAGCTGTCAAAAGAAGGAGAAGCGAGATGGCTTCATTACAAGGTCAGTTCTTCACCCACAAGTAAGAACATGTAAAGGTTTGCTCTCCACCCGTAAGGAGGAGCCATAGTGGAATCGTTGAGAGTTTTTCTCAAGGCATGGACGTAGGCCGAGATTGTGCCGAACCATATACATCGTGTGTCCATTGGTTTACATTTTCTCTACTCTTTAATCTCTAATCTCTTTACATTTGATTGCATATTTATTTACTCAATCTTCATATATCAAATGTTTAGTTTATTTTGAGTAGAATAGTTATATAAATCAATTAACTAGTATATGAAGCTTAATTGATTGTATGAGGAGGATTGGATGAATGCTTGGATTAAGTGTAATGAGTGATTGATTTTAGCTTAGAATATATGCTCTATATTTGATTCATATATAGCTAAAATGATGTTGCATACCAAGTGTTTGATAAAATGCATATTCAACACATCATTCACCTTTAGAGTTCATATGCACACCAAGTGTTTAATAAATTTGTTATAAACTCTATGATAATGTTTTCATACATTTGCACCTTGAATATTAATCACTTCAATATTGTGCAAATGCTAATTCTAAATGATTAGTTGAATTAAATACATTGAAGCTTAAAGGAATTCATTTATTTGAATCAATGATGATCACACTTAGTTGCATGACTAATCAGCATGATTCAATGTACAAAATGAATTTGTCATTTGCTAAAAGCAATCTTCTCATGTGTAGCAAGCTCATTGTTTTACATTCCAAATATTAAGTGGTATCTACACTATAACTCACTAAAAAAGCATTTAATCACAATGAATCATATTTGGCTCTAAAGTATAGAGACAAATAAAATGATCTTAGAGAAGCTAAAAAAAAAAAAGTTCATAGTTTGCCAATGACCCTATTCAACCCTCCTCTAGGGTCATTACTTGGGCAACATGTTATTTATGGGAAAAGTAGTTAATCAATATAATCTACAATTTAAAGCTCAATTTAGTGAAATAGTTAAACCTTTTAGTAGCAAATATGTTCAGATGATAGAAGCTAGAAAAGTAAGCAGTATTACTCATGAGGGAATAGAATGGAAATTACCTAATCTTACTACTACAACTTTAAAGATTCCTAAGTGTAACATGATACATGTTAAAAATACCGGAGAAGCTAGCATAAGATTTAGTAATTATAAAAGACAGGATAATCTATTTGATGATACCCAAGAAAACTTTTTAACTACCCTCATCGAAATAGAATCCCCTGAGGAAATAAATATCCTTTATGATAAATTAGAAGATGAAATCTTAGATAAAATAATGCATGACTTTGACAATCTTGAATTAGAAGATTTGAAAGAGAAATATCCTGAACCAAATTACAAACTCATAGAAAGCATCTATCTAGGCAAAGGAAATAATGATGATATTAAGAGAAATATATTAAAAGTAGGTTTTGAATCCTTCTACACAAAACACGAACTAAACACACTAAAAGAAGAATTGAATGTTAATGAAGAACAAGTAGAGCATAGAGAAGGAAAAGAACCAGCAGGATCTTCATCTCAACCCACAACATCTGTAGATCAAGAAATTCATAATGCAACTAGTAGTACCAATAAAACAAATAATGAATATCTCACAGGACAAAGACGTCAACCTACACAAGAAACATATGTAGAAAATAGAAGCATACTAGACATGTACACGTGGACACTACAGCGTAGACGCTACGACAAAACTCCAGCACATGATGCAGGAACCATTTTAGACATATCACGACACGATCCCTAAGATTGGTCAAGAGTAATCGACGATTGGGAACAAGATTGTATTAGAACAGCTATTTTAACTCAATTTGATAATAGAACATAATCATTAACTTATTGTGAAACTCTATTAAGAGGCACAATTCAAAACTGGTGGCAATCTTATAAAGTTAATTATGTTAATGATTATAACATCTTAAAAGATAATTTTATAATTCAATAGTTTACTAGTTTAATCAAACGAGTATTATTAGGTGAAGACCGATTATTAGAAGAAACTTAAATAAAGCAAAATAAAGCCTTACGAAATCTAGAATTATTACAAATTTGTGATTTTAGATTCATAAGAGATTATACTAATAAGTTTTTTTGAATATTTTGCCGCTACAGGAAAAACTGGAGACCTAACCTTATTAGATAGATATCTTCAAAAATTGCCAGGAAGTGTAGGAATTAAGATTTGGGAAAAATGGTTAGAGAATCCTCGAAAAGATCGATTAACTATAGGAGATAGAGTTAACCATGTCTATGACATGTTAAAAAAGGAATGTAGACAACATAGAGAGTCTAAACAAATTAAGAAACAATTTTTTGATGTATGTATGCAATTAGACTTTCCTCCACAATATGTTTGTATACCTCAGAAAACCTTTAAACGAAATAAACCATGAAAATATAAATTATGAAAAAGTAGAACTTATAAAAATTATAATAAAAAACCATATTTTAAGAATTTTAAAAGCAACCCCAAACCATTTAGAAAGCGCCCTTGGTATAAAAAACGAAAAATAATTAAAGATAAAAAAGATAATAAGGACAATAAAGATAGTAAAGTAACTACATTACCTACAAAGGAAAGAAGCTGTAAATGTTTTATTTATGGAGATCCAGACCATATAAGACCAAATTGCCCTTATAGATATAAGCAAAACCCTATTAAGCAAATACAAGAAAAAATTAATATACTTGAAGATATTGAGGAACAAATAGAAGAAATATAAGAATTAGAAAGTGTTTATGACTCCGATGACGATAATGAAAGTATATATAGTATAAAAAGCATTAATAGTGAAGTTGATGAAGATCTTGAACAAGAACTTCATTCTATGGAAGATTATATTTGCACTATAAACAATTCTTCATGTCATTATGAGTTAGTTAAATTTCATTTCTCAGATTATAACAGTAAACAATGCAGTTCTTCCATTAAGGAAGGATATTATTGTAAAGACCATTATAAAAACCTATTATGTCACAACTGTTATAATAAATACGAAAATAAGCTAGGAAATACATTAGTTGAATCCATAAATTCAATATATAAATAATCTAGTTTAATCCAATTTCCTGTAACATTGGAATTTAAAGAAAAATTAGTCCAAACTTCAGCTATGTTAGATACTGGAGCTTCTAAAAGTATAATTAAAAGACATTTAGTACCAGAAGAAGCATTAATAAAATTAAATTATAATGTTAATATTAGTCAATATAATAATGAAAAACTGCCAATAACTCATTGTGTCTAGAATGTTCCTATAGTAATTAATAATGAAAAATTTGTTTTACCACAAACCTATGTGGTTAATAATAGTCCTAATACTTATGATTTTATTTTAGGATTAAATTTTATAAATTCACTCACCGGAGGATTCATGTATACTCCTACCGGTTTCAGTTTTTTTAAAAAGGAACCTTTATTCCATCTAACCCTCCTTGTATTCCTCAGAAAGAAAAAGGAGCTATTACATATATCAATACTTTACCTATGACCAAATTTGAAGAAACAATAGTAAATTTATTTGATGTAACTAAATTTGTAGAAAATATTTCTGAAGCGTTAATGTTTCTTAGTCACTTAGATGAACCAAAAATTTTACTTAATAATAAAGCTATATTAAAAAATTCTAAATTAAACATTGATAAGCTTATAAGACTAGCTGAAACCACTGAGATTTTAGGAGAAGATCCCCAGAAACACTGGTACAAAAATAAAATCAAAGCCAAATTAAATATAATAAATTCTTTCATAACTATTAAAACACAAGATAATCCTTATACCTTAGATGATCAGGAGGAATTCCAAAAACAAATTAAAGAACTTTTATTGCTAAAAGTAATAAGAAAAAGCAATAGTAGACATAGGAGTCCAGCTTTTATGGTTAGAAATCATTCCGAAATAAAAAAGAGGAAAAACTTGCATGGTTATAAATTATAAAAGATTAAATGATAACACTTATGATGACAGTTATAAAATTCCTAATAAAGATGTTTTAATAAATCGAATACAAGACCGAAAATGATTTTCTAAATTTGACTGTAAATCAGGATTTTGGTAAATCCTTATGGCTGATGAATCCATTGAATGGACAGCGTTCACATGTCCTGAAGGACATTATGAGTGGTTTGTTATGCCTTTTGGTTTAAAAAATGCACCATAAGAATTTCAAAGAAAAATGGATACTATATTCAATAAACATTCAAAGTTCTGTTGTGCTCACATTGATGATATTTTAGTTTTCAGTCAAACTAAAGAAGAGTATCGAAAATATCTTGAACTTATTTTTAACGAATTTATAACATAGGGACTTATTATAAGTAGTAAAAAAATAATATTAGAAAAACAAGACATTGAATTTTTAGGCTTATACATAAAAGACGGAAAAGTAGAACTAGAATCACATATTGTTAAAAAGATTTTAGATTTTCCTGATAAATTAGAAAAAACCAAGCTATTACAAGTATTTTTAGGATTATTAAACTATGGTTGCAATTTCATCCCAAAATTAGGACAGTTAGTAGGACCATTGTATTCAAAACTAGGTAAACATGGTCAAAAATATTTTAATACACAAGATATAGAGCTATTTAAGAAAATTAAATCTCTAGTCACTCAGTTAGAACATTTACAACTTCCACTTGAAAATAGTTATAAAATAATTCAGACAAACGCATCAGCTCAAGGATGGGCATGTTTACTTCTTCAAAGACCTACAAAAGAATATTTTTGAGATGAAGAACAAATTTGTCTCCATGTTAGTGGAACTTTTAATAAAGCACAATCACTTTACCTTCAATAGATCTAGAAATTCTAAGAGTAACCAACTCTATTGAAAAATTTCAGATATTCCTTGATAAAGAATTTCTTATAAGAACAGATTGTGATATCATAGTTAAATTTACAAACAAAGCAAAGCAACAATAGATGTCTGCAAAAAGATGGATTTCCTTTATTGACTGTATTACTGGAAGAGGTTTTAAACCTATATTTGAACATGTCAAAGGAAAAGAAAATTATTTAGTAGATATTCTATCCCGTTTACTAATTGATTGTTAAATTTTACAGGAATGGAAATCAAGAGCAATAACAGCTATAGCTTTATACCAGACACTTCTAATCCTCTTTTGATTATCCAAAACCTAGCTCAACGGTTCCGCGCTAGACATAATCTTTTTCCTGACTAAAAATTTATTTTAGATAATATTTGATTTTCTAGAAACAACCCCGATAGAACTCTTGTCAGAAATCTAAATACTTTAAGTGAATATTTTGTTTCATCTAACAAAGCATATCAGAATTTACAGCAAGAACATGAGACACTTATATCTCATTATAAAAAGTTGAATTTAGCTTATCAAAAAACGACAGCAAATCCCACAGAGCTAACTATTTCTGAGCAACAGACTGATGAAGATGAAAATCTTCAGAAAGTTCAATTTCTGCAGGTACAAACCAAGTATGTCAAGTTATTACCCATGTTCTCTCCCACATACAGAGAAATCCTGAGACAACAAGTTGAGTTCTTTCCTGATGACCTCAAGGATCTTATCCTTGAAGAAGTCAAGTCTGATGGTTTCAAAGAATGGGTTGATATCCAAAACTATCTCAGAAATAATAGTCCACTCAAAGGAACCCGTTATAACTATTTTTTCCTACGATTCATACAAAGAGGCAACCTCATACCCATGGCCATTATCTTGTTAGACGTAGACATTGTTTTCTTCTATCCTTTTGAAATAACCAGAAAAACCCTTTTCTCTATAAAAACAACCATCTGTTATTTAAGCAAGTTGTTAGAATTAGGAATGATTTACAGCATTACCATACCAAAAGATATACCATTAGAATATTTAAATTCTTTAGGTAACTTTCCTAACTGTTTAAACCAAGCCATTGCCTTCGAACAGAAACTAACCCAAAATTTCATGCCAGAAAGTCCAATTCTCCTTCAAATCCACAGTACTCTCCCAGAATGGGTAAAAGATGGAGCTATTATTCTGGGACAACATCGAATTTACATTCATTCTGATCCCACAGAAGTCAAAGTTCTTACCCAACATATTGATTTTGTAAATAACTTCCGTAATGAGATTGAACTAGCTACCTTTAACCATTTGGTATACTATAAAGCCTATCGTTAAGTTAACCTAAGCTACAATCTTGGTTTTAGACTCTACGACCATAATATCAACATGGAAATTTTTGTCAAAGCAAGAGTTCCTCATGTCATTAAGTCTCCTCCAGAGATTGAGATATCTCCAGAAATTGAAGAAATAATAAATGAAGAAAAAATGTTGCTGGAACAGTTTGAACTCGCCTATAGAAATGAAGAAACCAGCTCACCCGATAGCATTGATGCTTATTTGGCCCGCATGCATGAAAGCGAAAGAAATGATAGCCCAACAGATAGCACTACCCACAGAAAGTTGTCTAATATGCAAGAATTCTAGAGAAAAAGCAGATTCGCCATAGTGTAAAGATAAAGGCAGCCTCAGCATCCAAGAAAAGCAGATTCGTAATAGTGTACAGATAAAACATATCCACCGAAAGCAGATTCTCAACAGTAAAAGTTGATAAGACCCTCCAAAAGCAGACATCAACAGTTCAGCAATAATTCAAGCCATAACATCTTGTATCTGAACCGTTTATGCAGCATCTTCAATCTCAGCCGAAGATTCATCCATCTCCTCTTCTATAAAAGGAGTCACTCTGCTCAAGCAAAGATCATCAAGTTTTAGAGCAACCAAGCTACGAGTCATCAAGTATTCCAGTCCTTTGCCATTGTCTTCTAGTGTGCTTTCTTTTGTGATTTCTTTCAGTACATCTCTCTTTGTAAAATAGTGTGTGAGAGTGTATTCATGTATATATTTCCTATGAAATAAATCATCCAGTTTGCTTTTATTCAAAACTTCTTTATTCCTATTTAGTGCTTTAAGTACTTTTGGGCAAAAAACTTCGGTCGACATAAAGATCAAATATATAGATTTTATTTAGCCAGACAGTGTAGATCCTATAATTTTCTTGAATCCAACTAGTACAAGCAGTCTTAGTTCTAAGTTTAACAATTTCTTCTGTGAGTTGACTCGAACTGTTGGCTTGTTGGCCCGTTCTTGCCGGTGTTCAGGCATTTTTACAGGGCGTTATCAGAGCGTTATCAAGTTCGGTAGTCATTTATGTGATTTAATTGTTAAATTTATTCTATGTTATTTTGCATACTTCTATCCAGTTAGTTTCAACTTAATTTTGGTATCAGAGCCTATACTGTTTCGTTAAATTTAATTTATATATTTGATCTTTTGTCTAAAGAAGTTTATAAATTCATATTAATCTATCGTGAAATTTTAAGTTATTGTGAAAAATCAAAAAGTAAAGAAAAATATTAAAAAGCTTGGTCAAGGATCTTTCCATTAGTTTATTTCATGTTTTAAAGCTTTTATGTTATAATAATATTTTGTTTGGGTCATTATAGTAATATAATTTGTTGTGTGGTACAAAACATAAAGTGAAATCCATTTTAGAAGAAATATTTTGGTGGCCCATCCAATTATTGAAACTTTAAGATCTTATCTTTATTTTATTGTAGTATTTGGGTCTTAAGCCCATGTATTGGTAAAAATCCCTAATAATAATATGTTGTGGAACTGCTTTGATGATAGGTTCATATTTTATGCAGCTTATTAGTTGCGTTAAAATCACGTGTAAGCATAAAGGCCACGACTTGTACGGTCACCTTTTGGCGTGCTTAATGTAATATATATATATATATATATATATATATATATATATATATATAAGTCACATAAAGTTAATTTTTTTATTTTTGTTTTTACTGGGGAAATCCAAGCAAATATGTTTGTAAATAATAAATATTTATCTCCAAGCAAATATGTTTGTAAATAATAAATAAATAAATATATACACACACACACACACAAACACACACATACATGTACGAAGTAAAATGGATAGATATTTTGAAATACTCTGGGTATATTTCCCAATCGCTGAGCTGATAAATAATCCCCCAACATCAAGTGATTCAAGTGGGCGATTGGGGTACGTAATCGGAGTATTCTAAAACTTCCCGTAGAGCTATATAGCGCAAGGGCTAACTATAATCCCGTATACACCAAACCAGATTAAAAGGGTTTTAGGCCCAACAAAATCTTTTTTTGTGCCGATTATAAATTGATATATATTTTTTAATAATTGTTTGAATTCTAAATATTCAGTGTTAAATGAAAGTCGATTAAAAATTAAGTGCTAATTTAGTTATCAACCAGACTAGCTTAGGGATATCTCCTTTTCCTCTGCACTCAAAAAAAATGGTTCATACTACATGTAAAACTTAGCTAATGAGTCGGAAGCAAAATTAAAATAATGTTAAAAATGAGTCTTAAAAACTGCAAATATTGCAAAATAAGAAACATGTCTATTATTATTAAATGAGTTCTGTTGCAAGGCAATAAGACGATTAATATAGGCAAAATAATCTTGAAAACAACCGAATTTGGCACAAAAAGAGGGATAAGAGCCTATTCAGTAAGATAGCTACCAAAAAATCAGCTTAATTCGATTTCGATTAACCACTAACAAAACCTGATAAATTCGAATAGCACTGATAATTTGGGCAAAAAAAATTGCTTATATATATATATTTTAAAATTAAAGTAATTGACATATATGGGATGGGGACTCGAACTTTGGCCACAAGCACCAACACCCTATCATTGGGCTATCAATCATGTGAAAAACTGCTTATATTACTAGCAAGGTTAGCTTGTATTGATTGTTAAGCCAATTTCAATCCGGAATGGGTCTTTGCATGTCGGAATTTTTAAAATTACACCAAAATTTGTGTTAGCTTCACCATTTTGCCAATTGATTGTCCAAATAGTTTACATAAGTTTCGACAAATTGTTCTACGCTATTATTTGAGATGGAATTGCAAGGAAGCAAAATTGTTAAATAACTTGTATAGTCCATAGTAATGGTCTACGTCTTTAACAATTTAAGCTTTTTAAAGAATAAATGGATTAACGGGATCCATTGCCACAAAACTAATCTACAAATAAGTAAAAAAACTATCTGAAATTGATTTAAATTTTTTTTTTTTTTTTTTTTTTTTTTTTTTTTTATAATTTTCTATTCCTACATAAACACACAATAAAAGCTTTTTCAAATCTTTTATTAAAGGATTTATGTATTGAATTTCATTCACCCAATGCTTCAATTCAAAAAACTGAAGATGATTTGATATTAGTTATGTGGTGTGAGTATAAAAACGAGGGTTAAGTGCAAAAAACCCCCCTAATATATAGGGTTTGTGCAGAACTAGTCTATACTTTTTGAAAATGTGTATGTTAGTCCATAAAATTCAAAAAATGTGCAAATAAACCCCTTTGACTACTTTTTGACAAAATTAAATATGAAAACCCTATTTTACCCTTTTGATTCCCATTTTGCCCCCTCATCAATATGTGCATATAAACTGGGAATTGCCCAGATACATCAAAACCCACATTTTCCTAAATCAATGATGAATTAAAGGGTTCCCCAATAAGCTGAACCAATGTTGTATAAATTCACAACAATACTTCACTCACTGAGCTCCAATCATCACATGCAGGTGCACATAAATGTATATGTATATATGTATATCTATGTGTAAGTACGCATGTGCATATAGAGAGAGAGTACAAAATTACAATCACAAATACACATGAACATAAAAATTTTCACTTGAACAACAAATTGTACACAGGAACGAAACAAAACATGATAATTATGACCGGGGCACTGCCCTAATTCATCAAAAACCCATAATTTCCTCAAAAAATGATGAATTAGACCAATTCACTAAAGAGGCCGAACAAAGAGATAGTAAGTGAATAGCAGAGTAAAGGGTGAGAATGAAATCATACAAATTGGTGAACCCATTGACCCGAGTTGGGGTTTTGGTGAACTGCTGTTGGAACGCATCACTGAGATTGTGAGCTGGATTGGTGGAGATGATGAGAACAGAGGATCAAACCATAGAGAGAAGGATGGAGATGATGGAGCTACAAGTGGTCTTGCCCACGCTGCATTTGCCTCCAACGAAGACCCACTTGAGACTCTCTTGGTCCAATACGTCCCACTGTGATAAATCCAACAAGTATTCCTTTTATAAGGAGTACTCTGCCAAGTAAGATCAATCATTCATCCCTTAATTCAAAGAAAGAGCTCAATAATGGCATACTAACTGTGAGTCGTACGCAGCGGAATGTATATTAGGAAAGTTTTAGATTTTGTAAAACAGATTTGTGTCTTTATTAACTTTACTTATTTTAGCAATTAAATAATTAATCACATGCAGATAAATTAAAGCAAAATATAAAGTTAGAGATGACACCAGGATTTTAGCGAGGAAACCCCAGTTGATAAAATACGTCAACTGTTATGGGAAAAACCTCGTGGACTGTGTAGTTCAAAGTAAACCAATCTACTATGCTTGAAATAAAGTATACTGAACTTTGACTCTGACTCACACCCTATCGTTCTACCAAACACCAACTGCTAACAATCCTCTGGCTTTGCGACTCCCCGTCCAACAACAACTTGACCTCAGACTTATGTTTGATATTTGTAAAAGAGTAGCAGGTAGATCAGACAACATTCCACGAATGCTCCGACTCTTTCAAAGTGTGATTGCTTTTACTTCTATTCTTCAATCGTCTGAATGATGTAGAAGAATATCTGCTTTTGTCTGATCGATGTAAATACAACTGTATGATCACGATCAGGATTCGAACTCTACAACTCTAACCTAACTAGGTGAATATGTGTATGTTCTAGGAAGACAACAGAAAAATCAACTGTGATTTTTTGAGAGGGATAAACTTCCTAAGGCTTTGTATGATATATGAATAATTAATAAAAGCCGTTTTTAAACCAATGTATATGACATAGTTTATATAGAGGTTAACAAAGTCCTATTCTTTCTGAAAATAAAGGAAATTTCTTGCATAGGACTTGGAAGGGAAGTAGGATAAAAAGGAATTAAACAGAACAAGGAAACTGTAAACCTTTTGCAATCAGGACTTGTGGAACCAATTCCCACATTTGGTACCGGTTCCCAAAGGATAGAGAGTTTTCTTCAAATTTTAGCTTCTGGAACCGGTTCCCAAATTCAGGTACCAGTTCCCATTTGACAGAATCCAACTTGAACTTGGATTTTCTATATTTTTGAAACTCTGAAAATATACCTTGTAGGTAATTGTGTCCTAAGTGGGAAACGAAGTCTTAATGTATTGTTCTTTCCTTTTCGATGATCAACAGTACTTTCGTCTTCTGAACAACCTCTGAATTCCGTAGTCGATGTCAAGTCGGATATGGTAATTGAAATTACAACTCGACTAGGACTTGTTTTGTTACCGAAATATGCCAATTTACAAAAATATATCTCACACTAACTAACAGGGTTAGAACTTCAATACAAGTAGACAAGGCTAGGATAACGGCCAAAACTGAGAATGGATTATAGAAAGAAGAGTTGTATCCTGATTCGTATTAAGCAACTCAACCTCTTCTAGCACTAAAGCAAAACAGCTCATATGACTGTCTCCTATAGCGTGAAGCAACGTTATAGCCCTATGTAAGGTGTTCCCCTGTCTTTGCTTCTTTCTCTTCCCTCCCGCAGGATTACACTAAGTAAGAAAGTACTTCAACGTCCTTAGCCTACCAAGCATTGATTCCTTTTGTTTGGCTTCCTCACCTTCTCTTATATGATCGGAGTAGCGGACATTGGGTTCAATTCCAAGACAGTTGCGGATCCTAGTGGTCATGGGATAAAAGAAAGCTAGCCACTGACTTTAGAGGAGAGGTGCACCACTTCCTATATTCTCAGATTCCGGCAAGTCCTCCTGATTCAAAGCCATGAATACAAGTTCCTCTTTCTATACATTCTCTCTCCTTAAGAATCACACAAAACACAATTTTACACAAATTAGACAAAAATGTCATTTTACATGGCCTGTATTTATAGTTATTAATTTATTTAACTGAAGTGAGGGTATTATCGTCATTTTATACCATACAGGGACCTATTTGTACCAAATTGATAATATAGGGGGGTTTTATACCACACATGGACCTTTTTGCACTATATCGATAGTAGAAGGGGGTTTTTTGCACTTAACCCTAAAAACTATAATATTTAGACTCAGCGATCAACTGATGATAGCTGGTAAAATTTCAGGCATTAGTTATTATGACAATTTTGTGCAACTTTACTAATTTTTGTGGTCAAAAGTGTTCTAATTACAATTTTTATGAGCATTTTTTTTTGTTTGACCGAATTCCTTACTTTAGCAATGAATTTTTTTTATTTGAAGAACAAGTTTCACTCATCGTTGAAAGTTTGTCACAAAAGATTCATCGTGTTTCAGTGATATTTGATAAGCGCCGAATATTGCATATTCAAGCGCCTTTATTTGCATTAGCTAAGTCCATTAGTTGATCATATTGTACATATTAGCTTCATTTGCGTGTTTTTGTTTACTTTCAGGTTGGTTCTCCAAATATAGTTAAAAGTGCGGCTTTGTTGAGTTGTTGAAGAATTAGAGCATGCCGTTGCCGGGGACCTTCATTTTGTCCAGGAACAGTTCGTCGGTCATTTTTGACCCATCACACTTGAGAATTGGACTCCCATTAAAACATGATATACTTATATCTTTGAGTTAGCTTTCCAAATCATCAAACGGTTCATCATTTGGAGTTCGGAGTAAAGAGTTATGTCATTTTTACCCCAGGTGTGCAATGCTGAAATTTACAGCCTGGTAGCAGTGAAGTTTGACTTTGTTCTTCATTTTCGACCCACCAAACTTGATAATTGGACTTCCATTAAAACATAACGTACTTAGATCTTTGAGTTAGCTTTCCAAATCATCAAACAGTTCATCATTTGGAGTTCGGAGCAGAGAGTTATGACCTTTTTACCAAAGGTGCATAGAGCTGAGGACACTTGCGGGCGCTCGCAAGAAACCCGCGGGCGCTCGCCAAAAGGGGCAGAATCTTCATGCACCCGCAGCGGGCGCCCTCCCATTCGGGCAGAATGTTCGAGCTTCCGTGGTCGCTCGCCAATTCGCAGGCAAGTGGGCATGGTCTGCATTGTTTCCTTCAAGGCTGTCCCCTTGACCCATTTTGTGTGGTGCTACACTCTCCTAGGGATTATGGACCACGAAATTGGAATGGTTAGGAGTTTATGGTGGCATATAGAAAGGCTAGGAGGGTTCTATTTTGGGGATCTCATATTTTTGTACGGCTAGAGAGAGAAATATTGTAAGGTTAGAGGGTTTGTGTGTTCTTGACCCTTAAGGTGCGAAAATGGAAGGCCTCATCCTCTCTTCTCCTTCCTTCATTGCTCCTATGGGTAACTAACTCCCTATTTAGGGAAGTAATGAAGCCCTACTTTGTAAGCATGCCTTAGTTTTGGTTTAAATTTGGGGTAATGATGTATATATATGGTTTTTCCAAGATCTAGAGCACTTTACATGTTGTAATGAACTTTAATGTCTATAAATGATTATTTTGAGTTAATTATCTTGTCTTAGATTATTTCCTCTCATGATTATATTGATTTATTTTCATAGTGACAATTGAAATGAGATTGTGGAAGTGTTTTTATTGGCATGTTCTATAAGAACTTGTTAGTCCATAGCTTAGGGCCTCCCTTTGATGGATTAATCTTGAATCTTGATTTCATGTGCTTTTATCATTTAATTGAGGGCTTAATAAGCTTTAACTTAGTGAGCATGTCTAAGGTTACATCCCAGTTTAGGTAGTTCATGCATGTGAAACTTTGATAGGTTATTCTTGTCTTTTGATTTCATGAATCTCTTGAAGGTAATGTAGCAATTTTGTGTTGTTGCATTTCATGATCATATTTATATGTTATTTCCCCAAGTAAATCATGTTCTAGCATGTTTATAGGTAGGTAGTGGATTCACTTCCATAATCCTCTTTACTTAGATTTTCCCCTCTTAATTCATTTAATTTGTTGCCTATGCACAATTCAATTCTAGTTTCAAGTGACAACCAAACAAACTCTATACCCCTTTCATCAAATTAAAAGTGAATTTAAAAACCTTGGTTGTCATAAACTAGCAATCCCAGTGTTTCGACTTACCCGAACAGTAGCCCTATTTTATAATGATTTGTGCTATTGCAAATGATTGATTTATTATTGAGATCGAATCCAAACTGATCAATATTTTTAGATGATTAATTATATTAATGACACCATGATACTCTCATCCTCCTAGTGATCACACAGTGGGTAGCATAATTTTAGTGAAAGAAATTGTACGCCTCATATGGAATTTCCAATGAATCTGTGCCCTTAAATGAAACAAAATCAATCTTTCAACATAAGAAAAAAAGTAATTAATTCATTTTCTATATAAAAAGTGAAATGCTAATTAATTCCCTAGTATGCTCTAATACTTTGTCTAATAGTTGGTAAATTTTCATCCATTACTTCTTGTGACAACTTTGTGTAACTCTACAGATTTTTGTTGCCAAAATTGTTCTAATTACTATCTCCATGAACTTTTTATTTGTTGGACCAAATTCCTGATTTTAGCGCAAGTACTACTCATAATTGCTTCTCACTTAGTTTAATTCTACTTAATTACTTCTCTAATTCAGTCCACTAACATTCTAATAATATATACTTATCACTAGGTCATTAACTCAATTGGCATAATCTCTATTCCCTCAAATGCATGTGAGGGGTTTGAGCTTCATAATGGACATTTGTTCTCTTAGTGTCCCTCTTTATCTTATCTTCTCACTAATCTTGATTAAGCAAGGGAAAATTTGTCATTAATGGCAATATGATACTGTCATTGCCTGGTCATCACAGAGTGAGTGACATATTTTAAGTGAAAGAAATTATACTTGTAATTTGAAATTTCCGAAGAACCCAACCCTTAAATGAAACAAAATAGAAGTTTCAAAATAAGAAAGAGATAGATTATACTTTGCAATGCTTGTTAGCATTGGGCAAACTTTGGACCTGTACGTATGTTAATACTTTAATCTATAAAGTTCCGCACTTCGCTCGGTTCCACCAAATAATGAAGGGAGCCTTTTTCAGATCCTCCGAGTGCAAAGCTAGCAGCAGAGATTGTGGTTCCATACGCGGATTTAGATGCATCCCATACACTACCTCGATCAGAATCAATTCCGACAAAGCTATAAGCCCCTTTTGTATAGTAAGGTTCGTAGCCTTTCTAACGAGCACCTGGTCTAGTGGCATACCTTTCAGTTACATATACTGCTCCAGATGCCAGTGGACTCGTCGATCAACCAGTGAAGGGAATAGAATTTAAATCAGCAGTAAGGTGGGAGGGATGAGAGAGAATTTACCCTTTTTTTTAATTATTTTATTATTTTTTCTTTTTTTAAAAAAATCTTTGTAAAAAAATTACGCCTTTGTGATTAATCCGCTAATTTTTGCTTAGGGGAAAAAAAATAAAAAACTTGGTATTGTCAACAATACATTGTGATTACTCCACTAATTTTTGTGCTCTTAGTGTCAACACCTTTAATATTATGTTCAACTTAATCATGATTAAGCAAAAAAAATATTGCCTATAAATTCTCCACCTTGGTGTTGTATTGTTCATTATTCCTCCATACATAACTCTGAAAGAAGGAAAATCAGGTATGCTAAGACGCATTATTAAGTTAATTCATTTGAGTTGTATTGGTATTTATAATTAGTAAAAGCTGTTATAATTAATATTACTTTAAGAGCTGATTTAAAGAATTATTGATTTTAAGTGCAGTTTAATGATGAAGAAGACAACGTCGCTCTTAGTTAT
This sequence comes from Cornus florida, assembly GCF_030987335.1. Taxonomy (NCBI): domain Eukaryota; kingdom Viridiplantae; phylum Streptophyta; class Magnoliopsida; order Cornales; family Cornaceae; genus Cornus; species Cornus florida. The sequence goes on from NW_026775572.1 coordinate 29,896,773, forward strand.
ATTCTGCATGGGATTGCTGTTGGTATGCCTTCAAGCACATGGCAAAAGGCCTATACCAGATGCACAACCTATAGTTCGAAAATTAAATGAAATTAGCAATGGTTTAGTAGCAACAGGGGTACAAATAATGAAAACATAGCGAGTGATACCGTCAATAACAGTGAAGATGAAGGTAATGAGGATTATGGATCCAGAGCTTACCGTCCACCTTCTGGATCAGATCGGCATCATATTTATCGAAGTGAATGCTTTCCACGTCATGTAGATCGTCCAATTGATAGAAGTTGTCAGCTCAATTAAACTATTCTGAAGAAATAAATTTAATAGTACGTAGCTTGCTTTTATTATATATCTGTATCAGTCGACCGCAACTACTGCTTAAATAATAAGCTGTGAAACAGGTTAGGATGCTGGCTTTTCATTTAAGGTAACTATTACTACTAGTTTTGTGTGTGTGTGTTTTCCATTATTAATCTCATGATATGTACCAGTGAGTGTGTGTGGTCTTTGTTGGAAACGGGAGCAGTAAAAACATAAATTTTGGATGAGATTTGAAATAGTTTTCGTTAAGAATTTTTTGCAAATCTCTAGACGAGCACGTTTCTCTCCGCAAGGAGATGAACGTGGTATATTTACGTTCTCAAATCTATTTCCGGGTGAATGAGAAATTAGCTTCAAAGTGTGGTGTTTTGATAAGCCTAACTAGGTATGTAAAATGTGGGAAGTGTTTGTCCCATATGGAAAAAATGTTGAAACCAATTGAAATTTAAATAAGCCAGATTTGGGCTTGGGCTTAGGCTTGGGCTTGGGCTTGGGCTTGGGCCTATTGTAAAGTTTGATTATTCTTTTTACTAAATGGAATTTTGGATTGGGTCTTTATTTTTGGACTAGGCTTATTAAAATAAGTAGTTGGTTTTTGAATTTAAATTAAAAGTTAGTTTTTTTTTTCCAAAGGGTTGTATCTATTTCCAAAGGGTTGCATTTGTTTTCTAAAGAGTTGCATTTGTTTCTAAATGGTTGCAAATTATTGGAGTGAATGTGTCTATTGGTAAACAGACATCATGTGAACCATTGCAACTAATTGGAGTGGATGTGTCGGGTGTGAAGAGACACATATAAATGGTTGTGTCCAATGATGAAGAGACACATATAAATGGTTGTGTCCAATGATGAAGAGACGCACCCAATCCGAAAAGGCATATTGCTTAAAAACTACTTTTTAGTTTTTTTCAAAGGGTTGCACCTACCCGAAAAGGCGCCTTATTGCCTATAAATACCCCCATTTGGATCATTTGCAAATTGTTTATTTTTATTTTCTTCTATCTTCCTCTCTAGACTTGAACCCAACCGAAATGGGTTCAAACCATAGGTTAAGTGGTCCGAGCCACTTAGACCCTAATTCAATTTCATCGAGCCATATTAAGATTGGTCCGAACCATTTGGTTCGGATTATACCCAATTCAGCATTTATATAGTATAGATGCATTTTTTTAGTTAGAGAGAGTATTACACAGAGGAGGTTCGCCGTATCCACGAGTTTGTAGTGTTGTTACTGGTGGATGTAGACCATTGTATCCTGGGAGATAAATGCCACTGAGTCCGTTAGCACCATAGCAGGGCGAATCTGTCTTAAGGACATAGTATTTAATACTAGCCTTGGTCCAGATTCTTTATTTATTATTTATTAATTTATTGATTTATTTTGCATATTTAATTAAATATATAGTTGCATATTTAATTAATCATTTCTTAGCATATTGTTAATTATCTTATATCATATTAGTATAAGGGTTGTTATATCTTAAAAGTCACATGAAGCATATATTTACCAACAATCTTAAGACAGATTCAAGCCTTGTATAGATTTTATTATATGTTTCTATTTAAGATATAAACAAGTAGAGATTATACTAATAATTAAGATATAATAAAATATTGTTATATACATTATTATATGATAATATGCTAAATATTGATGTGTTCAATATTATATGAAATTGAAGCATGTTATATAAGTAGATTATTGAATTATTTATATAATTCAATATTGGTTGAATTATTTTAATATGATATTATGTAGTATATTATATTGTCTTAAATTTATGCCAACTAGAGATAGAAAAAGATATTCCATTCTTTTTATCAATGATTGCACAAGATGATGTTATCTATATTTGCTACGAAGTAAAGATAAAGCCTTAGAAATATTTAAACAATACAAAATTGAGGTTGAAAATCAACTTGACAAAAAGATCAAGGTGTTAGGAAATGATAGAGTTCATAAAAACGAAACATCATTTGTTGATATTTGTTCAGAACATGGTATCATTCATGAAGAAATGATGAATGCTATGTTAACAAGTTCTGGTTTAACTCAGAATTTGTGGGGGGAAGTTTTACTTTCCACAAATTATGTTATTAATAAAATACCTCAAAAGAAGACTAATGTGACACCATATGAATTATAGAAAGGTCGAAAACCTTCCTATAAATTCTTAAAAGTGTGGGGGTGTCTAACTAAGGTTGCAGTTCCTACTCCTAAGAAAGTTAAAGTGGAACCTATAATGTTGTGTTATCTCCAATTGGTATGAGACATTTTGGAATAAAACCCAAGAAAAAAATGCGCGAGCTCGGGCCCAAAGCGAACAATATCATACCATGTGATGGAGTTGATCGTTACATAAAACCTTTGATAGGTTATGCTCATAAGAGTAATACCAGTAATATATATTTTTTATTTTTGCATAAATCATACAATGAAAATAAGGATGAGCTTAGACGTAATAAGAGAGTTAGAATGTCTAAATCTTTTGGTCCTGATTTTCTAGCATGTTTATTGGAAAATGGACAAAGCTTTAAGGAAGTAAAGTCTTCTTCTGGATATTATTATCTCTTAGATTAATTATGTGATATATTTAATCATGTGATATAATATTATTGATGTGAGTTCAAAATTATTAATATAGGTGCTTACTTTTATTTGAGATTATAATATTGAGTTATGTAATTGAATTACTTAGTGTGCATATTAATTCAATTTTACAATATAGTTTATCTGATGTGTGATATTATTGAATTTGTATGAGTTCATGATTGGTTTGTGTATGTGTTAGGCGCTGAATGTTATATATTTTAGTCCCTTTACTTGCATGTTTTATTTACTTAATAATAGTTTATTTGTCATTTTACATTGTTTTTATTTATTTCAGGGCTTTAATTGTAAAATCAGTCAAGACCAGTGATTTTGAGCTTTAAAAGATGACATTCCGTGGGACCAATCAATGTTGAAGATCCAAGTGTAATTATACTTAGAAAATAGTTCAAAAGAAGCCACAAGTTAATGAGAATGGAAATAAGAAGAAAAAGAAAAATCCTTCTTCAAAAAGGAAACTTTCGCCAAAGTTGGTAACTTGAACCCATTTTGGTAATCTGGCTGTATCTCTTTCCTTGAGTGTTAAAACTGATAAATTCTTGCAAAGGTTGAAAGGAAATTCGAAGAGCTACAATTTTGTGTTTCACGAGGATTCCCTAAAATAGCTGTTTACCTTGTCAAAATTAGTTTAGAAGTCTGTACAAATTTTGGAGTCCTTATTTGCCAGAATTTCTATGTATGTCTCCTATATGAAAAATGGAACTTTAGGGCTGATCTTTTATTATTTAAAGGGGGTCTTCTACAACATTGAAAGATGATACAGAAGAGCTTGAGGTTGAGATCAGAGAGAAGTATTCAGAAGAAGGAAGGGATCAATCCATGGCGGTGAAGATGTCTTCTGTAATGACGCACTTCACCACATGGTATGATATTGTCCGCTTTGGGCCTGAGCCCGCACGGTTTTGCTCTTGAGCTTCACCCCAAAAGGCCTCATACCAATTGGAGGTGACACACTTACATATAAGCACTTCACCTTTCCTCTACCCAGGCGATGTGGGACTGTGCACCCGTAGCTCGTCAGTGTGGTAGCCTGACAGTGTCTCTTGCACCCGCCCACAGGGTCATCACAATCCACCCCTCTTGGAGGCCCGACGTCCCCGTCGGCACACTTCCGGCTGGGTCAGGCTCTGATACCATTTGTAACGGCCCATTCCACCACTTGGTATGATATTGTCCACTTTGGGCCTGAGCCCGCACGGTTTTGCTCTTGGGCTTTATCCCAAAAGGCCTCATACCAATTGGAGATGATGCACTTACATATAAGCACTTCACCTTTCCTCTACCCAGGCGATGTGGGACTTGTGCACCCGTAGCTCGCCAGTGTGGTAGCCTGACAGTGTCTCTTGCACTCCCCCACGGCACACCCGCCCACAAGGTCATCACAATCCACCCCCCTTGGAGGCCCGACGTCCCCGTCGGCACACTTCCGTGAGGGCTCAGGCTCAAAGCGGACAATATCATACCATGTGGTGGAGTGGATTGTTACAAATGGTATCAGAGCCTGACCTAGCCGGAAGTGTGCCAACGGCGACGTTGGGCCTCCAAGGGGGGTGGATTGTGATGACCTTGTGGGCGGGTGTGCCATGGGCGGGTGCAAGAGACACTGTCAGGCTACCACACTGGCGAGCTACGGGTGCACAAGTCCCACATCGCCTGGGTAGAGGAAAGGTGAAGTGCTTATATGTAAGTGCATCATCTCCAATTGGTATGAGGCCTGTTGGGATAAAGCCCAAGAGCAAAATCGTGCGGGCTCAGGCCCAAAGCGGACAATATCATACCATGTGGTGGAGCGGGTCGTTACATTTTCCTCAACCATGAAGAATTCTACTCCAGTCATGCTTGGCTAAACGCTCTACTAGGGTTATGATGTAGCCCTAGCTTAGCACACTGGTTTGATTGTATTTAATTATTAGAGAACAATTTTTATCATGCATGATTGTGTAATCTATAGGGTTTTTAATTGAATTTTCAATAAGAATCGGTTTTAGAGTTTTAATTCAATTACAAATATTTTTCTATCTTGTCTTAGATATTTTAATCTTGTGATTGAACACAACTCATTCACTTCTTGTAGTTGTGAATGAGATGATTACACAATGGTATTTCTCTGAATATAATGTTAGAGATTTGATGGATTATATCTAGAAAAGATAGACCATGCTACATCTTAAAGTAAAGTAGATAGGTAAATGGTTTATGCCAATCGAAGATAATCCATGCTTAGCCTTAAATTATATTATTTTGTAGCTAAATTAATATGTGCTTGTAGCCATGATTAATTCCCTGTGCATGTTATATGATATATCTTTAATAAATTGATACAATTAATTGGTGGTGCGACGTTAGTGGTGAAATCATACCCCTAGTTCTCTCTCTATTTTTTACATCATATTTGATCATCATTCTTTAGTTTATTTTATTTTTTTACTTAGTTAATTTAGAATTAATCATCACAATTCGATTATGCTACTTTCAAGTTAATTTGGAATTTAAGAAATCTGTTGACAAACTTAATTTACACAAGTCCCTTGGTACGACACCCTTACAAGTAAACTCTATCTGCAAAGATTCGTGCACTTGTGAGTGGTACATATAAATCTCACAACAATATGTAATACAACAAACAAAAAATTGACTTGTCCAGCTACGTTAGTTCTGATCCCGATAGTCAAGGGAAAAGATCTAAATTAGTGTCTAAGACACGTATAGCTGTGAATGGGCTGAATAAGAGAGAGATTTCCGATAACTCTAAAGAGCTCAATGGAAAATGTTATGAATACATTAAACTAGTACACTGAGACAAGCTAAATCAAGCTAGCTTAAAACTAAAATATTACTGAGCTGAAAACTAGTTAGCTTAGCTATAAGCTAAAGTGATCACTGAGGTGCAAAGAACCTTAGAGATGTTAGTTAATTTTAACTCTCAACTTGATAGTAAAAAATATGAGGGTGATGAGTAGCCATTTTAGCCATAAGCTATTTGAGTTATACATCATATTTGTTCATGCAGGAGGGAATAATACTACTTGTAAACTAGTAGTTTTTGAAGAATATTCTTCAAAATAAATTACTATACTACCAAGGTAGACTACTTAGATAAGTGTGTACTAAAGCTACGAGTTACTATAATTGATAGCTAAATAAACTTAACTTCAAGCTAGTGGTAATAGCTAAGATGTAAGTGCTCATCATAACCTAGTAGTGAGAAATGAGAAGGGTGTACTTAATCTAAGCTACTAATGATAGCTAAGAACTCACTTTTAACTAGTAATGATGGCTAAGATGTGAGTGCTCACTCTATGGTGATTGTATCCAAAACTTAAATAATTAAAGAATTATTTGTTTAAATTATTGAGTTATGTGATGTGTGTGACACATGCAAGGTTATGACATGTTAATATGACTGACTTAACATAAACCTAAACATATATAACTTAAGTCATAAATATGAGAAATGTAGAAGCAAATATTAATTAGAGCTCAATCTAGTTAATATCTCTAGCATTAACTAACAGTAATGTCGGTGAATTATTATAATAATAAGCTAGAGATAAAGTGATAAAGTGAGTACATATGCATTAGAGACTGTTATACATGCTTGTTGAGAAGCGAATATGGAACCTTGAAAAAGTAGATGAGGTGAAGTATTTAATATATGGTACTTCCAGAGTTGGAAAATCATAATAAATACATCAAAAATAAAATTTCAGGATTATCCCAAAGTTGTGGGGAGATATTATCCATTGATGAAATTTGTTACAAGTCACCTCATCTTAAGAGAAATACTCATAAATGTGGGGGGTTTCGAGTCCTCAAAATTTTAGGATAGAACCAAAAATCATTTATAGTATTATAACAATAGTGCATGTTATTTACTACGAGTTCTTTTTCCAGATAAAGAGCAGGGTTATTTGTTCCAGTTGAAAATTCAAGTGTATAAGCTTATAAGTCCATTGAGTGGATTAAAGCTATGTAATACCCCTATTTTTAAAAGGATATTTCTGGTATTTAATTTATGATTTAATTGCGTTTTTATTTGATTAGTTGCTCAATTGTTTTTATTGTGGTGATTGAATTGAATTGATTGTGTTATTTTTAATTTTGTTAATTGGAATTACTTGTTTGAGTGTTTTAATTATTTAATTGATTTAATTATTTAATTGGGTTGTTTAATTGTAATTAATTGTTTAAGTGCTTTTAATTCATTAGTTGTATTTTACTGTTTTAATTACCATATTTATTTAATTGATTTAATTAGTTAATGCATTGTGTATTTTTTTTTTATTTTTTATCGTGACTTAGGGTTTTAGGTTTCAAGGTGTAGCCGACTTATTAATTTAATTAGTGAATACGTTCCATTCTTGGATTACAATTAGAATTAGGGTTTAGGGTTTAGGGTTTATAAATCTATAAATATACATGTATACGTTTTGTTTAGGGTTGAAAACAAAACCTTATTCCCGGACTGAGAGGCAGAAAGAAATAGAGAGTGAAAACTAGAAAGGTTACCAGAGAGGTTCAAGGATAATTGGACGAGGTGTTTCTGGGTTGAACCAAAGCACTGGAGGAGCAGACTTGCAGTTTAGAACACAAACGTATCATACAGAAATTGTGGAATTAGAGTTTCAAATCTGAAACTCAAAGGCAAGTTTCTGATCTTCTCTTTCCCAGGAATTTGTGTTCTGTGCATGCTTAGTTAGATTTCAGGAATTAAACTAAGTTGTAATTACATTGTTTAAACATGTTAAATCAGTTTGTAGCTTCATTGAATTAAATTTGTTTCTCAATTGATTTCAAGTTCAGTTTTATATGGTTGCCGTTGCTTTAAATTTTGATCTGTAATTCAATTCATGGAGGCATATCTCTATCTTGTGATCAATCTGGGATGAGGATAAGACTTTAAAATTTGTAATGAAACTGTTTTTAAAGACTGGAAACCACCGAAGTCGGAGAAGACACACGCAGACGCAGCCACGGCTCTTAGAGGTGAGAGTAGGCTCCAAAAATGGAGGGAGCCTGCTCCCAAAACACTAGAGTTGGCTCTCTAGGGTTGAGAGCCTGCTCTCAACCATCTAGGGCCGACTCCCAAGGAAGGGGAGCCGGCTCTCCTTGCACAGAGAAGGCTCTCTGTTTTACAGAGCCTTCTTTTTCTTTTGTAATGCGTATAACTTGATTTCTTTGCTCTGTTTGGCTGAGGCTGGGGTTTCTAAAACTATTTAAAAGCTTCTGGTGATTTAATACATTGTGTAAGACTTATAAATAAATTGGGAAGCAAGCTTACACTTAGGAATTTAGGACAGAATTAACATAAGTTTGAACAAACGTGTGTCTGTGGAAGATTGAGCAAATGATTTGTACTGCAGACTATTTTATAAAGTTGATGCCTCTGCATGATCTTAAGTTTTGTATCGTGTCTTGTAGCTAAGTTTTAAGCATTCTGTTATTTAAGTATATGTATGCTAAGTGGGGATTAACTGACAATTAAATCTGTTGTATATCTCATCTGTTACGACACTGTTTGGAGGAGATTTGATGCCTTTACATGATCTGCAGTTTTGAATCATGTTTTACAGCTATGTTTTAAGCATATTTTTATTCAATAATGTGTATGCTTAGTTGGAATAAACTGATGCTTAAATCTGTACATAAATGCACTAGTTATGGTACTGTTTGGAGAAGCAAATTGCATAAACCTGTTTTATCAATTTAATGGACTGAAACTTGAATTCTGAATTTTTTAGTGGAGGCATGGTTTAGTGACACACATGTTAAACTATACTTACGTTTATTTTGGATGGTGGTTGATAGATAATTATACTATTTTTGTCAACTATGTTAACTGGAGGATAATATGCACTGGTATGGGACGGTGGCATAATAGGTATGGATTGGTTTATACACTAAGCCTACCTAATCTGGATTGAGGTTCGGATTAACAATAAAAGTTAAGTTCGACTTCTGTGAGTGTTAGGTCAGTAAATAACTGAATGACATATTTGGATTTCTGGGATGAATTGTTATACAGATATCGGGCTACTATATCAGATGGGTGATATTCTGTATTAGGAGGACACAGACTTTATATATTTATGTTATGGTGCCATAGTATGAGCTTAAGTCTCAGGACCATGGTTAGGGTGCGTATATCGCCTAGGATGGATAGCTGGACAGTAGTTGCTGTTCCTTGGTAGGTCTAGGTACACATGACCACGTAATATGTGATTTGCATGGTATCTCTACTTAGGCTAAGACAGACCTATTGGACTAGTGATCGTCCTATAGTGTGTAATATATACATATATGGACTACTCTAGATATTGTTGAGTTTAACTAAGATGTATCTACGTATTGGATTCTTGTTTGGATCGTAGTAGATCAGGACTTGCATGTGGGCCTGACCCACTTTTTCATTTTTTAGGTGCACGTCAGTTCCAGGGTTAGAGTTTGATCGTGCAGAGTAGATACAGACTTCCATTCTACCGACTACGTAGGACTGCTTACTTATTAGCTGTGGATCATATTTTAGTTATTTTATTTTATAGTTGAGATTTTATTAGGGGTCCACTAGATGGATTCCCGAGTTGTTAATTAATTGGAGGTTTTGGAATTTGAATATTTATATCATTATTTTGAGGATTTTCAATTAGAGTTCTTTTCAGTCATTTTTTATTTACTTCGTATTATTTCATTTTGTATTCTGTGTTCGCATTAAATATTAATTGTTTGATATTTCCCTCGGGTTTGGGCCTGGGCCTGATCAACCCGTGTCTCGGATCCGAGGGGTATCACAAGCTACTACCGAGACAATGACATAAATGTGATGCATAAGTCATTGTATGCCTTAAAAAATTAATGATATACTAATTAGTATATTTGATATGAAAGATTTAACATCTGATAGCATAGTATATTCTCAATAGAGTGAGATTGAGATAATACTAGTTATAATAACAAAAGCCTAGCTAACTTTTGTAGATGTAAATCTCAAATATAAATACTAGTCAAAGTATATCATTGGTTGAGATTGCAAGGCATCTTAATAACTGTGTTTAATTACACATTTTTAATCCAGGATAGGATCACTAAAAAGCAATAAATTAGGTAGTTGAGATATACCCTAAGTCCAATATTGCATAGATCGAGGTATCTAACTAAATTGGAGGTGTAACAGTGATATAATCTGGATGTGGGATATTAAAGACTTCAAATCTGAGAGTGGATATGTCTTTAATATTAAAGGTGTAGTTGTATGTTCTTTTAAAGAATCAAAGTTAGAAACTTTGAATAAATCAAACAAAAGTTAGAAACTTTGAATAAATCAAACAGGAAAGTCAATAGACTTAACTCAGAGGACATTTCAAAATAAGTCTACACCTGTGCCACTAAAGAAAAGGATATTGCTAACAATAAACAATTTTAGGGTACAAAGTATATAGTTACTCTCAATTGGAGAAATCTCTACAGAGTGTAATATTTCTAAACACAACCTTATGGTCACATATAAAATTGAGGGTTGTATTAGAGAGCAATTGTACAGATAATCGAGGGGAATGGGGTTTAAAGCCAAAAGCTAACGAGTCACCTTAATGGAAACCCAACCTAGCTAACTGGAGATCCCAAGATCTAGGTTCAAAGGGACAACAGAAATTCTGAGTGACTCACCAGAAGCACTGGGAAGAAATAAATTTTCTACCTATCTCTATGATGAGACAGTGCTACCTACAGCGATGATTAGGATAAGCTATGCTTTTAATAACTCTTATACCTTGAAAATTCAAGTGGGGTATGGTAGGATACTCTTAATAAGAAGTCACTTATATGAGTATGAAGTGGGGTCGCTTTATAAGAACTATAAAGGCTAAGTTTTCTAGAGCACTCATGAACACCAGGAGTTGTTCAGGGCCAAAATAAACACAACAATCAGAACCAACTGTGTGAGGAAGGGTACTATGTGTTTGTTGTTGTCTTGGTTTACACAAACGGTTGAACAGTTCAAGACATCACGTTCACTAGTTAGCCAGTAAATTCGACAGCAATACACTAGGGAAGGTTCAAAGCCAGAAGCTACCTATCCTGATGCAGTAACTTTTTGACTGTACTCTCTCTAGTGTCTGCATATTCATCTTTTGCATTTAAGCAGCCAATTTCCATTCATGTGGGGGATTGTTGGAAACGGGGGCATTAAAAACATAAACTTTGGATGAGATTTGGAATAGTTTCCGCTAAGAATTTTTTGCGAATCTCTAGACGAGCGCGTTTCTCTCCGCAAGGAGATGAACGTGGTATATTTACTTTCTCAAATCCGTTTCCGGGTGAATGAGAAATTAACTCCAAAGTATGGTGTTTTGATAAGCCTAAATGGGTATGCAAAATGTGGGAAGTGTTTATCCCATATGGAAAAAATGTTGAAACCAATTGAAATTTAAATAAACCAGATTTGGGCTTGGGCTTGGGCTTAGGCTTGGGCTTGGGCCTAATTGTAAATTCCGATTATTCTTTTTACTAAATGAAATTTTGGATTGAGCCTTTATTTTTGGGCTGGGTTTATTTAAATGTGTGGTTGGTTTTTGAATTTAAGTTAAAAGTTAGTTTTTTTTTTCAAAGGGTTGTATCTATTTTCAAAGGGTTGCATTTGTTTTCCAAAGAGTTGCATATGTTTCTAAAGGGTTGCAACTTATTGGAGTGAATGTGTCTATTGGTGAACAGGCATCATATGAACCATTGCAACCAATTGGAGTGGATGTGTCGGGTGTGAAGAGACACATATAAATGGTTGTGTCCAATGATGAAGAGACACACCCAATCCGAAAAGACACATTGCTTAAAAACTATTTTTTAGTTTTTTTCAAAGGGTTGCACCTACCCGAAAAAGCACATTGTTGCTTATAAATACCCCCATTTGGATCATTTGCAAATTGTTTATTTTCATTTTCTTTTATCTCCCTCTCTAGACTTGAACCCAACTGAAATGGGTTCAAACCATAAGTTAAGTGGTCTGAGCCACTTAGGCCCTAATCCAATTTCATCGAGCTATATTAAGATTGGTCCGAACTATCTGGTTCGGATTACACCCAATTCAGCATTTATATAGTATAGATGCATTTTTGAGACAGAGAGAGTATTACACGGAAGAGGTTCGCCGTATCCATGAGTTTGTAGTGCTGCTACTGGTGGACGTAAACCGTTGTAGCTTGGGAGATAGACGTCATTGAGTCCGTTAGCACCATAGCGGGACGAATATGTCTTAAGGACATAGTATTCAATATTAGCCTCGGTCCAGGTTCTTTATTTATTATTTATTAATTTATTGTTTTATTTTGTATATTTAATTAAATATATAATTGCATATTTAATTAATCATTTCTTAGCATATTGTTAATTATCTTATATCATATTAGTATAAGAGTTGTTATATCTTAAAAGTCACATGAAGCATATATTTTTCCAACAGTTTTTAGGCTAATTGCCAGTTGGTTTGTGTTAAACTTTTGGGTATTTATGGGTTACAGAACATGTATATATGCATGTATGGACCTTGCCAATTGTACACGCATATTCCACAGTAAATAAATAAGTTCATTCCCCAATATATATTTTGTATTAATAAACTTTTTTCTCTGCCTACGTACGAAGAATATATCTACACTGATACAGAAATTTACTCTTGCTCCAACATGGAAGTTGGAACAGCTATCTAGGAGTACAGTTTTGTGCTGGCCGGACTGTCTTCCTTAAATTCAATATATTCAAGAAGTTCCTATGTTTTCAATCTCAAGCATATAATTTTTAATTATTGATTTGTGCTGAGTATAACATGCCAAAAAATCGATCTACGATTGCAGTGGAAGAAACTCGACCCTTTAGTGCATCCATTCAGTTTTTGACTTGAACAAAATAGAAAATTAACTGGACGAATTTACTCTTCATTGCATAGATTAAAACAGCTTGATTCAGAAACTTGCAATAATTGGAATAATCTTTTTTACCAAATGACTTTTGATACGGAATAAACTACCGGCTAGGAAGTCCAAGTGACCTATATATAGTCCAAGAGGTTGAATAAACTATAAGTGGGAAGACACAAATAGTTATAAAATTTATGTTCCAGTTGGAAGAAAAATATTGAGTATTTTGACTCCACTTGGGAAAGATTTACCTAGATGAAAGATTAGAAAAAAAATAATGTATTTTAACTAAGTAAAATTATTTTGAATTCAACAAGATTATTATTGAGTTATTAAACAAGATATAAATAGTTATAAAATTTGTCATTTAGCGAATGACAATTAAAAATATTAGCATATATATGATATTATTGTTGTCATTGACAGTCTCACAATACTTTAGTTTATATTCCTTTCAAATATTACTTGGACTCACCAATAGCAATTGTTATATAATTTTGGATATTTTTCTTGTAAACACCATTTTACATAAATATTTGACAAAAATTGCTTCATGCATTTTTATTAAATATGAGGGAACATTAGTGATTTATTTATTTATTTATTTTTCCTCTCTTGAATTAATACTATAGATATTGTACACGTGTTTATGTAAATAATATAATAATGTATTGTGATAACTACTATAAAAATAATGAGGTTAAAATTTTTTTCACCACTTTTAGACGTATAGTTAAAGAGTCCGAGTTGAAAAATTCTTAAATTTTAAATAGACAGAAACTAAATTTATTTTCAAACTCTTTATTTTGGGTCAATATATAAGTGTTTTGAAAAATTGGGGGGATCAATTGAAATTTTTAATGATTTTTCTATTTTTTTGGTAATTAATTTATAATAAATATTAGGGACAATATCTATAAATTAATAAATATTTAGAGGTATTAATGAGAGTTTCAAAAAAGTTTGGGGGCTATGGTCCTGCTCACCCAAGCTCTGCCCCTAGGTTTGAGCTTCATAATATGCATGTGATAACGTGTGTGACTAATGACTATGTTAAGCGGGTCCTTTTTACAAGGTGTGGGTACCACATCTTGCATTCTTTCTGGGCATAGTTAATTACACGGGCATCTCACCATTTGGGAGGCAACTTTGGTCCTGGAACTTACCGCAATCCAATATCCAATGGAGTTGGTATGCCTTCAAGCACATAGCGAAAGGCCTGTACCAGATGCAAAGCCTATGGTTCGAAAATTATATGAATTAACAATGGTTCAGTAGCTACCGAGGGTACAAATAATGAAAACAAAGCAAGTGACACCACTAATAACAGCGAAGATGAATCGAATGACAGTACTGACGGTTACAATAAACCTACTGGGATCTACACATGTTTATATAACCGATTGCCGTCCAGATCATCGTGGTGATCATAAAAATTGTAACCGAAGAAATATATTTAATATTAGTATGCTTTGAATATATATCGGTCCATGGGAACTACTGCTTAATAATAAATAAGCGGTTTTATGTATGTGTTCCATTATTAATCTCATTATATATACTAGTTAGGGGTGCAACTTGGGTTGGGAAACCCGAATCCAACCTGAGCCCAACCCGATTTTTCATGGACTTGGGCAATTATTTTTATAATTAGGGTTAGGCTTGGATTGAAAAATCTCAACCCGAATTGAATTTGGGTTGGGATTGGGTTGAAGTGCTAGCAACTCGAGTCAACCCGAATCCGAATTATAATATTATTTTTTTTATATATTTTTACTTTAAAATACATTATATATAATATTTAAATTATGATTACTTTTTTTTTTTTTTTTTTTTCAACTTCTTTTATTAAATCTTAACTTATTGTATATTAACATTTGGGAGACTTAATTTTCTAAGAATTTGTTCGTAATTTATTAAAAATCTATAAAAAGTTTTTGAACTTTTTCTTGTTTAAGAGTAATTTAATCTAAAACTAATTTAAGATTATATTAAATTTTCGATGTGAAGATTAGCCATATGAGTAACCCGAATTAACTCGAAATTTTAATACGAAATCTAAACCCGAGTTGTAAGCCCGAATTTAAAAATAGAAAGATGGGTTGGGCTCGAGTTGAGTAGTTAAGGTTGATGATAGGGTTAGGGTTGGGGTTGGGTTTATCATTCATATGGTGGGTTGGGCTCAAGTTATACCTCAAACCCGCCCAACCCGCCCGAGTTGCAGCCCTAGTACTAGTGAGTGTGTGGTATTTACTGTTTAGGCCTATGGCCAGTGTGTTTGTGTTTGCATTAAAACCTATGAAGCATGAACACTCCTTTCAGGGGTCTCGTATCATTGTTGGATACGTGTCCGACACGGACACACGTTTTCGACACGGACACACGTTTCCGAGCATGGACACACGTGTCTAATTTATTAGACATGTGGTGGACACGGATGGTACACGCGGAGGACACGTACCGTAATTTCTTTTAAGAAAAATGGGTTACCTAATGTAGTTTTAAATGTTTAAAAGTAAAATTTAAAAAAATTTAAAAAACAACTACACAAGCAATGAACTGATGAATGAAGCACGTTGGAAATGTACTTGATCTTATTTGTCTAATTTTATTGATAACTTTGCTTGGTTCTTAATTGTTTAGATGATGAATTGAAGTATTTCTTTTATTGCAATTTTTTTTGGGGAGTTTAGATTTATGGTATAGTGAATTTTGAATATATAATTATATATATATTCGTAGGTGTATCCTTCCTGTGTCTGTGTCTTATTTTTTTGAAATTTACCATGTCCCCGTATCTGTGTTGTGTCGTACCCGTGTTCCGTGGCTGTGCTTCATAGGTTAAAACTAGGAGTGGTAATTTGTGTTCGTGGGTCATAATTATGTTGTGTTGATGTAAGGGTATTATACTAAATTGGTAAATCTAAACCCAACCCATTTAATAATCGTGTCAAGAACTCTCAACACTAATCCAATCCGTTTATTAAACAAGTAAACGTTTTAATCTGTTTAATGACCTATTTATTAAAACGAAACATTTAATATTTAATCAAATACTAAATAATAGAAAAAATTTGTCATAATTAACCCAAATATTCAAAATAAAAAGGCATAGACAAGGTTTATGTTGAAATGACTTAACTATACATAGTAATTGGGTTTAAACAGGTATTATATTACATAGGTCATATTCACAATTATAACATGTTGAGTTAAATGGGTAATAAACGGGTTACATGGGTTAAACCTTTTAACCCTAACCTGACACGGTTAAGTAAACGGGTTAATCGTGTCGGCCCTTTTATGATCAAAACTCATTTATACTAAACTCAAACCCTTTAAATTCGTGTCATGTTGCAATTTGCCGCCCCTAGTTAAAATCGGTGTAAACATAAACTTACTGAATATCATTAAAGTGAAATTATAAAATAAGACCCTCTTTCAAGAAACAAAATTTTAAGAATTTAATAATCATCCTAATCGATTACAATAGCCTGCCAACCTAGTTAATTGATAGTAGATAATTCAAAGAACCACAACCACCCGAAGAACTATTGCTGCATGCATAACAACTCAAATTCTTCACAAATTCACTGTACGCATCAAAAATGAAAGAGCCTGCTCTTGGAAAAATAGAGCAGGCTCAATTCAGTAGAGCCGGCTCTAACACCACCTTGGAGCTGGCTCTAAATAGGTGGGAGCCGGCTCTCTTTCCCGCTGTGAGCTTTCTCTCCGTTTCAGCTTCGTTCTGACCTCTGTTCCAACTCCGGCCAGTTGCAACCTTTCTGTTTGGTTTTAAAACTAATCTAAGAGTCTTATTTAAGCCTAGTATCATCCCCAAGATTTGATTACAATAATTTGAAACCAATTACAGAGATTAAACAAAGCCATTAAACTAGTATGCTTGAAGAACAACACTGAAAACTAATTTAAGAAATTTCAGTTCTCTTCCGACCCCTCTGTTGCTCTTCACTACTGAACCTAAGGATCTTATATCAATCCCAATAACATCCCCATGGTTCATTTACAGAGTTTAAAAACAATTCCAAAGACTAAAGCTATAATAGAAACAACATGCTTAAAGAACAGAAAACTGAAACTAGACTTGCATGTATTTTCACAAAATCAAATACAACACATAAATATCATCCATATAACATATAGTAATCATGTAAGTTTCAATTAATAATTACTTCAACCCTAGAGACTATCTAGGTGCACAGAACACGAGCCAACGGAAAGGAGGAAGAAAAGAACTTGCCTGTGATTTCAGTTATGAAATCCCGGCGTTGTCTCTAAGTTTCCAGCAACTCTAACTTCCTTCAAGCCTCCTATGGGTGTGATTTAATCCACCACAACCTTCCTTTGATCCTTTCTGTTCTTGTCTTTGGTAGCTCTTACGATTGCCTCTATTCTCTCAATTCTCTCTCTGTTACGTTCTATTTTCACTGTGCCGTGAATAGGGTTTTCCAAACCCTTAGTGAAACTCATACACGTATATATATAGGCCCTTAGAAAACCCTAATTAAACTAAAGCTAAGGCAGAACCCGTAATTAAACTAGAGTCAGCCCATAAACTTAAGTCACATACACGTTAGATACTTGTATGACGGCTCCAAGAAAAACCCTAACTAAAAACATATTTAAAACCTTAGTTAATGTATTTACATAATTAACCTATTTAAATTTAACAATTACTAAATAATTCAATTTTAAAACAAACAACTTATCAGGTAGTTCAATGTAACAACAATAATTAATTAAATGAAAAAATTAATTGCAATTAAATCAAATAAGTCACAAAATGCAAATAATCTCAAATAAATCAACTAAAGCAATTAAAAGCAAATAATAAATACAAATAAACAATTAACAAACAAAAATACACTCAAATAATTTATTAAAATAGCAGGACTATCCTTTTTAAAATTAGGGGTATTACATTCTTCCCCCCTAACAAAAAGAATTCCGTCATCGGAATTCGCTCTTACCTTGTTCCAATATTTCAGGAAACTGTGAGTGAATGACATCCTCCCGTTCCCAAGTGGATTCAGCCTCATTGTGATGACTTCATTGCACACGAACTAAAGGGATAACCTTGTTACGAAGGATTTGATCCCGTCGGTCGACAATATGACACGGTGGCTTCAAATAAGTCGCATCCGGCTGCAACTCAATCTCCCTTATATCGTTATGCTGATACCGATCCTTATCTCACAGAAATTTTCGCAACATGGAAACATGAAACATGTTGTGGACGCGATCCAAATTATCCGGAAGTGCTAACCGATAAGCAATAGCGCTAACTCGGTCCGTAATCATAAATGGACCCACAAACCGCGGTGCCAACTTCCCTTTCTTCCCAAAGCACATAACTCCTTTCATAGGCGATACTTTGAGTAGAACCTGATCTCTAACCCTAAACTCTAAAGCACGAGTACGCCGATCAGCATAACTCTTCTGCCTACTCTGAGCTGTACGCATGCGATCCCGAATAAGAGCAATCTTCTCGGAGGTATCCTTAATAAACTCAGGACCCAAGAATCTGCTCTCGCCAACCTCCACCCAACAAACAGGCGATTGACATGGTTGATCGTACAATGCCTCAAATGGTGCCATACTAATAGTCTTTTGGAAACTATTATTATAAGTAAACTCCACAAGTGGCAAATAATCCTCCTAATGTCCCTTGAAGTCAAGAACACACGATTGTAGCGTGGCTTCCATGATCTGATTAACCCTCTCAGTCTGTCCATCAGTTTAAGGATGATAGGTGGCTAAGGTGTAATTCTGTACCCAAAGCCTGCTGAAAACTCTTCCAAAAGCCAGACACAAAGCTCGAATCCCTGTCTAATATAATAGACAATGGAATACCATGTAGCTTCACAATTTTTGAAATGTAAAGCCTCACTAACTGCTCCGAGGTGTAGTCAGTGCAAATAGGTAAGAAATGCGCTGATTTGGTCAACCTATCCACAATGACCCAAATGGAGTTATGACCCTTGAAAGAATTCGGCAATCCCTCCACAAAATCCATAGATATGCTTTCTCATTTCCACTCCGGAATCGGTAATGGCTGTAGAGCTCCTAGCGGCCTTTGATGATCAATCTTAACCATCTGACAAGTACTACACTGAAAAACAAAAAGAGCAATGTCCCTCTTCATACCAGCCCACCAAAACTGCCTCTTCATATCCTGATACATCTTATCCCCTCCTGGATGAACCGAAAACTCAGAGTGATGAGTCTCAGTCATCACATCCTTCCTCAAATCATCAGCAGAAGGTACTACTAAGCGTCCCTTATACCTCAAGCCTCCGTCAGTTCTAACATAGTAAAATGGAAATTCCCCAGAAGCTATCTCTGCAACCTTGTCTATGCACTGCTGATCCGTGAGTTGAGCTTTCAGAACCTTGCGAATGATGGAAGGTGTAACCACCATGCAAGCCATAAAAGTATTTGATAACTCATCCACATTCCTCAAAGCATTCCACTCAGTGGTGAATAAAGCAGAAAGACTACCAACAGGTCGGCGATTGAGTGCATCCGCCACCACATTCGCTTTCCCTGGATGATACTGTATAGAAAAGTGATAGTCTTTTACAAACTCCAACTATCTGCGCTGTCTCATATTTAGCTCTCGCTGAGTGAACAAATACTGCAGACTCTTGTGATCACTAAATAATCTGAAGGCTTCACCCAACAGATAATGCCTCCAAATGCGTAAGGCAAAAACCACTGCTGCCAATTCCAAATCACGTGTTAGATAATTAAGCTCATAAGGCTTAAGCTTCCGAGATCCATAAGAAATCGATCGCTCCTCCTGCATCAGAACACATCCAAGACCCTGTAAAGAAGCATATGTGTAGACAAGATACTCGATCCCGCTCTGTAGAGTAGCTAGAACCGGTGCAGATGTCAACTTCCTTTTGAGCTCCTCAAAAGCTCGCTAACAGTGTTCATCCCACACAAACTGTACACCCTTTTTAGTTAAGTGTGTCAGTGGTCCAGTTATCTTAGAGAACCCCTGGATGAATCTCCGATAATATCCCGCCAAACCGAGGAAACTCCGAATCTCACTAGGTGAAGTTGGCTGTCCCCACTCAACCACAGCCGAAACATTGGCTGGATCTACTGCTATCCCCCTCTCTGACACTACGTGACCCAGAAACTTCACTTCCCGTTGCCAAAATTCACACTTCTCGAACTTGGCATACAGCTGGTGCTCACGAAGCGTCTGTAAGACTATCCGAAGATGTTTAGCATGATCGTCCTCCGTCCGAGAATAGATCAAGATATCATCAATAAAGACAATGACAAACTGATCCAACTAAGCCCGGAAGACCCTGTTCATTAAGTCCATGAAAACTGCTGGTGCATTAGTCATCCCAAACGGCATGACACAGAACTCCTAAGATCCATATCTCGTAAGAAACGTTGTCTTAGGAGCATCCTACTCCCTAACCCTTAACTGATGATACCCAGAACGTAAATCAATCTTGGAGAAGTATATGGCTCCCCTTAACTGATCAAAAAGATCATTAATCCTGGGTAAAGGATACTTATTACGAATAGTAACCTTATTCAACTCCCTGTAATCAATACACAGCCGAAGTGAACCATCATTCTTCTTTACAAATAGAACCGGTGCTTCCCAAGGTGATGTACTCCTACGAATGAAACCCTGGCTGAGTAATTGCTGAATTTGATCCCTTAGCTCTCTCATCTCCATTGGTGCCATCCTGTATGGTGCCCTAGTAATAGGCGTAGTGCCTGGAGCTATGTCAATAACAAAATTGATCTCGCGATTAGGTGGCAACCCTAGAATCTCCTGAAATACATCTGGAAAGTCCTGTACAATCGGTATGTGATCCAATGACATAGTAACCTCCTCATCTGGTTCCTCCTCCACATGGAATAAATAGGTGCTACCGCCTCCTTATTACGTGGCATAGCTATAACATACATATCCTAACCAGGTATGGTGAATATAATAGACCTATCAAAATAATTAACTTGGGCATAGTAGTGAGATAACCAATCCATCTCAAGTATCACATCATAAACTCCATTTTCTCACTCACTCAGAGATCAACTACTCCCTCTATCCCAGAAAAGATGTCCTATTTTGTGAGTCATAATTCCCAAAACAATTGTGAGTCACAATTCCCAAAACAGGACATCTTTTTCTATTGTGAGTCACAATAAAAAAGATGAATGAATTCCTCAAAAGTGTTTTCTGGGACACAGGTAGTACATGGATGAATTCCTCAAAAGTGTTTGGAGTGCTGAACGAAACTAAACTTATTCACCTTCCAATCAAAATGAATCAATAACCAACCATGAAATTATGGATGGTTGCTGCCACTTTAATCCCACTTTGCAATGAAACTGTGGAAGAGGTCTCGTCAGTCCACGTAAGAGCAGAACCCCTAGCCATTAACAACCATCATTAACTACAGGCCCAACCCCAACATACCTTTGGGGAGATGGCTTTGGAAGATTTATGAATAAAGGAAAAGTATATTTATGTAATTTCACTTTAATGATATTTGATGATAATACAAAAATTCAGTAAGTTTCCTAAAATAGTGAAAAAGAAGGGTTATGTAAATAATTAAATTACAATTAAAAGTGAGTATATTGTTCCTTTAGCAATTAAACACCATTAAATATCATTATTTAATATGTATTTAAATTGTATAGAATTTATAAATTTTATCAATTTATTTATATAGATAAAAAAAAAAAAACTTGGGCGGACACGGGTTTGCTCATCTCCTAACACGACGGGTATAGATGTGAACTTTAAACCTGTCACATGTATTAATTTGACCATAATTAAATAGAGCAGGTACAAATTAAGGCAAACCCATTCCATACTCGCCCGTTGCCATTCCTAATTATGTGATCTTTGGCTTGGATTAGGTTGGGTTTTAGAATAGTCACTTTGTTGAGGATGGTATCAAAACTTACCTTGGTATCTAAGTCATTGTTCGTAACCCTTTTTAATCGATAGTGTTACTTTTATTTTAATCCTAGTTCAAAATAGTTGTAGTGTTGATTTGCTCAAATACTAACCAAAAATGGTTAAGTTGACCAAAATACTGACCAAAATTGGTTAAGTTAACCAAAATATTAACCTAAATACTAACCAAAATTGTTGTTAGTATTTGATTTGCTCAAATACTAACCAAGAGTTATGTTGTTGTGGTATATAGCCTGATTTTTATAGTCCTTGTATAAATGTGAGTATAAGTTTCTTACCAAGACCCAAAAAAAAAAAAATAAAAAAAAATGCTTTGATACTTTGCCAACAAGGCCATAGGCCATTGTGATTATTCCACTAATTTGTTGTGCCCTTAGTGTTCTCCTTTAGTTTTAGAATCTTATCTTTCCACTATCCTTCCTGTGGTCCCCTCTTCCCTTTGAGTCAGAATTTCTTCTTATCTCAAAGAAAGGGAAAAAAGTGAAACCTTCTTTCCACATCAGAAATTGGCTAACATACCGCTCATCTTGGTCCTCTTGGGTAAGTCACCTTTCCAAAGATGAAAAGATTATTCGTAGTGGAAAAAATAAGGCATATTTGACATCATTCAAATCAGTAAGTCTTCCATTACACTTGATCCGAACCTTCTCTTTCCAGCTCTCTTCTTTTGGTCTTCAAGCACTAATTCTCTTCACCTTAAATAGGGCATGATGTCTCCTACTTTGAGAGATATTTGTTGCATTACAAGTCTTAAACTCTATGGAGATGATGTAAGTGCCACCCTCTATATTGATCATTTTCTCTTTCCTACCAAAAATACTAGAAGTAAGAAATTCATTTCCTATCATCTTCTTTTTATCAAACATTGTAAGAAAACCGGGCCAGTTTAAGAAGAAGAACACATTGCTTTCCTAATCTGTTAGCTTTCTGGCCATTTGTTGTGTGTTCCATCTGGCCAAGTCACAAAAGACTTTGTCTAAGTAGCTATTTCCTTAGCTAGAAACGGAGATTTGGCCTTGGCTCCTTTTGTGCTTTCTCATTTATACAGAGGCTTGAATGACTTGTTTTCTTCAAAATTTTCAAGGTTCCAAGGTCCATTCTGGTTATTCCAGATGTGGCTTAAAGTGTATTTTCAAAGTAGAACTTCACCCCTAGCCATTCAAACTGGAAAATCCCTCCTATGCTACTCCCTGGCAACAGCGGACCCTTCTCATTTCAGCTTTGCTGAAAACTTTGAGTACTTCTATAATCAATGTGAGACTAGAGATGATGGATTCTTTGACCCATTTACCTCCCTTACCCACATGTCATCATGGTTGGTTCCTTCTCCTGGAGTGTCTACCAAAAAATATTCTGAAGATTGGAAGAACATTTGGGCTAGCTTTTTTCTTGCCCGTGATCTTCATTACAGCACTGCCTAACCTACTCTAAAGAACAACTTCTGTGGTGTTGAGTTCTACAATCCAGCCTAATCAGCTAGGCAAATGGATTTTACCCAAATGATTCCTTTGCCACCATTTAAGTCTTATAACAGGTTCTTTGACCAACAAGTCAGGCTCACAGATGCTGAGCAATTGACAAAGCTTATGCAGCGGAAAGAGCAACTTTCAACTTCCAAGGCCATACTAGCAAGCCTCGGTCAACCAATGAATTTGATGTATGGTGGTCAACTTATATTTCTTCCACTCGGACAAAAAATCACAAGGTTGTTTGTGACTCCATCTTAGCTTCCTTTAAGCCTTTATCTCTAGGTACAAATATATTTATTGCAAATTCCCCCCCCCCCCCTTTTTTTTTCCTTTTGATTCAAAATACTAGAAACTGATCTGATAATTCCTAGATGAAGAAGAAGAAATACTCGAGGAGAGTGAGGAGGATGAAGGTGGAGAGAAAACTACTGCAATGCCTAGCAAGATTGAAGGGATGGCCGAAAGTGGAGATGTAAATGTTGAAAGTATTTCCTCTAGTGAAGATGAAGAAGAGGAAGATCTTGAAGAAGAAAATGTAGAACTACCAGAAGAAGAAGAAGATGTTTTGTATAAAGCAAAGGGAAAAGAAAAGGCTTCTCAGGTACTTTCAATATGACTGGACTCAATTTTCCATATTCTGGACCTCACTTATGCTTCCTTTGCAGGGACTAGCTATTGTCAAGAAGAAATTCCAACCCCAGTTCTCCTCTTCTGATGAAGATTCCTCTGATGAAGAAGTTGGTATTTCCAAAGGTCAAACCACTATTCAACACTTTAACAAAGCCCTCAAAATGCGAAGCCTTTCTAGAAAAATTGTTGGAAAGGCGAAGAGAAAAATCATGCCTGATCTGGAAAAAATAGAAGAATTTCAACAGCCTAGAGACTCTCCAAAGTACAAAAAATCAAAACCAAATAAAGAAGTTTGTTTTGGTAAGTCTCTATTCCTACTTCTTTCCAATTTCGTCACTAAAAAATGTTTGTAAATCTCCTTCAACTTGACTAACAGGGCTCTTCCATAGGACACAACTTCATGAATATCCATCTGGACCAATAAATTGCCCAAGGAGAAGATTTAGCCCTTCAAGCTTCGATCATGGAAAGTTTGACCAGCAAAAAAGAAAAAGTTCTTCCTATTCTAACTTCTGCTACTGGAATATCTATCCCTTCCAGAACTAGTGGAACTTCTGCAGGCCAAGTTCCTTCCATCCCAGAGGCAAGTCTCCATGCTTTTAAACTTCACCTCCTTTCTTTCTTTCTATCTAATATAAACTTACTCTCATTTCAGGTCACTCCTTCTATGTTTACCTCAACCTCTTTCATGGTGCAGAGAAGAGCCCTTCTAGCTTTGGCCGATCTATATAAAGTAATCTAGGCCACCAAATCTTCCAGTACTTCCACCTCGAGCGCCAGTATCCTCATGCTTCCAGGACCTTCAGATGATGTTATCACGGTGGCCAAAGGAAAATTATTGTCTTACCTTGCCTATGATGTAGAAGATGTGTTATCTTTTTACCAAAGTCTGGCCAGTACTGTAATGACCCTCAAAAAACACCCTGAATTTCCTGAGTCCATCCAGGCTTCTTTGACCAAGTTGCAACACCAACTCCAATTCATTGCCACCCATGTGAGCTCCAGTACTTCCATAATTTTTGAATATGAAAAGGAGGCCAAACTCAAAGATAAAGCTCTTGAGGATTTCCAACCCTCATTAAAACCCTACCCAGAAATCAAAGAACGAGCTGGAACACTTATGGCCAAGAAAGAAAGATTGAATGAAGAACCAGCCAGGATTCAAAGGGAATTGGAACAGGTGGAGTGTGAAGAATTTAAGTTAGACCAAACAGCTAGTGCCCTTGTTAATGCATCTGAACCTTTAAGGAAGGAATGGGAAAAACGAGTTGATGAGTTTCCCAAATTTGAGAATGCTAAGGTTAGAGCATTGGCTACTCTTGGAGAAGCAAGGAAAATTTGGATGGAACTTAGAGGTGCTCTTGCCTTTATTTGATCTCAGGTGGTTCTTCTATGTTGTTGCCTTTATGAAAATTATGGTTTAATGGATGGGAATAAGTCGACAACTTTTGAAATCACTTGCATGGCCAGCTTTTAGGGTTAACGGCCATTTTTGAATTTGTAATGAAATCAAGTATCTAATGGGATGATGTTTTATTTCTCAATCCTTTGCATGTGCTTTTTACCATAGATATATGAAGATTTTAAATCACTGAAACTAGAAAACTCCTTCACATGTATTAACAATAAGGCTTGGCCATAAAATGACTTTCCATAACAAAGGAATTCAGAGAAATAAAAGAAATTGCCACAATGGAAATGTATATATATACAGGCAAGATGAATAATTTCCAGTATGAACAAAACTTGGACCATGTAGTGTAGCCACTTTCTCACTGAAGTCTCCCATACTTACGAAATTAGCTGATCTTGAAAATATAGCTAAGTCCACCTCATTACTCTAGCCAATGTACCTTTCCAAGTACTTATCCTCTTTTTGAAATGAATCCTTTCTCTATTTTTATTTAGCTACCAGAATGCCCATTGCATGGCCAATACATCTCCTTTCCAACATTCTGGTTCACTTGGAAAGGAGTATACCAGCCACATTATATGGCTGGTTGAATGACTATGGATTTCCAATGTTTATAGATAGAAGGGTGATACTCTTTCAAGTATACACCATTCATAGGGTGCTTGTGTGATCCTTTATCTATATCCATCAATTTATAAGCCCCTTTTCCAAGGACTCGTTCCACCAAGTAGGGACCATCCCAATTAGGAGTCCATTTTGCATATTCCAAAGTTTTGATTCTAGGTGAAAATTTGACTTGCCACACCAAGTCTTCTTCAACAAACATCTTTGCCTTAATCTTCTTGTTATATGCCCGCATGACTTTTCAAGGATGCCACTCCTTTGGATGATTCTCAATCATCTTTTCAAGGATATTGAGAATTACTTTGTTGGAAGCTTCTGCCTGTCCATTTGCTTGGGCAAAATATGGAGTGGAACTGATTACTTGAATGCCACATTCAACACAATAGTCAATAACCTCACTTCCAATAAAGGAAAGGCTTCTATATGTGGTGAGAGTCTCTGGAATTCCAAATCTATGTATAATGTGCTTCTTGATAAAATTAATCACTGTTGACTGCTCACAGGTCTTTAATGGAATGGCCTCCACCCACTTTGTGAAATAATCCGTTGCAACTACCATATAAGTGTGGCCATCTGCAGATAGTGGCCTTAACTTTCCAATGAAGTCC
The DNA here is from genome assembly GCF_030987335.1 of Cornus florida. Taxonomy (NCBI): domain Eukaryota; kingdom Viridiplantae; phylum Streptophyta; class Magnoliopsida; order Cornales; family Cornaceae; genus Cornus; species Cornus florida. The sequence goes on from NW_026775572.1 coordinate 29,923,344, forward strand.
AAAGCCCACCCTCTGAATGGCCATATTTTCATTATTGGCTTTATGTTTATAGCTGGAACTCTTTGGAGTGGGCTATGTTTTTGACATGCAATGTAGGTTTTTGCAAACTCTATGTAGTATTTTAATATGCCTTTCCAATAATAATCGTACCTTCTAAGAAGCCACCTCATCTTGATTCCAGCTTAGTGTGCTCTACATATTCCAAGGTGTGATTCTGCAATTACTCTCATAGACTCGTTTCTGCCAAGGCATCTTAACAGAAGTCCATCTTCTTTACTCTTTTTGTAAAGATCTCTATCAATCAGAGTATAATGAGGTGCTAAAAGCTGAATTCTTTTGTCCACATTGGTACTAGGCTCCTGCAAGAAATGGATAATTGGTGTTCTCCAATCTTCTAAGACTAAATCATCTATATTAACATTGAAAATCTCTCATGTCTTCTTGGCAGGTTTGATTCTTTCTGGCTCATTGGTTTGGAAATGACCTGCCATCTCATGCCGTAATTCTACAGAAGGGAGAGTCTTTCTTTTGATTGTGATTAAAGTTTCTTCTACACCCGGTGGGACTTTCACACAGGAGGCTAGTTGTGCTAAATCATCAGCCTCCGTGTTTAAATGCCTTGGCCAATATTTGAGTTGGAAATTATCAAACTGGTAAAGTAATTCCAAGACCAAAGAGTGGAAAGGTCTCAAATGCCAGTTAAGACATCTATATTCTTCAGAAAGTTGGTTAAGTATCAAGATAGAATCTCCAATAATCTGGACCTTATCCACTTTTAGCTCTAACAGGATTTCCAACCCAATGATTATTGCCTCATACTCAGCTTGGTGGTTTATACACTTGAAATCCAAGAAGAAAGAAAATGTGGTTTTTCTCCCTTTTGGTGAAATGATGACTATTCCAGCTCCTCCTCCATCATGGGTGCTTGACCCATCAAACATGAGAGTCTAAGGTGTATAGTCAAGGTAGAGATTATCCACCTCGTTACATACTTCAGAATCAATCTTGGTGGAAGGATGATCTGCTAGAAATTCTACCACTGCCCTTCCTTTGACCGCCTTTTGTGGAATATATTTGAAAGAAAACTCCATCAAGGCCAATAACCACTTTCCAATCTACCCAGTAATTAAAGGCCTCAAGAACATATACTTAATCAAATCTATTTGATAAATGATATACACAGCTACTGGCAACATGTAGGTTCTCAATTTCATAGCTGCATAATATAAGGAAAGACACAACTTTTCAATGGAAGTGTACCTACATTCCACTGGAGTGAGCACCCTACTTAAATAATAGATGGCTTGCTCCTTTCCCCATTCATTATTCTAAGCTAGAAGAGTTCCAATGGATTCATCAGCGGCCGATAAGTATAATCTTAAAGGCCGCTTCTTGATTGGAAGCATCATTACTGGAAGGTTGGCCATGTAGCTTTTCAAACCTTCAAAGGCTTGCTGGTGCTGTTCCGTCCACTTGAACTCCTCAACACCTTTTAATTTCAGCAATGGGGAGAAAACATGAGTCTTTCCAACATGGTTGGCAATGAATCTCCTCAAATATCTAACCTGGCCAAGAAATCTTTGTAGTTCTTTCTTAGTGGCTGGTGGCTTTGCTTCAATAATTGCCTTTGCTTTATTCTGGTCTATTTCATTACCTCTTTGATGGATGATCGGTTAAGATACGATCTATAATAAATCAACCCTTTGCAATAGCACAAATCATTGTAAAATAGGGCTATTGGTTGGGTAAGTCGAACCATTGGGATTGCTAGTTTATGGCAACCAAGGTTTTTAAATTCACTTTTAATTTGATGAAAGGGGTAAAGAGTTTGTTGGATTTATCACTTGGTAAAAGAATTGAAATGTGCATAAAACTATAATTTGCAAGAAATTTAGAGGAAATAAATCTAGGTAGAGAGGACTAGGGAAGTGAATTCACTACCTACCCTATAAACATCCTAGAGAACAATTTACCTGGGAGAACAATATAAACATATGACCATGGAATGCAGCAACACAAAATTGCTACATTACCTTCAAGAATTTCATAAAATCAATAGGAAAGAATAACCTATCAAAGTTTTACATGCTTTGACTACATAAACTAGGATGCAGCCTTAGATATGCTCACTAAGCTAGAGATTATCAAGCCCTTAATCAAATGATAAAAGCACATGAAGTTAGAAATCAAGAATAGTCTATCAAAGGAAGACCCTAAGCTATAGACTATCAAACTTCCTAAACATCATGCCATTAAAACCATTTCACAATCTCATTTCCATTGTCACTATGAAAAAGCAAGCCATATAATCATGAGAAATTAGAATCTAAGACAAGACAATAACTCCAACATCATCATTTATAGAGGTTAGAATTCATTACATCAAAATGAATGCTCTAGATTGTGAAATAACCATAAATATACATTATTCCCCCAAAATAAACCAAAAGCTAGAGCATGCTTACAAAGTAGGGCTTCATCACCTCTCTAAATAGGGAGTTAGTTACCCATAGGAGCAATTAAAGAAGGAGAAGAGAGGATGAGGACTTCCATTTTCGCACCTTAAGGGTCAAGAACACACAAACCCTCTAACCTTCAATATTTCTCTCTTTAAAAACTTGTAAAAATGTGTGATCCTTCATCCAAGACCCCAAGCCCCTATTTAGCCAAAAACATCCTCATTTTCCCTCCATTTTTGTGGCTACACAACCCTAGGAGAAATTAGGACCACAAAATGGGTCAAGGGGACAGCCTTGAACCAAACAATGCAGAGCTGTCTGCAAATTGGCGGGCATTCGCGGCTTCAGGAGGCTATTGGCCATTTTGGTGGGCGCTCGCGGCTTGTCAGGAGGAGCGCAGCGGCACACTGCGGGGGCCCGTGAGGAACGGTGGGACCCCGCGATTCTTCCAAGGCCTCTGGTCAATTTGGTGGGCGTCTGCAGGCTTTACACTCCTGCTTCACTAAGTTCGGATAGCTTTGGCTCGGTCCATTGACGCAGGAATTGTCCTTAGCTCTTTTTGCAGGGATAGCCATGAGATCAATGGGTCACAGGATTTGCGAAAATGGAGGGTCCCGGCAATGGCAGGCTTTGATTCTTCAAGAATTCAACAAAGCCGCACTTTTAATTCTTCTTGGGGGAGCAACCTGAAAATAGACAAAAGCATGCAAATAAATCTAATCTATACAGCATAATCAACTAATGAACTTAACTAATGCAAATAAGGGCACTTGAATATGCAATATTCGGCGCTTATCACACTCCTAAACTTACATTTTGCTAGTCTCATAGCAAAACCAAAAATGAAACTCTTGACTAAATGACAAAATTTGAAATGCTATCAACATGCATTAATTACGCAGCAAGAATATGCCTACAAAGCTCAAATGTAACTTGGAACAGACAGAATATTGGAGACAGAATCATTAAGCAGACTACTTTGCATATATGAAGCCTTGATATAACAAAATGGCTAAACAAATTTTTAAATCTCATGCATTAACATCATAGTCTATATAAATACATCAATTGTCATCTCTTGAATAGAAATCAACTCTAACTTTAGTGAAAGTGAACTGGATTCCCAACATGCGGCTTTTACTTTCTTTTTCCAATTTCAAAACACAATCTACAAATCATTGAATTTCCTTTTAAAATGAGGTCTCTAAGGCATGATTTTATTTGCAATACAACTTTTCTCTTTTTATTTATTTTTTTATTATTTATTATTTTTTATTTTAAGACAAGATACATATTATGGTCGTGCAATGCCGAAGTCCTTTAAGCTTTCTAACCAACCCATGTAGCAAGCTTTAGGCCAACAACTCCTAAACCAGATGGCTTTAGGGTGCTAAGTGTAGAGACACTCATAGGGCATAATAACTTGAATCAGTAAGGCTACGAACTTAAGCTAGTCATTATCCTTATTCAAGTTTTTTTATTTATTTATTTATTATTTTTTATTATTTTTAATATATGTACCAAAGAAATCCATTCCTTAGGGTCATCAATTCAAATCCACTGAGTCAAGATCAAGGTCAATTAGGTTGCATGCCTCACAATTGAGTTTCGGTGTGCATCTGTGCAGTGTGAAGCATAGAAATCTGCCGAAAATCTAATTGAAGCATTTATACAAATCAATTTGAATTAGCATGATCATTTCAGGCTTTTCGTTATTTTAAAAAACTATCATTTGCCTCTATATACAAAGTATTAAACATATGCTTCAATCTCCAACAAGTTCCAAATTACAGAATCACTGCTTCCCCAAAAAATGATTTTATTAACTTACATGGATCAGGTTAGATCAAGCGAGCAAAAATGTGCTACAAAAAAATGCGATAATGTACCCCCAAACTTGAACGTCACATTGTCCTCAATGTGAGAAGACAAAGAATGATTAATGAAAAACAGATAGGGTAACAAGAATAATAGTACCAAGTGGAGGAGGAAATTCAGTGGCGGTGCAAAAATAAGCCACCATGTGAATGCCGACAGCACGTCCCCAAACTTGATCTTAAAAATCTGTCCAAACATATCTATACACAGCAGGCATCATAAAAATCTAGACAGATAGAAAAAACTGCAATTTTATTTACCTAAAGATCAAATATCCATGTAAAAGAGCAAAAGATTTGCAGTTATATATTCAAAATATGAGCGGAAAGTAAATGCCAAACATGGCCCAAAATAAAGTAAAAGAGTACGACTAGAAAGTAAAATAGATACGGGAAGCATAAAATCACTCCATCATCGGAGTGGAGGATGAACCACCGACGCCACCTGGGGTGCGGTTAATCAGAGTCTGGAGCATGGCTTGAAATGCCTTTTGGCCCTCGTTAGTCTCCTTAAGGGCGTTCTCGATGTTGCTGACTCACATGTGAAGAGCATCAATACGAGCACTGAGAGAGAAATAATCCTCTTGGGACATAGCAGGCGGAGGCGGTGCGACAGAAGCAGTTGGAGGGGCAGCCGGAGCTCCCCAATCAAGTACACCGCCAATGCGGGCTTGACGAGATATCTTCAGCTGGACAGTGCTTGACTTCCAAACCCCAAGGTCAAAATTAAACACATCTGTCAGCTTCTCCTCGCCACGAGGTGGCCGAAACCCTTGGTTCTTGAGCAGCCTTGTGACAAGATATGGAAATGGGAACGCCCAAGTGGTAGCATTATTCATCCTCAGCAAAATTAAGTCATTGTAGACCATGAGAATTTAGTCCCAGATAAGTAGCGGGACGCAAAACCATTGCTCCTTCTCAGTGGCATAAAGGGTGCTTAGGAAAGCCAACTTACGCTCAGAATGCCCAGGGATGGGGAAGACATTCTTTGCCAGGACAGAGTCCATGAACCAGAGCCGGCATGGAAAGAATGATTTATTTGTGCTTGTGGTTTGAGTGCCAGTATACTAATTGTGGCAAATTTCTTCCACAATATCTGACACGGTCAGCCCATCTGGAGGGGCAACGTACAGAGGCAGGCCCGCCCCATCCACCGGGGAGTCTATTGGACATGCCAAAGCCGTGGCAAGGTCTTCAATGTTGAATTTAAAAGGTACGTCATCGATGGTGGTCTTAATGATATCCGGCTCGGCACATGAATAGAACATATTTGCGAAGAATTGGCGGACTATACGTGGATAGTAAGAGTGAACGCGTGGCTTGAATAAAGATTGAAGGCCACGGCTCGTCAATTCTTGGACCGCCCACGCCGTTTCTAGATTGACTTTGAAGTCGTCGTGAATGGCAAATTTGGCCTCGGTGGCAATGGGCCAATCCGACCAATTTGGCGGGGGCGCATCCCCGGAGGGTCCGTCGGAAAAATGAGCACGCTTTGAAGAGGTTTTAGGTGCCATTCGAATGAAGAAGTTGGCTTAGGAATTTTATCGAACACCTGGCGTGCATAAAAATTAGGGGGAGAGGCAAAAGTTGGTTAGAGATGGAAAAACCCAAAAATTTGACCCCACAAAAGACAAACTACCATCTCCAAACAATCACCAATCCTCCAAATAAGCAATCGCGTCCTCCATTAATCAAAGATTTAGAGAAAGAGAGAAGAACACTTACCAATAATGGAAGAATCCAAACAACCCCTTGTGCTTGGTGATGGAAGATGAGATGAGATTGAGGGGGATGAAGATGAATGATGATGGGTAGAAGGATGATGGAGATGGGAGAGGATGAGATTGAGGGGAAAGATGAAGTTTAGAGGGCAAGGGAGAGAGTCTTGGCCGGGATTGAGAGAGAGGGAAAGATAAAAAAATGAAATTAGCTTGAAACAAACCTATTTAAATGAAGTCGCGAATGGGGGCGGGCTCCCACAGCTGCTGGGCTAGTGCCCGCAGATGTCTAAGCCTACTACCTATATTGGTGGGCGCCTGCGGTAAATGGGCAGGCGCCTGCGGAAGCTCGATTGTCACTGCTCGTTTGGGCGGGCGCCCGCAAGAAATGGGCGGGTGCCCGCAGCTTCCAGGCAGATACTTCATTAAAGTGAATTTTGGCCTACAGAGGCCGGGCCGGGTCAAAGAACTTCCAATTTTGGAATTTAAGTGTCTATAGACCCGAAACACCTCGTTGAACTGGCGGAACAGGATTTGGAGTGGAATTGCGAAAGCGATAGTCAAGAGATCCGAATGTCCAATGAATTTTGGATTAGACGAGAAAAATTACCTGGATGACCTTGAAAAGTTTCGAAAATGGTACCGATACCCTAAAATGACTAAGAAAACTGAATGTGACTTAGGGAATACTAAGCGAGACAATTCCATAAGAGTTCACATTTTGGCTATACTTAGCTAATTTCTAGAAAATTCTTGGTTAAAGCAATTTGGAAGAGGGAAGCTTGGAATTTGGAAAGAATTGCTTCTCATGAGTGCTAAATTTAAAGTCGATAGCTAGACGAACCATGATTAGGTTTACCCTATACCATGTCTCTTTAGAGAGTCATGTTTTTCTAAATAAGAAAATTCTTTTAAAAGTAGAGGAAAAAGAGCTTGTAGACAAAAGTTGAAAAGAGGTAACGGAAAGACCTCAACCCACTCTTCTTCCTTAATAAAGAACTTTGGATTATTTAGGTGCTGTTTGGATTATGGGAAGGTGGATCAAGTGAGGGCACATCAAGTAGAGACTTGTGAAGGGTCATATTTGGCGCGAGAATTTTCTGACAAAAATCCTTCGAACTTTCAACATCTTCCTCACACTTATTAGGTGGTTCGGGCTTAACATCTTGAGATAACTCAAGTGAAGGAATGGGAGGAGGCGCAAGCTCCCAAGAGATAGATACATTTGATGCTTCCCAATGAGGAAAGTGAATGAGTGGAGGAATATCAAACAAAGAATTTACCTCCCAAATAGATTTGTCAACATCAAAATCCTCACAATTGAAATGAACCAAGCAAGCTTTTAAAGGATCCTCTTTTGAAGTAGGTGTATCAATCTCTTCATCATTAATTTCCTTATTTTGAACCACAAATTCTTTAATTTTTTGTGTGGAAACAATTTGATTGTCCACCACTATTTCTTCATTTTCACATGTGGTAACCATTTGATCATTCTCATGATGAAAGTTACTAGGAGTAATCTCATCATTCATAGAATTTTCTTTTGGATTGACCACAAGTTCAATGGGAAATTCTTATTCCTTTTCATGATTTAGAGCATTAACCATTTGTTGAATTTGGGCTATTTGGTCATCTAACTTAACTCTAGATTGGGAATGAGAATATATGGTGGATTGTATGCTAACAGTGTCATCCAACATTTGCTTATTGGAATTCATCATTTGCGTGCTGATAGACTCCATCATTTATTTGTTGGCAGCAATAAACTCATCCAATTGAGACGGTGGAAAAAGATAAGAGGGCTAGAAATCATGATTATTGGGTTGAAAATTGGCGTGAAAATGTTGCCTATAAGATTGTGGGGCTGAATTTCCCATGTCATGCCATAAGAAGTTTTGATGATCTCCCCAACCCGAGTCATAACCATTGAAATATGGATCATTACCCAGTTCAAAGAAATTTGCATTTGGTTGCTCTAGATAAAAATTTGAAAATTGTCCCGGGGGAAGACAATCTCTTGTATGATGTGTATGACTAGAGCAACATGCACAAAACTCATGTGGTGTGTAAAATTGAGTTGGAAGATAATTACCCTCCATATAGGACTAATTCAGCCACTTGTTTCGATACATTAAGATAAATTCATAAAAAATATATATAACACAACAATAAATGTAAAACTAGAACCTCAAACACTTACCCGGAGTCCTTAAGATTTCGGATTTTCAGCTTCTCCTTAGCGAGTTTTGGGTTCCTAGGATCACACATAAACACACAAAACACAAAAACAAAAACTATACACAAAACAAAATATTCACAATCAAACAAAAGGTAATCTTTAAAACCTCGGTCACAAAACCGTTTGCAATTCCCGGCAACGGCGCCAAAAAATTGATCAGTTAAGATTCAATCTATAATAAATCAACCCTTTGTAATAGCACAAATCATTGTAAAATAGGGCTATTGGTTGGGTAAGTCGAACCACTGGGATTGCTAGTTTATGGCAACCAAGGTTTTTAAATTCACTTTTAATTTGATGAAAGGGGTAAAGAGTTTGTTGGATTTGTCACTTGGTAACTAGAATTGAAATGTGCATAAAACTATAATTTGCAAGAAATTTAGAGGAAATAAATCTAGGTAGATAGGACTAGGGAAGTAAATTCACTACCTACCCTATAAACATGCTAGAGAATGATTTACTTGGGAGAACAATATAAACATATGACCATGGAATGTAGCATCACAAAATTGCTACATTACCTTCAAGAAATTCATGAAATCAATAGGCAAGAATAACCTATCAAAGTTTTACATGCTTTGACTATTTAAACTAGGATGCAGCCTTAGACATGCTCACTAAGCTAAAGATTATCAAGCCCTTAATCAAATGATAAAAGCACATGAAGTTAAAAATCAAGAATAGTCTATCAAAGGAAGGCCCTAAGCTATAGACTATCAAACTTCCTAAACATCATGCCATTAAAACCATTCCACAACCTCATTTCCATTGTCACTATGAAAAAACAAGCCATATAATCATGAGAAATTAGAATCTAAGACAAGACAATAATTCCAACATCATCATTTATAGAGGTTAGAATTCATTACATCAAAATGAATGCTCTAAATTGTGAAATAACCATAAATATACATTATTCCCCCAAAATAAACCAAAATCTAGAGCATGCTTACAAAGTAGGGTTTCATCACCTCCCTAGATAGGGAGTTAGTTACCTATAGGAGCAATGGAGGAAGGAGAAGAGAGGATGAGGACTTCCATTTTCGCACCTTAAGGGTCAAGAACACACAAACCCTTTAACCTTCAATATTTCTCTCTCTCAAATATTATAAAAATGTGTGATCCTTCATCCAAGAACCCAAGCCCCTATTTAGCCAAAAACATTCTCATTTTCCCTCCATTTTCGTGGCTACACAACCCTAGGAGAAATCAGGACCACAAAATGGGTCAAGGGGACAGCCTTGAACCAAACAATGCAGAGCTGTCTGCAAATTAGCGGGCGCCCGCCCTGCGCCAAGAAGCTACTGGCCATTTTGGCGGGCGGCCGCGGGATCCTTGCGAGCACTCGCAGCTTGTTAGGAGGAGTGCAGCGGCACACTACGGGGGCCTAGGAGGAACGGCGGGGCCTTGCGGTTTTTCCAAGGCCTTTGGTCAATTTGGCGGGTGCCCGCAGGCTTTACACTCCTGTTTCACTAAGTTTGGATAGCTTTGGCTCAGTCCATTAACGCGAGCATCCTCTTTAGCTCTTTTTGCAGGGATAGCCATAAGATTAATGGGTCACAGGCTTTACAAAAATGGAGGGTCCTGGCAACAGCAGGCTTTGATTCTTCAAGAATTCAACAAAGCCGCACTTTTAACTCTTCTTGGGGGACCAACCTGAAAATAGACTAAAGAATGCAAATAAAGCTAATCCATACAGCTAATCAACTAATGGACTTAACTAATGCAAATAAAGACGCTTGAATATGCAATATTCGGTGCTTATCAATGGACTTAGAAACCCAGGAAGTTTCCAGCTGAAACCCCAAAGGCGGACTTCAAGGGGTTCATCTTTAACTTGTGCTGCCTCATCATTTCAAAAGCCAACTTCAAATTATGGAGATGTTGAACTTTAGCCGAGAATTCTGGTCTCTTTTCTGCTGCCTTTCTTTCTGTATAGACTCAGTTTTTCTTCTCTGGAATAGGTACAGTAACTGTGTTTTCCACCTTCTGGAAAGTTAGCCAGTCATGGATCTTCCTTTTCTGACCTCGGTCGTCATTGGAAAACTTCTTCTTTGAAAAATCTCTTTGGCAACCTTCATTCTGAATTTTACACTTGGGGCAACAACCTTGTTAGATTAAGGCAATCTGAGCCTCTCGGAGTTGCCTTTCCAACTCAGCCACTGTTTTCTCCATGGATGTTGCTGCCTTAAGAATTTCTAGCTTTCCACTAGCCGTTGGACTTGTCAAATCCACCTTCTTTTTAGGATATTCCAGAACCATAGAAGTAACAATTGTTGTAACGACCTTGGGGAAAGGATTTCCATCAACACCCATCACCTCTGATTTTTCTGGAAACCTCAGCCTGCCATCTTCAATTGCTTTTTGCACATGTTGACCTTGAATCTTAGGCTTTTGATGATCATAATTCATTGATGATATTTCTTGCGTACTAATGTCTACCTTGAGTAAAATTACACATCTAAGCTTTCATCAAGATAAGACATTACACAGAAAAGCAAAAATGAAGAAGAATCATGAAGGCATGAGAAAAATTCAAAGGAATGAAGACTCAAAGATAAGTTATCAACATCTCATCAAATGGGGTTAGCTAGGATGGTGAGCTTTTTAGGAAACCTTGTTAAAGCATGTATGAACATCTTGAAGCTCACACTCTCAAAATCATGCATAGAAACTCATTCATTAAGTTTAAGGAACATTGGACCAATCTTAAACATCATCAAAACATGCTCCTAGAATTTAAGTTCCATTTCGGTCAACCGAAATGGAAGGATAATTTAAACCGATCGACCGGTTCTATCAATGAGTCTGAATTATAGCTTCTAAGGTATTTCGGTCTACCGAAATATAGGACCAACTCAGTTCGGTCTACCGAACTAAGAAAATGAAAAGTTACTCTAGGAGTTTCAGACGACCAAAACTAAGAAGCCAAATGCATCGGACGAGCTGATTCTCACAGAATGTTTTAGAACAAAGGAGGAAGGAGTTTCGGTCGACTGAAACAAAAGAAAGAATCCTTCGGTCTATCGAAATAAGTATGACGGCCAACCTTAAACAGTTTCGGTCGACCGAACCTCAATAGTGTTTTATTTCGGACGACCAAACCAGCGAGAATTCAAATTTTGAACTGCCATATTTCCTCAAAGTGTGTGTCTAACATCTAGAATACATATTAGACCCATCTGAAACTCTATTTAATGACTTGTGGTCTTCATAAAAATGTGTTGAATTCATTGAGAAACATATCCTTGCAATCTTAGAACCTTTTTATCATACACATAATTCATATCTTCAAAGAGTATGAAGCTTCATTTTATTCATACATACTCTAGAGTGAGCTGAAAATTATACTTCAGATCTGAGAGAGATCATCTTGTACATTGTTTATCCTCTTCAATTCTTGTAAGGGTTGGTGTGGCCTAAGGAAGACTAAGAGAAGATGTTTCTCTTAGCACTTAAAAGCAAAGAAGGGCTTCTTGTAAAAGGTTTGCTCTCCACCCGTAAGGAGAACCTATAGTGGATTGGGAAGTCTCAAGAGGGGTCTTGTGCTGAGGAGTAGGAGTTTCCAAACCTCGCTAAAATCACCGAGTACTTGTTTGCAATCTCTCTCTTTATCTCTTATATCTATTGCTTCAAGTTCTTTTGAATTTATTTCTTGATAATTACTGATAGGCGTAACTTAGACTTCAAATTGCTTTGTTAAATTATTATTGAGAAATTTATCTTGCTATTGCATATCAATTGAAATTGAAAATTGACCATTGTTTGCCAAGACTCTATTCACCCCCCTCTAGAGTCATTACTTGGGCAACAATTGGTATCAGAGCCTAATCTCTAAAAGACTTAAGTACATTAGAGAACGATCAATGCAAACTTGAATGGTCATTTTCACCAAGACGGTTAATCTAATTCTAGACCTCCTTGGTTTGATGGAAGAAACTATAGTTTTTGGAAAAATAGAATGATAGACTTTCTTCAATCTGTAGACTATCAAATTTGGTTGGTTATTGTTAATGGACCCTTTGTTCCAATGAAAGTTGTTGACACAAGAAGTGTCCCTAAAACTGAAGCTAAATGGGACACTGAGGATTACAAACTCATTTCCCTAAATGCTAAAGCCAAAGTTAATCTAAATTGTACCATAAGCCCTAATGAATACAATAGAGTCTCCACTTGTACCACGACTAAAGAAATCTGGGATAAACTTCAGATTACTTATGAAGGGACATCACAAGTTAAGGAATCCAAAATTGACATTCTTATGCATCAATATGAACTGTTTCATATGAATGAAAATGAGTCTATTTGTGCAATGTTTGCAAGATTTACTAATATTATAAATGGCTTAAAGCATCTTGGTAGAACTAATACTAACTCTGATCTTGTAAGGAAAATTCTAAGAAGCTTTCCTGGAAAATGGGATGCAAAAGCCACAGCTATTAAGAAGGCTCACAACCTCAACACACTTGAGCTGGATGAACTTCTTGGCTTTCTTCTTACATGGGAGATCACTCTAAAAGATAGAGAAGGAGATCATCATCGAAAGAAAGAAATCGCTCTTAAATTTTCTCAAATAGAAAAGGAAGTTGCCGACAACGAAAGTGAAAATGATGATCTAGCTCTTATTACTCAATCCTTTAAAAGATTTCTTCATAGAAATAAATTCAACAAGGGAAAATTCAAAAAGGGTGAATCATCTAATGAACAACGCAAATGAGACACTCCTACCTATTTTCATTGTGGAAAATCGGAACATTTCAAAGCTAATTGTCTTGCTTATAAAGAGGAAAGGAAAAAGAGAAGAGCAATGCAAGCCACTTGGGAAGATAATGACTCAAACGGTTTCGAAAGTGATGAGGAAAAAACTATTCCCTGTCTCATGGCAAATAGGGATGAGGATAAATTGAAGACCTCGACATCCTCTAAGGACAAATGGTTTCTAGATAGCGGATGTTCAAGACACATGACAGGAGACTACTCAAAATTCTCTTCTCTAAAGACATACAATAGAGGAAGCATCACATTTGGAGACAATTCTAAAAGCGAGGTAATTGGCATTGGAATCATAGGTATTTCTTCTTCCTTATCTATTGAAAATGTCTTGCTTGTTGAAGGTTTAAAGCATAATCTATTTAGTGTTAGTCAACTTTGTGATAATGGGTTTGATGTGATTTTTAAAACGGATAAGTGTATCGTTAAAAGAAATGAAACTCAAATATTTTGTGCTCCTAGAAGTGGTAATGTATATACTTAGGAGAACCTCATGATTAAGATGTTAAATGCTTTTTGTCCTTAAATGAACATAGTTGGTTGTGGCATAGAAAGTTAGGTCATGCTAGCATGGATTTAATCTCAAGATTGTCTAAAAACGAATTAGTCAAAGGTCTCCCAAAGACAAATTTTTTAAAAGACAATTTGTAAGCCATTAGTGCTTGCCAAATAGGTAAGCAAGTCAAGTCTTCCTTCAAAAGGAAAAAGGATATAACCACTTCAAAACCACTTGAATTGATTCACATGGATCTTTTTGGAACGGAGAAAATTGTTAGTCTTGGCGATAAACTTTATACCTTTGTAATTGTTGATGACTACTCTAGATTTACTTGGGTATTCTTTCTTGCACGTAAGAATGAGGCTCATTCAATTCTCTCAAAATTTTACAAAAGAGTTGAAACGAAAAAGAGTGTAAGATTAAAACTATTAGAAGTGATAGGGGAAGAGAGTTTGACAATCAAGACGTTGAAAGATTTTGCGATGAAAATGGCTATAATCATAATCTTTCGGTACCTAGGACTCCCCAACAAAATGGAGTTGTTGAAAGGAAAAATAAATCTCTTCAAGAGATGGCTATAACCATGCTAAATGAGCACAAATCACCTGGATCTCTATGGGCCGAAGCCGTTAATACTTCATGCTATTGATAAGTACACAAAACCTATTATTTTATGCACCAAAATAAGCTTTTAATTAGACTTTTTATTATTTAAATATTCTTATATGTTTGTTTTGTGTTTTGTAGGTATTAATGCATGAATGAGAAGAAAATAAACAAAAAATGGAAAATAAATGAGGAGAGAGAAAGAAGAAGAGAGAGAGAAGAAAAGAAAAGAAGAAAAGAAAATAAGGGAAAGAAAAGTCAACAAGAAAAGGTGAAAAGGTGGTTGATGCATAATGGGTTGATACAGAAGTGGGCAGTGGTCAGAGTAAGGTACAGCTAGATGGCGTGAAGGAAATGAAGAAGCAGTTTGGGCCATCATCACAGCCTATAAGTGGGTGTCTTCCTTTGGCTATAGAAGACACACTTCGGAGGCAAATAAGGAGGGGAGTTAGAGATAGAGTTAGATAGATTTAGAGAATTATAATTTATTTCTTTATGTAGTTTTCTTTAAAGTTTGTTTAATTTAATGCAAATTATGTCCACAAGTTTCATTCTCATTTAATTTCTAATTCAAATGTTTAATGTTTTATAATTGTAATTTCATTTCCATAGTTCGTGACAAATCTCAAAATCAATATTTTTAAATCTCTTATTCGGAAATAGAAACTCACCTTGAATGTGTGGTTCGACTTTACTTGCCATTAGACATTTTTAGTTAAATGGTTGTAGGTATTTTATATGTTGATATGGAGTGTATTTGACAACGACAAGTCTATAAATACACGCCTATCAAATGGCGTCGTTGCCGCTTCAAAGTTGAGTTAAAATTTTTGGACCCATTTTTATTCTATCTTTCATCTATTTTCTATTTTTATTTTGGTCATTTTATTTTTATTTTTTGTTTTATGTTTCTTGTGTTATTTCGAAAAAAAAAAGTTGGCCATTGTTACTGGTGTTTTATTCTTCAAACCCAGTACATCAACATGCCCATTTTTCAGTTCAAGCATTGTTCAAACTGAAAGTCAATCTAGTGACAGAAAAAAAAAAAACCCAGTTTGAGAGACATTAAACTCACTTGTGTTTGTTTGGTTTGTTTTCATCATTATATATATATATATATATATATATATATATATATATATATATATATATATATATATATATATGTATAGTATGTTCCTCAAACCCAGAACAAGAATGCAGTGATATAAAAAAAAAATAAAAAAAATAAAAAATAAAAAATAAATTTCAAAACCCAGAACAAGAAGCTTGGCTTCTCCTTGCTTCGCACCGTCCGCCGTCCACCTTGCTCGCAAGCTCACCACCCTTCTGATCAGCCGAACGAAGTTCATAGCCGTACTCACCGCCGGTCCATTCCAGCCACCATCCACACCGCCGTAAGCTTCCAAGCTCGCCGGTGCCGCGAGCAGCCGTGAACCAGTCCTCACAAACCGGCCTATTGTCATGATCAGGCCTGTGGAGGCCACTTTAGCTCTAAAAGAACTGTTGCAAAAATCTTGCAGTCAAGATTTTATTGGCCCACCCTTTTCAAGGATACCCACACCTACTGTCTGGCTTGTCATAGATTCCAATTGTTAGGTAAGATTACCAAGCGTAATGAATGGCCCCAATAACCCGTTCTAGTTGTTGAAATTTTTGATGTTTGGGGTATTGATTTCATGGGACCCTTTCCTTCCTCATATGGATGTTTTTACATCCTTCTAGCGGTTGATTACGTGTCTAAATGGGTAGAAGCCTTAGCCACCAAGACAGCTGACCATCGAGTTGTGGTGCGTTTCTTCAAAGACTTAATTTTACCTAGGTTTGGTACACTTCGAACCATTATAAGTGATAATGGTTCACATTTTTGCAATAAAGTCTTTGGAAGTTTATTGTCCAAATATGGTATCACTCACAAAGTGGTCCTGTCATATCACCCACAAACCAATGGTCAAGCTGAGGTATCCAATAGGGAAATCAAGCAAATACTGGAAAAAACAGTTAATCCTACATGGAAAGACTGGACCCTCCAGCTTCAGGATGCTTTGTGGGCATACCGGACTGCTTATAAGACCCCTATAGGAATGTGCCCATACCGTTTGGTTTATGGAAAAGCCTGTCATTTGCCAGTAGAGCTGGAACACCGTGCTTATTAGGTTATTAAGGCCATGAATTTTGACTCTAATAAAGCCAGTGAACATAGGAAATTCCAGCTTGATGAGTTGGAAAAAATTCGAAATGATGTCTATGAGAGTTCCAAAATGTATAAAGCCAAAACAAAGTTGGAACATGACAAGCACATTCTTTGAAAAGATTTCTTCCCCGGACAAAAGGTTCTTTTGTATAACTCCCGTCTTCACCTGTTTCCTGGGAAGTTACGGTCACGTTGGTCTGGCCCATACTTTGTCAAACATGTGGCAAGTCATGGTGCAATTGAGGTATAAGACCCCACGACTGGGGAATTGTTTAAAGTTAATGCTCATCTCTTAAAACCTTTCCTTGAGCTCGATCCTCTCATGAAATTGAGGAAATTCTCCTCATCGATCCTGTCTATTCGGATTGATCTCTCTGGGGGTACTATCCCCCTTACATCTGGCTGAAGACGTTAAACTTAGCGCTCCTGGGAGGCAACCCAATTCCTTGTTTTATTTCTTTAGCTATGCTTATATTTTGTTTGAGGGTATAATCTATCATAATTTCAGAATATTTGGTCTCTCTTTTGCAATGACTATCTGCAAGGATTGTAGTATTGTACTTCAGAAGCACCAAATCAATTGAGGTAATTCGTTCCAATTTTTCTTTTTCTCCGGCGGTACATTGTCTATTTCATTTATCACTTTTCAGTGTTCTATTTTTCAAACACTAGGGACAGTGTTTTATTTTGTTTGGGGGTAGGACAGATTTATCAAAACATGTACCTCTTTTGAAAAAAAAAAAAAAAAAAAAGAAGAAAAAATTCATGCTTTTTTACTTTGTGAAAGTTAAGAGATGCCATTATTCTAGATTGAGATTGAGCTTGTTACTAAGGTGATATAACGATAAACATTGCACCATGAGAATTTAGAAGTAGAAATATTTTTGCACAAAGTCGCAGCTTGAAAGAAAGAAGTGAATAATCTCTCAAGAATCTAGAAATCTATTACTGGAGACTTAAAACCATGTGAGCTTTCTTGCCTTTCATCTTTTTAGAGAGTTTTACGCTAACTCCGAGTCACAAGATGGCTCAAATTTCTTGGATAGCGCAATAAAAATTTGTTGTTAGTTTCATAATCCTTCATCTTGGTAGATCATTGAGAATGAAATCACATCGAGTTAAGAGAAACATAAGTTTTCTAGTTTACCATGTATTATCACATTTTTATTACCTTTTGTAATCTTGTTATTTCTCCGAGAAATGTTAATGATGACTGTATGTAAAAGAAAAAGGGATCAAGAAGTCATTTATATCCTCTTCAAAAAAAAAAAAAAAAAAAAAAAAAGAAAAGAAAAAATTCATGCTTTTTTACTTTGTGAAAGTTAAGAGATGTCATTATTCTAGATTGAGATTGAGCTTGTTACTAAGGTGATATAATGATAGACATTGCACCATGAGAATTTAGAAGTAGAAATATTTTTGCACAAAGTCGTAGCTTGAAAGAAAGAAGTGAATAATCTCCCAAGAATCTAGAAATCTATTACTGGAGACTTAAAACCATGTGAGCTTTCTTGCCTTTCATCTTTTTTGAGAGTTTTACACTAACTCCGAGTCACAAGATGGCTCAAATTTCTTAGATAGCGCGATAAAAATTTGTTGTTAGTCTCATAATCCTTCATCTTGGTAGATCATTGAGAATGAAATCACATCGAGTTAAGAGAAACATAAGTCTTCTAGTTTACCATGTACTATCATACTTTCATTACCTTTTGTAATCTTGTTATTTCTCTGAGAAATGTTAATGATGACTATATGTAAAAGAAAAAGGGATCAAGAAGTCATTTATATCCTCTTCAAAAAAAAAAAAAAAAAAAAAAAAAAAAAAGAAAAAGAAGAAGAAGAAGAGTAAAGTATCCCTTTCAAGTATTTTGAAGACCCCTCATTCTCAGAAACATTTATGTACAAATTGAGCTCAATAATATTTTTAGAAAAGGTATGATAGTGCATAGTAAATAAGAAGGCGTTATGGTGGGTAACTCGACATTCTCTAAAAGATGATCAACATTCCTGTCATGAGACTCTTCTATATTATGTATCGGTCCTTCAAATAATTAGTATATGAGCTTGATTTTACTTTGGAAATAGAGTTCATACTCACATACATTTGAGAGATACAGTTAGCCAAATATTCGAGAGATGTTATTTTAGAGAGATATTTACTGTGAGATTTGAAGTCAAAACATAGTTTTCTAAAGACTTGGGAATTTCATCACTTGGATTTGAAAATGGATTTTTGTTGACTTTACACACACACATTCTTTACTTCTAAGTTGTTTATGGGTGAACTTTCTTAAAATATTTGTTTTTATAACACCTTAGTAGCTTGTTGTATATAAAGAACTTGATATTTTTATCTCTGAAACTTTTCATTTTATAATATGCAGGAAAATTCTTTGGAAGTTTGTGGGTACCTTCACTGGAAACCCTCACGAGGCTATAACTCGTCCACTAGGGGTAACCTAGTGGTTTAAGGCCTTATTGCATATGGTAAATGCAATCGAAAGTAGCCTGCGAAAGTGGCACATCTTTTTGTTAATAAAAGTAATATTTTTTGTGAACTTATCTATTTTTGCCTTTCTTTGCTAGAGGACTAGCAAAAACTTGTTTGGGGGTAGTTTGATAAGTACACAAAACCTATTATTTATGCACCAAAATAAGCTTTTAATTAGACTTTTTATTATTTAAATATTCTTATATGTTTGTTTTGTAGGTATTAATGCATGAATGAGAGGAAAATAAACAAAAAATGGAAAATAAATGAGGAGAGAGAAAGAAGAAGAGAGAGAGAAGAAAAGAAAAGAAAAAAAGAAAAACAAAAATGAAATGATGTTCATGTGAAGAAAAGAGAAATGAGGAGAGAGAAAGAAGAAAAGAAAAAGAAGAAAAGAAAATAAGGGAAAGAAAAGTCAACAAGAAAAGGTGAAAAGGTAGTTGATGCATAATGGGTTGATACAGAAGTGGGCAGTGGTCAGAGTAAGGTATAGCTAAATGGTGTGAAGGAAACGAAGAAGCAGTTTGGGCCATCATCACAGCCTATAAGTGGGTATCTTCCTTTGGCTATAAAAGACACACTTCGGAGGCAAATGAGGAGGGGAGTTAGAGATAGAGTTAGATAGATTTAGAGAATTATAATTTATTTCTTTATGTAATTTTTTTTAAATTTTGTTTAATTTAATGCAAATTATGTCCACAAGTTTCATTCTCATTTAATTTCTAATTCGAATGTTTAATGTTTTATAATTGTAATTTCATTTCCATAGTTCGTGACAAATCTCAAAATCAATATTTTTAAATCTCTTGTTCAGAAATAGAAACTCACCTTGAATGCGTGGTTCGACCCTACTTGCCATTAGACATTTTTAGTTAAATGGTTGTAGGTATTTTATATGTTGATATGAAGTGTATTTGACAACGACAAGTCTATAAATACACGCATATCAGCTATGTCATAAATGGAGTTGTCATTAGAAAAATTCTCAACAAAACACCTTATGAGTTGTGGAACAAAAAGAAACCTAATTTTGGCTATTTTAAAGTTTTTGGGTGTAAATGTTTCGTTCTAAATGACAAAGATAATCTAGGAAAATTTGATGCTAAATTTGATGAAGGCATCTTTCTTGGTTATTCTTCTCGAAGTAAAGCATTTAGAGTATATAATAAGAAGACTTTAGTTGTGGTTGAATCCATACATGTTGTGTTTGATGAATCCCCAACTTCTCCAATAAAAGGTGTGATGGACAATGATGCTTGAAAAGGGTACCAATGAACTTAATGTTGTTAAATCCCCTATAGTGCTTGAGAAGAGTATCAATGAACTAAATATAAATGAGTCTCCTATTGATGTCTCTCAAAATACCAATTCAAGTGATGATATCTCTCAAAATAAAACTACTCCAAATGAATGGAAGTTAGTTCATAATCATCCATTAGATCAAGTTATTGGTGATCCATCCAAAGGTGTAAATAGAAGGTTACAATTAAGAAATGTATGCAACTTTGTGGCATTTGTTTCTCAATTCGAACCTAAAAATATACATGAGGCTGAAAATAATGAATCTTGGCTTTTGGCAATGCAAGAAGAACTCATTCAATTTAAAAAGAATAAGGTGTGTCATCTTGTTCCTAGACCTCAAAATAAAACAATTATTGGCACAAAATGGGTTTTTAGGAACAAAAAGGATGAGTCGTTAACTATTGTTAGGAACAAGGCTAGACTTGTTGCAAAAGGCTATAACCAAGAAGAATGTATAGATTATGAAGAGACTTTTGCTCTGAGGCTATAAGAATGTTACATACATTTGCATCTCATAAAAATTTCAAATTATTCCAAATGGACGTAAAGAGCGCTTTCTTAAATGGTTTTATAGATAAAGAAGTATATGTAGAACAACCACCGGGCTTTGAAAGTTATGATAATCCAAACCATGTTTATAAATTGACTAAAGTTTTATATGATTTGAAGCAAGCTCCTAGAGCTTGGTATGAAAGACTTAGTGGGTTCCTACTTTTAAATGGTTTTGGTAGATGTAAAATTGATAATACACTTTTTACTAAAATCATTGATGGTAATTTGTTGATCATTCAAATTTACATTGATGATATCATATTTGGATCAACAAATGACTCTCTAAGTAAAGAGTTTGCCACCTCCATACAAAACAAGTTTGAAATGAGCATGATAGGCGAACTCAACTTCTTCTGAGGGTTGCAAATCAAACAAACTCTTGATGGAATTTTTATTTCCCAATCAAAGTATACTAAAGATTTGCTAAAGAAATTTGGCTCGGAAGACGCCAAACATGCTAAAACTCCTATGAGTCCTTCTTTAAAGCTTGATAAGGATGAAAAATGCAAGGAAGTTGATATTAAGAACTATAGAGGGATGATCGGAAGTCTTCTTTATTTAACATCTAGTAGGCCGAACATTATGTTCAGTGTATGCTTATGTGTTAGGTTTCAATCTTGTCCCAAAGAATCTCACTTGAATGCTGTCAAACACATCTTTAAATACTTGAGTGGTACTATTAATTTAAGACTGTGGTATCCTAGGCACACATCCTTTGAACTTGTAGGATTTTCGGATGTTGATTTTGCCGGTTGTAAAGTTAACTGAAAAAGTACAAGCGGCACTTGTCACTTTATAGGTTAGTCTCTTGTATCTTGGTTATGCAAGAAACAAAATTCAGTCGCATTATCCACCGCTGAAGCTGAATATGTTGCTGCTGGTAGCTGCTGTGCACAAATCTTGTATATCAAACAACAGCTTGAAGACTTTGGTTTATTCTTCGACAAAATCCCGTTCAAATGTGACAATACTAGCACCATTTGCATATCAAAGAATCCTATTCAGCACTCTAAAACAAAGCATATTGAGATTAGATATCATTTCTTACGTGATTATGTATCAGAACGTGATATTGAATTAATGTTCATTAATACCGAGAATCAATTGGCTGACTTTCTCATGAAGCCACTTCAAGAAGATAGATTTTGCATACTTCGTCGAGAAATCGGAATGGCAATAGAGAAAGAGATCCATGACCATTGATGAACACTGAATACATTTTACCTCTGACTTCAGTTCGGTAGACCTAAACTATGCTTCGGTCGACCGAAATAAACATTTCGGCAGACCGATACTATATTTCGGTCAATCGAAATAAGAAATTAAATTCCTCTTCAAAATGCAAATCGGACGACCGATGAAGCCATTTCGGTCGATCGATTCTTCGGGGCCCCAACACGTAAGGCCCAAATATGAGTTTAAGAGGCCCACGAATCCCATTTTGATATCAATCTCAAAACCCTCTCTCTCTCTCTCACTCTCAGGAGACGACTGCGAACAACCTCATCTCTCTCATCTTCACATCAGAGGTAAGTTCCACTCCTCTCACTTTGAATCAATCAATTCCTCATCAAACTCCTCTATTTTGATTATCGATCTCTGTATAGCATTCTATGATCTGATATCATCCTAGGTTAGATTTTATTGCACAAAACCTTGTCATCTATCTCACAAAATCCTTTATCTCTAGAAAGAACCTATGGCTTCTCGAAAGAACCTTTCTAGGACTGATAGAGACATAGAAAAACACCCTAGGAGCTCTCATGATATGGATGCCGGAGGGTCTAACCCACAAAATCCTGAAAATCCTGACTCCTACCCTGCCTCAAATATGCGTCTTTTCTGAGAACCCGAGTTCAAAGAAATCTATGAAACTAGATTCCTTTATAAGATAGTTAAGAAGGGAAAAAAATTCTTTGATAGTAGTGAAGTGAAGAGTTGATTCAACACACCTTCTCACTATTTGATGCTATTGGCTTGGGTGGATTTGTATCCCTCAAGGTCCCTTATTATCCCAAGCTAGTGAGGCTATTTTACACTCATCTTAAGAAAGAGCTAGGGCAAAACACTTACGATTCCTTCATTGTGGGCACTCACATTCACCTTACCCTGTCCAGTATTCACCACATTCTCAAAATTCCTCACGGCGATATAACCTACTTCACTGCCTATAACTGGCATCATGGGGAAGAGTTTGATCCTCTCCAAGCTGTTCAACAAATGAGCCACTTTCCCACTGAAAACATTGACAAAATATTTGCGAGTCAGTTAACAGTATAAGCTCATCTCATTTATTATGTCATCATCCATACCATCCTTCCCAAATCCTGCAGTCGCTCAGATGTGTCATTTATGGAAGCCTTTCTAATCTGGTGTGTCCTGAATGGAGAGAAATTTGACCTTGCTTTCATCATCTATCACCACATGTAAGACTTCACCAAGAAAGAAAAAACTCACCTATTCTATGCCATGCCTCTTACGATAATCTTCAGAGCCTACAAAGCACGAATAGAGGGGGAGGATAAAAAGGAGCTTACCAATCTCTACAGATTTGACAAAGAGTTACTCGGCCGAATGGGTCTTAAAAAATCCGAAGCCAACCTTTGGTATAACCCTAAGTTTGGAAATTTGACAAATGAAGGCCAAGACATTATCATGGCAGAGCACCAAGCAAGAGGTGCTGAAGTGGGTGGTAATGAAGACAGAGAAGAAAAATAAGTAGAGGAAGAAATAGAATAAGGAGAAGAAGAGGAAGTAGAGGAAGAACAACAAGAACCTATTCCTCCTTCCGAAGAAAGATCCCTCCGTGAGCTTCTACTTGAGAGTATTGCTCTTTCAAAAGAGCAAATAGCCCTTGAGAAGGAAAATTGGGACCACATTCTCCTCTTGTGCGAAAGAGTTGAAGAGGTAGCAACCGAAGTCGACGTTGTCAAGCACGACCTTGCTGACCTTCGAGCTACGGGACTCCCTCACTTGTGATGCCCCCCCCCCCCCCCCCCCCCACCTTTTTGATGATTGACAAAGGGGGAGAAATGATGTTAATTTATGTGGTTGAAAATATGGAATAGTTGTGAAGTTGCTAGTAAAATGGAATAGATGTGATCATTAACTGTACTGATCCTTGACTATACTTTGAATTCATTAATCAAATAAAATACATGTTTTTGGTATTTATGAATTGCATTTTTTTAATGCATTGTCTTGATCTTGCTTAATATGTATACATGCCTTAAATATGATCTTGCTAAAAATGTTTAGATGGATGCACAAGGAAAGGGGGAGATTTGTAATCTCTTATATGTATGTCCTCACCTTTAAAATTATGCACATTGATAGGGGGAGAATTGTTCATATTCCATACTCTTATTTTTCAAACAACATCAATGAATTGTCATAATAAAAAAGGGGGAGATTGTTGACTTTGAATCTAAGGCTTTTGATGATCATAATTCATTAATGATATTCCTTGCGTACTAATGTCTACCTTGAGTAAAATTATAGATCTAAGCTTTCATCAAGACAAGACATTACACAGAAAAGGAAAAATGAAGAAGCATCATGAAGGCATGAGAAAAAGTCAAAGGAATCAAGACTCAAAGACAAGTATGGGGTTAGCTAGGATGGTGAGCTTTTTAGGAAACCTTGTTAAAGTATATATGAACATCTTAAAGCTCACACTCTCAAAATCATGCATAGAAACTCATTCATTAAGTTTAAGGAACATTGGACCAAACTTAAACATCATCAAAACAAGCTTTTAGGATTTAAGTTCCATTCCGGTCGACCGAAATGGAAGGATAATTTAAACCGGTCGACCGGTTCTATCAATGAGTCTGAATCGTAGCTACTAAGGTATTTCGGTCTACCGAAATACAGGACAAACTCATTTCGGTCTACCAAACTAAGAAAATGAAAAGTTACTCTAGGAGTTTCAGACGACTGAAACTAAGAAGCCAAATGCATCGAATGAGCCGATTCTCACAGAATGTTTTGGACCAAAGGAGGAAGGAGTTTCGGTCGACCGAAACAAAAGAAAGAATCCTTCGGTCTACCGAAATAAGTATGATGGCCAACCTCAAACAGTTTCAGTCGACCGAACCTCAAAAGTGTTTTATTTCGGATAACCGAACCAGCGAGAATCCAAATTTTGAACAGCCATTTTTCCTCGAAGTGTGTGTCCAATAGCTAGAATACATATTAGACCCATCTGAAACTCTATATAATGACTTGTGGTCTTCATAAAAAGGTATTGCATTCATTGAGAAACATATCCTTACAATCTTAGAACCTTTTTATCATACACATACTTCATATCTTCAAAGAGTATTGAGCTTCATCTTATTTATACACACTGAAAATTGTACTTCAGATCTGAGAAAGATCATCTTGTACCTTATTTATCCTTTTCAATTCTTGTAAGGGTTGGTGTGGCCCAAGGAAGACTAAGAGAATGTGTTTCTCTTAGCACTTAGAAGCAAAGAAGTGCTTCTTGTAAAAGGTTTACTCTCCACCCGTAAGGAGAAGCTATAGTGGATTGGAAAGTCTCAAGAGGGGTCTTAAGCCGAGGAGTAGGAGTTTCTGAACCTCGCTAAATTGCCGAGTACTTGTTTGCAATCTCTCTCTTTATCTCTTATATATATTGCTTCAAGTTCTTTTGAATTTATTTCTTGACAATTGCTGATAGGCGTAACTTAGACTTCAAATTGCTTTGTTAAATTATTATTGAGAAATTTACCTTGCTATTTTACATCAATTGAAATTGAAAATTGACCATTGTTTGCCAAGACTCTATTCACCCCCCTCTAGAATCATTACTTGGGCAACAACACAATATTACGAAAAACCATGTAATTGTTAGTGGAATGGCTCCACACATTGTGGAATTTGTAATACTCCTTCTCGGTGATTTCAAAGGACGTTGGCATCTTGTGGCCTGCTGTGAAGATCAGTTGTTTGTCAGCAAATCAAAAATTTGTTCGGTTTTGGAAATATCAAACGAGTAACTTTTGGAAGGGTCTGCCCCCTTCCACTTGGAACTAGAGGCGGCCTGCAAGTTGGCCGTGGCTGATTTTGATTTTGCCAAAGTCTCACAAGTATAGGCCTTCTTTATGTTAAGCTCAGCTATATTAACTTCCAAATCTCCCTCTATTTTCGGAGCAAACACCTCATAGTTAGGATCACGATAGTAAGTACCCTTGGAAGAAGACTTACGGTCTTGTTTTTCGCGAAGGAGGTTTTCGTACTTAGCCACTCTGCTGGCCGAATCAAATAAATCATGGAAATGTACTCCTTCAAACTTCTTTTGAAGCTCAAATTCCAAGCCATTGACAGCTATTTTAACATACTCTTCTGGTGGCATGGACAAATTGCATTTGTGTTGAGCCCTTCTGAATTTGGAAAGGAAACTGATCACCGACTCTACAGGTAACTGATGAAGTCTGGAAAGATCTACCATGGACACCTTAAGCTCAGTGCTATAGAACTGAGTATGGAACAAATCCTCAAATTGCTACCAACTTTGGATGGAGTTGGCTTGCAAGTTGGAATACTACTTGAAAGCATAGCCGGTCAATGTATTTGGAAACAAATGTTCCTTCAGCCATGGATTGGCTGCTACTTCTCCACATTGGATAGTGAAACGGCTGATATGTTCCAATGTTGATTGTTCACCCTCTCCATTGAATGTTATGAATTCTGGAATTCTGAAATTCCTTGGATATTCAACTTCGTCGATGAACTCCGGATAGGGCTTTCTGTAGGCTGGTCTTCCACCCCTTCGAGTTAGACCAAATTCCTGTTGGAGAAATCCTACAAATTGGCCTCTATCAAGTGCCATAGGCTGTAGAAAGTTGTTGTCTAGCCTTCCTTGGGGTTGGTTAATTCCTTGATGCCCCCCACCTGCTATTCTTCCAACGGTTCCTGTCCCCTTAGTCTATGAGAGGCTCCCTTAGAAAAGTTACCCCCCAACCACCATCGGCATAGCCACATGTGGACTTGGAGGTGCAGGTGCGGCTGGCTGAATGCTTACAGGTGGAACATTCTGTTGTGCTTGAGTGATGTGGTATGGCTATGGTTGACCAGGCTGATCATGCCATGTCTGTTGTGGAAATGCCACAGGTAGAGGATTTTGAACTTACTAGATGGTTGGCATGGGCGCCGCTTGTGGAACAGTCATACGTGCCACTAGAGTAGTCATAGGTGCAGATAGAATGTAGGTCTGTGCCATTGGAAAGGATTGCACTTGCTGCTGAGTTGGAGGGAACGGCCCCACTTGCTGTTGAGAAGAACTACCTTCAACAAATGTGGCTGGCCTATTAGCTTGGAAGCCCGACTATTGAGACCCTTCAGAGTGGTTTGGCCGAGGGGCCAAACCTTGGTTTGAGCTTCTAAGGGTCTGTTCCAAAATAAACTCGAACCTTGAGATTCGGTTTACCATTTCTTCTAACTTCCGCTCATTAGCAAGAGCGACTTTTGCATGATCTTAGCTAGCCTTAGACTGGTCTTGTGTAACTCTGGCTAAGTCTTGGGCGACTCTTGCTTGGTCTTGCGCAAACCTATCTTGTTACATGGCCATCATACGGATATTTATCCATGATAGGTCCATTTGCTATGGTTTGGGCAAACTTTTCCACCATGTCACTTTCGTCAAGTACAAACCGTGAACCCTCAGCTGGAAGGTCACTAGCTTGCAACTCTTTAATCTCGATAGGGTCTTGGATAGACTTTCCTTGCCTTCTTCCACCGGCCATTGACCAAACTTTCTAGAGGTCCCGTCAGGCGTGCCAATATGTTCAGCTCACGAGAAAGCGCTGGTTCCACTTTTCGGATTGCTCAGAAATGTAGTGGTGAAATAGAATAGTGTGGTGTGCAGGCGTGCCAGGAATTGCAGTAGTTCCAAAGTAGAAAAATCTGAATGGTTATCTAGTTAGAAAGTTGTAGGGATTAGACGATTGTACGAAGGTCTGGAATGACCACCTTCAAAGGGTCTTTTTGCCTTTGAACAAGGACTTCAAACTATTCTATGGCCAATGGAAATAAAGACGGTATTGATGGTGCATGACTGAAAATTAGAATAATTGAAATGCAGGACTGGAAATTAAGATAATTGAAGTGCAGTGCTTGGCTAAAAGTAGCAAAAAGAGTACAGGACTGAAAATTCATCGCATGGAATGAAAGCTATATAGAATAGCAAAGTGCTGGACTCAACATAAAATAATATATATTCATTGTTGGAATGGAAATACATGTACTAGCAAAATGCTAGGTTTAGACATAATGTAAATTCATTGTTGAAATGAGAGATACATGAAAACAAAGATGCTTGTGTTGATGTGTTGTTTGGGCTGGGCAGGCAGGGTTTGCAAATTAGCCTTGAGTGCTCTATTTATAGAGTTTTCCATGCATGCAGCAGCTTGATGTGGCAGCTTCAGTAATTTCCATGTGGACTGACTCCGGATTGCCACGTATCCCATGTTTTCCTTAGTGTTCTCCTGCATGCCATAGACTTCTCCCTCTTTTAGACACGATTTTATTATCCCTGTTTATCCATATTCTTTGACATCCACTTCAGTTAGTGGTAGTAGTTGTATGAAAGACCACCACTTTCAACTGATACATTTTGTTTGGCCACTTACACCACGTTCTTTGTTGCATTTTCCTTTGTAGAATCCTACTTCTGTATAACTTCTATGTATTCATCATGCATATATATATATAGCAGTTATTTGTAGACCCACGTTCTCTTATTCTTTGGATGACTTCCTTCCAGTTGAAACTTTCCCATTTGGCCTTAGCTTTCATGGCATTGTGGCCTCTTCTTTCAGCGACTTCTTCATCGTGGGCTATATCTCAGATGTTGAACTTTAGCCGAGGGTTTTATGTGAAGTGGTTGTGTGATCATTTTGAAGACCATTGACTAATCATGATTTAAGGTTGTGAGAGAGAAGACTAAGGCACCATATGAAATCTTAATTTGACTGACCATGGATGGAGCAAACTACAAAGAATAAGAATGTGTTATTTGCATAATCAATAGTTGGCAGAAAAAAGAAAAAAAAAAAAAAAAATTGGATGTAGGTGTGCATTTAGACATTTGGTGAAAATCAATCACATATAGTTTCCTAATATTTGAAACCATAAATCCATCATCTGTAATCTAGTCATGTTAGTAATAAAAAAGAAAAATATAATACAGAATGGAATGGGAAAAAAAAAAACCATTTTATTTGTGAAATCTTTATAATAATCACGTGCTTACTTATTAGAAATTGTTACTAAATAGCAGCATTTATTAAAAAATGCTGCTAAACTTTTGTCATTATAGATATATTTTGTTGTAGTTCCAGAATTGTCCGACTTAACAATTCTAAATTGAATTAATCAAAGTTTTGTTTTCTTCTAATAAAACTGTTAGATTTATGTCAGTGTGGTTTTTTATTTTATACTTAATTACTTTGTAGCACTCATATGTTTTGATCCCATTTGGTCTACATGTATAAATTATTGATTTTTTTTTTTTTTGTTATCAGTTTAGGCCATTATTTGTGTACTTACTTTCATTCTTTAGTTGTCTCTCTCTAACAAATTAATTGTACCCAATTCTATTTTTTCTATTTACAGGTTCAAGATTATCATCTTCTTTTAGAATACCTGGGTATGCTTCTTAGGGTATTAGAATATGATGACGGGCACTACAATAAGGATATCAAGACAAGAAAAACACAAGACCAATTCGGTTGCCTAGAAGAGTGAGCAATTGCCTTAATATTTTGATTTTTTGTAGGTATTGCTACTTGCCAAGTTACAATTTTTTTTTGTGTATATATATGTCAACAATGATGGAATTGTACATTGAAATCTTTAATGAATATAAGATTTTTTGAAATTTAGTTGTTTGTGATTGCTGGGATTTGCCTTTTTTATTTTTTGTATAGCTTGAGCTATTTTTTTGCATGCATCAAATATGTTGATATTGTTGATTTGCACAAGGTTTGGTGTGAAAATATATGGCTTTGGGTGGAGTTTTGGTTGTGTAATATTCGTGGAATGAGGTGTTGGATGAGTAATAGTTATTGGCCAGATTTTTGTGTTGGATCTCATGAAAAACAGGCATACAATTTTTTTTGGGTGAAAAAAAAAAACCACTTTTCTAAGAGGGGTTATGTCTGTCGTAAAAAATCACACCTTCTACCATAGGTATAAGTACCTGTTGTAGAAAACTTGACTTTCTACAATGGGCATTGCCTGTTATCGAAGTATGAACTTCTATGACGGTTTTAGCATGTTGTGGAAAGTTAGAAGACCCTGAGTCAACAACGACAGGGGATACCATAACGGGCTATGCCCATTGTAGAACTATTTTTCGCTCCTTGTTAAAAGCCATTTTTCTTGTAGTGGAGCTTCCGTCAACCTAAATGGTTCCTAAATCGGTCGGCCGAAATGGCCAAACCGGTCGGCCAGTTATGGTTCAAAACTTTGCTGAGGCTACTGAAAGTTTCGGTCGACCGAAATGCCTATTCCGGTAGGCCGAAATGGCCCTACGAGTTGAGAAATGCTACTGGACTGCTATGAACATGAAAATATGCATAAGGCTTGTTATGGAACCTTAAAACTGAATGAATCTTGTCCTCAGCACATATGAAATCATAGAATCCGGATCACGACATTCATTTAAGTCCGTTAACAACATAATCATGTATGATTCTTCATAGTCTTAGCAATTTGCTCAATTTATATCAAATTATTATCAAAGCTCATTGCTACATTACATGGCCCAACTATACAAACTTAATACATTTACAAAGTAATGCTTCACAAAAGAATGGACTCAAAATACAAAGGATAGCAAAATGAACTTCTAGCCCCTTTTTGAACTTGCGGATGATGCTCTTCCACCACTTCTTTTTCTAAACCTGAAAAATGTTAAAATGATGGGGGTGAGCTAAACGCTTAATAGGAAGTGTCTAAGACGCACCGCTTATGACCCCGTGAATTCACATAAGGAATAGAGTATAAGTAAATGGGATTATGCCTTAGGGAAAACAAGGAAAGTAACAATAATAATCAACAAATACATACGTAAGTCGTATAACCACCAAATATACAATGTATGTCAATGCAATGTCATGCCATGTAATGTCGCTCCCCATTTCTGAAATAATACCGTTTCAACTTCCAAACCGTTAGTGCGATCTGACCCAAGGCACCTTCAAGGCATCACGAAGGGAGGGTTGGCTAGCTTTCCCGGATCACATGGCACCTCTATGGCGTCATCTGGGCCTAGGTAGCTCAACCACACTAGAGTCTCTTTTTAGCTCCCCTCTAAACCACACTAACACCATGGACCACTAGGCGTCCGGTTTTCACAAACACTTTCGAAAATGTTTCCCCAAAACAGTTTCATTTGTTTCAAAAAAATACTATTCCCCTTTTTCTTTCCTAATGGATGCATGAATGCTTCACGCTTCAGAATTTACCATAATTCTCACATTATCAAACCTTAATAACATTTCATACTAAAGAAAAATTTTCTCATGTATTTATAACATGCTTTAAATCAACAAAATTTCGATAATTTCACATAATAAACAAGAACATAATCACAAAGGCATGCTTTCCATATCCAATCACCAAATCATACACACATATATTATTTACACATAACACACATAGAGATACACATTATATATCCAGCATCATGGCAATTTCTCAAGAAAAAATTACAATTTAGCATGCTATACTTCAATTATAGGTAATTAATTCACAAAAAATCTAAGAGATTGCAAATTAGAACAACCCTACCTCAAATAAGAGAAAACCCCCAATTTCAGCCCAAAATTTTGAAATCCCTAGGTTGGCCAAAGTGGTGAATTGTTTCAATCAAAATGACGGCCTTGACAAGCTCTCCGATTTGCTACAAACGACACCATCAAACTCCTAACGGTTGGAGAGAAATCAAAGCTTGGAGCTTTGAAGAAAAAGAAAAGGAAAAAGAAAAGAAAAGAGGGAGAGAGAGAGTTTCAGCCAAGAGTGAGAGAATTTAAGGCCAAAATGGCCTTGTGGCCACTAAAAAAGGAAAGTGGTGGGTTCCACCACTAAAATATCTTCCCACTTTTTTACATTAATAAACATATATGTATTCCATTTAATTTATAACTATACAATTTAACATAATACCACAATATTATGCACAAAATAATTATGTATAAAATGCAATGGATCTAAAATAAAATTCCCGTATACAACAATTCCAGTAACGGGTCCCACCCAGGACATTTCGGCCCGAAAAACGAAAAAATGCCGTAATGGCAACTGGTGCATTTTCAAAAGTCCTAAACTCAAAGAAATGTTCCACTCAACTCTCAGACACAACTGGCACACCCCACGGTGTCCGGCACGTAAAACGAGAAAATACGAAAATACCCTAAAAAATTAGAAAATTCAAGAAAATGAAAAATGGGTAAAAATGGAAACATTACAAGTTCAATGATATTTCCTTAAGAATTCTTCAGGCAAAGGATGCCCTTAATTTCTGCCAAAAGAATCTTGATTCTAATCCTTATGATGAACAACTAAGGGCCAGAGAAAAAGAACTGCTCCAAACCTACAGTGATGTTGTAGCAGCTGATGAATCTTTCTTCATCCAAAAGTCTAGAGTTAATTGGCTGAAGGAAAGGGATGGTAATACTGCTTTCTTCATGAAATCATTCAACAACAGATGTAACAGGAAGAAAATTGTTAGCCTCCAACTTGCTAATGGCACTACCACTACTAATCCTCAATTGATCATGGGGGAGACACTCAACTACTTCAAATCCGTCTTTGGTGGGGGAACTAGCAGCTACTCAGGTATGGATGCTCTTAGACTTGTTTACTTTAAAACTATTCCAGAGAGCTTCACTGCACAATTGAGCTCCATCCCTACTAATGAAGAGATTATGAAGTGTTTTTTTTCTCTCAAGAGTAACAAGTCTCCAGGGCCTGATGGGTATAATGCATTTTTCTACAAAAAAGCCTAGTTTGTTATTGGTGTTGATGTTATCAAGGCTGTGAAGGATTTTTTCTCAACTGGTCTTTTACTTAAGGAAATTAATGCTACTTACTTAGCTCTCATCCCCAAGGTGCAAAACCCTAACTGTATAAGTGACTTCATACCCATTGCTTGCTGCAACATTATTTATAAAGTGATTTCAAAGTTACTTGCTAACAAGCTTAAGCTAGTTCTGCCCTGCTTTGTGGATAAAAGCCAAATTGCCTTTATTAAGGATAAAAGACTTGGAGACAATGTGTTTTTGGCTCAGGAATTGATGAAAGGGTATTATTCTAACTCCAACAGCCCTAAATGTACTCTAAAAGTGGACTTGAGGAAAGCTTATGATACTGTTATTTGGTCCTTCTTGTTGGACACACTCCAAATCCTTAACTTTCCTCTTATTTTTATTAAATGGATCAAAGCTTGTGTTACAAGTCCTAGTTTCTCTGAGTCTCTCAATGGTGAGCTCTATGGGTTTTTCAAGGGTACTAAAGGCTTGAGGCAAGGTGATCCTCTTTCCTCTTTGTTATTATGATGGATGTCTTATCTTCTATTACTCAGCATGCTATATATAATGATCAGAATTTCATCTACCATTAGAAGTGTAAGAAAACCAAACTATCTCATCTTATGTTTGCTGATGACCTTATGTTCTATTGCCATGGAGATGTTCAATCACTTTCTGTCATTACCAAATCTCTTACAACATTTTCTGAGTTATCTTGTCTCTTTCTTAACCTCTCTAAGAGCCTTGTGTTCACTGCCAATGAACCTATAGACACTCAACAATAATTGACCAACATGTGTGGATTTCAGTTGGGCAGTATCCCTATTAGATACCTTGGGATGCCCTTATGCTCTATGAGACTCAATGCTACAGATTGTAGAATTTTGGTAGAGAGAGTCACAGTTAGAATCACCGTTGGACATCTAGATTCCTATCTTATATAGGTAGATTTAAACTAATTAAATCCATTTTACTCAACATGATTGGTTTCTGGTGTGGTCTATCAATACTCCCTAAGGTGGTGATCAATCAACTCAACAATGTCTTTAGAAACTTTATCTGGATTGGAGTTAATTTGAAATCTACTGGTGCTTAAATTGCTTGGTGGAATGTGTGTAAACCTAAAGTCTTTAGGGGTATAAGAATACCTCAATTAACACCTCTTAATCATATCTCCATGCTAAGATATATCTGGAATCTGTTTAAAGATGGGGGTCAATCCATTTGGTTTGAATGGGCTCATGAAAACCTCATCAAAGATCGCAGCTTTTGGACTCTAAAGCCTCCTCAGGTGTGCTCTTGGAATTTGAGGATGTTTCTCCATCTTAGAGGGTTTGTTAGACCTTTTATCAAACATTTGGTGGGGAATGGGAAGGATGTTTAATTGTGGCATGATTATTGGCCTCCTTTAGGGCCTTTTGATACCAGAATTGACCACCATCTCATTGCTTACTCTGAATGGGAAGACTAGGTAAAGGTCTAAAGATTGATTAGGCATGATCAGTAGAGACTTCTTTAGCTTTTCAGAGACATGGTTTCATCCATTGGGATAATAAAACACCTCCCTGACTTGAGTATTAGATCACAAGACTCTGTTGTTTGGACCCTCTCCTCTGCGGGTAGTTTTCACCTTGCTACTACCTATAGAGCTCTTATCTTACCATCTCCATCTGTCATTTAGCACCCTGTCATCTGGTTTTCAAAGCATATTTCGTGGTATTTTTTTGTTACATGGGTTGCGCTTAGTCACAAGCTCAAGACAAGGGACAACCCAGCTCTTACAAAGAAAATTGTCCCAAATTACTGTTCTTTGTGCCTTGCTGCTGTTGAGAGTCACCAACATCTCTTCTTCAAGTACAAATTTGCTTTCGAGCTACATATGGATTTTTTCCTAACACCTCTATGGTATTTATGTTGGAGATTACAACTTATATGAGATCACTAATTGGATAATGTCTATGTGGAAGGATAATACTAACGCTTCGGAGGCGTATGTTTTCAAGTTATGTCTCACAACTTCAGTGTATTTCATTTGGAGTGAGAGAAATAGGCGACATGCCATGAACCAAATGGCTTCCACTGCTTCGGTCACTAAACTGATCTACACTAATGTGAGGAACCATCTCATGTCCTACAAGTTAAAGAATTCAAAGTCTGTGAGGTCCATTGCTACTGCGTGGTGTTTGCCTAGTTCAGTCTTCCATGGAGATTAATGAGGGTTTTGAGTGTCGTTGCTGCTGCAACTGTGTGTTCTTGCATTTAGTTACTGCTGCAACAATTTTGTTTTTTATCCTTGGGCTGGGTTGCTTGTAGCCTCCCTGGGTTGTTACCTTTGGGCCGTGGGTTTTTGCCCCTCCTTTGTACAGTTCCCATTTTTCCTTTTAATGAATTAATTTACCAAAAAAAAAAAAAAAATTCAGATGGAGTTCATGTTGGTTTAGGATGACTTAGTATCATATTGTTATTAATATAATTAATCATCTAGAAAATATTACTTCATTTGATTTGAAGTTGTAAGTTTTTATTTATTTAATTTAATCCTAGTCCATAATTACTTCTCCAATTCAATCTACTAACAATCTCAATTTAATATATACTAATAACCAGGCTGCTAGGCCATTAGCCTAATTAGTATAACCTTTCATTCCTTGGAGGTGATAGATTCAACAATAGATATTTGTTAGTGTGTGATGTGATTACGCCCCCCATCCAAAAAAAAGAAAAAAAGAAAAGAAAACAAAAAATGTGACTAATACTTTCCGATAAGGCCAATACATTGCGATTACTCCACTAATTTTTGTGCTGAGTGTCCACCTTTTATATTATGTTTCCATTAATCATGATTAAGAAAAGAAAAAAATTGCCTATAAATTCTTTACCTTGGTTGTAATGCTGAATTAAAATCTTTTCAAAGGGATGAGATTGCACGTATGTTGAGCATAAGTGAATGCTAATTTGGTAAAGGGGCTAATCAGATTGACACCTTGCATCAAGCTGGAGTTACTCGTTGGAGCTCACATTATGATTCTGTAAGGGACTTGATTGATTTGTATACTGCATCTTGCACAGTTGTTGAAAGTCTTACAAAGGGTTGGCAAACTCAACAGATACGTGGGCAAGCTTTAGGTGTTTACAAGGCAACGAGAAGCTTTGAATTCATAATTATCTTACACCTAATGGATAATATTATGGGATTCACTGACACACTTTGCCAGGCCTTGCAACACAAATCTCAAGACATTCTACATGTTTTGAAATTAGTCTCAACAACCAAAACTATCCTTAAAAAATTTAGACAAGATGATTGGGATACTTTCCTTGCAAATGTGGTGTCATTTTGCAATCGACATAACATTGATACACTTGATTTAAGTTCTCGTTAGATAAAGGGTACAGGTTGTCATTGTTAGCAAGATCATATTACAGTTAAGCACCATTATCACTTTGACATTTTTAACTCTGTAATAGATTTACAACTGATGGAGTTAGAACATATATTCAACAATGAAGTAGTCGAACTTCTTAGTCTTAGCTTGGCTTTGGATCCTAGTGATTCTTTTGAATCTTTTGACGTGAATAAGATATGCAATCTTGCTGAGAAATTCTATCCTTGGGACTTCACTGGTCAAGATGTTAAATCATTGAAGTTTCAGTTGATACATTATCAATTTGATGTACCTAGTGATCCCAAGTTTCAAAATACTTCTTCTCTTACTGATTTATGTGGGGAACTAGTTGTAAGAAGGAGGTCCGAGTGCTACCCTTTGGTTGACAGATTGATCCATTTTGTGTTGACTCTTCCCGTTTCTACAGCAACTACGTATGGAGAGAGCATTTTCAAGCATGAAACGTGTTAAAACAGTGATGCATAGCACGATGGAAGATGAATTTCTTGCTGATTGCATGACATTCAACCTTGAACGGGACCTTATTTGGAAAATTGACTTGGAGTCTATTATCGACGAATTCGAGTCTTTAAAGACTCATCGAGCACAACTTATTAGATAAATATTTTGTAATCTTTGAATTCAAATATTTATCTAGATTATGTTATATATATAAAAAAATTTGCTTAAGAAATTGTGTTATTAAATTTATGTTTAATTTTAGCCCACCCCATTGTTAATTATTCTTAGATCCGCCCTTGCATCTCACTATTGGGGAGGTAACTCTGGAACTTGCTGCAATCCAATATCCAAAATGAGTCTGGCATCATTGGCGTACAACATATGGAATGAGGGCAATTTGGAGAATCTTCAAGAAGAATTCACTCACTGCAAATTCATTGCTTCACCAAACCTTGGAACAACTAATGTCCTCATTGATTAGCGACTCTTGGAATGCTGTAAGGATAATTGAAGAATGGGAACTTCCAGCTTCGATTGTTCGTCCACCAGTAAATAATTGAAGAATGGAAACTTCTAGCTTCGATTGTTCGTCCACCAGCAAAACCTCCCGATCACACCAACCGAGGAGATCATCTCCATGCTCCAAATTGGACTGTGATGATGGTTAAAATTGGGCCGTGATGATGCGGCCATCATTACAGTCAATTTTATTGAATAAAATTGAATTTACCTTTAAAAAAAAAAAATACTCCCTCCATCTCTTATTAGTAGTCCATTTTTCTCTTTTTACATGTCCCAAATTAGTTGTCCTCTTTGAAAAGTCAAAGCATCTTTTCTTTATATTTCCATCATTATCCTTTATCTTTTTAAAAAATTTCAAACTTTGTAACTATATATATTTAAATTAAAAAGGACAATTTGGTAATTTTAAAAGGGGACAATGTATTAATTGCATGTCCCCTTAAAAAGTGATAAAACCAAAGATGGACAACTAATAAGGGACGAAGGTAGTACATCTTTGTGATTACTCCACTAATTTTTGTTTAGGGGGAAAAAAATATTTGTGTAGGGGGAAAAAAAAACGGGGTATCACCAACAATACATTGTGATTACTCCACTAATTTTTGTGCTCTTAGTGTCCACCTTTTATATTATGTTCAACTTAATCATGATTAAGTAAAAAAAATATTGCCTATAAATTCTCCACCTTGGGGTTGTATTGTTCATTGCCTCCAAATGGACCATACATAACTCGAAAGAAGGAAAATCAGGTATGCTAAGACGCATTATTAACTATTAAGTTCATTTGACTTGTACAAACGGACCAATGGTTTAGCGGTATCAGCCTCTTACCTCCCAAAGGGAGATCAGGGGTTCAAGTCTCAGAAGAGAGAA
Organism: Cornus florida; assembly: GCF_030987335.1. Taxonomy (NCBI): domain Eukaryota; kingdom Viridiplantae; phylum Streptophyta; class Magnoliopsida; order Cornales; family Cornaceae; genus Cornus; species Cornus florida. The sequence continues at coordinate 29,961,332 of NW_026775572.1, forward strand.
GTGTGTCAGTACCAACTAGGAAAAAAAAAGTTCATTTGACTTGTATTGGTATTTGTAATTAGTAAAAGTTCTAATAATTAATATTACTTTAAGAGCTGATTTAAAGAATTATTGATTTTAAGTGCAGTTTGATCATGATGAAGACTACGTCGCTCTTAGTTATATTTTGCATGGGATTGCTGTTAGTATGCCTTCAATCACATGGCAAATGGCCTATACCAGATGCACAAGCTATGTTATATTAATGACAATATGATACTATCATTTCCCAGTCATCACACAAGGGAGTCACTAATAAATTATATGAAATCAGCAATGGTTTAGTAGCAACAAAGGGTAAAAATAATCAAAACAAAGCAAGCGATATATTAACAGCCAAGATCAACCGAATGACAGTACTGACGGTTACGATAAACCTACTGGATCAGATACAGGATCTACAAATGTTTATATAACTGATTGCCGTCCAGATCACCTTGGCGTACAGTAAGAGAAAGTCTGCAGGACAGAAACACTCTAAACTGAGTTTGGGCTCCACTCACAAGCATCCAAGCAAGTAAGATTGGGTGTGAATGTGAAATAAATTATTAATTTAACATATAGAAATACTGAAAGAGAAATAAAAAAAGACATTTTTTGTCCATTGGTTTAGAAGCACAAGGAAGCTACTGTAACTCTTGAACGAATAGCCTTCTGCTTTTAAAAAAAACTTTGTGAATTCGTGGTCACAACCAACATTTATGCATTTTCTTTCTAGTCCCCATCCTTCTCTCTGTGTGTGCATATACATATATATATATATATGTCACATTTTTCTATTGCAAAGTTGGACATTTTCTTTCTAGTCCTCTCTCTCTCTCTCTCTCTCTCTCTTTATTTATACTATATCACATTTTTATATTTTCTTGTCCCATCTCTCTCTCCCTCTATATATATACAGAAATGTAAAAGATCGAGAATCCGCTTGAATTAGTGATTAATAATTGAATTTTTTAGTTTGTAAAAATGGAGTCAGACCTTATCGAAATATATATATATGTTTTGTATCTCTCACCATGTTCAGCTGTTTTTGTGGTAAGGGCCTATCCAAATTCCAAGAACAATGTCTTGGTTGGGGGTCTTGGAATCCCTAATATTGTCCTCATCAACAAGGCTTCCACGATGAGACATCTCTGGAAGATCATCACTGACCAAAAGGACAGCTCAATGGATCTTGGATCATCAAGTGAAGAACAGATGATCCCCTATGCTGTAGGTTCACACATGGACAGATTGAAGCTAGTGGAGTACACCTCAATGCTAGGATGAGTACTTTCAACGTAGTGGTCTCTTTTTACTTTCTTAAGTGAAAGGTGAGGATTAAAGTCTTCATGGAAGCAATGTGAACACGTGAGTTTCTTGCCAAAACCACAAAAGGAAATAAGAAAAAACAAATGCTCGATCTGATACTTTCCCAATAAAATCATAAGTACACTGTGATTACTCCACTAATTATTCGTGCTCTTAGTGTTCACCTTTAATCTTATCTTCCCTCTATTAATCATGATTAAGCAAACAAAAAATTGCTTAAATTTTCTTCCTTGGTTGTAATGTTCATTGCCTCATTTTAGTAAAAAGTTTCATTCATATGTATATCATTGAAAGATTGAAAACGATTTTTATAAAAATCTAAGTAGTTGCAGTGAATTGTCAGACCTATTATTTTTAAGGCAAAAATGCAAAATACCCCCTGAGGTTTATTCCATTGAGCAAAATACCTCATTGAAGTAAAAAAGTGAGCAACTTAGTCATAGTAGTTCTGAAATTGAGCACTTTGCCCCCCTCTAGACGTCGGAATCCTCTTTCCGGTGATATGGTGATGCACGTGACTCAAACTTTTTAACTAATTTCAAAATTACCCTTCAATATGACGATTATACCCCTCCCCTATAAAAAAAACTTTTGCATTCAACCAAACTTTATACATGATCGTAGTTATACAACTATATATACACACATATACATCTCTGTTTTTGTAATATTTGATTCAATTTTTGAGCTAAAATGGAGAAAATCTTCGCCAACTACGAGCTCAAAGCTTGTGGTATAGTTTAGGTCTCAAAGTGTGTTTCACTTTCTCTCTCTACTGGACCTCTTTTTCTTCTCTCTTTAGAATGAGTTGCAGGAGGGTGATTATGGGGAACTTGGATCCAGAGAGGAAGAGTAGTAGGGGATTGAGGATGAAATAGGCGGGACGAGGATCGTGCAGTGGAAGTTAGGCTGGAAAATCCGAGTTGTCGAAAAATTTGTGATCTCCGGCATTAACTTTCTCTTTCTATATCTATATCTATATCTATCTGTTATCCTGCATGGTCATCTAATTTCAATTTGTTGATTCACTGTTCCATTAAAGTTCAAAGTCTCGTCGCGATTCGAACCTATAGGGTATCTGTTGAAAGAAGCTTTGAAGACTCTCTGTGCCAATAACCAGTGGTCTTATGTTGTTTTCTAGAAGATCGCTTGCCAAAACCCTAAGTCAGTGTCCTCTCATATTTTTTATGGTTAAAAAGTTTGGAGGGGGCACCTGATATTAATTTATTATTGAGCTACGTGTTAACGGTCTGTTTGGTACAAGATCATATGGCTAGAAAGAGGTATTTGGTTTTAGAACTAAAATTTTGTAAAGAGGTATTGACTGCATGACTGGTACAAGATCATATGGCTGGAAATAGTATGAAATCAATTCTTTTAATTCTTTTTTTTTTTTTTTTTTTTTTTTTTTTTTTTTTTTTTTTACGTGCGCAACGAACGCACCGTGACATATTTTTTGTTTTTTCTTTCTCACGACCGGGTTCAACTCCACCTCTCCATAAAGATGATGAGAAGATTATATTATTGAATTAGATGCTATTTGATAATTAAAGAGGTAATTTGAAGAGATCAAAATTATAAATAAGTTTGAATTTGAACTAAGCAAATTTAATTAACATTTTGAATTAATTTTTTTTTTAAATTTAAAATTCAAAGTATTGATTCGATACTCCTATACGCAACATTAATTTCTTTTCAAAACTTCTTTTGCTAAGATCTTTGAACATTGATTTCATATTAGAGTAATGGTTCGAATAGTAAAAGAGAAAAGAAAAAAAAAATAAAGAAGAAAGAATAATAATAGTTATGAAAAGAAAGAAAATTGATTGTAGCAATCTGGTCTCGTATCGGTTGATTAATGAAATAATAAAAAAAAATTATTCATTATTATTGTAATATACTATTACAGTATAAAATTGATTGTAATAATCAATTTTCGTATTTAATTAAAATTTTAATTTTTAGTAATTTCTTTTCGTATTTAATTGATTTTCTTTCTTTTTTTTAACATTATTATTTCACTTTCATTTTTCTACACCCAAACCAACCCCAAGCTGAAATACCACTTTTAAGAGCATCAAAATGCGCGCCCTCTTCAAATCCCACACAAACCCTAAAGGGTAATTTTGGAATTAGTTAAAAAGTTTGAGTCACGTGCATCACCATATCACCGGAAAGAGGATTTCGACGTCTGAAGGGGGGTAAAGTGCTCAATTTTAGAATTATTATGACTAAGTTGCTCACTTTTTTACTTCAGGGGGGTATTTTGCTCGGTGGAGTAAACCTCAGGGGGGTATTTTGCACTTTTGCCTATTTTTAATTGGTCTTTTATGTAACAAATAAGGGAGTGAGGCCCTTGACTTGCTTGTATTTTGTATAAATAACCAATTAAAATCATTCGATTAGGCAATTCACTGCAACTCTTCAACTTGAGTGTCCACTACTCTTAAATGTGTCACAAAGTCCATCCCATTGCATTGATATTAATGACAATATGATACTATCATTTCTCGGTCATCACACAATCACTACATAATTTAAAGCTAAAGAAATTGTACTTCTAATATGGATCTTTCAGACTATCCAAACTCTTAAGTGAATCAAAATAAATCTTTCAAGATAGGAAAGAGAGAGAGAGAGTCATTAATTAATTCTCTATATCATGAAGTGGTAAGTTTTTGTTTATTTATTTTAATCTTAGTCCATAATTACTTCTCCAATTCAATCTACTAACAAGCTCAATTTAATATATACTAATCACTAGGATGCTAGGCTATTGGCCTAATTAGTATAACCTCTCATCAGGTGATGGATTCAAGCTTCACAACAGGCATTTGTTATTGTGTGATGTGATTACTCCCCCGACCCACCCAAAAAAAAAAAATAAAACGTGACTAATACTTTCCGATAAGGCCAATACATTGTGATTACTCCACTAATTTTTGTGCTGAGTGTCCACCTTTTATATTATGTTTCCGTTAATCATTATTAAGCAAAGAAAAAATTGCCTATAAATTCTCTACCGTGGTTGTAATGCTTATTGCATTCACTACATAACTCAAAAGAAGGAAAATCAGGTATGCTAAGAGGCATAATTTAGTTCATTTGAGTTGTATTTGTTGTATTCATAATTAGTAAAAATTCTTATAATTAATATTAATTTAAGAGCTGATTTGATGAATTATTGATTTTAAGTACAGTTTGATGACAATGAAGACGTCGCTATTAGTTATATTCTGCGTGGGATTGCTGTTAGTATGCCTCCAAGCATATGGTAAAAGGCCTATACCAGATGCACAGCCTATTGTTCGAAAATTAGATGGAATTATAAATGGTCTAGTATCAACAGAGGGTACAAATAATGAAAACAAAGCAAGTGATACCGCCGCTAACGAAGACGTAAACAATTACAGTAAGCCTTCTGGATCAGATACTGTAAATCACCATATTTATCCAAATACTGGAACCCGTCCAGATGGTCGCGGTCCAGATGATAACCGTCCAGATGATAACAAACCTCGCCATTAAACTGTTCTGAAGAAATATATATAAATTAGATATGTATGTATATATGGTAGTATGCCTTGAATATATATCTCAATCCATGGCAACTACAGTTTATAATATTATGTTGTGGAACTGCTTTGATGCTAGGTTCTTATTTCATGCAGCTTATTAGTTGTGTTAAAACCATGTGTAAGCGTAAAGGCCACGGCTTTTACTGTCACCTTTTGGTGTGCTTAATGTTTTATACCTTTTGGTGTGCTTAATGTTATATATCACATAAAGTTGATTCATTCAAGTAATTTTCTTTTCCGCGCTATATCCAAGCAGATGTGTATATATATATATATATATCTATATATCTAGGCGCACACATTTAAGAAGTAATATGGAGAGAAATTTTAGAATATTCTGGGGTGCGTGCCCAAATCGATGGCGATGGATGATCCAATGGCGGGTAGTAATAGGGTTATGTACCAGAGGTACTTTGGAACTTTTCATAGGGTTCTCATAGGGTTTTTTTTTTTTTTTTTTTTTTTTTTTAATAAAAAAAAAAACCAATAGGATGTTTCAATTTTAAATTATAAGGATAGGTTTGAATTAATTGACTCTGATACCGTAAGACAAAAGAAAGAATAAGAGAAGTAGCAGTATAAGAGTATTATGTGGTTCAGTGTAACAAGCACAACGCATTCGAATAGAAAAGTAATTAGGTATAAATGGGTGGGTATGCAGCACTACCTAACAACTTGAGCTTTTGGGTAAATGGGCAAACGCCTACTTGTTAGAGTTGATTTCAGGACTAGACCCAGTTCTTGATCCGGTTTCATGCCAAACGCCCAGCTTGAAAGGTGTTCGGGTTTGCAACTCGGGTAGGCAGCGAGTTTGGGTGGGAGAAAATGTAATAAGGGTCATTTATCCCACATCAGATCAGAAATAGAAAAGTGATCGAGTATAAATGGGTAGATTTGAATGAAATTACCTCAATCAAGGTACCTATAATGTCACTAGACCTTTTTAATGTATAAAGATTGAATCTTTAAAAGAAAATGAGAATTTTGAATTTAACTTATTCGAATTCCCTATGAAGTGCGAAGAGTGTTTTAATAACTAAAGATGTATTACCCAACAGCTTAAGCTTCAAGCTGTTGGATAAATGGACACCACTAGGGCTTACCTACCTCCATTGGAGAAGAGACAGAATTATTTTTATTCCATAAATCTCAATGGAGATCAGAGCAACATATTACCACCAATAGCTCATCATATGAACCCATAAGTAAAACAAATTCCATAAATATCTCTTCTCCACGGATAACTTATATAGTCCATAATGATGGCCAGCTTTTTAAATAGGAAAAGGATTAACATGATCCATTGCCACAAAACTAATCTACAAATAAGTAGAAAAACTATCTAAAATTGATTTTTTTCATTTTTATTTTATTTTATAATTTTCTATTCCTATATAAATGACACAATAACAACTTTTCAATTCTTTTTATTAACTGATTAATGTATTGAATTTCATTCTCCCAATGCTTCAATTCAAAAAATAAGAAGATTTGATATGATTTAATATGGAATTTTCAGAGAATCCAAACCCTTTAATTAAACAAACTAAGATCTTTCAAAATAAGAAAAAGATAGATCAAGTAATTAATTTATTCTCTGTACCAAGTGGTAAGTTTTATTGATTTTAATCCTAGTTCATAATTACTTATCTAATTCAGTCCACTAACGCCCTCAATCTAACAGATACTTATCACTAATTAGTATAACCTTAGACGGGAGGTGAGAGGTTTGAGCAGGGGCGGAACCAAAAATTTGAGGTTGGGGGCTGGATTTGTACTATGTAATTAAAGTTAGAAACTTTTATAAATCAATTGCAATATTATATTGTTTAAATATTAGTCATAGTATACATACCTTGAAAAAATAAAAAAATGAAAAAAAATACAACTTAACTATGGACGAGAAATTGATATTAAAAAAAATATATATATAGAGAAGAAACGATGAGTTAAAATTTAAAAGAAAAGAAGTAAAGAAATAAAAAATCAAATTTTCTTCTTCAATTGTTTCAATTTTTCAAAAATCTATTTTTTGGAAGAAAAAAAATTGAATACTTTGATTCCACTTGGGAAAGATTAGAAAAAAAAATAATAAATTTTAACTAAGCAAAATTATTTTGTATTCAACAAGATTATTATCGAGTTATTAAACAAGATATAAATAGTTATAAAATTTGTCATTTAGCATATATGATATTATTATTGTCATTGAGAGTCTCACAATACTTTAGTTTATCTTTCTTTCCAATATTACTAAGACTCACCAATAACAATTGTTATATAATTCTAGATATTTTTCTTGTAAACACCATTTTACTAAAATATTTGACAAAAAATGCTCCATGCATTTTTATTAAACATGAGTGAACATATGTGATTTTTATCCCCCCCCCCCCCCCCCCCCTCCTTTTTTTTTTCCTCTTAAATTAATATTATAGATATTGTACATGTGTTTATGTAAATAAAATAATAATGTGTTGTGATAACGACTATAATAATAATGAGCCTAAAATTTTTTTTTCACAATTTTTAGAAGTAAAATCAAAGAGTCTGAGTTAAAAAATTCTTAAATTTTAAAGCGACAAAAACTAAATTTATTTTCAAACAGGGTCAATATATAAGTGTTTTGAAAAAATTGGGGGATCAATGAAATTTTTAATGATTTTTACTTTTTTGGTAACTAATTTTTAATAAATTTTAGGGACAATATCTATAAATAAATTAATATTGAGGGGGTATTAGTGAGAGTTTCAAAAAAGTTTGGGGGCTATGGTCCCACTGGCCCACCCCTTGCTGTGCCCCTAGGTTTGAGCTTCATGATAGGCATCCGATAATGCGTGTGACTATGTTAAGCGGGTCTTTTTTACAGACACGTTGTGGATAGCACATCTTACATTCTTTCTCGGCATAGTTAATTACATGGGCATCTCACCATTGAGGAGGCAACTTTGGAACTTATTGCAATCCAATGTCCAAATTGACTCTGACATCAATCGCATCATTGCCATACAACATGTGGAATGAGCGCAATTTGGAGAATCTTCAAGAAGAATTCACTCACTGCAAATTCATTGCTTCACCAAACCTTGGAACCAGTCTGACTGAAACCAAAGTCCTCATTGATTGGCGACTCTCGGACTCTCGAAATGCTATAAGGATAATTGAAGAATGGGAACTTCCAGCTTCGATTGTTCGTCCACTGGCGAAACGTCCCGATCACACCAACCGAGGAGATCATCTCCATGCTTCAAATTGGACTGCGATAAGCTGATGATGCTCCATATTGGACTGTGATGATGCGGCCATCATCACAGTCCAATTTTCTTGAAAACTCTGGAGGAGGGTTTGTCGCAATCTTGGGCCTTGGGTTTAAGTATTCATAGGTTACTTTGTAATGCTTGTTAGCATTGGGCTAACTTTGGACCCGCACGTATGTTAATATTTTAATCTATAAAATTGAATTTACGTTTCAAAAAAAATAAAAATAAAATCTTTGTAAAAAAATTACGCCTTTGTGATTACTCCACTAATTTTTGCTTAGGGGAAAAAATCTTTGTTTAGAGAGAGAGAAAAAAAAAACATGGTATTGCCAACAATACATTGTGATTACTCCACTAAATTTTGTGCTCTAGTGTCCAACTTTAATATTATGTTCAACTTAATCATGATTAAGAAAAAAAAATATTGTCTATAAATTCTCCACCTTGGGGTAGTATTGTTCATTCCTTCATACATAACTCTGAAAGAAGGAAAATCAGGTATGCTAAGACGCATTATTAAGTTTATTCATTTGAGTTGTATTGGTATTTATAATTAGTAAAAGTTTTTATAATTTATATTACTTTAAGAGCTGATTTAAAGAATTATTGATTTTAAGTGCTGTTTGATCATGATGAAGACAACGTCGCTTTTAGTTATATTCTGTATGGGATTGCTGTTGGTATGCCTTCAAGCACATAGCAAAAGGCCTATACTATATACACAGCCTATGGTTCGAAAATTATATGAAATTAGCAATGGTTTAGTATCAACAGAGGGTACAAATAATGAAAACATAGCGAGTGATATCATCAATAACAGTGAAGATGAAGATAATGAGAATTATGGAGTTTACAATAATACTTCTGGATCATCTACAGAAACTCACCGTATTTTTCATGTGATCGCCGTCCAGATGATAAGCACCCTTGCCGTTAAACTGTTCTGAAAAAATATATAAAAATTATATATGTATAAATATATAGTAGCATGCGGATTTGAATATATATATATATATATATATGTATGTGTGTGTGTATATATATATATATATATATATCAGTCCATGGCAACTACTGCTTAATAATAATATGTCGTGGAATTGCTTTTATGCTAGGTTCATATTTTATGCAGCTTATTAGTAGTGTTAAAATCATGTGTAAGCATAAAGGCCACGGCTTGTACCGTCACCTTTTGGCGTGCTTATTGTATATCACATAAAAAGTATATATATATATATATATATATATATATATTTTTGGGGGAAATCCAAGCACATATATATGTGTGTAAATAATAAATATATATATACACATACATGTATGAAGTAAAATAGATAAATATTTTAAAATACTCTGGGTACATACCCTAATCGCCAACCTAATAAATAATCCCCCATGTAGGCTATTGGGGGTACGTATTCGGAGTATTCTAAAACTTTTCGTAGCGCTATTAGCACAAGGGCCAATTATAATCCCGTATACACTAAACTAGATGAAAAGGGTTTTAGGCCCAAACAAAATCTTTTTTGTGCCGATTATAAATTGGGTTTTTTTTTTAATAATTATTTGAATTCTAAATATTCAGTGCTAAATGAAAGTCGAATAAAAATTAAGTGCTAATTTAGTTATCAACCAGACTAGCTTAGGGGTATCTCCTTTTATTCTGCACTCAAAAAAATGGTTCATTTACATGTAAAACTTAGCCAATGAGTCGGAAGCTAAATTAAAATAATGTTAAAAAACGAGTCTTAAAAACTGCAAATATTGCAAAATAAGAAACATGTCTATTATTTATTAAATGAGTTCTGCTGCAAGGCAATAAGACGATTTATATAGGCAAAAGAATCTTGAAAACAACGGAATTTGGCACAAAAAGAGGGATAAGAGCGTATTCAGTAAGATAACTACCAAAAATCAGCTCAATTCGATTTCGATTAACCACTAACAAAACCTGATAAATTCGAATAGCACTGATAATTTGGCCAAAAACAATTGCTTATATATATATATATTTTTTTTTTGAAAGTTAAAAAAGTAACTGATATATATGGGATGGGGATTCAAACCTGGGCCATTTGGCCACAAGCACCAACACCCTATCATTGGGCTATCAATCATGTGAAAAACTGCTTATATTACTAGCAGTGATTTAGTATTCAACCTTCATCTTAAAGGCATAGGACTCTGTCCAGTTATTTTTTTCTTGATTGTAGGTAGTTCACTGTGTGACTCAATTCAAGGGTCTGATTGGAAGATGGTTTATAAGAACATGTGAATAAGTCAGTCAACTACAAAGAGGCTTCATTTGTTGTCTGAAACAGTTCTGATGGGGTGCTTTTAGCATTATGTGTTTATGCGACCGCCATTTAGAGATCCAATTACCTGATCTTTTCGCAGAGGTTAGGGGGAGGACATGCAACGGAGTATTTGAGTTGTTGAATGACCGGGAATTAGAGGTTGCTTCTTCCTTCGTTACTTTTCTTGGTAATGGTGAGCATACTTTGAGTTGGAGAAGTAGTTGTGATTGGATTTTCTCAATGGAGTTGTTTAATGTGCTTGGAAAAATAGTTGCAAGCAGTTGGCCAGCTGAATAGTTTATCTAGTCTATCCTTTATTGATGTTGTATGTGCAAATTTTAGACACAATCAGTTTTTCGTGCCTTTATTCATTGAATGGATGCTTAATTTCACATCTATTCATAAGAGCATAAGATTTACAGCTTATTACCACGTTTTAGCAGAAAAAGTTGGTAACACCCTACGTTTAAATAACTTGGTATAGTCCATAGTATTGACGCGCGTCTTTAATAAAGAATAAATGGATTAACAGGATCCATTGCCACAAAACTAATCTACAAATAAGTAGAAAAACTATCAGAAATTGATTTTTCAATTATTATTATTATTTTTTATTTATTTATTTATTTTTTTTACATAAACACACAATAAAAGCTTTTTCAAATCTTTTATTAAAGGATTTATGTATTGAATTTCATTCACCCAATGCTTCAATTCAAAAAAATGAAGATGATTTGATATTAGTTATGTGGTGTGAGTATAAAATCTATAATATTTAGACTCGGTGATCAACTGATGATAGCTGGTAAATTTTAAGGCATTAGTTATTATGACAATTTTGGGCAACTTTACAAATTTTTGTGGTCAAATGTGTCCTAATTACAATTTTTATTAGCATTTTTTTTTGGTTTGACCGAATTCCTTATTTTACCAATGAATTTTTTTTTTTTTTATTATTTATTTAAACAACGAGTTTCATTCATTGTTGAAAGTTTGTCGCAAAAGATTCATCCTGTTTCAGTGATATTTTTAGATGATACTGTGCCCTTAAATGAAACAAAATCAATCTTTCAACATAAGAAAAAAAGTAATTAATTCATTTTCTATATAAAAATTGAAAAGCTAATTAATTCACTAATATGCTCTAATACTTTCCTTTAAGGCCAATACATTGTGATTGCTATAATTCAGTTGGTAAATTTTCATCCATTACTTCTTATGACAACTTTGTGCAACTTTACAGATTTTTGTTGCCAAAATTGTCCTAATTACTATCTCCATGAACTTTTTCTTTGTAGGACCAAATTCCTGAGTTTAGCAACAAGTTCTACTCATAATTACTTCTCAATTATTTTAATTCTACTTAATTAGTTCTCTAATTCAGTCCACTAACATTCTATAATATATACTTATCACTAGGTCATTAACTCAACTGGCATAATCTCTATTCCCTCAAATGCAGGTGAGGGGTTTGAGCTTCATAATGGACATTCGTCAGTGTGTAATTTCTTTCTCCATTAAATTTTTATTTTTTTATTGTGCTCTTAGTGTCCCTCTTTTATCTTACCTGAAAAATTGTCATTAATGACAATATGACAGTCATTGCCGGGTCAGAACACAGTCACTGGCATATTTTAAGTGATATAAATTATACTAGTAATATGAAATTTCCAAAGAACCCAAACCCTTAAATGAAACAAAATAAGAAAAAGAGAGAGAGTAATTAATTCAGTCTCTATTTCAAGTGAATAGTACGTTTCTTTGATTTTAATTTTAGTCCATAATTGTTTCTCTAATTTAGCCCACTACCAAGCTCTAATATATATTATTGTGGGATTTATTATTGTATTGATAAATTTTGGTATTAAAATGCATTTGTAATTTTTGATTTATTTTGATTCTCAATGTGGGAAGCCTAATTTTTAATAAAAACATCATTCAATAAAGGTATATAAGTGATACCCATTGAACATTTTTATATGGACAATACTTACCTACTCATCAATGAATATGTGCTCTCTTTTAACTACTGAACAAAATAAATTTAAATATTTTATTTCAAAATACCAAATTATCTTTCTTAAATAAACAATTCTTCACTTGAAGAAATTCCGAAAAATATCGAATGCACTCCGAAACTCCATTTGGAATCTAAAAAATTATAGAAACATTCACTTTTGTTCTTGAAATTGTTCATTCTCTATTATGTCCCCTTCTCTGTAGAAGTCCCACAATACAAATCACAGTGCTACTGAGTCAACGTAATTGTAGTACCTACTCTGTTTTGGTTGGTGCTGTTGATCTTCATTAAACTTTAAAGATTTTATTGCTACAATTTTGTTTCTGTTTCTGTGGATTTTAAGAAGAAGATGAGAATATTTTTAGTTTTTTGGACTGTACTTAAAAGATTTGAACCCACTATGCGTAGTCCCAAACACTGAGTGCAAAGCAATCGATTTTCTTGAATTGTGAGATCCCATCCAATCTTTTTGATTTGATAATTCATTCGTTAAATAATTCATTCACATTGAATAAATTAAATTATATGCTGCCTGTTTGCTCAATCAATTTCGACAAAAAAAAAAAAAAATGAAAATGAACAGTTACATTTACATTTGGTTATTGTTAGGAGCCATGTATTGTGTGAATAAATTATTTATTTATTTATTTTTTTTAAAGTACGTGTATCGGTCCTACAATATACATTTGGTTACAATTACATTTAATTATTGTTAGGAGCCATGTATTGTGTGAATAAATTATTTATTTATTTTTTTTCTTTAGAGCACGTGCATCGGTCCCACAATATATGCACTATTCAAATAAGGAATGCCGTTTGAACAACGATTCTCGATGCATATGTAATTATTTTGCTCAATTCAACCAAATTGAAGATACATTTTTAAAATAGACAACTTTATTATTTAGTACTCCTAACTCAACTTTAGTGTAATTTTTTCTTATGAATATTGACTCCCCGAAAGCAATTGTACTTCAAATTATAAATTTACTGAGAATCCAAACTCTGAAATGAGACCCAAAAAAAAAAAAAAAAAATTCATTCAAAATAAGAAAGAAAGAATAATTAACTCATTTACTTTATCAAATGGTAAATTTATTTAATTTTAATATTGTTTACAAACATGCTCGTCTAATATATACTTTTCACTTCGCCATTAGCTTAATTAGGATAACTGCTCCTCCCTCCTTCGGAAGGGAGGTACGTGAGACATTTATTGGTGTGTGTAATTATTTTCGTAACCGAAAAAAAATAATATTGTAATGCTTTTCAAATAAGGCCAATACGATGTGATTACTCCACTAATTTTTTTTGTGCTCTTAGTGTCCATCTTTTACCATATTTTCCCATTAATCATGATTAAGCAAAGAAAAAAATGCCTATAAGTTCTGTCCCTTAGTTGTAATGTTCATTGCCTGGATTACATAAGTGGGAAGAAGGAAAATCAGGTATTCTAGGAAACATTGTTAAGTCTATGAGATATATTTTTGTAAATTGACATATTTCGGTAACAAAACAAGTCCTAGTCGAGTTGTAATTTCAGTTACCATATTAGACTTGACATCGACTGCGGAATTCAGAGGTTGACGGAAGAGAAAAGTATTGTTGATCGTTGAAAAGGTAAGAAGGACAATTTAGACATCGTTTCCCTCTTATTTCCACTTAGGACACAATAATATACATGGTATATTTTCAGAGTTACCAAAATATAGACAATCCAAGTTCAGGTTGGAGTCTGTCAAGTGGGAACCGGTTCAAGATTTGGGAACCGGTTCCAGAGGCTAATACTCGAAGGATAATTCTTTGCCAAGTGGGAACCAGTAGCAGAAATGGGAACCAGTAGCCAAATACGTCGGAAAGGCTTCTGATCTTTTTGAACCAGTAGCCAATTTGGGAACCGGTAGACTTGAACCGGTCGCCAAATTGGGAACTGGTAGCAACAGTCCTGACAGCATTCGAACTTTCAGTTTCCTGTTCTACTGAATCCCTTTTTGATTCCACTTTCCTTCTAAAGTCTTATGCACGAAATTTCCCTTATTTTTAAGAGGAATAGGACTTTGCAAACCTCTATATAAACCATGTCATATACAAGGTTTATTTAACGGCTTTTGTTATACAGATTCAATATTTTTAAAGCCTTAGGAAGAAAATCCCTCTCAGAAAATCAAAGTTGATTTTTCTGTAGTCTTCCTAGAACATACACATATTCACCTAGTTAGGTTAGAGTTGTGGAGTTCGAATCCTGATCGTGATCAGACAGTTGTAACAACATCGATTAGACAAAACACATCTTCTTCTAAATCATTTAGACAGTTGAAGAATAGAGGTAAATGCAATCACACTTTTGAAAGGGTTGGAGCATTCGTGGAGTGTTATCTGATTTACCTGCTACTCTTCTACAAATATCAAGTGTCAATCTAAGATCAAGTTGTTGTTGGACGAGAAGTCGCAAAGCCAGAGGATCGTCAGCGGTTGGTGTGGGTAGAACGATAGGGTGTGAGCCAGAGTCAAAGTTTGGTATACTTTATTTCAAGTATAGTGGATTGGTTTACTTTGGACTGCACAGTCCACGAGGTTTTTCCCATAATAGTTGACGTATTTTATCAATTGGGGTTTCCTCGCTAAAATCCTGGTATCATCTCTAACTTTATACTTTGCATTATTTTATTTGCATGTGATTAACTGTTTAATTGTTAAAACATAAAATAAGCAAAGTTGTTAAGGACACAGATTTGTTTTCTAGAACAAACTAAGACTTTCTAAGTAATTTCCGCTGCGTACAACTCACAATTTGGTATCTGAGCAGATTTTTATACATTGAGTTGATCCTTGTTGGAAAGTTTAGTTTTGTTGTTTGTTTTCAAAAATTGTTTTTGACATCATGTCTTATGCATTGAAAGAAGGTGGTTCTAATCAACGTGGTCCTTTATTTGAAAGAGATAATTACAATTTTTGGAAATCAAAGATGAGAGTCTATTTGCAAAATTCTAGTAGTAAAACTTGGGCTATAGTTGAAACTGGCTATACACCTCCTACAGTAGATACAACTGTGGATGGTAAAATAGTCAAAGAGTTAAAAGATACTTTTGTTTTTGCTGCTATTGAAACTGAGCGTAATGATGCTACTGGCAAAGCTTTATATTCAATTATTAATTCTGTTGTTCCATCTGAATATGCTAGAATTTCTGATTGTAAAGCTGCTAAAGAAGCTTGGGATATTTTGCAGGTTACCTATGAAGGAACTTCAAAAGTGAAGTTGTCCAAAATCCAGTTGCTCTCTTATAAATTTGGCAACATTGTGATGAAAGAAGATGAATCATTTTCTAACTTTTATTCTAGTCTTCTTTTAATAATTTCTAAACTGCGTCACTTAGGGAAAAAAGTTAGTGATAAAAAAATCTGTGAGAAAATCTTAAGGTCTTTACCTAAAAGATTCAAATTAGGGTTGAAACCATCTCTGAACATTGGGATTTGGCTACTTGTCAAGTTGATGAGATGGTAGGTTCATTAAAAACTTTTGAGATACAAAATTTTGATTTAGGTCAGAAGGAGAAAAATCTTACATTGAAATCTACACAGGTTGAGAATTTTGTGGATGACAACTCTGATGATGATCTTGCATTCTTGTCAAGACAATTCAGTCAGATTTTGCAGAGACAACAGAGGAGAAGGAATAGCAACATAGCTAATCCTCAAAACTTTGACAAAACATCAAAGTTTAGGTTTAATGAAAAGAAATTAGAAGAATCGAAAGAAACTAAATTCACATGCTGGAATTGTGGTGGCAAAGGCCATACATCCACTGTTTGTCCTAGTCCTAAGAAAGAACAAAAGGATAAGAATAAAGGGAAAGCAATGAAAGTTTCTATGTCTGAAAACTTTAAGTGATAGTGTTTCTCCTCAGGATAATTCTAATGATTATTCTTATATCGCTTTTCTTGATAGAGGTCCTCATGTCATGTCTTTATCTGATTCTGATATTTCAGATAACGAAGCCAATGACGTTCATGATGAACAGGTACAAGAGGCTGAAAAGGACGACGAAAGATTGAAGAAGATGGTCAAAGAAACCATTGAAGTCAAACAGGCAATCAATAAGCTAGCAAAGGAGCTTATCCAAGCAAAAGGAGAGAATGAAGATCTAAAGAAAAAGATTGATGAAGGAAAAAGGAAAGCTTTTGAAAACGATTCTGTCATCACTGAGTTTGAAAAACAAATCATCATTCTGGAGGATAAGATAAGTGTTGCTAACTCATTGAAAGAATGTCTTGCTTTAAAAATTGATTATCTTGAAATTGAATTGAAATATGAAAATAAACTGAAAGGATTCAATTTGAGTCATAACAGTTTGAATAAGATAATCAACATGGGTAAGGATGTAAATGATAAAACAGGGTTAGGATTTGTTAAAGGTTCTTCTGATAATCAAGGTAAAACAACTTTTGTTAAACCTATTATTATGCCTAAACCATGTTTGCTTGATGCATCACATTCTGATATGCCTTATGTGCCTAAATTGTTGCATTGCACTTTTTGTGGAAAGAATGGACATAAATATAAATCATGTATTCACAAGAAAAAGAAAGGCTTTTCTAAAAATCATTCTCAAAATCCTTATGCTAAGAGAAATGTGCGTTCTAGGAAGAAAAAGAATGTGTCACCTAAGGTTTCTAAAACTGAAATTTTGCCTAAGGGAAAGGTAAAGAATGTAAAAGAATTTCAAGAATTGAAAGTGAGAACTATTTGGATCAAAAAGTCTGATTTGATCAAGTATGTGCCTGTTGAGTCCTTGGAACAAGTTTCCAAAAGGACTTCACCTTCAAACTGAGTCCTATGAATTTTAGTGATCATGGTTTGCTTTTAAAAGAAAATGTTGTTGCCATTGGATCACTTGTTAGGGTTTGGTTTAGGTTTGAGTTTTTTTATTATAGTCTTCATGATATATTTGAGAAAATTCTTTCATTGAATTATGATCTATCTTTGGGTGCAAATTGGACACATGATTTTTGATTGAAAATAGATTCTTGGCTTGTAATCTATACAATGAAAGTTCATTTGCATTGTTAAGGGATGTTTAGATTTTAATTTCTTATGTTCATAACCTTTTGTGCACTAGTCCAAATCTGAAAATTTTGATTGAAAATCTTTAATTTGTTGACTAGGGTATATTGATCATAAAAGCTATAAAGGTTATTGTTTAAAAAAAAATAGGAGCTTTAAAAACAAAATGAAAAAAATTTCAGCTTGAAAAAGAAAAAGAAAAAAAATGCTGAATTCTTTGTTTAAGAAAAGGCTACCAATTGAGATGTGGTCGAAAGCTCCCATGAGACTTTGAAGTGGAGTTAAATGAGTAAAAAGAAAGGTAAAGACAAGTTGAATTGGGGAATTGCTGTCTGCTCTTTAGAGGAAAGCCACCTAACGTAGAAAAATTGCTCAAAGACAATTTTATCTTGATGCTTTTCGATCAATATGGTTTAGACAATGATTTACTGATAATTGATTGGAAATTGAGGAGATGGATTGCACACACACACTTGAACTTGCTAGATTGATTTCTAACTGTTTCATTAATATTTGCAAGTATAAATTCATGTTGTGATTACTCCCTGAGGATTGAAATTGACTGACTACTTTGTGGTGTCAAGAATTTTTGTTCATAGATATCTCTATAATTCTCTGGGAAATTGGATCAGGTATGGACTTGAAAAACTTTGGTTAAATTGCGCAATGATTTGTGTTTAGTTTTATTTTTTTTGAAAAGGAAAAATAAAAAAAATTCAAAAAATTCAAAAAGATTTTTTTTACATTAGTTTTGTTAATGTTTGGTTTGATCATTGAGTGTTTCACAAAGTCGAAAAAAAAAATTCTAAAAATTTTCAAGTTAAGAAACCATATTGTCCATTACCTACCGATCCCCATGGCTCCTACCAGTTCTCAGTTAAAACCTTCGAGGTTCTAGTTTCTGGAGGCTTGGTACCGGTACATGATTCTCCTACCAGTTCAACAGTGGTTCAAACCATGTTGAAGTCAATGCCAAGTGGGAACCGGTATCCATTTTGGCAACCGGTTCCTGGCAGCGAGAATGAGCTTTAAAGTTTCACTTTTTGCTCTTTGTTGGATCATATTGCATAAACCCATTCTCTCTCTAGAGTACCCACTTTTGCTCTTTATATTACTCACATATATTCACATCTTCAAATGCATTATTCTCATAATATTGTTGCTTACATTCAATCATATATTGTTATCTTTGTATCAACATAAAGAATTGAAGATTGAAGCTTGGAAGTTGAAGAGAATTTGTGGAGTTTAGAAGTTTGAGAAACTTAGAGATTGAGACTTATTTATGTTGTGATTGAAGCTTTGCTTGCTTTGATATTGGGTTGATTGTTGGGGTTTTGAAGAATCAAATCAAGCTTGTCCAAGAACAAGTGTTGAAGTTCACACTAAGTGTTTGAATTCTCAAGAGAAGTTGGAAGCTTCAAAGTGAAGAATTGTGTGAAAAACATGGCATCTCAATTACTCAAAGAAGCCAAAGGTAAAGGAATTGAGATTCCGGAAGCTCCCAAGCAAGCTAGAACTAGTATTGTCATCGTGCTGCATGTGTGATAAAATGGATGCGCAGTTTGATGAGGATGGTGATAAGAATGATGGTGGAGAGTATTGATTTCTTTCTGACATTATTTCTGGACATACTAATGCTTGATATTTTGTCCCGCATCATGACATTACTTTTTGCTCAGTTTTTACATTGTCATAACTTGATATTTTTGGATGTTTTTTTTTTTTTTGCTCTTTGATATGTATGAAACTCTTACTTGGTTTACTCTGTTTTCCTGTTATTTCTCTCTAATTTTTGTGTTAT
The DNA here is from genome assembly GCF_030987335.1 of Cornus florida. Taxonomy (NCBI): domain Eukaryota; kingdom Viridiplantae; phylum Streptophyta; class Magnoliopsida; order Cornales; family Cornaceae; genus Cornus; species Cornus florida. Next base: position 29,980,702 of record NW_026775572.1, read on the forward strand.
TACTTTGTCAATTTTGATCCAAAAAAGGGGAGAACAAGGGTTATATTAAGGGGGAGAAGTTTTTAATTCAGGGGGAGTTTTTAATTGGTTTATTAAGCTTTCATTGGTAGTTTTGCTTGATCCATGTGCAGGAATTCAGGTGAAATTTTGTCCAATAGTAGAAGAGAACAGAGATAAACAAATTCCGTGTTTCCTTAAACAATTGTAATTTATTTTTCTGCTTTGGGTAGATTATAAATTGTTTTTTGGGTTTTGTCATGAAATTGCCAAAGGGGGAGATTGTGAGATATATTTTTGTAAATTGGCATATTTTGGTCACAAAACAAGTCCTAGTTGAGTTGTAATTTCAGTACCATATCAGACTTGACATCGACTACGGAATTTAGAGGTTGACGGAAGAGGAAAGTATTGTTGATCATTGAAAAGGCAAGAAGGACAATTTAGACATTGTTTCCCACTTATTTCCACTTAGGACACAATAATATACATGGTCTATTTTCAGAGTTACCAAAATATAGACAATCTAAGTTCAGGCTGGAGTCTGTCAAGTGGGAACCGATTCAAGATTTGGGAACCAATTCCGGAGGCTAATACTCGAAGGATAATTCTCTGCCAAGTGGGAACCGGTAGCAGAAATGGGAACTAGTAGCCAAATACGTCGGAAAGGCTTCTGATCTTCTTGAACCGGTAACCAATTTGGGAACCGGTAGACTTGAACCAGTAGCGAAATTGGGAACCGGTAGCAACAGTCCTGACAGCATTCGAACTTTCAGTTTCTTGTTCTGCTGAATCCCTTTTTGATTCCACTTTCCTTCTAAAGTCTTATGCACGAAATTTCCCTTATTTTTAAGAGGAATAGGACTTTGCAAACCTCTATATAAACCATGCCATACACAAGGTTTATTTGACGGCTTTTGTTATACAGATTCAATATTTTTAAAGCCTTAAGAAGAAAATCCCTCTCAAAAATCAAAGTTGATTTTTCTGTAGTCTTCCTAGAACATACACATATTCACCTAGTTAGGGTAGAGGTGTGGAGTTCGAATCCTGATCGTGATCATACAGTTTTATCAACATCGATCAGACGAAATAAATCTTCTTCTAAATCATTCAGACAGTTGAAGAACAGAGGTAAATGCAATCACACTTTTGAAATTGTTGGAGCATTCATGGAGTGTTGTCTGATCTACCTGCTACTCTTCTACAAATATCAAGTGTCAGTCTGAGATCAAGTTGCTGTTGGACGAGGAGTCGCAAAGCCAGAGGATCGTCAGCGGTTGGTGTGGTGTAGAACGATAGGGTGTGAGCTAGAGTCAAAGTTCAACATACTTTGTTTCAAGCATAGTGGATTGGTTTACTTTAGACTGCATAGTCCACGAGGTTTTTCCCATAACAGCTGACGTATCTTATCAACTGGGGTTTCCTCGCTAAAATCCTGGTGTTATCTCTAACTTTATACTTTGCTTTATTTTATTTGCATGTGATTAACTGTTTAATTGTTAAAACATAAAATAAGCAAAGTTGTTAAGGACACAGATCTGTTTTCTAGGACAAACTAAAACTTTCTAAGTAATTTCCGCTGCGTACAACTCACAAAGTCCATTTTAGTTGTGTTTGCATTTATAAATATTTGTATTTCTTTAGTGAAACTTGTTATATTACTTTTTGGGGTTGATTTAAATAATTACTGATTTAAAGTGCAGTTTGATCATAACGAAGACGATGTCGCTCTTGGTTATATTCTGCATGGGATTGCTTATAGTATGCCTTCAAGCACATAGCGAAAGGCCTACACCAGATCATGCAGAACTTGCCGTACGTTCGAAAATTAGAAGGAATTGCAAATGAAAGTGATACGAACTATGATAACAAAGATGATGAAGCCTGGGCTGACCTTAATAATTACCATTTAGAAACAGAAAAAAACCGGGCTAGGCTTAATAATCGCAGTTATAGCCAGGGGGGCTTACCTTAATAATCCCAGTAATAGCCCCCGCTCGAGTGGGTGAGTTTAGAAAATGGTATGTTAGTCGTGTGATACAGGGGAACAATAGTCTTCTAGTGTGTGTACCATGTGTGGTTCTTTATTGAAAGGCTTCGATATATAAGCTTTTATCTTTTGGATTTGCAACTTTTTATTCACCAATCGATCAGATGCACTTGTATGTCAAAGCAGTTACTGCAAATCAATTTCAACAATAAAAACATAGTTGAGTTCCATAGACAATTTTATTACGATAGATGACAAAAAAATGAAAAAGAAAAAAAAAGAAAGAAAAAATTTGGGCAAGTACTTGCCAATGATTATATATAGTTGAGTTCCATCCCTTGCTTCCCTTGCTTATTACATAATCAATGACTATGACGTACGATGATGATTGCATAATTAGCACCAAATCTATATCATGTCCACCAGCTTGTTACCAATCTGAAAAGCAGCATAAGCCTCGGTGATTGCGTACTTCATGTGAGAAAGCCTTTGCTAACCAATTAGTAGAATTCGAACTTCCTCCCCTGGTGGATTCAACTATTTCTACCCCAACTCCGCCAACGCAAGCCTTGCAAGGTCTGGCTTCTTAAGAGCCTTAGCAACCAAATCACCTAACGCAACTCCTGTTTTGAATTCGGGTTCTTTCACAGAAAGAAGATAATGTTTCATTATACGGTCTATACCAATTCTATAAACAAGAAACTTTATGATTCATTCCAACACCCACAAAACAGATGTTCTGATCGATCGGAAAGAAACAGCTTGAGAGACTCTGGTCTTGAATCCAGATATAGCATTTGAATGATCAAACAGTCACTTCCCCCATATAGTATCAATATCAAAGGCCAATCGCAAGACCTTCCTGTACCCGCCTTATTGTCGATTCCCACGACCTTTGTCACACCCCAAATTTTAACACAGAGACTTTTTGTCTTGTGTGTCAAATCTGATGTATAACTTCCACTGATTCTCAACATGCATCCATTATAAAATATAACTATAATGAATCTCTTTCATCCAATTTATTAAACATGAGTGTCTGACAAACATATTTCAAATCCATAAATAGAGGTGAAATTCCCTCTAACATAACGAAACATCTATGACCACTTAATCAACTCGATAAAGTTTCATAAAACATTAACTTTATTACAATAATCATAATAAAGGAAAATTGAGCTAAAACAAATCAATGCGCAACGAGCTAAAATCCGTCCCCGTCATGTATCTCCATCACGTTCCTACTCTACGAGCACCTGAAATGTGATTATGGGGTGAGCTCATAAACTCAGCAAGAAATGCCAATCCCAATCATCGTTCAGCAGGCTAACCTTACCTTGTATTTCCATATATATAAGCAACTCAATAAATGTATTAATTAAATATGCATATCCCAATTAATTATGAACTCTACAATAACCATCATTTATTTTTAATAAATTCACATATCTCACATGAGCCCTGGGCTCCCATCCAATAAAGTAGGGTGAATCGTATAATCCCTGACTACCGAAAACACATGTGTGGTTGGATTGTACGTCTACTCCCCAGATGATCCCTAATCACATCCACACAATAAGGGCTCATTAGACCCATGGCTATAATAAAAGGGTAGTGCACTCCCAATTAGGCAGGTCCCTGACCATACCCAAAAGTCAACATAGGGTTAGTCCCTGACTATCCCTCCGACTAATCCAAACTCATCCATTAATTATTAGTTACGGTGAAATATGAAAGACATTATTATAACAATAATTAATGCACCCAAATACCCTTTCAATTAACTTTTTTTTTTTTTTTTTTTTTTTTTTTAAAAAAAAAAAAAGAAACATTACACTAAAGACCCAACTAGTGAGAGTATAAAAATTCTTAAAACAACTTAACACTAGGAATAAGTCCTTGTAAAATTATAGTTTTCCATACTCTCCATTATAGTACTGAAAAAAAATAATCTGTATATATATATATCAGATTTTAAATTGGTAAAACTACCTCACCATCATTTCAAAATCCGCAAGCCCTCACAATTTAAGCTTATAACATTTAAATCTAATTTTTTGAAAAGGTATCATAATTATTGAAAACTTAATAATATTTTCCTCCAATTTCTCTAACTTTTAAATACTAACAAAATATATAAAAATAATAATTAATTAAATGATTTAAAGCAAAAACAACCTGTTCCAAATTTCACTACCAGTCACTATTAATCACTTTTCTAACTTAAATCCCATTGTTTCCACTATTATATCATGGCTTCATTTATACATTCACCCATCTAGTTTATTAAACTAGAATTTTTAAAGAAAGTATAAAAGTCAATGGACCCACCACACAATTCATGTCTCTCAATTTACATCTAATTCCTAACTGACCTAGTAAACTTAAACAAATACAACTGACATTCTGTTCCTTGATTCGGTTCATCAATAAAGTCATGGTATCAAGTAGTTTCCTACCAGGATTATATTTATATATAAATAATATATACACAAAGCTTATATATATATATATATCCTAACCATCTGTTCCTACTTTTCTAGTTACTTATTTACATAATGGAATAGGAAGAGTTCAAAGATAAGATTTATATTTACTCAGTGACTATTAATTAAATCTGATAATAAAAATAATCAGTCAAGAATCTTTAGGAATGGATTATAAAGGTAATGGATTATAATAAGTCTAATTTATACGTCCAAAGCTAAACATAAAGTGATCAAATAAGAATTCGACAGATGCTTCACACACATACATGTCACATATATATCCCTTAATCAAAGTTATAACAGTACAATTACAATTGGGTTCTATGATCAATCATACCCATATGCTCTAATAAGGAATCAAATTTTTGCAATTCTATGCATATAAGTTCACTAAGAAATTAATATATCCAAGTTACGAATATATGTAAAATTACAAAGCAAGATTAACTTGCCTGAGGTATAATTAATTCTTCCTTCCTACGCGAATTCCCACTTATCGTTCCTTCCCTTGGCTACTGTAGAAAGACACAATGTCAGATCACTCTCTCTGGTCCCTTCCTTTCCCGTTATCGTGCTAATATTTTTTTTTATAAAAAAATCGCAGTGAAGAGTTATAGAGATATAGGGAGTCAAGTGAGATAATATAGCGATTTAAATTTTTTTAAAATTTAAATTAGTTAACCAACTCTATCATAATGTCCTATTTAAATTTAAACAGAGATAACAATTAAATTAAATTAAATTAATAAATATATGTATATGATATATATTTTTTTTTACACGGGTTTTACATTCTACCCTCCTAGAAAGAAATTTTGTCCTCGAAATTTGTGTACCTTATTCGAATAAATGTGGGTACTTTCTCTTCATTTCTGACTTTAGCTCCCAAGTAGCCTCTCTCTCGTCCTCATGATTCCACTGCACTTTCACCAGAGGTGTCTCTGCCCGCCTCAACTATTTCACCATACTGTCAACAATGCGAACAGGTGTCTTAACATAGGTTGCATTAGGACGAATCTGGACCTCTGTGCAGTTAATGGCCTGAGTTTCATCCCTCAAGCACCTCCTCAACATGGAGACATGGAAAACATCATGAAAACAGATAGTCTGGGTGGTAAAGCCAATCTATACGCCACCTTTTATCTCAAAAGGTCCAATGAATCGAGGAGCTAGCTTCCCTTTTTTCCTGCCAAATCTCGTAACCCCCTTTATTGGTGATATTTTCAAGAACACCAAGTCTCCCACACTAAACTCCAAAGCTCGACGACGTCGATCTGCATAACTCTTTTGTCGACTCTGAGCTGTGTGAAGTTGATCTCGAATGATGGCAACCTTCTCTGTAGTCTCTTGCACCAACTTTGGCCCCAAAAAACTACCATCACCAACCTCACCCCAACATACAGGTGAATGACAAGGTCTACCATAAAGTGCCTTATACGGTGCCATGCCGATACTAGCCTGATAGTTGTTATTATAAGCGAACTCAACCAGTGAAATGTGGTCCTCCCAATTGTCCCTAAAATCTAGCGTGCAAGCACGAAGCATATCCTCCAACACTTGAATGACCCTCTCGGACTGGCAATCGGTCTGAGGATGAAAAACAGTACTCAAACTCAAAGGAGTACCAAAAGCTGTAAGGAAACTACTCCAAAATCGAGATGAAAAAAGAGGATCACGATCTAAAACAATAGACACCGACACTCCATGGAGCTTAACTATGTCTCTGATGTAGATCTTACATAATTCCTTTACAGTATCAGTAGCTCGAATGGGTAGAAAATGAGCTGATTTAGTCAATCTGTCCACTATCACCCACACTGTATCATGGTTATGTATCGATCTCGGTAACCCCACAACAAAATCCATCGTCACATGCTCCCATTTCCACTTAGGCATAGGCAAAGGCTGTAATAGTCCTACTGGTCTCTAGTGCTCAGCCTTCACTCGCTGACAAGTGAAACATCTAGATATAAACTCTGCCACATCACGTTTCATGCCTTTCCACCATAACTGCCTCTTAAGATCATGATACATCTTAGTGCCACCTGGGTGCACTATGATCTCTCTCTTGAGGTCTCCTAAATCTGGAACATATAGCCTACCTCGAAATCTTATACCACCATTAACTCCATACGTCTTACATTAATTATTAACAGCCTCAACTGCTTTGGTCTGTAACCTGTCATCCTGAGTCTAAGAATGAATGATCCGGCTGATTGAAGTAGGTTGTATAGTCAAACTACAAAGAAGAGCCCCTATACTCTGAGAACTCGGCATGATAGAAAACTCTGCCAATGCTTCTAACATCATCCACTCCTGAATCATCATAAAGGCAACTAATCCTCTCGGTTTCTGACTTAAGGCATCTGTTACCACATTCGCCTTTCCAGGATGATACTGAAGGGTCATATCAAAATCCTTCATCTTCTCCATCCACCTCTGTTGCCTCACATTCAACTCCTTCTGAGTGTAGAGGTACTTAAGGCTCTTGTGATCTGAGAATAACTCAAATTCCTCGCCATTCAAGTAATGCCTCCACACCTTCAATGCAAGAACCACTGCTGCTAATTCCAGGTTATGTGTAGGGTAATTCCGCTCATGTGGCTTAAGTTGCCTAGAGGTATATGCTACCACCTTACCATCTTGTATCAAAACACAACCAAGACACTGATGTGATGCATCTGTGTAGATCATAAATCTCTCACCACTAACAGGAATGGTAAGAATTGGTACCGAAGTCAATCTCGTCTTCAACTCCTCAAATGCCTGCTTACAGCGGTGGTCCCAAACAAACTTCACATCCTTTCGAGTCAAACGGGTCAAAAGTGCAACAATCTTGGAGAAACCCTCAATGAAGCGCCTGTAATATCCTACCAGTCCCAAGAAGCTATGAATCTCAGTGACTGTAGTAGGCCATTTCCAACTCATCACAGCCTCCACCTTGGCAGAATCTACTGAAACTCCATCCTTAGAGATCACATGCCCCAAAAACTGAATCTGCTCCTGCCAAAAGTCACACTTCTCAAACTTAGCATAGAGCTGATGCTCACACAAAGTCTGAAGTGTAATGCTCAAGTGTCTTTCATGCTCCTCCTTAGTCTTGGAATATGTCAAGATGTCATTAACAAATAGCACAACAAACTGATCCAAGTAAAGTCGAAACACTCTGTTCATCAAATCCATAAAAGCTGCCGGAGCGTTAGTCAACCCAAAAGGCATGACTAAGAACTCATAGAGGCCATAACGAGTCCTGAAGGCAGTCTTCGGAATATCCTCCTCCCTAATCCTCAGCTGATGGTACCCAGTCCTCAAGTTAATCTTAGAGAACAACTGTGCCCCTCTGAGTTGATCAAACAAATCATCAATGCGTGGTAATGGATACTTGTTCTTAATAGTGACCTTATTTAACGCACGGTAGTCAATACATAAGCAGAGTGACCCATCTTTCTTCTTGACAAATAGAATAGGTGCTCCCTAAGGTGATGTGCTAGGTTGAATAAACCCTGGATCTTGCAACTCTTGAGTCTGCTTCTTCAACTCACTCAATTTAACTGGCACCATTCTGTAGGGTGCCCTGGAGGTAGGTGAAATACCAGGAATGAGGTCGATGTAGAAATCCACTGCCCTCCTAGGAGGCAAACCCGGGATATCTTGAAACACATCTGCATACTCTGACACTGTAGACAACTGCTAGATAGTCACGAGTTGCTCAATCACCTCGATGTATACGAGAAATCCCATAGTCATGGTGCCTTTGAACTCCTCACACTTATATCGAGAAGGTAACTGTCCCAGAACTGAGAATACAGTAATTCTCTCATAACAGTCCAATTGAGCATGATATCTAGCCAACCAATCCATACCCAATATATCATCAAAGTCTCTCATACGTAATACAATCAAATCAATAGGGTACTCCAACTCCCCAATTGTAATAGGACAAGCACGACATATTCTATCAAGTGCCGTTGCACTTCCGAGTGGAGTTGTAATAGATAGGGTATTACTCATATGTCCAGGTTCTAATCCCAGTGTGTCCACAAATGATAGTGCAATAAAAGAATATGAAGAACCTGAATCAAATAGTACTCTAGCTATACTGCCATAAATAGTAAGTGTACTTTCCACTATTATTAGTGCCTGGTCATGTCTCCCACCTAGAAAAACTGCATAAACCCTTGCACCTCCTTACTGCTGTGGTGCCTGACCTCTCTGCTGGTTATTCTTATGAGGCTTAGGATAATTACAAGCCAAATGTCCTTGCTCATGACAATTGTAATAATGCCCGCTAAACTGATATGGTTGTGCATCATGAGGTGTGGTTGGTACTAAAGCTGTGGATTGCTCACCTTCACCAACTCTCTATCGTTTCCCTACTCGCCAATCTTGTCTACCTCTCTGCCAAGACTGACCCTGCCAGTTTCTCTGAGTTTGCTGCTGCTGACCCCTCTAATTCTATTGAGAGTTGCTCTGATTCTGTTGAGAGCAGCTAGCCCCCTTATTTTTCTGTTCTGCCCTATGCTCCTTCTGTTTCTGAAAGGAAATGTTATTATTCTCCTCTATCACCATGGCACATTCCACCACTTTAGCATAAGTGTCATAACGATGACCCACCACAAACTTCTTCACATGAGAGATCAACCCTCGCTCAAACTTTCTAACCTTGTGTAACTCATTCGCAACAATCTGAGGAGTGAATTAGGATAACTCTGTAAACTTCCTCTCGTACTCACTGACTGACGTATCATTATTTTGTTTTAGCTACATGAACTCAGCTGCCTTCTTCTCCTTCACTGATTGTGGAAAGTATTTGTCATTGAACCAAGTTTTAAAATCATCCCAGGTTATAGCTACAATGTCCACAACCATCCTGGTCTCTGACTGCCACCATTGGCGTGCCTCACCAGATAAAACAAAAGCGCCAATCTTCCTTTTCTGCACCTCAGTGCAGTCCATCATCTCAAAGTATTTTTCCATATCTTCAATCCACTTCTCAGCATCAAGTGGATCGGTAGCTCTAACAAATTCAACAGCCCGCAATTTGCGTATATCTCTGATAAATCCAATTATAGGATTCGGAGCATGAGGTGCATCCTCCAACTGAACATCGTCATGGTTAACACCACCACGACCGGCACCTCCCAGACCTTTACCTTTAGTAGGTCGTCCTCTACCTCCTGACATCCAATTTTCAATAAAGAATGTCAATGATAAGTCTCACAAGTAATTTATACTTTAAACTGGAGCATGGTAAGAGTGCAGATAATTTATATAAGTATATGCTCCTATTGTTACTGTCACTTTTCTTAGCCAGGTAATTCTTAACGTAGGCTCTGATACCAAACTGTCACACCCCAAATTTTAACCCAAAGACTTTTTGTCTTGTATGTAAAATCTGATGTGTAACTTCCACCAATTCTCAACATGCATCCATTATAAAATATAACTATAATGAATCTCTATTATCCAATTTATTAAACATAAGTGTCTGACAAACATATATCAGATCCATAAATAGAGGTAAAATTCCCTCTAACATAACAAAACATCTATGACCACTGAATCAACTCGATAAAGTTTCATAAAACATTAACTTTATTAAAATAATCATAATAAAGGAAAACTGAGCTAAAATAAATCAATGCGCAACGAGCTAAAATCCGTCCTCGTCATGTGTCTCCATCACGTTCCTACTCTACGAGTACCCGAAATGTGATAATGGGGTGAGCTCACAAGCTCAGCAAGAAATGCCAAACACAATCATCATTCAGTAGGCTAACCTTACCTTGCATTCCCATATATATAAGCAACTCAATAAATGTATTAATTAAATATGCATATCCCAGTTAACTATGAACTCTACAATAACCATCATTTATTTTTAATAAATTCACATATCTCACATGAGCCCCAGGCTTTCATCCAATAAAGTGGTGTGAATCGTATAATCCCTGACTACCGAAAACACACGTGTGGCTGGATTGTATGTCTATTCCCCAGATGATCCCTAATCACGTCCACACAATAAGGGCTTATTAGACCCATGGCCATAATAAAAGGGCAGTGCACTCCCAATTAGGCAGGTTTTGACCATACCCAAAAGTCATCATAGGGTTAGTCCCTGACTACCCCTCCGACTAATCCAAACTCATCCATTAATTATTTATTATGGTGAAATATGAAAGACTTTATTATAATAGTAATTAATGCACCCAAATACCCTTTTAATTAACTCTTTTTTTTTTTTTTTTTTTTTTTTTAAAAGAAACATTACACTAAAGACCCAACTAGTGAGAGTATAAAAATTCTTAACACAACCTAACACTAGGAATAAGTCCCTGTAAAATTATAGTTTTCCATACTCTCCATTATAGTACTGAAAAAAAATAATCTGTATATATATATTAGATTTTAAATTGGTAAAACTACCTCACCATCATTTCAAAATCAGCAAGCCCACACAATTTAAGCTTATAACATTTAAATCTAATTTTTTGAAAAGGTATCATAATTATTGAAAACTTAATAATATTTTCCTCCAATTTCTCTAACTTTTAAATACTAACACAATATATAAAAATAATAATTAATTAAATGATTTAAAGTAAAAACAACCTGTTCCAAATTTCACTACCAGTCACTATTAATCACTGTTCCAACTTAAATCCCATTGTTTCCACTATTATATCATGGCTTTATTTATACATTCACCCATTTAGTTTATTAAACTAGAATTTTCAAAGAAAGTATAAAAGTCAATGGACCCACCGCACAATTCATGTCTCTCAATTTACATCTAATTTCCAACTGACCTAGTAAACTAAAACAAATACAATTGACATTCTGTGCCTTGATTCGGTTCATCAATAAAGTCTTGGTATCAAGTAGTTACCTACCAGGATTATATTTATATACAAATAATATATACACAAAGCTTATATATATATATATCCTAACCATCTGTTCCTACGTTTCTAGTTACTTATTTACATAATGGAATAGGAAGAGTTCAAAGATAAGATTTATATTTACTCAGTGACTATTAATTAAATCTGATAATAAAAATAATCGGTCAAGAATCTTTAGGAATGGATTATAAAGGTAATGGATTATAATAATTCCAATTTATACATCCAAAGCTAAACATAAAGTGATCAAATAAGAATTCGACAGATGTTTCACACACATACACGTCACATATATATCCCCTAATCTAAGTTATAACATTATAATTATTGGGTTCTATGATCAATCATACCCATATGCTCTAATAAGGAAACAAATTTTTGCAATTCTATGCATATAAGTTCACTAAGAAATTAATATATCCAAGTTACGAATATATATAAAATTACAAAGCAAGATTAACTTGCCTGAGGTATAATTAATTCTTCCTTCCTACGTGAATTCTCGCTTATCGTTCCTTCCCTCGGCTACTGCAGAAAGACACGATGTCAGATTACTCTCTCTGATCCCTTCTTCTCTCGTTATCGTGCTAATATTTTTTTAAAAAAAATCGCAGTGAAGAGTTATAGAGATATAGGGAGTCAGGTGAGATTTAAAATTTAAATTAGTTAACTAACTCTATCACAATATCCTGTTTAAATTCAAACAGAGATAACAATTAAATTAAATTAAATTAATAAATATATTTATATGATATATATATTTTTACACGGGTCTTACAACCTTCTTCCCAAGCTGGGACTTAAACTTTCCAATCCAAGAATCTACCTGAGCTGCATTATCCTCAACTTTTATATTAATAGAAACACTATTCATTTCAATCTCATATGTGCCAATTCTTGATAAAAGCCAAGTCGGTACAATCCTTAGTTTTCTGATTTTAATCACACTTAACATAGAAACCTTTTACCCTAGAGATGATATATATATATATATAAATTTTTGGTATTTATTTGTTTAACAGAACATGTATCTAGCCAAGTTTGCATATTTCGCAGTAAATATCGCCCTACGATTTTTGTACTCATACATTAAAATATCAAAATACATCTTTAGAACTCAACATGTACCCAATGTATGTAGACTAATACATAATGACAAATATGAAAAGTCATGGTACAACTCCGTTGAGAGTGTGCCCAACGGAATGGTTGTAAAATATAATATGAATAATTAATCTTGAAAATGGTGAATATATTTAATTTGCTCTTTTATCCAATTTTTACTTATTTTAATTTTACCAAAATAAAACTAAAATCAAACCACAAAGCAAAAATAAAGTGCAAGTAAAGTAAACAGAGTTTGAGAGATGATATTAGGATTTTAGCAAGGAAACCCCAATTGGTAGAATAAACCAATTGTAACAGGAAAAACCTCGTTGGACTTTGCAATCCTGAGATAAAGGATCCACTATATTTGAAGCAAAGTATACCGAATGTTGACTCAGTCTCACTGGTATCTTTATCGGGGTGTGCACAAAAGGATGCACAAAACTTTGAATTTGGAAATTAGTGTCAAGTGGGCACCATAATTTAAATTTATAAACCGCTTAACACCTATACTATGTAGTATAAGTGAGAAGGGATTGTCCCAAGGGATTGAGTTGTCGTACTAGCTTGTGGAATCACTATTAGGGTTAGCAGGTTGAGTGATCAAACAAATAGTGGGTTGGTTGAACTAGAGAGCAAATTAAACTAAATAATTGAATGCAATAAAGAGTAAGTAAGAGAGAGAGATCTTGGGGTTTAGAGGTCACCACCAAACAGTACTTTTCTACACCCTTAACAAGTGACTAATGAGGGAAATGTGTGTTACAATATTGATGTGTGTGTGTGTGTGTGTTTGGTTGATTCAATTAGTAAGGATGACCAATTAAGTATATATTGTCTAAGCAACATATGAAAAGCACAATATATCTAACAATTAAGTATATATTATCTAAGTAGTATGTGAAAAGCACAATATATCTAGCAAGTCATTAATCCTTCCATTAAACTCACAAGCCAAATACACCACAATGTTAGAGACATATGCTACTTGCATTCAAAAGTATGGAACATCAAACAACAAGCATGGATTGTTCTCCCATCTAACAGCTATACTAGCACCGTACTACAATTAAGCTAATGACATGAAATTAAACTAAGGGAGAGGCACAATCTATCAAGCAATGAGCATGAACCATTAAGAAAATTACAAGAGCATTCTATTAAGCACTATTTTTTGACAATCTCTAGATCTATGACAGTAATACATATAGACATGCATTAATAACACAAGAAATAGAGACAAACACATGAACATCTATTCTAGCATACATAGACATATGGATAGAATGAAATGATCAATTGCAAGCATTAAACCACATAAATAATTGAATAAACAAGATATATATATATAAAAGTGCCAAAACATGTATTATAATACTAATCCCTCAATAATACACAAAATCAAGATGTAGAAAGCATGCTTGGGGCTAACTCTAGCCCCAAGAGGATGTCTACCCACTCATGGTAATGCTTCTCCAACCCTCAAGGGCAAAACTCCATAGAAGAAATCTACTCCTTGGTTGATCAAGAGCTCCCAAGCTTGTGTCTCTAGCCTTCTCCTCCTTTCTTCCTCCCTAAGAATAGCCTCTATTGTGATAGATTGGTCCTCCTCAAAAAGTGTATCATATTCTATATATAGGTAGGTCAAGTGACACACAAAATGAGCTGGGGTCATGCACAAAATATTCCCCAATGATTGGACAAAGGACAACTTTTGTGAGCTGAAAATTAAACGTTTTTGCACTGCAGGAAGTTCGATCGATCGAACCTTGGACTTGGATCGATCGAACATGGCTGAGATCTATCAAACTGAAGTTGGATCGATCCTCAATGGCGGCGCCTTTTTGGATAAAAACAAATCTGAGATATTTTGAAGATATTTTTTGGGAAAAGGACAAAAGTGGTTGGTAGGGACATGATTATATGCCGCATCTTATCATGCTTTACGTCCTTCTCCTATATGCACTGACATGTTATATATGACTTTACTAGTTGTGTAAGTAGATAGTCTGTTGCTATGTTGCATGCTAGCTGTTTACTTTCATGTCTGGTTTTGGCATTGTCTCTAAGGATCTGACGTATCCCTTGGATGCATTCTTGTTTCGCGAGTTTCTTCCTTGGATAGGAGAAATTCATTCTGTAAGGACCCATGTCGGGAACCTTCTTGTCTGTTCTGTCAATCGATGCGAGTAAGGCTCATGTGAGTGTAGAATCGTAGTTCTTGTCTAGTGGAGTAAGACATGGGCCAGGGAGGCACCATTTCATTTCATTTTCCTTGGTGGCTTCTAGATCTAAGGCCTTAAGTGTATGGTGCCAGTGTCATTGTTGTCAGAGTTTTGGGATTTACTACCCCAACTCTCGCAGATGCCTGGTTCCCGTGGTGCTTTTGGTAATGATCATTCTTGCTAGAGACGTTAAACACTAGTATTCATAGAGTTTCACAACTCTATTACTTCCTCATTTCTATCTTGCATTTTTATTCTTGCTAAGTCTAGATACTGTTTTTATGGTTCATATACATTGAAAGGAACTGAGTAAGGGATTGCATGAGCATTCAAGTCATTTTGAGCATTTAGACATAATTTCGATCGATCCAAGTTTTGGTTCGATCGAACATTGGTTCGATCGATCCAACTATGGACTCGATCGATCCAGCTCTCATTTTGCACCCAACACTTAGAAAATTTTAGACCTGCATCCAAACTCCAAAATGCATGCTCTCGGGATCTCCAAATTTTCGAAAGTTCGATCGATCGTAAACCATTTCGATCGATCGAACAACCTTTCGATCGATCCAACATGTGGTTCGATCGATCATGAGTCCCAACACTTAGAAAAATTTTGGACCTGCATCCAAATTCCAAAATGCATGCTCTCGGGACTTTTCAAAATTTTTCATGTTCGATCGATCGAATTCCAAGTTCGATCGATCCAAGGTTCCAGCACATATCAACTCTTGAACCCTTAAACTTGTACATTCTTTATCCTCTTCGATCGATTGAAATCTTTCTTCGATCGATCGAAATTTGCATCTCATTAAAAAAAAAAAATTCAAAAAAATGCCATTAAGAGTGGAGACCTAAGTTCGATCGATCGAACTCCATCTTCGATCGATCGAACTCTGCATATCGTGTTTTTAAAAATATAACCGAGTTGGATCGATCACTTTGGATCGATCTAACTTCAAAAGGGAACCAAACCCTAGTCTCCCTCTTCTCTCAATCTCATCTCAATCCGGCCAACCTCCATTCCAATCATCTTCCCCATCTCCGGCGAGCCAATTCCGGCAAGGTAGAGCCTTATTTTCACCGCGGCTTCGCACCCTCTCTCTCATCTCATTCCTCTCGGTTTTGAGGTAAATCGCCAGCCATTTCTTGATTTAAAAGTTTAATCAATGCATGATTAATGATTTTCTATATTGATTTATGTTGTATGTGTATTAATCATCCATTTTGAAACATCAATTTCATGATTATGGTATACATATTCACACATGCATTCGGCCGAACCAATTTGGGGATTTTTGATGTGATTTGGCATTTGGGGAGTGTTTGGGTGTTGAGGATGGGATGTTTGGTGTGTAGATGGGCCCATAAACACGTTTGTGTGGGCCTCGTGCTCTATATCTCACAGATCTGTGACTTTTCAGATTCGGTATTCGCACAGTTCGATAGATCGAACTTGTTCTTCGATCGATCGAAGTAGTGAACTTCATTTCACTATCTTCGATCGATCCAATCTTGTACACTTTCATGCTTCGATCAATCCAAGTGTTGGATTGATCCAATTCACTTCGATCGATCCAACTTTTGAACATTTTTCACTTCGATCGATCGAAAATCTCTGTGATCGATCGAACTTAAAGTTCAATCGATCGAACTTTCACAGATCATACATACACACTCCATTCATCTTATGTTGTCTTCATGCTATCTTTATATGCACAATGCCTGTGATATTCCACATTAGATGCATTTCATACCTACATTGCTTAGCATGATTCACATTTTATCATCATCATAGATTCATGTCATCCGTATTTTGTCTATCTTATTTGACATACATGTTTCTATTATGCATTTAAATTCTTATATCTGGCACGGACTTATATTGAAATTTTCTTGTCTTTTTGCAGATCATGCCTCCGCGGTACAAGAGTACAGCCAAGAGATCTTCGGGGCCACAGCGACCCCGCAGACATATACGGCCCAGGATAGAGATGGTTGCAGAGCCATCTCATGCTCAGGCGGAGCCCGCACAGGCTACTCCCCCTCAGTCCCCATCCCACGAGGCTGAGGAGGGAGCTGACCACATGCCATCTACATCCCAGGCTCCTCCAGCCTTCACACCATCACCTTCTCCTGTGCGCCATCAGGCAGATGCAGCCGCCATGCCATCACCGCAGCCACCTCTACCGGCTTAGCGCCGTGACCAGTTGCTGCCGAGATATGCAGCTATGACCATGGCTCAGGAGTCATACTTCGATACTGAGTACTTCTCCGAGTCTATCCTGACCCGGTCTGGCTATCAGGATATCATGCAGCGGGGCCTTTCAGCCATCTTTGCCCCAGTCACCGGCCTTGTATACCCACGACTGGTGCGGTTATTCTTTCAGCATCTCCGGCCCTCGCCACGATCTACCGCAGAGATGATCACTACACTGGATGGCCACGAGATTGTCATCACAGTTGACACTCTGGCCCGTGCTTGCCGGTGCCCACACCGGTGTCCACCTGAGCTTGCAGAGACATACCCAAGGCTGCATAGGCCTTCATTTTCTGACATGGCTGTCTCCTTGACAGGCCATCATGCCGGTGGTCAGACATTCACCACCAGGACCTTCTTGCCTGACGACCTCTGGTTCATTGACACAGTCTTTTCCAGAACATTTACATGGCGGGCCACAAGATCCAGAGGCGTCATGACTACTTGACAGCTCTTTATGCTTTTTACACGGGCTGCTGGGTATCTATCCCAGTCCTCATCTGGAGCGTGATAAGGTTACTGTATGATTCTTTCATTTCCAGGAAGGACCCTAAACGGTCCAAGGTCCTGCCCTTCGGACACCTCATCACGCAGATCCTTCTTGACCAGCGCTACAGAGTGCCCCCAGATGAGGAGCCCCTTGCACGGTCCAGCTTCTATAGGAGGAGCGACTGGAATAAGAGCTACAATGCTCTTATTCGGAGTCTTCAGGAGCCAGCTGTAGAGGTAGCAGCTGACCTAGAGGAGGAGGAGGCAGCCCAGGCACAGCCGGCACCTCCAGCAGTAGCGGATATCGCAGCGGACGACACACCGGTCGGTCCGGCTACCGAACGCATGGACATTGACCTGGAGCGACCTGCGGAGGAGTATGCCGATGCTGCAGATGATGCTGATGCCGCTGATACCAGTGATCAAGCCGCTGCTCAGGAGCGAGTTCGGGAGTCTTCTTCAGAGGCATCTCTGCCTGAGTCTCCAGTTCCCACTCCCGGATTCGGAGCACGTTTGCAGACACTGGAGGAGGACGTAGCAGCCATGCGAGCCGACATCACTGCCCACCGAGCTGCGTTCACCTCTTTCAGGGCGGATGTCATGGCTTGTTTTGCCGATCTCTCCAGCCGACTACCTGCACCTGCACCTGCACCTGCACCTCCAGCCACTGCAGATCTTTACGATCAGGCCTCCTGAGACTCCACTTCCAGTTGTTCTATGCTTTCATTTCTTTTATTCTGGATCTGTATTATACTGTCACTGTTACTGTATTATACTTTGCGGCCGGTCTGTCGGCTTTATTATTTTATTGATGTACCTGCACTTTATATTCTCTATATATTGCTTTTTGATTATGGATGTCTCTTAGTATCTCATATTTGTATGTTTGACTCCATCAGGTACACCACAGTGACTTCAGTGAGAGAGTGCTGCCTAATTTTTCAGGACCACTCTTACACCTCTCTCTATTTTCTATTTATCCCATCTTACACTTGCATGTCCACTGTGCATTGATTATCCTATCTTGTTATCTAATGATTTTATCCGAGTCCAAACTTTTCAGGACCACAGTTTATCCCAAGTTTGGGGGGGCCATGCCACCCACTTTGGATACTTCTATCCCAATCATTCATGTCTAAAGCACTGGTATACTCTTTCATTTGTTCTCTTCACACATTGAGGACAATGTGCAGTTTAAGTTTGAGGGTATTGGTGTATGTTTCAGTGTTACTTTAAAATTCAAATTTTGAGCATGTCTTGTGTATTTGAGGGATATTTCTATACTTGGTCCATTTCTAGCTATGATTTTGATCTTTTGAGGACTATATTGCTTAAAATTTAAAAATTGCTTGACTTGAGAGTCCAATACTCCTTGTATGCCTTGAGGATACCATGTAGGAGTAAATTTTTCAAAAGATTGATATCTTGCTTGCATTTGTGGTCCACATCATCCTGATTTTGTGATTGTTTTGAGATTCATTCTAGGATTCTACACTAGCACCGGTGCACGCTAGCATTCAATTGTGGGGTACATGCTTTGTTGATTATTGAATTGGTTATATCCCAATTGGGCTAGTAGTGTATTGAAAGGCTTTCATTCTTGATAAAGGTGGATAACAACCCCTTTTCATTGAGTAGCCGGGATTCTTGCCTCATTAAGCAGTGAACTTCTCGCGCCGAAAGGTGGAGGGCCCAAACTCTAGGTTAATAATTGAATTGAAAAAAAAAAAAAAAAGAGAGAGAGAGAAGAAGAAGTTGCAAAAAGCAATAAAAAGTGAGGACTTCTCCCAAAAGGTGAGAAGTGGGAAATGATTAGATGGTTGTTGTCTTGATTTGTAGCCTAGTTGATTTGAGTTGGCAAGTCCGTAGGGGTGTCTTAACACCTAATGCCCTAAAGCCATCTGGTTTGGGAGTCATTGACCTAAAGCTCGCTACATGAATCTTCTAGAAAGCTTAAGAGATCAACACATTGCACAATACTTCCATCTTTGATCATCAATAAAAAAAAATAAAAAAAAAAATAGAGTGAAAAGAATAAGCGCACCTAGAACAATAAAGCTTTAATAAAAGGTTCACTCTCTTATCTTGATGATCGGTACTAGATTTGTGTGCTAGTTTGAGGGTAAGGATGTGATTACTTCTCTAGTTAGCTAAGATAGCAACACACTTGATGCCGGACCTCTCACATGGATTCTAGACTTGTTTTGATTTTCATGATCATTTTCTTGATGTGTGGAGGACCATGCTTGCTTGCTTGATATTGAAATTTTGGAAGATTGCTTAGAAACGGTTGAAAAATTGCATACTTGAGGTAGTTTTCTCCCAATGCTTGTTCGCAATATTGGTGCCTCTTTTGAAAGAATGAGCTTAATGTTTGTGGGTACCATTTCTGGAAACCCTCACGAGACTTTACTCATCCACTAGGGGTAACCTAGGGGTTTAAAAGGCTTGTTGCATATGCTAAATGCAATCGTGTTCCCTACGAAAGTGGCGCTATCATTTTACTTGCTTTCCAGTTTATACTTGTTTAGTTGTTCATTTCATTCTTTTACTTCTTAGTTCATTGCTAGGGACTAGCAATATTTAAGTTTGGGGGTGTGATGAGCACTGAAAAGTGCGCATTTAAACCCGTTAAGCTTAAGCATTCTAGTACCTTTATCTATCTTACTTTGCCGTTTTAGACTTATTACGTGTTATTTATATTTTCGGGTACTAATCCCAAAATTGAGCTAACTCAGCCAAATAAGAGCTTAATTGAAGCAATCTTGAGATAAACCAAAGGAGGGAGCAAAGTGGAGAAAGCAAGGAGCAAAAAGGAATCAAAGTTGTGCAGCTGAAAAGTTCGATCGATCCAACTTAGAGTTCGATCGATCGAACATCTATGATCGATCACAGTACTTCTCGATAGATCCAACCTTGGCCTTTGCTGAAATTCCAAGTTCGATTGATCCAACATCACCTTCGATCGATCGAACCCTATTTTGTCCTATTCAAATGATTGATCTTATCCACAGCTGTACGCCTACCAACCACTTTTGTCCTTTTCCCCATAAATATGTTTGAAATATCTCAGCCTTGTCCTTATCCGGAGGAGTCAGACCACTTCGATCGATCCAAGATGTAGTTCGATCGATCGAACCCATCTTCGATCGATCCAAGTTAAGGTTCGATCGATCGAACTTCCTTCAGCGAGAAAAAGTTAAAGTCCAGCTCATTTATTCCGTCCTTCACCCAATCATTGGAGAATATGCCTTGCACGACCACAGCTCATCATAGGGTGTATTTGACCTACCTATATAAGGAATATGATACACTTTTTGGGGAGGAGCCTAGAGTCTCTTGTCACACATTGAAAATCATCTTGGAGGCTCTCCTTGGAGAGGAGGAAGGAGGGAAGCTAGAGTACCATTGGAGGAGATCTTCACTAACAAGGAACAGCCATGGAGTTAGCCCTTGAGGGTTGGATCATCACTACCATGAGTGTCTAGACATCTTCTTGGGGCTAGAGTTAGCCCCAAGCATGCTTTCTATACTCTAATCTTATGTATTATTGAGGGATTAGTGTTGTATGATACATCTTGATATTCATGTATATATAAATCTTGATTATTTCATGGTTTGTATGGTTTAATGCTTCCAATTGACTATTATATTCTACCCATATGTCTATGTATGCTAGAGTAGGATATTCATGTGCTTATCTCTAGATTTAGTGTTTTTGATGCATGTCTATGTGTATTGATGCTATAGATCTAGAGATTATCAAGATGATATGCTTAATGAATGCTATTTTGGTTCATTTGATGGTTTATGCCTATTCTTGATGGTTTGTGCCTCTCCCCTAGTCTAGATAGCTTTATTTTCATGCTAGTAGTGTAGATTTAGTGTAGTGGTAGTATAATGTTAGATGGGAGGACAATCTACTCTTGATGTTTGATGTTCCATGCTTGTGAGACCAAATGGCATATTCCTCTAATATTGTGTTGTATGTGGATTGTGAGCTTAATGAATGATTAATGACTAGTTATGATATGTTGTATCTTTCACATGTGTTTAGACAATTTATTCCTCTCCCAATAGATAAATTGTGGCCTCTCACATGATGTTTAGATAATGCATGTTTAACTAAGTCATCCTTATGGATTGCTTGGACTATGAGCTTAATGAAAGGTTCAATGACTTGATTTGATATTTTGTTCTCTTTACATGATGTCTAGACAATATATTCCTCTACCAATAGATGTATTGTGGCCTCACACATGTTGATTGAGACAATTTGCACTTGTAAAGTCACCCTTACCAATTGAATGTCTTTTACACACACAATATTGTTGCAACACATTCATTTCCTTCATTAGTCACTTGATTATGGTTTGGAATAGTATTGTTTGGTGGTGATCTCTACACCCCAAGACCTTTCCTTCTTACTTACTCTTTATCTTAATGCATTTTAATTAATTCTTTTCTAGAAGTAATCAACCAACCTAATTCTCTTTTGCAATCATTTGGTACGCTAGAGTCGAAGTTGAAATTCCAACACGTATAATCCCTTGGGACGATCCCTACTCACTCTTGCTATGTTAGTAGTAGTGTTGGTAGTGGTTTTTATAAATTTAAATTTGACATAAAAGGCTTTTCTTGAACCACACATTCACTACATTCAGTTTGGCGTATTGGAACGGCCGTCGTCAAACGACGAGGTTCATTGGATGCCATGGTAAATTACAGCAAAAGGCAAATAAAATCTTTATAACAAATCAAAAAATCGATAGATTAGAGAGTAACAATTAAGTAAGAGGGAGAAGTATTAAAATAATAAGACAATAGAAAATTAATATAAAGAAAAATAGTAGATAATGTGAATGTAAAAAAAGAAGTAATAATAAGGCAAAAAGATTAAAACAATACATATTCTAAAACTTAATGTTCAAGTACTGAAGACAATTTAACTTCAAATTTGCTTGTGTTCAACAAAAAATGAATAAAGATAAAACTCATCACATGTCATCCAAATCAGTATCATCTTCACTAAGCAATTCTTCTTCCTCGTCTGAATTGTCTTCAATGGAGATTTCATCATTGTCTTCAAGAAAGTCAAATTCATAACGTGATTCTTGACTAGTTTTAAGAATTATTTCAGCATCAATACTTTCAACCTCCAAGCCATCCCTATTTAAAGGGAGTGGATCCATGTCAAAGTCCGCCGCCTCAACAACCCTATCCACAATACATGGTTCATCCTCTTGATATGCTGCAGTACACATTTTAGCTGTAAGTCTGCTATCATCCTCTATTTCAGGAACATCATAGGAGCTTCTATGTGTTATATCTTGAATGACCTTCCACGTCCCTCGTAATTTGCTGTCTTTGACGAAGAAGGCTTGTTTAGCTTGATTAGCCAACACAAAAGGCTAATTTTTGTACCATTTACGGGCTATGTTTACGCTCCTGAAATAAGTATCACTCTTAATACCAGTCTTTGTGTTGAACCAATCGCATTTAAATAGGACAACCCGCCTTTTCAAAGGGTATTGTAACTCAATGATATCTGTCAAGATGCCATAGTAATCAAGGTCCTCTGTTTTGACTAACACACCACTATTTTGTGTTATTCGATTTCTCTCCCTTTCCTTTGTATGGAACCTAACCCCGTTTACAATGCAATCAGAATATCGATGTATCCGAGATTCAGGTCCATACGCTAATGAATAAAGGTCATCATTAATTGTTAACTTGTTATGATAACGCTCTTTCTTTATCTACGAAAAATTTGTAGAGTGTTAAAACTAATGCACAAGGACACAACATCTAAAAGAAATGGTAGGTATGTCAATCACATTATAGACTTACCAGTGTTTCCAACCATCTAGGAAATTTTTTTGCGTGTCTGGATTGTACATTAACCGTATTTTCTTGCTCAAGTGCAGCCTTGTGTACACTAAATAATTATGTGATATTAATATATGCATTTTATAATTTATAAGTAGATAATTTAAAAAAAAAAAATACAATATATAACTTACAGTGCGTATGACTCAATTTCTGGACAATTATTTAACACGTAGAATCGAGCCTTTTGCATGCTTGCAATGTCAAGTATTTCTAAACTTCCAGACCCTAAAGGACGAACCACTTGCCTTAGCTGTGAAAAAGTGGACCAATTGGTACGATAGTCGCCCTCGTGATTTCTTTCTTCTCGATTAAATCGTGTCTCAATCCCTTGAAGAAACCTTGAGCAAAATGTGACACATTCATTGTCCATATAAGCTTCGGCAATGGACCCTTCAGGACGTGCCTTATTACGCACATAAGACTTAAGAGTATGTAAAAACCTGCATACACATCAAAATACTTATACATAATTAAATATCATGTAATGCCCCCAAAACATTTTATGTATTAGAAATATACAGCACCTTTTAATGGGATACATCCACCGATATTGGGTAGGTCCTGCGATGATAGCCTCACGTGGCAAATGCATAGCTAAGTGCACCATTATGTCAAAAAATGATGGAGGAAATATCATCTCTAACTTGCATATTATAACAGCAATGTCCCTTTCTAATGCCTCTAAGACATCCATTTTAAGGGTCCGACAACACATCTCCTTAAAGAAAAAACCAAGCTCTGCTATCACATTACAAATATTAACGAGTAACAATCCCCGTATAGCTAGAGGGAGGAGACGCTATAAGAGAACATGTGAATCATGACTTTTCAATCCAGATATCTTACATTCATTGACATTCACACAACGGCTTATGTTCGACGCATAACCATCTAGGAACTTCACCGACTTTAACCAATCACACAATTGCCTTTTTTCATCCTTTGACAATGTGTAACGCGCAGGTGGCATCTCAAATTTCTCACCATTACGCCAAAGATGAAGTTCTTTTCTAATACCCATTTCTTCTAAATCCATCCGACTTTTGAACGTATCTTTCATCTTTCCTTCAATGTTCATTAATGTCCCCAATACGTTATCACATATGTTTTTCTCTATGTGCATTACATCCAAGTTATGCCATAACAAAAGCGTTCTCCAATAAGGCAATTTAAAGAATATACTCTTCTTTGTCCAATTAAGTTCCTCCTTCCCACGAGTCCGCTTCTTATTGTTTGGTCCTTTTCTGAATCTAACCTCGGGTATAAGATTAAGTTGTTCTAGAATATCATCACCAGTCAACTGCTATGGTGGCTGTCTTTCTTCCTTCTCACCATTAAATTGCTTATAACGCTTCCTATAAGCGTGTTCGGATGACAAAAAAATATAAGCTCCCAAGTAACATATCTTCTTTCCATGACTCAAATAACAAGAATATGTGTGTTTGTTACAATTTGGACATGCCATATAACCCTTTGTCATCCATCCGGATGTCATCGCATAGGCGGGAAAATCATGTATAGTCCAAATCAACCTCGCATGCATGTTAAAGTGAGATTTTCTATAGGCATCATATGTCATCACACCATCCATCCACAATTCTTTTAACTCATCGATCAACGGTCGCAAGTACACATCAATGTCATTACCAGGTGATTTAGGACCAGGAATAAGCAATGACATAAACATATATGGTTTCTTCATACATATCCAAGGTGGCAAATTGTAAGGCATAATAATTACAGGCCACATACTATAAGCATTGCTCATGTTACCAAATGGATTAAAACCATCACATGCTAACTCGAGACGAATATTACAAGGATCGGCAGCAAACCAACTATGCTTATTGTCAAATTCCTCCCAAGCTTTTGAATCAGCTGGATGTCTCAACACATTTGTCTCTTTGACGCGTTTCTCCTTATGCCACCGCATGTCTACTGCTGTATCCCTTGACATAAACAATTGTTGAAGCCTGTGTTTCAAAGGAAAGTATCGTAGAACTTTTTGAGGAATTTTCTTACCCTTACCTTCGCGAGACTTATACCTTGACTCACCACACTATGGACAACATTCTTTACCTTCATTCTCCTTCCAGAATAGAGCACAATCATTTTTACATGCATGGATGGAATCGTATCTGAGACCCAAGTCACGTAACAAGCTTTTAGTCTCGTAATATGACTTTGGCAACGTGTTGTCATCAGGAAACAACTCCTCTTTTAGCAACTTAAGCAACATGTCAAAACTTTTGTTGGTCATTCGGCCTACAACTTTCATATGGAACAACTTTAATATTGCTGACAACTTAGAGTTTTTCTGACAACTTGGCCACAATTCACATTGTGCGTCATTTAGCAATTTATTAAATCTTTCATCTCACACATCAACTTCAGGTGGATCTTCTGCTTGTTCTGCTTTAGTGAATGTTCCTATTTGTATATTATCCAGTAGTTCAAATGCATTGTCTTCATTTCCACGCCCCTCATCGGCATTATCCCCATTGTCGGTATTAACATCATATTCTGTATTAACAGTACTAGTGATGTTAACAGTACCCTCCCCATGCCATATCCAATTAGTATACGACTTGTACATCCCACACTGAAATAGATGTTTTTCAACCTCCTTAATTGGCTTATACACAGTATTTTTGCACAGACGACACGGACATCTGATCTTACCCTGCCCATCTTTATGTCTGTTAGCCAACTTTATGAAGTTTCTTATGCCTCTATTATACCCTTCACAACCCCTAGCATGATGATGAATCCAAGACTTATCCATGTAACTAGTTTATCAAAAACAAAATCAATTATGGATACAATAGAATTAATGCATGTTGAATATATATGTGTATGTATAACTCTTTCAATTTCCTCATCCATGGTCCTATCCCATTAAATAGAAACATGAATAATGTATTAAAATAGATGCAATTGTGTGGAAATACATTTATTAATTTTTAACACATTATTTTGTATTTCAATTATGTCGAAATGTGTTATAAACATATATATATGTAAGGAACAACTTTATTTTGAACACATTATGTACAACTATGTTCAGGACAAAAAATGTTATAGCCTCCCAAACAACCAAAAAATGAAGGAACATAATAATTATTATTTTTCCTAAATATAATATCTACCTGGATTAAATTCAAACATATTTATAAGAGAACCTTTCATTTAAACAAATTAAATTGAAGAAAACAATGAAGCTTAAAAATAACATCAATCAAAACATGAACAAACAATTCCGTATAAAATACAAAACAGAATCATATAGTTCTGTCCACATATTCAACTATATATCACAATGTTAAGACAAAGCCAAAACCTAAGAGATCAAAAACAAAAGCCTCATTTCCTAGTACTTCATTATCTAGAAGTGAACTAATTTCTAATGAAAAATCACTAAATCTGAACCAAAAGGAGGATAAAACAACACTATTTAGTTCAAATCCAAAGCCAAACAAAACCACACGTATATAGAAACAAGATGTTCAAAAAAAAAAAAAAAAAAAAAGTAGACTTAAAATCTAATCAAAACACATGGAGACAAATTTACCGAAACAAATAGAAGAGGAAATTAAGAAATCACAAGACATTGAAAATTGGACTGTTTAATTACAAAATCACAAGATCACCTAGTTTACATCCCATGTGGGACAGAACACATCTACGCAACATAAAAAATGGTGTCTTTGGGTTTGCTTTTTTACTTCTAAATTTTGGTATGAATTCTGATCAGTATACTCGTAGTCTTGTATAAAAGTAAAATTTGGAAATTGAGCAAAGGTGATCTATGTACCCGTTCTAGGTCAATTTCATATTGGAGAATCCAATTATGTATAAAGCCTTGAAACTTCCAATAGTTGAAAGAATTAACATGACTACAATTGTGTCCAGGAAAATAAAAATAAAACTAAAAAAATCTGTTATAGCCTCCCAAACAACCAGAAAATGAAGGAACATAATAATTATTTTTTTTTTCCTAAAGATAACTTTTTCCCAGATTTAATTCAAACAAGTTTTTATTTTTGGGCAACACATGAACAGATCTGTATAGAATACAAAACAGAATCATAGAGTTTTGTCCACAACTTCAACTATATGTCACAATGTTAGATGAAACCAAAACCTAAGAGATCAAAAACAAAAGCCCCATTTCCTAGCACTTCATTATCTAGATGTGAACTAATACAAATACTCACACACACACACATATATGTATATATAAGGCCATAAAAAACATATGTGTTAAATCTATTAAACTGGTTTCTTTTACTTTTTGAACAAAGCACGTTGAGTTAGATATAAAAATACTCAACAAATTACACCACACACACAAAACAATAAATAAAGAGATAACTCTAGCCTCACCAAGCCAAAAAGCAAATATACAAATCTAAAAAGCAACGGGAAAAAAAAATTAAATATAGAAAATAAAAAACACTTACAACACCCGTAGAAGAGTAAGTAGTGACACTGAACTTCTAGTCGCTCTAGTAATCCTTATAGAGAAGATCTACGGCACGAAACAAAGAAGCAAATGATAGAAAACATTCCAAGCTATCAATCCAATCAACTGAGACAAATGAATGGGGTATTCCAAAAATATAAAGGATGGGCACTTTATGTGTTCAACTAAACATTTTGAGCTAATGCAAAATTTACAAATCCATTAAATTGACAACATTTTTGGCTGCACAAGTGGATTAGTAATGTTAGGGATTAGAGATTTTCTTAAATACACAATACACAAGTGTTGCATTCTATAACAATTGGTTACCAAAAAATTGTTAAAATAGCTCAGTAATCTTTTGAAAAATAAAGCTTGAATTTGGTATTTTTAAAACTGTAAGATTAGCAATACAAAATAATAGGGATCATTGAGTCACTTGTTGAATTTAAAGTATTATAGGAAAAAAAATCCCCAAGAAACAATTTAGTGACAAATAACAATTTAATAAATAGCTAGTGAGTCAAGCATAATTAGGGAAAAAGTCCCAGATATTGGATCAATTTGGGGTGACCTGGGAGGCACTCTCCTAGTTGGTGTGACTTTCAGCACCACTCTAACCAATTCGTGGGCACCAAGACGGGGCGTGACACCTTCTCCTTGTCAGATAAATATATATATATATATATATATATATATATATAGATATATACATATATTTTTTATATAATACTAACTAAAAAATGAAAGAAGAAAAAAAAAAAAAAAAAAAAAAAACAAACAAACAAAACAAAACCCTCTCTTAAACATCTTGTGAAGCTAGAGCCAAGTCTGCAGAACTGGAAAAGGCAGAGTGATGGATTAAGCTGTACAGTCTGAAAATAACATTTGTCCTTGGACACATACTCTGCACTTCTTCTTATCTACATGATACACTCTAGTTATCAAAAAAAAAAAAAAAAATTTGTTTTGTTTTGTTGGCTATAATTATCAATTAATTAGCTTTACAGTTAACTTGCACTCTACTTGTGGATAAGAAGATCAATGGGATATAAAGTTTTGTTTATACATTCTGTTTTCTTGTCCAATAAAACTTTTTTAAAATTTAGTTCCAAAAGAAGATGGATACAACTCAGGCCAATAATTTATAATACTACTAAATTTAGTTTGTTATGATTTTTTTTTTGGAAGATTTTTTTTTTTTCCAAAAAAAAAAAAAATATGTTAAAACCCATCAGTACCATTTAGGTTAATGCAAAATTAGAATATTTCCAGAGCCATAAGAAGAATATTCAAAAATTAAAAAGTTGGGTTTGTGAGAAGATGACGGACCTGTTGTAGGGAGTGTCTAGAGTGGGAAAGTGGGTGAGATCAGAATACAAAGAAGGAAGAAGAAGCTTTGTCCACCATTGATGGACTAACTTTGCTGCTTCCCAATTGAAATGAATTAGATGTTCACCCAATTAGACAAAGAAGAAGCCAATAAACTGTAAATTATATATTATTAAGATCAATCAACAAAACCCACAAAAAAGGATCGACTTTCCAGCAAGAAAATTAAATTAATGAAGTAGCTTAGTTATTAGATTGTGCAAAGAATCTACTCTTATACGAATTATAAAATTTTACATTATTCTCAAAGTACGCGAGATATCAGGTTCCTCAATGGATTAAAAAGAAAAAGAAGTAAAGACAATTGTCTATTTTACTTCATAATAGCAATATATAGCATAACTCCTTCAAAATATATATATAAGAAAATTTATTCTGTTTTATTTTATATTTTATTTTATTTAATAATTTTTTTTAATAGAAACTCACTCTTACATTTCACTTTTTCTTTTAAGGGATTTAAACCTAGATCTTCTATTTTGAAAGGTAAAAAAGTGCCACTATTTTAAAAGTAAAGTTTATGTTTTGCATGACAATCATATGTTTGAGAAAATTTAGAAAACTTAACTGCAGAAGGAAAGCAGAAGGAATATATTTTTTTAGCCTGGCAATTGGTTGAAGTTTGATTAGAAGTTAGAGAGTAGGTAGGCGACTCCAATAGAAGCTCACACACCAACTGTAGGGCTTCCCACCAACTGGGACATAAAGCACGTCTAGCATAAGGAAATTCCTAATGTAATACCATAAGAAAATTGAAAATTGAAGTCCAAATTATTGCGCTTAATGTACAATTTGGAAGGATGAGGGCGACAAGAACTTATCTTCTAATTTCAAGTTTTAAAAATCTTCTCCAGCATTCCACAATTCTAAATCAAAATAAAAGTTCAAAGAAGACCTTACAATTCTTCTTTTTTAATTTTTTTGTCTCATTTTCACCAAAAATTTAATATTCAAAGTTAATCATAACTTGATCGTAATCCAAATACAGAGTTCCATGCATGACTACTTACCAAATTAAATATTGATCTTTGAACCCACCACCCGTTTTCCTTTTTGTTACATTTTTTTTTCCTTAATTTCGTTTTGACTACAAATATGGTTGTTAAGCAGTGAACAATAAAGCGAACACTCAAGGTTTGTGCATCTAAAACATTCATGTTAATTATATGCATGTGTATATGTGTGTATATAGTGAATGTATAAGCAGTTAGGGTTCATTAATTGGGCAATAAGGGAATTGAGGAGTGAAAACTACCGGCGGTGGGATTGATGTTGAAGACGGTGGAGAGTGTTAGAGGACTCGTCGATAGGAGAGTAGAGGATATCAGGAAAGATCATTTCCGGCTGCTGTTGTTGGGGGGCTCTTCAATAACTCTATGTTGATACCCACTTTTGCGAAAGAGAAAATCAGTTGGCAATGACTTCAATTGAAAAGAAAGAGATCGATATTGGGGAAGACTATACAAGTTTTTCAGCACTAGATGTCATGTAAAGGCAGAGGGATCATCATCATCTAAGATAGAAGACGGAAGGAGAAGAGCTAGCTAGGGCAAGCCTTCAGAAAGAGAGCAGAACAAGTTTAATATAATTGAGAGGGTTTTGCGCAAGTGTCCCTTGTGGGCAAAATATATATATGCTAATTGACCGAAACTACATTATTTTAGAAGGATAGTTTTGTAAAATTACCTGGTAAGTAATCAAGGACGGTACGTTTACCGTCCCAAAAGGCCATTTTGATAATTTTTTTATTAAAAAAAATATAAATATGGCGCTAAATTTTCGCGCTAACAAATTGGAGGGGGGGAATTATTTTTTTTTCGGTCTTTTAGGCTTTTTTTGGGTAATTTGGGACAAACTGCCTCTTCCGTCCCAAATAAACTACCTTTTTGAGATAAATTTGAAACTGTCCCTAATTGTCCGTTCCTATTGCCCAGAATTCTTGTAGTGTTTGTATCTTGATAACATGTCTTGTATGATAACATGTTCACATGCTCAGGTGTTGTGAGACGCCTATTATTTGTTAAGCATACCTTATGTGTATATATATGCTTCCTGATAACATAGTCTGTGTCGCTATCATGTCTTGGTGTGATATCATGTCTATGTGCTTATGTTAGCATGCCTATATGCGACGTATGTCGGCATACCTTACGTTTTTCATTCACGTGTATTGTCATACCATGTACTTACGTGCTTCTTGATAACATGTTTCGATTTGATAACATGTCTATTTGCTTATGTGGTAACTTGTTTAGAAGCTTAATTTGACTGTTTTAACGTATGATATATGCTCATTTGCCTTACATGGTACCTGTTTGTTATCTTAGCATATAGTATATGCTCATCAGTCTGAGTAGATTACATACACTTATTCATCTTGACATGATTATATGCAGCATCTTATCATGCTTTACGTCCTTCTCCTGTATGCACTGACATGCTATATATGACCTTACTACTTGTATGAGTAGATAGTTTATTGCTATGTTGCATGCTAGCTGTTTGCTTTCATGTCTGGTTTTGGCATTGTCTCTAAGGATCTGTCGTATCCCTTGGATGCATTCTTGTTTCACGAGTTTTTTCCTTGGATAGGAGAAATTCATTCTATAAGGACCCATGTCGGGAACCTTCTTGTCTGTTCTGTCAAACGATGCGAGTTAGGCTCATGTGAGTGTAGAATCGCAGTTCTTGTTTGGTGGAGTGAGACATGGGCCAGGGAGGCACCATTTCATTTCTTTTTCCTTCGTGGCTTCTAGATCTAAGGCCTTAAGCGTATGGTGCCAGTGTCATTGTTGTCAGAGTTTTGGGATTTGCTACCCCAACTCTCGCAGATGCCTGGTTCCAGTGGTGCTTTTGGTAATGATCATTTTTGACATTGATGTCATCCGTATCAAGAGGTTTCTCAGAGTTGACCTGGTTTGGGGCATGTTATGAACTAGTGGCTTATACCGTCATGCTACCTTGCTGACGAGTAAGTGTGGGCGGCATCTGGTCACTATTCGTACTGCCTTGTCACTCTCTTCTTTTATCGTGTTTCCACATTTTGTTGGCTTGGGATTCTCTCGGTGGTTAACGTTGAGTTAATGTGCCGATTCGTATGAGGTGTTGTCTCAGTTCATGTTTCGAGTTCCTTCAGTTAATCTGGAAACTTCTAGAGTTATCCTTCAGTGCTTTATGAGCTGTCCTTGGTTTGACCTTTTGTTTGGTCCCTGCTCTGTTCTTTTCTGGTATGTTTTGAATTTCAGGGATGAAATTCCTTTAAGGAGGGTAGGTTGTAACGACCCGGTCATTTACCTCCCTTTCCTTTTTCCTGAAATTTTACGGATAAATTTTTTTCGTTTAATTTTCTTTTCTGAGCTCTGTTTCTTGTCGCTTAGTGTCATCTCGAGTGCTCGAAAATAGTTTCTGAGACTCTTTTTCATGGATTGACAACTTTCTTTGAGGACCGAGTCATTTCTGCATTTTCACTTTTTGGACACTATGCGTCTTTCGTCCTTTTCCTTATTTCGTCTTTTTCCCAATCTATCTTTTCCCCGTTTGTCACCTGTTTGGTAAAACCTCACTTTTCGTGCTCGGAGTTCTTTTTTGACTTCACGTGTCTTCAGCTTGAGTAGTTTCCTTGAAATACGTATATTTACTTTTGCAAGAAAGTACTCTGGTTGCTCCCGGTGTCCATAGGGGCATAGATGCACAATTCTTTGGAATTATTTTCTTTTCTTGGGGACTTTTTCGTAAATATCTTTTGAAGATATTTTATTTCAGGGGTATCTAAGAAAATATCTTTTTGGAAGATATTTTCATTCTTGGGCAGTTTCGTAGTTAACCCTTTTTGTAGGGGTTATTGTGCAATTAACGAAAGTAAAAAATCCACTTTTCTGGAACCGGCAGGGCCATTTAGGGGCAGTTTTTGAGACTTACTATAAATAGGATGCCCTAAAGTGAAAAATTAGATTTTCACTCATCTTCTCCATTCTCTTGGCCGGCAGCCATGGGAGCTCCTTGGCTGCCACCCTTTCTCCCCATTAACCCCTATTAGAAACCATTTTGGGCAAGTTTTGAGTTTGGGTTTGAGGCCAAGTTTGGATTTTCATGGGGCTTCTTGGAGATTCATGTAGATCGTGTAGTCCCCGACAAAACCCTTCGGTTTCGGCGTATTCGGAACACTTTTTTTTTTCGGTAAGGATTTGAGGTTTTCATCTCAAATTGAGGTAGGGGGTGTTATAATTTACTTTCTTGCTCTATTACATGCTTGTGATGCTTATTCAACTCAATTGCATGCTTGGATATTAAATCTAGAATTTTTGATTATTTATTTTCTAGTATGAAATTTAATTTTTCCGGTGAGTTATAGCATGTTTTAAACTTGTGGCTTAACACTATGTTACCCCTTGATATATAGATTGACATATATTAAATCTAGATTATTTGGATAAGAAATGAAGATTTTATTTAATATTTATCTTGAATAAAATATTAAATCATGTGACCTTATCTAGCTTTAAATCAACATGTGATAGCATATTATATTAGGCATTCGCATGTTCTTCAAAATAGATTAATTTGAGAGTAATCGGAGAAGTTTTGAAATCTTGTAATATTTAATTAATTAGATTAATTAAATTGCTCCAAGTGTACTATTCATCCCATTGGATTTCCGACTTGAAATTCTTGACATGCATGTTATATAGTTACACATATATTAAATTTAGAATATTTGATTAGGTATTGAAACCTTTCAATTATTATTTTTCTTGTATTAAAGTTTAATACACATGGCCGTAACTTGTATAGAATGTACTTGTATCATGCTCTTAAATCAAGTCTTGACATGTTTAATAACATATATTAATTTGAGATCATTTGGACGAGTTTCAAAATCTAGAGATTTTAATTTAATGAATTAATTAAAATCCATTCAATGGTTCCATGAGCTAGATTAAGTTTCTAACCTTGTATTCATGATTTCCTTGGCAAGTTCCCTCACGTGTATCAAATCAAGAATAATCGGATAAGTCTTCAAACTTATATTTAATTAATTCCCTCACATGGTTGCATCTTGTATGTAATGGACTTGTAACTTGACAATGAACTTGGCCTTGACATGACCTTTGAAATAACTTGTTCGTAGAACATTTGGACTTGCCATGTAACCTTGGTTTCATTAATGTGCTTAATGAACATGCTCATTTGTTTCGGAATGGTTTATTCACACATGTGTTGTTTAGTATACAATTGAATCATGTATCTTATACTTATGGTATATTTGCTTCGATGGATTCTATATGCTATTTATCTTGGTTGTGGTCTATATAAATGCACACATTGATTTCTTGACATTTCACATGCCATCATAGTTGAGAGCTTAGGGCATGACTTGTGTGTTCCAAAATCTTAGTTGTGCATGATATGTGGTTAATGCATTTCTTGTATTCTAATACAATCTTGACTTGCACAACTTGTTGATTTTGGGACTTGGGATATCAATCAAGAATTGTCATGGCTAGGACTTGGTTCTAGTACGGGGGATTGTCCTTCTACACTATAGTGCGCATTAGGGGAAAGGTACCCATGGGTTAGTAGCCCTAAAGTGATTTCAAGAGTACGGTTTTAATCCGGGCGATATCTGAGTTTCCACATTGGTTATTTCTCTCTTTAAATTTCAAGTTGCTATTCCTTGAAGATTTAAACTTGTCGTGTTATGTGAAATGCACCAATCTTGTTAATTAGCATAGATTTTATGCTTTGTTCTTGATTCTATATATAATTCATATCTTGTAAGTTGGAATGCTCCAATCTTGTTTAATCACATAGATATTATGTCTTGTTCTTGACTTCATGTATTATTCCTATCGTGCTAATTGGAATGCTCCAATCATGTTAAGTTACATAGATTTTATGCCTTGCTCTTGGTTTCGTGTGTTATTTCTGTCGTGTTAATTGGTATGTACTAATTATGTTAATTTATGTTCTAGTATCCTTCCTATCGTGTCTTTGGATTATCCCAATCTTGACTTGTTTCATATATGTATATATATCATGATTCTTGTTGCTTATACTCCATGGTAGCTTAGGATGATCCCTAAGTCTAATCTTTAATATAGACGTTAGGTGGCATGATCCCTTTTGAACTATATCATGTTAGTCCTAAAAATCTCTAAAGAAATCAAGTCGATGCATGCTCATCCCCTATGAATAAACTTGTTAGTCTTGTTTATTCACCCTGAGGTTGTTGGGTGTTTTACAGGTAAAGAAGCCTTGTTGTGGGATACACAACACTCTTAGATAGGCTAAAAGTCTTGAAGTATTTTTGATGACATTGAATATGCATATGGTAGCATATCTTGTTTACTTTTGTTTATTTTGACAAAACTTATACTTATTATTTAAGCCATGTAATGTGCACTTAAGTGCACCTTTTGACACTCTTTTGATGTGTATGTAATGAGGCCAGAGGCCAATATTATATATTATGTATGTTATGCACTTTTACTTATAAACTTCATTATGGAAATATTGAAAATTCATGAGATATTATGTTATTTTCGCACCGGTGCATGCATTGTGTATGTAATTCATCCTTTAGCATTCATTTCTCATATGTGAGGTGTGGCTAAGAGCCAAACACCATTTAGTTTCCATTTTTGCATTTTAGTTCACACATTGCATTTTTGGGCTAAATAGTAAAATCCGAGCCTTTAAGGGTTCATTTTCAAATCGGGTGGTGCAAAGTGTGTTCTGGCACCTCCACTAGGTCTCATTTATCTTGTATGAAGTGTGGCCATGGGCCAAACAGTCATTTGAAACCATTTTCTAATTTTGGTTTCCATATTTTTCATTTCAAGTTCATTTTCACCTTTTTGGCCGTTGGGGGGTCGGATTTTGAATCGGCCATTTCTGGGAGCCACGGACCATTTTCGTGTGCTCAAAATCACCATTTACGTCTGTATGCATGATCTGTTCTAGGGGCATTATAGACTTTTTACTTCAATTTTATTTTCTTCTTTTGACATGGTCGCCTAGAAAACGTGATTTTAGGGGGGGTTTCTTCTTTGTGTTTTTCCAAAAAACATCGTCTTGGTACCGGAAATCCCTCGTGAAGTTTCAGCTTCCAGTTTTCATTTAGCAGCTTTATGACCCTCATGACCAGATTTCTTTGAGGGGCATTTTGGGCATTTTATAGTGAGTTTTTTTCATTTTCGTTTGCGAAGTCGGGTAGAAAACTCGATTTTAGGGGGGTTTCTTCTTCATGTTTTTCCAGAAAAACTCGTTTTGACCTCCGTTTCAAACCTCAGTTCTGGAAAATCTGCTTTGGACCCTTGCTGTCAGCATATGCATGCCATTGGGCACAGGCATAGGCGCCGGTGGGCTCGTGCATGGGCGCCGTGTGCGCCATGGCCTTCGTCGGGCCGCCGCGACGTCTCAATTTCAAACCCTCGTTTCTCCCTCGTCCGGACTCCAAATCGAGTGAACTTTTTTTTGAACTTGACTAATCTTTTGCTATTTTTCCAACGGTGTGCTCGGTTGCTGCCAGATCTTCCTGGATAATTACCAGTTTACCCTTTTAGCCTTAAGTGCTTGTTTTTCTTCGTTAGGCCATTTCTCCTTCGTCCGGACTTCGAATCATGCGATTCTTGAGTCCATCCTGATTATTTTTTATTGTTTTCTAGTGGTGTGCTTGGTGGCACCGGAATCCATACTTTTAAAAATGACTATTTTGCCCCTGGGGGCTTATTTGTCATATTTCTGATCTTTTGCTTCCGCATCAGTTCTCATTGAGTTCCACGACCTCATGGAAGGTCACTTTGATTTCTTAGGGTCTTAGAGGTTTGTTATGCCTTGGGAGACCGTTGTCTTGTTTCTAACTTCCGCATCTTGGATCTAGTTCGGGTCATCACAAGACACACTGGGTTGAAAAATCCAGGGTCGTCACAGTGGGCCTGACCCACTCTTATTTTTACAGGTGTTCATCGGTTCCAGGCTTTGTTTTAGACTTGGGTTGTACTTCCAATCATTTGAGTTCAGTGGGATATTTTAGGGGTCCATTAGATGGATTCCCGAGTTGTATTTTCGGAGAACAACTTGTATCGGAAGATTTTGAATTATCAATGAAAGTTATAAGTTTATCATTTTAGTTCTTTCAGTGTTTTTATTTATTTTTGTTTATCATATTTAGATTCTGTGTTTGATTATTGCTAATTGATTTGATATCCTCGGGTAATCGGGCGTGGGCCTGGCCAACCCGCATCCGGAGATCCGGGGGTATCACATGCTACAAAAACTTCTTCCTGCAAAATTTCATTTAGAAATGTACTTTTAACATCCATTTGAAATAATTTGAATTTAAAGTAACATGCAAGAGCAAAAAGAAGTCGAATAGACTCAATTCTAGTAACAGGTGCAAAAGTCTAATCAAAGTCAATTCCTTCAACTTGAGTGTATCCTTGTGCAACTAATTTAGCTTTATTTCTCATCATAAGGCCTTGTTCATCAAGTTTATTTTTAAAGATCCATTTGGTCCCTATGATATTAACATCACTAGGTAAAGACACTAATTTCCAAACATCATTCTTCACAAATTAAAGCAATTATTCTTGCATAGCCGTAAGCCAATCAGAATTTTGAAGAGCTTCATTAACATTGTTAGGTTCAAACTGAGCCATGTGACATGAGTGTCCTATATCATCTATAATGCATGAGTGTCTTACATCATTACAGACTGTACTCCTAGTACCATGCCTATCCCATGAACCTATTACATTTTAAACTGAATGACTCAATCTAACTCTAGAACTGCTAGATATGGGAATATCTAAGAACAGTGTAAGAATTCCTATATGTTCATCAGTGGTGACCTCTAATTCCTCATCCTCATCTTCTTCAACCTCTTCACCTTCTCCTCCTAAATTCCCAACTCTTTCTTCCTCATGAATTGTAGGTTCTTTCCTTTCTCCTGCAATTTCAAATTAGATCCTTCTTCATCAAGTTGAGAAGAGGTTATCTTAGATTTTGTATCATCAAATACAACATTAATAAACTCCATAACCACTTTGGTTCTAAGATTAAAAACACACCTTCATCACTTCTAGAGTCAAATTTTCCCAAGTGTTCCCTATCTTTAAGGATATAACATTTACTTCCAAAGACTCTATAGTATTTAACAGTGGGCTTTCTATCATACTACAATTCATATGAAGTTTTTTTAGTTCCAAACCTAAGATAAACTCTATTTAGGATATGACAAGTAGTACGTATTGATTCAGCCCAAAAATGACTTGCAATTTTATTCTCATGAAGCATAGTATGTGTTATACCTGCAATTGTCTTATTTTTCCTTTCTATTACACCATTCTATTGTGGTATTTTAGGTGCTGAAAATTCATACTTAATGCCATTCTTATCACAATATTCAATAAATTCCTTAGGTTCGAATTCACCTCCATTGTCGCTTCTAATTCGATTAATTCGATATCCCTTCTCATTTTGAATAAGTTGGCAAATAGACCTGAAATTCACAAAAGTATCAGATTTTTCTCTCAAATATGTAACAAAAATAAATCTAGAAATATCATCAACCATAACAAGCATGTATCTTTTTCCTCCAATGTTATTAGGTGTTATGTAACCCATTAAATCCATATGAATCAACTTTAAAGGTCAATAAGTGACTTTATGAATAAGTCTCTTATGCGACACTCTAGTTTGTTTTCCTAATTGACATGGACCACATATTTCATTCTTAAGCATCTTCAATTTAGGCAAACCTCAAACAAGATAATTGTTAGACAAATTCACTAAATCATTATAATTCATATGTCCAAGTCTTTTATGCTATAAAACTGCCTCATCAATAACTGCAGAAAAACAAATTAGTGAAGGATCTGAAAACACAACATAACAATTATCAGAAGTTCTAGTTCCTTTCAAGATGCATTCACCTTTTTCATTAGTTACAAAACACCCTTGTTGAGTAAAATTGACTTGAAACTCCTCATCACAGATTTGACTAATACTCAACAGATTAGGAGCTAAACCTTTAACATATAAAATATTTTTTAATTTCCCAATTCTTGGAAATTTGATCTTACCTTTACCACTTACAGTAAAAACTTTACCATCACCAAAAGTAATAGTACTAACTGCGCAATCCTTAAAAGTGTAAACAATGTTCTATCCCTTGTCATATGCCTAGAGCAACCACTATTAAAGTACCAACCACATGGACCAAGTGCTTTAAATGTTGTGTGCATGGCAAGGCATTTAAAGTTCTCTTTCTCTACCCAAACAATTTTAGATTCATTATGCAATGATTTCCTTATTGTTCTAGGCAAAGTGTCACAAGGCTCAACAGTCATAATCCTCTTCTTCCTCAACTGTGAACTCTCAAAATTATTTAATTTCTTTTCTAGTTCAACTTTTTTTTTTTCTGACACTTATAATTGATGTGCCCTTTTTCACCACAAAAATGACATATTAAAATAAGTTTAGGACAATTAGAAATAACATAAGGTTTGGTTTCAACTTTCACAAAAAAACATCTTTAGATTTTTAAAAATACAAATCCTTTGAGGTTGAAGCCAATTCTTTGTTACTACAAGTATTCTCAACTACTCCTTTCAACTTATCAATTTTGTAAGTGTCAATATCAACTTTTTGAAAAGACTTTTTTGATTTAACAAATTCACTACTAAAATTATCAATTTTAAGTTCCAGTGATTTATTAAACAAATTTACCTTCTTAAGTTCCTTTTCCAGAAAATCAATCCTATAAAGAGGATTTAAATTTTTATGGCTAATTTCTTCCAAATTCTTATTAGAGACAAAAACTTCTAACTTATAAATATCTCTATCAAGTTCCATAAGATTCAATTTCTTTAATAGATTTTCAAAATCCTTTTTAAACTTTGACCATTCAATTTACATGCTTGTGACAGAATAAAAAACAGGAGGTAAAACATCAACAGATGAATTTTTAGACATGATGCAAAAATCAACAATAAATCAACAAATATGATCTACTCGGTATATCAAGTAACCCGCTCTGATACCAAATTGTGAAACAAGAGTTACACAGGGTGCAGAAATAATTAGTTGATTTTAATTATGATTAATTCCTTTTCTGACCTAGATCTGATTATTAGGTCAACTTGCTCAATTATGATTGATTAAATTATATGATCAATTTAAACATCCACAATCATAAATATATGTAAAGTAAAGCAAGTAAAAGTTTAGAGAGATTGCACCAGAATTTTTAGCGAGGAAACTGTTTGCATAGAAAAAACCTCGTGGACTATTTAGTCCAAAGTAAACCGATCCACTGTGTTTAAAACAAAGTACACCGAGCTTTGACTCTGACTCACACCCTATCGTTTTAACAAACACCAATTGCTGACAATCCTCTGGCTTTGCGACTCCTCGTCCGACAGCAACTTGACCTCAGACTTATGCTTGATATTTGTAGAAGAGTAGCAGATAGATTAGATAACACTCTTTGAATGCTCCAACCCTTTAAAAGTGTGATCGCTTTTACTTTTGCTTTTCAATCGTCTGAATTTGATGTAGAAGAATTAAATCATGCTTTTCATCCGGAATATCCGAATCTTCAATATAGCTCCAATTCCGATGAGATAGATAACTACATCACTAAATCACTCATGAATATATGTGTATGCTCTCATAAATAAATTCAAAATAATCAGATTTAATTTTCTAAATTTTCTCTCTCTTAAAGGTTTTTTCAAAATATAAAATCGATTTTCCCTAAAGCCTTGAATAAACCAATATATATAACAAGGTTTATATAGAGTTTAGAATATCCTAGTCCCTTTGAAAATATAAAAAATTTCGTGCATAGGACTTGGAAAGAAGTTGGGATCAGGAAACTGAAAGTTCTAATGTTGTCAGAAGTCTTGCTACCGGTTCCCAAATTTGGTACTGGTTCAAGAAGGTCAGAAGCCTTTCCGATGCACTTTGGCTACCGGTTTCCAACTGTGGTACCGGTTCAAAGTTGGCAGTAAACAAATCTTTTATGAACCAAAGGTTGCTACCGGTTCAAGGATTCTTCTACCGGTTCCCACTAGGCAGAATTAAATATTTCGGTTTTCTTCAACCTTTTAAACTCCTTAAGTGTTCTTACTCACTCATATACCTTTCTAAAGCATTGTTCTCATCCTCTCGGAGTGTAGTAAACCATGAACACTTGAACTTCTTCAAATCCGCATCCGATCTTCAATCTTTGAAATTTTGAACCAAAAAATTACAACTCGATTGGACTTGTTTTGACAACGAAATTAACCAATTATAAAATATATCTCACAGATTTAATCTTTCAACCAAATATAGATTAAGGCTACGATCTACCACCCTGTTGGAGGTCAGAGAGAGAAGTTAACAATCCAAATTTTTCTATCTCATTCCCCCTTCTAGTTCCTCTGTGTAAACGATCCCAACTCACGATTGAGGCTACG
The DNA here is from genome assembly GCF_030987335.1 of Cornus florida. Taxonomy (NCBI): domain Eukaryota; kingdom Viridiplantae; phylum Streptophyta; class Magnoliopsida; order Cornales; family Cornaceae; genus Cornus; species Cornus florida. The sequence goes on from NW_026775572.1 coordinate 30,022,386, forward strand.
ATCTACCACCACAACTAGAGGCCAACGGCAAATCTAAAATTTAGAATGGGTGAAGCTTTTATTTTTTATTTTTTTGTCATTTGCTGCGGTGTGTTTTAATATATACAGGCTTTATCATTCTTCCAATTTTGGTTAAGTGATTATTTAGTATATAATGATCCTTATCTTGTAATTTGGGTAAGTGATTACTTAAAAAAAAAAATTAAAGATTTGCTATATAATTAATGATCCTTGAAAAGGGATTTTTTTTTCTTTTTGATACATGAAGTCTGAAAATGATCTGGACATGAATTAAGTAAAAAAAAAAAAAAAAAAAGTTAAAGGGAGCAAGCAAGGCGGGCACGGGGATAAATATTTTATGAATTAAGTAAAAAAAAAAAAAAAAAGTTAAAGGGAGCAAGCAAGGCGGGCACGGGGATAAATATTTTATAACGGTGTGAGAATGGACTATGGAAGTTCAACCCGTCGCGGGTAAACCCGCCCCGTTGCCATCCCTAATTGCACATAATAGAATATACATAATTCCTCTGACTTTATAATTTTTGCAGCTTCAGTGATTGCATACTTGACCAGTTCATGTGAGAAAACCTTTGCTCTCCAATTAATACAATTCGAAGTGCTTCCGCGAGTGTATTCACCAATGTTGACTCCAACCTCACCCCAACTCCGCCAATTCACGACCATCAAGGTCTGGCTCCTTAAGAACCCTAGCAGCCAAATCACCCAACTCAACTCCTGTTTTGACTTCCAGTCCTTTTTCGTGTGAACTCAGAATCGGAGGATACCATTTTTTTAAAAAAAAAAACTTTCTCATTCATTCCAACACCCACAAAACAGATGTTTTGATTATCAAGAAACTGTTTAAGAGACTGCGATTTTGAATCCGTTAAATAATTCATTTGAATCATCAAACACTGACTTCCCGCATAGAGTACCAATATGGCTGCGCTAGTTTCAATGATTTTAACGTCCAGTCCTACGACTGTTCGAAAAAAAAAAAAAAAAAAGGTCGAGTTCTACGAGCTGCATCCGAAGCTTATAATAAAACTCGTAAATGAGAGTGTCAACCATGGATGAACTAACAACTCTTGTCTTAACAGAAACACCTTTCATTTCAATCTCATATATGTATTTCCTAATTCTTGATGACAGCCAAGTGGGTATCATCCTTCTTTGATTAGAACCTCACTTTACATAGCACCTTAATTTGTAACTTTTAACTTTTGGGTGTTTATGAGTTCCAAAACATGTATTTAATATTTATACATATTCCACAGCAAATATGTTCATTCCCCATACAACTTTTGGGAATTTGTAGATATTTGTATCTAAGCAAAGTATACACATTCCACGGTAAATTTGAAGATTACACAATAACTTTTTTATATTAATATATTATTAGCTTCTTCTTCTTCTTCTTTTTTTTTTTTTCTCTTTCTTTCCTGTCAAACAATATTATTTGCTAACTCGAGTAATGCTATAATGCCCAATATGTTTGTTTTTTTTTTTTTTTTTGGGCCAACAAGAATTTTTACAGAGTAAGAATTGTTTACTTCAACAATTGCCACATCAGTTACAAAAATGGATCCGAATATATATATATAATTTTTTTTTCATTTTTCATAGTAAACATACCTGACAAAGACGTCACAGTACCGATAATGTTGTATATTCGATTCTATCAACCAATTATATCTTGTCACAAAAGTTAAATGGTACATATTCACTTCAGTAAATCCTATTGCTATGTGTCAACATTTCATCAACTGATTAAAGCATTGAAGTATTTTTTATCAAGACTAGTTGAGGAATATGAAAAGTCTATAGTCTAGATACATCTCGGAAGTTGGAAGGTCTCAGGAATAGAATTTTGTGCTGGTCAATCCATATTAAATTCAGATTTCAAAGAATGTAAAGTCCCAATATTTTCAATCTCAAACATAATACGGGTATACAATTTAACTGAACCAGACAAATTTATCCACTAATTCCTTCTCCATTCTCAATTTAGTGATATTCCTATACTTTCTAAAGTGCAAGGTCATGGTTATAATATACCGAAAAAAAGGTAATGGTTCATATTTCTGCGGGGGCAAATGAGTGTATAATGATTTCTTTTGCCAAATGAGAAGAAAAAAATAATTTCGTATTAAAACTAGAGGCAAAAGTGAGAAAAACGCCTCTGAACTTTCACCATATGAGCAAAATATCATCCTCGACATCAAAAGTGAGCAATTCAGTTACCGTACAATTACCAAATTATCCAAATTTTGTTTCTTGGAGTGACTTTAAACAATAATAATTTAAAAAATCAACAAAAGCAATATTAAATTTAATTATAAATTGTTAATATCTTCATAAAAATGCATTCACAATTATTCTTAACTAATTTTATATTTAAAAAATATTGCAACACTCCTAAATATGCCACCAAGTAGTAAGTAGTAACTCAGTGTACCCAGGAGCACTAGGCCCAAGGGACCATGTAATAGAATTATTGGCCACTGTATATGTGCATGGACACAAGTGGAAAAATAAACAAAAAAAACAAAACAATGGGACGAAAGATTAAAGTTATGCGGACACTTATGAAATTACCGAAGATTTTATAGATAAAATTATATAGGATTCTTTTAAAATTCAGCTTCACATAGATTCATCTTAATTGGGTTCAATTCTCTATAGAAACAATGTGAGTGTGTGAGCTTCTTGAAGCGACAAAATATAAAAAATGAGAAAAACATGCTCTAATACTTCCTTAATAAGGCCAATATGTTGTGATTATTCCACTAATTTTTTTGTGCTCTTAGTGTCTACCTTTTATCATATTTCTCTCTAATCATGATTAAGCAAAGGAAAAATTGTCTATAAATTCTCTCCCTTGGTTGTATTAAGGTTCATTGCCACCATTACATAACTCGGAAGAAGGAAAATCAGGTATTCTAAGAATTTTTATTTTAAGTCCATTTGAGTATTTACATTTATAAATATTTGTATTTCTTTTAGTGAAACCTCTTATATTACATTTTAGAGTTGATTTCATGTATTATTGATTTTAATTGCAGTACATTTGATCATGATGAAGACGTCGCTTTTAGTTATATTCTTCATGGGATTGGTGTTAGTATGCCTTCAAGCGCATGGCAAAAGGCCTATACCAGATGCACAGCCTGTTGTTCGAAAGTTATATGGAGTACCAGCAGTGGGTACAAATAATGAAAACAAATCAAGTGATACCGCCGATAACAATGAAGAAAAAAAGAATGAGAGTCTTGGAGTTTACAATACGCCTTCCGGATCAGACACAGTAACTCATCATGTTTATCCAGATACTGATTGCCGTCCAGATGATAAAAAATGTCGCCATTAAACTGTTCAAAAGAACTATATATAAATTTATATATGCAAGTATATATATATATAGTAGTATGCTTTGTATAAATGTATCTGTATCAATCCATGACAACTACTGCTTAATAATATGCTATGGAACTGGTTTGATGCTTGTGAGTGTGTGACATTTAGGCCCATGGCCAGTGTGTTTGTATTGAAAGTTAAAACCATATTATATATGACAGACAGCTGGAAGTTGAGTTATGCTTAAAATTTTCAGTCCTACTCTAATTGTAAAAATCAAATCGAAATCATGTTAAGACATGTATATTTTGTTTTTTGGAAGGTAAACTTAAATTTTATAGATATATAGAACAAATATACCGAACAAGTTAGCTCAGGCTAACCAACAAACAAGACCAGCCCATGAGAACACAAGCCCAAAGCCTAAAAAAGGATCAAACCTAAGTCACATAAAGCGGGTGTGGATGCGGCAAAAATTTAAGTTAAGTGGGAGGGAATGACAGCGATAGTGTACGGAGTATGAGAGCGATATCCGTTTAAAAAAATTATGTGACTTAGAATCAAACACATGACAAGTTTACAAAGAAATTAACGTTACTGGTCATAACACATAGGAGAGATAATGGAGGAGAAGTAGGGGCTCCCCCCCCTCCCGGGCTCCTACCCCGCCCACTATTCATATAGAAATTTTTTTATATTTTATATGTGTATATATGGAATTTTTTATGTAATGCCCCCAAAAATTATCTCTTATTTTTCTAGTTTTTTTTTGCTAATTTACTCTTCAAATTCCTTAAAAAAAAAAGTTAAATTTTTCTTGTTAAATTAAATTTTAATTATTTCCTTTTTAAGTAGTTATTTTTCTTACATTTTTTTTTTTTTCTTTTTCTTAATTTTTTTTTCTCTTTTACTCCTTTAAATAATTTTTTTTTCTCAACATTGTGCCCCTAAGGGAAAAAATCCTGGCTCCACCCCTAAGGGAAAGTCCTCTCCTCGCCTCAAAGACTGTTACACATACATAGCAGTTAAACAAGTATATTTTGTTACAATCTTTCAGAAAAACTGTTTAAGAGGCTCGTGTTTTGAATCCAAATATTTTATTCGAATGATCAGACATTTGACTTCCTGAATATAGCAATATCTCTGTCATCACGTTTTTATTGATCTTGATGTCAAGTCCTACGAGCTTCCTCCGAAGCTGATAGTTAAACTCTGCAATGCAAACACCATTCATTTCTATCTTATAATATCCCATTCTTGATGCAAGCCATAAGGGTATAAACCTCACTTAACATAGCGCGCACCTTAATTTGTAACTTATTACAACTGACACAGAGCCCGTTAGATGATATATATATATATATATATATATAAATATACATACACACACCAAGGTTATTAAAATCGGAATTTTACGCAGAATCGTTTTAGGCTCCGTAAAATCGGAATCGTAGAATCGGATCGTGAATCGTAAGATTCTACCAAATTGTGAAAAAATAATTGAAATTAACTTTTTAAACAATAAGATATGTAAAATATAACAAAAATGAGGCCAAAACACACAATATTACATATCCATGAGTTCACAAATCTCAAATCCTAACAATATTTTAAAGTCCGAATATAAATAAAAGAGAATATAACTCAAAATAACATGAATTTACAAATCTCAAATCTTAACTCATCCATCTCCAAAGTTAGAAGCTAAAATTACATATCAAAAGGAATTTTTTTTTTTTTTTTTTTTTTTAACTCTATGCAATTTCCTTTCTTTTTCTTTTTTTTCTTTTTTTCGAAAAGTGAAGAAATAAAAATACCCTTTTGTCCACCAATCCAAGTGTTACGGTGTATGTGACCTTATTAGTCACAAGAATGAAATTAATCAAGAGTTAGCATAACAAAATTAATGAACCACGTGTTAACTCGATCTCATTATATTATCAGTTTAGACTACAAAATTATACCTTGGCTAGCATATCGGCAAGTCTTTTAAGCTTTTAAATTATTTTTAATTTTTAATATATATGATAAGCTTTCAAAAAAAAAAATTAGTCAAATGAAAACATTGATCATGAAACCAAAATTTGCCTAAACTTGTTAGTCACGAGTATGCATCCTTGAGATGTAATTGATCATTTTAATTTTTTTTAATTAAACACAAAAATATATTATGGAACATCAACATGCATTGTCAAAATAATTGATATATATACATATATATATTTCTTTTTCTGCCACTAATGAAAAATAATTTATATTTTATAGAACAAATATTTAACTTTGTATATTATACGCGGGCCAGACCTCTTTTATTTTGTAGCCCAGAAGAAACCAATCAAAAAATTAAAAAAACCCAAAAATAAAGGCCCAAACAACCAATTTTGTAGAATCGGTAGAATCGTGTAGGATTGTACGAACGATTCTATTCCCGATTTTATCGATTCTACCTTTGATTCTACCGATTCTACCTCTAATTCTACCAATTAAGCGATTCTGCTACGATTTGACTTGATTTTGAGTTCTGAGTCGTAGAATCGTGCGATTCTACGACTCAGAATCGTGATTTTGATAACCATGATATACACAGAGAGAGATCATGTAACTTTTGGGTATTTGTGGGCCGGTTACAGTCTTACAGAACATGTATCTATCCGTGTATCTACGTAGCAAAGCACACGTGCATATTCCACAATAAAATGTTCATTCTACTATATAAATTTTTTAACTTCTGCATTAATAAACAAAATTCATGTAACATCTCTTTAATTTTCTCCATAAAACCTAAGGTGCTAGTACTACGAAATTTAATTTAAAGAGTTACTTCGGTTTTACATTAATTTTGTGGTTAGATCGATGAAAGACCATGCATAACCATAAGCCTGAAATTTTGGAAAACATAAATAATTAATTTAAATAAAACCTTAGGTGCTAGTACTTAGAAATCTAATTTAAAGAGTAACCATAAGCCTGAAATTTTAGAAAATATAAATGATTAATTTAAATAAACTGTTATAAGATTGTAGAGTAAATTGAAGTGACACGAATCCATATGAGCTTGTGTAGATTGAAGAACATTCTATAACTAGGCTAGTATTTTCCATTTACACACTAAGTACGCACGCACTCACTCACTCATTCACTCCTACACAAGACGTGCGTGACCCCTATTTATAGGCTTTCTTCGACTTTTGCGAAGTGGGTCATCTCTCTTGATTTTTCTAGAGATAGAGAGAAAAATATCTAGAGATCACGAGGATAGAGATATTTCTAAAGAGAGAAGCCAGTGTTGAAAGCTTCTCTGATTTTAATCCGAGTCTGTAATAATTACTTTTCTAATTCAACCCAATCTCCAATACTTTCTCGATAAGGCCAATGCATTGTGCTTAGTCCATTCAATTTTTGTGCCCTTAGTGTTCACCTTTAATCTCTTCTTCTCACTATTAATCATAATTAGGCAAATGGTTGTAATGTTCATTGAGTCAATTAAATAACTGGAAGAAAGCCATTGCATTTGAGTTGTGTTTGCACTAATAACATATATATGGGTTAATTTTACTGACACTCCTAAAATTTGGCCAAATATCATATTAAAATATTTTTCGAAAATAATTATCACTCACATTGTTTGTATGATTAGTTTTTCACTCATAAAAAAAAAACATAGTGTAATACTTTTCGATAAGGTCAATACATTGTGATTACTCCACTAATTTTTTGTGCTCTTAGTGTCCACCTTTAATCTTATCTTTCCACTATTACTCATGATTAAGCAACAAAAGAAATAAAATTGCCTAAATAATTTCTTCCATGGTTATAATGTTCATTGCCTCATTTTAGCAACGAGAATCATTCATCATTGAAAGTTTATCACAAAAGATCCATCCTGTCGCTGCGATATTTTATAAATCATGTAATTAATGACAATAAGGTATTGTCATTCCCCAAGTCAGCAAATAGTCACCGACATAATTTAAGTGAAAGAAATGTACTTTTAATGTGGAATTTCAAAAAAATCCAAACCCTTAAATAAGACAAAATAATTTTTTCTGTATATGATGTAGGACAAAATTCTGCATAGTTCTACAAGTCTGTTTTCGACAAACCAATAGTGTTTTTTTGGTTGGAAACGAAACATTGAGAAAAACCCAATAGCTTTAGCTTGTGGGTTATGCTGGTTTTCAACTGAAAACCTTCGTTTATGGTTCTGAAATCACATTTTATCGTCTTATACTAGACTTGTTAATTATTTTGAAATTTTTGTTCAAGGCTTAATGAACTCGGATTGCTCTAAAATTTTAGATTTACTATTTTTTATCTATTAGGTTTCTTATTGTAATTTTATGGAATTTTTAGAGAAACTTTATTTTTAAACTTATATTTAGTGTTATTTTCCTTTTGCTATTAGGTTTCTTTATGTTTTATGGTTTAGGTTTCTTCTAAAGTTAGGTTTTCTTTTATTATAAATACATATAGTGCAAAGTATAGAATTAACTTTTATTCATTCAATTAGCAATTCAAATATCAGATTTCTCTAAAATTCTTATTCGTTTTATGGATTCAAAACACCATATTTTGTGAATTCAAAGTAAACCGTTCCTTATGAACAAATTTATCATTATTGTCTATGTTAATTGGTATCAGAGACTTGTCTTTTCTTGAGCTGATGGAAATTGATTTTTTCGTGGCTCTTTTCAAAGTCGAATTTCAAGGCGATAACAATTGCATAACGTTGACGAAGATCGCATTCATTCTCTTTGGAATCACAACTCCATCCCATCGCATAGGCATCCAGCCTACGAGGATGAGTTAAGTGATGATGACGATGAAGATTACGCTGAAGACGTGTTTGGGGGTCATAAAGACATGCAAATATATTCTAATCATGGGGCTTATGATCCTAGGAGTTTTCCTCCTAGTTTTGATGGTCTCTTTCATGTTGAATATTTTCTAGATTGGCTAGAAGATTTTTAGTGGTTCTTTGATTACATGGAAATTAAAGAGGAAAATAAGGTGGCATTAGTTGCATAAAAATTGGAAGGAATAACTTTTATTTGGTGGGAACAATTGCGAGTTTCTCGTGCACGGGTAGACTACAATTTTGGATGAAAATGAAACGTCTTTTGCAAGCCGAGTTTCTTCTACCTTTCTATGAGATTAATCATAAGAAGAATTTTCGTGCTTCATCTCTTGTTGTTGAAGTTAATGCAATTATGAAATTTAACACGGCAAAATAAGAAGATGGTTTTGATGAATTTGAGATTTAAATTGGTGAATGATCATTATTTGAGTAGATTGCAAGTGAAGAAGTTTTTATTTAGAAATGTTCTAATGAAAATATTTTGGTGTTATGCTTTGGAGATTCTCGTGGCAGTGAATAATATGATTTTGTGGTAGGCAATAATTCATGTTATTTGCATCCAAACTCAATGATGAGTTTTTTTGAAGTAGAGGGGACTAATGCAGGACATAATTCTGTACAGTTCGACAAGTTTATTTTTGACAAACCAATAGTATTTTTTTCAATGGAAACGACACATTAACAAAAATCCACTAGCTATAGCTTGTTGGTCGTGCTGGTTTTCAGTTGAAAACCTTCATTAGGGCCCCAAAACCGCGTTCTATCGTCTTATACAAGGCCTATTAATTATTTCGGGATTTGTTCAAGGCCTTAACGAACTCGGATTGTTCTAAATTTTAGATTTAGTATTTTTTATTTATTAGGTTTCTTATTCTATTTTTTTTTTAAATTTGTAGAGAAACTTTATTTTTAGACTTATATTTAGTATTATTTTTCTTTTTCTATTATGTTTATTTATGTTTTATTTTTCTTCTAGAGTTAGGTTTTCTTTTATTATAAATACGTGTACTATAAAGTACAGAATTGACTTTTATTCATTCAATTATTAATACAAATATCAGATTTTTCTGAAATTATTCTTGATTCAAAACACCCTACTTTGTGAATTTAAATTAAATCGTTTATTGTGAACAAATTTATCACTTCTGCTTACATTAGTATATCAAGTGAAAAGTTTATTTGATTTTAATTCTGGTCCTTAATTACTTTTCTAATTCAACCCACTAGAATGCTCTAATGTATACTTATCATTGGGTCATTAATTCATTTGGTATAACCTCGATCTTCTCCCTCAAAGGGAAGCGCGGGATTTTAACTTCATAACAAACATATATTTGTTGGTGTGGTGATTACTTGCCTAAAAAATTTGGAAACATGGTCTAATACTAACACATAAGGCCAATACATTGTGATTAGTGCACTTATTTATTTATTTTTATATATTTTTTTTTTATTATTTTTTTTTTTGCCTAGTTTGGTATGTAAGAATGAAATGAATGAGTATAGAAAGAAGTGGGAATAGAATGGGAATTGTCATTCTCATTTTCTTGTTTAGTTACAAATATAAAATGATGTTGGAATGAATTCATAATCACAATTCTAAGTGGTGGTGGTGGAAGGCGATGGGAGAGATAGAGGCCATGGTCGTGGAGGGTGGCGGCGACAGTGGTGAAAGGTGGTGGCGGTGGCAGTGGTGGTGACGAAAGTGATGATGGTGACGATGGAAGGTGGAAGCAATAGCAAAATGCAACGTTGGTGGCGACAACATCGGTAGTGGAGAGTGGTGGCAATGGCGGTCGCGGTGGTGGCGGAAGGTGATAGTGGTGGTAGTGGCAGTGGCAGTGGCAGTGGCGACGATGATGGTGGCGGAAGGCAATGGAGGAAGGTGGTGGCGATGGTGATAGTGGTGGCAGTGGCAGTGGCGACGATGATGGTGGCAGAAGGCAATGGAGGAAGGTGGTGGCGACGGCGGTGGTGGCGGATGGCAATGGTGGTGGTGGTGGTTTAAGGCGGCGGCAGTGGTGGTGGTGGTGGTGCTCGCGGGGGGGGGGGGGGGGGGATTTATTTCATTCATTTAGATGTTCATCTCATTTCATTTCATTTCATTCCATTCCATTCATGTGTACCAAACTAGGCTTTAAGAGCATAAAAAATAAAAAATTGGAAAAAAAATTTAAAAATTAGTGGAGTAATCACAATATATTTGCCTCATCCAAAAGTATTTTACCATTTTTTTTTTTTTGGATAAATAACGACACACACACACTTGAACCCCTCACTTCCCTTCGGGGAATGAGAGGTTAGGCTATACAATTGAGTCAATGACCAAGTTATAAGTATATATTAGAACATATTAGTGAGTTGAATTAGAGAAATAATTATGGACTACAATTAAAATCAAAGAAACTTTTCACTTGATATATATATAGATAATGAATTTTTTAATCTATATTTTTCTTGTTTTGAAAGATTTATTTTGTTTCATTTAAGGATTTGGATTTTTTGGAAATTCCATATTAGAAGTACAATTTCTTTCATTTAAATTGTGCCAGTGTGTGATGGTATCATATTGTCATTAATGACAATTTTTTCTTTGTGATTAGTGGGAAGATAATAATGTCCACCTTTTATCTTATCTTCCAACTAATCATGATTAAGCATAGCAAAAATTGTCTATAAATTCTCTCTCATCCTTGGTTGTAATGTTCATTGCCTCCATTACATAACTGGAAGAAGGGAAATCAGGTATGCTAAGAGACATTTTTAAGTCCATTTGAGTTGTATTTGCATTTATAACTATTTGTATTTCTTTTAGTGAAACTTCTTATATTACTTTTTTTGGAGATGATTTAATAAATTAGTGATTTTAAGTGCATTTTTTATCAGCATGAAGACGTTGGTCTTGGTTATATTCTGCATGGGATTGCTGTTAGTATGCCTTCAAGCACATAGCAAAAGGCCTATGCCAGATGCACAACCTATGGTTCGAAAATTATATGAAATTAGGAATGAAAGTATTGAAGCTACAAATAATGATAACAAAGATACCGCTAATAACAGCCAAGATCAACCGAATGACAGTACTGCAGGTTACAGTACACCTACTGGATCAGGTTCAGAAACTCGGGATCATATTTATACAACTGGTTGCCGTCCAGATCGTCCGGCGAAAAATTGTCACTAATAAACTATTATGAAAAAGTGTATATATAATAATAGTATGCTTTGAATATATATCTATATCAGTCCATGGCAACTGCTGCTTAATAATAAGCCTATGGCCAGTGTGTTTGTGTTAAAACATGTGTAAACATATATTATATATGACAAAGTTGAGTTATGTTTAAATATTTCTGCCCAACCCTTATTGTAAAAATAATTCATGTTGGTTTGGGATGTCTTATCCAAGTTGCTACACTAACAAATATATTTGTTGCAATCATATATTGAAATTAAAGTAACCATTAGGGCTTTGTTCATATTTCTGCATGTGAAATTACTCAATATTTTTATCTGTTAGACCAAAATATTCCTGATTTTAGCAACAAATTCCATTGAAAGTTTGTCACAAAAGGTCCATCCCTCATATTAGTTTTGGAGAGAGCAAGAGAGAGATGCCCTCAGAAGAGAATCTTCAAGGAATCCAAGCCAAGGAATCATATGATTTGAATTTCCAAAAAAGTGTTCAAGTGGTTCCACATGCTTGAATTTAATTTTGTCATTCCACGAATTTCAATTGATTCACATCGATTACTCATTTATTGTAATATGAACATTTACATGTGACATTTATTATCGATGACAATTATCAAACTGTACTAATTAATAGTTTATTATTTTTATAATTTTTAAAAATATTCATTTTATTTACGAAAATTTAAACAATATATCTTTAAGAATTTAGAATAAATATATAGATTTCTCATGTTACATTTTGTTAAAAAATAAATTTTAAAAATATTAATTTTGTATTTTAAAAATTAACTAATATTATATATCTCCCATCATAAAAGAAATAAGGTGACTTATAGGCTTATAGAAAAACCACATTTTCTAATGCTTAAAAAATTACATTTTTACTATTTTACAAAATATACAATGAACTTTAACTTATGTACAACTATTAAAACGTTTTACACACACAATAGGGAGGTGGTGAGTACAAACTAGGGAAAAAAGAAGAATGGAAATCATATGATTTGAATTTTTGAAAAATAGAGTTTCTTTGGTATGGTCCGCGCGTAATTTTGTCCATGAATTTCATTTGGTTCACAACTATTTCTCAGTTATTATAATATGTTTGATTCACAACTATTTCTCATTTATTATAATATGTTTGATTCACAACTATTTCTCATTTATTATAATATGGACAATTACATGTGACATTTATTATCAATGATAATTATCAAATTGTATTTAATTTATAATTTATAATTTTATAATTTTTAAAAGTAGTCAATTTATTTATGAAAATTTAAACAATATCTCGTTCTTTAAGAATCTAGAATAAATATATAGATTTCTCAAGTTGCATTTTGTTAAAAAACATAAATATATATACACTAATTTTTATATTTTTAAAAATTAACTAATATTATATATCTTCTAACATAAAAGAAATAAGGTAACTTATAGCTAAAACATATTTTCTAATGCTTATAAAATTACATTTTTACTATTTTAAATGTACAATGGACTTTTACATATGTACAAATATTAAAAATGTTCTACACACATAATGGTATACAAATATACAAAAACTTTAGAGGTGCTCCAGCTTTGACCAAATTTAAATTTTGCAGCTTTTGGATTTTTGCTTTCGCTCCTGCTTCTACTCTGTGTGACTTTGGGTATAACTTCTCCATCAATAGAAAGGAAGTGGGGGGTCCAAACTTCATAATGGGCATTTATCGGGGTGTGTGATTATTTACCTTTAAAAAAACATGGTCTAATAATTTCCCGGCCAATACATTGTGATTACTCCACTAATTTTTTGTGATCGTAGTGTCTACCTTTAATCTTATCTTCCCATTGTTACTCGTGCTTAAGCAGAAAGAAAAAATAATAATAATAATAAAAATAAATAAATAAATAAATTGCCTACATAATCTCTCCGTGTGTTGTAATGTTAATTGCCTCATTTTAGCAACAAGTTTCATTTATCATTGAAAGTTGGTCACAAAAGGTTGGGGTGATATTTTCTGAATCTTGATTAATTATGTTAATGACAATATGATACTGTCATACCCTGGTTATCAAATAGTCATTGCCTTAATTTAAATGAAAAGGCAAATACATTGTGATTACTCCACTAAATTTTTAATGCTCTTGGTGTCCACCTTTTAATTATCTTATCTTCCCACTAATCATGATTAATCATAGCAAAAATTGCCTATAAATTCTCTCCCCCTTCGGTGTAATGTTCATTGCCTCCATTACATAGCCGGAAGAAGGAATATCAGGTATGCTAAGAGACATTGTTAAGTCCATTTGAGTTGTATTTGTATTTATAAATATTTTTATTTATTTAGTGAAACTTCTTATATTACTTTTTGGAGTTTATTTAAAGAATTATTGATTTTAAGAGCAGTTTTTCTTTTTTTTCTTTTTTTTTTATTTTTTATTTTATAGTTAAAAGATAAGCTTGTATATATAGAAATGGGTAAAGAATATACATGAGGAACAAATGTCCCCAACAACAAATACAACAGGCACAAGGCCACAAAAAGGTAGCAGGCCGAAGGCACAAGGAGTATCACCTGCTACATCTATTGTATATACTAAAGTAGTAGTTTCAAACAAAGCACCAACCAGACCAAGTATATCCACATCTACGAAATCAGTCAGGTGTGACCTCCATGCATGGAAGAGCCCTTGAAGTAGAGGTTCTGCAGGTCATTGAAGGACATAACTTGTCTTAATTGTGAGCCGCTTCTAAGAGTTACAGAAGCTAACCTTGAACGAGTGGAGGATTTAATCAATGAAATAATGTGCTGAGGAGAAGAAGATTCGTTGCTAAAGGTTCTTGAAATCCTTTCCATCCAAAGAAAGTAAACTGCTGCTGAGAGGAGCAATTTGTGCACCAGAAATTTGCTTGGAATCCATGAGTGGAGCACCAATCAACCAATTCAGCCCAAGTCCTTGACTGATATGTCAAACCTGTGACTTCTTGTATGAACCTCCATATGTGAGCTAAATTTGCAGTTGAAGAACAGGTGGTCCATTGTTTCATAATCTGAATTACATAAGAAGCAAGCATTTGTGTAATGCTTATGCAACATGGGTTTAGAGTCAAGAGTGAAGAATCTATTTTTGATTGCAAGCCATGTAATGGAGCTATGCTTTGGTATGTGGTGCTTGAACCAGATAATATTGTGCCAAGTAAAAATAATTGAGGGGGGAGAGAAGTAAGACATAGTATGGGCAAGGGAGAAGACCAATGTGGGACTAGGTAACCACTCGTGTGTCTTGAGAATCAGAGGGGAGAGGAATGCTATTAAGCTGAGACAAGAATACATGTGATTGAAAGAAGTTAGAAAATTGAATTGAGGGTAGGATAACCCACTGAAACTTGGAAATTATGCTATCAACTAAGCCATAGGTGTCCAGTTGAAGAATTTCCATTTCAGAGAGTTCCAACTGATAAACAATTGGACCATTAGGGAGCCAATAGTCCAACCACATCATGGTATCAGTACCTGCACCCACTCTATATCTGATGAGTCCTCTGGCCAGTCCTCTAAGCTTCAATAGCTTCCTCCAGAATCCAGAACTCAGAGCTGTAGGCTTAATTGTCCAAATGCTTCTAGCCTTAATTAGATACCTGTGAGTCCAAGCAACCCACAAGCTATCCTTCTTGATGCATATCTTCCAAATGTGTCTTAAGCTTGCAAGCATGTTGGTTAGTTCTAAGTCTGGAAATCCCAAGCCCCCATGAATTTTTGGTCTACATATGGATGACCAAGCAACCTTTGCACCCCTCTTTTTCATCTCAATTCCAGTCCAATAAAAACTTCTCAAATTTTGGTTAATTTGCTCAAACACTTTTTTTGGGACAGTAAGATTGAATGGAGCATAGAATGGACTTGATCAATATGGCTCTACCTGCATAAGAGAGGAATCTAGAAGTCCAGCTTTTGATTCTTGCTGCAATCCTTTCAATCAAAGATTGGCAATCCCTTGGGACAATGGCAGATGATAACAATGGTACACCAAGGTATGTAATAGGCAAGGTTCCAGCTTCAATTTGTAAGAGTCGAAGGATAGCATTCTTAGTGGAATTGTCAACACCAGCAAAAAAAGCAAGACCCTTCGATCTATTGATATGTATGATTACTGCACTATTTTTGTTAAGTCCATTTGAGTTGTATTTGTATTTAAAAGGGTTAAGTACAAAAACCTCTCACACTAATCACTATGTACAAGATGGGTAAGAAACCCAAATTATTTCAATTTGTGCAAATAAATACATTATGTCAATTTCGTAATTAAAATATTTAAAATACCTTCATAAAAGAAATAAAAAAATAATAATAAATAAACAAAATTTTCTCTCTCCTCTATTTCTCTCCCCTGACCAATTAACGGGCGATCAATGCTCGATGTCGACGGCAAGATAAACAGATGGTGAAGCAAGGACTCAACAGGACTGAACTGGCCAACAACATGAACTATTCTTACCTATGGAGTCCGACGCTGAACTGGGTATAAATGGACTGAACCAAACGGCGGCCGTAGTGACTGTAGGAGTCGCTATTCCGGTGAGCACAATGAAACTCTTGCAATGTTTGTTTGTCACTGGACATGGCCTGGGATTATCTTCCACTGCTGTTATCCTACAGTTGACAAGTGAGCAAATTTTGCTTTAAATGAATTGTACTACAGCTAAGCTTGACGGTACTATTATTGGATGCTATCTAACTGAACCAAATGCATGTGCAAACCACTTGAATGAACTGAAGTCGAGGTAATGTTTATGAGATCAATATCAAATAATTTGTTTAACCCAAAAGAGTTGAAGCATTATGTGAAATTCATAGCAATCATCACCCCCTGGATCCGCCAGTGATCATCACTTTTTTACCGACTCTTGTACACCGGAGATGAAACGAAGCTCAGAGCTTAATTCACTGAGATCAAAGGTGAAACACAAGCGTCCTTCGTCAGAGCAGTTGCAGTTGTAAAAAGGTTTGAAGCACGATTCAACTAAGATATATACATCGAAACTTGGGCACACCGGACTATTTAGTCTTCGCCAGAAAACACGGAGTTTGAAAGTTGATGGACGCCGGAACTGTTTGGTCGGTTGTGTTTATGTGCTTTCAATTCGGGTCCCTAAAACTTTCTGATGAAGGTTTCCTAAAGCTACTCTCACTGGTTACAATGGATTCCTATGCTTGTTGCCGGTTGAGTCGATGAAGCTCTTGGTCTGTGACCGACACCGTGATGAGTGGAGAGACGGTTTTGAAGAGCGAGAAATGATAGAGATATAGAATAAAATAAAATTCTTGCTTATTTTGGGATTTATATATATATATAAATAAAAAAAAAATTGATCAAAATTGATGATTCAGGAGCAATTTGTTCAAATGATGAAAATCACCGCTATCTCAAAATAAATGTTCCTTTTGGGACGGAGCGAGTAATAAAGAAAGTTATATGTATTTTTTTTTTTTTTTGTAATAGAGGGTTTCTTGCACATAACCTTATTTATAATTAGTAAAATTTCTTATAATTAATACTCTGTATTACTTAAAGAGTTGATTTTATGAATTATAGACTTTAAGAGCAGTTTAAACCCAATGGCTCTAAGTTGTAACTTAGATCTTGAGCTTCATGAAACACTAAATCTAAGATTCGACTCTCTTGGACTGCAAATAATTTCTTAGGGTCACGTCTGCGAGTGAAAACCGAAATTTTACCGAATCCGTGTAAATAATAATAGAGGCAAAGTCTTGAATACCCTGATTACCAGGTGAAAAGAAAAATAGTTCAATTTGAAAACTATATATATGAAATTAGCAATATATGGTTTAGTACCAACAGAGGCTACAAAAATTGAAAACTGCTGCAAGGCAATAAGACTATTTATAAAGGCAAAAGAATCTTAAAAACAGTCGAATTTGGCACAAAAAATAGACTGTTCGATTCAACCACTAGTAAAACTCCGAAAAAAAAATCGAATAGCATTGTCAATTTGGCCAAAAAATGACTTATGTTACTAGCAAGCTCGTGTTTATTGATAGTTTATGTTCCAAGCAAGGCTCGTGTTTACTGATTGTTAGGTTGATTTCAATCCGGAATGGTTCTCCTCGAGTTGAACCAAAAATGTTGAAATTACATCAAAATTTGTGTCAACTTCTCCATTTGGCCTATTTGTGGTCCAAATAGTTTACACAAGTTTTGACAAACTGTTCTACTTATAACAAAAGGGAATAGGAACTCATAGGAGGCTTAGCAGCAATTAAAAAGGAATTGATAGAAAACAGAACATTCAACCTTTAACAAAGCCGCCAACTTGGCACACACCAAAAATAAAATTTATAATGGCACCTGAGCCAATACCACACACTAACAAATTAATCTTGCTTAATTAATTAGCACTAAATCATGTTCAGCAGCTTGTCACCAATCTGATATGCAGCATAAACTTCAGTGATTGCATACTTCACCTCTTCATTTGAGAAAACAGTTGCTCTCCAATAAGTAGAATTCGAACTTCCACTTGTGTATTCACCAATGTTGACCCCAACCTCACGCCCCAACTTTGCCAACCGACTACCCAAAAGGTCTGGCCTTTTAAGAACCCTAGCAGCCAAATCCCACAACTCAACTCCTGTTTCGACTTTCAGTGCATTGTCAGATTTTTTTAGAAGATGAGTTTTTCCACCAATTACAACACCCACAAAACAGATGTTTTGTTCAGCAAGAAACTGTTGAAGGACTTGGATCCTGAATACAAATTACTAGGAGTAACTCCTTCGAATCATCAAACACTGACTTCCCCCATAGGGTAGCAATATCGCTGGGTCGGTACTGTATGTTCCAGTCTGGATCTTAACGTCGAGTCCTAAGAGATTCCTCCGAAGCTGATACTTAAACTCTGCGTTGCAAGTGTCAATTAGATCTTCACGATCAATAACTCTCGTCTTAACAGTAACACCATTCATTTCAATCTCATATATGCCCATTCTTGATAAAATCCAAGTGGGTATCATCATTTTTTTTTTTTAACCTCAGCTCAATAGCACCTTTTAACTAGATAACAAGCCCTTCAGATGTGTGTGTATATATATTCAGACCCATATAACTTTTGGGTTACAGAACATTTATTTATGCATGTATCTTAACCAAATATATATACATATTCATGTATTTATTCCACAGTAGTTATAAATATGTTCATTCCACAATATAATTGTTTGTATTCATATATTATTAGTAAATAAAAGTGTATTCCTACATGCATGTATCATCATGTTTCTAGACTTGGTACAGAAATATGAAAAGTCAAGTTTACTCGATCTAGACACATCTTAGAATTAAGTTGGAATGGACCATCCTTCTTAAATTCAGAATTTTTATTTATTATTTATTTACATATTTATTTGTTAAACTCACTAATTTATCCACTTTTTTTACTAAAGGGTCTTGAGCCCCAACCTTCTATTTTAGAAGAGTACTACTAGACTACTTTCTAAATTCACAAAAACTCCTCATATTTTAAATCTCAAATGGGTTGGGTCAACCGTAATGATCCAATGCCTTGCTTTCTTTTTTCTTCTTTTCTTTTCCTATAAAAAAAATCCATCTTTATTTATTAAACAAAATAAAAAAAAAAATAATTTTAATTGTTACTTAAGGGGTTGAATGTAAGTACGTAAGGGGCCGGATTTGGGCTGGTTAGGTGGGCCATGGGGGTTGTCCATGCCAAATCTAAGATTCTAACACCTTTGCCCGCGCCAAGTACAAATCCTGTAAAATTCATCGCATCTCGGCCTACGCCATACCATCCTAGTTTCACGTGTTTTTTTAGTTTCTTGAGGCCTCCCAAATTTTGATAAATAAGAAAATAAAATGTTATAGTATATGACGGAAGATCTTAAATTATTTATTTTGTTTCCTTAGATAAAATTCTATAATTTTATTTTTATTCTTTAAATTTTAAAGTAGTCTTGTCAAATTTAGGTGAAGTGATTTATGAAACTATAAAGAATCTAATTTAAACTTTATTTAGTTAAAAAAAATCTCACCCTATTTTTTTTTTTTTTTTAGTTAAAAAAATCTCACCCTATTACGTATCACCTCGTCTCTCTCTCTCTCTCTCTCTCTCTCTCTCTCTCTCTCTATATATATATATATATATATATATACTCTTGCTCCCCATGAAGTAAGAAAATTAATTCACACTTTTTATATAAACCGTTAGATTAAATTTAATGGCCATTTAGTGATCTCTTACTCCCTATGGAGGAAGAAAATTTTTCTTTTTAATATAAAACCACTATTATTATTTCTAATTTTTAAATTTAAAATTTACCAATACTATTAATTACAACTATAAAAGGTAAGTACCAAACAAATAAAAATATAAATCGCTTAACCTCTGGAACGTCTCACCACCACTCATCGGAATTTTTATTTTCTTTGATGTCTTTGCTGTTACTTTACATATTAGCAGTCTTTTATACTTTTTTTGCTTACAAAAAAAAATGATGATAGTGGAAAAAAAAAATGATGATAATAATAGCAGTATTAAAGAAAAAATTAAGAAAAACAATTAGTTTACAACGAAAATCTGAAATTTCATAGAATAATATAATTTTTTTGTCGTGAATCTCCTCATTATGTGAATAAATTTTTGTTATTATAGTAGAACTAGAAAAAAGATTTGGTACGACTTATTATGACATATGAGTAATTGGAATGTGTTTACAACTAGTTAAAATCTGGAATAAAATAAAACAAAACTAACAAGAAAGATGAAACAATTTGTGACAAAGGGGGCTAGAGAACAATAGATTAAATTTCTAATTTTTAAATAGCATGTATTTAAGGAAGTATACAATAATTTAAATTGTGAAGTGTTGTGCAAATCACAGGTTACCTTAATTTAATCAAGTGGATAAAAAAATACAGATTTTATTTTAAATTTTTTAATTATTTTTTTAGTTGATGTTTTGTATGTCAATGGTGTAATTTTTAATTTCTTTTTCACACTCAAAGAAATACGCAATGTCAACTTTAGTGTCAAGTCATGGAAGCAATTCTCTAACACTTATAATTTTTTTTAAAGAAAATAAAATTCCGATTAGTGATGAGACGTGATTTCAATGGGTGAATAGATTTCTATTTTTATTTTTTTATTACTTACCTTTTATTGTTATAATTAATGGTATTGGTAAATATTAAATTTGGAAACTTGAAATAGTGATAATGATTTTGTATTGAAAGGAAAAATACAGTGGGGTTTAGAATATGACCATTAGATTTAATCTAATGGTCATTATAAAGAGTGCGGAATAATTTTCTTACTCTAAATGGAGCAAGAAATCACTACTCATATAAATATATATATATATACAATCTTCTAAGTTTTATAATATTTTTTGAAATTTTAACCTTCAATTACGATGAATCCAAGTTAGAATGGGTCGACCCTTTTATAATACCCGGCATGTTTACACAAGCCAAGTCGTTGAACCTTTAAAATAATTCTGCTCACAGAAACACTTTAACCATTTACAAAAATCTAATCATTTCCAAATCAAGTAAAATACATAGCAAAATATAATAAGTTCCAACCTTCAAATCCCATGAATCCAAAGCTAGCACGGGGCGACTCGTTCACAAGGCCTGACCCAGTAACATGACCCGACCCATTCAGAGAGAGAATACATGGTTCTGCATAAGCAGGTGCTTAAAAGGATGAGCGGTGACGATCCTTAAGTTTGAGAATTCCGAATTCCAAACCTGGGTTATCGGGTTTGTTAAGCAAATTTCTGTTGAGTAGGTCATGTGGTCTTGTCATATGCCTCAAAATTACAACATTTTGAGGTACAACAATTATAACCTCCTAAACAATAAAAAACTTACCATATTTATTATCTTTCTCCTCTCTCTTCTTCCATATCCCTGTCGTCTGCACCTCTTGCACCTCCAGCCTCTAATGACGGCTATTATCCCACCCCTCTCAACCTCCTACCACCATCCCCCTCTTCACCAACCACCATATTTATAGAGGCATATACCTCAGTAAGATTGTCCACCTAAACTCATGTATAAATTTAATTTGAACAAGAATCAATATATTCATGCCAATACACTAGTTAATCAAAACATATATATAAATACATGTATATATAATCATAGATTGTTGTCCTTTAATTTTTATCAATTAGTTTTTGTCACGTTAATATATTTTGAAGGCTGATTAATATTTTAAAAACAAAACAAGTTATTTTAAGGAATGAGCAAATATCGTCTTAATTACATGATAGGACGGATTTGGATCCATCTATCTAATAGTCAGTATTAAATGACAAGTGAGGTCTCATTCACTTAAAATGCTCAGTGAAATCTATCATTTTGAGGGGTAAATAAAATGGCAAAAAAAAAAAAGAAAAAAAAATTGCATTATCGAAGTTCAAATTTAGAACTAAATGCTGGTAAGGAACAATTGTAAGCACTCCGCTTAAGGTTGCTTTCGCTGCCTCAGTTTAGCACACATTGAGAGAAAGAAATAACATGAGATTATCTTAGTTTTGAGGATAGAAAAAACTGTTGTAACAAAATTTGACAGAAATCGGCTTATGTTACAATCTAAATTCCCGTGTACTAATTTTTTAACAAATTCCGATCAAGATTGGGTCTCCAAATTGAACCGAGATTGTCAAAATGCACCAAAATTTGTGTCAATCTCGCTATTTGGCCTTCTCACAGTCCAAAAAGTTTATATAAGTTTCACTGTTCCATGCTTACCGGAAAAAATAAATAAACGAATTTCTCTTTTCCATATGGAATTGCAAGTGAAGAAAAGTTCTGGTTAACTTGTATTGTCAATATAGCTTTTCAAGTGTTGAGAAATATATATATATATAGCTTTATATGTACACACATATCACATCACATTATTAATTAGAATAGGAGGTAAGGTTGATAGACTAATTCATGTGTATAATATATACTCACGCATAGATAAATCACATTTACATTCTGAATCACAATTAAAAAGTTTAGACGCAATAAAGGCATAGGAACATTAACTTTAATTATCGAAAAAAAAAAAAAAAAAACATTAACTTTAATTTAATTTCTACTGTTAACTTATTACTGAAAAAAAAAAAAAAAAAAAAAAAAAAAAAAAAAAAATCAATAATTCTTAACAAAAACAACATTCATTTCAATCTCATACATGCCAAAAAAATTTTTTGGAAGGTAATATTTGTCAATTCTTGATGAAAGCCAAGTGGGTATGATCCTTCTTTGATTTCGACCTCCCTTAACATGCACCTTTGTAAACTTATAACAAAACAAAAGCCCTGGTTGTTATATATATATATATAAATATATGCAAAAAAGGATAACACAATTCAAATTGAAACCGAACAGTTCAACTAGATCAGGCCATTCAAATAAAGATAACATGTACTTAAAATAAAGCCAAATTCAAATGAGGATAAGGTAAAGGTACTTTCCCTATTTCAAAAATCTCTCTTCATATCACCAAAAGTTTCTCTTGGGATGACCATCTCCGATGAAGAGTTAAAAGGAACGAGAAATTAAATGCATAATTGATTTTTGCACTATTGAAACCCAAGAATTGACTTGACCTACGGAGGGTACCCAACCGGCGGTACCACCGGTGTTGATTTTGTTTACCATCTCTCTTCTAGATCTCTTGCAAGAACGGCGGTCAGGCGCCGCCGTCTATGGGAAACACATACTAGTTCTTCAAGAAATCATGATTCAGACCTATATTGCCGTTGAGGGCAACTGAGATACGTAAAACTTTTCACATTATATTTGCATTTGCATTTGTATTTGCAAATACTGATTGTCTTTATTAATATGTTATACACTATCAGGCATGTGTCTAAAGATAGCTTTGAAATATATGTCTATATGTGTATAGGATATGACATTTGCATTTTCACATCATAAATTTGTGAATCTTTGACATTTAATTTTACTACGGACATGGACTCACACTGACCAGAATCACTGGTATATCAGTTCGGACATAGATGGAGCTCTAATGTGAGTTATGGTCCGCTCAGAATAGCCTCGTTGGGCCTAGTTTGGTTATGAATAAACGTTGTGGTTGTGTAATTAAAATGTCAGGTGGAAGGTAAGAAGGTAAGGTACTCTGCTTCTTGGTACATACATATCAAGGTCAATGATGGTCTTAATTTTGAGACTAAATTAACGTATATCTATCTATAAATAGAGAAAATCTTTTCCTTTTACCTTTTAGTGTTTACATTCACTAGCCACCTGATAATCAGTAACCTGAATTTGCTTATTTTTATATACCTATGTATAATTATTTGATTAGCTAATGAAGATGTCATGTATATTAGCTATATTCTTTCTTTAATGATCCAAAAAGATGATTCCCCTCCATATTTATTATTTATTTTATATTTTCTGACTCAAAGCAGTTTCTCTGTACATCCTATATTTGTGGATAAACTAGAAAGCATATATGGTAAAGCAAATGTAAAGAAAGTGATAGGTATAATTATATATGGTAATTTGTAATATATAAAAAATTTATGTAGTAGGTAAAGGGGTAAATTTGTAATTTAATAAGGTCAGGGGCTTTTATAAGAATGAAATGAGATAATGCAGTTTTGAATTTCCAAACCTGTGGGAACATCTTTAAAAGGTGGACAGCATTAGATTTGGAAATCAAGTTAGAGAAACAAGCCATACTTGAGTAATATTTTAAGTCTTGATCAAGAAGGCTTTGAAAATGGTTGAGAAACTCAGTATTAAGATCCTGACCTTGAACATTATTTCCATTAGCATCTTCAATGCATACTACCTTCCTTCTATTAGGTGAAGCTTTTTATGAAGCAGGCAGTGTTCTGGTCACCCACTTTAAACCAATCCCTTCAAGAAATTGTAATTCATTCTCTATATCAAGTGAAATTTTTCTTTGATTTTAATTAAAATTCATAATTATTTCTCTAATTAATAGAAGTGACTGAGAAATTGTTTAGACTTGCATCAAACTCCGATATTTAGACTCATGGATCAACAACTACCATGGTAAATTTTCGCCCATTAGATTTTTTTTTTATTTTTTTATTTTTTTTCCTCCTCGAAAAGTGTCACGCATTAGTTCTTATGACAACTTTGCGGATTTTTGTCGCCAAAATTGTCCAAAATTCTTTGTTAGACCAAACTACTATTTCTATGAACATTTTCCTTTGTTAGACCAAAATTCTTGATTTTAGCTACAAGTTACATTAGAAAGTGTCACAAAAGGGTTATCCTGTTGTAGTGATATTTTCTAAATTATTTTTAATTATAATAAAGACAATATGATACTGTCATCTCTTAATCATCACACTGGCATAATTTAAGTCAAAGAAATTGTACTTCCAATATGAAAATTTCAAAGAATCCAAGCCCTTAAATGAAACAAAATAAATCTTTCAGAACAAGAAGAGAGAGTAATTCATTCATTCACTATATCAACTAAAGAATTTCTTTGATACCCTAATTACTTCTCTAATTTGGCCAACTGACGCGCTCTAATATATTATCACTCGGTCATTAATTCAATTGGTATAACTTCTCATTTCTCAAGGGAAAGTGAGTGGTTTGAGTTTCATAATGGGCATTTTTCTTTGTGTGATTATTTTATTTTATTTTATTTTCTGACAAAGTACATAGAAGAGGGCCTCAAACATAGGTACTCGGAAAGTTAGGTGTTCTATCAACTAGGCAACTGGATAATGTCCGTTGTTCGTGATTATTTACTTAAAAAAAGAAATGATCTAATACTTTTTGTAAGATAAGGCCAATACATTGTGATTACTTCACTAATTTTTTATGCTCTTAGTGTCCACCTTTAATAATATCTTTCCCCTATTACTGATGATTAAGCAAATAAAATAAATAAAATAAAATAAATTTTGCTTACATAATCTTTCACTTGGTTTTAATAGTCATTGCCTCATGCTGCAACAATATTTTCTAAATCACAATTAATTATATTTATGACAATATGATTGTCTAATCTCTCAATCATCAAACCGACTGGTATAATTTAAGTCAAAGAAATTGTATTTGTAACATGGAATTCCCAAAGAATCCAAACCCTTAAATATGACAAAGTAATTATTTCAAAGAGAGCGTAATTAATATATTCATTCTCTATATCAAGTGAGGAGTACTGTTTTTTATTTTAATTCTAGTGCATAATTACTTCTTTAATTCAGTCCACTAACATGCTCAAATATATACTTATCACTTGGTTATTAATTCATTTGTTATAACCTCTACTCCATCACAAGGAAATGAGGGGTTTGAGTTTATAATGGGCATTTATTGGTGTGTGATTTTTTGCCTAAAAAAACAAAAACATAGTCTAATACTTATAGTTAAGGCTGATACATTGTGATTACTCCAATAATTTTTTTGTGCTCTTAGTGTCCACCTTATATCTTACCTTCCCACTAATATTCATGATTAAGCAAAGCAAAAATTGTCATTAATGACTATTGTCGTTCCCTGTTACCACGCAATCACTGGCACAATTTAAATGAAAGAAAGTGTACTGGTAATATGGAATTTAAAAAAACAAAAAAATTTAAACCTTTAAATGAAACAAAATAAATCTTTCGAAATAAGAAAAAGAGAGTAATTATTTCTTTCTCTATATCAAATAAAAAGTTTCTTTCATTTTAGTTGTAGCTTGTTATGAAATAAGGATTGAATAGGAGTTTATGAGAATAAGAAAAAAATAAATGACAAGAAAATAAATAGGCACACACACAATCGAGACAATGATTTATACGTGGTTCGGCTATATCTACGTTCACGGGGAGAAGACAGAACAATATTTCACTGTAGAAATAAAGAGATACAAGGCAAAGTGGCTCACACCCAAAACCCAATTACATCTAAACTCTTTCACCCACAAACTGATATTACAAACTCACTCTATTGATTGGGATGCTTTAACACTCTGGAGGGCAAGGCTATTTATAGCCAAAATGGGACACCAAAATGAGGTTACTTGGTGACCACTCAAAAGACTTGCTGGGCACACATTCTTGGAAGCCAAGAATAAAGCTTGAAGAACACATATACATGGAGGCCAAGAAGATGATGTCATGGGTGATGCAAGCCTCAAATTGAGCCACATGTTCAATAAATCTCCACCTTGGCGAAAATTCAAATGAGCCACTGTATCTCTGCAAAACAAACTGTCTTCTCTACAAAACAAATTAATTAACAATTTTAGTTAAGTTTGAGTCATCCTCAAACTTAACCATCGGGCTCTCATTCTTCAACCCATGCATGTCTTGCGCAGCCACAAGCATACCTCCAGTATTTGTGTCAAACTCTAAATGCTTTCCAAAAGCAATCTTAGAAATTCCAAGTTTAACATCTCTTTCAGCAACCTTCTCCAACCGCCCACAAACCACTGGCTGGTAATGAAAAGTCATCTTCTCACCCTTGTGGAGAATTGGACATCCTTGAATTTTCCTCGCATCTCTGTTATGACCAACTACTTGCCTCCTACGCATTTTAATGGCACTCGAATGGACTGACCGGTCCTTTACAAGGGTCGCGATACCAAGTCAAGCTTGAAGAGTTGTGAATTTAGGAGGTGGCCAAGTTTTACATTTATAGAAAGCCACTACTACCTTTCTCTATATAAAATATAGATAGGGCGAGTAGGGATCGTCCCAAGGGATTTGATGGGGTATCGAATTGTGAAACTATGGTAATTAGGGTTAGTAGGTCGAGTGATCACACAATTGATTGGTTGGTTGATTAAGCTAAATTGAATTCAACTAAATAAAATAATATAAAGTAAACAAGAGAGAGAGAGAGGTCTTGGGGTGTAGAGATCACCACCAAGCAATACTTTTCTATACCACTAATAAGTGATCAATTGAGGGTAATGGATGTGTTGCAATATGATAAGGGTGTGTGTGCATTCGGTTGATTCAATTGGCAAGGATGACAAATCAAGCAAGTATTGTCTAAACATCATGTGAAGAGCACAATATATCTAAACAATAGAGCATATATTGTCTAGACAACATGGGGATAGCACAATAGATCAAAACAAGTCATTAATCCTTCATTAAGCTCACAATCCACATACAACACAATATTAGAGGAATATACCATTTGGACTCACAAGCATAGAACATCAAACATCAAGAGTAGATTGTCCTCCCATTTAACATTACACTACCACTATACTAAATCTACACTACTAGCATGAAAATAAAGCTATCTAGACTAAGGGAGAGGCACAAACCATCAAGAATAGACATAAACCATCAAATGAACCAAAATAGCATTCATTAAGCATATCATCTTGATAATCTCTAGATCTATAGCATCAATACACATAGACATGCATCAAAAACACTAAATCTAGAGATAAGCACATGATTATCTTACTCTAGCATACATAGACATATGGATAAAATAGAATAGTCAATTGGAAGCATTAAACCATACAAACCATGAAATAATCAAGATTTATATATACATGAATATCAAGATGTATCATACAACACTAATCCCTCAATAATACACAAGATTAGAGTATAAAAAGCATGCTTGGGGCTAACTCTAGCCCCAAGAGGATGTCTAGCCACTCATGGTAGTGATGATCCAACTCTTAAGGGCTAACTCCATGGCTGCTCCTTGTTGGTGAAGATCTCCTCCAATGGTGCTCTAACTTCCCTCCTTTCTCCTCTCCAAGAATAGCCTCTAAGATCAATTTTCAATGTGTGACAAGAGACTCTCTCAAAAAGTGTATCATATTCCTTATATAGGTAGGTCAAATACACCCCATGATGAGCTGTGGTCGTGCAAGGCATATTCTCCAATCATTAGATGAAGGACGGAATAAATGAGCTGGACTTTAACTTTTTCTCGCTGGAGGAAGTTCGATCGATCGAACCTTAACTTGGATCGATCGAAAATGGGTTCGATCGATCGAACTGCATCTTGGATCAATCGAAGTGGTCTGACTCCTCCGGATAATGACAAGGCTGGGATATTTTCAAGATATTTATGGGGAAAAAGACAAAAGGGGTTGGTAGGCGTACAGCTGTGGATAAGATCAATCATTTGAATAGGACAAAATAGGATTCGATCGATCGAAGGTGATGTTCGATCGATCGAACTTGGAATTTCAGCAAAGGCCAAGGTTGGATCTATCGAGAAGTACTGTGATCGATCATAGATGTTCGATCGATCGAACTCTAAGTTGGATCGATCGAACTTTTCAGCTGCACAATTTTGATTCCTTTTTACTCCTTTCTTTCTCCACTTTGCTCCCTCCTTTGGTTTATCTCAGGATTGCTTCAATTAAGCTCTTATTTGGCTGAGTTAGCTCAATTTTGGGATTAGTGCCTGAAAATATAAATAACACGTAATGAGTCTAAAACGGCAAAGTAAGATAGATAAAGGTACTAGAATGCTTAAGCTTAACGGGTTTAAATGCGCACTTTTCAGTGCTCATCATGGACTATCTCATTGCCACCAAGATTATTGCAAGTCAATATCACACCTGTCCTTATGGGTTTACCTCCGTGTTAGGACTGCTGCAATTTTGGTTGGCATTTGAAAACGGATTTTATTCTCCCACCATATCGTGTAGTCCCCTCACAACCCTTTTGAGAACTAGGATCGTCACTCTTCTTTCTAACTCTTCTTTTGCCAAGACCCAAACTCAGATTTTTGCTAACTGTAGAAGATCCTGTAGAAGCTCCACCTGTTACTATATTCCCTTGGAGAAGATACAAATTTTTCACTTTGTTGCCCTGTAGCACCACAAGAGAATCCATCACGACCATCATTGCTCCACTTTCTGTTACAACCCTGTAACCTTTGGAGTCTAGCACACCTATTGAAATAAGATTCATCTTTAGATTCGGTACATGTCACACATCTGATAATGTTCTTACCAACCCATTGTGCATCTTGATTTTGACTGTTCCAATTCCTAAAGTTTTGAAAGCTTTCTTGTCCGCCGTCAAAATCGAACTACCTTTTACCTCTTTATAGGAAGAGAAAGAATCCCTACCGGGACATATATGAACGGAACAACTAGAATCAAGAATCCAACTGTCATTAAATGACATACCTGAACACAAGGTTGTCATGAGAACATAATCGTCACTTTTCGAATCACTCGTTGTAGCAGTTGCCACAGAAGCTGCTTCCTGAACCTTCTCTTTGCCAATCCTATTCTTTGCCTTTAGTTTGGGACAGTGCTTGATGATATGCCCTATCTCGTGACAGTAGTAACATTCCACATTTTTATGAGATCTATATTTACCCCTACTAGTAGAACCCTTTGTCTCACTTTTGCCTCTTGTAAATAGACCCTCGGCCTGTTCGTTTTCAATCTTCCTAGACACCTTTTTCCTCAACTTCTGAGAGTTCAATGAGGATTTAATATCCTCCATACTAATAGTGTCTTTTCCATAGAGCAATGTGGTAACAAAATGCTCATAGGAAAGAGGCAAAGAACACAACAAAATAAGGGCTTGATCCTCGTCATCAATTTTAATATCAGTATTTTTCAAATCCATAAAAATAGAATTGAAATTATCAATATGCTCCTTAAGAGGCATACCTTCCTTCATACGAAGGGTGTAGTCTCTGTTTCAGGTAAAGTCTATTGGTGAGAGATTTCGTCATATACAGACTCTCCAATTTCAGCCCCAACTTTGTCGTCATGTCTTCATCAATTACTTCACGTAGCACCTCATCAGCTAGATTCAAAATAATCGCACTATGCACCTTTTCATCGACCTCATCCTTCTCTTCATCAGACATAGTTGTTGGCAACTTGTCTTTCCCGAACAACACCTTTTTTAGATCTTACTGAGTCAGCAGGGCCTGCATCTTAATGCGCCAAAGACTGAAGCTAATTTTGCCATCAAATTTCTCAATCTCGTATCTGGTCGACATCTCAAAAACTCCCCAAAAAATTACTTGGTGAATAGTACCGTATTTGTGAACAGTACCCAAATAATATCTGTGAACAATACCATATGTGTGAACAGTATCTATACACAATACACGAACCCGAGCTCTGATACCAGTTTGTTATGAAATAAGGATCGAATAGGAGTTTATGAGAACAAGAGAAAAATAAATGACAAGAAAATAAATAGGCACACACACAATCGAGACAAGGATTTATATGTGGTTCGGCTATGCCTATATCCACGGGGAGAAGAAAGAACAGTATTTCACTATAGAAATAAAGAGATATAAGGCAAAATGGCTCATACCCAAAACCCAATTACACCTAAACTCTCTCACCCACTAACTGATATTACAAACTCACTCTATTGATTTGGGATGCTTCAACACCATGGAGGGCAAGGCTATTTATAGCCAAAATGGGACACCAAAATGAGGCTACTTGGTGACCACTCAAAAGACTTGCTGGGCACACATTCTTGGAGGCCAAGAAAAAAGCTTGATGAATGCATATACTTGGAGGCCAAGAAGATGATGTCATGGGTGATGAAAGCCTCAAATTGAGCCACATGTTCAACATAGTCCATCATTATTTCTCTAATTCAACCCACTAACATGTTCTAATATATACTTATAACTTGTTCATCAACTCAATTGATATAACCGCTCTTTCCTCACAGGGGAGGGCAGAGGTTTCAGCTGTATAATGGGCATTTATGGTGTGTGTGATTATTTATTTAACCAATAATAATAATAATAATAATAATAATAACAAGAAGAAGAAGAAGAAGAAGAAGAAGAAGAAGAAGAAGAAGAAGAAGAAAGGAACTGATGTTGGTGCTCCACTGTAATCCTCGGTCGCTCCACTTTCTCTCTCTTTTAAAATAAAATTAAAAAATAACCCTTACACAACATAAGGTTTGGTGCTTACCATTTTTAATACCATAATATCGCCCTTCTCTTCTTGGCCCTATTTATTCAACTCTAACAAGTTCCCTCCCCAAAAATAGAAGATCTCACTAATGATATAGGTCTTAATTAAAAGAAGTTGTTAAACTTGTTAAAACTCATAAATCTATGAATCATTCAACCTTCCAATGAATCAGAATTTTTTTTTATTTGGACGTCTAACTGTGGGATGAGAGTTCTAGTATCTCTATCATAGTTCAATCAATATTAGCTTTTATACTATAATCTCTAGCAATGGACTTTAGGATTGGTTGATCATGTTGTAAATTAAATATAAATTTGTAATTTGACAAATTTTGTGATCAAAAACAAGTTTGATCAATTTGTAAATTTTAAGTTCGTTTTGTCAAGCCTCAAGATCAGAAGTGGAATTGAAGAAATGATTGTGTCCATGCTTTGATACAATCCATGATGATGAGAACAATACTTTAGGAAGGTAAGTAAATGCATGATGACACTTGAGCGGTTCAAAATTAGGCTTTTAATGAAAATTTTCATTCTTCCTAACTTGAACCGGTTCATCCTAACTTGATCCGGTTCAACTTTTGAAGGCGTTTTAGTGATGTTCAAGTCTAGCCAACTTGAACCAGTTCAGCCCCTCTTGAACTGGTTCAAATGGTAAAGTTGATTTTCCTAATTTCACTTCCAGCCAACTTGAACCGGTTCAGCCCCTCTTGAACCGTTCAAGCCCTTCAGACCATTTTGGTAACTCTTAATCCTGGTCTATTTTGGCTTTCTATTTTGGGTATATTTCTTCTATATTGATTATGTACGAAATTGGCTTATTTTTTAAGAGTTTTTAGATCTTTCAAAATTCTATATAATCTTTCTTTTACTCAAATATGAAAACGGCTTTTTGGAACTAAAATTGTAGAGATTTTGTGAGAGCCATTGAGATATATTTTTCAAAAAATGAAACTTGATTTTTTTGATTTTGTTTTGAGAACACACATAAACATAAGAGTGATTTAGAAGTGTTGTTTTCTTTTCATCGGAATTGGAGCATCATTGAAGATTCAAAAATTCTGAGAAGTAGGATATTATCTATCTTCACATAAAATTCAGATTTGAAGATGATCACACTTTAAAGGGGTCAAAACACTTGCGGAGTGTTGGTGATCTACCAATAATCCTTCTACAAGGTTCGAGGAGTAAGTTTGAAGTCGAGAGCTGTTGGACGGGATGTCGCAAAGCCAGAGGCTTTCAGCGGATTGGGTCTTGGTAGAGTGAAGTGGTGTGAGCATGAGTTAAAGTTTGGTGTACTTTGTTTCATACATAATGGATCGTTTTATGCTCGGAATGGCGCAAAAAACCTCGTAGTTTTCCAATTGGTTTCCTCGCTAAAATCATGGTATCATATTGCAATTTTTATTATTGTTGCTTTCCTTTACAGTATTTATTTTTGTGGTTATAGATGTATAATTAATTATATATGTGGGTAAATTAATCAAACACAAAAAATGGACAAGTTCACCTAATCACCTCCTCTAAATTATTTAGAGAGTTAATCACAACTTAATCAATTGTTAGCTTCCACACCACGTAACTAACAAGTCTCTTATGTTAATAATAGGTTTTTTTTTTTTTTTCGTACGTATTTAATTGTTTTGTATGTGTCATATTAATTAAGTTTGTAAATTCTGATCATATATACTTTATTCTCAACTTTCTATTTAAAAATTCACATGCACATTACACATATATTCTTGTAAACAATTCAAAAAGAGCAAAACATGCTCACTTCATGAATGATTTGATGTTGGAACCAATATATTAAAAAGGTGAGTATCGAGGTTTAGAGGCGCATAATCGCTTTTTGAAGATAGTGGAATCCTCTCTTACGTGCAACGGACGACAAATGGCAGCACTATCTCCGGGATTCAACTAAGCCCAGATATCAAATTTGTATGTTCATGAAGGTTACACTTTTTCTTCATGAACCTATGTATTTATCTCTGTCCAATCAACATAAAATATGAAACTCACATACTCAAACTCAATAGTTTGAAAACACTTTTTCAAATCTCTTTTTCTCTCTTACTTGTATTGAGAGTGTGTGTATCTCGTAGGCTTCTTATGCCATACTATTTATAGTAATATATTTAGAAGATATGAATTAAGTATTTAATGTAACTTTAAACTTAACTCATAAATAACATATTAATATAGTGGATTAAATGCATCAGGTGAAAACTTAAGTTTAAAGTTTATAATATCAATACTTTGTCTTCATAAATATATAGCTACTATATTAATTTGAAACATAACTCCAACAATCCCCCATTTGTTTCAAATTTCTTTTTGTTGATTGGTACAGTTATGTGCATCAATAATGGTGTCTTTTGGACTTGAACCATTACTTAGTGTAAGTATCCTTGATTTCATTGAAGAACTTGGTGAACGATGTCTTGAACCAAGAACCACGTTGATGAATAAGAAATACTACACACACATACTTATGTTCTGAGATAAAGTACTGAAGCTTGACACGTTTCGGCCATGTGTCCAGAATCCATACTTCTGAGTGTCGTTAAGGATCAAGCCTGTCTAGATCCTATAGAAGCGGCCCTACTTCCACACTCAGATTGGTGTGTCCATCAAGAGTGACCTTACACACTTCAGCCGAATACCGGTTATGGACTCATTAAGAGAATTTAATCTCATCCTCCTCATTGCAAGATAAATCAGTGAATCTATCAAGAGTGATTGTGTACACCCCAATCAGAAATCTGATCAATAGAATTCATTAAGAGATACAAGTCTCAGCCTCCTCAAAGGTTAGTCAGTGAATCTATCAGAAGTGATCCTGTACACTCTAATCGAAAATTGATCTATAGATTCATTAAGATATCTAAATTTCAACCTCCTCGGTTACAGGACTGAGCACCCGCATCACATCATAGGGAAAGGAACATCGATGTGCTCACATAAGTTGTTATGTTACTTGTTTTTCTCATTGAAATATCACTGGGTTGGGTTCCTATAACAATACAACTTATTTAATTACAGGCTTTAGTTCCATCCCTTTCAATGTCTTAGACACAAAGTCCCTTCACATGTCTTTCGACAGTGGATATGCCAAATGAGATATGGCCTTGGACATTTGATCCCTTTACATGTCTTTCGACAGTGGATATGCCAAATTAAATTCGGCCTTGGACACTAGGTCCCTTCACATGTCTTTCAATAGTGGATATGCCAAATTAGATTTGGCCTTCACACAATAAACTATGATAATCCATTTGCCAAGATCTCTTCCATATGATTGTGCTTTAACTGCACATGTATGGACTTTTCATTGTAACACTGGCTATGAGCTTAAATCATCATAACCTTATTGTCACAAAAATATTCCAAGGGCGGTATAGGCTTACTTCGTATTGGAATACTTTCCAGTAAGATCCTTACCCAGTCAACTTCCTCTCCAGCAGAGAAAGTGCAATAAAACTCAGATTCCATCAAGGAATGAGTTATCAAGTCCACCCTTTTGATTTCCAAGAAATTATAACTCCACCCATGGTAAAGATCCGAGCTGGTATGAACATTAAGCATCCATAGCAAAAACAACTAGGTATTTGCAATAATGTGACCCATGATCCATAGTACTCTGCAAGTACCTCTATATTCTCACAAGAGAAACTCAATGATCTCTTCCCAAATTATTTCAGTACTTGATAACAAGTTATGTTTGCTTTGGTGCAGTTCATCGCGTCATAAAGACCACCAATAATTTGAGAATTCAAGTTAATTCTCTGCACTGCTTTGATTGTAAACTGACTCTAACCTGGGATCAATAAGAACAAAGATTGCAGTATCTGATAAGATTTTGAACCTTCTAGGATTAATTGATAAAATTGGATTGCGTAAGAGTACGTAAATCCATGTTGAGGCCCCATACTTTAATTTACACAATCACACCGGCCTTCCTAAGCTCCATGTGCCAAAAGTTAAAATTAAGAACTTTATAAGCAAATAATAATTACCAGAATTTCCTTGGAATCTCTTTTTATCAATCTGAAATTCGGCTGCAATCATTGCTTTCTTAAACATTCATTCCTCTATTTAGGAGCTTTCAAAAATGAGCTTTCAAAGATAAAAATTACTATCATCAATAAAATGATAACACAAGACTTTTATTCATGAATATAATTAGCTCATTTCAAACATGTCAATATAGATCAAATTTCAGTATTAGTGTATTTTCAACACATCAATAAAAGTTTACATGTTACATGTAATGCTTTGATCCACATGAACCTTACCACTGGTTATCCTTTTGATTATTGAATTTAAACTCATGTAATCAAGTATATGACATGCCATAAATTAAGAAATTTATAGTGACCAAAAATCAGTTTTATAACTGGAAAGTATACCGTTAATAGAGTGGTTCATTTCGACAATCATACCAATTTTGGATGAAAAATCTGAAGACCTCTTTTATATGCATCACTTACTAGAAATTAGACTTATGCATGCCACTTTAGAAGTTGAAGAATTCTCCTCTTATATTGTCATCTGATCCCCCACTAGTCATAGATCTTGTATGATTTTGATTAATTATAATGTGGAGAAAAGATCTAGTTTCAATCAACCGATGACACACATCCCAAAAGACAATAAACCTCTTTTGTGATCTTCTCGTTCATCACAGAATATGATCTAATCAGGCGAAAACTGACCTATTAGAGCTTTCAACTTTCAAGTAATAAACATAAGTATATTCAAAATGAGTATCAACCTTTCGATCACTCCCTGACAAATCCTTTGATAAAAGGATTCAGTTCATTGACCAAGTTTATAACACGTAGTTAATTAATGACTTTGGCAATATAAATATAAATTATTGCACAAATTTAAACATACCTTTAATGAAAAGATTATTTCAAGGAACAAATCAGATTCAAAGATAACCTTGAAGCCACACTTGAAAGGAAATGAATTATAAACCATATTTATATGAATATTAGGAATATGGTGTTCATCCTTTAGAATGACCAGCTTATCAGAAGTGCAATTTCATCCAATTGCCCTTGTGCCCATCAACATAGGATATTGGGTTACATGATTTCCCCACTAGTTATGGAAGAATTCTGATCACCTTTAGTAGGATGAGATGCCAATTCGATCCACCTTGTGATCTTCTCATTAATCAAATTAAACTTAACCAGATGATGTTTTGTCACCCTGAACAACTGGACATGGCTTAGTCATGACATAAATGATTTTCAATTGTTGAAGGAAAAGTAAAATTTTCTTTTCCACCATTGGTGTGTGTGTGTGTGTGTGTGTGTATATATATATATATATATATATATATATATATATTTACCATCAAAAGCTTCAATATTCGGTTGAAAAACCGAATAATCAGTGTTGGACAATAATGAAAATGAATCCATTGGAGAGAAAACTATCTTCAAATTGTTGGAACCAATTTATTAAAAAGGTGAGTATCGAGGCTTAGAGGCGCGTAATCATTTCTTGAAGATAGTTAAAACCTCTCCCACATGTAACGGAAGACAAATGGTAGCACTATTTCCGGGATTTAACTAAGCCCAGATATCAAATCTATATGTTCATGAAGGTTGCACTTCTTTTTCATGAACCTGTGTATTTATCTCCGTCCGATCAACAGAAAATATGAAACTCACACACTCAAACTCAATAATTTGAAAACATTTTTTCAAATCTCTTTTTCTCTCTTACTTGTATTGAGAGTGTGTGTATCTCGTAGGCTTCATATGCCATACTATTTATAGTAATATATGTAGAAGATATTAATTAAGTATTTAATGCAACTTTAAACTTAACTCATAAATAACATATTAATATAGTGGATTAAATGCATCAGTTGAAAACTTAAGTTTAAAGTTTGTAATATCAATACTTTGTCTTCATAAATATATATCTACTATATTAATTTGAAACATAACTCCAACATTCGAAACTTGACATGCTAATTACTACATGTATGAATTATGAAAATAAATAGGTAGGCATGCTTATACTTTAGATTAAAAGGGACGGGATGTAAAAATTTTTAATTAATGGTTTTTATTACAAAGGTGGAGGCGTTGGAGGAAATTAATAAAGTAGTGTCAATCAAATATTTATTTATTTATTATTATTATTATTATTATTTTGTTATTGCTTATTCCATTGCATTGATAAATAGTTAAGCGTAGTAATACTACTATCTAATACTTTCCCGATAAGGCAAATACAGTGTGATTACTCCACTAACTGTTTAATGCGCTTAGCGTCCACCTTTTAATTATCTTATATTCCCACTAATCATGATTAAGCATAGCAAAATTGATTGTCTATAAATTCTCTAGCGCTTGGGCATAATATTCATTTCCTCCATTACATAACCGAAGAAGGGAAATCCGGTATGCTGAGAGACATGTTAAGTCTATTTGAGTTGTATTTGCATTTATAAATATATACTAGTATTTTTTTTTTTTTTTTTGGTCGTTGATATTGGCTCCAACAAAGTACTCAGTGCTCCACTCTTCTTTTCTCTCCAAATAAAATTACAAAAATATCCCTAAAGATAATGTTTTAGTTTTATATTTTTCTACTGTCATAAAAACCTTTTTCCTTGTATGTTTTCACAGCCCTTTTTCTTATATGTTCCACAATCTCTCACTATTCATCGTATAAGATAAGGTATGTCTTTAAGTTTCTCTCTAAAAATTGCTCTCCATAAGCACAACAGATACAACAAAATGGATGCATTTCCTTCACCCAATTCTAATATAGCAATGCAAATTCAGATTATCAAATAGAAAACACAAATACATATACAAATATATATGTGTGTATGTATGTGTACATGTTTATGAATAGGTTGTGTTTTTTACTTTTGAGGGAGAGAGGAGTATATGTGTTTGTACATGTATCTCTGTGTGTGAATATGATTTGTTTTTAAGTTGTATAGAGTGCCTGTAAGTTTGGGTAATTAAGAGACTCTGGTGAAAGAAAAAAGGGATATGACGAGTTTAGAAGGGAAACAGAGTTTGATTTAGAAAAAACTTTATTTAAAAAAAAAAAATGGAATGTGATGGTTTTATTTTCAATTACAGAAAAGAAACTCTATTTTCTTTACTAGCATTGACACACAGAGAGAATGAGAATTTCATTGGAGTTTAAGGGCAATTAGGGTATTACAAATTACAATAACAAAGCATTGTGTTGTGTAAGGACTTATTTTTAATTTCATTTTAAAAAAGACTAAGAGTGTAGCACTAGAGTACATTGTTGGAGCGACAATATCAGCTCTCTTTTTTTGGGTAAGCAAGTTTGTGAATGTATGTATCTGTACTAGTATTTCTTTAGGGAAACTTCTTTATATTACTTTGTGGAGTTGAATTAAAGAATTATTGATTTTAAGTGCAGTTTGATCATCATGAAGACGTCGCTCTTAGTTATATTCTGCATGGGACTGCTGTTATTATGCCTTCAAGCACATAGCAAAAGGCCTATACCAGATGCACAGCCTATTGTTCGAAAATTAGATGAAATTAGCAATGGTTTAGTACCAAAAGAGGGTACAAATCATGAAAACAAAACGAGTGATACCGCTAATAACAGCCAAGATGACAGTACTAATGGTTACGATAAACCTACTGGATCAAATACACAATATCGGGAGCATGTTTATCCAACTAATGGTAGTTGCCGTCCAGATCATCCAGCGTGTCACTATTAAACGTAATGTTCCGAAGAAATATGTATAATGACAACTACTGCTGCTTAATATAATAAGCTGTGAAGCTGCTTTGATGCTAGCTTCTTTACTCGATCTCATTATATGTACTAGTGAGTGTGTGGTATTTAGGCCCATGGCCAGTGTGTTTGTGTTAAAACCATGTGTAAAAACATATATTGTCTATGATAGAAAGTTGAGTTAATTGTCTATGATATATTTAGGCCCATGGCCAGTGTGTTTGAGTTTAATTGCATTGCTGGAAACAAAAATCAGTCCTGAAAATGCTGAGACAGTTCATAAAGTGATTGCTTCCAACTGGAATTTGGTTTGTAACTGTTGACATCCTTTTTGGTAAATTTTGTATTAATGACTGGGCAACTAATTTGGGTATAAATTGACATGTGTAAAATGTTACAGAAGCTACATTCAGAGGCAAATGAGATTGAAGCATTTGAATTATTTAATAGATATGGATTATAATTTTAATATTTATCTTTTAGTTGATGTAAGTTAAATATTTATGTTTATCTTTAAGATTAGTTTATTTAAAACTTATAGTTAGTTGGGTTATCAATAGGATTAGATTTTATTTGAAATTAGTAATTAGTTATTTGATAGAGTCTGATGTATTTAGAATGCTTATGCATATGAGTTTGTTTTTATGAATTATTCTATAAATAATCAAAGAGGCATGCTGAGATAGAGGTCCAGCACCCTCAGAATCATTTTATTATTATTGTTGATTTCTCTAGCACTTTCCCCAAATAGCATCTTTGCTATCTCTATCTCTCTCCCTCTCTATTTTAGTCTTGTTCTATTTTTCTCCCTATATCTCCGTCTCTCTATCTCTTCTCCCTATCACTTTCTATATCTATATTTTCTCCCATTTCTATTATCATATTATTACTATATATTATTAACTGATAAAGTCCTTTTAATTAAGACAATCAGAACTCAAAGAGGAGTTATATTTGTTCTATTTCTCCACAAATCGCTTGATAGTCAATATTCTCAAAGAGACTGCAGTTGACAACTTACACTCGAACCACATTATTGGTTCTGGCACCCCCATATCACATCAATTCCGAATTGGATCTAAGGAGCCAATTTTAGCGTAAATAGTAACTACACCTACTCAGTCCTAGGTAGGGTTTGGCTACTCTGGAATCCATAAAAACTAAAAGTCTCTATCTCAAGTACAACAAGTCAA
The DNA here is from genome assembly GCF_030987335.1 of Cornus florida. Lineage (NCBI taxonomy): Eukaryota > Viridiplantae > Streptophyta > Magnoliopsida > Cornales > Cornaceae > Cornus > Cornus florida. The sequence goes on from NW_026775572.1 coordinate 30,062,706, forward strand.
GCCATTAATTGCTCCATTCTCCTTATTGATTTGAAGATTGGGTGTTTAACATCCTTTGTGTATGCTGGTGCAACCAAGCGTGTGCACAACACTTAAGGTTTTGAAATAATGTCAAGTGGGCACCATATTTTATAATTTATAAAACCAATAAACACTTATACTATGGAGTATGAAGTGAACAGGAATCGTCCCAAGAGATCTAAACAATTATAAGTTTTTCAGAATGGAATTATACTTTAGTGCTTATGTGATTGCTAAAAAGGTTTGGTTTTGTGATTAGACTAATTTTAAGCTAAATGATTGCAATAAAATAATGGAACTCAAAAGATTGGAAAGAGACTTAGGGTGTAGGATTCACCACTAAGCACATTCCCTAACTCACTCACTTTCAACTGATTGGGGAAATAATTAAGTGTAATTCTAATGTAACTAATACTTGCAAAGAAAAGTATGAAGCATCAATTTCAAGCCTGAATTGCCTACCTAATAACAAATAAACTAAGTATAGTGTAATTCACCAATCCAAAGAATGATTTATCAATTCAAGTTACAATTATAGCCTACATTAATCTAGAAGATAATGCAATTATGACAAAAAAGTATGGAATTCAAACATAAGTATGGATGGTCTACTTACCTAATAATTGAATTGCAATTAAATTAATAAACTTAAATTAAACTAATTAAACATAAATTTAAAACTAATTACACAATAAATTAACCTAAACATGTAGTGCCATCCATCAAATAGAAGCATTTTCCATTAATTTGAAACACAATTACAACTAATCAATACTATGCATAGCCATCACAAGAATCAATTAACAAAGAATTCATGTGTAAAATTTGTTTATCAATCAATCACACATAAGACAATATGAGATTAATACGGATAATCAATTAGAAGAATTTAATTCATAATGTTCAAGACTATACACTAATTACATAAATCAATCCCCAAAAAGTAAAAAGAGAGAAAGAATAGGTTACATGCTTAGGGTTTGTCCAACCCTAAGTAGAAGAATCAGCCACTCATGGTTGATGGATTTGGAGATAGAACAAGTTCCATCATCTGCTTCATCTTCTCTGAATTTTTCTTCTTCTCTGTGCTTTTTCCAAGAACCTTAGCTTTTTCCAAGAACCCTAGCTTTTTTTCTCTTTCGTGTTTTCCAGGAGAGAACGTGATATCACGATACAGAATAAAATAAATAAAATTTAAAAATCTAATAAATCAAAAACTCCCTTAAATAAAATAATACTAACCCTAAACTAATGGCTCACTGGGCCTTAAGTAACAAACCCTATTAAAGCCCATAAATTACAAAAATAAGTCCAAAATAAGAAGATCCTGTAATGTTGCCAAGTCCTGAGGGATCGATCCCTAAAGGGCATTTTTAGTTCTGTGAATAGTGGGGGATCAAATCCCCCACCCCCAGAGTTGGAATTTCCTTTTACACCTTATTTAGCTCTATTTTGGCCCCGGGCTAATTGGTTTGCTTCTTGATCATTGGGAACATCTTCAAAGGCCTAGAAAAGGTAGAATTGACTGCTTTTGAAGGATAAACATACTGTACGAACAATGGGCTTGCGACCTCTTTTTTTTTTTGCCATTTTCTAACCTTTTCCCGAATGTCTTTGCTTGTCTTAAAAAATGCTTTAATGAATCGAAATTAGTCCGTTTGAACCTTATTGACCGAAAATTGACAAAAATATAAATTAGAACTAAAACATTGAAATAAGATAGATGCAAGGACTAAAATACCCTAGTTTAGGTGCTGAAATGTGCAACATTTAAGCACTTATCACGCCCCCAAACTTAGATATTGCTAGTCCCTAGCAATGAACTACAGTATGAAAATGAAACGAACATATATACAACTATGAACTAATAAAGCAAATAAAGATAACACCACTTTCGTAGGGATCACGGTTGCATTTAGCATATACAACAAGCCTTTTAAACCCCTAGGTTACCCCTAGTGGACGAGTGAAGTCTCGTGAGGGTTTTCAGAAATGGTACCCACAAACATTAATAGGTCTTTCTTACTTGAGGAGTAACGACACATATCAAACAAGTGTTGAAAGTAGACTACTTCAAGTACGCAAATTTCTGCCATTTCTAAGCTATTCTCAACATTTCAACATCATATAAGTAAGAATGGTCCTCCACATATCAAGCAATTAATCATGCAAATTGAATCAATTCTATCATTCTTTTTGAGTGAACCGGTATCAAAATGTGTTGCTATCCTAGCAAATCAAAGTAATGGCATAGCCTTACCCTCAAATTAGCACACAGATATAATACCAGACATCAAGACATTGAATGAACCTTGTTATTCAATCAAACATTTTTTTTTTTTTTTTTCTATTTCAATTTTTTTTTTAATTTTTTTTTTTTTAATGTATGACCATGTGCAATGTCCAAGTTCCTTAAGCTCTCTAATCACCCCATGTAACAAGCGTTGAGACAACGACTCCCAAACTAGATAGTCTTAGGGCGTTAAGTGTAAAAACACTCCTAAGGGCGTAATGACTCAGAATGGCTAGGCTATGAACTCAAACTAATCATACATCTTATATTCTTTCCTTGTCTTCCTTTTTAATCAGTTGACATGTTGAAAGAATGCAATTTAATTTTTTTTTTTGGTGAGTGCTTTTATTTTTTTTCTTTGCAAGGTCATTTTATCAAGAATGAAAACTTTCAAAGCATACTAGCTCAATTGGGATAAACCAAGACAATAATCAACTAAGCATGTACCCCACAAATTGAATGCTAGTGTGTGCAAGTGTAAGTGTAGAATTGTAGAATCAACTCTCAAAACATTTTCAACCAACCGGATGATGTGTACCACCAAAGCAAACATGATGTCAAAATTTGAAATTTACCCCTAAATGGCATCCTAGAGCATACAAGAAGTATTAGACTCTAACAACTTGTTTTTCAAAGGTACTATGCTTTAAAAGTTCGAAATCATTGCCAAACACATCTCAAATCTCCTTATGCATTTAAAGCTCAACTTAAAATAGAATGAATCATGATGATCGACCTTACCCCCAAACTTAAATTGTACATTGTCCTCAATGTGCAATAAGAACAATGAAAAATGATGAAAAGAGTATACCGTGATGACAAAGATTATGACGTCCGGCAATGATCCAGTAGGAAAAATGTCTCCCCCAAACTTGGATGCAAAAACATAGCTATATAACCATACTAGCAAACTCACATCAAATAGCATATGGGATAAGCAATGCATATAGTTCAAAACAATATATAATAAGAGGCAAAGAAATATGAGATGAATGCCCTTAATAAAAGATAAAAACAGTCATAACCAAGCATAAGGGCATACTGGTAACACATATTTTTGAAGAATCCAAAAAATGCCGGAGAAGAATCCAGAAAATGCAGGAGAATAGCCCAGCTGTGATCAGAGAAAACAGACCAGCCGTGACCAGAGAAGAACCCAGCCTTGACACCAGAAAACGAACCAGATGCGATCGAAGAAAACGACGATTCGCATTCTCGCCAGAAAAGAAAACTAGCCGCGAATCGCTAAGCGCGACAGAGAGAAGCTAGCCTGAATCACTGGACGGCGAACCATAAAATCGCCGGCGTTGGAAATGAACCTAGCCGGCGCCAGAAATCAAGAAGCGAAGAACCCAAATCGTCGATTATCGTGGCCGGAGAAGAACCAGCCTTGATCGCCGTTGGAAGAAGCAGCCGTGATCGCTGTTCGAAGAAACGGCCGTAATCGCTGTTGGAAGAAGCGGTGAACAGCCGCGACGCCGGAAAGATGAACCAGACTACCAAATCGGCGACACTCAAACTTGGCAACCCAAACTCAGCGACCCTCAAACTCGCCGGAAGAAAAGCGACCCAGAACCATGGCGCCGGAAATCACGAAGCGAAGAAAATTGGAAGTGGAGTTTGATTCGGCCGGAGCTGGTGATGGTGATGAAGCAGATAGGCGATGGAGAGAAGTGAGGGCTAAACAGGGCACTCGATCCGCTTTGATGGGGGATCGACAATTTTAGGCAAAAAATTTCCCCTTCACTGTGTAATGTGAGAAAGTGGAAGGGGATTGATCCCCATGGGTGGGGGATTGATCCACATGGGGCAATTTTTTGTTGCTCTCTGCCGAGCATGGGATTGATCAATCCCCTTATGGAGATCGATCCTTTGCTTCTTTTTTTTTTTTAATTTTTTTATTTTTTTTAATATATACACTAAAAATAAAAATAAAAGAAATAAAAAACCAAAAAAAATATATTCACTAAAATGAAAAATAGATAAAAAAAAAATTAAAATAATAATAAAAAAAATTAAAATACAATCACTTACAAACCTATACTAACTAGTACTATTTTTTATTTTTTTAATTTTTTATGTTTTTTAATAAAGCAAAACTAAAATGAAATGTATATATATAATAATTAATTAATAAATAAATAATAATAAAAATGGAAATAAAATAAAATACCAACCTACACTATCCATTACAATTTTTTTTTTTATTTTGTTATTTATTTTTATTTTTTTGAATTTAAAAATGCCTAAATGTACAAAAGGAAAAAGAAAAATAAAATGAAATAAAATAAAATAAAATGGAAATTAAAATGCAACGAAGGAGAAATTCGATACAACTAGTGTTTAACGTCGCTAGAAAGATGTGAGATGCTCTCAATCTTCAAAGTAAACGGGATCTACCAAGAGGGCGGATTCCACATTTCTTTGAAAAGCTTGTCCATCAGTGTATGGTTTAAGCCTTTGACCATTAACTTTGAAAGTCCCTTCATTGTTTAGATTTTTAAGTTCAACCGTCCCATGAGGTGAGACGGAAATGATTAGATAAGGGCCTTCCCATTTGGTTTAAAGTTTTCCAGGGAAGAATTTGAGCCTAGAGTTGAATAACCAAGCCTTTTGACCGGCCTCAAAGGACTTTTTCACAATATGTTTATCATGAAATATTTTTGTTCTTGCCTCGTAGATTTTTGAACTATCATAGGCATCATTTCTCAATTCTTCTAGCTCATTGAGTTGGAGCAAACATTCCTGTCCAGCCTTATCAAGATCAAAGTTGACCCTTTTTATTGCCCAAAGTGCTTTGTATTCTAGCTCAACCGGAAGATGACAAGGCTTCCCATAAACAAGTCTATATGGAGACATGCCTATTGGAGTCTTGTAAGCTGTCCGGTAAGCCCATAAAGCATCATTCAATTTCCTTGACCAATCTTTTCGGGTCGGATTGACTGTTTTCTCAAGAATATGCTTAATTTCCCTATTTGACACCTCGACATGCCCACTTGTTTGGGGATGGTAGGGAGTGGCCACTTTGTGTGTGATAGAGTATTTCAAAAATAGTTTCTTCAAGAATTGATTGCAGAAATGTTTTCCTCCATCATTTATCATGGCCCTTGGTATACCAAAACGAGCAAAAATGTTTGATTTGACGAATGCATACAATTACCATGGAGTGGTCATTCGTTTTGGTAGCACAAGCCTCAACCCACTTTGACACATAATCAACAGCAATGAGAATATATTAGAAGCCATAAGACATTAGGAATAGTCCCATAAAATCTATGCCCCATACATCGAAGATTTCAACTACGAAGATTGAAGTTAAAGGCATCATGTCTCTCTTTGACATTGATCCTAACTTTTGGCACCAAACACACACCTTGCAAAAGTTATAGGCATCTCGATGGATAGTGGGCCAGAAGAGCCCAATTTGAAGAACCTTCGAAGCGGTCTTTTTTCCACTGAAATGCCCACCATAAGCAAGTGTGTGACAAAACACAAGGACGCTCGAAACTTCACTTTCCGTCACACATCTTCTTATGATTTGATTCGGGAAATAACGAAACAGAATGGGATCTTCCCAATAGTATTTCCGGATGTTAGCAAAGAGTCGATCCTTTTCTTGTTTTGACCAAGTAATGGGAAGTTTTCCGGTTACAAGATAATTAACAATGTCGGCGAACCAAGGCAATGTCCCATTTGAGATTTGAAAGAGTTGATAATCCGAAAATGATTCATGAATTTCAAGATTTGGAGAAGATTCAACCATTAATCTAGACAGATGATCGGTAACGACATTGTCGGAGCCCTTTTTATCCTTGATTTCAAAGTCAAATTCTTGAAGAAGTAGAATCCATCTTATCAAGCAAGGTTTGGTTTCCTTTTTCATTAAAAGATGCCTAAGAGCGGCATGATCGGAAAACAGAATTACCTTGGATCCTAAGAGATATGACCGAAATTTATCAAGGGCATATACTACGGTAAGTAATTCTTTCTCAGTGGTAGAATAGTTCAATTGGGCACATGAGAAAGTCTTACTCACATAGTATATAGCATATGGTAGTTTACCTACCCTTTGCCCCAAAACAGCACCCATTGCGAAGTTAGAAGCATCACATATAATCTCAAATGGTAAGGACCAATTTGGAGGTTGCATGATGGGAGTGGATGATAGAAGAGTGCAAAGTTGATGAAAAATATTTAGGCATGCTTCATCAAAGACAAATAGAGTCTCCTTGGCAAGAAGGTTGCACAAGGGTCTAGCAATTTTGCTAAAGTCTTTAATGAACCGATAATAAAAACTGGCATATCCTAGAAAGGAGCGGATTTCTCTCACTGTAGTAGGTGGAGACAATTCGAAAATCAGCTCAATTTTTGCTCTATCTACTTCCATTCCTCTTTCAGAGATGACATGTCCAAGCACGATTCTTTCTTGAACCATGAAATGGCTTTTTTCCCAACTTAACACAAGATTAGTCTCACGACATCTTTGAAGCACTTTTTTTAGATTTTGGAGACACGAATTAAATGAGGACCCAAAAATTGAGAAGTCATCCATGAAGACTTCTAAATACTTCTCCACCATGTCCGAAAAAATTGACATCATACACCTTTAGAAAGTGGTAGGAGCATTGCACAATCCAAAAGGCATCTGTCGATAAGCAAATGTACCGAAAGGACATGTGAATGTGGTCTTTTCTTGATCCAATGGATCTAGGGCCACTTGATTGTACCCCGAGTAACCATCTAGGAAGCAATAGTATTGTTGCCCGGCCAATCTTTCCAAGATTTAGTTAATGAAAGGTAATGGAAAATGGTCCTTCCTAGTGGCAGAATTCAGCTTTCGGTAATCTATGCAAACATGCCACGAAGTGGCGGTGCGATTCGAGATAAGATCACCCTTAGCATTTTCAATAACTGTGATTCCCGACTTTTTGGGAACCACTTAAGTTGGACTAACCCACTTGGAATCAGAGATAGGATATATGATTCCCGCATCTAGAAGTTTCACAAGCTCCTTCATGACAACTTCCTTTATATTTGGGTTCAATCTCCTTTGAGCATCCCTAAATGGCCTTTTATCCTCTTCCATGTGTATGCGATGCATACAAATAGAAGGGTCAATGCCTTTTAGGTCAGCTACACTCCATCCAATGGCTTCTTTGTTAGCTTTAAGCACTTCCAAAAGATCATTCTCTTGGTCATTTTCAAGATTGGAAGCAATGATGACCGGAAGAGTCTCTTTTGGGCCTAAGAAGGCGTATTTTAGATTTGATGGAAGGGGCTTAAGCTCAAGAATAGGAGGAGAGATGAGAGATGGAACTGGTGGAGTACTAGAAAGTGAAAGAAGAAGTTCTTTCTTGCTTTTCCAATGTGGGTAATCCAAAGTGGCCACAGAGTCCATCAAAGCATTCACCTCACTTATGGATCCTTCTGTGTCAAAACCACAACTTTCAAACATTTCACAAAGGCACGCCTCAAGAGGGTCCTTAGAGAGAATAGAGGGAAAAGTCTCCTATATGGTTTCATCTAAGACATCTACTAGGAAACACTCGTCTTCATCTGTGGGATGTTGACTTGCATTAAATACATTAAGCTTAACCATCATGTTGCCAAAAGAGATGTCCATAATACCGGATATGCAATTAATGGTGGCATTGGCGGTGGCAAGGAATGGTCTTCCTAGGATGTCTGGAATGTGATTGGTAAGATTAGGGACTGGCTCAGTATCAAGCACCACAAAATCAACCAGAAAATAAAATTTATCAACCTTAATTAGAATGTCCTCAACAATTTCCCTTAGTTTCTTAATTGATCTATTGACTAGTTGGATCACTACCGATGTTGGCTTCAAGTCCCCTAATCCTAATTGGAAGTAAACAGAGTATGGAATGAGATTGATACTTGCACCTAAATCAAGGAGAGCTCTACGAATCTCTTGGTTTCCAATAACACAAGAAATAGTTGGAGCACCAGGATCCTTGAACTTATGAGGAGTATTAGGTAGAATGATAGAACTCACTTGTTTCGTCAAAAGCACTTTCTTAAGGTCCCTTCCCTTGCTCTTCCTCTTTTGAGTGCACAAGTCCTTCAAGAACTTTGCATATGGTGGAATTTTCCTAATTGCATCTAAAAGAGGAAGATTGATTTTTACTTGTTTGAACACTTCCATCATATCAAGAATTTTTCCTTCTTGTCGCCCAAATGATGAAGTCTCTCTCAAAGCTTAAGGAAATGGAGCTTTTGGCTCATAAGACTTCTCTAATTGGGGAGATGATGATGAAGCTAATGGAATGTCCTTTTTGGAACCACTAGCATCCAAGGGAGTAAGAATAGGATTTTGAATGAGATGGATGCAACTACTAGTAGTAATTCTTTAAATGTGAGAGAGAAAGGTAAATTGCCTAGTCAAACTGAGACCAATCCTAAGGGGCAATTTATAGCGCAAGCAAGTCCTTCATCGGAATTTTCTCGAAATGAGCAAGTTCAAGCAATTACTACCTTGAGGAGTGGTAGGAAAGTGGACAATAAGGTAGAGGTACCTTGAGGAGTGGTAGGATTTTGAATTAGGTACCTCTACCTTATTGTCCACTTTCCTACCACTCCTCAAGGTAGTAATTGCTTGAACTTGCTCATTTCGAGAAAATTCCGATGAAGGACTTGCTTGCGCTATAAATTGCCCCTTAGGATTGGTCTCAGTTTGACTAGGCAATTTACCTTTCTCTCTCACATTTAAAGAATTAGTTAATTGCCCGATTTGAGCTTCAAGCTTTGCAATTGATTGAGAGTGAGAATGAAACAATTGATTATCTTTTTGAAGATCACCTAAGGCTTGCAAGACCTTATCCTCAAAAGCGGGACTCTTAGGTGGCGCTTGATTTGGATTAGAGTAAGATTGAGAATTTGATGATTGAGGATGATAATAGGATTGAGAATTCGATGCTTAAGGATGAGAGTATTGATTCACATTTTGAGGATAAAATGAAGGACGGTAACCTTGAGAATTCTGATTTTGATTTTGGAGATGTGGGGGAACATACTTTGCTTGGTAACCTTGAGTTTGAGGAGGGTTTGCACCATCTCCTTGATTTCTCCATGCAAAGTTAGGATGATTTTTCTACCGTGGATTGTAAGTATTGGAATAAGGGTTGTTCCCTTGTTGAATAAAAGCTGCATTTGCTTATTCTTGAGACTCACTTGGGATGATTTGTCCAAGAGGACAATTTGAAGTATAGTGAGTGTAACTAGAACAAGTCATGCACATTTCATTGGAATGAGGAGGATAAGATTGAATTGCTTATCCTTGATTCAAAAAGAATGTATCAAACCTTTGAGTAAGATTTTTGACCTCTGTGGCAATTTCCATGGAAGAGTCTATTTGATTTAGAGTTTTCTTTCCTCCCATATTTGTTAGTTGACCACCCCTAGAAGATGAAGATCTATGCATTGAGTTTTAACTCAATTTTTCGAAAAGAAGCCAAATTTCGTCTTCATTTCTTTCTATGTAGCTTCCACCACAAGAAGCATCAACAATGCCCTTATTGGCATCGGATAAACTTGAGAAGAAACATTGAACTAATTGCCACTTAGGAATGTCATGATGTGGACACTTCTGTAGCAAGTCATTCAAACGTTCCCATGCTTCATGAAAGGGTTCTCCTTTTTGTTGTTTAAATTCACAAATGAAAGTTCTCATGGCATCGGTTCGACTTGTGGGGTAATACTTTTTTAGGAACTCTTGTTGCAATTGTGCCCAAGAGGTGATTGTATTTGGCCGCAAGTTGTTAAACCAATATTTAGCTTTATCCCGAAGAGTGAAAGGGAAAAGCTTCATTTTAAGGACTTCTTCTGGAACATCCGTGATTTTCATGGTGGAACAAACTTCCAAGAACTCATCTAAATGTTTATAAGGCTCTTCATTGCTCAACCCATAGAAAAGGGGGCACATGTTAATGTTGGAAGCCTTAATCTCATAATGATGAGCACGGAAATTTGGCAATTGAATGCAAGTGGGTGAATTATATTGATTTGGAGTGTAACGATCCCTACGGACCATTGGAGGATTAAGAGGATTGAGTGGAGGATATGGCATTTGACCTTGCTGATGATATGCCATTTGACCTTGTTGAGGGTATGCCATTTGAACATATTGTTGTTAATGCTCACTAATTGGGGGAACAATATTTGGCCTTGGCACCACAGGATTGATTGGTCGTGGCATTCCCAAGGGTGGATGCACACCTTGAGGATCCACAATATAAACTTGTGGTGGGTGGTGCACACCGTTATGATCCACATGCCCAAGATCTACAATGGAATCTTCAATTGGATCAATTGGGTCTTCCATTAAAGGTGATGAAAAATCAAATTTTGGAAAATTAGGATGACTATCCCTAGTACTACCTCTTAAATGCCGAAGGGAAACTTCTAGATTTTGATTTACAGGAGCAAGAGGAAGATTAAGTGATCTACGACTATGCATGCACTAGAATAAGTAACCACACCAACACTTCAATTTTTCAACCTCCACATACGATGTTCCCAAACTCCTCAATAATATCAATGCACTTAAAACAAATAAATGCCTCCACACGGGCCGATGCCTTCTACATGAAGGTATGCTTGAACTTAAAAATAAAATAATTCAATTTAAGCCTCCAATTGGGCTATCCAAAGCATGCAAGATAGTAAACAATTAAGCACAAAATGTAATGACTCGGTCATTTCCTTCTTTTCCTTTTTCCTTAGAATTTTACGGATGAATTTTTTTCGTTGAAATTTCTTTTCTAAGTTCGGTTTCTCGTCGTTTAGTGTCGTCTCGAGTGCTCAGAAATGATTTCTGAGACTCTTTCCTTTGGATTGACAACTTCCTTTGAGGACTGAGTCATTTCCACATTTTTCATTTTTTTTACACTATTCATTTTTCGTCCTTTTTCCTATTTTGTCCTTTTCCCTATTTTGTCTTTTCCCAGTTTGTCACTTTGTTGGCAAAACCTCACTCCTTGTGTTCAGAGTTGGTTTTTGACTTCACGTATTTTCATTCTAAGTGGTTTCCACGAAATACGTATCTTTAATATTGAAGAAAAGTACTTTGGTTGCTCCCGGTGTCCATAGGGGCATGGATGCATAGTTTTTCAGAATCTTTTTCTTTTCTTGGGGTATTTTTCATAAATATCTTTTGAAGATATTTTATTTCAGGGGTTTTTAAGAAAATATTTTTGGAAGATATTTTCACTCTGGGTTATTAGTGCAATTTTCACTTTTTGGAGGGGCCATTGTGCAATTAATGAAAGTTATTACAAAATACCTCGTCTGGAGCCTGGATCCTCGTACGGGATTCATTTTCACATTTCGTCTAGCCATGTACTCTTAGAAATTCCTTCTGGTCGATGTTTTCCAGTTTTAAGGTTTTTGGCTCCTATTTGTGCCAAACTTGTTTGGGGCATAACTTTTTGGTCGGGACTCAATTTTTGACGTCATTTCTTCCGTTATTCTTATTTTCTCATTTTGAATCTTTTTCATTCACAGAGTTTCATCATTTGAGCGCGTCTGCTCAAATTTCACTTTTCCAGACCCGACGGGGCCTGTTCGGGGCACTTTTTGAGATTTCTATAAAAGGGGGATGAGATATTTTATTTTTTCATCTTCCTCACTCTCTTGCACGACCTGAAGCTTCCATGGCAGCCCAAGGGAGGCTGCCACCTTCTCTCTCCTCATTTGAACTTCATTTCTTTGTCAGAACATAGTAGGGCCTTTGCGTTTTGTGTTCGTGTTGACTACACGCTTCTTTCACCCTTATTAGAACCCATTTCTGGCCAAATTTTGAGTTTGGTTTTGAAGTCAAGCTGTGATTTTTATGGGTCCTCTTTGGAGTTTATCGTTCATGGCGTTGTCCTCGACAAAACCCTGAAGTATTGTCGGATTCGGAGTCGTTTCGTTTTGATGGCTTTTGAGATTTTCATCTCAAATTGAGGTAGGGGGTGTCTTAGGTTTATATTATTGTTGTATTGATTGTTTTATATGCATATACAACTTGTAAGCATGCCTTGTTCAAGTTTTTAGAATTTAATTTAATTATTTTCTTTGTTTAAGATTTAATTCTCATGATGCTAGGCAACTTAGAATTAAATTGTGGCATGATAGAAATTTAGGCCTTGGTATGGTGGTTGATATATATTAAATTGGGGTTATTTGAATAAGAATTGCAAATTTTATTTAATATTTATCTTTTGTGAAAGATTAATTCACATAATTGTATCAAGCATGAAACCAACTTGTAATGTGATATTAAAGTAGGCTTTGGTGAGTTCTTTAACATATATTAAATTAAGGACATTTGGATATGTTTGAAAATCTAGAGAAAAATTAATTAATGAGTTTAATTAATTTTATTTTAAGTGCGTTGGTCACTTAAATTGATATTGGAGGTAATAGGTTGATAATCCCTTGAAATATGGTTTGTTTAATCACCTTGTGAGCATGTTACTAATTTGATGTAGAATTAGTACTTGAGACATCTTGAAATGGTAATTAGACTTAGCATGATATAGAATATCATTGACTTGCATAGCTTGTTTAGATATATCTTGTGTAGGTGTATACCTTGTTAGAATATTACAATTGTTTACCTTGGAAGCTAGTTACTAAATTGGGACTTATTTAGTACTTGTGGCTTAGTGTGGTAATGTGGTTTAATTGTTGTAAAATATTCTTGTTTTGATGTATAAATTGTATATTGGAGGCTTGACATGTTATATGCTATCTAGACTTGAATTATAGGACATGGTTTGTGTGGATTCAACCTTATTTGTGTATGGAAGATGGTTTTATACATTAGTGGATTTGGTATGTTTGGTCTAACTTATTGATTTTTGTATAAGTTTTGGACTTATTGATTTTGTAAAGCTTGTAAGGACATATTTCACGTGATGGCTAGGGTTTGGCTCTAGTGCGGAGACAAGAGTCTTATAAGTCATAAGTGCGCACTAGGTAGTACCTTGTGGGTCTTAATTACCCGGAAACACTTGTTTGGTCTAGTGACCACATGTCCTAGTCTTTCTACTTTGATTTCGCATTCAATTTCAAGTTGTTAATCATGGGTTACCTGTAACTTGAGAATTGGTGCTTGCCTATGTATTTTGATCTCATTTAGTATACTTGAAACTGTATACTTGAACTTGTATCCTTGTTGGTGTATCTAAACTCTATCTAGTGTATTTACGCTTAGTATGCTTGTCTTGTGTGTGCAGATTTCATTTTTGTATACTTGTGCCATGCATACTTGTCTTGTGCGTATGTGTTTAGCTTAGTATACTTGTGTTTGTATACTTGATTTATGAGTACTCTCTATATATATCTTATAGTTGTGTATGTATACTAGATATTGCTTATCTCGTTTAACATGATTTAGTATACTTGTGAACATGTGTACTTGAATGTTGTGTATCATGTTTTAATACAGTTTAGTGTACTTGAGCATGTATACTTGTATTTCGTAGTTCATTTCAATTACATGAGTAGCTTAGGATGATCCCTGAGTCTCACTTTGACATAGACGTTAGGTGGCATGAGCCCCTCTAACATGTTTCACCTTAAGGTGATATAATTGTAAAATGCTAGGTCGATGCATGCTCATCTCCTATGAGTAGGTTTATGTTACTCATCCACGTAGTAGGGACATTTTTCAGGTACTGGGATCATGATTCGGGATTCACATCATGCTTGGATGATTTGTAGACTTGAAGTTCTCATTTCTGGTAAATGTTGGCTTGAAATGCCATTTATAACTTTATATGTCAAAATGTGTAAATTTGATTCTATTTTTGTAATGTGTACATAAATACACGCTTTACAATGTATTTAACATGTATGAGATGAGGCTATAGGCCAATGACATCTAATTTGTATCCTATGTAACTTTTAACTTCATGAAATATTATGAAAATATTGAAAAATGCCGAGTCATTGCTTCACTATGCTTGCATCGGGTGTGGGAATTCCATTTTTATTCTTTCATAGGGTCTCATTAATCATGTATGAAGTGTGGCCAAGGGCCAAACGGTAATTTGAAATCATTTGTTAATTTTGGTTTCCAAATTTCCCTTTTCTTATTCATTTTTGCCTTTTTGCCCGTTGGGGGATTGGATTTTGCATCGGTGGTATTTTTAAGCCATGGACCATTGTAGCACATCCTAATAGGTAAGTTATGTTTGCATGCATGGTTGTTTCTGGGCAAACCTTCTTCTTTGGTGAAATGAGCCTCCTATGGACTCATTTTGCATTTTTATTGCATAATCTGATTTTAGGGCATTTTGGGGTTTTACTTCAGGAAATAAATTCCAGTCTTCACATAGTCACTTAGAAAACATGATTTTAGGGGGGTTTCTTCTTCGTGTTTTTCCAGAAAATGTCATCTTGATACCGGAAATCCATTGCAAAGTTCAGCTTCCAGTTTTACATTTATCAGCTTTATGACCCTCATGACCAAATTTCATGGAGGGGCGTTTTGGGTATTCTACATTGAGTTTTTTTTGAATTCTATAACGATTCACGTAGAAAACTTGATTTTGGGAGGGGTTTATTTTTCATTTTTTTCCAGAAAAATTAATCTTCTAGCCAGTTTTTGCTCTCAGTTGCGGGCAGATTCTGAAAACGAATCTTGTAGCAGCTTTTTGGGTCCCTCTTGACCTAGGCTGATGTAGGGGCATTTTAGGGATCTTACAGCTTATTTTTCTCCGATCCTTCCATGATGCAGGGTAGAAAACGTGATTTTAAGGGCGGTTTCTTCTTCGTGTTTTTTCAAAAAAACTCGTTTAAGGGTCCGTTTTTAGCCTCAGTTCCGAGAAAAAAAATCAAATGTTGCTTGCTGTAAAAACACTATTCCTACCCAGATTTCTTATCCGGAAAATAAGTTGATTTTTTTGAAACTTTGAGGCTTCATATCTTTATCATCCGAACTCCAAATCAAGTGATTTTTGAGTCTAAGTTTATTGGTTTTTGCTGGTCTATATAACGGTATGCACGGTTGCATCAAATTATATTTGAAAAGACCATTTTACCCCTTGTAAAGTACCCTTGCCGCACTAATTTTAAACCCAAAAGTTAGTTTTTATGAAACTTTGACGTTTCATATCTTCTTCGTCCGGACTCCGAATAAAGTGATTCTTGAGTCTAGATTCATTAATTTTTCCTAGTCTATCTAACGGTATGCTCAGTTGCATCCAGTTTTATCTAAAAAGACCATTTTACCCCTTACGAAGTACCCTTGCTGCATTGATTTCAAACCCAAAAATGTGATTTTTATGAAACTTTGGAGTTTCATATCTTCTTCATCCGGACTCCGAATCAAGTGATTCTTGGGTCTAATTTGATTAAATTTTTGCTGTCTTTCTAGTGGTGTACTCGTAGCACCCAATTTTATATTTTTAGAAATGACCATTTTGCCCTTGGGGGCTTGTTCGATCCTTTTCTGATCATTCGTTCCTGCATCAGTTCTCATTAAGTTCCACGACCTCATGGAAGGTTACTTTGACTTCTTAGAGTCTTATTTTCTATTTTTTGCTTTCGCATTAGGATCCGTTATCGGGTCAATCTTCGATTCATCACAGGACGCACTGGCTTTAAAAACCAGGGCCGTCACACAAAAATTAAAGAGAAACTTACAAATGGTCCCTAAGCAACTTCAATTTTTTTTTTAATTGCTTCCAAGTCCAGTGTTTGCTCCACTTTCCTTCATGTACCTAATTGACAAATCAAATGAGAAAATAAAAAAAAAATTAAAATGACTTAAAAGTAAACAATCAACAAATACCTAATGTCTAATTCAATTCTTTAAAACCGTTAGATCCCCGGCAATGGCGCCAAAACTTTGGTGCAACCAAGCGTGTGCTTAAAATAATGCACAACACTTAAGGTTTTGAAATAATGTTAAGTGGGCACCATATTTTATAATTTATAAAACCACTAAACACTTATACTATAGAGTATGAAGTGAGCAGGGATCGTCCCAAGAGATCTAAACAATTAGAGGTTTTTCAGAATTGAATTCTACTTTAGTGCTTATGTGATTGCTAAAAAGGTTTGGTTTTGTGATTAGACTAATTTTAAACTAAATGATTGTAAAAAAATAATAGAATTTAAAAGATTGGAAAGAGACTTAAGGTGTAGGATTCACCACTAAGCACATTCCCTAACTCACTCACTTTCAACTGATTGGGGAAATAATTAAGTATAGTTCTAATGTAGCTAATACTTGCAAATAAAAGTATGAAGCATCAATTTCAAGCCTGAATTGCCTACCTAATAACAAATAAACTAAGTGTAGTGCAATTCACCAATCCAAAGAATGATCCATCAATTCAAGTTACAATTCTAGCCTACATTAATCTAGAAGATAATGCAATTGTGACAAAAAGTATGGAATTCAAACATAAGTATGGATGGTCTACTTACCTAATAATTGAATTGTAATTAAATTAATAAACTTAAATTAAACTGATTAAACATAAATTTAAAACTAATTACACAATAAATTAACCTAAACATGTAGTGCCATCCATCAAATAGGAGCATTTTCCATCAATTTGAAACACAATTACAACTAATCAATACCATGCATAGCCATCACAAGAATCAATTAACAAAGAATTCATGTGTAAAATTTGTTTATCAATCAACCACACATAAGACAATATGAGATTAATACAGATAATCAATTGGAAGAATTTAATTCAAAATGTTCAAGACTATACACTAATTACATAAATTAATCCCCAAAAAGTAAAAAGAGAGAAAGAATAGGTTACATGCTTGTCCAACCCTAAGTAGAAGAATTAGCCACTCGTGGTTGATGGATTCGGAGATAGAACAAGTTCCATCATCTGCTTCATCTTCTCTGAATTTTTCTTCTTCTCTGTGCTTTTTCCAAGAACCCTAGCTTTTTTTCTCTTTCGTGTTTTCCAGGAGAGAACGTGATATCACGATACAGAATAAAATAAATAAAACTTAAAAATCTAATAAATTAAAAACTCCCTTAAATAAAATAATACTAACTCTAAACTAATGGCTCACTGGGTTTTAAGTAACAAACCCTATTAAAGCCCATAAATTACAAAAATAAGCCCAAATATAACAAAATCCTGTAATGTTGCCAAGTCCTGAGGGATCGATCCCCCAGTCTTGGGGATCGATCCCCAAAGGACATTTTTAGTTCTGTGAATAGTGGGGGATCGATCCCCCACTCTAGAGTTAGAATTTCCTTTTACACCTTATTTAGCTCTATTTTGGCCTCGGGCTAATTGGTTTGCTTCTTGATCATTGGGAACATCTTCAAAGGCCCAGAAAAGGTAGAATTAACCGCTTTTGAAGGATAAACATACTGTATGAACTATGGGCTTGCGACCTCTTTTTTTTTGCCATTTTCTGAACTTTTCCCAAATGTCTTTGCTTGTCTTCAACAATGCTTTAATGAACCGAAATTAGTCCGTTTGAACCTTATTGACCTGAAATTGACAAAAACATAAATTAGAACTAAAACATGAAAATAAGATAGATGCAAGGACTAAAATACACTAGTTTAGGTGAAATGTGCAACATTTATGCATTTATCATATGCAGCAAACACTGCTTTGGAAATGAAAAGTTTGTAGAGATGCCTAAACCTGCATGGTCAAGCTAATGTGCCTTGGGTCCTTTTGGGTGACTTTAATGTATTGCTTCATGTCAATGATTCTTATGGTGCTGTTCTCAGGTAGACTCCTGGAATGGAGGACTTCAAGATCTATTTGAATAAGAATGAGCTTAAATATTTAAGATATCATGGTATTTTCCACTCTTGGACTAGCAAAAGCTTTGGTTATGCAAATATTTCAAGAAAGTTGGATAGAGTGTTGGCTAATCAAGCTTAGATGACAAAATTTCCCCAATCTGAATGTTACTTCAAGCCATGGGGAGTCTCAGATCATGCCCCAATGATAATGAGCAGTGGTGAAGTTAGTGTGAAAAGGAACCTGCTTTTAAAATTTTTCAATTTTTGGACTCAGCACAGGGATTTTCTCTCAATTGTTTCTCAAGGGTGGTAGCTAGAGGTTTATAGTACTAAAATGTTTAGAGTTATGCAGAAGCTTAGAGTTGTGAAGGAACCACTAAAGCAGCTTAACAAGAAAGAATTCAGTGATATTTCTACCAGAGTTAAGGCTTGTAGAGAGGACCTATATTCTTGTCAATCTAACTTGGACCTTAATCCCATTGATGATTAGCTAAGAAATAGAGAAAAGGAAGTGGTGGGCAAATTTTTTGAATTATGTTTAGCTGAAAAGTTATTCTACAAACAAAAGGCTCAAATACACTAATCGAAAGAAGGGGATTAGAATACCACTTTTTTCATGAAAAATTTCTCCCCAAAGCAGTGTAATAGAAGAAAAGTGAAAACCATAACAAACACTGATGGAGTTGTGATACCCCTCGATTCTAGAGCCACTGGTGATCAACTCTGAGCAGAGATCTGAGGGATACCAAACAATTAAGTATATAAACAAGCATAAATACAAAAGAATTAATGATTAAATAATTAAATAAGCTGAAAGAAATCTAAATAATAATCCTTAAAAGTTATATAATCTAGAATTTGCCAAAACCTCTAATATTATTACAATTCGGGAATCCATCTAGTGGACCCCTAATAATATCCCAGTTGGAAAATAAATAACTAAACTAAAAAGGAAAACCAAAACTAACACATAAGTAAAAAGTCCTACGTAGTCGGAGGAGTGAGTGACTGTCTCTGCTTAGCATGATCAAGCTCTAAGACTGGAACTGTCGAACACCTGAGAAAAATGATAATGGGTTAGGCCCATGAGTAAGTTCTACTTTACTACAATCCAAACAGAGACTTGATACGTTGATACATCCTAGATAACTCAACAATAGTTAAATAGTCCATATAAGTATAAATACACACTATAGGACGCTCACTAGTCCATAGGTTTGTCTCAACCTGAATAGAAGGTAACATGCAAATCACACAAAAAGTGGGCACGTATACCTAGACCTACCAGGGTACCCAGATGTCTACTATGTCTAGTTATCTATCCCAGGTAATATACGCACCCTAACCATGATCCTAAGACTCAAGCTCATATCATGGCACCATAATAATATATATATAAAGTCCGTAAAAGCCTAATACAAAAATGTCATCCATCTGATATAGTGGCTTGACATAAATAAGTAAGACTTAACTCTGTGGTTAATCCATTCCCTTATAAATCCAAGTAGGCAGGACTTAACTTTAGATTAGTTAATCCATCCCTAAGATGCCACTATCCTATATTGGTGCATCACATCCATGTAGTCCAATAATTGATGAGATAAATAACAAATTAAAACATCAATTAATCCAGAATAATTATAATAAAAATCTTACTATGTACATGACCATAATATGTAACCAATACAAGATTTAAAAATCATGTCAAAGTCATTTAAGTTGCTAAAATAAAATTAAGCAATTAAATCCTCTATATCCGTTAATAACATGCAAACTTGTTTAAATTTTCATATTGTTCGAATCATTAGCATATAGATATAAATTATGCATTATGGGGTTTCAATATATCATGAAATATTATTTAGCACCCCCATTATTAACCCAAAATAGTTCTGGAACCCCAAAACATCCAAACAGTGCCTAAAATATCACCTGTATGCACCAAATCAGGAGAGCCTGCTCTAAAAAATATAGAGCAAGCTCCACCACAAAGGGAGCCAGCTCCCCTCACCATGGAGCCGGCTCTACTCATGAGGGAGCCAGCTCCCCATCACATGAAGCCGGCTTTTGCTTGAGGGAGCCGACTCCCACTTCCATGGAGCCAGCTCTCTCCCTCTCTGAGAGCCCTAAACCCAATTCCACCTGTTTTACTCCTTCATCCCTGTCTCCGGTGAGTTTCTAACTCTACTGTTCTTCATTAATAATGATCCTAAGAGTCGGAGCTATGTCCCAAATCATCCCAGTAACTTAAATAAATCAATTATGAGTTATTTATAACCACAAAACAATTAATTATGCCATATACATCAAGATAAATCAATTGTAAATAAATTCACAAAACTTTTTTCAGATCAAAATAACATGAATAGAAGATTAATTTAAAATCCGTTTAATTTACTGGAGACTACCTAGGCATGCACAGAACACAAGTTTAAGGGAAGGACTAAGATATAGAACTTGCCTTAGGTTACAGTTTGAAACTTGAACCGACGTCTCTGACTTTTCTGACAACTCCTTAACTGTCGTTAAACACCTCTGTTGCTCCTGGTCCAACCCACAAGCAATCACCTTACTTCCTCCTTGGTCGGACCTTCAACCTATGGCCGAAACCATAACGTAATCTCTCAGTTCTCTCAAACCTCTGTGTGTTTTGTTTTAACCCTAGGCAGACTTATAAAGCTATATTTATAAGCAAAATGACTTTAACCTAATTCTATTCATGTGAGGAGACGAAAAAGAAAAAAAAAAAAACAGAAATAAAATATAAAATAGCTATATGTATATAAGTCGGTGATTTCATACATATATATAAAACCCTAAAACTATATAATACATATATAATAAATAATGATACTAATTTAATTATTAATAATAAATAATAATTAAACTGACCTTATATACATATATACCCATATATATATGTATAACCATCCATGGGTATTAACTGTACCCATTTAATCACCTATCCAAGCCCAATTCCTTGAAATAAAATAAACACTTAATTTAAATATTTAATTAACAACTAACACTTAACACATAAAATAATTAGGTCAATTCCACATAAGCATATAATTTCAATTAAAACAAGTAAATCAATTTAAACAATTAAACCATTTAAACAAATAGCCAAATAAGCAAACAATACTCTAAAAATACAATAAATCCATAAAAGAAAATGTCAAGACTATCCTTTTAAAATTAGGGGTATTACATTTTTCCCCCTAACAAAAGGAATTCCGTCCTCAGAATTCGTTCTTACCTTCTTCCATTATTTCAAGAAACTGCGAGCGAATGACATCCTCCCGTTCCCAAGTAGACTCAGCCTCATTATGGTGACTCCACTGAACACGCACTAAAGGGATAACCTTATTGCGAAGAATCTGATCCCTACTATCTACAATATGGCATGGTGGCTCTATATATGTTGCATCCAGCTATAACTCAATCTCGCCAACATCGATATGCTGATACCGATCCTCATCGCGTAGAAATTTTTTGCAACATAGAAACATGAAACATATTGTGCACACGATCCAAATGATCCGGAAGTGCTATCCGATAATCTACAGCGCCAACTCGATCCGTAACCATGTATGGACAGACAAATCGTGGTGACATCTTTCCTTTCTTCCCAAAGCGCATTACTCTTTTCATAGGAGACACTTTGAGGAGAACCTGATCCCCAACCTAAAACTCCAACGCATGAGTACGATGATCCGTATAACTCTTTTGCCTACTCTGAGCAGTGCGTTTGTGATCTCGAATAAGAGCAATCTTCTCAGAAGTATCATTAATGAACTCAGAACCCAAAAATCTGCTCTCGCCAACCTCCATCTAACAAACAGGAGATCGACACAGTCGGTTGTATAATACCTCAGATGGTGCCATACCAATAGTCTTCTAGAAGCTATTATTATACGCAAACTCTACAAGTGGCAAATAATTCTCTCAATAGCCTTTG
Organism: Cornus florida; assembly: GCF_030987335.1. Lineage (NCBI taxonomy): Eukaryota > Viridiplantae > Streptophyta > Magnoliopsida > Cornales > Cornaceae > Cornus > Cornus florida. The sequence continues at coordinate 30,084,741 of NW_026775572.1, forward strand.
AATTCAAGAACACAAGAACGAAGCATATCCTCTATTGTCTGATTAACCCTCTCGGTCTGACCATCTGTCTAATAAGCAGTGCTAAGATGCAACTCTGTACCCAAAGCCTGCTAAAAACTCTTCCAGAATCTTGACACAAAGGTCGAATCCCGTTCTGATATAATAGATATTGGAATACCATGTAACTTTATAATCTCTGTAATGTAAAGTCGCGCCAACTGCTCTGAAGTGAAATCAATGCGAATAGGCAAGAAATGAGGTAATTTAGTCAACCTATCAACGATGACCCATATGGAATTGTGATCCTTGAATGAATTAGGTAATCCCTCCACAAAACCCATTAAAATGCTCTCCTACTTCCACTCCGGTATAGGAAGTGGCTGGAGAGCTCCTGGCAGCCTTTAATGATCAATCTTGACTATCTGATAAGTACTACACTGAGAGACAAAAATAGCAATGTCTTTCTTCATACCTGCCCACCAAAATTACCGCTTCATATCCTGATACATTTTGTCTCCCCTTGGATGAACAAAAAACTCAAAATGATGAGTCTCAGTCATCACATCTTTCCTCAAATCGTTAGCAGAAGGTACCACTAAACGTCCCTTGTACTTCAAACCCCCATCAGTCCCAACATAGTAAAATGGAACTTCTCCGAAAGTTATTTCTGTAACTTTGTCAATGCACTGCTGATCCATGAGTTGTGCCTTCAGAACCTTATGAATAATATAAGGTATAACTACTATGCAAGCCATAAAAGCATCCGATAACTCATCAACCATTTTTAAAACATTCCACTCAGTAGTGAATAAAGCAGAAAGACTCGCATAGGCCTAGCGACTGAGTGCATCTGTCACCACATTCGCTTTCCTTGGATGGTACTGTATAGAGAAATGATAGTCTTTCACAAACTCCAACTATTTGCACTGTCTCATATTCAGCTTCCGCTGAGTGAACAAATACTACAGACTCTTGTGATCACTAAATAATCTGAAAGACTCTCCCAACAAATAATGCCTCCAAATGCGCAAAGTAAAAACCACACTGCCAACTCCAAATCATGTGTTGGATAATTAAGCTCATGAGGCTTAAGTTTAAGAGATTCATACTAAATCGATCGTTCCTCCTATATCAAAACACCCCCAAGACCTTGCAAAGAAGCATCTGTGTAGACAATATACTCTATCCCGCTCTGTGGAGTAGACAGAACCGGTGCAGAAGTCAACTTGCTTTTTAGCTTATCAAAAGCTTCCTGACAATGTTCATCCCACACGAACCGTACCCCCTTCTTAGTTAAGTGAGTGAGTGGTCCCGCTATCTTTGAGAACCCCTGAATGAACCTACGATAATATCCTACCAATTCGAGGAAACTCTGAATCTCGGTAGGTAAAGTAGGATGTCCCCACTATACCACTGCTGAAACCTTAGCTGGATCTACCGCTATTCCCATTTCTGACACTACGTGATCCAGGAACTTTATTTCCCGCTGCCAAAATTCACATTTCTCGAACTTGGCATATAACTGGTGTTCACGAAGCACTTGTAACACTATGCGAAGATGTCTGGCATGATCGTCCTTCGACTTAGAACAAACCAAAATATCATCAATGAAGACGATGACAAATTGATCTAAGTAAGCTCTGAAGACTCTGTTCATTAAATCCATGAAGACTGCTGGTGTGTTAGTTAATCCAAAAGGTATGACACGAAACTCATAAGAACCATATCTAATGAGAAACGTTGTCCTAGGAACATCCTGCTCCCTAACCCGAAGTTGATGATATCTAGAACGGAGATCAGTTTTAGAGAAGTATGTTGCTTCCTTCAGCTGATCAAAAAGATCATTAATCCTGGGCAAAGGGTACTTGTTATGTATAGTAACCTTGTTCAACTCCCTGTAATCTATACACAAGCGAAGTGAACCATTATTCTTCTTCACAAACAAAATTGGTGGCTCCCAAGGTGAAGTACTCCTAAGAATAAAACTCTGGCTGAGTAATTGTTGAATCTGATCCCTCAGCTCTCGCATCTCCACTGGTGCCATCCTGTATGGTGCCCTAGCAATATGTGTAGTACTTGGAGCTAAGTCAATCACAAAGTCTATCTATCGACTAGGTGGCAACCCTGGAATCTCTTAAAAAATATCCAAAAATTCCTGTACAATTGGTATGTTATCCAATGACACAGTAATGTCCCCCACCATTTCCTTCTCCACATAGAACAAATAAGTGCTAGTAACCCCGTTAGAATGTGGCATAGTGACGATGTACATATCCTAACCAGGTATGGTGAAAATAATAGACTTATCATAACAATTAACTTAGGCATGGTAGTGAGATAACCAATCCATCTCAAGTATCACATCATAAGTGTGCATGTCCAGGACTAATAGATTGGCTAGAAATCTGAGTCTACCAATATCTAGTGTCACAGGTCCATTACTCTCATGTAAAATTACAGTATCACCTAAAGGTGTAGATATACCATGAGGTTTATCGTATACTCGCGTCGTCATCCTAGATAATGCAACAAAAGATTTAGACACGAATGAATGTGTAACACCTGTATCAAATGAAATACAACCCTATGTAGCATAAATAGGAAACATACCCTCTATAGCCTGAGGTGCCTCAACATCTTGTGGCATAGGGTTGAACACCCTGCCATAATACAACTGCTGCGGTGTCTGTCCCTGAGGCTATAGTGGTGCTGGTAAAGCTGGATATATCTGTCCTTAAATCCGTGGAATCTATGAAACAGGTAAAGGTACCGGTGCCCTCTGTCCCTACTGCGCATGTTGTTTTTGTCCCTGTCCTGCTTTAAGATACTGCCTGGAAGTATGACCAAACTCTCCATAAGTGTAGTAACTACCCTGGAAAGTTCCAAATTTCCTCCTCTGTTGGTTAACCTGTGGCTGACCCTGTCTTGCCTGTGGTCACTTATCTTGCTGCCTCTAAATAGGTGCCTTATTCTTGTGAGTATCTGAACCACTCTTGTGCTTCATCCAAAACTGTTGTCCCTGAAATTTGCCCTTGTCATTGTGTTAGTGTCCATTGCCATTCCCTCTTTCAGCTGACTGATTAGCAAAGTCTCTGTCACTCCGCTTCTCACCCCTAGCCTGTCTGAAGTCCACGGTCAACTGATACTGCTGTAAAGCGGCGTCTACCACCTGAGCATATGTGGTGTAGGCTAGACTACCTGTAATAGCTCGCTTAATAGACCACATAAGTCCCTTAACGAAACTATTACATTTCTTCTCCTCTGTATCCACCTCATCTGGAGCAGAAAGAGATAAGTGCCTGAACTACTGCTCATATTCTACCACTGTTATGTTCCCTTGTTCTAGATTAAGGAACTCTGTCTTCATAGTTGTCCTGACTACGTATGGAAAATACTTCTCATTGAAGTGAGCACTGAACTGATCATAAGTTAATAAAGTCCTATCCTCTGTGGTGGTAACTGACTCCCACCATTGTAGTGTATCTCCGACAAGCTTGAAGGTAGCAAGCATTTACTTCTGAACCTCCGTGCACTGAACCATTTGAAGATGTCGTTCGATATCCTTCTTCCACTGGTGAGCTGTTTTCGCATCGGTGAAGCCTGTGAACTCAGGTGGGCTCCTCTTTATGAAAAAACTCCTAGCCTTTTCCCAAGGATCAGTCTGAACCACTGGTGCTGGTATAGGTGCCTACTAAACTTGTGGCTGATTCTGAAGTACAGTTGTTACACCTGCTTCTATAGACCGAACAATGAGGTCATTGAGATGAAGATGATACTCTGGTTCTTTTCCCTGATCCTGAGTCTGCTGAACTTCCTTTTGCTTTATATGCAACTGACCATCATCATCCTGAAACCCAGACAATTGTTGTTCTTCCCCTATTAGCTAGCACTGTAGGAGATCTTGCTGCCTAAGTGCCGCTTCCCTTCATCGCCTATTTCTTTGATTGTTCCATCTGGTTCTAGCATTAACTATTCTGTTAACATAGAAAGATAGACATCAGTACGATTTTAAATGAACCGTGAAGAAATACAACGAATCCTGAACTTAAGCTTTAAACAAGAGAATACGCTACGCGGAAGTCTTATTACAAAATAACCCTAGAGACATTTGAACCTGGAGTTCTCTGATACCAACTGTGATACCCCTCGATTCTAGAGCCACTGGTGATCAAGTTCGAGCACAAATCCGAGGGATACTAAACAATTAAGTATATAAACAAGCGTGAGTATAAAAGAATTAAGGAATAAATAATTAAATAAACTAAAAGAAATCTAAATAATAATCCTTAAAAGTTATATAATCCAGAATTTGCCAAAACCTCCAATATTATTACAACTCAGGAATCTATTTAGTGGACCCCTGATAATATCCCAGCTGGAAAATAAACTGGACTAAAAAGGAAAACCAAAACTAACACATAAGTAAAAAGTCCTACGTAGTTGGAGGAGTGAGTGACTGTCTCTGCTCAGCACGATTAAGCTCTAAGACTGGAACTGTCGAACACCTGGGAAAAATTATAGTGGGTCAAGCCCACGAGTAAGTTCTACTTTACTATAATCTAAACAGAGACTCGATACGTAGATACATCCTAGATAACTCAACAATAGCTAAATAGTCCATATAAGTATAAATACACACTATAGGACACTCACTAGTCCATAGGTTTGTCTCAACCTGAATAGAAGGTAACATATAAATCACACATAAAGTGGGCATGTATACTTAGACCTACCAGGATACCCAGATGTCTACTTTTTCCAGTTATCCATCCCAGGCAATATACACACCCTAACCATGATCCTGAGACTCAAGCTCATATCATGGCACCATAATCATATATATATAAAGTCCGTAAAAGCCTAATACAAAAATTTCATCCATCTGATATAGTGGCCTGACATAAATAAGTAAGACTTAACTCTGTGGTTAATCCATCCCTAAGATGCCACCATCCCATACTGGTGCATCATATCCATATAGTCCAATAATTGATGAGATAAATAACAAATTAAAACATCAATTAATCTAAAATAAGCATAATAAAAATCTTAATATATACATGACCATATTATGTAACCAATATAAGATTTAAAAATTATGCTACAGTCATTTAAGTTGCTAAAATAAAATTAAGCAATTAAATCCTCTATATCCGTTAACAACATGCAAACTTTTTTAAATTTTCATATTGTTCGAATCATTAGCATATAGATATAAATTATGCATTATGAGGCTTGAATATATAATGAAATATTATTTAGAACCCCCATCATTAACTCAAAACAGTTCTGGAACCCAAAACATCCAAACAGTGCCTAAAATATCACTTGTACGCACCAAATCAAGAGATCCTGCTCTAAAAAATGTAGAGCAGGCTCCACCATACCATGAAGCCGGCTCTACTCACGAGGGAGCCGGCTCCCCATCACATGGAGTCGGCTCCCTATCACATAGAGTTGGCTCTTTGCTTGAGGGAGCCGGCTCCCACTTCCATGAAGCCGGCTCTCTTCCTCTCTGAGTGCCCTAAACCAAATTCCACCTGTTTTACTCTCCGGCGAGTTTCAAACCTTACTATTCTCCATTAATAATGATCCTAAGAGTCTAAGTTGTGTCCCAAATCATCCTAGTAAATTAAATAAATCAATTATGAGTTATTTATAACCATAAAACAATTAATTATGCCATATACATCAAGATAAATCAACTGTAAATAAATTCACAAAACTTGTTTCAGATCAAAATAACATGAATAGAAGATTAATTTAAAATCCATTTAATTTCCTGAGGACTACCTAGGCATGCACAGAACACAAGTCTAAGGGAAGGAGTAAGATATAAAACTTGCCTTAGGTTTCAGTTTGAAACCTTGAACCGTCGTCTTTGATTTTTCTGAGAACTCCTTAACTACGGTTAAGCACCTCTGTTGCTCCTGGTTCAACCCACAAGCAACCACCTTCCTTCTTCCTTGGTCCGACCTTCAACCTATGGCCGAACCCTAATGTAATCTCTCAGTTCTCTCAAACCTCTCTATACATGAATAGGGTTTGTTTTGTTTTAACCTTAGGCAGACTTATAAAGCTATTTTTATAAGCAAAATAACTTTAACCTAATTCTATTCATGTGAGGAGATGGAAAAGAAAAAAAACAAAAACAAAATATAAAATAGCTATATGTAAATAAGTCGGCGATTTCATACATATATATAAAACCCTAAAACTATATAATACATATATTATAAATAATGATACTAATTTAATTATTAATAATAAATAATAATTAAACTAATCTCATATACATATATACCCATTTATATATGTATAACCATTCATGAGTATTAACTGTACCCATTTAATCACCTATCCAAGTCCAATTCCTTGAAATAAAATAAACACTTTATATAAATATTTAATTAACAACTAACACTTAACACATAAAAGAATTCGGTCAATTCCACATTAGCATATAATTTCAATTAAAACAAATAAATCAATTTAAACAATTAAACCATTTAAACAAATAGCCAAATAAGCAAATAATAATCTAAAAATGCAATAAATCCATAAAAGAAAATGTTGAGACTATCCTTTTAAAATTAGGGGTATTACAGGAGTCCAACTTCATGGTAAAAAATTATAGCAGGAATTTCTCAATCACTTCATGGGGTTGATTGGTCAACCTCACCAACAATACATAGGTATGGCATCCTTTTCTCATCTCATTACCAAAACTGTTTCAACTAACCTTATTCCCTCATTACCAATAATCCCCACTGATAGTGAATTTAGACAATGCTTGCTATCCTTTCACCCCTTTAAAAGTCCAGGTCCAGATGGATTTAACTCAACTTTTTTCATTCATTCTTGGGTAATTATTGGTCAACAAGTCACAGTAGCAATTAGGGACTTCTTTATCTTCGGTAAACTACTCACTGAAATCAACTGCTCATATATTGCCCTAGTGTCTAAAAATCCAAATCCCACAATAGTCCATGATTCTAGACCCATTTCACGTTGCAATTTAATTTACAAATATATTTCAAAAATCAATGCCTTGAAGATTAGCACAACCTTTGTGATACCCCCGGATTCCCGGATGCGGGTTGGCCAGGCCCACGCCCGAATACTTGAGGATATCAAAACGAATCGGTAATAATCGAACACAAAATACAAATATATAAGAATAAATAAAATACTGAAAAGAAACTAAAATGATATTCCAATAATTAATTCTCAGAATAACTTTCATTAATAAACAATTTCTTCTGATACAAGTAATCCTCCAAATAATAATACAACTCGGGAATCCATATTATGTGGACCCCTAGAAAATCCAAATTGAACAAACTGATCTGAAAAGGAAAACCAAAACTAAAACATAACTAATAGTCCTACGTAGTCGGAAGAATGAGTGACTGTCTCTGCTCAGCACGAATAAGTTCTAAGACTAGAACCGTTCGATACCTAAAAAAATAATAGTGGGTCAGGCCCACGAATAAGTTCTACTCTACTATAATCCAAATAGAGACTCGATACGCAGATACATCCTAGACAACTCAACAATAGCTAAATAGTCCATATATAAATATATCCACACTAAAGGACTCTCACTGGACTACAAAGGGGTCTTAACCTGAATAGAAGGCAACATGTAAAACACACCTGAGGTGGACTTGAGTACCTAGACCTAACAGGGTACACCACTACCTATCATAGCCAGTTATGCATCCCAATGCATATACGCTCCCTAACCATCGATCCTGAGACTCAAGCTCATATCGTGGAACCATAATCATATATATGTAAATTCTATCCTATCCATCCATAAGTAATCCAGTTAGTTAGTCAACTTGTTCAGTTGATCTGACTCAATTATAAGTAGCAAGTAATTTAGTTAGTCATTCAACTTGTTCAGCTGATCTGACTTAATTATAAGTAGGATTTAATTTTATAATCCATTCCCTTATTCCAGAATAGGTAGGAGTTAACATATTTGGTTAATCCGTTCCATACCGGTGCATTGCATCCATCCAATCCAATTATTGATGAAAGAAATAAAACATTACATCAATAAATTCCACAATTAATCATAATAAAAATCAGATATTAACATGACCATATTATACTGTCAGTCCATAATTAGAACCATCTAATATCCATACTAATTGCTAAAGTAAATCTAAGCAATTACATCTTCCATTATGAGCCTACAAATTCCATTATAATTTCATACTGATTTAAATCCTTTAGCATAATAGAATCAGAGATAACACACGAGTGCATTATACTTCTAACATAGGCTTACCGTTATCCAATCTCCACTTACATTGCTAAAGTAAATTTTAAACAAAATAAATCATCCATTTAACAATATCCTAATTTAATTAAAATTCCATATTATTTAAGACATTAGCATAAGAATATAAGTTATGCTTTTAGGAATTTTAACAAGTCCATTTTTATCATTTGAAACCCCTATAACCATTCAAAACTACCCTGGAACCCCAAAATCTAACTATGGTATCAAAAATAGTTATCCCATAAAAGTCCCAGCCCTAGAGCAAGCTCCTAAAACAATGATACAGGCTCTACCCTGTTGGGAGCAGGCTCCCCATAAGTGGGTGCTGGCTTCGTAGTGCTAGGAGCCGGCTCTTTCTCCCTTGAGAGCCGTCTACCAAAATTCGTCATCTTCTTTGCTTCCGGCGATGCGCATAACCCTTTGTAACTATTTTATTAAAGTTCCTAGACTTCAATCTATGACCCAGATAATCCCAGAAATTCATACAACACAGTATGCATCATTAATAAACAATTTAGAATACCAAATATGAAGTACTTGATATGATACCTCAAATTTTCCAATTAACAGCACATAATCCAATTAAAATTCTAAATTAACATGCATACAAGATCAATTTTAAAATCTGATTAAACCCTAAAGATTATCTAGGCATGCACAGAACATAAGTCTAAGGGAAGGAGTAAGATATATAATTTGCCTCTATGTTTCGAATTGAAACCTTAACTTCTCCTTCCTAGTTTCTTTCCGATGATCCTTGGCCACCGTCCAAGCCTCATACTGCTCTGGTTTTAACCCTCAAATAGCCCTCGACCTCTTTCCTTGGTCCGACCTAATTATTTTGCCCAAACCCTCTCTTTTGTCTCACAGTTTCTGTTCTCTCATCTCTATTCTTTCTCTCTGCCTCTACTATTATGTGAATAGGGTTCTAAAACCATTGGCTGACACAACCTTACATATATATATAGGTTAATACAAACCCTAATCCCAACCCGATAATAAGTCGGCTAATCAAAAAAAAAATGAAAAAAGAAATGAAAATATAATTACATATACATATACAGTCCTATACGTGTTGACCTAATATATACATATAATTTATAATTATATATATATATATAACCTATTAACATAATATTACTATTATTGTCATAAAAAATAATATTCTATCCTCTTAAAGATATATACTCAAGTATATATATATAACCAACCATGTATGGGTAATTATCCGTACCCATAAGCAACCCCTATTCGAGTAGTCCATGAGACCTACTGTTGGTCCATTACTACTATCCAAATCCATCATTTTAAACTTAAAAAATAAAATAAAATAAAAAACACTTTGAATCTAGCAAATAAAATTACAATTAAACTAATACATCATCAAAATCAAATAACAAATAATTTCATACAACACTTAAGTTAAACAAAACACTTAAGCACACACTTACAATTAAACAATTAATTCAATTGAACATATAACATGAAACCATATTAATACATAGGCACGTAAGCACCAACAATATACAAGGTTCCACTGAATTCCAATGCATCCAACAATATACAAGGTTCCAATATTTAAGAAACTCAATAAATGTACAAGTCCTAGGTTGTATCTAACAATGACTTAATCTTACCCAATATTTAGTTAAGGGTAACGATCCTTATTCCTCCAAGTTCCATAGGATATTCGCACAAAATTCCAATACATCCAGTGCTAACAAGTTGGTAACGCTAATCTATAGTCAATACCAAAAGCCAATAATTATTTAATCACTTAAATAATAAAATATAATTCAAGAAAAATTATATTTAATCCAAAAGCTAATAATGAATTTAATATAGCAATTTAATTATGCTTTAGCAATTCACCCATGCCATTATGAATATATTTATTTATATATTGGCAACTCAACCATGCCTCCTTAAGTATATTTATTTATACCTTGGCAAATTAACTATGCCATTAAAAATATATGTATTTATATATTGGCAACTCAACCATGCCTCCTTAAGTATATTTATTTATACCTTGGCAAATCAACCATGCCTACAATTCAACCATGTACTGATTTTAAAGTTAACGATGAACTAAATCACACATAGTCATATCATGCATATTGTACACATAACATTAATTTAAAACCAACCTATCCAGGTATACCAATTAAACATGTCCCTACCCCAACCTGTTCACTAGAACTGACATTCGGTGTCTTGATATACCTTATAATCGTCTGAGTGCATTGAAAAGAATTGAGGAATTTTACATCTCATTTCCTCCGGCATCATTTACAGGAACTACTAATCATCCTCCAGTACCTTAAGCTCTATCTGAGTAAGGTAACACCTCCACTAAGTTCAGCTCTAATATTTAAAGTTAACTTCTTTAATTTCCTTGGTAGTAGCCAGTGTCATTATTATATAAGCTATAAGTTTAACTAATTTCTCAACGACTACTCTAAGGTTTAATTACCATATCGGTTGTTAAGAGCATCCACTTCCATATTTACTTCCACTAGATGGAACTTAATACAAAGTGTGACTCACCACTGCTATCCATCTAAGCCGTCTCGTGATCCGTTCTATTCGTATGAACTGATATCTTACCAGTTCAAAATAGCTAAGATGAAGCTGATTTAATTTATCGGTCAACCAATATCCCAACCAGAATCCTAACCCTTGTGTAAAGTCAGAAATTTCTCAACTAAATCCATGGAAAAATACTCTTGTCATTTCCACTTCAGTATAGGAAATGATTGCAAAGGGTCCGATAATCTCTGTTGGTCCTTCTCGACTATCTAATAAATATTAGACTAGGAGACAAAATCACTATGTTCCTCCTCCTACCTGTCCTCCAAACATCTGTTTCATACCGTGAAGCATCATGTTTCCACCAAGATGAACAAAAAGTAAGAGTTATGAAACTCAGTCCTTGCATCCTCTTTCTAATTTGTCTACAAAAAGTACCGTTAGTCTGGTATCACAAGCTGTCATCTGCACCCATTGTTTAAATTAGAGCATCATCAAAAGCTAACTCTATAACTTAATCCATGCACCACTGATCCGTGATAAACTTACCGATAAAGAAAATCAACCGGTAATTCTATTCATCGAAAGTCAACTAGTTATGATTTTTCCACACACACTGTACACCTCTTCTTTATATAGGTGTTCGGTCTCACCTTCATGTCTTTGATATACCCTGATTCTTTAACACATATAAGTGTCTATTATACTTCTTGTCTAACTTCAAAAGAATATGGAACTTTTTCCATTCTCCAAAAAAATCATCAATTTCCTAGCAATAACTAATTGTCGCAAAATATGACCTAATTTTTTTTTTTTTTTTTCCATAGTTTATACAGTGTAGAGACTTTGGTTCCTCCTCCAAGTGCAACACTGGCAACTCCTACCAATGACACACTCTCGCGAATAAAATTCTTGATTAAGAATAGACTGATGAATATTTATTCAATCTGCTATCCTTACTTGGCGTCATTCTAATAAGTACCCAAACCAGTACTAAATCTTCCTTTAGACTTGGTGACAACTTCTAGAATTTCCAAGGAAATGTTCTGCAACTCCGACACCTTTGATAAACCATCGTGGCATTACTGTGGTTTTTATTTACCACAACCTCACGAATACCAAAATATTAACAACTTCCATTATCATAGCGTTGTAAAATGATACGAATCTATACCTAGCGTAAAGTATATCAAACTAATCGTTCTAAATTATTTGACTCATAGTGATGGTTTAACTATCGCATCCCAAATAACATACTATAATAACGAATGTCTAGGTCCAATAGATTGGCTAGATTTATGTGGATATACCTAATCCTATGACCTTATGCTCACAATTTTAGCATAACATAGCGCTAGTACCCCATGTTAAAAGAACAGTAATTGGCTGATCACACACTTGTGTCCTTAACTAAACCACATACCAAATCGCAAAAAATTAACGAAAATAAAACATGTATGACATACATAATAAAACAAAAATATAATCCTACTTAAGACATCGTTCTTTCTAGAAAAGAAAGTCTCCTCTAAATTCAACCTTACCAAATTGTTTCACAATTTCCTTTTTATAGTTTCGTAGATAATCATCCAACCTCGAAACATATCCTTTAAACATAGCTTAAAAACACCATTCTTTTACTTAAGCAAATACCAAAGGGCTTAACCCTCATCTTCCTTATACGCGGAATGTAAACCGTCTAACGTGGCTTTATAAAGAAAATTAGAACATCACAACATAATACCAACGCTCTCCTGTATGTGATCTAAAATCATGTATTTCATTCTGATAACAACTCTATCCGATCCCCAAACTCCTACAGAATATTTCTTATACAACTCCTTTAGAGATGATAAGAAAGCTTAACTATTTGTAGATTGATCAATCCCAATTCTACTAATATTATTTGCTATACTAGCAAATAAGATCATCCTCGATCGATCATTCATCTTCCAGATTTAGTACCCTCTTCCTTGGATACTCTGAAATCTCCTTTATTAGGATCCCCTTCGAACTCCTACTCTCCACTTGTCTCCTTTTTGAGAACAACTGAGGTCGTGTTGACCTCGATATGCGGTGGCTATCTCGTACACCTAATTCCTTCCTTGGCTTATACCTTAAAGTAGTGTCAACCGGAACTAAACCTATCGATCTTAAATTTTGCCCTATGGCAAAGAAATTGACAACGTACTCATTTACTTCCTTTGGGTCTTTATCACTTTCACCTTGGACCCCATCATCTTCCTAGTGTCAACCATTCTGTAACTATGGAATTTAATTAACATCAGCTCTTTCTAACGAATCGTAAATAGAGTACAATGAATCCTAATATGGGCTCTAAGTTTTAAGAGACGCAACGTGGAAGTCCTATAATGAAAGACACTCCTAAGGACATTTGAACCTGGAGTGCTCTGATACCAACTGTGATACCCCCGGATTCCCGAATGTGGGTTAGCCAGGCCTAGGCCAGAATACCCGAGGATATCAAAATGAATCAGCAATAATCGAACACACAATACAAATATATAAGAATAAATAAAATGCTGAAAAGAAACTAAAATGATATTCCAATAATTAATCCTCAGAATAATTTTCATTAATAAACAATTTCTTCTGATACAAGTAATCCTCCAAATAATACTACGACTCGGGAATCCATACTATGTGGACCCCTAGAAAATCCCAACTGAACAAACTGATTTGAAAAGAAAAATGAAACTAAAACATAACTAATAGTCGTATGTAGTCGAAAGAGTGAGTGACTGTCTCTGCTCAGCACGAACAAGCTCTAAGACTAGAACCGTTCGATACCTAAAAAAATAATTGTGGGTCAGGCCCACGAACAAGTTATACTCTACTACAATCCAAATAAAGACTCGATATGCAGATACATCCTAGACAACTCAACAATAGCTAAATAGTCCATATATGTATATATCCATGCTAAGGGACTCTCACTAGACTACAAAAGGGGTCTCAATCTGAATAGAAGGCAACATGCAAAACGCACTTGAGGTGGGCATGAGTACCTAGACCTAACAGGGTACACCACTACCTATCATAGCCAGTTATGCATCCCAATGCATATACGCTCCCTAACCATCGATCCTGAGACTCAAGCTCATATCATGGTACCATAATCATATATATGTAAATTCTATCATATCCGTCCATAAATAATCCAGTTAGTCAGTCAACTTGTTCAGTTGATCTGACTCAAATATAAGTAACAAGTAATCTAGTTAGTCATTTTACTTGTTTAGCTGATCTGACTTAAATATAAGTAACAAGTAATCCAGTTAGTCATTCAACTTGTTTAGCTGATCTAACTTAAATATAAGTAGGATTTAATTTTATAATCCATTCCCTTATTTTAGAATAGGTAGGAGTTAACATCTTTGGTTAATCTGTCCTTAAAATGCCACCGTCCCATACCGATGTATTACATCCATCCAATCCAATTATTGATGAAAGAAATAAAACATTACATCAATAAATTCCATAATTAATCATAATAAAAATTAGATATTAACGTGATCAGATTATAGTGTCAGTCTATGATTAAAATCATCTAATATCCATACTAATTGCTAAGGTAAATCTAAGCAATTACATCTTCCATTACCAGCCTACAAATCCCATTATAATTTCATACTTATTTAAATCGTTTAGCATAACAGAATCAAAGATAACACACGATTACATTATACTTCTAACATAGGCTTACCATCATCCAATCTCCACTTACATTGCTAAAGTAAATTTTAAGCAAAATAAGTAATCCATTTAACAATATGCTAATTTAATTAAAATTCTATATTGTTTAAGACATTAGCATAAGAATATAAGTTATGCTTTTAGGGATTTTAACAAGTCTATTTTTATCATTTGAAACCCCCATGACCATTCAAAACTACCCTGGAACCCCAATATCCAACCACGGTATCAAAAATAGTCATCTCATAGAAGTCCCAGCCCGAGAGCAAGCTCCCAAAACAATGGAGAAGGCTCTGCCATATTGGGAGCCAGCTCCCTACAAGTGGGAGCCAACTCTGTAGTGCTGGGAGCCGACTCCCTCAAAGTGGGAGTCGGCTCTCTCTCCCTTAAGAGCAGTCTACTAAAATCCGTCATCCTTTTCGCCTCCGGTGATGCGCAAAACCCTCTGTAACTATTTTATTAAGGTTCCTAGACTTCAATCTATGACCCAGATAATCCCAGAAATTCATACAATATAGTATGCATCATTAACAAAAAATTTAGAATACCAAATATGAAGCACTTGATATGATACCTCAAATTTTCCAATTAATAACATATAATCCAATTAAAATTCTAAAATAATATGCATACGGGATTAGTTTTAAAATCTAATTAAACCGTAAAGATTATCTAGGCATGCACATGACACAAGTCCAAGGGGAGGAGTAAGATATAGAACTTGTCTCTAGGTTTCGAATTGAAACCTTAACTTCTTTTTCCTAATTTCTTTCCAGCGATCCTTAGCAGCAGTCCAAGCCTCTTACTGCTCTAGTTCTAACCCTCGAACAGCCCTTGGCCTTCCTCCTTGGTCCGGCCTAATTATTTTGCCCAAACCCTCTCTCTTGCCTCACGGTTTCTCTTTTCTCCTCTCTGTTCTTTCTCTCTGCCTCCACTGTTACGTGAATATGGTTCTAAAACCCTTGGCAAACACAACCTTACATATATATAGGTTAATACTAACTCTAATCCCAACCCGATAATAAGTTAGCTAATCACAAAAGAAAAGAAATGAAAATGAAAATATAATTACATATACATATACAGTCCTATTATACGTGCTAACCTAATATATACATATAATTTATAATTTTATATATATATATATATAACCTATTAACATAATATTACTATTATTGTCTTAAAAAATAAATAATTAATAATAATAATATTATATCCTCTTAAACATATATACTCAAGTATATATATACAACCAACCATGTATGGATAATTATCCGTACCCAAAAGCAACCCCTATTCAAGTAGTCCATAAGACCTACTGTTGGTCCATTACTACTATCCAAATCCATCCTTTTAAACTTAAAAAATAAAATAAAATAAAATACACATTTAATCTAGCAAATAAAATTACAATTAATCTAATACATTATCAAAATCAAATAACAAATAATTTCATACAACACTTAAGTTAAACAAAACACTTAAGCACACACTTAAAATTAAACAATTAATTCAATTAAACATGTAACATGAAACCATATCAACACATATCCACGTAAGCACCTAAAATACAATGAAATAAAATAATTAAATTCCAACTATATCCTTTTTAAAATTAGGGGTATTACAACCTTACCTTTTTTAATTAGTCCCACTCAGAATGCTTTTGTGAAGGGAAGGCATATTTTTGAGAATGTTATCTTGGCTTATAAGCTGTTTAATGGGTATCATAGGTCCTCTCACCCCCTTAACTGTGCACTGAAAGTGGATCTGAAAAAGGCTTTTAACAGTATTCTTTGGCAATTCATAATTGATACCTTAAACCTTATGTGATTTCCTGAATGTCTTATCGAATGGATCACCCAATGCATAACCACACCATCCTATTCCATATCCCCCAATGTTGAACTCTTTGGATTTTTTAAAGGGCAAAGGGGGATTAGGCAAGGAGACCCCATTTCTCCTATATTGTTTGTCACTACAATAGAGGTCCTCACCCAATCCATGAATCATGCCATAGTGAGCAACCCTACTTTTAAATATCACTAGAGATACAGCAAACTGGCCCTATCCCACCTTGCATTTGCAGATGATGTCTTACTGTTTTCTCATGGGAGTTTGTCCTTAGTTCAGATTGTCTTCTAGGCTCTTACATAATTCCTTGAATTTTCTAGTTTAAGCATAAACCTATCAAAGAGCCTTGCCTTTTTTTTTTTGGTGTTGATGGTCAAACCAAAGCTGATATTTTAGCCCTACTCCAATTTAGAATTGGTTCATTACTAGTAACTTACCTGGGATTACCACTTACACCAAAAACCCTCAGCTCAACAGATTGTACTTACCTTATAGAGATAATCACAGCAAGAGTGAAAAGATGGACTTCAAGGTTTCTTTCCTTTGTTGGCAGAGCTGTCCTCGTCAAATCCATACTCTGCTCTATGCAAAGCTACTGCGCACAAGCTTTTGTCTTACTTAAGAAGGTCATTGAAGATGTTAATAGAGTTTTAAAGAGATTTCTTTGGTTAGGCCCTGAACTGAAGGCTTCTTGTGCTAAGGTTGCATGGGATGTGGTATGTAGGCCAAAAATTAGTAGAGGGCTAAGCTTCCCCAACCTTGAAATGACAAACTCAATTGCTAATTTGAAGCATATTTGGAAATTATTTGCTAGAAAGAAAGATAGCCTCTGGGTTGCTTGGTCACATAGGTACCTGATCAAAGCTAAGAGCTTTTGGGTTGTGAAACTAATAGCTTTAAGCTCTGGATTTTAGAGAAAGTTGTTGAAATTGAGAGATATGGCAAGGGGTTTACTGAGGCATAGGGTAGGGAAGGGCATTGATACCATGATGTGGTTGGATTACTGGCTTCCAAATGGGCCTCTGCTCAATAAGATCAACTTTAATGATGGGGAAATTCTTCAACAAGACTTGAGAGTCAAAGTTGATAGATTAATTTCCTTAAATCATTGGGTTGTACCTGACTCACTTGCACACATTCTCCTCTTTCAATCATAGAACTTTCACACTCAACTAAATGAACTGCCTAACCCTTTCACCAATGTTGATACAGTTTTATGGTTACCTTCACCTAGCTGCAATTTCTCCCTTGCTCATACAATCAAATACCTCTTCCCTCCTACTTTCATTTTCACATGGCATAAGACCATTTGGTTTAAACATCATATTCCTAAGCATAGCTTTATTGCTTGGTTAGCAACAAAAAGAAGACTCTTTACTCTTGATAGAAAACCTATGAAGCACAAACATCACATCAATGCTTATTTTCTTTGCTTAGCTAACAATGAATCCTTGGACCGTCTATTCTTCTAGTGTGAGTTCTCAAAGGTGGTGTGGTTATTCATTCAACACACAATTGGGTTGTACATTTAGCCATCTAGTTGGAAAGAACTAATCTTATGGTGTTCTACTCATTAGAATGCTAATGATTTTCTGGGGCATATACTACTCTCTGCTCCTGTCTACTTTCTATGGATGGAAAGAAATAATAAGGCCTTCAAGAACACATCCTCATCCCCAACCTCAGTCATTTCTCAGCTTAAGAAATGTTTAAAAGGAAGACTGGCCTCAATTAAGCTAAAGAATGCTTTTGATATGAGGAATGTTAGTAGATTTGAAGACTTGTAGAAATTGTTCTTAGATGGATGCAGCTATGCCTGTGGCAAGCTCTAACTGTCCCTTAAACTTGGTTGCCTTCAATGGAAGTGTTTACTGGAAGATGCTTGCTTGGATGGTTGCTTCTTATGTTTGTATTGCATTTGGTTTACTTGAACTTGCAGAAGTCTAGTTTTGTAACCTTTTATGTATTTTACTTACTGGGATTGGATCATAGCTTTTGTATTTCGCTGGGATTTTGCTGCTGCCTTGTGCAACTTGTTGTTCTTATCTTATAGGCCTTTCTTATACGTTATTTTTCATTTATACAAGCTTACCCTTTAACCAAAAAAAAAAAAAAAAAAAGTGTTGAGTTATGTTTAAAATTTTAAGCCCAACCCTAATTGTAAAAATTAGATGGAGTTCATACTGGTTTAGGATGAGTCATCCAAGTTGCAACACTAAGACAGTATATTTTGTTGCAATCGTATTGAAACTAATGGTTAGCTTTATTAATATTTCTGCATGCAAAATTACTCAAAATTAAGCGCACATTCTATTTCGACCACTCACAAGGTGAGCGCTTAATATATATATATATTCCGAACCCACTATATTTTGATCCTACCAGGGCTTGAAGATCATCTTTTACTTTGATCAATGAGAAATGCAAAATTCTATATAGAGCAATATATATATGCATAGATTATATACTTTATCAAAGAATAGACTTATGTTTTTTTGGATCAAAAAGTGCAACCTAAATTATATAAGGAGCACCCTAAAATTCATATGAACTACTTAAATATAAGGAGCACCCTAATACCTTCTCACAGATCGATTCATTCAGAGGATACATTGCAGTGGCCCCAAATATAAGGAACACCCTAAATTTGATTCATTTTTAAGTAGTTCCCCGTACTAGTCATTTCTACAAATTTGAATCAAAGTGGATAATGTGCTATAAAAAAAAAGATAATATTTACCTACTCACCAGTGAATACTAGGCAATTTCTTTTCATGGCTGCTAATGTGGTCGAATTATAAATGCACGCATATTCTTTAATTACAAAATTAAGAAAGTAATGAATAAGGAAAATGAACCCTATTTGACCCAACTTCCATTTTTTTCCTTTTCAAACTTTTTTAATTAATAATTAAAGGTGATGTGTTATAAGATTGAACCACATCAGCAGCCACCTAGAGAATGCCTACACAACGGTGAGTAGGCAAGTATTGTCTTTCAAGGAATTACTTGTATGTCATATTACCATGGTAGAAGTGACTAAGGAATTGTTGAGACTTGCATCAAATTCAGATATTCAGACTCATGGATTAATAACTAATATGGTAAATTTTCACCCATTAGTTCTTCAATTGGACACTAATGTCAGAGTTGATAGCCTAATTTCCACTACTTAGTGGGTGGTTCCACCTTGATTACAACACATCAACTCTTTTACATCTAGTGCTTACTTATCTCAGCTTCATAGTTTTCTACTTCCTTCACTTGATTCTAACAGTGTGGAATGGATTCTAGGTCCTACAAGGCAGTACTCAATCAAGCATAATGTCCTACATTTCATTCCTCCATCTATAGCATTTGCTTGGAGCCATATCATCGTGTGTAAGTATCATATCAGCTGGTAGCACAATTTTATTTCTTAGCTAGCTTGTAGGGGTAGACTTAAACCTATGATGAACAAGCACTACACAAGCTTGTTACTTGTGTTTTTCAGATAGTGAATTTTTGGATCACCTCTTCTTCAGGTGTAAGTACAATGACATTATTTGGGAGTTTATTCAACATGTGGCAGGCTTTTATATTAAACCAAGCAGTTGGGTTGATTTCATTGCTCGGTGTTCAAATAATTGGACAGCAAATCACTTTACCATTCATAAGCTTCTGCTCTCTACAGCCATTTATTTTATCTGAAATGAAAGGAATGCAAAAGCCTTCAGAAACAGGTCTACATCACCTCAACAGCTAATTTATAGAATCAAGAGTTGTTTTAGAGCAAGATTTTCCTCTGACACTGAGGAATGGTGCAGAGCTAAGGACTTTGGGAAGTCAAATTGATCTGCTTCAGCTGTTTCTTCAGGGATGTGCCTTTACAAGGGGACATGCTTGGTGCTTCACTACATTGACATCTACTTTCTCTATTTCCAGATTAGGATAAATATGATATTATCCTTGTTTCGGTACCCAAAATTATGAGTTACAGTTCTTAAAGTACCCAACTATTTTGGGATAGAGGGAGTATTCTACATAATAATAATAATAATCTTTTATAAGTACATAAATTTATTACCAAGATGTTTAGAAGTGCATTACATACCTTATAAGTTACAGCACTAACATTTGCAACCAATAATAAAGGATATCAATGTTAAGTTGAAGCCAGTCAGAAATAATGATGATCACTGGATAAAACTCCAACTTAAAACAGTTCTCAATAATAAAATAGAAAAACCCAGAAAAAAAAATAAAAAAATTGTATGAACTATGAACTATTGCTATTGGTGAACCATAAGGTCCAAACTATCTACAATGACAATAATTTGTGTAATTTACCACTTAAATTAATCACATACACCTTCATTCTTTAGATGGAATTGTAATTGAGACAGAATCATTGCAAAAAGAAGCCCATCCCGCAAACCACAAAGAATATAATGACATAAACACCAACTTCTTCTAAACTTTTTGACAAAATGCTACATTAAGTAATATTATTTCTGTAAATTGGATCAAAACTACTTCTCAATCTAAAAGGATCAGAACAACAAATGTCTCCCAATTATGAAAGAATCAAATTGCAATTAAAAATGAAAATTAATATAAAAGCAGACTATCTCTCTTAGAGCTCAGGTCACAAATCCTTCAAAGGACATGATCGAGGGAGAATGACGACACATTTTATACAAAGGACATGATCGAGGTGGGTCTGATCAAATTAATATAAACTGAACTATCTCTGTAAATAAAAGTAGAGCAATTGTTTCCTTAATTTGCCCCACCCATTTTCTTTAGTAAAGAGGATTCCATTCCTTTTTATTCTTCTGCAACATAGCTTTAGCTAAAATTTAGAAAGTTATGGCCACACAACAATAGGCATCATGTGGGAAAGATTATCCATAGAAGTATCTATTCCTAGTTCAAAACAT
This sequence comes from Cornus florida, assembly GCF_030987335.1. Classification (NCBI taxonomy): domain Eukaryota; kingdom Viridiplantae; phylum Streptophyta; class Magnoliopsida; order Cornales; family Cornaceae; genus Cornus; species Cornus florida. The sequence goes on from NW_026775572.1 coordinate 30,106,062, forward strand.
ATTTTTCATTGTGTTTAGGCTACTTCAGAAAACTACATGATACTAGCTAAAATAATTAGGTGTATTCTACATTTCATTGATATGATGATCAAATATATATACAATATGAATCAATGTAAAATAGTAAACAAATCTCTAAATCTAAGGAGCTGTTACAAAGAATCAAAATTCAAAAATAAATCAGTTACAAATCTTAATGATTTGCTCAATCAAGGAGAGTTACTCTCATGGTTGAAATCATGGGACAGTTACATTGTTATGTTTATCACACCCCCGCAAGCTAATGGGTCGAGATCGGGCCATGAGCTTGAATTTCAATGTTTGAAACCAAGCTGACAAAAGGCCTTTTGTGAAAACATCTGCAACTTGATCAACCGAGGTAATGTATGAGATGAGAAGCTCATTTTAAACCATATTTTCACACACATAATGGCAATCAACTTCTAAATGTTTTATTCTGGCATGCAATATTGGATTAGAGGTGAGAGAAATTGAACTAACATTGTCACACCAAATAAGTGGAACTTTGGGTAGAAAGATGTGAAGATCTCTTAAGAGTTGCCTTAACCAAGAAATTTCTACAACTGTGTGGGCAAGTTATCAATATTCAACTTCAGTGCTAGATCGAGATACAGTTGGTTGCTTCTTAGAACTCCATGAAATAAGGTTACGCCTAAGATATAGACAATAGCCTCTAGTGGATCTTCTATCAGTAGGACAACCCACATAATCGGCATCTAAATAGGCTTCTAATTGTAAATCACCTGGTGTGAAGAGTAATCCGTCATTGATTGTGCCTTTGATATATCGGAGAATTCGTTTAACAGCGGTCCAATGAACAACAGTCAGACTATGCATAAATTGGCAAACTTGATTCACCGCATATGCTAAATCAGGACGAGTGATTGTGAGATATTACAATGCACCAATAACACTCCGATATTCTATTGGATCATCCAGAAACTCACCATCATATGGTTCAAACTTCTTGCCACTAACAGATGGATTGCTATATGGCTTTGTATTCTCCATCTGAACACGCTTCAATAGATCAATTACATATTTTCTTTGTGTAAGATAGAGACCCTCATTGGTGTAGTCAGCTTCTAATCTAAGAAAATAATGCAACCATCCCAAATTTTTCATTGCAAAAATTTTCCCAATAATTGAAATCAAATTCTCAATCTGAGAGGTACTATTGCCGGTGATGAGAATGTCATCAACATAGATTAATAAAATGAGAAGAGTACATTTATGTTGATAAACAAATTGTGAACAATCTGATTTAGAGGCGACAAAACCAAATTCTTCAAGATAGTAAGAAAATCATTGAAACTATGCACGAGGAGCCTATTTCAAGCCATATATAGATTTGCGAAAGTGACACACATGATTAGGAAAAGTAGGGTCTTCAAATCCTTTTCGTTGATGCATGTAAACTTCTTCATTTAGATAGCCATGTAAAAATGCATTTTGTACATCAAGTTGTTGAATGTGCCAATTATGATGCATAGCTAATGCCAAAATTATGCGAATGGTAGCACGTTTCACAACTGGACTGAAAGTTTTAGTATAATCAATTCCCTCTTGTAGATGAAAACTATTTGCAACAAGTTGAGCCTTATACTGTTCAATCGATCCATCTGATTTATGCTTCACTTTAAACACCCATTTACTTGAAATAATATGCATGGATGGTGTAGGAAACACTAAACTCCAAATACTAACTTCTTGTAAAGCATTAAATTTAGTGCACATTGCCATTCTCCATTGAGGGTTATAGCTTGACTGAAACATGATGGTTCAAGGTGATTATCAGAAGAAGTAACCAGCAATGCATACTTTGGATTAGGCTTTCGAATTCTAGCTTGACCTCTTGTTACCATTTGATGTGCACGAGAAGGCTCGGATGGTAAAATTGGATCATGAATTGGAGAAGAATGACTGATAGATAATTATGGGGATTTAAGAGGATAGGTTGACATGGGTGAAAAAATGGATTCAGGAAGTGAAAGTGAAATTATTGTAGTTGATGGTGTAATGGAAGGTTGAATAGTAGGAGGTGAAATTGGCGTAACAGAAGAGGGTGGAAATAAAAGAACCAATGAAGATGCTTCCTTTGGCCATTGTGAAATGGGCAAAACCTATTCAAGTTTAAAAGGAAATTGACACTCATTAAAAATAACATGTCGAGACAAATAAATCCGTCCAGTGTCTTTGTCATAACATCTATAGCCTTGATGATTATTAGAGTATCCCAAGAAAACACAACGTTTGGATCAGAATTGAAGCTTATTTTTATTATAAGGATGAAGATATGGAAAACATGCACAACCAAATACACGAAGAAATGAATAGTTTGGAGATTTCTGAAACAATTTTTGAAACGGTGAAATGTAACCCAATTGTCTAATAGGAAGACGATTTATCAAATAAATTGATATATTAAATGCGTCAACCCAAAATTGAGATGGTATACCGGCTTGAGCTAACAATGTGAGACATATCTCGTTATGTGACGAATTTTTCATTTTGAAACACCATTTTGTTCTGGAGTAGAAGGACAAGAAAAATGATGAAAAATTCCATGAAGAGAAAGAAAATCCTGAAATGTACCCTTACAATACTCACCCCCACCATCAGTTTGTAGCGATTTAATTTTACATGAGAAAAGATTTTCAACAAGCGCTTTGTATTTAACAAAATAACCAAACGCCTCATGTTTAAAACGCATAGGATAGATCCATGTGTATTTTGAAAAATCATCAACAAAGAGAATATAATATTTAGATCCTTGAAGAGAATAAGATGGAGAAGTCGATCCATACATCAGAATGAACTAATTCCAAAGGCATAGAAGAAATTGAAGTAGATAATGAAAAAGGTAAGCAGGTACTTTTGCCTATTGGACACGAATCACAAAAAGCTTTATTCTTCGTTGAACCTTGCATAAGTAAGGAATTAGTAGATAACAAACAATACAATATTGGAGATGTTGGATGACCCAAACGTTGATGCCAAATTGGAGTTGATACTCTTTCTCTTACAAATGCAAAAGCTCTTTTATTTGGAGTACCACAAGGAAGTTGAAGAGGATAAAGCCCATTTTCACTCTTGCCGTAGAAAAACATCTTCCCCATTTTAGTGTCCTTTACACAAAAACTATTAGCATTAAAAACTAAGTAACAATCATTATCCCGAGAAAATTGATGAACGAATAGCAAATTTTGTGAAATTGATTGACAATGTAAGATATTATTGAGATGAAACTTAGAGGAACAATGTGATTTATTTTCAAACCTGTACCATTACCAACTGCAACATGTTCTGATCCTTGGTACTCATCATGCATAGAGAGATTAGCAAGATCAGATGTGATATAAGTAGAAGCTCCACTATCAGTAAACCAAGTTTGATTATTTGATGGAGAAAAAGTTGAAGCTGCCATAAGTGCAAGTTGCTTTGTTGGAACACGCCTTTCATAAGAGTGGTCCATTATATGGTAACAGTTAATTACTGAATGTTCTATTAGGCCAAAAATTTGGCAAGTAGGCCGTGTTTGATTGAGAGTAGAAGATGAGACATTTGTAGATGGCCGAGAAAAGCCTAGATGATGTTGTGAATTTGAGTTCTTCACTTGTGGTGAACGACCACCATTACGAGTTTGAGGAGAAAAACTATCGGTATGAGTTTGAGCATATGAAACACCAGTACGAGTTTGAGTAAAAGAACCACCATTCTTGCCTCTGCGATTTGTGTAAAATGCAGTGGTTATTTGCTTAATAAGAAGAACATTTTGTTCCTCAAGTCACATTTTCACACTCAAAAGAAGTCCAACAAGATCATCCAAAGAAATAGGTGTATCTCTGGCTTGAGCAGAGTTAACCGTAACTTCATAAGTCGGTCCAACACCATTCATAATGAGAGTAGGAAAATCATCCTCATCAACTGGTTTCCCAACGAGTGCGAGATTATCAGAAATACTGGTCATCTTATCGACGTTCTCCGTAATAGATAAGTTCCCTCTCTTTGTGGTTTAAAATAGATTTTTCAATTGTAAGATCCGTGTCTTTGAGTGCAACGCATATCATTTTTCAAGTGATTTCCATACATCGTTGGAGGTACCAAACCTTGCCACAGTAGAAAGAACTGTGGGTGTCAAGGTGGCATTGATCCAACTAAGAATTAGATTGTCTTGTTGCTGCCACAAAGTGTATTTGGGATTGAAAGTTTCATTCCTATTTGTATCAACAACAGACTTTTCTGGGCAAGGCTCTGTTCCATCAACATAGCCAAGTAAATTGAGACTTCTAAGAACTGGTACAAATTGAGCCAACCATAGAGTATAGTTGGTTCTATCTAGCTTGATTGAAACCAGATGAGAGATATTAGAGATGGATAATGTAGAAGCCATGAGAAGAAAAAAAATTAATTCCAAAGTCAATGGACGTTGGGCTCTGATACCATGAAATAATTAGGTGAATTCTACATTTCATTGATATGATGATCAAATATATATACAATATGAATCAATGTAAAATAGTAAATAAATCTCTACATCTAAGGAGCCGTTACAAAGAATCAAAATTCAAAAATAAATCAGTTACAAATCTTAATGATTTGCTCAATCAAGGAGAGTTACTCTTATGGCTGAAATCATGGGACAGTTACATTGTTATGTTTATCACTAGCTACATGACTCACAGTGCTCCCACTTGCTTTAACATTTCCCAAAACTGAATGTTATCATGATTTAAGAAGTTCAATATAAAGTCAATAAGACATCTCAAGCCACCAATTCATGCATAGTCACTCTCTTTCTCTCCCTCTCTCTCTTTAGTTTCCTTTTCCTTTTTTACTTTTTATTTGGTATAAGAGAATCTTCGAGTTTGAAACTTTGCTTAATTCATAAACATGTTGAAGACATTTTATTTTCATTTTATGACCATATAAAAATCCATATAACTACTGCTCGAGTAATAAACTCGAGTATGTCTAGTCATAGACAACACAAACCATTGATAAATGGAATGGAAAGAGTGAATGATAACAGAGAACAACAGTTTTATAATTAAGTATTAGAACAATTGGTATGGCCTTAGTCGTGTCGACCAACTAGTTGCAATAAAAGTGTGGCCAAGTTTAAATTTATAAAGTGCCACTACTACCTCTAACTACTAATATAGATAGGGTGAGTAGGGATCATCCCACGGGATTGGGGGCTATGTTAATATGGAAACAAGGTCGGATTAGTAGGTTAAGTGATAAAAAGGTGTTTTGATTGGTTAATTAGACTACAATGTAAATAAATTCAATACAAAACAACTAAAGTAAAAAAAAAGGGTAGAGAACAAGAGAGAGAGGTCTTGGGATCAAGAGGTCACCACTAAATATCACCATTCTAGATACTCAATGTGTAATGAATAAGGGGAAATACATGTTGCAATACAAAGAGGTGTGATTAATTGAATCAACAAGCATGGATTGACTAATTAAGCATATAATGTCTAGACAACCTAATGAATAGCACAATATATCAAACTAAGCCATTATTCCTTCCTTTAAGGTCACAATCAACACACTAACAAGCTAGAGAATAATATTACTTGCATTCATAAGTATAGAACATCAAACAACAAGCATGGATTATCCTCACATCTAAGAGAGTAAAGCAACTACACTACATCTAAGCTAAGGACATGAAAATTAAACTAATTAAACTAAGGTAGAGGCACAATCCATCAAGAAATAAGTATGAACCATCAAACAAACCATAAGAGTATTCTATTTAAGCATTATGCCTTGACAATCTCTATATTCATAACATCAATACATATAGACATGCATCAATATCACAAAACCAAGAGATAAACACATGAACATCTACTCTAGTATACATAGACATATGGATAGAATGAAATGATCAATTGGAAGTATTAATCAACACAAATCATTGTAAAAACAAGATTCATATATAAATCAAGTGTCAAGACAAGATTACAACACAAATCCCCTCAAAGTACAAAGCATTAAGGTCTAGAAGGCATGCTTAGGGTTAACTCTAGCCCCAAGAAGATGTTTAGCCACTCATTAATATAGTCATCCAACCCTCAAGGGCCATCTCCATGGTAAAAATGCTCTTCTCCTTGATGGAAAACCCTAGAAGAATGGAAGAACTCCCAAAATAGTGTATGTCTCTCTAAGCTCTAGCCTCCTCTCCAAGATAGTATATCTAAGTTCTATATTGAGATATCTAAGTTATATTGTAAAAATGGCTCAAAATCCTTATATAGGTAGCTTAAGTGTCACACCCAATGGTCAGGTCTCATGTACTAGGGTCACTTCAATGATTACACCACGAGCCATCTTTTAATGAGTTGGACTCTGTTTTATTTCAGACTTGAGGAGGTTCGATCGATTGAATTCAGATGAGATCGAACTGTGGCCAGATCCATCGAATTAAGGCCAGATTGATCAGTCCATGGCGGCGCCTTTTTGGAATAAGATAAATCTGAGATATTTCTGGGATATTTTGGGAAAAAGACAAAAGTGGTAGGTGGGGATAAGATCAAGGAAGTTTGATTTATCTGAAGAAAGTTGGATCGATCGAAAATGGAATTTCTTGAGGATAAGGACAAGGGGTCTGATCCAACTTGGTGAGGTGAGATCGATCTTTGTGAGATCGATTGAAAGTATTCCTGATCGATCGAAGATTACTAGTTTCCACCACTTTGCTCCATTCTTCCATTCAGCTTGAGATTGCTTCTTTTATACTCTAATTTGGATGAATTGACTTATTTTTGGGATAAACGCCTGAAAAGGGCAATAACATGAAATTACTCTAAAACGGAAAAGTAAGATAGATAAAGGTCCTAGAATACTCGAGCTTAAGGGGTTTAAATGCGCACTTTTCAGTGCTCATCACACCCCTAAACTTAAATATTGCTAGTCCCTAGCAATGAACTACAAAGTAAAGGAATGAAATGAACGACTGTACAAGTATAAACTAGAAAGCAATAAATGGATAACACCAATTTCGTAGGGAACACGATTGCATTTAGCATATACAACAAGCCTTTTAAACCCCTAGGTTACCCCTAGTGGACGAGTCAAGTCTCGTGAGGGTTTCCAGAAATGATACCTACAAATATTAAGCCCATTCTCACAAAAGAGGCGCCAATATTGCAAACAAACATTAGGAGAAAACTAACTTAAGTATGCAATTTTTCAACCATTTCCAAGCAATCTCCTAAAATCTCAACATTAAACAAACAAATATGATCTTCCACACATCAAGAAAATGATCATGCAAATCAAAAACTCTAGAATCCTTTTTGAGTGGACCGGCATCAAATATATTGCTATCTAAGCCAACTAAAGAAATGATCACATCCTTACTCTCAAACTAGCACACAAATCTAGTACCGATCATCAAGATAAAGAGTGAACCTTTTATTAAAGCTTTATTGATCAAGGTGCGCTTATTTTTTTCACTCGATTTTTTTTTTCTTTTTTTTTTTTTAGGATCAAAGATGGAAGCATAGTGCAATGTGTTGATATATTAAGCTTTCTAGCGATCCATGAGGTCGAGCGTTAGGTCAATGACTCCTAAACCAGACGGCTTTAGGGCACTAGGTGTTTAAACACCCTTAAGGACTTACAAGCTCAAATCAAATAAGTTACAAATCAAGATAACTTCCATCTAATCATTTCCCACTTCTCACCTTTTGGAAGTAGTCCTCACTTTTTATTGCTTTTGCAACTTTTTTTTTTTTGGTTCAATTATTAACCTAGAGTTTGGGCCCTCCACCTTTCGGAGCGAGAAGTTCAGTGCTTGATGAGGCTAGAATCTCGGCTACTTAGTGAAAAGGGTTTGTTATCCACCTTTATCAAGAATAAAAGCTTTCAATGCACTACTAGTCCAATTGGGATATAATTAATTCAATAATCAACAAAGCATGTACCCCACAAATAAATGCTAGTGTGCGCCTGTGCTAGTGTAGACTCTTAGAATGAATCTCAGAACAATCACAAAATCAGGACGATGTGGACCACAAATGCAAACAAGATATCAATTTTTTGAAAAATTTACTCCTAAATGGCATCCACAAGGCATACAAGGAGTATTGGACTCTCAAGTCAAACAATTTTTAAATTTTAAGCAATATAGTCCTTAAAAGATCAAAATCATAGCTAGTCATGGATCAATCTTAGAAAATCCCTCAAATACACAAGTCACACTCAAAATTTTGAATTGAAAGCAAACACTGCAAACAACACCAATTACCCCCAAACTTAAATGGCACAGTGTCCTCAATGTGCAAAGAGAACAAAGGAAAGAGTATACTAGTGCAACTAAGGCAAAGAATGGCCAGGACATAAGTATCCGAAGTTGGGGGTTCAACCTCCCCAAACTTGGAATTGACTGTGGTCCTGAAAACATGGCATTGGAGAAAAGCTTATTAGATAACAAAGGTGATAATAACAGTGCATAGTGGACATGCAAGTGTAAATGGGATAACAAATGAACTAAGGAGAGAGGAATAAGGATGGTCCTGAAAAATTTTGGGTAGCACTGTAATGACCCGGTCATTTTAATTCCTTTCCCTTTTCTCAGATTTTTACGGATATTTTTTTTCCGTTGATCTTTCCTTTCTGAGTTCGGTTTCTCGTCACTTAGTGTTGTCTTGAGTGCTCAAAAATGGTTTCTAAGACTCTTTTTTTTGGATTAACAACTTCCTTTGAGGACCGAGTCATTTCCATATTTTCACTTTCTGGACACTATTCACTTTTCGTCTTTTTCCCTATTTTGTTTTTTCCCCGTTTGCCACTTTGTTGGCATAACCTCACTCTTGGTGTTCAGAGTTGGTTTTTGACTTCGTGTATCTTCATTTTAAGTGATTTCCATGAAATACGTATCTTTACTTTTGCAAGAAAGTACTCTGGTTGCTCCCAGTGTCCATAGGGGCATGGATACACAGTTTTTTAGAATCTTTTTCTTTTCTTGGGGTGTTTTTTGTAAATATCTTTAGAAGATATTTTATTTCAGGGGTTTTTAAGAAAATATTTTTGAAAGATATTTTCATTCTAGGTCATTAGTGCAGTTAACCTTTTTAGAGGGGCCATTGTGCAATTAATGTAAGTTATTGCAAAAATACCTCGTCTGGAACCTGGATCCTCGGACGGGATTCATTTTCACATTTCATTGAGTCGTGTACTCTTAGAATTTCATTCTGGTCGTTTTTCTCCAGTTTCAGAGTTTCTGACCCCGGTTGCCGCCGAACTTGTTCGGAGCATATCTCTCTGCTTGGGACTCGGTTTTCGACACTATTTTTTCTGTTGTTCATATTTTCTTATTTTAAATCTTTTTCATTATAGAGTTTTATCATTTGATCGCGTCTGCTCAAAATCCATTTTTTCGGACCCGACGGGACCCTTTTGGGGCACTTTTTGAGATTTTCTATAAATAGGGGGACTTAAAGTCAAAAAGTCTCAGATTTCCATCATCTTCTTCACCTTCTTGGCCGGCATCCATGAGAGCCCAAGGGGCTATCTTTATTCTTTCTTCTCTTCCACTTGATTTCCTTAGTGAAAAGTCTTTGGCCTTAACGTTTATTGTTCCCCTCGACGTGCTTTACCTTTCTCCCTTATTAAAACCCATTTCTGACCATTTTTCGAGTTTAGGTTGAAGTCAAGTTGTGATTTTGATAGGGGTTCTTGGGGATTCTTGTTCATCGTGTTGTCCTCGACAAAACCCTTCGGTATCGTCGGATTCAGAGTACCTTTTTTTCGGTGGGCTTTTGAGATTTTCATCTCAAATTGAGGTAGGGGATGTTTTAGGATTTTGTATATGTTGTATTGGGTGTTTTGCATGATTATACAATTTATTTGCATGCTTTGTATCAAATCTAGAAAGTTAGTAATATTTATTTCTTTGTATAAGATTTAAATTTCAAAGGTGTATATAGCATAGAATTGAATTGTGGCATGATGATAAATTAGGCTTCAATATGTTTGTTAATATATATTAAATTAGGATTATTTGAATAAGAATTGTACTTTTTATTTAATATTTTTCTTTTGTGAAAGATTAATTCCCATGGTCGTACCTTGTATGAAATGAACTTGTTCTATGCTTTTAAATTAAGTCTTGGCATGTTCTTTAACATACTTTAATTTCAGAGCATTTGGATAAGTATGAGAATCTAGAGATTTTAATTAAAATGATTAATTGAAATCTACTTAATGGTTCCATTGGCCTAATTAAGTTTTTAACTTGATATTTGTAATGGCTAGGACTTGTGTAGTAGCATATATTAATTTGGGACCATTTAGAGTTGATTTGGAAATTTGAGATTTAATTATCATGATTTAATTAAATTCTATCACATTGTTCCATGGATTTTAATTATGTTGTAGAAGTTGTTTCTATATTTAAATCATGGATTTGGACTTGTTGTGTAGTCTATTAGTAATGTTTTAAGCATTGAGTACATTATTGTTAAATTTATATTCATAAGAACTTATTTCCAATATTGAATATATGATTGACTTGTGTAATGAATTGTACACTTTGTGTTTGACATTATATATGCCATTTTAGAATTTAAACTTAAAGGCATGGATTATGTGGTTTCAACCTACTTGTGCATGGAAGGTGATTTTCATGCATTATATAAATTACATATAAGTTGTGAACTTATTTGATTATTTTGGAGTCTTGGGACATTGTTACAAGTGATATTGCTAAAGTTTGGCTTTTGTGCGGGAGGTATGAGTTCTCCCCAATTGAGATAGTGCGCACTAGGGTGGTCTTCCCAGCAGGTTAATGCCTGGAATAACCATTTTGTTCGTGGTTTAGCCCAAGACGTGATGTCCAAGTCTTCCACTATTTGTTTTCACATTCAATTCCAAGTTGACAACCAATGCTTAATTGTGACTTGTGGTTTTGGCTATTGGCAATTTGATATTGTTAAATACATCCATACTAAATTGTTATATTTAGTTGTTTTCACACTTTTAGATTTCAAGTTGATAACTTAGAGAATCTATGTCTTGATGTGTGGTATTAGAAATTCTAATTGTACTAAATTGTTATATTTAGTTGTTATTGCATTTTAGATTTCAAGACGATAACCTTGAGAATCTATATCTTGATACCTTGTGTAGCATTATTCTATGTTGGTTAATTGCGTAGATATTGTGATTTGTGCTTTCTTGTTCAAATGTGACTTTGGAATGATCTTATAGATTTATTTGGAACATAGACTTTAGGTGGCATGATCCACTACAGCTGTTTTAGCATTTTAGATTTCAAGTAGGTGACTTTGAGAATCTATATCATGTTGTTTGTATAGCATGCGCCTATGCTGTTGAGATTGCATGAAAGATGTGATTTATGCTAGAAATGATTTAAGGTAGCTTAGGATGCTCCCTGAGTCTCATTTTAGTATAAACGTTAGGTGGCATGAGCCCTTTAATATGTTTCACCTTTAGGTAATAAAATTGTAAAATGTAGGTCGATGCATGCTCATTTCCTACGAGTAGCTTTATGTTGCTCACCCCAAAGTTACTGGGGCATATTTCAGGTACAGGTTTCAAGATTTGAAGATTTGCACTTGCCTTGGGTAATTTGTGGATTGAGGTTTCTTTCAATGCATTCTTGTTCACAAGCATGCGTTAGCATGTTTAAGTTTTGTCTATGAAATGTAATTTTTCTAACTTGGAGGTTTGACATGTCAAATGTTGTAAATGAATTATAATAAGGCCATAGGTCATTCCAGCATGTTTAAAATGTTATTTTACACTTGCGTGTATGTTCACATCGTCACACACTTGCATACAATTCAATTTGATCATGCTATGGGGGATCCATTTGAGACTTAGGAACTTTTCTTCACTTTTGGTGCATAGCAGGTTCATTCAATACATTTTCTACCTATTTCGGTCAACCGAACCCTTTGAACTTCAATTGAACAGTAAAAATCTCAACTCTAGTAGCCATTTTCACTATTGAGGCTTATTTCGGTCGACTGGTTCTCTACATCGGTCGACCAAAACTCATTCTTTTATCTTGAGCCTCAAACCGGTCGACCGGTTTGTCACTTCGGTCGACTGAACTGAAGGCTCATCCCTCTTCTCTTCCTAGCTCATTTCGGCAGACCGATGCTCCATTTCGGTCGACCGAAATGGAGCTGCCTTGTGAGTTTTGCTTGGTTTGTTACCTTGACGATTTTACCTTGTTCCACTTGTTTCCATTGGACCTTGTTGGTCTTATTCAACCCATTTAATGGTGTAAGTAGTCTAGTTTGAAGTAGGTTTTGTTTCCTTTGGTTGTCATTGGTGCCATGGGGTACCAATTAACCTTTTTACTCTATTTTCCTCTTCCGGTTATTTCTTTGATTTTCATGACTTCATGGAAAGTCATTTGGGTGTCTTAGGGATGATTGATATCCCTATAGACCTTGTTTTTGGTTTCGCTTCCGCATTTTGGATCCATTATCGGATCAACTTTCGGTTTATCACTGACACACCGGGTTGAAAAACTTGTGTCGTCACAAGTGGTATTAGAGCTCCTAGGTTTGAATACCTTGGACGACGGGTTTGGGTGCATATCATGCTTATGTTGCCATGCTCTATGTGTTTATATGCTTCCTGATAACATGTTGTTGTTTGATAACATGTTTATGTGCTTATGTGGTATATATAGTATGCAGTTTGTTTAAGCATGATTTTAATTGTTAAGTAAAGAGTATGACATGTGATGTATGCTAGAGTAGAATTATATTTGCATGACTGTGTTGCATATTTGGCATCACACGGGATTGGTCATTAAGGCACGAGTTTGGGTTGATGGTGATTGTAGTCATAGTCTTGTGATAGCATAGGTTGTGTTGACTTAGCATTGGCTTTGAGGTAGGTGGTGAGACACCTTTTGTTTAAACTCTCGTGAGGTGAGTCATTTGGCATTGCCGTAGTGCTGGATTTGTTGTTTTTGAACCATGATGAGGTTATGGGCCTCTTAGGATCCTTTATAGTTCGGGATGATTCCTCTGGGATTATAATTTTCTTGGGCGGGTACGTTGTGGGCGGGTGTATGGCACTGTCATGCTACTGTTCTGGCTAGTTACAAGTGCAGTTTGGATGGAATTGATGTTGGTTTTGTTTTGATAGGCGTTGTCCTTTTGATCGATGATGGTGATGATTGTTTTGGGGATCAGTCGTAGTGATTGATTTGGGTGTTGTTGATATGGTTATAGTTGCCATTTTCCTGGAGTTCTCTTGCGTGATGACGCTTTTGGGATCAAGTCGATTGATTGATGTTTCGGGTAGAGAAAGCATTGCATTGTTAGTTTCACTTGTAGTTTCACCTTTAGATTTAGAGATGGATTGTAAGTGTCTTACCATTGTGGTAAGGGCTCACATTTGTTTTGAGGCAAGTTGTTGTCACATTGGTTTGGAGTCAGTTTATGGCTAGGATTGATCCTTCCTTTTACTTAGACACTCTAGGACACGATGTCCCTAGGGTTCATTGTTGTATTGTTTTTATTTTCTACAGTTTCATTTACTACCATGTTAGTAGTTTGAATTATGATATTGTGATGCATGAGTAGGTGGAGGTCTATCCACATTTGCCTTTTTATTGTGTGATATTAGCGTGTCTTCTTTATTTGCTTAGAGATGCCATGTTGTTACTGTACTTTAGTGACATAATTTTTATGCTTACGTGGAGACGTGCTGCATGTACCCTTGATTTTATCTATATGAGTAGATTTACTTTCTTGGTAGTTGCATTTCTATGTTATTTGCATGACTTCCATGTTTAGTTTTTCCCTTTTGTTTCCCCTCGGTCGCACGTAGTGTGTATGCAGGTTTCCGTAAGGGTTTCGTTGTGAGATTCCTTATAGAGGAGTTGTCACATTTGTTTTGTCTTGGGCTGTCCACTTCCCTAAGGTGGGAAGGATGCTCCATTTTCGTGTTTGTTATATCGACACTTGTGGGAGAATATGATTTCTTCTATTTTCTTGGTTAAAGTAAGGGACTTCACAAGGAGTGAGCCTATTCTCTTTGTTGTATTGTGTACAACTTTGGGGTTGGTTGGTCCGTAAGGACCACTATCGTTGTCTTGAGTCCTTGGTAAGGATTTGATGGATTTTGGTCGACTTACTTCCATGTAGGGGGTGAAGTCTTTGACCTTGTTTTCTTTCATTTCAGAGATAAAGTCATGGTGTTGTCTTTCTTAGGACTGGTGGTTCCTTTCCTTCGTGTCTTCCCTTGGGGAGTTTTGCCGTGGTTGTTGACGGAGTTGTGGTACTCAGAGTGAGTTGATTGGTGTAAGATCATTTTACGGGGACTTGTGTCCATTTGATTGAGGATTTGGTTGACTCGTTATGTAAGTTTGACACTATTTAGGGATGTCCTTTGGGGACTTGTTTCAGTTTTGGAGACCTTGATATGGTTGACTCTTAGGAGAAGTTTTGGAGGATCGCTATTGGATATAACTTGTTTATGGAGTTTTCTCGTCCTAGTTATGACTAGGCGTAGTTTTGAGGAATCGTAGTTCCAGTGATTGGTTGTGGATGAAATTAAGGAATTTTGATTTAGCGTGGTGTTGCCAAGTACGGTTTTGAGAGACTCATTTTGTGACCTCGTATGATATGTGTGCCACTTGGTGGACTTGTATTTCGAGGATTTAGCTATCCATGATAGAGATGTGGATCCGATGTCTGATTACAGTGTAGTCATGTAGTTGATCTGTTTCAGGGAGAAATGAAGGACTTTCGATGAAATGTCTTGTTGTGAGGTTCGTTTTGATTTTTGTAGGCATTGATTAGCTTATCGAGCTTTGGATTCTTGATTGATGTTGTTAATAGGAGTATTTTAAGACATTAGAGTTGTTGGTTTTGTTGTATTTAGGATTTGAGGCCTTAAGTATAATGGTGCCTATGACATTGTTGTCAGAGTTTGGGATTGGCCAGGATGGTCTAGAACGTCCTTGTACCATATTTCAACTCTCACAGATGCCTAGTTTTCAAATTTCTTTTGGCTATGATCGTTTATGACATTGATGTCATTTGTATCTAGAGTTTCATGGGTAGACTTGGTGGGGGGCAGGTTATAAATGCCTTATACTGTCATGCTGTTGTATAAAGTTATGTGTTGTGGGCGAGTGCTAGTTGCCGTTATTGCTACCTTACTGATGAGTAAGTGTGGGCGGGCACTAAGTACTGTCATTGCTACCACACATTTAAGTACGTCGTGGGCGGGTCCTGGTCGCAATTCGTACTGCCATGTCGTCTTTGTTCGGTACCTTGATTTGATATGTGGTTATCTTGGAGTTCTTTTGGTGATTGTTTTTGGATCGGTATGATGGTTCATCTAGAGGGATGCTTACGGTTATTGTTTTCCGTTCTTTTGTCTGACCTTGGGTTCTGTGTGAGTTCTGACTTGTCGTGTGGCCATGTGGTCACTTTTCCTCTGGGAGGTTGTCTTGTCATGAGCACATGGGTGTAAATGACACTAGTTTGTGGATTTCCTTTCAGTTTTAAGGTCGCTGGTGTAGCGTGTTATGTGGGACACTTGGAGATGTACTCCATAGTTATCTTGGTTTCGCCTTTTGATTTGTTGGGGCAGGATTTCGGGGACGAAATTCCTTTAAGGTGGGAAAGTTGTAATGACCCGGTCATTTTCATTCCTTTCCCTTTTCTCAGATTTTTACGGATATTTTTTTTTTCCGTTAATCTTTCCTTTCTGAGTTCGATTTCTTGTCACTTAGTGTCATCTTGAGTGCTACGAAATGGTTTCTAAGACTCTTTTCTTTGGATTGACAAATTCCTTTGAGGACCGAGTCATTTTCATATTTTCACTTTTTGGACACTATTCACTTTTCATCCTTTTCCCTATTTTGTTTTTTCCCAGTTTGTCACTTTATTGGTATAACCTCACTCTTTATGTTCGGAGTTGGTTTTGGACTTCGTGTATCTTCATTCTAAGTGGTTTCCACGAAATATGTATCTTTAGTTTTGCAAGAAAGTACTATGGTTGCTCCCGGTGTCCATAGCGGCATGGATGTACAGTTTTTTAGAATCTTTTTCTTTTCTTGGGGTGTTTTTCATAAATATCTTTTGAAGATATTTTATTTCAAGGGTTTTTAAGAAAATATTTTTGGAAGATATTTTCATTCTGGGTCATTAGTGCAGTTAACCTTTTTTAGAAGGGCCATTGTGCAATTAATGAAAGTTATTGCAAAAATACCTCGTCTGGAGCCTGGATCCTTGTACGGGATTCATTTTCAGATTTCATTGAGTCGTGTACTCTTAGAATTTTGTTCTGGTCGTTTTTCTCCAGTTTCAGAGTTTTTGACCTCGGTTGCCGCCGAACTTGTTTGGGGCATATCTCTCTGCTTGGGACTCGGTTTTTGACACCATTTCTTCCATTGTTCATATTTCCTCATTTTGAATCTTTTTCATTCACAGAGTTCTGTCATTTGAGCGCGTCTATTCAAAATCCAATTTTTCGGACTCGGCGGAACCCTTTCGGGGAACTTTTTGAGATTTTCTATAAATAGGGGGACTCAAAGTCAAAAAGTCAGATTTTCATCATCTTCTTCACCCTCTTGGCCGGCAGCCATGGGAGCCCAAGGGGCTGCCTTATTTATTTCTTCTCCTCTACTTGATTTCCTTAGTGAAAAGTCTTCAGCCTTAACGTTTATTGTTCCCCTCGACGTGCTCTACCTTTCCCCCTTATTAGAACCCATTTCTGACCATTTTTCGAGTTTGGGTTGAAGTCAAGTTGTGATTTTGATGGGGCTTCTTGGGGATTCTTGTTCATCGTGTTGTCTCCGACAAAACCCTTCACTATCGTCGGATTTGAAGCACCTTTTTTTCGGTGGGGTTTTGAGATTTTCATCTCAAATTGAGGTAGGGGATGTTTTAGGATTTTGTATGTGTTATATTGGGTGTTTTTGCATGATTATACAACTTATTTGCATGCCTTGTATCAAATCTAATGAGTTAGTAATATTTATTTCTTTGTATAAGATTTAAACTTCAAAGGTGTATATAGCATAGAATTGAATTATGGCAAGATGATAAATTAGGCTTTAATATGTTTGTTAACATATAATAAATTGGGATTATTTGAATAAGAATTACACTTTTTATTTAATATTTTTCTTTTGTGAAAGATTAATTCCCATGGTTGTACCTTGCATGAAATGAACTTGTAATATGCTTTTAAATTAAGTCTTGGCATGTTCTTCAAGATACTTTAATTTGAGAGCATTTGGATAAGTATGAAAATATAGAGATTTTAATTAAAATGATTAATTGAAATCTGTTTAATGGTTCCATTGGCCTAATTATGTTTTTAACTTGATATTTGTAATGACTAGGACTTGTGTATTAACATATATTAATTTGGGACCATTTAGAGTTGATTTGGATATTAGAGATTTAATTATCATAATTTCATTAAATTCTATCTCATTGTTCCATGGATTTTACTTATGTTGTAGAAGTTATTTCTATATTTAAATCATGGATTTGGACTTGTTGTGTAGTCTCTTGGTTATGTTTTAAGTATTAAGTATATTGTTGTTAAATTTATATTCATGAGAACTTGTTTCCAATATTGAATATATGATTGACTTGTGTAAAGTGTTTGACATTATATATGCCATTTTAGAATTTAAACTCTAAGGCATTGATTGTGTGGTTTCAACCTACTTGTGCATGGAAGGTGATTTTCGTGCATTATACAAATTACATATAAGTTGTGAACTTATTTGATTATTTTGGAGTCTTGGGACATTGTTACAAGTGATATGGCTAAAGTTTGGCTTTTGTGTGGGAGGTATGAGTTCTCCCCAATTGAGATAGTGCTTACTAGGGTGGTCTTCCTAGCGAGTTAATGCCCAGAATAACCATTTTATTCTTGGTTTAGTCTGAGACGTGATGTCCAAGTCTTCCACTATTTGTTCTCGCATTCAATTCCAAGTTGACAACTAATGCTTAATTGTGACTTGTGGTTTTGGCTATTGGCGATTTGATGTTGTTAAGTACATCCATACTAAATTGTTATATTTATTTGTTTTCACACTTTTAGATTTCAAGTTGATAACTTAGAGAATCTATGTCTTGATGTGTGGTATTAGAAATTCTAATTGTACTAAATTGTTATATTTAGTTGTTATTGCATTTTAGATTTCAAGATGAAAACCTTGAGAATCTATATCTTGATACCTTGTGTAGCATGCTTCTATGTTGGTTAATTGCGTAGATATTGTAATTTGTGCTTTGTTGTTCAAATGTGACTTTGGAATGATCCTATCGATTCATTTGGAACACAGACTTTAGGTGGTATGATCCACTATAGTTGTTTTAGCATTTTAGATTTCAAGTAGGTGACTTTGAGAATCTATATCATGTTGCTTGTATAACATGCGCCTATGTTGTTGAGATTGCATGGAAGATGTGATTTATGCTATAAATGATTTATGGTAGCTTAGGATGCTCCCTGAGTCTCATTTTGATATAGACGCTAGGTGGCATAAACCCTTTAACATGTTTCACCTTAAGGTGATAAAATTGTAAAATATAGGTCGATGCATGCTCATTTCCTACGAGTAGCTTTATATTGCTCACCCCAAAGTTACTGGGGCATATTTCAGGTACAGGTTTCAAGATCTGGAGATTTGCACTTGCTTTGGGTGATTTGTAGATTCAGGTTTCTTTTAATGCATTCTTGTTCACATGCAAGTGTTAGCATGTTTAAGTTTTGCCTATGAAATATAATAAGGCCATTGGCCATTCCAGCATGTTTAAAATGTCATTTTACAATTGCGTGTATGTTCACATCGTCACACACTTGCATACAATTCAATTTGATCATGCTTTGGGGGATCCATTTGAGACTTAGGAACTTCTCTTCACTTTTGGTGCATAGAAGGTTCATTCAGTACATTTTCTACCTGTTTCGGTCAACCGGTGGCTTATTTCGGTCAACCGAACCCTTTGAACTTCAATTGAACAGTAAAAATCTCAACTCTAGTAGCCATTTTCACTATTGAGGCTTATTTCGGTCGACCGGTTCTCTACATCGGTCGACCGAAACTCATTCTTTTATCTCGAGCCTCAAATCGGTCGACCAGTTTATCACTTCGGTTGACCGAACTGAAGGCTCATCCCTCTTCTATTCTTGGTTCATTTCGGTAGACTGATGCTCCATTTCGGTTGACCGAAATGGAGCTGCCTTGTGAGTTTTGCTTGGTTTGTTGCCTTGACGGTTTTACCTTGTTCCACTTGTTTCCATTAGACCTTGTTGGTCTTGTTCAAGCCATTTAATGGTGTAAGTAGTTAAGTTTGAACTAGGTTTTGTTTCCTTTGGTTGTCATTGGTGCCATGGGGTACCAATTGACCTTTTTACTCTAGTTTCCACTTTCGGTTATTTCTTTGAGTTTCATAACTTCATGGAAAGTCATTTGGGTGTCTTAGGGAGGATTGATATCTCTATAGACCTTGTTTTTGGTTTCGCTTCCACATTTCGGATCTGTTATTTGATCAACTTTCGGTTCATCACTAACACACCGGGTTGAAAAACTTGGGTCGTCACAAGCACTCTCTCACTAAAGTTACTAGGATACACCTGAGAATGGAGTCAATAATAGATAGATATATCAATATAGCAACTGGACATCCAAAAATATCATGCATACAATACAGAAAAATAAAATAAAAGTATAGAGTACATCACAGTATCGGGCCAACAGACTGGCCATAAAAATAATAGTATCAAAATAACAATAACAGTTAAATATCACAGATATATAAAATGAGAGTAGAAAGATAGAGAGATAGATTAAGTAGAGGAGGTCGGGCGAGCGGGGTGTGACCCACGGATATCTCTGGATAAATCCTGCAGCGCAGCCAAAATGTCTGAGCAGAGAGTAGTCACGTCAGTGCTGAAGGAGGCCATATCTAGCCGAAGAGAGACAAATGTGTCCTCCAAAGTCTGTATATGCTCTTCTAGGCCAGGTGTCGGAACTAGAGTGTCAGGGATGACTGGGTCATGAAACTGAGGCACATCTTGAACCTGCTCATGAGAGTGTAATGGCGACCCTACCGGAGAGTGATGTGGTGACTCCTCTAGAGGCTCTCACTCTAGATTTATATCCATATGCGCGTCCGTAGCCACCGGTGGGTCTACTGGATCATTTCCTACTGCTGCTACCTGCTTTGCCATCTCAACTAGCTCTGCCTCTGCAGCTTCCGTTGCTACTAAAATGGCTTCTTACTCTAAACTCTTGATAAGAGTATTATAACTTTTGTTCCAATCCTTCTTGCCATAGTGGCAAGCCCCTGACTCAGTATACTCCGCTATATGGAAAGGGTAATGCTGGTCTCAGAGGATTTGAGTAATAAGATGTCCAAAGGGGAGGAAAGTAGCTCGCCCAGGCTTGGCCTTACTAATGTAGCTCGCATATAGCCTCATCATAACACTCTAATAGAGTGCTGGGACAGAAAACCAATGCCCTGTATAAAAGGCGTAAAGGGCAGCAAGAAAGTCTGAGCACTTTTGGATCTTATGGCTCGCCATAAATACGTTTCGGTACAGAATTGAATCAAAGAACCATAAATTATTCGGCAGATAAGTTTGAGTGGCGAATGTCTCATTGTCATTGTAATGCCTAGTAAGAGCAACGGCTATATCTGGATCAGATGGCCTCCGGAGAATAGGATAGTGAAGGCCGGGAGGGCAGACATGCGGGCATCGAGAAGATGTGGCCAATGACTCAACAGTAACGCGGATGAGATGGCCATCTATAGTAGTCCGCAACTCCGATAGGTTACTCGGGGCCAGCCGGAGGTTTTGGTAGAACAACCGGACAAGCCTCAGGTAAACCGGGTAAGTGACTGGACCAAAAAATGGCTGAAATACCGCGGTAGTCAATATCATCAATGGCCGCCCGGGTCAGAATCGATCGGGAAAAGAAAGCAATGTGGAAGATCGACTCATACACCACTTGAAGGCGTGTATATCTCCTGCTAGGTCTATCTTGGACCTAGCCTGGCAGTATTAGTGGTGGTGAAGGAGGTGGTATATGCTCAGCCTCATCCGCTGATGAAGAAGATGAAAAGGCTGAAGCAGAAGAAGAAGAAAAATGCTCAGACTGAGCTGGAGTTGGCTCCTCATGCTCCTTTGGCTCTTTCACACACTATCGTACTCGGCATACATACTGCCGATTGGCAACAGTCTTGACTCGGGCTATGGTCTGCAAAAGAAAAAAACACTTGCAACTGGAGTCAGTAATAAGAATAGTATATGAAATATAGAATTGAAAGCACACAAATAGAAACATGTTTATAAGGTAAGATAGACAACTCAGAATAATCGACATAAATCTATGCAAGTGGTAATGTAGCCAGGCATGGACAGTGAATGTTCAAATAAGTGAAGCATGCTGAACAATATAAGTATGGATTGCATCCAATATGGAAAACACAGGCATTAGGCATAAATAAACTAGCATGAACACTGTAGAAGGTACAGAGATATGAAAATGCAAATTGATGAAATTTGATCGATCAGGAAAAGATGAGATCGATCTAAGTTGGATCAATCTGGACATAGTGAGATCGATCTTTCAAATATGGTTTAGCCCTTTGCCTCATATCATATATATAAAATGAGAATCAGAAAGTGTGCTTAGGCACACATTACAAGTTTAGAATCAAATATACACATTTGACAAATAAGGCTATAAATGGCATTTCAAGCCAACCTTTACAGGAATGGAACCTTCAAGTCCACAAATCATCTGAGCATAATGAGAATCTCAACCTTGATTCCTGTACCTGAAAATATGCCCCAGTAACTTTGGGGTGAGTAACATAAAGCTACTCGTAGGAAATGAGCATGCATCGACCTAGCATTTTACAATTTTATCAGCTTAAGGTGAAACATGTCAAAGGGCTCATGCCACCTAACGTCTATGTCAAGGGTGAGACTCAGGGAGTATCCTGAGCTACCCTAGATCATTTCTAGCATAAATCACATCATTCATGCAATTCAAACAACAGAGAAGCATGTTATACAAAGCAACAAGATGTAGATTCTCAAAGTTAACAACTTGAAATCTAAAGTGCAAAAACAATGAGAGTGGGTCATGCCACCTAACGTCTATGTTCCAAATGAATCTATATGATCATTCCTAAGCTACATTTGAACATTTATAATATAGATGTACTTAACAACATTAAAACCTGCAATGATTCATTAGATATCATAAAACATGAATGTACTTAACAACATTAAAGGCATGCTATTATTCATTCAAAATCATAATGCATAAATCTACTTAACAACATTAAATCGCCAATAACCAAAACAATAAGTCACAATTAAACATTGGTTGTCAACTTGGAATTGAATGCGAAAACAAATAGTGGAAGACTTGGACATCACTTCTCAGACTAAACTAAGAACAAAATGGTTATTCCGGGCATTAACCCGCTGGGAAGACCACCCTCGTGCGCATTATCTCAACGGGGAGAACTCATATCTCCCGCACTAGAGCCAAACTCTAGCCATATCACAGTAACAATGTCCCAAGACTCCAAAATAAATAAGTTAACAACATATATACGAAATATATATATAGAGCACGAAACTACATTCCATGCACAAGTAGGTTGAAACCACACAATACATGCTCTAAATCCACAACTACTATAGGATGACAATGTCGAATCTTCAGAGCGCGATTCGTTACGCGCTATAATAACATCACATGTCGAATCTTCAATATACGATTCATTACACGCTATAACAATATAATTCAATACTAAAACATAATCGCATAAATCCATTACTAGTCTAAAATCATATTTCAAACATAATATCAATATTAAACACATGATTTAATCAATAATACAATAGAAACGGAAATTAATTATATAACCTAATTAATTTCTTTAAGTTTCATATCTCAATCAAATGAACCCTAATTAACTCATGTTAAACAACATAACCAATTCATTACATGAATCAAATCAAAAGCTTACTTAGGTCATTGGATCAATAGGATGGAATTTAATTAAAACATGATAATTAGATCCCTAAATTCTAAAACAGCATCAAATGGTCCCAAATTAATATATGCTAGTATACAAGTCCTAATCCTCACAAATACCAAGTCAAAAACTTAATTAAACCAATGGAACCTTTAAATATATCTTAATTAATCATTTTAATTAAAATCTCTAGATTTTCATACTTATCCAAATGCTCTCAAATTAAAGTATGTTAAGGAACATGCCAAGACTTAATTTAAAAGCACATTACAAGTTCATTTCATGAAAGATACGACCATGGGAATTAATCTTTCACAAAAGAAAAATATTAAATAAAAAGTGCAATTCTTATTCAAATAATTTTAATTTAATATATGTTAACAAACATATCAAATCCAAACTTTCTAGCAAGCCACAATTTAATTCTAAGTTATACATCATCATGAGAATTAAATGTTAACCATAGAAAATAATTAAATTAAATTCTAGGACTTAAACCAAAGCATACATACAAGTTGTATAATCATGGAAAACACCCAATACAATACATATATAATCCTAAAACATCCCCTACCTCAATTTCAGATGAAATCTCAAAAGCCACCAAAATGAAACGGCTCCAAATCCGACAATACTTCAGGGTTTTGTCGGGGACAACGCCGTGAACATAAAACTCCAAAGAGGACCTACCAAAATCCTAACTTGGCCTTAAACCCGAACTCAAAATTTGGCCAAAAATGGGTTCTAATAAGGGGGAAAGATGCGCGTAGTCAAGACAAACACAAAACGCAAAGGCACTATGACTTTATAACAAAGGGAAGGAGATTAAAATGAGAGGAGAAGGGTGGCAACCCCCCTTGGGCTGCCATGGCAGATTCAGGTCGTGTATGAAGGGGGGAGAAAGTGAAAAATGAAATGTCTCACCCCCCTTTTATAGGAAAATCCTAAAAGTGCCCCGAAAGGGCCCCGCCGGGTCCGGAAAAGTGAAATTTGAGCAGAAGTGCTCAAACAGTAAAACTCTGTGAATGAAAACGGTTTAAAATGAGAAAATATGAACAACAAAAGAAATGGCGTCAAAAACCAAGTTCCGAGCAGAAAGTTATGTCCCGAACAAGTTCGGCGGCAATCGGGGCCAAAAACCCTGAAACTGGAGAAAAACGACCAGAAGGGAATTCTAAGAGTACACGACTCAACGAAATGTGAAAACGAATCCCGTATGAGGATCCATGCTCAAAATAAGGCATTTAGCAATAACTTTCATTAATTGCACAATGGCCTCTCCAAAAAGTAAAAACTGCACTAATGCCCCAGAATGAAAATATCTTTAAAAAATATTTTCCTAAAAACCCCTGAAATAAAATATCTTCAAAAGATATTTATGAAAAACACCCCAAGAAAAGAAAAAGATTCTGAAAAACTGTGCATCCATACCCCTACGGACACCGGGAGCAACCAGAGTACTTTCTTACAAAAGTAAAGATACGTATTTCTTGGAAACCACTTAGGATGAAGGCACGTGAAGTTCAAAACCAACTCTGAGCACGGAAAGTGAGGTTATGCTAAAAAGTGACAAATGGGGAAAAGACAAAATAGGGAAAAAGACGAAATAGGGGAAAGGACGAAAAGTGAGTAGTGTCGAAAAATGAAAAATGTGAAAATGACTCGGTCCTTAAAGGAAGTTGTCAATCCAAAGAAAAAAAAGCCTCGGAAATCATTCCAGAGCACTCGAGACAACACTAAGTGATGAAAAACTGAACTCAGAAAGGAAAAGAACAACGAAAAAAAAATATCCGTAAAAATCTGAGAAAAGGAAAGGAAGGAAAATGACCGGGTCATTACATTTAGAATCAGCTGGTAAAACTATGGTGGGTTGAGTGAGGAGTAGGAGTGTGAACAATGAGAGAGTGTTTGGACCTTTTGCTCTCATATACTCAGTGTTTGTTTGGGTTAGCTTTGTTACACATCTTATTTATTTATTTATTTTGTTTATAAACAGAAATGGAAAACAAAAATGGATCGGCTAAGGTCTTAAGGAAGAGAAATCTTGGTTCCGGCCATGAACGAAATAGAAGGAAGAAAGACTCCATGGGGATTTTCCCCACTGAGGCAAGTTAATCTTGCTTTGTAGTTTATATATATTCGTAACTTGGATATATTAATTTCTTAGTGAAGTTATATGAATAGATTTGCAAAACTTATTTCCTTATTAGAGCATATGTGTTTGATTGATTATAGAAAGATCAATTTTTTAAAAATATTATGAATCTAAATGTAATCATTAATATAATATAGAAATTCGTTTTCCAAGACATAAAATAAGAATCCCTAGTCATCACTTAATAAAGGAAGGAGAATTTGTTGCCTAGAGGAAGTAGGGTAAAAACAATAATAAACAATCTAAACAATCTATAGTGACTGCTCTAGTTGGGATTAAAGAAGGTACTGATTTATTTAAACCTGATCATAACAGAAAACTTCCAAGGTAGAAGAAAAAGAAGAAAAGGAGGGCAAATAACCAATAAGAGAAATGAACTGAAGTCATAAAACTTGTTTACATGACTCCTATTATGCCTAAGGCATGGAAACTGGTAGCTAAATGGTTTCCTATGGAAGAGATACTGGGAAAGTAAGAAAAGTCTAAAACTAAAAATGAGCTAAAATATAAACATTCTTATTTATTTATTTTTGACCAGTAACATTCAATGTTAAGCCCTTGGCCTTTTGGGGTTTACCAAAAAAAAAAAAATTGGTTGTTATTAAGTGAAGTTCATTAGGAAAGGTAACAATTTCCCTTCGGTTTTTTGCAATATCAAATAGCAAGTTACATTGTTATGTGCTGGCCATTCTGAAATGCAACTATATATGTGTATAACGTACTTTTACCATGATTGAAGATGCAAGGATGACCAAAAACTATATATGTGTATATCATACTTTTAACTATAGATGTGTATATCATACTTTTACCATTTTAAATGCAACTATATATATGTATATCATAAAAATATGTTGCATAACCAAAAATACTTATTCAGCTTAACTCAACAAAGCCTTATTCCTACTATTTGAAGTTGCCTACATTCAAAAGACCATTGCACTAGTATAAGTAAGAAATTAACACAAACAACAAACAACAAACAACAAACAACAAATAGCAAATACTTCTCCTCCACAACATAAATCAATCAACAAGAAGCCTCCACATACAATGATCCCATACTCCCATGCTTTTCAACAAATACAAGAAAGTAAATTGCCTTCACACGGGCCGATGATAAACAATGAAATTAAAATGCCTCCACACAGGCCGATGATTTAAAAATTGGTTACTTCAAGGCATGTGACCCCCTAATACACCGCAAAAAGTTTAAAAATTGGTCACTTCAAGGCACGTGACCCCCTTTTTGTAAAATGAAGCATGAAAACTTACAATCATCTCTGAAATAGCAGCATCAGTGGCTTTGCCATCCTTATTTATATGTGTGCGAAAGAATAAATCTGCACGAGAAAGCTGAATACCTTCGTTTTCCTCAATCTATAAAAGAAACATAGACATTGTGATATATATTATTTACCACTAACATTTATAATTATTCAACGACATAAGAATTGAAATAATTTATATTGCCAAAACTTCAACTAACCTCGGTAGAAATACGTGCAAAGCTTTTTGTCCCTGTAGTATGCATCATAGTCTGTTTCCCATGACGTTCTCTGTTTTTTTCACTGACCTCCTTCAAAAAGTGAGAAAAAGTAAACGTTCTTTAAGCAAAGAACATTCCACCTAAAATAATGACTGAAAGTAGGTAAACTATAAATTCAACTCATTGACTTTAAACAAAATTGGTAGATGGAGGATTACTTTCGCCATAGGCGTACCCCAATGCCTAACCAAAAATTCCCAATGCTCCTTTTCAACATCAGGTGGTGAGTTTGCCAATCTTTCTGCATCTGTATCACTAACCGAGTAGTATTCATTTTTTAATTCACACTTGTACTCCCTCCATTTTTTTTCCGATGGAGGATAATGTCCACTGTTTTGACATAATTCCCACATCATACTTTCCCTGAAAATGTGATAATTGCTGCATGTTAGTCCACTTTTTCTATAAAAATTATTTTAATGTCATTGAAGGGTTTTAACTTTACAATGTTCCATATATCCTCCTTCAGCTGTTTAGACATCTCCCACCAAGTTTTGTAGCACAATGGAGCTAATTTACCATTCCGGGCAAGCGTTCCCAAATAATTAGTATATGTACCACTTCCAGGGCCGATCGGCTGTCCAAACTTATTAACCATAAACAAAAATTAACAATTGTAGATGTTTAGTACAAAAATAAAGATAGGAATCCTTTTTTCTCCTTCATATTGAATATAGTCTAATTATGTAAACTATATAAGATGATCTATATATACATATATGTACCTTAAAGGTAATAAGGTTGTTGCGTTTACGACATTCTTGCATCGTGTTGGGCCCCGTCTCTTCTTCGGCGGTGGTTGGGATGATTTTTAAAGTTGAAGCTTTGGTATTTTGTTCACTCACTTTTTCCACTTCACTAACCGTTCGTTTCATTGTCAGCTTATTATTTATCCTTCCTGGAAAAGCGAACAAAAAAGTGAGAATTCATTTAAGAGAATGCAATCAAATTGTTAAAAAAAAGGCGGTCCAGGAAAAACCAATAAAAATAAATAACAAATACCTCAAAACTTTAGGGTATTTTTGGTTGTCCAATGGATATTATATAAAACCATTCTGTTTTGGTCAAATCATTGATTGAACTTATACAATAATGTGCCAAGAATAGATCAAAACATATTAAAAATATATAAGCACACAAAAAAACTAAACCAGTTTTCATGGGAAGTGTACATGTGCATGCTACAAAATATGATACTACAATATTATTGTCAAAGCTGCATATATGTATATATATATATATATATATATATATATATATATATATATATATATATAGTTAATCAAAGCTTATAATATCCAAAAAAGACATTTGACATCCAGAAAAGACGTTTCACATCCATTGAGTAGTAGATATGGAATCATCCTAAACCTCATCTTCATCAACATCATCAAGAAAAATATAGACATTGTCTAAACAAATTAGACTTTTTGTGAAAAAGAATATGCCATGTATAAATTGGGTGTGTGGATAATAGGCTTTTGGTTCGAGTTGTTGTATCTCATTCACGGTCCTTGAGTAAGAGGGAAGAAGAGACAAAGAATACTGAAATTTTCATTTTTTTTTTTTTCTTTCAGATAGTAAATTTTATTGTTATTTGTATTTAAGTTCAAGATTTTCGTGACCCCATGTATCTAACAGCACTCATATTTAAATTCATATACTTAAATAAAAAAAACAAAAACAAAAACTCATATAAGGATCATAATACAAATCATTAGAACAACAATTGAGATTTTTAATACACAAAAATCTAATTGTTTATGTGTAATTTAATTAGCTATCAGTCATATATACTCACAGAAGCTTAGGTAGATTCGGATTCCAGGAAATAATCAACAACTCAACAACAAATTGATAAATCTATATTGTAATCATTTCTCTCTAGCTATACATGCATATATATTATATGAATTAGAAGAAAACGAAGGACCCTCCTAGCGTTTCAAACCCTAATTTTAGATATCTGGCTCAATAACAACATATCTAGTATTTCTTGTGTTACAAACCCTAGATTCTAATTTTCTGTTTCTTTTATTAAAAAATAAGAAAAGTGATGAGCGCTGAAAAATGCGTATTTAAACCCCTTAAGCTTAGGTATTCTAGAACCTTTATCTACTTTATTTTACCATTTTGTATTGATTTCGTGTTATTTCCATTTTCAGATACTTATCCCAAAAATAAGTTAACACAGCCAAATAAGAGCATAATTGAAGCAATTCAGGGATTAATCAAAGAAAAGAGCAAAGTAGAGCAAAATGAAGCAACGGGTGGAATTTCAGCAACTTCGATCGATCTCAAGAAAAGTTCGATCAATCAAACTTTCATCGATCTAAGCACTTCAAGATAGATCTGAGCTATATTTGTCCCTATTCAAAGATCTCAAAAGTTCAATCGATCTAACTTCCTTCTTCGATCGATCGAACATTCTTATCCTTATCCAAATGATTGATCTTATCCAGTTGTACCACCCTACCAACCACTTTTGTCCTTCTCCCAAAAATATCTTCAAAATATCTCAGATTTGTTTTTATCCAAAAAGGCGCCGCCATTGAGGATCGATCCAGCCTCAGTTCGATAGATCTCAGCAAGTTCGATCAATCCAAGTCCAAGGTTCGATCGATCGAACTTCCTCCAGTGCAAAAAAAGTTAAATTTCCAGCTCATTGAAGGCTGTCCTTATCCAATCATTGGGGAATATTTAATGCACGACCCCAGCTCATTTTGTGTGTCACTTGACCTACCTATATAAAGAATATGATACACATTTTTAGGGGGATTCTTAGCATTCTTAGAGATTCTTAGAGAGAGGCTACTCTTAGGGAGGAAGCAAAGAAGATGAGGAGGCTAGAGACACCATTGGAGACTCTTCATCAACCAAGGAACAAATTTTATTCATGGAGCTTGCCCTTGAGGGTTAGAGGACATCATCCATGAGTGGCTAGACATCCTCTTGGGGCTAGAGTTGCCCTAAGCATGCTTTCTATTTCTTGATTTATGTATTTTTGAAGGGATTTGTATTGTAATTCATGTCTTGACACTTATATATATATATATCTTGTTTCTTCAATGATTTATGTGATTTAATGCTTCAATTTGATCATTTCATTCTATCCATATGTTTATGTATGCTAGAATAGATGTTCATGTGTTTGTCTCTATTTCTTGTGTTATTGATGCATGTCTATGTGTGTTGATACAATTGATCTAGAGATTGTCAAGACATAGTGCTTAATGTCATGTTCTTGTGGTCTATTTGATGGTTCATACTTATTGCTTGATGGATTATGCCTCTCCCTTAGTTTAATTAGTTTAATTTCATGTCATTAGCTTAGTTGTAGTGTAGTTGTTAAATGGGAGGACAATTCATGCTTGTTGTTGATGTTCCATACTTATGAAAAGCAAATAATATGTATCGCTAACCTTGTGATGTGTTTGGATTATAAGCTTAAAGAAAGAATTAATGGCTTAATTTGATATGTTGTGCTATCCACCGTGTTGTTTAGACAATATATACTTAATTTTTCATCCATGCTTGTTGAAACAACCACACACACACACTTTATTGCAATACATGTTCTACCCCTCATTAATCATTCATTGAAGGTGTAGAAAAGCTATGCTTAGTGGTGATCTCTAAACCCCAAGATCTCCTTCTATATTTTATTCTCTCTATTGCATTATTACGTACTTTAGCTTAATTTGCATTTAGTTTAATTCAACCAACCAATCACTATTTTGATCACTCGACCTACTAACCCTAATTTTGATTCCTCAAGCTAGTACGATAACTCAATCCCTTGGGACGATCCCTTCTCACTCATACTACATAGTATAAGTGTTAAGCGGTTTATAAATTTAAATTATGGTGCCCATTTGACACTATTTTCCAAACTCAAAGTTTTTTGCATTGTTTTGTGCGACCTCCGAGACACACACCATAGTTTTTGGCGCCGTTGCCAGGGATTGATTGATTGGCAACGTCATATTTGTGGAATCAATTAGGAATTAGTACTCTTTTGATCGTGTCTTTACTTTGTTTTCAATTTTTTGTTATTTATTGTGTTTGTTCTTGATTGACAAGGAGTATTGAGTTAGGAAGCAAGCAAAGGAGCATTTAAGGAAAGGAGCTAAGCAAGCAAGGAAAAAGGCTAAAAATTCAAAAAATTGCTAAGCTAAGCTATAAATTTGGAGTTGAAGTGCTAAAGGACCTTTGTGAGCTTTTCTTTACTCAAGCCCTTAGTTAAATCGTCGGCCCTCATAGAGGCCTGTAATTCAATTCTTAGATAAATCATGAGCCCGCGTGGAGATAATTTACTTTTCTTGCATTTTATTTAAGCATGGGAGTATGAACATTGTATATGGAGGAAGTTTGTTAATTATTGATTTGTTGTGAAGGTGAAGTGTTTGTTGGTATTGCTTGTTGTGTTACATTGTGCATGCATGGTCGTAGATCATTGAGACCCACTTTTGTCCTTTTAAATTTTCATCTTGAATCCATTGTTTGAAACCCTTGGGGGAGAGGTAGTTCTAGTCAATCCATTACATCAATGGAAGGACACAATGAGGACCATGTGGAGGACCTTGGTCACATAGACCAACAAGGTATCCGGCACCCCAATGTGCATCATGATAACATGCAAGTACCATTAGGCATGCCAAGGCCATATGTTCATCCACCATAACAACAAGGCCAAGTTCCATTGGGAATACCAAGGCCAATCTATGCTCCACTACCAACCATCATTCAAGGCAACCAAGGTGCCTATGTTGCACCTCGAATTGCTAATCCTCCCCTTACTTTAAGAGATCACTATGTGCCTAATGAATATAATGCACCCACATGCATTCAATTGCCACCATTTAGAGCACATCACTATTAAATCAAGCCACAAACAATTCAAATGCTTCCTAATTATCATGGACTTCCAAGTGAAGAACCTTACAAGCATTTGGATGAGTTTCTTGAAGTATGTTCCACCGTAAAATATACGGACATGTCGGAAGAGGTCTTAAGGCTTAAACTTTTTCCATTCACCCATGAAGACAAGGCAAAATACTGATTTAACAATCTTAGGTCTTTTTCAATAACTTCTTGGGCGGAAATGCAACAAGAGTTCTTGAAGAAGTACTATCCGGTTTCTAAGACCAATGCCATGAGAACCTCAATTCTAGAATTTTCACATGGGGATGGAGAAACATTTTATGAGGTATGGGAACGCTTTAATGAATTGCTTAGGAAGTGTCCACATCATGACATGCCCAAATGGCAATTAGTTCAATATTTCTTTGAGCGCTTATCGGACAATTACAAAGGCATGGTTGATGCTTCCATGGGTGGCTCTTACATTGATAGGCATGAGGATGGCGTGTGGCGTCTTTATTAGAGCATGAGTGAATATTCTTTGCATCGTACTTTATCTTCGAAGAATGGTAGAAATTCTAGTGGTAGGAAGAGTGTTGGCTTACATCAAGTCGATCACTCCAATGAAATTGCTGCCGAGATGAAATCATTATCTCAAAGGTTTGATCAATTTTTGATCAACCAAAACTCGGCAAATCAAGTATCTTCCTTCCCTAACCATTCTCATCATGCATCTAATGAAACATGTATGACTTGTTCAAGTGTTTTACATTCTACTTCCAATTGTCCCCATGGACATGTGTAAAGTGAGCATCATGAACAAGCAAATGCTGTTTTTGCTAATCAAGGGAACAACCCTTATGGAAAACATTACAATCCTAGTTGGAGGAATCACCCGAATTCTCTTGGAAAAACCAAGGGGAGGGCTCAAACCCTTCCCAAGGCGGTTTTAAAGGAAAATACATTCCACCTCCACTACAAGGCCAAGGTTCCCAAAGTTTTAAATCATTATATCAATCACAAGGAAACCAATTTTCAAATTCTCATTTTCCTAATCAACCATCATATTCCCAAGGAAATGTTAGAAGTCTCGCTTTTGAAGAGAAAGTTTTAACCGCTTTGTGCACTTTGGAGACAAACACACAATTGCTTCATTCTCACTCTCAATCCATTGCTAAGCTAGAAACACAAGTAGGACAAATAGCTAGTACTTTGAATGCAAGAGAGAAGGGAAAAATGCCTTTGAATGCCCCACAAAAGCAACAATGTATTGTGAAGACTCATTCCTCATCGGAAGGTCACACAATAGAGCATGTCAATGCGGTGACTACCTTGAGAAGTGGAAAGATTGTGGACAACCAAGTGGGTATATCCAATGAAGAGAGTGAACCTGTGCAACCACAAGTTGACACCCGTCCCGTTTCAGATCATATTCCTCCTTCATTGCATGTGCATGACCATATAAATGAGAATGTGTTGAAAAGTGATTTTGAAAAGAAAGATGTGCAAAATGATTTGAAAAATTCTTGTGTTGAAGAGACTTCAAAGAAAAATTCTAAAAGGCTTTTTGAACCAAAAGCTCCATTTTCGGATGCCTTAAAAGGATTTATTTCAAATGACAAGCAAAAGGCCAAAGTCAATGAAATCATGGACGTGTTTAGGCAAGTGAAAGTCAAATTTCCACTTTTGGATGCAATTAAGCAAATTCCGGCTTATGCTAAATTCTTGAAAGACTTGTGCACCCAAAAGCGGAAGAACAAAAGCCAAGCGCCTAGAAAAATGGTCTTAACCGAGCAAGTGAGCTCAATTTTGTAGCATAACACTCTCCCCAAGTTTAAGGACCCCGGTTTACCTACTACTTCATGCATTATTGGTGATCATATCATTAATCGAGCTCTTCTTGAC
This sequence comes from Cornus florida, assembly GCF_030987335.1. Lineage (NCBI taxonomy): Eukaryota > Viridiplantae > Streptophyta > Magnoliopsida > Cornales > Cornaceae > Cornus > Cornus florida. The sequence continues at coordinate 30,139,606 of NW_026775572.1, forward strand.
CTAGGAGCAAGTGTTAATCTTCTTTCATACTCGGTATATGTCAAATTAGGCTTAGGAGACTTAAAACCAACGTCGGTAGTTTTACAACTTGCCGACCGATCAATCAAAAAGCCTAGGGATATCATTGAGGATGTATTGATTAAAATTGATAAATTCTTCTTTCCCGTTGATTTCGTTGTCATTGACACGGAACCGGTCCCAAATCCTAAGAGCCAAATTCCTATTATCCTTAGCCGTCCTTTCTTGGCAACCGCGAATGCCAACATCAATTGTAGGACGGGGATAATGAAAATCTCATTTGGCCATATGAAGGTAAAGTTGAATATTTTTAATCCAACCTCCAATTCATTTGACAAGCATGAAGAGATTAATATTGTAGATAAATGTCATGACCTTAAAAATAAAGGAATTGAGTTTTTGTGTGAGACCAAGGTTTCAAAAAGTACATCTTCAACCTTGAAACCAAAGAAAGTTGCTTCAAAATCCTGTTTTAAAAGGGCGTGGAAGCCCAAAGATTGCATTGACCAAGGACCGAAAACATCTTTTGAGCTTAATCCAACAAGTTCCTTAAAGAACCATTTATTGGGTGGAGTTTAAAGCACTTATCACCCCATTGAGGAGCGGATGCACTACAAGATGTTTGATTCGGGCTAAAAGAGCCCAACGTCTTGCTAGAGACGTTAAAGACTAGCACGACATTTCGTAGGGTGTCAAAACCCTACTCATCCCTCAATTCTATCTTTAACTTCATTTTTTGCGAAGTCTAGATACTTATTTTTGGTTCATATGCATTGCTAGGAACTATGATTAGGATTGCATGCACTTTTATGTTGAAATTGAGCATTTTGCATAAGTTCGATCGATCGAACTTCTACCTGCATCCAACACTTAAAAAAAATTTCAACTTGCATCCACCTGCATCCAAATCACCTCTGTCCCATCGTTCGAACTTATTCTTAGATCGATCATAAGTCCTTAGATCGATCCAAACTTCAAGTTCGATCGATCTTGAGTTCCAACACTTAGACAAATTTCTGAACCCAAAAACCTGCATATTTTTGCTCTCTGTCAGATCGATCGAACATTTTGTTCAGATCGATCTCTGTTCTTCATCTCACCATCTTTGACTTTATTTGACTTTTTAATTTTTAAAAATCCAGAAATATTTTTATTTTATTTTATTTTCAAAAAATCATTAAAATATTTTTCTTTTCTTTTATTTTATTTCCTTTTATCTTATTTCCAAAAAAAAATTCAGTTTGATCGATCTGAGGTTTCAGTTCGATCGATCAAACTGGTTCAGGAAAGTTTTTTAAAAAATGAAACTGAAGGTTACAAGATCGATTTCAAAGATCGATCCAACCCTCTTCCAAACCCTATTCCTCATCGCCGCTGCACCTATCTTCCCCATCTCCGGCGAGCTTCATCTCATCCCGGATCTCTCTCTCTCCTCTTGGATTTCGCATTTCACCCCTTCGAGTTTCCACTTCTTTTTCTTAATTTCTAGGTGAGATCCGAATCCATCTTTTAGATTCAAGCTTCAATTTTATTTATACTTGCTTTAAATGTTAGATCCATGCTCTTTTGATGATGAAATCCACCATTGATGAAGCTTAAAGAACTGTGTTTATATGCTTATATATGTGTATATATGTTGTGTATATACTTGTGTTTTGATTCGATTTATGGGAGTATGGGCTGAATCAAGTGAGTAGGATTGATTGTTTGTTGTGTTGATGGGCCCACGACCTAGTTCGTGAAAGCCCCGTGTCATCCATGTCACAGATCTGTGACTGTCCACATTCTTCGTAGAGTTCGATCGATCGAACATATTTCTCAGATCGATCTAATGAGATCGATCGAACTTAGTTTCTCAATTTCTCAAATCGATCGAGTGAGATCTATCTCACAATTTTTGTGATCGATCAAACTTTACAGATTTCATACACACATTCCATGCATCTTATCTTGTGTCCATGCTATCTCATTCATGCCCAATGCCTGTGATTTTCCACATTGGATGCATTTTACACTTATACTGCTTAGTATGTTCACATCCTATCACTTGTCTATATATGTTTTGTCTATCTTATTTGATATGCATGTTTCTATTTTGTACTTTCAATTCTTTATTCTGGCACTGACTTCCCTTGCAAGTTTTCAATTATTTTTAGGCTATGACTAAGCGAAAGACTGTCGCCTGCAGACATTATCACCGCCGGGGCAGGCACACTTTCGATAACGAGGCCGGTCCTTCTCATACGCAGGACCCTGCACAAGAGGAGCCATTAGAGCCTACTCCACCTCAGTCACCTTCTTATGCGGCTGAGGTTGAGCATTCTCCATTTCCTTCTCAGGCTAAGGCTGAGTTTACACCATCTCTATCTCCTTTACAAGCTCAGCCAGCCCAGGAACTTGATAGGCCCGCATCCAGATATGCACAGATGTCAGTGGCCTATGAGTTAGTTTTTGACACAGATTTCTTCTCTAGATCGGTACTGACCCGATCCGCTTATGATGACATTATCAGGAGGGGCTTTGCAGCTATTCTTGCGCCAGTTACTAGCCCTGTGTATCCGAGGATCGTACGGGTGTTCTTCCAGAACCTTCGGCCATCCCCGCGTACCACGGCAGAGATGATTACCACCATTGATGGCCACCAGATCTCTATTACTGTTGACATACTATCCTGATCATGCCATTGTCCACATCGATGCCCTCCGGATTTGCAGGAAACATATCTTAGGCTACACCGGCCTTCTTATGCCGACATGGCAGTATTTCTGATAGGTCACTATGCCGCTGGCGAGACCTTCGCCACCCGCACTTATCTTCCAAATGACCTATGGTTTATTGACTCTGTCTTGGTCCGTAACATATACATGGCCGGGCACAAGATTCAGAGGCGAGGAGATTATCTAACAGCCCTATACGCATTCTATACAGGGCACTGGGTGTCTATCCCTGCACTCATCTGGAGCATGATAAGGAAGCTCTACAATGAGTATATCAGCAATGAGAGGCCCAAAAGGGCTAATTCTCTCCCATTTGGCCACCTCATCACCCAGATCTTGCTAGACCAGCGATATCTTTTCCATCCTCGGGAGCACCCTGAGAGAGGATCCTGTCACTTCCTAAAGAAGGATTGGGACAAAAGCTATAATGTTATTATTGCCCGATTACAAGAGGACACCGCACAGGCGGCAGAGGATTTAGAAGCTGAGAAGCCAGCAGCAGCAGCAGCAGACCCAGCAGCGGATGACGCACCAGTTGATCCGGTTGCCTAGCGCATGAACATTGATTTAGAGCGACCTACAGATGACGCAGAGCAGCACTCTCCAGCTAGGTCACCAGTACACGAGGAGAAGCAGACTCAGGATTCTCATTCTTCAGATTCTTATGTACCTGAGGCTCCCAGTCAGACCCCCGGCTTTGGAAAGCACCTTCAGGCTCTTGAGGATGCAGTGGTTGCTATGCGAGCTGATATTACTACCCATAGAGCTGATTTTGCTACACTCCGCAAGGATATCACGACTATGTTCCGAGATTTATCTAGGGATGTCCGTGGAGAAAGCCCTGCCCGTCCTGCCTCATCCACCTGATATTCCCAGTTTCTTCTATCTTTTCATACTACATCTCTATTATTCATACTTCATTTTTGTCACAGTATATTATTTTTACAGCCGGGCCTATCGGCTTTGACATTTTTATATCCCTGTACTCTATTTTCTTTATATATGCTTTCTTTATGGATGTCATTTTTTTTATATTCTCATATCTATCTGTTTGACTCCATCAGGTGCATCACAGTGACTTCAGTGAGAGAGAGTGCTGCCAAATTTTCAAGACCACCCTTATACCTCTCTCCCTACTTTATTTAATTATCCCATTTACACTTGCATGTCCACTGTGCACTGATTATCCCTTTTGTTATATGATGAGTTTATCCAAGTGCCAAATTTCAGGACCACAGTTAATCCCAAGTTTGGGGGGGCCATGCCACGCACTTTGGATACTTCTATTCGATTATTCTTGCTACTTGCACTGGTATACTCTTTCCCTTTATTCTCTTTGCACATTGAGGACACTGTGCTGTTTAAGTTTGGGGGTAATGGTGTATGTTACAGTGTTTGCTTTTAAATTCAAAATTTTGAGCATGACTTGTGTATTTGAGAGATTTTCCATGATTAGTCCATATCTAGCTATGATTTTGATCTTTTAAGGACTATATTGCTTAAAATTTTAAAATTACTTGACTTGAGAGTTCAATACTCCTTGTATGCCTTGCGGATGCCATTTATGAGTAAATTTTTTGAAAGATTGATATCTTGCTTGCACTTGTGGTCCACATCATCTTGATCTTGTGATTGTTTTGAGATTCACTCTAATATTCTACACTAGCACAGACACATACTAGCATTCATTTGTGGGGTACATGCTTTGTTGATTATTGAATTGGTTATATCCCAATCGAGCTAGTAGTGCATTGAAAACTTTCATTCTTGATAAAGGTGGATAACAACCTCTTTTCACTAAGTAGCTGAGATTCTAGCCTCATCAAGCACTGAACTTCTCGCGCTGAAAGGTGGAGGACCCAAACTCAAACTCTAGATTAATAATTGAACTTACTTACAAAAAAAAAAAGTGAAGACTTCTCCCAAAAGGTGAGAAGTGGAAAATGATTAGATGAAAGTTGTCTTGATTTGTAGCCTAGTTGATTTGAGCTTGAAAGTCCGTAGGGGTGTTTGAACACCTAATGCCTTAAAGCGTCTGGTTTGGGAGTCATTGACCTAACGCTCGACCTCATGAATCGCTAGAAAGCTTAATAGATCAATACGTTGCACCATGCTTCCATCTTTGATCCTAAAAATAAAATAAAAAATCGAGTGAAAAGAATAAGCGCACCTAAAACAATAAAGCTTTAATAAAAGGTCCACTTTTTGTCTTGATGATCGGTACTCGATTTGTGTGCTAGTTTGAGAGTAAGGATGTGATTAATTCTTTAGTTGGCTTAGATACCAACATATTTGATGCCGGTCCACTCAAAAGGATTCTAGAGTTGTTTTGATTTGCATGATCATTTTCTAGATGTGTGGAGGACCATATTTACTTGCTTGATGTTGAAATTTTGGGAGTTTGCTTGGAAATGTTTGAAAAATTGTATACTTGAGGTAGTTTTCTCCCAATACTTGTTTGCAATATTGGTGTTTTTTTTGAAAGAATGAGCTTAATGTTTGTGGATATCATTTCTAGAAACCTTCACGAGACTTCACTCAACCACTAGGGGTAACTTAGGGGTTTAAAAGGCTTGTTGCATATGCTAAGTGCAATCGTGTTCCCTATGAAAATGGCGTTATCCATTTATTGCTTTCTAGTTCACAGTTGTATAGTTGTTCATTTCATTCCGTTACTTTCTAGTTCATTGCTAGGGACTAGTAAAATTTAAGTTTGGGGGTGTGATGAGCGCTGAAAAGTGCGTATTTAAACCCCTTAAGCTTAGGTATTCTAGAACCTTTATCTACTTTATTTTACCATTTTGTATTAATTTCGTGTTATTTCCATTTTCAGGTACTTATGCTAACTTAGCCAAATAAGAGCATAATTGAAGCAATTCTGGGATTAATCAAAGAAAGGAACAAAGTAGAGCAAAAGGAAGCAAAAGGTAGAATTGCAGCAACTTCGATCGATCTCAAGAAAAGTTCGATCAATCCAACTTTCATCGATCTCAACACTTCAAGATAGATCTGAGCCATGTTTGTCCCTATTCAAAGATCTCAAAAGTTCGATCGATCCAACATCCTTCTTCGATCGATTGAACATTCTTGTCCTTATCTAAATGATTGATCTTATCCAGTTGTACCACCCTACCAACCACTTTTGTCCTTTTCCCAAAAATATCTTTAAAATATCTCAGATTTGTTTTTATCCAAAAAGGCACCGCCATTGAGGATTGATCCAGCCTCAGTTTGATAGATCTCAGCAAGTTTGATCGATCCAAGTCCAAGGTTCGATCGATCGAACTTCCTCCAGTGTGAAAAAGTTAAATTTCCAATTCATTGAAAGCTGTCCTTATCCAATCATTGGGGAATATTTGATGCACGACCCCAGCTCATTTTGTGTGTTACTTGACCTACCTATATAAAGAATATAATACACTTTTTGAGGGGGATTCTTAGCATTCTTAGAGATTCTTAGAGAGGCTACTCTTAGGGAGGAAGCAAAGAAGAGGAGGAGGCTAGAGACACCATTGGAGACTTTTCATCAACTAAGGAGCAAATTTCTTCCATGGAGCTTGCTCTTGAGGGTTGGAGAACATCATCCATGAGTGGCTAGACATCCTCTTGGGGCTAGAGTTAGCCCTAAGCATACTTTCTATTTCTTGATTTATGTATTTTTTAGGGGATTTGTATTGTAATTCATGTCTTGACACTTTTATATGTATAGATCCTGTTTCTTCAATGATTTATGTGATTTAATGCTTCCAATTGATCATTTCATTCTATCCATATGTCTATGTATGCTAGAATAGATGTTCATGTGTTTGTCTCTATTTCTTGTGTTATTGATGCATGTCTATGTGTGTTAATGCTATAAATCTAGATATTGTCAAGACATAATGCTTAATGTCTTGTTCTTGTGGTCTATTTGATGGTTCATATTCATTGCTTGATGGATTGTGCCTCTCCCTTAGTTTAATTAGTTTAATTTCATGTCATTAGCTTAGTTGTAGTGTAGTTGTTAAATGGGAGGACAATCCATGCTTGTTGTTGATATTCCATACTTATGAAAAGCAAGTAACATGTATCTCTAACCTTGTGATGTGTTTGGATTGTAAGCTTAAAGAAAGGATTAATGGCTTAATTTGATATGTTGTGCTATCCACCATGTTGTTTAGACAATATATACTTAATTTGTCATCCATGCTTGTTGAAACAACCACACACACATACTTTATTACAGTACATGTTCTTCCCCTCATTAATCATTCATTGAAGGTGTAGAAAAGCTATGTTTAGTGGTGATCTCTAAACCCCAAGATCTTTCTCTATCTTTTATTCTCTCTATTGCATTATTACTTACTTTAGCTTACTTTGCATCTAGTTTAATTCAACCAACCAACCATTATTTTGATCACTCGACCTACTAACCCTAATTTTGATTCCTCAAGCTAGTACAACAACTTAATCCCTTGGGATGATCTCTTCTCACTCATACTACATAGTATAGGTGTTAAGTGGTTTATAAATTTAAATTATGGTGCCCACTTGACACTAATTTCCAAACTCAAAGTTTTGTGCATTGTTTTGTGCGACCTCCGAAACACACACCAAAAAGCAAACATGTATAGTATAGATATATATATATATATATATATATATATATATATATATATATATATAGAGAGAGAGAGAGAGAGAAATGGGGTACTTACCACCAAGAGAGAGAGGATGAGTAGGATCCGTGAGGGGAAGAGAGAGAATCTAAATTTGCGGTACTCTGAAACACAGGTGGAAAGAAGGGGAGGATGATGATGGTGGTGGTAGAGAGATAGAGGGTTGAGATAGAGAGAAAGAGCCTACGATGAGCTGAAGAAGTGCTTCAGCTGAGAAATGGAGAACGAGCAGTGAGAGATGGAGATGAAGCAGAGATCGAGATAGAGCAAAGAGGAAGAGAAGGCTGAGGGACGGACCAAAAGGGGAGACGGATGAATTAGGGCTAAATAAAATTGAAATGGGAAAGTGGAATATTGTGTTAATGGACCCAAAAAAAATGACACAGTTTAGGGACCAAATATTCTATATAGATAAATAAGTGGAGGGAAAAAGTGGAGGGAAGAGAAAAATTAGAGGGAATGGGAAAAAAATAGAGGGAATGGATGGGCCTTTACCAGTGCTCTTTTTAAGAGTGCTGGTACTATTACGAGCCCTATACCAGTGCTTTTTCTTAAAGCGCTGGTAGAATTACACCTATACCAGCGCTCCTAAGAAGAGCGTTGGTACTGTAACACTGGTAAAAGCCTAATCTATTGTAGTGATTCTTGGCATAATTTAAATGAAAGAAAATGTACTTCTAGTATGGAATTTCAAAATAAGAAGAAAGAGTAATCTACTCCCACACTTCAACATTGGTTTAAAGAAGGAAATATAAAAAAAATAATAAAAAAAAATAAAAAAGGAAAAATGGTGTTAACAAAGCTACCCCACATTTTTCATGATAAAGATCATGAAAAACCTTTCATGATGCTTATTATTTTTCAAAAAAAATAAAATAAAATAAAAACATTATCTAATATTAACAAGTAAGGTCAATACATTGTGATTACTCCACTATTTATTTTCTCGGTCGGTTTGTTTCCATGCAAAATATTTTCCTTTTTTTAGGTAAAATATATTTTTATTTTTATTTTTAGGTTTTTGGAAAAAGGTTTAGGCTAAATCCATCAGGTAGAGCGTGTAAAATGATTTGTCGAAAATTGATGGATAAGTTATTTTTGTTAGGTTTTTATTTTTTTTTTTCTTCGTAAATATTTTACGACAACCAAATACCGAAAAATAAAAAAATATTTTACATTCAAACCGGTGTGTGCTGAACCAATACCAAATTGCAATGAAGTGTGTAGTGTGGCTAAGTTTAAATTTAGAGATTACCACTGCCACTTCTAACTAAAAATATAACTAGAGTGAGTAGGGATCGTCCCAAGGGAAAGGAGGTGTATTTGTGCTTGGAAATTAATGTCGGATTACTAGGTCAAGTGATCAAAGATGGTTGGTGATTAATTAAGTAAACTAAAATGTAATTAAAAACAATGCAAGTAACTAGCAATCTAGAAAGTAGGGAAAAAATGTAGGAGAGAGGTCTTGGGGCTTAGAGTTCACCACTAAGCTTCACTTCACCAAACACTAGCAATTATAAATTAATAGGGGCATTTAAGTTATAAAATATGTATATGTGTGTCACTAATTGAAAACTAAGTATGGATGACAAATAAGCATTGTTTGTCTAGTCAATCTAGTGAATAGCACAACCTATCAAATGAGACCAATGACCATTCAATTAAACCACAATTAGTGCACACACAAAAGTTTAGAGAAATGTACTCTTTGCATACATAAGTATGGAACATCAAGAAACAAGAATGGATTGTCCACCTGTCTATGAAATTAAAGCAATTACACTACATCTAGGCTAGAGACATGCAAATTAAATTAATTACACTAAAGGTGTGGTACAATCCATCAAGAAACAAGTGTGAACCATCAAATAAATCACAAGAGTATTCAATTAAGCACTATGTTTTGACAATCACTAGATTAACAACATCAATACACATAGACATGCATTAATTTCATCAAATCTAGAGAAAAACACATGAACATCCATTCTAGCATACATAGACATATGGATAGAAATAAATGATCAATGAAAAGCATTAATCCATACAAATCAAGTAGAAATCACAAGATCTATATTAATTCAAGATCAAAACATTTATTACAACTAAAATCCCTAAAAATACACAAAAAGATAGGTTTAGAAAACAAGCCTAGGGGCTATCTCTAGCCCCAAAAGAATGATTTAGCCACTCATTTTAATGGTCATGGAACCCTCAAGGGCTAGCTTGGAGGTTGGCATCATCATCTTCATCCTTGCTTTCTTCCCAAACCCTAGTTCTAGAGAGAGGAATAATTTTTCTCTATTTTGTAATATCTCTATATCATGATATGATACAATATGGTTCAATAAATCAATTACGTACTCCTTCGAGTAAGGACCAAGTCAAAATTATAGCCTATGATTGGAGAAAATTCGCAGCTACGCAAGTTAGGTAGAAATCGGGGCGCTTGAAAATTAGACAGCTCACTGCCAGCAGTACTTTCGATCGATCGAAGATTCTTGATCGATCCAACACTTAGCTTCGATCGATCGAAGCTGATGTGGCATCAAAATATCTTCCAGGCCTTATCCAATTGGCTGAGCTGGCACCGCCTCATCTCTATCGATTGTAGAACTCTTCGATCGATCGGGACTCCCTTTAATCGATCGAAGCTCCTCTGGTGTAATTTTTTTGGCTTCTTTCTAACTTTGCTTCTTAGCTCCAAAATTGAGCTAAATGGCTCTTGTTAGCCTGTTTGAACTTTATTAACCTGAAATACGCAAAAACACAAATAAGTATCTAAGACATGAAAGTAAGATAGATGAATGGACTAAAATACCCTAGCTTAGGTGCTAAAATGCGCCACATTTGAGCACTCATCACACCTCCAAACTTAGATATTCTAGTCCCTAGGAATGAACTACAAGGAAAATAAAGAAATAAGCAACTAAGTAACTATGAAATAAAAAGCAAAAAAAAAGATAACACCACTTTCGTAGGGAACACGATTGCATTTAGCGTATGCAATAAGCCTTTTAAACCCCTAGGTTATCCCTAGTGGACGAGTGAAGTCTCGTGAGGGTTTCAGAAATGATACCCACAAACATTGAGCTCTTTCTCACAAAAGAGGCACCAGTATATAAAATAATTATCGGGAGAAAACTACCTCAAGTATGCAATTTTTCAACCCTTTCCAAGTAATCTCCCAAAATCTCAACATCAAGCAAGTAAATATGGTCCTTTACATATCAAGAAAATGATCATACAAATTAAAACAACTCTAGAATCCTTTTTAAGTGAACTGGCATAAAATATATTGCTATCTAAGCCAACTAAAGAAATCATCACATCCTTACCCTCAAACTAGCACACAAATCTAGTACCGATCATTAAAACAAAGAGTGGACCTTTTATTAAAGCTTTATTCAACTAGGTGTGCTTATTCTTTTCACTCGATTTTTTTTTTCTTCTAATCCTAAGGATCAAAGATGGAAGCATGGTGCAATGTAGTGATCTATTAAGCTTTCTAGCAATCCATGAGGTCAAGCGTTAGATCAGTGACTCCCAAACCGGATGGCTTTAGGGCATTAGGCATTTAAACACCCCTAAAGACTTACAAGCTCAAATCAACTAGGCTATAAATCAAAACTAACTCTATCTAATCATTTCCCACTTCTCATCTTTTGGGAAAAGTTCTAACTTTTTTTTTATTTGCTTTTGCAACTTATTTCTTTTTTTTTTTTTTTTTCTTTTAAGTTATTAACCTAGAGTTTGCGCCTTCCACCTTTCGGCATGAGAAATTCATTGCTTGATGAGGCTAGAATCCCGGCTACTCAATGAAAAGGGTTTATTATCCACTTTTGTCAAGATAAAAGCTTTCAATGCACTACTAGCTCAATTGGGATATAATCAAATTAATAATTAAGAAAGCATGCACCCCATAAATGAATGCTAGTGTGCACCTATGCTAGTGTAGAATCCTAGAGTGAATCTCAAAACAATCACAAAATCAGGATAATGTGGACCACAAATGCAAGCAAGATATCAATCTTTCAAAAAATTTACTCCCTAAATGGCATCCACAAAACATACAAGGAGTATTGGACTTTCAAGTCAAACAATTTTTAAATTCTAAATATCATGGTCCTCCAAGATCAAAATTATAGCCCAGGACTCTCAAATCATACCATATGTATAGAAATCAAGTGCGATATGTAAAATATGCTAACACACCCCCAAACTTAATCTGTGCATTATCCTCAATGTGTAAAGAAGTAATTGATAATGGAAAGAGTATACCAAATGGGTGAAGCAAAAGGGACCAGCAACGAAAGCTGAGCTTTGGAAGACGCACCCCCAAACTTAGATTCCAAAAACATATCTGAAAATGGTCACACTAACAACTGTCAAAGCACATGCATCAATGATATAAATGAGAGGTGAAACTGAAAATTGGGCAAATATTATGGCATATAGCAATGTAAAGCATAGAATAGCCAAAACTGATATTAAAGATACAAAAATCCATGTATGAAAAAGAAATACAAGATCACATATCACTAAATCAATGCATTAGTGTAATGTAAGCCATAATATCCAAAATATCCAAAATAATATCCAAAACCAATGCAAGTATCTAGATGGTGCAGAAATATCTCAGTTATAACAGGGCAGATATTAATGATAGATAATGAGTAGGAGAGAAAGAATAGAGAGAATCAGGTGGTGGGATCTGGGGTCATCATGTCAGCAATGTGCTGGAGCATAGCAGACATCTCGGTGCTGTGGCGAGTGAGAGAAGTGGTAAAGTTTGTCCTTAAAGCTCCAAGCTCATGTCTCACCTTAGCAACCTCAGCTCTCAGCTCATCAGATCGTCGAACTAAATCATCGTGTCTCCCCACCAAGTCGTCATGTCTCCTCACTAGATCATCATGCCTCTTTCTGACATCCTCGTGCTGCCTAATTATATCAGCTCTGAAAGATATAAAGTTTGTGTGCAGCTAAGCTACCTCTGATCTGTAGCTAGAATCAGTGCTGGTATATGCTGTCGGCTAGGTAGGAAGGGCATGTGAAGGGCCAGTCTGCTGAGATGCAATGGTACATTTGGCTGGGAGGTGGAACCTGAAGTGGTAATGCGACATCTCTATCTGAGGGGAGATCTATCTGCTGTATCATCCTCTGGAGCATAGTCTGCTACGGCTACTTGTGCTGCCTCTCTCTGCTACTGTGCCTGTAGTCTCTTCATATCCCTATTTACCCTGTTCTTATGGCATAAGTTGAAAGTCTTATTCCATCGGGTCAGATCATAAGCTCTCTTTGCTCTCTCTGTATCAGGCTCTGGATTCTCCTCAGGGTCAAACTGATACCCCTGGTCTAGAAGCAGTTGAATAATCAAATAGCCAAAAGGTAAGGGCCAAGTCTCTGCTCTAGTACTGTGTGTGTGATGCAGGTTCTTCAAGAACTTGTGTATGAGCTCCTATATAAGTGCAGGAATAGAAATCTAATACCCCTGGTCTAGATAATATAGGGCTTAAAAGATCCCCTCTCACTGCTGAGTGCCATGGCCTATCAAAAATGTATTGAGGTGCATTACTGAATCAGAGAACCATTACCGAGGATCAATCTCGACCCAGTCTGTAAAAGTTTCCCCTCAAATGCAACATGTGGAGATAATGTAGCCACCATAGTCAGCTCAGTAGGAAAAGGTAGAGCTGTAGGGTATAGAGGCTCCTGAGAATCATTAGCCAACAGAGAATTATGGGGGCATCGACTAGCAGCAGCTATGGTTAGAAGAGAAATATCGATCTCTTGACCGTCAATAGTGGTATGTAGAAGAAGTCTGTCATCCTCATCCATCCAGAGGTACTAGTAGAATAGAGAAACTAACCATGGGTAGACGACTGTGTCTGCTGGAGTCATAATGGCATCAATGCGCACTTAGGTTGATCTAAAGTAGAGAATAGGTCTCTATCAAATCTGTACTCGGGCTCCCGTGTTATATTGGCGTAAGACTCAGTGGGGACCCCTCGAATAATGGCATGCTCAACATCCGTGGAAGATGGCTCAGAATGAACTGATACAGATGATGAAAAAGCTGAGGAAGACTCTGCAACTGGAGATGGAGGCTGTGGAGCTCTCTGTACTCATTTTCTAGCAAGAGTTTTTCACTTGGGCTCTGTATCTACAAAAACACAAGTATAAATCAGTGCATAGCTATAGGATAAGGTAAACAACTGATAAGAAAATACAAAGTATGCCTAAATCAAGTAGAAACTGAGAATAAACAAATAGGATCATGTTTGTGCAAGAAATGAATAAGAAAGCTTCAGAATTATCATTCAATATGCTTCAGCTAGACATGATAGATCAAAACAGAATAAGGAATCTCAGATATGTAATGATGGCATACAGGGCAGAAAAGTCACATATAGAACATTCTGAGCAGAAATATGATCAAAAGGGCAAGCTTAGGCTGTGATGTGCATAAATGATGCACGTGCATTCACAAACCTAAAACTCAAGTAGATGCTGCAATAACATGACAAGTAGACTTTAGGATGACATCGTATCAATTCCTAAGCAAAAATGTCTATAAGTGCAACAATGAAGATCATATGAAGTAAGCAGGATAACATGGAGTATATGTAATCATAGCAAATGTCAACCTAGGACTCAAGAAATAGGCATGTCATGTAGTAAAGACTAGGTGAAATGTACGGCTGCAAAACACTATAATCCAAGGCACATTATGACAGGCAAGCTCAAGAAAGAATCTTAGACATGGTATGCAACTAGATAGAATATATCTGAATGATGCACATATATCAACAAAAACTCCAGATAAAGAAATATCCTGGACTACAATGCAACAAAATCAACATCCTCATGGCTCATGACCTCCTCTAATGCTTAAATGAAGTAGAGAATGGTCAAATACTAAGAATACAAGAAACTTACCATCTGGAAGTCAAAATCTAGACCGGAAAGAACCTCGGTCATCAAGAATGGATCACAAATGTATAAGATATCAAGCAAATGGCATTCAACAAATAAATATCAAGATCAAGCAAACATATTCCCAAACTTGATTCAAATTGCATTTCAGAATTTAAGTTAAGCTCAAGAATTGATACTAAGGCCAAAGAACAGATATAACATCCAAATCATGCATTTGAAACTCCAAGAATCCATAACACACCCCCAAACTTAGTCAGAAATCAATTCCAAGAAGGTAAGCTCAAAGGATGAACAGAAAATCTTAAAAACTGTCAATGTGATATAAGTGTGTGTAAAATGGTGTATAAACAAGCAACAGGTTGCAATTATTCCAAAGTGCGCATAATTATTCAAAATAAATCACATTTGACAAGTTTCAAAGTCGTTAAGCATGAAAAGATCAAAATTATGATAAGGAAGGTCAAAAAACATCAAACTGTGCCCTAGCATGGCAAGAATCAAGAATTACATCACAAACAAGTTCAAAGGCACTTAGAATATGCAAATGGATGCAAAGGGATCAAATAAAACAAGCTTCAACTCAAACAAGGGCATTTTTGGTCAACTTTGGGATTACTCTACACTTTTGGGGCAAAATTGGAATTTTTGAAAACTTTGGGGTCAAGATATTCCATAGCATTGTAGAAAAACTTCATGACAAGAATCACGAAATGAATGAACAACAAAAGAAGGAATCATGCAACTCGACTTCTCATTTTTCAAACAAAGTTCAAAAATTTCTTTTTTAATCATTTGAAACCAAACAAGTGTGATCACAAAGCATTTTAACATTCTGAGGTCATTTTACCAAAACAATGCACTCAAATCAATCAAAACTTTTCAAAGAGGTCAATTTGAAACATTTTTATGCATTGAAGACAAGACTTAACATTTTCAATTTCAAAAGCACAAATTCAAGTTAAGTCATGCTTGCACTCAAGTTAAACAACTTAGAACACATCCATGCATTTCATATTCAAGACAAATAAAACAAGTTGGATTATGATCACAGCAATACAAATTTTTCAATGCCATTCAAGTTCAAAATCAACATCAACAAGTTAAAATTTCTTTCTTTTCAATCCAAAGTCAACTTTAAAATCCTTTTTCAAATTCCAACTCAAGTCCCAAAATCAAATCACATGCCTTTTTGAAATCAAAGTTTAAATCTAATGTTTCAAAAATTCGGCATGGTTTCTCCTTAAAAATGGACATCTCAAAATTTTTCAAACACAACAATTTCATGCAAATCACAATCACAATTAAGAATATGTTCAATTCAATTCAATCCAATCAATTCACCAACAAGGGACACCGCCCACAACAATTTACAAATCCAATAAAAAAAATTCCCATTCTCATTCTAATAACTATAATCACCACAATCCATCATCCATATCCATTTCCATTTTGTTCCCATCAACATTCAACCGTCCAAATCAAATGTTCCCAATTTTTTTTTTTATAAACAATTTTCAATTTTTATTATATAAATTTTTATTATTTTTATTTTATTTTATTTATACATTTTCATTTTTCATTTGTTTTTGTTTTTATTTTGATGATCCATTTTTTTTTTTTTTTTTATCTACAAGCATATGTACAAAATGACAATTAAAATGCAAAACTAAATAAAATGGAAATGAAAACAAAATAAAAATAAAATAAACAAAAGCAAAGTAAAGAAAATAAAATAAAATACCCAACCTACAAGAGAGTAGAGGAGAGTGAAACAGAGGTATTCGGGCAAAAATGAAGGTTTTCTGATCTCGCCAGAGTCGGAGAAGATGACTAAAACCTCACCTAAGGTTTGCCGGAATGTGCAGAAGCTCGCCGGAGCTTGAAACGACCTCTCCTTGGCCTAAATTGGCCGGAGATGATGATTTTCGGCTATCCTTTGGCTTGCTCACTGGTGATAAAAGAGAAGATGGGCTGGCGGCGGTATGGTGTTTTGAGGTTAAGGGAGAGTGATTGAGAGGAAAGAAGGATTGAAAGATGTGAAGGAGAGGAGGAAATCGGGGAGAGAGAAAAGAAAAAAAGAAAAGAAAAAAAGAAAAAAGAAAAGAAAAATAGTGGAAGAGAGAAAAGAAAGAAATAAAAGAAAAATTAAAAATTAAAAAAAAAAAAATAGGGTTTAGGAAGTTGAATGGCCAAAGGGATTTCCGAAAAATTCAAATGACGCCTTTTCGATCGATCGAATGATTTCAATCGATTGAACACTTAACTTCAATTTATCCAAAATGGATTTCGATCGATTGAGTTGGACTTTGATCGATCGAAATGGAATTTAGTTCCCATATCTGATTTGACATGAGTGAGTCCATCTCATCATGCATAGCTGACTCCTACTTGGTTGAATCACCAACCTGTACTGCTTCATCATAACTCTCCGATTCACTACCATCAGACAACAACAAATAGTGTAAAGAAGGCAAGAAACGATGCGTAGGTTTGGAGCCGCTGGAGGATCGTCTCAATGCAGTAATAGGTGTACCTTGTTCCACCCGTGGAACTATATTTTCTGGATTGTTCTGTACTCTCCCCTGCACATCTTCCTCGAAGATTTCCTCCAACTCAACAAACTCATTATTTTCAGCATGAGTACCTGCATTAGTAGAATCTAATGCTAACCTATCCTTATACATTACTTTCTCATTGAACATGACATCTCTGCTTCTAATTATCTTCCGGTTTTGATAATCCCAAAACTGATAACCAAACTCATCAGTGCCATACCCAATAAAAGTACATTTTTTTGACTTTGGATCAAGTTTGCTTCTAGCATCAGAACTTATATGTACATATGAAACACAGCCAAACATTTTCAGATGTGAAAGATTTACCTCTTTTTTGCTCTAAGCCTCATCTGGTAAGCCTTCATCTAAAGGAACAGAAGGTCCTCGATTGATCAAGTATGCTGCAGTGTTAACTACATCAGCCCAAAACATCTTAGGCAATCCAGCATGTATCCTCATACTCCAAGCATGCTCATTCAAGGTTCTATTCATACGTTCTGTAACCCCAGTCTATTACGGAGTTTTAGGAACAGTCTTCTCCATTGTGATCCCATTAACAACACAGAACTCTTTGAAGCCTCTGTCTTCATACTCACCGCCATTATCAGACCTCAAACACTTCACCTTCAAGCCTGTCTCATTCTCCACCATGGCCTTCCATTTCTTGAAAGTATTATATACTTCAGATTTATTTTCCAAAAAATAAATCCATACATTTCTTGTAGAATCATCGATAAATGTAACATAATACAATGAGCCGCCAAGAGATGAAACTAGAGAAGGCCCCCACACATCTGTATGAACCAACTCTAATTTCTCTATCTTAGGTGTCCTGCCAACCTTTGAAAAACTGACTCTTTTCTGTTTCCCGAAGATACAGTCCTCACATAAACCAACTTCAACTAATTTAATACCCGATAGTTTTCCTTTCAACAGAAGTACTTTCATCCCCTTCTCACTTATATGACCTAGTCTATAATGCCACAGGTTTGAATCTACGCCATCATCAGCAACAACAATGGCGTTCTTAGTGTTTGTTGTCATGTATAGAGTACCTGTCTTGCTTCCACGAGCCACGATCAAGGATCCCTTAGTGATTTTTCACAAGCCACCTACAAAATTAATTGCGTGCCCCTCATTATCAAGTTGTCCCACAGAGATCAAATTTATCTTCAAGCCAGGAACATGACTCATATTCTGAATCTTCCATACAGCCCCATTAGGTTGTCTGATCTGAACATCACCTTTACCCACAATATTCAAGGGCTCATCATCAGCCAGATAAACCTTTTCGAAATCACCACTAACATAGTTTTCCATAATTTCACAATACGAGGTAAAGTGAAAGGATACACTTGAGTCTAGAATCCAAGACTCAACCAAACTATCTACACTCAAATTCAGAGCATCAACAATCTCTTCTCTGACGGCGTTTACAAATTTCTGTTTTCCTTCGCTCTTCTTCTTTGGTGCTCGACACTCAAACCTTAAATGCCCCTTCTTTCCACAGTTCCAGCAAGTTCTAATTTTTGACTTGCTTCTGTGTTTGGATTTGGATTTACTGCAATCCAAGTCTAATCTTTCAGAAGTTTTTCCTCTGCCTTCGGTATTGAAAATAGATCCAGATGATTCATCTGTTTCCCTTCTGCGAATATCTTCGTTGAGGATCAAGTCCCGAACATTATCAAACTTCAATTTTCTTTTTCCTGAAGAACTACTCACTGCTGTAACAGTACCGTTCCAGCTTTCTAGTAAAGAGGATAAGAGAAGCAGCGCCTTAATCTCATCATCAAACTCAATCTTTACAGAGCTTAACTGAGTCGTAATAATGTTAAACTCGTTCAGATGGTTAGTTACTGAAGTGCCTTCTAACGTTCTTAGGTTGAAAAATTACCGTATCAAATATACTTTGTTAGACGTAGTGGGTTTCTCATACATATTTGATAGGGCAGTCATCAAGCCTGCTGTTGTTGTCTCCTTTGCTATGTTGAAAGCAATGTTGTGCGACAGTATCAATTGAATGACCCCTAGTGCCTGCTGATCAAGAAGAGCCCAATCATCATCCTTCATCTCTTCTAGTTTCTCTCCAGAAAGAGGCTGATACAACTTTCAGAACCCAAAATATGCACCATTGAACTTGTCGATCTTGATCTTTCCTTCTTTTGTACCCATCGCTCCCACTTGAACCTAATGGTTTTGATACCAGTTGTTGCGAAATTAAACAGAAAACACAAGAAATAGATCAAACACACACACACAACAAGAACACATAGATTTTACTTGATTCACCCAAAATTCAGGGCTACGTCCAAGGGTTGTAGGGATTTCACTATGATGATAAAAAACACGGCTACAGATACAGAGAGTTTAAAATGAATGAATACCCTTACAATAGGGCAACATAACAAGTGCGGAAATAACCAAAATGCCCTCCAAATAAGTTGGGTCTTTGTGTACAATATCTATCAGGCTCCACACTACCCATCACATAGTCCATTGGGGTACTAATTGGCAACCATTGTATCAAGTCTGGCACTGGTGTAGGATCAACATTGTTTTCATGCAAGCTTTTTATTTAAGATTACTATGTTATTTTATGCAGCTTATATTAGTTACATCAATTATCATAATATCTACTGGTTTTGTCACTGTTTCATTAGTTACCTTATGATATGGGGTAGTTGTTACAAGGGGAACTTATCCCACATCAGATCCAGATGAAAAAATGAATGAGTATAAATAGGTAGGTATGCAGTACAACCCAATAGCTTAAGTTGGTATTAAAGTCAGACCCAATCATTGATCCGGTATCACACCAAGTGCCTAACCCGGAGGGAGTCTAGGTCTTCACCCCGGGTAGGCAGGGTGACCCAAGCCGCAACAAGAGTGTTGCGAGTTCAGGCGGGGGAGATTGTCCCACAATCAGATCCGGATAGAAAAATGAATGAGTATAAATGGAGGCCTATGGCTAGCTAGTTTGTCTGTGTTAAAATGATGAACTGTATGGCCGGTTTGAATCGCGGAGGGCCAAACATGTATATGCTAAAATGATTTTCAGGTTAGTTTCGACGAGACCTTTTCAAACCGACAAGACCAATATTTCATTGAAAATCGGAAATGATTAATACTCACGGCTATTTTGTGATGTATGCTATTTTTTTTTTTTTACTAAATTTCATCAAAACTCATTTTTCCCATCTTATATATAGAAGGCCTTGTTGATTATTTTCAGTTTCCTGTCTTATAGAAGGCCTTGTTGATTATTTTCAGCTTTTTTTTTTTTTTTTTTTTTTTTTGACCTAAATGGACCAGTTAATTTTGGTATTTAGTGATTAGGGTTTTATTCTATTTTATTCTTATTTTGTTGAGAAAGTTGAATTTTAGGCTAATTTTTTGGTGTGTGTTTGATTTTGATATTTTAGGTTTCCTGATGCAGATAGTTCCCTTATGATTTAAGGTTTTCTTTTGCATTATAAATCAAGGTACCGCAGAGCAAAATTACCAATTCAATAATCAATGATACATCAAATTGGTCAGCAATTTTCTCTTTAAATTTGTGGATTTAAAATTGTTGATCTTGTTCATTAGTGAACATTTTATAGCTTCAGCTCCGTCATAAAACCATGTGCAAACATAAAGAACACGCAACTACAATAGAAAGTTGAGTCATGCCTAGATTTTTCAGTCCAACTCTAGTTGTAAAAATAGTAACTAAGATATATTGTAAAAATCAGAATGAGTTAATGTGCTGGTTTGGGATGACTACTTGAAGCTGCATGCTAAGACAAACGTAATTTTTTTTAGAACCATATGTGCTGAATTTTGTACCTTAATTTTGGGGTGACTAATCCAAGTTGCATCTTAATTTTTGCACCTTAATTCATTCTCCTTCAATAACTTGCCCATTCATCAATATTGACCAAATGACCCAACTCAATTCCTGTTTTGAATTCCAGTGCTTTCACAGAATGCGATCAAGTACCAAACCAATTCTTTAAACTAGAAACTCTCATATTCATTCCAACATAACAAAACAGATGTTCTGATCAGAAAGAAACTGTTTAAGAAATTCAGGTTTTGAATAAAAATCTCTCATTTGAATGATCAAACAGTGACTGGCCAAATGTACATTCCTCTACTGATCTTAATGTCGATTCCTATGAGCTGCCTCTGGAGCTGAGACTTAAAATTAACAATCCAAGTGTCAACCAGAGCTGCCCAATGCACAACTCTTGTCTTAACAGTAATTAATTCATTCTATATACCAAGTGGGTACCATCCTTTGTTTCTGGTTAAATCTCACTTAACATAAATCCTCAACCCCAGTGATGATATATATATATATATATATATATATATATATATATATAGCTTTTATAACTGTTTGGTAATTATGGATTACATTAATGTGTGGTCTTTATAAAAAGGCTCTTTTGTTGATTTTAGGTTTGAAATTAGTCATTTTGTTTACGATGATGTCAAAATTGCGTCCATCTCCACTATTTTCCTCCAAAATTACTATTTCTATGAACATTTTTCTTTGTTAGACCAATTCCTGATTATATATAGCAACAAGTTCCATTAGAAAGTTTGTTAGAAAAGATCCATCCTGCTGTAGTGATATTTTTTAAATCATCAAACTTAAGTGAAAGAAATTGTACTTCAAATATGGAATTTTCAAAGAATCCAAACCCTTAAACTAAATAAAATAAATCTTTCAAAATAAGAAAAAGTAAGAGTAATTAATTTGTTCTATATATCAAGTAAAGAATAGGTTGTTCCAAGGAAAGGTTGCTTCAGCAAACCAAGTCTTGAACTCCATCATGGATTTGCTCCGTGGTACATTGTTATGTTTTCAGTGGAAAGCATCTATGGAGGCACAGAGAGTGGTTCAGGATTGGAATCTCCCCCCAACGTATACGTTCATTAGAAACAATGATCCTCCTCCTCTTCTGTAGATGATCATTGCTCTGGGTTCTGCTCTAGAGCAAAGATCCTGTGTCTTTAGGATAGGGGATCAAGTAGTTTTGTTGGCCTGAATCTCTAAGCCTATGATGTGAATTTTGAACATTCTGTTGAAACCGGCCAGTAGACCAGCTGAAGAAGCATGCCTCCCTCAGAATTAAATGAAGGCCAATTCCAGTGAAGAAACTGCTTGAACCAACCCCACACCTCAGAAGCAAAAACACACTCAAAGAACAGTTGATCAATCTCATCAGATGCAGCCCTGCAATTCACACAAATTAAACCTCTCTTCCGCAGATTACAGAAAGGCACAATCCTATCCAACAGCACCAAACTAGTAGTGACTGAACACCATGGTCTACTTCCACTCCAAACAAGTAGCTTCTTTAATTTTAATTCCAGTCCATAATTACTTCTCTAATTCTGCCACTAACATTCTCTAAGTATATACTTATCATTTGGTCATTAATTCAACTGGTATGACCTCTTCTTCCTTAAAGGGAAGTGAGGGGTTTGAACTTCATAATGGGCATTTGTTGGTGTGTGTGATTATTTACCAAAAAATAAAATAAAAACATGGTCTAAAACTTTCCGGCAAGGCCAATACGAGTACTCAACTAATTTTTTGTGCTTTTGGTGTCCACCTTTATTCTTATCTTTCCACTACTACTCATGATTAAGCAAAAAAGAAATTTGCCTTTATAATCTCTCTCTTGCCTGCCATGCTTTTTTTTTTTTTTTTTTTTCAAGGCAAGAATATTAGAGTATAATTTAGAAGTGTTCATTACCTCATTTTAGCAATGAGTTCCATTCATCATTGAATGTTTGTCACACAAGGTCCTGTTTGCTGCTGCTAAAAAAAAAAAAAAAAAAAAAAAAAATGAATCACTAGGTCCAACATGTTGGAATGATATTTTCTAAATCATGATTTATTATATTAATGACAATATGATATTGTCGTCTCCCACTCATCAAAAACTCACCGGCATAATTTAAGTGAAAGAAATTGTAATAATATTAAATTTTCAAAGAATCCAAACCCTTAAGTAAAACAAAATAATTCCTCCAAAATAAGATAAGAAAGAGTAATTAATTCATTCTCTATATCAAGTGAAGAGTTTCTTTAATTTTAATTGTAGTCCACAATTACTTCTCTAATTCAGCACACTAAATTAAGCAGTAATTAATTCATTCTCTACTATATACTCATCACTCCTCCCCGATGGGGAAGTGAGGGGTTTGAACTCCATAATGGACAATTGTTGGTGGGTATGATTAGTTGCATAAATAAAATTACAAACATGGCCTAATACTTCCCGATAAAGCCAATGCATTGTGACTACTCTCCATTAGGTTTTTTTGTGCTCTTAGTGACTAACCACTCATCTTACCTTTCCACTAATCATGATTAAGCAAAGGAAAAATTGTCATTAATGACAATATGATAATGTCATCTCCGATTATTACACAATCACTTAGGACCTAGGCCTAAGGAGCGTAGATCGAACATTCACTTTTGAGGAGAGTTGTGAGGTTTACTCAAACTTCTATGTGATTTTGCTATTACTCAGTATGATAAGTATCATCTTATTCTTCCATTAAACTAGCTTCTAGAGAATCAAGGCCCAATGATGAAAAACCCTCTTCTAATTTTTGAAAAACTAAATTTCCCTAACAATGGAATCAGAGCAAACCAATCTAATGATTCACTAATCTTTAATTATGTCCAATGCACAAATTAAATGAAAAGAAATTTGTGATACCCCTCAGATCCGAGACATGGGTTGATCAGGCCCATACCCAAACCCGAGGGAAATCAAACAATTAAAGTATTTTAAAACGAACACAGATGAAAAAAAAAAATGAAATAAGAATAACAATTAAAAGCTGAACAGAATACTAATATAAAATCCTCAATAGCCTGATAAAACTTAATAAAATCCAACTTCCAAAACTTCCATGAATTACAACTCGGGAATCCATCTAGTGGACCCCTAAATAAAAATCTCAACTGAAACGTAAACAACTGACATAAAACCAAATACTAAAATATGGAAGGACATCCTACGTCGTCGGTGGAATGAATGATAATCCCTGCACAGCACGATCAAGCCTAAGACTGGAACCGTCCGATACCTGAAAAATAAGAGTGGGTCAGGCCCACGAACAAGTTCTAATCTAACTGCAATCCATACAGTGACCCGATACGCAGATACACCTAAATACCTCACAATACCTATCTAGTCCATACATAAATATATCCACACTAAAGGACCTTCACTGGACTATAATGGGGTCTCAACCTGAGTAGAAGGCAACATGCAAAAACGCACCCAAAGGTGGGCATGAATACCTAGACCTAATAGGGTACACCTCAACCATCATATCCAGCTATGCATCCCAATGCATATACGTTCCTTAACCAACGACTCTGAGACTCATGCCCATATCGTGGTGCCATAACATATATATAAAATCCGTCTAACCCAAGGTATGCCATTTTATTGTTTATTGAATTAACATAAGAATTTTAATCCAGTTTAGTCATTCAACTTAATCAGTCGATCTGACTTAAACACAACCAACATTTAATCCAGGTAGTCATTCAACCTAATCAGTCGATCCGACTACACACAAACACAATTAATCCAGATAGTCTTTCAACTTAATCAGTCGATCTGACTAAACAAGGTTTAGGATTCAATATTTTACAATCCATCCCTTTCATCCGATAGGTTAGGTATTAGCATTTTGAGCTAAACCGTCCCTAGTATGCCACTGTCCCGTACCGGTGCATACAATCCTCCATAACCATATAATTGACAGAATATATTAATTCAGCAATTAAAATTCCACATATATATAATCCAAAACCAATATCCAAGTAATTGCAGGAAAACAATTAAAGTTCCAGCAATTAAATCCAAGCATTAAACCATATAGTTGCAGATTGTGATTTCATAACTCAACAATTAACATCCAGATATGCATAGATCAAATCTAATATATCATTGACTCTATCACGTATTTAAAATCAATTCTATAATCATATTATAGTCTAGTAAATTGTTAAAATTAATTTAAGCAATTTATTTCCTTCCATCCGGTAACAGCGTACTGAGTTGTATACTTGTACTCTGTTTTATCTTTAGCACAGAGCCCTAGCCTATCCATAAGTCTAATTCATCAATTAAAAGACTTCTCCGTGTATCTAAAATTTAATTTAGAATCCTATTTTAGCACCATAAATTAGCAAATTAGAACTAGCCAATGAATTACCTTCCAGCCGTTAACCGTACGCAAAGTGGTTAATTTGCGCACTGTTAATTCCATTAATAAAAAGAGGGTATTTTATGCAATCCAAGACTTTGATTTCATGTTAAAGTATTTATTTAAAACCCTATTAAAGTTTCAAAACTGTTCTAGAACCCCAAGTGCCCAAACAGTACCTTAAATCATAACAGTACGCACAAAAGAATGGAGCCTGCTCAAAAAAATAAAGGAGCAGGCTCCTTCCCCACTTGGAGCCGCCTCCAAAAGGAGATAGAGCCAGCTCCATCCACATGGAGCCGCCTCCATGTCCTATAGAGCCGGCTCCATCCTCAAATGGAGCCGTCTCTCTCATTAAGAGAGCCTGATCTCTTCCGTTCAGCCTCGCTTCAGCACCTGCTTCGTCTCCGGTGAATCCCATTGATTTTGTCCCTCTCTGATACAGTCCCTAATGGTTTTAACTATGTCCAATATAATCCCGAAGATGTACTTATAGAAGTTAAAAACAAATACAGAGTCTACAATTTATACAGATTCCCAATCCTTTAAGAACATAACTAAAACAAATATGGACGAACCATCAATAACAGATTTCCAACACATCTAGGTTATCAACATAGCATCTAAGATACATGTAAAACTCAGTCCAGTATAGTCCCAAGATGTGTTTACAGAAGTTACAAACAAATTACAAATCAACAAGTTTCACAGACCACGCATGCTTATAACACAAGTACTGTATTGAACTTTCAAAAACCCATCATCGAATTAATTCACGGCAAAGATTAGGTTAATTTGACATATAAAACATACTTGATTCAATTATTATTCCATTAAAACCCTAGAGTATATCTAGGTGCACAGAACACAAGCCAAAGGGAAGGAGAAAGAGAAGAACTTGCCTGTCCAACCCTTGCTTGTTCCGGCAACACAACCCTCTATCCAACTTTCTTCTGGTTCTAGGTAGTCCACCACCACTACACCTCCTTGGTCCTCCCTATTCTTCCCTTGACAAACCTTACAATGCTCTGTCCTTACAAAATCCCTCTCTGTTTTCACTCTGTAACTTTGAGACGTGACAGAGCTTTTGGTAATTTTAAAACCCTAGGCTAAGACACAACAGAGTATTTATAGGCTTACCATTAAAACCCTAATCCGTGTATAATTATAGACAGAGCCCTAATGTAGTCGGCCCATAACAACACCTACATTTTAAAACAGTGTCGACTACATACGTGAATTCCATTATACAATTAAAACTATAACCTAATTTAATAACTAAAATCTTTAACTTAACCTCCTTAAATAAATAAAAGCCAAATAAAAATACAACTAAATAATTAAAGACAGAAAATACATATCATAAAAAAAATAATTTACCAAATAAATCAACTAAAATAACAAAATCCAATTAGGTCAAATAAATCAAACAAAATAAGCAATTAAACAATTAATTTAATAAAAATGCACACAAATAATTTAAATTAACAGCAATCAATCAATTAATCAAATAAAAACGCAATTTAAACAATTAATTAAATTAAAATACTATTTAAACAATACATTAAATACCAGGAATATCCTTTTAAATCTAGGGGTATTACAAAATTGTACTTCTAATATGGAATTTAAAAAAAATCTAATCCTTATAAATCTTTCAAAATAAGAAAAAAAATATAGTAATTAATTCATTCTCTATATCAAGTGAAAAGTTTCTTTAATTTTAATTCTAGTTCATAATTATTTCTCTAATTTAGCCCACTAACATGCTCTAATATATTCTTATAACTTGGTCATTGACTCAATTGGTATAACCTCTCCTCCCTCAAAGGGAAGGTGAGGGGTTTAAGCTCTATAATAGGCATTTATGGTGTGCATTATTTATCTAACCAAAAAAATTAAATAATAATACTTTTTTTTTTCCCTAGCAAGGAGGGGAAAGGGGAAGATGGCGTGCAAAGAGCCAAGGGAGTGCCTCTACCAATTGGGCTATCGTGTTCACCCCAATAATACATCTAATACTTTCCAATAAGACAAATACATTGTGATTACTCCACTAATTTTTCTTTTATTTTTTATTTTTTATGCTCTTAGTGTCCACCTTTTATCTTATCTTCCTATTAATCATGATTAAGCATAGCAAAATTTGCCTATAAATTCTCTCTACCCCTTTGGTCGTAATGTTCATTGCCTCCATTACATAACCCAAGGAAATCAAGTATACCAAGAGGCATTGTATTTGCATTTATAAATATTTGTATTTCTTTTACTGAAACTTCTTATATTACTTTTTGGAGTTGATTTAATGAATTATTGATTTAAAGTGCAGTTTGATCATCATGAAGACGTCGGTCTTGGTTATATTCTGCGTGGGATTGCTGTTAGTATGCCTTCAAGCAAATAGCAAAAGGCCTATACCAGATGCACAACCTATGGTTCGAAAATTATATGAAATTTGCAATGGTGTAGTAGCAAGAGAGGGTACAAATAATGAAAACAATGCAAGCAATACCGCTAATAACGGGCAAGATGAATCGAGTGACAGTACTGAAGTTTACAGTACACCTACTGGATCAGATACAAATAATCGAGGGGAACGTATTTTTCCAACCGGTTGCCGTCCAGATGGTCGGGACTCGAAAAAATGTCACTAGTAAACTGTTCTGAAGAAATATATATAATAGTAGTATGCTTCGAATATATATCTGCATAATAATAATACTGTTCCTCTGGAGCTTATTAGTTGCATCATGAATCATGATTACAACTAGTTTTGTGTGTGTTCCATTATTAATCTCATGATATGTACTAGTGAGTGTGGTATTTAGGCCCATGGCTAGTGTGTTTGTGTTAAAACCATGTGTAAATATATATATATATATATATGACAGAAAGTTCAGTTATATATGTTTAAAATTTTCAGCCCTACTCTAATTGTAAAAATCATATCTGAGTTCATGTTGGTTTGGGATGACTGATCTAAGTTGCAACATCCACTAATAACAAAGCTTGCGTAGCACTAAATCATGTCCACGAGCTAATTGCCAATCTGATAAGGAGCATAAGCTTCAGTGATTGCATGCTTGACCTCTTCATGTGAGAAAACCTTTGCTTCCCGATTAGTAAAATTTGAACTTCCATAGTTCCATGTACGGGTGTATTATCCATTGTGGACGCCAATCTCACGCCCCAACTCTGCCAACCAACGACCATCGATCAAGGTCTGGTTTCTTAAGAACCCTAGCAAACAAATCACCCAACTCAAATCGCGTACGTTTTTTTCCCGTGCCATGTTACAATAAGGATACCAGTACTTTAAATGACGAACTTTCTCACTCAATTTTCCAATACCGACAAACCAGATGTTTTGATTAGCAAGAAACTGCTGAAGAGAAAAGGGTTTTGGTTCCAAAGAATTCATTTGAATCATCAAACACTGACTTCCTGCATTGAGTAGCAATATCTCTGGTACGATTTGTGTTTGAAATAGTGGCTCATATTCCTATTGTTAATTGGTTTCTATTTTGGCAGTCAATGGTGGCATCCGTGAGAGAATCATTCGCTAAATAAATCCTCAAAGAGGCCAGGAATGAATAGAGGTTGAAGAGGTTGTATAGACATGTATTGGGTTTTAAGAAATTATAGTGGAATCGCCTCATCTGGGCACATAGCACTGTGTTGGATGATTCATGTAAATCTTGTATTGTGCCTGGTTTGTTGTTGCCTTAGAGTTAGGTCTTCATAATTATATATTCTTCTCGTGATGTACAATTACAATCTGGGTGGTAAAGAGCGTATTTTTGGCACATTCTCGGTAAAGGAAAGCCACCACTGCCGTTGCCACATGGACCTGTCGAGCTTGTCCTAACCGGTCCAACCGCGACAGATTCATGGTTGGTAATTTTGTGTCACCTCCTTCCTCTTCCGTTGTGCCCTTAACAATATTTCCGTTGATCTTAAAATAATCAAGAAGTGTGGACCACATTCTCTGTTCATAGAACAATTTGGATGCAAAACTTGACCACAATTAGAATTGCAATGTGAAGGTACGTTCTTACACAAGTGGTCATAAATTCTTTGTCATTTGTATAAATTCTATCTCATTTGGGCCATTAGAGTGTGAATGCTGAAGCAGGAGTTTCAACAAAAATATCTATCCCAAGTCCCAACCCAATCCTTTATAATTTGAGCCAAGACGGTTGCTACTTGTAAGACAAATTCTCCCAATTTATCAATTTCGGGCTCAGAAAATAAATCTTTCCCCGTCTCGGATTTCTCTTATAAATGTCTAAAATTATATATCATTTAGCTTTTCATTTTTCTCCATACTTCTTTTGGACAATACTTATATTCTCACAAGTGATGAAGTACACCTCACCGTGGACTATTTTATTGAGTCGTGATACACATTTGGACCCCAACTACCGAAAATTCCTTGGAATCTAACGTGGCAATCCCACGCCATCCCCACAAAATTTTCTTTCTAACATCTTCTCTATTTTTCTCTCTCATCCTCTGGTTACTCGTGTGAGTTACGCTATACAGAATGAATGTGTAAGTTTGTATTAAAAATAATTTAGAATGGGTGAATTAGTTTTACTTGCTCCTTTATTCAATTTTTACTTATTTTAATTTTATCGAAATAAAACTAAAATCAAACTCAAAAAGCAAAAATAAAGTGTATGTAAAATAAATAAAGTTTAAGAGATGACATTGGATTTTTGTATGTAGAAACTCTAGTTGAAAGAAATTCGATCAACCGGGATGAAAATCACGGAGACCTTCGCAGTCTCGAGCGAAACAATCTCCTATGTTTGAAGCAAAGTACAATCGACTCTAACTCAGGTTCACACTCTATTGTTTTACCAAAAACCAATTGCTAACAATCACTAACTTTGCAATTCCCCCCGTCCAGCAACTCTTGACCTCAAGCTTACTCAAGGATCATTGGTAAATCAACCAACACTCCATGAATGTATTGATCTCTTCAAAGTGTGATCGTTCCCTCATTTTCTTCAAATCTGATTTTGATAAAGAATAAAACTTTACTTTTTTCTGAATGGTATCAATAAATCTTCAATGATTGTGACTCCGATCAGATAGAGAACATCACCCTAAGATCACTGAAATGTAATAGTGTGTGCTCTTAAATATACAAAAATATACAGAACAATCAAGGTGATTTTCTGTAGAAAAATACTCTCAAACTATTCTCTCAATTAGATAAATAATGATCTTCAAACCCTAAAAATTTAGGAGAGAATGAAAGTTTATATAGATTTTAAAAGACCAAAAAATACTTGGAAAACAAGTTTATATTCGTGCATAATTGTCTCACAAAAATCTGATAAAAAAGGAAACCAAGTTGGACTAAAAAAACACTTTCCAATTTGGTTTCAGGTAACTTGGACCAATTAAGAAAAAGCGCAACTAGTCCAACTTTGGCATATTCAAAACCTTTGGTTTCAGGGAACTAGGGCCAGTTGGGAAAACTGGCAACTAATCCAACTTTGGCAGTGCGCTTTGTGAAGAAATATTTTTGAAAATATTTGCCTAATTGTCTAACCCTAAAATCTTACCAAAGATGGACAATATGTGTCCTCACACACTTACTTTTCTAATATATCGTTCTCATCGAATCAGAGTTTGTTGACACATTCCCAGTATTTCAATTTCACTTTTGAACTTGAAACTCAAAATTAGACAATAAAATTACAACTCGATCGGAATTGTTTTTTACACCGAAATTTTTCAACATAAAAAGTTATATCTTACAACTCGATCCGAAAAGAAAAGGACTGAAACAAAATTACCTAAATACTCATAATAAGGAAATTGAATATATATATATATATATATATATATTAAGAAGAAGAAAACCATAGCTAAACCGGCGTCATTTGTATAACAAAACTAGTGGACACATAAGTAAGTAATAATGGAATTAACTTCTATGTAGAATATATATATATATATATATATATATATATATATATATATAATGCATAACTGTATATGTCTAATAAGATTTTAATTTACTAATTATTTATTAAGAAAATTTTATCCACACAAAAAGTATATTTGTCCACACTGCACAATGCCTAGAAAGTATAGGACGTACTATTTCACTTGCCTTTTCCTAGTGGACAACTAATTAGAGAGGGAGATTGGAATTGCTCAGTTCCTAGGATCCCCCTAGACTATGAAACCTTGCTTGTCGTTCACCATGAAGATTGTAATTTTTATTTTTATTTTTAAAATACAGAACTATATGAATAATAGAGAAACTCCATAAACTATTTATATTTGAAAATTTGAGATTACAACTACAATTGCCACTTGTAAGGATTTTTATTATTATTATTATTTTATTTTTTTTTGTAGAGAAATTCCAGGAAATATCATCTATCAAAGAAAAACTTTAAAAAAAAAAATAAATAAGTTAACTTATTTCAACTTATATATAATATTTATCTCTGTTGAATCAGTGCATAATATTGTTTTCCATGAATAATGGAGAAACTCCATAATAAATCATCTCTGAGTGTGTGTGTGTGTGTATATATACATTTGTAAGTCAATTTGAAAGGGTATATTGAGCATTTGTAAGGATAAATTTGTCAAAAATAATTAATTAATGTGTCATGTGTAATGCACATGACTAGTTTAAACGCAAAAGTGGGACATTCGATAGCCAAATAGGGTAAGCTGCAACCCTTTATAAATAAAGGTTGTTTGTTGGCTAAAAAAAATGAGAGTGGGGTATTGTGCAACTTTTTGAAATTAAAGGGGCTATAGTGCACTAAGGCCTATAAATAATTACATGTGACATTTATTATACACCACAATTATCAAATTGTATTTAATATTTTATTATTTTATAATTTTTAAAAGTAGTCATTTTATGCATGAAAATTTAAAGTATATATATTTCACAATCTAAAATAAATATATAGATATTTGAGATTGCATTTTGTTTAAAAAAAAAAAAAAAAAAAAAAATCTCCTTTTTATATCTTAAAAATCAGCTAATATTATGTATCTCATAACATAAAAGTAATAAGGTGACTTATAGCTAAAAAAACATTCTCTAGTGCTTATGAAATTACATTTTTACTATTCTACAAAATATGCAATGGACTTTAATATATGTATGAATATTAAAAACGTTTTACACACAATTAATGGTATAGAAATATACAAATGCTCGGGAGACACTCTAGCTGTAACCAAAATTTAGATTTTGCGGCTTTTGTTATTCCACTAGCACTTGCTTTCGCTCCTGCTCCAACTCCTTGTTACTTTAAATATAATCAATCCTTCCTCAAAAGGAAGTGAGAGGTTCGAGCTTCATGATAGGCATTTATCATTATGTGTAATTATATATTTATCTTTAAAAAAAATGGTCTAATACATTTCAATAATGCCAATACATTGTGATTACTCCACTAATTTTTTGTGCGCTTAGTGTCCACCTCTAATTTTATCTTCCCACTATTACTCCCGGTAAAGCAAAAAAAAAAAAAATTACCTACATAATCTCTCTCTTGATTGTAATGTTAATTGCCTCATTTTTGCAACCAGTTTCATTCATCACGTGTCACAAAACTTCCATCCTGTTGAAGTGATATTTTTTGGATTATGATTAATTACATTAATGACAATATGATATTGTCATCCCCCAATCGTCAAATAGTCACTGACATAATTTAAATGAAAGAAATTGGACTTCTAATATGGAATTTCCAAATGATCCAAATCCTTAAATAAAACAAAATAATTCCTTCAAAATAAGAAAATGATAGTAATTAATTCCTTCTCGAAGATTTTCTTTGATTTTTATTTTGATTTCCAAAATATTTTCTTTGATTTTAATTCTTTTTAATTATAGCCCATACTTAATTAATTACTTCTCTAATTCAGTCCCCCAACATATTTAATAGATAGTATCACTTGTAATTAATTGTTATAACTTCTCCTCCCTCAAAGGAAAGTGAAGGGTTTAAACTTCTTAATGGGCATTTGTATGTGTTTGTGTAATTATTTGCCTGAAAAATATTTAAAACATGGCCTGATACATTCAGATAAGGCCAATACATTGTGATTACAGCGCTAATTTTGTCTTTGCTCTTAGTGTCCACCATTTATCTTACCTTCCTACTAATCATGATTAAGCAAATGAAAAAAATTCATTAATGGCAATATGATACTGTCATCCCTAATTATGAAAATAAATAAATAAATACAAACTCTTAAATGAAACTAAATAAATCTTTCAAAGTAAGAAAAAGAGAGTAATTAATTTATTTATTTTTTCAAAGAGGAGGTACCCCCACTCCCTATTGGTGAGAGACTTATCCACCTCAGAACACACGAAATACCTCACAAGTCACATGCATCCGGCAAGACCGAACAAGTTCAGGGTTTAGCCTGACTACAACTTAACTCGTGTGGGTATCTCATAGAAATTGTTTACCCAAAGGCTCGAACCTAATACGTGATACTTCATGAGGCATATATCAAGGCCCGAATTCTCACCCACTAGGCCAACCCCACTGGGTAATTAATTCATTCTCTTTATGAAGTGAAAATTTTCTTTGATGATAATTGTAGTCCAAAATTATTTGTCTAATTCAGCCCACTAATATGCTCTAATGTATAGTATATATAATGCATAATGTATTTGTCTAATAAGATTATAATTTACTAGTTATTTATTAAGGAAATTTTATCCACACAAAAAGTAGATGTGTCCACGATGTACAATGCCTTGAAAGTATAGGTCTATTTCATTTGCCTTTCTCTAGTGGACAACTTACACATGGAGATTGGAATTGCTCAGTTCCCAGAATCCCGTGAACTATGAAACCTTGCTTGTCGCTCACTTTGAAGATTGTAATTTTTTTTTGTTTTTTTTTTGGTAGAGAAATTCCAAGAAGTATCATCTATCAAAGAAAAACTAAAAAAAAAAAATCAACTTAACTTATTTTAAATTATATAATATTTATCTATGTTGAATTAGTCCATAATATTGTTTTTCATATGAAACTCCATAAAGTATTATCTGTCAAGTATTTAAACTTTTTTGTAAATCAATTAGAAAAGGTATATTAAGCATTTGTAAGGGTAATTTTGTCAAAAATAATTAACTCATAAGTCGTGTAATGCACATGACCAGTGGACATTTGTCAGTCAAAGGGTAAGTTGCAACCATTTATAAATAAAGGTTGTTTGTTGCCTCAAAAAACATGAGGGGGTATTATGCAAATTTTTGAAATTAGAAGAGCCTCTTCTCTCTTTTTCACCTTTTTTCAGAATAATGGAGGAAAGAGAAAAAATAAAATGGATTCAACATATGCGACACTAAGGATACAGATCCTCTCCTGAGGATATCTCTCTGCCGCTCTCTCCAAAACTAATATGAAGGTTAATATTAAGATACGTCATTTGCCACATCTCTTTTTCCCTCTTTCTCTTTCCTATCAACCCCACCCTCTAAATCTAAGATACTAAGAACAAATTTTTATCTTCCCTTTTTAGTAACTTTCATACCCAAATTTTGCTAGTTAGAATTCGTCAACTTCCAACTTGTGCTAAACGTAATATATACACACATATATAAATAAAAGAAAAAAATGATTAATTCTAAAATTAAAATAAAATAAAATAAAAATTGAATGGAGTCAACAACGATGTTTCCGGTGAGATTAGGTGACTTTCGAGGAAGGAAGGTTGAGATTGATATTGATGAACTTTTCCTCATGCCTCTGAAACGTGTCTCTTCGCTGTTGGAATTGGGACTGGAACGAACTGAAGATTGTCTTCTCTGTCTTCCTCATGCAGAGAGTGATCTAAGATTGTCATCTTCCTTGTCATGGTCGGTCGACTGCGACGCCATAACCTTTGCCAAATCTATAACCTTCATTAATTTTCAGAAAGACCAAATGGATTCCTTGATTGATTTCTTGGTTTATTAATTTGTTCTGATTTTTTTTTAACTCAACATATATTTATGATTATTCCCTAGTGAACTGATCAAAACCTAAAACCTCAATTATTGGTTTTGAAGATGATACAAAATCAAGAGCAATAACCAAAAAAGATACAAATATCCATAGTCAATCACTACAAGAAAAGTGGGCTTTTACGAGGTAGTATTTACGGGATCTTTTATTTTCTCTCGTAGAAGCCCCTTTTTGCACATAAAGGGTCATGTTTTCACGGGATGTTAATAGAATTCTCGTTAAAAACCGTTTTCACGGGAGTTTAAAGAGCTCGTTAATGTTTACATATATTTACGAAGGATTAATTCAACTTTAACGGGGAAAGCCACTCGTAGATTAAATATATTTTTAAGGGAGAATTTTCCTCCCGTGAATATGAAAATAAAAATAAAAAATAAAAACCCCGCCCTCACTTAACGGGGAAAAAGTCTCTCGTAGATAAATATTTTTAAGGGAGTATTTTCCTTCCGTGAATATGAAAATAAAATAAAAAATAAAAATCCCGCCCTCACTTAACGGGGAAAAAGCCACTTGTAGATAAATATATTTTTAAGGGAGTATTTTCCTCCAGTGAATATGAAAATAAAAATAAAAAATAAAAATCCCACCCTCACTTACGGGGAAAAAGCCACTCGTAGATAAATATATTTTTAAGGGAGTATTTTCCTTCCGTGAATATGAAAATAAAAATAAAAAATAAAAATCCCACCCTCACTTACGGGGAAAAAGCCACTCGTAGATAAATATATTTTTAAGGGAGTATTTTCCTCCCGTGAATATGAAAATAAAAATAATAAATAAAAATCCCACCCTCACTTTGTGTCTCCCGCGTGCGCAAAAGAGCAACCCGCCAAAAGCTTCTTTTTCTTTTTCCACGTCACCAACACACAGACCATAAAAGGCCCTAATCTTCTTTCTTTCCTAGTCAGTCTCTCAAAATGCCCAAATCTTCTTTCTTCCATTATTTCTGTTGAGGAGGCCGAATCCCACCTTGTTGCTTACTCTGTCGACAACAACCAGCCAGTCTCCCCCCTGCTAAGGCTGTTATCCATCTCTCTCACACACACTTGGCCAAGAATCAAGTTCACTTCAAAGCTTGCAACAAACAATATTGTGACATTCCTCTTCAACAATGAAGCTGTAAGAGTAAACCCTTTTCTACTCTGTTTCTCTCTCCTCGTTAAAATTTTTTATCTCTTTTTTGGGTTTCTAAACATTAAAGCACATAGTTTTCTTTTTGTATACTCTATTTTATTCCTTGTTCTTTGATTCTGGAAAATCTTCTACAAATAGGACGTTTTAAGTATATATCTGATTTTGGTTCAAAAATTTTCAATGAATTAATTAGTGAAGGTTTTTGTTCACCCAGCCAGATAATTTATCCCATCTCAGCTTAAAGTTCTATCTCAAATCTTTGCCTCGCTTGAAGTTCTCTCTCTTATCTATCTCCATCTCCGCTTAAAGTTCTGGTTCGACAGGGAAAGGAAAATTGGGCAATCTTAACCAATTTTTACCTTGACCAACACAGAGCTATTTGTTCAACCCTCTCTTTACTCTCTAGAACCGAGGATCCGGACTTACCTTCATTCTTCAAGTAATATGCAATCCCTCTTTCTCAAACATTTTAAGGGTTTTCTTTAATCCTTATTTCTTAAACAATTTTTAGGGTTAACACATGCATATTTTTTTATTTGTTGGATTTGCTTTGGTTGTGACTAGATTTGGGTTTTTTTGCTTTCCATTTCATTATTGATTGGTTTTTATTTATTTTTTATTTATATATATATATATATATATATATATATATATATATATGGATGTCTTAAATAATAAATTTTATAACAAAACTAATAGAACCAAATTTATTTGAAAAATTATTCCAACAACCTTAAAACTGAGTTACAGCATAGCATTGCAAAATAGGACACTCAGTTATATATTGCTAGTTGAGCATGTGCTATAAGAGTTTGTATGAAAATGTGATGACCTTGTGGGCGGGTGTGCTGTGGGTGGGTGCGAGACACTGACAGGCTACAACACTGGCGAGTTACGGGTGCACAGTCCCATATCGCTTGAGTAGAGGAAAGGTGAAGTGTTTATATGTAAGTGTGTCACTCCAATTGGTATAAGGCCTTTTGGGGTGAAGCCCAAGAGCAAAACCGTGCGGGCTCAGGCCCAAAGCGGACAATATCATACCACGTGGTGGAGTGAGTCGTTACAAATGGTATCAAAGCCTGACCCAGCCGGAAGTGTACTGACGAGGACGTCGGGGCTCCAAGGGGGGTAGATTGTGATGACCCTGTGGGCGGGTGTGCTGTGAGCGGGTGCGACAGGCTACCACACTGGCGAGCTATGGGTGCACAGTCCCACATTGCTTGGGTAGGGGAAAAGTGAAGTGCTTATATGTAAGTGTGTCATCTCCAATTGGTATGAGGACTTTTGGGGTGAAGCCCAAGAGCAAAACCGTGCGGGCTCAGGCCCAAAGCGAACAATATCATATCGTGTGGTGGAGTGGGTCGTTATAGAAAATCTGCAATTTCAAAACTTTTAACATGATGACACCATTAGTCTTGAGGCTTTTGGCTAATAACTTGTACAATTTTTCTCACTAATGTATCACTTAAGATTATTTTTTAGATGAGTTTCTTTTTTTATTATACATCTAAGAATACATGAAAAACAAGTGAATTTTAAAAATAATGGGCTTACAGAAAATTGATGAGTGTACTTTTGATGTTCCGTTATGTATGTTTTTTGCTAGATGACAATTTTTGTTTTTCAATTGACAAATTAAAGTGGGTAAAAGTGATGAACTAGAGGTTGGGATTGAATTTTTGAAATCAAGATGTTTAATAAGTAGGATTAAAATTGAACATAAAGAATTCAGTTTTAGCAAAAATTAGAAATCCTTGGTATAATGTGATATAGATTAAGGGTCAAAAGATATCGAATCATGGATACTTAGTTCAAACCTTTCTTTGATCAATTGAACATTTCTTCAATTGGCCGAGTAGCCACTGTTTACACTTTATGATCAAAACATGCCAAAACTACTTACAAATAATTTTATCATATTGTGTGGTCAACTACGTCTTGTGTTGGTCCACTAAACTGCCTATTAGCCATTCAGATAGTTTGTTCTCTAAGTCACTTACCTGTACCTAGTGTGAATGACTAATTCATTAAAACATAATTCAGTTTTAAAACATAATTCAACTATGTCTTGTTTTGGTCCACTAAACTACCTATTAGCCATTCCAATACTTTCTTCTCTAAGTCACTTACGTGTACGTAGTGTGAATGACTAATTCATTAAAGCATGTGAATCATTTTGAAAGTCCCATTTCCAATTTTACACACGTCACTCTGATCTCAAACAATATGATTAACAACTCTTTAAAACATAATTTTACCAGTCTTGTTTATATAATTCACAATTTTTGGTTTACGGAACATGCCAACAGTTTCTACTATGCCTTGACGAACATATATATTAAAAAGAAAAGGGTAAATTCTATAAAATGATCACAAAATGAAAATGCAAATATTGAGATGTGGACACGCGGCAAGATCAGAAATGTTGAAATCAGAAAAGATTATTTGTGAAACGTTTAAAGTAGTAACAGGTAAGAGTGAAGACAAATGAGAAAAATCGAGTAAAATGGTTTAGACATGTGTAATGAGATGAGATCAAGAGCTGCAAAAGGGAGGAAGATTGATGTGATCTTGCATTGTTGGTAAGGATAGGGGAAAGGAAATATCAAAATTAACATAGGTTCGGATAAAAAAAAAAATGATATGATTACTTGTGATTAGGTAGAGTATAATGGAAACTTATGACTCATGTAGCTGATCTTCAATAGTTCGGACAAGGCTTGTTGGGTTTAGTTGTATCAGAACTCTATTTGATATTCTATGTAGCAAGTATTAATGTTCATGTGTTTGTCCAGACCTTTGGTTGTTTTTTATTTCCTTTTTTTGCTGTTTTAAATTTTGTGATACATTTCTTTCCTCGTAAGAGGCTGTTGCTTGGTGCACTGGTGAAAGCTGATGCCTCAGTTACTGTTCACAGCCTCCAACAGTGCATCGAATCCTAGTCAACTCCTACCTATTGGCCTTAGTTTAGCAATAAAAATCACAAAATATTTGCTGCCCATAGATTCCTGTGCACTTTTTTTGTACTTCCTGCACCCTATTGGTCCCTAATTGGAGCCAATTCCATCCATTTTTGTCTACAAACCCCTAAAACCTTTCTTTATTTTATTGAACTCAAAATATCCACGCATTTCTTAGTCGAAGCACAACATAAAACCATTATTTTTTATTTCCCAGTGCTGTCCTATATCAAGACAATTGTTTATAAGCAAATTAGATGATACATAAGATCTAACATTCTTTGCTGAGAAAAGAACTTATGACATATATTCTGTGAAAATTAATTTTTAATAGATATGCAGTGCATCACACTTCTAACTTTATATAGCATTACAGGTGATTCCGAGAAGTTAATAAAAGTGTTGTTTGAGCTTGCGAGGCATCACACACCGTTAACTATATTTCTTGATGAAATCAACGCAATCATTAGTCAGCGTGGTGAAGGACGCAGTGAGCATGAAGCAAGTAGGTGATTGAAAACTGAGCTACTCATACAGGTGATATCTGTTTTTTAGAATTGCAATAATAATATATAAAAAGCATGCTTATGTAGAACTGAAATACAACTCTTTGACATATAAAAACAAAGCACTAAAAACATCAACGGGTGCAACACTGAACTGGAAATTACCTTAACTAGATATCACATGTTATATCTTTTAAGATCTTGTGTAGAGGATCTTTTTTGTTTATTTTGTGGCTATTGTTGGAGCAAAGTGAAGGCACAACGGAAGCGATAATAAAATTTAAGGATCATATCCACGTGATATTTCATCAAATTTATTAATACTGTAAAGGGATCTCAAACCTTTGGACGATTGATTAATCGTCAACACTCCGAGAATAACAGTGAATTACATTGGTCCTCCTTTGGCCTTGAACACCAGTAAACCATCACCTCTATATCCTCGGAATACACAGATTTGTGGAAACCCTATATCTCTTACTCTCGTTATTCTGTATTATGTCAGATACTATGTCTACCCGAATAAGAGAGATATATTGTGTATATAGTTGGGGCTAGAGATGAGGATCAAAAAGGAATTCTTATCCTAGCTCCATTTAGATAGAAATAGAGTTATCCCATAACTTTATCATATCTAATTAGATAGAGATAGAGTTATCCCATAACTTTATCCTATCTAATTAATTACAAAAAGCACCACAATAATATTGTAATTGCACTCTAGGATTCAGAAATTACAACAAGGCCCTTTCATACTAAATAACTATAACTAAGTCCCTCCACTACCGAATATCCATAAGTAGCCCCAAGGAAAATAAATACTGTCCCACCTAAGGCATGCTTACTTCTTATATTCCTTGAGTAACCAATTTAATCCTTATGATCACTGAATTTCTTTTATAAAATAATTTTCAAAATAAATAATTTAGTAAACATTTTACTAAAATGCCCTGGCCAGGTTCCAGTGATCAAACTTATTAAATTGCATCAAGGGGATATTCTAACTCTTATAAAGAGTTTGGATTCCATGTTGAGCATTTGTGTTCCTAGAGCTCCAACATTAGCCACCCAAGATACCATGGTATTAACCTTAAAAGATCTCACATGTTGGTAAGTCAAAGTGACCAATACTGAAACTTGAGTCCACTAAACCTCTCAGGATTTAGAGCTTAATGTATATAGTAGATAAGAATCACACCAAAATAATAACAGTAATTTTTATGGTGTGATCTTATGGTGATTCAGTTCAGTGTAACTAACACACTGCCTACCCTAATGGTCGAGACAAACCATCATATCTTATAGAGGTAAAGTGTGTTACAGTCTTATAGATAAAAGTGCTCAACTTGTATCACTGACTGTGAATAATACCAAGGTGCAAGAAACCGGTGAGCCCAAATCTCCTGCGTGTAAATCTCATTTACACACTTAAGTCACCTATAATGCAACTTAAAGACAATAATGCATCTCATACAAATATATGTAAAGCCCAATGCATGAATATCATATTTATAAATAAAATATCGAATTAATATTAATTAATTGGCTTGTAGGGTATATAATCCTAACAATCTCCCACTTGCACTCAAAGCCAATTACCATTACATCTAACACCCATCCCTTTAGTATGTGACTCAAACACCCTAGTTGGTAGAGTCTTAGTGAAAGGATCTGCTAGGTTATTTGCAGATGCAATCTTAGTGACAACAATATCCCCATACTGAATTATTTCTTTAAAACACCACCATGCTTCCATCACTCTTGTTGTATACACAAAGCCCATTCAAATTCTAATCAAACCGAATGTTTTGTGTTACAATCATTCGTAACCTTTTCATAAGTATAGAGGGATCTTGCTCTTCTGGGATCACCTCCTCAGACTTTCCCAAGAGCATTAACCTATCAGATGCCCTGATAACCCTCCCCCTACGTTAAGGTTCCGATATAATAAGAGATTCTGGACTTGTAGTTTCTGATGTCTTAATTATTTCAGTATCATATAAGGAGTGAGGTATAAGAGTAATTAAATAAAAACTATCCATTAATGTACCAGAATAAATAAACCTTTTATTTTTATTTATTAAAACTTCTAAATTAAAAATATTGAAAACCCAGATTTTGAAAAAACTGAAATAGAAATCAAGTATCTTCTACTCTCTGGTACATAAAGACAATCTTTAATAATAAACTTCGATCATTTATTTTAAAATAACTACTCCTACTGATACTACCACTACCCTTGCTTGTGAAGCAAGATGAAGATAGATATCTCCCCTTCACTCAGTCTTCTGGTTTCCTGGAACCCCTTCAATAAATTGCAAACATGGTTAGTGGCTCCAGAATCTACAAACTAGGTATCCGTATATCCAACCACATATCATGTCTTAATAATGAGTGACTGAAGCATACCTTCAGAGTGCTCGACAATTCCTTTTCCAGTGTCTTTCTTTACCACAATGAATACAATTTCCTTTGATTTTAGCCTTGCCCTTAGCCTTGACAATTCCACCACTAGTACCAACCTTTTTGGGATAGTGGAACCTTGCTTCTTATAATGGTTCTTGCCTTTCGGCTATCCATGAGAAGAAGAACCCTTTTCCACTATATGAACAC
The DNA here is from genome assembly GCF_030987335.1 of Cornus florida. NCBI lineage: Eukaryota > Viridiplantae > Streptophyta > Magnoliopsida > Cornales > Cornaceae > Cornus > Cornus florida. The sequence goes on from NW_026775572.1 coordinate 30,181,966, forward strand.
TCCCTTGACCCTTAAAAATACCTTATGTAGCTTGCAGAGCATTCATCAGTTTTGATAAAGAATAAGCCATACTATTCATAGAATAATTTAGTTTGAACTGATTGAATGACTCTGGCAATTATTGCAGAATTATATCAACCTGGGTCTTACCATCTATGTCTGCCCCAAGAACCTCCAGTTCATTGAAATAAGAAATCATTTTTAAAAGGTGTTCGCCAATTGGAGTTCCTTCGGGCATACGAGCATTCATAATCTGTTTCATTGCGACTTATCGTGCCGCTCTACTTTGTTCGCCAAACATTTCCTTAAGGTTCAACAAAATGTCACGAGCAGTGGCAAAAGACTGATGCTGATGTTGTAAAACATTTGACATTGAAGCTAAAATATAGCACTTGGCCATTTCATCAGCCTTTTGCCACTTCTCGTACATTTATTTTAGCTCCTGGCTATCATCAGGGCCAGGCATAGAAGGGCACTCTTGAGTGAGCACAAATTTGTACTCCTGTGCAGTAAGAACAATGTGAAGAATTCTCTTCCAGTCAACATAGTTTGACCCGGTTAATTTGTTGTCCTTAAGTATAGTAGCAAGTGGACTGAAAACATTCGACATCTGAAATATAAACATTCATGCATAAATAAAAGTGCAAACATTTTGAAACAAAAATTAAACTTTAGTTTTCATATAGTCTCTCAGTGGGCCTCTCTAAACCACTGATGTAATGAAAATATCGGTAATCATAATCCATGTAGGTTTTCACTCGTTTCTCTTAGGGGGCAATAAGAACATGCCACTACCAAGAGATCATGTCACTACCTTGATTAGACGGAAACAATTTCCACCATATCCCACTGTCTAAGCATCTCATGCCAAATAAAATATGGCAACCAATTTATCCTTGGCCTCTAAGTGAAAAAACCCTCTGAGGTGGAGCGTACTCCCACTTAGTAAAGTGTATACCATTGTCTAGAAGTAGTGCAATTGAATGATGTCCATCTCCTAATGGTGATAGTCCCCATCCGCCTGCCGCTAGTTCTATCATGCGAGATCTATATCTAGTAACCAGTGAAACAAATACCCTCCGAAGGAGCACCCAAGATTGGTGGCAAGGTACTTGTTCCACCTTACAATAGATCAACAATGGAAGGCTGTGGAATTTAAGATTAAATCCCGCTCCCATTTAACTTTTGGAATTAGAGAGTTTTAAATTCCATACATCCTATGCATAATATCATCATATTACAATATTAATTTTAATCTAAAAAATATTGGAATCTATTTTAAAATTTCTTTAGGCTCAAATGAGCCTAATCCATTTGGGTCAACTTAGCTCAAACTCTTGAGCTTAACTATGAGATAATCCTACACTTTTCAAAAAATTAATTCAAATAAAATATTTAATTTTCAGAAAATCAAATTTTGAAAAGATTTTGGAAAGTGCTAATTTTTCCAAAACAACCCAAATAAAAAATTTCAATTTTATTTAGTTTAAAATTAACTAAAACACTACTAGAGCAATTCATGATTTAAGCATATAATCATCACATGAATATAAGCATGTAAACAAAAATCATGTTGCACCATAAAAGTGCTAATCCCCTCTCATGGCCGGTTAAATATCATCTCATGATCACCTTGTGCTTCCAAATTCCTCCATTGGAAGCCTTTAACTCTTATCGTGTTTGAATCCTTTCTTGAACTCTTCAAGAATTTCAACCATAAATTTAATAAATATAGTACAAGGCATTGTCCTATACCCAATTTAGGGTTTACAAAAATTCTAAACAAGATAAAATAAAATAATCTTATTCGGTTAGGGAAAAACCAACCCTTATTGGACCAGCCTTTTAAAACGCCGCCTCTATTAATTAATTACATCACATATAATAAGATAATAAATTAAAACTCAACCGGGCCATGAGAGAGATTAAATATTTAATCTGCACTTGCAATCAAATATTTATATGCATACAAATAATATGTGTATACTCATATGTAAATTTAGTTCCTTAACAGATTGCATAAGGAATAAATAAATAAACACAGTATACACATTTTTATTTGTAACCCAAACAATGAAAAACTCACTGTTTTAAAGTAATAATTACTTTATTTAGAATATGAATATCAAATATAATCACGTTACCTTTAACTACCTTTTTGAAAACATTATATATAAAAGGAAAGTAATGTAATCACATTACCTCTGACTACCTTTTTGACAACATTATATATAAATATATATATATATATATATATATATATATATATGAATTCCCTTTTAATGTGCGACACCCATCTCGTGGGTGAGCACGAACTGATAGATGTCAATATATATATATATATATATATATATATATATATATAAATCTTTATGTACAGCCCATTGCATGGGTAATTCTATACATAGTTAATTTTATATTAAGCAACAATAATGTGTTACTCTATTCATTATTTAAAAATAACCTTAAATAAAGTATGAGTTTCCAATTAAACCTCAACCTAATAAATCTCTAAACACATCCAACCATGGTCAAAAATAATTTTATTATGAGATAAAACATAATTTTATTCTGATAATCTTTTAATTACCTATTGTTGCATTACACCCATCACATGGGTGTGCATTGGTCACTAAGAGACCAAAAAAGGGCTACCCACACCATGTCATTTATTTATGTAAATTTATTTAAGGCATTATAGAGTGTCATCTATTAAATATTAAATTTCATAGACCTAATATTATATTAAAACCAAAAAAAAAAAAAAAAAAAAATTATCCCATCACATGGGACAACTGGTAACAACGGCAACCACTGTGCAGCCGTCAATAACTGTGATAATTAATAATCTGATTGTCAATTGTGGATGATTTTAAAATATTTATTTTAAAATCATTTCAAGGTAATAAAATTACCTTTTGTAATGGTGGCTCCACAATTGACAATCAGATTATTAATTATCACTGTTATTATATATTAATTCCTTGCCAATGCATCACACCCATCACATGGGTGTGTAAGATCACATGCGGCCGCCGATATGTATATATATATATATTCACTGTTACCAATCCAATCTCATGGGTCAACAAATCAAACAACTTTGATACACATATTCAAGAAACAAAAAAAAACATAAAATCCATGAATAATCAATTAAAAATTTATATTTAGACAACATGGCATCCACCCTTTATTTTAATTCAAATATTATTAAAATAGAATTCTAGTTTCTGATGACCATCAGATTCAATACCCATGGGAACTAAATATGATAATATGTGTAATATCTAGCGACTGATTGCAATTATCCATTATATATTTATTATATTTTTCTATACTATCACGCAAACAGAGAACAACCATTGGGTATTTTCTGTTCCTTTCCCGTGACGGCACTATGGAACGGCTAATCATATATATATATATATATATATATATATAATTAACGATCTCATTGTAATAGAAAGCAAATCACAATTACATGAGAACTTTAATGAACACTTGCTGCTACCAAACAAATATATATAAACAACAATAAGCATATTATTTTAACCAAAAAACAATAAGCATATTAACTCATCACTATGATTTGATGAATATCATGTGGTTTGCTCTGATACTTATTAAAGGCACAACGAAAGCGGTAATAAAATTTCAGGATCATATCCTTTCCGTTCCTTTCCCGTGACGGCACTATGGAACGGCTAATCATATATATATATATATATATATATATATATATTATTAACGATCTCATTGTAATAGAAAGCAAATCACAATTACATGAGAACTTTAATGAACACTTGCTGCTACCAAACAAATATATATAAACAACAATAAGCATATTATTTTAACAAAAAAACAATAAGCATATTAACTCATCACTATGATTTGATGAATATCATGTAGTTTGCTCTGATACTAATTAAAGGCACAACGAAAGCGATAATAAAATTTCAGGATCATATCCACGTGATATTTCATCAAATTTATTAATATTGTAAAGGATCTCATACCTTTGGACGATTGATTAATCGTCAACACTCTGAGAATAACGTGAATTAGATTGGTCCTCCTTTGGCCTTGAACACCAGTAAACCTTCACCTCTATATCCCAGGAATACACAGGTTTGTGGAAACCCTATATCTCTTACTCTCGTTATTCTGTATTATGTCAGATACTATGTCTACCCGAATAAGAGAGATATATCGTGTATATAGTTGGGGCTAGAGATGAGGATCAAAAAGGAATTCTTATCCCAGCCCCATTTAGATATAAATAGAGTTATCCCATAACTCTATCATATCTAATTAGATAGAGATAGAGTTATCCCATAACTTTATCCTATCTAATTAATTACAATAAGCACCACAATAATATTGTAATTGCATTCTAGGATTCAGAAATTACAACAAGGCCCTTTCATACTAAATAACTATAACTAAGTCCCTCCACTACCGAATATCCATAAGTAGCCCCAAGGAAAATAAATACTGTCCCACCTAAGGCATGCTTATTTCTTATATTCCTTGAGTAACCAATTTCATCCTTATGATCACTGAATTTCTTTTATAAAATAATTTTCAAAATAAATAATTTAGTAAACATTTTACTAAAATGCCCTGGCCAGGTTCCAGTGATCAAACTTATTAAATTGCATCAAGGGGATATTCTAACTCTTATAAAAGAGTGTGGATTCCATGTTGAGCATTTGTGTTCCTAGAGCTCCAACATTAGCCACCCAAGATACCATGGTATTGACCTTAAAAGATCTCACATGTTGGTAAGTCAAAGTGACCAATACTGAAACTTGAGTCCACTAAACCTCTCAGGATTTAGAGCTTAATGTATTTAGTAGATAAGAATCACACCAAAATAATAACAGTAAATTTTATGGTGTGATCTTATAGTGATCCAGTTAAGTGTAACTAATACACTGCCTACCTTAATGGTCGAGACAAACCATCCTATCTTATAGAGGTAAAGTGTGTTACAGTCTTACAGATAAAAGTGCTCAACTTTTATCACTGACTGTGAATAATGCCAAGGTGCAAGAAACCGGTGAGCCCAAATCTCCTTCGTGTAAATCTCATTTACACACTTAAGTCACCTATAATGCAACTTGAGGACAATAATGCATCTCATGCAAATATATGTAAAGCCCAATGTATGAATATCATATTTATAAATAAAATATCGAATTAATATTAATTAATTGGCTTGTAGGGCATATAATTCCAACACAAAGGCCTTGTAGCATGAAATGAGTGACACCGTGGACTCAGTTGTAGAAATTCCATTTTATGTAATCCATTGAAGTAAATCCTCTCCATAATAGTCATCTGATCGATCTACACAATTCCATCGAAAGCAATATCACGGGAATACTATTTTTTGATTAGTTATCCCCATCTGAATAACAGCAATTACAGAAATGTTGTGCGCTCTAGGTACTCCTATATTAGTTTTTTTTGGACATTGAAAACACACTTGTATGAGTCTGAATAACAACAATTACAGATATGTTGTGTGCTCTAGGTACTCCTATGTTAGCTTTTTTTGGACATTGAAAACACACTTGTATGAGTGTGTTGGAACCAACTATCATTATCCTCACATTTTGAGGTCATTGTTCAACACTGACACCTATGTTAATTTATATTTCACATCATATGTGTGGCTCATGCTTGTGGACATTCCTTGCCATGGTATCCAGTACTTCTAAAAAGATTTTGCTATATGATGTCTCTACAATAAATCTACATTTGGTGCACTAGTAAATCACATAAAAATTCATATATGATTTCATCTCTACTTTCACAAAAATTAATGGCTAGAGTTAGACTGCAGATGGATGGTTTGACGCGGATAGATGAGCTTGTTTTTGTTTTGGCGGCAACAAATCTTCCTTGGGAACTAGATGCTGCTATGCTCCGATGTCTTGAGAAGTGGGTATCGTTTTGAGAGGCTAATTTATACTTCCTTTCTGCATTGAGAGGTATATAGTTTAAATGTTAATTAACAAGTTTATGTGTTTTATAATGAGCTTACTAACTGTAGGAAAAGTCCTAATTATATTAATACAAATCATATTCTTACATGATGTGAGTGACTTCTTTGCTACTGTGTCATACGACTGCTCATGCAATTCATATAAAAAGTCATAAAAAATCTATAAACACAAGTTATTAGTATGCAAAAGTGGGAGTTGATTGACTGCTTGAGAAATTTCATTGTTGAAATACTTATCTGCTCTAAATTACCTTAAATTTTTTACAAAAAAAAAAGGTGCTATCTGTTTTTTTTTTTTCTCAAAAAAAAGAAAAAATAAAAAACAGGTTATTGTTATACACAAAGTGGAAGTTAACTGATTGCTTGATAAATTTCATTGTTAACTTACCTATATTTGAAACAGCTTATCTTTTTATTTTTATTTCAAAGGAACAGGATAATTAGAATCTTAGATAGTGTCAGTTTTATGATCTAGTGTTTGTCTATGAGAAATTATTACATGGTCCTGGGCAAATCACGTGTTGACACATACACAAATTTATCAGCTTTATTTCACTTTTTGCTCATGAGTCAACACGTGATTGGTCGGGACCAATGGTCCCGGGACCATGTTATAATTCCTCGTTAGTTCGTAGACGCTTCACTTACTCATGCCACAAAATATGTAAGGGTTGGTGGTTTTTCCCTACATTTTTACTCTTTTTTTTTTCTTTTCCTAAGCACATTTTTACTCCTTTCTCACAATTTTAATTGCTGAAGTTTTAGTTCAATAATAGTCTTACATTCTATGGACGAGAAAATTGCACAACATTTCAGCTTATATTAAATATTGAATATTACATATTGAACAGTTCTTTTAACCATGATATAAGATCCTTGTACCTCTCCCGGAACCAGAAGCAAAAAGAGCAATGGTTGAGGAACTATTGCCATCTACACCAGGTGAGGAGGAACTTCCATATGATATATTGGTTGAAAAGATAGAAGGTTATTCAGGTTCAGATATTCGGTTAGTGTGCAAAGAGGCTGCCATGCAACCACTAAGAAGAGTAATGGCATTACTAGAAGAAAACCAAGAAGTTGTGCCTGAGGACGGTATGTCAATCTAAAGATTTCATTTATATGCTAGTTAGATACTTAATTACTTATGGAACTGCTCCTCCTGTGAACTGAAGGATGACCTACTTTCTTGGGAACCATGTTCTTGATTTATTTCTTCCCTTATCTACATTCATTTATCTATAAGGCATTCTCTTTTGTGTAGCATTTGAAAACACAAATTAGTAGTGTTACTTGGAGTCTTCTTGACAGAAATACACACACACACACACACACACACACACACACACATTTTAACAACTTTGAAAACATATTGACTCACTTAAGCAAAATGTTACTAGAAAATCCCAGTCAACTTGTTTCAAATCCTACGTGAAACACTATAATCAGATTCAATATCCATGGGATGTCCAATCACTCCATGTATGCATACCTTTAGATGCATAACCATGGCTTGAGATAATTTGTGCTAGTTAGATGTTTTAAATTTTTTAAGAACTCTCAACATTCTTTTTATCCCACAGGATTTGTTTATGTCTATCGTTGGCCTAAATATTTCTTGACGTAGTTCATATTCGAAAGTAATTTGTTGCACAGTTCTAATTTATATAAAATTGGTCCGCTAAAACATAGTAACAGGGTTGTCATGAAAGTTGTAGCTGGAGCCTAGACAGGGGGTAGCTATATAAGGAGACAACATAGTGTTACTTGTTATAGTCCTACAGATAATATTCGAATGATATGTCACATTTCACTGTCATGAATAGAGAATACTCTCCTTGATTGAACATGTCCTTATTAAATTTATTTTTGGATTTCATTTTTACAATTGTTCCTCTATTTCTCTTTCGCTTTCTAAGAGTGGTGCGCATGTTTGAGGACTAGTGTGTGTGTCTACGTGAGCTATTTCTTTGTGTAATCATGGCTTGAGATACTACGTGTGTATTTGTTATAATCATTTGAAAAATATTCATATTTCCTCCTTTATTCCCAAATCATCTTTCCTTTTCTTTGATATGATTTGATATTGTCCATTTTTGGCAAAACAAAATTCAAAATCAATGTGCTGCACAATTTCAATTTGGTTCACTAAAATATAGTAAAAGGGTTCTCGCGAAACTTTAAGCGGGAGTCCCGAAAGAGGGTAGCTATATCAGGAGACAACATAGTCTTAAATGTTATAAATAATGACAGTAATGACATGGCACATCTACCTGCATGAAATAGAAAATCCAGTCTTTAATAGAACATGTCCATATTAAATGTATTTTTGTAATTTACTTTTATATATTATTTCTTTGTGTTTTTTCCTCTGAGAGTGGTTGATAGGCTATTTTGTCTGGACATGTGTGTTTTTTTTTTGTTTTTGGTTGACGGGGAGCGTTCAAGAAGCAGGGGAGAGAGACTAATCCTTTTGCCTAGTTAAAGAGACTACTGTTGTGAAGTAGCATTAGTGCTTACATACTTGGTGGGTCACTGCTGAGGTCTAAATCTTAAGATTTGAAATTGAGTAAGAAGGGGGAGGGTGGAATCATTGTTTTTAAAGAATTTCTGGAACTGGTTTGGTTAATTTAAGCTTTAAAGGATTGTCCTTTGTATTGAGCAAACCAATCTGGAATTTTTTTATCTTCATGATGCTCGCACAAGCATGGTTTTATGGCCTACCAAATATGTGAAAATTCTAGAGGTCAATTGGTCATTCATTAACCATTTTTTTTTTTTTTTTTTGAAAAGTAGTAATTAACATATGATCTGATTTTATTTTCTTTTATTTTTTTATATATGTTGGCATTACATATTTAATTTTTTTCCTCACAGGATCTATTTTAACCAGCTTATTAGGAGCATAACAAAACCATTACTTTTGAAGTAAGATTAGGAGCATAGTTCTAGTTCTCAATCTTCATCTCTGGCAGGTATGTTCTGAATTCTACTAGCTAATGAAGTTCATTTATCAATTATCTCTATGTGAAGTCATGGGTCCTTGTCGTGGCCATTACTTTAATGTTGAAAGCATGTGTCCTTGTTGTGGTCATTACTTTATTGCATTCATATAACATGGGAGTATGGGAACATCGCATGTGGAGGTTGTGGTTGATTGTTATTTGTTGTTGATTATTGTGAAGTTGTTGTTGGTTGTTGTTGTGTATGTGAGGTAGAAAGTTTCTTAGTATTCCTCTTATTCCAATTTTAATCATTACATCACTCCAATGGAATACCACAATATGAATCTTGGTTATCTAGACCCCAATATGATCCAACAACCTCCTCTAGGTCAAATCCCTCCCGAAGTTTAAGCTCCAAAGCCTAGAGGACTTGTGTTTCTTGTACATATGTTCCACTGAGATGAATAAAAAATTACTACCCCCATATGGTTTAATAACAAAAAAATGAAAAAAAAAAAGTAACAATAACATTTTATTTAAAAATAACAAAAAATCAAACTTTTCCTCCAAATTTGTTACTTTCTCCGTCAGTTGCACATTTCTTTCCTCATCAATTTCCACCCTTTTCCTTGAAGCCTCTTCATAAGTTGAGAATGCACGTTGACGGCTTTGAACTACAAAACCATTTTTGAGCCCACGGAGATATCCCTTCCTAATACTTAGTTGGTTTTTGCACTATCTCAACATCATTTATAATTGAACTGATACCATCAGAATTTTGGGAAATTGTGCAGCCTTCTTTTTCATTTCATCCTGCAATTAAGTTGTTTCGCAACATTATTGACATTTCTAAAGACATAATTTAAATTTAGAAGTTTAACCAACTCCCTTAAGTTTTTTGGAGTATCTATCACATTCACAGCATTATGCTATCAAAAAACCATCTATGCATCTTAAGCTATTATCTTTGCAAAACATATAATAAAAAAAAACCAATTTGATATCATGTAGACAGAACTGTGTGTTTTTTGTATTCATCTATGAGAACAAAATATCATGTAAACAATCACAAAAGTAAATGCCCAATTCATATACTGCTAGATGAAATTTAAATTGCATTGGACGGACAAGGAAGTTAGGGAACCTAAAAGAATTGACAAGCCAGGCAGAGGCCACGTCATCTCTATATTAAAATTTCCCAAACTTAAATATTGGATAACTATATTTATTAACAAAAATGAGTCATGTTTGTTCTCAATTGAGCTAAACATAGAAATCAAACTGAAGATGAAAAATGAAAATAGTGATTATTTGTTTTGTTCTTTCCTTTTCTGTCTAAAACTCTAAAACAAAGGGAGGAATTAAAGAAGATTTTAGACATAGAAATCTAGAGCAGTACTTAATTTCTATCTCTGGTGCAGTAGATAGCAACTTCTTCAGCCCATTTCAAGTTTTTCAGCAGATGCCCCGTTTATTGCAAAGGTTGATTTTAGGCTTCATAGTATAAGAAGAGTTAATGAAGTATATAATTATCCTTATTTAGTGGGGTTATCCTATCTTCTACAATAATAAAGGCAAGAGTCTCTTGTAAGTACAAACAAAAGACAACACAAAGAAAACCTTGACAAGAAAATATGTAAGAAAGCTATATATTAAAAAATAAGTTAACCTCTCCTCCATAATAAAATTATGTTTAGTCCCAAGTCCCAACAAATTTAGTACAAGTAAACTCCAAAATGGTATTAGAGGATTGACAACTAACATTAGCAATTCTACTACAGATTCTCGTGAGAAATTTATTTCAATCTTTAATAATAATTAATTAATTAATAAATAAATCAATAAAATAAATGCTCTCTCCTTCTACAGTAGTAGAACACTAGGTTGACCAGTTAGCATGCTTAAAAGATATGCTAGCAATAGAAGTCAAAGTAACAAGTTAGAAATGAGCTATGTTAATAAGAAATTTTTTTGAGGAAGATTTAAGTTAAATTTTCAAAAACAACTTAACGAACCCATTTTGAAGAAGATTCAAGTAAAATTTTCAAAAAGTCAAACCCAATAAAACAAGAAGTGGTAAGCAAATTTCCAACCCCCCTTCCACCTCCCCACCACCAGTTCTGAATTTCTATCTTTGGTGCAGCAGATAGATACTTCTTCAGCCCCATTCGACCAGTTCTGTATTTTTTTCCTTTTCGATTAAGACACTGTTGGTATTTTCTTTCCCTTTCGATTAAGAAACTAACTTTAAAACAAACGTATAACTAGATCTTAAAAGCTAATAGCCTAAGATTACTGATTCTAGTATGAATAAACAATTTTTTCATTACCTGAGACCCCATGAAAACATCAAGAAGGGAACAACAAACGTTAGCTATAGTGCCATTCAATAAGCTGAACACAAAATATTAGGAAAGCAAAGACGGCTCCAGACTTGGTTGAAATAAAATAAACGTAAATTCTCTAAGCAGATTGGTGTGTCACCTTATATTTAATATAACTGTAAGATAAAATAAAGACCATTCAATGTAAATAGTACTCACCTACAATTATCAAGGCTCATCTTCTTTTTTGCAAGCATATCCTTCAACCTCCCAGGGGTAGCAACAATGAAATGCACACATTTCTTCACGACCTCCAACTACGATCTCATATTAACCCCCCAATGCAAAGTAATGGTGGTCTCAATTTTGGATCGCCATGCTCCCTCAAGGGAACTAGAAACTGCTCCACAACTTCACAGTTCTGCAGAGCAAGCCCTCTTGATAGGCAAATTATCAACCCAAATGGGCCTTCCCAATAGATTCAGTATGACCAACTTTAAGATGTCGAACCCAATTTAGTATCGCATAAATGATCAATCTGAAAAAGAATTGAAGGTAATATTACCAAACCCATCCTATATATATATAATGACACAAATTCACACAGCAATTTTAGTGTAGATACATATGTGTTTGGAATCTCTCTTTAATTGTATGAGGATAAAACCAGTTTCAATGCTATATTTTCACTAAATTTCTCTCCTCCAATCAAATTTTCTTTTCAACCAAATAAGTCAACACAAACAGATCAAAAAATGAAAACAATCACTAAAATCACAGCTAAATGAATTGAAGCTAGTGTAGCAAAAATTCTTCCATGTATGTAATGATGTTCACACAAAAATTCCAGTGTGTATATATATATGTGTGTTTGTGAAATCTCTCTCTATTTTCACTTGTTAATATGATTCTAATAATTTCTCGAATATGTTTTTCATGTAGTATATTATGTTGAAGCCAATGAGTTCTCTAATATGTCCTCTTGAACTAATTATTAGCATGAGCTTAGCTTTGCTGTTATTTTACAACTATTAACTATATTTGTTCCATGTTAAAGTTGTTATTTTTTCTTTGATGTCAAACTATCAATGTGCTTTAGAGATTTAAAAGAGTTTAATAGTTATGTTTCTTACATTCTATGTTTAAACCTTTATTGGTAGTTGACATTCCTGGTAATCAAGTTTTAGATGCGGAACTTGCACTTGCGGGGGTGTTTGCCCTTTTTTGACCTTTTTGTTCTATCTAGAATTGGACGATTGCATGACGGAGTTGAATCCCTGGCAAAGCATGGGCATGTGGATTGCATATTTATTTTTGGGGTTTTTTGATTGTTTTTGGCTTCTCAAAGTGGGGGACTCCATTTTTTTTTATCACACCTTGGTAAATATTTTAGAGAGTATGAAATAGAAAACTAGCATTTTGTCATTACTTCATATACATTATTATTATACTAAAATTAGGACTTGTGTGATGCAGCTACTTGCTTAGATTTTGTACAATAGACAATGAAGTGGAGGAAGTATGAAATATTGGAAGTCAACTTGCGCCAGGAATTAATGAACAATGTGAAGATTGATATCTATTTTTGGGAAATATTGAATTTTCTTTTTAATTTGGCACGTTGAATAATTAATGATGAATTGTAAATTAATGTCTTACTCTTTTGATATATATTTAATAGTGAATTTAAACATAGATTGTTTTTGGTATTGGTATTAAGTGTAAATTTTTAGCATTTTATATAATTGTTTAGTTGAAACTATGGCGAGGTTATATATGTGAATGATTGGGTAGTAGAGTGCATTAATTTATTTTATGCATATATATACATATATATAGCTATCTACGGGTGGCTTTAGACCTCGTAAATAAAATATATAAATGTATTGACAAGAGGCCAAATGTGTCGTACATTAATTACTAACGAGAGGCCATATACCACATTCATTAATTATTAATGAAAGGCCATGTACCACATTAATTAATTATTAACGAGTGGATAAAGAACTCGTTAATTAAGTATTAATGAGATGTCATCAATCTTGTAAATTAATTATTAACAAGAGGCTATAAGTATCGTAAATTAATTACTCACGAGTGGATAAATAACTCGTTAATTAATTAATAACGAAATTTCATTTACCTCGTAAATTAATTATTAATGAAAGGCTAGAAATCTCGTGAGTTTTTTATTTACGGGACGCTAGAATCGTCGTTCTTTAATCTTTTACGAGCGTTATTATTTTCCGTAGCAAGTGGAGAGTATTTACAGGACCATAATAGATGAAGGCTCAAAAGTCCCATGAAAAAGTTTTCACGGGAGGTCCACACACTCGTAAAAGACCTTTTTTTTCCACATAAATTAATTATTAACGAGAGGCTAGTAGTTTCATAAATTAATTATTAACGAAAGGCTAGAAATCTCGTGTGTAATACCCCTAATTTCAAAAAGGATAGTCCTGGTATTTAATTTATTATTTTAATTGACTTTTAAATTGTTTAACTTGTTGATTGGCGTGTTTATTTGCAATAATTGATGACTTGTTATTTAATGGTGATTTTGTAAATTAATTAATTATTAAATTGTATTTTGTTTTCTGTATTAATTATAAACTTGTTTTTATTTTCTGTATTGCATTACATTAGAATTTATTGTTTTCCTTTAATTGAATTGATTATTAAATGTTTTAATTTAAGAAGTAATTTAATTAATTATTCTTTATGAAAATATAATTAGGGTTTTGTTTTTAGAAGTCAAGTCGGTAGCCGACGTAGGTTTTAATTAAGTTTTCTCTAGGCCGATTTGGATTCTGTTAGGGCTTGAATTAATTTAGGTTTTGAATAACTCTATAAATAAACACATTCAAGTTAGGCCTAGGGTTTTAGAACCCTATTCACGTCTGTGGAGGTAAAGAAAGAACAGAGGAGGGTTGCAGTAGGGATCGCCGGAACCTTAGAAGACGACGTAGAGATTTTGAACAAAAGTCTCAAAGGCAAGTTCTAATCATATCTCTGTTCCTTAGACTCGTGTTCTTTGCATGTCTAATACAACCCCAGGAAGATAATAATGATTAAAATTAATCTGCGTCTTCATGTTTCTGATGTTTTAAAACTGATCGTAGTTATATGATTAAGTACTGCTTGTTTTGAGGTTTCTTGTTTAACCTTTAATTGAATGCATGTAAATTGATGTATAAGGTTTTAATTAATCTAGAACACATAGGAATACAGTGGAATTAAACTGGATCATAGGGTTGAATGCTGTAATCAGTGAGTGTTCAGGAATAAACGATTACTTCGTTTTAAGTTTTGTTGTGTATGTTGTGTTCCGAAGTATAACTGGGTTTGTATAAAGATTTAAATTGTCTATTGAACATACTAGAACTCAGTTTAGAGACCTAGAAGTCTTAGGAATTGAGGACAGACAAACTGAACGTCGCCGGAGTGGACACAGGGGAAGAAAACAAGCAGAGAGGAGGTGAAGGGGAAGAGACGGCTCCATGGAATCGTGGAGCCTGCTCTAAAAGGAGTTGGAGGTGGCTCCAAATAGGTTGGAGCCGGCTCCATCATGTTTGGAGGAGGTTCCAACTTGTTTAGAGTCGGCTCCTTCATGGTTTTTCAAAGTTTTCCAGTTTTGGTGTTTTTGGTGATAGTTTGGGCTACGGAACTCAGATTTTGGGATTTCCAGATTCTGTACGAAGCTATTCTTGGGTGTTTTGAGATGTTCTAAGTCTAGTTAACACTTGAGAGAGTGGATTAATGCTTAATTAACCAGTAGGAGTTTATAGCTTGAACACGGGTAAGTCTCGACGGAAAGTGTTTTATTTCAGTGCAGAGGAATTCTAAATTACTGAACCTTATTTTATTTATTCTCTGTGAATGGAAATTTTATTAATATAATATTATTAATAGTGGACAAGCATGATAATTAATATAGTTTTCTTAGACTTGTCATGGTTTTATGGACGAGAAGAATAAATTATCTGCATGTTCAGAGTAAGATAATTTGTAATGAAGATATGGGATGAACATGATGCTTATCTATTTAATTTATGTTCATCATGGAATTAATTGATACATCTTATTATTTTGATATATCAGTTATTGGAGTAATCATGTTAGTCTATATTTCTATTTATGCTTATTATGTTTTAGTTGTTATGTGCATTGATTATGTATGCTATCAACTGTTGGATGGATTGGATTGTATGTACCGGTATAGGACAGTAACATACTAGGTTTGGATTAGCTCAAATTGCTAAGTCCTACGTACTTTGGAATAAGGGAACGGATCACAAAAATAGAATCCTCCTTATGTATAAGTCTCTGTAGTTGAATAAGTTGAACAACTTAAGTCTGTGCAGTTGAATAAGCTGAACAACTTACTGGATTTCTTATGGATGAATGTGAACGGACTTTAAATATATTATTATGGTACCGTGACTTAAGCTTGAGTCTCAAAGTCAACGGTTAGGGAGCGTATATGCTATTGCGTAACTGGCTATGCTGGTTGAGGTGTACCCTGTTAGGCTTAGGTAGTCATGCCCACTTAGGTGCGTTTTGCATGTTACCTTCTACTCAGGTTGAGACCAGTATCATAGTCCAGTGAGAGTCCATAGTGTGGATATATATATCAATAGACACGGATTATATAGTTATTGTTGAGTTGGTTAGAGTGTATATGCGTATCAAGTCTCTGCTTGGATTGTAATAGGTTAGAACTTGTTCGTGGGCCTGACCCACTCCTATTTTTCAGGTGTACGTCAGTTCCAGGCTTGAGCTTGTTTGTGCTGAGTAGAGACGATCTTCCATTCTACTGACGATGTAGGACTTCTTTCCAGATATTGGATTTGGATTTTATCTTCAGTTTTACTTTCATTCAGTTTGGGATTTCTATTATGGGTCCATTAGAGATGGATTCCCGAGTTGTCTAACTTATGGAGGTTGTTTTGGATTATTGGGATTTAAGTATATTTATTATTAAAGGATTTTATATTTTAGTTTCTTTCAGCTCATTATATTATTTCTTTAATCACTTTGTATTCCGTGTTCGTTTTAACTTATTAATTGTTTGATATCCCTTGGGTTTGGGCCTGGGCCTGATCAACTTGTGTCTCGGATCCGAGGGGTATCACATCGTGAGAGTTTTATTTACGGGAAGCTAGAATCGTCTTGTTTTAATCTTTTACGAATGTTATTATTTCTTGTAGCAAGTGGGGAGTATTTACAGGACCATAATAGACGAAGGGCTCAGAAGTCCCATGAAAAAGCTTTCACGGGAGGTCCAGACACTCGTAAATGACCTATTTTCTTATAGTGAATATAAGTATGGATGGGCTTACAACTACAAATGCATCCGCTGGAATAATAAGAATCCTTCGCGCCAGAGTAATCATGTAATGACCCGGTCATTTTTCTTCCTTTCCTTTTTCTCAGATTTTTATGGATTTTTTTTTTCCCATTATCTTTTTTTTTCTATGTTCGGTTTCTCGTCGCTTAATGTCATCACGAGTGCTCTGGAATGATTTTTGAGACTCTTTTTCTTGGATTGACAACTTCCTTTGAGGATTGTGTCATTTCCACATTTTTTTATTTTTTCCGGACACTATTCACTTTTCGTCTTTTTCTCGTTTATCCTTTTTCCTTGCACAACCTCACTTTTTGTGTTTGGATTTGATTCCGATTTTTGCATGCATCCACGATATTTAAATTCCATGCCATGTGTATTTTTACTTTCTTAGAAAAGCATGTTAAATGTTTACTTTTCTTGTAAAGGGTATGGATGCATACTTTGTTGTAATTATTCTTAACTTATGGGGTTTTAGTGTAATTAAGTAAAGTAATTATTTTTCATCTTAGGGACCATTTTGTAATTTAATTTGGAAGATATTTTCAAAAAGGACCTTTTTTCAATTTTTAGAAAAGGTGACAAGTGTCACATTCTCATGGTGCCACTTGTTGGCTTTGGGGTAGAGTGACTTGGAAGCATGATCTCTTGACATTTGGAGGGTGGAGATTCACTGACTTGTTGGCCTAGGATTGGTTCACTTGTTTGCTTAGATGGTTGACAAGTGTAGGTTTGAGATTAAGCCTAGGAAGGAACCTTAGCTTTGTGACAAATGTATGTTCACAATTTAGTCTTGCAAATTACTTTTGGGCCACTTTGGGATTATGGTTTTAAAGAAGGGTTTTTGTGCAATTGACCATAGATGTGTGTGTTGACCATGGTGTAAGATCACATAGTGAGTGGAGGATTTCTATTTCCTCCACTCACACTTCATTCATTATTTTCATTATCTTCCTCACCAAAAACCCTAGCCTCTATGGATGAAGCTTAGAGCCTTAAGCTTTGACTTTGAGTTTTGAAAGCCTTTCATTGATTTCCAAGCTTAACCTTGGGAATACTTTTTATTCCCCTCATCCTCCTCTTCAAAACCCTTGAAGGGTTTGCCATTTTGTGTTGCTTTGCCTTGGATTCAAGAGGAACAACCCTCTTGTGAGGTAGGGGGTGTTATAATTTATTACCTAAGGGTATTCCTTGCTTTTGTAGTGATATATAAGTCGTATGCATGTCTTTTAATTAATTTGAGAAATTAATGATTTGTAGTAGCTTGCATATAACTCATTTTAGACTTGGTATATGGCATGACCATGACATGATCTTTGTTATATATTAAATTTGAATGATTTAAATGAGTTTTCAAATCTAGAGATTAAATGAATTTAATTTGATTTAAATTCTAGTTAATTGTGTTTTGGTTGTATTCCATTTTTGACTTGATATATGGTATGACCATGACTTAATACTTGACATATATTAATTTGAGATCATTTGAACAACTTTTGAAATCTAGAGATTTAATTGATTTAAATTAATTAAATTCCATTTGATGCTATCTTGCTCACTTTATACTTTTGATTTGATATATGTAATGAGCATGCTATGTTGTTTAACATATGTTAATTAAGGTTATTTGAATTTGATTTGAAATTGAGAGAATTTAAATATTTTGTCTAATTAAATTCTATCTAGTGGCTCCATGGATCTATTTGTGTTTTTGAAGTTGTTTGTATGTTCAAATAATGGACTTGGACTTGTTGTGTATTCACTTGGTTGTGTTTTAAGCATTTGATAACATTGTTGTTATATTTATATTCATGAGAACATGTTTTCTTTATGGAATATATTGTTGCCTTGTGTAATGAATTGCACACTTTATAATTGACATTATGTATGCCATTTTAGAATTGAAACTCTAAGGCATGGATTATGTGGTTTCAACCTACTTGTGTATGGAAGGTGGTATATACTTTGGATTCTCTTGGGACATTGTTACAAGTGACATGGCTAGAGTTTGGCTGTAGTGCGGGAGGTATGAGTTCTCCCATTTATAGTGCGCATTAGGGTGGTATTCCCAGCGGGTTAATGCCCGGAATAACCGTTTAGGTTTTGGCATTATCCAAGGCATGATGTCCAAGTCTTCCACTATTTGATTTTGCATTCAATTCCAAGTTGACAATCATGTTTAATTGTGACTTGTGCTTTTGGTTATTGACGATTTGATGTTGTTAAGTACATCTATGCTAAATTGTTATATTTAGTTATTTTTGCATTTTAGATTTCAAGTTGATAATTTTGAGAATCTGTCTTGATGCATTGTATTAGAAGTTCTAATTATGCTATATGGTTATATTTAATTGTTCTCGTACTTTAGATTTCAAGTTGATAACTTGGAGAATCTATATCTTGTTGCTTTGTATAGCATACCCTTATGTTATTTGGGATTGCATGAAGTATGTGATGTATGCTAGAAATGTTCTAAGGTAGCTTAGGATGCTCCCTGAGTCTAACCTTTGACATAGACGTTAGGTGGCATGACCCTTTTGAATTGTTTCAAGTCAATGTAAAAATCTCTAAAGAAATCGAGTCATGCATGCTCATTCTCTACGAGTAAACTTGTTTACTCACCCCGAAGTTACTGGGGGGCTGTTTCAGGTACGAAGACTTGGTTCGTGATGTTTATCATTGCTTGGATGATTGTAGACTTGAAGGTTTTTAGTTCTTGTATTTGATTTCATATATGTAATGTGTACATGAGTACACTCTTTGCAACGTATTTGACATGTATGAGATGAGGCCGGAGGCCAATGACATGTAATTTGTATTTTCATGTAATTTTTGACTTCATGGAATATTATGAAAATATTGAAAAATATTGAGTTATTGCTTCACCATGTTTGCATTGGGTGTGGGAATTCTATTTTGATTCTTCCATAGGGTCTCATTATCCATGTATGAAGTGTGGCCAAGGACCAAATAGTATTTTGAAACCATTTCATAGTTTTGAATTCTGAGCTTTCTTTCCAAGTTCCATTTTTGTCATTTTGGCCATTAGGGGATCAGATTTTGCATCGGCTATATTTTTAAGCCATGGACCATTGTAGTGCATCCAAATAGGAAAGTTACAATTGCGTGCATGATCGTTTTCAAGAAAAATCCCGTCCTTGGTGATTTGAGCCTCCTATGGACTCATTTTAAGTTTTGATTGCATAATCTGATCTAGGGGCATCCTTGACTTTTCATAGTGGTTTTATTTTAGGGAGGGTTTCTTCTTCGTGTTTTTCCAGAAAATGTCATCTTGGTACCGGAAATTGTTCACGAAGTTCAGCTTTCAGTTTTGCATTTAGCAGCTTTTTGGACCCTCATGACTTTATTTCATGGAGGGGCATTTTGGACATCTTACAGTGAGTATTTTTCGATTCCTTACATTTACTCATGTAGAAAACCCAATTTTGAGGGGGGTTTTTTCTTTGTGTTTTTCCAAAAAATGTCATCTTGGCCCTCAAAAATCCAATTTTTGACAAAAAAAACCCCTACTGCCAAGTTTTTGGGTTGAGCATTCTGGTTTTTGCTCATCTAACCAGTTAGATGGGGTCATCTAAATGGTTAGATGTGCTTGGGCAGTGTTGTTGTCGTATTTTTTGGCCTTCTAACCAGTTAGAAGGGTGTGGTAACCGGTTAGATGCTCTAGGGTTGGTTCTTTTTGACCGTTTTGCCCCTTCTTCTTCCGTTAGCTATATCTCCTTCGTCCGGACTCCGAATAAAGTGATTCTTGAGTCAAAGTTCACTAATTTTTCATTTTATTTCCAATGGTGAGCTTGGTAGCACCCACTTTTATGTTGAAAATGACCATTTTGCCCCTAGGATCATTCTTGTCCGTTTTTGAAACGCCGCTTCCGTATTTGTTTTTTTTGGGTTCCGTGACCTCGTTGAGGGTCACATTGGTGTCTTAGAGACGTGTTGTATCTCTAGAGACCGTTGTTTCATCTTTTGCTTCCACATTTTGGATCCAGTTCGGGTCATCATAGGACACACTAGGTTAAAAAATCCAAGGTCGTCACAAATCAAGCATGGCACCGGCAAGTGACCAAACATGGCAACTGCGTGGTTTGGTTCAGATCGGAGATGCAAAGTTCACTATTTGAGAGAAAGAGTAGGTTGTGGGTATGTTAATTACATGAAAGTTACTAAAAAGGGAAGAGAAAATTTTGGTATATATATATAATGTATATATAATGCATAACTCTATATGTCTAATAAGATTTCAATTTACTAATTATTTATTAAAGGAATTTTAACCACACAAAAAGTAGATTTGTTCACGATGTACAATGCTTGAAAGTATAGGTCTATTTCACTTTCTTTTCTCTAGTGGACAACTTATAGAGGGAGATTGGAATTGCTCGGTTCCCAGAATTCCCTAAATTATGAAACCTTGCTTGTCGCTCACTATGAATAATGTGATTTTTATTTTTTATTTTTTAAATACAGAACTATATGAGTAATAGAGAAACTCCATAAAATATTTATATTTGAAAATTTTAGATTACAACTAGAATTGCCGCTTATAAGGATTTTTTATTTTTTATTTTTTTTTAAGAGAAACTCCATGAAATATCATCTATCAAAGAAACACTAAAAAAAAATTAACTTAACTTATTTCAACTTATATATTATATTTATCTATGCTGAATCAGTCTATAATATTGTTTTCCATGAATAAATATATTTTTTTCCTAGTTGGTACTCACACACACATGTCTCTTCAAAACTTGAACCCCTGACCTCCCTTTGGGAAATAAGAGGCCGATACCGCTAGGCCACTGGCCAGATCGAATGGAACGATACATAGACAAATAAATCCTTTATGAATTCCAAAGTACTCCTTTAATTTTAATTAAGGGGATTCATTATTCGAAGGGAAGTAGACTACTCAAGAATTTCACATTTCATTTATATCATAATTGAATAAAGAATTCAGAAAATCTAGTATTTACTAGCGGATTTGGTCTTTCTTTCCCTTTTTTTCTTTCTATTTCATATGTTAGGCGTAGCTAGTATAAATATCTTTAGCAATCTAGAATAAATAAATAAATAAATCTCTCAGGTTGCATTTTGTTAAAAAAAATACTAATTTTTATATTTTAAAAATCAACTAATATTATGTATTTCCTAACATAAAATTAATAAGGTGACTTATAACGAAAACACATCCTCTAATGCTTATGAAATTACATTTTTACTATTGTACAATATATGTAATGGACTACAATATATGTAAAATATTAAAAACGTTTTACACAATTAATAGTATAGAAATATACCAATGCCCTGGGTGCACTCTAGTTGTGACCAAAATTTAGATTTTGCAACTTTTGCGCTTCCGTTCTCACACTCACTTCCGCTCTGTAGTCGCTCCTGCTCTGTGTAACTTTAGATATAACCACTCTTTCTTCAAAAGGAAGTGAAGGGTTCGAGCTTCATATGGACATTTACCGGTATGTGTAATTATTTACCTTTAAAAAAAATGTTCTAATACATTTGGGTAATGCCAATACATTTTGATTACTCCACTAATTTTTTGTGCTCTTGGTGTCCACCTTCAATTTTATTTTCCCTCTATTACTCATTATTAAGGCGGGGAGGGGGGGGGGGGGGGTCTCTCTTGGTTGCATTGTTAATTGCCTCATTTTTGCAACCAGTTTCATTCATCATTGAAAGGTTGTCACAAATAATCTAAAATGACTAGTTTGATATGCTTTACACTAGATATGAATTCATTTTTACAACACCGTAATAAGGGTGGATGTTAATGTGGTGGTATTCATAAAGTTGTGGTAGAGAAAGATCATTGTAATGCCACTGTGTTTTATCAAGGGTGTCAGAAGTGCAGAACATCTTCTTAGAAATTTCAGAAGTGGTCACCGGGACGGAAGGAGGATTTCGTGCTAGTAGGTACTTATTAGAATGACGCTGAGAGAGGATAGTGGACTGATTAAATCTTCATCAGTTTATACGTAACCAAGATACTATTCATGAGGGTGTCATTTGGAGGGGTTGCTGGTGTTGCACTTGGAGGAGGAACCAAAGTTTCTATACTGTATAAAATGTGAATTTTTTTTTTTTTTTTTTTTTAGGGTTATCATTCGCAATAATTAGCTGTTGCTATGACATTGATGACAATATGGAGGATGGAAAAGTTCCGTATTCAATTAAAATAAGACAAGGAGTCAAATTCACATGTACTGATATTAGAGAAGTAGGGTGTGCCAAGGACAGGAGGATTAGACCGAACACCTATATAAGGATTAAAAAGTTATAATGAGTTGACTTTCGATAAATAGAATTACTGGTTGATTTTATTATCGGTAAGTTTATCACTAACTGGTGATGCATAGATTCAGTTGCAGGGTTAGCTTTTGACATTGCTCCAATTTAACCAATGGGTGCAGATGAAAGCTAGTGGTACCAGACCAGTTGGTACTTTCTGTAGACAAATGCGAAGGATGATGTAAGGACTGAGGTTCATAACTCTTAGTTCTTTATTCATCCTGGTGAAAACAAAATGCTTCACGGTATGAAGCAGATGTTTAGAGGATCGGCAAGCAGAGGGACGTAGTGATTTTGACACCATTTCTAATATAATCGAGCTGGACCATTCGAGATTACTGGATCCTTGAAGCCATTTTTTTAAATTGCAATGGAAATGATAGAGCATTTTTACGGAATTAGTTGAGGGATTGTTGACTATTTAGAAGGGTCAGGATTTTGGTTGGGATGTTGGTTAGTTTCTATATTAAATTAGCACAATTCTGGTTTATTTCGAACTAGTGAGACATCAGTTCATATGAATAGAGGGGATTACAAGACAACTTAGATGCATCAACGTGGTGATTCACACTTTGCATTAAGTTCTGTCTGGTGGAAGGGAATAGGGAAGTGGACGCTCTCAACAACCGATAGAGTATTCATATCTTTTGATTTGTTGTTAAGTTCACAGTTGAAGTTTTAGCCTGTATAATAATGACACTGGTTGTTATCATGGAAATTAAGGCAGTCAACTGCAAATATTGGGGTTAATCTTCGTGGAGGTGTTACCTTACTCAGCTAGAGCTTAAGGTACTGACGGAGGATGAGTAGTTTCTGTTAGTGTTGTCAGAATGAATGCGATTTAAAATCGGCACTTCTTCTTAATGCACTCGGACGATTATAAGGTACATCAGGACATCGAATATCTGTTCTAATAAACCGGTTGCTGTAAGGACATGTTTAATTGGTATATCTGGATGGGTTGATTTTAAACTAATGTTATGCGTATGAGATGTATGCTACGACTATGTGTGATTTAGTTCATTGTTAAGTTTAAAAATCGGTACATGGTTGAATTGTAGGCATGGTTTATTTGCCAAAGTATAACTAAATATACTTAAGGAGGCATGGTTGATTTGTCAAAGTATAACTAAATATACTTAAGGAGGCATGGTTGATTTGCCAAAGGCATGGTTGAATTGCCCATGTATAAATAAATATATTCTTAACGGCATGATGGATTTGCTATAGAATAATTGAAAAAAAATTGCTTTGTTAAATTTGTTTTTGACTTTTGGTATTGCATATAGATTAGCGTTACCAAATTTGTTCGCACTGGATGTATAGGACTTTTGTGCGATTATCCTATGGAACATGGGGGAAAAGGGATCATTACCTTAACTACATATTAGGTAAGATTGAGTCGTTGTTAGATACAACCTAGGAGTTATATAATTGCGATGCTTCTTACATATCGGAACCTTGTTTATTATGGGATGCATTGGAATTCGGTGGAGCCTATACATAGTGGCTGAGTCCACACGATAACGGAAATGAATTTAAAAAAAAATAATAATAATAATTCAGAGTTTCGTCAATTCCGGGGATGAAATTCCTTTTATTAGGGGGGAAGATTGTAATACCCCTAATTTTAAAAAGAACTTAATTGGAATTTAATTATTGTATTTTAGGTACTTATGTGGATATGTGTTTACGTGAGTTTATGTTATTTGTTTAATTGTCAATTGTTTAAATTGGTAATTGATTTCTTTGTGGTTATTGAATTATATGCTTATGTGGATGTTCATTAACGGGTTAAATTAATTTGGTTGTTTAACTAACATTATCTATTTAATTGAAATTATAAAATAGGTGACTTGAATTGAATGGTTAAATACATTGTTTCAATTAAAATGTTTAATTTATTAAGGATGGGATTGGATGGTATGGAGTAAATGGGTACGGTTAATACCCATGGATGTGTATACATGTATATATGGGTATATATGTATATGTGGATTAGTAATAATTATTAACAACTGAATTATATTTTTATTCATTATATAGGGTGTAATATAATTCTATGGTTTTGTATATGCTTACGGGTTAGCCGACTTAGGGTAGTTTATTTTATTTTTCTTTTCCATCTTCCCTAAGAATTAAAATTAGGTTTTCCTTAAGCCTATATAAATATTACATTAGACGTCGGCTTAGGGTTAGAAATCAATAAAACCTTGTGCACAAACAGAGAGTGTTAAGAGAGAAACTAAGAGAAGGGGATAAGGGTTTTGGCCAAAGAATTAGGCTGGACCAAGGACGAAAGTTGAGGGTCGTTTGAGGGTTAGAACCAGACAAGAGGAGTCCCTAACGGTAGTTACGATCGCCGAAAGAACCTAGGAAGAAGACGGTTAAGGTTTTAATTCGAAACCAAGAGGCAAGTTCTATTTTGTCTTTCTCCCCATGGCCTGTGTTCTGTGCATACCTAGATGATCTCTAGGATTTTAATTAAATATTAATTGAGTTTTTGCATGTGTATTATATGTCAAAGTGATCATCTGTATATGTTTAATGTTTGTCTAAAATATTCCTTGCAAGTTTGAGGGTTCGTCGTCTGTTCTTAAGGTATAACAAATTGGTATTGTTTTAAACGTTGTATTATTTCTTACTGTTGTAAACTAAGGACTGGGGGTGATACTAGATAAATGTTAGACTGTTAAGAGCAGTTTTAGGGAAGAACAGAAGGGTAGGAAAAGGCAGGAGATGGAGCAGATGATTAGAAACGGAGCTGAAAGGGGTTTAGTACTCTCAAAGAAGGAGAGAGCCGGCTCCAGGAGGTTGGGAGCCGGCTCCCCCCTTCATAGAGCCGGCTTCAAGGGCTAGGGAGCTGCCTCTATGGTGCTTAGAGCCTACTCTATTGGTTCGAGAGCAGGCTCCCTTGTTTTCCCTTGTTTTGATGAATTTTGGAATAGTTTTGGGCACTATTTTGGATGTGTTTAGGATTCTTAATTGTTTTAAGGACTGGAATAAGAATTTTAAAAGTAATTTCATGGGATTTTAAACTCTTTAATTTCATAATTTGATCCAGAGTGAAAATAGAATAAAAAGTATAAAAATAAGTAACTTTGCACGCTGGTAGCGGATAGGAAGGACTAAATTGTTTAATCTTGTTTTAAAAATTTAACAGATTGGAGCATAGACTCTAAACATGATATTATGCTGTAATTGAACCCACAGTGCATAATTTATCTCTATATGCTAATGGTATTCATAGTGTGGAAGTTTTAAGCAATGTCACACACGGTTGACGGATATAAAGTATTTAGTGCTTACATTTTTTTTTAGCAACCTAGATATCTGGAGTAAGATTTTCAAAGTTGTTTTGGATGCATAATAGGGTCTTATACACATTAGATTTTGTTATGTTTCTCTTGGATTTTATTGAAGAATAAATTACATATTTTCTGTCAATTACATGGATGTTGGTCTGGTTTTTAATTAAAGAATTAGTAAATTATATTCTGTCAATTACATGGATGTATACTAGATTTTGAATTGATGAACTATTAAATCTTGTCTCGTCAATTACATGGATGGATTCTGGATTTTAAATTGACGAATGATTAAACTTTGTCTCGTCAATTACATGGATATTATTATGGATTTTTAGTTGATGAACTGTTAAATTCTGTTTTTATCAACTATATGGATTATGTGGATTTAATTTGATGTACTGTTTAAAGTGTTGCATCATTTACGGATTATATGTATTATATGCACCGGTATGGGAATGTGGCATATGGAAGGACAGATTAGATCAAAACGCTAATTCCTACCCATTCATACATACGGAATGGATTAACTAAAACAGTTCAACGACATATTAGATGGTTGTTTATATTGGATGGTTTTATGTCCTATTAACTAAAATAGTTGAACGACATATTAGATGGTTGTTTATATTAGGGATTTAATTAAAATATTTAAATCCTAATTATATGTTCTGTTTTAGCGACGAACAGTTGACCGGCACAACATTATATTTGGATGGAATTTATATATATAATTATGGTACCGCGATTTGAGCTTGAATCTCACAGTTAAAGGTTAGGGAGCGTATATGCAGTAGGATGCGTAGCTGGCTATGTTGGTTGAGGTATACCCTGTTAGGCTTAGGTAGTCATGCCCACTCAGGTGCGTTTTGCATGTTGCCTTCTATTCAGGTTGAGACCCCCATCATAGTCCAGTGAGAGTCCTGTAGTGTGCATATATATATTTATTTACGGACTATATAGATATGGTTGAGAATCTAGGATGTATCTGCGTATCGGGTCTATGTTTAGATTGTAGTTAGGATAGAACTTATTCGTGGGCCTAACCCACTATTATTTTTCAGGTATCGGACGGTTCCAATCTTAGAGCTTGTTCGTGCTGAACAGAGACGGTCTCTCATTCTTCCGACTGTGTAGGATCGCTATTTGTATTTAGCTTTGGATTTCTTTTTTTTATTTTTTATTTTGTCTTCAATTTGGATTTTCTAGGGGTCCACATGGTATGGATTTCCGAGTTGTATTTTGGAAGATCAGTTGTTATCAGAAGACTTTATTAATCAATGGAAATTTATTCCGAGGTTTTCATTATTGGATTATCAGTTTAGTACCTTTTCAGCAATTTTCTTTTATTCTTGCTTATTATAATTGTATTCTGTGTTCATTTATTGCTAATTGGTTTGATATCCTTGGGTAATCGGGCGTGGGCCTGGCCAACCCGCATCCAGAAATCCGGGGGTCTTACAGTTGGTATCAGAGCACTCTAGGTTCAAGTGTCCTAAGGAGTATCTTTCATTATAGGACTTCCGCGTTGCGTCTCGTAAAACTTAGAGCCATATTAGGATTCGTTGTACTCTATTTACGGTTCGTTAGTCAGAGCAGATGTCAATTGATGTAATGACCCGGTCATTTTTCTTCCTTTTCTTTTTCTCAGATTTTAATAGATATTTTTTTCCGTTGTCTTTTTCTTTTTGGGTTCAGTTTTTCATCACTTGATGTCATCTCGAGTGCTCTGGAATGATTTCCGAGACTCTTTTATTTGGATTGACAACTTCCTTTGGCGATTGTGTCATTTTCATATTTTATATTTCTGAACACTATTCACATTTTGTTTTTTTCTCGTTTATCCTTTTTCCTTGCACAACCTCACTTTTTGTGCTCGGATTTGATTCCGGTTTTGCATGCATTCATGATATTTGATTTTCATGATAGTGGTATTTTTACTTTTCTAGAAAAGCATGTTGATTGCTTACTTCTTTCATAAAAGGGCATTAATGCATACTTTAGTGTAATTATTCTTAACTTATGGAGTTTTAGTGTAATTAAATAAAGTAATTATTTTTCATCTAGGGGACCATTTTGTAATTAAATTTGGAAGATATTTTCAAAAAGGACCTTTTTGCAATTTTTGAAAAGTGTGACAAGTGTCACACTCTCATTGGTCCACTTGTTGACATTTGTGTGGAAACACTTTAATGCATTGGATGATGACATTTGGAGGGTGAGGATTCACCCACTTGTTGGCCTAGGATTGGTGCACTTGTTGGCTTGGATGGTTGACAAGTGTAGGTGTGGAATTAAGCCTAGGAAGGAGCCATGGATTGGTGACAAGTGTAGGTTCACAATTTAGTCTTGCAAATATCTTTGGGCCACTTTGGGATTATGGTTTTAAAGGAGGGTTTTTGTGCAATTGACCATAGATGTGTGTGTTGACCATGGTGTAAGAGCACATAGTGAGTGGAGGATTTCTATTTTCTCCACTCACACTTAACCACATTATTTCATTATCTTCCTTATAAGAAAACCCTAGCCTCCATGGATGGAGCTTGAAGCCTTAGGCATTGACCTTAATCTTTGAGGCCCTTCCACTTACTTTAGACCGTAAAGCTTGGAATACTTTTTGTTCCCCTCATCCTCCTCTTCAAAATCCTTGAAGGATATAGCCTAACTCCTAGTTTTTCTTTGGTATCTAGAGATTCAATTCTCTAGTGAGGTATTGATCTATTATTTGAAGTATTTTTATGTCATTATTGAGTGTTTTACATGCATGGAAGAGAAGTGCTTGTATTTTTCCCTTAAATTGTTTTAACTTAAAATTAATCTTGTCAAATTAAATATATAATATGAAAATATACTCAATTAGATTTCATTTAGTTTTGGTTTCATGTAATTTGGATTTAAAATGAATTAGTTATGAATTTTTGAAGTTGCAAGCTAGTTGCTGGAAATTTGAAGCTTTTCTTTTTTGGTCTGGAAATGAATTTTTATATGGAGTTGTGGTGCTTCAATTGCCTTGAAATTTTTACTGGAACTTCCCCCACGGGTTTTACACTACTCAGAATTTTTTCACAATGTTAGAGCATTTCTAAATTGTTTTAAAAATCTGAAACTATCTGCTGTCCATGTTTTTATTGCAGCTGGAAAACATATTTTTAGATGATTTATTTCACTAACCTTTTGACATTGGATTATGGCTTAAATTTTTAGTTTTACACTCTCATATGTTTACTTCCAAAATAAATTAGGTTTGCCCAATTTGGATGTCAAATGAATTTTTCATGAATTTTCAAAGTTGGAAGCTACAGGCTGAAAATGTGTTTTCTGGGCAGAATTTGTTTCAAAGTTGTGGGTCAAAACTTTTTCAATTGGGAAAATATTTTGTTAAAATAAATTGATATTATCAAATTACAGTGTTTAAGCTTTCATTGGGCTTTGGATTCATTCAATTTAGGTTAGAATTGAATTTTTTATGAATTTTACAAATTGAAGGTAGCAAGCTGAAAAATCTGTTTTGCGGATTGAAAATTTAGGGCGATTTTATTTCGGTGGTAATTGGGATTTTCATTCCAATTGAGGTAGGGAATGTTTTAGGATTATTTGTGTGTTGTATTGTGTGTTTGACATGATTATATAACATATATGTATGCCTTGTATCAAATCTAGAAAGTTAGTAATTTTTATTTCTTTGTATAAGATTTAAAATTTATGATGATGTATAACTTTGATTTGAATTGTAACATGCTAGGAAATTATGCTTAGATATGTTGGTTAACATATATTAAATTTGGATCATTTGATTAAGAATTATAACTTTTATTTAATATTTATCTTTAGTGATAGTTTAATTCACATGGTTGTATCAAGCATTAAATCAAGTTGTAATGTGGCATTTAAATAGGCCTTGGCATGTTCTCTAACATAGATTAAATTGAGGGCATTTGGAATTGTTTAAAAATCTAGAGGAAATTAATTAATTAGCTTGATTAATTTTGTTTTAAGTGTTTTAATCACTTAACTTGTCAATTGATGTTATATATATGATGACCATGACATGTCTTTCAATATATATTAAATTGAGATTATTTGGATTAACTTGGAATTTAGAGAATTTAACTATTTATGTTTAATTAAATTCTACTTTATTACTCCATGGATTTAATTGCATTTTGGAAGTTGTTTCTATATTTAAATCATGGATTTGGATTTGATGTATGTTCACTTGATTACTTTTGAGCATTGGATAATATAGTTGTTACTTTTATATTCATGAGAATATGTTTTTCCTTATTGAATATATTGTTGCTATATGTAAGGAATTGCACACTTTGTATTTGACATCTTACATGCCATAGTAGTTGTAAATTTTGAGCATGTATTGTATAAGTTTCCAAAATTTGGATTGTGCTTGGTAAATTGTTGATATCTTGTATATACATGTTGATATATATACGTTGTTGCACAATTTGTTGATTTTGGAAACTTGGGGATGTCGTTGTTTGGCTACGGCTAGGACTTGGTTCTAGTACGGGGGATTGTCCCTCTATATAGTCTAGTGCGCACATAGGGAGGTTACCCATGGGCTAGTAACCCTAAAGTAACTATGTTGTAGGTCTGATCCGGCGTGACGTCCGAGTATCCACTTTATTTGATTTCGTATTTCATTTCAAGTTGATAACTAGATGATATCGTAACTTGTTGTTCCTTATTTGATTTCCTATTTTGAGCTTAAGATGTAGTTTTGTGAAAGCATGCTTCATGCGTTGTATTGGAGGTTCTATTGTTGGTTAAATTGCATCGATATCATAATTTGTGTTTTGATGTTCAAATGTAGTTTAGGAATGACCTTATAGATTCATTTTGAATATAGACGTTAGGTGGCATGACCCACACTTGTTGTTTTCGTATTTTAGATTTCAAGTTGAAGACTTTGAGAATCTATATCTTATTGCCTTGTATGACATGTTTCCATGTTGTTTGAATTGCATGAACAATGTGATTATGATATAAATGATCTAGGTAGCTTAGGATGCTCCCTGGGTCTCATCTTGACATAGACGTTAGGTGGCATGAACCCCTTTAACATGTTTCACCATAAGGTGATAAAATTGTAAAATGCTAGGTCGATGCATGCTCATCTCATACGAGTAGCTTTATGTTACTCACCCCTACGATATTGGGGCATATTTCAGGTACATGACTCAGGATTTGAAGATTCCATTGCTCCTTGGATGGCTTACAGTTTCTAAGTTTCTATTTTATGCAAGTGTTAGCATAAGATGCCTCTTTGTAGCCCTATTTGTTTAAACTTGTATTCATTGATTCGTATATGTAAAGTGTACGTAAGTGCACTCTTTTCAATGTATTTAACATGTATGAGATGAGGCCGGAGGCCAATGACATGTATCTCGTTTTCTATGCACTTATGTTTTCAAAGTTTATTAGGAAAATATTAGAAAATGTTAAGTCATTGTTTCATAACTTTCGTATCGGGTGTTGGAATTTCATATCTTTTCTGCCTGGACTCAGAATCAGACGATTCTTGAGTCTAATTTTGTTCATTTTTCGTTGTCCTTCAAATGGTGTGCACGGTGGCACCCTTTTCAGTGAGAAATAACCATTTTGCCCTTAGTTCATCTCTTTCGGCTTAGGCATTCTTGCTTCATTTGCTTGACTCATTTGAGTTCCGTGGCTTCATGGAGAGTCATTTTGGGGCCTTAGGGATGACGTACATCTCTTGAGGTCATTTGGCTTCTTTCGCTTCCGCATTTCGGGTTCGTTATTGGGTCAACTTCCGGTTCATCACTAACGCACCGGGTTGAGAAATCCAGGTCTTTACAATTGACTTCAGTAGATACAGAGTGGTTGAAACTAGGAGTAGGATGGGGTCTGAGGCGAAAGCGATAAAGACCCGAAGGAGTAAAGGAGTACGTTATCGAGTTCTTTGCTAGAAGCAGAACTTGGGATCGAAGGTTTAGTTTCGGGGTTGGCATTACTTAGAAAGTATAAGCCAAGGAAAGATTAAGGTGTAGGTGTTAGGTCACCGCATTTCGGTGCCAACACAATTTTAGTTGTTCTCAAAAAGGAGACAAGCGAAAAATAGGAATTGTTGGTCTCTCCTTGGAATGTCGCTACACCACAAGCTTAAGAGTGTGAATTTTATGGCGAGGGCCAAGAGTTTTACATTTATAGAAGCCACTACTACCTTTCACTATAAATATAGCTAGGGCGAGTAGGGATCGTCCCAAGGGATTGGAGTCGTACTTGATTGTGGAATCGCAATTAGGGTTAGTAGGTCGAATAATCAAACAAATGGTTGGTTGGTTAATTAAACTAGAGAACAACTAAATTAAACTAAGTAATTGAATGTAA
The DNA here is from genome assembly GCF_030987335.1 of Cornus florida. Classification (NCBI taxonomy): domain Eukaryota; kingdom Viridiplantae; phylum Streptophyta; class Magnoliopsida; order Cornales; family Cornaceae; genus Cornus; species Cornus florida. The sequence goes on from NW_026775572.1 coordinate 30,214,596, forward strand.
CAAAGAGTAAGTAAGAGGGAGAGAGACCTTGGGGTTTAGAGGTCACCACCAAACAATGTTTTTCTACACTTCCAACAAGTGACTAATGAGGGTAAAATGTGTTGCAATATTTGTGTGTGTGTGTTTGGTTGATTCAATTAGCAAGGGTGACCAATTAAGCATACATTGTCTAATCAATATGTGAAAAGCACAATATATCTAGCAATTAAGTATATATTGTCTAAATAGCATGTAAAAAGCATAACATATCTAGTAAGTCATTAATCCTATCATTAAGTTCACAAGCCAAATACACCACAAGGTTAGAGACATATGCTACTTGCATTCAAAAGTATGGAACATCAAACAATTAGCATGGATTGTCCTCTTATCTAACAACTATGCTATTACTACACTACAATTAAACTAATGACATGAAATTAAACTAACTAAGCTAAGGGAGAGGCATAATCCATCAAGAAATGAGCATGGACCATCTAAAAAATCACAAGAGCATTCTTTTAAGCACAATGTTTTGACTATCCCTAAATCCATAGCATTAATACACATAGACATGCATCAATTACTTAAGAAAAAGAGGCCAACACATGAAAATCTATTCTAGCATACATAGACATATGGATAGAATGACATGATCAACTGGAAGCATTAAACCACATAAATCATTGAATAAATAAGATATATATATATCAAAATGTCAAAACATTAATTATAACACTAATCCCTCAATAATACACAAGATTAAGATAAAGAAAGCATGATTGGGGCTAACTCTAGCCCTAAGAGGATGTCTAGCCACTCATGGTGATGTTGCTCTAACCCTCAAGGGCTAATTCCATGGTTGAAATCTGCTCCTTGTTGATGAAGAACTCCAATGGTGTCTCTAGCCTCCTCTTCCTCTAGGTTTCCTCTCTAAGAGATGATATGAAAATCATATTGGCTCCTTTGTAAAAAGTAATCATTATCCTTATATAGGTAGGTCAAAATGACACCTAAAATGATCTGGGGTCGTGCACACAATGTTCCCTAATGATTGGATAAAGGACAACTTTCAATGAGATGGAATTTTAACTTTTCGCACTAGAGGAAGTTCGATCGATCGAACCTTGGACTTGGATCGATCGAACTGGTTGAGATCTATCGAACTTAGGCTGGATCGATCCAACTGGCTGAGCTTTTTGGAAAAAGACAAATCTGAGATATTTTGGGAGATATTTATGGGAAAAGGACAAAAGTGGTTAGTGGGTGGTACAGTTGTGGATAGGATTAATCATTTGAATAAGGACAAAAGTGTTAGATCGATCGAAGGATGGTGTTGGATTGATCGAACTTTTGGACTTTATGCTTTTGGGTCTAGGCTTGGATCTATCTTTGAAGTGCTGAGATTGATCATTGTTCGATCGATCGAACCTTGAACTTAGATCGATCGAACTTTGCTACTTGTCACCTTTGGCTTCATTTGCTTCTTTCTTTCTCCACTTTGCTCTTTTCTTTGTTTAATCCCAGAATTGCTTCAATTAAGCTCTTATTTGGCTGAGTTAGCTTATTTTCGGGCTAAGTGCCTGAAAATGGAAATAATACGAAACCAATCTAAAACGGCAAAGTAAGATAGATAAAGGTACTAGAATGCCTAAGCTTAAAGGGTTTAAATAAGCACTTTTCAGCGCTCATCACACTCCCAAACTTAAATATTGCTAGTCCCTAGCAATGAACTAGAGAGTAAAGGAATGAAATGAACAACTATACAACTATGAACTAGAAAATAATAAATGGATAACGCCATTTTCGTAGGAAACACGATTACACTTAGCACATGCAACAAGCCTTTTAAACCCCTAGGTTACCCCTAGTGGACGAGTGAAGTCTTGTGAGGATTTCCAGAAATGGTGCCCACAAACATTAAGCTCATTCTTTCAAAAGAGGCACCAATATTGCAAACAAGCATTGGGAGAAAAACTACCTCAAGTATACAATTTCTCAACCATTTCCAAGAAATCTCTCAATATCTCAACATCAAGTAAGCAAGTCTGGTCCTCCACACATCAAGAAAATGATCATGCAAATCAAAACAACTCTAGAATCCTTTTGAGTGGACCGATATCAAATGTGTTGCTATCTTAGCCAACTAAAGAATTAATCACATCCTTACCCTCAAATTAGCACACAAATCTAGTACCGATCATCAAGACAAAAAGTAGACCTTTTATTAAAGCTTTATTCATCTAAGTGCGCTTATTCTTTTCACTAGATTTTTTTTTTTATTTATTTTTTATTTTTATAGGATCAAAGATGGAAGTATAGTACAATGTCTTGATCTATTAATCTTTCTAGTGATTCATGAGGTCGAGCGTTAGGTCAATGACTCCCAAACCAGACGGCTTTAGGGCATTAGGTATTTAAATACCCCTACGGACTTACAAGCTCAAATCAACTAGGCTACAAATCAAGACAATAACCATCTAATCATTTCTTACTTCTCACCTTTTGGGAGAAGTCCTCACTTTTTTATTACTTTTGCAACAACTTTTTTTTTTTTTCGAATAAACAAGTTCAATTATTAACCTAGAGTTTGGGCCCTCCACTTTTCGGCGCGAGAAGTTCAGTGCTTGATGAGGCTAGAATCCCAACTACTTAGTGAAAAGGGGTAGTTATCCACCTTTATTAAGAATGAAAGCTTTCAATGCACTACTAGCTCAATTAGGATATAACCAATTCAATAATCAACAAAGCATGTACCCCACAAATGAATACTAGTGTGCGTCTGTGCTAGTGTAGAATCCTAGAATGAATCTCAAAACAATCACAAAATAAAGATGATGTGGACCACAAGTGCAAGCATGATATCAATTTTTAAAAAAATTTACTCCTAAATGGCATCCCTAAGGCATACAAGAAGTATTAGACTCTCAAGTCAAGCAATTTTTAAATTTTAAGCAATATAGTCCTCAAAAGATCAAAATCATAGCTAGATTGTAACGACCCGGTCATTTGCCTTCCTTTCCTTTTTCCTGAAATTTTACGAATGAATTTTTTTCGTTTAATTTTCTTTTCTGAGCTCTGTTTCGTGTCGCTTAGTGTCATCTCGAGTGCTCAGAATTGGTTTATGAGACTTTTTCATGTGAATTGACAACTTCCTTTGAGGATCGAGTCATTTTCGCATTTTTCGTTTTTCGGATACTATGCGTTATTTCGTCTTTTCCATATGATGTCATTTTCCCTATTTCGTCTTATCTCCGTTTGTCAATTTTTGGCACAACCTCACTTCTCATGCTCGAAGTTGGTTTTTGATTTCACGTGCCTTCATCTTGAGTGTTTTCCTCGAAATACGTATCTTTACTTTTGCAAGAAAGTATTCTGGTTGCTCCCGATGTCCACAGGGGCATGGATGCACAATTCTTTAGAATCTTTTTGATTTCTTGGGTTATTTTTCATAAATATCTTTTGAAGATATTTTATTTCAGGGGCATCTAAGAAAATATCTTTTGGAAAATATTTTCAATCTGGGGCAATTTCGCAGTTAACCCTTTTTGTAGGGGTCATTGTGCAATTAACGAAAGTTTTTACAAAATATCTCGTGTGGAGCCTGGATCCTCGTACGGGATTCATTTTCACATTTTGTCCAGTCGTGGACTCTTAGAATTCTGTTCTGGTCATTTTTCTCAAGTTTCAGAGTTTCTGAACCTGATTGCCGCCAAACTTGTTTGGGGCATAACTTTTTTCTCGGAACTCAGTTTTTAACGCCATTTCTTCCGTTATTCATATTTTCTCATTTTAAATCTTTTTTGTTCACAGAGTTTTGCCGTTTGAGCGCGTTTGCTCAAAATCCACTTTTCCAGAACCGTAGGGCCCTTTCGGGGCACTTTTTGAGACTTACTATAAATATGGGACTTAAGAACAAAAAAATCAGATTTCTTCTTCTTATTCCTCTCCCATGGCCGGCCAAGCTCCCTCCCATGGCTGCCACTTTCTCTCTCCTCCTTTGATCCACTTTTCCTTGATGAAAAGTCTTCGGCCTTAACATTTGTTGTTCTCCTCGTCGTGCTCTACCATTACCCCTTATTAGAAACCATTTCTGACCAAATTTCGAGTTCGGGATTGAGGTCAAGTTTGGATTTTCATGGGGCTTCTTGGGGATTCATATAGATCGTGTTGTCCCCGACAAAACTTAAGAGTTTCGTCGGATTCGGAGCCGTTTCAATTTGGTGGGGATTTGGGATTTTCATCCCAAATTGAGGTAGGAGGTGTTATATGTTTAATTCTTGTTATATAACATGCTATTGATGCTTATACAACTTGATTGCATGCTTAAATATGAAATCTAGAGATTTTATTATTTAATTTTCTTGTATTGGATTTGATTTTCCCGGTTGCTTATGACTTGTTTTAAACATGTAGCATGGTAATATAATGCTCTATAATATGGTCATTGACATATATTAAATTAAGGGAATTTAAACAAGTATTAAAGATTTTATTTAATATTTATCTTGAATAAAATATTAAATCATGTGGCCTTACCTAGCTCAAAATCAATATGTGTTAGCATATTAAATTAGGCCTTAGCATGCTCTCCAACATAGTTGAATTTGAAAGTAATTGGAGGTGTTTTGAAAATTAGTAATTATTAATTAATTTAATTAATTAATTTACCCCAAGTGCACTATTCACTCTATTTGAATTCCGACTTGATATTCTTGATTTACATGCCATATAGCTTCACATATATTTGATTTAGAATATTCGGTTAGGTTTTGAAACCTTTTATTTAATTAAATTCCATGTTTAAGATTTAATCCTCATGGTGATATACAACTTGAAATTGTATTGTGGCATGTTAGAAAATTAAGTTTTGGTATGGTTGTTCACATGTATTAAATTGGGATTTATTGCATAAGAATTGCAACTTTTGCTTTATATTTAACTTTAGTGAAAGTTTAATTCGCATGGTCGTAAATTGAATGAAATAAACTTGTAATGTGATATTACATTAGTTCTTGGCATGTTTTCCAACATAGGTTAATTTGAGAGCATTTGGTTAAGTTTGAAAATTTAGAGATTTTAATTAAAAGAATTAATTAAAATCTATTTTGTGGTCCCATTAGCTTAATTAAGGTTTTAACTTGATATTTGTATTGGCCATGACTTGTTTACTAGTATATATTAATTTGGGACTATCTGAAGTTGTTTTAACTTGATATTTGTATTGGCCATGACTTGTTTACTAGTATATATTAATTTGGGACTATCTGAAGTTGTTTTAGAACATTGGGATTTAAATTAGCATGATTTAATTAAAGTTCTACTTTGTTGTTCTAACAACCTAATTGAGTTTTAGAATGGATATAAGTGATGACCTTGCCATGCCCTTTAGCATGTATTAAATTGAGGTTAATTGAAATTGAATCAGAAATCTAGAGAATTTAATTGTGTTTATCTATTTAAATTCTATCAAATTGTTCCATGATCGAGTTCTATAAATTTGAAAAATCGCAACTCATTGCTTCACCATGGTTGCATCGGGTGTGGGAATTCCATTCTCATTCTTTCATAGGGTCTCACTAATCTTGTATGAAGTGTGGCCAAGGGCCAAATGGTCAATTGACTCCATTTTGTATTTTTGCATTCCATGTTTTCCATTCCAAGTCCATTTTGCCTTTTTGCCCGTTGGGGGGTCGAATTTTGCATCGGTTATGTTTTTCAGCCATGGACCATTGTAGCGCATCTAAATAGGTAAGTTAATTTTGCATGCATAGTCGTTTCCGGGCAAAACCTCATCGTTTGTGTTTTGAGCCTCCAACGGACTCATTTTGCGTTTTTGTTGCATATTCTAATCTAGGAATATTCTAGACTTTTAAATTCAGTTTTATTTCCTTCTTTTAGCATGGTTGAATAGAAAACATGATTTTAGGGGGGGTTTCTTTTTTGTGTTTTTCCAGAAAATGTCGTCTTGGTATCGGAAATCGCATACGAAGTTCAGCTCTGAGTTTTTAAATTTAGCAGCTTTTTGGACCCTCTGGACCACTTTTCTTGGGAGGGCATTTTGGGCATTACAAAGCGACTTTTTTTAAATTTTGCACTCAATTCATGTAGAAAACTCGATTTTGAGGGGGGTTTCTTCTTTGTGTTTTTCCAAAAAATGTCATCTTGGCCCTCAAATTTCCATTTTTCCCGGAAAAACCCTTTGCTGCCAGGTTTTTGGGTCGCACTCTTACTGCCTCTTCACATCTAAACGGTTAGATGGGATCTCGTAACCGGTTAGATGAGTGTGGGCAGAATTTTTTTCACTGTTTTTGGCCTCCTAACTGGTTAGAAAGGTCTCCTAACCGGTTAGATGGTCATGGGTTGCCTCTTTTGGACCGTTTTGCCCCTTCTTCTTCCGTTAGCCATATCTTCTTCATCCGGGCTCCGAATCAAGCGATTTTTGAGTCTAAGTTCATTAATTTTTCATTGTATTTCCAATGGTGTGCTCGGTGACACACTCTTTTAGGCTAGAAATGTCATTTTTGCCCCTAGGTTCATTCTTGTTCGTTTTTGAAACGTGGCTTCCACATTTGATTCCTTTGGGTTCCGTGACCTCGTTGAAGGTCACATTGGTGTCTTAGAGTCATGTTATATCTCTAGAGACCGTTGTTTATCTTTTGCTTCCGCATTTTGGATCCGTTATCGGGTCATCTTTTGGTTCATCACTGACGCACCGGGTTGAAAAACTTGGGCCGTCACAGGTGGTATCAGAGCGTCCGGGTTCGAATTCCTTGGACGACGGGTTTGGGTGCATATCATGCTCATGTTGTTTTGCTTTGATATGTCATTTGTATCTTGATAACATGCCTTGTTTGATAACATGTCTTGTATGATAACATATTAATATGCTTAAATGTTGTGAGACGCCTATTATTATTGTTACGCATGCTTTCGGTGTATATGTGCTTCCTGATAACATGGTCTAGGTTAGTATCATGTCTTGGTGTGATGTCATGTTTGTGTGCTTGTGTTGGCATGACTGTATGCTATGTATGTCGGCATACCTTACGTTTTTCATTCACGTGTATTGTCGTACCATTTACTTACATGTTTCTTGATAACATGTTTTGAGTTGACAACATGTCTGTTTGCTTATGTGGCAACTTGTTTAGAAGCATACTTTGACTGTCTTAGTATATGATAAATGCTTGTTTACCTTAGCACATGGTACCTGTTTGTCATCTTAACATGTGGTATATGCTTGTCTACCTGAGAATATTGTATACGCTTGTTCATCTTGACATGATTATATGCAGCATATCATCATGCTTTACGTCCTTCTCCTGTATACTTTGACATGTTTTATGTGATCTTACTACTTGTGTGAGTAGATAGTCTGTTGCTATGTTGTATGCTAGCTGTCCCCTTTTATGTTTAGTTTTGGCATTGTCTCTTAGGATCTGTCGTATCCCTTGGATGCATTCTTGTTTCACCAGTTTCTCCTTAGATAGGAGAAATTCATTCTGTAAGGACCTATGTCGGGAACCTTCTTGTCTGTTTTGTCGATTGATGCGAGTAAGGCTCATGTGAGCGTAGAGGACTGCGATTCACTTTTTTTTTTTCCTTGTCTGGTGAATTGAGACGTGGGCCAAGGAGGCACCATTTCATTTCCTTTTCCTTCGTGCCTTCTAGATCTAAGGCCTTAAGCGTAATGGTGCCAGTGTCATTGTTGTTAGAGTTTTGGGATTAACTACCCCAAGTCTCGCAGATGCCTGGTTTTCGTAGTGCCTTTGGTAATGACCATTTTCGACATTGATGTCATTTGTATCGAAAAGTTCCCTTCTGGAGCATGTTACAAACTAGTGCCTTATACTGTCATGCTACCTTACTAATGAGTAAGTGTGGGCGAGTTCTGGTCACTGTTCGTACTGCACTGTCACTCTATTCTTTTATCATGTTTCAACATTTTGTTGTCTTGGGATTCTCTCGGTAGTTGACGTTGAGTTAACATGCCGATTCGTATGAGGTGTTGTCTCAGTTCATGGTTTCGCATTCCTTCAGTTGATCTTTAGACTTCAAGATTTGTCCTTCAGTGCGTTGTGAGCTGTCCTTTGATTTGACCTTTTGTTCTGTCATTATTCTGTTCTCTCTGGTATATTCCTAATTTCGGGGACGAAATTTCTTTAAGGAGGGTAGGTTGTAACGACCCGGTCATTTGCCTTCCTTTCATTTTTCCTGAAATTTTACGAATGAATTTTTTTAGTTTAATTTTCTTTTCTGAGCTCCGTTTCGTGTCGCTTAGTGTCATCTCGAGTGCTCAGAATTGGTTTATGAGACTTTTTCATGTGAATTGACAACTTCCTTTGAGGATCGAGTCATTTTCGCATTTTTCGTTTTTCGGACACTATGCGTTATTTCGTCTTTTCCATATTATGTCATTTTCCCTATTTCGTCTTATCTCCGTTTGTCAATTTTTGGCACAACCTCACTTCTCATGCTCGAAGTTGGTTTTTGATTTCACGTGCCTTCATCTTGAGTGTTTTCCTCGAAATACGTATCTTTACTTTTGCAAGAAAGTATTCTGGTTGCTCCCGATGTCCACAGGGGCATGGATGCACAATTCTTTAGAATCTTTTTGATTTCTTGGGGTGTTTTTCATAAATATCTTTTGAAGATATTTTATTTCAGGGGCATCTAAGAAAATATCTTTTGGAAAATATTTTCAATCTGGGGCAATTTCGCAGTTAACCCTTTTTGTAGGGGTCATTGTGCAATTAACGAAAGTTTTTACAAAATATCTCGTGTGGAGCCTGGATCCTCGTACGGGATTCATTTTCACATTTTGTCCAGTCGTGGACTCTTAGAATTCCGTTCTGGTCATTTTTCTCAAGTTTCAGAGTTTCTGAACCTAGTTGCCGCCGAACTTGTTTGGGGCATAACTTTTTTCTCGGAACTCAGTTTTTAACGCCATTTCTTCCGTTATTCATATTTTCTCATTTTAAATCTTTTTTGTTCACAGAGTTTTGCTGTTTGAGCGCGTTTCCTCAAAATCCACTTTTCCAGAACCGTAGGGCCCTTTCGGGGCACTTTTTGAGGCTTACTATAAATATGGGACTTAAGAACAAAAAAATCAGATTTCTTCTTCTTATTCCTCTCCCATGGCCGGCCAAGCTCCCTCCCATGGCTGCCACTTTCTCTCTCCTCCTTTGATCCACTTTTCCTTGATGAAAAGTCTTCGGCCTTAACATTTGTTGTTCTCCTCGTCGTGCTCTACCATTACCCCTTATTAGAAACCATTTCTGACCAAATTTCGAGTTCGGGATTGAGGTCAAGTTTGGATTTTCATGGGGCTTCTTGGGGATTCATATAGATCGTGTTGTCCCCGACAAAACTTAAGAGTTTCGTCGGATTCGGAGCCGTTTCAATTTGGTGGGGATTTGGGATTTTCATCCCAAATTGAGGTAGGAGGTGTTATATGTTTAATTCTTGTTATATAACATGCTATTGATGCTTATACAACTTGATTGCATGCTTAAATATGAAATCTAGAGATTTTATTATTTAATTTTCTTGTATTGGATTTGATTTTCCCGGTTGCTTATGACTTGTTTTAAACATGTAGCATGGTAATATAATGCTCTATAATATGGTCATTGACATATATTAAATTAAGGGAATTTAAACAAGTATTAAAGATTTTATTTAATATTTATCTTGAATAAAATATTAAATCATGTGGCCTTACCTAGCTCAAAATCAATATGTGTTAGCATATTAAATTAGGCCTTAGCATGCTCTCCAACATAGTTGAATTTGAAAGTAATTGGAGGTGTTTTGAAAATTAGTAATTATTAATTAATTTAATTAATTAATTTACCCCAAGTGCACTATTCACTCTATTTGAATTCCGACTTGATATTCTTGATTTACATGCCATATAGCTTCACATATATTTGATTTAGAATATTCGGTTAGGTTTTGAAACCTTTTATTTAATTAAATTCCATGTTTAAGATTTAATCCTCATGGTGATATACAACTTGAAATTGTATTGTGGCATGTTAGAAAATTAAGTTTTGGTATGGTTGTTCACATGTATTAAATTGGGATTTATTGCATAAGAATTGCAACTTTTGCTTTATATTTAACTTTAGTGAAAGTTTAATTCGCATGGTCGTAAATTGAATGAAATAAACTTGTAATGTGATATTACATTAGTTCTTGGCATGTTTTCCAACATAGGTTAATTTGAGAGCATTTGGTTAAGTTTGAAAATTTAGAGATTTTAATTAAAAGTATTAATTAAAATCTATTTTGTGGTCCCATTAGCTTAATTAAGGTTTTAACTTGATATTTGTATTGGCCATGACTTGTTTACTAGTATATATTAATTTGGGACTATCTGAAGTTGTTTTAACTTGATATTTGTATTGGCCATGACTTGTTTACTAGTATATATTAATTTGGGACTATCTGAAGTTGTTTTAGAACATTGGGATTTAAATTAGCATGATTTAATTAAAGTTCTACTTTGTTGTTCTAACAACCTAATTGAGTTTTAGAATGGATATAAGTGATGACCTTGCCATGCCCTTTAGCATGTATTAAATTGAGGTTAATTGAAATTGAATCAGAAATCTAGAGAATTTAATTGTGTTTATCTATTTAAATTCTATCAAATTGTTCCATGATCGAGTTCTATAAATTTGAAAAATCGCAACTCATTGCTTCACCATGGTTGCATCGGGTGTGGGAATTCCATTCTCATTCTTTCATAGGGTCTCACTAATCTTGTATGAAGTGTGGCCAAGGGCCAAATGGTCAATTGACTCCATTTTGTATTTTTGCATTCCATGTTTTCCATTCCAAGTCCATTTTGCCTTTTTGCCCGTTGGGGGGTCGAATTTTGCATCGGCTATGTTTTTCAGCCATGGACCATTGTAGCGCATCTAAATAGGTAAGTTAATTTTGCATGCATAGTCGTTTCCGGGCAAAACCTCATCGTTTGTGTTTTGAGCCTCCAACGGACTCATTTTGCGTTTTTGTTGCATATTCTAATCTAGGAATATTCTAGACTTTTAAATTCAGTTTTATTTCCTTCTTTTAGCATGGTTGAATAGAAAACATGATTTTAGGGGGGGTTTCTTTTTTGTGTTTTTCCAGAAAATGTCGTCTTGGTATCGGAAATCGCATACGAAGTTCAGCTCTGAGTTTTTAAATTTAGCAGCTTTTTGGACCCTCTGGACCACTTTTCTTGGGAGGGCATTTTGGGCATTACAAAGCGACTTTTTTTAAATTTTGCACTCAATTCATGTAGAAAACTCGATTTTGAGGGGGGTTTCTTCTTTGTGTTTTTCCAAAAAATGTCATCTTGGCCCTTTGCTGCCAGGTTTTTGGGTCGCACTCTTACTGCCTCTTCACATCTAAACGGTTAGATGGGATCTCGTAACCGGTTAGATGAGTGTGGGCAGAATTTTTTTCACTGTTTTTGGCCTCCTAACTGGTTAGAAAGGTCTCCTAACCGGTTAGATGGTCATGGGTTGCCTTTTTTGGACCGTTTTGCCCCTTCTTCTTCCGTTAGCCATATCTTCTTCATCCGGGCTCCGAATCAAGCGATTTTTGAGTCTAAGTTCATTAATTTTTCATTGTATTTCCAATGGTGTGCTCGGTGACACACTCTTTTAGGCTAGAAATGTCATTTTTGCCCCTAGGTTCATTCTTGTTCGTTTTTGAAACGTGGCTTCCACATTTGATTCCTTTGGGTTCCGTGACCTCGTTGAAGGTCACATTGGTGTCTTAGAGTCATGTTATATCTCTAGAGACCGTTGTTTATCTTTTGCTTCCGCATTTTGGATCCGTTATCGGGTCATCTTTTGGTTCATCACTGACGCACCGGGTTGAAAAACTTGGGCCGTCACAGGTGGTATCAGAGCGTCCGGGTTCGAATTCCTTGGACGACGGGTTTGGGTGCATATCATGCTCATGTTGTTTTGCTTTGATATGTCATTTGTATCTTGATAACATGCCTTGTTTGATAACATGTCTTGTATGATAACATATTAATATGCTTAAATGTTGTGAGACGCCTATTATTATTGTTACGCATGCTTTCGGTGTATATGTGCTTCCTGATAACATGGTCTAGGTTAGTATCATGTCTTGGTGTGACGTCATGTTTGTGTGCTTGTGTTGGCATGACTGTATGCTATGTATGTCGGCATACCTTACGTTTTTCATTCACGTGTATTGTCGTACCATTTACTTACATGTTTCTTGATAACATGTTTTGAGTTGACAACATGTCTGTTTGCTTATGTGGCAACTTGTTTAGAAGCATACTTTGACTGTCTTAGTATATGATAAATGCTTGTTTACCTTAGCACATGGTACCTGTTTGTCATCTTAACATGTGGTATATGCTTGTCTACCTGAGAATATTGTATACGCTTGTTCATCTTGACATGATTATATGCAGCATATCATCATGCTTTACGTCCTTCTCCTGTATACTTTGACATGTTTTATGTGATCTTACTACTTGTGTGAGTAGATAGTCTGTTGCTATGTTGTATGCTAGCTGTCCCCTTTTATGTTTAGTTTTGGCATTGTCTCTTAGGATCTGTCGTATCCCTTGGATGCATTCTTGTTTCACCAGTTTCTCCTTAGATAGGAGAAATTCATTCTGTAAGGACCTATGTCGGGAACCTTCTTGTCTGTTTTGTCGATTGATGCGAGTAAGGCTCATGTGAGCGTAGAGGACTGCGATTCACTTTTTTTTTTCCTTGTCTGGTGAATTGAGACGTGGGCCAAGGAGGCACCATTTCATTTCCTTTTCCTTCGTGCCTTCTAGATCTAAGGCCTTAAGCGTAATGGTGCCAGTGTCATTGTTGTTAGAGTTTTGGGATTAACTACCCCAAGTCTCGCAGATGCCTGGTTTTCGTAGTGCCTTTGGTAATGACCATTTTCGACATTGATGTCATTTGTATCGAAAAGTTCCCTTCTGGAGCATGTTACAAACTAGTGCCTTATACTGTCATGCTACCTTACTAATGAGTAAGTGTGGGCGAGTTCTGGTCACTGTTCGTACTGCACTGTCACTCTATTCTTTTATCATGTTTCAACATTTTGTTGTCTTGGGATTCTCTCGGTAGTTGACGTTGAGTTAACATGCCGATTCGTATGAGGTGTTGTCTCAGTTCATGGTTTCGCATTCCTTCAGTTGATCTTTAGACTTCAAGATTTGTCCTTCAGTGCGTTGTGAGCTGTCCTTTGATTTGACCTTTTGTTCTGTCATTATTCTGTTCTCTCTGGTATGTTCCTAATTTCGGGGACGAAATTTCTTTAAGGAGGGTAGGTTGTAACGACCCGGTCATTTGCCTTCCTTTCATTTTTCCTGAAATTTTACGAATGAATTTTTTTAGTTTAATTTTCTTTTCTGAGCTCTGTTTCGTGTCGCTTAGTGTCATCTCGAGTGCTCAGAATTGGTTTATGAGACTTTTTCATGTGAATTGACAACTTCCTTTGAGGATCGAGTCATTTTCGCATTTTTCGTTTTTCGGACACTATGCGTTATTTCGTCTTTTCCATATTATGTCATTTTCCCTATTTCGTCTTATCTCCGTTTGTCAATTTTTGGCACAACCTCACTTCTCATGCTCGAAGTTGGTTTTTGATTTCACGTGCCTTCATCTTGAGTGTTTTCCTCGAAATACGTATCTTTACTTTTGCAAGAAAGTATTCTGGTTGCTCCCGATGTCCACAGGGGCATGGATGCACAATTCTTTAGAATCTTTTTGATTTCTTGGGGTGTTTTTCATAAATATCTTTTGAAGATATTTTATTTCAGGGGCATCTAAGAAAATATCTTTTGGAAAATATTTTCAATCTGGGGCAATTTCGCAGTTAACCCTTTTTGTAGGGGTCATTGTGCAATTAACGAAAGTTTTTACAAAATATCTCGTGTGGAGCCTGGATCCTCGTACGGGATTCATTTTCACATTTTGTCCAGTCGTGGACTCTTAGAATTCCGTTCTGGTCATTTTTCTCAAGTTTCAGAGTTTCTGAACCTGGTTGCCGCCGAACTTGTTTGGGGCATAACTTTTTTCTTGGAACTCAGTTTTTAACGCCATTTCTTCCGTTATTCATATTTTCTCATTTTAAATCTTTTTTGTTCACAGAGTTTTGCCGTTTGAGTGCGTTTGCTCAAAATCCACTTTTCCAGAACCGTAGGGCCCTTTCGGGGCACTTTTTGAGACTTACTATAAATATGGGACTTAAGAACAAAAAAATCAGATTTCTTCTTCTTATTCCTCTCCCATGGCCGGCCAAGCTCCCTCCCATGGCTGCCACTTTCTCTCTCCTCCTTTGATCCACTTTTCCTTGATGAAAAGTATTCGGCCTTAACATTTGTTGTTCTCCTCGTCGTGCTCTACCATTACCCCTTATTAGAAACCATTTCTGACCAAATTTCGAGTTCGGGATTGAGGTCAAGTTTGGATTTTCATGGGGCTTCTTGGGGATTCATATAGATCGTGTTGTCCCCGACAAAACTTAAGAGTTTCGTCGGATTCGGAGCCGTTTCAATTTGGTGGGGATTTGGGATTTTCATCCCAAATTGAGGTAGGAGGTGTTATATGTTTAATTCTTGTTATATAACATGCTATTGATGCTTATACAACTTGATTGCATGCTTAAATATGAAATCTAGAGATTTTATTATTTAATTTTCTTGTATTGGATTTGATTTTCCTGGTTGCTTATGACTTGTTTTAAACATGTAGCATGGTAATATAATGCTCTATAATATGGTCATTGACATATATTAAATTAAGGGAATTTAAACAAGTGTTAAAGATTTTATTTAATATTTATCTTGAATAAAATATTAAATCATGTGGCCTTACCTAGCTCAAAATCAATATGTGTTAGCATATTAAATTAGGCCTTAGCATGCTCTCCAACATAGTTGAATTTGAAAGTAATTGGAGGTGTTTTGAAAATTAATAATTATTAATTAATTTAATTAATTAATTTACCCCAAGTGCACTATTCACTCTATTTGAATTCCGACTTGATATTCTTGATTTACATGCCATATAGCTTCACATATATTTGATTTAGAATATTCGGTTAGGTTTTAAAACCTTTTATTTAATTAAATTCCATGTTTAAGATTTAATCCTCATGGTGATATACAACTTGAAATTGTATTGTGGCATGTTAGAAAATTAAGTTTTGGTATGGTTGTTCACATGTATTAAATTGGGATTTATTGCATAAGAATTGCAACTTTTGCTTTATATTTAACTTTAGTGAAAGTTTAATTCGCATGGTCGTAAATTGAATGAAATAAACTTGTAATGTGATATTACATTAGTTCTTGGCATGTTTTCCAACATAGGTTAATTTGAGAGCATTTGGTTAAGTTTGAAAATTTAGAGATTTTAATTAAAAGAATTAATTAAAATCTATTTTGTGGTCCCATTAGCTTAATTAAGGTTTTAACTTGATATTTGTATTGGCCATGACTTGTTTACTAGTATATATTAATTTGGGACTATCTGAAGTTGTTTTAACTTGATATTTGTATTGGTCATGACTTGTTTACTAGTATATATTAATTTGGGACTATCTGAAGTTGTTTTAGAACATTGGGATTTAAATTAGCATGATTTAATTAAAGTTCTACTTTGTTGTTCTAACAACCTAATTGAGTTTTAGAATGGATATAAGTGATGACCTTGCCATGCCCTTTAGCATGTATTAAATTGAGGTTAATTGAAATTGAATCAGAAATCTAGAGAATTTAATTGTGTTTATCTATTTAAATTCTATCAAATTGTTCCATGATCGAGTTCTATAAATTTGAAAAATCGCAACTCATTGCTTCACCATGGTTGCATCGGGTGTGGGAATTCCATTCTCATTCTTTCATAGGGTCTCACTAATCTTGTATGAAGTGTGGCCAAGGGCCAAATGGTCAATTGACTCCATTTTGTATTTTTGCATTCCATGTTTTCCATTCCAAGTCCATTTTGCCTTTTTGCCCGTTGGGGGGTCGAATTTTGCATCGGCTATGTTTTTCAGCCATGGACCATTGTAGCGCATCTAAATAGGTAAGTTAATTTTGCATGCATAGTCGTTTCCGGGCAAAACCTCATCGTTTGTGTTTTGAGCCTCCAACGGACTCATTTTGCGTTTTTGTTGCATATTCTAATCTAGGAATATTCTAGACTTTTAAATTCAGTTTTATTTCCTTCTTTTAGCATGGTTGAATAGAAAACATGATTTTAGGGGGGGTTTCTTTTTTGTGTTTTTCCAGAAAATGTCGTCTTGGTATCGGAAATCGCATACGAAGTTCAGCTCTGAGTTTTTAAATTTAGCAGCTTTTTGGACCCTCTGGACCACTTTTCTTGGGAGGGCATTTTGGGCATTACAAAGTGACTTTTTTTAAATTTTGCACTCAATTCATGTAGAAAACTCGATTTTGAGGGGGGTTTCTTCTTTGTGTTTTTCCAAAAAATGTCATCTTGGCCCTCAAATTTCCATTTTTCCCGAAAAAACCCTTTGCTGCCAGGTTTTTGGGTCGCACTCTTACTGCCTCTTCACATCTAAACGGTTAGATGGGATCTCGTAACCGGTTAGATGAGTGTGGGCAGAATTTTTTTCACTGTTTTTGGCCTCCTAACTGGTTAGAAAGGTCTCCTAACCGGTTAGATGGTCATGGGTTGCCTCTTTTGGACCGTTTTGCCCCTTCTTCTTCCGTTAGCCATATCTTCTTCATCCGGGCTCCGAATCAAGCGATTTTTGAGTCTAAGTTCATTAATTTTTCATTGTATTTCCAATGGTGTGCTCGGTGACACACTCTTTTAGGCTAGAAATGTCATTTTTGCCCCTAGGTTCATTCTTGTTCGTTTTTGAAACGTGGCTTCCACATTTGATTCCTTTGGGTTCCGTGACCTCGTTGAAGGTCACATTGGTGTCTTAGAGTCATGTTATATCTCTAGAGACCGTTGTTTATCTTTTGCTTCCGCATTTTGGATCCGTTATCGGGTCATCTTTTGGTTCATCACTGACGCACCGGGTTGAAAAACTTGGGCCGTCACAGGTGGTATCAGAGCGTCCGGGTTCGAATTCCTTGGACGACGGGTTTGGGTGCATATCATGCTCATGTTGTTTTGCTTTGATATGTCATTTGTATCTTGATAACATGCCTTGTTTGATAACATGTCTTGTATGATAACATATTAATATGCTTAAATGTTGTGAGACGCCTATTATTATTGTTACGCATGCTTTCGGTGTATATGTGCTTCCTGATAACATGGTCTAGGTTAGTATCATGTCTTGGTGTGACGTCATGTTTGTGTGCTTGTGTTGGCATGACTGTATGCTATGTATGTCGGCATACCTTACGTTTTTCATTCACGTGTATTGTCGTACCATTTACTTACATGTTTCTTGATAACATGTTTTGAGTTGACAACATGTCTGTTTGCTTATGTGGCAACTTGTTTAGAAGCATACTTTGACTGTCTTAGTATATGATAAATGCTTGTTTACCTTAGCACATGGTACCTGTTTGTCATCTTAACATGTGGTATATGCTTGTCTACCTGAGAATATTGTATACGCTTGTTCATCTTGACATGATTATATGCAGCATATCATCATGCTTTACGTCCTTCTCCTGTATACTTTGACATGTTTTATGTGATCTTACTACTTGTGTGAGTAGATAGTCTGTTGCTATGTTGTATGCTAGCTGTCCCCTTTTATGTTTAGTTTTGGCATTGTCTCTTAGGATCTGTCGTATCCCTTGGATGCATTCTTGTTTCACCAGTTTCTCCTTAGATAGGAGAAATTCATTCTGTAAGGACCTATGTCGGGAACCTTCTTGTCTGTTTTGTCGATTGATGCGAGTAAGGCTCATGTGAGCGTAGAGGACTGCGATTCACTTTTTTTTTTTCCTTGTCTGGTGAATTGAGACGTGGGCCAAGGAGGCACCATTTCATTTCCTTTTCCTTCGTGCCTTCTAGATCTAAGGCCTTAAGCGTAATGGTGCCAGTGTCATTGTTGTTAGAGTTTTGGGATTAACTACCCCAAGTCTCGCAGATGCCTGGTTTTCGTAGTGCCTTTGGTAATGACCATTTTCGACATTGATGTCATTTGTATCGAAAAGTTCCCTTCTGGAGCATGTTACAAACTAGTGCCTTATACTGTCATGCTACCTTACTAATGAGTAAGTGTGGGCGAGTTCTGGTCACTGTTCGTACTGCACTGTCACTCTATTCTTTTATCATGTTTCAACATTTTGTTGTCTTGGGATTCTCTCGGTAGTTGACGTTGAGTTAACATGCCGATTCGTATGAGGTGTTGTCTCAGTTCATGGTTTCGCATTCCTTCAGTTGATCTTTAGACTTCAAGATTTGTCCTTCAGTGCGTTGTGAGCTGTCCTTTGATTTGACCTTTTGTTCTGTCATTATTCTGTTCTCTCTGGTATGTTCCTAATTTCGGGGACGAAATTTCTTTAACGAGGGTAGGTTGTAACGACCCGGTCATTTGCCTACCTTTCATTTTTCCTGAAATTTTACGAATGAATTTTTTTAGTTTAATTTTCTTTTCTGAGCTCCGTTTCGTGTCGCTTAGTGTCATCTCGAGTGCTCAGAATTGGTTTATGAGACTTTTTCATGTGAATTGACAACTTCCTTTGAGGATCGAGTCATTTTCGCATTTTTCGTTTTTCGGACACTATGCGTTATTTCGTCTTTTCCATATTATGTCATTTTCCCTATTTCGTCTTATCTCCGTTTGTCAATTTTTGGCACAACCTCACTTCTCATGCTCGAAGTTGGTTTTTGATTTCACGTGCCTTCATCTTGAGTGTTTTCCTCGAAATACGTATCTTTACTTTTGCAAGAAAGTATTCTGGTTGCTCCCGATGTCCATAGGGGCATGGATGCACAATTCTTTAGAATCTTTTTGATTTCTTGGGGTGTTTTTCATAAATATCTTTTGAAGATATTTTATTTCAGGGGCATCTAAGAAAATATCTTTTGGAAAATATTTTCAATCTGGGGCAATTTCGCAGTTAACCCTTTTTTTAGGGGTCATTGTGCAATTAACGAAAGTTTTTACAAAATATCTCGTGTGGAGCCTGGATCCTCGTACGGGATTCATTTTCACATTTTGTCCAGTCGTGGACTCTTAGAATTCCGTTCTGGTCATTTTTCTCAAGTTTCAGAGTTTCTGAACCTGGTTGCCGCCGAACTTGTTTGGGGCATAACTTTTTTCTTGGAACTCAGTTTTTAACGCCATTTCTTCCGTTATTCATATTTTCTCATTTTAAATCTTTTTTGTTCACAGAGTTTTGCCGTTTGAGTGCGTTTGCTCAAAATCCACTTTTCCAGAACCGTAGGGCCCTTTCGGGGCACTTTTTGAGACTTACTATAAATATGGGACTTAAGAACAAAAAAATCAGATTTCTTCTTCTTATTCCTCTCCCATGGCCGGCCAAGCTCCCTCCCATGGCTGCCACTTTCTCTCTCCTCCTTTGATCCACTTTTCCTTGATGAAAAGTCTTCGGCCTTAACATTTGTTGTTCTCCTCGTCGTGCTCTACCATTACCCCTTATTAGAAACCATTTCTGACCAAATTTCGAGTTCGGGATTGAGGTCAAGTTTGGATTTTCATGGGGCTTCTTGGGGATTCATATAGATCGTGTTGTCCCCGACAAAACTTAAGAGTTTCGTCGGATTCGGAGCCGTTTCAATTTGGTGGGGATTTGGGATTTTCATCCCAAATTGAGGTAGGAGGTGTTATATGTTTAATTCTTGTTATATAACATGCTATTGATGCTTATACAACTTGATTGCATGCTTAAATATGAAATCTAGAGATTTTATTATTTAATTTTCTTGTATTGGATTTGATTTTCCCGGTTGCTTATGACTTGTTTTAAACATGTAGCATGGTAATATAATGCTCTATAATATGGTCATTGACATATATTAAATTAAGGGAATTTAAACAAGTATTAAAGATTTTATTTAATATTTATCTTGAATAAAATATTAAATCATGTGGCCTTACCTAGCTCAAAATCAATATGTGTTAGCATATTAAATTAGGCCTTAGCATGCTCTCCAACATAGTTGAATTTGAAAGTAATTGGAGGTGTTTTGAAAATTAGTAATTATTAATTAATTTAATTAATTAATTTACCCCAAGTGCACTATTCACTCTATTTGAATTCCGACTTGATATTCTTGATTTACATGCCATATAGCTTCACATATATTTGATTTAGAATATTCGGTTAGGTTTTAAAACCTTTTATTTAATTAAATTCCATGTTTAAGATTTAATCCTCATGGTGATATACAACTTGGAATTGTATTGTGGCATGTTAGAAAATTAAGTTTTGGTATGGTTGTTCACATGTATTAAATTGGGATTTATTGCATAAGAATTGCAACTTTTGCTTTATATTTAACTTTAGTGAAAGTTTAATTCGCATGGTCGTAAATTGAATGAAATAAACTTGTAATGTGATATTACATTAGTTCTTGGCATGTTTTCCAACATAGGTTAATTTGAGAGCATTTGGTTAAGTTTGAAAATTTAGAGATTTTAATTAAAAGAATTAATTAAAATCTATTTTGTGGTCCCATTAGCTTAATTAAGGTTTTAACTTGATATTTGTATTGGCCATGACTTGTTTACTAGTATATATTAATTTGGGACTATCTGAAGTTGTTTTAACTTGATATTTGTATTGGCCATGACTTGTTTACTAGTATATATTAATTTGGGACTATCTGAAGTTGTTTTAGAACATTGGGATTTAAATTAGCATGATTTAATTAAAGTTCTACTTTGTTGTTCTAACAACCTAATTGAGTTTTAGAATGGATATAAGTGATGACCTTGCCATGCCCTTTAGCATGTATTAAATTGAGGTTAATTGAAATTGAATCAGAAATCTAGAGAATTTAATTGTGTTTATCTATTTAAATTCTATCAAATTGTTCCATGATCGAGTTCTATAAATTTGAAAAATCGCAACTCATTGCTTCACCATGGTTGCATCGGGTGTGGGAATTCCATTCTCATTCTTTCATAGGGTCTCACTAATCTTGTATGAAGTGTGGCCAAGGGCCAAATGGTCAATTGACTCCATTTTGTATTTTTGCATTCCATGTTTTCCATTCCAAGTCCATTTTGCCTTTTTGCCCGTTGGGGGGTCGAATTTTGCATCGGCTATGTTTTTCAGCCATGGACCATTGTAGCGCATCTAAATAGGTAAGTTAATTTTGCATGCATAGTCGTTTCCGGGCAAAACCTCATCGTTTGTGTTTTGAGCCTCCAACGGACTCATTTTGCATTTTTGTTGCATATTCTAATCTAGGAATATTCTAGACTTTTAAATTCAGTTTTATTTCCTTCTTTTAGCATGGTTGAATAGAAAACATGATTTTAGGGGGGGTTTCTTTTTTGTGTTTTTCCAGAAAATGTCGTCTTGGTATCGGAAATCGCATACGAAGTTCAGCTCTGAGTTTTTAAATTTAGCAGCTTTTTGGACCCTCTGGACCACTTTTCTTGGGAGGGCATTTTGGGCATTACAAAGCGACTTTTTTTAAATTTTGCACTCAATTCATGTAGAAAACTCGATTTTGAGGGGGGTTTCTTCTTTGTGTTTTTCCAAAAAATGTCATCTTGGCCCTCAAATTTCCATTTTTCCCGAAAAAACCCTTTGCTGCCAGGTTTTTGGGTCGCACTCTTACTGCCTCTTCACATCTAAACGGTTAGATGGGATCTCGTAACCGGTTAGATGAGTGTGGGCAGAATTTTTTTCACTGTTTTTGGCCTCCTAACTGGTTAGAAAGGTCTCCTAACCGGTTAGATGGTCATGGGTTGCCTCTTTTGGACCGTTTTGCCCCTTCTTCTTCCGTTAGCCATATCTTCTTCATCCGGGCTCCGAATCAAGCGATTTTTGAGTCTAAGTTCATTAATTTTTCATTGTATTTCCAATGGTGTGCTCGGTGACACACTCTTTTAGGCTAGAAATGTCATTTTTGCCCCTAGGTTCATTCTTGTTCGTTTTTGAAACGTGGCTTCCACATTTGATTCCTTTGGGTTCCGTGACCTCGTTGAAGGTCACATTGGTGTCTTAGAGTCATGTTATATCTCTAGAGACCGTTGTTTATCTTTTGCTTCCGCATTTTGGATCCGTTATCGGGTCATCTTTTGGTTCATCACTGACGCACCGGGTTGAAAAACTTGGGCCGTCACAGGTGGTATCAGAGCGTCCGGGTTCGAATTCCTTGGACGACGAGTTTGGGTGCATATCATGCTCATGTTGTTTTGCTTTGATATGTCATTTGTATCTTGATAACATGCCTTGTTTGATAACATGTCTTGTATGATAACATATTAATATGCTTAAATGTTGTGAGACGCCTATTATTATTGTTACGCATGCTTTCGGTGTATATGTGCTTCCTGATAACATGGTCTAGGTTAGTATCATGTCTTGGTGTGACGTCATGTTTGTGTGCTTGTGTTGGCATGACTGTATGCTATGTATGTCGGCATACCTTACGTTTTTCATTCACGTGTATTGTCGTACCATTTACTTACATGTTTCTTGATAACATGTTTTGAGTTGACAACATGTCTGTTTGCTTATGTGGCAACTTGTTTAGAAGCATACTTTGACTGTCTTAGTATATGATAAATGCTTGTTTACCTTAGCACATGGTACCTGTTTGTCATCTTAACATGTGGTATATGCTTGTCTACCTGAGAATATTGTATACGCTTGTTCATCTTGACATGATTATATGCAGCATATCATCATGCTTTACGTCCTTCTCCTGTATACTTTGACATGTTTTATGTGATCTTACTACTTGTGTGAGTAGATAGTCTGTTGCTATGTTATATGCTAGCTGTCCCCTTTTATGTTTAGTTTTGGCATTGTCTCTTAGGATCTGTCGTATCCCTTGGATGCATTCTTGTTTCACCAGTTTCTCCTTAGATAGGAGAAATTCATTCTGTAAGGACCTATGTCGGGAACCTTCTTGTCTGTTTTGTCGATTGATGCGAGTAAGGCTCATGTGAGCGTAGAGGACTGCGATTCACTTTTTTTTTTTCCTTGTCTGGTGAATTGAGACGTGGGCCAAGGAGGCACCATTTCATTTCCTTTTCCTTCGTGCCTTCTAGATCTAAGGCCTTAAGCGTAATGGTGCCAGTGTCATTGTTGTTAGAGTTTTGGGATTAACTACCCCAAGTCTCGCAGATGCCTGGTTTTCGTAGTGCCTTTGGTAATGACCATTTTCGACATTGATGTCATTTGTATCGAAAAGTTCCCTTCTGGAGCATGTTACAAACTAGTGCCTTATACTGTCATGCTACCTTACTAATGAGTAAGTGTGGGCGAGTTCTGGTCACTGTTCGTACTGCACTGTCACTCTATTCTTTTATCATGTTTCAACATTTTGTTGTCTTGGGATTCTCTCGGTAGTTGACGTTGAGTTAACATGCCGATTCGTATGAGGTGTTGTCTCAGTTCATGGTTTCGCATTCCTTCAGTTGATCTTTAGACTTCAAGATTTGTCCTTCAGTGCGTTGTGAGCTGTCCTTTGATTTGACCTTTTGTTCTGTCATTATTCTGTTCTCTCTGGTATGTTCCTAATTTCGGGGACGAAATTTCTTTAAGGAGGGTAGGTTGTAACGACCCGGTCATTTGCCTTCCTTTCATTTTTCCTGAAATTTTACGAATGAATTTTTTTAGTTTAATTTTCTTTTCTGAGCTCTGTTTCGTGTCGCTTAGTGTCATCTCGAGTGCTCAGAATTGGTTTATGAGACTTTTTCATGTGAATTGACAACTTCCTTTGAGGATCGAGTCATTTTCGCATTTTTCGTTTTTCGGACACTATGCGTTATTTCGTCTTTTCCATATTATGTCATTTTCCCTATTTCGTCTTATCTCCGTTTGTCAATTTTTGGCACAACCTCACTTCTCATGCTCGAAGTTGGTTTTTGATTTCACGTGCCTTCATCTTGAGTGTTTTCCTCGAAATACGTATCTTTACTTTTGCAAGAAAGTATTCTGGTTGCTCCCGATGTCCACAGGGGCATGGATGCACAATTCTTTAGAATCTTTTTGATTTCTTGGGGTGTTTTTCATAAATATCTTTTGAAGATATTTTATTTCAGGGGCATCTAAGAAAATATCTTTTGGAAAATATTTTCAATCTGGGGCAATTTCGCAGTTAACCCTTTTTGTAGGGGTCATTGTGCAATTAACGAAAGTTTTTACAAAATATCTCGTGTGGAGCCTGGATCCTCGTACGGGATTCATTTTCACATTTTGTCCAGTCGTGGACTCTTAGAATTCCGTTCTGGTCATTTTTCTCAAGTTTCAGAGTTTCTGAACCTGGTTGCCGCCGAACTTGTTTGGGGCATAACTTTTTTCTTGGAACTCAATTTTTAACGCCATTTCTTCCGTTATTCATATTTTCTCATTTTAAATCTTTTTTGTTCACAGAGTTTTGCCGTTTGAGTGCGTTTGCTCAAAATCCACTTTTCCAGAACCGTAGGGCCCTTTCGGGGCACTTTTTGAGACTTACTATAAATATGGGACTTAAGAACAAAAAAATCAGATTTCTTCTTCTTATTCCTCTCCCATGGCCGGCCAAGCTCCCTCCCATGGCTGCCACTTTCTCTCTCCTCCTTTGATCCACTTTTCCTTGATGAAAAGTATTCGGCCTTAACATTTGTTGTTCTCCTCGTCGTGCTCTACCATTACCCCTTATTAGAAACCATTTCTGACCAAATTTCGAGTTCGGGATTGAGGTCAAGTTTGGATTTTCATGGGGCTTCTTGGGGATTCATATAGATCGTGTTGTCCCCGACAAAACTTAAGAGTTTCGTCGGATTCGGAGCCGTTTCAATTTGGTGGGGATTTGGGATTTTCATCCCAAATTGAGGTAGGAGGTGTTATATGTTTAATTCTTGTTATATAACATGCTATTGATGCTTATACAACTTGATTGCATGCTTAAATATGAAATCTAGAGATTTTATTATTTAATTTTCTTGTATTAGATTTGATTTTCCCGGTTGCTTATGACTTGTTTTAAACATGTAGCATGGTAATATAATGCTCTATAATATGGTCATTGACATATATTAAATTAAGGGAATTTAAACAAGTATTAAAGATTTTATTTAATATTTATCTTGAATAAAATATTAAATCATGTGGCCTTACCTAGCTCAAAATCAATATGTGTTAGCATATTAAATTAGGCCTTAGCATGCTCTCCAACATAGTTGAATTTGAAAGTAATTGGAGGTGTTTTGAAAATTAGTAATTATTAATTAATTTAATTAATTAATTTACCCCAAGTGCACTATTCACTCTATTTGAATTCCGACTTGATATTCTTGATTTACATGCCATATAGCTTCACATATATTTGATTTAGAATATTCGGTTAGGTTTTAAAACCTTTTATTTAATTAAATTCCATGTTTAAGATTTAATCCTCATGGTGATATACAACTTGGAATTGTATTGTGGCATGTTAGAAAATTAAGTTTTGGTATGGTTGTTCACATGTATTAAATTGGGATTTATTGCATAAGAATTGCAACTTTTGCTTTATATTTAACTTTAGTGAAAGTTTAATTCGCATGGTCATAAATTGAATGAAATAAACTTGTAATGTGATATTACATTAGTTCTTGGCATGTTTTCCAACATAGGTTAATTTGAGAGCATTTGGTTAAGTTTGAAAATTTAGAGATTTTAATTAAAAGAATTAATTAAAATCTATTTTGTGGTCCCATTAGCTTAATTAAGGTTTTAACTTGATATTTGTATTGGCCATGACTTGTTTACTAGTATATATTAATTTGGGACTATCTGAAGTTGTTTTAACTTGATATTTGTATTGGCCATGACTTGTTTACTAGTATATATTAATTTGGGACTATCTGAAGTTGTTTTAGAACATTGGGATTTAAATTAGCATGATTTAATTAAAGTTCTACTTTGTTGTTCTAACAACCTAATTGAGTTTTAGAATGGATATAAGTGATGACCTTGCCATGCCCTTTAGCATGTATTAAATTGAGGTTAATTGAAATTGAATCAGAAATCTAGAGAATTTAATTGTGTTTATCTATTTAAATTCTATCAAATTGTTCCATGATCGAGTTCTATAAATTTGAAAAATCGCAACTCATTGCTTCACCATGGTTGCATCGGGTGTGGGAATTCCATTCTCATTCTTTCATAGGGTCTCACTAATCTTGTATGAAGTGTGGCCAAGGACCAAATGGTCAATTGACTCCATTTTGTATTTTTGCATTCCATGTTTTCCATTCCAAGTCCATTTTGCCTTTTTGCCCGTTGGGGGGTCGAATTTTGCATCGGCTATGTTTTTCAGCCATGGACCATTGTAGCGCATCTAAATAGGTAAGTTAATTTTGCATGCATAGTCGTTTCCGGGCAAAACCTCATCGTTTGTGTTTTGAGCCTCCAACGGACTCATTTTGCGTTTTTGTTGCATATTCTAATCTAGGAATATTCTAGACTTTTAAATTCAGTTTTATTTCCTTCTTTTAGCATGGTTGAATAGAAAACATGATTTTAGGGGGGGTTTCTTTTTTGTGTTTTTCCAGAAAATGTCGTCTTGGTATCGGAAATCGCATACGAAGTTCAGCTCTGAGTTTTTAAATTTAGCAGCTTTTTGGACCCTCTGGACCACTTTTCTTGGGAGGGCATTTTGGGCATTACAAAGCGACTTTTTTTAAATTTTGCACTCAATTCATGTAGAAAACTCGATTTTGAGGGGGGTTTCTTCTTTGTGTTTTTCCAAAAAATGTCATCTTGGCCCTCAAATTTCCATTTTTCCCGAAAAAACCCTTTGCTGCCAGGTTTTTGGGTCGCACTCTTACTGCCTCTTCACATCTAAACGGTTAGATGGGATCTCGTAACCGGTTAGATGAGTGTGGGCAGAATTTTTTTCACTGTTTTTGGCCTCCTAACTGGTTAGAAAGGTCTCCTAACCGGTTAGATGGTCATGGGTTGCCTCTTTTGGACCGTTTTGCCCCTTCTTCTTCCGTTAGCCATATCTTCTTCATCCGGGCTCCGAATCAAGCGATTTTTGAGTCTAAGTTCATTAATTTTTCATTGTATTTCCAATGGTGTGCTCGGTGACACACTCTTTTAGGCTAGAAATGTCATTTTTGCCCCTAGGTTCATTCTTGTTCGTTTTTGAAACGTGGCTTCCACATTTGATTCCTTTGGGTTCCGTGACCTCGTTGAAGGTCACATTGGTGTCTTAGAGTCATGTTATATCTCTAGAGACCGTTGTTTATCTTTTGCTTCCGCATTTTGGATCCGTTATCGGGTCATCTTTTGGTTCATCACTGACGCACCGGGTTGAAAAACTTGGGCCGTCACAGGTGGTATCAGAGCGTCCGGGTTCGAATTCCTTGGACGACGGGTTTGGGTGCATATCATGCTCATGTTGTTTTGCTTTGATATGTCATTTGTATCTTGATAACATGCCTTGTTTGATAACATGTCTTGTATGATAACATATTAATATGCTTAAATGTTGTGAGACGCCTATTATTATTGTTACGCATGCTTTCGGTGTATATGTGCTTCCTGATAACATGGTCTAGGTTAGTATCATGTCTTGGTGTGACGTCATGTTTGTGTGCTTGTGTTGGCATGACTGTATGCTATGTATGTCGGCATACCTTACGTTTTTCATTCACGTGTATTGTCGTACCATTTACTTACATGTTTCTTGATAACATGTTTTGAGTTGACAACATGTCTGTTTGCTTATGTGGCAACTTGTTTAGAAGCATACTTTGACTGTCTTAGTATATGATAAATGCTTGTTTACCTTAGCACATGGTACCTGTTTGTCATCTTAACATGTGGTATATGCTTGTCTACCTGAGAATATTGTATACGCTTGTTCATCTTGACATGATTATATGCAGCATATCATCATGCTTTACGTCCTTCTCCTGTATACTTTGACATGTTTTATGTGATCTTACTACTTGTGTGAGTAGATAGTCTGTTGCTATGTTGTATGCTAGCTGTCCCCTTTTATGTTTAGTTTTGGCATTGTCTCTTAGGATCTGTCGTATCCCTTGGATGCATTCTTGTTTCACCAGTTTCTCCTTAGATAGGAGAAATTCATTCTGTAAGGACCTATGTCGGGAACCTTCTTGTCTGTTTTGTCGATTGATGCGAGTAAGGCTCATGTGAGCGTAGAGGACTGCGATTCACTTTTTTTTTTTCCTTGTCTGGTGAATTGAGACGTGGGCCAAGGAGGCACCATTTCATTTCCTTTTCCTTCGTGCCTTCTAGATCTAAGGCCTTAAGCGTAATGGTGCCAGTGTCATTGTTGTTAGAGTTTTGGGATTAACTACCCCAAGTCTCGCAGATGCCTGGTTTTCGTAGTGCCTTTGGTAATGACCATTTTCGACATTGATGTCATTTGTATCGAAAAGTTCCCTTCTGGAGCATGTTACAAACTAGTGCCTTATACTGTCATGCTACCTTACTAATGAGTAAGTGTGGGCGAGTTCTGGTCACTGTTCGTACTGCACTGTCACTCTATTCTTTTATCATGTTTCAACATTTTGTTGTCTTGGGATTCTCTCGGTAGTTGACGTTGAGTTAACATGCCGATTCGTATGAGGTGTTGTCTCAGTTCATGGTTTCGCATTCCTTCAGTTGATCTTTAGACTTCAAGATTTGTCCTTCAGTGCGTTGTGAGCTGTCCTTTGATTTGACCTTTTGTTCTGTCATTATTCTGTTCTCTCTGGTATGTTCCTAATTCGGGGACGAAATTTCTTTAAGGAGGGTAGGTTGTAACGACCCGGTCATTTGCCTTCCTTTCATTTTTCCTGAAATTTTACGAATGAATTTTTTTAGTTTAATTTTCTTTTCTGAGCTCTGTTTCGTGTCGCTTAGTGTCATCTCGAGTGCTCAGAATTGGTTTCTGAGACTCTTTCATGTGAATTGACAACTTCCTTTGAGAACCGAGTCATTTTCGCATTTTTCGTTTTTCAAACACTATGCATTATTTCGTCTTTTCCCTATTCTGTCATTTTTCCTATTTCGTCTTATCTCCATTTGTCAGTTTTTGGCACAACCTCACTTCTCATGCTTGGAGTTGGTTTTTGACTTCACGTGCCTTCATCTTGAGTGGTTTCCTTGAAATACGTATCTTTACTTTTGCAAGAAAGTATTCTGGTTGCTCCCGGTGTCCATAGGGGCATGGATGCACAATTCTTTAGAATCTTTTTCATTTCTTGGGGTGTTTTTCGTAAATATCTTTTGAATATATTTTATTTCAGGGGCATCTAAAAAAATATCTTATGGAAGATATTTTCATTCTAGGGCAATTTCGCAGTTAACCCTTTTTGTAGGGGTCATTGTGCAATTAACGAAAGTTATTACAAAATGTCTCGTCTGGAGCCTGAATCCTTGTATGGGATTTATTTTCACATTTCGTCGAGTTGTGAACTCTTAGAATTCCGTTCTGGTCGTTTTTCTCCAGTTTTAGAGTTTCTGGACCTAGTTGCCGCTGAACTTGTTCGGGGTATAACTTTCTGCTCGGGACTCAGTTTTGAACGCCGTTTCTTCCGTTATTCATATTTTATCATTCTAAATCTTTTTTGTTCATAAAGTTTTGCCGTTTGAGGGTGTTTGCTCAAAATCCACTTTTCCGGACCCGGCAAGGCCCTTTCGGAGCACTTTTTGAGACTTACTATAAATATGGGACTTAAGAACAAAAAATCAGATTTCTTCTTCTTCTTCCTCTCCCATGGCCGGCCAAGCTCCCTCCCATGGCTGCCACTTTCTCTCTCCTCCTTTGATCCACTTTTCCTTGATGAAAAGTCTTCGGCCTTAACATTTGTTGTTCGCCTCGTCTTGCTCTACCACTACCCCTTATTAGAAACCATTTCTGACCAAATTTCGAGTTCAGGATTGAGGTCCAGTTTGGATTTTCATGGGGCTTCTTGGGGATTCATATAGATCATGTTGTTCCCAACAAAACCTAGGAGTTTCGTCGGATTAGGAGCCGTTTCAATTCGGTGGGGATTTGGGATTTTCATCCCAAATTGAGGTAGGAGGTGTTATAGGTTTAATTCTTGTTATATAACATGCTATTGATGCTTATACAACTTGATTGCATGCTTAAATATGAAATCTAGAAATTTCATTATTTAATTTTCTTGTATTGGATTTGATTTTCCCGGTTGCTTATGACTTGTTTTAAACATGTAGTATGGTAATATAATGCTCTATAATATGGTCATTGACATATATTAAATTGAGAAAATTTGAACAAGTATTAAAGATTTTATTTAATATTTATCTTGAATAAAATATTAAATCATGTGGCCTTAACTAGCTCAAATTCAATATGTGTTAGCATATTAAATTAGGCATTAGCATGCTCTCCAACATAGTTGAATTTGAAAGTAATTGGGGGTGTTTTGAAAATTAGTAATTATTAATTAATTTAATTAATTAATTTACCCCGAGTGTACTATTCACTCTATTTGAATTCTGACTTGATATTCTTGATTTACATGCCATATAGCTTCACATATATTTGATTTAGAATATTCAGTGAGGTTTTGAAACCTTTTATTTAATTAAATTCCATGTTTAAGATTTAATCCTCATGGTGATATACAACTTGGAATTGTATTGTGGCATGTTAGAAAATTAAGTTTTGGTATGGTTGTTCACATGTATTAAATTGGGATTTATTGCATGAGAATTGCAACTTTTGTTTTATATTTAACTTTAGTGAAAGTTTAATTCTCATGGTCGTAAATTGAATGAAACAAACTTGTAATGTGATATTACATTAGTTCTTGACATGTTTTCCAACATAGGTTAATTTGAGAGCATTTGGTTAGGTTTGAAAATCTAGAGATTTTAATTAAAAGAATTAATTAAAATCTATTTTGTGGTCCCATTAGCTTAATTAAGGTTTTAACTTGATATTTGTATTGGCCATGACTTGTTTACTAGTATATATTAATTTGGGACTATCTGAAGTTGTTTTAGAACCTTGGGATTTAAATTAGCATGATTTAATTAAAGTTTTACTTTGTTATTCGAACAACCTAATTGAGTTTTAGAGTGGATATAGGTGATGACCTTGCCATCCCCTTTAACATGTATTAAATTGAGGTTAATTGAAATTGAATCGAAAATCTAGAGAATTTAATTGTGTTTATCTATTTAAATTCTATCAAATTGCTCCATGATCTAGTTGTGTTTTTGAAGCGGTTTCTATATTCAAATCATGGACTTAGACTTGTTGTATATTCATTTGGTTATGTTTTGAACATTGGATAACATAGTTGCTATGTTTGTATTCATGAGAATATGTTTTCCTTATTGAATATATTGTTGCCTTGTGTAATGATTTGCACACTTCGTGTTTAACATCTTTCATGCATAGCGTGTAACGAATCGCACACTGAAGATTCGATATTCATCATATCATATTAGTTTTGGATTTAGAGCATGTATTGTATAGGTTTCCAAATTTGGTTGTGCGTAGTAGATAGTTGATTATCTTGCATATTCCTGTTGATATATGCGTTGTTGCACAACTTGTTGATTTTGGAAACTTGGGGATGTCGTTGTTTGACTATGGCTAGAACGTGGTTCTAGTACAGGGGATAGTCCCTCTATATAGTCTAGTGCGCACATAAGGAGGTTACCCATGGGCTAGTAACCCTAAAGTAACTATGTTGTCGATCTGATCCGGCGTGACGTCCGAGTATCCACTTTGTTTGATTTCGCATTTCATTTTCAAGTTGATAACTAGATAATGTTGTAACTTGTTGTTCCTTATTTGTCGTTCCATTTTAAGTTACATGATGTTAACTTTGTGAAACTGTGCTTTATGCGTTGTATTGGAAGTTCCAATGTTGGTTAAATTGCATCGATATTGAAAATTGTGTTTTGACGTTCTAACAAAGCTTAAGATTGATCCTATTGATTCATTTAGAACTTAGACGTTAGGTGACATGAACCACCACTGTTATTTTGTGCTTTAGATTCTAAGTTGATGGCTTTAAGAACCTATATCTTGTTGCTTTGTATAATGTGCTTCCATATTGTTTAAATGGCATAGATGATGTGATTTATGCTAGAAACACTCTAAGGTAGCTTAGGATGCTCCCTGAGTCTCATTTCGATATAGATGTTAGGTGGCATGAACCCATTTAACATGTTTCACCTTAAGGTGATAAATTTGTAAAATGCTAGGTCGATGCATGCTCATCTCCTACGAGTAGCTTTATGTTACTCACCCCTACGATACTGGGGCATATTTCAGGTACAAGAATCAAAGTTGAGGTTTTCATTATGCTTGGATGGTTTGTGAACTTGGAGACTTCCATTTTTGTAAAGGTTGGCTCGGAATGCCAATTGTAGTCTTATATGTCAAAATATGTATATTTGATTCCATGTATATAATGTGTACTTAAGTACACTTCTTTCAATGTATTTGATATGTATGAGATAAGGCCGGAGGCCAATGACATGTATATTGTATTCTATGCAACTTTTTAACTCCATGAAATGATGCGAAAATCTTGAAAAATCGCAACTCATTGCTTCACCATGGTTGCATCGGGTGTGGGAATTCCATTCTCATTCTTTCATAGGGTCTCACTAATCTTGTATGAAGTGTGGCCAAGGGCCAAACGGTCAATTGACTCCATTTTGTATTTTTGGATTCCATATTTTCCATTCCAAGTCCATTTTGCCTTTTTGCCCGTTGGGGGGTCGAATTTTGAATCGGCTATGTTTTAAAGTCATGGACCATTGTAGCGCATCTAAATAGGTAAGTTACATTTGCGTGCATAGTCATTTCCGGGCAAAACCTCATCGTTTGTGTTTTGAGCCTCCAACGGACTCATTTTGCGTTTTTGTTGCATATTCTGATCTAGGGGTATTCTAGACTTTTAAATTCAGTTTTATTTCCTTCTTTCAGTATGGTTGAATAGAAAACATGATTTTAGGGGGGGTTTCTTTTTCATGTTTTTCCAGAAAATGTCGTCTTGGTATCGAAAATCGCATACGAAGTTCAGCTCTGAGTTTTTAAATTTAGCAGCTTTTTGGACCCTCTGGACCAGTTTTCTTGGGAGGGCATTTTGGGCATTAGAAAGTGACTTTTTTTAGATTTTTCTCGTGATTCACGTAGAAAACTCGATTTTGTGGGGGGTTTCTTCTTTGTGTTTTTCCAGAAAATATCATCTTGACCCTCAAATTTCCATTTTTCCCGGAAAAACCCCTGCTGCCAGGTTTTTGGGTCGCACCCTTACTGCCTCTTCACATCTAAACGGTTAGATGGGATCTCGTAACCGGTTAAATGAGTGTGGGAAGCGTTTTTGTCACTGTTTTTGGCCTCCTAACCGGTTAGGAAGGTCTCCTAACTAGTTAGATGTTCATGGGTTGCCTCTTTTGGACCGTTTTGCCCCTTCTTCTTCCGTTAGCCATATCTTCTTCATCCGGACTCTGAATCAAGCGATTTTTGAGTCTAAGTTCATTGATTTTTCATTGTCTTTCCAATGGTGTGCTCGGTGACACCCACTTTTAGGCTGGAAATGTCATTTTTGCCCCTAGGTTCATTCTTGTTCGTTTTTGAAACGTGGCTTCCACATTTGATTCCTTTGGGTTCCGTGACCTCGTTGAGGGTCACATTGGCGTCTTAAAGTCATGTTATATCTCTAGAGACCATTGTTTGTCTTTTGCTTCCATATTTCGGATCCATTATCGGGTCATCTTTTGGTTCATCACTGACGCACCGGGTTGAAAAACTTGGGACGTCACATAGATATGGACCAATCATAGAAATATCCCTCAAATACACAAGTCATGCTCAAAATTTGAATTTAAAACTAACACTGTAAAGCACCATTGCCCCCAAACTTAAATGGCATAATGTCCTCAATGTGCAAGAGAACAAAGGAAAGAGTATACCAGTGCAACTAAGCAAGAATGATCGGGACTGAAATATCCGAAGTGGGTGGCATGGCCCCCCCAAACTTGGGATGAACTGCGGTCCTAAAAATTGGCACTTGGATAAACTTGTCAGATAACAAAATGGGATAATCAGTGCATAGTGGACATGCAAGTGTAAATGGGATAAACAGATAAAGAAATGAGAAAAGTGTAAGGGTGGTCCTGAAAATTAGGTAGCACTCTCTCACTAAAGTCACTATGATGCACCTGATGGAATTAAAAGGACAGATGTATCAATAAAAACATACGACATCCATCATAGAGAAAAAAATAATAACGTGTAATACATCCAGTGTCAAAGTCGATAAACTCGGCTACAAAAATAATAGTATCACAAATGTAGCAGACACATAACATAGATAGAGAGCATAAAAATATAAAGAGACTGGGAGTCTCAGGCAGAGGGAGCTCCGCAGATCTCCCTGGCTAAGTCATTAATGGCAGTCAAGATCTCCGTACGGAGGTGAGAGATGTCAGCTCAAATGGCAGCCATCATATTCAGACGAAGGGTACTAATGTCAGCTCTAAGGGAAACCAGCATATCCTCCAAACTCTGAAGGTGTTCCTCTAAGTGACATATCTGATCATGAGCCTCAGGTGTGGCTGAAGTGGAAGAACTGTCATTCTTAGTCATGGTTTGCAAAATGGAAATCTTGCAATGGGATTAAGTGCTAGAATAATGAATTGAAGGCACAATAGGAACATGTTTGTCAAATAAGATAGACGAAACATATATGACATGAATCTATGTAAGTGATAGGATGTGAAGTATACTAAGCAATATAAGTATGAAATGCATCCAATGTGGAATATCACAAGCATTGGGTATAGATATGATAGCATGAAGTGAATACAAGATGAATGAAGTGTGTGTATGAGATCTGTGAAATTCGATCGATCAGAAAAAGAAGTGAGATCGATCACAAAAGTTGGATCGATCGAAAATAAGTGAGATCGATCTCACAACTTCGATCGATCTGGGGCACAAGTTTGATCGATCGAACTGTGTTCTGTGAAAAATGAGAAGTCACAGATCTATGACTGTGGGAGCACGGGACCCACACGAACATGTTCGTGGGCCCATCAACACAACAATCATCAATCACAATCACCTAAAATGGCTCACATTCCCAAAAATCAAAGTAACTCATTACAATGGATATGGCATAAAGACGAAAATGGACATATAGACTTGAGAAAATAGACATATAGACATGAAAAGCTTCAAACTTCATCCATGGCCAACAATCATCATGAATAGTGGAACGGATGAAACACTTAAAGCATACTCTTAACAAATTGAGGTGTCAAATCAATAAGAGGGTCTCGGATCTTACCTTGAAGCAAAGAGAGGAGAGATGGAAGATGAAGAGGAAGAAGATCCAAGAAGAGCGAGAGATCGACACCTGGTTCACTATGGAGATCTCGCCGAAGATGGAGGAGATGGGTGAGGTTACGGCGGCATAGTGTAATACCCCTAATTTAAAAAGAATAGTCTCGGTATTTATTTATTTATTTTTATTGTATTTTTTTTTAATTGTTTAATTGATTATTTGACTAATTGTTTATGTGTTTAATTAAATTAAGTGTTACTTGATTAATTGGCTACTTATTTATGTGTTATTTGTATTTTGTCTAGGTATTATTTATATTATTTGTTTAATTAGATTGTGTGCTTAAATGATGTATTTGATTAATTGTAATTAATTGTAAATTAAATGATTAAATGTTTTATTTTATTTTATTTTATGGTTATGATTAGTGGTAATGGGCTAACTAATTGGGTCCCATGGACTACTTGGATAGGAGGTTGGATGGGTATGGATAATTACCCATAGATAGTTCTATATGTATATATATAGATATATATGTATATACATATATATAAAAAGGAAAGTAATTTATTAATATTATAGTAACTTTAGTATTAATAAATAATCTGATGTATATATTTACATAATAAGGATACGTAACATGTTTTAAGTTCCCTTTTTAATATTATGGTAACTTTAGTATAAATAAATAAAGGAAAGTAATTTATTAATATTATAGTAACTTTAGTATTAATAAATAATCTGATGTATATATTTTATATATTTATATAATAAGGATACGTAACATGTTTTAAGTTACCTTTTTAATATTATGGTAACTTTAGTATAAATAAATAATCTGATGTATATATTTTATTTATTTAATGAGGATACAGATAGATTATATACGTAACATGTTTTAAGTTATTTTTTTAATATTATGGTAACTTTAGTATAAATAAATAATCTGATGTATATATTTTATTTATTTAATGAGAATACAGATAGATTATATACGTAACATGTTTTAAGTTACCTTTTAATATTATGGTAACTTTAGTATTAATAAATAATCTAATGTATATATTTTATTTAATTAATAAGGATATACATAGATTATATACGTAACATATTTTAAGTTACCTTTTTAATATTTTCATTTTTTATTTTTCTTTATTAATTTGACTTGGATTGGGAAAAGGAATAGGGTTATTATTTAGCCTATAAATACACAACTATAAGTTGAAAAAGGAGTGAAAATATATCACGTAATATATTCTAGAGAGAGAGAGTTAGAGAGAGAAGGAGAAAGAGGAATGAAGGAAGGAGGAGAAAACCCTTTAGAGAGAAGATCAAGGAAGGAGGAGAAAACCCTTTAGAGAGAAGTTTAACTTTCGATCCGAAAGTTTAAGGCAAGTTCTTCTTCTATCTCTTTCCCTTTGGTTCGTGTTTCTGTACATGCTTAGGAAATTTCAGGATTTATTAAACACATAAAATTAAATAATTATGCATGTTTAATTGGGTTAGAACATAGGTTTTTTGAAATTGGTTCATATCTGTTCTTGTGTTATGAATTGATAAAATGCATGATTTTGATTTGATTTCTTATGTGAATTTTTACATGTTTAAATTACGTATTTTTCATATCTGTGGAATGATGGAACGTAGAAACATGCCTAGAATTCCTAAACATTAAATAGGGACTAGGTTTGGGTTTTAATAAATTTAAATAGACTCAATCATAATGATGCTTGCTATTTGAATGTTTTAAACAAACGAATGGATTTAATCTTTTAAAATATTTTAGCAATTGAGATTAAATGTGTAGGATGAATTGGATATAGAGAATCCTTATTTAACGGTATAATAAAATATCATCATGTATAAGATTCAGCTTGTGTAGGACATATGATATAGGAAGTTTAAAGAAATAATAAGTCATTCCTATTATGTGATAATTTGATATCATATTTATCATAGTTATTTATGGAATGTTTGATGTATTTCCTTAATTGTTACATCAATTGTTGGATTGTGTGGTTTAATGCACCGGTATGGGACGGTGGCATTCTAGGGATGGATTAACTTATCAGTTAAGTCCTACCTATTTTATATAAGGGAATGGATTAACTAAAATGTTAAGTCCTACTTATATTTAAGTCAGGTCAGCTGAACAAGTTGAATGACTTATGGAGGATTAATTTATTATATAAGGGAATGGATTAACTAAAATGTTACTTCCTACTTATATTCAAGTCAGGTCAGCTGAACAAGCTAAATGACTTATGGAGGATTAATTTATACTAGATAGGATGGTTACTAGATTATATATATATAAGTATGGTGCCATGATATGAGCTTGAGTCTCAGGATCAATGGTTAGGGCGCTTATATCGCTAGGGATGTGTAGCTAGATATAGTGTAGTTGTGTACCCTGGTAGGTCTAGGTACTCATGCCCACTATATGTGCGTTTTGCATGTTGCCTACTATTCAGGTTGAGACAACCCTATAGTTTAGTGAGGTTCCTTTAGTGTGTATATATATATATACGGACTACTAGTTATTGTTGGATTGACTAGGATGTATACGTGTATCGGATCTCTGCTTGGACTGTAGTAGAGTAGAACTTGTTTGTGGGCCTGACCCACCATTATTTTTCAGGTGTTCGTCATGAGTAGAGGTTGTTCGTGCTGAGCGGGGATCAGCCTACTTCATTCTTCCGATGCTACATAAGAGTTCCTTTACGATTCAGTTTCCTGCTTTAGATTACTGTCATTTGTTTAGTTTGGATTTTCTAGGGGTCCACACAGTACGGATTCCCGAGTTGTATTTTAGAGGATCAGTTGTATCAGAAGAGTTTATTAATTAATGGAAATATATTATGAGGTTTATTATTAGATTATCATTTTAGTTTCTTGTCAGCATTTTATTTATTCTTCTTTATTCTTTTGTACTCTGTGTTAGTTTATTATCAATTTGTTTTGATATTCTCGGGTATCCGGGCGTGGGCCTGGCCAACCCGCATTCGGAAATTCGGGGGTATCACACATAGGAACTAGGGTTTGGAAATGGGGGAGAATGGGATCTTATCCTCTATTTAAAAACTATCGCATATGAGTTCGATCGATCAAACTAGAATCTCAGATCAATCGAACTTGGAATGATTTTTTTTTTTGAATCATTGAATAAACAAGAAAATAAAAATGAAATTATTTTTGGATTTTTGAAATTTGAAAAGTCAAAACAAAGTCAAACAATGAAATGGAGAATTGGGATCGATCAGAAAAAGAGTTTGATCGATCAGACAGAGAAAAAAAAAAAAACAGTTTTTTGTTCAAAAATTTGGCTAAGTGTTGGAACATGAGATCGATCGAACTTGGAAGTTGGATCGATCGAAGAACTTCTAGAGCAAAAATACGCAGGTGGATGCAAGCTCAAAATTTTTCTAAGTGTTGAATCATGAGATCGATCGAACTTGGAAGTTGGATCGATCAAAGGTCTCTTGATTGATCTAAGAGTTAGTTCGAACGATGGGACAGAGAGGTGATTTGGATGCAGGTTTCTACAGGTCGAAAATTTTTCTAAGTGTTGGATGCAGAGAGGAGTTTGATCGATCGAACTTAGGTTTAAGATCAATCGAACTAGGCAGAATGCTCAATAATGTCATGAAAGCTTATGCAATCCTCACCAAAGTTCCTTGAAATGCATATGAACCTAAAAACAAGTATCTAGACTTCGCAAGAAATGAAATAAAAGATAGAAATGAGGGAGGAATAGGGTTTTGACACCCTACAAATGCCTTTGCTAGTCTTTAACGTCTCTAGCAAGACGTTGGGCTCTTTTAGCCCGGATCAAAGATCTCGTTATGCATCCCCTTCTTATTAGGGTGATGAATTGTTCTTTGAACTTTTCCCAACAAATGGTTCTTCGAAGAACGTGTTGGTTTAAGCTCAAAAGGAGATTTTGGTTCCTTGTCAATGCAATCTTCTATATGCTCATACACCGGGTTAACTAGATGTGCAGCTTCAAAATGTCTTTGAAAGACTTGACCCTCTATGTAAGGTTTCAATCTTTGACCATTAACTTTGAAAATGTTGCCCTTCTTCAAGTTTTTGATTTCAACCACCCCATGAGGTGCAACAGAGATGATTTCATAAGGACCTTCCCATTTGGTTCTCAATTTCCCAGGAAAGAGTTTCAGTCTAGAGTTGAAAAGCCAAGCTTTTTGACCGGGTTCTAAAGATTTTTTCACAATATGTTTATCATGAAAGGCTTTGGTTCGTTCTTTGTAGATTTTGGCATTATCATAAGCATTGTGTCTCAACTCTTCTAACTCATTCAATTGGAGTAACCTATTCTCTTCGGCTTTATCAAGGTCAAAATTGAGCTTTTTAACTGCCCATAAAGCTTTATGCTCTAGCTCAACCGGAAGATGGCAAGGCTTTCCATATATAAGTCTATAAGGAGACATGCCAATGGGAGTCTTGTATGCCGTCCGATAAGCCCATAAAGTATCATTTAGCTTTCTTGACCAATCCTTTCGGGTGGTGTTAACCGTTTTCTCAAGAATATGCTTAATTTCCCGGTTAGACACTTCAACTTGCCCGCTTGTTTGAGGATGGTAGGGAGTGGCTACCTTATGAGTGACGGAGTACTTAAGAAATAAGTGCCTTAAGAATTGATTGCAAAAATGTTTTCCTCTATCACTTATTATAGCCCTTGGCAACCAAAACGAGCAAAGATATTAGATTTGATGAATTGAATGACCACGGAGTGGTCATTTGTTTTGGTAGCACATGCTTCCACCCACTTGGAAATATAATTAACGGCAAGAAGAATGTATTGAAAACCATAGGACATAGGAAATGGACCCATAAAATCAATGCCTCATATATCAAAGATCTCAACAATAAGTATATTAGTCAAGGGCATCATATCTCTTCTAGACATTGTTCCCATCTTTTGACATCTCTTACATGATTTGCAAAAATTGTAAGCATCTCTATGAATAGTGGGCCAAAAGAGCCCACTTTGAAGAACCTTCAAGGTGGCCTTCTTTGCACTAAAATGCCCACCACATGCAAGAGTGTGACAAAACACTAGGACATTTGGAATTTCACTCTCTGGAATGCATCTTCTCATAATTTGATCCGGACAATATCGGTATAAGACAGGGTCTTCCCAATAGTAATTCCGGATGTTGGCAAAGAAACGATTCTTTTCGTTCTTCGACCAAGAAGTTGGTAGCTTGCCTACTGCCAAATAATTCACAATGTCAACAAACCAAGGCATTTTTCCATTAGAAATTTGGAAGAGTTGTTCATCCGGAAAAGAGTCACAGATTGGTAGACTAGAGAAAGGCTCTATTGATAACCTAGAAAGATGATCGACAACCACATTTTCGGTGCCTTTCTTGTCCTTGATTTCAAAATCGAATTCTTGAAGAAGCAAAATCCATCTAATTAGCCTAGGTTTTGTTTCCCTTTTTGTCAATAGATGCCTCAAGGCAGTATGATCAGAATAAACGATAACCTTAGACCCTAAGAGATAGGAACGAAATTTATCAAGAGCATATACTATGACAAGTAATTCTTTCTCGGTAGTGGAGTAATTCAATTGAGCTCCCAAGAAAGTTTTACTTGCATAGTATATGGCACAAGGAAGCTTACCCACTCTTTGTCCCAAAACTGCCCCCATGGCATAATCAGAAGCATCATACATGATTTCAAATGGCAATGACCAATTGGGAGGTTACATGATAGGAGCAGATGATAATAATTCACGCAATTTATGAAAAGTGTCTAGGCATGCTTAGTCAAAGACGAAAGGAGTTTCCTTGGCAAGAAGATTGCATAAGGGTCGAACAATTTTGCTAAAGTTTTTGATAAAACAGCGATAAAAGATAGCATGACCTAGAAAGGAGTGAACTTCTCTCACCGTTGAAGGTGGAGGCAATTCAGAAATAAGCTCGACCTTCGCTTTATCTACCTATATTCCTCTCCTTGAGATAACATGACCCATAACAATACCTTCTTGAACCATGAAATGGCTCCTTTCCCAACTAAGTACAAGGTTGGTTTCACGACATCTCTTAAGCACTAGATCTAAGTTTTTGAGGCATGCATCAAATGAGGACCCAAAGACAGAAAAATCATCCATGAAGACCTCTAGATACTCTTCCACCATATCCGAGAAAATTGACATCATACACCTTTGGAATGTGGCGGGTGCATTGCATAAACCAAAAGGCATCCGTCTATAAGCAAATGTGCCAAATGAACATGTAAAGGTGGTTTTTTCTTGGTCTAATAGGTCAAGGGCTACTTGATTGTACCCCGAATAGCCATGAAGGAAGCAATAATATTGTTGCCCGGCCAATCTCTCTAGAATTTGTTCAATGAATGGCAAAGGGAAGTGATCCTTTCTAGTGACGGCATTTAATTTGCGGTAATCAATGCATACACGCCATGAATTGGTGGTACGCTTAGAGATTTCCTCACCCTTTGCATTCTCAACCACCGTAATCCCTAATTTT
Source organism: Cornus florida (assembly GCF_030987335.1). Classification (NCBI taxonomy): domain Eukaryota; kingdom Viridiplantae; phylum Streptophyta; class Magnoliopsida; order Cornales; family Cornaceae; genus Cornus; species Cornus florida. Next base: position 30,256,520 of record NW_026775572.1, read on the forward strand.
TTGGGAACTACTTGAGTTGGACTCACCCATTTGCTATCGGAGATTGGGTAAATGATTCCGGCATCTAAGAGTTTGACAACTTCCTTCTTAACTACTTTCTTCATGTTTGGATTAAGTCTCCTTTAGGCATCCCTAAAGGGTTTTACATCATCTTCCATAAGTATGCGATGCATATAAATAGAGGGGTCAATTCCCTTAAGGTCCACCACACTCCATCCTATGGCTTCCTTATTTTCTTTAAGCACACTTAAGAGAGCATCTTCTTGGTCTTTTTCAAGACTTGAAGAAATGATAACCGGAAAAGTCTCTTTTGGTCCTAAGAGTGCATACTTGAGATTGGAAGGTAGAGTTTTAAGCTCAAGAATTGGTGGAGAGACTAAAGATGAGACCGGTAGAGTGCTAGAGAGTGGAGGAAGAGGTTCTATTGGAGTTTTCCAAGATGGAAAATCTAAGCTTGCAACAGATTCCATGAGACTGCTTACTTCATTCATTGAATTTTCATCATCAAATCCACAACTTCCATACATTTCAAAAAGACAAGAAGCTAGAGGATCATCGGATAAAAGAGATGAAAGACTATCCTCAATTGGTTGTTTCATTAGCATCGTTAGAATTGATTCCTCAACAACCTCATCTAACACATCTACAAGGCAACACTCATCTTCATCCATGGGATGTCGACTTGCATGGAAAACATTAAGTTTGATCATCATATTGCCAAAAGAGAGGTCCATAATCCCGGATCTATAATTAATTGTTGCATTTGAGGTGGCAAGGAATGGTCTCCCCAAGATGATTGGGATGTGGTTGGAGGGATTAGCAACCGATTCGATATCAAGAACTACGAAATCAACCGGAAAGTAGAATTTATCTACCTTGACAAAAATGTCCTCAACCATGCCCCTAGGTGTTTTGACGAATCTATCGGCCATTTGAAGGACCACCGAGGTTGGCTTCAATTCATTCAACCCTAATTGGACATATACAGAGTAAGGAATCAAATTGACACTCGCACCTAAGTCAAGAAGAGCTCTACGAATTTCATGAGTTCCAATTACACAAGAAATAGTCGGAGTACCGGGATCTTTGAAATTGAGTGTTTTGTTGAAGAATGGAGCTCACTTGCTCCGTGAGGAACACTTTTTTAGGGCTTGGTCCCTTGCTCTTCCTCTTTTGTGTGCAAAGATCTTTCAAGAACTTTGCATAAGGTGGAATTTGCTTAATGGCATCCAAAAGAGGAAGATTGATATTGACTTGCTTAAATACTTCCATCATGTCATGTGTTTTCCCTTCTTGCCTCCCATAAGGCGAAGTTTCTTTTAAAGCATAAGGGAATGGAGCTTTTGGCTCACAAGACTTTGTAATTTGAGAGCATGATGGAGAAGCTTGAGAATTAGGAACATTTTCATTCAAAGGAGTAGGAGTGGAATTGGAAATTGGATGGGCAACAACTTTAGGTTGCACCGATTCCCTATCTTCCTTTGTTAGCTCAACCCTATTGTCCACTTGCTTACCACTTCTCAAGGTGGTGATGGCTTGCGCTTGAGCTTGGGAACAATACCCTGATGTAGGGTTTGCTTCCACACAAAATTGGGCCTTTGGATTCCTCTCGGGTTGACTAGGTAATTTCCCAATCTCTCTTGCATTCAATGCATTAGCTATGGTCCCAATTTGGGATTCAAGCTTTGATATAGATTGAGAGTGGGAACGAAACAAGTTGGTATCCTTTTCTAAGCTACCCAAAGCCATCAAAACCTTGTCTTCAAATGTGGAATTACTAGAAAGTGCTTGAGGATAATGAAAGCCAACTTGGGAATCATACATTTGAGGATGTGAGAAGTCATTCATTCTTTGATGATGGAAAGAAGAAGAAACGAACCCTTGAGAACCTCTATTTCTTTTATGAGGTGGAATGTATTTTCTTTGAAGATTTTTAGCTTGATAAGGGCTTTCATTCCACAATGGAACATATGCTTTTGAATAAGGGTGAACAAATGTGGCATTAACTTGTTCAAAGTGTTCATTAACAACATGTCCATGGGGACAATTGAAAGTAGAATGCAAAACACTTGAACATGTTATGCAAGGCTCACAAAGATGAGTTGTATAATGAAAAGGAGATGTATTGGTAGCCGGTTTTTGATTCAACAAAAATTGATCAAGTTTTTGAGAAAGAGTTTTAACCTCGGCTACAATTTCCCTTGAATTTTCAATTTGACACACTGTTACACTTTCCTCCTTTTTAGTAAAACCATGTCAAGCCAAGAAGTGTAATATTTGTGCAAAGATTTTTCACTCATTTTTTCAAAGAGGTGCCAAATGTCATCTTCATGTTTTCCAAAATATGAACCTCCACATGAGGTATCGACTATGTCCTTTTGCATGTCGGATAGGCTTTCATAGAAATATTGGACAACTTACCATTTTGGAATACCATAGTGTGGATACTTTCTTAGCAAGTCATTCAATCTCTCCCAAGCCTCATGCAACAACTCTCCTTCCCTTTGAGAAAATTCTATAATTGAAGCACACATTACATTGGTCAAAATTACGGGGTAAAACTTTTTTAAAAACTCATTTTGCATTTGTGCCCATGATGTTATCAAATTCACCTCTAGAGTATTGAACCAATGTTTTGCTTTATTTTTAAGTGTGAAAGGGAAGAGGAGTAATTTAAGAACTTCCTCCGGGACATCCATGTACCTCACGGTGGAACATAGTTTAAGAAATTCATTAAGATACCTATATGGTTCCTCTTTATCTAAGCCATAAAAGAGTGGACACATTTGAATGGTCTCGGGCTTGATTTCATATTGATTAGCCTTAAAATTAGGCAACACAATGCAAGTAGGTGCATGGTATGCATGAAGATTATAATGATCACGAAGGACCATTGGAGGAATTGGAGCTTGAACTCCGGGGTTATGTTGATTAAGAGGTAGGTTTTGCACGAAGCGTGGGCCTAAGGAGCCAAGATTACCCTCTAGATTTTCCATGTGAATGCCTAGAATGTATGGTATGACAAGGTCTATACAACACTACAAATGACACACAAATCACCATAAAATAAGCAAGCACTCCTTCTTCGCAACAAACCAACAATCAACAAGCTTCCTCCACATACAATGTTCCCATACTCCCATGTTTTGATAACAATGCAAAGAAAAGTAAATTGCCTCCACGTGGGCTCATAATTTATCTAAGAATTCAAAAACAAGCCTCCACGCGGGCCGATGATTTAACAAAGGGATTGAGTAAGAAAGTCTCACAGAGGTCCTTTAGCACTTCAACTCCAAATTTAAAGCTTAGCTTAGCAAAATTTTTATTTTTAGCACTATTCCTTTCTTGCTTAGCTCCTTTACTTGATGGCTCCTTTGCTTGCCTCCTAGTTCAATGCTCCTTGTCAAAGATGAACAAACACAATAAGTAATCTAAAGGAAAAATAAAAACAAAGTAAAGACACGATCAAAAGAGTACTAATTCCTAATTGATTCCACAATACGACATTGCCTATTCCCCGGCAACGGCACCAAAAACTTGTTGGTCTCTCCTTGGAGTGTCGCTACACCACAAGCTTAAGAGTGTGAATTTTAAGGTGAGGGCCAAGAGTTTTACATTTATAGAAGCCACTACTACCTTCCACTATAAATATAGCTAGGGCGAGTAGGGATCGTCCTAAGGGATTGGAGTTATACTTGATTGTGGAATCACAATTAGGATTAGTAGGTCGAATGATCAAACAAATGGTTGGTTGGTTAATTAAACTAGAGAACAACTAAATTAAACTAAGTAATTGAATGTAACAAAGAGTAAGCAAGAGGGAGAGAGATCTTGGGGTTTAGAGGTCACCACCAAGCAATGCTTTTCTACACTTCCAACTAGTGACTAATGAGGGTAAAGTGTGTTGCAATATTTGTGTGTGTGCGTTTGGTTGATTCAATTAGCAAGGGTGACCAATTAAGCGTACATTGTCTAATCAACATGTGAAAAGCACAACATATCTAGCAATTAAGTATATATTGTCTAAATAGCATGTGGAAAGCACAACATATCTAGTAAGTCATTAATCCTATCATTAAGCTCACAAGCCAAATACACCACAAGGTTAGAGACATATGTTACTTGCATTCAAAAGTATAGAACATCAAATAACTAGCATGGATTGTCCTCTCATCTAACAACTATGCTATCACTACACTACAATTAAACTAATGACATGAAATTAAACTAACTAAGCTAAGGGAGAGGCATAATCCATCAAGAAATGAGGATGGACCATCTAGAAAATCACAAGAGCATTCTTTTAAGCACAATGTTTTGACAATCCCTAAATCCATAGCATTAATACACATAGACATGCATCAATTACACAAGAAAAAGAGGCCAACACATGAAAATCTATTCTAGCATACATAGACATATGGATAGAATGAAATGATCAATTAGAAGCATTAAACCACATAAATCATTGAATAAACAAGATCTATATATATCAAAATGTCAAAACATTAATTACAACACTAATCCCTCAATAATATACAAGATTAAGATAGAGAAAGCATGATTGGGGCTAACTCTAGCCCCAAGAGGATGTCTAGCCACTCGTGGTGATATTGCTCGAACCCTCAAGGGCTAATTCCATGGTTGAAATCTACTCCTTGTTGATGAAGAACTCCAATGGTGTCTCTAGCCTCCTCTTCCTCTAAGCTTCCTCTCCAAGAGATGATATGAAAACCATATTGGCTCCTTTGTAAAAAACAATCCTTATCCTTATATAGGTAGGTCAAAATGACACCTAAAATGAGCTGGGGTCGTGCATACAATGTTCCCTAATGATTGGATAAAGGACAATTTTCAATGAGATGGAATTTTAACTTTTTCGCACTGGAGGAAGTTCGATCGATCAAACCTTGGACTTGGATCGATCGAACTGGCTAAGATCTATCGAACTTAGGCTAGATCAATCCAACTAGCTGAGCTTTTTGGAAAAAGACAAATCCGAGATATTTTGGGAGATATTTATGGGAAAAGGACAAAAGTGGTTAGTTAGTGGTACAACTGTGGATATGATCAATCATTTGAATAAGGACAAAAGTGTTGGATCGATCGAAGGATGGTGTTGGATCGATCGAACTTTTGGACTTTATGCTTTTGGGTCTAGGCTTGGATCTATCTTGAAGTGCTGAGATTGATCATTGTTCGATCGATCGAACCTTGAATTTGGATCGATCGAACTTTGCTACTTGTCACCTTTGGCTTCATTTGCTTCTTTCTTTCTCCACTTTGCTCTTTTCTTTGTTTAATCCCTGAATTGCTTCAATTAAGCTCTTATTTGGCTGAGTTAGCTTATTTTCGAGATAAGTGCCTGAAAATGGAAATAATACGAAATCAATCTAAAACGGCAAAGTAAGATAGATAAAGGTACTAGAATACCTAAGCTTAAAGGGTTTAAATACGCACTTTTCAACGCTCATCAGGAGTCCGAAGAAATCCTAAGGGAAGAGATTTCAGTGTATCCAAGACAGAGGATACTAGATCTTGAGGGATCGCACGAGGGTGATCTTGTTCACTAGTAGTATAGTGAATGATACTAAAAGAGTTGGTATGGATCAAGCTACATATAGTTAAATTTTCATCTCATCTCTAAGAGAGTTATGTATGAAGTACTCTTCTGGAGTGTAGGGATCTGATGGAGTTCTTATCAGAATGAAGAAATGATTTTATATCATTTTTTGGAGAGTGTGGGGATTAGGTTGTGACATTCTAAGTTGTTTTATAAAGCCACGTTAGAAGGTTTGCATTCCGTGTATAAGAAGGTTGAGGGTTAAGCCCTTTGGTATTTGCTTAAGCAAATGAATGTTGCTTTTTGAGCTATGTTAAAGGATATGTTTCGCGGTTGGATGATTACCTACGAAACTGTAAAAGGAACTTTTATGAAGTACTCTTGCAAGTCGAGTTCAAAGGAGGTTTTCTCTTCTGGAATGGACAATGTCTTAAATGAAATTATGTTTTGTTTTAATGTGTGTATCGTATGTGTTTCATTTTTCATTAAGTAGTCTGGATTGGGAATATGGTTTGGTTGGGGACACAAGTATGTGATCAGCTAACTATTGTTTTAAAAACATATAGAAATAGTGCTATCTACGCTAGGATTGTGAGCGTGTGGTTATAGGATTTGGTAGATATACATAATTCTAGCCAATCTATTGGAGCTGGACATGTATCATTATGGTGTGCTACTTGGGATGGGATAGTTAAACTATCAATACGCACCAAATAATCTAAAATGACTAGTTTAATATGCTTTACACTAGATATGGATTCATTTTTACAACACCCAAATAATGGTGGATGTTAATGTGGTGATATTCGTAAGGTTGTGGTAGATAAAGATCACTGTAATGCCACTGTGGTTTATCAAGGGTGTCGGAGGTGCAGAACATCTTTTTGGAAATTTCAGAAGTGGTCACCAAGACAGAAGGAGGATTTCGTGCTGGTAGGTACTTATTCGAATGACGCTGAGAGAGGATAGTGGACTGATTAAATCTTCATCAGTCTATACGTAACCAAGATACTATTCACGAGGGTGTCATTTGGAGGGGTTGCTGGTGTTGCACTTGGAGGAGGAGCTAAAGTTTCTACACTGTATAAAATGTTGATTTTTTTTTTTTTAGGGTTATCATTTGCAACAATTAGCTGTTGCTACGACATTGATAACAATATGGAGGATGGAAAAGTTCTATATTTAATTGAAATAAGACAAGGAGTCAAATTCACACGTACTTATATTAGAGAAGTAGGGTGTGTCAAGGATAGGAGGGTGAGACCGAACACCTATATAAGGAAGCGGTGCACTGTGTATGTGAAAAAGTCATAGTGATTGACTTTCGATGAATGGAATTACCGGTTGATTTTATTATCGGTTAGTTTATCACTAACTGGTGATGCATAGATTCAGTTGCAGGGTTAGCTTTTGACGATGCTCCAATTTAATCAATGGGTGTAGACGAAAGCTAGTGGTACCAGACCAATTGGTACTTTCTGTAGATAAATGGGAAGGAGGATGTAAGGACTGAGGTTCACAATTCTTAGTTCTTTATTCATCCTGGTGAAAACAAAATGCTTCACGGTATGAAGCAGATGTTTGGAGGATCGGCAAGCAGAGGGACGTAGTGATTTTGACACCATTTCTAATATAATCGAGCTGGACCATTCGAGATTACTGGATCCTTGTAGCCATTTTTTTATACTGCAGTGGAAATAATAGTGCATTTTCGGGAAATTAGTTGAGGGATTGTTGACTATTCAAAAGGGTCAGGATTTTGGTTGGGATGTTGGTTAGTTTCTATATTAAATTAGCTCAATTCTGGTTTATTTCAAACTGGTAGGACATCAGTTCATATGAATAGAGGGGATTACAAGACAACTTAGATGCATCAACGAGGTGATTTACACTTTGCATTAAGTTCTGTCTGGTGGAAGGGAATATGGAAGTGGACGCTCTTAACAACCGATAGAGTATTCATATCTTTCAATTCGTTGTTGAGTTCGCAGTTGAAGTTTTAGCCTGTAAAATAATGACACTAGTTGTTATCACAGAAATTAAGGCAGTCAACTGCAAATATTGGGGTTGATTTTCGTGGAGGTGTTACCTTACTCAGCTAGAGCTTAAGGTACTGATAGAGGATGAGTAGTTTTCGTTAGTGTTGTCAGAATGAATGCGATTTAAAATTGGCACTTCTTCTTAATGCACTCGAACGATTATAAGGTATATCAGGACATCGAATATTTGTTCTAATGAACCGGTTGGTGTAAGGACATGTTTAATTGGTATATCTAGATGGGTTGGTTTTAAACTAATGTTATGCGTATGATATGCATGCTACGACTATGTGTGATTTAGTTCATTGTTAAGTTAAAAAATCGGTACATGGTTGAATTGTAGGTAAGGTTTATTTGCCAAAGTATAACTAAATATACTTAAGGAGGCATGGTTGATTTGCCAAAGTATAACTAAATATACTTAAGCAGGCATAGTTAATTTGCCAAAGGCATGGTTGAATTGCCCAAGTATAAATAAATATATTCTTAACGGCATGATGGATTTGCTACAGCATAATTGAAAAAAAATTGTTTTGTTAAATTTGTTTATGACTTTTGGTATTGCATATAGATTAGCGTTACCAAATTTGTTCGCACTAGATGTATAGGAATTTTGTGAGATTATCCTATGGAACATGGGGGAAAATGGATCGTTACCTTAACTACATATTAGGTACGATTGAGTCGTTGTTAGATACAACCTAGGAGTTGTACAGTTGTGATGTTTCTTACGTATATGAACCTTGTTTATTATGGGATGCATTGGAATTTGGTGGAGCCTATACACAGAGGCTGAGTCCACACGAGAATGAAAATGAATTTTTTTTTTTTAAAATAAATAATTTAGAGTTTCGTGAATTCTGGGGACGGCATTCCTTTTGTTAGGGGGGAAGAATGTAATACCTCTAATTTTAAAAGGACTTAATTGAAATTTATTTATTATATTTTAGGTGCTTATGTGGATATGTGTTTATGTGAGTTCATGTTATTTGTTTAATTGTTAATTGTTTAAATTGGTAATTGATTTCTTTGTGGTTATTGAATTATATGTTTATGTGGATGTTCGTTAATGGGTTAAATTAATTTGGTTGTTTAACTGGCATTGTCTGTTTAATTTAAATTATAAAATAGGTGACTTGAATTGAATGGTTAAATAAATTGTTTCAATTAAGATGTTTAATTTATTAAGGATGGGATTGGATGGTATGGAGTAAATGGGTACGGTTAATACCCATGGATGTGTATACATGTATATATGGGTATATATGTATATGTGGATTAATAATAATTATTAACAACTGAATTATATTTTATTCATTATATAAGGTGTAATATAATTCTAGGGTTTTATATATGCTCATGGGTTAGCCGATTTAGGGTAGCTTTATTTTATTTTTCTTTTCTGTTTTCCCTAAGAATTAAAATTAGGTTTTCCTTAAGCCTATATAAATATTACATTAGACATTGGCTTAGGGTTAGAAATCAATAAAACCTTGTGCACAAACAGAGAGTGTTAAGAGAGAAACTGAGAGAAGGGGATAAGGGTTTTGGCCAAAGAATTAGGCTGGACCAAGGACGAAAGTTGAGGGCTGTTCGAGGGTTAGAACTAGAGTAGAGGAGTCCTTGATGGCAGTCACAATTGCCAGAAGAACCTAGGAAGAAGATGGTTAAGGTTTCAATTCGAAACCAAGAGGCAAATTCTATTCTGTCTCTCTCCCCTTGGCTTGTGTTTTGTGCATACCTAGATGGTCTCTAGGATTTTAATTAAATATTAATTGAGTTTTTGCATGCATATTATATGTCAAAGTGATCATCTGTATATGTTTAATGTTTGTCTAAAATAATCCTTGCATGTTTGGAGGTTCGTCGTCTATTCTTAAGGTATAACAAATTGGTATTGTTTTAATCGTTGTATTAGTTCTTACTATTGTAAACTAAGGACTGGGGGTGATACTGGATATATGTTAGACTGTTAAGAGCAATTTTAGGGAAGAACAGAAGGGCAGGAAAAGGCCTGAGACAGAGCAGATGATCAGAAACGGAGCTGAAAGGGGTTTAGTGCTCTCAAAGAAGGAGAGAGCCGGCTTCAGGAGGTTGGGAGCCGGCTCCCCCCTTCATAGAGTCGGCTCCAAGGGCTAGGGAGCTGGCTCCATGGTGCTTAGAGCCTGCTCTATTGGTCAGAGAGCATGCTATCTTGTTTTCCCTTTTTTTGACGAATTCCAGAACAGTTTTGGGCACTGTTTTGGACGTGTTTGGGATTGTGAATTGTTTCAAGGACTGGAATGAGAATTTTAAAAGTAATTTCATGGGATTTTAAAATCTCTAATTGCATAATTTGATCCAGAGTGCAAATAGAATAAACAGTATAAAAATAAGCAACTTTGCACGCTACTAGCGGATAGGAAGGACTGAATTGTTTAATCTTGTTTTAAAAATTTAACGGATTGTAGCATAGACTCTAAACATGATATTATGCTATAATTGAACCCACAGTGCATAATTTATCTCTATATGCTAATGGTATTCACAATGTGGAAGTTTTAAGCAATGTTGCACACGGTTGACGGATGTTAAGTATTTAGTGCTTACATTTATTTTAGCAATCTAGATATCTGGAGTAGGATTTTTAAAGTTTTTTTGGATGCATAATAGGGTCTTATATACATTAGATTTTGTTATGTTTCTCCTGGATTTAATTGAAGAATAAATTACATATTTTCTGTCAATTACATGGATATTGGTCCGGTTTTTCATTGAAGAATTAGTAAATTATATTATGTCAATTACATGGATATATACTAAATTTTGAATTGATAAACTATTAAATCTTGTCTCGTCAATTACATGGATGGATTCTGAATTTTAAATTGACGAATGATTAAACTTTGTCTCATCAATTACATGGATATTATTATGGATTTTTAGTTGATAAACTGTTAAATTCTATTTTTATCAACTATATGGATTATGTGGATTTAATTTGATGTACTGTTTAAAGTGTTGCATCATTTACGGATCATATACATTATATGCACCGGTATGGGACGGTGGCATATGGAGGGACGGATTAGATCAAAACGCTAATTCCTACCCATTCATATATATGGAATGGATTAACTAAAACAGTTATATCCTACATGGTTTCATGTCCTGTCAACTAAAATAGTTGAACGACATATTGGATGGTTGTTTATATTTCTGTATTAGGAAGGATAGGACTTTAATTAGAACATTTAAATCCTAATTATATGTTGTGTTTTGGCGACGAACAATTGACCGGCACAACATTATATTTGGATGGAATTTATATATATAATTATGGTACCGTGATATGAGCTTGAGTCTCATAGTCGACGGTTAGGGAGCGTATATGCAGTAGGATGCGTAGCTAGCTATGTTAGTTGAGGTATTCCCTGTCAGGCTTAGGTTGTCATGCCTACTCTGGTGCGTTTTGCGTGTTACCTTCTATTCAGGTTGAGACCCTCATCATAGTCCAGTGAGAGTCCTGTAGTGTGGATTATGGACTATATAGATATGGTTGAGACATCTAGGATGTATCTGCGTATCGGGTCTCTGTTTGGATTGTAGTTAGGTAAAACTTGTTCGTGGGCTTGAGCCACTATTATTTTTCAGGTATCGGACGGTTTCAGTCTTAGAGCTTGTTCGGGCTGAGCAGAGACGGTCTCTCATTCTTCCGACTGCGTAGGATCGCTATTTGTATTTAGCTTTGGATTTCCTTTTCTATTTATTTTGTCTTAAGTTTGGATTTTCTAGAGGTCCACATGGTATGAATTCTCGAGTTATATTTTGAAGGATCAATTGTTATCAGAAGACTTTATTAATCAATGGAAATTTATTTTGAATTTTTCATTATTGGATTATCACTTTAGTACCTTTTCAGCAATTTTCTTTTATTCTTGTTTATCATAATTGTATTATGTGTTCGTTTGTTGCTAATTGGTTTGATATCCTCGGGTAATCGGGCATGGGCCTAGCCAGCCCGCATCCAGAAATCCGGGGGTATCACATTAGCACACTTGTTACTTCTTCCTCTTCACTCTTATCATCCTCATCTATATAAATTAAAGTTCTTGCCATTTTTTCATTTTCCTTTTCTTTTTCCTCTTGACGAGAAAAAGTACTTGCAATTTGCTCAACTTGAGCTTTATGCTTAGCTAAAATTTAAGAATGCGAATTAATAAGTGGAGTTTGTGAAATATGCACATCAAGTAAAGTTAACATTTTTTCTTCAAATCCGGGTGAATACCTAGAAGGTGTGGGAGTTCGTTCATCATAAAATGGTGGGGGAAGGTAGTAGTCACAAGAAGGATAGTGAGAATAGTCAAGTCCATAATAAGATGATTATGCTTGAAATGAATTGGACTCAATCTCATAAGGATTAAAATATGATGGAGGAGCATAAGGTGAAGGGAAGTAATTCCCTACCAAACTTAGATCAAAGAATACCTCCATTTACAATTAAAATCCAAATGCAAGAAATAATGGCCTCCACACGGGCCAATGCTTGGACAAAAATTAAAGCAATGAAATTAGCCTCAACAAGGGCTATCACAAGCATGCAAAGAAGTGCACAATTAAAATATAAGAGTTCCAAGAATTGCTCACAAAGGTCCTTAAGCAACTTCAATTTCCAATGTTAGTTTTAAACTCCAATGATTTTTTCAAATTCCAAAGTTTGCTTTTCTTGTAGTCAAGTACCTAAGTGACAAATAAGATCAAGAATGAGAAAAGAATATACAATGGAAAATAAAATAAAAATAGAAGCAATCAAATTAACACTATTGTCAAGTCTAATTCCAACAAAACCGTTAATCCCCGATAATGGCGCCAAAATTTGACGACGGCCACTTGTATACGCCAAAATAATGTAGTAAATGTGCAGTTCAAGAAAAGTCTTTTAGGTCAAGTTTAAATTTATAAAAATCACTACCACCACTACTACTAAAGTAGCAAGAGTGAGTAGGGATCGTCCCAAGGGATTATACGTTTTGGAATTTCACTTCGACTCTAGTGGATCACAAGATTATAAAGGAGAGATTGATTGTTTGATTACACTAAAATTCAAACAAATTAAAATGCAATTAAAATAAACTAAGTTGAGATAGGGATTTAAAAGATATGAAGAGAGGTCTTGGGGTGTATTGGAATCACCACCAACCTTGTTCACCAAACCACACACTTTCAACTAATTGGGGAAAACATTCTTGTGAACAAAATGTGACTACCAATTGCAATATTAAGTATGGACCATCAAATTCAATAATGTATTGTCTACCTAACTAATAAATAAACTAAGTGTAGAACAACCCATTAATTCTAAGCATGACCCATTAAACTAGTCACAATTGTAGCACACATCAATCTAGAGAATCATGGAATTTGCAATAATAAGCCATGGAATATCAAATCAAGTAAAGGGCATCTACCTACCTACAAGCAATTAAATTGTAGAACAACCCATCAAGTATAAGTATAATCCATCAAATTAATTGACAAACCCATTTAATAAAAATCATGTCTAGCCATCACTAGATCCTTAATTAATCACACATAGACATGCAACCAACATAGAGAAACTAGTGTAGAGATCAATTCCTAAATAGTCACACATAAGACAACATGTAATCACAAAGAGAATCAATAGAAAGAATTAAACCATATGAATCATGTGAGATATAATTCCTAATTTAATCACACATAGACACGTAAATAAATTAGAAAATTAATAGGAAGAATTAAACCATAGAAATCATAGAAATATACCAAGATTCATTTTATTCACAAGGCTAGAACACTAATCACAAGATATTATTCCCCAAGGAGAAGTCTAGCAAATCATGGAGGAGGTGGGTGTGATCTTGGAACCCTCAAGGGTAAGCCCCAAACATGGCTCCATCTTCTTCCTCTTCTTCTTTGTTGAATTCTAGAGAGAGAGTATGCGTAGATCTAGAGATATATTCTTGGTGCCTCCACTCTTCTCTTTTCTTCTAACCCTAATCTATAACTTTCTAGAGAGAGAAACTAATGAAAATATATAAATTACAATGTAAAAATACGGATCTCCCTACAAAAATGGTTCAATCTCTCATATATACATGGCTTTGAGAGCCCAAAAATGTGAGAACTCGGCCTTAGGATCTCTCATTTGAAGCACAGCCCGAGTTGGTTCGAAATGAGCTTTAGATCTGTTTTTTTATAACTTTTATGAACAATTCGATCGACCTAACTTTTCTTCAATTGATCAGGGTTCAATCGATCCAAATTTTCTCTGATAAATCTCACTTTTCTTCGATCGATCTCACTTGGCAGTTTTTCAGCATCAACCTCCTTTTGCTCCAGATTCTCACTATGACTTAGTTTGACTCCAAAAAGGCCTTAAGAAACCATTTTTAGCCCATTTTAACATTATTAACCTGAAATGGACAAAAATATGAAATTAGACTAAAATGAAAAAATAAGATAGAATAAGGTCCTAGAATACTCAAGCTTAAGGGGTTTAAATGCGCACTTTTCAGTGTTCATCAGTGACGTTGAGGAGGAGATTTACATGCAACAACCGGAGGGTTTCTCAGTCAAAGGGAAAGAGAAACTAGTGTGCAAGTTGAACAAAAGCTTGTATGGTTTGAAGCAAGCCCCGAGGCAATGGTACAAGAAGTTTAATGGTTTTCTGAAGTGACATGGCTATAACAAGTGCAATGCTGACCATTTCTACTACTTCAAGAGGTTCAAGTCAAGTTTCATTATCCTTCTACTTTATGTTGATGACATGTTAGTGGTAGGTTTTGATTTTGAAAAAATCAGCAAATTGAAGAAGCAGTTGTCTATTAAATTTGAGATGAAACATCTTGGTGCAACGAAGCAGATTCTTGGGATAAAGATTAACAGAGACAAACAGAAAGGTACTTTGCAGTTGTCTCCGGTTGAGTACGTTGAACGGGTTCTGAAGAGGTTTAACATGAATAATGCTAAAGTGGTGAGTACTCCCTTAGCTAATCACTTCCGATTATTTCAAGATCAGTGTCCGAAGATAGATGATGAGAAAAACTTCATGGCTAAAATTCCATATGCCTCAGCCATTAGAAGTTTGATGTATGCCATGGTATGTACAAGAGCAAACATTACATATGTAGTGGGAGTAGTAAGCAGGTTCATGAAGGATCCACGCAAGCTACACTGGGAAGCAGTGAAGTGGATATTGAGATATCTACGGAGTATCACAGACAAATGCCTATGTTTTAAAAGGGGCAAAGTGAAGCTACATGGTTATGTAGATTCAGGCTTTGCTGGCGAGTTGGACCATATAAGAAGAACTACCGGGTATGTGTTCATGGCGGGTATAACTGCAGTTAGTTGGGTTTCGCAAATACAGAGGATTGAAGCGTCATTTACTACAGATGCAGAGTATGTGGCGATGACAGAGGTTAATATAAAGATGATTTGGTTACAAGGTTTGTTGACAGAGTTGGGATTCGAACAGGTGAAGAATGTTTTGCACAGTGATAGTCAGAGTGCGATACATTTGGCAAAGAATTCAATATTTCATTCAAGGACCAATCATATAGGACTTTGGTATCATTTTATCAGATCTTTGTTAGAAGATGGGGTGTTAACACTTGAGAAAATACTTGGCACTAAGAATCCAGATGATATGTTGACTAAGACAGTGACCATGGAAAAATTAAAGTTGTGCGTAACTTTAATTGGTCTTCTAGCTTGAAGACAGATAGAAGTGTACTGACATGCATAGGATATGCATGAGAAGAAGATGGAATAGGTTTACAAGTGCTCCAGCCTCCAAGTAGGAGATTATTGTGTGTTTTTTGTGGTGGAGTCGGATCATGTGATAACGTGAAGATTTTGAGAAACTAAATGGTTCTTATATTTTTTGGCTACTGACGTATGGGAACCGGTTCAGAGATTTGGCACCAGTTTCACGGAGTGATAGCCAAACTCAAGGAAACGTTAATTGACCACTATCCTGTGAGAACCGGTAGCCAATTCTAGAACCAGTTCCAGAATCAAAGAAGATTCGTCTCTAGACATTGGGAATCGGTAGCCAATTCCTGGTACCGGTTTAACTTTTCTGGAAACCTACGTGATTTATTTTCCTTGTTGGTTTTGGACTCTACAAAAGGCAATTCTTGTTGGACAAGTTGTGTTACATTATATTGTATGGGGCTATATATATCAACCCTAATCAGTATTTTTAGGGTGTGAAGAAGTGTGAGAGAAATTTGTGCCAACACAAGAAAGAGCGATTAAGAGAGATAGAGAGAAAATTTTCCTTGTAATTCTTCATCTTTTTCATAGTGAATTTGTTCAGTGTGCTCCATGGACGTAACCCTAAGATTTGAGTGAATCACGTATATCTTGTGTTCTTGTGTGTGATTTTTCTTTGTGATTGCTTGATTATTCCTCGAACAACGCGCATTGTTATTTTGCATTTTCGCCACAGCAACTGGAATCAAATTCGGTTAATTATGTAGAGCAACTCTAACAAGATCTTCGGTCGGAACTTGTGCTTTCGCATTCACGCCCAAATAAGAACTTATGGACACTTACGTAAGAACCTTCACATTACAATTCTAATGGTAGTCTAGTTTTGCATATAGTTTGTTCTCTGAACAAAGAATGTGGTCCAAATTCCTTGAATACAATACACCACCATTATTGAGGAGTTGAGTTAATGATTGCTATTGTAGATTTGAGTATGAAAGTCATTTGTTCAGCAATAATATTCCAAGGCAAATTTCTGAATCAAGCTGGTTTAATCTATATTAATGAATAGTAAATTTGTCCAATTAATGCTCCATTTTGGTGCATATCTAATTTTAATTAAAAAAAATATATGGAACATATGCATCAAAGCTCAAGTGTTTTTGGATTGCAATCGTTGATTTATTTACATATTACACTCACCCAAATCATATTAGCATCGTTATTTAATTTTATTATATTATGTGTAAATATGAAAAGTTCATTTTTGTAATACATGATTAATTGTAATTGATGTTTGTAGAAATGACTAGCATGGGAGTGTAAGGAACTACTTAAAAATGATTGAATCCATATCAAATTTAGGGTGCTACTTATATTATCCAAAAAACCATCAAGTCTATTTTCTGATAAAGTATAATATATTTGGTTCAATAGAAGTAAAAAGAAGTAAATAACCATAGTTTGGAATTGAACCAAACTAGTCTTTTACGGTTGTAGACACTACAATTTTAATGAACTTTTGTTTTGACAAATTAACCCATTGATATATGAGTCTAATGTTTAATTAAATTATTTAATTGGCCCAAGTTTGGTCCATTTAAATTATTTAATTAGCCCAGCCCAGATGATCAAATGAAAAGATAATTATTCCTAATAAAATATATTTAGCCCGGTCCAATTATAATTTTATCCTTATCAGGAGATGACATATCTCATCATCCTATTAATCCAAGAAGCCTATAAATAGAGGCCTAAAGGAAGAAGGAAGTGACACAAATTCAGAAATCCAGAAGGTCCAGAAATTCAAAGACTTAGAAATCCAGAGAGTCCAGAAATTTAGAGACACAAAATTTAGAATCCAAACCCAAAAGCGAAGAACATCAAGCACATCAAATCGTGCCGTTTTCATCTAATTTCACGGTGATTAACAACAACCACATCAAATCGTGCCGTTCTTTATCTACATCCCACGGTGATTCAAGATCAAGCTTGTGCAGCCCTTGGATCAAATCAACAAAAAAGGAGATCAAATCAGAGGACCTTATTCTTGTAAAGAATATTACAGAGGATTGTACTCTAATTTTTTTCAATTAAATAAAATATTATTTTTTGCTCTATATTTTGTTTTTATTTGAAGACTACAAAATTTGTGTGTACAAATTTCTGGCACGTTCGGTGGAATCTTCTTTGCCTCTCATCTCTTTCTCCTACCATTAAATTTCCTCTCTGTCAGATTCTATGGCTCCCCCTAAGACTCAGACAGGCAAGAAAGCCCAAAAGAACATCGTTACTGCAAAGGTCGATGCCAAAGCCACAATGAAAAGTGGCACAAAGGCCAAATCAAGTGATAGAAGTACCTTGGCGGGCCCTGTGACACATAGCAAGTCCTAGGCAATCACATCATCCAAACATAAGCAAGACTTGGTAAAAACCAATCCTGCAAAGCTGGCGAACGTGAAAACTCAACATGTCAAGAACCCTGACATTGTTCTAGAGGAGATTCTGCCACCAGATTCACCTCATTCCGTCTATGATGCTCACTCTAGTATCGGTTCACCCCTAGAGTCACCACGTCAGACTTTAGAACAATCAATCACTTCAAGGAACGTTGACTCTTAAGGCCTATCATACTTAGACATGGTTGCTACAATGATGACTGGAGCCGCCACGGTCGAGGAACAACTAGCAATTATGGCTCGTTTCATTGAGAATCTCACAAAGACTGTTGAAGAAAAGGACTTGCAGATCACTACACTGATGAACAAATTGGAAGTTCAGACCTTCGGTGAATCACCAGTACAGTTTGGGAATCCTACAGCTTCCACAGTAGTTTCGTTTAGGAATCCTATAACTTCCACACCACCACCGTCTGGGAATCTTACATCTTCCACACCACTACCATCTGGGAATCCTAATTCTATGGCGCAAGGTACTCGTATGGAGGACCCCAGACAGACGCCAGTGACAAAACAAGTAGCTAGTCAAACCAATCATACTTCTTCAGTCTCTTCATTATCTGTCAAATAATTGCAACATATGATAATGAATACAATCCGAGCCCAATACTGAGGTGTTTCACAGAGCACTCTTATGTACTCAAAACCCTATACAAAGAGAATTGACAGTATAAGGATGCATGTAGGATAACAACCTCCAAGAAAAGGTAACCCCAAGCAACACATTGCCTATTTTGACGAGACTTGCAACAATGCCAGAACTAACGGGGACGTACTAGTTAAACAGTTTGTCCTTTCCCTTAAAGGAAACGCGTTCGAGTGGTACACCAACCTAAAGTCAGAATCAATTGATTGTTAGGACCAAATGGAATGAAAATTCTTAAACAGGTTCTATAGCACTCGTCGTACTATTACTATAATAGAATTGACTAACACAAAACAATGGAAGGATGAGCCTATAATCGACTACTTTAATCGATGGCGAACACTCAGTCTTGACTGCAATGATCGATTGTCAGAAATCTCTATTGTGGAGATGTGTATGCACGGAATGCATTGGGGCCTTCTTTACAATCTTTAAGGTATAAAACCTCACACATTTGAAGAATTGGCTACGCGTGCCTATGAAATGGAGATCAGTATAAAATCCCATGACGACAAAGATCCGGTCACCATAGAACCACGCAAAGACAAAAAGGACTGGAATAATGGCGATAAGTCGTCAAAGAACACTGCTAAAGAATCTATGACTATCTCAACTACTCCAGTCAAGATATTTGTTAAAGATAATAAGAAAGATGATAAAAAGTCTCGCCAGTTTCAAGAGAGGGAAAGACAACGTCCTACGCTAAAAGAATTAGAGAAGAAGGAACACCCATTCCTCGATTCTGATGTTCCTGGCATATTGGAATGCTTACTCAAAAGTAAAGTTATAGAACTTCCTGAATACAAATGCCCTCAAGAGATGGGATGTGTTAATGACCTGAAATACTGTAAATATCATCGTATTATCAGTCATCTAATTGAGAAGTGTTTTACTTTCAAGGAGTTGATAATGAATCTAGCAAAATAAGGAAAAATCTTGATGGACACAGACGAAGTTGTAACTTCAAATCATACTACTGCTACCTTGAAAACTTCTGTCATGGGAAGTGTACGTTCTCAACCTTCAAATTCTGAAGTATATTGTAGAACCATCCAGTTTGGCTCATTCAAACCAATCCCCATCTATCTTGGCCAAGGAAGTGTATTATATGTTTTAACATTTGGAAAAGTCTTTCCTCATGATGATGAAGAAGGATGGACTTTGGTGACAAGAAAGAAACCACGGAAGCAACGAATTGACATTTTTTAGACTAGTTATTCTGACAGGGGCCAAAAAAAGAAGAAACCTCAATATCACCATAAGTAGTCTGGCCATAATAGAAAATGGGTCAAGAAGACACAATCAACCAAACACGCCTCTATGAGCAAAGGGATCCATAAGCCTATTACTTTTCAAGAGTTCTTCCCAGAAGGATATTTAGATGAAAAAGTTGTGACAACTTACATGGTTTCAACTGAGAAAACGAGCCCTGATGATGAGAATAGTGAGGATCAAGATGAAGCCCAGCCTGTAGAGGACCATGCAAAAGAAATAGCTATCATTAAAAATTCCGATGATGAGGAAGTAGTCAGAGGTACGCTTGATTCATGTTATACACTAATTATTTTCACTGACAATGATCTTAAGTTGGGTTTAAAGCCGTATAATTGTCCTATCTTCGTTTCCGGTTACATAAAAGAACAAAAAGTTACTCGAATTCTTGTTGATAGTGGATCAACCGTGAATCTCATGCCAAAATTTACGATGAAAAATCTTGGTATCACAGTCGATGAGTTATCTTGTAGCCGTCTTATTATTCAAGGTTTTAATCAAGGAGGACAAAGAGCTATTGGCATGATTCGGACAAAGCTAACTATTGGTGAGCTCCAAGCTGAAACCTTATTCCATGTTCTTGATGTGATACCCCTTGATTCTAGAGCCATGGGTGATTAAGTCAGAGTACAAATCCGAGAGATATCAAACAATTAATATGTAATTGAACACGGAATACAAAAATGAATTAATAAATAAACTAATAAAAGCTGAAAAGAGTTCTAAATATTAAAATCCTCCAAATTATAAATTAATATAATTTAAACATTCCAATATCTGTACAACTCAGAAATTCACCTAATAAACCCCTAACAATCCCAAATGAAAGAGAAATACAGAATCAAAACATAACACTAAAATATGCAAGGAAATCTTATGCAGTCGGAGGAGTGGATGACTATATTTGCTCAGCACGATCAAGTTCTAAGACTGGAACAGATGAACACCTGAAAAAAAAAAGTGGGTCAGGCCCACATGCAAGTTCTATCCTACTACAATCCATACAGAAACCCGATACGCAGATACATCCTAGATAGCTCGGCAATAACTAAAGTAGTCTATATAGATATAAATACACACTATAGGACACTCACTAGCCTATAGTGTAGTCTTAGCCTGTAACGACCCTGATTTCTCAACCCGGTGCGTTAATGATGAACCGGAAGTTGACCCGATAACGGACCCGAAATGCGGAAGCAAAAGAAGCCAAATGACCTCAAGAGATGTATGCCATCCCTAAGGCCCCAAAATGACTCTCCGTGAAGCCACGGAACTCAAATGAGCCAAGAAAATAAAGCAAGAATGCCTAACCAAAAAGAGATGAACTAAGGGCAAAATGGTCATTTCTCACTGAAAAGGGTGCCACCGTGCACACCATTGGAAGGACAATGAAAAATGAACAAAATTAGACTCAAGAATCATCTGATTCTTGAGTCCGGGTAGAAAAGATATAAAATTCCAACACCCAATGCGAAAGTTATGAAGCAATGACTTAACATTTTCCAATATTTTTATAATAAACTTTGAAAACAAAAGTGCATAGAAAACGAGATACATGTCATTGGCCTCCGTCCACATCTCATACATGTTAAATACATTGAAAAGAGTGCACTTACGTACATTTTACATATACGAATCAACGAATACAAGTTTAAACAAATAGGGCTACAAAGAGGCATCTTATGCTAACACTTGCATAAAATAGAAACTTAGAAACTGTAAGCCATCCAAGGAGCAATGGAATCTTCAAATCTTGAGTCCTGTACCTGAAATATGCCCCAGTATCGTAGGGGTGAGTAACATAAAGCTACTCGTAGGAGATGAGCATGCATCGACCTAGCATATTACAATTTTATCACCTTATGGTGAAACATGTTAAAGGGGCTCATGCCACCTAACGTCTATGTCAAGATGAGACCCAAGGAGCATCCTAAGCTACCTAAATCATTTCTATCATATCACATTGTTCATGCAATTCAAACAACATGGAAACATGTTATACAAGGCAATAAGATATAGATTCTCAAAGTCTTCAACTTGAAATCCAAAATTACGAAAACAACAAGTGTAGGTCATGCCACCTAATGTCTATGTTCAAAATGAATCTATAAGGTCATTCCTAAACTACATTTGAACATCAAAACACAAATTATGATATCGATGCAATTTAACCAACAATGGAACTTCCAATACAACGCATGAAGCATGCTTTCACAAAGCTACATCTTAAGTGCAAAATAGGAAATCAAATAAGGAACAATAAGTTATGATATCATCTAGTTATCAACTTGAAATGAAATACGAAATCAAACAAAGTGGATACTCAGACGTCACGTCGGATCAGACCGACAACATAGTTACTTTAGGGTTACTAGCCTATGGGTAACCTCCTTATGTGCGCACTAGACTATATAGAGGGATAATCCCCCGTACTAGAACCAGGTCCTAGCCGTAGCCAAACAACGACATCCCCAAGTTTCTAAAATCAACAAATTGTGCAACAACGTATATATATCAATGTGTATATACAAGATATCAACTATTTACCAAGCACAATCCAAATTTTGGAAACTTATACAATACATGCTCAAAATTCACAACTACTATGGCATGTAAGATGTCAAATATAAATTGTGCAATTCCTTACACATAGCAACAATATATTCAATAAGGAAAAACATATTCTCATGAATATAAAAATAACAACTATGTTATCCAATGCTCAAAAGTAATCATGTGAACATACATCAAATCCAAATCCATAATTTAAATATAGAAACAACTTCCAAAATGCAATTAAATCCATGGAGTAATAAAGTAGAATTTAATTAAACATAAATAGTTAAATTCTTTAAATTCCAAGTTAATCCAAATAACCTCAATTTAATATATATTGAAAGACATGTCATGGTCATCATATATATAACATCAAATGACAAGTTAAGTGATTAAAACACTTAAAACAAAATTAATCAAGCTAATTAATTAATTTCCTCTAGATTTTTAAACAATTCCAAATGCCCTCAATTTAATCTATGTTAGAGAACATGCCAAGGCCTATTTAAATACTACATTACAACTTGATTTAATGCTTGATACAACCATGTGAATTAAACTTTCACTAAAGATAAATATTAAATAAAAGTTGTAATTCTTAATCAAATGATCCAAATTTAATACATGTTAACCAACATATCTAAGCATAATTTCCTAACATGTTACAATTCAAATCAAAGTTATACATCATCATAAATTTTAAATCTTATACAAAGAAATAAAAATTACTAACTTTCTAGATTTGATACAAGGCATACATATATGTTGTATAATCATGACAAACACACAATACAACACACAAATAATCCTAAAACATTCCCTACCTCAATTGGAATGAAATCTCAATTACCAACGAAATGAAATCGCCCCAAATTTTCAGTCCACAAAACAGATTTTTAAGCTTGCTACCTTCAACTTGTAAAATTCATAAAAAATTCAATTCTAACCCAAATTGAATGAATCCAAAGCCCAATGAAAGCTTAAACACTGTAATTTGATAATGAAATAATGTGGTTAAGTGTGAGTGGGGGAAATAGAAATCCTCCACTCACTATGTGCTCTTACACTATGGTCAACACACACATCTATGGTCAATTGCACAAAAACCCTCCTTTAAAACCATAATCCCAAAGTGGCCCAAAGATATTTCCAAGACTAAATTGTGAACCTACACTTGTCACCAATCCATGGCTCCTTCCTAGGCTTAATCCCACACCTACACTTGTCAACCATCCAAGCCAACAAGTGCACCAATCCTAGGCCAACAAGTAGGTGAATCCTTACCCTCCAAATGTCATCATCCAATGCATTAAAGTGTTTCCACACAAATGTCAACAAGTGGACCAATGAGAGTGGGACACTTGTCACACTTTTTAAAAATTATAAAAAGGTCCTTTTTGAAAATATCTTCCAAATTTAATTACAAAATGGTCCCCAAGATGAAAAATAATTACTTTATTTAATTACACTAAAACCCCACAAGTTAAGAATAATTACACTAAAATCTGCATTAATGCCCCTTTATGAAAGAAGTAAGCAATCAACATGCTTTTCTGGAAAAGTAAAAATACCACTATCATAGAAATCAAATATCATGAATGCATGCAAAACCGGAATCAAATCCGAGCACAAAAAGTGAGGTTGTGCAAGGAAAAAGGATAAATGAGAAAAAGACAAAATGTGAATAGTGTTCAAAAAAATAAAATATGAAAATGACACAATCCCCAAAAGAAGTTGTCAATCCAAGGAAAAGAGTCTCGGAAATCATTCCAGAGCATTCGAGATGACATTAAGTGATGAAAAACTGAACCCAAAAAGGAAAAGACAACGGAAAAAAATATCCGTTAAAATCTGAGAAAAAGAAAAGGAAGAAAAATGATCGGGTCATTACACCGCCTGAATAGAAAGTAACATATAAATCACACATTACGGTGTGCATGTGTACCTAGACCTACCAGGGAACATTAAATATATTTAGTTACTCATCATAGGCGATATACGCACCTTAACCATGATCCTAAGACTTAAGCTCATATCACAGTACCATAAGTATATATATAAATCCTTCCTAATACAGAAAATAAAACAAACATCCAATATGTCATTCAACTGTTTTTGTTGACAAGATATGAATCCATGTAGGATTTAACTGTTTCAGTTAATCAATTCCGTATGTATGAATAGGTAGGAATTAGCGTTTTGATCTAATCCATCCCTAATATGTCACCGCCCCATACCGGTGTATATAATGCATATGATCCTTTGATGATACAACACTCGTTTGAACATCAAATGTATCCAGAAACAATCATAATAGAAGTCAGATATATGCAAGGTCCTATTATGTATCCAGTATATGATTGTGATCATATAACCTTCATTTAAATTGTTAGAGTAAGAATAACCAATTTAAATCATCCATATCCATATAATTGACAAAACATAAATTAAAATAGTTCATCAATTTAAAATCCGAAGCATAATATAATGATCATCAGAAATATAAACTAAGCACATTATACGAAAACCTAAAAATACTTTCATACTCGTCCATTTAATTTGCTAAAACATAACTAGCAATTTAAGGCTTCCACAATCCTTGACAGCATGTAAATTAATATTTAAATTTCAGGATGTCCCTTTAATCCTTCATTATAAATCCAGAGCATGTTATAATGATACTCAGAAGTATAAACTGTGCATATTATATGAAATCCCAAAAGTATTTTCATACTAGTCCATCTAATTTGCCAAATTAAAACTAGCAATTAAAACTACCACCACTATTGAAAACATACAATTTAGTGTTTAAATTTCACGATGTCCATTACCATAGCATAAACCAACATTCCTGGGCCTTAAATATGTTGTATAAATCATTTAAAAACCCCCAATGAAAATCTAGAATTACACATTAGCCCTAGGAGTCAGAAAACCTTAGAAATACACACCCGTAGGGTGTTCCACCAAGGGAGCCAGCTCTCATCTGTGATACCCCTCGATTCTAGAGCCACGGGTGATCAAGTCTGAGCACAGATTCGAGGGATACCAGATAATCAATATGTAAACAAGCAGGAATACAAAATGAAATAAGAATAAATAATACGCGAAAAAGAATTATAAACATATAAATCCTCCAAAAAATAATTAATTAATATACTTTAATCACTCCAATCCGTACAACTCGGGAATCCATCCAGTGGACCCCTAATACTTCCAAATGAAAAATGAAATTACAGAACCAACATCCAAACTATAATATAAAAGGAAATCTTACGTAGTCGGAAGAGTGAGTGACTGTATCTGCTTCATCACAATCAAGCTCTAAGCCTAGTACTGACGAATACCTGAAAATAAGAGTGGGTCAAGCCCAAATGCAAGTTCCATCCTACTACAATCCATACATAAACCCGATACGCAGATACATCCTAGATAGCTTGGCAATATCTAAAACAGTCCATATAAATATAGATACACATTATAGGATGCTCACTAACCTATAGTCATCACATCTGAGTATAAGGTAACACGCAAAATGCACGTAGCATAGTCATGCACACCTAGACCTACCAGGGAACGTCATTAGGTCCAGTTATCCATCCAAGGCAATATACACACCCTAACCGTGATCAGGAGACTCAAGCTCATATCACGGTACCATAATGATATAAATAAATCTTTCCTAGTACAAAAAAGTAAAGCAAACATCCATTATGTCGTTCAAGTATTTTAGTTAACAGGACATGCATCCATGTAGGATTTAACTATTTTAGTTAATCCATTCCGTATGTATGAAGATGTAGGACTTAGCTTTTTGATCTAATCCATCTCTGATATGCTACCATCCCATACCGGTGCATATAATACATATGATCCATAAATGATGCACACTCAAATGAACATCAAGTAAATCCAGAAACCAACATAATAGAAATCAGACATAGATAAGATCCTATCATGCATCCAGTATATGATAATACTTATAGAACCTCCGTTTAAGTTGCTAAGTAATAATACACAATTCAAACTATTCATATCCGCATAATTGACAGAACAGAAATTAAAACAGTTCATCAATTAACATCCATAGCATGTAACATGATTATCAGAATTTAAAACCTGAGTACATTATGCTAGAATTCCCAAATAATCCTTTTCCATACTAGTTCATTTAGGTTACTAAAACAAAGATTAGTAATTAAATTCTCCTCAATCCTGGGTGGCATATAACTTAATATTTAAATCCCATGATGTTCATCCAATCCCAATTACAAAACCGGTGTATGGTATAATGACACTCGGAAGTCTAACCTGCACATCATATAAAATCCCAACAGTGTTTTATATTAATCCATTTACATCGATTAAAATATGGCCCATAAGTAAAACCTCCTTAACTCCTGACAGCATGCAACTTAATATCTAAAGCTCATGATGTCTGTAATTGTAACCTAAACCAACCATTCTGGCCTTCATTAAATTATATGTATCATTCATGTAACATCCCATGAATAATTTAATAGCAATCCCTTTAAGTTGCTAAAACAAACTTAACAAAATAAACCTTCCTCCTTCCTTGACAGCATGCCAATTAAAAGTTTACATTTCATGATGTCTCCTTAGATTAGTACACTAGCATATACTAACTATTTTAAAGAGTTAACAGGTTAATTTTAAACATTTAAAACCCCCTTTTACTTTCCAAAAATTGCATTTGAGCCCCTAAAATTAGAAAATTACTCGAAAACACCCCATAGGGGTTTTTTTCCAAGGGAGCCGGCTCCCCCATCATAGGAGTTGGCTCTTGGGCTTTTAGAGCTGGCTCTCCCTCATGGAGAGCCGACTCTCTCTTCATGGGAGCCGGCTCCCTCCATTAGGGAGTCGGCTCTCCCCCTGAGAGCCTTTTCCCGCCTCCTCTATTTGTCTTCTTCACTAATGGCGAACTTCAATCTTCTGTTCCGAATTTTTTTAAAGTTTTTGGGGTTTAATCAAAGTCTAAACAGCCCTAGAAACTCTTCAGATTCCATTATGAATTGATTTACAGAAGTTGAAATCCGAATCGTAGCAGTCTATGCAAGAAAGCAAAAACAATTACACAAAACGTAGAACAGATTGCAGCTTGATTCATTATGCATAAACATTCATTTTAAAGTTTTATTACATCCCTAGAGTCTATTTAGAATGCACAGAATACAATTTTACAGGAAGGAGATAGAATGGAACTTGCCTTTAGGTTTCGGTTTGAAACCTAAACCACCGTCTCTGAGTTCCGGTAACCCCAAGACTGTTTCCCCTTCTTTGACCACTGTTCTCTTCCTGTTTTTCTTCTTGGTTCAACCCACAATCAACTCCCCTTTACAAATACCTTGCCCCTTTGTTTAACACTTAAGACAATCTCTGTTTTGCCTCCCAAAACCCTCTGTTTCTCCTTCTGTGTTTTCCCCTCAACCCTCTCTGTGTTACAGGAAAAAGGGTTCTAAAACCCTTGCAGACATATAGCTTATATATATATAGGCTCTTGTAAAACCCTAATCCTAATTCCAACCTAATTATATGTCGGCTACTTCATAACCCAACGTGATTACAAAAGCATAAAACCCTAACATCATTAATAATAAAGCATACTATAATACACGTCATTTAATACCAATAAATCAAATCATTAAATTAAAATCACAATTAAACATTTAAAGTAACACAAATAAATAAATACAATTAACCACTTAAATTAAATAATTACATAAATACAATTTAACAATAAATTTCATTAAACACAATAAATCAATTAAGAAAAACACATACGTCACGTAAGTCACATAATTAAATAAAAATGCAATAAAAATTAAAATTTAAATTCCCATTTTATCCTTTTAAAAACTAGGGGTATTACATCACCCGTCTAGAGCCGACTCTCCCTCATAGAGAGCCGGCTCTCTCACCTAGGGAGCCGGCTCCCTCCATTAGGGAGCCGACTCTCTCCTTGAGAGCTGTGTTACTCTTCCTCTATTCTTCTTCTTCGCTTCTAGCGAAGTTTAAGTCCTCTGTCCCAATTTTTTAAAAGTTTTTAGGATCCAATTTAAGTCCCAAAAGTCCTAGAAACTACTCAAATTCCAATATGAATTGCTTAACAAAAATTTAAAACATAATCGAAACAGTTTATGCAAGAAAAATAATTTCAGTTAATTAAACATAAAATAGTTTACAGTCTGGTATAACATGCATCAAACATCCTTTTTAAAGTTTGAATTAATTCCTGGAGACTATATAGCATGCACAGAACACAGGTTTAAGGGAAGGAGTTAGAGTAAAACTTGCCTTCAGTTTCAGTTTTGAAACCTTAAACCACCGTTTCTGAGTTCCGAAAAATCCCAAGACTGTTCTTCTCCTCTGTTGCCTCTTGATTCAACCCATGAGCAACACCCTTTCTTTCCTCCTTGAGCCTCTCTATGTTTCTCTCAAGATTCTCTCTCTTTTCCTCCCAAATCCCTCTTTGTTTCTTTGCCTCACAGTACGTGAATAGGGTTCTAAAACCCTTGGCAGACACATAACTTATATATATATATAGGCTTCCATAAAACCTAATCCTAATTCCAACCTAATTATAAGTCGGCTAACCTAATTACATAAAATAAAACCCTAAACTATCTACACATAAAAACCAAAACACAGATGTAAAATATTTAATCACAATAAACAATTATTTAAATTTTCACATAAGCATATAATAATAAAAGTAAATAATCAATTATTTAAAGTTCCACATATAATAAAACAAGTAATTCAATTAAATAAATAAATAAGCAAATAATTTAATTAACTAATTACCAATTAAACAAATAAACAAAAAAATTAATTAATCAAACAAAATTTCAATAAAATCATTAAATTTAATATCGAGACTATCCTTTTAAAATTAGAGGTATTACACTTGATGCAAAGACATCCTACAATTTGTTGTTGGGAAGGCCTTGGATACATAGTAATGGTGTCATTCATCAACTTTTCATCAGTGCTTCAAATCTTACAAGAATGGCGTACAAACGGTTGTGGCGGACCATAAACCATTTATAGAAGCAGAATCTCATTTTGCCGATGGCAAATTCTATATCGATCTTGATACACCTTCGGAAATGCCCATCCCAAGCCATCCATCTAATCAAGAGGTTCAATCTACAAAAACAAAAGAAGCATTGAGTGACCCGTTAGATGTTTCAGTGACAGACGTTGTAAAGGTAGCTAAAACACGAGGGGTCTTGATAAAAGCACATCGGACGAAACCTATTTTAAAGTGTGTTCTAAAATCTCAACGACAAGAAGAGTAGTCACCTATCATTGAGATGCTTGAGACTAAGGAATTTAAAGTGAAAATGTCACAAACCAAGGAAAAAAAAGATATGCAAAAGCTGCAAAGAGTGTTAACTCTTCCTCTCACCAAGATTTAAAAATCTTCGCCTCCAAGCCTCCATTAAAAGGGTTCATGCGGCCTTCTCAATCTCTGGTCGATCATGGATCACTTCCAAAACAAAGGATTAATGAAGGATTCGATCCTAAAGCATACCAACTCTTGGCTAAGTCGGGGTATGATTTTATAAATCCTGCAAGCCTTGGAAAACTGAATTCTGAGGTCATCGGTGAAATAGTGCATTGCCTTAATGAGACACAGAAAAAGTTGAAAGAACAAAGGCATAAGATCATTCCACCCAAGTCCGGTCTCCGTTTCGTAGCTTTTGAGCCACTTCGAATTCAAATCACAAAAAAGGATAAGAAGTCAAACAGTTTTTACATTAGGTTTGAAAAAGTTAAGGATAAATAAGACCAACAGACTATGCATCAAAATTCAGTCTTCGACTGTATTGGAGCTCCATATGATCGAACATCTGTACTCAATAGGTTGTCAAGCCAAATGTCTCAAATTCTCATGTCAGCAGTTTGCCTCGTACCTCTGTTTTTAACAGAATGAGCTTTCATGACCAAGGAAGAAAATCTCCATAACCTCAATCTCAAAAGTCAGTGTTTTCTCGAATTGGTACTATTAATGATGCACCGCTAAGAAGCAGCAAGAGTGAAAAGTCAGAGAAAGCTAACATCGACATGGTGAACAGGTGAAGTTCAGAGCCTGGTGCCTTCGCGAATGAAGCGTAAGACAAAGATAGATGTCACCAATGATGTTACACTAAAAACTTAAAGGCGTATAATTGTATTCACTAATCAATCAGAAGAAGTGAATAGAATAGAAGGCACTGGCGAATCATCTTGTGTTACTTCATACCACATTATTATTGAAGAGAAACCTGACTTTGAACAACCAGATGACATCGAGAAAGCTCCACCAACACTAGAAGACGGGGGGTAGGCTAATATTGATCAACTCAAATAAATCAACTTAGGGACTGATGATCAACCCAAACCAGTTTTCATTAGTGCATTCTTAAACCCCTCAGAAGAACATTATTACTTTCAATTATTATCTGAGTATAAAGATGTCTTTGCTTGGATATACAAAGGGTTGCCTGGACTTGACCCCAAAATTGTAATGTACAATCTTGCGATCAAACATGGGACACGGCCGATTAAGCAGTCTCAACATTTCTTCCATCCAGAGCTAGTTATGAGGATGGAAGAAGAACTCAACAAATTAATTAAAGTAGGGTTCATCCATGAGGTCAAATATCCGACATGGATTTAGAGCATTGTTCGAGTAAAGAAGATAAATGGACAGATTCGAATCTATCTAGACTTTCGGGATTTAAATGAGGCATGCCCAAAAGATGATTTTTCTCTTCCCATCCCCGAGCTCACTATAGATGCAACCACGGGGCATAAAGCTCTCTCGTTTATGGATTGTTACTCTGGGTACAATTAGATAAGGATGACTCTGAAAGATGATAAACTAATTGCCTTTCGCATTCCTAAAGGCATATATTGCTACAAAGTTATGCCCTTCGGACTCAAAACTGTGGGAGCAACATACCAGCGCGCCATACAAAGGATCTTCGACAACATACTCCACAAGATTATTGAATGTTATGTTGATGACTTGGTGGTTAAGACGAAAGAATAAAGAAATCATTTACAAGATCTACATACAGTTTTTAATCGCCTCTAAAAATATCAGCTCAAGATAAATCCCCTTAAATGTGCATTTGGTATGACTTCAAGGAAATTATTGGGATGCATCATCGTGGTATTAAGATTGATCCTAATAAAGTTGAGGCCATTCAAAAGATGCTGCCATAAAAGAATTTACGTGAGCTTCGAAGTTTACAAGGTGAACTTGCTTTTATTTGTTGGTTCATCTCAAA
Source organism: Cornus florida (assembly GCF_030987335.1). NCBI lineage: Eukaryota > Viridiplantae > Streptophyta > Magnoliopsida > Cornales > Cornaceae > Cornus > Cornus florida. The sequence goes on from NW_026775572.1 coordinate 30,288,094, forward strand.
TTTAGCTGGTCGTTGTTAGCTTTTTAACCAACTCATGAAGAAAGATGCCCCATTTAATTGGGACTAATCTTGCGAAAATGCTTTTGATAGCATCAAAAAGTACCTTCTCAATTCTCCGGTATTAGGAGCACATGTTCCTGGAAAACTACTCATACTTTACATTACTGCGCAAGAAGAATCGCTGGGTGCTCTACTTGCTCAGAATAATAAAGAACGTAAAGAGAAAACCTTGTATTACTTAAGTCGCAGGCTCACCCTAACGAAGCGAAATTATCCTCCAATTGAAAAAACATGCCTCGTGCTTGTCTTCGCCTTTAAGAAATTGAGGCATTATTTATTAGTTAATATAGTACATTTTATTGTAAGAGCTGATCCTTTCAAATATATCATATGTAAACCGGTCCTTTCCGGACGCTTGACGAGATGGTCAATTTTATTCAATGAGTTTGAAATTGTTTATGTGCTATGAAAAGTAGTGAAAGGACAAGTCCTCGCAGATTTCTTAGCTGACCATCCTATTCCTGCCAATTAGGAAATTTCTAAAGATTTTCCTGATAAAGAAGTCTTCCTTGTAGACACCCTCCCTCCATGGATAATGTTTTTTAATGGGGCAGCACGATCAGATGGGGTCGGAGCAGGTGTAGTTTTTGTTTCTCCAAAAAGACATGTTATTCCATACTCTTTTGCACTCACTAAAAACTGCTTAAATAATGTAGCTGAATATTAAGCCTAAATTAACGGCCTTCAAATGGCGAATGAGATGAAGATCATGGATCTCGAAAGATATGGAGACTCTAAGTTGGCAATCAACCAACTTCTTAAATAATATGAGGTTAAGAAAGATGATCTAGTGCTGTACCATCGTTATGCCATTCATTTGTTGGAACGGTTTGATAGCGTCATGCTAAAGCACAATCCGAGGAAAGAAAATCGGATAGTTAATGCTTTGGCAATTTAGCTACAACATTGGTTTTAACTAATGAGGACCTAGTTGATGTTCCTGTATGTCAACGATGGGTCTTGTCACAAGTCTTGGAAGATAAATTTGAAGAAAGTAATTTGGTTTCTTGTTGGACACAAGAGGAAGAAGACTAAAGACTCTCTATCATTGATTATCTAGAATATGGAAAGCTTCCCGAAGACCTACGCCATAAGACTGAAATATGAAGATAAGCACTTCATTTCATCTATTACAACGATATGCTGTATAAGCGTTCATATGAAGGTCTTTTCCTTCGCTGCCTTGGAAATGATGAAGCAACCCACGCAATGAAGGAAACACATTCTGGGATTTATAGAGCCCATCAATCTAGTCCAAAGCTTCAATTTCGCGTCAAAAGATTGGGTTATTATTGGCCCACCATAGTTAACGACTACTTGGAGTATGCAAAAAGGTGTCAAGCCTATCAATTCTATGCTAACTTTATACACCAATCACCGAATCCGTTATACCCTACTGTGATGTCATGGCCATTCGATGCATAGGGATTAGATGTAGTTGGTTCTCTAGAAAAGTCTTCAAAGGGCCACTTGTATATCTTGGCTACTACTGATTATTTTTCTAAATGGGCGGAAGTTACACCATATAAACAAGTAAAAAAGGAGACAGTTGTTGATTTTATCAAGTCTAACCTAATTTATCAATATGGTGTCCCTCGATACATTATCACTGATAATGAGACGAATTTCGAAAAAATTGGGTAACTGATCTTTGTGAGAAGTTTGGCTTTAAACAACGTAAATCCTCCATGTACAATGCCCCTACAAATAGTCTCGCTGAAGCATTCAATAAAACTCTTTGTGAGCTATTAAAGAAAGTGGTCAACCAGACAAAGAGCGATTGGAATGAACGAATGGAAAAAGCATTGTGGGATACCGCACTGTGCATCGTACATCTACTCAAGCAACTCCGTATTCTCTTGTCTATGGCGTAAAAGCTGTTCTTCTATTAGAACAACAAATCCCTTCATTAAGGATTGCCATACAAGAAGGTCATACAAGTGAAGAAAATGTCATCTTATGTTTTTAAGAACTGGAAGCATTGGATGAGAAGAGATTAGAAGCTCAACAACAGTTAAAGTGTTGTCAAGCTCGACTTTCTAAAGCATTCAATAAGAAAGTTCGACCTCGGTCATTCCAAGTTCGAGAATTAGTATTAACTGTTCGTAGACCCATTATCATGAATCATTGTAAAAGAAATAAATTTGTATCCAAATGGGATGGAGCATATGTTGTTCATGAAGTTTATACTAATGGCGCATATCTCATTATAGATGAAGACGAAGTAAGAGTAGGGCCCATTAATGGCAAGTTCCTGAAGCGTTACTACCCGTGAAGGTTATGTTCCTAATCGTATGAGCTTAAACTACATTATGCTCCTGGCCCATATGAGTTAAAACTGCGATCGAAAAAAAAAAAAAAATTGAAGTTGTTTCCTCTTGAACTACTTATTTGACTTAATCCCTATTATGAGTACGTAGGCAGCTTAGAGGTTTGTTCCAAGTTCAGTAATTAAAAAAAAAAAACAAATGATGTGTACAACTCTTGGCCCGCAAGAGTATAAACTGTGAACAGCTAAATAAATAAACAATGACAACATCTTTGTTAACAAAGAAAAAAAAATGCTCATGAAATACAGAGTATAAAATCAAAACATCTGAAATTGAGCTTATCTCCTTATTCTGATTATAGCCAAGGTTGGAAAGCTTATAGGAAGATATGCGGGACCATTCTAGCAAATGTTGGTACGGAGGATCAAAGTGAAGTAGTTTCAGTGCAAAGCGGCCAATAAAAGAAGTTCTGACATCCAGAGTAGTTCCTTTCTATATGGTATTGTTCTCTCGCTCCAAAATGGTGATAGTATGGGGTTTGAAACTCTTGAAAAACACCATGGTTGACTAGCACCTTTAAAAAAAAAAAAAATGGTTAGCACTTGAAAAAATGGGTTCGAACGGAGCAATGGTTCCTGACGGACTAGTAAAGATGTGTTCCAATAGAACGATGGGTCCTAAAGGACTAGATGCGTTCCAAGGGAACAATGGGTCCTAATGGACTAGATACGTTCTAAAGGAATAATGGGTTCTGAAGGACTAGATGCGTTCCAAAGGAACAATGGGTCCCGACGGACTAGATGCGTTCCAAAGGAACAATGGGTCCTTGTAGACTAGATGCGTTCCAACGGAACAATAGGTCCTTGTAGACTAGATGCGTTCCAACGGAACAATGGGTCCTGATGGATTAGATGCGTTCTAAAGGAACAATGGGTCCTAACGGACTAGATGCGTTACAATGGAATAATGGGTCCCAGAGGGACTAGAAAGGAAAGAAAAAAAATAAGTGAAAAAAAAAAATGCACGAAAGAAAAAAGAAAAAAATATGCGTGAAAAAAAAAAAGAGAGAAAATATATATATATATGAGTGAAAAAAAAGAAAAAAATATGGGTGGAAAAAAAAGAAAAAAAAAATGCGTAAAAAAAAAAAGAGTGAAAAAAAATAAAAAGAGACAACAACAGTTTAAGCACTCTGATGTACACAACAGAAGAACAGATAAAAATAAAAAATAAAAAATAAAATAAATAAATAGAAGACTGACATACCAATTATTCGGGCTGCAATTGGACGAGGCTTCAGAGACTACAATCTAACAAGTCTTCAGAGGCTATTGAAATTGATGTCAAACCCTATAATTTTGGTGTTATATATAGGCAATAAAATATCTCCTATTTGTACTGGAATTTGTATAACTCAATTCAAATAGGAAAGGAAAATTTTACAATCCAAAGTTGGATAGAAAAGTGAAAAATGAAATCTTACAATCCAAAGTTAGATAAGAAAGCCCAAAAAAAAAAAAAAAAAAAAAAAAAAAAAAAAAAAAAAAAAAAAAAAAAGACACAACTTTACAAATTCAAAGACCAAGTTGGATACTTCAAGTCCCACTTGAAAAAGGAGACAAGTCTTGTCAAACTTGGGACTTGAAGTTGGGACAATTTGTAGACACTAAAATTTTTATGGACTTTTGTTTTAACAAATTGACCCATTAAATATGGGTCTAATGTTTAATTAAATTATTTAATTGGCCCAAACTTGGTCCACTTAAATTATTTAACTAACCCAACCCAGATGATTAAATGAAAAGATAATTATTCCTAATAAAATATATTTAAAATAATTATATTTAAGGATAATTATCATAATATAAACAGCCCGGTCGAGTTATAATTTTATTCCTATCAGGAGATGACATATGTCAATCCAAGAAGCCTATAAATAGAGGCCTAGAGCAAGAAGGAAGTGACAGAAATTCAAAAATCCAGAAGGTCCAGAAATTGAGAGACTCAGAAATCCAGAGGGTCCAGAAATTCAATGACACAAAATTCAGAATCCAACCCAAAAGCGAAAAACATCAAGTATATCAAATCGTGCATTCTTCATTAAATTTGATGGTGATCAACAATAAGCACATCAAATCGTGTCGTTCTTTATCCACATCCCACGGTGATTCAAGATCAAGTTCGTGCAACCCTTAAATCCAACCAACAAAAAAGGAGATCGAATCAGAGGACCTTATTCTTTGTAAAGAATATTACAGAGGATTATACTCCAATTTTTTTCAATAGAGTATGTATGTTTATAGTTTATACATAGTTTTAACACAAACAAACTAGCCAAGGCCTAAATACCACACATTTAACCGTACATAATAGAACACGCACACAAAACTAGTAGTAATCATAATGCAACTAATAAGCTCCAAATGATCAAAGCTGTTTCACGGCTTATTTATTATTAAGCAGTAATTGCCATGGACTAATATAGATATATATATTCAAATCATATAACTATTATTATATATATTTCTTCAGAACAGTTTAATGGTGAGTCTTGTGACAATCATTTGTATCAACACCTAGACCATCTGGACGGCAATCAATTGGATAAATATGATTCTGAGTTTCTGTACCTGGTTCGGTAGGTGTATTGTAACCTTCAATACTGTCATTCGTTTCATCTTGGCTGTTATTAGCATTATGGCTTGCTTTGTTTTCATTATTTGTACCTTTAATACTTCATTGCTAACTTCATATAATTTTCGAACCATAGGCTATGCATCTGGTATAGGCCTTTTCCTAAGTGCTTCAAGGTATAATAACAACAATCCCATGCAGAATATAACCAAGAGTGACGTCTTTATGATGATTAAACTGCACTTAAAATCAATAATTCATTAGATCAACTCCAAAAAGTATAATATAAGAAGTTTCACTAGAAAAATATTTATAAATGCAAGCATAACTCAAATGGACTTGACAATGTCTCTTAGCATGCCTGATTTCACTTCTCCGGTTATGTAACGGAGGCAATGTACATTAAACCCAAGGGGGAAAGAATTTATAAGCAATTTTTGCTATGCTTAATCATGATTAGTGGGAAGATAATAAAATTAAAAGGTGGACACTAAGAGCATTAAAAAAAAAATAGTGGAATAATAACAATGTATTTTCCATTTTGCTTATAGATATTAGATAGTATTGGACCTCATTTATTATTATTATTGGTTAGATAAATAATCACACACACCATAAATGCCCATTATAAAGCTTAAACCCCTCACCTCCCTTTTGAGAGAAATGAGGTTATACCAATCGAATTAATGACCAAGTGATCAAGTTATACCTATATATTAAAGCATATTAGCGGGCTGAATTAGAGAAATAATTTTGGACTACAATTATAATCAAAGAAAATTTTCACTTGAGATAGTGAATTACCCTGTGGGGTTGGCCTAGTGGGTGCAGAGAATTCAGACAGGTCTCAGGTTCGAGCATCTGGGTAAATAATTTCTGTACGAATACCCAGGTTAAGTTGTAGTTAGGCTGAGCCTTGGACTTGTCTAGTCTTGCCCAGTGCACGTACGTGGCTTGTGGGATGCTACATGTGTCCTGAGATGGATAAGTTTAATCTGTAAGGTGTGGAGATACCTTCTCTATAAAATAAAAATTAAAAAAAAAAAAAAGAATTAATTACTCAGTTTTTCTTATTAAGGGTTTGGATTTTTATTTATTTTTGTTAACTAGGGATGACAGTATCATATTGCCAATTTGCCATTAATGAAATTTTTTCATTTGCTTAATCATGATTAGACCAAGTTTTAAATATTTTTCAGACAAATAATTACACACACTGAGAAATGCCCATTATAAAGTTCAAACTCCTCACTTCCCTTTAAGGGACGAGAGGTTATACCAAATGAATTAATGACCGAGTGATAAGTATCTATTAAAGCATGTTGGTGGGTTGAATTAGAGAAGTAATTAAGTATGGACTATAAATAAAATCAAAGGTACTCTTCACTTGATATAGAGAAGGAATTAATTACTCTCTCTTTTCTTATTTTGAAGGAATTATTTTGTTGTATTTAAGGATTTGGATTCTTTGGAAATTCCATATTAGAAATACGATTTCTTTCATTTAAATTATGTAAGTGACTATTTGATGACTGGGATGATAGTATCATATTGTCATTAATATAATTAATCATAATCCAAAAAATATCATTGCAACCAGTATTGATAGTTTAACTATCCCATCCCAAGTAGCATACCATAGTGATACATGTCCAGCTTCAATAGATTGGCTAGAATTATGTATATCTACCAAATCCTATGACCACATGCTCACAATCCTAGCATAGATAGCACTATTTCTCCATGTTTTTAAAACAATAGTTGGCTGATCACATACTTGTGTCCCCAACCAAACCATATTCCCAATCCGGACTATTTAACGAAAAATGAAACACGTATGATACACACATTAAAACTTCGTCCATTCCAGAAGAGAAAACCTTATTTGAACTCGACTTGCAAGAGTACTTCATAAAAGTTCCTTTTACAGTTTCGTAGATAATCATCCAACCGCGAAACGTATCCTTTAACATAGCTCAAAAAGCAGCTATCATTTGCCTAAACAAATACCAAAGGGCTTAACCCTCATCCTCCTTATACACAGAATGCAAACCGTCTAACGTGGCTTTATAAAGCAACTTAGAACGTCACAACCTAATCCCCACACTCTCCAGAACATGATATAAAATCATTTCTTCATTCTGATAAGAACTCTATCAGATCCTTACACTCTAGAAGAGTACTTCATACATAGCTCCGCTAGAGATGATACGAAAATTTAACTGTATGTAGATTGATCCATACCAACTCTACTAGTATCATTCACTATATTACTAGCGAACAAGATCACCCTCATGCGATCCCTCAAGATCTAGTTTCCTCTGTCTTGGATACGCTGAAATCTCCTCCCTTAGGATCCTCTTCGGGCTCCTATTATTCGCTTGTCTCCTTTTTTAGAACAACTGAAATTATGTTGGCCCTGAAATGCGGTGACCTAACACCTACACCTTAATCCTTCCTTGGCTTATATTTTCTAAGTAATGCCAACCCTGGAACTAAACCTTTAATCCCAAGTTCTGCTTTTGGCAAAGAACTCGATAACGTACTCCTTTACTTCTTTGGGTCTTTATCGCTTTTGCCTCGGACCCCATCCTCCTCCTAGTGTTAACCACTCTGTATCTACAGAATTCAATTGACATCTGCTCTGACTAATGAACTATAAATAGAGTACAACGAATCCTAATATGGTTCTAAGTTTTAAGAGACGCAGCGCAGAAGTCCTATAATGAAAGACACTCCTAAGGACACTTGAACCTGGAGTGCTCTGATACCAACTGTGAGACCCCCGGATTTTCGGATGCGGGTTGGCCAGGCCCACGCCCGATTACCCGAGGATATCAAACCAATTAGCACTAAACGAACACAGAATACAATTATGATCAACAAGAATAAAAGAAAATTGCTGAAAAGGTACTAAACTGATAATCCAATAATGAAAACCTCAGAATAAATTTTCATTGATTAATAAAGTCTTCTGATAACAACTGATCCTCTAAAATACACTCGGGAATCCATACTGTGTGGACCCCTAGAAAATCCAAACTGAAGACAAAATAAATAAAAAAGGAAATCCAAAGCTAAATACAAATAGCGATCCTACGCAGTCGGAAGAATGAGAGACCATCTTTGCTCAGCACAAACAAGCTCTAAGATTGGAACCGTCTGATACCTAAAAAATAATAGTGGGTCAGGCCCACGAACAAGTTCTATCCTAATTATAATTTAAACAGAGACCCGATACGCAGATATATCCTAGATGTCTCAACCATATCTATATAGTCTGTAAATAAATATATATATCCACACTACAAGACTCTCACTGGACTATGATGAGGGTCTCAACCTGAATAGAAGGCAATATGCAAAACGCACCTAAGTGGGCATGACTACCTAAGCCTAACAAAGTATACCTCAGCCAACATAGCCAGCTACGCATCCTACTACATATACACTCCCTAACCGTCGACTATGAGACTCAAGCTCATATCGCGGTACCATAATTATATATATAAATTCCATCCAAATACAATATTGTACCGGTCAACTGTTCGTCACCAAAACACAACATGTAATTATGATTTAAATATTTTAATTAAATCCCTATCCTTCTTAATACAAAAATATAAACAACCATCCAATATGTCGTTCAACTGTTTTAGTTGACAGGACATGAAACCATATAGGATTTAACTGTTTTAGTTAATCTATTCCATATGTATGAATGGGTAGGAATTAGCGTTTTGATCTAATCCGTCCCTCCATATGCCACTGTCCCATACCGGTGCATATAATGCATATGATCCGTAAATGATGCAACACTTTAAACAGTACATCAAATTAAATCCACATAATCTATATAGTTGATAAAAATAGAATTTAACAGTTCATCAACTAAAAATCCATAATAATATCCATGTAATTGACAAGACAAAGTTTAATCATTCGTCAATTTAAAATCTAGAATCCATCCATGTAATTAACGAGACAAGATTTAATAGTTCATCAATTCAAAATCTAGTATACATCCATGCAATTGACAGAATATAATTTACTAATTTTTTAATTAAAAACCTCCATGTAATTGACAGAAAATATGTAATTTATTCTTTAATTAAATCCAGGAGAAACATAAAAAAATCTAATGTGTATAAGACCCTATTATGCATCCAAAACAACTTTGAAAATCCTACTCCAGATATCTAGGTTGCTAAAAAAAAATGTAAGCACTAAATACTTTACATCCGTCAACTGTGTGCAACATTGCTTAAAACTTCCACACTGTCAATACCATTAGCATATAGAGATAAATTATGCATTGTGGGTTCAATTACAGCATAATATCATGTTTAGAGTCCATGCTCCAATCCGTTAAAATTTTAAAACAAGATTAAACAATTCAGTCCTTCCTATCCGCTAGTAACGTGCAAAGTTACTTATTTTTATACTTTTTATTCTATTTTCACTCTAGATCAAATTATGCAATTAGAGAGTTTAAAATCCAATGAAATTAATTTTAAAATTCTCATTCCAGTCCTTAAAACAATTCAGAATCCCAAACACGTCCAAAATAGTGCCCAAAACTGTTCTGGAATTCGTCAAAACAAGGGAAAACAAGGGAGCCTGCTCTCTAACCAATAGAGCAGGCTCTAAGCACCATAAAGCTAGCTCCCTAGCCCTTGGAGCCGGCTCTATAAAGGGGGGAGCCGGCTCCCAACCTCCTGGAGCCGGCTCTCTCCTTCTTTGAGAGTACTAAACCCCTTTCAGCTTCGTTTCTAATCATCTACTCCGTCTCCGGCCTTTTCCTACCCTTCTGTTCTTCCCTAAAACTGCTCTTAACAGTCTAACATATATGATGAGCGCTGAAAAGTGCATATTTGAACCCCTTAAGCTTAGGCATTCTAGTACCTTTATCTATCTTACTTTACCATTTTAGATTGATTTTGTATTATTTCCATTTTCAGGCACTTATCTTGAAAATAAGCTAACTCAGCCAAATAAGAGCAAAAATGAAGTAATTCTGGGATGAATCAAAGAAAGGATCCAAGTGGAAGCAAAAGGAAGAAAAAGGTGGAAATAAACATTTTCGATCGATCTCAGATCAAAGTTCGATCGATCCAACATGATCGATCTCAACACTTCAAGATGGATCAGAGCCATGATGACATTTTTAGAGATCTCAAAAGTTCGATCGATCCAACATCATTCTTCGATCGATCGAACTACCTTGTCCTTATCCGAATGATTGATCTTATCCAGTTGTACCACCCTACTGACCACTTTTGTCCTTTTCCCAAAAATATCTTCAAAATATTTCAGATCTGTTTTTATCCAAAAAGCGCTGCCATTAAGGATCGATCCAACTTCAGTTCGATAGATCTCAGCCATGTTCGATGGATCCAAGTCCAAGGTTCGATCGATCAAACTTCCTCCAGTATGAAAAAGTTAAATCTCCAGCTCACAAAAGTTGTCATTTATCCAATCATGGGGGAATATTTTGTGCACGACCCCAGCTCATTTTGTGTGTCATTTGACCTACCTATATAAGGATAAGGATTACTTTTTATATCATATCACATCATATCATTTCATACCTTGTAAGAACTATTAGAGAGCAAGCTTAGAGGAGGAGGAGGCTAGAGACGCCATTGGAGACTCTTCATCAACCAAGGAGCAAATCTTTACCATGGAGTTAGCCTTTGAGGGTTGGAGAAGCACTACCATGAGTGGCTAGACATCCTCTTGGGGCTAGAGTTAGCCCCCAAGTATGCTTTTTACATCTTGATTTTGTGTATTATTGAGGGATTAGTGTTGTAATACATGTTTTGTCACTTATATATATATAGATCTTGTTTATTCAATGATTTATGTGGTTTGATGTTTCCAATTGATCATTTTATTCTATCCATATGTCTATGTATGCTAGAATAGATGTTCATGTGTTTGTCTCTATTTCTTGTGTTATTGGTGCATATCTATGTGTATTAATGCCATAGATCTAGAGATTGTCAAAACATTGTGCTTAATGGAATGCTCTTGTAATTTTTTAGATGGTTCATGCTCATTTCTTGATGGATTATGCCCCTCCCTTAGCTTAATTAGTTTAATTTCATGTCATTAGCTTAATTGTAGTGTAGTGGTAGCATAGTTGTTAGATGGGAGGACAATGCATGCTTATTGTTTGATGTTCCATACTTTTGAATGCAAGTAGCATATGTCTCTAACCTTGTGGTGTATTTGGCTTATGAGCATAATGAAATGATTAATGACTTGCTATATATATTTTGCTTTTCACATGCTATTTAGATAATATATATTTAATTGTTAGATATATTGTGTTTTTCACATGTTGATTAGACAATGTATACTTAATTGGTCACCCTTACTAGTTTAATCAACCAAACACACACACACATCAATATTGCAACACATATTTCCCTCATTAGTCACTTGTTAAGGGTGTAAAAAAGCATTGTTTGGTGGTGACCTCTAAACCCCAAGATCTCTCTCTCTCTCTTACTTACTCTTTGTTGTAGTCAATTATTTAGTTTAATTTGTTCTTTAGTTTAATCAACCAACCAACTATTTGTTTAATCACTTGACCTACTAACCCTAATTGTGATTCCACAACCAAATTCGACTCCAATCCCTTGGGACGATCCCTAGTCACCCTAACTATATTTTTAGTGAAGGTAGTAGTGGCTTCTATAAATGTAAAACTTGGCCCTCGCCTTAATGTACACTCTCTAAGCTTATGGTAAGACGATGACCATAGTTTTTGGCGCCGTTGCCGGGGATTAGGCAACGTCGTATTTGTGGAATTCATTAGGAATTAGTACTCTTTTGATCATGTCTTTACTTTGTTTTTATTTTTCTTTTTGTTACTTATTGTGTTTGTTCATCTTTGACAAGGAGCATTGAGCTAGGAGGCAAGCAAAGGAGCCACCAAGCAAAGGAGCTAAGCAAGCAAGGAAAAATACTAAAAGTTTGAAAAAAAAATTGCTAAGCTAAGCTATAAATTTTGAGTTGAAGTGCTAAAGGACCTTTGTGAGCTTTTTCTTACTCAATCCCTTAGTTAAATCGTCGGTCTGCGTGGAGGCTTGTTGTTTTTAAATTCTTAGATAAATCGTGAGCCCGCGTGGAGGCATTCTTAATTGTTCTTTGCATCATTGTTGTTAAAGCATAGGAGTATGGGTTAAGTGTTTGTGGAGGAAGATTCATTGAATTGTTGTGAAGTCGAAGTGTTTGTTCATTCATTGTGTTTGTGTGTTTTTACATTGTGCATGCATGGTCGTAGATCATTAAGACCAACTCTTGTCCCTCTTGATTTGCATCTTGAATCCGTAGTTAGAAATCCTAGGGGAAGAGGAAGTTCTAGTTCTACCCAATCCATTACATCAATGGAAGGCCATAATGAAGAGCATGTAGAGGACCTTGGTCACATAGACCAACAAGGTATCTTTCATCCAAATGTGCATCATGAGAACATTCAAGCACCATTAGACATGCCTAGGCCATTCATTCACCAACCACAACAACAACAAGGCCAAGTTCCATTTGGAATGCCAAGGCCAATGTATGCTCCATAACCTCCCATCATTCAAGGAAATCAAAATCAAGGTGCCCATGTTGTACCTCAAATTGCTAATCCTCCACTTGCTTTAAGAGATCACTATATGCCTAATGAATACAATGCACCCACATGCATTTAATTGCCACCATTTAGAGCACATCACTATGAAATTAAGCCACAAATCATTCAAATACTTCCTAACTATCATGGACTTCCAAGTGAAGAACCTTACAAGCATTTGGATGAGTTTATAGAAGTATGTTCCACCGTAAAATATACGGACATGCCGGAAGAGGTCTTAAGACTCAAACTTTTTCCATTCACCTTAAAAGACAAGGCAAAGTATTGGTTTAACAATCTTAGGCCTTTTTCAATCACTTCTTGGGCAGAAATGCAACGAGAGTTCTTGAAGAAGTACTATTCGGCTTCAAAGACCAATGCCATGAGAACCTCAATTCGAGAATTTTCACATAGGGATGGAGAAACGTTTCATGAGGCATGGGAATGCTTTAATGAATTGCTTAGGAAGTGTCCACATCACGACATGCCCAAATGGCAATTAGTTTAATATTTCTTTGAGAGCTTATCAGACAATTACAAAGGCATGGTTGATGCTTCCATGGGTGGCTCATACATTGATAGGCACGAGGATGACGTGCGGCGTCTTTATGAAAGCATGAGTGAAAATTCTTTGCATAGAACATTGTCATCCAAGAAAGGTAGAAATTCACGAAGTAGGAAGAGTGTTGGCTTACATCAAGTCGACCATTCAATTGAAATAGCCATTGAAATGAAGTCTTTATCTCAAAGGTTTGATCAATTTTTTATTAACCAAAACTCGGCGAACCAAGTATCTTCCTTCCCTAACCATTCTCATCGTGCATCAAATGAAACATGTATGACTTGTTCTAGTGTTCTTTATTCTACTTCTCATTGTCCTCACGGACAAGTGCAAAATGAACCTAATGAACAAGTCAATGCAGTTTTTGTGAACCAAGGGAACAATCCTTATGGTACTCATTATAATCCAAGTTGGAGAAATCATCCGAATTTCTCTTGGAAAAAATAAGGAGAGGGTTCAAACCCTTCCCAAGGCGGTTTTCAAGGGAAGAACAATCACCTCCACTTCAAAACCAAGGATCCCAAGGTTATAAACCTTATCAATCACAAGGGAATCAATTTGCTAACTCTCATTTTCCCAACCAATCTTATTCCCAAGGAAATGCTAGAAGTCCTGCCTTTGAAGAAAAAGTTTTGAATGCTTTGGGCACTTTAGTGGCTAACACTCAATTGTTTCATTCTCACTCTCAATCTATTATGAAACTAGAAACCCAAGTAGGGCAAATAGCTAGCACTCTTAATGCAAGAGATAAGGGAAAGATGCCTATGAATGCCCCACCTAAGCAACAATGTGTTATGGAAACCCATTCCTCATCGGAAGGCTACACCATTGAACATGTTAATGCGGTGACTAACTTGCAAAGTGGTAGGATTGTGGACAATCAGGTTGAAATGTCCAATGAAGAGAGTGAACCGGTGCAACCTCAAGTTGTCACCCGTCCTGTTTCACATCTCATTCCTCCTTCATTACATATACATGATCTTGTGAATGAGAAAGCTTCAAAATGTGATTTGAAGAATGATTTTGAAAATGATTTGAAGAAAGATTTGCTGAAAAATGAATTTAAAAAACGTTTTGTTGAAAAATGATTTGAAACAAAGTGATTTAAAAACTTCTTGTGTTGAAGAGACTTCAACGAAAATTTTTGAAAAGAGTTTTGAACCAAAAGCCCCATTTCCGGATGCCTTAAAAGGATCCATTTCAAAAGACAAGCAAAAGGCAAAAACCAATGAAATCATGGAAATGTTTAGGCAAGTGAAAGTCAACCTTCTACTTTTGGATGCAATCAAGCAAATTCCGGCTTATGCCAAATTCTTGAAAGACTTGTGCACCCAAAAGCGGAAGAAAAAGAGCCAAGCACCAAGAAAAGTGGTTTTGACCGAGCAAGTGAGCTCAATTTTGCAACATAACACTTTACCAAAGTTTAAGGACCCCGGTTCACCTACTACTTCATGCATCATTGGTGATCATATCATTAATCGGGCGCTTCTTGACTTAGGAGCAAGTGTTAACCGTCTTTCATACTCGGTTTATGTCAAATTGGGCCTAGGTGAATTGAAACCGACGTCAGTAGTTTTACAAATTGCCGACCGATCCATTAAGAAGCCTAGAGGTATAATTGAGGATGTATTGATTAAGATTGACAAATTCTTGTTCCCCGTTGATTTCCTTGTCATTGACACGGAACCGGTCCCCAATCTTAAAAGCCAAATTCCCGTTATCCTTGGCCGTCCTTTCTTGACAACCGCTAATGCCAACATCAATTATAGGACGGGGATAATGACGATCTCATTTGGCCACATAAAGGTGAAGTTGAATATCTTCAATCCCACACCCAATTCATTTGACAAATATGAAGGAGAGGTTAATGTTGTAGATAAATGTCATGATCTTCAATGTCAAGGAAGTGAGCTTTTGTGTAAGACCAAAACTTCAAAAGGATCATCTTCAACCTTGCATTCTCAAAGTGTTGTTTTAAATTCTTGCTTTGAAAGGGCATAAAAGCCCAAAGATTGTGATTGCATTGACAAGGGATCAAAAGTTTCTTTTGAGCTTAATCCAACAAGTTCTTCAAAGAACCATTTGTTGGGTGGAGTTCAAAGCATCTATCACCCCAACAAGGAGGGGATGCATTACAAGATCTTTGATCCGGGCTAAAAGAGCCCAATGTCTTGCTAGAGACGTTAAAGACTAACACGATATTTCGTAGAGCCCAATGTCTTGTTTTTGGTTCATATGCATTGCTAGGAACTGTGATTAGGATTGCATGAACTTTTATGTTGTGATTGAGCATTTTACATAAGTTCGATCGATTTCAAATAAGAGTTCAATCGATCGAACTTCCATCTGCATCTAACACTTAAAAAAAAATTTGACCTGCATCCACCTGCATCCAAATCACCTTTCTGTCCCATCGTTCGAACTTATTCTCAGATCGATCAAAAGACCTTAAATCGATCCAAACCTCAAGTTCGATCGATCTTGAGATCCAACACTTGGAAAAAATTTGAGCCTGCATCAACCTGCATATTTCAACTCTCTGTCTCATCGATCGAAAACATTTCAAGATCGATCTAAAGTTCTTAGATCGATCCAACTTTAAAGTTCGATCGATCTGCAAGTTCCAACACTTAACCAAATTTTTGAACCAAAAATTTGCATATTTTTGCTCTCTGTCTGATCGATCGAACATTTTGTTCAGATCGATCTCAGTTCTTCAATTCTCTATTTTGACTTTTGTTTGACTTTATTTGACTTTTTAATTTTCAAAAAAAAAAAAAAAAATCCAAAAATATTTATTTTATTTCATTTTATTTTCCAAAAAAAAAAATAATAATAATAAATACAAAAAAAAAAAATGATTTTCTTTTATTTACTTAATTTTTCAAAAAAAAAAAGAAGAGAAATATTTTTACTTTATTTATTTCAAAAATCCAAAAAGATTTTATTTTATTTATTTTATTTTATTCTATTTTTCAAAAATCCAAAAATATTTTCTATTTTTCAATTTTAATTTTTAATTTTAGTTTTTAATTTTTCAAAAAAAAAATTCAAAAATTCCAAAAACACTTTGAAGAGAGACCATCTCAGTTCGATCGATCGAACTAATCGGGAAAAGTTTTTAAAAATAAAACCTGAGAGTCTCAAGATCGATTCATAAAATCGATCCAACCCTCTAAGCCCTCGTCCCTCATCCTTCATCGCCACTGCACTCACCCATCTTCATCATCTTCTCCGGCGAATCTCCGGCGAGATCCAAACTTTGATTCTTTCTCTCTCCTCTCGGATTTTCATCTCCATCTTCTTTTCATCTTCACTCGCGACTTGAGGTAAGATCCAAGCCACATCTTGTCATTTCAAGCTTCAATTTGTTCAATTCATGTTGCCTACATGCTAGATCTAGTATGTATTGTTGATGATATCCTCCATTGATGGAGCTTGAAGCATGTTGTGTATATATGTATATAGATCTGTATATATGTTTATATATTTTGAGTTTTGAATTGATTTTGGGAGTATGGGCTTTGTAAAGTGAGTAGGATTGATGATTTGATGAGTTATTGGGCCCACAACACTGTTCATGTGGCCTCCGTGCTTCCAAAGTCACAGATCTGTGACCTTTCAGTTTTCATCTTCGCACAGTTCGATCGATCGAACTTTTATCTCAGATTGATCTTTAGAGATCGTTCGAACTCATCTTTTTCAGTTTCTCAGATCGATCAATGTTTTGAGAACGATCTCAAACCTTTTTATGATCGATCGAACTTCACAGATCTCGTATACACACTTCATTCATCATGTATTATGTTCATGCTATCTCATTCACGCCCAATGCCTGTGACATTCCACATTGGATGCATTTCCTACTTACATTGTTTAACATGCTTCATATCCTGTCACTTGCATAGATTCATGTCATCTATATGTTTTGTCTATCTTACTTGACATGCATGTTTCTATTTTATGCTTTCAATTCTTTATTCTGGCACTGACTCTCCTTGTAAGTTTTTAAATTATTTTTCAGGCCATGACTAAGCACAAGACTGTTGCCAAGAGGCAACACGGGCCTCAGAGACATATCCAACCTAGGATAAAGGAGCAGCAGAGCCCTCTCATACACAGGAGGAGCCATTACAGCCTACTCCACCTCAGTTACTTGCTCATGAGGCTGAAGATGATCATATTCCATCCACTTCTGCGGCTTAGCCTGCGTTTGCACCATCACCATCTCCATCATATGCTGGAGTTGAGCATTCACCATTACCATCGCCACTACGCCAGCCAGCTTAGCCAGCTCGAGAGCGTGACAGGCGCGCGCCTAGATATGCACATATGACAGTGGACCATGAGTCAGCTTTCGACACAGATTTCTTCTTTAGATCGGTGCTGACCCGATCAGCTTATCATGATATTATCCAAAGGGGCCTTGCAGCTATTCTTGCCCTAGTTACTGAGCCAGTCTACCCGCGGCTAGTACGGATGTTTCTCCAAAACCTCTGACCGTCCCTGCGTACCACAGCAGAGTTGATTACTACTATTGATGGCCATCAGATTACTATTATTGTGGACACGCTAGCCAGATCATGCCATTGTCCACACCGATGCCCTCCGGAGCTACAGGAGCTATATCCGAGGCTATACAGGACTTCCTATGCCGACATGGCAGTTTTCTTGACAGGTCACCATGCCGATGGCGAGACTTTCGCCACCTGCACTTTTCTTCCAGATGACCTATGGTTCTTTGATTCCGTTCTTTTTCGGAACATATATATGGTCGGGCACAAGATTCACCGGCGAGGAGACTATTTGACAGCCCTCTACGCATTTTATATAGGCCATTGGGTATCTATCCTCGTGCTCATCTGGAGCCTGATGAGGAAGCTCTTCAACGAGTATATCAGCAAGGAGAAGCCCGGAAGGGCTAAGTCTCTCCCATTCGGCCACCTCATCACCCAGATACTAATTGATCAGTGATATCCTTTCCATCCTCGGGAGCACCCTGAGAGAGGTTCCTGTCACTTCTTGAAGAAGGACTGGGACAAGAGCTACAATACTATTATCACCAGACTGCAGGGCCATGTAATAGTGGCTGTAGAGGAGCTCAAAGCAGAGGCAGCAGCAGCAGACCCCGCAGCAGACGATGTACCAATAGGTCCAGCTGCCGAGCACATAGACATTGATTTAGAGCTACCTATAGATGACGCAGGGCAACACTCTCTAGCTGGGTCACCAGTACATGAGGAGGAGCAGACTCAGGATCTTTCTTTTGATTCATTCGTACCTGAGGCTCCTAGTCAGACCCTCGGCTTTAGAGAGCGTCTTCAGGCTCTTGAGGATACAGTGGTTGCTATTAGAGCTGATATTGCTGCCATTCGAGCCGATGTTGTAGCCCACAGAGTTGATTTTGCTACATTCCGCACGGATGTCATGACTGCACTACGAGACTTATCTAGGGATATCCGCGGAGCTCGCCCTGTCCGTCCTACCCCGTCCCCCTGAGATTTCCAGTTTCTTCTATCTTTTTATACTACACCTCTGTGCTCTATACTTCATTTTTGTCACTGTATATTATTTGCAGCCGGATATGTCGGCTTTGCTCTTTTGATGTACTCTATACTTTATATTCTTTATATATGTTTTTGATATGGATGTTATCTATTATATTCTTGTCTTTGTATGTTTGACTCCATCAGGTACATCACAGTGACTTCAGTGAGAGAGTGCTACCCGATTTTCAGGACTACCCTTATACCTCTCTCATTGTTTTATTTCATTTACACTTGCATGTCCACTGTGCACTGATTATCCCTTTTTGTTATCTAATGAGTTTATCCGAGTGCCAAATTTCAGGACCACAGTTAATCCCAAGTTTGGGGGGGGCCATGCCACCCACTTTGGATACTTCAATCCTAGCCATTCTTTACCTTAATTGCACCGGTATACTCTTTCCTTTGTTCTCTTTGCACATTAAGGACATTATGTCATTTAAGTTTGGGGGTAATGGTGTATGTTATAGTGTTTGCTTTTAAATTCAAAATTTTGAGCATAACTTGTACATTCTCTATGATTGGTCCATATCTAGCTATGATTTTGATCTTTTGAGGACTATATTGCTTAAAATTTAAAAATTGCTTGACTTGAGAGTCCAATACTCCTTCTATGCCTTATGGATGCCATTTAGGAGTAAATTTTTTGAAAGATTGATATCATGCTTGCACGTGTGGTCCACATCATCTTGATTTTGTGATTGTTTTGAGATTCACTCTAAGATTCTACACTAGCACCGGCGCACACTAGCATTCATTTATGGGGTACATGCTTTGTTGATTATTGAATTTATTATATCTCAATTGAGCTAGTAGTGCATTGAAAGCTTTCATTCTTGATAAAGGTGGATAACAACCCCTTTTCACTAAGTAGTCGGGATTCTAGCCTCATCAAGCATTGAACTTCTCGCGCCGAAAGGTGGAGGGCCCAAACTCTACGTTAATAATTGAACTTGATTAAAAAAAAGAAAAAAAAAAAAAAAAAAAAAAAGTTGCAAAAGTAATAAAAAGTGATGACTTCTCCCAAAAGGTGAGAAGTGGGAAATGATTAGATGGAGGCTGTTTTGATTTGTAGCCTAGTTGATTTGAGCTTGTTAGTCCTTAGGGGTGTTTGAACACCTAATGCCCTAAAGCCGTCTGGTTTGGGAGTCATTGACCTAATGCTCAACCTCATGAATCGCTAGAAAGCTTAATAGATCAACACATCGCACCATGCTTCCATCCTTGATCCTGAAAAAAAAAAAAATAGAGTGAAAAGAATAAGCGCACCTAGAATAATAAAGCTTTAATAAAAGGTCCACTTTTTATCTTGATGATCGGTACTAGATTTGTATGCTAGTTTGAGGGTAAGGATGTGATCATTTCTTTAGTTGGCTTAGATAGCAACATATTTGATGCCGGTCCACTCAAAAGGATTCTATAGTTGTTTTGATTTGCATGATCATTTTCTTGATGTGTGGAGGACTATACTTGCTTGCTTGATGTTGAGATTTTGGGAGATTGCTTAGAAATGTTTGAAAAATTACATACTTGAGGTAGTTTTCTCCCAATGCTTATTTGCAATAGTGGTGTCTCTTTTGTGAGAATGAGCTTAATGTTTATGGGTATCATTTCTGGAAGTCCTCACGAGACTTCACTCGTCCACTAGGGGTAACCTAGGGGTTTAAAAGGTTTGTTGCATATGCTAAGTGCAATCGTGTTCCCTACGAAAGTGGTGTTATCCATTTATTGTTTTCCAGTTCATAGTTGTTTAGTTATTCATTTCATTCCTTTACTTTCTAGTTCATTGCTAGGGACTAGCAATATTTAAGTTTTGGGGTGTGATGAGCGCTGAAAAGTGCGTATTTAAATCCCTTAAGCTTAGGCATTCTAGTACCTTTATCTATCCTACTTTACCGTTTTAGATTGATTTCGTATTATTTCCCATTTCAGGCACTTATCCAGAAAATAAGCTAACTCAGCCAAATAAGAGCAGAAATGAAACAATTCTGGGATGAATCAAAGAAAGGAGCCAAGTGGAAGCAAAAGGAAGAAAAAGGTGGAAATCAATATCTTCGATCGATCTCAAATCAAAGTTCGATCGATCCAACATGATCGATCTCAACACTTCAAGATGGATTACAGCCATGATGACATTTTCAGAAATCTCAAAAGTTTGATCGATCTAACATCATTCTTCAATTGATCGAACTACCTTGTCCTTATCCAAATGATTGATCTTATCCAGTTGTACCACCCTACCAACCACTTTTGTCCTTTTCCCAAAAATATCTTCAAAATATCTCAGATTGTTTTTATCCAAAAAGCGCCGCCATTGAGGATCGATCCAACTTCAGTTCGATAGATCTCAGCCATGTTTGATGGATCCAAGTCCAAGGTTCGATCGATCGAACTTCTTCTAGTGCGAAAAAGTTAAATCTCCAGCTCACAAAAGTTGTCCTTTATCCAATCATAGGGGAATATTTTGTGCACGACCCCAGCTCATTTTGTGTGTCATTTGACCTACCTATATAAGGATAAGGATTACTTTTTACATCATATCACATTAAATCATTTCATACCTTGTAAGAACTCTTGAAGAGCAAGCTTAGAGGAGGAGGAGGCTAAAGACACCATTGGAGACTCTTCATCAACCAATGAGCAAATCTCTACCATGGAATTAGCCCTTGAGGGTTGGAAAAGCACTACCATGAGTGGCTAGACATCCTCTTGGGGCTAGAGTTAGCCCCAAGCATGCTTCTACATCTTGATTTTGTGTGTTATTAGTGTTGTAATACATGTTTTGGCACTTATATATATATAGATCTTGTTTATTCAATGATTTATGTGGTTTAATGCTTCCAATTGATCATTTCATTCTATCCACATGTCTATGTATGCTAGAATAGATGTTCATGTGTTTGTCTCTATTTCTTGTGTTATTGGTGCATGTCAATGTGTATTAATGCCATAGATCTAGAGATTGTCAAAACATTGTGCTTAATGGAATGCTCTTGTAATTTTCTAGATGGTGCATGCTCATTTCTTGATGGATTGTGCCTCTCCTTTAGCTTAATTAGTTTAATTTCATGTTATTAGCTTAATTGTAGTGTAGTGGTAGCATAGTTGTTAGATGGGAGGACAATCCATGCTTGTTATTTGATGTTCCATACTTTTGAATGCAAGTAGCATGTCTCTAACCTTGTGGTGTATTTGGCTTACTCTTACTTACTTTTTGTTGCATTCAATTACTTAGTTTAATTTGTTCTATAGTTTAATCAACCAACCAACTATTTGTTTGATCACTCGACCTACTAACCCTAATTGTGATTCCACAACCAAATTCAACTCCAATCCCTTGGGACGATCCCTACTCACCCTAACTATATTTTTAGTGAAAGTAGTAGTGGCTTCTATAAATGTAAAACTTGGCCCTCACCTTAATGCACACTCTCTAAGCTTATGGTAGGATGATGACCAATATATCCAGTATCACCCCCAGTCCTTAGTTTACAACAGTAAGAAATAATACAACGATTAAAACAATACCAATTTGTTATACCTTAAGAACAGACGACGAACCCCCAAACTTGCAAGGAATATTTCAGACAAACATTAAACATATACAGATGATCTCTTTGACATATAATACGTATGCAAAAACTCAATTAATATTTAATTAAAATCCTCGAGACCATCTAGGTATGCAAAGGACATAGGCCATGGGGAGAGAGATAAAATAGAACTTACCTCTTGGTTTTGAATTGAAACCTTAACCATCTTCTTCCTAGGTTCTTTCGGCGATCGTGACTGCCGTCAGGGACTCCTCTACTTTGGTTCTAACCCTTGAATAGCCCTCAACTTTCATCCTTGGTACAGCCTAATTCTTTGGCCAAAACCCTTATCCCCTTCTCTCAGTTTCTCTCTTAACACTCTCTGTTTGTGCACAAGGTTTTATTGATTTCTATCCCTAAGCCAACGTCTAATGTAATATTTATATAGGCTTAAGGAAAACCTAATTTTAATTCTTAGGGAAGATGGAAAAGAAAAATAAAATAAACTACCCTAAGTCGGCTAACCCATGAGCATATACAAAACCTTAGAATTATATTACACCCTATATAATGAATAAAAATGTAATTTAGTTGTTAATAATTATTATTAGTCCACATATATCTATATACCCATATATACATGTATACACATCCGTGGGTATTAACCGTACCCATTTACTCCATACCATCCAATCCCATCCTTTATAAATTAAACATCTTAATTGAAATAATTTATTTGACCATTCAATTCAAGTCACCTATTTTATAATTTCAATTAAACAGACAATGCCAGTTAAACAACCAAATTAATTTAACCCATTATCGAACATCCACATAAGCATATAATTCAATAACCACAAAGAAATCAATTACCAATTTAAACAATTAACAATTAAACAAATAACATGAACTCACATAAACACATATCCACATAAGCACCTAAAATACAATAATTAAATTCCAATTAAGTCCTTTTTAAAATTAGGGGTATTACAGCTAACATGAACTCATATAAACAATTAACAATTAAACAAATAACATGAACTCACATAATCATGTTCATTTTCATTTTTATTTCTTTATTTTTCTTGCATTTTGTTTCATTGTACATACTTTCATAAAAAGAAAAATATAAAAACTTTTCACCATTGTGCCCTTATATGTAGTCATGTATACTCTCATGATTTAGTCAGGGCTTAATCTCATATCTCTCTTTCATCTTGTGTTATATTGCCTTAGAATGCATGATTTGATTATTCTTATCCCATTTGATATTTGATGTGAGTTTGTTAGTGTGGTTATTCAAATAGGTTGTTGATTCCAAGTTTGGGGGAGACCCTTTTCATATTGGATCATTGCCGGGCTTCATGTTTTCGCAACCATGGTATACTATTTCCATCTTTTCCATTGTTCTCATTACACATTGAAGATAATGTACAGTTTAAGTTTGGGGGTAAGGTGTCTTTATTGCATTCTACTTAAAGTTTAGCTTTAATTGCATGATTGAGATTATAGATCTATGTTAGCTATGATTTTGATCTTTTGAGGACTAAATTGCTTAGAATTTAAAAATTGTTTGGCTTGAGAGTTCAATACTCCTTCTATGCCTTGTGGATGCCATTTAGGAGTAAATTTTTCGAAAGATTGATATCATGCTTGCATTTGTGGTCCACATCATCCTGATTTTGTAATTTTTTTAGATTCACTTTAGGATTCTACACTAGCACAGGCGCACACTAGCATTCATTTGTGGGGTACATGCTTTGTTGATTATTAAATTAGTTATATCCCAATTAAGCTAGTAGTGCATTGAAAGCTTTCACTCTTGATAAAGGTGGATAACAAACCCTTTTCATTGAGTAGCCAGGATTCTAGCCTCATCAAACACTGAATTTCTCTCGCCGAAAGGTGGAAGGCCCAAACTTTAGGTTAATAATTGAATGCTAAAAAAAAAAAAGAAAAAAGAAAAAAGAAAAAAGAAAAAAAAAGAAGTTGTTACAAAAGCAAATAAAAAAGTGAGAACTTCTCCCAAAAGGTAAGAAGTGGGAAATAATTAGATGGAGGTTGTTTTGATTTGTAACCTAATTGATTTGAGCTTGTAAGTCCTTAGGGGTGTTTGAACACCTAATGCCCTAAAGCCGTCTGGTTTGGGTGTCATTGACCTAACGCTCGATCTCATGGATCGCTAGAAAGCTTAATAGATCAACACATTACACTATGCTTCCATCTTTAATCCTTAGGATAGTACCAAAAAAAAAAAAAAAAAAAAAATTGAGTGGAAAGAATAAGCGTATCTAGATGAATAAAGCTTTAATAAAAGGTCCACTCTTTGTCTTGATGATCGGTACTAGATTTGTGTGCTAGTTTGAGGGTAAGGATGTGATCATTTCCTTAGTTGGCTTAGATATCAACATACTTGATGTTGGTCCACTCAAAAAGAATTCTAGAGTTATTTTGTTTGCATGATCATTTTCTTGATGTGTGGAGGACCATACTTGCTTGTTTGGTGTTGAGATTTTGGGAGATTGCTTGGGAATGGTTGAAAAATTGTATACTTGAGGTAGTTTTCTCCCAATGCTTGTTTGCAATATTGGTGCCTCTTTTATGAGAATGAGCTTAATGTTTGTGGGTATCATTTCTGGAAACCTTCACGAGACTTCACTCGTCCACTAGGGGTAACCTAGAGGTTTAAAAAGCTTGTTGCATGTGCTAAATGCAATCGTGTTCCCTACGAAAGTGGCGTTATCATTTCATTGCTTTCTAGTTCGTAGTTGCTTAGTTGTTTATTTCATTCTTTTCCTTGTAGCTTATTGCTAGGGACTAGCAATATTTAAGTTTGGGGGTGTGATGAGTGCTGAAAAGTGCATATTTAAACCCCTTAAGCTTGAGTATTCTAGGACCTTATTATATCTTATTTTCCCGTTTTAGTCTAATTTCATGTTTTTGTTTTTTTCAGGTCAATAATGTTAAAACGGGCTACAAATGGTTTTTTAAGGCCTTTTTGGAGTCAAACTAAATCTTTGTGAGAATTTGGAGCAAAATGATGCTGATCTGGAGCAAAAAGAGACTGATGCTAGAAAACTGCCAAGTGAGATCGATCGGAGAAAAGTGAGATTGATCGGAGAAAAGTGAGATCGATCAGAGAAAATTTGGATTGATCGAACCCTGATCGATGAAAGAAAAGTTGGATCGATCGAACTGTTCGTAAAAGTAATAAAAAAGCAGATCTAAAGCTCATTTCAAACCAACTCGGCCTGTGCTTCAAAGGGGAGATCCTAGGGCCGAGTTCTCACATTTTTGGGCTCTCAAAGCCTTATATATATGAGAGATTAAACCATTTTTGTAGGGAGATCCATATTTTTATATTGTAATTTCTATATTTTCATTAGTTTGTCTCTCTAGAAAGTTAGAGAATAGGGTTAAAAGAAAAGAGAAGAGTGGAGGCACCAAGAACATATCTCTAGATCTACACACTATTTCTCTCTAGAATTCAACAAAGAAGAAGAGGAAGAAGATGGAGCCATGTTTGGGGCTTGCCCTTAATGGTTCCAAGATCACACCCACCTCCTCCATGATTGGCTAGACTTCTCCTTGGGGCTTGGATGAGCCCCAAGTTTGTAATCTAAACCTCTATCTTTTTCATACTTTTTGGGGAATAATATCATGTGATTAGTGTTCTAGCTTTCTGAATAAAATGAATCTTGGTATATTTCTATGATTTCTATGGTTTAATTATTCCTATTAATTCTCTAATTCATTTACATGTCTATGTGTGATTAAATTGGGAATTATGTCTCACATTATTCATATGGTTTAATTCTTCCTATTGATTCTCTTTGTGATTACATGTTGTCTTATGTGTAGTTATTTGGGAATTAATCTCTACATTAGTTTCTCTATGTTGGTTGCATGTCTATGTGTGATTAATTAAGGATCTAGTGATGGCTAGACATGATTTTTATTAGATGGGTTTGTCAATTAATTTACGGATTATACTTATGCTTGATGGGTTGTTCTACAATTTAATTCATGCTTGGAGGTAGGTAAACAATCTTTATTTGATTTGATATTCCATGGCTTATTATTGCAAATTCCATGATTCTCTAGATAGTGTGCTACAATTGTGACTAGTTTGATGGGTCATGCTTAGAATTGATGGGTTGTTCTACACTTAGTTTATTTGTTGGTTAGGCAGATAATACATTATTGAATTTGATGGTCCATGCTTAATATTGCAATTGATAGTCGTATTTTGTTCATAAGAATGTTTTCCACAATTAGTTGAAAGTGTGTGGTTTGGTGAACAAGCTTGGTGGCGATTCCAATACACCCCAAGACCTCTCTTCATATCTCTTAAATCCCTATCTAAACTTAGTTTATTTTAATTAATTGCATTTTAATTTTTTTAAATTTTAGTGTAATCAAACAATCAATCTCTCATTTGTAATCTTGTGATCCACTAGAGTCGAAGTTAAATTCCAACACGTATAATCCCTTAGGACGATCCCTACTCACTCTTGCTACGTTAGTAGTAGTGGTTTTTATAAATTTAAACTTGACCTAAAAGGCTTTTCTTGAACTGCACATTCATTACATTATTTTGGCGTATACAAGCGACCTCGTCAGTTGACGACGGCCGTTCCAATACGCCAAACTAAATGTAGTGAATGTGTGGTTCAAGAAAAGCCTTTTATGTTAAATTTAAATTTATAAAAACCACTACCAACACCACTACTAACGTAGCAAGAGTGAGTAGGGATCGTCCCAAGGGATTATACGTGTTGGAATTTCAACTTCGACTCTAGCGTACCAAATGATTGCAAAAGAGAGTTGGGTTGGTTGATTACTTCTAGAAAAGAATTAATTAAAATGCAATAAAAATAAAACTAAGTAGAGATAGGGATTTAAGAGATGAGAAGAGAGGACTTAGGGTGTTGGAATCACCATTAAGCTCATGTAATTAACCACTTGCTTTCCATCAATGGGGAATACATTGTTGTGAACAAAATTGGTTCGACTAACAAAGGTGACTCAACAAGTGTATAATGTCTAAACAGCATGTGAAAGGCTACAATATATCTATTGGAAGAGGAATATATTGTCTAGATAACATGTGAAGAGAACAAAATATCAAATCAAGTCATTAAACCTTTCATTAAGCTCATAGTCCAAATAATTCACAAGGATGACTTAGTTAAACATGTATTGTCTAAACATCATGTGAGAGGCCACAATATATCTATTGGGAGAGGAATATATTGTCTAAACACATGTGAAAGATACAATATATCATAACAAGTCATTAATCCTTCATTAAGCTCAAAATTCCATTACACCACAATATTAGAGCATATGCTTCTTGCATTCAAAAACATGGAACATCAAAGAACAAGCATGAATTGTCTCCCCCATCTAATACTACACTACAACTGCACTACTAGTATGAAAATAAAGCTAAGGGAGAGGCACAATCCATCAAGGAATAAGAATGAACCATTAAGAGACATGACAACAGCATTTCTATTAAGCACTAATGTCTAGCCATCACTAGATTCTCAATTAACCACACATAGACATGCAATTAATATAGAAAAACTAGTGTAGAGATCAATTCCCCAAATAATCACACATAAAATAACATGTAATTAAAATAGAGAATCAATGGAAGAATTAACCCATATGAATCATGTGAGACATAATTCCTAATTTAATCACACATAGACATGTAAATAAACTAGAGAATTAATAGGAAGAATTAGACCATGGAAATCATAGAAATATACCAAGATTCATGAAATTCACAAGGCTAGAACACTAATCACAACAATATATATATAAATCCCCAAAAATAGAAATACAAGGGTTTAGATTACATAAGACTTAGGGCTCATCCAAGCCCTAAGTGTAGATCTAGTCAATCATGGAGGAGGTGGATATAGTCATGGAATCAAGCTCCAAACATGGCTCCATCTTCTTCTTCCTCTTCTTCTTCTTCTTTTTTTAAGCTCTAGAGATGGAGAGATAGTAGATTTAGAGATGTGTTCTTGAGATATGCCTCCACTTCTCTCTTTTCTTCTAACCTTAATCTCTAACTTTTCTAGAGAAATAAAAATTACAATGTAGAAAATAAAATGATAAAAAGCCTAAAGAATCCCCTTTTACAAATGAGTTGCTTCCCTTTATATAGAAGGTCCTTTCCTTAGTCACTAAGTCTAGAATATATGCCCAAAAATATCTAATCCCG
Source organism: Cornus florida (assembly GCF_030987335.1). Lineage (NCBI taxonomy): Eukaryota > Viridiplantae > Streptophyta > Magnoliopsida > Cornales > Cornaceae > Cornus > Cornus florida. The sequence continues at coordinate 30,316,573 of NW_026775572.1, forward strand.
CAACTTTTTGGTAGGTGAACTTTTGGGGGCGCACGGAAAAAGTGACAGCTTGCTGCCAGCATGTCCAGTTCGATCGATCCAACTTATTTTCGATCGATCCAACTTTTTCGATCGATCCAACTTATTTTTCGATCGATCCAACTAAAAGTTCAATCGATCCAACTTTTTCTGCGATCCATCCAACTTTTTAGCTTTTCAGTATCAGCTTCTTTTTGCTCCAAATCAGCCTCTTTTTGCTCCGGATCATCGCTAAGACTTAATTTGACTCCAAAAAGGCCTTAAGAACTCATTTTTAGCCCATTTTAACATTATTGACCTGAAATAGACAAAAACACAAATAAGTACTAAAACGTGTAAATAAGATAGATAAAGGTCCTAGAATACTCAAGCTTAAGGGGTTTAAATGTGTACTTTTCAGCGCTCATCATCAGTCACCATGGAGGAAAGCAGTTTTGATGTCTAACTGCTCAACAATGCTAAGAACTAAGGGAATGGTACTCAGTTTCACAACCGGGGAAAAAATGTCTGTGTAGTCAATGCCTTGCTTTTTCTGAAAGCCTTTGACCACCATTCTCGCCTTATATCTCTTGGAACCATCATGTTTCTCTTTCACCCTATACACCTATTTGTTGTGAAGAGCTTTCTTCCTCATGGACAACTTGACTAGTTCCCATGTTTTATTGGAGATAAGGGACTTCATCTCATCTTCCATTGCAAGCTCCCACTTGCTAGCATCTTCAACCTGACATGCTTCATCATTGCATTCAGGCTCACCATCATCTGTAAGCAATATATAATCCAAATATTTCCTATTCAGTACATGAGGTCGCGTAGACCTTTTAGGTGCAGGCATAAGAGTTGAAATCTGCGGTGAACTATCTCTGTGAGTTCTGGCTAAGAAACCTCATCTGTCTGCTCCGCGTCAATACTCTCTAGATCATCATCCAACTCAATAAACTCAGGCTTAATCTGTATAGGACTAGTTAACTATGCAGCATCTTTGTCCTTATACATCATTTTCTTGTTGAAAATCACATCTCTACTTCTGATTATTTTCTTGTTCTAATTATCCTATAGTCGATAACCAAACTCATCTCCGCATACCCAACGAAGTTGCATTTTAGTAACTTGAGGTCGAGCTTTTCCCTAGCATGGTCACTAATATATGCATATGCAATACAACAAAAAACTTTCAACCATGAAAGATTTACCTCTTTATTACTCCATACCTCTTTTGGTATTCGATGCTCCAAAGGCACCGATGGTCCACGATTAATTAGGTATGATGCTGTATTGACTGCTTCTACCCAAAACTATTTGGGTAGACCCGAATGTATGTGCATGCTTCAGGCTTTCTCTATTAATGTTTTGTTCATCCGTTCTGCCACCCCATTCTGATGTGGGGTTCCTTACACAGTCTTTTCTAGTCTGATCCCATTATCAAAACAAAACTTCTTGAACCTAATGTCGTCATACTCACCACCATTGTCTAACCTCAACCTCTTGATCTTCAAACCTGTATCATTCTCTACCATGGCCTTCCATTTCTTGAACACATCAAATACCTCATATTTATGCTTCAAAAAATAAACCCATACCTTTCTCGTGTGATCATCAATGAAAGTCACGAAGTAAGATTTTTTGCCAATAGATGAAACAGTGGCTGGCCCCCAAACATCTGTGTGAACTAGCTCAAGTTTCTCCTTTATGAGATCTCTGCCACTCTTCTTAAAACTGACCCTCTTCTACTTGCCCATCACACAACTCTCACAGAAGTCAATATCAATTGCCTGTATGCCTGCTAGTTTCCCCTTTGAGTGCATAATCTTGAGCCTCCTTTCACTCATGTGACCTAGTCTCTGGTGCCAAAGATTGTGATCTTCTCTGTTTTCTGCAACTGCTATAGACCCACAAGCACTCGTAGTTGTGTAGAGAGTGCCATATTTCTTACCATATACAATGGTCATAGCACCTCTGGAAACTTTCCACGAGTCTCCATTGAAGGTTCTAACAAAACCTTCCTTTGACAATTGTCCCATCGAAATCAGATTCTTCCTTAAGTCAGGGATGTGTGTCACATCCTTCAACTTCCAAGCTGACCCATTCAACTTGATTTACACTTCACCTTTGCCAACAACGCTACAGGGTTGATCATCAATGAGATACACCTTGCCAAGGTTACCCAGTTCATAGCTATTAAATAGCTCTTTGCTTGAGGTGCCATAAAACGATGCGCCAGAATCTAAAACTCATGACTCCGTCTTGCTCTCCAAAGAGCATATTAATGCATCATCTGATTCTTCTGAGACAACGTTTACTTCAGTTTTTCTTTTGGTTCCGTTCTTTAGAAGTCTGCAATCAACACGGTAATGTCCTTTCTTTCCACAATTGCAACACTCAACATCACTGTGATCTGTGAAATTCCTGAAATTTTAAGACTATTTCCTTCCATTCCTTGAGTTAGAGATGCCTCTGTTTCTATTACCATTGCCCCTCTTCTTATTTGAACCCTTGCCTCTGCTTTCAACATTCAATGCCGAACCACTAGTGGAAACCCCTACTGTTTGCTTTCTGATTTCTTCAGTCAGAATCATGCTCATAACTTCATCAAACTTTAACTTGGTTTTCCCTACAGAGCTACTGATCGCTATAACTATGCCACTCCAACTCTCGGGTAACTGCCCTAGAATTAGCAGTGCTCGGACCTCGTGTTTGAAGTCAATATCAACAGACTCCAATTGCCCAACTATCTCGTTGAACGCATTTAGATGTTCGTTAAACTTACCACCTTCGACCATCTTCATGTTGAACAACTTCTTGATCAAGTGCACTTTGTTCACTGTAGAAAGCTTTTCATACATACTAGAAAGGGCTGCCATGAGAGACATCATCATCTTCTCATTCTTGATGTTAGGTGACTGACTTTGACAACGTCAATCTGACGGTGCCAAAAGCCTTCCTATCAAGTAATTCCCAATTTGCATCATTTCTATCCTCTGGCTTCTCTCCCAAAGATTGATATAGATTTTTTGAAACAAGAGGTCTTCTATTTGCATCTTCCAAAAACCGAAGTTTATGCCATCGAACTTCTCGATCATGGATATGGATGTCTTGTCTTCTGATGCTATTACTCCCACTCGAACGGACAGATCTAATTGAAAGACTTTCAAAATTTCTTCAAACACCTTCTATGCCCTAGGTTCTCAACCAAAGGCTCCGATACCAGTTGTTGGAGTTGCTCTACATAATTAACCGAATTTGATTCCAGTTGTTGTGGTGGAAACGCAAAATAACAACGCGCGCTGTTCAAGGAATAATCATGCAATCATAAAGAAAAATCACACACAAGAACACAAGATATATATGGTTCACCCAAATCTTAGGGCTACGTCCATAGAGTACATCGAACAAATTCACTATGAGAAAGATGAAGAATTACAAGGAGAATTTTCTCTCTATTTCTCTCAATCACTCTTCCTTGTGTTGGCACAAATTTCTCTCACACTTCTTCATACCCTAAAAATACTGATTAGGGTTGATATATATAGCCCCATACAATGTAACACAACTGGTCCAATAAGAATTGCCTTTTGTACAGTTCAAAACCAACAAGGAAAATAAATCACGTAGGTTTCCAGAAAGTTAAACCGGTACCAGGAATTGGCTACCGATTCCCAATGTCCAGAGCTAGAATTGGCTATCGGTTCCCACTGGACAGTGATTAATCAACGTTTCCTTAATTTTGGCTATCACTCTGTGGAACCGGTTCCCACATGTCAATAGCCAAAAAAAATATAAGAACGATTTAGTCTCCCAAAATCTTCCCGTGATCAGACTCCACCACAAAAAAACACAACAAATCTATCCCAAGTCCTAACCCACTTCCACCCCAATCCTTTACTACTTGGCCACTACTTGAGCCAGTTTCTACTTTGATGTAAAGAAGGCTATTAAATGTTCACAAGGAATGAGGGTTACCTTGAATCCACAAGGTGATACCTTGAATTCACAAGAAAAAAGAAAATCCATAAAGGAATCTAATAATATATTGATAATTGAATGATTGTTCTGCTCTGTAGTATATGTATTTATAAATAAAAAAACTCAACATAAGAGAAACCCTAAAAATGTAAGGAAACTGCTCAAAAACAAACTTGTTATGAAAATTCTGTAAAAATAAGAAAAGAAACCTAATTACTAAAAACTACTAAATACCAAAAAGAAAATCAATTTGAATCTGTTTAGTCTTCTAAAAAAAATTCTGAAATATTCAAAATTGGGAAAACGCAATTCCCGATCCCTAAACGATTGAATTCTGTCAAAAACGCTCCACCTCAATAGCAAAGCTACTTATATTTATGAGTTGGGCCGTTTCTGATAAAATTGGGCTCTTTTCGGGTAAAAAACATATTCATCGAAATCATCCAAAAAAAAAAAAAACTGGTCAGTCCACCCGTTTAACCTTTTGACGATACAAACGGGTTCCAAAATTTTCAGCTACCTTTTCTGCGTCGTACTTGTAAGATACATTCTCCAAATTTTCAAATTTGGGGCTTGTTTGTTCATAAATTCTATCCACGATTTCTCTTCGAAAATGACCAAAATTAGATTTCATTTAGTTTTCTATTTTTTTTCCATAATTTCTTTTTTTTTGTTAAAAAAAAAAAATTGCCTCTCTTCAACCATGGGTAACACATTAAATCCACCACTCACCAACCAGTGTCCGTCAGTGAAGGGAAATAAAATTTATTTTAATTCATAATTTTGATTTATATTGCTACTGTACATTTTATTATGATGATAATTCAATCAACAAAAACAAAATTTGGATGTATTCGTTTTTGTTTTTATTTTTATAAGGTAAGTAGTTCAAATTAGAGTCAGAAAGGAGATAAACACATATTCACCCAAAAAATTACATTCGAAGCTCCGTTTGTTTGGATGTAAAATATTTTTCATAAAATATTTTTTTATTTTCTGGTGTTTGGTTGTTGTAAAATATTTACGAAGAAAAAAAATATTAAAATTTAACAAAAATAACTTATCTATCAATTTTCAGTAAGTTATTTTACATACCCCGCCTGATAGACTCGATCTTAACCTCGCTGTTGACATTTACCAAACACCAACAAAGTAAAAATAAAAGAATATTTTACCTGAAAAAGAAAAATAATTTTCAAAAAGAATGTTTTACATTGAAACAAACGGAGCCGAAAAGTCTTCGATTTCTTATAATCAATTGTCTCTTCTATTTTCTTCTCCATTTAATCAATTTTGCCTTAATTTTTGTATGCAACATGGAAGTGTTTGGTGAGATCGTACGAAGAGAAGTCGTACACTATTGGGCTTGTATATTCCCTTCACACCCTTACTCATGCACAAGACTTGCTCTCACAACAAAATTCTTCCAATTTATGTGGTTTCAAATTAGAGTATAAGAAACCATTCAAAAAAATAATAATAAATAAAATTAAGAGTATAAGAAACCTATGGAACAGGCATGGAGAAAATGAAAGAAGTTGTAAGTCAAATATGAAATTTTCAGAGAATCCTAACCCTTAAATGAAACATAATCACTTTCAAAATAAGAAGGAAATAAAATTAAAAAAAGCAAGTAATTAAATCATTCTTTTTATCAAGTGAAAATCTTATTTGATTTTAATCCTAGTCCATAATAATTACCAGTCTAATTCAATCCACTAACAAGCTCTAATACTTTTCTGATAAGGCCAATGCATTAATGTGGTTAGTCCATTAATTTTTTGCATTTGCTCTTAGTGTCCACCATTAATCTCATCTTCCCACTATTAATCATGATTAAGTCAAGAAAAAAATTGCCTATATATTCTCTCTTTTTGGTTGTAATGTTCATTGCCTCCATTAAACAACTCGAAAGAAGGAAAATCAGGAATGCTAAGGCCCATTGCTAATTCTATTTGAGTTGTATTTGCATTTATAGTATATATTTTCTCTTAGTAAAAAGAAGTTATAATAATATTACTTAAAGATCGAGCTGATTTTATGAATTGTTGATTTTAATTACAGTTTAATCACCAAGAAGACGTCGATGAGTGCTATATTCTACATGGGATTGCTGGTAGTATGTTTTCAAGCCCATGGCAAAAGGCATTTACCAGATGCACAATCTGCAGTTCAAAAATTAGATGGAATCAGCAATGGTTTAGTAGGAACAGAGGGTACAAAGAATGAAAACAAAGCAAGTGATACTGACAATAACTCTGAAGATGAAACAAATGACAATAATGACGCTTGCTATAATCCTCCTGGATCATCTATAGATACTCGTCATCGTTATGAAAATCCTTTTGATCGCCCGTATCCAATTCACCATCGTTATGAAGATCCTTATGATGGCCCGGATCCAATTCACCATTGTTATGAAGTTCCTTATGATGGCCGTCATTGCGATCCAGTTAATGACAGCCCTCGCCATTAAACTGTACCATGAAGAAATATATATAAATAAAAATATATGCATGTATATACAGTAGTATGTTCTGAATATATAGATCTATGTCAAGTTCATGGCAACTACTGCTTAATATATAATATATTGTTGAAGTGCTTTCATGCGAGCTTCTTATTTAATACTAGTATTACTATTTTATAATTTCATCCAGCTTATATTAGTTACATCAATCATCATAATAGCTACTAGTTTCGTCACTGTTTCATTAGTTATCTCATGATATGGGTAGTTGTTACAAGGGTATTTGTCCCGGATCGGATTCGAATAGAAAGTGAAAAGAGTATAAATTGATGGGTATGCAACACTACCTAATAGCTTAAGCTTTTAGGTACATAATATCTAAGCATTCCCTCATTTCCTCACGTATCTGTTTGATCACATCTTTGCAAAGTTTACTCACATATCCACTTGTTTAAATTTTTTTGGTGTTGCTTTTCTTTTGCATTACAAATCAAGGTACGGCATAGATTGAAATTACCAATTCAATAATCAATGATATATCTTGTCGGCAATTTTCTCAATAACTTTGTGAATTTAAATTTGTTCTTGTTTATTAGTGATCATTTTATAACTTTAGCTCCGTAACCATGTGTAAACATAAAAAACCACACCTTGATTTTTGGTGTGTTTAATGTTACATACAACATAAAGTTGAGTCATGCTTAGATTTTTTAGTCCAACTCTAGTTGTATAAATAATAACTAAAATTGTAAAAAATCAGACTGAGTTAAAATGTTGGTTTGGGATCACTACTTGAAGCTACATCCTAACACAAGTGTATTTTTTTAGAACCGTATGTACTGAATTTTGCATCTTAATTTTGGGGTGATTAATCCAAGTTGCATCTTAATTTTTGCACCATGATTGTCCTTCAATAAACTTGCCCAATCATAAAAATAAAAAATAAAAAGAATTTAAGTCCTAAATTGAGTTACCAAGCAAAATGTACATTCCTATGAGCTGCCCCCTGACCTGAGACTTAAAATTAACAATCGCATGTCAACCAGAGCTGCCCTATTCACAACACTTCTCTTAGTCATTAATTCATTCTCTATATCAAGTGGGTACCATCCTTAGTTTCTGATTTTAATCTCACTTAACATTAAGGCTCAACCCCAGTGATGATATATATATATATATAAAACTTTTTTTTTTACTGTTTGGTAATTATGGATTACAGAACACGTATTTATGCATGTATAGTGTATGTACAATGTGTGGTTTTTATAGAAAGGCTTATTAGGTTAGGTTACGTTGGGTTAAAAAATAGTCACTTTGTTTAGATGAAGTCAAAATTACGTTTATCTCCATTATTTTCCTCCAAAATTACCATTTCTATGAACATATTCTTTGTTACACCAAATTCCTGATTTTACCAACAAGTTCCATTAGAAAGTTTGTCAGAAAAGACCTAGTGATATTTTTTAAATCATCAAATGGTCACTGGAATAATTTAAGTGAAAGAAATTGTACTTCAAATATGGATTTTTTTAAAGAAAACAAATCAAATAAAATAAAATTTTCAAAATAAGAAAAAGTTAAGAGTAATTAATTCATTCTCTATATCAAGTAAAGAGTTTCTTTGATTTTGATTCTAGTACATAATTACTCCTCTAATTCTACCCACTGACATGCTCTAATATATACTTATCACTCGGCATTAATTCAATTGGTATGACTTCTTCTTCCTCAAAGGGGAGAAAGTCTACAATACTATGGGGGTATCGTACCCCGGGGTCTCTCAATTGATGAATCATCTATCGGGTGAGTTCCACCATCACAACTAACAGCTGAAATCCTCGGGGGTACGATACTTCCGAGATATTGAACTTCATAATGGGTATTTGGAGTGTGTGATTATCTACAAAACTAAAAATAAAAAAGGACATGGTCAAATATTTCTGCTAAGGCCAATGCATTGTGATTACTCCACTACTTTTTTTGTGCTCTTATTGTTTGTCTTTAATCATATCTTCCAACTGTTACTCATGATTAAGCAACAAAAAAAAAAAAAAAAAAAAAAAAATCCCTTTATAATATGTCATTGTCATATATGCTCACACCTTTTCAAAATGCGATTGTTTGACCCTTTCAAAATGTTATGTTTTTCGATCCATATGATTTAGACAATAATTTGATAAAATTTGATTAAAAATTGATTAGATTGGATTCCACACACACATGAACTTGCTAGATGAATTTCTAAATGCTTCTGTAAATTTTACAAGTTGAATTTCATGTCGTGATTACTTTATGAGATTTGAAATTAATTGAAGATTCTATGGAGTCAAAAAATTTGTGTTCATAGACACTTATATATCAAATTCTTTGAAAATCTGGATCATGTGTTGCTTTGAAATTCAGTGATTAAAGGTTTCAGGTTTTTTTTTTTTTTTTTTTTTTTTTTTTAAAATGAAAAAAATGAGGTAATGAACATATATGCCAATGAGATATTATAAAAGCATTTTTTTTTATTTTTTGCGTAATCATGAGTAATAGTTGGAAAATAAGATTAAAGACGAACAGTAAGAGCACAAAAAATTAGTGGAGTAATCACAATGCATTGGCCTTAGCAGAAAATTTTGACCATGTCCTTTTTTATTTTTAATTTTGTAGATAATCACACACTCCAAATACCCATTATGAAATTCAATATCTCGGAGGTACCGTACTCCCGAGGATTTCAACCGCTAGTTCTGGTGATGGAACTCACCTGATAGATGATTCATCGGTTGAGAGACCCCGGGGGTACGATACCCCATAATATTGTAGACTTTCTCCCCTTTGAGGAACGAGAAGTCACACCAATTGAATTAATGCCCAGTGATTAGTATATATTAGAGCATGTCAGTGGGTAGAATTAAAGAAGTAATTATGTACTAAAATTAAAATCAAAGAAACTCTTTACTTGATATAGAGAATGGATTAATTACTCTTCCTTTTTCTTATTTTGTATATTTGATTTGATTTGATTTGTTTTTATAGTATTCTTTGATCTTTCTTAGGACTAGGACAAATATTGGCTCCGTGATGTTTATCAAAAAATTTAGGATTGGCCCATTGTCATTCCTTCTCCTCTTGTCTTTGCAAAAACTGATTAAATTGCCTTGATAAAAGCAACATCATCATCAGAATTGTCATCGCCAGAATTATCAACTTGTGTGGATTTTAAAGCAAGATTCTTTTCTTTTTGATTTAGATCAAAAATCTGTATCTCAAAATTTTTTAATGAACCTACAACTTCAACTACTTTAGAAATAGACAAATTCCAATGTTCAGTGATAGTTTTTACTCTTATTTGAAATCTTTTAGGTAAAGACCTTAAGATTTTCTCACAGATTTTCTTATCTCTAACTTTTTTACCTAAGTGACGCAGTTCAGAAATAATTTCAAGAAAACTATAATAAAAATAAAAAAATGATTCATCTTAATTCTTTCATCACAATGTCCCAAAGTTATGAGAAAGCATTTGGATTTTGGACAACTTTACTTTTGAAGTCCCTTCATGAGTAACCTGCAAAATATCCCAAGCTTCTTTAGCAGTTTTACAATTAGAAATTCTAGCATATTCAAATGGAACAACATAATTTATAATTGCATATAAGGCTTTTCCATCAGCATCATTACGCTCATTTTCAACTGCAGTAAAGGTAAAAGTATCTTTCAAAACTTGAGTTACTTTACCATTCAAAGCTTTTTCTTCTGTAGGTGGTGTATAACCTGTTTCAACTACAGTCCAAACTTTACCTCCTGAATGTTGCAAGTAGGCTCTCATCTTAGATTTTCAAAAATTATAATTGTTTCCTTCAAATAAAGGACCACGTTGATTAGATCCACTTTCTTTTAACGCATAAGACATGATGAAACAAATTTTTGAAAAACAATAAAAAAAAATTCACGAAGATCAACTCAATTTGTAGAGATTTGCTCTGATACCAATTTGTAAGTTGTGCAGCAGAAGATTACTTGTGTAGAAAGTTTTATATTTTAAAAACAGATCGGTGTCTTTCTAACTTTACTTATTTTAGCAATTAATCAATTAATCTCATGCAAGATAAAATAAAGTAACGTAATAGAGTTAGAGATGACACCAAGATTTTTAACGAGGAAACCCCAATTGGTAGAATAGACCAACCGTTTGCTGAAAAAATCTCATGGACTATGCAGTCGAAAGTAAATCGATCTATTATGTTTGAAACAAAGTACAATGAACTTTGACTCAGGCTCACACCCTATCATTCTACCAAACACCAATTGCTGATAATCCTTTGATTTTGCGACGTCCCGTCCAATAGTACTTGACCTCAGGCTTACTCTTGATTTCTATTATAAAAGGATTACTAAATTTTTTTTTCTAGTTATCTTTAACAATTTCAAAATGCGAATGTTTGACCCTTTCATACATGCCTTTGTTACTCATGTGGTGTGACATTGTATTTTCCCACAAACATGTGATAAGATTAAAGACAAACAGTAAGACCCTTTCCAAATGAGGTAATGAACATATATGCCAATGAGATATTATTATAAAGGCATTTTTTTTTTTTTTTTGGCTTAATCATGAGTAATAGTTGGAAGATAAGATTAAAGACAAACAGTAAGAGCATAAAAAAATTAGTGGAGTAATCACCATGAAAATATTTGACCATGTCCTTTTTATTTTTAAATTTGTTCATATTGTCAATAATATAATAAAAAATTCTAGTCATCTTTAACAATTTCACTCTTACTGTTTGTCTTTAACCTTATCTTCCTACTATTACTCATGATTAAGAAAAAATAAAAAATAAAAACATGCCTTTATAATATCTCATTGGTATATATGTTCATTACCTCATTTTAGCATCAAGTTTCATTCATAGTTGAATGTTTGTCACACAAGGTTCAACCGTTGGAATGATATTTTCTAAATCATGATTTATTATATTAACAACAATATGATTTTATCATCCCTCCGTCATCAAACAGTCACTAGCGGCTACTGATGTATTGATTTTTTTGAAAAAAAAAAAAAAGAAGAAAAAAACAAGATAATTCCTTCAAAATAAAGAGGAGAGAATAATTAATTACCAGTTGGTCTATTCTACCAATTGGGGGCATTTATTGGTGTGTATGTTTAGTTGGCTAAGGATGTGTTTGGCGGTATGGAATTAGAACTTTGTAATTGAAATTAATGGAACTGGAAAAAATTTTGGTAGAATTTTCTGAGTTCTTTTTTTCTAATTTCAAAACTCTAATTTCATACATGCCAAACATAGTTTACATAAAATTAAAAACATGGTCTAATACTTTCTGAGAAGGCTAATACATTGTGACTACTCCATTAATTTTTTATTTTTTTTATTTTTTGTGATCTCAATGTCCACCATCCCACTAATCATTATTAAGCAAAGGAAAATTGTCATTAATGACAATATGATACTGTCTATCCCCAGTTATCACACAATCACTTGCACAAGTTAAATGAAAGAAATTCCACTTCAAAGAGAGTAATTAATTCATTCTCTATATCAAGTGAAAAGTTTCTTTGATTTTAATTCTAGTTCATTATTATTCACCCAAAAAAAAAAAAAAACAAAAAATCTAGTTCATAATTATTTCTCTAATTCATCCCACTGACATCCTCCAATATGTACCTACATCTTGGTCATGGATTCAATTGGTATAACTTCTCCTCCCTCAAAGAAAAGGTGAGGGATTTCAACTTTATAATAGGCATTTATGGTGTGTGCTTATTTATCTAACCATAAAAGTAAATAATAATACTTTATTTTCCCTAGCAAGAGGGGGAGAAGAGGGAGGATGGCGTGCAAATACCAACTGGGTTACAAAGCTCACCTCAATAGCACATCTAATACTTTCCTACGAGGCAAATACATTTTACTCCACTAATTTAATTTTTTTATTTATTTATTTTTATTTTTATTTTTATTTTTTTTATGCTCTTAGTGTCCACCTTTTATCTCATCTTCCAACTAATCATGATTAAGCATAGCAAAAATTGCCTATAAATTCTCCCTCCCCCTTGGTCGTAATGTTCATTGCCTCCATTACATAACCTAGGGAAATCAGGTATGGTAAGAGACATTGTATTTGCATTTATTAATCTTTGTATTTTCTTTAGGGTCCGTTTGTTTCAACATAAAATATTTTTTTCTTTTTCAGGTAAATTTTATTTTATTTTTTTATTTTATTTTATTTTTTTCATAAACATTTTACAACAATCAAATACCAAAAAATAAAAAAATATATTTTACATCCAACCAAACTTCTTATGTTACTTTCTGGAGTTTATTTTATGAATTATTGGTTTTTTAGTGCAGTTTGATGATGATGAAGACGCTCTTAGTTATATTCTGCATGGGATTGCTGTTAGTATGCCTTCAAGCACAGAGCAAAAGGCCTATACCAGATGCACAGCCTATGGTTCGAAAATTATATGAAATTAGCAATGAAAACAGCCAAGATCAACCGATTGACAGCACCGCCGGTTACGATCAACCTCCTGGACCAAAATCAGAAACTCGGGATCATATTTATCCAAATAGGGATTGCCGTCCAGATCGTTTTGGTGATCATAAAAATTGTCACCGTTAAACTGTTCTGAAGAAATTATATAATAGTAGTATGGTTTGAATATATATCTATATCAGTCCATGGCAATTGGCAACTACTGCTTGATAATAAGGTTCCTCGGGAGCTTTTTAGTTGCATCATGATCAGACTACTAGTTAGTGAGTGTGTGGTATATAGGCCTATGGCCAGTGTGCTTGTGTTGAAACAATATATGTGTAAACATATATATATGACGGAAAGTTGAGTTATGTTTTGAGTTATGTTTAAAATTTTCAGCCCAACTCTAATGGTAAAAGTCAGATCGAGTTCATGTTGGTTTGGGATAACTCGTCCAAGTTGCAACACTTGTATAATATTTTGTGGCAATCATATTGAAACTAAAGCTAAACATTAGAGCTTTGTTCATATTCTGCATGCGAAATTACTCAATATTAAGCGCTCACTCTGTTTCAACCACACACAGGGTAAGCGCTTAATTAATATTGACCGAACCCACTATATTTTGATCCTATGGGGCTCGGAATATCATCTTTTACTTTTATCAAAGTGAAATGAAAAATTCTATTGAGCAATATACATAGATTATACTTTATCAAAAAATAAACTTGATATTTTTTTTGGATCGAAAAGTCCAACAGGATAGGTGGATCAATTCATTCAAAGGATGCATTGAAGTGGCGCCAAATATAAGGGGCACCCTAAATTTGATATTAACTACTTAAATATGATTCAATCATTTTTAAGTAGTTCCTGATGCTCCCAAGCTGTTCATTTTTACAAGAGTAAGTAATACCAACGCCGAAAAATTGCAATGAATTGACTAATTGAATAGTTTTGACGGGAGGGTTCCACTATCTTAATTCTTGTATATATACATGTTCAATGTTCCACTATCTTATTTCTTGTATATATACATGTTCAATTAAATTCACTGCAATTAGTTGGTGTAAAAATCATTTTCCTTTCTGTAAATTTCAATTATAGTTGATCATATATTATTAAAAATAAACTTTTCATATTTATACATAATATACCATAATTAAATGACGATGCTAATCTGATTAAATGACGATGCTAATCTGATTTGGGAGAGTATAACATGTAAAGAAATCAACGATTGCAGTCAAATAAAATTGAGCTTTGACTTTTCGAAAGAAAGAAGAAAAAGAAGGGAAAAAACAACTCGAGCTTTGATGCATCTATTCTGTTTTTTTATTAAAGTTAGACATGCACCAAATAGATAGATCATTAATTGGACAAATGTATTCTTCATTTCATCGAATTAAACCAGCTTTATTCAGAAATTTGCATTTCTAAACAAATGACTTTCGCACTCAATTCTACAATAGCAAGCATTAACTTTATAAATCAAGGGCTTTTATTTATTATTTATTATTTATTATTTATTTTTTAAGGATTCCTAGGTCCCCAAGATAAACTCAAGTTCACGGTAACACTTTCTCCATTTTTCTCATAAAACATGAGGTGCTAGGACTCTGAAACCTAATTTAAAGGGTACTTGGGTTTTAAATTGCCTTTTTGTTTAGATGGAAGATAATGCATGACCTTATCCTTTATATGTTGAATATAAATAATTAAACAAGAATAAATCAACTAATGTAGAGTCCTTGGAATATAGATTTCAAAACACTTGGGGTGATGAATAAATGTATCGTGTTGTTTTACTAAATATTTTGCTTAAAATAAATTAACCGAATAGAATACTAAATTAACTGTGAAATATTAAATTATATTTTGGCAATTATCGTAGACAAACCGGTCCAAGTTGAGTTGTAATACTTGTTTTACAAGTCATAAGTCGACAGGGACTACAGAATTGGGAAGAGGTTTGAACTTACTATATTTGAAGAGAAGAGTTTATGAAGAAAATGGTAAGAACACCATTATAGGAAGAGAGATGAACAAGGTTGGATATTCTAAACATTCCATGCTGGTCTGCAATTTCTGTAGAATGAACCAAGGCTGGAAGAATTCGAAATATCCAAGTCTGCCAACCTTGAACCGGTTCAGCTTCCTAGAACCGATTCAAGATGTTCAAGTTTGAGTCACTGCCAAACTTGAACCGGTTCAGCTTTCTTGAACCGGTTCAAGATCTCCTTTTTGCAATACAACTTCAGTTTCCTCTTTCTGATTTATTTCCCAGTTGGTATAGAATTGTACCAAATCCTATGCATGAAATTTACCTTATTTTCAGAAGGATTAGGTTATTCTATACTCTATATAAGCCATTTCATATACATTGGTTTATTCACGGCTTTTATATTATTATTCAGATATTTTTCAAAGCCTTAGGAAGATTATTTTTGCAGAAAATCAGAGCTGATTTTTTTGATATCTTTCTATAACAAATACAAATAAACACAGAGTTTAGAGTTGTGGTGTTCGAATCTTGATCGTGATCATACATGCATATTAACATCGATCAAACAAAGCAGATCTTCTTCTACATCATTCAGACGATTGAAGAACAGAAGTAAAACGCAGTCACACTTTGAAAGGGTTGGAACATTCGTGGAGTGCTGTCTGATCTACCTGTTACTCTTTTATGAATATCAAGTGTAAGTCTAAGGTCAAGTTGCTGTTGGACGGAGAGTTGCAAAGCCAGAGGATTGTCAGCGGTTGGTGTGATGAAGAACGATAAGGTGTGAGCCAGAGTTAAAGTTCGGTATACTTTGTTTCAAGCATAGTGGATTGGTTTACTTTGGACTGCACAAGTCCACGAGGTTTTTCCCATAACAGTTGACGTATTTTATCAACTGGGGTTTCCTTGCTAAAATTCTGGTGTCATCTTTAACTTTATACTTTGCTTTGTTGCATGCGATTAATTGGTTAACTGTTAAAATAAGTAAAGTTAGTAACGACATAGATTTGTTTTAAACTTTCCTATATACATTCCACTACGTACAACTCACATTAACAATTTACAAAGTAAAAATAAAGTTGAAGTAAATAAAGTTTAAGAGATAACAATAGGTTTTTAGTAAGAAAATCTAGTTGAAGAAAATTATCAGATAATCGAAAAAACCATGGCGAATGTCACACGGTCTCGAACGAAACGATCCACTATATTTAAAGCAAAGTACAATGGTCTTCGACTCAGGCTCACATACTCCCACTCTACCAATAACTAATTGTTTACCGTCTTTGAGTTTGCAACTTTCTCGTCCAAGATCTCTACACCTCAAACTTACTCCCTTGAATACTCATGAAGAAAGTAGAAGGATGAATAGTTTAAATTTAACTTGAAAAAGTCAGATTAATTTTTAACATCTGCAAATTGTCTACACCTTTCGTAGGCCTTTCAAATTCATTACTACTGAATATGTTGTTTTACATGAACTTTTGAGTCAGTTGTGATGCTTTGAACGTGTATAATAACATATTATTTCATGTCTTTTTTTTTTTTTTTTATAGTTAACATCATTGCATTTTTGTTAAGGTGTACATTTATTTATATAATTGATATATTTGGAGTTGAATTATATATGTTGTTTCGAAGTTGACGAATTTGACAGTGTCTCTGTTTTTATTATTTGGTGCAATTTGACTAAAGCATGTTTGGGATTGTTTCTCTACTAGTAAAAAGCGCTTTCATTTTAAAAAATTTGTGACAAAAATAAGTGCGGTTAGATGGTAGAGATTTCAAAATTGTGTTTGAAGTAGACGTAGATTTTTTATGATAATTATATTGTTTTAGACAATTTAATCCCTCTTTACTTTTTATAAATACAATTTTGTCTCTAGTGTTAAAAGAATATACATATATTATGCAAACCAATTTGTGTTGTCTAAAAACTGAAACTTGCTACTATTGTTGTTATGGTACCCTTCCCTTTAAGAAACCTATATATTAGAAATTTAGCATCATTCCTTTTAAGAAACCTATATATATTAGAAATTTAAGTTATATTAGAAGTTTAGCTTAGGAGGAGTTCAGTTCCATAATCATCCAATTTTTTTCATTTATTAGTTTCGACAAAATCTATATTTATATTATTTCGTGTCCATATATCAACATGGCTTTTTAGATCAACTTCTTAAATCGGGTAATTATTACTTTTGATTAGAGTTGCATTGGAAATATTTTGGTCTTAGGTTAACTTTATTTAAAACTAAACTCACATAAAGCTACAATTAGTATATTCATGAAAAAAAAAAATCAAGCTATAATTAGTAAAACTAAAATTCGATCTTGAATCTTATACAATTTGAATTTCATAGATATGAGTGTTGATATTCTATTTTTTTTTTTTCCTTTGGTAAGCAAGAATTTATATTATATAGAATCAAAACAAAATATACAAAGGATAGGGATACTATTAGTAAATTCAGTAGTAAAAATACTTTAAACAACATTGTTACCAAACAAATTTAAAAATGCTTTAAATATAAAAAGCGTTTTATAAAATATATCACCAAACGTATAACACGTTTTTTAGTGAAAGTAATTTTATAACCGCTCTACTGCTAAAAACGCTTTTATGATTTTAACAGCAATCCCAAACAAGCACTTATTTTGCCCAATAGGCTAGGCATGCTTATTTGCATTAAATCAGTATCTTGTGTTTTACTAATGCGTAATCAACATCCTTATTGTTATTTTTCATGCTATTGTTAGAATACCTTCTAAGTGAGTGGAAGGTAGTATACTGATGACATGGGCTGTTAAACCATTCACCTCAATTTCTAAGGCTCCCATATCACGCATGTTTTAATATTTAGATTCTAAATGTTACCTTGGAATAACTTGGCTCACAGTAGTGGATAAAACAAAAGAAGTGGATTTACAAGGGTTTGTGTTGACATGGTGAGCTGGGGACTACCTTAGGAGCTTGCTTTGGTGACAATATGAACTCTTTTTGTGTGGGGTAGTCATTAGCTGTCAATAAAGATCGATTTAAATTTTGTGGTACAGACATTTGCTATTAACAGAGATGAGTAAAAAAAATTGTGGTGTAGTCATTTTTTAATTTATTTGTGCCTCGTTGAGTAAACATTTTTTTTTGTTTTTGGCTTTGTAGATACCTGTTTCTACAATATAGTTGAATAGTCAAAGGATCTGGGATATATCACTTAAAACAGAAGAGGAAAACAAAAGAACTGAGGAAGGGGGAGAAAACAAGCCCAAAGCCAGGACTGGAGCGATGATAGGAGAGATACCGTCTAGAGTGTATGGTCCGAAGAGCCTGCCTCTAATCTTTTTATTCAATCCTTTTTATAGCCTAAGGTCATTTAGGAGGCACTTATTGGGCCTCCTTCTAGATAGGGTAGGGCCCATGCACTTTTAAAGGTCATGCTGCCCTAACCCCTATCTTTCAGGTCCCATTTATCAAGTGTAACGTTTATCCTTTAAATAACCCACGTAGGATTAGGTATAACAGTAGCGGCACTTACTCCAGGTATCTTTCACTCTGGTCCTCGAATTAAGTTTTGCCTTTTTGTTGATGCTAAAATCGGCTCCTTAGATCCGATTTGGAATTGATGTAAAACGGGCGTGCTAGAACCAATTGTATGGTTCGAGTGTAAATAGTCAACTTTAGTCCCTTTGAGAAGGTTACTTTCAGACGATGCGAGGAAGAAAAGGAACAGTAAAACTCCTCTTTGAGTTCAAGAATTGCCTTAATTAAAAGGACTTTACAATGAATAATTTATATTAACGTTTTGACAATAGAAAGGGGAGAGAAATAGATATAGAAAGAAATATAGAGAGAAATATCGAGAGAGAGATAGAGAGAGAGAGAGAGATAGAACGAAATATTGAAAGAGATAGAGAATGAGAGATATAAATAGCAAGGATGTTATTCTGGGAAAGGGCTTGAGAAAGCGAAACACAATATTAAAATGATTCTGAGGGTGCTAGACCTCTATCTCAACATGCCTCCTTGATTATTTATAGAATAAAATGTTAACAAAATCCTACACATAATCATTCTAATTACAACCAAACTCTATCAACTAACTAATTACTGTTTTCAAATAAAACCTAATCCTCTAGATAAACATAAAAAAGCAATTGAATAAATATTTTCTATCTATTTGTTACTTCCAGTTATCCAACTATATCTATTACGTCTTTAAACACAATCCATGCAGATCCAATTCTTTTGGAAAATTGCAACATCACTACCCCACTTGTGGTTCAAGCCTATCATCCAATTCTTCAACCCAATTTAAATATCATGCATCTTTAGCAAAATCTCTTCTTGCGGCCCAACCTCTACCACGTCACTGTACTTCAAGCCCAATTGTAGTCCAAGCCCAATTACCAAAATGGGTGTCAACAATGCCTCCCAATTTTGGTAGCGATTTTGGTTCGGCTTCCAAAATTTAAATTACACTAATTGAATGGAGACAACATAAATAAACCCTAGCGCACTTATTACCATCAGTGTTTTGGTTTCCGAAGGACATTGATAAATGGAACGCCATCTAATCAGTCATAACTTAGTCGCGGGCTTTTCGTCCTTCACCTGAACACGTTTCATTTCACAAACAAAACATTCCTTTGCACAAACTCTTCATTTTCTCCAAAGCTCTTCTCTTCCAAAACTCCTCTACAACTTGGTATTTCCTTTCTTCAACATCACATACCCAAATAACGAAATCTGTAATTAAAACCCTAGCCCAAACAGAGCTAGATATACAAAAGTTAATTGACATCACAGAAAACACTAAAGGACTTGGCCCAGCGTTTCTTAATCGATTCCCTCCTACGTTATCTTCGATTTATCCACAAGCCAAAAAGTATCTCCCTTTCTCAAAACCTCTCCATCTTACAGCGGAAGGGGAAAGACCAACCCTTTTCCATCAGAAATTGGCATCCATCAATGCTCCAATGGGACGATTGGGTGGATCACATATCGGCAACAAAAGGAGATCAGTGGAAACAGATAGGTATCTTTGACATCATACAACTTAGTAAGATTCCATTTACCTTTGACCGACCGTTGTTCTTTGCTTCTTTGCATTTCTAGTCACCCACTACCAATTCACTACACTTGCACTGTGGAATGATGGCCCTACATTGAGGGGCATTTGTTTTCTAACGGGTTTGAAGCCTGGAGGAGATGAAATCAATTATCTCTTTCAGGATGAAGAGACCTCATTTTACTTTCCAGAATAAAAAGGTTTCAAACCTCATGTGCAGTCACACGGCCCATTTTTAAAAGAAATGATAGGGGAAAATAGGACTGAAGTAGATGAACAAGAGCATATAGGTATTGCGGTTGTGTAGACACCTGTTGTGTGCCCCTGCTATCCAAATCACCATAGACCTTACTCAGTTGGCCATTGCATTATCTAAAGGAAAATCCATGGCCTTAGCTTTATTCCTTTTAGCTTCTTTGTACAGAGGTTTGTCCGACCTTATTACTTTTCAAGATCTGGAGGTCCACTTTGGCTCTACCAATTCTGGCTGCATACTTATTTCCCTGAATTAGCTCCCACCATTCGGTTTGCTACTGATGATCTTTTACTGTCATTTAGATATGCCAAAGTAAACCCCAAAGATCACTCCTTCAATGACTATTTTTAACTTTTCTATCATCAATGTAAGATTAAGATTCAATCCCAATTTCTTCCTTTTTCCAAATATCGGCTAGCTCCCTCTTGGTTGTTTCCTCCCAATACTTAGTCCTCGGTGATGAGCGCTGAATATATGCATATTCATGCCCCTAAATACGTATATGTTAAGGCCTAAAGTGATACTTCTATCCATGGTTAGACTAATTTATGTTTAATGTGTGTTTGTAGGTACTTTCCCAGAGAAATGGTTAAAACCTGGACTTTATGATGATATCAAATCTTACAGAGTCGTTGCTGGTCATTCAGAGCAAGCCGAGAGCTTAAATGGTGAAGTTTGAAGACATTCAAGCCCCAGAGCTCGAGCCCAAATGTTAAGGCTCGAGTATCACAACAAAGAAAAGAAGAAAAGTCAACAAGGCCCAAAAGCTCGAGCCTTGTACCTTAGTGCTCGAGCCCAAACTTAGGGTGCTCGAGCCTTACCTAAAGGTGCTCGAGCCTTAACCCTCAAGCTCGAGCATAAGGCATCGGAAATTAAAGAGTTAATTTTTATTGAAAGGCAATACTCCTAGGTCTCGTGCCTCACCTCTAGGATCGAGCACCATCCACTGATGCTCGAGCCTTGAGCCACAAATGCTCGAGCCTGGTACCTAGTGCTCGAGCCCATGAAGTTTGGATCAAGCAATTTTAAAAGAGATGAACCCCAAAAATATTCTAAGTGTTGAAGAAAAAGACGCTTCGGAAAATAGTTAAAGAAATTTGGTTAAGTGTCAAAGTGAAGATCGAGCACCAATTCTTGAAGCTCGAGCATCAATCCAGAGAAGCTCAAGCTTTGTTCCTAAAACTTGAGCCTTCCGTGACATGTCAGATTTAAAGTATGGGATTACTCTCTTTATCAGCCGTATCTCATCCCAGATGGGCCAGAAGACCTAAAAGCCCACCAGATCCTTATTTTCTTCTATAAAAGAAGGCGTAAGCCTTGATAGAAGAGGTCTAAAATTTTAATTCCTTTTTATGGTGTTATTCAGAAGGCTGGTAGCGTGGTGGCTTTTAGGGTTCCTACAACCTTGAAAGTGAAGATCCTGAGAAGAGAAGTGTCGTCCGTGACGATGGAGACAACTCCAACACATATGATATCCTACCTCGTCATGAGTAGCTAATTCCTCTCTTAGGGCACTGATGTAACCCAATCTGATATTATGGTTTGATTGTTTTAACTATGGGATTTTATTTTAATATATGATGTTTTCTTGATTATATGACTATGAGCACTTGAGACAACTCAAGTGGTTTTCATGCTTTAGTAGAATATAAACTGTTATTCCCTTGTCTTAGATGTAATAGTTTATGTTCTATTCCCAACATATCTTGTTGTACGGTATTTGATAGAGCCTTGACGGACACAAGAATAGAGGTCATGGTACTCTAATGTTTTTTGCAAAAGAAGGTTTTCATAGTCTATGCTTAGGAAAGGTGGATTGTTTACAAAGTGGTTAGAGTAGTTAGAGTCGTTAGGTGGATGGTCCTCGCTAACCGTAGATAGGTTATAGTTAATGAAATTTTGTAAAACATCTTTCTTTAAAATCCGAATTGAACGAATGTTATTGAGTTCAATTCATTTGAAAACATAATTGGTTAAATTCCCAGAGTTGATTCAATTGACCATATTATGATGATTGTGGTGAAGTCAAAGCCCTAAGACTTTCTCTCTCTGATCATTTAATTTAGTATAATTCGCTCTAGTTAAATATTTTGTTTTAATTTTAGTTTGTTAAATCGTGACAACCAACAAACTTTCCAACCAAGTTACCTATAAACCATTAAGACTAAAATAAAGACTAATGCAAATCTCATCTCCCTATGGGTTCGACATCCTCTTTACGTAGAGCTATCCTACATGGAATCGTTCTATTACGAGACACAATAATTTTTGGCGCCGTTGCCAGGGAGATTAGTTTTTGTTTAGTTTTTAATTAGTTTAATTTGGTTTACGAGTCTTCAGACTTTCTGATATTGTACCTTAATTCTTTTTCATTTCAGGTACAATTTAGCAGTGGGGACAAAGACGCTTAAGGGATAAAATGTTTCGGTTTATTAAACCCTTTTGTGAGTTTTTACTGTTTTTCTATTACTTGGAATACTTTTTTTTTTTTTTTTTTTTTGGTTACTATTAGGATTAGTGGAACCAGTGCATGTTAACTCGCCAAAATAGGTCAAAACCTTTAGTGCATGATCCTGAAATAGAAAGAACTTTGAGTCACTTAAGAAAACTTAAAAAATATTTGAATAGTATAGATAGTTCCTCTGATAACATGGCTAAACAATGTAATGTACCGGAAAATAATGGTAATGGTAATGGAGAACGGGATCCACCTATTCCTTCATCACAACCACAGTTGAGGGACCATTTCATTCCTACCACATATACTTCCCATTCGTGCTTTGTTTTTCCGGATACTGATGCAACCCATTTTGAGATCAAGCCTACTATAATCCAAATGCTTCCTACCTTCCATGGGTATGCTACAAAGGATCCTTATAAGCACTTGGATGTGTTTTTGGATTTGTGTTCAACTACCAAGTTAACCACTCTTACTAATGATTCATTCAGAATGCGTCTTTTCCAATTCTCTCTTAAAGACAAAGCAAGAACTTGGTTGCAGTCCCTTCCAATAAATTCCATATCTACATGGGACATGTTGCAATAGGAGTTCTTAAATAAATACTACACTGTGGGTAAAACCATATAAATAAGAAGGGAAATCGTGGCATTCTCCCAAATCCCGGGAGAACAGCTCCATGATGCATAGGAGAGATATAATGATCTTCTAAGAAAGTGTCCACACCATGATATTGCTCAATGGTACTTAATATAGATCTTCTATGATAGTCTTACAGATTCTTATAGAAATATGGTTGATGTTTCCAATAATGGAGCTTTTTTGCGTAAGAGTCCAGCTGACGCTTGGAAACTGTTTGAGGCCCTAAGTGAAAACTCAGTACAACACGCTTCTTCCTCTAGGTTTAGGTCTTCACCTGGAATGCATAAGGTTAAAAAACTTTATGAGGTAGATAAATCTAGTGAGTTAGCCGTTCAAATAGAAGCCTTGAACCGTAGGTTCGATCAAATCTTTTCATCTGGCTTTGCTCCTGTTGTTAATCCACAAACTGCCTTGCCAAAGGAGGTTTGTTCAATCTGTGTTAATCCCAACCATTTTGTTGACACTTGCCCTATGCTAGGACAATCATCTGAGATCCTACAGGAGTAAGTGAATGTTGCATTCTCTAGACCAGCTTATAATCTATATTCTTCTACATATAATCCTGGCTGGAGAGATCATCCTAATTGTCATGGCATAAACAAAGTTAAGGAAACACTACTCCCCAATCTCAGTGGCAGTACCCGAATTCATCCAATCCTATGCCACAAAATAATTCTTTTAACCAATCTGGTATTTACCGTCCACCTTAGTTTAGGAATCAACCTACTTAAGCTCTAAATCTTCCACCTCCTCTTAGAAATCTACTTTTGAGGAACAAGTACTCAATGCTCTTGTTGAGATTAAAGTCAATACCCAACTTCTTAATACTCATTCTCAAGCCATAGCAAAGCTAGAGGCACAAGTTGTGCAAATAGCGAGTACTCTATCTCGAAGAGAGGATGGAAAGCTACCTAGTAAGCCAATAGCCAACCCGAAAGGGCAGACTTACATGATTGATGAAACTAATTCCTCAGGTATTCATCATGAGCAAGTTCAGGCTATCACTACATTGAGGAGTGGTAGAATGGTTGATAACCAAGTTAAAAAAGGATAGGAGGAAAAAGAGAGGCTTAGGATTCCCATTGTTCCTATCATTCATAATCCACATCCCAAGGATGTTTCCTCAAATTTTATTCCACAATCCACAAAAGGAGTTGAAAGGGGAGTCACTTCTTCATCTACTCCTAGCCCTTAGACAGCTTATAAGCCAAAAGCGCTTTATCCTGAACGTCTCAAGGAACCCTCTCACTTTGGATGGAGGTCTTTAAACAGGTCAAAATCAATCTTCCTATGCTTGATGATATAAAGCAAATCCCAGCTTACTCCAAATTTCTAAAGGATTTGTGTACCCTTAAGAGAAAATCCAAATACCAAGTTCTTAAGAAAATTTGTCTCACCAAGCAGGTCAGTGTTATTCTTAAGTATAACACTCCTCTCAAGGTTAAAGATCCTGATGCTCCTATAATTTCTTGCATCATTGGAAACAATATGATAGAGCGAGCACTTCTTGATCTTGGAGCTAGTGTTAATCTTATTCCTTACTTGGTGTATGAGAAGTTAGGTTTAGGAAAGTTAAAACCTACGTCGGTTGTTCTACAGCTTGCTGACCTTTCTGTCGGACAACCACGAGATATTGTTGAAGATGTACTCATAAAAGTGGATAAGTTATATTTTTCGGTCGACTTTCTAGTTCTTGATACAGAACCAGTCTACGATTCCAAAAAGTATTTTCCAGTTATTCTTGGGCGACCTTTTCTAGTTATAGCAAATGCTTGCATTAAATGTAAGACTATAGCCATGGATTTATCTTTTGGAAATATGAAAGTCAAGTTAAACATCTTCAATATTATGCATCATCCCCACGATGATAGTGAATGCTTCTTCCTTAATGTTATTGATGAGGTGGTTGAGGAATCAGTCCTAATTATTTTATCTAAGGATCCTTTAGAAGCTTGTCTGAATCATTTCAATTATGAAGATTTCGATATTAATTTTTCAATAGCTGAAATGAATTATTTGATCAATTCCACTCTTATCACAGATTTTCTTCCATGGAAATCTAGGTTAGAGCCTCTTCTGCCACTTTCTAGTACTCCTCTTATTCCTTCTTTAGAGTCTCTACCTAAGCTTTACCTTAAGCCACTACCGAAAAAGCTCAAGCATTCTTTCTTAGGTTTAAATAACACCCTCCCAGTGATCATTACTTCCAATCTTACAAGTTCCCAAGAAAGTAGTCTCTTAGAAGTTCTTGAGAAAAATAAAAGGCTATTGGGTGGAGTGTGGCTGATTTGAAAGGAATTAGTCCCACCATTTGCATGCATCAGATTCATTTAGAGAAGGATTCTCAAACATATCGGGAACTCCAACAAAGATTGAATCCTAATATAAAGGAGGTAGCTTTAAAGGAAGTTGTGAAGTTACTAGATGCGGGAATAATCTACCCCATCTCAGATAGCAAGTGGGTGAGTCCTACTCAGGTAGTACCTAAAAAGACAGGTATTATAATAGTTAAGAATTCCAAGGGTAAATTAGTTCCACAACGCACCACCACTGGATGGCGTGTGTATTGATTATCGGAAACTCAACTCCGTTGCTAGAAAAGATCGTTTTCCACTTCTATTCATTGATCATATTCTAGAGCAATTGGCTGGCCAGAGCTATTATTGCTTTTTAGATGGATATACCGACTATAATCAGGTGGCCATTGATCCTAAGGATCAAGAGAAAACTACTTTCACTTATCCATTCGGTACGTTTGCATATAGACGGATGCTTTTCGGATTATGTAATGCGCCAGCAACATTCTAGAGGTGTATGATGTCTATCTTTTCGGACATGGTTGAAAAGTTTCTCGAGGCTTTATAGATGACTTCTCTATTTTCAGGTCCACATTCGAAAACTCTCTCCAAAATCTTTCCCTAGTGCTTCAGCGTTGTAGGGAAACCAATCTTATTTTTAGTTGGGAGAAGAACCATTTTATGGTTCAAGATGGTATTGTTTTAGGACATATTATTTCAGAGAGAGGTATTGAAGTTGATAGAGTTAAAGTAGATTTGATCTCTAAATTGCTTCCTCCGACCTCCGTAAGTGGAGTGCGATCATTTCTTGGGCACGCCGGGTTCTATCGACGCTTCGTTAAAGATTTCAGCAAAATTTTCGTACTTTGTATAATCTACTTGCAAATGACGCTCCTTTTGTCTTTGATGAATCATGCCTTAAAGCTTTCCAAAAGTTTCACTCTCTTCTTTCTTCAGCTCCTATAATGAATCCTCTGGATTGGGCTCTTCCATTTGAGATTATATGTGATGCATCTGATTATGCTATGGGTGCTATCTTGGGATAATGAGTAGATAAATTTTCTCATATTATTTACTATGCGAGCAAAACTCTTTCATATGCACAATTGAATTATACCACAACTAAAAAAGAGTTGCTTGCAGTTGTCTTTGCTTTGGATAAATTCAGATCATATCTATTGGGTTCCAAAGTCGTAGTTTATTCTAATCATTCTACTCTGAAACATCTTCTTTCCAAAAAGGAAACCAAACCCCATTTGATTCGATGTATCCTCTTACTTCAAGAGTTTTATTATGAAATCCAAGATAAGAAAGGGTCAGAGAATGTGGTAGCTGACCATCTTTCTAGAATTTTGATTGAGGATACTTCAACTTTACTTCCAGTTTATGATTCATTTCCAAATGAACAATTGTTTGAGGTTTCTCATAAGGATTTACCTTGGTTTGTTGATATTGTGAATTACCTCGCAATAGGCAAAATTCCTTTGTCTTGGTCAAAGCAGGATAAAGATCGATTCTTCTCCTAAATTAGGATGTACTATTGGGAAAATCCCTAGCTATTCAAATATTGTGCTAATTAAATCATTCGTAGATGTGTTCCTGAGAGTGAATTTCATAGTATTCTAACATTCTGTCACTATTTGGCATGTGGAAGTCATTTCAGTGCAAAGAAAACTGCAACTAAAATTCTTCAATGTGGTTTCTTTTGGCTTTTGCACTTTCGGGATGCATACTTATTCTGTAGGTTATGCCTTAGATGTCAGTAGCGACGATCGATTTCTAGAAGGAATATGATGCCCTTGACTTCAATCTTAATTATTAAGGTTTTTGATGTTTTGGGTATTGATTTCATGGGTCCTCTTGTTTAGTCCAATAAAAATGAATGCATTCTAGTGGTTGCTGATTATGTGTCTAAATGGGTTAAAGCAATAGCTTCTAAAATCGCCAATCACGTAGTCGTGATTGAGTTCATTCAAATGAACATTTTTAGTCAGTTTGGTATGCCACGAACTATTATTAGGGATGGGGGTGCTCACTTCTGTAATAGGTATTTCTGTACTTTGGTACAAAGATACTCCGTCACTCATAAAGTTGCTTCTCCCTATCATCCCCAAACAAATGGCCAAGTTGAGCTATCCAATCATGAAATTAAGAGAATTCTTAAGAAAACGTTAAGCCAAATCGTAAAGATTGGCCTTTTAGGCTGAGCGATGCTTTATGGGCTTACCGAATGGCATATAAGACTTCGATTTGAATGTCATCTTACAGTCTTATCTATAGTAAAAGGTGCCATCTTCTGGTAGAGTTAGAACACAGAGCTTTCTGGGCATAAAAAACTCAACTTTGATATGACATCTGCTGGTTCTAATATGAAGCTTCAACTAACTGAGCTTAAAGAATTACATAATGATGTTTATGAGAGTGCTAAGGTTTATAAATCTAAGACTAAGGTATGTCATGACAAGCATATATTGCGTAAGACTTTTAAGCCTGGGAAGAAGGTTTGGTTGTTTAATACATGACTGGAACTTTTTCCTGGAAAGTTAAAGTCATGTTGGGAAGGTCCATATATGGTTATTTTTGTTACACCTTACGGTGCAATTGAGATACAAGATTGTAAGACTGGAATATTATCTAAGGTCAATGGACAGAGATTGAAACCCTACATAGAGGGTAGTGTACAGAGAGACACAGTGGAGTCAGTAGAACTTCATGATCCTATTTACTTAGACTAGAGAGGTCAGGTTTTCGTCGAGCTATCGATGTTAAATTTAGCATGCTATCGAGCTATCGACTTTAAACTTAACATTTGTATGTTGTACCGTATTTTATTTTGATTTTTATTTCGTTACTTTAGTTTTGATTTAATTATTTTGTTTTCTAGATTTTAGGTTTATTTTAGTCTTCATTTAGGTTTAGGTTAGTTTAGGTTTGAAGAAAATTGAAAAAGAAAATAAAAAAATTGAAATTTAGCTAAAATCCAAAAATTTATCTCAATGCTCGAGCCTGAAAATTAAGGCTCGAGCATCAGCCGCTAAAAGCTCGAGCATCAGTACCTCAAGCTCGAGCCTTCCATCATCGTGAATTGTAAAGATTGATGGCAGCAGGCTCGAGCTCATACCCTTAAAGCTCGAGCCTGAGGTTCTACAAGTTTTAAAATTGGGAAACTGGGTACTCCAACTCCTAACATAGAAGGCCACACTTCCCTTATAAGATTTTTCCCCATTCTCTCCATAGTTGTGTTTAGTGAAGTTTGATATTCTTGTCCTAGATCTGTAGAGAATATTGATGTACAGCTCTCCTTCTTCATCCTCTTTCCATTAGTTTTTCCTTAGTTCATTAACTTTTCTAGATCTAATGAAGGAAAGTATGAGTTATTCTTTGAATACATGATTCTTTGGATTTTGTTTCTACATCATCTACATAGACTTGTTGTTTAGATTAACTATTAATTGAATCTTAAACTGAGATTTAAGATTTGTTTTGCTGATATCTAGGTAAAGCTCGAGCTCTGCAAGTTGAAGCTCGAGCATTGGCTGAAGCTCGAGCCTAAAAGTTGAAGCTCGAGCATCAGTTTGCAGATTGCAGGAATTGGAAATTTTTGGGGAATTTGAAGGTTTATCTTGAGGATAGTTCATCCTACTCCTGCTAAGTGCGCTAGAGGGATGAAAGATGTGTTTCCAAGTGCGTGGCAGACAATTCCAATTTCTTATTAAATGACCTTTGATTATCAGGTGTTCATCAATGATCCTCGCACTAGATGGACTATGAAATCTTTCAGTTATAGGCACCTTCTTCATCTCATGGTCCCTATTACTCAAGTTGCTTATCCTCGTCTTGTTTGTTTGTTTTACCTCAATCTGGTTTATAGTGAGGATGACCCTTGGGAGCATAGGACTAGGATTGATGGACATGAGTTAATTATTAATCCTGAAGCTATTGCTGCAGTTCTAAAATGTTACCATACGCTTCCTGAGGTAGTAGATGAGAGGCGTAGCTGTCCTACTTTCACACCTTTCCCTAGGGTACCAATTGTTGAGAGTTTAATTCAGAAGCTATGTGATGGTCGATTTGCTAGGAGAAAGCGTAGTAGTACTACCAAAGCCAAAATTCCTAAGAGGTTGTGGATTCTAGATTCTTTCATCTCTGCTAATGTCCATCCTCTTGGATATAAGAATATTAGGAATACTAACATTCTCCAAGCGCTTTATGCTATTCAATTTGGGCACTGGTATTCATTTTCTATGATGATTTTCTGTCAACTACTGGAGTTTTGGTCTGAGATTGGGCCACATAAGGATATTCCTACACATGCGATTCCTTTTCTATATATGATTACTAGGATATTAGAGCTACAGGGTTTTGTGATATGTCACCAAGAGGAGTCATGTAATGAGTGACGAGCTGATAAGCGCCGAATACTGTATATTCAAGCGCCCTAAATTACATTAACAAAGTCCATTAATTGATTATTTTATGTAGATTATCTCCATTTGCATGTTTTTGTACATTTTCAGGTTAAATTGCAAAAAGGAAGCAAAAATGATGCCTTGTGGAATTTTGAACAAAAAGGGTGACAATTCTGAAATTCTGGCAGCAGTAGAACCTGACTTTTGTTGCCATTTTCGACCCAGCAAACTTAAGAACTGGACTTCCATCATAACATGAAAGATTTAGATCTCTGAATCAGCTTTCCAAATCGTCAAGTGGTTCTTCATTCGGAGTTTGGAGCAGAGAGTTATGATCTTCTTATTAGAGGTGCTCAGAACTGCCTGGCAGCAATGAAAGTCTGCCTTGTTCTTCAATTTCGACCAAACAGACTTGAGAATTGGATCTCCACCAAAACATAAAGTTTTTAGAGCTCCAAATTATCTTTCCAAATCTTCAAACGGTTTTTCATTCGGAGTTCGGAGTACAAAGTTATAGCCATTTTACTAAAGTAGGTCTGGGCAAAGCAAAGCAAGCATGGAGCAATCTGCTCCAATTTCGAGTGCTCGAGGCCTTGCTTCGAGTGCTCGAAATTCAGGCAGAATTGCCTTCGGGAATTCTCAGTTTGGCAGCCACTTGTGCATTGGTTTCCTCATTTCTACTTACTTCTTTAGTTGGGGATGTTTTTGGAAGTGAGAGAGAGGCCTTACCTATACAAAAGAAGAGAAGGGAGGCCACACATGATTAATCTCACTTTTGAATCAGATTTTTGGAGGGAGAAAGAGGAGCAAGAAGAGAGTTCTTGGAGCAAATAAAGGGGAGCTCGAAAATGGAAGGAGGATCCATGGTTCTTCTTCATTCTAAGGCTCCCATGTGTAACTAACTCCTCCTCTACGGAGGTAATGGAACCCCTCATTGTAAGCATGCTTTACTTTTGATTCTAGTTTGGGGAAAATATTGTATTTTTGTGGTGATTCCATAATCTAGAACTCTTACTTGATGTAATGAATTGATTTTGATTTAATGATCATGTTGGACCTACTTTCTCGTCTTAGAATGTATGTTTTCATGGTTGTATGGTTTACATTTTCATGGTAACAATGAAGATGAGATTTTTGGAATGGTTTTAATGGCATGTTGTTGAGAGATTTGATAGGCCATAGCTTAGGTTCTTCCTTTGATGGCTTATTCTTAATTCTTAGCTTCATGTGCTCTTATCATGTGATTGATGGTTTGACAATTTCTAGCTTAGTGAACATGTCTTAAATTACACTTTAGTTTAGGTAATTGAGCATGTAAAATCTTTGATAAATTGTTCTTGCCTATTGATTCCATGAATCCTTTGAAGGTAATGTAGTAACCATGAGTAACTACTTATCATAGCCACATATTTATGTTGTTTTTCCCCGAATGAATCATATTCTAGCATGTTTATATTGTAGGTGGTGAAGTTACTTCCCTAGTCTCTTTTACCCACATTTTATCTCTTTTAAATTCTTACAAGTTCTTAATTTATGCATCTTTACATTCCTATCTTTAGTGACAAACAAACACTCTATACCCCTTCATCATCCTAAGAATGACTCTAGACACTTAGGTTGCCTTAGACTAGCGCAGTCCCAGTGGTTCGACTTACTCGACCAATAGCCCTATTTTACAATGATTCATGCTATTGCGAAGGTTGATGTTTAATTGACCAACCGATCAATTTTTGGCGCCGTTGCCGGGGACTTGCATACGGTTTAGCAACCAAAGTTTTAGGGTTAAACTTAGTGTGATTGTTAATATTGTGTTTTGTGCATATTTCTCGTGTGGTTTAACCATTTTTATGTTGTAAGATTCTAGGGACTCGACTCTCGCTGTGGGAACGCTAGCAAAGTGTAAGTCTAAAGGACCTTAGGTAAGCTTCTTGACCTTTTAGTTTCGCATTGTTATATTTTGTGCATGTGTTAAGCTTAGAAGTAGTGATAATTTAGTTGCAAGCCCTTGTTGAGGCTATATTATTGTTTTAATTCTGTGTATAAGCATCGGTCCTTGTCGTAGCCATTTATTTTCTATCTTGATAATTGAGGAGAAAGGAACATCGTATGTGGAGTTGTGGATAATGAATTGCTTTGTTGATTATATGCTGTGCTGTTGATGTTCGGTTGTAGGTCACTCTCTCTACCCACAATCGATTCGCCCATTGATATCAATTCTCTTGAAAGAACTCTTAGAAGAAACCTTAGGGAATCTACTCTTACAAGGGATCTTGAAACTGAATTTAATACAATGAGAGATAACGTAGGAGATCCGGGGAATGAAAGGGCTAAAATTCCTAATATAGAACCAATGACTCTTAGAGATCATTTCATCCCTACCACCTATGCTTCTCCTTCTTGCATAGTAATGCCAAACATCGATGCAGCTCAATATGAGATCAAATCAAGCACCATCCAAATGCTTCCATCATTTCATGGCTTTGATAATGAAGATCCATATAAGCATCTTGATGAGTTCCTTGAAATCTGTTCGACCATCCGGTTGAGAGGTTTTCCGGACAATGCACTCCATCTCCATCTTTTCCCATTCTCCCTAAAGGATAGGGCAAAATATTGGTTGAACTCCCTCGCTCCCAATTCCATTACTTCTTGGGCTCAATTGCAACAAGAATTCCTTAAGAAGTATTATCTGGTGAGTAAAACCAACCAAATGAGGCGTTCTATTCTAAGCTTTTCTCAAATTAATGGAGAACAACTCTATGAGACTTGGGGAAAGGCTACAAGATCTTCTTCAGAAATGTCCTCATCATTTGATCCCAAAATGGCAATTAGTGTAAGCTTTCTATGCCGACTTAACCAAAACCCATAGATTCATGGTTGATTCTTCTTGTGGTGGGATGTTCATGTCCAAGAATGCGGATGAGGCTTGGACCCTACTTGAGAATTTAAGCGAAAATTCACTTCAACATAATTCTCGTAGGGCTCCGACCTCAACCATTGCAAAGAACACCAACCCTTGTCAACCAAAATCAATAAGGGAGGAATCATCTCAAGTGGATGCCATAGCTCATAAATTCTACCAATTGATGGCAACACATCTTCCTCCTTCATTGTCTCAAAATTCGGCAAGTTCGGTTTGTGCTTCATGTACTGGTCCATTCCATCTCTCAGAAAATTGCCCCCACCGGAGCAATTTCCCAATCCCAACCAAGAGCAAGCTAATGCCATGTTCTCAAGGCCCGGGCATAACCCGTATTCCAATACATATAATCCGGGTTGGAGGGACCATCCGAATTTTTCGTGAAGGCAACAAGCCCCACAAAATTCCCAATTTCAAAATCAAAGGCCTCAAAATCAGCCCTCTTCTCAATATCAAGGTAGGCCTTTCCAAGCCTCTTCAAGCTACCGTCTTCCTTACAATCCAAATGTTTCCAATCAACCTCCTGTGTGTCCAACTGACGAGATAGTAGCTGCAAACAAGCAAATGATGGAATCATTAAATAAGCAAATAATGGATTCCAACAAGCAACTCTTGACATCCTTACAGCCTACTCTCCAAATGGTTCACTCTCATACTCAATCCATAGCTAATCTCGAAAATCAAGTGGGCCAAATAGCTAACTCGGTGAATCAATTGCTTCAAAAGGACAATGGCAAGCTTCCCTCTCAACCTTTTGAAAATCCTAGAGGAATGCATGTGATTGATGAAATCCCTCCTCCGAGTGGGCCGACTCATGAACAAGTTCAAGCTATCACCACCCTTCGGAGTGGTAGAGTGGTCGACAACAAGGTCGATGGAGATAAAAGTGAGGAAGTTTCTCCTTTGAAAAATCCAAATCCAAGCTCTTCTAATCCAAATCCAAGCTCTTCCAATCCAAATTCTTGTCCAAATACCATTCACGGAAATCCCACACATGTCACCCCAAATGTGGAAACTACTTATGAGCCAAAAGCTCCGTTTCCTCAACGTCTTCAAGAGTCGACACATTTTGGGAACAAGAATTGTAAAATTCAAGACATGTGGGAAGTTTTCAAGCAAGTGAAGATTAACTTGCCCCTCTTGGATGCTATCAAGCAAATCCCTCCCTATGCAAAATTTCTCAAAGATTTGTGCACTCAAAAGCGCACTTCTAAAAATCATTTGCTAAAAAAGGTGAGGTTGACTGAAAATGTTAGTGCTATCATTCAGCACAGCACTCCTCCAAAGTATAAGGATCCGGGTGCCCCCACAATCTCTTGCGTCATTGGTGACAGAAAAATCGAGAGGGCCCTCCTTGACTTAGGAGCTAGTGTGAATTTAATTCCATATTCAGTCTACCTATAACTTGGTTTGGGAGATCTTAAGCCGACTTCCGTGGTTTTGCAACTTACCGATAGATCGGTCAAGCATCCACGAGGTATTCTTGAGGATGTTATCATCAAAGTGGATAAATTCTACTTCCCAGTAGACTTTGTGGTTCTTGATATGGAACCGGTCCATGACCCAAAAAAGCACATTCCCGTGATCCTTGGTAGGCCATTTTTAGCTACGGCTAATGCATCAATTAATTGCCGAACCGAGGTGATGGACATTACTTTCGGAAACATGCAAGTCAAACTCCACATCTTTCATGCAACTTAACATCCCTCCAATGAGGATGATTGTTTTCTTGTGGATGTCATAGATGAAGTGGTTGAAGAATCTCTCCCCTTCATTCTAAGCAAGGACCCCCTTGACACTTGCATGTCCCATTTCGACTTCTCAAACTTTGACATTGATTAATCCATTCAAGAAGTCAATTCTTTGCTTGATGTTAGTGCTATCATGGACATTCCTCCTTGGAAAATTCCAAAAGAACCGCTTCCCCAACTTTCCACTACTCTTCCAGTCCCATCATTGATATCCCCGCCTCAACTTGAGCTTAAGCCGCTCCCGGCCCATCTCAAGTATGAGTTCCTTGGTCCAAAGCAAACTCTTTCGGTCATAATTGCCTCGGACCTTCAAAAAGACCAAGAGACTAACCTTTTAGCGGTGCTCCAAGAGCATAAAGAAGCTATTGGTTGGACAGTGGCAGATTTGAAAGGAATTGACCCCTCCATTTGTATGCACCGCATTCATATGGAGGATGACGCAAAGCCTACTAGAGAGGTCCAGCGCCGGTTAAATCCAAATATGAAGGAAGTGGTCATGAAAGAGGTGATCAAATTACTAGATGCGGGAATCATCTACCCTATCTTTGATAGCAAGTGGGTGAGCCCCACACAAGTTGTCCCCAAGAAATCTGGTCTCACCATTGTTGAAAATTCAACAGGTGAGCTCGTGCCACAACGAACCACCACCGGGTGGCGTGTGTGTATTGACTACCGGAAACTCAATTCATCAACTAGGAAGGATCATTTCCCACTCCCATTTATTGATCAAATCCTAGAAAGGTTAGCCGGCCAAAGCTTCTATTGTTTTCTTGATGGTTATTCCGGCTATAACCAAGTGGCAATTGCCCCCTAAGATCAAGAGAAAACAATATTCACATGTCCCTTTGGTACTTTTGCCTATCGACGCATGCCTTTTGGTCTATGCAATGCGCCGGCAACGTTCCAAAGGTGCATGATGTCCATATTCTCCGATATGGTTAAAAAGTTCTTGGAAGTTTTCATGGACGATTTTTCCGTATTTGTCTCCTCCCTTAACTCGTGTCTCAAAAATTTATCTCTTGTGCTCCAAAGATGCAAAGAGACGAATCTCATTCTAAGTTGGGAGAAAAGCCACTTCATGGTCCAAGAAGGCATTATTTTAGGACATGCCATTTCTAAACGGGGAATCGAGGTAGACAAGGCAAAAGTTGAGTTGATCTCTAATCTTCCTCCTCCGAATTCCGTCCGTCAAATCCGTTCTTTTCTTGGCCATGCTGGATTCTATCGTCGCTTTATCAAAGATTTTAGCAAAATCTCACGGCCCTTGTGTAATCTCTTAGCCAAGGATGTTCCGTTCAATTTTGATGACGCTTGCATGGAAGCTTTCATTAAACTTCGCACTCTTCTCTCATCCGCCCCAATCATGAAACCGCCTAATTGGTCTCTTCCCTTTGAGATCATGTGTGATGCATCCGACTATGCATTAGGGGCGGTTTTGGGCCAACGTGTGGATAAACTTCCGCATGTCATTTTTTATGCTAGCAAGACTCTATGCTATGCCCAATTGAACTACACTACCACTGAAAAAGAATTGCTAGCTGTGGTGTACGCCTTGGATAAATTTTGTTCCTATCTCCTAGGTTCCAAGGTCATCGTCTTCTCGGATCATGCCGCTCTTAGGCACTTGTTAATGAAAAAAAAGACAAAACCCCGTTTAATTCGATGGTTCCTCTTACTTCAAGAGTTTGACATTAAAATCCGGGACAAAAAAGGGACCGACAATGTTGTCGTCGATCATCTCTCTCACTTACTTATTGAAAAATCTTCCGAATTCGCAGCCATCCGTGATTCTTTTCCGGATGAGCAACTTCTTCAAGTTTCACATTCCAATCTTCCATGGTTTGCGGATATTGTCAACTATCTTGCGATTGGCAAAATTCCAACTCATTGGTCCAAATAAGAGAACGACCGATTTTTCTCCCAGGTCAAGCATTTCTTTTGGGAAGATCCGGAACTATTCAAGTATTGCCCGGACCAAATCATCCGGCGATGCATTCCTGAAACCGAGGCCACAAGCATTCTAAATTTTTGCCATACTCTTGCTTGTGGAGGCCATTTCAGTGCCAAAAAGACCGCTAACAAAGTCTTTCAAAGCGGATTCTTTTGGCCTACCTTGTTTTGGGATGCATACAATTTTTGCAAATCGTGTAAACGATGTCAAAAACTTGGATCCATGTCCCGAAGAGACATGATGCCCCTCACTAACATTTTAATTGTTAAAATTTTTGATGTATGGGGGATTGACTTCATGGGACCATTTCCATCTTCTTATGGCTATGAGTACATCCTTGTAGTGGTGGATTATGTATCTAAATGGGTTGAAGCCGAGGCTACCAAAACCGATGATTATAAAGTCGTGATCCAATTCATTCAGTCTCATATCTTTAGTCGTTTTGGTACGCCCCGAGCAATCATTAGTGATGGCGGATCTCATTTTCGAAATTGTTATCTCAAATCCGTCCTTGCTAAGTATTCCGTCATTCATAAGGTTGCTACACCTTACCACCCTCAAACGAGTGGTCAAGTAAAGATTTCTAACCGGGAAATTAAGCACATTTTGGAAAAAACGGTTAGACCGGACCGCAAAGATTGGTCATTAAGGCTAAACGATGCGCTTTGGGCTTACCGGATAGCTTATAAGACACCCATTGGCATGTCGCCATATCGACTTGTCTTTGGCAAAGCATGCCATCTCCCGGTAGAATTAGAGCACCGTGCTTATTGGGCCATAAAAAGGTTCAACTTTGATCTCAAACAAGCCGGCTCTAATCGTGCGTTGCAATTAAATGAACTTGAGGAATTGCGTAATGACGCGTATAAAAGTGCAAAAATCTACAAGGCAAAGACTAAAGCTTTTCATGACAAACACATCGTCAAGAAGTCTTTTGCCCCCCGACAAAAGGTTTGGCTTTTCAATTCCCGCTTGAAACTCTTTCCCGGTAAACTCCGGTCAAGATGGGATGGTCCATACATTGTCACTACTGTCTTTCCTCATGGAGCAATCGAATTTCATGATCTTGCAAAAGGATCACTCTTCAAGGTTAATGGCCAACGGCTTAAGCCTTGCATTGATGGTACAATCCCAACCCGAAAAGTTGAGGAAGTCCTCTTGACGGACCTAATTTATGAGGATTAGTGCCAACTCCAACTTCGTCTAGCTCTCGACATTAAATTTAGCAAAGCAAGGGAATAAATTCTTTCAATGTTCCAAGCTTCCCCACCTCCTTTCCATTGCCTGAGCCTTGAAATTTTCTGGGAAATGGTTTCGAAAAGCCAAAAATTTGATTTTTCTGGAATGCTCTTTAGTTGTGTTCCACAATTTTAGACTGGCTTCTTAGACCTTCTCAATTCTTGTTTTCTTTCCCGGAAGTTTCCGGCTCTATCGGGCAATTTTCTCGGACTTTCGACTTGGCCCTCACATGCATAGCCTCTTCTCTTCCTGCATCGTTGGATCATAATTCCTAAAAATCATCCATACATTACATTGATGTTGCAAAAAGTTGAAAAGTTTCTTAAATTCATTCATGCAGTAGAGAGTAGTTGCAAGGTCTCAAAAATTTCCCAAATTTCATTCATATATTCATTGGCGGAAAATTGCACAGTTTGAAAAATTTTCTAATTTTTCCATGCATTGCAATGAGGTATAGAGTTGAATTTTTCAGCCTTGCATTCGAATGACATGATGTTGCAAAGTTTAAATTTTGTTGCAATGTTTCAAGTTAAAAACATATATATTTTTATGCAAAAATTTTGCATTATTATTATTATTATTAACAATAATAATAATAATAAATTTTCATGAACTTGAAACATTGTCTCAAAAAAAAAAAAAAAAAAAAAAAAAAGAGAAGCAATTTTCATTCATTCATAGGAATTCCATTGTAGCCATGAGCTCATAACTTCATGCATTCATTCATCCATGCATTCAAGTTGGTTGAAAAATTTGTATCCCATTATCATGCATGCATAAAAATGATAAATCTTCAGGTTCACAGTTTGCATGAATGCATGCATGCATTGCATTCATGCATCCTCATCCATGTAGTCCAAGTCTTTCATCCAATTTGAGTCCATGCATCCCATGTTACATTTCTTTGTTGCAATCATCCATGCTCAATTTCCATGATGAGCAACTTCATTACTGTGCTCATTGTCTTCATTTTGAGCAATCCCATTTCCCATTTGAGTGCTCGCAGCTTTCAAAGCATCAATCCTAGCTCACTGCCTCAATTTAGAGCAATCCAATTTCCATGTGGAGTGCTCGAAATTCCTTGCAGCTGCAATCAAGGTTCAACACCAAAATCACGAGCCTACTGCCTTCATTTAGAGCACTCTAGCTTCCATTTGGAGTGCTCTAAATTTTTAGCACTTCATTTGCAGCCACTGCCTCATTTTCGAGCACTCTCAATACCTGTTAGAGTGCTCGAATTTCCTGCACTACCATGCCGAGCCCACTGCCTTCAATTCGAGTACTCGCAGGCTCAGTTCGAGCACTCGAATCTGCTTCCTCACTCTCTTGTCAACCATAAACCCAGCATAAACCAACCCATCCATGCAAATCCACCTCCTCACCAACCCAACCTCAATCTCATCTCGACATCTCTACTTCCAAATACACCACACAGCCCATGCACAACCATCCAACCCCAACACAAGCCAACTTCCCAACACAAGCAACCCACCACCTCATTTCCCTCGGTTCACCATCCACTCACAAAGCTTCTCCACACCATGCCTGCAATACACACTTCAACACACCCTATGCATGCATACCACCATACCAACCCACTCACCAACCATGCACACCAAACTGCAACAAACCAACTTCAACCATGCCACCATGCCAAACCACCCTCCAACCGGCAAACCAAACATCACCACACCTGCATCCACCTCCCAAACACACCATACACAACCCACACAAACCCACCATCCAACACCATGCAACACTACCCCCTCTCGGTTTCCACCACCACACTTCACCATGCACGACCAACCTCTCTCTCTCATCCACCCACAACCTTTCATCTCATGTAACCAACTTGCATGCCAACCATGCACACTCCCAACTCTCGGCTTCCCTCACAACAAACCTAACACCTCCACTTCGATCATCAACCCAATAACTAACCAACCATACCAACCTAACCAATCTCTCTCTATCTATCTACAACACCACAAACCATCCTGCAAACCACACTAACCATCAAACCCACTCCATGCAACCATTCTCCACGATCTGCATGCATGCATGCAAGCCCCATGCATGCATGCCCCTCTCGGTTCACCACCCTGCAGGCAACCTCCAACTCGACCACCCCATGCATGTAATCATGCCACCAAACAACCCCCATCAACCCATCTTTCAACTCTCGGCATCTCCCTCTCCTTCCCAATACTCACCACCCTCACCACACCACACAAACCCCATGCTCAATCACCCCAACCCCTCCACTCACCTCACTGCCCCATTCTAGAGCACTTGAAGCCAAGCTTCGAGTGCTCGCCGTTCCTTGAGTCCTCTCACCCCAGCTAACCGAGCCACTACCCCATTCTAGAGCACTCGAAGTCCAAATTCGAGTGCTCGAACCAAGCTTACCCCCTCTCTTTTAAAAACCCCGAAGCCCCACCAATCTCACTCAACCTCAACACCCCTCCTCGGCTACAAACCACCCCAACTCAACTCCCTCTCCTCCACCATCAACCCAACCCACATTGTCACCACCTTTTCTCTCTCTACCCACAGCATCCCTCTCTCTTTCCCGCAGCCTTCAATATAACCCCACACACCCAAGCTCTCAGTCCCTTTCGGAACCTCATCCTTCCCAAAGCCACACCAACTTCTCAACTCTCCACACCACTTCTCACTTACCTCAATACCCCACCACCCCATCATCTCACCTCCCTCTTCCTGCCTTCCTTCTTGCTCTCAGATACACTAAAATTCAGGTATGTGTCCTCTTCATTTGTTTTTCTTTTCGTTTGTTCATTCATGGTGTTTTACAAGGAGGATGGGCTTGTAATGTTGGAGTTTGGTTCTGTTGATGCTTTGTTGTTGATTTGTTGATGATAGAGCTTGATTTGCTTGTCAAA
Organism: Cornus florida; assembly: GCF_030987335.1. NCBI lineage: Eukaryota > Viridiplantae > Streptophyta > Magnoliopsida > Cornales > Cornaceae > Cornus > Cornus florida. Next base: position 30,357,413 of record NW_026775572.1, read on the forward strand.
AATTTTGGGTTTCATCATCCACCCCACTTATTTTCACCTTCTCCTTTTTGTGGTGCACGCCAGGTGTTCGCTGAAATTCCTCAACCAAGTCCACCTTTCTAAATGTCTCGTGCCAGTCCTTCTTACCCTCCTAGACCCTCTGCGGGTGCCCGTACTGTCAATCGTGAGCGACCACGTGATCCTTGGGATCGTAAACAACTCAACTACGAGCTTTCTTTTCCGCTCACAGATGCCTTTGACATTCTACCCACTACTTCATGGGTTGTAGCCGAATTGACTAACCGGCATCTGCAGCACATTTGCGTGCCCCTTGCCAGGGTTGCCTACCCCTGTGTAGTGCGCCTCTTCTACAAGAATCTCCAATGCCCTGAAGAGCCACCCATTTCTCTCACTACATCCATTGATGGCACCACCTATGCTTTCATTATGACTGACATCATTCAGGTTTCTGGTTGCCCCATTGAGTGCCCCGCTGACCTTTTGGACCCTACTGGCCATACGTTGTATGAGCAGGTTGATGATATGACTGTCGAGCAGGTAGTGGCCGCCATCGGCAATGTCGAAGATCCTAATAGGCCCCGGTCTTTTATCCGCAAAACTAATCTTCCGGAACGCCTCTGGTTCATTGACACTGTTTTCAAGCACAATGTCTGCCCTTTGGCGCATAGCACCGAGCGTAGGGGCCTCCTTTTGTAAGCCTTATATGCTATGGACCAAGGCTAATGGTTCTCCATCCCGGAGCTCATTTGGACCACATTTATGAAGTTTTGGCATGACGCTCATAATGCACGGGCTCCGCGAGTTGAAAATCGAAAATTGCCTTTGCCGTTTTTCATCACTCGGCTCCTAAAGCACAAGGGTTTCATTGTTCCTCCCCAAGAACCAAAAGGCGAAAAGATTAAAAATTTTACCAAGCGCCGGTGGATCAATGTTCTTAGCCATTCTAGTACCCCTCAGCCTGCTGCCCCCCTGTTCATCCAAGCTCCACCTCCTCCTCTTTCTGAGGATGCTTCCACGGCAGCAGCCGCTGCAAGGGTAGAGCCTCCGGTCGACTCTCAGCAGGACCAGGCTTTCATCCGGGCTAGCATTGCCGGTATTCATAAGCGGATGGATCGTTTTGAGAATTCCTTATCCGCGTACACTCGGACTATGTGTGCGACTTCTTCACGTGCCGAAGAAGATCGTCGTCTTGCTGCTGAAGACCGCCGTCTCGCAGCTGAGGAACGTCGTTCGGCTTCCGCCGAACGGCGTAAGACTCAATCTCTCCTCCATTCCATCCTCGCCCGTTTACCCTCTGGCTCGTAGCTTGTTGCGAGTGTTAGACCTTATCTTTTTGTTCATATGTAAATATTTCTCTTGTATCTTTTGTTTTACTTTTGAACTTTCAAAATTTGCTATGTATAGGTTGCTCTAGTAGACATGATTCATGTACAGCTCATTTTGTAATCATGTGAACTCTTTTTGAAATGCAAATTCTCTCTTTTCTGTTAACTTTATGTACATTATTTTTCTGTATTTATGCTTGTATTTTTAATGCTTTTTCTAGTTGTCTCTTTTTGTTTTTCATGATGCTATCTAGGTTGCGCGGTCCAATTCAAGTTTGGGGGTTCTTCTCACCATGCCGTTTCCTCCCCTTGGGTATTTTTGTTCCTTTTTATACTCTTTGTCATTTTTGTCTTTAACTTACATCCATGTCCCACATTGAGGACACTGTGTCGTTCAAGTTTGGGGGTGCATCAAAGCATTCTTGGCATAGTTTTGGTATCATATTTTTGTAAAGCAATGATAGTGTAACTTGGAACTTGTCGGAGACAAAGCATATGTTTATTACCTTGTGTATAGAAGCAATTGAGAAATTTTTGAAAATAAAGAAATTTGAATTTGAAGTGATCATGCAAATATAATGTAGTCTGTATAAATGCCTCAATTAGATTCTTGCTGGATTTACACTCTTATAAGCTTCACAATGCACAGATGCACATTGGAAACTTAACTGTGAGGCATGCAACTTGATTGACCTTGATCTTGGCCTAGTTAATCTGATTTGTTGAACCTAATGGATGAATATCTTTGGCATGATATATTTTGATGTAAAAAAAAAAAGAAAAAAAAAAAAAAAAAAAAAAAGAAAAAGAAAAAATGAAGATGAGAAAGAAAGAAAATAATGACCAGTTGAAGTTCGTAGCCTTTCCAACTCGAGCTATTAAGCCCTATGGAGTGTCTCTACACTTAACACCCTAAAGCCGTCTGGTTTGGGAGTTGTTGGCCTAACGCTTGCTACATGGGTTGGTTAGAAAGCTTAAAGGACTTAAACATTGCACGGTCATTCAAAAAAAATGTGTGTAATAAACATGGTTTGTTGGAATTCGTAGCCTTTCCAACTTGAGCTATTAAGCCCTAGGAGTGTCTTTACACTTAACACCCTAAAGCCGTCTGGTTTGGGAGTTGTTGGCCTAACGCTCGCTACATAGGTTGGTTAGAAAGCTTAAAGGATTTCAACACTGCACAACCATTTTATGTTTCACTTTTGAGTTATAATAATTTGTTTACAGGCAACAAAAGTTGTCTTGAAAATAAAATCATGCCTTAGGGACTTCACGTAAAGGGGAATTCAATATTTTGAAAACTTGTGCCTTGGAATTGGAAAAGAAAGTAAAAGCCGCATGTTGAGAATTCAATTCACTTTCACTGGAGTTTGAGTTATTTCCATTTAAGAGATGACGATTGAATTATTTATATGGACTATGATGTTGATGCATGTATGTTGAAATGGTTTTTGCCAATTTTTGTATCAATGCTTCATATATGCAAGGTAGTCTTCCCAATGATCCCGTCTCCAGCTCTTTATCTGTTTCAAGTTGTATTTGAGCTATGTTTATGTTTATTTTTGCCATGGTGGATATTTTTGTAATAGCATTCCCATGTTTTTCATTCCATTGAGCTTTGCATTTTGGTTTTGCTAAGGGACTAGCAAAATGTAAGTTTGGGGGTGTGATAAGCGCCGAATACTGTATATTCAAGCGCCCTATTTTACATTAACAAAGTCCATTAATTGATTATTTTATGTAGATTATCTCCATTTGCATGTTTTTGTACATTTTCAGGTTAAATTGCAAAAAGGAGGCAAAAATGATGCCTTATGGAATTTTGAACAAAAAGGGTGCCAATTCTGAAATTCTGGCAGCAGTAGAACCTGAATTTTGTTGCCATTTTCGACCTAGAAAACTTAAGAACTGGACTTCTATCATAACATGAAAGATTTAGATCTCTGAATCAGCTTTCCAAATCTTCAAGCGGTTCTTCATTCGGAGTTCGGAGCAGAGAGTTATGATCTTCTTATTAGAGGTGCTCAGAACTGCCTGGCAGCAATGAAAGTCTGCCTTGTTCTTCAATTTCGACCAAACAGACTTGAGAATTGGATCTCCACCAAAACATAAAGTTTTTAGAGCTCTGAATTAACTTTCCAAATCTTCAAACGGTTTGTCATTTAGAGTTTGGAGCACAAAGTTATAGCCATTTTACCAAAGTAGGTCCGGGTAAAGCAAAGCAAGTATGGAGCAATCTGCTCCAATTTCGAGTGCTCGAGGCCTTGCTTCGAGTGCTCGAAATTCAGGCAGAATTGCCTTCAGGAATTCTCAGTTTGGCAGCCACTTGTGCATTGATTTCCTTATTTCTACTTACTTCTTTATGAGGTGGTTGGGGATGTTTTTGGAAGTGAGAGAGAGGCCTTACCTATACAAAAGAAGAGAAGGGAGGCCACACATGATTAATCTCACTTTTGGATCAGATTTTTGGAGGGAGAAAGAGGAGCAAGAAGAGAGTTCTTGGAGCAAATAAAGGGGAGCTCGAAAATGGAAGGAGGATCCATGGTTCTCCTTCATTCTAAGGCTCTCATGTGTAACTAACTCCTCCTCTACGGAGGTAATGGAACCCCTCATTGTAAGCATGCTTTACTTTTGATTCTAGTTTGGGGAAAATAATGTATTTTTGTGGTGATTCCATAATCTAGAACTCTTACTTGATGTAATGAATTGATTTTGATTTAATGATCATGTTGGATCTACTTTCTCGTCTTAGAATGTATGTTTTCATGATTGTATGGTTTACATTTTCACGGTGACAATGAAGATGAGATTTTTGGAATGGTTTTAATGGCATGTTGTTGAGAGATTTGATAGGCCATAGCTTAGGTTCTTCCTTTGATGGCTTATTCTTAATTCTTAGCTTCATGTGCTCTTATCATGTGATTGATGGTTTGACAATTTCTAGCTTAGTGAACATGTCTTAAATTACACTTTAGTTTAGGTAATTGAGCATGTAAAATCTTTGATAAATTGTTCTTGCCTATTGATTCCATGAATCCTTTGAAGGTAATGTAGTAACCATGAGTAACTACTTATCATAGCCACATATTTATGTTGTTTTTCCCCGAATGAATCATATTCTAGCATGTTTATATTGTAGGTGGTGAAGTTACTTCCCTAGTCTCTTTTACCCACATTTTATCTCTTTTAAATTCTTACAAGTTCTTAATTTATGCATCTTTACATTCCTATCTTTAGTGACAAACAAACACTCTATACCCTTTCATCATCCTAAGAATGACTCTAGACACTTAGGTTGCCTTAGACTAGCGCAGTCCCAGTGGTTCAACTTACCCGACCAATAGCCCTATTTTACAATGATTCGTGCTATTGCGAAGGTTGATGTTTAATTGACCAACCGATCACGAGCCGCTTTCCAAGTGTTTAGAAAATGTACTTTTTAATGCGAGAGGTCGCTTCGCCAGGTCAAAATAAGATTGTGGTTTAGGAAGCCTTTCTAGTCAAATTTACATTTATAAAAACCACTATTACAACTAATGAAGTATAGCGAGTAGGGATCGTCCCCAAAGATTATAAGTGTTGGAATTTAACTTCGACTCTAGCATATCACAAGATTGCAAAGAAGGGTTGGTTGATTAAACTAAGATGCAAATAAATTAAAATGCAATTAAAGTAAACCAGGGAGAGATAGGGATTTAAGAGATATGAAGAGAGGTCTTAGGGTGTTGGAATCACCACAAAGCTCATGTAATTAACTACTTACTTTCCATTAATGGGGAATACATTGTTATGAACAAAATGCGACTACCAATTGCATTATTAAGTATGGTCCATCAAATTCATGTATGAATTGTCTACCTAACCGACAAATAAATTAACTGTAGAACAGCCCATCAAACTAGTCACAATTGTAGCACACATTAATCTAGAGAATCATGAAATTTGGAATAATAAGTCATGGAATATTAAATCAAGTATAGATTGTCTACCTACCTCCAAGCATGAATTAAATTGTAGAACAACCCATCAAGTAATAGAATAATCCATCAAATTAATTAACAAACCCATTCAATGAAAACCCATGCTTAGCCATCACTAGATCCTTAATTAATTACATATAGACATGCAACCAACATAGAGAAACTGGTGTAAAGATCAATTCCCAAATAATCACACATAAGACAACATGTAATCAAATAGAGAACCAATAGAAAGAATTAATCCATATGAATCATGTAAGAAATAATTCATAATTTAATCACACACAGACATGTAAATAAACTAGAGAATTAACAAGAAGAATTAAACCATAGAAATCATATAAATATACCAAGATTCATTAAATTCACAAGGCTAGAACACTAATCACAACAATATATATAAATCCCCAAAAATAAAAATACAAGGATTTAGATTACTCAAGACTTTGGGCTCATCCAAGCCCTAAGTGTAGATCTAGCCAATCATGGAGGAGGTGGATGTGGTCATGAACCCTCAAGGGCAAGCTCCAAATATGGCTCCATTTTCTTCTTCCTATTCTTCTTTGAAGCTCTAAGAGAGAGAGAGAGAGTGGATCTAGAGATGTGCCTCCACTTTCCTTTTTTCTTCTAACCCTAATCTCTAACTTCTAGAGAGAGAAAGCAATGAAAATATAGAAATTACAATGAATAATATGAATCTCTAAATAAAAATGGTTGAATCCTTCTTATATACAAGGCTTTGAGAGCCCAAATATATGAGAACTTGGCCTTAGAATCTCTTCTTTGAAGCTCTGCCCGAGTTGGTTCGAAATGAGATCCAGATCTGCTTTTTAATAACTTTCACGAATAGTTCGATCGATCTCACTTTTCTTCGATTGATATGAGTTCGATCAATTTCACTTTTTTCAGACTTAGCAAATTTTCAGCATCAGCCTCTTTTTGCTCCAAATCAGCCTCCTTTTGCTCCAAATTCTCACTAAGACTTAGTTTGACTCCAAAAAGGCCTTAAGAAACCATTTTTAGCTCGTTTTAACATTATTGACCTAAAAAGGAAATAACACAAAATTAGTCTAAAACGGAAAAATAAGATAGATAAAGGTCCTAGAACACTCAAGCTTAAGGGTTTAAGTGCGCATTTTTCAGCGCTCATCACACCCCCAAACTTAAATATTGCTAGTCCCTAGCTACCCACAAACATTAAGCTCATTCTCACTAAAGAGGCACCAATATTACAAACAAGCATTGGGAGAAAACTACCTCAAGTCTGCAATTTTTCAACCCTTTCCAAGTAATCTCCCAAAATCTCAACATCAAGCAAGCAAGTATGGTCCTCCACACATCAAGAAAATGATCATGCAAATCAAAACAACTCTAGAATCCTTTTTGAGTAGACCGGCATCAAGTATGTTGCTATCTAAGCCAACTAAAGAAATAATCATATCCTTACCCTCAAACTAGCACACAAATCTAGTACCGATCATCAAGACAAAGAGTGGACCTTTTATTAAAGCTTTATTCACTTGGTGCGCTTATTCTTTTCACTCGATTTTTTTTTTTTTTTTTCCTAAGGATCAAAGATGGAAGCATAGTGCAATGCGTTGATCAATTAAGCTTTCTAGCGATCCATGAGGTCGAGCGTTAGGTCAATGACTCCCAAACCAGACGGCTTTAGGGCACTAGGTGTTCAAACACCCCTAAGGACTTACAAGCTCAAAACAACCAGGCTACAAATCAAAACAACATCCATCTAATCATTTCCCACTTCTCACCTTTTGGGAGAAGTCTTCACTTTTTTTTTTTTTTTCAAGTTCAATTATTAACCTAAAGTTTGGGCCCTCCACCTTTCGGCGCGAGAAATTCAATGCTTGATGAGGCTAGAATCCTGGTTACTTAATGAAAAGGGTTTGTTATCCACCTTTATCAAAATGAAAGCTTTCAATGCACTACTAGCTCAATTAGGATATAACCAATTCAATAATCAACAAAGCATATACCCCACAAATGAATGCTAGTGTGTGCATGTGCTAGTGTAGAATCCTAGAGTGAATCTCAAAACAATCACAAAATCAGGATGATGTGGATCACAAATGCAAGCATGAAATCAATCTTTTGAAAAATTTACTCCTAAATGGCATCCACAAGGCATACAAGGAGTATTGGACTCTCAAGTCAAGCAATTTTTAAATTCTAAGTAATATAGTCCTCAAAAGATCAAAATCATAGCTAACATCAATCTCAAATCTCAATCATACATTTAAAACTCAACTTTAAGTAGAATGCAACAAAGACACCTTACTCCCAAACTTAAACTGCACATTGTCCTTAATGTGCAATGAGATCAAAGAAAAAGATGGAAAGAGTATACCGTTGTGGCGAAAGCATGAAGCCCGGCAATGATCCAATATGAAAAGGGTCTCCCCCAAACTTGGAATCAACAACCTATTTGAATAACCACACTAGCAAACTCACATCAAATATCAAATGGGATAAGCATAATCAAATCATGCATTCTAAGGCAATACAACACGAGATAAAAGAGAGATATGAGATCAAGCCCTAACTAAAGCATGAAAGTAGCACGACTACACATAAGGGCACAACGGTGAAAAGTTTTTATATTTTTCTCTTTATGAACGCAAGTATATACAAAATGTAAGAAAAATAAAGAATAAAATGCATGAACAAAATGCAAAAAGAAAAACAAAGAAGGCAAAATGTAATGAAAGAATATGTACAATGTAAGAAATGAAGAACAAAAAGTAAGAAAGGATGCAAGAACAAAAAAAATGAAAATAAAAATAAAAACTTTTTTTTTTTAATTTTTTTTTATGACATAACAAGTATGTACACACACAATAAAATGCAAAGAAATAAAAACGTAATAAATGAAAATGCAATAAAGATTGCAAAATTTTTTATTTTTATTTTTTTTATATATATATTTTTTATGAAAGTATGTACAACGAAACAAAATGCAAGAAAAATAGAGAAATAAGAATGAGCATAAACATGTCCGATACAAGAGATAAAAGACACAATGTGTCATGTGGGTGCTAAGTTTAACGTCTCTAGCAAGACAGAATATAACTTTGAAAATTTGTTTTTGTTTTTTTTTTTTTCTTTTTATTTTTATTTTTCTATTTTTTATTTTTTTTAGACATAACAAATATGTACACAAACAAAGATAAAAGGGCAAGTAAACTAAAATACAAGAAGTAAAGATGCAATGAAATAAATAATACAAAGAAAGAATTTTTTTTTTTTTTTTTTACAAGAGAAAAGTGAGTAAATAAAATAAAAGAAAATAAAAAGTAAAAGAAAATGAAAAATAAAATAAAATAAAAATAGAAAGAAGAAAAAGTCAAAAATTCAAAGGGGCAAAGCTATGATCGATCTAAGGATGATCGATCTAAACTCGATCGATCAAAGATGTGAAAACCTGCAGACAAGCTCGATCGAAACACAGAGGTGTGAAAAATGCAGAGCTCTAAAAAAAATTTCTAAGTATGGAATGAAGATCAATCTGAGGAAAATCTCGATCGATCTTGGAACACTCAGATCGATCTGAAATGAAATTCACTTGATACACAGACAGCTGATTTTTGCAGAGAATTGACTACAGAGAGGTTCGATTGATCGAAGGGACACTTGTGATTGATCGAACTGACACGAAATGCCTAATTTTGAGATGAAAGTGTAAAAAATCCTATGCTAAGCCCCAATGATGGTAACAAGAATAGAGATTGAAAAATGAATGGAAGAATGCACACAAGAACGAAAAATAAAAAGAAATGAGGGAGGAATAGAGTTTTGAAACTCTACGAATACTAGTGTTTAACGTCTCTAGCAAGACGTTGGTTTGACTCACTAGTCGAACGTATCAAAAATCGAATATAAGACATCCTTATTGATCCTCTTTTTACTTTTCTCATTTAATGTCCCACTTATAACAATGAAATCATCCTCCAAAAGAATGACTTGAAAAGAAATGAAAGAGATGATATTGTTTATTTCATCCACGGTCTTGAAAACAAAATCAATCATGGTTAGTCTTGCCTTTTTGTTGTGTTCTTGAAACACATTCAAAGGATCATTCACTTTGACAATTGGTGAGGCATTGTATTTTAAAGACTCATTTAGAATATCAAGAAATACCTTCTCTTCATTCCTCTTCTTTTCCTCAAAAATAACTATCTCCTCACCTTCCAAGTTTGCTAAGGAGTCCATTGGAGAGTTCACTTCATTTTTGGAGCTTTCAAGGTCAAAACCGTAATTTTTATACATTTCAAAAAGGCATGTCTCAAGAGGGTCATTGGAGATAATAGAAGGAAGGCCCACTTTAACAAGTTCATCCTCCTCCTCTCCTACCTTTATAGTGGTCAACATCTCCTCACTCTATAAAGTAGTAATGGTGGAGATAAAATCATAATCAAAACAAGGAAAGTCCTCATTAATCATATTATACTCGATTAGATTAGCCACCAACTCACTTGCCACTTCTTCCTCTATACAAGATAGAGTGCTATTTATTAGCTCACTTGCTACTTTTTCTTCTTCACTCTCATCATCCTCATCTATATAAATTGGAGTTCTTGCCATTTTTTTATTTGCCTCTTCCTCCTCCTCTTGATGAGAAAGAGTACTTACAATTTGCTCAACTTGAGCTTCTAACCTGCCTAACGTTTGAGAATGAGAATTAATAAGTGGAGTTTGTTAAATATGCACATCAAGTAAAGCTAACACTTTTTCTTCAAATCCGGGTGAGTACCTAGAAGGTGGTGGATTTGGTTCTTCATTAAATAGTGAGGGAGGGTAGTAGTCATACGAAGGATCAAAAGAGTGATCAAGTCCATAATAAGATGATGCATGTTGAAATGAATTAGTCTCAACCTCATAAGGATCAAAATATAGTGGAGGGATATAAGGTGAAGGGAAGTAATTTTCTCCCAAACTTGGATCAAATAATGGCTCCATCCACATTCAAAATCCAAATGCAACAAATAATGGCCTCCACACGGGCCGATGCTTGGACAAAAATTAAAGCAATGAAATTAGCCTCAACAAGGGCTATCACAAGCATGCAAAGAAGTGAAACAATTAAACTACGAGATTTTCAAGAAATGCTCATAAAGGTCCTTAAGCAACTTCAAATTCCAATGCTAGCTTCAAGCTCCAATGATTGCTCTAAGATCCAATGTTTGTCTTCCTTGTAGTCAAGTACCTAATTAACAAATAATAATGAGAACAAGAGAAAATAATATACAATAGAAAATAAAATAAAAAAAGAAGCAATCAAATGAACACTATTGTCAATATAATTCCAACAAAACCGTTTATCCCTGGCAACAGCGTCAAAATTTGACGAGCCCCTTTCCAAGGGTTTAGAAAATGGACTTTTTAATGCGAGAGGTCGCTTCATAAGGTCAAAACAAGATTGTGGTTTAGGAAGCCTTTCTAGTCAAATTTACATTTATAAAACTACTACTACAACTAATGAAGTATAGCGAGTAGGGATCGTCCATAGAGATTATATGTGTTGGAACTTAACTTCAACTCTAGCGTATCACAAGATTGCAAAGAAGGGTTGGTTAATTAAACTAAGATGCAAAGAAATTAAAATGCAATTTAAGTAAACTAGTGAGAGATAGGGATTTAAGAGATATGAAGAGAGGTCTTAGGGTGTTGGAATCACTACTAAGCTCATGTAATTAACCACTTGCTTTCCATTAATGGGGAATACATTGTTGCGAACAAAATGCGACTACCAATTGCATTATTAAGCATGGACCATCAAATTCATGTATGAATTGTCTACCTAACTGACAAATAAACTAAGTGTAGAACATCCCATCGAATCTAAGCATAACCCATCAAACTATTCACAATTGTAGCACACATCAATCTAGAGAATCATGGAATTTGCAATAATAAGCCATGTAATATCAAATCAAGTATAGACTGTCTACCTACCTCCAAGCATGAATTAAATTGTAGAACAACCCATCAAGCATAAAAATAATCCATCAAACTAATTGACAAACCCATTCAATGAAAACCCATGCTTAGCCATCACTAGATCCTTAATTAATTACACATAGACATGCAACCAACATAGAGAAACTAGTGTAGAGATCAATTCCCAAATAATCACACATAAGACAACATGTAATCAAATAGAGAACCAATAGAAAGAATTAATCCATATGAATCATGTAAGAAATAATTTCTAATTTAATCACGCATAGACATGTAAATAAACTAGAGAATAAATAAGAAGAATTAAACTATAGAAATCATAGAAATATACCAAGATTCATTAAATTCACAAGGCTAGAACATTAATCACGACAATATATATAAATCCCCAAAAATAGAAATACAAGGGTTTAGATTACACAAGACTTAGGGCTCATCCAAGCCCTAAGTATAGATCTAGTCAATCATGGAGAAGGTGGATGTGGTCATGAAACCCTCAAAGGCAAGCTCCAAACATGGCTCCATCTTTTTCTTTCTCTTCTTCTTTGAAGCTCTAGAGAGAGGGAGAGAGAGAGTAGATCTAGAGATGGATCTAGAGATGTGCCTCCACTTCCTTCTTTTCTTCTAACCCTAATCTCTAACTTTCTTGAGAGAGAAAATAATGAAAATATAGAAATTACAGTGAATAATATGAATCTCTAAACAAAAGTGGTTGAATCCCTCTTATATACAAGGATTTGAGAGCCCAAATATATGAGAACTCAGCCCTAGAATCTCTTCTTTGAAGCTCTGCCCGAGTTGGTTCGAAATGAGATCCGGATCTACTTTTTAATAACTTTCGCGAACAGTTCGATCGATCTCACTTTTCTTCGATCGATTTGGGTTCGATCGATCTCACTTTTCTCAGATCAATCTTACTTTTCTCAGATCTATCAGACTTAGCAGATTTTCAGCATTAGCCTCTTTTTGCTCCAAATCAGCCTCCTTTTGCTCCAAATTCTCACTAAGACTTAGTTTGACTCCAAAAAGGCCTTAAGAAACCATTTTTAGCTCGTTTTAACATTATTGACCTAAAAAGGGAAATAACATGAAATTAGTCTAAAACGGAAAAATAAGAAAGATAAAGGTCCTAGAACACTCAAGCTTAAAGGGTTTAAATGCGCACTTTTCAGAGCTCATCAATGTGTCACCACAGTTTGGAATGAAGGAATGGGATAAGGTGTGGAGATATATACCGGCACATTGCTGCAATGTAGTGGAGTTTGGTGATGAGGGTTATATTACAGTTACTATTAGGGAAGATGATGATGATGAGGCTACAGAGGAGGAGATGGATCTTTCCGATAGCCGGCCCTCATTAAGGAGGAAACTCGCTCCTGTAGCCCAGCCTGAGAGTTCTTCTCAGGCTAAGATTAAAGCTTTACAGGCCAGGGTGGTCGAGCTGTAGGATAGCCAAATAGTGCTGTAGCAAATGCTGACTGTGCAGCAGAGCATATTGGAAGAGTTACTTCGCTGCACTCCGTCCGCTCCATCTACTTCTTCTGATCCACCACCGCCACCTATGGATTAGCTTTTTAGGGCTTTTCTATATTTTTGTTGAATAAGGCAGTCTTTTTGTTGTATTTATTTTTATATGATGTATATCTGCCCTAAGTCTTTATTTCAAAAGCATTGTACTGATTTTTGATATATATACATGCTTTTTGATTTATTTTCCTTGTGTTGATCTTTTAGTTCACTATGATATTTCTCTATGCTTACTCTATATACTTAATACTCTGATGTGTGGTGGAGTTTATTAATTTTTCCAGATATTACAGATTAAGTTTGGGGGTGATTTTGAAAGGAACCACTATGTTGAAGGAGACGATGCTGGAAACCCATTTTTACGCATCTGTGCAGTATTTTGTTATATATTTGTTGGTCTGCTTGTATGGTAATATCTTTCTAGCGCTCTATTGTTCTAACACATTGAGGACAATGTGCACACTAAGTTTGGGGGTAAGGTTGTGTTAGGAAATTTAAAATTTACAATTTTTGCTTACACAAGGAGATGATTTACTACTTGATGATATAAGCATGTATTTGAGTTTGTTAATGGTTATATACTCTATTTGCAGTCTGATATTGGTTGGAAATGGTTTGTATGCTAAATTACTATGAAAGGGATTCCTTAAAAAATTTTGAAATCAGTTGGTGGCCTATGGTCCACTTTGTTAGGATGATTATTGTTTAATGATGTTGATCTCTGAGATACTACACTTTGCAAATATTTACACTCACATGAATTCTATGGGGTAAAAATTGGAAGTCTTATGTTGTTTTAAGTTAGACTGAGATGATCAGATAGATTTGATAGTTTTTTATGACCGAGGCATAGAAAAAAAGAAATAGAAAAATTTGGTATGTGTGTAATGCAATAAAGAAACAATTATTCACCAATGTGAATGAAAAATGAAAAAAACATTATGAATAATGAAAACGAAGTAGAAAATGATCAAATTCAGGTTTGTACTTAGATTGTTTGAGTGATTAAGTCCTTAGGGATGTGTTCTGACACCTAATGCCCTAAGATCATCTGGTCTGGGAGTCATTGGCTGAAAGCTTGTTACATAAGGGGTTTAGGTTGTCTAGATTACTTAAACAATTAAGTCCTTAGGAGTGTTTTAACACTTAATGCCCTAAGACTATCTGGTCTGGGAGTCATTGGCTGAAAGTTTGTTACATGGGTGATTTAGAAAACTTAATGAACCTGAACATTGCATAGTATCCTTTTTGAAAGAAAAAAAATGCATACCTGGAAAAAAAATAAAATGCCTTGGGAGTTGGAATTTGAAAAGTCTGCCTTTGAATTGAGGAATAACAAGGAATAAATGCAAGTATGGACGGTAAGCCACACGTTGAATTATAAGATCACTTTCAAAAAGTGTTTTAGAGATTAAGATTATTGAATAAATGATTAAACTGATGTGTAGGGACTATAGTTGCTCAATTGAAATTGGAAGTTGAAAGTTTTTCTGATTACGTGATTGGTATACTTACTGTATTTGACTGATTAGAGAACTGCAGGGATGGTAAGATTTGAAAACAGACTTGAATAAGCTTACTGTGCATTAAGGTATTGATTTGAGAAGTTTGTGGGTATCTTCACTGGAAACCCTCACGAGACTACAACTCGTCCACTAGGGATAACCTAGGGGTTTAAAGGCTTGTTGCATAAGCTAAATGCAACTGTGATTCCCATGAAAGTGGCTTTTTAGTTTTGTATTGCTAAGGGACTAGCAATATGTAAGTTTGGGGGTGTGATGAGCGCTGAATATAAGCATATTCGAGCCCCTAAATATGTATATGTTAAGGCCAAAAGTGATACTTCTATCCATAGTTAGACTAATTTATGTTTAATGTGTGTTTGTAGGTACTTTCCCAGAGAAATGGTTAAAACCGAGACTTTATGATGATATCGAAGCTTATAGAGTCATTGTCGGTCATTCAGAGCAAGCCAATAGCTTAAATGGTGAAATTTGAAGACATTCAAGTCCCAGAACTCGAGCCCAAAGTTGAGGCTCGAGTATCACAACAAAGAAGAGATGAAAAGTCAACAAGGCCTAAAAGCTCGAGCCTTGTACCTTGGTGCTCGAGCCTTGTACCTTGGTGCTCAAGCCTTGACTTAGGGTGCTCGAGCCTTACCTATGCTTGCTCGAGCCTTGACCCTCAAGCTTGAGTATGAGGCGTCGAAAATTAAAGAGTTGATTTTTATTAAAACGCAATTCTCCTAGGTCTCGTGCCTCACCTCTAGGATCGAGCACCATCCACTGATGCTCGAGCCTTGAGCCTCAAATGCTTGAGCCTGGTACCTAGTGCTCGAGCCCATGAAGTTTGGATCGAGCATTGTTAAAAGAGATGAACCCCAAAAATATTATAAGTGTTAAAGAAAAAGACGTTCCGGAAAAAAGTTAAAGAAATTTAGCTAAATGTCAAAGTGAAGATCAAACACCAATTCTTAAAGCTTGAGCATTAATCCAGATAAGCTCGAGCCTTGTTCCTAAAGCTCGAGCCTAAACCCTAAAGCTCGAGCCTTTGTTCCTAAAGCTCGAGCCTTCCCTGACATGTTAGATTTAAAGTACGGAATTGCTCTCTTTATCAGCCGTATCTCATCCCAAATGGGACAGAAGACCTAAAAGCCCACCAGATCCTTATTTTCTTCTATAAAAGAAGGCATAAACCTTGATAGAAGAGGTCCAAATTTTTAATTCCTTTTTACGGTGTTATTTAGAAAGCTGGTAGAGTGGTGGCTTTTAGGGTTCCTACAACCTTGAAAGTGAAGATCCTGAGAAGAGAAGTGTCGTCCGTGACGATGGAGACAACTCTAACACAGATGATATCCAACCTCGTCATGAGTAGCTAATTCCTCTCTTAGGGCACTAATGTAACCCAATCTGATATTATGGTTTGATTATTTTAACTATAGGATTTTATTTTAATAAATGATATTTTCTTGATTATATGACTATGAGCACTTGAGACAACTCAAGTGGTTTTCATACTTTAGTAGAATATAAACTGTTATTTCCTTGTCTTAGATGTAATAGTTTATGTTCTATTCCCAACCTATCTTGTTGTACGATATCTAGTAAAGCTCTGCCGGACACAAGAATAGAGGTCATATAATGGTACTCTAATGTTTTTTGCAAAAGAAGGTTTTCATAGTCTATGCTTAGGAAAGGTGGATTGTTTACAAAGTGGTTAGAATAGGTAGGTGGATAGTCCTCGCTAACCACAGATAGGTTATAGTTAATGAAATTTTGTAAAACATCTTTCTTTAAAATCCGAATTGAATGAATGTTATTGAGTTCAATTCATTTGAAAACATAATTGGTTAAATTCCCAGAGTTGATTCAATTGACCACAGTATGATGATTGTGGTGAAGTCAAAGCCCTAAGACTTTCTATCTCTGATCATTTAATTTAGTTTAATTCGCTCTAGTTAAATATTTTGTTTTAATTTTAGTTTGTTAAATCGTGACAACCAATAAACTTTCCAACCAAGTTACGTGTAAACCATTAGGACTAAAATAAAGACTAATGCAAATCTCATCTCCATGTGGGTTCGACATCCTTTTTACGTAGAGCTATCCTACACATAATCGTTCTATTATGAGATATAACACTCGGTAGAACAGATTGATCTTTATAAAACTTTTTGGGGCCATTTCTTAATTTTAAAGGATATTCCCTATAATACTATTGATCCCTATCTTGCTAAAAGTCGAACTGGGGTAGAATTCTACAACCCCGCTCAACTAACAATACAATTTGGGTTGACCTAAATGATTCCATTGCCACCCCACTTTTCCTATAGCAAGAATTACCATCGGCAGGTCAAGCTTTCAAATAATAAACAAATTCAGGATGTAACCAATCGATTTACTCAGCGCCTTCAGGAATTTCAATACAAACCCTTTCTTGAAGAACCATATACTGATCCAAGCTTTAAAGATTGGTGGGCATCATATATCAATTTTACCAGGACTGTAGATTCCAACCAACTTGTTTGTAATCTTCTTGGGTCCTAGAAATTCATTGTGAAGACCCTTGTTTTTCAAGCCAGTGCGTTCTGTGATGAACCGAAGATTGACCCGATAATGGATCCGAATTGCAAAAACGAAAACAGAAAACAAGACTCTAAGAAGTCAAAGTGACCTTCCATGAGGTCGTGGAACTCAATGAGAACTGATGCGGAAGCAAAAGATAAAAAATATGACAAATAAGCCCTCAGGGGCAAAATAGTCATTTTTGAAAACTATGGACTCGGGTGCCACCGAGTATACCGTTGGAAGGACAACAAAAAACTAATCAAGATGGACTCAAGAATTGCATGATTCGGAGTCCGGACGAAGGAGAAACGGCATGACGAAGAAAAACGAGCACTTAAGGCTAAAATGGTAAATTGGTAATTATCCAGGAAGATTCGGGTGCAACCGAGCACACCGTTGGAAAGACAGCGAAAAATTAATCAAGTTCAATAAGAAGTTCACTCGATTTGGAGTCCGGACGAGGGAGAAACGAGTGTTTGAAGTTTTGACGTTGCAGCAGCCCGACGAAGGCCATGACATGCCCCATGCGCGCCCGGCGCCTATGCCGGTGGGCGCCCAATGGCATGCCCATGCTGACGGCAAGGGTCCAAAGCAGGTTTTCCAGAACTGAGGCTTGAAACGGAGGTCAAGAAGAGTTTTTCTGGAAAAACACGAAGAAGAAAACCCCCCTAAAATTGAGTTTTCTACGTGACTCGTGAAGAATTAAAAAAAAAAACTCACTGTAAAATGCCCAAAATGCCCCTCTATGAAATTTGGTCATGAAGGCCAAAAAGCAGCTAAAATGCAAACTGGAAGCTGACACTTCATGAGGGATTTCCGGTGCCAAGACGACATTTTCTGGAAAAATACGAAGAAGAAACCCCCCCTAAAATCACATTTTCTATTCAACCATATTGAAAGAATAAATTAAAACTGATGTGAAAGGTCTAGAATGCCCCTAGATCAGATTATGCAACAAAATTTCAAAATGAGTCCATAGGAGGCTCATTTCACCAAAGAAGAAGGTTTGCCCGGAAACGACCATACACACAAACGTAACTTACCTATTTGGATGCGCTATAATGGTCCATGGCTTAAAAATATCACCGATACAAAATCCGACCGCCCAATGGGCAAAAAGTCAAAAATGAACAAGAAAAGGGAAATTTGAAAACCAAAATTATCAAATGATTTCAAATTACCGTTTGGCCCTTGGCCACACTTCAAACATGATTTATAAGACCCTATGAAAGAATAAAAATTGAATTCCCACACCCGATGCAAGCATAGTGAAGCAATGACTCGGCATTTTTCAATATTTTCATAATATTTCATGAAGTTAAAAGTTACACGGGATACAAATTAGATGTCATTGGCCTATGGCCTCATCTCATACATGTCAAATACATTGTAAAGAGTGTACTTATGTACACATTACAAAAATAGAATCAAATTTACACATTTTGACATATAAAGCTATAAATGGCATTTCAAGCCAACATTTACAAGAAATGAGAACTTGAAGTCTACAAATCATCCAAGCATGATGTAAATCCCGAATCTTGATCCCGGTACCTGAAAAATGTCCCCACTACGTGGGTGAGTAATATAACGTTACTCGTAGGAGATAAGCATGCATCGACCTAGCGTTTTACAATTATATCATCTTAAGGTGAAACATGTCAAAGGGGCTCATGTCACCTAACGTCTATGTCAAGTGAGACTCAGGGATCATCCTAAGCTACTCATACAATTTAAAGTGAACAACGGCATGCAAGTATACATGCTCAAGTATACTAAACAATGTTAAACATGTTATATAACAGACAAGCATACATTTCCAAGTATACTAAACCACATTAAGACAAGTCATGCAATGTCTAAGCATATTTACACAAGTATGCATTTTATATGAAAATCTCGTAAATCAAGTATATCGACACAAGTATACTAAGCTAAGAGAGATACGCCTAAAACAAGTATACACGGCACAAGCATACTAAATGAAATCTAAACTCACAGAGCAAGCATACAAGTTCAAGTACACTATATGAGATCTAAATGCACAAAACAAGTATACAGTTTCAAGTATACTAAGTAAGATTCAAATATCCAAAGCAAGAATTAGTTCTCAAGCTACAAGTAATCTGTTAGCCCTTTGACGGTTGTCCAAGGGAAGACATGGGCATTTCAAGGCCATGCCATGTCTTAGGAATACGTTGGCTTTGATTAGACAGCCATGAGGGTGCTCAGTGGGTTGTCAGCGTGCACAAGATGCTCAGCGTGCACACAAGATGCTTAAAAGGATGCTCGGCGTGCACTGGGGGTGCCCAGTGGCACTTTCGTAAATATGGCGAAAAGTGAAACTTGGAGTTTTGACTCGGGATCTTTATGGGAGATACCTTGAGTCCATAGAAGCTGGTTGGCGCAGACGGCACTTAATTTGGATGTCGGGAAAGGTCTGAAAGGCCATTATGACTCCTCAAGCATGGGTGATGTTTACTCCTGTCAGAGTGCTGGATTTCCTTAAGACTATATTAGGGGGGGTCTGTTGAGCGCATCGGTTGGGCTATGGCATGGCTTGCTTAGAGGGCTTAGCCAACGTGCATGGGCACGTGTTGCACCACTCCAAGATGGTTGCACAAGTGGGGAGCATCCAAGATATTGAAGGGCAAATAAGTATGCACCGACACGCGCGCTGGAGTGCAGCGGCGTGCGTGCGGGCGTGCAGGTTGGCGCGCGGGTAGGCGTCCAACCTAGTGTGCGCGAGCGTCTAGCTCGGCGTGCACATGGGCGTCCAGGTGGGTGTGCAGCCACGGGCGCATGAGGGTACAAACATGGCGCGCAAAGAAGGGCACTAGTGTGTGCGCCGGCGTGCACTTTGGTGTGCACCCGAGCGTGCGCACGGGCGTGCATGGCTTGGCACGCCGTGCACTCAGAGACATATATATGTGGGTGCAGATTGGTGGACTTGGGCTAGGTTCACAAGGTTGACTCAGATGTGGCTAGAGCATGGATAACACAAAGTCATGGCTTGCGGTTACAAGAGGTGGTGGCTTAGTGGGCTCGGTTGGTTGGGGGAAGTTACTAGCACTTCCCACTCATCATGGGAAGTGGGGGAGTGCTGAGTAACCTCCCAAACATGTGGCACAATTCTGAGAGGACCAACACACAGGCGGTTAAGGGTGGTTTCCTCCACCATGCAGAATCTAACTTCTTGTGGTTATGTGGCATGAGCAGAACATGCCAACAAGTCTAGCAGTTGGGCTTGTCAACTGCATTATAGTGCTGGCTCATTTAGAGGGTGCCAGCACGACCCTAGGTGGATGGGGGTGTCATCCATCATCTTAGTGGGCAGTTATGGGCGGTTTTGAGAGTGGCCTATATAATGCTAAGGTGGGCTTTGTAGAGGGAACAGAGAAGAGGGTGTGAGCCTTGGTTGTTCCTTGTACGAACTCATGTTCCTTTGTAATATGTTTAATATGAGCAAAGGTTGGGGCTTGTCCCTGTAAACTGTGTGTGCCTCCTTTATATTTCTATATTGTGTGTATTGTGTTGTTGTGTTGGCTGAGACTTGGTGGCCCCAAGTGCCATTGCAGAGGCAAAAATTCGTGGTGTAATTTAGCCCTGTGACATAATCCATGATTAACAACTCAAAATTGAATGCGAAATCAAAGTAGAAAGACTAGGACATGTGGTCACTAGACCAAGCAAGTGTTTCCGGGTAATTACGACCCACAAGGTACTACCTCGTGCGCACTTATGACTTAGAAGACTCTTGTCTCCATACTAGAGCCAAACCCTAGCCATCACGTGAAATATGTCCTTACAAGCTTTCCAAAATCAATAAGTCCAAAACTTATACAAAAATCAATATGTTAGACCAAACTTATACCAATTCCACTAATGCATAAAACCATCTTCCATGCACAAATAAGGTTGAATCCACATAAACCATGTCCCATAATTCAAGTCTAGATAGCAAATGACATGTCAAGCTTCCAATATGCAATTTATACACCAAAACAAGATTATTTTACAACAATTGAACCACATTACCACACTAAGCTACAAGTACTAAATAAGTCCTAATTTAGTAACAAGCTTCCAAGGTAAACAATTGTAATATTCTAACAAGGTATACACTTACACAAGATATATCTAAACAAACTATTCAAGTCAATGATATTCTATATCATGCTAAGTCCAATTACCATTTCAAGATGCCTCAAGTACTAATTCTACATCAAATTAGTAACATGCTCACAAGGTGATTAAACAGACCACATTTCAAGGGATTATCAACCTATTACCTCCAATATCAATTTAAGTGACCAACACACTTAAAATAAAATTAATTAAACTCATTAATTAATTTTTCTCTAGATTTTCAAACATATCTAAATGTCCTCAATTTAATATATGTTAAAGAACTCACCAAGGCCTACTTTAATATCACATTACAAGTTGATTCCATGCTTGATACAACTAGGTGAATTAAACTTTCACAAAAGATAAATATTAAATAAAATTTGCAATTCATATTCAAATAACCCCATTTAATATATATCAACCACCATACCAAGGCCTAGATTTGTAGCATGCCACAATTTAATTCTAAGTTGCCTAGCATCATGAGAATTAAATCTTAAACAAAGAAAATAAGTAAATTAAATTCTAAAAACTTAAACAAGGCATGCTCACAAGTTGTATATGCTTATAAAACAATCAATACAACAATAATATAAACCTAAGACACCCCCTACCTTAATTTGAGATGAAAATCTCAAAAGCCATCAAAACGAAACGGCTCCGAATCCGACAATACTTCGGGGTTTCGTCGGGGACAACGCCATGAACGATAAACTCCAAAGAGGACCCATGAAAATCACCACTTGACTTCAAAACCAAACTCAAAATTTGGCCAAAAACAAGTTCTAATAAGGGTGAAAGAAGCGCGTAGTCAACACGAACACAAAACGCAAAGGCCCTACTATGTTCTGACAAAAAAATGAAGTTCAAATGAGGAGAGAGAAGGTGGTAGCCTCCCTTGGGCTGCCATGGAAGCTTTAGGTCATGCAAGAGAGTGGGGAAGATGAAAAAATAAAATATCTCATCCCCCTTTTATAGAAATCTCAAAAGGTGCCCCGAACGGGCCCCGCCGGGTCCGGAAAAGTGAAATTTGAGCAGACGCGCTCAAATGATAAAACTCTGTGAATGAAAAAGATTCAAAAGGAGAAAATAAGA
Source organism: Cornus florida (assembly GCF_030987335.1). NCBI lineage: Eukaryota > Viridiplantae > Streptophyta > Magnoliopsida > Cornales > Cornaceae > Cornus > Cornus florida. Next base: position 30,379,514 of record NW_026775572.1, read on the forward strand.
ATAACAAAAGAAATGGTGTCAAAAACTGAGTCCCGAGCAGAAAGTTATGCCACAAACATGTTTGGCACAAACTGGGGCCAGAAACCCTAAAATTGGAAAACATCGACCAGAAGGGACTTCTAAGAGTTTATGACTTGATGAAAAGTGAAAATGAATTCCGTACGAGGATCCAGGCTCACAACAAGATAATTTGTAACAACTTTCATTAATTGCACAATGGCCCTCACAAAAAGGGTTAACTGCAAAACTGCCCCAGAATGAAAATATCTTCCAAAAGATATTTTCTTAGATACCCCTGAAATAAAATATCTTCAAAATATATTTACGAAAAATATCTTAAGAAAAGAAATTAATTTCAAAGAATTATACATCCATGCTCCTATGGACACCAAGAACAACTAGAGTACTTTCCTACAAAAGTAAAGATACGTATTTCGTGGAAACCACTCACGATAAAGATACGTGAAGTCAAAAACCAACTCCGAGCACAAGAAGTGAGGTTTTGTCAACAAAGTAACAAACGGGGAAAAGACGAAATAGGGAAAAGGACGAAATAGGAATAAGGACAAAAAAATGAATAGTGTCGAAAAACGAAAATTGTGGAAATAACTCGGTCCTCAAAGGAAGTTGTCAATCCACGGAAAAGAGTCTCAGAAACCATTTCCGAGCACTCAAGACAACACTAAGTGACGAAAAACCATCCACAGAAAAGAAAAGACAACGGAAAAAATTTATCCGCAAAATTTGAAGAAAAAGGAAAAGGAAGAAAATGATCGGGTCATTACAACCTTCTTACCTTAAACGGATTTCGTCCCCGAAATCCAGCCCCAACAAAAAAAAAGGCGAAACTAGGATAACTACGGAGTACATCTCCGAGTACCCCACGACATGCTACGAGAGTAATTCCAAAACTAGAAGATAACACGCAAACCAATGCCATTCGCACCCACGTGCTTACGACAGGACAACCTCTCAAAAGAAAAATGACCGCACGGCCACACGACAAGTCAAAGTCACTCACAGAACCCAACGCCAGACAAAGGAACGGAAGACAACAACCGTAAGCATTTCTCCTGATGAACTATCATACCAATCCAAAAATAACCCCCAAAATAACTCCAAGATAATCACATATCAAATCAAGGTACAGAACAAAGACAACATGGCAGTACGAATAGCAACCAGAACCCGCCCACGACGTACTCAAATGTGTGGTAGCAACGATAGTACCTAGTGCCCGCCCACACTTACTCATCAGTAAGGTAGCATCGACGGCAACTAGCACTCGCCCACAACACACAACTTTGTACGGTAGCATGACAGTATAAGGTACTTGTTCATAACCTGCCCCCCACTAGGTCTACCCATGAAACCTTTTGATACCAATGACATCAATGTGGTGAATTATCATTACCAAAAGTACTACAGAAACCAGGCATCTTGTGAGAGTTGGGGTAGCAAATCCCAAAGCTCTGACAACAATGTCACAGGCACCGCTACGCTTAAGGCCTTAAATCCTCAATCCCACAGAACCAACAACTCCAATGTCTCAAAATTCCAGATATCATCCTGAAACAGATCAACTACAAAACCACACCGAAATCAAACATCAGATCAAAATCCCTATCACGGATGACTAAATCCCCAAAATACAAGTCCACTAAGCAGTACACACATCAAGTCCTGACAACCAAAGTCACAAAATGAATCTCTCAAAACCGTGCTTGGCATCACCAAGCTAAATCAAAATCCTTTAATTTTAATCCACAATCAATCACTGGAACAACAATTCCTCAAAACTACGCCTAGCCATAACTAGGACGAGAAAACTTCATAAACAAGCCAAATCCAACAGCGATCTTCCAAAACCTCTCCTAAGAGTCAACCACATCCAGGTCACCAAAAACCAAAGCAAGTCTCCAAAAGACATTCTCAAAAGAGCATCGAGCTCACCTCATGAATCAACCAAATCCTCAATCAAATGGACACAAGTCCCCAAAAATGATATCACACAAATCAATTCACTTTGAGCACCACAACCCCATCTCTGAAAGAAAGACAATAAGGTCAAAGACTTCACCTCCTCCATGGAAGTAAGTCGACCAAAATCCACCAAATCCTCACCAAGGACTCAAAACGACAACAATGATCCTCACGGACCAACCAACCCCAAATCGTGCACAAGGCAACGAAGAGAAGAGACTCACTCCTTGTGAAGTCTCAAACACAGACTAAGAAAAGGTGAAAATCCTATCCCCCCCATAAGTGTCAACACGACGAACACGAAAAGGAAACTTTCTTCCCACCTTAAAGAAATGGACAGCTTAAGACAAAACAAATGTGACAACAACCTGTCTCAAAACAACGTGAGCCCTTACCACACTGGTAAAACTATAACAATCCATCTCCAAATCTAAAGGTGACACTACAAGTTACACTAACGGTGCAATGCTCTCACCAACCCCAAACGTCAATCAATCGACCTGATCCCAAAAGCATCATCACGCAAGGAGAACTCAAAGAAAGTGGCAACTATTGACATACCAATAACAACGACTGATCCCCAACACAACATCATCATCATCGATCAAAAGGACAACGCTTATCAAAACAAATGCCAAAGCTGATTCCAACCGAACTGCGCTTGTAGCTAGCCAGCACGGTAGTATAACAGTGCCATGCACCCGCCCACAACGCACCCGCCCACGAAAATTGTAATTTCAAAAGAACCTTCCAAAACAACCAAGGTGCCCAAAAGGTCCAAAACCTAATCATGGCCCAAAATCAACAAATCCAATACTACGGTTGTGCCTAATGGCTTACCCCATGAGAGCCTAAACAAAAGGTGTCTCTCCACGTATCCAAAGTTAACTCTAGGTCAACAACAACCTAAACTACAATGAAACTGTGACTACAATCACCATCAACCTCAACTCGTGCCTCAATCACCAATCCCGTGTCGTGTCAAATATGTAACACAATCATGCATATGCAAATCTAATCTAGCATACATCATATGTCATGCTCTTTACATTATAATCAAAATAAGCTAAACAGATAGCATAACACATATAACACGTAAGCACATAAACATGTTATCAAGCTAAAACATGTTATCATGAAGCATATTAACACGTAAAACAAAGCAACAGAAATGTGATATGCACCCAAAACCCATCGTCCCAAGGTATTCAAACTTGGGAGCTCTGATACCACCTGTGACGGCCCTGGTTTTTCAAGCCAGTGCGTCCTGTTATGAACCGAAGATTGACCCAATAACGGATCCGAATTGCGGAAGCGAAAACAGAAAACAAGACTCTAAGAAGTCAAAGTGACCTTCCATGAGGTTGTGGAACTCAATGAGAACTGATGCGGAAGCAAAAGATAAAAAATATGACAAATAAGCCCTCAGAGGCAAAATAGTCATTTCTGAAAACTGTGGACTCGGGTGCCACCGAACACACCGTTGGAAGGATAATGAAAAACTAATCAAGATGGACTCAAGAATCGCATGATTCGGAGTTCGGACGAAGGAGAAACGACATGACGAAGAAAAACGAGCACTTAAGGCTAAAGGGTAAACTGGTAATTATCCAGGAAGATCCGAGTACAACCGAGCACACCGCTGGAAAGACAGTGAAAAATTAATTAAGTTCAAAAAGAAGTTCACTCGATTTGGAGTTCGGACGAGGGAGAAACGAGTGTTTGAAGTTTTGACATCGCAGCGGCCCGACGAAGGCCATGACATGCCCCATGCGCGCCCGGCGGCTAATGGCATGCCCATGCTGACAGCAAGGGTCCAAAACAGGTTTTCCAGAACTGAGGCTTGAAACGGAGGTCAAGACGAGATTTTCTGGAAAAACACGAAGAAGAAACCCCCCCTAAAATCGAGTTTTCTACGTGACTCGTGAAGAATTAAAAAAAAAAACTCACTGTAAAATACCCAAAATGCCCCTCCATGAAATCTGGTCATGAAGGCCAAAAAGCTGCTAAAATGCAAATTGGAAGCTGAAACTTCACGAGAGATTTTCGGTATCAAGATGACATTTTCTGGAAAAACACGAAGAAGAAACCCCCTCTAAAATCACATTTTCTATTTAACCATGTTAAAAGAAGAAATTAAAACTGATGTGAAAGGTCTAGAATGCCCCTAGATTAGATTATGCAACAAAATTTCAAAATGAGTCCATAGGAGGCTCATTTCATCAACGAAGAAGGTTTGCCCAGAAACGACCATGTGATGAGCATTAAAAAGTGCGTATTTAAACCCCTTAAGCTTAGGCATTTAGTACCTTTATCTATCTTACTTTATCGTTTTAGATTGATTTCGTATTATTTCCATTTTCAGGCACTTATCCCGGAAATAAGCTAACTCAGCCAAATAAGAGCTTAATTGAAGCAATTCTGAGATTAAACAAAGAAATGAGCAAAGTGAAAAAAGAAAGAAGCAAAATGAAGCAAAGCAGCAAGTTCGATCGATCCAAGTCCAAGGTTCGATCGATCGAATATTGATCGATCTCAGCACTTCAAGATAGATCCAAGCCTTAACCTAAAGCACTTAAGTCCAAAAGTTCGATCGATCCAACATCATTCTTTGATTGATCGAACACTTTTGTCCTTATTCAAATGATTGATCATATCCACAACTGTACCACCCACTAACCACTTTTATCCTTTTCCCATAAATATCTCCCATAAATATCTCGGATTTGTCTATTTCCAAAAAGCTCAGCCAGTTGGATCGATCCAGCCTAAGTTCGATTGATCTCACTTATTTTCGATCGATCTCACTTACTTTCTATCGATCGAACTTCCTCTAGTGCGAAAAAGTTAAAATCCCATCTCATTGAAAGTTGTCCTTTATCCAATCATTAGGGAATATTGTATGCACGACCCCAGCTCATTTTGAGTGTCATTTTGACCTACCTATATAAGGATAATGATTGCTTTTTAAAAAAAAAAAAGAAAAAATTTTATTTTTCATATCATCTCTTAGACAGGAAGTTTAGAGGAGAAGGAGGCTAGAGACACCATTGGAGATCTTCATCAACAAGGAGCAAACCTCTTCCATGGAGTTAGCCCTTGAGGGTTGGAGAATCCTTACCATGAGTGGCTAGACATCCTCTTGGGGCTAGAGTTAGCCCCAAGCATGCTTTCTATATCTTAATCTTGTGTATTATTGAGGAATTAGTATTGTAATTAATGTTTTGACACTTTGATATATATAAATCTTGTTTAATCAATGATATGTGTGGTTTAATGCTTCCAATTGATCATTTTATTCTATTCATATGTCTATGTATGCTAGAATTGATGTTCATGTTCTTGTCTTTAGATTTTATGTTATTGATGCATGTCTATGTGTATTGATGCCATAGATTTAGAAATTGTCAAAACATTGTGCTTAAAAGAATGCTTTTGTTATTCTCTTAATGGTTCATGCTTATCTCTTGATGGATTGTGCCTCTCCCCTAGTTTATTTTCATGCTAGTAGTGTAGATGTAGTGTAGTTGTAGTGTAGTGTTAAATGGGAGGACAATCTATGCTTGTTGTTTGATGATCCAAGCTTTTGAATGCAATTATCATATGTCTCTAATCTTGTGTTGTATTTGGATTATGAGCCTAATGAAAGGATTAATGACTTGTTTTGATTTATTGTGCCTTTCACGTGTTGTTTAGACAATATATGCTTTATTACTTAGATATATTGTGTCTTTCACATGATGTTTAGATAATACATGCTTAACTAGTTATCCTTGCTTGTTGAATCAACCAAATACACACACACCAATATTGCAACACCCTAATTGCCCTCATTAATCACTTATCAATAATATAGAACTGCATTGCTTGGTGGTGATCTCTAAACCTCAAGATTCTTCTCTCTCTTACTTACTCTTAATTGCACTCTTTTGCTATTACTTAGTTTAATTTAGTTGCTCTTTAATCAACCAAGCAACCAATTGTTTGATCACTCGAGCTACTAGCCCTAATTGCAATTCCACAATCAACTCTGACATTGCTCAATCCCCACAATCCCTTGGGACGATCCCTACTTACTCTTTCTACGTTAGTAGTAGTGTTGGTAATGGTTTTTATAAATTTAAACTTGACCCAAAAAGGCTTTCCTTGAACTGCACATTCACTACATCAATTTTGGCGTGTAGGAACGGCCATCGCCCCGGTCAAATTTTGGCGCCGTTGCTGGGGATTTGTTGATTAGATTTGGCAACGTCGAATTTGTGGAATTGATTAGGATTAGTACTCTTTTGATCGTGTTTTTACTTTATTTTTATTTTTCTTTTTGGTTACTTATTATATTGTTCTTACTTAACAAGGTGCATTGTTGGAGAGGAAGCAAGCAAAGGAGCCATTGAGCATTCAATTCAAGCAAGTAAAGAAAGGAAAAATGCTAAAAACTTCGAAAAAAAAAAAAAAAAAAAAAAAGAAAAAGAAAAAGCTAAGCTAAGCTTTAAAATTTGGAGTTGAAGTGCTAAAGGACCTTTGTGAGATTTTCTTTACTCAATCTCTTAGTTAAATCGTCGGCCCGCGTGGAGGCTTATTTTTTATTGTCTTGCATCATTGAGTTAAAGTATGGGAGTATGAATTTAATGTTTGTGGAAAAAGTCTAATTGCATTGTTGTGAAGGCATAGTGTTTGTCATTCTTTGTGTTTGTTGTGTTTTATATTGTGCATGCATGGGCGTCGTTTATTGAGACCAACTCTTTCCCCTCTTGATTTGCATCTTGAATCTATCGTTAGAAATCCTAGGGGAAGAGGAAGTTCAAATAGAGCCAATCTTTTAATGGATGACCATAATAATGACCATATTGAGGACATTGGTCACATAGACCAACAAGGTATCCTTCATCCCAATGTGCACAATGAGAACATATAAGTACCATTAGGCATGCCTAGGCTATTCATTCACCAACCACCACAACAATAAGGCCAAGTTCTGTATGGAATGCCAAGGCCAATGTATGCTCCACAACCTCCCGTCATTAATCAAGGAATTCATAACCAAGGTGTTCATGTTGCACCTCAAGTAGCTAATCCACTTCTTGCTTTAAGAGATCACTATGTGCCTAATGAATACAATGCACCCACATGCATTCAATTACCACCATTTAGAGCACATCATTATAAAATTAAAGCACAAACTATTCAAATGCTTCCTAACTTTCATGGATTCCTAGTGAAGAACCTTACAAGCATTTGGATGAGTTTCTTGAAGTATATTCCACCATAAAATATACAGACATGCCGGAAGAGGTTTTAAGACTCAAACTTTTTCCATTCACTTTAAAAGACAAGGCAAAGTATTAGTTTAACAATCTTAGGCCTTTTTCAATCACGTCTTGGGCAGAAATGCAACAAGAGTTCTTGAAGAAGTATTATCCGGTTTCTAAGACCAATGCCATGAGGACCTCAATTCGAGAATTTTCACATGGGGATGGAGAAACATTTCATGAGGCATGGGAACGCTTCAATGAATTGCTTAGGAAGTGTCCAGATCATGACATGCCGAAATGGCAATTAGTTCAACACTTCTTTGAAAGCTTATCGGACAACTATAAGGGTATGGTTAATGCTTCCATGGGTGGCTCTTACATTGATAGGCATGAGGATGACGTGTGGCGTCTTTATGAAAGCATGAGTGAAAATTCTTTGCATAGAACACTATCATCCAAGAATGGTAGAAATTCACAAGGTAGGAAGAGTGTAGGCTTACATCAAGTCGAACATTCAAATGAAATAGCCGCCGAAATGAAGTCTTTGTCTCAAAGGTTTGATCAATTTTTGATTAACCAAAACTCGGCGAACTAAGTATCTTCCTTCCCTAACCATTCTCATCGTGCATCAAATGAAACATGTATGACTTGTTCTAATGTTCTTCATTCTACTTCTCATTATCCTTATGGACAAGTGCATAATGAACCTAATGAACAAGTCAATGCGGCTTTTGTAAATCGAGGAAACAATCCTTATGGTACTCATATAATCCAAGTTGGAGGAATCATCCAAATTTCTCTTGGAAAAACCAAGGAGAAAGCTTAAACCCTTCCCAAGGCAGTTTCCAAGGGAAATACATTCCACCTCCACTTCAAAACCAAGGATCCCAAGGTTATAGACCCTATCAATTACAAGGGAATCAATTTGCTAATTCTCATTTTCCCAACTAATCTTATTCCCAAGGAAACACTAGAAGTCCCGCCTTTGAAGAAAAAGTTTTAAATGCTTTGGGGACTCTTGAGGCTAACACACAATTACTTCATTCTCACTCTCAATCCATTACTAAGCTAGAAACCCAAGTGGAGCGAATAGCAAGCACTATTAATGCAAGAGAGAAAGGAAAGATGCCCATTAATGCCTCACTTAAACAACAATGTGTTGTGGAAACCAATTCCTCGTCGGAAGGGCATACCATTGAACATGTTAATGCGGTGACTACCTTGCGGAGTGGTAGAGTTGTGGACAATCAAGTTGAAATATCCAATGAAGAGAGTGAACCGGTGCAACCTCAAGTTGTCACCCGTCCCGTTTCACATCCCATTCCTCCTTCATTGCATACACATGATCTTGCATATGAGAAAGTTTTAAAAAATGTGTTTGAAAAAAAAGTTTTGAAAAATGATGTTGAAAAGGTTTTATTGAAAAATGATTTGAAAACTTCTTGTGTTAAAGAGAGTTCCAAAGAAAATTCTGAAAAAGTGTTTGAACCAAAGGCTCCATTTCCGGATGCCTTAAAAGGATCCATTTCAAAAGACAAGCAAAAGGCAAAAATCAATGAAATCATGGAAATGTTTAGGCAAGTGAAAGTTAACCTTCCACTATTGGATGTAATCAAGCAAATTCCGGCTTATGCCAAATTCTTGAAAGACTTGTGCACCCAAAAGCGGAAGAACAAGAGCCAAGCACCAAGAAAAGTGGTTTTGATTGAGCAAATAAGCTCAATTTTGCAACATAACACTCTTCCAAAGTTTAAGAACCCCGGTTCACCCACTACATCATGCATCATTGGTGATCATATCATTAATCGGGCACTTCTTGACTTAGGAGCAAGTGTTAACCTTCTTCCATATTCGGTCTATCTTAAATTAGGCCTAGGTGAATTGAAACCGACGTTCGTAGTTTTGCAACTTGCCGACCGATCCATTAAGAAACCTAGGGGTGTCATTAAGGATGTTTTGATCAAGATTGATAAATTCTTCTTCCCAGTTGATTTCGTTGTCATTGACATGGAACCGGTTTCCAATCTTAAGAGCCAAATTCCCGTTATCTTTGGCCTTCCTTTCTTGGCAACCGCCAATGCCAACATCAATTGTAGAATAGGGGTGATGAAGATTTCATTTGGCCACATGAAGGTAAAGTTGAATATCTTTAATCCCACACCCAATTCACTTGACAAGTATGAAGGAGAGGTCAATGTTGTAGAAAAATGTCATGATCTTCATTGCCAAGGAAATGAGCTTTTGTGTAAAACCAAAACTTCCAAAGGATCATCTTCAACCTTGCATTCTCAAAGTGTTGTTTCAAATTCTTGCTTTGAAAGGGCATGGAAGCCCAAAGGTTTTAATTGCATAGACCAAGGATCAAAAGCTTCTTTTGAGCTTGATCCAACAAGTTCTTCAAAGCACCATTTGTTGGGTGGAGTTCAAAGCATTTATCACCCTAACAAGGAGGGGATGCATCACAAGATCTTTGACCCGGGCTAAAAGAGCCCAACGTCTTGTTAGAGACGTTAAAGACTAGCAAAGGCATTCATAGGGTGTCAAAACCCTATTCCTCCCCCATTTCTATCTTTCATTTTGTTTCTTGCGAAGTCTAGATACTTGTTTTAGGTTCACATGCATTGAAAGGAACTTTGGTGAGGATTACATAAGCTTTTATGTCATAATTAAGCATTTGGCAAAGTTCGATCGATCTCACATTGGAGTTCGATCGATCGAACTGTGGATTGCACTCCAACACTTAGAAAAAATTTTGACCTGCAGAAACCTGCATCCAAATCACCTCTCAGTCCCATCGTTCGAACCAACTCCAAGATCGATCAAGAGACCTTCGATCAATCCAACTTCCAAGTTCGATCGATCTCAGGAGTCAACACTTAGAAAATTTTTGAGCCTGCATAAACCTGCATATCTCAGCTCTCTGTCTGATCGTTCGAAACATTCCAAGATCGATCTGAAAGTTCTTCGATCGATCCAACTTTCCAGTACGATTGATCTCATGTTCCCACTTAGCCAAATTTTTGAACCAAAAACCTGCATATTTTTGCTCTCTGTCTGATCGATCGAACTCTTGTTTCGATCGATCGTAAATCTTCATTTCATTATTTTAACTTTAGTTTGACTTTTCAACTTTTCAAAAATCCAAAAATATTTTCATTTTTATTTTATTCTATTTTCACTCTCATTTTATTTTGTTTTAATTTTCAACAAGTTTTCAAAAATTAAAAAATATTTTAATTTATTTAGTTTTTTATTAATTAAATTCAAAAAAAAAAAAAAAAAAAAAAAAAAAACCAAAAATCCAAAAATACTTTGAAAGGAGTTTATAAAAGTTCGATCGATCACAACTCATCTTCGATCGATTGAACTAGTCGGGAAATGTTTTTAAAAATAGATCCAAGGGTCTGAAGATCGATCATTTGGATCGATCTCATTCACCAAACCCTAGCCTCTCATCCCTCTTCACTGCGAATCATCTCTCCTAGCTCCGGCAACCCCTCCGGCGAGATCCAAGTATCTCGAATCTCAGTTCATCTCCATTTTGTTCATCTCAGATCTTCTTAGTTCATTCTCTATTCTCTCGCTCTCTTGAGGTAAGATCTGAGACATCCTTCCCTAGATTTTAACTCTCATGCATCAATACTTGTTTCAAATGTCGTAATCATGTTGCTCTCATGTTGAATCTTCCATTCTCAAAGCTTTAGCATCCATGTCCATATATATGTGTGTGTGTGTATATGTGTGCATAGATTTTGAAGATTTTGTTAGATTTAGGTGTTTGGGCCACGTTTGGAGTGCATTTAGACTTGATTTGTGTTGTTGGAGGGCCCACGAACTCACTCATGTGGGCCCCATGCTTCAAAAGTCACAGATCTATGACTGTTAGGTTTCATCGTCGCACTATTCGATCGATCGAACAAATTTATGATCTATCGAATATTTGTGATCGGTCTAACTCAACTTTCGATCGATCCAACTTTTGTGATCGATCTCATTTCTTATTTTGATCGATCGAATTTTACAGATCTCATTTACACACTTCATTCATCTTATCTTATGTTCATTCTACCTTATATATGCCCAATACCTGTGATATTCCACATTGGATGCATTTCATACTTACATTATTTAGTATGTTTTATATTCTGCCACTTGCATAAAATCATGAGATATTTTGTTTTGTCTATCTTATTTGATATACATGTTTCTATATTGTGCTTTATATTCTATATATGCTGGCACTAACTCTTGAATTTCTATTTGCAGACTATGGCTCTTGTTAAAACGGTAGCACGTAGACACCGTCACGGCTCCAGCTGCAGACTTAACGATGGCGCCGGTCCATCTCATGTCCGGGATCCTAGCCCCGAGCACACACAAAGGAGAGTCCGACAGCGGACTGGGGAGACTGCGCAGCCCTCTCATACAGATGAGCCATTACACCCTACTCTACCCTAGTCGCCAGCTCGTCCAGCATTCACTCCATCACCATCTCCACCGCATAGAGGCGCTGAGCAGCCAGCTCAGCCGGCTCCACCTGCTCAGCCAGCTCATCTACAGTACGATAGGCTCCCGCCTAAATATGCACACATGACTATCGAGCACGAGTTAGCATTTAACACCACACTCTTCTCTAGATCGATGCTGACTCGATCTGCCTATCAGGACATCATTTAGCGGGGCTTCTCAGCTATTCTTGCCCCAGTTACAGAGCTGATCTACTCGTGACTGGTACGGTTGTTCTACCAGAACCTCCGATCATCGCCGCGCACTACAGCCGAGCTCATCACCTCTATCGATGGCCATGAAATCACCATTACAGTGGATATTCTGGCCCGTTCGACTCGCTATCCACATCGATGCCCGCCAGAGCTTCAGGAAACCTATCCCAGGCTCCACAGGCCTTCTTATGCCGATATGGCGATTTTTCTCACAAGTCACCATGCCGGTGGCGAGACCTTCACCACTCGGACATTCTTGCCGGATGACCTGTGGTTTACAGATTTGGTGCTCTACCGGAACAAATACATGGCAGGACACAAGATTCAGAGGTGGGGCGACTATCTAGCAGCCCTGTACGCCTTTTATACCGACCACTGGGTGTCTATTCCTGTGCTTATCTGGAGCGTGATGAGGAAGCTCTACGATGAGTACGTCAGCAAGGAGGCGCCCGGAAGGGCCAAGTCTCTTCTATTCAGCCACCTCATCACCTAGATTTCCATTGACCAGTGTTATCCCATCCACCCGCAGGAGGACACTGAGAGAGGTTCCTGTCACTTCCTCAAGAAGGACTGGGACAAGAGCTATAGAGCTATTATCACTCGCCTGCAGATCCATGTCGTACTGGCGGCTGCAAAGTTGGAGTTAGAGGAGGAGGCAGCAGCACAGACAACCCCAGCACCAGCAGAGCCAGCAGCAGCAGCTCCCGTAGCGGACGATGTACCAGTCGATCCAACTGCCGAGCATGATGACATTGATATAGACATTGACTTGGAGCATACAACAGATGACGCAGCTCATCATTCTCCAGCCAGGTCACCTGTCCACGAGCAGGAGCAGACCCAGGAGCTGTCTTCTACCTCATCCATACCAGACTTGACCCCCGGCTTCGGAGTGCGTCTACAGACGCTCGAGGACGCTGTTGTTGCCATCAGATCTGACCTCACGGCCCACAGAGCGGAGTTCGCTACCTTCCGCACGGATGTCGCGACCATGTTCAGAGATTTATCCAGAGACATCCGCGGAGCTAGACCTGCCTGTCTTACCTCATCTTCCTGAGCTTATAGTCTTTTCTATCTTATGATCCCTCTCTCCTTTTGATACTTTATTATTGTCACTGTATTATTTTTACAGCTGGTCTGTCAGCTTTGATATTTTTTTTGTACCTGCACTTTCTCTATTTTATATATCTATTTTTGCTATGGATGTCATATGATTATATTTTCATATCTGTATGTTTGACTCCATCAGGTGCATCACAGTGACTTCAGTGAGAGAGTGTTACCCAATTTCCAAGACCACCCTTATACCTCTCTTATTTCGTTATCTATTTATCCCATTTACACTTGCATGTTCACTGTGCACTGATTATCCCATTTTGTTATCTGATAAGTTTATCCAAGCGCCAATTTTCAGGACCACAGTTCATCCCAAGTTTGGGGGGGCAATGCCACCCACTTCGGATACTTCAGTTCCAATCATTCTTGCTCAGTTGCACTGGTATACTCTTTCCTTTGTTCTCTTTACACATTGAAGACATTGTGCAATTTAAGTTTGGGGGGAATGGTGCTCTACAGTGATAGTTTTAAATTCAAACTTTTATCATGACTCGTGTATTTGAGGGATATTTCTATGATTGGTCCATACCTAGCTATGATTTTGATCTTTTGAAGACTATATTGCTTAAAATTTAAAAATTGCTTGACTTGAGAGTCCAATACTCCTTGTATGGCTTATGAATGTCATTTAGGAGTAAATTTTTCGAAAGATTGATATCTTGTTTGCACTTGTGGTCCACATCATCTTGATTTTGTGATTGTTTTGAGATTCACTTTAGTCTTCTACACTAGCACTGGCACACACTAGCATTCATTTGTGGGGTACATGCTTTGTTAATTATTGAATTGGTTATATCCCAATTGAGCTAGTAGTGCATTGAAAGCTTTCATTCTCGATAAAGGTGGATAACAACCCCTTTTCACTAAGTAGCCAGAATTCTAGCCTTATCAAGCACTGAACTTCTCGCACCGAAAGGTGGAAGGCCCAAACTCTAGGTTAATAATTGTTTAATAAATAAAAAAAAAGTAACAAAAGTGAGGACTTCTCTTAAAAATTGAGAAGTGGGAAATGATTAGATGGTTGTTGTCTTGATTTGTAGCCTATTTGATTTGAGCTTGTAAGTCCGTAGGGGTGTTTGAACACCTAGTGCCCTAAAGCCGTCTGGTTTGGGAGTCATTGACATAACGCTCGACCTCATGAATCACTAGAAAGCTTAGTAGATCAATATATTGCACTATGCTTCCATCTTTGATCCTCTAAAAAAAAAAAAAATAAATAAAATGAAATGAGTGAAAAGAATAAGCGCACCTAGAACAATAAAGCTTTAATAAAAGGTCCACTTTTTGTCTTGATGATCGGTACTAGATTTGTGTGCTAGTTTGAGGGTAAGGATGTGATTAATTCTTTAGTTGTCTAAGATAGCAACACATTGATGCCGGTCCACTCAAAAGAATTCTAGAGTTATTTTGATTTGCATGATCATTTTCTTGATGTGTGGAGAACCATACTTGCTTGCTTGATGTTGAGATTTTGGGAGATTGCTTGGAAAGGGTTAAAAAATTGCATACTTGAGGTAGTATTCTCCCAATGCTTGTTTGCAATTTTGGTACCTCTTTTGAAAAAATGAGCTTAATGTTTGTGGGTACCATTTTTGGAAACCCTCACGAGACTTTACTCGTCCACTAGGGGTAACCTAGGGGTTTAAAAGGCTTGTTGCATTTTCTAGAAAAACACGAAGAAGAAACCCCCCCCTAAAATCACATTTTCTATTCAACCATGTTGAAAGAAGAAATTAAAACTGATGTGAAAAGTTTAGAATGCCCCTAGATCAGATTATGCAACAAAATTTCAAAATGAGTCCATAGGAGGCTCATTTCACCAAAGAAGAAGGTTTGCCCGGAAACGACCATGCACGCAATTGTAACTTACTTATTTGGATACGCTACAATGGTCCATGGCTTAAAAATATCACCGATACAAAATCCGACCCCCAACGGGCAAAAAGACAAAATTGAACAAGAAAAGGGAAATTTGAAAACCAAAATTATCAAATGATTTTAAATTACCGTTTGGCCCTTGGCCACACTTCAAACATGATTTATAAGACCCTATGAAAGAATAAAAATGAAATTCCCACACCCGATGCAAGCATAGTGAAGCAATGACTCGACATTTTTCAATATTTTCATAATATTTTAATGAAGTTAAAAGTTATATAGGATACAAATTAGATGTTATTGGCCAATGGCCTCATCTCATACATGTCAAATATATTGTAAAGAGTGTACTTATGTACACATTACAAAAATAGAATCAAATTTACACATTTTGACATATAAAGCTATAAATGGCATTTCAAGCCAACATTTACAAGAAATGAGAACTTCAAGTCTACAAATCATCCAAGCATGATGTGAATCCCGAATCTTGATCCCGGTACCTGAAAATGTCCCCACTACGTGGGTGAGTAATATAAAGCTACTCGTAGGAGATGAGCATGCATCGACCTAGCATTTTACAATTATATCACCTTAAGGTGAAACATGTCAAAGGGGCTCATGTCACCTAACGTCTATGTCAAGTGAGACTCAGGGATCATCCTAAGCTACTCATGCAATTTAAAGTGAACAACGGCATACAAGTATACATGCTCAAGTATACTAAACAATGTTAAACATGTTATACAACATACAAGCATACATTTCCAAGTATATTAAACCACATTAAGACAAGTCATGCAATGTCTAAGCATATTTACACAAGTATGCATTTTATATGAAAATCTCGTAAATCAAGTACACCGACACAAGTATACTAAGCTAAGAAAGATACGCCAAAAACAAGTATGCACGGCACAAGCATACTAAATGAAATCTAAACTCACAGAGCAAGCATACAAGTTCAAGTACACTATATGAGATCTAAATGCACAAAACAAGTATACAGTTTCAAGTATACTAAGTAAGATTCAAATATCCAAAGCAAGCATTAATTCTCAAGCTATAAGTAATCCATGATTAACAACTTGAAATTGAATGCGAAATCAAAATAGAAAGACTAGGACATGTGGTCACTAGACCAAGCAAGTGTTTTCAGGTAATTACAACCCACAAGGCACTACCTAGTGCGCACATGCATAAGTTATTCCAGGCAATTACAACCGACAAGGTACTACCTAATGTGCACTTATGACTTAGAAGACTCTTGTCTCCGTACTAGAGCCAAACCCTAGCCATCACGTGAAATATGTCCTTACAAGCTTTCCAAAATCAATAAGTCCAAAACTTATACAAAAATCAATAAGTTAGACCAAACTTATACCAAATCCACTAGTGCTTAAAACCATCTTCCATGCACATATAAGGTTGAATCCACACAAACCATGTCCTATAATTCAAGTCTAGATAACATATGACATGTCAAGCCTCCAATATGCAATTTATACACCAAAACAAGAATATTTTACAACAATTGAACCACATTACCACACTAAGCCACAAGTACTAAATAAGTTCCAATTTAGTAACTAGCTTCCAAGGTAAACAATTGTAATATTCTAACAAGCTATACACCTACACAAGATATATCTAAACAAGCTATGCAAGTTAATGATATTCTATATCATGCTAAGTCCAATTACCATTTCAAGATGTCTCAAGTACTAATTCTACATCAAATTAGTAACATGCTCACAAGGTGATTAAATAAACCACATTTCAAGGGATTATCAACCTATTACCTCTAATATCAATTTAGGTGACCAACACACTTAAAATAAAATTAATTAAGCTCATTAATTAATTTTTCTCTAGATTTTTAAACATATCTAAATGTCCTCAATTTAATATATGTTAAAGAACTCACCAAGGCCTACTTTAATATCACATTACAAGTTGATTCCATACTTGATACAACTAGGTGAATTAAACTTTCACAAAAGATAAATATTAAATAAAATTTGCAATTCTTATTCAAATAACCCCAATTTAATATATATCAACCACCATACCAAGGCCTAAATTTCTAGTATGCCACAATTTAATTCTAAGCTGCCTAACATCATGAGAATTAAATCTTAAACAAAGAAAATAATTAAATTAAATTCTAAAAACTTGAACAAGGCATGCTCACAAGTTATATATGCTTGTAAAACAATCAATACAATAATAATATAATCCTAAGACACCCCCTACCTCAATTTGAGATGAAAATCTCAAAAGCCATCAAAACGAAACGGCTCCGAATCTGACAATACTTCGGGGTTTCATCGGGGACAACGCCATGAACGATAAACTCCAAAGAGGACCCATGAAAATCACAACTTTACTTCAAAACCAAACTCAAAATTTGGCCAAAAATGGGTTCTAATAAGAGTGAAAGAAGCGCGTAGTCAACACGAACACAAAACGCAAAGGCCCTACTATGTTCTGACAAAGAAATGAAGTTCAAATGAGGAAAGAGAAGGTGGCAGCCTCCCTTGGGCTGCCATGGAAGCTTTAGGGCTTGCAAGAGAGTGGGGAAGATGAAAAAATAAAATATCTCATCCCCCTTTTATAGAAATCTCAAAAAGTGCCCCAAACAGGCCCCGCCGGGTCCGGAATAGTAAAATTTGAGCAGACGCACTCAAATGATGAAACTCTATGAATGAAAAAGATTCAAAATGAGAAAATAAGAATAATGGAAAAAACGGCGTCAAAAATCAAGTCCCGAGCAGAAAGTTATGCCACAAACAAGTTTGGCACAAATTGGGGCCAAAAACCCTGAAACTGGAAAACATCGACCAAAAGGGACTTCTAAGAGTTTACGACTCGATGAAAAGTGAAAATGAATCCCGTATGAGGATCCAAACTCAAAACAAGATAATTTGCAACAACTTTCATTAATTGCACAATGGCCCCCACAAAAAGGGTTAACTACAAAACTGCCCCAGAATGAAAATATCTTCCAAAAGATATTTTCTTAGATACCCCTGAAATAAAATATCTTCAAAAGATATTTACGAAAAATACCCCAAGAAAAGAAATTAATTTCAAAGAATTATACATCAATGCCCCTATGGACACCGAGAACAACCAGAGTACTTTCCTACAAAAGTAAAGATACGTATTTCGTGGAAACCACTCACGATAAAGATACGTGAAGTCAAAAACCAACTCCGAGTATAAAAAGTGAGGTTTTGCCAACAAAGTGACAAACGGGGAAAAGACGAAATAGGGAAAAGGACGAAATAGGAATAAGGACAAAAAGTGAATAGTGTCGAAAAATGAAAATTATGGAAATAACTCGGTCCTCAAAGGAAGTTGTCAATCCATGGAAAAGAGTCTCAGATACCATTTTCGAGCACTCAAGACGACACTAAGTGACGAAAAACCATCCACAGAAAAGAAAAGATAATGGAAAAAATTTATCCGCAAAATTTGAGGAAAAAGGAAAAGGAAAAAAATGACCCGGTCATTACATTCATTTCTCTCAAATTTTAGGGTGTGGATTCCATTGAACGCATTGACCTTAACTCTACTCCAGAACCAAAAAATATGACAGATAAAGCAACAACTCATCCTCCTCCCATAGCTCCTGCAAGTAGGACCAGATCTTACTATCGGCAAAGTAAGTTTTTTGCCTTTGTTTTTCTCATATAAACTTGTATTTTGTTTAGATACTTACTAACATAAACTTCAGGGGCACACTCCACTATACCAGAGAAATCAATACTTGCCAAGTCTGAAGAAACCCAATTTGATCCTTATGTCCTTATTCAAAGTATACCCTCAATGTCGACTACCCTAGTAAGTCAGCTAATCTTCTTTTTATTTTATTGAATTTATGTTAAAGTTCTAACAATCTTTCCCCAGGAATCAAAGAAAATAAAGAATCTCAAAACAGTGGGAAGAAAACCTGTGAAGAAAGAAAGGGCGAAAAGGGACTTTGTGTTGACTGATGATGAGGATGGAGAAGAAATAGTGATTAAAAAAGTTCAAGTCTCCACTACAACTCCCAAGGTATAACTATTTATTAACTGGACTTGTAATATTCCATTGACATTAAACTTGAAACAAAACCGATTTTGTTATGCAGGAAGATACACCTCAATCAAAACAACGATTAAACTCAAAGAGTGGTGCCAAAGAAAAAATTAAATTATCTGAAGAGCAAGAATAATTCTCTCTTGAAAGAACCATTTCATCTACCACTTCTCAGCACCTAGCAGCAGCATCTCCTACGGTTGAACATATTGAAGATTTTGATGAAGTAAATTACTAAACTCTAGCTACACAGCACTTATTACTTTGAACTATAGAATACTAATTTAAAGTGTCTCAAGTACTGAAGAACATTGTTCCCCTTGCTACTTCTGCCAGTGCTAACCTTAGTTCCCCTTTTATTACCTTGGACTCTTTCTTTGACTCTGTGTTTGACTCATTAGACTCTGAACCAGTTGTGGCTCCAACCGAGGATATCACTGAAACTCCTGTGGAAGTGATACAAGCTATGAAATTATTATCTCAGATGTTGGAACAAGATGTTTCTTTAATTTCTGCTTTCAAAGATGACTTAGCTCAGACTTTGTCCTTCTTAAGTAGCTATCCCGGATTTACTTCAAGTGACCAAACTTTCTTCAAAGCTTTCCAACACCAAGCTCCTTCAATGACCCGTTCTCTAACCGAATCCACCTAAACCATTAGCCATTGTGCTTCCTAGTTGCAGGAAAAATAAAAGCTTGCTTGAAAATTGAAGATGGGAAAAGAGCTACATATTTCTTTAAAGAAAGAAGTAGCCGAGCTAGATACCAGAGAGAAGAAGCTTCAAGCTGAACTTGCTCAGCTACAACTGGAGAAGATCCAACTCAGTAAGAACACAACAGAATTAAAAATATAGACAGAGATTACTGCTCTTTAATTCAAAACACTGCAAGCTCAGACACCGAAGTTGGAACAGTCCAAGAAATAGGCAGAAATTAAACTCAACCAAACCAAGGCTTCGTGGGCCAATTTTAAGGCCAAATTTGAGGATTTTCACAAGAACTTTTAGCCAATCTTGAACATTGATGGATTTTCTATCTATTATAGGTTGTAATTTTTTGAACTGTTTGAAGCAATGATGTTTGGAAATGCTAATATCTTTATTTTTTTGCTGATCTATCATATTTTCTCATAATTTGCATAAAACAAAAAGGAAAAACAACAACCGATGATGAATATAATCCAAACTAATTTGACTTAATGGAGGTTTTCTTTTCCTCCATAAGTTCAAAAATAGTTGGTTTATATTTTTTAAGGTACCTTCCATTTATTGGCCTTTCATGCACCTCATTATCCAAATCATTCAACTTATATGCTCCTCCATGTAATACTTGGTGAACCACATATGGTCCTTTCCAAGTAGATGACCATTTACTATAAGTTCTATCTACCTTTCCAGGTGGAAGAATTGTTTACCACACCATGTCACCCTTTGCAAATGATTTGAACTTCACCCTTTTTGTTATAAGCCTTTATGACCTTTGCTTTATGAACCATAAGGTGATCTAAAGCAAGTTTTTGAACCTCATCCAAATCTTCTAACTCGGTAAGCATAGCTTCGTTGTAATCAACAGGTATTAAATTGTGTTGCAAAGCTACCCTTGCCGATTTCACATTTAACTCCATTGGCAACACAACATCATAGCCAAATGTTAACCGATAAGGAGTAGTTCCTCTACTTGTCGTCTTTAAATTTCTATAAGCCCATAAGGCTTCAGAAAGGGTTTCATGCCATCTACTTGGCTTATCCTCGATCATTTTCTCGATAATTTCAATCACAACTTTGTTTGATGGTTCTGCTTGACCATTCCATTGCGCACAATAAGGGGTTGAAATTAACATTTTTACCTACATATTGCGACCAAGTTGTAATACTTCTCATTCTCTGAATACAGATCCATCATCGGCAATAATTATTTCTGGCAAACCAAATCAATGAAAGATGTGTCTCTCCAGAAATTGTATGAGAGTATTTTGTGTTATCGATATATATTCCTCGGCTTCTACCCACTTGGTAAAATAATCATTAGCTAATATAATCCACTGATAACTCTTTAATAAAGGAGGATTAATCTTGTCGATTAGGTCTATAGCCCAACCTCTGAAAGGCCATGTTTTGACTAATAACTGCATTTCTATTGCTGGAACCCACTACATTGGGCCATGCTTTTGACAATCTATACAACCCTTTGCATAGGTCATACAATCTTTTCTCATTTCAGGCCAATAATATCCTTATCGGCGTATCAACCATCTCATTTTTATGTTAGCTTGGTGAGCTCCACACATTCCTTCATGTACCTCTGCCATAATCTTTAAACCTTTAAACTTGCTAATACATTGAAATAACAAACCATCATTAGTCGATCTCCTATAAAGATTTACATCCATAAGTACATAATCGACTGCATTTCTTTTTATTTTTCGATCAGCTTTTGGAGTTAGATGTTGTAAGAACAAGATATAAGGAATCTGCCAATCATCATTATCTAGCTCGGCAATATCAGTGGCAAAGACTTCTTCCATAACTTGATTTCTTGTTTCAGCCGATGGAAGAGATTGGCGTGTGATTTTTATTACCCTTTCCTTCATACCATTCGGCGCTCTGATTCCTGAAGCAGTTTGTGCTAAATCATTAGCTATTTTATTCATGGCCCTTGGTCTATATTCCAAAGTCACACTGTGAAATTGGTTGACCAATTGGGTTGCCAATGAATAAAATGGCCTCAATTGCCAATTTAAGCATCTAAAATCTTCTGAGATTTGATTAATCACCAAACTTGAATCCCCCACAATGTGGACATCCTTAACTGACATTTCAAGTAGAATTTCCAAGCCGATAATCAATGCTTTATACTCGGCTTGGTTATTTGAGCCCCTTAAATCTAAAAAGAAAGAAAATGAAATTTGATTCCCTACTACGGGTATTATGGCTATACCAGCTCCTGAGCCTTCACTGGTACTGGACCCATCAAACATTAAAGTTCAAGGGGTCAGGAATATGGTTGCCGAGTCAATTTCATCAAATACTTATGATTCAATTTCTGATAAAGGATGATCGGCAAGGAAATCTACCAATGCTCTTCCCTTAATCACTTTTTGTGGAACATATGCAAAGTTGAATTCCATTAACGCCAGAGCCTATTTGCCAATCTGGCCTGTGATTAATGGCCTAGATAGCATATATTTTATAAGATCTATTTAACAAATAATATAAACCAAAACAGGCAACATATATACTCTTAATTTCATTGCTGCAAAATACAGAGCCAAGCATAATTTCTCAATCGGTGTATATCTACACTTGACTGGAGTTAAGACTCGACTAAGATAATATATTGTTTGTTCGCTTCCTACTTCGTTTTCTTATGCCAACATACTTCCTATAGATTCTTCACCAACTGATAAGTATAACTTTATCGGCCATTTCTTCCTCGGCCATCATGACAGGAGGACTCGACAATTACTTATTGATCTGTTTAAATACTCTCTGGTGTGTGTCATCCTATTTGAATTCTTCCATCGACTTCAGCTTAAGTAAAAGGGAAAACACATGTAACTTACCAACTGTATTAGTAATAAATCATCTGAGATAATTCACTTATCCAAGTAACCTCTGCAATTGTTTCTTGCTTCTTGGTACGCTGGCATCAATAATTGTCTTAGCCTTATTCCAATCTATCTCAATACCCCTTTAGTATACTAAGAAACCCAAAACGTTTCTTACTGATACTCTAAAGGTACACTTTATTGGATTCATTTTTAACTTATGGGCCCTCATTCTCTCAAAAGATGCTTTGAGATGAACTAAGTGCTCCTTTTTATTGTTGATTTCATTACTACATCATCGATATATACCTCCATAAACTTACCGAGCATATCATGGAAAATAGAATTCATAGCTCGCTAATATGTGGCCCTAGCATTCTTCGACATCACTACCCACTCAAAAGTTCCAATCAATCTTGGACATCTAAAAGTTGTCTTTGGGATATCCTCCTCGGCTATATAAATTTGATTATAGCTTGAGTGTCCATCCATAAAAGACATGATTTAATAATTGGAAGTCGTATCAATCAATTGATCGGCTATCGGCATAGGATACTCATCTTTTGGAGTTGCCGAGTTTATATTTTGAAAATCAACACATATTCGTAATTTGTCATTCTTCTTAATAACAGGAACTACATTTGATAGCCACTCGACATACCTTATAGTTCGAATGAAACCACCATCCAACAATCGTTCGATTTCCACCTTGACTTTATCTACCACCTCTTGAGACATTTGGTGAGGCGGCTATTTATATGGCTTGTACCCATCTTTAATGGGAACTGATGTTCCACCAGATCTCTGGATAAACCCGGCATTTCCTTAAAATTCCAAGCAAAATAATCATTGTATTCCTTTAACATGCCGATCACCTCAGTTTGTAACTCTAGTGATAATAGTGCACTAATGTAGGTTGGTCTAGGCTCTGCATCTGTACCTAAATTCACCTCCCTTAATGGATCTTGAGTTTCTACCTTAAAATTGTCAACCTTAGCTAGTGCTGATTCCAAGTCTTCTAATTGAATAGCATCCAACTTTTCATTATCGATTTGCAACTTCGGCAATATTAGTCGATAGTCCTGGCTTTGTTTTTGCTTCCTTTTCTAGCCGTTTTTCAACTACGTATGCTTATTACCTGATGCAAGCAGCCCTAAAGGCCTGCTGCCGAGCTGCTTCTCTTTTAAGTTTGGCTTCCATTGACAACTTTTTCTTCAGTTATAGCAAGCCGAGGGAGTTCTACCTTTAGCTTAGAATTTTCCTGCTGTAACTCGTCGATTTCATGATCGGCAAGACTTCTTCTCATAGTTGCCGATAGGTCTTCCATCGGTTCTTGTTCCCACAAATCTAATTAGAACACACTCCTTGTTATACAAAATATCTTCTGTTGAATAAACCTTTGCCACAAATGGTTTATCATTAGCATTCACTATTTTCACCTTGTCTCAATCCCAAAAGATCAACATCTGGTGTAATGATGACAGAATGCATATATTTGGATGAATCTAGTCACGGCCTAATAACAAATTATATGAAGCCGTGGATTCAATAATAAAAGATGCCGTGAAAGATCTTCTTCCTCCTATTTTGATGTCTAAAGAAAGAATTCCTTTAGTACTGGTTGAACCTCCATTAAACCCACAGTTGCTACATCAGTGGGAATAACATCTTTCATACTCTTGCCAAGTTTCTTCAATGTATTAGCTAGGATAACATTCAAAACTGAGCCATTATCTACCAAAACTCAGTTAATAGGTTGGCCTTCTACCTATACCTTCACATACAAAGGCCTTAATTGTTGTATCATTGCTAATAAAGGTTTCTCAAAGACTACCTTCTCTGCCGATTCTGAAGAAAGAATTGATAACTTCTGAATCGGCTAAGTTTCTTCCTCCTCGGCATGATTTTTTACTTCTGTTTCTTCTTTCTTTCCAGTATCTGCAGTTGATGCTAATGAAGCCTGGAGCATTGCGAGTAATACGAATGCCATATTACAAAACATTTTATCCAGGAAACTACCAAATTGAATTCTAAACTCATTGTTTCTTCTACCTCCTTCGGTTGATTCCTTTCTGGAATATTGACTTGCTCAACCAATTCTTCTCAACTTACCTTTTCTGCTTTTCTTTTCTCTTCGATCTTTCTCCTTTGTTCCCTGTGTTTCTAAGATCAAGTTAGTCCTTCATTCAGATGTTGCTGAACTCTAGGAAACTTTGGGTGATTAACTCGAGTCCATCTGTCTTCGGCCTTGTCTATCCTTGGCCGTATAGTTCGCACTTTAAAGGAATCGTCACTCTTTTGCACCCAAATTTCTGACTAGACTGGTGAGCGTCTTTTAAAACTGGGATGTCGATATTGGAAATGGAATTGGCCAGATATATATTCTTTCCGATTTATGGAGGGAAAAATCCCCACCAATCATAACACACCATATGGCAACAGAAGAGCAGCCTATTACTAACACCCAAAAGCCCACTGTACACATAAATTTTGTTCTCTGCAAATAAAGACAAAATATGGGAGCAAATAGAATATTTTATTAATTTATAAAGATGGAGTACAATCCCGTGTAATAATATTCCAAAGAATAAGGTCCTCTGATTCGATCTCCTTTTTGGTTGGTTGGATCCAAGGGCTGCACGAGCTTGATCTTAAATCACCGTGGAATTTAGATGAAGAACGACACGTCTTTGGTTGTGCTTATTGTTGATCACCGTGGAATTTGGATAAAGAACGGCATGATTTAATGTGCTTGTTGTTCTTCGTCTTCAGAGAGGATTTATTGAATTTGGTGAAGAACGGCACAACTTTGGATGTGTTTGTGTTCTTTGCCTTCAGGTTTGCCACCTAGATTTCTGGCCCTCTAGATTACTGATTCCCTCAATTTCTAGACTTTCTGGATTTTTGAGTCTCTGGATTTCTGGACTCTTAATGTGTGTACCTCTTATTCCTTCCTCTGGGCCTCTATTTATAAGCTTATTGGGTTGATAGGATGATGACACATGTCATCTCTTGATAAGGATAAAATTATAACTGGGCCGGGCCGGTTATATTATGATAATTATCCTTAAAAATAATTATTCCAAATATATTTTATTAGGAATAATTATCTGTTTATTTAACCATCTAGGTTGGGTTAGTTAAATAATTTAAGTGGACCAAGCTTGGGCCAATTAAATAACTTAATTAAACATTAGGCCCATATTTAATGGGTCAATTTGTCAAAACTAAAGCCCACTAAAATTTTAGTGTCTACAAATTGCCCCCACTTCTAGTTACAAATTTGACAGGACTTGTTTCTTTTTTCAAATGGGACTTGAAGTATCCAACTTTTCTTCTTTTTTTTTTTTTTTTTTTTGGTTTCCTTCCCTATCCAACTTTAGATTGTAAGATTTCCTCTTTTACTTTTCTATCCAACTTTGGATTGGAATTTTACTTTCTTATTTAAACTGAATTATACAAATCCCAATACACACAAGAGATATTTTGTTGCCTATATATACCACCAATGTTATAAGTTTTGCCATCAATTCTAAAGTTTCTAAAGACTTGTTAGATTGCGATCTTTGCTTGAATAATCGGTATGATATTTCTTTTTTTCTTTTTTTTCCTTCCTTTTTTCTTTTTCTTTCCTTTTTCTCTTTTTTTTTTTACAAAATTTTTTTATTTTTATTTTTTCACGTATTTTTTTTTCTTCTCTCTTTTTTTTTTCTTTCCTTTTTTTTTTCCTTTCCTTTTTCTTAATTTTTTTTTTCTTTCCTTTTTTCCCTCTTTTTTTTTTCCCACTTTTTTTTTTTTCACGACTTCTTTTTTTTTGAAAGGCTTGATTGGGTATAGCAACTTGATTTTGCCAGCCATTGTAGAAATTGAAATCGTCCTTCTAGACAACACCGATCAAGCTTCAAATTTGTTTGTTGTTCCATTATGGTGGTATTCAAGTGTTTTATGAAGCAAAAGATGACTATCTTAGAGAGTGAAATTAGTTGAAGAAGCCAAGGAACCACATTAAGCGTATCTGACTCACTTCTCGATCGGAATGACATTCATATGCCTAATTTTGACAATGAACATTGTTCTTCTCATTGGACACACATTCAAATGCCTGATCCCGGCAATGAGCATTGTTCTTCTCATTGTACACGCAAGGCTACAGGCAACCTCACTAACTTTGGTCTTGATCAGATTAATGAAGAATCCATTGTCTCGGAAGCCTTGATATTAAATTCTTCACTTCATGAGAGAGTTATTGAGAAAAACCAATTTTCACTCTTAAGTCTCAATGTTCAGGCGAAGGAAGTATCATGGAGCATTCCTTGTATACTTTCTGCTAAATTGCCACACACCGAACTATATTGGGAGTGGTTAGAAGATGTCTTGGAGCATTTCCATGACTTTCTATCAAAACAACAACTATATGGTGCTCTATTTGCCTCCCTATTTTCATATGATCGCCATGAAAATGTATTCAAAGCATTCCTTGAATGTTGGTGCCCAGCCACTAATATTCTTCATGGTTCTATCGGTGAGCTATCTTCATATGAGCACCATCGAGATGTATTCAAAACATTCCTCGAATGTTGGTGCCCAGCCACTAATATTCTTCATGGTTTTATCGGCGAGCTTTCTTCATATGATCACCATGGAGATGTATTCATAGCATTCCTGGAATGTTGGTGCCCAGCCAGTAATTTTTTTCTTCGACACTTCAGCAGAAAGCCAAATTTCTCTTTCAGCAATACCTCGGCGGTGAGCAGAATTATTTTTTTCCTCAATGACACCTTAACGGAAAGCCAAATTTCTTTTTCAATAATACATCGGCGGTGAGCATATATTTTTTAGCAATACCTCGACGGAAAGCCAAAATTTTCTTTCAGCAACACCTCGACGGCGAGCAGAATTTTTTTCTTTCAACGACACTTCACTGGTGAGTCAAAATTTTGTTGCAACACCACCTTGGTGATCAACCAGATTCTTCAGCGATGCCTTGGCGGCAAACCAAATTTCTCTTTCAGTAATACCTCAGCGATGAGTAGAAATTTTCTAGGCAGCTACAGTTTGGCGACGAACCAATTTATTTCTTTGCAGCTACACTTTGTAGGATTAAAATTTCTTTTGTAGCTACAACTATGACGATAGACCAAAATTCTTCTTTACAGCTACACTTTGGCGGCGGGCTAAATTTCTTCCTTGCAGCTATACTTTGGTGGCATGCCAAGTTGACAGGTGCAACGAGAACTTTTTGATATCGCATGATGAGTGACTTTGCCATTTTGCAACTTAGAGGAGTTTTTTTTATTTTTTTTTATTTTTAATGGTGGACTGAACTTGGAACAGGCCTCTAAGATGCCTACGTACCCTGAATAGGGATCAAGTCATCCTGTAGTTCATTTTTTTTCTTCTTCCAGACAGTTTATACTCGTATCAAAGAGTTCTTGATTTTTTTTTTTTTTCCAGATAGACAATTTAAACTCACCTCAAGGAGTGTCATTTTTTTTTTTTTTTTTTTGGGAGACAGTTTAAACTCGTATCAAGGAGTTCTTAATTTTTTTTCAAGTAGACAATTTAAACTTGTGTCAAGGAGTGTCATTTTTTTTTTTTTTTTTTTGGGAGACAGTTTAAACTCGTATCAAGGAGTTCTTAATTTTTTTTCAAGTAGACAATTTAAACTCGTGTCAAGGAGTGTCATTTTTTTTTCCAAGAGACAATTTAAACTCGTATCAAGGAGTTCTTGATTTTTTTTCAAGTATACAGTTTAAACTCATGTCAAGGAGTGTCATTTTATTTCAGGTAGAAAGTTTAAACTCGTGTCAAGGAGTGTAATCTTTTTTTTTTTTTTTTTTTGGAGACAATTTAATCTCGTATCAAGGAGTTCTTGATTTTTTTTTCAGGTAGACAGTTTAAACTCGTGTCAAGGAGTTCTTGATTTTTTTTCAAGTATACAGTTTAAGCTCGTGTCAAGGAGTGTCATTTTTTTTTTCAGGTAGACAGTTTAAACTCGTGTCAAGGAGTGTCATCTTTTTTTTTGGGACACAATTTAAACTTGTATCAAAGAGTTCTTGATTTTTTTTCAAGTAGACAGTTTAAACTCGTGTCAAGGAGTGTTATTTTTTTCTTAGGTAGATAGTTTAAACTCATGTCAAGGAGTGTCACTGACAGTTTAGGCTCGTATCTGGGAGCACTTCAATTTTTATTACTCTTTAACTTTGCAAGAATCAGACGGCAATCAAAACCTATACTGAAGGGTATGGACTGTCTCGTCGTTACTTTAAGGATTTTCTTCTTGGTTTCCTTGACTTAATACCCCCTTTGATTTAGTACTTTCAGTTGAAGTCATTGTTGTAGCATGGTGCATTTCTTGATGCAAGTCTCTTGAGTTGATGCTTATAATGAAAGATGATGCTACTTTGTCATCCGAGTTAAAAAGTATATTGTCTTCTTCTTCTGACTTACTTCTCTCATCTTCTTGAAGGTTGTCGGGTATATCTGGAACATTTTTCCTAGCACCATGATTTTCCATGCTAAGCTCCATGTCGTGGGCCCGAGTAACAAGCTCTTCAAATGTGCGAGGCTTAATCCCTTGTAGGATGTAAAAATGCTCCCAGCGCATGCCTTGCATACATACTTCAACTGCAAAATTTCAGATAAAAAATCCTTGTAGTCAAGACTTAGAGCTTGCCAATGGTTGATGTAGTTAACCACGGGTTCATCGTTCATCTGTTTTGTATTTGTAAGCTCCAGCATACCTACAATATGACAAGTGCTGTAGAAACGGTTAAGAAATTCTCGTTCCATCTAATCCCAACTGTCAATACCTCTAGCTTTGAGGTCTGTGTACCAATCAAATGCATTCCCTTTGACGGAACGAACGAATTGCTTGACAAGGAGATCTCTGTTTGTACCAGTATTGCCGCAAATTACTACACAGTGTGCGACATGTTGCTTGCGATTTCTTTTTCCGTCAAATTGTTGAAGCTTTGGAGGTTGATACCCAACCGGCATTTTTAAGATGTCAATTCTTTCCGTGTAAGGCTTTAAGCATATGCGAGCACTTTGAGGAACGCCACTGTATTGTTCGTTTATGCAATTCACTATCATGTCTTGAAGTTGTTAGACAGCAAGTGAGGTAACGGAGATAGCTTCAATTGTTGGATTAGCAGATATGTCATTTTGATCATTGAGTGTTTTTTGACATGGAATTAGAATGAGAAATTCGGCCTTGGCTTGACTCAGTATTGTTGTTACGTATTTTTAACTTTTCTGTTAGCAAGGCAATTTTCAGATCTTACTCCTTGAGAGAGTGTTGTAGTTTTTCAATTACACGAGCCATAGTCGTCAATTGTTCTTTGTATGAGGAGTACTCAACTCCTCATCATGACTGGCATAGTGATAGAGTCATAAAAAATCTTTGGCCTTGGGTGGACCAACTTTGGGTGGACTAGCCTTGATCTTGAACTTGTGACTGGAGTAACCTTTGAGGTTATAGGAACCTTCCTCTTTACCCCCAGCGAGGTGAAGGCAATATGAGTTTGAGTTATTCCTTTGATAGATTTGGCGGAATCGACTCTCATTGCATTGTGCTATCTTTTGGCAGGAACGGATGATTTGACCATACTCCACATCATTGAACTTGCAAAGGTGTTTGTACCACTTAACGAAGTTGCAACCTTCTTGCCACCTTTTGTGATGGTATTGATGTTGTCCGTCATGACCACGATGTCTTTGGTGGTATTCTTGCTCTTCGTCTGAATCTCATTGGAAGTCATAGAATCTGACGATGAATTTATTGAGGATTTGATGTAGGAGAAAGAGATGAGAGGCAGAGGATGTCCCACTGGGCGTGCCAGAAATTTGTACACACAAATTTTGTTCTCTACAAATAAAGACAAAATATGGGTGAAAATAGAATATTTTATTAATTTATAAAGATGGAGCACAATCCCCTGTAATAATATTCCAAAGAATAAGGTCCTCTGATTCGATCTCCTTTTTGGTTGGTTGGATCCAAGGGTTGCACGAGCTTGATCTTGAATCACCATGGAATTGGGATGAAAAACGGCACGTCTTTGGCTGTGCTTGTCTTTTATCACCGTAGAATTTGGATAAAGAACGGCACAATTTGATGTGCTTGTTATTCTTCGTCTTCAAAGAGGATTTGTTGAATTTGGTGAAGAACGGCATGACTTTGGATGTGTTTGGTGTTCTTCGCCTTCAGGTTTGCCCTCTGGATTTCTGGTCCTCTGGATTTCTGATTCCTTCAATTTCTAGACCTTCTGGATTTTTGAATCTCTGGATTTCTGGACCCTCAATTTGTGTACCTTTTTCTCCTTCCTCCAGGCCTCTATTTATAGGCTTCTTAGGTTGATAGGATGATGACATGTGTCATCTCCTGACAAGGATAAAATTATAACTTGGACGGGCCGGTTATATTATGATAATTATCCTTAAAAATAATTATTCCAAATATATTTTATTAGGAATAATTATCTATTTATTTAACCATCTGGGCTGGGCTAATTAAATAATTTAAGTGGACCAAGCTTGGACTAATTAAATAACTTAATTAAATATTAGGCCCATATTTAATGGGTCCATTTGTCAAAACCTAAGCAGATGAGCGCTGAAAAGTGCACATTTAAACTCCTTAAGCTCGAATATTCTAGGACCTTTATCTATCTTACTTTCCCGTTTTAGACTAATTTCATGTTATTGCCTTTTTCAGGTGCTTATCCCCAAAATAAGTCAATTCAGCCAAATTAGAGCATAAAAGAAGCAATTTCAAGCTGAATAGAAGAATAGAGCAAAGTGGAATCAAAGTGGTGGAAATCGGCAAACTTCGATCGATCAGGAATATTTTTAATTAATCTCATATTGATCGATCTCACCTCACTAAGATGGATCAGACCCCTGGTCCTTATCCTCAAAGAAATTCTATCTTCGATCGATCCAACTTCCTTCAGATCGATCGAGCTTCCTTGATCTTATCCCCACCTACCACTCTTGTCTTTTTCCCAAAATATCCAAAAATATCTCAGAGATTTGTCGTATTCCAAAAAGGCACAGCCAAGGATTGATCGATCTGGCCTAACTTTGATGGATCTGGCCACAATTCGATCGATCTCATCTGAATTCGATCGATCGAACCTCCTTAAGTCCGAATTAAAACAGAGTCCAACTCATTACAAGATGGCTCATGGTGCAATCATTGAAGGGGCCCTAGTGCACGAGACCTGACCATTGAGTGTGACACTTAAGCTACCTATATGAGGATTTTGAGCCATTTTTACATCATATCTCACCATAACTTAGATATCTCATCATATCTTCATATCTCAACAAATCTCATATTATCTATCTTGGAGAGGGGGCTAAACTTAGAGAGACATATACTATTTTTGGGAGTTCTTCCATTCTTCTAGGATTTTCATCAAGAAGAAGAGTATTTCTACCATGGAGATGGCCCTTGAGGGTTGGATGACTACATCAATGAGTGGCTAAACATTTTCTTGGGGCTAGAGTTAGCCCTAAGCATGCCTTCTAGACCTTAATGCTTTGTATTTTGAGGGGATTTGTGTTGTAATCTTGTCTTGACACTTGATTTATATATAAATCTTGTTCTTATAATGATTTGTGTTGATTAATACTTCCAATTAATCATTTCATTCTATCCATATGTCTATGTATGCTAGAGTAGATGTTCATGTGTTTATCTCTTGGTTTTGTGATATTGATGCATGTCTATGTGTATTGATGCTATGAATCTAGAGATTGTCAAGGCATAGGTGCTTAAATAGAATACTCTTGTGGTTTGTTTGATGGGTCATAGTCATTTCTTGATGGATTGTGCCTCTACCTTAGTTTAATTAGTTTAATTTTCATGTCTTTAGCTTAGAAGTAATGTAGTTGCTTTACTTTCTTAGATGTGAGGACAATCCATGCTTGTTGTTTGATGTTCCATACTTATGAATGCAAGTAATACAATTCTCTATCTTGTTAGTGTGTTGATTGTGAGCTTAAAGGAAGGAATAATGGCTTAGTTTGATATATTGTGTTATTCATTAGGTTATTTAGACATTATATGCTTAATTAGTCAATCAATGCTTGTTGATTCAATCAATCACACCTCTTTATATTGCAACACATGTTTCCCCTCATTCATTACACATTGAGTGTCTAGAATGGTGATATTTAGTGGTAACCTCTAGATCCCAAGACCTTTCTCTCTTGCTCTCTACCCTTTTATTTACTTTAGTAATTTAGTATTGAATTCATTTACATTGTAGTTTAATTAACCAATAAAACACCTTTTGATCATTCAACCTACTAATCCGACCTTGTTTCCATATCAACATAACCCCCAACCCATTTGGACAATCCCTACTCACCTTAGCTATATTAGTAGTTAGAGGTAGTAGTGGCACTTCTAAATTTAAACTTGGCCACACTTTTATTGCAACTTTGTTGGTGCTAGCGACGACATCACACCAAAAGCCCACTAAAATTTTAGTGTCTACACCCATCATCAGTTAAAGGCCCAACAACAAAAATCATACACGTATGTCAACTCAACCCGATCAAATAAAAGAAGCTCCACTTGACATAGAAACCAATAGATAGCCCAATCTCGGCAAGCCCATAAGTCCATAACGCTTGCCATAAAAATATACATACGATCAATAAGCATAAATACCCATGTCAGGGAATAAAGCCAAAAAAATGGCTCCATGTAATTCTCTGAGCAAGGCTTATAAATAGAGCATGAATAAGAATGAAAAGATATCGAATTCCCATCACTGTTTTTTTCCTCAAAAGTTGTTTGTTGTCTCATTAATATTTTGTGTATTTCTTCTTGGTTTATTTCTTTAAGTGTTTGGATGTGAGAAATTGCACCTACACTTTGGCACCGTCTGTGGGAATTCGATACAAAAAATCCATTTTTTACTGCTTACATGCGGCATTGATCCAGAATGGCAACAGGATCAGACGTCGCACAACCATAACAACAAGAAACCATGCAGAAAATACGTGAAGAGATGCAAGTGCAACTTGACGTCCTTCGACAAGCCAATAAAGCCAATATTGAGCAGATCAACGCACTGAGACAAGCTCAAGAAGCCATCATGGTACAAATCAATATTCTACACGAGGAAAACAAAAAACTACGGGGTGACGCTCGGCGGAATAACCCACCAATCGACCCTCAACCCGAACGTCAGAATGAAAATCCTCCTCTAGAGCCAGGTCCCGATAACCCTCCTCCCCAGTAGAGGGTTCCACGGCAACAGCTCAACAGAACATTGGACGATGCCAACGATGCAGTAA
This sequence comes from Cornus florida, assembly GCF_030987335.1. NCBI lineage: Eukaryota > Viridiplantae > Streptophyta > Magnoliopsida > Cornales > Cornaceae > Cornus > Cornus florida. The sequence continues at coordinate 30,413,415 of NW_026775572.1, forward strand.
GTTAATCTTACATTTTAGGACACTCCACTATGTAGGGACCTCAAACCACTAAGGTCCATCCATCAGATGATGCTAATTCAGGTATAAAAGAAGCATAGGACCCAGCAACTAATCAACCGCCTTCAGGGAGTGACTTCATCGCCAGACTCTAAAAGAAAATGGATGAGCGAATCAAAGGGTTGAAGGCCTAAACACCCGAAGACATGGTGAGGGAATTCACTGTATCAATAGTGAAAACTCCTTTTACGAATGAGATAGAGCTAGTCCGAGGCCTAAGAAATTCACAATGCCAAAGTTTATCAAATTCAATGGAACCGAAGACCCCCTCCAGCATTTAAACCATTAAACTTAGGAAATGACTCTAGAGGCGTACAACGATCCGTTCATATGCAAAATATTCCCATTTAGTCTGACGGGGTTAGCCCTGGAATGGTTCAAAAATCGCCCATACAAGTCAATCTCAAACTTTGAATCATTGTGTGTAGCATTTCTGGCTCAGTATTGCAAAAATAAGAAATAGAAAAAACCATTGTCAGTCTCTCCACGATTTGGTAGATGAAAGGAGATGGCATACTAGCCTTCCTCACTCGATTTAACATGGAATCCTCTGGCATTCTAGATTATAATCAAGATACAGCCATAGAAGCATTCAAGATAACCATGGTGCAAGGCTCACGTTTCTACTCTTCCCTGGGGAAAAAAACTCCAACTAACATGTCAGAGTTGAACTCACGAGCACAAAACTACATCAGACTCGAGGAAAATGAGGTAACCAGGCAGCAGAGGGTGACTTTGGTCGCTATGGAAAGCCGACCAAAAGAGCAACCAATCACGTCAAAGAACCCCCGAGCATCGAAAAAATAGCCCTCGAAAAGAAATCTCAAACGGTCAAGAAGGTCACACCTCTCAAAGTAATGAAGGCCAGACTGTATTAAGAGACTAAGACTAGAAACATCTTTTAGATCCCACCACTGATCAGACAACCAATGGAACAAAGAGACTAAAGTAAGCATTGTGCATTTCATAGTGATTTCGGCCACTTAACCAATGATTGCAAGAGCCTGAGAAGGCAAGTGTAGGAGCTAATAGCCAAAGGTGAATTGACAGACTACCTAGTAAACCCGCAATAACAAAGACAACCTGAGTGAACCCGGACGACTCCAAAAGGCTATGGCAAAAAACCATCCTATCCAAGTAATCAATAAGATTCATGGCCATCCAGAGGAGGACAAGCAACCCGAGCCTATAAGTTACGAAAGATTGGCGAAATCAATGCTGTTGGCTATAGACCCAATCCAACACATGTTTCCTTTCATGAGGGGGATCTCAGAAGGGTACAACACCCACATGAAGACCCATTAGTAATCAGCTTGCTAGTGGCTAATTGCTTGGTCAGACGAGTGCTGATTGATCCCGGTAGCAGCGCTAATTTTATAGCAAAGTAGACTTTCGATCAGTTAAAATTGGCCACAGATCAAATTCGCCCCATCAAAAACCCTTTGGTAGGGTTCGATGGAAGAAGAGTGGAGCCCATAGGTGTAATTACACTATCCGTCACTGCGGCTAAAAGATCTCTGAAAGAGAACTTTGTGATTGTGGATATTCATCCAACCTATAACCTGTTAATGGGCCGAGGGTGGATCTACCACATGTAAGGAGTCCCATCAACTCTACATCAAATCATGAGATGTGTTGGCCCAAATAGCAAAGAGGTCATCGATATCTGGGGAGATCAAGTGACAGCAAAGGAATGCTACCACACAACAATTTGTCCAATTGGTAAGGGCAAACAACTGCAGAAATAGCAATTACTGGGCTCTTCCTCTCCCAAAGAGAAAGAGGAGCAAGAAGAGGAACATTCGACTGAAGAGCCCCTAGAGGCCTGCAGATAGTCGCATAGAATGAATACAAGCTAACCTATATAGGGACACTCCAATCAACCCAAGAGAAAAAGGAGCTGACAGAAATTTTAAGTCAGAGTGCCGATATCTTCGCTTAGAATCATTGGGACATGCTAAGAATTGACTCACGGACAGCCTGTCATAGCCTGAACATGGACCCAAGCCACCACCCAGTGAAGCAGAAGTAAAGAATATTCACTCCTGAAAGAAGCAAAATCATTGCTGAGGAGGTCAACCGACTTTTAGAAGTGGGGTTTATCAAAGAAGTCTAGTACCCTCAATGGTTGTCGAACGTAGTGGTTGTCCAAAAAAAGAATGGCAATTAGAGAATATGCATCGACTTCACCAACTTGAACAAAGCCTGCCCGAAAGATAGCTTTCCATTTCCCAAAATTGATAAGATGGTAGACATTACGACCAGGTATGTTTATTCACATTACGACCAAATCTCGATGAACCTTTCGGATGAAGAGAAGACTTCTTTCATTACCGAGCATGGGACCTACTGTTATAGAGTGATGCCCTTTGGATTGAAAAACACATGGGCAACTTACCAACGGCTAATCAACAAAATGTTTGAAAAGCAAATCAGCCAAACAGTTGAAGCTTACATAGACAATATGGTTGTAAAAAGCAAGGATAAGAAGGATCATCGGTGATAAGCACCGAATATTGCATATTCAAGCGCCCTTTCTTACATTAGTTAAGCCATTAATGGAGTATAATGTACAGTTTTAATTCATTTATGTATTTCTTTCTGGTTTCAGGTGGTTTTCCCGAGAATGATCAAAGAAACGGTTTTGACATCATTTGTGTTGAAACACGTGCGCCGTGCCGGGGAGTCATCTTTTGGACCGAACCTCTTATGTTGCAGTTTTTGTGAAGCCATGGCTTAGTGAACCTCATTGTGCTTCTGAGATGGAAGCATGTCCACGATCTGGTTTGATGAGACTTGCAAGAAGTATTGTCAAAGCTACAGTGGCAAGCTCCCGCGGGCGCCCGCCAAACCCCTCTACTCTCTGCTAGGTTTCGCGGGCCCTTGCTTAGCTCACGCAGAAGCCCCCGCGAGCCACCATGGGCACCCGCCGCGCCATCGTAGGCGCCCGCCAAACACACCAGTACAGCCCTAGCGAAGCCAAGCCCCCGCGGGGCGCCCGCGGAACTGCAGTAGGTAGTTTAACTACCCCTGATTTTCAGCTTTTTGGTCCCCTTATCCTTCTTTTGTGTGGTCTAGCTTCATGCAGAGGGGGGAGCTTGGGATTATGAGTATGGAGAGTAGGTTTTGGATGGATAAAGGGGGGAAGGTGATCTCATATGAGATATCTAACATTTTTGAGATCTAGAGAGGGGAGAAGTGTTCTTGGAGCAAAGGTGCAAAAATGGAGGGATATTCTTCTTCTTCTTCATTCCTTGTAGCATTAATGGGTAACTAAACCTCCATCTAGGGAGGTGATGAAACCCTTCCTTGTAAGCATGTTTAATTTTTTATTTATTTTGAGGAATGAAATGTATGTATGGCCAAGTTTCATAATCTAGAGCATATTACAATTTGTAATGAATGTTTTTAATTATAAATGATCATGTTGAATCAAATGTTTTTGTCTTAGATTATTTATTCTTATGGTTGTATGGCTAATATTTTCATAGTGACAATGGAAACAAGATTATGGAATGGTTTTAATGGCATGGTTTTTGAGAAACTTGTTAATCCATATCTTAAGACTTTCTTTTGATGGGTTAATCTTGCATCTTTATTCCATGTGCTTTCACCATTTAATTAAGGGTTTGATAATCTCTAACTTAGCAAGCATGTCTAAGGTTACACCATAGTCTAGGTAGCTCAAGCATGTGAAGTTTTGATAGGTTATTCTTACCTTGTGATTAAATGAATTTCTTGAAGATATTGTAGTAACTATGTGTTGCTATGTATCATGGTCATGTATGTTCATTAATTCCCCAAATCAATCATTTACTTAGCATGTGTAAAGGGTAGGAGTGGATTCACTTCCCTAGACCTCTCTATCTAGATTTCTTCTTTCTAAATTCCTTACAACTTACTGTTTTATGCATTTCTTAATTCATAGCTTAAGTGACAAACCAACAAATCCTCGTTACCCCTTCATTATTCTAAAATGATTCTAGACACCTAAGTTGTCATAAACTAGCAGTCCCAGTGGTTCGACTTACTCGACCAATAACCCCTATTTTACAATGATTTGTGTTATTGCAAAAGGGTTTAATTACAATTGATAGTCTAGCCTTCGATCAATTTTTGGCGCCGTTGCCAGGGACTGCACACGGTTTAGCAACCGAAGTTTTAGGGTTAATTTTGGTTTGATTATCAATATTGTGATTTGTGAATATTTTTTGTGTGGTTTTGACCATCTTGGTGTTGAAAGTTGTTTGTGAAATTCTAGGGACTTGATGCTCTCCGAGGGAACGCTAGCAAATTTGTAAGTCTAGAGGACTCCAGGTAAGTCTCTTGGCCTTCTAGTTTCGAAATTGTTAGTATTATGCATGTGTTAAATTTGGTGATAGTTAAGTTGTGAAGCCTTTGTCGAGGCTATTGTCTTGTTTATTTTCAATTGCAAAGCATCGGTCCTTGTTGTGGCCATTTAATTTCTATCTTGATAATTGAGGAGAAAGGGAACATTGTATGTGGAGTTGATGGTGATGAATTATTGTATTGATTGTGAGGTGTGTTGTTGATGTTTGGTCGTAAATCACTCTCCCTACCAACTCTAGAATTGCCAGTTGATATAAATTCACTCGAAAGAACTCTTAGAAGAAACCTTAGGGAATCTACTGGCATAAGAGAGCTTGAAACTGAATTTAACACAATGGCTAATGTAGGAAATGTCGAAAATGAGGGAGTTAATAATGATAGGGCCGAAATTCCAAATGTGGGTCTCATGACTCTTAAGGACCACTTCATCCTTACCATTTATGCTTCTCCCTCTTGCATAGTGATGCCAAATATTGAGGCCGCTCAATATGAAATCAAATCTAGCACCATCCAAATGCTTCCATCTTTTCATGGCTTTAAAAATGAGGACCCTTATAAGCACCTTGATGAATTCCTTGAAATATGCTCTACCATTAAGCTGAGGGGCTTTCCTAACAATGCTCTCCATTTGCATCTCTTCCCATTCTCATTAAAGGAACGGACAAAGTATTGGTTGAACTCTCTTGCTGCAAATTCCATCACCACATGGGCTCAACTGCAGCAAGAATTCTTAAAGAAATATTATCTAGTGAGTAAAACCAATTTAATGAGGCGTTCCATTCTTAGCTTTTCACAAAGAGAGGGGGAACAACTCCATAAGACTTGGGAGAGATTTCAAGACCTCTTAAGGAAATGTCCGCACCACTTAATTCCAAAATGGCAATTGGTGCAAGCCTTCTATGCTGGGTTAACCAACCCACATAGATTCATGGTTGACTCATCTTGTGGAGGGATGTTCATGTCTAAAAGTGCGGATGAGGCATGGACCTTACTTGAGAATTTGAGTGAAAACTCGTTACAGCATAATTCTCGTAGTGGTCCAACCTCAACCAATACAAAGAACACCAACCCTTGTCAACCGAAGACAATGAGGGAAGAATCATCTTAAGTGGATACCATAGCCCATAAATATTACCAATTGATGGCACCGCATCTATCTCCTTCCCTATCTCAAAATTCAGCTAGTGTGGTGTGTGCATCATGTACTAGTCCATTCCATCTCTCGCAAGATTGTCCCACACCGGAACAATTTCCTAATTCCAATCAAGAGCAAGCGAATGCAATGTTCTCAAGGCCCGAAAATAATCCATATTCCAATACTTACAATCCGGGATAGAGAGATCATCCGAATTTCTCGTGGAGGCAACAAGCCCCACAAAATTTGAGTTTTCAAAATCAAGGGCAACAAAATCAGCCCTCTTCTCAATTTCAAAATAGGCAATTTCAGGCCTCCTCAAGCTACCATCCTCCATACAATCCAAATGTCTCCAATCAACCCCATGTGTTCCCAACTGATGAAATCGTGGCTACAAACAAGCAAATGATGGAATCATTGAATAAGCAAATGATGGATTCCACCAAGTAACTCTTGACATCTTTGCAACCCACTCTCCAAATGGTTCATTCTCATACTCAGTCCATAGCTAAGCTTGAGAATCAAGTGGATCAAATAGCTAACTCCATGAATCAATTGCTCCAAAAGGACAAGGGTAAACTTCCCGCTCAACCATTTGAAAATCCTAGAGGGATGCATGTGATTGACGAAACCCCTCCTCCGAGTGGGCCAATTCATGAACAAGTCCAAGCAATCACTACCCTTAGGAGTGGCCGGGTTATTGACAACAAGGTTGATGGAAACAAGGATGACAAAAATTCTCCTTCGAAAAATCCAAATCCAAGTACCAGCTCTTCTAATCCAAATCCTACTCATGAAAGTCCCAAGCTTATCGCCCCAAATGTGGAAACTTTTTATAAGCCAAAAGCTTTGTTTCCTCAAAGTCTCCAAGTGTAATGACCCGAATTTTCACGGATATTTTTTTTTTTTTTTTCCGTTGTCTTTCCTTTCTGAGTTCAGTTCATCTTCGCTTAGTGTCGTCTCGAGTGCTCTGGAGTGATTTCCGAGACTCTTTTTTGTGGATTGACAACTTCCTTTGAGGACCGAGTCGTTTCCACAATTTTCGTTTTTTCGACACTATTCACTTTTCGTCCTTTTCCCTATTTTGTCTTTTCCCCGTTTGACACTTTGTTGGCATAACCACTCTTCTTGTGTTGAAGTTGGTTTTTGACTTCATGTATCTCCATTTTGAGTGGTTTCCACGAAATATGTATCTTTACTTTTGCAAGAAAATACTCTGGTCGCTCCCGGTATCCATAGGGGCATGGATGCAAAGTTCTTTGAAATTATTTTCTTTTCTTGGGGTATTTTTCGTAAATATCTTTTGAAGATATTTTATTTCAGGAGTTTTTAAGGAAATATTTTTGGAAGATATTTTCATTTTGGGCTATTAGTGCAGTTTTCACTTTTTGGAGGGGCCATTGTGCAATTAATGAAAGTTATTGCTAAATGCCTTGTTCTTAGCCTGGATCCTCGTAAGGGATTCATTTTCACTTTCTGTCAAGTCATGTACTCTTAGAAATTCCTTCCGGTCATTATTTTCCAGTTTCAGGATTTTTGGCCCCGGTTAGCGCCAAATTTGTTTGGGGCATAACTTTCTACTCGGGACTCAGTTTTGGACGTCGTTTCTTCCGTTGCACATATTTTATCATTTTAAATCTTTTTCATTCATAGAGTTTTGTCATTTCAGCGCGACTGCTCAAATTTCACTTTTTCAGACCCGGCGGGCTTCTTTCGGGGCACTTTTTCAGATTTCTATAAAAGGGGGTGAGATATTTTATTTTTTCATCTTCCCCACTCTCTTGCATGACTTGAAGCTACCACAGCAGCCCAAGGGAGGCTGCCACCTTCTCTCTCCTCTTTTGAGCTTCATTCCTTCGTCAGAACATAGAAGGGCCTTTGCGTTTAGTGTTCATGTTGACTACGCGCTTCTTTCACCCTTATTAGAACCCATTTCTGACCATTCTTTGAGTTTGGGTTTGAAGTCAAGTTGTGATTTTGATGGGGCTTCCTTGGGGGTTATGTGCACGGTGTAATCCCCGACAAAACCTAGAAGTTTCGTCGGATTCGGAGCGGTTTCCATTTGGTGGCTTTTGAGATTTTCATCTCAAATTGAGGTAGGGGATGTTCTAGGCTTTTGTGTGTGTTGTATTGAGTGTTTAGCATGATTATACAACTTAATTTCATGCCTTGTATCAATTCTAGAAAATTAGTATTAATTATTTCTTTGTATGAAATTTAATTCACAAGGATGTGTATAACTTAGAATGGAATTGTGGCATGCTAGAAAATCATGTTTTAATAAGTTTGTTAGCATATATTAAATTAGGATTAATTAAATAAGAATTGCACTTTTTATTTAATATTTATCTTTGGTGAAAGATTAAATCCCATAGCCATACTTTTCATGAAATGAACTTGTAGTATGCTTTTAAATTAAGTCTTAGCATGTTTGTTAACATACTTTAATTTGAAAGTATTTGGACAAGTATGAAAATCTAGAGATTTTAAATTAAATGATTAATTAAAATCTATTTAATGGTTCCCTTGGCCCAATTAAGTTTTTTACTTGATAATTATGATGACTAGGACTTGTATACTAGTATATATTAAATTGGGACCATTTGAAGTTGCTTTGAAATTTAGAAGTTTAATTATCATGATATAATTAATTTCTACCTTGTTGTGCCATTGGCCTAATTGAGATTTTAGTGAATGTATGTATATACTATGCTATATTGTATAATATACATTGATTAGGGGCCATTTGATTGAGATTTGAAAGTTAGGGAATTTAATTAGTTTATTTGATTAAATTCCGTTTCTATTGTTTTAATGATTAAATCCTGAAATTGGCATTGATAGTATGTTTGAAGCATGATTTTAGACTTGTAATAGATTTATAAATTATGTTTTCAATATTGGAATATATTGTTATAGCGTGTAACAAATCGCACACTGAAGATTTGACATGTGATGTTATTATAGCGCGTAACGAATCACGCTCTGAAGATTCAACATTGTCATCCTATAGTTGTTGTGGATTTAGAGCATGTGTTGTGTGGTTACAACCTACTTGTGCATGAAGGTAGTTTCGTGTACTGTTTAATACGTATATAAGTTGTTAACTTATTTATTTTGGAGTTGCTTGGGACATTGTTAAGCTATGATGGCTAGGGTTTGGCTCTAGTACAGGGACAAGAGTCCTCTAAGTCAAAAGTTCGCGCGTTGGGTAAGCTGCCTAGGGGTTAGTAGCTCTAAATTTGCCTTGTCTCGACGGAAATCCAAGCTGTGATGTCCAAGTCTTCCACTATTTGATTTCGCATTCAATTCCAAGTTGACAACTAATGTTTAATTATAACTTGTGATTTTGGTAATTGACAATTTGATGTTGTTAAGTACATCCATACTAAATTCATATATTTAGTTGATTTCAAACTTTTAGATTGCTAGTTGATAATCTAGAGAATCTATGTCTTGATGTGTGGTATTAGATATTCTAATTATGCTAAATTGTTATATTTTGTTGATGTTGCATTTTAGACTTCAAGTTGATAACCTTGAGAACCACTATATTGTTGCTTTGTGTAAGCATGCTCATACGTTGTTGCTTTGTGTAAGCATGACCCTATGTTGTTAAAATTGCATGAATGAGGTGATTGATGTTAGAAATGATCTTAGGTAGCTAGGATGATCCCTGAGTCTCACTTTGACATAGACGTTAGGTGGAATAACCTACAACAATTAAATCATGCAACTTGTAAAACTTTAGGTCGATGCATGCTCATTTCCTACGAGTAGCTTTATATTACTCACCCCTACGATACTGGGGTATATTTCAGGTACAGGATACAACATTGGAGATTGCAATTGCTTGGGTGATTTGCTGAGTTGAGCTTCTCTCGAAGAATTGTTGTTCACATGCAAGTGTTAGCATGTTCATAATTTGTCTATGAAATGTAATTTTTTTAACTTGGAGGTTTGACATGTCAAATGTTGTAAATGTATTGTAATGAGGCCATAGGCCATTGTAGCACATCTATTTTATCATATTACATACACTTGCATGCTCACTTTGGCAAACAATACCTTCCTTGATGAAACAAAAACTCTGAGTAGCCTTTTTAGGGAGTTTTACCCTATTCTATTCTAGGAGCATTTCTGGTATTTTACAATACGTTTTTTTCATTTTTCCTCACAATTCACGTAGAAAACTCAATTTTGAGGTGGGTTTCTTCTTTGTGTTTTTCCAGAAAACATCATCTTAGCCCTCAAAAATCAATATTTTTCCGAAAAATCCTTGTTGCCAGGTTTTGCAAATTTTTAGTACAAATATAGTTGGTACTATTCATCGACTTTTTTCTTAAAATCGTCACGACCGATCCGAAACTTCCGGAGGTCTTGTGGGGGCATTTTAAGATTGCATTTCCAATTTAGGCAATTTAAAAACCTCCCGAAGCCCTATTTCCTAAACTTGGGCAGTAGCTCGGATTAGTTTTTTTCCTCTTGACCTGATTTTCTTGGGGGCATTCTGGGCATTTACAATGCATTTGTTTTTGTTTTCGTTCTTGATCGGGGTAGGAAACTTAATTTTAGGGGGGGTTTCCTCTTTGAGTTTTTCCAAAAAAGTCCATTTAGATACCCGTTTTTACTCTCAGTTGTAGCAGTGGTGGGTTGTCCTCGTCGGGCCGCCACGACATCATTTTTGTTTTTGACCTTTCTCCCCCATCCGGACTCCAAATTGAGTAAAAATTTTTTTGAAATTGACTAATTTGTCATTGTCTTTCCAGCGATGTGCTTGATAGCACCTGAATCCACTTTTTGCAAAATAACCATTTTGCCCCTAGGTTCTTTTTGTCCATTTTTGAAACGACACTTCTACATTTGTTTCCTATGGGTTCCGTGACCTCATTGAGGGTCACATTGGTGTCTTAGAGATGCATTGTATCTCTAGAGACCGTTGTTTCACCTTTCACTTTCACATTTCGGATCCATTATCGGGTCATCTTTTGGTCATCACTAATGCACCGGGTTTACAAAACTTGGGCCATCACAAGTGGTATCAGAGCTCCTAGGTTTGAATACCTTGGATGACGGGTTTTGGGTGCATATCATGCTTGTGTTGCCATGCTTTATTTGTTTATATGCTTTATGATAACATGTTTTTGTTTGATAACATGTTTATGTGCCTAGGTGGTATATATAGTATATCATTTGGTTAAAGCATGATTTTATTCTAGTATAAGAAGTATGACATATGATGTATGCTAGGTTAGATTTGTATATGCATATTGTTTTGAGTATTTGATAGGACTTGGGATTAGTCACGGATGTTTGACTCGAGGTTGGATTGTTTGGTAAGTTTGCACTTAGTGCAATATTTGGTGTGTTTTGGTTTTATTTAGGCACTCTTCTTAGATGTTGTTAGTAATTGTCAATTTGGTTTCATGGTAGTTTAGGTCATTGTTGACCTAGCGTTGGCTTTGGATAGGTGGATGGTCACCTTTTGTTTAGGCTCTCGTGGGGTGAGCCGTTATGCGTAGCCGTAGTGCTAAATTTGTTGCTTTTGGGCCATGATGAAGTTGTGGACCTCTTAAGATTCTTAGTTGTTTATGAAGATTCCTCTGAGATTGCAATTTTCGTGGGCGGGTGCATGGCACTGTCATGCTACCGTGCTGGCTAGCTATAAGCGCAGTTTGGATGGAATCAGTGTCGATTTTGTTTTGATAGGCGTTGTCCTTTTGATCGATGATGATGGTGTTTGTTTTGGGGATCAGTCGTGGTGATTGATTTGGTTGTTGTTGGCATGGCTATAGTTGCCATTTTCTTTGGAGTTCTCCTTGAGTGATGGCGCTTTTGGGATCAAGTCGATTGATTGATGTTTCGAGTAGAGAGAGCATTGCATTGTTAGCGTCACTTGTAGTGTCACCTCTAGATTTGGAGTTAGATTGTTAGAGTCTTACCATTGTGGTAAGGGCTCACATTTGTTTCGAGATAGATTGATGTCGTATTGGTTTTTGGAGACAATTTATGGCTAGGACTGGTCCTTCCTTTTGCTTAGACACTCTAGGACATGATGTCCATAGGGTTCATCGTTACATCATTTTGTCTTTTGCAGTTTTGTTTACTACCATGTTAGTAGCATGATTTATGATGTTGTAATGCATGAGTAGATGGAGGTGTATCCACATTTCCTTCTTGTTGTGTGGCATTAGCATGCGTTCCTTATATGCTTAAAGATGCCATAATGTTATTACGCTTTAATGACATGCTTTTGTACTTACGTGGAGACGTGTTGCATGTACCTTTGATTTTTATCTATGTGAGTAGATTTCTTTCTGGTAGTTACATTCCTTGTCACATGCATGACTTCCAGGTTTGGGTTCCCTTTTGTTTCTCCTCAGTCGCACTTAGTGCGTATGTGGGTTTTGTAATGGTTCCATTGTGAGATTCCTTGTGGAGGAGTTTTCACATTTATTTTGTTTTGAGCTGTCAGCTTCCCTAAGGTGGGAAGAACGCTCCATTTTCGTGTTCATTGTGTTAACACTCGTGGGGGGATAGGGTTCCTCCTCTTTTTTTTGGTTATCTCTTCTCTTCGTCGCCTAGTGCATAGTTTTGGGGTTGGTTCGTCAGTGCGGGTCACCGTAGTTGTCTTGAGTCCTTGGTGAGGGTTTGGTGGATTTTGGTCGACTTACTTCCAAGTAGGGGGTGAAATCTTTGACCTTGTTGTCTTTTGCTTCAAAGGTGGAGTCGTGGTGTTGTCCTTCTTAGGACTGGTGGTTTTCTTTCTTTCGTGTCTTCCCTTGGGGAGTTTTTACCGTGTTTGTTGACGGAGTTATGGTGCTCAAGGTGGGTTGATTTGTGTGAGATCATTTTACGAGGACTTGTGTCCATATTATTGAGGATTTTTTTTTTTTTTGTGAGGTGAGCTCGATGTTCTTTTGAGAATGTCTTTTGGAGACTTGTTTCGATTTTGGAGACCTGGATGTGGTTGACCCTTAGGAGAGGTTTTGAAGGATCGTAGTTGGATTTGGCTTGTTTGTGAAGTTTTCTCGTCCTAGTTATAACTAGGCATGGTTTTGAGGAATTATAGTTCCAGTGGTTGTTTATGGATCAATAGAAATTGAGGAATTTTGATTTAGCTTGGTGTTGCCAAGCATGGTTTTGAGAGATTCATCGTGTGACCTTAGTTGTTGGCATTTTGATGTGTGTGCCACTTGGTGGATTTGTATTTTTAGGATTTAGTTATCCGTGATAGGGATGTGGATCTGATATTTGATTACGGTGCAGTCTTATAGTTGATCTGTTTCAGGGAGATGTGAAGGACTTTCGATGAAATGTCTTATTGTGAGGTTCGTTTTGATTTTTGTAGGCATTGATTTGCTTGTCAGGTTTTGGATTCCTGATTAATGTTGTTAATAGGGGTATTTTGAGACATTAGAGATGTTGGTTTTGTTGTATTGAGGATTTAAGGCCTTAAGCATAGCGGTACCTATGGCATTGTTGTCAAAGTTTTGGGATTGGTTAGGATGGTCTGGCCAGACATCTTTGGATCATATCTCAACTCTCACAAAATGTTGGTCTCCGTAGTACTTTTGGCAATGATCATTTTTTACATTGATGTCATTTGTATCGAGAGGTTTCTTGGGTAGACCTAGTGGGGGGTAGGTTATGAATTAGTACCTTATACTGCCATGCTACCATACAAAGTTGTGTGTTGTGAGCGAGTACTAGGTGCCGTCGATGCTACTTTACTGACGAGTAAATGTGGGCGGGCACTAGGCACTGCCACTGCTACCACACATTTGAGTACGTCGTGGGCGGGTTCTGGTCACTATTCATACTGCCGCATCATCTTGTTCGGTACCCTGATATGATACGTGGTTATCTTGGAGATCTTTTGGTGGTCGTTGTTGGATCGGTATGATGGTTCATCTAGAGGGATGTTTAGGGTTGTTATCTTCCGTTCATTTGTCTCACCTTGGGTTCTGTATGTGAGTTCCTTCTTGGGTGGCCATTTAGTCACTTTCCTTTTGAGAGGTTGTCCTGTCATTAGCACGTGGGTGCGAATGACATTGGTCTGTGCGTTGTCTTTCAGCTTTGGGATTGCTTTTGTATTGCGTTGTGTGGGATACTCGGAGATGTACTCCGTAGTTATCCTGGTTTCGCCTTTTTGTTTTGGTTGGGACTGGATTTTGAGGACGAAATCCCTTTAAGGTGGGAAGGTTGTAATGACCCGGATTTTCACGTATATTTTTATTTTTTATTTTTTCCATTGTCTTTCCTTTCTAAGTTCAGTTCCACTTCGTTTAATGTTGTCTCGAGTGCTCTGGAGTGATTTACGAGACTCTTTTCTGTGGATTGACAACTTCCTTTGAGGACCGAGTAGTTTCCACATTTTTTGTTTTTTCGACACTATTTACTTTTCGTCATTTTCCCTATTTTGTCTTTTCCCCGTTTGACACTTTGTTGGCATAACCACACTTCTTGTGCTCGAAGTTGGTTTTTGACTTCATGTATCTCCATCTTGAGTGGTTTCCACGAAATACATATCTTTACTTTTGCAAGAAAGTACTCTGGTTGCTCCCAGTGTCCATAGGGGCATGAATGCAAAATTCTTTGAAATTATTTTCTTTCCTTGGGGTGTTTTTCGTAAATATCTTTTGAAGATATTTTATTTCAGGGGTTTTTAAGAAAATATTTTTGGAAGATATTTTCATTTTGGGCGATTAGTGCAGTTTTCACTTTTTGGAGGGGCCATTGTGCAATTAATGAAAGTTATTGCTGAATGCCTTGTTTTGAGCCTAGATCCTCCTACAGGATTCATTTTTACTTTTTGTCAAGTCAGGTACTCTTAGAAATTTCTTCTAGTCAATGTTTTCCAGTTTCAGGGTTTTTGACCCAAGTTAGTGCCAAACTTGTTTGGGGCATAACTTTCTGCTCGGGACTCAGTTTTTCACGCTGTTTCTTCCTTTGTTCATATTTTATCATTTTGAATCTTTTTCGTTCACAGAGTTTTGTCATTTGAGCGCGTCTGCTCAAATTTCACTTTTTCGGACTCGACGGGGCCCGTTCGGGGCACTTTTTGAGATTTCTATAAAAGGAGGGTGAGATATTTTATTTTTTCATCTACCCCACTCTCTTGCACGACCTGAAGCTTCCATGGCAGCCCAAGGGAGGCTGCCACCTTCTCTCTCCTCTTTTGAGCTTCATTCATTCGTCAGAACATAGAAGGGCCTTTGCGTTTAGTGTTCGTGCTGACTACGTGTTTCTTTCACCATTATTAGAACCCATTTCTGACCATTCTTTGAGTTTGGGTTTGAAGTCAAGTTATGATTTTGATGGGGCTTCCTTGGGGGTTATGTGCACGGTGTAGTCCCCAACAAAACCTAGAAGTTTCGTCGGATTCGGAGCGGTTTCCATTTGGTGGCTTTTGAGATTTTCATCTCAAATTGAGGTAGGGGATGTTTTAGGCTTTTGTGTGTGTTGTATTGACTGTTTAGTATGATTATACAACTTAATTGCATGCCTTGTATCAATTCTAGAAAATTAGTATTAATTATTTGTTTGTATGAAATTTAATTCACAAGGATGTATATAACTTAGGGTAAAGTACAAAGAGACCCCCTGAGGTTTGAGGAAAGGACAGACAGATGAAAGTTGGCTTGTTTTTGGACAAACACACCCCCTTGTGAAATTTGCCCTCCAAACAGAGCCTTAAATCAAGTGAAAAGTCCATTTTACCCTTCACTATTTTATTAATTTTAATTATAAAATATTTAAAACTTAAATGGCCAAAATACCCTTTTCATATATACTTATATATATATATACACACATACACACACACACACACACACCAACAACCAGTCACCACCGCCCCCAATCTCCACCAACCCCCAACCTCCATAATCACCACCCACTAAAGAAGATGCCAAAAAGGAGCTTTGCCACTGCCACCTCCTCGACCTCGCCGGAGCTCAGCCTCGGTTCGGGCGGCGAACTCGGCCTTGGATAAGCCGGGTTTGACCGGGATTGACAGAGACGTTCCCCACGCCGGCGTCTTTCATTCTTGACAGCGGTAGAAAGTTGATGTTTGACCCTGCAGGGAAGATTTGAGGATGAGATCGGTGCCGCCGCCGCCACCACCCTCTTCCCCTCCCTCATACACACGCACACACATACACACATATATATCACCCCCTCATCTGTGCACATCACCATCCCCAATTCTAACCTTCGCACGGAAAAGGACTCTAATTGGACTCAAAACGGACGGCAGAAGCGATGCCCACTTCAGCCTCCTCGGCCTTGCAGGTGACGGTCGCCGGACTGTGCTTATCTGAACCTTGTCGTCATCAGAGCTTGGTCCTCGCCGGATTGTTTTTGCTCGTCGATCTCTTGTTGCTCGGTTTCTAAACTTCGCCACACTATTCAGTCCGTGGCCGCATCGTCATCGGAGCTTGGTCCTCGCCGGCAATTTCAGGGTTTCACCGATGCTTCTGGGTTTTGCCGCCACTGTCACAGTCATCGCCGCCGCCGCCACTGTCACAGTCATTGCCGATGCTTCTTCCTCTCTCTCCTCTTCACCTCATCTCTTCAACTATGGCCGCCCCTCTCTTCCCCCTCTCTCTACACCCACCACCGCGGCCACAACCACCATCCATCTGATCTCCCTTCTCTCTCCTCTGGTGAACTGTATAATATACACAGGCGGGTTCGGGTTCGGGTTTGGTTTCAGGTTTGGGTTTAATCAAAGGGTATTTAAGTCAATTAAAATATTAATTTTATTTGAAAGGGTAATAAGGTCAATTCACCATCTTCAGGGTCTCTTTGTCCATTTTTCAAACTTGAAGGGGTGTCATTGTCCAAAAACATGCTAACTTTCCTCTGCTTGTCCTTTCCCCAAACCTCGAGGGGTGTCAATGTACTTTACCCTATAACTTAAAATGGAATTGTGGCATGCTAGAAAATCATGTTTTAATATGTTTGTTAACATATATTAAATTGGGATTAATTAAATAAGAATTACACTTTTTATTTAATATTTATCATTGGTGAAAGATTAAATCACATGGCCATACTTTTTATGAAATGAACTTGTAGTATGCTTTTAAATTAAGTCTTAGCATGTTTGTTAATATGCTTTAATTTGAGAGTATTTGGACAAGTATGAAAATCTAGCGATTTTAAATTAAATGATTAATTAAAATCTATTTAATGGTTCCCTTGGCCCAAGTAAGTTTTTTACTTGATAATTATAATGACTAGGACTTGCGTACTAGTATATATTAAATTGGGACCATTTGAAGTTGCTTTGAAATTTAAAAGTTTAATTATCATGATATAATTAAATTCTACCTTATTGTGCCATTGGCCTAATTGAGATTTTAGTGAATGTATGTATATACTATGCTATATTGTATAATATGCATTGATTAGGGGCCATTTGATTGAGATTTGAAAGCTAGGGAATTTAATTAGTTTATTTGATTAAATTCCGTTTCTATTGCTTTAATGATTAAATCCTGAAATTGGCATTGATAGTATGTTTGAAGCATGATTTTAGACTTGTAATAGATTTATAAATTATGTTTTCAATATTGGATTATATTGTTATAAAGTGTAGCGAATCGCACACTGAAGATTCGACATGTGATGTTATTATAGCGCGTAACGAATCACGCTCTGAAGATTCGACATTGTCATCCTATAGTTGTTGTGGATTTAGAGCATGTGTTGTGTGGTTACAACATACTTGTGTATGAAGGTAGTTTCGTGTACTGTTTAATACGTATATAAGTTGTTAACTTATTTATTTTGGAGTTGCTTGGGACATTGTTAAGCTGTGATGGCTAGGGTTTGGCTCTAGTACAGGGACAAGAGTCCTCTAAGTCAAAAGTTCTCGCATTCGGTAGGCTGCCTTGGGGTTAGTAGCTCCAAATTTGCCTTGTCTCGGCTGAAAACCGAGCTCCGATGTCCAAATCTTCATTATTTGATTTCGCATTCAATTCCAAGTTGACAACCAATGTTTAATTGTGACTTGTGGTTTTGGTAATTGGCAATTTGATGTTGTTAAGTACATCCATACTAAATTAATATATTTAGTTGATTTCACATTTTAGATTGCTAGTTGATAACCTAGAGAATCTATGTCTTGATGTGTGGTATTAGATATTCTAATTATGCTAAATTGTTATATTTAGTTGATATTGCATTTTAGACTTCAAGTTGATAACCTTGAGAACCACTATGATGTTGCTTTGTGTAAGCATGCTCCTATGTTGTTGCTTTGTGTAAGCATGACTCTATGTTGTTAAAATTGCATGAATGAGGTGATTGATGCTAGAAATGATCTTAGGTAGTTAGGATACTTCCTGAGTCTCACTTTGACATAGACGTTAGGTGGGATGAACCACAATAATTAAATCATGCAACTTGTAAACTTTAGGTCGATGCATGCTCATTTCCTACGAGTAGCTTTATGTTACTCACTCCTACGGTACTGGGGCATATTTCAGGTATAGGATACAAGATTGGAGATTGCAATTCCTTGGGTGATTTGCTGAGTTGAGCTTCTTTAGAAGTATTCTTGTTCACATGCAAGTGTTAGCATGTTCATGATTTATCTATGAAATGTAATTTTTTTAACTTGGAAGTTTGACATGTCAAATGTTGTAAATGTATTGTAATGAGGTCATAGGCCATTGTAGCACATCTATTTTATCATATTACATACACTTGCATGCTCACATTGGCAAAAAATACCTTCCTTGATGAAACAAAAACTCTAAGTAGCATTTTTAGGGAGTTTTACCCTATTCTGTTTCAGGGGCATTTCGGGTATTTCACAATGCGTTTTTTTCATTTTTCCTCACAATTCACGTAGAAAACTCAATTTTGAGGGGGGTCTCTTCTTTGTGTTTTTCCAGAAAACATCATCTTGACCCTCAAAAATCAATATTTTTCCGAAAAATTCTTGCTGCCAGGTTTTGCAAATTTTTAGTACAAATGTAGTTGGTATTATTCATCGACTTTTTTTTTTTAAATCGTCACGACCGATCCGAAACTTCTGGAGGTCTTGTGGGTGCATTTTAAGATTGCATTTCCAATTTAGGCAATTTAAAAACCTCCCGAAGCCCTATTTCCAAAACTTGGGCAGTAGCTCGGATTAGTTTTTTTCCTCTTGACCTAATTTTCTTGGGGGCATTCTGGGTATTTTACAATGCAATTTTTTTGTTTATATTCATGATTGGGGTAGGAAACTTGATTTTAGGGGGGGTTTCTTCTTTGAGTTTTTCCAAAAAAGTCCGTTTAGATGCCCGTTTTTACTCTCAGTTGCAGTAGTGGTGGGTTGTCCTCGTCGGGCCGCCACGACATCGTTTTTGTTTTTGACCTTTCTCCCCCGTCCGGACTCCAAATTGAGTAAACTTTTTGTTGAACTTGACTAATTTGTCATTGTCTTTCCAGCAGTGTGCTCAATAGTACCTGAATCCACTTTTTACAAAATGACCATTTTGCCCCTAGGTTCTTTTTGTCCGTTTTTAAAATGACACTTCTACATTTGTTTCCTATAGGTTCCGTGACCTTATTGAACGTCACATTGGTGTCTTAGAGACGCATTGTATCTCTAGAGACTGTTGTTTCACCTTTCGCTTCCGCATTTCAGATCCATTATCGGGTCATCTTTTAGTCATCACTTACGCATTGGGTTTACAAAACTTGGGCCGTCACACCAAGAGTCTACATAAATTGGGAATAAGAATTGCAAAATTCAAAACATGTGGGAAGTTTTCAAGCAAGTAAAGATCGACTTGCCTCTCTTAGATGTTATAAAGCAAATCCTTCCCTATGCAAAATTTCTCACGGATTTGTGCACTTAAAAGCGCACTTTCAAAAATCACTTGCCAAAGAAGGTGAGATTAACTAAAAATATGAGTGCAATCATTCAACACAGTGCTCCTCCAAAGTATAAGGATCGGGGCGCCCCAACTATCTCGTGTGTCATTGACGACAACAAGATAGAAAGGGCCCTCCTTGACTTAGGAGCTAGTGTAAATTTGATTCCATATTCAGTTTACTTATAGCTTGGGTTGGGAGATCTAAAGCCAACCTCCATGGTCTTGCAGCTTGCCGATAGATCGGTCAAGCACCCACGAGGCATTCTTGAGGATGTTATTATCAAAGTGGATAAATTCTACTTCCCGGTAGACTTTGTGGTTCTTTACACGGAACCGGTCCATGACCCAAAGAAGCATATTCCCGTGATCCTCGGTAGGCCATTTTTAGCTACGGCTAACGCTTCAATTAATTACCGAACTGGGGTGATGGATATCGCCTTTGGAAATATGCAAGTCAAACTCCACATCTTCCATGCAACTCAACATCCTTCTGATGAGGATGATTGTTTCCCTATCGATGTGGTAGATGAAGTGGTCGAAGAATCTCTCCCCTTCATTTTAAGCAAAGATCCTTTAGAAACTTGCATGTCTCACTTTAACTTCTCAAACTTTGATATTGACCAATCAATCCAAGAAGTAAACTCTTTGCTTGACATTAATGCTGTCATGGATACTCCTCCTTGAAAAATTCCAAAAGAAACGCTTCTTCAACATTCTTCTACTCCTCCGGTCCCTTCCTTGAAGTCTCCTCCACAACTTGAGCTAAAGCCGCTCCCAGCTCACCTCAAGTATGTGTTTCTTGGTGCAAATCAAACTCTTCCAATCATCATTGCTTCTGACCTTTTAAAGGATCAAGAAGCTAGCCTTCTAACAATGCTACAAGAGCACAAAGAAGCTATTGGCTGGGCAGTGGCTGATTTGAAAGGAATCGACCATTCTATTTGCATGCATCGCATCCATATGGAGGAGGACGCTAAACTTTCTAGAGAGATGCAGTGCCGGTTGAATCCCAACATGAAGGAAGTGGTCATAAAAGAAGTGATCAAGCTATTGGATGCAGGAATCATCTATCCCATCTCCGATAGCAAGTGGGTGAGTCCCACTCAAGTTGTTCCTAAGAAATCCGGCCTCACCGTCATTAAAAATTCTGTGGGAGAGCTCGTGCCACAACGCACCACCACCGGGTGGCGTGTGTGCATTGACTACTGAAAACTCAACTCTACTATTAGGAAAGATCATTTTCCACTCCCATTCATTGATCAAATCCTAGAGAGGTTAGCCGGCCAAAGCTTCTATTGTTTCCTTGATGGTTATTCCATATATAACCAAGTGGCAATTGATCCACAAGATCAAGAGAAGACTACATTCACATGCCCCTTCGGAACCTTTACTTATAGACGCATGCCTTTTGGGCTATGTAATGCATCGGCCACGTTCCAAAGATGCATGATGTCCATATATTCGGATATGGTTGAAAAATTCTTAGAGGTATTCATGGATGATTTTTTTGTCTTTGGATCTTCCTTTGACTCGTGTCTCCAAAATCTATCTCTTGTACTTCAAAGGTGCAAAGAAACAAATCTCATTCTAAGTTAGGAGAAAAGTCACTTTATGGTCCAAGAAGGCATTGTTTTAGGATATGTCATTTCAAAAAGGGGAATTGAGGTTGACAAAGCCAAAGTGGAGTTAATCTCTAATCTCCCTCCTCCAAATTCGGTCCGTCAAATCTGTTCCTTCATTGGACATGCCGGTTTCTATCGTCGCTTCATCAAAGATTTTAGCAAAATCTCTAGGCCCTTGTGTAATCTTCTTGCCAAGGACGTTCCATTCAATTTTGATGAAACTTGTATGGAAGCTTTCGTGAAACTACGTACTCTTCTCTCATCCGCCCCAATCATGAAACCGCCTAATTGGTCTCTTCCATTTGAGTTCATGTGTGATGCATCCGATTATGCATTAGGTGCGGTTTTGGGCCAACGTGTGGAAAAACTTCCATACGTCATCTATTATGCTAGCAAGACTCTCTCCGATGCTCAGTTAAATTACACCACCACTGAGAAAGAATTGCTAGCTGTGGTGTATGCCTTGGATAAATTCCGTTCCTATCTTCTCGGATCCAAGGTCATTGTCTTCTCGGATTATGTCGCTCTTAGGCATTTGCTCGCTAAAAAAGAGACCAAACCCCATCTAATTCGATGGATACTCTTACTTTAAGAGTTTGACATTGAAATCTAGGACAAAAAAGGTACCGACAATGTTATTGCAAACCATCTCTCTCATTTACCCATTGAAAAATCTTCTGAATTTGTTGCAGTCCGTGATTCCTTTCCGGATGAGCAACTTTTTCAGATTTCCTATTCCAGTCTGCCTTAGTATGCGGATATTGTCAATTATCTAGTGATAGGCAAAATTCCATCCAATTGGTCCAAACAAGAGAAAGACCGGTTCTTCTCCCAAGTTAAGCATTTCTTTTGGGAAGATCCGGAGTTGTTCAAATATTGCCCAGATCAAATCATCCGTAGATGCATTCCCGACAATGAAACCACAAATGTCCTAAATTTTTGCCACACTCTTACTTGTGGAGGACACTTTAGTGCCAAAAAGACTGCCGACAAAGTCTTTCAAAGCGGATTTTATTGGCCATCCTTGTTTAGGGATGCATACAATTTCTGTAAATCTTGTGAGCGATGTCAATAGCTCGGATCCATGTCCCGGAGGGACATGATGCCCCTCACTCCCATCTTAATCATAGAAATTTTTGATGTGTGGGGGATCAACTTCATGGGACCATTTCCATCTTCTTATGGCTATGAGTACATCCTTGTAGCGGTGGATTATGTTTCCAAGTGGGTTGAAGCCGAAGCTACCAAAACCAGTGATTATAAAGTAGTGATCAACTTCATTCAGTCCAACATTTTTAGTCATTTTGGTACGCCTCAAGCAATCATTAGTGACAGTGGATCTCATTTCCGAAATCATTACCTTAAATTCGTCCTCTCCAAGTACTCCGTCCTTCACAAGGTTGCCACACCTTACCATCCTCAAATAAGTGGTCAAGTGGAAGTATCTAATCGGGAGATTAAGCACATCTTGGAAAAAACGGTCCGACCGGACCTCAAAGATTGGTCATTAAGACTAAACGATACGCTTTGGGCTTACCGGACAACTTATAAGACACCCATTGGCATGTCGCCATATTGACTTGTCTTTGGCAAGGCGTATCATCTCCCCGTTGAACTAGAGCACTATGCTTATTGGGCCATAAAAAGGCTCAACTTTGATCTCAAACAAGCCGACTCTACTCGTAAATTGCAACTTAATGAACTTGAGGAAATTCGAAATGATGCATATGAAAGTGCCAAAATCTATAAGGCAAGGACCAAAGCTTTTCATGACAAGCACATTGTCAAAAAGTCTTTTGCCCCTGGACAAAAAGTTTGGCTTTTCGATTCTAGATTGAGACTCTTTTCGAGAAAACTTCGTTCACGATGGGATGGTCCATATCTCATCACATCCTTCTTTCCTTATGGTGCAGTCGAACTCCAAGATCCTACCAATGGATCTCTCTTCAAGGTTAACGGCCAACGGCTTAAGCCTTACGTCGATGGCATAGTCCCTATTCGAAAAGTTGAGAAAGTCCTATTGACGGACCCAATTTACGAGGATTAATGCGCCATACAACGCCCGGTTCGTCTAGCTATCGACATTAAATTTAGTATTCATGGGAAGCAATTCTTCCATCTTCCGAGCTTCCTTCTTCCAAGAGCCTAGTTCCATGAATTCTTCCATCTTCCGAGGTTTGAGAGGAAAATAGAGAGGGAGAATTGGAGTTTGGCTGAGACTAAGGCTGAATCAAGGAGAGAAGGAATAAGTGTTGCTCATAGATTTAAACCAGAGCAGTAGGAGGTTGACAGTGAACGAAAGTCATCAGAAAACTTAGGAAGATGACACCAAGATTTTAATTCAAAGTCTCACAGGCAAGTTTTATTCTTACTCTCTCCCCTTGACCTGTGTTCTGTGCATGCCTAGATGATTTCTAAGATTTTAATCGGACATTAAATAAATCTTGTATGCTTATTAAATCAGAATTAAACTGTATATGTGTTATAAATTCAAGTTATTTATTCGCATCAATTGTTTTCTCATATGTTTTCTATGTTTCTGTTAATGATGCATACTAGAGTTTAGATGTTTTCTGAGAAATTTTGGGACATAAATTGAACCCTAAGAACTGTATTAGACTTCACAGAAGGTTCTGCAATATCGTCGGAAGCGAAGAAGATGAACCAGATGAGTAAACGACTCTCGGTGTGAGAGAAAGCCGGCTCCCTCTAGGGAGCCGGGTCCCTAAGTGAGAAAGCCGGCTCTCCATGAGGAAAAGCCGGCTCCATGAGTGGGAGAGCCGGCTCCTATGAAAGGGGGGAGCTGGCTCCCTTGCTGGAACACCCCTAGGGGGTGTATTTTTGGTTTTTTTTTTTATTCCAGGGGCTTAACTTTGAATTCTCAAAATTAACAGGAGGTTTTAAATGATTTAAATCAACTTGTTAAAACCTAAAATAGTTAGTATATGCTAGCATGTTAATATTATTGGACATCATGAAATTTAATTAATTATTTGCATGCTGTTAATGGATATGGAATATTTATTTACTTCTTGTTGTTTTAGCAAATTAATTGGATTTGTATGATTATACCAATGTATAATTGAATATAATATGCTTAGTTGGTTATCTGATTTATATTATATCATTCCCTGGATTTTAATTGACGCTCTATTGATTACTACTTTATCAAATATTGGACTGTCTTATAGATTAATTGAAGTTTAAATCAAATTATTTAAATTGTCAATTACATGGATGTTGTTCTGGATATTAATTGATGAACCGTTAAATTATGCCTTATCAATTATATGGATGTTATGGACTGTATGCACCGGTATGGGACGGTGGCGTACTAAGGATAGTTTTAGCTCAAAACGCTAAGTCCTACCTATTCTGAAATAAGAAATGGATAACTATAAAAGTTAAGTCTTACTTAAATTGATGATTAAATTTATCATTTACTGCATCAATTATTTGATTTGTGAATTGTATGCACCGGTATGGGACGGTGGCATACTAGGAACGGATTAGTTCAAAATACTAAGTCTTACCTATTACGAAATAAGAAATGGATTAACTATAAAAGTTAAGTCATACTTAGAAATATGTCAGGTCAATAAACAGTTGAATGACATACCTTGTGTTAGATGGATTTTATATATATGATTATGGTGCCGTGATATGAGCTTGAGTCTCAGGATCATGATTAAGGTGCGTATATCGCCTAGGATGGATAACTAGACATAGTTGCTGTTCCCTGGTAGGTCTAGGTACACATGCCCACGTTATGTGCGATTTGCATGTTATCTCTACTCTGGCTGAGACAAACTTATGGGCTAGTGAGCATACTATATTGTGTACTTATACATAGATAGACTGCTTTAGTTATTGCTGAGATATCTAGTATGTATCTGCGTATCGGGTCTCTGCATGGATTATAATTTTGTAGAACTTGCTAGTGGGCCAGACCCACTCTTATAATTTTCAGGTGTTTGTCAGTTCCAGGCGTAGAGCTTGATCGTGCTGAGCAGAGACAGTCACTCACTCTTCTGATTACGTAGGATTTCCTTTTATGTTTTAGTTTTGGATTTTATTTCTGGACTTTACTTTATTTTGGGATTTTAATAGGGGTCCACTAGATGGATTCCCGAGTTATACGTATTGAAGGTTTTTGAAAGTTTGGATTATATTTTAACTTTTGAGGATTTAATAATTAGAATTCTTTTCAGCCTTTAATTTATTTCTTAATTCTTTTTATATTCCTGCTTGTTTACATATTAATTATCTGGTATTCCTTGGATCTGTGCTCAGACTTGATCACCTGTAGCTCTAGAATCGAGGGGTATCACAACAAAGCAAGGAGCCCCGAACTATGAAAGAAGTCCAGATTCTCACCGAAAGAATAGCGGTCCTCAGCCGTTTTATATCCAGGTTATCAGATAAATACAAACCATTCTTTGATGCAATCAAAGCAAGAAAAGAAGATATTTGGGGGGCAGAGCAACGAGAGGCTCTTGCAAAACTAAAGGAGTACATAACAAACCCCCCAATCTTATCTGCCCCAGAACCCGAAGAACCATTGTACCTCCATCTAGCAGTATCTTGATCAGCGACCAGTTCTACTCTAATAAGAGAAGTGGAAAAAAAGCAACACCCGATCTTCTAGTCTAGCAAGGCATAACTGACATAGAAAGCAGGTATTCAATCGCAGAAAAATCATCCTTGCTCTAGTTCAGGCCAAAAGAAAACTTCGGCATTACTTCAAGGCTGATCGGATAATAATCCCAACGGCACATCCGATCAGAGCAATCCTCAGTAAACCGGATCTTTCAGGTTAGATTACTAAAAGGGCAATTGAGTTAAGCTCCTTTGACATTTGGTACGAATCACTCACCGCGAAGAAAGGGCAAGTGGTTACAGACTTTTTCTTGGATACTGATCCAGGAGAAGAGCAACAAATTACAGATGATCCATGTTGGGAGCTATACGTTGATGGTTCCTCCAGCCAAAATGGAGCCAAAGCAGGTTTGGGAATAAAAACTCCCGAGGGGACCAAACTCCAGTAATCTATCTGACTATAATTCCCAACCACAAATAATAAAGCAGAATATGAGGCACTATTTACAAGGCTTAGACTGGCCAAAGAACTCCAAGTAAAACACATTAGAGCTCATAGTGACTCACAACTCATCACCAAACAAGTGACAGGAGAATATATCTCTAAAAAAGGAAGAATGAGTGGATACCGAGAAGAGGTTGAAAAACTCGCAAAGTACTTTGACACAATCGAGTTTCGGCAAATCCCGAGGGAAAAAAACCCGATAGCCGATCGCCTGGCCTACGCAGCATCCATAGCAGACGAATCACTAACCAGAGTCATCCCCATTAATGTCTTGGATGCACCGAGCATTGCAAGAAAAGTACAGGTACTCGTCATTTCATGGGAACCAAGCTGGATAAACCCCATATTAGGTTACCTCAAAAGAGGAGAACTCCTCAACTCCAAGGAGGTAGCCCGACAATTAGGGATAAAGGCTGCTAGATACTTAGTTATAGGAGAACAGCTCTTTAGCTGATCGCATTCTAAGCCCTACCTCAAATGCCTAACCCCTACAGAGTCTAGAGAAGTCTTAAAACAACTGCATGAAGGGGAATATAGGAATCACGCCAGAGGCAGATCCCTAGCTCATAAAGCTCTGACTCAAGGCTACTTCTGGCCCTACATGGCGAGAGAAGTAGAAGAATATTCCCAAAGATGCGACAAATGCCAAATGTATGCTCTCCTTGTCTATCAACCCCTAGAAGAAATACACACTATGAGCAACTCATGGCCATTTGACCAAAAGGGAATTGACGTAGTAGGACCTCTACCACCAGCCGCGTCATAGAAAAGGTACGCCCTATTTGGCGCTGATTATTTCACTAAATGGGTAGAGGCAGAAGCATACGCAAGTGTGACTAATGCCCAAGTGAAGAAGTTCATTTGGAACAATCTAATATGCAAATTCGGAATCCCAAAGTCCATCATTATGGATAATGGTTCAAATCTAAATAATCAGTACACTCAGCATTTCTTTGACAAATACGGGATAAATCAAAAGATGTCGGTTGTATACCACCCACAAGGGAATGGGCAAACAGAAATAACTAACAGAATAATCTTTGCTTGCATTAAAAAAGAAGCTCGAAGAAAAGAAGGGAAAGTGGTTGCATGAATTGCCAAATGTTCTGTGAGTATATAGAACTACTCCGAGATGCCCTACCGACGAAACTCCTTTCTCTTTAGCTTATGGTACCAAAGCCATAATTCCCACCGATATGGTAATACCTACCATCTGAAGCTTATCTTGGGAGCAGAGATCAAATAATCAACTTTTGGAGCACAATCTGGATCTCTTGGAAGAAAAAAGGGAAGCGGCTGTCATTCGACTAGTAGCCTATCAATAGAAGATAGCAAATAGCTATAACAAAAAAGTCAGAGGAAGAAGTTTTAATCCAGGGGACCTAGTGCTCCTGAAATCAGAAAAGCACGTCGGTAAATTGGAACCCAACTGGGAAGGCCCAAACCGAATCTCAGATGTGATTGGAAAGGGAGCTTATAGACTCTAACACCTGGATGGCACCGAAATTGCCAAACCCATGAATGCTAGTACTTTAATGTTGAACGAATAAAGTTATCATTTTGTCTTTTTCGAAAATCCCACATCGGGTAAAAATAAAACTTCTAGTTGTTATTTAAAATAAAATAACGCAAGATCTAAACAGTGAAGTGGACCCCCTAATAGTAGGTGACCTACAATGGGACCCACTATAAGGGGTATCCACTTCACACTTTTTAATCTTATTATAGAAAGATGAAACTTCTTCACCCGCAGGAAACGATGTCCCACATCGCTTGAAAAGTATATTTTTAAGCTTTTCTTATATGGTTACTCATTTACTTACATATCAGTGAGTGGGACCCCTTGACAATGGGAACCCATTTACAGCATCGAAATACCCCATTGTTAGAGGTCTTCACACACTTCCCATATTTTTTAAATAAAAAAAAGTTTTCCTGTTCTTAGAACTCAAGGTCCCACATCGACAAAAAAGGAAAAGATTCCTTTATTTATAAAATAAAACCTATTGGGTATAAAGTCAGCGAGTGGGGGCCCTGAATTATGAGACCTATGGATAGTCGCAACCCATTATCGGAGGGTTCGTAATTCAGAGCCTTTCCCATTTTCTTTTGGGATAAATAAATTCCTTTCAGGAAAGAAATATTTTCTCTATCGATAAAACGAAATCAATTGATTACAGTATCAGCGGGTCAACTCCCTCAAGAATGGAGACCTGTTACGACTCATTAATAACGGATAGATCCATTTTGACCACGAAAGTCCAGTAAAAAAAGGGTCGACCCGCATCAAAACACTCTTATCGGACCTTCAAAAGGCCTATCAAAAAGAAAAAATATATATATATATAGAAAGTAAAAATATATATAGGTGAAAATATATACATAGGCAAAAGCCCCAAGAGCCGAATGCCCTATCACACTTGATCAAAAAAATTGATCAAGTCCAAAAAGCCAAACGGTTATAAGAACTGATCGCAAAAACAAGCGAAGGCCCCAAGAGCCGAACGCCTGATCACACTTGATCAGAAAAATTGATTAAGTCCAAAAAGCTGAATGGTCACAAGAACTGATCGCAAAAATAAGCGAAGGCCCAAGAGCCGAACGCTCGATCACACTTGATCAGAAAAATTAATCAAGTCCAAAAAGCCGAACGGTCAAAAGATTTGATCGCAAAAATAGGTGAAGGCCCCAAGAGCCAAATGTCCAATTAAACTTGATCCGAAAATTGATCAAGCCTAAAAAGCTGAACAGTCATAAGAACTGATCGTAAAAAATAAACAAAGGCCCAAAGAGCCAAACGACCGGTCAAACTTGATTAAAGAGTTAACCAAGTCCAAAAAAACCGAATGATCGCAAGAATCGATTGCAAAAACAGGCGAAGGCCCCAAAAGCTGAATGCCCGACCAAATTTGGTCAGAAAATTGATCAAGTCCAAAAAACCAAACTGCCACAAGAGCCGATCGTAAAAGTAGACAAATATATCAAGATCAAATCATAAGCAAGAGCTCAAGCAAAGGCGATATCAAAGGTTGCACAAGAAACTTCCATATTCTCAAAAGGGGAGAGTTTCTATAAAAGAGGCAAGACATACCCTACACCTTAGAGGAAAAAAAAAAAAAAAAAAAAGGCTATACAGGATCATTCTGGGGTCCAGCCCCACCTTCTGCACTAAACCTCTGTGTAAAAGCATCAACCAACTCTACCCTAACTGGAGTAAAGGAAGGGATATCAAGCGACAAAGCAGGTGATGAGCGCTAAAAAGTGCGTATTTAAACCCCTTAAGCTTAGGCATTCTAGTACCTTTATCTATCTTACTTTACCATTTTAGATTGATTTCATAATATTTCCATTTTCAGGCACTTATCCCGAAAATAAGCTAACTCAGCTAAATGAGAGCTTAATTGAATCAATTTTGGGATTAAACAAAGAAAGGAGCACAGTGGAGAAAACAAAGAAGCAAATGAAGCCAAATGTGGGAAGCAGCAAAGTTCGATTGATCTAACTTCAAGGTTCGATCGATCGAACACTGATCGATCTCAGTACTTCAAGATAGATCCAAACCCTGACTCAAAGCAGAAAGTCCAAAGTTCGATTGATCCAACACCACCCTTCAATCGATCGAACACTTTTGTCCTTATTCAAATGATTGATCTTATCTAGTTGTACCACCCTACCAACCACTTTTGTCCTTTTCCCAAAAATATCTTCAAAAAATCTCAGATTTGTCTTTTCCCAAAAACCTTAACCAGTTGGATCGATCCAGCCTAAGTTCGATGGATCTCAGCCAAGTTCGATCGATCTAAGTCCAAGGTTCGATCAATCGAACTTCCTCCAGTGCGAAAAAGTTAAATTTCTAGCTCATTGAAAGTTGTCCTTTATCCAATCATTAGGTAATATTGTGTGCACGACCCCAGCTCATTTTTGGGTGTCATTTGACCTACCTATATAAGGATAAGGATTGCTTTTTAGAGAAGAGGCTAATATCATTTTCATATCATCTCTTGGAGAGTAAGCTTAGAGGATGAGGAGGCTAGAGACACCATTGGAGACTCTTCATCATCTAAGGAGCAAATCTCAACCATGGAGTTAGCCCTTGAGGGTTGGAGCAACATCACCATTAGTGGCTAGACATCCTCTTGGGGCTAGAGTTAACCCCAAGCATGCTTTTTACATCTTAATCTTGCGTATTATTGAGGGATTAGTGTTGTAATTAATGTTTTGACACTTTGATATATATAAATCTTAATTGTTCAATGATTTATGTGGTTAAATGCTTTCAATTGATCATTTCATTCTATCCATATGTCTATGTATGTTAGAATAGATGTTCATGTGCTTGTCTCCAGATTTTGTGTTATTAAGGCATGTCTATGTGTATTGATGTTATAGATTTAGAGATTGTCAAAACATAGTGCTTAATGGAATGCTCTTATGATTTTCTTGATGGTTCATACTTATTTCTTGATGGATTGTGCATCTCCCTTAGTTTATTTTCATGCTAGTAGTGTAGATGTAGTGTAGTGTTAAATGGGAAGACAATCCATGCTTGTTGTTTAATGATCCAAGCTTTTGAATGCAAGTAGCATATGTCTCTAACCTTGTGTTGTATTTGGATTGTGAGCTTAATGAAAGGATTAATGACTTGTTTTGATCTATTGTGCCTTTCACATATTGTTTAGACAATATATACTTCATTACTTAGATATAGTGTGCCTTTCACATGATGTTTAGACAATACATGCTTGACTAGCCATCCTTGCTTATTGAATCAACCAAACACACATACACACCAATATTGCAACACACCATTTGCCCTCATTAGTCACTTGTCAATGGTATAGAAATGCATTGCTTGGTGGTGATCTTTAAACCCCAAGAGTCTTCTCTCTTTCTTATTTGTTCTTGATTGTATTCTTTTGTTATCACTTAGTTTAATTTAGTTGCTCTCTAGTTTAATCAACCAACCAACCAATTGTTTGATCACTCGACCTACTAGCCCTAATAGCGATTCCACAACCTTGTTCGACCCTCACAATCCCTTGGGACGATCCCTACTCGCCCTAGCTATATTTATAGTGAAAGGTAGTAATGGCTTTTATAAATGTAAAACTCTTAACCCTCGCCTTAATGCACACTCTCCAAACTTGACGGTAGTGCGGCAGACCGGTCAATTTTTGGCGCCGTTGCCGGGGATTGATTTGATTTGGGAACGTCGGATTTGTGGAATCAATTAGGATTAGTACTCTTTTGATCGTGTCTTTACTTTATTTTTATTTTTCTTTTTGGTTACTTATTGTGTTGTTCTTACTTGACTAGGTGCATTGTTGAGAGGAAGCAAGCAAAGGAGCATTCAAGCAAAGCAAAGAAAGTAAAAAGCTAAAAATTTAAAAAATTTGCTAAGCTAAGCTTTAAATTTGAAGTTGAAGTGCTAAAAGACCTTTGTGAGACTTTCTTTACTCAATCCCTTAGTTAAATCGTCGGCCCGCGTGGAGGCTTGTTTTTAATTGTTCTTTGCATCATTGTTGTTAAAGTATGGGAGTATGAATTAAATGCTTGTGGAAGAAGTCTAATTACATTGTTGTGAAGGCATAGTGTTTGTCATTCTTTGTGTCTGTTGTGTTTTGCATTGTACATGCATGGACGTCGTTCATTAAGACCCATTCTTGTCCCTCTAGATTTGCATCTTGAATCTATAGTTAAAAATCCTATGGGAAGAGAAAGTTCCAATAGAACCAATCTATCAATGGATGACCATAATAATAATCATGTTGAGGACCTTGGTCACATAGACCAATAAGGTATCCTTTATCCAAATGTGCACAATGAGAACATACAAGTACCATTAGGCATGCCTAGGCCATACATTCACCAACCACCACAACAACAAGGCCAAGTTCCATATAGAATGCCAAGGCCAATGTATGCTCCACAACCTCCCATCATCAATCAAGGAATTCAAAACCAAAGTGCCTACGTTGCACCTCAAGCAGCTAATCCACCTCTTGCTTTAAGAGACCATTATTTACCTAATGAGTATAATGCACCTATATACATCCAATTGCCTCCATTTAGAGCACATCATTATGAAATTAAGCCACAAACCATTCAAATGCTTCCTAACTATCATGGACTTCCAAGTGAAGAACTTTACAAGCATTTGGATGAGTTTCTTGAAGTATGTTCCACTATAAAATATACGGACATGTCGGAAGAAGTTTTAAGACTCAAAAATTTTCCATTCACCTTAAAAGACAAGGCAAAGTATTGGTTTAACAATCTTAGGCCTTTTTCAATCACTTCCTAGGCAAAAATGCAACAAGATTTCTTGAAGAAGTACTATACGGTTTCTAAGACTAATGCCATGAGAACCTTAATTCGAGAATTTTCACATGGGGATGGAGAAACGTTTCATGAGGTATGGGAACGCTTCAATGAATTGCTTAGGAAGTGTCCATATCATGACATGCCCAAATGGCAATTAGTTCAATATTTCTTTGAGAGCTTATCGGACAATTATAAGGGTGTGGTTGATGCTTCCATGGGTGGCTCATACATTGATAGGCATGAGGGTGACGTGTGGCGTCTTTATAAGAGTATGAATGAAAATTCTTTGCATAGAACACTATCATCTAAGAATGGTAGAAATTCACAAGGTAGGAAGAGTGTTGGCTTACATCAAGTCGACCATTCAAATGAAATAGCCGCCGAAATGAAGTCTTTATCTCAAAGGTTTAATCAATTTTTGATTAACCAAAACTCGGCCAACCAAGTATCTTCCTTTCCTAACCATTCTCATCGTGCATCAAATGAAACATGTATGACTTGTGCTAGTGTTCTTCATTCTACTTCTCATTGTCCTCATAGACAAATGCAAAATGAACCTAATGAACAAGTCAATGCAGCTTTTGTGAACCAAGAGAACAATCCTTATAGTACTCATTATAATCCAAGTTGGAGGAATCATCCGAATTTCTCTTGGAAAAACCAAGGAGAGGGCTCAAACCATTCACAAGGCGGTTTTCAAAGGAAGTACATTCTACCTCCACTTCAAAACCAAGGATCCCAAGGTTATAGACCTTATTAATCATAAAGAAATCAATTTGCTAATTCTCATTTTCCTAACCAATCATATTCCCAAGGAAATACTAGAAGTCCCGCCTTTGAAGAAAAAGTTTTGAATGCTTTAGGCACTTTAGAGGCTAACACACAATTGCTTCATTCTCACTCTCAATCTATTGCAAAGCTAGAAACCCAAGTAAGGCAAATAGTAAGCACTCTCAATGCAAGAGAGAAGGGAAAAATGCCTATTAATGCCCCACCTAAGCAACAATGTGTTGTGGAAACCCATTCCTCATCGGAAGGCCACACCATTGAACATGTTAATGTGGTGACTACCTTGCGGAGTGGTAGGATTGTGGACAATCAAGTAGAAATGTCCAATGAAGAGAGTGAACTGGTGCAACCTCAAGTTGTCACCCATCCCATTTCACATCCCATTCCTCCTTCATTGCATATACATAATCTTATGAATGAGAAAGTCTTGAAAAATGTGTTTGAAAAAGAAGTTTTGAAAAATGATGTTAAAAAAGTTTTGATGAAAAATAATTTGAAAACTTCTTATGTTGAAGAGAGTTCAAAAGAAAATTCTGAAAAAGTGTTTGAACCAAAAGTTCCATTTTCGGATGCCTTAAAATGATCCATTTCAAAAGAAAAGCAAAAGGCAAAAACCAATGAAATTATGGAAATGTTTAGGCAAGTGAAAGTTAATCTTCCACTTCTAGATGCAATCAAGCAAATTCCGACTTATGGTAAATTCTTGAAAGACTTATGCACCCAAAAGCGGAAGAACAAGAGCCAAGCACCAAGAAAAGTGGTTTTGACCGAGCAAGTAAGCTCAATTTTGTAACATAACACTTTACCAAAGTTTAAGGACCCCGATTCACCTACTACTTCATGCATCATTGGTGATCATATTATTAATCGGGCGCTTCTTGACTTATGAGCAAGTGTCAACTTTCTTCCATACTCGGTTTATGTCAAATTGGGCCTAGGTGAATTGAAACCGACGTCGGTAATTTTGCAACTTGCCGACCGATCTATCAAGAAGCCTAGGGGTGTCATTGAGGACGTTTTGATTAAAATTGATAAATTCTTCTTCCCTGTTGATTTCGTTGTCATAGACACGGAACCGGTCCCCAATCCTAAGAGCCAAATTCCCGTTATCCTTGGCCATCCTTTCTTGGCAACCGCTAATGCCAACATCAATTGTAGGACGGGGATAATGAAGATCTCATTTGACCACATGAAAGTGAAGTTGAACATCTTTAATCCCACACCCAATTCATTTGACAAATATGAAGGAGAGGTTAATGTTGTAGATAAATGTCATGATCTTCAATGTTAAGGAAATGAGCTTTTGTGTAAGACCAAAACTTCCAAAGGATCATCTTCAACCTTGCATTCTAAAAGTGTTGTTTCAAATTCTTGCTTTAAAAGGGCATGGAAGCCCAAAGGTTGTGATTGCACAGACAAAGGATCAAAAGTTTCTTTTAAGCTTAATCCAACAAGTTCTTCAAAGAACCATTTGTTAAGTGGAGTTCAAAGCATCATCACTCCAACAAGGAGGGAATGCATTATAAGATCTTTGATCCGGGCTAAAAGAGCCCAATGTCTTGCTAGAGACGTTAAAGACTAGCAAAAACATTTTGTAGGGTGTCAAAACCCTATTCCTCCCCTATTTCTATCTTAAATTTCATTTCTTGCGAAGTCTAGATACTTGTTTTTGGTTCATATGCATTGAAAGGAACTTTGGTGAGGATTGCATGAGCTTTCATGTCATTATTGAGCATTCTGCATAGTTCGATCGATCTCAAACCTGAGTTCGATCGATTGAACTCCATTCTGCATCCAACACTTAGAAAAAATTTCGACCTGCAGAAACCTGCATCCAAATCACCTCTCTGTCCCATCGTTCGAACTAATTCTTAGATCGATCAAGAGACCTTCGATCGATCCAACTTCAAAGTTCGATTGATCTCATGCATCAACACTTAGAAAATTTTTGAGCCTGTATCAACCTGCATATTTCACCTCTCTGTCTCATCGATCGAAACATTTCAAGATCAATTTGAAGTTTTCTTCGATCGATCCAACTTCCAAGTTCGATCAATCTTCAAGTTCCAACACTTAGCCAAATTTTTGAACCAAAAACCTGCATATTTTTACTCTCTATCTGATCGATCGAACTCTTGTTCCGATCGATCTCAGTTATTCATTTCATTATTTTGACTTTTCAAATTTCAAAAATCCAAAATATTTTCATTTTTATTTTATTTTATTTTCATTTCATTTCATTTTATTTTTCAAAAAGTTTTCAAAAAGTTCTCAAAAATATTTTAGTTATTTAGTTTTTAATTACTATTGTTTATTCAATTAAAAAAAATAAAAATAAAAAACCAAAAATATTTTATTCCATTTTATTTTATTTTATTTTATTTTATTTTACAATTTCTTTTTAATTTTAATTCTAATTTTTAATTTTAGTTTTTCATTTTTCAAAAATTTCAAAAAAAAAAAAATCTAAAAATATTTTGAGGAGAGTTCATCAATGTTCAATCGATCGAACTCTGTCGGGAATGTTTTTAAAATAGACCTGGAGGGTCTCAAGATCGATCATTTAGATCGATCCAACCCTCCAAACCCTTGCTTCTCTAGTCGCCGTCACTGTGCACTCTCATCTCTTCCATCTCCGGCGACATCCAAGCTACACTCTCTCCCTCATCTCGGATTTCACTTCCTTCGTACCTTCTCCACTTCTCTCATCGTTTTAAGGTAAAATATGAGATCTCATCTATGATTTAAGCTTCGATATGATGATTACATGCTTTATATGTTACATTCATGCTTTATACATGACTTAATCTCCATTTTTGAAGTTTCGAAGCACTGAGTTTACATGTTTATATATATGTATATATGCTTCGTATGTATATATATGTGTTTGATCTATTTTTAAGAGAATGGGCCATGATTGGGTGATGATTATTGATGATGTGTTGTGTTGATGGGCCCACGAACACGTTCGTGTGGGCCTCATGCTTCCAAAGTCATAGATCTGTGACTGTTTACATTCATCGCACACTTCGATCGATCGAACTTGTATCTCAGATCGATCTTGAGAGATTGATCGAACTCATATCTCAGATCGATCGAAGTTGTGAGATCGATCTCACTTATTTTCGATCAATCCAACTTTTGTGATCGATCTCACTTCTTTTTCTGATCGATCAATCGAACTTCACAGATCTCACACATACACTTCATTCATCATGCCTTATGTTCATGCTATCTCATATATACCCAATGCCTGTGATATTCCACATTGGATGCATTTCATATTTACATTGTTTAGCATGTTTCATATCTTGTCACTTGCATAGATTCATGTCATCTATATGATTTGTCTATCTTATTTGACATGCATGTTTATATTTCGTGCCTTCAATTCTTAATTCTGGTACTAACTCCCCTTGAAAGTTTTTAAATTATTTTACAGGCAATGACTAAGCGCAAGACCGTTGCCAAGAGGCAACACGGGCCTCAGAGACATATTAGACCACGGATAGAGGAGCCAGCAGAGCCCTCTCATGCACAGGAGGAGCAAGCACAAGCTACCCCGCCTCAATCACCATCTCATGAGGCTGAGGATGATCATATTCCATCCACCTCTGCGGCTCATCCTGCATTTACTCCATCACCATCTCCACCATATGCTGGAGCTGAGTATTCACCAGTACCATCTCCACCACGCCAGCCAGCTCAGCCAGCTCAGGTGCGTGATAGGCCCGCGCCTAGATATACGTATATGGCAGTCGACCATGGTCTAACACCATTCAGCTAAGTCTCTCCCATTCGGCCACCTCATCTCCCAGATTTTGATTGACCAGCGCTACCCTATTCATCCTCAGAAACATCCTGAGAGAGGTTCCTGTCACTTCTTGAAGAAGGACTGCGACAAAAGCTACAACACCATTATTACTAGACTGTAGGACCACGCAATAGTGGCTGCAGAAGAGCTAGAGGCTGAGGAGGAGGCTGAGGCAGCAGCTCAGGCAGCAGCAGATCCCGTAGTGGACGACGCACCAGTCGATCCAGTTGCCGAGCAGCAGGTAACCCTTGAGAGCCCGAAGGATATTAGAGAGGGGGCAAAACCTCAGTAGCGACCTCGCCCTTCAGCAGAGCAGCAAACTCGATCTCCCTAGGGCCAGCAGAGGGCTCAGCATATTCACCAATAACCAAAAGCCCCTACTCAGTATCGTGCTCGTTAGCATCACCATAATCTCTCTCATCAGAGGGAAGCTGCCCCTGAGCAAAACCAAGCCTAAAGCCTTTGGTATAGTGAAGATTCGCAATCTGGGAAAAGTGGTTGAGCATCTCCAAACCCCCATCCTTGCAAGTTTGAATAAGAGAATTCATTTTCCCGAGCTCTAAATCAAGCTCAGATGCTTTGTTTTTGAGTTCCTTAGCCTTCTTGTCAAAATACTCAATTAATTTGAGCTACTTGACCTTCTCCTTCTTCTCTACGATAAGAGAAGCCTCCAAAAGGTTTACCCTTTTTTGAAGAGCGGTAGACTGGTTCACCTAAAGAGAGTCAGCTAACAACTTCTTCATAAGAGCAAACATCAAGAAAGAGTTCTGTGGAAAAATAACAGAGGATTCTCAAGAAACCTCAATAGGTAAAAATAAAGAAAGAGGAATCAAAAAAGGTTACCTCCATTATGGACTTAGGAGCAAGAGAAAGCAGATCATCAACACTCATCTATTACTATAAAATCTCATCAATAGGCGGCCACATTCCTCTGGCCAAACCCATCAGTGTTTTTGGGTCTTCGGCCCCAAAATCGCTAATGGTGATAGGAGAGCCATAAGCCTTCAGCATTTCGGGGAACCACTTTTCAGCGAACCCCGCGAAGTCACCCCCGGCAACGTCAGCAGCACCAGGAATTATGGCACTTTTACCCCCAAAAACCTCAACCATAAACTTGGAGCGCTTCGAAGGAGAATTGTCCTTTACGGAAGAATGCTTGATCCCTAGCACAGACTGAACCCCTTTCTATTTATGAGAGAAGGAGAGCTTACTCGCATCTACAAGGATGTTCTTCCTCTCTTGTAGCAACTTAGTAGCTGCCTCCCTCTCCTTCCTAGTCGTACAAGGTTTTAGGGAGAGGGGGAAGTTTCATCGCTGATTGAGAAAGAGGGGTAGGCGATAAAAGGTTAGCCTCAGAATCAGACGTGTCAAGATTGATGGGTTCCTCAAGATTCTGAACAATCACTGGAGAATCCCTAAAAATTGTCTCAAGAAGAGAAGAGGAGAGAAGGACCCTAACAGAAGGAATGTTGCTCCAGACGCTTTCTTGCAAGTAAGCAAGATGGCTATCTACAAATTTTGAAGAGAAAAATTCACTTTTGTGACCCAAGAAGTCATAAATATAGCAAAAATGCTTTACGATGCAAACAAAACAAGAAGACACGTCCGAATTATCAAATGCAGGAACAAATGAGGCATGAAAGCTCGATCGAACAAATAGATCTCGAGTAGACGAAGATCGCCATGCCCCTCCGACTTTAACAATTTTGTCCTTCCACTCTTTGTCAGAAGTGTTAAGATAAGAGAAAGGGCCCTACCCGGTCTAGAATGAAAATGGAACCTACCCTCTCCACCCTTCGTTCTATCAAGTGTATAACAAAACAGAAGATCAGAAAGATTCAAGGTCAAACCTCAAACCCTATTCAAAGCAAAAAGACAGGAGAGAATGTGGAAAAAATTAGGGTTAAGCTTAAGGGGAGCCAAATTCAACCCCGACAGGACCCGAAGGTAGAAAGGATTAAGGAAAAATTGAAAAATATGAAAGTGTAAAGCCGAGAAGAGCATCTCGCCTTCCTCCAAACCCTTGCCAGTACTAAAATTCAAGTCATGATCATATTCCTTAAGAGTAACGCCAGGGGGAACGTGATTTTTCTTTCTCAACTGAGCAATTGAAAAAGACTTCATTTCTACAATATCCATGGGAAGGATTATAGGACCTTTGGCGTAATCACTCGAACTCGCCACCGTAGTCCCCGACTCAGAATAAGACATAGGAGCACTATGAGTTCAGTCGCTACTTTCTTGACTCATAATGTAAGAAAGAGGGAACAAAAGAAAAACTAACCTTGGCAGGTGAAGGGAGATGACGGAGTAGCAATTGGACTCTCGCTAAATCTCAGAAATAGGATCACAAATACAAATGCCCAAATGATAAGAACACAGTACATAAAAAGGCGGATAATGAAGAAATGAGAATGAGACCCCAAAATCAGCAGCACAAATGGTAATGATAGACCGCAGTAGCCGCAAAAACTTCTCCACTTCCCAAAAACAGTTACAATTCCATATATGAATTGAATTCATAAAAGGAATCGGGAGCAAAGTATGGAGGAAAAAATCCCCACCAGTCATAACACACCACATGGCAACAGAAGAACAGCCCATTACTAACACCTAGAAGCCCGCCATCAATTAAAGGCCCAACAACAGAAATCATGCACACTTGTCAACTCAGCCCGATCAAATAAAGGAAGCTCCGTTTGACATAGAAACTAATGGATAACCCAATCTTGGCAGGCCCATAAGTCTATAACACTTGCCATAAAAATATACACACGATCAATAAGCATAAATACCCACGTCAGGGAATAAAGCCAAAAAACGGCTCCATGTAATTCTCTGAGCAAAGCTTATAAATAGAGCATGAATAAGAATGAAAAGATATCGAATTTCCATCACTGTTCTTTTCCTCAAAAGTTGTTTGTTGTCTCATCAATATTTTGTGTATTTTATCTTGGTTTATTTCTTTAAGTGTCTGGGTGTGAGAAATTGCACCTACACGATCCTGTTTTTCTGTCTTCGCACGACTTCTGCTGGAATTACCTTGCCGAGGCTCTTCACCGGGCTTAATTGGGAAGGTAAGCCTATCGAGAATTCCCTTCTTCTTTGGTTGATCCTCTATTGACTCTTCTTCTTTAGGTTTCTGTTGCCCCTTACAATTTGTGCCACAACCATGGTCTATCAAGGCCAATTGAGCCTCTCTTAGTTGTCTCTACAACTCTGCCATCTTTTCAGGCGTCACACTTGATGAAAGAAACTCACCTAAGATTTTCTCAGCCTCTTGCCGATTGTCTCACTTGGCTAAGCTTATCACATTAGTCGATGTGATTGTAGGAAATGGATTGGTATCCACCTTCATGGTATCTGATGTTTTCTCCGAAAATTTTAATGTACCTTCATCAATAGCTTTCTACAATACACCTCGTAGAACAGTACAATCGTTAGTAGTATAGTTCCAAGAGTTGGTAAAATTGCCTATAAATTCTCTCCCTTCATTATAATGTTCATTGCCTCCATTACATAACTCAAACAAAGGAAAATCAGGTATGCCAAGAGACATTGTTAAGTTCATTTGAGTTGTATTTGCATTTATAAATATATACATATGTATATATTAGTAAAAAAAATTATTATTATTGATATTATTTTGTTAGCTAATAATTTTATGCATTATTGATTTTTAAGTGCAGTTTGAACATCATGAAGACGTCGCTCTTAGTCATATTCTACATGGGATTGGTGTTAGTATCCCTTCAAGCACACGGCAAAAGGCCTATACCAGATACACAACCTGCGGTTCAAAAATTAGATGGAATTACGGACGGTGTAGCATCAACAGAGGGTACAAATAATGAAAACAAAGCAAGCAATACTGACAATAACAGTGAAAATGGAAACAATGACAGTATTGGAGTTTACAGTAATCCTTTTGGATCATCTACCGATACTCACCATGTTTACACAGGTGATACCCGTCCAGATACAGGTCACCCTCTCCGTTAAACTGATCTTAAGAGATATATATGTACGTACATATAACAGTATATATGCTGTGAATTCATATATATATCTGTATCGGTTCATGGCAAGTGGCAACTAAATAAAAATAAGAGTGAAGCTGGAAAGAATGATAGTTATGGAGTTTAGAGTAATCCTTCTAAATCATCTACAGAAACTCACCATGTTTACGTAGATGATAGTAGATGAAGGCTGCCCTCGCCATTAACTGCGCTCTGAAGAGATATATATATGCATGTATATATGTATGTATAAGTTCATGGCAACTAAATAAAATTATAAGATTGTGGAAATGCTTTGACGCTAG
The DNA here is from genome assembly GCF_030987335.1 of Cornus florida. NCBI lineage: Eukaryota > Viridiplantae > Streptophyta > Magnoliopsida > Cornales > Cornaceae > Cornus > Cornus florida. The sequence continues at coordinate 30,454,814 of NW_026775572.1, forward strand.
TTTCTTGTTTTAGGTTTCCATGTTATTCCATCCAGCTTATTAGTTACGTCAGAATTACTAGTACTAGTTTCGTCTGTGTTTCATTAGTTTCTCATGATATGTACCACTAATGAGTGTCTGGCCTTTAGGCCCATGGCCATTGTGTTTGTGTTAAAACCATGTGTACATAATGATAAAAAGTGTAGGTTAACATATCTCAAAGGAAAAAAATTAAAAAAGGTTTTAAATAGTCCATTATTACAGACATATTTAACACATGGAGCAACTATTACGGATTAGAAGATTTCAAGATATTAAGATTTTTTTTTTTAAAAAAAAAAAAAAAAAAAAATTCAAGCAATTGTATAGTAATAACGTCTAAGGGATTAGATTTGCCAAACATGCTTGGACAAGCATAGGCCCAACTGGCCAAAGCCCAAAACCCACAAAATATCCACAAGAGCCAAAATCAAAGCACAAAAGAGCTGGCCCACCCAAAAAATAAAAGGATTCCAAGAGCAGCAAAAGGGAAATAACCCAAACTAAAAGTCCAAGCCCATTTTTAAAGAGACTGATATAGCATAGCCACTCTGCATTCAATGTAACTCCACCTGTCCCACAAAAAATTGTTCCTTTTTGAGAATCTAAACTTTAGCGGCTTGGCCAGTTACTCGGGATTCTCAATTATTTCATTTCCTGATGTTAGCAATGTGCTGCAGTCAAATAGGAGTTTTAAGAGTTTAGTTTTTTCAGTAACTTGAAGTGTACTCATTTATGGTGAGTTCACGTGTTTTTATAATTTCAAGATAAAAAGGGTATACTAAAAAAAAAAAAATTAATAAAAAAAATTAATTAAAAAAAAAAAATAGTACATTGAATTTTGACTAGTGACAATAATTTTAGGATAGTCAAAAATAAAAGAGTGGACACTATTTGTTAGACAAGAAGTATTAAAAAGATCGACTGTAGGAGTGACAATTCGTGTTCATGGATCGTGTTCGTGTCGTGTCAATATAAGGATATTATACTAAATAAGTAAACCTAAACCCAACCCATTTAATAATCGTGTCAAAAATCCTCAATACTAATCCAACCAGTTTATTAAACAGGTAAACGTATTAACTCATTTAATGACCTATTTATTAAAATGAGATATTTAATATTTAATCAAATACTAAATAATAAAAATAAAAAATTGTCATAATTAACCCAAATATTCAAAATAAAAAGAAAAATCATAAAATATAGACAAAGTTTATATTAAAATGACTTAATTATTTATAGTAATTGGGTTTAAACAGGTAACATATTATATAGGTCATATTCACGATTATAACATGTTAAGTGAATGGGTTATAAACGGGTTATACGAGTTAAATCCCTCAACCCAAACTCGATACGGTTAAGTAAACAGGTTAATCGTGTCAACCCTTTTATAACCCAAACTCGTTTATGCCAAACTCAAACCATTTTAACTCGTGTCGTGTTGTCGTGTCGTAATTTACTACCCTTAATCGACGGCAACTTTTTCTTTATGGTATAGGAAGGGTATTAATTTTCTAGGACTATAAAGGGGAGAGAGAGAGAGTAAAGATGGTATGGATCATGCTATTGATGTTGTGTTTGAAAGTATTGAATCCACACCTAGATTTATATGTATTATGTATATCAGATTTGTAGGCCAAATATTATGCTGATTTTTCATATACTAGAGCTTCTGATTTGGGCCCTTGAAGTGATGATCCAAAATCACTAATCTAAGCATACAGTGTGCCATGAGAAGAGGTGGTTGAAATATTTAAAAAAAAAAAAAAAAAAAAAAAAAAAAGAAGAAGAGAAGAAGAAGACCGGAAAAAAAAGGCCTTAGGCTTGAACTGGGCTAGGCCCAGGGAAATAGAGAAACTCTAAAAACAAGGGCAAAACCCAAAACCAGAGAGGCCCAACGTGCTTGATTGTCACAGGAAGATCTAAAAAAATGTCACAATTAAACGTACTGTTCTGAAGAAATATGTATAATAGTATTATGCTTTGGATACCATGGCAACTATTGCTAATGTGTCATGAGTATGCAAGTATTGTCCTTCAAGGAATTGCTTGTATGTCATACTACCATGGTAGAAGTGACGAAGGAATTGTTGAGATTTGCATCAAATTCAGATATTTAGACTCATGGATCAACAACTGATATGGTAAATTTTCACCCATTAGTTCTTCAACTGGATACTAATGTCAGAGTTGATAGCCTAATTTCTACTTTTTAGTGGGTGATTCCACCTTTATTACAGTACATCTACTTTTTTACATCTAATGCTTACTTATCTCAATTTCATAGTCTCCCACTCCCTTCACTTGATTCTGACAGTGTGGAATGGATTCCAGGTCCTACAAGGCAGTACTCACTCAAGCATAATGTCCTACATTTCATTCCTCCATCTATAGCATTTGCTTGGAGCCATATCATCTTGTTTAAGCATCATATCCGGTAGCACAATTTTATTTCTTGACTAGCTTGTAGGGGTAGACTGTACACTCTGGACTCTAAACCTATGATGAACAAGCACTACACAAGCTTTTTACTTGTGTCTTTCAGATAGTGAATCTTTGGATCACCTCTTCTTCAGGTGTAAGTACAATGACATTATTCGAGAGTTTATTCAGCATGTGGCAGGCTTTATATTCAACCAAGCAGTTGGGTTGATTTCATTGCTTGGTGTTCAAATAATTGGACAGCAAATCACTTTACCATTCATGAGCTTCTGCTCTCTCCAGCCATTTATTTTATCTGAAATGAAAGGAATGCAAGAGCCTTCAGAAACAGGTCTACATCACCTCAACAACTAATTTGTAGAATCAAGAGTTGTTTTAGAGCAAGATTTTCCTCATTGACGCTGAGGAATGGTGCGAAGCTGAGGACTTTGGGAAGTCAAATTGATCTGCTTTAGCTGTTTCTTCAGGGATGTGCCTTTGCAAGGGGACATGCTTGGTGCTTCACTGCATTGGCATCTCTTTTTCTGTTTTCAGATTGGGATAAATATTATATTATCCCTTATTTCAAGACCCAAAATTGTGAGTCATAGTTCTCAAAGTACCCAACTATTTTAAGACAGAAGGAGTATTCTACATAATAATAATAATAATCTCTTAGACGTACATAAATTTATTACCAAGGTGTTTAGAAGCGCATTACATACCTTATAAGTTATAGCATTAACATTTGCAGCCTGAAACAAAGGATATCAATGTTAAGTTGAAGCTAGTCAGAAATAGTGATGATCACCGGATAAAACTCCAACTCAAAACAGTTCTCAATAGAAAAACCCAAAAAAAAAAAAAAAGAAGAAGAAGAAGAAGAAGAAGAATTGTATGAACTATTGCTATTGGTGAACCATAAGGTCCAAACTGTCTACAATGACAATAATTTGTGTAATCTACCACTTAAATTAATTACATACCATTTCATTCTTAGATGGAATTCTGTAATTGAGACAGAATCATTGCAAAAAGAAGCCCATCCCGCAAACCACAAAGAAGATATCGACATAAACACCAACTTCTTCTAAACTTTTTGACAAAATGCTGCATTAAGTAATATTATTTCTGTAAATTGGATCAAAACTACTTCTTAATCTAAAAGGATCAAAACAACAAATGTCTCCCAATTATGAAAGAATCAAATTGCAATTAAAAATGAAAATTAATATAAAAGCAGACTATCTCTCTTAGAGCAGAGGTCACAAATCCTTCAAAGGACATGATCGAGGGAGAATGACGACACATTTTATACAAAGGACATGATCGAGGTGGGTCTGATCAAATTAATATAAATTGAACTATCTCTGTAAATAAAAGTAGAGCAATTGTTTCCTTAATTTGCCCCCACCCGTTTTCTTTAATAAAGAGGATTCCATTCCTTTTTCTTTTTTTTTTTTCTTTTTTTTCTGCTGCTAATTAGCTTTAATTTCCTTTTCCTTTTTTACTTTTTTTGGTCTAAAACAATTTTCGAGTTTGAAACTTTGTTTAATTCATAAACATGTTGAAGACATTTGTTTGTCATTTTATGACCATATAAAAATCCATATAACTACTGCTTGAGTAACAAACTCAAGTATGTCTAGTCATCGACAACATTGATAAATGGAATGGAAAGAGTGAATGATAGCAGAGAGCAACAGTTTTATAGTTAAGTATTAGAACAATGAATGACAACAAAGAGCAACAGTTTTATAGGTAAGTATTAGAACAATGTTAGTTGTACGACATATATGAATTACCCGAGAAATGGACGGATGGCACGAGGAGGCATGCTCAGCAACCTTTTGAAGGGAAGGACCTGAACCAGCGAGTAGCAGAGAAACATCATTGTCCTCACTTAAAGACTTTGCAGCCTCCACTGCACTCACTAATGAAGCCTGATAAAACCACCTTCATGTTCTTTGTTACAGTTTTGGAACATGTTCCCTTGTCATTTAGCCTTTAGCCAAAAAAATAAAATGGCGTTAATTGTTGTAATTCCTAATTCCCATAAAAAAATGAATTTGGTATAGACCTAACTACACAGAATAATTTAAAATTTTTCATGCCTATAATTCAATATATAACATGTACGTCGATCTTTAATTTAAGCATACAGTAATTGTAATGTTCAGCCTCATATATCAAATGGATTCAAATGTATAGATGAAGACTAGTCTTCCAAAGCTAGTTAACAACAAAAAAAAAAAAAAAAAAAAGAAAAAGAAAAAGAAAAAGAAAAAAGAAAAAAGAACCAAAAAATTCCAGATACTATTCCCATTGCCAAACAAGAAAATACACTAAAATACATAGAAACAAAAATCCATACCTCAACATAATCATTAAGAGGCCATTAAGACCACAAAATCCATATCAATGCTACAATGTAATCCAAAATCTTCTAATTTTAAAAAAGAATCATTAATTTGTAATAGTATCCCAAATAGAAGGTTATAGAAACCCCAGTTCCAAATAAAGAAAAACGAAAATCAGATAAGAGAGAAATGACGATATATGTGTGTAAATATATATATATATATATATAAATATAGAGAAGAAGTACTTTAACTAAAATATATATATATAGAGAAGAAGTATTACTGGGTTTCTAGGGTTTGCCATTGACCTATTTGGAGACTACGAAATTGACCTTCTCGCGAGTTAGGGTTTTGGATTTGTGGGGTTCCTCGACGCAGTTCCTGCCCAAATAAATTAATTATTTCCATTCAGCTTCTCAGATCTACATCTATTTCGAAGGCGACGGAGAGACCAGAGTGCTTGGGTTGGGTATAGTTTGCTACCAGAGATATTTGTGAATTGTGAGAATAGAAAATAAATCCACTGCTAAAAAAAATAATAATAATTCACTCAGCCGTCACGGGTCAAGCCCCTTATAAAAATATATCTTTTCCATAGCGAGATTTGTTATGGGGTTTGGACCTTGACAAGCCCTCTGACAACCATTGAATGCGGTGTATTGCAGTTGTGGGACAGACTGCCGTATCCCCAGTTTGGTGCTTCAAGGTGGGGTTCGTGTCTTGGGGAGTTCTGGGTTATAAAAAAAAAAAAAAAAAAACCATTAGATGCTGTCAGCGTGCACTGGGAGTGTCTAGTAATATTTTCGTAAATATAGCGAAAAGTGAGATTTGGAGTTTTGGCTCGGGATCTTTATGGGAGATACCTTGAGTCCATAGAAGATGGTTAGCGCAGACGGCACTCGATTTGGATGTCGGGAAGGGCCTGAAAGACTATTATGACTCCTCAAGCATAGGTGATGTCTACTTCTATCAGAGTGCTGATTTTCCTTAGAACTATACTAGGGAGGGGTTTGTTGAGCACATCAGTTGGGCTATGGCATGACTTGCTTAAAGGGCTTAACCAACGTGTATAGGCACGTGTTGCACCACTCCAAGATAGTTGCACAAGAGGGGAGCATCTAAACTAACGAGGGGCAAACAAGTGTGCACTGACGCGAGCGCGGGCGTCCAGGTGGGGGTGCAGCCACGCGTGCACGAGTGTTCAAGCATGGTGCACGTAAATGGGCACTAGTGTGCGCGCCGGCGTGCAGCAGTGCGTTTATGGGTGTGCACTCGGGCGTGCACTCGGCCGTGCACACGGGCGTGCATGGCTTGGCACGCCGTGCACTCTGAGACATTTATATATGGGTGCAGATTAGTGGGCTTGGCACGAGCTAGGTTCATAAGTTTGACTCAGATGTTGCTTAAAGTATGGACCACATAAGTTATGACTTATGGTTACAGAAGATGGCTAAGTGGACTCAGTTGGTTGGGGGCAGTTACTAGCACTTCCCACTCATGTGCATATATTATGGGCAGTGGAGGTGTGCTAAGTAACTTCCCATGCATGTGGCACAGATCTGAGGGGACAACACACAAGTAGTTTGGGTCGGTTTTCCTCTACTATGTTGATATATAGAAGGTGGTAGATAATGTGCAACTTCCTGTCACTACAAGAATTATGGGTATTTGTGACAGTCCTTTAAGGACAGTACAAAAAAGTGTCACTAAATATACCCCTTTTAGGCACAGTCCTTGTTTTACCGTCCCTAAAAGCGAAAACTCAAATTCCTGCGCCAAAATTGATTGCGGGAAAATTTAGCGCCAGTACCTTATTGAAATGAGATATTTTTTAAAATAAAAATTAAATATAAAATTGGCTTTAGGGAAGCTAAATGGACTGTGAATAATTCTCTATTCAGAAACGATGTAGTTTTGGCCCATTTGTATATATAGATCATAACCTACTGACAACCCTCTGCATCTCTCACTTTGCTTTCTCTCGGTGCCCTAGCTTTTTCCTATCGCCCCCGTCTCTCTTTCTCTGAAGTGACGATGACCATACCGATGCCGATGGCCTTATATGTTTGGTTCAACAATCCGTATTCCACATCAGATCATTCGGTTCGATTCAATCTCTTTGTTTCCAGTTGAAGCCCTAATACCTCACCCTCACTTTCTTGTATTCGACATCAGATGGAATTGCTCCAAGTATTTCTTTCTCTCTATATATATATCTTTCAAGAACCAATTTATATTTTCTTTTTTACCCTTTCTAGTTTCACGATTGAAATTAATCTGGTAGGTTGAGATTTTTTTTCGTTGACATCTTTTTGGGAACAACATTTTATTTTCAAAAATCTGAAAAATAATTAAAAAAAATTACAAAAATTTATTTGATTTATTATTTTCTAAAACCACATTGCGGAAATACAGGGTCTTTTTTTTTTCTTTTTTTTTTTTGAAGGATGAAATCTGATTTGTTCTGTTCTAGAATGGCTATTCTCAAAGGGGAAGCGGTTTTTGAGAATTGTGATTGTTAAAGTTTATTATTTTTAATTGTGTGATAATTAGTTCTTTACTTCAGGCGACTTGAGTTAGCAGGTTGCTTTATAAGTTTCTGTGTTTAAGGTCATTTTTTAAAAATCACGTGTAACAGTTCTTCAACCTTTTACTAATTAAGTCAATTAGTATAGATGATATTGTTATGGATCGGCAATTTCATTGTGAATAATTGCAAAAGGCCTAACAATAGAAGGGAGAAATTAATAATTTGTAATTGAGTTGTAAGTTTTCAAGGCGGCTCTTCCATATTGATTTTTCATAATTTGCAAGATTATTATCAGCACAAGTTCTATGTAGACTGTGTTTGTGTCAGAAGTAAAAATAAAATGACAATGTATGTAAACAGTTGGATCTCCTTATCTTGGACACACTTTATTTGATTGAGCCCCAAGTGTTATTTCTGGTACCTATTAATTACCTCCTACAGATAATTCCTTGTTTGTTATTACTTTATGCAGGGACCCTGAACTTGTTAAGCATATTGGAGCTGCGACTGCCCTTGAAGTTAGAGCTACAGGCATTCCATATGCCTTTGCACCATGTGTTGTGGGAAATACTATTGTGGATCATGAAGATGTTGAAATCCAAAATCGGATCGTGAAGATGTTTGATTTGTACTATGATGTTATCTTCATTTTTTTAAAAGTTAATTGTGTGTATATACAGGCATGCAGAAATCCAAGATGGGTCATTGTTATGACAGCTAAAGTGAAGATCCCAAGATTGTTCAAGAAATGACGGAGATCATACCGGGATTCCAAGGAGATATTCCTGCAAATTCTCAAAAGGGTGTTCCCTTTGTTGCTACTGGGAAGTAAGAATTCTTCTAAGTTAGTAACTACTTTATAGTTTCTAGTTATGAACATAACCCAGTGAGAGACACAATCAAGATCAACCAAGGCAATTGCAAATCCATCCCTCCTTAAATTGCAAAAACTGAAGCATATACCTGCTATATATACATGTGATAGTTAGGTATCATCAAGCTCGAAGATCTGGAAATTTAGTTCCGGCATTAGTTTGCTGCTTTTTAATAGTACTTTTTTTTTTTTTTGCATATCTTGATGGAGATTATTGCAGCTCATTTATCCATGAAAATTTTAAAACCCACATTTGCACACTGTAGATAAAGACTTATTTGACCATATTGTGAGGTGAAAAAAAGGGGCAACATTTGGGGATTGTTCAAAGCTCTAACATAGTAATCAATAAGAGTCATTTTTAAAAAAATGGTTAGTACGGAAGGATGTGGAAATGCAAAAAGTTTGTGGTGCTACGGACATATGTTGTTGTTGTGCTTTCTTTGTTCAGTTCCTCTCCACATTTCTAGTTTGGATTGGGCCTATACATGACTGACGGAGGAAGTGAAGAAGTTGATTATATTCAAAGAGAATTCTAACTTAAAAGAGGAATGCTTGATCAGATAAAGTTTGTGGGAGGTATTCGCAATTATGTTGTTTCTACTTTATATTAATGTTTGATTTTGGTTCCGCTCTATATTTAGACACATTTGTAAAAGATTACCGGTTCTTTTGACTTAATCAAGTAGTTCTATTTATTTTTGGCCGGGCAGGCATGGTTGGTTGGTGTAAGAAATAAAGCAAGAAGATAAGATGTTTACCTTTGCTTAACCAAGGCTCAAATACTCAGAGTTCTTCTTGCTCTTGCCTTGCAGCAAATAATTAGAGATTACTAAAAGAGTAACAAATTGTCTGAGCAAAACTGCATCTTAGTATTAAAAACTCCCTTAGGTTTTGAACTTATGATAGATGCAGATAACACAACTGATTCAATCCTCAAGAGCTGTTAAAGCCCTCTTTGTGGTTAGATAAAAAGAAGATTGAGAGAAGTCTCTCACTGTGAGACCCCTATTTTGGCTTTTCTTTATTTATTTGCTCCTTGGGGAAAAAATTACTTTACATTAATTTTTTTTTATTTATTTTTATTTATTTTTTATTTTTTAAAATAAGATACTAATGTTATCAATTAAGAAAAAAAAATACTAATGTTTTCCTATTTTTCATGGACTTTTCCTCGAGGATTTGTTGAATTTGTTTAGGTCATAAATTTGAGGTTATTCACCTTCATTAGTTTGTTTACTTGTTTAGGAGTGTCTGCCCTCCTTGGATTTTTGTCCATGCCCATTTCTGTCTATAGTACACTTCACCCATCACATGGAAAAAAATAATAAAACCACTCTTCTTAATTTTAAAGAGGGTTTGTTGTCTACTTTAGAGCACTTGGTCTTCACAGTTATATTTATTGATTTCCCTTATAATATGATTGATTTGCATTGTTAATGTGAAAAAAAAAATAATAATAATCATTTGGTGAGATTAACATTATTTGATTGGAGTATAACTTGGAAGTGATTGACTCATTATATTAGCATTCCAAATATATATATTTTTTTTATATCTTTTCAAGTGATTGATTGGAGTATAACTAGGAAGTGATTGACTCATTATATTAGATCTTTTCAAATATCTTTTTTTACATTAGTTGGGACTGTTTATTGTTTGAAATGATGAAGTTTGTTAAATTAACTGTTGATGCCATTACTAGGTTGAGTTGGTGGATTGCTTAATTAACATTTTGATAGGTGAAATAATCAATTCTATATCACTTAGAATTTACTTAATGATGATAATAGAATTTGTAATTTAGAATTTGATGCATTGATGTTTTAATATAGTAATATTACCTAATGGTCGTATTGGTCATTTCTGGGTTGTTTTGTGTTTTAGTCCTTTCAGCCCTGATTTGCTTGATGTGATCAATTTAGCCTTTACATATATGTTTCAATTTAGCTCTTCATCATGATTATAGTGTTATTTAGTTGGTAGGTTAATACATGATTAGTAGTTTTGGTCATCACTTTTATCTCAATTCTAAGAGAAGTTTTATCTGATTTGCAGGACGAAATGGTAGAAAAGTCTTCACAAGTTGCTTTAAGTTTTGATGGTGCCATTCCAAGGAAAAAAGAAGTGCAGATAATGCATACGTAGCTCGGTCTTTAGAGGAACATATGCTTGTGGGTTTGGACATGGCTTCATGATTGCAAGTTGTTCAAGTGGTCATCTTTATCTAATGAAGTGATTGTCATTCATCTTTAAGTGGCAGTCAGCATCATTTATATTGTCAATTGAATATTCAAGACATTTGAGCATTTTTTTTGAATATTTCGTTAACAATGTGTGCTCAGCTTTTGCTTAATGGTTTATTTGAGTTGGTATGTTTTGTTGAATATCTGGCTAATAATGTATTGTAAACATTTTATCATGATAATGATTTATTTCAATCTTGTCTTATGTTGGACATTTGGAATTCTATTTTCTTATAAAAAGTTGAAAAAATACACACCTAGCATAGCGCAAATAGAATAAAATAAAAATAAAAAAATTATAATAATTAATGTATTAGGGACGGTATATATTGTCCCTAATATAATAATAATAATAATAAATTTAATTTAAAAATAATGTATTGGGGACAGTCCCTAGAACTATCCCCAATACAATAGGTATTGGGGACAGTCTATACCGTCCCTAAAAAGTTTTAGGAACGGTGTTATTTGGGATAGTTTGACCGTCCTTAAAGGTCAAAAGTATTTGTCACGGTCAACTTTGACCGTCCCTAAAACTCTTTTGGCACGCTACTTTTAGTCACGGACCAATTTGACCTTTAGGGATGGATTCCGGGCTTTTAGGGACAGTTTCAACTGTCCCTAAAACTCGAATTTCTTGTAGTGTGTGTGGACAGGTGGCATGAGCAGAGCGTGCCAACAAGCTGGCGGTTGGGCTTGTCAACTGCATATGTAGTGCTGGCACACTTCGAGGGTGCCAATACGACCCTAGGTGGATAAGGGTGTCATCCACCACTTTAGTGGGCTGTTTTGAGAGTTTGCCAATATATTGTTAATGTGGGTTTTGTAGAGAGGGCAGATTGAGAATGAGACACAGAGTTGTGTTGTGAGAGACTCTTATATACTTCTGCAGGTTGAGGCTTTTCCTTGTACGGTTTTGTGAATAATAGTAAAAGGTTGGAAGTCTTGTACTTCTGTAAATTCGTGGGTGTTATTGCCCTTACATTCTTGCAACTATACTTGTGTGTGAGAGCGTTTTACTTGCTGTGTGTTCTAAACAACAAGTGTCAGTTGGCTGAGCTAAGTTAGAAATTCAGAGAAAAGTTGTTTATATTTCTGGCTTAGTGCCATCATAGGCTACTAGATTCGTATTCAGAATTTGCCCTTGTGACAGAATCCATGGTGGATAATCATTTCTACCACAGGCATGCGCACCCGTTGTTAATAGTCCATTTTCTTGTAATTATTAATTCATTCCTGGCACAATTTAAATGAAAGAAAATGTACTTCTAGTATGGAATTTCAAAATAAGAAGAAACAGTAATCTGCTCCCACACTTCGACATTGGTTTAAAGAAGGAAATACAAAAAAATAATAATAAAAAATAAAAAAAGGAAAAATGGTGTTAATAGAGCTACGCCACGTTTTTCATGATAAAGATCATGAAAAACCTTTCATGATGTTTATTATTTTTCAAAAAAAAATAAAAACATTGTCTAATATTAACAAATAAGGTCAATACATTGTGATTACTCCACTATTTATGTTTGTTTACATGTAAAATATCTTCCTCGCAAAATATTTTCCTTTTTTGGGTAAAATATATTTTTATTTTTATTTTTATGTTTTTGACAAAAGGTTTAGGCCGAGTCTATCGGGTGGAGTGTGTAAAATGATTTGTCGAAAATTATTGAGTAAGTTATTTTTGTTAGGTTTTTATTTATTTTTTTCCTTTGTAAATATTTTACGATAATCAAACACCAAAAAATAAAAAAAAATATTTTACATCCAAACATACGGAGAGCCTTATTGTCCACCTTTTGTCTTAGTTTTTCACTAATCATGATTAAGCAAAGGAAAATTTATTATTAATGACAATATGATAGTGTAATTCCCAGCCATCACACAGTCCTGGCACAATTTAAATGAAAGAAATTGTACTTCTAATATGGAATTTCCAAATAATTCAAACCCTTAAATGAAAAAAAAAAAAAAAATCAAAATAAGAAGAAGAGAGTATAATTAATTCATTCTCTGTATCAAGTGAAAAGTTTATATCTGCTCCCACTCTTCAACATTGCTTTAAAGAAGGAAATACCAACTAAAAATTTAAAAAGAAGGAAAAATGGTGTTAACAAAGCTATGTCACGTTTTTCATAAAAATAAGATCATGAAAAACCTTTCATGATGTTTTTCATAAATAAATAAATAAAAATTAAAAACATGGTCTAATACTAACAGATAAGGCCAATACATTGTGATTACTCCACTAATTTTTTGTTCTCAGTCCGTTTGTTTTCATGTAAAATATCTTCCTCCGAAAACATTTTTCTTTTTTTAGGTAAAATATATATATTTTTTATTTATATTATTTGGCAAAGATCTTAGTCGAGTTGATCGGGTGAGGCGTGCAAAATTATTTGTTGAAATTTGATAAGTAAGTTATTTTTGTTAGGTTTTAATTTTTTTTTTTTTTTTTTTTTTTTTTTTTTTATAAATATTTTATGACAACCAAACACCAATAATTTAAATTAAAAATATATTAAAAAAAATATTTTACATCCAAACAAATTGATACTTAGTGTCCACCTATTATCTTACCTTTCCACTAATCATGATTAAGCAAAGAAAAATTTATTATTAATGACAATATGATAGTGTAATTCCCAGCCATCACACAGTCCTGGCACAATTTAAATGAAAGAAAATTGTACTTCTAATATGGAATTTTCAAATAATTCAAACTCTTAAATAAAAAAATAAAAATAAAAATAAAAAACTTTCAAATGGAGACTTAGTGTCCACTTATTATTTTACCTTTCCACTAATCATGATTACGCATTGGAAAATTTATTATTAATGACAACATGATAGTGTAATTCCCAGCCGTCACACAGTCCTGGCACAATTTAAATGAAAGAAATTGTACTTCTAATATGGAATTTCCAAATAATTCAAACTCTTAAATAAAAAAATAAAAATAAAAATAAAAAACTTTCAAATGGAGACTTAGTGTCCACATTTATCTTACCTTTCCACTAATCATGATTAAGCAAAGGAAAATTTATTATTAATGACAATATGATAGTGTAAATCCCAGCCATCACACGGGCACAATTTAAATGAAAGAAATTGTATTTGTAATATGGAATTTCCAAATAATTCAAACCCTGAAATAAAAAAACTTTCAAAAAAAGAAGAAGAGAGTAATTAATTCATTCTCTGTATCAAGTGAAAAGTCCCTCCTCATTCTTTACCTCCAACCAAACATAGCATTAATTATATAGTCCATAATTATTTCTCTAATTTAATTCGATCACTAACGTGGTCTAATATGTACTTATAACTTGGTCATGGACTCAATTGTACAACCTCTCCTTCGTCAAAGAAAAGTGAGGGTTCCAGCTTCATAATAGACATTTATAGGTGTGTGTGATTATTTACCTAAAAATTATAAACATGGTAAAAAATACTTTCAGATAAAGCAAATACATTGTGTTTACTCCGCTATTTATTTATTTATATTTTTTATGCTCTCAGTGTCCCAACTTTATCTTATCTTCCCACAAATAATGATTAAGCATATAAAAAATTGCCTATAAATTCTCTTCTCCTTGGTTGTAATGTTCATTGCCTCCATTACATAACTCGAAAGAAGCAAAATCAGGTATGCTAAGAGGCATTGCTAAGTCCATTTGAGTTGTATTTACATTTATAAATATTTTTATTTTGTTTTAGTGAAACTTCTTATGTTACTTTTTGGAGCTGATTTAAAGAATTAGTGATTTAAAGTGCAGTTTGATGGTCATGAAGACGTCGCTCTTAGTTATATTCTGCATGGGATTGCTGTTCGTATGCCTTCAAGCACATAGCAAAAGGCCTATACTAGATGCACAGCCAGTGGTTCGAAAATTAGATGAAATTAACAATGGTTTAGTACCAAAAGAGGGTACAAATAATAAAAACAAAGCAAGCGATACCGCTAAAAGCAGCGAAGATCAACCGAATGATAGTACTGAAGGTTATGATCATCCTACTGGACCAAAGACAGAAATTCGGGACCATGCTTATCAAGTAGATTGCCGCCCAGATCATCGAGGTGTTACAAATAATTGTCACCATTAAACTGTTCCGAAGAAATATATATAATGGTAGTATGCTTTGAATATATATCTATATCAGTCCATAGCAACTACGTACTGCTTAATTAATAATAAGCTATGAAACTGATTTGATGCTGCTTTGTGTGTCTTCTAATATTAATCTCATTATATGTACCAGTGAGTTTGTGGTATTAAGGCCCAAGGCCAGCGTGTTTGTATTAAAATCACATGTAAACATATATTATATATGACAAAATTGAGTTATGTATGTTTATATATTTCAGCCCATCTCTAAGCGTAAAAATTAGATTGAATTCATGTTGGTTTTGTTTGGATGGCTCATCCACGGTGCTGCACTGCTATGTTTGGTTGGAGGGGGGATGGATGAGAGAGGGAGTAAAATAATTTATTCTTGTTTGGTTAGAAGGAAGAGAAAAGAGGAAGGAATCAAGGAGGGATGAAGCATCCTATCCGCTCAAAATTTGGAAGAAGAGGAGAGTGAAAAAAGTAATGACTAACTTAAATATGTAGTTTCTATTTCTAACCTTCTTAAAATTCGGAATAGATATAGAATTTTTAGAATTTTAAATAATAAGAGTATAGTAGTAAAAATAATATAAAAATCATCTTTCCCTTCCTTCCAACCAAACAAAAAAAAAAAAAATGTGTCATTTTATCCATCTTTTTTGTTATTCCTTCCGTCCAACCAAACAAAAATTGAGGAAAACACCTTATCTTCCTAAGGATGCCTCGTCCATCCATTCTCATCTCCTTTCCATCAATTTTCTCATCCCTCAACCAAACGGAGCAAGACAAGTATATTTTATTACAATCATATTGAAACTAAAGCTAACCATATATTTATCTGGAAAAAAAAAGGAAAAAAAAAAAGAAAAAAGAAAAAAAAGCTAACCATTGGAACTTTGTTCATATTTCTACAAGTTAAATGACTAAGTAGTACGCGCGTGCTCACCCCGTTTGTGAGTGCTTAATATTGGTCGAACCCACTATATTTTGATCTCCAGGGGCTCAAAGATCATCTTTTCCTTTTATCAATGAGAAATACAAAGTTCTATAGAGCAATATGCCTGGATTATACTTTATTAAAAAATAGACTTCTTGCTTGTTTGGATCAAAAAATCCAACCGAATAGATGGGTGGAGTCATTTAAGGGATGTATTTGATATGGATTCAATCGTTTTTAAGTAGTTCCTCACACTCCTATGCTAGTCATTTCTACAAACATCAATTACAATTAAAAAAAGACCTAAATTCCTTTTTGTGTGTGCATGGAGAGTATATGAGTCATACGTAGCGGAATATATTTTGGAAAAGTATTATATTTTGTAAAACAGATCAGTGTCATTACCAACTTTACTTAATTTAGCAATTAAACAGTTAATCACATGAAAATAAATAAAGTAAAGTATAAAGTTAGAGATGACACCAGGATTTTAGCGAGGAAACCCCAGTTGATAAAATACGTCAACTGTTTTGGGAAAAATCTCGTGGACTTGTGCAGTCCAAAGTAAACCAATCCACTATACTTGAAACAAAGTATACCGAACTTTGACTCTGGCTCACACCCTATCGTTCTACCCAACACCAACCGGTGGCGATCCTCTGACTTTGCGACTCCCCGTCCAATAGCAACTTGACCTCAGCCTTATACTTGATATTTGTAGAAGAGTAACAGGTAGATCAGACAGCACTCCACGAATGCTCCAATCCTTCCAAAGTGTGACTGCGTTTATTTCTATTCTTCAATCGTCTAAATGATGTAGAAAAAGATCTGCTTCATCTGATCGATGTTAATAAGACAGTATGATCACGATCAGGATTCGAACACCACAACTCTAAACTATGTGTTTGTGTGTATGTGTTTTAGAAAGATATCAAAAAAATCAACTTTGATTTTCTGTGAAAATAATCTTCCTAAGGCTTTTAATAATATCTGAATAATAATGTAAAAGAAGTAAATAAACCAATGTATATGACATGGTTTATATAAAGTTTAGAATGACCTAATCCCTCTGAAAATAAGGTAAAATTCATGCACAGGATTTGGTACAATTCTAGACCAACTGACTAACAATTCAGGATAAGGAAACTGAAGTTGTATTGCAAACAAGACATCTTGAATCGGTTCAGAGAGGTTGAACCGGTTCAAGTTGTCCAGAACTTGAATTTGGTAAGTTTTTCAGCCTAAACACATTCTAGGGCAATTCTGACAAACATAAAAAGTATAGAATGTGTCCTCACCTGTTTAGAATCCTTCCTAAAGTGGTGTTCTTACCTTTTTCTTCAAAAATCGTCAAGTATGGTAAATTTGAATTCCTTCCCAGTTCTATAGTCCTTGTTGAACTAGATAACTTGTAGAATAAGTAATTTGAATTACAACTCAACTTGGACTTGTTATGTCTACGATAATTGCCAAAAATAAATAATATCTCACAATCTCCTCCTTTGGCAATTTCATGACAAAACCCTAACAACAAATTTTGCAATCTACCCAAAGCAGAAAATTAAATTACATTCATTATTAAAAGGAAAAAATTGGACATATGACCACTATACTTATTGGATACTAGACTTGACCTGATTCCTGCACACTATCAAGCAACAACTACTAGCGAAGTTTAATAAACAAAAAATTATAAAAACTTCCCCATAAGTATATATCCAAAAAAAATGATTATTATCGATTCTCTCCCCCTTAATATCATACTGTGTATCTCCCCCCTTTTTGTAACAAATTGACAAAGAACAATAGATAAACATGAGAACAGAAAAGCATATTCTAATTAAGCATAGGGAAGATATGAAATGCATATTCCAAGAATATCCAAAAATAAAGACAAGAGGTGCAATTATTAAACAAAACATGATGTCATGATGCATGAAAAAAAAAAAAAAAAAAAAAAAAAAAAAAGAAAAAAAAAAAAGAAAAAAAAAGAACAGCATCATGTTCCCTTACCCACTCAGAGACAATAAACCCATCCTTAGTCTTCACCACTTTCCCCCTTATCCTCATCCTCATTTGCATATTCAACCCCTTCTTCATCTTCTTTCTCATCTTCAGCTCTCAGGGATAGATCTGGAGGTGTAGGCCTGTATACATCCTCATCCAGAACCCCTGATGGCTGTCCTCGTAACTAAGTCATCTGTAGTTTGAGATCTCAGATCTCAACCATTATCATATCAAACAACGAATTCTGCTGCTGAAGTAGATGAGAATACATGATGTTGGCATCGGCTTTCATGAAAGTCCCTTTTTGAAGGAAATAGCTGAGTAATCTCTGAAACCTATGACGACCCCTCATCAACAGATCTCCTGGCCTTTCTAGCATTTTCCCGGCAGTCTTTGACATGTTCAAAGCACGAGGATCCAATTCAGTCACGATAGGCTTATGATAAGCCCTTGGAGGAATCTGCATATTTTTCTGTTTGAGAATTTCTATCATTGGAAATGAAGAAGAATACTTGCGAGAATTTTTCATGTAATGAGTTATCATAAGCTGCACAATAGAGTCTGCAAGCAGAATAGTCTCATTATTAGCAAGAAAATAAAGCACTTGTGCTCGTTCAAGAGGTAGTTCATCCTTCTTTCCAAAGCAGCCCAGATTAGCCATAGCAAACAAGTTGAAGAAGACGGCTTCATCTGTCAAAAATCGAGCTGGAATACTATATTGGTTCATAGAGAAGTTCGGCACACACATCTTTGGAACAATTCGAGAAAAAGCATGACCCGTGACTGTCAAAGACAGAGTATGTCCACATAAATGCCAACTGTCCTGAAGACCAAGGATAATCTCAATATTATCCTTGTCAATAGGATAATCAACTCCAAATAGGGAGACAATGAAGTAAGTGTCATGAACTTCACGGATATTAGCATAGAAATAGCTAATCATATCCGGACAATAATAGCCTTTGCCAAGCTTAGTGAAATAAAGCCAATTATTCGATTTGATGTAGTTCACAAGCTTGCACCCTGCTGTGTCTTGGAGTTTTTGAAGATTAACATTCCTCTCTGTCTTTATTGGCCCATCATTGTAAACAGAGAGATACACCTTCCAAGCTTCCTCATTGTAAAAATGGGACTCATCAAATTCAATCTTAACAGTGCTAGAAACTGATGGATAACGCATTGGAGCCGAGCTAGGTGTTTGTGAACCATTTTGAGGTTTTTAGATGGAGATGCCAATTCGGGACCTTTTTGGTGGTCTTAGATTCACAATTCCTTTTCCTTTTGCTTCCTTAGTCAATTTAGGAGCCAGGTTCTTTAGAAAATTTCTGACTTTGAAGCTTGTAGCTCTTTCAGGAATTTTATCAAACACTTGGTGTGCAACCCCAAAAGTGTTGATAGAATTTTTTGATTTCTTCTTCAATTCACCCCAAAATCAAAAAATCAATGCAAACATGTTCTTCCCAAACACAATCAAGCTTCAATCTCTTCAATCAACTCAAATGATTAACCAATCCTCTAAGTTTTAAACCCAACTTCATGAAACTCATTGAACCATTTTGCAACTTTCAATCTTCACAATCTTTTATTTTTGTCTTCAATCCCAAATTATCATGCAATGATCATTTGTATAGCATGAATGAATGAAAAAAATATATGATATGATGCATATGGATATATATGTGTGAGTTGTGTAATGACATGAGTGAAGGAGAGCAAGAGAAATGGAGAGTTGTCTACAAAAATAAGGCATGGAGAGGTTTTACAACCCAAATACCCGAGCCCTTGAACTGGTTCAGCCCTCTTGAATTGGTTCGAAAAGGGCAGTGCACATTTGTGCACTTTGCTTGAATCAGTTCAGCCATCTTGAACCGATTCAAGATGGACAATCACTCTAGGCTTGTCCCAGTGACTTTCTTGAACCGGTTCAACCCCCAATGAACCGGTTCAAGACTCCTAGTCTAGAATTCTCAGAAAAAGTTTAAACAAAATGTTTTAAATTATTTCTAGAAAAATATTTTTAACACATCGGTGATTAACACTATCAACAAAAACAAACTAAAAACCTAAAAATCAAAATCTTTTTGAATTTTCCAAATTTTTTCAATTTTTTTTTTTTATGTTTTTTTTTATTTTTTTTATTTTATAAAAACTAAATCACCAATCATTAAAATTATCCAGTCAACACATGATTCAAAACTTTTTCAGAGAATTTTAAGAATATCTTAAAGAACACATATTTTACTCCATAGATTCTTCAAATAATTTCAAATCTTAGAAAGTAATCACAACAAGAAATTAAACTTGCAAATTTTACTAAAAAATTTAGAAATTAATATAGCAAGTTCATGTGTGTGTATGAAATCCAATCCAATCCATCTTCAGTTGAATTTCAATAGATCATTGTCTAAACCTTATTGATCGAAAAACATCAAGATAAAATTGTTTTGAGCAATTGTTCTAAGTAAGGTGGCTTTCACTCTAAAGAGTAGTCAGCAATTCCCCAGTTCAACTTATCTCCATTTTTCGCTTCAATTCATAGTTTAATGGGAGCTTTCGATCAAATCTCAATAGGTAGCCTTTTCCTTAGCAACTTATTCAGCGATCTTTTTTTTCAGGCTGAATATTTTTTAATTTTTTCAAGCTCCTATTTTTTTTTTTTTTTAGACAATAACCTTTATACCTTTTGTGAACAATAAACCCTAGTCAACCGATCTACAGATATTCAACCAAATTATTCAGAGATGGACTAATGCACAAAAGTCTATGAACTTAAGAGATTCAAATCTAAAAATTCCCTAATCAAAGCAAATCATCTTTCAATGTATAGATTACAGACCAAGACTCTATGTTTATTCAAAAAATTTATGTGTCACAATTTGCAAAGATAGATCATAAATTCTTCAAAAGAATTTTCACATGCATATCAAGAAAATTATGATCAGATATTCAAAACCCTAACCAAACCCTAACAAGTGATCCAATGGCAATAAAATTTTCTTTTACACATAAGCCATGATCATTGAATTTTGTAGGACTTAGTTTGAAGGTGAAGTCCTTTTGGAATTAAGTTCCAAGGACTCAACAGACACAAAATTGATCAAATCAGACTTTTTGATCCAAACAGTTCTCACTCTCATTTTCTGAAATTCTTTTTTACACTTTTCCTCTTTCTTAGGCAAAATTTCAGTTCTAGAAAACTTAGGTGGCACAAAATTCTTTTTCTTTTTAGAAAATACCTTTTTCTTAGCTTGACTATTCTGAGAATGAATTTTCAAAGATTTTTCCTTTTTACTTTGAAAACATGAGTTATACTTATGTCCATTCTTTCCACAAAAAAGTGCAATGCACCAGTTTAGGCATGTAAGACATATCAGAATGCAATGAATCAGACAAACAAGGTTTAGGCATATCAGCAGGTTTAACAAAAATTGTTTTACCTTGACCATTAGAAGATCCTTTAACAAATCCTAACACAGTCTTATCTTTTACATCCTTACCCATGTTAATTATCTTATTTAAACTGTTTTGACTCATATTGAATCCTTTCAGTTTATCTTGTTCAGATTTCAATTCTAATTCAAGATAATCATTTTTTAAAGCAAGACATTCCTTCAATGAGTTAGCAACACTTACTTTATTCTCCAGAATGATAATTTGTTTCTCAAGCTCAGCGATGACAGAAATGATTTCAACAACCTTCCTTTTACCTTCATTAATCTATTTCTTTAGATCTTCATTCTCTCATTTTGCTTGGATAAGCTCTTTTGTTAACTTATTGACTGCCTATTTGGTCTCTAAAGTTTCTTTGACCATCTTCTTCAGTCTTTCATCGTCCTTTTCAGCCTCTTCAACCTGTTCACCATGAACTTCACTGTCTTCGTTATCTGAACTGTCAGAGTCAGATAAATTGATGACATGCGAACCTCTATCAAGAAAAGCGACATAAGAAAAATCATTAGTATCATCTTGAGTAGAATCACTATTACTCAAAGTAGAATTTTCAGCCATCGAAACTTTCATTACTTTTCCTTTATTCATATCCTTTTGTTCTTTTCTAGGATTAGGACAAACATTGGATGTGTGACTTTTGCCACCACAATTCTAGCAAATAAATTCAGTTTCTTTTGATTATTCTACTTTTTTCTCATTAAACCTAAATTTTGACGTCTTATCAAAATTTTAAGGATTAGCCATGTTGTTATTCCTTCTCCTCTGTTGTCTTTGTAAAATCTGATTGAATTGCCTAGACAAGAATGCAATATCATCCTCAAAGTCATCATTCACAGAATACTCAACCTATATAGATTTTAAACCAAGATTTTACTCCTTCTGACTTAAGTCAAAGTTCTGTATCTCAAAAGTTTTTAATGAACCTACCATCTCATCTACATAACCGGTTGTCAAATCCCAACGTTCAGAGATGGTTTCAACCCTAATCTAGAATCTTTTAGGTAAAGACCGTACGATTTTTTCACAGACTTTTTTATCACTAACTTTTTTCCCTAAGTGATGTAGTTAAGAAATTATTTCAAGAAGACTAGAATAAAAAGCAAAAAAGGATTAATCTTTTTTCATCACAATGTTGCCAAATTTATGAGAAAGCAACTGAATTTTGGACAACTTCACTTTTGAAGTTCCTTCATGAGTGACCTACAAAATATCCCAAGCTTCTTTAGCAGTTTTACAATTAGAAATTCTAGCATATTCAGATAGACACTACAAGAAAAAAGGTCTTTTATGAGTGTCTGGACCTCCCGTGAAAACTTTTTCACAGGACTTTTGTGATACCTCTCGGATCCGAGACACGGGTTGATCAGGCCCAGGCCCAAACCCGAGGGAAATATCAAACAATTAATACTTTAATGAACACAGAATACAAGATGAAATAAGAAATAAAATAATAAACTAAAGGAATGCTAATTGAAAATCCTTAAAATAAAATTATTCAAATCTGATAATCCAAAACTCCATAAGTTTAACAACTCAGGAATCCATCTAGTGAACCCCTAATAAAATCCGAACTGTAAATGAAAATACTGAAATAAGATCCAAAGCTAAAAAGTAAGCAGTCCTACGTAGTCGAAGGAATAGAAGTCTGTATCTGCTCTGCATGACCAAGCTCTAACCCTGGAACTGACGAGCACCTGAAAAATAAAAGAGTGGGTCAGGCCCACATGCAAGTCCTGATCTACTACAATCCAAATAGTAATCCGATTCGCAGATACATTCTAGAGAGCCCAACAATATCTAGAGTAGTCCATATGTATATATATAGTACACACTATAGCACGCTCACTAGTCCAGTAGGTCTGTCTCAGCCTGAGTAGAGATACCATGCAAATCGCACATAAAGTGGTCATGTGTACCTAGACCTACCAGGGAACAACACCTATGTCCAGTTATCCATCCTAGGTGATATACGCACCCTAACCACGGTCCTGAGACTCAAGCTCATACCATGGCACCATATAATAAATATATATAAACTCTGTACTCCTAATACAAAATATCATCCATCTGTATAGTGGTCTGATACATGTATCACAACTCCATCTTGAAACCACAGTAGGTCATTCAATTATTTGATTGACATGACATAAGTAGGTGATGGACTTAGCCTAAATGATTAATCCATACCTTAATCCAAGTTCGGTAGAACTTAGTGTTTGAACTAGTCCATACCTAGTATGTCACCGTCCCATACCGGTACATACAATCCTCCATATAGCATAGTTACTAAAACAACACTATATAAGCAACAACCATCCTCCAGGATATGCATCAGTATAAATTCATACATATATATCAATATTAGGTATTCACTACAGAACCTAAATAGCATGCTCCAATAATGTAAATAGCTAGAATAAGACATAGCATTTGAATTCTCCATATAGTCCATAAACAGATACAATTATCATCCATAAGGCATCAATTCATTCCAAACCAATCATCCATAAGGCATCCATAAGACATAGCATTTGAATATCAATTCATTCCAAACCAATAACATGGTGAAAAATATGATTAAACATAATTAATTCATATATCAACAATTTGCTATCTTCCGGTATTTAAATTTCTTAGCAAAACAGTGTAACATATAGTCATTCCTTGGGCTATTCGTTGCTCCTTTCCTTAATCCATTATTGTAATAAGTGTTTCCAATATTTATATAAGTCCCTAAAATTTAATTACACCATGTAGTAGCCTTTAAACAGCTTTAGTAAACACTGTACAGCCCAAACAGCCCCTAAACAACCCAATTGTAGGCTTCCGGGTGAGAGCAGGCTCTTCCAAAATGAAGACCTGCTCTTCTTCAACAAGAGCTGGCTCTAATACCTTAGGAGCCGGCTCCTAGCAAGGTAGAGCTGGCTCCACATGTTAGGGAGCCGGCTCTAAGGGTAGGAAGAGGCGGCTCCTCCTCCTTTAAATCCTGCTCTTCTCTCCTTAGATGCCGTAGTCTGTTCCTGCATTGTCTTCTCCATTCCCAGTGATTTCTAGAACTTCTGTAATGTGTTCTAATTCTTATTCTAGGTTCAATCTTAGTCCTAGACAAATTTAAACCACTAAAATCCAATCCTAAGATGTAAAAGAACATAAGTTTTTAAGCCATGATTACAGAACCTCCGTTAGAAAGTTTAAGCAACTTACAACATATTTATACAGATTAATATAGTGAAATCAAAGACTGATCTAAGAACTTGTTCTAGGGTTCAAACTTAGTTTTAGATTAGTTTCAAGGCCTCCAATCCATTATTAATCTCTATTAAACAAAACTTAAACGCAAACAATGAAAGAAAATAAATAAGAGAACATCACAGATTTATGCAGACCAGTTAATTCAACGAGATTAAATAAAATTCATATATGCATAAAAGACTTGTTATAATATTTATTTAAATCCGTTTTAGCCTTTATTTAATCCCTGGAGTCTAACTAGGCATGCACAGAACACGAATTAAAGGGAAAGAGAAGAACAGAGACTTGCTTTTGAGTCTCAAACTTGAAAACTAATTCCACGTCTCTGAGTGCTAAACCACCCTTGCTGCTCCTACTGTAGTCCAGTAACACACACCAAACTTCCCTCCTTGATTCTGTTTTGTGAACCACCTAAATTCCTACTCCGGTTCTCTCTGTATCTCTTTGGTTTTCACTACCAAACTAGAGGCTCTGTTTGTGGTTTACAGAACGCACGTTTATTTTCTCTAAGCCCTAAACCACCATGTTACATATATTTATAGGTGTAAATTAACACTAACCCTAATCCATGTACAATTAGAGGCTAAGCCCTAATTCCAATTCTAACCGGCCCATGAAACTATCAATTCTAACCTACAGCAGCTCTTATAACTGTAACCCTAAGTTACCATAAAGAAAATACAGTACATTAATTAAATAAAACAATTAAATCAGTATTAAAAATTAAACAGGTAATTAATCCACGTTACATAAATTCAGCACTTAATTTAATTTAAATAATTAATTAAAACCAATTAAACAAATAATATTTAATCAACACAATAAAACAATTAAACAATTAATCAAATAAAAACAATCAAATAAAAACAATTAAATCAAAAATTAAATACTAGAAATATCTTTTTTAAAATTAGGGGTATTAAATTCTTCCCCCCTAACAAAAGGAATTCCGTCCTCGGAATTCGCTCTTACCTTCTTCCAATATTTCAGGAAACTGCGAGCGAATGACATCCTTCCATTCCCAAGTGGACTCAGCCTCATTGTGATGACTCCACTGAACACGTACCAAAGGAATAACCTTGTTATGAAGAATCTGATCCTGTCGGTCTACAATACGACACAGCGGCTCCAAATAAGTTGCATCCGGCCGCAACTCAATCTCTCTAACGTCGATATGCTGATACCGATCCTTATATCGTAGAAATTTCCACAACATGGAAACATGGAACACATTATGGACGCGATCCAAGTTATCCGGAAGTGCCAACCGATAAGTAACAGCTCCAACACGATCCGTAATCATGAATGGACCAACAAACCGTGGTGACAACTTCCCTTTCTTCCTAAAGCGCATGACACCTTTCATAGGTGACACTTTGAGTAGAACCTGATTTCCAACCTTAAACTCTAAAGCACGAGTACGCCGATCAGCATAAATCTTCTGCCTACTTTGAGCAGTACACATTTGATCCTTAATAAGAGCTATTTTCTCAGAAGTATCCTTGATGAACTCAGGACCCAAGAATCGGCTCTCGCTAACCTTCATCCAAAAAACAGGCGATCGACACGGTCGGCCGTATAACGCCTCAAATGGTGCCATCCCAATAGTCTTCTGGAAACTATTGTTATAAGCAAACTCCACAAGTGGTAAGTAATCCTCCCAGTGGCCCTTGAAATCAAGAACACACAACCGAAGCATATCCTCCATAATCTGTTTCACCCGCTCAGTTTGTTCATCAGTCTGAGGATGATAAGCAATACTAAGGTGCAACTCTGTACCCAAGGCCTGCTGAAAACTCTTCTAGAATCCAAACACAAAGCTCGAATCCCTGTCTGATATAATAGACAATAAAATGCCATGTAATTTTACAATCTCTGAAATGTAAAGTCTCGCCAACTGCTCCGAAGTGAAGTTAGTGCGAATAGGCAAGAAGTGAGCTAATTTCGTCAGTCTATTCATGATAACCCAAATAGAGTTGTGATCCTTGAAAGAGTTTGGCAATCCCTTTACAAAATCCATAGAAATGCTCTCCCATTTCCACTTCGGTATCGGCAATAGCTGTAGAGCTCCTGGCGGCCTCTAATGATCAATCTTGATCATCTGACAAGTACTACATTGTGAGACAAAAAGAGCAATATCCCTCTTCATACCTACCCACCAAAACTGTCTCTTCATATCCTGATACATCTTGTCACTTCCTGGATGAACAGAAAACTCAAAGTGGTGAGTCTCAGTCATCACATCCTTCCTCAAATCATCAGCAAAAGGTACCACTAACCGTCCCTTGAACCTCAAACCTCCATCAGCCCCAACATAGTAGAATAGAACCTCTCCGGAAGCTATCTCGGTAACCTTATCAATACACTGTTGATCCTTGAGTTGTGCCTTCAAAACCTTGTGAATAATAGAAGGCGTAACTACCATGCAAGCCATGAAAGCATCCGACAATTCATCTACCTTCTTCAACGCATTCCACTTAATAGTAAATAGAGCAGAAAGACTACCAACAGGTCGGCGACTGAGTGCATCCGCCACCACATTCGCTTTCCCTAGATGGTACTGTATAGAAAAATGATAGTCTTTCACAAATTCCAACCACCTGTGCTGTCTCACATTTAGCTCCCGCTGAGTGAACAAATATTGCAAACTCTTGTAATCGCTGAATAATCTGAAGGATTCACCCAACAGATAATGCCTCCAAATACGTAAGGCAAATACCATAGTTGCCAACTCCAAATCAGGTGTTAGATAATTCAGCTCATGAGGCTTAAGCTTCCGAGATCCATACGAAATCGGTCGCTCCTCCTACATCAAAATACATCCAAAACCCTGCAATGAAGCATCTATGTATACCAGATACTCTATCCTGCTCTGTGGGGTAGATAAAACTGGTGCAGAAGTCAACTTAGTCTTCAGCTCATCAAAAGCTTTTTGATATTGTTCATCCCACATGAACCGTACACCCTTCTTAGTCAGATGAGTGAGTGGTCCTGTTATCTTTAAGAACCCTTGGATAAACCTCCTGTAATATCCTGTCAGACCGAGGAAACTCCAAATCTCAGTAGGTGAAGTAGGCTGTCCTCACTCAACCACTGTGGAAACCTTGGCTGGATCCACCGCTATTCCTTTCTCTGACACCACGTGACCCAGAAACTTCACCTCCCGCTGCCAAAATTCACACTTCTCGAACTTGGCATACAACTGGTGTTCATAAAGTGTCTGTAAAACTATCCGTAGATGTCTAGCATGGTCGTCCTCTAACCTCGAATAAATTAAAATGTCATATATGAAGACAATGACAAATTGATCCAAGTAAGCCCTGAAGACTTTGTTCATTAAATCCATGAAGACCGCTGGTGCATTAGTCAACCCAAACGGCATCACCCGAAACTCATAAGATCCATATCTAGTGAGAAACGCTATCCTCGGAACATCCTGTTCCCGAACTTGAAGTTGATGATACCCAAACCGCAGATCAATCTTAGAAAAATAGATAGCTCCCTTCAACTGATCAAACAGATCATCGATCTTGGGCAAAGGATACTTATTACGAATCGTAACCTTGTTCAACTCCCTGTAATCTATACACAGGCGGAGCGAACCATCCTTCTTCTTCACAAATAACACTGGCGCTCCCCAGGGTGAAGTACTCCGGCGAATGAAACCCTGGCTAAGTAGCTACTGAATCTGATCCCTCAGCTCGCGCATCTCCACTGGTGCCATCCTATAAGGTGCCCTTGCAATAGGCGTAGTGCCTGGAGCTAAATCTATCACAAAATCGATCTCGCGACTAGGTGGTAACCTTGGAATCTCCTGAAATGCATCTGGGAAATCCTGTACAATCGATATGCTATCCAATGATATAGTAGTCCCCTCTTTTGTTTCCTCCTTTACATGAAACAAATAGGTGCTAATGACTCCGTTAGAACGCGGCATGGCCACGACATACATGTCCTGACCAGTTATGGTAAACACAATAGACCTATCGAAACAATTAACTTGGGCATGGTAGTGAGAAAACCAATCCATCCCAAGTATCACATCATAAGTGTGCATATCCAGGACCAATAGATTGGTTAGAAACCTGAGTCTGTCAATATCTAGTGCCACAGGCCCATCACTCTCATAAAGAATGGCTGTATCGCCCAACGGTGTAGAAATACCCTGAGGTCTACTGTATACCCGAGTCATCATCCCAGACAAAGCAACAAAAGTCCTAGTTACAAATGAGTGTGTAGCACCCGTATCAAATAAAACACATCCATGAAAACCATGTATAGGAAACTTACCCTCAATAGCCTGAGGTGCCTGCATATCCTGTGGCATAGGGTTGTACACCCTGCCATAATGTAGCTGCTGCGGTGCCTGTCCCTGAGGCTGCGGTGGCGCTGGTAAAGCCGGAAAAGTCTGTCCCTGAATCCGTGGAACCTGTGGATCTGGTAAAGGCACTGGCGCCTTCTGCCCCTACTGCACATACTGTCCCTGTGTCTATGTCCCTGTCTGTGTGATGACCCTAATTTTTCAAGCCAGTGCATCCTATGATGAACCAAAGATTGACCCGATAACGGATCCGAATTGCGGAAGCGAAAACAGAAAACAAGACTCTAAAAAGTCAAAGTGACCTTCCGTGAGGTCGTGGAACTCAATTAGAACTGATGCGGAAGCAAAAGACCAAAAATATGACAAATAAGCCCTTAGGGGCAAAAAAGTCATTTCTGAAAACTGTAGACTCGGGTGCCATCGAGCACACCGCTGGAAGGACAACGAAAAACTAATCAAGATGGACTCATGAATCGCATGATTCGGAGTCCGGACGAAGGAGAAACTGCATGACGAAGAAAAACGAGCACTTAAGGCTAGAAGGGTAAACTGGTAATTATCCATGAAGATCCGGGTGCAACCAAGCAAACCGTTGGAAAGACAGCGAAAAATTAATCAAGTTCAAAAAAAAGTTCACTCGATTTGGAGTCCGGACGAGGGAGAAACGAGTGTTTGAAGTTTTGACGTCGCAGCGGCCCGACGAAGGCCATGACATGCCCCATGCGCTCCTGGCGCTCATGCCGGCGCCTAATGGCATGCCCATGCTGACAGCAAGGGTCCAAAACAGGTTTTCCAGAATTGAGGCTTGAAACGGAGGTCAAGACGAGTTTTTCTGGAAAAACACGAAGAAAAAACCCCCCCCTAAAATTGAGTTTTCTACGTGACTCACGAGAGAATTCAAACAAAACTCACTATAAAATGCCCAAAATGCCCCTCCATGAAATCTGGTCATGAAGGCCAAAAAGCTGCTAAAATGCATACTAGAAGTTGAAACTTCACGAGGGATTTCCGGTACCAAGACGACATTTTTTGGAAAAACACGAAGAAGAAACCCCCCCCCCCCTAAAATCACATTTTCTATTCAACCATGTCAAAAGAAGAAAATAAAACTGATGTGAAAGGTCTAGAATGCCCCTAAATCAGATTATGCAACAAAATTTCAAAATGAGTGCATAGGAGGCTCATTTCACCAAAGAAGAAGGTTTTGCCCGAAAATGACCATGCACGCAAACGTAACTTACCTATTTGGACGTGTTACAATGGTCCACGACTTAAAAATACCACCGATACAAAATCCGACCCCCCAACGGGCAAAAAGGCAAAAATGGAACTTGGAATGAAAACTCGGAATCCAAAAATACAAAACGGGGTCAAATGACCGTTTGGCCCTTCGCCACACTTCAAACATGATTTATAAGACCCCATGAAAGAATGAAAACGGAATTCCCACACCTGATGCAACCATGGTGAGACAATGACTTGGCGTTTTTCAATATTTTCATGATGTCATTGGCCTATGGCCTTATCTCATACATGTCAAATACATTGTAAAGAGTGTACTTATGTATAAATTACAAAAATAGAATCAAATTTACACATTTTGACATTTAAAGCTATAAATGACATTTCAAGCCAACATTTACATGAAATGAGAACTTCAAGTCTACAAATCATCCAAGCATGATGTGAATCCCAAATCTTGATCCCAGTACCTGAAAAATGTCCCCACTACGTGGGTGAGTAACATAAAGCTACTCGTAGGAGATGAGCATGCATCGACCTAGCATTTTATAATTATATCACCTTAAGGTGAAACATGTTAGAGGGGCTCATGCCACCTAACGTCTATATCAAAATGAGACTCAGGGAGCATCCTAAGCTACTCATGCAATTTAAAGTGAACAACGGCATACAAGTATACATGCTCAAGCATACTAAACAATGTTAAACACGTTATACAACATACAAACATACATTTCCAAGTATACTAAACCACATTAAGACAAGTCATGCAATGTCTAAGCATATTTACACAAGTATGCATTTTATATGAAAATCTCGTAAATCAAGTATACGAACACAAGTATACTAAGCTAAAAGAGATACGCCTAAAACAAGTATACACGGCACAAGCATACTAAATGAAATCTAAACTCACAGAACAAGCATACAGTTCAAGTACACTATATGAGATCTAAATGCACCAAACAAGTATACAGTTTTAAGTATACTAAGTAAGATTCAAATATCCAAAGCAAGCATTAATTATCAAGCTACAAGTAATCCATGATTAACAAATTGAAATTGAATGCGAAATCAAAGTAGAAAGACTGGGACATGTGGTCACTAGACCAAACAAGTGTTTCCGGGTAATTACGACCCACAAGGCACTACCTAGTGTGCACATGCATAAGTTATTCCGGGCAATTATGACCCACAAGGTACTACCTAGTGCGCACTTATGACTTAAAAGACTCTTGTCTCCGTACTAGAGCCAAACCCTAGCCATCATGTGAAATATGTCCTTACAAGCTTTCCAAAATCAATAAGTCCAAAACTTATACAAAAATCAATAAGTTAGACCAAACTTATACCAAATCCAATAATGCATAAAGCAATCTTCCATGCACAAATAAGGTTGAATCCACACAAACCATGTCCTAGAATTCAAGTCTAGATAGCATATGACATGTCAAGCCTCCAATATGCAATTTATACACCAAAACAAGAATATTTTACAACAATTGAACCACATTACCACACTAAGCCACAAGTACTAAATAAGTCCTAATTTAGTAACTAGCTTCCAAGGTAAACAATTGTAATATTCTAACAAGCTATACACCCACACAAGATATATCTAAATAAGCTATGCAAGTCAATGATATTCTATATCATGCCAAGTCCAATTACCATTTCAAGATGCCTCAAGTACTAATTCTACATCAAATTTGTAATATGCTCACAAGGTGATTAAACGGACTACGTTTCAAGGGATTAATAACCTATTACCTCCGATATCAATTTAAGTGACCAACACACTTAAAATAGAATTAATTAAGCTCATTAATTAATTTTTCTCTAGATTTTCAAACATATCCAAATGTCCTCAATTTAATATATGTTAAAGAACTCACCAAGGCCTAATTTAATATCACATTATAAGTTAATTCCATGCTTGATACAACTAGGTGAATTAAACTTTCACAAAAGATAAATATTAAATAAAATTTGCAATTCTTATTCAAATAACCCCAATTTAATATATATCAACCACCATACCAAGGCCTAAATTTCTAGCATGCCACAATTTAATTCTAAGTTGCTTAGCATCATGAGAATTAAATCTTAAACAAAGAAAATAATTAAATTAAATTCTATAACTTCAACAAGGCATGCTCACAAGTTGTATATGCTCATATAACAATCAATACAACATTAATATAACCCTAAAACATCCCCTACCTCAATTTGAGATGAAAATCCCAAATCCCCACCGAATTGAAACGATTCCGAATCTGACGAAACTCTTAGGTTTTGTCGGGGACAACACGATCTATATGAATCCCTAAGAACCCCCATGAAAATCCAAACTTGACCTCAATCCTGAACTTAAAATTTGGTCAGAAATGGTTTCCAATAAGGGGTAATGGTGCGCGTACTCAACACGAACACAAAACGTAAAGGCACTTCAACTTTTTAACAAAGGAATGAAGTTCAAAGAGGAGAGAGGTGGTGGCAGCCTCCCTTGGGCTGCCATGGGAGCTCTGGTCATGCAAGGTGAGTGGGGAAGATGAAAATGAAATATTTCACCCCCCTTTTAAAGAAATCTCAAAAAGTGCCCCAAACGAGCCCCGTCGGGTCCGAAAAAGTGGAATTTGAGCAAACGTGCTCAAATGGAAAAATTCTGTGAATGAAAAAGATTCAAAATGATAAAATATGAATAAAGGAAGAAACGGTGTCAAAAACTGAGTTCTGAGTAGAGAGATATGCCCGAACAAGTTCAGCGGCAACCGGGGCCAGAAACCCTAAAACTGAAGAAAAATGACCAGAAGGAAATTCCAAGAATTTATGAGTCGAGGAAAAGTGAAAATGAATCTTGTATGAGGATCCAGGCTCCAGATGAAGTATTTTGCAATAACTTTCATTAATTGCAAAATGGCTCATCTAAAAAGGGTTAATTGCACTAATGCCCCAGAATGAAAATATCTTCTAAAAATATTTTCTTAAAAACCCCTAAAATAAAATATCTTCAAAAGATATTTATGAAAAATACCCCAAGAAAAGAAAATAATTCCAAAGAACTTTGCATCCATGCCCCTATGGACACTAGGAGTAACTAGAGTATTTTCTTGCAAAAGTAAAGATACGTATTTCGTGGAAACCACTTAGAATGAAGACACGTGAAGTCAAAAACCAACTCCGAACATAAGGAGTGTGGTTAGGCCAATAAAGTGACAAACGGGGAAAAGACAGAATAGGGAAAATGACAAAATAGGGAAAAGGACGAAAAGTGAATAGTGTCGAAAAAAAAAAATATGGAAATGACTCGGTCCTCAAAGGAAGTTGTCAATCCAAAAGAAAGAGTCTCAAAAACCATTTTTGAGCACTCGAGATGACACTAAGCGACGAGAAACGGAACTCAGACAAGAAATTTCAACGAAAAAAATTCATCCGTGAAATTCTGAGGAAAAAGAAAAGGAAGGAAATGACCGGGTCATTACAGTCTGGCTGTAAGACACTGCCTGGAAGTGTGACCATGCTCTCCACAAGTGTAACACTACCCTGGAAAGTACCAAATGGCCTCCTCTGTCGGTTAGCCTGTGGCTGACCCTGTCCTGCCTGTGGTCCCCCATTCTGCTATCGCTGAACAGGTGCCACATCCCTGGGAGCATCTGATCCACCCTTGTGCTTCTTCCAAGGTTGTTGTCCCTGGAACTTGCCCTTGTCATTCTGTCGGTGACCGTTCCCATTCCCTTTCTCAGCTGACTGATTAGCAGAGTCTCTGTCACCCCGCTTCTCACCCTTGGCCTGTCTGATATCCACGGTCAACTGATACTGTTGTAGAGTGGCGTCTACCACCCGAGCATAGCTAGTACAGGCTGGACTACCTATAATAGCTCTCTTGATAGACCACATCAGTCCTTTGACGAAACTGTTGCGCTTCTTCTCCTTTGTATCCACCTCCTCTAGTGCAAAAAGAGACAAGCATGTGAACTACTGCTCATACTCTGCTACTGTCATGTTCCCCTGCTGTAGATTAAGAAACTCAGTCTTCATGGCTGCCCTGACTGCATAAGG
Source organism: Cornus florida (assembly GCF_030987335.1). Lineage (NCBI taxonomy): Eukaryota > Viridiplantae > Streptophyta > Magnoliopsida > Cornales > Cornaceae > Cornus > Cornus florida. The sequence goes on from NW_026775572.1 coordinate 30,488,649, forward strand.
GAAGTACTTCTCCTCAAAGCGTGCACTGAACTTATCATAAGTCAAAGCCATCATATCCTCTATGGTGGTAACTAACTCCCACCACTGTAGTGCATCCCCAACTAGCTTGAAGGTAGCAAACATCTGCTTCTGAACCTTCGTGTACTGAACCAAGCGAAGATGTCGCTTGATGTCCTGTTTCCACTGGTAAGCTGCTCTCGCATCAGTGGAACCTGTGAACTCAAGTGGGATCCCTTTTGTGAAAGAACTCCTAGCCTTTTCCCAAGTATCAGTCTGAACAATCGATGCTGGTAACGGTGCCGGCAGTACCTGAGGCTGATTCCGAAGTGCAGCCGTTACCCCTACTTCTATAGCCCGAGCAATAAGGTCATTGAGGTGAGGAGGAAACTCTGGATCTCCTCCCTAATCCCGAGTCTACTGAACTTCCTCCTGCTCCTCATAGAACTGACCTTCATCCTTCTGACGCTGCCTACGGGCCGCTTCCCTTCATTGCCGATTGTTCCGTCTGGTTCTTGCGTTAGACATATGGTCAACACAGAAAGACAGACAACAGCATGATTAAATCGAACCGTAAAGAATACAATGAATCCTAATACTTAAGCTTTAATCAAAAGAAAATGCTACGCGGAAGTCTTATACGATAGAATCTTAGAGACACTTAAACCTGGAGTGCTCTGATACCAACTGTGATACCCCTCGGATCAGAGACACTGGTTGATCAGGTCTAGGCCTAAACCCGAGGGAAATATCAAACAATTAATACTTTAATGAACACAGAATACAATATGAAATAAAAAATAAAATAATAAACTAAAGGAATGCTAATTGAAAATCCTTAAAATAAAATTATTCAAATATGATAATCCAAAACTCCATAAGTTTAACAACTCGGGAGTCCATCTAGTGGACCCCTAATAAAGATCCCAACTGTAAATGAAAATACTGAAATAAGATCCAAAGCTAAAAAGTAAGTAGTCTTATGTAGTCGAAGGAATAGAAGTCTGTATCTGCTCTGCACGACCAAGCTCTAACCCTAGAACTGACAAGCACCTGAAAAATAAAAGAGTGGGTTAGGCCCACATGCAAGTCCTGATCTATTACGATCCAAACAGTAATACGATACGCAGATACTAGAGAGCCCAACAATATCTAGAGTAATCCATATGTATATATATAGTACACATTATAGGACGCTCACTAGTCCAGTAGGTCTGTCTCAGCCTAAGTAGTGATACCATGCAAATCGCACATAAAGTGGTCATGTGTACCTAGACCTACCAGGGAACAACACCTATGTCCAGTTATCCATCCTAGGCGATATATGTGCCCTAACCATGGTCCTGAGACTCAAGCTCATACCATGGCACCATATAATAAATATATATAAAGTCTGTACTCCTAATACAAAATATCATCCATCTGTATAGTGGTCTGATACATGTATCACAACTCCATCCTGAAACCACAGTAGGTCATTCAATTATTTGATTGACATGACATAAGTAGGTGATGGACTTAACCTAAATGATGAATCCATACCTTAATCCAAGTTCGGTAGAACTTAGTGTTTGAACTAGTCCATACCTAGTATGTCACCGTCCCATACCGGTACATACAATCCTCCATATAGCATAGTTACTAAAACAACACTATATAAGCAACAACCATCCTCCAGGATATGCATCAGTATAAATTCATACATATATATCAATATTAGGTATTCACTACAGAACCTAAATATCATGCTCCAACAATGTAAATAGCTAGAATAAGACATAGCATTTGAATTCTCCATATAGTCCATAAACAGATACAATTATCATCCATAAGGCATCAATTCATTCCGAACCAATCACAGTTGAATATACAAATAATCCATTATGTTTATAACATGGTGAAAAATATGATTAAACATAATTAATTCATATATCAACAATTTGCTATCTTCCGGTATTTAAATTTCTTAGCAAAACAATGCAACGTATAGTCATTCCTTGGGCTATTCGTTGCTCCTTTCCTTAATCAATTATTGTAATAAGTGTTTCCAATATTTATATAAGTCCCTAACATTTAATTACACCATGTAGTAGCCTTTAAACAGCTTTACTAAACACTACACAGCCCAAACAGCCCCTAAACAACCCAACTGTAGGCTTCTGGGTAAGAGCAGGCTCTTCCAAAATGAAGAGCCTGCTCTTCTTCAACAAGAGCCGGCTCCAATACCTTAGGAGCTGGCTCCTAGCAAGGTAGAGCCAGCTCCACACCTTAGGGAGCTGGCTCTAAGGGTAGGAAGAGGCGGCTCCTCCTCCTTTGAAGCCTGCTATTCTCTCCTTAGATGCCGTAGTCTGTTCCTGCATCGTCTTCTCCATTCCCAGTGATTTCCAGAACTTCTGTAATGTGTTCTAATTCTTATTTTAGGTTAAATCTTAGTCCTAGATAAATTTAAATCACTAAAATCCAATCCTAAGATGTAAAAGAACACAAGTTTTTAAGCCATGATTACAGAACCTCCGTTAGAAAGAATAAGCAACTTACTATAGATTTATACAGATTAATATAGTGAAATCAAAGACCGATTTAAGAACTTGTTTTAGGGTTCAAACTCAGTTTTAGATTAGTTTCAAGGCCTCCAATCCATTATTAATCTCTATTAAACTAAACTTAAACGTAAACAACGAAAGAAAACAAATAAGAGAACATCACAGATTTATGCAGACCAGTTAATTCAACGAGATTAAATTAAATTCATATATGCATAAAAGACTTGTTATAATGTTTGTTTAAATCCGTTTTAGCCTTTATTTAATCCCTGGAGTCTAATTAGGCATGCACAGAACACGAATTAAAGGGAAAGAGAAGAACAGAGACTTGGCTTTGAGTCTCAAACTTGAAAACTAATTCCACGTCTCTGAGTGCTAAACCACCCTTGCTGCTCCTACTGCAGTCCAGTAACACACACCAAACTTCCCTCCTTGATTCTGTTTTGTGAACCACCTAAATTCCTACTCCGGTTCTCTCTGTATCTCTCTGGTTTTCACTACCAAACTAAAGGCTCTGTTTGTGGTTTACAGAACGCACGTTTATTTTCTCTAAACCCTAAACCACCGTGTTACATATATTTATAAGTGTAAATTAACACTAACTCTAATCTTTGTACAATTAGAGGCTAGGCCCTAATTCCAATTCTAACCGGCCCATGAAACTATCAGTTCTAACCTACGGCGGCTCTTATAATTGTAACCCTAAGTTAGCATAAAGAAAATACAGTACATTAATTAAATAAAATAATTAAATCAGTATTAAAAATTAAACATGTAATTAATCCACGTTACATTAATTTAGCACTTAATTTAATTTAAATAATTAATTAAAACCAATTAAAAAAATAATATTTAATCAACACAATAAAATAATTAAACAATTAATCAAATAAAAACAATTAAATCAAAAATTAAATACTAGAAATATCCTTTTTAAAATTAGGGGTATTAGAACTTTTGAGCCCCTTGTCTATTATGGTCCTGTAAATACTCTCTACTTGTTACGGGAAATACTAACACTCGCAAAAGATTAAAGCACGACAGTTCTAGCTTCCCGTAAATAAAATTCTCATGAGGTTTCTAGCCTTTCATTAATAATTAATTTACGAGTGCCTGCACGTCCCGTGAAAACTTTTTTACGAGACTTTTGAGCCCTCGTCTATTATGGTTCCACAAATACTCTCCACTTGCTACGGGAAATAATAACACTCATAAAAGATTAAAGCACGACAATTCTAGCATCCCGTAAATAAAACTTTCATGAGACATCTAACCTTTCGTTAATAATTAATTTACGACACTACTAGCCTCTCGTTAATAATTGGTTAATGAGGAAAAAAAAAAAAAGTTCTTTTACGAGTGTGGACGTCCCGTGAAAACTTTTTCACGGGACTTTTGAGCCCTCGTCTATTATGATCCTGTAAATACTCTCCACTTGCGACAGGAAATAATAACTCTCGTAAAAGATTAAAGTACGACAATTCTAGCATCCCGTAAATAAAACTTTCACGAGATAGCTAGCCTTTCGTTAATAATTAATTTACAACACAACTAGCCTCTCATTAATAATTAATTTACCAGATAAATGAAGTTTCGTTATTAATTAATTAACGAGTTGTTTATCCACTCGTTAATAATTAATTAACAAAACTAATAGCCTCTTGTTAATAATTAATGTACGAGACATTTAGCCTTTCATAGATACCTTTATATATTTTATTTACGAGTTCTAAAGCCCCCCGTAGTATAAAATATATTCGCATATATATATGATAACCTGCCCAATCATTCACATATATAACCTGGCCACGGTTTCAACTAAATATATAAAATGCTAAAAATTTACACTGAATGCCAATACCAAAAACAATCCATGTTTAATTAAATTCACCATCAAAAGAGTAAGGTATTAATTTACAATTCATCATTAATTGTTCAACGTGCCAAAATTAAAAAGAAAATTCAATATTTCCCAAAAATAGATATCAATCTTCACATTGTTCATTAATTCCTGGCACAAGTTGACTTCCAATTTTTCACACTTCCTTCACCTTGTTGTCCATTGTACAAAATCCAAGTATGTACCTACATTACACAAGTCCTAATTTTAGTATGATAATAATGTATATGAAGTAATGATAAAATGCTAGTGTTCTATTTCATACTCTCTAAAATATTTACCAAGGTATGAACATAAAAAATGGAGTCCCACACTTTAAGAAGCCAACAATCAAAAACCCCCAAAAGAAACATGCAATCCACATGCCCATGTTTTGCAAGGGACTCAACTCCGTCATTCAATCGTTTAATTCCAGATAGAACAAAAAGGTCAAAAAAGGCAAACACCCCGCAAGTGCAAGTTCCGCTTCTATAACTTGATTGCCAGGAATGTCAACTGCCAATAAAGGTTTTGACATAGAATGTAAGAAACATAACTATTATGCTCTTTTAAATCTCTAAAATATATTGATAGTTTGACATCAAATAAAAAATAACAACTTTAACATGGAACAAATATAGTTAATAGTTGTAAAATAAAAACAAAGCTAAACTCATGCTAATAATTAGTTCAAGGGGACATATTGGAGAACTCATTGGCTTCAACATAATATATTATAAGAAAAACATATTGGAAAACTTATTAGAATCATATCAACAAGTGAAATTTCTGTATGACATATAAGTTACCGATAGTGGGTTGATATGAAGTATGTTGGGGTGGATCGAGACCGCACTATAAGAAAATTGATATTTTATGACTTTAATTGACGACATTCAACAAAAACAAGTCATCTATATGCTAATTCACAAATTATTTTTCCAGCAAGTCATTAAAAGCTAAAAAAATGGTTATATTGACGGCTTGCACTTAATTTTCCTTTCAAGTTTCTTTTTAAGGCCGGCATTTTCTATTATAACGACTTGTATACTATATCATTAATATTGGGCCCAAAATTTCTTTAAAGATTGCCACTTTCCCTCAAGTATTTGGGCAAAAATTTATTTTAAGACCCACTTTCCCTCCTATATGACTTTAAGAAAAAAAAAAAAAAAATTTCCCTCACTATAAGCCTAGTACACACGATTGTTTCTTTTCCCTTTGTAAATCCTAAATTTCATTCAGTTTCAGTAGAGCCCCTAATCTACTCCTTCATCAAAGAAGAAAATTAAGACATGAAATTGACGTGTGAAAAAGGCAGGAATGAGACGGGTCTATATCTAGGGAAAGCTTGAACTCAATTCCAGTTTCAGTACTTTGTTTTCTTTTGTTATAGCTTGTGGAGAGGGCGTTAATATGAAAGTGGACAGAGGATCAACGTCGTCGCCTCTTTCTCGGCTTCCACTAGGTAAAGACCATTGATAGAGCTACAACTTCTTCAAGTTAGACCCTTGTGTTCTTTTATACTTATTTCTGTGAATTATTTTGAAATGTTAATTGGAAGGATATAAATATATATATATTCTATACAAATCATTACAAGTTTAGATTCCAAGGGTTTCTTTATTTTTGTTGATTTAGGTCAATCAGATGTGTTTGATAATGGGTCATCCGAAGATAATTATGAGGATTCAATGTTTGATATTGAGAACCTTAAAAGGTCTGAGCTATCAAAATTTTGTACACTACACATATGCTACTCCTCTGTGACCAGCATATAATATTGAAGTTTTACATTTCACATTTGTTGGAAATATATTTTTGTCCAAATTCCACCTTGTTCTTTGACATTTCAAATATTTTTAAAGTGATATCAAACTTTTTGAAACACTTGTATCCATAGTTAGGTTGTTGTATTCTCCATAGACACGGATGTTTTGCCTACTTATATATATATATATATATATATTCTTGGTAACTATCACACATTTTTTCCACATCCATGATTCTAAGTTGAAGTGGGTGAAAGATTATAATGATATGTGCATATTATATTTTATTAAATGAGATATTTTTCACAAATTATGTTCAAATTTTCATGGACGACTGATTATAATATTGAATACAGTCCAAACAATCACAACCTTAGCTTTAAAATAGGGTAGCCAAATGTTTCAACTAATAGAAAAAATAGGATTTGTTGAAAATTCTATGTTATGATTGACTATCTAAAAACTTCATCACCTACGCGGAATTATTTACTTTTTTTATTCATTCTTTCATCGGAAGTTTCAGAAGATACGTACACCCAACCTTGACCTTCATGGACATGAAGTCTTGAACTTTCAATTTTCTTTTCGAAGTAAAATAGCTCTTATTAGATGCTTACTAGTGTTAATTATTGTTTACTGAGAAGAATATAAAAGAATGTTGCAAGTTGTGAGTTGGTTTTTGAGAACACAAGAGGAAATAGATTATGGATTACATATCTTTTATTATAATTACCAGCCAAAAGTGAAACCTGCAGTAATTTTCTATCTATCTTAGTGGACCATATGTACAAGAAACACAAGTCCTCTAGGCTTTGGAGTTTGATCTCCAGGAGGGATTTGACCTAGAGAAGGTTGTTGGATCATATTGGGGTCTAGATAACCAAGATTCACATTGTGGTATTCCATTGGAGTGATGTGATGATCAAAATTGGAATGAGAGGAATACTAAGAAACTTTCTACCTTATGTACACAACAACAACCAACAACAACTTCACAACAATCAACAACAAATAACAATCAACCACAACCTCCACATACGATGTTCCCATACTCCCATGTTATATCAATGCAATAAAGTAATGGCCACGACAAGGACCCATGCTTTCAACATTAAAGTAATAGCCACGATAAGAGCCTACGCTCGGCAAAAGTTGGAAATCTAATTTTTACGGATATAATATTATCCTCTGTGTTCTTCAGGTTTAAAGAGGTCTCATTGTTCTGTTCTTATGGATAAAATTGCAAAGAAGATCAATGTTTGGAGTAACAGTTTGTTATCAGTTGCAGGAAAGGTAGAACTAGTAAAGACAGTTATTACTCCTATTTGTTTAAACTGGTGTAGTGTGTTTCTACTACCTGTAGCTGTTCTAAATGACATTCAAAAGTTGTGTAGAAACTTCATTTGGGGTAGTATAGAGATAATCAGAAGAAATTACATCTTATGAGCTGGGATTTGATGTGTCGTCCTAAATTTGAAGGTGGTGTGGGTATTCGAAAGCTTCTTGATTTGCAGACAGCCTCTCAATGTGTCTTAGCTTGGGATTATCTTTTAAGCAAAGACATGATTTGGGTTCCTTCGTTCAAGAACAAGTACTCTTCTCAATCATCATATTGGAATGCTATTGGAATGCAGTCCCTAAGCTATCACATTCCATACTCTGGAAGAATTTGATTAGTATTAGGAATGTAATGTTTCTTAATGTATATTTCTCAATTGGTACTGGGCAAGTTTTTAAGCTTCTGACAGATCCTTGGTGAAGGTCAAACATTAATTCAGAAATTTGGTCATAGAACTGTTAGAAGGCTTGGGATCTCTTGGGAGGCTCCTTTGTCTAATCTAATGGATAATGGAGGATGGAATTTAGATATACTTCAAGTTGATAATTTCAGGATTATTAAGGATTATATTCCAACTTTGTCTATTCATGACAGAGCTGATCGTTTTCTTTGGGCTAGAGGTTCTTTCTCCTTCAAGCATGCTTGGCAGAAGTGTAGAATTTCTTATCTTGAAGAGGATTGGTCTAAGTTATGTTGGGGAAAAGCAAGGCCACGGTGGTCTATTCATGGAGTCTTTGTGTTTCAAGATAGGCTTTCTTCTATGGTTAATTTACAGAGGAGGAACGTGAATTTAGCTCCAAGGTGCACTCTTTGTCTTCACAATATTGATTCCAGAAATTATTTATTTGTGGAGTGCTCCTTTGCTTTAAATTTCTGGAAATGGATGGTTGATACAATGGGATGGAGGGTTGATTTTTCTTCATTCACATTGGAAGATTTAATGCACTGGTTTTCTTAACAATCTAGTAAGATGTTACATACTATTTTTGTGGCTGCTCTTTGGAGTATTTGGCAAGAACGAAATAGAAGACTTCATGCTCACTCATCTAGGACTCCTCAGGAAACTGCAAGGCAAATTTTACTGGAAGTAATTCTCTATTTATAATGTTGCTATTCAATATTTTTTTCAACTAGCATATTTTTGTTTTCTTTTTCTTTGGTACTGATATTTTTCTTTTTATATTATGTCAAGATCAGTTCTACCATTTTCTGAGGGTATGCCCTCTGTGTTCTTGTAAATATTTATTTTTCTTTTTATATACAAACCCCATTTATGAAAAAAAAAATAATAATAAAAAAAATATAAAAAATTAGGGATTAATTTTTTAAGTTCATGGATTTGAGGATTTCTAATTCAAGAACCATACTCCTAAAACTATTTAGGTATTTGATGAATAAAGAAAACCATTGTAATTGTAGCAACAAGATCATGAGCTTAGTTTTTGTATTTGTAATTTGTCTTGGCATAATTGATCTAATAATGAAAATCTCTGCTTGCATCTCAAAAAAAAAAAAAAAAAATAGAGGTTCAAAATTTTAAATGCTCATTTTGGAATGAAATTTGTCTCTCTCCAATCACTTACTAAAACCTTGATGGATCCAAAAGATAACTGCTGAAGTTTTTAAAATTTGAAGTACAATAAGGCATCAGTAGAACACAAGCAATCATTGACATGTGACCCTCAGGTATGAAGTATAAATAACACTTGCGCAGATGTTAATTCCTCGAGAGCCTATGTAAACATTAATATATAGGAAAAGTATCATTGAAGTGATGGAGCACTTCTTTACAATCTCAGACAACTCAAGAAAAGGTAGAAATTGTGTACTAGCAACCATGTAGAATCATAAGAGCATAAAAAGCATAGTAATTATGACCTAAATAAATTGCTCCATCTGTGACTATTTCAGAAGATAAAACTTCTAGCAACGATATCTTTGGAAATGACATGATGCAGATCTCACCTTATAAACAAAAGCAGTTGCTGAAAGCTTTGCTATTCGTGCAGATTTGAAGACTCCAATAGGATCCACATGCTTGCTCTCCTGTTGGACAAATGCATATGAACATTATATTTTATAACAGAAGCATCCAACAAACTTTAAAGTTAAACTATGTTCCTTGTAACGAACAATAGGAGTGTATAAAGTCAACTGAACAAAGTCTTCCCAACAAGTTAGGGTCAGTAACATGCTAAATGAAAGTTTGACAAAAAGTTCTATGTTAACCATCTATCTAATCCAATCTCACCCCTATTTCTCTAAAAAAAAAGGAGCAGCACATTAGATCCTGGTAAGTACTTTCTATGTATGCTCTTTAGCCCTTCTTGTGTAATTTAATACAGAAATAGAAATTAATTTGTCTTGCTTATGTGCTTGTTCATTGGATTGAGTGTGTAAAAGATACTTCTGAGAGAGAACTACAAAAACTTTCTTGGTCAGATGTCGTGTAGTCTTAGTCCACACAATTTCATCCATACAAATAATGAAGATGAATATCTTCACCTCTTTAAATGTGCCACATGTGACATGCCCAATAAAAAAGCTTAACTATTGAGGATTGCCATGAATGTTAACAATAATGCTATAAGATATCCATAAAAAAATATAAGGAACATTTTGCTGACAGATTCTTTAACAATAATGAGGTTTTAATGATAGAGTATTAATGATGTGCTTCAAGAGGTTACCAAAGGCTTCACTAGAATGCACTTTTTTTGCACTTCAGAGCCAATATCAGAATGCCTGATTTTTCTTCCACGAGCAATGGCCTGTAACTTCACAATTCCCAGCATACAGTGTAGAGTAGAAACAGCTTGTCTCCTTACCAAGTGCCCGCGAACAAGTGCCTACAACCTTGTTATTCCTTTGAGGGCCCAAAATGCTAGGCGAGCCTTCACATAGAATGCTTATATATATCAGTACTGGCATACCCTCGTCAAGTGAATGCCACCAAAGTTCATATATAAAAAACAAGAGCATATGTAAAAAAATATTTTAAATTCTTAGAATTTAAGTAATGTAATAGAGTAAGCAATCAGAGCCAGTTGGCAGGAGCAAAATTACTATTTGAGGGTTTAACAAATCCTTTATTTCTATTCCTTTTCCTTTCCTTATCTTCCAAACTTTTAACCAACCATAAAATAAGCTCTCCCCTCTCCTTTCTTTTCATTTTCTTTCCTTTGAACTACTTGAATTTAAAAGCACTTTAAATGCCTGTATAGAAAGGTACACATCGCCACCAAAGCATACAAAGAATTATTGCCACTAAATCAAGTAGCACATAAATTTCATACATAGATCTAACGGTCAACAATGCATAAAAGAGATGACATTAGACGAAATTTTTCACTAGCATGTTATTGTGCAGGAGTTAATATTAGCACTTCAAGGAACACGCCTAGTAATTAATAAACCCGTAGCCCAGCAAAGCCAACAAAAAAATAACTTCATAATACTACTTTGAGCCAAAGAGAAGTACCAAATAACCCCTAAAAACAGATTGTGCTTTTGTGGCAGCTTGTTCTTGTCTGATTCTTTCAGGATCTTGGTACATTCTGTCTTTCTCTCTCTCGAATGTTCTTTCTATCCCTCTCTCTTACTTAATCCTGGCTTGAACTTCAGGTTCAAGAAATACAGTTGACAACATCACTTGACCATGCCAGGAAGGAATAAAGAAGGCATTGCAGATAGTACTGGGGAATAAATTTCCGATTAAAGCAAAAGAGGATATATATATATGCTCACTTGATATTCGGGGACTGAAACGGTGCTTTAAGGCTATTAGCAAGGTCTTTCATGATTTTTTTGAGAAGATTATTGATGAGCATGCTCAAGCTAGGAACCAAGGACTTCATTGATATCATGTTAGCCAACATGGGATCTCAAGAAGCCAAGTATCAAATGGATCGTTCCTGTGTCAAAGCCATTATGCTGGTAACTTGGTTAATTGAACATTTATATCAATTTTGTACTTCACCTTCTACCCCACAAACATTTTTCAAGTAAATAGATTTTAAGCAAATTGTGTTTCAAATTCTGTCCATATGTTTTATTGTCATCCTTATTAGTAAGAAATTCTAAAGCTTTAATTTAACTCAAAATATATAAGCAAACTAAGGCCTTCTTGATAATTCAAAAGTCCTTAATGATATTGTCTTTATAAAAGATATTTTGTTAGAAGAAATTTAGGAGAAAAAGACGTTTGGCAATGCAATCTTAAATATATTTTATTTTTTTTTTTCTTTATAATATTATATCTTATCATTAATAATTATTGCAAGTCTCTAATATAAATTGCAAAGGTGGCAGTGGGGGTGGCAATAGTGGTCATAGCGGTACCGATAGCCGTGGTGGCGACAGTAATTTTAGTAGCAATGAAGGAACAAAGGACAAAGAGAAAATATAACGGACCAAGAAAAAATATAGTACATTTTTTTCGATCTTTGAAATGTATATTGACAAATTAATAAAATAAAAAATTTACTTAAACAGAAAATTTGGCTTTCTAAAATGAGTTCCTAAAAGCAACATTCTTTTAACTTCTTTGAAGTGGACATTCTATGGCTCCTTTATTTTTAAGGAATTTAAAAGACTCAGCAAATGGTCAATAACCAAACTTTGTACAAGCCTCTCCACCCCAAAGTGGAGATGGGGAGTTTGAGCCTCCCTGAAGTTATGGGTGTTCTTGGACATGCTACTTAGGTTCGGACTGAACTAGATTTTCGGTCATTTTCATGGTCATGTGTTTCAATTGTATTTCAATTTATTCTTTTGAACCCTTAAGTTTAGAAAAAGTTCTTTTCAGGACATGCTTGTAGTTGGAATCGACACTACAGCAACAACAATAGAGTGGGCACTCTCAGAACTCTTAAAACATCTGCAAGTACTGGATGAAAAAAATCTAAAAAGAGTTGGAAGAAGTGGTTGGCATGGACAGATCGGTGGAGGATATATTTATATATATATATTACATGAATGCAAATAAAAACTAAAACCCAATCAATAATGTGTAAAACAAGAGTTACGCGGGGTGCGAAAACAGTTGATTTTAATTGTAATTAACTCCTTTAATGACATAGATCTGATTATTAGGTCAACTTGCTTAATTTATGATTGATTAAATTGCATGATCAATTAAACATCCATAATCATAAATATAAATACTGAAAAGTAAAGCAAGTTAAGTTTAGAGAGATTGCACCAGGATTTTTAGCGAGGAAACCCCAGTTGATAAAATACGTCAATTGTTATGGGAAAAACCTCGTGGACTATGCAGTCTAAAGTAAACCAATCCACTATGTTTGAGACAAAGTATACCAAACTTTGACTCTGGCACACACCCTATCGTTCTGCACCATACCAACCGCTGACGATCCTCTGGCTTTGCGACTCCCCGTCCAACAGCAACTTGATCTCAGGCTTACACTTGATATTTGTAGAAGAGTAGCAGGTAGATCAGACAGCACTCCATGAATGCTTCAACCCTTTCAAATTGTGATAGCGCTTACTTCTGTTCTTCAAGATCTGAACTCAATTGTAGAAGAATTAAATCTTGCTTCTTATCTGGAATATCTGAATCTTTAGTATAGCTCCGATTCCAATGAGATAGAGAATAACACCACTAAATCACTCATGAATATATGTGTATGGTCTCATAAATAAATTCAGAATAATCAGATTTGATTTTCTGAATTTTCTCTCTCTAAAAGGCTTTCTTAAAATATAGAATTGATTTTCCCTCAAGCCATAATCAACTAATGTATATGACAAGGTTTATATAGAGTTTTGAAAGTCCTAATCCCTCAGAAAATATAATAAATTTTGTGCATAGGGCTTAGAAGGAATCTGGGATCAAAAAGGAAACATTAGAAGAAGAAAACTGGAAACCTAATGCATCTAGGACTTCTTGAACCGGTTCAAGATGGACAGTAAAGAATCCCAAGGATTCTTTGAACCGGTTCAGTCCTCTTGAACCGGTTCAAGATGGTCAGTCTTGAAATTTTAGCATTCTGATGATGTTGAACCTGTTCGATAGATCTTGAACCAGTTCAAGATGGACAGAATGTAAAAACTTGTTCAGAACCTTTCAAAACCCTTCCTAAATGTTCTCACTACCTCTTAAACTTCTTAGAGGGTTGTTCTCATCATCTCGGAGTGTAGTATATTTTGAACACTTAACCTTCTTCAAATCCGCATCTGATCTTCAATCTTCGATATTTTTACATAAAAAATTTCAACTTGATCGGACTCGTTTTGACATCGAAATTAGCCAATTACAAAATATATCTCACAATCTCCCCCTTTGGCAATTTCGTGACAAAACCCTAAAACAATTCAACAATCTACCCAAGCAGGAAAGTAAATTACATTGAATGTTAAAGGAAAAAAAAAACCGTGGACATTTTCTTGAACCTCATGAAGCTTCAACACATGTAGCAACCTGTAATCTGCACATTAGCTCAAACACAACTACACGTGAAGCTTAATCAAGAAAATAAACACAAGCATAAAACAGCAAAGCTAAAAATGCCCTGAATGTCAATGCAATGGAATGCAATGAACAATGGTTCTCCCCCTTAATGCAAAAAGTATTTCTCCCCCTTAATGCAAAAGTATCTCCCCCTGAATGAAAAGACTCTAATCTGCACATTAGCTCAAACACAACTACCCGTGAAGCTTAATCAAGAAAATAAACACAAGCATAAAATAGCAAAGCTAAAAATGCCCTGAATGTCAATGCAATGGAATGCAATGAACAATGGTTCTCCCCCTTAATGCAAAAAGTATTTCTCCCCCTTAATGCAAAAGTATCTCCCCCTGAATTAGAAGACTCTAATCTCTATTATCTCCCCCTTTTTGTCACAAATTAACAAGGGTCTCAAGGAAGACAAATCCTAGAAGTAGGAAGCAACCAACCATATAATTCTTGCAAATCAAACTCAACGAGAATGTAGACTCCACAAGATTATATGTATCAACAAAAATAACCAAGATCAATTCTTTAAGTTCCACAAACTTAGTAAGTGTAGTAAAATCACCACCAAGTTCCAAAAACAATGATCTGTCAATTGTTTAGATTTCAGATAATAAATCAATGATATCACATATCCTTAGAAATCAAATAATCAATATGTGCAAAAGACATTTTTTTGTCTCTCTTTGTGCTCCTTTTTTTCTTTTTGCACACTGGCAGCTTTCACGCTTATGGGCAGCCAGCTCTTTCCCTTATTCCCATTTGTTTCAAGTCAAGGTAGCTTTCGGAAAATTCCCAAAGGTAGCCTTTTCCACCTCACTTTTTTCAAAAACAGCAAATATTTGTCTTTCTTTTGCAAAAACTATTTCATTCCAAGCGGTTTTTCAATTTTCTTTTTCTTTTCACTCTTTTGGTCTAAAACACATAAATCAAGTTTAAACCCCAAGACAATGATCAATCATATTAACATTATCTTCGACCAAAACAACGAAATCTTAAGTAAATGTATTATCAATGATTCATTTACTATATGAAATAAGTAAGCAAAACCAATTTCATCAAATCATAGCCATTGTATGCTTTCCATAGATAATCCATGTGTCATTAAACTCCTTGTGTTCAACATACTCAATCAATATGGTTTGCTTAACTTCCCAAAAACATAATTTAGACACTAAAGATATGCATAAAAATCCTTTCTAGACTATGTCTTTGTAATGCATCTAATCAAGACAACAAACACCAATAGATTTCCTAAAATGAGAAAACTTAGGAGCATCTAATGGTTTAGTAAGAATATCAGCCAAATTTTGATCAGTATGCACTTTTTCCAAAGACATGACATTTTGTTCAACAAGTTCCCTAAGAAAATGATGTCGAATGTCAATGTGTTTAGTCCTGGAATTCAAACTGGATTCTTTGAAATATTTATTGTACTAGTATTATCACAAAAGATAGAAATAGTACCTTGATCAACTCCATAATCCAGAAGCATCTGTTTCATCCAAAGCAATTGTGTACAACAATTTCCAGCAGCAATGTATTCAGCCTCGCAAGATGATAAAGATATGCAATTTTGCTTCTTGCTATACCATGAAACAAGATTAGTACCAACACAGAAACAACCACCGGAAGTACTCTTTCTATCATCCTTGTTTCCAGCCCAATCAGCATCAGTATAGCCTACAATCTCAGAGTTAGACTTAGAAGAATAACGCAATCCATAATTCAATATACTATTGACATAACGAATAGTACGCTTGACTGCAAGGATGTGTTGTTCTCTAGGATCAGCTTGATACCTAGCACAAACACCTACACTAAATGAAATATCTAGCCTAGTTGCTGCCAAATACAACAAGCTACCAATCATACTCCTATACAAGAAATGATCAACCTTGTTAGAATCAGAGTCTCTATCCAATTTGGATGAAGTACTCATAGGAGTTTGAATATGCTTTGAATCTTTTATACTAAACTTTTTAACTAGCTCCTTTGCATATTTTGATTGAGATATGAAAATTCCATCATCAAGTTGTTTCACTTGGAGACCTAGAAAGAAAGTTAGTTCACCAACTATGCTCATTTTAAAAGTATTACTCATATCGTTAGAAAAATTATGAACAAGGTTATCACAAGTAGCACCAAAAACAATATCATCCACATATATTTGAGCAACAAGAAAATCTTTTCCTTTCCTAAAAATAAACAACGTTTTATCCGCTCCTCCTCTTCTGAAGCCCTTGTGCAATAGATAAGAAGTCAACTTCTCATACCACGCTCTAGGTGCTTGCTTTAAACCATAAAGATCCTTTTTAAGATGAAAAACAAAATCAGCATTATGTGGATCAATAAAACCTTTCGGTTGTGCTACATAAACTTCTTCCTACAAAATACCATTAAGAAAAGCACTTTTAACATCCATTTGAAACAATTTGAATTTAAAGTGGCATGCAAGAGCAAAAAGAAGTTGAATAGACTCAAGTCTAGCAACAGGTGCGAAAGTCTCATCAAAATCAATTCTTTTAACTTGAGTGTATCCTTGTGCAACTAACCTAGCTTTATTCCTCATCATAAGACCATGTTCACCAAGTTTATTTTTAAAGATCCATTTGGTCTCTATGATATTCATATCACTAGGTTGAGGCACTAATTCCCAAATATTATTCTTCAAAAATTGAAGCAATTCTTCTTGCATAGTCATAAGCCAATCAGAATTTTGAAGAGCTTCATCAACATTCTTAGGTTCAAACTGAGCCATGTGACATGAGTGAACTATATCATCTATAATGCATGAGTGTCTTACATCATCACGGACTGTACTCCTAGTACCATGCTTATTCCAAGGACTTATCACATTATCAATTAGATGACTCAATCTAACTTTAGAACTGCTAGATCTGGGAATATCTAGAGACAGTGCAGGAACTCCTATAGGTTCATCAGTGGTAACCTTTAATTCCTCATCCTTATCTTCTTCAACCTTTTTGATGAGCGCTGAAAAGTACACTTTTAAACCCCTTAAGCTTGAGTATTCTAGGACCTTTATCTATCTTATTTTCCCGTTTTAGTACTTATTTGTATTTTTGTCTATTTTAGGTCAATAATGTTAAAATGGGCTAAAAATGGTTTCTTAAGGCCTTTTTGGAGTCAAACTAAGTCTTGGAGAGGATTTGGAGCAAAAGGAGGCCGATTTGGAACAAAAAGAGGCTGATCCTGAAAAGCAGCCAAGTGAGATCGATCAGAAAAGTGAGATCGATCAAAGTTGGATCGATCGAAAATCAAAGTTGGATCAATCGAACTTTTGTTGAAAGTTGGATCGATCGAAAATCAAAGTTGGATCGATCGAATATTGTTGGCAGCGAGCTGTCTTATTCCGTACGTGCCCAAAAGTCCACCTATCACATAGTACGGGATTAGATATTTTTGGGGCTATATTCCTGACTTAGTGACTAAGAAAATGACCTTCTATATAAAGGGAAGTGACCCATTTGTAAAGGAGCTTTTGACCTTTTTATTTTTTTACATTGTATTTTTTATTTCTCTCTCTAGCAAAGTTAGAGATTAGGGTTTAAAGAAAAGAGGGAAGTGGAGGCACATCTCAAGATCCATCTCTAGACCACACTCTCTCTCTATCTCTAGAGCTTCAAAGAAGAAGAAGAAGAAGAAGAAGAAGAGGAAGAAGAAGATGGAGCCATATTTGGAGCTTAATTCCATGACCACATCCACCTCATCCATGATTGGCTAGATCTACACTTAGGGCTTGAATGAGCCCTAAGTCTTGTGTAATCTAAACCCTTGTATTTCTATTTTTGGGGATTTATATATATATATTGTTGTGATTAGTGCTCTAGCCTTGTGAATTTTATGAATCTTGGTATATTTCTATGATTTCTATGGTTTAATTCTTCCTATTAATTCTCTAGTTTATTTATATATCTATGTGTGATTAAATTAGGAATTATTTCTTATATGATTCATATGGATTAATTCTTTCTATTGGTTCTCTATTTGATTACATGTTGTCTTATGTGTGATTATTTGGGAATTAATCTCTACACTAGTTTTTTTATATTAATTGCATGTCTATGTGTGGTTGATTGAAAATCTAGTGATGGCTAAGCATAGGGTTTCATTAAATGGGTTTGTCAGTTCATTTGATGATTTATACTTATGCTTGATGGGTTGTTCTACAATATAATTCATGCTTGTAGGTAAGTAGACAATCTATGCTTGCTTAGATATTTCATGGCTTATTATTGCAAATTCCATGATTCTCTAGATTGATGTGTGCTACAATTGTTGCTACTTAGATGGGTCATGCTTAAAATTGATGGGTTGTGCTACACTTAGTTTAGGTAGACAATTCATACATAAATTAGATGGTCCATGCTTAATATTGCAAATTCCATGATTCTCTAGATTGATGTGTGCTACAATTGTTGCTACTTAGATGGGTCATGCTTAAAATTGATGGGTTGTGCTACACTTAGTTTAGGTAGACAATTCATACATAAATTGATGGTCCATGCTTAATATTGCAATTGGTAGTTGCATTTTGTTCACAACAATGTATTCTCCATTAATGGAAAGCAAGTGGTTAATTACATGAGCTTAGTGGTGATTCCAACACCCTAAGACCTCTCTTCATATCTCTTAAATCCCTATCTCAACTTAGTTTATTTTAATTGCATTTTAATTAATTGAATTTTAGTGTAATTAAACAATCAATCTCACCTTTGCAATCTTGTGATCCACTAGAGTCAAAGTTAAATTCCAACACGTATAATCCCTTGGGACGATCCCTACTCACTCTTGCTACTTTAGTAGTAGTGTTGGTAGTGGTTTTTATAAATTTAAATCTGACCCAAAAGGCTTTTCTTGAATCGCACATTCACTACATCAATTTGGCGTATATCAAGCGGCCTCGTCAAATTTTGGCGCCGTTGCCGGGATTAACGGTTTTGTTGGAATTAAACTAGACAATAGTGTTCATTTGATTGCTTCTATTTTTATTTTATTTTCCATTGTATATTCTTTTCTCTTGTTCTCATTATTATTTGTTCAATTAGGTACTTGACTATAAGGAAGGCAAACTTTGGAACTTGAAGCAATAATTGGAGCTTAAAGATAATATTAAAATTTGAAGTTGCTTAAGGACTGTTGTGAGCAATTTTTGGAACTCTTGTATTATAATTGTTTCACTTCTTTGCATGCTTGTGATAGCCCTTGTTGAGACTCATTATATTGCTTTATCTTTGTCCAAGCATAGGCCCTTGTTGAGGCCAATATTTTCTTGCCTTTGGATTTTGAATGTGGATTGAGCCATTGTTTGATCCAAGTTTGGGGGGAAATTACATCCCTTTACCTTATGCCCTCCATCATATTTTAATCCTTATGAGATTGAGTCTAATTCATTTTATGCATCATCTTATTATGGACTTGATCACTCATTTAATCCTTCTTATGACTATTGCCCTCTATCACCATATTATGATGAACTAACTCTACCACCTTCTAGGTACTTGCCCGGATTTGAAGAAAAAGTGTTAGCTTTACTTGATGTGCATATTTCACAAACTCCACTTATTAATTCTCATTCTCATACTTTAGCCAAGCTTGAAGCTCAAGTTGAGCAAATTACAAGTACTCTTTCTCGTCAAGAGGAGGAGGAAGAGGCAAATGAAAAAATGGCAAGAACTTCAATGTATATAGATGAGGATGATGAGAGTGAGGATGATGAGACAAGTGACCTAATGCCTAGCACTCCATCTTGTATAGAGGAGGAAGCGGCAAGTGAGTTAGTGACTAATCCAATAGAGCATAACATGATTAATGAGGACTTTCCTTGTTTTGATTATGATTTTATCTATGACCTTGCTACTCTAGAGAGTGAGGAGATGTTGACCACACTTGAGGTAGGAGAGAAAGAGGAGGAACTTGTTGAAGAAGGCCTTCCTTCTATTATCTCCAAAGATCCTCTTGAGACATGCCTTTTTGAAATGTATAAAAATTGTGGTTTTGACTTTAAAAGCTCCAAAAATGAAGTGAACTCTCTAATGGACTCCTTAGCTAACTTGGAAGGTGAGGAGATGGTTATTTTTGAGGAGGAGAAGGGGGATGAAGAGAAGGTATTTCTTGACATTCCAAATGAGTCTTTAAAAGACTTTACCTTGCCAAGTGCAAGGCCGCTCATCAGTGATTTTATTTTCAAGACCGTGGATGACAAGAACAATATCATCTCTTTCATATCTTTTTAAGTCATTCTTTTGAAGGATGATTTCATTGTCATAAGTGGAACATTAAATGAGAAAATGGAAAAGAGAGTCAATAAGGATGTTTCATATCCAGTTTTTGATTCTTTTGATTAGTGAGTTGGCCCAACGTCTTGCTGGAGACGTTAAACACTAGTATTCGTAGAGTTTCACAACTCTATTTTTCTCTCATTTCTTTTTGTTTTTCATTTCTTGCAAAGCCTAGATATTTGTTTTGGGTTCATATGCATTTCAAGGAACTGTGATAAGGATTGCATACACTTTCATGTCATAATTGAGCATTTGGTACAAGTTCGATCGATCTCAAATTGGAGTTCGATCGATCGAACTGTTGATTGCACTCAACACTTAGAAAAATTTTCAACCTGCATCCACCTGCATCCAAATCACTCTCTGTCTCATCGATCCAAGAAAATCTTCAGATCTCAGTTCTCAGTTAGATCGATCAGAAGACCTTCGATCGATCCAAACATCAAGTTCGATCGATCTATATTTTCAACACTTAGAAAATTTTGAGCCTGCATTAACCTGCATATTTTCAGCTCTCTATCAGATTGATTGAAAACATTCTTAGATCGATCTAAAGTTCTTCGATCGATCCAATTTCATTATTGGATCGATCTTGAGTTCCAACACTTAGAAAAATTTCTGAACCCAGAAAACCTGCATATTTCACCTCTCTGTTAGATCGATCGAGCATTTTGTCAGATCGATCAAACATGTCTGCAGGTTTTGAAAATTTATTTTTACTTTTACTTTTATTTTTATTTTTGTTTATATTTCACAAATCCCAAAAATATTTCTTTTATTTTATTTAGTTTATTTTAGTTATTTTATTTTATTTTATAATTCAAAAAGAAAAAAAAATTCCAAAAATATTTTCTTTTCTTTATTTTGTTTTATCTTTCAAAAATTCAAAAATATTTTCAATTTTTAATTTTCAAAAAAAAAAAAAAAAAAAAAGACGATTTTTCAAAGTAGTATTCCGTCTTGCTAGAGACATTAAACTTAGCACCCATTTTGCATATTTCTTGCATTTTTCGTTTTTCTTTGCATGTTCTAAAAAAAAAAAAAAAGAAAGATTTTTATTTTTATTTTTCATTATTTTGTTCTTGTATCCTTTCATAATTTTTCTTTTTCATTTCTTGCATTGTACATATTCTTTTTCATTTCTTACATTATACATATTCTTTCATTGCATTTTACCTTATTTATTTTTCTTTTTGTATATTGTTCATACATTTTATTCTTTGTTTTTCTTGCATTTTGTATATACTTGCTTTCATTAAATGAAAAATATAAAAACTTTTCACCATTGTGCCCTTATGTGTAATCATGCATACTTTCATGCTTTAGCTAGGGCTTGATCTCATATCTCTCTTTCATATTGTACTATATTGTCTTAGAATGCACGATTTGATTATTCTTATCCTATTTAGTGGTGATTCCAACACCCTAAGACCTCTCTTCATATCTCTTAAATCCCTATCTCAACTTAGTTTATTTTAATTGCATTTTAATTAATTGAATTTTAGTGTAATTAAACAATCAATCTAACCTTTGCAATCTTGTGATCTACTAGAGTCAGAGTTAAATTCCAACACGTATAATCCCTTGGGACGATCCCTACTCACTCTTGCTATTTTAGTAGTAGTGTTGGTAGTGATTTTTATAAATTTAAACTTGACCCAAAAGGCTTTTCTTGAAGTGCACATTCACTACATTATTTTGGCGTATATCAAGCGGCCTCGTCACTCTTCACCTTCTCCACCTAAATCCTCAACTCTTTCTTCTTCTTGAATAGCATGTACTTTCATTTCTCCTATAATTTCAAAATTAGTTTCTTCTTCATCAAGTTGAGGAGAGGTTATCTTAGATTTTGTATCATCAAATACAACATTTATAGACTCCATGACCATTTTGGTTCTAAGATTAAAAACCCTATAAGTCCGACTAGTTTGTGAATAACCCAAAACACACCTTCATCACTTCTAGAGTCAAATTTTCCCAAGTGTTCCCTATCTCTAAGGATAAAACATTTACTTCCAAAGACTTTAAAGTATTTAACAATGAGATTTCTATCATACCACAATTCATATGAAGTTTTGTTAGTTCCAGGCCTAAGATAAACTTTATTTAGGATATGACAAGCAGTACGTACCGATTCAGCCCAAAAGTGACTAGCAATCTTATTCTCCTGAAGCATAATACGGGCCATATCTGCAATTGTCCTATTTTTTCTTTCCACTACACCATTCTGTTGTGGTGTTTTAGGTGCTGAAAATTCATGCTTAATGCCATTCTTATCACAATATTCAATAAATTCCTTAGGTTCGAATTCACCTCCATTATCGCTTCTAATCCGATTAATTCGATATCCTTTCTCATTTTGAATAAGTTGGCAAATAGACCTGAAATTCACAAAAGTATCAGATTTTTCTCTCAAATATGCACCACAAGTAAACCTAAAAAAATCATCAACCATAACAAGAAAATATCTTTTTCCTCCAATGCTATCAGGTGTTATGCGACCCATGAAATCCATATGAATCAACTCTAAAGGTCGAGAAGAGACTTTATGAATAAGTCTCTTATGTGACACTTTAGTTTGTTTTCCTAACTGACATGGACCACATATTTTATTCTTAGGCATCTTCAATTTAGGCAAACCTCAAACAAGATCATTGTTAGACAAATTCACTAAATCATTATAATTCACATGTCCAAGTCTTTTATGCCATAAAACAACCTCATCAGTAACTAGAAAAAAACACATAAGTGAAGGATCTGAAAACACAACATAACAATTATCAAAAGTTCTAGTTCCTTTCAAGATGCATTCACCTTTTTCATTAGTTACAAAACACCCTTGTTGAGTAAAATTGACTTGAAACTCCTCATCATATATTTGACTAATACTCAATAGATTAGCAACTAAACCTTTAACATATAGAACATTTTTTAAGTCCCCAATTCCTGAAAATTTGATCTTACCTTTATCACTTACAGTAGAAGCCTTACCATCACCAAAAGTAACAGTACCAACTGAGCATTCCTTAAACGTGATAAATAATGTTCTATCCCCTGTCATATGCCTAGAGCAACCACTATCAAAGTACCAACCACTATCAAAGTACCAACCACATGGACCAAGTGCTCTAAGTGCAGTGTGCATAGCAAGGCTTTTAAAATTCTCTTTCTTTACCTAAACAATTTTAGATTCATTATGCAATGATTTCCCTATTGTTCTAGGCAAAGTGTCACAAGGCTCAACAATTCTAATCCTCTTTTTCCTCAATTTTGAACTCTCTAGATTTTTCAAATTCTTTCCTAGTTCAATTTTTCTTTTCTGACACTTATACTTGATATGCCCTTTTTCACCACAAAAATGACATGTTGAAATAAGTTTAGGAGAATTAAAAATAACACAAGGTTTGGTTTCAACTTTCACAAAAATATCTTTTGATTTTTTAAAATACAGATCCTTTGAAGTTGATGCCAAATTTTTGTTACTCATAACATTCCCAACCACACCTTTCAACTTATCTATTTTGCAAGTGTCAATATCCATTTTCTGAAACGACTGTTTTGACTTAACAAATTCACTACTCAAATTATCAATTTTAAGTTCCAGTGATTTATTAAACAAATTTACCTTCTTAAGTTCCTTTTCCAGAAAATCAATCTTACGAAGAAGATTCAAATTCTTAAGGCCAATTTCTTCCAAATTCTTATTAGAGACAGAAACTTCTAACTTATAAATATCTCTATCAAGTTCAGCAAGATTCAATTTCTCTAACAAATTTTCAAAATCCTTTTTAAATTTTGACCATTCACTTTGCATGCTTGTGACAGAATAAAAAACAGGAGATAAAGGCAACACATCAACAACAAATGAATTTTCAGACATGATGAAAAAATCAACAATCAATCAACAAATATGATCTACTCTGTATATCGAGTATCCCGCTCTGATACCAAATTGTAAAACAAGAGTTACGCAAGGTGCAAAAATAGTTAATTTTAATTGTGATTAACTCCTTTAATGACCTATATCTGATTATTAGGTCAACTTGCTTAATTTATGATTGATTAAATTGCATGATCAATTAAACATCCACAATCATAAATATAAATACTGAAAAGTAAAACAAGTTCAGTTTAGCGAGATTGCACCAGGACTTTTAGCGAGGAAACCCCAGTTGATAAAATACGTCAACTGTTATGGGAAAAACCTCGTGGACTATGCAGTTCAAAGTAAACCAATCCATTATGTTTAAAACAAAGTATACCAAACTTTGACTCTGGCTCACACCCTATTGTTCTGCACCACACCAACCGCTGACGATCCTCTGGCTTTGCGACTCCCCGTCCAACATCAACTTGATCTCAGGCTTACACTTGATATTTGTAGAAGAGTAGCAGGTAGATCAGATAGCACTCCATGAATGCTCCAACCCTTTCAAAGTGTGATAGCGCTTACTTCTGTTCTTCAAGATCTGAACTCGATTGTAGAATAATTAAATCTTGCTTCTCATCTGGAATATCTGAATCTTTAGTATAGTTCTGATTCCGATGAGATAGAGAACAACACCACTAAATCACTCATGAATATATGTGTATGCTCTCATAAATAAATTTAGAATAATCAGATTTGATTTTCTGAATTTTTTCTCTCTAGAAGGCTTTCTCAAAATATAGAATTGATTTTCCCTCAAGCCATAATCAACCAATGTATATGATAAGGTTTATATAGAGTTTTGAAATTCCTAATCCCTCACAAAATATGATAAATTTCGTGCATAGGGCTTAGAAGGAAACTGGGATCAAAAAGGAAACATCAGAAGAAGGAAACTGGAAACCTGATGCATTTAGGACTTCTTGAACCGGTTCAGCCATCTTGAACCGGTTCAAGATGGACAGTAAGGAATCCCACGGATTCTCTGAACCAGTTCAGCCCTCTTGAACCGGTTCAAGATGGTCAGTCTTAAAATTTTAGCATTATGATGATGTTGAACCTGTTCGATAGATCTTGAACCAGTTCAAGATGGACAGAATGTAAAAACTTGTTCTGAACCTTTCAAAACCCTTCCTAAATGTTCTCACTACCTCTCAAACTTCTTAAAGGGTTGTTCTCATCATCTCGAAGTGTAGTATATTTTGAACACTTAACCTTCTTCAAATCCGCATTGGATCTTCAATCTTTGATATTTTTACATCAAAAATTACAACTCGATCGGACTCGTTTTGACATCGCAATTAGCCAATTACAAAATATATCTCACATAATGAAATAGAAAACTAAAAAACCCAAATCCAGTCACAAACAAAGTAAATTCAGCAAATAAAATCCACAATAAACTAGACAAAAAAATATGCATGTGTTAGCCCTAAAAATGTTTTAAAAATAGGGATTGAAGAAAACCCTTAAAATGTTTGAGAAAGAGGATTGTAGATTATCTGAAAAATGAAGTTAAGTCCGGATCCTCGATTCTAAAGAGTAAAGAGAGGGTTGAACTCTGTGTTGGTCAAGGTAGAAATTGGTTGAGATCGCTCAACCCTCCTGTTTCTGTTTATGTAACAATTTTTTTTTACTATTTCAGCATTGGAATATTGTTGAAGTTTTTAGGTTTCCATGTGCTATCCGGCCTCTTATTTGAGTAGGAAAGCTTCTCATATTATATGTGGGAAGAGATAACGAGAAGAGAATTCTCATTATGTGCAACTATGTATATAAATCTCTAAACTTGGATTTAGCCATCCAGGTTCTTCCTATAGTTATTTAACTCATTTTTAGATATAGGCAGGAATAGCCCTTAAAATACCAAAAGTCACTGTTATTCTGATGATTAGAAAGAGTATTGCATGTTAATTACATTTGCACACGATGTTACCATATGCATCAATCTTTTAATTTCAAACTTCTAGTTGTTCCATATTATGTATGCAACTATGCATGCATAAGACAACACTCACAGAATGTTTTGGGCATTTCCTATTTGCATATTTGACCAGAATGATTGTGCTTTCTGTAGTTTTTTTTTTTTTTAATTAGGCCTTGACTTAAGTTGTGATTTGTTTTTCTACAGCCTGGAGAAAAAAATTTGGATCGCTATCTGGAAGTTATTTTGAAGGGAAATAAAGATGGGTTGAAGGTAATTTTGGTTTCCATGTTTTATGTAGAAAGAGAAAATAAAGAGTATATGATACTCTTGATTTTGTTTCATACCAATATAAATGTTGAGGGTTATATTCTATCTTAGTGTAGTTTGATAATTTGTTTGGGAGCCTATTGGCAATTTCTTAATGTGGGGTGACTAATGCTGGCACCTGACTCCATCTTGCTTAAGTGAAAATTAACTAAAATCTGCTTCCAGAAGTAGTGCCTTTTCCGTGTGATATAAATAGTTGGGAAATACAGGTTCGCAAGTTTTTCCAAACAGGATCTTATAGGATAGTAAGAATATACAGGTAAAAAAGAGAAGGAAAAATTAGGAGTTCCATAGGACTACTTTGCATCAAGTGGTACAATAATAACAATAGAGTGGGCACTCTCAGAACTAGATTTTCGGTCATTTTCATGGTCATGTGTTTCAATTGTATTTTAATTTATTTTTTTGAACCCTTAAGTTTAGAAAAAATTCTTTTTCAGGACATACTTGTAGCTGGAATCGACACTACAACAACAACAATAGAGTGGGCACTCTCAGAGCTCTTAAAACATCCGCAAAAATTGGATGAAAAAAATCCAAAAAGAGTTGGAAGAAGTGGTGGGCATGAATAGATTGGGGGAGGATATATATATATATATATATATATCACATGAATGGAAATAAAAACTGAAACCCAATCAATAATGAAATAGAAAACCAAAAAACCCAAATCCAGTCACAACCAAAGCAAATTCAGCAAATAAAATTGACAATAAACCAGACAAAAAAATATGCATGTGTTAGCCCTAAAAATGTTTAAGAAATTGATAAGCGCCGAATATTACATATTCAAGCACCCTTTCTTGCATTAGTTAAGTCCATAATTAGAGGATAATGTATAATTTTAATTTAGTTGTGTATTTCTATCTGATTTCAAGTATTTTTCCCGAGAATGATCAAAGAAGTGGTTTTGACATCATTTGTGTTGAAACAAGTGCGCTGTGCCGGGGAGTCATCTTTTGGACCGAACCTCTTATGTTGCAGATTTTGCGAAGCCATGGCTTAGTGCTCATTGTGCTTCTGAGATGGAAGCACATCCATGATCCGGTTTGAGGAAGCTTGCAAGAAACTTGGTCAAATTTGCAAAAGGGCAAGCTCCTGCGGGCGCCCGCCGCACCACCGCGGGCACCCGCCAATCCCCTCTCCTCTCTGCTAACTTTCGCGGGGCATTCCTCAGTGCCCGCGGAAGCCCCCGCGGGCACCCGCCGCGCCATCACGGGCGCCCGCCAAACACTTCAGCGTTTCCCTCGCGATCCCAAGCTCCCGCCGGCGCCTCGCGGGCGCCCGCGAAATTGCAGCAGGCAGTTCAACTGCCCTTGATTTTTAGCATTTTAGTCCCCTTATCCTTCTTTTGTGTCGTTTAGCTTCGTGCAGAGGGGTGAGCTTGGGATTTTGAGTATGAGGAGTAGGTTTTGAGTGTATATAGAGGGGAAGCTCATTATTTTGAAATCATCTCACATTTTAGCTAAATTTTAGAGAGGAAGAGAGGTGTTCTTGAGGTCTTGGGTTCTAGCTTCCTTGAGGTGCAAAGATGGAAGGTGGACTTGCTTCTTCCTCTTCATTCCTTGCAGTGATGGGTAATTAAACCTCTATCTAGGGAGGTGATGATGCCTTCCCTTATAATCACGTTCTAGATTAAGCTCTATTTTGGGGATAATAATGTATAATTTTTGGTCTTTTCATAATCTGGAGCATATTGCCTCTTGTAATGAATTCTAATGTTTATAAATGATTGTTGTAAGTTAATTATCTTATCTTAGATGGTTTCTTATATTAATCTTAATGCTTACATTTTCATGATGACAATAGAAATAAGATTATGAATGGTTTTCATGGCATGTTGATAGAGAAACTTGAAAGTTCATTGCTTAGGTATCCCCTTTGATGGTTTATACTTGATTCCTAGCTTCATGTGCTTTATCATTTGATTTAAGGCTTGATGATCTTTTGCTTAAGAGAGTATGTTTGATGCTACACCCTAGTTTAGGTAGTTCGAATGTATAAACTTTTGATGGATCATTCTTGTTTTGATTTGATGAACTTCTCGATGATTATAGGGCAACCACGTGTTGCTACATAATTCTTGACCATCATTTATATTGTCTATCCCCAACTTAGTATTGATCTAACATGTGTTTAGGGTAGTGCGGATTCACTTCCCTAGTTCCCTTTTTAATTGTCTTTGCCTCTTTACTTCTTAGCATTAATGTTTTATGCACTTTTCAATTCATAATCTTAGTGACAATTCAACAAATCCTCTATAACCCCCTTTATCATTCTAAAAATGACTCTAGACACCTAAGTTGTCATAAACTAGCAGTCCCAGTGGTTTGACTTACCCGACCAATAGCCCTATTTTACAATGATTTGTGCTATTGCAGAATGGGTTGATTTATAATTGTAATCGATCAGCCTTCGATCAATTTTTGACGCCGTTGCCGGTGAATGCACACGGTTTAGCAACCGAAGTTCTAGAGTTAATTTTGGTTTGATTGTCAATATTGTGATTTATGAATATTTCTTGTGCGGTTTTGACCATCTTGGTATTGAAAGTTGTTTGTGAGATTCTAGGGACTTGATGCTCGCCGAGGGAACGCTAGCAAATTTGTAAGTCTAGAGGACTCCAGGTAGGTCTCTTGGCCTTCTAGTTTCGAAATTGTTAATATTGTGCATGTGTAAATTTGGTGATAGTTAAGTTGTGAAGCCCTTGTTGAGGCTATTGTCTTGTTTATTGCAAAGCATAGGTCCTTGTTGTGGCCATTTAATTTCTGTCTTGATAATTAGGGAGAAAGGGAATATCGTATGTGGAGTTGATGGTGATGAATTATTGTATTGATTGTGGGGTGTGTTGTTGATGTTTGGCCGTAGATCACTCTCCCTACCAACTCTAGAATCGCCAATTGATATAAATTCTCTTCAAAGAACTCTTAGACGAACCCTTAGGGAATCTTCTCATATAAGAGAGCTTGAAACTGAATTTAACACAATGGATGAAAATGTAGGAAATGTCGAAAATAAGGGTATTAATAATGATAGGGTCGAAATTCCAAATGTGGTTCCAATGACTCTTAGGGACCACTTCATCCCCACCACTTATGCTTCTCCCTCTTGCATAGTGATGCCAAATATTGAGGCCGCTCAATATGAAATCAAATCTAGCACCATCCAAATGCTTCCATCTTTTCATGGCTTTGAAAATGAGGACCCTTATAAGCACCTTGATGAATTCCTTAAAATATGCTCTACCATCAAGCTGAGGGGCTTTTCTGATAATGCTCTCTAATTGTATCTCTTCCTATTCTCATTAAAAGAATGGGCAAAATATTGGTTGAACTCCCTTGCTGCCAATTCTATCACCACATGGGCTCAACTGTAGCAAGAATTCATAAATAAATATTATCCAGTGAGTAAGACCAATTTAATGAGGCGTTCCATTCTTAGCTTTTCACAGAGCGAAGGGGAACAACTCCATGAGACTTGGGAGAGATTTCAAGACCTCTTAAGGAAATGTCCGCACCACTTAATTCCAAAATGTCAATTGGTGCAAGCCTTCTATGCTGGGTTAACCAACCCACATAGATTGCTGGGTTAACTAACCCACATAGATTCATGGTTGACTCATCTTGTGGAGGGATGTTCATGTTTAAAAGTGCGAATGAGGCATGGACCTTGCTTGAAAATTTGAGTGAAAACTTATTGCAGCATAACTCTCGTAGTGGTCCAACCTTAACCAATACAAAGAACACCAACCCTTGTCAACCAAAAACACTGAGGAAGGAATCCTCCCAGGTGGATGCCATAGCTCATAAATTCTATCAATTGATGGCACCACATCTCTCCCCCTCTTTGTCTCAAAATTCGGCAAGTGCGGTTTGTGCATCATGTACTAGTCCATTCCATCTCTCAGAAGATTGTCCCACACTGGAACAATTTCCTAATTCGAATCAAGAGCAAGCAAATGCAATGTTCTCAAGGCCTAGAAATAATCCA
Source organism: Cornus florida (assembly GCF_030987335.1). Taxonomy (NCBI): domain Eukaryota; kingdom Viridiplantae; phylum Streptophyta; class Magnoliopsida; order Cornales; family Cornaceae; genus Cornus; species Cornus florida. Next base: position 30,519,131 of record NW_026775572.1, read on the forward strand.
TATCCCAATACTTACAATCCTGGATGGAGAGATCATCCGAATTTCTAGTGGAGGCAACAAGCCCCACAAAATTCAAATTTTCAAAATCAAGGGCAATAAAATCAGCCCTCTTCTCAATTTCAAAATAGGCAATTTCAGGCCTCCTCAAGCTACCGTCTTCCATGCAATCCAAATGTCTCTAATCAACCCTATGTGTTCCCAACTGATGAGATTGTGGCTGCAAACAAGCAAATGATGGAATCATTGAATAAGCAAATGATGGATTCCAACAAGCAACTCTTGACATCTTTGTAACCCACTCTCCAAATAGTTCATTCTCATACTCAGTCCATAGCTAAGCTTGAGAATCAAGTAGGCCAAATAGCTAACTCCATCAATCAATTGCTCCAAAAGGACAAGGGTAAGCTTCCCGCTCAACCATTTGAAAATCCTAGAGGGATGCATGTGATTGACGAAACCCCTCCTCCAAGTGGGCCAATTCATGAACAAGTCCAAGCACTCACCACCCTTAGGAGTGGTTGTGTTGTTAACAACAAGGTTGATGGAAACAAGGATGAGAAAAATTCTCCTTCAAAAAATCCAAATCTAAGTACCAGCTCTTCTAATCCAAAGCTTACTCATAAAAATCCCAAGCTTGTCACCCCAAATGTGGAAACTTCTTATGAGCCTAAAGCTCTGTTTCCTCAATGTCTCCAAGAGTCGACACATATTGGAAATAAGAATTGCAAAATTCAAGACATGTGGGAAGTTTTCAAGCAAGTAAAAATCAACTTGCCTCTCTTGGATGCTATAAAGCAAATCCCTCCCTATGCAAAATTTCTCAAGGATTTGTGCATTAAAAAACGCACTTTCAAAAATCATTTGCCAAAGAAGGTGAGATTAACTGAAAATATGAGTGCAATCATTCAACACAGTGCTTCTCCAAAGTATAAGGATCTGGGCGCTTTAACTATCTCATGTGTCATTGGCGACAACAAGATAGAAAGGCCCTCCTTGACTTAGGAGTTAGTGTAAATTTGTTTCCATATTCAGTTTACTTACAACTTGGGTTAGGAGATCTAAAGCCAACCTTCGTGGTCTTGCAACTTGCCGATAGATCGGTCAAGTACCCACGAGGCATTCTTGAGGATGTCATTATCAAAGTGGAGAAATTCTACTTTCCGGTAGACTTTGTGGTTCTTGACACAGAACCGGTCCACGACCCAAAGAAGCATATTCCTGTGATCATCGGTAGGCTATTTTTAGCTATAGCTAACGCTTCAATTAATTGCCGAATCGGGGTGATGGATATCGCCTTTGGAAATATGCAAGTCAAACTCCACATCTTCCATACAACTCAACATCCTTCCGATGAGGATGATTGTTTCCTTATTGATGTGGTAGATGAAGTGGTCGAAGAATCTCTCCCCTTCATTCTAAGCAAAGATCCTTTGGAAACTTGCACGTCTTATTTCGACTTCTCAAACTTTGATATTGACCAATCAATCCAAGAAGTAAACTCCTTGCTTGACATTAATGCTGTTATGGATATTCCTCCTTGGAAAATTCCAAAAGAACCGCTTCCTCAACTTTCTTTTACTCCTCTGGTCCCTTCTTTGGAGTCTCCTCCACAACTTGAACTAAAGCCGCTCCCAGCTCACCTCAAGTATGTGTTTCTTGGTTTAAATCAAACTCTTCTAGTTATCATTGCTTCTGACCTTTTAAAGGATCAAGAAACTAGCCTTTTAACGGTGCTACAAGAACACAAAGAAGCTATTGGCTGGGCAGTGGCTGATTTGAAAGGAATCGAACCTTCTATTTGCATGCATCGCATCCATATGGAGAAGGACGCTAAACCTTCTAGAGAGGTGCAGCGCCGGTTGAATCCCAACATGAAGGAAGTGGTCATGAAAGAAGTGATCAAGCTATTGGATGCAGGAATCATCTACCCTATCACCGATAGCAAATGAGTGAGTCTCACTCAAGTTGTTCCTAAGAAATCCGGCCTCACCGTCGTTGAAAATTCAGCGGGAGAGCTCGTGCCACAACGCACCACCACCGGGTGGCGTGTGTGCATAGAAAAACTGGAAACTTAACTCTACCACTAGGAAGGATCATTTTTCACTCCCATTCATTGATCAAATCCTAGAGAGGTTAGCCGGCCAAAGCTTCTATTGTTTCTTTGATGGTTATTCCAGCTACAACCAAGTGGCAATTGATCCACAAGATTAAGAGAAGACCACATTCACATGCCCCTTCGGAACCTTTGCTTATAGACGCATGCTTTTAAGGCTATGCAATGTATCGGCCATGTTCCAAAGATGCATGATGTCCATATTTTCGGATATGGTTGAAAAATTCTTAGAGGTATTCATGGACGATTTCTCAGTCTTTGGATCATCCTTTGACTCGTGTCTCCAAAATCTATCTCTTGTACTTCAAAGGTGCAAGGAAACAAATCTCATTCTAAGTTGGGAGAAAAGTCACTTTATGGTCCAAGAAGGCATTATTTTAGGACATGTCGTTTCAAAAAGGGGAATTGAGGTTGACAAAGCCAAAGTGGAGTTAATCTCTAATCTCCCTCCTCCAAATTCGGTCCATCAAATCCGTTCCTTCCTTGGACATGCCGGTTTCCATCGCCGCTTCATCAAAGATTTTAGCAAAATCTCTTGGCCCTTGTGTAATCTTCTTGCCAAGGACGTTCCATTCAATTTTGATGAAGCTTGTATGGAAGCTTTCATTAAACTACGCACTCTTCTCTCATCCGCCCCAATCATGAAACCGCCTAATTGGTCTCTTCTATTTAAGATCATGTGTGATGCATCCGATTATGCATTAGGTGCAGTTTTGGGCTAACGTGTGGAAAAACTTCCATACGTCATCTATTATGCTAGCAAGACTCTCTCTGATGCTCAGTTAAATTACACCACCACTGAGAAAGAATTGCTAGCTGTGGTGTATGCCCTGGATAAATTCCATTCCTATCTTCTTGGATCCAAGGTCATTGTCTTCTCGGATCATGCCGCTCTTAGGCATTTGCTCACCTAATTTGATGGATACTCTTACTTCAAGAGTTTGACATTGAAATCCGTAACAAAAAGGGACTGACAATGTTGTCGCAGACCATCTCTCTCATTTACTCATTGAAAAATCTTCTGAATTTGCTGCAGTCCGTGATTCCTTTCCTGATGAGCAACTTTTTTAGATTTCCTATTCCAGTCTCCCTTGGTATGCGGATTTTGTCAACTATCTAACGATTGGCAAAATTCCATCCAATTGGTCTAAACAAGAGAAAGAACGGTTCTTCTCCCAAGTTAAGCATTTCTTTTGGGAAGATCCGGAGTTGTTCAAATATTGCCCAGATCAAATCATCCGGAGATGCATTCCTGACAATGAAACCACAAGTGTCCTAAATTTCTGCCACACTCTTGCTTGTAGGGGACACTTTAGTGCCAAAAAGACCGCCGACAAAGTCCTTCAAAGCGGATTTTATTGGCTATCCTTGTTTCGGGATGCATACAATTTCTGTAAATCTTGTGAGCGATGTCGACAGCTCTGATCCATGTCCCGGAGGGACATGATGCCCCTCACTCCCATCTTAATCATAGAAATTTTTGATGTGTGCGGGATCAACTTCATGGGACCATTTCCATCTTCTTATGCTTATGAGTACATCCTCGTAGCTGTGGATTATGTTTCCAAGTGGGTTAAAGCCGAAGTTACCAAAACCAGTGATCATAAAGTAGTGATCAACTTCATTCAGTCCAACCTTTTTAGTCGTTTTGGTACGCCCCGAGCAATCATTAGTGACGGTGGAACTCATTTCCGAAATCGTTACCTTAAATCCATCCTTTCCAAATATTCCGTCCTTTACAAGGTTGCCACACCTTACCATCCTCAAACGAGTGGTCAAGTGGAAGTATCTAATCGGGAGATTAAGCATATCTTGGAAAAAACGGTTCGACCGGACTGCAAAGATTGGTCATTAAGACTAAACGATGCGCTTTGGACTTACCGGACAGCTTATAAGACACCCATTGGCATGTCGCCATATCGACTTGTCTTTAGCAAGGCGTGTCATCTCCCCGTTGAACTAGAGCACCATGCTTATTGGGCCATAAAAAGGCTCAACTTTGATCTCAAATAAGCCGTCTCTACTTGTAAATTGCAACTCAATGAACTTGAGGAACTTCGAAATGATGCGTATGAAAGCGCCAAAATCTATAAGGCAAAGACTAAAGCTTTTCATGACAAGCACATTGTCAAAAAGTCTTTTGCCCCCGGATAAAAATTTTTGCTTTTCAATTCTAGATTGAGACTCTTTCCCGGTAAACTCCGTTCACGGTGGGATGGTCCATATGTCATCACCGTCGTCTTTACTTATGGTGCAGTCAAAATCCAAGATCCTACCAATGGATCTCTCTTCAAGGTTAATGGCCAACGGCTTAAGCCTTACATCGATGGCATAGTCCCTTTTCGAAAAGTTGAGACAGTCCTATTGACGGACCCAATCTACGAGGATTAGTGCGCCATGCAACGCCTGGTTCGTCTAGCTATCGACATTAAATTTAGCATTCATGGAAGAAATTTTTTCATTTTTCGAGCTTCCTTCTTCTAAGTGCCTCGTTCCACAAATATTCTGGGAATTCGCTAAATTTAACTAAAATGTGAACCCCTTTCCGAAATTGTCTAGAATTACGTTCCAAAACTCACATTCGGTTTTCTCAATCATTTTAAGGTCTTAGTACCATTTTCGGACTTTTGCAAGGTCATTCCGGTAATTTTCTCGACAAATCCAAAGATAACGGGAGATTCGGACCTCAAGTCTAGTGTTTTTGAAAATGCGCTTCAATTCCTGTTCCGCAGGTTCTATGAGGTGTCACGGGTCCATAGACACTTAAATTTCCAAATTCGGCATTCTTCGACCCTGGCCCGGCCTTTGTAGGCCAAAACTTACTTCAAAGAGTCGTTTCTGCATAGAGCCCATGGGCGCCAGCCACGCCACCGCGGGCGCCTGCCAAATTGGGCAGTAGCAAACCAGCCTCTGCGGGGCCCTACCATCAGTTCCGCGGGCGCCCGCCGCTTTAGCTGGTAGGGTTTTAAATGGGCTTTCAAGCCCATTTTTCCCTTTTTTATTTTCCCTTCAACCCTTCATTCTCTCCATTCTCGCCCTCAACCCTTTCAATCACCTCTCAATCTCTCTCTCACTTCAATCCCATCAATTTCATCCCTTTTTATCCATCCTCGTCCTTCGTCCATCTTCCTCATCCTCATCACCTTCCATCCCAAAGCTCCAACAAGAGAGCTTTTGGTTCATCAACTTGGGGTAAGTTTTATTCTCCCTTTCTTTCAATTTGTGAATCAATGGAGGATAGGATTGACTATGTGGAGGATTTGCAATTGTTTGGGGTTGTGTTCTGTTGATTGAAGGTTAAAATTTTGGGATTTTCGCATTTCTAACCTTATTTTTGCTCTCTTCCCAATTCTGTTGCACGCCAGGTGTTCTTAGAAATTCCCGAACCAGCTTTCTTCATTTCAATGGCTCCTAGGGTTATTTCCAAGTGTGCTCGTTCATCTAAGGCCCTTCTAATGTTCCTCCGACCCCAAATTGGGCTGAATGGCCAATTGAATCCGAAGACAGATTCGACATTGCAAATACTTACGAGAACAATTTGGAGACCGCATGGTCTGTACCCGAATTGAGGGCCCGTGGCCTTGCCTCTCTTTTCAAACCGCGTGCTCATTCTTATTACCCGCGTGTGGTCCATCTGTTCTACGCCAACATGTTTCACTCATGTGAGGAACCAGACAAACTCAAAACCACCATTGATGGCTATGATTATGAATTCGACCTGGATGACCTTGCTATGGCTATGGATTGCCCTTTGGTTTCGCCGGTGGATGAGGCGGGCCTCCCCCTTTATGTTGAAGGTCCCTATCCGTTTACCTTAGCGGACATTGTGGGAGAAATTTGTCATGGTCAATTCACCAGCAACAGAACTACAAACACCAATAAATCTTTCTTACCATGCCGGCTATGGTTTCTCGATTCAGTCATGGCCAAAAACGTCCTACCCGTTTCCATCTTGGTTCGGTTGGCATTCCCATTTCTATACCTTATTACAAGGTTGCTCAAAAATGCAGGGTTACGTGCTCCCCGTGGTGAGTAGAAGAGAAAGATGTGTTGAACTTCAACCTTGGGGTCTAAAATTCTAGCACAGCTCAGCTTCAGATGTCCCGCCAGGCCTGCATTAGTGGCGAGTTGGATTGGGGTGCTCTGGCCCCCCCCTGTGGCTCCTGCTCCTCCTGCTCCTGATGCCCTTGCTTCTCCAGCTACCCCTTTTGTACCACTGCCGGATGTCATGACTCACGCCGACTATCTCGCCTTGAACGCTTGTCTCAATGCCTTTTCCTTGCGCTTTGATGCCATAGAGGGTGCCGTCCAGAAGACTCCGGAGAATCAAGAGATTTTACAGGCTATGCTCCAGTCATTGATTGACCGTACACCTGGCCCACCTGGTGCTTCCTCCTCTACTCCAATGGTGGAGTGATTTCATGTTTTTCATTTTATTTCCCTTTTCAGTAGTACTTTTTAGACTTATTTTGGGCCGCGTTTGGCATTTGCTTTTCAGTTTTTCTTTTGCATTTATAACTGCATCACTTTTGCTACTTTGCATGGCTTATAGTTTTTAGTCAAATAAATTGCAGTTATTTTCATTGAATTTGATTCATATGATTCTTGCTTTGTATAGATATCGTTTGACAGGTTTTTGAAACCAAGTTTGGGGGCATGCTTATGGAATTCACGAGCTGGCCTATTTTTGCTCCGCCACTCCAATCCTCTCAACTTGGTACCATTGTTCCTTTCCCCCTTTTTGTTCATTCTCTTTGATTTTCCCTTGTCTTCTCACATTAGGGACAATGTGACATTCAAGTTTGGGGGTGCATGCGCATGTTAGTACATTTTTGGTGCATGTGCATGTTATTGCAGTTTTGATATTTTTGCTCATTTTTTATGCTCGTAAGTTAATAAAATCATATTGTTTAAAGCAATGATAGTGGAATCATGGAACTTTTTGAAGGTTGAAGCATGTGCTTAATACTTTGTGTATAGAAGCCAAGACAATTTTTTTTTTTTGAAAATAAAGAAACTTTTGAAATAAGCATGTTGATTCATAATCAGTTTGTATAAAAACTTCAATTAAATTTTCGTCGGATTTCATACTCTATTATGCTTCACATTGCACATTTGCACACTGGAAACCTAATTGTGAGGCATGCAACCCAAATTGACCCTGATCGGGACTCAGTGATCTGAATTAATGACCCTAATGAATGGATATCCTTGGCATAAGTTAATATATATATATATATATATATATATATATATATATATATATATATATATATATATATATTAATGACCAGTTGAAGTTCGTAGCCTTTCCAACTCGAGTTATTAAGCCCTAGAAGTGTTTCTACGCTTAGCACCCTAAAGCCATCTGGCTTGGGAGTTGTTGGCCTAACACATGTTACATGGGTTAGTTAGAAAGCTTAAAGAACTTAGACATTGCATGATTGTTCAAAAATGAATAAAAATGGTTCGTCAAAATTTGTAGCCTTTCCAATTCGAGTTATTAAGCCCTAGGAGTGTCTTTACACTTAACGCCCTAAAGCCATCTGGCTTTGGAGTTGTTGGCCCAACACTTGTTACATGGGTTAGTTAGAAAGCTTAATGGATTTTCGACATTGCACGACCATTGTAAGTGATCTTTTGAGTTGATCAATAAAATTGTCAATAAGCAACAAAAGCTATTCAGTTAATAAAGTTATGCCTTGAAGACCTCATTTAGAAGGAGATTTAAAGATTTGAAAATGTGTTCTTGAGATTGGAAAAAGAGGGTAGAAGCCACATATTGGGAATCCGGCTCACTTTCACTGAAGTTAGAGTTCATGTTATTCAAGAGATGACAATTGAAGTGTTTATATAGACCTTAATGATTGACGCATTTATGTTGAACTTGTTTTGCCATTTTGTGTGTTAAGGCTTCATCTATACAAGGTAGTCTGCTCAATGTCTATCTTCGAATTTTTTGTGTTCCAAATCATAGTTGAGTTTCGTCGATATTTTTGTTTCATGATTGATGCATGTGTTAGCATTTCATTGGTCGTCATTTTCATTAAGCTCTTTATTTTGTTTTTGCTAAGGGACTAGCAAAATGTAAGTTTGGGGGTGTGATAAGTGCCGAATATTACATATTCAAGCGCCCTTTCTTACATTAGTTAAGTCCATTATTAGAGGATGATGTACAATTTTAATTCAGTTGTGTATTTCTTTCTGATTTCAGGTATTTTTTCCGAGAATGATCAAAGTAGCGGTTTTGACATCATTTGTGTTAAAACACGTATGCCGTGTCGGGGAGTCATCTTTTGGACCGAACCTCTTATGTTGCAGTTTTTGCGAAGCCAAGGCTTAGTGCTCATTGTGCTTCTGAGATGGAAGCAGGTCCATGATCCGGTTTGAGGAAGCGTACAAGAAACTTGGTCAAAGTTACAAAAGGACAAGCTCCCACAGGCGCCCGCCACGCCACCGCGGGCGCCCGCCAATCCCCTCTCCTCTTTGCCAACTTTCGCCCGGCATTCTTCAGCCCTTGCGGAAGCCCCCACGAGCCACCGCGAGCACTCGCCGCGCCATCGCGGGCACCTGCCAAACACTCCAGCATTTCCCTCGCGATCCCAAGCCCCCGCGGGCACCCGCAGAATTGCAGCAGGCAGTTCAACTGCCCCTGATTTTCAGCATTTTGGTCCCCTTATCTTCTTTTGTGTGGTCTAGCTTCATGCAGAGGGGGGAGCTCGGGATTTTGAGTATGATGAATAGGTTTTGAGAGTATATAGAGGGGAAGCTCATTATTTTGAAATCATCTCACATTTTAGCTAAGTTCTAGAGAGGAAGAAAGGTGTTCTTGAGGTCTTAGGTTCTAGCTTCCTTGAGGTGAAAAGATGGAGGGTGGACTTGCTTCTTCCTCTTTATTCCTTGCAGTGATGGGTAACTAAACCTCCATCTAGGGAGGTGATGATGTCTTCCCTTGTAATCATGTTCTAGATTAAACTCTATGTTGGGGATAATAATGTATAATTTTTGGTTTTTTCATAATCTAGAGCATATTGCCTCTTGTAATGAATTCTAATGTTTATAAATGATTGTTGTAAGTTAATTATCTTATCTTAGATGGTTTCTTATATTAATCTTAATGCTTGCATTTTCATGGTGACAATAGAAATAAGATTATGAATGGTTTTCATGGCATGTTGATAGAGAAACTTGATAGTCCATTGCTTAGGTATCCCCTTTAATGGTTTATACTTGATTCCTAGTTTCATGTGCTTTATCATTTGATTTAAGGCTTGATGATCTTTTGCTTAAGAGAGTATGTTTGATGCTACACCCTAGTTTAGGTAGTTCGAATGTATAAACTTTTGATGGATCATTCTTGTTTTGATTTGATGAACTTCTCGATGATTATAGGGCAACCACGTGTTGCTACATAATTCTTGACCATCATTTATATTGTCTATCCCCAACTTAGTATTGATCTAACATGTGTTTAGGGTAGTGCGGATTCACTTCCCTAGTTCCTTTTTTAATTATCTTTGCCTCTTTACTTCTTAGCATTAATGTTTTATGCACTTTTCAATTCATAATCTTAGTGACAATCCAACAAATCCTCTATAACCCCCTTTATCATTCGAAAAATGACTCTAGACACCTAAGTTGCCATAAACTAGCAGTTCCAGTGGTTTGACTTACCCGACCAATAGCCCTATTTTACAATGATTTGTGCTATTGCAAAAATGGGTTGATTTATAATTGTAATCGATCAGCCTTCGATCAGAAATAGGGATTGAAGAAAACCCTAAAAATGTTTGAGAAAGAGGGATTGCAGATTACCTGAAAAATGAATTAAGTCTGGATCCTCGGTTCTAAAGAGTAAAGAGAGGGTTGAACTCTGTGTTGGTCAAGGTAGAAATTAGTTGAGATCGCTCAACCCACCTGTTCCTGTCGAACCAGGAGATGCGGCCTTCACACAGCGGACCTTCAGCTGAATCTGATTTCTTGAAGTGAGACCAGATGATATCGATAATGGAAGAAACAAAAGGATTAATGCATTTTAGGAGACTGGCTGGGTGTCGTCGGTAGAGTAAACAACAAGGTCATAGAGTAGCGCTCGTGGGAAAGAAAGAAGGGCTCGTGGGAAATAAAGAAGGGTTGGGCTTATGGGAAAGAAAGAAGGCCGGGCTTATGGTCTGTGTTGGTGACGTGGAAAAAAGGCCTTTTGGCTGGCTATATATTGTTGCAATTTTGCGTGCACGGGAGACGAAAAGTGAGGGTGGGATTTTTATTTTTTATTTTTATTTTCGTATTCACGGGAGGAAATTACTCCCTTAAAAATATTTATCTACGAGTGACTTTTTCCCTTTTAAGTGAGGGCGGGATTTTTATTTTTTATTTTTATATTCGTATTCACGGGAGGAAATTACTCCCTTAAAAATATTTATCTACGAGTGACTTTTTCCCCTTTAAGTGAGGGCGGGATTTTTATTTTTTATTTTTATTTTCGTATTCACGGGAGGAAATTACTCCCTTAAAAATATTTATCTACGAGTGGCTTATTCCCCTTTAAGTGAGGGCGGGATTTTTATTTTTTATTTTTATTTTCGTATTCACAGGAGGAAATTACTCCCTTAAAAATATTTATCTATGAGTGGTTTTTTTCCTTTTAAGTGAGGGCGGGATTTTTATTTTTTATTTTTTATTTTTATTTTCGTATTCACGGGAGAAAAATACTCCCTTAAAAATATATTTATTTACAAGTGGCTTTTTCCCCGTTAAAGTTGAATCAATCTTCCGTAAATATATGTAAACATTAACGGGCTGTTTAAACTCTTGTGAAAACGGTTTTTAACGAGGATTCTATTACTATCCCGTGAAAACATGACCCTTTATGTGTAAAAAGGGGCTTCTACGAGAGAAAATAAAAAATCCCGTAAATGTTACCTCGTAAAAGCCCACTTTTCTTGTAGTGAGAATAATAGAATTAATAATTGAATATAAAGCTTTGCCATTAGCATCATTACACTCAGTTTCAATAATAGTAAACGAAAAAGTATCTTTTTAACTCTTTGACTATTCTATCATCCATAGTTACATCTACTGTAAGAGGTGTATAGCCAGATTCAACTATCGCCCACATTTTACTACCAGAATTTTACAATAAGTTCTTATCTTCGATTTCTAAAAATTATAATTATCTTCTTCAAATAAAGGACCACATTGATTAGAACCGCATTCTTTCAATGCATAAGACATGATTAAAATAATTTTTCAAAACAAAACTAAACTTTCCAACAAGGATCAACTCAATGTGTAGAGATTGGCTCTGATACCAATTTGTCAGTCGTACGCAGCGGAATATATTTTGGAAAAGTATTAGATTTTGTAAAATAGATCAGTGTCATTACCAACTTTACTTATTTTAGCAATTAAACAGTTAATCACATGCAGATAAATAAAGCAAAGTATAAAGTTAGAGATGACACTAGGATTTTTGTGAGGAAACCCCAGTTGATAAAATACGTCAATTGTTATGGGAAAAACATCGTGGACTTATGCAGTCCAAAGTAAACCAATTCACTATGCTTGAAACAAAGTATACCAAACTTTGACTTTTGCTCACACCATATCATTTTACCCAACACTAACCGCTGACGATCCTCTGGCTTTGTGACTCCCCGTCCAACAGCAACTTGACCTCAGCCTTACACTTGATATTTATAGAAGAGTAGCAGGTAGATCAAACAGCACTCCATGAATGCTCCAACCCTTCTAAAGTGTGACTGCGTTTACTTCTATTCTTCAATCGTCTGAATGATGTAGAAGAAGATCTGCCTCGTCTAATCAATGTTAATACGATTGTATGATCACGATTAGGATTCGAATACCATAACTCTAAACTATATGTTTATGTGTATGTGTTCTAGAAAGATATCAGAAAAATCAACTTTGATTTTCTATGAAAATAATCTTCCTAAGGCTTTAAATAATATCTGAATAATAATATAAAAGTCGTAAATAAACCAATGTATATGACATGGTTTATATAGAGTTTAAAATAACCTAATCCCTCTAAAAATAAGGTAAAATTCATGCACAGGATTTGGTACAATTCTAGACCAACTAGGAAAAAATTTAGAATAAGGAAACTGAAGTTGTATTGCAAACAGGACATCTTGAACCGATTCAGAGAGGATGAACCAGTTCAAGTTTGGTAGAAAGAATTTTGAAGCCAAACATGAGCCCTTGAACCGGTTCAAGTTGTCAAGAACTTGGTAAGTTTTTTTAGCCTAAACACATTCTAGGGCAATTCTGTCAAACATGGAAAGTATAGAATGTGTCCTCACCTGTTTAGAATCCTTCCTAAAGTGGTGTTCTTAACTTTTTCTTCAAAAATCGTCAAGTATGGTAAGTTTGAACTGCTTCCCAGTTCTGTAGTCCCTGTTGAACTAGATAACTTGTAGAACAAGTAATTTGAATTACAACTCAACTTGGACATGTTATGTCTACGATTATTGCCAAAAATAAATAATATCTCACAGAGTAGTATACAAACAATAACTTTTCCTTTTTATGTACTTCATCAGTCTCAATTTAAGTATTATTTATATGGAATAGTAATTTTTAAGGGGATATGTAGGACATGCAATGTTTTCATGAAAGTTACTAAATTACACTTTTAATTTTTGAATATTTAAGTTTGAAATTTTAAACTTAAAGGACATATAGGAAAAGATGTGAAATATATTGTTTGAAAAGGAAAGTGGACTATTTTTTTTTGTAAAGACAAAAAAATAAAAGCATGACACTTATTTTAGTATAGAGGGAGTATATATATATATATATATATATATACACACACACACATATATAAATTGAGTATCTATATATACACGAGGAGTGCTAAACACAATTGCGCAAGCGACTCTGCATTTACAATTGCACATCTCATTGGTTGAAAAATAAATTGTAATTAATGTCTCTTTCCTATTTTTTTGGAATTATAAAACTTTAACTTTAAGACGAAATTATTCTTTTAAATTATTTCCTCTTTCTTTACACCTAATAACCTTCCTTCTTTCCTTTGTTACATATATTTAACTTTATTTATTTTTTTTTTTTAACAATTGTCTTCTTTTTTTTTTTTTTTTTTTTTTTTTTTTTTCTTTCCTGATTGGATATATATGGCTATACTTCATTCTTTACTTTCTTTCTTTTTTTGTTCACTTGTCTTATATATATATATATATAATCTACCTTGATGGATATTTTATTATATTTTATGTAATTTAATTGAAATAACCGCATGAGATTGAGTTTTAATTGAAGTAATATTATAAAATTTTAGTTTTAGTTAATATATGAGAAAAGAGAAGTATGGTTTCCCAATCTATTCAGAGTATAGTTAACTACTATATATATATATAGAAAATGAAAGAATTGAAAAAAAAAAAAAAAAAAAGGCAATCAATTAACATAATTTTTTTTTCTCTCTCTTTATCTAAAGAAGAGGGAGAAACAGTGAGAAACCATTCACACGGTGAACATATGTATATATATATATATATATATATATATATATATATATATAGTTAAAAATAATTGAAAAAAAAAAACTGAGAGAGAAAAGAATATGGTAGGTAAGCAAAGAAGAACGAAGGATATATATATATATATATGTATATATACACACGTACAAAAAAAAAAAGAAGAAATATAAAAGGATAATTTGGCCTTAAAAGTTGAAGTTTTATAGTTTCAAAAAAATAGGAAAGAAACATTAATTACAACTTTTATAATTGAGTTTTTCAACCAATGAGACGTGTGACTGTGCGCGACTGTGTTTAGCACTCCTCGTATATACACATAACAACTTTTCTTTATGTGTGTGTGTGTGTGTATATATATTGAGTATCTATATATACGAACAACCGCTTTCGTTTGACCTTTATTACTTTAACCTCCTCTAAAAGTGTGAAATATCTTTCATACTCTTATTTAATTTAATAATATTTTAATAAAAATAAAGTCAAACCAAAAGACTCTATTGCCCTTTTATTTTTACCTCATCTTATAAACACTATATTACCGTTCCTTTAACAAAAAAAAAAAAAAAAAAAAAAAAAAAAAAAAAAAAAAAAAAAAAAAAAATCTTATTCAAACCCAAAAAATAACCTAATCAATTGTCATTAAGAACAATTAATTTATTTTTATAAAATTTAATAATATAAAATTGGTATAAAAATTGGTACTTTGCGTTTTATAGTATTCTTTCAATTTTATGTCAGAAAATAAGGTTATTGAGGTCTTTTAACACAAGAAAATGGCAATTTAGTCATTTTTTTAATTTTCATTAATGACAAAGGGTGTCGTTGAGCATACGTGCCAAATAAGAGGAGGTCAAAGTAATAAAGATCATATGCTTACGGTGTATAATTTGTTCAAACGTTAATTAATTGGTAAAGTAAGTAGTTCAAATTAGGGTGAGAAAGTTATTTTCACTCACCAAAGGGCCTTTGGCCCAATGGTATAACCTCTCCATTTTCAGAGAAGAGGGGAGGGATTTGAGTCCCGGCGTGGGCAAAAAAGAGTGTGTGTTTGCTTTACCATCCAAAAAGAAAAAAGAAGAAGTTATTTTTCCCTTATCTTATTAACACTATAGGCTTAATTCCTTCACTGCGACTTTGTAAAGTGATTCATCTTTCTTGATTTTTCTAGAGAGAGAAAAATATCTAGGAGAGAAATATTTGTAAAGAGAGAAGTTAGTAGTGTTGACTTCAACTGTTCAACAATATGAAGTTTAAGTAAATCATGTAGCTCATCAGAAAATTAAAAATGGTTTCTGCAACAAGTGGACTCTCTGCTTATGCATCATTGAAGTCACTGTTAGAAGTTTCACTTTCCCATTGCACCTTGAACAACCCAACCTCCATAACCCTTGCACAAATGAGTTAAAAACGACGCATCCACATTGCATAATGATCATAATAGAACAAATAGGGAATACAAGGAACATAGGAATTTTTTTTTTTTTTTTGAAAGTTTGGAACATAGGAATGTTCTCACACCAAAATATAAATTTTTTGTCAATTTATGTCGTTTCAAATTAGACTATAAGAAGCCTATCGAACAAGCATGGAGAAACTCTCCCCAATCATAATTTAACTGAAAGAAGTTTTAGTCCATTAATTTTTTTGTGGTCTAAGTGTCCACCATTGATCTTATATTCCCACTATTAATCATGATTAAGCAAAGAAAAAATTGCCTGTAAATTATCTTTTTGTTGGTAATGTTCATTGCCTCCATTAAATAACTCGAAAGAAGAAAATCCATGGTATGCTAAGATCCATTGCTAAGATCATTTGAGTATTTGCATTCATAATATATATTTTTCTCTTAGTAAAAAGTTCTTATAGTAATATTACTTTAAGAGCTGACTTTATGAATTATTGATTTTAAGTAGTGCATTTTAATCATCATGAAGACGTCAATAATTGTTCTATTCTATATGGGATTGCTGTTAGTATGTTCTCAAGCATATGGCAAAAGGCTTATACCAGACGCACAACCTGCAGTTAAAATTAAATGAAATCAGCAATGGTTTAGTAGGAACAGAGGGTAAAAATAATGAAAACAAAGCAAGTGATACTGACAATAACACTGAAAAATAAACGAATGACACTTATAACGCTTGCTATAATTAATCCCCCTAGATCATCTCTAGAAACTCACCATCTTTATGAAAATCCTCATGATGGTCGGGGTCCAATTCACCGTCGTTATGCAGATCCTTATGATCGTTGGGATCCAATTGATCACCATCGTTATGCAAATCGTTATGATCGTCGGGATCCTTATGATGGCCGTCATTGCGATCTAGTTAATGACAGCCCTCGCCATTAAACTGTACTATGAAGATATATATATATAAATAAATATATCCATGATATACAGTAGTATGCTGTGAATATATATCTATGTCAGTTCGTGGCAACTACTGTTTAATAATATACTTTTTTTTTTTAGTTGAATGGGTAAGCTTGTATAAAAGATGAAAAAATATGTACAAGGTCCATGAAGAATGGACAGAATTCAAGGCTACAACCAAATACTACTATGCCTTGGAAGACCATTACAACAACCAAGGCAACTTGGCAAACATAATTAAGTAGAGTACTTAGAATGTCAAAAAAGGATCCAATCTATCCAACAGCAGGAGCACAGCCCTGCAAGAAGAGCTTCTGCATATATAATGTCTCACAATGTAACACCTCAAAGAAGGAAGCAGGACTGTCTATAAGCAAAATCACAGCCCTCTCTGAAGAGCCTTTGCAAGTCAATCAATGATCCAATCTTTCTTAAGTCTGCCCCTCTGCTTATCTTTATTGAAGCAAGTCTTGCTCTAACACAACTCTTGATTGATCTAATGAGGCGATATGGAGGAGAGGACCTGTTCCTAAATGCCCTTCCATTCCTTTCCTGCCAAATGAAGTAGACTACAGCTGATAGGAGCAACTTGTGAGTGATGCATTTACTTTGAGTCCAAGAGTTAGAACACCAAACAATGAGTTCACTCCAGCTGTTTGGTATAATATAGAAGCCTGTAGCATGCTGAATGAACTCCCAAATGACACCACTATATTTGCACTTAAAGAAAAGATGGTCCAGAGACTCCCAGTTAGCAAGACAAAGGTAGCAAGCATTGGTATTGTGCTTGTGTCTCATAGGTTTTGAGTCCAATGTATAAAGCCTGTGTCTGAGAGCCAACCAAGCAATATGGCCATGGGTTGGGATATGATGCTTAAACTAAATGAGCTGATGCCATGAAAATAACAGTGATGGAGGTGTATAATATTCCATAGTAAGTCTGTGTGAGTAGTCCATTGGGTACTAATTGGCAACCATTGTATCAAGTCTGGCACTGGTGTAGGATCAGTTTTGCTTTCATACAAGCTTGTTATTTTAGGTTACTATGTTATTTCATGCATCTTATATTAGTTACATCAATCATCATAATATCTACTGGTTTTGTCACTGTTTCATTAGTTACCTCATGATATGGGGTAGTTGTTACAAGGAAAACTTGTCCAATCATTGATCCGGTGTCACACTAACCGCCTACCCGAAGGGAGTCTAGGTCTTCACCCCGAGTAGTTAGGCAGGGTGACTCAAGCTGCAACGAAAACCTTGCGAGTTCAGGCGGGGGAGATTGTCCCACAATCGGATCCAAATAGAAAAATGAATGAGTATAAATGGAGGCCTATAGCTAGCTAGTTTGTTTGTGTTAAAATGATTAACTATATGGCTAGTTTGAATCACAGAGGGTCAAACATGCATGCTAATATGATTTTCAGGTTAGTTTCGACGAGACCTTTTCAAACCGACAAGACCAATATTTCATTGAAAATAGGCCAATGATTAATACTCAGGGCTATGTTGTGATGTATGCTATATTTTTTTACTAAATTTCATCAAAACTCATTTTTCCCATCTTATATATAGAAGGCCTTGATGATTATTTTCAGTTTCCTGTCTTATAGAAGGCCTCGTTGATTATTTTCAGTTAAATTTTTTTTTTTTTTTGGACCTAAATGGACTATTAATTTTGGTATTTAGTGATTAGGGTTTTATTCTTTTTCTTTTTTTTTTTCTTATTTTTGGTGAGAAAGTTGAATTTTAGGCTAATTTTTTGGTGTGTGTTTGATTTTGATATTAGGTTTCCTGATGCAGATAGTTCCCTTATGATTTAAGGTTTTCTTTTGCATTATAAATCAAGGCACGACACAAAGAAAAATTACGAATTCGATAATCAATTACATATCAAATTGGTCAGCAATTTTCTCTTTAACTTTGTGAATTTAAAGTTGTTGATCTTGTTCATCAGTGAACATTTTATAGCTTTAGCTCCGTCATAAAACCATGTGCAAACATAAAGAACACGCAACTACAATAGAAAGTTGAGTCATGCTTAGATTTTTAAGTCCAACTCTAGTTGTAAAAATAGTAACTAAGATTGTAAAATCAGAATGAATTAATGTGCTGGTTTGAGATGACTACTTGAAGCTGCATCCTAAGACAAATGTAATTTTTTTTTTAGAACCCTATGTAATGAATTTTGTACCTTAATTTTGGGGTGACTAATCCAAGCTGCATCTTAATTTTTGCATGTTCATTCTCCTTCAATAACTTGCCCATTCATCAAAAAGGGCAAAAAAAAAAAAAAAAAAAAAAAAAAAAAGAAGAAGAAGAAGAAGTTATGTCCTAAATTGAGTTACCAAGCAGACTAAAAGATCTAAAGATGGTTCGAGCCTTAGTGGAGACACAGGTTTGTGAGTTTGCTTTACCTTCCAAAAAAAAAAAGATGGGCATGCATAGTGTTGGATGTGTGTCTTACCTGTTGAGAGTTCGTGCGCAGTGGAATGGTTGTGGAATATAATATGGATAGATAACCTAGAGGATGGTGAATAGATTAAACTTGCTCTTTTATTCAATTTTTACTTATTTTAATTTTACAGAAATAAAATTAAAATCAAACTACAAAGCAAAAATAAAGTGCAAGTAAAGTAAATAGAGTTTGAGAGATGACATCAGGATTTTAGCGAGGAAACCCCAATTGGTAGAATAGACCAATTGTAACCGAAAAAACCTCGTTGGACTTTGCAGTCCTAAGATAAATGATCCACTATGTTTAAAGCAAAGTATACTGAACTTTGATTCAGTCTCACACCCTATTGTTCAACCAAAAATCAATTGCTGACAATCCCTGACTTTGTGACTCCCCCGTTCAACAACTATCAACCTCAGGCTTACTCTCGATCTCTGTAGAAGAGTTGCAGGTAGATCAAACAACACTGCATGATTGCTTTGACCCCTTCAGAGTGTGATCGCTTCACCACTTTTCTTTTAGATCTGAATTTGACGAAGAACGAATGAATTCTACTTTTCAGAATTTCTGAATCTTCGATTATGCTCCAATTCTAATGAGATAGAGAACAACACTCCTAAATCACTCTTGTGTTTTTGAGTGTTCTCTCAAAAATAAAATCAGAAAAATCAGATTGATTTTCTGAATAAAAATATTTCTCAAAGATGGCTTTCAATTGAATCTGAATTTTGTATGCAAAAGCCGTCTAAAAATATCTCTTTAAAGGCTTTCTCAAAATATAGAATTGATGTTCCTTAAATTCATGAATAAACCTATGTGTATAACAAAGTTTTTATAGAGTTTAGAATTTCCTAGTCCCTCTAAAAATATGGAAAAATTCGTGCATAGGACTTGGTACAATTCTAGACCAACTAAGAAAAAAATCAGAAACAGGAAACTGAAATTGTAACCTGAACAGGACTTCTTGAACCGGTTCAAGGGCGCCAAACCGGTTCAAGATTGGCAGTAAGAATTCGAAGCCAATCTTGAAGGCTTGAACTGGTTCAATGGGGCTGAACCGGTTAAAGTCTAGCAGACTTGAATTTTCAGGTTGAACTTGGTAAAAACCTTGTTTTACAAATTTCTGAAAATATTACCATTCCAAAAAAAAAAATTCTAAAAATATACCAAGTATGGAATGTGTCCTAACCTTTTTAGATTCCTTTCTAAAGTGTTGTTCTTACCTTTGTCGAATGATATCAGTCATGGTACCTTTGAACAACCTTCCAATTCCGCAGTCGTTGTCGATTCCAATTCCGCAGTCAGTCGCTGTCGACTAAGACTTGTTTTGACACCGAAAGTTGCCAATATACAAAATATATATTTTTCACAATCTTCCCAAAATATATATCTCACATTACCTAAAACAGATGTTTTGATTCAGATTCACCAATATTGACCCCATAGCAACCAAATGACCCAACTCAATTCCTGTTTTGAATTCCAGTGCTTTCACATAATGCGAACAATTACCAAACCAATTCTTTAAACTAGAAACTCTCATATTCATTCCAACACCCACAAAACGGATGTTCTGATCAGAAAGACACTGTTTAAGAAATTCGGGTTTTGATTTGAATAAAAATCTCTCATTTGAATGATCAAACAATGACTGGCCAAATGTACATTCCTCTACTGATCTTAATGTCGATTCCTATGAGCTGCCTCTGGACCTGAGACTTAAAATTAACAATCCAAGTGTCAACCAGAGCTGCCCGATTCACAACTCTTGTCGTAACAGTAATTAATTCATTCTATATATCAAGTGGGTACCATCCTTTGTTTCTGGTTTAATCTCACTTAACATAAACCCTCAACCCCAGTGATTATATATATATATATATATATATAGCTTTTATAACTGTTTGGTAATTATGGATTACAATGTGTGGTGTTTATAAAAAGGCTCTTTTGTTGATTTTAGGTTTGAAATTAGTCATTTTGTTTACGATGATGTCAAAATTGCGTCTATCTCCACTATTTTCCACCAAAATTACTATTTCTATGAACATTTTTCTTTGTTCGACCAATTCCTGATTATATATAGCAACAAGTTCCATTAGAAAGTTTGTTAGAAAAGATCCATCCTGCTGTAGTGATATTTTTTAAATCATCAAACTTAAGTGAAAGAAATTGTACTTCAAATATGGAATTTTCAAAGAATCCAAACCCTTAAACTAAATAAATTAAATCTTTCAAAATAAGAAAAAGTAAAGAGTAATTAATTTGTTCTCTATATCAAGTGAAGAATAGGTTGTTCCAAGGAAAGGTTGCTTGAGCAAACCAAGTCTTGAACTCCATCATGAATTTGATCCGTGGTACATTGTAATGTTTTCAGTGGAAAGCATCTATGGAGGTACAGAGAGTGGTTCAGGATTGGAATCTTCCTTCAACGTTCATTAGAAACAATGATCCTCCTCCTCTTCTGTAGATGATCATTGCTTTGGGTTCTGCTCTAAAGCAAAGATCCCGTGTCTTTAGGATAGAGGATCAAGTAGTTTTGTTGGCCTGAATCTCTAAGCCTATGAAGTGAATTTTGAACATTCAGTTGAAACCAGTAGACCAGCTGAAGAAGCATGCCTCCCTCAGAATTAAATGAAGGCCAATTCCAGTGAAGAAACTGCTTGAACCAACCCAAACCTCAGAAGCAAAAACACACTCAAAGAACATTTGATCAATCTCATCAGATGCAGCCCTGCAATTCACACAAATTAAACCTCTCTTCTGCAGATTACAGAAAAGCGCAATCCTATCCAGCAGCACCAAACTAGTAGTGACTGAACACCTTGGTCTACCTCCACTCCAAACAAGTAGTTTCTTTAATTTTAATTCCAGTCCATAATTACTTCTCTAATTCTACCACTAACATTCTCTAAGTATATACTTATCATTCGGTCATTAATTCAACTGGTATGACCTCTTCTTCCTTAAAGGGAAGTGAGGGGTTTGAACTTCATAATGGGCATTTGTTGCTATGTGTGATTATTTACCAAAAAATAAAATAAAAACATGGTCTAAAACTTTCCGGCAAGGCCAATACATTGCGAGTACTCCACTAATTTTTTGCGCTTTTGGTGTCCACCTTTATTCTTATCTTTCCACTACTACTCATGATTAAGCAAAAAAGAAATTTGCCTTTATAATCTCTCTCTTGCTTGCCATGTGTTTTTTTTTTTTACTTCTCTAATTCAGCACACTAAATTAAGCAGTAATTAATTCATTCCCTACTATATACTCATAACTCCTCCCTGATAGGGAAGTGAGGGGTTCGAACTCCATAATGGACAATTGTTGGTGGGTATGATTAGTTGCATAAATAAAATTACAAACATGGTCTAATACTTCCCGATAAAGCCAATGCATTGTGACTACTCTCCATTAGTTTTTTTGTGCTCTTAGTGACTTGCCATTCATCTTACCTTTCCACTAATCATGATTAAGCAAAGGAAAAATTTTCATTAACGACAATATGATACTGTCATCTCCAATTATTACACAATCATTTAGGACCTAGGCCTAAGGAGTGTAGATCGAACATTCAGTTTTGAGGAGAGTTGTGAGGTTTACTCAAACCTCTATGTGATTTTCCTATTACTCAGTATGATAAGAATCATCTTATTCTTCCATTAAACTAGCTTCTAGAGAATCAAGGTCCAATGATGACCCGCTTCTAATTTTTGAAAAACTAAATTTCCCTAACAATGGAATCAGAGCAAACCAAGCTAATGATTCACTAATCTTTAATTATGTCCAATGCACAAATTAAATAAAAGAAATTGTATTTCTAATATGGAATTTTTAAAAAATCCAATCCTTATAAATCTTTCAAAATAAGAAAATATATATATATAGTAATTAATTCATTATCTATATCAAGTGAAAAGTTTCTTTGATTTTAATTCTAATTCATAATTATTTCTCTAATTTAGCCCATGTGGAGGGAAAAAAACTCCCTCCAATAACAAGTGCACACGTCGCCCCTACACATATCTACATTCCAAGGACATATAAGGCCCATCATGCTCAAGCCCAAATTGAGGGTATTTACAGCCCAAGACCATTGTTATTTGTCCTCCAACCTCCATCAAGGCCGAATCAAGAGGTCATCAGCCCAACTTGTTAGTATTTAACATCCGGTCCGTTACTCAAGCCCAGCCGGATCAAAATATGTTCAGCCCAGTTATTCAAGAATGCACAAGTCCTACCAGTTGAAAGATTTACCGTAGAAGGAAAATTCTGAGATAGGAAGTTCTGTATAAGGCAAGTTCTATGTATGGAAAATTAGACAATGGAAAGAACTCTATTAGTAAAGAATGTTTATATAGAAAGAATTGGAGGGCAAGCAACGCGAGTCCTACCATAATTTTACAATCTTTTGTATATAAATAGAGGCTAAGACCTCCAATAAAGGGATCAAGCAATTCTACGCTTCTCTATACACTGTTCTTATTTATTCTTATTGTTTTTTGAGTGTGTTGTTCTATTTTTCTCAATCATTATTGGTTGAGCGAAATTTTGCACCTACAGCCCACTAACATGCTCTAATATATTCTTCTAACGTGGTCATTGACTCAATTGGTATAACCTCTCCTCCCTCAAAGGGAAGGTGAGGGGATTAAGCTTTATAATAGGCATTTATAGTGTGCATTATTTATCTAACCAAAAAAATTAGATAATAATACTTTTTTGTTTTTCCCTAGCAAGGAGGGGAAAGGGAAGGATGGCGTGTAAAGAGCCAAAGGAGTGCCTCTACCAATTGGACTATCGAGTTCACCCCAATAATAAATCTAATACTTTCTAATAAGGCAAATACATTGCGAATTACTCCACTAATTTTTCTTTTATTTTTTATTTTTTATGCTCTTAGTGTCCACCTTTTATCTTATCTTCCTACTAATCATGATTAAACATAACAAAAATTGCCTATAAATTCTCTCTACCCCTTGGTCGTAATGTGCATTACCTCCATTACATAACCCAAGGAAATCAGGTATACTAAGAGGCATTGTATTTGCATTTATAAATAATTGTATTTCTTTTACTGAAACTTCTTATATTACTTTTTGGAGTTGATTTAATGAATTATTGATTTAAAATGCAGTTTGATCATCATGAAGACGTCGGTCTTGGTTATATTCTGCATGGGATTGCTGTTAGTATGCCTTCAACCACATAGCAAAAGGCCTATACCAGATGCACAGCCTATGGATGAATCGAATGACAGTACTGAAGTTTACAGTACCCCTACTGGATCAGATACAAATTAAATAATCGAGGGGAACGTATTTTTCCAACCGGTTGCCGTCCAGATGGTCGGGACTCAAAAAATTGTCACTATTAAACTGTTTTGAAGAAATATATATAATAGTAGTATGCTTCAAATATGTATCTATATCAATCCATGGCAACTATTGCATAATAATAAGGTTCCTCTGGAGCTTATTAGTTGCATCATGAATCATGATTACTACTAGTTTTGTGTGTGTTCCATTATTAATCTCATGATATGTACTAGTGAGTATGGTATTTAGGCTCATGGCCAGTGTGTTTGTGTTAAAACCATGTGTAAAAATATATATATGACAGAAAGTTCAGTGATATATGTTTAAAATTTTCAGCCCTACTCTATTAGTAAAAATCATATCTGAGTTCATGTTGGTTTGGGATGACTGATCTAAGTTGCAACATCCATTAATAACAAAGCTTGCGTAGCACTAAATCATGTCCACGAGCTAATTACCAATCTGATAAGGAGCATAAGCTTCAGTGATGGCATGCATGCTTGACCTCTTCATGTGAGAAAACCTTTGCTTCCCCATCAGTAAAATTCGAACTTCCATAGTTCCATGTACGGGTGTATTATCCAATGTGGCCGCCAACCTCACGCCCCAACTTTGCCAACTGACGACCATCGACCAAGGTCTGGTTTCTTAAGAACCCTAGCAAATAAATCACCCAACTCAAATCGTGTACGTTTTTTTCCGGTGCCATGTTACAGTAAGGATACCAGTACTTTAAATGACGAACTTTCTCACTCAATATTCCAATACGCACAAACCAGATGTTTTGATTAGCAAGAAACTGCTGAAGAGAAAAGGGTTTTGGTTCCAAAGAATTCATTTGAATCATCAAACACTGACTTCCTGCATTGAGTAGCAATATCTCTGGGTACGGTTTGTGTTTGAAATAGTGGCTCATATTCCTATTATTAATTGGTTTCTATTTTAGCAGTCAATGGTGGCATCAATTAAGTCAGGAAGTAGCCTTCAATTAATGGCAATGGTATCCGTGAGAGAATCATTCGCTAAATAAATCCTCAAAGAGGCCAGGAATAAATAGAGCTGGAAGATAGAGTTGCCCCTCGAGATCCAGAAAGCCTGGAGAATGAATAGAGGTTGTATAGACATGTATTGGGTTTTGAGAAATTGTAATTCTTATCTACCACTGAATTGGGTTTAGGACTCTTTAAATAGACACCTAGCTTATTTTTGAGAGGGATAAGTGGAGAAACATGTAGCCGCAGCATCACAAAGGTGATTATAGTGGAATCTAGATGGGGAGATAGCACTGTGTTTGGATGATTCATGTTGTTGCCTTAGAGTTGGGTCTTCATAATCATATATTCTTCTCGTGATGTACAATTACAATCTGGGTGGTAAAGAGCGTTTTTGTGGCACATTCTCGGTAAAGGAAAGCCACCACTGCCGTTGCCACATGGACCTGTGTCGAGCTTGTCCGAACCGGTCCAACTGACAGATTCATGGTTGGCAATTTTTGTTTCACCTCCTTCCTCTTCTGTTGTGCCCTTAACATTATTTCCATTGATCTTAACATAATCAAGAAGTGTGGACCACATTCTTTGTTTATAGAACAATTTGGATGCAAAACTTGACCACAATTAGAATTGCAATGTGAAGGTACGTTCTTACACAAGTGGTCATAAATTCTTTGTCATTTGTATAAATTCTATCTCATTTGGGCCATTAGAGTGTGAATGCTGAAGCAGGAGTTCCAACCAAAATATCTATCCCAAATCCCAACCCAATCCTTTATAATTTGAGCCAAGACGGTTGCTACTTGTAAGAAAAATTCTCCCAATTTATCAATTTCGGGCTCAGTAAATAAATCTTTCCCCGTCTCGGATTTCTCTTATAAATGTCAAAAATTATATATCATTTAGCTTTTCATTTTTCTCCATACTTCTTTATGACAATACTTATATTCTCACAAGTGATGATGTACACTTTGTTGGGAAACGGAAGTTTTTAAAATTTTATGAGGGATTTTCAAATAAAGATCTTGATTCATGTGTAGAGACAAGTTTTATGCACGAAGAACATGATGATATATTCAATTTAGGGAAAGAAAACTTACATCAAGATTTGAGTAAATCTTAAATCTCTCATCTAAAGTGAATGTTCTCACTTATTGTAGATTCCTTTGCTAGATGTCTTCTCCTTAGATCTCCATCTTCTTGGAAATAGTCTTGCCTTTAGGAATCACCCGTAAGCCTCCATAAATGACTTTGGAAATCTAGGCTTGAGGGTGTAATATTACCGATTTTCCCTATTTTCTAATTTCTGAAATTTATTTGATTTTTTTTAGATTATTTTAATCCTTACCTCGTTTTGCATGCCACACAGGCCCCGAGGCACGTTTTGGTCATTTTTTTTAGCCAAGGGTTTTAGAAGTGTATTTTTAATCATTTTAAGTCAATTAGAAGTGACGGTATTATTTTTAGAATTTCTGGAGGTTGGGACAATTTCCGGACTCGGGAACTTCTCTCGGTTTTGTCATCTTAAGAAAGGGGCATAATGGACTTTCTCACATATATGCATAATGGCATTTCATTGAAAGAAGAGGGGCATTATAGTAACTTGGCTTGAATTAGAAATCACTCAAATTGTGACACTTGGCACAACCTTGGCCATGGAAGATGCAAGACAACTTTTTTTACCCCTCCCCTTCCATTTCAGGCATCACATTTTAGGATGTTAAAAAGGTTTTAGTGAAGTTGGGTTAGAAAGGAAGAAGGGGACATTTGCATTTCATGTTTAATGGTATGGTTTGTGAATTTGTGAAATTCATGTATGATTGATATGCCTCATAATTCCATGATCCCTTTTCTTTGATTCCCTTTCTTTGGTTGTGGCTCACGGGATTTTTAGGAATGTACTTTAGGCTTTCTTTATTAAGCTGTTGAGCTCACTCTATCATTATTAACATTTTTTAAGAATTCGGAGATGAGCCGGTGAATGATATGCATCCGTGGGCATTGATGTAGTTAGGAATTTATTTCATTTTAATTGTATTAAAGTTATGTAATTTTGGCCGTGGAGGCCTCATTCTTTGTATTTGATTCTTTAGAAATTATATAAAATAGAATTTGTATAATTCGATCTTTAAACAATGTATTGGACTCGTATTGAGTTTAATTATATTTTTACACTGTTAATTACATGATTTGGGACAGGTTTGGACTTTGGGTAAGGTCACCAAAGGACCAAAGGGGTGCCTATAGGCACAAGTGTACATTTTTAAGCTTTCTGGGCTGATTTTAAGGTTCTGGCCATCTTGAACCGGTTCAGCCCCATTGAACCGGTTCAAGGGGTGCATTTGGTTCAAGTATGGGCATACTGCCCATCTTGAACTAATTTAGGATTCTTGAACTGGTTCAAGACCTCCAGTACCCACTTTTGCCTTCTTTGTTTGCTAGCTTTGATCACTTGACTTTGGACGGTCATAACTTTTTTGTTCTGAATCCAAATAGGGTAATTCTTGAGTCCATTTTCAAGGATTTTGAGTTAGCTTTCCATTGAGACCAACCTTATCCTCAAATTCCATTCATGTTGAACGTTATGGTTGTTTTAGTGGAACAGTGTCAGAATTTGCCTTGAACCGGTAAGGGCGCTTTTGGGAATTCATGTGCGGTGACCGTAGAACCTCACCGAATGTCATGGAACGACTAGAATAGTTGTTTTAAACCTCATTTGACTAGTTTAAGGATGGATTATCATTTCATATTGTAAAAAGACCATTTTACCCTTAGTATGTCATCGGGTTCGGGTAAGAACCCAGTTAGCAATTCGGACCCCTGGTTTGGGTCGTTACAGTGGGAGCCTCCATTAGATGAGAACACTAACCCTAAAATTGTAGAGAGAGAAAATATTTTCTTGTCTTCTAAAATTATTTTACAAAGCGTGACTTAAAATATACATGGACTCCATGTATATATAGGAAACATAAAAATAATAATTAAAGATATTATATTTTTCTCAATCTCTAAAACTAACGTGATATCTCAAATCTAATAGGTCTCCAATATCAAGTTGGGCTATGAGTGAGAATCCTTTGAGCTTATTATTTTATTGGCTACAATGAATTAATAATTGGCTCGGTGCATGGACCAATTAAATTAATTCGTTAATTAATTTCTACTTCACTAAAAGAAATTAATTGAACTCCAATTAAATAATAAATAACCTCTAAGTCAATTTTTCACTTTGACCCCTCTATACATAATTAGTTATCGGATAAATAAAGCCATCAATTTGACTACTTAATTAATATGTTTATTTTGGTACCTTTGATTATTTTCGGCTTGATCACATGCAATAAAACATTTGTTTGACAAAAATAATAATTTAAATAAATAAATATATAATAGATCATTTTATCTAAAAACACACGAAGGCCTTCGAATTTACTTTGTGATCAACCATAATCAATACAAAATAAATACAAGTAGCAATAATGCAAATATTGAAAATATAACCCTCTAACTATTTATTACATAATTACCCAAAGTGTCGGTCTATGGATTTCAAAGATTCTGCCGAACAAATCAAAGTAATTACTAATTAATAAAAGAGTCTATACTTCTCTCATACCTAAGAGTCAAATACCATGAAGGTGATAGGGAGTAATTACATACGACGGCTCTCGCAATATATCTCGATCTAATGCGGATCTAGTTCAAGTCTTAGTTAATAATGAGTCCATCTATAATTACCGACTATGAACAATTTATGATTATTATTTATATTCATGCATTGATCGTCATAATATATATATATAAATATCTCTTGTAATCAAGTGTACGCTATCAATTTCATAATGAATTAAAACAGAATGTATTGAATTCACCAATTATGTAAATCATAAATATTTCAGATATGTCAGGAACATATGTCACTATAATCCAAATAGGAATTTACTATACCAGGACATATAAATCCCAACAGCTCCTATTTGCCCTCATAACTAATTCAAATTGCATCTAACACCAATTTTATCCAGGTAACGATCAAAACTATTAATTGATCAATGATACCTTTGTTAATGGATCAACAAAGTTGTATTCAAATGCAATGTTCTAGCCATGAGTACATTTTCTTACCGAACAATATCATATAAGACATGATACTTCCT
The DNA here is from genome assembly GCF_030987335.1 of Cornus florida. NCBI lineage: Eukaryota > Viridiplantae > Streptophyta > Magnoliopsida > Cornales > Cornaceae > Cornus > Cornus florida. The sequence continues at coordinate 30,548,077 of NW_026775572.1, forward strand.
CTCAATGTACCTTGTTCCTCTATGGAGCCTTGGGTCATTGGTTTGGATTATTTCTACACTATTGTCGCAATATAGCTCGATAAGTAAGCTAGTATGCTCCACAACCTTTAAATCAGTGAGATCAAACAAAAAGGCTTCCTTTACTGCGTTTAAGACTGCAATGTACTCCACCTTCAGGTTTGAGCTAGCAATTTAAAATTTGCTTAACACTCTACTAACTGATTTTCCTTCTATTGAGTGAACATATACCAAGTCATGAACCTCATAATATCTACATCTGATTGAAAATAAAGACTAGCATACGTGACTGGGACCACATTATCATATCCATAAATGAGCATGAGATCATTGGTTCTCCTAAGGTACTTTATGATATTTTTCATAACAGACCAGTTATCAAGTCCAGGATTGGACTGATATTTACTGACTATCCCTACATTATAGCGGATGTCCTGTTTGGTATAGACCATGGCATATATGAGAATCTTACATGCCTAAACATATTATTACAGTCTCATTTGCTCAATCTCCTCTGCTAGTCTTAGAAAACTACTTACTAGAGAGTAATCCATATCAATAAAGCAAGAACTCATTCTTTGAGTTTTGCATACCAAACCTGGTCAAAACTTTATCAATGTAGGATTGTTAAGATAAATATATTTTCCTTTTAACCTGATCTTGCAAAAGCTTGATCCTATGAATATATTTTACATCTTGAAAATCTTTCATTCCAAAGTAATTGAACAACTACCTCTTTACTGATGACTAAACCTCCACGTCATTCTAAATGAGTAGGATGTCATCAATATATATATATAGAATTAGAAAAATAATTAATGACATTACCCTGTTCACACATGGTTCATTCACTAAGAAATCTTCTGGTATCTCTTATAGATTAACTTGTCTTCCATAGGTATCACCCTACTAGAAAGTTATATAAGATCCCATATTTTATTAGAATACATAGATTCCAACTCTGATTTCATAGTAACTTGCCAAAATGATCTGTATCCATATCGATTCATGCTTCTGCGTAGCTTACTGGATCCAACTCATGTTTAACAAGGATGTCCATAAAGGTCTCACATAAAAACATTATTCTGTCAGATTGGATGACAATCCTCCCACTACAACAATGTACCGATATAGGAATCTATGTACTAGATGATACTGATGCATTAATAGGGAATTCATATATAATTCTTAATCTCTATAATAAGTGTGTTCATATGTGGTACATCTGGTATTCATACCATATTCTCTAACATTATGCTACTAGGTATATGATTCATAATATGATCCTCCTATAGATAAACAGTGAGTGTAAATAATCAACTTTTATCATTGAGATCATAAAAAAATCCATCATAGTGTCTTTAGAGTAGCCATCAAATCAATCATACCTATAATCTGCTTCCAACTTACTTGTCTATATCAAGGGCACATGTGCAAGACTACCCCATATGTGCATGTGATTCAAACTAATATTTAGTTAAAAGCATAGCTCAAAAGGTATCCTTGAGACAAACTAAGATGGAATGCAATTGATAATGTGCATCGATATTATTAAGGCTAAACTCTAAAATGAAAGAAATAATGTAGCATAACTGATTATATATCTAACCATGTTAAGCAAAATTCTGTTATTCCTATTTGACACCTCAATTCATTAAGCGTCAATTATGAAAAACTGGTACATAACACCCTCATTAACCATATAGCTAGTTTTTGCACTATCCCAAAAAATACTCATATCCACAATCAGATCGAAGTGTTTTGATAAGTTAACCTAATATGTGCTCCACATCCGTCTTGAAACTATCAGAATATTCCAAAAGTTTAAGACTTGTGTCGCATAAGGTAAATGTATCCAAAACGTGAGTAATCTTGCTTGGATGTTCATAAGACCACATATGTCAGTGTGTACCGACTCTTATTGTTCTTTATGTCTATTTCATATGACTGATTAAAACCCTTATGGTTATCTATCCTTTCAAATCAGGATTCACAAGTTTGGTTTAGGCTCCCTTACCTCACTAGGTAATAAACCTTATTTGACCAATCTTTGAATCTCATTTTGACTGATTATAACCTAATAATAGACACTAAAATACAATGAGTCAAGAATTACAAATTTTCTCTTAACATTCAATCTAGAAGATGTAATATTAGTTTCTACATCCTGCAAATATTAAGAGCTAATGGTTATAGTATATTAACCATCTTTCAATGCACCAGAAGCAATCGCATATCTATTCAATTTTATAAAAACAGTTTTACCAAAAGTAACAGCACAATTTTTATAAACCAAAAGTGAAACAAGAATGAGATTGTGTCTAACATATGTGCATAAAGATAGTTCTCTAATACTAATATCCTCATACTCTCTAATTTCAGATGTAATACTCTCACTGACTTAGTTACAACCTTGGCATCAAGTAAAAAGACAAATATATATCCATATCATCGAGGCTTCTAGATTCCTGAAATCCTTGCAACGAATTGCAAACATGTTTAGTGGCTCCAGAATCTATCCATCAGGAATTAATAGATGCAACCACTTAACATAGCTCAATGATTAAATATATATTTTCCTATGCCACATCGTTGCTTAGACAGTTCGTTCCTTAAGTGTCTTAGTTGGCTATAAAAAAAATAATTTCCTTCGTCCTCAACATACACTACTTTATATCCTTTAATCTTTTGGATCCCAATGTTTTGTGCTAGCCTAGTACTATTGTCATCCTTCTTCTTTTTCTTTGCCCATCCACTTAAGCCTAGAAGAAGATGGTATAAACTAGGTTAGATTGATATGAACGCCCATACTTATTGATTATCCCTTCATATGTTACCAAGTCTATAAGAATATTAGCAAGTGTGAACTCAAACTGATTCCTTATTTAGTTCACTTTAAAAAAAGTCGAACGAGTTTAGTAACAAGGCAATAATCATATTAACTTGAAACTTACCACCCAAGTCAGCCCCATTGATCTCTAGTTAATTTTTAAATAATAAACAATCAATTTTAAAATACGATCTCTTACTGAAGTTCCTTAAGCTATCTTCACAGTATTCAAGTCTGACATAGTATTTAGGCATACACTTTATCTAATCTCACCAAAACATCTCATTGAGATTTAACATGATGCTTAAAGCAAATAAAATAATACAAATGTTAGCTTTAGAGTGTATTCGAGATAAACTCTAGAATGTTGTATGGAGCCATATCATTTGCCTTATTTCATTTATTAAAAGCATTAATGTTCTCTTGGATATCTTACAGTAAAAGAGAATTAGGTATGAGAGTAGTAAACACATTTTGTACCCTTACGTTGTAAGTAAAATATCTAAGTTCCTTTTTTCAGTCCATATAAATGAGGTCCAGCTGCATTAAATATGTTAGCAAGCAAATTAAATGGATTAGACATAATTAATCTGAATATAAATGCATTCATACAATATGTAAGGTGAATTATTAATACTATCACGTATATTTAAAATTAAAATGAGTTTGTCAACCACATAATATAATAAATCTCAACAGAATAAGAGTTCCTTATCACTACTGGTGAATAATCTTTTTTAATTAATGTGGGTCCCTCAACTTCGTAGCATAATTAATCACACAATCAATACGTCAATAACTTATCCTGATGGTGGAGTTCATTATTACTATTGTTAAGATTTATTTGTTATTAGGCGAGCACTTCCATTAAAATAATACTATATAGGTCCCTTAACCACTTTGCATGAATAATCGGATAACCAATACGCCAATAACTTATTCGGTTGGCGAAGATTATTATTACTATTGGCAAACAAATCCCATCATTTCCATATCTCTTAAGACAATACCTTGTCTACATCATTTCCATATCTCTTAAGACAATGCCTTGTCTATATGAAATAATTTCTAATTATGTTTTACCTTTCTAAAATCACCTAGTGTAAACCACTCTGTTGGGGAGCTAACACTATTGATTTTAGATAGAGTGTATAACGTTATTAATGCTCCAACGAAAAATAAAACATTAAATATCTTGTCATTATAATCTAGACTCTTTAAATCATACGTAGGGCCTTATTTTCAAAGATCTAATTACAATGAACATTTAATATATTTTTTATTTTCATGAGACAACCATTCTTGTAATTTTTAAACTCTTCAAATCATGCGTAGGGCCTTATTTTTTAAGATCTAATTACAATGGTTATAATAACGAAGGCCATAGGGTAATATATAAAAATTCCCATCTCTCACTCAATTTTTAATCATTCATAATTAGGGTTTTTCATTTATTCACATACATGGTATGATGCATGCAAAACACCTTGATTTTAATCCAATTAAATTTAGAAAATATTTGCACTTTAAATGATTCACTAATATTTAATTTGAGGCACACCTTTAAAAAATAAAATAATTTTTCAAAAATAATTTTCCATTTCCCTCTTTAAGTGCCCTCTAATTAATTAGTAATCAAATCAAATTAATTTTCATAATTTAATTAATATAAATCAAGTCATTTAAATAAATATCATGGATCCAATGCATGAACAATAATTAATTAACAATTATCCATTTCGTGCATTTCATACATCACATAAATAAATAAATGACAGATAAAGCAAATAAAATGGCCAATGGATTTAGCTTTTAACATGTAATTGCTCTAATAATTGCACGAGGGTCCTCCATCGGCTTGCAAACACCCACAGAAGGCTGGTACGCGCCTAAAGAAATAAAACAGGCTTAGTACGCGCCCGAAAGGTCCTGCACGCGCTGGCATGTGCCTCTGAAGGTTCCCAGTGCGTACCACGCACTCTCACGCGCCTACACGCGCTGGAGGGAGGTTGCAAAGCATTCCACGCACTGGCACGCATACGTGCGCCTCACGTGCTTTATGATTGGGTGCGCTGTAAGTGCACCATAGATTCGCTTATACCTGATTCCTTCCGCCCACGATCCTCTGATCTAATGGCCACTGTCTGGGCGCACCACATGCAGGTGCATCGCGCCGCACCGAATAGGCTGACCAAACTCCAGCGCCGCCCTCGCCGCCGGCGGTACTCCGATGGCCGGAAAATCGCCAAAAATTCCAGAAAAGTTATAAAAATTCCAGAAATTTTTTATTAAGTCCAAAAAATTCGAGAAAAATTCTGAAAAAATTCCAGAAAATTCCTAAAGCCTAATTTAATTTTTTTAGACCTTCTTGAAGATTCATAGCATCCTTTGATGAAGATTACATGGCCTTAAATAAATTTTACAGTTTAAAATACAATGGAAAAAATTAAATTACATCATTGAACTTTCAAATGGCTAAATCAAAACTTTAATTACATTCATCCAAAGATCAAATTACATTTATTTAACTTATAAGTTTCATCCATGGCCTAAACATACATCAACATCATCCAATCACAAATATATATATATATATATATATATATATATATATATCATGATCATATTTTTAATATATACATATGCATATATAAATTTGGATCCATGAATGATGATGTTCTTCAATAAAAAATTATAAACTCTATACATGAATCAAATCTAGCTCTGATACCACTGTTGGGGAAATGGAAGTTTTTAAAACTTTATGAGAGATTTTCAAATAAAGATCTAGATTCATGTGTAGATACAAGTTTTATGCGTGAAGAATATGATGATATATTCAATTTAGGAATAAAAAACTTGCATCAAGGTTTGAGTAAACCTTAAATCTCTCTTATAAAGTGAATGTTCTCACTTATTGTAAATCCCTTTGCTAGATGCCTTCTCTTAGATCTCCATCTTCTTGGTAATATTCTTACCTTTAAAAATCACCTATAAACCTCCATAAATGAATTTGGAAAGCTAGACTTGTGGGAGTCTCCATTAGATGAGAACATTAACCCTAAAATTCTAGAGAGAGGAAATATTTTCTTGTCTACTAAAATTATTTTACAAAGCATGACTTAAAATGTACATGGACTCCTTGTATATATAGACAACATAAAAATAATAATTAAAGATATTATATTTTTTTCAATCTCTAAAACTAAAGTGATATCTCAAATCTAATAGGTCTTCAATATCAAGTTGGGCTATGAGTGAGAATCTTTTGGGCTTATTATTTTATTGGCTACAATGAATTAATAATTGGTCCGGTGCATGGACCCAATTAAAGTAATTCATTAATTAATTTTTACTCCACTAAAAGAAATTAATTGAATTTCAATTAAATAATAAATAACCTCTAAGTTAATGTTACACTTTAACCCCTCTATGCATAATTAGTTATCGGATAAATAAAGCCATCAATCCGACTACTTAATTAATATATTTATTTTGGTACCTTTGATTATTTCCGGCTTGATCACAATAAAACATTTGTTTGACAAAAATAATAATTTAAATAAATAAATGTATAATAAATTATTTTGTCTAAAAACACACGAAGGCCTTCGAATTTACTTTGTGATCAACCATAATCAATACAAAATAAATACAAATAGCAATAATGCAAATATTGAAAATATAACCCTTTCACTATTAATTACATAATTACCCAAAGTGTCGGTCTATGGATTCCGAAGATTCCGCTAAACAAATCAAAGTAATTACTAATTAATAAAAGAGTTTATACTTCTTTCATGCTTAAGAGTCAAATGCCATGACGGTGATAGGGAACAATTGCATACGACGGCTCTCGCAATATATTTCAACCTAACGCGAATCCAGTTCAAGTCTTAGTTAATAATGAGTCCATCCATAATTACTGACTTTGAATAATTTATGATTACTATTTATATTCATGTATTGATCGTCATCACATACATATATAAATATCTCTTGTAATTAAGTAGACACTATCAATTTCATAATGAATCGAAACACAATACATTGAATTCACCAATTATATAAATCATAAATATTTCAGATATGTCAGGAACATATGTCACAATAATCCAAATAGGAATTTGCTATGCCAGGGCATATAAATCCCAACACACCTTATCGTGGACTATTTTATCGAGTCGTGATACACATTTGGATCCCAACTACCGAAAATTCCTTGAAATCTAATGTGGCAATCCCACGCCATCCCCACAAAATTTTCTTTCTAACATCTTCTCTATTTTTGTCTCTCTCAATCATCCTTTGGTTACTTGTGTGAGTTACGCTATGCAAAATGGATGTGTAAGTTTGTATTAAAAATAACATAGAATGTGTAAATTGGTTTTACTTGCTCATTTATCTAATTTTTACTTATTTTAATTTTATCGAAATAAAACTAAAATCAAACTCAAAAAGCAAAAATAAAGTGTATGTAAAATAAATAAATTTATGAGATGACATTGGATATTTCTACATGGAAACCCTAGTTGAAAAAATTCGATCAACCGGGATGAAAATCACGGAGACTTTCGTAGTCTCGAGCGAAACGATCTACTATGTTTGAAGCAAAGTACAATCGACTCTAACTCAGGTTCACACTCTATCATTCCACCAAAAACCAATTGCTAACAATCATTAACTTTGCAATTCCCCCCTCTAGCAGCTCTTGACCTCAAGCTTACGTAAGGATCACTGGTAAATCAACTAACACTCCATGATTGTATTAATCTCTTCAAAGTGTGATCGTTCCCTCATTTCTTCAAATCTGATTTTGATAAAGAGTAATACTTTACTTTTTCTGAACGGTATCAATGAATCTTCAATGATTCGGACTCCGATCAGATGGAGAACACCACCCTAAGATCACTGAAATGTAATAATGTGTGCTCTTAAATATATAAAAATATACAGAACAATCAAGGCAATTTTCTGTAGAAAAACACTCTCAAACTATTCTCTCAATTAGATAAATAATGATCTTCAAACCCTAAAAATTTAGGAGAGAATGAAAGTTTATATAGATTTAAAAAGACCAAAAAATACTTGGAAAACAAGTATACATTCGTGCATAATTGTCTCACAAAAATCTGATAAAAAAGGAAAAAAAGTTGGACTACTAATTAAGAAAAAACGCAACTAGTCCAACTTTGGCATATTCAAAACCTTTGGTTTTAGGGAACTTGAGCCAGTTGGGAAAACTGGTAACCAATCAAACTTTGGCAGTGCACTTTGTCAAGAAATATTTTTGAAAATATTTACCTAAGTGTCTAACCCTAAAATCTTACCAAAGATGGACAATATGTCTGACACCTCCGGATTTTCGAATGCGGGCTGGCCAAACCCACGCCCGAATACCCGAGGATATCAAAACAAATCGGTAATAATCGAACACAGAATACAAATATGATAAATAAGAATAAATAAAATTTTGAAAAGAAACTAAAATGATAATGCAATAATTAATCCTCATAATAAATTTCCATTGATTAATAAACCTTTTAGTACAATTAATCCTCCAAAATAATACAACTCGGGAATCCATATTATGTGGACCTCTAGAAAAACCCAAATTGAAATATAAATGAATCTCCTAAATAGAAGTGGAAGAATGAAATAGACTGATCCCTGGTCAATACGAACAACCTCTACTCCTGACAAACACCTGAAAAATAAGGGTGGGTCAGGCCCACAAACAAGTTCTACTCTACTACAGTCCAAGCGGAGATCTGATACACGTATATATCATAATCAATCTAACAATAACTAGTAGTACGTGTATATATATATATATATATATATATATATATATATATATACACACACACACAAACATTATAGAACGCTCACTGGACTATAGGTCTGCCCCAACCTGAATAGAAGGTAACATGCAAATCGCACATGAAATGGGCATGAGTACCTAGACCTACCACGATACAGAGATGTTTACTATATCTAATTATCCATCCTAGGCAATATACGCACCCTAACCATGATCCTGAGACTCAAACTCATATCATGGCACTATAATCATATATGTAAAGATCCGTATAAAACAAATGTCATCCATCTAATACAATGGCCTGACATGAAGAATGAGGACTTAACTCTATGGTTAATACATTCCCTTATAAATAAATAGGTAGGACTTAACTTATTTCGTTAATCTGTTTCTAGAATGCCACCATCCCATACCGGTGCATTAAACCATACAATCCATAAATAAATAAGTAGTACTAAACTTCTTTGGTTAATCCATCCCTAAAATGCCACCATCTCATACCGGTGCATTAAACCATACAGTCTAATCAATGATGCAACAGATAAAATAGTACATCAATTAATCCAGAAATAATATGATACACATTATACAGATATCCTTTGCATTTATTTAGGCAAATACAACAGTTTAAATAGTATGTAGCTAACTTACCTTTCAAGTAATTAACCTATATCTCATATAAACATTATAAAGGTTCATAAACATTGTTTAAAAACCATTTAAAAATTAATTTCAACTGTTTAAGCAATTAAATTAATCCATCCATCCAATTTAAACTACATTTGCATTTATTTAAGCAAACACAACAATTTAACTAGCATGTAGTTAACTTACATTCCAAGTAATTGACCTACATCTCAGATAAATTATATAAAGGTTCATAGTCATTATTTAAATCTATTTGGACATTAATTTAAATTGCTAAAGCAATTAAATTAATTCCTTCATCCAATTAAACAACTTATACGTTATTTAATTCTCAATTATCCACATCCTTAGCACATATAGGTATATTATGCATTCTAGGATTTCCCAAGTCCATTTAATCATATAAGAATTGAATAAAAATAGATTTAAACAAATCTAGATGCTTAAAACCAAAAATCCAAGGTCGCAGCCCAACCGAGCAGGCTCGGTTGCCAACTGAGTCAACTCGGTTAATGCTGAAGGTCATTTTTTTCGTCGGTTTAGCCTCTGTAAACCCTAAAACTTCATTGTTAAGGCTTTTGCCAACCAAGCAGGCTCGGTTGCCAACTGAGTCAACTTGGTTAATGCTGAAGGTCATTTTTTTTGTCGGTTCAGCCTCTGTAAACCCTAAAACTTCATTGTTAAGGCTTTTAAGCTTCAATATAAGTCCTATACGTCCATATTAATTTATTTTAGATGTTTTAACATGTAAAGATCAAACTTAAATACCCAATTATGCATTAAAAATCCAAAAACATCAAAATAAAGAACATGTAAATAAACACATTAAACCCTTTGTTCTAAACCGATTCAAGCATGCATAATTATTCAATTATGTTGTTTAAGTTTCTTGGAATCTCCTAGGCATGTATAGAAGCACAGATCAAAGGGAGAGAGTAAGAGAAGAACTTGCCTCTTAAGGTTCGGAATGAAAACCTTAAACCTCTTTTTTCTTTAATTTTTCCGGTCACCTCTTGGCTGCCTTCTCAGTCCTCGATGCTCCCGGTTCAACCCACGCGCAAGCCTCCTAACCTCTTCTTGGTTCGGCCTTGAACCCTTGGTCAAAACCTCATTCTTTTTCCCCACGTTCTCCTCTTTGTATCTTTCTGCCTCTAAGTATATAATATATCACGTATATTGTGATAACCCCGGATTTTCGGATGCGGGTTGGCCAGGTCCACGCCCGAACGCCCAAGGATATCAAAAACAAATGGCAATACTTGAACACAGAATACAAGTATAATGAAAAGGAATAAATAAAATTGCTGAAAGAAAACTAAAACGAAAATCCATTAACGAAATCCTCAGAATAAATTTTTAATAAATAAGAAAATATTCTGGTACATTCAATCCTCCATTACTAATACAACTCGGAAATCCATTTAGGTGGACCCCTAATAAACAACCCAACTGAAGATGAACTGAAACAACAAGGAAATCCAAAACTAAATAAAATAAAGTCCTACATAGTTGGAAGAATGAGTGACCGTCTCTACTCAACATGAACAAGCTCTAAGACTGGAACCGTCCGATACTTGAAAAATAATAGTGGGTCAGGCCCACAAACAAGTTCTATTCTAACTATAATCCAAATAGAGACCCGATACACAGATACATCCTAGATAACTCAACAATAACTATCTAATCCATAAATATATATATATATATATCCACACTATGGGACTCTCACTGGATTACAAAGGGGGTCTCAACCTGAATAGATGGCAACATGCAAAACACACCTGAAGTGGGCATGTGTACCTAAGCCTAACAGGGTATACCTCTACCATCATAGCCAGCTATACATCCCAATGCATATACACTCCCTAACCATCGATCCTAAGACTCAAGCTCATATTGTGGTACCATAATCATATATATATAAATCCTATCCTATCCATCCATAAGAAAATAAGTTAGTTATTCAACTTTGTTCAACTGATCTGACTTAAATATAAGTAGCAAGTAATCCAGTTAGTCATTCAACTTTGTTCAGCTGATCTAACTTAAATATAAGTAGCAAGTAATCCAGTTAGTCATTCAACTTTGTTCAGCTAGTCTAGCTTAAATTTAAGTAGGATTTAATTTTGTAATTCATTCCCTTATTTCAGAGTAGGTAGGAGTTAGCGTTTTAATCTAATCCGTCCCTAGTATGCCACCGTCCTATACCAGTGCATGCAATCCATAACTTCCATGTAATTGACAGAACAAAATATAATGGTTCATCTATTAAAATCCAGAATAACATCCATATAATTGACAGAACAGAATTTAATGGTTCATCAATTAAAATCCACAATAACATCCATGTAATTGAAAGAATAGAATTTAATAGTTCATCAATTAAAATCCAGAATAAACATAAATAAAGTCTGATAAGTATATGACCCTATTTTTGCATCCAATACAGATTTAAAAATCATGTCACAGTCCATTAAATTGCTAAAATAAAATTAAGCAATTATATCATTTATATCCGTTAATAGTATACATAATTGTTTAAACTTTATACTGTTCAAAACATTAGTATAATGATAAAGATTATGCATCACGAAATCCTAATATATCATGAAAATTATTTAGAATCCCATTTACCAACCCAGATCAGTCCTAAAATCCCAAAAACATCAAAACCGTGCTTGAAAACCAATTCCAGTAGGTAATTTGGTAAGAGAGCAAGCTCCCACACAAGGGAGCCGGCTCCCCCACCTTAGGAGCTGGCTCTGTGACCTAGGGAGCCGGCTCTCTCTCTTACAGAGAGTCATGGTCAAAAATTGTTAGGGAGCCGGCTCCATTCCCTTGGGAGTCGGCTCTGTCCCTGCTTCCTGTCATCGTCTTCGTCTCCGATGATGCTAAAAACACTCTGTAAGGTTTCGTTTAGGTCCCTAGAGGTCCGTCTATATCCCACAACTATCCCAGAAAACTTTTAAAGCACAGTATGCATCAATTACAACAATTAAAATTCATGATACTAAACAATTGATACAGCAATTTAATCTCAATTAATTAACATGTAACAATGGTTTAAACTCTATATCACATGCATACATAATCAATTTTAATGTCCGTTTATAGTTCCTAGAGACTACCTAGGTATGCATAGAACACAGGTCAAAGGGAAAGAGTAAGAAATAGAACTTGCCTCTAGGTTTCGAATTGAAACCTTGCACCGTCGTCTCTGATTTTTCCGACGACTTCCAACTACCATCAACCTTCTACTACTCTGGTTCAAACCCACAAGTAAGTGTCAATCACCTATCTTTAGTTCAACCTTTGTCCCTAGCCAAACCCTAATTCTCCTCACTAGTTTTCTCTTAACCCTCGCTGTATACATAAACCCTCTGTATACATGAATAAAGTCTGTGTTTTTTTTTAAAACCCTAAGCAGACTTAATATGATACATTTATAGGTGTATAGGAAAACCTAATTCCAATTAACTGAGGAGACGCAACCGCAAAAGAAAAGAAAATAACAAATAAACTACCTATATGTATAAGCCGGCGATTTAATAAAAAATATAAAACCCTAAAACCACATTATACATATAATGAAAAATGACACTAATTTAATCATTAATAATAATTAATAATTAAACCTACCCTTATGCACATATATAACTAAATATATATGTAGAACCATCCATGGGTATTAACTGTACCCATTTAATCCCTTATCCAAGTAAACCATATGACCCAAAACCGTTGGTCCATTACTACTATCCAAGCCCAACTCCTTGACATAAAAATAAACATATAATTTCAATTAAACAATTAAATCAATTTAAACATAGAACTTCAATTTGAAACAAATAAACCAATTCAAACAATTACTCAAGTAACCAAATAAACAAATATCACATAAACATATAATTTCAATTTAAAACAAATAAATCAATTTAAACAATTAAACAAACACATCATAAATAATTTCATATAATCATTAATTTAAATATACCACGTAAGCACACAGTCACATATTCCATTAAAATGCATAAGAAATAAAAATTAAATTTCAATTATATCCTTTTTAAAATTAAGAGTATTACATATATTAAACCTAGCCTCCCACAGACTTATACTATTATATGTATACAATATATAATTATAATCCTATATTAACCCTAAGTCTGCTAACTTAAGGAAAACAAAAAGGAAAAATAAAATATAAAATTATATATATATAAGTCTACTAACTAAACTAACGTGATATATATATATATATATATATAGGTATATATATATAACTTATAATTATATATATAATACTACTGTTTCATTATTATTAAAATTACTATATACAAATAATAATAATAATAATAATTAGAAAACTATCCGTCTATACATATACACCCATATGTATATGTACAACCATCCATGGGTAAATATTCGTACCCATCCAACTCCCATCCAAGTAGTCCATGCGACCCATTGGGTTGGTCCATTACTACTATCCAAATCCATCCTTTAAAATAAAAATAAAATTAAACATAAAACAATTAAATCATTTAATCCTAACAAATAATCACAATTAAACCACACATCATTTAAATAAGTAAAATACCCAATTAATTAACTACACAAGTATCTAATTAAATTAAATAAATCACACAAACAATTAAGACAAATAAGCATATAATCATATAGCCACATAAACACCTAGCCACGTAAGCACATAATCACATAATTAAATAAAATGTAATAAAATAAATAATTAAATTTCTCTTTATATCCTTTTGAAAACTAGGAGTATTACAACATGTGTTCTCAAACACTTACTTTTCTAATATATCGTTCTCATCGAATCAGAGTATGTTGACATATTCTCACTATTTCAATTTCACTTTCGAACTTAAGATTCAAAATTAGACAATAAAATTATAACTCGATCGGACTTGTTTTTTACACCGAAATTTGTCAACATAAAAAGTTATATCTTACAACTCGATCGGAAAAAGAAAAGGAATGAAACAAAATTAATTACCTTAATACTCATAATAAGGAAATTGAATATATATATATATATATATATATATATATATATATATATAAAGAAGAAGAAAACCATAGCTAAACCGATGTCATTTCTATAACAAAACTAGTGGACACATAAGTAAGTAATAATGGAATTATCATCTATATATATATATATATATATATATATATATATAATGCATAACTGTATATGTCTAATAAGATTTTAATTTACTAATTATTTATTAAGGGAATTTTATCCACACAAAAAGTATATTTGTCCACAATGCACAATGCCTAGAAAGTATAGGTGTATTTCACTTGCCTTTTCCTAGTGGACAACTAATTATATAGGGAGATTGGAATCGCTCAGTTCCTAAGATCCCCTAGACTATGAAACCTTGCTTCTCGCTCACCATGAAGATTGTAATTGTTATTTTTATTTTTAAAATACAGAACCATATGAATAATAGAGAAACTCCATAAAATATTTATATTTGAAAATTTGAGATTACAACTACAATTGCCACTTGTAAGGAATTTTTTTTTTTTTTTTTTTTTTTTTTTTTTTTTGTAGAAAAATTACAGGAAATATCATCTATCAAAGAAAAACTTAAAAAAATAAAATAATAAAAAAAAGGTCTAACTTATTTCAACTTATATCTCTGTTGAATCAGTGCATAATATTGTTTTCCATGAATAATGGAGAAACTCCATAAAATATCATCTTTGAGTGTATATATGTGTGTGTGCGTGTGTATATATATATATATTTTGTAAGTCAATTTGAATGTGTGTGTGTAATGCACATGACTAGTTTAAAGGCAAAAGTGGGACATTCGATAGCCATATAGGGTAAGCTGCAACCCTTTAAAAATAAAGGTTGTTTGTTGGCTTAAAAAAAACATGAGAGTGGGGTATGTTGAAATTAAAGGGGGTTTAGTGCACTAACGCCTATAAATAATTACATGTGACATTTATTATACACGACAATTATCAAATTGTACTTAATATATTTTTATTTTATAATTTTTAAAAGTAGTCATTTTATGCACAAAAATTTAAAGTATATATATTTAACAATCTACAATAAATATATAGATATTTGAGATTGCATTTTGTTTAAAAAAAAAAAAAAAAAAAAAAAAAAAAAAAAAAAAAAAAAAAAAACTCCTTTTTATATCTTAAAAATCAGCTAATATTATGTATCTCATAACATAAAAGTAATAAGGTGACTTATAGCTAAAAAAAACATTCTCTAGTGCTTATGAAATTACATTTTTACTATTCTACAAAATATGCAATGGACTTTAATATATATGTATAAATATTAAAAACGTTTTACACACAATTAATAGTGTAGAAATATACAAATGCTCAGGAAGCACTCTAGCAGTAACCAAATTTTAGATTTTACGGCTTTTTGTGATTCCACTAACACTTGCTTGCGCTCCTGCTCCAACTCTGTAACGACCCAGTCATTTGCCTTCCTTTCCTTTTTCCTGAAATTTTACAAACGAATTTTTTTCGTTTAATTTTCTTTTCTGAGCTCTGTTTCATGCCGCTTAGTGTCATCTCAAGTGCTTAGAATTGGTTTCTGAGACTTTTTCATGTGGATTGACAACTTCCTTTTAGGACTGAGTCTTTTTCGCATTTTTCGTTTTTCGGACACTATGCGTTATTTCGTCTTTTCCCAATTTTGTCATATTCCCTATTTCGTCTTATCTCCGTTTGTCAGTTTTTGGCACAACCTCACTTTTCAAGCTCGGATTTGGTTTTTGACTTCACGTATCCTTATCGTGAGTGGTTTCCACGAAATACGTATCTTTACTTTTGGAAGAAAATACTCTAGTTGCTCCCAGTGCCCATAGGGGCATGGATGCATAAATCTTTGGATTTAATTTCATTTCTTGGGGTGTTTTTCATAAATATCTTTTGAAGATATTTTATTTTAGGGGCATCTAAGAAAATATCTTTTGGAAGATATTTTCATTCTGGGGCAATTTCGTAGTTAACCCTTTTTGTAGGGGCCATTGTGCAATTAACGAAAGTTATTGCAAAATGTCTCGTCTGGAGCCTGGATCCTTGTACGGGATTCATTTTTACTTTTTGTTGACTTATAAATTCATAGAATTCCGTTCTGGTCATTTTTCTCCAGTTTCAGAGTTTCTGGACCCGGTTGCCGCCGAACTTATTTGAGGCATAACTTTCTACTCGGGACTCAATTTTCGACGTCATTTCTTCCGTTATTCATATTTTCTTATTTTAAATCTTTTTTGTTCACAGAGTTTTGCCATTTGAGCGCGTTTGCTCAAAATCCACTTTTCCGAACCCGGCGGGGCCCTTTCGAGGCACTTTTTGAGATTTCTATAAGTAAGTTGCCCTAATTTTTAAAATCAGATTTTCAGACTTTCTTCCTCCTCTTGGCTGGCAGCCATGGGAGCCCAAGGGGCTGCCTTCACTCTTTCTTCTCCTCCACTTGATTTCCTTGGTAGAAATCCTTCGGCCTTAGCATTTGTTTTTCCCTTCGTCGTGCTCTACCATAATTCCTTATTAGAATTTGTTTTTGACAATTTCTTGAGTTTGGCTTTGAAGTCAAGTTTGGATTTTCATGGGGCTTTCTTCGGATTCATGTAGATCGTGTTGTCCCCGGCATAACCCTTCGATTTCGGCGGATTCGGAGCACTTTTTTTTCAGTGGGGATTTGAGGTCTTCATCTCAAATTGAGGTAGGGGATGTTCTAGGTTTAAATTCTTGTTATATAGCATGCTTGTCATGCTTATATTACTTGTTTGCATGATTAAATATAAAATCTAGAGATTTTATTATTTATTTTTCTTTTACGGGATCTAATTTTCCCGGTTGCTCATGACTTGCTTTAAACATGTAGCATGATTTTATATTGCCCCTTGATATGCTCATTGTCATGTATTAAAATTGGAACATTTGAATAAGTATTAAAGATTTTATTTAATATTTATCTTAGGTAAAAGATTAATTCACATGACCTTAACTAGCTTAAAATTAATATGTGTTAGCATATTAAATTAGGCTTTAGCATGCTCTCCAAAATAGTTGAATTTGAAAGTGATTGGAGGTGTTTTGAAAGTTAGTAATTATTAATTAATTTAATTAATTAATTTGCCCCGAATGCACTATTCACTCTGTTTGAATTCCGACTTGATATTCTTGACTTACATGCCATATAACTTCACATATATTTGATTTAGAATATTCGGCTAGGTTTTGAAACCTTTTATTTAATTAAATTCCATGTTTAGGATTTAATCCTCATGGTGATATACAACTTGGAATTGTATTGTGGCATGCTAGAAAATTAAGCTTAGGTATAGTTGTTCACATATATTTAATTGGGATTAATTGCATGAGAATTGCAACTTTTAATTTATATTTAACTTTAGTGAAAGTTAAATTCACATGGTCGTAAATTGAATGAAATAAACTTGTAATGTGATATTACATTAGTCCTTGGCATATTCTCTAAGATATGTTAAATTGAGAGCATTTGGTTAAGTTTGAAAATCTAGAGATTTTAATTAAAAGAATTAATTAAAATCTATTTTGTGATCCCATTAGCTTAATTAAGGTTTTAACTTGATATTTGTATTGATCATGACTTGTTTACTTGCATGTATTAATTTGGGACTATTTGAAGTTGTTTTAGAACCTTGGGATTTAAATTAGCATGATTTAATTAAAGTTCTACCTTGTTGTTGTATTTAAACTCATGAGCTTATGTTTTCAATATTGAATATATTGTTATCTTGCATAATGTTTTGCACACTTCATATTTAACATCATTCGTGCATAGCGTGTAACAAATCGCACACTGAAGACTTGACATTCATCATAGCATATTAGTTGTGGATTTAGAGCATGTATTGTATAGGTTTCCAAATTTGGTTGTGCTAGGTAGATAGTTAATTATATTGCATATTCCTGTTGACATATGCATTGTTGCACAACTTGTTGATTTTGGAAACTTGGGGATGTCGTTTTTTGACTATGGCTAGGACGTGGTTCTAGTACGGGGGATAGTCCCCCTATATAGTCTAGTGCGTACATAGGGAGGTTACCCATGGGCTAGTAACCCTAAAGTAACTACGTTGTCGGTCTGATCCGGCATGACGTCCGAGTACCCACTTTGTTTGATTTCACATTTCATTTTCAAGTTAATAACTAGATGATGTTATAACTTGTTGTTTCTTATTTGTCGTTTCATTTTAAGTGACAGGATGTTAACTTTGCGAAATTGTGCTTTATGCGTTGTATTGGAAGTTTCCAATGTTAGTTAAATTGCATCGATATTGAAAATCGTGTTTTTACGTTCTAATAAAGTTTAGGATTGATCCTATTGATTCATTTATAACATAGATGTTAGGTGGCATGAACCACTACTGTTATTTTGTGCTTTAGATTCTAAGTTGATGGCTTTAAGAACTTAAACCTTGTTGCATTGTATAACATGCACTTTTGTTGTTGAATTGCATGGATAATGTGATTCTTGTTAACTTGTATTCAAATATGCTTTTGTCATGTTGTATGGATTACTCTAGACCTAGTTCAATTGTATTGAAAATGCAATTCATGTTAATCTATGCTCAAGCACTCTTCTTGTCGTGTTCTTTGGATTATCCCAACCATGATTCGTTTCATACACGTATGTATATCATGATTCTTGTTGCTTAGACTCTAAGGTAGCTTAGGATGCTTCCTGAGTCTCACTTGGACATAGACGTTATGTGGCATGAGCCCCTTTAACATGTTTCACCTTAAGGTGATAAATTTGTAAAATGCTAGGTCGATGCATGCTCATCTCCTACGAGTAGCTTTATGTTACTCACCCCTACGATACTGGGGCATATTTTAGGTACAAAGACTTGGTTCGTGATGCCTAGCATTCCTTGGATGTCGTGTAGCTTTCAAGTTTCCATTTCATGCAAATGTTAGCATGAAATGTCATTTTGTAGACTTATAAGTCAAAATATGTATATTTGATTCCATGTATGTAATGTGTACTTAAGTACACTCCTTTCAATGTATTTGACATGTATGAGATGAGGCCGGAGGCCAATGACGATTATATTGTATTCTATATACTTTTTAACTTCATGAAATATTGTGAAAATCTTAAAAAATCGCAAGTCATTGCTTCACCATGGTTGCATCGGGTGTGAGAATTCCATTCTCATTCTTTCATAGGGTCTCATAAATCATGTTTGAAGTGTGTCCAAGGGCCAAATGGTCATTTAACTCCATTTTACATTTTTGGATTCCATATTTTCCATTCCAAGTCCATTTTTGCCTTTTTGCCCGTTGGGGGGTCGGATTTTGCATCGGCTATATTTTTAAGCCATGGACCATTGTAGTGCATCTAAATAGGTAAGTTACATTTGCGTGCATAGTTGTTTCCGGGCAAAACCTCATCGTTTGTGTTTTAAGCCTCCTACGAATTCATTTTGCGTTTTTGTTGCATATTCTGATCTAGGGGCATTCTAGACTTTTTAATTCACTTTTATTTCCTTCTTTCAACATGGTTGAATAGAAAACATGATTTTAGGGGGGTTTCTTTTTTGTCTTTTTCCAGAAAATGTCATCTTGGTGCCAGAAATCGATCGCAAAGTTCAGCTTTCTGTTATGCATATAGCAGCTTTTTAATCCTCTTGCCCTTTTCTGATCTAGGGGCATTTTGGGTACTTCATAGTGTTTTATTTTCATTTTCGTTAGCAATTCGGGTAGAAAACGTGATTTTAGGGGGGGTTTCTTCTTCGTGTTTTTACAAAAAAAATCATCTTGATGCCGAAAACAACTCGCAGATCTAAAAAATCTGGTCGTTCTAGGTTTTTCCGGAAAAAGTGCTGATATAAGGGGCATTTTGGGTATTTCACTTGTAAAATAAAATCTTCTCTTGACATGGTCATGTAGAAAACATGATTTTTGGAGGGGTTTGTTAACAACTTTTTGCCAAAAAAACGTGATTTAAGCCCTCAAAACCACATTTGAAGTCTAAAAATCTGTGCAGGTCCTGCCCAGATTTGAACTCAAAAAGTTGTTTTTTTTAAAACTTTGAGGCTTCATATCTTCTTTGTCCCAACTCCAAATCAAGTGATTTTTGAGTCTAAGTTTATTAGTTTTTGTTGGTCTATATAACGATATGCACAATTGCATCAAATTATATCTTAAAAGACCATTTTACCCCTTGTCAATTACCCTTGCCGCACTGTTTTGAAACCCGAAAGTTGGTTTTTTTGAAACTTTGGAGTTTCATATCTTCTTCATCCGAACTCTAAATCAAGTGATTCTTGAGTCTAGATTTGTTAATTTTTCACTGTCTTTCCAGCGGTGTGCTCGGTGGCACCCGAATCCATATTTTTCAAAAATGACTATTTTACCCCTGGGGGCTTATTTGTCATATTTTTGACATTTTGCTTCCACATCAGTTCTCATTGAGTTCCACGACCTCATGGAAGGTCACTTTGACTTCTTAGAGTCTTGTTTTTTGTGTTCGCTTTCGCTTATCGGATCCGTTATCGGGTCAATCTTCGATTCATCATAGGACACGCTGGCCTAAAAACCAGGGTCGTCACGGGTGGTATTAGAGTGTCTGGGTTTGAATACCTTGGATGACGGGTTTTGGGTGTATATCATGCTCATGTTGTTTTACTTTGATGTGTCATTTATATCTTGATAACATGCCTTCTTTGATAACATGTCTTGTATGATAACATGTTCACATGTTCAGGTGTTTTGAGACATCTATCATTGGTTGAGCATGCTTTTGTGTATATATGCTTCCTGATAACATGTTCTGTGTCACTATCATGTTCTGGTGTGATAACATGTCTGCGTGCTTCTTGATAACATGTTTGATTTGATAACATGCCTATTTGCTTATGTGGCAACTTGTTTACTACTTGTGTAAGTAGATAGTTATGCTATGTTGCGTGCTACTTGTTTACTTTATGTCAGGTTTTTGCATTGTCTCTCAGGATCTATCGTATCCCTTGGATGAGTTCTTGTTTCACGAGTTTCTCCCTTGGATAGGAGAAATTCATTCTGTGAGGACCCATGTAGGGAACCTTCTTGTCTGTTCTGTTAGTTGATGCGAGTAAAGCTCATGTGAGTGTAGACGACTGTGATTCATTTCCTTTTCCTTGTCTGGTGGAGTGAGACGTGGGCCAGGGAGGTACCGTTTCATTTCTTTTTCCATCGTGGCTTTTAGATCTAAGGCCTTAAGCATAATGGTGCCAGTGCCATTGTTGTTAGAGTTTTGGGATTAGCTACCCTAACTCTCGCAGATGCCTGGTTTTTGTAGTGTCTTTGGTAACGATCATTTTCGACATTAACATCATTTGTATCGAAAAGTTCCCTTCTGGAGCATGTTAATACTGCCATGCTACCTTACTGACGAGTAAGTGTGGGCGGGTTCTGGTTACTGGTCGTACTGCCTTGTCACACTCTTCTTTCACCGCGTTTGACGTTTCGTTTTCTTGGGATTCTCTCGGTGGTTGACATTGAGTTAATGTGCCGATTCGTATGGGGTGTTGTCTCAGTTCATGTTTTTGCATTCCTTTAGTTGATCTTTAAACTTCAGGATTTGTCCTTCAGTGCATTGTGAGCTGTCCTTGGATTTAACCTTTTGTTCGGTCATTATTCTGTTCTCTCTGGTATGTTCCTAATTTTCGGGATGAAATTCCTTTAAGGAGGGTAGGTTGTAACGACCCAGTCATTTGCCTTCCTTTCATTTTTCCTGAAATTTTACGAACGAATTTTTTTCGTTTAATTTTCTTTTCTGAGCTCTGTTTCGTGCTACTTAGTGTCATCTCGAGTGCTTAGATTTGGTTTCTGAGACTCTTTCATGTGGATTGACAACTTCCTTTGAGGACCGAATCATTTTCGCATTTTTCGTTTTTCGGACACTTTGCGCTATTTCGTCTTTTCCCTATTCTGTCATTTTCCCTATTTCGTCTTATCTCCGTTTGTCAGTTTTTGGCACAACCTCACTTTTCAAGCTCGGAGTTGGTTTTTGACTTCATGTATCCTTATCATGAATGGTTTCCATGAAATACGTATCTTTACTTTTGCAAGAAAGTACTCTGGTTGCTCCCGGTGCCCATAAGGGTATGGATGCATAAATCTTTGGAATTAATTTCATTTCTTAGGGTGTTTTTCATAAATATCTTTTAAAGATATTTTATTTCAGGGGCATCTAAGAAAATATCTTTTGGAAGATATTTTCATTCTGGGGCAGTTTCGCAGTTAACCCTTTTTGTAGGGGCCATTGTGCAATTAACGAAAGTTATTGCAAAATGTCTCGTCTGGAGCCTGGATCCTCGTACGGGATTCATTTTCACTTTTTATTGAATTATAAATTCATAGAATTCCATTCTGGTCGTTTTTCTCCAGTTTTAGAGTTTCTAGACTCGGATGCCGCCGAACTTGTTCGGGGCATAACTTTCTGTTCGGGACTCAGTTTTTGATGTCGTTTCTTCCGTTGTTCATATTTTCTTATTTTAAATCTTTTTTGTTCGTGGAGTTTTGCCATTTGAGCGCGTTTGCTCAAAATCCACTTTTCCGGACTCGGCGGGGCCCTATCGGGGCACTTTTTGAGATTTCTATAAGTAGGTTGCCCTAATTTTTAAAATCAGATTTTCAAACCTTCTTCCTCCTGTTGCCTGGCAGCCATGGGAGCCCAAGGGGCAGCCTTCACTCTTTCTTCTCCACCACTAGATTTCCTTGGTAGAAATCCTTCGGCCTTAGCATTTGTTGTTCCCCTCGTCGTGCTCTACCATTATTCCTTATTAGAATTCCTTTTTGACAATTTCTTGAGTTTGGCTTTGAAGTCAAGTTTGGATTTTCATGGGGCTTTTTTCGGATTCATGTAGATCGTGTTGTCCCCGGCATAACCCTTCGATTTCGACGGATTCGGAGCATTTTTTTTTCAGTGGGGATTTGAGGTCTTCATCTCAAATTGAGGTAGGGGATGTTCTAGGTTTAAATTCTTGTTATATAGCATGCTTGTCATGCTTATACTACTTGTTTGCATGATTAAATATAAATCTAGAGATTTTATTATTTATTTTTCTTGTACGGGGATCTAATTTTCCCGGTTGCTCATGACTTGCTTTAAACATGTAGCATGATTTTATATTACCCCTTGATATGCTCATTGTCGTGTATTAAAATTGGAACATTTGAATAAGTATTAAAGATTTTATTTAATATTTATCTTAGGTGAAAGATTAATTCACTTGGCCTTAACTAGCTTAAAATCAATATGTGTTAGCATATTAAATTAGGCCTTAGCATGCTCTCCAACATAGTTGAATTTGAAAGTGATTGGAGGTGTTTTGAAAGTTAGTAATTATTAATTAATTTAATTAATTAATTTGCCCCGAGTGCACTATTCACTCTATTTGAATTCCGACTTGATATTCTTGACTTACATGCCATATAGCTTCACATATATTTGATTTAGAATATTCGGCCAGGTTTTGAAACCTTTTATTTAATTAAATTCCATGTTTAGGATTTAATCCTCATGGTGATATACAACTTGGAATTGTATTGTGGCATGCTAGAAAATTAAGCTTAGGTATAGTTGTTCACATATATTTAATTGGGATTAATTGCATGAGAATTGCAACTTTTAATTTATATTTAACTTTAGTGAAAGTTAAATTCACATGGTCGTAAATTGAATGAAATAAACTTGTAATGTGATATTACATTAGTCCTTGGCATATTCTCTAAGATATGTTAAATTGAGAGCATTTGATTAAGTTTGAAAATCTAGAGATTTTAATTAAAAGAATTAATTAAAATCTATTTTGTGGTCCCATTAGCTTAGTTAAGGTTTTAACTTGATATTTGTATTGATCATGACTTGTTTACTTGCATGTATTAATTTGAAACTATTTGAAGTTGTTTTAGAACCTTGGGATTTAAATTAGCATCATTTAATTAAAGTTCTACCTTGTTGTTGTATTTAAACTCATGAGCTTATGTTTTCAATATTGAATATATTGTTATCTTGCGTAATGATTTGCGCACTGCATATTTAACATCATTCATGCATAGCGTGTAACGAATCGTACACTGAAGATTCGACATTCATCCTAGCATATTTGTTGTGGATTTAGAGCATGTATTGTATAGGTTTCCAAATTTGGTTGTGCTGGGTAGATAGTTGATTATCTTGCATATTCCTGTTGATATATGCATTGTTGCACAACTTGTTGATTTTGGAAACTTGGGGATGTCATTGTTTGACTATGGCGAAGACGTGGTTCTAGTACGAGGGATAGTCCCTCTATATAGTCTAGTGCGCACATAGGGAGGTTACCCATGGGCTAGTAACCCTAAAGTAACTATGTTGTCGGTCTGATCCGGCGTGACGTCCGAGTACCCACTTTGTTTGATTTCGCATTTCATTTTCAAGTTGATAACTAGATGATGTTCTAACTTGTTGTTTCTTATTTGTCGTTTCATTTTAAGTTACAGGATGTTAACTTTGCGAAATTGTGCTTTATGCGTTGTATTGGAAGTTCCAATGTTAGTTAAATTGCATCGATATTGAAAATCGTGTTTTGACATTCTAATAAAGCTTAGGATTGATCCTATTGATTCATTTCTAACATAGACGTTAGGTAGCATGAACCACAACTGTTATTATGTGCTTTAGATTCTAAGTTGATGGCTTTAAGAACTTAAACCTTGTTGCATTGTATAACATGCTCTTTTGTTGTTGAATTGCATGGATAATGTGATTCTTGTTAACTTGTATTCAAATACGCTTTTGTCATTTTGTACAGATTACTCTAGACCAAGTTCAATTGTATTGAAAATGCAATTAATGTTAATCTATGCTCAAACACTTTTCTTGTCGTGTTCTTTGGATTATTCCAACCATGATTCATTTCATACACGTATGTATATCATGATTCTTGTTGCTTACACTCTAAGGTAGCTTAGGATGTTCTCCGAGTCTCACTTGGACATAGACGTTAGGTGGCATGAGCCCCTTTAACATGTTTCACCTTAAGGTGATAAATTTGTAAAATGCTAGGTCGATGCATGCTCATCTCCTACGAGTAGCTTTATGTTACTCACCCCTACGATACTGGGGCATATTTCAGGTACAAAGACTTGGTTTGTGATGCCTAGCATTCCTTGGATGTCATGTAGCTTTCAAGTTTCCATTTGATGCAAATGTTAGCATGAAATGTCATTTTGTAGACATATAAGTCAAAATATGTATATTTGATTCCATGTATGTAATGTGTACTTAAGTACACTCCTTTCAATGTATTTGATATGTATGGGATGAGGCCGGAGGCCAATGACCATTATATTGTATTCTATGTACTTTTTAACTTCATGAAATATTGTGAAGATCTTGAAAAATCGCAAGTTATTGCTTCACCATGGCTGCATCGGGTGTGGGAATTCCATTCTCATTCTTTTATAGGGTCTCATAAATCATGTTTGAAGTGTGGCCAAGGGCTAAATGGTCATTTGACTCCATTTTACATTTTTGGATTCCATGTTTTCCATTCCAAGTCCATTTTTGCCTTTTTGCCCGTTGGGGGGGTCGAATTTTGCATTGGCTATATTTTTAAGCCATGGACCATTGTAGTGCATCTAAATAGGTAAGTTATGTTTGCGTGCATAGTCGTTTCCTGGCGAAAACCTCATCGTTTGTGTTTTGAGCCTCCTACGAATTCATTTTGCGTTTTTGTTGCATATTCTGATCTAGGGGCATTCTTGACTTTTTGATTCAGTTTTATTTCCTTCTTTCAACATGGTTGAATAGAAAATATAATTTTAGGGGGGGTTTCTTTTTCATGTTTTTCCAGAAAATTTCGTCTTAGTGCCAGAAATCGATCATAAAGATCAGCTTTCTGTTATGCATATAGCAGCTTTTTAATCCTCTTGCCCTTTTCTGATCTAGGGGTATTCTGGGTACTTCATAGTGTTTATTTTTCATTTTCATTAGCAATTCGGGTAGAAAACGTGATTTTAGGGGGGGTTTCTTCTTCGTGTTTTTACAAAAAAAATCATCTTGATGCCGAAAACAACTCGCAGATCTGGAAAATCTGGTCGTTCCAGGTTTTTCCGAAAAAAGTGTTGATCTAAGGGGTATTTCGGGTATTGCACTTGTAAAATAAAATCTTCTCTTGACATGGTCATGTAGAAAACATGATTTTTTTTTTTAGGGGGGGGGGGGGGTTTGTTCACAACTTTTTACCAAAAAACGTGATTTAAGCCCTCAAAACCACATTTGAAGTCCAAAAATCTGTGCAGGTCCTGCCCAGATTTGAACCCAGAAAGTTGTTTTTTTTTAAACTTTGAGGCTTCATATCTTCTTCGTCCCGACTCCAAATCAAGTGATTTTTGAGTCTAAGTTTATTAGTTTTTGCTGGTCTATATAACGGTATGCACGGTTGCATCAAATTATATTTTAAAAGACCATTTTACCCCTTGTCAATTACCCTTGCCGTACTATTTTGAAACCCGAAAGTTGGTTTTTATGAAACTTTGGAGTTTCATATCTTTTTCATCCGGACTCTGAATCAAGTGATTCTTGTGTCTAGATTTGTTAATTTTTCACTGTCTTTCCAGTGGTGTGCTCGGTGGCAACCGAATCCATATTTTTTAAAAATGACTATTTTACCCCTGGGGGCTTATTTGTCATATTTTTGACCTTTTGCTTCCGCATCAGTTCTCATTGAGTTCCACGACCTCATGGAAGGTTACTTTGACTTCTTAGAGTCTTGTTTTCTGTGTTCGCTTTTGCTTATCGGATCTGTTATCGGGTCAATCTTAGATTTATCACAAGACACGCTGGCCTAAAAATTAGGGTCGTCATAAACTCTCTATTGCTTTAGGTATACCTAGTCCTTCTTTAAAAGGAAGTGAGAGGTTCAAACTTCATGATGGGCATTTATCATTATGTGTAATTTTTTATCTTTTAAAAAAAAATGGTATAATACATTTCAATAATGGTGTAATTATGTGTAATTGTGATTACTCCACTAATTTTTTGTGCACTTAGTGTCCACCTTTTAGTTTTGTCTTCCCACTATTACTCCTGGTAAAGCGAAAAAAAAAAAAAAAAAATACCTACATAATCTCTCTCTTGGTTGTAATGTTAATTGCCTCATTTTTGCAACCAGTTTCATTCATCACGTGTCACAAAACTTCCATCCTGTTGCAGTGATATTTTTGGATTATGATTAATTACATTAATGACATTTTGATACTGTCATCCCCCAGTCATCAAATAGTCACCGACATAATTTAAATGAAAGAAATTGTACTTCTAATATGGAATTTCCAAAGAATCCAAATCCTTAAATAAAATAAAATAATTCCTTCAAAATAAGAAAATGATAGTAATTAATTCCTTCTCAAAGAGTTTCTTTGATTTTTATTTTGATTTCCTAAATATTTTCTTTGATTTTAATTCTAGCCCATACTTAATTACTTCTCTAATTCAGTCCTCCAACATGCTTTAATAGATACGTATCACTTGTCATTAATTGTTATAAGTTCTCCTCCCTCAAAGGAAAGTGCGGGGTTTAAACTTCATAATGGGCATTTGTATGTGTTTGTGTAATTATTTGCCTAAAAAATATTTAAAACATGATCTAATACATTTAGATAAGGCCAATACATTGTGATTACAACACTAATTTTGTTTTTGCTCTTAGTGTCCACCATTTATCTTACCTTCCTACTAATCATGATTAAGCAAATGAAAATTTTTCATTAATGACAATATGATACTGTCATCCCTAATTATAAAATAAATAAATAAATACAAACTCTTAAATGAAACTAAATAAATATTTCAAAATAAGAAAAAGAGAGTAATTTATTTATTTATTTTTTCAAAGAGGAGGTATCCCCACTCCTTACTTGAGACTTATCCACCACAGAACACACGTAACACCTCACAAGTCACATGCATCGGGCAAGACCGAACAAGTTCAGGGCTCAGCCTGACTACAACTTAACCCGTCTGGGTACCTCATAGAAATTGTTTACTCAAAAACTCAAACCTAATACCTGATACTTCACGAGGTATCAAGATCCTTCTTCTCACCCACTAGACCAACCCCACGAGATGATTAATTCATTCTCTTTATGAAGTGAAAATTTTCTTTGATAATAATTGGAGTCCAAAATTATTTGTCAAATTCAGCCGACTAATATGCTCTAATGTATAGTATATATAAATGCATAACTGTATACGTCTAATAAGATTATACTAATTTACTAGTTATTTATTAAGGGAATTTTATCCACACCAAAAGTTGACGTTTCCACAATGTACGATGCCTTAAAAGTATAGGTCTATTTCACTTGCCTTTCTCTAGCAGGCAACTTACACGTGGAGATTGGAACTGTTCAGTTCCCAAGATTATCCCGTGAACTATGAAACCTTGCTTGTTGCTCACCTTGAAGGTTGTAATTTTTTTTTTTTTTTAGGAAATACAAAACTATATGAATTTTAGAGAAACTCCATAAAATATTTCTATTTGAAATTTTGAGATTACAACTAGAATTACTGCTTAAAAGGATTTTTCTTTCTCTCTCTTTTTTTTTTATTTTATTTTTTATTTTTTAGAGAAATTCGAGGAAGTATCATCTTCAAAGAAAAACTAAAAAAAAAAAAAAAAAAAAAAAAATTAACTTAACTTATTTCAAATTATATGATATTTATCTATGTTGAATTAGTCCATAATATTGTTTTTCATGAATAATTATGAAACTCCATAAAGTATTATCTGTTAAGTATTTATGCTTTTTTGTAAATCAATTAGAAAAGGTATATTAAGCATTTGTAAGGGTAATTTCGTCAAAAATAATTTACTAATATGTCGGGTAATGCACATGACCTGTGGGACATTTGTCAGTCAAAGAGGTAAGTTGCAACCATTTATAAATAAAGGTTGTTTGGTGCCTCAAAAAAATGAGGGGGTACTATGAAAATTTTTTAAATTAGAAGGGCCTTCTTTTCTCTTTTTCACCTTTTTTCAGAATAATGGAGGTAAGAGAAAAAATAAAAGTGGATTCAACATATGCGACACTAATTTTAGTTTGGTAACTAATTTTAGGGCTAGTTTGGTGTGAGTGAATAGAATGAAATGAAGTGGGAATGGAATGTTTTTGTTTCCATTCTTTAGTTTGGTAACTAATTTTAAAGTTAGAATGATGATTTCTTACCATTCTCGGAGAATGGTGATTCCACTAATTCATTCCACATTCCAACTAAAGGAATAGCCATTCCATTCCCACTTTAAAAAATAAAAATAAATAAATAAATTGAATAAAAACAACATTTGAACATCAAAACATGGCTATGTTCTTCCCCTCTCTCTTCATCGGAGAACTCACCACCGACGTAGCAAAGCCCCCAAAGCCCGGCGGTTTCCTATAAAAATATAAATGCTTGCTTCAGTTTTGGCTGGAACCTGTACGATTCTGCTTGTGTCTGGGAGCTTCTTTCCAAGCTTTCTTAAAAAGTGTTGGTGAACTTTTCCCTTAATCAAGGACAAATACTTACCCTCTGTGTCGTATTGATTGTGAAGTAGGGTTGTTAGCGGTCTTTCGTCCACCTTTGATTTCGTTTTCGTGTTGCAAATTATGTGGATAACAGTGCCATCACTGGTGTTAAAGATTAGGTTTCTCCTAACACGATGATTTTGAATTGATTTAGGAGAGAGAGATCAGGTTTCCTCCGTTGATTTTGGATTGATTTAGGGGAGTTTACCAAACGATTTAGGATTCTGGATTTCGAATTGATTAAGATTCCTTTGTACGCGATAATTTCGGTTGATTTATGATTGATTCCTTTGTACACGTTCTCTTTCCGATAGAGTTTTCCCGGCGAGAGTTGTGGTTGTGGTGGTGATGAGCATATATGTGTGTGTGTGTGTGTGTGTGAATATTCGGTGGTGATGAGATTCGACAGGCATTTTTAAAGAGAAAAGGAAGGCAAGAGAGAGGTTTTTTTATGCAACCAAACATGATTCCATTCCCATTCCATTCTCTGATTCATTCCATTCCTACTTTATTTCATTCAACCACACCAAACATGCCCTAAGGATATGGATCCTCTCCTGAGGATATCTCTCTACCACTCTCTCAAAAACTAATCTAAAGGTTAATATTGAGATACGTTATTCATTAAGACAGGTCATTTGCCATGTCTCTCTTTTTCGCTTTCTCTCTCCTCTCAACCCCTCCCTCTAAATCTAATTAAGATACTAAGAACAAATTTTTATCTTCCCTTTTCAATAACTTTCATACCCAAATTTTGCTTGTCGGAATTCGTCGACTTCTTCAACTTGTACTAAACGTAATATATACACACATATATAAATAAATTTAAAAAATGATTAATTCTAGAAATCAAAAAAAAAAAAAAAAAAAAAAAAAAAAAGGAAAAAAAGAAAAATGAATGGAGTCAACAATGATGTTTCCGGTGAGATTAGGTGACTTTCGGGGAAGGAAGGTTGTGATTAATATTGATGAACTTTTCCTCATGCCTCTGAAACGCGTCTCTTCGCTGTTGAAGTTGGGACTGGAACGAACTAAAGATTGTCTTCTCTATCTTCCTCATGCAGAGAGTGATCTAAGATCGTCATCTTCCTCGTAATGGTCGGTTAACTGCGGCGCCATAACCTTTTCCAAATCTAAAACATTCATTAATTTTGAAAGAGACCCAATGGATTCCTTGATTGATTTCTTGGTTTATTAATTTGTTCTAATTTTTTTTTAACTCAACATATATTTATGATTATTCCTTAGTGAACTGAGCAAAACTTAAAGCCTCAATTATTGGTTTTGAAGATGATACAAAATCAAGAGCAATATCCAAAGAAGATACAAATATCCATAGTCAATATAAGTATGGATGGGCATACAACTACAAATGCATCCGCCAAAATAACAAGAATCCTTCGCGCTAGAGTAATCAATCACGGCGCTAGTAAGTGGCCAAATGTTACGAGGTTGGGACCTAAACAAGCCCCCTGACAGCCATGGGATGCTATCAGCGTGCACGGGGTGCCTAGTGGCATTTTCGTAAATATGGTGAAAAAGTGAAACTTGGAGTTTTGGTTCAGGATCATTATGGGAGGTACCTTGAGTCCATAAAAGATGATTAGCGCAGACAGCACTCGATTTAGATGTCGTGCACTTTGAAACATTTATATGTGGGTGCAGATTAGTGGGCTTGGCACGTGCTAAATTCCCAAGGTTGGCTCAGATGTTGCTTAAAGCATGGACCACACAAGTCATGGAGGTGTGGCATAGTCAAGTTAGGGACATGGGCATAAGGTAGTGGGCGTAGGCAAGGCTCAGTTGGTTAGGGGAAGTTACTAACACTTCCCACTAAGTGAGCTCAGTTAGTTGGGGGAAGTTACTTCCCAACTTCCCACTCATACGCATATATTATGGGGAGTGGGGGTGTGCTGAGGAACTTCCTATGCATGTGGCACAGATCTGAGGGGACAACATACAGGTGGTTAGAGTCGATTTTCTTCCACTATGCTGATATATTAAAGGTGGCAGATAATGTGTAACTTCCTGTGAACAAGTGGCATGAGCAAGCGTGC
Source organism: Cornus florida (assembly GCF_030987335.1). Lineage (NCBI taxonomy): Eukaryota > Viridiplantae > Streptophyta > Magnoliopsida > Cornales > Cornaceae > Cornus > Cornus florida. The sequence continues at coordinate 30,580,058 of NW_026775572.1, forward strand.
TAACAAGCTAGTAGTTGGGCTTGTCAACTACATATGTAGTGTTGGCACACTTAGTGGCTGCCACAATGACCCTAGGTGAATGGGGGTGTCATCTACCACTTTAGTGGGTAGTTGTGGGTGGATGAGGGTGTCATCCATCACTTTAGTGGGCAGTTTTGAAAGTTTGCCTATATATTGCTAATGTGGGTTTTGTAGAGAGGGCAAATTGAGAGTAAGACATAGAGTTATGTTGTGAAAGACTCTTGTATGCTTCTGCAGGTTGAAGCCTTTCCTTGTACTATTTTGTGAATAATAGTAAAAGGTTGGAAGCCTTGTGCTTCTGTAAAATCGTGGGTGTTATTGTCTTTACATTCTTGTAACTATACTTGTGTGTGAGAGTGTTTTACTTGCTGTGTGTTTTAGGCAGCAAGTGTAAGTTGGCTGAGCTAAGTTAGAAATTCAGAGAAAAGTTGTTCATATTTCTGGCTTAGTGCCATCACAGGGCACTAGATTTGTGTTCAGAATTTACGCCTGTGACAGTTGGTATCAGAGCCCAGAATTAGGTTCATCATGGCCGGTGGTAATATTACAGAAGCTCTCAGAGATTGTGTGACTCGTTTGGAGGCCTTGGTGGGTGCTCCACAATCTAACAATGATGTTGCCTTGACGGAGCAGATGGAATTGTTTGCAGTTGAGTTGCAGACAATACGATCAATGCTTAAAGAGTTTGTGGGGGAGACAAACTCGAAGATGCAAATTATGATGGATGATGTAATGTCCATAACAGACCTCTTCAAAGAACATGTGAAGGAATTGGAGGGCGAGGTGGCTCTGTTGAAGAAGGCCATGCACAATCAGACTGTTGTGGGAGAGAAGCCATCATCTTCCAAAATCAAAATTCCAGAACCAAAGTCATTCGGGGGCAAGAGGAGTGCCAAAGATCTGGAAAATTTCTTATGGGATATGGAGCAATATTTTCGAGTAGCCCACATTCCAGATAATGAGAAGGTAACTACTACCAGTATGTCTTTATCTGGTGATGCTAAATTGTGGTGGAGGACGAGTTACGCCCCAAAATTACTGTATTTGCAGAGCTAAGGAAATAACTGAAGGAGCAGTTTCTTCTAGTGAATTCTGGCTGGGTGGCTCGGGAGTCCTTGAGGAGACTTAAGCATACGGGTACAGTGCGTGAATATGTGAAAGAGTTCACATTTTTTATGTTGGATATCAAAGATATGTCCGAGGGGGACAAATTGTTTAATTTCATGGCAGGCTTGCAATCATGGGCACAAATTGAGTTAAGGAGGAGCGGAGTGATCGACCTCTCTTCTATTATAGTTACAGCAGACAGCCTGGTGGACTTGTAGATTGAAAAGTCTGACTCTACTATCGCCAGCAAACTAAAGAAGAAGGGCAAGTTCGATGGAAAGCCCAAGAGGCATGGTGTTGCTGAGGAAGAGAAAGACAAAGGGAAATCAGAGGTGACGTTCATCCAGCAGAGGCTAAAGCTGGACAGTGGTTGCTTCATTTGTAAGGGTCCACACAGGGTGAGGGACTGTCCTAAGAAGGAGAAGGTGAATGATATGGTTGCTGAAGAAGCCAATGAAGGAGATTCAGACTCAGATGAGTGTAATGTCTAGTTCAATCCTCTTGTCATGCAGTCATGATAGGTTCAGGTGGGCGCGTGGCTTCGGGGGAAGGCTATGCAGAGATGCTCAAGGAGTTATTGCCAAGGTTAGTAATGGTGAATTTCCTCTTTATTTGTTTTTTTGATTTGGGTTGCTGGTTGTGAGGACAGAATCCAAAGGTGTTCAAAATTCATGTCATGAATCGATATGGAGGTTGGGGTTTATGGCATTATTCAAGTGCAGCAGTGGAGTTGTTGTAGTGTTAATTTTCAGTATTCGGGTTGGTCGGGGCCAACATGCAAAGTTGCAGGCAGAGACTTGTAACACTTTGTGATTGCTTCAACGAGGACGTTGAAATTCTTAAGTGGGGGAGGTTTGTTACGGGGTTGGGACCTTGACAAGCCCTCTAACAACCATGGGATGCTGTCAGCGTGCACGGGGTGCCCACTGGCATTTTCGTAAATATGGCAAAAAAGTGAAACTTGGAGTTTTGGCTCGGGATCTTTATGGGAGGTACCTTGAGTCCATAGAAGATGGATGGCGCAGACGGCACTCGTTTTGGATGTCGTGCACTTTGAGACATTTATATGTGGGTGCAGATTAGTGGGCTTAGCACGGGCTGAATTCACAAGGTTGGCTCAGATGTTGCTTAAAGCATGGACCACACAAGTCATGGACGTGTGGCATAGTCAAGTCAGGGACATGGGCATAAGATAGTGGGCGTAGGTAAGGCTAAGCATGCAAGGTTGGCTCAGGGGACTCAAACATGGCTTATGGTTACAGAAGATGGCTAAGTGGGCTCAGGTGGTTGGGGGAAGTTACACTTCCCACTAAGTGGGCTTAGTTGGTTGGGGGGAAGTTACTAACACTTCCCACTAAGTGGGCTCAGTTGGTTGGGGGAAGTTACACTTCCCACTAAGTGGGCTCAGTTGGTTGGGGGAAGTTACTTCCCAACTTCCCACTCATATGCATATATTATGGGGAGTGGGGGTGTGCTAAGGAATTTCCCATGCATGTGGCACAGATCTGAGGGGACAACGCACAGGTGGTTAGAGTCGGTTTTCTTCCACTATGTTGATATATAGAATGTGGCAGATAATATGTAACTTCCTGTGGACAAGTGGCATGAGCAAAGCGTGCCAACAAGCTAGTAGTTGGGCTTGTCTACTACATATGTAGTGTTGGCACACTTAATGGCTGCCAGCATGACCCTAGGTGGATAGGGGTATCATCTACCACTTTAGTGGGTAGTTGTGGGTGGATGGGGGTGTCATCCACCACTTTAGTGGGCAGTTGTGGGCGGTTTTGAGAGTTTGCCTATATATTGCTAATGTGGGTTCTGTAGAGAGGGCAGATTGAGAGTGAGACATAAAGTTGTGTTGTGAGAAACTCTTGTATGCTTCTGCAGGTTGAGGCCTTTCCTTGTACTATTTTGTGAATAATAGTAAAAGGTTTTGTGTGAGAGTGTTTACATTGCCTTTCCTTGTACTGTTCTGTAAAATCGTGGGTGTTATTGTCTTTACATTCTTGCAACTATACTTGTGTGTGAGAGTGTTTTACTTGCTGTGTGTTTTAGGCAGCAAGTGTGAGTTGGCTGAGCTAAGTTAGAAATTCAGAGAAAAGTTGTTCATATTTCTGGCTTAGTGCCATCACAGGGCACTAGATTCTTGCTCAGAATTTACCCCTGTGACACCAAGCATGGCAACTGCGTGGTTTAGTTCAGATCGGAGATGGAAAGTTCACGATTTGAAAGAAAGAGTAGGTTGTGGGTAGGTTAATTACATGAAAGTTACTAACAAAGGGAAGAAAAAATTTTGAGTGTATATATATATATATAATGTATATATAATGCATAACTCTATATGTCTGATAAGATTCCAATTTACAAATTATTTATCAAAGGAATTTTAACCACACAAAAAGTAAATTTATTCATGATGTACAATGCTTGAAAGTATAGGTCTATTTCACTTGCCTTTCTCTAGTGGACAACTTATAGAGGGAGATTGGAATTGCTCAGTTCCCGGGATTTCCTAAACTATGAAACCTTGCTTGTCGCTCACCATGAATATTGTGATTTTTATTTTTTATTTTTTAAATACAAAACTATATGAATAATAGAGAAACTCCATACAATATTTATATTTGAAAATTTTAGATTACAACTAGAATTGCAGCTTATAAGGAATTTTTTTTTTTTTTTTTTTTTTAAGAGAAACTCTAGGAAATATCATCTATCAAAGAAACACTAAAAAAAATTAAGTTAACTTATTTCAACTTATATATTATATTTATCTATGTTGAATCAGTCTATAATATTGTTTTCCATGAATAATGGGGAAACTCCAAAAAATATCATTTGTCAAGTATATATATATATTTTTGTAAATCAATTAAAAAGGATATATTGAGCATTTGTAAGGGTAATTTTGTCAAAAATAATTAATTAATGTGTCATGTGTAATGCATATGACTAGTTTAAAGGAAAAAGTTCGTGGGACATTCGTTAGCCAAATGGGGTAAGTTGCAACCCTTTATAAATAAAGGTTGTTTGTTGCCTAAACAAAATAGGGGGTATTGTGCGACTTTTTGAAACTGGAAGGGGGTTTAGCGCCCTAAGGCCTATAAATAATTACATGTTACATTTATTATGGATGACAATTATCAAATTATACTTAATAGTTTATTATTTTATAATTTTTAAAAGTAATCATTTTATTCACGAAAATTTAAACTAAATATCTTTAACAATCTAGAATAAATAAATAAATCTCTCAAGTTGCATTTTGTTAAAAAAATACTAATTTTTATATTCTAAAAATCAACTAATATTATGTATTTCCAAACATAAAATTAAATAGGTGACATATAGCTAAAACACATCCTCTAATGCTTACGAAATTACATTTTTACTATTGTGCAATATATGCAATGGACTATAATATATGTAAAAATATTAAAAACGTTTTACACAATTAATAGTATAGAAAAATACAAATGCTCTAGGTGCACTCTAGTTGTGACCAAAATTTAGATTTTGTGGCTTTTGCGCTTCCGTTCTTACACTCGCTCCCGCTCTCTGTAAGTTTAGATATAGCCACTCTTTCTTCAAAAGGAAGTGAAGGGTTTAAGCTTCATAATGGACATTTATCGGTGTGTGTAATTATTTACCTTTAAAATAAATGTTCTAATACATTTGGGTAATGCCAATATATTTTGATAACTCCACTAATTTTTTGTGCTCTTAGTGTCCACCTTCAATTTTATCTTCCTTCTATTACTCATTATTGGGGGGGAGGGGGGGGGGGGGGGGAATGCCTACATAATCTCTCTTGGTTGCATTGTTAATTGCCTCATTTTTACAACCAGTTTCATTCATCATTGAAAGTTTGTCACAAAACGTTCATTCGGTTGCAGTGATATTTTTTGGATTATGATTATTTACATTAATGACAATATGATACTGTCATCCCCAGTCATCAAATAGTCACTTACATAATTTAAATGAAAGAAATCGTACTTCTAATATGGAATTTCCAAAGAATCCAAACCCTTAAATAAAACAAAATAATTCCTTCAAAATAAGAAAAAAGAGAGTAATTGGTGATTAAACTGCAATTAAAATCAATAATTCATAAAATCAGCTCGATCTTTAAGTAATATAATATAACTTCTTTTTGCTAAGAGAAAACTATATACTATAAATGCAAATACAACTCAAATAGACTTAACAATGGGTCTTAGCATACCTGATTTTCCTTCTTTCGAGTTATTTAATGGAGGCAATGAACATTACAACCAAAAAGAGAGAATATATAGGCAATTTTTTTCTTCATTTAATCATGATTAATAGTGGGAAGATGAGATTAATGGTGGACACTAAGAGCACATGCAAAAAATTAATGGACTAACCACATTAATGTTTTGGCCTTATCGGAAAAGTATTATAGCTTATTAGTGGGTTGAAATAGACTGATAATTATTATGGAGTAGGATTAAAATCAAATAAGATTTTCAGTTGATATAAAGCATGATTTAATTACTTGCTTTTTATTTTTTTATTTTTTATTTCCTTCTTATTTTGAAAGTGATTATATTTCATTTAAGGGTTTGGATTCTCTGAAAATTTCATATTTGACTTACAACTTCTTTCATTTTCTCCATGCCTGTTCCATAGGTTTCTTACACTCTTAATTTTATTTATTATTATTGTTTTTGAATGATTTCTTATACTCTAATTTTTTTTTTTTTTTTCCTGGCAAACAGAAGAAAACTAATAGAAAATAGGACGGTAGTCCAACTCCACCAACTGAAGCACCTTCGCCGGAAGAATTTGAAACCACATAAATTGGAAGAATTTTGTTGTGAGAGCAAGTCTTGTGCATGAGCAAGTGTGTGAAGGGAATATACAAGCCCAATAGTGTACGACTTATCTGCGTACAATCTCACCAAACACTTCAATGTTGCATACAAAAATTAAGGCAAAACTAATTAAATGGAGAAGAAAATAGAAGAGACAATTGATTATAAGAAATCGAAGACTTTTTGGCTTCGTTTGTTTCAACGTAAAATATTCTTTTTGAAAAGTATTTTTCTTTTTCAAGTAAAATATTCTTTTATTTTTACTTTGTCGGTATTTGGCAAAGGTCTACCTCAAGGTTGAGGTCGAGTCCATCGGGCGGGGTATGTAAAATAATTTACCAAAAATTGATAGATAAGTTATTTTTGTTAAATTTTATTCGTAAATATTTTACGACAACTAAACACTAGAAAATAAAAAAATATTTTATGAAAATATTTTACATCCAAACAAATGGAGCCTTCGAATGCAATTTTTTGGGTGAATATGTGTTTATCTCCCTTCTCACTCTAATTTGAACTACTTACCATATAAAAAAAAAACGAATACATCCAAATTTTGTTTTTTTAATTTGCCTCAACCATGGGTAACACATTAAATCCGCCACTCACCAACCAGTGTCCGTCATTGAAGGGAAATAAAATTTGTTTTAATTCATAATTTGAAAATTTTGAGAATGTGTCTAACAAGTATGATGTAGAAAAGGTAGTTGAAAATTTTGGAACCCGTTTGTATCGTCAAAAGTTTAAATGGGTGGACTGATCAGTTTTTTTTTTTTTTTTTTTTTCAGATGATTTCAACGAATATGTTTTTTACCCGAAAAGAGCCCAGTTTTATCAGAATCGACCCAACTCGTAAATATAAGTAGCTTTGCTATTGAGGTGGAGCGTCTTTTGACCGAATTCGATTGGGAATTGCGTTTTCCCAATTTTGAATATTTTGGAATTTTTTTTAGAAGACTAAATGGATTCGAATTGATTTTGTTTTTGGTATTTAGCAGTTTGTAGTAATTAGGTTTATTTTCTTATTTTTACAAAATTTTCAGAACAAGTTTGTTTTTGAACAGTTTCCTTACATTTTTAGGGTTTCTTTTATGTTGTTAGAGTTTTTTTTATTTATAAATACATTTACTACAGAGCAGAACAATCATTCAATTATCAATATATTATTAGATTCCTTTACAGATTTTCTCTTTTCATGTGAATTCAAGGTATCACCTTGTGGATTCAAGGTAACTCTTGTTTCTTGTGAACATTTAATAGCTTCCATTTACATCAAAGTAGAAACCAGCTCAAGTAGTGGCCAAGTAGTAAAGGGTTGGGGTGGAAGTGGGTTAGGACTTGGGATAGATCTTCGTTCGGAATTTGTGCTTCCGTTCACGCCCGAATGAGAAGAACTTATGGACACTTATGTAAGAACCTTCACATTAAAATTCTAATGGTAGTTAAGTTTTGCATACAGTTTGTTTTATGAACAAAGAATGTGGTCTAAATTCCTTGAATACAATACACCACCATTATTGAGGAGTTGAGTTAATGATTGCTATTGTAGATTTGAGTACAAAAGTCATTTGTTCAGGAATAATATTCCAAGGCAAATTTTTGAATCAAGCTAGCTTAATCTATATTAATGAAGAGTAAATTTGTCCAATTAATGCTCCATTTTGGTCCATATCTAATTTTAATTTTTAAAAAAATGGAGCAGATGCATCAAAGCTCAAGTTTTTTTTTTTTACTGCAATCGTTGATTTATTTACATGTTACACTCACCCAAATAAGATTAGCATCGTTATTTAATTTTGTTATATTATGTGTAAATATGAAAAGTTCATTTTTGATAATACATGGTTAATTGTAATTGATGTTTGTAGAAATGACTAGCATGGGAGTGTAAGGAACTACTTAAAAATGATTGAATCCATATCGAATTTAGGGTGCTCCTTATATTATCGAAAAAAACATCAAGTTTATTTTCTGATAAAGTATAATATATTTGGTTCATAGAATTTTGATTGATAAAAGGAAATTAAGATGACCTTCGAGTTTCGTGAGACACTCACCCTCTGAGTCGAAACAGGGTAAGCGCATAATATTGAGTAATTTCATATGAAGAAATATTGAGCTCTATGATGTACAAATAACTATTAGAATCGGAGAACTAGTTAGAACAGAATTGAACCGGTGCTATACTTCCGGTTCCTCAATGATTAAATTCTGATTTCAATTCCAAAATTAAAGAACTGCTGAATTTCGATTCGGTTCCGCTGAATCTCGTTGGGATCGTCACCTTACTCCTAGTCGGGGTCGTCACCTCATTCCTTGTCGGCGTTGCGACATACTTGGTATTGGGACAAAATTGGTGTTTGAAACTTGTTCGATGAATATGTGAGTTTATGTTCGAAAAGTAAAAAGAAGTAGATAACCATAGTTTGGAACCGAACCAAACTAGTCCTTCACGGTTCGGTTTCATGTGTCAATCGAACGCAAGCCCACCCCTACAAAACTCTTAATGGTTAATGTTGTGAGGCCCTAGTCTTATGTTTTATTGTTCGCTCTTCTTTTGGGCCCATTGGGCTTTGATAATCCAACCCAAGCTGAAGCTTGAAGTAATTATTTTACTTATATATAAGGACGGGGATGGGGATGGGGCGGGATGGGGACACTTTTATGTAAACAAGGATGGGGATGGGGTAAATTTTGAAAACCTGCCGGGGGCGGGGGCGGGGGCGGGGATGGGGTAAACCCGCCCCCGCCCCCGCCCCGCCCCAATTAAGTGTGAAATTACTAATATACCCTTACATTTAATAATTTATTACTAAATTATATTTAGTGTATCTATGAAAATAAGAAAAATTATGTTTTATTTTAAAAAATAATATATGTTAATCGGGGCCAGGGGCCGAGGATAAGGGGCCGGGGCCAGGGGCGGGGGCGGGGGCGGGTATGGGGGTGGTGGTGAAATTTTAAGCGGGGATGGGGATTGAAAAATTCAACGGGGACGGGGATGGGGATTGAGATCCCCACCCCGCCCCATTGCCATCTCTAGTTATATATACTACGTATAATACTTGTTTAACCTTCCCACGAAAAAAAAAAAAAAAAGGAACTTGAGGAGTCATCCAAACCAACATGAATTCGTTCTGATTTTTACAACAGTTTGGCTGAAATATTTAAACACAACACAACTTTGACATATATAATATATGTATGTATATAGTTTATACATGGTTTTAACATAAACACACTGGCCATAGGCCTAAATACCACACATTCACCGGTACATAATGGAACACGCACACAAAACTAGTAGTAATCATGATGCAACTAATAAGTTCCATATGATCAAAGCAGTTTCACGGCTTATTGATGAGCGCTGAAAAGTGCACATTTAAACCACTTAAGCTTAGGTATTCTAGAACCTTTATCTATATTATTTTCCCGCTTTAGATTGATTTTGTATTATTTTCATTTTCAGGTACTTATCCCCAAAATAAGCTAACTCAACTAAATAAGAGCATAATTGAAGTAATCTTGAGATGAATCAAAGAAGAAAGCAAAGTGGGAGCAAAAGGAAGCAAGTGGTGGAAATTCAGCAAGTTCGATCGATCTCAGGAAATATTCGATCGATCCAACTTTAATCAATTTTAGCACTTCAAGATGGATCTGAACTATTTTGCCCTTATCCAAAGATCTCACAAAGTTCGATCGATCCAACTCTCTTCCGATCAATCGAAAAGATTTCATCTTATTCAGTTGTACCACCACACCTACCACTTTTGTCTCTTTCCCAAAAATACCAAAATATCTCAGATTTGTCTTTATCCAAAAAGGCGCCATAGAGGATCGATCTAGCTTAAGTTTGATAGATCTCAGCCATGTTCGATCGATCTCAGAGAATGTTCGATCTATCGAACTTCCCCAAGTGCGAGAAAATTTAATTTCCATCTCATTAAAAGTTGTCTCATATCCAAGGGGAAAATATTGGTGTACTAGCCCAGGTCATTGGGGGGTGACATTTTAACTTACCTATATAAGGAATATGAGCCATTCTATAGATATACATACATACACTAGAGAGACTTTGGACACAATTGATATATCATATTCTTAGTGAGGAAGAAAAAAAGAGAGGAGGCTAGAGACACAAGCTTGGAGTTCTTCTATCAACCAAGAAGAGGAGCAATTTCTACCATGGAGTTAGCCCTTGAGGGTTAGAGGACACCATCCATGAGTGGCTAGACATCCTCTTGGGGCTAGAGTTAGCCCTAAGCATGCTTTCTACATCTTGATTTGTGTATTTTTTAGGGGATTTGTATTGTGATACATGTTTTGACATATTTATATACATAGATCTTGTTTATTCAATGATTTGCATGGTTTAATGCTTCCAATTGATCATTTCATTCTATTCATATGTCTATGTATGCTAGAATAGATGTTCATGTGTTTTTCTCTATATTTTATGCTATTGATGCATTTTTATGTGTATTGATGTTATAGATCTAGAGATTGTCAAGACATAGTGCTTAATAGAATATTCTTGTGGTTTATTTGACGGTTCATACTCATTTCTTGATGGATTGTGTCTCTCCCTTAGTTTAATTAGTTTAATTTCATGTCATTAGCTTAATTGTAGTGTTGTTGTAGTTTAGATGTTAAATGGGAGGACAAACCATGTTTGTTGTTTGATGTTCCATACTTATGAAAACAAGTAACATATGTCTCTAACCTTGTGATGTGTTTGGATTGTGAGCTTAAAGAAAGGATTAATGCCTTAGTTTGATATATTATGCTATCCACTATGTTACTTAGACAATATATACTTAATTAGTCATCCATGCTTGTTGAAATAACCACACACACACACTATTGTTGCAATACATGTTTTCCCACTCATTAATCATTCGTTAAGGGTGTAGAAAAGCTACGCTTAGTGGTGACCTCTAAACCCCAAGATCTCTCTCTTATTTTCTCCCTATTGCATTTAATTGTTTACTTTAGTTTAAATTGCATCTTAGTATAATTCAATCACCAACCAATCTTTTGATCACTCGACCTACTAACCTTAATTTCGATTCCACAACCTAATATGACCCACCAATCCCTTGGGACGATCCCTACTCGCCCTAACTTTATTTTTAATGCAAAGTAGTAGTGGCAAATCATAAATGTAAAACTTGACCACAGTCATTTTAGTCCATCTTTTTGCAAACTTTTTGGTGAACCACGGCTTAAACCACCACTTATTTATTATTCAACAGAGTTGCCATGGAGTGATATAGATATATATTGTGATACCCCCGGATTTCCGAATGCGGGTTGGCCTGACCCACGCCCGAATACCCGAAGATATCAAAAACAAAATCGGCAATAAACGAACACAGAGTACAAAAGAATAAAAAGGAATAAATAATTTGCAGAAAGAAAACTAAAAGAAAAATTCAATAATAACCTCTTAATAAATTTTCATTAATAATAAAATTATTTTGATACAATAAATCCTCCATTAATACAACTTGGGAATCCATACTGTGTGGACCCCTGAAAACTAATCTAAACAAGTGACAGCAATAATTGTCTAAAACTGAAGAACGAAGCATAAAAGAATCTCCTATGTAGAATCGGAAGAATGAAATAGACTGATCCCCGCTCAGCACGAACAACCTCTACTCCTAACGAACACCTGAAAAATAATGGTGGGTTAGGCTCACAAACAAGTTCTACTCTACTACAGTCCAAGTAGAGATCCGATACACATATACATCCTAGTAAATTCAATGGTAACTATTAGTCCGTATATATATATATACACACACACACACTAAAGGAACCTCATTAGACTATAGGGTTGTCTCAATCTGAATAGTAGGCAACATACAAAACGCACATATAGTGGGCATGAGTACCTAAACCTACCAAGGTACATAACTACACTATATCTAGCTACACATCCCTAGTGATATACGCGCCTTAACCACTGATCCTGAGACTTAAGCTCATATCATGGCACCATACTTATATATATATAATCTAATAACCATCCTATCCAGTATAAATTAACCCTCCATAAGTGATTCAACTTGTTCAGCTGACCTGACTTGAATATAAGTAGGACTTAACATTTTAGTTAATCTATTCCCTTATATAATAAATTAATTCTCGATAAGTCATTCAACTTGTTCAGCTGACCTGACTTGAATATAAATAGGAATTAATATTTTAGTTAATCTATTCCCTTATATAAAATAGGTAGGATTTAATTGATAAGTTAATCCGTCCCCAGAATGCCACCATCCCATATTGGTGCATTAAACCACACAATCCAACAATTAATGTAACGATTAAAGAAATACATCAAACAATCCAGAAATAACTATGATAATATGATATCAAGTTATCACAAAATAGGAATGACTTATTATTTTATTTAAGCTTCCTATATCATATGTCCTACACAAACTGAATCTTATACATGATGATATTTTATTATACCGTCAAATAAGCATTCTCCATATCCAATTCATCCTACATATTTAATTTCAATTACTAAAACATTTTAAAAGATTAAATCCATTCGTTTGTTTAAAACATTCAAATAGCAAGTATCATTATGATTGAGTCTATTTAAATTTATCTAACAAACCTAGTCCCTATTTAATGTTCAGGAATCCTAGGCATGTTTCTACGTTCCATCATTCTACAGATATGAAAAATACATAATTTAAACATGTAAAAATTCACACCAGAAATCAAATCAAAATCATGCATTTATCAATTCATAACACAAGAACAGATATGAACCAATTTCATAAAACCTATGTTTTAATCCAATTAAATATGCATAATTATTTAATTTTATGTGTTTAATAAATCCTGTAATTTCCTAGGTATGTACAGAAACACGAATCAAAGGGAAAAAGATAGAAGAAGAACTTGCCTTAAACTTTCGGATCGAAAGTTAAATTTCTTCTTCCTTTATCTTCTCTCTATAGGGTTTTTCTTCTCCTTCCTTCCTTTTCCTCCTTCATTCTCTAACTCTCTCTCTCTAGAATATATCACGTGAATATTTCTAATCCTCTTTTACAACCTATAACTATATATTTATAGGCTAAATAAAATAACCCTAACCTTTTTTTCAATCCAAGTCAACTTAAATATATATATATATTAAAATATTAAAAAGGTAAGTAAAATAGGTTACGTATATAATTTATATATATCTTTATTAAATAAATAAATTATACACATCACATTATTTATTAATGGATTATCCAATAATACCTAAGTTACCATAATATTATAAAGTAACTTAAAACATAACACGTATCAAATCTATGTTTATTTTTATTATTTAAATATAAAATATATACATCAGATTAAATATTACTACACAAGTTACTATAAAAGTAATTAATAAATTACCCATTATTTATTAATGGATTATCCAATAATACTTAAGTTATCATAATATTATAAAGTAACTTAAAACATAACACGTATCAAATCTGTGTATATTTTTATTATTTAAATATAAAACATATACATCAGATTAAATATTACTACCCAAGTTATCATAAAAGTAATTAATAAATTACTTTCCCTTTTATATATGTATATGTATATATACACACAACTATCTATGGGTAATAATTTGTACCCATCCAACCTCCTATCCAATTAGTCCATAGGACCCAATTGGTTGGCCTATTATTACTAACCATAACCATAAAAGAAAAATAAAATAAAATAAAACATTTAATTTACAATTAATCAAAATACCATTTAAGCTTATAATCTAATTAAACAATTAACACATAGACAAATACAAATAACACATAGACACATAATACAATACTCAAGTAACACTTAATTCAATTAAACCCATAAGTAATTAGTCAAATAATCAATTAAATAATTAAAAATACAATTAAAATAAATAAATAAATACCGAGAATATTCTTTTTAAATTAGGGGTATTACATTCTTCTCCCCTAACAAAAGGAATTTTGTCCTCGGAATTCTCCCTTACTTTCTTCCATTATGCTTGGAAACTGTGAGCAAAAAACATCCTCATATTCCCAAGTAGACGCAACCTTACTATGAGGACTTCACTTATGTCCAATATACCAAGTACTATACAGGGTTCCTCCAAGTGCCATAGAATATACGCACAAACTCCTATGCACTTAGCGCTAATAATTTGGTAATGTTAACTAGAGGTGACTGCCATAATTGCGAAACACAATCCTCTAAAAGTCAATGTAATAAGTAAAATTGACCTTTTTCCAAAAATCGCATTTCTTCCTACATAGAAGACATAACGAGAAAACTACTCCCTAATAGAAAAATCTAGTATATGAGGTCGACTATTTACAACATCCCACTGCTACCTCCAAATTGTGCGCAGTCCATTATAAAGGGGAGTATTTCTCTCTGACGTATTTTTAAATGAAGGTCTGATTGTACAACCCTTGCTTCCATTTCAAACCAACAAATGAGAGGTATGCACAAGGTAATATACAAAACCTTAAACGTTGTCACCCCAACCTCTTTGTGTTAACAATATCACAGACAAAAACTGAAAAGCGAAGTAAATGCTTCCAATTGTCCATGAAAACATAGGATATATGCCTCAAGCATATCCTTTATGGTCTAATTTAATCTCTCGATTAATTCCACTGTTTATAGATATGAAGCAAAACTGCTGCTCCAAAATCGCTTTAAAGCTCCTTCGAAATAGCACTTTGCATCTACTATAATGGACATCCACATGCTATAACACCACTATCATTGTACTATAGAACTACAATGAATCTCTAAAACGAACATCACTCCAATTAATGTCCTTAAGCGAACTTTCTCAATCCACCACTCTTATTCTATATGAAAAAATTGAAATTCTAAATCAATGTCGATAATTCCCACCGACCGTCCACTCCTGTCTAGTCCTACATTCGTTATAGGAAGTGGCTAAAGATTCCTATGATATCCGATGATCAACTTTTCACCTTTTCAACAAGTGTTACACTTAGGTCAATTATATACACGTCCCTATCCGTACTTGTTCACCAAAATCGACATTTGATGTCATTTTGTACCTTCTAACCGTCTGAGTGCACTGAGAAAAAATATAAGTTTTCCATCTCAGTTGCCCGACTGTCATAACACTATTTACAAAAACTACTAAATCCTTCTCCATTACCTTAAACTCCATCTGAGTAAGGTAACACCTTCTCCAGGGTCAGCTTCGATATTCAAAGTTGACCTTCTAAATTACCTTGGTAATAACAAGTGTTATTATTACACATGCTATAAATTCAACTGATAACTCATCAACTAACCGAAAGATTTAAATATCTTATCGGTTGTTGAGAGCATCCACTTCCATAATTGCTTCCACCAGACGAAATTTGATATAAAGTGTGAATCACCACTTCTATCCATCTAAACTGTCTCGTGATCTATTCTATTCATATGAACTGAAGTCTTACCAGTTCGAAATAGACAACAACTAAGCTGACCTAACTTATAAGTCAACCAATATCCTATCCAGGATCATGACCCTTGTGCGAAGTCAGCGATCCCTTAACTAAATCCATGGAAAACGCTCTCTCATTTCCACTTCAATATAGGGAATGGCTGCAAATGATCTAGTGATGTCTGATGGTCCATCTCGACTATCTAATAAATATTACACTGGGACACAAAATCACTATGTCCCCCCTCCTGCTTGTCCTCCAAACGTCTATTTCATACCGTGAAGCATCATGTTTCCACTAGGATAAATAAAAAACTAAGAGTTATGAAACTCAATCCTTGCATCCTCCATCCAATTTTTTTTGCAGAAAGTACCATTAATCCGGTACCACCAGCTTTCGTTTGTACCCATTGTTTAAATTGGAGCATTTTTAAAAGTGAATTCTGTAACTAAATCTATCCACCATTGATCTATGATAAACTTACTGATATTGAAAGTCAATCAGTAATTCCATTTATCAATAGTCAACTATAACTTTAACTCAACAAAAGTCAACAAACTACGACCTTTCCATACATACCATGCACCTCATCTTTATATAGGTGTTTGGTCTCACCATCTTGTCTTTGACACACCCTGATTTTTTAATACAAGTTAGTGTCAATCCGACTTCTTTGTCTAACTTCAAAAGAATATGAAATCTTTCTATCCTCCACATAAGTCATCAATTTCCTAGCAATAGCTAATTGTTGCAAATTGTGACTAAAAAAATAATTCTATATTATTTATGGAAATGAAGAGACTTAGTTTCCTCCTCCATGTGCAACACCGGCAAATTCCTCCTAATGACACACCCTCGTGAATAAATTCTTGATTAAGAATTTACTGATGAATATTTATTCAGTCTCCTATTCTCACTCGGTGTCATTCTAATAAGTACTTAATCCAGTACTAAATCCTTCTTCCGACTTGGTAACAACTTCTGAAATTTTCAACAAGATATTCAGCAAATCCAACACCTCTGATAAATCATCATGGCATTATAGTGATCTTTATTTACCATTACCTTACGCATACCAAAACATTAACAACCACCAATATCATGACGTTGTAATATGATACGAATCCATACCTAACGTAAAGTATATCAAACTAATCGTTATAGATTGTTGACTCATAGTGTGGTTTAACTATCCCATCCCAAAACACACCATAATGACACATGTCTAGGTCCAATAGATTGGCTAGATTTATGTGTATCTACCAAATCCTACGATCGTACGCTCACAAATCTAGCGTAAATAGCATTATTACTCCATGTTATTAAAACAATAGTTGGCTGATCACACACTTGTGTCCCCAACTAAACCACATACCAAATCCCGAGTAATTAACAAAAAATAAAACACGTATGATAAACATAATAAAACAAAATATACTCCTACTTAGGACATCGTTCTTTCTAGAAAAGAAAGTCTCCTTTGAAATCAACCTTACTAGATTGTTTCAAAATTTCCTTTTATAGTTTCGTAAATAATTATCCAACCTCGAAACATATCCTTTAAAACATCGCTTAAAAACACAAATGTTTGCCTAAGCAAATACCAAGGGCTTAACCCTCATCCTTCTTATATGCGGAATGTAAACTGTCTAACTTAGCTTTATAAAGTGAATTAGAACGTCACAACATAATATCATGCCCCCTTGTATGTGATTTAAAAATTATGTATTTCTTTCTGATAAGAACACATCCGATCCCTAAACTCCTGAACAATATTTCTTATATACCCCTTTTAGAGATGATAAGAAAGCTTAATTATTTGTAGATTGATCAACCCTAATTCTACTAATAACATTCGCAATACTACTAGCAATTTAGATCACCTTGCGCAATCATCCATCTTCAAGATTTAGTACCCTCTCTATTGGATATACATAAATCGCCTCCATTAGGATCCTCTTCGGCTCCTATTCCTCGCTTGTCTCCTTTTTGAGATCAACTGAAATCGTGTTGACCTCGATATGCGGTGACCTATCACAAACACCTAAATCCTTCCTTGGTTTATACTTTTAAAGTAACGCCAAACGAACATAAACCATCGATCCCGAACTCTACCTTCTGGCAACGAAATCAATAACGTACTCCTTTACTCCTTTGGGTTTTTATCGCTTTCGCCCTGAACCCATCCTTTTCCTAGTGCCGACCATTCTATAACTACAGAATATAATTGACATTAGCTCCCCCTAACAAACCGTAAATAGAGTATAACGAATTTTAATATAGGCTCTAAGTTTTAAGAGACGTAACGCGGAAGTCACATAACTAAAGACACCCCTAAGGACACTTGAACCTAGAGTGCTCTGATACCAACTGTGATACTCCCGAATTTCCGAATGCAGGTTGGCCAGACCCACGCCCGAATACCCAAAGATATCAAAAACAAAATCGGTAATAAACGAACACAGAGTACAAAAGAATAAATAGGAATAAATAATTTGCAGAAAGAAAACTAAAAGAAAAATCCAATAATAACTTCTTAATAAATTTCCATTAATAATAAAATCATTTTGATACAATAAATCCTCCATTAATACAACTTGGGAATCCATACTGTGTGGACCCTTAAAAACTAATCTGAACAAGTGACAGCAATAACTATCTACAACTGAAGAACGAAGCATAAAAGAATCTCTTATGTAGAATCGGAATAATGAAGTAGACTGATCCCCGCTCAGCATGAACAACCTCTACTCCTAACGAATACCTGAAAAATATTGGTGGGTCAGGCCTACAACACAAGTTCTACTCTACTATAGTCCAAGCAAAGATTCGATACACGTATACATCCTAGTCAATTCAATAGTAACTAGTAGTCCGTATATATATATATACACACAAACACTAAAAGAACCTCACTAGACTATAGGGTTGTCTCAACCTGAATAGTAGGCAACATGGAAAGCGCACATATAGTGGGCATGAGTACCTAAACTTACCAGGGTACACAACTACACTATATCTAGCTACACTTCCCTAGCAATATACGCGCCCTAACCACTGATTATGAGACTTAAGCTCATATCATGGCACCATACTTATATATATAAAATCTAGTAACCATCCTATCCAGTATAAATTAACCCTCTATAAGTCATTTAACTTGTTCAGCTGACCTAACTTGAATATAAGTAGGACCATTTTAGTTAATCCATTCCCTTATATAATAAATTAATCCTCCATAAGTCATTCAACTTGTTTAGCTGACCTGATTTGAATATCAGTAGGACTTAACATTTTAGTTAATCCATTCCCTTATTTAAAATAGGTAGGATTTAACTGATAAGTTAATCTGTCCCCAGAATGCCACCGTCCCGTACTAGTGCATTAAACCACACAATCCAACAATTGATGTAACGATTAAAGAAATGCATCAAACAATCCAGAAATAACTATGATAATATGATATCAAGTTATCACAAAATAGGAATGACTTATTATTTATTTAAGCTTCCTATATCATATGTCCTACATAAACAGAATCTTATACATGATGATATTTTATTATACCGTTAAATAAGCATTCTCCATATCCAATTCATCCTACACATTTAATTTTGTAACGACCTGGTCATTTGCCTCCCTTTCCTTTTTCCTGAAATTTTACGAATGAATTTTTTTCGTTTAATTTTCTTTTCTGAGCTCTGTTTCGTGTCGCTTAGTGTCATCTTGAGTGCTCGTAATTGGTTCCTGAGACTCTTTTCCATGGATTGACAACTTTCTTTGAGCACCGAGTCATTTTCACATTTTTCGTTTTTCGACACTATTCACTTTTCGTCATTTTCCCTATTCTGTCTTATCTCCGTTTGTCAGTTTTTGGCACAACCTCACTTCTCATGCTTGGAGTTGGTTTTTGACTTCACGTGCCTTCATTTTGAGTGGTTTCCATGAAATACATATCTTCACTTTTGCCAGAAAGTACTCTATTTGTTTCCGGTGTCCATAGGGGCATGGATGCAAAATTCTTTGAAATTATTTTCTTTTCTTGGGGTATTTTTTTGTAAATATCTTTTGAAGATATTTTATTTTAGGGGTTTTTAAGAAAATATTTTTGGAAGATATTTTCATTCTAGACCATAAGTGCAGTTTTCACTTTTTAGACGGGCCATTGTGCAATTAATGAAAGTTATTACAAAATGTCTTGTTTTGAGTTTGGATCCTCGTACGGGATTCATTTTCACATTTCATCGAGTTGTGTACTCTTGCAATTTCCTTCTGGTCGATGTTTTCCAGTTTCAGGGTTTCTGGCCCTAGTTTGCGCCAAACTTGTTTTGGTCATAACTTTCTACTCGGGACTCACTTTTCAACGTCGTTTCTTCCATTATTCATATTTTATCATTTTGAATGTTTTTCACTCACAAAGTTTTTCCATTTGAGCGCGTCTGCTCAAATTTTACTTTTTCAGACCCGGCGAGGCCCGTTCGGCGCACTTTTTGAGATTTCTATAAAAGGGGGGTGAGATATTTCATTTTTCATCTTCTCCCCTCTTCATGCACGACCTGGAGCTCCCATGGCAGCCCAAGGGGTGCTGCCATCTTCTCTCTCCTCTTTTGGTTCACTTTTCCTTGTTGGAAAGTCTTCGGCCTTAACGTTTGTTGTTCCCCTCGCCGTGCACTACCTTTCCCCCTTATTAGAATTCAGCTTTGACCATTTCTTGAGTTTGGTTTTGAGGTCAAGTTATGATTTTGATGGGGCTTTCATGGGGGTTATGTTCACGGCGTTGTCCCCGACAAAACTTCCCGGTATCGTCGAATTCGGAGCACATTTATTTTGGTGGGCCTTTGGGATTTTCATCTCAAATTGAGGTAGGAGATGTTCTAGGTTTAAATTCTTGTTATATAGAATGCTTGTGATGCTTATACTACTTGTTTGCATGATTAAATATAAAATCTAGAGATTTTATTATTTATTTTTCTTGTACGGGATCTAATTTTTCCGGTTGCTCATGACTTGGTTTATATATGTAGCATGATTTTATATTGCCCCTTGATATGCTCATTGTCGTGTATTAAAATTGGAACATTTGAATAAGTATTAAAGATTTTATTTAATATTTATCTTAGGTGAAAGATTAATTCACATGGCCTTAACTAGCTTAAAATCAATATGTGTTAGCATATTAAATTAGGCCTTTGCATGCTCTCCAACATGGTTGAATTTGAAAGTAATTGGAGGTATTTTGAAAATTAGTAATTATTAATTAATTTAATTAATTAATTTGCCCCGACTGCACTATTCACTCGATTTAAATTCCAACTTGATATTCTTGATTTACATGCCATATAGTTTTACATATATTTGATTTAGAATATTTGGTTAGGTTTTGAAACCTTTTATTTAATTAAATTCCATGTTTAAGATTTAATCCTCATGGTGATATACAACTTGGAATTGTATTGAGGCATACTAGAAAATTAAGCTTAGGTATAGTTGTTCACATATATTAAATTGGGATTAATTGCATGAGAATTGCAACCTTTAATTTATATTTAATTTTAGTGAAAATTTAATTTACATAGGTGTAAATTGCATGAAATAAGCTTGTAATGTGATATTACATTAGTCCTTGGCATGTTCTCTAAGATATGTTAAATTGAGAACATTTGGTTAAGTTTGAAAATCTAGAGATTTTAATTAAAAGAATTAATTAAAATTTATTTTGTGGTTCCATTAGCTTAATTAAGATTTTAACTTGATATTTGTATTGGCCATGACTTGTTTACTAGTATACATTAACTTGGGACTGTTAGAAGTTGTTTTAGAACCTTGGGATTTAAATTAGCATGATTTAATTAAAGTTCTACTTTGTTGTTCTAACAACCTAATTGAGTTTTAGAATGAATATAGGTGATGACCTTGCCATGCCCTTTAACATGTATTAAATTGAGGTTAATTGAAATTGAATCGGAAATCTAGAGAATTTAATTGTGTTTATCTATTTAAATTCTATCAATTTGCTCCATGATCTAGTTGTGTTTTAGAAGTGGTTTCTATATTCAAATCATGGACTTAGACTTGTTGTATATTCATTTGTTTATGTTTTGAACATTGGATAACATAGTTGCTATGTTTGTATTCATGAGAATATGTTTTCCTTATTGAATATATTGTTGCCTTATGTAATGATTTTCACACTTCGTATTTAACATCATTCATGCATAGCGTGTAACGAATCGCACACTGAAGATTTGATATTCAACACATTATATTAGTTGTGGACTTAGAGCATAGATTGTATAGGTTTCCAAATTTGGTTGTGCTTGGTAGATAGTTGATTATCTTGTATATTCATGTTGATATATGCGTTGTTGCACAACTTGTTGATTTTGGAAACTTGGGGATGTCGTTGTTTGACTATGGCTAGGACGTGGTTCTAATACGGGGGATAGTCCATCTATATATAGTCTAGTGCGCACATAGGGAGGTTACCCATGGGCTAGTAACCCTAAAGTAACTATGTTGTCAGTCTGATCCGGCGTGATGTCCGAGTATCCACTTTGTTTGATTTCGCATTTCATTTTCAAGTTGATAACTAGATGATGTTGTAACTTGTTGTTTCTTATTTGTCGTTCCATTTTAAGTTACAAGATGTTAACTTTGTGAAATTGTGCTTTATGCGTTGTATTGGAAGTTCCAATGTTGGTTAAATTGCATCGATATTGAAAATTGTGTTTTGACGTTCTAACAAAGCTTAGGATTAATCCTATTGATTCATTTATAACTTAGACGTTAGGTGGCATGACCCATTTCTGTTGTTTTCGTGCTTTAGATTTCAAGCTGATAGCTTTAAGAAATTGTATTTTGTTGCCTTGTATAATATGCTTTTATGTGGTTAGATTGCATTGAAGTTGTAAATTGCGGTTTGATTCTTCAGCATGGCCTAGGATGATTCCTTAGACTTATTTAGAACATAGACGTTAGGTGACATGATCACTTTAGTTGTTTCTGTATGCTTTTAAGAACCTATATCTTGTTGCTTTGTATAACGTGCTTCCATATTGTTTAAATGGCATAGATGATGTGATTTATGCTAGAAACACTCTAAGGTAGCTTAGGATGCTCCCTGAGTCTCATTTCGATATAGACGTTAGGTGGCATGAATCCCTTTAACATGTTTCACCTTAAGGTGATAAATTTGTAAAATGCTAGGTCGATGCATGCTCATCTCCTACAAGTAGCTTTATGTTACTCACCCCTACGATACTGGGGCATATTTCAGGTACGAAAACTTGGTTCGTGACGCCTAGCATTCCTTGGATGTCGTGTAGCTTTCAAGTTTCCATTTCATGCGAATGTTAGCATGAAATGTCATTTTTGTAGACTTATATGTCAAAATATGTATATTTGATTCCATGTATGTAATGTGTACTTAAGTACACTTCTTTCAATGTATTTGATGTGTATGAGATGAGGCCGGAGGCCAATGAACATTATATTGTATTCTATGTACTTTTTAATTTCATGAAATATTGTGAAAATCTTGAAAAATCGCAAGTCATTGCTTCACCATGGTTGTATCGGGTGTGGGAATTCCATTCTCATTCTTTCATAGGGTCTCATGAATCATGTTTGAAGTGTGGCCAAGGGCCAAACGGTCATTTGATCCCGTTTTGTATTTTTGGATTCCGAGTTTTCATTCCATTTTTGCCTTTTTGCCCGTTGGGGGGTCGGATTTTGTATCGGTGGTATTTTTAAGTCGTGGACCATTGTAGCACGTCCAAATAGGTAAGTTACGTTTGCGTGCATGGTTGTTTTTAGGCAAAACCTTATCGTTTGTGTTTTGAGCCTCTTATGAATTCATTTCGCATTTTTTTTGCATATTCTGATTTAGGGGCATTATGGACCTTTCAGCTCATTTTTATTTTCTTCTTTCAACATGGTCGCTTAGAAAACGTGATTTTAGGGGGGGTTTCTTTTTCGTGTTTTTCCAGAAAATGTCGTCTTGGTACTGGAAATCCCTCGTGAAGTTTCAGCTTCAAGTTTTCATTTAGTAGCTTTATGACCCTCTTGTTCAGTTCTGATCTAGGGGCATTTTGGGGATTTCATAGTGAGTTTTTTTCGATTCCGTCCTAAATGTAGGGTAGAAAACTCGATTTTAGGGGGGGTTTCTTCTTCGTGTTTTTCCAGAAAAACTCGTCTTAACCTCCGTTTCAAGCCTCAATTCTGGGCAGATCAAAAAAAATGTAGCAGCAGCCAAGGGCTGCCACCAGCCATGTCTTTGGGCGCCGGCATGCACGCCTGTGGGCTCGCGCATGAGCGCCGTGTGCGCCATGGCCCCTCGTCGGGCCGCCGCGACGTCAATTCTTCTTTTGGGCTTTTCTCCTTCGTCCGAACTCCGATTCAAGTGAATTTTTTGTTGAACTTGACTAATTTTTCGCTGTCTTTCCAACGGTGTGCTCAGTTGCACCCGGTTCTTCCTAGATAATTACCAGTTTACCCTTTTTGCTTTAAGTGCTCGTTTTTCTTCGTCATGCCGTTTCTCCTTCGTTCGAACTCCGAATCATGCGATTCTTGAGTCAATCTTGATTAGTTTTTCGTTGTCCTTCTAGCGGTGTGCTCGGTGGCACCCGAATCTACAGTTTTCAAAAATGACTATTTTGCCCCTAGGGGCTTATTTGTCATATTTTCGATCTTTTGCTTCCGCGTCAGTTCTTGTTGAGTTCCACGACCTCATAGAAGGCCACTTTGACTTCTTAGAGTCTTGTTTTCTGTTTTCGCTTCCGCATTCGGATCTGTTATCGGATCATCCTTACGGTTCATCATAGGACACGCTGGCTTAAAAACCAGGGTCGTCACAGGTGGTATCAGAGCGTCCGGGTTCGAATACCTTGGACGACGGGTTTTGGGTGCATATCATGCTCACGTTGTTTTGCTTTGATGTGTCATTTATATCTTGATAACATGCCTTCTTTGATAACATGTCTTGTATGATAACATGTTCACTTGCTTAGGTGCTTTGAGACATCTATTATTTGTTAAGCATACTTTATGTGTATATATGCTCTTGATAACATGTTTTGATTTGATAACATGTTTGTTTGCTTATGTGGCATCTTTAGTAGATAGTCCATTGCTATGATGCATGCTAGCTGTCCCCTTTTATGTCTGTTTTTGGCATTGTCTCTCAGGATCTGTCGTATCCCTTGGATGCATTCTTGTTTCACGAGTTTCTTCCTTAGGTAGGAGAAATTCATTCTGTAAGGACCTATGTCGGGAACCTTCTTGTCTGTTCTGTCGATTGATGCGAGTAAGGCTCATGCGAGCGTAGAGGACTGCGATTCACTTTTTTTTCTTTGTCTGGTGGATTGAGACGTGGGCCAGGGAGGCACCATTTCATTTTCTTTTTCTTTGTGCCTTCTATATCTAAGGCCTTAAGCGTAATGGTGCCAATGTCATTGTTGTCAGAGTTTTGGGATTAGCTACCCCAACTCTCGCAGATGCCTGGTTTCCGTAGTGCCTTTGGTAATGACCATTTTCGACATTGATGTCATTGGTATCGAAAAGTTCCCTTCTGGGGCATGTTACGAACTAGTACCTTATACTGTCATGCTACCTTGCTGACGAGTAAGTATGGGCGGGTTCTGGTCACTATTCGTACTGCCTTGTCACTCTCTTCTTCTATCATGTTTCAACGTTTCGTTGTCTTGGGATTCTCTCGGTAGTTGACGTTGAGTTAACGTGCCGATTTGTATGAGGTATTGCCTCAGTTCTTGGTTTCGCGTTTCTTCAATTGATCTGTAGACTTCGGGATTTGTCCTTCAGTGCGTTGTGAGCTGTCCTTTGATTTGACCTTTTGTTCGGTCATTATTCTGTTCTCTCTGGTATGTTCCTAATTTCGGGGACAAAATTCCTTTAAGGAGGGCAGGTTGTAACGACTCGGTCATTTGCCTCCCTTTCCTTTTTCTTGAAATTTTACGAATGAATTTTTTTCGTTTAATTTTCTTTTCTGAGCTCTGTTTCGTGTTGCTTAGTGTCATCTCGAGTGCTCTGAATTGGTTCCTGAGACTCTTTTTCGTGGATTGACAACTTCCTTTAAGGACCGAGTCATTTTCACATTTTTCGTTTTTCAACACTATTCACTTTTCGTCATTTTCCCTATTCTGTCTTATCTCCGTTTGTCAGTTTTTGGCACAACCTCACTTCTCATGCTTGGAGTTGGTTTTTGACTTCACGTGCCTTCATTTTGAGTGGTTTCCACGAAATACGTATCTTTACTTTTGCAAGAAAGTACTCTGGTTGCTCCCGGTGTCCATAGGGTCATGGATGCAAAGTTCTTTGAAATTATTTTCTTTTCTTGGGGTGTTTTTTTGTAAATAACTTTTGAAGATATTTTATTTTAGGGGTTTTTAAGAAAATATTTTTGGAAGATATTTTTATTCTGGGCCATAAGTGCAGTTTTCACTTTTTAGAGAGGCCATTGTGCAATTAATGAAAGTTATTGCAAAATATCTTGTTTTGAGTCTGGATCCTCGTACGAGATTCATTTTCACATTTCGTCGAGTTGTATACTCTTGAAATTTCCTCCTGGTCGATGTTTTCCAGTTTCAGGGTTTCTGGCCCCAGTTTGCGCCAAACTTGTTTTAGGCATAACTTTCTGCTCAGGACTCAGTTTTCAATGCCGTTTCTTCCATTGTTCATATTTTATCATTTTGAATCTTTTTCGTTCACAAAGTATTGCCATTTGAGCGCGTCTGCTCAAATTTTACTTTTTCAGACCCGGCGGGGTCCGTTCGGCGCACTTTTTGAGATTTCTATAAAAGGGGGTGAGATATTTCATTTTTCATCTTCTCCCCTCTTAATGCACGACCTGGAGCTCCCATGGTAGCCCAAGGGGTGCTGCCATCTTCTCTCTCCTCTTTTGGTTCACTTTTCCTTGATGGAAAGTCTTCAGCCTTAACGTTTGTTGTTCCCCTTGCCGTGCTCTACCTTTTCCCCTTATTAGAATTCAGTTTTGACCATTTCTTGAGTTTGGTTTTGAGGTCAAGTTATGATTTTGATGGGGCTTTCATGGGGGTTATGTTCACGGCGTTGTCCCCGACAAAACCTCCCGGTATCGTCGAATTCGGAGCACTTTTATTTTGGTGGGCCTTTGGGATTTTCACCTCAAATTGAGGTAGGAGATGTTCTAGGTTTAAATTCTTGTTATATAGCATGCTTGTGATGCTTATGCTACTTGTTTGCATGATTAAATATAAAATCTAGAGATTTTATTATTTATTTTTCTTGTACGGGATCTAATTTTCCCGGTTGCTCATGACTTGGTTTAAATATGTAGCATGATTTTATATTGCCCCTTGATATGCTCATTGTCGTGTATTAAAATTGGAACATTTGAATAAGTATTAAAGATTTTATTTAATATTTATCTTAGGTGAAAGATTAATTCATATGGCCTTAACTAGTTTAAAATCAATATATGTTAGCATATTAAATTAGGCCTTTACATGCTCTCCAACATAGTTGAATTTGAAAGTAATTGGAGGTGTTTTGAAAATTAGTAATTATTAATTAATTTGCCCCGAGTACACTATTCACTCTATTTAAATTCCAACTTGATATTCTTGATTTACATGCCATATAGTTTCACATATATTTGATTTAGAATATTTGGTTTGGTTTTGAAACCTTTTATTTAATTAAATTCCATGTTTAAAATTTAATCCTCATGGTGATATACAACTTGGAATTGTATTGTGGCATGTTAGAAAATTAAGCTTAGGTATAGTTGTTCACATATATTAAATTGGGATTAATTGCATGAGAATGACAACCTTTAATTTATATTTAACTTTAGTGAAAGTTTAATTTACATATGTATAAATTGCATGAAATAAGCTTGTAATATGATATTACATTAGTCATTGGCATGTTCTCTAAGATATGTTAAATTGAGAGCATTTGGTTAAGTTTGAAAATCTAGAGAATTAATTAAAATCTATTTTGTGGTCCCATTAGCTTAATTAAGATTTTAACTTGATATTTGTATTGGCCAAGACTTGTTTACTAGTATATATTAATTTGGGACTCTTAGAAGTTGTTTTAGAACCTTGGGAATTAAATTAGCATGATTTAATTAAAGTTCTACTTTGTTGTTCTAACAACCTAATTGAGTTTTAGAATGAATATAGGTGATGACCTTGCCATGCCCTTTAACATGTATTAAATTGAGGTTAGTTGAAATTGAATCGGAAATCTAGAGAATTTAATTGTGTTTATCTATTTAAATTCTATCAATTTGCTCCATGATCTAGTTGTGTTTGAGAAGTGGTTTTTATATCAAATCATGGACTTAGACTTGTTGTATATTCATTTGGTTATGTTTTGAACATTAGATAACATAGTTGCTATGTTTGTATTCATGAGAATATGTTTTCCTTATTGAAAATATTGTTGCCTTATGTAATGATTTGCACACTTCATATTTAACATCATTCATGCATAGCGTGTAATGAATCGCACACTGAAGATTCGACATTCATCACATCATATTAGTTATGGACTTAGAGCATGGATTGTATAGGTTTCCAAATTTGGTTGTGCTTGGTAGATAGTTGATTATCTTGCATATTCATGTTGATATATGCGTTATTGCACAACTTGTTGATTTTGGAAACTTGGGGATGTCGTTGTTTGACTATGGCTAGGACATGGTTCTAGTACGGGGGATAGTCCCTCTATATATAGTCTAGTGCGCACATAGGGAGGTTACCCATGGGCTAGTAACCCTAAAGTAACTATGTTGTCGGTCTGATCCGGCGTGACGTCCGAGTATCCACTTTGTTTGATTTCGCATTTCATTTTCAAGTTGATAACTAGATGATCTTGTAACTTGTTGTTTCTTATTTTTCGTTCCATTTTAAGTTACAGGATGTTAACTTTGCGAAATTGTGCTTTATGCATTGTATTGGAAGTTCCAATGTTGGTTAAATTGCATCGATATTGAAAATTGTGTTTTGACGTTCTAACAAAGCTTAGGATTGATCCTATTGATTCATTTATAACTTAGACGTTAGGTGGCATGACCCACTTCTGTTGTTTTCGTGCTTTAGATTTCAAGCTGATAGCTTTAAGAAATTGCATCTGTTGCCTTGTATAATATGCTTTTATGTGGTTAGATTGCATTGAAGTTGTAAATTGTGGTTTGATTATTCAGCATGGCCTAGGATGATTCCTTAGACTTATTTAGAACATAGACGTTAGGTGACATGATCACTTTAGTTGTTTCTGTATTCGAGATTGCAAGTTAATACCTTTAAGAACCTATATCTTGTTGCTTTGTATAACGTGCTTCCATATTGTTTAAATGGCATAGATGATGTGATTTATGCTAGAAACACTCTAAGGTAGCTTAGGATGCTCCCTGAGTCTCATTTCGATATAGACGTTAGGTGGCATGAACCCCTTTAACATGTTTCACCTTAAGGTGATGAATTTGTAAAATGCTAGGTCAATGCATGCTCATCTCCTACGAGTAGCTTTATGTTACTCACCCCTACGATACTGGGGCATATTTCAGGTACGAAGACTTGGTTCGTGACGCCTAGCATTCCTTGGATGTCGTGTAGCTTTCAAGTTTCCATTTCATGCGATTGTTAGCATGAAATGTCATTTTATAGACTTATATGTCAAAATATGTATATTTGATTCCATGTATGTAATGTGTACTTAAGTACACTTCTTTTAATGTATTTGATATGTATGAGATGAGGCCGGAGGCCAATGAACATTATATTGTATTCTATGTACTTTTTAACTTCATGAAATATTGTGAAGATCTTGAAAAATCGCAAGTCATTGCTTCACCATGGTTGCATCGGGTGTGGGAATTCCATTCTCATTCTTTCATAGGGTCTCATGAATCATGTTTGAAGTGTGGCCAAGGGCCAAACGGTCATTTGATCCCATTTTGTATTTTTGGATTCCGAGTTTTCATTCCAAGTTCCAATTTTGCCTTTTTGCCCGTTGGGGGGTCGAATTTTGTATCGGTGGTTTTTTTAAGTCGTGGACCATTGTAGCACGTCCAAATAGGTAAGTTACGTTTGCGTGCATGGTTGTTTTCAGGCAAAACCTTATCATTTGTGTTTTAAGCCTCTTGTGAATTCATTTTGCATTTTTTTTTGCATATTCTGATCTAGGGGCATTATCGACCTTTCAGCTCAGTTTTATTTTCTTCTTTCAACATGGTCGTTTAGAAAACGTGATTTTAGGGGGGGTTTCTTTTTCGTGTTTTTCCAGAAAATGTCGTCTTGGTACTGGAAATCCCTCGTGAAGTTTTAGCTTCCAGTTTTCATTTAGCAGCTTTATGACCCTCTTGTTCAGTTCTGATCTAGAGGTATTTTGGGGATTTCACAGTGAGTTTTTTTCGATTCCGTCCACTATATCGGGTAGAAAACTCGATTTTAGGGGGGGTTTCTTCTTCTTGTTTTTCCATAAAAACTCGTCTTGACCTCTGTTTTAAGCCTCAACTCTGGGCAGATCAAAAAAAATGTAGCAACAGCCAAGGGCTGCCACCAGCCATGTCTTTGGGCGCCGGCATGAATGCCGGGGGGCTCGTGCATGGGCGCCGTGTGCGCCATGGCCCCTCGTCGGGCCGCCGCGACGTCAATTCTTTTTTTGGGCTTTTCTCTTTCGTCCGGACTCCGATTCAAGAGAATTTTTTTTTGAACTTGACTAATTTTTCGCTGTCTTTCCAACGGTGTACTCAATTGCACCCGGTTCTTCCTGAATAATTACCAGTTTACCCTTTTTGCTTTAAGTGCTCGTTTTTCTTCATCATGCCGTTTCTCCTTCGTTCGGACTCCGAATCATGCGATTCTTAAGTCCAACTTGATTAGTTTTTCGTTGTCCTTCCAGCGGTGTGCTCGGTGGCACCCGAATCTACAGTTTTTAAAAATTACTATTTTACCCCTGGGGGCTTATTTGTCATATTTTCGATCTTTTGCTTCCGCATCAGTTCTTGTTGAGTTCCACGACCTCATGGAAGGTCACTTTGACTTCTTAGTGTCTTGTTTTCTGTTTTCGCTTCCGCATTCGAATCCGTTATCGGATCATCCTTACGGTTCATCACAGGACACGCTGGCCTAAATACCAGGGTCGTCACAAATTTCAATTGCTAAAACATTTTAAAAGATTAAATCCATTCGTTTGTTTAAAACATTCAAATAGCAAGCATCATTATGATTGAGTCTATTTAAATTTATCTAAACCCAAACCTAGTCCCTATTTAATGTTCAGGAATCCTAGGCATGTTTCTACGTTCTATCATTCTACAAATATGAAAAATACATTATTTAAACATGTAAAAATTCACACCAGAAATCAAATCAAAATCATGCATTTATCAATTCATAACACAAGAACAGATATGAACCAATTTCATAAAACCTATGTTCTAATCCAATTAAATATGTATAATTATTTAAGATAGAAGAAGAACTTGCCTTAAACTTTCGGATCGAAAGTTAAATTTCTTCTTCCTTGATCTTCTCTCTATAGGATTTTTCTCCTCCTTCCTTCCTTTTCCTCCTTCATTCTCTAACTCTCTCTCTCTAGAATATATCACGTGAATATTTCTAACCCCCTTTTACAACCTATAACTATATATTTATAGGCTAAATAAAATAACCCTAACCTTTTTTTCAATCCAAGTCAACTTAAAAAAATATATATATTAAAATATTAAAAAGGTAAGTAAAATAGGTTACATATATAATTTATGTATATCTTTATTAAGTAAATAAATTATACACATCACATTATTTATTAATGGATTATCCAATAATACCTTAGTTACCACAATATTATAAAGTAGCTTAAAACATAACACGTATTAAATCTGTGCATATTTTTATTATTTAAATATAAAATATATACATCAGATTAAATATTACTACACAAGTTACCATAAAAGTAATTAATAAATTACCCCTTATTTATTAATGGATTATCCAATAATACTTAAGTTACTATAATATTATAAAGTAACTTAAAACATAACACGTATCAAATCTGTGTATATTTTTATTATTTAAATATAAAACATATACATCAGATTAAATATTACTACCCAAGTTATCATAAAAGTAATTAATAAATTACTTTCCCTTTTATATATGTATATAGTATACATATATATATATATCTATACACAACTATCCATGGGTAATAATCTGTACCCATCCAACCTCCTATCCAATTAGTCTATGGGACCCAATTGGTTGGCCCATTATTACTAACCATAACCATAAAAGAAAAATAAAATAAAATAATAAAATAAAATAAAACATTTAATTTACAATTAATCAAAACACCATTTAAGCACATAATCTAATTAAACAATTAACACATAGACAAATACAAATAACACATAGACACATAATCAAATAGTCAAGTAACACTTAATTCAATTAAACCCATAAGCAATTAGTCAAATAATCAATTAAATAATTAAAAATACAATTAAAACAAATAAATAAATACCAAGACTATTCTTTTAAAATTAGGGGTATTACATATATATTCAAAGCATATAACTACTATTATATATATTTCTTTAGAACAGTTTAATGGTGAGTCTTGTGACAATCATTCGTATCAACACCTAGACTATATGGACGGCAATCAGTTGTTGGATAAATATGATTCCGAGTTTCTGTACCTAGTCTAGTAAGTGTATTGTAACCTTCAATACTGTCATTCGTTTCATCTTGGTTGTTCTTAGCATTATGGCTGGCTTTGTTTTCATTATTTGTACCTTTAATACTTTCATTGCTAACTTTATATAATTTTCGAACCATAGGTTGTGTGATGAGCGCTGAAAAGTACGCATTTAAACCCCTTAAGCTTAGGTATTCTAGGACATTTATCTATCTTATTTTTTCGCTTTAGATTGATTTTGTATTATTTCTATTTTTAGGTATTTATCCCCAAAATAAGCTAACTCAGCTAAATAAGAGTATAATTGAAGCAACCTTGAGATGAATCAAAGAAAGGAGCAAAGTGGGAGCAAAAGGAAACAAGTGGTGGAAATTCAGCAAGTTCGATCAATCTCAGAATATATTTGATCGATCAAAAGTTCATCGATCTCAGCATTCCAAGATGGATCCAAGCTCTCTTGTCTTTATCCAAAGATCCCACAAAGTTCGATCGATCCAACTTTCTTCCGATAGATCGAAAAGATTCTATCTTATCCACTTGTACCATCCTACCTACCACATTTGTTTTTTTCCCAAAAATATCTTCAAGATATCTCAGATTTGTTTTTATCCAAAAAGGCGCCACCACAGAGGATCGATCCAGCTTAAATTCGATTGATCTCAACCATGTTCGATCGATCTCACCATAAGTTCGATCAATCGAACTCCCCAAATCCCGAGAAAATTCAAATTCCAACTCATTAAAAGTTGTCTCATATCCAATTATTAGAAAGAATATTGGTGTACGAGCCCAGCTCATTTGGGGTGATATTTAACCTACCTATATAAGGAATATGAGTCACTTTTTGAGGGATATACTTGAAAGTAGATAGAGACACAAATTCCATATTCTTAGTGAAGAAGAAAAGAAAGGAGGAGGCTAGAGACACAAGCTTGGAGTTCTTCCATCAACCAAGAAGAGGAGTAATCTCTACCATGGAGTTAGCCCTTGAGGGTTGGAGGACACCATCCACGAATGGCTAGACATCCTCTTGGGGCTAAAGTTAACCCTAAGTATGCTTTTTACATTTTGATTTATATATTTTTGAGGGGATTTGTATTGTAATACATGTTTTGACACTTTTATATATATAGATCTTGTTTATTCAATGATTTGTGTGATTTAATGTTTCCAATTGATCATTTCATTCTATCTATATGTTTATGTATGCTAGAATAGATGTTCATATGTTTGTCTCTATTTCTTGTGTTATTGATGCATGTCTATGTGTATTAATGCTATAGATCTAGAGATTGTCAAGACATAACACTTAATGGAATGCTCTTGTGCTTTATTTGATGGTTCATACTCATTTCTTGATGGATTGTGCCTTTCCCTTAGTTTAATTAGTTTAATTAAATATCATTAGTTTAATTGTAGTGTAGTTGTAGTTTAGGTGTTAAATGAGAGGACAATCCATGCTTGTTGTTTGATGTTCCATACTTATAAAAGCAAGTAATACATATCTCTAACCTTGTGATGTGTTTAGATTGTGAGCTTAAAAAAAGGATTAATGGCTTAGTTTGATATATTGTGCTATCTACCATGTTGCTTAGACAATATATACTTAATTTGTCATCCATGCTTGTTGAAACAACCACACACACACTATGTTACAATACATGTTTCCCCTCTCATTAATCATTCATTAAGGGTGTAGAAAAGTTATACTTAGTGGTGATCTCTAAATCCCAAGGTCTCTCTCTTATTTTCTCTCCATTATATTCGATTACCTACTTTAGTTTAAATTGCATCTCAGTATAATTCAACCACCAACCAATCTTTTGATTACTCGACCTACTAACCCTAATCTTGATTCCACAACCTAATACAACCCACCAATCCCTTGGAACGATCCCTACTTGCTCTAACTATATTTTTAGTGAAAGGTAGTAGTGGCAATTTTTAAATGTAAAACTTGGCCACATTCATCATAGTCCTACACCACTATCTTTTAGTGCACAAACTTTGGGTTTGGGTGCGACACCACACCACTGTGCATCTGGTATAGGCCTTTTGCTATGTGCTTTTAAGGCATAGTAACAACAATCCCATGCAGAATATAACCAAGAGCGACGTCTTCATGATGATTAAACTGCACTTAAAATCAATAACTCATTAGATCAACTCCAGAAAGTATAATATAAGAAGTTTCACCAGACAAATATTTATAAATATGAAGATGTAGATAAGTGTTATATTCTACATGGGATTGCTGGTAGTATGCTTTCAAGCATATGGCAAAAGGCATTTACTAGATGCACAATCTGCAGTTCAAAAATTAGATGGAATCAGCAATGGTTTAGTAGGACCAGAGGGTACAAATAGTGAAAACAAAGCAAGTGATACTAAGAATAACACTGAAGATGAAACAAATGACACTAATGACGCTTGCTATAATCCTCCTGGATCATCTATAGATACTCGTTGTCGTTTTGAAAATCCTTTTGATCACCCGTATCCAATTCACCATCGTTATGAAGATCCTTGTGATGGCCGGGATCCAATTCACCATCGTTATGAAGTTCCTTATGATGGCCGTCATTGTGATCTAGTTAATGTCAGACGTCGCCATTAAACTGTACTATG
Organism: Cornus florida; assembly: GCF_030987335.1. Taxonomy (NCBI): domain Eukaryota; kingdom Viridiplantae; phylum Streptophyta; class Magnoliopsida; order Cornales; family Cornaceae; genus Cornus; species Cornus florida. The sequence goes on from NW_026775572.1 coordinate 30,614,844, forward strand.
AAGAAATATATATATATATATATATATATATATATATATGCATGTATATACAGTAGTACGTATGTTATGAATATATAGATCTATGTCATGTTCATGGCAACTACTGCTTAATATATAATATAGTGTTGAAGTGCTTTCATGCGAGCTTCTTATTTAATACTAGTATTACTATTTTATAATTTCATCCAGCTTATTTAGTTACATCAATCAACATAATATCTACTGGTTTGGTCACTATTTCATTACTTATCTCATGATATGGGGTAGTTGTTACAAGGGGTACTTGTTTCAGATTGGATCCGGATAAAAAGTGGAATGAGTATAAATGGGTGGGTATGCAATATTACCTAAAAGCTTAAGTTTTTGGATATATATTATCAAAGCATCCCCTCATTTCCTCACATATCCGTTTGGTTACATGTTTGAAAAGTTTCCTCACAAATCCGCTTGGTTACATTTTTTTGGTGTTAGTTTGATTTTGATATTAGGTTTCTGTTATGGATAGTTTCCTTATGATTTAAGCTTTTCTTTTGCATTATAAATCGGCACACTTTTCTTTTGCATTATAAATCAAGGTACATCACAAAGCGAAATTACCAATTCGATAATCAATGTCGACAATTTTCTCAATAACTTTGTGGATTTAAAGTTGTTTTTGTTCATCAGTGAACATTTTATAGCTTTAGCTCCGTCATAAAACCATGTGTAAACATAAAAAACACACCTTAATTTTTGGTGTGCTTAATGTTGCATACAAGTATACTAACAGAAAGTTGAGTCATGCTTAGATTTTTCGGTCCAACTCTAGTTGTAAAAATAATAACTAAAATTGTAAAAATCAAAATGAGTTAATATGTTGGTTTGGGATGACTACTTGAAGCTACATCCTAAGACAAGTGTATTTTTTTGAGAACCATATTTGCTGAATTTTGTACCTTAATTTTGGGGTGATAAATCCAAGTTGCATCTTAATTTTTGCACCTTGATTCTCCTTCAATAACTTGCCCAGCCATAAAAAATAAAAAAAAAATAATGAATTTAAGTCCTAAATTGAGTTACCAGGCAAAATGTACATTCCTATGAGCTGCCCCTGACCTGAGACTTAAAATTAACGATCGAAGTGTCAACCAGAGCTGCCTGATTCACAACACTTCTCTTGACAGTAATTCATTCATTCTCTATATCAGGTGGGTACCATCCTTAGTTTCTGATTTTAATCTCACTTAACATTAAGGCTCAACCCCAGTGATGATATATATATATATATATATATATATATATAACTTTTTATAACTGTTTGGTAATTATGGATTACAAAACATGTATATATGCATGTATAGTGTATGTACAATGTGTGGTCTTTATAGAAAGGCCTATTAGGTTAGGTTACGTTGGGTTAAAAAATAGTCACTGTGTTTAGATGATGTCAAAATTACTTTTATCTCCACTATTGTCCTCCAAAATTACTATTTCTATGAACATTTTCTTTGCTACACCAAATTCCTGATTTTAGCAACAAGTTCCATTAGAAAGTTTGTCAGAAAAGATCTAGTGATATTTTTTAAATCATCAAATGGTCACTGGAATAATTTAAGTACTTGTGAAAGAAATTGTACTTCAAATATGGGTTTTTTTTTAAGAAAACAAATCAAATAAAATAAAATTTTCAAAATAAGAAAAAATAAGAGTAATTAATTCATTCTCTACGTCAATTAAGTAAAGAGTTTCTTTGATTTTAATTCTAGTACATAATTACTCCTCTAATTCTACCCGCTGACATGCTCTAATATATATACTTATCACTCGGCATTAATTCAATTGGTATGACTTTTCCATTATTATTATTTTTTTTCCCCCGAAAAGTCAAGCAATTTTATAGATGTGAAGAATGTACAGGATAAACATGAAGCAAATACAACAAAAGGAAAATAAGGCCCTAAGAGGCCCAGTCACACAGACCAAATAGGTCAATCTAAACAAGCCTAATCAAGCCCAAGGCCCAATATCTTGAGACAATCAACTCATAGTTGAAGACAATCTCCGGTGAGGCAAGCCAGTTGGCAACAAGCAACTTCAAACTGTCAAAGGTTTAAAGCTACAAAGGGGACCCGTCTGGAGGATGAAGGGGTGGTCGAATGAAGGAAGAAGGAAGATCCCAAACACAACGGGCACGCCGAGCAGCCACACCATCTTTGAATGACAGAGGCAAGAGTCGTTCTCTAATTGATGTAGTAATTTTAAGCAAGACTGAGTTTTAAGAGGAGGAGATGTCCTTGAAGATTCTGGAGTTCCTCTCTGCCCAGATGTGATAAATGGATGCTGAGAGTGCCAATTTGTTTACTGCATTTGTAATGTTTTTGGAGGACCAATGATGCGAAACCCAAAAAATGAAGTCATTCCACTGTGATCTTATATAAAAACCACAAGTATTTTGTAAGTGAGACCAAATTGGAGCAGTGAATGAGCAAGAGAAAAAGATGTGGTTCAGTGATTCAGCAGAAGAAAGGCATAGTGTGCAATGATTTGGTATATGCTTATAAGCCATGGAGTTGCTGTCAAGTGTAGGTAGCTTGTTGAGAATTGCCAGCCAAAGAATGACCCTGTGTCTAGGGATTTACATTGAATTCCAAATGAGTTGGTACCATGGGGCAGGAGGTGTGGGTGTAACCAATGCCTCAATTGTGTGCCTCAGAGAAAACTTGCCAGTTGGTGATGGTTTCCAAGTGAATGAGTCAATTCCTGAACCAGTAGGGGGGAGGTTGTTTAAGCTTGGCAAAAGTGAGATGATGTTACTTGGGAAGTGACATTGGTTTCTACCAAGTAACTATTCATTCTAGTATTGAGGGGCATTACTTAGTCATTGATTTGGGCATGAGTAAAGCTGCTACAGAGTGGACTATCTTCGAGCCAGGTGTGATGCCAGAAGGTAATACTCTCTTTATTTCCTATATTTGCTTTAATGAGTCTCTTGAATAATGGTCTAAGGTGCATCAAAGATCTCCAATTGTATGAGCAGTTCTGTGGTACATTCAGTTCCCAGAGACACTTATTCTTCAAATGACGGTCAATAATCCACTAAGCCCAGGAGCTGTCTTTACAGCCATAAATAACCTTCCACAGATACCTTATCATGGAAGCCCTATTAATGAGTTCCGCATTTAGAATTCCAAGCCTACCAAGCCCTTTTGGTCTACAAACATGAAGCCAAGCAACCTTTGCTTTCTTATTATTGAGACTCTTGCTTGCCTAAAGGTAGTTCCTGCATAACATGTTGATATTATTGATCACAGCTTTGGGCAATATAAACATACTAGCCCAATACACCTGCATACTTGTAATGATAGATTGAATAAGCTGGATCCTTCCTACATAAGAAATAACTTTACTAGTCCAGTGGTTGATCCTGCTAGTTATCTTAACAACCAATGACTTACAATCATGAGCCTTTAGTCTAGTAGTGATTAGAAGCACTCCAATCCCAAGTAAATTTGAGATGGAGGACTGAGTAGCTTGATCCACTCCACAAAAGAATATGGAGCTCTTGGACTTATTGATGCTAAGACCAGAGATAGCTGAAAAGATATTGATTGCATTATGAAAGATACTAACTGATTGAAGACTTCCATGAGAGAAGAACAATAAATCATTTACAAAGATAAGGTGAGTAATGGATTTTTTCTTGCACCTCCAATGGAACTTGAAAAAAGCTGATTATGAAGTGACTGAGGTAATAATAAGGGATAGAACCCCATAACAATTATGAACAAAAAAGGGGAGAGGGGATCCCCTTGTCTTAACCCTCTTGTACCCTTAAGCGCTGAAAAGTGCGCATTTAAACCCCCTAAGCGGGGGTATTTTAGTCCATTTATCTATCTTTATTTATCCGTTTTAGTACTTATTTGTGTTTTTGTTTATTTCAGGTCGATAATGTTAAAACGTGCTAAAATGGTTTCTTAAGGCCTTTTTGGAGTCAAACTAAGTCTTTGTGAGAATTTGGAGCAAAAGGAGGCTGGTTTGGAGCAAAAGGAAGCTGATGCTGAAAAACTGCCAAGTTGGATAGATCTGAGAAAAGTGAGATCGATCAGAGTTGGATCGATCAAACCCAAATCGATCAAAAGTTGGATCGATCGAACAAACTCTGATCGATCGAAGAAAAGTCTGATCAATCGAAAATATGCTAGCAGTGAGCTGTCTAATTCCCGAGCGCACTGATTTCCACCTACCACATAGTACAGGATTAGATATTTTTGGGGCTATATTTTTGACTTAATGACTAAGAAAATGACTTTCTATTTAAAGGGAAGTGGCTCATTTTGTAAAAGAGCTTTTTATTATTTTATTTTTACACTGTAATTTTAATTTCTCTCTCTCTAGAAAAGTTAGAGATTAGGGTTAGAAGAAAAGGGGGAAGTAGAGGCTCATCTCAAGAACCCATCTCTAGATCCACTCTCTCTCTCTCTCTCTCTCTAGAGCTTCAAAGAAGAAGAAGAAGAAAAAGATGGAGCCATGTTTGGAGCTTACCCTTGAGGGTTTCATGACCACATCTACCTCCTCCATGATTGGCTAGATCTACACTTAAGGCTTGGATGAGCTCTAAGTCTTGTGTAATCTAAACCCTTGTATTTCTATTTTTGGGGATTTATATATATTATTGTGATTAGTGTTCTAACCTTGTGAATTTAATGAATCTTAGTATATTTCTATGATTTCTATGGTTTAATTCTTCCTATTAATTCTCTAGTTTATTTACATGTCTATGTGTGATTAAATTAGGAATTATTTCTTACATGATTCATATGGATTAATTTTTTCTATTGATTCTCTATTTGATTACATGTTGTCTTATGTGTGATTATTTGGGAATTAATCTCTACACTAGTTCTCTATGTTGGTTGCATGTCTATGTGTAATTAATTAAGGATCTAGTGATGGCTAGACATGATTTTTATTAGATGGATTTATCAATTAATTTGATGGATTATTCTTATACTTGATGGGTTGATCCACAATTTAATTCATGCTTGTACGTAGGTAGACAATCTATACTTGGTTTGATATTCTATGGCTTATTATTACAAATTCCATGATTCTCTAGATTGATGTGTACTACAATTGTGACTAGTTTGATGGATCATGCTTAGATTTGATGGGTTGTTCTACACTTAGTTTTTTAGTTGGCTAGGTAGACAATTCATGCATGAATTTGATGGTCCATGCTTAATATTGTAATTGGTAGTCGCATTTTGTTCACAATAATGTATTCCCCATTAATGAAAAGTAAGTAGTTAATTACATGAGCTTAGTGGTGATTCCAACACCCTAAGACCTATCTTCATATCTCTTAAATCCCTATCTCAACTTAATTTATTTTAATTGCATTTTAATTAATTGAATTTTAGTGTAATCAAACAATCAATCTCTCCTTTGCAATCTTGTGATCCACTAGAGTCAAAGTTAAATTCCAATACGTATAATCCATTGGGACGATCCCTACTCACTCTTACTACGTTAGTAGTGTGCTGGTAGATGTTTTTATAAATTTAAACTTGACCAAAAAGACTTTTCTTGAACCACACATTCACTACATTATTTTGGCGTATACAAGCGACATCGCCAAATTTTGGCACCGTTGCCGGGGATTAACGGTTTTGTTGGAATTAGACTAGACAATAGTGTTCATTAGATTGCTTCTATTTTTATTTTATTTTCCATTGTATATTCGTTTCTCATTCTTGATATTATTTGTTCAATTAGGTACTTAACTGCAAGGAATGCAAACTTTGGAACTTAAAACAATCATTGGAGCTTAAAGCTAACATTAAAATTTTAATTGCTTAAGGACTGTTGTGAGCAATTCTTTGAACTCTTGTATTTTAATTGTGCACTTCTTCGCATGCTTGTGATAGCCCTTGTTGAGGCTAATTTCATTGTTTTAATTTTTGTCCAAGTATCGGCCCATGTGGAGGCCAATATTTTCTTGCATTTGGATTTTAATTGTAAATGGAGAATTGTTTGATCCAAGTTTGGGAAAAAATTACTTCCCATCACCTTATGTCCCTTCACCACATTTTGATCCTTATGAGGTTGAGTCCAATTCATTTAAACATGCATCATCTTATTATGGACTTAACTATTCTCATTGTCCTCATTGTGACTACTTCCCTCCCCCATCATTTTATGATGAACCAACTCCACCACCTTCTAGGTATTCACCCGAATTTGAAGAAAAAGTGTTAGCTTTACTTGATGTGCATATTTCACAAACTCCACTTATTAATTCTCATTCTCAAACTTTAGCGAAGCTTGAAGCTCAAGTTGAGCAAATTGTAAGTACACTTTCTCGTCAAGAGGAGAAGGAAGAGGCAAATGAAAAAATGGCAAGAACTTCAATTTATATAGATGAGGATGATGAGACTAAAGAAGAAGAAGTAGCAAGTGAGCTAATGCCTAGCACTCTATCTTGTATAGAGGAAGAAGTGGCAAGTGAGTTAGTGGCTAATCCAATAGAGCATAATATGATTAATGAGGACTTTCCTTGTTTTGATTATGATTTTATCTCCACCATTGCTACTTTAGAGAGTGAGGAGACGGTGACCACACTTGAGGTAGGAGAGGAGGAGGAGGAACTTGTTGAAGAGGACCTTCCTTCTATTATCTCCAAAGACCCTCTTGAGACATGCCTTTTTGAAATGTATAAAAATTATGGTTTTGACCTTGAAAGCTCCAAAAATGAAGTGAACTCTCTAATGGACTCATTAGTTAACTTAGAAGGTGAGGAGATGGTGATTTTTGATGAAGAGAAAAAAAATGAAGAGAATGTGTTTCTTGATATTCCAAATAAGTCTTTGAAAGACAATGCCTCACCAATTATCAAAGTGGATGATCATTTGAATGTGTTTTAAGAACACAACAAAGAGGCAAGCCTAACTATGATTGATTTTGTCTTCAAGACCGTGGTTGAAAGGAACAATATTATCTCTTTCATTTCTTTTCAAGTCGTTCTTTTGGAGGATGATTTCATTGATATAAGTGGGACATTAAATGAGAAAAGTAAAAAGATGATCAATAAGGATGTTTCATATCCGGTTTTTGATTCTTTTGATTAGTGAGTTGACCTAACGTCTTACTAGAGACGTTAAACACTAGTATTTGTAGAGTTTCAAAACTCTATTCCTCCCTCATTTCTTTTTATTTTTTGTTCTTGTGTACATTCTTCTATCCAATTTTCAATTTTTATTCTTGTTACCATCATTGGGGCTTAGCATAGGATTTTCTGCACTTTCATCTCAAAATGAGGCATTTAGTGCCCTGTTTGGAGCTTACCCTTGAGGGTTTCATGACCACATCTACCTCCTTAATGATTGGCTAGATCTACATTTAGGGCTTGGATGAGCCCTAAGTCTTGTGTAATCTAAACCCTTGTATTTCTATTTTTGGGGATTTATATATATTGTTGTGATTAGTATTCTAGCCTTGTGAATTTAATGAATCTTGGTATATTTCTATGATTTCTATGGTTTAATTTTTCCTATTAATTCTCTAGTTTATTTACATATCTATGTGTGATTAAATTAGGAATTATTTCTTACATGATTCATATGGATTAATTCTTTCTATTGATTCTCTATTTGATTACATGTGGTCTTATGTGTGATTATTTGGGAATTAATCTCTACACTAGTTCTCTATGCTGGTTACATATCTATGTGTAATTAATTAAGGATCTAGTGATGGCTAGACATGGTTTTTATTAGATGGGTTTGTCAATTAATTTGATGCATTATTCTTATACTTGATGGGTTGTTCTACAATTTAATTCATACTTGTAGGTAGGTAGATAATCTATACTTAGTTTGATATTCCATGGCTTATTATTGCAAATTCCATGATTCTTTAGATTGATGTGTGCTACAATTGTGACTAGTTTGATGGGTTATGCTTAGATTTGATGGGTTGTTCTACACTTAGTTTATTTGTTGGTTAGGTAGACAATTCATGCATGAATTTGATGGTCTATGCTTAATATTGCAATTAGTAGTCGCATTTTGTTCACAACAATGTATTCCCCATTAATGGAAAGCAAGTGGTTAATTACATGAGCTTAGTGGTAATTCCAACACCTTAAGACCTCTCTTCATATCTCTTAAATCCCTATCTCAACTTAGTTTATTTTAATTACATTTTAATTAATTGAATTTTAGTGTAATCAAACAATCAATCTCTCCTTTGCAATCTTGTGATCCACTAGAGTCAAAGTTAAATTCCAACACGTATAATCCCTTGGGACGATCCCTACTCACTCTTGCTACGTTAGTAATAGTGGTGGTAGTGGTTTTTATAAATTTAAACTTGACCAAAAAGGCTTTTCTTGAACCGCAATTTCACTACATTATTTTGGCATATACAAGCGGCATCGTCAGTGAGGTTATGCAGGCCTTGATCCAATGAACAAGTTGTGGTGGAAGGTTGAGAAGGGTAAGTGTATCAATAAGAAACTCCCAATTGACAAAGTCAAATGCCTTTTGAAGGTCAATCTTAATTGCACATCTAGGTGATGAATTGGAAGAAGTCAAGTGATAACCATGCATTAATTCTTGGGCAGCATGACATTATCACTGATGACTCTACCATAAACATAAGCTGGTTGACTAGGATCAATTAGGATAGGAAAAATTGGCTTAAATTTGAGTATAAGAAGTCTAGAGATACACTTGTAGATGGTGTTCCAACATAAGATTGGTTTGTACTCATGCAGTGTGGAGGGATTTGGGGTCTTTGGAACAAGGGAAATATAAGAACAATTCAGTTCTTGGAGAAACTTACCGTTGGTGAAGAATTCACTTATAGCCTTGATGATATCATTACCTATTATGGACCATGGTTTTTGAAAAAAGAAAGCATTTTATCCATCAGGCCCTGGTGCTTTCTCTTTGTTGAGAGAGAGAAAACAGTGTTGGATTTCACTAAAAGTAGGCACAACAATTAAATGCTCAATGAAGTGGTCTGGTACAACTTTAGTAATGAATGGAGCTAAATAATTTCTACCAGGATAAGTATGAGGATTAGTACCTAGTAGAGCAGTGAAATGATTGAGAATGGCCTCCTTAATAGGGATATCACCTTTAATGAGTCCCCCATATAGATTGGTCAAAGAGATAATCTTCCTTCTGTTATTCCTTGCTACAATAGATTTGAAAAAGAAGGATGAGTTGCTATCACCCAGCTGCAGCCATCTGATTCTAGACTTTTGCCTCAAATCTTGTTCTTAAGATGAAATGAGGTTGGAATATTGATGGATAAGATCACTTTCCTTTATTCTAAGAGAGCTGTCCATGGGACTGTGGTCAAGAGCAGTTTGATTAGAGAGGGTTTTAAGTGGATGCTTGAGAGCTTTAAGTTTTTGGGAGACTTGAAACATGGCTGTGCCTATGATGTATGAGCTCCAAGTAACAGTAACTATTGGGATAAAAAGGTTATTTGAAGCCCATGAATTAAAAAACCTGAATGGGATTTGCTTCTTATGTTGAGTGTCCCCAAGCTTGACCAAGATAGGGCTCTGGTCAGATAGACCCCATGGGAGAAAAAGACATTTAGATCTAGGAAATAGGGAGTTCCAATTGACATTAATAAGACCTCTGTCAAGCTTTTTGGCAATGTTGGCAACCCCATCACTTTTGTTGTTCCAAGTAAACATGATACCACTGAATTTAAGGTCCTCCAGTCTAGCTTCATAAACACATTCTTTGAAGTCAGCTGTAGCAGAGTTCCATCTCAAGGAGCCACCATGCCTCTCATTAAGGCTGCAGGTGTTATTAAAGTCACCAAGTAAGATCCATGGTGATGTGGAAAAGGAATCAGAGAGTATGGAAATCTATTCCCAAAGCATTCTTCTATCAGATACATCTTTGTACCATAGATAAAAGAGGCATTGAAAGATTTGTTGTCGGCCATTACTTTAATTGAGCAGCGAATGGCCTATCTTGAATCAGAAATTATGGAGAGTTGGATGACTGTGGGGTCCCATAGGAGCCAAATTTTGCCCAGGGAAGAGTGATTATAATTGTGAATCAAGCTCCAATGAGGAGCAATAAACTTGTGAATTGGGTTCACATTAAGAGAATTAACTCTAGTTTCAGCAAAGCAACTATTAAAATTCTATACTCAGCTAGGAAGGCTTTAACTTCTAGCTGCTTTGAGAGTTCCATACAGTAATACAGGTCATTCGAAAGAAGTCTTACTTCTCCCCCTCAACCTCAATCCCTTGAATGGGAATGACTTCTCCATTCTCAAAGGGCAGAAAGTCAACAATACTATGGGGGTATCGTACCCTGGGGTCTCTCAAACAATGAATCATCTATCAGGTGAGTTCCACCACAACAACTAACAGCTGAAATCCTCGGGGGTACGGTACCCTCCGAGATATTGAACTTCATAAAGGGTATTTGGGGTGTGTGATTATCTAAAAAATTAAAAATAAAAAAGGACATGGTCAAATATTTTCTGGTAAGGCCAATGCATTGTGATTACTCCACTAATTTTTTGTGTTCTTACTATTTGCCTTTAATATTATCTTCCAACTATTACTCATGATTAAGCAAAAATAAAAAAATGCCTTTATAATATCTCATTGCCATATATGCTCACACACTTTCAAAATGCGAATGTTTGACCCTTTCAAAATGTGATGTTTTTCGATCCATATGATTTAGACAATGATTTGATGAAATTTGGTTAAAATTTGATGAGACTGGATTCCATACACACACATGAACTTGCTAGATGAATTTCTAAATGCTTCTGTAAAATTTGCAAGTTGAATTTCATGTTGTGATTGTTTTATGATATTTGAAATTAATTGAAGATTATGTGGAGTCAAAAATTTGTGTTCATAGACACTCATCAAATTCTCTGAAAATCTAGATCATGTGTTGCTTTGAAATTAAGTGATTAAAAGTTTTAGGTTTTTTATTATTATTATTTTAAATGAAAAAAAAAATGAAGAAAATGAGGTGATGAACATATACGCCAATGAGATATTATAAAGGCATTTTTTTTCTTCGCTTAATCATGAGTAATAGTTGGAAGATAAGATTAAAGATAAACAGTAAGAGCACAAAAAATTAGTGGAGTAATCACAATGCATTGGCCTTACCAGATAATATTTGACCATGTTTTTTTTTTATTTTTTATTTTGTAGATAATCACACACTCCAAATACCTATTATGAAGTTCAATATCTCGGAGGTACCGTACCCCCCAGGATTTCAGTCGTTAATTATAGAGGTGGAACTTACCTGATAGATGATTCATCGGTTGAGAGACCCCGGGGGTATCATACATCCATAGTATTGTAGACTTTCTCCCCCTTGGGGAAGGAGAAGTCATATCTGATGAGCCCCTTTCTAATGCGTTTAGAAAACGAGACTTTTTAATGCAAGAGGTCGCTCCACAAGGTCAACATAAGATTGTGGTTTCGGAAGCCTTTTTAGTCAAATTTACATTTATAAAATCACTACTACAACTAATGAAGTATATCAAGTAGGGATCGTCCACAGAGATTATACATGTTGGAATTAACTTCAACTCTAATGTATCAATTGATTGCAAAGGAGGGTTGTTTGTTTGATTACTCTAGAAAATAATTAAATTAAAATGCAATTAAAGTAAACTAGTGAGAGATGGGGATTTAAGAGATATGAAGAGAGGTCTTAGGGTGTTGGAATCACCATAAAGCTCATGTAATTAACCACTTGCTTTCCATTAGTGGGGAATACATTGTTGTGAACAAAATGCGACTACCAATTACAATATGAAGCATAGACTATCAAATTCATGTATGAATTGTCTACCTAACCAACAAATAAACTAAGTGTAAAACAACCCATCAAATCTAAGCATGACCCATCAAACTAGGAACAATTGTAGCACACATCAATCTAGAGAATTATGGAATTTACAATAATAAGCCATGGAATATCAAATCAAGTATAGATTGTCTACCTACCTATAAGCATAAATTGAATTGTACAACAACCCATCAAGTATAAGAATAATCCATCAAATTAATTAACAAACCCATTCAATGAAAACCCATGCTTAGCCATCACTAAATCCTTAATTAATCACACATAAACATACAACCAACATAGATAATCTAATGTAGAGATCAATTCCCCAAATAATCACATATAAGACCATATGTAATTAAAATAGAGAATCATAAGAAAAAATTAAATCAACAGGCTATAAGCATTAATAAAACCAATATATATATAAATCCCCAAAAATAGAATTACAAGGGTTTAAATTACACAAGACTTAGGGCTCATCCAAGCCCTAAGTGTAGATCTAGTCAATCATGGAGAAGGTGGATGTGGTCATGAAACCCTCAAGGGTAAGCTCCAAACATGGCTCCATCTTCTTCTTCTTCTTCTTTGAAGCTCTAGTGAAAGAAAGAGTGAATAGATAGAGATGTGTTCTTGAGATGTGCCTCTACTTCCCTCTTCTCTTCTAACCCTAATCTCTAACTTTCTATAGAGAGAAAGCAATTACAATATAGAAATCACAATGTGAAAATATATATCTCCCTACAAAAATTGTTGAATCTCTCTTATATACAAGGCTTTGAGAGCACAAATATGTGAGAACTCGGCCCTAGGATCTTCCCTTTCAAGCTCTGCCTGAGTTAGTTCGAAATGAGATTCAGATCTGCTTTTTAATAACTTTTGCGAACAGTTTGATCGATCAGAGAAAAGTTCGATCGATCAGAAAAAAATTTGATCGATCAGAGTTCGATCAATCTCACTTTTCTTCGATCGATCTCTGATCGATCTCACTTGGCAGCTTTTCAGCATCAGCCTCTTTTTGCTCCAAATCAGTCTCCTTTTGCTCCAGATTCTCACCAACACTAAGTTTGACTCCAAAAAGGTCTTAAGAAACCATTCTTAGCCCGTTTTAACATTATTGACCTGAAATAGACAAAAACACAACTAAGTACTAAAACGGGTAAATAAAGATAGATGAATGGATTGAAATACCCTCGCTTAAGGGGTTTAAATGCCTACTTTTCAGCGCTCATCACACCCCCAAACTTAAATATTGCTAGTCCCTAGCAATGAACTACAAAGTAAAGGAATGAAATGAATAACTAAACAACTACGAACTAGAAAGCAATAAATAGATAATGCCACTTTCGTAGGGAACACGATTGCATTCAGCGTATGCAACAAGCTTTTTAAACCCCTACGTTACCCCTAGTGAACGAGTGAAATCTCGTAAGGGTTTCCAGAAATAATGATGCCCACAAACATTAAGCTCATTCTCACAAAAGAGGCACCAATATTGCAAACAAGCATTGGGAGAAAACTACCTCAAATATACAATTTTTCAACTCTTTCTAAGCAATCTCCCAAAATCTCAACACCAAGCAAACAAGTATGGTCCTCCACATATCAAGAAAATGATCATGCAAATCAAAACAACTCTAGAATCTTTTTGAGTGAACCAGCATCAAATTTGTTGTTATCTTAACCAACTAAAGAAATGATTACATCCTTACCCTCAAACTAGCACACAAATCTAGTACCGATCATCAAGACAAAGAGTGGACCTTTTATTAAAGCTTTATTGATCTAGGTGCGATTATTCTTTTCACTCGATTTTTTTTTTTTTTTTACTAATCCTAAGGATCAAAGATGGAAGCATGGTTCAATGTGTTGATCTTATTAAACCATCCATGAGGTCGAGCGTTAGGTTAATGACTCCCAAACCGGACGGCTTTAGGGCACTAGGTGTTCAAACACCCTTAAGGACTTACAAGCTTAAATCAACTAGGCTACAAATCAAAACAACCTCCATCTAATCATTTCCCACTTCTCACCTTTTGGGAGAAGTCCTCACTTTTTTATTGCTTTTGCAAATACTTTTTTTTTTTTTTTTTGTAGCAAGTTCAATTATTAACCTAGAGTTTGGGCCCTCCACTTTTCGGTGCGAGAAGTTCAGTGCTTGATGAGACTAGAATCCCGGTTACTCAATGAAAAGGGTTTATTATCCACTTTTGTCAAGATGAAAGCTTCGCACTACTAGCCCAATTGGGATATAACCAATTCAATAATCAACAAAGCATATACCCCACAAATGAATACTAGTGTGCGTCTGTGCTAGTATAGAATCTTAGAGTGAATCTCAAAACAATCACAAAATCAGGATGATGTGGACCACAAATGTAAGCAAGATATCAATTTTTCGAACAATTTACTCCTAAATGGCATCCACAAGGCATACAAAGAGTATTTTTAAATTTTAAGCAATATAGTCCTCAAAAGATCAAAGTCATGGCTAACATGGATCTCTAATCTCAATCATACATTTAAAACTCAACTTTAAGTAGAATGCAACAAAGACACCTTACCCCCAAACTTAAACCGCACATTGTTCTCAATGTACAATGAGAACAATGGAAAATATGGAAAGAGTATACTATGGTGGCGAAAACATGAAGCCCGGCAATGATCTAATATGAGAAGGGTCTCCCCCAAACTTGGAATCAATAACCTATTTGAATAACCACATTGGCAAACTCACATCAAATATCAAATGGGATAAGAATAATCAAATCATGCATTCTAAGGCAATATAACACAAGATGAAAGAGAGATATGAGATCAAGCCCTATAGAAAATATGAAAGTAGCATGACTACACATAAGGGCTGATGAATTTTTTATATTTTTCTTTTTATGAAAGCAAGTATATACAAAATGCAAGAAAAACAAAGAATAAAATGCATGAACAAAATAAAAGAAAAAGAAAAATAAAGAAGGTAAAATGCAATAAAAGAATATGTATAATGTAATAATGAAAAACAAAAAGTAAGAAATAATGCAAGAACAAAATAATGAAAAATAAAAATAAAAACTCTTTTTTATTATTTGTTTTTAGACATAACAACTATGAACACACGCACAAAAATAAAACAAATAAACATGCAAGGAATGAAAATGTAAAGAAATAAGGGATACAAATATATATATATATATATATATATATATATATATATATATATATATTTAAAGTATATACAATGAAACAAAATACAAGAAATATGCACAATGATTGCTAAGTTTAACGTCTTTAGCAAGACGGAATACTACTTTAAAAACTTGTTTTTTTTTTTTTTTTTTAAAAAAAAAAAAAAAAAGAAAAAAAAAAGAGAAAAGTAACTAAATAAGATAAAAGAAAATGACAAAAGTAAAAGAAAATGAAAAATAAAATAGAATAAAAATAGAAAGAGGAAAAAGTCAAAAGTCAAAGGGGCAAAACTGTGATCGATCTAAGGATGATCAATCAAAACTTGATCGATCAAAGATGTGAAAATCTGTAGATAAGCTCGATCGATACACAAAGAGGTGAAAAATGCAGAGCTCCAAAAAATTTTCTAAGTATGGAATGAAGATCGATCTGAGGAAAATCTCAATCAATCTTGGAACACTCAAATTGATCTGAAATGAAATTCGCTCGATTCACAAAGAGCTGATTTCTGCAGAGAATTGACTGCAGAGAGGTTCGATCGATCGAAGGGACAATTGTGATCGATTGAACTGGCACCAAATGCCTAATTTTGAGATGAAAGTGCAGAAAATCCTATGCTAGGCCCCAATGATGGTAACAAGAATAGAGATTGAAAAATGAATGGATGAATGTACGCAAGAATAAAAAATAAAAAGAAATAAAAGAGGAATAGAGTTTTGAAACCCTACGAATACTAGTGTTTAACGTCTCTAGGAAGACGTTAGTTCGACTCACTAGTCGAACGTATCAAAAACCGGATATGAGACATCCTTATTGATCCTCTTTTCTATTTTTTCATTTAATGCCTCACTTACAACAATGAAATCATCCTCCAAAAGAATGACTTGAAAAGAAATGAAAGAGATGATATTGTTCCTTTCATCCACGTTCTTGAAAATGAAATCAATAATGGGCGGCCTTGCCTCATTTTTGTGCTCTTGAAGTGTATTCAAATAATCATTCACTTTGATAATTAGTAAGGCATTATCTTTCAAAGACTCATTTGAACTAATAGGAATTGCTCTCTCTTCATCCCCTTTCTCTTCATAAAAAATAACCATCTCCTCACCTTCCAAGTTAGCTAAGGAGTCCATTAGAGAGTTCACTTCATTTTTGGAGCTTTCAAGGTCAAAACCACAATTTTTATACATTTTGAAAAAGCATGTCTCAAGAGGGTCTTTGGAGATAATAGAAGGAAGGTTCTCTTCAACAAGTTCCTCCTCCTCCTCTCCTACCTCTATAGTGATCAACATCTCCTCACTCTCTAAAGTAGCAATGGTCGAGATAAAATCATGATCAAAATATGGAAAGTCCTCATTAATCATATTATGCTTTATTGGATTAGCCGCTAACTCATTTGTCACTTCCTCCTCTATACAAGATAGAGTGTTAGGCATTAGCTCACTTGCTACTTCTTCTTCTTCACTCTCCTCATCCTCATCTATATACATTAAAGTTCTTGCCATTTTTTCATTTGCCTCTTCCTCCTCCTCTTGACGAGAAAGAGTACTTGCAATTTGCTCAACCTGAGCTTCAAGCTTGGCTAAAGTTTGAGAATGAGAATTAATAAGTGGGGTTTGTGAAATATGCACATCAAGTAAAGCTAACACTTTATCTTCAAATCCGGGTAAGTACCTAGAAGGTGGTGGAGTTGGTTTATCATAAAATGGTGGGGGAGGATAATAGTCACAAGGAGGATAATGAGAATAGTCAAGTCCAAAACAAGATGATGCATGTTGAAATAAACTGGACTCAACCTCATAAGGATCAAAATATGGTGGAGGGATATAAGGTGAGGGGAAGTAATTTTCCCCCAAACTTGAATCAAACAATGGCTCCATCCACATTCAAAATCCAAATGCAACAGATAATAGACTCCACACGGGCCGATGCTTGGACAAAGATTTAAGCAATATAATAAGCCTCAATAAGGGTTCTCACAAGCATGCAAAGAAGTGAAACAATTAAACTACGAGATTTTCAAGAAATGCTCACAAAGGTCCTTAAGCAATTTCAAATTCCAATGCTAGCTTTAAGCTCCAATGATTGCTTTAGGATCGAATGTTGGCCTTCCAGTCAAGTACATAATTGAACAAATAATAATGAGAACAAGAGAAAAGAATATACAATGGAAAATAAAATAAAAATATAAGCAATCAAATGAACACTATTATCTAGTTTAATTCCAACAAAACCGTTAATCCCCAGCAACGGCGCCAAAATTTGACAAACCCCTTTCTAATGCATTTAGAAAACGAGACTTTTTAATGCGAGAGGTCGCTTCGCAAGGTCAAAATAAGATTGTGGGTTCGGAAGCCTTTCTAATCAAATTTACATTTATAAAACCACTACTACAACTAATGAATTATAGCGAGTATGGATTGTCCATAGAGATTATACGTGTTAGAATTTAACTTCAACTCTAATGTATCAATTGATTGCAAAGGAGGGTTGTTTGTTTGATTACTCTAGACAACAATTAAATTAAAATACAATTAAAGTAAACTAGTGAGAGATGGGGATTTAAGGGATATGAAGAGAGGTCTTAAGGTGTTGGAATCACCACTAAGCCCATGTAATTAACCACTTGCTCTCCATTAATGGGAAATATATTGTTGTGAACAAAATGTGACTACTAATTGCAATATTAAGCATAGACCATCAAATTCACATATGAATTGTCTACCTAACCAATAAATAAACTAAGTGTAGAACAACCTATCAAATATAAGCATGACCCATCAAACTAGTAACAATTGTAGCATACATTAATCTAGAGAATTATGGAATTTACAATAATAAGCCATGGAATATCAAATCAAGTATAGATTGTCTACCTACCTACAAGCATGAATTAAATTGTAGAATAACCTATCAAGTATAAGAATAATCCATCAAATTAATTGAAAAACCCATTCAATGAAAACCCATGCTTAGCCATCACTAAATCCTTAATTAATCACACATAGACATGCAACCAACATAGAGAATCTAGTGTAGAGATCAATTCCCCAAATAATCACATATAAGACAACATGTAATTAAAATAGAGAATTATAAGGAAGAATTAAATCAACAATCACAAAGTTTAGCACTAATCACAACAATATATATATAAATCCCCAAAAATAAAAATACAAGGGTTTAAATTACACAAGACTTAGGGCTCATCTAAGCCCTAAGTGTAGATCTAATCAATCATGGAAGAGGTGGATGTGGTTATGAAACCCTCAAAGGCAAGCTCCAAACATGGCTCCATCTTCTTCTTCTTCTTCTTTGAAGCTCTAGAGAGAGAGTGTGTGAATGGATCTAGAGATGTGTTCTTGAGATGTGCCTCCACTTCCCTCTTCTTTTCTAACCCTAATCTCTAACTTTCTAGAGAGAGAAAGTTACAACAATATAGAAATCACAATGTGAAAATATATATCTCCCTACAAAAATGGTTGAATCCCTCTTATATAAAAGGCTTTGAGAGCCCAAATATGTGAGAACTCGGCCCTAGGATCTTCCCTTTCAAGTTCTGCCCGAGTTGGTTCGAAATAAGATTTAGATCTGCTTTTTAATAACTTTCGCGAACAGTTCAATCGATCAGAGAAAATTTCGATCGATCAGAGTTCGATCGATCTCACTTTTCTTCGATCGATCTCTGATCGATCTCACTTGGCAGCTTTTCAGCATCAGCCTCTTTTTGCTCTAGATCAGCCTCCTTTTGCTCCAGATTTTCACCAATACTTAGTTTGACTCCAAAAAGGCCTTAAGAAACCATTCTTAGCCCGTTTTAACATTATTGACCTGAAATAGAGAAAAACACAAATAAGTACTAAAACGGATAAATAAAGATAGATGAATGGACTAAAATACCCTCGCTTAAGGGGTTTAAATGCGCACTTTTCAGCACTCATCAATACTAATTGAATTAAGACCGAGTGATAAGTATATATTAGAGCATGTCAGCGGGTAGAATTAGAGAAGTAATTATGTACTTAGAATTAAAATCAAAGAAACTCTTACTTTTTCTTATTCTGAAAAATTTATTTTATTTGATTAGTTTTTATATTATTCTTTGATCTTTCTTAGGATTAAGACAAATATTGGCTGTGTGACCTTTGTCAAAAATTTTAGGATATACCCTATTGTCATTCCTTCTACTCTGTTGTCTTTGCAAAAACTGATTAAATTGTATTGAGATAAAAGTAACATCATCATCAGAATTTTCATTAACAGAATTATCAACATGTGTTGATTTTAAAGCAAGATTCTTTTCCTTTTGATTTAGATCAAAATTATATATCTCAAAATTTTTCAATGAACCTACACCTTCATCTACTTTAGAAATAGACAAATCACAATGTTTAGTAATAGTTTCTACCCTTATTTGAATTCTTTTAGGTAAAAACCTTAAGATTTTTGTATATATTTTCTTATCACTAACTCTTTTGCCTAAGTGACGCAGTTCAGAAATAATTTCAAGAAGACTAGAATAAAAATAAAAAAATAATTCATCTTCTTTCATCACAATGTTCCCAAAGTTATGAGAAAGCATTTGGATTTTGGATAACTTCACTTTTAAAGTCCCTTCATGAGTAACCTGCAAAATATCCCTAACATCTTTAGCAGTTTTACAATCAGAAATTATAGCATATTTAGATGGAACAACAAAATTTATAATTGCATATAAGGCTTTTCCATTAGTATCATTACGCTCAGTTTCAACTACAGTAAAGGTAAAAGCATCTTCTTACCATCCACAACTTTTTCTTCTATAGGTAGTGTATAACATGTTTCAACTATAGCCCAAACTTTACCTCTTGAATTTAATTTGCAAATAGGCTCTCATTTTAGATTTTCAAAAATTATAATTGTTTCCTTCAAATGGGATCACGTTGATTAGTTCACCTTCTTTCAACACATGAGACATGATGAAACAAATTTTTAAAAAATAATCAAAACTTTTCACAAGGATTAACTCAATGTGTAGAGATTTGTACTGATACCAATTTGTGAGTTGTGCAGCAGAAGATTACTTGTGTAGAAAGTTTTATATTTTAAAAACAAATCTTTGTCTTTCTAACTTCACTTATTTTAGCAATTAATAATAGAGTCAAATATGACACCAGGATTTTTAGCAAGAAAACCCCAATTGATATAATAGACCAACTGTTTGCGGAAAAAACCTTGTGGACTATGCAGCCCAAATAAACCGATTCACTATGTTTGAAATAAAGTACAATGAACTTTGACTCAAGCTCACACCATATCGTTCTACCAAATATCAATCGTTGATAATCCTCTGACTTTACGATGTCTCGTCCAACAGCACTTGACCTTAGTCTTACTCTTGATCTCTATAAAAATAAAAAATAAAATTGCTAAAAAAAAAAAAAAATTCTAGTTATCTCTAGCAATTTCAAAATCCGAATGTTTGACCCTTTCATATATGCCTCTATTACTCGTGTGGTGTGACATTGTATCTTCCCACAAACATGTGATAAGATTAAAGACAAATGGTAAGACCTTTTCAAAATGAGGTAATGAACATATATGCCAATGAGATATTATAATCATGAGTAATAATTGGAAGATAAGATTAAAGTCAAACAGTAAGAGCACAAAAAATTAGTGGAGTAATCGCAATGCATTGGCCTTCCCAGAACATATTTGACCATATCCTTTTTTTTTTTTTTTTTTTTTTTTTTTTTTTTTTTTGTAAATTTGTTGATATTGTCATTAATATAAAAAATTCTAGTTATCTTTAATAATTTCACTCTTACTGTTTGTCTTTAATCTTATCATCCCACTATTAATCATGATTAAGCCCAAAAAAAAAAAACATGCCTTTATAATATCTCATTGGTATAATACCTCATTTTAGCATCAAGTTTCATTCATAGTTGAATGTTTGTCACACAAGGTCCAACCCGCTGGAATGATGTTTGCTAAATCATGATTTATTATATTAATGACAATATGGCGGCTACTGACGTATTGATTTTTTTGTCAAAAAAGAAAAAAGAAAAAAGAAGTCACTGGCATAATTTAAGTGAAAGAAATTGTACTTCTAATATGAAATTTTCAAAGAATCCAAATCCTTAAATAAAACAAGACAATTCCTTCAAAATAAGAGAAGAAAGAATAATTAATTCATTCTCTATATCAAGTGAAGAGTTTCTTTGATTTTAATTCTAGTCTATAATTACTTCTCTAATTCAGCCCACTAACATGCTCTAATAAATATTCATAACTCCTCCTTCGTAAGGAAGGATTTGAGCTTCATAATGAGCATTTATTGGTGTGTATGAATTAGTTGCTTAAGGCTGTGTTTGGCAGCCACATGGAATTAGAGCTTTGTAATTGAAATTGGTGAAATTGGGAAAAAAAATTTGTTGAATTTTCTGAGTTGTTTTTCTTTAATTCCAAAATTCTAATTCCATAATTGCCAAACATAATCTACATAAAATTAAAAACATGGTCTAATACTTTCTGATAAGGCTAATACACTGTGACTACTCCATTAATTATTTTTATTTTTATTTTTTACTTTTTACTTTTTTATTTTTTGTGATCTCAGTGTCCACCTTCCCACTAATCATTATTCAGCAAAGGAAAATTGTCGTTAATGACAATATGATACTGCTAGTTATCACACAATCACTTGCAAAAATTAAATGAAAGAAATTCCACTTCAAAGACAGTAATTAATTCATTCTCTATACCAAGTGAAGAGTTTCTTTGATTTTAATTCTAGTTCATAATTATTTACCCAAAAAAAAAATCTAGGTCATAATTATTTCTCTAAATCAACCCACTGACATCCTCTAACATATACTTACAACCTGGTCATGGATTCAATTGGTATAACTTCTCCTCCCTCAAAGAAAAGGTGAGGAATTTAAGCTTTTTAATAGGCATTTATGGTGTGTGTGCTTATTTATCTAACCATAAAAATAAATAATAATACTTTATTTTCCCTAGCAAGAGGGGGAGAAGAGGGAGGATGGCGTGCAAATACCAACTGGGTTACAAAGCTCACCCCAATAGCACATCTAATACATTCCTATAAGACAAATACATTTTACTCCACTAATTTTTATTTTTTTTTTAATGCTCTTACTGTCCACCTTTTATCTTATCTTCCAACTAATCATGATTAAGAATTACAAAAATTGCCAATAAGTTCTCCCTCCCCCTTCGTCGTAATGTTTATTGCCTCCATTACATAACCTAGGGAAATCAGGTATGCTAAGAGACATTGTATTTGCATTTATTAATCTTTGTATTTTCTTTAGGGTCCGTTTGTTTCAACGTAAAATATTTTCTTCTTTTTCAGGTAAATTTATTTATTTATTTTTTTCATAAACATTTTACAACAATCAAATACCAGAAAATAAAAAAATATTTTACATCCAAACAAACGGAGCCTTAGTGGAACTTCTTATGTTACTTTCTGGAGTTGATTTTATGAATTATTAGTTTTTAAGTGCAGTTTGATGATGATGAAGACGTCGATCTTAGTTATATTCTGCATGGGATTGCTGTTAGTATGCCTTCAAGCAGAGAGCAAAAGGCCTACACCAGATGCACAGCCTATGGTTCAAAAATTATAGCCAAGATCAACCGATTGACAGCACTGCCGGTTACGATAAACCTACTGGACCAAATTCAGAAACTCCGGATCATATTTGTCCAAATAGGGATTGCCGTCCAGATCCTTTTGGTGATCATAAATATTGTCACCGTTAAACTGTTCTGAAGAAATTATATAATAGTAGTGTGGTTTGAATATATATATATATATATATATATTTCAGTCTGTGGCAATTGGCAACTACTGCTTGATAATAAGGTTCCTCGGGAGCTTATTAGTTGCATCATGATCAGACTACTAGTTAGTGAGTTTGTGGTATATAGGCCTATGGCTAGTGTGCTTGTGTTGAAACAATATATGTGTAAACATGTATTATATAGGGATTTTTATAAATACATGGGCTTAAGGCCCAAATGTTACTTCAAAATGGAAACAAGGTCTTAAAGTTTCAATTATTGATTTGACCAATGCAATATTTCTCTAAAATGGACTTTACTTTTTACTTTAAACCACACAACAACTTATAATATTATAAGAGACCCTAAAAAAATTTTATTTTATATTGACCTTAGATTTTGGAATATACTTGCTAAAAGATCCTTGAATAAAGTAAAATTTTCACAATATCTTAATATGGACTTAGAGACTTCTTTGACAAACGATCTTATATATAAATTAAATTTAACGAAACAGTACAGGCTCTGATACCAAAATTGAGTTGGATCCGATCGGATAGAAGCAAGCAAGATAACATAGAAGTAAAATAACAATTAAATCACAAAAATGACAACTGAACCAAATAACGCTCTGATAATGCCCTGTAGAAACGCCTGAACACCGGCAAAGAACGGGCCAACAAGCCAACAGTTCGAGTCAACTCACAGAAGAAATTGTTAAATTAAAACTAAGACTGCTTGTACTGGTTGGATTCAAGAAAATTCTAGGATCTACACTATCTGGCTAAATAAAATCTATATATTTGATCTTCTGTCGACAAAGTCTTTTGCCCGAAAGTTTTAAAATACTAAATAGGGATAAGAAAATTCTTGGAGTGAAAGCAAACTGGATAATTTATTTCATAAGAAATATATACATAGATACACACTGTTTGTACATGGATACTTGCTCACACAATATTTTACAGAAAGAGAACACTCTGAAATAAAGAAAATTGAAAGAAGTCACAAAAGAAACACACTGGAAACTGAAAAGGCTTGATGGTTCTGGACTTGATTGTTTTTTTCTCGATACCTTTCTTGAGCAGAGAGGCTTCTTTTATAGCAAAAGAGAGGGATGAATCGACGGTTTAACTTGAAGATGCTGCATGGATGGTTGAGATTCAAGATGCTTTAGAGATAAGATGACATGAATTATTGCTGAACTGTTGATGTCTTTTTCTGGAGAATTATATCTACTTTTGCTATTGAGAATCTACTTTCGGTGGATCTGCTTTTAACTATACACTGTTGAGAATTTGCCTCTTTACTAGAATTCTTGCATATTGGACAAATTTCTGTCAGTAGTGCTATCTGTTAGACTGTCAACTCTTGCTCCTGCATGTCTGCGGGCCAAGTATTCATCAGTGCTATCTGGTGAGCTGGTTTCTTCATTTCTGTAGGCAAGATTAAACTGTTCTAACAACATCTTTTCTTCATTTATTATTTCTTCAACTTCTGGGGATATCTCAATCTGTGGAGGGGACTTAATGACATGAGGAATTCTTGCTTTAACAAAAATTTTCATGTTGATATTATGATCATAGAGTCTGAAACCAGGATTGTAACTTGGGTTAATTTGTTGATAGGCTTTATAGTACACCAAATGGTTAAAGGTAGCTGGTTCTATTTCATTACGAAAGTTATTTACAAAATCAACATGTTGGATAAGAATTTTGACTTCAGTAGGATCAGAATGAATGTAGATTCGATGTTGTCCCAAAATTATAGCTCCATCCTTTACTCATTCTGGGGGAGTACTGTGGATTTGAAGGAGAATTGGACTTTCTGGCATAAAATTTTGGGTTAGTTTCTATTCGAAGGCAATGGCTTGGTTTAAATGGTTAGGAAAATTACATAAAGAATTTAGATATTCTAAGGGCGTGTCCTTGGGTATAGTGACACTATAGATCATTCCTAGTTCTAACAGCTTGCTTAAATAACAAATGGTTGTTTTGGTAGAGAAAATGGTTTTTCTAGTTATTTCAAAAGGAATAAAGAAAATAGGGTCTACATCTAACAAGATAATGGCTATTGGTGTATCAGTGCCTGTTTATATTAATCTTATGAAAGTACAGTTATAACGGGTTCCTTTGGGTGGATTGTTGTTTCTGAGGTAATTTTGGATATCAACCTATTCCTTAAGCCCATCTGACTTAATTTCTTCAAGAATAAGCTCTTTCAGTCTTCAGGAAAAAGCTCAACTTGTTGTCTCAGGATTTCTTTATATGTGGGAGAAAACATGGGTAATAACTTGGCATACTTGGTTTGTACCTGCAGAAATTAAACCTTCTGAAGATTTTCATCTTCATCAATCCGTTGCTTAGAAATAGTTAGTCCTGTGGGATTTGTTGTCATCTTTTGATAAGCTAAATTTAACTTTTTATAATGAGATATAAGATTCTCATTTTCTTTCTGCAAATTTTGAAACGCTTTATTAGATGATACAAAATATTCACTTAAAGTGTTTAGATTTCTAACGAGAGTTCTATCGAGGTTGTTTCTAGAAAACCAAATATTATCTAAAATAAGTTTTTGGTCAGGAAAAAGATTATATCTAGCGCGGAACTGTTGAGCTAGGTTTTGGATAATTAAAAGAGGATTAGAAGTGCCTGGTATAAGGCTATAGCTGTTGTTGCTCTTTGTTTCCATTCCTGCAAAATTTAACAATCAATTAGTAAACGAGATAGAATATCTGCTAAATAATTATCTTTTCCTTCAACATGTTCAAATATAGGTTTAAAACCTCTTCCATTAATACAGTCAATAAAGGAAATCCATCTCTTAGTAGACATCCGCTGTTGTTTTGCTTTATTTGCAAATTTAACTATATTATCACAATCTGCTCGTATAAGAAATTCTTTATCAAGGAATATCTGAAATTTTTCAATAGATTTGGTTACTCCTAGAATTTCTAGATCTGTTGAGGGTAAAATAGATTGTGCTTTATTAAAAGTTTTACTAGCATGGCGACAAATTTGTTCTTTATCTCGAGAAGATTCTTTTGTTGGTCTTTGAAGAGGTAACCCTGCCCATCCTTGAGCTGATGCATCTGTTTGAATAATTTTATAACTTTTTTCAAGTGGGAGTTGTAAAGGTTCTAACTGAGAGACTAAAGATTTAATTTTCTTAACTAACTCTATGTCTTGGATATTGAAATATTTTTTACCATGTTTTCCTAATTTTGAATATAAAGGTCCTACTAATTGTCCTAATTTTGGAATAAAATTACGACCATAGTTTAATAATCCTAAAAATGCTTGTAACAACTTGGTTTCTTCTAATTTATCAAGAAAGTCTAAAATCTTTTTGACAATATGAGATTGTAATTCTATTTTTCCATCTTTTATGTATAAACCTAAGAATTCAGTATTTTGTTTTTCTAATATCATCTTTTTACTACTTATAATGAGTCATTGTGTTATAAACTCGTTGAATATAAGTTCAAGATGTTTTTTATGCTCTTCTTTAGTTTGACTGAAGACTAAGATATCGTCGATGTAAACACAATAGAATTTTGAGTGTTTATTAAATATAGAATCCATTTTATGCTGAAATTCTTGTGGCGCCTTTTTTAATCCAAAAGGCATAACAAACCACTCATAATGTCCTTCAGGGCATGTGAACCCTGTCCATTCAATTGATTCATCAGCCATACGGATTTGCCAAAATCCTGATTTACAGTCAAATTTAGAAAATCATTTTCTATCTTGGATTCAGTTTATTAAAACATCTTTATTAGGGATTTTATAACTATCATCATAAGTATTATCATTTAATCGTTTATAATTTATAACCATACGAGTCTTTCCTCTTTTTATTTCGGCATGATTTCTAACCATAAAAGCTGGACTCCTATGTCTACTATTACTTTTTCTTATTACTTTTAGTAATAGCAGTTCCTTAATTTGTTTTTGGAATTCTTCTTGATCGTCTAAGATATGAGGATTATCTTGTGTCTTTATAGTTATAAAAGGATTTATTATATTTAATTTTGCTTCAATTTTATTTTTATACCAGTGTTTCTGGGGGTCTTCATCTAGAATCTCTGTAGTTTCAGCTAGTCTTATAAGATTATCAATGTTTAGTTTGGGATTTTTTAAATATAGATCTATTATTAAGGAAAATATTTAGTTCGTCAAGATGACTAAGAAACATTAAGGCTTTAGAAACGTTTTCTAAAAATTCGGATACATCAAATAAATTTTCTGTCGTTTTTTTTGTCATAGGTAAAGTATTAATATATGTTATGGCTCCTTTGTCTTTTTGAGGAATATAAGGATCTCTAGATGGAATAAAGGTTCATTTCTTAAAAAACTGTAAATCTGTAGGGTTATACATAAATCTGCCGGTAAGTGAGTTTATAAAATTTAATCCAAAGATAAAATCATAGGTGCTAGGATTATTATTAACTACATAAGTCTGGGGTAAAACAAACTTTTCATTATTAATTAATATAGGAATGTTTTGAACACAATGGATTATTGAAAGTTTTTCATTATTATACTAGCTCATGTTAACATTATAATTTAACTTTACTAAGACTTCGTATGGGACTAAATGTTTTTGAATTATACTTTTAGATGCTCCAGTATCAAGTATAGCCGAGGTTTGAACTAATTTTTCTCTAAATTCTAATGTTACTGAGAATTGAATTAGACTAAATGGTTTATATATTGAATTTATAGATTCGACTAAAATATCTTATTGCTTATCTTCATATTTTGTATAGCAATTATGACATAATAAAGTTTTACAATGGTTTTCACAATAATGACCTTTTTTAATAGATGTATTGCATTGTTTACAATTATAAGGAGAAAATTGAAAACTAACTAAGCTATACTGACATGATGGATTACTTATAGTGTAAACGAAATCTTCTATTGAATGAAGCCCTTGTTCAAAGTCTTCATCATTATCAAAATTGTTATCTAAGCTCTCGATACTATATATACTTTCATTATCATTGTCAGAACCATAAATACTTTCTAGTTCATATAATTCATCTATCTGTTCTTCAATATCTTCAAGTATGTTGATCTTTTCTTGTATCCTTTTAATAGGATTCTGTTTGTATCGATGGGGGCAATTTGGTCTAATGTGTCCTGATCTCCACAAATAAAACATTTGCGGTGTCTTTTCTTTGTGGGTAAAGTGTTTACCTTATTATCCTTGTTTTTGTTGTCGTTTTTATCTTTATTTATTTTTTGCTTTTTATACCAAGGTCACTTTCTGAATTACCTAGGGTTAGTTCTGACATAAGGTTTTTTATTACGAGAGTTCTTGTAGGTCTTGCTTTTATGCAGATTATATTTTTTAGGTTTATTATGCTTATAATTGTAATTTTTCTGAGGCATACACCCATACTGGGGCGGAAAATCTATTTGTCTACACATATAATAAAATTATTTTTTGATTTGTTTAGACTCTTTACGTTGTCGACACTCTACTTTTAACATGTTATACACATAATTAACTCTATCTCCTACGGTTAGCGTATCGCGTCTAGGATTTTCTAACCATTTTTCCCATATTTTAGTTTCTACGCTTCCGGGTAACTTTTGAAGATATCGATCAAGTAATGTTTTATCACCTGTTTTACCAGTGGCTGCAAAATACTCAAAAAACTTATTGGTGTAGTTTTTTATGTATCTAAAATCACAAATCTGTAATAATTCTAAATTACATAAAGCCTCGTTTTGTTTTAGTAAGGTGTCATCTAATAATCTATCTTCACCAACTAATACTTTTTTAATGAGGCTGGTAAAACCTTGAATGGTAAAATTATCACGTAAGATGGCATAATCATTGGGATAAATTACTTTATAAGCCTGCCACCAGTCATGAATGGTTCCTCTTAATAAGGTTTCACAGTAGGTTAAGGCTTGAGTTCTATTGTCAAAATTGGTCAAAATAGATTACTGAATACAATCTTGTTCCCAATTTTCGATTACTATTGCCCAGTCTTGGGGATCGTGCCTTGCTATGTCTAATATTGTTACTGATTGTTGCGCTGGTATATTATCATATTGTCTACGATATTGTTTTAATGTGTACATATCTGGTATATTTCTATTTTCTACATAAATTTCACGTGAGGGATTTAATCTTTGTCCAGTAGTAAAGTCATCACTTAGGGTATTACTACCTGAGGTGTTAGTCTTTCTTTGGTCACTCATTTCTTGGTCGATTGACTGAGAGTCAGATCCTTCTGGTGCTTTCCCTTCTCTATGCTCTATTACATTTAACTCTTCTTTTACTGTGTTTAATTCTAATGCTGTA
The DNA here is from genome assembly GCF_030987335.1 of Cornus florida. Lineage (NCBI taxonomy): Eukaryota > Viridiplantae > Streptophyta > Magnoliopsida > Cornales > Cornaceae > Cornus > Cornus florida. The sequence continues at coordinate 30,643,997 of NW_026775572.1, forward strand.
TAGAAGGATTCAAATCCGACACTTAGAATATTTTTCTTAATATCAGCATTATTTTCTTGTCCTAAGTAAATACTTTCGATAAGTTTGTATTTAGGTTCTGGATATTTGTCTTGTAACGCTTCTAATCTAAATTATCAAAATCGTACATTATTTTATCTAGAATTGCATCTTCTAATCTATCATAAATGACATTTATTTCCTCAGGAGATTCTATCTCTATTAGTGTAGTTAAAAAGTCTTCTTGAGTATCATCAACTAAATTGTCTTGTCTTTTATAATTACTAAACCTTATGCTAGCATCTCCGCTATTTGAAACATATATTATATTATTTTCGGGAATCTTTTTAGGTGTAGTAGAAAGTTTAGGTAATTTCCATTCTGTTCCTTCATGGGTAATATTGCTTACTTTTCTGGCTTCTATCATCTGGACATATTTGCTACTAAAAGGTTTAACTATTTCATTAAATTGGGTTTTAAATTTTAAGTTATACTGATTAACTGCCTTTCCCATAAATAAAGTATTAACTAATAGATTTTCAAATTGTCCTGTCATATTATATCCTTTTGTAGATATAGCTATCTTAATATGTTTATTGAATTCTCTAGTAGTCATCGTGTAATTGATAATACATCCTACTATTATGACATTGTCAGCTAAGTCTATTTCGGCGCTGGCTATTTGTGCTTGTTGATGGTTATTCCATTGGTCATCATAAATATAAGCAAGTGTTCTAGTTCCGATTTCTGCTCTGTTTAATCCTACTAATCCTATCATTATGACGCCTAAATGCATAAGTTCTAAATTATTATTATTAAATTCTTGGCATGCTTCAGGTGTTATAAGGTCTTAAATAACTTAATTGTTAACTGCACTTATTTTTCTTTGGCTAAATGATTATATATCTTACTCTGAAAATCTAATAAATTATTAGAATAAAGATTAACTTTATTTCTTACCTTCTTCATTCCTTATTCTATATATTTTTTAGCATCATATTCATTGTCATATAAATCTTCTACTCTCATTATTTAGTTGGCTTTTCTAAGGATAATGGCCATTGTGGTATTTGTTTATAAGGTTGAGGTTGTAGTAAATTTACACCCTTGGCTGTTGCAGGAGATGACTGATTATTGGCTGACAATTTTATTTCTTTCATCTTTTCTGATAATTCAAATAATTCTTTTGAAGATTCTCTGGGAATACTTTCTTGTATCACTTCTAATTTTTCTTCAAGTTTATTAATTTTATCAGATAACTGGAGTAATAACTGAATTAAAAAGTTATTTTGTTTAATATATATAGTTGATTGTACGTCTGTTTTAAAGCTTGTAAACCTTATGGGTTCTTTATCAATTTTGTAAAGTTCAGCTAACGCAGTCAAATAATCAGGACTACTAGTGCTCATAAAATTATTGTAATAACCTTTAGATATCGGTTTTAAGGGATTTTAAATAGTTTATGATTATTTTTTGATTTTCAGTAATATTTTTTATATCACTATTAATATCTTTAATGGCGACCAATATTATCTTGTTATCTAAATTATTTGGATTAGAATTCTGTACTACTTGTTCTTTAATATAATCTAGATTTTCTCCTAATCGTTTTATAGAAGTATCTAAATTATTAAAGTCAAGTCTATTCATAAACTAAAATCGTTGTCATCTAGCTTCTAAAATATTTTGTAATAATAGAATTCTAGATCTAAGTTCTTTAATTCTTCTTTGTAGACTACGTGTTGTGTTTCCTAATTCTAGCGCTATGTAGCAGTTCCTAAGTACTGTTTGACAAAATTTTAAGATTTGAATAAGTTGTTTTTTGGGTAAATTGTGCATAAAGTAAACTCCTAGGGATGAAAATATAAATTCAGCTTAATAAAGAGCTAAAATAGAACTTGGTTCATGTATTTGTAAATATGCAAACTACGTTTGGCTATGGGTAATATACTTACACTAAGACCACTTTATTGTGAAAGTCCCTATTATATATATGACATAGAGTTGAGTTATGTTTAAAATTTTCAGCCCAACTCGAATTGTAAAAGTCAGATCGAGTTCATGTTGGTTTGGGATGACTCATCCAAGTTGCAACACTACGAGTATAATATTTTGTGGCAATCATATTGAAACTAAAGGTAACCATTAGAGCTTTGTTCATATTTCTGCATGCGAAATTACTCAATATTAAACGCTCACTGTGTTTCGCACCCACTATATTTTGATCCCACGGGGCTCGGAATATCATCTTTTACTTTTATCAATGTGAAATGAAAATTTCTATTCAGCAATATACATAGATTATACTTTATCAAAAAATAGACTTGATATTTTTTTGGATTGAAAAGTTCAACCGAATAGGTGGATCAAGTCATTCAAAGATGCATTGAAGTGGCGCCAAATATGAGGGCACCCTAAATTTGATATTAACTACTTAAATATGATTCAATCATTTTTAAGTAGTTCCTGATGCTCCCAAGCTGTTCATTTTTACAAGAGTAAGTAATAGCAACGTGGAAAAATTGCAGTAAATTGACTAACTGAATAGTTTTGATTGGAAGGTTCCACCGTCTTATTTCTTATATATATATATATATGTATGTCCAATTAAATTCACTGCAACTAATTGGTGTAAAAATCATTTTCCTTTCCACAAATTTCAATTAGAGTTGATCATGTATTATCACAAATAAACTATTCATTTTTTCACATAATATACCATAATTAAAGGACGATGCTAATCTGATTTGGGTGAGTATAACATGTAAAGAAATCAACGATTGCAGTAAAAGAAAATTGAGCTTCGACTTTTCGAAAGAAAGAAGAAAAAGAAGGAAAAAAAAAACTCCAGCTTTGATGCATCCATTCCGTTTTTTTTTTTTTTTTTTATTAAAGTTAGACATGCACCAAATAGATAGAGCATTAATTGGACAAATGTATTCTTCATTTCATCGAATTAAACCAGCTTTATTCAGAAATTTGCATTACTAAACAAATGACTTTCGCACCCAATTCTACAATAGCAAGCATTAACTTTATAAATCAAGGGCTTTTATTTTTTATTTATTTTTTAAGGATTCCTAGGTCCCCAGGATAAACTCAAGTTAATGGTAACACTTTCTCCATTTTTCTCATAAAGCATGAGGTGCTAGGACTCTGAAACCGATGTAATATACTTATCACTCGGCATTAATTTAATTGGTATGACCTTTCCTTCCTTGAAGGGGAGAAAGTACAATACTATGGGGATATTGTATTCTCGGGGTCTCTCAACCAATGAATCATCTATTAAGTGAGTTCCACCATCACAACTAACGGCTGAAATCCTTGGTGTACGGTCCCACCGCATTTTGAACTTCATAATGGGTATTTGGAGTGTGTAATCTACAAAATTAAAAATAAAAAAGGACATGGTCAAATATTTTCTGGTAAGGCCAATGCATTCGGATTACTCCCCAAATTTTTTGTGCTCTTACTGTTTGTCTTTAATCTTATCTTCCCCCTATTACTCATGATTAAGTATAAAAAAAAAAAAAAAAAAAAACATGCCTTCATAATATCTCATTGGCATATATGTTCATTACCTCATTTTAGCATCAAGTTTCATTCATAGTTGAATGTTTTGTCAAACAAGGTCCAACCGTTGGAATGATATTTTATAAATCATGATTTATTATATTAATGACAATATGATATTATCATCCCTCCTTCGTCAAACAGTCACTGGCAGCTACTGATTTATTGATTTTTCCTCGTATCTTAATATTATCTGTCGTCTTTTCGTCAAAAAAAAAAAAAAAAAAAAAAAAAAAAAAAAAAAAAAAAGGCATAATTTAAGTGAAAGAAATTGTACTTTCTAATATGAAATTTTCAAAGAATCCAAATCTTTAAATAAAACAAGATAATTCCTTCAAAATAAGAGAAGAGAGAATAATTAATTCATTCTCTATATCAAGTGAAGAGTTTCTCTGATTTTAATTCTAGTCTATAATTACTTCTCTAATTCAGCACACTAACATGCTCTAATATATATTCATAACTCCTCCCTCGTAAGGAAGCGAGGGATTTGAGCTTCATAATGGGCAATTATTGGTGTGTATGATTAGTTGCCTACGGCTGTGTTTGGCGGTATGAAATTGGAGCTTTGTAATCGAAATTGGAAAAAATTTTGATTGAATTTTTTGAATTATTTTTCTCTAATTCCAAAACTCCAATTCCACACCTACCAAATATAGTCTACATAAAATAAAAAACATGGTCTAATACTTTCTGATAAGGCTAATACATTGTGACTACTCCATTAATTTTTTTTATTTTTTTAATTTTTTGTGATCTCAATGCCCACCTTTCCCACTAATCATTATTAAGCAAAGAAAAATTGTCATTAATGACAATATGCATGATACTGTCATTCCCCAGTTATCACACAATCACTTGCACAAATTAAATGAAAGAAATTCCACTTCAAAGAGAGTAATTAATTAATTCTCTATATCAAGTGAAAAGTTTCTTTGATTTTAATTCTAGTTCATAATTATTTACCCAAAAAAAAAAAAAAAATTCTAGTTCATAATTATTACTCTAATTCAGCCCACGGACATCCTCTAATATATACTAATAACTTGGTCATGGATTCAATTGGTATAACTTCTCCTCCCTCAAAGAAAAGGTGAGTGGTTTAAGCTTTATAATAAGCATTTATGGTGTGTGCTTATTTATCTAACCATAAAAATAAATAATAATACTTTATTTTCTCCTAGCAAGAGGGGGGAGAAGAGGGAGGATGGCGTGCAAACGAGCTAGGAAAGTGTACTGGGTTACAAAGCTCACCCCAATAGTACACCAATTACTTTCCGATAAGACAAATACATTGTGATTACTCCACTAATTTTTTAATTTTTTTTTTATTTTTAATTTTTTTTTTTATGCTTCTAGTGTCCACCTTTTATCTTATCTTCCTACTAATCATGATTAAGCATAGCAAAAATTGCCTATAAATTCTCTCTCCTCCTTGGGTTTAATGTACATTGCCTCCATTACATAACCGGGAGAAGTGAAATCAGGTATGCTAAGAGACATTGTCAAGTCCATTTGAGTTGTGTTTGCATTTATAAATACTTGAATTTCTTTAGTGAAACTTCTTATATTGCACTTTTTGTAGTTGATTTAATGAATTAATGATTTTAAGTGCAGTTTGATCATCATGAAGACGTCGGTCTTGGTTATATTCTGCATGGGATTGCTGTTAGCATCCTTTCAAGCACATAGCAAAAGGCCTACACCAGATGCACAGCCTATGGTTCGAAAATTATATGAAATTAGGAATGAAAGTATTGAAGTTACAAATAATGATAACAAAGACCCCGCTAATAACAGCCAAGATCAACCGAATGACAGTGCTGAAGGATACAGTACACCTAATGGATCAGATACAGAAACTCGGTATCATATTTTTCCAACTGTTTGCCATCCAGATCGTCCGGTTAATCATAATTGTCACTGTTAAACTGTTATTATATAATAGTAGTATGGTTTGAATATATATCTATATCAGTCCATGGCAACTACTGGTTAATAACAAGGTTCCTCTGGAGCTTATTAGTTGCATCATGATTACTACTATTAATCTCATGTTATGTACTAGTGAGTGTGTGGTATAGGCCTATGGCCAGTGTACTTGTGTTGAAACAATATATGTGTAAACATATATTATTATATATATGACAGAAAGTTGAGTTATGTTTAAAATTTTCAGCCCAACTCTAATTATAAAAGTCAACTCAAATAGAGTTGACGTTGGTTTGGATGACTCGTCCAAGTTGCAACACTTAAGACAGACAAGTATAATATTTTGTGGCAATCATATTGAAACTAAAGCTAACCATTAGAGCTTTGTTCATATTTCTGCATGCGAAATTACTCAATATTAAGCACTCACTCTGCTTCGACCACTCACAGGGTAAGCACTTAATATTGGCCCCACCCACTATATTTTGATCCCACGGGGCTCAGAATATCATATTTTTACTTTTATCAATGCGAAATGCAAAATTCTATTGAGCAATATACATAGATTATACTTTATCAAAAAATAGAATAGTTGTTTGGATTGAAAAGTCCAACCGAATAGCGGATCAAGTCATTCAAAGGATGTATTGAAGTGGCCCCAAATATAAGGAGCACTCTAAATTTGATATTAACTACTTAAATATGATTGAATTATATTTAAGCAGTTTCTGATGTATCAACGCTGTTCATTTTTACAAGAGTAAGTAATACTCACATTGAAGAATTGCTGTGAATTGACTAACGGAATAGTTTTGATTGGTTATTTAAGTAAAATATAAGTAGAGGTTCCACTATCTTATTTCTTGTATATATATGACTAATTAAAAGTAGTAGGTGTGACAATTCACTGTAATTAGTTAGTTTAAAAATCATTTTCCTTTCTACAAATTTCAATTGCAGTTAATCATGTATTATCAAAACTGAACTTTTCATATTTACACATAATATACCATAATTAAATGACGATGCTAATCTGATTTGGGTGATTGCAGTCAAAGAAAATTGAGCTTTGACTTTTCGAGGGAACAAAAAAAAAAAGAATAAAAAAAAAAGGCCCTCGAGCTTTGATGCATCCATTCCGTTTTTTTATTAAAATTAGACGTGCACCAAATAGAGCATTAATTGGACAGATGTATTCTTCATTTCATCGAATTAAACCACCTTGATTCAGAAATTTGCATTTCTAAACAAATGACTTTCGCACTCAACTCTACAGTAGCAAGCATTAACTTTATAAATCAAGGGCTTTTATTTTTATTTTATATTTTTTATTTATTAAGGATTCCTAGGTCCCCAAGATAAACTCAAGTTCATGGTAATTCTTTCTCCATTTTTCTCATAGAACATGAGGTGCTAGGACTCTGAAACCTAATTTAAAGCGTACTTGGGTTTTAAATCGCCTTTTTGTTTAGATGGAAGATAATGCATGACCTTATCCTTTAAATGTTGACTATAAATAATTAAACATGAATAAAGCAATTAATGCAGTCTTTGGAATATAGATTTCAAAACACTTATTAGAGGTGATGAATAAATGTAACGTGTTGTTTTACTATATTTTTGCTTAAAATAAATTAACCGAATAGAAAACTAAATTAACAATTTACAAAGTAAAAATAAAGTAAATAAAATCTGAGAGATAACAATAGGTTTTTAATAAGAAAATCTAGTTGAGGAAAATTATCCAATAATCGAAAAAATTATGACGAATGATCCAATATGTTTGAAGTAAACTTTGACTGAGGCTCACACACTCTAACCATACCAAGAACTAATTGCTTACCGTCTTTGACTTTGCAACTCTCTTGTCCAATATCTCTCGACCACAGGCTTACTCCCTTAAATACTCATGTAGAATGATTTTTGCTAGAACAAATAACGCTCTGCGAATATTTGATCCTTTCAAAATGTGATTGCTTCCTTTTCTTCAAATGAGATTTGTTAAAGACAAAAAGGAACCCTATTGTTAGATTACAAGTTTACCCCTATACCTACTACATAGGTCTTGCACACTACACATTACTGTATATGATTACACATACCATATTACCATTTATAGGGTACTTTTTTCACCACTCACCTACTCACAACATTCTCGTGTATATATATATAGGACTCTATTATACTATTTACATACAATGGGATACATATTTATTCTCTCTCTCCATATTTCTAATTAACGTGGTATCAGAACTTTTCGATTACTGGTAAAAAGTCTTAGGCCCTGTTTGGCATGGCTTTCTGGGGCTCCAAAATAGGCTTCTAACCCCAGGAAGGCATTCCACACAAAATGTGTGCGTTTGGTAATTTTTTTTAAAACGGGCTTCCTTAAGAAGCCCAGCTCTTCAAAAGCCGTTCATGGAAGCAACAAAAGGAGGCTTTTGAATCCATTTCTCGAGAAGCCGACGAGGGATTTAAGTGGTGTATGTTGTGATCGCAAATTTGTCGCCACAATTTATAACATGCTTCCCAAATTAACCTTCTTTCACCATTTTATTACGCAAAGAGGATCTCTAGTTGCAATGTTCTTTGCGAAGAGGGTTGACGACAAAGGGATGTCGACCTAACCTGGTAAAAGACATTCTCATAGGAAGCTAGCCTGCTCTTTTTTCTGGCCAACGTTCTGTCGCAGCACATAGTTACTCAGATTTATACGATTTCTGGGAGAAAATTATGGGGTTAGGGTCTTGAAAACCAATCATATTCTTATATAAAATTGGGGGAGAGGCACACAAAGAATACAGTCTCATACTATCCTTCAATTTCATATATTAATATGGAATGTTTGTTAATTTTGTAGATGCTTAAGACTGTAAGAAAAGATGAAATTGAGTGTTGGTATTTGATGTGTGTATTTATATATCAATAATAAATTACCACTCGCAATAGAACGAATCATTGCAGGATAGGGCTATATTAAGGGTGTTGAACCTCAAAGACTGTGGTGATTTATCGAGTCTTCAATTAATTGCTATTTTAATTTAGAAGGAAGATTTGATTTGTTGTGTTGTGATGTAATTTAATAACATATAAGAAAATAACGGACTAAAAGAATTAAGATCACGAGAAGAGATACTTAGAGACTGACTTCAGCACGATCCACTTACTATGGTCAACTATTCAACCTTAGGATTTAAAAATTTATATACCAAATGAATTAAACTCAATAATATTCATTTAATTCAGTTTTTAAATAAAGATATTTCATTGAACTTAACTAATTATAACCTATCAAAAGTTGGCACGAATTATCTGCCTACTTACTTCTAACTAATGATGCAGTATAACTCATCTTCTCTGAGTATAGATTATGAAAGAGTTCATTCAAGAAAAATATATGAACACCATTACTTGATCTCCATTCTTATATCCAACAGGACTCCGTCAGATATCGTCCAGTAAGAATAGGTTGAGAATAATTTATGAACAGTTATATTTAAGATAAGGTAATAACTATTCAAAAACTATTAATTCATTAAAACACCAATTGAGTTGGCTCAATTGCTCAAAATCATGTAATCAAAGTATATAAATTATTAAATTCCCAAAGTATAAACAATCAAACCATAATACTTGGATCGAGTTACATCAATGCCCTAAAAGAGGAATTAGCTATTCATGATGATGCAAGGTATCATCTGTGTTGCTATGGTCTTCATCGCCATGGACTGTCAAAATTCCTTTTAGATCTTCTTCTTCAAAACCCTAAAAGCCGCCGTGAGAGAGAGATATATAATTGATGGATGGATCCCTTAATGTGTCTTTTCCTCTACTTTTATAGTGGAAAACAAGTCACAATCCCCTTTGGATTAGTTTTACAGCTTTTGGTAATAATTGGGCGCATAAAGAAACAAAAAGAGTCAAAATATATAATTCCCGCATGTGTTTTTAACCTCCAGGACATTAGAGCTTGAGCTCTGGAGTCAGGGCTTGAGCTTAACCTATCAGTAACTTGTTTTGACATTGGAACATAATTTTGACACACTTAGGGTACGAATCTCGAGATAACTATTAGAGACAAAAACATTGGGCTTCGAGTCTTCTTTCCAGAGCCGCTGAGTTTGCTCAATTTGGAGTTTCAAGTCAAAAGTTATGCCAAAAATACTGAAATAAGTCTAGAGTTTTCAACAATACTCGAGCCTTGAGTGTTGTGCTCGAGCTTTGTGAGTTGAGCTCGAGCTTTAAAGCTTGGGCTCGATCTCTGGAAGCAAAATTTGTCCGAAACGTCTTTTTAATTGATGGTGCTCGATCCTAAGGTGTTGGACTCGAGCTCTAGGGCTGTGGGCTCAAGCTCTAGGTGTTAGTGCTTGATCCCATGTTGCTTGGCACGAGGTCCTGGGACTTGAATCAATTCTTCAAATTCCGACGCATCATGTGCTCGAGCTCTTAGGCAAAGGCTCGAGTACCATGTGGTTGGGCTCAAGCTCTGGAGGTCAGGGCTCGAGTTTTCTTACATTTGGAATTTCTTGTCTTTTTCTACTGAGCTCGAGCCATAGAACTGAGGCATCGAGTTTCTTAACTTGAAAGTCCCTAAAATTCACCATTTTTAATTTTCGGCTTGTTTTGAATGACCGGCAACGACTCGATAAACTTCTTTATCATTCTTTTCATCATAAAAGCCAGGTTTTAACCGTTTCTTTGGAAAAGTACCCAAAAACACGAAATACATAGAAATCAGTCTAACAATGAATAAAAGTATCACTGATCAAACACCGACTTTCTGCATAAATTTGTAACAATTTCACTGTCGAATATGTACTGCCTCTATTGATCTTAATGTCGATTCCTACTAACTTCCTCTTCAGCTTAGACTTAAACTTTGCGATCCAAGTGTCAACCAGATATTTATTATCCACAACTCTTGAATTAATAGAAACGCCATTCATTTCAATCTCATACATGCCCATTCTTGATGAAATCCAACTGGGTACCATCCTTCGTTTCTGATTTTATTCTCACTTAACATGGCAACCTATAACCCCATAGATATTATATTTATATAGTCTTGTATCACTTTTTGGCATTTATGGTCTATTATTATAGAACATGTATCTATCTAGTCAAGCATGCATCATACTGTAATTCACAGTAAATACCCCTATTGAAATTTGTACTCGATACATTAATAAATAAAATCCGTCTCCAGATATTTACCCAAAAAAGAGAAAAAAAATAATAATAATAATAATTTCAAAGTCGAGGAACTGGACAAAATTCATTGACGGAATCTTTTTAATTGGTGAATGTATGCCAAATATTAGGGAGTGAACCCTCCAACTTTTTATCTCCCATTAAGAATCAATTAAATGTATTTAGTCAATAAATTATGTCTCTCTCTTTGATGACCCATATATCACTACTGAAATAAATATATATATATATATATATATATATATACATCTCTACTCTCTAGATCTCTACATATACCATGTATGTAGAGTAATAGAAAATGAGAAATATGAAAAGTCAAAGTTTACTCGTTGTAGATAAAACTTGGAAATTGGAACAGCTCGGAATAGAGTTTTGTGCAGGTCCATCTTCCTTAAATTTAAATATTTAAAATGTTCTTATTCTTTCAATTTCAAACCTGTATCACAGGTATACAATTCTATTGAACTAGACGTATATAATATACATCCTATACTTTCTTTTCAATTGTCCACCCCATTAGAAAATCCTAGCTAGCTTTACCTTAAGGCAACCTATTCCTTCTAATATTAGTGATAAAATTTGAAATTCTTTACAACAATATGCATATTTATAGTCTCTCTTAATAAAAGCATGTATCTCCGTTGATGAAGGCAAATAAAACTTACGAATTTATTCATAACTTTGTTTTATATTACTTCACCTTTTGCATCAAATTCCAATATTGAGACGCAGCGGTCAACGTTTTAAGTTTAGTCTAGAGACACAACTTGGAAGTTGAAACAGCTCGGAATAGATAGAGTTTTGTGCTGGGCCGTTTCCTTGAATGGGTATGCAATTTTGTTGAATTATCTTTCATTTCTTTTCAATTGTCCACCCCATTAGCTAATTCTAGCAATAACAAAAAATAATTCATTTAATAGGATACCTATTCCTTTTAATAATTATTATAAATACGAAATTCTATAGAACAATATGCTTATTTTATAGTCGCTCTTGTATAAACTCATGATTTATCTGTAAATCCCTTGTACAATCATTTTATATACTAATTTATGTGCAATACATATGCATGACCACCCTTATATTTTAGAGGATACATGTAAGTCAGTCACACACTCTCTTATGTGCAAGTGCATGTTTAAGTTCTTTCTTCTATAAAATCACCCATTCAGAAAAGAGAAATAAATAAATAAAAATAAATTTTTGGTTTTAGAGTAAAGTAATATTGCTGAATAGATAAGAATCATAAGATACACGCACTCTTCTTTTTTTATCATTGATTATCACATCAGTCGAAAATAATAGTTACCAAATTGCAAGAATATCTTCTTCTTTTTTTCCTTCAGATCAATTGGTAGTGAACATGTCATCAAAACTTAAAGCATTAGAGTAAAGGTAGTTACCATTAAAATCCACCAAATTTAGCATTATTATCTACTAGAGTAGAAAGAGACTTTATAAAAAAACTATTTATTTTTGTCCCCCACATAGGCAACTTGTTACCAAGTTGATTAACTATTAGACCACTGGGGAAAGGTGTGTATATTACACTAGGGCCTCTAATTTCTATTAAAAATGTCCAAAATTATATATATCTCATTTAACTGGCTATTTTTCTTGTTCATATATTTTACATGCTTTTGTTCAATAATGCAGAACACATGCATTAAAATTTAAATCTTCTAATGACCAACCTATCTCTGTTGATGAAGGCAAATAAAACTTACGCTATTTAATAACTTTGATTTATATTACTTACCATTTTCTATTGTTATGGTAATTTGGCTTCCAAAAATAAATGTTGTATTTATTATTGTTTAGTTTCTTTATAAGTGGTATGACTCAGTTTTGGATTAGGTTTGATTTGAGAATAGTCACTATGTTGCCCAAGTTGTCTAATGTCCTTTCAAAAGTCATTTGAGTGCTATTATTACACATACTGTAGTTACTGGAAAAAATATTTTTGTACTAAGGAATATATATATATATATATATATTGAAAGTTTTTGTACTAAGGAATTGCTCAATCCAGTTGTATGTCATATTGCCATGGTAAAAGTGACCTGAGGGATTGTTGAGACTTGCATCATATTCACATATTTAGACTCAGAGATCGACTGATAACTGGTGAATTTTCACCTATTAATTAATTCCTATGATAACTCTGTTCAACTTTACTGATTTTTGTAACCCAAAGTGTCCTAATTACTATTTGTATAAACATTTTTCTTCTTATTTTTTGGGTAAAATATGAACATTTTTCTTGGTTGGACCAAATACTTCATTTTAGCAGCGAGTTTTATTCATCATTGAAAGTTTGTCACAAAAAGTCCATCCTGTTGTTGCGATATATATTTTTAAAAAAGTAATTAATTCTTTCTTTTTTTTCCTTTTTTTTTTTTTTTTTTTTTTTTTTTTTTTTTTTTTTGTATCAAGCGGAAAGCTTCTTTGATTTTAATCCCAATCCATAATTATTTATATAATTTTGTCCTCAAACATGCTCTAATACTTAGTCCAGTTCCAAAGTAGAAGGTCAATGATTCAAGTCTTCAAAAAGGCAATGCAATTGTGTGAGTTTCTTGCCAATACCACTAATACAGATCTAGCAATGTGAAACATGCTCTAATACTTTTTCCTGATAAGGCCAATACATTGTGACTACTCCCACTAATTTTTTGTGCTCTTAGTGTCCACCTATAATCTTATTTTCCTACTTTTAATCATGATTAAGCAAAAAAAATTGCCTATAAATTCTCTCCCTTAATTGTAATGTTCATTGCCTCCATTACATAACTCAAACAAAGGAAAATCAGGTATGCCAAGAGACATTGTTAAGTCCATTTGAGTTGTATTTGCATTTATAAATATATACATATGTATATATTAGTAAAAAAAATTATTATTATTGATATTATTTTGTTAGCTAATAATTTTATGCATTATTGATTTTTAAGTGCAGTTTGAACATCATGAAGACGTTGCTCTTAGTCATATTCTGCATGGGATTGGTGTTAGTATGCCTTCAAGCACACGGCAAAAGGCCTATACCAGATACACAACCTGCGGTCCGAAAATTAGATGGAATTACGGACGGTGTAGCATCAACAGAGGGTACAAATAATGAAAACAAAGCAAGCAATACTGACAATAACAGTGAAAATGGAAACAATGATAGTACTGGAGTTTACAGTAATCCTTCTAGATCATCTACCGATACTCACCATGTTTACACAGGTGATACCCGTCCAGATACAGGTCGCCCTCTCCATTAAACTGATCTTAAGAGATATATATGTATGTACGTATAACAGTATATATGCTGTGAATTCATATATATATCTGTATCGGTTCATGGCAAGTGGCAACTAAATAAAAATAAGAGTGAAGCTGAAAAGAATGACAGTTATGGAGTTTAGAGTAATCATTCTAAATCATCTACAGAAACTCACCATGTTTACGTAGATGATAGCAGATGAAGACTACCCTCGCCGTTAATTGCGCTCTGAAGAGACACATATATGTATGTACAAGTTCATGGCAACTAAATAAAATTATAAGATTGTGGAAATGCTTTAACGCTAGCTTCTTGTTTAAGGTTTCCATGTTATTCCATCCAGCTTATTAGTTACGTCAGAATTACTAGTACTAGTTTCGTCTGTGTTTCATTAGTTTCTCATGACATGTACCACTAATGAGTGTCCTGCCTTTAGGCCCATGGCCATTGTGTTTGTGTTAAAACCATGTGTGCATAATGATAAAAAGTGTAGGTATAACATATCTCAAAAAAAAAAAATAATAAAAAAATAAAAAAGAGGAGGTTTAAAATAGTCCATTATTACAGACATATTTAACACATGGAGCAACTGTTACGGATTAGAAGATTTCAAGATATTAAGAATTTTTTTTTTTTTTTTTTTTTTTTTTTTCAAAATTTCAAGCAATTGTATAGTAATAACGTCTAAGGGATTTAGAATTGCCAAACATGCTTGGACAAGCATAGGCCAACTGGCCAAAGCCCAAAACCCACAAAATATCCACAACAGCCAAAAACTAAGCACAAAAGAGCTGGCCCACCCAAAACATAAAAGGATTCCAAGAGCAGCAAAAGGGAAACAACCCAAACTAAAAGTCCAAGCCCATTGTAAAAGAGACCGATATAGCTTAGCCACTCTGCATTCAATGTAACTCCACCTGTCCCACAAAAAATTGTTCCTTTTTGAGAATCTAAATTTTAGCGGCTTGGCCAGTTATTCGGGATTCTCAATTATTCTGGATTCTCAATTATTCCATTTCCTGATGTTAGCAATGTACTGCGGTCAAATAGGAGTTTAGTTTTTACAATAACTTCAAGTGCACTCTTCTACGGTGAATTCACATGTTTTTATAATTTCAAGATAAAGAGGGTATACTAGTAATATTTAAAAAAAAAAAAAAAATAGTACATTGAATTTTGACTTGTGACAATTATTTTGGGATGGTTAAAAATAAAAAAGTGGACACTATTTGTTGGACGAGGAGTATTAAAAAGATCAACGGTAGGGGTGACAATTCGTGTTCGTGTCGTGTCGTATAGATATAAGGGTATTATACTAAATAGGTAAAACCAAACACAACCCATTTAATAATCGTGTCAAAAATCCTCAACACTAACCCAACCCGTTTATTAAACAGGTAAACATATTAACCCATTTAAATACCTATTTATTAAAATGAGATATTTAATATTTAATCAAATACTAAATAATAGAAAAAAATTTGTCATAATTAACCCAAATATTCAAAATAAAAAGAAAAATCATAAAGTATAAACAAAGTTTATGTTGAAATGACTTAACTATTTATAATAATTGAGTTTAAACAGGTAACATATTACATAGGTCATATTCACGATTATAACATGTCAAGTTAAATGGGTTATAAACGTGTTACACGTATTGAATCTTTCAACACTAACTCAACACGGTTAAGTAAACGGGTTACACGAGTTGAATCTCTCAACCCTAACTCGTTTATGTCAAACCTAAATCATTTTAACTCGTGTCGTGTCGTAATTTGCTACCCCTAATCGATGGTAACTTTTTCTTTATGCTATAGGAAGGGTATTAATTTTCTAGTACTATAAAGGAGAGAGAGAGAGAGTAAAGATGGTATGGATCATGAATGTTGTATTTGGAAGTATTGAATCCACACCTAGATTTATATGTATTATGTAAATCAGATTTGTAGGCCAAATATTATGCTGATTTTTCATATACTAGAGCTTCTGATTTGGGCCCTTAAAGTGATGATCCAAAATCACTAATCTAAGCATCCAGTGTGCCATGAGAAGAGGTGGTTGAAATATTTAAAAAAAAAAAAAAAAAATTAAACAAAACAAAACTGGAAAGAAAGGCCTTAGGCTTGAACTGGGCTAGGCCCAGGGAAGTAGAGAAACTCTAAAAACAAGGGCAAAACCCAAAACCAGAGAGGCCCAACGTGCTTGATTGTCACAAGAAGATCTGAAAAAATGTCACTATTAAACGTACTGTTCTGAAGAAATATGTATAATAGTATTATGCTTTGGATACCATGGCTGCTACTGCTGATGTGTCATAAGATTGAACCACATTAGCAGCCAACTAGAGAGTGCCTACTCATTGGTGAGTAGGTAAGTATTGTCCTTCAAAAAATTGCTTGTATGTCATACTACCATGGTAGAAGTGACTAAGGAATTGTTGAGACTTGCATCAAATTCAGATATTTAGACTCAAGGATCAACAACTGATATGGTAAATTTTCACCCATTAGTTCTTCAACTGGATACTAATGTCAGAGTTGATAGCCTAATTTCTACTACTTTTTTACATCTAATGCTTACTTATCTCAGTTTCATAGTCTCCCACTTCCTTCACTTGATATCCGGGTAGCACAATTTTATTTCTTGACTAGCTTGTAGGGGTAGGCTGTACACTCTGGACTCTAAACCTATGATGGACAAGCACTACTCAAGCTTTTTACTTGTGTCTTTCAGATAGTGAATCTTTGGATCACCTCTTCTTCAGGTGTAAGTACAATGACATTATTCGGGAGTTTATTCAGCATGTGGCAGGCTTTATATTCAACCAAGCAGTTGGGTTGATTTCATTCCTTGGTGTTCAAATAATTGGACAGCAAATCACTTTACCATTCATGAGCTTCTGCTCTCTGCAGCCATTTATTTTATCTGAAATGAAAGGAATGCAAGAGCCTTCAGAAACAGGTCTACATCACCTCAACAGCTAATTTGTAGAATCAAGAGTTGTTTTAAAGCAAGATTTTCCTCATTGACGCTGAGGAATGGTGCGGAGCTGAGGACTTTGGGAAGTCAAATTGATCTGCTTCAGCTGTTTCTTCAGGGATGTGCCTTTGCAAGGGGACATGCTTGGTGATTCACTGCATTGACATCTACTTTTTCTGTTTTCAGATTGGGATAAATATTATATTATCCCTTATTTCAGGATTCAAAATTGTGAGTCACAGTTCCCAAAGTAACTAACTATTTTGGAACAGAAGGAGTATTCTACATAATAATGGTAATAATAATAATAATAATAATCTCTTAGAAGTACATAAATTTATTACCAAGGTGTTTAGAAGCACATTACATACCTTATAAGTTATAGCATTAACATATGCAGCCTGAAACAAAGGATATCAATGTTAAGTTGAAGCCAGTCAGAAATAGTGATGATCACCGGATAAAACTCCAACTCAAAACAGTTCTCAATAATAAAATAGAAAAACCCAGGAGAAAAAAAAAAAAAAAAAAGATTTGTATGAACTATTGCTATTGGTGAACCATAAGGTCCAAACTGTCTACAATGACAATAATTTGTGTAATCTAACACTTAAATTAATCACATACCCTTTCATTCTTAGATGGAATTTTGTAATTGAGACAGAATCATTGCAAAAAGAAGCCCATCCCGCAAACCACAAAGAAGATATCGACATAAACACCAACTTCTTCTAAACTTTTTGACAAAATGCTGCAATAAGTAATATTATTTCTGTAAATTGGATCAAAACTACATCTCAATCTAAAAGGATCAGAACAACAAATGTCTCCCAATTATGAAAGAAACAAATTGCAATTAAAAATGAAAATTAATATAAAAGCAGACTATCTCTCTTAGAGCAGAGGTCACAAATCCTTCAAAGGACATGATCGAGGGAGAATGACGACACGTTTTATACCAAGGACATGATCGAGGTGCGTCTGATCAAATTAATATAAATTGAACTATCTCTATAAATAACAGTAGAGCAATTGTTTCCCTAATTTGCCCCCACCCGTTTTCTTTAATAAAGAGGATTCCATTTTTTTTTTTTTTTCCTGCTAATTAGCTTTAATTTCCTTTTCCTTTTTTACTTTTTTTGGTATAAAAGAATTTTCGAGTTTGAAACTTTGTTTAATTCATAAACATGTTGAACACATTTGTTTGTCATTTTATGACCATATAAAAATCCATGTAACTACTGCTTGAGTAACAAACTCAAGTATGTATAGTCATTGACAACACAAACCATTGATAAATGGAATGGAAAGAGTGAATGATAGCAGAGAGCAACAGTTTTATAGTTAAGTGTTAGAACAATGAATGACAACAAAGAGCAACAGTTTTATAGGTAAGTATTAGAACAATGTTAGTTGTACGACATATATGAATTACCCGAGAAATGGACGGATGGCACGAGGACGCATGCTCAGCAACCTTTTGAAGGGAAGGACCTGAACCACCGAGTAGCAGAGAAACATCATTGTCCTCACTTAAAGACTTTGCAGCCTCCACTGCACTCACTAATGAAGCCTGATAAAACCACCTTCATGTTCTTTGTTACAGTTTTGGAACATGTTCCCTTGTCATTTCGCCTTTAGCTAAAATAAAATAAAATGGCATTAATTGTTGTAATTCCTAATTCACATAAAAAAATGAATTTGGTTTAGGCCTAACTTCACAGAATAATTTAAAATTTGTTCATGCCTATAATTCAATATATAACATGTCCGTCGATCTTTAATTTAAGCATACAGTAATTGTAATGTTCAACCTCATATATCAAATGGATTCAGATGTATAGATGAAGACTAGTCTTCCAAAGCTACTTAACAACAAGAGAGAGAATAATTTTTTAATTAAAAAAAAAAAAAAAAACATGAGAACCAAAAAATTCCAGATACTGGTCCCATTGCCAAACAAGGAAGTACACTAAAAACCCTAGATACAAAAATCCATACCTCAACCTCAACATAATCATTAAGAGGCCATTAAGAGCACAAAATCCATATCAATGTTACAATGTAATCCAAAATCTTCTAATAATGAAAAAAAAAAAAAAAAAAAAGTCATTAATTTGTAATAGTATCCCAAATCGAAGGTTATAGAAACCCCAGATCCAAATAAAGAAAAACGAAAATCAGATAAGAGAGAAATGACGATATATGTGTGTAAATATATATAAAAATATAGAGAAGAAGGATTACTTGGTTTCTTCGAGGCAGTTCCTGCGCAAATAAAGTAATTATTTCCATTCAGCTTCTCAAATCTGCATTTATTTTCATGGAATCCTTTTTAAAAAATGAATTTTATTAGATAATTTATAATTTGAATTAAATTATTTAAATTTAATTTTATAAATTTTATTAAATAATTTTTAATTTGAATTAAACTCTTTAAATAATTTTTTATTTATAAAAACTCTTGTTTTTATATTAATAAATATATACTAACAAAATTGAGTTATGTACGTTTGTATATTTCAATCCATCTCTAATTGTAAAAATCAGATCGAATTCATGTTGGTTTTGGACGACTCATCCAAGTTGCTACACTGCTATATTTGGTTGGAGTGTTTGGGTGGAAGGAAAAGAAAAGAAGAAGGAAGCAGTTAAGAAGAGAAAAAGCATCCCTCCCTCCTTTATATTTTTCTATTCGTCCAAAATTTGGAGGAAGCTAATAGAGAAAAAAGTAATAACTAACTTAAATATGTAATTTTCATTTCTAACCTTCTTAAAAATTTGGAATAGATACAAATTTTAAATAATTAAGGTATATTAGTTAAAATAATATAAAAATAATCTTTCCTATCCTTCCAACCAAACAAAAAGAAATGTGTCATTTCATCCATCCTTTCCATTATTCATTCTTCCAACTAAACAAAAATTGAGGAAAACACTTTCTCTTCCCTAAGGATGTCTCATCCATCCCTTCTCATTTTCCTTTCATCCATTTTCTCATCCCTTTAACCGAACGGAGCAAGATAAGTATATTTTATTACAATCATATTGAAACTAAAGCTAACCCCATATATTTACCCAAAAAAAAAAGGAAAAAAAAATAAATAATGCTAACCATTAGAGCTTTGATCATATTTCTACAAGTTAAATGACTAAATAGTATGCGTGCGCTCACCCTATTTGTGAGTGATTAATATTGGTCGAACCCACTAAATTTTGATCTCGGGGGCTCAAAGATCATCTTTTCCTTTTATCAATGAGAAATACAAAGTTCTATAGAGCAATGTGCATAGATTATACTTTATTAAAAAAATAGACTTCTTGCTTGTCTGGATCAAAAAGTCCAACTGAATAGATGGGTCGAGTCATTCAAGGGATGCATTGAAGTGGCCCGAGCACCCTGAATTTGATATGGATTCAATCGTTTTTAAGTAGTTCCTCACGCCCCCATGCTAGTAAACAAACAACAACTTATCTTTTTAGTACTTTCTCCGCCCCGGTTTAAGCGTAGTTTATGGAGAGTAGTAATTTTTAAGGGGATACTAATTTATTTTTTTAAGTTTTAAATATTTAAATTTGAAATTTTAAACTCAAAGGACATATATAAAAATATGTGAAATATATTATTTGAAAAATGAAAGTAAACTATTATTTTGGTACAGATTAAAAAAAAAAAAAAAAATTGACACTTATTTTGGAACATAGGGAGTATATATATATATACATAGTAGTATTCAATTGCTCTTTGGAAGCAAGAAATTTTATACTCACTTTTAATTGTAGCCTTAGGATCTAATTCTACAGTAATTAGTTAATTAACTTTTATTTTCTTTATTTTTAAGAAATTTCCATTTTCTTTCCCTAACATTAAATATCGTTAAAGAAAAATGACAGAATTAGACAATTTATTAAAGGAAACAAGAATAAAATAATTTGGCTATTTTTTGCCAAATTCGCAAGCAGCCACTGAGACGAAGTATAATTAATTTAAAATTAAGAGTCCATCATTTTTAGTTTTTTTCCACACTTTATCAATTCTATTGATAAATTATGAAAAAACTTGGGATTTGCAATCATATTAAACATATTTTGGCATGCTTTTACCGATCAACACTTTGAACATTTAATTTACCCAAAAAAAAAAAAAAATGGCATGCTTTTACCGATCAACACTTTGAACATTTAATTTACCCAAAAAAAAAAACACTAAGAACATTTAGATAGATATATAATAATATATTAAGAGTTGTTTTGCAGGATCTTTCTAAAAAAATTATGAAGCCAATTGTAATCTCCTAATTCTAAATTAGTTACTGAATAAATTCAAAATATTTTATTAAGCTGAGTATAAAATATGGATCAATCTTGAAATTTGAGTTTTGATTATAATCAATACTTCTCAAGCAATCTTTATTTATTGGCCATTTTATTTATCTCTTTTGATTAATTTTATTTGCTTTCTGGTAATTCAAGCGGTAGTGATGGGGAAGTGTTTTTTTACTAGACAGAGAAACCCAGACAAAAAAGTAGCCAAATTATTTTATTTTTGTTTCCTTTAATAAATTGTCTAATTATGTAATTTTTCTTTAATGGTTTGGAAATAAAATGTAAGTTTCTTAAAATGAAGAAAATAAAAGTCAAATAACTAATTGTCGTAAGATTAGATCCTAAGATTATAATTAAAAATGAGTATAAAATTTTTTACTCTTAGGGAGTAATTGAACACTACTATATATATATATATATATATATATATTGAGGAGTAATGATCTCTTGCTCCCCATAAAGTAAGAAAATTCATCCACACTTTCTATAGTGACCATTAGATCTAATCTAACGGTCAATATAAAAACCTACTTACATCATTTCCTTTTAATACAATACCATTGTTACTATTTCTAGTTTCTAAATTTAATATTTACCAATACCACTAATTACAACAATAAAAAGTAATTACCTCAAAAAAATTGAAACCTCTTCACATCAGGAAATCACGTCTCTCTCAAACAAAAAATTACAAGAGACAATAAATAAATGAATAAATAAATAAAATTAATCCATTAAATTTTATGAGGATGAAGTGTCATGCAGAAAAAAATAAATTTTACTTTTATTTATATATTTTTTTGAGTCGGTGTTTTATTTGTCATTAGTTTAATTTTCCTAATATGATTATGACTATAATTTATCATGAAATTGCTAAACAAACTTAGTGAATGGTTTGTGGCACTTTTGTAAGAATCAGAACTTATGATTGAAAGAAGACAAGGAGATAGAGAACTTGCAAATTCAATTTGTATGGAGAAAGGTAAAATACTCTTGTAGGTTTTTGTTTAAAAGAGACGTTATTTTCAGAGGTGAAGAGATTTCTATATATATTTTTTGAGTAACTACCTTTTATTGTTGTAATTAGTAATTTGATAAATATTAAATTTGGAAACTATAAATAGTTGTTTTGTATTAAAAGGAAAGAATATATGTGGGTTTTTATAAAGGCAGTTAGATTAGATATAATGGTCTCAATAGAAAGTGCCGATGAATCTTCTTGCACCCCATGGAGCAAGAGATCACTACTTATATATTGAGTATCTATATATACAAATAATCGCTTTCGTTTGATCTTTATTACTTTAGCCTCCCCTAAAAGCATGAAATATCTTTCATACTCTTATCTAATTTAATAATATTTTAATAAAAATTAAGTCAAACCAAAAGACTCTATTACCCTTTTATTTTTCCCCCATCTTATAAACACTATATTACACTACCTTTTTTTTTGAAAAAAAAAAAAAAAAAAAAAAAAAAAAAAAACAAACCCTAATCAATTGTCATTAATAAAAATTAATTTATTTTTATAAAATTTAATAATATAAAATTGGTATAAAAATTGGTACTTTGCATTTCATAGTATTCTGTCGATTTCATGTGAGAATATAAAGTTATTGATGTCTTTTAACACAAGAAAATGGCAATTAGTCATTTTTTAAATTTTTATTGAAGGCAAAAGGTGTAGTTGAGCATACACACCAAATAAGAGGAGGTCAAAATAATAAAGATCACATGCGCACGGTCTATTATTTGTCTGTACCTCATTAATTGGTAAAGTAGTTCAAATTAGGGTGAGAGTTATTTTTCCCTCATCTTATAAACACTATAGGCTTCCTTCACTGCGACTTTGCAAAGTGATTCATCTTTCTTGATTTTTCTAGAGATAGAAAAATATCTAGAGAGAAGGAGAGAAATATTTGTAAAGAGAGGAGTTAGTAGTGTTGACTTCAACTGTTCAACAATATGAAGTTTAAGTAAATCATGTAGCTCATCAGTGACTTAAAAATGGTTTCTGCAACAAGTGGACTCTCTGCTTATGCATCATTGAAGTCACTGTTAGAAGTTTCACTTTCCCATTGTACCTTGAACAACCCAACCTCCATAACCCTTGCACAAATGAGCTAAAAACAACGCATCCACATTGCATAATGATCATCATAGAACAAATGGGGAATACAATTAAGGAACATAGGATTTTTTTTTTTTTTTTTTTTTGAAAGTTCGGAACACAGGAATGTTCTCACACCAAAATATAAATTTTATGTCAATTTATGTCGTTTCAAATTAGACTATAAGAAGCCTATCGAACAAGCATGGAGAAACCTCTCCCCAGTCATAATTTAACTGAAAGAAGTTTTACGTCAAATATGGAATTTTCAGAGAATCCAAACCCTTGAATGAAACAGAATCACTTTCAAAATAAGAGAAAAAGAGAGCAAGTAATTAAAATCATTCTTTATATCAAGTAAAGCTTATTTGATTTTAATCCTAGTCCATAATAATTACCACTCTAATTCAACCCACTAACAAGCTCTAATACTTGTCCGATAATTAAGGCCAATACATTAATGTGCTTAGTCCATTAATTTTTTTGTGGTCTTAGTGTCCACCATTGATCTTATATTCCCACTATTAATCATGATTAAGCAAAGAAAAAATTGCCTGTAAATTCTCTTTTTGTTGGTAATGTTCATTGCCTCCATTAAATAACTCGAAAGAAGGAAAATCAGGTATGCTAAGATCCATTGCTAAGAACATTTGAGTTGTATTTGCATTTATAATATATATTTTTCTCCTAGTAAAAAGTTCTTATAATAATATTACTTTAAGAGCTGACTTTATGAATTATTATTGATTTTAAGTAGTGCAGTTTAATCATCATGAAGACGTCGATAACTGTTCTATTCTACATGGGATTGCTGTTAGTATGTTTTCAAGCATATGGCAAAAGGCTTATACCAGATGCACTACCTGCAGTTCAAAAATTAGATGGAATCAGCAATGGTTTAGTAGGAACAGAGGGTACAAATAATGAAAACAAAGCAAGTGATACTGACAATAACTCTGAACTAGATGAATTACGACGCTTGCTAAAAGCCTATAATCCCTCTGGATCATCTCTAGAAACTCACCATCTTTATGAAAATCCTCATGATGGTCGGGGTCTAATTCAACATCGTTATGAAGATCTCTATGATTGTTGGGATCCGGCCAATTGATCACCATCGTTATGCAGATCCTTATGATCGCCGGGATCCTTATGGAATAAGGAGATCACCGGGATCCTTATGGACCTGCATACAAGGACGGATCAAGAAAATTATGTGAGTGGGGGCTACCTTTAACAGCAACAAAAATAAAATAAAATAAAATAAAATATAAATAAATAAATAAATAAAAAATTAAACCATTATAATAAGCAAAAAAAAAAATTCAAACCATTATAATAACCTTGTGTACCGTGTTTGATGGTTAGATTGATGTTTTCAGTGGTTTGGGCCATTAGCCCTCTCTTTAAAGAAGTCCAATGTGGATTTGTGGGGGCAATAGTGCTAGTTTTCAAAAATTTCTGTGGGGGCAATGGTTAATTTTTATAAATATATATTTCAAAATAATTTTTTTACATGGGTATAATATAAAATAAAAAAAATTCCAGTGGGGGTCAATTCTCTGAATGCCTCCGTCCCTGCTTGCACACCCACCAACCATTGGAATAATAATGTCATATCAATGGTTGATGAGTATGTAGGACCTCTCCTTTCCTGGAGAGGATCCTTATCTATCCTTATGATGGCCCTCATTGCAAACTAGCTAATGAAAGCCCTCGCCATCAAACTGTACAATGAAGAAATATATATAAATAAATAAATGCATGATATACAGTAGTATATATGCTGTGAATACATATCTCTGTCAGTTCATGGCAACTACTGTTTAATAATATACTGTTGAATTGCTTTCATGCGAGCTTCTTATTTAAGATTGCTATGTTATATCATGCAACGTATATTAGTTACATCAATTATCATAATATCTACTGGTTTCGTTACTGTTTCATTAGTTATCTCGTGATATGGGTAGTTGGGTTGTTAAAAAGGTGAGCTTGTCCTATATCGGATTCGGATAAAAAAATAAATGAGTATAAATTGGTGGATATGCAACACAATTCAATAGTTCAAGTTTTTTGGTAAATAGGCAAGCACCCACCCATTACCATTGGTATTAGAACCAGAGTCAGTCCTTGATCAGGTGTCACACGCCAAGGGCCCCGGTCCAAAGGACATCCGAGTCTTCACTCCGGATAGGCAAGATGGCCCGAGCTGCAATTAGAGCGTTGCGAGTTCAGGCGGGGGAGCTTGTTTCACAATTGAATCCAAATGGAAAAATGAATTAGTATAAATGGGGGTTATACAACACTACCCAATTACTTAAGTTTTGGATAAATGGACGCCTACCCGTTACAGTAGTCCAATGGTGAGGGTGTGGCCTTAGGCCTATGGCTAGCTAGTTTGTTAGTGTTAAAATGATGAACATGCTTATACGATTTTTAGGTTAGTATTGACGAGACCTTTTCAAATCGACTTCACCAATATTTCATTGAAAATAGGCCAATGATTAATACTCACGGCTATGTTGTGATGTATGCTATTTTTTTGACTAAATTTCATCAAAACTCTTTTTTCCTGTCTTATAGACGGCCTTGTTGATTATTTTCAGATTTTTTTTTTTTTTTTTTTTTTACCTAAATGAACCTGTGAATTTTGGTATTTAGTGATTAGGGTTTTTATTCTTATTTCTTTTAGAGAAAGTTGAATTTTAGGCTAATGTTTTTTTGTGTGGGTTTGATTTTGATATTAGGTCACAAAGGGCCAAACATGCATGCTTATACGATTTTCAGGTTAGTTTCGATGAGACCTTTTCAAATTGACTTCACCAATATTTCATTGAAAATAGGCCAATGATTAATACTCACGTCTATGTTCTGATGTATGCTATTTTTTTTTTTTGACTAAATTTCACCAAAACTCTTTTTTCCTGTCTTATAGAAGGCCTTGTTGATTATTTTCAGATTTTTTTTTTTTTTTTTACCTAAATGAACCTGTGAATTTTGGTATTTAGTGATTAGGGTTTTTATTCTTATTTTTTTTTAGAGAAAATTGAATTTTAGGCTAATTTTTTTTTGTGTGCGTTTGATTTTGATATTAGGTTTCTGATGCAGATAGTTCCCTTATAAATCAAGGTACGGCACAGAGCAAAATTACCAATTTGATAATCAATGATATATCGATTGGTCGGCAATTTTCTCTTTAACTTTGTGGATTTAAAGTTGTTCTTGTTCATCAGTGAATATCTTATAACTTCAGCTTTATCATAAAACCATGTGTAAACATAAAGAACACGCAACTACAACAAAACGTTGAGTCATGTTTAGATTTTTCAGTCCAACTCTAGTTATAAAAATAGTAACTAAGATCGTAAAAATCAGAATTATGTTGGTTTGGGATGACTAATTGAAGCTGCATCCTAAGACAAGTGTTTGTTTGTTTTTTAGAACCATATGTGCTGAATTTTGCACCTTAATTTTGGGGTGACTAATCCAAGTTGCATCTTAATTTTTGCACCTTGATTCTCCTTCAATAACTTGCCCAGTCATCAAAAAGAAAAAAAAAAATAAAATAAAAAAGAATGTAAGTCCTAAATTGAGTTTCCAAGCAGAATAAAAGACCTAAAGATGGTTCAAGCCTTAGTGGAAGAGTCACGGGTGTGTGAGTTTGCTTTACTTTCAAAAAAATAAAAAAAGTGGGTGTGCATAGTGTTGGATGTGTCTTACCTAAAACAGATGTTTTGATTCAGATTCACCAACATCGACCCCATAGCAACCAAATCACCCAACTCAATTCCTGTTTTGAATTCCAGTGCTTTCACAGAATTCTTTAAACTTGAAACTTTCTCATTCATTCCAACACCCACAAAACAGATGTTCTGATCAGAAAGAAATTATACTGTTTAAGAGATTCGGGTTTTGAATCAAAATATCTCATTTGAATGATCAAACAGTGACTGGCCAAATGTACATTCCTCTACTGATCTTAATGTCGATTCCTATGAGCTGCCTCTGGACCTGAGACTTAAAATTAACAATCCAAGTGTCAACCAGAGCTGCCGGATTCACAACTATTGTCTTAACAGTAATTAATTCATTCTATATATCAAGTGGGTACCATCCTTAGTTTCTGGTTTTATCTCACTTAACATAAACCCTCAACCCGAGTGATGATATATATATATATATATATATATATATATATATATATATATAGCCTTTTATTACTGTTTGGTAATTATGGATTACAATGTGTGGTCTTTATAAAAAGGCCTTCTTTTTTTTTTTTTTTTTTTTTTTGTTGATTTTAGGTTTGAAATTAGTCACTTTGTTTCATGATGTCAAAATTGTGTCTATCTCCACTATTTTACTCCAAAATTACTATTTCTATGAACATTTTTCTTTGTTAGACCAAATTTCTGATTATAGCAACAAGTTCCATTAGAAAGTGTTAAAATTTGGGATGCAGAAATAAGAAATGCAAATAGGAAAAAAGAAGAGAGAAAACATATGCATATACATGGTTCGGCACTAAGTCCTATATCCATGGACAAAGAGCCACTAAGGGCTACATTTTTATAATTCAGATCTATTTATTGCTTGAGTACAAGGACCCTATATATAGGCATGGTAAAGATAAGAATATATGGAAGGTGTACAATAGTCAAAGGAGACACCATGATTGGTGGAGGATTTTGCTCCACCGTTATATAGGAATGTTTATAATTGGAAGAAAATTGATCGGATCACCATGATTGGTGAAGAATTTTGCTCCACGATTATATAAAAATATTTATATATTTCAACACTCCCTCTCAAGTGGAAGCATAAATATCATGAATGCCCAGCATACTTGGAGAGGTTAACTTAATATACATCTCCCTTAATTGTCCCTAAATCCTCAAACCCCTCAAGTATCAATGACTTCAGACCAATTTCCTGTTGCATTACCATCTACAAATGTATCTCCACCTTAATTGTAAACTAACTAAAAACCACTCTCCCCCACATCATTGGACCAGCCCAATCAGCCTTTGTACAAGGCAGACTCATTGATGATAATATCATATTGGCACAAGAGCTTCTCAATTACTATCACAGGTATGCTAACTCTCCAAGATGTGCCATTAAAATTGATATCAAGAAGGCCTTTGATTCAGTGTTGGGAATTTCTCTTTGACACATTGACTCTTCTTAGCTATCCCCCAATCTTCTTAAATTGGATCCAAGCTTGTGTCTCCTCACCAAGCTTCACTGTCTCAATCAATAATGAATTTAATGGACATTTCAGAAGTGTCAAGGGCCTTAGACAAGGTGATCCACTTTCCAATTTCTCTTTGTGATTGCTATGCAAGTGTTCTCATCCATTTTGTCCAAAACTATCACTGTATTGCCCTACAAATTCCACTGGAGGTGCAAGGACCTAGCCCTATCCCACTTAATTTTTGCAAATGATCTTATGATTTTCTCCCATGAAAGTCTTCCCTCAATTCACACACTAAAGCAAGCCATTGAAACATTCTCCAATCTTTCTAGACTCTACATCAACCAAGCAAGAGTCATGTGTATCTCTCTGGTGTCAATGTAACCTTGGAGGCAGCTATCTTATCATTACTTGGCTATGACAAAGGGGAGTTACCTGTGAGGTATCTTGGGGTACCTCTGGTCACATAAATGCTTAGAGCCCAAGATTGTAGATCCCTTATTGGTAAGGTCACTGCCAGAATCTCCATTGGACCAGCAAGAATCTCTCATTTGCAGAAAGGTTGCAGCTCATTAGGGCTGTTTTTTTCTCCACTCAAATGTATTGGTCCTCTAAGTTTATTCTACCTATGAGCTTTATCTATGAGCTTGAGAGCATTTTTGGGGCCTTCTTATGGACTGGTCCTATCCTAAGAGGTCAGGGGCTAAAATTTCTTGGGACAAATGTTTCAAGCCTAAGAGTGCTAGTGGCCTTGGCCTTCCAAACCTCTGCACTTGGAATGAGTGTGCTGTCATGAAGCACTTGTGGCACATTCTAAATTCAAAAGATATGTTGTGGGTAACTTGGATCAATACATATCTACTTAAAGGTAGAAGTTTTTGGGAAGTTAAGGTACCTGGGCAATGTTCTTGGAGTTGGAGGAGGCTCCTTAGTCTTAGAGATGTTGTTAATTAAGCCTCTTGTCAAGCTCAAAATTGGAGATGGTTCTAGCTCCAATATCTGGTTTGACAACTGGTGCCACATTGGTCCTTTCCATCAGCTAGTGTCCCCTCAACAAATCATTGACTCTGGATTTGACAGCAAAACCAAGGT
Source organism: Cornus florida (assembly GCF_030987335.1). Lineage (NCBI taxonomy): Eukaryota > Viridiplantae > Streptophyta > Magnoliopsida > Cornales > Cornaceae > Cornus > Cornus florida. The sequence goes on from NW_026775572.1 coordinate 30,673,697, forward strand.
CTGTTCTTTCATAACTAACACCTCATGGTCTTTCCCTCCCTCCGTAACACATATCTTACCATAGCTACTTTGCACTGCCTCACTCACACACCTAGATCTAACTGCTGCGATAAATCGTTGTGGCTACCATCATCCTCCGGCCAATTATCTATCTCCTAAACCATGAAAAATTTCACTCAACATCACCCTATCCTCTCATGGCCTCACCTGGTTTGGATAAATCCTTCAATTCCAAAACATTCATTCACTCTTTGGGTTGCAATTCAACATAGATTTGCTACATTAGACAGAAGATGTACTGCTCATATTAGTGCCACCATATGCACTCTTTGCAACACTGAGTTGGAATCCCATGATCACTTCTTCTTCATATGCTCATTTGTCAAACCTATTTGGGTATTTCTACAAGCACGTTATAGGTTTCACATCAACCCATCCTCATGGACTGAGCTCATACACTGGTCATCTCCAAATATCATAGTAACTCAATCTCCAAATTGAGTTTGACAACCTTGGTTTATCACATCTGGATGGAGCAAAACCGTCGTATTTACAAGTAGAAATCCATCTCAGCCAATTCCTTACTCCACCAAACTTTGGATGCAATCAAGGCCAAGCTCCTATCATCTTCAATATCATATTCCCTCACTGCCCCGAGAATAGCTGCAGAATGGGATCTCCTGTCCTTGTGATCCGTCCTTCGGCCAAACCGCCGGACCATGTACCTTGAAGATAGAGTTTTGCTCCTTCAGTACCGGAATGTTAGCAAACCCTAGGCCTGTCACGGTTCACTTTGGGGATCAGTTGGTCTCTTGTTTGCTCTTTTGGGCTATTGTATTGGGCCTGTTCAGTTGGCTATTGTTTGCTCTTTTGGACTGTTGTTTTTGGGCTTGTTCTATGGCTAGCTTTAAGCTAGCTTTGGGCTGTAGAGTTTTCTCTATATATAATATTCATTTCAACTTTCAAAAAAAAAGAAAAAAAAAAAGCATGATTTAATAGTTACTTATCACTTGGTCATTAATTCATTTGGTATAACCTCTCATCCCTCAAAGGGTAATAAGGAGTTTGAATTTTATAATGGGCATTTGTCCGTGTGAGTATAATTATTTGCCTGAAAAATATTTAAAATGTGGTCTAATACATTTAGATAAGGCCAATACATGCACTAATTTTGTTTTTGCTCTTTGTGTCCACCGTTTATGTTACCTTCCCACTAATAATGTTTAAGCAAATGAAAAAAATTCATTAATGGCAAATTGCCAATATGATACTGTTATCCCTAGTTATCAAAAAAAATCCAAACCCTTAAATGAAACAAAATAAATCTTTCAAAATAAGAAAAAGTGAGTAATTAAATTTTTTTTCTTTTTCTTTTTCTTTTTCTTTTCACACTATCCCACACCTTACGGATTAAACTTATCCATCTCAAGGCACACGCAGCATCCCACAAGCCATGTGCACCGGGTAAGACCAAACAAGTCTAAGGCTCAATATAACTACAACTTAACCTGGGTACCCCACGAAAATTGTTTACCCAGAGGCTCAAACCTGAGACCTGTCCGAGTTCTCTGCACCCACTGGGCCAACCTCACAGGGTTAATTCTCTATATCAAGTGAAAATTTTCTCCGATTATAACTGTAATCCAAAATTATTTATCTAATTCAACCCACTAATATGCTCTTATATATATATAACTTGGTCACTTGGTCATTAATTCGATTGGTATAACCTCTCCTCTCTCAAAAGGGAAGTGAGGGGTTTAAGCTTTATGATGGGCATTTATGGTGTGTGTGAGTATTTATCTAACCAATAATAATAATAATAAATACGGTCCAATACTATCTATAAGCCAAATGGAAAATACATTGTTATTATTCCACTATTTTTTTTAGTGCTCTTAGTGTCCACCTTTAATTTTATTATCTTCCCACTAATCATGATTAAGCATAGCAAAAATTGCCTATAAATTCTCTCCCCCTTGGGTTTAATGTACATTGCCTCCATTACATAACTGGGAGAAGTGAAATCAGGTATGCTAAGAGACATTGTCAAGTCCATTTGAGTTGTGTTTGCATTTATAAATATTTGTTTAGTGAAACTTCTTATATTATACTTTTTGGAGTTGATCTAATGAGTTATTGATTTTAAGTGCAGTTTAATCATTATGAAGACGTTGCTCTTGGTTATATTCTGCATGGGATTGCTGTTATTATGCCTTGAAGCACATAGCAAAAGGCCTATACCAGATGCACATCCTATGGTTCGAAAATTATATGAAGTTAGCAATGAAAGTATTAAAGGTACAAATAATGAAAACAAAGCAAGCCACAATGAAACGAATGACAGTATTAAAGGTTACAATACACCTACTGGACCAGGTTCAGAAACTCGGAATCATATTTATCCAACTAAGTGCCGTCCAGATGGTCTAGGTGTTGTTCCAAATGATTGCCAAAAGACTCCCCATTAACCTGTTCTGAAGAAATATATATAATAGTAGTTATGTGCTTTGAATATATATCTATATCAATCCATGGCAACTACTGCTTAATAATAAATAAGCCGTGAAACAGCTTTGATCATATGGAGCTTATTAGTTGCATCATGATTACTACCAGTTTTATGTATGTGTTCCATTATGTACCAGTGAATGTGTGGTATTTAGGCCTATGGCTAGTGTGTTTGTGTTAAAATCATGTATAAACTATAAACATACATATATTATATATGTCAAAGTTGTGTTTAAATATTTCAGCCCAACTCTTGTAAAAATCAGAACGAATTCATGTTGGTTTGGATGACTCCTCAAGTCTTCTTCTTCTTCTTCTCTCCTCAAGTCTTCTTCTTCTTCTTCTTCTTTTTTCTTTTTTGTTTTTTTTTGGGGGAGGGGGGATTACATCAAGCTTCAGCTTGGGTTGGATTAGAAGAGTGAACAATAAAACATAGGACTAGGGCCTCACAACATTAACCATAAGTTTTGTAGGGGTGGGCTTGGGTACGATTCCCAATAACGTGACACATGAAACCGAACCGTGAAGGACTAGTTTGCTTCGGTTCCAAACTTTGGTTATCTACATCTTTTTACTTTTCGAACATATACTCACAGTTTCATCCAACGAGTTTCAAACACCAATTTTGTCCCAATACCAAGTATGTTGCAACGCCGACAAGGAATGAAGCGACGACCCGACTAGGAGTGTGGGTGACTATTTTCCTTGACTAAAATGTAAGACGGTAACTAGCGTATAAGTTATAACACGCGAGTATAAATAATACTCTAATATAATTATATATAACAGTAATGGTCCGGTTCGGTTTCAAATGGTCTGCAATCGAAACCGAATCAAAATTCAACAGTTCTTTAATTTTGGAATTAAAATCAGAATTGAATCATTGAGGAACAGAATTACAGCACCGGTTCAGTTCTTTTCTAACTAGTTCTCCGATTCCGATATTTCTTTTTACACCCTAGAGCTCAATATTTCTCCATATAAAATTACTCAATATTACGCGCTCACCCTGTTTCGATTCACAAGTTAGTGTCTCCCAGGACTCGAAGGTCATCTTTCCTATTATCAATCAAAATTCTATGGACCAATATGCATAGAGTATACTTTATCAGAATATAGACTTGATGTTTTTTCGGATAATATAAGGAGCATCCAAAATTTCATATGGATTCAATCATTTTTAAGTAGTTCCTTACTCTCCCATGCTAGTCATTTCTACAAACATCAATTACAATTAATCATGTATTATCAAAAATGAACTTTTCATATTTACACATAATAAAACAAAATTAAATGACAATGCTAATCTGATTTGGGTGAGTGTAACATGTAAATAAATCAACGATTGCAGTCAAAAAAACTTGAGCTTTGATGCATATGTTCCGTTTTTTTTTTTTTTTAATTAAAATTAGATATGCACCAAAATAGAGCATTAATTGGACAAATTTACTCTTCATTAATATAGATTAAACCAGCTTGATTCAGAAATTTGCCTTGGAATATTATTGCTGAACAAATGACTTTCTCAAATCTACAATAGCAAGCATTAACTCAACTCCTCAATAATGATGGTGTATTGCATTCAAGGAGTTTGGACCGCATTCTTTGTTCAGAAAACAAATTGTATGCAAAACTTGACTACCATTAGAATTGTAATGTGAAGGTTCTTACATAAATGTCCATAAATTCTTCTCACTTGGCCATGAATGATGAAGCACAAGTTCCGACCGAAGATCTATCCCAAGTCCCACCCCAATTCCACCTCAATCCTTTACTACTTGGCCTTTACTATTTGAGCTGGTTTCTACTTTGATGTAAACGGAAGCGATTAAATGTTCACAAGGAATGAGGGTTACCTTGAATTAACAAGAAATAAAAAAAATAAAAAAAATTTGCAGAGGAATCTGATAATATATTGATAATTAATTAAATGATTGGTTTGCTCTGCAGTATATGTATTTATAAATAAAAAAAACTCTAACAATATAAAAGAAACCCTAAAAACATAAGAAACTGCTCAAAACAAATTTGCTCTGAAAATTCTGTAAAAATAATAAAAGAAACCTAATTACTAAAAACGGCTAAATACCAAAAAGAAAAGTAATTCGAATCTGTTTAGTTTTCTAACAAAAATCCAGAAATATTCAAAATTGGAAAAACATAATTCACGAGCCCTAAATGATTGAATTCGGTCAAAAGACACTCCACCTCAATAGCAAAGTTACTGATATTTGTAAGTTGAGCCGTTTCTAATAAAACTGAGCTCTTTTCGGGTAAAAAACATGTTCGTCGAAATCATCCGGAAAAAACTGATGAGTTCGCTCATTTAACCTTTTGACGATCCAAACGGGTTCCAAAATCTTCAGCTACCTTTTCTGCATCATACTTGTAAGACACATTCTCCAAATTTTCAAATTTGGGGCTTGTTTGTGTTGACACCCATTTTGGTATTTGGGCCATAAAGACATTGAGCTGGTTGTTGGACTAAACAATAGATTTAGGTTGAGACCGGAATTGCTGTTGATTGCAAGATGGGACTCGAATTACTGTTTGATAAGAAATTAGTTTGGTATATGGGCCGATTGTAAAATGGATTTTTGAAGGAACGGTTATGAAGGTTCATATGTAGCATAACTAGCATGCAAGGATTGGGTTGAATTTAAAAATGGATAAGGATTGCAGTTTGTAGTTTTTATCTTTTGGTTAAGGTTAGCTAAGTATAGTTTATTAGTAACTTAATCGATGAATTTGATTTGAATTTAGTAGTTAATTATGTGATAGAGTTTGATGTATTTAGAATGCTTGTATTTAGGAAGATAATTTATGTTTTTCTATAAATAAGAAAAGAGGCATGCTGTGAAAGAGGTCCTCAGAATCAATTTATTATTTTGTTTGCTTTCTCAAGCACTTTCCTCAAATAGCATCCTTGCTATCTTTATCTCTCTCTATCTACTTCAGTCTCGTTCTATTTCTCCCCCTATATCTCTGTCTCTCTATTTCTTCTACCTATCACTTTCTATATTTAATTTTTCTCCCCTTTCTATTCTCTCAAATATTACTATATATTATGCATCGAAAAGTCCTTTTAACTAAGGTAATTTTGAACCCAAAGAGGAATTTTCTTGTTCCTTTTTTTCCTCGCAATCGCCTGAAAGTTAACTTGCTCAAAGGGACTAAAGTTGACAATTTACACTTGAACCATATATTTGGTTCCGGCACGCCCGCATTACATCAATTTAAGATCGGATCTTAGGAGCCGATTTTAGCGTCAACATTTTTGGCACGTCCGATGAGACCCATTAGGTGAATTATTTATTTACAACGATGCCTCCCAAGAGGAACACAAAGAATACAAATTCAAATGAAGAAGAAGAGGAGGAAGTCCAGCCAACTGGTCAAGCCGGATCTCATACAGCAGGAGCATCCTTCCCATCGGATGCTCTATTTATGTAAATACTTGAATCCATTTGGTAGGGAATGGAAAACCAGGAGGCCCGTTTGGGAGCTCGCATTGATGGGATAAGTCAAAAAGTTGATGCTCGCATGGATAGGATGAATCAAAAAATGGATGTAGTATCAAATCAACTATCGGTGGTTCAAAGTCGATCTGATCAGGCCGAAGCCTCAAATGTGCATGAGTCATTGGTTCGGCAAATTTCTTCATCAAAGGTGATTGTCCCTGAAGAACCAAGGACAACAATGACTGAAGCAATGCTGCAAAATCCAACTCTCGGAATGCCAATTAGCATGATGCCAATTCAACCATTGGGTATTACGATTGGCAATGTGCCAAATCCTACTCTTGGCATGCCGATTGGTAACCCACCAATATTGTCAGATCCACCGGCAGTAATAGTAGTACCGATGTATCAACCACCGTTGATTAATCAACGTAATCAGAATGAGCAACGTCTACCAATGCAGCCGATTCCAGTGGTGAGAGATAGGCAGGAGGTGGTTGAAAACCAAAACCAAGGCAGGGCTAATTTATTGGTACCTCCAGCGGCTGCTGGGGGGCAAGGCAATGCTAATCAACAACGAGAATGTTGCACCCAAATGATCCTCTGGGACAAAATGCAGGGATCGATAGGGCTCAAATTCTGGCTTTAATACAGGCTGAAGTAACACAGGGACGCAGACGTGCTCGGCCAGTATACAGAAAACCCTATCCCGATCATGTTGATGCCCATGAGTTACCTAGAAATTATCGGTATCCCGATTTTTCTATGTATAATGGTGAGGAACATTTTTCTACGGTGCAGCACATTGCGAGGTTCACAGCACAATGCGATGATGCAGGCCCTAGTCCTTGGTTGAGGATGAGGTTATTTTTTTGCTCTCTCGCTTGGGCGGTATTTGAATGGTATAGCAATTTACCAGCCAACTCTATTCGGACATGGGACGAAATGGAGGAGGCTTTTCATACTCAATTCTACCGAACAGAGACAGAAGCTACGCTGGCAGATATATCCCATTTAACTCAATTACTGAGTGAATCGGTAGAAACTTTTATTGCTAGGTTCAAAAAGGCTAAACTCAAATGCCGAGTAAGTTTGCCAGAACCAGAATACATTAAATTGGCATTGAATGGTCTAGACATTGAACATCGCAAGAGGTTTAATGGGGTTGAGTTTCAAGATCTCTTCGATTTAGCAGACAGGGCTTCTCGGTATGAGGAAATACTAAAAGAAGAGAAAGAAAGGAAGAATTCTTCTAAGGGTACTTGGTATAAGGATCCTAATTATGAGGTATTCTCGGCAGAATTTGGAGATGAATTAGAAATTGATGTTGCAGAAGTCAATATCAAAAAGCCATACATTTGTGAGGCATTGGTTAAACCTAAACCGACTACAGGGGGCAATTCATCATCATCATCAACATCGGCAGCAAAGAAAGGTCCTGCCGATACCGGGAAGAGTTATTCATTCGACTTGTCAAAAACAGATCAAATCTTTGATCACTTGATGGCCGATAAGATGATAGCTTTGCCTAAAGGGCATAAGATTCCATCGGCAAGTGGCTTGAAAGGAAAAGAGTATTGTAAGTATCACAACTCTTGGAACCATGCTACTAATGATTGTACTATCTACGAGGTGTATTGCAGAAAGCTATCGATGAAGGTACTTTGAAGTCCCCAGAGAAAACTTCAGAGACCATGAAGGTGGATACCAATCCATTCCCCACGATCACGTCTACTAATGTGATAAACTTAGTCAAGCGACAGAATCGACAGGAGGCTGAGAAGATAGCTGGTGAGTTCCTTTCATCAACTGCGACACCTGAAAAGATGGCAGAATTACAGAAGCAATTAAGGGAGGCTCAAGTAGCCTTGATTAACCATGGTTGTTGCCCAAATTACAAAGGAAAAAAAAAAACCAAAGGAAGATGTGCCAATGGAGGTTCAACCAAAGAAGAAAAGAATTCTTGAGAGGCTTATTTTCCTATTGAAGCCTGGGAGGAGCCTCGACAAGGTAGTACCAGCAACAACCATTTGAAAGTGGGAAGGCCAACTCAGCAAGTAAATATATCTAGCTGATTTTATCCCTAAAATCGGTATCCCAGTTTTAAAAGATAGTCGCCGGTTCAGTCAGAAATTTGGGTACAGAAAAGAGCCGATTCATATAGAGTACGAACTATGAAACCAAGGACAGACTTAACTGAAGATAGATGAAGTCGAGTTAATAATCCAAAATTCCCTAAAGCTCAACAATATCAGAATGGGGGCTTAACTCGATCTCAAAAATGTAGGGAACAAAGGAGAAGGGCTGAAGAAAAAAGGAAAGCTGAGGATGGAGGCAAAGTAGTGCAAGCCGAGGAAGTCGGCATTCTAGATAAAGATGACGGGCATCAGCCGACGTGGCCCAAACGCAACAATGAGTTCAGAATTCAATTTGGCAGTTTCCCAGATGAGATGTCATGTAATATGGAATTTGTATTACTTGCAATGTTTCAAGCTCCATCGGCATCAAATGCAAATACTGAGAAGAATGAGAAGGAAACTCAGCCGACTCGAAATTTATCAATTCTTTCCTCAGAATCGGCAGAGAAAGTGGTTTTTGAAAAACCTTTGTTACCAATGACTCAACAGCTCAGGCCTTTATATGTTAAGGTGTGGGTAGAAGGTTAACCTATTAATCGAGTCTTGGTAGACAATGGCTCAGTTCTGAATGTTATTCCAGCAAACACACTGAAGAAACTCGACAAGAGTATGGAAGATGTTATTCCTACTGATGTAGCAATTTGTGGTTTCAACGGAGGCTCTACTAGCACTAAGGGTATCCTTCCCTTAGAAGTAGAAGTCGGAGGTAGGGCATCTTTTGCGGCATTCTTTATTATTGAATCCATAGCTTCCTATAATTTGTTATTAGGCCGTGATTTGATTCATCCAAATATGTGTATCCCATCATCATTACACCAGATGCTGATTTTTTGGGATGGAGATAAGGTGAAAATAGTAAATGCCGACGATAAGCCATTTGTGACAAAAGTTTACTCGGTAGATGCTGTTTTATATGATGAAGAATGTGTTCCTATTTGATTTGTGGGAACAGGAGCTGATGGAAAACCAACATCAGCAACCATGAGAAGAAGTCTTGCCGATCGTGAAATCGACAAGTTGCAGCAGGAGAATTCCAGGCCGAAGGTAGAACTCCCTCGGCTTGCTATAGTTGAAGAAGTTGTTGATGGAAGAGAAACTTGAAAGGGAAGTTGCTCAGCAGCAGGCCTTTAGGGCCGCTTGCATTAGGCTACAAGCATATATAGCCGAAAAACGGCTAGAAAAAGAAACAATAATAGAGTCAGGACCATCGTTTAATCTTACTGAGATCGATCGGTTCAGTAATGAAAAGTTGGATGTAATTCAGTTGGAAGACTTGGAGTTAGCACCAGCTAAGCTCGATGATCTAAAAGCAGAAACTCAGAATCCATTAAAGGAGGTGAATTTAGGCACTGACGCAGAGCCTAGACCAACTTATATTAGTGCATTGTTAAAACCAGAATTGCAAGCCGAGGTTATCGGCATGTTGAAGCAATATAGTGACTGTTTTGCTAGGAATTATGAAGAAATGCCGGGTTTATCCAGAGATCTGGTGGAACATCGGCTGCCCATTAAAGATGGTTACAAGCCATATAAATAGCCACCTCATCGAATGTCTCAAGAGGTGGTCGATAAAGTCAAAGTAGAAATCGAACGATTGTTAGATGCTGGCTTCATTCAAACTACAAGGTATGTTGAATGGTTATCAAATGTAGTCCCTGTTATCAAGAAGAATGGAAAATTACGTATATGTGTTGATTTTCGAAACATAAACTTGGCAACTCCAAAAGATGAGTATCCAATGCCGATAGCCGATCAGTTGATTGATGTGGCTGCAAAGCACCAAATTATATCTTTTATGGATGGACACTCAGGCTATAATCAGATTTATATACCCGAGGAGGATATTCCAAAGACAGCTTTTAGGTGTCCCGGATCAATTGGAACTTTTGAGTGGGTGGTAATGCCTTTTGGGTTGAAGAATGCTGGGGCCACATATCAGCGAGCCATGAATTCTATTTTTCATGATATGCTTGGCAAGTTTATGGAGGTGTATTTTGATGATGTGGTTGTGAAATCAGCAACGAGGAAAGAGCATCTAGTCCACCTCAAAGCATCTTTTGAGAGGATGAGGGCTCATAAGCTAAAAATGAATCCAATAAAGTGTGCCTTTGGAGTATCGACAGGAAACTTTTTGGGTTTCTTGGTTCATCAAAGGGGTATAGAGATCGATAAGAATAAAGCTAAAGCGATTATTGATGCTGGTGCGTTGAGAAGCAAGAAACAGTTGCAGAGGTTACTTGGGCAAGTGAATTATCTTAGGAGATTTATTGCTAATACAACTGGGAAGTTACATGTGTTTTCCCCACTACTCAAGTTGAAGCCGATTAAAAAATTCAAATGGGATGATATACATCAGAGGGCATTTGACCAGATTAAGAAATACTTGTCAAGTCCTCCTATCATGATGCCACCAAGAAAGAAATGGCCGATGAAATTATATTTATCGACTGCTAAAGAATCCATTGGAGCTATGTTAGCACAAGAGAATGAAGTAAGAAGTGAACAAGCAATATATTATCTCAACCGAGTTTTAACTCCAGTCGAGTGTAGATATACACTTATTGAGAAATTATATTTGGCTTTGTATTTTGCAGCAATGAAATTAAAAGTCTATATGTTGCCTGTTTTGGTTTACATAGTTTGTCAAACAGATCTTATAAAGTATATGCTATCAAGGCCATTAATCACAGGACGGATTGGCAAGTGGGCTTTGGCACTAATGGAGTTCAACTTTGTATATGTTCCACAAAAGGCAATTAAGGGAAGAACATTGGCAGATTTTCTTGCCGATCATCTCTCGCCTGAAATTGAGTCACAGGTATTTGATGAGCTTGACTTGACATCCATATTCATGACTCCATGGACTTTAATGTTCGACGGGTCGAGTACCAGTGAAGGCTCAGGAGCTGGCATCGTGATAATATCCCCAACAGGGAATCAAATTTCATTTTCCTTCTTTTTGGATTTCAGATGTTCAAATAATCAAGCCGAGTATGAAGCATTAATAATTGGTTTGGAAATCCTGCTAGAGATGACAGTTAAAGACATCCATATTGTAAGAGATTCAAGTTTGGTAATTAATCAAATCTCATAAGACTTTAGATGTTTGAATTGGCAATTAAGGCCATTCCATTCATTGGCAACCCAATTGGTCAACCAATTTCAAAATGTAACTTTAGAATATAGACCAAGGGCCATGAATAAAATAGCTAATGATTTAGCACAGACTGCTTCAGGAGTCAGGGTGCCGAGTGGTATGAAGAAAAGGATAATGAAGATTACACGCCTATCTCTTCCATCGGCTGAAGCAAAAAATCAAATCATGGAAGAAGTCTTTGCCACTAATGTTGCCGAGTTAGATGATGATGATTGGCGAATTCCTTACATCTTGTTTTTACAATATCCAACTCCAGAAGCCGATCGAAGAATAAAAAGAAGTGCAGTCGATTATGTGCTTATAGATGGAGATCTTTATAGAAGATCGGCTGATGATGGTTTGTTATTTCAGTGCATTAGTAAGTTTGAGGGTTTGAAGATTATGGTCGAGGTACATGAAGGGATATGTGGAGCTCACCAAGCCAGCATAAAGATGAGATGGTTGATACGATGATATGGATATTATTGGCCTGGAATGAGAAAAGATTGTATGACTTATGCAAAAGGTTGTGTAGATTGTCAAAAATATGGTCCAATGCAGTGGGTTTCAGCAATAGAGATACAATTACTAGTTAAACCATGGCCTTTCAGAGGTTGGGCTATGGATCTAATCGGTAAGATTAATCCTCCTTCATCAAAGGGTTATCATTGGATTATTCTAGCTACCGATTATTTTACTAAGTGGGTTGAAACCGAGGAATATGTCTCAGTAACTCACAACACGGTGATACAGTTTTTGGAGCGACATATCTTTCACTGATTTGGTTTGGCCGAAACAATTGTTACCGATAATGGATCTGTGTTTCGAGCAAATGAGGTATTGCAACTCGGCATTGATATGCAAGTAAAGATGGTAACTTCAACACCCTATTATACCCAAGGGAATGGCCAAGCAGAAGCTTCAAATAAGGTCGTTATTGAAATTATTGAGAAAATGAAAAAAGATAAGCCAAGGCGTTGGCATGAAACCCTTTCAGAAGCTTTGTGGGCTTACAGAAATTCAAAGTGAACAAGTACAGGGACAACTCCTTATCGGCTTACATTTGGCCATGATGCTGTCTTGCCGATGGAGTTAAATGTAAAATCGGCAAGAGTAGCCTTACAACACAATCTTATACCTGCCAATTACAACGAAGCTATGCTTGCTGAGTTGGAAGATTTGGATGAAATCCAAAAACTTACTTTAGACCACCTTATGGTCCATAAAAGCAAAAGTAATGAAAGCTTACAACAAACGGGTGAAGTTAAAGTCATTTGCAGAGGGTGATATGGTTTGGCAAATAATTCTTCCACCTGGAAAGGTGGATAGAGTTTTTGGTAAGTGGTTACCTACTTGGAAGGGTCCATATTTAGTTCATCAAGTATTACATGGAGGAGCGTACAGGTTAAAAGATCTAGATGGTGGAATCCATGAGAGACCAATAAATGGAAGGTATCTCAAAAAATATAAGCCAACTATTTTTGAACTTATGGAGGAAAAGAAAACCTTCACTAAGTAAAAATAGTTCAGATTATATTTATTCGGTTTTGTTTGTAAGTTTGTTAGAAGCAATAAATTTGATGCATTAAAATAAAATGCAGTTATAGCAAAGAGTTCCAAACCCATATTACATGCCCAAAAGGTCAAATTGTTCATAAAAACACAAATGTTCAAGATTGCTTAAAACTTTCACAAAGATCTTCAAATTTGGCCTTCAAATCGGCTCATGATGTCTTGGTTCTGGTGAGCTTCACTTCCGCTTGTTTCTTCGACTGTTCCAGCTTCACTATTTAAACCTGAAGCGCTTTGAATCTGGGTGTGTCACATTCAGTTTGTTTCCTCAGATTAGTCACCTTGTTGTCAAGCTGGGCTTTATCTTGTTGAAGCCGAGTGAATTCTACTTGCAGTTTTTGTTCCCTGACCTCCAAATCAACAGCTTCCTTCTTCAAAGATAGATAAAGTTCTCTCCCATACTTTAAAGATTGAGAAAGTTTTTCTTTTTCTTGGTTTTGGGTAACACATTGGTTGATGGTTTGAGTGGAATCGGCATAGGAAGCGATCATGGAGGGAACATGAAGCTGAAAATTCTTTTAAAAGGATTGATCATTTAAGGAAAATCCTGGGTAGCTACTCAGGAAGGCTAGAGTCTCGGTAAGTTCTGCTTTGAAGGAGGAAATCGAAGACAAATCTTGCTGCAACATCTGGGACAATAAATGAATGGCTTTTGTTATTTCTAAGGGAGTTTCAGAGATTTCTTCGATTGCGGGGGTTGAAGATCAGATAAATCAAATACTGATTCAAATAAAGAATCAAGGGTTGCGAAAGGAGAAGTTGGGTGGACATTGGCAAGAATAGATGGAGAAGCTGGGTCTTTGTGTACCTGAAATGTTATGGTCAGTCTCAATCCTTATAAGTTTAAATAAGTTATGTAGGTCAAGACTTACCTTATCAGAATCCCCAATTTGTTCCTTCACGACAGCTACAATTGGGTGTTTAACAGAAGTTGGAGAAATTGGTGTTGGGGAGGACCTTTGTTCCTTTCCCACTGGTATTTCCATTTTTTCATCAATACTATGGCTTGTCTGTGGAGTTCTCTGGAAATAACGCCGATTTAGTCATTACAATTAAATAAAGACATGATGTGAGAATCGGGCATAGAGGAGTATTACCGGAGGGGTTTCAGATACGGCTTTCCTTTTTTTAGACATGACTTCATCTTCATCTAAGTCATCATCATCATCAATCAAGACAAAGTGTCTCTTGGCTCAGGATTTCTTAACAAGTTTCTTTCCAACAGTTTTCTTTCTTGCCTTTTTTTGATAAAAAAGTGTTAGCAAAGGAAATGGTGTGCATCAAGAGAAAGGAAATGGTGTGCATTAAGAGAATAAAGGTGAATGAATTGTGAGTGTTACCTTAGCAGTAGCCGGGGATGTGGGTATGCTTTGAAGAGGGACATGAAAATCGATTTAAGTTTCCTCAGACTTGGTGGGTACTGATTGCTCGGGTACATTTGAGTGGGTACCTGAAGTTAAATGACAAGCATATAAACAAAATACAAGCTTATATTTGAAGGTTAAAGGTTTATAACTTACTCTGTCGGGAACGAGACCTGGTCTTGCCTGCAGGAGCAACGGGAGGAGGATGATTTGGCATTGGGTCTATTGTGCTCTCTGGTTCAGGAAGGGTAGTAAGTGCAACAGGATCAATTGAGTCTACGTCTTGAAAATTGAGGGAAATAAATTTGTAAGAACCAAGAAGGTTGCATACAAGCTGGTTGGAATCTACAGTCTTAGTGAAGTTGATGTATGATGACCACCAAGTCTCAAAGGCTGGAGAAGTATGTGGTTCTTCCACAAAAGGCTTGTAATGAAATTCTTAAAGGCGCTGAGTGAATCGGTTGGTTACATCCTGAAATTGTTCACTGTTCGAAAGCTTGACCCGCCGATGATAGTTTTTGTTATAAGAAAAGTGGGGTGGTACTGGGATCATTTGGGTCAATCCGAATTACCGAGCTAGCTGAGCTGGATTATAAAATTCTACTCCAGTGCGGCTTTTTGGAAGATGGGGAGCAATTGTATTGCAAGGAATATCCCTAGCAGTCAGGAAGTGACCCCAAGAGTTATTGTAAAGTTCAACCTATTCTATTGAAAACTCGGTAGTAGGAGGAAACAGCCAGGATGAAGCTAACTGGCACTTAGAAAAGAGAAGAAATTGAGATGGAGTCCTGATTCTACATTGATGGTAGAAAATTTGAAAACAATCATTGAATGAGTGATCTTTGGGCTTTATTTTGGCATACCCGAATGACAGTAAGGGATCACTAGTACCAAGCCGAATGGGGGGGCTAATTCGGGGAAGTATGCACGTAGCCAGAATTGGTAAAGCCAAAGGGGGCCTCCAGATCTTGAGAAATTAGAGGTAATAAGATCAGACAGATCTCTATACAAGGAAGCCAAAGGAAATTGAGCTAAGGCCATGGGCTTTCCTTTGGATAGTGCAATGGTTAATTGGGTAAGATCTTTAGTAATTTGGATAGCAAGTGCACACAGCAAATACCTACACAGCCATAATAGCAAGAAACCTATGTGCTCTTGTTCGTCTACTTCAGTTCCCTCCTCCCCCAACATTTCTTTTAAAAATGGGCCATGCGACTGTATAAAGGGCTTAGACCCTTTTTGCTCTGGGAAATAAAAGGAAGTGTCTTCATCATAGAGGAGATAGTTGATCTCATCCCCTCCAGGTTTTAAACCAGTTAAAAAGCAGACATCCTTCAATGTAGGGGATATCATGCCGCAGTGCAAGTGTAGTGAATTGGTCGTGGGGGAACAAAAGTGTAGAGAGGCAAAGAATAAAGCTCGGTTAAAGGGAAGAGGAATCTTACTGAGATAGATGAGGTCAAAGATACCCATCCTTTTCCATTGATCTCCTTTCACAGCAGACACACGATCCACCCACTCGTTCCATTGGAGCATTGACGGATGCCAGTTTCTGACAGAAAGGGTAGGCCTGTCCCCTTCTGCTGTCAGGTAGAGAGGTTTAGAGAAAGGAAGATGTTGTTCGGCCTGTTAATAAATCGGCGATAGCGAATGAGGGAATCGGTTCAGAAATGCTGGGCCAAGCCCCTTAGCATTTTCGGAGACATCAATTAACGTGGTAATATCCAGTTCTTTATGGTCTAGGGTTTTGATCACTGATTTAATCAGTTGGGTATGTGATGTTGCCTTTGGAAAAGGGGATTCCAAATTCAAATCACTCTGTTTTGGTAGTTTTGAAGCCATGACTAAAGGAAAGAAAAGACGAAGTTACAGAGAAATTTTGGGAGCAAAGTACTTTGGCAGAAGCAAGTTTGGTTTGAAGAGAAGCATTTGGTTTTTTGTGAATAAGAAAGAAACGTGAAGTATAGGGATATCAAAAGGTCAGCCATATTATTAATGGCTGAAAGGATAGATTAGTGCATATGGCGGTTTTTTGGAAGTCCCACAATCATGATTCTTAGGAGATTATATGGTATATTCATGTTTTAACATAATGGGTGTTGTTTGAATTTTGGAAGCCGAAGGTTTAAAACGGCTACCAAAATTGGGGGGCATTGTTGACACCCATTTTGGTATTTGGGCCATAAAGATATTGGGATGGTTGTTGGTCTAAACAATAGATTTAGGTTGAGACCGGAATTACTGTTGATTGCAAGATGGGACTCGAATTACTGTTTGATAAGGAATTGGTTTGGTATATGGGCCGATTATAAAATGGGTTTTTGAAGGAAACAGTTATGAAGGTTCATATAGAGCCTAACTAGCATGCAAGGATTAGGTTGAATTTTAAAATGGATAAGGATTGCAGTTTGTAGTTTTTATCTTTTGGTTAAGGTTAGCTAAGTATAATTTATCAATAACTTAATCGATGAATTTGATTTGAATTTAGTAGTTACTTACGTGATAAAGTTTGATGTATTTAAAATGCTTGTATTGGGGAAGATAATTTATATTTTTATATAAATAAGAAAAGAGGCATGCTGTGAAAGAGGTCCAGCACCCTCAGAATCAATTTATTATTTTGTTTGCTTTCTCAAGCACTTTCCTCAAATAGCATCCTTGCTATCTTTATTTCTCTCTATCTACTTCAGTATCGTTCTATTTCTCCCCCTATATCTCTGTCTCTCTATCTCTTTTCCCTATCACTTTCTATATCTAATTTTTCTCCCCTTTCTATTCTCTCAAATATTTCTATATCTAATTTTTCTCCCCTTTCTATTCTCTCAAATATTTCTATATATTATTCATCGAAAAGTCCTTTTAACTAAGGCAATTTTGAACCCAAAGAGGAATTTTCCTGTTCCTTATTTTCCTCATAATCGCCTGAAAGTCAACTTGCTCAAAGAGACTAAAGTTGACAATTTACACTTGAACCATATATTTGGTTTTGGCACGCCCACATTACATCAATTTAAGATCGGATCGTATGAGCCGATTTTAGCGTCAACAGTTTGTTCATAAATTCTATCCACGATTTCACTTCGAAAATGACCAAAATTAGATTTCATTTAGTTTTCAATTTTTTTTTATCCATAAATTTTTTTTTTTAATTTGCCTCTCTCCAACCATTGTCCGTCGTCAGTGAAGGGAAATAAAATTTATTGTAATTCATAATTTTTATTTATATTACTACTCTACATTTTATTATGATGATAATTCAATCAACAATAACAAAATTTGGATGTATTTGTTTTTTTTATATATAAGGTAAGTAGTTCAAATTAGAGTGAGAAAGGAGAAAAACACATTTTCACCCAAAACATTACATTCGAAAAGTCTTCGATTTCTTATAATCAATCGTCCCTTCTATTTTCTTCTCCATTTAATCAATTTTGCCTTAATTTTTGTATGCAACATTGAAGTGTTTGGTGAGATCGTACGAAGAGAAGTCGTACACTCTTGGGTTTGTATATTACCATATTCCCTTCACACACTAAGCACCCACTTACTCATGCACAAGATTCGCTCTCACAACAAAATTCTGCCACTCAAAAAACGACAAAATTGACGGAATCAGCAATGGTTCAGTAGGAACAGAGGGAACAAATAATGAAAACAAAGCAAGTGATACTGACAATAACTCTGAAGATGAAACGAATGACACTTATGACGCTTGCTATAATCCTCCTGGATCATATATAGATACTCGTCGTCGTTTTGAAAATCCTTATGATCGCCCGTATCCAATTCACCATCGTTATGAAGATCCTTATGATGGCTGGGATCCAATTCACCATCGTTATGAAGTTCCTTATGATGGCCGTCATTGCGATCCAGTTAATGATAGCCCTCGCCATAAACTGTACTATGAAGAAATATATATAAATAAAAATATATGCATTTATATACAGTAGTATGTTCTGAATATATAGATCTATGTCAAGTTCATGGCAACTACTGCTTAATATATAATATACTGTTGAATTGCTTTCATGCGAGCTTCTTATTTATTACTAGTATTACTATTTTATAATTTCATCCTGCTTATTTTAGTTACATCAATCATCATAATATCTACTGGTTTCGTCACGGTTTCATTAGTTATCTCATTATATGGGATAGTTGTTATAAGGAGTACTTGTCCCAGATCGAATTCGGATGAAAAGTGAAATGAGTATGAATAGGTGGGTATGCAACACTACCTAATCACTTAAGCTTTTGGGTACATAATATCTAAGCATTCCCTCGTTTCCTCACATATCCGTTTGGTTACATCTTTGAAAACTTTCCTCACATATCCACTTGGTTAAATTTTTTTGGTGTTGCTTTTCTTTTGCATTACAAATCAAGGTACGGCAGATAGCGAAATTACCAATTCGATAATCAAAAATATATCTAGTCGGCAATTTTCTCAATAACTTTGTAAATTTAAAGTTGTTCTTGTTCATTAGTGAACATTTTATAGCTTTAGCTCCGTCATAAACCATGTGTAAACATAAAAAAAAACACACCTTAATTTTTGGTGTGCTTAATGTTACATACAACAGAAAGTTGAGTCATGCTTAGATTTTTCTGTCCAACTCTAGTTGTAAAAATAATAACTAAAATTGTAAAAATCAGAATGAGTTAATATGTTGGTTTGGGATGACTATTTGAAGCTATATCCCAAGACAAGTGTATGTTTTTTTAGAACCATATGTACTGAATTTTGCATCTTAATTTTTGGACCATGATTCTCCTTCAATAAACTTGCCCAATCATCAAAAAGAAACAAAAAGAAAAAATTAAGTCCTAAACTGAGTTACCAATCAGACTAAGGGTCTATGCTAGCGATATATTTCCTTTGCTCTCAGCATTGTGACAAACTTAAAAGAACAAAAAAAAAAAAGAAAAAGAAAAATAGTATGGATTACAGAACATGTATTTATGCGTGTATAGTGTATTACTATTTCGATATATGAACATTTTTCTTTGTTACACCAAATTCCTGATTGATTTTTTTTTTTTTTTTTTCGTTGAAGGATAAGCTTGTATTAAGGTGGAGAGAGAATTTACATGGAGGTCCCAGTGGGACAATCAAACCGCCTAGGCAGGAACAAAACAACACTAACCTCAGTAGCAGGCCAGACACAAGCCCTACATATTACCAACCTCAATAACACGCCAGACGAACTATTACAGAGAAAGAGATTAACTCACAGCTGCCAGATGCAACCTCCACAACAAGCTAGACAACAGGAGCTTTGATCAAGCATGGATGGACACCACAACAGGAGCTTTGAACAAGTGTGATGCACCAAGCACAGATGGACACCCCATTGGCAGATGCACTAATTAGTCAAATGCAAGAGTCTGAGCATTAGAAAGTTTGTCAGAAAAGATCTAGTGATATTTTTTAAATCATCAAATGGTCACTGGAATAATTAAAGTGAAAGAAATTGTACTTCAAATATGGATTTTTTAAAGAAAACAAATCAAATAAAATAATTTTTTCAAAATATGAAAAAGTAAGAGTAATTAATTCATTCTCTATATCAAGTGATTGGAAAAAATAAACTTAACCTACCTTGACCTAACGATAGAGGCAACTAAGTGTTGATCAGCCACCAGACCTTTTCGACTTTCGAACGATGATATTTTTATTAGATAAGAATGATAATATTTCATTATCAAGGATAAGATAAAATGACGTGGTTCAACAGAGTAAGGATAACCTTGGCACAATTTGAGAAAGTCAAAAGAGTAAATCATATTCCCGACAAATCTGGAAACAAACGGATCTTCTTTGATCTCACACAAACGGATCTCTCTGATCTCGCAAATGAATTAAGGGAGAGCTATAAGAATGAGATCCTACCAGTCAATAAAGGTACGATAAAAAACGATTATTAAATCGCTGCCTTTCTTTTAGACCTCCGATGACTGACTTGATTGTCGGAGAGCTCTTGGCAAGCAACACATCGGTGCCGTAAGGATTCATTGATCTTTTACTCTCTTCTTTGCAGGAAAACAGTATCGTATCGGACCGCGTGAATTTTTCCCCCAACATCAAGAATAAGAGTTTCTTTGATTTTAATTCTAGTACATAATTACTTCTCTAATTCTACCCATTGACATGCTCTAATATATACTTATCACTCAGTATTAATTCAATTGGTATGATCTCTCCTTTCTCAAAGGGGAGAAAGTCTACAGTACTAAGGGGGTATCGTACCTCAGGGATATCTCAACCGATGAATCATCTATCAGGTGAGTTCCACCACCACAATTAATGGTTGAAATTCTCGGAGGTCCGTACCTCCGAGATATTGAACTTCATAATGAGTATTTGAAGTGTGTGATTATCTACAAAATAAAAAAATAAAAAAGGACATGGTCAAATATTTTCTGGTAAGACCAATGCATTGTAATTACTCCACTAATTTTTTGTGCTCTTACTATTTGTCTTTAATCTTATCTTCCCACTATTACTCATGATTAAGCAAAAAAATAAAAGTAAAAAATAAAAAATAAACATGCCTTTATAATATCTCATTGGCATATATGTTCATTACCTCATTTTAGCATCAAGTTGCATTCATAGTTGAATGTTTGTCACACATGGCCCAACCGTTGGAATGATATTTTCTAAATCATGATTCATTATATTAATGACAATATGATATTATCATTCCTCCATCATCAAACAGTCACTGGCGGCTACTGATGTATTGATTTTCTCGTCCAAAAAAGAAAAAAAAAAAAAAATTCTACTGATGTATTGATTTTTTTATAAAATTTATTTACCTTTCAAAAAAAAAAAAAAAAAAAGTGAAGAGTTTCTATGATTTTAATTCTAGTCTATAATTACTTTTCTAATTCAGCACAATAAGATCATCTCTAACCGTTGTGTATATATATATATATATATATATATATATATATATATATATATTGTAAATTTGATGTGTCATAATAGATTTATATAAAAATTTTGAATTATTTTTTTTTAACTCCAGCAGTTGTTTTATACCTTTTGTGTAAAAATATATCTCACAATAACAACCAACCAGTGTCATGTATGAATCCCACATAATTTTTATAAATCTACTTAATATAGGGTTGATTCGTTAGTGGAATGAGAAAGATGGAGGAGAAATGAATGAGTAAGAAAGAGGAGAGAGGAAATATGCTGATGTGATTGTGTACAATATACAATAATTTTACAAATTGGTAACGTGACAGTGTATCTTAACAGATTGCTAGAGATAAAAAAAACATATACATCATACGTGGCAGTGTATATAGAGTGTTTTAACATATATACCGAAGATGCTCTAAAATGCTCTAATATATATTCATAACTCCTCCCTCATAAGGAAGCAACGGAAGGGATTTGAGCTTCATAATGGGCATTTATTGGTGTGTATGATTAGTTGCCTAAGGTTGTATTTGGCGGCATGAAATTTGAGCTCTGTAATTGAAATTGGTGGAATTGGAGAAATTTTTGGTTGAATTTTCTGAGTCGTTTTTCTCTAGTTCCAAAACTCCAATTCCATATCTGCCAAACATAGTCTACATAAAATTAAAAACTTGGTCTAATACTTTCTGATAAGGCCAATACATTGTGACTACTCCATTAATTTTTATTTATTTATTTATTTATTTTGTAATCTCAGTGTCCACCTTCCCACTAATCATTATTAAGCAAAGGAAAATTGTCATTAATGAAAATATGATACTGTCATTCCCTAGTTATCACAAAATCACTTGCACAAATTAAATGAAAGAAATTCAACTTCAAAGAGAGTAATTAATTCATTCTCTGTATCAAGTGAAAAGTGTCTTTGATTTTAATTCTAGTTCATAATTATTTCTCTAATTTAGCCCACCAAAATGCTCTACTATATTCTTATAATTTGGTCATTGACTCCATTGGTATAACATTTCCTCCCTCAAAGAAAAGGTGAGGGGTTTAAGCTGTATAATGGGCATTTATGGTGTGTGATTATTTATCTAACCAAAATAAATAAATAATAATACTTTTTTTTTCCTAGCAACGACAAGGAAATGGGAGGATGGCATGCAAAGAGTAAGGGAGTGCCTTTACCAACCGGGCTATCGAGCTCACCCTAATAATACATTTAATACTTTCCAATAAGGCAAATACATTGTGATTACTCCACTAATATTTTTTTATTTTTATTTTTTTATTTATGCTCTTAGTGTCCACCTTTTTCCTTATCTTCCTACTAATCATGATTAAGCATAGCAAAAATTGCCTATAAATTCTTTCTCCCCGTTGGTCGTAATGTTCATTGCCTCCATTACATAACCCAGGGAAATCAGGTATACGTACTAAGAGACATTGTATTTGCATTTATAATAATACTTTTTTTTGGGTAAGCAAGTTTGTGAATTTATGTATCTATACTAGTCTTTCTTTAGTGAAACTCCATATATTAATTTTTGGAGTTGATTTAATGAATTATTGATTTTTAAGTGCAGTTAGATAATCATGAAGACGTCGGTCTTGGTTATATTCTACATGGGATTGCTGTTTGCATGCCTTCAAACACATAGCAAAAGGCCTATACCAGATGCACAGCCTATGGTTCGAAAATTAGATGAAATTAGCAATGGTTTAGTAGCAACAAAGGGTACAAATAATGAAAACAAAGCAAGCGATACCGCTAATAATGGGCAAGATGAATCGAATGACAGTATTGAAGTTTACAATACATCTACTGGATTAGATCCAAATAATCGGGGGGTACGTATTTATCCAAATGGTTGCCGTCCAGATGGCCTGAACTCAAACAATTGTCACTATTAAACTGTTCAGAAGAAATATATACCTATATCAATCCATGGCAACTATTGCACAATAATAAGGTTCCTCTGGAGCTTATTAGTTGCATCATGATTACTACTAGTTTTGTGTGTGTTCCATTATTAATCTCATGATATGTACTAGTGAGTGAGGTATTTAAGCCCATGGCCAGTGTGTTTGCGTTAAAACCATGTGTAAGCATATGTTATATATGACAGAAATTAAGTTGAGTTGTGTTTAAAATTTTCAGCCCTACTTTAACTGTAAAAATCATATCTAAGTTCATGTGAATTGGTTTGGGATGACTGATCTAAGTTGCAACACCCATTAATAACAAAGCTTGCTTAGCGCGCACTAAATCATAGTTGTTAAAGGCTCAAGGCGCACTAAGGCACCAAATGCCTTCTGGAGCCTAAGCGCAAGGCGCAATATAAGGCGCGAGCCTGATCGAAATAAGGCTCGTGTATATAATAATGCATATTTAAACATATATTATTATATATATTCATAATCAAGCAGTAATTGCAGTTAATGTAAGTAATAAATTATAAATTTATGAACTTTGTCAAATATTTCAGAAGGTTAAACAATAAGATATATGATATAAAAACTTTTAATTTACTAGTCATCAAGTAAAAAAGAAAATGATATGAATAAATGATTAAAAAATACAAGGCGCGCCCTTTTTTTTAACCTGGAGCCTACTAAAAAGTGTGAGTCTAAGGTCTTTATGTGAGCCTGCTTGAAGGGGCCTGACCCGTAGTAGGTTGAGGCGCTCTAGCTGAGCCTTGACGAGCCTGGGGCTTTTTTGGAGCCTAAGCGCGCCTTTAACAACTATGCACTAAATCATGTCCACCAGCTTATTACCAATCTAATAAGGAGAATAAACTTCAGTGATTGCATGCTTGACCTCTTCATGTGAGAAAACACTTGCTTCCCAATTAGTAAAATTCGAACTTTCATAGTTCCATGTACGGGTGTATTATCCAATGTGGACGCCAACCTCATGCCCCACGTTTCTTAAGAACCCTAGCAACCAAATCACCCAACTCAAATCCTCACTAAAAGAAATTATGTCTTTCGCGACAAAAAAATTTGTCACTAAAAGTGCATATTTTGTCGCGAAAAGTTTATTGTGTATTTCATCTACAAGTCAATTGTTGCTAGGCAAAACAAAAATAAAATTTCAACCTTGTCATCCAACTCTGGTGTATTGCTGGACACTGAGGACACAATCAAAGCTGAGATCAATAACCACTTCACCACTACACTGGGGAGAAATCCACATTCTTATCCAGGTATTGATCTCCTCTCACAATTCATTAAACCTGTTTTGCCATCACACTTCCTTCCATCCCTATGCTCAATTCCCTCTGATGAGGAAATTAGACAATGTATGTTTTCAATCGACAGTGATAAGGCTCCAGGGCCTGATGGTTTCAATGTTTTCTTCTTCAAGAAAGCATGGCCAATTATTGGACTTGATGTCACTGGGGCCATTAAACAATTTTCATCTATGGCAAGCTACTCAAGGAGAAAAATACATCCTACATTGCATTGGTTCCTAAAACCTCCAATCCAACAAACCTCAATGACTTCAGGCCATCTCTTGTTGTTCCACAATATACAAATGTATATCCACACTTAATTGCAATTAAGCTCAAGCCTACGCTGCCTCACATTATTGGTACAGCAGAATCAACATTCATCCAAGGCAGAACCATTGATGATTCTATCCTTCATGCTCAAGAATTACTCAATGGCTACCATAGATTTGCCCACTCTCCAAGATATGCCATTAAGCTTGACATAAAGAAAGCTTTTGATACGGTTTGATGGGATTTCCTTTTTGATACCCTCAAACTCCTTGGCTTTCCACCTATTTTCTTAGGCTGGGTCAAAACATGTGTATCCACCCCTTCCTTCAATGTCTCAATCAATGGTGAACTTTGTGGACACTTCAAAAGTATCAAAGATTTAAGACAGGGTGACCCACTCTCCCCCTCCCTCTTCACAGTGGTTATGCAATGTTTTTCCTCTATTGTTGACAAATTCATAGCTGAAAGGTCCTTCAAATTCCATTGGAGATGCAAAGAATTAGGTATTTCTCACCTAATTTTTGCAGATGATTTAATGTTGCTATCCCTTGGCAGTCTCTCATCAATCCAAACTTTCAAAGATGCCATTGAAATGTTCCAAACTCTTTTTGGACTTCAAATCAATCATACCAAGAGCTATGTGTTCTTATCTGGTGTGAACCTTCAGCTAGAAACTACTATCTTGGAAACTCTAGGATTTGAAAAAGCAGCTCTAACTGTGAGGTATCTAGGTGTACCATTGATTACTAAAATGCTCAAAGCATGATTACATATCCTTAATTGATAGAATTACTTCCAGAATTGCACACTGGACTAGTAAGAATCTGTCATTTGCAGGAAGATTGCAGCTCATAAGAGCTATACTGTTCTCTACCCAAATGTACTGGAGTTCTAAGTTTATACTCCCAATGAGTATTCTACATGAACTTGAAAGCATCTTTGGTGCTTTTTGTGGTCTGGTCCAGACCTTAAAAAGACAGGTGTTAAGGTTGCATGGGACAAGTGTTGTATTCCTAAAAGAGCAGGGGGACTTGGGCTTCCTAATTTGCATACATGGAATGAATGTGCAGTACTTATGAAACACTTTTGGAATATTCTTAGTTCAAAGGACATGTTATGGCTAAAATGGATACATACCTTTCTCCTCAAAGGAAGAAGTATTTGGAAAGTCAAAGTTCCAGGGCAGTGTTCTTGGACTTGGAGGAGATTGCTCAGCCTCAGGAACTCAATCAAACCACTTGTCAAGCTAGAAATTGGTACTGGAACTTCAACCAATTTCTGGTTTGACAATTGGTGCTACCTTGGTCCACTACACCAACATATCCCTCCTCAACAGATAGCTGCAACTGAAAATGACAGCAGGACCAAAGTAGTTTCATCCTCAACAATGCTTGGTCCTTTCCAGATGCCATTTTGGATATACTGCCACAGCTTCAACAAACATCCTCATTATCACAACTAAATCCCACCAACAATGACAAGTTCATCTGGATCCCATCCAATTCTAACCAATTCTCCATATCTAAAACAATGAAGCACTTCAGCCAGCAGCTCCCAACCCTACCTTAGTCCCATCTGGTTTGGTTTAAATCTTCCATTCCCAAACACTCCTTTACTCTGTGGGATGCAATTCAGCACAAATTACTTACACTATACAAGAGGTGTACAGCACATTTAAACTCTACAATGTGCATTCTATGCAACAGTGAACTTAAGTCTCATGATCACCTGTTTTTTGCTTGTTTATTTGTTAGACCCTTGTGGTACTTTCTACAGGCACGTTGTGGGTACCATACCCAACCATCTTCTTGGAGGCAGCTCATTGCATGGGCATCACACCACTGGAGAGGTACTTCTCAATATCATAGCTACACTGTATCCAAACTGGGGGCTAGCTTCTTTAGTCTATCATATCTGGAATGAAAGGAACAGGAGAATTTTCAGGAAGAAAGCATCTAATGCCAATTCAGTGCTCCATTGTACTTTGGAAATCATTCGAACCAAATTGTTGTCTTCCACACTATCTGACACACTCGATGCAAGGAGGGTTATTGCAGAATGGGAGCTCCCTGAGTCAATGATTCGTCCTCCAAAGAAACCTCCAGAGTCCAGACACTGCAAACTAAGCTGCAATTAGCTTTGTTGGAGTCATTCTCCATGATCACCGGTCTGCTATTTTGATGGCTTCATCATACACATTTTGCTGGGCTGCTTGCTCTGCATCTTCTTGTCGGGCTGTTTGCTCTGTATTCTCTTTGGGCCTTTTTCTGATGCCCACAATGTAACTTCCTTTTAATTAATTTATTAACTTTGAACTCTCAAAAAAAAAAATATCCAATATTTGTCGCCTAATACACCCCAGTATTGATGACTATAAGCAATTTTTTTGTGGCAAAATATTTTCTCATGATATATCTGTCATGTTGGGACAAATAACTTGTCACCATAAGTTATTTTATTGCACAAGTTTTGTTATTGGTATGCAATATTTTACTACGATAATACAATTTTACTTTTACCTATTTGAAATTAAAAATTTGGAACCAGGAACTTAAATAAAAATAAGTGTTAATTTCATCTACACCTTCTAATTTTTGACCATATTTCGTTGACATTCCATATTCTACACACACCCCCTAACCTTTGCACATGCATACCAAGTTACTCCTTACCGTTAAGCAATTAACGGTGTGTGCTGATGTCAACGTGAGAAAATTTTTATAAGATCAATTTTACCCTTTTCAGTACTGAAATGACATCTTTAACCTCATTGACTAATGAGGAATTACAAAACTACCCTATACTTATTATAAATGATAATATAGTTTATTTATATAACAATGCATATATATATATATATACACACACACTCTCTCGGCGGCCATGGCTTACTAGTCCGAATGGACTCGGGGGTGAAGCCTACAAGACCTTCTTCAACGTCTCGTTGATCATAAAGTTATTCATTTTCACCGCCAATCAAGCGATTCTTGAGGCCATGAACGATTCGATGCTCGTCCACGTCATCTATTTTGACATGGCGGTCACTGGGGTTCGTTAATGAAAGTGCTCAAGGATCAAACCAGTCACCCGATTCTTAGAATCACTGCTGTTGGGTTGTGCGTTTGGTATTTGGATTTGAATACTGTAACGACGATTGGGTTGTGCGTTTGGGCAGGTGAATGGTGTTCCAATTTGACGCGCGAACTCGCCGGATTCTGCTAGTCCTCATCAATTCTGCAGATTGGTATTCCGATTTGACCCCGATTGATGACTACTCAGCAATTTTGCAGATGTCTCCGTCCATGGTGGATTATGATGACCGGGCGAGGAGCGGTTGATGGTGACGGAGTTGGATCTTCGTTCGAAGCTCGAAGGCGGTGATGATCTGGTCACAGTTTGGGCTTGATATGATTTGGGTTTTGATGTCGAATTTTTTGGCATCACCACCATCATAGGCGGCGTACGTAAGTCACGAGAACGGGTTGAACTGCTTTGGTGTTAGAGAATGGTCGATCGAGGTGAAGCGATCAGCCACGTCGAACCCACAACCCCTGGCAAAGAAGCAGTCCAGCGACCAAGCTCTGACCCGAGAATCTGACAAAATTCTCCGGCGAAGAGTCTGGATTGTAGCAGCGATTGGCCATGGAGACGAGTTTTTGACAAGGGATTCGGAGACGAGTTTAACACAAATGGGCTTTGGTTGGTTCTCTAACCTTGATTCGAGAAAGAGGGAGGAAGAGAGTAGTTAGAGAAACACTGATCTGTCGTCATTTTGCCATGATCATCTCTGCTTCGTCGGTTCTGGGTTAGGAAGATGGATACTACAAAGGCGATGCCGTTTTGACTTCGCTGAAATCTGATGAGCTAAACCTAGGTCGTCTCGAGCCATATGAACCCGACGTGCAACTCCAAGGTTTCGTCGACGTCGACCGAGTCGAACTCGGTGGTGATGCACTGATGCGGCCGGGTTCAATGTTGACTCATCCGAGTTGGACTCGGGGTGAAGCAGATGCGATCTCAAGCGTCGTTGCCGGAGACCAACGGTGGCGGCGATGAACAAGCGGTGGTCGGCCGAACACGCTGAGGCCTAGAAGTATGTATGGTGGGTTGTCTCTGGTACTTCACTCTGACTCGCCCAAAGACTTCATTTGCTGTTGGACCTCTTTGTTTCATGGTTTGAAGAGCTTGCTCTCTCTACATATTAGAGCAGGGTATTTTAGTCTTTTAGCTTTATATACAATTTATTTATAAATAATAATATATCATTGATGGGCAAAATTGTAAAATCACATAACTCTATTAATAAAGTAGACGGCAGTTAAATACAGGAGAGGTAGGTGGGATATTGAAACCTAGAGAAAGTGTACGAGGGATATAGTCAAAGGGCAAGAGGTGTAGGTGAAATTAATCCTAAAAATAATAATAAACAAAAACAATATAAAACTAAGATTTAAGCATCTCACTCAAAATTAACATATTTAAAAACAAATATTTCATTAAAAATCTAAATATTAGATTGTGCAAATATTTAGACAATCACATCAAAATCACGCAATGCTACTCCCATAATCAAAATTACTAATCCGAAGCACATGTAAAATCACAAAGGAAATTCAAGATCTGAATCCAAAACCGCACAATGTTAATCCTATAATCCAAAATGCTAAACCCATACACATCAAAATCACAAATGAAATCCAAGATCCAATCCAAAAAAGGAAGCCAAATTGCAATAAATGTGAATCCTGCAAAAAATAAATAAATACATAAAAGAAGGAAAAAAATATAGAATTTGAAGACATATAAATTTTTTAAAGAGTTCTCATAATATAATAGTGGCATTTTTATGGTAATGGTCATGATTGAATTTGAAAGGTGAACTACGTGCTTCATATCCTTTCAATCTTTTCCATGCATTTCTTTTCAAATTGTAGAATTTATTATAATATAATAAGGGTATACTCACCTTTTTTTACTCATTTGTAATAGTTACATTATTATAATGTCTAGAAAAGTTGATTGATTTAAATAATAAATCAATAAAATTTTGATAATTGTTAAAAGACTCAAGAACCTAAGTTGCAATTAATATCTTCTGTTCTGAATTAAAGTATAAACCATTGTATTCAAGCAAGTAAGTTTTCATAAACGCACCCCTTTTTGAATTTTCTAAACACTATAGCTTTGTGTAACAAAATTAATTACTATCAACACTCAGTGTTAGTTTTCATGGAGTCGTCTGTTAATTTTTTCCATTTTATTTATAGATGTGATTCAAAATTAATAAGAGACAATTTATAATAAAAAAAATAATGGACAAACAAAAATTCAATTCTGTTTTTTTTTTTTTTTTTTTGAAAATTACAAACAAAAATTCATGTGACCGGTTTATATGGGAATAAATACAAAAAACTCCCAACCTACAAGAGAACCAAGTGGAGAAGAAGAAATTTGACAACTGGAAAGATAATTATGTTAAATGAAATATACCCATCTTATAATAGGTAAAATGAATGGAAGAAAGAACAAGTTTAACCAAATACCTCACTAAAACTATCAGCAATATATGCATGCCCATCTTGATAGTGTCCCTTCTCTGGTTTTGCAAGCCAATTTTAACAAAGAATGTCTTTATAAGTTGAGTATCTCATTGATTATTTAATCCTAATTTACATCCCTTCGTCATATTACCATTAATTTAAACAATATTTTCATCCGTCCAAAGCGAATGAATGAAAGAGAGACAAATGAACTATAATAGAAGTATTAAATTAAATACTAATCTAAATTATATAAGTTTTAAATTAAAATATTATTTTGGATAGAATAATGGAAGAAACACAAATGAACTATAATATTTTAATAACTTCAGGGCTTCGTGGAATTAGTCGAGGTACGCGCAAGCTGGCCCAGACACCACGATTATCAAAAAATAAAATAAAACTATAATATTTTAAGTTAAATACTAACCTAAATTATTCAAGTTTTAAATTACAATATTATTCTCTATAAATTACGTATTATAAAGCCTATTTTAGTCTCTCTATTAAAAGAAAGAAATACACAATCTTTTCAAAATGTCTCATCCATCCCTTATTATCTTCCTTCATCTAATTTTTTTTTTATTTCCTACCAATTAAAGCATAAGAGTAAGAATGCTAAAGTAGGAGTTCCGACATTAGATCTTTCTGAAGTCCCAACCCAATCCCACCTTTTAACACAAATTCTCCCAATTTCTCAATTTCGGGTTGGTGGTTAACAAAATCTATTCCCCTTGTCTCTCTGATTTATGTTTCCAATGTCCATAATTAGATCTCGTTTAGCTCTCTATATTTTTCAGTATTTTTTTTATATATGCCTCTGTTCAAGCATGATTAATATATTAAATCTATCACTAACCGACCTATCTCCTTCAATGAAGAGAAATAAAACTTATTTTAATTCATAATTTTGATTCAAACAACTACTACACCTTTTATTATGATGGTTTCTCTCGATAAAAAAATAATAATAATAAATTAAAAAAATAAAATAAAATAAAAAAACCAAGACCATCTATGATTAATTTTATTTTTTATAAGGTAAAGTAGTCTAAATTAGAGCAAGAAAGTCAGAGAGAGCGCGGAGGAGACAGCACGCGAAGACAATTGCATTCGAAATGTCTTTGATTTCTTATACACAATAGCCTCTTCTATTTTCTTCTAGATTTTATAGATTTTGCCCTTTTATTCACATTCATTAATGATCGCGTTTAGTGTAGTTTATAACCATTTTTTGTATGCACATTCATTGATCAATACCATTCATTGACCGTGTTTCGTGTAGTTTAGGTTTTTTTGAAATACTGGTATGTTAGTCTTCTACCATTTTCCATCTCTATATTACTAAAATTTATCAATCCCGAGCCGAAAAGCTACCAATTGTTGGATAATTTAGGTATTTATAAAAAATAAAAAATATATAAAGGTATAATACTTTTCAATAAGGCAAATACATCGTGATTACTCCACTATTTTTCTTTTCTTTATATTCTTAGGCTCCATTTGTTTGGATGTAAAATATTTATTAAAAATATATTTTTTTATTTTTTAGTGTTTGATTGTGTAAAATATTTATGAATAAAAAAACTTAAATTCTAACAAAAATAAATTACCAATTATTTTATACGTTCCGTTTGATGAACTCTATCTCAACCTCCTAACTTAGGCCTTTGCCAAACACTAAAAAATAAAAAATTTATAGTAAAATATTTTAGGTTGAAAGAAAAATTATTAAATTATTTATTTATTTATTATAAATAGAGCAGACAGAATTCCATTGGACTAATTCAGGACTTTACCATAGATTTTAACTCTATCTATCCTACAACCATATCAAGATAAATAATATTGAATGTGTCATTACAAATGGAATCTTAGTGTCTACCTTTTATCTTATCTCCCACTAATCATGATTAAGCATAGCAAACAGTCACTGGCACAATTATAAGTGGAATTGTAATTTTAATATGGAAATTTTCAAAAATCCAAACCCTTAAATAAAACAAAATAATTCCTTCAAAATAAGAAAAGGAGAGAGCAATTAATTCATTCTTGTATCAAGTGAAGAGTTTCTTTGATTTTAATTCCAATCCATAAATACTCCTCTAATTCACCACACCAACATGCTCTAACATATACTTATCACTGGGTCATTTATTCATTTGTTGTTATAAGCATCTCCTCCCTCAAGGGAGAAGTGGTTCATGTAAATTCAGAATTCATGAAAAAACAGTCAGGACTAGATCAATCTAAAAAAAGGACTCACCTTTACGTCCATGTGGCGGTGGAATGCAGTAATCATGATCTCTTCTTTTCTTTTTCTTGTTGTGAAAGCAAAAGTTAAGCGAGGTGCAAAAGCAGTTAGTTGATTTTAATTGTGATTAACTCTTTTTCTGACCTAGATCTAATTATTAGGTCAACTTGCTCAATTTATGATTGATTAAATTAGTTGATCAATTTAAACATCCACCTTTACAAATATATGTAAAATAAAGCAAGTTAGAGTTAGAGAGATTGTACCAGGATTTTTAGCGAGGAAACTCCAGTTGATAAAATACATCAACTGTTTGTATGGGAAAAATCTCGTGGACTTTCAGTCCAAAGTAAACCAATCCACTATGTTTGAAACAAAGTATGCCGAACTTTGACTCTGGCTCACACCCAATTGTTCTACCAAACACCAATTGTTGACAATCCTCAAGTTTTGCGACTGCCTGTCCAACAACAACTTGACCTTAGGCTTATGCTTGATATTTGTAGAAAAGTAGCAGGTAGATTAGACAACACTCCTCGAATGCTCCAACCCTTTTAAAGTGTGATCACTTTTACTTATGTTCTTCAAGATCTAAACTCGATTGTAGAAGAATTAAATCCTGCTTCTCATCTAGAATATCTGAATCTTCATTATAGCTCCAATTCCGATGAGATAAAGAACAACACAACTAAATCACTCATGAATATATGTGTATGCTCTCAAAAATAAATTCAGAATAATCATATCTGATTTTCTCTCTCTAAAGGCTTTCTCACTATATAGAATTGATTTTCCCTAAAGCCGTGAATAAACCAATGTATATGACATGGTTTATATAGAGTTTATAAAGTCCTAATCCCTCTAAAAATATGCAAAATTTCGTGCACATGACTTAGAAAGAAGTTGGGATCAAAAAAGAAACATTCAGAAGAAGGAAACTAAAATCAGAATGCTACCAGGAGACCTTGAACAGTTTAAGAGGGGCTGAACTGGTTCAAGAAGGCCAGTAATGAATCCCATGGATTCTTGAACCGGTTCAGCCTCCCTAAACCGGTTCAAAAAGGCCAGCCTTGAAATTCTTTGCAGTTCTACTGATATTGAACATGTTCGATAAATCTTGAACCAGTTCAAGATAGACAGAATGTCAAAACTTGTTTCAAACCTTTCAAAACCCTTCCTAAATGTTCTCACTACCTCTCAAACCTTCTTAGAGCATTAGTCTCATCATCATGGAGTGTAGTATATCATGAACACTTAACCTTCTTCAAATCCGCATCCGAACTTCAATCTTTGAAATTTTCAGCCGAAAAATTACAACTCGATCGGACTTGTTTTGTCAATGAAATTAGCCAATTATAAAATATATATTTCACAGTCTCCCCCTTTTGCAATTTCGTGATAAAACCCTAAAAACAATTCAGCAACCTACCCAAGCAGGAAAGTAAATTACAATGATTGTTAAAGGAAATAAAACCACGAAATTTTTTTTGAACATCATGAAGCTTCAACACATATAACAACCTGTAATCTGCACATTAGCTCAAACACAACTACACGTGAAGCTTAATCAAGAAAAAAAACACACAAGCATAAAATAACACATTTTAATGCATGAATATCAACGTAATATGTAAACACATGCAATGATCAAAGTTCTCCTCCTCAGTGCAAAAAGTTCTCCCCTTTAATGCAAAAGAAGCAAAAGAATTGCTAAAGAAATTTCTCCCTCTAAATGATAAGACTTTGAACCTCTACCCCCCTTATTGTCACAAATTAATAAAGGTCTTAAGGAAGAAAAATCCTAGAAGAAGGAAGCAACCACCCATATAAATCTTGTAAATGGAAACCAATGAGAATGTAGACTCCACAAGATTATATGTATCAACGGAAATAACCCAGATCAAATCAATTAAGTTCCACAAACTTAGTAACTGTAGTAAAATCACCACCAAGTTCCAAAAACATATGATCTGTCAATTGTTCAGATTTCAGATAATAAATCAATGATATCTCATATCCTTATAAATCAAATAATCAACATGTGCAAAACATAATTTTTTTTATCTCTCTTTATACTCCATTTCTCTTTATGCACATTCGCAACTTTCACGCTTATGAGCAGCCGGTTCTTTCCCTTATTCCTATTTGTTTCGAGTCAAGGTAGTTTTTGGACAAATCCCAAAGGTAGCCTTTTCCATCTCACCTTTTCTAAAACAACAAATTTTTCTTTCTTTTTCGAAAAAAAAAAAATTTATTCCAAGTTGTTTGTTAATTTTCTTTTCTTTTCATTCTTTTGGTCTAAAACATATAAATTAAGTTTAAATTACAAGACAATGATCAATCATATTAACATTATCTTTGACCACAACAATAAAATCTCAAGTAAATGTACTATCAATGATTCATTTACTATACAAAATAAGTAAGCAAAACCAATTTCATCAATTCATAGCCATTGTATGTTTTCCACAGATAATTCATGTGCCATTAAACTCCTAGTGTTCAATATACTTAATCAATATGGTTTGCTTAACTTCCAAAAACATAATCTTGACTCTCAAGATATGCATAAAAATCTTTTCTAGACTATGTCTTTGTAATGCATCTACTCAATACAACAGACACCAATAGATTTCCTAAAATGAGAAAACTTAGGAGCATCTAATGGTTTAGTGAGAATATCAGCAAAATTTTGATTAGTATGCACTTTTTCCAAAGACACAACATTTTGTTCAACAAGTTCCCTAAGAAAGTGATGTCGAATGTCAATATGCTTAGTCCTAGAATGTAAAACTGGATATTTTGAAATATTAATTGTACTAGTATTATCATAAAAGATAGCAATAGTACCTTGATCAACTCCATAATCTAGAAGTATCTGTTTTATCCAAAGCAATTGTGTGCAACAAGTTCTAGCAGCAATATATTCAGCTTCACAAGATGATAAAGATATGCAATTTTACTTCTTGCTGTACCATGAAACAAGGTTAGTACCAACATAGAAACAACCACCTAAAGTACTCTTTCTATTATCCTTGTTACCAACCCAATCAACATCAGTATAGCCTGCAATCTCAGAGTTAGACTCACAAGAATAACGCATTCCATAATTTAATGTATTAAAGATAACGAATAATGCGCTTGACTGCAAGAATGTGTTGTTCTCTAGGATCAGCTTGATACCTAGCACAAACATTTACACTAAATGAAATATCTGGCCTAATTATTACCAAATACAACAAGCTACCAATCATACTCCTATACACGAATTGATCAACTTTGTTAGGATAAAAGTCTCTATCCAATTTGGATGAAGTACTCATAGGAGTTTGAATATGCTTTGAATCTTTAATACCAAACTTCTTAACTAACTCCTTTACATATTTTGATTGAGATATGAAAATCTCATCATCAAGTTGTTTCACTTGGAGACCTATAAATAAAGCCAATTCACCTACCATGCTCATTTCAAAAGTGTTACTCATATCTTTAGAAAAAGTATGAACAAGGTTATCATATGTAGCACCAAAAACAATATCATCCACATAGATTTGAGTAACAAGAAAATCTTTTCCTTTCTTGAAAATAAATAATGTTTTATCCGTTCCTCCTCTTCTAAAGCCCTTGTGCAATAGATAAGAACACTGCAAGAAAATAGGTTTTTAGTGACAGTCAAATCCGTCACTAAAAGCCCTTAAACCGTCACTAAAAATCAAAATCGTCCGTCACTAGTCACGGCATCGCAAAAGATCTTTAGTGACGAAAAAATGACTATCATAAAAAAAAAAAGGTCATTAGTGACGGTAGTTACTGTCCCAAATAATCCCATCACTAAAAGTTATTAGGGACAGAATGTACCATCACTAATAAGTTATATATTAGGGACAATTTTTGGGCTATCACTAATACGTAAACTATTCGTGACAGTATTTACCATCCCTAGTAACTTTTTTTTTTTTTTTTTTTTTTTTTTTTTTTTTTTTTTATCCCAATTGTGACAACTAGAAACCGTCCCAAATACCACTTTTTTTTTTTTTTGGCCCAGCTATAATTGTATGTTTTTATTTTTTTTCTTGTCAGCTTCTTTATAATATGAAAATTCAAAGCATTATATATATATGACTGGATAGTAACCCACAAAATATTATACGACATGCAGCATAAATAAATTGATATCAAAAGCATATGACATGTAGAATATAAAAATAAACTTTCAACCTCTTCCAACATGTTCAAAAATCAAAGCATCATTTTAAACTAAATGCAAAAACATCCGAATAAAGCCCAATAGAATCTGTAGTTCAAAGACAAAAAGGGCTAGATATAAGCTAGTCATTATATAGCTTCAAAATCTGTTGCTGCTGCTGAAGCATCTTTTCAATTCTTTTTATATATTTCCGCAAACTTTTTACTTCCACCTTCAGTTGTGCATTATTTTCCTCAACAATTTTTGCTCTTTTACAATGAGGATGCACGTTGACGGCTTAGAATCACGAAACCATGTCCGACCCATGCATCATTT
The DNA here is from genome assembly GCF_030987335.1 of Cornus florida. Taxonomy (NCBI): domain Eukaryota; kingdom Viridiplantae; phylum Streptophyta; class Magnoliopsida; order Cornales; family Cornaceae; genus Cornus; species Cornus florida. Next base: position 30,710,644 of record NW_026775572.1, read on the forward strand.
CATCCTGCAATTGACATATAAGTCTTATAATTGAGAATTGAGATACAAATTAAGGAGAAAAAGACTTGTACCAGAAAATAATAAAGGCTAAACTGATCACATTAAGAAAAAGATATTTTAATGAGTTTGAGGGGAAGTATCTTAATAAAACAATGCTCAAACTTGGTTTTTTTAATGAATTTTTATCGCGAGTTTGCAAATTCTCTCTATATCTCTTTCTCCCTCTTTGTTTTTGTTATTCTCAATCTCTCTGTCTTTCTAGCCTATCTCTTTCAATCTAACTTTTCACTCCTCTCATATGCCATCTGACCTTCTAACCTGACCTCATCTTCTCATTCTCATCCCCTTCTTTCATTCTAGTTTTATATCAGTTTGGTATGACAACACTTTCTGTCCTACATCACAAACCTATTAGCATTTGTTTACCGCAATTTTTATTTCAAACAATATATATTTTATTCCTATCACTATTTATTCTTTCAATTAATTTAAATCTTGTTTCTTCTTTAGAACTAGTTTTATGATAAATTTACAAGTTACTACAAGAGACTTATTTGAGACAAGTTAATCCTAGATGTCAGCAACTGCATGCAATTCAAAAACAACATAACAAATAAAGTCCCACTAGAATAACAAGGCTATGAATATAGGTATTAAATTATACCATCTCTTGGAATAATTTTTTTGAAAATAAAGGCCAATTAAAATTGGGTAAACTTCTTCAGTTGAACCTGGTCCTGCTACATTTTGGTTTGGGAAAGTGTCCATTAAATATATTTTTTTATTTTCTATCCAACTTTTCTTCCTCAGATAGGGGGAGAAAGAGGAAAAAACTCAAGAATATAAAGGAAGAATTATCAATTATCTGATCTTGATATTTAGGGGTTGTCTATGCTTCTAAATTATGAGTATAACTGAAAGTTAAATTGAGATTCTCATTGGGAAGTCCTCACCTCCATTGATTATGTGGAGTAATGGATATTATAGATAAACATCAAACATGAAACTTGCACTATGTTGGCGTGCCTTCTTAATAAAATGAATTTGAAGGAATTATATATAGAAAAATGTTATTCTCAAGAGTTTTTTTAATCCATATCCATATTCCTCCCACCACTTGTATAACAGTGAAGGAACATAAATACAACATTTTAAACTGTGGAAATAATGCCTATTTTGTGTACATATCCAATTATTAGTCATTTCTTGGATTTTCCCTTTTTATTTACTATTTCTGGTTGATTGAAGATTTGGTAACCAATTATCTCTATAGTTAATACAATGTGCAAATATCTAAAAGGAAAGAGTAGGGTTAAAGAATTCAATAATTATTGGTTTTCAAATAAAAAATATCTCTCGTATTACAAAGAATTAGCTCAACCATTACAATAGATATTATTACTGCTGATAGTGTACGAATATTATGTACGTTACACTGATTAATGCTCATTTCAGGGTATCAATCATATATCACCTAAAAATGAACTCCAAAATTTTTGCCTCATAAAAGGGTGAAAAAAAATGAAACATTATTCCTAAATGGTCCTTTGATGCAGGTTTTGTCTAAAAAGGTAAAGCAAATCAATACTTTTAAAATAAAAAACATAATAAAAAAAAAATCTCATATAGCACAATAATAATAAAAAAAAATATAACAGCTTGGAGCAAAAAAAAAAAAAAAAAACCAGCACCACCCTACATCTAGAAGACAAACAGCAGAAGATATGGTGGATCAAAGAACCATGACACATACCAAGAAGAGATGCTGGCAGAAGCAGAACAATAGAACCAATCTGATACAAAGACACCCATTCCACATGAACACCAAAATAATGACCCTACAAGTGGAAAGAGCCAAATCCCTTGTTTCATCAGGAAAAAAATTAAATTAAACAAAATAAAAATGAAACCTGTAATTATATCACAGAAATACATAATGAGACTGAAGTGGTTAAGTATCAAAATCTTTTAAATCCTTCTAACCATTAATTTCAGTAACAAAACATATAAGGATCTTTTTTTTGTTACAAGATCCATAACTGTTAACTGGAAATCAGGCTAGCTTCTTGGATTCTTGCCTCAAAACAGTATATTAGGCTTACTTTTGTAAAATTTAAGTTTTTTTTTTCATAGAATGAGCTACCAAGATGCAAGTACAACGGGCAAACTTTGTCTACATTCCCCTATAAAATATTAGACTTATATTTCTAGTACAAGAGGTGGACCATAATGAGAAGAAACGTTCCCTAAGACATGAGAAAAAATGAATAAAGAACAAAATGGTAATACTTTTTATCTTTCATTTGTAGGGGCAACATATACTTACTGGGGACCAAAAGAAGAAGACCTCTTCCCAGAGAACGACAACCTTTAAAAATGTCAGGACGTAATAAAGCCATATAACCATCTTAGTCACACTTTTTTTAGCATACTCCAAACCAGCTAGAGAATGGACAGGCAAAAAAATATGATTAAAACAAAATGTCCAAATACATAAACTTACTACGAAGGAGGGGGACTTTGTAAGCCCTTTTTTTTTTTTTTTTGTGTGTTGTTAAATACTCAAAGCCATCTTCCAGAAACATTAAAAATAAAAGAAATCACATGTCACTGTCTAATTTGACTATTCTTGATTTGAGGTGAGGGGAAACATGTTCACAAAACTTTACAAACTTATTTCAAATCCAAATTATAAAACAAATCTAATGAAGGTTCATGACAGCGTTCTTTTGTAATATCAAGTTAGAAAACTAAAGATTACTTAGGCATCTAACTATTTCTGCAAGCAAAATACTTTTTTCCAAAAAAAAAAGAAGAAAAAAAGAGGTAGATATTTCATTCATCTCAATTTTTTGATTAGTCATGATAATTAGATCATACTGGAAATTTTATTAATGGTAATCAATCTCCACACAACACAATCCAATAACAGTGGACGATTTGTATCCCTTGGGCATATTTCTGTGTTTGATGATTGTAGCATACTGAAGAGAGAGAGAGAAGAAGAAGAAGAAAAAAAAAAAAGGAAATGGTTTTGAGAAGTAGATAATATACCAATTTTGCTCGGGCAGTTTGTAATATGGTTTTTACTTGCACAAAATTGAGAGAATTCATGCCAGTAAGATTGCGAACAGGACCAGTCAGTTTATTATTGGACAAGTACCTTAAAGTGGACAATTAAAAGCCTCTATTGGTAAACAAAAAAAGAAAATGCAGGATAATGAGGAATTCCTAAAAAAAACAAGTATAGAGGCTTAAGTTGATGAGTTTTTTCTTGTCTACTTACAGCTCACTGAAATGCGAGAGGTTGTTAAAGACTCAAGTATGAAAAAATGTAGGTGCAGCATCATCTTAAAGACTCAAATGTATAAATCTTGTAACTGGACAATTCAATGAAACTTACAAATGCATTAGGTCCATGTTTAAGCTAAAAAGCTGGGATGGGATTTTACCAGAAAGCTGATTTATTCCAAAATGACTGTAAATAACAAATGGAAGCTTAGGTAAGAAAACAAATTAAAGTAAGAGAAGAACTAATTTAGATAAGTTACCTGTAAGCTTACTATCAACTACATCCAACCAATATAGTTTTGATAAGTTTCCAATGGAAGGTGGTATTGATCCGGTGAAGCTATTGGAATTTAGATACTAGTAGAATACAGAAGGACGATTAATTGGAATATAGAAAAGGGACTGCACTGGAAAAAGTTAATCAAAATCTTGTGTACTAGCACATTTCAACTAGAAAATGTGGAGCGTTCACATGTAAAAGCATATAAATCATATCAACCAAGATAATGAATATTTTGATGCAAGATTAATTAATGAATACTAAATAGATCCTTCAATAAATTCTGACAATCTCTTAAATGACTACAGCCTTTGTCAATGGAGAAGCAATTGAATGAGGTCATATAGAAAAGATATTGCAGGAGCTACATGATGCAAAGGAAATGAGTAGTATGTTGTGCTAGCTTCAATTGCTTTAGGCTCATTTTTTGTGGGATATGGGTAGATGGGTGTGCAATCAGGTCACAGTCTTATGTTAAATTTCAAAAAGCGTCAAATTTTACTAATTTTTCTTATGAGGTAACAAATTCTTTTGAAGACATCCAAACCAATAACCCATGAGATAACAAGATATATCTTCAAATCCATGCATAAAACTAACAGTGAATTCAAGATGCATCAATATATTAAACAACAAATAGATTTCAAAGGTTATTACATAATCCCTAGTCTCCTAGATATGTAATAACCTTTCCAAATCTGCAATTTCACTAGCAACTTTGAAACCCTAGAATATGTATTTGCATAAAAAAACTACAGAAAGATCCAAAAAAAAATTAAATAAAACTACTCTTAATAAAAAAAATCAAAACTAATAGATACATATATAGAAAGAGATAGACGAACCTTGATTTTGTGCTCCAAATTGAGGTGTATAGCCGTCTAAAATTCGAATTTGTCGTGTCCAAACCAGAGGGAGAACTCAAATAGAGAGGCGAACCATAGAGAGAACTCGAATAGGGAGGCAATATCGAAGCTACAACATAATCTTGTCGGCATCTTCTTCTTTTAGAGAGAGAGAGCATAGAGAGAAAGATAGGGCTTCGACGAGAGAGAGAGCAAAGAGAGAAAGTTAAGGCTCGGACGAGAGAGAGAGAGCAGAGTTGTGTAGAAGAACATAGAGTTTCGAAGCGAGAGAGAGAGCAGAGTTGTGCAGAGGGTTCTGCGTGGGCAATAATATATATACCTAAGGATAAAAACTACGTCATTTTTTAAGGTCACATTAGTCACAGTGCATTTACCGTCCCTAAAGACTAAATTTTAATTATGTTTTCTATTAAAAAAATTCATTTATCTGGCGCTAAGTTTCCGCTAGCAGCACAGAAGGGGGGAAATATTATTTAGGCCTTTAGTCCCGGTAATTAAAGCCCATGCCCAAAAATAGGGGCTTTAGGGACAGTTTTTTGTACTGTCCCTAAAAGTCTGTCACTAATAACCCTTTTTCTTGTAATGGAAGTTAACTTCTCATACCATGCTCTATGTACTTGTTTTAACCCACAAAGAGCCTTTTTAAGATAAAAAAACAAAATCAGGATTATGTGGATTAGTAAAACCTTTTGGTTGTGCTACAAAAAAATTTTCCTACAAAATACCATTAAGAAAAGCACTTTTAACATCCATTTGAAACAATTTGAATTTAAAGTGACATGCAAGAGCAAAAAGAAGTCGAATAGACTCAAGTCTAGCAACAGGAGCAAAAGTCTCATCAAAATCAATTCCTTCAACTTGAGTGTATCCTTGTGCAACTAATCTAGCTTTATTTCTCATCACAAGACCATGTTCATCAAGTTTATTTTTAAAGATTATCCATTTAGTCCCTATGATGTTAACATCACTAAGTCGAGGCACTAATTCCCAAACATCATTCTTCACAAATTGAAGCAATTTTTCTTGCATAGCCATAAGCCAATTAGAACTTTGAAAAGCTTCATCAACATTCTTAGGTTCAAATTGAGCCATGTGACATGAGTATACTATATTATCTACAATGCATGAGCATCCTACATCATCACGGACTGCACTCCTAGTACCATGCTTATCCCATGGACCTATCACATTGTTAATTGGATGACTCAATCTAACTCTAGAACTGCTAGATGTGGGAATATCAAGAGATGGTGCAAGAATTCCTATAGGTTCATTAATGGTGACCTTTAATTTCCCATCCTCATCTTCTTCAACCTCTTCACCTTCTCCACCTAAATCATCAACTCTTTCTTTCTCAAGAATTGTAGGTTCTTTCCTTTCACCTGCAATTTCAAAATTAGTTCTTCTTCATCAAGTTGAGACGAGGTCATCTTAGATTTCGTATCATCAAATACAACATTTATAGACTCCATGACCACTTTGGTTCTAAGATTAAAAACCCTATAAGCTCGACTTGTTTGTAAATAACCCAAAAACACACCTTCATCACTTCCAGAGTCAAAATTTCCCGAGTGTTCCCTATCTCTAAGGATATAACATTTACTTTCAAAGACTCTAAAATATTTAATAGTGGGCTTTCTATTATACCACAATTCATATGAAGTCTTGTTAGTTTCAGGCCTAAGATAAACTCTACTTAGGATGTGACAAGCAGTACATACCGATTCAGCCTAAAAGTGACTAGCAATTTTATTCTCGTGAAGCATAGTATGAGCCATACCTGCGATTGTCCTATTTTTTTTTTCCACTACACCATTCTGTTGTAGTGTTTTAGGTACTGAAAATTCATACTTAATGCCATTCTTATCATAATATTCAATAAATTCCTTAGATTTGAATTCACCTCCATTGTCACTTCTAATCCGATTAATTCGATATCTCTTCTCATTTTGAATAAGTTAGCAAATAGACCTAAAATTCACAAAAGTATCATATTTTTCTCTTAAATATGCAACAAAAGTAAATCTAGAAAAATCATCAACCATAACAAGCATATATCTTTTTCCTCCAATGTTATCAAGTGTTATGCGATCCATCAAATCCATATGAATCAATTCTAAAGGTCGAGAAGTGACTTTATGAATAATTCTCTTATGTGACACTCTAGTTTGTTTTCCTAATTGACATGAACCACATATTTCATTCTTAGGCATCTTCAATTTAGGCAAACCTCAAAAAAGATCATTGTTAGACAAATTTACTAAGTCATTAAAATTCACATGTCCAAGTCTTTTATGCCACAGAACTACCTCATCAGTAACTGCAGAAAAGCACATCAATAAAGGATCTGAAAATACAACATAGCAATTATCAGAAGTTCTAGTTCCTTTCAAGATACATTCACCTTTTTTCATTAGTTATGAAACACCCTTGTTGAGTAAAATTGACTTGAAATTCCTCATCACAAATTTGACTAATACTCAACAGATTATTAGCTAAACTTTTAACATATAGAACATTTTTTAACTCCCCAATTCCTGAAAATTTGATCTTACCTTTACCACTTACAGTAGAAGCATTACCATCACCAAAAGTAACAGTACCAGCTAAGCAATCCTTAAAAGTGGTAAATAATGTTCTATCTCCTGTCATATGCCTAAAATAAGCACTATCAAAATACCAACCACATGGACCAAGTGTTCTAAGTGTTGTGTTCATGACAAGGCATTTAAAATTCTCTTTCTTTACCTAAACAATTTTAGATTCATTATGCAATAATTTCCCTATTGTTCTAGGCAAAGTGTCACAAGGCTCAATAGTCCTGATCCTCTTCTTCTTCAAATTTGAACTCTCTAGATTTTTCAATTTCTTTCCTAATTCAATTTTTCTTTTCTGACATTTATACTTAATATACCCTTTTTCATCATAAAAATGACATATTGAAATAAGTTTAGGAGAATTAGAAATAACACAAGATTTGGTTTTAACTTCTACAAAAATATCTTTCGATTTTTGAAAATACAAATCCTTTGAAGTTGATGTCAAATCTTTGTTATGACTAATATTCTCGGCCAGTCCTTTCAAGTTATCGATTTTGCAAGTGTTAATATCAATTTTCCGAACAGACTATTTTGACTTAACAAATTCACGACTTAAATTATCAATTGTAAGTTCCAGTAATTTATTAAACAAATTTACCTTCTTAAGTTCCTTTTCCAAAAAATAAATCTTATGAAGAAGATTCAAATTTTTATGGTCAATTTCTTCCAAATTCTTATTAGAGACAGAAATTTCTAACTTATAATATCTCTATCAAGTTCAGCAAGATTCAATTTCTCTAACAGATTTTCAAAATCCTTTTTAAACTTTGACCACTCAATTTGTATGCTTGTGATAGAATCAAAAATATGAGGTAAAGACAATACATCAATAGATGAATTTTCAAACATAATGCAAAGAATCAACAATAAATTAACAAATATGATCTACTCTGTATATCGAGTAACCCTCTCTGATACCAAATTGTAAAAACAAGAGTTATGCGGGGTGCGAAAACAGTCAGTTGATTTTAATTGTGATTAACTCCTTTTCTGACCTAGATCTGATTATTAGGTCAACTTGCTCAATTTATGATTGATTAAATTAGTTGATTAATTTAAACATCCACAATCACAAATATATGTAAAATAAAGTAAGTTAGGGTTAGAAAAATTACACCAGGATTTTTAGCAAGGAAATCCCAGTTGATAAAATACGTCAACTGTTTGCATGGGAAAAACCTCGTGGACTTTCAGTTCAAAGTAAATCGATCCATTATGTTTGAAATAAAGTATACCAAACTTTGACTCTGGCTCACACCCTATCGTTCTACTGACAATCCTCTGGCTTTACGACTCCTTGTCCAACAGCAACTTGACCTCTGGCTTATGCTTGATATTTGTAGAAGAGTAGTAGGTAGATAAGACAACACTCCTCGAATGCTCCAACCCTTTCAAAGTGTGATCGTTTTTACTTCTATTCTTCAAGATCTGAACTTGATTGTAGAAGAATTAAATTCTGCATCTCATCTGGAATATCTGAATCTTTAGTATAGCTCCAATTCCGATGAGATAAAAAACAACACAACTAAATCACTCATGAATATCTGTGTGTGCTCTTAAAAATAAATTCAGAATAATCAGATCTGATTTTTTGAATTTTCTCTCTCTAAAGGCTTTCTCACAATATAAAATTGATTTTCCCTAAAGCCGTGAATAAACCAATGTATATGACATGGTTTATATAGAGTTTATAAAGTCCTAATCCCTCTGAAAATATGCAAAATTTCGTACATAGGACTTAGAAAGAAGTTGGGATCAAAAAGGAAACATTCAGAAGAAGGAAACTAAAATCAGAATACTACCAGGAGACCTTGAACCGATTCAGAGGGGCTGAACTGGTTCAAGAAGGCAGTAATGAATCCCATGGATTCTTGAACCGATTCAGCCTCCTTGAAACAGTTCAAGATGGCCAGTCTTGAAATTCTTTGCGGTTCTGCTGATGTTGAACCTGTTCGATAAATCTTGAACTAGTTCAAGATGGACAGAATGTAAAAATTTGTTCCAAACCTTTCAAAACCCTTCCTCAATGTTCTCATTACCTCTCAAACCTTTTCAGAGCATTAGTCTCATCATCTTGGAGTGTAGTATATTATGAACACTTGACCTTCTTCAAATCCGCATCCGAACTTTAATCTTTGAAATTTATAACCGAAAAATTACAACTCGATCGGACTTGTTTTGTCAATGAAATTAGCCAATTATAAAATATATATCTCACACTTGCAACAAATGAACAAAATATTCAAGATTGCAAGAATCAGTACCCCATCAACAGTAATTTCAATGACGAGGCCAGTTGAGATGCCCGATGAGCTTGACGAGGTGATGGAGATGTTGAGGATGACGGAGGCGGTGGGGTACTCCAATTCGACCGCGGCGAAGGCGTTGAACCCTCCGGAGGAGGTGGAGATGAAGAAAAAGTCGGCCGTGGCAGAGATGGCGAAGAGGTTGATGGAGCTTGAGTTGACGGCAGTGTTGGAGAAGTTGATGGAGCCGGAGTTGACGGCGAAGGAAGTGAAGTCGTCGGCGCTACGGGTGGCAGCAGTGGAAGGGGGAGGGGGAGATGTAGTAGAAGGTGTCAGATTAGATGGAAGCGGGGTAGTTGCTACCAGCAGGGGTGGCACCGCCGCCAGTGGTGGTGATGTGATGTTGGTGGATGGTGGGGATCTGGGAACCGGTGCTACCAAAAGCAAAAAAATAAAAATAAAAATTTTTTGGGTCAAACCCATTTAGGTTAGATAATACACAACTTAAGTTCAATAGTGCCGATGGACACTTGTCATGCACTGATTGGGTCACGTACTCAGGTTGGACAAACTTCATCAAACCTAGGTTGGATGCAAGTATTGTCCATTTTTTACTATCTTTTCTGTTCGGTAAAAAGGAAGAAAGAGGGTGGAAAGAAAATAGGAGGGAATGAACAAAATTCCTTCATTCGATAAGAAGGAGACACAGAGGGAAAGGATAATATGAGGGATATCTTATCCCTCATTCTTTACAAATTTTCATCCCCCCAACTTTGGGTGGAAGACAGGAGAGAAAACAAGTGGAGCTATTATAAAACTATTAAATTACAATATTATCCTTTCCAAATATTAGAAATTAAACCCTTCACATTTCATCTCACGCAAAAAAAAACTTATCAAGGTATGGATTGTTTGTTATATAATTTCCTTATTAGTAAAAAGGATAATTTAGAAGAAAAACTACACAGTCTACATAAAGAACCATACAATGCCATAAAGCATTTTTTTAGAACATATTTAGAACGAAAAAAAAAAAAAAAAACTCCATGTTCACACCTAGTACAAAAAACAGTAGTTACTTCACTAGTATTGTCATATATTGTAAGACTACAACTAGTGGTGCAAATAATTTTGAGTGTTCAGATCTCATGTTGTAATGCAAGTTAAATACAACGCAAATGGCTGAAAATAAGAATTTTAGTTTGACATGACTCTACTAGGATAATATTTATCAACAAAGTATGTAGATAGTGGGGTACATTTTTTTATATTATTATTCATGATAAAATATGATTATATATATATAATTAAAGCAAACAATGAATTAGGGTGAAATTAATGGTACTGTTTAAATGAGTAGTAAAGATGATGGCTATTTATCGGGGAAAAAAAAATAATGAAGGGTATAATGGTAAAAATAATTATAAATTCTCTCTTCCCTTCTCGCAACGAACAAAGGAATTTGGTAGGTTCTTCTTTTCTCTTCCATCCAATCGAACAAAACGAAGGAAGTCCATAATCTCTGCCCTTGGAATGTCTCATCATTCCCTTCTTCTCTCCCTACCATCCAATTTACTTCCTTCCTAACGAACCAGCTTTTATCTTTCTTTCCCACTAATCATGATTAAACAAAGGAAAAAATGTCGTTATTATTTGACATAATAATACTGTCATACCCAGTTATCACACAATCAATACACAATTTAAATGAAAGAAATTGTACTTCTAATATGGAATTAGAAAAATATATATATATCCAAACACTTAAATGAAACAAAATAAATATTTAAAAATAAGATAGAGTAATTAATTCATTCTATTTATTTGATTTTAATTGTACGTAGTCCATAATTATATCTCTAATTCAGCCCACTAACATGCTCTAATATATATACATATAACTTGGTCATTAAGTAAATTGGTATAACCTTTCCTCCTTTGGAGGGGAGGTGAGGAGTTTAAGCTTTATAATAAGCATTTATGGTATGTGTGATTATTTATCTAACCAAAAAATTTTTGAAAAAAAAACCTGTATAATAATTTTCCATAAGTCTAATACATTGTACTCCACTACCCTTTTTTTTTTACTGCTCTTATCTTCCCAGTAATCATGATTAAGCATAGCAAAAATTGCCTAGCGATAAATTCTCGATCACCCCACTTTGGTTGTAATGTTCATTGCCTCCACTATATAATCGGAAGAAGGAAAATCAGGTATGCTAAGAGAAATTGTCAAGTCCATTTGAGTTGTGTTTGCATTTATAAATATTTGTATTTCTTTAGTGAAACTTCTTATATTATACTTTTTGGAGTTGATCTAATGAATTATTGATTTTAAGTGCAGTTTAATCATCATGAAGACGTCGCTTTTGGTTATATTCTGCATGGGATTGGTGTTAGCATGCCTTCAAGCACATAGCAAAAGGCCTAAACCAGATGCACAGCCTATGGTTCGAAAATTAGATGAAATTAGCAATGAAAGTATTGAAGCTACAAATAATGATAAACAGCCAAGATCAACCGAATGACAGTACTGAAGCTTACAGTACACCTACTGGATCAGGTATAGAAACTCGGACTCGGGATCATCTTTATCCGACTAGGGATTGCCGTCCAGATCGTCCAGTTGATAATGTGTGTCATCACCATTAAACTGTTCTGAAGACATATATATATATACATATATTTATATAATAGAAGTATGCTTTGAATATATATGTATATCAGTCCATGGCAACTACTGCTTAATAATAAGCTGTGAAACTGCTTTGATGCTGCTTTGTGTGTTTGTGTTAAATCTATGTGTAAACATATATTATATGTGTGACAAAGTTGAGTTATGTTTAAAAATTTCAGCCCAACTCTAATTGTGAAAATCATATCGAATTCGTGTTGGTTTGGGATGACTCATCCAAGTTGCTACACTATGACAAGTATATTTTGTTGCAATCATATTGAAACGAAAGATAACCATTAGAGCTTTGTTCATATTTCTGCAATCGAAATTACTCTGTTTCGATTTACCTACTAATAATAATAATAACAAGATGAAAAACTACTCAGTTTTGGGTAATGAATTCTTAAAAAAATTACCAATAACAAATCACCCAACTCAACTCCCCTTTTGAATTCCAGTGCTTTCGCAGAATGCGAGAAGTACTAAACCAATTCTTTAAACTAGAAACTTTCTCATTTATTCCAACAACCCACAAAACGTACAGATGTTTTGATCAGAAAGAAACTGCTTAGGAAATTCGGTTTCGAATCCAAATCCAAATTTCTGAAATTTAAAAATTTTGTTGGGCAAATGAGGTAGAAAATGAGAGATCTTTGTGAATTTTGTAATTTTTTCCTAGGGTTTTTTTTTTTTTTTTTTTTTGCGAATTTTTTAGAAGCTCAATCATGGCAACTTTTGTAATTTATTATGATTTGTATATAGAAAGTATAAATAACATAAATTCAATAACAAAGGAGTCTTTCCTGCTTTTTGATGGGTGTTTTTTTTTAATTATTTTGAAAATTTTGGTAGGCAAATAAGTTTAAAAATGAAGGATCATTTTGACTTTCGAAAGTTTTTCATGAAGTCATTTATTAATATTTTAAAAGTCTATTGGGGGTACTTTTAAAATTATCAAAACTTATGTATAGAAAATACAAATAATACGAAATTTCATGTGGTGCCAATGTGGCTCGCCACTGCTTGTTGCCCACTATAACTCATTATTAAGAAGAAAAAAAAATGATTTTATAATCTCTCCCTTGGTTGTAATGTTCATTGCCACATTTTAGCAATGAATTTCATTCATCATTGAATGTTTGCCTCCATCTTGTAGCGACATCTTTTAAATCATGATTAATTATATTAATGACGATATGATATTGTCATCACCGGACATATTCAAACATTCTCTAGTGTGATTTAAGTGAAAGAAATTGTACTTCTAGTATGAAATTTTCAAAGAATACAAACCCAAAAATAAAACAAAATAATTAATTCAAATTAAGAAAAAGAGAGAGTAATTAATTCATTCTCAATATCAAGTGAAGAGCTTCTTTGATTTTAATTCTAGTCCATAATTACTTCTCTAATTCAGCATGCTAACATGCTGTAATAAATGCTCATCACTTGGACGTTCATTCATAGGATAAGGCCAATACATTGTGATTAGTACTCCACTAAATTTTTTTGTTTTTCTGGTGCTCTTTAGTGTCCACCTTTTATCTTACCTTCCCACTAATCACGATTAAACAAAGGAAAAATTATCATTAATGACATTATAATGCTGTCATCCCCAGTTATCACACAATCACTCGCACCATTTAAATGAAAGAAATTGTTCCAATATGGAATTTCAGAGAAATCCAAACACTTGAATGAAACAAAATTAAACAAAGCAAAAATTATCATTAATGACATTATGATGTTGTCATCCGCAGTTATCACACAATCACTCGCACCATTTAAATGAAAGAAATTGTTCCAATATGGAACTCCAGCGAAATCCAAACAAAATAAATCTTTCAAAGAGAGTAATTAATTCGTTCTCTATATGAAGTGAAATGTTTATTTGATTTTAACCATAGTCCATAGTTATTTCTCTAATCAGCCGTCGACTCCCTCGGCGCGGGGGGGGGGGGGGGGGGTAGGCATTTATGATGTGTGATTATTTATCTCACCGGAAAAAAAAAATATAAAAAAAATCTAATAAATAATGCAGTCTAATACTTTCCAATTAGGCAAATACATTGTGATTACTCCACTATTATTATTATTATTATTATTATTATTATTATGCTCTTAGGATCACCTTTTATCATATATTACCACTAATCATAATTAAGCATAGCAAAAATTCCCTATAAATTCTCTCCCCCCTTGGTTATATTGTGCATTGCCTCCATTACATAACCGAAGAAGGGAAATATGGTATTCTAAGAAACATTATTGAGTCCATTTGAGTTGTATTTACATTTATAAATATGTTTATATCTTTTAGTGAAACTTGTTATATTACTTTTTGGAGTTGATTTAAACAATTATTGATTTAAAGTGCACTTTTTTTTTTTTTTTTTTTTTTTTTCTTTTTTATTAACCCAGGGTATCCGGAATGGCATGAATCCTTAGGGCCCCTCAACAATCTGACTAATCCCCGAAGATCCAGAACGGCGCCTCCCCACCCGGGCCAGATAAGTCACTGCAGGCAGGGACGGACCCAGCAGGGGACTAGGGGGGGCATCTGCCCCCCCTGAATTTTTAATATTTTCATTTTATACCTTAATGTTTTTAAAATTTATGAAAATGCCCCTCTAAAATTACAATTCGCCCCCACTGGATTCTTTTTTTTTTAGCATTTTATACTTCAAATTTTGATAATTTATGAAGATGCCCCACTATAATTATAATTTGCCCCACTGAATTTTTTTTTTTTCATTTTATACTTAAATTTTTTAAAAATTTATGAAAAAAAACTCTATTAAAATTACAAAAATGAACCCATCATATAATTTTGTACCCATAAATTAAAAATTCGCCCCCCCTCACCAAATTTTCTGGGTCCGTCACTGACTGCAGGAACAGCGGAAGTTAGCCACAAAGAATACCGAGCGGGACTCGAACCACAGACATTGAATTTACTAAGCTCCAAAGTACTCGCTGGGCATATCTGAAGTAAATATTTAAAGTACACTTTGATCATGATGAGTACCTTGCACTTAGTTACTATTTGCTTTTAGTATGCCTTCAAGCACATAGGCCTATACCAGATGCCCAGCTTACGGTTTGAAAATTACTCTGTTTTGATTTGTCCAAATAATACTAATAATAATAATATAATATAATAAAAAAGTACTCAGTCTTTTTTTTTTCCTCCTGCAAATAAAGAAGAGAGTATTGTTACACATGAGATATAAGACACCCGACTTTTAAGTTTTAACCGACTCAATATGTGGCCAAAAACACCTTCGACACGTCACTGTTCTTTGAGGTATTCATTTTTCCTTCCAAACTGTTCTCTCTCTCTCTCTCTCATCCCGCTCTAACCTGTCTCTCTTCTCTGTTATTTTCTGTTTTCTCTTAAACTAAGGTTCTCATGTAAACTATAATTATTCGTGTTAAGTTAGTCATCACAAATAAACATTGTAGAGGGAAAAATCCCCCTCCAATGAAGACCGTCCACATCATCTCATTGCAAATTTATATTCTTTATGTTGCAAGGGCCCCCAATTCGTATTAAGCCCAAATCAGAAAAACCCAATCCGAAACGAACCTAAGTTGACTCTTCCTTTCTATCAAGATCGCTGGCAATAATCTTCCGGCCTATTATTCAAGCCCAACCGGTTCAAGATGCGTTCAGCCCAGGTTATATAAGAATGAATGAGTCCTGCCAATTGAAGGATTCATCATAGAGACATAGAAGGTAAATGTTATACAAGGAAATTCTGTAAAAAGGGAAGTCTGGCATGGAAAGAAGTATAAAAGGAAACAACATTATAGGAAGGAGGATTGTATATGGAATGTATTGGAGGGCAACCAATGTGAGTCCTACCATAATTCTACCACTTTTTATGTATAAATAGAGGCCTAGACCTCCAATAAAAGGATCGAGCAATATACGCTTTTCTCTGAGTATTATAATTGCTTGTTTTGAGTGAGTTATATATATATATATATATATATATATATATATATATATTTTAATAGAGAGAAATTTTGCACCTACACTTTGGCGTCGTCTGTGGGAACCGTATAGAAATATACTTCCACTCTTGTTTTAAATTTTTTCTATTATTACGATCTAGAAAGTCGAACGGAGGATCTGCGGCAACGGCTGATCAACAGATGGAGTTGATGCAAAAGATGCGAGAAAAATTATTCTACTAGTTTGAAATGTTTCGTCAGGTGAACGAAGTCAACGTAGCCCAGATTGCATTGCTTCAACAGCAAAACGACACCCTTCAAACGGCGATGGCTCAGTTGACACCACAGCTGCCACCAGTTGATACAGCAGCACCTCCCCCCAATCAAAACATTCCTCTAGTTAACGAGCCTCAAACCAATGGGGTATGGCCCAATGAAGCTCGGCCTAATGAAGTTCAGCAAGAGCAAAGGACAAGAACCGAGGCGGTTGCCTCGGACAATCTTCCTTGCCGTACGCAGGACGAACAGGACGAGTCCAGCCATAAGCTTACGGTATGGTCTAATGGCATTCCAGATGGCACAGGCGTACAAGAGGCCTTTGACGAAAAAAGACTCCTGGGGATTCAGACGCCCGCCGAGATGGCCAGAGAGCATAAGAACTTTCTAGTCAAAACTCCGTTCACCAATTATATATACCTTGTTGACAGACCTAAGAAATTCACTATACATTCATTTACCCAGTTCAATGGTACGGGAAATCCTTCTCATCACCTCGATCACTTTGCACAAAAGATTGCTCTGGACAATCAGAACGATCCATTTATATGTAAGGTTTTTCCAGTCTAACAGGAGCTGCACTGGAGTGGTTCAAGAATAGGCCACATAAATCCATCCCGAACTACAAAACTCTGTGCACTATATTCTTAGCATAGTACTGCGGGAACAAGAAGCAAAAGAAAAGTATCACTAACCTCTTCACCATAAGGCAAAAGAAGGTGAAACGTTACAAGATTTCCTGTCCAGATTTAACATGAAAGCCTCGGACATAGCAGATTGATATCCTGTGACTGTAATAGAAACGTTCAAGCTTGCAATGATTCAGGGAACCAAGTTCCATACCTCCCTAGTTAAATATTCCCTTCCAGATATGTAGACTCTAAATGCTAGGGCATAGGTCTATATCCGACTTGAGGAAAATGTAGCCCACCGAGCACAGCATGCCACCCTCGTCACAGTGGAGAATAAGCCTCGGGACAAAGTTTCAAATTCAAAAAGTCAAAAAAGCTAGCATGCCTCAGCACCATTCACTCAGGTACCTGAGAAGAGGCAGAGGACAGAGGAAAGGTCTATACTTCTTCGTATGACCTTGGCTCGGCTATTCCAAGAAAACAAGATGAGATTCGCAGCCCCTCAGCCAATGAAGCAACCCTTGGAGCAGAGGGACAAGAGCAAGCACTGCGTCTATTACAGATATTATGGGCATACAACCAATGATTGCAGATCCCTTAAATGGCAGGTGGAGAACATGATAATCAGGGGTGAGTTGGTAGACTATCTTACAACAAAAGAGTACGGGAAGCCTCGGGAGGTTAATCCTCGAAAAGTAGAAGGTAATCAAGTAAATGTAATACCCCTAATTTTAAAAGGCTATTCCTGGAATTTAGTTTATTGTTTATTTGCATTTTATTTGATTATTTGCATAATTGTTTTATTTAATTATTTGCTTCATAGTTTTATTTGGTTAATTAGTCATGTTATGTAATTATTTGCTTAGTTGTTTTTATTTAATTGTATTTAGGTACTTGTTTATTTAATTATTTTTATTATGTTTAGTTAATTGTTTAATCAATTTTATTTAATGGAAATTTAAATTTAATGGAATTTAGTTTTTCTGTTTTACACGTGAATTTAGGTTTGCAATTCACATGGGTGGCTAACGTAGGTATTTATCCTAGGTTGGTTTATGGGCCGAGATGGGCTCTGGCTTTAAGGTTACAAGGATTAGGGTTCAGAGTTAAACTTATAAATATATCACATGTGGTAAGCTTAGGGTTTTTGATTCATAGCAGTTAAATCGGAGACGTGAATTGAGTTCTGTAAAAACACAGAAACTGTGAAGTACAGAGGGAGAACAGAGAGAGATAGGAGATGAAGGCTAGGTGGGAGTGAGGAGGAAGGAATGTGGTTTGTGGAACAGCAATAGGGGTGTTGAACGGACAATACTGAAACTGGGAATTAGAGTTTCAAGTCTGAAACTCAAAGGCAAGTTCTTTTCTTCCTCTTTCCCTTTGCCTTTGTTCTGTTCACCTAGATAGCCTCTAGGAAATTAATTAGACAATAATTGAACCATGTATGATTGTTGTATGATATATTTGATTACCTGTTATCGTTGAACTTAATCTGAAATTATTTTGTCATGTATGGTTTTGTATGTCTCTGTTTCTACATAAAAAAACGTCCATCTGTTTTAAATCTTTTGTTGATCCTTCTGCACTAAACCATGAAGTTAACCATCACTAGATGTAAAATAAGACCTGTAAGCTCAAAGTAGAGGAGGAACAATAAGGTTCAAGTAGCCGAAGACGGAGGGGATGAGCTAAAACAGAGCAGCAGGAGGTCGAAGGCTCTCAAAAAGGGGTGAGAGCCTGCTCCATAGATGTGGGAGCCGGCTCCCACACAAGTAGAGCCAGCTCCAAGGACCTTGGAACCGGGTCCAAGCATTCTAGAGCCTGCTCCCACAATTTGGAGCAGGCTCTCTCTCAAATACACTTGCTGAAATTTTTTTTTTTACTAGTAATTTGAGACTATGGGATTTGGGGACTGTTTGGACCAAGTATAGGACTTCACAGAATGATTAAAAGGTTAATCTTAAGTATTATTAAGACCTTTAATTGGTTAAAGCTTACTTCTGGTCAACGGAACAAACGGTATAAATTTACCTATTTTCTATACCATTAACGGATGAAAGATGGATTAATTATTGAATTAAATTTTAGCAATATAATGGGATGTGGGATATTTATAAAACCTATTTTAAATGCATGGTAGGGTTCTCTGTGTATTTATTTTGAACTATACATGCATTGGGATGTTAATTTTTGAATTAATAAACTTTTTCTGCAATTACTTGGATTACCGTTGGAATTTAATTGCTAGAATATTAATAAACGTCTCTGCAATTATTTGGATATTAGTTTGAATTGTAAATTACCATATACGGATTTACTTTGACCTATACATGTGTTTGGATGATTAGTTGACAAAATATTAAACTTTTCTGCAATTAATTGGATTATCGTTGGAATTTAATTGTTGGAATTTTAATGATTATCTCTGCAAATATTTGGATATTAGATTGGACTGTAAATTACTCAGTATGATTTATTGGTTGTAATTTACATGGATATGGAGGATTGTGTGCACCGGTATGGGACGGTGGCACACTAGGGACGGCTTGGTTTCAAAATGCTAAGACCTAACCTATCGGATTAATGGAATGGATTGTAAACTGTTGAATCCTAAATTGTGTATAAGTCAAATCAACTGACAAAGTTGAATGACTTCCTGGATTAATTGGTTATAGTTAAGCCACATCAGCTGAATAAGTTGAGTGCTTAACTGGACGGTGTTTGGTATGTCTTCTCAATAAATAATTGAATGACATACTATGGTTTCGGACGAATTTTAGATATATGATTATGGTACCACGATATGAGCTTGAGTCTCAAAGTCGTTGGTTAGGATGCGTATATGCAGTGGATGCGTAGCTAGATATAGTAGGTAGGTGTACCCTGTTAAGTCTAGGTACTCATGCCCACCTTTGGGTGCGTTTTCGTGTGATGTCTTCTATTCAGGTTGAAACCCCTACTGTAGTCCAGTGAATGTCTTTAGTGTGGATATATATGTATATTTATGGACTATCTAGATATGTTGAGGGTATCTAAGGTGTATCTGCGTATCGAGCACTGTATGGATTGTAGTTAGATTAGGACTTGCATGTGGGCCTAACCCACTCTCTCATTTTTCAGGTGCTCTCTAGTTCCAGGGTTAGAGCTTGGTCGTGGTGGTTGTGCAGAACAAAGACAGACTTCCATTCCACCGATTACGTAGGACTGCTTCTTTATTTACTTTGGATCTTGCTTTAGTTATTTTAGTTTTCAGTTTGGATTATTATTAGGGGTCCACTAGAGATGGATTCCTGGGTTGTAATCATGGAGGTTTTGGCAGCTGGATTTTGTTAAGTTTTATCAGTTTGAGGATTTTACATTAGTATTCTTTTCAGCTTTTAATATTTATTCTTATTTCATTTTTTGTAATCTGCGTTTATTATAAAGTATTAATTGTTGGAATTCCCTCGGGTTTGGGCCTGGGCTGATCAACCCGTGTCTCGGATCCGAGGGGTATCACAGTAAAGGTCATCCATGCAATACATGGGAGATCAGAAGACGACCAAGAGTCAGAAGAAGTATATAGATCCAGACTGAGGACAACTAATAAGCTAAGAAAGTTGTCCTCGGTGAACACTATCACTTTGGCGAAGCAGATTTATCCAGAGTTCAATTCCCCCACGAGAATCCACTAGTCATCAGCCTTCTGGTGGCAAATTACATGATCAAAAGGGTTTTGATAGACCCAGGTAGCAGCGCCAATATTATCACAAAGGCGGTCTTTGAGCAGTTGGAGATCCCGTCATCATCAATTTGGCCCACTTCCAGTCCCTTGATGAAGTTTGATGGCACGAAGGTGGACCTCTCTTGGGGTGATTGATTTATCCATCACTGCGGTAAAAAGGACATTGAAGGAGAACTTTGTTCTAACAGAGATCCATCATTCTTATAATCTCATTATGGGAAGAGGCTGGATCCATCGAATGAACGGGGTCCCGTCTACCCTTCATCAAGTGATGTGATGTTTGTCTCCGAACGGTAAAGAAGTTATTAATCTTTAGGGAGATCAAGTCACTGCCAAAGAATGCTACATGTTGACACAGAATGAGGTAAAGAAGGTAGTTAAGTAGTCCCAACCAGTTACGACTCCTGAAAGTATGTCTAAATAGCAATTATAGAGCCCTCTGCCCAAGTATTTAAAAGCGGAGGATGAAGCTGAAGTTACAAAGCCTACCGAGGAATCTCTCGAAGCTATTGAAGTAATCCTCGACGATCCCCAGAAAGTCACCTATATAGGCTCTTCCCCCACAGCCGAAGAAAATGAAGCGTTAATTGATGTCATTCGATGGAACGCGATGCATTTGTTTGGGATCATTCAGACATGGTAGGAATCAATCCTTCAGTCTCATGCCATAGCTTAAAGGTGGATCCGGCGTTCAAGCCAGTCAAACAAAGACACAAAAGGTTTGCTCTTGAGCACAATTGAATTATTGTTGAAGAAGTAAACAAATTATTTCAGGCAGGCTTCATCCGAGAAGTGCATTATCCACAATGGCTCTCTAACGTGGTGGTAGTTCAAAAGAAGAATGGAAAATAGAGGGTGTGCATAGATTTTACCAATCTCAACAAGGCTTGCCCTAAAGACAGTTTTCCACTACCCAAAATAGATCAGATGGTTGACGCTACCACTGGTTTTGAGAGACTTATATTCCTCGATGCGTATTCCTGCTATAACCAAATCCTTATGAATCCATAAGATGAAGAGAAAACTGTCTTCATAACAGAGAAAGGCACATACTGTTACAGAGTCTTGCCCTTCGGACTCAAGAATGCTGGGGCAACTTACCAACGCCTTGTTAACAAGATCTTCGACGAGATGTTAGGAAAGACGGTCGAAGCCTACATCGATGACATGGTGGTTAAAAGTGTGAAGAATGAGGAACATCCCAAACATCTCCAAGAAGTCTTTGACACTTTGAGAAAGTATAACATGAAGCTGAACCCTTCAAAGTGCTCCTTTACAGTTTCTTCTGGGCAGTTCCTCAGCCATATTGTCAACAAGAGGGGAATCGAGGTAAGTCCGGCTCAGGCTCAGGCCCTGATACAAAATTAAGAACCAAAAACTCGCAGGGAATTACAGGTTCTGACTGGCCGAATCGCAGCTCTTAGCCACTTCATCTCCCGATTGTCAGATAAGTGAAAACCGTTCTTTGATGCAATAAGATCCAAGAACAAGGATATATGGGAACCCCAATAGCAAGTTACTCTCAATCGATTGAAGTGCTAAATGGCTGAACCTCTAATTTTGTCTGCTCCAAAGCTTAGAGAGACTCTCATTATGTATTTAGCAATCTCCGGCATAGCCACAAGTGCCGTACTGATCAGAGAAGAAGGGAAGTGTAATACCCCTAATTTTAAAAGGATAGTCTCGGTAGTTTATTTTATGGTTTTATTGTAATATTTGCATTTTTTATGTGTTTGTTTGGCTATTTGCTTATTTGTTTTAATTATTTTTTTTCTTTAATATGTGTTTACGTGGAAATTTGATTTAATTGTTTTATTGGCTTCTTATTCATTATTATTTTTAAGGTTTTTGATTTCTAAACCCTAAGCCGACGTCTAATGATAAATTTATACAGGCTTAAGGAAAACCTAATTCCAATCTTAAGAAGAGACTAAGTCAGCTAACCGTGAAGAAATTAAAACCCCAAAAATAATAATGAATAAGAAACCAATAAAACAATTAAATCAAATTTCCACGTAACCACATATTAAAGAAAAATAATAATTAAAACAAATACTCAATTAAATAATTCAATTAAATAAAACAAATACTACAATTAATTCAATTAATTAACAATAATTAAAACAAATAAGCAAATAGCCAAACAAACACATAAAAAATGAAAAAATTACAATAAAACTATAAAATAAACTATCGAAACTATCCTTTTAGAATTAGGGGTATTATAGGAAGAATCAGTATCCAGTCTTCTACACAAGTAAGATAATGAGAAATGCTAAGACAGGGTACAGCAAAGCAGAGAAGATCATACTAGCATTGAAATATGCAAAGAGGAAGCTTCGACACTATTTTGAGTCACATAGCATCATAGTCCTAACCAACTATCCCATGCGAGTGTTTCTTTCCAAGCTAGACTTATCCGGAAGAATAACTAAATGGGCAATCGAACTTAGTTCTTTCGATATATCTTATGAGCCAAAGGTGTCACACAAAGGACAAGCATTGGCTGACTTCCTCCTTGAGTATAAAGATAAGCCCGAAGAGCCAGACCCTTCTGAACCACAATGGGAGCTTCGGGTAAACGGTTCCTTGAACCTAACTATTGCTGGGGCCGGAGTCGTTATCACAACCTCTGAAGGCACCAAGCTACAGACCTGCTACTAACAATGAAGCTGAGTATAAGCCTTATTTGCCGAGCTCCAGTTGGCAAACCAACTCCAGGTAAGGTGTCTAAAGGTTTTTAGTAACTCCCAACTTATTGTGAATCAGGTGACAGGCAAATATCAACCCCAAGAAGAAAGAATGAAAGACACGAGGATTTGATCAAATCAAATTCCACCAAGTACCTTGTGATGAGAATGCCGAAGCAGATCAGTTGGCCGTAGCAGCATCTTCTTCAAACGAAGATTTGGTCCAGAAAATACCAATTAACATCCTGGATGAACCTAGCATAAGCCCTCAGTAGGAGATAATGGTGATCCTAGATATCCCACGAGAACCATGCTGGATGGATTCGCTGGAAGCTTACCTCAAGTATGGAACTCTTCCGAACCAGAAAACCGAGCCAAGGAAACTCAGAATCGCCGCAGCCAAATATTCTATCATTAATAATCAATTGTATCGAAAGTCATTCTCAGGTTCTTACCTAAAATGTTTAAGCCCCACTGAGGCCCTCATGATATTGAAGCAAATCCATGACGGGGACTGTGGCAACCACTCCGGCGGCTGATCCTTAGCACATAAGGTCCTAACTCAAGGTTATTTCTAGCTATACCTGGCTCGGATTGCTGAAGAATATGCCCCGAAATGCCAGTGACATGGTCCAATGAAACACCAGTCTGTGGAAGACTTACACGCAATGGCGAATCCATGGCCATTCGCACAATGGGGGATTGATATGGTCGGTCCTTTACCCAAAACTGTGGAGTAAAAAGAATATGTGTTGTTAGCCACGGATTACTTCACAAAATGGGTGGAGGCAGAGGCTTATTCAAGCGTGACCCATGAGCAAGTAAAGAGTTTTCTATGGAACAACATAATCTGCCGATTTGGGGTGCCAAAGGTTATCATGATGGATAATGGTCCAAACTTAGATAACAGAAGCATAAGAAAATTCTTTGCCAAGCATAGGATTAGGCAAAAGTTGGCCGCAGTTAGCTATCCGCAGGGGAATGGGCAGGCTAAAATAACTAACCAAACAATTTTCAGCTGCCTAAAGAAAAAGTTGGAGAAGACCTCAGGTACTTTAGGTATATCAAACCACCCCACGAAGGCAACGGGGGAAAGCCCCTTTGCCATGGCCTATGGGTCTGAAGCTGTCATCCCCACGGAGTCAGTAATTCCTACTCTTCGGACACATTTGGTGCTTGAAGAAAACAATGATCAACAGCTCGAGCACAGCCTCGATCTCTTGGAAGAAAAGAGGGATGCTGCAGCAATTAAGCTCGCTTCATACCAACAACAGTTGCATAACAGTTATAATAAACGAGTTAGGTTCAGAAGTTTTGTGGAAGGCGATTGGGTGCTGAAGCAAGAAACAGCCCATGTTAAAAAGTTACAACCTAATTGGACCGGACTTTACAAAGCCACAGAAGTGGTAGGGAAATGAGCTTACCGGTTGGCTGAAGTTAATGGGCGTCCAATTGCGCGTCCATGGAATGGAATACACCTAAAAAGGTACTATCATTAGACAATATAGTCCATTTACCTTTCTTTTACAAACAGTATATATCTGTTTTTTCTACAGACATGGCTGTTTATAGGCCACATAATAAAAGTTTCTTGATCAATACACTTCTTTGCTCCTTTTCTCTCTAAACTTTAGTGATGTGGGATATTATTTGTTGCTACTTTTTTTGTCGTCATAGGGGGCAATACATATACCCTACTACTAATATTACGATAAAAGAACCTACTACTGATATTACAACAAAAGAAAGAGATTACCATAAACAAAATAACGCTATATTTTTCACTTTTTTGTTGTAATTTTGTCCCACATCGGTCAATTATTATTCTACAAGTCTTTTTACATAAGAACGCATTAGTGTATATTGCAATGAGTGCCCATTGGAAATTCAGGCATTACTTACACCATAGATCCAAAGGACGTTCTTTGCAATATTTTTTCTCATTTTTGCACACAAAGCACAAACGTATGTGACTCAGACCATATATTATACTGTGGTCCCACATCAGTAAAAAATACCTCTATACATTCCTTTATATAGGGAAATATTAAAGTATTTGGGTGCATTGCAAAGA
Source organism: Cornus florida (assembly GCF_030987335.1). NCBI lineage: Eukaryota > Viridiplantae > Streptophyta > Magnoliopsida > Cornales > Cornaceae > Cornus > Cornus florida. The sequence goes on from NW_026775572.1 coordinate 30,735,960, forward strand.
GGGCCCGCTAATAACAGTAACGGTCCAGCCCAAATTGTGTTCAAAGCCTTAGTACCAGTAGGCATTTTTTGCAATAATTCTTTTTAAAGCCCAAATTTCTGGCCTATATTATAAACTCTATTCTTTGTCCCACATCAAATAGAAGTACAAGAAGTGCATAGTTAATATAGTTATGGCACACCACATCTAGTCACCATGAAAAGAGTCTCTGTAGAAGATAGTTTCCCAAATAAATACATGGGAGACTTCTTAGTCACAGTTACTCTATTTCGTGACCTCATATCATTTTTGAATCTTCGGCCTATCTTGCATACTTGGTAACTTTTCCAGCTCAGGATTTGGATCTCAAGAGTCTCGCATAATACAATTCATCTCAGGCTCATAGCCGAGGAATACATCGCTTCGGACCTCAAGAGTTCGACACAATACAATTCCTCTCAAGCTCACAGCCGAAGAACACATCGTTTCGAACCTCAAGAGTCCAGCACAATACAATTCATCTCAAGCTCACAGCCGAGGAACACATCGCTTCGGACCTCAAGAGTCCTGCACAATACAATTCCTATCAGGCTCACAGCCGAGGAACATATCACTTCGGACCTCAAGAGTCCGGCACAATACAATTCCTCTCAGGCTCACAGCCGAGGAACACATTGTTTCGGACCTCAAGAGTCCGACACAATACAATTCCTCTCAGGCTTATAGCCGAGGAACACATCACTTCAGACCTCAAGAGTCCGGCACAATACGGTTCCTCTCAGGCTCATAGCCGAGGAACATATTGCTTCGGACCTCAAAAGTCCATCACAATACAATTTCTCTCAGGCTTGTAGCCGAAGAGTATACCACCTCGGACAATTTACGTCCGAGACTACTTCAATAAGGTTTGAGCCCAACTGGGGGCAAAAAGTCTCTATGGTAACACACCAACAGGCCCTTTTTACTTGGCCAATGGCATATAACCCATGAAAAGTTTTGTCCCACATCGAAAGCAGATAGAAGACATGAGTTCAATATATGGTGCAATCCCATACTCATAGATCGCCAAGAAAGGTACCCCTTGATAAATAGATCTTCAAGCGAAAGTTAGAGATTAACATTTCAAGGAACCCCCTTTCTTGAGCCAATTCTTTTCAAAATCCTCGAATCACAATGGCATGAATGTTGCATTGAAAGGTTGGTATTTTAAAGCCATCAATATATTCCTCCAGGACCAGGAACTCCATACCTCAAGCATAAAGAATCTGAGTACAAGAAACTGGGATAAAACTCAAATGAATCAGCAAAAGCCTAAGTAGAGGTTGTTGTATTCTTTGACATTTTATCCCCAGAATCAATAAGTCTGATTAAGACAATTACTAGGTCAAGTAAGTAACTTGTCCCACATCGAAATAATACAAGAAAAACGAGTATTGGTATATATACTCCATACGAATCAATGGCAAGAAGGGTTATCTTGATGGTTAGATCGCTAGATGAGGAAACCATCCTCAGATATTAATCGAACTGTCAAAGGGATTCCCTTCTTATCATCTTTCCTGTTTTTGCTTCAGACCATAAGGAGTACGAAGCCCTTAGGCAATGAGTCTTCCTCAAAGATGAGAAAACATTACTACTTAGTGATAGTATGAAACTCAGAAGTACTCATAGACATGCAAATCACCTCAAAATAAATTTAGTCATTATAGCCCAGGAGTAAAAATATATTATCTCAACATTCATCGGTTCAAAATAAGAAATTACACAACCCTATTTCCTTTTTGGATCAAAAGGAGTAAAGTCGAAAACATCAACCACATTCGGGTTGGAAGCAACTTCTGAAGGGAGTAAAAGCCTTGGAGCTGGTGGAATTGAAGAACTTGGAGCTGGATGGTCCTCTTAATGAGACTTCACTATCTCGGCAAACAAAACCTCAGCTTCTTGGGCCTATGGACCCTCAGCGTAAGGGAAGGAAACTTTCATATCAGTATCAAAGGCTTCTGGATCCTTTATTTTTTCACCTGAGCCCTGATTGAAACCGAACCTAAAAGCTTTTACACTGGATAAGTATACCAAAGTGGTGTAGCATTTTTGCATCTGTTTCTCAGTAGTGACGCAGGTGCTAATTGCATCTTTCAAATGCTGGACCTCAGCCTCCAATGCCTCCACCTTAGCTTCAGAAGTGGCCAAATGGTTCTTGTAGACGTCTCTCGCCTCGGAAGCTATCTTCGAATTCAAAGTAACATTTGAAGCCTTCTTCTCAGCGTTGGCAAGGTCCCTCTCCAGTTTCTTAAGTGAAAGGGACTGAGCCTCAACAGTGGCACACAGGGCCATAGTATGGTGAGATTAATGCTAAAGGAAAGTTAAACAAATATCAGAGATAAGGGAAAGTTCAAACTTTTACAGCATGAATTGGGGCAGATGGTAGTAACTGGTCCAACCCCATGTTCCCAATGATCTCTTCATCCTTGGGTAGCCACATCCCCCGGGCTACTGCCAAAGCAGCATAGGGGTCAGTAACTATTGAATCCCCATAATGGAGAACTGACTTGTCAGCTCTTGAGAAGACAGGTCTCTAAGGTTCTCCAAATTCGGCTTGGACATAAGCCCGAACTTCCTCCTCCGGGTCAGTTTCCCCAGCCTTCTTCCCCCTACTTTTTGGGACATTTTTGCCCTTGCTGGTGGAAGGGGGATTCGACCTTGTCTTCTTTAGAGAAGGCTCATCAACCTCCTATTCATGCTCAGTAGATCTGATGACTGCCAAAGGCTGCGCTTCAACAGCTTTCTTCTTCAGAGCTTCAGCTCTCTGTTTTTTTTCCTTAGTCAATGGGAAGTTGTTGAATGATGGAAGTGCCAAATCCATAAGGTCTGCAACCACGGCACTGGAAGTGATTTCTTAGAGGTTGGACGAAGTGAGCAACTCCTCAACAGATGGGGGTTCGCTCCAAACTTGTCATTCTAGAAAGGAAAGCCTGTTCTTAGCTACAGAAGAGGGGAAGGTCACTGAAACAATGCCAAGAAATTCATAAGTATAACAAAAAGTTAAAACTTGACATGGAAGACAACCAGAGCACTTTTTATCAAAAGAATGAGAATACTCTATACCTAACTTCCTGAATTTACGAGGAATAGGGAGTTTACTCGACTGGGATACAAACTAGTTTCCCCTAACAATTATAATCCTCTCCTTCCACTTGTCCTCGGAGGAAGGAAAGTCTGTACATATCCTCTGCTGCAGAGAGGAGGTAAAATAAAAACGACCAGGCTTAGTCCCATGCTTGGAGATAGTATAAGTGATCAGCAGGTCAGCAAAAGTCAAATCAAAACTCTTCAGCCTTCAGCGGACCAGGAGTACCGAGACTATTTGAAGAAAGTTAGGGTTTACTTGAAGAGGGCAAGACCTAACTTATTAAAGACCAGATGGTAGAAGGGGTAAAGAGGGAACCGAAGAGCGTTAAGATGCCCAACAGAGAGAAACAACTCATTCTCTCGGATGCCCTCTCCTGAACTAAAATCAACCATGTTCCGATATTCAACAATCTCTACCCCCTCAGGGATTTCAAATTCTTTTATTACCGAGTCAATAGAGAACTTGATACATCGAATAGACAAAATTGTCTCTCTCTCTTCTTTAGTGAAGATATTATTCGACCCAGAGGTGGATGTCTTGGCTTGAATTAAGGAATCATCTAACTGATTGGCCGAATAATTTGTAGATTTAAGAGGGTTAGAAACCCTAATGAGAATGGGGAAGACAAAGGCGTGGATTCAGAATCTTCAATTGCTACGTGGTCGTGAGTGGTTGAAGTGTTCATGATGCAAGATCGAAAAGTAGATGAAGAACTAACCTGGCAACACGACGAAGTAAAGAGCGCAATGAACGAAATTAGTGCAATAAAGACAAAAAAAAAATCCTGAGGAAGCTCTTGAGTCAGAATAACAATAGACAGTCCTTGAACCGCCTCTTGCAGAAGTGGCAACCATGCAACTTCAATTCCCTTTTAATTAAGAACCGTAGTCCAATTAAAGAGGGAATTGGGGGCAAAGTGTGGAGGGAAAAATCCCCCTCCAATGAAGATCGTCCACATCATCTCATTGCAAAGTTATATTCTTTATGTTGCAAGGGCCCAATTCGTATCAAGCTTAAATTAGAAAAGCCCAATCCGGAACGAGCCCAAGTTGATTCTTCATTTCTATCAAGATCGCTGGCAATAACTTTCCGGCCCATTATTCAAGCCCAGCTGGTTCAAGATGCATTCAGCCCAAGTTATATAAGAATGAACAAGTCTTACCAATTGAAGGATTCATCATAGAGACATAGAAAGTAAATGCTATACAAAGAAATTCTGTTAAAAGGGAAATCTGGCAAGGAAAGAAGTATAAAAGGAAACAACATTATTGGAAGGAGGATTGTATATGGGATGTATTGGAAGGCAAGTAATGCGAGTCCTACCATAATTATACTGGTGTGTCATCGGACTAAAGCCTAAAAATGTACTAAGAATGTGAATGTGCAATGTGGCCAAGTTTTAAATTTATAAATGCCACTACTACCTCTAACTAAAAATATAGCTAGGGTGAGTAGGGATTGTCCCAAAGGATTGTGGGCGTGTTTGCAATGGAAACTATATATAGGGTTAGTAAGTTGAGTGATCAAAAGATGGTTTGTTTGGTTGATTAAACTATAATGCAATTGAAATTAAAGCAAGTAAAATGTAACAATTTAGAAAATAGGGAAAAAGATATAGAAGAAATGACTTTGGGTACTAGAGCTCACTACTAAGCTTGACTTCACTAGACACTAGCATTTATATATTAATGGGGAAATTGAATTGTAACTTGTGTGTGTGTGTGACATTAATTGAAAGTAGGCATGGATGGTAAATAAGTATAGATTGTCTAGCCAATTCAAATGGAAAGCACAACCTATCAAATGAGACCAAAATCCATTCAATGAAACCACAATTTATGCACACACCTAGAAACATACACCCTTTGCATTCATAACTATGGAACACCAAAGAACAAGAATAGATTGTCCACCTATTTATGAATCTAAAGCAACTACACTATATCTACACTAAAGACATGAAAATTAAACTAAGTAAGGTAAAGGTGTGGCATAATCCATCAAGAAACAAGTATGAACCATCAAATAAATTACAAGAGTGTTCAATTAAGCTCTATATTTTGATCATCACTAGATTAACTTCATCCATACATATAAACATGCATAAATTCCATTACATCTAGAGAAAAGTACATGAATTATCCATTCTAGCATACATAGACATATGATTAGAAATAGATAATCAATTGAAAGCATTAATCCATACACATCAAGTAGAAACCACAAGATATATATATAAATCCAAGATCAAAACATTTTTTACAAGTAAATCCCCAAAAATATACAAAGCACTAGGTCTAGGAAGCAAACTTAGGGGCTACTCTAGCCCCAAGTAGATGTCTAGCCACTCATTGAAGTAGTCATCCAACCCTCAAAGGCTATCTCCATGGTAGGAATGACCTCTTTCGTGATGGAAACCCTAGAAAAATAGAAGAACTCCCAAAATGTGTAAAGCTCTGTCTAGCCTCTAGCCTCCTCTCCAAGATATATGATATATGATGTGTAAGTATGATGAATGTTGCTCTTAAAATGGCTCCAAATCCTTATATAAAAGGCTCAAGTGTTACACCCAATGATCTAGACTCGTGCACTAGGACTGTGATACCCCCACATTTCCACATGTAGGCTGGCCAGGCCCACACCCGAAAATGCGAGAATATCAAAACAATATAGTACTTAAACGAACACAGAATACAAGAGGAATAAAAAAATGATTAAATCGCTGAATGGAATTCTATTAATAAAATTAAATCTCTTTTACAAAAATATTTCCATGAGTTTCAAATTCTGAAAATATTATACAACTCGGGAATCCCATAAGTTAAGGACCCCTAAACCAAAATCTTATAAACCACCAGTTTACACAAAACATTTAACAATAATTAACTATACTAATTAAAGGTAAACAAGATGAGTAGATGAATGACAGTCTCCCAGCTGCGGATCCTCAACCTCGAGACTGGAACTTCTAATAACCTGAAAAATAAATCGTAGGTTAGACCCACGAGCAAGTTACCTCTACCAAGCCTCTAAAAACCAATAAATAAAGTATCTCTAACCAACATCATCCTAATTAAAGTTTTAACCTTTAATATAAGATGCTACAAATATATATAAAAACTTTTATATAAAACAGTAATCCTATCAATTAATAGGTTCACTAATTTGATTAAACCATTCACCAACGATTAATTCTTAATCATCCCTAGACCAAAACCATCATTTATAAGTATTTAAATCACACAACTAGGCTTTGACAAATCATCCATGTCACCACCAGTAATATTTTGTTAACATGTATAAAATAATATACTATCCTGAAAATATTAGACTATTCTAATTTAAGAATATCTAATTAATCATAATCCAACCTATACATGCAGTAACCATAGATGATATATTTTAATCATCTAACACATAGCAATAATTGAACTTTGGCAAATCAACCATGCCATTAAAAATATATTTATTTATATATTGACAATTCAACCATGCCTTCTTTAAGTATATTTATTTATACCTTTGGCAAATCACCCATGCCTCCTTTAAGTATATTTATTTATACCTTTGGCAATTTAACCATGCATCTTTTAAATATATTTATTTATACATGTGGCAATTCAACCATGCCTCCTCTAAGTATATATATTTATACTAATAGCCTAGCAACTCATCCATGCTTCCGATGTATATATTTTTATTCATACAAATACCTAGGCAATATAATTACGCCTATGGCAACTCATCCATGTACAAATTGTAAATTTAACAATAACTAATTTATACATAGATATCCCCTACTGATTATAAGCACATACTTAATTAAATAACCAGTCTATCCAAATATATCAAATAAGAAAGAATAATACTAATAATCTTAATTCACATACATATATATACACATATTTAATATAATATATATGTGTATAATCCTTCCCTAATAACCCTTGGTTATTTCAATCCTATATATATATATATATATATACATCATTCCTTCCTTACTAATCATAACTTAATAAAATCCCTTTTATACACACATATAGGTAAATATATATATATACTTATATATACATATATACACATCCTTCCATAACAATATAATAAATTATTATATTTACTCAAAAGAAATGCTACTAATCCTCGCAGTAACACTCTATGGTTTTCAGAATACCAAGACACCTCCTCTAGTGGTTGTTTTCAACCCCAATAAGCTTAAAACAAATTCTGAAAATTCACCGGACCTCACAGGACCTTAATGGAACCCTAAACCGTATCTCACGCGCCCCCACGCGCCACCACAAGCTCCTAAACACATCCCACGCGCTTCCACGCGCAACCACTAGCTGGCAGCTTCCTTCACGCGCTCCCACGCGCCTCTTACTTCTCTCTGACTGATGTGGCACACCTGCATTCGCTGGATGCATTCTTCTTTGTGCAGCGCGATGCACAGGATCGGCCGCCCTTCTTCAGCTAAATCTAACCGCCAGATCCGCATGTGTACCATCTTCCTATGAACCGTACCACACTGAATCATCCCACACCCATCTACTTTAATCAACAGCCCAGATCAGCGATTGCAACCTTTCCCACGTATACGCTAACACTGGATTATTCGCTAGTCATCATGACCATCCCATGGTCTTTATTTGAGGCGCACTGAAGTTCTTTATACCGCATCACACCAGATCACTCTCCCTATGATCAAACCGCATCCAAGGGTCAGATCCGCGGTACACCATAGTTCTTTGTACCGCGCCGCACTGGATTACACCCTCTTTTGAGGCGCCGATTCTACAGATGCCGCCTCCAGTGTATACAGTGTATATATATATATATATAATAATACACATAAATAATTATATATATAATTTCTAAAATATCAGAAAAATATAAATAAAATCCAGAAAAATATAGAAAAATTTCCAGAAATCCTAGAAAAATTCCAGAAATTATAATTAACCCTCTTGGTTCACAAATCAAACCTATACTTAATTTTAAACAATATGCACACCTATATACATAATTAAAATCCAAAGAATCCACAAATTAAATATAATAATTTATGTTTTTTTTTATTTCGATCTAACATGATTTTATTAATGATTTTAAACTAAATTCTGGCACACAAGGTGATAAATTTATGGGTCCTAAGAGAAGAGTTAGAGACAGCTTGCCTGAAGATTTCGAAACGAAATCAAAACTTTAACCTTTGATTGTCTCTTCCAATTTCGGTATCCGCTTTCTCAGATCCGGCCTACTCCTTGTCCGTTCTCTCTTCTTTTTCCCTCTTTGTCTCTTTTATTTTTCTAACATAAAAACTTCTTAACCCTAAACCTTATGTGTATATTTATACACATTAAACCCTAAATCCTATTCCTAGTAGGATTACAAAATAAAATAATAAACTAATATTATTTAAATAATATAATATATATATATAAACATATATTATATTACTTATGCATATATATATCTCCCATAATTAACCATCGGTTAATTAAATCCTAAATCCTATATATATATATCCATAAACCTATATCCTTCTGTAACACTTATCAATTAATTATATTTATATATAATTAAATCAATAAAAATGATTATTTAAATAATCAAATACCCATTGGCCTTTATTAATTAACCCATCAAGGCTTCATCCAAGCCCAAGACCATATCCTTTGGTCCAACATTCCTTAAGCCCAAACCAATTAATCTAAATAAATAAAATAATTAAATAAATACTTAAATTAAAATACTAATTACATAAAACACATAAACAAATAAGAATTTACAACTAAGTCACGTCATATCAATACGTCACAATTCAATCAATAATTAAATACACACACATCAATCATCATATCAATTCAATACATATATAATCACAAAATAAAATCTAACTAAAATGAGACAATTAATCTAAACACTCAATTAAATAAAATAAATCATTTAAAAATAAAATAAAATTCATTAATCTCAATTAATAAATCTTTTAAATTATCGGGGTATTACATTCTTCCCCCCTAACAAAAGGAATTCCGTCCTCGGAATTCACGAACCCATGACATGAAACTCTAGTTATTTAATCCAAATTTTCATTCTACCTTTTTTTTTCGTGTGAAATTTATCCATCCACACCCACTCATACTTAGCAGATATATCTTGTAATTTATCAAGACTATGCTAAACTAATCCATACTTGTAAAAGAGATTTAATTTTATTAATAGAATTCCATTCAGCGATTTAATCATTTTTTTTATTCCTCTTGTATTCTGTGTTCGTTTAAGTACTATATTGTTTTGATATTCTCGCATTTTCGGGTGTGGGCCTGGCCAGCCTACATGTGGAAATGTGGGGGTATCACAAGGGCCGTTGCAATGATTGCACCACGAGCCATCTTTTAATGAGTTGGACTCTGTTTTATTTCGGACTTGAGAAGGCTCGATCGATCGAACTTTGGTGAGATCCATCGAATGCTACAAAGATCAATCATCCTTGGCGGCGCCTTTTTGAATAAAGACAAATCTCTAAGATATTTTGAGATATTTTGGGAAAAAGACAAAAGTGGTAAGTGGGGTGGTAAGTGAAGATAAGATCAAACAATTTCGATCGATCTGAGAAAAGTTGGATCGATCGAAGGTGGTGGGATCTTTTGGATAAGGACAAAAGCTTGGATCCATCTTGAAATGCCTAGATCGATCACCTCCATATCGATCGAAGAATTATTGAGATCAATCGAACTTGCTTTTTTTCCACACTTTGCTTCCACTTTGCTCCTTTTTTCCATTCAACTTGAGTTAACTTCTTTTAAGTTCTTATTTGGCTGAATTAGCTTATTTTTTGTATAAGCACCTGAAAAGGACAATAACATGAAATTAGTCTAACATGGGAAAATAAGATAGATAAAGGTCCTAAAACGCTCAAGCTTAAGAGGTTTAAATGCGCACTTTTCAGCACTCATCACACCCCCAAACTTAAATATTGCTAGTCCCTAGCAATGAACTACGAAGTAAAGGAATGAAATGAACAACTATACAACTATGAACTAGAAAGCAATAAAAGGATAACGCCACTTTCGTAGGGAACACGATTGCATTTAGCATATACAACAAGCCTTTTAAACCCCTAGGTTACCCCTAGTGGACGAGTAAAGTCTCGTAAGGGTTTCTAGAAATGATACCCACAAACATTAAACTCATTCTCACTAAAGAGGCACCAATATTGCAAACAAGCATTGGGAGAAAACTACCTCAAATATGCAATTTGTCAACCCTTTCCAAGCAATCTCCTAAAATTTCAACATCAAGCAAACAAATATGGTCCTCCACACATCAAGAAAATAATCATGCAAATCAAAACAACTCTAGAATCCTTTTTGAATGGACCGGCATCAAATATGTTGCTATCTAAGCCAACTAAAGAAATGATCACATCCTTACCCTCAAACTAGCACACAAATCTAATACCGATCATCAAGACAAATAATAGACCTTTTATTAAAGCTTTATTCATCTAGGTGCGCTTATTCTTTTCACTCAATTTTTTTTTTTTTTTTTTACTAATCCTAAGGATCAAAGATGGAAGCATAGTGCAATGTGTTGATCTATTAAGCTTTCTAGCGATCCATGAGGTTGAGCGTTAGGTCAATGACTCCCAAACCAGACGGTTTTATGGCATTAGGTATTCAAACACCCCTAAGGATTTACAAGCTCAAATCAACTAGGCTACAAATCAAAACAACCTCCATCTAATCATTTCCCACTTCTCACCTTTTGGAAAAAGTCCTCACTTTTTTATTGCTTTTGCAACTTTTTCTTTTTTTTTCATAGCATTCAATTATTAACCTAGAGTTTGGGCCCTCCACCTTCCGGTGCGAGAAATTCAGTACTTGATAAGGCTAGAATCCCGGCTACTCATTCTTATCCAACTTTATCAAAAATGAACGCTTTCAATGTACTACTAGCCCAATTAGGATATAACTAATTCAATAGTCAACAAAGCATGTACCCTACAAATGAATGCTAGTGTGCGCTTGTGCTAGTGTAGAATCCTAAAGTGAATCTCAAAACAATCACAAAATTAGGATGATGTGAACCACAAGTGCAAACAAGATATCAATCTTTCGAAAAATTTACTCCTAAATGGCATGCACAAGGCATACAAGGAGTATTGGAATCTCAAGTCAAGCAATTTTTAAATTTTAAGCAATATAGTCCTCAAAAGATCAAAATCACAGTTAGTTATGGACCAATCATAGAAAATCCATCAAATACACAAGTCATGCTCAAAATTTTGAATTGAAAGCAAACACTGCAAATAACACCCATTACCCCCATGGCACAATATCCTCAATGTGCAATGAGAAGAAAAGGAAAGAGTATACTAGTGCAACTAAGGCAAAGAATGGCTGGGATACAAATATCCAAAGTGGGTGGTATAAACCCCCCTAAACTTGGAATTGACTGCGGTCCTAAAAAGATGGCACTTGGATAAAACTCAGTAGATAACAAAGGGATAATAATAGTGCACAGTGGACATACAAGTGTAAATAGGATAGTAAATGAAGTAAAAATAGAGGAATAAGAGTGGTCCTGAAATAAAATTTTGGGCAGCACTCTCTCTCACTGAAGTCATTCGGATGTACCTGATAAATGGAGTCAATCACAGATAAATGTATCAATATAAGGTTTAGACATCCAAAAATATCATGCATAAAAAAAGAGAAATAATGTACAGCATATCACAGGATCAGGGCCAACAGGCTGGCCGCAAAAATATCATAACAATAGTAATGTAACAGTAATGTATCACAGATATATAAAATGATGAGAATAAAGAGATGAGAAATCAGGCAAAGGAGGTCGGACGAACAGGGCGTGATCCCCGAATATCTCTGGATAAATCCTGCAGCGCAGCCATTACGTCTGAGCGGAGAGATGTCACATCAGTGCTGAGGGAAGCCACATCTGACCGAAGAGAGACAACTGTGTTCTCCAAGGTTTGTAAACGCTCTCCTAGGCTAGGTGTCAGAACTGGAGCGTTAGGGATAACTGAATCATGAAACTGAGGTACATCCTGACCCTGCTCTTTAAAATAAAGTGGCGACCCTGCTGGAGAGTGATGTGGTAACTTCTAGAGGCTCTAGCTCTAAATCAATATCCATATGCACGTCCGTAGCCACCAGTGGGTCTACTGGATCATGCTCTACTGCTACTGCTGCTGCCTCCTCCTCTACAGCCTCCTCAGCTGCCAAGATAGCGTTCTGCTCCAAGCTCCGGATAAGAGCATTGTAGCTCTTGTTCCAATCCTTCTTGCCAAAGTGGCAAGCCCCTGACTCAGTACGCTCCTGTGGATGGAAAGGGTAACGTTGGTCCCTGAGGATCTGTGTAATAAAATGTGTAAATGGAAGGAACTTGGTCCGCTTGGGCTTGGCCTTGCTGACGTAATATGTATATAACTTCATCATGACACTCCAATAGAGTGTAGGAATAAAGAACCAGTGCCCTGTACAGAAGGCGTAGAGGACTGCAAGAAAGTCGGAACGCCTCTAGATCTTATGGCCTGCCATAAATATATTTCGGTATAATACCGAATCAAAAAACCATAAATCATCGGGCAGATAAGTCCTCGTGGCGAATGCCTCGCCACTACTGTAGTGGCCAGTAAGTGCAATGGCCATGTCTGCATCAGAAGGTCTCCTCAGAATAGGATAATGAAGATCAGGAGGGAAGACATGCGGGCATCGAGAAGAAGTGGCCAAAGTGTCAACTGTGATGCGGATAAGGTGGCCATCAATAATAATCTGTAGCTCCGATAGGTTATTCGGGGCCGGCCAGAGGTTCTGGAAGAACATCCGAACAAGCCACGGGTAAACAAGATAGGTAACTGGCGCCAGAATGGCTGAAATACCGCGCCGCTCGATACATCAAAAGCTGCTCGGGTCAAGACTGACTGGGAGAAGAAAACAATGTCAAAAATTGACCATGTGCCACTGAAAGGTGCGAGTACTTCCGGCTAGGTCTATCTTTGATATTGCCTGGCTGTGCCAGTGGTGGAGAAGAAGAAGATATATGCTCAGCCTCATCAGAATGGGATGACGATGCAAAAGCGGCAGACGCAGAGTGGTCGGACTAAGCCGAAGTTGGCTCTTCATACTCCTCTAACTGCTCAGCCTGCTCAACCTGCTCTGGAACTAGATCCTGGGCATGAGAAGGCTCTGCAGGCTCCTCTACTCTCTGCCAGACTCTCCTCTCATACTGTCGATGGGCAACTGTCTTAACCAGTGCCATGGCCTGTAAAACAGAAAAGAAACACTTGCAATAGAAGTCAGTAACAGATAATAGAGAAATGAAGCACAGTATATAGAAACATGTATGTCAAGTAAGATAGACAACTCAAAATAATCGACATGAATCTATGCAAATGATCATGCAGCCAGGTATAGATGATGAATAAGTGAAACATGCTAAACATGATAAGTATAGACTACATCCATTGTGGAAAACACAGGCATTGGGCATCAAGAAACTAGCATAAAACACAAAAGATGGTGTGTGAAGTGCAATTGCAAATCTGTGATATTCGATCGATCGGAAGAGATGAGATCGATCCATGTTGGATCGATCTGGACATGAGTGAGATCAATCTCCCTCTGATAGATCAGAGAAAAATTCGATCGATCGAACTGCTGTGAAAAATTTGAAAAGTCATAGATCTGTGACGTGGATGACACGGGGGGCACCCAAGCAAGCTTGTAGGTCCCTCAACACATCAACAACTAAACAATGGTCACTTATTGTGGCACGTGACCCCCAAAATCTGAATCGGAATCAAAATATAGAAAAATATATACAAATATATATACATATATATACATGCTCAAAACATCAAAAATAGCAAGAAATCCAACATAGAATCTCCGACCTAACAAGGAAACATGGTCATCACTCAAGATTAAAGCTCGAAATCTGAAAAATAAACTCAAACTTACCAAATCGAATGAGAAGTGGAGATGACAGAGAGATAAGGAGATCGAGTGCGAGGATGGAAGTGTCAAAGCTCTAGAAGCTTACCAGAGACACGCTGGAGGTTGGGAAGAAGGTGAACAGTGGTGGGAAAGAGCTAGGGTCTGAGATCGATGGTCAAATCGATCAAAATGACCCTTGGCTTCTATTTTTAAAAATGATCTCCGACATGTTCGCTCGATCTACCAAGGGTTTTGGTTAACCCTATTCACGTAACAGAGTCCTACAGAGAGTTGTGAGAACAGAGAAAGAACAGAGAAAGAAAGGTTAGGGTTGGCTTAGAGTCAAGGGCTGAACCAAGGAGGAGGTGTTGATGCATGCTCATGGATTGAATTAGGAGCAACGAAGGTCAGTAAAAACAACTAAGGTCGCCGGAGTTGCTAGAGACAGAGGTTTAAAGGTTTCTGAACTGAAATCGGAGGCAAGTCTTGTTCTAGCTCTTTCCCTTTAACTCATGTTATGTGCATGCCTAGGTAGACTCCAGGGCTTTAATGGATGCTAAAACAAGTCTTTATTACATGTTTGAAATATTTTTAGTTCCATTGACTTAAATTGATATGCGAATTTTTGTAATCTCTGTTAACTGGTTCCTACCGTTGTTGTGTTTAAACTATGTTTAATTGAGAACCTTGATGCATAATGATGTCTTAAAAATTAGTCTGGGACATTGATTGAATAATAGAATACGTAGTAAAAGATTTACAGAGGCCTGGGTAAACTGAAATAGCTTTGTTGGAATTAAACTGTATTACAAGTTCTTTCAGTTCGGTTAATTGATGCATGCTTCGTTTAAGTTTAAGCTTTGTTTAATTGATGTCTTTGATGCATGTCAATGCTTTATAACTGTTGTAGGACACTAATTAAACCTTAGATCAAGTATTAAAACAAATACAAAGGTCGTGGAACACGCCGGAGTCGAGGAAAATGAAGCAGAGCCGGGGAGACAACTCTTAGAGGTGAGAGAAACGGCTCCCAAAGAAGGGAGCCGCCTCCCACAATGCAAGAGCTAGCTCCCACATGTAGGGAGCCGGCTCCCAAGGCCTTAGATCTGGTTCCCAAGGGTGGGGAGCCGGCTCCTATATTTTGGAGAAGGCTCTAAATTTTTCTGAGCCTTCTCTTCCTCTGAAACGCACAGTTATGTATTTTTAGGGTTTGTTTGGTCGGTGCAGGGTATTTCTACTTGGTTTAAACTATTTTAAATCATGTGTAGGAATGTTGTAAACCTGTAAAAACAATAGGAAAACATCAATTCATAATTTGATTAAGGAATGGAGTAGGGTGAACTTGAGGAAAAACCTATAGGTTGTGCACTGTTATGGTTAAGAAATTTATTACTGTAAATTGGAGTTTGTTTTTATTTATGATTTAAAGCTATGAATCATATTTAGATGGATTTATAAGTATAGTGATCTACCTGAAATTATCTATGAATTGTTTGGATTAAAAATTGATATATGTTTGCTATTTAACTGCATCAATTTATGGACAAGTTGGAGAATGTAAATGCTTAGATTATTTTAGCAGTTTACATTATTGGAATGTTATTTTTAGGCCCTATATTTAATGCCTAATACTGATATATATGTATTAATTTATATTGATGCATAGTGTGGAGTATGATTGATGAATTGCTTAATACTGTTTAATTAATTTTATTATGTGGAAGTTTGTATGCACCGGTATGGGACGGTGGCATACTAGGGAAGGCTTAATTCAAAACACTAAGACCTACCTATGCTAGGGACGGATTAGTATAAAACACTAAGTCCTACTTATTCTGAAATTAGTTGGATTAACTACAAAAGTTAAGTCCTACTTATATGTATGTATATGCACCGGTATGGGACGGTGGCATATTGGGGATGGATTAGTTCAAATACTAAGTCCTACCTATTTTGAAATAAGATGGATTAACTGCAAAATGTTAAGTCCTACTTATAACTTTGTGTCAGGTCAATAAACCTTTTGAATGACACACCTTGAACAGACTTTATATATTTATGTTATGGTGTCATGGTATGAGCTTGAGTATAAGGATCATGGTTAGGGTGCGTATATCACCTAGGATGGATAACTAGACGGTGGTTTCTGTTCCCTGGTAGATCCAGATACATTTGACCACAGTATGTGCGATTTGCATGGTATCTCTACTCAGGCTGAGACGTGCCGCTTGGACTAGTGAGCGTCCTGTAGTGTGTAATTATATATATATGGACTACTCTAGATATTGTTGAGCTATCTAGGATGTATCTACGTATCGGGTTTCTGATTGGATCGAAGTATAATAGGACTTACATGTGGGCCTGACCCACTCCTTTATTTTTCAGGTGTTGTCAGTTCCAGGGCTAGAGCTTGGACGTGCAGAGCAGATACAGACACTCACTCCTCCGATAATGTAAGATTTCATTTTATATTCTAGATTAGGATTTTGTCTTCAGCTGATTATTTCAATTTGAATTTTAGGGGTCCACTAGATGGATTCCCGAGTTGTATCTATTTTGGAGATTTGGATTTTTATTAATCTTTATCATTTGGAGGATTTTAAATTTAGTATTCTTTCCAGCTTTAATATTTATTTCGTAAATCTATTTTGTAATCTATGTTCATTTATGTATTAATTGTTTGGTATCCCTCGGATCTGTGCTCGGACTTGATCACCCGTGGCTCTAGAATCGAGGGGTATCACAGTTGGTATCAGAGCACTCCCGATTCAAGTGTCTCTAGGATTCTATCGTATTAAGACTTCCGCATAGCGTTTTCTTTTGTTTAGAGCTTTAAGTTTAGGATTCGTTGAATTCCTTTACGGTCCATTTACGATCGTACTGATGTCTGTCTTTCTATGTTAACAGTATGGTTAACGCTGGAAGAGGAAAGAATATGAACAAACAACAGAGGAGACCAGCACGTAGGCAGCAAGAACGCCTGCGGCGTCGGGAAATGGGGGAAGAACAGCAAGTGCCTAGGTTTCAGGAGGAAGATGGTCAGTTGCAGATGGAGCATGAGGAAGTTGAGCATACTCAAGAGTCTCAGCGTCAGGCCTACAATCAGGGCAGGGATCCAGAGTATTCTCCTCAGTTAGTTTACATCATTGCTCAGGCTGTAGCTGCAGGTGTAGCAGCAGCACTTCAGAGTCAGCTACATGTTCAACAAACACTCGAAGCAGTACCAGAGGTGCAGAATGAGTCTCATAGTCATTGTTTTGCCTGCAGAGACTTTGGGCATACATTCAACCAACGTTCTGGGTTAGCTCAAGGACAGCAGAATGGGGGACCACAGGTCGGGCGTGATCAGCCACAATCTAACCAGCAAAGGAGTCCGTTTGGTACTTTTAGGGGTACTTGCTATACTTGTGGAGGGTACGGTCACACTTCCAGGCAGTGTCCTATAAGCGGAGATATCGGGCCATCCCAGCGGGGGGGTACCAAACCGCAAGGAAGATGGTTCTTTTAAGAGTAATTTTAATTACTAGTGGTAGTGGAGATTTTTAATAAAGGTGTAGTACGAATTTAAACGCGTACACAAATAGTATATTAAAGAATAATTTATGATTATTTGTTTGACAGCTATGGTTTGGAAAAGTTCTTAATAAAGTGAACTAATGGTTTTGGCTATTTTTATTATGTTTTGTGATAGTATTGTTGTGATATGTACCTATATGGTTTTATTAGACTATTGGGATATGTATGTTGCGATAATAGAGGAATATCACAATGAAGTGATTGGTTTTGACAGGCAAACAGATATATGCTTGTAAGTACATTGTATGAAGATGGGACAATTACCAAAGAGTTTATAGAGAACTTATACGGTAAGTTGGTTTTCAAGGAAGAATGCTCAAGATAGAGTGATACTCTAAATATGAGTGGATTTTAGAAATTTATGCATACCTTATGTGTTTAGCTCTACGTTGTTTTTCAGCATTTTTTATTTTAAAAATTAATGGACACAGGTATATTGATAGATCTCTCGGTATTCCTACACCTTTAGGCGATGTTGCCATTTTACTTGGGAGTGATGTGCCTGTGACACTAGATATTGGTAGACTGAGATTTCTAGCTAATCTAGTGGTCCTGGACATGCACTTATGTGACGTGATACTTGGGATGGATTGATTATCGCATTACCATGCTCAAGTTGATTGTTTTGGATAAGTCCATTGTGTTCACCATACCTGGTCAGGATATGTACAGTGTTGCTATGCCACGTTCTAACGGGGTCCTAGCACTTATTTGTTCCATGTGGAGAAGAAAATAGGGGGAGGTTACTGTGACATTTGATTGTATACCAATTGTACAGGACTTTCCGGACATTTTTAGGAGATTTCAGGGTTTCTACCTAGTCAAGAGTTAGACCTTGTGATAGACTTAGCTCTAGGTACTACGCCTATTGCTAGAGCACCATACAGGATGGCATTAGTAGAGATAAGAGAGCTGAGGGATCAGATTCAGCAATTACTCAGCTAGGGTTTTATTCGCAAAAGTACTTCACCCTAGGGAGCACCGGTTTTGTTTGTGAAGAAGAAGGATGGTTCACTTTGGCTGTATATAGATTACAAGGAGTTGAACAATGTTACTATTCATAACAAGTACCTTTTCCCAGGATTGATGATTTATTTGATCAGTTGAAGGGAGCTACGTACTTCTCTAAGATTGATCTGCGGTCCGGATATCATCACTTTTGGGTTAGGGGGGCAGGATGTGCCAAGGACAGCGTTTCTCACTAGATATGGATCTTATAAGTTTTGTGTCATGCCGTTCGAGTTGACTAATGCACCAGCGGTTTTCATGGACTTAATGAATAAAGTCTTCAGGGCGTAATTGGATTAATTTGTCATTGTCTTCATTGATGACATTTTGATTTACCCGAGGTCAGAGGACGATCATGATAGACATCTTCGGATAGTCTTACAGATGCTTCGTGAGCACCAGTTGTATGCCAAGTTCAAGGAATGTGAATTTTGGTAGCGGGAGGTGAGATTTCTGGGTCACGTGGTGTCAGAAAGGGGAAATAGTGGTGGATTCAGCCAAGGTTTTAGCGGGGGTTGAGTGGGGACAGACTACTTCACCTACCGAGATTCGGAGTTTCCTCGGATTGGCAGGGTATTATCGTGGGTTCATCCTGGGTTTCTCCAAGATAGCAGGACTATTCACTCATCTGACTAAAAAGAGTGTATGGTTTGTGTAGGATGAACACTGTCAGAAGGCTTTTGATGAGCTAAGTGTAAGTTGACTTCTGCACCGATTTTTATCCACCCCACAGAGTGGGATAGAGTATCTTGTCTACACAGATGATTCTTTGTAGGGACTAGGATGTGTGTTGATGTAGGAGGAGCGACCGATTTCTTATGGATCTCGTAAGCTTAAGCCTTATGAGCTAAATTATTCAACACACATAAGGGTCTGCAGTATTTGTTCACTCAGCGGGAGCTGAATATGAAACAGCGTAGATGGTTGGAGTTTGTGAAGGACTATCACTGCTCTATATAGTACCATCCGAGGGAAAGCGAATGTGGTGGCAGATGCACTCAGTCGCCGACCTATTGGTAGTCTTTCTGCTTTATTCACCACTAAGTGGAATGCTTTGAAAACTGTGGATGAGTTATCAGATGTTTTCATGGCTTGCAGGATAGTTACACCTTCTATTATTCACAAGGTTTTAAGGGCATAACTCTCGGGTCAGCAATGCATTGATCAGGTTGCAGAGATTGTGAAGTGGTATGGAATTCCGTTATCTATTATATCAGACAGGGATTCGAGCTATGTTTTAGGATTTTGGAAGAATTGTCAGTAGGCTTTGGGTACAGTGTTGCATCTTAGCACTGCTTATCATCCTTAGACTGATGGCCAGACCGAGAGGGTTAATCAGATCATGCGGATATGTTTCGTTCGTGTGTTCTTGATTTCAAGGGCCACTAGGAGGATCGTTCATGTAGAGTTTCCATATAACAATAGTTTCCAGAATACTACTGGTATGGCACCATTTGAGGCATTGTACGGTCGATAATGTCGATCGCTTATTTGTTGGATAGAGGTTGGAGAGAGCAGGTTCTTGGGTCCCGTGTTTATTAAGGATACTTCTGAAAAGGGTGTTCTTATTACGGATCATATACGCGTGGCTCAGAGTTGACAAAAGAGTTATGCAGCTCGTCATACTCATGCGTTGGAGTTTCAGGTTGGGGATCAGGTTCTACTCAAAGTATCTCCTCTGAAAGGTGTTATGCGCTTTGGGAAGAAAGGGAAGTTGTCACCGTGAGTTGTCGGTCCATTTATAATTATGGATCGAGTTGGAGCTTTCGCTTATCGGTTAGCACTTCCGGATAATTTGGATCGCGTCCACAATGTGTTTCATATTTTCATGTTGCGAAAATATCTGCGAGATGAGAGTCGGTATCAACATATCGATGTTGGGAAGATTGAGTTGTAGCCGGATGCGACTTATTTGGAGTCACCGAGTCGTATTATCGACCGTATAGATTAAATCCTTTGTAATAAGGTTATTTCTTTGGTGCGTGTTCAGGGGAGTCATCACAATAAGGCTGAGTCCACTTGGGAATAGGGGGTTGGCAGTCGCTTGCAGTTTCCATAAATTTTGGAAATAGGTAAGAGCGAATTCCGAGGACGGAATTCCTTTTGTTAGGGGGGAAGAATGTAATACCCCTAAATTCAAAAGGATAGGTTTGGTATTTAATTAATTGTTTATTTTGCATTTTTAAATTAATTAAGTGTGTATTTGCATTAATTGTTAAATTATTTGATTTAAATGTGTTAGTTGGGTGTTTAAATTTCATTTATTTGCTTATTTGATTTATTTTATTTTAATTCAATTAATTGAGTATTTGTTTTCTTTAATTGATTGTTTAAATTTATTTTCTTGCATTAACTGTTAAATTGTATTTCTCTTGTACATACACGTATAAATTTAAAAACGCTAACCGACTTAGGTAGTGGATGGATTCTAGGGTTTTATGTTTGAACGTAGCCGACTTAGGGTTGGTGTAGGATTTAAATTAGAGTTTCAATTAACAGAGTCCTACAGAGAGTTGTGAGAACAAAGAGAGAACAGAGAAAGAAAGGTTAGGGTTGGCTTAGAGTCAAGGGCTGAACCAAGGAGGAGGTGTTGATGCATGCTCGTGGATTGAATTAGGAGCAACGAAGGTCAGTAAAAACAACTAAGGTCGTTGGAGTTGCTAGAGACAGAGGTTTAAAGGTTTCTGAACTGAAATCGGAGGCAAGTTGTGATACCCCTCGATTCTAGAGCCACGGGTGATCAAATCCGAGCACAGATCCGAGGGATACCAGACAATCAATATATAAACAAGCAGGAATAAAATTTGAATTAAGAATAAAATAACAAAACGCTGAAAGAATTCTAAAATAAAAATCCTCAACTTAAAATAATAAATTAATAACATTTAAATCTTTCAAATCTGTACAACTCGGGAATCCATCTAGTGGACCCCTAATAATTCCAACTGGTAAAACATTTACAGAATTAAAATCCAAAACCAAAATAAGAAAGAAAATCCTATGTAGTCAGAAGAGTGAGTGACTGTATCTGTATCACCACGATCAAACCCTAAGCCTGGTACTCACGAACACCTGAAAAATAAAGGTGGGTCAGGCCCACATGCAAGTTCCATCCTACTACAATCCGTACATAAACCCGATACGCAGATACATCCTAGATAACTCGGCAATATCTACAATAGTCCATAGATATATATATACACACTATAAGATGCTCACTAGCCTATAACATAGTTCAGCCTGGGTAGAAGGTGACATATAAAACACGCTTTTCAGCGGCCAATTACTTAGACCTACTAGGGAACATTAGATATATCTAGCTACTCAACCTTTGCCATATACGTACCCTAACCGTGATAAGGAGACTCAAGCTCGTATCACGGTACCGTAAATATATATATAAATTCCTTCCTAATGCAGAAAGATAAAACAAACATCCGTTATGTCGTTCAACTGTTTTAGTTGACAGGACATGCATCCATGTAGGATTTAACTGTTTTAGTTAATCCATTCCGTCTGTATGAAAGGGGCAGGACTTAGCTTTTTGATCTAATCCATCCCTGATATGTCACCGTCCCATACCAGTACATATAATGCAAATGATTCACAAATGATGCACATCCATTAGAACATCAAGTATATCCAGAAACCAGCATAATAGAAAGCAGATATTGATAAGATCCTATCATGCATCCAGTAAATGTTTATAATCATATATCCTCCTTTTAAATTGTTAAAATAAGAATAAACAATTTAAACCATCCATTTCCATGTAATTGACAGAACCAAAATTAAGACAGTTCAGCAATTATCCTCCATAACATAATATAATGAATATCAAAATTTTAAACTACACATTATACTAGAATTCCAAATCAACACATCCATACTAGTTCGTTTTAAATGTTAAAATGATGACTAGCATTTACATCTTCCCAAATCCTTTACGGCATGCAAATTTATAATTAAATCTCATGGCATCTATGTAATTCCCCATTATAAATTCTCTGTCGGATATAATGACACTCCAAAGTTTAAGTACATCATATGAAACTTCAAAAGTATTTTATACTAGTTTTATTTAATTTGCTAACACGAAACTAGCAACTAACCTTCCATTACTCCCGACAATATACAACTTATTAGATACGAGTACATGACGTCATAACCAACATTCCTGGAACTGAACTATGCTAAATATATCATTGATATAAATTCTAACAATAATTACAATGTCAGTCCAAATTAAGTTGTCAAAACAACTTAGCAAAACAAGCATTCCGCCTTCCTTGACAGTAGGCCTATTATAAGCTTATGTTTTATGACATGCATTTAGGTTTAGCACCTTAGCATAAACCAACTATTTGAAGGCTTTAACAAGTTAATTTTAATCATTTAAAACCCCCCATCACTTTTCAATAATTACCTTTAAGCCCCTGAACTTCAGAAAAATTGCATAAAACACCCGTAGGGGTTTTTTCCCATGGGAGCCGGCTCCCCTTTATTGGAACCGGCTCCTAGGCTTCTAGAGCCGGATCTCCCTCATGGAGAGCCGGCTCTCTCTTCATGGGAGCCGGCTCTCTCTTCATGGGAGCCGGCTCCCACCATTCGGGAGCCGGCTCTCACCCCTGAGAGCCCCTCTCTGCTTCACTGCGTCGTTTCTGCTTCGTCCGGTTGTCGTCTGCTCTTCCGGCGAAGCCCAATGTCCTATCCCAAATCTTTTTAACATTCCTAGGGTTCTATTCAAGTTCCTAAAGTTCTAGAAACCCTACATATTCCAATATGAATTTATTAACAAAGCTTCAACCGAAACAATTTTCTTTTCCTCTGTTTATCTTCTTCGCTTCCGGCGAAGACCACTCCTCTGGTTTCCTTAAAGTTCTTAAGGTTCAATACAAGTCCCAAAAATCATAGAAACTTCTTAAATTCTATTATGAACTTGATTGACAGAAGTTTAAATAAAAAATAACACAGTTTGAGAAAAACCCAATTTTAGTTATTTAAACGTAAAACAGGTTACAGTCTAATATAACATGCATCAACTATTAGTTTTAAAGGTTGAATTAATCCCTAGAGACTATATAGAATGCACAGAACACAAGTTTATAGGAAGGAGACAGAATGAAACTTGCCTTTGAGATTTTTGAATTAAAATCCCTACGCCGTCTTCCTAGATTTTTCCGGCGATCCAGCACTGTTCTAACTTATTTGCTTCCTCCTTGGTTCCTCATATGAACAACACTCCTATCCTTCCTTGGTTCAACTCACAGTCCATAGCTGAAATCCCATCTGGTGGTTCTATCAGTTTCAAGCGCCCCACTGTTTTTCCCTCAAACACCCATTACATGTCTCTGTATCTCTCTATCTCACAATACGTGAAAAGGGTTTTGTTTTCCTAACCCTAACAGACATATAAGATTATATATATAGGCACTTACTAAGACCTAATTCTAATTCCTAGCTAACTATAAGTCGGCTTATTTATCTCTATAAAAGAAAACCCTAATCCTATATAACCATACAAAAAATATATATACAAAATAAGTCCTATTAAAACATACGTCATTTAATCCTACTTCTAAGTAAAAAAAAAAAAAAAACAATTAAATTAAAGCAAAATTAAATAGTTAAAGCAACACAGCCAATTAACATAAAACAGATAAATAATTAATTTAACATACATAAACAATTACAATACAACAATTAAATTAAATACACACAAATAATAATAAATCAACTAATTTAACCAAATAACAAATAAGTCCAATAATTTAAATAAAAATGAAAAATAAACCAAAATATTCCCATTTTATCCTTTTAAAAACTAGGGGTATTACATTCTTCCCTCCTAACAAAAGGAATTCCGTCCTCAGAATTCACGAAACTCTGAATTAATAATTTTGCAAAATTCATTTCCATTTTCGTATGGCACAGCCTTTTATATGGAATCTTCCCATTCCCCATATAGTCAACCATTTCGTAGATAACTACGCATGTCTAGGTTCCTTAGATTGGCTAAAGTTATGTATACTTACCAAATCCTACGACCACATATCCAAAATCCTAGCATAATTAACGTTATTTCGCCAAAACAGTAGTTGGTTGGTCACATGCTTGTATCCCCAACTAAATCGTAATCCCGATCCTGACTAAATTAACCAAAATGAAACACATACAGCACACACGCTAAAACACAATAAAAAGCAATAGAATCTTACATAAAGCACCGTTCCTCCTAGCAAAGAAATCTCCTTTAGAAATTAACTTTACTTGATTTGTTCATAATCTCTTTTTCAATTCCAGAGGTAATCATCCAACCTCGACACCTAAGCTCCAATCGTAGCTCATAACATATCCATTTGCTTCAGCAAATTCCAAAGGCTTAACCTTCATCCTCCTTATATACGAAATGTAAACCATCTAATGTAGCTTTAAGAAACAACTTAGACTGTCACAACCTAATTCCCACACTTCCCGGAACGTGATATGAAATCATTGCCTCGTTCTAAGAAGAACTCCATCCGATTCCTGAACCCCTGAAGAGTTCCGTTATCTACCTCCTTTAAAGGTAACCCAAAAGGTTAACTATTCACACCAACCCTATAAGTATCGTTCACTATTTTAGTAGCGAACAACATCACCCTCGCGCGATCCTTTATTGACAAGATTCAATACCCTCTTTCTGGGGTATGCTACAATTTCCTCCACTAGAATCCTCTTGGGACTCCTATTCCCCGTTTGTCTCCTTTATGAAAACAAATGCAATAGGGTTGGTCCTTTTTATACGGTGACCTAAAATGCACTCCTATATCCCTTCTTGTCTTATGCTTCTAAAAGTAACGCCAACCGGATTTAAACCTTTGATCCCGAGTTCTACTTCTGAAAAAGAACTGGATAACATACTCCTTTACTCCTTTGGGTCTGAATCGCTGTTGTTGTGGACCCCATCCTCCTTCTAGTGTCAACCATTCTATACTTATAGAATATAATTGACATCAGCTGCTCCTCCTAACGAACCGTAAAAGAGTACAATAAATCCTAACATAGCTCTAAGTTTTAAGAGACGCAACGCGGAAGACTTCTAACGAAAGACACTCCTAAGGACACTAGAACCTGGAGTGCTCTGATACCAACTATGATACCCCTCGATTCTAGAGCCACGGGTGATCAAATCCGAGCACAGATCCGAGGGATACCAGACAATCAATATATAAACAAGCAGGAATAAAATTTGAATTAAGAATAAAATAACAAAATGCTGAAAGAATTCTAAAATAAAAATCCTCAACTTAAAATAATAAATTAATAACATTTAAATCCTTCAAATCTGTACAACTCGGGAATCCATCTAGTGGACCCCTAATAATTCCAACTGGTAAAACATTTACAGAATTAAAATCCAAAACCAAAATAAGAAAGAAAATCCTATGTAGTCGGAAGAGTGAGTGATTGTATCTGTATCACCACGATCAAACCCTAAGCCTGGTACTCACGAACACCTGAAAAATAAAGGTGGGTCAGGCCCACATGCAAGTTCCATCCTACTACAATCCGTACATAAACCCAATACGCAGATACATCCTAGATAGCTCGGCAATATCTACAATAGTCCATAGATATATATATACACACTATAGGATGCTCACTAGCCTATAACATAGTTCAGCCTGGGTAGAAGGTGACATATAAAACACGCTTTTTAGCGGCCAATTACCTAGACCTACCACGGAACATTAGCTATATCTAGCTACTCAACCTTTGCCATATACGCACCCTAACCATGATCAGGAGACTCAAGCTCGTATCACGGTACCGTAAATATATATATAAATTCCTTCCTAATGCAGAAAGATAAAACAAACATCCGTTATGTCGTTCAACTGTTTTAGTTGACAGGACATGCATCCATGTAGGATTTAACTGTTTTAGTTAATCCATTCCGTATGTATGAAAGGGGCAGGACTTAGCTTTTTGATCTAATCCATCCCTGATATGTCACCGTCCCATACCGGTACATATAATGCAAATGATTCACAAATTATGCACATCCATTAGAACATTAAGTATATCCAGAAACCAGCATAATAGAAAGCAGATATTGATAAGATCCTATCATGCATCCAGTATATGTTTATAATCATAGATCCTCCTTTTAAATTGTTAAAATAAAAATAAACAATTTAAACCATCCATTTCCATGTAATTGACAGAACCAAAATTAAGACAGTTCAGCAATTATCCTCCATAACATAATATAATGAATATCAAAATTTTAAACTGCACATTATACTAGAATTCCAAATCAACACATCCATACTAGTTCGTTTTAAATGTTAAAATGATGACTAGCATTTACATCTTCCCAAATCCTTTACGGCATGCAAATTTATAATTAAATCTCATGGCATCTATGTAATTCCCCATTATAAATTCTCTGTCGGATATAATGACACTCCAAAGTTTAAGTACATCATATGAAACTTCAAAAGTATTTTATACTAGTTTTATTTAATTTGCTAACACGAAACTAGCAACTAACCTTCCATTACTCCCGACAATATACAACTTATTAGATACGAGTACATGACGTCATAACCAACATTCCTGGAACTGAACTATGCTAAATATATCATTGATATAAATTCTAACAATAATTACAATGTCAGTCCAAATTAAGTTGTCAAAACAACTTAGCAACACAAGCATTCCTCCTTCCCTGACAGTAGGCCTATTATAAGCTTATGTTTTATGACATGCATTTAGGTTTAGCACCTTAGCATAAACCAACTATTTGAAGGCTTTAACAAGTTAATTTTAATCATTTAAAACCCCCCATCACTTTTCAGTAATTACCTTTAAGCCCCTGAACTTCAGAAAAATTGCATAGAACACCCGTAGGGGTTTTTTCCCATGGGAGCCGGCTCCCCTTTATTGGAACCGGCTCCTAGGCTTCTAGAGCCGGATCTCCCTCATGGAGAGCCGGCTCTCTCTTCATGGGAGCCAACTCCCACCATTCGGGAGCCGGCT
This sequence comes from Cornus florida, assembly GCF_030987335.1. Classification (NCBI taxonomy): domain Eukaryota; kingdom Viridiplantae; phylum Streptophyta; class Magnoliopsida; order Cornales; family Cornaceae; genus Cornus; species Cornus florida. Next base: position 30,763,644 of record NW_026775572.1, read on the forward strand.
CTCACCCCTGAGAGCCCCTCTCTGCTTCACTGCGTCGTTTCTGCTTCGTCCGGTTGTCGTCTGCTCTTCCGGCGAAGCCCAATGTCCTATCCCAAATCTCTTTAACATTCCTAGGGTTCTATTCAAGTTCCTAAAGTCCTAGAAACCCTACATATTCCAATATGAATTTATTAACAAAGCTTCAACCGAAACAATTTTCTTTTCCTCTGTTTATCTTCTTCGCTTCCGGCGAATACCACTCCTCTGCTCCAAGTTTCCTTAAAGTTCGTAAGGTTCAATACAAGTCCCAAAAATCATAGAAACTTCTTAAATTCTATTATGAACTTGACTGACAGAAGTTTAAATCAAAAACAACACAGTTTGAGAAAAACCCAATTTCAGTTATTTAAACTTAAAACAGGTTACAGTCTAATATAACATGCATCAACTATTAGTTTTAAAGGTTGAATTAATCCCTGGAGACTATATAGAATGCACCGAACACAAGTTTATAGGAAGGAGACAGAATGAAACTTGCCTTTGAGATTTTTGAATTAAAATCCCTACGCCGTCTTCCTAGATTTTTCCGGCGATCCCGCACTGTTCTAACTTATTTGCTTCCTCCTTGGTTCCTCATACGAACAACACTCATATCCTTCCTTGGTTCAACCCACAGTCCATGGCTAAAATCCCATCTGGTGGTTCTATCAGTTTCAAGCGCCCCACTGTTTTTCCCTCAAACACCCATTACATGTCTCTGTATCTCTCTATCTCACAATACGTGAAAAGGGTTTTGTTTTCCTAACCCTAACAGACATATAAGATTATATATATAGGCACTTACTAAGACCTAATTCCAATTCCTAGCTAACTATAAGTCGGCTTATTTATCTCTATAAAAGAAAACCCTAATCCTATATAACCATACAAAAATATATATACCAAATAAGTCCTATTAAAACATACGTCATTTAATCCTACTTCTAAGTAAAAAAAAAAATAAAAAAAAAAAAAAAAAAATAAAAAAAAACAATTAAATTAAAGCAAAATTAAATAGTTAAAGCAACACAGCCAATTAACATAAAACAGATAAATAATTAATTTAACATACATAAACAATTACAATACAACAATTAAATTAAATACACACAAATAATAATAAATCAACTAATTTAACCAAATAACAAATAAGTCCAATAATTTAAATAAAAATAAAAAACAAACCAAAATATTCCCATTTTATCCTTTTGAAAACTAGGGGTATTACACAAGTCTTGTTCTAGCTCTTTCCCTTTAACTCGTATTCTGTGCATGCCTAGGTAGACTCCAGGGCTTTAATGGATGCTAAAACAAGTCTTTATTGCATGTTTGAAATATTTTTAGTTCCATTGAATTAAATTGATATGCGAATTTCTATAATCTCTGTTAACTGGTTCCTACCGTTGTTGTGTTTAAACTATGTTTAATTTGAGAACCTTGATGCATATTGATGTCTTAAAAATTAGTCTGGGACATTGATTGAATAATAGAACACGTAGTAAAAGATTTACAGAGGCCTGGGTAAACTGAAATAGCTTTGTTGGAATTAAACTGTACTGCAAGTTCTTTCAATTCGGTTAATTGATGCATGCTTCGTTTAAGTTTAAGCTTTATTTAATTGATGTCTTTGATGCATGTCAATGCTTTATAACTATTGTAGGACACTAATTAAACCTTAGAGCAAGTATTAAAACAAATACAGAGGTCGTGGAACACGCCGGAGTCGAGGAAAACGAAACAGAGACGGGGAGACGGTTCACAGGGGTGAAAGAGACGGCTCCCAAAGAAGGGAGCCGCCTCCCACAATGCAAGAGCCGGCTCCACATGTAGGGAGCCAGCTCCCAAGGCCTTAGAGCTGGCTCCCAAGGGTGGGGAGCCGGCGCCCATATTTTGGAGAAGGCTCTAAATTTTTCTGAGCCTTCTCTTCCTCTGAAACGCACAGTTATGTATTTTTAGGGTCTGTTTGGTCGGTGCAGGGTATTTCTACTTGGTTTAAACTATTTTAAATCATGTGTAGGAATGTTGTAAACCTGTAAAAACAATAGGGAAACATCAATTCATAATTTGATTAAGGAATGGAGTAGGGTGAACTTGAGGAAAAACCTATAGGTTGTGCACTGTTATGGTTAAGAAATTTATTACTGTAAATTGGAGATTGTTTTTATTTATGATTTAAAGCTGTGAATCATATTTAGATGGAGTTATAAGTATAGTGATTTACCTGAAATTATCTATGCTTTGTTTGGATTAAAAATTGATATATGTTTGCTATTTAACTGCATCAATTTATGGATAAGTTGGAGAATGTAAATGCTTAGATTATTTTAGCAGTTTACATTATTGGAATGTTATTTTTAGGCCCTATATTTAATGCCTAATACTGATATATATGTATTAATTTATATTGATGCATAGTGTGGAGTCTGATTGATGAATTGCTTAATACTGTTTAATCAATTTTATTATGTGGAGGTTTGTATGCACCGGTATGGGACGGTGTCATACTAGGGACGGCTTAGCTCAAAACACTAAGACCTACCTATGTTAAGGACGGATTTGTATAAAACACTTAGTCCTACCTATTCTGAAATAAGTTGGATTAACTACAAAAGTTAAGTCCTACTTATATGTATGTATATGCACCGGTATGGGACGGTGGCATATTGGGGATGGATTCGTTCAAACACTAAGTCCTACCTATTTTGAAATAAGATGGATTAACTGCAAAATGTTAAGTCCTACTTATAACTTTGTGTCAGGTCAATAAACCTTTTGAATGACACACCTTAAACGGACTTTATATATTTATGTTATGGTGCCATGGTATGAGCTTGAGTTTCAGGACCATGGTTAGGGTGCGTATATCACCTAGGATGGATAACTGGACGGTGGTTTCTATCCCCTGGTAGGTCTAGATACACATGACCACAATATGTGCGATTTGCATGGTATCTCTACTCAGGCTGAGACGTACTGTTTGGACTAGTGAGCGTCCTATAGTGTGTAATTATATATATATGGACTACTCTAGATATTGTTGTGCTATCTAGGATGTATCTGCGTATCGGTTTTCTGATTGGATCATAGTAGAATAGGACTTGCATGTGGGCCTAACCCACTTTTTTATTTTTCAGGTGTTGTCAGTTCCAGGACTAGAGCTTGGACATGCGGAGCAGATACAGACACTCACTCCTCCGATAATGTAGGATTTCATTTTATATTATAGATTAGGATTTTGTCTTCAGCTGATTATTTCAGTTTGGATTTTAGGGGTCCACTAGATGAATTCCCAAGTTGTATCTATTTTGGAGATTTGGATTTTTATTAATCTTTATCATTTGGAGGATTTTAAATTTAGTATTCTTTCCAGCTTTAATATTTATTTCGTAAATCTATTTTGTAATCTGTGTTCGTTTATGTATTAATTGTTTGGTATCCCTCGGATCTGTGCTCGGACTTGATCACCCGTGACTCTAGAATCGAGGGGTATCACAATGTGGGCACTTCCTAAGCAAGTCATTAAACCTTTCCCATGCCTCATGAAACATTTTCCCATCCCCTTAAGAAAATTCACGAATAGAAGTTCTCATAGCATTGTTCTTTGATACTAGGTAGTACTTCTTCAAAGAACTCTTGTTGCATTTCTGCCCAAAAAGTTATCGAAAAAGGCCTAAAATTATTAAACCAATATTTTGCCTTGTCCTTAAGGGTAAAAGAAAAAAATTTGAGTCTTAAAACTTCTTCTGGCATGTTCGTGTATTTCACAGTGGAACACACTTCAAGAAACTCATCCAAATGCTTATAAGGTTCTTCACTTGGAAGTCCATGATAGTTGGGAAGCATTTGAATGGTTTGCGGTTTAATCTCATAGTGATGTGCTCTAAATGGGGGCAATTGAATTCATGTAGGTGTATTCATTCGGCACATAATGGTCTCTTAAAACAATGGGAGGATTCACAACCGGTGATGCTACATAAGCACCTTAATTAACTTGAACCATGGGAGGTTGTGGAGCAAAAATTGGTCAAGGCATTCCCAATGGAATTTGGTCTTGTTGTTGTGGTGGGCTGAATGGTCTTGGCATGCCCAATGGTACTTGAAAATTTTTATGATGCACATTAGGGTGGATGATGTCTTGTTGGTCTATGTGACCAAGGTCCTCCACATGGTCGTCATATTGCTCCTCCATTGATGAAATGGAGTGATGCGAACTACCTCTTCCCTGAAGATTATGAACAACCGATTCAAGACGCAAATTAGGAAGAACAAGAGTAGGATTTAATGACCTACGACCATGCATGCACTAGTAAAATAAGTAAATAGCAATCATTTCGCCCCCATAACAAACTGATCAACAAACATTCTCCACATACATTGGTCACATACTCCCATGTTTGAACAATATGCAAAGAAAAAGTAAATTGCCTCCACGCAGCCTCACGATTTATCTAAGAATTTAAAAACTTGCCACCACGTGGGCCGACGATTTAACTAGAGATTGAGTTAGAAAGATCTCATAAAGGGACTTCAAATAATTTTTTTCAATTTTCCGCTTTAGCTTTGCAATTTTTAAATTTTAGCCCTTTTTGTGCTTAGCTTAGCTCCTTACTTTTCTAATCTCCTTTGATTGACTTCCTTGCTTAATTCACCTAACCAAATAAGAATAAACACAATAAGTAACTAAAAATAAATAAAATAAAGACACGATCAAAAGAGTATTAATTCCTAATTGTTTCCAAAACACGGCGTTACCAATTCAATCCCCGGCAACGGCGCCAAAAACTTGGTGTGTCGTTAGACCAAAACCTAAAAATGTACTTAGAATGTGAATGTGCAATGTGGCCAAATTTTAAATTTATGAATGCAACTACTACCTCTAACTAAAAATATAGCTAGGGTGAGTAGGGATCGTCCTAAGGGATTGTGGGCGTGTTTGCAATGGAAATAATATATAGGGTTAGTAGGTCGAGTGATCAAAAGATGGTTTGTTTAGTTGATTAAACTACAATGCAATTGAAATTAAAGCAAGTAAAAGGTAATAATTTAGAAAGTAGGGAAAAAGATATGAAGGAGAGGACTTGGGGTACTAGAGCTCACCACTAAGTTTGACTTCACTAGACACTAGTATTTGTATATCATGGGGAAATTGAATTGTAACTTGTGTGTGTGTGTGACATTAATTGAAACTAGGAATGGATGGCAAATAAGTATAGATTGTTTAGCCAATTCAAATGGAAAGCACAACCTATCAAACGAGACTAAAATCCATTCAATGAAACTACAATTTATGCACACACAACTACCTAGAAACATACACCCTTTGCATTCATAAGTATGGAACACCAAGGAACAAGAATATATTGTCCACCTATCTATGAATCTAAAGCAACTACACTACATCTACACTAAAGACATGGAAATTAAACTAAGTAAGCTAAAGGTGTGGCATAATCCATCAAGAAATAAGTATAAACCATCAAATAAATTACAAAAGTATTCAATTAAGCACTATGTTTTAATCATCACTAGATAAACTTCATCTATACACATAAACATGCACAAATTCCATTAAATCTAGAGAAAAGCACATGAATCAGCCATTCTAGCATACATAGACATATGATTAAAAATAGATAATCAATTGAAAGCATTAATCTATACACTTCAAGTAGAAACCACAAGATATATATATAAATCTAAGATTAAAACATTTGTTACAAGTAAATCTCCAAAAATATACAAAGCACTAGGTCTAGGAAGCAAACTTAGGGGCTACTCTAGCCCCAAATAGATGTCTAGCCACTCATTGAAGTAGTCATCCAACCCTCGAAGGCTATCTCCATGGTAGGAATGACCTTGTTCTTGATGGAAACCCTAGAAGAATGGAAGAACTCCCAAAATGTGTAAAGTTCTCTCTATCCTCTAGCCTCCTCTCCAAGATATGTGATATATGATGTGTAAGTATGATGAATGTCGCTCTTAAAATGGCTCCAAATCCTTATATAGGAGGCTCAAGTGTCACACCCAATGGTCTAGACTTGTGCACTAGGGCCCTTTCAATGATTGCACCACGAGCCATCTTTTAATGAGCTGGACTCTGTTTTATTTCGGACTTGAGGAGGTTCGATCGATCGAACTTTGGTGAGATCGATCGAACTTAGGTGAGATCCATCGAATGCTGCAGAGATCAATCATCCTTGGTGGTGCCTTTTTTAATAAAGACAAATCTCTAAGATATTTTGAGATATTTTAGGAAAAAGACAAAAGTGGTAGGTGAGGATAAGATCAAACAATTTCGATCGATCTGAGGAAAGTTAGATCGATCAAAGATGGTGGAATCTTTTGGATAAGGACAAAAGCTTGAATCCAACTTGAAATGTCTAGATCGATCACCTCCAGATCGATCGAAGAATTATTGAGATCGATCAAACTTGCTGTTTTTCCACACTTTGCTTCCAATTTGCTCCTTTCTTCTATTCAGCTTGAGATAGCTTCTTTTAAGCTCGTATTTGGCTGAATTAACTTATTTTTTGTATAAGCACCTAAAAAGGGCAATAACATGAAATTAGTCTAACACGGGAAAATAAGATAGATAAAGGTCCTTGAACGCTCAAGCTTAAGGGGTTTAAATGCACATTTTTCAGTGCTCATCATCTACCACCTTTTTGTGTATAAATAAAGGCCCAGACCTCCAATAAAAGGATTGAGCAATATACGCTTTTCTCTTAGTATTATAATTGCTTGTTTTGAGTGAGTTGTATTTTTCTTTTTATTTCTTTAATAGAGAGAAATTTTGTACCTACAAACATAAATCTCATAATCTCAGAACTTCATTATTTTCACATAGTCTATAAAGCATAAATAAATACTAGTTAGATATAAATATCTCGATTTATGATATCAAACCTTGTTGAGATTAAGTCTAACGTCCAAATCCTTTAACCACAAACTAAACTGCAACTCTGATCAATACACAAAACGTGAAAACTAGTTTCTTTCTCTTGGCCTTTTGCACACATAGAACTTTTACGTGTTGTATCATTAGCGTACATAATTGATGAGATATATGCACTTTTATAAAGGTAAAGAGAAGACCAATTTTCCTTTTTAGTAACATTAATTCCACTTTCCATCAAAGCAAAGAATAAATAGGAAAACACTTCTCCAATAATTAATTACTATAAATTAATGTATTTTATAAGTTGATTAAATAATATAATATTAATCTGATACCTATTTACTTAACCACTAATTAATGAAATATATCACATATCCAAAACATGTGGACCACACAATTAATAAATAATCTTACATTCTCCTACTTAGCCCATATGATAACTTCTATAGTGGTTTAGTAGAATAGTCATTAATGTGCACCATAAATCAAATTGAGTCCTTAAGTTAGTCATCATAAATACCATGGTAAATAAATTACCAATACAAGTCATGACGGTTATATATCACTAAATGACACAGACCCTTCCATGTACCACAACACTAGTAATCTATTCAACATAATCTATAAATAAGAAATATCAAGAATGATCCAATAATAATGTCTTTTCCAAGACTATTCCTATTACCACTTATTAAAGCAATACGTACATGTACATTAATTAATAGAAAATATCAGAAACACATTTAATGAGTGCAAAATGTCAAATATATATAAGCATTGTTAAGCAATTCACAATTAAAAAATAATCAACATTGATTACATTCAAGACCCATTCTTTCAACATGTTCCATAAATGTATTGGGTGGTAGTCCATTCGTTAATGGATTGCAATCTTAAGTTGTGTGCTTATATGTTTAATAGATAATTGTTATTTCTAAATATCTTCTTTAATGATAAAGTATTTCAGTTTTAGAATACCTATCATTTTTCTTACAAAAAGATCAACAATTACAGCATAAATTTTCAGCAATCTGAAAATGGTACCTGTAACTCCAAGTCCTGAAATAAATTCTGCAACTATAAATTGTAACCTCAAAGCATGCTACAAATTAAAAAATTCATAATAGTCAAAGTAATAATAAATTACTTTGCAATTTTTTATAATATTGTTCCTCCAGCCAAAAGGAACAAATAATCAATTATGAATTAATTATTATTCACATATTCATAAAAATGTCTTCCTAAATATGAGCATATAATCTTTTATCCCCTACCAACTTGTATATACATCAAACTCCACAATATATGCATAAGGAATATTTTTCATTTCTTTTACCTTCTAGCTAACTCATTATTTGGGATTGCATTAGGCTGAATTTATCCCTTTTTATGTATGAAACAATACTAGTTGAATAATTTTCCATACCAAATCTTTCTAGAACTCTTTCAATATATACTTTCTGAAATAATTCTAAAAATTTACAATCTATCATGGAATATTTCTATTCCTATTACGTAGGATGCCTCATTCATATATTTCATTTCAAAGTTCTTATAGATAACTTTTAGTTTCATATAATAAACTAAGATTACTACTAACAAACAAAATATCATCAATATATAGAATTATAAATATAAACTTACTCCCACTAACCTTCTAGTATATACACTGATCAACAGTGTTTTCCTTAAAACCAAAAGAAATAATGGCATCATTAAACTTAATATACCATTGTTAGGAAACTTGTTTAAATCCATATATTGATATCTTAAGTTTACATACCATTAATTCTTTACCCTCTAATATGAAGCCTTTAGGTTGTTCCATATGGACTTCCTCTTATAAACTCCTATTCATAAAAGTTGTATTCACATCCATTTGATATAACTCTAAATCATAATAAGCTATTAATGCCATGATATTTTAAAAGATTCTTTCTTAGATACTGGAGAGAATGTTTCTTTATAATCTTTTCATTCACGACACTAATCATTTAGTAAAATCATTATTGTTAATGGCTTGTGAATATATAACCAGATCCGTATATATCTCATTATATATCAAAATCAGATTCTTGCAGATATATGACATAGTCATCCGGAATAGCATATCTCCTTTCTTTTTGAAATCGTCTTAGTATTATTCCTTATGATTCTTCTACAATTTATTCATTGGTGACAATCTCATTATGGAGTTGTTGATCATTCAATTGTTCTTCGTCGTTTTACGGTTCAACAACTGAAGGAACAATTATTTCCTTAGAAGTTATGGGTAAAGAGATTTGTATCCTAACTTCTGGAATAATCACATTCTAATTTTTATCACTCCCACTGATTTCACCATTCTCAATGAATCTAACATTACCGGTTTCAATAATTATCGTACTATGTTTACGATAGTAAAACTTGTACCCTTTAAATTACTTAACATCCACAACATTATGGGTAAAGAGGAATTACTTAACATACTCCTAACCATATCCATAAGAGGACGATTACGTCTTTCAGCTACACGTTTTTGTAGTGGCATGTATAGCAAAGTGTATTGAGCACAAATGCCATATATTTTAAGGAGTTTAGCAAACGATTAGAGTATTAACCCGTTTTATCATACTTTCCATAATATTCACCACCTCTATATGACCTTATAATTTTCACTTTTTTATCTAGTTATTTTTTAATCTCATTTATGTATACTTCAAGAATGTCCACTGCTTGAGATTTTTCATGCAACAAATAGATATATCCTTAACGTGAAAAATCAACTATAAAGACAATAAAATACTTTTCTCCACCAAAAGATGGAACATCAGAAGGTTTACAAATGTTTGTATGAATAATTTCAAGAAACTCTGTACTTCTTATAGCTCATTTCTTTATGTGTTTGGTTTGTTTACCCTTAATACAATCTACATACACACCAAAATCAATACAGTTTAGATACAGAAGAATCACATCTCTTACTAATTTTCTTAACCGTTCACTGAATATTATCCAGCCTTTTATGCCACAAGATAAATGAATTTTCATTAATTGAGCTACACTTAATTCTAACATTATAATGCAAGGTCAAAAGGGTTTTAATAAATAAACTATCAAGTTTGAATTTACAGAAATCATCAACAATAATGCCATAACTCACAAATTAAAATTTCTTAAATAAACATCATTATCAAACTTAAAAGAAAAATCATTAACATAAAGTTTTGAAATAAAATCAAATTGAGAGAAATTGAAGAAATATAAAGAGTTTAAAACAATTTAAATAAAATCCATTGTCTAAAACTAAACAAAATGTCTCAATGATTTCAAAATGGTTTCAACAATTTTTTTTTCTCAATTCTAATAAATAAGAAATTCTCATTTGAATTTGTGATTTAGGCCATAAGAAATCTTTGCATCTATTAGAAATATAAACATTAGTACTTAAGTCAACCTATCATGTATTAGAAGGACTATCAATAAGTGATTTGAAATATACAAAAGTTAAAAGACTTATTTTACTTTTTGAATCATTCTTTATGCTTCATGTAATCTTTCTAAAAGTGTTCAATACATAAATGATACTTTTACATTATTACATTCATTTCTTTTAGTAGATTGACCTAAATTTTTTAATTTTGGAGGTTACTTACTTAATGCCCTTTCAGGCTTATTTTCAAGTTTCTTTCTAACTTCTTAAGTCATGAGATAAACATAATGATTACCTGCTGCTTAAGCCTTGTATCCTCCTAAATTAACGTAATAGTCAATTCTTTCACTTTCCACTTGTCTTAATAGTGTTAATTCGAAATAACTCATACTGAGTAAATAAAAAATTGAGAATAAGTTGAATAAGAAAATTCTCATCCATAATCATCCATAAGGTTCTCAATTTGGTAGCAATATTAGTCATCTCAAAATTATGTTCATACATGGTGCGAGTACCAACACAAATGCATAGTAGTGATATCAATTAATAATTTTCATTTTAGATATTTATCTATTACTATAGGGAACAATAATTCGCATAACCATAATACTTAACTTACTAATTTCATTATGAGAAGTTAGTTCTATTGAGAATCAAAACAGATGTAGAATGCGAATTAAGGAATGTAACAAAGAAACATAATAAGATAAAATGTTCACAACAATAATGCTTTGAGTTAACAACACGTATGTATAACTTAGAAATATAAATACAATGTATTACTATAGTACCCCTTTGGGTGGCAACTATAAAATACTAATAATGATGCTTAAATGTATTATATGTATATCTTCATTGGTGATGCATTATTTAATTAAACAAATAAGTTACCTTTGGATATCCTATACCTACCTAATTAAGAAAATACATACAACCCCTTAATTTTTATTTAATCACTTGAAAATCAATTTCCTTTGGAGAATTATTTCTCATAATTAAATAAAGTCAATATTCATTAATATTATAAAAAATCATAAGTATCATAATTAATGAAATATTGCAATTATGTCTACCACTAAAATTAATATCCAATAACCATTATGGTTATGCCACTTTGGTAGCTACCAACTTTTACATAATATGAATATTAAATTAGTTAGTAACTAATTCATCTTTAATTATATTTATTACTAAAATTAATATTCATCAATCATTATGGTTAGGCCACTTTGGTAACTACTAACCCTCGTAAACATGAATATTAAATTAGTTAGTTACTAATTCATCATTAATTTACCCATTTAACATTATGCACACATACTCATATTGATCGATCCAAATTTAAGTAAGTTCGATCCCAGAAATTTAATAGTCCAAAAAATTCAATAAAATATCATTTTATTTATATACATAATAAAACATATTATTTTTATTTTCAAACTTGAAAATCATAATTGAATCAATTTAAAATTGATTCTCCATCATGTATGTTTGTTTAGGTACAAAACAATAAATTATTTGCATGTCCAATAATATTAGATTAAATTTCTAATCTCAAATATTATTCTAGAAAATTAGATAAATAAATAAATAAATACATGTGTTTTATATATTTAATAAAATAAAATCTTTCATCTCAGTGGACAATAATTGATATACAAATTGGTTTTTCATTAAAATAGTAATAAACAACCACATTTACTACCACTTTTCAATTGCTATTTCAATAATGTACAGAAATCAAAAAGCAATCACATAAATAGATAGCATCTTGTAATCACATAGTAATAAACAACCACATTTACTACCACTTTTCAATTGCTATTTCAATAATGTACAGAAATCAAAAGGCAATCATATAAATAGATAACATCTTGTAATCACATAAATAGATCGCATCTTGTTTGTCCACATCTGTATAATACAAAACTCACCCAAAGAAATAAACGAATAGTCATTCTTATGATTACAGTAATTCCCAAACAGTACCATAAGTACAATTAAAAAATATCTGTGCATGTCCATATATATATATATATATATATATATATGCTTATTCAAGAAAATAAATTATACTCCGTATATATTTTTCTTTATATATATTATTTATGCAACTTTAATGAAAAATAATAAGTTCATAAACCGTGAGCTCTAATACCACGTGTAAACTATAATTATTCGTGTTAAGCCATTCATCACAAATAAACATGAATCCCATAATCTTAGAATTTCATTATGTTCACATAGTCTATAACGTATAAATAAATACTAATTAGATATAAATACATCGATTCATGATATCAAACCTTGTTGAGATTAAGTCCAACGTCCAGATCCTTTAACCACGAACTAAACTATAACTCTGATCAATAGGCAAAACATGGAAATTGGTTTCTCTCTCTTGGCGTTTTGCACACATAGAACTTTTACGTGTTGTATCATTAACGTACATAATTGATGGGATATATGCACTTTTATAAAGGCAGAAAGATGACCAATTTTCCTTTTTAGTAACCTTAATTCCACTTCCATCAAAATAAGGAATAAATAGAAAAACACTTCTCCAATAATTAATTACCATAAATGTAATTTATAAGTTGACCAAATAATATAATATTAATCTAATACCTATTTACTTAACCACTAATTAATAAAATATATCACATATCCAAAACATGTGGGCCACACAACTAATAAATAATCTTACATCTCAAACCAAATTTATGATACTTTGATTTTTTTTTCCCTAATGTATAAAATCAAATAGTTCCCTAATGAAAAATTTTAAAAATAAAAATAAAAAATTGAGAGAAAAAATAAAAAAGAATGAAGGTGTAGAAAATGAATGAAAAACAAAACCCTAATGGAGTTGTATTTCATCCAGGGTGGTGCTAGAGCGGGGGCCAAGGGCCATGGCCCCCTCCCCAAAAAATAAAAAAAAATCAATTTCTTTTTATACCCCTATTAAAATTATTATTTTATATAAATATTCTTACTTGGACCCCTAAAATTTATATAAAATTTTAATTGGCACCCCAAAAATTTTCAAAACACTAAATTATTGTCCATATAATTATGAATTAAGAATAAATATAGCTTGCATCACCTCAAAACTCATATAAAAATTTTATTCGGACCATCTATTTTTGAAAGCTCAAATCTTATAAAATAAAAATATAAGTTAATTGTTGGTAGATTTTACAACAATACATCATTGTTTTATATAAGTGTATATATACACAAGTATAATATCTTTTATATGAATTCAAGAAAGAGAATAAAAAATTTACTTAAATGTTTCCTCCCTCATATGAAATAAAAACACATGAACCTTCTTTGTGAATCAATTCATGAGAAGTAGTAAAAACTAAAATATTGTGATACTAATATAACAATAATGTCAATAATAATAATGTTATCATATGTGCTAATATTTTTAATTGTCGTTGGAAGATAAATTTTATAGTTACTAGGGGTGGCAATTTGTGTTCGCGGATCATAATCGTGTCATGTCAACTTTAGGGTATTATACTAAACAGTTCAACCCGAATACGACGCGTTTAATAATTGTGTTAGGAATTCTCAATACTAACCCGACTGGATTACACGTGTAACCCATTTAATGACCTATTTACCAAAAAAAAAAAAAAAATTATTATTTAAATTGTTAATAATACTCAATAAAATAATAAATACTAAAAAAAATATAAGTTTTAATCAACCAAATTACTAAAAAGTTTCTAATTTACAAAAGATTAAATTATAAGACACAAGTTTATATAGTAATTTTAGAACTTAAATAGAAATTTATTTACTACATATATAGTTAAACGTATATAAACGAGTTACACAGGTTGAATCCCTCAAGCCAAACACAATACGATTAACTAAACCGATTAATCGTATCGACCCGTTTATAACCCGAACCCGTTTAAAGTCAACCCAAACCCGTTTAACTTATGTCGTGTTCGAGTCGTGTTAACGGGTCGTGTCAACTTTTACCACCCCTAATAGCTACTCTTATATAAATTATTAAAGCACTTCTCTATTTTGTTGCTACTAATTGTATTTTGTTAAAAAAAAAAAAAAATTAAGTTAAGTTAAAATTTTATATATTTCTCTTAATATTTCATAAGATAATAATGACATGTATTTTTCTCCAAGTGGAATCAAAGTAATCAAATTTTTGTTTTCAAAAATTGAAACATTTGTTGAATCAAATTTAATTCTTAAACAATTTTCTTCCTTTATTTTCAACTTTTTCTTTTACCTGTAACTTCTCGCTTTCTCTTCTCGAAACAACACCCCCCCCCCCCCCCCCCCCCCCAACCCAAAATTATGATTCCTGGCTCCGCCCCTGTGCGAAAGGGATTGTATCCATGCCATTTTACATTTCTTGAGAACTATAATATTATTCATTCATTCGAAGTGGTTACTCTATTCACCAACCCAAAATTATGATTCCTGGCTCCGCCCCCTATGCGAAAGGGATTGTATCCATGCCATCCATGCCATTTTACATTTCTTGAGAACTATAATATTATTCATTCATTCGAAGTGGTTACTCTATTCTGAGTGATAAATTACTTCTTGTTTTTAACTCTTGAACTCAGGATTTCATACTTAAAGCAACACAATGAAAGCCTTTTTTACTAAGAAGACAAAATTATTAATACCCACCTTTTAATTTCCACTTAGTCGCAATTCAAAAAAAAAAAATATATGAAGAACATGTGTTATTGATTATGTGATCTGATGTGTGTGTGTGTGTAAAAGCTATATTAAGGGATTATTCTGAATCATATCCAGCAGCTTGTTAGCAATCAGATAGGCAGAATAAGCTTCAGTGATTGCATACTTGACCTCTTCATGTGAGAAAACCTTTGATCCCCAATTAGTAGAATTGGAACTCCCACTGCTGTATTCACCAATATTGATCCCAACCTCACTCCCTAACTTTACCAAACCAATCCCGGCAAGGTCTGGCTTCTTAAGACCCCAGCAACCAAATCACCCAACTCATCTCCTGTTTTTAGTATCTTTTCTTTCTCAGAACAAGAAGAATTACTGTACCAATTCTTGAGATGATCTTCTCTTTCATTCCAACACCCACAAAACATATGCTCTGATCAGAAAGAAGGTGTCTAAGAGAATCGGGTTTTGAATCCAAACAGATCATTTGAATGATCAAACACTGACTTTCTGCATAGATTTGTAACAATTTCACTGGCGGCCATGTACTGCTTCTATTGATCTTAATGTCGATTCCTACTAGCTTCCTCTAAAGCTTAGACTTAAACTTTGCAATCCAAGTGTCAACCAGATCTTTATTATCCACAACTCTTGTATTAATTGAAACGTCATTCATTTCAATCTCATACATGCCCATTCTTGATGTAATCCAACTGGGTACCATCCTTCGTTTCTGATTTTATTTTCACTTAACATGGATACCTTTAACCCCATAGATATTATATTTATATAGTCTTGTATGATTGTATCACTTTTTGGCATTTATGGTTTATTATTATAGAACATGTATCTAGTCAGCATGCATCACACTGTAATTCACAGTAAATACCCCCATTGAATTTTGTACTTATACATTAATAAATAAAATACATCTATAAATATTTACAGGAAAAAGGAAAAATAAAAATAAAAAATGATTTCAAAGTCGAGGAGTTGGGCAGAATGATCAAACACTGACTTCTTGATATTTATGGATTACACAGAACATGTATCTAGCCAAGTATATATATTTCACAGTAAATACCCTGATATAATTTTATCCACACTTACCGAAAAAATAATAATAATAAATACCTTGATATAATTTTTGAACTCCTACATTAATTAATAAATAAAATACATCTCTAGAGATCTCTACATGTACCATGTATCTAGACTAATCTCACTTAACATAGAACCTTTAACTTTAACCCCTGCAGAGAAGATGGATATTTAACTTTTTGTGTTTATTATGGGTTACTATATATATATATATATATATATATAACTTTGGTGTATTTTTGGGTGAGAGAACATGTATCTAACACTAATTATGCATGTATCTAAGCCAACTATACATATTTCACAGTAAATAGTCCAATATGATTTAAGTTTTAGTCTAGACACAACTTGGAAGTTGGAACAGCTCGGAATAGATAGGGTTTTGTGCTGGCCCATTTCCTTGAATTACAGGTATACAATACTATTGAATTATCTTTCATTTCTTTTCAATTGTCCACCCCATTAGCTAATTCTAGTAATAACGAAAAATAATTAATTTAAGAGGATACCTATTCCTTTTAATAATTATTATAAATACGAAATTCTATAGAACAATATGCTTATTTTATAGTCTCTCTTATATAAACTCATGATTTATCTGTAAATGCCTTGTACAATCATTTTATATACTAATTTATGTGCAAAACTTATGCATGACCACCCGTATATTTTAGAGGATACATGTAAGTCAGTCACACACTCTCTTATGTATATGTTTAATTTCTTTCTTCAATAAAATCACCCATTCAGAAAAGATAAGAAAAAAACAATTTAAGTTTTAGAGTAAAGTAATATTGTCTTCAACAGATCTGTGACTTAGCAGTACAAAGCTCCTACTTCCTAAAGAAATATTAAGGAAAAAAGTTATATTGTCAACAGTACACCTGCTCCTCTTATTCTATCATTGATCATATCAGTCGGAAGCAATAGTTACCAAATTGCTAGAATATCTTTTTTTTTTTCTTTAGATCAATTGGTAGTCAACATGGCATCAAAAATTAAAGCATTAGAGTAAAGGTAGTTACCATTAAAATCCACCAAATTTAGCATTATTATCTACTATAGTAGAAAGAGACTTTATATAAAAAAAAAAAAAAAAAAAAAAAAAAAATTTATTTTTGTCCCCCGCATAGGCAACTTGTTACCAAGTTGATTAACTATTAGACCACTGAGGAAAGTGTTGAGATTTTACCTATTGTACAGCTATAGAATTGAATCATTTTCTCCTTAATTTAGGGCTAATTGGTAGGTAATTAGTTTCCCGATTATTGTATATTTAGTTACCTATTTTAGCTAGATATTACTCTATAAATTGAATGTAACACCATCATGAATATTATTGAATTGAGTTTTGATTCTCATATTCTTTCTCTGAATTTGAAGATGGTATCAGAGCCATTCTTGAACCGTAACTTTGAATCTCTTTAAATTTATCTTTAAAATTTAAAACCCCATACATACATACCCATACATAATCCAAAGACCCGTCCCATACATATACAGTCATCCATACCCATCATCCCTTTCACCAATCTGCCAACACAGAATCATCTTCCCTTTCACCAATCTACTTTCGTTGCCATCACAAGTTACTGCCGTCACAAGCCGCAGCCGTCACAAGCCGCAGCCGTCATAAACCGCATCGCCGTTGCCGGATCAAAATCACCGTCCATCGCTTATGCCGGATCTACTTCGCTGTCAGCCGTCGCCGAATCAGCATCGCCATCGCCGGATCAGCATCGCTGTCAGCCATCGCCGGGATCAGCATCGCTATCAGCCGTCGCCGGGATCTTCTCCATCATTGCCGCCGGATCTACCTCAGTTGAACCAACTGCCTCTCTGCTGCTTAACTGAACCAGCCGCCTTCTCCGTCATCAGATCGCCAGCTCCGGCTGCTATCCACAGCCATCGTTTTCCTTTGCCGAATCTGCCAAAGTTTTTTTTTTCTTTTGTTCTTGCTGTTTCTGTCTCTTAACAGAGACGAATAGTTCTTGAAATTTGTTTTTTGTTTTATTTGTAATATCTATATATATATATATCAAAAAAAAAAAAAAAAAAAAAAAAAAAAAAAAAAAACAGAGATGACTGAAAAATCTATTGAATCCTTTGGGACGAAATCAGTTCCTATTTTTGTTCAATCTGAAGGTGTTTTTAATGCAGGGATTAGTCTTACTGAATCTAATTATGACGTTTGGTCCCAACTGATGGAGATGCATATTGCTGAAAGGGAGAAACTATCCTATATTCGTGCAAGACTAAGCCACCTGCTGAATCAGAAGATGGTTATGATAAGTGGTATGCCGAAAATCAGAAAGTGAAGCGATGGCTATTAATGTCCATGACTCCGGAAATTACGAAGCGTTATTTACGCTTACCCACTGCCCGCGAAATCTGGAGTTCTCTATCAAAGGCTTTTTATGATGGGAATGATGAGTTGCAAGTTTTCGCCTTGAACCAAAAGGCCTTCACTGCCAAACAAAAGGGAAAATCTCTCTCTGAATATTATGGAGAGCTCACTGAAGTTTTTCGAGAAATGGACCATCGAGATAAAGTGGTCATAAAAGATCCAGAGGACATTGAAGCATATCGGAAGTCTATCGAGCGACTAAGGGTTCACATTTTTCTTACCGGATTAGATGGTGATTTTGAACAAGTTCGTGGAGAAATTCTACACAACGATCCAGTTCCATACTTGGAAGGCTGCTACTTGTTGGTTCGACGAGAAGCGGTACGTTGTGCAACTCTGAAAGGGGAATCCGAAAACTCTGAAGCTTTAGTCATGATGGCTCGAAACAGGTCTAAGCAAAACTGGCAGGATCGTTCTAAACCTAATCAATCTAAAGCCATCAACGGTGCAGACAAGTCTACCTATAAATGCACCCATTGCAATCAGACTGGTCATACCAAAAGTCGTTGTTTCAAACTTGTGGGATATCCGGAATGGTGGGATCATAGTCGTTGGAAGAATAATTCAACGAAGACCTCCACTGCCGCAGTTGTTAAGACAGATAATGATGATGCTGACAAGGCCTTGGGGTTGGTAGTAACTGGAGATCATGGTGGTAAGGTTTTAAATATTTCTACACCTGTTGTTAATAGTGCATGGATAATTGATTCTGGTGCTACAGATCATATGATATTTGATTCTAGACAGGTTTCCCCGCTTAATTCCTCCCCACAACAATTTGTTTCTATTGCTAATGGAACTTCGACCCAAGTTATTGGGGAAGGATCTTTGACACTCACTGATAATCTAAATTTAGATTCTGTTTTGGTTGTTCCATCTTTATCTTATAATCTTTTGTCGGTTTCCCAAATAACCACAGCTTTATCTTGTGTTGTAATTTTTTGGCCTGATTTTTGTGTGTTTAAAGACATCCAAACAAAGCAGACGATTGGTTGTGGTATTAGGCGAGGGAAGCTGTATTACTTGGACTTGCTGTCAAAAAGTTCCGACAAGTTACGACAAGCATTAACAGTAGATGGTTCTAAAGGAGAGAAAAAGAAATTTGAAATCTGGCTGTGGCATCGACGTCTGGGGCATGCTTCCTTTGGTTATCTAAAAAAATTATTTCCTAGTTTATTTAAAAATTTTGATGGTTCTAGTTTACGCTGTGATGTTTGTGAACTAACAAAGAGTCACCGTGCTTCGTTTCCATTATGTTTGAATAAAAGTCCACTTCCTTTTATGGTTATACATTCTTATGTTTGGGGTCCTTCCAAAGTTCCTACTTTAAGTGGATCACGTTGGTTTGTTACTTTTATTGATGACTGTACCAGGATGACCTAGTTGTGCTTGATGAAATCCAAAGTGATGTGAACTTATTATTTCAAAAGTTTCATAAAATGGTTGCAACTCACTACAATACACATGTTCAGGTTCTCCGTAGTGACAATGGTGGAGAATATTAGAGTTTTGACCTTCAATAATATTTGGAAGCACATGGAATTTTTCATCAAACCACTTGTTCCAATACATCCCAACAGAACGGGGTTGCAGAGCGAAAAAATCGCCACTTATTAGAAGTTGTTCGTGCTTCCTTGATAGATGCTCATATGCCGTTATCGTATTGGGGAGAAGCACTTGTCTCTGCAGCATATTTAATCAATAGAGTACCTTCTAGCTCTGTTGACTTCCACACACCATTGCAAGCTCTCACTGACTCCATTGTTGCCCCAACTGTCCCAAATCTACCTCCTCATGTCTTTGGTTGTGTAGCATTTGTACACCTCCATAAACATCAACGCAATAAGCTAACTCCTCGAGCGTTGCGATGTGTTTTTCTCGGATATGCTACTCATCAAAAGGGGTATCGCTGTTATCACCCTCCAACTCGACGAATGTTTATCACCATGGATGTTGTCTTCCATGAAGACTCGATGTATTTTTTCTCTGCGTCTGAACTTCAGGGGGAGTACCAGAAAGAAATTCAGACTCTAGATTATGATTATTACATTTTTGAGGACGGCGATTCTGGTGGTAATGACTCACAAGTTGGACCAGCCAATCAGGAATCGGACGAATTGGATTCAAGTGGTATAAGTTTGGATCAAAGTGGTGATGACCGCCCCGAAATGGAAAGTATGGCACCAACTCCATCGTTGTCCGAGTTTGAGTCCCTCGCAACTGATATATCAAACCAATCGCCTGCTGAGGATGTTCCTAATTTAGTGCCTGAGCCACTCAGAAAACAATTATCACAGCGTCACACTAGAGGTATTCCTAAACCCACATATGAACCCGAACTTTCTAGTAAAGTTAAGTATCCCATGAGTCATTATGTGTCAAACCATCGTTTGTCAGAATCAAATTTGTCATTTGTAAATCAATTATCTACTGTATCTATTCCTAACAGTGTGCAGGAAGTTTTAGCTGACCCTAGGTGGAAAGCAGCTATGAACGAGGAGATGAAATCCTTACAGAAAAATAAAACTTGGGAACTCATTGATCCTCCATCAAGAAAGAAACCAGTAGGATGTCGATGGATTTACACTATGAAGTATAAAGCCGATGGCACAGTTGAACGCTTTAAAGTAAGATTGGTGGCAAAAGGTTACACTCAAACCTATGGAATTGATTATACAGAGACGTTTGCACCTGTAGCCAAAATCAACACAGTTCATATCTTGTTATCTTTAGCTGCAAACTTGGATTGGCCATTACAACAATTCGATGTGAAAAATGCCTTTCTGCATGGTGAATTATCTGAAGAAGTCTACATGGATCTCCCACCAGGATGCATGATACCTGAAAAGTATAGTCGGAAAGTCTGCAAGTTAAAGAAATCATTATATGGGTTGAAACAATCTCCGAGAGCATGGTTTGGAAGATTCACAAAGTCGATGATAGCCTTTGGCTACCGTCAGAGCAATTCAGACCACACATTATTCTTAAAGAAATAACAGGGTAAGATCACTGCACTTATTGTATATGTAGATGACATGGTGGTTACAGGGAATGATCCTGAAGAAATGAAGGCTCTCAAGAAGTATTTGTCCAGAGAATTCAAAATGAAAGATCTAGGTCCTTTGAGATATTTTCTTGGGATCGAAGTATCTCGGTCTAATAAAGGAATCTTTCTATCTCAAAGAAAATATACCTTAGATCTATTACAAGAGACTGGCATGACAGCATGTCAACCAGCTGAGACACCAGTGGAAGAAGGACTGAAGTTATGTGTTGAGTCCAACCATACCTGCTAATAAAGGAAGATACCAAAGACTTGTAGGGAGATTGATGTACTTAGCACACACAAGACCGGATCTGGCTTATGCATTGAGCATTGTTAGTCAGTTTATGCATGATCCTGGAGAGCAACATATGACTGCAGTTATGCACATTTTGAGGTATCTGAAATCTGCTCCTGGAAAAGGAATTTTGTTCACTAAAAATACTGGTTATCAAAACATAGATGCATATACTGATGCTAACTGGGCTAGAGCTATAGATGATAGGCGATCTACTTCTGGTTACTTCACTTTTGTAGGAGGTAATCTTGTTACATAGAGAAGTAAGAAACAAAATGTTGTTGCTTGCTCGAGTGCAGAAGCTGAATTCAGAGGTATGGCACTTGGACTTTGTGAAACTTTGTGGTTGAGACTTCTCTTGCGGGATTTAGGTTATCTACCTGGGCAACCGATTCGACTATATTGTGACAATAAAGCAACATGTGATATTGCCCATAATCCAGTTCAACATGATCGTACAAAGCATGTCGAAATAGACAGATTCTTCATTAAGGAAAATTT
This sequence comes from Cornus florida, assembly GCF_030987335.1. Taxonomy (NCBI): domain Eukaryota; kingdom Viridiplantae; phylum Streptophyta; class Magnoliopsida; order Cornales; family Cornaceae; genus Cornus; species Cornus florida. Next base: position 30,786,014 of record NW_026775572.1, read on the forward strand.
GGATGGAAAATTGTGGAGTTGCCTAATACTCGATCTGAGGATCAACTAGCCGACATTCTCACCAAAGCAGTCTCAAATCAAGTGTTTTCAAAAATTTTAGACAAGTTAGGCATGTGTGACATTTATGCACCAACTTGAGGGGGAGTGTTGAGATTTTACCTATTGTACAGCTGTAGAATTGAATTATTTTCTCCTTAATTTAGAGCTAATTGGTAGATAATTAGTTTCCAGATTCTTGTATATTTAGTTACCTATTTTAGCTAGATATTACTCTATAAATTGAATGTAACACCATCGTGAATATTATTGAATTGAGTTTTGATTCTCGTATTCTTTCTCTAAATTTGAAGAGAAAGGTGTATATTACACCAGGGAGGCCTCTAATTTCTATTAAAAATGTCCAAAATCATATATATCTCATTTAACTTCCTATTTTTCTTGTTCATTTATTTTACATGCTTTTGTTCAATAATGCAGAAAACATGCATTAAAATTTAAATCTTCTAGTGACCAACCTATCTCTGTTGATGAAGGCAAATAAAACTTATGCTATTTAATAACTTTGATTTATATTACTTACCATTTTCCATTGTCATGGTAATTTGGCCTCCAAAAATAAATGTTGTATTTATTATTGTTTAGTTTCTTTATAAGTGGTATGACTCAGTTTTGGATTAGGTTTGATTTGAGAATAGTCACTATGTTGCCCAAGTTGTCTAATGTCCTTTCAAAAGTCTGATGGAACAGATTAATTTGAGTGCTATTATTACGCATACTGTAGTTACTGGAAAAAATATTTGTGTACTAAGGAATATATATATATATATATATATATATATATATATAAAGTTTTTGTACTAAGGAAGTGCTCAATCCAATTGTATGTCATATTGCCATGGCAAAAGCGACTTCAGGGATCGTTGAGACTTGCATCAAATTCACATATTTAGACTTGATCAGAGATCAACTGATAACTGGTGTATGTATATATTTTCAACTATTAATTAGTTCCTATGATAACTCTATTCAACTTTACTGATTTTTGTCGCCAAAAGTGTCCTAATTACTTTTTGTATGAATATTTTTCTTCTTCTTTTTTTGGGTAAAATATGAACATTTTTCTTGGTTGGACCAAATACTTCATTTAAGCAGCGAGTTTCATTCGTCATTGAAAGTTTGTCACAAAAGCTCCATCGAGTTGTTGCGATATATATTTTTTTTAAAGTAATTAATTTTTTTCTTTTTTTCTTTTTCTTTTCTTTTTTTGTATGAAGTGGAAAGCTTCTTTGATTTTAATCCCAATCCATAATTACTTATCTAATTCAGTCCTCTAACATGCTCTAATACCTAGTCCAGTAGTATCTCATTTCCAAAGTAGAAAGTCGATGATTCGAGTCTCCAAAAAGGCAATATGGTTGTGTGAGTTTCTTGCCAATACCACTAATACAGATCGGGCAATGTGAAACATGCTCTAATACTTTCCTAATAAGGCAAATACATTGTGACTACTCCCACTAGTTTGTTGTGCTCTTAGTGCCCACCTATAATCTTATTTTCCTACTATTAATCATGATTAAGCAAAAAAATTGTCTATAAATTCTCTCCCTTCATTGAAATGTTAATTGCCTCCATTACATAACTCAAAAAAAGGAAAATCAGGTATGCCAAGAGACATTGGTAAGTCCATTTGAGTTGTATTTGCATTTATAAATATATACATATGTATATATTAGTAAAAAAAATTATTTTTATTGATATTATTTTGTTAGCTAATAATTTTATGCATTATTGATTTTTAAGTGCAGTTTGAACATCATGAAGACGTCGCTCTTAGTCATATTCTGCATGGGATTGGTTTTAGTATGCCTTCAAGCACACGGCAAAAGGCCTATACCAGATACACAACCTGCGGTTCGAAAATTAGATGGAATTACGGACGGTGTAGCATCAACAGAGGGTAAAAATAATGAAAACAAAGCAAGCAATACTGACAAAAACAGTGAAATGTTAACAATGATAGTATTGGAGTTTACACTAATCCTTCTGGATCATCTACCGATACTCACCATGTTTACGCAGATGATACCCGTCCAGATACAGGTCGCCCTCTCCATTAAACTGATCTTAAGAGATATATATGTACGTACGTATAATAGTATATATACTGTGAATTCATATATATCTGTATCAGTTCATGGCAAGTGGCAACTAAATAAAAATAAGAGTGAAGCTGAAAAGAATGACAGTTATGGAGTTTCGAGTCATCCTTCTGAATCATCTACAGAAACTCACCATGTTTACGCAGATGATAGTCGTCGAGATGAAGGCTGCCCTCGCCATTAACTGCGCTTTGAAGAGATATATATATATATATACATATATGTATAAGTTCATGGCAACTAAATAAAATTATAAGATTGTGGAAATGCGCTTTAATGCTAGCTTCTTGTTTAAGGTTTATATTTTATTTCATTCAGATAATTAGTTACATCAGAATTACTAGTACTAGTTTCGTCTGTGTTTCATTAGTTTTTCATGATATGTACCACTAATGAGTATCTGGCCTTTAGGCCCATGGCCATTGTGTTTGTGTTAAAACTATGTGTACATGATTTCAAGATATTAAGAATTTTTTTATTTTTTTCTATCAAAATTTCAAGCAATTGTATAGTAACGTCTAAGGGATTAGATTTGCCAAACATGCTTGGACAAGCATAGGCCAAAGCCCAAAACCCACAAAATATCCACAAGAGCCAAAAACTAAGCACAAAAGAGCTGGCCCAATCAAAAAAAAAAAAAGATCCCAAGAGCAGCAAAAGGGAAATAACCCAAACTAAAAGCCCAAGCCCATTTTAAAAGAGACCGATATAGCATGGCCACTCTGCATTCAATATAACTCCATCTGTTTTAACAAAATATATATATATATAACTCCATCTGTCCCACGAAAAATTGTCTCTTTTTGAGAATCTAAACTTGGGATTCTCGAGTATTCCATTTCTTCTTGATGTTAGCAATGTAAGCGGTCAAATAGGAGTTTTAAGAGCTTAGTTTTTACAGTAACTTCAAGTATACCCTTCTACAATGAGTTCACATGTTTTTATAATTTCAAGGCAAAGAGGGTATATTCGTAATATTAAAAAAATAGTACGTTGACTTGTGACAATTATTTTGGAACAGCCAAAAATAAAAGAGGGGACACTATTTGTGAGACGGGGAGTATTAGAAAGATCGATGATAACTTTTTCTTTATGGGATAAGTAGAGCATTAATTTTCTAGGACTCTAAGGGGAGAGCGAGAGAGTAAAGGTGGTATGGATCGTGCTATTGATGTTATGTTTGGAAGCATTGAATCCACGCCTAGATTTATATGTATATCAGAATTGTGGGCCAAATATTATGCTGATTTTTCATTTACTAGAGCTTCTGATTTGGGCCCTTAAATTGATGATCCAAAATCACTAATCTAAGCATACAGTGTGCCATGAGAAGAGGTGGTTGAATTTTATTTTAAAAAAATAAATAAACAAAACAAAACTGGAAAGAAAGGCCTTAGACTTGAACTGGGCTAGGCCCATGGAAAGAGAGAAACTCAAAAAACAAGGGCAAAACCCAAAACCAGTGAGGCCCAACGTGCTTGATTGTCACAGGAAGATCTGAAAATCAATAGGGACATGTACTACATAACACATAATATTCTACACAATAGGGAATTTAAAAATCAACATAGCACATTTCTCCACGAGCAATGCTACAATGAGAGCACCAGGTCTTAAGATGAGCTTGCGTCTTTATTTGTCGATAAATTGTCTAAAATTATTTGATACTCAATTCAACGATTGAGGACACAAGCCCACATGAGAGCGCCCTCGTCACAATAGCATTTTCATTTCTCCATTCAAGAAACCTTTAATCACTCTAACCACATGACTGGTCGTAGAAGTAAACCCTACAAGGTTTAAGATCAAAAGACCAGTTAGGCTGGCACATAGCTGCACTGGGGCTTTGGTGGTGGACCATAATGTGTATCTTTCTCCTCCCACATGACATATGTAACAGCATGAGTTTGAAATCTACCTGTATTTTTACAACTAAAAAGGTGCCCTAGAAAAAGGTTTTGAGTATGGCTTTTGCCTGGCATCGGCGCCACAACCTGTGCAAGTTCATGTACAATATTTTCTGACCAACACCTAATGCTCCCTTATCTTGCCCCCTTCTTGTACTGAAATAACTCAGGCTTTATCACACGGTGATAATAAGATGCCACAGTGGATATCTTAATATAAGGTGTTAAATATTGGTGACTTGGTATCACCAATTGAGTGATATGACCACTAAAATAAAGTTTTATTTATGTATCGGGCTACAATCGATTGATGGCACGATAACGAAGTATTTAGGATGTAGGAAAGTTTTTCTCATTAATCAAACATATCTGAAAAGATCACTATTGCGTGGATCCCACTAACAATCTTCCCACGCCCCACTTACAATCAGACATATTAAGAGACTAGTGGAGACAGCCTCCCCCGCTCAGAAAAAATTTATGTATAAAATTACAAATAATTTTTTATTAAAAACTTAGAAATATCCCCACTCAAAATTTGATAATATTGTTTTAGTAAAATTTTAGTAAATGTTTAATAGAAAAATACTATTGTAATAATATCATGGGTAATTTGCACTCACACCCCCTGAGGTTTGAGTCAACGTCACTCAACGGACGGTCAACCCACTAGTTTAAATTGACACCCCTGAAGTTTCAAATGCATACATATACTAATTTGCACTCACGCCCCCTTTAGACCTCTAACACCTGAAAAAATGACTATTTAGCCCTTTGACTTGGTCAATAAATATATAAAAAGTGTAAATTGTCAAATATAACCCTTTAAACTAAAGTTGAATGACCAAAATAACTTTCATAATTCTCTTAAATCTGCACCCTCTATCATCACCCTCTATCCTCACCACCATCACTATAGTTCGGGTCAACGCTACTCAACGGATGGTCAACGCACTAGTTTACATTGACATCCCTGAGGTTTCAAATGCATACATACACACCCCCTTTAGACCTCTCACACCAAAAAAATAATAATAACTATTTAGCCCTTTAAAATAAAGTTGAATGACCAAAATAACCTTCATCATTCTCTCAAATCTGCACCCTCTATCCTCACCCCCACCATCAAAGACCCCGGATTCTTCTAAAGAGGTGTAGGCGGCTGCGACACTAACTCAGCCGTGACGAGGTCGAAGAGGTGTAGGCGGCAACACCCAACTCGCCGACCTCTTTGATTCGCCTCTCAACTCTCTCTAAAAGTCCTCAACATCGATCTCAAGACCCAACTCACCAATCTCTTCGATTCACCTCCCAACCGACATCGATTTCAACACCTAACTCACCTAATCTCTTCGATTCACCTCCCAACCCTCTCCGACTCGCTCTCTCACAAAATCCCTCTATGACAACACCATTCTTCGGTCGCCGTTGAAAATGGAGTCTATACAAGTCAAGGCTCAAAATTTGATAACTTGGTCACAGATTGGGAAGATTGAGTCGAAGAACTCGGTGATGGTGCCGCACGAGATCGTTCCGTGCTCATGGATTCGAGCTCGTCACTCGTGGTGTGTGTGAGGGGGGTATGACGGTGGTTATGGTGGTGTGGGTGTAAGTGTGACCGGTTGGGTAGTGTATGGCATTTTTTATGTGGAGGTGGTGTGTGGCTGTTGTGGTGTGGCGGGGTATGGTGGTTGCGGTGTGGCAATGTGTGGTTGAGGCGACGTGTGGGTGTTGCGATGTGTAGTTATGGTGGTGTTTTCTTTAACCCAGATACGACGTGCTTGATGTGGCATATTTGATGTGGCGGCGTTGTGTGGGTGTGGTGTTGCGTGGGTGGTGTATGGCGTGTTTGGTGTGGTGGTGGTTGCGTTGTGGCAGTGTGGAGATGTGCCGGTGGTCGCATTATGGCGATGTGAAGTTGTGGCGGTATGTGTGACGGTTATGGCCCATGGGTGTTAGGGTCAGGGTTAGGGTTGTTTTTATCAATTAGCAGGTTCAAGGATAAATATGACTTTTAAAATTTTAGAAGGTGTCAATGTAAAATAATTTATTAACTATCTGCTGAGTGACATTAATCCAAATTTTAAAGAGTGTGATTGTAACTTACCCTAATTTTAATAGATCCCATTTGTTATACTACATAAATAAAGAAATATAATAAATCAATGTGTCAGTTGTACACAACATAAATAAAGAAATATAATAGATCAATGTGTCAATTGTTCCTCGATTAGATGGATGTCTTTCACTTCACATCATTTTCTTTTCTTTTCTTTTCTTTTCCATCAAACTTCAAGTTACAAAGAAGAAAGTGAGTCAGTCACGTGAATCAATGCACTACCGCCATTACCTGTATAAAACGCTCCCGTGTTTGTCGCGTGCAACCTACGCTTTACTCTCTCTCTTAAACTGTGCCACTGTCAGCACTCAAATTTTTGGCCAAAAGCTTCATTTTCTAGCCATAAAAGTATATTTATATAATAGTAATGGCATAAAACACTCTAAAACCGCGTTGATAAAAAGTATGAAAGATAAGTTATTAAAATCTCATTTTCGCCTCGTATTTTTAACTTGAATATTACATGTGTTGTGTTACGGGATCAATACAAATACTTTAAGAAGAAAAAAAAATAAAAAATCATATGTCAAATGTGGTTGCAAAATTATTAAGAATAAATCGGACGAAAGAATAGACATAATACGATATGATTGTGTCAATTCGTTAAATTTATAAAAAATAATATATTGACTAGGTGTAAAATGCTATGAATATAAATATAAATTTTTATTTATATATTTATTGAATTAAATAATCATAAAATTGCAATTAATTTATAAATGTCATACAAAAATTAAGTACGTTAGAAGAAGACGTTATATAAAATAATATATTTTATTATCTATGATATTACTATCAGATATCTTGTCATTATAATTATGTTTTTGTTTCTTAGAATTCAATATTGATGGATGTTCAACTGTGGTGTGTCTGTTTTATATAGTGTACTATGTGTTGGTCTATTTGTTAAAAATAATTATGAAAAATCTTGAACCTAAGACATTTTTAATTAAACTCTAATATCATAATAGAGAGATAACTATAATATTTCAAAAAATTATACAAGTTGAATTACTTTTAATTTATACATGACCAACAACAATTTGTCTGTCACTCGAGACAAATTATGGTACTTCAAGTCGGTCTATGTGAGCTCAAATGTAAGGATATGATGATTCACAACAAAATGATGGAGCCAACGTATCTTTATACATGTGAACCCTCCCGTTCTCTTTGAAGAAAAGATTATACCATTGAGTTATATGCTCAGTTGGTATAAAATCTTAAAATTCTACCCTTCCTTTTTATTATTAAAGTAATGTTATAATGATCAATTGGTTTTGTAAGTATATTCAACAAGAAATTCTATCCGCCAAATTAGCTCCCAAAACACACAAAGGTTGTTGGTTTGGCTATTGGTTGGGGGCTTTGAGAAGGTGATTTTTGAGTATGATGCTGAAACCTTAGTGAAGACAGTGACGGGTCACTATAGCTCCTATGACTATTTTCACAGTTGTGATTGATATTTGCAACTTGTTGAAAGTCAAGGTGAATTTTCAGTTACAATTCATATTCAGAGAAGCAAACTAAGTGGCATACGGAAGTACTTCTCTCGCTTTTACTTGTAAGCATGATCGTATTTTTGAGGGAGATGTTCCTGATGCAATGGTAGCAGTGGCTCCTGCTGAATCCGTGTAACTTTATTTTCATCATTTTTTATCAATATATCCTTTCTTGCTTAAAAAAAAAAAAAAAAAAAAAAAAAAAACCTATCAATATTTAATATAAATAAAATTATATATTAATACTTAGGCCAAACTTTTTAAATCAAATACATGGGAATCCACATATATGTGGTAGGGCTGATTACATATGATTCGGCCCAACTAGAATTTGGTAATCTATTATTCATAATAATATAATCTCTTATTTTAGAGTATCTATCTCAATAAATAACACATTAATCAATAATAAATATCAAGAAATTTACTAGTGACAATGGCAACTGTAGCGAACACTCATTTATTTCAACTAATCACAAAGCGAACCTCACCTCTTACCACTGACACACCACCCATTATCAATAAAGATTTTGATTGTTTTCTCTCATATATATATATATATATATATATATATATATGACTAAAAATGAATCCTAGCATTTATAAATTGGACTTGGTTTAAAGAAATCTTGGTTTGAAAAATCATAAGAGACATCCTAAATTTATAATCTCAATATATCCTTCCTCGTGAAGAGAATTGAAAGGAGATCAAATTTCAACAAAATCTCCAACATTTTGAGAGAAACAATACCAAATCGCTTCGCAAAGGAGAAATTGCTTGGAACCAAGCCCACACACTTGGCCCAAAGACCCTTGAGATGAGACATTTCCAGATCCACATCAGTTTTCCACCTTGAAATTTGGTGACAGTGAAAACTTCACATCCATCAATCCCAATATATATATATATATATATATATATATATATATATATATATATCATCTTATTAAAGAAATAAAGAAAGATAACCATATGTTGCAAGGAGAAAGAGAACCCCAAAACACTCTCCCTCTCTCTCACACACACACACACACACACGCACACAGTGACACAAGGAGAAAGAGAGACCCCAAAAAAATTTCTCTCTCACACACACACACGCACACACAGTGACACAAGGAGAAAGAGAACCCCAAAACTCTCTCTCTCTCTCTCTCACGCGCACACACAGTGACACACAGACACCTGTACTGCCTAACCTCAAACCCCTGAGACCTTCTCATCATTTCCCACAAACTAATGCTCCCACATTTCATCATTTTTAGTTAGACAAGTAAGAAAAGTAAGGAAACATAATATATCTTAATATCTCAGAAAAATTTATATATATATATAAATCTCAGAAAAATTTATATATATATATATATATATTAATAAAAGAGTCAAGAAGAACTAATACGGATTCTTTTCACCACAATCTTCTATTGTTGTTGGTTGTAACAGTGATTTGAATTTGAAAGCGCCCATCTTTTCATGTCTATTGACATTGATAGTTGGCTTGTTCATGTCCTTTTGACCCTTTATTTCTATCTTTCCCTATTTCTTCATCTTTGTCAAGAAGTGATAAGTGGGTTTTGAATTAGAAACTCACTGTGTCACTGTGTGTGAGAGAGAGAGAGAAAGAATGGGTTCTCTGGGACTTGAAGTTGCAAAGAAGGCAATGTGGCTCTATCCAAAGGTCATGGGTTTTAATCCTTGTGAGAGATGGGGACACTCTGCTTGTTACTCCAATGGATTTATCTATGTCTTTGGGGTATGTATCTTTCTTAAAAATAAGAGAAATTAATTTTTTTATACTTATTATTTATTAATAATAATGTTATTTGAGTGTATTTTCGTTGATAATGATATTTGGATTCATTTTTTTTATTTTACTTAATTTACTCTGTTATTTTCTCTGGTATTTCATGATGTTCTCTGTTATTTTTTTATTTTATTTTATTTAATCTATTTATTCTCTGTTTTGGATAAAAATTTATGCTTTTTTTTGTTCTAGTCTGTTGGTATGGTTATCTTTGGCTAATAACATGTGCACTTTCTACAAATATTTTAGTTTTTTCCTATTCTCTCTTTAATATTCGTTTCTTGTTGGTTTGCCTTTGTTTTAATTTCTTAAATTAGTAGGGATGTTGTTTGGTTGCATGATTAGCAGCATCACACTACTACTCTTGATTTTCTTGACATGGAAATATTTTTCCAATTCCTATTGTCGGTTCTCCTTACACCCCTGTATGTCTTTTTCATAGTTACCCTGCAATTTCTTTCCTTGCCATACATGTTATCTAGGATTTTTCATCATCTCTGGCATTTTTCTTTTGATTTATGAGTCAATATTTGGTTCCCATGGGAGACATTCATCATTTTTTCTTATTTTTTAAATATATTCTGCAAAACATTTGTGCTCTAATAATTGAATTGATCTATCCAAAACCACTCATAAGGAAGAAGATCTTTAAGAAAAGTTTGGACCCTTTGTTTTCCCTCAACTAAGCGAAGAAATTCGGTCTCTGTGAAATATTAAACCATGCCAACCATTTCCAGTCTCTTGTTTTCCAAATGTTCTTTGTTTTATGAATTGCAGTACTCTCATTAATTTTTATCTTGCCCAAATTGGCTGGTGGTTTAAGACATGAGCTTTTTTCGTCTTCATAAAATTTATTTAGGTAGAAAGCAAATGTATAATATATATTTTTTTTATATAAATACAAAGAATTTAAAAAGGTTGGAAAAGGCTCTGATGTTTTCCACATCCTAACACACATCTCTGTTTATTTCTTTTCAATTATTTTTTAAAATTTTTGTTCTTCCAAATTAATCCGTGTTTGAGAATTTTTTTACTAAAAATGTTTTCTCTTTGAAGTTCATATGCATTTTCAGTTCACTATCTTATTGTCAATATGAGATAGAAAAGAGAAGAATTTTCGAAGTCCTACAACTCTTAGCATCATGAACTTGCCATGGGACTTGGATAATGCGCAGTTTTAACATGTCTTACAGTTTGAATTTCCACTCCGTCGGCCCATTTCAGGGATGCTGTGGAGGTTTGCATTTCAGTGATGTCCTTGTGCTAAACCTGGATACAATGGCTTGGAACACACTTGTGACCAGTGGACAAGGGCCAGGCCCGAGAGATAGCCATAGTGCAGTACTTGTGGGGCATAAGATGATCGTCTTTGGTGGCACAAATGGTTGTAAGAAGGTCAATGACATTCATATATTAGATCTCAAGTCAAGAGAGTGGATCCAACCAGATTGTAACGGCGTTCCACCTTCCCCTCGCGAAAGTCACACTGCCACACTCGTCGGCGACGACACATTGGTGTTTTTCGGGGGTAGTGGAGAAGGGGAGGCAAATTATTTGAACGATTTACATATTCTGGACCTCAAGAACATGAGGTGGAGTTCCCCTGAGGTGAAGGGTGATGTTCCTGTCCCCAGGGACAGTCACAGCACTGTTGCAATAGGGAACAAGCTGTTCGTCTATGGCGGAGACTGTGGTGATCGGTATCAAGGTGATGTTGATCTGCTTGATATGGATACGTTGACTTGGTCGCAGGTACAAACTTTTCGTAGCACTCTCTAGTTTCGTTCTCACAAATATAAACACTACTAATTTTGAATTAATATGTCGTAGAATGTTCAGAGAGTGTGCAGCTCAAGGTTTCCATTTTTTCCTTTACAGTTGGCTGTTCAAGGATCTTCACCCGGTGTTCGAGCAGGTCATGCTGCTGTGAATATCGGAGCAAAGGCAAGTCATGTTACTTGTATGAACCAAGTGAAATTATGTCCAAATTTTCACATGTCACATTTGGATTGATTCATAGCATAAACCAGTTCATATGGTCTTCCAAAATTTGTCCTAATTTATCAATATTAGTATGTGTTGTTGTATATGTTTTATTCTGGTATTGTATCATTTTGAGGTAAACCAGTTCAATTCTGTGAAAAGAGAAGTCATTGGGCTCATCATGGCTTGCAGATATATGTCATTGGAGGGGTGGGGGAGAAGCAATACTACAATGACGTTTGTGTCCTTGATACAAGTATCTGTTCATGGAGTCAGCTTGAGATACACGGCCAGCAACCACAGGGGCGGTTTTCCCATACAGCCATTGTTACCGAGACGGACATTGTGATCTTCGGAGGGTAAGTTTTTATTAGTTTTCCAGTGATTACTTGCCATTTTGAGTGCTGTCCTCTTATTTAATAATGGCTGTTTTCTGTTCCTTTATTTGCTACTTCAAACTTGCAGGTGCGGAGAGGATGAGCGTCCTCTCAACGAGATAGTTGTTTTGCAGTTTGGAGCAAAACATACCAATAGCCGTTACGAAACTTCCTTGTGCAAAATTTTCGGACAGCATGGCAACCAAGAAAAGCTAAGGTTTTCAAGAGAAGCCGAGAATAAAAAAGTGGTAGGTTGAGGATTGAAGACTTTTAGTCCCCTTAGGGACAAAGTGCGTGCTTTGTATTTCAGGGGATCGAAATTTATTTTTTCCCTATTCGCAGTAAGCTTATATGTGTGTATTGCAGCAGAGAAATATGTTTTTGGAGAATAACGGAGAGCTAGTAAGAAAGGAAGTTCGCAAGATGGAAACAGAATCAAAGCATTCTTTAAGGTTCAATTCAGGTTGGCGCGAAGAAGTAACATATTTATCATAACTGTCTAAAGAGATGCAATGCCCCAACTAACTAGAATTTTTTTGTTGTTTTGAAGATGCTTTGTATCCAAAGAGGAGAAGAACCAGCAATTCAAAGCCGTGGGAGATAGAATCAGAACCGGAGGAGCATTCTCTTTCACTCTCTCAGCACTCGTCTCCAACTCAATCCGATCAAGAACAGACCCCAGTGAAGAAAGCGACTTCTGCCAAGGCTTCTCTAGGTTTTCCTTTGTTTAAGCAGCAAAATCATATTCCAAGCAATTGCGTGTCTAACAATGTCCTGAGTAACCAAGAAAAGCCCAAATATATTGCTGAAAGGACTTCGGTGGCTCTCCATTGTTTGGGAGAGCCTATAAAGCAGCCAAAGGCAGAACAATATCGTCGCGTTGTTCATACGGATAGACATGAAGCGCAATACCCTGCAGCAGAACAGAGACATTTGGAAGGACCACCCTTCCAAAACCTGGTAAAAACTATCAAATCTTCCAAGACTTGTTAAGTTAATTCAATAATCAGTAATACTTCAACCCCCCCAACACACACACACACACACACACACACACCCTATGGCATTGCACATTGCAACCAATTTGCATTCTTTTTTCCTTTTAATTTCAGCGACATATATGCTAACCAAATGGCTGTTTCAACCACCAAATGGCTGTTTCAACCCCCAACCAGTGTTACTTAAAATCCTGATTGCTTAAAAGAATGTGCATGTTCTCTTGGTTTTGAACATAGGATTCAACTTTAGACACATAATCACTGCACTGCCACTATATTTTTCAAACTTATTGAAGTATAGTCTTCCTTTACTTCCTAGTGTTATTCATGCCTCAACTTTTATTGAAGTAATAGTCTTTCTTTACTTCCTATTGTTGTTCATGCCTCAACTTAATTTCTCACATTAGATTGGAGCCGAGGTTCGAGGCAAAGTTGATGGAGCTTTCGATTGTGGTTACCTGATGACTGCAACTGTCAATGGAAAGATTTTTAGAGGGGTCTTGTTTGCTCCGGTAAGCTCTCAATTTTTGAAAAGATCCTCTCTTTCATATTTGTTTCGTGTTCTAATTTGCTTCTGAAACTTATTTTCTCCATTAGGGACCTGAGGTTGTCTCAAGAAGTGCCATTCTGAGTCAAAATCCTCCATCCATGACAAGTCAGATAGCCGTTGCTCAACCATTCCAAAACCCAAGGCATTCCCAGCAATTAACACCACTCTCTTTGACAGACTCCGGTCAAGGGCTCCGACAAGCTCAACTAACTCAACCATCTTCAGTTATCAAAGCCACTCCATCTTTAGGCAGAGATCCAAAGCTTAGAAATGATCTTCAAGGTGTGGTTCTAACGCTGGGAGGTCCGGGAATCGGCCTTGACCACGACGGATAGGCTGCTTTACATTTTGTAACATTTTGGATAGCTTGGATTACTCTCTTGAATGTGGTTTCAAAGTTGAGGCTTTGTAGTTTGAAGCAATGTTTTGAATCAATCATGGATACAAATGTCTGTTACTCTATGCAGTATTTAGGATTCTTAGTTTCTTAAGATAAATTATCATGTTTTTCAAAAGCTCGGGCAACTTCAGTTGATAGAGAAGACGTAACTTTAAGTAATAATATCCTTTAGCAAAAATAAATTAAAAAATCTCTTTGGTTTGTTTGGAAAATGATTGTTCCAACTTTCGACAGCTATCTCGTTCACTAGCGCCCAAGTCTCTTCCTACACGCATTAGTAAGCAAAGCACTAATTTTAGTTACTAGTACTAAACGTCTCTTCCTACACGCGTCATAAGCAAAGCACTAATTTTAGTTACTAATACTAAACTAGCACACTCAAATAGATTGACTTAGTTACTAAGGTAACACTCTCGAATAAGTTGAATTAATGATACTTCAAGAGCGTTTAAACTTGTCTATAGACACACGTTAGCTTAAAAGAGGTCAAATCCATGACACTTACAAGTTAAAATTCAATGTTGTGATGTTATATCACGACGCATAAATTTCAAGTCATAAGTGTTGACAGTTATAAATTAAAATTTAATATTGTGATGTAGTATCACGCCAGATAGATTTCAACTCACAGCAGTTTAGGAACCTAATTCTTGAAACATAAGTGTTTTTTATTCTTAAACTTAATTTGCGTGGTATGGGAACATCCAACCCATAAAAACTTAATCTCACAAGAAGGTACAAAATTGAAAGGTTGTTCAATTACTTCTATTCACCAGATATTGGAAGAACAAACAGTGAGTAACTGTGGCTGAAAAGGAAACCCTGTATGTGAGTCGTATCACCTCTCATCAATCATCAAAAATTTCCACAAGTAACTGTCTACCTGTTGATTACTTATTGTAATGGGTCCCACATGAATGACAACAATAATGAGATTCGCACGATTCGATTCTGTACATAGTTTGATGCAGCTTGTTGTATAGCACCACTACTTACCTCCTCTCATAGGGGGATTGTCATGAATCTCATGATATAATTAGGTCATTTATACTCTAATAACAATAATAATAATACAATCAATCTATTATTTTCTTATTTTATTGGCAAGAAAATAAACACACGACTCACACACTTATTTTATATCTTTGAGGATTGAACTTTCATAATTCACTTTAGAAGATAGAAAATAAACCACTAAATTACAACATCCTTGATAAACTAATCTACTATTTTTAAATGGGTTCAATTGACACCAAATTTACTTATATAGTATAATTATATCATGTTTGATCTATAATTAACATATTTATTAACGTTGGAATACAACTCAATCCAAGATGCAAATCATGCAATGCCATAAAATTTATGACACAAAAGTATTAGATCAAATATGCAACGCTATTATTATTTCGACCATTGAATTAATGGAAAATGTTAGAACTTGTCTTTTTCAATGTACCTGTATTTCGCAATGCACTTAAATGATCAATCCAATGAATATGAATTCCATTGTATTTAGGAGTTTTAAAAAGTTAACATATTTATATAGAATATATAACACTCATGCAAGTGTTATAATAGACACACTCTAAAAAGTAAGCAGTATATTTTTTCACATTTGCAAAAAACGCACTCACATACACAAACATGTTTCTATAGAAAGTTAAGCTCTCGACTTTTTAATTTGAAAGGCTAAAAAATATCACTAAATTATAGGGTAAATTTCATTTACCCCATTGAAGTTTTTCAACATCCCACATAGACCTCTCTTCATTTCATAATTTTACTTGCCTCCTTTATTAGTGACAAAAATATCAATTTTGCCCTTTCAATACTTAAATTTGACTATTATAACAAATATTTCAAGAATAAAATTATAAAGTAATTTATTATAAAAGAGATAAGTGAAATTATAAAACATAAAAAGAGTATATATAAAATATTAACAAATGTAATACCCTTAATTTTAAAAGGATAGTCCTGATATTTATTTTATTGTTTCTAATGCAATTTTACTTGTTGACGTGCATATGTGTTAAATTTATTGCTTTAATTGTGGTTTATTATTGTGATACCCCTCGGATCCGAGACACAGGTTGATCAGGCCCAGGCCCAAATCCGAGGGATCTCAAACAATTAATATGTTATAATGAACACAGAATACAAAAATATAAATTTAAGAATAAAAGTTTAAAGCTGAAAAGAAAACTAAAAGATAATCCTTAAATAATTAAATACTTAAATCTGATAATCCAAACTCCAAAACTCCATCAGTTTACAACTCGGGAATCCATCTCTAGTGGACCCCTATTAAACATCCAAACGGAAGATAGAACAACTGTAATAAACATCTAGAAATAAAACCATAGAGAGAGCCCTACATCGTCGGAAGAGTGAATAGAGACCTCTGCTCAGCACGAACACGTCTAAGCCTGGAACTGTCGTGTACCTGAAAAATAGAAGTGGATCAGGCCCACGCGTAAGTTCTATACTACTACAATCCAAATAGAGGCCTGATACGCATGTACATCCTAAACAATTCAACAATAGCTAATAGTCCGTAAATATATATATAGTCACACTAAAGGACTCTCACTGGACTACAGGCCGGTCTCAACCTGAATAGAGGTAACATGCTAAAACGCACACGAAGTGGGCATATGTACCTATACCTAAACAGGGTACACCTCTAACCATCGTATCCAGCTATGCATCCCAATGCATATACGCTTCCTAACCGTCGATCCTGAGACTCAAGCTCATATCGAGGTACCATAACAATATATTTAAAATCCGTCATGTATCCTAGTAGTGCCGCTCAGCTAGTTGTTGCCATCACACTACAAACAATAGGACTTAACTTTTAGTTAATCCCATTATTAATCCAGAGTAGGTAGGTTTTGGTATTTTTGAAACCAAACCATCCCTAGTATACCACCGTCCCATACCGGTGTATACAATCCATCCGTCCAGCAGTTGATAACATAGTCGCTAAAGATAAATATCAACTAAGTCCATATATCCGTCACTGATACTAACAGTTATCAGGTAATCATAAATACGCATAGTTAAACTATATACGTAAACATGTCCAGATTTATATCCATTACTGATGCTAACAGTTTTAATATAAGCACCAATTAACATAGTCACGATATTTACATAAACCTACTCAGTTTAGGTTGTACCATATAATCCGGTATAATGATAGGATTATTTTAGATTATCATTCAACCCTCAGCAATTGATATTACAGATATTTAAAGTAAACATCAACAAAATCCATTCTTCCAACAGTTGATACTAACAATATTAATGCAAGCATCATGACAGAACTAAAGGATGTATAAGTACATGCTTAGCTTAAGTTGATTTTACAAAATCCCATTATTGCTAAGTTTAAGAATTATTATTCTTCAACACTAACATATTCTAGACAAGTGTAATTCAGATAGACGCTCCTGATATAGAGTTATACATGTTCCAATTATATCATCTTTCTCACAAGTTTACTATGGCAGAGAACTAAACATTACTAGATTTACAGATTTAAACATAGTGTAGCTACCTGATTAAGTCCCTACTGTCCAAGCTATTCTAAGCAAATAGAGTTAATTAATACTACATCTGAAGCTTTAATCTAGCCATGTGCACAAATTAGACCTTCCATATTCAATTCTACACTCAACCAAAGACTCCAGAATCAACAACTGTATGCAAAACTGACTGGAAAACGCAGAAAAACAAAAAAAAACACCAAAGGAGACGTCTCCCAAAATGTGGAGCCTCCTCCATTAGACCTTGGAGTCGGCTCCACATGTTGGGAGCCGCCTCTAAACACAAAGGAGCCGGCTCTCTCCAAGGGAGAGCCTGCTCTCTCCCTCTCTACTCCTTCTTCTCCAATTCCGACGCTCGTTGCACCCTCTGTACCTTACTGCTATGATTTCCAGAAGTTGTTATCCAATCCCAGAGTGTTCCCAGTCCATGTTTAAGTCTTAATTACATTCCATTCATAGGTTTAAACAGAGAATTTTGCAAGCAACATCACGTTTTAGCAAGTTTTGCAAGCAAACACACATACTGTGATAAATCAAGTTCTAGTATAAACAGATAACGTTTTTATTGATTAAATCAATCCTAGAATTATTTAGGAATGCAAAGAACACGAAACCTAAGGGAGAGAGTAAGGATAGAACTTGCCGTACACCGACGTTCGTCTCAGTTTTCCGGCGAAACTCTCTCTGTTGGCTTTCTGTTTTCCTTCCCAGCCGTCTCCAATTCCCTCAGCCCTTACTATATCGTAACAGTTTTTTCTAAAACCCTAGTCAGAAAATTACTTGAATATTTATAGGCCACTAACCTTAGGTTCAATTAAACCCTACACGGCCCATAGAAAAACTAGGTTAAAACTACGACGGCTGAACTGAAAACCCAATACAAAAACCTATATGCATGCAATACAATCACGTGCACACTAACTAAATTTAATTAAATAAATGCCTACCATTAATCAATAATTACAACAACTAATTAAAACAAAAAAAAAAAATTATTTAAAACAAAAACAATTAATTAAACAATTAAACCAAAAATTAAAACAACGCAATTAAACCACTTATACCAAAAATAAAGAAGTACAAACAATAATAAAACAAGTCATAATTCAAGTAACAAACATTTACAATTTAAACAAGAATAACAAATATATCAAATAAACAATTAAATAATTAAATAATTATCATTTAATACAATAATTAACCAATTAATAGAAAACGCAATTAATCAAATAACTCACGAAATAACAATTAATTTAATTTAAAGAAAAATACAATTTAAACAATTAATTAAATAAAAATACTATTTAAACAATTTATTAAATTCCAGGACTGTCCCTAATTTTAAAATAAATACAATTTAAACAATTAATTAAATAAAAATACTATTTAAACAATTTATTAAATTCCAGGACTGTCCCTAATTTTAAAATAAATACAATTTAAACAATTAATTAAATAAAAATACTATTTAAACAATTTATTAAATTCCAGGACTGTCCCTTTTTAAAATTAGGAGTATTACAATTATTTACTTATTTTCTTTGTTGGGGTTTTTGTTATGAGTTTAATTGAATTGTTCTATTTTAGTTAGTGTAATTATAGTAATTATTTGGTTGTTTTAATTAACTTAATTAGAGGGTTATTTTAATTGATTTAAGTTTAACTGATGAATTGTTTAAATGTATTTATTTTATTAAATATAATTGTTTTCTAAACTTAACGTGACTGTAGGGTTGGTTGCATGTATGGTATATATATAAGTAGCCGACATTGATATTATAAACTAGTTGGGTTTTACGGGCCGAGTTTCAGTTTAGGGTTTAGGTGGACTTAGATTTAAGGTGGCCTATAAATACATGTAGGGTTTCAGTTTAGGGTTTGAGAACCCAATTCACGGCATACAGAAAATAGAGAGACGTGTAGAGGAATCTGGGAGAGAACAGAGAGGGGAAAACAAAAAGGGGTTACCGGAAAAGTTTAGAAGGAAGACGTTGAGATTTTTGGAACTGAATCTCACAGGCAAGTTCTAATACTAATTCTACCTCTTTGGCCTGTGTTCTTTGCATCCCTAATTAAATTCCAGGATGAAATAAATTTAATTTAATTTGTTTTAACTTCATTTGCACGGTTATTTGGTTTTTAAAACAGTATGTATTTTGTGTATCTGTAACTTGTTCGTTTTTAAACGGTTTTGCATAACTCTTATTCCAATGATAATTGATTAATGTCTAATGAGTTTAAATAGTTCTGGAAGATGTTTCTGTGCATCGTTAATACAATCCCAGGTGAAAGTAAACCGTTAAATTAATTTTTGGTTGCATAGAAATTGGTCAACATCGTGTGTGTTACCGATTGGGTTTTTGGCTTGTTTTAAATCTGTTTGGAAAAATTCTTGTTCCAATTAGTTTTGATTAATGAACAATGAATTTAATTAACTTTGGAACACTCTAGGACTGAGTTTTAATCAATAATAAACTTGGGTTGAGGAATACAGTTGCCGGACATCGCCAGAATTGGAAACGAAGACGCACAGGGGAAGAGCCTGCTCTAATTAGAGTAGAGCAAGCTCAATAAAAGGGTAGAGCCGACTCTATGGGAGTCTAGAGGCGGCTCCATCATGGGGGAGCCGGCTCTACCTTGTTGTGGAGGCGGCTCCACCTTTTACAGAGCCGACTCCTTTGATTTTTGCTTCCAGTTTTAAGTTTCTGCGAGACCTGGGCTACGGGGATTGAATTCTGGACATTCTAGGATGAAAATGGAGTGTTACAAAAGGTATTCAGAAGGGTCTAAACTTGTGTTAAATTTTCAGAAGGCCTGGTAATGCATAATCTTCCATAAAAAGCTAAAAGAAGGAACAACCAGAAACTCTTAGGAAATAAATCAATATTACTGTGATGCAGATAATTCAATTTGCTTGTTTTAAAATTAGCATTTGAACTAGGAATTTTAAGTTTAAATCATATGACAGTGTTATAGAATTAAGCATCACAATTAATATAATGTCGGTTATGCTTAACAGGAAATTAGTTGATGTTTACAAGTCATTATGTATAATCAACTAATCGGATGATATGGAGTAGTTTAAACGAGCATGTTAATTTTGATATTGATATTAGTATGCTGATAGGGGATTAAAGAATGGATTACACTTATTATCTGCGTTCTTAAACTGTTAGAGAATCATGTGTTATTCATATATGACAAGCTTGCAATTTATATATTCTTGTTGTACTTGTTATAGATGTGTGGATATTGATATTTATAATATCATCTGTATTATTAACAGTTGGATAGATGGTGTTATACTTGTTATGGATTGGTTGATATTGATTTTATCTCATTATTTGTATTATCAACATTGGATGGATGGTTTGTATGCACCGGTATGGGACGGTGACATACTAGGGGGATTAGCTCAAAAACGCTAAGTCCTACCTCCTCTGGATTAAGGGATGGATTAACTACAAAAGTTAAGTCCTACCTGTATTTTGTGTCAGATCACTAAATAGTTGAGTGACACTTTTAGTTTGGAACGGATTTTAAATATATTTTTATGGTGCCACGATATGAGCCTGAGTCTCAGAGTCGTTGGCTAGGGAGCATATATGCATTGGGATGCATAGCTAGTTATGATGGTTGGATGTGTACCCTGCTAGGTCTAGGTAGTCATGCTCACCTCAGGTGCGTTTTGTATGGTGCCTACTAGTCAGGTTGAGACGGGCCTGTAATCCAGTGAGAGTCCTGTAGTGTGATTATATATATATGTATCTCCGGACTATTTAGTTATTGTTGGATTGGTTAGGATGTACATGCGTATCGGGTCTCTGCTTGGGTAGTAGTAGTATAGAACTTGCTTGTGGGCCTGACCCACTTATTATTTTTCAGGTATTGGATGTTTGAGGTCTTAGAGCTTGTTCAAGCTGAGTAGAGACGATCTTTCATTCTACCGACGATGTAGGACTTCTTTCCAGATATTCGATTTGGGCTTGTATCTTCAGTTATTTATTTTTGTTCGGTTTGGATTTTTATTAGAGGTCCACTAGAGATAGATTCCCGAGTTGTAAACTTATGAAGTTTGGATTGTCAGAATTTAAATATTTATATTTGAGAATTTTTAATTTTAGTATTTCTTCAACTTATTATTATTTCTTAAATTTATTTTGTATTCTGTATTCGATTAAATATTAATTATTTGATATCCTTTGAATTTGTGCTCGGACTTGATCACTCGTGACCCTAGAATCGAGGGATATTACAACAAACCTCGAGAAAATTAAATAAAAAATTATTCCGAGTTATATAGGCTTTGGTACTTAATTGTTTGTATTATCATTTTAAAATGGATATATTTAGACATTAAAGGCGAGTGGAAATTGAGTGGTGAGGGTGTTGTGGTGGGAAACACGGGAGGGATCAAGCTCCCGTGGATCACGGGCGTGTGTGTTGTCTTGATATCCGGCTGCCTGATAGCATCGGAGAAGGAAGGGTCGCTGTCACCCGTCTGATCAATCGTCTTTTTCTGGTGCAACTGATGATGATGATGATAAACAAGAAGGGACGTTAAATCAATCACACGTCTATTCTGATTTTTCTTTTCTTATTATTATTATTAAAGTAGGAAGTGTGAGTGAGGTTCAGGTATGTCTTATCAGACAAGATGTCTATTCTGACGTTGATCGCGACATCCACGTGTCCTCTCCTCTCACCTGGTCCCACACTGCTCTCAGAATCCTATTCCTCTCCCAGTTGCTATTTGGTTGTTTAAGAGACTCTTTGCCACGTGTCAGACAGCAACATATTTCATAAAAATTATTATTACAGTATTATTTTTGTCCCATAAGTTCCTGAGTTTTTTTATTTTTTATTTTTAAGTTACAAGTTTCACGAGTAGCTGGGTGCCACAACACCATGTTGTAAATACACCAACCAAACAAAACTATTTTATTATTTTTAGTTTCTAAAAGAATCTTTGATATACATTATCTATGTGTAAAAAAAATTATCACTAATATCTAAAATCATCAACATATTTTTTTCTCATTTTTCTTTCTTATTCTATTAACGAATCAACCCTTATATTGAATAGATTTGTAAAAATTATATAGATCCTTACATAATATATTTTTACAACAAAAAATATAAAATAATGGTTGGAGTTAAAAATGAGTAATACAAAATTTTTATGTAAATCTATCTAGACGCATTAGATTTACACAAAATATATATATGTATATATATATACACAATAGCTTGAGATGTTCTAACACATTGATTTACACAATATATATATATACATATATATAATTGTTCCAGATGCTCTAACACATTATTTTAAAAAATAATACTTTAAAATACAATTTATTTTCGTAATTGCTACATAACACATAAAGAGTGCGGGAATAGGAGCAAATGTAAAAGTAGCAAAATTTAAATCGTAACAAATGAAATTGAAAAAAAAGTATGTGCGGTGCGCAAGAGACGCAAGAATTTATTTGACTTACATTAAAAGCATACAACACACTCCAACACAGAACTTGCTGCAATAGAGGACCGGATGTTAAAATTCATACTCAGAATTTTCTTTCTTACCAGCTTTTATCTTTTTGCTTTTTTATTGACTGTATTTACTTTTGATTTATTTCATTTCAAATATTAATGATAGTTTGTGTGAGTGGATTATACTAATCACAATAATTATCACATTTACACTGACTCAATGCACCGAAAAGGAGAGCCTAATCTGACCGCCCACCAATTCAGATTCATTAATTTGGGACTAAAAGAGATTTGGCTCACTTAATGCATCAAAAGACACACAGATTTGACCAACTTTTTTGGTGCATTGCTTTAATCAGAAAGAGGTTCTCAGAAGAAAAAAAAAAATTTGAATATTTAAATTATGATTTGAAATCGTAATAACAGTTACAGTGATAGTGCAATGGATACAAATAAATATTCATATATATTAATTAAATTGATTAATTTATGAAAATATATAATGATATCGGACTTTTAAAATAAAATTACGAATAAAAAAATACGACTAGTATAGGCCGATAGAGGGAATCATGATTTAAAACTAAGAATGCAGTATTATTTTCCTAATAGAAATAGTTCCAATCTAATCACAATTATGAGTGTACCTACCATAGTTCTGTTCAAGGTGACAAAATGCCACCATGCACCATTTGTACTTGACCATGATGTTGATGGAGGAGTTAACAAATGATGGCCACTGATGAGCTGTGTAAGAGTGGCCCACAGTAGCAAGAATCGGTCACCAAGGGTCGAGCCCACCATCATTTGATTGAGATCATTACCCCTAGATAAATCAGAATGGCAAACCAATCCAAATAGTTTTTCTTTTTTTTCTTTTTTTTTTTTACCCACAGTAGCAAGAATTGGTCACCAAGGGTCGAGTCCACCATCATTTGATTGAGATCATTACCCCTAGATAAATCAGAATGGCAAACCAATCCAAATAGTTTTTCTTTCTTTTTTTTTTTTTT
Organism: Cornus florida; assembly: GCF_030987335.1. Lineage (NCBI taxonomy): Eukaryota > Viridiplantae > Streptophyta > Magnoliopsida > Cornales > Cornaceae > Cornus > Cornus florida. The sequence goes on from NW_026775572.1 coordinate 30,809,880, forward strand.
TTTTTTTTTTTTTTTTTTTTTTTTTTTTTAACCCACAGTAGCAAGAATTGGTCACCAAGGGTCGAGTCCACCATCATTTGATTGAGATCATTACCCCTAGACAAATCAGAATGGCAAACCAATCGAAATAGATTTTTTTTTTTTGTTATAAAAAGCCACAATCCAAATAGTTGGACAAGCTTTTATTCAATTGACTAATTGAGTCTGACCATTATTGTTCACAATATCTCCATGAATGGGCACATTGGAGACATTGTCATGCGTTTCAGCATAAGCAAATGTATGAGCATATGATCTTAACAATTATGCAGCATGTCACTACAAGTCTACACCTGCAAACAAATTCAGACTCCGTTTTTTAATAAAAAAACATTTCTTTCTATTTTTTGTTGTTTGGTTGTTGTAATATTGACGAAGAAAAAATATATATATTAAAATTTTAACAAAAATAACTTCCCTATAAATTTTTCAACAAATTATTTTACACGCCACATCTGATGGAATCGATCTCAATCTCAAGTCTAAACTTTTACCAAACAACAAAAAATAAAAAATAAAAAATATATATATTTTATGTCGAAAAAAAAGGAGCCTAAAAGACAAATTTTTGAACTTATGGGAGCACTAAAACTCTCTTCTCGTGAAGCATGTCATAAAAAATCACTTAAAATTACCTGTCTAGATATACACAAATTTCTAATAAACTTCACCTTGCAGAGCTCAAGCAAGCATAGATCAAAAGAGCTCCCAGAATGTACTGATGTGGTTGATCTTAAAAGTTATGCTCCGAAAATAGGAGAGGAAAGGAAAATCTCTTCTTGCTTGTTTGAGACTGGAAATCAAGATTGAATGATAGTTGAACATTGCTATTTCCTAACTTATACGTCATAAAATAGCAATTTTAGAATCAAAACAGTGTTCTATTATCCCGGATTGATCTCAACTTGAAGCAGCCTAGTCGCAATGGAGTTCATGAAGCAACTTCTCCATTTTGGGGCTCATCTCCATACAATATTCTTCTAGTCGCTGACGAATCTGAGGTACATCTGTTCCAGCAGCAGTATGTGTTAGAAGAAGGGAATCAATTATTTTGGAGTTGAGACCAATTTTCTTCATGTTCTTGCGGAACTTCTCAGCACCGTCCACATCTTTTTTCTCCTCGAAGTTTGTCAGAAATGTATTAACAGCTTCATCAGATAGAAACCACTTAGCTTTTCCTGGTTCATTTTGGAGACACCCCATCTCCAAATATTTCAGAGCCAAATCCATCTGGTGATTTTTCAAGCAGAAGTTGATGATGAGCGAATTCAATGTCCCCAACTTGGGTTCACCCACCCTATCCAAAGTACTATTATAAGCCGCATCCACTTCTTTGATCATGTCGCGACTAAGATAAGCTTTTAACAACCTGATTTTCGACGCCCTGCCAGCATAGGTTGGGCAACCTGCTTCCCACTCTCTGAAACACTTCTCAAGGCCATCAACATCTCCCAACTTTGAAAGAACCGAAAGCATGATACCATAGCTTGTATTATTGGGTGTTTTGGATATATCAACTTCAAAGATTCCCATGCTCTATTAACCCCTGATAAACAAGAGGTTCGTCAGTACAATGTGATCAGAGAATGGAATGCCTCACAGTCAAGCGTTATTTTCCATGTTCTTCTCTAGTTTTTGGAGAGTAGCAGTGGCCTTATCAATAAGTCCTCCATTGACAAAATTGGAAGCTAGATTGACATATGTGAACCAATCACATTTTATCTTATTTGCTTCCATTTTCTCCATGGCGCTCCACAGCATCGAGATCCTTCAAAGAACCATCGCTGTTCATCAATCTATCATACGTATACAGATCTGCAGATATGTTCTTTTCCTCCATTTCATTAAACAACAAAGGGACTTTTTCAGGCTGTCCAACACTAGAATAAAGTAACATCACATTATTATAACTTGAAGCTGTATTAAAATTGAGCTCCTTTATCTTCTTAAAAAGCTCCATAGCCTTTTCTAACATTTTCTCCCTGCAGTAACAGTGGAGAAGAGTTCCATAAGTTTTATGCATCATTGCTGATCCTTTGAGGCTGTTAAAGTACTTTTCCGCCGAGGCCACACCTTCCATCTTGTAAAGAAGATCTATGCGTATGGCATGGTCGGCATCGTTCATTTTGCTTTTTTCCACCCAATCGTATATCTGCAAGTAATTATGAAAAATAAAAAATAAAATAAATCGGATAGGGTGACTATCAATATACAACAAGATTTATTCAAAATGTGACGTTACCATATTAGTGTACTGCTAGCATTTCTAATAAACTTCCATTGATCCAGATAGTTCAAATCACTCGTACATCCACTAGACCTTTACTTTTCTCACCATGGTACTTAGTGAGGCACCACGTACCTATAACTGCATATTACTACACAAACAATTTGAAATGGTTTAATCATTAAAGTATTGCTTGTTATAGATCATTTACTGTTATTTTATTCTACACTCATTTGCAATTACTTATTGATGCAGTGGCTTCAATCTTAGTCATGCATAAAATTTAGATCATCACATAATTACACAAAAAAAATTCCAAACGACAAGGGAAGCTTAAAAAAATGATCAAAATGTGGATTGAAATATATTCTACAGCTTCAAAACTGCAGCTTTATTTATTTATTGATAATTAATAAACATTCATAAAAAGTTTTGAAAAGGGGAACGCATCCCGAAAACATCATAACAGAAAGGCAAGATATATAACTATACATATTGTTTACACAAAATTGGGACACTGGAAGTGCGTAGGCGTGCCAGAATCTCGGAAGATTCAGAAAAGGTCGAACAAAAGGAAATCCTTTTGGAACGATCAGGCGAGGCGATTGTGAAGGGTTCTGATTTGCCTTCGATGAAAGGTCTTTGGTAAAACTACAATGCTAAACTAGAGAATTGAAGTGCAATACTAAAAAGTAACTGCATGAAAATAAAGTACTTGTATTGAAATTGCAATAATTGAAATACAATGTATTGAAGTTTGTTTGATGTTGTTGAGAGAGATTCAAATGTAGTCCTAGGTACACTATTTATAGGCATTACAAGCCTTACAAGAAGGACACATGTCCTATCACAAACTGCCCCTTCCCTTTCATCATCTCTTTACAAAACACTTGTCCCACATCCAGCTGCAGAAGCTCAACTTCCAGACCCATGAACTGCAGTCTCCTTACAGCGATACCATGTGTCCCGTTCTCAACCTACCTTCTATTTTCTAGTTTGAATATGAAGATGCCATATATTCATCGATATATATATATATATATATATATATGTAGTAGTTATAATGAATGTAGCCATGTTCCTGTCCTCATTCATTTATGAACTTTCCTTTTTAAAACCAACACATGACAAGTGTCCCAAATTAACTTCCCTCCTTCCAAGTTTTTAGCAAATCAAATAACCTCCTCCTCCTTTATAGCAATTTGATGGCCACGTAATTGGGAGGTTTTGTATGTATCTAAATATCAAACCCACTTCCTTAATTATCGCACCTACGTTATCCATTATTCATATTATGGGCTTGCTTCGGGCTCACACAAGGCCTGTTACATGGCTGAATTAAAATGGCCAGCTGTACTCATTATTCGGCTGAATTAAAGTGGCCAGATGTCCCTATTTCAATTCTGCCAGGTGTAATCCTCCAGCAAATGCCATGTGTCACCCATGTGTCACCACACTATTGCACTATAATTTGGTCCACTTGTCTCTCTTTCATTTGTCCACGTGGATACCAAAGTGACAGCCACTTAGGCTGCCATTTTTGTGTGTCAACATTATGCCCCCCAAATTTCAAATGTCTTATGGCTGCCTAAGCCGATAAGATTTTTGAACTTTAAAATATAAGGAAGGGAATTTTCATAACAATGGCTGAACTAAGAATTGGAATAAAACGGCAAACGAACTCCAAAACAATATCCACTTCCTTTATTTCGAATCACCATGAAGATGGTATTTATTTCATGTCCAGCTTGTTGCCGTGACCAATCATATTTCTTCCATTACTTCTCAAAAAGTTGGTTGAAACCCTTCAAGGTTTCTACCATCTATAGACCCAAGATGGACTTCACTGTCAAAGTTTTCAAACACAGCTAGCAAGGCATGATCATGATCGGCCGGGATGAGGTTGTTATGTAGTGTCATTCTGGCCGATCGTATTGCTAGCTGTACTGGAAGAATGACATTGTGCCAGTACGGAGTTGTTCCGATGCCTGATCTTCTCGGATTTCTATATGCCTATAAAGCTTTTGATAGCAATTCATACGAAATCTTTGGATTTTCATCTTCTTCAGCAATGTCGGCCGAAAACACATGCCATAAAATTTCTTTGATGGCCGATTTGCTCCCAGTCAGGTGAGCTTTCAGGGAAGGCCTGCTCCATCTTTGATTCTTTATTGGGTTCGTTTTCCATCATCAATTTCAGCATCCGGCCGTGGAAGCACTATGATCAGCCGTGAGACTTATTTTCATAGCGGTCGATGTTGGTCGCCCTATTTCTTCTATGCCTATGAACCATGATTCTCATCATAGAGAATTGCATCGGCCATGTAAGACTTTACACCGGATGGCCGATGTACTTTCTTCCACGAACTTAACTTCATCTCCATAAAAAACATTGATAATTGATGAAGAACAGAAAAAATATAAAAATTTGGATGGATCCAAGTTCGGTATAGTAACCTCAAGGTTATGACAAGAATAACATTGATGGCCAATTTGTTATCTTCCAGCACCCTATTAACTAGTTGGCCTTCCACCCAAACTTTTCAAATACCGATTTATCAGCAACACAAGTCCCTTCTGTAGTAGTCCATCGCTTCTTAACTGGGACTACTTTCTAGGCCGCCACTTCAACCACTATTATGCCTTCATTAGTGGCTTTAGGCGGCTTTTCTGTCTTGAAGCTTTCTTCTAAAGCCATTGGCTAACGAGGAGTAGCCTCAAAGATAGCTGGTAACACAAAGGCCATATTGCAAACAAATTCATCTGGAAAACTTCCAAAACAAAATTTATACTTAGGAGCATGCTTCGAATCCACATTTGTGTCTCTCTCTTGCCCCCCAAGTACGGCCTCATCATTACCAAAAGAAATGGCTACATCCATGTACTCTGATTTATCTTCCATCTTTCTGTATTTACTCTCGGCTGTTTGAGAAAAACCACTCTGAAAGGATTCTTTCTTCGTTGCCTCGGCCCTTCTACGTTCTACTATTGTAGTCTTCTTTTATGGGTCCGAGTGAGGGTTTGCCTGGCCGAGTGTCTTTCTTTCGGGAAGTTTGAATATTCGAGTCTCCTCCATTTCTCAAGTGGAGTAACTAGTGGTCTTACCATTTTGAATTTGTGTAAAACATTTCCCTTCGGGATCCAGACCTTAGATTCTATTTCAGGCCTTCTTTTGAAGTTTTGTTGTGTGTATTGCTTTGGAAGAATCTTTTCTGCTACTAGTCTTTCGGAGTGTATAACTGTCACTCCTTTCGGCCGATTTAATGTTGGCCGATTGTTTATTGGACCTTGTTGAAAGGTCACTCTATCATGAACACTTCTTTTGGAATAGTGAGAACTTCTCCCATGGAAGTGGTCGCTTCTTCCGCTATCACGGCTCCTGCAATTAGGATAATAACCGTGATTGATGAGAGCTATTTGAGCCTCTCGTAATTTTCTTTCCAACTCTTTTACCATCTGACTATTAGGATTGGTCGATGGTGTAATTTCCAAAGCTTTAAACTGCTTATTTTCTTCCCCAATATCAACCTTCCTTCTAGGGGTAAGGTTGATCACGTTTCTGCCGACAATGATCGGAAAAGGACCATTGTCGATTCCCATGACTTCATGAACTGGATCTTGCTTTGCAAACTCATAAGGGATACTTCCAAAACTAATCCCTTTTTGTTTGGAAGTATTATGAATCTCCAAAGAACTAGTCTTCGGCTGGTTAGTATTTTCCTCCTGAAGAGAAAAATCTTCTTTGGAAGAAACTGAAAGATCCATCATATCTCTGGTTGAGCCATTTTCTTCTTGTTTGTGGTCATCAAGTAACCTAGAATTAATTCTTTTTTACTTGTCAAGCTTCTTTACTTTTATTTTCACCTTAGCCATTTTCCATAGTCGTTTCCTCTTTTGTGTCCTTTTTTTTGCATCTAGGTTGAGGATGACGTGTTAGAAGAATCCTTTCAGCCAATGATTGTCTTGGCTGAGAATTAGATACCACTCTCGGCCGACTATTCTGGTACTTAGGCCGATTTGATCTTGAAATTCTCTGTTTTTGTTCAGAAGTAAACCTCCCATGACCACTTCTTTTAGAAGACTGAGTTTGGACTTTGTCTCTATGCAGAATTTCAAATTTACATTGGTTAGTACCCTTATATTCAGGGCAGAAACCATGTTAATTAAAAGCAAGTTGAACTTCTCTAAGCTGCTTATGAAGTTCTTCCATTATCTTCCTGCCTTGATTGGCAGATGGTGTTTCTTCCAAACTCTCCTGCTTTCTTTCATTCGCATATTTGTTTTCTTCTGAATCCATTTGCTCTTTAGAATGATTGGAAGAATATCCAACACCATGTTTACTCAGCATGGTTGAAAATGAGTTACTATTATCAACCATAACTTTCAGCTTCTTCTTAAATTCTTGTCGGAAGATAATAGTCGATATTTTCCAATCAAGTACAACTTGATGGTCCGACTGATGAACTTGTGGCTGAGGACTAAATTCAGATCAATTTGGTGGATTGGTCATTCCTTGCCCCTGTAACAACACATGATGTGGTGTAGGGTCATATAAAGGATTTGGATCTTTCCATCTAACTTGATTGCCCCCCGGGTCAGGAGGTTTCTCTGGAAAAGGAACTTGTGGTACAGCTTGAACGATTGGTTGTGGAAGAATTGGTTGTGATGGAGTCTGAATCAATTACCTGCGGAAGAATTTGCAACGGCTATGAAGGTTGTGACGTTTCTGGCCGAAAAATATTCTGCTGGTGATTTTCTTCCCAAATCTTTGATTGATTTTGCAAAAAATTTGGTAAGAACAGACTATGTTGTGGTATCTGATTTATCACTGACGGCTGATTTGCCGCAGGTGGTTGAAGGTTTTCTGGCCAAGCTTGCAGAAGATTGGCCATTGACAGCCTCCCCCCAACCCCCACCCCCCGACGCGAGTGCCGTAAGTTGTGGCGCTTGGGCAAAGAGTGGATTGTTTCTCCACCTAACTTGATTGCCCCCCGGGTCAAGAGGTTCCTTCCCGGAGACATCTTGAGGAAATACCTATGGCTGTGGTGGCGGCGCACATGGTTGATACAGCAGCTGTGGAGGTGGCGGTTTAACCAACGGCTGCTGGAACAGCAAAATGGTAGGTTGCAACGGAACTTCAAGCCAAGTTGTTGACAAATTTTGTGAAAAACTTGCTACTGGAAGTGGCTGGAAAGTTACTGCCTGCGGAAGTTGCTCGATCGGCTGACTAGCCACGGGTGGCTGTGGAAACAGTGGAAGTTCTGGCCAAAACATTGGCAAGTTTTGTGGAAGACTCGCTGCAGGAACTGGCTGATCAGACACCACTGGTGGAGGATGAAGAATTGGCTGGGGCACCGATTCTTGAGCATTTGAACTTCCATCTTGAGCCGGTCGGTTATAAACAACGGCTGATAGCAAAGAGTAATTCTGAGAGATTTTATGATCTATGTCATCAAGGCGGGCAGTCAATCTGCCCAATGCCTCGGCCAATGATGTAACCAACGATTGCATCTCGGCATGTACTCCTGATTCTTCGGGGCCAGGATTAGAACTTCCAAGCTGCACTGGCTGAACTTCCTCCTCTGGCTCTTTATCACCAGTTACAGGTAGACGAGTTGTCCTTAATTTTGGCGGTATTGCAATATTACTGAGGGTCCGGCCGAACATGCCAATTAATGTTTGCACAAAATTAGGGCACTGGAAGTGCACAGGCGTGCTAGAATCTCAGAAGATTCAAAAAAGGTCGAACAAAAAGAAATCCTTTTGGAACGATCAGGCGATTGTGAAGGGTTCTGATTTGCCTTCGATGAAAGGAATTTGGTAAAACTACAATGGTAAACTAGAGAAATGAAGTGCAATACAAAATGGGCCAGTGGCCTAGCGGTATCAGGCCCTTACTTCCCAAAGAGAGGTCAAGGGTTCAAGTATTCCCAAAGAGAGGTCAAGGGTTCAAGTATCAATAGAGGCATATGTGTGTGAGTACCAACTAGGAAAAAAGAAGAAGTTAAGTGCATGAAAATAAAGTACCTTGTATTGAAATTGAAAAAATTGAAATACAATGTATTGAAGTTTGTTTAATGTCGTTGAGAGGGATTCAAATGTAGTCCTAGGTACATTATTTATAGGCATTACAAGCCTTACAAGAAGGACACATGTCCTATCACAAACTATCCCTTCCCTTTCATCATCTCTTTACAAAACACATGTCCCACGTTTAGCAAGCTCAACTTCCAGACCCACGAACTGCAGTCTTCTTCTAGCGATACCATGTGTCCCACGTTCTCAACCCACCTTCTATTTTCCAGTTTGGCTATGAAGATGCCATATATTCATCGATATATATATATGTTCTGGTCATAATGAATGTAGCCATGTTCCTTTCCTCATTCATATATGAACTTTCCTTTTAAAACCAACACATGACAAGTGCCCCAAATTAACGTCCCTTCCTTCCAAGTTTTTAGCAAATCAAATAACCTCCTCCTTCTTTATAGCAATTTGATGGCCACATAATTGGGAGGTTTTGTATGTATCTATATATCAAACCCACCTCCTTAATTATAACGCCTACGTTATCCATTATTCATATTCTGGGCTTGCTTCGGGCTCACACAAGGCCTGTTACATGGCTGAATTAAAATGGCATTATTCGGCTGAATTAAAATGGCCAGCTGTCCCTATTTCAATTCTGCCATGTGTAATCCTTCAGCAAATGCCATGTGTCACCACACTAGTGGACCATAATTTGGTCGGCTTGTCTCTCTTTCATTTGTCCACATGGATGCCAAAGTGAAAGCCACTTAGGCTGCCATTTTTGTGTGTCAACACATATACAATTTGCCGCTTATGAAACAGAGTATAGGCAATTACGCATACATTGAATACAAAATTAAACCATACACTTAGTAAAATGGAGACTTCATGACTCCACACAATTAACATGTAAACAATCTTGAATAAACTTGATGTAGCTAAACTTAATAAAGCCTTGTTCACAAACTCAAATAAAAAAAGGTCTAACCTCCACATTCAGAGAGTCTGTTCCAATTAAAGACCACATTATCGCTACCCCTTTTCACAAACTCAAGTATATGTTAAAAATTCCCAAAAAAATTGTTCAGTTGAAGACCACATTTTTAAACAAAAATAAGTGCCACTGTTCTACAGATTAAAACCCATAACTCAGAAAACATAGTCAGCATCTTAATATGATACTCTGATAGAATTGTATGATTATTAATCAACCAATTAAAAATTAGCATATTGGAGTTAATTAAATTCAACATATATATACATATACATATAGTCTATTTAGAGAGAGAGAGACCTGGATGGCGTGCCGGTATTTCCTGATTTTTCGGAACTCAGTGACGATGGATATGATATGGTTCATATTGAGGGGCTTTCCTTGCTTTACCCATTCGTCGAGAGTGCCGGCCACGTCGGGCTCTTTGCCGCAGAGAGTAGATAGTCGGCAGAAAAGAGAATCGTCTTTGTTTTTGGTCGCAATCGCTGCCGTCGACGTAGAGTACCATCTCGGCGTTGCCGTCCATTTTCTGTTTTCTGGTTAAGTGATTGAGGTTTTGCTAGGGCTTTCAGAAAGAGGGCCTCTTTGTTTAGCTCACTGGAGATAGTGAGATTGTAACTCATACGACATCGTTTCCAGGAGACGCTAGACTCCATGAGATAATGAGATTTAAGATAAAGGGAACCAATGATAATGAAAAAATAATTCTCTTTTTTCATTTTATTCTTCTTATATAAGATGTCGTCTTAATAATGCCTAATTCCTATTTCACTTTTAACTCGTGAAGGACTTTATTATCCAAGCCATTTTTATAAATTATATACTCAAAATAGATTTGGATGTATTACTATTATGAGTGAATTTAAGAATGGAATGCTAAAGTAACAAAATTAAGTAACAAATAATAAGACTGGGGATTAGAAAGTGCGAGAACTATAAAAGCGGGAGTAAAAGCTATACCAATTAAGAATGATTATGTAATTTAGTTCATAACTTCATATCTTTATTTTTTATCACTTTTCTTTTTGTTTTTTTTTTTAAGACAAGAATGTTAGAAGGTTAATTATTAGAGGGGGAGGGTGCAAGGTTGAAGGCTCCAACACGGATTCCAAACCTAGCTTAATTCATACACTAAAAATCAAATCAGTTCGGTCCGAATCTGACCACTCAGTTTGATTTGATTTTTTTACCATTCGGTCTGATTCTAAACTACACAGTCTATATTCTCGATTTGATTACTGTGAATAAGAACTTATCTAACAGGCGTACCGATAAATTAGTCTGCTTTCTTTGACTGTTTGGGTATCCTTGGACATCTAATCTCCTCTTCTAGTAATTCAAACTTTTCCCACTTTTCTTATTGAATGATTGAACAATCATCCAAGTAAATGGTTCTTAATGGCTAGAACCGTGGAACCAAATCCAACCGAACCATTTTTTTTAATTTTTTTTTTTCATAACTTGGGAAAAATAAAATTTTCAAATACTATAATAATCAATTTACCCGTTTACAACTTCGAACACTCAAATGTTTTGCAAATTTTACAGAGCTCTCAAGCGAGATCAAAAGAGTAAAGACAATATGCAATCCCACGTGGATGCCCCCAGAATGGGGTTGATCTTCAAAGTTTTGCTCCCAAATTGTATCAAGTGCAGACAGAACCGGAAGTGCCCCTTGTTTCACATTTCATTTGATGGTCAGAAGCAAATTGAAAGCTAAGCAATGGTAATTCTAAAGATTCCCCGGGAAGAACATAGAGATTCCCATGGAAATCAGGATTGAATGATAGTTGAGCATTGCTATTTTCTAACTTATCCCTCACAAAATAGCAATTTCAGAATCAAACCAGTGTTCTAGTATCCGGGATTGATCTCAACTTGAAGCCGCCTAGTCGGAATGGAGTTCACGAAGCAGCTTCTCAATTTCGGGGCTCATCTCAATACCACATTCTTCTAGTCGCTGATGAATCTGAGGTTTGTCTGTTCCAGCAGCAGTATGTGTTAGAAGAAGGGAAGCAATTATTTTGGAGTTGAGACGACCAATTTTCTTCATGCTCCTGCAGAACTTCTCAGCACTGTCCACATCCCTTTTCTCCTCAAAGTTTGTCAGAAATGTATTAACAGCTTCATAAGGTGGAAACCACCCAACTTTTTCTTGGTTCATTCTGGAAACACCCATCTCCAAATATTTCAGAGCCAAATCCATCTGGTGATTCTTCAAGTAGAAATTGGTGAACGCATTCAGTGTCCTCAAATTGGGTTCAGCACCCCTTTCCGAAATACTATTATAAACCAAATCCGCTTCTTTGATCATGTCCCGATTAAGATAAGATTCTAGAATGACATACGATACCCTAACATCATATAATGAGCAACCTGCCTCCCACTCTCTGAAACACTTCTCAAGGCCATCCACATCTCCCAACTTTGAAAGAGTCGTAAGCATGGCAAGATAGATAGTATTAGGGGGTGTCGGAAATATCAACTTTAAAGACTCCCATACTCGATTAGCCCCTGATAAACAAGAGGTTTGTCCGTACAATTTGATGAGAGTGTAGAATGCCTCACGCTGACGCAGATTTTCCATGTTCTCTAGTTTTTGGAGAACAGCAATGGCCTTATCGATAAGTCCTTGATTGATATAAATGGTTGCTAGATTTCCATATGTAAACCAATCACATTTTATCTTATTTGTCTCCATCTTCTCCATGACTCCCTCCACAGCATCGAGATCCTTCAAAGAACCATAGCTGTTCATCAATTGATTATACGTATGCAAATTTGCAGCAATGTTCTTTTCTTCCATTTCCTTTACCAGCAACGGGACTTGTTCAGGCTGTCAAACACTTGAATAAAGTGACATCATATTATTATAATTTAAAGCTGACATAAAATTGAGTTCCTTCATCGTCTTAAAAAGCTCCACGGCCTTGTCAAACATTTTCTCCTTGCAGTAACAGTTGAGAAGAGCTCCATAGGTTTGATTTGTCATTGCTGATCCTTCGAGGCTGTTAAAGTACTTTTCCACTGTGGCCACACCTTCTGTCTTGGAAAGAAGATCTATACGTCTGGCACGGTCAGCAGTGCCCATTTTATTCATGTTTTTTTCCATCCAATCGTATATCTGCAAATAATTATGAAAAATAAAAAATAAAAATCGGAGAGGGTGCCTATCAATATACAACAGGATTTATTCGTTTCTAGTAAACTTTTATTGATCCAGATTGTTCAAATCACTCGTATACATAGATCTACTAGACCTTTATTTTTCTCACTGTGGTACTTAGTGAAGCACCATATACCTAGAAGGCTAGAATTGCATATTATACGAACAATTTGAGATGGGTTACATTAATTATTGCTTGACATAAATCATTTGCTTATATATATGTATATATATATATATATGTATATATTACAAGATGCAGTGAATTTATTTTTTTTCGGCAAGTAAGATGCAGTGAATTCAATCTTAGTCATACATAAACTTTAGATTATTACATGATTATACGAAATTATTTCCAAATGACAAAGGAATCTTACTATGCTAGCCTGCAAGGTATGGTTTTCTCAAAATTTCAGAGATTTCGATCACAATGTGGATTGAATGATATTCTAGAGCTTCACACATTCAAAACTTCAGCTTAAATTAAAAGACAAGATATATCTATCACTCTATACATATGCAACTGGCCGCCTATGAAACAGAGTACCAACTGCATAATCGCGTACATTGCATTCAAAATTAAACCAAACACTTAGAAAAATGGAGACTTCAATACTAGACACAATTAACATGTAAACATTCAACAAAAACTTGATGTAGCTAAACTTTATATAGCCCTTGTTCACAAACTCAAGTGAAACAGGGCTAGAGACTGTTTCCATTTTTGAACCCGTGACCTGAAGGTCACAATGGAGCAACCTCACCGATTACGGATTGCCCCTTTTCAAAAACTGAAGTAAATGTCAAAAATTTCCTAAAACTTGTCGAGTCAAAGACCAAAATTTAAACAAAGATAAGTGCTAGCGATCTACAGATTAAAAACCACTATGCAGAAAACATAATCAGCAACTTAATATGATATTCTGATAGAAATGCACGATTATTAATCAAACAATGAAAAATTAGCACATTGGAGTAAATTAAACTCAGCATACATCGACATATACATATATGAGTATACGAGTGTGTGTGTGAAGAGAGAGAGACCCGAATGGCGTGATGGTATTTGTTGAATTTGCGGAGCTGAGAGATGATGGAGACGATATGGGACTTGTTGACGGACTTTCCTTGCTTTACCCATTCGTCGAGAGTGCCGGTCACATCGGGGTCTGTGCCTCCGAGAACAAATAGTCGGCGGTAAAGAGAGTCTTTGCTTTTGAACACAGTAGTTGCCGGCGACGTAGAGTACCATCTCAGCGTTGCCGTTGATCTCAACATAATCAGGCGGCTTGCCCTGTTCGCCATTTTTTTGTTTGTTTGTTTTTTTTCTGGTCGAGTGCTTGAGGTTTTGCTAGGGCTTTTGAAGGGCCTCTTTGTTACTTGTTAGTTCCTTTAGATTGCAGGTCACACGACGTCGCTTCAGGGAAGAAATTAGGATAAATTACAAAACGAACCCTAAACTTTTGTATTTTGCAAATATCCTCTGTCGATAACATTACACTGTAGGGGCTGGAAAGAAGAGAGAGAAAGTGTAGAGAGAGAGAGAGAGAGAGACAGCAACAACATTACACTGTAGGGTACAAAGACCCAACAAGACCAGTGGACTTGTAAAGATGATGAAGACGACATTTACCATTTCACCTATGTTGTTTCGCCTTTCTAATCCTAACCCTAACTCTAACCCTAGCCCTAACGCTTCAACTACAATCCTAACTCTGGTTATAGCCACCCCAATTTCCCAAATTGACCACACCACACAATCTGTCTCAAAACAAATACTATTCCCTTTACCATCTACAGTCTCCTTTTATTTCTCTTTCTTCAAGCCTATTCGAATTCTCTGAAGGTGATCTAGGGTTTTGGAAGGTCGTGAACACCCACCCACAAAGGTAAGTTCTTCGATTATGCCCTCTTTTTGACGCCATTTTTGCTGATCTCGTTAGCTTTTATGGAGTGGTCTGTAGATTTTCTCTCTCTCTCTTCATCGGTGTTTGTGCTTAGGATTACTTCAAAATCCTTTTTTTTTTTTGATGTTCTTGTTGTCAGTTTCTGTTGAATTTCTTTGCTCTGTTTGTTCTGTTCTTTGTTTGGTCGGATTATTGTTGTTTTTGGTGTCTTTCTTATTTATGTATGTTATTCAATTCCTTTATATTTTGGGCGTATGAGCCAAAATGTGCGTGTGTGTGTGTGTTTGGTAAGGATTCATCAATTTTCCTTTTTGATTGATAAAATCTTCATATTGGTTAACCTATGGTTAGTTCATATTGTTTGATTTTGTAATATGTCCCTTATATGGGTTGCATATCTATATGGCAATCTTTTTGGGATTCATGATTATATTTCTTGTCATTCACTTATTTGTTTAACATTCTAATGCTTTCCAATATACTTGGAATGAACAAAGATAATTACTTTTTTTCTTCATGCAATCATCTCCATTATAATGTACTCCTCTGTGTGTGTGCACTGTAGTGCTGGCATGATTTGATGGTTTGTTATAACCTTGATTTACGCACAATTTGTTTATCAAGAAGAATCAAGTACTGTTAAGTGGGGGAGAGGAGAGGAGTTCCTCCAAGAATTTTACCTTCCATTTTTATTGCCTCCTTTCTCCTTTCTCCTTTGTGTGTGTGCTCGCTGACTTTGGTGGTTTTGTATCACCTTGCTTTGTGCGTAATTTGTTTGTCAGGAAGAATTGAGTAATGTTAAGTGGGAGAGGAAAGGAGAGGAGTTCCGTCCCAGTATTTTGCTTTCTATCTTTACTGCTTCTTTTCTGTTACATGTAGCTATAAGTTTATTTTGGTTAGTAAAACATTTATTCTTTAGTAGTTATTTATTGACATAGCTTCTTTTGACTTCATTTAACAAAACTGGGAATCAACAGCCCAGCTAGGTCTTTTGGTTTAACCCTTTTTACCAGTATGGAAAGTTTTGGAGGTTTTGGATTCAGTGATCTCAGCAGAACAGTGAGGAAGAAGAGGAGCAATTCATCTAGGCGTCCTCGGAATGATTCTCAGCTTTTACCAGATTACCGTGATACTTCATCATTGTCATCTACGCCACCTTCAGAGAATGCGAGCAAAGCATCAAGTGATGAAAATATGGGCCATGGTACAAATTATAGGATGAAAGAACTTAATTTAAATCAATGCAGTTCAAGGGCTTCTCCTATTAATCTCAATGAAGCTGAAACTTCCCTGAAGAGAAAAAATGAAATTGGAGGATTTGGGGAGTCTTGTGAAGCTCGTGTCATGGACAGTAGTGAGCAGAGGCATAGTGGTATTCATTCCAAAATGTATAGTGAAGGTGTCCTTTCCACAGCTAATTGGAAAAGCTCTAGCAAGGTGATGGAAAGTCTTCAATCGAAGCCAAGAACTAGAGATACCCAAATAAGTGGTAGCCAATGTTTCAAGCAGTCAGAAGCAGTGACAGATGTACTGGGGAATGACAATAAACTGAAGAAAGTAAAGCTTAAGGTTGGTGGTGTCATACGAACAATACATCCTACATCCACAACTGATGGTGCCTCGGTGGGTGGGTCTTCTTCTACTTTGTCATCTCGCTCTTCAGATGCCCCTCGTCCACGAAAGAAGTTAATTCTTCAGGTAATCTCAATTGCTGCTTGTGGACTTCTGGTATAATTTGTTGTGGTGGTAGTATGACATTACAGTTCTACAAATCAAATTATTTACACATTGGATCAAGTTAAGATTCAAGAAGATTGCTTTTTTTGAGTGAGGAGAACTGTGTCCACTTTTTATTTCCCTAGCTGTTTGGTCGTAATCCAAGTAACCATATCAAGTGGAATACAGTGCGTGACCGGATTTTTAATTTAAGATTTATTAGGTAGATAGTGCCCTAGCAGATAGATTATTTCACTGTGATTTTTGTGTTTAGTTGCGTAGTTTGTTATGATGATTTAATATTGTTGCTTTTTTTATAATCATGTGGATGATCTTTTTAATGAATCCTGTCAGTGTAAAACACTTACTGAATTTGGACATGTCAGAGGTTCACGTTTGACGTGCATAAAATATTGTTTTGGAGCATGATATTAGCTAACAGGTGATGGTGCATGTCCACGGTTCTATATCTAACTCCTATGAAAAGGTGATGGTGTGGGTGTTAAAATTCTATTTTTGAGTGTCCACATGGCCACACCTGAGGCATTATGCCTAAGCCTTAAAGCACTTGCTAGTAGATAAAATTGGTCCGATGGCGCAATATTAAGTATCAAGAAAGCATGTTTTGTTTCTTAGTATAGGAAAGAATTGGATAAAAGAGGCATACTAGTATACACAATTAAAGTTACTTATTGTATTTATACGCAATCAGGGGAACAAGTATAGTAAACTTAATTTTCAACCCCATTTTTTCTTTTACAAAATGCATAGATAATAAAATACTTTTAGAACTTCTAATTCTGCAGAATGTGTTTCTAGACTTATAGGTCAGAAAGGCCAGTATACAATGTTGGTCTTGTTAATCAAGGTTGCTTGAAAGGGTGTCGATAATATGGAAGCACAAATATGGACATGTGACTCAGAAATGTTGTTACAACAATTCTAAAAACTATGACACGGATATGGTAGTGACACAATGAAATATATATACTTATTTATTTATTTATACATATGATTATAAAATATTGTACGGGCGCATGCATATAACTTCTCATAACAGGTCTATGTTGTCCTGGTGGCTTTGGGTCTTAACTCCCAAGCTCTAGGTCAAGGTTTCGAGACTTGTAGAGAGAGAAGAAAGGAACAAAAGTTTATTACTTCTCATAATTTGAAAAGAAAAAGTTGTACAAATATATGTGTACTAAAATATTAATAGTGTTATATGTGTACAAGTGTATCAAGTCACAAACAAATATATTCTTCTAAAGATTTAATCACTAGGCTGCCTTTCAAAATGCTAGCCTCTTTTTTCCCTAAGCACAAAATGGCTTCTCTCAACACACACTCTCTCTCTCATACAACACACACACACACATGCTTGCAATGAGCATTTATGCTAGAAATGTAGAGTATTGTTAGAATTAGGCACGTATGGGTCTATTGTGATGGTTTGTTGTAGGAGTGGGCCCAGTGGGGTGATCATGACTGCTAGAGGCGATGACAAAGGCCAATTCACTGGCTGTGGGAAGTTGATGGGTTTGAGTTGCAAAAAATGGTTTGGCTTCGCTCTGTGTGTTCAGAACAATGGCATGTCCTCCGTGTATCCATCACATATCCTTTTTAGAAAATAAAAAATATATAAAAAAGCAAGGACACATTTGACATGTGGCTGAGATGTGCTGGGGTGCTGCTGTGGCTCCCAGGTACATGTGGTGCTTCCTAGAACATAACCTCCACCTTTATTCACATGATAGGATACCTTAGTTCCGAACCCATGTTTTCATGCTTGATGGTCCAAAATTCTTCCATGCACCAATCAACCAAAAAAATAATAATAAAAATATAAAAATTTGTGAGTTTCATATTAAATTAATAGTTCCTTAGATTGGTTGTACTTACTCAAAAAAAATAGGTACCCCGAACCCCCCCCCCCCCCCCCCCCCCCCCCCCCCGGCGTGCCTCCGCGCGCGCACGGTTAGTGCAACCTCACTTGCTGACAGCCTGGCATATGACCCTTTTTTGCCACATTTTTTGTAAAAGATCACTCTGCATTATTGGTTGGAGATTCCCTGAAAAATGGTAGTGATGAATTTCAGAACTTAACTGAGGCTTTCTCTGCATGCTGGAGCAGGATAATTCGGATGAAGATCATTCCCCTTCTCAAGACAAGGGAAATGGCCCGCAAGGAGTCCAATGGAAGGATTTCTCTAGAAGTGATTTTAATGTTAAGAAAACGGATTCTTCAAGGGCAAAGATGTCTAAGGAAAGTGTCTCTCTCAAGCAGTCTGAGAAGTATGAGCCAGTTCGTAAGAGCAAGCGTGTTCCTAAAAGACGGTTGTTAGATGGAGGATTTGATGATGGAGATGATGACGACGACGAGGAGATCCGATACCTTGAAAAGCTCAAAACTTCCAAAGTTGCTTCTGATTATGGTGCAGAATTCGAAGATGAAGATGAAGCAGGAAGCAGGAAGCAACGGAAGATCTCAAGGGTAATGAAGAGAAATGTCGGTGGGTACAATGTCAATGCAATAGATTATGGCTCAAAAAGATCTGGCAAAGAGGGTAAAATGTCCAGATCAGGGAGAACAAATGAAGATACTGATTACTTGGAAGATGAAGAGCCAGTGTCTGATGGTGAGCCTGAAATTAAGAGGAAGAAACAAAGAAAGGAGTTTGTGGATGTGTCAGGGGATTCTAAGAAGGAAATGGCTGTCACTACACGCCAACGGGCCCTTCAATCTGGCAAAGATATCTCTTTCAATTCTGGGACAAGTTTGATTGAGTTCCCGAATGGATTACCCCCTGCTCCACCTCGAAGTGAGCCTTCCCTGCTTTACAGTCCTTGTTGCAGTAATTACTTCTGGTGATTCTTCATTGAACTATAATACATACTTATTTTTGTTTTGGTGACAGAACAAAAGGAGATACTCTCTGAAGTGGACCAGCAATTGAAGAAAGCCGAGGCTGCTCAAAGGCGTAAGATGCAAGTGGAGAAGGCAGCTCGGGAATCTGAGGTTTGTTTTTTGTTTTTGTTTTTTACATGTTATTGATATTCTTGTCTTCCATTTAGATGGATCGTGATACAAAAGAGATTTCTTTTTTCTTTTCTGAATTGTACAGGCCGAAGCAATTAGAAAAATATTGGGCCAAGATTCCAGTAGGAAGAAGCGGGAGGATAAAATTAAGAAGCGACAAGAGGAATTAGCACAGGTAACAAGTTGTGCATTAGGAGACTGTAGTTATCATGTAATGAGGTTTCCCACTTATTTGCATACTTTGTATGAGTTGATGCAGGAGAGGGCTGCCAATGCCATGACATTTACATCAAACACTGTCAGGTGGGTAATGGGTCCCAGCGGGACAGTTGTGACATTCCCCATTGAGTTGGGCCTGCCAAGTATATTTGATCCCAAGCCTTGCAGGTATGAATCCACTTCATGTTTGCTTTTACATACTGAGCATTATTTATTCAGAGTTCAAATTGCACTTTTGTAATGTTATAGTGTGTAATTTGCGAAGAAGCAGTTTCACTGCTTTCTAGAATATGGTAAGAAGGGTGTCTCTTGTTGAACTTACCTACCAAAAACTATTTCTTCTGTTCTTCCAAATAGTTATAAAATTTGTCGTCCTTCTCTTTTTAAATGGGAATAACCAACAGGCTTGTGACCTAGCGATACCAGGCCCCTACTTCCCAAAGGGAGGTTAGGGGTTCGACAGTGAAGGCATGTGTGTGTAACTAAGAAAAATATATATATATATATATATATATATATGGGAATCTATTTCTGGACAATAGATGGCATTTAGTGGTTTTGGGAGGCAAGCACAATCTTTCTTTAATCATGTACTAAATTATTGCTACTTGCGAACTTAATATGGTCCTGGTTTCTTTTGCCTGATAAATTGGTTATTCATGTGCATTTCTAGTTACCCTCCCCCGCGTGAAAAATGTGCTGGTCCATCTTGTACAAATCCATACAAGTATCGTGATTCAAAGTCAAAGCTTCCTCTGTGCAGCCTCCAGTGCTACAAGGCAATACATGAAAATATACAGCCTCTGACAGCCTGTTGATCAAGTAACGTGCCCCTGCAGCTGTGCTGTTAATATGTGAATAATTCTGCATGGTCATGTTACGGAATCTCTTGTAATAATAACTGTTGATCTAGTTTCTGAGCTGTAAGCTGGATGGATGGATTTCTTAATCTGTATCTGTAAAATAAAAGGCGTCTATCTTGCTGCAATTTTATGGTGCATTTTTGCGCTCTATTACTCTTTTTTTGGTGCAAGTTGGGGCAGGTCTTTGGAGGAACGAAGATCTTATCTGGCACTGGGGAGTATCTACAATCTCTTTGGCTCCGTTTTTTAAGGAAGGTGCTGGGTAAATCAACTTTTAGACCAACTGATGAACAACCCCAAGGGGATAGTCATCATAACCTAACAGCAAATACTCTCACAGGAGGTCGGGAGTTCGAACCCCTCTGGGCTACTCAAAGAAATTTTTCTGATAATTGCTGGTGCATGTTTGATTAAAGAAGGGATGGTACGTGCATTGTGACTTGAAACAATTCGATGTCGGATTAAGAAGAGGGTGGTTGAGCCCATCGCACATGGAGAGGTATATGAAATCTAGCAATTGTGTTACATGCAGGGTAGAATCATCTGTGGGACTCAAAATTTTCCTACAATCTATGGACCTCCTTTAACCTAAAATGTACTGTATTAAATACAGAAGTCTATTTCAGGGTCTAAGCATTTAAAGTCTTGATACAAGTCAAATAATGACTCTCTCGTGTAAGTTACAGTTTTCCTTTCGTTGGCTCAAGCATCTGGAGTGAATGTCGACTTCACATTAAGTAGAGGCACCTACCTCACGGGAGGCTTTTAGACCCTAAACGTTAAAGCGGGCTCTGTTTGACTACTGTTTTGCTTTGTATTTTTGTTTTAATTTGAAACAAAAGCAGCGTTTCTATTATGGAGTATATTCAACGATAATCGAGAAAACATACTTTATAATGTTATACTAGTCATAAGATTTTTTGAAGTAAAATGACTAATTAAAAAGGTTACTTAAGATTTTTTTGGTTTTGGTATCTTTTTTCGAAAATGTTTGGATACTACAAATTTTAGAAAATTTTAAGTACAGTACAAATAAGAAACGAAGCAAAAGCGGTTGTGTGACTAAATAGAGACTGATATCATCGTGACATTACTGTCAGTCTCTATTCATGTAAATCAATCGGAGTTGGATTCAAAATCATTATTACCCTTATATTTATATACTCTCTCGGGGCTCCTGCTAGCTTTGGTTTCTCACTCTCTCCCTTCTTGGTACATAGTATCTCTTTTGAAGAGAGTTGAAAAAATAGAATAAAAAATGGCTTTGATTTCAATTAAGCATATGCTCTTGCTCATGGTCATACCAACAGCTGCTTTACTCTCATCTTCCAACAACTCTAGTCTAGGCGCACAAGCAAGGTGATACCAACATACATTTCCTTCTTTCTTTCAATTCTGGACTTCCTTTTTCTTTTGGTTTCATTGATTAATACAATTGAACTAATCTATATATATATATATATATATAGGGGCCGTGAATTGATACTTGAAGCTGAGGAGTTGTCATACCTGATCAGAGTATTGGCAGGAGGAGCCCTTAACATGGCGAGAAGAAAGATATGGCAGATGAGTGAGGATTACATTGCCAAGTACTACGGAGAGGAAGCTCAAAAAGGTTTCAAGACGGGCAAAATTACGTTTCAAGAAGCCGACGAGTTGTTGGATTTGATGCGCAACACAGCTGCAATGACATGTTCAATCAACTTCTATTTCTACCCTGCGTATGGTGCGTGCTTGCCGTGCCAATCTCCACTGGGAGTGGAGGTGGGATTGGCAGCTTGCGATCCATATTGTCAGTTGGTGTTGGATAGCAATAACAATGTGGCATGTCAGTTGCCCTGTGCTAGCAGTCCCAGTGATACTGTTGGTTATGGCGGTTACAGCTCCGGCGGGGGTGTTGGTTATGGTGGTTATAGTGCCGGCGGTAGTGTTGGTGGCTACATTGCCGGCGGTGGTGGTTATGGCTGTGGCCGTGGAAATGGTGGTTGTGGAGTTGTGATAGCAGTGGTGACAATATTGATGGGGCTGGTACTTGGTCGCTAATTCCACAGTTCCTTTAGTGTGTGTGTGTGTTTTTTTTTTTTTTCCTTGTATTCTTCCATGCTTGATTCAACAGTTCATAATATTGCTGATCTTTAATTGTTGTTTTTCTTTTTCAATTTCATTGGATATGCACTTAATCTATTCAGAAAAAATTAATAAATTAAGATTGATTGCAATTTAGCGCATAATTAAGTTATCGAATATAGTTAAAAAAAGACACTATAGTCTAGTGATCAATCAAAACCTGAGAGATTTGGGACCAATGGCATCACTCATTAAAAAGTCAAACACATTAAATGCATGCAAAGTTAGATGGGCATGAAATATCTTAAGACACAAAAAAGTCATGTCGTCCTAGCATCTTCGGATAAAAATTTGAAAAACCACAACTGTCCTATCTGATGACTGATGTCCTTTTAGGAAGTAAAATTATCCATAAATGAAAATGACGCAGTAATGAATAAGATTGAAATGACTCTCAAAATCATTTCCAAAAATTTAAAAAACAAAAAATTATTCTTATAGAATAATTTTTTATAATTATGTAAAAAAATACATTTTTATAACAGGGTTTGCTTGATTTATAACTATTCAAACAGTTTTCTTTTATAACAGGTTGGTTTGATTTATAACTATGGAAACATTTTTCTGAACTTTATAACTATGGAAACAGTTTTCTCTTCAGAAAACTGTACAAAAAATTCTACTTGGTTCAGTTTTCTGAAAGTAGTCTTTTATAATTATCTGAAAATTGTTCTATGTTTTCTGAGTTTATGAAAACTATTTTTACGGCAGAAAATACCAAGAAAAGATTTTTGTATTGTTTTTTGTTTTTCGTAACAGAAAATTATTTTCATAGTTACAAACCAAGCAGGCGTCTGTTTGATTTGTAATTTTAAAAATTTTCCGAAAACAAAATATTGTACAAAAACTTTATTTGGTTCAGTTTTCTAAAAATTCAATTATCTGGAAACAACCATTTTTTTTACTGAATTTTCAGATAATAGTTTTAAAAAAACTGAACCAAACAAAGTTTTTTTTATACAGTTTTCTATTTTCAGTTTTCTGATAATAGAAAACTGTTCATAAACCATGCAAAATTGTTTTCAGATAACTATGTTTTATACTTGTCTAAAAATAGTTTTCTATTTTCTAAATTCTTTGCAACTATTTTCAAAAATTATAAACTAAGCCCTAATTTCTTCGCTTTCTATAAGCAAAAATGGTGGGGATTGTTTGACAATGGTGGGCCTGTGAAAGCAGGATAAATTTGCATGCCATTGACTAACCAGGACTGGAAATTGAGAAGGGGCTTTTATTATATGAGCCCAACTTACGATGACTAACAAGAGAGGCTGAACAAGAGTCTTCTCTCTTGGGCTTTTCAGCTGTAATGTTTGCGGTACAAAATTCAGTTTTTGGGTTCAATATTTATATGCATATATATATATATGCTTTGGTCTCTGAACATTTTTGCCATATTTTGCATCAAAGAATTAAGCTAATATAACATATCCAATGACCTAATTAGTAGAGCGCCCAAATCTCTCGGGATAAAAGAAAAATGAATTGTTTTTTTTTTTTTTTTTTTTTTTTTTTTTTTGTTACATTATGAAGCTGCAAATGTGGACCTACTTTTACAAGGATCGTTACAACCTCAACTATTTAGTCAAAGAACCATATAATAATTTGAAATGCTGTATGGTTAAAACAACTCCACTATTAGACAAGCTAATTAAAATGGACTTATGCTACATGACGATTTGCCATTGTTAACTGTGAAAACCAACAAATTGTGATCATAGAATTGAACGAAAAAACAGTCTTCGACAATGCGAGCTTTTTTTTGTTTTCTTCTCTATCTAGTTCTTCCATTCTTCTTCAACTCGATTTGATTCCCTAAATAGGTAAGTGTTGTCCCATCTTGAAATAGAACAAAATATATATAAATATATATAATAGATGAGAAGATCAAGAAGAAGGTGCATGAAAATGATGATATCAGAAAGCAACAACCCTCAATACTTGTAGCCACAGATTACAGTTACAGTTTGAACAATATGCTGTTTCTTTTAGCTGCCTTCAGGTTAGAGCATTAAAGTCAAAATACAAACCGTGCAAGGTAAAGGTTTTGTGTGTGTATAAATAAATAAATAAATAAATAAATAAATATATATATATATATATATATATATATATATATAAGTTTGTTTTAAGGCCTTATAAGAGCTTAGGAATGGTTTACAAGTCTTGGGGTAGTTGAAGAAAATTAAGTTTAAACGTACAGCTGAAATGAAAAAAACCATAGCGTGACGCGAAGGAAATTGAAGAACACATATACATTCATATAGCTAGGTATGTGCATAGCATAGCATACATTATACATATATACATTGCTTAACAAACTTATACTCATTAGAGGAAATGTGAAATACTCAAATTAATTGAAAGATCATTTCATTTCATTTATTTATTGAAAAGCTTGATAAAAAGACACAAAATCGACACACTTAGCAAGCAGATAAAGAGCAAGACAAACTTAAAAGTAATACAAAGTCGATCACAATGCGAATTTTCATACGCAGGACATCATAGACCATAGATGGAGGAGAGAGTGCGAAATAGAGAAATGGTCCTCTAGTCCTCTTCAATCATCTTCAGCTGGTTGAGGGGATTGAAGGCTTGGATTTCGTAACACTTGCAAGGAAATTTAATAGGGCCAACAAGCCTCTGATCAAGTGAGTGCAAGGCCATTGGAAACTTACGCGCTGTGACGACAGAATTGATAACATCATCCGTAGGATGAAACACCGAAAGCATTTCAAATCCATGAAGGTCACAAGGATCGATCACCGGATACAGAAAAGCTCGAGCACCATGAGCACTTCTGAGCATCAAAATAGCTCCGGGAGCCATGTACTTGGCCAAATGATTGATGACTCGAACCTTTTCCGCCTTTCCCACGCCCACCAATGCAGCCAAGAACACCACTTCGTAGTCCTTCAACTCGTCAGTCACGTTCATGATGTCGGCAGTGTGGAAGAACATTCGTTTAGACAAGTCCGGATGGGATGAAACTAGGCGAGAAGCCATTGAATTGGCGGACGGATCAATGTCGTAGTTGTGAAATGTGGTGGCGGTCAGGTGGCGGGAAGCGAGGACAATTGAGGTGAGAGGGAGCGGACCGGAGCCCACGAAGGCCACCCGGGTAGGGACGTGGGCGTAGTTTTTGGTGAGGATGTTGAACTCGAGCTGACTGAGGTTGAGATAGTTGGAATAGTATGGGAAGATGGTGAGATGGTCGAGTGGGTTGTCATATGATCCTAGGATGGTTGAGAAATGGCTCTCTAGATGCCCCTCTGCCTCTCCGCAGAGCCTAATGAGCTTGGACCTCGTCTCTTGAACTCTTTTGGGCAGCTTGGTTGCATCAATAGGGGATGGTGGGATGCACGTGACGACGAGTTGGGTGAGGAGCATGTCGACATCTTTGGATGGTTTTAGGCTCTCAAGCTTTGAGATCTTCTCATATAGCTCACATATTTTCTCAACCAAAATCTCATCCTCACAGCCCATGTCGACACTATGTGGTTAGGGATATGTCTCTCCACAATCCACTATATAAAAAAAAGGTTAATATTGAGTGCGCACACAACTTCTAAGATGTCCAAAGGGTGTTTATTTATAGACACTTTTGTGAGGTCATACAAGGAAGGAAGGGATGGAGCTTGCCGCATTCTTTGTTAGGATATTGGCATTTTTTTATTGATTAATTGAGAGGGCTCTTTCTTCTCTCTCTCTCTCCCTTTTTCTATATATATATTATTTTTTTATCTCTCTTTTTCCGTACCTTATCTCTCTAGTTTACTTTTGTTAGCTTTATCAACTTTTTTTTCTCCATAGCTGGGGTGTTTGGAGTTGTATTCTGACTAATTCATGAAATTTATGTAAGCTGCTCTCACACCAATTGACTAAAGCTCGAACTTCTAATCATGTGTAACTCCAAAAAATTATTTGCACCTACAAAAAAATGGAACTTGAAATATGATACCATATGAGCCGTCATGGCCCTAATCTGCTGATGATTGCGTAAGCCAGTGTTAATTTCCCTTTCTCTTCTATACAGGTGTGTAGACTTTTGTTTTGGCACTATTTACCTTTGTGCCTTTAATTTCTACCTTTGTGCCTTTAATTTCTTGTACAGTTTTTTCTCTCATATATATAGATTACCTTTTCGGAAAAAAATATATATATTTGTAGTGGATTCATAAACACCTGATGGAATAAATGATCCCAAAATGTAGAAATTTGTTTAAGGCTCGTAAAATCTCTTCCACTTGTGTGACCCTTATTATTTTGATAAGTATAATTGTACCCATGCACTAGTTCTTTTCGAAGCTTAACTTTTAACTTACTCATGTTTTTTTTTTAAGATTTAACCCTCAACTTACTCTTATAAAGAAGGTGGAGGACATACCATTCAAATCAAGGGTTTTTTTAATCACTTACAATTTTTACTAATTTTTTGGAATATTTGAACTATTATACAATTCAGGTGCGGCAATATTATCCAAGTAGTAAAGATCAGACCTTAAATCCCCACCCTATAATCATAGGTTCAAATGATAAAAAAAAAACAAAAATAAATAAATAAATTTAACCCTTCTTGTGGCTTCCACATTTATTACCTATTTTCTAATCCTTCTTGTGGCTTCCACAATTATTACCTATATTCTAATCGAATTGATTTTTTATACACTATTAACTTATTAAGTAAATAATGTGGCTAGACACATAATTAATAATCATTTCTGGGATTCAATGTCCCAAATTAATATTTTTCTATAGAAGTTTGAACTCTGATTACTTTTAATTGTGCAGATCTTTTTCCCACTCAATTTCGAGTACAAGTAATCCCAAAATGTGAACGCAAAAGGTGCTGTCCCGTGTATTACAAAAGAGATTCAGGTGGTTTCTTGTCCAGTACATTTTGGAGCATGATATTTTATGAAATTGCAACATCAGAGGAGCATCATATATATATAGAGAATGAGCTAAATAGAAGGGCTGTTGTAGTCAACTCTATTATTAAAGGAGGAACGCTGAGACTGGATTCTCTCACTTCCAATGCTTTCACATTATATGCAAGAGCTTGCAACTATATATATATAATGCCATAAAAAAAATTTTGGATTGTTTTCGCGATTCTAGTGGATGGAATTCAACAATATTGTTTTCTATGTTTTTATTTATTTATTTTAATGTAGAAGGTTAAGTAAATATATATTCATGTATTCACCGAAACTTAAACACTCAATCTCCTCGATTGTACCAGCTCAACTATTATAATCTTTTTTCTAAATATGACGTATCTATCTCATCAATTGCCATGTCAAGTTAACAAATACCGAACCTCAATTTTATTATTTTCCTATATTAAATAATATAATATATTAATTTGGTTAAATACACACCTATATATTATCTTCACGGAGCTTATAACACCGAAACTAGAGCATATGGTGATTTGGTTTACTTTCTTGGGTGTTCTTCATTAATTGGCATCATTCAGTTTCACACTAGCTTTTGCCAATTTGTTACTGATTTGATATATAGAATCCACTTCAACAAAGGTTTCTTGTTTGTATCTATAACCTATTTCTCCGGCATTTTATGAAGAAGAAAAATACAAAAAAAAGTCCTCGGTTTTGAACAAGTATCTTCCAAATCCACGTGTAAACAAACTTAAAGAGTAATTTATTATAAATAAAATAGGAAATATAATAGTACTATTACATGGACATGTGTACACAATTTAATATCAAATCAATTTGTCTTATCCTTCATCACCTGCAAACACAATTGGCTCAAGATAGATTCAGGCTTTACTTGAGCTTCACTTTTTTGTGAGGCTTACCTCAACATGCATGATATATACACAGTCACATATACATTTATATTATATCAGTCTGCCTCATTTTCTCAGTAATTATTAAAGATGGGTGCAATTAAAATTGTTGTTTATTTTTTCAGTAATTATAAAAGAAAAATAGTTTTTTTTTTTTTTTTTTTTTTTTGGGGGGGGGGGGGGGGGGGGGGGGGGGTTAAGTAAGAACAATAGTATTTACTTACCAATCATTTTCAATTCTCTCAACTTCTAATAAATCTACTTGCTAAGCAGTTTACTAAAAATATAAACTTATTAGAAATAGAAAAAAATTTATGATTTCGTGTTTAATTTTATAGTTTTTCAAAGGACGTGTATGGCATGTGATTGTGTGTGTGTGTGTATATATATATATAACATATATCATAAATAGCCAAATTTGCTAAAAATTCTCTCTTCCATACTGTGGAGGGAAAGAATGAGACACGTCACTGCCATACAAATTTGCATTTTTGAGATCTCAGAAGCCTATCTAGATCAAGCCCAAGTTACGTTGTGCTTTAACCCATTATCATTGATGGTGGGCCTCCGAAGCTAGGCAAAAGTACCGATCAGCCCAACATCACCGCTGCTGGAGTTTTGATTCATTAGTCAAGTCACTTACACCAAATCGCATCCGGCCCAAGTATAACTAAATATGGCTCAGTCCTATTTAACAAAGGAGTCAACTCGGATGGAAAGTTTTTATACAAAACAAATTCTACATAGGAAATACCATACAATGGAAAGAACTCTATTTGTAAAGAAAGTCATATATGGAAAGAATTGGAGGACAAGTAACGCGAGTCCTACCATAATTCTACCAACTTTTGTGTATAAATAGAGGTCGAGACCTCCAATAAAGGGGAAAGCAATTCAATTCTTCAATAGTCAATGCTCTTGTTTATTCTGATTGTTTGTTGAGTGTGTTGTATTATTTTCTCTCGATTGTAATTGGTTGGGCGAAATTTTGCACCTACACTTTGGCGCCGTCTGTGGGAACGTGTGCAAATATATTCCCACTTTTGTTTCACAGGTGAATCCTGCAACTACCATCCAGAATGTCGAACGGAGGATCTTCAACGGATCAACAAACGGAGTTGATGCAGAAGATGCGTGAAGAGTTTCTACACCAGTTTGACGTACTTCGTCAGGCAAACGAAGCAAGCGTGGCTCAGATCGCCTTGCTTCAACAGCAGAATAACACTCTGCAAACGGCGATGGCGCAGTTGGCACCACCGCCACCAATGGGTGACACAGCAGCACCCCCTAATCAGAATATTCCTCTGATTACCGGACTTCGGCCTAATGGGGTTCCACCTAATGGGGCACGACCCAATAAGGCTCAGTCGAATGAGGTTCAGCAACAACAGAGGGCAAGATTCGAGGTTGCGGATTCAGATAACGTCCCTCGTCGCACACAGGATGAGCAAGTCGAATCCAGCCATAAGCTCACGGTGTGGTCCAATGGAATCCCAGATGGAGCAAGTGTTCAGGATGCCTTTGATGAGAAAAAACTCCTGAAGATTCAGATACCTGCTGAGATGGCTAGAGAACACAAGAATTCCTTGGTCAAAACTCCTTTCACTGACGATGTGTATCAGGTTAAGAGGCCCAAGAAATTTACCATGCCTTCTTTCACCCAGTTCAATGGAACGGGGGATCCTTCTCGCCACTTAGATCATTACGCTCAAAAGATGGCTTTGGATTATCGTAATAATCCTTGGATGTGCAGAGTTTTTCCTACCAGTTTGACAGGAGCAGCACTAGAGTGGTTCAGGAATAGACCGCATAAGTCCATCCCGGATTACATAACTCTGTGCACCATGTTCCTGACACAGTATTGCAGAAATAAGAAACAAAAGAAGAGCATTGCCAGCCTCTTCACCGTAAGGCAAAAGAGGGGGGAAACATTGCAGGATTTCTTATCAAGATTCAACATGGAAGCCTCAGAAATAGCGGATTGTCATCTCGCAACTGCTATAGAGACATTTAAACTTGCGATGATTCAGGGGATGAAGTTCCACACTTCCTTAGTCAAGTATTCTCCTCCCGACATACAGACTCTCAATGCCATGGCCCAGATCTACATTCGGCTCGAGGAAAATATAGCCCACCGAGCGCAGCACGCCACCCTCGTGACGGTGGAGAATAAGCCTCGAGAAAGAATTCCAACTCCAAAGATTCAGAAAAGCCAACGGTCCTCAAGGCCGATCACCCAGGCACCTGAAAAAAGGCAAAGGGTAGAGGAAGGATTTACACCTCTCCGAACTACCTTGGCTCGGCTTTTCCAAGAGAATAAGATGAAATTCACAACTCCGCAGCCAATAAAGCAACCCCTGGAGCAAAGGGACAAAAGCAAGCATTGCGCTTATCATCGAGATTATGGGCATTCAACCAATGATTGCAGATCCCTTAGGCGACAGGTGGAGAATATGATCGTCAGAGGTGAGTTGGCAGATTACCTCATGACAAAGGAGTACGCAAAGCCCCGCGAGGTCTATCCCCGCAAGGTGGAAGCTACGCAAGTAAAAGTCATTCATGCAATACATGGCAGGTCTGAAGATGATCAAGAGTCCGAGGGGGTATACAGATCCAGACTGAGGGTAACCCACAAGCTCAGGAAAATATCCTCGGTCAATGCTATCGCTTCGGGTAGCATCAGTATTGGATTCGAGGATGGCGACCTATCCAGAGTTCAACTCCCCCACGAGGATCCATTGGTCATCAGTCTTTTAGTGGCCAATTGTATGATCAGGAGGGTTTTGATAGATCCAGGAAGTAGCGCCAACATAATCACAAAGACGGTCTTTGAGCAGCTAGAGATCCCGTCATCATCTATTCAACCTACCTTTAGCCCGTTGATGGGATTCGATGGCACAAGAGTAGATCCCCTTGGAGTAATAGACTTGTCTGTAACCGCGGCGAAGGGGACTTTGAATTAGAACTTTGTTTTAACAGAGATCTATCCTTCTTATAATCTCATCATGGGAAGAGGCTGGATACATCGGATGAGAGAAGTTTCGTCCACCCTTCACCAAGTGATGCGGTGCTTATCTCCGAACGGGAAAGAAGTGATTAATCTATGGGGCGATCAAGTCGCAGTGAAGGAATGCTATATGTTGACACAGGTTGAAGCAAAGAAGGTGTCTACTCAGCAGCAACCAGGTGTGGTTTCCAAAACTATACCCAAATAGCAATTACAGAGCCCTTTGCCCAAGTATCTTAAGTTAGAGGAGGAAGAGAAAATTACAAAGCCCACCGAGGAGACCCTTGAAGCTGTGGAAGTTATCCTCGGCGACCTTCAGAAGGTTACTTATTTAGGCTCTTCCTCCACGTCCGAAGAAAATGAGGCGTTAATTGATGTTATCCGGAGCAATGCAGATGCTTTTACGTTGGATCACTCGGACATGGTAGGGATCGATCCTTTAGTTTCCTGCCATAGTCTGAAGGTGAATCCGGAGTTCAAACTGGTTAACCAGAAACACCGAAGGTTTGCCCCCGAACGCAATCACATTATAGCTGAAGAAGTGAGCAAGTTGTTGCAAGCAGGTTTCATTTGAGAAATGCAATATCCACAGTGGCTGTCAAACATGGTGGTCGTACAGAAGAAGAATGGAAAGTGGAGGGTTTGTGTAGACTATACCAACCTTAACAAAGCCTGCCCTAAAGATAGTTTCCCTCTGCCCAAGATAGATCAGATGGTTGATGCTACCACCGGCTATGAGAGGCTGACATTCCTTGATGCATACTCGGGATACAATTAAATTCCTATGAACCCCGAAAATGAAGAAAAAGCGGCTTTCATTACGGAAAAGGGGACTTATTGTTACAGGGTCATGCCCTTCGGACTGAAGAATGCTGGAGCTACTTATCAACGTCTTGTCAACAAGATCTTTGATAATCTATTGGGAAAGACAGTTGAAGCATATATAGATGACATGGTGGTTAAAAGTGTGAAGAAGGAAGATCATCCGAAGCATCTACAGGAAGTTTTCAATTCCTTGAAGAAGTACAACATGAAGCTAAATCCATCCAAGTGCTCCTTTGCGGTATCATCAGGTCAATTATTTGGCCACATAGTGAATAAAAGAGGGATAGAGGCAAGTCTAGCTCAGCCTAAGGCCTTCATCCAGAATCACGAACCAAAAAATCGTAGGGAGGTGCAGGTTCTTACAGGTCGGATCGCAGCCCTCAGCCGGTTTATATCCCGATTGTCAGATAAGTGCAAACCATTCTTCGATGCTATACGATCTAAGAATAAAGATATATGGGGACCTCAGCAGCAGGAGGCCCTCAATCAGTTGAAAGGTTACATGGCCGAACCACCAATTCTATCTGCTCCAAAACCCGGGGAGCTTCTTATTATGTATTTGGCAATTTCTAATATAGCGACAAGTGCAGCATTGATTAGAAAGGAAGGAAATAGGAAATATCCAGTCTTTTACACAAGTAAGACAATGACGGATGCGGAGACACGATATAGTAAAGTAAAAAAAATCATCTTAGCCTTGGTCTATGCCAAGAGGAAGCTTCGGCATTATTTTGAATCTCACAGCATTATGGTACTCACCAACTATCCTATACGGGGTATACTCTCTAAGCCTGATCTATGTGGGAGAATTACCAAATGGGCTATCAAGCTTAGTTCCTTCGACATAACTTATGAGCTGAAGGTGTCGCACAAGGGACAAGCCGTAGCAGACTTTCTTTTTGAATATGAAGACACTCCCGAAGAGCCGGTACACCCTGAACCATACTGGGTCGGGTCGATGGCTCCTCGAATCAAACAGGTATAGGGGTAGGGGTTGTAATGTCAACACCCGAAGGCACCAAGTTGCAGCAATCTATTTGCTTGAAGTTCCCGGCTACGAACAATGAGGCCGAGTACGAGGCATTACTTGCTGATCTTCGATTGGCCAGCAGCCTCCAGGTATGTTGTTTAAAGGTTTTTAGTGACTCACAGCTTGTTATAAATCAAGTGACAGGTCAGTACCACCCCAAAGAGGAAAGAATGAAAGAATATAAAGAAGTTGTAGAGAATGCTGCACGGGGATTCGATCAAATCGAATTCTGTAAGGTACCTCGTGTTGAGAATGCCGAAGCAGATCAATTGGCCATAGCAGCGTCATCCTCAAATGAAGATCTGACTCGGATTGTGCCGATTGACGTCCTGGACGAGCCCAGTATTAATCCTCAGCAGGAAGTAATGGTGATTCCAGTTGTTCCTCGAGAACCATGCTGGATTGATCCATTAAAAACCTACCTCAAGCATGGAATTCTTCCAAACCAAAAGTTCGAAGCACGGAAGCTCCGACTCACCGCAGCTAAATATGCCATCATTAACAATCAGTTATACCGAAAGTCATTTTCAGATCCTTACCTAAAATGTTTAAGCCCTACTGAGGCTCTTGTGGTGTTGAAACAAATTAATGATGGAGATTGTGGCAACCATTCTGGGGGTAGATCCCTTGCACATAAAGTTCAAACTCAAGGCTACTTCTGGCCGTACTTGGCTCGAAATGCAGAAGAGTATACTCGAAGGTGTGACAAATGTCAACGCCATGGTCCCATAAAGCATCAACCTGCTAAAGATTTACATGTAATGGCAAATCCATGGCCATTCGCACAATGGGGGATTGATTTGGTGGGCCTTTTACCCAAGACTGTGGAACAAAAAGAGTACGTGCTACTGGCTATAGATTATTTCACTAAATGGGTAGAAGCCGAGGCCTACTCAAGTGTGACCCATGAGCAGGTAAAAAGTTTCCTTTGGAACAACATCATTTACCGGTTTGGGATCCCAAAAGTCATTATGATGGACAATGGTAAGAACCTCGACAATAGAAGTACAAGAAAATTCTTCGCTGAGCATGGAATTGTACAAAAGCTAGCTGCAGTCAGTCATCCACAAGGGAATGGAAAGGCTGAAATAACTAATCGAACCATTTTTAGTTGTTTAAAGAAGAAGCTAGAGAAACTCAAAACGAAATGGTACGAGAATCTCCCTCAGGTGCTTTGGGCATACCGAACCACACCACGGCGGCCCACGGGGGAGAATCCCTTTGCCATGGCTTATGGATCCAAAGCAGTGATTCCAACCGAAGCGGCGGTTCCAACCCTTTGGACATCCTTGTTGCTCGAAGGAAACAATAATCAGCAGCTCGAACATAGTCTCGATCTCCTGGATAAAAAAAGGGATGCTACAGCAATTAGGCTTGCTTTATATCAGCAGCAGCTGCGCAACAATTATAACAAACGTGTCAGATTCTAGAGCTTCGCGGTAGGCGATTGGGTTCTGAAGCAAGAGACAGCTCATGTAAAAAAACTGGAACCTAATTGGACCGGACCCTACAGGATTACCGAAGTAGTGGGGAAGTGTGATACCCCTCGGATCCGAGACATGGGTTGATCAGGCCCAGGCCCAAACCCGAGGGATATCAAACAATTAATATGTAACTGAGCATAGAATACAAGATAAAATAAAAAATAAAAATAATGAGCTGAAAGAATCTAGAAATGCAATCCTTTATAATTAAATACTTAAAACCTGATAATCCAAAACTCCATAAGTTTACAACTCGGGAATCCGTCCATTGGACCCCTTATTAAAATTCTCCAAAAGATACTGAAATAATAAATAAAAAAAAAAAAAAAAATCCAAAGCTAACATAGAGAAGATTCCTACATAATCGGAGGAATGAATAGCTGTATCTGCTCTGCATGTCCAAACTCTAACCCTGGAACTGACGAGCACCTGAAAAATAAAGAAGTGGGTCAGGCCCACATGCAAGTCCTGATCTACTACAATCCAAACAGTAATACGATACGCAGATACATCCTATGAAGACTCAACAATATCTAGAATAGTCCATATATGTATATAGTATACACTATAGGACGCTCACTAGTACAAAAAGGTTTATCTCAGCCTGAATAGAGATACCATGCAAATCGCACATACTGTGGTCGTGTGTATCTAGACCTACCAGGGAACAATACCTCTGTCCAGCTATCCATCCTAGGCGATATACGCACCCTAACCATGGTCCTAAGACTCAAGCTCATACCATGGCCCATAAAATAAATATATAAAGTCCATACCCCTCCTAGTACAAGATACCATCCATCTGTGTAGCGATCTGGTATATGTATATCCATCCGTCCTGAAACCATATTAAGTCATTCAACTATTTTGTTGACATGACACAAGTAGGTGATGGACTTAACTTATAGGGTCAATCCATACCTTAATCCAAATTAGGTAGGATTTAGTGTTTGACTAATCCATATCTAGTATGTCACCGTCTCATACCAGTACATATAAATCCTTCATATAACATAGTTATTAAAACAACACTATATAATCAACAATCATACTCCAGAATATGCATTTGTATAAATTCATACACATATCAATATCAGGTATTCATTAAAAAACCTAAATATTATGCTCCAATCATTTAAACTGCTAAAATAAACCATAACGTTTAAATCCTCCAAAACAACCGATAAATTGATACAAATTAAACAAATTAAATATCAATAAAATCCAAATTAAGTATAGTTAAATATAATTAATTCACCATACTTATAACACTATAAAAATATAGGATTATATATAATTGAATTATATATAAAAACTTTGCCAAGTTACAGTCATATAAACCTAACAAAAACAGTGCAACGTATAGCCATTATTTGAGTTGTTCATTGCTCATTTCCCTAAACCATTAATGTATTAAATATTTTCAATATTTATTTAAGTCCCTAACATTTAATTACCTCTCACATTAGCTTTTAAACAGCCTTAGAAAACACTGTGCAGCCCAAACAGCCCTTAAAACTCATTTTAGTGCGTTTCAAGAAAGAGCAGGCTCAATTAAAACATTGAGCCTACTCCATTTTTGGGTTAGAGCCGGCTCCTTCAGCATTGAGCCAACTCCAAACTCTAATAGAGCTGGCTCCTTTGCCTTTGAGCCGGTTCCCCTTTAGCAGCCTGTTGCCCGTTCCAGCTTCATCTTCTCCAACTCCGGTGATTACAGAGCCTTTGTGGTGTGTTTTAATTCTTATTCGAGGTTCAATATTAGTCCTAAATAAGTTTAAACCACTGAGATCCAATCCTAACATGTGTAGTGTGATACCCCTCGGATCCGAGACACGGGTTGATCAGGCCCAGGCCCAAACCCGAAGGATATCAAACAATTAATATTTTATAATGAACACAGAATACAAACCGAAATAAGAAAATAAAGTTTAAGCTGATAGAAACTAAAATACAATCCTCAAACAATAAAGATTCAATAATCCAGCTCAAAAACCTCCAAGGTTACAACTTGGGAATCCAACTAGTGGACCCCGAAATAAAACTCCAACTGAAACTGAAAACTGAAAGTAAAGATATTCCAAAACTAAATCATGAAGCGAAATCCTACATCGTCGGTAGAATGAATAAGAGTCCCTGCTTAGCACGATCAAGCTTGAGACTGGAAACGTCCGTTACCTGAAAAGAATAATAAAGAAGTGGGTTAGGCCCACATACAAGTCCTAGTCCAACTGTAATCCATACAGTGCCCGATACGCAGATACACCCTAGATACCCTCAACATAACTACGTAATCCATAAATATACATATATATCCACACTAAGGACAATCACTGAACTATAGTAGAGGTCTCAACCTGAATAGAAGGCAACATGCGAAAACGCACCCAAAGGTGGGCATGAATACCTAAACCTAACAGGGTACACCTACCTACTATATCCAGCTACGCATCCATTGCATATACGCACCCTAACCAATGACTCTGAGACTCACGCTCATATCGTGGTACCATAACCATATATCTAAAGTCCGTCCAAAACCATAGTATGTCATTCACTTATTCAATAAGGAGACATACAAAATACCGTCCAGATAAGCCCTCAACTTATTCAGTTGAAGTGACTTAATTACAACCAATTAATCCAGGAAGTCATTCAACCTAGTCAGTTGATTCGACTTAAACATATTAATGGATTCCATATTTTACAATCCATATTTTCCATCCGGTAGGTTAGGTTAGCGTTTTTTAAGCTAGACCATCCCCTAGTATGCCACCGTCCCATACCGGTGCATACAATCCTCCATAATCATGCAAATTATAACCTATAAAAAATTATTAAGTGATTTACAGTTCAAATCCTCATCCATGTAATTGCAGAAAAACAGTTTATATTCTAGCAATTTAAATCCGAGCAAAAATTCAATTAATTGCAGAAAAGATTTAAATTTGTCAACCATTAATATCCAGAGCATGCATATAACACATTTATTAAATAGATAACCCTAACATGCATTTAGAATCAACATATAAGTTCACGTTAATCCACTGGATTCACAAAGTTTAGCCTAAGCAACTAAGTCTCCTTCCGTCGGTTAATCGTATACAATATACATAACCTTTCTACAATTTGTTCTGTTAATTTAGAGGCAAGCTTTGATCAATCAAGGATCCTATTAGCACTTAAAATTAGCTTCTTAGTCACACTGAAAAGTCCCAGAATTTTTAGACATAGTTCAGACCCTCAAAATTCCAAGCAGCTCGTTAAAATTCAACTTCAGAACTAAGTTTGAGAGAGAGCCTGCTCTACTTTTGAAAGAGCAGGCTCTTGGAATTCCTAGAGCCGCCTCTAAGGAGGGTAAAGCAGGCTCTACCTCTCCTAGAGCCGGCTCTTTGATGGGGGAGCCGGCTCTTTGTATTCCAGAGCCGGCTCTCTCCTCCTCTTCGAGCCTCCTACAACCTCTGTTGCTCCTACAACTTCCTGCAGTGTTTCCGACCATTCACAACCTATCTAGTTGGTTTTAAACTGATCCTAAGAGTTCCATCTAAGTCCAGTATCATTCCCAAGATGTGTTTACAGCAGTTAAATACAAAAACAGAGGCTATAGATTCATCAGATTTTTCATGCTTCAAGAAACAAATAAATCACAGACAGGCACAAACTGTAACTGAATAAATTTTCATGCATACAGAACATTGATATACCATCAAATATACATAAGAAACTCAGTTAATTCTTAATTAAATCCTAGAGGCCACCTAGGTGCACAGAACACAGCAAAGGGAAAAAGAAGGAAAAGAACTTGCCTTTGAGTTTCAGACTTGAAACTCTAAATTCTCAGCTTCTGTGGTGATATGTTTGTGTCCTAAACTGTAAGTCTGCTTCCCCAGTAACTTGGTTCAACCCAAAGACACCTTCTATCTTCCTCTGTTCTCCCTCTGTACCTTACAGTTTCTGTGTCTTTCACAGAACTCAATTCACGTCTCCGAGTTAACTGCTACGAATCCAAAAACCCTAAGCTTACTACACGTAATATATTTATAAGCTTAACTCTGAACCCTAATCCTTGTAACCCTAAAGCTAGAGCCCATCTCGGCCCGTAAACCAACCTAGGATATATACCTACGTCGGCCACCCATGTGAATTGCAACCCTAAATTCACGTAGAGAACAGAAAAACTAAATTCCCTTAAATTTAAATTTCCATTAAATAAAATTAATTAAACAATTAAATAAACACAATTAAATAAAATAAAATAAAATTAAACACATAATTACCAAAAACAATTTAAGTAACATGACTGATTAAACAAATAAACATTTAAGCAATTAAATAAAACTATTACGCAAATAAACAAATAAAATGCAAATAAACCATAAATTAAATTCCAGGAATAGCCTTTTAAAATTAGGGGCATTACATGTAGGAACACAAGTTTTAAAGCAACAATCACAACACCTCTGTTAACCAATTTTAAGGAAGCTGCGACAGATTTAAATCAGATTAATTTGATGCAATTAAATACTGTTCTAAGCACATGTTCTAGAGTTCAAACTTAGTCCTAGATTAATTACTAGGCAACCATATAAATCGTTGATCTCAATTAAACAAGAAAAATAAACATGTCACGGGAGAAACCAACTAACAGAAATCTAAAGAATTTTAGTATAACAGTTCCATTCAACGAAGTTAATTATCAATTTAAACATGCAAAATAGATTGTTTAAGCATTAGTTTAATCCCTGGAGTCTTCCTAAACACGCACAGAACACAGATTAAAGAGATAGAGAAGAACAAGACTTGCCTCTAAGAGTTTGAATCAAAACTCTAACTGTCGTCTCTATAAATTCCGGCAACGTCAACTTGTTGTTATCAACCTCTGCCACTTCTAGTTAAGACCAGAACTCCTCCTTGAATCCCTTCCTTAATCTCCTAAAGTTTCTCTTTGTAAACCACACAAGCTCCCTCTCTGTTTCTCTGCCCTCACAACTTTTTGTATGATTCTGTTACGTGACTCTATTATTGAAGGTGGTGAGTAGGGTTTACTAAAAACCCTAGGCAGACATATACCCATATATTTATAGAGTTATACCAAACCATAAATTAATTCAAGCCCTAACTAAATCCTAACCGGCCTATAAAACATAATTAAAACCTGTGTCAGCTAAATAAACTAAACCCTAAATTTTAAAACAGTTAATTTTACATAAGCACGTAATTAAAAAAACTTAAGAAACATAATTAAATAACCAATTAACCTAAAACATTTTTATTTAAACAACTAATTCACGAAATGCAAATAATCAAGCAAATAATTTATTAACCAAATATTTAAAACAATTTAATTCAAGTAGTGCAATTAATCCAGCAAATAATTTATTTAAATAAACAAAATACAATTTAAACAATAAATTTAGTAAAAACACACATACATAATAAATTTAGTAAAAACACACATACATAATTAAAATAAATGCCAGGATTATCCTTTTTAAAATTAGGGGTATTATATTCTTCCCCCCTAACAAAAAGGAATTCCGTTCTCGGAATTCGCTCTTACCTTCTTCTCATAATTCAGGAAACTGCGAGCAAATGACATCCTCCCGTTCCCAAGTGGACTCAGCCTCATTGTGATGACTCCACTGAACACGTACCAAAGGAATAACCTTGGTACGAAGAATCTGATCTCGTCGGTCTATAATACGACACGGCGGCTCCAAATAAGTTGCATTCGGCTGTAACTCAATCTCCCCAACATCGATATGCTGATACCGATCCTCATCGCGCAAAAATTTCCGCAACATGGAAACATGAAACACGTTGTGGACGTGATCCAAAGTATCCGGAAGTGCCAACCAATAAGCAACAGCTCCAACACGATCCGTAATCATGAATGGACCGACAAACCGCGGTGCCAACTTCCCTTTCTTCCCAAAGCGCATAACACCTTTCATAGGTGACACTTTGAAGAGAACCTAATCTCCAACTCTAAATTCCAAAGCACGAGTACGCCGATCAACATAACTCTTCTGCCTACTCTGAGCAGTACGCATGCAATCCCTAATAAGAGTAATCTTTTCAGAGGTATCCTTGATGAACTCAGGACCCAAGAATCGATTCTCTCCAACCTCCATCCAACAAACAGGTGATCGACACGGTAGACCGTACAATGCCTCAAATGGTGCCATACCAATAGTCTTCTGAAAACTATTGTTATACGCAAACTCCACAAGTGGCAAGTAATCCTCCCAATGGCCCTTGAAATCAAGAACACATGACCGAAGCATATCTTCCATAATCTGATTTACCCTCTCAGTCTGTCCGTCAGTCTGAGGATGATAAGTAGTACTAAGATGTAACTTCGTACCCAAAGCCTGTTGAAAGCTCTTCCAAAATCCAGATACAAAGCTCGAATCCCTGTCTGATATAATAGATAATGGAATGCCATGTAGCTTCACAATCTCTGAAATGTAAAGCCTCGCCAACTGCTCCGAAGTGTAGTCAGTGCAAATAGGCAAGAAATGAGTTGACTTAGTCAACCTATCCACAATAAACCATATGGAATTATGCCCCTTGAAAGAATTTGGCAAACCTTCCATAAAATCCATAGAAATGCTCTCCCATTTCCACTCCAGTATCGGTAATGGCTGTAGGGCTCCTGGCGGCCTTTGATGATCAATCTTTACCATTTGATAAGTACTACATCGTGAGACAAAAAGAGCAATTTCCCTTTTCATACCTGCCCACCAAAACTGCCGCTTCATATCTTGATACATCTTGTCGCCTCCTGGATGAACAGAAAACTCGGAGTAGTGAGTCTCAATCATCACATCTTTCCTCAAATCATTAGCAGAAGGTACCACTAACCGACCCTTGTACCGCAAACCTCTATCAGCCCCAACATAGTATAATGGAACCTCTCCGGAAGTTATCTCTGTAACTTTGTCGATACACTGCTGATCAGTGAGTTGTACTTGTAAAACCTTGCGAATAATGGAAGGTGTAACCACCATGCAAGCCATAAAAGCGTCCGACAACTCATCTACATTCTTTAAAGCATTCCACTCAGTGGTGAATAAGGCAGAAAGACTACCAACAGGTCGGCGACTGAGTGCATCTGCTACCACATTCGCTTTCCTTGGGTGATACTGTATCGAGAAGTGATAGTCTTTCACGAATTCCAACCACCTTCACTGTCTCATATTTAGCTCCCGCTGAGTGAACAAATACTGCAGACTCTTGTGATCGCTGAATAATCTGAAGGACTCACCCAATAGATAATGCCTCCATATACGTAAAGCAAAGACCACAGCTGCCAACTCCAAATCATGTGTTGGATAATTAAGCTCATGAGGCTTAAGCTTCCGAGATCCATAAGAAATCAGTCGCTCCTCATGTATCAAAACACATCCAAGACCCTGCAACGAAGCATCTGTGTAAACAAGATATTCGATCCCGCTCTGAGGAATAGCCATAACCGGTGCAGAAGTCAACTTCCTTTTCAGCTCATCAAAAGCTCGCTGACAGTGCCCATCCCACACGAACTATACACCCTTCTTAGTAAGATGAGTGAGTGGCCCCGCAATCTTAGAGAACCCCTGAATGAACCTCCGATAGTATCCTGCCAATCAGAGAAAACTCCGAATCTCGGTAGGTGAAATAGGTTGTCCCCATTCAACCACAGCTGTAACCTTGGCTGGACCTATTGCTATCCCCTTTTCTGACACCACGTGACCCAGAAACTTCACTTCCCGCTGCCAAAATTCACATTTCTCGAATTTGGCATACAGCTGGTGCTCACGAAGCATCTACAACACCATCCGAAGATGTCTCGCATGATCGTCCTCCGATCAAGAATAGATCAAGATGTCATCAATAAAGACAATTACAAACTGATCTAAATAAGCTCGGAAGACTCTGTTCATTAAGTCCATTAACACTGCTGGTGCGTTAATTGTCCCAAATGGTATGACACGAAACTCATAAGATCCATATCTTGTAAGAAATGCGGTCTTAGGCACATCCTGCTCCCTAACCCTCAACTGATGATATCCAGAACACAAATCAATCTTGGAGAAGTATGTGGCTCACCTTAACTGATCAAATAAGTCATCAATCCTGGGCAAAGGATACTTAGTACGAATCGTAACCTTGTTCAACTCCCTGTAATCTATACACAAGTGGAGCGAACCATCC
This sequence comes from Cornus florida, assembly GCF_030987335.1. Lineage (NCBI taxonomy): Eukaryota > Viridiplantae > Streptophyta > Magnoliopsida > Cornales > Cornaceae > Cornus > Cornus florida. The sequence goes on from NW_026775572.1 coordinate 30,852,568, forward strand.
TTCTTCTTCACAAATAACACCGGTGCTCCCCAAGGTGATGTACTCCTACGAATAAAACCCTGGCTTAGTAATTGTTGAATCTGATCCCTCAGCTCTCTCATCTCCACCGGTGCCATCCTATAGGGTGCCCTAGCAATAGGTACAGTGCTTAGAGCTAAGTCTATCACAAAATCGATCTCGCGACTAGGTGGCAACCCTAGAATCTCCTGAAATACATCCGAAAAATCCTGTACAATCGGTATGTCACCCAACGATACAGTAGTCCCCTCCTCCGTTTCCTCCTCCACATAGAACAAATAGGTGCTACCGCTTCCTTTAGAACGTGGCATAGCTACTACATACATATCCTGACTAGGTATGGTAAATATAATAGATCTACCAAAACAATCAACTTGGGCATGATAGTGAGACAACCAATCCATCCCAAGGATCACATCATAAGTGTGCATGTCCAGGACCAATAGGTTGGCTAGAAACCTGAATCTGCCAATATCTAGTGTCACAGGCCCATCACTCTCATGTGTAATGGCTGTATCGCCCAATGGTGTAGAAATACCCTGAGGTCTAGTACATACCCTCGTTCGCATCCCCGATAAAGCAACAAAAGTCCTAGCTACAAATGAGTATATAGCACCCGTATCAAATAAAACACGTCCATAAAAACCATGTATAGGAAACTTACCCTCAACAGCCTGAGGTGCCTGCATATCCTGTGGCTTAGGGTTATACACCCTGCCAAAATGTAACTGCTGCGGTGCCTATCCCTGAGGCTGCGGCGGAGCTGGTAATGCCGGATAAGTCTGTCCCTGAATCCGAGGAACCTGTGGAGCTGGTAGAGGCACTGGCGCCCTCTGTCCCTACTGCACATGTTGTCCCTATCCTTGTCTCTGTCCCTGTCTGACTGTAGGACACTGCCTGGAAGTGTGACCATACTCCCCATAAGTATAGCAACTACCCTGGAAAGTACCAAATGGCCTCCTCTGTCGATTAGCTTGTGGCTAACCCTGTCCTGCCTGTGGTCCCCCATTCTGTTGACGATAAATAGGTGCCACATCCTTGGAAGCATCTGAACCACCCTTGTGCTTCTTCCAAGGCTGCTGTCCCTGTAATCTGCCCTTGTCGTTCTGTCGATGTCCATTCCCATTCCCTTTCTCAGCTAACTGGTTAGCAGAGTCTCGGTCACCTCGCTTCTCACCCTTGGCCTGTCTAATGTCCACTATCAACTGGTAATGCTGTAGCGCGGCGTCTACCACCTGAGCATAGGTAGTATAGGCTGGACTACCTATAATAGCTTTCTTGATAGACCACATCAGTCCCTTGACGAAACTGTTGCGCTTCTTCTCCTCTGTATCACCTCCTCCGGTGCAAAGAGAGACAACCGTGTAAACTGCTGCTCATACTCTGCCACTGTCATGTTTCCCTGTTGCAGATTGAGAAACTCAGTCTTCATGGCTGCCCTGACTGCAAAAAGAAAATACTTTTCTTCAAAACGTGCACTGAACTCATCATAAGTCAAAGTTATCCTCTCCTCTATGGTGGTAACTGACTCCCACCACTGTAGTGCATCCCCAACTAGCTTGAAGGTAGCAAGCATCTGCTTCTGAACCTCCGTGCACTGAACCAAGCGAAGATGTCGCTCGATGTCCTGTTCCACTGGTGAGCTGCTCTCGCATCGGTGGAGCTTGTAAACTCAGGTGGGCTCCCCTTTGTGAAAGAACTCCTTGCCTTCTCCCAAGTATCAGTCTAAACAACTGGTGCTGGTACCGGTGCTGGTAATGGTGCCGGCTGTATCTGAGGCTAATTCCGAAGAGCAGCCGTTACCCCCGCTTCTCTAGCCCAAACAATAAGGTCATAAGGGTGAGGGGGAAACTCTGAATCTTCTCCCTGATCCTAAGTCTGCTAAATTTCCTCCTGCTCCTCATAGAACTGACCTTCATCCTCCTGACACTGCCTACGGGTCGCTTCCCTTCGTTACCGATTGTTTCGTATAGTTCTTGCATTAGCCATTCTGTCAACACAAAAAGACAGACATCAGCACGACCAAACCGAACCGTAAAGAATACAATGAATCTTACTACTTAAACTCTAATCAAGAGAAAACACTACGTGGAAGTCTTATACGATAGAATCCTAGAGATACTTCAACCTGGAGTGCTCTGATACCAACTGTGATACCCCTTGGATCCAAGACATGGGTTGATCGGACCCAGGCCCAAACCCGAGGGATATCAAACAATTAATATGTAACCGAACACAGAATAAAAGATAAAATAAGAAATAAAAATAATAAGCTGAAAGAATCTAGAAATACAATCCTTTATAATTAAATACTTAAAACCTGATAATCTAAAACTCCATAAGTTTACAACTCGAGAATCCATTCATTGGACCCCTTATTAAAATTCTCCAAAAGATACTGAAATAATAAAAAAAATAAAATCCAAAGCCAACATAGAGAAGATTCCTACATAATCAGAGGAATGAATAGTTGTATCTGCTCTGCACGTCCAAACTCTAATCCTAGAACTGACGAGCACCTGAAAAATAAAGAAGTAGGTCAGGCCCACATGCAAGTCCTGATCTACTACAATCCAAACAGTAATCCGATACGCAAATACATCCTAGAAAGACTCAATAATATCTAGAGTAGTCCATATATGTATATAGTACACACTATAGGACGCTCACTAGTCCAAAAGGTTTGTCTCAGCCTGAATAGAGATACTATGCAAATCGCATATACTGTGGTCATGTGTATCTAGACCTACCAGGGAACAATACCTCTGTCCAGCTATCCATCCTAGGCGATATACGCACCCTAACCATGGTCCTAAGACTCAAGCTCATACGATGGCCCATAAAATAAATATATAAAGTCCATACCCCTCCTAGTACAAGATACCATCCATCTGTGTAATGATCTGGTATATGTATATCCATCCGTCCTGAAACCATATTAAGTCATTCAACTATTTTGTTGACATGACACAAGTAGGTGATGGACTTAACTCATAGGGTTAATTCATACCTTAATCCAAATTAGGTAGGATTTAGTGTTTGACTAATCCATACCTAGTATGTCACCGTCCCATACCGGTACATACAAATCCTCAATATAACATAGTTATTAAAACAACATTATATAATCAACAACCATACTCCAGAATATGTATTTGTATAAATTCATACACATATCAATATTAGGTATTTAGTAAAAAAAACCTAAATATCATGCTCCAATCATTTAAACTGCTAAAATAAACCATAGCGTTTAAATCCTCCAAAACAACCGATAAATTGATACAAATTAAACAAATTAAATATCAATTAAATCCAAATTAAGTATAATTAAATATAATTAATTCACCATACTTATAACACTATAAAAATATAGGATTATATATAATTGAATTATATATAAAAACTTTGCCAAGTTACAGTCATATAAACCTAGCAAAAACAGTGCAACGTATAGCCATTATTTGAGTTGTTCATTACTCTTTTCCCTAAACCATTAATGTATTAAATGTTTTCAATATTTATTTAAGTCCCTAACATTTAATTACCTCTCACAGTAGCTTTTAAACAGCCTTAGAAAACACTGTGCAGCCCAAACAGCCCTTAAAACTCATTTTAGTGCGTTTCAAGAAAGAGCAGGCTCAATTAAAACATTGAGCCTGCTCCATTTTTGGGTTAAAGCCGGCTCCTTCAGCATTGAGCCGGCTCCGAACTCTAATAGAGCCGGCTCCTTTGCCTTTGAGCCGGCTCCTTTGTGTTTTGGAGCCTGCTCCATCCCCTTTAGCAGCCTGTTGCTCGTTCCAGCTTCATCTTCTCCGACTCCGGTGATTACAGAGCCTCTGTGGTGTGTTTTAATTCTTATTCTAGGTTCAATATTAGTCCTAAATAATTTTAAACCACTGAGATCCAATCCTAACATGTGTAGGAACACAAGTTTTAAAGCAACAATCATAACACCTCTGTTAACCAATTTTAAGCAAGCTGCGACAGATTTAAATCAGATTAATTTAATGCAACTAAATACTGTTCTAAGCACCTGTTCTAGAGTTCAAACTTAGTCCTAGATTAATTACTAGGCAACCATATAAATCGTTGATCTCAATTAAACAAGAAAAATAAACATGTCACGGGAGAAACCAACTAACAGAAATCTAAAGAATTTGGTATAACAGTTCCATTAAACGAAGTTAATTATCAGTTTAAACATGCAAAATAGATTGTTTAAGCATTAGTTTAATCCCTGGAGTCTTCCTAAACACGCACAGAACACAGATTAAAGAGATAGAGAAGAACAAGACTTGCCTCTAAGAGTTTGAATCAAAACTCTAACTGTCGTCTCTATAAATTCCGGCAACGTCAACTTGTTGTTATCAACCTCTGCCACTCTTAGTTAAGACCAGAACTCCTCCTTAAATCCCTCCCTTAATCTCCTAAAGTTTCTCTCTGTAAACCACACAAACTCCCTCTCTGTTTCTCTGCCCTCACAACTTTCTGTATGATTCTGTTACGTGACTCTGTTATTGAAGGTGGTGAGTAGGGTTTACCAAAATAGGCAGACGTATACCCATATATTTATAGAGTTATACCAAACCTTGAATTAATTCAAGTCCTAACTAAATCCTAACCGGCCCATAAAACATAATTAAAACCTGTGTCGGCTAAATAAACTAAACCCTAAATTTTAAAACAATTAATTTTACATAAGCACGTAATTAAGAAAACTTAAGAAACATAATTAAATAATCAATTAACCTAAAACAGTTTTATTTAAACAACTAATTCACGAAATGCAAATAATCAAGCAAATAATTTATTAATCAAATATTTAAAACAATTTAATTCAAGTAATGCAATTAATCCAGCAAATAATTTATTTAAACAAACAAAATACAATTAAAACAATAAATTTAGTAAAAACACACATACATAATAAATTTAGTAAAAACACACATACATAATTAAAATAAATGCCAGGACTATCCTTTTTAAAATTAGGGGTATTACAGGAAGGGAGCATATCGTTTGGCCGAAACTGACGGACGTCCCATTGCGCGTCCTTGGAATACAATACACCTTAAAAGGTGTTTCCATTAGATAAGTTTGTCAATTTTTGTAATACCCCTAAAACGTAAAAAGAATATAATCGGAATTTTATTATTTATTTTATTGTTTTCAGTATTTATTTTAATTATATTGGGGGTGCTTACGTGGCTAGGTGTTTGTAATACCCCGATAATTTTAAAAGATTTATTAATTAGGATTAATTATTTTATTTTATTTTTCAATGATTTATTTTATTTTATTGAGTGCTAGATTAATTATCTTATTTTAATTAAGTTATATTTCGTGATTATGTATGATGATTGATTGTTTGTGTGGTTGATTATTGATTGAATTATTGGTGTGTTGATTTTATTGGTATTATATGACTTAGTTGTAAATTCTTGTTTGTTTATGTGCTTCATGTAATTAGTTATTTTAATTTCTGTATTTAATTAATTATCTTATTTATTTAAATTAATTGGATTGGGCTTAAGGAAAGTTGGACCAAAAGATGTGGTCTTGGGCTTGTATGAAACCTTATTGGGTTAATTAATGAAGGTCTGTGGTTATTTAATTATTTAAATGATCACTTTTGTATCAATTATATTTATATATATATATAATTATATATAAATATAATTAATTAATAATTGTTATGGAAAGATATATATATAGATATATATTTATTGATATTTATAAGTATATATGATTTAATTAACTAATGAGTTAATTATGGAAGGAATATATATTTATATATATATATGTTTATAGATATAAATTATTTAAAGATTATTATTTTAATTCATAATACTAGTTGGAATAGGATTTGGAATTTAAGGTGTATAAAAATACACATAAGGCTTTAGGGTTAAAGGTTTTACACGTTAGAAAAATAAAACAGACAGAGAGAGAGGAAGAAGAAGGGCTGACAAGGAGGAGGTCGGATCTGAAAAGGAGGACGTCGGAATTGGAAGAGATAATTAAAGCTTAAAGCGTCGGTTTCGTTTCGAAACCTTCAGGCGAGTTTTCTCTAACTTTCCTCTTAGAACTCATAAGGATTTCACCTTGAGTATCAAGGCTTTAATTAAATTTATTTGTTTAAAAATTATGGTTAGATCGGAATAATTAAAAAGTATAAACTATTATATTTGATTTTTAGATTATTGGATTTTAATTGATATATATAGGTGTTATGTATATTTTAAAATCAATCTATAGGTGGATTTGTGACCCAAGAGAGTTAATTATGGTTTCTTTATTTTCTAGAATTGTTCTGTAATTTTCTGGATTTTTTCTGATATTTTTAGGAATTTATTAGGATTTATTTTCCTATTATTTGTTAGGAAAATAATTTTATATATATATATATATATATATATATATATATATATACTAGGTAACTGGCGCATGTGGAGCGGCGGCACAATAAAGAATTGATCCAGTGCGGCGCGGTGTAGGATAATAGGGTGTATACGCCAATTAGGGCCATTAGATTAATTAAACTTATGTGAATTGATATGGTGCATCGCGGCGCATAAAACTTTGGTGCGCATGTGTATCTGGACCATAGAAGTGGTCTGGTCAACTATGGGATTATTTGGTGTATTGCAGACCATGAGAAGATGGTGCACTCGCTGATCTGGACCTTAGATCTATTATAGTTAATAGAAAATAATCTAGTGTGAGCGTGTTCATTTGCGCACTCATTTATGACCATTGGATGCGGCATAAAGGAAGTGATGGATTCAGTGTGGTGAGCTCACGGTAGCTGAAAGAGCTTAGCCAATACCAGCACACAAGGAGGCTTGAATCCAGCGCGTGCAAGTGCATAGTAAGCACGTGGGCGCGCGTGGGAAACTATGTTGGCCTAATTCGACACTAGAAATTAAAACGGTCATAACTTAGTCATTTTAAATCGAAATTGGGTCATTCTTGAGCTCAAATTCAAGGATTTTTCGTCTTCTTTCCAATGGTACCAATTTCATTATCAGATTCCCATCCTACTAGGAGATATTTATGTTTTAGTGAGAAAGTGTCGGAAAACTATTTAAACCAATATGGAGTATTTAAAGGAAACTATTTCTGACATATTTAGTTGCACTAATTTGTGTAAATATAATAAATTAATAATTTGTTATGGAAGGAAGTGTGTATATATATATATATATATATATATATATATATATATATATATATATAATTATTTATATATGTGTATATATAGTTTAATTTGTCTATGAGTTGTATGGAAGGATGAATATATATATATATGTATGTATGTATGTATATTGATTTTAAATAATCAAGGATTATTAAAGAAGGTGTTAAACACATAAATACATTAAATAACATATGTGTAGGTATATATATATATATATATATAAATCATTTAAGATGATTAATATTATCATTCTTATTTGGCATATCTTAATAGGCTGGTTGTTAAATTAATGATATGCGTATAATATGCATGTGATGGCTATGTATGATTTAGCGTATTGTTAATTTTAAAGTTAATTCATGGTTAAAGTGTGGGCATGGATGAATTGTCAAATGATTAAATATATTACCTAAATATTTGTATGAATAGAATACATATATGGAAAGCATGGATGAATTGCTAATTAAATGTATGAATAAATATACCTGTGGAGGCATGGTTGAATTGCCAATGTATAAATATACATACACGGAGGCATGGTTGAATTGCCAATGTATAAATAAATATACTTATGGAGGCATGGTTGAATTGCCAATATATAAATAAAAATATTTACAATGGCATGGTTGATTTGCCAAAGCATAATTACGTTGTTATGTGTTAGATGATTAAAATATCATCTATAGTTGTTGTATGTATGGATTGGATTAGGGTTAGATATTCTTAAATGAGAATAGTTTAGTACTTACTGGTTAGTGTATTATTTTACATTAATAAAATAATATTGGGGAAGACGTGGATGATTTGTCAAAACTTGGATTTTGGATATGTGATTTAAACAATTTAAATCATTATCGGGTTGGGATTAAATAGAGTATTTCTTTTATTATAATTTGTTGTTTAAATGATTAGACAACTGACTAGGATGGGATTAAGGTCAAAGGAGTTTTTATAAAATGAAATGGTAGATTGGTCTAGGTATGAATATTATTTTAATAATTATTTAATAGGTATGGAAATTTAATAAACCTATTAATGGATGTGATTAGTATAGTATATATAATTATATATAGACATGTATATCGTGCTTTATTAAAGTTAAAACTTTATTAGGTTTGGTTTTGATCAGAGATGATCTGCTTATTGGTTTTCAGAGGCCTGGTAGAGTGAACTTGCTCGTAGGGTTTAACCCACGATTTATTTTTCAGGTTATTAGAGGTTCCAGTCTCGAGGTTGAGGATCCGCAGCTGGGAGACTGTCATTCGTCTATTCATCTTGTGTACTTTTAAATAGTATTGGATTATTGGATAATGTTTTAAGGGGTCCTTGAGTTATGGGATTTCCGAATTGTAATTGTTGGAGAATCATTAAGTAATATTTATTTATTAGTTTTCTTCAGCGGTTTATTTATTCTTTATTATTCATCTTTGTATTCTGTGCTTGTTAAATACTTAAATTGTTTTGATATCCCTTGATTTTGTGCGCGGGCTTGATCAATCCGTGTTCCAAAATTAGGGGGTATCACAGTGTTGATGGGTTTAATTACAATAATTGATTATTGATTTGCATTTATTATTTGTGATTTGAATTAAATGGATGTAATTGTTTTATATGAATTAATTAAATTGTGAATTTATGTTTGTTCTATTTAATTTCCACTATGGTAGGATTAGGTTAGGGTTTTAGTGTTATTATCACCTTCAATTATGTAGCCGACGTTGGTATAATATAGGTTGGTCTATGGGCCGGATAAATCATTTAGGGTTTAATGGAACCTAGAATTGGTGGTCTATAAATATACCAGTGATGTTCTGCCTAGGGTTGAGGGTTGTATTAACGATATAGAAAAGGCAGAAGTAATTTGGGAGAAGCCTGGGAAGCAACAGAGAGGGAAGAAACTGAGGGTTGGCCGGAGACTTTAGGACGACGTCGGTGTAAGGCAAGTTCTAATCCTAACTCTATCCCATTGATTCGTGTTCTTTGCATGTCTAACACAACTCCAGGGAACTGTTAAGGATTAAAATTAAACTGGATTTCTTGTATTTCTGTTGTTTTAAAACTGATTGTAGTTGTAATATGTGTACTGGTTGTTTTAATTGTCTTCCTTGAGTAACTTCTGTTTAATTCGTGTAATCTGATGAGTAAGGATTCTAATTAGTTCTATAACATGTTGGGAAACATTAGAATTAATTTAGGTTGCAAGTTTGATTTGCTGCAACAGTCGATGCTCAAGAATGCTTAAACTGCTTGTATTAAATTCTTGTTACAAAATCCATGTATTAAATTGAGTTTGGTAATTGAACAAAGAATTCAATAGATTTTGGAACATGTGGAAACTTAGTTTAAACATTCTAAGAACCTTAGGATTGGAAGACAGTTCCTCAGAAATTTACCGGACGTAGAGACGATGAACACACGGGAAGAGAGACGACTCAAAGTTTAAAGAGCAGGCTCTTTGGAAACAAAGAGCAGGCTCTTAGGGGACTTGGAGCCGGCTCCAAGACTAGGAGAGCCGGCTCCTAGCAAAAGAGAGCAGGCTCTTCTTTTAGAAGAGCAGGCTCCTTCAAGGTTTTTCCAGTTTTTGATGTTTCGGCGACCGTTTGGGCTACGAGGGTTAGATTTTGGAAATTTCAGATCCTGTTAGAAGGTATAATTGGGGTTTTCAGTATGTTCTAAGGCCATATTAAAGTTCTAATGGTTGGTTAGCTAGATTAAAACACTGGTGTTTATAGTAACACAATGCATAAATTGTTAGAGGCAAATCTGGTTACCGTTTTTGGAGATGTAGAGGTTTAATTGCCTTTAATCTAATCTAGTAGATTACTAAGGATGGTTACACCATTTTAAACATGGAATTGTGGTAGGAACAAGTATGCCTAATCTTTAATTACTGCTAGCTATGGATTAACTGTTATATAGAACTTAACTCGTTTCAGTTTTGAGCATAAAGACATGTTAAGTCAATTGTTGTTTTGATGTCGTATTAAATTCCTACTGTTATAAAAATCTGATGGGATGCTATTGGGTGTAAATTAGACTCCTATGATTAGTTTTTTAAAAAAACCAATAGAGTGATAGGAATGATCCGTTGAAGGAGTAGAGAAGCTGAAACAGAGCAGAACGGAGAGAAGGCTCACAGGGGGAAGGAGAGCCGGCTCCCACCTGATTAGAGCCGGCTCCAAGGTTGTATAGAGCCGGCTCTAGGCTGTTTTGGAGCCTGCTCTACTTTGCCAAGAGCAGGCTCTTTCCAATTTGATGGAATTTGACGCGTACTGTAATGTTTTTAGCTACTGTTTTGGCACTTGGGGTTCTTGAACAGTTTTAGAATTTTAATGGGGTTTTCATTAATTAGTTAAACCTGTGATCAAGGTCTTTAATTTCATAAAATAACCCTTTTGTGTTAATGGAATTAATAGTGCGCTATTTAACAACTATGCGTACGATTAACGACTGGAAGGCAATTAATTGTCTAGTTAAATTTGACAATTTAAGATGCTATAACATGATTCTAAATTAGGTTTTAGATGCACGGTGGAGTCTTTTAATTAACAAATTGGACTTGGGGCATAGGGTATGGCTCCGTGTTAAAGGATGAAACAGAATACGAGTATAACACTTAGTACGCTGTTACCGGATGGAAAGAACTAAATTGCTTAAATTAATTTAGCAATTGTTTGGATTATAACATGATTATAAAACTGGTTTAAATGCATGATAGAGTTGTTGATTTATTAAAACTGATCCATGCATGCTCTGGATGCTGGTTGTTGAATTATTAAACCGTTTCATGCAAATACATGGTTTAGATCTTGGATTTAAATTGCTGAAATTTTAATTACTTTTCTGCAATGGTATGAATATTTGGTTTAGGACTGTAAATTACTTGCTTATTATTTATATATTGTAATTTACACGGATATGGAGGATTGTATGCACCGGTATGGGACGGTGACATACTATGTATGGTTTAGCTCAAAACGCTAATTCTTACCTTATGGATTTTAATTGCTGAACGGTTTTACCTGTTCTATCAATTGTATGGATTTTGTGGATTGTATGCACCGGTATGGGACGGTGGCATACTAGGGACCGACTGATTCAAAATACTCAGTCCTACCTATTTTGGAATAAGGGTGTGAATTATAAAAACATAATTCTCCTTATATTTAAGTCTGTGCGGTTGAATAAACTGAACGACTTATGGGATCTCTTGTATAAGTCTATGCAGCTGAATAAGCTGAACGATTTATTGGATTTCCTGTGGATGGATATGTATGGATTTTAAATATATTTTTATGGTACTACGAGATGAGCTTGAGTCTGAGGCTCGTTGGTTAGGGTGCGTATATGCAGTAGGATGCGTAGCTGGATATGAGAGGTTGAGGTGTACCCTGTTAGGTTTAGGTACTCATGCCCACCTATGGGTGCGTTTTCGCATGTTGCCTTCTATTCAGGTTGAGGCCCTCTCCATAGTCCAGCGAGAGTCCTGTAGTGTGAATATACATATCTACGGACTATTTAGTTATTGTTGAGTTGGTTAGAATGTATATGCGTATCGAGTCTCTGCTTGGATTGTAGTAGGTTAGAACTTGTTCGTGGGCCTAACCCACCTCTATTTTTCAGGTACTTGTCAGTTCCAGACTTAGACTTTATCGTGCTGAGCAGAGACTACTACTCACTCTTCCGACGACGTAGGACTTTCCTCCATGGTTTACTCTGGATGTTCTTTAAGTAGCTTCCATTACAGTTTGGATTATTATTAGGGGTCCATTAGAGATGGATTCCCGAGTTATATTAGAATTGGAGAAGTTGGGTGTATCAGACTAATTATTTATTTATAAAATTTTATTCTGAGGCTTCCAGTTTTGGTTTATCATTCTAGTTTCTTTTCAGCAATTTATTTATTCCTGTTTTCTTAATTATATTTTGTGTTCGTTTATTGCTAATTAATATGATATCCTCAGGTAATCGGGCGTGGGCCTGGCCAACTCGCATCCGAAAATCCGGGGGTATCACAATTTTATTAAGAATTCTTCGCAAATAAGGTTACGTAAGCCCACAGTCAGCCAAGATTTTCTTACACCACCATTCTATGATTGTGCAATTTTGCGTCACATTATGCATTAGCAATTTTTATGCAAAGAAATTTTCATACTACACTGTGATTATGCAATGTCGTACTACAGTGTGATTATGCAATGTTATGCTTTTATGCAAATCAATGTTGGAAGCAAGTTATTAGAAAGCACGCGTTTTGACCTATGGTTAAAACCCTTTGTCCCACATCGACAAAAAAGAATGAGTTACATTTTGTCATATATGGGAATATTTAAATAGTTGATTGCGGTGTAAGAAGGGCATACTAGTATTAAAGGCTGTCAATACCAGATGCATTCCTTACACCGACCTTTTTGACAAAATTTAGTTTATGTCCCACATCGAAAAAAAATAGGAAAGCAATGTGGTTAATATATGCGTAGTCCATTACAATTGGTTGCCAAGAAAGGAGTATCAATGGAGGAAAGTCTCCAAAATAAACAAATAGGAAACTTCCCAGCCATTGTTACTCGCTTTCTTGGCCTCCTATCATTTTTGAATCCTCGGCAAGATTATTTGAAAAAAAAAAAAAAAACAACGAAGAGAAAAAAAAAAAACAAAAAAAAAAAAAATATATATATATATATATATATATATATATGCAAACTTCTCTTTAGACCCAACGCTGAGGAGAAACCAACCCCCCTCGGACCCTAAGCGTTTGGCTCGGCACAACCTCCCTTAAGCTCAGCGCCGGGGAGTAATTCATTTGCCTCGGACCCTAAGTGTTCTGCTCGGCAAGACCTCGCCTCGGACCCTAAGTGTCCAGCTCAGCACAACCTCCCTCAGGCTCAGCGCCGGGGAGTAATTCATTTGCCTTGAACCCTAGGTGTCCGGCTCGGCAAGACCTCGCCTCGGACCTTAAGTGTCCGGCTCGGCACAACCTCCCTCAGGCTCAGTGTCGGGGAGTAATTCATTTGCCTTAGACCCTAAGTGTTCGGCTCGGCAAAACCTCGCCTCAGACCCTAAGTATCCGGCTCGGCACAACCTCCCTCAGGCTCAGCGCTGGGGAGTAATTCATTTACCTCGGACCCTAAGTGTTCGGCTCGACAAGACCTCCCTCGGACCCTAAGTGTCCGGCTCGGCACAACCTCCCTTAGGCTCAGCGCCGGGGAGTAATTCATTTGCCTCGGACCCTAAGTGTTCGGCTCGGTAAGACCTCGCCTCGGACCCTAAGTGTTCGGCTCGGCACAACCTCCCTCAGGCTCAGCGCTGGGGAGTAATTCATTTGTCTTGGACCTTAAGTGTCCGGCTCGGCACAACCTCCCTCAGGCTCAGCGCCAGGGAATAAAACCTCGCCTCGGACCCAAAGTGTCTGGCTTGGCAAAACCTCGCCTCGGACCCTAAGTGTCCGGCTCAGCATAACCTCCCTTAGGCTCAGTGCCGGGGAGTGATTCATTTGCCTCGGACCCTAAGTGTCCGGCTCAGCAAAACCTCGCCTCAGACCCTAAGTGTCTGGCTCGGCAAAACCTCGCCTCAGACCCTAAGTGTTCGGCTCGGCAAAACCTCTCCTCAGACACTAAGTGTCCGGCTCGGCACAACCTCCCTCAGGCTCAGCGCAGAGGAATCCCTCAGGCTTAGCGCCAGGGAGTAATTCATTTGCCTTGGACATTGAGTGTCCGACTCGGAAAACCTCTTATTTATTTTGCTTCGGACTAAAACAAATAAGGAACCTTCAGGCAGGGTACTTTCTTTAAAAAAAAAAAAAAGAAAAAAAAAAAAAACTCTCATCCAACAGAGTGTGTGCAATATCAGAAGCATACAGGCATACTCAGTCGAAGCAGAATAAAAGTAACACAGCCTAAGAAACAAGGTTATATCATTCATTCTCAATATTGTTTCATTACCAAAAAAAAAAAAAAAAGGTTGTTCGATCCTACTTCCTCTTCGGATCAAACGAGGCAGATTCGAAAGCGTCTACCACAACTGGGCTTGCAGGTGGAGGAATTGAAGGACCAGGAGTTACAGGAGTTGATGAGCTTGGAGGATCTTCCCGGTGAGCCTTCACCATTTCAGTAAAAAACACCTCAGCTTCCTGAGCCTTCGGACCCTCGTTGTAAGGGAAGGACACCCCCATGTTCACATCAAAGGCATTAGGATCCATCGTTTTGGGGCCTGAGCCTTGATTGAAGTCGGACCGGTAAGCTTTTGCACTTGACAAGCGCACCAGACTAGAGTAACGACCTTGCATCTGCCTCCCGGCAATAATGCAGGTGCTGAGGGCATCATTCAAACGCTAAACTTCAGCCTCCAGCGACTCAACTTTTGCATCAGAAGTAGCCAGACGCTGTTTATAAACATCCCGAGCCTCATATGCAATTTGTGCATTGGCAATGGCATGGGATGCCTTCTTCTCAGAATTGCTGAGGTCTTTATCCAGCTTCTTAAGAGAGGGAGATTGAGCCTCAGCAGTGGCACAGAGGGCCATAATATGATACAAGCCCTACATCATGAGACAATAACAATGTAAGAAAATTTATAAGATAATTATGACAATGGAAATGAAAGAAGGAGTAAACCTCTATGGCTCGAATAGGGGCGGATGGGAGTAGCTGTTCCAACCCTATTCTGCCAATGATTTCTTCATCCTTGGGGAGCCACATTCCCCGAGCAACAGCCAGTGCTACAGATGGGTCAGTGATCATAGAATCACCAACATGGAGGATGAACTTTTCAGCCCTCGAGAAAAAAGGAGTCCAAGGTGCCCCAGCCTCAGCAAGGACGTAAGCACTGACCTCATCCTCAGGGTTAATCTCCTCAGCTTTCTTCCCTTTGCTTTTTTGGTTGGAAGCACCCTTGGGTTTCGTGGTTGAAGAAGGGTTCAGCCTTGCCTTTTTGTTCAAAGGGATTTCGTCAATCTCCTTCTCCTACTCATTTGTGCGCAATATAGTTAACGGGGCACTCTCTGCAGCTTTCCTCTTCAAGGCTTCAGCCCTCTGTTTTTCTTCCTCAGTCATGGGGAAGCTATCGAATGATGGAAGTGAGAGGTCCATGAGATCAGCGATTATAGCTCTGGAAGCAACTGCTTTAAGACTTACAGAAGTGAGCAAGTTCTCAACCGAAGGAGGATCACTCCAAACCTGCCCTTCCAGGAAGTAAAGCCTCTTCTTGGCAGTCGAAAAAGGAAATGTCGCTGAAAAAACACCAAGAAATTCGTAAATATATCAAAAGAATAAGACTCGACATGGGAAACAGCCAGAACAATCTTCATAAAGAAAGGGGGGATGTTCTATACCTAACTTCCCGAACTTGCGAGGGATTGGGAGTTTGCTCGATTGGGGCACAGCCCATCTCCCTTTAACGATTATCATCCTCTCTTTCCACTTCTTCTCAGAAGTAGGGAGGTCTGTACATATCCTTTGGTGCAAGGGGGAAGTGAAAAAGAAATGACTAGGTTCGGTCCCATGCTTAGAAATGGAATAAGTAATCGGCAAGTCAGCCAGAGTCAGGTCAAGACTCTCCTGCCATCAGCGAATAAGGAGTGCTAAGACTACTCGAAGGAAGTTAGGGTTTACTTGCAGGGGTGCAATCCCCAATTTGTTGAAGACTAAGTGATAGAAAGGATGAAGGGGGAACTTAAGAGCGTTGAGATACCCGATAGAGGGAGCAACTCGTCTTCTCCGACGCCCTCACCGGCACAAAAATCAATGCTTTTGGGGTACTCTGCAATTTCTACCCTTTCGGGAATCTCGAATTCATCTATTACAGATTTAATGGAGAACAGGATACGACGAATAGATAAAATTGCATTCCTTTCTTCCTTAGTGAAGATATTGTCCGACCCAGAGGTGGATGTTTCAGCCTGGATCGTGGAAGCATCTGGCTGATTAACCGAGTCATTTGCAGGTTTAGGGAAGTTCGAAACCCTAGGAGGGGGAACCCTAATAAGATTAGGGGAAGACGAGGGTGTGGACTCAAAATCTACGATCTCTATACGCTCAGGAGTAGTCAAAGTACTCATAATGTAAGATTGGAAGAAGGGAAAGAAAAACTAACCTGGAGATATGAAGAGCATGAAGAACGCAGTAGACAGAGCGAGAGCACACTGAAAACGAAAACGAGTCTTGAAGAAGCCCTTGAGTCAGAATAACAATAGATGCGAATGGAAACGCCTCGTGCAAGAATGATAACTACGCGACTTCAATTCCCCTTTAATTAGGAGCCGTAACCCAATTAAAGTGGAATTGGAGGCAAAGTGTGGAGGGAAAAATTTCCCTCCAATAAGAATGAGACACGTCACCACTATACAAATCTGCATTTTTGAGATCTCATAAGCCCATCCAGATCAAGCCCAAGTTACGTTGTGCTTTAACCCATTATCATTGATGGTGGGCCTCCGAAGCTAGACAAAAGTACCAATCAGCCCAACATCACTGCTGCTGGAGTTTTGATCCATTAGTCAAGTCACTTACACCAAATCGCATCCGGCCCAAGTATAACTAAATATGGCTCAGTCCTATTTAACAAAGGAGTCAACTCAGATGGAAAGTTTTTATACAAAGCAAATTCTACATAGGAAATACCATACAATGGAAAGAACTTTATTTGTAAAGAAAGTCATATATGGAAAGAATTGGAGGACAAGTAACGCGAGTCCTACCATAATTCTACCAACTTTTGTGTATAAATAAAGGTCGAGACCTCCAATAAAGGGGCAAGCAATTCAATTCTTCAATAGTCAATGCTCTTGTTTATTCTGATTGTTTGTTGAGTGTGTTGTATTATTTTCTCTCGATCGTAATCGGTTGGGCAAAATTTTGCACCTACACATACATTTTGCGATTTGTCATGGTTCTTAATTTCGAATGTGAATTGGGTAAATCAGTCTTTGTTTCTTTTGCTTTATTTTTGTATGAATGTGGTAGACTAATGGTGCCATATATATTGCTTCTTCCTCCCTATTGATGATGGATTCTGCGTAATCCGAATCTGATCTGATTTCCTGAATAAAGAGAAGAAAAAATGATCCTACAAACACCGGTGTGTTACCGGTGGAATAGGCTCCGACGAATAAGTCAGTGTGAGAAATAATCTCTCTGGAGAAATCAAGAAATTGAATTAGGATTTATTACGTACCTCTAAACGACGATTAGCCCCCTCTATTTATAGGGCTTAGGTCAGGATGTTACGTGGAGTTCCCGTCGTCTTAATCCTTATCGTAATCTGTAGGCCTAATCCTTATCGTATTTTGTAATCCTTATTCGTAATCTGTAATCTTTATATTAGCCTGTAATCCTTATCGTAATTTGTAATCCTTATTTTAGTCTGTAATTCTTATCTTAGTCTGTAGAGCCTATTTCAATCTTATGAGATAGCGCGTTACTTTAACAATCTTCCCTTATCCACAGGTATTTAAATTATACATCCATCACTCCCAATGGACAAATGCAGGGCAAATTTGTCAGGGGGCCTATTAGACAAACATTAATGTTGTGTTTGGATTGAGGGAATTAGAGAGAAAAGAAAATAAGACAAAGAGTTTATTCGCCTTTGTGTTAAAAATAAGAGGAGAAAAGAGAAATTAGGTAGTAGAAGAGAAGAAATTATTAGATGGTTCACGTCCATAAATATTTGGTGGACTAATTAAATTCAAACTCTTTAATTGAGAAAATTGTTTTACAAGAATGAAATGAATTTTTTTTTGTTATACCAACTTAACTGGTGATTTATGACATAAAATGAATTTTTTTCTAAATTAATTTCTAGAACAAGAAGCAGAACTGCATAATGAAATGAAATGTTTTCCTTACAATGAGTCTACTTGAGCGATTACCATTCCAATTGGTTATTATGGATGCAAGGAATTTGTATATCTCATTCTTAGTGCTTTAAATTGATCAAGTTTGACTTGAGAACTAATACAGTTTGAAGTATTTTTTGGTTGGGTTGTGACTTGAAATTCGTGTGCAAAATTAGTTTTTTTCCCGTTTTGGATGTTATTTTAGAATTGTGAATGATATAGTAACTCTATGCAAGATTTGTAATTCTCGTTCAATAAAGAATTGGGTTCTGAAAACTATATAAATAGATGTGTGTTTAGGTAGGGAGAGAAGATGGGAAAGATGTAAGGGGCCGGTGAATGTTGTGAGGAGATGAAAGAGTATAAGTAATTCATTCTTACTTAGGGGGGTTTTGACATCTAAAATGTGAGATATATTTTTATATATTGGCATATTTCGGTAATAAAACAAGTCCTAGTCGAGTTGTAATTTCAGTTATCATATTCGACTTGACATTTACTGCGGAATTCAGAGGTTGAACAGAAAATGAAAGTATTGTTGATCATCGAAAAGAAAAGAACAACACATTAGGACATCGTTTCCCACTTAAAACACAATGATATACATGGTATATTTACAGAGTTCCAAATATACAGAATGTCCAAGTTCAGGATGAATTCTGTCACGTGGGAACCTGTACCAAGATTTGGGAACCGGTTCCAAAAGTAAAGATTCGAGAACAACTCTCTGTCCGTTAGGAACCAGTACCAAATATGGGAACTAGTTCCAAGCGTCCTGATTGCATAAGAAGTCTAGTTTCCTTATTCTATCTGATTCCTTTTTTATTCAACTTTCCTTCCAAGTCCTATACACGAAATTTTCTTTATTTTCAGAAGGAATAGGACTTTGCAAACCTCTATATAAACCATGTCATACACATAGGTTTAGACACGGCTTTTAATCATTATTCATATATCATACAAAGCCTTAGGAAGTTTATCCCTCCCAGAAAATCAAAGTTAATTTTTATCTTGTCTTCCTAGGACATACACATATTTACCTAGTTAGGTTAGAGTTGTGGAGTTCGAATCCTGATCGTGATCATACAGTTGTATTTACATCAATCAGACAAAGCAGCTCTTTTTCTACATCATTTAGATGATTGAAGAACAGAAGTAAAAGTAATCACACTTTGAAATGGTCAGAGCATTCGTGGAGTGTTGTCTGATCTACCTGCTACTCTTCTACAAATATCAAGCATAATCCTGAGGTCAAGTTGTTGTTGGACGGGAAGTCGCAAAGCCAGATGATTGTCAGCAATTGGTGTTTGGTAGAACGATAAGGTGTGAGCCAAAGTCAAAGTTCGGTATACTTTGTTTCAATCATAGTGGATTGGTTTACTTTAGACTGCATAGTCCACAAGGTTTTTCCCATAACAGTTGACGTATTTTATCAACTGGGTTTCCTCGCTAAAATCCTGGTGTCATCTCTGACTTTATACTTGGTTTTATTTTATCTGCATGTGATTAAATGTTTAACTGCTAAAATAAGTAAAGTTGGAAAAGATACAAGATCTATTTTAAAATAAACAAAAATTTCTAAGTATTTTTGTAATACCCCTACTTTAAAAAGGGGATAAAATTGGAATTTAAATGTTATTTTATGTGCATTTTTATTTTATTTATTAATTTTATGAATAAATGTTTATTTGTGTGTATTAATTGATTTATTTGTTAATTATTTATTTGCGTTTATTATTTTTGTTTAATTGTCTTAGTTGAATTATTTAACATTATTTGCATTAATTGACTTAATTGGATAATTTGATTTAATTGATTTATTATTGTTTATTTTAATTAAGGGTGTAATTCTTTATTTGTTGGTTTATTTTAATTCCTTGTTTTATTTATTTTATGTGTTTTAAGTGATTCGTTGCTTCCTTATTTGATTTAATTAATGGGTTTAAATTAATTATTTATTAAGTATTTAATTTTTTTTGAACAGGGTAATTATGTAATTTCCATTAACTAGGGTTTTAGATACGTTTTAGTTAGGGTTTTTGGAGCCGTCTCATAAGCATCTGATATCTAACTAAACTCGGATTAAGTTTAGGGCTTTATCTCAATGTGACAAGGATTAGGGTTTTAGTATTTAGTTTATAAATACACCATTATGCGTTAAGCTAGGGTTTTACGATATATCACATAGCATATACACGTAGAGGGTTCTGCAAAACACAGAGAGATGCAGAGTAAGGGTTGAGATAACAGAGCAAATTGTGAGTTCTCGACTGAGGTTTCAAAGCCAAACCTAGGAGAAGGGAAACACAGAAGTAATAGGAAGCTAAGCAGTATTTCAGTGTGGCTAGAACAGAGGAAAGCAGACCAACAATTACAGAGGCAAGTTCTATCTTCCTCTTTCCCTTTAATCCGTGTTCTGTGCACCTAGGTAATCTCTAGGGTTTAATCAAGCAGAAACTGGAATTAATATGTTTATTACGTGTTATATTGTTGGTCTGTATGTGTTCAATATCTGTTACAGTGTATGCAAGTGGTGTTTCAGTTTTCTGTATTTTAAGCACATGGTTTCCATCGTAGCCTTAGTTTCTGTATTTGACTGCAACTCTTGTAGACACAATATAGGAACTCTACAGGGGTTATACAGAACTCATAGGGATGTTATTATTCTGTTTTAAATACGTGTGCAATTTGTTCCGTTTCTGTATCTGCATATAGTTTCAGTTTTGATACTAAAAGCTTGGTAAGTTCAATAGCAACCTTAAGCTTTGTAATTGTTTTAAATTACTGTAATCAAACCTTGGAGATGTTAATAGAGTGATAATAAACCCTTAAGATCAGTTTAAGAAATAAACAGAAGGGTAGGGACTGGCCAGAGAAGGAGCAGATTGACGGAAACGGAGCAGGGATGAACTGGAGGCTCTCAAGAGGGAGAGAGCCGGCTCTAGGAAGTCAAGAGCCGGCTCCCCTTCAGCAAGAGCCGGCTCCTAAGGGATTGGAGCCGGCTCCAATAGGGGAAGAGCCGGCTCCTCCATTCCAAGAGCCGGCTCCAATTTATTTTTACGTCCAGAAAGTGGTTTTAGGGCTCTGTTTGGTGTTTTGAGCACTGTTTGGGCTTCTGAGTGATTCTACTGAATTGTAGGGACTTAACAGAGGATCTAAGTAGTTAATTTTAAGTGTTATTAAAATTAATGTTGCATGGTTTAAGCCTTTAAGACAAAGGATGAAGCAGTGTAAAAATATACAACGGTGTATGCTACTAACAGAGAAAGGAACTGAATGGCTTGATTAAATTTTAGAAATTTAATGAGACTTCACGGAGGGATTAAATAGTTAATTTTTGGGTGTTATTAAGACCCTAAATTAATTTAAGGTTAATTCTAAATTAACGGATCAAACTGTATAACACTTATGTACAATTATATACGGTTGGTGGATGAATGAAGTTTTAAATGCTTAAGCTTATTTTTAGGCATTCCAGTGGGATGTAATATATTTAGTAAATGGTCTTAAATATATTATGGGGTCATTGATGTGTTAGATGTAATCTATGCAGGCTCTGGAAGTTATTTGTTGATTTATTAATTTATCCCCTGCAACTATATGGTTAATTGGTTGGATTTAAATTGCTGAAACATTTAAACATCTTCGGTAATTAATTGGATATTGGTTTTGGATTTTAAATTGCTGTACTATCATTTGTAGTCTGTAATTTACATGGTTTTGGTTTTAAATTGTTGAAATACTAAATACTATACTACAACGATGTGGATGGTTGGTTTTGGACTATAAATTACATGCTTATTATTTATGCCTTGTAATTTACCTGGAATTATGTATTGGAACATAATTGCTGAATTCTTATACTTAATTTGGTCAATTATTTGGAATCATATATTGGATAATAATTGCTTAATTCATATATTAAACTTGACCAATTATTTGGAATTATGTATTAGATTTTAATTGCTGAATTCTCACATTAAAATTCTGTCAATTATCTGGGTTTGGTTTTGCATTGTAAATTACTTGCTTATCATTTGAATGTTGTAATTTACATGGATATGGAGGATGGTATGCACCGGTATGGGACGGTGGCATACTAGGTATGGTTTAGTTCAAAATGCTAATTCCTACCTTATGGATTTTAATTGGTGAACAGTATGACTGGTTCTATCAATTATATGGACTTTGTGGATTGTATGCACCGGTATGGGACGGTGGCATACTAGGGACAGACTGATTTAAAATACTCAGTCCTACCTGTTTTGGAATAAGGGAACGGGTTGTTAAATAAATCCTCCTTATATATTTATAAGTCGGTACGGTTGAATACGCCGAATGACTTATTGGATTTCTTGTGAATGGTTAGGAACGGAGTTTAGATATATATGTTTATGGTACCACGAGTTGAGCTTGAGCCTCAAACTTGTTGGTTAGGGTGCGTATATGCAGTGGACGTGTAGCTGGTTATAGTAGGTTGGGTGTACCCTGTTAGGTCTAGGTACTCATGCCCACCTTTGGGTGCGTATTCGCATGTTGCCTTCTATTCAGGTTGAGATCCCTACTGTAGTTCAGTGAATGTCCCATAGTGTGGATATATATATGTATGGACTAGATAGATATTGTGAGGTATCTATGGTGTATCTGCGTATCGGGTCACTGTATGGATTGCAGTTAGATTAGAACTTGCTAGTGGGCCTGACCCACCCTTTTATTATTTTTTTCAGGTGTTCGTCAGTTCTGGGCTGTAGAGCTTGATCGTGCTGAGCAGATACAGTTATTCACTCTACTGATGGCGTAGGATTTTATTTCATGTTAAGACTTGGGTTTTGTTCCAGTCTTTTGAGTACCATTGGATATTTTTAGGGGTCCACTAGATGGATTCCCGAGTTGTATAAATTGGAGAACGATTTCCATTCGTGGTGGATCAGTTGTATCAAAATAGTTTTAATTATCAATGAAATTATTTATTCTGAGGTTTTCAGTTATTGGATTATCATTCTAGATTCTTTTCAGCAAAATTTTATTCATTCTTGTTTTCTATATTGTATTCTGTGTTCATTAAATTGCTAATTGTTTTGATATCCTCGGGTAATCGGGCGTGGGCCTGGCCAACCCGCATCCGGAAATCCGGGGGTATTACAATTTTCCACTACGAACGACTCACAATTTGGTATCAGAGCCAATCTCTACATATTGAGTTGATCCTTGCTGGTAAGTTTAGTTTTGTTTTTCAAAAATTATTTTCAAAATCATGTCTTATGCGTTGAAAGAACGCGGTTCTAATCAATGTGGTCCGTTATTTGAAGGAGATAATTATAATTTTTGGAAATCAAAGATAAGAGCCTATTTGTAAAATTCTGGTGGTAAAACTTGGGCGATAGTTGAATCTGGCTATACACCTCTTACAGTAAATACAACTGTGGATGGTAAAATAGTTAACAAGTTGAAAGATACTTTTACTTTTACTGCTATTGAAACTGAGCGTAATGATGTTAATGGCAAAACTTTATATTCAATTATTAATTTTGTTATTCCATCTGAATATGCTAGAATTTCTGATTGTAAAACTGCTAAAGAAGCTTGGGATATTTTGCAGGTTACTCATGAAGGAACTTTAAAAGTGAGTTGTCAAAAATTCAGTTGCTTTCTCGTAAATTTGGGAACATCGTGATGAAAGAAGATAAATCATTTTCTGATTTTTATTCTAGTCTTCTTGAAATAATTTCTGAACTGCGTCACTTAGGGAAAATAAAGTTAGTGATAAAAAATCTGTAAGAAAATCTTAAGGTCTTTACCTAAAAGATTCCATATTAGGGTTGAAACCATCTCTGAACATTGGGATTTGACTACCTGTCAAGTAGATGAGATGGTAGGTTCATTAATAACTTTTGAGATGCAAAATTTTGATTTAAATCGGAAGGAAAAAAAATCTTGCTTTAAAATCTATACAGGTTGAGAATTCTGTGGATGAAGACTCTGATGATGACATTGCATTCTTGTCAAGGCAATTCAGTCAAATTTTGCAGAGACAACAGAGGCGAAGGAATAGCAACATGGCTAATCCTTAAAAGTTTGACAAAACGTCAAAGTTTAGGTTTAATGATAAGAAAGTAGAAGAATCCAAAGAAATTGAATTCATATGCTGGAATTGTGGTGGCAAAGGTCACGCATCTAATGTTTATCATAGTCCTAGGAAAGAACAAAATAATAAGAATAAAGGAAAAGTAATGAAAGTTTCTATGTCTGAAAATTCTACTTTAAGTGATAATGATTCTCCTCATGATGATACTAATGATTTTTCTTATGTCACTTTTCTTGATAGGGGTCCTCATGTCGTTCATTTATCTGGCTCTGACAGTTTAGATAACGAAGATAATGAAGTTCGTGATGAACAAGTAAAAGAGGCTGAAAAGGACGATGAAAGACTGAAGAAGATGGTCAAAGAAACCATATAGACCAAATAGGCAAAGCTAGCAAAGAAGCTTATCCAAGCAAAAGGAGAGAATAAAGATCTAAAGAAACAGATTGATGAAAGGAAAAGGAAAGTTGTTGAAAGCAATTCTATCATCACTGAGCTTGAGAAATAGATTATCATTCTTGAGAATAAGGTAAGTATTACTAACTCATTGAAGGAATGTCTTGCTTTGAAAAATAATTGTCTTAAAATTGAATTGAAATCTGAAAAAGGGAAACTGAAAGGGTCCAATATGACTCAAAACAGTTTGAATATAATAATCAACATGGGTAAGGATGTGAATGATAAAATAGGGTTAGGATTTGTTAAAAGTTCTTCTAATAATCAAGAAAAAACAACTTTTGTTAAACCTGCTATTTTGCCTAAACTATGTTTGCCTGATGCATCACATTCTGATATGTCTTATGTGCCTAAATTGTTGCATTGCACTTTTTGTGGAAAGAATGGACATAAGTATAACTCATGCCTTCATAGGAAAAAGAAAGACTTTTCTAAAATTCAATCTCAATATTCTCATGCTAAGAAAAAGGTGCGTTCTAGGAGGAAAAAGAAATTGTCACTAAGGTTTTAGAACTGAAATTTGCCTAAGAGAGAGGTAAAGAATGATAAAGAATTTCAGGAATTGAGAGTGAGAACTGTGTGAATCAAAAAATCTGATTTGATCAAGTATGTGCCAATTGAGTCCTTGGGACAAGTTTCCAAAAGGACTTCACCTTCAAACTGAGTCCTATGAAATTTAGTGATCATGGCTTGTGTTTAAAAGAAAATTTTGTTGCCATTGGATCACTTGTTAGGGTTTGGTTAGGGTTTTGAGTTTCTGATCATAGTCTTCATGATATATTTGAGAAATTTCTTCCATTGAATTTATAATCTATCTTTGAATGCAAATTTAGACACATGATTTTTTATTAAAAATATATTCTAGGGTTGTAATCTATACAAGGAAAGTTCATTTGCATTGATTAAGGGATGTTTAGATTTGAATCTCTTAAATTCATAACCTTTTGTGCACTAATCCAAATCTGAAAACTTTGATTGAAAATCTTTGAATTGTTGACTAAGGTATATTGATCATAAAAGTTATAAAGGTTATTGTCTAGAAAAAAACAGGAGCTTAAAAAAATATGAATAAATTCAGCTTGAAAAAGAAAAGAAAATTTGAAAAATGCTGAATTCTTTTTTTAGGAAAAGGCTACCTATTAAGATGTGTTCGAAAGCTCCTATTAAACTCTGAAGATGAGTTAAATGAGTAAAAAGAAAGGTGGAGATAAGTTAAATTGGGGAATTGCTGTTTGCTCTTTAGAGTAAAAGCCACCTTACTTAGAAAAATTGCTCAAAGATAATTTTATCTTGATGTTTTTCGATCAATATGGTTTGGACAATGATTTATTGATAATTGATTGAAAATTGATGAGATGAATTGCACACACACACTTGAACTTGCTAGATTAATTTATAAATATTTCATTAAAATTTATAAGTTAAAATTCGTGTTGTGATTATTTCCTGAGAATTGAAATTGATTGAATATTCTATGGAGTCTAAATTTTCGTTCATAGATATCTCTGAAAATTTTCTTGAAATTTGGATCATGTGTGGACTTGAATGATTTTGGTTGACTGCTCAATGTTTTTGTTCTTATTTTTGTTTAAAAAATATATTTAAAAAAATGGTTAAACTATAAAAATTCAAAAAGATTTTTGTTTTTAGTTTGTATATGTCTTTGTTTGTTGGTTTGAACATTGAATGTTTCAAAAAGTCTCGAAAAAATTTTTCTCTGAAATTTCAAGTCTTTAAAATGTCTACTGCCATGTTCCTACCGGTTCTAGGAACACCCTACCGATTCAAGTTGCAAAGGAGCAACGCCAAAACTTACTGGAGCTTGGCTACCGGTACCACAAGTTTGGTACCCATTCCAAAGTGGTCCACATTCCATGTTTGCTCACTGCTTAGTGGGAACCGGTTCCTATTTTGGCTACCGGTTCCTGGCAGCGGGATTAGGCATAAAAGGAACCCAATTGGCATTTTGTTAGGCTATGTTGCACATACTTTCTCTCTCTATATACCCACTTTCTCTCTCTATAATTCCATACATATATACATCATATATATTGTGTTTCAATCTTGCATCATACTCATCATATACTTACAAGTTAAACATGGAATCATTCACATGATCCTGAGAGTTGAAGATTGAAGCTTGAGATTTGGAGTTTAAAAGAGGAGTTTGAGTTTGAAACCTTTCTGGTGGATTGGTTAAGTTTGTGTGAAACTCTTTGTTTATTGAAGCTTGAAGATTCGGGGTTTGACATTAAAGGATTTGAGTTTGATATTGTGCTTGATTCTTTGTTGATTTTTGGGGGTTGTGAGGAATTAATTCAAGCTTGTCCAAGAACAAGTGTTGAAGCACACTTCAGGTGTTCGACAAAATTACCGAGTGATCTCAGAAGCTTCAAACCAAATTTCTTTGAACACGAGATGCCTCCGAGACTATCCAAGAAGGACAAAAGCAAGGGTATTGCATCACCTCCACCTCCCAAGAGAGCTTAAATGATAATTTCTATATGCGAACCACAAGAGGGTTCAACTGCTCCAAGGGATGCTCCAACTTTTCCTGTGCGCTCTAGCTCTCCTACCACTGAGATACCACCTGGGTATCCTCCAGTATCTGATATCAGGAAGATTGAGTTTGCTCAAGAACACTTCTACAACGAGCATGCTTGGTAAGTATACATTAAGGTGTATAAGGATGGTCCGATTAAGTCAGAAAGAAATGTGAACTTGAAGAAACTTAGAAACAATCCGGGGAAGAAATTGGTTGACTACATTGAGAAGCACAAATGGTTGTTCTTTACTATAATGGCGAATTCCTATAGTATTGATTTAGTTCACTATTTCTACCCAAATATCCACAAGGTTCATGATTCAGGATATTTTAAGGTGTCATTGTTTGGGAAGGACTATGTGGTTCATACTGATGTGATCGGCAAAGTTCTTGGCATTCCCAAGAATTTTTCAAGCACTATCTATTGTCTTCCACCGGAACATTTCAGACTGAAGTGGGAAGATATTTGTAATGACTTGTGTGTTCCAGACTCACCAAGATTTCCCGACTACATTCCAAATCGCTATCTTACAGATGAGGCAACGTTTCTGAATTTGTTTGCCATCTCAAATCTGGGTTACTTTGGGAAGAAAGATGTGATCTCTTCAGATCATGCAGAGTTATTATATCTCCTATCTATTGATGCACATATACATCTTGATTCTTCTATTTATAGACTGATGATAGCGCACTACAAGAACAATTCCATTCCTTATAATCATTATGGCTTTATATCGGCATTTTGATATTCTACTTCCACCTCATGCTCATCATATTGAGATCATGTCTGAGATGGATGTTAGGGCTTTAAACAAGTCCAAAGCTGTAAGAGCTTCATCCAGGAAAGCTAGCAAGGGTGCAGTTGCTTCTTCATCATCTCTTCTAGAGATTACTAAGCTCTTTCCGACTAAGCGGGCTTTTAACACTCTGGATGCCAATTTGCTCTACTCTCTGATTCTTCAGAATCAAAAGGCCTTGATAGATGTTGTTCTTGATCTTCAAGAATATGTTCGTTTGCTTAAAGAACAAAGGACAGGGAGTACATCTGAGGACGTCTAGAGACCAAGCCCTCTAGATCCATTACTTGTTGCTGAGGATAATGGGGATGAGGATGATGAGACAGATGAGGATGCCGAGGATGATGTGGATGGCAATGGGAGTGACACTGATGGTGGTGATGAGGACATTCCGACATCTACCGTTCCATTCACTGGAGATGATTATGATGCTTGATTCTATGTTTATATCATACATGCATCACTTTTTGTTCAGTTTTTACATTGTCATGACTTGATATTTTTTGATTTTATGTTTTTGGTTTCTGACATGTATTAAACTGATTCCTGTTTACTCTATTTTCGTATTCTTTCTCTTTAGTTATTTTACTATTACTTTGTCAATTTTATTCCAAAAAGGGGGAGACCAAGGTTACATTGAGGGGAAGAAAAATTTTAAATTTTTGGATCATTTATTCAAGGGGAGTTTTTACTTGTTTTATTAAACTTTCAATGGTAGTTTTGCTTGATCCATGTGCAGGAATTCAGGTGAAATTTTTTCCAAGAGCAGAAGAGAACAGAGATAAACAAATTTCGTGGTACCTTAAACAGTTGTAATTTATTTTTCTGTTTTTAGGGTTTTGTCACGAAATTGTCAAAGGGGGAGATTGTGAGATATATTTTTATATATTGGCATATTTCGGTAACAAAACAAGTCCTAATCGAGTTGTAATTTTAGTTACCATATCCGACTTGACATCGACTGCGGAATTTAGAGGTTGAACAGAAAAGGAAAGTACTGTTGATCATCAAAAAGGAAAGAACAATACATTAGGACATCGTTTCCCACTTATGACAGAATGATATACATGGTATATTTACAGAGTTCCAAATATACAGAATTTTCAAGTTCAGGATGAATTCTATCATGTGGGAACCGGTACCAAGATTTAGGAACCGGTACCAAGATTTAGGAACCGGTTTCAAAAGTTAAGATTCGAGAACAACTCTCTGTCTTTTGGGAACCGGTACCAAATATGGGAACTGGTTCCAAACGTCTTGATTGCATAAGAAGTCCAATTTCCTTGTTCTATCTGATTCCTTTTTTATCCAACTTTCCTTCTAAGTCTTATGCATGAAATTTCTTTTATTTTCAGAAGGAATAGGACTTTGCAAATCTCTATATAAACCATGTCATACACATAGGTTTAGACACGGCTTTTAATCATTATTCATATATCATACAAAGCCTTAGGAAGTTTATCCTTCTCAAAAAATCAAAGTTGATTTTTCTGTTGTCTTCCTAGAACATACACATATTCACCTAGTTAGGTTAGAGTTATGGAGTTCGAATCCTAATCGTGATCATACAGTTGTATTTACATTGATCAGACAAAGCAGATCTTCTTCTACATCATTTAGACGATTAAAGAACAGAAGTAAAAGTAATCACACTTTGAAAGGGTCAGAGCATTCGTGGAGTGTAATCTAATCTATCTGCTACTCTTCTACAAATATCAAGCAGAAGCCTGAGGTCAAGTTGTTGTTAGACGGGGAGTCGCAAAGCCAGAGGATTGTCAGCGGTTGGTATTTGGTAGAACGATAGGGTGTGAGCCAGAGTCAAAATTCGGTATACTTTGTTTCAAGCATAGTGGATTGATTTACTTTAGACTGCATAGTCCACGAGGTTTTTCCCATAACAGTTGACGTATTTTATCAACTGCTCGCTAAAATCCTGGTGTCATCTCTAATTTTATACTTTGCTTTATTTTATCTGCATGTAATTAATTGTTTAATTGATAAAATAAATAAAGTTAGAAAAGACACAAGATCTGTTTTAAAATAAACAAAACTTTATAAGTATTTTCCGCTGAGTATAACTCACATAAAATTCTATACAGAAAGATAGATTCTTAATTTTGGATCCTTCCTTGACACATAATAGTGAAATCTCTTTCTCCGTGGACGTACCTCTAAAATTGGATGAATAATTAATATAAAATATTGTATTGTGCGTGGATATGTATGATTGTTATCTCTATATATGCCTATGTGTGATGATGTGATGATAATGCTTCTGTTATGCGTGATGAATGAAGATTTAACTCTCAACAACAGAGCATCGTTGAGTGAGTTAAAGAAAGTGAATATCCCTAACATTTTTTAACAAGTTTGGATTTTAATTTTGAATCCAAAATTCTAAAACAAAATCTAAGGAGGATCTTTGTTGAGAGAGATATGTCATAGATTCAAATCGGATATGCATGTAAATGATTCTTAAATAAATCACGTTTTATCTGAGATTTTATTATTTTACTTTGATTAATTATTCGTTTAGTTGGAGGGATGGAAAAATAGATGGAAGAAATAAGGGAGGGTTGTATGATGAATCCCTAGGGAAGGTAAGGTGTCTCCCCCATTTTTTATTTGGTTAAATCATGAATGTAATGTATAGTAGAAATGAAGGATGGGTTGATACTTTTTTTTATTTGGTTGGAAGGAAGGAAAAAAGAATTTTTATATATTTTTTAACAACATACCCTCAATATATAAAATAAAAGGCAGATATCCATTTGATTTTTTTTTTGATAAGGTTAAAATTGAAAATTGTATATGTATATGTAGTAGTTATTTATTTTCTCTCTCCTTTCTTCCCCCAAAATTGGGCAGATAGAAAAACAAGAAGAAATGAGTGATACTTCATTCCTCCTTGCTTCCTCCTTCTCTTTCCTTCCTTCCAACCAAACACGAAAAGCTTCATCCATCCCTCCTCAATCCCTCCCTCCAGCCAAACATAACATAAGTATATGTTACTCAATTTGGATCCGGTTTAAGTTGTATGGGTCGAATATATTTCACGTCTGTAGAATTCAGATTGGATCCAGATCTAAATATGGATTCTATTATTAAGTATTAGATTTAGATTTGGATTGATATTGATGCGCCTCAATTTGTGTTCGAGGAAACTCAATACCAAATGCTTGGTAATTTGCTATTGTTAAAGAGGGGTTTATCCCACATTGGATTTAGCCTTTGAGATGAAAAATGAATGGGATATACATGGGTGAATATGCGGACTTAAGTTTCTGGGTTACAAAGTAATCGT
This sequence comes from Cornus florida, assembly GCF_030987335.1. Lineage (NCBI taxonomy): Eukaryota > Viridiplantae > Streptophyta > Magnoliopsida > Cornales > Cornaceae > Cornus > Cornus florida. Next base: position 30,883,811 of record NW_026775572.1, read on the forward strand.
TCCACCTGTAACAATTAGTACCAAAGTCAGATCCAGTCTTGATTTGGTGTCCTTTTCTGCCGAGTAAGTAGGGTGGTCCGACCGTAACAAGAGCGTTGCGAATTTGAGTAAGAAAGAATGTTAGAGGAGTTCATTTCACATTGGATCTAGATGGGAAATGAATGGGATATATATGGATGGATAACAACTTATATTTTTTTTGGTAAGAATAGGGACTGACAGCAATAAAGGTGTTGTGAGTTCAAAAAAGAGAAAATACTAGAGGAGTTCATTCTGCATTGGATCCGAATGAAAAATAAAAAGTATATATATATATATATATATATACAAATATGTATCACTACCAAATAACAGGGCTGGCCCTGGCCCAAAGCGACCTAGGTGGTCGCCTAGGGCCTCAAATTTTAAGTGGCCTCCAAATTTTGAGGCCCATGCAAGATGGGCCACCAAAAAAAAAAAAAAAAATTGTAATCAGATGCAGCAAATCTTTTAAAGGGCCACAAAATTTATAGGCCATGAATGATGGGCCACAAAAAATAAATAAATAAATAAATAAAATAAAATATCATTTGAACTGCCAATCTCCATTGTCGTAACTCTCGTTCTCAAGAATCTCAACAGACTCTCAACTCTCAAGCTTACCCGGTTACCCTCTCTCTCTCTCTCTGTTCTGCAAGACTACAGCTACAACAATCAAAAGTTTTTTTCCCTTAAAAATCAAAAGTTCAAAACCCCAAAAATTGAAAACATCACATCATCATCGTCTTCACTTGTTCCTCTCTCTCTGTTTCAGAACCCAGACTTCTAGTTCGCAAATCGCAGTTCGAGTTTGTAACTCGCATCGCATAATTCGCATCTGCATCAATCCATCATCATTGCCATGATCACCTTGATCACCTAAGCACACTCTTCAAAGCAGCCACTTCCAGAGGCCTCAGCTACCAAGTCTTCATCGCCTCTCTTGCCCTTTGCCTTGTCCTTCTTTTTCCACAGGTCTCAGCTACCAAGTCTTCATCTCCTCTCTTGCCCTTTGCCTTGTCCTTCTTTTTCCACAGGTCTCTATCTCTCTTTCACCCATCCCATTACTTTTTCTAACACATACACACATATATATACACACACCAAATATGTATTATTAATTATTTGAATCTTTAATTGCAGGAAAACTTCGCTTCCTCCATTCAATTTCTCTCTCCTTTGGAGAATCTGCCTCCTTGACATTTTTGGATACTGATTTTTTAACCATTTTATATAGTCATTTTGCTTCATTAAAAACTTACAATTATTTAGATCCAATTTATATACATATACAGGGCAGCTCAATACAATATTTAATTTTAATGTGTGTATATGCTAATGTAACGAGGATGAGAGAGAGAGAGAGAGAAAAAAAAAAAAAAAAAAAAGAAGAAGAAGATAATACTAGGATAGAAATATTTTGCGCACACAATTAAATTTTGTCTTTGTTGAGGTTTAATGATACAAGAAAATGATATATTTAGGTAAGATATAATGTGTATAAAAAAAAAAAAAAAAAAAAAAATTGGAGGCTCTCAAAAAAAAAAAATTGAAATCTTTTAAGTCAACGGTCAAATTTCTCTATAAGTTGAAGTTTAATAATTAAAATACTATAATTGTTTTAGGAAAGTTATAATATATAGAGAAATAAAAAATTATGGGGCCTTGAGCCTCACATTTAAAGTTCGCCTAGGACCTCTCAAGATTTTTCCAATCTCAGAGCCGGCTTTGTCAAACAACTTAAATTTTTAATCAGGAAGCAAGCAAAAAATAATCCTATTTAGAAATTTTTTGATAGCATCCCTGCTCACTTTTTGCATTGTATAATATGATGCAAACAAGTAAGATTATACTAGATGGGCTTCAACAAGTGAATTCTTATTAAAGTTTTAAAGTCGTACAAAATCTGTTAGGTAATAACAGTTTGCATGAATATATGATTTAACTTAAATAATAGAAGGTTTCCATTTTTTTTTTTTTTTTTGATAATTACAATGATTTAATATAATATATATATATATATATTTTAAGGGTCATTTTTTATTCACTCGAAAAAATATATATATAAATTTAAGGTTGCATGTTTAGGTGAGCGATACGCAGGCGCTCAAAGGACGCTCTGCATGGGAAGCTTGAGAACGCAATTGTGTAGGTGATCATATAGAAATATGGAGGATTTTAAAATATGCAAGAGAGTTGTAGAGAAATGTAAATATTATGATATTTTGGTTGGATATTCTAGAGACATAATATTGCACTCCCATTTTGAATCGTTTGTGTGAAGAATTCTAAAATAATTATGTGCATGTCTATAAAAGGTTAGAAAGTCTCATTTGCTGGACCAAGCATCAAGTGAGAGTGTTAAGTGGGTGGGAAGGTATATGAGGCCATTGTTGTGGTTATATTTGGGAAATGTGTAATCTACAACACAGTATTGGAGTTTTCCCAAGGATTGTGAACTCAATCACATTATGCTCGACTTGCTTGGAAAAGTATGGAAAAGACACTTAGATGGTCAAAAGAGTTGTTATATGAAGATAGTACGGATGGTCTTCAGCTTCTCTATTCTAATCAAAATTTATACGTTTCTTTGCTGGTATTGAGATGTGATAAATTGAATATCTTTTCCATTTCTAATTTTCAGGTATAACAATTTGTAGCTAGGTAATAAAAACTCAAAAACTTATTTGAGAATTGCGTATATAATGAGCACTCTATCATAAAGGAATTGATTAGGAAGAACCGCCACCGGCTTTAAATGAAATTCAAACCTTTATCAAAAACTTACTTCAGCTCAACAAAAACATGAAGAGGATTGCAATTAGCCAAAAGCACGGGCAAAGTTTAAAAGCTTCTCATCAACAGAAGGATGAAGAGGCTTGCAATTATCTTCCTAATTTTGTTAGCTAACTGATTGCCTTATTCATCGAGGAAACGATGTTTTACCATCAAGAACGACAGCAATTTGTAGCTATTGGAAATTGATTTAATTATTTCTGAATTCATTTCATATAGAACAACATATCTGAGCAAGATTGATGGCTTGGATTTGCAGACTTTTGATGCAGGGCTTCAATTTCTTTTCGCCAGACAGGCCTTAGGCTCTTGAAAAATATCTTCCTCTTAAAAATAATTTTTTTTATTTTTTTATTTTTACATACCCTATAAGTTTAGGTCGTGGTTGAAATTGAGTCAATCTAGTGAGGAGTGTAGATAAATATAATTGAAACGTAAATGTACAAGTATAAAAAAAGCCCGTAAAGGAGAAAAAATTGGCAAAGATTCCTATTATTATTTTTTTTCATGAACACACCTTAGGGGTGAGACTAATCCATCTCAAGGCACATGCAATATCCCACAAGCCACAGGCAAGATCGAACAAGTTTAGGACTCAATTTGACTATAGTTTAACTCATATGGGCAAATGGGCAATCTCACGAGATTCTTAACATTAAAACCTTTTAAAATGGGCTTGCAATAAGTGAGCGGGGTGCAAGAGCGGGAGCGAAAGAGATAAAATTTAAATACTCGTTTGGCATGGGATATGTTTTAGGCATTATATTTTTTGTCAACACCAAAACAATCGTTTCATTGTAGATGTGTTTTAGGTAGAAATTGGAACTATATTTGATAACGAAATTTTGTTTTGGGAAATTCAAAATTTTGTTTTAGTTCTTCCATTATGTTACCAAAGCACACAATATCATTAATTTAATGATATGGGTTTGGGCAAAAAAATCTGATATGTCATAATCTATTCCAATCCAATATTAGATATCTCAAACATGAAATGGACCCAAATTTAAAAACCAATATCAAAAAATAATATCATAACACATTTTAAATTGACCTAAGTCACACGTAATAAAATCCGAGAATAAAAATGTGCACAAAGAGTAAGAGAATTAGAACGTCACTCAGGAGAATTATGTGACTTTAGGACATACATACAGAGAAATGAAATACTTATGGCGGGGATTATTTAAAACAGCATAAAGAGATTATTTTTGAACTCAAACACGTACAGATTTCTTTTAATAGTTTTCCTACTCAATATCAAGGACAAGCATCACAAAATGCTAACACAGAAAGGTACTGTGCCATATATCAAAAAAGAGATTCTTGTTTCTAGTCCGATACATTTTAATGATATTTTTATGAAATTGCAAGCAGTAATCATTAAAACAAAAAAAGTTCAAGTGAGGGATCTGACACAAATATATATTATATATAAATAGAAAAACTTTTGTAGTGGACTCCCGTTATTTAAAAGATGAATGTTGAGATGGACTATGTCAATTCTAAAGAGATGGGGTTAAATTGTGTATAAATGGATAGGTATGTAATATTATCTAACAGTTTGAGTTTTTTGATAAATAAAAAAACGTCCGCCATTTATGGTTGGTATTGGATCCAGTGCTTAATCCGTTGTTAGTGTTCGAATCTGCCTAGTCCGATGTAAGCAGGGTGGCCCGACCGCAACGAAGGTATTGTCCAAATTTAAATGAGAAAAAATATTACTAGTGGGACCCACATCAAAATTTATACAAAGCGTCCACATTAACATTTAATAAGAAATCAACTTCATGCCACATTTGGATGGAGGAAGTCGATGAGAAAGAAAAAATGTGGTTTATTTTTGTTTGTTTCAAACATTAGATAAATAATAAATAAATAAAAAGAGAATTGAATAGGGCAATGTCCCAAGATGGGTTGGAAATGAATCTTTGCAAAAAGATTAGTCATCAATTCGGATCAGATATAGATATGAATAATTTTCAACTTTTAATTTTCGTTTTATCAATTACTAGATCATGAGATGACTTTCAACTTGGTTTATCGTCGACTTTTGATAAAATAAAATAAAATAAAAAATTTCCTTGGTAAAGTCGAAATTAAGTTAATTAATTTTTTTTTTTAAATTAAGAATAAGTTTGAAGAATTAGAAGGTACAAAGAATACTATTGCAATAATTAAAGAGAGAAAAGAAAACAATAGTTCTAAGTTCTAACCCTACTTGTGTTGAATAGTAAAGAAAAAAATATATAAAGAAAGAAAAAATTTTCTTGTTTGGTCGAAAGAAATGGGAAAAAGGGAAAAAGGAGGGATGAAGCATCCCTCATAATTCATGTTTTTGAAAATAAAATTAAAAAAAAAAAATTATGAGTCCAAAACTTGATTAAATATATAAAAAAAAATTATCTTGCAAATATATAATACTAATTTTAATCTTTAATTATTTATAAAACTTGTTATTTTGTTAAACCTTATTAAATTCAATAAGAATATAGTAGTAAAAAATATATAAAAATTCTCTTATATTCCTTCTAATCAAATTGTTTTTATTATTAGATAAAGGGAAATTTACTTGGTCCCAATCGTCAAAGGTCCAGCATAAGTAAAGTCACTACATTGCAAAATTTAAATATTAATGCACTAATCGAGGCCAGTAATATAGTAGAACCAATATCCCAAAAGCATTGTTCAATTGACTAAAACGCCCCTCTCTCTACATTTTCACTTGTATTGGTGCAAAATTAAATTATATCATTACAACTCTTAAGTATTTGCAAAAAATGGTACATCTAAATGTCAATCTAATTTCAATTCAGTTTCAGAAAAAAGAAAGAACTAATAATCCATTACAGATAAAATCAATTTAGAAAAAATTAAACTTTTACAATTTCACATATAACAAGTATATCAGTTCGTGTTAAATAAGATGACAGTAACAACTATTAACAACCATGTCAAATTTACAATTTTACTTTATAAATGCATCACTTTTACTTCAAACATGCACTATGTGAGAGTGGTAGTTGTATTGTATTTTTTAATTTAACCACTTCAGACTCAAATTTCGAATGCATGTAATTATTTTAGGGCTAATTGTGCTAACACTCTCTGAAGTTTACTTTATTAATAGACACATATGAAAGTTAATCCATTTTTAAACAATGTCACCCCCTCAAGTTTAGTAAAATTAACGAAGACCCCTTCCTACATCTGACACATGATAAAATGACCTAAATGACCTTTGACTTGTCAACAACCACATCTGAGTGATGGAATGACTTGAATGTCAATTCTAATTACTTTCAATCCCCTCTTTATCACTATATTCGGTAACGGACGCGGTCGTGGTGTAACGGATTCGGACAAATATCGATATAAATTGGTCAAATCGGCTAGTTCATAAGAGTGTGTAACGGTATCAAATCCTTAAAAAATGATTACGAATCGAACAATACATCGCGTATCGATTAATACGGCGAACCATGACCAAACCTCCATTGATGCTCATATAGCTGGCCCAAATTTTCTCCAAGGCCCAACCCCTAATCTTACAATATAAAATATATACATATATATATATGAGGTGTGTGTGTATTTATAACCCGTAATCTATTTTCTTCTCCAATATATATATATCTTATAATCCATCTTCTTCCCCCAAGTATATATAGAGATCGTGGTGAATAACACCACTAAGTTTTGGGCATCGCTTTCGAGGTCAACCTCATCGCTTTCACCGTCAGAGAAATCACATCGTTGTTCTTCTCGTTAGAGTCTCACCATCCCATTGTCGGACAAACCTAGCCTGGGATTGCAATATTCTTTTGTCGTTCTTCTTGTCGGAGCGTCACTGTCAAGTCGTCGTTGGGAACTTCTCTAGCCGTCACTGTGTCTGGTTTGATGGTTGCCTTCGTCGGAGCTGTCACTGGTCGTCGCCATCATCAAAAAATCACGATTTGATCACAAGCTTTGGTTTAGTGGTGTTGGTATCGGTGTCGATGTCGGTGTGGTGGTGGTGTTGAAGTCTGGATCTGTGTATATGTACGTATGTATGTGTTAAGGTGTGAAAATTATGGCTTATGGTTTGTAGAAAGAAAGAGAATATAGGAGCACATATTAACCATAGTGGTAGTGATAAGAGAGATGTGATACTGTGTAATCACCGATGGGTGGAAAGAAATGATGGCGGTGGGTTTAGAGAGATGTTGGCGACCATTATGGTTGAAGTGATTTGGCGGCAACAATTGTGGTTGAGGAAATATGGTGGCAACAGCTATGGTTGAAGAGAGATGGAGGCGACGGTTGTGATTGAGGAAAGATGGTGGCAGCGGTTGTGGTTAAAGAAAGATGGAGGCAGCAGTTGTGCTTGATGAGAGGTGGTGGTAGCGGCATGTGGAGGGAGGTGATGACAACTGTGGTTGATGATAAGAGAGAGAGAGCGGGAGAAGAGAATGGGTGGGCGGCGCTGGGTTAGAATAGTGTGAACAAAAGAAGACCCTAATAACAGTGGACAAAATTGTCATTTTACAGGTTTGAGATATTTTTTTATATTTTTATTATTAAACTGAAATATATATTGAAGGGCAAATTCGTCTTTTCCCACCTTTTAAGGGCCTGTTTGGATCAAATTTTTGACGGGGGTGTCGTTGTTAAGAAATTGATTAAGTTCCATCTAGTTGTCAATATGTCAAGCCTTTGAAGTGTAAGTGTAATTAACAGATTATTTTACAAATAATTGTGCATCATTTTAGTTGAGGCCTCGTCGCCTTTGGTTAAACTTGAAACAAAGATTTAAAGTTTTACAAAAGTGACAAACTTGTAAGGGCGGATCCGTGAATTGTCAATAAGGGTGCAACTTGGGTTGGGTAACCCAAACCCAACCTGAGTCCAACCTAATTTTTCACGGGTTTGGACAATCATTTTTATAATTAGGGTTGGGTTTGGGTTGAAGTGATAACAATCCAAACCAACCCGAACCCAAATTTTAATATTATTTTCATATATATTTTTACTTTTAAATACATTATATATAAAGTTTAAACTATGATTACTTTTTTTTTTTTTTTTTAAATCTTAACTTAATTTATGTTAGCATTTATGAGAATTAATTTTTTTTAAATTTATTTGTAATTTATTAAAAATCTACCAAAAAAAAAAAAAAATCTTTAATCTTCTTCTTGTTTAAGAGTAATTTAATCTAAAACTAATTCAATGTGACGGACCAAGTTTTTCAACCTAGTGCGTCAGTGATGACCCGAAAGTTGACCCGATAACGGATCCGAAATGCAGAAGCAAAAGATAAAACCATAGTCCTTTGAGATATAAATCATCTCTAAGGCACCAATGTGACATTTCATGATGTCACAGAACTTAAGGAGAGCGAAAGAGAAAACTAGAGTTAAAACGGGCAAAATCCATTAATGGAGGGCAAAATGGTCAATTCACAATTGAGAAGAGAAAATTGACTCTAAACAAGTCAAATAAGGTGAATACAACCTAATATAATCATTTCACAACATTTCAAGAGGTTCTAAGAACTTTGGACAAGAATCTCACAAAATGCTCTTCCCCGGTTTAAGCGAAAACTGATATTACCTCACTAAAACGTGAATAACTCCCAGTGTTTGGAATTTGAGAATGGCATTGGTACCATTGGAAAGTTGACTCAAAATTCATGAATTTAGGCCTAAGAATCATCCCATTTGGGTTAGAAATGAAGGAGTTATGCCCTTTTAAAGTTGGAACTTAGTGCTGAAACCCAAAAGAGAGCTGTGCATGTTCAAGCTATTTCGGTCGACCGAAATAAAGTTTCGATCGACCGAAACTCACAGAGACTTACTGGAATCATAATTTTTAAAGTGAGTTTAGTTCGGTAAACCGAATTGAACCATCGGTCGACCGAAATAGGCCATCGGTCAACCGAAATGGCCCTGAAAACTGAAAATGGCTACTGGAATGTGCATTTTACTGTACAATGAGATTACCAAAAGCCATCGGTCGACTGAAACACCTCGAAAACTTGCTGTAAGACTTGTTATGTGCCAAGTGTGTTAAGGTTCAACCCATGCTTCAAATCCCCTTATGTAATGGATCAAAAATGAAAGTTTATATGTGATTTTCAATGAGATTTGAGTATGTGAACATGTCAGCAAACTTCATATGCATATTTGAATGTAAAACAATGGCTCTTAGCCTCATACATGTTCATTACAAGATTTTCATACACCAAACCTCCAAAATTGGTAAAAGTACATTTTTATCGCAAAAGTTGGTGCCAAATGAATACAAGTGGTAAAGTAAACATGCTTGGCCCTTGGCCTCCATACATACATGCTTCAAATGTCAAAATTAAAGACTTAAGTATCATTACATATCAAAGTAGCTACATTAGCCTCAAAAATACCATACATCCATGGTATGCAAAAATATAACATTAAAAGAAAAAAATGCTAAACACTTGCATGTCAATATACAAAAATGTTCCAAATTGTTCATTAGCCTTCAAGGATGACGAGCATCCAAGAACATAGTCTCCTTACCTAAAAAACAACCCAAACCACTAGGGTGAGTAATCAAGTTACTCGTAGGAAGAAGCATATGCGTATACCCTAAAGTTTCAATATCATTCCAAGATCAATATAGACGAATACAAGGGAGCATTTCACTTAACGTCTATGTTCAAGGTGTTCTAAGGGATCATCTTAAGCTAACTTAAATATTCCTTAGCAACACATATCAATTTCAATGTACTTAACAACATCAATTCGCCAATACAAAAATCACAAGTTACAATTAAGCATTAGTTGTCAATTTGGAATTTAATGCGAAATCAATTAGTAAAATACTTGGACATCCCGTCTCGGATTAAACCAAGATCAAAATGGTTATTTCGGGCATTAACCCGTTGGGAAGACCACCTTAATGCGCACTATCTCAATTGAGGAGAACTCATACCTCCCGCACTAGAGCCAAACTCTAGCCATATCATTTGTAACAATGTCCCAAGATAATCCAAAATCACAGTCAAGTTCAAAACTCATACATAATATTAAGGCATATATACTACCTTCCATGCACATGCATTTTGAAACCATACAAATCATGTCTTAGAGTTCCAAGTCTAGAATGACATAATAAATGACAAGTCTTTAACATGATATAATGTGCAAAACAATACTACCAACTTATCAATTTAAATTATGCCTCAACAACAAGCTTTATACACCAAATCTTAACATTTTAACAATAAGCTTCTAAAATAATCACAATTATTATCAACAAGATTATAAAATTATCACCACCATAAATATAACAATTCAAGTCAATAGGAATTGTATATAATATTAATAATTCTACAAGAGCTCTATATCACTACCACATGTGAAAAATACTAGAATTTAACATACTACTAAATTATAAGTTTATACATATCACACATGCTTAAATCAATAGACCCTATGTCAAGAAATGAGGGTTTCCTATAATATGCAAGACTATAATATTAAAAGTATGTACACAATATATATTAAATCCCAAATATTATAAAACACTTAAAATATAAATATACTATATAAACATACTACCACCCCTACCTCAATAGAGAATTGAATCTCTATAATCCAAGCAACTAAGCTCAAAATAAAAAACAAGCTTAGGGTTAATGAAGAGGAGAGCAAGAGGAATTTTTTGTGTTCCAAGGTTTTTTGGTCTAAGGTGAGTGGAAGAAAGCCAAAAATGAAGTCAAATCTACTAACCAAGCTTTTCTCCAATGGTGGCTAGGTTAGTGTTTTGAGATGAAGCAAAAATGAAAAAGATGAAGATGGAAATGGTGAGTGGAGGATCTAGTATTCCTCCATTCATTATGTGCTCTAACATTACCTCACACACACACACAATGCAAGACTAAATTGTGAGCCTACACTTATCACAAATCAATGGCTCCTTCATAGGCTTAATTCTAAACCTACACTTGTCAACCATCTAAGCCAACAAGTGCACCAATCATAGGTCAATAAGTGGGTGAATCTCCACTCTCCAAATGTCAAGAGATTATACATTCAAGTCATTCCACCCATTGCCAACAAGTGGCACCATGAGAATGTGACACTTGTCACATTTTTTAAAAATTACAAAAAGGTCATTTTTCAAAATATCTTACAAATAAAATTGCAAAATGGTTCCTAATACGAAAATTAATTATTTTACATAATTACACTAAAACCCCAAAAATCAAGAATAATTATAATAAAGTATGTATTTATGCCTTTTATGAAAAAGTAAGTAATTAGAATGTATTTTCTACAAAAGTAAAAATTCTAATATCATGGAAATCAAATATCATTAATGCATGCAAAACCGGAATCAAATCCGAATACAACAAGTGAGGTTATGCAAGGAAAAATAATAAACGGAAAAAGACAAAATAGGAAAAAGACGAAAAAAGAAAATCACTGAAAAAGGAAAAGGAAGAAAAAGACCGGGTCATTACATTCAAGATCATATTAAATTTTCGATATAAAGAGTAGTCATATGAATAACCTGAATTAACCCGAAATTTTAACTCGAAATCTAAGCTCGAGTTGCAAGCCCGAATTTAAAAGTAGAAGATATGTTGGGTTCGGGTTGAGTAGTTAAAGTTAATGATAGGGTTAGGGTTGAGCTTGGGTTTAACATTTCATATGGTGGGTTAGGCTCAATTTATACTTCAAACATGCTCGAGTTGCAACCCTAATTGTCAATGGGGTGGGTTAATATTAAATATAAATTTAGTAGACTTGGACTTATTTGTGTGGACTAATATTTGGGTCGCTTAATACTAGTAATTTTTTTTTTATTTTTTATTTTTTATTTTTGTGGGGTGGGGCTCAAGCCCACCCCTAGATCCGCCCTTGCATACTTGCATGTCTGTATTAAATATTGATACTCCTTGAATACTCATGATGACTACGTGTTCGATCCTTTCTAAATAGCACGTATTTAATACTTCGAGCATGTATTTGACGTTTCTAATATACTTCATAACACATTTTAAATAAGTTTTAAAGATTAAAACATAACTTCTCTATCAATAATATTATAATATAATTATTAAAAAAAAGTTCAATTTTTAAAGTATTGAGATATATATCACAATTTATTTGAAAAAAATATTAAGATATATCATGGTTTAGTACAAAATTTATCTATCTAAAATATGCAATAAACTCTTATTTTGTTTGTTAATCATACCGCTTTATAAAAAAAATGTTAGTAAGTATTATTTAAATTTATCAATCATGCATATATATGTATATATATTGATTTTTATACATATCTAAGTTTATAAATATACATATATTGTTGTGTTATTGCATATCCTTATCATATTCTTTAAGAATTTATTGTATCATGATATCCATATCATATCATCTGTATATATGCTTCATAGGTGATGATTTAGAGTCTTAGAGATGATTGGGGATAATTGTGTTTATGTGTTATGAAATCCTTATTTATTTATATTTAATTGTTTCTTTATCTAAAACATATTAATAATTATATTTAGATTCATATTATTATAAAAAAATTTGATTAAAAATATACTTTATATATATATATATATATATATATATAATTTTTTATTTTTTATCCCATTCATACGATAATTGTATTTTTTTAAAAAAAATAAATTTATCAAAATATTGTAGTAGGTGTATCAATTTGTATCTTGTATCTTTGCTTCATAGTAAGATAATAAACTTCCAAATGATGAACATGTTCTTTTTGAATATAATGGTACAATTGTTTACAGTTTGTAAAATGGCAGAAAAATATTATTTGATCGACTCCGGGTATGTCAATCAATCGGGTTTCTTGGCGTCAATGGTACCACTTCCAAAAGTATCGTAGAGCTTCTCGATAACCCTGAGGTAGAGAGAAAATATACAATTACAAACACTCGTCTTTGCGAAATATCATTGAGCGTTGTTTTGAGATGCTTAAGATGAGATTCCCCATCTTGAAGCAAATGTCCCCATATAAGTTTAAAGCTCAGGTTGTTATTGTTTTAGCTTGTTGCACACTTCACAACTTTATAAGAAATGAGGCGCAAGTAGATGCAATATTTGATGATGCAACTGTGGAGGCGATGATAGATGAAATATTTGAAGATGATAATGACAATGTTCAGGTTAATGTGTCGTAGTCTCGCTTGCGACCAATGGATATTTTACGTAATCATATTGCAAATAATATATGGATTGCAATTCACCACCCTTGAAATTGCATTTAGATGTTTATCATGTTTGGATAACTGTAATAACTACTTTACTTTAATTATTTGTTAGTATTTGGATAGCTGTAATAACTACTTTATTTTAACTCTCTTTTACGATTTCGATAAATGTAATAACTTGTGGTAACTATATTTAAACTTTTTTTTTATGATTTGAATAACTGAAATAACTTGTATATGCAGTCATATATGAGATACAAGGCGACGAGCTACCTTGTGCATGTGGAAGGGGTCGAATGAATCTTTATACGGCTGGAACTTTAAAGAATTATAGACGTTCATTCTATAGATGTCCAGTTTGGGGGTATACAATTTTATTTGCATTAATAATTTTTTATACATACATCTTATTGTCACAGTGGCGTTTATAATAATATACAAGTCTTTGATATTTTAGTCACATGCTCGTGCATTTATATGATTGGATGACATGCACCAACGTCTGTAAGTGGGTAATTGTGTGGAGTAAGAGTTAAATGATGTAGTTGCTGTTATGCAAGTTCAACAAAATCGACAAAACTACATTATCTATGGTGGTTGTTGTTGTCTTACTATAACTATATTATTTATGTTATTGCTTATATTGTTGTTGTTGGTTATTGTGACTGTTGATAAATGATGTAATATATTAGTTCAATTTTACTTCATGAACTTTTATTGTGCCTCTTGACAAATGATGTAATATTTATGAAAGTCATGTTTGTAATATCTTCAAACTCATGTAATGTGTAATATGTTGAAAGTTTATTTTAGTTCGATATTGAAACAATGTCTTCTACAATTGTCAAAACAATATGCTGCATTAATAGGTTTTACAATTTAGAATATATTTTATTGGTTTTTATAGATTCGTTAATAAACTAAAATAATATACACACACACACACACACACACACACACACACATATACATATATTAAAAGTTATATTAATTGTATATTAAAATTATACAATAATTAAATTTTACTTTATATTTAGTAAAGTTATAAATAATGTATTGATGAAAACATTATTTACCAAACATATTTCATGTTTTTATTTTATTGATTATGGTTACACTTTCACTCTGCCAAACATATTTTGTTCTTATATTTCTTGAAACAAAATACCTTACCAAACATGTTCTACCATGTTTCTGTTCCAAAATTCTCATTGCAAATTTTCGTCGCTAAACATGTTTTGTTCTCATCTCAGAATAAAATATTACAAAACACTTAACCCGTCTTGCCTTTCGTATCTGTTGGGGTAGTCAGCCAATCCATTTTGTTCTGTTCTAGACTAAAACAAAATACTACAAAACACAACACTTTCCAAACGGGCAATGTGGTGTTCTGAGATGAGAACAAAACATATTTGGGACGAAAATTTGGAGTGAGAATTTTGGAATAGAAATTAAATTTTTTTTTGGATGATTAAAATAAATTAATTACAGAGCTTGATTAGTTTGTAAAACAAGAATTACAAGGCTTGATTAGTTGATTTGGAAAAAAAATTAAAACAAAACCCATACACACAGGTTAGCAGTTGCAGAGAGAGAGGGGGCAAGCTTGAGAGTTGAGAGAGAGGCTGAAGCTTGCGAACGGCGAACCAGAACTGGAACAGCAGCTGATGGAAACTGAAAGATATGGATTTTGATTTTTTGAACAATCTGAAATGATATGCCGATATGGGGGTTTTGATATAGGTAATAGGTTTTGAACTTTTGATTCTTGCAGACCGATACATAAACTGAAATATATGGGTTTTGAACTTCTGATTCTTGTAGATTTTGTAGTTTGCAGTTGCATAGAGAGAGAGAGGGGGCAAGTTCAGAGTTGAGAACGAGAATAGAGATGGAGGCGGGTTTTGAACTTTTGATCCTTGTAGATTTTGTAGTTTGCATTTGGAGAGAGAGACATGGAGACTAAGGCAATTGGGAGGCTGAATAGAAATGGATTTGCCTTAAAAATGGATTTGCAGAGTTGAGAATGAGAATAGAGATGGAGGCGTTTGGGAGGCTGAAATGATTTGCCCAAAAAAAAATTTATTATTAACCCAGCTACAGTAAAAAAAATGGGCCTAGAACAACATAGAACACCAAATTTTGTTTCAGCTTTTAGGCCAAATAATTGATTTATTTTGAAAGTATTCTGGTACTGTTGAAAACAAAACAAGCTGGCCCAAACATGTTTTGTTCTTAAAATGGACTATTATAGCGGGTCTGGAGCATTACAAAACACATGGGAACACTTTCCAAACAGGCACTAAATAGTCTTGACAGTTTGGTAAATTATTTTATGCTAACCGGGATTTTGACCATATATATTGGAAATTTTGCCAAGATAAATAGTAACAAATATTTGGAAAAAATAAAATTCCTTAGATAATTAACCAATTTATTCCTAATTAAATGGGAGGACAAATTCGTACTTCAATTCAAAAGGGTAATATCGGTAACCCAACCCATAAAGGGTTTAGAGAGGGTTTGGCCAAACAAGTCACAAAAATCCCTGCCTGCCTTCCTCTCCAAGTTCATCTATGGCGGTTCACACCGGTTAAACTAAACATAAAACTAGGTCAAATAGAGACACAAAGGACCAACCTTTTGCAGTCGATGCACAAAATCAGTCCCCCAATGTTGAAGGCCTTATCGTCTTCGTGTTTACAAGGAGGTCGATTTCGCACTGCAACATCGACTTTACATTGTACCATTCGTCATGGAAATGAGTTGAACTCGCCGCTACTCCGAGCCTTGGGTTCACTCAGAACCTCGAATCGGCAAAACCCTAATTTATGTCGGAGAGTGTTTTTCTGTTCGGATTCTAAAGATGGGTCCGACTCCACGGCCGAGGCCGGGACCGAGCTTAAGAAGGTCGAAGTCGAAGGCGAAGAGACTGATTCGAAATCTTCATCGGCCATAGTTCCTACCATGTTCAGACCTGAAGATTATCTTACGGTTAGCTTCACTAATATATGTATATAAATGTATATCTATTCTTTTAATGTTATGTTTTATGTTGGTCTGATATAAAATTATCTCAACTTTCAAGTTAGTCGAATGTAAAAAAATAAAAAAAGAAAAAGAAAAAAGCAATATTCAAAATTATGATTTTTATTTTTATTAAATTTACACAACCTAACCTGGGCTAGTAATCTTTTCCATTTTCTGTTACCAAAATGTTTTTTAAACTTTGGTTTTTAGTCCGAGGTAGTTGGTGGAGGCCACTGAGTTAATCTTTATAATCAATCATGTGTGTTTGATTCTAAATACTATCTATTTGTGTATTGCATTGGTGTTATTTTAGAAACAATCTTCTTGTATGAATGACAAAGGTATATTGGTTACCTGTTCTACAATCTACACAAATGGAGTCTGTTTTGGTAGTTCAGAAAGAAAAGTTTGTAGCTTTGACAAAAGGCTTTGTGCTACTTTAGGATGATACTCTCATGGCATATTAATATGATATTGTTATCCATCTGTATATGTTTATTTTTTGAAACAATGTATGCGAAGAAATTTAATTGGGCTGAAGTGGCTGTTATAGTAATACTTGCTCCTGAACTTTTTTTTATGTCAATGTTGATCAGTAATGGACAAAGATTGTGACTTGGGACAGCTTTATGAAAGTTCATTCATTTGGGTGGATGGAGAGATATTCTGGTCATCTTTGAGTTGAATCTGATTCAATATCTTTTCTATGGGAAAAAATTTGTCAGTAGGAACTAGAAAAAAGTATGAGACATCTTTAAGCAATGATAAAGGGAAAAGAAAATTGAGGAAAAACATAAGCAATAATGAAAACAATATTACAGAACAAGAACAAATGCTTTTGAAGTAATATGTAATTCCCAAAGTTGTGCATGGTTAATGCTCCCATCTTCATTAGAATCTGATAATTAATTTAAGTCTCTAGGCTACTGATCAATGATCATATCTTTTGGAAATTTTTGGGATACCTGTTTTTTTAGAAGTAGAGAAGTGAGAGAGGTTTACTTCTTTATTCTACACTCTGGAAGTGCTGGATGTTGGATAAAAGGTCTAGAAAGAGATGGGAAAATGCATTTCCTTCTTGATGTTTTTATTTATTTATGAAACGTTTGATGTTCCATCATCCCAGTCCTTGTAAATATGCAACTATGGGATAAAGTAGCACATTTTCATGATTGAGCTCCTCTTTAGCCACTAGTTCTTGAGAAGCAGCATATATAGAAGGCTATGCTTCTTGGAGGAAGTATTGGCCTTGCTTCAAAGGATGGATAATATTGAGGATTTAATAACAAAAGGAGCTCCAAAGAGTTTGGTGATAGTGCCACATTTAAGCCTAAACAAATGTTGAAAGCAAGGAAAATGTATAGAAACAGAGATATCACTTCAGTACAATTCTTTCTGGCATTTGCTCTTTTATTCTGCCGAATGTTGCTTCTGGTAAAGATAGAAAATTCATAATCATAGGCAATGCTTTTTCAATAGAACTTGACGTGTCTTCCTATTTGCTGAATTAAAATATCAGCTGTTAGGAAAAGTTTGAATCATCGTAACAGTTTGGTGTTGAGATGGGAATACGTAATATGTATAGCAATACACAATGTAGTTATACAAGGAAATGCACAGTGCAAATGGATATTACTTGCAGCCCTCAAAAATCCATAGTTGAGAAATTAGAATTTCCATCATCATCATATTCAATCAATTCAATCAGAGCATAAATACCATGATTACAAATTCTATTTCCAGCATTCCTTGAAGTGGGAGAGGGGAAATTCTTCTATTCAAATCTATCTGATTAACTATCAAATAATTGTTGTTTTGGGGGGGGGGGGGAGGTGGTCAATTGCTTTCTTTCGTTGTTGCAGGTAGTTTAAATTTTTGGTAATTTTTATTTTAGTGTGCTCTTTTCTTTACTTGAGCAGGTTTTGGCGTTGCCATTGCCACATAGACCATTATTTCCAGGATTTTACATGCCAATTTATGTGAAGGTACGTTATTTCATCAGTCTGCATTTAGTTTTTTATTATTATTTATTTTTATTATTATATTATTATTTTTGAGAATCTTATCTCTGAGTTTATTAATTATAAGACAGTAGTATTTTTTTTTTTTGGTTTCTACTATTAGTGTATACTCCATGCTACCTGATTTGTTTGTTCTACTGATGACCTCTAATTCTAAACTGGTTAAAAAAAGCCGCTGGTGCCACTTTTGTAGGACTGCTGAAGGATAAAGTGTTGGACATAAGTCACATAATATGGGTGCAGAGTTCCTTAGGAGGCACATTTAATACCCAACTATCTCAATGAATTTGGAATTTAAAGTTTAAGGCAGTATAATACCATAAATAGAAGAAACTTTAGTTATGCTTTGTGTTATTTTGCGTCATTGATCTTTTCTTTTCCAGTTTGAATCGCACAATGGTTTTAGTTTTTTCTGAAAATCACTTCTTAAATAAGCTCTGAGTTCCATTGGCTCATGAAAACTTTAAACAATCTACTTCAACACGGTGAAGATTTTCTATAATAGGTTAGGTTGATGGTTCTGTGATCAATGTGCTTTGTGATTTTGGCCTCATCCACTGCGAGTGATTTGACTAAATATAAAAGTAAAAGAAAAGTCATGGCTAGTTGCAGTTTTTTTTCCTCCCATAAATGAATATTTTGGTGGAGAAATGTTGTGTTTATGGATTCTTTTGCCTGTTTACTTACTCCCAAACAGGATCCTAAATTATTAGCAGCCTTAGTTGAAAGTCGAAAAAGACAAGCTCCATACGCTGGAGCTTTCCTTGTTAAAGATGAACCAGGGAGTGATGCTGGTGTGGCTTCTGGTTCGGACACAGAGAAAAACGTATATGAACTCAAGGGGAAACAGTTATTAAACCGCCTTCATGAAGTTGGTACACTGGCCCAGGTATCTAAAATTTTGCAATTGTTTGACTAGTATGTGGCATTAAATTAATAGATTATCTTAAAATGTGGTGTAATGGATGCCTATTCACGATTAATGCTTTTTAATCTTTAATGTGATAAACCAGATTACAAGTATTCAAGGAGACCAGGTAGTCCTCATTGGTCATAGGCGACTGCGAATAACAGAGATGGTGAGTTGGAGTTCTGCTTACTGTCATGAGAACTTAACACTTAAATTCTTATATCTCTATACATGCATTTTGTTGAACTTTTCTAATTTTTTGCAAGATATACCTAATTTCTAAATGATGCAAAAATTCCTAGACTAAAATAACTGCCTTGTGTTCAGGTCAGCGAGGATCCTCTCATGGTCAAAGTCGATCATCTCAAGGCATGCCAGTAGTGTATTTATAAATTTTATACTGGGTGGTTATCTTTAAGCTCAATTAACGGTTCACTGTAGGTAGTAGATTACTTTGCAATGCTTTCTATCATTCGGCTGTTCTCTATGTTGCAGGATAAACCATATAATAAGGATGATGATGTTGTAAAGGCAACATCATTTGAAGTTATATCAACCCTGAGGGATGTTTTGAAGACAAGTTCCCTTTGGAGAGATCATGTTCAAACGTACACGCAGGTGTAGTCCTCTTCACAGGTTTTTTCGGGTTGTTTTCCTTTATGTTGAATAGTTTTAGTTTTTATTAATATTAAATCTTCAAATTTTTTGAAATGTGTTGTGTTTACTGGAACATGTTTTTTTTTTTTTTTAAGTGAATCTCTTAAGTTACGAGCTCCCTCAGAGTTGGGTGGAGTTATTTATTGCATAGTATCAATTGCTTGGTATATATGCTTTCACAATATTAGTAGATAGATAAATAAAAACCAATCTGTTAAAACCTGTGTCATGGTGCTAATTTTAATCAAATATGATAATTTCTTTTTTGATTCTAAAATCACATTTGTATTCAATGTTTCTAGTTGCTTTAGTTCTTGTGAAATCAGAAATGAAGAAAGAGCAAGAGGATTATGAGGAAGGAGAAATGATAATGTTTGTGAAAGATTCGGTTTGTATGACAACCTGCTGTTTTCTGGTCTCTTAGATCACAGGATGCCAACCTTAGATACATACAAATGAAGCTAAAAATTGGAACAGTGGAAGAATTGAATGTAAACTGCACAAGTAAATTAGAATGAGAAGTTTATAGCCTTGGAAAGGAAGTTTTGATGCATATCTGCCTAATTTTTAAGTGGTCTTCTTCTTAGCGGCTCTAGGGATTGTGTAGAGATCTGGTGGTGAGTCTATTGACCTGGAACTGTCATAACATCATACTTTATGATATTTGCCTAATGTTTTATCTATATACCTGCAAACAGATTTGTGGTATTGCGACATTAGCACCTCAATTAAAACCAATCTTAAGATTCCCTAAACATATTGCTTCAACTACCTGGGAAAGCATCTCACTAAGAGCTTCCATCATTAGGATGAAAATGTACAGAAAGAGGTTCCCCTTCTTGGGACCTCTCAAACTTCTGAAAAAACCCCGTGGTGATTCATCTGAAGAATAAAACAGACTGCCATGTAGGTAGACGCCTCTATTCACTTCCTCCGCTTGTATGCAAAAACCATACGTTCCTTAAAATTTGGTATAAAGCTTAAATGCATATGCTCACACACCACCTTATAAAAGAAGAAGAAAAAAAAAGAAGCCGCAGAATAAAATGAGATAATTTCATCATATTATTTTTTATTTTCTTAATGACCTGAACTTTTGAGAAATTTGTTGTCGCAAGGAAAACAAATGGAGTGATAGCGTCAAAAGAGTTCCCAACAAAAGAACTATGTTTTTGGTCTTGAAGCTTAGTGAGAATTGTGATGTTTTGAAGTACATGGAAACATATAATCCTAAGCCATAGACTAGCTGCTGGGAAAGAAGTTAATATGTGTGCTCTTCCCCTATTTTATAATGTTAATATATATACTACGCAGCCTATCTGGTTACTATGTTTTATTAGGCGACCTCACCTCATGTGCAGAGTGCAAACAATTGGATTTTTACATTTGGAGCTGTAGTTTTTCTCTTTATGTAGATAATGCGTTCCTACCTCCATGCGAGGATATACTCAATGTTTGAGTCCCCAATTGAGTAAGCTTTGGATATTTTGTGTTAAAGAAATGAATGTTTTTTAGCAAGAAAGTGTGTATTATACATGTACCTGTGTAGTGATGTATTTTGTTAACCAATGACCATAATCAATTTGATTGACTTTTATATTCTGATGATTAAAGTTCTTGTTCTTTCCTTTCCCTTCAATTTTTGCAGCATATTGGCGATTTCAATTATTCAAGGTTAGCAGATTTTGGAGCAGCAATATCTGGTGCGGAGAAGTCACAGTGCCAACAAGTGCTTGAAGAGCTAGATGTAAGGAACATGTTACATATCTAGATTTTGATCAATGAACTTTTTTCCCTCTTTCTTTCTCCTTGAAATAAGATTCTGGTCGATTGCTTAATTTCACAAGTTCAGAGTTCATTAATTTAAGCCTTGTTTTGTTGAACTGTTATAGCATGACTTTATTTGAGAGAATTTTCTTCTACTCTTATTGTTTGCCTGAGGAAACTATTAGAGTATTAGGCATTAAATTACGAGCATTGATGAGCATAAGAGATAGGTTTGGAGTTATTTATTGGGCACAGGTTCTAAGTAAATAAAAAATAAATAAATAGATTTCATTCGGTTTATCATCTTTGAGCTTATGAGATGCCATTTCAAGCATGGGTATTCCTTGGAAGTGTTTTTCGTATGATATGTCTATATTGATGGAAACATCTCTTCTTTGGTTGTTAGGAGTTGGGATCTCATTGTTGTTTTATTAGCTCTGTGTTTATTGCTAAGTTACTGCTGGAATGAAAGCTATAAGGGCATTTGTCCGGTTAGGAAGATGAAGTAAGAACTGACTTCTAGCTTACAAGATGCATTTTTGAGTATGGTGTTTGATGGAAGAGAGTGTTCTTTTCTTTTGTTGTGAGGACTTGGGGACTCTGTGTTGTTTTATTAGCTCAGATTTCTTCTGCTAATTTACTGCTGGATGATATAAAAGCTATAAAGTCGTTTGCCCAGTCAGGAAGATGAAGCCTGAGCTGGTGTTTGGGGATTGACTGGATGACTCTCTCTCTTTGTGGTGAAAGAAGAAGAAGGGAGATTTTTTATTTTTTGATAAGTGAAGAACAAGGGAGATTGTGGTGGTCTAGAATATTTACAAGGTCAATGACTTAAGTTGGTTGGGGCAATGGAGAGTCTTCCTTGGCAGTTAGCTTTAGAACGTAGTTCTACAGAGGGTGCTATCTGAAGGAGTGAAGTAATTGGAAATTATTATGGAGGGAAGGCTATAGAGTTGAAGCGTGAAACATCCCTTTTGTGAGGAAGGGGATGGCAATTGAAGTAATGCGTCAAATGGATCATCTCAAGCCAAGAGGATTGACCTAAATATTGTTTAGTGCAATGTTAGTTGACAAGTGTGAAAAATGCGGTTTCGGGTTTTAGAGCAGCCGCTCTTTTGCAAATAATGCCAAAGGTTAGCCTGAGAGGCTTCGAATCGTATCTTGTGCATTGGTTGAATGCATGGTTGGTCATTATTATTTTCCGTATATATATTCGAAAGTTCAAACAAGCACACACACCCACTCACTATATGTATTATGTCTACACTGAGACTTGAACACTCAACCTCCCCCATTTGGGGAGGAGAGTTTATACCATCTAGGCTAGTGCCACTAGTTATTATTTTCCATATTGCTGGAGATAGAATGATGAAAGGGACTGGTATGGGATGAACTGATTCGTTAGAGGAGTTGGATTGAATTATTTGCTGTGGGGTCTTTCCTTAAAGCTCTTAGGGAGGAAATGAAGGTGTTTTTCTAGTGAAGCACAACCGAAACAAGTTTGCAGCCCTGTTATGTATGGTCATTTGGGATAAAATTCTTTTCAGAGACCACCTTATTAGTAAAAATTTGGTGATTATTAGTAGATGTTGTATAGGTGAAGCAGTGGGAGAATTGTTTATGTTTTCTGCTTTTGGTATCTGTTCAGTGTTTTATCTGGTGGATGATCTTCGGTGGAAGTACGTGACGGGTGGCTGAACCCTATCCTGCCCTGTTTAAAAATATCATGTCCCAACCCCGTTGAAGACTTGTCCCGTGAGGGGGCATGGTATGAGAGCAAGGAAGGTCCTGTGTCACGGTCACCTTGATTATTAAATTGAAACATGTGTTGGACCAAAAGAAGGCCACACATGAGGGTAGCGTGTTGAAGGATTTTAAATATTAAATTTTAAGCTTTTAGAGTAGATGGTTGTTAACTTATGTTATATAGATCTACATATAGAAATATGTGTGTAGCTATATGTAGAGACAGGATTCTGATCTGAGTGTTTTTATGGAGATCAGAAAGTTGATCGGTGATTGATATCATGATCTGATCAGATAGTTCTCCATAGATATGGTATTGTGTGTGTGTGTGTAGATATATATATATATATATATATATAGAGAGAGAGAGAGAGAGAGAGAGAGAGAGAGTTGTCCATAGATATTAAGATATATATATAGAGGGACTAAAAGGTTGGAATGGCGCGGCTGGAATAGTTTATCGAAGGAGTATGGCCATTAGGCTGTGTGGTAGAGCGGGGAAGAACACAACAAACCCAAGTTCAAAGAACTCTCTAGAGAAAAGTAAAGATGTATTGCGTATATATAAAAAATATATATATAAGGGTGTTTAAGGAATACAAAATTAAAATGAGGGTATATATGTAATTTTATATATAATCCAGGTAGGGCGGGGCTGGTTATCTAAATATCTGTGCTTGCCCGGAACCTGGTTTGGGTTAAACATTATGATCCCTGGTTGCTCGTAGGTTTTGGAAGGATGGGACTTGGCATTGACTCGTAGGTTTTCTCGTCTGTTAATAATTACCGCAACTAGGCAAGCTATGGTTGTTGACTATTATCGGCTTGATAATGGGAGGAGGACTTGGGACGTGCTGTTTCGTTTCATGATTGGGATCTTATGGAGGTTACGGAGTTCTTGGCTTTGCTCTATAGTCAAGTGGTGGAGGGTGTGGGTATGGATGAGATGGTTTGGGTGGGTACCCCGAGAGGGGCTTTTGAGGTTGGGTCTTTTTATCAGAGGTTGTTAGAGACCACACATGCTTCTTTCCCGTGGAAGGCAGTTTGGAGGACGAACGCCCCATTGAAGGTGGCCTTCTTTGCTTGGACAGCCGCACTTGGTAGAATCCATCCCCTTGACAATCTTAGGAGGAGACGTCACGTAGTGGTGAACTGGTGCTACATGTGTAAGCAGTTGGAACTCCCCATTGAAGGTGGCCTTCTTTGCTTGGACGGCCGCACTTGGTATTATCCTTACCCTTGACAATCTTAGGAGGAGACGTCACGTAGTGGTGAACTGGTGCTACATGTGTTAGCAGTTGGGAGAATCTGTGAACCATCTTCTTCTTCACGGCCCAGAGGGATATTTGGTCTATGTTCTTGGTTGTGTTTGGCATGGCCTAGGTTTTTTCGGAATCCATTGTGGATTTGCTTGAGACTTGGTGAGGGTGTATAGTGGAGAGCCTAGTCAAAGAGGCTTGGAGGGCCACTCCCATTTGTTTATGGCGCGAGATGAGTAGAAGAACTTTTGATGGAGAGCAATCTCCAATTTGGTCATCAGATACAACATGCTCTCTTCTTTATTTTTTTTGGGGTTTTGGGCGTAATTGTAAATCTTTGGGGGATCTTTTGGAGTTTGTGGATAGCTTGAATTTTTAGTGTCACCTTGGGCGTCCTTTGTATTCTTTCGGGTTTGCTCCCCTTCTTGAGTTTCTTTAATGATATCTTACTTATATAAAAAAATATATATATAATCTCATACCACCCGTGACCCGTTTAATGGCATACAATCCCGGCCTATTTGGAGTAGGACGGGGTTGGAATCCGCTGGGCTGGGCCAAATTGCCACCGTTTTTCATTATACAATGGAAGGAACATGATTGCAGAATGTTTGAAGAGGCTGAATTCCCCTCTATGGATTGGAAAGTTTTTCTTGAAGTATTATTTATCTATGTTGTTGGCCATGGGGAACACCAACAGAAAGTTGTAACAGTAAGATTTTATTCATTAATCATTTAGTGGTGGGTGAGCAATCCCTTAATAGATTTTGCATGGATCAGAAGAATGCTGGGACTGTATCCGGTACGATTTTAATCGTTAATCAGTTAGTGGTGGGTGAGCAATCCCTTGATAGATTTTGCATGTATCAGAAGAATGCTGGGACTGTTTCCATCTTTTACATCTCTTAAATTCATAGAATCTGTCCTTTTGTTTTCACTCCCTTTGGAGTGAGTGAGGCTATGTCGTCATTAAAGACTTGAATTTGTTGGATTCTTGTACGTGGAGTATGATTTTATGAAATTATTATTATTTTTTGGTGCACATGGGGCTTGTCCCTTCTATATTTTCTTTCGAAAATAATATATATCTATGTATATGTACAGAAAAATCATATTCCACAAAGCATTTATAAATATATTTAGATATTTATAGATATAAAGAAAAAGTTTGTTGTATAAAGCACAATGCAGTGGCATAAATGATCACTGTGCTATGCAATGTGTTTCTTACATTTCACTGCAAAACGATGTTCCTCGACATATATATATATATATTTGTTGTTGTTTTAGAAATAGCATTGAGAAAAACTATAGGTTAGTCTCTTTTTGGCCCTATTATTATACTCCTATCCTTTTGGACATCATGTAAAAAGTTTCAACCCGATGGTTAATTTAGAATGAATCCTGTAAATAAATTTATTGGCAAAAACTACTTGTTAACAATGAGGGGAATAGTCTTCAGAGACCAATTCACTTAATTTTTTTTTTTTTTTGTAATTACTTATGTATAGAAGGATTAGGCATCCTTCAACAAGAAACAAAAAAGAAAAGAGACAGAGAGATCTGGCCTCAACACAACTGAAAAAAATCTCGTAAAAATGACACTAAAGGAACAGCTTATCTAGTTTAAATGTATGCGCAACAGGTATATTTGCAGAGATATCTGTTTATTGTTTGGTTTACCTTTGATTGTGAGTATGATTGGAAACCTTTCCAAGCAATCATTTTTTATTTAGTGCGGAATGTAATACCAATATTTACTCTATAAAAAATGCATTATCATATTTTTTTTATGTGATTATAATATTGTATTCTTGTAACTCTGCAATTTTTCGAACTCAGGTCTATAAACGATTGAAACAGACTTTGGAATTAGTGAAGAAAGAAATGGAGATCAGTAAGATTCAGGTATGTTACAGCTAGTGTTTTTTTTTTTATGTTAGAGCTCTTTGTTTTAGTTGATTGCACATTTGATTTTTTTACCATTCTGGATCTTATTTTAGGAATCAATAGCAAAAGCAATTGAAGAAAAAATAAGTGGTGAGCAGCGCCGTTACTTGTTGAATGAGCAGCTTAAGGCCATAAAGAAGGTGTGTGGCTGTATTGTTCTATTCTTTCATGTTACATGTTTATGTATCTATGTACAATATTGTCATTGCATCTCCACAAGCTGTGTTCAATATGCTATTAAGTAATCTATTCCAACGAGCTTGATGAATCTTTAAGTTGGATTTTAGATCAAGTTCCTTTTCTTCTATTTTAACTTTTTAAGCCTTATTGATTGTTGATACATATATTCATTTTCCTTGTTGCAGGAACTGGGGTTGGAGACAGACGACAAGACAGCACTTTCTGGTTAGTTATCTTTTAATTTATTTATGTCAAATTTAGTCGATAGTTTAAATTTTCCTTTTCTCTAGGCTGTTGGTACTTGTACAAGAGGTGTCTGCAACACCTACTTGTGTTATTGAGGTCTGATATTGTGTTTTCTAATAAGCGCTTGCAAATAACTGAAGGCCATCCTTTTATTTATAAATGATAATGGACGAAGGTGTCTCGTTTGTTACTTCTATATCATAATGGATGGTTGGGGTGTATGTATTTGAGAGGGATATTGCTACACAAGATAGTGTTAATTTTTGTGTGAAGTAATATGGATTTTAATGATTTTTTGAAGTTAAGACTCCTCTAATACTAACGCCATTCACACGGCGAGCTTGCAATGTGCGGCATGGCAACTAAAGGTGCCTTCCTGGTGTATTTAATTTAATAATCACTCCAAGCTTAAGTTGAATAAATAGTAGGGCTGTCAAACAAAAAACTGCTTGAGCTTGGCTTTTATGGATTTGCTCAAACTCGTTAGTTAATGTAGCCAAGTCGCCCAGAGCTCAATAAAAGTTGGTATATAGAAGTGACCTGTGCTTTGTCAACTCCATACTTCACTTGGCTTGGCTCAGTAACTCTTTATAAGAGATTGGATAGTCTTTCACCTGGTTTTAACTTGGAATGAGAAGTATAGAATACCCGTAGGCTTAGTTCTACAAAATAAGGACAGAGATGTGTACTTGACTTCCTTGACCAAATATATTGGATCTTTTCTTTTTGTGGAAGAAAGTTGAGGACATTTGAGTGATGGAGATTTGTACACGGTTGTATGAACCATTTGTATTAAATATGTGTGTATCCTTTTCTTTCTGGAAGAAAGTTGAAAATGTCCCTTTGTTTGAGAGTTTTTTTATTTTTTATTTTTTATAGAAGGCCTTTGGCAATCGGCATTGTCATTGTTTTCTTATATCCATATTTAAGTGCCATGTTTCTTTTATCCAGTGATTAATTGAGTCAACCTGCACATTTTTGGTTACTTTCTCGAGCTGAGCTTGATCATGGTTGCTGAATTTTTAATGAGCTCATGCCAAACTTAAAACATAGTTTGAGGCCAACCAAGTTAACCTTGAACACCTGATCTGGGGCTTCTTTTATCTTTATACCCCTATAAAAATTGTGTTCTGTCATGGTTAGAACTGCATATCAACTTTTTTGCGAATGAATGCTCCTCTGTTCCTTTTATGCAGCAAAGTTTCGGGAAAGACTTGAGGGCAAGAAGGAGAAATGTCCGCCTCATGTTCTGCAAGTCATAGAAGAAGAACTGACAAAACTGCAGCTTTTAGAGGCCAGTTCAAGTGAATTTAATGTGACACGTAATTATCTTGATTGGTTGACTGCATTGCCTTGGGGGAATTACAGGTTTGTATGTTAGTCTTTTTACACATTCTGTGATAGTCTGCTTGGCGACCTTTTTTAATTTGTTGAAATTTTACTGTTTTCATACTTAAATATAAGTCAAGTATGTAAATGTTTCTATAATGTGTTACTTTGATTAAATTTTAAATACATAGATTGGTTAGATTAATCATTGGCGATTGACCTGCACTTTGTACTTGCAAATTTTAATCATGCTTCAAGATGTTATTCAGCTTCTGTCACAAATTTAGTTAAGAAGTAAGTTAATTATAGCAAGTGGTGAAAAATATGTTATAGACTCTGATACTAAAGTTACAACAGGGACACAGCTCTATTTTGGAAGGGAAATGATATTTTGCACCCCACCTGTTTTAAAATAAATTAAATAAAAAATGACACAATTGTCCTTCAAAGCAGTCTCACACTCCACAATGATCCCATAAAACATTCTTACTCTCTACTTCTCTGTGATAATTATGTCATTTCTATTACTGGTGTAATAAGTGGCGTGCAATGGTATGAAAGTGGAATACAAATATGACATCCTTTTGGAGAATTGGAAATGGATTCTCATTTTTCAAATAAAGATAAAGATTTTAATATACTTATCAAAAATAAATAAATAATGATGTTAATATATTTCTATTATGGTTCAGTTATGGGAGTTTTCTAGGAGTTAGTGGAAATCATTTTCTCAATTGCATTGATAGAACTTCATATATATATATATTTGATAAGTAAGGTTTCATTAAAAGGGGCCCACTTCATATTTTAAAAAACTCACCCTACATCAGTTCCAGTGATAGCTACATTTTCTTGTAATAGAATAAGTTTTATAATTCAAAACTCTTATTACATATGTTTGTTGAACTTTTTTATTTAGAACTTTCTATATGATTTTAGAATTTGAAATATTGCAAGTGCACCTTTTGTAACAAATAAATGGACAATTACAGCTTCATACTTGTTAATTCCGCACTTATGGGTGTAATGCAAATGTCCTTTTGTCTTATTGTTGTGTTGTTTAGTTTGTGAATTAGCAAGTATATGTCCAGTTTTGGTAACAAAAGAAACACATTGTTTTGAATATTAAGGAACTCTGTGGAGTTATTGTACCATAATTGAAAACCCAAAGGAGGAGAAAGAGTCCTCCAAAGCCAATCCCCAGGATCAATGTGATAATCATTTGGAGGTCAAGAACGATAATGTCAAGCATGTTATCACGACCAATCTGCGCAACATCTGTGCACTTCTCTTCATGGGTTCTGCTGTTTCTTTCAAACCATATATTATAAATCCCCTTCGCAAACAAAGCTTGTAAGAGTACAGATTTAGTAGATTTAGTTGTCTGATTTGCCATCTAGATACAGAATGCATCGAAAGTAGGTTAATGGTATCCTCCATTCACCATTCAAGAGTCCGATCCCAGAACTGTTTTGCAAGGGCACCAGAACAACAAATCTTCTATGCTTTCAGTTGATTTCCTGCAATAAACATGATAGGGTACTACAGGTGTTCCTCTTTTTTGAGGAAAGTGACTAGACTTGTGGACAAGCCCTATTCCAGCATAAACTATTCCAACCAGTTCAAACAATCATGGGATTTTCTAGAGGCATCCGAAGCTCTTTTGAAGTTGAAATCCCGTTTCCAAACATTCTAATCAAATTATTATTATTTTTTTGGTTTGCTTATGGAAATGCATTTTATAATATATTTATCCATGCAAATGTAACAAATTTAGAATAATTATTTGCTCTCAAGTGTTGGTGTTCAGGATGCGTATACGATCTTAAAATTATATTCTTTATTTTTAATACATATATAGTTGGTGTACAGGATGCATATATGATCTTAAAGTTATATTTTCTCTCTTTTTTTATTTTTTATTACAAATGTAGTGATGAGAACTTTGATGTTCTACGAGCGCAACAAATTCTTGATGAAGACCATTATGGATTAACTGATGTTAAGGAAAGGATATTGGAATTTATAGCTGTGGGAAAACTCAGGGGAACCTCCCAAGGTTGGTAATGTTCCGTTTCTTCTTTGTTTTTCCCCGAATTTAACATTTTGATTATATTCCTTTATGTTGCTGCATACTATATGTAACATTATATAAAGGATATTAGTAAGTGCATTTTCATTTGTTGTAGGCTCTATAGACTGGCTTTATCGGTGTGTGTTGTTGAATAGTTCGGAGTTTTGTTGGCAACTGTACTTTGAATGAGTCTATCATATAAGACTAGTATAAATTTGTCACCAATTCATTAAATCGTGTTGGCTTTTTAATCTTATTATGCACTGGGGACCAGAGACTTGTCAGGAGAAAATTTTATGTTTGTTTTGGTCTAAACCAGAGAAACTTTTTGGTTTTGTGTCAACTGGCACAAAACCCATACAGGTTCCAAACTGGCAAATTAGTGTGCGTATTTTAAACAGAATGCCATTATTTTGCTTGAAACTGTCTTCTGCTTCCATATATATATATTTTTTCAAAAAAGAAAAGAAAAGAGAGAATTTGAATGATTGAAGGTCTACAATCTCAGGATTCTCAGTGAGATGTTTAAGATCATTGATAGAGGATATGTTTGTGAATGATGGCAATAATTTGGCAATGTTCTGTTGGAAGATAAGTGTTTGACTAATAGCGAGCCAATGGGATGTTTTGTGCCAGGCAGCTTTCTACATCACTAATAATCCAATATCCCGGGAGTGAACCAAGCATATTTCTGTCATTTCATATGCATTATACATGATTGTAAGTCTTGTTTGCAACCGTTGCATAATACCATTGTGTAACAGTAACGGTAGCTCAAGAAACATCACGGTCTGCTATATTGGTCCTAATGAAGCGGAGTTGTAACGGCCATTAAGACATCGTTATGGTCTGTCTGTTGTGGCTCCATTACAACTATCTATGACCATGAATGTTTAAAGGTTTTTCTTTCCATTTTTATTTATTTATTAATATTATTTTAGAATTATTTATTTTATTATCAGATCAGTGAATTAATATACTTTTGGAAATTACATAGAGAAGTTACTTTGTAGACTATATTAACTTGAGCATTAAGTTATTAAAATATTAGTAGTCAAATATTGAACTACATGGGTAACAAGAAAGAAAGTGACAATTAGTAAGTTGTTTAGTTGCAAGTACCCGAGTACTAAATACTAGGTAGCCAAGTGATGGATTCTATATAAAGTATGTAAATATGGATCCTAAGTACCAAATCAAGTGATAAGTCTATATGAGTAATAACTAATATGTAGTAATTAAGTAATAAGTATATAATCACTTGAAAGCCAATAGAAGTACTTATTAATGATTAGTAATGAAGAAATGAGGTATTTCTTACATAAAGCAACTAGAACACCTATATAAAATTTATCAATTATCTTTACTAACATTTGAAATTTAATAAAATCAATCTAGCTTATTTATTTATTTATTTATTTATTTTTGTTGTGGAGGGGGCGTGTCTTCCATGTGTTTTTATTCTTGATATGGATAACATTTTGAGTCGAACTCTAAGATCCTCCTTTGACTTCGTTTTTCCAGTATACTTCCTGTAATTATTTTTTTTTTTTTGATAAGTATACATCCTGTAATTATTTCACTGGCATTTAAGCACATGCTTGAATGAGGCTATTGCAAAATATGCTGTTAAGCCTCATGCATATTTTTTTACTGTATTCACGTATTATATATCTTGTTGCATAAAAAAGTTACATATTAGGGTGAGATTCTCCTTAATATATATTTTCTTTTTTATTAGAGTGGTAGAGTTGAGGGCTCATGTTTTATAGGTATGATAAATTGCATCAACCATTCCTTGTGAGACTTGTGACTAATCCGACCTGCCTTCCTTCATTGTCAGATGTTTCTTCTGAAAGTAGTTGGTGATGTGTACATTTACTATATAATATGCGACAATTAAAATATGTGATATGAAACAAACAGACAAAATCTCAGATGTTTCTTTGATATTTCTTTGGAAAGGGCCTTTGATTGGATAGTCTTGCTTGATCATTTGCATAGGATACACCATATGGCAAATACCGATTACCCCTTATTTAGCAGCCACTTGTCATTGTCGTCGTTGCTTTTATACCATATGAATGGAGTCAGCGACCGAGCTAGAAATTTAGTTTAGTGGGGGAAATGTTAAACAATGTCAAAATAATTTTTTCCCCCAAATAATAAATATGAAAATTTTAATTTTGATTGATAATATTTTTATTCAATACATTTATGATTGTCCACCACCAGTTTTCATGGTTTGAACTTTTGATATATGAAATAATTCTAATAATTGTAAAACTTTCAGTCTTGATTATTTGAAAAACCAATTCACACAAAAAATAGAAATATATAGTTTTTATTTTTATTTTTTTCTTATCCTTCCATTTTGTAACCTAAAATGAAATATCTATTTACAAAATGTGAGATTGTATGGGAAAAGGGTATAAAGAATTTTGCTTATTGACATAGGGTCGATAAATATATTGAAACATGAAAGAAGACTTTTATGATTCTCTCTTCTCGTATTCATTTTGGAGAGAGATTGAGATGGTAAAAGAGAGATAACGATGAATAAAGTGTAGGAGATGAATGTGAGATCTTGGAAAGTGATGTGCAGAAGAGTGTTCATGATTTTTTTTTTTTTTTGGGGCGGGGGAGTGCTTCATGATAGAAAAATAACAACTAATAGAAGGATTCCTTTTTCAAAAAGTTTGGAGTTGGTGAATTTTTATAATTTTAAAAAATTATATATAAAGTTAAATAAAACAAAACATGAGCGAGGCCAATTGCCCACGCTCAACACTATGTTGCTCCGCCACTGAATGGAGTCGACCATATTTGACAAACACTAACATTTACTTTCATCTGATACCTTCTATTTTTCCCCATGGACCCTCGGATCCTTATTTTCTTCTGAAGGTTGCAAAAATGTGCTGCACATTTATGCTAGTTTGAAAAAACAAAAGCACAAGATTCCTGACATTTTCTCTCTAATTAATCACAGGAAAAATCATTTGTCTGTCTGGCCCTCCTGGAGTGGGCAAAACTAGCATTGGTCGTTCAATTGCACGTGCCTTGAACCGTAAGTTCTACCGGTTTTCTGTTGGAGGATTGTCTGATGTTGCTGAAATCAAGGTAGATGAGTACTTTTAAAACTGACTTCAACATTAATAAATACAGCATTGTATTGTGACATTATGCAGATATCGTCTTGCATTGTTAACTTCTGAAGTTGCGTGCAGGGGCATCGTCGAACATATATTGGTGCCATGCCAGGAAAGATGGTGCAATGCCTGAAAAATGTTGAAACAGCAAACCCTCTTGTCCTGATTGATGAGATTGACAAGGTATTATGTTGCTGCTGGCTTTATTGCTGCCACAGCTGAACAATTTTGTCTCTCTGTTACTCTTCTATATTCCCAAATGGGTTGCCTTTGAGAACATCTGTATGCAAGCACATCTAAAGTTCTAATTGGAGCAAGTTTTGTTTACCTTGGATGATAAGTACTTTGAATATTCATGATGACTGATTAGATTCGCGTGCTGAATATTATTATTATTTTATTAATATTTTGATAAGTCGCGTGCTGAATATTATATGTTATGTGGCAGTTGGGAAGGGGACATGCAGGTGATCCAGCAAGTGCTATGTTGGAGCTCCTTGATCCAGAGCAAAATGCAAATTTTCTAGACCACTATCTTGATGTTCCAATTGATTTATCAAAGGTTAGTTATCATTGGTGAGGGTTTCTGTCCATTTCATATTTGTTCTAGATGATGTTCGTGTTTTGCCTTACCAAATGATCTTCAACATTATTTGAGTGGGAGTGGGTTCTGGCTAATTTAGTTCATTCTGTAATACTTGAACAATATATCTGAATTGTACCAAGCTCTATCAAATTGCTCCAAGTTGAAAGAATAATAACTTGCCTTGAGATGTATTTAACATGGAAAAGATCATTCGAAAGCACCCAATCTGCTCTTGTTATGACAATATCGTAGCAAGAGCAATACTTGTGTGTGTAAAAGGCTATGGTTGGAGAACACAGCGCCAATGTAGGGGAGCGACGTGTTAACACGTCATGGTCTAAGCATGGGTATATACCGTAGGACAATACTTGCCTACTCACCGGTGAGTAGGAAGTCTATACTCACCACGTATGTGGCACAAGGCTAAACTAATAAGTGTCCTTACATTTAAAATAATAAAAAACAAATAATTTGATAGCTATTCGGGTTAAACCCAAACAAATTCGAATTAAATTCTAATTCTCTGATAGAGGACTACATGACAAAACTAAGAAACAAAGAACATGTAGTTTTTTAAAAAATGTTTAATTCGTACAACATACAAGCATTTTGATTGGTCATGATGGACAATGATTGATTAAATTTGCAATAATGAAATTTAAGACACTTGCTGAAATTAACCAAGAGAATATATTTATTTACCTCTACACTTCTTGAATGTCTCTTTTCTCCTTTGCATCTACTTTTCTTTTTCTTCTAGTTCTCCAGAGACATGAGTTTCTCTTTTAAAAATATGGGCGCAAGAGAGGGCGAAGGAATGAACAAATGAGATTAGGCTTCCACATGATAGAAGCGTGAGAAAGAGAGGAGGAGGAGAGAATTAGAATTTGATTCGGATTCTTACGGGTTTAACCCGGATAGCTATCAAATTATTTATTATTTTTATTATTTTAAATGTAAGGACACTGGTTAGTTTAGTCTTGCGCTACATACGTGGTGAGTATAGACTTCCTACTCACCGGTGAGTAGGCAAGTATTATCCTATACCATATGCCTGTTGAGTTGGGTTTTGAAATGTGTGGATGTTCTGCTTCTGATTGAATAATGAAAGAAGGTGGAAAAATTCGTATGTTGCCACTGTCAACAGAATGACATTGCATTACTTACACTGTGACAGGTTCCTCATTATTTGATTTCACATTGCAGGTTCTGTTTGTTTGTACAGCAAATGTTGTGGAAACGATTCCCAATCCTTTATTGGATAGAATGGAGATCATTACCATTGCTGGGTATATCACTGATGAAAAAATGCATATTGCCAAAGACTATCTGGATAAAACCACTCGTAAAGATTGTGGGATTAAGTCTGAACAGGTATATCATCTTTATTACTGTGTGTGTGTGTGTGCACATTCACTTGTATAGATCTGGACTCATTGTACAACTGTGTGTGTGTTTGTGTGTGCGCGTACCCTTGTATGTTATCTGGACTTATTGTACACTCCTATCGGTGCACACACATGCAGACACACTTGTATGGAATCTGGACTTAATATATGCCTCTATCAAATATTTGTTTTTCCCCCTTCATCCAACCAAGAGATTGCAGAATCATATCCCATATTTCATTTATTTTGAGTAATGCTTGGTTAGCTACATTAAGTTTTTGCCTTCTCTCCATTCTAGAGTTTTCTCCTCCATATAATACTTCATTTTGTATAATGTTCTTTATGCATTATTGGCGAACATGTTTCCCATTAAAATTGGATTCTACACTCTATTGGTTGGATGAAGGGGGAAAAACAAATATATGATTCTACATGTAAATGATTTTTGATAGTCTTTTTCACTAGTAAGATTTCAAGGTAGAGTTTACAGTTAGACAAGTACTCGGGCAATTCAGTTCTGATGAGTTTGATGTCCCTGTTGTATGACTGCTGTCACTTCACAATTTCCACTTTGTCCTTCCACTTCTAGTGCCTCACCTTTAATTAACACTAGCATTCCACCGTCAAAACCAGAATTTCCACCACCACTGCTACAATCACCACCACCACTGCAAGTGTTACATGCAGCTGCTGTTTTTGCCACTACCAACGACCTGTGATACTCAACCAACCCCGGTACCATTGCCATTGTCATCACAACATCAGTTCTTATGCTACTGCTGTGATGCATTATGCATAACAAGTACATTTGAACCTTGCACTTGCATTACACCTTTGCTGTTGCCACCAACATATTACTTGGACCCTCAGTACCACCAAGCACGCCATATTTCTGGAATTTTCTTCAGTTGGCCAAGCTGTAGTATTGATTTACAGCTTGATTGATGTAAAGTATCATTTGCCTTTACCAATTGTCAACTGGACAATACAGTATGTTAGTCAGCTAAAAGATGAATTATATAACGTATATAGCAAATGTTGTATTCATTATTCTTTTTCTTAATGAATTGTCAGAATTTATGGTAAAATATTAGTCTTTTCCTAGTGAAATCATATTAAATATCATATTGTTAATCTTGGAAAAGATTTTGGTCATTGGCTCTGAACTTTTGTCACAAGTTAACTGGGTATGTGTGTTGACTACTTTTAGATAGGTTTGGAATTCATGTGAAGGTATTTTGTTTGTGTATGCTTTTTCACTATCAATAGGGAGAATTGAAAATCTAAACACTTAACTTGTTTCAGGTTGAAGTGACTGATGCAGCTCTTCTTGCTTTAATTGAAAGTTACTGCCGAGAAGCTGGTGTTAGAAATCTTCAAAAGCAGATTGAGAAGATTTACAGAAAGGTTTGCTTATTTATTGGAGTAAAATTTCAGACAAAATAGGCAACTGTAGGCTACAGTAGTCATTATGACTTGGTGATATGTGGATGCATTTTGGGATTCATAATTTGATACCCTCAGCGATGGTGAAGTGTGTTGCCTTTTCCCTAATACCAATAATATGACTGGCAGGTTGCTCTGCGACTTGTTCGACAAGGAGCATCAAATGAATCTCCATCTGCTGGAGTTCAGGTCGTGGGACCTAATGAAGCCACAACAGAATCTCTTTGTGAATCGAGTGAAACTGTGGTTGGAGGGGATACTCAGGTTGTGGCTGATTCAGTAGACGGTGGCAGTAATGAAATGGCTTCAGAATCCACTGAAGAAGCTGGCACAACCCAGAAGAATCTTCCTGCTGACCAAATCCAATCTCCCTCTGATCAAGCTAGTGAGTCAAAGGTATCTAAGAAGTGAATTATTTTTATGCATTACGGAGCAGTGTTATGAATTCCATGTTTCCGTCATTTAGGATGATCGATATCTCTAACCCTTGCTTTTAGTGTTTGAAGAATGATAGTCTGTCACTACCAGAAAAGGCAGTAACAGCCTGTTGTGCTCCTTTTTCTTTTTTAATGGAGAAAGTGTTTGCATTATTAATGTATTACAGAAAAAGGTTTAGATATTTTCTTTTCTAGAATAACCTGTGCTGTACCTTGAAAGCTCGAATTAGTTCATCTAAAGATAATGCAAGTAATCTCATGTTAAATGTGCCAATCATTGAAGATACCCCAAATAAGCAGGCCAACAAGTGGATTGAATCTTTTCCAGTCTAGATTTTGGCAGATTACCTTCAAAACGAAGGATTGTAATATTCCTTATGTCTGGACGAGATACGTGGGCAATGAGTTAAATAATACTGGGACAGATAAGCTAGGCGAGGCTCCCCTTTGTTATCTCCCAACCTAAATGCTTTATTCAGATATTTTATTTTATTTTTCCAAAGCATAGAAAATCAACTAATATTTAGTAATATGTGTTAGAAAATTGAAAAAAGAATGCCTTGCAATTTGGAGGATCGTGCTTGTCTCATATAAATTAAGCCCATGTTGATAACTAGTTTAGACTTGGTTTTTAATTTTTGAACGTTTTGTGGCTTTCTCCTCAATTAATTTTATTCCTTATTGATTAGTTTAGTGAAATATAATATATACTTGCACAGTTAAGAGCTGTGTTCTCATATGATGTCATAATACAGGATGCTCTAGAAACTGAGAAAATCCAGGAAGGTGAAGCAATCAAGACAGTCGAGAAAGTGTTGGTTGACACTGCAAACCTACCTGATTTTGTTGGCAAACCTGTTTTCCATGCTGAGCGCATATTTGATCAGACACCAGTTGGAGTTGTGATGGGTCTAGCATGGACTGCTATGGGTGGTTCCACCCTATATATAGAGACCGCTTTGGTTGAGGAAGCAGAGGGTAAAGGAGCTCTCCATCTCACTGGACAGCTTGGTGATGTGATGAAGGAAAGTGCCCAGATTGGTCACACAGTTGCCAGAGCAATATTGCTTGAGAAGGAACCAGATAATCCTTTCTTTGCCAATTCCAAACTCCATCTCCATGTCCCTGCTGGGGCCACCCCTAAGGATGGACCTAGTGCTGGTTGCACCATGATCACATCGTTGTTGTCTCTTGCCATGAAAAAGCCTGTCAAGAAGGATCTAGCAATGACTGGGGAAGTAACACTAACAGGAAGAATCCTTCCAATTGGCGGGGTATGCTCAGTTAACGATGTCTCTTTTCATTATGATAAATCCTAACTTCGATTTTTAGCGAACTTTCTTAAATAATTTTTATTTTCGAGAAAACGGATGTCTATTGCCTTTCCTAGTCGGTCATAAATATCATGAATAACTTTTACTCTATTTTTTCCCTTAAATTTTACTTTTTATGTTGTTATGAATATACTTTTGGTGCTTGTGGCAAGTCTTGTTGCATACTTGTTTTCTTATTATCTATTCTCTATTTTTCGGATATGCAGAATGATAGATTAAATTCTTTAGGAAACTGTAAATATTATTAAAAAAAATAAAAAATTATCTCATCTCTTGAAAAAGCAAAAAACTAATCATGGTTGTTATATTGCTTATAAGTTGTCCTGTTTAATTCATGTACATTGTGGTTCACATCAATCGTACTTATATGTGATCTTGTATAAATTCAGGTTAAGGAGAAGACCATAGCAGCAAGGCGGAGTGATGTGAAGACCATTATATTTCCTGCAGCAAACAGAAGAGATTTCGATGAGTTAGCGCCTAATGTGAAGGAAGGGCTTGAGGTTCACTTTGTAGATGATTATGGTCAAATATTTGATTTGGCATTTGGTGACAGCCACTGCACAGAGAAGTAAGCTGCTTTTTGTCCAGCCGTTCTTGCTGGAACTTCATTTTTCTGGACCTTAACTATCTGTTATGTTCCGAAGCAGAGTATGACTGGGCCAAGCAGTTGACCATTCAGCTTCGGTTTTTCCCCATAAGTTCCGAAGCAGAGTAGCACCAAGGACGTCCTTTCATTTTTATGGTTTGGTCCAATATTTGATATAGCTCTCTTTTTAAAGAAAAAATATCCTTGTAAAACGAAAGCTACCCAGTTGTATCAAAGTATTATATTATTCTTTGAGGTGACAAGTCATATATGTTGTGGTGGCTAGAGATGAAAATAAAAATATGTTAGAACAGCAGCTTGAGGCTCGGTTCGTAGACGTGGTTCATGCATTACGGCTATTCCAAGTTCATAATTGTCACAATATGAGCATATTTGTTTCTTCGTTTGTTTTCCTGTTCTTGTAAGCTTACGTTTTCGCTAAATGAAAGTCCCAATTCTTATTTCCTTGAAATGCTGTAATTTTGAAGACGAAGAAAATAACATCATCTTCATGATCTAACCTTCCCTTTCTGAATCAAGTTTTTACCAGTGCTACAGCGGTTGTCATTCAGATAAAACCCAAATGGAGCTTTATGTCGAAGTAATTAACTTCGAAAATTTCACCTTTTGAAGCCAATTCGGCATGCCCCGCACGCGCTGGTGCATGCTGCGTGCGCCATGGCTGCCCCCATGACATGCCATGCTGACAGCAAGGGTTTTTGACAGCTTTATGCTGTTCAATGGCCTTTTCGGATCCTTAGACATTTTTTTTTTGAAAAAACACGAAGGAGGAACTTTCCTTAAAATCAATTTTTCAACCCGACCATGTCGAAAGAAAATTTTAAAACGCGCTGTGAAATGCTTAGAATATCCCTAGATCACTTTAGGCCAAAAACGAAGAAAATGCAACGTTGCATTAAATATATGTGCTCATTTGACCCTAAATGAATTTATAGGTGATGTTAATCCCTAGAGACCACATCTCTTTCATTACTTCCACATTTGGGATCCGTTATCAGGTCAATTTCGGGTTACTTGTTGGTGCACCGGGTTTTGTAAAACTCGGGCCGTCACAGTTGTGGAATGGATTTTTATTCTCAGGAATGGATTTTCATTCCAATGGAATGGTCATTCTCACTCTAAATTGCATACCAAATAAAGGAAATGGTTAGAATGGGTATTCCATTTCATTCCAATCTTGCACACCAAACGTAACATTAGTTTAATGAATGATTTTTTATTTGAAGAAAATTATCTTGGCACGAGAATTGTGTGAATTGTAGAATCATCATGGCTATCTGCTGGTACTACACAAGATAGTATCTTTGAATAATAGTGTAATAATATAAGATGATGAAAATGGTAGTTACTTAAAGATGATAAACAACTAGTTCAGTCTCTTGAGCTTCATAGTGATGTCAATACATTGGGCGGCATTTACCGATGATTACTTTTTCTGTGGTTCCCTGGCTCAATAGATTCTCCTTCAAAACGGCGGTAATACTCTATTCTGTCTAAATTAATGATTCACATTTGAAGGATTTTTTTTTATATGCTTGTTTTAGAACTGATATTGAATATTAAATAACCTTACCATTGTCCAATGGAACAGTGTCTTCTTGATGGAAAAACAATAGGCAGAGCACGATGTTCTATTGGTGCGTCGATGTCCTCCGAAGAAAACACTACTGGTTCAACCAGTGCTATTGGTAGTATGATGGGAGGTGTGGTTGGGGCGATGCTGGTTGAAGAAAGTGTGGTCATTTTTGTCACCGATCATGAAATTTTTTTATTGTATGATTTCAAGCACGTTTTAATTAACACATTACGTCTACACTCTCTGTAAATTCTTGTTTGCAACCTGTTAATGCCACATGTCTTTGTTGCAGGCAAGGGTAACTCCTGAAGTGAAAGTCCATGCTCAGCTTTCAAAGCCTGAAGGAGTTCAGAAGGGTTCCATGCCTTGCACTGCTTGGAAATGCATGACACAGTCGTGTGATTCTTCCAATGGTAAGTTTTCACTACAAGAGAAATTAATACTTGCAAGATGAAAAAAATCTTGTAAATACCTCTTACAAGGTTAACTCATATACGGTAACAAGCCATGCAGTAAATAATAAATTTTAATACCGCATCCAATTAAACCATGTAAATAACCACCTGTCATCTGATTAATAGATTTTTTTACATGTTGTAATAACATTTTATCGGGTTTTTTTACACCCTGTAGAAAGCAACTTTTAAAAAAAAATTCATTTCATCCCAAGCAACAGGCATGTTGCTGTACCTATAAAAGCTTCGTAATAAAACAATTATGCCCCCAAAGACAATTAATCCACACCATTTCATCCTATAATAATTAATAAACCAAAAGCTTATCCGGCCACTATATAAGTCAAAACCATATTTAACTATTCAATCATCAAACAACTCAAATCATTCAAGTATATTACAATTGTTATGAAATCTAGTGGGAGTAGAGAAAGAAAACAAAGAAAAGGCCAAAGATCGATGAATAGGTGTCGAACAACGCAACAAGGACCACAGTACCAACATCTTATTTCCATCATTGACGTCAATCACTTGCTTTACTGCACATTGCACACAATCCTGCACGATAAAAACAAACAGCCCCAGCAACATGGTTTACTAATGATTATAATTTGATTGAAATTGTAACGACTCGAAAAGATACTAAAATAATAATAAAATCTATAAAAATTTCGGCATGACTTCCGCAGAAAATGTCCCTCAACAACCTGTAGAAATACAAAAATAAATGCAATGGCCTCACTGGGCCTTAAATCTAACTTATCATGTCCCAACGCACAATTCAAATATTATACTACATTCCCAAAATAGTTACATACATACAAAAGTCCCGTTCCTCCATCTCATCCAAACATGGAACCCACTTAAGTTACATTAAATTACAATCCATAAAATGTAGCTAGAATTAAAAGCTCATAACTTACAACATTATACTAATTAAACTAAAGTGTCACAAGGTAGTTAATATTACATTTACAAAATATTAGAGTCTAATACAAAAGATAACAAAATAGAATGGGTCTTCAAGCTCATCTAAACCTGTGGTGGACCGTCGTCCGCCACCTCTTTTCCATATCCTGAAAAAATGTTAAAAATAAGGGGTGAGCATAAACTCAGTAGGAAGTGTCTAAGACACACTTCTTATGTCCCCGTGAATCCATACAATGAATAGATAAAAAGTGAACGGGATCATGCCATCGGAAAACACTCATTCTCAACCACAATAACAAGTATATAACAAATATCAACCAATCACAAATTAACCACGATGCCATGAAGTGCAATGTTATGCAAATGTTACTCCCCATTTCCGAAACAATTCCGTTTCAACAACCAAACCGTTAGTGTAGTCCGACCCAAGGCACCTCCATGGCGTCACGAAAGGAAGGTTGGTTAACTATCCACGACCACAAGGCACCTCCAAGGCGTCGCACCCAGCCTAGTTAACTCAACTACATTTCCTTCTAGACTACACCAACATCACGGACCACTAGGCGCCTCCTAGGCGTCCGGTTTTCACAACACTTTTAGAAAATATTTTTCCCAAAACAATTTTTATTTGTTCTAACAATTATTTTTCCCCTTTTCTCTTTCCCAATAGATGCATGAATACTTCATGCTTCAAATCATTAATTTAACTATATATTTTCACACATTTTCATTTACATTATCATCACAATTTAATGAAAATTTCTAAACATTCATTTCCTTTATTTATTTATAACCATAGCATCCATTTTTCTTCAAGACAATAAATAAATAAATAATCATGGAAACATAGAACACATTAAATACTAAGCATGCTCATTTATATGAACTCAAATAACACAAGGAGCACAATTATCATTATAATTACAAAGAACTACAACAATAACAAGCTAAGTAATTAAAATTTAGCATGCTTAGAATCAAATTTAAGGGGAAAAATTCACCAAAGGCCAAGAAATTGTAGATTATAACACCTCTACCTCAAATTGATGAAAACCCCCAATTTGAGCCCAAGAACCCTAGAATTTTGAACTCCTTGGAGTGCACCAAATGATGATTGGTTCCTATCAAATTGACGGCCTCGACGAGCTCAACAATTTTGCTTCACAATGTTCTACCAAATTCCCAAAGGAAAAAGCAAGATCAAGGTTTGAATGGTGAAAGTAAAAAAATAAAACAAATGGTCCAGAGAGAGAACTTGGAAACTGCCGAGAGAGAGCATCTGTAATGGCCTTATGGCCTTTTTGATGTTTTTAATAGTGGTGGGGCCCACTTGTTTTATTTCTTTTTTCTTTTAACCTTAATTATATATATATATACATATATATCACAACATTACAAAAATAGAAGGAAGCTGAAACTCATCTGCCAAAAGTCAAAACAAACGGCCCCCAACAACAGTAGAAAAACACCCATCCCATTAAATAAGCCCCTAGTACACTAACAAACTTTTTGTTCTTAACCTTCGTACTCTTTCTATTTATCATCACAAATCACACACACACACACACACACACACACACACACACACACACATATATATATATATATATATATATGCACTATATATATACACACACAAATACCATAATTAAGCAGTTATCTCTGGAGGTTTTTAATACATTCTTTAACCAGAATAAACATTGGTGCTGATTGCAGGAGCTTCATAAATTACTATATTTACTTTGTAAGAACAAGCGCAGGAACAAGTGCATATACATATTTGCTTGGATGACTTCAACTATGCAAAATAAGATAGACATTAACATTTTCATAAAACTTAAATAACTAGAAAAACATCAATTATGCAAAGTCAAGTCAGAATTTACCTTACATGGTTGAACATGATACCCTCACCACTTTGATTGCACTTAGCAGCTTACCATCTTAGCACATTGCTTGGATGACTTCAAATATGCAAAATAAGATAGATATTAACATTTTCATAAAACTTAAGTAACTAGAAAAACATCAATTATGCAAAGTCAAGTCAGAATTTACCTCTACATGGCTCAACAT
The DNA here is from genome assembly GCF_030987335.1 of Cornus florida. Classification (NCBI taxonomy): domain Eukaryota; kingdom Viridiplantae; phylum Streptophyta; class Magnoliopsida; order Cornales; family Cornaceae; genus Cornus; species Cornus florida. The sequence continues at coordinate 30,927,997 of NW_026775572.1, forward strand.
AATACCCTCAGCACTTTGATTGCAGTTAGCAGCTTGCTGTGATTTTTTTGCTATATTAGCACCTTGCTTGAATGACTTCAAACATGCAAAACAAGATAGATTTTAACAAATTCAAAAAACTTGAGCAATTAGAAAAACCTTCAAATATGCAAAGTAAAGTCAGATTTTACCTCTACATGGCTGAACATAAAACCCTCAGCACTTTGATTGCAGTTAGTAGCTTGCTGTGGTTTTTTTGCTATAGTAGCACCTTGCTTGGATGACTTCAAATATGCAAAACAAAGTATTCATCAACCAATTCGTAAGACTTAAGTAATAAGAAAATTTTCTTCTATAGAAAATAGAAGAAAGTCAATACTTACTTGTACAGGGCTAAACATTATACCCTCAGCAGCATATACTCCCATTATTTTGTGGTTTCTTTAGAGGCTGAAAATTCTGGCAACCCATTATTTTAGCAGCATATATCTTCAAAACATAACCACAAGACATAAAAATCAACAGCTATTAAGCACCCACTTTGAATTAATCCATAAATCAACAGCTCTTAAGCACCGTCATCGTCATCATCATCATCACTACTAAAATAAACATTTCTATACATCCTATGCGCCTCTGTCATTTCCACATCATCTTTATCTCCTTCATCTTGTTGAGACATAGGACTTTCCCCATGAAAAACCCAAGTTTTGTATGTTGGTTCCATTCCAAACATCATCAGATGTGCAAACACGATATCAAATTAAGTGCTGATAACATGCATTTAAACAGTGCCTGCAAGGGCACACGATCTTATCTGGTTTTCAGCATTAGCTTGAGCCATATCAACAAACCTTCTAGCACCATTTCTATATTCAATCGAAGCTCTACAAATAGAAACTCATAATTTCATTTTATTGAAACAAGTAAAATTAAAATACAAAAAGATCCTTAAATCAATTCAATTTCATGCAATAAACAATGCAAAGAGAACGGAACATAGAAATCATATTGTTGTATATAATAATTTTCTAAAAACAGAGACTAATAATATCTCTAGGGTTCTATGTGTTAAAGTTTGATTTAATTTCCTATAATGAAATCGTTTTGAGGTCCGAATTTCAACATAATATAGTAATTTGCTATATTGATGAACCAATTGTGAAACACAAAAACTGAAACCTACATAACTCCTTAATTAAGAAAAAAAAAAAAAAAATTCTTAGACAGGGAGTGAAAAAGAAGCAGAAACAGCACGGCAATTTTTTCTGAATAATTAAGAAAAAATAAAAAGTGATCTCAAAGCAGTCAAGCAACATATACTAGTTCCAGATTGAAATTTACTGAAACTAAAAGCATTAAAAATATATTAACTTGAGCCATATCAGCAAACCTAAAATCAATGTGTACTTACAACCACTTATAGAAGATTTAAAATACAAAAAGTTCAGGTACCGTATGTGTGTGTTAACTTCTTATGATCTATCATATACTCTGACTAGAGTTAAAATACAAATAGTCATTCCCTAGTTGGATAGAGGTTCTATTGAGTAGAATTATCACGCAACATTCTCAGTCACAAGAAAGTCTTATAGTTGTTTTTCGATGTCAATATTTCTTGAAATTCTAACTAAATTTTGTATTTGCAGAGACATGAGGGATTAATGCACTAATGTTCAAACAGCCCATAGGATATATAATTTTTATACATTATGTGCTAACTGAATTAACCTGTTAGTAATACGAGACCAGTCTTTGTCCATCATCTTTGTCAACCTACTTGAAACCTGCATGTACCTTTTGATGAAACAAACCATGTTTTGTAGTGACAAAAGTACATCAAAGCAACAAAGCATTCAATTTCATACACATTGTCCCCATAAATACGAGCCTTAAGCTATAGGCATCCAATTTGAATTTAGATACACAGTGAAGCACTTTGAATTTGATGGAAAAAATGAAAAAAAAAAAAAAAAAAAATGATGGAAAGTAAGAACACGGGAATGGTTTTTGGCCATTTCACCTATATAACAACACATATATTGCATATATTATATCAAGTGCCAAGCAATATAGAAATACCAAAGTGAAACATTATAGAGACATTTTGTTGAGCATTTGGAAGTCATACAAATATTCTGCTACAGAGAAGATCCTCAAATCAATTCAATTTCATGCAACAAACAATCAAAGAGATCAGAACATAGAAATCATGTTGTTGTATATAATAATTTCTAAAAACAGAATATTGGAGAAGACATAGCATGTAAATATAACATACACATATGAATTTGTATATATAGATTGGGAATGTAATATAAAAACTAATAGAATCATCACAATTTCAAGTATTTGACGAAAATATGCAAATATATATATATATATACACACACACATACACACACGTTATACATAGTTATAAATTCCTAATTAGAAAATTTTCACAAACACCGATTCTACGTTCGAGTAAAGAAATTGAATTTCTCATAACAATAGATCAACATAAATGGAAGCTAATGAAGTTATATGTGAATATATATATTGTACATATAGACATAGAGAGAACCGTATACGACATTTGAGAGCTGAGATTCAACTTTTGAAGGTCGAAGAAGTTGAGAGAGGAACTTACAGAGGACGCCATTGCTGTTTATATGTAGAGAGAGAAACGTAGAGAGAGGAACTTATGCTTCGCTTGGTTGGAGGGATGAAAAAATGGATGGAAGAGATAGAGGGATGGATGGATGAGGAATCCCTAGGGAACGGAAGGTGTCTCCTCCATTTTTTGTTTGATTGAATGGATTGGATAGTAGAAAGGATGGATGTGGTGATACTTTTTTTTGTTTGGTTGGAAGGAAGAGAAAGAGATTTTTTATATTTTTTTACCAATATATCCTCACCGTATAAAATAATAAAAAGTAGATATCCATTTGAATTTTTTTGAAAAGGTTAAAATTGAAAATTGTATATTGTTGGTAGTTATTCATTTTCTCTCTCCTCCCTTCCCCCCAAAATTGGGCGGATAGAAAAACATGAAGAAAGGAGGGATGAAGCATCCTTTCTTGCTTCCTCCCTCTCTTCCCTTCCCTCCAACCAAACACGAAAAGCCTCATCCATCCCTCCTTAATCCATCCCTTCAACCAAACATAGCATTACAGAGATACGAGTGCATAGATCCAGGTTTCGTTGGTCAAATTCAAACTCTCAGATCTACATATTCATCAGTGATGATAGAAAATCAAACTCTCAGATCTACAAATTCATCAGTGATGATAGAAGTCGACGCAATATAGCTCAATCTTTAGGGCTTTTCGGTAAAGACTGTGGAGTTATATAACATAATGGAAAAAACATGAATTGTGCTTTTAGTTGACCAGTGTTTTGAAGCAAAAAAACGTGAATTGTGTTTTATTAAATTAATTTAAATTAAAAAATTAAACATTACTTAAACACATTCATTAAATGCAGTAAATAAGAAAAAATATGTGGTAAATATGAAGTTATCTTTTAAAAAATTATTTGACACTAATATTTATTTTTTAAAAAAAAATTTAGTTTCAAAAATGAAATTTTTACTTTTTTACAACGTTTAAAGTTTAAATGTAGTAAATGAGATGTGGTAAATAACCATTTTTGTTGTAGTGTTTAATCGGATTTGTGAAGTTTCATGGTGACGATTTTCTACGTGGAGATATTGTTTCAGAAAGTATGCATGTGGAAGCAACAGAAAAAGTCTTACAGCAATTGTTTGGGATTCATGAAATTTATATTAATGGTTTTCTAGTATGTAATATTGGATGGGTGCCTTGAACATGACAATGCCACTTTATGATGGTCACGCCCATGGTGTTATTGACCTTCCTAAAACGCTTGATGCTGAACAGGAAGGCATAATGCCTACCTCATAAAAACTTACAGAAAAAGTCTTACAACAATTGTTTGGGGTTCATGAAATTTATATTAATGATTTTCTAGGATGTAATATTGGATGGGTGCCTTGAACATGACAATGCCACTTTATGATGGTGAAGCCCATGGTGTTATTGACCTTCCTAAAACGCTTGATGCTGAACAGGAAGCCATAATGCCTACGTAATAAAATCTTACAGAAAAAGTCTTAACAGCAATTTGTTTGGGATTCATGAAATTTATATTAATGATTTTGTAGGATGTAATTAATATTGGATGGGTGCCACTTTAATGATGACAATGCCACTTTAATGATGCTTATATTAAACATCATTCATGAATACGTGACCTATAAATAATGATTTAAGGTTATGCTTTAGACATCCAAGGTTAAGGTGATCCATCGAAGAAAATTAAGAAATGGAAAAGAAAAGCATGAAAGTACATATTTTGATGGTGGTGCTGGTGATGTTGATGCTCATAGAGCATTCAACAGCTAGATCATGCGAAGAAAATTGCGTACGTGAATGCATTAGCCCAGTGACTGGTGATCCGGACATGCAGTGCTTCAATAGATGTATGAAGAATAATTGTACTCCACCTCCACCTAATTTTGATAAAACCTTGGGAGCCAAGCCACCAAGTACTGCAATGGTATATCTCTCTCTCTCTCTCTCTTCCTTACACACACAAAAGTATTATAATGCTCACATAGAGGATCTCATATTTAGTGTTTTAATGTTTTTGTTGCAGGTACAGGAAAACGGAAAAGGTGCAAGAAAACTTGCCGAAAAAATTCAGTAAAACTAGAAACGTGTATGTATTTTGTGCGACTTCTAGATCTATATCCATGCCTATGGGGATAAATTTCATAAAGTTATTTGAAATTAAAATAAATGAATTATTAATGGCACTAATATAAGCTTTTCTTTGCTGGGTCTAAGCTTTTTCGGCAAGAAAACTTGCCGAAAAAATTCAGTAAAACTAGAAACGTATATGTATTTTGTGCGACTTCTAGATCTATATCCATGCCTATGGGGATAAATTTCATAAAGTTATTTGAAATTAAATAAATGAATTATTAATGGCACTAATATAAGCTTTTCTTTGCTGGGTCTAATTTTAATGTGATGTTGTCTATTATGGGATTGGACGATTTCCAACGTTTTTTTCTGAGAGCTATGCCAATATATAATGACAAAATCGCTCAATCATATATATATATATATATATATATATATATATATATATTATACACACACACATCACTTCTGCAAATATATATTGACAAACAAATGAGGATGTATTGTATATGTTCATGCCAAGTAATGGGCAGCTCAATAAACAGAATAGAAAAGATCAGTCTAAAACATCGGGCAGCTCAATAAGCATGTAATAATTTTGCCTATACAGAAAGTACTTGCACTTAGATTTTATCCAACTATATAAAGCCTTGACAAAACCAAATATATATGTGTATATATATATATATATATATATATATATATTAAAAAAACTTAATTATTTCTCTTTGTAATTGGGTTTTGATATAAAACGAAATGATGGTTAACTTAATTATTTCTCTTTGTAATTGGGTTTTGATATAAAACGAAATGATGGTTTTTGTAATAAAATTTCATTTTTTGCTAGTAGCAAACTGGAATTTGCATAATGATATGCTCTTATTGTTACATTAACACATCCCTTGTGGGAAGTGTATTGGCACTTGTATGTGTGGACGCTTCATCCCTTGTGGGGAGGTTATTGACACTTGTATGTGTGAACACCTCATAAATGTGTGGATACATTTTGAGAATCATGATTGTGCAAAGAAAACAATATCTACACAGTTGGATGGGTCTTGCTGGCACAAGATTCTTATTTTTCGGAAAGAGAGAATATTTCAATTACAATCCACAAACGACACACATAAGGGTAGAGAAGACGTAAATTTCCTCCCAGTTTTAAGCAAACAAATAATTTTGAAATATAGGGAACATGAAAAGATCAATCAGATTGAGCTATCAACTTCTTTTATTACAAACATTTCCATCCTTGAGGCACTTACACTTCAAACTACACACAAATTAGGCTGGCTACTTTATATGATGGTATATAAACAATAATGAATGAAACATCCTAAAAATCTGAGGCCAGTGACACTATGTTTTGAAAAAAAAAAATTATGCTATACCTTATTGTTGGCATATAATATAGTTGTATCAACAGAATTTAAAACTGCACTTCTGCTTTTGATTTTTTGTATTCCATTTCCTTTGCAGCAAAGCTTCTGGGCACGCTATCAGATAGTTAGATTCTCCTGAATTCCGAGAAATGATCCCACTATGTTTCCTCCCACGTCCGGGAAAGTTTCATATCCGGCAAGGGGCTTCACCTTTCCCTTCCGATCAACGTCAACTGGGTACTTCAGGAGGTGTCCTCTCATTTCTGTTATCTCGTCGTCTGCAAACTGCATCCAATTCACCTCGCCCATTGATCTAACTCGTCTCACACATTCTAAGGACTCTGGTTGTTTATAGCATTCATCGAGAACTCCAGTATGCTCTGCCCACAGAGACATTCTATATCCATAGATCTACAAAAGCACACATTTTCACATAACAATTGGTCAGTTACTGGCTCTGTAACTTAAGGGACATCTGTGGTCCCATAAAAATGAAATAATTTAACCATTTCGTGCAAATTTGAGTGAACATTAATCAATATACATCAAAACGAACTTTTAGTACGAATAGAATGTTTTCAGGATTTTGAGAAGTGAAATCAAATACAATTTCCTTCTCATTTTTGCCATGACTTGCCATTTTATTTGCAATGGTTCCACTCCACAATATGGATTTGTAACCCAAATGGTATTGAACAGAAAATGGAGACAACAACTACATGGACTATCCAAATTGCCACTTGATATATCTGGAAAATTTACTTTGGACTTGGGATATTACCTGAAAATGTAATTTTTAACCCTGCATTTTCATTGCACTTGAAGATGGTTTCAGAAATCAAGATCGTGTGCAGAATGAATTTTCAGTTCCTTTTTTCATTTCAAATGCATATTTGGAATTACATGTTGCTTCTCTATGTTGCAGTTTTGTGGGAATTTTATGGTTAAAAGTAACAAGCTTCTAGGTATGCTCTCTTCAATTTTTTTTTGCCTTCAATCAAACGAAAGTCAAATGAAATCTCTCTCTCTCTCTCTCTCTCTCTCTCTCTCTCTCTCTCTCTCACACACACACACACACAAAAATGCTAGAAACACATTGCTTAAAATATTTTGTTATATAAGACATGTTGAAACACTTCAAAAATTAATTTGTGTGTGTCTTTCCAATCATCCGGAGGGAGTGTTTTTGTTTCTTCAGAATTCCAAGAAATGACTCACAAGTTTTTATCTTTTCACTTGGTAGTTCCTTTCTATGGAAAAAAAAAAAAAAAATGTAAAAACACATAAAACTGATAAATGTTGTGTTGTGTACCATGGAAGACTGACTTTTCTCATTTTCCTAGCTCCCAAAATGCTCATTAATTAAATCATGAAAAATAAGCAGCAAGGTTACCTGTCCACAGGGATTAGATTGTTTGCTGGCCCACGTATAATGAGGCTGGTAAGCTCCCATTGCAATCTCTGTGTCTCTTGTTCCCTCCATAGAACGCTGATTGATGTTTGCAGACCCCAAAATTACAAATTCATCATCCACTATCATGCCTTTTGAATGAACATAAATCATGAATCTCCGGTTTTTTCGACTCAGTGCCTGAAAAATGCGAAAATGAAGTGCATTTAAGTGTAAATTAGTAGCAAAAGAACACAAATAGCAGAAACTATGAGAGCAAATGATTGAGCAACACCGAACATATTTCAAAACGTTTGTTAAAATAATAGGGGAACTAAAGAATAAAATCACTAATTTGGCCATCCTCCCACAGACAACCGAACTCTCCAAATTGAAGATACCAAGAAGCCCAAATTTCTCTACATAAAATAACAGAATTCATTTCCAAAAGGTTAAAAAATTATTTGCAATTTGAAAGGAACTCTTGTTTCTGACTTGGTGTCTTCTCAGACAAGAAGAAGTGCTAGAGAACACTGGATAAGGAAATGTTAGTTTGAGGGTAAAGGGAGGGACCTCAGGAGTGTTTGCATTAGTGTCACCAACTGAAGTGTCATTGCCCATGGCCTCACGGTTGCCAAGACAGAAGAAATTCAAATAATCTTGTGGCGTGAACGCATCCTCAAGCCCCACCTCCACCAAGGCCTTGTGAATCATCTCATACATCATTTGCATTGTTTTGTTCTGCGACAATGAATAAGAATGATAAGTTCACATTATTAAAATCATTACTTTAAGCTGCTTAATAGTGCTATACTGTTTAGCAGATAAATGAATATCTTGATTTCCATAAATAATTTACTGAAAACAAAAAAATAGCAATGTTCTAATATCCATCAAAAATCATTTTTTCCTGAAGCTGCTCTCAAACATGCTAAAATTTGATACACACTGAACTAAATATGCATTAAAATTGTCCAGTCTTGACAGACATATGAATCAAGGCCAAATTGAGTGACTACCTGCCAGAATAAAATTCTTTGTGTAGCAGCACCTGTTGGAGTGCCCTCCGGCCACATTGGGATAATAATATATACTGCAAACCTCTCGTGTGCTCTAATTTTATTGGCAATTTTAAGGGCAATTTCCATCGGAATCAAATTATCAGCTCCTGCAGATAAAAAATTTGCTCAAAATTCTGCGCCGATTTATGAATCTCAACTATAAAACTAACAAAAATCATCAATTTATTGCCCCTTTTATCCTGTTACCAATAAGACTACCAGAGAAGGGCCAGCAGATAGAGATCACATTGCATATATATATTGGAATATTGCAGTGTCACAACCTGTGATGTGTGTTTAATTACATCAAAGATCTGCATCTCATACAAGTCAAATTTTTAGCAACAATAAAAAATTTAACTTCATATACTAACTTTGTTCCTATCCTTTTGATTGCATTCTATCCTTTCCAAATGCTTTAATTTCTGTATTTTTTTTTATATTATTTAATTCCTTTGTCCAATGGCTTGTTGTAGTGCTAATAGCTCAAGCTGCCAAGCGTGATAATGAGGATTTGAGCCAGTAGACAACCATTTTTGTGCAAATAAATTTATAACTTAGGGGTCTCTCCCTACGTCCTAATCCCAGGTCTATGGTATGCCTACCAAGAGACTAGAAGATAAACTAGCTTGCAACTTTAAAATCTGTAATTCTTGACCTTTATGCCCCACTAACAAAAATGGCTGAAAAAGCCAGTATTTTACTCTCATAGTCCAGTCTAGGCCTGATTGAAACTGAAAAACTAAAAATTCAATTAAACATAAAATTAAGTAAGAGATGCCACCAAGTGGTCATTTGATATATGCGTAAGTGATGATAAGCTAAACAAAGAGACATAGACTGACTGTAAAGGCTATCTAGGGCAGAAATTGAGCAAGTACTAAAGAGAGAAAACTATAAAATCCAACAAGAAGATTTCAAATGGGGTCCCACCATTCCAAGGAGTTCTTAGAGATTTCAAGACACAGAGTTTGAGCTTTTCCCAGCAAATGGATGAAAGAAATGCTACTATGGAATGGTGCCTTTTCAAAGCCTTTCTTTGAATGATGCTTAATTCCAAGGCACCAATTTCATGCTACCGAACATAGCATATGTTTCTCGTTGGAAGGTCCTTAATTTTCTGTTGCATCTCTAACATATAGGTCCAAGTTTTAGCCCTTTTTTTTTTTTTTTCCTGAAGTGTAATATATCGGGGTTGTTCTGACAATGTAGCCAGTATTTGGTGGGACAATCTGAAACCATTCCCTTTCAATCCAATCACCACGAAAATCCTCGCTAATCACATCCGTTCATGGACTCAGGAGCACAGGTGTCTTTACTTAATTCATCCACCAATTTTTAGAGCATAAGGTCATGACTAAGTTCTAAGCATTGTTCATATTCTTTTATACCTTAGTGTAAAATTATATGTCTACATAACATGGTGCATCCAAACTTGTGTTTCATTAATCTGATTTATCGACCAGATTAAGTAGTATCAGTGAAAACTTCTAGTTTGCTTAAAAAGTATGGTGGTAATCTCTTGATGGTAGTTTGTCCAGTAAACATCCCAAACCCATAAACTGTAGTTTCATTTCATCAGTGACAAAGTTGGCACTCAAATATCTAAATTCACATAAAACATATATACATTTAATCCTCAGAAATTCAGAATAACAATATTTGACAATAAGTGAGAAAGCAAACTCTCAAATTCCTCAATGAATTATAGCTGTCATTTGATTTCTACATGTTGAGAAGAATAGTTCCTTACCCAAGTCTTTGTATTGACCCCAATTGTATGAGGACCCGATGAAGTACTGGTTTTCAATATAAATGTAATGCTGGGCACCACGAATGGCCTTTACATATGCTGTATGTATGCTCATGTCAATAAGTACATTCTTTCCGCATACCAGATTCTGTTAAAACAAAGTTATCAATCAATTTCCAAGAAAGCAAAGCGACAATGCGGAAGTAAGACAGAAGTAACCTTCTTTCATTCACCTTGCTGATCGCTTCTTTTGGATCCTTAGGAAAGCCTTTAACAGAATTCGAATCAATTGAACGAAATATCTGCACTTTGAAGAATGGCCAAAAAATGATAGAATATTGTCATACACAACACTAATAAGACCTTTTCAGTTTGGACAACCAAATGGTATCAATTTACCTGAACATGCCAACTCTCAGGATCATTCTCACCGAGGCAAGGAGTATCAGACACCCCATTCATTTCTTTTAACCTATCTATTTTGATCAAAGCATCATCATATTCCCTTTTCAGTTTTTTCATGCCCTGAGGTTTGGAAGCCTTTAACCAGCGCTCCTCAAAGTTGTTCAGGACATCATATGCAGCTGGACCATCAATTTTGCTGTGCAAGTCATGCCATGGTTCTCTTGGACACCCAGCAGTATTCCCCTGTTCGGGTAATAACATGAATTCATATGTAAACAAGAAGAAACCTTTTTTTTAATTACCAAACAATCCTTAACTACCCTATAGTAATATATGGGCCATACGGCGGTGGTGTTTACCTTTGAAGGTTTGGTCTCTAAGGTCTCTTTTCAAAAAATAAAAATAACAATAATAGAAAAATAAAAAATCTAAGTGGTAGAGATTTCAAATTAGTTTGCCTTTTCATTTAATCTCTAAAGTGATTTGAATCTGTGAACACTCCCATATGCTCCTCCAATAGAACTTTTGCACATTCATAAGCCTACCCTGACTGAGACAAAGCTTCTCTAAGCAAACTGTCTGCAAGTGAGTTGGTTTTTTCATTGAATTTACCCATTTGAAGATTTGGTCTCTAAGGTCTCTTTTCAAAAATTTAAATATAATAAAAAAAATAAAAAATCAAACTGGTAGAGATTTCAAATTAGTTTGCCTTTCATAAGCCTACGCTGACTGAGACAAAGGTTCTCTAAACAAAACTGTTTTGCTTGACTTGTACATGAGCAAATTGGATTTGTTTTGCAGTTCTGACCACCCATAGTTTTGTCATGTGTTTAAATGAACTTAATATGGCAAGTTTGGCTCAGATAATGGAATATAATAAAAGGTACTATTCTCTCAATTGATATAATAAGTTGAACAAGCATTGATATTGTAAAAGAAAGCTGATTGGTAATTTTTTTTTTTTTTTTCCCAGAGCTCATTTATGTTTCTGTAATAAAATATAGAGAGATACAGCATCTTGCTTGGTTCATGAACTTCCTAACAGTTGGTAGAAGCCAACAAGCCCCGTTTACTAAAACAGGTTAAAAAACTCAACCCATGGCCTAAAGTAGGAGGAAGGGAGGAAGACAGGATAGATGGAGCAAGCTTCCATTACTCGTAGAGGGGAGATGAATGATGCATCTCTCCAGCACCACCATTTTGCTTCCCTCCAAAATTGGGAGGAAGAGGAGAGAAGGAATATATTAGTAGGATAAACTTTAAAAGACACTATTACTGTCATTTGTGCACCAATTTATATATTTTAGGTTACAGTGGTAAATAACAATATCATAACTTTCTTTTCTTCTACTCAACCAAATAAAAGGAGGGATGGACTCCCCGCCTTCCCTAGGGATGCCTCTTCCATTCCTTCTTCTTTCCCTTCCATCATTTTTCCATCCCTCCCATGTGGGTGGGATGGTAAAACATTGCCAACCTATATTAATTTGCATCCTCATGCTTTCATTGCTTTTAGTAGAGATAGTAGCTAATCACATACTCAAGAAAGTGGGAATCTCCCCCCTCCCCCTCCTTTCTTGTGACAATGAGTTGCAGAAGGGGCATTACTCTGTTGCTTTTTTTAATATATATATAAATATAAATTACTAATAATAATATAAAATCAAATTACACAATACTATTTTGAACTTTTTGCTACTCTGAGTAACATGTTGTGTGAGGCAATCAAACAATAAGGGTGAAGACATTACCGTGTAAGTAGGATTATGATAGTCATCTGAATGCACAGTTTGTAGTGTCCTAAAAATATGATGATCGTTAGTGTCATATCGCCCATCGCATAAATCAAGTCCTCCAACAAAAGCAACTATTTTTCTTCTATTATTGCCAGCATCAGCATCCACGATCACAGTTTTCTGATGGTGTGTATAAATTGTTCCAGTTTCCTGACAATAAAATAGCAAGAAATAAGTTCAATGCATAATTTTCCACAGAACGCCAAAAACTGAACAATATCATAGGGCAAACTCAAAATAGCCTTTTTCCCAACATTCATAGGGCGAACCAGATGTGCAAAAATAGTTAAAGGCTTAAACAAAAAATTAAAAGAATAACAAAAAGAATAAAGTTCTCCAATAAGTCTAATTAATCTGATAATTTTCTCTTCCACATTCCTAGGTGGAAAGGAACTTAAATGGCACAAGCATTATCACTCATCATTCAGAGGCACATTAAAATTAACACATCAGCAAAATGAAGAACTGTTGATATGTGTTCAAGAAGTTTAACTATCGAGGTAGCAGCAAATAATCATATCCATTGAAAATACTTTTCTGTTGATCGAACTTTACTGTAGAAATGACTGCAAATTTAACTATTTACTATATAATTTAAACTCTAATGACGGATAGTAATGTTTTACAGTCTGACAACAGTAACTCCAAAAGAAGAGTTGAGGAAATTTAAGATAAGTGTAAGGATGACTAAAACAAGTGGGAGCTTTCAAATCAAGTTCATGGAAAGATAGAAGAAGGATGTGTACACAATCAGACTGAGGAGATTAAATGAATGGGAAACAAAAGATATTTGATTGAAATTCAGTATTTCAGTATCATACAGCAAGGTCATGCAATTACAAATACAACATGAGGCGTTTCAACAAAATTCATATGTAATTTTTACTGAGAAACTCTCAGTATCAGAAACTAAAATAATGAACATTTGCACTGTTAAATTTTACCTACATTGGTAATTTTATTTTTTGATAGATAGATTATGTTAAGGCCAATTAGGGAGGGGATTTGAATATATAATCATATTAAACTCTTGATATGAAACATTAAGCATTTGCCAATAATTCTCCAAGAAGCACTTCAGCCACTAAGGGCCTGTTTGGCAACTGTTTCCGTTTTCATCCGAAACAGAAACACCATTTTTCTGTGGAGTGTGTTCAATGGTGATTGGAAGCGTGTTTGGTAACCTAAAATTTGTTTTAAGATTTTTGTAAGCAAAAACATGAAAACGTGTGGCTAGTTAAAAGAGGTCATTTAGAGGGTTTTTTTTTTACCCCGGGGTACTGTTCCCCGCTATAGTGTGAGAACATTAGGAAACACCAATTTGGCGTTTCGTATTTGGGCCTTTTTTTGGCAACAAATGCGATATTATTCAAATCACAACAAAAGTTACAAGTTTCAGTGTTTTGCTTTACTACAATACACTATCTGCAACAGAAAACACGAAACAAAAGTGGTTGACAAAGTGACCTTAAATTTGCTACTTAACTAAAACCCAAAACTAGGTTTACTTTTGCTGTTAAAAAATTATATGGCTTCATGTTAATTCAAAAATTACATGTTTGAGTTGGTTTTGTCTTGAAGTCATTATCTCAAACAATTTGTATCCATATTGGGCACCTGCTAAATGGTGGCAAAATACCCAATTTGAACTCATTAATTGGTTGTCCAGCAAGACCAATATTCCTTACATTTCTTTGTGATTCACAAATACTTTCTACTGAAATTTGAAGATAAGGCATGTGAATTGTATAAAACTAACCAAAAAAGAAAGAATGAAAACATAAAAATAAAAATAAAAAGGACAAGTTATATATATATATCGACAGACATACCCTCTGCTTATACCAACTGTGTTTTTTTCCAGCCACGCGGGGACAGAGTAGTACTCGAACTGAAGAGTGCTTGAAGAAACGGCGAGTTTCTTCATCATGGGTTGCCATGATTCCGTCCTGCATTTATCAAGTTTTAGTCAGATAAGTGATATATTTCCTTTGCATGTGAAAAAGAAAACAAATAAAGAAGAAAAAGGTGGATATATATATGTGTGTGTTAATATGTGTATTAAAGCTTTACCCAAAAACTATTTTGGAAAGTTTTATGCATAGAAGACAGTCGACCGAGAAAAGAGTATAATGGAAGAAAAAAATTTCAACTATCACAAACGTACAAACCTCAAGATTAAAAGTTTATGATAAAAAACACAAAGCAAAATACCTCATTACAACAACTCAAAGTTAGTGGACTAGTGTAACAGGTTAGATCCGATGTGTCCTTACATTCACTCATATTCCAACTCACATAGCTATCGTTTGGATTGGGGGAAGACCCAGTAACAATCTGGATCTGGACACATTCGAACTCGCAAACACCTTTTTTGTAGTTAGACCATCTTGTCTATCCATCTTTGTCTCTCTTAACGGCGGGAAATTCCGAATACACCCGAACTCATAATGCTCTCATTACGATGGAACCACCTTACATACACATTCCAACCCTCCTCACTGCGGGAAGACCCAATAATAACTGGGACCCAGACACCACTTGAGTAGACACTTTACGTGCCACCGGATTAAGAACTAAACATATTCTGATACCATTTTGTAACACAACACACTCTTAATATACAACTCAAAAAACTTAAGTTGTGTGATTTTGTCTACCACCTTGTAAGTCCAAGACCCTCCCACTGACCACCTATATTTTAGTACCGCTGGATTGGCTGAAATGGAAAATCCTAATTCGTGTGGACCTGGTATTAGAAGTTGCATAAAATGGCTGAAGATTTGGTCCCTAGTACTCTTAGTCAATTATTTGTAGTCTTCCAAACAGATGCTGCACTTGGACTATTTGCAACATTCTTATTGGAATTGACAAATGCTAAGACAAAAGAGTCGAAGAGTAGAAGGCCCACTCAATGTTTTTTTTTTCTTTTTTCAATATTATAAAGATCATATGATGTTAGATTAATGTACTTGTCGTATTACTACTATATATATCATACAATTGCTCATGACTGACTCAATATAATTCTTAAAATTTCTCAACACACACCACACATGTATAATATGTAAATCAAGGTGATTAAACAACTTACAGTTTTGTAGCCCAAAATGCTCCTTGAAGTAGGGTCATCCCAAACAAGAAGCAACACTCTCACTCCTTCCTGTGACTTGGACTTGAGAAGATCCCCGAGTGCTGAATCTCCTTTAAAGCCAGCATCCCTCACCAACTTAACTTTGTGCCACACTGACCATCCAGTAATATAAATCAAACGCTGCGCTTTGTGTATTGCATCAAAGATGTCATGCCAACACTTTCCATTCACGTAGTTCTTCCCATCGAGCTCCACCCTGGGGAGCCCTCCCTCGGGAACATGAGCATCCTGATAAAGGGTCACAACCCCACCTTTCCTAAGAGGGAAATAGGTTCCGGGAACCCCATGATAATCCGGACCAGCCCCGACTCCATGATGGTATGAGCTCAATTTCTCAATTGGTGTATACATGATTGAAAGACTCAATACAGCTCCAGCCTTGCAGGGCTTGCCACCACTATTCAGGATTGGGAAAAAACCCTCAACTGAAGCCCCAGAATAGATCCGGTCCACCGGTATTGACACGGTCCCTATAAGCTCAGACCCCACAACATCATGGTCCTTAACAAGGAATTGCACTTCAGAAGCCTGGTGTGCAATAGGGACAGAGAAATGCTGCATCCAAACAGGGTTTTCGTTATCCATGATCACATAAGTCCTCCCTATCACAGCACCCGTTACCGAAATCGACACATACGGATCACTAGTGTTCTTGTCCTGCCCTTCAATTTTACTTCCCAACCCCCCAAACATGTCCTCAAATGTTTTGGTCAATTTGTCCATGTTAGGAAGATTTTTGGCCTCATGCACCCAAATATCTAAATTCCCATGTAACAACAATGCCTTGGAAGAGTCTTTAGAATTTGAAACTGGGACAAGTTGCATAATATTCCTATTGTAGGGAGCACTATCAACCGAATTCGAGTGGGTTAAGGCCGGTCGAGCTGCAGGTGGTCTGGCCTGGTCCAGGGGCGGGGCAGAGGGATCCCAATCGGACGAATGTGACCGGTGGTGGTTGTATTGGGGGTGGTGGGTTGGTGGAGGAGCTGCATTGGCATTGGGAGGAATAGGATATCCGGGATAGGGATAAGGAGGATAGCGATAATCCATGGCGCCAGAATGTGCCGGAGGAGGTGGTGGATATTGATATGGAAGCTGAGGAGGAGGACCACCAGGCTGTGCAGTATTGTAATAGGGATTGTAATATGGAGGGGGAGGGTATGGACCAGGAGCAGAATTGGGAGGAGGGTATGGACCAGGAGGATAGGGATTAGGTTGAGCGTGGTGAGGATAAGGAGGATAGGGATCGGTATATGGAGATGAAGATGATGAAGAATTGTGATTATTGTCCATTGATGAACAACAAATTTCAGATAGAGAGAGGACTTAGCCTTTGAGAGGCTTAATTTGGTTGGGAATGATGAGAAATTTTAGATGAAATTGATCAAACAATGAGGAAAAGATCATATATAGAGAAGAAATGAAATGGGTTTTTGTTTGTTTAATTCAAGATCATCAACAAATAATTGAACTGAGATTGCAAAAATTAGATATTGCTAGAGAGAGAAAGAGAAAGAGAGAGATAGAGAGAGGGAGGGAGGACATTGGCTTCCAAAATACCTGCAACATGGGCGCAGGTAGAAGTTTACGTGTCCCTAACAGTGCTATATACAGATTGCATGAAATTAAATTAGAAAAAGAAAAAGAAAAATAGGAAATGAAAAAAACCAATTGAAAATGAAAATTAATTTAGTGGGCCATGTGTGAAGACAGGGCTATGTGATTGGTTACATCCCAGGACGTAATGAAATCATTGAACAAATGTTGGTTTATTTGGTAGCTCATATGGGTATTGTTCTTCTCTTGTCTTATTGGAAAAGGTCAAACGTTCCCTAAAAATTCGAGATAAAGGAAGGTTCCAATTTATTATCGTCCTCAAATCTTTTTATGGTAATTTATAATTTCCGAAATAATGAAAATTTATAACTATTTTTTTATATTTATAAGGGTTAAAATCACAAAAACCTTCCATACTTTCAAAATTGTGGATATATCCTCAACATTGGTATGTGAGGTGATGTGTGTGAGTTTCTTGCCAATATATATATATATATATATATATATAATGATAATAATAATAATAATAAATAAACCTGAACTAAAAAAAAATTATCAAGTTGCCCACTTGCTCCCATATTCGTAACCGACCCGTTAATTTGGTTGTGAAAAGACAAAGTTGATAACTTTTTTTAGTTTAGAGGTTTTTTTTTTTTTTTTTTAAATTATACTGGAGGTTTTAAACACAATTTTGAATGTACAGGGAGTTTTGTGAATTTAACCCTATATTTATTTAGGTCGCACTTTTCTCATTTTTGAATTATATTGTTTCAAAATATATATATATATATACACACTAAAATTAACATTACATAGAAACTTATATTACAATTATTTATAAAAAAAAATTAAATTTTAATTACATAATACAAGTTTGGCCCCCTCAAATCAAAATTCCTAGCTCCACCCCCGAATGAATACAATGGACATGATTTGTGGTTTAAAAGGACATCTTGGTTATTAAGGGGTTCACGGTGCATCCTAGTCATGTCATATATTGATTGGGATGATATGATGAATTTTTTAGAAGTAAATGAGTTTTTAGATGTCTTTCTTAGTGTAGGGGGTTATATGATTGATTTTGGATAGTATAAGACGGTTTTATGATTTTAACTATGGTGATTAATTTTGTCATTTTATGTGTCAGTTAAAGCCACAGCGTGTGGGGGTAAAATGATCACTTTTGTTAATTCTGTGAATTATTTGTTTGTGTAAAGGGTTATGTGATGTTTTGGGATAGTGCAGGGCTAAGCCATGATGAACTTTTTTTTTTTCCTTTATTATTTTAAAAGTTGTTCAGGTAATATTTGGTTAATATTTTTTAAAAAGAGATAGGGTCTTGAATGAGCATTTTTTAAAAAGCTGGTGCTTAGGGGAAATCCCCAAAAATAAAAACAAAACAAAAAAAAAAAAATAAACAAGACATTAAAATTTTTTCTAAAATACAATTTACAAAGTATAAGATAAATAGAAGTGATAATTTCTCTTTTATTTTTCTTCTACATAAAAGCAGAAATGAAAATTATATCAAACAAGTCCCAAGTAAGCAACTTATATAACTATTTTTACTATTTTGCCCCCGCAATTTGATCACTCAATCTCCCTATATACTACCAAACAAAGAGTTATGGTTAAGAATAAACTTGTAATCTCATTTATTGACCCATCCATCCACTTTACTATTTTTAAAAGAATATAAAACATCATTGTATCATCGTGTTGACATGTGGTAGAACTATCAATCTTAGTCCAATGTCAATGCTAATTTTCTGAAAAGAGAAATGTATTGATGCCACCAATGTTTGTTCACACAAATTTATTACTTATTTATCAGCTTTTGAAAAGACAGAGAAAATGGTATGTTGGGTTTTCAAATCGAATCTATGAATCTTAGCTTCACCATTCGACGTCTAACTTTATCGCATTTATCCATATCCAAAATAGTATATACAAAAGAGTGATTAACGGTAATAACAATGTACCTTACCAAAAAAAAAAAAAAACGTTAATAACAATGTACCTTGTGTTTTGTCTTTTCTAGTAATAGATTCAGTTTTAACATTTTTCATTTGTTGATCTCAAGCGAATTAAATATGTAAGTCGAATAAATTCTCTTCGTTCATTATTTTTTATTTTTTATTCTCCCCGGAGCAAAAATGAAAAAAATTATTTATAAGATTAACATCAATTACAATCTTTCTTCATAACTCTTGCTATTATAGCAGACAGAGCTTTCATAGATAAGGATCTTCTAAGTTAAGTGTTACATGCTTAAGTTGAATATTAGACTCTTGTGATCGATGTTTCATGTCACCCATTAATTTAAAATAATACTTGAAACGGCATAGTTTAAAAACATTTCGGTAGATATAGTAAATTGTAAGCCATAAATTTACATGTTAATTTTTTGACAATTCAACTTACGATACTTAGAGGATCCATGTTCTCCTAATCAATGCTTCTCTTTCCCAAATATAAATAAATATCAAAATTAAAAATAAAAAATTATATAATTACATTGATCTCTTCTATAACATAAACAAAATTCTCCTTCTCATCAAACAAATGTACCAAACTACAAAGTGTCATACAAATATAATTATTGATGCAGATGATAAAGCTAGGGTTTTTCCTGTGAGAGCATTTATATATGAATGAGGAAGCGTGGCAAATAAATGTATCTAATTTGGATCCCACTAGAATATGTTCAGATGTTCAAGGAACTTTGACTGGCCTTTTTGGTCAGTTTTGTGGGCTTTGAAATAACTTTTGTATTCATGGTAGTTTTTTTTATCTTTTAAAGGTACCAAAACTCTCCATTCAATAGATACACTCAACTAGTTCCTGGATCAAAATTATCTCCATCGAAACGAAACAATAGACGTGTCTCCGTTAGTGATACACGTTACGAAAATATTATGATGCAACGTGCATTACTAACTGGAGGGGACAAGACACTATGTCGCAGGGAAAGATTTTAGTCCCTAGATCCCATATCTCTCCTAATTGAGTTTATTTAACGGATATGAAGCCTCCAATGGACTCTCAGCTTGGTGTGACCAAATGAATTGGGCCCAGCCCAATATAGAAGCCTTGGAAATCGGAAAATAACCCAAACTGGAAATCAATTTTATCAGGCCCGTTGTGCACTAATAAAACCCCAAGTCAACGGACCTGCATAGAAAGTCCAGTCCAACAAAATCTCAACAACTTTCATTTTTATGGTTTGGTCCAATGTTGATATACCTTTCCTTTTGAAGAAAAAATATCCTTGTAAAATGAAAAAATGTGGATTGTGGTAATAACAAACAGCCCTTTATTTGGAATACAATCACTGTTGAATCCGCGCTTCAAATTACTGACTTAGCATTGGAAATTAGTCATCGGTGAAAAAGTTTCGCAAATTCAAATATAAGTTGTCATTGACTCATTAGTGCTTCATTTCTATATATATATATATATATATATATATATATATATATATATTGTTTGGTAGAATCAAACACATCGTTATATGGGGCACAAGATTAATGTGGGACTTAGATAATGATTGGTACTACCTGTTTCATCCACCAAGTCACTAACTAATGCACAAGATGTCCTCGTGTGAGAATTGAAGGCTTTCAAGTGTTCTTCCATTTTTTTTTTTCAAACTATGGTGCTTTTACAATCATTATGTATTGTTATCTACAGTACTAATGGAAAACAAAAGGATAACAAATTCTCACTCTACAGACATTCGTATCTGTAAATTAAAGAACGAAATAGGAGAAACAACAATTTTATTGATTCTGTAAAAATTGACTATAATCCTCTAAGATATTCTTTACAAAAGAAATAGCTTATCCTCTGATTCGGTTTCCTTTGTCAATTGAATCCAAAAGTCGTTGGAGCTTGATCTTGAATCAGATTATTGAAAGTTTTCTTCATGTACTTGTAATTAAGGAAGACCATCAACGATTTTTGATCGATTGAGGACTGATGAAGCTTGACCTTGAATAATGTTGTTTGGTGATTCTTCAAACTTGTTAAATTACGGGAAAGAACAATACAAATTTAAATGTTCTTGTTATTCTTCATCGTTAGAGTCTTCAATTTTATTGATTTTGTAAAATTTGAGTACAATCCTCTAAATTTTCTTTACAAAAATAATAACTTACCATTTGATTCGATTTCATTTGTTAGTTAAATTCAAAGGCTAATGGAGCTTGATCTTGAATCGGACTATTGAAAGTCTTCTTCAAATAGTTATAATTGAGGAAGAACATTAACGATTTCTGATTAATTGAGAGGGCTGATGAAACATTTCGAATAATGTTGTTTGATGATTTTTCAAATTTGTTGAATCACGAGGAAGAATGATACAAATTTGAATGTTTATGTTATTCTTCGTCTTTAGAGTCTTCAAATTTGCCGGCCAGATGTAATTAACAAATATTACTCGAGTACAATTCTAGTTCTCCATGAAGCCTATAAATGGGGATAAAGGAGAAGAAAACAATAAGAAAGAGAGAGAAAATAATCAAGAGTCGAGGAGAAAAGATATCAACATCACAACATGGATGGCAACACGGTAGGTTTGGCTAAACTTTACTTTGCTCCGTTAGAAAATTAATTATACCAACTCCTCACCTACTCCAGGATGGGTTTGTAATTAATATACCATCTCCATCCCTACTCTAGTAAACAAAGTACCAACTCTGCCCCGCGTAGTCCGTTTAATTACGGTGCGGGTTATGCCACTTTTATTACTTATATTTAGCAATAAAAACTAGCCCAATGTGCTCAAATTGGGTTGATAAATATGTTGATCCAACTTTTAAATTACTAAGTAGTGAACATTAATTAATTTATTAACAGCTACTTCCAACAGAGTAACAAGGGTCCTACAAATATTAAATATATATTTTATATACATACAAAGTTTTAAAAGATACAGATATAATCGGAGTGGGATCGGAATAGGTTTATCACTATATCTGCCTCCGTCCCAAACCCGCTTCGGGTTTTTAACTATTTTATCATACCCGCCCCAAATCCATTTAGGTGGCTACCAAATCCGCACCATTAGGGATAGGGGAGGATGGATACCTATTGGGTCAGAGGAAATTGCCACCCCTAAACATTAGCACTACATTCTCTTAACACTCATTTTCTCAACACCCAAGCCTTAAAGAAGTAGAATAACAAGCATATCCAAAGTTATGTCATTCTTCCTTAAATTCAAACTCTAAAGATTGAAGAATAACAAGTACATACAAAATCAAGTCATTTTTCCTCAAATTCAACAAATTTGAAAACTCTAAAGACGAAGAACAATAAGCACATTCAAATTTGTCTCGTTCTTTCTCATGATTCAATAAGTTTGAAGAAGCATTAAGAAACATTGTTCGAAATCAAGTTTTGTCAGCCCTCAATCAGAAATCATTGACGGTCTTCCTCAATTATAAGTATTTAAAGAAGACTTTCAACAGTCTGATTTAATATCAAGTTCCAACAACCCTTGAATTCAGCCGGCAAAGGAAATTGAATCAGCGAACAAATTCATTCTTTTGTAAAGAATACCTCAGAGGATAAAATTATTATTTTCTTCATATTTCGTTCTTTAATTTGCAAATCGAAATTTGTGTGTATAAATTCCTAGTATGCCCGGTGGGGAGCACAAATTTATACATACAAATTGATAGCTTTCTTGAAGACGAGGGGTAAT
The DNA here is from genome assembly GCF_030987335.1 of Cornus florida. NCBI lineage: Eukaryota > Viridiplantae > Streptophyta > Magnoliopsida > Cornales > Cornaceae > Cornus > Cornus florida. The sequence continues at coordinate 30,950,896 of NW_026775572.1, forward strand.
GAGTCCCACCAGGCATGCCATAAATTTTTTTCGAATTTGCAAATTAAATTTATACACACAAATTAAAGAACAACATAAATTTAAATGTGCTTGTTATTCTTCATCTTTATAGTGTTCAAATTTGTTAAATTTGATAAAGAATAACACGACTTTAGATGTACTTGTTGTTTTTCAATATTCTGAGTTTGAATTTAAGAAAGAATAACACGACTTTGGATATATTTATTATTAAAAGAAAAATTTAAGGCTCCACGGTCAAGAGAATGCAGTGGCGGAGCTAGTGTGTGCCCAGAAGGGGCACATGCCCCTCCTGACCTGGCCCCGCCTACTATAAAATATAGTAATTTTTATTTTAGTTTGTATATTTATAAGGAAATTTCTATATAATGCCCCCTCCCTAAAATTTTAAATTTCTAAAATTATCTTTTAAATTTTTCTTTCCTTTTTCTTTTGCTCTTAATATTCCTTTGATTTCCTTAAAAAAAGTTAAATTTTCCTTCTGTACTCAAACTCTATATTTTTTTTTTTCCTTTCGAATTTCTCATTTTTCTTCCCTTTTTCTTCTTCTTCTTCTTAATTTTTTTTTGGCCCCCTACTTCTTAAACATTTTTTTTTTTTTGCACTTAAGAATGATATATATAGTATGTATTTTTTTTTTTCTTATTTAAATTATATATATATATATATATTTTTTCTTTTTTTACACTGCGCCCCCTCTGAATTAAAATCCTGGCTCCGCCCCTGAGAGAATGTAGTCTTGATGTTCCCCTTTATACTTTGTTCTTCAATTTGCAGATACAAAATTTGCATGTACAGTGACAATATGATGTCCTTTTGTTTTCCATTAGTACTGTATATAACAATCCGTATTGGATGTAAAAGCACCATAGTTTGAAAAAAATGGTAGAACACTTGAAAGCCTTCAATCCTCACAGGAGGAAGTGACTTTAGTGTTAGTAACTTGGTGGATAAAACAGGTAGTCCCAATCATTATCAAAGTCCCACATTAATCTTGCGCCCTATATAACGATCTGTTTGATTCTTCCAAACAATATATATATATATTGAAATGATTTTTCATGGACTACTTTATAATTTCATTTCCAATGAATTTCTTCGAACTTTCAATTGAGTTGACAATTCATAATAGAGAAAGTGGGGCCAATCATTATATGGAGTTATAGGGCCAAAGTTAAAGGGAGCACAATTAGAAATCTCCAATTGTGGCAGTCCTAAGTGCCACGTGTTAAATGCCCGTTAAAGATTGTGAATAAAGTGAGCCTCAAGTGTGCACGTCCAAGAGCTCCGATTGGGTATCGTTCCTGTGGGGTCCATTGTGGACGGTTAAAGACGACTTAAAGTGGGTTGGTGACATCTGGATTGTTGACTCTATAGTGCAGAGACTCCGATCCCACCAAGAAGCAAGATTTGACCTCAAGGAATAGATCAACTTTGGCTCATTTTAACCAAAAAAAAAAAAAGAAAACAACAACTTTGGCTCATTTCTTCGAACACACAAACAACTCCCAACCCCCCAATAATAAAAAATAAAATAAAATAAAATAAAATTAGGTAGCTTGGCAAAGTTGCAACTTGCAAGTGTCACACACGCGCGCGCACACACATATATATATATATATATATATATATATGTTTTGAGTAAATTGTAATTTTTTTTTCCCTTGATAGCCTAATATGAAGAAATGATGCGTTAAGCTAAAACATCAAGTGGGGAGTGCAACACTCCCATTCACTTGATTATTGAGGCGTGATCGAGTTCCGTTTTAACTATCGAACAAATTAATGAATAGTGTTCGACTCTCCATTCACTTGCTTGTTTTTTATTATTAGGTCATTTTTTATATCTTAATATTATATAAATTCTTCAACCTCTTTTTTTTTTCTTTCTTTTTCTTTTAAAAAAAAACATTCAAGTAACAAAAGTTTATCTCATTTGGGCCTTCAATGTCATCTTTTTATTTTGACTTTTGAGGAGATGCGGCTCAAGTTAATGCCTAATGTTAGATTTTTGAAGTTTTTCTCTATTTTTTTATAAAAAGAAAAAAAGAAAACATAAGCACTCCATCCATCTTATTATTTAGAGAATTAACGAGTTAAGTATTTTTTAAACCTCATGGTAGCTATTAGTAATATCCGGTTGACCCCTCATCATATTTCACTGATAATTTAAAATATGGGTAAAGTGTAGAAAATACTTTAATAATATGTTTACAGTGTGTCCATATCCTTCATGTGTTAAAAACACTCTTAAAGTATAAATTTGTGCAAATAAGTTCCACTTGACATATTTAAAATAGATTTTGTTCAAATTACCCTTATGGAAGCAATTTATACATTATTTTTATATATATAAAAAAAAAAAATGTCATTTTGTGAAATGATGAAAAATGACAAGACCCCAAAAGTAGGTAAAGTGCAAAAAAACATCCCTAAGATGGGGGTAATTGAATACCCTCTTTTTTTTAAGTAAAAAATTGAACAATATCCATTTTTTTTTTTCGTTTTTTGTTTTAATAAAAATTGAACACCCATTTGTTGTTATATAATCACACACATGCACATATATATGAAAATTTAAGGAGTAAAGGAAAGTGTCGCGGTTTTTTCCCAGCAAAGATTAAATATCCATTTGTTGCTATGTAAGAAAATTTATATGTGTGTGTGTGCGCGTGCACACGCGCATGTGAAAATTTACTACAAGTTCTAAAGTTTAAAAAATTAAAGGTATATTATATAATGAATAAGTATCTTTAATTTAATTTTTTTATTATATATTTAATGAAAAATTATAACTATATTAAATTTTAATTGGGAATAATTTTTTTTTTTTTAATAATTATAGGAAGAACTGAGATTTTCATTCATATGATTAAGGGTGTGCAAAAAAACCATCAACCCAACAAATTGAACCAGACTAGACTGAATCGGGCAATCTGGGCCGGTTCAATAGCGGTTCGGTCCGATCACGATTTTAAAATAATGGAATCGTGAATTTTTGGTTTGGTCCCAAATTAGAATCCTACCGGACTGGCTCAGACCAAAACGTTATAATTGGTATACAAATATATGTTATATTATATATATATATATATATATATATATACACACACACACACACCTATATACTATTCTTAATTTTGAAAGGGATTTTGGCACAACGATCAAACGGGAGCCAACATTCATCATTATCTGATATTTTTTTATTTGCTTTTGCATCTCCCAATGTTTTGATTTTTACGTGCATGCTAATATTCCTCCACTATCTCATTGTTTTTTTTTGCTCACGCCACCTCATTTACTTCTTAGTTCTCATCGTTGCGGGATCCAGTTGTTGATCAATCTTTCTCAAGCAACCTTTGAAATTCGATCATCGCCATCGATCTTTTATCGCTGCCATCGATGACATGCTCTTTCTCACACTCTTTCCCCTTCTCTCTCATTTACATATCTCTAAATCTCACGGTGCGTTTGTGCCTTAAGCATAGCCAACAACGACAACGAATCAAGTTTCTTAGTTTTCAACCACGGATTTGAAAATCCTTTTCAGTTTCAGCAAGATTCAACCTTATAATATTTTTTTACGGTTGAGGCTGATTTGGTTCCATGGCTCAAATAGTCTGGTTCGGTTTGGTTCCAAAAATCTTCAAAATCGGACCAAATCGAACCGTGCACCCCCATTAATGAGACAACTGATATATATTTTTTTTAGATAAATTATTTTATCTTTATTTGACCATTAAAAAAGTACATATATTATAACATTTTAATTTATAAGTTGAATTAAGTTTTAGGAAATGTAAAATAGTCAACTCAAAGAGAGATAATACAAAGATATAATACACTATAATGCTACGTTTGGTGTGCAGGAATGGAATGGAATGCAAGTGGGAATAGAATGAAAATAGGAATGGAATGGAATAGTCATTCTCATTCTATTGTTTGGTTATAAATATAAAATGTGTAGGAATGGAATGATAATAACCATTCTAGTGTTTGGTTGGACCAATTTAAAATTTAGAATGGAATAAATTTCTAATTGAATTCTCCAAAATATCCCTCTTAGTAAGAAATAAATTAAATTAAATTAACAAAATGATATTCTCTAATAATTTTTAAAAAAATAAATGGTGGCAATGGCGGCGGTGGATGGTGGAAAGCGGTAGTAGTGTAGGTGGTGGTGTTGGAAGACGGTGGTGGTGGCAATGGTGAAAATTGGTGGTAGTAGTGGTGGTGGAAAGTGGCAGTGGTGTTGGTGGTAGGTGGTGGCAGTAGTGTAGTGACTGTGGTGGAAGGAAATAGTGGTGTGACTATAGTGGTGGTGGAAGGCGGTGGTGGAAGGTGGTTGTGGTGGTGATGGAAGGTGGTGGCGGTGGTGGAAGGTGGTGGTGGCGGTGGTGGGTGATGGCGAAAGGTGGTGGTGACGGCGGTGGCGGAAGGTGGTGGTGGTGGTGGTGGTGGCGATGGTAGAAGGTGATGGTGGCGGTGGTGGAAGGTGGTGATGGAAAATAGTGGTGGCGGTGGCGGTGGCGAAATGTAGTGGTAGCGGTGGCGGTGGCGGAAGGTAGTGGGCGATGGCAAAAGGTAGTGGCGGAAGGTGGTGGCGATGGTGAAAGGTGGTGGTGGCGGTGGTGGAAGGCGGTAGTGGAAAGTGGTGGCGGTAGTTAGTGGTGGTGGTGGTGATGGAAAGTGGTAGCCGGCGATGGTGATGGTGGAAGGCAATGGGGGAGGCGTTGGTGGTTGTTGAAGGCGGCGGCGGTGGCGGTGGTGGTGAAAGGTGGCAGTGGCTGTGGTAGAAGGCGGCGGCGGCGATGGTGTAGGGCGGTGGCGGTAGTGGAAGGTTGTGGTGGTAGTGAAAGGCGGTAGTAGTGGTGGTGGTGGAAGGTGGTGCCAGTGGTGAAAGGCGATGGCGGTGGTGGTGGTGGAAGGTGGTGAAAGGCAATGACAGTGGTTGTGGTGGAAGGTGGTGGCGGTAGCGGTGGTAAAAGGCAACGGTGGTGGTTGCGGCAAACGGTGGTGGAAGCAGTGGTGAAAGGCGGTGGTGGTGGAAAGTGGTGGGCGATGGTGAAAGTCAATGGTGGTGGAAGGCAGTGGTGGTGGTGAAAGGCGGAGATGATTGTGGTGGAAGGTAATAATGGTTTTTAGACTTGGAATATGAGGGTGTTTTGGGAAGTAGATTTTTTAAAATAAATTACTTGGGAATGGAATGGCCATTCCATAGGTTTAGTTGTGGAATGGATTTTCATTCCCAGGAATGAATTTTCATTCCAATGGAATGACCATTCTCACTTTAAGTTGCATACCAAACAAAGAAATGGTTGGATTGGGCATTCCATTCCATTCCATTCCTGCACACCAAACGTAGCATAAGGGAAAAATATATAGAGAATTTTTTTTTGAAATGTGAGAGAAAAACCTTAGTAGCTTAAATATAGTTAATGTGCACACACCCATATTATGAGATTATTAGCATACACACCATATTGGGTATTTTTGGAAAAATAAAAGGGCAAAACGGACATTTTAGTATTACTTTATATCAAATTGCTACAAAAAGTAATTTAAAGGATGTTTTGCACAATTTTTAACGAATAAGGGAATTAATAACACATTTTTTAAAAATATAGGGTGAAAATATGATGCAGAGTAGACTTTACCCTTAAATATTTTAAGATGCTGTAATATTTTCTAAAGAAATGATAGGTCTTTCGACCTTAATTGCCAACCCCTCTTCCGAATACAACGTGGTTGGATCACGTTGAAATTCTTAAAAAAATTCCCGTAAACATCTCTTTCTCTTTGACTCATTCCCAACCACATTGTATTCGGAAGAGGAGTCAGCAATTGAAATCGGAAGACCTATCACTTCTCTAATTTCTAATGTCAGGTTTGTTTACAAACACAAAAACTAATTTTTAAATTCGTTTGCTTATATATCATTTTTTGGAACCTTTAAAAACTCTATTGTGCTTGGAAGACAATTAAAAGTTTATTAAATGTAATAATTTTGAAGTTGAAACCTATTTGTTTGACTCTATTTAAAAAATCTTATAATATTTAAATAAAAACAAAAATCCCTCCTCATTTTAATCTATACTAGCTACACTTAAAAGTATGTGTATATAATGACCTTGTCTCTAAATATCCTACAATTTATGATTTGAATACATTAAAGTGGACAATACTTAGGACGAATATATTAAAGTGGACAATATTTAGATACTCACGGGTCAAAATCTACACCATCCTTAACATATACATGGCACAATCTTATTATGACATCAGTGAGGGTCTAAGTATAAAAGTTAACAAAAATTATACTTCAATTATACTTTCACATATTTTGGAGATGCCGTAACAACCCTATGAAGATCTAACAACTTACAGAGGCAACATATGAGAAAAGTCTATAATACTCTAGGGTACTGTACCTCTGGAGCCTCTCAGTTGTTGAATCATTCATCAAGTGGATTCCACCATCACATCCAAGGGTTGGTACAGTACTCCCGGTATATATGTGAATTTCTTGTCAAAATAAAAACTAGCTAAAGAATTAAAAGTTTAAAAGTTATAAATTAGGATGGTGTTATGTTTGTAGTACTAAGGGGTGCATAAAAAAATTAGTTAAATCGGTAAATTGAATCGATTAAACTAGATCGATAGATTTTATATAATTTTTTCTCACAATTCGGTCTGATTATAAGCAATTCGTTTCGGACCTCTTGTTCGAGTTGTTGCAACAAATATATATATATATATATATATATATATATATATATATATATATATATATATATGGGACAAGTGCAGAAAACACCCCTAAAGTATACTCTGCATAACACTTTTACCCCATATTTAAAAAAGTGTGCAAAAAACACCCTTAAGATTTTCACATTATGCAAAAATACCCCTCTGACATAAATTAGTATTATAATACCCATGTTGCCCTTTTACTCTTCCAAAAATGTCCAAGGGGGTATGTATGCTACTAATCTCATAGTATAGGAGGTGTTATGTACACATTGCCTTATATTTTTTGTTTTTGAAACTTTTTTCTCTATATATATCTCTAATTTTTTATTTTTTTTTGCAGAACAAGGATTTGAATTTTTTGAGATTTCAGTTTACTATTTTCTACTAAAATCTTTATTTATTTTATTTTATTTATTATTATTATTTTTTGTAACCAACACTGTTAAACAAAAAAATAAATAAATTCCCAATATCAGTGTGCACTGGTTTTCGAAGTTCGGAGCAGATTTGTTTTCTTTAGTTTGCACTTTATTTTCGTTTTTTATGTTCTATTTTTATCCTTACTTTTATTTTATACTTTTATTTTTATTTTATATTTTTATCTTTACTTGTACATTGCCCACCTCCTCCAATTGTTTTATTTTTGGTTATTTTATAAAATTATTTATATAATTTTATAAAATGGTTTAGTAAGGGTAATTTAGTCAACTCAGGATTTAAATTTGTCAGAGGGACCTATTTGCATCAGACTGAAACTTCAGGTGTGTTTTTTTGCACATGAGGGGCATCCTCTAATAGTGTTTTTTCGATCATTTTACAAAATTATTTATTTTTATATATTTTATCAAATGGTTCATTAAGGGTAATTTAGTCAACTTAGAGTTTAAATTTGTCAGGGGGACTTATTTGCACTAAATTAAAACTTTAAGGGGGTGTTTTTTGCACATAAGGGATGTGATATGCATTGTAAATATACTTTATGAGTGTTTTCTGCACTTGACTCATATATATATATATATATATATATATATATATATATATACACACACACACACACTCGTAAAAGGAATGTGCGATGCATGTGATGAATGTTTTCTAATTTATATAATTTATATTTTCATATATTTTTTTAATTGTTTATAATTTTATAAAAAAATTAAGCAAAACACTTAGAAAGTAATAATTGTCATTAGGTAATAATTTTTAGAGTTTCTTTAATTTATGTTAGAGTTAAAATATATTTTGTGTTAGAGTTTAATAGAAACTCTTTTTAAATCTCTTTTTATATCAATTAATAAATATTTTTTTATATTAATAATTCTTTTGTATTTTATTTGAATTTTATTAGGTAATAATTTTTAGAGTTTCTATAATTTGAAATATATTTCGTGTTAGAGTTTGAATAAATATTTTATTTGAATTTTATTAGGTAATAATTTTTAGAATTTCTATAATTTGAAATATATTTTGTGTAGCAAGGAAAAAAAGACTTATAGAGAGTACATATTTTTTTTGAAACAACAAATAGATAAAATAGTTAATTTGAATTTTATTAGGTAATGAAATGTATTTTGTGTTAGAGTTTTAATAAATATTTTATTTGAATTTTATTAGGTAATAATTTTTAGACTTTATATAATTTGAAATACATTTCGAATTAGAGTTTTAATAAATATTTTATTTGAACTTTATTAGGTAATAATTTTTAGAGTTTATATAATTTGAAAGATATAATTTGAAATATATTTCGTGTTAGAGTTTTAATAAATATAGTACTACTCTTGATTTAAAAGGCCTAGAAAGGTTAGCCAAAAGGTCGAGAAATGTGTGATTATTATTTCTTTAGGTCTATAGTTTTATAAGAGGCTTCTATATAATCCTTTTAATTTAAAATCAATGTAGGACAAGAAAAATGAATTTTATTAGGTAATTTATAATTTAAATTAAACTCTTTAAATTAATTTTTATAAATTTTATTAGGTAATTTGTAATTTGAATTAAACTCTTTAATTAATTTTTAGGTAATTTTTTGTCTCTTTTTTTATATTAATAAATAAATACTGAAAGATTGAAATACCGAATGCATTAGGTAACTTGTAATTTGAATTAAACTCTTTAAATAATTTTTAGGTATATATATATATATTTTTATAAAAACTGAAATATTGAAATACTGAAACTTTTCTTAGTCAAAAGGCCGAGAAAGGTTAGCCAAAAGGCGGAGAAAGTATTATTACACTTGATTTTAACCAAAAGGCTAAGAAAGGTTAGTCAAAAGGTCGACTCAAAAAAATTTGTACTACACTTGATTTTAGCTAAAAGGTCAAGAAATGTTAGTCAAAAGGTCGAGAAATATGTGATTATTATTTCTTTAAGTTTATAGTTTTATAAAAGGCTTACATGTAATTCTTTTAACTTAAAACCAATGTGGGACAAGAAAAATGAATTTTATTAGGTAATTTGTAATTTGAATTAAACTCTTTAAATTAATTTTTATGAATTTTATTAGGTAATTTGTAATTTGAATTAAACTCTCTAAATAATTTTTAGGTAATTTTTTATCTTATTTTTTTATATTACTAAATAAACACTGAAAGATTGAAATAGTGAAAAATTGAAATTCTTTATACATTTAATAATGGTATATATATATATATATATACACACACACACAAAAGTAAGAATGCAAATGACGCACATAGATCCGATGGCGGATTCGTATGGGCTGTTCAATGTCATGCGATCACGCGTGCATAGGGGCCACATAGGCTACTTTAAAGAACCCAAGTACGGCCTTTCCATAAAATTGAAAGACTGGTAAGAAATCTCAAGCACTTGGCAGCCAAAAGAAGAAATCTAGATAGTATAATCTTTGTGAGATTGATTAATCATCACATTAGATGGACCCCACTGAGATCTGATGATGCAAGCCTAGCCTAGTTTGCTTTTAATTAATTAAAAATCCAAAGCATAGATTGAATGGTTTGAACCTATAATATAATCATCTTAACTAAGAAAAATAACAGTTTTAAGTGAGACTACCCCACATAATATTCATGCACTTGGAGGATGCACATAAAAATTTAAAAATTGTGATTCTCACACGAGCCTTCTTTATATGGGTGACTAGATTTCCCGTTAAATAAACCCCACCAACTGGCCAAGAAAACAGTACTATGATGAGATCATTCTCCTGAGAAAAAGATAAATTAATCATTCAATCGGAATTTTGAGCCTTTCTTAAATTCTATCTATTACAATTACTCTTCTGTTGAAGAGACTTCTTTCGCCTTCCATCTAAGCTACGTAAGAAAGGTCTAAAGCCAATTTTAGGGAATGGTAAAGTTTCGTAAAGTTCTTCTGACTAAGTGAGGGTAGTCTTTTCACAGACATGTCTATTTCAGTCCCGATAGTTATGCTTTTCGTGCATGTCACAACTTACCTGATAAAGAATTTCGCTACCTTAGACAGGTTATATTAATGGTCGTTGTTCACTCGGGCATTGGTTGTCTGACTCCCTAGTCATCATGCCTGGGCACAAATGATTTATCAATGACACTGTTTTGATACTTTGTGAAAGCTACTTACAGATTTAGAAGGCAATTAATAAGTGAGAGATTTAATCTTATAGAATCGGTAGTTTTTGGATACCAAATCAATATGACACATTTTTTTTAATCCCAAATTTAAAGAATCGGTTCGATACCACTAAATACAATATTAATATATTAACAAACCACAATTCCCTTCAATAACTATTTAACGTTGTTGCAAACTGTTAATGAATACAAATAAGTATCACAATTACAATTTCACAAATTACAAAATATGCATATAAATTCATCATAAAGGAGAAAATTTTGATTAGTGGACAGAGCCAATGAAGGCCTAGGGGGGCACGTGCCCCACTGAGTTGGCTAGCAACCTATAATATATGTGATAATTTTTTTAAAAAATTCCATATATATGAAAAAATTTATATAGTGCCCCCCTCAAATTTGTAATTCTTAAAATTATATTCTTATTTTTTCTTTTACTCTTCACATTCTTAAATTTCCACAGTAGAAAAAAGTCAAAATTTTCTTCCTCAAACCCTTTAACTATTTCTTATTAAAATTCTTTCATTTTTCTTTCCTTTTATATTTTAATAATTTTCTCTTTTTTTGTCCTTTTGAATTTTATAGTTGTTATATATTTTAAATTTTATAGTTGCTATATATATATATGTACTACGTATTATTATTATTTTTTTTGACAGTGTGTCCCTCTTATTTGAAATCCTAACTCTGTCTTAGTGTTATGGAATAAGTATTCGTCATGCACCGAGCACACCACAACCATCCATGACGTCACACATATACATCAGCAACGATTGTGATGTACTGAATACATGTGTACCGAACACTGTACTTGGTCCCGATAATAAATTTAAAAAATAAATAAATAAAAATAAGAGAGAAGAATGTTTCTTGGCGATTGTGATTAAACCATCACCATCATAAGTGGTGCAATCATATTAAAGATATGTTGGTGGGTCCACAAGAGCATTAAATTAGAATAATCAAAAGGAAAAGTAATTTACTTTCGGACGAAATGCCATCAAGCTTTTTCACGTTGCTTACGAAAGGCAAGCGCAGACCACCTAAATATTATCCATTTGAATGATTTGGCAACTATATCTTCCTTTAATTAATATTTTTGCAATGACTTCACGTGTGTGACATTTTTTAAATCTCAACTAGATCTTCCTTTAATTAATAAATCGTTGCTGAGGTGGTAAAGGTTTGATCATGTGCTATAATTTCTTAACCAAAATGATGGGACTATGGTTTTTATGAAACACTCATGCACGATGACGCGCAAAACCATTATTTCATGTAATTTAGTCAATAATGTCATCATTTTTTTTTTACCAATAAGTACAATAATAGTCACCACACGATTTCCAAGGTCTTATATTTTCAAACTCTAATCACATCATAAGTCACCACATTCATCAATTGACGGAAATATATATATATATCTTCCTGGCTTGCATGATCAATACTGACAAATTCCTATCCTATTTATACATAACCAGCACAAAAAATAACAAATAAAAAATTTCATGAAATGATTAAATAGAAGTTAGATTGATACTTTTCTAACGAAAAGGGCGTTACACGATATTAGATTGAAATTCTATTTGTGTATAATTTATGACCTTATTGTTATTCTAGGATTGTAAAATGTGACATTTCCAAAGTTTTGGGTCATGTCACAGTAACTCAGCATTAACTGAAAAAAAAATCATTATCAAATTTGGAAAATGTTTGGTGTACAGTTTTATTAGAGAGACTTTCTATATCATGTTTCACCCCAAAATAATTTTATTATTGTGTCAAGACTAACACACAAGTTCAAAGTTCAAAAAGTTTAAGAAATGAGTCATGAACGAATCTATGTACAAGTCAGTGGGGGCAATTGCCACCACTAGATTTTTTTATTTTTAGTAATATACCCTATCATTTTATTTATTTTGATATATATACTTAAAAAATTACACAACCACCCTCATTAAAATTATTAAAAAATTACACTATCGCCTCCTCTCATGCAATTTCCTGTCTCCGTCCCTGGGATGAGCAGCAGCAACTTGACTTGAAAAGTTAGGTTGGGTGAGATGAACTATGTCGGTTGAATTTCATAACTTAGAGTCCACACTAGCTAGGGGTGCAATTCACACATGTTGAAAGGTTAACCCTATCCCAACCCAAGTAATGAGTAATGCTTGCCCAAACTTAAGGTGAACCCGATCTTGGGTTAAGGAGAGCTAGCCTGAACAAACATGGTTGGATTGCTCAGGGTACTCGAATTAGTATCTAATTCAGTCAAATTAGATTAATTTTTCACAACAATTGAATTTTTGCATATAAAGAAATTTACATTATTGAACACACAGTTCCTTTGACTCAAGCTTAGTTTTGGGTAAGATTAGTCCTAATCATCAAAAATAAAATTCTAATTATTATTTATTATTATTATTTTTTTTATTTTTTTGTAAATTTCTAAAAGAATTACAAACAAAATAAGGTTAGACTCGAATTCTGACCGGGTTAGCCTGCTTAGGTTTGTACCTTTACACAAAGTATTACTCACTCACGCAAGTAAGTTTATTTTTATTTTTAATATATATATATATATATATATATTTATATATGCACAGTACGGACTCCTACTTGGTTCATCCTCAACCTTTTGTTTAGGAAATGAAAGGAATTCAACTGAATTACGACTCTATGAAGGGTCCTAACAAAAGCTAAAAAGCAGGTTGAATTTCCTAAAACACATTTCCTAACTACTTGAAACCTCAGATACATTTCCTAAATTCACTCCTACATCCGAGCAAAAAAACAATCTCACACTTTCCTACCCTAATAAGAAGATCATTTGAAACCCACCATTTTTCTCGCAAAACAAACAGACCCCATAAAACTAGAAACTTATAAAAATGTCTGCAAAAATCAAAATTTCAAAACTCTGTACCAAACTCAATACCAAGAATATAGGTAAAGCACTCCATGTGGCACTCGCTGACGTCACCTTGTCATAGGTCACCTGTCAAAAAGAGTCCTTCTTAGTAACAACTATGATATTATTGGTTTGTCTGTTCATACCGTCACTCACTTTTTCTCTCTCCCTCTAAGCTCCCGAATCCGGCTGCCTAGGGAAAGTTCATGCTGATATATAGCATATATATATATATATATATATTATATGCACACATATATATGGGGAAATCAGATATATAGGGAGAACAATTTGCGTCCATCTCAATCAGATTGAGGTGGGTTTTGGATGAAATCTGATTGAATATATCTATATGATCATCATCATCGACGATATGGTCATGTGTTGGAGTGAGAAAGATGGAGAGTGTGTTGGCGGGCTCTCTGCTTCTGAAGAGTATCAGAACACTCTGTTCGATTCTGTCAGCTCAGAGAGCAATGCTGTTTCTGGGTTTCAGAGCTCTAAACATGTGTCCTTAAGAATCAGACTCACAACAGACCTCAATGATCAGGTTTCTATACATACATAAATTATATATACATATATATATATACACACACATAAATTTGTTTAAGTAACCTCTGTTTTAATGATTTTAATTTTATGTTTCATTTATGCATGTACTTAACACTGGGTTGTGTTTTGATTACTCAATTCCATTTCTTTCTTTGGGTTGAGTGTTAATTATTTGTTTTAATTTTACGGTTCATTTATTTGTTTATGCATGTACTTAATAATGGGGTTCAGTTTTAATTACTCAATTCCATATTTTTTTTGGTGGGTTTTAATTTTTTTCTATTTTTTTGTTGAGTGTTAATTATTTGTTTTAATTTTACGGTTCATTTATTTGTTTTTGCATGCACTTAACAATGGGATTCAGTTTTAATTACTCAATTCCATATCTTTTTTGTTGGGTTTTAATTTTTTCTATTTTTTGTTGAGTTTTAATTAATTTTCTACTTTTTGTAGGAAATAGAGGTGACTTCTTCTGAAGAAAACAGTCCACTTGGTTTGACATTAAAAAAAACTCCTTCTTTTCTGAACTTAATCGAAATGAAGTTGGCTAAATCAACGAACACAATCATAAATCATGAGTTGGATCAGAACAGTGCTCAGGCGAGAATGAATGCTTTTATATCTCAGCCGATGTCGGAGAAGTTAAAGGCTTCAAACTTCGCAGCTATGCTGCTCAAAATTGGTACTTGGGAGGTAATACTTCTCATGAGTTGCTTCATTCAATCAATAAGAAAATGAAATGTAATTACAAATAAGGATTTTTTTTTTTTTTTTTTTTTTTAATATTTTTCAGGATTAGAGTTTTTTTTTTTTTTTTTTTCGAAATGAAATGGTATATTTTTACTAAAATGGATGGTTTTTGAAAATGTGTTCAACAGAGGATTTCTAGGCATGAAGGGGATTTGGTAAGCATAATGTTACAAATACGGATGGTTTTTGAGAATATTTTTCAGAGGATTAGATTTTTTTTTATTTTTTATTTTTGAAATGAAATATGTTAAATTAATCAATGAGAAAATGAAATATGTTTGGTTGGTTTTTGAAAATGTGTTCAACAGAGGATTTCTAAGCATGAAGGGGATTTGGTAGCCAAATGTTACTATGCGAAACGGAAGCTGGTGTGGGAAGTGTTGGAAGGGGCATTGAAGAGTAAGATTGAAATTCAGTGGTCAGACATTTCTGCAATTAGAGCCACTATTGAATTCGACCAACCGGGAATTCTGGAAATTGAGGTCATTATTTTCCCATTTTTTTTTTTTTTACTAATGGATTCAGTATTAAGTATGAATGAATTTTTATTTGACCAATTTTTGTTGATTTTTTTTGCAGTTAAACCAACCACCTTTGTTCTTTCAAGAGACTAATCCGCAGCCGCGAAAGCATACACTTTGGCAGCAGGCATCAGACTTTACCGGAGGCCAAGCTCCCATCTTCAGGTATTGAGGATATTTTCCTCATTGCGAAATGCGAATGATTTGTTTTGGTAGTATTGTTTTCGACCAAATATTTATTTTTTGCCCAAAAAAAAAATTCAAAATGTTTTGTTAAAACAAGTAGTCTTATTGGCATCATGCAGTTTACTGTCATTATTTATTAGATAAGAGAGGACTGAGTGTATTTATTATTATTGGCTTTCCAAAATGCTGCCAGAAACACTGCTAGTGCCAAAAGCGCAGCTGAAAGGACCTTTCACCCGCGTTTTTGGCTATCATTGAATCAGGTTCTAACCCTTCAATGAGTCGAGTCCAAACTGTTCATGAATAACTAAGTTCGTTCCTAATACTGCTGCTGTTGCTACTACTAATGCATCTTCTTTGTGTGATCTTTTCTTTTGCCCTTTTCAGGAGGCACTATGTGAAATTTCCACCAAATTCACTCGACAAACACTACGAGAAGCTTCTGCAATGCGATCCACGTCTGCTCGCATTGAGCCAGAAGCCTTTCCCGACTTCCGAATCTCCATATTTCTACTCCAATATGTTTGGAATCGGCGGTTTCTCCTTCAATATCAATGGATGCGGTCCAGAATTTCCTCCCGGCCTACACTATCCCTTTCCAACAATTCCTTCGCCTTCTTTACTTCCTTCGCATCATGTGCACAATTTCAAACCCACCCTACACCCTCTCGCAGTTAACAGACAGCCTCTTGCTGTTATGGATTCGAATTCATCATTGTCAGGTTGGTTATTTAGTATCACAAGTCTTTCAGTTTCAAGCTTTAGTTTTAAAAACTTCTTGTTCACATATATATATATATGTTTTTTTTTTTCCTTATCTCTATATTTTGTGTGAAAATTAGTTATGGAAGTGGATTTTTCCTGGCCAACAGATGACAATGTTCACAGACACGCCTATGGAAATCAAAGTACAGTGTTTCGGGGTCAAGGAGGAAACAACACTGTGAATGTTTTATCTAGGGGAGATCAAATTCAAGGGCTGTCTTCTGTTTCTTCAGCAGCACAAGCCAATCAAGCCTTTTCGACTCAAGCTTATAATGTATGGGAAGAAGCAGAGAGGGCAAATCCAAACACTGAAGTACTCACCAACATCGAAAACCATTTGCTTGGCGATTCACAAGTTGTATGCTCCGATGAGAGGACACTCCTCGCGAGAGTGAGATCGATGAATTCATTGATGGAGCCATTTGAGGAAGAAAACTTTGGGAATGACATGGCCGCATATCAGATGCAGCAGCAGTACAAACAAGGACTTATTATTGATCATTCAATGTTTACTAGTGAGCATCATCAAAAAGTGGATGGTGGACTATTCTTACCGCAGCCAATCCGTTGCTTGCCTGCACAAGATTGCAACGAGAACCCGATGATGCATATGCCATGTTATGATTCATCGCTTCCATACGTTTACCCAGATCAAATGGCAGAAGACTTTGTTCCTGTTGATGCTGCCAATGAGGTGCGGCGGTGGACATGATAATGCATTGAAGATGGCAAAAGAGTGTGTGTGTGTGGGGGTGGGGGGACTGCCTAGGGTTGTGGATGAGTAGGTTTTGTCTTTGTAAAAAGAGAAGGGAAATAGTCTTCTACTTGTTTTTAGAGTTACTAGGAACGTTCACTCCTTTGTAACACCAAAACAACCAAAGTTTGTGACCTTTTCCCTTCTCCAAGTGTAAGAGGCTCTTTTACTAGTCTCCTTACATCAAGAATGCCTAAAATTTTTACCTCAGTTGCAGTTAAGTGTTGTCGTAAGAGTAAACGGTGAAATCATAATAACCATCACATAATTATTAATATCATTAACTAACCAAACTAAATCACACAGAGCGAGTGCAAGAGCACGAGCACAAAATATTGAAAAATATAAGTTGCACGGGGTGGGGGCAGGAGTGAGAGTGTGCCACAAAAATAAAAAATGTAAGTTACACTGGGGACGGGATTACAAAGTAAAAAATATATGTTACACGGAGTGAGGGCGGAAGGGAAATGAGTACCTGGCTGGTGATTATGGATTTTGCAGCTTCTTCTTGCATTTAGATATAATATGTTCATGTAGTATGCCCCTGATGCTTTTTCATATCCATAACAATGATTACATGTATATGTTGATTTTCTACTTTTGTACTCTTGTCAATGCCACTATTGCTATTAAATCTTAAATCAAGGTTGAATCTTAAATTAGTATCTAATATATGTTGAAGTTAATCTCACAACCATTACAACGATACAACTAGATCCGGCAAAATTTTCAAGGGTTACTGCAAGTAGATAACCCCCATCCGCGGACGTCGCACATTCTGCATCTTCTGCAATGGTGAGATCGCGGTTCGATAAAGATTAAACTCTGAAAGGAAACACTCACATTGGATTGATCACTTGAAAATTTGCATTTCCCTGATTACACCATAATATATAGATAGATATTACACCAGCAAAAGCAACATTTTGACTCATTTTCTGATAGTTTACCCGCCTCAAATCAATTCTTCAACATTCCTGCAATTTCTAGTTATTTGAGATCTTGTGTTTCTGACAGAGTATATATACAACGAAGCCTAGTAAGAGAATTTCAAAAAGGAAATATGCAGCAAACCAAGTCAGATCAGAAATTGGAAAGGTTCAACCAATTTGAGTGCACAATGAAACCAGCATATATATCATATATTATCTCAACCAGTGAAGTGACATGGAAATTTAACTAGACAAAAAATGAGCCGCTCCTAACACTAATATCTTAGATGAACTGCATTAAAATTATCATGAAGTTCAGCTGCAAGGTTCATTTCTGTTCTATGCTGGTCAAAATAATTTTATACTCCTAAATATATATATAAAAGGAAAATAGGGGAAAAGAACTACTGACAATTAAAAATACTGTGATAATCAAGCTTGAAAAAGAGATTTACAATGCACTTGGCTAAGGCATTATAGAGTCATCCAGAACAGCTGGAGGATGGCCAGATCTGTTTGTAACTTCATCCGCTCCCTCTTCCGTACTCATCTCATCGTATTTTCGTTTCTTTGACGCAGAGTCTGAATTCTCCTCATTTCCACTTTCCTTTTCTTTTCCTTTGCCTCCGTCACTCTCTTTCTCTTCCCCATTCGCTTTCTCTGATGGGGTTACATCATTTGAAGGCAATAATGGAGGTTCACGGCCACTTAATCGACAAAATACACTCTCAACAGTTTCACTTATTTCCTTCCCCAGGCCTTGATTGTCCAAGATCAACTCCCAAACTGATTTAGAGGCTTTTTCAAGCACTGAAGTTCTGCTTGACAACAACAAAATGTGGAGAATTAAAACAAAAGGGAAGTGCTTGTCCTAGAAAGATTGGTTCTTCATGCATGCGTGAATGACTACTCGTCATCTTCAAAATCTTGAGAATGTATAAATGCAACAGAAGATTGGCCATTATAAAGCTCCAAATCAAAAGAAAGCTTCAAATATGATTACAGAAAAGAAATGTGAACTGAATCCCTTTATAAGGGTTTTAGAAAGAGGGTAACTATATCACAGCTACTTGTATTACAGTCTTTTTTCCAATGAAGTATAATAACCACCCTTTAAAGGATATAAAATAAAAATTTATATGGTACTCAGAGCCATGGTGCTGCAAGCCAATGTTGAATTAGGCCAAAAAAGGTGTTTATTATATATATCCAGTTAATATATATATATGGCGATGTTGAATTGGGCCAAAATGTGTTAGTATAATATCCAGTTATAAAATATAGCGCAGAAAATTTCACGAGTTAAACCATCCAGGGGGGGTTAAAACCGACCCAAAAGATACGACGACAAGTTGAAGAAATAAAATCAGCCAGATAACAAAAAGATTCATTTCTATTTGGGATTATATGTAGTCAATATCGTTCACGCAACAGCAACACTTACTCAAGCTCTTGCCGAAGTGCATCAAACAGTTCTCTTTTGGTCTGTTTCTCTGCCCCAGGAGTGTTAAGAACCTTACTCTGTTCCACCATTTTAATAGTGGTACTCTTTAGCTCCTCCTATAATAGACAAAATACAATATTAGAACTGTTTTACTGAGAAGTGGGATTTAGTATTCAATCTTCAGAAATTAAAATATTTTACAACCCTCAACCAAAATGCATCTATACAATCTATTTCCTTTCCCTCTTGCGGGGCATTTTGAATTATTCGACTGGTGCAACATGAAAGCCTTGTGATTATGTGGTAAGTTCAAGAATGAATTTGAAGGGGCCGTAGGTGGCAAAAGATTCTCAAAGTTGATACCTTACAAACATGTCCTATATAGTAGGTTAGCAGACCAACTAATTGTCACCATTGAATCAGCAATTAGTCCATATTAGGGTGCATTTGGAAATGTAACAACTTATTTTTCATATTTTACAGAAATATATAGAGAGAGAAAAAAATCTTAATGCAGAGAGTTCACAGATAGAAAAGTAGAACTAGAGAGAGCAACACGATAAAATAGAAAATCTTCGCTGAAAAAATTGAGAATGGGAGCCGTCCGCTGGTGACTCTTGCCTTTGCAAACAAATCCATCTCTCCAAGTTCCAACATAAAAACAAGGCAAGTAAACATGCTAATTTAATTTTTATTTTTTTTTAAATAACACAAAGATAGTATTGTAAAATTAAGTAAAAAACTGAAGATAATGTAAGTAACAATTGCAAGAATGTGTTCTCAAAATGCCATCTAAACACAGCCTTAAGAGTCAAAGAGTCCGCCTACAACTATATAGACAGAAATTTCTTAAGAAAACCATTTTAGACATAAATTCAATAATCGGTCAGTATGAAAAGACTAAGAAGCTAAACATTGCAAAGTCAGCCATTTTAGTAAACTCTGCAGATAATGTTCAATACATGAATGCATAATATAAACTCTGAAACAATTTTAAAAATTATGCTGAAAATTTTTAGTCCTCCAAAGTAGCTCAATAACTTGGCCTTTTGGGCACGGTCCTAGAAAGTAAAAAAGAACAATACTTGCCTCCTCACGCGTGAAGAACCTTCTCCTTACAGCTGATGTGTAATGATATCATAGGACCACGTGTCCTTTTATAACATTAAAAAGTAAATAAAAGAGGAAAGAAAAATAACCTATTTTAAGTAGGTCCTACTGATATTAAATCTACTAATGTGGTCAAATCATAACAAGGCACGTCAGTATACGAGAAGATCACGCATCAGGAGGCAAGTATTTTTCACTGAAAATTAATGCTAGTTCATAGTTATCAGAAACTGTCATGGCACAAATGGAAACAGACTAAGGTTATCTTAAAAGATGATTTCTTTCTACTTTTTAATTTTTGCTGCCATGTTAGCAGGTAATTGTTTATCACCTCCAACAAGGGATACAGCATCATAGGCTTCCAAAAGAAATATTTGATTGTCTAAAGATCAGAATTCCAAAATCCAAACCCTCCAATTCTTTTTTTTCTTTCTTCTTTTTTTCAGTAAGAATCAGAGCAGGATATATTTTGCGATATAGAGTTCAGATGTAGCCCACATAATCATAATGGTGATTATAAGGCAACGATGAACACCTTCAAGAGATATCCAACAGGGAGATGAAAACCCATCCTTGCTGCTTTCCATCTCTTTTTTTTCTTTACCAGACATTCAACGGTCTCCACAATCATGCCTGTGGCAGACACCTGCCTATGTCTGGATGAAACACTCATTCTTGAGAATTCAAAAAGCATATAAAATCTCATTTTTATCCTCCTCACGCATCATGAGGCAAGTATTTTTCACTTTTTGACTGACAAATAACGATATTTCATATTATCAGAAGCTGTAATGGCACAAATGGACAATGATTAACTAACCGAGACTAAGGCTATTTTAAAGATGATTTTTTTTCTTCTTTTTATTTTTTGCTGCCATGTTAGCAGGTAATTGTTTATCACCTCCAACAAGGATTACAGTATCATAGGCTTCTTAAAAGCAGAATATTTGATTGTCTAAAGATAAGAATTCCAAAATCCAAACACTTGTATTCTTTCTCTCACTTTTTCAGTAAGAATCAGAACGGGACATATTTTGAGATATGGGGTTCAGATGTGGCCCGCATAATCATTTAATGGTGATTATAAGGCAACGATGAACACCTTCAAGAGATATCCAACAGACAGATGAAAAACCATCCTTGCTGCTTTCCATCTCTTTCTTTTCTTTACCAGACATTCAACGGTCTCCACAATCAATGCCTGTGGCCGACACCTGCCTATGTCTGGTTGAAACACTCATTCTTGAGAATTCAAAAAGGATATAAAATCTCATTTTTATCCTACTCATGCATCAGGAGGCAAGTATTTTTCACTGAAAAATAATGATATTTCATAGTGATCAGAAGCTGTGATGGCACAAATGGAAACTGATTAACTAACAGAGACTAAGGCTATCATAAAGATGATTTTCTTCTTCTTCTTTTTAGTTTTTGCAGCCATGTTAGCAGGTAATTGTTTATCACCTCCAACAAGGATTACAGCATTATTGATTTCTTACAAGCAGAAGATTTGATTGTCTAAAGATAAGAATTCCAAAATTCAAACTCTTGTATTCTTTCTCTCTCTTTTTCGGTAAGGATCAGAACAGGACATATTTTGAGATATGGTGTTCAGATGTAGCCCGCATAATCATTTAATGGTGATTATAAGGCAACGATGAACACCTTCAAGGGATATATCCAACAGAAAGATAAAAAACCATCCTTGCTGCTTTCCATCTCTTTCTTTTCTTTACCAGACATTCAACGGTCTCCACAATCAATGCCTGTGGCCGACACCTGCCTATGTCTGGATGAAACACTCAATTCTTGAGAATTCAAAAAGCATATAAAATCTCATTTTTATCTTCCTCACGCATCAGGAGGAAGTATTTTTCACTGAAAAATAATGATATTTCACAGTTATCAGAAGCTATAATTGCACAAATGGAAACTGATTAACTAACAGAGACTAAGGCTATCTTAAAGATGATTTTCTTCTTCTTCTTTTTAGTTTTTGCAGCCATGTTAGCAGGTAATTGTTTATCACCTCCAACAAGGATTACAGCATTATAGGTTTCTTACAAGCAGAAGATATGATTGTCTAAAGATAAGAATTCCAAAATTCAAACTCTTGTATTCTTTCTCTCTTTTTCGGTAAGGATCAGAACAGGACATATTTTGAGATATGGGGTTCAGATGTAGCCCGCATAATCATTTAATGGTGATTATAAGGCAACGATGAACACCTTCAAGAGATATCCAACAGAAAAATGAAAAACCATCCTTGCTGCTTTCCATCTCTTTCATTACTTTACCAGACATTCAACGGTCTCCACAACCAAAGCCTGTAGCCGACACCTGCCTATGTCTGGATGAAACACTCCTTGAGAATTCAAAAAACTTATAAAATCTCATTTTTATCCTCCTCACGCATCAGGAGGCAAGTATTTTTCACTGAAAAATAATGATATTTCATAGTTATCAGAAACTGTAATGGCACAAATGGAAACTGATTAACTAACAGAGACTAAGGCTATCTTAAAGATGATCTTCTTCTTCTTCTTCTTCTTCTTCTTCTTAGTTTTTGCAGCCATGTTAGCAGGTAATTGTTTATCACCTCCAACAAGGATTTCAGCATCATATGCTTCTTAAAAGCAGAAGATTTGTTTGTCTAAAGATAAGAATTCCAAATTCCAAACTCTCGTATTCTTTCTCTCATTTTTTGGGTAAGGATCAGAACAGGAAATATTTTGAGATATGGTGTACATATGTATCCCGCATAATCATTTAATGGTGACTATAAGGCAACAATGAACACCTTCAAGAGATATCCAACAGAACGATGAAAGACCATCCTTGCTGCTTTCCATCTCTTTCTTTTCTTTACCAGACATTCAACGGTCTCCACAATCATGCCTGTGGCAGACACCTGCCTATGTCTGGATGAAACACTCACTTTCTTGAGAATTCAAAAAGCATATAAAATGTCATTTTTATCCTCCTCACACATCAGGAGGCAAGTATTTTTCACATTTTCACTGACAAATAATGATATTTCATAGTTATCAGAAGCTGAAATGGCACATATGGACACTGATTAACTAACCGAAACTAAGGCTATCTTAAAGTTTTTTTTTTTTTCTTCTTCTTCTTCTTTTTAATTTTTGCTGCCATGTTAGCAGAATATTTGATTGTCTAAATATAAGAATTCCAAAATCCAAATACTCGTATTCTTTCTCACTTTTTCAGTAAGAATCAGAACAAGATATATTTTGAGATATGGTGTTCAGATGTAGCCCGCATAATCATTTAATGGTGATTATAAGGCAACGGTGAACACCTTCAAGAGATATCCAACAGAAAGATGAAAAACCATCCTTGCTGCTTCCATCTCTTTATTTTCTTTACCAGACATTCAACGGTCTCCACAATCATGCCTGTGGCAGACACCTGCCTATGTCTGGATGAAACACTCATTTTCTTGAGAATTCAAAAAAACTTATAAAATCTAATTTTAATCTCAACTAGACTGCAAGTAAACCGGAATAGCTGAGGCTCGTCTTGTTCTGTCTGGGAACACATTGGTGAACAGACTCGTGAATTAGCTCACTTTAAGCTTGTAAAATTGCATATGTATAAACTTAGTCCACATAAATAAGACCCATTAGACAATCAAATCTCATCTGTCACTACAATTTACAAGTAAAACCTAATCCAAGCCAAAACTATACCCTTTTATTTTTTTTCCCAAATTGATACTCACACACCAAAAACCCATATCTATTTCCTTCTCAACTACTTTCGTCCCTCTCACTTATAAAACCAACTACTTTCGTCCCTCTCACTTATAAAACCAACTACTCCATGCCCATCCATCCTATAAAAACCTATATATATTTCCTTCTCTTCCTTCTAAACATCAAAACACAACAGTACAACACCATAGACCAAGACATCACACGACCACAGCTGTCGCAAGCACCAACCAGCAACCAACAACCCACTCATTGGTGATTGCAATGCTGACAGCACTTCACCTGCAACTGCAACAACTTGATCACCCAAGCAGGTTAGCAATATCTTTCTAATCTCATCTTTTTGTCATTTGGTCTCACCCACTTGTTGCCCTTTGGATGAGATTGAAGGTAAAAGATCAAAATGGAGGTCTGTTGTGATTTCTCCCACCAATAAGATTGATTAGGTAGATATATAGGGTTTCCAGAAGGCCCCCTTCTCTTGCTTTCCCTTTAAGTGACAGGGGAGGTGAACCGCTCCAAGCTGAATGCGATAGCAGACACACATATACACATATTCCACAGGATTGCCTATTGATACATCTAGACAAGCTTGACCCGACCTGAGCCTGACCTCATCAGTATAATACTGATAGAGCTCTATCTTCGATAGCCTAAGCTCGACCAAATACGACCTAGCCCAAACACTTCTCTACATTTGTTCAATACATTGACAATAGGAAAATTGGCTCACCTAATCCATTCTTAGGAACAAAGGAGTAGCTGGACCACACAATGAAACAAAGTTTAAATTGCATTTGCAACCGCAAGGACATGGATACAGATCTAACAGAATTTAAGTAATCGAAGTGGAAACCGAGGCCATAATTTTCCTTTGATTGCACAGCATACTCAAACAGTAACTTACCGGGAAAAAAAAAATAATAACAATAATAATAATAATAAATACTCAAAACAGTGGGGACATTTAACTGAACCTACAAAGATGATTTAATATAACCAAATATTTCTATATTGACGTTTGAGTCATTTGTGAGTCCAAATGTTGATGCAATAAATGTATCATTTAATGCTTTCTACACTTAAAAAATTGCATTAACTAGTGTATGTCCCTTTGACACTGGGTGTTCGAAGAAGAAGATTGGTGATAAGCCTTACATATGGCATTATTTTTACCAAAAAGTGGCTGCAAAATATAAGGTTGAACTTCAGAGTCATGGAAACACTTGATACTCTAAACGAAATAAAATAAAATTTATCATAATGATTTGAAGATCTAAAAGTGAGATCTCAACAAGAAATGTAGATTTTCAACTTCAAAGTATGTTTAGCACAAAAATTAAACTCAATCAAGCAAATACATCAAAATCGGTGAGCATAAATAATGGTTGTAACTTGTATTTTTATCATTCTCAGCCCACTGGAAGTTTGGATTAAAAGTTGATGTCAATATTAATTTTGTTTTAAGTTTAATTTGACATATGTATGTTAAATGTGTTTTTAGAAATATTTCAAAGTTTTAAAATCAATAGAAAAGGAAGTAAATATAAAATTCATGTGCTGATCACAAGACGTAGCACTCTAACATTAGCCCTAGAATCCTTTACACAACGGTAGCAGGTTGTAATCGCCCTTACATGTGTGAACTGGCTTCACACCAAAATCACATCCATAAATGGACTGGGAACCTCGGATACCATTGTCTAACGGCTTAGAAATGTTTCAGCCGACTTTCAAAACCTAACCATCTAGGCACGGGTGACCAGCCAACCAGACAAATCAAGATTTGACCAACCTTCCTTAAGTGAATCCAAGTCTGCTTTTTATAATTTTGTTCTCTTCTGTTCATAACAAATAACAATCGGAGAACGCAAAACTAACTCTTCCATATGAAGTGAAGAAGCAAATAACCCAACTTTTGTGTGCGAAGGGATTGTTTGACTGAGATGTTGCACATGTTCTTCCACAATTTCAAAATGCCAAGCAATAAGACACCTTTAAGAACCCTCTGAATTCCAAAGTCCACAATATATATGGGTGTGTGTGTGTGCAAGAAACACACCCACACACCCACATTGCCCCTAAGGGAACTTGAACCCTCTAACTTCTACTTTGGAGGGATTAGGAAATACCACTAGGCTACAGCCCATAGTTAAACAGAGAGTCCATAGATTCGAATGACCCTTATTAAGAAAGTGCAAACTGGGTTATTTATTGCATACTGTCCAAATAAAAAACAAATAGCAGTACCAATGTAATCAATACAACAAAATTGGGTTATTGTCCACTATGCAAATAGTTAATCATCTTTTCTAATTGAAAAATCATAGGCATACAAAAATAAACGTTTGTCTAGATGTACACTTATTAATATATATAGAGAGAGATAAATATATAGGGAGAGAGAGTATACATTGGCTTTGAGCTGAGTGATGATCTTCAATCTGAGAGCGTCGATGGTACCGTCGTTCATCAGTGTCTCGAGAACATCTTCGGGTGATATGACTGAGGAAGAAGAAGATGATTCCATTTGCGAATCACCTGCAATCACGATTGTATGGTGAATGAAATTTTACAGGTTTGTTCTGTGAGAAGATGAGCTTTTCTTTCGAATGATTTTAGGGTTTTGAATGACGGAGATCAGAGGATCAATTATCATCTGAATCTAAGCTGTTGTTGTCCAAACAACGATGGAATTTTCGCCGCCGGTTAATCGCTGCGAAAAGAAAGGAAACTGCGAACGTACGATGAATGACTATCGCATTGCTATATACATATAGAGACGATACCTCAATCCTATACTCGTACGGCGTCGTATCATCGTCCAATCTGACAAATGTCTATTATTTAGAAATAAATTTTATTATTTCGAATATTTAGTCACACATTGCCACACAATTGGTACATCTTATATCTTTTGTCTTTAACATTAATAAACAATGGCAATTTTGAATATAATATTATGAATATAAACCAATCGTTCAACCTCTAAAAAAACAAAAACATAAATATAATGGCAATATAACTCGTGTAACTTTTAATATAATGCATAAATTAATTAAAATTTAATGATTGTCTCATTAAATACTTATATAAATAAAAATTTACATTTTTATTAAGAGTGCATTGATGCATTTTATGTATATTAATTTTTATGTATGATGGATAGAAGAGAGAAAGTCATTCACTTCTAAATAAAAATAGGTCTCTAAATAAAAATGAATTAATATTCATAGAGATATTTTTTATAATAATTTTAATTTTCTCAATTTTTTTGTCCATTTATACTCTTTTTGTTTCTTTTTCAACAAATACATACAAATCCGCAAAATATTGATTAATAATAATTTTTTATTTTTGGATAATTTTAATCATAAAAATGAGTTAATATTCATAGAAAATTACCACGCTATTTGAGAATTGATGCAAAATGAAACCAATTTGCTCCCTTTTATCATTTTTAACAATCATTGAAGCTTCAAATTACAAACTTAGATATACTTTTCATTCACAGTTTTTTCTTCTTCTTTTTTTTTCCTATAAATTATACAAAACCTAAGTACTTCAAAATTCCTTTCCAAGTATGGGAATAAAACAAGCTTAGAAAAGAAGCTCATGTCACCTTATTTTACCTCTCGGCAAGCATGAGAATAAAAGTAGGAATTTAATATTCAGATATATTTTTATAATTATTTTTTATTTAAATTTTAAAATAAAAAATATGGAGAGAATAATTTTGGAATAAATGGAAACAAAAAATTTCACGAATAAATGAAAATAAATGGGTGAATTATTATTATTTTATTTGTTCATTTTTAGGTTTAAAGTCAGAACTCAGAAGTTAGATGGGGCGTTTGCCACAATAAACCCTAGCGGCTTCAACCGAAAAAAAAAAAAAACTAGCTTCTCTTGCTTCCCCAAATCCTCAGCTCTTCTTCGGTGTCTGGTTCATCAATGGCGGGTGGTAAGATCAAGAAGGAGAAGTCCCACCGTGGAGCGTCGGCGTCGTCGAACCCACACTACCAGGGAGGCATACCGTTCCACAAATCGAAGGGACAGCACATTCTCAGGAACCCTCTGCTCATCGACACCATCGTCGAGAAATCCGGAATCAAGAGCACCGATGTCATCCTCGAGATCGGTCCCGGTACCGGAAATCTCACCGAGAAGCTCATCAACGCCGGCAAGTTCGTTATCGCCGTCGAGCTTGACCCACGCATGGTCCTCGAGTTGGAGCGTCGGTTCCAAGGGAAAGGCTTGTCCCACAAGCTTAAGGTATGGTTTGTTTTCCCGGAAATTGTTTTCCTTTTGGTTGGCAAGAAATTGTGCAGTGAATATGTATGTGTTTGTGTGTGAAAATGATCAGTTCTTGTGCTTATATGACTGCCGTATTGGAGTTTTGGGATTAAGTGCACACATGAATTGTACACTCAAAGAACAGAAGCAAAAGTAACATTCTTTGATTCACAAATCTATTCTTGCACTAACCCACATGACACAGTTCATAAAATTACTATATGAAACAGATTAGTTCTATACCATATGATTATACTCACCCTTTGCATCATCATCATCTTTGCCGTATGCTTATACCCACGCTTTGCTAGGAACAGAACTGATAGTCTCTGCACACATGATAGGCCCAATGCTGCTGCATGACAACTTTAATCTAGAAAATTCTCTGTGAGGATGGATCCGAAAAGGGAATTGAGCCGAGCCAAGAATTTTTTCCTTCTCAAGTTGGGTCCTTGGCCAACTGTTCTATCCGTTGGGTTTCCGATATGCCTATATTTGCTGGTCTCTGTTTTGTCCCACTGCATTACATACATAAATGTCAAGGATGTAATGTATGTTTGTTTGAATTTTTTTTTTTTTTTTAAAGAATATGAAATCCAATATAAAATGGCCTGTCCTTTGCAATGCTGATTTATGTAGGTTATTCAAGGAGATGTGCTCAAATGTGATCTTCCATACTTTGATATATGTGTGGCGAACATTCCGTATCAAATTTCTTCTCCTCTCACTTTTAAGTTATTATCACACCGACCACTGTTTAGGTGTGCAGTGATTATGTTCCAGAGAGAATTTGCCATGCGACTTGTTGCTAAGCCCGGTGACACTCTCTACTGCCGCCTTTCTGTTAACACCCAGCTCTTGTCTCGCATTTCCCATTTACTAAAAGTTGGCAGGAACAATTTCAGGCCTCCACCAAAGGTTGATTCTTCTGTTGTTAGAATTGAGCCAAGAAAACCACTTCCCCCTGTGAATTTTAAAGAATGGGATGGTTTGGTCCGAATTTGCTTCAATAGGAAGAACAAAACCCTGGGTTCGACTTTCAGACAGAAGAGTGTCCTCTCGTTATTGGAGAAGAACTACAAAACCTTGCAAGCATTGCAGCTTGCACAGAAAGAATCAATGGAGTCTGCAGAGGCAGTGGCCGTGGCAGATGTATCTGCTTTGGGAGATACTCGTGAGGACGCAAGTATGGAGATTGATGATGGAAGAGATGACGAGGAGATGGATGTGGAGAATGGTGATGCAAAAGGGTCTGAGTTTAAAGATAAAGTTTTAGATGTGTTGAAGCAAGGAGATTTTGAAGAGAAGAGATCTTCCAAGCTCACACAAACTGATTTCATGTACCTGCTCTCTCTCTTTAATATGGCTGGGATACATTTTTCTTGATTCAGGGACCAAGAGTTATGGCTTTGTTTTTTTGTTTTTTGTTTTTTAAATCCAGTTTTGTTTTCATCATTGGAGAGTTACTGTATTAGTTAAAGATCAAGACTTAGTGGAGATAACCAATGAATTTGGAGGATTACTTTGTCATGATGGAGGGAAGTTATTTTCTATTCAGCTTGTAATTTATATGTTGGGATGGAACAATAATAGCGTTTGCTCCTTTATATTTTACTATAATATCATACTTTTCTGTTGTTCAGAATTCTTTTACTGTCACATAACGTGCGGATTTCGCTTCTTAAAATTTCATGATTCCCTCTTTTGAATAAAAAATCAAGTTTGTTGATGATCAGAGATGCTCAAACACCAAGAATATCATTTTAGTTTTACCGGTGGACGGGGCAAGGTTGTTTTAAAGAAAGAAGAAGAAAAAGTTTCAAAACTGTGTTTCTTTTGAAAAGATAATGGGTTTCTTTTGGGTTTTTGATGAATAAGTCTCTTCAGTTGGAGAAATTATTTATTACAACCGTTGCAAATGATATGATGCAATGCAACCCTCATCGTTGCAATGAATAACCCAATCCTTCAGTTGTCCCAACAGATGCAAGTGCCATGCCCTCTATCTCTGGTCACTATAAAGGAAACAAATATCACTGGGTAATCTTTTTCATTAAGATGAGTAGAAAGCTTGGCCTAGTCCACCAAAAATAACCTGGAGCAAACATATACTGTTGTATACTTTAATGGCATTGGTAAAACTGCAATTTTTACCTAAATTGGCTCATATGATAATATTTGTACATTTTCTGTACCACCAAAATTTGGACTTGCAACTATAGGATTAATACACAGAGGACACTTGATTTAGCCAAACAAACTACATTACAAAATAGTACCGACAATAATAAGATTTCAAAGAACAATTATTGTTTATCTCAATCAGTGAGAAAAAAAATGCAGAATAACTACTTCCCGCCTTTCACTAGTATATCAAATGCTATGTTCTCTACAATCCGAAAACAATCCCATCCTTTCATCATAGTAATGTAGAACCTATGCTGATATGACTTGTAACTGCTACTGCTTTTCCCACCAGTCAAAAATTCTGGAAAACTAGAATGGGATCATGAGCTTTTTACTGAGATCACAAGTTACATTCGAACCATGCAGCATGTAATCAACTTCCTGTAGATGTGCAGAGTACTGCTAAAATCTGAACTTTTTACATGTGATCATCTTTATCCAAGGAAACTGATAAAAAGTGCAAGATGAAGTCATCAAGATCACCCTCGAGAACAGAATCAGGGTCTGATACCTCGTAATTAGTCCGAAGATCCTTGACCATACGGTATGGCTGCATAAGAACATAGTGAACA
The DNA here is from genome assembly GCF_030987335.1 of Cornus florida. Classification (NCBI taxonomy): domain Eukaryota; kingdom Viridiplantae; phylum Streptophyta; class Magnoliopsida; order Cornales; family Cornaceae; genus Cornus; species Cornus florida. The sequence goes on from NW_026775572.1 coordinate 30,981,986, forward strand.
ACATTAAGAAGTGGTGTACAGCACACCATACCGGGAAAATAAGTAGAAGTTGTACTGTTCAAGTGTATACATGAAGCACGTAAGTGCGTATCTGGTTGCCCCAACTAATATCAGTAAGAGATTGTGTATGTTGTGCATTCATCTGAGCCTGGCGAGCCATCTCAAGCTGATCTAGCCGAGATTGAAGTACAGCCATGGCAGAAGCCTTGTTTTGATGTTGCGACCTGGATTTATGAAAATCAATAACCCTCGAGGAAAAGGTAACTTCTGGCTCCAAATTATGCTTGACAAAGCATGAGAGATTGTGTACCTTTCATTTTGACAAGAAGCAGTGATTCCAGTAGGAATATGAGTTATCCTCACAGCACTGTCAGTTGTGTTGACACTCTGACCACCAGCTCCTCCAGAACGGTATCGATCGATGCGAAGATCAGATTCATTGATTTGAACATGGGAAAAAGCATCACCCAGGATTGGGATTACAGCCACAGCAGCAAATGAAGTATGCCGTCGTTTATTGCTATCAAATGGTGAGATACGCACCAATCTGTGCACTCCTACTTCTGCTTTGGCATATCCAAATGCATATTCACCATCGACTTTGATTGTTGCCCGCTAAAGGAAAGATTGATCAGAGGTCAAAAAACTAATTGCATCCTCAAGAAACCCATAAAAAATAATACTACCCAAAAGAAGAGGGGGGGAAGAAAGAAAGAAGGCCAAGCTTCAGTTTCAAACAAATACGAAATTCAACACTTGCTACTTAAAAAAGATACACATTATTTCCAGACAAATCATTTTGATACTCTATAAAGCTCACAGCTTTCTTATATTGCCCATGCATGTGAAACACCATCAGTGTGCTGACTAGTGCATGTGTTTGTTTTCTCTGTTCTGGGCCTTCGCTTGTGCCTTTTACCTTTACTGAGTAAGATATTTCAGATGTGCATCCATGAATAAAATCAAAGGATACGAGAAAAATATGGCAAGATGGCAAACCTTGATTCCTGCAAGCTCACCAGGCATTTCATCAACTACAGTAACTCCATATCCACGGTTTTGAGCCCACATTTTGTACATTTGCATGACCATAGAAGCCCAGTCCATGCTTTCAGTACCTCCAGCTCCAGCTTGGACCTATACATGCACCCAAAGATTATGGTTTTGATTGGTGAACAATGATGACTGCTACGGTTCAAATAGTTTACTATATTCACATGCATAGAATAAAGAAGAAAAAACACAAATATAAATGACCAAATACATGTTCCTACACTAGACTTAGGATTCAGGAAGGACAAAAACAACTAAAGTAGGGATAAATTTTATGAACAAAATTGCAGTCATAATAGTGGACCATAGTAACCTCAATGAAACAAGAACAAGAATCATGCTCCCCAGATAACAAAGCTTCAAGCTCTTTCTCCTTTGAATCTCTTCTCATTCTTAGTAAAGCGTTAAGTAATTCCTGCAAATGAATGATGAAAAGTTAGCAAACCTTATAGATGGCATGTAAGTTGCAAGAAAGAATTCTCATTAGATATTTTGATATATTATTTCTTACTCTGGAAATATATATATATATTAGGGTTCTAAATCCCATTAAGGTGGGTGATATGTGTAAGAGAGAGATCAAACCACTATTGAGTCCAGACGAAAGAAAGAATTGCATCTTTCCTGGTAAATCTTCTAATCTTCATCTGAAAAAATAACTAATCCACTTATGCTTCCCCATCAATTGCATTCCACACAGTTTGGACATATACTCCCTCCTATCCCAAGGCACACTATGCTTCCCCATGAATCGCACTCCACAGTTTGGACATATATTCCCTCCTATCCCAAGTCACACTATTAGTTGCTTAACCTCACAAACAATTAGATGGACGAAGTTTTTTTTTTTTTTTTTGTTCTAATAAAAAACCATTTCCCCCTACACCTTTCCCTTTATAGTTGTCCACAGAAGTTCTCACTAGGCAATGAGGTCTTATACAAAAGATCATTGCCAGTTGTACAACAGCCCTTAATGCTGAGAAGCACATATGCGTAGTTGCGTACAAAGCAATAAGTATATCAGATGATTCAGAATTATTCATCTCCAAGAGGATATTTGCCACTACTTGTTCAAAAACTAATGTAGAATGGGTTCCAAGTCACCAGTGAATCTTATGTTTCATACCAATTTTTCAACAAAAACAAACCCGAATAAACTTTTGATGATTTTTGCACCCATGCATTCTAATCAAACCCAAAAAAGCAAAAGAAAACTTATATGGTGACATAATTACAAAGAACTTGTAATTCATCTTCACTGTCTGATATAAGCTTCAACTTACTGCTTGCATGACCTGATGAATTATATTTCAAAGCATTATGTGGATGTACTTGGTTCAGACTCATATAATTTCAGTTTGAATTAATGCCATATTCACTCACTCCAAATACCTCACACTCAATATCATATTCTAATCTAAGATTAAAGAGTTGCAGCTGCGCCCCTTGTACCATAAGAGAGTGCTACTGATAGAGTGTTTACTCGGCTAAGCTTTAAAGCTCCATGGATTTTCAAGAGTTGCTTCTAGTTCAAATAATGAAGTTCTTTAACCAATATCTAAAGTAAAAAATATAGAGAAGAACAACTCTAATTGATGGTTTTCCTTATTTCAAGGACATTTAATTTAGGATTATACATTAAATACAGGATAAACATCATTTACCTATTGGCCATAAAACATATATAACAGAATTTTAGCATATAATTAAAATATTACACTAGTACTTCACAAATCAAGACACATTATAGGAAATGAAATAGAATGAATGCATGCATACAAGAAGAACTGAAAGCCCACCGACTCCAACTGTGTGTCATTCTCTTCACGAGCAAGCTTTATCATCTCAATATGCTCAAGCAGTTCTTCCTCAAATGATTTCACCTCCTTCATTTTGCCCATAAGCGAGCCATGCTCGCGGCTTATCTTCCCCGCCTTAATGGGATCATCCCAGAGATCCGGCTTATTAAGCTGCACCGATAACATCTCCAACCTAACTAACAATTTCTTCCACTATCACCAAGAAAACAAAATCAAACTTAAAACTGAACCAACAAGAGTTTCAAACAAACACATAATCATAACTCACTTCCACTGTTTACATCAGATAACCAAATTTTCATCCTAAATTACAATTATTTGATTTAAACTGACTCGAACTCGGTTCAGGTGCCCAAATAAACTAATTATCTACTAAGCTTAAACTCAATAAACTAAAAGAAATGAAATTTATAAAATTGTACCTGTAAACGTTTTTTGATTAGGTGAATGGATTGAGCAATTGCAGAAGCATGACTCTTCCAATCACTCTCACTCTCATCATGAATTGCCCATTGACTTGAAATAATGCGTTCGACAGTGAGACCGTCAGAGGTTGAAGGTTCAATGGCGGCCTGCGAACCAAAAAACCGAACCCAACTTGTTGGAACAACAAATTCATGAGACCCAGAAGTGCTTTTCCCTGTTCGAAGCAGACAACCACAAAACCCAGAAATATTTTTCTTCAAAAAGCCATTCTTAGAACCCAGAACTAAGCATTTTGAATCCGAACTTGAAAAAAAACGAGATTGAAAAACAGCCCAAATTGGAAACGAAGGGTTATTTGGATTTGAACCGAGTAAATGGTGAGATTGTGAGTATATCGTTCTGGTTTGGGGTTCGGAAAAAGAACGAAATAGGAATGAAACAAGGGGTTTTCTGATTCTAGGGTTTTGAGAGATAAATGAATATTTATTACATGATCTTTTAAGTACTACGAATGACATGCTTTCTTCCTGAACAATTGGGGAAAATGAATGATTTTCGGCAGTGAGGATTCGAAAAACAGAATGCAAGTGCAAGCCTGGGTTTTGGAACGAGGGTGTTGGAAGGGAAAAGGAAAGGAAATGAAAAAAAAGTCTAAAATAAAATTTTGGAAGAAAATTAAAGATCAATTGTTGAAAAAAATATAAAAAAAAAACTAAATATTATTTTATCAGTCACACAATATTTCTCAACAAGTGTCGCTCTCGCTCTCATGCCCAATTCGGGCTCTCGCTCAACTTCTCATTGTTTATGACTTAATTATATTGCTCTCAAGCTCCAACTCTTGAATTCACTTTCGCTCCTGCTTTATGTGATTTAGGTAATTTTTGATTAAAAAAAAAAAAAAAAAAAACATTAACATGTAATCATCAGTTTAAAATTTTAATTTAATTTTATGAGTTATATGTTTAATTTATTTAATAAATAAGTCTGATTACTATTAAAGTTTATGATATAATGTTAATCATATTAAATTTTTTAATAAAACATCCTTAAATTGGGTCATCGTCAATAACTGATCAACTTAAATATTTATTGTTACAATAAATTATCAACTTAAATATTTTATTTTATTTTATCAAATATGTCTCATCTATTTTTATCCCAGCGTTACTCTCATTATGCACATATGGGAGTAACCGAGTTATATACTTAAATGATTTAATAAACAGGTTACAAACAAAAATTGTCAACCATACTAAAAAGTGCCAACACTTCTTATGTTATGAAGTGCTACAGATACTTATACAAAGAAACTGTATTTGTGTCCACTTCTTAACACTTCATATTTTTCTACTATTAAAAATATATATATATATATAAGAAAATCTTTACTCAATAAATGTATATAAATAAAATATATATGTATATGTTGTTTGTGCAATATATATAATTTATTCATTTTTAGTTTTTAATTTTTTATACAAAAAATTCTATTAACTTTGATGGAGAATGTATATTAATTATGCATACCCCAATGCGTCATTACCTGATTGACAATAATGCCCTTCCCCATTCTATTTCCGTCGACCTTTCTCTCGCCTTCCCTCCGCCCCCTCAAAACCCACACCAGAATCTCGGCAACTGTTCGATCCCTCTTCATGGCGGACCAAACCCACTCCAATTCTTCAAAAACCCAGTCCCCAAATGACCACAAAACCCTAATAAATTACCCAGTGCCACTGTCTCCGCCATTGCCAACCATATCCAAGGACATAGAACTTAGCAGAGCCATGTCTGCTTCTTCGAAATCGAGCCTATTTTCTCTCTCTAGAACTGATGTGATCTTCGAGGACGATTGGCTCATCGCCGTGAACAAGCCTCAAGGGGTTTATTGTGAGACCGTCTTGTCATCAATCCCCAACCTACTCGATAAATCCAGTAACTCAGCTGAACCCGGTGAGTCTTCTAATATTTTCTGTTCATTCAATTTATGGGTTATTTTTGGTTTTCCATGATAATGGTTGATGAGCTTGGATCACCTGTTTAACTCTTTGAGTTGACACAGATGCTGCAGGATTGTGCTTATTTTAATGGGGTGAAATTGGACTCTTTGCTTTGAATTCTAAAATAGGTAAGGACATGAGAAACATCGAACTTTAGATAAAATTTCAAATGAAATTGTAGATCTTACTATGATTGCTAACTAATGGGGCGTGGACTGGGTTCAGTTGATTCACTGTAAAATAATTTTTGATTGCTTTATTGGGTTTTAGCACACATGTTTCAAAGCAATAAGAATTCAGTATTCTGAGGGTTAAAATTGCTTCGGTAAGGCTTCACCTAAGAATTCAGTATTTTTGGTTCCTTTATAAGCGTGACATCAAGTCATTAGGTGTTTAGTTTAGTTAAATTGATTCATATGAAGCTCATTAATTACTGAGCTGAGCTCATGAAGTGTTTCCAAATAAAACAAGCTTCATTTTCAATGTTCTAGGCCATTTAGACAGTTAATTGATGAACCAGCACTTTAATAGCCCTAGACCAATGTTAAATGGACTGTGGATCTTATAGTAAACAGACGTAAATGGGTTCTACTAAAAATTTTTGTATAGCAGGGGTATGCCTATATAGCTTTTAGCTCATGTAGTAGCACACTGATTTTCGAATCCTACTTACATCAGTCTCTTGAAATGTTATGATCATTACCCTATACTGTCATGAAACACTGAATCTTATTAGGTCTTGGTTCAGAAAGAGATAAGCCTAAGAAATGAAGTCTGAAGCCACTAAATTTAGTTTTATGAATATCCATGTTTTCGACCACGCGATGTGGATTTCACATCGATATGTACTATTGAATTGTTGGATCCTTGCTGCAATTGAATCCAGTAGATGGACAATTGTATTGTGTGTGTGTGTTTTATGCGTGTTTATTTGTGTTTTCCTTTTTCTTTTTTCTTTTTTTATTTTTTTATCTGCAACACCAATAGTGTAATCTGATTAAATCCATAAACAAATTATGTAATGAAAACAAAAAAATGATTCTTGGCTGGTTTTAGCAATTGAGTTTTCCTGAATACTGAACGATGTTCAAAATCTTGATTCTCAGGGACCCAAGAAAACATGCCAGAGCTTCATCTTGCTAATAGACTTGATCGTGACACTAGTGGTGTAATGATAATCACTAAATCACACAAAGTAGCTGCTAAGTTTGTGAAGGCCTTTACAAATCATAAGGTTAGGAAAACATACATTGCTTTCTGCATTGGGGCAGCTCCAAAATGGGGAAAAATCACCATCAAGTCAGGTCATGGTCGATCAAAGTTTGGAGCCTGGCGTGTGTATGCTGCCTCAGACGTGGGTCGGACACTTCCAGGCGGCTCAGTTGTTAGAGACATGGAAACTTCATTTGAAGTACTATCAGTGAATGGGCAAGCACATTCCAGAGAGTCATCTGAACTAGTAAAAGATGAAGAAAATGTTATAGTTGTTGAAGAGAAATCTCTAATTGACCATGATATGGAGAAGGATGAGATTGTGGTAAGGGCTTATCCTCAAAGTGGAAGAACACATCAAATTCGCTTGCATTGCCAATATCTTGGAATTCCCATAAGAGGGGATGTGAAATATGAGGGTGTCTATGAGTGGAATGGGAGAACTTATGATGGTCATGAACTTCATGCAGAGAGCTTGTCTTTTGAACACCCTGTTACTGGTCTTCATGTTATGTTTCAGGCTCCGCTGCCTTTGTGGGCAAGCCAAGCATTGCAGCCTTTATAAAGATCTCTTATCAACTCGGTGAGATAATACACTGTTGATCTCTCTCTCAGTTGTAGATTAAATTTTTTCCCCAGATTGCATGCAATTATATATATATATATATATTTCTTTTAAATTTGAAATGTGATTGGATAATAGGGTCCTAGATTAGTTTTTTCTCTTCTTGGTTCAAAATAAAGTAAAAAAAATGACCTCATTTATTAATTGTGTCTGTCTAAGTTCTTGACCCTTTACGCTTGTGGTTGTGCATTGACAAATTATTACATACCTGGAACCCCGCCCCCCCCCCCCCCCCCCCCCCCCCCCCCGGGCGAGTATTCCTTCGTTATTGTGTTTTGGGTAGTATCAGTGTATCCTTAATAATATGAACAAAATTAAGAAGCTTGTGGCTGGCAAAGACAATTTCTTTCCTCCCTTGTTGGTAGAGCAACTCTTGTTCAGATGGTAGTGGCGACATGGCTGCTATTGTTGCAACAAATCTCCCGGTAGTCTGAATGACATGTTGCAACAAATCCCTCAATTTTCTTGCTAAGGATGTTGCCTTTGTCTTTAATGACAAGTGTTTGAAAGCTTTTGAGAAGCTTAAGACCTTGTCAACTTCGGCCCCGACTGGTCTGATCTTATTTATTTAGATAGTACAAATTGAATTCTAAGAGGAGAATGAAAGGAGAAATTCTCTGTTCACATTGGTTATTTTAGTTTATTCATTCACGAAGGAAGTTTGCAACATATTTATCTAAGGAAGTAGCTTTGTTACTATCGCATGCAAGTTTTACTTGGCTTATTTGTTGGACTACGTAGACTCTCTCACATTTTGCTATTTGGAATCATATGGATCAGTTAAATGGGGGTGTTTCCTGGCGAAACTGAAGATCATAAACATTTATCCAGCGGCATCTGTAAGGTCATTTCTCCTAAACCAGAAGTTGGACCAGGTCTGGAGGATTCCCGACAAGCAAATTATTAAGCTTTGCTCGTGAATCTGGGCTGGCTTCTTTGGAGACTATTTTTAAGCTATGGGAACAAACCTTAAGCAAGGGCTGATGGCTGATGAAATGAAATGAATTCATGTAAATTCAAGTTCAGATTCATGTTTTGGCTACACAACTAATTTCATGATATGGGTTATTAGAGAAGGGTTTTCTCTTGGTTGCATTTACGCAGTATGACTGTATGAGCATTGCTTTTTTCACCTACTGTTGTTCCTTCCTGACGACGGAGTTACCCAGATCAGACTAATCTGGGATTAAACAAGACTTCCTCTGAAGCAAATCTTTTAGAAAATATAGTCATATCCTGTATTCATATGTAAAAAATAGTTAGAACTTTATAAAATCAATTTTGTATCGGATTGGATCTTGTGAAACACAGCCCGCCTAATTTTTTTTTTTTTGGAAGTTGAATCGAAAACACACACATTATCCACAATATGTTCATGTCTTGTAATGCTCTACTATACTCACTGTTTTGCTGTCTCTATTTTGTACCGGGGGATGAGAAGCAGCAATGCTGGATTTGGGAGATTAAAAAGTAGAACAATGTGTTAGAAATAAGCATGCTCTTAGAAGCATTGTGACCAAAATGGATGGAGAAACTAAACACGTGACCAACTAGGTAACACACACTCGCAAATGCTCACCATGAGACTCGAACCCCCACTACGAGATTTGAACTCCTCATCTCTCCTTTGAGGGAAGAAAAGGTCGAGGTCCCTTTTAGCTCATCTGAACAAAGTCTTAAATCAACTATGCTTAACCTTGCCTTTTCTAAAAGAAAAAGTTCATAGATAAAGAATAAAGAGACCAAATTGAAATGGACCACTTCCTATGCTCTCTTCATTTGAGAAGAAATCTTATACTACAACCATTTCTACCACTGTGTGTGATTGGAGTGTACATTTGTATATAACTGTAGGATACCTAACATTTACTGAATTTCACCCTTCGAATGGAGAGAGAGAGATTCTTGGTTAGATGGCAAAAACAAAGCAAAGGACATAATCACACACACACACACACACATATGTAAATACAGCTGCCAAATTTACAAATGAGTTAGGGAGCATATAATTTACAAGTTTTGAGTGGCTTCCAAATTAAGCATCCAAAGCTAGAGTAGACAAAATGAGAGCCGGTCCACATTTGGGCATAATAAACTTTTAGTACAATCTTTATTCCAACCACTTTTATCTTTTGCCATGGACCTTTTTCCCTTTCCAATTAATTTTCTAATCTCCCATAAACAAATCATTTTCAAACCATTTCCATGGTTTCTTCACCATCAACCTTGACATCTTCAACATTGCTTTGGTAGTATTTTAACTACTTCAGAACCATCTAGAAAGAAATTGGTGAGGCACACAAAAAAACCAAAAAAAAAAAAAAAAAAAGGAATTTAAGCATTTTTTTTTAAAAAAAAAGAGAGAAAAAGAAGAAGAAGAAGAAAATGTTACCTCAATATTTTTTTTTTATAAAAATAGAAAATAATGCTTCCCACAAAATACAGAGTAATTGTGCCCATGTCAATTATTTCTTTTTGATTATACACCTATAAAATCCCACTATTTCCTTCACTAAAATTACTAAAAAAATTCACTATTCCCCTTTTGAAAAACTAATATATGAATATTTAAAATTTATTAAACTATTCTTAGGTTTTGAAAACTATTCCAAATTAATACTGTAATTCTAATTAGTTTTAGGATTTCAAAAGGGATAATAAATTAAAGAGAGAAACAAGGGTCAATAAAATTCAAATATATATTTAGTCAAAGCAGTTTCAAGTGATAATCACTCATTAAAATCACATCACAATCAACTCTTACCTTGACACCCCCATTATAAATTTATCAGGGTATCGTAATTACAAAAATAATTAAAAAAAAAAAATCAAGCACGAAGAACATGTTTGCTTTTTGGAATTTGGAGTTACCAAATATATACGTACATATATCATTATTTTTCATTGGTAACATCTAAAAAAGTGAACCAACTGAAATTAGGCACATGCCTAGTGGCAGTCCGTCACTGACTTCTGCACTTCCAATTACTGCTAGCCACGTCAAATCCATGACAATCAAAGCTGACATGGAACGCTATGATTCGTCCACGTCATCCCCTCACTCCAACTCGGATGTAAACCCTGAGTGAAATTCATTTTATTCTCCACCGTAAAAACCACACCACATTTCGATTATATAACTCCCACCACTTCACTTCATAAACCCAGTCTCTCTCTCTCTCTCTCTCTCTCTCTAGCCATGGCGATGGTGAGACGAAACCCTAATCTGCTCTCTCTCATTGTAGTACTCTCTCTCCTCTCGATCGCATACGGAAAAGTCTTCTTCGAAGAACGTTTCGACGGTACCTCCGATCTCTCTCTCATCTATATTAGCTTGTATTCCGATAATTTATTAAGGTTTTTGATGGTTTAATGGATTGAATTAGCGTTGAAATTGTTGATTTTTTATTGAAAGATCGAGAGTTCTATATGTTTTTGTCTCTCGATCTGATAATACGCCATTTCGTTTTGCTCAAATCTGCGAGAGTACGACTTTCGCGGTGTAGATCTGCGAACAAGTAGATGTTGTATATTGATTTTTTTTTTTTTTTACATTTTGTATTACATTATCTGTTTAATGGCACATTGTGGTTATGTTAAATAAATCTCACTTATTGCGATCAAGTTACTGCGATCGCTTGGTATTTGAGAGTTCAGTCTTGATCAGTGCATTAATTGTTCGAATTAATTGCTGTTAGGTTGTATAGTTATTATATCTCGAATTTAGTGCTCATGCATTTGTTCGATTTATTTATCTGAATAACTATAGGTTGGAGAAGATTTGTATTCGTGCAGTGTACATGTCAAATCATGGTGGTTTGATTAGAATAAAATTAATAAACCATATTCATTCTCTCTGTTATACATTGGGATTCTACTGAGGCTTGTATGTGCCCCCACGGAAACCTAATACCTATTGACTTGCACAAATTCGTGTAAACATATGTACCTTTGTATTTATGTTGAATTTGTATTTACTATGTTCATAATGCTAATATGTGAACTAGGAAAAATTGTAACTATTGTTTTTTTATTAAGAACTTTTGTGTTCTGATCATTTGCTTCCTTTGGTGAATTGTTAAGATGGATGGGATAAAAGATGGGTTAAATCTGACTGGAAGAAGGATGAGAAAATGGCTGGTGAGTGGAATCACACTTCGGGCAAATGGAATGGAGACCCTAATGATAAAGGTACCCTTCTGTTCCATATCTATACTGTTAATATGATACCTTTGGATCTTTATAAAGTTTTCAGGTCCTCATTTGTTCTTGCTGAAACCTTTTGGTATAATGACAAATGTTCGCTCATTATGACTTTGATGTCCTGATATAGGTATCCAGACCAGTGAAGATTATAGGTTCTATGCCATTTCAGCTGAGTTTCCCGAGTTTAGCAACAAGGATAAGACATTGGTCTTCCAATTTTCTGTTAAGCATGAACAGAAGCTTGACTGTGGTGGTGGCTACATGAAGTTGCTTAGTGGTGATATTGATCAGAAGAAATTTGGTGGTGATTCCCCATACAGGTGACACTATAAAACTCCCTTGCTATTTGACATTTCTGCAAATTTTATTTGTTCAAATTGCTGATTTGGCATACTTTATGGGTGATTGCAGTATTATGTTTGGACCGGATATCTGTGGCTATACTACCAAAAAGGTCCATGCTATTCTTACCTATAATGGGACGAATCAGTTGATCAAGAAGGATGTTCCATGTGAGACTGACCAGTTGACTCATGTTTACACATTCATCCTCCGCCCTGATGCTACCTATAGCATCCTTATTGATAATGTGGAGAAGCAAACCGGTAGTCTGTACTCTGACTGGAGTCTTCTCCCACCAAAGAAGATCAAGGATCCAGAGGCCAAGAAAGTAAATGCTTTTGCATGAACTCTATTAGTTGTGGTTGATTTTTCATTGTATTTGAAACTGAAACTGGTAATGACTCAACTCCATATTGACGACAGCCTGAAGATTGGGATGACAAAGAATACATTCCTGATCCTGAAGATAAGAAGCCAGAGGTAATAATTCTTCAAAATTTTTGGGTCCCAGATCTAAATTGACAGCTTGAAATGTGGGTTTGCAATTCAACTGATCTAAATTGTATAAACAGGGATATGATGACATTCCAAAGGAGATACCAGATACTGATGCCAAGAAGGTAATCATCTAAATTTTCTGTTCAGTTTTGACTGTGTTCAGAAGAATGTTTTGAAAGTGATGCAGTTACTTAGTAAGATGGTTTACAATTTCAGCCAGAAGACTGGGATGATGAGGAAGATGGCGAGTGGACACCCCCAACTATTGCAAACCCTGATTACAAGGGTCCATGGACGCAAAAGGTTTGTAAACCTCGAGTCGAATGAAAATGTTTTATTTGATTAGATAATACTGTGATATAACTATTCCCCTCTTTGCAGAAAATTAAGAATCCCAACTACAAGGGAAAATGGAAGGCACCCATGATTGACAATCCAGGTATTTTTCACTATTAAAACATTGATACATTTTTGTGGCAACATATTAGTGTTGCAATTTTGCTCACTAAAGATTTGCTTTTATTTACAGACTTCAAAGATGACCCAGATCTATATGTTTTCCCAAAATTGAAATACGTAGGCATTGAGCTATGGCAGGTAAAAAAATTGTTTGGCACTTTATTTGCTATTTTTATGGGATGAGAGAAACTATAACTAATGCATGGATATCTTTTAGGTAAAAACTGGAACCTTGTTTGACAATGTCTTGATTTGTGACGACCCGGATTATGCGAAGCAGCTGGCAGAAGAAACATGGGGCAAGCACAAGGATGTATGTTGCTGTTCTCTTCTTTTGATTTACTTCCTTGCCACATATATATTTTTTCTCCTGTTGATGTTCTGGGATTGTATTGATTTTGCAGGCTGAGAAGGCAGCGTTTGATGAAGCAGAGAAGAAGAAAGAGGAAGAGGTAATGCTATTGTATTTTTCTCATTGAGTAGACTAACTGCACTTTTTGCAGTATGAGTAATTAAGGGTTTGAGGGATTCTAGCTTCTGAATCTTATCAATTCACTAATTAATTAGATCCTCCGGTTCTCTTATCAATTGATGAAATTGAAATGCTCTCTAAGTACATGAGTTTCTACTTTAGCAGATGGACATTGGTTATAAAAAAACAGTTGTTACCCATGTCGAATTTGAAGTACATCTTCCTTCTTAATGCGCTGAAGAAGTCAGATTATACCAGTTCTACTTTTAACTCCTGAATTTGGTTTGTCTAACAGGAATCGAAGGAGGATCCAGTTGATTCTGATGTAAGCTAACAAACTCCTCTTCAAAGAATCTGAACTTGTATCTTTCATCTATGGTTTTAATTGTTATAAAATCTGTTTTTTTTTTCCAGGCTGAGGATGAAGATGATGCCGCCGATGCAGATGATGGAGACAAATCAGACAAGAAAGATGGTGCAGACAGCGACGACGATGATGATAAGCATGTAAGGATTTTTCTTCTGTAATAATTGCTTGCTTTGATCAAATCTTCAAGGACTATCCATTGATTTCTCATTTCATTTTTCTGGTCCTTTATATTTGCAGGATGAATTGTAAGTTGAGGTGAGCACTCTGCGATGTTCATCTACTGACAATTCGATTCGATTAAGTTTGGGCAAAGGCTCTCAAAAATTTTCCCCCTTCTATTTGAATTTTTAGCTGTAGTCTTTACTAGTAGGGAAAGAAACATCTGGAGGCTGCATGCAGAAAATGTGGACTTTAATGAGCATTTGAACAAAGGGAAACCTGTCCCATTTTTTGTTCAAACATTTTATAAAATAGTTTGGAATTTTAATTATGTGATTGTCCTCTATTTTTAGTATTTTATCATTAAATTTCTCTAAAAAAGATGTAGCATGGTTGACTTAATCAAGATTTTCTTATTATCCATCATTTATGTTACACCAACTAGCTATAGAATTTTCAGTGTTATTATTGGTTTATCTGTATACGTGTATAACACATGTACAAAACTTAAATCAACAAAATTTACCTCACACACACCATCACAAATGCATATACATAATTCTGCTACAGTTTAGCCATTTTGCGTTATAGCTCATCATCTTCAAAAGCCAAAACTCATTTTCCATTCAAAAGCCTCTCGGATTGATGTGTCACTCACTATCTGTTTGTGTGGGTGCACATTGTGAGGCGAACAAGTCCCTGCCTGAAGCCTCGTGCTAATCAAATCATTCGATTAACCGGGATTGATGATATGTTGCATGTCTTGAGCTGATCCCAAATTCAGACAGTAGTTGTAGGACTGGATATAAATTTGACCCGTGAAATGGTTCCGACAGAATGTGATCACAAGAAGGAATTGGCACTGTCCTCTGGTTCTCTTGAATGAGAGTTGCCCATTGCCAAGTTGTCTAACCATACAACCCTACATTGAATGTCATTCCTAAGTTGAGTCACAATGGAACATAGTTCCAAAGAGGTCCAGTGTTGGCATCAATCGCAATTAGTATGAAGTTTGACAAACCTTTGGAAATAAGCTTTTTGCGGCAAGGCACAGTATGCTCATAACCATCCTTGGTGCACGAAGGCCCATCATTTGCTCCTGAATTGGAGTTTCTGAATGCAGATTTGTTCATGTAGTCAATGAAACTCAAAGCGGTCTTTTCTGAAGAACTGAACCGATCACTCGTGCTTTGTTTTCTCGAGAACATTAAAAAGATCTTTCCTTCTCTTTACACATAAGTTCTCAATCTTTTTCGAGATTCTTCTCCATTCGATCTTCACCTGAAATCAGGAGCAAAACATGGAAACTTTCTAATCTACTTGCAGGGACTGAATATGTAGCCCAAAATGTTGGATGGAAATCAGTTGGAAGGCCATCACTGTGCATGTTAAGATAGTCTCCTTGTTCAATACTAGTGGAGAAAGAATCAAATGTAGCAAGAAAAATATTGAACCAGAAACAAGTGCCTCTCTCACCAGGATCTTTATCAACAATTTTGATTTCAATCCGAGTCAGTTAAACATATTAGTCAAATACTTGTACATTAATTTATAAGTATAAATAATAAGCTGCACTGCTTCTATAAAATCAAGTAACTTGAGAAAAAAATGCTGAACAAACACTAATTTACTCACCAGAGATTGAACAATACCAAGTCCTAAACCACAGACTCCTTGTTCAAGGTCTGTTTGTTTGAGCTGCACAAAGTTTTCAATACGAACTCCGTCCATATAAGGGATATTGTTGAACAGTATGAGGTTCATCCAAATCTTTCGAACTTCCATTGTTCTTATGACACAGCCTTGACAAACAGTTAGCTCGAACGGAGACATGACCTTCTGATGTGTGGAATAGTGCAAGGTTCTTAAAAGCTGACCTAGAAGGTCCATTCTATCAAACCAGTTACGAGTCTTGTAATCTTGCTCATGCTCTTTTGCTCTGGTTGTTGAGTTGATTCCATTTTCTTTAAGAGTGCCGTGCATAAGACATTTCTCTTCCTGCAGCTCTTAAGATTAAAGTTTCTGGAAATGCAAAACGCGACAACTAAGATAAACAAGCAAAAGTACATGAAGAAGAAAGGGATCAACCTATGGCGGCGAAGATGTTCTTCCTAACCATAAAGAAGTCCATTCTAGTCATGAGCAGTTAAAAGCTTTGCTAGGGCTGTGATGTAGCCCTAGCTTATCACCACTGGTTTGATTGTATTTATTTATTGGAAAACAATTATTTTCATGCATGATTGTGTAACCTAGAGAATTTTTACTTACTTTTCAATAGAAATCGATTTTAAAGTCTTAATTCAATTACAAAGTATTTTCTATCTTTTCTTAGATGTTTAAATCTTGTGATTGGACACAACTCATTCACTTCTTATAGTTGTGAATGAGATGGTTATGCAATGCTTTTTCACTGAATATAATATTAGGGATTTGATGGATTATGTTTAGAGAAGATTGGTCATACTACACCCTAGAGTAGAGTAGTTATGTAGATGATTTATGCTAATCGAAGATAGTCCATACTTAACTTTAATTTTATATTATCTTCTAACTGAATTAATATGTTTCTGTAACCATGATTAATTTCTTATGCATGCTTGTATCTCTCCAATAAATTGATGCAATTGACTAATGGTGCAACGTTAGTGGTGAAATGATTATATCCCTAGTCTCTTCTCTCTTATTTTATTCAACTAGTTTAATTATTGCCTTTTATTTAATTGTCTACTTGGTTCATTAGATTAAATCATCAAAACTTGTTTGTCCTATTTCAAGGTAATTGAGAATTTAATAAATCTATTAACAACTTTATTAATACAAGTCCATTCGGTACGACACCCTTATATCTAAGGGACTTGTATTAATAAAGTTGTTAATAGATTTATTAAATTCTCAATTAACTTGAAATAGGACAAACAAGTTTTGATGATTTAATTTAATGAACTAAATAGAAAATTAAATTAAAAACAATAATTAAATTAGATAAGAAAAATATGAGAGAAGAGACTAGGGACATGATTTCACCACTAACATCGCACTACCAATCAGTTACATCAATTTATTGGAGAGATATGAAACATGCATAAGAAATTAAAACTAAGCATGGACTATCTTCGATTAGTATAAACTATCTACCTAACTATTCTACTTTAGGGTATAGTATAATTTATATTCTCTAAGCATAATCCATCAAAACCCTAATATTATATTCAATGAAAAACCATTGCATAACCATCTCATTCACAACTACAATAAATAAATAAGTTGTGTTCAATCACAAGCCTTAAATACCTAAGACAAGATAAAAAATACTTTACAATTGGATTAAAACTTTTAAAACGATTTCTATTGAAAAGTCAAGCAACAATCCTCTAGGTTACACAATTATGCATGAAAAATATTGCATGTTTTCTAATAAACAAATACAATCAAACCAGTAATGCTAAGTTAGGGCTACATCACAGCCCTAGCAAAGCTTTTAACCGCTCATGATTGGAATGGACTTCTTCATAGTTGGGAAGAACATCTTCGCCGCCATAGGTTGATCTCTTATTTCTTTTTCTCCTCTAAATTGAGCATCTTGCTCTTATGTATGATGATCTCCCAATGGTGTAGAGAACTCTCTTTCAATAAGAGAAGAATAGCCCCAAAGTTACCTTTTCCAAATAGGATATATATGGAAATTCGGCCAAATTTGGACTCCAAAATTCGTGCTTACTTCCAGCCTAGTTTTAACAGGTAAAGCCATAATACTAAAATGGGTTCAAGTTCCCAATTTTGGAGAAAGTTTCCTAGTTGGAAAAAGATTCTTCCTTTTCTTCTTGTTTCCATTCTCATCAACTTGTGGCGTCTCTTGGGCTTTTTTCTAGGTCTAATTAGACTTGGATCTTCATCATTGCTCGGCCCAATGAATGTGGTCTTCTAACCTCATAGATATCATCTTTTAAAGGCCAAATTACTGATCTTGACTGATATTATAATTAAAATCCTGAAATAAAGAAAAGCACTATAACAATAAAAAAAAATAACAAATAAAACTACTACTTAAGAATAAAACATGCAAGTTAATGGACTAAAATATATAACATTCAACGCCTGACATGCGCGAGCCCTAACTACTATTTCTGTGAACAAGGCTTACCAATCCCGAGGAAGGCTATTACATACACCGGATATGAATTGCAACCAAATGCATTAATCAAGTTCACTAATGCAGGCAACAAAAAATTAGTTAAATGAATAACATTGCTGATATAAGGCTTACAATATAGTTTTATGGTATTACCAAGTGTTGGATCATCACGTAAGTGTTGTAGGTCACAAAAATGTGGTGTAAACCTCCTATTCAAGAGCGCACACCCCTTGGCAATGTAGTTATGAACTTATAAAACCATGTAACATATCTAAGTTGTGTTTGTTATTAATTAAGACATAGCTATTCAACTCCAGCAATTTCAAGGTGTGGGATCGAAATTAATCAAGGCTTCTTGAAACTTTTTTAAAAATTGAAAATAAAATATTTATATTTGAGATCTCTATAATTCAAAATATAAATATTTTATTAATAATATGCAGAATTTAACCATTTTACTGTCTACTTTATTCGAGTGGTAAAGCTTTATATTGATACTACCTTCTTTCTACTATTATTTTATTTTTTAATGATGGAATGAATTAGTACTTATGTCCATGGCTGGTCTAGGGATGCCAACTGGAGCGGTTCTGGTTGGGTACGTATACCCAAATCTGTTCTCATCCAAAACTGCTTAAACGGTACCTTGCCATCCCGTTCCCGCCCCCATTTATGTTTCTGTACCCCACGGGTACCCGCCCTATTTACTTCCAAATGTTTCTCCAATTTTTTCTTTTCCTTCCCAAATACAATTATTCAAGAGTTAAAGAACAAATTTCCTGAACAACTCATTTCGACTAAAATTCATTTTTTTTTTTTTTTTATAGATTTTATGTACATTTTGAACCTTTTTTTTTCCTGGTCAAAAGCATTAAGTCTACCAAATTTTTTTGGGAAGAATTATTTTTCCTTTTTTTGAAAAAAAAATTGCAATATAGACTCTTAAAATACTTAATAATGTATGTTGGCATTGGGCACTAGTTAACAAGTGTCATAGACTCATAGGGCATTCCTTACCAAATAATCTTAGTGGTGTGACAATCTACCGGTTATAGTCAAAATGCACCACTCAACACAAAAGCACTAAATAAACATTTCTTTCTTGCACGTTCTTACTTCCCGGTGGTGACCAAATATTCTACTCCCTGATATTGATGTCACCCTTATCGCCAAACTAATAAAACCACAACTAATCTTGGTTGGTTCACAACTCTGATTGTGCTCTTCTTATTTTAGTAATTAATTAATATTTGATTTGTGCATGTCTTGTCAGATCAAATTTTAGTAATTAATCATCTCAATTTTGGATTTGGTATTACTTAGTTGCCTAGTTAGTAAAATATTCAGCTTTCTGAATAATTTCAAGTCTTTCATTTCTTTAAGAATTTACAATAATAAAAATTAAAAAAATTTCAATTACGGTTATCAACCAAGTCACTCAATAATACCCTTACATCATGTAGTTTGCTAAATACATCAACACAAGAGTTTGGCCTAATATCATTATCCTATTATCTTTACGCTATTCTTCTTTGTGTATGACTTCTAGAATATTACAGTATAAAACAATCATTTGGCAAAACATGTTGATGATGATTTGAGCATCAATTTTGTTTAATCTTGCGATATCAAGAGATATGAGAGCATTATTATACATTTCGAATTAAAATTTAAAAGCATTACTATACATTTCGAATTAAAATTTAAAATTTGATCCTCAATATGACATGATGATAACTAAAAAGATATTAATATCCTATATTTTAATATATATTACATTTTATTTTTTTATATATTTGTGTTTCCTGTTTTAACAAACTAAAGGAATTGTCAATTGAAAAAAGAAAAGAATGAACTAATATACTAGATTTCTTTGTCTATCTCTAATTTTCTTTCCTCTACTAATATTTTTTATTATATATATATATACACACACACAAACACATACTAGTAAAACTTTCGTGCAATGCATGTGAGTAAAATTTAATTTAATATTAATATTCAACAAAGTAATTAAATAATTATTTTCTCAATAGTAATTAAAATTGATTTATTAAAATAATCACATTGATATATTAATTAAGATAAACATATTACAAGATTAAATAATGTTAACAATTTACAAAATCTTTACAATAGTAAATTATATATTTCCTTGTCTAATTAGATATTTTTATTATTAAAAAATCCATACATTTACCAAATCTTTACAATAATAAATTATATATTTCCATGTATAGTTAGATATCTTTTATTAAAAAATTCATAATAAATAAGTAATTTGAGTTTTATAGGAACTCTTCTAATCTCTTTATATTAATTAAAAATTAAAAATTCATAATAAATAGGTAATTTGTGTTAGTGTTTTATAGAAACTCTTAACTCAACTAAGACATATATATTTCTTTTATATATTTTCTTGTCTAATTAGAGAGACTGAATTGTTTATTTTCTTTATATATTTCTTTGTCTAATTTTATTTTTTTATATTAAAAAACTCCATAATAAATAGGTAATTTGAGTTTTATATAGACTCCTAAATTATATTAATTGAAAAAATAAAAACTCATACTAAAAGGTAATTTGTGTTAGAGTTTTATAGAAACTCTTTTAAAAATTCTTTTAATAAAAACTCATACTAAAAAGGTAATTTGTGGGTAATTTGAGTTTTATAAAAACTCTTCTAAACTTTTTGTATTAATTAAAAATATAAAATCTCATAATAAATAGGTAATTTGTGTTAGTGTTTTATAGAAACTCTTAACTCTTTTTTTTTTTTTTTTTTCAAATGGAAACTCTTAACTCAACTAAGGTGTATATATTTCTTGAAAAATGATAATTTTGACTACATCTATCTAACGACTTAAAACCGACATAAATAAAAATACTAACTTGGCAAGCCATATCCCAATTTCTCTCTCATTGAAAAAAATCTCATTGAAAAAAATCAATTCACGCTCTAAAACAATTAGGGCCATAAAACTAAACATTCTTCGTCTTCTTCACCTTATTGGAGATTTGTTTCAGTCCCAAATTTGGCCTCACCTTCGTCATCTCCAACTCCACCTCGGCGAGTACTCAATATTTTTTCCAACACTATCTCACCATAATCCTCGCCGCCGTCAAATTCGACACCAGCCGAAGCCCAAACAATCACATCAAAATCAACTTGAGCAACATTGAATCAAATGCGATTTGTGAATTGAATTTGGGTAATACATGCCTGAATTGAATTTGAAATCATTGATCATATGTGTGTGTGTGTGTGTGTATATATATATATATTTAATTTCTTTCTAGAATTAGCTATTTGAGTGGTATAGAGAATTATTTAATTTCAGTTTAGTTTTATGCATAGGAAAAAAATATATATCAAAGTAGCAACTCTTGGGGATGTTGAATCTAACAACTTGATGAATATACTGGCACGATTAGAGTTTCTTGTGATTGGAAGAGAGATGATGAATGATTACTTTGGTGCTAAGTCACATAATTCGCTCAAACCACTGGTGCTCCATCGCTCCGCGCGCGAATTGGCGTTTTGAGAGCGAATTTGCCACTCTCATGTTTTTGAATTCGCGAATTTAATTTAATAATTCGCTGGTTTTTAAAGTTCAATTCTCGCGTATTTTGTTCAAGAATTTGACAATAAATTCACGAATTTAGTGTGAATCTTGTGAAATTTTGATTTTACCCCTAATTTAAATAGACCAAATAAGGTTAATTATGTCAAAAAATAATCAATTTAATTTAATCAATTTAATTTAATTAAGTAAACTCTGTTCTTTATAGTTAAAAATCAAATAATATAACAATATACTTAATATTTAATAATACTTATTTATTAGTAAAGAAATAAATGAATGAATAACTTTTCATATTCTGATTGTGATTTCTCAATTTTTTTTCTGCTATTAAGTGTGATTCTTGAACTTCTTTCGCTAGTAATTGACTCTTGATTCACTCTTATAGTCTTATTCTCGTTCCATCATTTCATATTCTTTCTGCTATTTCATTTACTTTTCATATGCTTTTAAATATTGTTATTTCAAAGACAATGATTATCATCTTAAGAGTTTAAAGCAGGTTAAATGTATAAAAGACAATGTTTTTTAACATTGCTTTTTCTATTATACCTTATTCAATGTTATATTTTTATTTTTATAAAGCCGCTTGTTTGATTTTCATGTTTGTTAATTTATGCATTTTTATAAAGTATGTTTTATTGGTTGTAATGGACTCATATTTGATTCACTATTTTGTCTTTTTATTTGCATGAAATTTATTTAAAACATATATTTACTATTATAAATTAATATTTTATATATTTATAATGCGGCACTCTAGCAGTGCTCTTGCTCTAAGATTTTTTTGAGATATGCCGCTCTCATTCCCGCTTTATATGACTTAGCTTTGGTGGAGAGATAATAATAAATAAATAAATAAAAAGTTGGCCACACAATGATATACACATTGGTGTCGTATTTTTGTAGGTTTTTTACTAGTAGGGGGAAATAGCACTACTTTATATATTTTCCTCTCTAATTAGAGAAACTAAATTTTTTATTTTCTTTCTATATCAATAAATTACGGTAGTGAAAAAAAAAAATAATGATAATATATTAATAGCAGTATTAAAGAAAACACTAAGAAAAATAATTGATTTACAAAAGAAATCTGAAATTTCTTAGAATAATAGCATTTTTTGTCATCTCATTACATCAATAAATTTTTGTTATTACAGTAGAACTAGAAAAAAGATATGGGTTTGCAACTGGTTAAAATCTGGAATAAAATAAAACAAAATTAACAAGATTGATGAGACAATTTGTGACAAAGGGGTTAGGTGCAAATCATAGGTTACCTTAAGTTGATCAAGTGGATAAAAGAATAGAGATTTTATTTTTAATTTTTTATTATTTTTTAGTCTATATTTTGTATGTCAATAGTGTAATTTTTAATTTTTTTTTTTCCCCACACTAAACAAATAAGCAATGTCAACTTTAGTATCAAGTCATTGATACAATTTTCTAACAATAATAAAAAAATTTAAAGAAACAAAATTCGAATTAGTGGTGAGATGTGATTTTGAGATGTGAAACAATTTCTATTTTTATTTGTTTGGTACTTGCCTTTTATTGTTGTAATTAGTGGTATTGGTAAATATTAAATTTAGAACCTAGAAATGCTGATAGTGGTTTTGTAAAAAAATTATATAGGTAGGTTTGGAATGTGATCAATATAGAAAGTGTGGAAGAATTTTCTTGCTTCACGGGGAGCAAGAAATCATTACTCATATACTTAAATACTTGCCTACTCACAGTGGGTAACTAATTCCTTAATGTGGTCTAATCTTAAATGCACAAATAGTTTATAATTACAAAATCTGAAAAATGATAAATTCAGCCACAACTTTAAAATCTTACAACCTCAGTTGCAGCTAAGAAATCTGCTAGGACTTATCCTTTAACTACTTTTCATGGCACATAAACAATTTTATACTCATTGAATAAAATTGACTACCTCGCTAAGCGTAAAAATTTGATCTCCAGCACGCGTGGAGAAGGAAAAAAAAAGAAAAAAAAAAAAAATCTACAAAAATGTCATCATTGACCCTAACTAAGCTTGTGAGGGTATTGAAAAATGCTAAGTCATTGTGTCATAACTTTTGCATCGGGTGTGCGCATTCCGTTCTTCTTCTTTTATGGGGTTTCGAAAAATTTACTTCTAAATAACTTCCATAACGTTATTTCAAAGTCCCAAACAAAAATTTTTAGCCAAAAAATGATATGGAGCTAATGGGTTTGTATTTCATGGCATGGTGGCCTTGAAGAGCACATCTTGGACACCGATTCTTCATCATTTGAAATAGATCCTTTTAAGGCATCCGAAAATGGAGTTTTTGGTGCCAAAGATATCCATTCATTAGGGTCATCAAATCAAATCAACTGAGTCAAGGTCAAGGTCAATCAGGGGGTGACTGAGTTTATTCCAAAAAAAAATTTTATTATTTTTATTTATCAGTTTTCTAATTTTGTAATTACAAATTATTCGTAATTACCAATGATTAGACCACATCAGTAGTTAGTAGGGATGACCTACTCATTGGTAAATAGGCAAGTCTCGTCCTCTATATATATATATTCTTTTTTGCACCCTATATTTTTTAATTACTCTATATATGTTGGCTATATCTTTAAAATTTAACCTTTATTAGAAAATAACAAATTAAAATACAAATAAATAGCCACATAATTTAAGATAAAATCACAAATAAAAATTATAGTATTTTCCGAGATATGACGAATACAACCTAAAAAGTTATTTAATCACAATGTCAATTTAAGTAATGCAAATTTGAATTCAGTCTACTTTCATCCGCTTACAAAAATAGCAATTATCTCTTGAAAGGAGTGTATGAATACTTTTTAAAATAAGTGTTATTCAAGGAATTATTTCATTTTTTTAAATAAAAGAGCAAGTGAAATGGCAAGTGTGGAGTGTGAATATTACTTCTGTTATGAGTAATACAAATTTAAATATGCCCTTATAAACTCAATTATAATCAAAGTAAATTCCAATCCACAAAAATTATGTCATTGTAAGATTTGATTTTGTATTTATTAATAGAATATGCATTTTTTATTTTTGGTGAGAAATATTCATCTTTTATCTTTATGAGAGTAATTCTGTTTTAGAGTATTTAATACAACTCAACTCGGCTACAGTTAGTTGTTTAGGGTTGATTTAAATTCTCGGTTTAAAATATGAATCTCCAATGTATATATGACTAAATTAAAAGCTAGATCTGGCTAAAATGGTCACCGAATTCATAACGATTATTCTCCCTTGAGCAAAATTCTAAATCAAGAAAAATTACAAGGCACCAAATCAAAATTACTTACTTATCCTCCATTTACAATTTTTTTTCTTGCTACAATGCTTGCATGTAAATCTTATTTTATTTATTGTCAATTGAAAATATATATATATATATATATATATATATATTTTACGGTATCTAAAAGTCAATCCACCTTGTTAGTTACTTTAGATTCTTGATTGATTTGCAAATTTTGAATGTATACAACTGTTCGGATAACACATGCATTATTTAGGTCCGGATCCTACCTTCAATGAGACTCAAACGAGTGACTCAAAGACCTTTCTAGTTCGTGTAACACATGCATCATTTAGATTCCGATCCTACCTTCAATGAGACTCAAACGAGTGACTCAAAGACCTTACCAATTCACGTAACACATGCATCATTTAGGTTCCGATCCTACCTTCAATGAGACTCAAATGAGTGACCCATATACCTTACCAGTTTGTGTAACACATGCATCATTTAGGTCCAAATCCTACCTTCAATGAGACTCAATCGGGTGACCCAAATGACCTTACTAGTAAATCTGTTTGTGTGAAAGAAAATATTTTATGTTGGGGGTGTTATATAAAGGTTTTGATTCAGATTACATTATCAAACGGCAAATAAGAATATGATATTATCAAGTAAGAATATGATATTATTAGGTAAGAATTGTTGTGGAATTGGATTAATAAAAATATAAATTGAATTTTTTTTATTACTACTAAATACAAATTAATTAAAAACCCTAAATCACTCCATCTTGTCCCCTCCTACAAAAAGAAAGCTAATAAGTTCATAATATTTCCCCGTCACACAAAAAAATGTCTACTTTTTTATTTTTGATTGTTCCAAAATAATTGTTCCATATCAAAATCTAGTGTACTATTTTTTTAATATTTTTAATTTATCTCTCTTTTTTTTATTTATAGAAGTTATAAAAATATGTGAACTCACATAAAAAGGTATATTTAAAATTCATTCACTACCATTGTAATAAAAATATATAAAAAAATTACCCTCTTCAAAGTTAAGTTCCTGCAGATGCCTCGATATCCAGTGGTTAGTGCCTCCAGTGGATTTTGGGAGTGTCAGGCTTCGACTCTTTGCACCTACTAATCTAATTTCTAACCCTTCTTGCCTTGTAAAATAAAAAATAAAAAATAAATAAAAATAAGACGTTAAGTTCTTAACATGGTTCGGTGTCTAACGGATTCAGACAAATATCGGTGTAAATAGGCAAAACGATATTAGACCTTTAAAAAAGAGTTACTAACCGACATGGACGGATCTCGAAACTCATGTGAGGGGGATAATATTAAATTTTTTTAATAATTTCAGAGGGCAAAGGAAGAGAAAGAAGAAACCAGGAGAGAGAAATCGAAGAAACAGGTCGAGAACCGCAACTTTTAAGCTTTCCACTTTTTACCTTTAAATTCAAAAGAGAAATCGATAATTAAGGTCGGAAGAATTATTATTTTTCTTCCTCCTAAAATGAGAATTTGTTTGTTGAACCTAAACTAATTATACTTCAACACATCATTCCACCAATCAGATATCACCCTGTTCCAGTATGGACCTCACTTACACAATATGGGACAATCTTATTATAAGTCCAAAAAATAATTAAAAAAAGTCCCAAATAATAATAATAAAATAAAAACAAAATATACGATGATGCCACATGATGTGAATCATATGATTGCGTAGTAAATGCCAAATATTGTCAATTGAAAAACAATTTCTCCACCGAATAGGTCAAAAAAGTCCATCTTAAATCCCAACCGTCACGTTTCAATCTGACGGCTCAAATTGACCTGATGACACCATAGCAACCTTCTACAAATTCTGATTGGTCAAGAAACCTCAACCGGGCAATTCCGGTAAAACCAACCCACATCCTCCAAAAGTTACCAACACTTCAACAACCGGCTTAGGCAGTCACCCGTATCCACCTCATCACGTTTACAAAGTAACAATGTACTAACAGTGAGTTACATGGACAACCAAAGACGAAGGCGTTATTGTTATTGCTAATTAATGCCAGCTCTTTCTCTCTCTAGGGTTCCCCTCTATAAATATACACATGTTTTCTCTCTCTAGAACTTCGACCCAGCGTTTGGATCAATCGAAACTCTTTGCTCTCGATATAAGTGTTCGTAGATCCATCGATCGATCTATGTCTGGTTTTTATTGATCCAATAGTTTTTTTTTTTGAGGGTTGATTTATCAGATCCGAGTTAGGTTAATCGTTTGTGATAATGTTTCTGATCGATTGGTTCTACGGAGTTCTCGCGTCGCTCGGGCTATGGCAGAAGGAGGCGAAGATCCTGTTCTTGGGCCTCGACAATGCCGGCAAAACGACGCTCCTTCACATGTTGAAGGACGAGGTTCGTTTCTGTTCATACCATATACATATATATAATTTATACATTGTGTATATATTTCGATCTGTTTTGGTTTCAATGATTGTATTGCTTTTCGATTTAGGTTGTGTTTCTATTTGAGGAATTAATTGTCTGAGGATTAAGAAAATTATGTGGTTGAAATATCATTTTAGGAATTAGACTGGAAAAGGCATGATTAATTGATTGTGTATGTCATGGAAATGTATTGAAATTTTAATATTCAGTTATTTATTTTCACAAAGTATTTAGTGGTGAATCGTTTTACTAAGTTATTTATTTTCACAAAGTATTTAGTGGGGAATCGTTTTACGAGGGAATTAAAAGATGATGTTGACAGAACTAAATATTTGAAATAGACTCAGTTTAACTGCGAAATTGAAGATCCAATTGTTAAATTTTCTTCCTTCCCCAAATTTTTTTCGGTTAATATTTGGGTTTTAAATTAATGTGTTGCTTTTGGTGTTGGATCTTGGCAGAGATTGGTTCAACACCAGCCAACCCAATACCCAACATCTGAGGAGCTTAGCATTGGAAAAATCAAGTTCAAGGCATTTGATTTGGGAGGGCATCAGATTGCACGACGGGTCTGGAAAGATTACTATGCCAAGGTAGATTTTGTGTTTAACGTGTTGGGTTTAATGTTTAACTTTTATATTTTTATTGCAGTATATAATTTGTTAGTAGACTGGCAAACCTGTTCGTAGTTGAATGATAATGTGCTAATTACTTTGCATCTGTTTTAGCTTCAATTATTGTATTGATTTTCTATTTAGGCTGTGTTTCTATTTGAGGAATTAATTATATGAGGATTAAGAAAATTATGTGGTGGAAGTTATTTTTACTGCTTCTTTTAAATTTGATTTCCGTAACATTGTCAGCAATCACTTTATGCTCAAATAAATTGTTTGAAACAAATAAGAGCAAAAATAAATTTCTCTATTGTGTTTTATTTTGTGGTCTATTTCTATTTGAGGAATTAATTATATGAGGATTAAGAAAATTATGTGGTGGAAGTTATTTTTACAGCTTCTTTTAAATGTGATTTCCGTAACATTGTCAGCAATCACTTTATGCTCAAATAAATTGTTTGAAACAAATAAGAGCAAAAATAAATTTCTCTATTTTGTTTTATTTTGTGGTCTATTATATTCATTATTTATTGCTTTCTCCCCTCCTTTTTGTTTTATCCTTGGGGTGGGGATTAGCTGGCAGCTTTTAGACATGTCAAGCTTTCCTTTGTTTCCTGTGTTTTACTGACGAGAAGGCTTGTATAGTTGGCATGTTAATGACATGTCTTTAACTAAAATTTAGGAAACCTTGTGTACGATGTTGTATTATTTCAATCATAGCCCAGCGCCCCCCCACCCCCCCCACCTCTTTCTTGGAAGTTCTATCTTGTTTGTTTTGGTAGGGTGGTCTTTGTTTCCTCTAAAGCTCATTCGTTACAAATGAGCTTGGGCATCATTTTCTTCTTAAAATTTCAGGTTGGGAATCCCAATTCAAATTAAATTGGGTTGGGCTTGGGTATAGGTATTGGTTGAACAGTAAACGAACTCAAATGTAGTAGCCAACCCAGGCCTAAATGCAATCAGGTTTTTTAAGGTTGTTTTGTGGTTGGTTGTTAGACTTCTTCTGATTTGTGCACCGCTAATTTCCTTTGATTGTGAGAACAACCTGTTTATCCAAACGCATGTTTTATTGAAGGAAAGGATGCGAGACAAATTAA
Source organism: Cornus florida (assembly GCF_030987335.1). Lineage (NCBI taxonomy): Eukaryota > Viridiplantae > Streptophyta > Magnoliopsida > Cornales > Cornaceae > Cornus > Cornus florida. The sequence goes on from NW_026775572.1 coordinate 31,010,768, forward strand.
AATGTCCTGATTTGATTTCTGAACAAATCAGTACAATTGCTTTCACACCCTTAAATTTCAGCATGCTTGTCGTGCCTTCAAAATTCAAAAAAGACGTTTGTGTCTATTTAATTTAATTCATGGGAGTTCGAAACTAACAATGGATTTCCGTTGACAACAACTTTTGCTTCCCATGAGGTGTTCCACTAATACCTCACTATTTGCACATTGTTTCTAGCAAATCTATCTCAATTTTGCAGTATTAAAGAGGAAGTTGAGCACAGAATCTCATGATCTTGATATGAGAGACTTCCTTCTCCTTGCAAGTGCTTTCCTGGTTTATCCAAGCTGTCTTTGTATGCAAAAAGACTGACATGCCTTGTCTTCTCAAAAACCACAGCCCCCTAGACAGCCTACGCCTAAAACGAGGGAAATGGGGGTTGTTACCGGCTGTTACACTGAAACTTCTACACCCATGATAAAATGGGTTGTTATTGGCTTGAGGGATTTACATGACAGCCTTTGCCGTATCTAATGGCCAAGTGAAATGAATTTGGCATATTGAATCTTCGTATCTGGGAATGGAGTTTAAAGTTTTCTTTCATGCAGTGCCTGTGATGTCAACCATAACCTGATCCTCATGTTTTTGAGTGTTTCTAGGGTGCCATAGATAGTGTTAGTCTCAGAGAAAGTTTCGAAACATCATCTCTGGACATTTCAAGGTTTGACACGATATTGGGCTTTGGATTTTTCAAGTGTTGTTGCTTGTGGGTCTCAGTGTTGATTGTTTTACCCTTCTCTAATGGATTCCTTGATACTCATTTATCTGTGCAATGGCCTCAGGATTCAAATTTAGTTTTGATTCTATACCAAAGTGGCTTCTCTGTTGTTCCTGTATCCATTATCACAAATTTGTAGTCCATCCCTTCATGTTTGGCTAACTGTTAGCGGTAGCTTTAGCATAGGATCCTAGGTGGGTTGGATGGTTGTGAACTGTTAGATTAGTTACCTTGGTGGGATTGTCACAAGCACTGGTTTGCTTTGCACAGTAATCCAGAGGTAACTCAATGTGCCATTTGTTCTGCAGTGAGTTTGGTGATTAGTTTTCTCCAATTCGTGTTGATCTTTTCAGATATCAATTTGTATGCTTGTCTCTGGCGACGTTATATAATTTTTGTTTTTATTGGAAGCAGTTGCAGTTGCCATTTGCCAATGGTTCTTTTGAAAGTTCATTTATTAAAGAATATCTGGTGGCATGATTTTATGTTTAATGATTTCCTCCATGTTGACTTTTTCTGAATAATCTAGAGTGGGAGTTGTTAATGTTTGTTTCTATTGTAAATATGTAATAGCTTCCTTGGCAATATGTGCTTTCACATGGTTTTGTTATGCTGGTTCTTTATGCGGTTAACATATGATTAGATGATAATATTTTTTAAAATGTTCTGGTTTTTCCAGTGTCTTGAAGTAAGCTTGGACTCACATAGTAACTAATATACTCTTGACTTGTTGGCATGCAATTCTTGCGCGTGAAGGTGGATGCGGTGGTCTACCTAGTAGATTCATACGACAAGGAGAGATTCGCGGAGTCAAAGAAAGAGCTGGATGCTCTCCTCTCCGACGAGTCCTTGGCTACAGTACCTTTCCTTATACTGGGCAATAAGATAGACATACCCTACGCCGCCTCGGAGGATGAGTTGTTGCACTGCATGGGCCTGACTGGCATCACAACAGGCAAGGGCAAGGTCAATCTGCAAGACACAGGTGTCCGACCAATTGAGGTCTTTATGTGCTCTATCGTCCGGAAGATGGGTTACGGAGACGGTTTCAAATGGATGTCACAATACATCAAGTAGTGGGCAATAGGAAATGAGGTTTAGTTGCTTGTTTTAAATGTTATTTTCTGCTGGACTTTGGGTTTGACATGTCTGTTTAAAGTCACTGTTGGATGTATCCCCTTTGTGTTTTTTTTTTTTTTGTTGGCTAAATGACCCCAAGGTGGCCGATTATATTCTATCATGTGGCACAAAGGGACTGATCATCAGTCATGATTTGATACGGAGAAAATCATAATTGAACAGGAGTCAAGCACATTGTTTCTCTGTCACTGCCTTCAACATGTCAAAGTAGCTTTTTTCTTACTGGTTCCAATAAATTGGGTACATGAATTTGCTTTAGTGAAGTATACCTATTAATAATGCATTTCCTTATGTGAGCTTTCATATTTGTTCCTTTCTATTTCTTTTTGGGTTAAGTAGGCACAACATATAAAAGGGTGATAATTATAAAAACCTGGATCAAGTATTTGCTTGATTGCCTTTTTATTATTATTATTATTCTTTCTTCTATGTTACATAAATCGCATAAAGGTTGAGGACATAAACTCTACTGCCCCTTAACTATGAACCAATTAACCTCACAAATGTGTCCTATGTGCAACATGTTTCACATGAAAGCAACCGAATTGGTATAAATATATTATTTTTTTTGTCTCAATTTCCCGTTCAAAATCTAATCAGTCATAAAATAGGTGACCTGGTTGTGTGTTCAAAAACAGGTTTTTCCATATTCAGGATTTATGTTTGGTTAAGATCAGAATGATGAAAGAAATGCATTAATGCATCAGAAGAAGTTTACAGGAAGCTTAAACGCAGCCCTTGAAAGTTCGAACTTTCAAGGCTGAATTTACATGGCTTTCTGTTTTGTATGAACTTTCAAGGGCTGCGTTTACATGGCTTTCTGTTTTGTATGGAAGTTCGAACCCCCATGTGGAAGTATTTTTATTTCTTTTAGCAATTCTCTTGATTTGTTTCATTATTGTAAATGTATTTATCAATAATTTTGTTTGTTGATGCAAGAAAAAGTTGTGTACCAATTCTGAGAATATTAATGATATATAGTAAGATATTCAATGTACGGATTAATCGAACTTTTCTTCTTTTTTAACATTTGCCAAATAGTTTTTGGTGATTTTAATATTTAGTTTGAACTTTCATGTTGGGAAAAGTTGTATTTAGTCCGAGCGAACTGGTACTTTCCTCGATCCTTGGAAGCATCGCCAAAGACTCGAAACTAGTTGAATTGACCCTTTTGAAGATGGACACCTGACAATAACCAAAACTACTACATAAGCATTACTCAATAATTATGATATGCAACTTTAAGGATGCAATAATCCAAAACATTTAAACGTGACCACGGTCCTTAACTCGGATTCAAGGGAGAGATCTTAAAAGATAAGAAAAAGATATTTTATTGATTGAAGTAGTTAGATGGTGTGATATGGTGGAAATAAAATGGCATACATTGTGGAAAATAAATTCATGTTGAGTTGTACTCATGTTTGTTCCATTTTTTTTTGGCCTAAATACAGGTTAATAATCGGCATCAGGATCGGCATCAGGTTGGGTCTTGGGTTTGGATTTGGAATAATTGTTTTGCTAATGGATATGGCAGGAGAATCCAAACTTTCCGGAGTTAATCATCACTTATTTTTATTAATTTCTGTTAGAGCATAACTAAATATATATTTCACCCTCTTGGATTTCATCCTACCATCTCTGATACTCACACACACCCACGGCTCACACACACTTGAACTCCGCTCCCTCCCTCTCACTATTGCAACTTATTTGTGCAAATAAATTCGTACACTATATATAGACATCCTAGCTCTCTAGAACCTAACATAAATATTCTATATATTTACGACTCCCACATATTTACCATGGTTACAAATTCTTACAAGCTCTCTATTGTTATAAAATCTTCCACCATTTTCTAACACTTCTTTATTTTCTGCACAAATATGAAAAACTCTTTTAACTTTCTCAATTCTCTACACAAATTTGAAATACTTTAGAACTCAATGCTCCTCATGCCATGCAAATTAGTCCTCGGCCTTGAACCCTAAATGGCTTAAGTTGGAGCATCGAATCAAATCTAACCTAGGCAACATCAATTATATAGGTCACTCTCGAATCTCGATCATGTACTAAGATAATGAATTTTAATAATTATTTTGAAGCATCAATGGACGTTTTTTTTCAATATTATGTACAACTGCCGCTGCATGAAAGAGGAAATTGAATACTCTGCTCAACAAAAAGATGTTGCAGACACTAAACAACTAGAAAGGACAATTCTTCTTCTGTGTGTACTCTTTGGATCGAAGTGTGTCCATATTGGAAACTAATAAAATGCAGAAAGAGTTGTCTTTGATGAAGTAGATTAGTATTTGTTGATTTACATGCAACACTCATTTTTCTCGTCTTACAGATTATGTTCATTGCATTTAAGACTCTGCACCATGAACAAGAACTTAATTAATTAAACTAATGCTGTGTTAATTTCCGGCCATGAACTAAATTCCTACAAGAAACTATGCCATTAATGTAATTACTGTCAAGAATCATATTGCTGTGTCCAAGCACTAATTTGGCAACTCGAAAATTCTTCTTTTTTTACTCCCTAAACTAAATTCGGTTTTTCCTATATAAATCATCAAAATTGTTCCAGTAGACAACCCCTTTATCATCAAAATCCCAATATAAATCATCAAAATTGTTTCAGTTCTCCGACACAATTTGAGGCCTAATGTTATTTAGGATTGTGGAACAAGCATTGAATATATTTGAAAATTGTGGGACTACCAAGATTCAGTTTTTGTAAAACAAGCATTGTTCCAACTTCCAATGTAGACAAGAGAAATAGAGAGTATATATCAATTTTGAAACACAAAAGGACTAAACATTTACCCACAGGAAGAAAAAGAAGGGGAATTTTTTTTTTTTTTTTTCCATGCAACCTCGGAAACTACTTTTCGAAAACTACTTTTACTTCAACACCACGCCCAACATTACAAACTTTTACTTCACCACCACCCCCTACATTACTAACTTTTACTTCACCACCACCCCCAACATTATTAACTTGGACTGTAACACTAATTGTATCATTCTTGATGGCCTCTTGCTTAACATCTTCTACTTTCTTTGGTGTCAACTTGCAAAAACAGTGAATTTTTAAGCAACCGCGGCACCTCCTCTCCATCCTTTTTTTTTTTTAAACTAGCAGAACTTAAACAGTACGAGTTACTTGTAAATATGAATTAGACAAGTTAGGAGTATGTAAATATATATTTATATAGAATCATATGAGGCTGCTCATTTTCAACTTCTTTAGCAGTTAATTAAGGATGTTATTCATGCACCCAATGCGTCACAAACATGCTTTAAAGTGTGTACCACATTCAACAGGGTGCAATGTACCTACTAAGTTCAGGGGATTTGGTCCCCAGAACCCTAAAAGGCTAGAATTGGAGCATTGAATGAAAATGTAGCCAAGTCAACATGCATTAAATCAGTCACGTAGCCTAGATCAGATAGTAGTGTATTATACGATTAACGGAAGGAAGTTTAATAATTATTTTGAAGGATCAAAGGACTCTTTTTCAATATTATGTACAATTGCCACTGCATGAATGCCCACTTAAAGGTCATGTTTGTATAGGCCTTCCAATCGCATTGACCAGTAAACCTGACTGCATACATAATAATATTTGTGTATATCATCATCATAGGCAATGCAATACTCTCTGCCCAGCAAAAACTGCAGGAATCGGTTTTTTTATTTTTATGAAGTAGATCACTATTTTCTGAATTCTGATTTACATGCATGATGCAACACTCATTTTCTCATCTTACATATCCTTCAATATTTGCAAAAAAACTTCCAGCACTGGAAGAACAAATAACAAGATTTCCTTAACTTTTAGAAATGTAAGTTACATAACTGACATCTCCCAAAGAACCTGATCCATGAATTCATTTCTGCCGTTCTATCTTTATTGTGTTTGAGACTGTTGCTCGAAGATATTGGAGCTCCTATGTTGTTGTTGTTGTTGTATCTCATTCCCTAATCCTTCAAAGTGGACACTTCATCCATAATACTGCTGCAGAGAACCATGATACTGGAACCAGAACGTGCACCATAAACAAGAATTAAATTAATTATGGTAATTCCCGACCACGCTCTGTCTGGGTACTTTATTAATGCTATTTTCTCTCATCAACACTCTTATCTTCCTGACTTCATCCCATTTACCTCTTTCTGCATAAATATTCGACAACAACACGTAATTACCAGAATTCCGTGGTTCCAAATTTATAAGCTCCTTAACTGCATATTCCACTAGCTCCATGTCACCATGAGTACGGAAAGCACTAAGCAATGAACCCCATAAAAGCAGCATTTGGCTTCACGGGCATAATTGCAAATCAAGTCATGAGCCTCCTTCACACATCCACTATGACCAAGAAGATCAACCGTGCATCCGTAATGCTCAAGTTTCGGCTTGATTGGGTGATTTGAAATCATTGAAGCAAACAAATCTTTACCTCATTGCACCAATCCTCCATGGGCACAACATGTTAGAACACCAACAAAAGTCGAATCATTAGGGTTCATGCCTTTGCATATCATCTTCTCAAACAAGTCAACCCCATTCTCACCCTTTCCATTGAAAGAAAAGCCCAAGACCATGGCATTCCAAGAAACCGCATTTCTACTATGCATGTCCTTAAAAATTCTAAAAGCAGTTCCCAAAATCCCACATTTGCAATAGAAATCCACCAGTGAATTTCCCACAGAAATGACATCCAGGAAAAGTCCGCTTGACTCAGTGTAAGAGTGGATCCATTGCCCAACATCAACAGCCCCCAAACAAGCGCAAACAGTCAGCACCGTGACCACAGTTGCATCATCCGGTTCAAAACCAATATCCCTCATTCCATGGAAAAGTTCTAAAGCTTCAGCATCGCAGCCATTCGTTCTAAGCCAGAGATCATGGAATTCCAAGAGATAATGTTCCGCTCTCTCATTTGGCTGAACAGACGAAATCCCATTCCAACATCACCCGTTCTGCAAAACCACCGAATCATCAAATTCAAAACAATCCCATCCTTCTAAGGCATTGCATCGAACACCTTGTTCGCATATCCATTCTCTCATAACTAGAACACAACTAATCAATCCCTCAATTCGATTCCAACCAAAACACCCAAACCCAAGAGTAAGAATTTCAGAATGAACCCCTAGACCCATTTTGAGATCAACAAGATTGGAACACACAAATGTGAATTCATCAGGCTAAATTGCATGGTTTTTCATGACTCGGAACTAATGAAGGGACTCTGCAAAGGGCCCACATACCTTTGATCATGGAATTGAAGTTGGGATATTGGGTTTGGCAAAAGATGAGATTCGCGTATGCCATTTTGTGGAAAGAGCCCCAAACGGAGACCAAGTGGGCAAGAATTTTGTTGCACTGGTGGAGGTGGTGGCCGTTGCGGAGGATATGAGCGTGGATTTGGGTGATCTGGGTTCGGGTTTTACGGCCATGGAGGAGACTGAGGATTCTCAGCCCGACCTCTCGGCAAGCTAGGAAGACTAAATTGACAGAGAATGCAAAGAATAGTAAGCTATATTTGAAAAGTGAGGAAGTGAGGAGGGTTGGCGGGAAATTGGAATATCAGTAATTTGAAAAATGAAGATTGGTACTTGTTTAATGAGTGTGTTTAACCTAGAGTTTTGAGTAACAAATGCATAATGTGAAGATTTCTAAACAATGTGATTTTTTATCTTTAAACGGTATTTTTTTTCTTTCCTTTTTTAAATTTATTTATTAACAAAATATGTTAAATCTAGTGACAGAGCTTCAAATTTTCTTTTAAAAAGTTAAAAAAAAAAAAATAAACCTATTTTTTTTCAACACATTTATAATTGTATCCATTTAGTTTTTAAGTTTTGAAACATTTTATCATTATTAATTTTTTTTTAAAGGTTTTTTAAGCACAAAAAACCCACACAATACAGAAACCCTATTTTAACTATAATAATTTGGATACATCAATAATTCTACTGCTTACCGGCACTCATTTGCATCATTCTCGTTAATAGACACCATTACAAATAACACTAATATGCTTACACTGATGTTACTCTCGTGTTTGATCCGTGGAGATTACAAATAATACCTTCACCTTTATAGACATCATTCTTCATAATGGATGACTAAAATGCATTACAGTGAATATTAAGAAACTTTCCACCTAAATATTTATCATTCTACAAAACACCCTTACACTTCTAAAATACCCTACACTGCAAATATCTATGAGCTTTCCAATATTATAGTATTTCAACTCTCCCACCTATTCTATAACTGTCCACCATTTTCTCTAATATTTTAGTATAGTAAAAAACTTTTCTATGTATGTATTGGATTGGACTTGGAGGGAGTTGTATATTCAAGCCTGTAAGGCAAAGATATTGTATTTAGTTATCGAGCTTGAAATTTTCTTAAGTGAAGGGAGATCATAAATTTAATGAGATTAAAAAAAAATTGAACATAAATGCTACACATACAAAAATGTAAAAGTTGATTAATAATATTTTCCTTCAACACATTTATAAATCTGTTTGATGGGTCTTCGTATTTCGAAAGCATTTATTATCAATTGCTTCTTTCTCCACCGTATATATATATATTTTTTTTTCAACAAATTTTCAGTATTTAGATCTCCATCAACTCTATAGTAATGGGTATCCCTTAATACCCTTTTGATGTCATAGATTATATGTGTTTTTGCCCTGACCAAGAATTTTTTTGAAGGGGCATCGTTGAAGAATTAAAAAAAATTGTAGACAAATTTGAAAAAAAAAAATTGTAGACAAATTTGAAAAAAAATTTGTGAAGTGGGCCATTCTAAAAATTGAGTGGGGGTATTTTGAATTTTTAACTAAAACTTTAGGTAATAATATAAATTAGAAAAAAATCAGTGGAGAAATTAGTGAGGTAAAAAATTTGAAGGGACATTTTAAAAAATTGAGTGAGGACATTTTTGAAATTTTAATTAAAATTGTAGATAATAATATAAATTAAAAAAAAAAATCCAGTGGGGCATCTGCCCCCACCGGTCCTGCACTGGTCCGTGCCTATGTTTATAGGGGTTAGTGCAAAAAACACTTCTGGAGTATACCTTTTATAACACTTTTACTCCTTATTTTAAAAAGTGTACAATAAACACCCTTAATCTTTTAATATTGTGCAAAATTAACCCTATGCCAGAAATCTGACATAAATTAGGGATGTAATACCCATTTTACCCTTTTATTTTTCCCAAAATGCCCTTGCAATCATCCTCTTCACTACAATCATCAACCTCTGCCGTGCTCGCCGTCTCCGTTTCACACCGAAAATTTCAGTGTTCACCACTAATCCATCCCCCTCAAACCTGACCATGAGAACCACGAACCAAGGAAAGGCGAAAGCCCAGAGCAACATTGTTACTCTCTTTACCATCAAGTCTCAACTCTCGCCATCACCACTCTCTTCTCACTCGTCCAACACTGCTCCCTCTCTACAAAATCCATTAGATTTAAGCTTAATCAAAACACTTACCCCTACTTTTTCTCTTCGAAATTACATGTTCATTGGTTTAAGGTTAATCAAACTAAAGAACGAAATCACAATCAGTGGGTGGTTAAGGGTATTCATAGCACTCACACTTTCCTTTCCTTCGAGGACCGCCGAGATGCCACTACACCACACGCTCACCGTAATTTCTCAGCCTCAGAAACCAGCGCGGTCTCTGGCTGAAATCCGATTATGGATCCGATGTCATCGTCGATGTTTTCAAGAACTGAGTTTGGCCGGAGCGAAGAAACTTCTCCGATCTGAATCTCGGCCGGAGCGACGGTGTGTATGATTGGTAATATAGCCAAATATCTAATAATTGATCAAATAGAACACAAATAGAATTCTAATGGTGGCTATAACATGTTTTAACACAGAAATCCCTCAATTTATATTCTTTAAAAAATAAAAAATCAAAGGACAAATAACCATGAATGTAGGAGAGAAGGCCAAAAAGGTGACACAAAGTCAATATCAAAAACTGTAACTACAAGAAACATAAGAACCCATATTCAACTAAATTCATGGGTTTTTAAACTCTTTACACTTTGTTGCCACATCATATAGAATCATAGATTAAACAAAGTCAATATTGAAAACTTGCCAAGATCCAAAAACAAGGCTACTGTTATTCTTTTCTCACTCCCTTCGGCGGCGCCAGAACTCGCTGCCGTCGTTCCGCCATCATGCTTGCAACCGTCGATCTCTTCCCCGCCCTCTGCACCTTGGATTAAGACTCTGCCCTCTGCAACCGTCAATCTCTGCACCTTCGATTAAGCCATAACCAGTACTAAAGCTTTCGTCCTTCACTTTTCCTCTTTCGGTGATGTTAGATTTGTCATACCTACTTGCTGTGTTTGGTGTTGATTGGTGGTGTAATTGTAATAGGGTTGTAAATTATTTTACTGAATAATGTTTAATGTCTTTTTTGATTTTTTTATAGAAAAAATTATTTTTATATATTTTATAAAATTATTCAATAAGAGTAGTTTGGTCAATTTAAATTTTAAATGTGTCAGAAGACCTAATTGCACCAAATTAAAACTTGAGGATGATTTTTTGCATGTGAAAAGTGTGATATGCACTATAAACATAGTGTGTTTTTTACACTTCATCCTATGTTTATATATAGATAGATATATTGAGATTATGCAGGTATATTGGTGACCCCCGAAATAAATTTTTTTGGTGGCATATATTATATTTGAGTGTGTACTTGTGCTTTTAAGTTTTTATATGGATATATTAAATTTTATGCAGGTGTTAGTTTTATTGTCAGAAGGGAATTGAAACCGGGAACTGAATAAAATAATAATAACAAGTATTCTGAGAGTCGGATGCATCCGGATTTATATGAGTGAAGATATGACAACATTATGTTATTAAATATCATGATATTATTGTACCGTCATCCCCTATCTAAATAATTGCTCATTATGTATATCCCAGTGCTGTATTTCAACATGTCGTCTGCAGGTTTTGATAGCCTTTGAAAGTCAACTGATGGTTAGAGAGAGAGGAACATCAGGTCTGAATATATATATTCTTGTTTTTATTCTTTTATTTTGTAATTTTTAGGCTTCGCGCAGTTGATTCAATGATACTTTTCAAATTAATTTGTTAATAATCACTTATGCTATTTTTTATATTGGTTTTTAGGTTTCTGCATCATTTTTGTTGGTGATCTTAGCCCTGAAGTTAGTTTTGTTAGTAAAATATATGTTTCATGTAACATTTAAAAAATAACAAATCTTATACTAATATGTCATGAGATAATTAACAATATGCTAAGAAATCATTAATTAAATATACAACTCTATATTTAATTAATTATGTAAAATAAAGCAATAAAATAATAATAATAATATACAAGGAATGAATCTGGACCGAGGTTAGTATTGAATACTATGTCCTTAAGACAAATTCGTCCCACTATGGTGCTAACGGACTCAGTGGAGTCTATCTCCCGGGACACAACGGTTTATATCCACCAGTAGCAGTACTTCAAACTCGTGGATACGGCGAACCTCCTCCGTGTAATACTCCCTCTTGCTCAAAAATGCATCTATATATTATATAAATGCTGAATTGGGTGCAATCCGAACCAAATAGTTCGGACGAATCTTAATATGGTTCGATGAAATTGGATTAGGGTCTAAGTGGTTCGGACCACTTAACCTATGGTTTGAACCCACTTGAATTGGGTTCAAGTATATAGAGGGAGTAGAAGAAATTGAAAAATGAATAATTTGCAAATGATCGGTATTTATAGGCAACAAGGTGCCTTTTTGGATTGGGTGCAACCCTTTAGAAAAAACTAAAAAATAGTTTTTAATTAATGCGCCTTTTCGGATTAGGTGTGTCTCTTCATCATTGGACACAACCATTTATATGTGTCTCTTCACACTGGACACATCCACTCCAATTGGTTGCAATGGTTCGCATAGTGTCTGTTCACCAATAGACACATCCACTCCAATAGGTTACAATGGTTCGCATGGTGTCTGTTCACCAATAGACACATCCACTCCAATAGGTTGTGATGGTTCACATGAATAGTTATATCTGTTGGTTTTGAGTTGTAACCCTTTAGAAACATATGCAACTATTTGAAAAACAGATGCAACCTTTTAGAAATAGATGCAATCCTTTGACAAAAAAAAAAAAAAAAAACTAATTTTTAATTTAAGTTCAAAAACTAACCACCTATTTAAATAAGCACATTCCAAAATTAAAGACCCAATCCAAGATTCCATTTAGTAAAAAGAATAATTGGACTTTACAATTAAGCCCAAACTCAAACCCAAATTTGGCTTATTTAAATTTTAATTAGTTTCAACATTTTTTCCATGTGGGACAAAAGCTTCTCACATTTTGCATATCCATTTAGGTTTATCAAAACAGCACACTTTGGAACTAATTTCTTATTCACCCGAAAACGGATTTGAGAAAGTAAATAAAACACATTTATCTCCTTGCAGAGAGAAACGCGCTCGTCCAGAGATCCGCAAAAAATTATTAATGGAATCTATTCCAAACCTCATCCAAAGTTTATGTTTTTAATGCCCCCATTTCCAACAAGTTTCACAATGGAAAATGAAATTTTGTGTTTCATATCCTTTATCCTATGATGGGTTGTAAATTTATACTGTATTAGATAAAGCATTACAATTCTATGGATTATTTTGGTTTCAGTTTTAAAACTTTTATGATTTATAAATAAGCATTGCAACTTACTACCAATGGAACCATAAGGCAAGACACGAAATATTTTATAGATATGGAGAGAATTATACATGGCTTAAGAAAGACATGGCAACGGCCAAAAGGAGCACAGACAGTGCACTAGTGGTCCGAGATGAACCCGAAATCCGATCCCAGTCACTTTTTGGTCCGGACAGCTGTTTTATTTTTTTTATTATTATTAAGGAGCACAGACAGTGCACTAGTGGTCCGAGATGAACCCGAAATCCGATTCCAGTCACTTTTTGGTCCGGACAGCTGTTTTTTTTTTTTTATTATTATTATTATTTTAACTTGACAAGATGGGAGGGGATGACGTGAGTCGAGCTAAGCTCTTACACAACTCAAAAGAATGTTGCTATGAACTGAGCTATCCAAATTACTCATATAATGATACTTCATTGAATCTTTTTAAACTTCTTTATTTCTCTTTTTTTTTTTTTTTTTTTTTTTTTTTTTTTTTTTTCTTTTTCAAATACTCGAAATAACTTTTATTTGTGAATATGATAATTTTCATATAAAGATAATCTAACGTCTTTTTTTATTTTTATGTATTATTCAATTTGTGACGTTGTATTTGAATAGCTAAATTGAACTAGTTGAAGAACCATCACTAAATTGATGATAATTGGGAAACATAAGATAAGTAAACTGCAAATTTTTTAATTAATTTGATTTCAGGAATATAAATATATATCATTAAACTTGCATGTATTAAAAGTTGATTTATTTATACAATAAAATTTTGAATAATAATCAATAGTTTTGAATAGTAAATCAGAAGTTCCCCGTGGAAAAATTGAGTTAGTAAAAGTTTTTAAGTGTAAAGTAGACTAGTTACAATAATTTAGTTGGTGTATATAACAATTCATTATTTTCTCTAATAAACCCTTATAAATACCACTTATATGTTATTTAATGAGTCACTCACACATTTCAATGTTAAACTTATAAATGATATCAACACTTATTTATAGACATCTATCCTTCTAATTCATCAACTTTCTAATATTCTAATATATTCCAAATCTCTCTAATATTCTATAAATATATATTAATTTTTTAATATTCTAAAATATTTCAACTCTCTCTACAGTATTCCTTAATCTCTATATTCTATAATTCAATTCTACTCATGCGACATACACCATGATCTCAGCATTGGCGCGTAAATCTTTCAGTGGGGGCCTGACAGTGTGCTCCAATTAAATGAGTGCAACGTCCTATCCAGTTGAAGGAATCAAGTTTCTTAACCCCTAAAAGATTAAAAATTCGAGCGTCGAATCAAATCTAGCCAAGTCAACACTGATCATATATAAGTCCATTAAACAATACCGGTAGACATTTCAATTATTATTTTGAAGCATCAACGGACCCTTTTTCAATATTATGTACAACTGCCACTGCATGAATCAGATCCTCACTTGAAGCTCGAACAGAATCCTGGATCAGAGATCATGTGTAATATATCATAATTGTTGCATAAGTGATGTAATATTGTTGCATAAGCAATGATTATGACGAAAATGGCCCAGGATGATCCAAGTTCATTAATGTCAACTATAAACATAAATATTTATGTGTTGTAAAGCATAAAATATATGTGAAAAGAGAAATTAAACAAGTAGAACATGCAGCTATTATGTGGTTCAACTGCCACTAAGACATACATTCACGGCACAAAGAGTCCAAAAGGTTAAATATATTTTATTATAATCTCTCTTTTCGTACACAAAACATATCCTTCAATATTTGCAAAGAGAATTCCAGCACCGGTGGAAGAAGCATAAATAACAAGATTTCTTTATTTCCCTTTATGATGCTAACTAACCAGAATTTTTAAAAAAAGTTACATATCTTATCTATGAATTCATTTTCGCCAAATTTACCTTTAATAGGTTTAAAACTGTTGCTTCAAGATATTAGCCCTCTTATGTTGTCGCATGTCATTCCCTAATCCTTTAAAGTGAAAGACTCCATCCATAATTTAACGGCAGGGAACCATGATACCGGACCCCAAACGTGCACCATGAACAAGAAGTAAACCAATTAAACTGATGCTGTGTTAATTTCCGACCATGCTTTGTCCCGGTGATTTATCAACTCTATTTTCTCTCATCAACACTCTTACCTTCTCGACTTCATCCCATTTACCTCTTTCTGCATAAATATTCGACAACAGCACGTAATTACCAGAATTCCATGGTTCTAGTTTAATAAGCTCCTTAACTGCACATTCCACCAGCTCCATGTCACCATGAGTACGGCAAGCACTAAGCAATGAACCCCATAAAGCTGCATTTGGCTTCATCGGCATGGTGCAAATTAAGTGGTGAGCCTCCTTCACACATCCACTACGACCAAGAAGATCAACCATGCATCCGTAATGCTCAAGTTTCGGCTTGATTTGGTGATTTGAAATCATTGAAGCAAACAAATCTTTACCTCTTTGCACCAATCCTCCATGGGCACAACATGTTAGAACACCAACAAAAGTCGAATCATTAGGGTTCACGCCTTTGCTTATCATCTCCTCAAACAAGTTAACCCCATCCTCACCCTTTCCATTGAAAGAAAATCCCGAGATCATGGCATTCCAAGAAACCACATTTCTAAGAGGCATGCCCTTAAAAACCATGAAAGCAGTTTCCAAAACCCCACATTTGCAATAGAAATCAACCAGCGCATTTCCCACAGAAATGACATCCCGGTAAAGTCCCCTTGACTCAGTGTAAGAGTGGATCCATTGGCCAGCATCAACAGCCCCCAAACGAGCGCAAACAGGGAGCACCGTGACCACAGTTGCCTCATCCGGTTCAAATTCACTGTCCCTCATTTCATGGAAAAGCTCTAAAGCTTCTACATCGCGGCCATTTTTTTCTAAACCAGAGATCATTGAATTCCAAGAGACAATGCTCCGTTCACTCATTTGCCTAAACAGACGAAATCCCATCCCAACATCACCCATTTTGCAAAACCCACGAATCATCAAATTCCAAACAATCACATCCCTCTGAGGCATTGAATCGAACACCTTCATTGCGTCATCCATCCTCGCACATCTAGTATACAACTCAACAATTCCAATTCGAATGGAACCAAAACGCTCAAATCCAAGCCTCAGAATCTCAGCATGAACCCCTTGACCCGTTTTGACATCAACAAGATTCGTACACGACTTAAGAAGAGGTGCAAAAGTGAATTCATTGGGCCAAATCCAACGGTTCTTCATGACTGAGAACAAATGGAGGGACTCATCAAAGGGTCCACACAGGGAATGGCCTTTGATCATGGAATTGAAGAGGATGATGTCGGGGTAGTGGGTTTGGCGAAAGACGAGATTGGCGTATGCCATTTTGTCAAAAGAGCCACAAACGGAGATGAAGTGAGCAAGAATTTGGTTGGACTGGTGGAGGTGGTGGCGGAGGAAGTGAGCGTGGATTTGGGTAAGCTGGGTTCGGGATTTGCGGTCGTGGAGGAGCCGGAGGATTCTCCTCTCGACCTCTCGGCAACTCATGCTTTCACCCTATATAACAACACACAATATGACAGGGAATGCTATGAAGAGTAACTGATATTTGAAAAGTGAGTTGGGTTGGCGGGGGCAATTGGAATAACAATAATTTAAAAACTGAAAGATTGGGATTATCGGTATTTAATTCGTTGATGATACCGTATCATCAATACAACAGTGGACACAAAATGCATCATGTGCATTTCAAAGTTTTCACAAATCTCATATTCTCAAGTGTTGTTCAATGCACTTTACATGGATACTACCTCATGGCTGGCCGACTTGGAAGGGTCTCAAATTTAGGACATGGGCCAAAACTAAAAATGAATAAACACAAACAAAAGGTCTCGCATTTGAAAGTTCGTCTCTGGAGCTTCTCAAATTTTTGGGAATATCAGGGTCGGCCTTGTACGCCATCTTTCTCCTCTTCTTGCATAACAATATAACACTCATGCAACAAATTTATACCGAAAATGAAATAATCATGCAACATATTACATTGAGTTACAATATTAACATTGTAACGCTAGTATATCAAAAATGCAATACTTTTACATCTTTATTGCCTTATCAATTTAATATTGTGAATGCTGCATTATAGGTTTAAATGCACTGGACGGTACCATGTGAATTAATTCTTCACCAGGGCATTGTAGCATAAGTGTTTATCTTGTAACGTGAGTGTGTATCAAACTTTGGATTGTTTTGATTGAGAGATTATGAATTGCATGCATAGTTGAATACTCTCACCACACAATTAAATTTCTTACAAAATTGTCATCCCTAAATTAAATTTCTTACAAAATTGTCATCCCTATGCTACACACTTTGGTATGCTATGACAAAATATGTGGCATTAAAATACACATAAATGAGATTGTGAATTGCATACATAGTTAAATACTCCCATTAGATTTCTTACAAAATTGTCATCCCTAGCTACACACTTGTATGCTATGACAAAATATGTGGCATTAAAAGACACTTTTCTGTAGTTCATATGAATGATCTTAAGATGGAGACTATCTGCTCAATGGTTTAGTTAATAGAGTGTCCAACTCCCCCAACGGATGTGCTCGTTTTTGAGTCTCTCCTCCCCTCAGTTTACCAAAATAAATAAATAAATAAAAATAAACATAGAGATTAGATACTTTGTTTCTGGATCAGCTGCTCGCTCGCTGTGTTTTCTTTTGATTCCACATGCACGCACTGGTCCACGCATAAGCATAAAGAGGAGAGCAAATGTGAAGGCAAAGAAAAAACAGGAAAACACTTGGCTGCTTAACTTCAATTTCGGGTTCACTAAGCCTTC
The DNA here is from genome assembly GCF_030987335.1 of Cornus florida. Taxonomy (NCBI): domain Eukaryota; kingdom Viridiplantae; phylum Streptophyta; class Magnoliopsida; order Cornales; family Cornaceae; genus Cornus; species Cornus florida. The sequence goes on from NW_026775572.1 coordinate 31,028,294, forward strand.
CATTGTCAATTGCTAAATCCGCTTTGAAAATAAATTTAGACAAAAATAAATCTTTTATATATGAATCATTTTAATAACGTTAACAAAATGATTGCATGTCAGCTTTCCAAAAAAAAAAAAATGATTGCATGTGGATAAAAATCTTCAATTCAGTCCACACGCCATGTCAACAATCCCACAACCAATGCTGATTTCTTTCCCAACATATGCATTCGATTTTATAAATCAATACAATAATTCAACAACACTAACCAGATGAGCAAATGTATAAAGATTAACTACTAAAAGTTTAGGGCAACATTAGATGTTCAAAAATTGATAAAAGATTTTACATCACCAATAAAACATGTAACAATATGTCAAAATATTTTTATACTAGCTGTACAATTCAAAGGAACATAATAAATTTTAAGAGTTACAATTTCTAGAAGGCAATGGAGTTTAGACTATGCTGCCTCTTAAAGAGAGTCCTTTTTCAATTTTTCAGAAGCTTCCGAAGATTAATTAGGCAAAGAAAGGTATACTCAAGCATGATCACTTTTTGGATGAACCGAAACCCCCAAATCCCATCATAGCTGCAACATCAGGGTCAAACTCAGTTTCCTCCTCTGCATCCTTCGCTTTCTGATCATAATACAGATCAACAACCATAGTGAACTCGGAAAAGTGACTTGTAAGACAAATACAAATAAAATTTACTGAGGAAAATGAACACTGTGGATGAGAACAGTGGGCAGAAGTTACATACAGGTCTATCCATGTACTTCCCCCGGCAGAAGTTACATACAGGTCTATCCATGTACTTCCCCCCTCCCCTTCTCTCTCAGGGGACTGTCAGCACCAATGCCAACTCTTTTTTCCCTCTACCGAGGAATCAGAGTGAGTTGGAAACTGATGTTCACAGAGTTTTTTTTTTTTTATCAAATGCTGCTTTCATACGAAAGGAGGTTCTTCTTTCTTAACACATTATGCGCTGATTCGATTTTCAGATAAAATAAATATTGATGCCCATTATTTGAGCAATCAGAAAACATTGTTGCCCACCGGCAATGAACCCCATTGGAAGGAGCTTGCCAAAATCAGACAGCTTAAACAAAAGTTCTCTCATGGAAGCAAAGATTTGCACTTGCCATGGTAGTTTGTATTGGTGTTCTTAACCTTCCTGTTGAGTTTGATTCGAAGTTGAAATTTTCATCCATTATTTCAACTTTTGTCTTTCTAGAGAAGAGAGAGTGAATATAAGTAGATAGAAAAGAAACTCATCTTAAAAGAGGAATTGAAGGTAAAGGAGCTGAGAATTCTTTCCAGAGATAGAATGAAGGGAACTGAAACTGTTTCTGGAGAGAGAAATAACGAGAGAGGTTGTGCTAGAAGTCATTTGAGAGAAGGGGAAGGGAGCAAAAAGGTCAGAATACTTTGAGTGCCACTTGTGCCCCTTGGCATTAGTACTGAGCTTCTTCCCCCACACCCCCTATTTTGGCCGAGTTGTAGTACTGAACAGATGTGCTAAAACATAAGATCATGTCTCAACAGTTTGTGTACAATCTTGCACGCAAATTTTTTTACCTAGTTTTGCATGAGAAGGATATACTCTCCCACTGAGGCAATATTAAACAATAGCATGCACACATGCTGTATTTAATTTTCCCTTTTGATTTAATTTTGTGCATCGATAAGGCCTCAAAAATAAGAGTCATACAAACCATCCATGGTACTGACCTTCTTTTCTTTCTTTTTTTCACGACGTTGAAGCTTTCTTTCCTCCTCCTCTTGCTGCTGTTTTAAGATCCGCTCATCAAAATCTACATAGATCAGGTATAGACATCAATTTTCCAATTTTTTTTTTTTTTTTTGATAAGTGACATCAATTTTCCATTTTTTCCCGTTAGGTTTCAAGCAATGGTAATGGATAAGACAGAAAAGACAGTTGAAATCTGAAAGAAAGTGAAATGAGCAAATGGATGAAATTTGAATTAATGTCATTGTTTGTAGTCATTAAGTAACCTCTCAACTCATACAACCCTTAAATTCCAACTGCCTACGTATTGGACAAGCTTCTTGCTTTCAAGTCTTACCTTGCTCGGTAAAACTGCCAGTATCTTTCCGTTTCTTGAGAACTTCAAATCTCTCCTGGACCTGTGCATCATATTAAATATATATTTTTTTAAAAAATTACAGTTTAATATTTACTTCTCTTTTATACTATTACAAAAGAACATTTCAAATAAGCAAGAAAATGGCACTAAGGAGTGTGTTACAACCATTTAATTAGATAAACTTTTTGCAATGATATGTCCAAGATATAGCCACTCACGATTGCCAATGGCTGGAATGCCACATAAACATAAGTGCGAGGAGCCATCAGCTTCTTCATGATCAAGTATTCCTTTCCTAAAGAGCATAACTACCACTTACGTTTAATTGAGTTGGTAATGATCTTTGCCAACATCCCAAAAGCACTACGATGACCTCTCTCTGTGGACATCATAAAATATGTACCATCTCCATTAAAAGATTTATAGAAGTTTCTTCTTGTATCTCCATTAGCATGGGCTCCCATTAGTCGTTATGTTCTTTTTTTTTTGGTTTTTTAGTGTGTGTCTACTTCTTGTATCTCCATTAGCATGAGCTCCCATTAGTCTTTGTGTTATTTTTTTTTTGGTTTTTTAGTGTCTTCTTGTAATTTATATGCAACTTTGTGAATGTTTGGCAGACGATTTTTTGGTGGCCAGATAATTAAAACGGAACTTTGAGTGCTTGGATTTATAAATATAATCATATAGCTTCTCTAAGCTTCGTTAATCACTTTGAAAGAAATTTCATGGCCAATGAAGTTGTAACCTGATGTTTACCACTATGGCTGCAACTCAGACAAGCTAACCTGAGCCCAACCCGAAAATTTTAAGGCTTAGGTAGTGGTATTTGGAATTCAGTCCGGGCTTGGCTTAGAAAGAGGGATCCAAATTCATTTCGGTCCGGGCTCAGGTTTATGTGTTGGGTAACCTGAACCCCAACCCTAGCTCGTCCCTGATTAGCTAACTCGGGCAACCCGATTATATGTAATATATTATATATAAGAGAGTACTTGTCTACTCATCAATGAATAGACAATTTTCCTCCTCACCACCGATGTGGCACAATGATAGAACAACTTGTGTCCATTTTATATTTTGAATTCAAAATGGACATGTGTTGCTCTATTATTGTGCCACATCGGTGGTGAGGAGGAGAATCTTACTCACTGGTGAGTAAGCAAGTATTGTCCTCATATATATGTGTATATATATACATATATATTCATGTACAACAATGCACCTTATCATTTTCTTCCAAAATCTAAGCCTGATTATGTAATATATATTCATGAACCCAATCTAACCTGACTTTCTAACCCAAAATCTCAACCCAAGTTAGATGGGTTGGGCTTGGTTGGATAGTTCAGGTTGAAGGTTGGGTTTGGATTGGGTTACAGTTGAACATTTCATATCTCAGGTTGGGGCTGAGTTGTACCTCCAACCCGCCCAAGTTGCAGCCCTATTTACCACATGGCCAAATAAAAGGAGGGTCCTAAGGAAGGAGGACTCAAGGCAGACCTAACCTTTGACACCAATGAGACTGATGTTTACCACATGGCCCAATGTATCAATTAAATTAAAACCCACTCATTAAGCCCAAGGGTTGTGACCTAAAATACAAAAGTGGTCCAAAACTCCAGATGGTTATTGCATGACCCAATGGGTCAACCCATAAATTTTGGCAGTTAAAATGACCATAAATGAAGACCAATCTGAGTACTGAACTAAAGTCCATGACTAAATGGTCGGAACTTCTAGAAAATTTCAGAATAAGGCTAAGTGATGCTTCTGGGCAGGACTGCTCTCCTAATCAATGTTATTGCAAGATTTTAAAAGTCCTGAGTCTTATCAAGATTCAAGAAATAAATATCTAGTTCTTTTACTCTTAATTAATTAATTAATTTCAGGGCATTAACAAGGAAATGGCATGTCCCTAGAAAGCCTATCCACCTCCCTTGATAAGGTTATCCATTTAGTACATTGACCCTGGTTATTGCATTGTTTTGTCTTCCTTTTTCCTATAGGGTTATTTTAGCCTCATAAATCAACAAGTTGACCCATTTGAGTCATGGATGTCAATGTGTCAATCTGAATCACTTTTGTAATTTGGCGCTGCAACCCATAGGCAGCGCGTGTGTCTTTTTATTTAATTGATATATTGATCCAATGCAGGACATCAAATTACTTTTTTATTGACCATAAGATAACTTCTTTTTTTTCTTTTTCTGAAGCCTTTTTGGTGGGGTACAAGCAATTCATACAATTATCATCTTTTTTCCATCAGATTATTAAACCAAATACCTCGGTTAATATGATATTTATTTAACTATTTTATATTCATTTGATCATTGAGTAGTTGAAAAAATGCTGCAAACAGTGACATAAGTTCACACTTAAATAAAATAGTTCCATTCATCAGAAAGCTTGTTTTCAGCTTCATTCATTGACTTGGTTCTCTATATCCACATTGCTGTGAGATGTATGAAAGTACATGTAAATGTGTACCTTCTCAAGAGATGCCCGTTCGACCCGCATAGACATACCCAAAGCTCTTTGATCTAAGAACAAAATCAAGCGAACCATAAGAAAGTGAAAATCATTCTGGGTCAGAATTTAAAACAAATTACAGTCACTTCCCTTGAGGTATAGGGTAATAACACAGACTTCCGAAATGATTTAAAAATTACACTAGTCTCCCCTGTCAAACATTTTTGTTTGACGACGTCAAGTGGGAGTGATTTTACCTTGTTGCCCTCAACAATTATTATACTATTTTAGTTGAAAAGTGTAGATAAAGTGAAAAGACAAGCAAATTTAAAATTTAATTTTGCCAAGGTCAGCAAGTTCCGTCTTTTGACTTTGATCGTTAGCATGGAAAGTATCTGTTACAAGTATTATAACCTTAGGTGTAGTCAATGTGATTTTTACAACAGGGGTGGCCAGTGTAGATATGTTATACCACAGGGAAGGTAATGTAATTTATTCAAGCAGTTTATATATGGATGACTACGTACGCTTCTTTCCATTGATATGGTCCAAGTAGTTTGCAGAATCCTTTACAACACATTCACAAACTGAGCAGTAATATCCAGCCTGCAAAAGAACTAATTATACCAAAGCAAACAATTTGCAAGATAGAATAGGGTCACAGATAATTGCACACGCGTTTCTTCATTTTCAGAAAATTCCCTATACACAATTGTTACAACTAAATAAAGAAACGGTTACCATTTGGATCAAATATATATGGTCTCAAACTTGGTAAGGGACCAGGATCACCTAACGTATTGCTGCGAGAGGCCCATGCATTTCACCATATAATGTTTTCTGTGATTCCCCCAGGTTTCTTTTTCTTTTTTTTCTTGGGGGTGTGTTTGGGGGGTGTTAAAATCTCATTCGAAAGAGAACCGGAAATTATGATTCAACTTAAATACCCTTTAGCATCTAGAGCATTGAAATGCAGAATATTCACTATACTACTAAAAAGGCAGGTACCACGTGAAAAGAATGTATGAACACTAAAAGTAAATTTTTTTTTTTTGATAGATATATGAACACTAAAAGTAATTGGTAAGCACTAGGTCTAAAGCGCTTGTGCATATCACCTCTCCCAAAGATAATTTGTACCAGGCTAATTGTCGCACAACTCAAGATAAATACGGTATTAACTACAATCTAAAGACAAATTGGGCATCATCATCATCATCATAATCATAAGCTCAAAATCAAAAAAGGGTCTGATCTACAACTTGAAATCCTAAAAACATGAAAACACCACTGCAATATTCACATCTCTACCGAATCTTGCCCAAATCTATTAGAAGTCACACATCAAATCATGTTTCATTGTAGTAAAAATTTATTAATTTCAAAGAGACTTCGGAGTTTCTCTTGCAAAAAGAGAGGGAACAACTATCAGTACTTGCTCTCCAGATTGCAGTAAAAGAAACGTAATTAGGAAAACACACATAGGAAACTGTGTTCAAATAATACCTGCTGGCTCAGGGGTGCTATTGGGGTAACAACCTGCCAATAAATTAGGGGAAAAAAGGGGGGTCAATACAGTGAAGTCATGAACTGTGTGATTAAACAAATAAGAAGAAAAAAAAAAAGAGAAGTCCAGTATAAGATGCCTAATGTTGTTTCAATATTTTGAAATTGACATAGAAAGAACAACCGTGCTTACCATGGCAGGAAACACCCAGAAACACATAATTCCCACAAGCAGAATAGATTCCATCACTCCACAAGTATCAAGAAAAATGGTGAAAAGAAACCAAATTTTACAGTTAAAATCTCCATAAAATAAGCAATTGATCTTGGAAGTCCAGGCCAAAGGCCCAAACACTGGTCCATCCAGCCACCCTTTACAGGCTCATCATATTTATGCTAAAGTCCTTTCTTTTTATGCTAAAAAATTTAAGGGTTTAAAGCTCCAGTATCCATGAGCTCTAATACAACCATGTAGTACCGATATGACTCAATCATCCCAATCAAAAGGATAAAGAAAATAACACAAAGGTACCAAAAGAAAGGGAAAAAATAGAGTAAGGGGAAGCACACATTGAAACGTTCATTTAAATGAAAGAAACATGTTTCTCAAGTATATATGGCCATCAAATGCTCAAAATGCATTAGTGTGTTAGTCATCACACTCTTACATAATATGAGAAAATCAAATAAGGTCCAAGCATCGTCTACTTTAAATCCATAATTTATAAAAATAAAAAAAATAAAAAGCTTGTAACATAAAGGTATAAGCATATCAGTTTATCTGAATCACATAATGAAATGGGTCCATTTGGATAATTGCATTTTGAAATGTGAGAGTGGAATGGTGGATGTTATAGCAGTAATGCTTTAGTTGTAAAAGCTTTGTATGGCAGAGGTTTGGCTTTGTGGCAGGCAGGGATACGATGCTCCTTTGAAATGTTGCACTTATTGAAACCTTGGTTGAATTCTCTTGTGCTTTTAAGGTGGTATCAGATTTGAGCAACACCTAGGGAAGAGTGCTTTGATCGCAGACGGGAAGATGGAGGTCTTGCTGGGGCCAGTAGCATATATTGGTCGTCCCATAGGATCTTTTAAAGCCTAGTTGGTGTGAAATAGAGTCATGCAAAGATGCAAGAAGAGGTCAGCGTGTCTAAAGGGGCAATATCTACCAAAAGAGGGGAGAGTGACTTTTATAAAGAGTACTCTATCTAGTTCACCCACCTACTTTATTTCTCTTTTCCCGTGTTATGTAAAATGAGTTGGAAAAGTTGCAAAAAATTCTACAGGTAGAATGCAAAAATCTACTTTAGAGTTTGTAATGGACCTGCTTGCCTGGGAACTTAGAAGTGTTACTTATGGTTCCCCTATATAAGAGACAAGGCTAGATCTCCTTTGGCCCCTTTTTAAAAGATGAGGCTCTCCCCCATTATCTCCTCTAAAGTTGTGCTTAGCAAAACATAGGAAGAGGCACCTACATTAAAACTGATCTGCCCATCTTCAAGTAGAAGCAGCCATCAGTTGCACACACACACATTAAAATCAAAATTTTGGAGCATTCAACAATCAATGCATACAAAATGAAATAATCGTCCATGATAAAATTCCAATATGCATAATATTAAAATTCTAAGAACAATTCCAAACTCCAAAGGCGTCTGGTAAACAACCTTAAGACAAATCCCAATATTGAACTTATCAAGTTATCTACTTTGCCACAGAAGACATGTTCGATGCTTTATACTGTTCTATTTACTTCAATCGTGTGCAGAAGCAAAAAATCCAATAACATTAGTTAAATCATTTTCCTTAAAAAAAGTATATGCAGTGTGCACTCAACATCCCATATTATTCATTCACCAATAACTACAAAGGCTGCCCATATAAACAAAACATAATGCAGCTAACCTGAGTCTTTCCCAAACGAGATTCGAGGTCCACCTCAAAATCCCTGTGCTTCAACGGTTTCCTTTGCACCGGAGGACCTTTCGCTGCACATAACTAAAATTGCTCATACTTCAAAGTTCAAACCCATCAATTAAAACCCAAAATGCTAAAGCATCTTAACAAATAGACACACTTTATATATATACACATAAACAGATTTAATTAAACTGACTTAATAATAATAATTGCTAGCGATAAAATAATTATTAAACTGACTTACATTTCTTAGATCGGCCCTCCGACTCCTAAATTAAAATGCAGTTAAATCATTAATAAAGGAAATATGAAAATAAAAAAGAGGGCAAAAAAAAAAAAAAAAAAAAATTCACTTGACATATGACTCATATGAGACAACTGAGGGTTGAAAAAAGAAGAAGAAGATGAACCTTTTGTTCACGCTCACGAGCACGTTCTAAATACTCGTCTCGATCGAATTTGCGTCTAAAGGTGTTGTCAACTCCAGCATTCTGCACAACAATTATATGATAAATATACAGTCATATCAATCAAATTAAGCAGTTTTGATATAAATATAGCTTTCAAAAACATGCGTGTGTGTCTATATGTGTGTGTGTGTGTAAAAGGGAGTATGGAGACAAATAAGGTTACATTGTTGCTAGGCTGAGCCATTGCTAATCACTCAGTGACCTTTTTATCAATATGGATGAGGTGTATTCGCAATATTGGTGTTGAAATAACTAAAAAGAAGAACTATAAAAACCCTATTGAACCGAGATTGTATAGAGTGAGCCAAAACTGTAAAGTGGAAGTTTTTTTTTTCTCAAATCAACTGGAAACTAAGCCCAATGAACTTGCGAGGTAGAGAGAGAGGGGAGGAGGAGGAGGAAGAAGGAGGTGGGCCAGTTAGGTCAGAAATGACCCAATTTGGGACAGGCAAATCTATGAATTAAATTAGAATTATTCATCTTAATTGCCAAGCCGACGTCAACAAAGGGTGTTTGGTCTAGTGGTATGATTCTCGCTTCGGGTGCGAGAGGTCGCGAGTTCGATTCTCGCAACACCCCCTTTCCGGTTTGTTTATCTAATATAAATTTATTTTCATATATATATTTAATTAAAACAAATTATTTTATCCAACCACGTGTCAAATTTTGCCCGACACTTTTACGTATGCGGGGGAAATAGGAATTCTTAAACTATTTTGATTTCTTAGCGGGATGAAGTTTACCCTTTCAGATGGTGGTCCAATATAATTTAAATACATATTTAAAAATTTTTAAATATAACCATTACCCAATTTTTGCTTAAACTTAACCCTATTTTATATTTATATATATATATAGTATTTCTTTTCAAAACAATCACCATTGTTTCTATACCCAACCTTCGTACGAAATTAGAAAGAGTACTGCTCTTTAGCTCGATAAATAAAAACCTACTATTTTACTGAATATATGTAGCTACTTATGTATCAAATATAATGTGACCTATTTTTAAATATAAGGTAATTAACTATTTGAAAAATTATAGTCCATTTTTTTTGTTTAATCTTAATATAGTATATTTGTTGACCATTAAAATTTCAATCACCATGTATAGCAAATTATATATATATATATATATATATATATATATATATATCACATTGCATCTCAATGCATAGAGACTTAAGATTACATCTCTTATATATAATTAGATTGGTATTTGTTCATTAATATAATGATCAAAACAAATGATCTATGTGACTCTATAAACAAAAATAAATAGAGGAATTTAAAGAAATATTGAAAAAATAAAAAATATTGCAGTTTTTGTTATAATTTTTGTACCAATCAAATTCTTCTACCATAAAAGATACTATGAAATAAAAATTGATTTATTTTGTGAAAACAAATAGGAGTAGTAATTAGTAATGATGCTTATTTAAGTTGAAATTTTATAATAACACGAGAAAATCTCATATTCATATAGATTAACATATTACTAGAACAAATAGGATATTAAAATATTAAAATCGCATGTTAAAGTAGGCATATTTTTTGTCAACGTTTTCCATTTTGGTAATTTTTTTTTTTCTCTCTCTCATGGGCGGAAAATATGAAAAAGACATTGGAATTTTGTGAATAATGAAAATTCTGATTGGTACAGTTTGGTTGGTTTGTTTTCAGATGAAATTATTGTCCTTTATTTTTTATTTTTTTCCTTGTCCATAATTATATATAAATCAGCTTCAAACTCAACAATTTGAAGTGGTTTAGTCAATTAATTGATGTCAAATTAACTAAACCGGACTAAGTTGAATTCGTTACTTTATTTTAAATAACAGTTTTCGAGGCCTTCCATTTTAGCTTTGAAATTACTCAAATTAAGAATTGAAGCTGTGAATTTTCCATTCGCAACCAAATGGATCCAACAAAAATGAATTATAATATTTTAATTCTGAAAAAAAAAAAATATAAAGCCAAGATTTATTTAGGTCATCCTACTAATCATGTGTAATCACATTTTTGTAAATAAGTTTTAATTACAAAATAAAAATAGTGATAAATAAAGATAATAATTTAAAAAAAAAATTAATTAAGCAACCTTATGAAATTTCCTTATTTATCACTTTTTAAATTTTGTGATTCTCCTTCTTCTTTTCTTTTCTTTTCATTTTTTTTTTTTTAATCAAAAAAGAATAAAGTCAAATTGAATTGAACCGAAACATGAGTATATTCAGATTAATTCAAATTTAAATTATAATATGATTCATATTTATTCGCAAACTTGAATAAAATTTCATAACAAACGAATATCCAACTCATATAATTTATATACTTGGTTCGAATAAAGTTTTGATATTACACAATTTAATTATAAATTTTTAAGTTTTGAAATTTGTTGAAAAATATTTAGTCTAATACTTTGAAAAGATTGAAAATATATATATATAGAAATAACACATATATTTTTTGGCAGGTAAACATTTGCTTCTAAGCTACGATATACTAGTTGCGTAGGTTAATTTTAGGTATAAATATCCAAACCCGTCACACAACAGTATCAGTATATTCTTCATTCTTTACCTTTGGTAGGTTTAATCGTCACATTGATCAGAGGAACTAAGCTTCAAAAATGTCGAGCTCACGGATCTTCTATGTCTTCCTAACCCTAGCAACCTTCTTAGTCTCATCGGCCTTTGCCGAGGAAGTCGTCGTCTTGACCGAAGACAACTTCGAGAAGGAGGTCGGTCAAGATCGAGGCGCTCTCGTCGAGTTCTACGCTCCTTGGTATAAATCCATAATCAAAATATATATTCATATGTATTATATATAGTAATTATGATTTATATTTGAATTTTAATGAATTGAGATTGGTCTGTAGTGACCGATAGCTACGTTGACTGCGTCTGATGTGTAGATCTGTGATTATTACACTCGATGGCTGTTTTATTGCAATTTGATCGATCTAGATCCGAGTAAGATTGAGATATATGATATATCAGCTATGTTCATGTCTATTTGATCTCATATTTGATTTCTTTCTGGGCATTGTTTGGATTCTGTACTGTTTAGCTTCAAATTAAATGTTTTGATATTATAAGTAATTCAACAGTTGTTGTGTGTGTGTTTGTGCGCGTGTTTTTTGACATTTTTTTTTATTATGTTTTGCAAAATGATAATTTTGGTTATGTTAATCATTTGTTTCTTACATCATAGTACCATTCTGCTAGTATTTTTGAAATATTTGTTCCGTTTTTGGTTGCAATTTTGATATTTTTTTGCAAAGTGAGCAAAGTGCTATTGGGATGTTGACCAAAGGTTATCTCAGCGAACACTGATTTTGCTATATGAGTTCACAGAGTTTGTATTTTTTCTGGCCTTGATTATGAGTAGGTTCAGAATGCAACTAAATTTATTAAGCATTCTATTAGATGTTGGATAATGATATTGCTAACTTGGTTCCATGGTAAGTGGGTTGTAAATCATGACATTTTGAGAACAAAAAGTTAGAAGATCATTGTTGGCCTAGACGTGGTCTTAGGTTGTCTGTTACATTTATTTAAGGGCATTTTCGGGCTTCCCTTGAATGGTTATGTTGACTATTACATGGAATTTCAATGAAGAATTCTGCTATTTGCCTATTTTGAATGACATCATTTAAGAAGTGGTAGTTGTCTGTCAAGTCACTTTGAGAAGCTATAAATTTTTTTTGTTTTAAGCAACCATGATGAAACATGGTTTAGTTTCCGATTGTTCTTAATTCCCCAATTCAGATGATGAATTTCCATTTGCTGCATGAAGGGCAATCAGGCAATTCAGATATAAAACAACAAAAATTTTATGTAGTATAATTTATATTAGGTCTTTTCTCTTCATTTTTTTTTTCTTTCATTTTTTTTTTTTTTTTTTTCCCCTGATGTGCTTCTAGATCACTTACCTGGCTCAGTTGCGTTATATCAGGATGACACCAAGATATTTGATTTCTGTCCTATGGCAGGTGCGGGCACTGTAAAAAGCTTGCTCCAGAGTATGAGAAGCTTGGTGCAAGTTTCAAAAAGGCAAAATCTGTACTGATTGGAAAGGTTAAGATTTTTTCTACTATCATTTTTTTCAAGTTTGAAGATTTTGTAATGGCAATGCTTCTTTTATGGATACACACGTACACACACACACACACACACACAGATTAACTAGCTATGAATTTTCTTTGAGTGTTTAATTAGAAATGTTGAATTGTAGGCTGAAATTATTATTGTTTTTTTGATAAGTCAATTGTAGGCTGAAATTTGACAATACAAAATATTCAAATTTTCTAGTGATTGAGTTGTACAGTTGTACTTCAATCGAATGTTTTTAAGGCATTTGTCTGAATTTTACTGTACTACTTAAAAGATTATAGAGTTTCACTTTTTATTTTTGTGTTCCAAGACCTGCCGTATTACCTTATTATCGGCTGTTTCATTTTCGGTGAAATTTACCCGAATAAATCTATTATCCCTTTTGAATTAGAATTTAGCAGCAAGCCACAAGTTGTCAAAAGTTTAAACCTTGACAAATGCTAGTATTTATACACGTTTTATTTATTTACTTATTCTTTTTGCATCGAGAAGTATTATAATCTTGAGTCTTGACTAACTAGCATGTCTTATATAATATTCTTTTCTCCCTAAAATTTCAAGTCAAAGTACTCAACATCATCCTTAAATTTTGATGCAAAAGATGTGTCATCAATCAAGATGGGGTTGTCATGAAAATTCAATAAGGAGATTAGGGTCTATTCTCACGACATTGATGGGCTATAAGTTTATGTTCTTAGAGAGTGTGCCCTTGGAAAAATGTAAGCTAGGTGATTCTTAAGGCCTGACCACTTAACTAGGCAAGGAGGCAAGCTTAAAAGAGTTGAGATAACAAATTTTTGTAGTTGCCTAATTTGTTCCTATTGGTTGGTGGAAATAGATGTGAGTTTCTCCGACTTTCATGTACCAAATAATTTATATATGATTATGACGACGAGTACATTATTAATTTTGGTTTAGGGCATATTCTCTCTCTATCTCTACTAATATGTAATTTTCATTACTGATGGACAAATATTTTTATCCACTGATATATTTAATGCTGGAATCAGGCCTGCTATTAATGTGGGTATCTCCGTTTCCAAAGTAGGATCTTCCGTTTCCCTTTATCTTCTTCTTTTGAGAAAGAAAAAAAAAAAAGACCTGATTCTCTCAATTGATTCGGTTTCATCAATTTTTCATTTTTGCCGCGAAATTCTTTAAGGCTTTTCCACGTAGATTTATTTTTTATTTTAAATTGAAAATAATGTAATTATCTCTTACCAAGGTGGGCCTTAAATAGAGTGGTAGCCGACCCAAAGTAATTAGGAAAAGCCTTTGTTGTTGTTTTTATATCTCTTATCATGGGACCTAGGGTTCATTGCTTAGAGATGCCTAATTAATATAAAAACCTTTGTTTTAAATGATTATGGTTACCAGTGAGCCCATTTATTGTCATGACTCTTGAACAATCACTGTCTCTCCCTTTAAAACTGATTTAAAAATTATCTTTAGACTAAAATGTAGAATGATAGGTCACTAGTCACCTTAGTTTATTAACTTTGTTTTGATGAATGAAAGTCCTAGATGTTCTTTTTATTTATTTATTTATTTTGTTAGGTGGACTGCGATGAGCACAAGGGCGTTTGTAGCAAATATGGGGTTTCTGGGTATCCCACACTCCAATGGTTTCCTAAAGGGTCCTTGGAGCCCAAGAAGTGAGTGCATACATCTTTTGCTATTTTCCTTATTTCCTTTTCCATTACAAATTTACAATTTTCGAAAATGTTATAAGGAAACATTGCTCAGACATGCTTACGTTTTTTGTATTGTTCCCATCCTTGGAACTCTTGCAAATATACTAACTTCCTTTTAATGGAGTTCTGTTTGATAGATATGAAGGTGCACGTACTGCCGAAGCCCTTGTTGAGTTTGTGAATACTGAAGGAGGTAACAAGTTTACCATATAATTTGTAAACTACTTCATTCTTATGAGCAGAGAAGATTGCCAGTAAATATGCTCAATATCATATTAAAGTTTGTACACTTTAAATGGGAATTTTGAATACATCTTAAGTATACTTGAAGTCACTAGCATGAAATTGGAGCATTTCTTGTATAATGTGTACATAAATAAAGTTGAGAATCTTATATGTGCAGTTACTCTTGTAAACTTAGAGAAATATTTTTCTTTATAAAAAAGCATGAGGTACAGTAATATGTAAATTAAAATGTTACATACAATTTACTATTTTCTGAATGAATCATGAAGTTACCACTTACCAACAACCTTGTCCTGGTTACAACTTCAGCCAGTTCTTTGGTAATCATCTACATAAGCCTTGAGTTCTTACAAAAAGCTTTGCAATTGGCTCAACATGACTTTCAGAATTTCATTTTGGATATTTTGGAATCTTGAATCAGTTTGAATTGCAACTTCAATCTCTAGTTTGTCATTCTTTGAAAGATCTGTGTGTATAGCAGTCATTGGGTTCTAGTTGTTTTGTTGTTGCAGATATACCTAGTGAGATGAATGATTTTTGAGCTCTCTCATCTTCCCTATGTTGTATTTATGAATAGTGATTTTTTAATTTTAATTTTTAATTTTTTATCTTTCTGAATTTAATGGTACCTTTCATTGAATGTATTAGGAGAAATGTTAACGAGCTTCTCAAAGAAAAAATTGTCACTCAAAAGCTCTAGGTATATAGCGTGTCTGGATGTTCAAACCAATTTATCCATCTCTTGATTCCATAATAGTTGCTGACCAGAAAAATGGAACTCAGATGATAATGAGCTTTGCCGCATGTTGGTTTTTGAAATTAAGAAAAATAAGTCACATTAGAATAGATATTATGCATATTTCGTACACCCATCTCTCTTTAGATTTTGTTTCTTCATCAGCCTTCTCCACTCACTCCGAGAACTTTGAAACTCCCGTCTGAAACTCTTTATTGTTCATTGGAACATAATCCCCATTGGGTTGACCGGCTAAACCTTTTTTCATTCTATTACTCTTACCCTCTCTAAGACAGAATAACAAGAAAACCAAATTTAGTGGATAAGTCATGCGAGTTGACTACCAAATTCTAACCTGATATATGCCTCACAAAGTTTGACCAAAAGTTTGGTCTTCCCATTCATGAGTAAGGACAGAACAGCTGTTTATAATTTCTCAGTCAGTTCGATTTTTGTTGTACGGTAGTTCCCTTTCTTCTCTTTCAGAAGTTAATATCGCCATTATCTTCATGTGGTTCCAGATTTGGTTGGTTATCACATGGATATTGTTGGGTGTATATATATATATATATATATTCTATCTTAGAATATAATTTGTCCAAATCATATATGTTTTAGATGAAGTTTAAATGAGATTAACGACAGACTTTCTACCCTGAAAATTTGATTTTAGGGATTCTCAGTCGCATAACTTATTCTTTGGTTTTTTGAAGTAATTTGGAGGGGTGTTTTGGTATTTTTCTTTGAATATTATGCTGCTCAAAAAATACATGCTCAACCTCTTGGAAGGATCATAGTAGGTTAAGATTGCTAGAGTTAATTATTTACTCTTTGATCGTAAGAATTTTCTTGGATCCTTTTTGAATTACCCTTGGAATGTAACTTTGTTTCAGAAAATGCTAAACGTGTTCATCTCCAAGGATGTAAACTGTAGAGTAATTTGCAGAAATGATATTTAAAGCACTCTTTATATGTGTGTGTGTGTGTGTAACGGTCAGTATTTCTCGGTGTTGGTCATGTCTGGTCTAGGTGTGAGTTCAATTTCAAGCATTATTTGGATAAAATGGCTGTTCTCAAACTTGGCAAGTTTTAATTGCACTAAGCATTTGGTCCTTTATCAATCTATTTCTATATTTATGTTTGTATATTATTATTATAAATGTGTGTTTCTGTTAACTTTAGCAAGTCAATAGAGAGGTTACTTGCATGCATATACGTTTTGTTAATTTTCTGTGTCTGATTTATTTTTCAAGTATTGCAAAGGAGAACAAAATTTGACACGTTTCTGGATGGGCATTAAGATTCATATGCAGTGTAGATTAGATGCAAGTCTTAACGTGCTTTGAGATTTAAATGATTATTCAGTCAACACTTATGACTGTATTATATTTTATTTCCAGGGACCAATGTGAAGATATCTGCTGTCCCGTCAAATGTAGTGGTGCTAACTCAAGATAACTTTGATGACATTGTTCTTGACGAAACAAAGGATGTCTTAGTTGAGTTCTATGCACCCTGGTAAGAATGCTAGTTCAGTTTGCTTTCCATGTTCATATGTACTTTGATATGAAATAAGTAGCTGTTCAAACTTCAAATTGTTTGTCTTCGTACAATAGATCAGAATGGCATAAGATGCTTTGTTTAGCCGAGCCCAAGTGTTAAGTATGAGCTATTGTGTGTTGAGTTGAATGTGGAAAGTGATTTTATTCTGCTTTGCACCACTGATTTATGCCCTTCTTTACAGGTGCGGCCACTGCAAAAACCTTGCTCCTGTAAGTACATTAGTAGATCTTGCATGGTATTGCTGGGTGGATCCTAATCTTCTGGTCAAAGAAATTTCTGACTTGTTTTTTTTGCTGGCTGTTGTTATGCAGATTTATGAGAAGGTTGCAGCAGCATTTAAAATGGAAGAAGATGTAGTGATTGCTAATCTTGATGCTGACAAATACAAGGGTCTGGGTGAAAAGTGAGTTCTAATAGTAGTTATAAATTCTTTTACCTCAGAAATCTGGGTCTTGCTCTATCAAATTTCAGCTTTCTTCTCTAAATGACAAAACCTGCAGCATTTACTTGCACCATTTGTGTATATCTGAACCCGAATCTCAGTGTATGTTCACTTAGGTTCCCCATATGTTTTTTTAAACATTATTCCAGTTTGTCATAATTATCTGTGTGTGTGTGTCTTGGAAAGTGAAGGATCTTGATGCAAATTCTCTGCATATGCAGATATGGTGTGAGTGGCTTTCCTACTCTGAAATACTTTCCAAAGGGCAACAAAGCTGGTGAAGACTATGATGGTGGCCGGGATGTAGATGACTTTGTTACTTTCATCAATGAGAAGTGTGGCACTAGTCGTGATGGGAAGGGACAACTTACTTCCAACGTTAGTGGCAAACTTATTCAGAAATTAACCAAATGATATTATTTTTACCCTAACTCATGCTCTTTTGTTCAATATAGGCTGGTATAGTTGCAACCTTGGATAACTTAGTGAAGGAATTTGTTAGTGCTGGCAATGATGAGAAGAAAGCTGTATTTGCCCGAATGGAGGAAGAAGTTGAGAAGCTCAAGGGTTCTACTGCAAGGTTATCATAATAGCTATGTAGTGTCTATTCTCTCTTAAATTTACTTCAACCTTGTACTAGAAGCGGGTGTACTTCATGACTGTAATATCACCTTTTTGTTTGAACTTCCAGAAAGATCAGTGCTGGTGAAATCCAAAATTGTACTTCATTTTTCTTTTCTTTTTTTTTCTCTTCATATTTACTTATTTTTGTTTTTCTTTTCAGATATGGCAAGATCTACTTGAAAGTTGCCAAGAACTGTATGGGAAAAGGTGCTGATTATGTTAAGAATGAAGCCCAGCGGCTGGAACGCATTCTTGAGAAGGTAAACCTTGATTCCATCCTTCCCATTTAAAAATATTTGACTAGACTGCTGCATGAAAATATACTGCATCATATGTTGATGACATGCCTTCATCAGGAGATCTGAATTGACCAAAAAAAGGATCCTTGATTTTTTAAATTTATTTTTGGGTAAGCAAACCCTTAAAAGTTTAGTTATTAATAAAACTGATCCTTCTTTGTCAAAAGTTTCTTTTACAATCACCGTAACATGTTTCAAAATGCTTGTTATTTATATCATGCTTGTTTACTTTTCTTAATATTATTGTTCTATAAGAATATTTCTTTTAATATTTCCTTTTGGAAAATCAGGCCTTGTTTATTTTTCTTTTGTAAGAAGAATATTTCTTTAAATATTTTGTTCCAGAAAATCTGGTGATGGATTCTTAAAGGCATGCTTGCCATCGAGCCAGTGTATCTCTTTAAAATGGTGTTTGAGTGCTACAAATCTGATATTTCTTTCATTGTGTTTGTTGGCGCAGTCAATCAGCTCAGCTAAGGCTGATGAGTTCACTCTCAAGAAGAATATCCTAACTGCCTTTGCTTGATTCCCGAGAGGAATGACATCCTTGGCGTTGCAACTTGGAGGTACCTGTAGGCTCCTTCGTGGAGCTGCTCTTTTAGGTTCTCTCTGAACTTCGGAAATGTACCATTTTCATGCAACTCCAACTCGGTTATACTGCACAATTTTTTGCACCTTTAAATTATAATCGTAGAAGAGAGGGATTGACATGACCAATAATGTAAAATTTTAATCGTAGAACCCTTATAATTATCAACTATTTTTGAAAGCTATTTTTTTTTCTACTTTTATTTGGTTGAATAGGAAAGGAATGTTTTTATGTGCGATCGCCTCAATTATTTTCTGTGTTTTCTTTCTATGGGGGGCCCACGGAACTGTGGAGGACGACTTTTTGCTTGGGCCAACGAGTTTGTACAAACTTTGGGGGTTGCACCTCCCCGACTAGGAACTTCAGAATTTTTCATGAGACTTGTAAGTACGCGTTTCTCCCCGTTTGAGCCAGCATGCCCCACCCCGGGTCTATGGTAGAGTGTGGGAATGACTGGAACCTCACCATCGTAAGAGCCAGGTAGTTGACTGAGGTTGTGGGAAGGTAGGGGAATGGTTGAATTTCAGTGGATCGTTGCAGCAAGACCACTAATGTATACAAATAATTCAAAAGAGTAATGGATGACCAAAATTAAACGGGGATGTATAGTTCGGAGATGTAGAATAAAAATTCGTTTATTTGCAACAAGCTTTCGGGGCTCATTCAAGACTTACTCGATCTACTACTAAAAAGAAAATAACAACGGACTCGATGTACTACCCAACAGGATGACAACCAGACCATTCGGCCCAATCCAAAGTCCAAAGTCCAACTACGAGCTTTGTAACTGCAACAACTCAAATATGCACAATTGGAGCTGGAATTCTGCCTCACACTTCTTTGATTGAGAATAGGAGGAAAGAATGGGGAAAGTTAAAAAGAAAAATAACACAAATTAAAGAAATTAGTTGGTCGCGGACCCCAAAAAATAATGAAAGCTATTGCACAATGAAAACGATCACTAAAAGTCACACTTCCTCGATACCTCGGGGCTAAAAAAATATGAAAATTTTCCGTATGTTGTCAGAAAGGAAAGGAAACACTGAAAATTTTCACATGGGTCACCCACCATTTAGTCTTTCCATTTATTCCAAACGCATAAGATCGTACGTTTCTTGGCCCACGAGTTCACGAACCTTACATATGTGTGTGTGTGTGTGTGTTTATATGTGTATATATCTCCCATGAATGCGAACAGATGAGATGGTGATATGAAATGATTGCCTCTTGGTAACAGCAAGTTTTGTATGGAGGTATATGCGTCCTGTCATCCAGTTCAATTCTCGGCCACTAATACGTAGTAGTTAGGCCCGGTTTAATACATCAACCTTCTTTTCAATTATTTAAAGAGCGTTAGTGCGTTACAATAATTTAATTATGTGTTTTTTTGTTTGGTCTAAAGTTGTAGTTTCATTAAACCACAAGTTGTCATGTGACTATGTCTTTTCCAATTATCACAAACCTTGATTTCTGTCTTGTTTTTTATTTTTCGGGGCAAGTTTCATAACCATCCATGATCCTATGTTCTCGTTCTTTACCTCATGCAGAAATGTAATTATGTAAACCATTAATGGAAATAAAAATAATAATAATAAAAAAATTCGATGGTGTACAATAAAGGATACGGGTCTGTTTGTTTGGACGTAAAATATTTTTTAAAAAATATTTTTCTATTTTCTGGTGTTTGGTTGTTGTAAAATATTTACAAAAAAAATATATATATTAAAATTTAACAAAAATAATTTATCCATAAATTTTCGACAAGTTATTTTATATGATCCATCCGATGGACTCGACTTCAACCTCGATGTAAACTTTTGAAAACTTAGAAAGAAAGCCACAAATTGCATGAAACTACATGATCCAGGAAAGAATAATAATGGAGTTGGCCCTGTGATCATGACACAAGCTATATCCTTCGCCCTAAACAGTTGTCACCAAAACAGCTTGATGTAATCAAGCCTTCTGTGTTTGGATAGTTGGAATTTGGATAGAAAAGAAAGGAAGAGAGTGTGATTTTTATGTTTGGTTTACCATGGTCTATGTTTCCAAAAGTAAGAAAGTTTTGAAAGAAATGATAATAATTTAAGTAAAACTTTTATAGTATAAAAAATAACCTTCATATTTTAAAAAGAAAATTTAAAAAATATTTGAGTCATTAGGATTTAGGGAATAATAATAAATTACTTAAAATAGTTTCTTTTCTTTACTTTCTTTTGCTTCTTTAAATAATTTATCAAAACAAATACAAATTATTATTATATTTTCTTTTTTCTCGTTATCGTTTTTTATTTTTATTTTTTTTAATGAAACTTTATGGCCTAAATTTGTTTTAAAGAAATTGGATGACAAAAAGGAGAGGAACTGAAATTTCTAAAAAGATGTGAAAAAGAACATTCATAAAGAAGGGAATGGAGTGTCATGTCTATATGAGTCATATACACGCAAGTGTTATGCGACATCCATGTCATCAACCATGTGTTTGTTGATAATAATAAATGAGATGACTAAATGTAGTATTCGTAGCATTGTCAATAGAGCTGGTATTGTTAGAGCCCACTTCGTTGTGCAAACAATTTTTCTTTGTCCACATATTATGGAGAATTAAAATAGGCGTGTTCTTAAATTATGTCCTTTCAAATATTTTGAGATATTGGGTCCAGTTCCGTTTAGGGTGAGACTGTGGACCTTTTTATGCACGGGCGGAGTCAGAAATTTGGTTCAGGTGTTAACACTGACAAAATAATTTTTTTATAAATAGACTAAAAATATAATAGTGAGTGCATTAGAATAAGTGAATAAAAAATGAATAAGAAGAGAAAAAAAAAAATGCAAAAGTTTTTGAAGATGAAAAAAAGAAATTTGAAGAATAAGAAGGAAAAGAAATAAAGAATTAAAAATATTTTTAGAAATAGATAATTTTATGGGGGATAATTTATAAATTTTATGGGGGTATTTTATAAATATTTACAAATTTTACACATAAAGTAAAATAAAATAGAGTGGATTCAAGGGGCAAAGGGGCCGTTTTTTAAATTTTAGGGGGTGGCATTTTATCAATTTTTACAAATTTATGTATAAAAAAATAAAAAAAAATAAAAAATAAAAAATTCTAGTGGGGTAAATTCGTCCCGTTTATAGTATAAGTTTACAAAAATATTCTTAGAAGTATGTTAAAGTATATATATAAAATATGTGGGAACAACTTTAACATTTAGCTGGTTATGGGGTGGGGCGAGGATGGGGGTGGAACCTTCGAGGTAAAAATTTATGAGGGAATGGGATGAAAAAAAATTCACCTGCTATAGAGATGAGGAATGAGCTCCCCAACTCATTGCCATCTTTAGTGAAACATCACAAGTCGTCTAAAATTTAATTTATGATATGGTAACGTAACAGTCAACTAAGCGGATATAAGGGTCCACTAAACTAATCACACAAGGATAATCTTATAATTACATTCTAGAGAAGCTAGGTTAGATCTACTTCTGTGGGTATAAAATGAGAAAAGTGAAACAAGAGTTCAAGGATGAACTAACCAGAATGAGATAAAAGTGAAACAATTGTGGAGTGACAAGTAAGTTATTCTAAAAACTCCTTTATGTCAATGTCTAGAAACCAACCTGACCCATGAGAATTGATTAGGTAACAAACCTCCTAAATCTCCCATCTAGCTTTGTTCACTTGCGGAAAAGGCAAATCTAAGAAATTGAGAAGACAAATGGGCTTATTATGGTCCCAACACTTGGAAGTGTCTATATGTGAAGATGAGAGAAAAACAAAATCAAATCACCTCATCCTAATCCTTCCCTCCCACCCCAGATATCCTAACAACCATCCAATCCCATGTGTGCAATATGTATCACAGCCTCAAAGGTTGGCCCAGGAAGATACAAACATACATACAACCAAAAACTGCTTAATGTCTTTCTGCAAATTGTGGGGCCCAATTTTTTGCAACTGTTGCCTTGAGGGCCCATATGACCATCCAAATGATAAATTATTAAGCATTTGTTTCGTAGCGGCTTGCATTGAAAAACTCCACAACACGTGTTATATCAGCAGATGATCTGAGAAAGCGAATTTCTTTTAGTTTGGAGGGATTATTTCATTATCGTGTGCACCAAACGATATTGTTTTGGCACACAGACAAAGTTCAAAGTAAACTCGGTGTTAAAACTCTACACAATCCGCTTTTGTCTCTGTACCACGGAATAATACATTAAAATGACATAATTTTGATACACGAAACACCTCAAAACAGGAAGAATCCAAACTCGATCATTATTGTGAAGCTTTCTTGTTTTGTAGTTGCATCAAGATTGTAATTGCGTTGAAAAACTCCACTACACGTGTTATAATAGCAGAAGATTCGTGAAAGTAAATTCCCTTCAGCTTGGAGGGATTCTGTTCACTATCGTGTGCATCGAATGACGTTGTTTTGGTGCACTTCCTTATTTTGTAGTTGTGTCAGGATTGTAATTGCATTGAAAAACTCCACAACACGTGTTATAACAACAAAAGATTCGTAAAAGTAAATTCCCTTTAGTTTGGAGGGATTCTGTCACTATCGACATTGTTTTGGCGCACAGACACAGTTCAATGCTGGCCGGTGTTGAAACTCTGCACAATCATTTTTGTCTATGTGCTAATACATCAAAATGACATAATCTTAATACACAGAACTCTTCAAAACAGGAAGAATCCAAACTCAGTACTGTGAAGCTTCCTAAAGTTGAGGTAGGGTTTCTGTTCAATCACACAACTATTTTGAAAAATTTATAGTCTTACCATAATTTAGTTGGCAATTTATATACAAAACAAATGGATTTATATATATACTAGGATTTTTATTTCTTTATTTATTAAAATCTCTTTGTATGATTATGCAGAGGTATCGTGTCAGGGTGATGGATGCTACTATCTCGAGAATGGTTCCAATATTCCTAGACTATGTAGATGGGAATATTTTTGGTTCTGATTTACGATGACAACCTATGTGGCCTCCTAGAGGAAGGCTCTATACATTTTCCTTTTTTAGATTCTTGGCCCAGGTGTTCATTACTTCTTTATTTCACTAGTCTCTTTTTTTAATACATTGGGCAAATAACCAAATATCTTTTCCTTTCAATAATAAATAGACAAGCTGGCAATCATATGGAGCAACCAACAACATTTTGTTTCCATTCTTTTTCTATTCCTTCAAAATAATAAATAATAAAAAATATATATTTACCAAAATACCTCAAATGTAACTGACACTCCCGAGCAAATGTCCAGTGAAAGAGTAGAGATGTATAAGAAAGTACGTAGAGTCAATTTATTAGATGCTCAATTAGATATTGACATGCCAAATCTCATTTACATTGATCCCTAATTAGATTTGTAAACAGATCAGATGTAGGTTAGATTAGGCCTGATATAATAAAACTTTTAATCGATTCAACCCTGATTTGAGAACTCATAATTTATTAATAAATTCATATCCGATCATTCAATAATCGGATTTGGATTCGGATTCGATAAAGGTGTATTTTTTTTAAAGGAAGAAATTAATGTTAAAAGAGAATGGTAACTGATAAGCAATGATAAAAAAAATATAAGGAGAAGAAATGGAAGGCAAATAAAATATGAAAAACAATTAATTGTAAGAGAATATATGGAGAGGGAAGAGGATTTAGAGTATGACTCAAATTCTATCAAATTGCAAGTTGCTCAAGGAGTAATCATTTTGAAGCAGCGAAGAATGAGGGATTGGAGAAGTCTTATTAGTCGTACTTTTTGGAACTAGTCACACTTTGCCTACTATGTGCGGAGACTTATTTCCTTAGTTAAAGAAACTTGTCGAATCAATGAAGAATGAGGGACTGAAAAAGTTCGATTGGTCGCATTTTGCCTGATATGTGTGGAATTTGTTTCCTTATTGTGGAATTTGTTTACGATAACTTCTTATTTGACAAGGTATGATAATCTTTGTTTAAGGAGAAATGTATTGAAAACTATAAATAGAGATGAAGCCTAAAAATAGAGATGAAGTCTCAAAAGGATGTTGAGTGAGTAACTGAGGTTGGGAATTTATGATTATATTTGGGCATTTATGATTATATTTCTTTGAACATAACAGTGACAGTTCCCTCTTGACATAGTCCTAAAAATTGGATAAACCAGGTAAAATATGTGTGTTGATTGTGTACTTAATTAATGTATGATTATGTGATAATGATATGTTTTCACGGCACCCCCAACAAAAAGTAAGAAGAGAAAATAATTATAAAACATTTTGATAATATGTAAATACGATATATTATAGCATTGATTAATATATATTTAAATATTACATAATATATTATGTGATTAATATTTAATTTGATTAATTAATAAATTATCAGATTTAAATTAATCTGATTAAAATTTTAATTTATATATGAGTTTATCGAATTGAATTAGATTAAAATTCAATGTGCTAATAGTCCATTCCCTAGCAGAACATATAGGCTTTACATGGTAGCATCATGCATGTCAAATAATTACAGGTCGACTTCTGCAATACTTTTATAAATCTGTCTGTCATGCTGCAACACTTTTATTAGTAAGTCCATCATGTATTTCCACGCATGATTCTTGAAATATCATATCACCATGCAATATATATATTTGATGACAATAGAATTCTTTGTCAGTTCTTGACATGCAACTAGTTGTACAAAAAAAACTATCCAATATTTTAAAATTTTCGTTGCAGAACAAAATAGATTAAAATTGATCCGAAATTTGATAGTTATCTTAGTTTAAGTCATTCAAACATTTTTCCTATTTTCTTAATCATAATTTTTAGTGACAATGCTAACGTGGACTATTTTTAGGATTCTTTTACTTTCATAAATATATAGCTGTATATATCAACATATCATTATTCATTCCTAGTCAATAAAAGAAATTTTATAAATTCAAAGTTATTCATTTGTAAACTTTTAGAACTTCTCATTCTAATAAAGGTTTCACGGGTCTAGAGATTTGGCGTAGTGGCATAGCCCGTGCGGCACCAAGACATTACTTTAATTCGCACAAATGTCCTAATTAGCCACCACGACCTGCCCTCCCGATGATACATGCTGACTGATTTCGGCCTGCATTGACCTCACCAAGGGAACGACTCTAGCTCCTGACCAGTTTGTATAGAGATGACCAACTCCATTTTTCATAGTCAAAACCACGACCAACGACAAACTTCTCGAACTGAACTAAGTTGACCTGCCTGAACTCTGAAGAGGTACCAACATGTGATCCTGCACGCCCCTTTCCTAGAACCATTCCCAATCAAACTCTACTCTTCGCCAACTAATATGCGTGTCTTCCTTACTTCAAGCGTCTTAGGAATCCGTCCATGACAAATGACCGGAAAATAAATATATTTAACACGACTGAGTGATATAAATTATGTATGAAACTTTAATAGTTCATTGCATAGTGTTCACGGATGCTTCGAGTGAAGTACCATATTCTAGATCGGTATTCCGAGATCTCAATATACATGTTTTTTAATTTTTATTATTCATAGAATAATTAATACTACTACGTATGAATAACGTTAACTGATTTTATAGTGATTTAGCTTAAGTGGTATCTCCTCTTCGGAGTTATTTTAAATATTTATCTAATCTCCTCTTGGCAATTATCGGAGAACTTTTTCTTTTGGGAAGTCCCATTGGAGGAAACTCATAAAGAACAAATTTTACAAACTATTTCATGGGTTATATGATTTCTTACACCCAAACACAAAGAAAGTAAAATAGAGAGTTCATGGCAATATTGTAATTTTACGAAAAGAATGGATATGAAGGAGCCCCGTAATTCATCAACACCATAAAAATGGAAACATAATTAAGCCTTTCTTTTTCAAGGCAAAAAGAAAGAAAATATATTATATATACATAATCAAACACTTTGAAATCTCACTCTAGAAGTTGGCTGATCATTTCCAATCAAGTGCATGTGCATGCACCGGGAGCATATGGGACTATATGCTCGGAGCTAAATTACGGAGTGATCTAAAAGACTCACATCTCTATCAAATCACACACACTGTAGAAGTTGGCAAGTACTAATCATTTAGTATCACCTTGAAGACACAGGGTTCAAAGCTCTTCCGACAAACCCATTCATTGCATCATAACTCTTTGAACTCAAGCCCAAACACCCAAGCAACCCTTGCCTGTAGGGCAAGAATGTCTTTTTCCTCATCTCCTCCGCCTGAGCTCTGTTCGCCGTGTAATGCATCTCATGAGCCGACTTGCTCAACCCCTTCTTCCCAACTTTTCCGGCCACCGGCTTTTTATTCGAATCTCGGACACTCTGTTTCACCTTCTTCCCATCACCATTATTCACAGTCTCCGCTGTTGAAGAAGAAGCCATTGAATCAGTCGATGATTGTGTTGAACTTGAAAGCTTCCAATCTTTGATAGGTGAGAACGATATGGAGGACCAGAACTTGTGGTTGTGGTTGTTGTTTCTTCCTTCGCTTTTGCTTCTGTAGAGCAGTTCTTTCAGGAACACCCACCTCTTCGAGCTCCGACCAGCCGACGAAGACCTAGACGATGAAACAGACACCGCCGGCGTCGTGGATGACTCCGTCTCTGTCTGCTTCACTTCAACGTCTTCAAAACTCAGATCCATTTGGTTACTGCTATCATCATCGTCTATCTCACCTTTGTACCACTGAAACGACAACGTGCTTCTCAACGGAGACATCGATCTGGTTCTTCTCCGCAAAGACCGATCTCGCACAATCACATCTCGTCCTCTCCCGATTTTCTCTGTTTCATCGGTTTCGTCACCATCTCTTTCGGTTTCGTCCAGATCCAGCAACGGCGTCAGCCTCTGCGGCCGTTGGAGGTGCGACGACAGCTTCATCGGCCGGATCTGGCCGTTCAAGAACAGCTCGTCGGCGGAGCTCATCGATCCGGCCGACACCGAACCAGTCGCCGGAGCCTTTGCAGAAAATTCGAAATCGAACGAGCTGAAAACGGAGGCTTTCGTGTCTACAGTAGATGGCGAATGATGAGATGAAGAAAGAACGAAATGTATGGGACTGGCCGGAGCGCTGTAGAAGAAGCCGGAGAGAGGCGGGCCACGGCCGGGGCTGGACGGAGCGCTGACGTAAGGAGTGGAGCAAGAGCTGTCGATGTCGACGTCGGAGAATGCGTTGGGATCGCCATTGTTAGGGTTTTGAAGGTCTGGTGTGGAGGTTTCGCTATTGTTGTGGTTAGTGGCAGTTTTGAGTTCTTTCATTTTTTGTGATGAGAGAGAAAGTGTTGGGAGAGACGAGAGTTGTGATGTGAGGGAAAGAAGAACGGTTACTTGTAAATGAACTTCGACGCCTATTAATTTGTGTATTTATATCGTTGATACGCGTTTTCATTCACTGTACAAACTATATTACAAATATTAATTTATTAATATATACATATTATATATTTTTACCAACAAATATTAAATTACTTTACCACTCTTCTACTTTATCCAAGTTGTCTGTATAATAATACAATAGAATAAAGAGTTTAACAAATAGAATAGGTTGGTTGAGTGGTACTTAGTTTCAGTGGTTTTATTAATTTTTTAAGGTCCAAGTCCCAAGAAAGCAAATGAACCTTATTTAAAAAATAAATATATAAATAAATAACGGATTGAAAAAGAAAAAATTAAACTTGTGAATTATTTTTGTCATTCACTTATTTGGTAATTACGGAGTATTGAGATAAATACATATCATGAACAATTATATTCTTTGTCCTACGTTAGATATTGGAGTCAAAAAAATAATAATAATAATTTAATTTTAAATAAAAAATAATTAGAGATTGATGAGTTTTTTTTTTTTTTTAAATAATTGTGGAAGTGGAACATAAGTCACACAATCCTTTTCAATAGGCGTCGTTCTTACATTTCAAGTGCGCTCTCACTCTTACGCTCCGTATGCACTCCCATTCAAATTTTCGCTACTTATGACTTAATTCTCCCGCCCTCGAATTCGCTCTCGCTTTATGTGACTTAGTATGGAACCCTTCCGCGGCAGGGGCCTTTGGACCCATACAGATTGTGAGAACAATTTTTTTTAAAATCAATAAAAGAAAATACATGTTTCTATAAAATTTTATTTTATAATTTTTTGAAAATAATTTTATGTTTTCATAAATTTGAACATTTTATGATATTATCCGTTCTGAACTTAAATACATAAGATTTTGTTCTTGGTTTTACTCCAAGGACCTCGTACCATTTAGAAATAACACTAGCACATATATATATCTCTTCTTTCCATGTCTAAGAAATTTAGGATCATGCACCTGAATCATGCCAATGCCTTGCACTCGCTCACACATACTCGTCCACAAAGTCGCCACAATCAACCCCAAAGAGGCTCGACATCTCAGTCGGCACACTTCCGACTAGGTCAAGTTTTGATATAATTTGTAACAACCTCCACTCCAGTATAATGTATGATATTGTTTGTTTTAGGTCCAAACCCGTATTATTTTATTCTCAAGTTTTATGTCAAAAGGCCTCACATTTGAAGATACACACTAGCACACACACCCAAAAATATATGGGATTGTGCAATTGAAAGATATTAGTACCTCGCACCCGCCCACATACACTTGTCCATAAAGTCACTACAATTTAAAAAAATATTCTAAATTTATATATATAATAAGATTTTTTTTTTTTCAATATATATAATAAGAAAGAATACTAAAATAACTACAAAATTATCTATATAATTAAACAAGTATTAAAATCACACTACCATAAAAAGTTAGGGACTGCTTGATTTGTAACTCTAAAAATAGTTATCAAGAATTCAGAAAATAGAAAACTGTTCTCAGATAATTATAAAAGATAGTTATCTGAAAATAAGTCTTTTTATAACTAAATTTTCAAAAAATTGAACTAAACTGAATTTTTGTATAATTTTTTTATTTTCAAAAAACTAAAAACTGAAAAATGTTCCTAGAGTAAAAAAAACTAAGCACGCATTAGATTCCCCGAACCAAAAATTTTGTGACAAAGGGAGTACTACATTGTTAGTACTCATAGTATCCAATAATTTATTAAAATAGACACCTATGTACTACCCTAATTTTTTAATTAAAAATATATATATATGAGGTTCTCCTTGGGACCGACCCAAGTTGATAACCTGATGTTTGACCCATGTCTGGCATATTAGGACTTGTAGGCCCGGCCAGAGTGTGGGTTTGGTCTCGGACCTAGGCCAAGCAATCGGACTCGACTTCGGGTCAGTTTACATTCCCGGACTACAGAAATCCCACCCATGGTTTCTTATTTTTGGTAGACATGGACACTAAATTATGGTGGCACTAGAGATGATAGCAAATTAAACTTCAACAGTATACTAATATAGTATTTAAAATATATGTTCATGTGTGATGTTGATATTGTCTTTTTTCTCTCTCTCTCTCTTTCAAATATTACTAATTTTTCACATGTTTAGTCTCTATCTCAAATACTTTAATGTTTTCAGATATCTCGAGTAGTTTTTGGATTGATTTAAAATAATTTTGCATCATGCAGTGTTACGGAATATGACTTAGATGAGACGTATGGGATTATGAATTGTTTTTCTTTTGATGTATCATGGCAATAACCAACGAA
Source organism: Cornus florida (assembly GCF_030987335.1). NCBI lineage: Eukaryota > Viridiplantae > Streptophyta > Magnoliopsida > Cornales > Cornaceae > Cornus > Cornus florida. Next base: position 31,058,736 of record NW_026775572.1, read on the forward strand.
CATGTCTTATGATTGAAATTAGACCTATGGATTTTTGAATTGATTTTTTTGACATGTCGTGGCAATAAGTATTTGGTTTATATATTATGCATAAATCATTTATTGGTTGGATTCGCAATAATGATAAAATTGAAATTCACATCAGAACTGACCGGTTTGAAGTTAAAGGTTCGGACAAATTAGAACCTGACTCAAACATGATACCACGTCCTTCCCTAGCGCCACGCTCAATATATTAGAGTGCAAGAGTGAAAATTATATAATCTTCCCCCATACCACAAAATGCTTTTGTTACTTTAAGCACAATTTTCTAATTTATTTGAACATTATAATCTGTTCATATATCTACTCGTACAAACCTTATAATGCTTAACTATAATCGGACGTGTGAATAAATTATACTTTCGAATAAAATTTACTTTCTATTTTCAATATAATTTTCACTCATAAATGGTTTTTTTTTTTTTACATGTTAAAATATGTTGTATTTCATAATATATTTTTAAATTTTAAATTTTCATATTTATTTATTTTATTTCTCACATATTATATATATGTTATACATATGAAATGGATTTTCATATTTTCATATTTAAATATAATTTTATTCATTAATTTAGTAAAAAGTATAATCATTACACTTTTTCAATAATTAATACTTAGAATTTATAAATAGATCATTATTTGTATTAAATAAACTTCCAAAAGTCAATACTAATTCATTGAAAACTCATTTTTATTGAATTATGTAATAAAAATTTAACATATCAAAGTATTTTGGGACTTATGTGTGAAGTAAAAAAAAAATCACTACGGTTATAACTGATTCCGTCACATTGATACGGGTTTGCGACAGCATCAGTGACTGTAAACCGTGAGATTGTGATGCATATATATGTATAATTATATATAAGTATATATATGTATATATATAATTACTTTATATAAAAATAATTCAAAGTCCTAGTCCAGCCCAATTGATGATTAGAGCTCTGGGCTTTAGAACTTACATCTTGGCCAGCCTGGTTGGAATGTGGAATCCTATTTATAGGGGCAATTGGGAAATTGAAGGTTACAACTATTATTATTATTATTAACAGACAACAACAATTTTTATAAAATATATCTTTATTCATGGAAACCCACCAGGTCGGGGGAAATTGCCATCCTTAACTCTAATACCCCCATTTGAGTTACAAGTCCAGGCTACTAAGCTCGGCAACATTCATGCAAAGACAGAAAGCTTATAAAGGAATCAAATCCTTATATGTTTTGCGATGTGGGAAAATAAGTAGAATAATTGTGTTAAAATTATTATTCTTATCTCATTAGCAGAATTGTCAAAATCAAACCAACTTAAAGATACAATGTCTTTTTTATTTTAGTGAGTGAGTTAATGATATAATGTCAAAATAATGTTTTTGTTATACAACTTTTGTTTTTCGAGAATGATTATAATTTTTATTTAGTATGATGTCGTTTACCTGAAAGTGACAGAAGAATTATCTTTATTTCATGACTTATCATTATTATTTTTTTCTTTTTTGGTTTTATTTTCATTTGGAGGGTTTTGGTAGCTAATGAAATCTAAACCGATTATCTCACTGCGCCGTTCTAATCCCTATTGTCATTGCTGGAATAATTACTCTACTTTTACTTAAAAAATTACCACTTTTAGTGATGAATTTCACCACCATATACCTCATAATTTGGAATTTCAACAATTTAAATGGTGAATTTAATTGTTTTTATGGATTTCAACACCATCAACTACTCCAATTTTTAAATTTAAAATGATTAATTTTATCATTTTTATATAGGAGTAAAAATATGTGACATTTCACCATTATAATAGTAAAATTCATATTTGAAAGTGGTGAATTTTTGTGATACCCCTCGGATCCGAGACACGGGTTGATCAGGCCCAGGCCCAAACCCGAGGGAATATCAAACAATTAATATTTTATAATGAATACAGAATACAAAATGAATTAAGAAGTGAAATTAAAGCTGAAAGGAACTAAAAATAGAATCCGCAAAGTATTATAATTATTAAAATCCATCAAACCCCAAACTCCAAAACTCCATCAATTTACAACTCGGGAATCCATCTTTAGTGGACCCCTATTAAACATCCAAACGGAAGATAAAACCACTATAATAAACATCCAGAAATAAAACTATAGAGAGAGCCCTACATCGTCGGAAGAGTGAATAGAGACCTCTGCTCAGCACGAACACGTCTAAGCCTGGAACTGTCGTGTACCTGAAAAATAGAAGTGGGTCAGGCCCACGCGCAAGTTCTATACTACTACAATCCAAACAGAGGCCCGATACGCATGTACATCCTAAACAATTCAGCAATAGCTTATAGTCCGTAAATATATATATAGTCACACTAAAAGACTCTCACTGGACTACAGGTCGGTCTCAACCTGAATAGAGGTAACATGCTAAAACGCACACGAAGTGGGCATATGTACCTATACCTAAACAGGGTACACTTCTAACCATCGTATCCAGTTATGCATCCCAATACATATACGCTTCCTAACCGTCGATCCTGAGACTCATGCTCATATCGAGGTACCATAGTAGTAATATATTTAAAATCCATTCAAAATCCATAGTAGTGCCGCTCAACTAGTTGTTGCCATGACACTACAAATCCATAGGATTTAACTTTTAGTTAATCCATTCATTAATCCAGAATAGGTAGGTTTTGGTATTTTGAAACCGAACCGTCCTTCGTATACCACCGTCCCATACCGGTGTATACTATCCAACCATCCAGCAGTTGATAATATCGGCAACTGAAGCGAATATCAACTAATTCCATACATCCAATGATTGATAACAATAGTAGTGATGTGAGCATCAATAAGTAGAGTAAACATAGTCAGTACATACTGTTACACAAAACCCGATATAATACTAAGTTTAAATCTTAATAGTATTCCACATCCAGTAGTTGATATCACAGACATTTGGGGTAACTATCAACAAGGTCCATGCTCCAAAAATTGATACTAGCAGTACTAATGAAAGCATCAAAACAAAACTTTAGCATATACACAGGCATGCTTAATCTCTAATGTTTCACAGACTCAGTAGATTCCACATCCAGCAGTTGATATAACAAACATTTAATATAACCATCAACAAGTTCATTTCCTCCAACAGTTGATACGAGCAGTAATAGTGCAAGCATCAAGATAGAATTACAGTATGTATATATACATGCTTAGTTTTGGTTGTTTCACAAAATTCAATTGATGCTAAGTTTAAAACTTAGTTCAATGCATCCTACCCATATATAATTCAAATACAAGATCATGGTATATGGTGAAACATGTTCTGAAACCATTGTTCATCTCAGAAAAACTAATACAGAGAACTAACCACTGCAAATCTATCAACCCAAACATAGTATAATTATTTGTTCAAGTTCTTTACTGTCTAAGCTATTCCAAGTGGACAGATTAATTAACACTCCTTCTGGAACCTTAACCCAGACATGAGGCTCTTATAAACCTTACATATTTAGTTCTAACCTCATCTGAAAAGTTCCAGAATCATCCACTGCATGAAAAACCAACTAGAAATGAAGAAAAATTGAAAAACTGAGCAAGGAGACGTCTCCAAAAATTGGAGCCGCCTCCTTCAAACATTGGAGCCGGCTCCAGTTTCTTGGAGCCACCTCCACACTAAGGGGAGCCGGCTCCCTCCCTCTCTGCTTCGTCGTTCCCTCATCCGATGGACTCTGCAGCCTCTACGCCTCACCGTTCTGACTTCCAAAACCTGTAACCTAACCCTAATATGTTCCCAGTCCATGTTAAAATCATTATACCATTATTAATCATGAACTTAAATCAAGAATTGTGCACACAACTATCAAGTTTTAACAGTTTAATAACCATGCAACACATATCAAACTTAAGCACGAACAGAGAAACGTTTTAAGATACAATTAATCCTGGAACAGTTTAGGAATGTAAAGAACACGAAGCCTAAGGGAGAGAGTAAGGATAGAACTTGCCTTTTGAGATTTTTGTTAAAAATCTCTACGTTGTCTTCTATGATCTCCGGCGATTCCTACTACAACTTCCTCTGTTCCTCGTCTCTATTTCCACAGACGTGTTTTGGTTTTTTTTTTTTTTTTTAAACCCTAAGCAGACTTATCGTATATATTTATTGGCAACCCAAAACCCTAAGTCCAATTATATCTAAAGTCTGAAACGCGGCCCATAAACACAACCTAGTTTATAAACCCTGTCGGCTCATTAAATTAAACCTAAACAGAACTAAAACCCTAACCACACTTTTATACCTAGTCATTAATTAAAACATGTAATTACTAATTCAATTAAAGAAACAATAAAATTCCAAGTTAACGTAAAACAGAAAATAACATATACAATTTACAGAAAATTAAAGCCAAATAAATAATTAAAACAATTAACTTAAATAATCACAATTATCACAATTAATGTAAATAATTCAAATAATTAATTAAACCAAAGAAAACAAATAAACCAACTAATTAATTCAAATAACACAAATAAGTTAAGTAAGTCAAATAATTAAAAAAAAAAATCAATTAAAACATAATTCAAAACAATTAATGAATAGAAAACAATTAAACAAAATACCGAGATTATCCTTTTGAAAATTAGGGGTATTACAATTTTCACATCGAGGAAAAGAGGATGTGATGTTTCTCTAATTTTCATTTTTCGGATATTTTTTGAATTTTCAGATTTAATTATTTTTTATCTCGTTTTGCGTGCCACGCATCGGTTGGCGTGCCACGAAGGTTTCGAGAGTGATTTAAGATATTTATTTGATTTTAAAACTTTTAGAAATGCATTTTGAGCCAATTAGGTGTTTTTTGAATTTTTAGGGCGGGAGGTCTCGGGTAGGTCTCGTATCCCGATTTTTAGCAGTTAGGATTATTTTTCGGGATCATTACATTTTATATTTTATTACTTGGAGTGTATCTATGCAATTGTGTGTTTTATTTCATAATTGTAGCGTGTTTAGTATGTGTATATGGGTGAAATAGACATTGGCTCAAAATGGGACCCACGTTGACCAAGGCATTATATAAGGCCACAAAAATCTGATTTTTGTCCACTTTTTCTTCTTCTTTCTGCCAAGCTCCTACTTCTCTCTCTACAAACTCTTTCTTCCTCTTTCTCTAAAATCTCATTTTTCAAGCTTTGAGTTCTTCATCTTCCCTTTGGAATTAACCTTTGCCATTGAAGGCAAAGTTAACGAGCTTAACGAGTGCTTCATTTTGATTGGAGCCAATTTCAATTTGTGTTTCATGAGATTTTCGAGATTTTGGGGAATTTTGGGGCTTTTGGTTGATTCTTGAGGTAGGGGTTCCTAAAGCCCACATTCTTTGGTTTTTGTGAATAAATTATTTGTATTGTACTTATAGCATGCATAATTGTGAATATGAAGCATGACCATAAGGGTTTGTAAATGTGAAGCATGGTAGTTGTGTTCTTATGTGATTTATTTGTTGAATTACATGCTTATGTGAAACAACGTAAGATTATTTGATTGATTGATGTTGCTATAAGATTGGTATGTCAAGAATGCAATAGTCATGTTCTTGATTGTGTTGAACATATTGTATCAATTTGTTGCAAAGCATGTGAGCATGATTTTATTTGAATTATGAGCTTCATATTGATATGATGATATAATGCTTGAGACATTCACATCATTGGCATTGGGTGAGTGAGAATTATTTTTGGAAAATAGAAATTGGTATTAAAAGGTTTTAAAAGAAAGTTTACGAAAACTGGACGGCAAGGAGTCGCCATATGTCCGTGGGGTTAATAGAACCTAGAGGGAACGTAGGGACACCGCCCTATGCGTGGTTGAGTTACCTAGGCCCCAAATGACGCTAAGAAGTTGCCTTGGGTCAAGGATAGTTAGCCAATCCTTATCTAGTGGCACCGGGGAGTCGTCTCGAGTCGGGTTACATTAACAGTTTGATGGTTATTGTGTGTGTAAAGACTCTTGAAAATGGGATCGGGCAATTGCATTGCATTAGCATTGCATATCATTACATTGGTCTTGCTTGGATTTATGTGACAATGAACATGTTGATTATTTTTCCCCAAGGATGGCATGATCCCTTTTCTATATCCTATGTTGTGTGTGTGTGATTCACGAGATCATTAAGGAGTGCGTTTTAGGTACCTCCAACTAAGTCGTTGTGCTCAACCCTTTCTCATCATTTTTCAGGTCACGACAAGAATATCGTTGCTCAAGGACCCTCACAAGAGTAGTTAGAGTTAATCAATGTATTTTTTTGTAGATTGTAATTGAGCCGTGACATGACAATTAATGTAAGCATTAGCCATGTTGTTATCTCGGAATGAATTGAATGTAAAATGAACTATATAATGTAACAACCCACTTTACCACATGGTATGATATTGTCCGCTTTGGGCCTGAGCCCACACGGTTTTGCTCTTGGGTTTCACCCCAAAAGGCCTCATACCAATTGGAGATGACACACTTACATATAAGCACTTTACCTTTCCTTTACCCAGGCAATGTGGGACTTGTGCACCCGTAGCTCGCCAGTGTGGTAGCCTGACAGTGTCTCTCGCACCCACCCACGACACACCCGCCCACAGGGTCATCACAATCCACCCCCCTTGGAGGCCTGACGTCCTCGTCGGCACACTTCCGGCTGGGTCAGGCTTTGATACCATTTGTAACGACCCACTCTACCACATGGTATGATATTATCCGCTTTGGACTTGAGCCCGCACGGTTTTGCTCTTAAGCTTCACCCCAAAAAGCCTCATACCAATCGGAGATGACACACTTACATATAAACACTTTACCTTTCTTCTTAGAGGTTTAATAACAACAATCGCGGCACGGGCACGACTATTATTATTCGCCCATCTGACTGAACTTTGTTGGACTCTTTTCTCTTCTTTTTCTTTTTCGCCCTTATAAATCAATCTTATCACGTAGCATTTTTGAGATTTAACATGGTATGATATTTTCAACTCCAAAATACCACATGACTGTCCCATATGTGAAATTTGTTGGAATGATTCTTTAAGAAATTTATTTGTATATAATCTAGAAGAGAAATTGCATTTAAAGTTTTTGAATATGAACAATCGAGAATTGAAGAACATAGAATTGATGAGGATGATAACACTCAACCAAGTCAACTCCTCATCCTGAACCCTCCACCAACCTTTTCATCTCCGAGAAGGATCTATGTATCTGAAAATACCATTCACATCATTTAATATTCCCCTCTCTTTCATTTGTTATCAATGATTTTGTTTCCCTCTCTATTTAAGGATGATGGCACTCAATCCTAATGTAACGTTTGCTACAATTTGAATATACCGAAACGATTCTGAAAAAGTGGTCAAAATTAAAAACACCAAATTGGTGTTTTAGTTGTTTCTATGCTATAGCAAAAGCACTATAGCGATGAATAATAACACCAAAAAAAAAAAAAAAAAAAAAAAAATCTTAAATGACCTTTTTAACTAGCTATTTTATTTTTTATACTTGCAACACTTTTATCAAATATATTTTTGTCTTTTTTGCTTTCAAAAAATCTTGCAACAAATATTGCATCACCAAATATGCTTTCGAGTAGTGTTGAACACACTCCAACTCAGAAACATTACCTTTGTTTGGGGTCAAAACAAAATCACAAAGCAAAAGCATAATCTGATTCAATTGCTCCTCATTAACCCTTCACGAACCTTTTCGTCTCTAGCAAGGTTTTATGTATATGAAAATACCATTCATTTCATTTCACTTTCATCTCTTTTATCTGTAACCAATAATCTTGTTTTCCTCTCTATTTGAAGATGATGGAACTTGATCCCTTTGTGTGTCTTTAATGGGTAGTTTAAATCTCTCTTTAAAGATGTCTTCATAAAATATTATCATTGTATAATTCAAATCGATAGAAACTCACTTAAAATTTGGGATTGTAGGCTTTGGCAGATGTCTAATTTTGACTGAATTTATTTTAATCAACATATTGTTGAATTTTACTTCTTGTTTACGTGTATTAAACTTATTAAACTTATAACTATTTATATAAATACATACGTGAGATTTCAATTGTTTCTTTCTTTGAGACTTTGTGTTATGTTGTTTCGGAAGACATCTTATAGAGTTGCTTAAATAATATAATAAAAAGGTGTTGTATTTTTTCTATTTTTTGTCCGTGGACAACGACTTATCCAACCACTTTAATGCCCCCACTTAAGTTACAAGCCCACACTACTGAGCTCGGCAACATTCATAGAAAGGCAGGGAGCTTATAAAAGGAATCAGATCCTTATATGTTTTCGATGTGGGAAAAGGAGTAAAATAATTGTGTTACAACTATTATTCTTATCTGATTAGCATAATTGCTAAAATGAAACTCACTTAAAAGTACAAATACAATGTATTTTTTTATTTTTTATTTTAGTAAGTGAGTGAATGATATAATGTCAAAATGGTTACTTTTGTTTTTCGAAAATGGTTATAATGTTTATTTGGTATAAATGTCGTTTACACAAAATTGGCAGAAGTGAAATTTCACATCGAGGAAAAAGTTAATGGAGAGGATATGATTCCTCAGAAATATAGGAAACAATCACAAGACCCTATTAAGTAGGATTTATATCATCCACATGTTTATATGGTGAAAGTTTATTGCCAGCTTTAATGCTACGATTCTGTGGATTATGCAATTAGTTTGTTAATTTGTACTGAAATGAGTCATTCTTTGACGGAAGAGCTTCTTTTTAAGTTTTTCTTAAAGATTTACTAGCAATAGTCGCGACAACTGTTGCTAGACAATCACCCATTTGACTAAACATTATTGGACTTTTTTCTCTTCTTCTTTTTCCCCTTCTAAATCAATCCTATCACGTCGCATTCTTTATATATATATATATATATATATATATATATATATTCAACAGGACTTTAGAGTGTTGGATATAGTCCTGGTTATATTTTCTACTCCAAAAGACCACATGACCAGGGAAACTGTTCCATATGTGAAATTTATTGGAATGGTTCTTTAAGAAATTGATTTGTATAGAATTTAGAAGAGAAATTACATTTCAAGTTTTTGAATATAAACAATCGAGAATTGAAGAACATATAATTGGTGAGGATGATGACACTCAACTAAGTCAACTCCTCATCCTGAACCCTTCAATAACCTTTTTGTCTCTAATAAGGCTCTATGTATTTGAAATTACCATCACTTCATTTAATTTTCCTTTCTGTTTCATTGGTTACTGATCATTTTGTTTCCCTCTTTTTTGAGGATGATGTCATTCAATCCCTATGTAACATTTGCTGTGATTTGAGTATACCAAAATGTTTCCAAAAAAAGGCTAAAATCGAAAGCACCAAATTGGTGTTTTCAGTCCCAAATTGGTGTTTTCAGTCCCCCCCCCCCCCCCCCCCCAACAGGACTTTAGAGTGTTGGATATAGTCCTGGTTATATTTTCTACTCCAAAAGACCACATGACCAGGGAAACTGTTCCATATGTGAAATTTATTGGAATGGTTCTTTAAGAAATTGATTTGTATAGAATTTAGAAGAGAAATTACATTTCAAGTTTTTGAATATAAACAATCGAGAATTGAAGAACATATAATTGGTGAGGATGATGACACTCAACTAAGTCAACTCCTCATCCTGAACCCTTCAATAACCTTTTTGTCTCTAATAAGGCTCTATGTATTTGAAATTACCATCACTTCATTTAATTTTCCTTTCTGTTTCATTGGTTACTGATCATTTTGTTTCCCTCTTTTTTGAGGATGATGTCATTCAATCCCTATGTAACATTTGCTGTGATTTGAGTATACCAAAATGTTTCCAAAAAAAGGCTAAAATCGAAAGCACCAAATTGGTGTTTTCAGTCCCAAATTGGTGTTTTCAGTCCCCCCCCCCCCCCCCCCCCCCAAAAAAAAAAAAAAAAAAAAAAAAACCTTTTTAATTAAGTAGACATTTTATTTTTCATACTTGCAACATTTTTTTACCAAATATGTTTTCATCTTTTTGATTCCAAAAATCTTGCAACAAAAATAACATTACCAAACATGCTTTCGAGTAGTATTGCACACACTCAAAAGCAGAAATGTTGCTTCTGTTTCGGATCAAAATAAAATCAAAAAGCAAAGCTTAATTTGAGTCAACTGCTCCTCATCAACCCTTCACCAACATATTTGTCTCTGGCAAGGCTCTATATATCTGAAAATACCATTCATTTCATTTCATTTTCTTCTCTTTTATACGTTATTAATAATCTTGTTTCCCTCTCTCTTTGAAGATGATGGCACTCGATCCCTTTGTGTCTATTTAATAAGTAATTTAAATCTCTCTTTAAGGAAATCTTCTTATAGCATTATCATTGTATAGTTCAGATCGAAGGAAAATCATTTAAAATTTGTGGTTTTAGGCTTCCACAGATGTCTAATTTTGATTGAATTGATGTTTAACATATTATTGAATTTTACTTTACATGTATTAAACTTGTAATTGTACATATAAATCCATACATTAGATTTTAATTGTTTCTTTCTTTGAGACTTCTTATTTTATTAATTTTTTCTTTTCAAATTGCAGTAATTTCTTTCTTTGAAAGTTCTTGTTTTGTTTATTTTTTTCTAAGTAGAGGTGAAGGCAAAACGGAAGCGATTTAAAAATATTCTGGATCGTAACCACGTGATATTTCATCAAATCAAGAATCTTTAAAAAAATTCATACCTTTGTGGGATTGAATAATCGTCGAGCACAAGAACGTTTTTTCTTCTTTGACAGTGGAACGAACTTACTCCTTTGGCCTTGAACATTAGGTGAATTTTCACCTATATGACCCAGAATATACAGACTTCTTTCTCACTCTCATTATTCTGTATTCTACAATATACGTTCTGTATCATAGTCACAGAATAATAACCTGAGAGAGTCGTATACAGTAGATTGTGCTAAAGATAAGGATCCTAACTCCTATTGGATAGAGATAAAGCTATCTTTTAACTCCATCATATCCAATTAATTACAATAAGTACCACAATAGTATTGTAATTGCACTTTATGATTCAAAAATAATGGGCCCCTGTCTTACTAAATTATTGCATATAAATCTCTCCATTGCCGAATATCCATAAGTTGCCCTTGCAAAATATATACCGTCTCACCTAAGGCTTACTCATATCTTACATTCCTCAAGTAACCAATTTAATTCTTTGATCTGATCACTGAATTAAATTCTTTTATATAAAAGAATTTTCAAAATAAACATTTTTCTAAATAAATAATGAAAAAATATTTTAGAAAATATTTTACAAAATGCCTGGCCTGGTTCCAGTGATCAAATTTATTAAATTACATAAAGGGAAAATTCTAACTCTTATAAAAAAGTGTGGATTTTGTTAGAATTTGTGAATGAAAATTGTTTGATTAGTCATCAATAGATACCTTTGACTAAACAGGTGCGATTACTGGTTGGTTATGGGATGAAAAGATGCAACTCAAAACCAACAAACATAACTATTCATGTGAATCATTGCAACCTATTGGAGTAGATGTGTCTATTGGTAAACAAACACTATGTGAACCATTGCAACCAATTGGAGTGGATGTGTCCAGTGTGAAGAGACATATATATGGTTGTGTCCAATGATAAAGGGACACATATATATGATTGTATCCAATGATGAAGAGACACACCCAATCCGAAAAGGCACCTTGCTTAAAAACTACTTTTTAGTTTTTTCCAAATGGTTGCACCCATCCAAAAATGCACCTTGTTGCCTATAAATATCCCCCTTTTGATCATTTACAAATAATTTATTTCATTTTCTTCTCTCTCCCTCTCTAGACTTGAACCAAACCCAAGTGGGTTCAAACCATAGGTTAAGTGATCCGAGCCACTTAGACTCTAATCCAATTTCATCTAGCCATATTAAGATTGGTCCGAACCATTTGGTTCAGATTGCACCCAATTCAACATTTATATAGTATAGATGCATTTTTGAGCTAGAGAGAGTATTACACGGAGGAGGTTCGACGTATCCACGAGTTTGTAGTGCTGCTACTGGTGGATGTAGACCGTTGTATTTTGGGAGATAGATGCCACTGAATCTGTTAGCACCATAGCGAGGCGAATCTGTCTTAAGGATATAGTATCCAATACTAGCATCGGTCTAGGTTCTTTATTTATTATTTATTAATTCATTGCTTTATTTTGCATATTTAATTAAATATATAGTTGCATATTTAATTAATCATTTCTTAGCATATTGTTAATTATCTCATAGCATATTAGTATAAGGGTTGTTATATCTTAAATGTCACATGAAGCATATATATTTTCCAACAGATTCTATATTAAGCATTTATGTTCCCACAGCTCCAACGTTAGCCACCCAAGATACCGTAATATTGATATTAAAAGATCTCACATGTTGGTAAGTCAAAGTGACAAATACCGTAATAATGACAATAATTTGTATGGTGTGATCATATGATGATCTAGTTCAGTGTACTCCAAGCACACTGACACACGCTAACTACCCCAATGATTGAGACAAACCATCCCATGTCATTGAAGTTAAGTATATTACAATCTTATAAAAAGCGTTCAACTTTTATCACTGACCACAAACGATGCCAAAGTGCAAGAAACCTGTGAGCTCAAATCTTATGTGTAAATCCCATTCACACACTTAAGTCACATATAATCCCAACAAGATGAATGGAAGACATCTCATGGAGTTGATTAAAAAATAAAATAAAAAGGTGTTGTTTAAGTCGTCTTTTTTAAATTTTTTTGGTTTTTTTTAAACTGTGTTTTTTCAATTTTTTTTTGTATTATTTTTGTCCGTGGCAAACGACTCATCCGACCACTTTAATGCCCCCACTTGAGTTACAAGCCCACGCTACTAAGCTCAGCAACATTCATGCAAAGGCACAAAGCTTATAAAAGGAATCACATCCTTATATGTTTTCAAAGTGGGAAAAGGAGTAGAATAATTGTGCGACAATTATTATTCTATCTCATTAGCATAATTGTCAAAATCAAACTAACTTAAAGGTACTATGTCTTTTTTATTTTTTATTTTAGTAAGTGAGTTAATGATCTAATGTCAAAATCATATTTTTGTTATACAACTTTTGTTTTCCGAGAATGGTTATAATGTTTATTTGGTATGAATGTCATTTACACGAAAGTGACAGAAATGGAGAAATTTTCACAATTGAGGAAAAAATTAATGGAGAGGATATGATTTCTCGGAAAGATTGAAAACAATCACAAGACCCTGTTAGGTAGGATTTATATCATGCACGTGTCCATAAGGCTAAAGTCTATTGTCAGCTTTAATGCTACGATTCCATGGATTATGCAACTAGTTTGTTACTTTGTAACAAAATAAACCATTATTTGACGGAAGAACTTCTTATTAAGTTTCTTCTTGGAGGTTCGCTAGCAACAACCGCGGCACGAGCACGATTGTTGCTAGATAGTCACCCATCTAAGTAAACGTCGTTAGACTTTTTTCTATTAGTTTTCTTTTTTTTCCCTTCTAAATTAATCATATCACATCGTATTCTTTTATATATATATATATATATTCTAAATTCAACTAGACTTCAGAGTGTGGATATAGAGTCATGCTTGCATTTTCAACTCCAAAGGATCACATGACTAGGAAATTGTCCCCTATGTGAAATTTATTAGGTCTGCATATCCTTTGAATTATTTTTTTTTTATTGCTTCTTAAGAATTTGATTTGTATAGTATCTAGAATTGGAATTGCATTTGAAGTTTTTGAATATCAACAACAATTAATAATTGAAGAACATAAGGTTGACGAGAATGATGACACTCAACTGAGTCAACTCTTCTTCCTGAACCTTCTACCAACCTTTTCATCTATGGTAGCACTGTGTATTTGAAAATACGTTTCACTTCACTTAATAGTCCCCTCTCTTTCATACGTTGCTAATGCTAATGATGGCACTCAACCCCTTTGTCTGTATTGAATGGTAGCTTGAATTTCTCTTTAAGAAAATTTTCATAAAGTAATACCATCGTATAATTTAGATTGAAGAAAAATCATATTAAATTTGGTGTGTTGTCTAATTTTTATTGAAGTGTATTGAATCAAAAAATTAAAAAAAAAATGCCTCCACTTAGTTACAAGCCCGTGCTACTGAGCTCCGCAATATTCATAGGGAGCCTATAAAAGGAATCATATCCTTGTATGTTTTAAATGTTTTAAATGTGAGAAAAGGAATAGAAAATTTGTACTACAATTATTATCTAATCTCATTAGATAGTTGCCAAAATCAAACTGACTTAAAGATACAATGTATTTTTTTATTTTAGTATGTAAGTTAATGATATAATGTCAAAATCATATTTTTGTTATACAACTTTTGTTTTTTTGAGAATAATTATAGTGTTTATTTGGTGTAAATGTCGTTTGTACAAAACTGGCAGAGGTGTTATCTTTATTTCATGATTTATCAAATGTTATATATCTAAATTCTAAAGAGAGGATTCTTTTTTTCCTAAATTTTAAACTCAGAAAGTAACGGTTAAATTTTCAGTGAGGAGATGATTTTGATCCTTAGGTTTCAAATCTGGTTCCAAATTTGATGAGAGAATTACATTGTGGAGGCCATGAAAAGTTATTAAACTACATCTGCAGAGCAATCCCTCTTGCTAGTTTTCTTCTTTTCTCGGAAGTTAATTAAAAAAATGCACGCAATTACAAAACACGCTCCTCATAGATTTCAAACTCTCAACTTTTTCTTTAGAGATAGAGAGATCATGCCACCAGAATTAGTGACCCGATAGTAATCCCGTTAAAAAGTTGTTATTATTAATTAATTAAAATCGTCACCTTTCAATCTACCAAACACAAAACAACCTTTTCTAAACTCCTAACATCCTCAAAATCACATCTAATCATATAAGAAAATTTTGTTCATTTAAAACCATAGAAGCTATCAACAAGAGTGTGAGAGAATTCACAGTGTACAGCACGAGAAAGACAAGTTTGATTTGATACAAAGCATGATATACAAGAACAAAACTCGAGTCCGTCATATCATTAATCTTTGATACAAAGCATGACATGCATGAACAAAACTCGATTACTTTTATATCGTTATTCTTGATTAAAAACCAAATAAAATCACAAGTGATTGAGGAGAAAAGAATAGAAGGAAAAAAAACACAGCATGCAACAAAAAGAGGCATAAATGCATCCATGCATGAAGAAGATCAGTTTCTATCTTCATTACCTCTTTCTCTCTCTATATCTCATCTACTCTTAAAATTTCTATCTTCACTGCCTCTTTTTCTCTCTCTCTCTCTATACCCCATCTACAATCCTAGTATACGTTCGTCTGAACCAGCCAAAACCATGCTTCACAGAACCCTTGACCTTGCCTTCAACAGCATACCATTTATATTTCGCGATTCTCTTTCTTCTCTTTATCTCACTATCGTTGAACCACGACCTCGACTTGCACGTTACCATTGACGAGGGCATCTTCGTCACCGACCTACCTTCATTCTTCCGTCCCCTTCTTACATACGTTTGCAATTCACCCATCCTTCTCTCTCCCAGTGCTTCAACACAGGCTGGCAGAGAGACGGATGGAGAGAGAGTTTACGACACAGGTTGTCAGTGAGAGAGGGAAGTTTAGGGTTTGTTTTGAAAGTCAATGGATGCTTTATATAGGATATGTGAATGTGAGGTTGAATAGGTAGTTGGTATTCTGTTATTTCAGAGAATGGAACACAGTAAGACACGGAACTACAATTTTGGGGACTTGAATTTACTAGGGCAAAAACATTCCTCAGAAGTGATGTGTAACAATATAATTTCACATGTCCGTACAATAAAAATAGGAAATGATAAACTCACCCATTCGGATACCATATTTTGACATATATAATTTCTTCAAGCATAATTATAGAGGTGGCTTCGGAAAAAATAGGGATACGGACTGCACCTATTTCAACTCATATAAAGCTTACCAAGATGAGCCCGGATCCCGGATGCACTGCAGTACAACGTGGGAGCTGTACTGCATCAGATGGCTCACAGCCCACACGTGTGATCATGCACACGTGTGTCATGAGCTATCCAATACAATACCGCACCTGTACCAGTATATGAAAACTCTCAAACACATATTACATTAGAACAGTAAAAGCTTCACACACAAACAAAAACCAGTAGTTAAACTAAATCTCAATCAAGAGACCAAGAATGCCTTGACATGTTTCAGTAAAGCATTTTAAATACTTTGTTTACTACATCAAAATGCCTTGGTAATCTTAGGTTGAATAGCAGATAGAAGTCCAAGGAAGTAGTAGTCTCCATTTTTCAGTAAAGCATTTTTCCAAAATATACATCTAAATATTCAGTGCATCATGCTTTAATACTTTGTTTACTACATCTAAATGGAAATATTTACAGACAAGGAATGGCCAAACGCAAAGGAAAGGAAAGTGTGACCTAATACTAACTGAGTTGTGGAGGTTCATCAATTCCACCATCACATTCCTTTTTACTTCTGGTCTCCCCCGTTTTTTTGGGGTGGTTGTCCATGCGCGAAACCTGTATATTGATCCCAAGATAAGTTGGTTTCAGTAGTTTACATAACAGAGTACATAACTTTAAAAAATAATTGCATAATCCTGACTGTGCACACCCCAAACACGCACACACATACACACACACAGGCAGAGAAAGGGACAGGGAGGGAGGCGATTCCATTTGCAAAGTTTCGGAAGGGGGAAACCGTATCCTATCTATACTTACAATGTATGATTTCCATTCAATTTTGGCATGTTCGTCAGAGACACCAGCAGGCTGACATTGGTTACGGACATGGTAGAATATGTGGATGAGTACAGCAGCATCAAGAGCAGCATATTCAAGCTGCAGAATATTTAAGATATAGTAAAAAATATAAATATAAAATATAAGAGAGCATTTTGGTATCTAAAACCACTATAATGCTTTCAGATGTGTCATCCTCCCTCAAGTATCATACACAATCACTTGGCCCCTTCACTAAAACTTTGGCAATGGTAGATCTTTAAAAGCCACATCACATCTTCAACCAAACATATTTTTAAAGGATTAAAAAGTGCTACCGACAAACCTCGGAGTATGTTGGTCACATTTCAAAAACCAGATCTCAGAATGTATCAGGTCAGTCATACTCAGAAACCTTAGAAGAAAAAATTAATATTTACCATAAACCACATTATTTACCCAAAATCACATATTTCATTTGCATAGCTCAGTTGTGATAATTTAAAGTTCATGGAGTGAATGGTATACCATCGTTGTTTGGAAATTGAGCAGCTTAATCACCTGATATGGAAGATTTAAGGAATCACCTATGTGACCCAAAATTGGGTATGGGTGCTGGGTACGGGTGCATGGCTAATAACCCGTTTAGCAGGAGGGATGAGAAAATGGATGAAAGGGAAGGGCGGAGAAATGGGTGGGACATCCCCAAGGAAGGGAGTGTATCCATCTCTTTTTTTATTTTGTTGGATGGAAGGAAAAGAAATGTAATATTAGAAATTTACCATTAGACACTTAAATATATAAATTAACACATTTAAATGAGGTTAATAATGTTATTGCAATTTTATGCAACAAATATCATTATTTTTACCTTGACAAAAAACACTCACATACCCCTCCCCTCCTCTTTAAAGATGTGGAGGTTATACCATTGGGCTAGAGCCCTTTGGTAACAGATATCATTCTTCTCTCTCCTCTTCCACACACTTTTGGATGGAAGCAAAATGGTGGGCCTGGTGGATTCCTCATCCTTTTTTTTTTTTCCCTAGTTGGCACTCACACACACCCCCCTCCAAGGAATTGTTTGCACCTAGCAGGTCATCCCTCCTCCCATCCTTCTCCTCTCTCTCTCTCTTCATCCTACCAAACAATGGAAGCTTGATCCATCCCTCCTCCCCTCCCTCTCTCTTTCCTTCCCTCCTACCAAAGGTATCATAAGAAAACAGCTTACCCACCTGATATAGAAATTTCTTAGTGGGAATTTTTTTTTTGGTATAAAACAAGTGCTTCATAGACCAAAATATATCAACATTTGGTCCTAATAGCTAACAGACCATCCAAACCACACGGATCATACTGAGAATGTTAATGTGCACATAATTGAACATTTAGCATGTGTGTGTGTGTGTGTGTGTTACATTAATTATAAACAACCTACTTGATTACGACTTAAAGGCCGTTGCTCCCAGTTGCTGTTCCGTCTTGTCTTGTTCAAACCAGCTCCCAGTATTTTCTGGTTCATTAATTAGCATGAAACAACAACAACAACAACAACAACAACAACAACAAAAAAAAAAAAAAAAAAAAAATGTAATATCATCGAGCTGTCATCTAATGGTAATCTTACACCCAAATCCATAGAAAGGAAATAAAATGGGAACTCAACAAAATCTACATATATATGATAGGCAAGAGAGAGGATCCTAAGCGCAGTTAGCCATTATTTATCTAAAACTTCAAATTACCTGCGCAAGTCCAGACAGACCACCCCTAGGTTCTTTGAACATGTTTTGAATATCCAGTAGCATCTCATAATGCTTGAAACACCCAAGCTGTCCATACGAATAAGCTAGCTGCTTCACATCACACTGAAAATTATAGCCTACAAGGTGCAAAAATCACGCAACAGACTAATTTATAAATATCAGTTCATAATCTGAAAAATCAGGAGTTAACACTATAACAGACGGAAATTTCTATCTTTCCTAAAAAAAATTAAAAAACAAAATAAAAAACAGAGGACAGCAAAGGCATGGACTATCATCTGCAGATACAATCAAAAAGAGCTCTACTCAGGATAAACTTAAGAGGACATATAAGTTCAATGGATATCCACATCGAGGAGAGATTTGTCACGGATATCAAGGGCACTGATTGTTCATAACCTAAGTAACTAAAATGTTTTGTAAAAGGGATTTATTTTTTCCTTCTCTTCCTTCTCCCTCATGACAGGAGCCATGAGCTCTCCAACAATCTCAATCCAGTGGTTAAATGTGGAGAGCTCATGGCTCTTGTTATGAGAAAGCTCTCTTGATAGCATTACAAAAAAAATAAATTTTGAACTTAGATGCCCATATTGAGATAAAAGAGTAATCTCCTAAACAATACATTAGATTTTATCATACCAAGCTTTAGAATACTAGGAGAATGTAAAATGCGGCTTAGGCAGTTGTCCAAAATATCAGGCACGTCGTTGAACAACTTTATCAGGTCAAAGATGAAAGCCATCTTTTCGGAAGCAATTTGCATGATAGAAACCTGTAACAGGATAATAAATATATTGTTAACGCAAAGGACAAACGTGAGAACATAAAATATAGCCAAAAATTCTAAGGATCAAAATGGTTGTACTTCCAAATAATGACCATGATGACCACTCCATTAGCCATGAATTACACCAAGAGATGTACCACTTGGGAAGTTGGGAATATAAGCAGTACAGTAAACAATAAACAAAACAGCAGCTTCAAAATGATTTCTTCATGCACAAGTCGCATATGAAACACACGCACACTGAGAGAGAGCATGTGAGAGAAATATATTCTAGGAACTATATATTGTCAAAGTTTAGCAAGATAACTTCATATTTTTCATAAATAGAATAGGGCAAGGGGAAAGGTGTCGATATATAATTATGATCTATGAGTACATGGTTTTATACCGGCACCATAAACAGGAAAGGAGACCGAAAAACCAAGAAATGTAATAAGATCAGTGTTGGGAGGACACAACAAGATGACTTTTGAAAGGCTTCTTTTTTTTTTTGACAAGTTTTTATTAAACGACGCTCAAAAGGGAAGCGATCCCAAAGAAATACAAAGACACCCAAAGAGATACTATAATTTCAAAATAAACTCCAAAAGATGATCTAAAGATTTACAATTTGTCCCATTGACCCAAAAGAATAAAGAAGAAAGTATGTTGTATTTGAGAGACCAAATAGGGGACTCCTCTCCATCAAAGGATCTCCTATTCCTCTCATGCCACAAACCCCACCATAAACAGAGGGGGGTGGCCCTCCACACATCCCTGGCTTGGCTCTCCACCATACACCATCTCCAAGCCTCTAGCAAATCAACCGTGGAAGCGGGAAGCACCCAACAAATACCAAACATAACCAAGAACGTCGACCAAATATTCCTCACCACTGGGCAATGAAGGAGGAGGTGATTCACCGATTCACCTGAATTCTTACACATGAAGCACCAATTGACAGCAATGTGCCTTCTCCTTCTAAGATTATTGATAGTTAGAATGCTTCCTAGGGCAGCCAACCAAGTAAACAACACCACCTTCAAAGGGGCTTTTGTCCTCCAAATAACCTTCCATGGAAAGGCTTGGCCTTGGGTCTCCATCAGGCTCCAGTAGAAGGCCTTAACCTCAAAAATCCCTCTAGGGAAACCCACCCACACCATCTCATCCATGCCCTCACCCTGCACCACCTGACTGGATAGCTCCATTTTAAAGGATATTTCCATTTTAAAAGGTTAGTTTCATTTTAAACCAGATTAAAAAAAATATTCCCTACATCTTGTCATTTCTCCTAATATCTAATTGTGTGCGCGTTCTGTAGTAGATAGGGAGACAGCTCTCCTTGTCCAATTCACTATTAACTTGTGAAATATTGAGAAATTTCATTAGACAAGAAGAGAAAAAAGTACATGCAAAAAAGACATCAAAAGATCAAACAACCACAATTGGAAATGATAAACAAACAAAATCGAACCAATACCTTGTCAGTTTATATTTTGAGATAATTACACTGACCTCCCCTGAGGTTTCGTCAACCTACATTGACCTCCCACCTTGTTTGCCAAATAACAATGACCTCTCCTGTCAAAGCTCTTGGATTGATGGCGTTAACGGTTCTAATGAAATTGCTTTTCTACCATTTTATATCTATATTGTATTTTATTAAAAACACAATGTAATTTGAAAAGAAAAAAATGCCCAAAAACCCCATTAAAGCAGGATACTTGTGAATCTCTGCTTGCCATTCAGTCACCGCCGAATCTCCATCACCGAGCGCCCTCACTTGGCCGCTTCTAAGCCTGTCTCTTCTTCATCGATAATTCCTTGCTCACCGAGCAGCTGCCTGCCAATTCTTTTCCGCTTTCATCGCCGTCATGGAGCTCTCTCCACCGCTCAACTCACCACTGCTGTCTTCACTCCGTTGTTCTCATTGAGCTGCTCCATCCATGCTGGCCGTCGAACTTCATCACCGTCGGCAAGAATCTCTACACCTGATTCGTCATCTTCCTTGCTCACCACCGGCGATCCCAACAAACTTCACGTAGGCGATCCCACTACACTGAAACCATTTTTCATTGACCCATCAAACATAGCTTCACGTGTTATGTTCTCCTCTGCCGGTTCTCTGTCAATCCTTGCTTCCCGACACATTCCCCCAGCCATCCCGTGCGCAACGCCGATTCTTGCTCACGGCTCCATCGCTGATCTGTTCGCTTCACGCTGGAAATCAGTGCCCACCGTGGGATCATCCTCACCGAGTATTGCCTTGCTCGCTAGCACCAGCCGCCTCTTCATCCCAAGTCGTCGTCCTCTTTACCGTTTCGAAGACCAGTCACCATGGGATCTCTCAAAGGTTCCGAAGAGGGAGAGCTCGACGCAGCCGTTTAGAGCGGCGGGTGGTGGTCATCATCGGCGGCGGCGGTTCGAGGAAAGTGGTCAACGTCATCGGTGATTAACCTGTGGAGAAGAAAGGGAAGTGTTTGCCTATCAACTTGTTTACGTTTTGGATTTGATTGAGGAAAGAGAGTAGAGAGAGAAATAGATTGGAGAGAGAATTTGGGAAGAAATAATTATGAGGGTATTTTAGACATTTTAGTTGCTTTATTTACATATCTTTGAGGGGTAGAATGGGAATTTGAAAATAAAAATTTGATGACATCATCATTTTCGGTTAGTAACGGTATTTTCCATTAATGGAGGGGAGGTCCTTGTTATACGTATACAAACCTCGAGGAAGGTCATTGTTATTTGGCAAACATGAAGGGAGGTCAGTGTAGGTTGACGAAACCTCAGGGGAGGTCAATGTGATTATCCCTTATATTTTTTTTTAAGTAATGGTTTCCATCATAGAAGTTAAAAGACCAACTATAATCTACGTAACCTAAAACCTTTAAAAACTACTCACCAAAGAAATCCCCCAAAACAAACCATTACTTGGAAATCATCAATCGAGATTCTAGAAATGGTTTTCATCCGTGGATATGCTAGACTGGTTATTTCCCACTAAGAAAGAAAGAATATAATATAATTTCAAAGAATCCAATTTTATCCTTTCTCGGAAGAGAAATATTAAACTATGTTAATGAAGGTACATGATTTACAACTAAAGGTCTGGAAAAAGAAAATAAAGGAAACGAAAAGAGGTTGTCCACTATGGTTTAATCTTAAGCTAGACATACACTAAGCAAAATTAAGATGCGAAATGGGATAAATATTTCCTATATTCTGAATATAAAACAAAAAGAAGGAACACAAATTAAAAGATGAAGCACCTGGTCTACCCAAAACAAACTAAAAATAAATAAAAATAACAGATAAGTTGGTTTACCTGCAAAATATATTGGCCAAAAAAGCAGGTACACTGGCAATTTTGAGAAAAGATAAACATCTATATGCGTTTGCATTTTCTTCTTTGACATGCATGCATTCTGAATTATTTTTGGGATGATTTGGTAAATTAAATTTCCCGATTCCTTTACGAGAATTACAATGTATCTCAAACAGTGTTATGAGCTGAAGGGGGGAGAGGGGGAGCGGGGAGAAAACTATTATTTTGTTGAACACTTACATTAATGGATCCAGTGGAGCAAATCTAGGGTGAGGAAAAGTTTTGATTGGTAGGTAAACTGGCTAAAGATCAACCAACAAGTACCTTATTTGGTTTGCTGCCCTTTACATAATTAGGCTTCCATTCACAATCAATGCCTATAACTTTGCATCCCTCAATGTGGCGTGTTGCGTCATGTAAACCGTTGACTTCATCAACCCAAACGATGTCTTCCAAAATCAGTTCATCAAGCTGTAGATATCGACTCTGTAGAAGGCTTGCCTCAGGTTCTGTACAACATAAAAAAGTAAAGATTACAAGTATGTTTGTTTGTCAAGTTAATTAGCATATATTTCAGCAAATACTGTTAAAATTCAGAAGTGTAGCAAAATTGTTTGTCGAGTTAACAATTCAATTACTGGCTTCAGCATTAATAACTTTACACATGTACAATGATCCATAGATCTTAGCATCTTGATGTTTACACATGTACAATGATCCAGAGATCTTAGCATCTTGAAGTTCATATTTCTTAAAGAGCAGGTTCAATATTTTCAATAACATTGTCACTAAGAAGCACGGACACTTCTCCTAGGGATGCCACAGCGGTATCGGACACATGTGGACCCGGATAAATGTCCGACACGGCTACAAGTGCCCTGGAATTTGATTTTTTTCCTGGTTGGACACTTTAAGGACAAAAAAAGGCGAATGAATCCTCTCCAATAGTTTCCCTCTCCATGTATCTCGATACTCCAACCCTATATCTAATGGATAAAAAACACCACATCACCATCTTGTTTGGATTAAGTTGGTTATGAACCAAAACATGGTGGGTAGTTATAAAAATGATGAAGTGGCACATTTATGATCGTTAGATGGAGGATTGGAGCCTTGGAGCCTTGGAGATGCTTGTACAGAGAAATAATCGAAGAGGATCCAAATCCCACAAAAACACTTTCAATTTTGTAATTATTTTTCTTAGAAGAATGTGATTCCAATGCAATTTTGAAATATATTATGGGTTAATCAAAAATAATAATATAATTTTTTTAAAAACAGCAAACATCTAGCTCTAAGCTCCAAATTAGTGATTTTATTGATGATAATGTGGATAAAAATGAACAAAAATTATTATTATTTATATATATAATATATTATACTACTATTTTTTGCCATATCCATGTTTTATTTTTTGAGAATTTCCGTATCGTTGTGTCCGTATCCGTGCTTCCTAGCAACATCAAGACAAAATAACAACCATTTGCTGGTTCTTTAATACATCAGGCCTTAAATTGTTTTATTTCCTGCAAGTATCAACCCTCAAACAGCTACCTCATTTCAAACAATTCTTTAGCGTTTAATGTCCCATTATGAAATAAGACTGTTGATAGAGGTTTTGAACATGAGGATTTTGCATCAACATCTGAACAAACATGAACACATCCATGGAATACACAACATTGCTTTAGTTGAAGTTCATCCTTTGCAGTCACTACTCACTTCAAAAACCAATTCCTAGAACTCATTCTTAGCGGTTGATAGTGGCAAGGACCGAGGTAAATAGTAATGTAGAGGGGTGGATTTCTTTCTTTAAGCATATTTATAGAAGGTTAAGTTTCACCTTGTATGGACGCATAATAAACAATGAATTGCATCTCTAACAAGCAACATGTACACCTAGAGAAAGAGTAACAGGTAGCCTACCTTTGATGCTCACAAAACCTTTGAGAGAGTACTTATCACAAAGTTCATCAACCTTCTCTGAGTAACCCGCTTCCATTGCCAAATAAACCTTAATCATGTTTTTCAAAGACAAAAAAAAGAAAAAAAGAAAAAAATAGAAGAAGAAAGTATTAGTTACATATTCTTGTGCAGTCAACATGGTTCTCAAAGGACAAACAGGCTGCAGGTCAACAAGTTTTTTCCGTTTTACCTAAAAAGTATTTTCAAATATCACTTCCACTAATGAAATTCTTGTGATAAATTTCTGAGCGGTACCAAGCCCCTACTTCCCAAAGGGGTCAGGGAGCCTCAATGGAGGCATGTGTGTGTGAATACCAACTAAGAGAAAAAAAAAAAAAAAAAATCTTGTAACAAATTTCTGAGCTCCCCTTTTTTTTTTCATGAACAAATCTACAAAATCCTAAAATAAATAGATTCTACATATAAGCTTATTTACTTCTCTTCATTGCTTAACAATAAGAAAAAAATTATATATTTATGTTTGTCTCAGACAATTTTTCTGAAGGAAAGTTATGCTTGCATCCATTTTAGTTAACACTCAACCAAAATTAAGATGGTAACAAAGCAGTCCCTGAATGGGACAGCCTCAGCCACCCCGTCTCAATTTTGGGATACAGCACAAACTTGACCCTGATCAGAAATAAAATTTCCAGTCCATTCCAATGGCACCCAAGGGGGCAGTTCACCAGACTAAACTGCTTATAAGGCACGTTCATTGAATTTTTCGTTTGATTATTAGTAGCACGTCATTCGTGATATTATTTAAAACACTGATACCATAACAATAGATGTAGAAGTGGTAAAATATTAATAAAACACACTACAATGAGGTTATTCCCAGCTCAAACTCTTTAGTCTAAGCTCAAGGCAATTATCTCCACAAGCATTTCATACGCCAAACTTGGGAGAATTCAACTAAATTAATCAATCAGGTGAAGAAATATTCGCAGATATCCTTTAATGGGGTTTGGATTTTTAATTTTTTTCATAGTTCTGTTGTAAAAAATTAGTTTCAGGCACTACAAGTGCCTTGGAAAAAAGATTGTGGGTGGATCAAACTAAAGAGCACCAAAATAAACACTATTTTACAAGGGCAACTTGTGTTCAGTGTACGATGTTCCTTACCAGGCTTCTTGAATGCATATATTGTTATTAAGTTTCAATGTGAAGAATTTGTGAGAGAAATGATATTTATATGCTCTATCAGTTGTTTAAACTAAAGTCGATCAAAATATCAGTATGATGTCAATTTCAAAATGAATTGACTGAAATGAGCTTTAGGAATTAAAAGACATGCTCGATATTTACAAAACCTTGATTACAGGTTCCAAAACATGAAAATATAGTAATATTTTAACAACACTTAAAATGCAATCATTGAGAAAAGCAATCTCAACAAATCTTAGCAGTTGCAGAAAGCTACCTACCAAATATTCAAGAAGTTGTCTATCACTGTTCGTCTTTGCCTCTGCTACATCCCAGCATCCTTTTTCTGCTAGCTTCTTTAGCGAGCTGCCATTTAGTGGAATACTTTCTGTTACCCATCATGGAATAAATAGAAAATCTTCAAAACTACTAAGAATCCCAGCAAATACAATTTGAAACCAGTGAAATGACCTAAGGGCACCGGTAGCCATCAAAATATACCTTTCTTTACACTTATGATATACTTCTGGAAATTCCTGCCGGAGATTGTTTTTCTTTATAACCTCGTAAGCATACTTTAGCAGATTCTTGTCAACGAATTCCTGAACCAGGACACACAGCATCTGCTTCCCCATAAATGTTGCCCACTTCTCCGCTGCTCTGAACTGTTTGTTTTGCATCATTGTAAGTAAAAATGACTCCCCAGACCCGCGGATAGAGAAATGTTCCAATAGTGTGACTGCTGTCATATATGACTGGGATTTTATCAACTCGAAAATATATTGCTCAACAAATCTTTGCCCAGTTACTAAACTACCATTGTACTTCAGATCTGAATTCCACGTGATTTTCTCAATGTCTGTCAAGTTGACATCAAAAACTTCGAGTATCTTTATGAGAACACCTTCATCATAGATTACACTGCCCTCAACCGTACAGACAAATAACTGAGCAGCGAGAGACTTAGCTTCCAGCAAGTCCTCCAGGGTGGTTCCCAATTTTAGAAAACGACGAAGAGCAGATATTATTAAGTGACTAAAACCTCCAGAATATGCTTCAAATATAGGCAAGACATAGAGGCAGTGAGCAATAAAAATAGCTGGCCCAGGTTGGGGAGCATTACATAGAACTTGATGGACTTGTTGCTGAAGAATACGAAACTTTTTTGTCGCCTTGCACGTACCTACCAGATGCAAAAAATTCAATGACAAAAGTATATGTAAAATATAGTATCTAAACAGAAAATGATCAAATTGAATTTTGACAGTCATCAACAGAATCAATAAGCTGGTACCTCGGATGTATTCTATGCATTCACACTTACATCCGCAATATAAGGTCTAGGAAGTCAAACAATTAATAGCAGTAGAATCTAAGGCATGACTTTAAGTATCTAGTGAAATGAAGATTTGATGTAGGACAGCCTTAAGGTGGATAATCAAACCTGCCCTACTCTCAAATATGTTGAGCTGGGATCCTGGGGCATGAAATTTTAGGGTTTGTGATTGAGAAACTGAGATTTGGATTTATTTTTTTATTATTATTAGTAAAGGTTCATTAAAAGGCACCCAAAGGGGGAGCGCAACCTGAATACAACCGCAAATAAGCCAAAAAACTGCTATACCCTCAAACTATCCACAAAAAACTTAACATCCTCCACAAAATTACAATTCCGACCATGAATTCAAAAGAATAAAGAACTAAGAATAGAGAATTTGAGCACCCCCAAATAGGAACCTCCTCTCAATCAAAGACCTATTCCTCTCCCGCCACAAGCAAAGGGGGGTTGCCCTCCAAGCATCTAAGTTTATTGATATAGGCTGAAGGGAGGTTTGTGGATTTAAGGGTGGAATAAAGGCCGGAACAGTTGCAACTTAAGACTTTTTGGAACAAAGGAAAAGAACCTGTCTTTTGAACAGCAAGCAAAATATCAGAGCTTTAAGTTTGCAAAGGTGGAGTAATATAGAATTGGGGTTTTTCAGACTAACAGTTTAGATGATAAAAATATGCTGACCAACCAAAAATAAATATAAAAATAGGCTGATTCAAAAGCTAGCTACAGTTGCTAATTGTGCACAGTATTGGTGGAAATTAAAAATATAACAAATAAAAGAAAGAAACAGAAGAAGAAGAAGAAGAAGAGATTATCAAAGTCCTAAAATTTTTTATGTTGGTATATATCGGAGTCTTACTTATAAAATAAAAAGTATATATCGGAGTCTCGCCTTCAAATTAATGCAAATACCTAGATGTTTTATTAATTAAAAAAAAAAAAATCATAAGTAAAAAGTAGTAAAATTGTCTCTACAAAACTTCCCTTTTTGAAAGCATAGACACCCCCAATGGCACAAAAGATTTCATGTATCCTACTACACAAAACAGTTTCTAAATTAAAGAAGACTAAACTAATTCTAACCAAGCAAAGAAGTTGACATAATCCATAACCAAAATAAACTACTAACCTGGACACCAAACAGAAAATTAAATTGCTAAATTACCCTTCCTATGGTTTCAACAAAACGTCTACTTGAATAAAATATAATTTATACTAATCAAAAGGTCCAGAAATCCACTGAATTCAACCAGTGACTGGAGCCAGGAATTTATTCTAGGGGAGCAAATTTGACCAATAATAAGATTTTAAAAAAAAAAATTGAACAAAAATAATAAATTTAAGAACTTAATATTGTTTTGATTATATTTCCATTTAAAAAATTTACAATTGTCCTCAATGAACTTTCATATTCTGAAGCATTCATGATAATCAATTGATATTTAGGGTTTTCCTAAAGATTGTGATTCTCCCCTAAAGATAAGAACAGCCAAAGGAGCGTCGTGGAATACAGGGGAAAAGAGGATTAATGGAACAATATGGGTGTCCATATTGAGGATGTGTGTGTGTGTGTGTGTGTGTGTGTGAGAGAGATAGAGAGAGATAGAGAGGGAGAGGGAGAGAAACATGTGTAAATTAAATGGGGGGCTAAAGATTTAGTTTGGGGCATGTTTAAATTTTCAGTTAGTTTTAAAGGCACATGCCCCCCACTAGCCCCATCGCAAATCCATCCTTGAAGTCAACAAAAATGGTTGAAGTGTTGATCTCCATAAAATTCCACTCAACTTGAAAGAACTACTCTTGTGAGGTAGATGCTTGGGTACAATCCAAAGAAGTTCGTGTTGAGCTTTTAAGGTTCATTCTCAATTTCTTAATCCATGTTCTCTGAGAGTGGTCTGGCTAAGTGTTATTCAGTCATATCCATCTTTGGGTTTGGCAATAAGGATTAGATTATTTATATTATCATGGTCATAGAAACCTATCAATTATTCTACCCATCTCTCGTAAAAATCAGGATGTTGTCAATCAGACCAACAAGAAGAAGATAAGCAAACTTAGCATCAATGCCATAACAATGCTTCACATACTCAAGCCCAAAAGTATCATCAAGCTTACAAACTGATGATGTGGCGCCCAACATGGGTGCGGTTGTGTTTTAGCGGACTTGGGTATAACAAGTTTATGTAACTGAAAATATCGATTTCACAATATATAAATTTCAACTCTGTTATCCAGAAATTATGGGTTTCATGATTTTAGTGGATTTGATGTCGTTGTCTATCATAAAAACTAACTAATTTGCGTTTCTACTTTATGGTCACAAGTGCACTTAAATGTTAAATAAATTATAGATTATATATATATTAAAACAACTTTTTAGCATATCAATGTTATAAATGAGAGGGGAAAAAAAACACATATAAACCAATTAAAGCTTCTCATACATGTCTAACATTATTTTTATGGACATTCAAGTGAAAAGAAAAACAAAAAAAATAAAAATTCAAAATTCAAAATACCGATTATTTAGGTATTGAAGACTTTGGATCCAGATTTAGGCACAAATCTTATAAATCATGAGCTTTAAAGGCTTGATCAACCTTTAGCATGTTTCCAGAGGAGAGTATGTCAATTGTAAGAAGCAAAATATGGAAAGGAGGAGGAATGGGCCCTTAAATCCATTGAATTAAAACGCGGTTGCATCAGCTGACGCGAGTGCAATTGCAATGTTGCGACCACAAGGTGCAAATGGAGGTCATGTGATATTATCAGCCATCGCAATCATAAAATTCTGTTAAACCTCACGAATGTTTGTCAAAACGAACTGATATGTAACTTTTTAACTCCAAAATCCAATTAAAACATGTTTTTTATGATTCTTAATAAATTTTGTTGAATATTTTGAAGGTGTTTTGATGATTAATGGCCTATAAATTAAATTTTTAAGGTGAAATAGTTTATGCAGTCTAAGATACAAATGGTATTGCAAATTTATATATTGTTATAGTTTTCCAAATTTTCCTATCATTTTACTAAATTTCTAATTTGTAATCACTTTGTTGTTTAATTTTTGTAAACTACTGGTGTATATGTGTAATATAAAGTACTTATGTATAATACATGTGTATTTGTAGCTTAATATTATACTTAAAACTATTCAATTAAAAAAACCTGAAATAAAAAATTCAAAAATCTAATGGCTAAATCCTGTGTTTTTTGCTTTTGGATTCATAGATCTAAGTTTGTTGATATAGGATGAGAAACTTAATAGAAGGAGAAAAAAATGAGAAAAACAGAAAGAAAAGGTTTACATAGCGAGGTGACTGAAATAACGTCATTGCAACAGTGATGCCGCTATCGTGGCTGAGTTGCACCGAGTTGGTCGCAATTCTCATAATCACCATGATATAAGGTTAACACGGTCGCAATCGCGACAGAGTGATGGAGAACCATATATGGTCCAAGTCTCCAAGAGCTTGATGTGCACGCGTTTTGTATTTACTATTGGAGACGTGAAAAAGATAGATAATTAGAGTTGATTTTTCCATTACTATTATTATTATTATTATATTAGTAATGTTTTGATTTTAGTGATATTTTGGTAATTTAGTGTTTTTGGATTTTATTTATGGTAGTATGGTTTGATTAGGGTTTTCTTTGATGCCTATTTATATGTGGGTCGATAACATTGTTAAGGTGCCTTTTTATGATTAATTATTGAATATACAAAGGTTATTGTGATTTCTTCCTCCTCTATTCTTCTTCTCTTCTCTCTCATTCTCTTTCTTGTTCTCTTTAAAATTGTGATTTCGAAGCACCCTACCCTGTCCGGCATCATGGAGCCACACTGAGTTTTGATTCCTTGTCAAAATCTCACGTGTCGCACTGCCAATACAACATCATATCGGCCAATACGGTACTATATCGTCCATTACAGACTGATACAGTCCCATATCAGCTGATATAATGGAGTCTCCTGTGACTGGTGAGACTGGGTATCAATTCTGACCGATGTCAATATGACTCTACCAATATAGTGTGAATTGTGACTCAGTCAAGCTTAAGTCGGTCTGATTCTAGTAGTCAAAGTTTATAAATTTCCTATTTTTTGTGGTAGTCCTAGGTGAATTATAAACCCAGCAGCCAATATATATCCATGTAATCTTTCAATATAATGAGCGTGTTTCAGATAATCGAAGCTTGCTTAATGTGTGATATAACCTTACCTTAGGGGGTGATGCCAAGCTTGGTTAATGTGTGATATAACCTTGGTCATGTTCACAGCACCAGAATTCCTTATTTCATCATTAAAACACCAACCCCTATCTAGGCATACTAAACCCTAACCCTCTGCCCTACACTTTTTGAACTTCAACTTAGCACCCAAACCCCATATATACAGTTGCTGTCCAGAATTTCTCACAGCCAATTTTCTGAAATTCCAACAAATAGGAATCGATCAAGTTTCATAATAAAGTGATTTCCAACCTTTTTTTGCCTCAGAACCCGATACCCTTTCTTCCAACCTTTTAAACCCTAATTCTGCAAGCTTTTCACAAGCTCAGTCCATAGACACCTTTAGTCCAAGAAACCTGCAAGTTGTTCTATGTTAATTTGGTACTGAATTTGTAAGAAAGTTCTCCCCTGCACTTGTCCTACCTCATCTCTCCTTACTTATCCTCCTCATGAACGGTTGGGTTGATACAGAGAATGTCAGTTCTACATGCTAGGCAGAAATTTTCTCAAGAACACCATAGAAAGCTTGATGAGTCAAAATAATCCAATGAGAATATTTGTCACTCACGGCCCATTTAGATTCCCAACATCATGAAGTACATTTTAACCGTCACATGTACCAGTATTCAACTAACTAGCCTAATAATGTGTTCTTAGATGCAAGTCATTCTAAGTAGAATTACGACACATAATACCTATCCTTAGAAGAAAATTCTTCCAAGTGAAATTACAACACACAATATGCATACATATGTATAATGTGAAGTTTTAAGTCATGGTAATATTATAAAGTATTAGTAAAATCATTGATTGGCTCTATCAAAAACTTCAGTGCCCTGGGGTTGTTCCACAATGAACCCTAGAAGTGGTTATAAAAAATAGACAGCTGCTATAATAAGAGAAACTATAATACCAATTAATTCTAGCTGGTTGTGAAAACCAAACTCTGACCTTAGTAGTTTTTATCTTCAAATTCTTATTAATGTACTAAAAGTCTAAAATCAAAACATTATGGTCTCTTGCTCAACACACATACAGAACAACCAGCACAGAAAGCAGACTCCTCCATATGATTAAAGTACTAACCATTTTGGGATGACATAATCATGCTTGTTAATAATTAAATGACAATGAAAGGAGAGAAAAAAATTACCGTTAAAATAACATTCTTTCAAAAGGTATAGAAAAACTACAGGAGAAACATGAGACAGATCAGAAAAGGCATGCATGTAGATAGCCCATGCTTGGTGAACATTGTCCCTGTTTTCTAGCTCTGCGACACTTCCATCCAAGCCCATAGTAAACAGCCAAGAACCTATACAACATAAAGGAAATCAGCCAATCAAAGAAGCAAGATAAGGAACTTCTCATTTATATAATTACTCCAATTAAAAGTCAATTTTTTTCTTTTAAAGTAAATGCTATCCAAAAACTTACTCCACCTAAAACATTTTTACATAATTAAAAATTTTCAGTTTAAAATAGGCTATCACTCCAGTCTTCACAATCTACCTTCTCTACATTGCTTTTTTCGGCAAGCCTAATATTCTTGAATAATTTTCTATACATGGTAACATAGGTTACAAAAACAAAGATGAAAATACAAACATATAGAAAAGGGCAAAAACTACATATTCAACCTGTTGTATATCATACAACTGTAGTCCTGCTTGTTTGAAAATTAGCTTTAATAATGCGGAAAACCTTGTCTGTTTCAAGAAATGGACCCTCTAATAACTAATAATTAATCATAAAGAATCTTCAACAATTTTCTTAATCCAAATTGCCTTTGCTGTAAAAGGTTACATGGACTCAACTGCAAGTATCAAGTGCAGGTGTGTGTCTTAAGTGTCGAACTTCCCTAAATACCATATCTTAATATACTGGGACTTAGCTTGAAATGTGTCCACAGACTTAAATACCAGTACCGGGACACGTCTTTTACATTTTTAAGTACATAATATGCTATTTAATAGCTCGTAATCGGATAATCTCAAGTTCTCGCCACAAATTGGAAAGATTACAGCTGATGGCCACTCACATCAGGACTCGGATTTTGGTTAGTGTAGCAACCAGTTTTAACGCTTAAGAACTTTCCAAATACAAGAGAATGCAAAACTAGAACTGGACTAGACGAATTTGTCACAAGTTCTTGTGAATCAACAAAAATCCCCCCACCAGTAACCACATTAGTTAGCAGACATTTTTTCATTATCTTCAGGTTTGTTATAAGTGCTTAGAAATACTTCAACAACATTTAAGCAACGAATTAACAAGCCTTCAGTTTCATCCCTGACTGCTTAACAAGCCTCTTATGTAGTTTCTGCTGGCTCCCTTTATATCAGGGCTTTTAATAACTCACAAGAACCATGTAATGATTGACAATGTCACCAGATGTGATCTGGTTTATGGTATCCCACTAGAGTTCAAAATGAAATATCAATAACAATATTATAAGAATGCCAACAGCAATGTCATAACAATGATTACCAAAGGGCTTCTAACCCAATGTTATAACCTCTATTCCCCAAATGGGGAGGTTGAAGGTTCAAGTCCCACTAGGGACACGTGGATGATGGGGGTGTGTGTGTGTGTGTGTTTGCTTTAACTTCATAAAACAGTATTTGACAAGCAATTGTTTTGCAGCTCATCCTTTATGAGTGGCTAATGCATAAAGTAAAGTTTAGTCTGTATAAATCAAAAAACATGCAACTCAAGCAAATTTGTGCCCGATCTATAAATTGTCCCCTAGAGGCATGTGGGTGTGAGAGTTTCATGCCGAGGGAAAAAAAAAATATATATATATATATATATATATATATATATTTCATAAAATGAGCCATTGAATATACACATACAGAAATGTAAATGACATTGCATAAGTGAAATTAATCTGAAAAAAATTCTCCATAAATACACAGGTTCAATATAATTTCATATATGAAAACACAAAAGGTTCCAGAAATTTATATGAACATGTGTGTGCGCGCACAGAAATTTACTGAAAAAAATTAGTTCAAAATATATAGGAAGAGTAAAATATTAGTTAAAGATTGAAATGAACAGTACTAACTAAAGATTGGCATGAAAAAATCTATTCATAATAGAAATCATTCGAAAAGTTTTTAGCAAATATCAGAGAGAGAGAGAGAGACCGAATAGTTGAGCTTACCAAGCTTTAGCGTCGGATTGATGCTGAATAATACTCAGAAGTCTCTCTAAAATGTCTCCCTCTCTCTCTCTAAAATGTCTCCCTCTCTCGAGTGTATGTTGTTGCAATGGTAGAACATTATATATGGATATATGTATATGATTTATTCCCCAAAAGTTTTTTCAAAAATAAAATAATGGATAAATATAATCCACCTTTTCACTCTCTGAAATCTTCTACATTTCTTGAAACAATGTATTGCGGTTTAATGGTTTTATATGAAAGATTTGTATTTGTTGTTGCAGAAAAGAATGAAAAAATCAGAAAAGCCCTAGCTAAAAATCACAAAAGGGGGCAATGCGGCTTGTGTTGGCCCACTCGATCTTTGCCAAAAATAGAAACAATTTTCTCTCTCCTCTCTCTCTCTGTCTACCATGGTACCATCTGTCTCGAACGGTTTTGTATTTTTCCACTCTCCGAATCCCACCTCTCTCTCTCTCTCTCTCTCTAAATCCCTCTCTCTGTGCGTGCTCTGCTATGCTGCGCCGGATGTGATAACGGGATGGGAATGAACCGTGGGCTTTTTGGACATTTTGATCCATTTCGCGCCTCAAAGAAACAAGACTAATAATATAAGCCTATAAGGTAATTGATATTTAATAAGATAACGAATTTAATTGGTTAAACTAATTTTTTCTAATTTTCTAATCAATTGTAGGTCAAAATGAATAGTGCGATTGAATTAGCGGTCCTCTTTGGGTTAGATGAACACAATTGTGGGTCCTACTCGATTCTAAGCAAATTGAGATTTTGATTGTTGCCATTTGATAATCATGAGCGGTGGTGATGTGATACAATATGGATAGCTTCATATTTATCATTGACCGTAGAGGTGCATAGAAGTGGATCTTTTCATTGACAAGTTAAATATCGATACTTTTTAGATATTTATAAATATTTACTCCGTACTTGATACTTTTTGAAAGTATTTATAGTTATAAAATATATTTTTTAATTTCTAATACATTTTTAATAAATTTGATTATTAAAATATAATTTTTTCAACACTAATAACATAGTATAATTATTTTTCAAATAAATAAAATTTATTAAGTAATAACTAGAAAAACTTATTTTATATGTTACAAGGGGAACTCTTATGTTATAATAACTAGTTAGATTCATAATATTACACGAAATTAATAAAAAATTGTAAAAATTATTTTTTTATTTTTATTTTTATTTTATGTCTATCCCGTTGTATTAATATTTTTAATTGTTTTTAAATTTATCCTATCACCTTGTAAAATAAGCCTCAATTCATTTTTTATTATAATAATAATAATACGTTACCTATTTAGCCAAATTGGATAAGGTTTCCTTCTTCCGCCCTAGGATGCCTGCGCAATTGGGTTGGGTGCGTCGCCTAGTCTCTCCCAAGGCAAATTGGATAAGGCTAATAAAATAGGTCAATATCATTGTTCTTAAAAAAGAAACATAAATTATTAATTAATTAATTCACCCTATTTTTTAAATAAAATGACAACTTTCAGTAGTGTATTTATTCATAAAGACACTAACCATTAATGATTAAACCGAGATAATACTTCATCATAAAATAAATATATATAGACATATATATACATATATGTGTATATATAGAATTGAGTTTGCTTCCAAAACGTATACTGCCAAATAACACTTTCTTGTTTATTTTCTCAAAGTAGTAATTTTAGTGATCAATAGCATGTGCCTATAATAAAGTTATTAATTAAAATACTTGTAATTTATAATTTCACTTAAAAATGATTCATATCCTTACACAGTAAATGAATGAATATGTGCGTATGAAATTATTCCCCTATCATAACCTCCTTTTTCGTGTTGTACCAAAATCAGGGACGAACTTATGTACTGACATTCTCCTTAATTATATCATGTACCTCAAATTTTGTTAATATTATAATAATACCCTATGATAAAACATTCTATACATTATGGTTGCCCCCACTAAAATTTTCTCATTTATATAACATTTCCAAATATTTTTTAAAATATATTAGCTTGATAATAATCAAGATGGAAATAATTACCTAAGAATTAACTGAAATGAAAGTATGAGAAATTATTAATTAAAATATCAATTAATATCAATTTTTTATTATGGTATTATGAAATTCTTTTATTTTTTTGTGTTAATTGCCACCCCTGTAAAAAAATATATATATGGTATATCCATTTACCAAAATACAAGTAGCTAGATGCATGTAAGAATATAGGGTTTTATCTAATTATTGCACTGACTACTTATTAGTTTGATGTATTTTTAATTGTGTGATCCATGTAACAAAAATTAGGCTAGAAGATGCAAAGAATATATATTTATATTGAACGAAATGAATAGTCGAATGCTATATATTTTTATTAGATACAACACGTTACGACTGCACTAAGATAAGGGTGGCCACGGATCGAATTGGATTAGACATCAATCCTAATTCAATCTACTCCCAACGAATTAGATAACGGATCGAATTGGATTAGACATCAATCCTAATTCAATCTACTCCCAACGAATTAGATAACGGATCGAATCAGACTGGATCGTGTAATAACATTGGATGATCCATAGATTGAATTTTATCTAAATTATCCATTATTATTCTTATAGTTAATATTATTTATCTTTTAACCATAAGCCCATAGATAAAATTTTAATTTATTAATATTAATTTATATATTTAAATAATTGTTAACTATCCTTATAGTCCATTAAATTATCATTAACTAATTAATATACTCTTTGAAAATATATACTACTTCTGTTCCAAAATAGATGTTTTTTTTTTGGAAGAGTCATTGGATCGGATTCGCGGATTCTTCATCAGTATTAATATATATGAAAAAGACACATATATGTGTGTGTATATATATATATTTATCTTACAGACAAGAAGCGTTAAAAGTTATATTAGTAAATACAGAGACTCATTGGACATGATTTACTATTCCCCATCAGTATTAATATATATATAAAAAAGACATATATATCTGTTTATATTTATAAAGTAAAAAGTGTTACAAGTTAGATTAGTAGATGTAGATAATAAATATCTGACACTTTAAAAAGTACTGAGAGTTAGATTATTAAATACAAATAGTCTACTCAGACCACTTCAAAATTCACTCAAAATAATAACAAACTAGACTGTAGAAGCATCTTATATATATATATATATATACATGAAAAAAGGCATATTCTCCAACTCATTTTTCGTGCTGATTAACATTATGTTGACAATGACATGATTATCTACATGATTGCTATGGATAATGACATCTACAACTACTTTGTTTCCATAAGTTAACTTATAACGTTTGACCGTTTTATGGGTATATTTGTATAATTGGCATATTCTAATTTATATAACACGCGTCAGGAAAGAGTCTTATTAAGGATGAGAGCAATACTAAAAATAATTAAGCGACACGTCAATCTTCTATCTACCGTCGTTTTGGTCGGTGAACTGGACTGTCCTTTTGTGTTATAATAATAATATGTGCAAATAATAATTATTGTGAAGCGGCTTCATGGGCTTGGCCTCAAGCGTCAAGAAGAGGTAACCCTTCCCAAATTTTCTGTAATTTAACTCCAACAACTCAAATTATAAACTTCATTTTCTGTAATTTTATATTTGAGAAATGATACAACTGCCGACCTAATTTTCCGATTTATCCTCCGAATCCTAGGTGACTAGACCATATCAGACACAAAAAATCACAGCTCTTTCTCTCTCCACGATTCCTTCTCAAGCTCTCATCTCAAGCTAGGTGAGATGGTTCGTCGGCGACACAAAAAAATCACAGCTCTTTCTCTCTCCACGATTCCCCTCTCAAGCTAGGCGGGATGGTTCGGCAGCCGGCGAGCAAAAGGACTCTAGGCAGTGAACTGCGGCGTTGAGGAAGAAATGCAGTGGTGGCTCGGAACGGCGGTAGAAATGAATTGCCATGCATGACTTCAAGATGGCTACGACAGTGCCTGGCGAGACGGATCCGGCTTTGGCGATTGCGGCTTGTGCACGCCGAGGTGGAGATGGGCTGGCTGTGACGGTCTCGAACTCGAAAGAACCAAGTCAAATAGTGCGTGCGATTGGTGAGAGCTCTTCGCCGGAAAAACCAGTTTGGGGCTGATCGTCGGCGAGTGGGTCAATTTCTAGGGGTAAGCCGCCACGCTCGAGGAGGGGTGGCTCGACCGAGGAGACTTGGCAGCGAGCTTACGGCAGCTTAGATGGATAGCTTGGACGATGGTGAGGACAGGCTCGCGGTGGGCAACGGGCTGGTTCGGCCCGGCGGCGGCAGTGAACAGCCCGGTAGTGGCGATGGCAGTGAGCAGACGGTGGAGGAACTAGATTGGGCCATCATCAGTCTCCATCGACTTCTTCTAGATGGAGCTTCGATCTGGCGACGGCTTGGCCCGTGAAGTCGACGACAAAGGAAAAGGAAATCACTTGGGACCGACGTTGTGGTCTTGGGGTTTAAAGCTTCGGATCAGGCAAAACTGGGTTGGATTTGTTGTGCGATGTTGTTATCGTGAACGGTTATTTGATGCGGTGAAGTTTCCGGCGGCGCCTCTAAGCAACTCAGAGACGAAATTCTTGGTTGGATGATGATTGGAATTTGATCTCTTTTCTCATACTTAATCTTCATGTACCGGTGCAGAAAGCCAGCGATGGTAGAAACAAAGGGGGAATCGTGGAGAGGGAATGAAGAGAGGGAGAGAGCAGTGTTTTTTTTGTTGCTGACTTGGCCTGGCCACCTAGGATTCGGAGGATAAATCGGAGGATTAAGTCGGCAGATGTATCATTTTTCTTTATATTAATATACATGTGTGTATTATGTATATATATATAAATCTCTCTTTCTCTCTCCCTCTCTACTTGTTTTTCTCC
Organism: Cornus florida; assembly: GCF_030987335.1. Classification (NCBI taxonomy): domain Eukaryota; kingdom Viridiplantae; phylum Streptophyta; class Magnoliopsida; order Cornales; family Cornaceae; genus Cornus; species Cornus florida. The sequence continues at coordinate 31,098,254 of NW_026775572.1, forward strand.
ATCCATCCCTCCCTCTATATATGTTACATGATCTCTCTCCCCCTCTAAACTAAGACTTAGAAATTTGAAGGTTTCAATTCTATCTCTCACTCTTACGCTACGACATTATGCTCAAATTCGATTTATAAAATTGAGTTTTTCAAAAAGAGTTGGCCCGAGACTCAGAGTTGAGTTGGGTTAGAGTTGAAGATTTTATATTTCGAAAATTAAGTCCTCAATCTGCCCAAGTTTCAAACATAATATTTAAAAAGAACAATACTTAGAGGAACTCACTCATTACCCCTATGCTATGTTTGGTATGCAGGAATGGAATAGAATGGAATGCAAGTGGGAATGGAATGGAATGGAATTGTCATTCTCATTCTATTGTTTGGTTGTAAATATGAAATGTGTAGGAATGGAATGATAATAACCATTCTAGTGTTTGGTTGGACCAATTTAAAATTTAGAATGGAATAAATTAAAAATTGAATTCTCCAAAATATCCCTCTTAGTAACAAATAAATTAAATTAACAAAATGAGATTCTCTAATAATTTTTTAAAAATAAATGGTGGCAGTGGCGGTGGTGGTGGAGGAAAGCGGTGGTGGTGTTTTAAGGCGGCGACAGCAATGGTGGAAGGCGGTGGAAAGCGGCGTTAGTGACAGTGGCAGTAGTGTGGTAGTGGTGATGGAAGGAGATAATGGTGTAGGTAATGGTGGTGGAAGCCAATGGAAGTAACTGTGGTGGTGGTGGTGGTGGAAGGTAGTAGAGGTGACGGTGGTGACGATGGTGGTGGTGGAAGGTAGAGGCGGCGGTGGTGGTGGAAGGCGATGGTGGTGGTGGAAGGTGGTGGCGCGCAGTAGCGGTGGTGGGGGAGGAAAATTATGGGGGTGGTGGTGGTGGAAGGCGATGACGGTGGTGGTGGCAGTACGTGGTGGTGATGGAAAGTGGTGAGCGATCGATGGTGAAAGTCGGTGCCGGTGGTGGTGGTGGAAGGCGGTGGTAGTGGTGGTGAAAGGTGGAGGTGGTTGTGGTGATTTTTTGGACTTAGAACGTAAGGGTTTTTTGAGAAATTTATTTTTTAAAAAAAATTACTTGAGAATGGAATGACGATTCCATAGGTTTAGTTGTGAAATGGATTTTTATTCCAATGGAATGGTCTTTCCCGCTTTAAATTACATACCAAACAATAGAATGGTTAGAATGGGCATTCCATTCCTGCACACCAAACACATCACTAGTGCCTTCATTTTTTTTTCTTTCAACTTTTTAAATTAATATTTAAAGGCGTTGTGTCATAATTAAAGGATATGTATGTGTGATTTGACCATATTGACGAGAGTAAAAGAATAGATATTATTATTATTATTATTTTTAATGTCTAAAATTCAAAACGAATATATGTCATTTTATGCCGTCTGTCACGTTTTACCATTGTGGACACGAACATTGTTCATTTAGAAGAAAAGAAATCCTCGTATGTTCTTCAAACAGTAAATAGACATTAACATAATTTCTTCAAAATACTTTAATTTATAAAAATTAACTTTTAATAAAGGTTTGTGGCAAAAAAGAGAGAAGAAAAAGTTAGAGGTAAAGATTTTTTTGGCCTTGTCCTGTGAAAAGTTGTTGATATTTATGTGTGGCCTTATATAACTGTGTAAACACGTTTTTTAGAAAAATCTTAAATATCAAGAGTTGAGTGAGCAAAATAAACAATATCTAAGTCAGGTGAAGCGAGACAGAGTAAAGCTTTTAGCCTATGTTATAGAATCTTCTACATTTTATTCGAGAGATAAAAGAGTTGCTATTGGATACATCCTTTATTAGTAAGTGGGGCTTGAAATGGAGCGATTTTAACCTAATTTTTTTTATCCAATTTGAAGTCTATTTTAACAGATTAATATTTAATTCTGAATCAAATATCAAAGCATAAATCAAACTTTAAAAAGTCACGAGTCTATCTAGATTTAAGAACTTTTAAAATGAATCAGACTTTATTTGTGATCTTACTCAATTCAAGTATTTTTTACTTTATCAAAATCATATTTAAAACTATATCGTAGAATGTGGATCATACCCATAAGATCAAAGTATGATTTGATAAGCTACGATTGTGCCCATAATTTTGTTTAACCCACTTATTTGAGTTTGACAATCTCTAGATTGGTTGGAAAAAATAAAAAGGTTAACTTATTTTTAAACTACCATTTTTTTATTTATTTTTATATATATTTAGCCCCTCCAAAAAAATACCCTTTCGTTTTAATCAGAGTTTATTTATTTATTAAGAAAATTAGATATTATAAGACATTTTTCAAATAAATAAAGTGCAAATAACGTGCCATGCACAGAGTAACTAAACTCATTATATTAAAAACTAAAAATAACAAAAGAGAGTTTAGGGCAAATGTAAAATCGTAATAATTGCATAAAAAGAGTGAATACCACTAGTTAATAATATCTAGTACTATATATTTTTCTCTCTTCATAATTATTTTCAATTTTACAATAAAAAATTAAAAATTGTTATTTAGTTAACATCACTCCATGTAACCCTTTCTTTAGAACATTAGTAAATAGCTCTTTACTTGAAACAAAATTAATAGTTATATTCGGTGGGAATGGTAGAAGAGAGGTGGAAAGAAAATAAGAAGGGAGAAACAAATTTCATTCATTCGATAGAGATGATATAAAGAAATAAAAGATTATAGGAACCTTCACAAATTTTCATCATTTCAAATATGAGCGGAAGATATGAGACAACACAATTGAGCCTATTATAAAAATTTTAAATTCGTACATCACTGTTCATAAATATTTAATAAATTTCATAAATAAAGTAATGCATGAGTTTAATAGTAAAAATAACTTTAAAATTTTATTTTTTATTTTTTATTTTATTAAAATCAAATTAAATTGTTAATTTTTTCATTTTCTTCCATTAAATCGGATTAAAAGAAAAAAAAATTTAATCTCTTTTTCACCGATATCTCGTTCAATTTTTTTCCTAAAAGTATTTTTTCGATCAGCACCTACCATTTAGACTTCCTGTTGGTTAATTTGATAAAGAAACTATTGCATGAAGTTAAGTGTAGTGGCCCACTAGGGCCACACCTCTTCCCCATGATTAGGAACTCAATCTTTCATTTGATTTTTTTATTTTTAATTTAAAAGGAGAAAGATAAATCATTTGTACACTGACCCTTCGTGGTTCTTTTGTTTAGAGACTCAATTTTTTAAGTAAACATGACGTGTCTATGGTATATACTCATTACTATATATATATATTACACTATTAATTTTAATCATCCTCGTACTTTCATGGTAAGATGTCAAGAGTTATTAGATGAGAGGAAAAGGGTGAACATGAAAGCGACCTAACTGTTATAAAAAAAAAAAAAAAAAATGCAAGATTATTCTAATATTAATAATACAATGATTTAATTTATATATTTCTAAAAAAGATGTTCTGTTTAAAAACTCGTTGTGAGTAATGATTCTTCAAAAAGAATATATAACTTGAGATGGAGGTAATATTATTTTTTATAAAATTTATATTAATTAAAAAAATAAAAATCTTGAGAAGTGTCAACAGATTTTAGAAAAGCGGATATTGACTAAAAACATTTTAAAGATGGAAAATATGGCATAAAAGTGTTGATCAAGACAGAGTTAGGATTTCAAGGGATGTTGTATACTTTATTAAAAAAGAAACATGAATTGTCTATAGTCTATGCTCATTACTCTATTATATATATATTTGTATATATATATTGCACTATTAATTTTAATCATCTTTATAATTAGGGTGCGTTTAGTAACATTTTCGTTTTTTGTTTTTGCAGTCGTAAAAAAACAGAAATATATTTTTGTTTTTCGAAGTAAAAATAGAAAACAAAAATAACGTTTAGTAACCTTTGTTGTTGTCACAATTTTAATAACAAAAAACAAAAAACAGTGTTTAGTAAAACATTTGTTACAAAATTTTTTTTTTTTTTTGGGAAACTTTTTAAATTTATTTTTTCATCCATCTATCAAAATCTAACTTTCAATCACAATAAAAGACATAATCTAAAAAGGGGAAAAAAAAAAAATATATATATATATATATATATATATATATATATATATATATATATATATAGGGCAAGATAAGCCTACAATTGTATAATATATATATATATATATATATAGAACATAAAAATAAATTTTATAAATACATATATATTAACAAAAAATCTGAAAACAAATCAAAACCAATACATGTATAACAATTAGAAAAAGGAAAAAAAAAATTACAGGGCATACAGTTGTATAATGTATATATATAGAATATAAAAATAAATTTTGTATAATGTATATATATATAATATAAAAAAAGATTTTGTATAATGTATATATATAGAATATAAAAGTACTAATGGAGTAATGTTAGTGGTTGTGTATTAATGAAAAAATAATGTCAGTTGTTAAGTAAAAAACGAGGGAAATAGTAGTGAAAACGTTTCCTCTACTATAATGAAAAAACACAAGAAACATCATTTTAATGTTTTCTCTCCTATGTTATAGTAAAAAAACACAGGAAACATCATTTTGATGTTTTTTCTTTCTTTCATAAAAATGAGAAATGTTTTTCATTAAGAGGAAATAAAAACAAATTACTAAACATGATTTTTGTATTTGTTTCTCCTTTTTAAGAATTGACAACAAAAAACAAAAAATGTTTTGAGTTACTTAAGACACCCTTATATACTCATATTTGTTATGATAAGATGTCAAGTGGTATTAGATGAGAGGAAATGGGTGAACATGTGAGCAACCTGCCTGTTCTAACAATACGATGCAAGATACTTGAGAGATCGCAGCATGAAACCTATCAACCTGAAGAACCCAACTATCCTAAAGAACCCAACCAACAAGCAAGATTCAACATCTGTGCAAGCTCCACCATTAGTGACTAACCCAATTCCTAATCATCTAAAACCACCATTCAACCAACCACAGGACCATCACTCACCACAAAAAACTATAGTGCAGAAACTCAACACACACGATGCGCATACTATTGAAGTCTACCCCCCTCCCATCCCACCTTATCACAATGGGAAAGTCTCATCTCACTTCCCTTCACCCGCTACAAAACCCATCAGGCTACTTACCTCTACCTCTAACTTCCTTTCCAATAATCAGAAGTCACAGCAGTTTAATAATTCTCCATCAGCTAAGCATGCCACATTTCCAAACTCAATTCCACTTCACCACATGCCCCCTCATACTAAACCCCCTAGAAACTATCAAACAACCAAGAAAACAAACAAACCACCTATAATTCCAAGAAAGGCAAACTCAGCAACCCATAATTACCCACCCAAGAACTTCAACCCTCTGCTATATAACTCCCCAGGCCATCAAATTGAAAGGTTGTAAGAACAGATTGAATGGTCTGAAGAGAACCTGGGGAAATCGATGAACATGCACTATGAAAAGAACAAGATCATTTCAGAACTGAGAGCAGAAATAGTAAAGCTTAAAGAAGATAAGTCTCAGGCACATCCACTTGCTGTCTCTACAATCAGCACCATCAAGGCCACAACAGCTCCAACGGTTCATTCTCCTCTACTCCCAACAACTACAACCACAAGGTCTCCCTCACCAACAGAACAACAACCACAGCTTGTAAGCTCCACCACCACCATGCCTCCCACGGCAGCAGAGACACCATCACTGAAGGCTCCAGGTTCGAACTCAAATTCAAATTTGAATTTCAAATCCTTAGGACTGGTCAATTCTCCTCTACAGGCACCAACATTACATATTTCCCAAAGAGGTAATAATAAGACATCCTTTCCACATGACCTCAACCCAAAAACCAATACTTTCCCTACAAAGATAGTCCAAAACAAGCAACATGCTTTACCAACAGATAACACAGATACTTTACCCTTACATGCGTTACCTATTGACAACACAGGCATTGTATCAGCTTAACCACTCCCTACTACTCACACCAACCGACATTCTGTAACTCAATTAAACCACATCCACTAACCCCAGGTAATGACTTGGTCAAACGTAGTGCAACAAGGTACCAACAAAATGAAGTTTGAATTCATTGCTCCACCATCTGATAGCTCAAATGTGATTGAGCCACCTAAAGAAGTTGTTGATGAGGGACTAAAATTTTGGTGCTCCTACCACTTGGTTGGTTTTTCAATCCAAAAGAAACTTCCTTTCAAGGTGGTGCAGACTGCTGTAACTAAACTGTAGAAATCATTTGGCTTAACCAATACCATCCAAGGGGAGAACAACACTTTCATCTTCAGATTCAGGAGCCCCATAGAGGTTGACACTGTTTTGTCTCATGGTCCATGGTCATTAGCTGGTCACCCCTTTTCATTAATGAAATGGAACCAACTAAACCAATCACATCCAACTCACTTAGGCAGTATGCCAATTTGGACCAAATTTTACAATATACCACCTAACTATTGGACTGCCAAGGGCCTAAGTCATATTGCAAGTGCTGTTGGAGAGCCATTGTATGCTGATGAAGCCACTGAAGCAATAACAAAGCTGAAGTACGCCATGCATCAAATTGGATCTGAACAAGCCACTTAAGCATGAGATACAACTCAAAATGGATGACTTGTCCATCGTGGATATCAGAATTGAATATCAATGGCTACCAAAGCTCTGTGGGAAATGCAGGCAACTCAACCATTCAGATGCCAACTGCCCCCTCAATTACATTAACCCCACTCATGGAAAAAGGGACAACAACTATCCCATGTACAACCAGCCCTCACAAAAAGGACTACAGCCCTGCAGTCCAACCAAATTTTGGATGGATAACAGTGAGAAAGAAGAGGAACAAGGGCACAATCATGGTTACTAAACCCTCCACACCAGCCACAAATAATCCCTCAAACCAATTTTCACCATTACATTACCAAGTACCAGACACCAACCACACAAATACAACAAATAACCTCAACTCACCATCACCATCAAAACAAACCCCATCCTCAAACAATACAATTGTCAGCAACTCCATTTCAGATTCCCAGTCCTATATTTCATCCCCTCTATCACCACACTCCCCCCTATGCAGTAAAAGACTTAATTTATCCCCATCAACAACCATAACTCCCTCCTCTAACAAGCATACCACATCCAACATGCCAGTTCCGCAAGGCTTATTACCAATTACAGCTCCCCAAAATAAGAAGTCTGGGATGTCCAAGTTTTTCATGCCTTAACCTGAGGGATGCAAAAAGGCTACTGCAACAACAGTTTCAGCCAAGTGGACCATATCCTCCTCATTTCAGCCAATATCTTCACTCAGTGATCCTGGTTGTAGCAACCAGCCAGTTGATAAAAGGAACATGACAGCAAGAAGCTTGAAGAAAATTGCAAGGATGAAAGACAACACCAAATTTGGGTTGATGTTGGAGGGTTATTCAGCTAACTCAAAGCATCTTGGAGGTTATTTCTCTCCACCTTTCCCATGATTTCTCTCCTCACTTGGAATATTAGAGGGTTAAACCAACCCTCTAAACAATCAAAGATTAAGAAATTAATCTCTGACAAAAAACTTGACATAGTGTCCATTGTGGAGACTAAGGTGGCTAAGTTGAATGTGGCAGCTATCCACAGATTTATAGCTCCTAATTGGTCTATTACAGACAACTATTCTTTCTTTGAACTAGGAAGAATATGGATTATCTGGAACCCAAGCAATGTTTCTCTCTCAGTCATGAACTGTAATAGACAAGTAATCCATTGCCCCATCTCAATTATTGGCCAAAATACCTCATTTTTCACTATTTTCATCTATGCTGCTAATTGTGCCAATGAAAGGCAGATACTATGAGATGATACAATCCACCATTCAACCATCTTTGTAGATTCTCCATGGTTGTTAATGGGGGATTTCAATGTCATTCCCAATATAGGAGAGAAATTTGGTGGTTCAAGGAAATGGTCTTCTGCAATGACAGAGTTCAATGAGTGTCTTCAATCTGCTGAATTGGAGGACCTAAAATTCAGTGGTATTCTCTATTCTTGGTCCAACAAAAGTATGGGAGAAGCTTGTATTGCAAAGAAACTCGATAGGGCTTTGGTTAACCAAAGGTGGACATCCACATTTCAATTATCAGATTGCAAGTTCCTCATTCCAGGCATTTCTGATCATAGCCCTATCTTGGTTACAGTTGACCTCAATTCACCAAAAAGGTAAGTACCTTTTAGGTTCTTCAATACATGGACCACTCAGCATGATTTCCACTCCTCAGTTCAAAAGGTTTGGAATACTTACATCAAAGGAACTGCAATGTTCCAAGTTGTCCAAAAGCTCAAGTTACTAAAACCTATCCTAAAAACTTCTTGTGCTAGAGAATCTACAGACTTAAAGTAAAAAATGCATGCTGTGCAACTGCAACTCTAAGCCTGTCAAATAGACCTTGATGCAGCACCTGGTGACACCTTTCTCAGAGGACTTGAAAGGGCTTTAACAACAGATTTCTTGAGATTGGGGAGACTACAAGAGGATACTCTAAGGCAGAAGTCAAGAATAACATGGCTGAAACTTGGGGACTGTAACTCATCTTATTTCCACAGGTCAATCACATCCAGAAATAACAGGAAGAAGATAATTTCCCTCATTTTGGATGATGGCCAAACAACTCATGACTCGGAGGTGATTAAACTGCAAGTTGTAAACCATTTTCAATCCTTACTTGGTCACTGTCCCCCTACTACCCACCATATCACTGACCTATCACCATTTATCACCAAAGAAGTTCCATCCAATCTACATTCTTACCTTGAAGACATGCCAACCATTTTGGAAATACAAACTTGCATGATGAAACTAAATAAGGACAGAGCTCCTGGTCGAGATGGCTATAATGCCTTATTTTTCCAAAAAGCTTGGGACATTGTGGGTAGGTCTGTTATAAAGGCCATCGCAGAATTTTTCAGAAATGGTAAGTTACTTGCAGAGGCAAACAACACCTATATTGCCTTGGTTCCAAAATGCCAAAACCCTACAACAGTTTATGACTACAGGCCTATCTCTTGTGTCGATACCTTATACAAGTGCATTTCTAAACTACTTGCAACAAGATTGCAGTCCACTTTGCCTTACCTCATTGACCAATCACAGTTAGCATTTGTCCATGGAAGGACGATTACAGACCCTATACTTCTGGCCTATGAGCTACTAAGAGGGTATCACAAGCATGGAAGACCAGCAAGATGTGCAATCAAGGTGGATCTCAAGAAGGCATTTGACTCAGTGAAGTGGGATTTCATAATAAGTTGCCTTTCTTTACACAAATATCCTTCAAAATTTATTTCCCTCATCAAGGCATGCATCTCTTCTCCCTCATTTACAATAGCTCTAAATGGCGAGTTCCAAGGCTTTTTCAAAGGTAAAAGAGGTCTGAGGCAAGGGGATCCCATTTCCCCATTCCTGTTTGTCATTCTTATGGATGTTTTTTTCCTCAATTGTCAGCAATTATGTGGGAAGGGTGTCCTTTTTCAAGTTCCATTGGAGGTGCAGTGAACACAAAATCACCCACTTGTCCTATGCAGATGATCTGTTACTATTTTGCCATGGAGATATCACTTCAGTCTCAGTCCTTAAATCAGCACTCGATCTTTTTTGCTCTATGTCAGGCCTAGACATCAACCTATCAAAAAGTGAGGTATACTTCTCTGGGGTTAATGACCACACACAGCATCAAATCTCTACACTGCTTGATATTCATCCAGGCACACTGTGATACCCCTTGATTCTAGAGCCACGGGTGATCAAGTCCGGGCACAGATCCGAAGAATACCAGACAATCAATATATAAACAAGCAGGAATAAAACTGAATTAAGAATAAAATAATGATATGCTGAAAAGAATTCTAATTGTAAAACCTCCTCCAAAAATAAAAGTTTTAATATAAACTAACTTTCCAATCCGTACAACTCGGGAATCCAACTAGTGGACCCCTAATAATCTCAACTGATAAAACTTTACAGAATAAAATCCAAAACTAAAACCAGAAAGAAAAATCCTATTTAGTCGGAAGAGTGAGTGACTGTATCTGCATCACCACGATCAAACCCTAAGCCTGGTACTCACGAACACCTGAAAAATAAAGGTGGGTCAGGCCCACATGCAAGTTCCATCCTACTACAATCCGTACATAAACCCGATACGCAGATACATCCTAGATAGCTCAACAATAGCTACAATAGTCCATAGATATATAAATACACACTATAGGATGCTCACTAGCCTATAACATAGTTCAGCCTGGGTAGAAGGTGACCTATAAAACACGCTTTTCAGCGGCCAAGTACCTAGACCTACCAGGGAACATTTGCTATATCTAGCTACTCAACCTTTGCGATATACGCACCCTAACCGTGATCAGGAGACTCAAGCTCGTATCACAGTACCATAAATATATATATAAATTCTTTCCTAATGCCGAAAGATAAAACAAGCATCCATTATGTTGTTCAACTGTTTTAGTTGACAGGACATGTATCTATGTAGGAGTTAACTATTTTAGTTAATCCATTCTGTATGTAAGAAGGGGTAGGACTTAGCTTTTTGATCTAATCCATCCCTGATATGTCACCGTCCCATACCGGTACATATAATGCAAATGATCCATAAACGATGCACATTCATTAGAACATCAAATAAATCCAGAAACCAGCATAATAGAAAACAGATATTATTAAGATCCTATTATGCATCCAGTATATGATTATAATCATTAATCCTCCAAATAAATTGTTAAAGTATTGATAAACAATTTATATTATCCACATCCATACAATTGATAAAACAGAAGTTAAACAGTTCATCAATTAACATCCATAACCTGTTATAATGATCAGCCAGAAATATGAACTAAATACATTATACTAGATATCCCAAACCATCCTCTCATATTATATTATTTAAATTGCCAAAACAAAGACAAGTAATGAAACCTCCACAATCCTTAACAGCATGAAAGTTAGCATTTACACCACATGACGTCCCTTTGATCCTCCACTCCAAAACCTGTGCCTGATATAATATGACACTCTGAATTCCAAACTGCTCATTATATGAAACTCCAACAGTATTCCCCTACTAGTCCATTTAGTTCGCTAAACCAAAACTAGCAACTAAAATTCCTACCACTCCTGACAGCATGCCATTTAATATCTAAGTTAATACTGTCTATGCCCATATCCTACACCGAACTTTCTGGCCTCCATTAAAGTATATAAATAATTTATATAACATACCAAAAGTAATTCGATACCAGTCAGTTTAAGTTATTAAAACAAACTTATTAACTTAAACATTCATCCTTCCTTGACAGCATGCCTATTCCACGTTTCTGTTTCCTGATACCCCTTAAGATTAGCACCCTAGCATAAACCAACTATTTAAGGGTCTTAATAGGTTAATTTTAACATATTTGAAACCCCCTTTAATTTTCAATATTTGTGTTTAACCCCAAAACTCCGGAAAAATTGCAGAAAACACCCCGTAGGGGTTTTTTTCCCATGGGAGCCGGCTCCCCTTTATTGGAGCCGGCTCCTAGGCTTCTAGAGCCGGCTCCCCCTCATGGAGAGCCGGCTCTCTCTTCATGGGAGCCGGCTCCCACCATTTAGGAGCCGGCTCTCACCCCTGAGAGCCCCTCTCTGCTTCACCGCTTCGTCTTCGCTTCCGGCAGAAGTTCCAACTGTCTGTCCTAAGTTTCTTAAGGATTTTAAGAGTTCAATTTAAGCCCTAATACTCCTAGAAACTCCTTTGATTTCCCTAAGAATAGTTTGGCAAAAATCTAATTTGAAGACAAAAACAGTTTATGCAAACAACCAATTCAGTTCTTCTTCACTTCCGGCGAAGTACAGTGTCATATCCCAAACTTTTGTAGCATTCTTTGGATTATATTTAAGTTCTTATAGTCCTAGAACCTCTCATACTCCAGTGTAAATCAAACGACATAAATTAAACTCACAACAGAATAGTTTAAGGAACAACAGGTTTAAACTTTAAAAACACAGAACAGATTTCAGAAATCATCTAGCAATGCATAAAATCCGTTTTTAATAGTTTAATTAAGTTCCTGGAGTCTATCTAAGATGCACAGAACACAAGTTTATGGGGAAAGAGATAGTCTGAAACTTGCCTTTAGGTTTCGGTTTGAAACCTTTCAACGCCGTTGCTAACTAGTCCGACGAACTGTAGACTACCGGCAACTCTCCTACTGCTCCAGTTCTATCTCAGCATCAACCTCTTCCTTCCTCTGTGGTACACCTTTAGTCCATAGATGAAAGCTTAATTGATTCTCTCTGTGTCCCTCTGTGTTTTTCCCCTCAAACCTCTCTGTTTCTCTCTTCTCTAGTTTCCCTCTGTTTACCTCTCCAGATTATTACGTGAAAAGGGTGTCTTGCAGACAAATATTTTTCTATATATATAGACTTATGCAAAAAAACCCTAATCCTAATTCCAGCCCAAGTATAAGTCGGCCAACCAAAATACTTAACACCAAAACCCTAAACGTAAATATAAGTACAACCATATAACTTAAATCAAATAAGTCACACAAACCATTTAAAAACACGTAATAATAAAAAAAATACCAATTAATCAAATAAATAAAATAAATCCCAATTGCACGTAATTAAGTTAAAATAAATAAACAACATAAAACAAATACACAATACCAATTCTAAACAAGTAAGACAATTAACCACTTAGCCAGATAAATCATATTTAAATGCACACAAAACAAATAATCAATTTATCAATTAAAAATGCACATAAATAATTAATTAAATTTCCATTATATCCTTTTTAAAATCAGGGGTATTACACACACTACCAGTGAGATATTTAGGGGTGCCATTGATCTCTACAAACTTAAAGACTGAACATTGCAGCCTGTTGGTAAGCAGAATTACCCACAGAATCACTAACTGGACTTCCAGATCTCTCTCATATGCAGGTAGACTCCAATTGATAAATTCAGTACTGGTATCAACACAGAACTACTGGTGCAACATCTTCATCCTGCCAAAGGGAGCCATTGATGAACTCAACAAGATTTTTAGGAGATTTTTGTGGTCAGGGCCAGAAATGAAATCTTCTAGTTCTAAGGTAGCTTGGAGTAAAGTGTGTTGTCCTAAGACCACAGGTGGTCTGGGGATCCCCAATTTGGAGATTGCGAACAAGGCTGGAATTATTAGATTCATTTGGGACCTCTTCAATGTTTACACAAACAGACTGTGGGTTAGGTGGTGCCACTCTTATCTCCTGAAGTCTAGGAACCTATGGACATTGAACTACCCTCAGCCATGCTCTTGGAGTTGGAGGAAAATCCTCCAACTAAGGCACCTTGCTAGACCACTCATAAAGCACTCTATAGGCAATGGTGCTACAACATCCTTTTGGTGGGACAATTGGGCTCCTGGGGGTCCTTTAAGTTCAAGATTTCCAGTTGATTTACTCACTGCAGCTGGCTTCAATGGTGCAACAACTGTGGATTCTTTCATTGTCAACAACAAATGGTCATTCCCTGTCTCTCTCACTGGTTCAATACCGGAATTGCTCTCAATACCTAATCCATGCTCTTCTAGAAATGACAGTTTGAAGTGGACAGCTTCACCAAATGGCACCTATTCATTCAGACATACTGTGGCACGTATGGTTGGTGACCTTCCTATTGTCCCTTGGTACAACCTTGTTTGGCAATCCCCAACCATACCAAGAATGAAATTCAATCTCTGGCTGGCTGCTCAATGCAAACTTCCAACACTCGACAGCAAATTTACGGCTAAACACCATAACATTTGCCCACTTTGCAACATATCAAGTGAGTCACATGATCATTTATTTTTTAATTGAACCTTCACTTCCCCTCTATGGCGTTTTATCAAATACAAGAGCAACATTCACACTGCGATTACTAATTAGGAGAATCTTGTATCGTGGATTAGTACCGAATGGAAAGCAAAAACTCCTACTAACCTACACAGGAAATTATGCTTATCTGCTTTGGTATCTCATACCTGGGAAGAGAGAAATGCTAGAATTTTCAAAGGCCACAAATCTTCACAGAGAGTTGTCTGTGTAAAAGTTTGCTCCATAATAGTGAGTATTTTGAAGTTAGGCTGTCTGAGAGAGTGCACTTCAGCGAAATTAATCCTTACGGATTGGAATTTATCCCTTTCATGTTGCAGGCCTCCCCCTTGGCCATCAGATTGAGTCATCAAGGCTTTGCCCCCCTTTGTCTTAACCGGAATGTTTTGTTGCTCACCATTAACTATAGTTAGTGGTAGTTTCTTGCTTTTATGATGGCTGTCCTTGTCTGGGCCGGTTTGTCCTTCATTGGGCCTGTTTCGCAGCCTTAGGCTTGCTTTCATTTTGGGCTAAGCCCTCATTTTGTATACTACCCTCATTAATGGAAATTGCTTAAATTTTTGAAAGAAAAAAAAAAAAAAAAAACAACAACAACAACAACGACCATGCAAGATTATTTTAATATTATTAATACAATGATCTAATTTATATATATTTATATATTATTTTTTTATAAAATTTATATTAATTAAAAATAAATAAATCGCGAGGAGTGTCCATAGATATCAGAAAAGTGGATATTGACTAAAACATTTTAAAGATGGATCCGGCAAAGCTAGTAAACGCCGAAAATTTCATAGTAATTGTGTAATTGACTTTCCCACCAAATAAACAGTCTCCACTTGTGACAGTGACACACTCACCTGGATGGAAACCCCAATCCAGGATACTTCCTAGTAATTCACGCTCAGTGTTCATAGAGTAGATGACATATATACGATTATACATGTATTTGTATGTGTATCTGTGAATGTGTCTATATATATATATATATATATAATGTACTAAATCGACGACTTGGCAGAGAAATTCAAACTCAACCCTGATTTTCAAACCATGGCTTTACGGGTCCATTTGAAGCCGTTGCTTTTTCTCAACCCTAGACGCGTCTCTCTGCAACTTCCTCTCACCTTCTCCATCAAAATACTCGGCAGCGTAGGTACGCGTTAATTCTCTCTCTCCTCCACTTGTTTGATGTTGTTGGATTATTGTATGTTCTTTAGTACATTTCCATCTTCACGCGTTTGTTCCGCTAGTTTATACAGTATTTATTAGTAAAGAATGTCAAAAGTATCAAATGGGTACAATTCACTCAATCTTATTAATTAATTGATTGTGACAAGCCCTATGTGAGTATATTCTTCCTAACTTGGGTGAATCCAAAAATTAATACAAAACACACACCCACACACACACCCACACATATATACGTGTATATGTATGTACTTATGTGTATATTGTATTATGACAGTTAAGGTGATTTTGTTGTTTGGTGTAGTATGGATCCTGAGCTTGACTTTTTGTTTTTTGTTCCTTTCTTTTTTTAGCGCGTTAATTGTAATTCAATTGAAGCTTCCTTGTACTTTCAATGTGACGGGTTACTTCAATGCCTTTATATACAGTTTGAGAGTTGCAGTTTTGGGTTACCTGTGTTTTAGTCTCTGGAGTTTTGTTGTTTTTCAGCTGGTTAATCATTCAGTTATTGGGGTTTTGATGGCTGTGAAGCGGCTCTTTGGCGAGGATGATCTCGGCTCCGACGTTCCGAGCCGGGAATCCAAAAGATTTGCAAGGTGGGTGGTTTAGTAGATTGGGTTTTGTTTTGTGTTTGAATATGTTTATATATATTTTCTAAGAAATGGTTTTAAGCTGGGTGTTGTGATATTTGTGCAGTGTTGTTACAGATGTGATGAAAGGAATTTCAGTACAGGAATTCGCAACAAGGATGGAGCCTTTTTTTCGAAGTTTGGTAGGACGACTCTGTCTACTCGTAGAGTCTAATTCAATCCATTTTCAGTGAATTTTAATTAACATTTCTGCTTTGATCTTGATTAATTAATTAATCAAATGCTTTACTTTTTGTAGCTCTTTCAATTAGTATTATATTTAGTTCAATTCCAGACCTTTGTGCTAAGATTTTTTTATTTATTTTTATTTTAATTATGAATAATAATAAGTTTGGACTGACAAATTAGGTTGTTCTTTGAGTCTTCTATAACTTTGATTGTTAAGTTTGTTGCTTTGTATTTCATTATTTTATTATACTTGGTGTCCGCTCCATAATAGCTCCAAGTTACTACCATGTCAAGACATTAGATTTGTTATGAAGCATTTTGGAATACATGTATCTGGTTAAAATGACTGAAGTAATCATATTTGAACTACTTCGACTTTCAAATTTGTGTTCATTATTTCCTAATCCTTTTGTCTTTGATAGGTGAGGGAGGAGGCTGAACGTGCAATTCTACGCTTTCATCACTCCTCTTCAAGGTTAGTTCTTGGTGCCAATTATTCTTTTTGCAATCTTTCCAGATAATATCAGTGTCCAATGGTTCTTCTTGTTAGATGCTTTAAGCATTACGAGATTTTCGATCAAATCAAATTTGATTTCATTGATCTTTTTTGGGTTATGTGGACTGGATCGATCATGTTGAGTTTCATCAGTCTATTAATGTTTCTTTCTTGGAATAAACTTCTTATAACTGTTGATCTTGTTTTCTTCAAAATCTTTTCTCTGATATCCATTACCACAGTCTAAAATGGGTTTTCATATGCTTTGTCACAGACCATCACTTAATCAAATCGAGTCATCTGGAACAAGTGCTTGGCAGTTGCATTTTGTCACCAAATTGCCCTCAACCCTGTTCACAGGGAGCAGGATAGAATCTGAGGACAATAAACAAGTTAAAATAGTTATAATTGATGCTTTGTCAAAGAAGATAATAACATCTGGTTCCCTATCTTCAATTAAGATTGAAATTGTTGTCCTGGATGGTGATTTTGTTGTTGATGATCAAGAAGATTGGTCTGAGAAGGAGTTCAATGCCAAAGTTATACGTGAAAGAGAGGGCAAAAGGCCACTGGTGACTGGGGATAGGGTAATTACAATGGAAAATGGAGTTGGCTATATTGGTGATATCAGCTTTACGGATAATTCAAGTTGGATAAGAGGTCGAAAATTCAGGTTGGGAGCCAGAACTGTTCAAAGCATTTCCACTGAAGCAAGAATCAGGGAAGCAAGAAGTGAAGCTTTTATAGTAAAAGATCATCGTGGAGAGTGTAAGTTTTTCTTCCTCACTGCTTTCCCTCTTCTTATTAATGAAAAACTTAAATCTTTGGCTCCTTTATATTAAATATTCCCAGTTGTACTCACTTCTACATAAGTAAACACCTGTATATATCTACGTCCGTATACATGCTTATACAAGTGTTTAAAGTGCATTTTCTAAGAAATAATAAATTATTGTCAAAGTTTCAACCAAACATAGGGAAATAAGAAAAAAAACAATTTTCATGAAAAATATTTACTGGTGTGAAAATATTTTAAATTGAAATAAATGTAGCTGTGATTGTAACAACATCCGTTTATTACTTATATGTCATTGTCAAAAAATTTAGTTTGTTGGTGGGTTGATCTCACAAAGTCTACTTAATTCAATCAATAAATGAGTACTTCGATGAGTGATTGAATTTTAGTTCTCACTCAGTTGACTAGTTAAAGCAAGTACTTGACTGCATAGCTTGATTCAAAACTACTTGCATGCCTTAGATTTTTTCACTCAGTATTAAATGTTTAGTAAATTTAAGTTAATAATCATTTCAAATATATTACTAGATCATGTTAGAATCTTTACGTTATAGCATTGAAAATTAGGTTCTTGATAAATTTTGTTTGATAGCTAAAATAAGTTGCATCTTGAAATGTTCAGAATATATACAAACACACATAGGTACACACATTAATTCATAACCTAGTCTTGGCTTTTGTACACAATTGTTTTTGTGTTAAATCCAACCTGATGAGCGGTGACATATTAAGTACAAGTTTCCAATTTTTAAAGATGATGTTAGCGGTAGGTGGAATTCTGAGACTGAGAGGTGATTTGTTAATTCAGCTTATAAGAAGCACCACCCTCCATCTCTGGGTGATGAAGTATGGCGCTTGGAAAAGATAGCAAAAGATGGTGCATTCCATACACGGTTGGCTGATAAAGGAATTCGCACCGTGAAGGACTTCCTTCGGTTCCGTGCCATTGATGAATCATCACTGCGCAAAGTAAGAGACAATCTTTTCTTTTTATTTTTCTTTCTTATCCTATACTGTAAACACTAGATGTACGTAAGCAATATATATAGAAAAGTTCTTCCCAATGAATTCACTAACCTTGTAACTTTGAAGTTGCAGACACTTGGTGGTGGGATCTCTAACAAGTCATGGCAGGCAATCATAGATCATGCTACTGCTTGTGTTTTAGATGATAAGATGTACTTGTACTACATGGAGGCTGAAAGAGTTGGGCTTTTGTTCAATTCCATCTATCATGTTATAGGAGCAAACTTTGACGGCCAGAATTACCAGTCTCTGCATACACTCAACTCATATCAGATGGTTAGTACTTTTTGCCTGGAATTTGTTTTGATTAATAATTATTGTCCTTTCTCCTTAACTTTGTCTCAGTAGATCTTTCTTTCAGTGATATTATGTCTTTGTTTTGGTTGGTTGGCAAAGGATGAGCATGCACATGTATGGCATACCTCGACTAACATATATAGCAAAGACTTTTCAAACTGTAACATACGCTGGTGTAGTGATTAGGAATATTGTTAATTCGTATTTCTTTTTCCAATTTGATTTATGGAAGGGGAAAAATTATGTTTGGTTTAATTATTATAGAATACAGATCCATTGAAATTGCATCACACTACGTTACCAAGATTCTCTCTGGCCAACATCAGTAAGTTTGGACCCCTTGTTGACTAATTGCATCAGGACTCTCGAAAACCTTCAAACAGTCATTGATGCAATTTTCTTTAGATGCTTGCTTTGCAAAATTTTGTCTTGTTAACTTTAATGCTATCTTTCTTTCTTTTTATTTATTTATTATTGTTACCTTTTCCTAATCAAATTATTAACAATATTATCATAGTAAGACTTTCGTTTTCAACATTACATATTTGGAAGCAGAAAGGTCATTGTAGAGTAATGAATTTAACGATGGTAGTACTTTAGGCTGGTATATGAAAACAGATTTGTGTGTCCAGTGTGGGTACCAGTCCAAGTATAAGAGGACATAGCTAAATATTAATTTTCAAAATTCTCCTTTTATTTTCTAGAGTAAATTGATGATTCAATGTAAAAAGGGTATTTAATATGGATACTCATTTTAAAGCAATAATATAGTAAAAAGATATACTAAGAAAATTTTATGTGCAATTATAAGATAACCTTGAATTACGGGATATGCTTGCTAAACACATATCTGTCCAGATTGCCGGACACATGTAGTGTACCATACCCACGTGTTTTGTGCCAAGGACATAGAAACTTCCCTTGTTAGAGTCCATGTAACATAGAATTTAGGTTTTTGTTTTTCCGTTATAGATGGGAGATGTCTTGTTGTTTGGATGGCACTATTTATGCTCCAAGGGTTGTAGTCCAATAGAATCTCCTTAGCTCCGAAGTGGTAGGTTGAGGATTCTATTCCCATAGGTGACATAGGTGCATGTGTTATTTACACAGGACAAAAAAGATAAAGACATTCCCCCCCAACCAACATCTGTGATTGACTCTCTAGTTAACAAAGGAATGTTGAGGGTTGAAAATGATGGTGCCATTGGAGCAAGGATACTAGCAGTTCTGGGAAAGAGAGAGAGAGATAGAGAGAGAGTGGAATTTGACTTGTATGCAGATTGTGGTTAGTTGCCAAGCCTATTTAGGCAATGAAGTGAGAGTTCCACGCAAACACAGAGAGAGAGAGAGAGAGAGAGAGAGAGAGATATGGTTTAAATTGAGTAAGCTGAGAAGTTCTCTTCTAGGAAGAGGGATTTTTAGAGTATGGAAGGTTTCAAGTTGCAATATAGATTAAGAGTATGATATCCATGGATTTGGATTGGAAGTTTAAAAATTCACTACAGACTAACAACATGTGGATGGCAAGCCACTACATCCTTCACGGCTCACGTGGTCACACCCTTGAATGGAAAGCTTAATTGTTCCAATTGATGTTCTATAGTGGAAGAACTCACTATAGTCGTTTGTGTCCACCACATGCATACACACAAATAGCAGCAAACATCCAGGCTTCATCACTTGAATGGAAAGGTTAATTGCTCCAATTGATGGCTTTGAATTAAATGAATTCCACTTTTGCCATCATTAGTATCATCACAAATAGTGTATTTTGCTCTTAATTTGTTGGCTTCTGATTTTAATCTGATCAACTTCAATGTTCATTCAGCGGCAGGTGCAAGATTTGAAGCAGCATGCTTATAAAAATTTGAATAACTTGGTTGAAATTAATGAGCCATCTCTTGTTGGCCCTTCATTGCCATTATCAAGCCTCCAAGACCAGTTTGGCAGTCCAAATTTAGTTCAGGATGTTAATTTCCCAGTTTCACAGCAAGGTACGAAATTGTCGAGCTTTTCCTTTTTTATTTTTTGGTTATTTTCTTTTCTTTATTTCTCTGGTGTTACTTGAATTTCGTAAGTAATACATAGAAGTGAGGTCCTTTTTCGGTGAATCAATAGGCAATTCAACAATTCAGTGTCCTTTCCCATGAAACAGTTTTATTGAATCTCTGAAGAGATTTTTATCAGAAAAGGAAACATTTGAAGTGGCCTGATAGGCTGCAAGGGTCACCCAAATGTGTGAGGTTTTCTTTTTGCAATGTAGACTCAACATATTGTCGATTACAGTGAATTATGAATTTCCTTAGAACTTTATATAATCAGTGAGAATTAAAAAATGCAACAGATTCAGTAAAGGGATTTAGTCTGTAGTAGGTTTAGGCACATCAGCTGTGTCTTAACGAGCCTAGGGCAATTTGGTTGTCTGTGTGCCTTTAGGGGTGTTTACAACTTTATTCACGTCCTATATGCTGGCTATAGGATATCAATATGTTTAAAATCCACTGATACTCTTCTGTAGTTAGTGATTCAAGTTCACGGTTTTCATTTTCCAACTCATATTTGCATCTCTAAAAGTCTCTGAAACCTTTGCACAGATCAGCTGGAGATGCAGCTGGGTTTCAATCATACAACTTCAACCGGCTATGGCTTTGAAGTGGAAGATGGTAGTCAATTAGAGGTTTCTATGGGACTGAATTGTCACCCAGTGCAAGCTTTCCTTCCAATGCTGAGTAACAATTTGGTGGTGACTGATTCTTGCCCTGGACCCTACAGTGAAGCAAACAATTGGGCTCCCGGTGGGTCTCTGGGTCAAGTTGTGCAGATTGGTCACCCAATTCCTGAATATAATGCTCACTTGGAAACGTCAACATGGAAAGGGAATGGATTCTTCTTTCCTCCAAGCAATGGAAGAGTTGGAATTCGTTCATCTAATTTTGGTATCCAGATCTCAAGGAATGGAAAACCTAAAGTGAGGTGGTTTAAGGTTCGGGCTGCCTTGAAGTGGGGGATATCGGTTAGGCGGGATGTGGCTGCTAAAAGAATGGCAGGGCTCCTTTTACCTAAATGTCTAACCTACAGCTTTTAAGAAGCTAAATCAAAATTTGTGGAGGTAAGCTTCTCCTTAAAGGATTAGGTTAGTTTTTGGAGTATGTTTTGATCCACTTTAGCATCAAATGCAAAGGAAGGTTCTTGTATATACGTAGTTCATGGAAGCTAGTAATAGCATGATCACACCACGTCCTTTTTTATTCTTTCTTTCGTTTACGGTGAGTCAGGTTATATAATGTCAGTTAGTCTGGATGTTGCTGCTAAAAGATGGCAGGGGTTCTGTTTCAATTCGAGACTTACGAGCCCAGGAAACAAGCTCCTAGTATCATCTGAGACTTAGTACAGTGGTTTTTATTATTTTTTTTTATGTCCTCTTGCAATGTAGAGTTCTGTTTGCATCAAGTGCAAATTTGGTGTCTGTACATAATAAGTGTTCAGATGAATACTGTATTGTATTTGAGATTTGAAACTTCTACTGTGTTATTTGCATCGATCGGTGTTGTGTAATGATCTCTGTTGTCAACTGCATTGTAAAAATGGCTTCTAT
The DNA here is from genome assembly GCF_030987335.1 of Cornus florida. NCBI lineage: Eukaryota > Viridiplantae > Streptophyta > Magnoliopsida > Cornales > Cornaceae > Cornus > Cornus florida. The sequence goes on from NW_026775572.1 coordinate 31,120,392, forward strand.
AATTCTGCTTATAACATTTATATTTTATAAATGGATGTGCAATTATGACATTATTTTTGGATGATTTGCCATAGTTTAAATTACACTTGTTCTCAGGCAACTTTTTAACTCCATAGACGTTCTAAAGGCTATATTTCTATAAATTCCATCAAAGTTCTCAAACACTTCACAATTCTTCAATATACCATGTATTATGCAGCATAACTATAGCAAGAAATTTAATGTCAAACCAAGCAAATGCACATTGAATCTGCATAATATCAAAAACCATCCAATACTTATTTACTAATCATGCTTAATTCGAAAATTGAAATCAACTAATTAAAAAATATGAAAAATCAGACCATAAACTCTCAAAGGTTACCTATACGTTAACTACTACTTTGCTAGCCAAGGAAACAAAAATCAGACAATGCATTGCGGTTGAGGGAAGATCTCATGAATAAGCTTTCCCGCCATAAAGCTGTAAGCCTCTTGCGTGAGATAAACTCCATCCCAGCTGATGAATTTGTTTGATTCAACACAAACCGGAGCATCTGGACCTCCACACATTCTTGAATTGAAAAAATTTATGTTCAACATAAATTTGTTTGTTACTGTGACATGTGGAATTGAAATGCGTGGACATCCAATAAAGTTGTGACATGTGGACTTGAAATGCGTGGACATCCAATAAAGTTGAACATTGAGAGAACTGGGAGTGACAGGTGATGAGATGTTGTTAGCTGCCAGTTTTAGTGTTGATAAAGCCGTAGAGCCAGCGACTGCAAAATTCACTCCATGTCTAAAGTCAGCTGCAATATTCTTGTACGGATTCAGAAACGGAAGTCCAAATGCCAATGTTGTCAAAATATGAAAATATAATGCAGTTTAATTAGTAATAACTTAAATATATATATTAAAATAGAAAAAATAAAAAGGATATAGTAGCAAAGTAATATTTATGAATCACTGAATATGTAAAGTACTATTTCTGTATATATTTTTTGTAAGGTTTGTTAATACATGTTTTAGGTTCTAACTTCTATATTGCAGTCTTAATGTTCATAAATTTAGCCTTTATATATATCTCAAAACATAACACAAGTATTAGTTTTGCATTAACTTAAAAAACTAAGATATATAGTGCTGATTAAGGAAAATCGTTTAGGGAAGAATTTGGTACCTGCAAGGACAAAATAATTCACATTATTATTATTATTTTTCCTTAATTTTTGTATTATATATAAAAACAAAAAGAAATAACAAGAAGAAGATCGAAAAAGCATGGATAGTTTATCATAGTTAGATACTAACTATGTCCACACTGATTAGTATTCAGAATCTAAAACATATTAATGATACAAATAAAGTTATCAAATTATATAAAAGTCGACATGTGTGTGTATATATATATATATCCGGTAAACAAAAGTTGACATATATTTTGGATACACTATATTATTCAAATAAAAAAGATTCATTAGACTAACTTCTAAAGAAATAAATAAACAATTAATGAAGTTATATCAATTATGAATTTATGATACAAATGAGAAAGGAGCGAAAATCAACGACTTTTCAAAGTAGTCGATCATGAGAAGTCCGTTTGAGCATTGACCGGTGGCATTGTTGAAGAAATTCTAACCATATGGAACCAATAGGCAAAGCAGCTCCAATTGGAGTCTCACTAATCAAATTTCTGGTGTCGGATATGGAGTCTCCGGGTTGATATATCTCATCAAAGTTGCAAATCTTCAAGGGATGAGCATTGCAAGATTGAGGAAGATGAAGAACGGAGAAGAAGCTCACGAGTGTCACAAAAACACAGAAAAACACACTATTAGCATTAATGGCCATTGCTCAGCACCAAAGAGATCTCCCAAACAAGTTTTTTCCTAAACGTATACTCTATAATGTGTTGGGGTTCTAATATATATATATATATATATATATATATAGTGAATGAATTCCTAGTTCCACACTGAGTGTGGAATAATGTTTCTTGAAAGCAATTCAAATTCTATATTATGGACATGGATTAAGTTTGTTGTTCTACGTACAAAAAGTCAAAAATATCCCTACTAGTTAGCTATGAACAAAATTAATTTAAGGGTATTCATGTAATTTTGTGAAGGAAAAAAAACATGAGTCATAGACATCATCCTCTGAATGTTGAAAATTTTCAATTAGAGTTGAATTGCGAATTGGATTGACCCAATTTGAGTTCAGCCCGGACTTTAAGAATATGGACCCTAGTTGAACATGGATGCAAACAAACTGAAGCCCATTTATTTGGTGTACTATACCAATCTGAATTTAATTTTTTTTTTGTTAGGTGAGTGGAACAAATCTGAATTTATTTCGAACATATTCAGTTCTTTTTTATTTGTTTTTATGTTAAGATCGGGTAGTCCCCGTTTTTGGTTCTTTTATTGCAAGCTAATTACACAATGGGATCGACCAAAGGGAGGGATAGAAAGTTGATTCTTCGAAAGATTTTCAGCTTTGAATAGAGCATTTTAGGAGGATTTCATGAAACAGAGGAGAAAGCCGAGAATAGTTCAAGAGAGAACAGAAAGGAGAGAAGTGAAGAAGTTATAAGAATGAGGTTAGAAAAGTCATTTCAATATTTAAATTGGTCAATATAAAAGTTAAAGGGTAAAAATGTTAATTTATTATCATTGGGGTGTCTTTGTTAGTTGTATCAAATTTGAAGAGATGTCTTCGTTTAAAAAACAGATAAGTTTCATCTGTGCATCATTTTCAAATCTTCAAAAGGTATTGTTGTACTTTATCCTTTTTGTTTTTATGTTTTTGTAACAACCCGAGTTTACCCAACCAACTTGTTTGAAAACTTTGTAGGAATTGGGTTGTATGGGCCCCTTTGGAGTGGGACGCATAATGTATTTGGTTGCCTTGCGGGCTGTTTCGGCTATGTAATTATTTCAATACTTGTATCACAATTATACACACACCGCCAGCATTATCAAGGTGGATTTTTAGCCAAAAATTCAACGCGTTTGTGTGTGTGTGTGTGCGTGTGCGTGTGTGTGTGCGTGTGTGTGAGTGTCTGCTTTCAATGACCTAACCACGCTGGGACAAGTTGAACTTTTAATTTTTAAAAATTTTGTATAAAAAGTTTTTTATATTTATATAATTATTCCTTTAAAATTTGACAGCGCGCAGCACACACACGTATATAACTAAAAGTTTATTCACGGTTTTACAAAAAAATAGAAGAAAAGAATATGATCATGACACAATTGTTAATATATATAATATATCTATCAATTTATCACTTTTTCAAAAAATATGATACATATTTTTTTTACTTTTTTAGAAAATATGATATATTTTTTTCTTTTCCAAAATATTATATTATTTCCCACTTTTCAAAAAAGAAAAGAAAAGAAGCATTTCATCAACATATTCTATCACAATTTTGACTCTACCACAAACAAATAAATTATTTTCATCACATCTTCATTCTTCAACATTTTCCACAATCCAAACAAAGCAAGCAGATCAACCATTTACCATTAGACAGAGATTCAGTCAGTCATACTGCAGTGCGGCAGACAAGTAATCTAATATATTTTTTTATCATCTAAATTTACGATTATTATTTCATATTATAATTTTAATTAGAAAAATTATTAGTTATTACTATCAAAATTACTTTAGGACCTGTTATTCTTTCAAAATTTACACAAATTATTATTCTCTAAATAGGACATATAATTTCTTTTTATTTGCAGCCCAAATCAATGAAATCATATATTCACTTACTCTATCGAATTTTCTGATTGATTGGATTATCTGGTTATAACTTATAAGGTTATATTTTGTTATCATGGATTTTATTATTATTATATTTTTTACATATGTGATATATTAGAACAGTTACAGTAACTGTGTTATTTTCTTTTTCATATCTTCTTGATTCATTAAATATGATTTTTTTTTTTAGTATATTTAATTAAATGAACTCAATTTTGAAACAATAATGAATAATGTGAAAATCGTTGAGAATGTACTAAATAGAAATATTATGAATCAATGTTTTAATTTTTATATATATTGTTTTGGTTCAAATTATATATATCTATATATATATATATATATATATATATATATTATTGCTATTAAAACTTACCCCCACATAAAGAAATTCCTGGCTACGCCACTAGATACTTTTGCTTGTATTAATTTATTCCTCAATTCACAAAATAAATTTATTTTTTAAACACTCTATTTTGGGAGCAATGAAAGTAATTTTTGTTAATAATTAGGTTGATTTTTACCGGTCTCATATTAATAGTTAATTATTCTTTTTAGGTACCCCAAATTAATTTTTATTTAGATATGTCCCCGCTAAAAAGAATTTTTAGTACAAAGAGCATTGGCTGTTTTTTTAACCGAAAATTCCAACCAAAGTCTTCTTATGGTACATTAATGTTGGTGGGATACTTTTGCTTGTCTCCACTCACTCTCCCTCTATCTCTCACAACCCAAATATTTAAAATTCATTTTCCTGTATTAGCCCTGTGAACTTCGATCAGTTGAGCCATATATTCAACCACCATATAGACATCTCAGGAGATCACAGGATGAGCCACCCATAAAAAGAGTAGTAAAAGAAAAGATGAGGACAGTTATAAATTTCAAAATAATAGCAGGCAATTTTATTAACATAACCATACTGTATGAGAGATCTACAACGTTTAGAAACGACAAGCAAAAAATTGGACCAATTGTTGGGCTGATGTATCCCTGTTGAGTATGTTGGGGCTTGGGCTGGTGGGAAGTGGCCCACTTCTATCTTTCTTTCTATGTTTAATATGTCAAGGGTTCAATGATGGCCCACTTATTTTTTTTTTTTTCGGTAAATAGCTACAACTACTGTCTTCAGCTACACTATAAATAGGAGCGAGGAGGTCTCTAACGTTGAAAATCATCGTCCCGTATAGTGTTTTTAGTAAAATCCAATTTCCACTAAAACCAATCCTTAACATCTCCTCCTTAAGATGAGATCAATTTCTATGGTTGCAGTTGGTGAAAGCTCTCGAGATGGCACTGAGCAACTCCCACAAGTAAGACGAACTTAGTAAATGTTTATTACTTCCATATATGCACCCAACACTAGTCTTCTTAATTCATCTGCTGACAATTAATTTCTACTCTTATTTTGCATGAAATATATATATGTGTGTCTTTTTTGTAGGGTGAGATTGATGCACCACCACCATCTCGGCAGCACTCGATAAGTAGGGAACCTCTTGAATTGGATATCGAGCAGGGGTTGGTTACAGTGACTCCGAGCCAAATGGATCGGAACAGAGTCCAGGGCACCGAACCAAATGATGATGAGATGAATTTGGGGAAGATGTTCCTTGCGATGACTGGTCAAGCGGTTGTTTCTTTGACGACCTACACTCAGAACGGGACCTCCTCTTACTTGGCTAAAACGAAGTGGGCTTCCTACTTTGTTAAAGCAGCCATTTCAGTTGGATTCATTGTTATTCTGATTGCTTTTTTTCTCCATCGTAAGGAGAAATTAGTGGCAGCTGATATCTTTCAGATAATAGGAATCATTGCTGTGGTATGTGCCTTTATTGTTGCGCTGGGAGCCTCGTTCATTCCGGCCTAGATTAATTGGGGGGCTTTTGACCTTATAAGCATTCTACGATTTTTCGTTTGTTGTTTCTAAATATTGCAAATCTCTCATGTGTTTTTGAAGTAACACTCCATCATCAGATATCCTTTCCTCTGTTCTCTCTCTTCCCTTTCTCTCTCTCTCAGCCGCTCCTCCCCTTCCGATCTGCTCCCTGCTCTCTTCCATGGGAGTGGGGAGGTGACCTTGCTCGCCTCCCAGGTTAATAATCTAGTCGTTTTTTGTTTTTGTGTGGCTAGATCTGCTTTTGTTTGGTTTGTTTCCGGTTTAATAGGGTGGATCTGTTTTTTTTTGGTCTATTTTTGTTTTTCCTGGTTTGATTTGATCTTGTGCGGAGGCATCTTGTGAATGCAGTTTTGGAGTTGTTGTCTTGACCTTTGGTCACTCTAGTTGCTGCTCTTATCTCTTAGTGGTTTTAGTTTTAGAGCGGTAACTTTTTCTCAACAAATTTGGAGCTTATTTTTTATTTTATTATTTAGCTTCATGATTTGTATGCCTTTATCTAGCTTAGTTTATGTCTCTGTACTGCGACTTTGATTTGGCCTTCGTGTCTACTAACAAAAAAAAAAAAATAAAAAAAAAAAAATTCTCTTCTTCTATGTGTTATCTTTCAAAAAACATCTCTCATGAGTATAATTGTATAAAAGCCTACACACAAAAACGCGTTGAATTTTTGGCTCAATAATGCTGAGGGGTGTGTAATAATGCCGAGGGATATAAGTAAACTTTTGTTAAATCTACACACAAAAAATCGTGAGATAGAGGGAAAGTGTGAGAGAGAGACAACCAAATGTACCATCTCTTTCTTTAGATAAGGATGTAACATTGAGCTTTGTTGGTTGGGTAAGTAATTTTTTTTTAATTTTTTTTTTAAGGTTAAATTTCAATTATATATATATATATATATATATATGTATTGAAATAATTACAAAGAAAAACTAAATATGAGTAGACTTAGTACCATTAAATAACAAAATAGTCTAATTTTAAAGTTCATTTTTCAATTTGATTGAATTAAACAAAATAATTATATATACATCAATAATAATTATTAAGGTCCAAAACACCCTCCAAACTTTTATTCTAAAATATCAAAATATCTTTCGAATTATATAATTTCAAAATGCTAAAAGTCAATTAAGAAACTATCAAATCGGTAGATCCTGTGTTCGGAAGGAGCTTTGAAGGAGCATGAGTGAAGAAAATCTGTGAAGAAAATCAAATTCATTGCAACAAGCATGACAAACAATTAGGGAGTATCTTACAAATCTAAATTTATTTTACATGCATTTTTTTCCTCTTTATATGTACTATTTACATGTTTCTCTCCTTTTTATCGGTGGAATAAATTTTTTTTTGTTCTAAAGTAAGAAAGAGAGACGCTTTGTTTATAAATATGACAATTTAAGATGTATTTATAAATATACAAATGAATTGTTTTATTAAATGCCCAATTGAAAAAACAAAACACTCTTTGAAGACACAAAACACTACTTTCTGATCAAGTTTAGATTACTGAAGCCTAGCATTTCCACGTCATCTGAGCAGATTTTAGTCCGACTCAGACGTGGCATTGCCACGTCATCTCCTCTATTTATGCGAAGAATCCCCTCCTTCTTCAATTAGATATGGTCTGATTTTTCCATTCTTTTTTTCTTCTCTCTTCAATAGTAAATTTTGGGATCAACCCTAGATGTTTAGAGTTTTCAAATAGATTTTCACTCTTCAATGAGACTCTCTCTTTTTCTTCAATTAGATCTGTCTAATTTCAAAATTTTCTTATGGGATTGAAGGTGCAAATAATTTGTTTAACTAAAAAGCCAAAAGAATAAATACAACTCACTCAAAATAAAAGAATAATTAACAAGAATAATTCAGAAAAAAGCTTGTAATGCTCAATGCCCTTTATTGGAGGTCTATGCCTCTATTTATATACAAAAAGATAATGGAATTATGGTAGGACTCGCCTTACTTGTCCTTCAATTCATTCCATTTATAATTCTTTACCTACAGAGTTCTTTCCTTTTGTAGTTCTTTCCATGCAAGTCTTTTTCTATGCAGAATTTCCTTATATGAAGAATCCTTAAGGAAAAATACTTTGATTAATTTGAACTGGACTTGAATTAGGATGTGATTGGGCCGGCCCACGAATCAAGAGGTTAATGTGAATAACCTTGGGTCGATGGCAACTTTAGTTGGACTTAGCCGAGATCGGGTTTTGATGGGCTGATTTGGAGATCAATTGGGATTTTGATTTACTTTAATGACGTGACTGATTCTTATTGGAGGGGAGATTTTTCCCTCCATACTTTGCCCCCAATTCCGTCCTAAATTGAACTACGGCTCCTAGTTAGAAGGGAATTGATTTTCCACGGTTGCCAATTTTTACAAGAGGCGATTTGAGAAGTGACCATTGACATTCTGACCAAGGGAATCCTTCAAAGCTTGCTCTTGCCTTCACTGCGTTCATTGCTTCGTCGTGATATCAGGTTAGTTCTTCATCCATCTTGTTCACCATTGATTCCGTAATGGAGGAATTCGAGATCCCCAAGGGGGTGGAGATTGTTGAATACCCAAAAAATGCTGATTTTAGTTCAGGTGAGGGTGTTGGAGAGAATGAATTACTTTTGTCCGTCAGGCACCTTCATGCTCTTCGTTTTCCCCTTCACCCCTTTTATCACCTAGTCTTCAACAAGTTTGGTATTGCTCCTCTTCAAGTAAACCCTAACTTTTTTCGAACGAAGGCTAGAGAATCTTGATTTGACTCTTGCTGACCTATTGATTACTTATACTATTTCGAGACACCAGACCGAGCTTGGCCGCTATTACTTTATTTCCTCTCTTCAACAGAGGATATGTACAGATCTCCCCTCTTCCAAGAAGAGATAGAAAGAGAGAATGATTATCGTTAAGGGAAATTGGTCTATGTCTCAATCGAAAAAACTTCCTATTCCCCGCAAATTTGGGATATTAGGTATAGAAGATTTACCTTCTCTCCATAAAAAATGCTCTGGTTGCTTCCCATGTCAAGTTTTATTGTTTTGTCATACTTACGAATTTCTTAGTGTTTTTCCAGCAACGTTCCCCTCTTTTGTAGCTAAGAAAAGGCTTGCTTTCCTCGAGGAACAAGTTTGGAACGACCCCCCTTCTGCAGAGGACCTTTTTTATTCATCCAACCTTAAAGATCTTGCTTCTAGTGTTTCAACTGTTGATCTTATGGATTTGTCATTCCCTTCATTCGATAGCTTTCCTCTAACTGAAGAGGAAAAGAAGAAGGCTGAAACTACCAAGAAGAGAGCAGCAGAGGCTCAGCTCCTTGCAGTTATTCGTTCTACCGAACACGAAAAGGAAGTTGAAGAACTTCCTTTGAAGAAGAAACTTAAATTAAACCCTTTTTCCACTGACAAGAACAATTAACCTCTCAAAGAGTAAAGGGAAGAAAGCTGACGAAGCCGACCTTGAGGAAGAGGTTAGGGCTTTTGTCCTAGCAGAAGCTGGAGAGGCTTGGAGGTTCACTTTCTCTAGGGCTGACAAATCAGTTCTCCATTTTGGAGATTCTGTAGTCATTGATCCATCTGCTGCATTGGCAGTTGCTCGTGGGATGTGGCTGCCCAAAGATGAGGAAATCATAGGCAACATAAGGCTAGAACAACTGCTTCCATCTGCCCCAGTTCGTGCCATGGAGGTTTGTCCTCTTTCTTTATACATTATTCTCTTATTTTCCCTTTTGCTTTGCTCACCCCATTATTAATTATGTAGAGTTTGTATCATAGCATGGCCTTGTGTGCAACTGCTGAAGCTCAGTCAATTTTCATCTGGAAATTAGAAAATGACTTAGTTGCTACTGAGAAGAAGCTCTCCCATGCACTCATAGATGTAAAGATGGCTTATGACGCGAGGGATGTATACAAGGGACGCCTTGCATCCGCTGAAGCTAAGCTGAAGGAATTGGAAACTGAGAACTTTCGATGGAGGGATGCAGGTAACACTTGCACAACTGCTAGAAAACAAATGCAAGATCGTTATTTCTCCTTGGTGTGCTTGTCTAGTGCGAGGGCATTTCGGTTCGGCTTTGCTTAAGGCTCAGGCGATAAATCAAAGGATCCAAACGCTTTTGACGCAAACATGGAGGTGTCATTTCCCTATACTGAGGGTCCAAAGGCCCAAGAAGCTGAGGTTTTATTCGTTGAGATGGTGAAGTCTCACCAAGGGAATCCTCCACTTTCAAGCTCCTCAGTTCCTCCAGTTACAGCTTCTAGCCCAAACGTGGTTGATGCTTTCGATTCTGCTCCTTTTGATCCCAAAATGAAGTGAATTTATATAATATTTGTCTTGAACTGGTGTATTTTGTTCTGTAAACAATGGTAACTTTAACTCTTTCTATTTGATACATCTATCCTGAAGAGTTTCCATATTTTTTAGTATCTCAAGGTTGCATGTTTTCCTGAGTAGTTTTCCATACCTTTGAGAAAAGTTTGTTCTCTTTGGGACCTTCGGACTTGTTATGCTTCAAAGATATAGAAAATGAAAGATAACAAGAAGAGAGTTCCCTTGACCATCAAGTCACAAACTAGAGATTGTTATTTCACTCAGTGATTTTCTTATTAAGGGAACCCTTCTTGTTGACTTTCTGCTATAACTATATCAATGTTTTCTTGTTCTTGTATTTTTTTGATGTGGGACAAACTTTTACTGGGGCCTGAGAGTGGGACATCCATAAAAAATATCTGCCCCCATTTGGGTTTAAACCCGTTTGTATACCTTCAAACCCTTGAGGTCCGAGGTGTTAAGTTCCTCGGCAATTGTATATGCCTTAAAGGAAAATTTTAATGTCTTCGGGCTCTTGGGGTCTGAAGCGTGGGGTTCCACGGCAATAGCGTATACCTTAGGGAAATTATTTAATACCTTTGGACTCTTGAGATCTGAAGCAAGAAGTTCCTTGGTGATGAAATATGCCTTAGAGGAATACTTTGATGACTCCGGGTTCTTAGTGTACGAAGTATAAAGTTCCTCAGTAATAGTGTATGCCTTATAGGATTTTTATCTAATACCTTCGGACTTATGAGATCCGGGGCAAAAGGTTCCTTGGCGATAGGAAACGCCTTAGAGGAATTACTTAATATCTTCGGATTATTGAGATCCAAGGCTTGAAGTTCCTGGTCAATGGGATATGCTTTAAAGGAATATTTTAATGACTTTTGACTCTTGGGGTCCGAAGCATAGAGTTCTTCGGTAATAGCGTATGCCTTAGAGGAATATTTTGAGGACTTCGGACTCTTAGGGTTCGAAGCATAGAGTTCCTCGGCAATAGCGTATACCTTAGAGGAATATTTTGATGCCTTTGGACTCTTGGGGTCCGAAGCATGTATTTTATCGATATCTTCAGATTTTTGTGGTCCAGAGTATGGAATTCCTTAGCAATGATATATGCCTTAGAGAAATTTATTGATGTCTTCAGACTCTTGGGGTCCAAAACCTTTAAAAGAGGAAGAAGCCAAAAAAAAGAGTCACAGAGACTATGTAACGTTCCATACATGTGATTAGAAGTCTTGTCGTTTCTGAGACTCGTTTTATGGCATTTATTGACAATATGATACGGTTATATTAACTATGCACTCTTTTTATTTTTAGTCGATGTGGGACAAAAATAAAGTTAAAACTTTTGGGCAGAAATCCTAGGATTAAAAAGAGAATTATTGTACAGAGTGCTCACTGGTACTAGGGCTTTAAACACAACTTATGTTGGGCCGCTTTTGTTACCAGTAGGCCCACTTTGCAATACAGTTTAAATACTTTAATTTTTCCTGATATAAAGGAATGTTTAAAGTTACTTTTTACCGATGTGGGACAAAAATAGAGAAAATATTTAAAATATAAAATATTTTCTTTCTCGTAATATCAATAGTAGGGTATATGTTTTGTCCCCTATGACGAAAAAGGAAATATTAACAAATAGCTCCCATATCGACTAAGAAGAAGCAACTAACATATTTGTGGGGATGAAACTTTCATAAGGAAGATCGTTAAATACACGGTACTATAACTCGTTGTGTATCCAACGCTTTTCATTATTTTTTAAAATATTATTACATCATAAATTAACAAAAAGAGCCTGTAAAAAGATGTAGTAAATAAGAGATACTTCATTACGTGGGCCACAAGCAGCTTTATTTTATAAAGAAACATATAAAAATTGACGAAACTATCTAATGGTAGTACCTTTTGAGGTGTATTGCATTCCATGGGCGTGCAATCACTCGCCCATTAGCTTCAGCTAGCCTGTAAACACCTTTTCCTACTACTTCCATAACTCGGTAGGGCCCAATCCAATTTGGTTGCAACTTTTTTACATGTGCTGTCTCCTGCTTCAGTACCCAATCTCCTACTACAAAGCTTCTGAACCTAATTCGCTTGTTGTAATTGTTTCGCAACTGATGTGTCCGAAGAGTTGGGATTGCTGATTCTGTTGGGATGACAGCTTCGGATCCATAAGTCATTGCAAAGGGACTCTCCCCCGTTGGCCTTCGTGGAGTTGTTCGATAAGCCCAGAGCATGCTGGGACGATTCTCACACCATTTAGACTTGAGCTTTTCCAGTTTCTTTTTCAGACAGTTGAAGCTCGTCCGATTAGTTATCTTTGCCTGCCCATTCCCCTGAGGATGGCTTACAGCAGCCAACTTCTGTCTGATTCCATGCTCGGCAAAGAACTTTCTTGTGCCCATGTTATCAAAATTCTTTTCGTTGTCCATCATTATGACCTTCGATACTCCAAACCGACAGATTATATTGTTCCACAGAAAGCTTTTCACTTGCTTGTAAGTCACACTTGAATAAGCCTTTGCTTCTACCTATTTTGTGAAATAATCCGTAGCCAATAATACGTATTCCTTTTGCTCCAGAGCTTTAGGTAGAGAACCTACCATATCTATTCCCCACTGATCGAATGGCTATGGATTTGCCATTGTATACAGATCCTCAGCCGGTTGATGTTTCATTGGGCCGTAGCGTTGACATTTGTCACATCTCCGGGCATACTCCTCGGCATTTCTAGCCAAGTATGGCCAAAAATATCCTTGAGTTAAAACTTTATGGGCGAGGGCTCTTCCGCCAAAGTGGTTGTCACAATCTCTATCATGTACATGTTTTAATACGTCGAAGGACTCCGTGGGAGTTAAACACCTCAAATACGGGCCTCAGAATGACTTTTGGTATAACTGATTATTAATGATGGACTACTTGGCTGCTACAAACCTTACTTTTCTGGCCTCATCCTTTTGATCCGGAAGGATTCCGTTTTTGAGATAGCTTTCTAATGGATCCATCCAGCTCGGCTCTCTTGGAATAGCTGGGATTACCATTACCGGCAGCTGAGGACCTAACCTAGGTTCTTCCAAGGTGTCAATAGGCACGATTCGTATTAAATCTTCATCCGAGGAGGAAGCCGTTGCAGCTAGTCTGTCTACTTCAGAATTATTTTCTCTTGGTACTTGGTGAAATTCGATTTGATCGAATCCACGCGTAGCACTTTTGACAGCCTCCTTGTACGCCTTCATTCTTTCTTCCTTTGGTTGATACTTTCCTGTTACTTAATTCACAATGAGTTGTGAGTCACTAAAAACTTTTAAACAGTTTACCTAGAGTTGGCCTACCAGCCGAAATCCAGCTAATAAGGCTTCATACTCAGCTTCATTATTGGTAGCAGGAAAATCCAAACGGATTTGCTGTTGTAACTTCATTCCTTCTAGAGTTATGATGATGATCCCTGCCCCTGCACTAGCCAAGTTTGAGGAACCATCAACATGGAGTTCCTACTATGGTTTTGGGAGTTCTAGCTCTTTAGGCTTATCCTCATACTCCAGGAGGAAATCGGCCATGGCTTATCCTTTGTGTGACACCTTCGGCTCATAAGTTATGTCAAAAGAACTAAGCTCGATTGCCCATTTTGTAATTCTTCCTTACAGATCTGGCTTAGAAAGGATAGCTCGCATAGGTTAATTTGTGAAGACCACTATGCGATGAGATTCGAAGTAGTGTTGAAGCTTTCGCTTTGCATATACCAAGGCTAGTATGATATTTTCTGCCTTGCTATATCTTGTTTTTATATCAATCATTGTCTTGCTTGTGTAAAAGACTGGATGCTGGTTTCCCCCTTCTTCTCGGATTAAAACTGCACTTGCGGCTGTGTCAGAAATTGCTAAATACATGATGAGGACTTCGTCAGGCTTCGGGGCACACAAAATAGGGGGGTTAGTTATGTAATACTTTAGTCTAGCAAGAGCTTCTTGCTGCTGAGGTCCCCATATGTCTTTGTTCTTTGAGTGTATAGCATCAAAGAAAGGTTTGCACTTATCAGACAACCGGGATATGAAGCGACTGAGAGCTGCTATTCTGCCGGTTAGGATCTGCACTTCTCTGCGAGTTTTCGGCTCCTGATTTTGTACTAATGCTTGGGCCTGTGCCGGGCTTAACTCTATCCCCCTTTTGTTAACAATGTGGTCGAGGAATTGTCCTGAAGAAACTACAAAGAAGCATTTGGAGGGATTCAACCTCATATTATATTTTCTCAGAGTGTCAAAGACTTCTTGGAAGTGCTTGGGGTGATCTTCATTCTTCTCACTTTTGACCACCATGTCGTCGATATAAGCCTTGACAGTTTTACCCAGCATCTCATTAAAGATCTTATTGACGAGGCACTGGTAAGTTGCCCTGGCGTTCTTAAGTCCGAAGGGCATTACCCTGTAACAATAAGTTCCCTTTTCTGTGATGAATGATGTTTTTTTTTTTCATCCTTTGGATTCATGGGAATCTGATTGTATCTAAAGCATACATCAAGGAACGCTAATCTCTCATAGCCTGTGGTAACGTCCACTATTTAATCTATCTTTGGTAGCGGGAAACTATCTTTGGGAAAAGCCTTGTTTAGATTGGTGTAATCTATACATACCCTCCACTTTCCATTCTTCTTTTGGACCACAACTACATTTTAAAGCCACTGTGGATAACACACTTCCCTGATGAAGCCCGCTTGAAACAACTTGTCAACCTCTTCAGCAATGATTCGGTTTCTCTCTAGAGCGAATGTCCTATGTTTTTGTTTGACTGGTTTGTATGAAGGGTTCACTTTTAGATTATGACATGATACCGAAGGGTTGATCCCTGCTATATCCAAATGGATCCAAGCAAACGTATCTGCATTTCTTCGGATAACATCTATTAACACCTCCCTCTCTTCAGCTAAGGGGGAAGAACCCATATAAGTGACTTTCTGTTAATTACTAAGGATAACTTCTACAGATTCCTTGGTGGGCTTTGTTGTTTCTGCCTCTGTTTCTGCTTCCGAATACTCGGGCAGAGGGCTCTGTAATTACTATTTAACAACACCTTCAGGGGCTGTATCTGATTTGGATATCTTAACTCATTTATTTGCTTCCTTCAGTGTCAACATGTAACACTCTTTTGCAGCAACTTGATCTCCCCAAAGGTTAATGACTTCTTTTCTATATGGAGATAAGTATCGCATCACCTGATATAGAGTAGATGGCACTCCATTCATTCGGTGAATCCAACCTCTTCCCATGATGAGATTGTAGGAAAGATGAATTTCTGTCAGAACAAAGTTTTCTTTCAGTATCCTTTTTGCAGCAGTGACTGACAGATCGATTACCCCAATAGGATCCACTTTCGTTCCATTAAACCCCATCAAGGGACTGGATGTAGCTCGAATTGACGATGCTGGGATCTCTAATTGCTCAAAGGTTACCTTAGTTATAATATTGACACTACTGCTAGGGTCTATCAGGACCCTTTTAATCATGCAGTTGGCTACAAGAAGACTAATAACGAGTGGATCTTCGTGGGGAAGCTGAACTCTGGATAAATCTTCATCTCCGAATCCGATATTAATACTGCCCGAAGTAATGGTATTTATCAAGGATAACTTCCTTAGCTTGTGGACGGCCCTCAGTTTGGAGCGATACATTTCTTCTGACTCTTGGTCTTCCTCCGACTTTCTATGGATTGCATGAATGACCTTTATTTAATTACCTTCTACCTTCCAAGGATTAACTTCCCTCGGCATTATATGCTCCTTTGGCCCGAGATAATCTGCTAGGTCTTATTTGGCTATTGTGTTTTCTATCTGTTGCTGAAGGGATCTGCAGTCATTGGTTGTATGCCCATAATCCCTGTGGTATGCGCAATGTTTGCTTTTATCCCTCTACTCCAGGGGTTACCGCATTGGCTGAGGGACTATGAATCTTACTTAGTTTTCCTGAAATAATCGAGCCAGTGTATTACGGAGAGGTGTTACTCTATCCTCGGTCTTCTGTCTTTTCTCTAGTATTTGAGCAACTGGTGCTGAAGCATACTGATTTCTTTGAATTTTTGAACTTGAAACTTTTTCCTGAGGCTTATTTTCTACCGTGATGAGGGTGACATGTTGTGCTCGATGGGCTACATTCTCTTCAAGTCGAATGTAAATTTGTGCCCTGGCATTAAGAGTTTGCATATCTGGATGGGAGTATTTGACTAAAGAGGTATGAAACTAAGTCCCTTGGATCATACCGATCTTGAATGCTTCCACAGCCGTCTTAGGATGACAATCTGCTATCTCCGAAGCCTCCATGTTGTATCTAGACAGGAAATCCTGTAACGCTTCTTCTCTCTTCTGTCTGATAATGAAGAGACTAACAATAGTCTTTCTCTACTTTTTATTGCCGCAGTATTGTGCTAGGAACATGGCGCACAAAGTTTCGTAGTTCAGGATAGACTTGTGTGGCCTATTCTTGAACAATTCTAGTGCAACTCTTGTTAAACTAATTGGGAAAACTTTGCACATGAAATCATCATTGTGGTTTGATAAGTGCTTAAATGTTGCACATTTCAGCACCTAAACTAGGGTATTTTAGTCCTTACATCTATCGTGGTTATCTAGAGCCATCTTCTAAGAGTAATGATCGAAGTGACGAGAAGGATCTCCAGTACTATCGAACTGAGTGAAGGACGGCATGGTGAACTTTTTAAGTCTGTCGACGTAATATATCTGATCAGTGAATAGAGTCTTCACCAGATATGCCTTATGCTCTCTGGCCATCTCAACGGGTGTTTAAACCCTCAGGAGCTTCTTCTCATCAAAGATCTCCTGGACACCATCTTGAACGTCATTTGTCCACACTGTGAGTTTGCAACTAGATTTAGCATGTTCATCTTGCGTGTGATGAGGGTGGTTGTCTGAAGCTACTACCTTGTTTCTTGTCCTCTACTCCTGCCGACTCTCGTTGGCTTAAACTTTGTTAACGGGAGGAATATTGTGGTTGGGGGAAGCTCCTGCTATATTGACTGGTGGTGGCTGTGGTGCTATCTATGCTATGGCCATCAGCTGCGACTGTGGCTCCTCCAATTGACATCCCGAATCGTAATAGCATAAAAGATTTCAATTCACTTGTGGGAATATATTTCTATACGTCTCCCACAGATGGCGCCAAAGTGTAGGTGCAAATAATTCATTTAACTAAAAAGCCTAAATAATAAATACAACTCACTCAAAATAAAAGAACAATTAACAAGAATAATTCAAAGAAAAGCTTGTAATGCTTGATGCCCTTTATTGGAGGTCTATGCGTCTATTTATATACAAAAAGATGATGGAATTATGGTAGGACTCACCCTGCATGTCCTCCAATTCATTCCTTATATAATTCTTTACCTACAGAGTTCATTCCTTTTGTAGTTCTTTCCATGCAAGTCTTTTTCTATGCAGAACATCCTTATATGAAGAATCCTTAAGTAAAAAGACTTTGACTAATTTGAACTGGACTTGAATTAGAATGTGACTGGGCTGGCACACGAATCAAGAGGTTAATGTGAATAACCTTGCGTCGATGGCAACTTTAATTGGGCTTAGCCGAGATAGGGTTTTGATGGGCTGATTTGGAGATCAATTGGGATTCTGATTTACTTTAATGATGTCGCTGATTCTTATTGGAGGGGAGATTTTTCCCTCTACAGGACCATACTGGGTATAGATAATTGACCCAAGAACCAAAATTTTAGTTTATCCTTTATTTTTTTTTGGTAAACAAATCATTGTAGATAAAAAGATGAAGCTTAAGCCACTGTACAAGAGATATGAGGAAGACGACAAAGACAAGCCAATTAAAGTTTGTATAATAATCCTCTGGACATGGCGGTCGCTCCCTCATCAACGTGGTTGTTCAGAAAAGTTATCAAAACTAGAAGCAACAATAATAACAACAATCAAGTGAAGAAAGAATGCTAGAACGAGAGGGAAGAGAGAGAGACGATGAAGATAGAGAGGGACACAAAACAAAGAAGAAGAAGATAGAGGGAATGGAACAGATCTCATACCTGAATATGTAAACTATGCAAGGACCATCTATGAAGGTTTGGATCGAGTTCTTTTTCAATACTATCCAGTTCGGGACTGCAATCTAATTTTGGAATTTTGTTGTTATTGGCAGATGATCTCAGGGATGTTGTTGTTGATGTCAATTACCTGAATGTCGGAGGTGCTGTGTCTGATTATCAAATTTTCATTTGCTAATGTCCTCTTGAAGGTAACTACAACTCAATTTACTTGAAGCCATCTCAGATTCAATGATGCAGAATCGATGGTGTTCATACGATGTCCTTTATTATCAGCCACATCGATCCTCATCTTGTCCAGAATGCAATCAGTGCTTATCGGTGCAACACCAATTATCTAATGCACTGCATGTATTCACGGCGGCTCGAAATTCCCTACTGTGCCGATGTCAAGATCCAAGGTCCAGGAACAAACTATCTCGTTTTTTCATCGAATATGCTTACCCTTTACCAGCAATTGCTGCTATAACACTGTTTTTTTCTTGGTGTTTTCCTTTATACACACACAAATGGATGACCATGTAAAAACGAAGGTCATGTGGGTAGGTGGGTCGTTTGTTGGTGTATTTGAAATATTGAATAGTGAAGCTCTCTGCTTATAAAATTTCTATTAATTGTATAAATAAATGTCCAATTTTGACATTATTTTTGGATGATTTGCCATTGTTTTAAATTACATATGTTCTTAGGCAATTTTTTAACTACATAGACATTCTGAAGGCTATATTTCTAGAATTATTTGGGAAAAAAAAAAAATACCCATCAAAGTTCTCAAACACCCAACAATTCTTCAATCTACCATGTATTATATATGCAGCACAACAATAGCAAGAAATTTAATGTCAAACCAAGAAAATGCGCATTGAATCTGCATAATATCAAAAACCATCCATTACTTATTTACTAATGATATGTAATTTGCAAATTC
This sequence comes from Cornus florida, assembly GCF_030987335.1. Classification (NCBI taxonomy): domain Eukaryota; kingdom Viridiplantae; phylum Streptophyta; class Magnoliopsida; order Cornales; family Cornaceae; genus Cornus; species Cornus florida. The sequence continues at coordinate 31,139,360 of NW_026775572.1, forward strand.
AAATCAATTCATTAGAACAATATGAAAAATTTAGGCCACAAACTCTCAATGATTTCCTATACATAACTACTAATTTGGTAACAAAGGAAACAAAACTTTAGACAATGCATTACAATTCTTGTTGAGAGTTTGTACACAACAGAATGGTTGTGGAATATATAATATGGATAGATAACCTAGAGGATGGTAAATATATTTAACTTGCTCTTTTATTCAATTTTTAATTAATTTAATTTTACCAAAATAAAACTAAAATTAAACCACAAAGCAAAAATAAAGTGCAAGTAAAGTAAATAGAGTTTGAAATATGACACCAAGATTTTATTGAGGAAACCCCAATTGGTATAATAGACCAATTGTAACAGGAAAAACCTTGTTGGACTCCACAGTCCTGAGATAAACGATCCACTACGTTTGAAGCAAAGTATACCGAACTTTGACTCAATCTCATACCCTATCGTTCTATCAAAAACCAATTGCTGACAATCCATGGCTTTGCGACTCCCCCGTCCAACAGCTTTTGACCTCAGGCTTACTCTTGATCTCTATAGAAGAGTTGCAGGTAGATCAGACAACACTCCACGAATGCTCTGACCCCTTCAAAGTGTGATCGCTTCACCCCTTTTCTTCTAGATTTGAATTTGATGAAGAATGAATGAATTCTGCTTTTTCGGAATTTCTGAATCTTCAATTATGCTTCAATTTGGACGAGATAGAGAACAACACTCCTAAATCACTCTTGTGTTTATGTGTGTGCTCTCAAAAATAAAATCAGAAAAATCAAATTGATTTTCTGAATAAAAATATCTCTCAAAGATGGCATTCAATAAGATCTGAATTTTGTATGCAAAAGTCGTTAACCTATGTGTATGACAAGGTTTATATAAAGTTTAGAAAGTCCTAATCCCTTAGAAAATATGATAAATTTCGTGCATATGATTTGGTACAGTTCTAAACCAAATAGGAAAGAAATCTGAAACAGGAAACTAAACTTTCCATAGGCTATCAGGACTCTTGAACCTGTTCAAAGAATTGGGAATCGGTTCAAGGATGGCAGAATGTATTTCGGGGCCAATGTTGAACTCTTGAACCTATTCAAAGAATTGGGAATAGGTTCAAGGATGACAGAATGATTTCTAGGCCAAATTCAAATGGCTTGAACCTGTTCCAAGAATCATGAACAGGTTCAAGTCTACCAGACTTGATTCCTAAGGTTCTAGGCATTGTTTTTTGGTATATTCTGAAACTTACCAAATATGGAATGTGTCATAACCTTTTTGGATTTCTTCCTAATATGTTGTTATTCCTTTTTTGTGATGATAGCAGTTATAACATCTTTGAACAACCTTCTAATTCCGCAGTCGCTGTTGATCCCGATATAGTAACGTGAAATTACAACTCAACTAGGACTTGTTTTGACATCGAAAGTTGCTAATTACAAAATATATATTTTTTACAATCTTCCCAAAATATATATATATCTCACAGTTGAGGAAAGATCTCATGAATGAGCTTTCCAGCCATAAACTTGTAAGCTTCTTGCGTGAGATGAACTCTGTAATACCCCTAATTTGAAAAGGACAGTCCTATAATTTATTTTAATTATTTATGTGCATTTTTACTAAATTTATTGTTTAAATTGCATTTTATTTGTTTAATTAATTATTTGCTTGATTATTTGAATTACTTGAATTAATTGATTTAATTGTAATATTTGTTTTAAATTGAATTATTATTTAATCGTATTTTAGTTTAATTACTTGTTTTAAATTAAATTGTAGTTTAATTAAGTTAAAGGATTTATGTGTGTTTAGCCGACATAGGTTAAAACTTAGGTTTTCTTGGGCTGACTAAGGGTTTAATTAGGGTTCTAATTATACAAGGATTAGGGTTGGAGTATTGAGCCTATAAATATATTCTTTATGTGGGTTTAGGGTTTTAGAAAACAAAACACATAAACTCTTTCACGTTACAGAGGGATACAGAGAGTGGTGAGGGCAGAGAAACAGAGAGGGAGTTTGAGTATACTACAGAGAGGTTCAAGGGTTGGACAGGGTGCTTCTGAGTTGAACCAAGAGTGCCGGAGGGGTAGAACAGTGGTCGACGGATTGATGAGCAATTTAAAGACAAAAGTATAGAGTTTCAAAGTCTGAAACTCAAGGCAAGTTTTGTTCTGCTTTATCTCTTTAATCTGTGTTCTGTGCATGTTTAGGAAGACTCCAAGGGATTAAACTAAGGCTTAATTATAACCTTTATGCATGTTTAATTAATGTTTAAATTCATGAAATTAAACCTGTTCTTGGTTGTTTCAAAAAGATAGTAATAAAACTGTAACTTTCTAACCTTGCTCCGTTGTGTAGAAATTTGTTTCAATTCAAGTTTTGATTGTATATCATTGTTTTATAATCAATTTGGAACTGGATTAGACCTTAAAACATGTATTAAAAGTTACCACAGAGAACTGGTACTCACAGGAATAGGAGAAGACGACGAAACGGACGGAGGCTACTAAGGGAAAAGAGAGCAGGCTCTTAAAATCCCTTAGAGCTGGCTCCTAGAAGGTTGGAGCTGGTTCTTGGTGTTGTGGAGCGGGCTCTAAAGAGCCTAGAGCCGGCTCTGAAGAAAAAAAGAGCAGGCTCATTAATTTCTAGAGCCTGCTCTCTCTTAAAACGTCCAGAAACTGTTTTTTTAGGTTCGTTTGGTTGAAATTGAATTTTCTGAAACTGTTTAAAGCTACTGAATGTTGTAATTAAGTGTTTGAGACTTATAATAAAGTTAAGAAGCAAGCTCACATTCAGTTATTGAGGATGGGAATTAATCCAAGATCAAATAGAGGACTAAAGCATACCAAACAAGAGAATGTTTGATTAAAAAATATATATACTAAAGCTCTTAAAGATTTGAATAGTAAAGCTATTATAAAGTTTTGAAGTTTGTCACTATCTTGTTAGTTGGATCAATTGATTATCGTGGTGCTATATAAGGCTGATTCATATATAATTATTTATAAAACAAATGTATTGGTTTTAATACCCAGACCATTTATGTAAAAATTATAATATTATATTATAATGAAAGTTTGCTTAGAAACACTAGTCCCACGGATACAGATATAGGTATGAATACATAATTAATTCATGTATATATATATTCATGGGTTAGAGATGTACATGTACAAGTGATGTAAATCTTTTCTTGCCCACATATTTGACTGATTGGTTTTGTGAGCAAGCCTTTGTATTGTGAATATATATGTTTTGATATATATATATATATATGAAGTTTCTAATTTCATGAATTTAAAGTGGATTAGTTTGTTTGAATGTGTTTAGTATGACTTGTTTTTTGCCTAGTTGATGTCAGATTTAGAATTTTAATTCATGTTATATTACATGTAATCAGTGACTTTTGAGTGGGACATGAGGTTGCGTGCCTATTTAGTCACATTGAGTAATTAATGATACTTGTTCAATTTTAAGTTGAAAACTTATGGGAGCTTGCGTGCCATAAGTAAGTATTTTTAACTTAATTAATTTAAAGATTCAAAGTACTTTAAATTGTTTGTTGGATATATAATATACATGCATCATGGTTTAGTTATTTTATTTTAATTAAAGTATATATAGAATTGAGATTTTTAAATCTTAATTGATGTGCATGTTATTATTATATTATTCACTGTAATTTCTTTAGATGTATGAGGAGGCTTTATTTATTTGTATTAAAACCATTTATATTACAATGAAATTAAATATTCCATAATTTTGGGTTTGGCTTATGTGCACTAAAAAATATGAACATAAATAAAATGGAACATCTACAGTTTAGGTCTTTCCTTGGTGTTTAGGAAGACCGGTAAAGTGACCGTTTCAAAGGTAATAGCTAAAGTGGGTGATGTCTGCCAAAAGGTGACACGCTCACGGAGGTTATTATTATTATTATTATTATTATTATTATTATTTTTAAGACATTGGTCTTATTGAGGTCTCACAGTGCATTTACCTACATGAAGGCATTAGTTCTGCCAAAAGGTGATCAATGTCTTAGTGTGGGATAAGTGAGTAGAATATTTGAGAGTGCTTGGATTATAATAAATAACCCTTTTGCCAAAAGGTAGTGGAAGTGTTTAGCAATAATTCAAGTATAATCAAATAGGTCTATATGCGATTTGATCGCAGGTTTGGGAGTAAAATAAAATTTAAAATTCTGCCAAAAGGTGATTTTTAGATGGCATTTTATTTGTTCCCGCGGGGTGGATGGTTTTACACATAGTAAAACACCCTGATAAATTCGGCTTAAAACCCCAAGCACGAATTAAAGTTATAATCCCTAAATCTGAGATATATTATTATATGTTGTTTATGTGATGTTATTCAATTTAACATTTATTCAGGTTACAGACGCTTCCGCAATTTAAAAATATCTTATAGGGATTGAACCATTGAATGGTTAAAATTATACTGCCTAGAAGATAAGTTTTGATATTATATTGGATTTCTTCGACTAAGTGTCTGTTGTTTTAGAAAGAAACCCATATGCCCAGTGCATTGTCTTCTTAGGTAGAAAAGTTGTTACATTTTTTAAGTAAACTACAGGTACTACCATGCCATTAGATTAATTTATACTTCTATTGGTGATACTATTCAGGATGGTATTCTAGTTTTGATATTGCCAATGAGTTTCTTGATTTGATCAAGAAAGATTTAATGGGTATTAAGAAGTAACTACAATACTATTATCTAACATGGATTATGTTAGTGAGATATGATGGTAATGGTTCAGTGAAGGAGTACATCTATAAGATGTGTAAGCTGGTTAATGATCTGAGGTAGTAGAGAATCATATTTGCTAATAAGTTAATTAGTCCACATGGTGATCTATTATCTGCTTAGGTTTTTTCAGCTTTTCAAGGTAAATTATAATTCATAAAAAGTTAAATGTGGCATTAACCAGCTGTTAGCATTTTGTGTTATTGAATGGAAACGACTCAAGGGTGTTAAAACTGAGTCAGCTTATCTTGCGGTGATAGTAAGAATAGTTTCATGAAGAAACTAGGCGGCAAGAAAGTGAATAAGGCTAAAAAGAATAAAAACATTGATCATGGAATGATAAATGTTGATCATGTAGAAATAAAAGGATATCAAAAGAAAAGGTTATTGTGGTGAAAAGAAAAACAAAGCAAGAAAGAAAATTGCCATATTAATATTTGAACCTAACTTGGTAAAAATATAGGTATAAACATGGTGGATGGATTCGGGTGTGATCCTACTTGCTTCTTGTTTTTCAATTAACTCGATACCATCCGAATAAAATCGTGTTTTGGTCAGAGATGATTCATCTATGTTATGCATAGGATATTGGGGAATGTCTCTCAAAAGAGATTTGAACGCTTGGTCAAGGATGAGATTATTAGGCCACAAATTTTATGCGTTGGTTGTGTCAAAGGACAAATGCTAAGAAACGCAATTTTGAGGCTAATCGGTCATTTGGTTTTAGACTATATTTATACCGACATTTGTGATCCATTTCTTATTGTAGCTCGTTTGCAGCAAAGGTATTTCATTGTCTTTATTGATTGGTTCTCAAGGTATGATTGTGTACGTAATCCACCAAAAGTCCGAAGCACTTGATGTGTGTAAAATCTACTAGACTAAAGTTGAAAGTAGTTGGTATAAAGATTATGGTTTTAAGATCAGACTAAGGTGGTGAGTTTTAATAGGAGAATGATAAGGAGGGTGTAAATAGTAGTATTTTCAATACATACTTAAAGAGTAAGACATTGTGCCACAATACACCATTCCTAGTTTTCCTGAATAGAATAAAGTTGCAGAAAATAGAAAGTGTAGGGATATCTTATAAAGACATAGTTATATAATGCAGATATTAAGGAGCTTAACACTCACATTACCAATGATTATTTTATTAGACATCTTAAAAGATTAAAGAATTCGAGATTTTACTGTCCTATGGACCTATGGAGATTATTGGAATATGTCATGCATATTTAATGAGAGTGGTGAATCCAGTGGGAGTTTAAGATATTGTAGTTTCTTTTTGCAGAAATGTATTTTCAGCATCTATTCTATTTATTCCAAGCTTCATTCCACTTTCTTTAGTGGTTTCAGTTAAAGCTCATATTCCTACTCTTTCAGTTATTTCTCCTTTGCAGACCTTTCTTTCAGTTTCCAATCTAGTTCCTAAGCCAGTTTAGCTTAGGAGATTTTCTAGAGCTTGGAAGTATGCTGTAGTTGGTAATTTTGAGATGTCTGGTGGATACAAGACAAAAATTGATGGCTAAGTGTTTAAGCAAAAGTTAAGTGTTGATTTTTTTGAGGTTTTCTGCAGCTTAATTAGACGACTTTTTTAAAAGTCATTCTTTCATTATCACTCATTTATGGATTAAGTCAGTTTTAAAGCAGTAGTATCCAAAATTTTGATACAGTGGTTACTAACTGTAAGTTCAAAGAGAATGTTATGGATAAATGCATATACCTCAAGTTCAATGGGAGTCATTTTGTTTTCCTTGTCCTATATATTGATGATATTTTGCAAGGTAGCAATGACATTCATGTGATACATGATATTAAGAATTTTATGTAAAGTTTTGACATGAAGGACATGGATATGCAAAGTACGTCATTGGCTTTAGAATCCACATAGATCATGCTACTGAAATATTTGGACTTTCTCAAAAGGCTTATATTAATTAAGTATATGAAAAATTTTAACGGTGACCAACCGTAGTAAGCCCATTGATATAAAGTTCATTTTCAAGCATGAGAAAGTTAAGGTTTAAGTGCCTTTAAGATTTCCCCATATGGTTACAGAAAGATTGTTACATGTCCTCTCACTAAAGGTCTTCAACCAAAGATAATAAAGTATTTATAAAGCACGTGATTGTGATAGGTGTTTGAGAATCATTATGTTATGATGTCCGGTATTTCTTTTATATATGCTACATTGCAGTTAGTTTCTTTACGCCTTGTGGTGACAGTTATTTTTCCTCCAGTTTATGCCTTATGGTGACAATTATTTACATTCAAAATAAAGTTATGATGCATAATTATTATTATCTTGATATATATGGTTTATGCACGTGCTATTATGTTTGCCTGGAGTGATATTTCACTCATGAGGTTATTTGGGTTAGATGTGAGGTTATTTGGGTTAGATGTGAGATTGGGTATGAAGTAGGATTGATAGCTTGGGCTACATATGGGATTGGCTCCATATCGGTAAACCCTCACATTGAACAAAAGGTTGGCGGTTTGCTGTAATATGTTCAGGTGACATACCGCGATGGTATGAAGCAGGATGGATAGTGAGGTGTGCGTTTAGACCCCATGCTGCACATCTCATGAAATACAGTAAAACCACTATATTTACTTGAATCCTAGATGGAATCAGTTTTGAGACCATGGAACTGTTTAGACTAATATATTACTTGTCTACGCACACTATTGAAGAAATTTATGGAGGAGAGTGTTCTAAAGTTTCAATCCATCAATTTCGATAATTGTGTTTTCTAAATAAAAATGAGTGGCCATTCGACTTTTATAAAGTGTGTTGCAATCCATAGTGTCATTTTATAAAACTTAGAGTGTATGGACCAAGTGAGAGATTGTTGGAATTTTTATATATATATTTAAATAATAAAAATTATTTTATGGTCCTATGTACTACGTTTTCTAAAATAGGATTGCAATGTGATTATTGATACTTGATGGATTGGGTTGTACTTTCCAATTTGGTGGTCTAATTGGGAGTATAGTTTTATATCGTTGGATTATGGTTTTCCAACTTATTTGGTGTGATTTAATTCTAACCATTGATATCTAAGTTTCCATGATAGGAAGGGAGACTTAGATATGCTTGTTTATAGAGAAGCCGTCCCCCCCTGTTATTGTTATATATAAGGGTTTTAAAACCCTTATTCAGTCCTATCGTATCGACAACTTTCAGAAGGAGGTAAAACGCTCTATTTTTCAGATCTCTCAAAGGGCGATAAAGAATTAATCATCAATCAGGTAAGAGTTTAAATTACTCTTTAATTAATTACAGTATATTTTGATTTCTACATGAATTTATTTTATTAAAATTCAACATGCAGCACTCAGAAATCTGACATTAAGCATCCAAACTGAGAAGGAAAAAAATGGTTTAAAAGAAGTATATATCCAACCTAGCAAATATATATATAAATATCTGGTTTACTTTTGAAGCTGGCTTTCACATTGACATTTGAATCTATAATCCCTAAATCTCTCTCTTGAATGAATCCATCAAAGTAATAAAAACAAAAGAGTTTTAATGCCTTCAAATCCAAATAGCGCTCGAATAATTTGGCTTATGCATTTCTGCAGTTAGAGAGAGAAAGGGGTAAAAAACAGGTTTGACCCACAAAATGCCCATGTTTTTATTATTATTTAATTCTAGACACCGTGTCAGCATATAAGGAAGCCACGTCAGTAGGGAGGATGTCTGCGCAGGATGCAAGCATTACTCTATCCGTAATATAAAATTTGAATTGCTTATAGGAAACATTATTTCATACTCAGTTTGAAACTAGGAATTCATTCATTATATATATATATGTGTGTATGTATATATTAGTACCCCAACACATTATAGAGTATACGTTTAGGAAAAAACTTGTTTGGTAGATCTCTTTGGTATTGAGCAATGGCCATTAATACCAATAGTGTGTTTTTTTGTGTTTTTATGACACTCGTGAGTTTTTTCTCTATTCTTCATCTTCCTCAATCATGCAATGCTCATCCCTTGAAGATTTTCAAGTTTGATGAGATCTATCAACTCGGAGACTCCATATCCGATATCGAAAATTTGATTCGTGAGACTCTAACTGAAGCTGCTTTGCCTTTTGGTAGGCTTTTATATGGTTAGCATTTCTTCAACAATGCCACTAGTCGATGCTCAATCGGACTTCTCATGATTGACTACTTTGATATATATCACATTGATTTTCTCTTATTTATCATCTGTATTATAATTAGTATAACTTCAATTTATTGTTTATTTCTTTTGTAGTCTTTTTCATTTGAATAAAATAGCTAGTGTCACTAATATTCAAAATATATGTTAACTTTCATTTACTACATATATAACATACATATATCAGTTATGTAAATAGTTCAATCTGTTTTTGGTTTTTTGAGTGTTGAATTGTTTTTAATATACTTAAATTACTGAACTGCATTTTATATTCATACTTTGACAGCATTGGCATTTGGACTTCCGTTTTTGAATCCGCACAAGAATATTGAAGCGGAGTTTAGACATGGAGTGAACTTTGTAGTTGCTGGCTCTACTGCTTTATCAACACTAGAACTGGCAGCTAACAACATCTCATCACCTGTCGCTCCCAGTTCTCTCGATGTTCAACTTGAGTTCTCTCATTGTTTAACTTGATTGGATGTCTACACATTTCAAATCCACATGTCACAATAACATAGATTTGTGATTCATTAAAACTAATTCAAATGGTTTTTAGAATTATTGAAATTAAGTGATTATTTACTTAAATGTTTTATTTACTTTGTTTATATTTGACAGAATGTGTTGAAAAGCTGAAATCTGTTAATGGTTGGAGAGATAAGAGGGAATGATTATAATTAATGGATGTATAATTTAAATACCCGCGGATAGAAGAAGGTTGAGATAGGAGGGAATGATTATAATTGATAGATGTATAATTTAAATACCAGCGGATAAGGGAAGGTTGATAAATTAACGCACTATCTCATAAAATTGAGATAGGCTCTACAGATTACGATAAGGATTAAGCTTACAGATTACGATAATGATTAAGCCTACAGATTATGATAAGGATTAAAACGACGGAAAGTTTACGTTGTATCCTGACCTAAGCCCAACAAAGAAAGGGGCTAATAGACGTTTTAAGGTACGCCATAAATTTCATATTTAATCCTTTATCGGATATTCAATCGTTAAGTACTAACTTGACCTTCGGAGTGCACCCGGCCGGCACCACGCCAGACATCACTTCTCTTGTCTTGCAAGAATGGCCCTCGACTCTGTGATCGGTTAGTCAATCATACATCAACCTTCGCAATAGCACGAATCATTGTAAAATAGGGCTATTGGTCGGGTAAGTCGAACCACAGGGACTACGCTAGTCTAATACAACCTAAATGTCTAGAATCATTCTTAGAATGATGAAGGGTGTATAGAGGTTTTGTTGGATGTCACTTAAGCTAGGAAATTAAAAGTGCATAAAACAGTAAATTGCAAGAATTTAAGGGAGTGAGTACAAGTAAAGAAGGCTAGGGAAATGAATCCACCTCCATCCCTATACACATGCTAGGTTAAGATTAATTTAAGGGGAAAACAACATATATGATAGTCATGATACATAACAATACTAGGTTGCTATAATATCCTTAAGAAGTTCATTTAATTAGAAAGGCAAGAATAAACCATCAAAGGTTCACATGATCAACTACCTAAACTAAAATGTAGCTTAGAACATGCTTACTAAGCCAAGGATTATCAAGCCCTAATTTAAATGGTGAATGCACATAAAGCTAAGAATCAAGTATAGCCCATCAAAGGGAAACCCTAAGCCATGAACTATCTAGGTTCTCCAACTCCATGCCATTAAAACCATTCCATGATCTAACTTCCATTGTCACCATGGAAGTGCAAGCAATATGATTAAGAAAGGCAACCATCCAAGATAAGATGAATAACTCACAATAATCATTTAAAACATTCAACATTCATTACAACAAAAATGAGGCTCTTGACCATGGAAAGACTATCAAAAATACATTGTAATCCCCAAAAATAAACTATACTAACACATGCTTACAAGGGAGGGGTTTCATCACCTCCCTAGATGAGGTTTAGTTACCCATTGGTGAGCTAGAAGAAGGAAGAAGCATCATCCTCATCTCCATTTTCGAGCTCCTACTGTAGCACTCAAGAACACCCTCTCCTTGCTCTCTTCTCTCTCCTTTCTCTTGCTCAAGATAAAGCTTAATGATATATGTGGCCTTTGGGTAGCCTTTTATGCTCCAACCATACCCTCCCTCCTCCAAGGAACACCTCCAACCACTTCATAAAGAGGGAAGATGGCATTGAGGAAACCAATGTGCAAGTGGGCTGAAATGAGCCATTTCCGAAGGGCATTCTGCCTGATTTTCGAGCGCACGCTTGGTGACTTCGAGCACTCTAACTTAGTGCAATGTGCAACATGCTCCTCTTGCTCAATGCTGACCTATTTTGGGAAAACTGCTATAACTTTGTGCCCCGAACTCCGAATGACGATCTGTTTGAAGCTTTGGAGAGCTGATTCAGTGCTTTAAAAACTTCATGTTTTGATGAAGACCCAAATCTCAAGTCTGGTTGGTCGAAAATGGGGAGAAAGGCAGTACATCAGTGCTGCCAGGCAGTTCTGCGCACCTCTGTTGTGAAGATCATAACTCTCTGCTCCGAACTCTGAATGATGAACCACTTGAAGATTTGGAAAGCTGATTCAGAGCTCTAAATCTTTCATGTTATGAGGGAAGTCCAGTTCTCGAGTTTGGAAGGTCAAAATGGCAAGCAAAGACCAGGCTCTACTGCTGCCAGAATTCAGCATTGGCACCCTTTTGTTGCTCAAGACTCCACAAGGCCTTATTCTTGTTCCATTTTGGCCAATGAACCTGAAAATGCATAAAAACATAGAATTGGAGTTAATCTACAAAAAATAATTAATAACTGGACTTTGTTAATGTAATTTAGGGCGCTTGAATATACATTATTCGGCGCTTATCACACCCCCAAACTTACATTTTGCTAGTCCCTTAGCAAAACTACAATGAAAAACATAAAGAAAAGACGACCATGGGCATGCTACTACAAAAAATATCCTCCATGGTAAAATGAGATAGAAACATAGCTCAAATACAACTTGAAACAGACAAAAACTGGAGATGGGGTCATTGGGAAAACTACCTTGCATATATGAAGCATTGATACAAAAATTGGCTAAATACATTTCTACATACATGCATCAACATCAAAGTCTATATAAATAACTCAATTATCATCTCTTGAATGGAAATCAACTCTCGCTTCAGTGAAAGTGAATTGGATTCTCAACATGCGGCTTTTACTTTCTTTTCCAATTCCAAGGTACAAGTTTTCAAGTCAATGAATTCCCTTTTACATGAAGTCCCTAAGGCATGATTTTATTTTCAAGACAACTTTTGTTGCTTGTTAACAATTTATTTCAACACATAAGCGAAACATAGAATGGTTGTGCAATGCTGAAGTCCCTTAAGCTTTTTAACCAACCCTTGTAGCAAGCGTTAGGCCAACAACTCCCAAACCAGATGGCTTTAGGGTGCTAAGTGTAGAGACACTCCATAGGGCTTAATAGCTCAAGTTGGAAAGGCTACGAACTCCAACGAACCATGTTTATTACTAGTTTAAATTTTTTTTGAATGACCGTGCAATGTTTAAGTCCCTTAAGCTTTCTAACCAACCCTTGTAGCAAGCGTTAGGCCAACAACTCCCAAACCAGATGGCTTTAGGGTGCTAAGTGTAGAGACACTCCTAGGGCTTAATAGCTCGAGCTGGAAAGGCTACGAACGTCAACTGGTCATTATTATATATGGTGATCGACTGTCCAAAACTTGATTCAGTCACGACTTGGTCCACTAATTGGATTAGTGTCAATTCACTACCTTCCATGAAATTGCAATAGAACTATCTATAATTTTTATTCTTTGACCAAAAAGTCATTATTTATTTTTTCATTTGTACAAAACTCCCATTAAACTTCATAATTAGTTTTTTTCTTATTTTCTCTGTGAACAAGGTTGATAAATCAACATCCCATAATTTACTGATTAATGCAACAAAATAGTTAATGACTTGCCAATTGAATTGATTAATAATCTAAAGGCCGAAGCTAATAAATTGTCTTACAACATATTATTTTCATATGTCATTGTCACATATATTGTACTTGCAAAGTGGTTCTATTGTCAGAACATTCAATAAATTACAAGTTATGTTTGTTTCTCCGTATTGTTCATGATGTTCTTGTTAGGATTTATATGCCCTGGCATAGCAAATTATTTGGATTAAAGTGACATAAGTTCCTGACGTTTCTGAAATATTTATGCTTTATATAATAGGTGAATTCAATGAAATATCTTTCGATTCATTATAGAATTGATAGTGTTCACTTGATTACAAGAGATATTTATATATGTATGTGATGGCGATCAATACATGAATATAAATAGTAATCATAAATTGTTCATAGTCGGTAATTATGGATGGACTCATAATTAATTAAGACTTGAACTGGATCCGCGTTAGGTTAAGATATATTGCGAGAGCCGTCGTATGCAATTGCTCCCTATCACCGTCATGGTATTTGACTCTTAAGCATGAGAAAAGTATAGATTCTTTTATTAATTAATAATAACTTTGATTTGTTCGGCGGATTCTTCGGGATCCTTAGACCAACACTTTGGGTAGTTATGTAATTAATAGTTAGAGGGTTATATTTTCAATATTTGCATCATTGCTACTTGTATTTATTTTATATTGATTATGGTTGATCACAGAGTAAATTCGAAGGCCCTCGTATGTTTTTAGACAAAATGATTTATTATATATATATATTTATTTAAATTATTATTTTTTGTCAAACAAATGTTTTATTGTGATCGATCCAGTAATAATCAATGGTACCAAAATAAATATATTAATTAAGTAGTCGGATTGATGGCTTTATTTATCCGACAACTAATTATGCATAGAGGGGTCAAAGTGCAATATTGACTTAGAGGTTATTTATTATTTAATTGGAGTTCAATTAATTTCTTTTAGTGGAGTAGAAATTAATTTATGAATTAATTGAATTAGGTCCATGGACTGGGCCAATTATTAATTCATTGTAGCCAATAAAATAATAAGCCCAAAGGATTCTCACTTATAGCCCAACTTGATATTGGAATCTTATTAGATTTGAGACATATGAATTAGAGATTGAGAAGGAATTGTTGTTTCTTTTTCTTTATCTTTATGTTGCCTATAAATATACATGGTCTATGTATATTTTAAGAGTGATTTTTAGTAGAAGAAAAAAGGAATATATTTTCTCTCTCTAGAAAATTAGGGTTAGTGTTCTCATCTAATGGAGGCTCCCACAAGCCCAGTTTTCCAAGATCATTCATGGAGGCTTATGAGTGATTCCTAAAGGCAAGACCATTACTTTAGACGGAGATTCATGGAAAAGGTGTCAAGCAAAAGGGATCTACAATAAGTGAGAACATTCACTTTAGAGGAGAGATTTAAGGTTTACTCAAACCTTGATATAAGTATTCAATCTTTTAATTGAATGATATATCATATTTTATTTTTGTATAAAACTTGTCTCTATGTGATGAATCAAGATCTATGTATTAAAATCCCTCGAAAAGTTTTTAAAACTTGCACGTTTGATAACAGTGGTATCAGAGCATGGTTTGATTCATTACTAGAGATCATGATTTTATGAAAATCATCATCATGGATCCAAATTATATATATATTGATGTATGTTGATGTATGATTTAATATATTGATACATAATGATGTATGTATAATTGTGAATGGATGATGATGAATGTTTGGGCCATGGATGAAACTTATATGTTATTGGAATGTAATTTTATCTTTGGATGAATGTAATTAAGGCTTTGATTTAGCCGTTTGAAAGTTCAATGATGTAATTTAATTTTTTCAATTGTATTTCAAATTGTAAATTTATTTAAAGCCATGTAATCTTTATCAAATGAAGCTATGAAGCTTCAAGAAGGTCCAAAAGGGTTAAATTAGGCTTCAAGAATTTTCTGGATTTTTTTCGGAATTTTTCAGAGTTTTTCTGGAATTTTTCGTGCTTAAATTTAATTTCTGGAATTTTTTTTAAAATATTTTTCTGGATATTGCGGCAATTTTCCGGCGACCGGAAGACTGCCGGACGCAAGCAGCGCCAGAAGGGTGGCCGTCCAATCCCGTGTGGTGCATATACAGCAGGACTCTATGTAATCACAACAAGACCCCTTGGATTACATTAGATCAGAGGGAGGGATCAAGTGAGGTGCAGACGCGGTGCAATCATGCACCAATCAACCAGCTGGTGCGTGTGCCTCACGCGCCAGTCACTTCCAGCGCACCAAGCGCGTGGCAGCGCGTGCCACGCGCTGGTGCATACTGCTCGCGCGTCCACCCGAGTGGACGCGCGTGAAGACACTTGCTGAGCGCGTGTGGGCGCGTAGGGGCAAGTGATGGGTGCGTTTGGCAGTGTTTTGACTCCTGCAAGTGCGTAGAACGTTTCGGTGGACCCTCGCGTAATAATTAGAGCATTTAAATGTTAAAAACTGATTCCATTGGCCATTTTTATTTGCTTTATCTGTAATTCATGGATGTATGTGATGCATGGACTAGATAATTGTTTTTTAATTATTAATTATGTATTGGATTCATGATATTTAATTAAATGACTTGATTTATATTAATTAAATTATGAAAATTAATTGGATTTGATTACTAATTAATTTGAGGGCACTTATTAGGAAATGAAAAATTATTTTTGTAAACTATTTAAAAAGTGTGTTTCAAATTAAATATTAGTGAATCATTTAAAGTTCAAATATTTTCTAAATTTAATTGGATTAAAATCAAGACGTTTTGCATGCATTATATCATGTAAATGAATAAAATGAAAACCCTAATTATGAATGATTAAAAATTGAGTGGGAGCGGGGATTTTTATATATTATCCAATGGCCTTCGTTATTAACACCATTGTAATTATATCTTCAAAAGTAAGCCCCAAAATGACTCTCTATGAAGCCACGGAACTCAAATGAGCCAAGCAAATGAAGCAAGAATGCCTAACCCGAAAAGAGATGAACTAAGGGCAAAATGGTCATTTCTCACTGAAAAGGGTGCCACCGTGCACACCATTAGAAGGACAATGAAAAATGAACAAAATTAGACTCAAGAATCGTCTGATTCTGAGTCTGGGCAGAAAAGATATGAAATTCCAACACCCGATGCGAAAGTTATGAAGCAATGACTTAACATTTTCCAATATTTTCATAATAAACTTTGAAAACAAAAGTGCATAAAAAATGAGATACATGTCATTACCTCCGGCCTCATCTCATACATGTTAAATACATTGAAAAGAGTGTACTTACGTATAATTTACATATACGAATCAACGAATGCAAGTTTAAACAAATAGGGCTACAAAGAGGCATCTTATGCTAACACTTGCATAAAATAGAAACTTAGAAACTGTAAGCCATCCAAGGAGCAATGGAATATTCAAATCCTGAGTCCTGTACCTGAAATATGCCCCAGTATCGTAGGGGTGAGTAACATAAAGCTACTCGTAGAAGATGAGCATGCATCGACCTAGCATTTTACAATTTTATCACCTTATGGTGAAACATGTTAAAGGGGCTCATGCCACCTAACGTCTATGTCAAGATGAGACTCAGGGACCATCCTAAGCTACCTAGATCATTTATATCGTAATCACATTATTCATGCAATTCAAACAACATAGAAACATGTTATACAAGGCAACAAGATATAGATTCTCAAAGTCTTCAACTTGAAATCCAAAATATGAAAACAACAAGTGTGGGTCATGCCACCTAACGTCTATGTTCAAAATGAATCTATAAGGTCATTCCTAAACTACATTTGAACATCAAAACACAAATTATGATATCAATGCAATTTAACCAACAATGGAACTTCTAATACAACGCATGAAGCATGCTTTCACAAAGCTACATCTTAAGCTTAAAATAGGAAATCAAATAAGGAACAACAAGTTACGATATCATCTAGTTATCAACTTGAAATGAAATACGAAATCAAACAAAGTGGATACTCGGACGTCACGCCGGATCAGACCGACAACATAGTTACTTTAGGGTTATTAGCCCATCGGTAACCTCCCTATGTGCGCACTAGACTATATAGAGGGACAATCCCCCGTACTAGAACCAAGTTCTAGTCGTAACCAAACAACGACATCCCCAAGTTTCCAAAATCAACAAATTGTGCAACAACGTATATATATCAACATGTATATACAAGATATCAACTATTTACCAAGCACAATCCAAATTTTAGAAACTTATACAATACATGCTCAAAATTCACAACTACTATGGCATGTAAGATATCAAATATAAAGTGTGCAATTCCTTACACATAGCAACAATATATTCAATAAGGGAAAACATATTCTCATGAATATAAAAGTAACAACTATGTTATCCAATGCTCAAAAGTAATCAAGTGAACATACATCAAATCCAAATCCATGATTTAAATATAGAAACAACTTCCAAAATGCAATTAAATCCATGGAGTAATAAAGTAGAATTTAATTAAACATAAATAGTTAAATTCTCTAAATTCAAATTTAATCCAAATAACCTCAATTTAATATATATTGAAAGACATGTCATGGTCATCATATATATATATCAAATGACAAGTTAAGTGATTAAAACACTTAAAACAAAATTAATTAAGCTAATTAATTAATTTCCTCTAGATTTTTAAACAATTTCAAATGCCATCAATTTAATCTATGTTAGAGAACATGCCAAGGCCTATTTAAATACTACATTACAACTTGATTTAATGCTTGATACAACCATGTGAATTAAACTTTCACTAAAGATAAATATTAAATAAAAGTTGTAATTCTTAATCAAATGATCCAAATTTAATATATGTTAATCAACATATCTAAGCATAATTTCCTATCATGTTACAATTCAAATCAAAATTATACATCATCATAAATTTTAAATCTTATACAAAGAAATAAAAATTACTAACTTTCTAGATTTGATACAAGACATACATAGATGTTGTATAATCATGACAAACACATAATACAACACACAAATAATCCTAAAACATTCCATACCTCAATTGGAATGAAAATCCCAATTACCACCGAAATGAAATCGCCCCAAATTTTCGGTCCGCAAAATAGATTTTTCAGCTTGTTACCTTCAATTTGTAAAATTCATAAAAAATTCAATTCTAACCCAAATTGAATGAATCCAAAGCCCAATGAAAGCTTAAACACTGCAATTTGATAATATCAATTTAGTTTAACAAAATATTTTCCCAATTGAAACAGTTTTGACCCACAACTTTGAAACAAATTCTGCCCAAAAAACACATTTTCAGCCTGTAGCTTCCAACTTTGAAAATTCATAAAAAATTCATTTGACATCCAAATTGGGCAACCCTAATTTATTTTGGAAGTAAACATATGAGAGTGTAAAACCAAAAATTTAATCCATGATCCAATGTCAAAAGGTTAGTGAAATAAATCATCTAAAAATATGTTTTTCAGCTGCAATAAAAACATGGACAGCAGATAGTTTCGGATTTAAAAAAAAAATTAGAAATGCTCTAAAATTGTGAAAAAATTCTGAGTAGTGTAAAACCCATGTAGGAAGTTCCAGTAAAAATTTTAAGGCAATTGAAGCACCACAGCTCCATATAAAAATTTATTTCCAGACCGAAAAGGAAAAGCTTCAAATTTCCAGCAACTAGCTTGGAACTTCAAAAATTCATAACTAATTCATTTTAAATCCAAATTACATGAAACCAAAACTAAATGAAAGCTAATTGAGTATATTTTCATATTCTATATTTAATTTGACAAGATTAATTTCAAGTTAAAACAGTTTAAAGGCAAAATACAAGTCCTTCTCTTCCATACATGTAAAACACTCAATAATGACATAAAAATACTTCAAAATAATAGATCAATACCTCACTAGAGAATTGAATCTCTAGATACCAAAGCAAAACTAGGAGTTAGGCTAGATCCTTCAAGGGTCTTGAAGAGGAGGATGAGGGGAACAAAAAGTATTCCAAGCTTTATGGTCTAAAGTAAGTGGAAGGGCCTCAAAGATCAAGGTCAATGCCTAAGGCTTCAAGCTCCATCCATGGAGGCTAAGGTTTTCTTGTAAGGAAGAGAATGAAATAATGTGGTTAAGTGTGAGTGGAGGAAATAGAAATCCTCCACTCATTATGTGCTCTTACACCATGGTCAACACACACATTTATGGTCAATTGCACAAAAACCCTTATTTAAAACTATAATCCCAAAATGGCCCAAAGATATTTGCAAGACTAAATTGTGAACCTACACTTGTCACCAATCCATGGCTCCTTCCTAGGCTTAATCCCACACCTACACTTGTCAACCATCCAAGCTAACAAGTGCACCAATCCTAGGCCAACAAGTGGGTGAATCCTCACCCTCCAAATGTCATCATCCAATGCATTAAAGTGTTTCCACACAAATGTCAACAAGTGGACCAATGAGAGTGTGACACTTGTTACACTTTTCAAAAATTACAAAAAGGTCCTTTTTGAAAATATCCTCCAAATTTAATTGCAAAATGGTCCCCAAGATGAAAAATAATTACTTTATTTAATTACACTAAAACCCCACATGTTAAGAATAATTACACTAAAGTATGCATTAATGCCCCTTTATGAAAGAAGTAAGCAATCAACATGCTTTTCTAGAAAAGTAAAAATACCACTATCATAGAAATCAAATATCATGAATGCATGCAAAACCGAAATCAAATCCGAGCACAAAAAGTGAGGTTGTGCAAGGAAAAAGGATAAACGAGAAAAAGACAAAATGTGAATAGTGTTCGGAAAAATAAAATATGGAAATGACACAATCCCCAAAGGAAGTTGTCAATCCAAGGAAAAAAGTCTCGGAAATCATTTCAGAGCACTCAAGACGACATCAAGTGATGAAAAACCGAACCCAAAAAGGAAAAGACAACGGAAAAAAAATATCCGTCAAAATCTGAGAAAAAGAAAAGGAAGAAAAATGACCGGGTCATTACAATGTTAGAGAATATGATATGAGTACCAGATGTACCACATGTGAACACACTTATTATAGAGATTGAGAATAATATATGAATTCCCTATTGATGCGTCAACATCATCTAATACACAGATTCTTGTATCGGTACATTATTGTAGTGGGAGGATTATTATCCAATCCAACAGAGTCATGTTTTTAGGTGAGATCTTTATGGACATCCCTGTTAAACATGAGTTGGACCCAGTAAGCTACACGGAAGCGTGAACCGATATGGATATAGATCATTTTGGCAAGTTGCTATGAAATCAGAGTTGGAATCTATGCGTTCTAATTAAATCTGGGATCTTGTAGAACTTTCTAATAGGTTGATACCTATGGAAGGCAAGTTAATCTACTAAAAGGTACCAGAAGATTTCTTAGTGAATATTCATGAGTGTACAAGGGAATGTCATTTTTTTTTCTAATTCTATATATATTGATGACACCTACTCATTTAGTATGATATGGAAAGTTTTGTCGTCAGTAAAGATGTAATCATTCAATTATTTTGAAATGAAGGATTTTAAAGATGTAAGCTATATTCCTAGGATCAAGCTTATGCAAGATCAGGTTAAAAGGAAAATAGGCTTATCTTAATAATCCTATATTGATAAAGTTTTGACCAGGTTTGGTATGCAAAACTCAAAGAATGAGTTCTTACTTGATTGACACGGATTGCTCTCTCTAGTAAGTAGTTTTCCAAGACTATCAGAGGAGATTGAGCAAATGAGACTGGAACAATATGCTTCGGTATATGGGAGTCTCATATATGCCATGGTCTATACCGAACAAGACATCCGCTATATGGTAGGGATAATCAGTAGATATCAGTCCGAACTCGGACTTGATAACTGGTCTGTTGTGAAAAATATCATAAAGTACCTTAGGAGAACCAATGATCTCATACTCATTTATGGATGTGATGATGTGGTTCCAGTCAGGTATGCTAGTTCTGATTTTCAATCAGAAGTAGATACTATGAGGTTCATGACTTAGTGTATCTCAATGAAAGGGAAATCAGTTGGTAGATTGTTAAGCAGATTTCAACTGCTAACTCAAACCTGAAGGTGGAGTCCATTGCAGCCTTAATGGCAGCAAATGAAGCCTTTTGGTTTGATCTCACTGATTTAGAGGTTGTGGAGCATACTAGCCTGCCTATCGAATTATATTGTGACAATAGTGCACAAGTAGTCTAAACCAATGACCCAAGGTTACATAAAGGAACAAGGTATACTGAGAGCAAAGTATCATGTCCAACATGATATTGTCTGGCAAGAAAATGTACTCGTGGCTATAACATTGCGTTGAAACACAACTTGTTGATCCATTAACAAAGGTGTTATGATCAATAGTATTGATCTTCACCTAGATAACATTGGAGTTAGATGCAATCTGAATTGGCTATGAGGGCAAGTGGGAGCTGTTGGGATTTATATGCCCTGGCATAGCAAATTCCCATTTGGATTAAAGTGACATAAGTTCCTGACGTTTCTGAAATATTTATGCTTTATATAATATGTGAATTCAATGTATTATCTTTCGATTCATTATAGAATTGATAGTATCACTTGATTACAAGAGATATTTATATATGTATGTGATGGCGATCAATACATGAATATAAATAGTAATCATAAATTGTTCATAGTCGGTAATTATGGATGGACTCATAATTAATTAAGACTTGAACTGGATCCGCGTTAGGTTGAGATATATTGCGAGAGTCGTCATATGCAATTGCTCCCTATCACCGTCATGGCATTTGACTCTTAAGCATGAGAAAAGTATAGATTCTTTTATTAATTAATAATTACTTTGATTTGTTCGGCGGATTCTTTGGGATCCTTAGACCGACACTTTGGGTAGTTATGTAATTAATAGTTAGAGGGTTATATTTTCAATATTTGCATCATTGCTACTTGTATTTATTTTGTATTGATTATGGTTGATCACAAAGTAAATTCGAAGGCCTTCGTGTATTTTTAGACAAAATGATTTATTATATATTTATTTATTTAAATTATTATTTTTTGTCAAACAAATGTTTTATTGTGATCGAACCAGTAATAATCAATGGTACCAAAATAAATATATTAATTAAGTAGTCGGATTGATGCCTTTATTTATCCGACAACTAATTATACATAGAGGGGTCAAAGTGCAATATTGATTTAGAGATTATTTATTATTTAATTAGAATTCAATTAATTTCTTTTAGCGGAGTAAAAATTAATTTATGAATTAATTGAATTGGGTCCATGGACCTGGCCAATTATTAATTCATTGTAACCAATAAAATAACAAGCCCAAAGGATTCTCACTCATAACCCAACTTGATATTGGAATCCTATTAGATTTGAGACATATGAATTAGAGATTGAGAAGGAATTGTTGTTTCTTTTTCTTTATCTTTATGTTGCCTATAAATATACATGGTCTATGTATATTTTAGGAGTGATTTTTAGTAGAAGGAAAAAGGAATATATTTTCTCTCTCTAGAAAATTAGGGTTAGTGTTCTCATTTAATGGAGGCTCCCACAAGCCTAGTTTTCCAAGATCATTCATGGAGGCTTATGAGTGATTCCTAAAGGCAAGACCATTACTTTAGATGGAGATCCATGGAAAAGGTGTCAAGCAAAAGGGATCTACAATAAGTGAGAACATTCACTTTAGAGGAGAGATCTAAGGTTTACTCAAACCTTGATGTAAGTATTCAATCTTTTAATTGAATGATACATCATATTTTATTTTTGCATAAAACTTGTCTCTATGTGATGAATCAAGATCTATGTATTAAAATCTCTCGAAAGGTTTTTAAAACTTGCACGTTTGATAACAGTTCTATCTTTGCTACAATGGCTTCTAATATGTTATGGTCAACCATGCATTTTGATCAAACTAATTTTTGGAGTCAAACATGACGAACAAAATGGCAGTAGTGATCCAAGATCCAAGTTCCAGCAATCTCTGAACCAAAAGCTGTTTGAACCGTACTGAAACTCCATTGAAGATCCGGCCCAAAAGCTCAACATCATCCTTTTCTTTTATTCCGCATGGAGTGGAGTTGAACCGATAGAAATCAGATATTTTACTTCAATCTTCGTATTGATAAGATAGAAACAACTTTTAATTCTTCAATGGACATGTGTTACTGGAGTAGCGAAAATTTACAGACAGCAACATTATATATACACATGTGCAGTGCCACTACAGACTTGGCTCTAGATGATACTAATACATGCTTGAACCTGTGATAGTGAATATTTCAAGTTATTGCTATTTTTCTTGAGGGCAAGACTTCTTCGCGGAAGTGCTGAGGTATGATTTCTGTGCTAAAGCATGACTGAATATCCAATTTTAACTCAAATTCAAGGTACTTGCACTTTTGGGTTTTTGTATCTACTGTCTTGCAATAAGTAGTAAAACTAAAAGATGGAAGGTTGGAAACTCAACACCCTTTGTGAATTTAGCTAATTCTGGTTCATAGGTTCCTTTTGGCCCTATGGGAACTATTTTTTTTTTATAAGAAATTAATCTAAATTTTGATTAAAATTGTTAAATACACTTAGCTATGACATTTCAAGTCCTTTATTACAAATTAAAGGAGCACTTTTTTTGTTATCAACTTTAGTTTTAATAAAGTATTCCCTACTTGGATTAATTGTTTCAAATAATTCATTATCATTTTGATATGTTAAGATATTCATGTTAAATGGATGAGCTGGGTGAATCTCATAGTAATTTACTTCTCTTGTTAAAGGGTGAGCTGGGTGGAGTTCATACTAATCTACTTCCCTTGTTAAAGTGTGAGCTGGGTGGAGCTCATACTAATCTACTTCCCTTGTTAAATGGTGAGCTGGGTGAAGCTCATAGTAATCTACTTCCCTTGTTAAATGGTGAGCTGGGTGAAGCTCATAGTAATCTACTTCCCTTGTTAAATGGTGAAGCTTGTAATAATCTATTTCTTTTGTTCAAGGGTGAGATGAGTAAAACTCGTATTAATCTACTTTCCTATTAAAGGGTTGAGCCGACTAAAGATGTCAACAAACTAAAGTATAAAATAACATAATGCGACAATCCCAATGGCAAAACGTAACTGTCCATCCTACTCATCAACCCTACACATATAAATGGAAACTAATTGCAAAGAAAGAGAAGTCTCAACCACAAAGAGAACAGTGGGATCAAATAAATGAATAACTACACATTTATCCTACTTGGAGTCACTCGCTTCATCCAGTTGAATGACAGAGAAGTCTTGGTCTGAAAATTCAGAAGCAGCACGATTCCGAAAATCTTCGAAGCCGTCAAAGTAGGCCTTCGATTTATAGATAAATAACGTAAACAGATAAGGAAGAGATTTATGGTTGAGTTCTAATAGAAATCTGCTTCGTGAGGGACAATCAGCTTCCAGCGGACTATTTTGCGTAGGAATTTACTTCTACAAAGTGGAATCGCAGATGACATGTCAGTCAGAAAATAGGATTATGAGTCAATCCTCGAATAGGACAACTGTAATACCCCTAATTTAAAAGGATAGTCTCGGCATTTATTTATTATTTTTGTTGATTTTTTGCATGATTATTTGGTTTAATTATTTTATTTAATTGTTTACCTGTGTGACGTGTATTTAATTGGTATCTATTTATTTGTTTAAATTGCATTTTATTGCATTTTATTTTATTTAATTGATTATTAAAGGTTTTAATTTAGGAAGTAATTTAGGAAGTATTTTAATTAACTATTTTATTTTCATAATTGAGGGTTTAGTTTCTTTAGCCGACACAGGATTTAATTAAGTTCTATGGGCCGGTTAGGATTTAGTTAGGGCTCTAATTAATTTAGGGTTTTGGTATAGCTCTATAAATATATGGGTATACGTCTGCCGAGGGTTTCTAAAACCCTATTCACCATATTCCCGTATACAGTAAAGAGAGAAGTTGAGAGAACAGAGCGTCGTAACGGTCTGTCAAGGAGAATAACAGAGAGGACCAAGGGAGGTGTTTGGTGGATTAGATCAGAACCAGAGGAGGCTAGAAGGTAGTCAGTGGTTGCCGGAAAGCTTAGAACAACGGCGTCAAGGTTCTGTTTATAAAACTGTACAGGCAAGTTCTTCTCTTTCTCCTTCCCCTTGGCTTGTGTTCTGTGCACCTAGACAGTCTCTAGGAGATTAATTGGCCTTAAACTGAACCATGCATGTTTGATATATGATTTGCTTGATCGTTTTATCTGTGCAAAATTTATTTACAAAATAATTATAGCGCGTATGTTTTCTTGACTCTGTTTTGGTATAACGTCCCACTGTTCTAATTTTTATTTTGAATCTTACTGAAATCAATCAAGGCCTGACTGGATACTAGACGTAAATTAAGACTTCAAATTTAAATTGGAGAAAGAACAGAGGGGTTGGGATAAAACTGATCTTGCAATTTAGTTTCAGTGCCGTTCTTCAACAACGCTAGTTTAAATGGCCTGAGTAAACTCTGTAATTGCTTTCAAAACTATTGTAAACAATCTTGGGGAATGCTTCTAGACTAAATTACGAGTCCTAAGATTAGTTCAGAGACTAACAGAGGGTTAGGAATAAGCCGGAGAAGGAGCACAAGAGCTGAAACGACGCACCGGGGACGAAGGCTCTCAGAGGAAGTGAGAGCCGGCTCCATGGAAGTGGGAGCCGGCTCCCACAACAAAGTGGGGCCGGCTCTAGGGAGTCCTAGAGCCGGCTCTAGGCTGGAAAAGAGCCTGCTCCAAATTCTGGAGCAGGCTCCCTTGGTATTTTTGATTTATTTTACGTTTTTTTTTTAATTTTCTACATACTATGTTCACTGTTGGAGCATGGAGACTGTTTGAATGAATTTGGAACTTTACAGAGGGATCAAGGAATGAATTTTGAGTGTTAGTAAGACCCTAAATTGAGTAAAGTTTAATTCTAAGTTGTCGGGACAAACAGTGTAAAAATTAAGGCACTTAACAAATGGAATTGAATTAATTGTTGAATTAAAATTCAGCAATTTGATGGAACATAATGTGTTTATAAAACTTGTTTTAGAATGCATTCAAGTGCATGATAGGGTCATTTAATTATTAATTTTGATCTATGCATGCTTAGGAGGCTAGTTGCGGAATTATTAAATTGTTTACTGCAACTATATGGCTAATGCTTGGATTTAAACTGCTGAAATATTTAAACAATCTTCTGAATTGTTTTAGCAATTTATTGGTTAATAATAGGATTATTTAACCTATTCACATGCATGATGGAGTCCCTGACATATTAAATTTGGTCTATGCATGCTCTGGATGTTAATTGTTGATTTGTTAAAATCGTCTCCTGCAACTATATGGTTAAATGCTTGGATTTAAATTGCTGAAGCTTTAAATAGTTTTCTGTAATTGTTTGGATGGTAGTTTTTGGTCTGTAAATTATTGAACTGTTATATATGTTGTAATTTACATGGATATGGAGGATGGTATGTACCGGTATGGGACGGTGACATACTAGGGACGGTTTAGCTCAAAACGCACAAACCTAACCTAATGGATTAATGGAATGGATTGAAAGATATCGAATCCTAATTGTGGCTAAGTCAGATCAGCTGTAACCAAGTTGGATGACTTCCTGGATTAACGGATGGTAGTTAAGTCATATCAACTGAATAAGTGGAGTGACTAACTAGTTGGTTTATTGTAGGTCAGTTTAATAAATAGTTGAACTGCTTACCTTGGATTTGGACGGACTTTATATATATGTTTATGGTACCACGAGTTGAGCTTGAGTCTCAGACTCGTTGGTTAGGGTGCGTATATGCAGTGGATGCGTAGCTGGTTATAATAGGTTGAGGTGTACCCTGTTAGGTCTAGGTACTCATGCCCACCTTTGGGTGCGTATTCGCATATTGCCTTCTATTCAGGTTGAGACCCCTATTATAGACTAGTGAATGTCCCTTAGTGTGGATATATTTATATGTATGGACTAGATAGATATTGTGAGGTGTCTACGGTGTATCTGCGTATCGGGTCACTGTATGGATTGCAGTTAGATTAGAACTTGCTCGTGGGTCTGACCCACTCCTTTATTATTCTTTTCAGGTACAGGACGGTTCCAGCTTTAGAGCTTGATCGTGCTTGTCGAGGACAGTCTCACCTTCATCTGATTACGTAGGACTTCTCTCGATATTTCTAGCATTATCTATTTTCAGTTTTCAGTTTCAGTTGAACTTTTGGTTAGGGGTCCATCAGTGGATTCCCAAGTTGTAACCTTGAAGTTTTGGAGGATTGGAGTTTCATTTTTCAATTGTCCATGGAGGATTTTATAATTAATGTTTCTTTCAGTTTTATTCCATAACTTTTGTTTCATTTTGTCATCTGTGTTCGCTTTAAAATACTTTAATTGTTTGATATTCCCTCGGGTTTGGGCCTGGGCCTGATCAACCCGTGTCTCGGATCCGAGGGGTATCACAGTTGGTATCAGAGCACTCCAGGTTCAAGTGTCTTTAGGACGTTTCGTATTAAGACTTCCGCGTAGCGTTTTGTTTATATAGAGCTTATGTTTAGGATTCGTTGAATTCTTTTACGGTTCGTGTAAACTCGTACTGATGTCTGTCTTTCTATGTTAACAGCATGGTTAACACTGGAAGAGGACAGAACATGAACAGTCGACAGAGGAGAGCGGCATGTAGACAGCAGGAACGTCTACAACGTCGACAAATGGAAGAAGAGCAGCAAATGCCAGGGTTTCAGGAGGAGCTGGAAGAAGTTCAACAGACTCAGGGTCAGGACAGAGATTCAGAGATTCCTCCACACCTCAATGACCTTGTTGCTCGGGCTATAGAGGCTGGGGTAACAGCTGCACTCCAGAACCAGCCACAGGTTCAGCAGGCACCTGTACCAGCACCAATGGTTCAGACAGATTCTTGGGGAAAGGCAAGGAGCTCTTTCACAAAGGGGAGTCCACCTGTGTTCTCAGGCTCCACCGATGCGAGAGCAGCTCACCAGTGGAAACAAGACATTGAGCGCCATCTTCGTTTGGTTCAGTGCACGGAGGTTCAAAAGCAAATGCTTGCTACTTTCAAGCTAGTTGGGGATGCACTACAGTGGTGGGAGTCAGTTACCACCCCAAAGGAGAGGATGACATTGTCTTATGATGAGTTCAGTGTTCGCTTTGACGAGAAATATTTTCCCTATGCAGTCAGGGCAGCTATGAAGACCGAGTTTCTAAGTCTGCAGCAGGGAAACATGACAGTGGCAGAGTATGAGCAGCAGTTTACACGCTTGTCTCTCTTTGCACCGGAGGAGGTGGATATAGAGGAGAAGAAGCGTAATAGTTTCGTCAAGGGACTGATGTGGTCTATCAAGAGAGCTATTACAGGTAGTCCAGCCTATACTACCTATGCTCAGGTGGTAGACGCCGCGCTACAACAGTATCAGTTGACTGTGGACATAAGACAGGCTCGTGGTGAGAAGCGGGGTGATAAAGACTCTGCTAATCAGTCAGCTGAAAAGGGGAATGGCAATGGTCATCGGCAGAATGACAAAGGCAAGTTCCAAGGACAACAGCCTTGAAAGAAGCACAAGGGTGGTTCAGATGCTCACCGGAATGGGGCACCTATTCAGAGGCAACAGAATGGAGGACCACAGGCAGGACAGGGTCAGCCACAGGCTAACCGACAGAGGAGGCCATTTGGTACTTTCCAGGGTAGTTGTTACACTTGTGGAGAGTATGGTCATACCACCAGGCAGTGTCCTAAAGCAGGACAGGGACAGGGACAGTATGTGCAGCAGGGACAGAGCGCGTCAGTGCCTCTACCAGCTCCACAGGTTCCACGGATTCAAGGACAGACACATCTGGCTTTACCGGCACCGCCGCAGACTCAGGGACAGGCACCACAACAGTTGCATTATGGCAGGGTGTATAACCCCAAGCCACAGGATGTCAGGCACCTTAGACTATTGAGGGCAAGTTTCCTATTCATGGGTTACATGGACGTGTTTTATTTGATACGGGTGCTACACACTCATTTGTAGCTAGGACTTTTGTTGCTTTATCTGGGATGAGGACGAGGGTATGCACTAGACCTCAGGATCTTTCTACACCATTGGGTGATACAGCTATTATACATGAGAGTGATGGGCCTGTGACACTAGATATTGGCAGACTCAGGTTTCTAGCCAATCTACTGGTCCTGGACATGCACACTTATGATGTGATACTTGGGATGGATTGGTTGTCTCACTACCATACCCAAGTTGATTGTTTTGATAGATCTATTATTTTTACCATACCTGGTTAGGATATGTATGTAGTAGCTATGCCACGTTCTAAAGGAGGCGGTAGCACCTATTTGTTCCATGTGGAGGAGGAAAAGGATGAGGGGATTACTGTGTCATTGGATAACATACCAATTGTACAAGATTTCCCAGATGTATTTCAGGAGATTCCAGGGTTGCCACCTAGTCGCGAGATTGATTTTGTGATAGACTTAGCTCTAGGCACTGCGCCTATTGCTAGGGCACCCTATAGGATGGCACCGGTAGAGATGAGAGAGTTGAGGGATCAGATTCAGCAGTTACTCAGTCAGGGTTTTATTCGTAGGAGTACATCACCTTGGGGAGCACCGGTTCTGTTTGTGAAGAAGAAGGATGGTTCACTTCGTCTGTGTATAGATTACAGGGAGTTGAACAAGGTTACGATTCGTAACAAGTATCCTTTGCCCAGGATTGATGACTTGTTTGATCAGTTAAGGGGAGCCACATACTTCTCCAAGATTGATCTGCGTTCTGGGTATCATCAGCTGAGGGTTAGGGAGCAGGATGTTCTTAAGACAGCGTTTCTCACGAGATATGGTTCTTATGAGTTTCGTGTTATATCGTTTGGGACGACTAATGCACCTGCAGTGTTCATGGACTTAATGAATAGAGTCTTCCGGGCTTATTTGGATCAGTTTGTTATTGTTTTTATTGATGACATCTTGATCTATTCTCGGTCGGAGGACGATCATGCTAGACATTTTTGCATAGTCTTGCAGACGCTTCGTGAACACCAGTTATATGCCAAGTTCGAGAAGTGTGAATTTTGGCAGCGGGAGATGAAATTTCTGGGTCACGTGGTGTCAGAAAAGAGGATAGCAGTGGATCCGGCCAAGGTTTCAGCGGTGGTTGAGTGGGGACAGCCTACATCACCTACTGAGATTCGGAGTTTTCTGGGTCTGGCCGGATATTACAGGAGATTCATCCAGGGGTTCTCCAAGATAGCAGGACCACTCACTCATCTGACCAAAAAGGGTGTACAGTTCGTGTGGGATGAACACTGTCAGCGAGCTTTTGATGAGCTGAAAAGGAAGCTGACTTCTGCACCGGTTCTGGCTACTCCGCAGAGCGGGATAGAGTATCTTGTTTACACGGATGCTTCGTTGCAGGGTCTTGGAAGTGTATTGATGCAGGAGGAGCGACCGATTTCTTATGGATCTCGGAAACTTAAGCCTCATGAGCTTAATTATCCAACACATGATTTGGAGTTGGCAGCAGTGGTTTTTGCCTTGCGTATTTGGAGGCATTATCTGTTGGGTGAGTCCTTCAGATTATTCAGTGATCATAAGAGTCTGCAGTACTTGTTCACTCAGCGGGAGCTGAATATGAGACAGCGTAGATGGTTGGAGTTTGTAAAAGACTATCATTTTTCTATATAGTACCATCCAGGGAAAGCGAATGTGGTGGCGGATGCACTCAGTCGCCGACCTGTTGGTAGTCTTTCTGCTCTATTCGCTATTGAGTGGAATGCTTTGAAGAATGTAGATGAGTTGTCAGACGCTTTTATGGCTTGCATGGTGGTTACACCTTCCATCATTCGCAAAGTTTTACAAGCACAACTCACCGATCAGCAGTGTGTCGACAAGGTCGTAGAGATAGCTTCCGGAGAGGTTCCATTCTACTATGTTGGGGCTGATGGAGGTTTAAGGTACAAGGGACGGTTAGTGGTACCTTCTGCTGATAATTTGAGGAAGGATGTGATGACTGAGACTCACCACTTTGAGTTCTCTGTTCATCCAGGAGGCGATAAGATGTATCAGGATATGAAACGGCAGTTTTGGTGGGCAGGTATGAAGAGGGACATTGCTCTTTTTGTTTCTCAGTGCAGTACTTGTCAGATGGTTAAGATTGATCATCAGAGGCCGCCATGAGCTCTACAGTCACTACCAATTCCGGAGTGGAAATGGGAGAGCATATCTATGGATTTTGTGGAAGGGTTGCCAAATTCTTTCAAGGGGTATAATTCCATATGGGTCATTGTGGATAGGTTGACCAAGTCAGCTCATTTCTTGCCTATTTGCACTGACTACACTTCGGAGCAGTTGGCGAGGCTTTACATTTCAGAGATTGTGAAGCTACATGGCATTCCATTGTCTATTATATCGGACAGGGATTCGAGCTTTGTATCTGGATTTTGGAAGAGTTTTCAGCAGGCTTTAGGTACGGAGTTACACCTTAGTACTGCTTATCATCCTCAGACTGACGGACAGACTGAGAGGGTCAATCAGATTATGGAAGATATGCTTCGGTCGTGTGTTCTGGATTTCAAGGGCCACTGGGAGGAATATTTGCCATTTGTGTAGTTTGCTTATAACAATAGTTTCCAGAAGACTATTGGGATGGCACCTTTTGAGGCGTTATACGGTCGACCGTGTCGATCACCTGTTTGTTGGATGGAGGTTGGAGAGAATCGATTCTTAGGTCCTGAGTTCATCAAGGATACCTCTGAAAAGATTGCTCTTATTCGAGATCGCATGCGTACTGCCCAAAGTAGGCAGAAGAGCTATGCTGATCGTCGCACTCGTGCTTTGGAGTTTCGAGTTGGAGATCAGGTTCTTCTCAAAGTATCTCCTATGAAGGGTGTAATGCGCTTTGGGAAGAAAGGGAAGTTGTCACCGCGGTTTGTCGGTCCATTCATGATTACGGATCGAGTGGGAGCTGTGGCTTATCGGTTGGCACTTCCGGATAACTTGGATCGCGTTCACAATGTATTCCATGTGTCCATGTTGCGGAAATTTCTGCGAGATGAGGATCGGTATCAATATATCGATGTTGGGGAGATTGAGTTGCAACCGGATGCAACTTATTTGGAGCCACCATGTCGTATTGTTGACCGTCGGGATCAAATCCTTCGCAATAAGGTTATCCCTTTGGTTCGTGTGCAGTGGAGCCATCACAATGAGGCCGAGTCCACTTGGGAACGGGAGGATGTCATTTGCTCGCAGTTTCCTGAAATTTTGGAAGAGGGTAAGGGCGAATTCCGAGGACGGAATTCCTTTTGTTAGGGGGGAAGAATGTAATACCCCTAATTTAAAAGGATAGTCTCGGCATTTATTTATTATTTTTGTTGAATTTTTGCATGATTATTTGGTTTAATTATTTTATTTAATTGTTTACCTGTGTGACGGGTATTTAATTGGTATCTATTTATTTGTTTAAATTGCATTTTATTTTATTTTATTGATTATTAAAGGTTTTAATTTAGGAAGTAATTTAGGAAGTATTTTAATTAACTATTTTATTTTCATAATTGAGGGTTTAGTTTCTTTAGCCGACACAGGATTTAATTAAGTTCCATGGGCCGGTTAGGATTTAGTTAGGGCTCTAATTAATTTAGGGTTTTGGTATAGCTCTATAAATATATGGGTATACGTCTGCCGAGGGTTTCTAAAACCCTACTCACCATATTCCCGTATACAGTAAAGAGAGAAGTTGAGAGAACAGAGCGTCGTAACGGTCTGTCAAGGAGAATAACAGAGAGGACCAAGGGAGGTGTTTGGTGGATTAGATCAGAACCAGAGGAGGCTAGAAGGTAGTCAGTGGTTGCCGGAAAGCTTAGAACAACGGCGTCAAGGTTCTGTTTATAAAACTGTACAGGCAAGTTCTTCTCTTTCTCCTTCCCCTTGGCTTGTGTTCTGTGCACCTAGACAGTCTCTAGGAGATTAATTGGCCTTAAACTGAACCATGCATGTTTGATATATGATTTGCTTGATCGTTTTATCTGTGCAAAATTTATTTACAAAATAATTATAGCGCGTATGTTTTCTTGACTCTGTTTTGGCATAACGTCCCACTGTTCTAATTTTTATTTTGAATCTTACTGAAATCAATCAAGGCCTGACTGGATACTAGATGTAAATTAAGACTTCAAATTTAAATTGGAGAAAGAACAGAGGGGTTGGGATAAAACTGATCTTGCAATTTAGTTTCAGTGCCGTTCTTCAACAACGCTAGTTTAAATGGCCTGAGTAAACTCTGTAATTGCTTTCAAAACTATTGTAAACAATCTTGGGGAATGCTTCTAGACTAAATTACGAGTCCTAAGATTAGTTCAGAGACTAACAGAGGGTTAGGAATAAGCCGGAGAAGGAGCACAAGAGCTGAAACGACGCACCGGGGACGAAGGCTCTCAGAGGAAGTGAGAGCCGGCTCCATGGAAGTGGGAGCCGGCTCCCACAACAAAGTGGGGCCGGCTCTAGGGAGTCCTAGAGCCGGATCTAGGCTGGAAAAGAGCCTGCTCCAAATTCTGGAGCAGGCTCCCTTGGTATTTTTGATTTATTTTACGTTTTTTTTTTAATTTTCTACATACTATGTTCACTGTTGGAGCATGGAGACTGTTTGAATGAATTTGGAACTTTACAGAGGGATCAAGGAATGAATTTTGAGTGTTAGTAAGACCCTAAATTGAGTAAAGTTTAATTCTAAGTTGTCGGGACAAACAGTGTAAAAATTAAGGCACTTAACAAATGGAATTGAATTAATTGTTGAATTAAAATTCAGCAATTTGATGGAACATAATGTGTTTATAAAACTTGTTTTAGAATGCATTCAAGTGCATGATAGGGTCATTTAATTATTAATTTTGATCTATGCATGCTTAGGAGGCTAGTTGCGGAATTATTAAATTGTTTACTGCAACTATATGGCTAATGCTTGGATTTAAACTGCTGAAATATTTAAACAATCTTCTGAATTGTTTTAGCAATTTATTGGTTAATAATAGGATTATTTAACCTATTCACATGCATGATGGAGTCCCTGACATATTAAATTTGGTCTATGCATGCTCTGGATGTTAATTGTTGATTTGTTAAAATCGTCTCCTGCAACTATATGGTTAAATGCTTGGATTTAAATTGCTGAAGCTTTAAATAGTTTTCTGTAATTGTTTGGATGGTAGTTTTTGGTCTGTAAATTATTGAACTGTTATATATGTTGTAATTTACATGGATATGGAGGATGGTATGTACCGGTATGGGACGGTGACATACTAGGGACGGTTTAGCTCAAAACGCACAAACCTAACCTAATGGATTAATGGAATGGATTGAAAGATATCGAATCCTAATTGTGGCTAAGTCAGATCAGCTGTAACCAAGTTGGATGACTTCCTGGATTAACGGATGGTAGTTAAGTCATATCAACTGAATAAGTGGAGTGACTAACTAGTTGGTTTATTGTAGGTCAGTTTAATAAATAGTTGAACTGCTTACCTTGGATTTGGACGGACTTTATATATATGTTTATGGTACCACGAGTTGAGCTTGAGTCTCAGACTCGTTGGTTAGGGTGCGTATATGCAGTGGATGCGTAGCTGGTTATAATAGGTTGAGGTGTACCCTGTTAGGTCTAGGTACTCATGCCCACCTTTGGGTGCGTATTCGCATATTGCCTTCTATTCAGGTTGAGACCCCTATTATAGACTAGTGAATGTCCCCTAGTGTGGATATATTTATATGTATGGACTAGATAGATATTGTGAGGTGTCTACGGTGTATCTGCGTATCGGGTCACTGTATGGATTGCAGTTAGATTAGAACTTGCTCGTGGGTCTGACCCACTCCTTTATTATTCTTTTCAGGTACAGGACGGTTCCAGCTTTAGAGCTTGATCGTGCTTGTCGAGGACAGTCTCACCTTCATCTGATTACGTAGGACTTCTCTCGATATTTCTAGCATTATCTATTTTCAGTTTTCAGTTTCAGTTGAACTTTTGGTTAGGGGTCCATCAGTGGATTCCCAAGTTGTAACCTTGAAGTTTTGGAGGATTGGAGTTTCATTTTTCAATTGTCCATGGAGGATTTTATAATTAATGTTTCTTTCAGTTTTATTCCATAACTTTTGTTTCATTTTGTCATCTGTGTTCGCTTTAAAATACTTTAATTGTTTGATATTCCCTCGGGTTTGGGCCTGGGCCTGATCAACCCGTGTCTCGGATCCGAGGGGTATCACAGTTGGTATCAGAGCACTCCAGGTTCAAGTGTCTTTAGGACGTTTCGTATTAAGACTTCCGCGTAGCGTTTTGTTTATATAGAGCTTATGTTTAGGATTCGTTGAATTCTTTTACGGTTCGTGTAAACTCGTACTGATGTCTGTCTTTCTATGTTAACAGCATGGTTAACACTGGAAGAGGACAGAACATGAACAGTCGACAGAGGAGAGCGGCATGTAGACAGCAGGAACGTCTACAACGTCGACAAATGGAAGAAGAGCAGCAAATGCCAGGGTTTCAGGAGGAGCTGGAAGAAGTTCAACAGACTCAGGGTCAGGACAGAGATTCAGAGATTCCTCCACACCTCAATGACCTTGTTGCTCGGGCTATAGAGGCTGGGGTAACAGCTGCACTCCAGAACCAGCCACAGGTTCAGCAGGCACCTGTACCAGCACCAATGGTTCAGACAGATTCTTGGGGAAAGGCAAGGAGCTCTTTCACAAAGGGGAGTCCACCTGTGTTCTCAGGCTCCACCGATGCGAGAGCAGCTCACCAGTGGAAACAAGACATTGAGCGCCATCTTCGTTTGGTTCAGTGCACGGAGGTTCAAAAGCAAATGCTTGCTACTTTCAAGCTAGTTGGGGATGCACTACAGTGGTGGGAGTCAGTTACCACCCCAAAGGAGAGGATGACATTGTCTTATGATGAGTTCAGTGTTCGCTTTGACGAGAAATATTTTCCCTATGCAGTCAGGGCAGCTATGAAGACCGAGTTTCTAAGTCTGCAGCAGGGAAACATGACAGTGGCAGAGTATGAGCAGCAGTTTACACGCTTGTCTCTCTTTGCACCGGAGGAGGTGGATATAGAGGAGAAGAAGCGTAATAGTTTCGTCAAGGGACTGATGTGGTCTATCAAGAGAGCTATTACAGGTAGTCCAGCCTATACTACCTATGCTCAGGTGGTAGACGCCGCGCTACAACAGTATCAGTTGACTGTGGACATAAGACAGGCTCGTGGTGAGAAGCGGGGTGATAAAGACTCTGCTAATCAGTCAGCTGAAAAGGGGAATGGCAATGGTCATCGGCAGAATGACAAAGGCAAGTTCCAAGGACAACAGCCTTGAAAGAAGCACAAGGGTGGTTCAGATGCTCACCGGAATGGGGCACCTATTCAGAGGCAACAGAATGGAGGACCACAGGCAGGACAGGGTCAGCCACAGGCTAACCGACAGAGGAGGCCATTTGGTACTTTCCAGGGTAGTTGTTACACTTGTGGAGAGTATGGTCATACCACCAGGCAGTGTCCTAAAGCAGGACAGGGACAGGGACAGTATGTGCAGCAGGGACAGAGCGCGTCAGTGCCTCTACCAGCTCCACAGGTTCCACGGATTCAAGGACAGACACATCTGGCTTTACCGGCACCGCCGCAGACTCAGGGACAGGCACCACAACAGTTGCATTATGGCAGGGTGTATAACCCCAAGCCACAGGATGTCAGGCACCTTAGACTATTGAGGGCAAGTTTCCTATTCATGGGTTACATGGACGTGTTTTATTTGATACGGGTGCTACACACTCATTTGTAGCTAGGACTTTTGTTGCTTTATCTGGGATGAGGACGAGGGTATGCACTAGACCTCAGGATCTTTCTACACCATTGGGTGATACAGCTATTATACATGAGAGTGATGGGCCTGTGACACTAGATATTGGCAGACTCAGGTTTCTAGCCAATCTACTGGTCCTGGACATGCACACTTATGATGTGATACTTGGGATGGATTGGTTGTCTCACTACCATACCCAAGTTGATTGTTTTGATAGATCTATTATTTTTACCATACCTGGTTAGGATATGTATGTAGTAGCTATGCCACGTTCTAAAGGAGGCGGTAGCACCTATTTGTTCCATGTGGAGGAGGAAAAGGATGAGGGGATTACTGTGTCATTGGATAACATACCAATTGTACAAGATTTCCCAGATGTATTTCAGGAGATTCCAGGGTTGCCACCTAGTCGCGAGATTGATTTTGTGATAGACTTAGCTCTAGGCACTGCGCCTATTGCTAGGGCACCCTATAGGATGGCACCGGTAGAGATGAGAGAGTTGAGGGATCAGATTCAGCAGTTACTCAGTCAGGGTTTTATTCGTAGGAGTACATCACCTTGGGGAGCACCGGTTCTGTTTGTGAAGAAGAAGGATGGTTCACTTCGTCTGTGTATAGATTACAGGGAGTTGAACAAGGTTACGATTCGTAACAAGTATCCTTTGCCCAGGATTGATGACTTGTTTGATCAGTTAAGGGGAGCCACATACTTCTCCAAGATTGATCTGCGTTCTGGGTATCATCAGCTGAGGGTTAGGGAGCAGGATGTTCTTAAGACAGCGTTTCTCACGAGATATGGTTCTTATGAGTTTCGTGTTATATCGTTTGGGACGACTAATGCACCTGCAGTGTTCATGGACTTAATGAATAGAGTCTTCCGGGCTTATTTGGATCAGTTTGTTATTGTTTTTATTGATGACATCTTGATCTATTCTCGGTCGGAGGACGATCATGCTAGACATTTTTGCATAGTCTTGCAGACGCTTCGTGAACACCAGTTATATGCCAAGTTCGAGAAGTGTGAATTTTGGCAGCGGGAGATGAAATTTCTGGGTCACGTGGTGTCAGAAAAGAGGATAGCAGTGGATCCGGCCAAGGTTTCAGCGGTGGTTGAGTGGGGACAGCCTACATCACCTACTGAGATTCGGAGTTTTCTGGGTCTGGCCGGATATTACAGGAGATTCATCCAGGGGTTCTCCAAGATAGCAGGACCACTCACTCATCTGACCAAAAAGGGTGTACAGTTCGTGTGGGATGAACACTGTCAGCGAGCTTTTGATGAGCTGAAAAGGAAGCTGACTTCTGCACCGGTTCTGGCTACTCCGCAGAGCGGGATAGAGTATCTTGTTTACACGGATGCTTCGTTGCAGGGTCTTGGAAGTGTATTGATGCAGGAGGAGCGACCGATTTCTTATGGATCTCGGAAACTTAAGCCTCATGAGCTTAATTATCCAACACATGATTTGGAGTTGGCAGCAGTGGTTTTTGCCTTGCGTATTTGGAGGCATTATCTGTTGGGTGAGTCCTTCAGATTATTCAGTGATCATAAGAGTCTGCAGTACTTGTTCACTCAGCGGGAGCTGAATATGAGACAGTGTAGATGGTTGGAGTTTGTAAAAGACTATCATTTTTCTATATAGTACCATCCAGGGAAAGCGAATGTGGTGGCGGATGCACTCAGTCGCCGACCTGTTGGTAGTCTTTCTGCTCTATTCGCTATTGAGTGGAATGCTTTGAAGAATGTAGATGAGTTGTCAGACGCTTTTATGGCTTGCATGGTGGTTACACCTTCCATCATTCGCAAAGTTTTACAAGCACAACTCACCGATCAGCAGTGTGTCGACAAGGTCGTAGAGATAGCTTCCGGAGAGGTTCCATTTTACTATGTTGGGGCTGATGGAGGTTTAAGGTACAAGGGACGGTTAGTGGTACCTTCTGCTGATAATTTGAGGAAGGATGTGATGACTGAGACTCACCACTTTGAGTTCTCTGTTCATCCAGGAGGCGATAAGATGTATCAGGATATGAAACGGCAGTTTTGGTGGGCAGGTATGAAGAGGGACATTGCTCTTTTTGTTTCTCAGTGCAGTACTTGTCAGATGGTTAAGATTGATCATCAGAGGCCGCCATGAGCTCTACAGTCACTACCAATTCCGGAGTGGAAATGGGAGAGCATATCTATGGATTTTGTGGAAGGGTTGCCAAATTCTTTCAAGGGGTATAATTCCATATGGGTCATTGTGGATAGGTTGACCAAGTCAGCTCATTTCTTGCCTATTTGCACTGACTACACTTCGGAGCAGTTGGCGAGGCTTTACATTTCAGAGATTGTGAAGCTACATGGCATTCCATTGTCTATTATATCGGACAGGGATTCGAGCTTTGTATCTGGATTTTGGAAGAGTTTTCAGCAGGCTTTAGGTACGGAGTTACACCTTAGTACTGCTTATCATCCTCAGACTGACGGACAGACTGAGAGGGTCAATCAGATTATGGAAGATATGCTTCGGTCGTGTGTTCTGGATTTCAAGGGCCACTGGGAGGAATATTTGCCATTTGTGTAGTTTGCTTATAACAATAGTTTCCAGAAGACTATTGGGATGGCACCTTTTGAGGCGTTATACGGTCGACCGTGTCGATCACCTGTTTGTTGGATGGAGGTTGGAGAGAATCGATTCTTAGGTCCTGAGTTCATCAAGGATACCTCTGAAAAGATTGCTCTTATTCGAGATCGCATGCGTACTGCCCAAAGTAGGCAGAAGAGCTATGCTGATCGTCGCACTCGTGCTTTGGAGTTTCGAGTTGGAGATCAGGTTCTTCTCAAAGTATCTCCTATGAAGGGTGTAATGCGCTTTGGGAAGAAAGGGAAGTTGTCACCGCGGTTTGTCGGTCCATTCATGATTACGGATCGAGTGGGAGCTGTGGCTTATCGGTTGGCACTTCCGGATAACTTGGATCGCGTTCACAATGTATTCCATGTGTCCATGTTGCGGAAATTTCTGCGAGATGAGGATCGGTATCAATATATCGATGTTAGGGAGATTGAGTTGCAACCGGATGCAACTTATTTGGAGCCACCATGTCGTATTGTTGACCGTCGGGATCAAATCCTTCGCAATAAGGTTATCCCTTTGGTTCGTGTGCAGTGGAGCCATCACAATGAGGCCGAGTCCACTTGGGAACGGGAGGATGTCATTTGCTCGCAGTTTCCTGAAATTTTGGAAGAGGGTAAGGGCGAATTCCGAGGACGGAATTCCTTTTGTTAGGGGGGAAGAATGTAATACCCCTAATTTAAAAGGATAGTCTCGGCATTTATTTATTATTTTTGTTGAATTTTTGCATGATTATTTGGTTTAATTATTTTATTTAATTGTTTACCTGTGTGACGGGTATTTAATTGGTATCTATTTATTTGTTTAAATTGCATTTTATTTTATTTTATTGATTATTAAAGGTTTTAATTTAGGAAGTAATTTAGGAAGTATTTTAATTAACTATTTTATTTTCATAATTGAGGGTTTAGTTTCTTTAGCCGACACAGGATTTAATTAAGTTCCATGGGCCGGTTAGGATTTAGTTAGGGCTCTAATTAATTTAGGGTTTTGGTATAGCTCTATAAATATATGGGTATACGTCTGCCGAGGGTTTCTAAAACCCTACTCACCATATTCCCGTATACAGTAAAGAGAGAAGTTGAGAGAACAGAGCGTCGTAACGGTCTGTCAAGGAGAATAACAGAGAGGACCAAGGGAGGTGTTTGGTGGATTAGATCAGAACCAGAGGAGGCTAGAAGGTAGTCAGTGGTTGCCGGAAAGCTTAGAACAACGGCGTCAAGGTTCTGTTTATAAAACTGTACAGGCAAGTTCTTCTCTTTCTCCTTCCCCTTGGCTTGTGTTCTGTGCACCTAGACAGTCTCTAGGAGATTAATTGGCCTTAAACTGAACCATGCATGTTTGATATATGATTTGCTTGATCGTTTTATCTGTGCAAAATTTATTTACAAAATAATTATAGCGCGTATGTTTTCTTGACTCTGTTTTGGCATAACGTCCCACTGTTCTAATTTTTATTTTGAATCTTACTGAAATCAATCAAGGCCTGACTGGATACTAGATGTAAATTAAGACTTCAAATTTAAATTGGAGAAAGAACAGAGGGGTTGGGATAAAACTGATCTTGCAATTTAGTTTCAGTGCCGTTCTTCAACAACGCTAG
Organism: Cornus florida; assembly: GCF_030987335.1. NCBI lineage: Eukaryota > Viridiplantae > Streptophyta > Magnoliopsida > Cornales > Cornaceae > Cornus > Cornus florida. Next base: position 31,180,396 of record NW_026775572.1, read on the forward strand.
TTTAAATGGCCTGAGTAAACTCTGTAATTGCTTTCAAAACTATTGTAAACAATCTTGGGGAATGCTTCTAGACTAAATTACGAGTCCTAAGATTAGTTCAGAGACTAACAGAGGGTTAGGAATAAGCCGGAGAAGGAGCACAAGAGCTGAAACGACGCACCGGGGACGAAGGCTCTCAGAGGAAGTGAGAGCCGGCTCCATGGAAGTGGGAGCCGGCTCCCACAACAAAGTGGGGCCGGCTCTAGGGAGTCCTAGAGCCGGATCTAGGCTGGAAAAGAGCCTGCTCCAAATTCTGGAGCAGGCTCCCTTGGTATTTTTGATTTATTTTACGTTTTTTTTTTAATTTTCTACATACTATGTTCACTGTTGGAGCATGGAGACTGTTTGAATGAATTTGGAACTTTACAGAGGGATCAAGGAATGAATTTTGAGTGTTAGTAAGACCCTAAATTGAGTAAAGTTTAATTCTAAGTTGTCGGGACAAACAGTGTAAAAATTAAGGCACTTAACAAATGGAATTGAATTAATTGTTGAATTAAAATTCAGCAATTTGATGGAACATAATGTGTTTATAAAACTTGTTTTAGAATGCATTCAAGTGCATGATAGGGTCATTTAATTATTAATTTTGATCTATGCATGCTTAGGAGGCTAGTTGCGGAATTATTAAATTGTTTACTGCAACTATATGGCTAATGCTTGGATTTAAACTGCTGAAATATTTAAACAATCTTCTGAATTGTTTTAGCAATTTATTGGTTAATAATAGGATTATTTAACCTATTCACATGCATGATGGAGTCCCTGACATATTAAATTTGGTCTATGCATGCTCTGGATGTTAATTGTTGATTTGTTAAAATCGTCTCCTGCAACTATATGGTTAAATGCTTGGATTTAAATTGCTGAAGCTTTAAATAGTTTTCTGTAATTGTTTGGATGGTAGTTTTTGGTCTGTAAATTATTGAACTGTTATATATGTTGTAATTTACATGGATATGGAGGATGGTATGTACCGGTATGGGACGGTGACATACTAGGGACGGTTTAGCTCAAAACGCACAAACCTAACCTAATGGATTAATGGAATGGATTGAAAGATATCGAATCCTAATTGTGGCTAAGTCAGATCAGCTGTAACCAAGTTGGATGACTTCCTGGATTAACGGATGGTAGTTAAGTCATATCAACTGAATAAGTGGAGTGACTAACTAGTTGGTTTATTGTAGGTCAGTTTAATAAATAGTTGAACTGCTTACCTTGGATTTGGACGGACTTTATATATATGTTTATGGTACCACGAGTTGAGCTTGAGTCTCAGACTCGTTGGTTAGGGTGCGTATATGCAGTGGATGCGTAGCTGGTTATAATAGGTTGAGGTGTACCCTGTTAGGTCTAGGTACTCATGCCCACCTTTGGGTGCGTATTCGCATATTGCCTTCTATTCAGGTTGAGACCCCTATTATAGACTAGTGAATGTCCCCTAGTGTGGATATATTTATATGTATGGACTAGATAGATATTGTGAGGTGTCTACGGTGTATCTGCGTATCGGGTCACTGTATGGATTGCAGTTAGATTAGAACTTGCTCGTGGGTCTGACCCACTCCTTTATTATTCTTTTCAGGTACAGGACGGTTCCAGCTTTAGAGCTTGATCGTGCTTGTCGAGGACAGTCTCACCTTCATCTGATTACGTAGGACTTCTCTCGATATTTCTAGCATTATCTATTTTCAGTTTTCAGTTTCAGTTGAACTTTTGGTTAGGGGTCCATCAGTGGATTCCCAAGTTGTAACCTTGAAGTTTTGGAGGATTGGAGTTTCATTTTTCAATTGTCCATGGAGGATTTTATAATTAATGTTTCTTTCAGTTTTATTCCATAACTTTTGTTTCATTTTGTCATCTGTGTTCGCTTTAAAATACTTTAATTGTTTGATATTCCCTCGGGTTTGGGCCTGGGCCTGATCAACCCGTGTCTCGGATCCGAGGGGTATCACAGTTGGTATCAGAGCACTCCAGGTTCAAGTGTCTTTAGGACGTTTCGTATTAAGACTTCCGCGTAGCGTTTTGTTTATATAGAGCTTATGTTTAGGATTCGTTGAATTCTTTTACGGTTCGTGTAAACTCGTACTGATGTCTGTCTTTCTATGTTAACAGCATGGTTAACACTGGAAGAGGACAGAACATGAACAGTCGACAGAGGAGAGCGGCATGTAGACAGCAGGAACGTCTACAACGTCGACAAATGGAAGAAGAGCAGCAAATGCCAGGGTTTCAGGAGGAGCTGGAAGAAGTTCAACAGACTCAGGGTCAGGACAGAGATTCAGAGATTCCTCCACACCTCAATGACCTTGTTGCTCGGGCTATAGAGGCTGGGGTAACAGCTGCACTCCAGAACCAGCCACAGGTTCAGCAGGCACCTGTACCAGCACCAATGGTTCAGACAGATTCTTGGGGAAAGGCAAGGAGCTCTTTCACAAAGGGGAGTCCACCTGTGTTCTCAGGCTCCACCGATGCGAGAGCAGCTCACCAGTGGAAACAAGACATTGAGCGCCATCTTCGTTTGGTTCAGTGCACGGAGGTTCAAAAGCAAATGCTTGCTACTTTCAAGCTAGTTGGGGATGCACTACAGTGGTGGGAGTCAGTTACCACCCCAAAGGAGAGGATGACATTGTCTTATGATGAGTTCAGTGTTCGCTTTGACGAGAAATATTTTCCCTATGCAGTCAGGGCAGCTATGAAGACCGAGTTTCTAAGTCTGCAGCAGGGAAACATGACAGTGGCAGAGTATGAGCAGCAGTTTACACGCTTGTCTCTCTTTGCACCGGAGGAGGTGGATATAGAGGAGAAGAAGCGTAATAGTTTCGTCAAGGGACTGATGTGGTCTATCAAGAGAGCTATTACAGGTAGTCCAGCCTATACTACCTATGCTCAGGTGGTAGACGCCGCGCTACAACAGTATCAGTTGACTGTGGACATAAGACAGGCTCGTGGTGAGAAGCGGGGTGATAAAGACTCTGCTAATCAGTCAGCTGAAAAGGGGAATGGCAATGGTCATCGGCAGAATGACAAAGGCAAGTTCCAAGGACAACAGCCTTGAAAGAAGCACAAGGGTGGTTCAGATGCTCACCGGAATGGGGCACCTATTCAGAGGCAACAGAATGGAGGACCACAGGCAGGACAGGGTCAGCCACAGGCTAACCGACAGAGGAGGCCATTTGGTACTTTCCAGGGTAGTTGTTACACTTGTGGAGAGTATGGTCATACCACCAGGCAGTGTCCTAAAGCAGGACAGGGACAGGGACAGTATGTGCAGCAGGGACAGAGCGCGTCAGTGCCTCTACCAGCTCCACAGGTTCCACGGATTCAAGGACAGACACATCTGGCTTTACCGGCACCGCCGCAGACTCAGGGACAGGCACCACAACAGTTGCATTATGGCAGGGTGTATAACCCCAAGCCACAGGATGTCAGGCACCTTAGACTATTGAGGGCAAGTTTCCTATTCATGGGTTACATGGACGTGTTTTATTTGATACGGGTGCTACACACTCATTTGTAGCTAGGACTTTTGTTGCTTTATCTGGGATGAGGACGAGGGTATGCACTAGACCTCAGGATCTTTCTACACCATTGGGTGATACAGCTATTATACATGAGAGTGATGGGCCTGTGACACTAGATATTGGCAGACTCAGGTTTCTAGCCAATCTACTGGTCCTGGACATGCACACTTATGATGTGATACTTGGGATGGATTGGTTGTCTCACTACCATACCCAAGTTGATTGTTTTGATAGATCTATTATTTTTACCATACCTGGTTAGGATATGTATGTAGTAGCTATGCCACGTTCTAAAGGAGGCGGTAGCACCTATTTGTTCCATGTGGAGGAGGAAAAGGATGAGGGGATTACTGTGTCATTGGATAACATACCAATTGTACAAGATTTCCCAGATGTATTTCAGGAGATTCCAGGGTTGCCACCTAGTCGCGAGATTGATTTTGTGATAGACTTAGCTCTAGGCACTGCGCCTATTGCTAGGGCACCCTATAGGATGGCACCGGTAGAGATGAGAGAGTTGAGGGATCAGATTCAGCAGTTACTCAGTCAGGGTTTTATTCGTAGGAGTACATCACCTTGGGGAGCACCGGTTCTGTTTGTGAAGAAGAAGGATGGTTCACTTCGTCTGTGTATAGATTACAGGGAGTTGAACAAGGTTACGATTCGTAACAAGTATCCTTTGCCCAGGATTGATGACTTGTTTGATCAGTTAAGGGGAGCCACATACTTCTCCAAGATTGATCTGCGTTCTGGGTATCATCAGCTGAGGGTTAGGGAGCAGGATGTTCTTAAGACAGCGTTTCTCACGAGATATGGTTCTTATGAGTTTCGTGTTATATCGTTTGGGACGACTAATGCACCTGCAGTGTTCATGGACTTAATGAATAGAGTCTTCCGGGCTTATTTGGATCAGTTTGTTATTGTTTTTATTGATGACATCTTGATCTATTCTCGGTCGGAGGACGATCATGCTAGACATTTTTGCATAGTCTTGCAGACGCTTCGTGAACACCAGTTATATGCCAAGTTCGAGAAGTGTGAATTTTGGCAGCGGGAGATGAAATTTCTGGGTCACGTGGTGTCAGAAAAGAGGATAGCAGTGGATCCGGCCAAGGTTTCAGCGGTGGTTGAGTGGGGACAGCCTACATCACCTACTGAGATTCGGAGTTTTCTGGGTCTGGCCGGATATTACAGGAGATTCATCCAGGGGTTCTCCAAGATAGCAGGACCACTCACTCATCTGACCAAAAAGGGTGTACAGTTCGTGTGGGATGAACACTGTCAGCGAGCTTTTGATGAGCTGAAAAGGAAGCTGACTTCTGCACCGGTTCTGGCTACTCCGCAGAGCGGGATAGAGTATCTTGTTTACACGGATGCTTCGTTGCAGGGTCTTGGAAGTGTATTGATGCAGGAGGAGCGACCGATTTCTTATGGATCTCGGAAACTTAAGCCTCATGAGCTTAATTATCCAACACATGATTTGGAGTTGGCAGCAGTGGTTTTTGCCTTGCGTATTTGGAGGCATTATCTGTTGGGTGAGTCCTTCAGATTATTCAGTGATCATAAGAGTCTGCAGTACTTGTTCACTCAGCGGGAGCTGAATATGAGACAGTGTAGATGGTTGGAGTTTGTAAAAGACTATCATTTTTCTATATAGTACCATCCAGGGAAAGCGAATGTGGTGGCGGATGCACTCAGTCGCCGACCTGTTGGTAGTCTTTCTGCTCTATTCGCTATTGAGTGGAATGCTTTGAAGAATGTAGATGAGTTGTCAGACGCTTTTATGGCTTGCATGGTGGTTACACCTTCCATCATTCGCAAAGTTTTACAAGCACAACTCACCGATCAGCAGTGTGTCGACAAGGTCGTAGAGATAGCTTCCGGAGAGGTTCCATTCTACTATGTTGGGGCTGATGGAGGTTTAAGGTACAAGGGACGGTTAGTGGTACCTTCTGCTGATAATTTGAGGAAGGATGTGATGACTGAGACTCACCACTTTGAGTTCTCTGTTCATCCAGGAGGCGATAAGATGTATCAGGATATGAAACGGCAGTTTTGGTGGGCAGGTATGAAGAGGGACATTGCTCTTTTTGTTTCTCAGTGCAGTACTTGTCAGATGGTTAAGATTGATCATCAGAGGCCGCCATGAGCTCTACAGTCACTACCAATTCCGCAGTGGAAATGGGAGAGCATATCTATGGATTTTGTGGAAGGGTTGCCAAATTCTTTCAAGGGGTATAATTCCATATGGGTCATTGTGGATAGGTTGACCAAGTCAGCTCATTTCTTGCCTATTTGCACTGACTACACTTCGGAGCAGTTGGCGAGGCTTTACATTTCAGAGATTGTGAAGCTACATGGCATTCCATTGTCTATTATATCGGACAGGGATTCGAGCTTTGTATCTGGATTTTGGAAGAGTTTTCAGCAGGCTTTAGGTACGGAGTTACACCTTAGTACTGCTTATCATCCTCAGACTGACGGACAGACTGAGAGGGTCAATCAGATTATGGAAGATATGCTTCGGTCGTGTGTTCTGGATTTCAAGGGCCACTGGGAGGAATATTTGCCATTTGTGTAGTTTGCTTATAACAATAGTTTCCAGAAGACTATTGGGATGGCACCTTTTGAGGCGTTATACGGTCGACCGTGTCGATCACCTGTTTGTTGGATGGAGGTTGGAGAGAATCGATTCTTAGGTCCTGAGTTCATCAAGGATACCTCTGAAAAGATTGCTCTTATTCGAGATCGCATGCGTACTGCCCAAAGTAGGCAGAAGAGCTATGCTGATCGTCGCACTCGTGCTTTGGAGTTTCGAGTTGGAGATCAGGTTCTTCTCAAAGTATCTCCTATGAAGGGTGTAATGCGCTTTGGGAAGAAAGGGAAGTTGTCACCGCGGTTTGTCGGTCCATTCATGATTACGGATCGAGTGGGAGCTGTGGCTTATCGGTTGGCACTTCCGGATAACTTGGATCGCGTTCACAATGTATTCCATGTGTCCATGTTGCGGAAATTTCTGCGAGATGAGGATCGGTATCAATATATCGATGTTGGGGAGATTGAGTTGCAACCGGATGCAACTTATTTGGAGCCACCATGTCGTATTGTTGACCGTCGGGATCAAATCCTTCGCAATAAGGTTATCCCTTTGGTTCGTGTGCAGTGGAGCCATCACAATGAGGCCGAGTCCACTTGGGAACGGGAGGATGTCATTTGCTCGCAGTTTCCTGAAATTTTGGAAGAGGGTAAGGGCGAATTCCGAGGACGGAATTCCTTTTGTTAGGGGGGAAGAATGTAATACCCCTAATTTAAAAGGATAGTCTCGGCATTTATTTATTATTTTTGTTGAATTTTTGCATGATTATTTGGTTTAATTATTTTATTTAATTGTTTACCTGTGTGACGGGTATTTAATTGGTATCTATTTATTTGTTTAAATTGCATTTTATTTTATTTTATTGATTATTAAAGGTTTTAATTTAGGAAGTAATTTAGGAAGTATTTTAATTAACTATTTTATTTTCATAATTGAGGGTTTAGTTTCTTTAGCCGACACAGGATTTAATTAAGTTCCATGGGCCGGTTAGGATTTAGTTAGGGCTCTAATTAATTTAGGGTTTTGGTATAGCTCTATAAATATATGGGTATACGTCTGCCGAGGGTTTCTAAAACCCTACTCACCATATTCCCGTATACAGTAAAGAGAGAAGTTGAGAGAACAGAGCGTCGTAACGGTCTGTCAAGGAGAATAACAGAGAGGACCAAGGGAGGTGTTTGGTGGATTAGATCAGAACCAGAGGAGGCTAGAAGGTAGTCAGTGGTTGCCGGAAAGCTTAGAACAACGGCGTCAAGGTTCTGTTTATAAAACTGTACAGGCAAGTTCTTCTCTTTCTCCTTCCCCTTGGCTTGTGTTCTGTGCACCTAGACAGTCTCTAGGAGATTAATTGGCCTTAAACTGAACCATGCATGTTTGATATATGATTTGCTTGATCGTTTTATCTGTGCAAAATTTATTTACAAAATAATTATAGCGCGTATGTTTTCTTGACTCTGTTTTGGCATAACGTCCCACTGTTCTAATTTTTATTTTGAATCTTACTGAAATCAATCAAGGCCTGACTGGATACTAGATGTAAATTAAGACTTCAAATTTAAATTGGAGAAAGAACAGAGGGGTTGGGATAAAACTGATCTTGCAATTTAGTTTCAGTGCCGTTCTTCAACAACGCTAGTTTAAATGGCCTGAGTAAACTCTGTAATTGCTTTCAAAACTATTGTAAACAATCTTGGGGAATGCTTCTAGACTAAATTACGAGTCCTAAGATTAGTTCAGAGACTAACAGAGGGTTAGGAATAAGCCGGAGAAGGAGCACAAGAGCTGAAACGACGCACCGGGGACGAAGGCTCTCAGAGGAAGTGAGAGCCGGCTCCATGGAAGTGGGAGCCGGCTCCCACAACAAAGTGGGGCCGGCTCTAGGGAGTCCTAGAGCCGGATCTAGGCTGGAAAAGAGCCTGCTCCAAATTCTGGAGCAGGCTCCCTTGGTATTTTTGATTTATTTTACGTTTTTTTTTTAATTTTCTACATACTATGTTCACTGTTGGAGCATGGAGACTGTTTGAATGAATTTGGAACTTTACAGAGGGATCAAGGAATGAATTTTGAGTGTTAGTAAGACCCTAAATTGAGTAAAGTTTAATTCTAAGTTGTCGGGACAAACAGTGTAAAAATTAAGGCACTTAACAAATGGAATTGAATTAATTGTTGAATTAAAATTCAGCAATTTGATGGAACATAATGTGTTTATAAAACTTGTTTTAGAATGCATTCAAGTGCATGATAGGGTCATTTAATTATTAATTTTGATCTATGCATGCTTAGGAGGCTAGTTGCGGAATTATTAAATTGTTTACTGCAACTATATGGCTAATGCTTGGATTTAAACTGCTGAAATATTTAAACAATCTTCTGAATTGTTTTAGCAATTTATTGGTTAATAATAGGATTATTTAACCTATTCACATGCATGATGGAGTCCCTGACATATTAAATTTGGTCTATGCATGCTCTGGATGTTAATTGTTGATTTGTTAAAATCGTCTCCTGCAACTATATGGTTAAATGCTTGGATTTAAATTGCTGAAGCTTTAAATAGTTTTCTGTAATTGTTTGGATGGTAGTTTTTGGTCTGTAAATTATTGAACTGTTATATATGTTGTAATTTACATGGATATGGAGGATGGTATGTACCGGTATGGGACGGTGACATACTAGGGACGGTTTAGCTCAAAACGCACAAACCTAACCTAATGGATTAATGGAATGGATTGAAAGATATCGAATCCTAATTGTGGCTAAGTCAGATCAGCTGTAACCAAGTTGGATGACTTCCTGGATTAACGGATGGTAGTTAAGTCATATCAACTGAATAAGTGGAGTGACTAACTAGTTGGTTTATTGTAGGTCAGTTTAATAAATAGTTGAACTGCTTACCTTGGATTTGGACGGACTTTATATATATGTTTATGGTACCACGAGTTGAGCTTGAGTCTCAGACTCGTTGGTTAGGGTGCGTATATGCAGTGGATGCGTAGCTGGTTATAATAGGTTGAGGTGTACCCTGTTAGGTCTAGGTACTCATGCCCACCTTTGGGTGCGTATTCGCATATTGCCTTCTATTCAGGTTGAGACCCCTATTATAGACTAGTGAATGTCCCTTAGTGTGGATATATTTATATGTATGGACTAGATAGATATTGTGAGGTGTCTACGGTGTATCTGCGTATCGGGTCACTGTATGGATTGCAGTTAGATTAGAACTTGCTCGTGGGTCTGACCCACTCCTTTATTATTCTTTTCAGGTACAGGACGGTTCCAGCTTTAGAGCTTGATCGTGCTTGTCGAGGACAGTCTCACCTTCATCTGATTACGTAGGACTTCTCTCGATATTTCTAGCATTATCTATTTTCAGTTTTCAGTTTCAGTTGAACTTTTGGTTAGGGGTCCATCAGTGGATTCCCAAGTTGTAACCTTGAAGTTTTGGAGGATTGGAGTTTCATTTTTCAATTGTCCATGGAGGATTTTATAATTAATGTTTCTTTCAGTTTTATTCCATAACTTTTGTTTCATTTTGTCATCTGTGTTCGCTTTAAAATACTTTAATTGTTTGATATTCCCTTGGGTTTGGGCCTGGGCCTGATCAACCCGTGTCTCGGATCCGAGGGGTATCACAGTTGGTATCAGAGCACTCCAGGTTCAAGTGTCTTTAGGACGTTTCGTATTAAGACTTCCGCGTAGCGTTTTGTTTATATAGAGCTTATGTTTAGGATTCGTTGAATTCTTTTACGGTTCGTGTAAACTCGTACTGATGTCTGTCTTTCTATGTTAACAGCATGGTTAACACTGGAAGAGGACAGAACATGAACAGTCGACAGAGGAGAGCGGCATGTAGACAGCAGGAACGTCTACAACGTCGACAAATGGAAGAAGAGCAGCAAATGCCAGGGTTTCAGGAGGAGCTGGAAGAAGTTCAACAGACTCAGGGTCAGGACAGAGATTCAGAGATTCCTCCACACCTCAATGACCTTGTTGCTCGGGCTATAGAGGCTGGGGTAACAGCTGCACTCCAGAACCAGCCACAGGTTCAGCAGGCACCTGTACCAGCACCAATGGTTCAGCAGTGCATTAGATAATTGGTGTTGCACCGATAAGCACTGATCGCATTCTGGACAAGATGAGGATCGATGTGGCTGATAAGAAAGGACATTAGATGAACACCATCGGTTCTACATAATTGAATCTGAGATGGCTTCAAGTAAATTGAGTTGCAGTTACCTTCAGGAGGACATTAGCAAATGAAAATCTGATAATTAGACACAGCACCTCCGACATTCAGGTAATTGACATCAGCAACAACATCCCCGAGATCATCTACCAATAACAACAAAATTCCAAAATTAGATTGCAGTCCAAAACTGGATAGTACTAAAAAAAAAAAAAAAAAAAAAGAAGGAAGAACTCCAAACCTTCATTAGATGGTCCTTGCATAGTTTACATATTCAGGTATGAGATTTGTTCCATTCCCTCTATCTTCTTCTTCTTTGTTTTGTGTCCCTCTCTATCTTCATCGTCTCTCTCTCTCTCTTCCCTATCGTTCTAGCCCTCTTTCTTCACTTGATTGTTGTTATTATTGTTGCTTCTGGTTTTAATAACTTTTCTGAACAACCATGTTGATGAGGGAGCGACTACGATTATTATACAGACTTTAATTGACTTGTTTTTGTCGTCTTCCTCATATCTCTTGTACAGTGGCTTAAACTTCATCTTTTTATCTACAATGATTTGCTTACCAAAAAAAATAAAGGATAAACTAAAATTTTGGTTCTTGGGTCAATTATCTATGCCCAATATGGTTCATAAGAAAATTTTGAAATCAGACGGATCTAATTGAAGAGAGAGAGAGTCTCATTGAAGAGTGAAAATCTATTTGAAAATTAGAGCAAGCATCACAACTTGAACCCTAAACATCTAGGGTTGATCCCAGAATTTACTATTGAAGAGAGAAGAAAAAAGAATGGAAAAATCAGACCATATCTAATTGAAGAAAGAGAGGGGTTTCTTCGCATAAATAGAGGAGATGACGTGGCAATGCCATGTTTGAGTCGGACTAAAATCGGCTCAGATGACAGAGTGAACTGGTTTGTGCTTGAGTTGGTGCTTGAGTTTGTGCTTGAGTTGTTGCTAGCTCCCAAGAAGAGTTTATTGGGTGATTGAAATGGGATTTCTGTGACTCAAATCTTCATCTTCTTATACACAACTGATCATTGATCAAAGTCAATGTAGGTGGCTACGAATATTGAGTATGTATACAAATGATTTGGTGAGAAGACCAAGAAAAAATGACTTAGTAAACGGTAAGTTTCCTAGGTGTTTCCTCATTTTATACCTTTTTTTTTTCCAATTTTTTTTTGAAAACAAAAAAACATGCCTTCTCCACTATAAATCATACGTTAGAGATTTGGATGTAAATGGGGAACCGCGTTGGTGATGTATTATAATATTAAGGAGAAAATCATTGTCAACTACTCACTAAATCTACACCATCTGTCCAAGATACAATTAAGTTCTTCAAGGGAATTTTTTTTTATTTTTTTATTTTTTTTTGGGTCATTTGATTTATTGGTAAGAGTTTTTCTTTATTATAGCTTGCCTCACATCAAACCAAAGTTATAGATACACAATTTTCAAACCTTAAACGTCATCTACATAAATATATATATATATATATATATATATATATATATATATATATATTAATAAAAATAATTTTATTTCTTGTTAGCATATTACATTATTGTTACGTTATTAAATGATTTTATAAACTAGAAATGTACTCTGAATAATAGATGAAAATTTATGGAAGGAAAAAAAAACATGCATGAAATGAAGTTTGATTCAGACTAATCCACAAAACTGTACAGAATCTCGAATAGGTGATAGATGAAAATTGTTTTTGCACTGTTTGGATTGGTTGAATTTTTAGTTAGTTCCAACTATTTGGTTGGATTCCAATTTTCACAAAACTGTACAGATTCTTGAATTAAACAATATTACAACATTGTGGCCAAAACCTCCTACCTCCATAATTACTAGTCACCCGTAGTCCATAATTTTTCTCACTGTTTTCATGTTTAATGTGTCAAGTATGTGTACAAGGACACAATTCAAAGGCCTTTCAAAATAGCTTTCAATTAAACAATATTACAACATTGTGGCCAAAACCAAAGAATACATGTTTTACAACACAATTCAAAGGTTTTTTTTTTATTGAATTACACTTAATTTATTTTTCTTATTGAAATAAATTATTAAAAAAATTATACTAATTTGATGACATATTTTTCATTAAATTATGGAAAAAAAAAAAAAAAAATATGAGCCACCCAAAAAAAAGTAGTCTGAATGCTGTATTGGCGATAGGGGACCAACCACCATGTGCCATAAAGGAAGTCCGAATGCTGTATTGGCGAGCCACGTGTATTGCCTCCAACAAAAACAATTGTTTCTCTATCCATAACAAACGTTGATTTTCTTAAAAATTCACTATGCCCACTAATTAATAATGCATGCTTTGTTATTTGAGGTTTGTATTTCTCTCTCTAATTGGATTTAATTATTTTAAAAATTAATAAATTTTAAAAGAATAAAAAAGAGTAAAAATTACTATAAAAAAAAGGTCATGAAAGTATAAAGATGTGTTAATATAAATGGTTTGAACCATTTCTAGGGTGTCAAATAAATACATTTTCGTGCTTTTTCTTTTTATTTTACAAAGAAAGAGAGTGAAAATAAAAGTAGAATAAGATGTGGGTGACCCCTAAAATTTATGGTGTTTTAATTATTGCAAATTAGAAAAAGGAACCCCTTTTATACTTCAATGTTTTCTGAATTTCTATTCCATTCACACTGGGCATGTGAGAAACACACTAAAGGTGTAGTAGGGACGAGAGGCGGGAGTCGGGGCATCTTTTACTATGGGTGCAACTTGGGTTGGGTAACCCGAACCCAACCCTCGCCCAGCCATATTTTTCAAGGACTTAGGCAATCATTTTTATAATTAGAGTTGGGTTTAGGTTAAAAAATCTTAACCAGAATTTAATTAGGGCTGAAGTTCTAGCAACCCGAATCAACCTGAACCCGAATTCTAATATTATTTTCATGTATATTTTTACTTTTAAATACATTATATATAATAATTAAACTATGATTATTTTTTTTATTTTCTTCTTTTTGTTAAATTTTAACTTATTATATGTTAACATTTAGGAGAACTAATTTTCTAAAAATGTGTTTGTAATTTATTAAAAACCTACAAAATGTCTTTAAATTTTTTCTTATTTAAGAGTAATTTAATCTAAAACTAATTCAAGATCATATTAAATTTTCGGTATAAGGATTAGCCATATGTGTAATCCAAAATTTTTACCCGAAATTTAAGTCCGAATTACAAGCCCGAATTTCAAAGTAGAAGGATAGGTTGAGCTTACGTTGAGTAGTTAAGGTTGATGATATGGTTAGGGTTGGGCTTGGGTTTAGCATTTCAGATGGGTTAGACTCAAGTTATACTTCAAACCCGCCCAAGCCGCCCGAGTTGTAGCCATATCTTTTACACTTGTCACAATATTAATGTATTTAAATTGCTTAAATTTCCAAAAAAGAAAAATAAAAAAAAAAAAAAAAAAAAAATATTGATGTGTTTAATTCCATTACAATTCATTTTCCTGTATTACCCTTATGGTTAATTTCCATTGCAACATCGATCGGTTGAGCCATATATTCAACCACCGTTGCCACGTATATAGAGGAGATCAAAGAATGAGTGAATGAGAATATACAAGAATTTCACCAACACTTGCAGTTAAATTTTATAAATTTCAATATAATAGCAGGCAGTTAGATAAGTTCTGCCGATTAACATATGAAAGATCAGCAATATTTAGAAACAACAAACAATTTAAAATCGTAGAATGTTTATAAGGTCAAAGCCCCCTAGGCCGGAATGAAGGAGGCTCCAAGCGAAACAATAAAGGGAAATACCGTAGCAATGATTCCGATTATCTGAAAGATATCAGCTGCCACTAATTTCTTCTTACGATGGAGAAATAATGCAATCAGAATAACAATGAATCCAACTGCAATGGCTGCTTTAACAAAGTAGGAAACCCACTTAGTTTTAGCCAAGTAAGAGGAGGTCCCATTCTGAGGGTAGGTCATCAAAGTAACAATCGCTTGACCAGTCATCGCAAGGAACATCTTCCCCAAATTCGTTTCATCATTATTTGGATCGCTGCCCTCGACTAAGCAACCGCTGCTCCTGTTCCGATCCATTTGGGTCGGAGTAGGCAACCCCTTCTCGATATCAGGTTCCTGCTGCGGAGGTGGTGGTGGTGTACCGATTCCAAACTTGCCATGCGTTTCATCATCATTTGGTAAGCTTTTATCAATCTCACCCTACAAAAAAGACACATATATATATTTCATGCAAAATAAGAGTTGAAATTAATTGGAAGCAGATGAAAAGACAAGTGTTGGATCGATATATGCAAGTTATAAACATTTACCAAGTTCATCTTACTTGTGGGACTTGCATAGTGCCATCTCGACTAGAGGAAGAGCTTTCACCAATTGCAACCATAGGGACTGATCTCGTTGGATGGCCAGACGTTTCATCATAGTAATTAGCCTACAAAAAAAAAAAAAAAACACAGCTTTCATCAAAATAAGAGCTAGAAAGCAATCAAATTATGGGATTAATTAGCATGTGAAGCCTCGTTAGATTTTTGCCATCAAAATTAGGGCAAATTTAATTTATAGCTGCACAAATACGATCAATTGCAACCTTTGCTCTTCTAATTTTTGGCTCCATGGATTCCGGCCACGGAGACCACCACTAAGTGAGGAGAATCCATGGCCCTAGTGAGGCGTTCGCGAAGGGGGTCGAGGTATGCGAATTGAAGACCCAACACAGTAACGATGAACCTCACAATTGTCGGTGGTGAGATATGGAGGAGCTTGACAACTGGTCGGAGATGTCGAGCAAGGGCTCGGTCTCTGGACAGGCTGAGCTCTCCGTCTAAAACGGAGCCGTGGGGTCACTGAGAAGTGTGAAGGCGTTACGGTGGCGCGTGGGTGGTGTCATGTGTGTACACTCACTGTTCTGCCGACGGTGGAACTCCTACTGGAGATGGTGGTTCTGTGGCGAAAGTGAAAGTGGCTAGTATATTGCAATGTATATATCGAATATGTTATGTGTTTAAACATATTCTAACATAAGAGAGCCCAACTGTACAACGTTAGCTTTCCCACATATATATATATATGTATATACCTGCTTGCACTTTCCGGAAAGGATATAACCACGGACGCCGCCAACGCCAGGAACACCAACGTGCTTTTCGGTGCTCTGGTGGTTCTCTCCTACCATAGCTTGTTTCAATGCGCTTACATTGCCCAGCTCCATCTCTCTCCTGCTTCTCTCTCTCTACAATATTTAGCTTCCCTGCTTTCCCTGCAGAGGGAAAATCTTCTTATAGGCAGAGGGAAAGCTGGGGAACTACAAAAAGGATGCTTATGAGTCACTTTTATTGACAGGCGTCCTTTTGGATGATAGTCCTTTCTCTCAAAGATTCTGTAGCAACGAAAGTGACTCATAAGCATCATTTTGTGCCACAGAAAGGACGGTCATAATTTTGAGAGTCAAAATTATGCTTATGAGAAAATTATGAGAAAGGATGATCCAATTGAGAAAGGATGAATTTTGACTCTCAGTCATCCTTTCTGTAGCAATGAAAGTGACTCATAAGCATCAATTTTTGAGAAAAGATGATCATCCTTTCTGTAGAAATGAAAATGACTCATAAGCATCCTTTTTGTAGACTTACAAAAGACTACAAGGAAAAACTAAATATAACTAAACTTGGTACCCTTGAATAATAAAATAGTCTAATTTTAAAGTCTATTTTTTAATTTGATTAAATTAAACAAATTTTTTATTTTTTTTTATTTTTTTATTATTATTTTTTTTTAAGGTTAAATTTCAATTATATATATAAGTATTGAAATAATTACAAGGAAAAACTATATATAAGTAGACTTAGTACCCTTGAATAACAAAATAGTCTAATTTTAAAGTTCATTTTTCAATTTGATTGAATTAAACAAAATAATTATACATACATCAATAATAATTATTAGGTCCAAAACACCCTTCAAACTCTTATTCTAAAATATCAAAATATCCTTAGAATTATATAATTTCAAAATACCAAAAGTCGATTAAGAAACCATCAAATCGGTGGATCCTGTGTTTGGAAGGAGCTTTGAAGGAGCGTGAGTGAAGAAAATTTGTGAAGAAAATCAAATCAATTGCAACAAGCATGACAAACAATTAGAGAGTATCTTACAAATCCAAATTTATTGTACACGCATTTTTTTTTTCCTTTTTATATGTACTATTTACATGTTTATCTCCTAGTTCCATTAATTATTCCAACTTTCTTTTTATGTTGCTTTTCAGCTAGGGTTGCAATTCGGGTGACTTAGGCGGGTTTGAAATATAACTTAAGTTCAACCCATGATATGAAATGCTAAACCCAAGTCCAACTCTAACCCTATAAAAAATCTTAATTACTCAACTTGAGCCCAACCTAACATTTTACTTTTAAATTCGGACTTGCAACTAGGGGTTAGATTCCAAGTTAAAACTTCGGATTAATTCTCGTTACTCATATGGTTAATCTTTAGACCGAATATTTAATATGATCTTGAATTAATTTTAGATTAAATTACTCTTAAACAAGAAGAATTTTCAAAAACTTTTTTTTAATTATTAATAAATTACAAACAATTTTTTAGAAAATTAATTCTCCTAAATGTTAACATACAATAAGTTAAGATTTAACAAAAAAAACTTGAAAACGAAAAAGAGTAATCATAGTTTAAATATTATAATAATGTATTTAAAAGTAAAAATATATATGAAAATAATATTAGAATTCGAGTTCGGATTGGCTCGGGTTGCGAGTACTTCAACCCAAGCCCAATCCCAATTAAATTCGGATTGAGATATTTTAATCCAAATCCAACCTTAATTGTAAAAATGATTGCCCAACCACTTTTTGTAGCTTTCATATTACATCTATATCATGCACACTCTTTAACTTTTCATCCCTCAAATTGTTGATTTCTGTCTTATGTGCCATCTCCCTGCAAGTTGGAGATGCTTCCGGCATATGAAATTTATCACTTATTTTTTAATCTTGTTTTTAGGAGTCCTCGTGGTCTTGGATGCACATCCAGGAGGAAAATATATATACAGATCTCATACCTGAATATGTAAACTATGCAAGGACCATCTATGAAGGTTTTGAGTTATTTTTTTTTATCTTTTTCTGCAATCTAATTTTGGAAAAATAAGATCATGCAATTTTGTTGTTATTGCTAGATGATCTCGGGGATGTTGTTGCTGATGTCAATTACCTGAATGTCGGAGGTGCTGTGTCTGATTGTCAGATTTTTATTTGCTAATGTCTTCCTGAAGGTAACTGCAACTCAATTTACTTGAAGCCATCTCAGATTCAAATATGCAAAATCGATGGTGTTCATATAATAATATCCTTTATTATTATCAGCCACATCGATCCTCATCTTGTCCAGAATGCGATCAGTGTTTTGTTTTCTATGTAGTGCTTATTGATGCAATACCAATTATCTAACGCACTGCATGCATGTATTCACGATGCCTACCCTTTTTCATCGACGATGCCTACCCTTTTTCATCGACGATGCCTAACCTTTACCAGCAATTGCTGCTATAACACTGTTTTTTCTTTGTGTTTTCCTTTTTATACACACACACATGGATGTTCATGTAAAAAAAGGTCATGTGGGTGGGTGGTGTATTTGAAATACTGAATAGTGAAGCTCTGCTTATAAATTTATATTGTATAAATGAATGTCCAATTATGACATTATTTTTGGATGATTTGCCATTGTTTTAAATTACATATGTTCTCAGGCAACTTTTTAACTGCATAGACGACATTCTGAAGGCTATATTTCTAGAATTTTTTGGAAAAAAACATACCCATCAAAGTTCTCAAATACCCAACTATTCTTCAATCTTCCATGTATTATATATGCAGCACAACTATAGCAAGAAATTTAAAGTCAAACCAAGAAAATGCACATTGAATCTGCATAATATAAAAAACCATCCAATTCTTATTTACTAATGATATGTAATTCGCAAATTCAAATCAAATTAATTAAAACAATATGAAAAATTTAGGTCACAAACTCCCAATGAATACCTATACATAACTACTAATTTGGTAGCGAAGGAAACAAAACTCTAGACAACTCATTGCAGTTGAGGGAAGATCTCATGAATGAGCTTTCCCGCCATAAACTTGTAAGCCTCTTGGGTCAGATGAACTCCATCCCAGCTGATGAATTTGTTTGATTCAGCACAAACTGGAATATCTGGAGCTCCACACATTCTTCTTATTTCTAAAATGACATCTTAAACCTCGTTGACCAATACAAAATTATTGGTCACACACACACACACACACATATATTCATATATCGTCTTCCTCCCACGTGATTCTCTCTCTCCTCTGTGTCTGAGTGCCTCCTTCTCCTTCATCACCACACCCAACCACCCACCATGGCACGTCACGTTGGTGTCGTCGCTGTGGAGAACTTGGAGACATCGACATAGCATGATGAACTGATGACCACGGAAGATTAAACAAGGTCGGCGGCAAGCAAGGTTGTGATCGGAGAACGCCGACAATAGAGGACGGCTGCGAGATGGTCATGATGATGGCAAACTTGATTAGTGGTCGATGACAAGAACTGATAATAGCAGTGTTGAATATTTGTGGCTCAATTTCATCAGCATCAGCATCACCCATTTACATCATCCATTACATCATCAACTTGGCCTCCAAGAATTATAATCAGCAAGCTAACTTTTTTCTTGGTCTCCAAGTCTAGCCTATGCATGCGTGGTCACCAAGTTCTCAATCTGTGTGATGGAATTTTGGCTTTAAATAGCCTTGATCTCCATGGTTTCAAGGCGTCCAACAATTAAGAGTGTCTATTCAATATAGAAAGTGAAAGTGTAAGAGAGTTTTGGGTGTAATTGGGTTTTGGGTG
Source organism: Cornus florida (assembly GCF_030987335.1). Taxonomy (NCBI): domain Eukaryota; kingdom Viridiplantae; phylum Streptophyta; class Magnoliopsida; order Cornales; family Cornaceae; genus Cornus; species Cornus florida. Next base: position 31,199,683 of record NW_026775572.1, read on the forward strand.
TGAGCCACTTAAGCATTTTATCTCTTTATTTTCATAATGAAATATTGTTCTGTCTTCTCCCCGTGAATGTAGGCACAGCCAAACCACGTAAATCCTTATCTCGTTTGTGTGTGTGCCATTTTATTTTTTCTTGTCATTATTTTTCTCTTGTTCTCATAAACTCCTATTCGATCCTTACTTCATAACAAACTAGTATCAGAGCTTGGTTTGTGTATTGTGTACAGATACTATTCACACATACAGTACTGTTCACAGATACTTTTCAGGTACTGTTCACAAATACGGTACAATTCACCGAGGAATTTTTGGGGGAGTTTTTTAAGATGTTGACAAGATTTTAAATTGAGAAATTTAATGGCAATATTAGTTTCAGTCTTTAGCGCATTAAGATGCAGGCCCTGCTCACTCAGCAAGGTTTTGGCAAAGAAAAAGTTAGAAAGAGGAGTTACGATCCTAATTCTCAAAAGGGTTGTGAGGGGACTACATAATATGGTGGGAGAATGAAATCCGTTTTCAGATGGAAACCGAAATTACAGCAGTCCTTACAGGGAGGCAGACCTATGAGGACAGGTGTGATATTGACTTGCAATAATCTTGGTGGTAATGAGATAGTCCATTCGAGTGTCATTAAGAAGTGTGTGAGGCAAGTAGTTAGTCACAATAGAGATGCGAGAAAAAGTCAAGGACATCCTATTCTCCACAAGGGTGAGAAGATAACTTTTCATTACCAGCCGGTGGTTTGTCGGCGGTTAGAGAAGGTTGCTGAAGGAGATGTCAAACTTGGAATTTCTGAGGGTATTTTTGATAAGCGCTTAGAGTTTGACAGAAATACTGAAGGCATACTTGTGGCTGCGCAAGACATGAATAGGTTGAAGAATGAAAACTCGAGGGTTAAGTTTGAGGATGACTCAAACTTAACTAAAATTCTTTATTAATTTGTTTTGTGTTGGAGATTATGATGTCGTTATTTTTAATCATATTGTGGTAAAGGAAGACTTTTTATGGTGTTGTCTTATCATTTGCACTTAGGTGGAGAATTTTTGCCAAGGTGGAGATTTGTTGAGTAATTTATGGCTCAAATTTTTTTTGATTAGACAACTTGCATGCACCAGTTACCTTTTCATGGTGATCAAGTATTTGGTATTCATATGGAATACTTCAGCCCCTCTTTATTGAAACATGCACCAGCAAAAGTGTGACATCACTTTCTCTCTCATGCATCTTCAATTGGTGGTGTAATTGCAGCTTTATCTAGAAGCTTTTGGAAGCCGACATTACATGGTCAACAATTTCGGCTGCAAGCTAATCATCCTTGTGTATGACAGCTATTTGGTGCGTGGAGAACAAGCTGATTTGCCGCCTCACTTCTGTCTATATATATGTAATGAATCTCATGCAATGAGATCATTCGAGAGGCATCTAAGAGTAAGACAATATTCAGATCAAGAAAGTATATTGGTTTTGTATGTGTGAGAAAATCCTTTTGTGTGTACAATCTTCAAGAGAGAGTTGAAGTTTGTATTTTGGTGGGTTTTTCTCTTTATGTAAACTATATACTATTTGGGGTATTTCTTGAGTGTTGAATGAGTTTTCTTTGTTAGTGAGTGAGTGGTGTGGAAGAGAGATTATTATGAGGAAGAACTAAAACGTTTTTCAGTTTGTAATCTTATTCTTTATAGTGATACGAATCATCATTGCCCGTGGACATAACCCTATTTGTGAGAGTGAACCACGTATAAATCATTGTCTCGTTTGTGTGTGTGCTTATTTATTTTCTTGTCACTATTTTTCTCTTGTTCTCATAAACTCCTATTCGATCCTTATTTCATAACAGGCAGAGAACAAAATGCCAACAAAATAATCGAAAGTTGTAGGTTGTCGATACAGAGCTTTTGGTGCATGATTCCGTCAATCCCTTCGCTCCGGATGCATTTTCGTCATCGATTGCTTTGCTTGATGGTGATTTGATGGTGCGCCGACCGTATGAAAGAGAAGGGAGAGATATGATAGAGGAGTGAGAGAAACTGAATAGTGGAAATAAGCCTTCTGCTAATTCTATTCTTAGATGAGTTGTGTTGTTGAAAAATGCAGCAAACAGCCTAGTCAGCTGACTTAGAGAAATTTACAGAGGCATATTCCATTGCAGCACATCTCACATCCAAGCCCAAACTTGCATCTTGAAAATGAACACTGAACAAATAAATGATCATTTAAATCTTAAAAGCTCCTCTGAAACTATGCTACCCACAAACAGTCTTTTGCCTTGATGAAATCCTAAGTAAGCTTTGGTAAAGAAACCACAACGGATTCCCACGTGCCAACGTATACACCTACACTTGCCCGCAGTTTGTAGATCAGCAACCTTATTATGATTAATTCCACATCGATCAATAGAAAATGAACAAGCATTGTTAAGGAATTCATAGCAAGCCAAACTTTTTATCAATAAGAATGAGGCAGACTTTAGCTATTCCACTAAAGAATTGATTGCCAATTGAGAGGAGATAGAGTAAAGTAGAGCCTTAAAAATCTTAAAAAAAGAATTAATGTCAGTAGCTTATTGGTTGACTAGGTTCATGGGTATATATTTGTTTGTGTATCTGCAAGGGTATTTTTGTCTTTTTGATTCAACTCTAAAATTTTATAAATATTAATATATAATTTATGGGTAAAATTGTAAAATCATACATTTCTGTTAGTAAAGTAAACCGCTGTCACAAAGAGGGGAGGTAGGTCGAATTTTGAAACGTAGAGGGGTGTGAGTGGGATATGGTCAAAGGTTAGGGGGTGTAACTGAAATTAACCCTTTATTCTATTGTCAGATTCTATGGCACATTTGTAATTTGTAGCATGCTCGGGGCCATTTATTTTGTGACCTACTGACCTGTTTTGTCATACATCATAATCCATGGCATATTTATAAATTGTAGCATGCCCGGGGCCATTTATTTTGTGACCTACTGACCTGTTTTGTCATAGAAGTCAGAACTAGACCTGTCAATGGATCGGATTCTAATCCGAATCCGATCCGATTATTCGGATTTGGATTGAATAAAAAGTCTGATAACCCGATTACGATCCGAATCCGATAATCCGATTCCTTAACAAATCGGATATGGATTTATGTTGATCCGATCCGATAATGATCCGATCCGATCAAAATAATATATAATTTTATATATATATATATATATATATATATATATATATATATATCATATGTATACCATCAGATTTGTACCGCTGTAATCACAACCTTATTGTACAATAAGGCCAGTGTTCTCATCTGCATAGGAATAAATCTCCACAACGTATGTGTTAATACTCTAGTATACTTCAGAAAACGCAAGTAATCGGAGACTTTGATCAACAGCAAGAAGGGGAATCGACAGCAAGAAAGGGAAGGGGAACACAACGATTGACTGGCGAAACCTTTCAGAGTAGTTTCTTAATACTTATTCTCTCTCCTTTTTCTTCTATTTTTCCTATTCTTTTATCTATTACAAACCCTAATTTTGCATCTTTCCTCTTTCTTCCCTCTCTCTCTCTTTCTGTTTATGATAATGATTTTAGTTCTTTGTGTCAAAGTTGTGGCTTTATTTCTCAAAACATGAAACTTGTTTGACAAATTTGGGATTACTGAACCAATTTTGCTTGATTATTTTGCATCTTTCCTCTCTCTTCCCTCTCTCTCTTTCTGTTTATAATAATGATTTTAGTTCTATGTGTAAAAGTTGTGGCTTTACTTCTAAAACATGGAACTTGTTTGACAAATCTGGGATTACAAAACCCATTTTGCTTGATTATGTTTATGTAAATTGCAAAAGGTATATAATTTACAATTGGATCGGATTTATCCGATCAGATATCCGATAGAGTAAGTATCGGATTCGGATTGACTATGCATGAATCCGTTAGATTATCGGATCGGATCGGACTGCTTATTTTGCTTATCGGATTCGGATCGAATTGACCGTGATCCGGTCCAAATCTAATCCGTTGACAGGTCTAGTTAGAACCCATGGCATATTTGTAATTGAGTAATGCTTGCATCCTGCACAAGGAGGATGCGCTTCATCCTCCCTGCTAACGTGGCTTCCTTATATGCTGACATGTGTCCAGAATAAAAAAAAATAAAAATATGGGTAATACCCATTTTGCGGGTCAAACCTGTTTTTCACCCCCCTCTCTCTCTCTTTCTCTCTCTCTCTTTCAATACCTAAACTACCCATTTTTAATCTTCCCATTTCTCTCTCTCTCTCTCTCTCTCTCTCTCTCTCTCCCTCTATCTTTCTGCTTATGTTTAAGGAGAGATGTAAAAGTTTTTCATCGTCCCTCTGTCTCCTTCTCTCCATTTTTCTGCTTACGTTTAAGGAGAGATGTAAAAGTTTTTCATCGTCCCTTTCTGAGGAGCGGATCTTTCAAGGAGAGATCTAAACGTACGCAAAGGATTTGAAGATCCTGATCAAGGTAGTCATAAATCGTCAAGAACGCATCAACGAGAAGCATTTGGATCTCGATACTCTGCTCGATCCCCTTGCCACCGATCCCCGAGGCAGTTCTGAACGGAGATTAAGGAAATGATTCTGAACACATCAACGCAATGGATTAGTGTTTCATTCAAATTTTTTTTATATATATAAATTGTTTTACTTTCTTTATTTATTTTGAAGAATAAAATGATTCTGAACAGAGATTGAAGAAATATTATTGTGATTTCAAGTTAGTGTTTCATTCTCTTTTTTTTTTTTTTTTTTTTTTTTTTTTTTTTTGTATATATAAAAATTGTTTTACTTTCTTTAATTATTTCCTCTGGTTATATATATATATAGAACTTCAAATTTTTTTATGGTTGTTCTGGTAACTAAAAAAAATATATAGAAAGTAGGAAGAAGACACACTATATAGTATATTGGACCAGAAAAGAGGTTACAATTGTAGTAATAGAGTAAGAATGGAGAAAAATAAGAGTGCAGCACTCAGAAGTCTGACATTAAGCATCCAAATTGAGAAGGAAAAAAATGGTTTAAAAGAAGTATATATCCAACCTAGCAAATATATATATAAATATCTGTTTTACTTTTGAATTTGGCTTTCACATTGACATCTAAATCTATAATCCCTCAATCTCTCTCTTGAATGAATCCATCATTTCATTTGAAAGGAAAAAAAATGAAAGAGTTATAATGCCGTCAAATCCAAACTGCGCCCGAACAATTTGGCTTATGCATTTCTGTAGTTGGAGAGAGAAAAGGGTAAAAAACGGGTTTGACCCACAAAATGGGTATTACCCATGCTTTTATTATTTTTTAATTCTGGACACGTGTCAGCATATAGGGAAGCCACGTCAGCAGGGAGGATGAAGCTAATCTTCCTTGCGCAGGATGCAAGCATTACTCTATCCATAATATAGAATTTGAATTGCTTACAGGAAACATTATTTCACACTCAGTGTGGAACTAGGAATTCATTCACTATATATATATATATATATATATATATATATATATATATATATATATATATTAGTACCCCAACACATTATAGAGTATACGTTTAGGAAAAAACTTGTTTGGTAGATCTCTTTGGTGTTGAGAAATGGCCATTAATACTAATAGTGTGTTTTTCTGTGTTTTTGTGACACTCGTGAGCTTCTTCTCTGTTCTTTATCTGCCTCAATCATGCAATGCTCATCCCTTGAAGATTTGCAACTTTGATGAGATATATCAGCTCAGAGACTCCATATCTGACACCGGAAATTTGATTCGTGAGACTCCAATTGGAGCTGCTTTGCCTTTTGGTAGGCTTCCATATGGTCAGAATTTCTTCAACAATGCCACTGGTCGATGCTCAAATGGACTTTTCATGATCGACTACTTTGGTAAGTCGTTGATTTTCTCTCATTTCTCATCTGTATCATAAATTCATAATTGATATAACTTCATTTATTGTTTATTTCTTTAGTAGTTTGTCTAATGAATCTTTTTTATTTGAATACTATAGTATATCCAAAATATATGTCAACTTTTATTTATCAAATATAATTTAATAACTTTATTTGTATCATTAATATGTTTTAGATTCTGTATACTAATCAGTGTCGACATAGATAGTATCTAACTATGATAAACTATCCATGCTTTTAGATCTTCTTCTTGTTATTTCTTGTTGTTTTTATATATATACAAAAATTAAGGAAAAATAATAATAATAATGTCAATTAGTTTGTACTTGTAGGTTCCAAATTCTTCGTTAAACGATTTTCCTTAATCAACACTATATATCTTAGTTTTTTAAGTTAATGCAAAACTAATACTTGTGTTATGTTTTGGGATATGAACATTAAGACTGCAATATAGAAGTTAAAACCTAAAACATGTATTAACAAACCTTACAAAAAATATATACAGAAATAGTACTTTACATATTCACTGATTCATAAATATTACTTTGCCACTATATACTTTTTATTTTTATTTTTTTAATATATATATATATATATATATATATATATTAAGACTGCAATATAGAAGTTAGAACCTAAAACATGTATTAACAAACCTTACAAAAAATATATTCAGAAATAGTACTTTACATATTCACTGATTCATAAATATTACTTTGCCACTATATACTTTTTATTTTTATTTTTTTAATATATATATATATATATATATATATATATATATATATATATATATATATATATAAGTTATTACTAATTAAACTGCATTATATTTTCATATTTTGATTGCATTGGCATATAGACTTCCATTTCTGAATCCGTACAAGAATATTGAAGTTGACTTTAGACATGGAGTGAACTTTGCAGTTGTTGGCTCTACTACTTTATCAACACAAAAACTGGTTCTACTACTTTATCGACGCATTTCAAGTCCACATTGTTGGTCTTAAGGATTTTATCGAAAGGTCAATCTAATGTTTTGATGATTACAAATCATTAATGATGTTTAAGTACTAATATTTTTATTGAGTGATATATAGATGATCAATATTCAAACCTCAATGTTGAGCTAGAAGATCCATTCCAAGTATTCCAAGCATTCAAGTAATGGATTCAAGGAAGCCTTAAAAGTTGCAAGAAATCAAAGAAAAACTCGGACTTCAAAGATCATTCAAGTATTTCAAAGAAAGAAAACAAGTCTTCATTAAGCCTAAATGATCATGGTCAAAGAATGAAGAAAAGGGTAAATAGGATGGTGAGAGATTAAGATTTAATGTCAAAGTATATTTGAATATATTTTGAAGCTCAAAATTATAGGATCATGCATATTCATTCTAATTCAGCTGTTAAATACTTAAAAATTTGCTCATGAACTTCATATATACATTCATACTCAAGCTACTCAAAATAGGAAGTGCATAGGACTCAGTTAAATTCAATTTTTGTCTTGCACAGCAATGGAGTAGCCTCTATTCAAAGTAGAGCATGCTCATTTCTGTCCAGTAGCCATTTTAGTTATTACACAGCAATGGAGCCGCCTCCATTCAAGGTACAGCATGCTCTTTTCAGTCCAGTAGCTAATTCTGGCTCGAGAAACAATTTTTTTCTTCAAAAAAGAGCTGCCTCCACTGAGTGCGAAACCGCCTCTTGAATGTAATAGAGCCGCCTCCTCTTTTGGATAGAGCAGGCTCCTTCTGGGGATTTAAATTCCAACGGGTATTTTTGCATTAAATGATGTCCAACCACATTTAACAACTAGATTGAGCTTCATATTTCTATAAATATAGATGGTTGGTCTACAATACAATTACACCACTTAAAAGAGCATTCAAAAAGAGCATTCAAGAGCCATAAATACTTTCCCTTAAGCATTTATTTTTATCACTACATTCTCTCACCTCATCCTAGAACTTGAGCTTCATTTATATTCTTATCTACTCTAGTTGTGAGCTGAAATTATATCTTTTCTTTGAGAGAGAAATAATCTTGTATTTCATTTATATTACTTTAAACTTGTAAGGGTTAGTGTAACCCATAAGAAGCCTAGGAGAAGGGTGTTCTCCTAGCAAAGAAGAAAAGCAAGGTCTTGCTTCAATTAAAGGTTTGCTTTCCACCATTAAGGAGAAGCTCTAGTGAATTTGGGAAGTCTCAAGGGGGATCTTGAGCCAAGGAGTAGGAGTTTCCGAACCTCGCTAAATCGGCGAGTCATTGTTTGCAATTTCCTATCTCTATCTCTTTTATACTTGTGCTTTATATTGCTTAAATATTTCAATTGATTATTGCATGATAGTTAGTTGGAAATAATTTTTATAAATTGCAAAAATTGGCCATTAACTCTATTCACCCCCTTAGAGTCAATTAGTGGTTAATAATTGGTATCAGAGCCTAATCTTTAGACAAAAATTTAATCATCTTAGAGAACGATCATGGCCAATACAAATTTTCATCAAGAAGGCCAATCTAACAATAGACTTCCCTGGTTTGACGGAAATGACTACAACTATTGGAAAATCAAAATGAGAGCATTCTTAAGAGGCCTAGATATAGATGTTTGGAAAGTCACCGAACAAGGAGACCATGTTCCAACCAAAATGGTAGATGGTGAAAAAGTTCCAACAACCGATATTGAATGGATCCTCAATGACCGTAGGCTTGTACAATGCAATGTTAAAGCTATCACTAATATCTATTGTGCCTTAAGCAAAGACAAATTCAATAGAGTTTCGGATTGCGAAACGGCCAAAGAAATTTGGATAAACTTGAAGTTACTTATGTAGGTACTAGTCATATTAAGGAATCCAAAATGAATACGCTGGTCTATAAATATGAACTTTTTACCATAAACAACAAGGAAACTATTAGTGAAATGTACTCTCGTTTTACTAACATTGTGAATCCTTTGAAGGCTTTTGGAAGGTCTATATATCGTCCGACAACGTGAGAAAAATTCTTAGGTCCTTGCCTAAAAATTGGAAAGCCAAGAAGACCGCGATCTAAGAGGCCAAAGATCTTAACACACTCCCCATAGATGAACTTATTGGTTCATTGATGGCTTATGACCTAGAAATAAATGATAGAGATGAAGACAAAGAAACTCAAAAGAAGGATCTAGCTCTTCAAGCTTCTACCAAAGAAGTCGCAATGGATAAAGCTCCTAATGATGGGAAGTCTCAAGGGGGACCTTAAGCCGAGGAGTAGGAGTTTCCGAACTTCGCTAAATCACCAAGTCATTGTTTGCAATTTCTTATCTCTATCTCTTTTATACTTGTGCTTTATATTGCTTAAATATTTCAATTAATTATTGCATGATAGTTAGTTGGAAATAATTTTTAAAAATTGCAAAAATTGGCCATTGACTCTATTCACCCCCTTCTAGAGTTAATTAGTGGTTAACACACATGTCACAGTAACAGAGGTTGCTCATTCATCTAAACTAATTCAAATGGTTTTTAGAATTATTAAAATTGAGTGATTATTTACTTAAATGTTTTATTTACTTTATTTATATTTGACAGAATGTGTTGAAAAGCTGAAGAAGTCTATGTTCATGGTTGGAGATATAGGAGGGAATGATTATAATTATGCACTGTTTGAAGCTATATTTATTGAGGAGGTTAAGACCATTGTGCCTAATGTTTTCCATGCTATAAAGGATGCTGTTAGAGTATGTTTTCAACTCTATGTTTTCATTTTTAGTAAACTAACTACTTGTTACTTCTAATCTAATTCTGCTGTTATGGGTTTCAGAAAGTTATCCATTATGGTGCAATCCGAGTAATTGTTCCCGGTAACTTCCCAATAGGTTGTTTTCCAATTTATCTCACCCGATTCAAAACCAATGACTCATCAGCTTACGATGAGCATCATTGTCTTAAAGTGTTTAACGACTTTTCGATATATCACAATGACCATCTACTGAAAGCCATCGAAGAATTGAAGTAAGAGTATGTGAAAATAGAGTTACGGGGGTTGCGGAAACAGTTAGTTGATTTTAATTGTGATTAACTCCTTTAATGACCTAGATCTGATTGTTAGGTTAACTTACTCAATTTATGATTGATTAAATTATATGACCAATTTAAACATCCACAATCACAAATATATGAAAAGTAAAACAAGTTAAAGTTAGAGAGATTGTACCAGGATTTTAGCGAGGAAACCCCAGTTGATAAAATACGTCAACTGTTTGCATGGGAAAAACCTTGTGGACTATTCAGTCCAAAGTAAACCAATCCACTATGTTTGAAACAAAGTATACTGAACTTTGACTCTGGCTCACACCCTATCGTTCTATCAAACACCAATTGCTGACAATCCTCTGGCTTTGCAACTTCCCATCCAAGAGCAACTTGACCTCAGGCTTATGCTTGATATTTGTAGAAGAGTAGCAGGTAGATTAGACAATACTCCACGAATACTCCAACCCTTTCATAGTGTGATTGCTTTTACTTCTGTTCTTCAAGATCTGAACTTGGTTGTAGAAGAATTAAATCTTACTTATCATCCGGAATCTCTGAATCTTCAATATAGCTTCAATTCCGATGAGATAGAGAATAACACAACTAAATCACTCATGAATATATATGTGTGCTCTCAAAAATAAATTCAAAGTAATCAGATTTGATTTTTTGAATTTTTTTTCTCTCTAAAGGCTTTCTCAAAATATAGAATTGATTTTCCCTAAAGCCATTTTTAAACCAATGTGTATGACAAGGTTTATATAGAGTTTAGAAAGTCTTAATTCCTCAGAAAATATGATAAATTTCGTGCATAGGACTTGGAAGGAAATTAGAATAAAAAAGGAAACTAACAGAACAAGGTAACTTAAAACCTAATGCTGTTAGAACTCCTGGAACCGGTTCCCAAATCTTGGTTGTTCCCAAAGGTCAGAATAGTTTCCAATTCACTTTGGCTAACAGTTCCCACATGTGGTACCAATTCAATAAGGACAATGAAGAAATCTTCTTCAACCCATGTTTGGCTACCGGTTCAAGGAACTTCCTACCGGTTCCCAAGAGGCAAAATAGAAATCTTTGTTTCCTTTAACCTTCTAAACTTCCTAAAGTGTTCTCACTCACTCACATACTTTCCTAAAGCATTGTTCTCATCACCTAGGAGTGTAGCACCTTCTTCAAATCCGCATCCGATCTTCAATCTTTGAAATTTTGAACCGAAAAATTATAACTCAATCGGACTTGTTTTGACAATGAAATTAGCTAATTAAAAAATATGTCTTACAGAGCATCCGAATGCAGTCATTGTATATGGCAATTACTATAACTCCTTCAAATGGCTTTTCAAGAATGCTCTATATCTTGGTGAGTGGAGTCTTCTCAACCTCCCATAAACATAAACACACACAGTGTTCCAACTGCATAAAAGGATTAATTAACCAAGATATTTTCTTTTAATTTTGTTAATTACATGATTTAATGCGATGACTGCCCAAAAAGCTTGCTATGGAACTGGGGGTGACTATAATTTTGATATGACAAGAATGTGTGGAGGTCTAGATGTTCCGGTTTGTGCTGAATCAAACAAATTTATCAACTGGGATGGACTTCATCTCACGCAAGAGGCTTACAAGTTTATGGCGGGAAAGCTCATTCATGAGATCTTTCCTCAACTGCAATGCATTGTCTAAAGTTTTGTTTCCTTTGCTACCAAATTAGAAGTTATGTATAGGTATTCATTGAGAGTTTGTGGCCCAAATTTTTCATATTGTTTTAATTAATTGATTTGAAATTGCGAATTACAAATCATTAGTAAATAAGTATCGGATGGTTTTTGATATTATGCAGATTCAATGTGCATTTTCTTGGTTTGACATTAAATTTCTTGCTATTGTTGTGCTGCATAATACATGGTAGATTGAAGAATTGTTGGGTGTTTAAGAACTTTGATGGGTATTTTGTTATTTTTTATTTTTATTTTTTCCAAATAATTCTAGAAATATAGCCTTCAGAATGTCCATGTAGTTAAAAAATTGCCTGAGAACATATGTAATTTAAAACAATGGCAAATCTTCCAAAAATAATGTCAAAATTGGACATTCATTTATACAATTAATATAAATTTTATAAGCAGAGCTTCACTATTCAGTATTTCAAATACACCACCCACCCACATGACCTTTTTTTTACTTGGACATCCATGTGTGTGTGTATAAAAAGGAAAACACCAAGGAAAAAAAGTGTTATAGCAGCAATTGCTGGTAAAGGGTAATCATATTCGATGAAAAAGCCAGATACTTCGTTCCTGGACCTTGGATCTTGACATCGGCACAGTAGGGAATTTCGAGCCGCCGTGAATACATGTAGTGCATTAGATACTTGGTGTTGCACCGATAAGCACTGATCGCATTCTGGACAAGATGAGGATCGATGTGGCTGATAATAAAGGACATTAAATGAACACCATCGGTTCTGCATAATTGAATCTGAGATGGCTTCAAGTAAATTGAGTTGCAGTTACCTTCAGGAGGACATTAGCAAATGAAAATCTGATAATCAAACACAGCACCTCCGACATTCAGGTAATTGATGTCAGCAACAACATCCCTGAGATCATCTGCCAATAACAACAACATTCCAAAATTAGATTGCAGTCCAGAACTGGATAGTATTGAAAAAGATAAAAAAGAACTCCAAACCTTCATAGATGGTCCTTACATAGTTTACATATTCAGGTATGAGATCTGTTCCATTCCCTTTATCTTCTTCTTCTTTGTTTTGTGTCCCTCTCTATCTTCATCGTCTCTCTCTCTTCCCTCTCGTTCTAGCCCTCTTCCTTCACTTGATTGTTGTTATTATTGTTGCTTCTGGTTTTATAACTTTTCTGAACAACCACGTTGGTGAGGGAGCGACCGTCATGTCGAGAAGATTATTATACAAACTTTAATTGGCTAGTCTTTGACGTCTTCCTCATATCACTTGTACAGTGGCTTAAGCTTCATCTTTTTATCTACAATGATTTGCTTACCAAAAAAAAATAAAGGATAAACTAAAATTTTGGTTCTTGGGTTAATTATCTATACCTAGTATGGTCCCATAAGAAAATTTTAAAATCAGACAGATCTAATGGAAGAGAGAGAGAGTCTCATTGAAGAGTGAAAATCTATTTGAGAACCCTAAACATCTAGGGTTGATCCCAAAATTTACTATTGAAGAGAGACGAAAAAAGAATGGAAAAATCAGACCATATCTAATTCAAGAAAGAGGGGTTTCTTCGCATAAATAGAGGACATGACGTGGCAATGACACGTCTGAGTCGGACTAAAATCTGCTCAGATGATGTGGCAATGCTAGGCTTCAGTAATAGGGGTGGCAAAATGGGTCAAGAACCATCAACCCGCCCATATCCGCCCTCCTTTTAATGGTTATGGGTGAACCATATTTAGTTTGAGGGTCAAGATGGGTTGGATAATTTTTAACCACTTAATTTGAGGGTCAAGATGGGTTGGATAATTTTTAACCACTTAATGTCAAGATGGGTTGAATATTAACCATATTCAATATATATTTCACCTATCAGATAATAAACACACAACACATATCTATTCTATATTTGTCTCTCATCAATTCCCTCTCTCTAAGTTTTTCTCTCTAGAAATTTCTTCTAAAAAAAATAAAAAATTTTAAAAAATTAAAAAATAATTATAAATAATTTTACATAATAAAAAAATTAAAAATAATATTTTTTTAAAACTTTCGAAAAAAAAAATTTAAAAATAAAAAATAATTAAAATTTTTATTTTAAAAATTTTAAAAATTAGATTTTTTTGGACAAATTTAACAATCGAGATCCGGGGAAGAAGAGTTATGTGTGGTTGGGGACGTTCAACACGGCTGAGGAGGCGGCGAGGGCGTACGACGCCGTCGGGAGGGAGTTTCGCGGCAACAAAGACAGGACTTTCCCGGTGCCGGAGGAGGAACGTTAACGGTGGTGGTGAGAAGATATATGTGATGATGATCAAGAAGAGTAGTTGTAATCAGAGTCTGGATCAGAGTAGTACCATGGAGTCGTCAGGGTTTTCACTAGCGTTGATGGTTGATTTGTCGCCGTTGGATCTCAATCTCTCTCACGGCGCCGTTGTCATTTTGCACTATCTTCGTCAGTTTCAGAATCTCATTACTAACCATTAAAAATAATTAATGAACAGAGTTTTATGCATAAAACAAAAAAAATCTGCAAAGTTTTGATTGGTGGGGCCACACTCTCTCTCATTAAGAGCATCGGATTTCCACTTCTATTAGAGAATAAGAGAAAAATTAGTTCCAAAAAAATTAAAAATAAAAAAAATTTAAAAATAATTAATTAATGGGTCCACGAGTCATAACAGGTTGACCCTGTCCATTTTCAACCCGTCCATTTTTAACCCGTTCTGAACGGGTTGAATATGGATCTTGGTCCATATTGACTCAACCATTTTCAACCTAACCCAAACCTGACCTAACCCGCCCATTTGCCAACCCTATTCAATAATCTAAACTTGATCAGAAAATTGTGTTCTGTATCTTCAAAGAGTGTTTTGTTTTTTCAATTGGGCAATTAATCAAACAATTCATTTGCATATTTATAAATACATCTTAAATTGTCATACTTATAAACAAAGCGTCTTTCTTGCTTTAGAACAAAAAAATTTAATTCCACTGATAAAATGAGATAAACATGTAAATAGTACATATAAAGAGGAAAAAAATGTGTGTAAAATAAATTTTATTTATGCGTGTAAGATACTCCCTAATTGTTTGTCATACTTGTTGCAATGGATTTGATTTTCTCCACAGATTTTTTTCACTCACGCTCCTTCAAAGCTCCTTCCAAACACAGGATCCACCAATTTGATAGTTTCTTAATTGATTTTTGATATTTTGAAATTATATAATTCTAAGGATATTTTAATATTTTAGAATAAGAGTTTGGAGGGTATTTTGGACCTTAATAATTATTATTGATGTATGTATAATTATTTTGTTTAATTCAATCAAATTGAAAAATGAACTTTAAAATTAGACTATTTTGTTATTCAAGGTACTAAGTCTACTTATATGTAGTTTTTCCTTGCAATTATTTCAATACTTATACATATAATTGAAATTTAACCTTAAAAAAAAAAAAAAAAAAAAAAAAACCCTTACCCAACTAACAAAAATCAATGTTACATTCTTGTCCAAAGTAAAAGATGGTACGTTTGGTTGTCTCTCTCTCACACTTTCCCTCTATCTCACGCGTTTTTGTGTGTGCAGGTATAACAAAAGTTTACTTAGAACATCTCGAGCGGTATGTTAAAAAATTCTTTTGTGTAAAATATACATTGCTACATATGATTTATAAATATTTTTCATCTCCAGCCATCTGTTAAGATATACTGCCACATCACCAATGTGTAAAAGGGTTCTGTATTTTACACAACCTTTTTACACATACACGTAAGCATATTTTCTCCCTCTTCCCCCTTTCCCATTCGCGGTTCTCTTTCTTTTCTCTCATTCCTTTACACCTATTTGTTTCCCACTTTTAGAGCTCCAAAGAGAAAAATTTGCAACTGGCGGCAAGTTAAAAATTGTTCGACCATCTTTTATTCTTCTTTTTTCCTTTTTATTAAAAATAGTTTGATTCATCACTTTTGTTTCATCTCATCTTCTGTAATCATCGTCCTAAATTCTATGGCTTTTTTTAAAATTTTTAATCTTTTTACATTCTATTCTAATGAGATAAATATGTACTAGCCAAAGATTATATATATATATATATATATATATATATATATATATATATATATATCACGATTTTATATAATTGTTGATTGATACAGTTATACAAATTATTATTATTTTTTTCTTTTTTGGTGATTAGTCAATTCAATCGCAATTGTTGTTACATATTTTTTGTTTCTGTAGAAAGTGAAATATAGAGGGAAATTATTATTTTTTTCCTAATTGAGGATGATTGGGATGTGAGGTTTAATCGTGAAAAAGTAAATGAATTAAGTAAATTTGTAAAAGTTACGTAGGGCCTTGGGTATAACACATGGTGGGTTGTTATTGGGGAATATTTTTTTAAATAAAAAGTATAAAACAACTGTTGGAACTAAAAATAGGTAGTACAAAATTTTTGTATAAATCTACTCTGACACATCAAATTTACACAAAAATATATACATAACGGTTGGAGATGCTCTTACATCCCTCGGCATTATTCCACACCCCTCAGCATTATTAAGGTGGATGTAGGGGTGTCAATTTTTATTGCCCCGTCGGGGTCCCGGCCTGTCCCGCCCCGTTAATTACAGATATGGGAATACCTTTTATACCGTTGGGGCAGGTATGGATACAAGTTTTATACTCGTTGCCGGTCACGGGGCGGGTAAGAGTTCAGTATACATATCCGCCCCGCCCCGCCCCGCTAAGCATATAACTAGATTTAATATATATATATATATATATATATATATATATATATATATATATATATAATTAATAACTTATTTGAGATGTAAACTTGGTATTAAATTTACTTTTGTTTTGGTTATGGTGGAAGTTAGAGCTTATAACTTCTGATTTTGTTGTATTAAACCCTTATTTTTATTGATTATGTTCTCTGAATTATGTTATGTGCATGTTATTTTATTTATTTATTTATTTATTTGTTGGGATTCATAATTTCATTTATGTTGTGCCATTCCCGGTCTTTCTACATTTAAATAGCAGCAGCTTAAGTCCCAAAGAGTGGGAGAAAAAAATTTATTAGCGGGGGTGGGTACAAGGCACAATATTTTCCAACGAGGCAGGGCTAGACATGAAAATCCAACCCGTCGCGGGTCGCGGGGCGGGCATGGACTTGACAAAAATTAAATGGGGCGGGGCGGGATTTAGGGAAACCCGCTCCAAACCCGCCCCGTTGCCATCCCTAGGTGGATGTTGAGCCAAAAATTCAACACGTTTTTGCTTGTATTTGCTTGTAGTACTTTAGTGGGGGGTTTGAAATTTTCAATGAATTTTAGTACAAAAAGTGAAAGTATTTTTTGTTAATTATTAGGTTAATTTTTCCTAGTAAAAATATTAGGTTGATTTTTACCGGTCTCATATTAATAGTTAATTATTCTTTTTTAGGTACCCCAAATTAATTTTTATTTGGATATCTCCCCGCTAAAAAGAATTTTTAGTGCAAAGAGCATCAGCTGTTTTTAAAACCAAAAATTCCTTATGGTACATTAATGTTGGTGGGATACTTTTGCTTGTCTCTACTCACTCTCCCTGTATCTCTCACAATCAAAATATTTAAAATTCATTTTCCTGTATTAGCCCTATGAATTTCGATCAGTTGAGCCATGTATTCAACCACCATATAGACATCTCAGGAGATCAAAGAATGAGCCACCCAAAAAAAGTAGTAAAATAAAAGAAAGGATGAGGACAGTTAAATTTTATAAATTTCAAAATAAAGCAGGCAATTTTATTAACATAACTATAATGTAGGAGAGATCTACAATATTCATAAACAACAAACAAAAAATCCTAGGCTTTACTGAGTTGGACCAATTGTTGGCCTGATGTATCCCTGTTGATTATGTTGGGGCTTCGGCTGGTGGGGTGTCCACTGGCCTGCTGTTTTTGTTTGGGCTTCGGCCCCTTGTACATTCTCTCTTATTTTATATAATTCACATTTACCTTCCAAAAAAAAATCGTAAAATGCTTATAAGGTCAAAAGTCCCCCAATTAATCTAGGCCGGAATGAACGGGGATCCCAGCGCAACAATAAAGGCACATACCGTAGCTATGATTCCTATCATCTGAAAGATATCAGCTGCCTCTAATTTCTTCTGAAAAATGGCAATCAGATTAACAATGAATCCAACTGCAATTGCTGCTTTAACAAAGTAGGTAAAGCAGGAAGCCCACCTAGTTTTACCAAAGTAAGAGGAGGTCCCGTTCTGAGTGTAGATCATCAAAGAAACAATCGCTTGACCACTCATCGCAAGGAACATCTTCCCCAAGAGAGGAACTAATAATGGGTTAACCTGGGTTATAGCCCAGGTCCAATTGAAAAAAAAAAAATTAGTACTATTATTCCTATAAGCCTATGTATTACTCTTCTTCTTTTTATCAGCCCAGCTCAATCCATAGTATTTCTATAAATAAAAAGAGTAATAAATTTTACAAAGGTCAAACCTTAAATATAAGTAAGCCCACGAACCATAGACATGTCCAATTACAAAATAAACCACAATAAAATATAATAGGGCCTAACCCAGTAAATCAAACACATTGTTAGTCTATGGAAGAAGACCTAAACTCTTCGTGTGTAAGGCACTAAGGCATAGGTGGATGAATATCATAAATTATAATTGTTAATCCAATGAAATATTGAATTTTATTTTTGTAAAAAAAAAAAAAAAAATTGTTGATGACTTGATAATTTCTTGTTAAATTAGATAATTTACTATATAATAGATTAATAACTAGTCGGGGCGGTGCACATAGGTCTTTCTTTCTATTGTGAATTTATTGATAAGGAACATATATATCTTGCATTCTTGTAATTGTTTGTTTAAATATTTGTATGAAGCAAACTTCAATTGATTCTTGACTGTGAAAATATATTAGTGTTTGGAAGTGTAAACATGTTAGAAGGTTGTAAATTATTGGGTTTAATTGAATAACTAATGCATAATAATTAGGGAAAATTACATATAAATGGAGTCAAAGTTCCATATTTACTTAGAGACTGAGTCAAAGTTCCATATTTCTCTAAAATGGATTGCTGAGGTGGCACATGGTTTTTTACTGTTTAGAAAATTGTGGTGCCTAAAATGCCCTTCCCTAACAAAAAAGTAGTACCTTCAAAAAAGTAGTACCTTCGGAGAAAAAGTAGTACCTTCACGGGTGTTTAAAAAACATGGTACCTGGACGCCAAAAAGTAGTACTTTCAGTTCAAAAAAGTAGTACCTTCGAAGAAAAAGTAGTACCTTCGCGGAAGGGTATTTTAGGCACCATAATTTCTAAATAGTAAAAAACCATGTGCCACCTCAGCAATCCATTTTAGAAAAATATGGAACTTTGACTCAGCCTCTAAGTAAATATGGAACTCTGACTCCATTTATATGTAATTTTTCCTAATAATTATATATTTAAAGTATGGATGACACACTAAGTAATCATGGATTTAATTGTTTTTAGCCCTTCTTACTTTGCGATCCTGACTCCGCCTTGATCTTTCCGAACTTCAAATTCATCGGAACATCATTTGGATCGGTGCCCTCCACTAAGCAACCCCTGCGCCATTTGCGATCCATTTGGCTCGGAGTAAGCAACCCCTGCTCGATATCCAATTCGAGAAGTTCCCTACTTATCGAGTGCTGCCCAGGTGGTGGTGTACCGATTCCAAACTTTTCCATTTTGGGGTTCACGCAGGGCAGGCCATGCCTGTCATCATCATTTCTTTTTGGTAAGCTTTTATCAATATCACCCTACAAAAAGACGCATATATATTTCATGCAAAATAGGAGTCGAAATTAATTGGCAGGAAGAGTGTTGGATTGATGCAAGTTATAAACATTTACTAAGTTCGTCTTAATTACTTGTGGGAGTTGCATAGTGCCATCTCTACTTGAGGAAGAGCTTTCACCGACTGCAACCATAGGAATTGATCTCATTGGATGGCCAAACGTTTCGTCATAGTACTTAGCCTACAAAAAAAACACAGCTAATTTCATCAAAATAAGAATCAATTTAAGATCAAGAGCTAGAAAGCAATCAAATTAATGGGATTAATTAGCATGTGAAGCCTCGTTAGATTTTTGCCATCAAAATTAGGGCAAATTTAATTTATAGCTACACAAATAATGCAGACTATTAAAAATATAACAATAAAAAGAAAGATCACTGTTTCACCGATTTCTCCTACCAGAATCCATGGAGCCAAAAATCAAAAGAGGAAGGATTCCGAGGATTTTCCCCTTGTATTTTTCTAACCTATGCTCTTTTAATTTTTGCCTCCATGGAAGAGGAAGAAGTCGAGCAAGGGTTCGGTCTCTGGGCACGCTGAGCTCTCCGTCTAAAACGGAGCGGTGGGATCACTGAGAAGTGTGAAGGCGTTACGGTGGCGAGGTGGTGTCGTGTGTACACTCTCTGAGTCTATGTTCTGCTCACAGTGGAACTCCCACCGGAGATGGTGGTTCTATGGCGAAAGTGAAAGTGACTATATTGCAATGTATATATCGAATATGTTAGGTATTTTAACATATTCTAACAGAAGGGAGCCCAACTGTACAACGTTAGCTTGCCCACACACACACACACATATATATATGTATGTATATATATATATATATGTATATACCTGCTTGCTCATTCCGGAAAGAGTATAACCACAGATGCCGCTAACGCCACGAACACCAACGTATGATTGTTGTTTGATTACTCTATAATACAATTAAATTAAATAAAAATAAAATAAAAATAGTTAAAAATAGGAATTCAAGAGCAATGGAAAGAGGTCTTAGGGTGTTGGATATTTTAGTTCCAATCATATATATAGAGGCGGAGAGACAGATAGGAAGAAAAGTCTAACATTAATTACAAATGTGCCATGTCGTTGGGAAGTGCCCACGAGGCCCGTTTGTAATACTCAAACCTTGTTATCTTGAAATATTTTGTAAGAAATCAAATAGTTTGAGGATTTTAGAGCGAAATAATTAAGCTGTTGAAGTGGGACCACCTCGTGGGCACTATGATGAAACAAAATGTGCAATCAAATTATCCCATCAACCTAAACCCTAAAACACATGACACGATTGCAAGAAAGGTTACTTCGGTGATCAATAAATTCAGTTTAATTCTATATCTACACGTGTTAAAATCCTAGCAACAATCTAGTTTATTTTAGAGATATTTGGGCTGGAATTGACTAACAATGGTGCTTGAAAGTTGAATGGGATATATGGGGCAAGAAGGTGACCTAGCACCAAATCACCCGAAGTAGCCTCTCTTGCAATTGCATCATGAGTTTTAGGGTTTAGGTTGATGGGATAATTTGATTGCACATTTTGTTTCATCATAGTGCCCACGAGGTGGTCCCACGAGGTTATGTAAGCCCACCAAAAAAGTCAAGAGAAGCTATGTTATGTGAGCCCAGTTATGAATGTCGAAAAATGTCGAAATAGGAAGGGATAATAAGATAGGATATGATATGGGAAGTCTTACCAGCTTACCAAAATTAAAAATAGTAGTCTATTGTATATATAGACATCTCTATCACTAAGTTGTTGGTTTTTGTATATTTTTTTTTTTTTTTATATTTTTTTTAAATTTTTTTTAACACAAGTACACACATTTTTTTACACAAGTACGCGCAAGATCTCTTGCCATCTCGACACACACCTACCGCAAACTACAAATTATGAAATCTACAAGACACGAGACATGAGTAGGCGAGTGTAAAGATGGCAAGGAGGGCCTACTCAAGTCTTGTGTGTACTTGTCTCTTAGACTTTTTTGGATGCTGCTTCTTTTCTTGCCCCTCAGTAAATTTCTCCTTCTGGCTTATAAATTGTTTTCACATTTAATATATTTGTTATTAAATGTGTTTTGCTTCTCGCATTTCTCTTCTTCCTTCTCGCATTTCTCTTCCTTCTTACTGATTTTGATTTCAAGTTTGGTGGCCCAGTGTTGAACATCTCTTACCTCCCCAATGGATGCCAAGGTAACACTAATTTCTTTAATTTCTTTATTAATTCAGTAATTACTTCTCTTATAGCTAACATGTTGTGTAATTATTGGGTTGTTATTTCTTTTTATCATAATATTGTAAACACTAAAATTTTAGTGGGTTTGATTTTGATAAATGGACTCATTAAATATGGGCCTAATGTTTAATTAAGTTATTTAATTAGCCCAAGTTTGGTCCACTTAAATTATTTAATTAGCTCAATCCAGATGGTTAAATAAAAAGATAATTATTCCTAATAAAATATATTTGGAATAATTATTTTTAAGAATAATTATCATAATATAACCGGCTCGACCCAGGTATAATTTTATCCTTATAAGGAGATGATACATGTCATCATCCTATCAACCCAAGAAGCCTATAAATAGAGGCCTGGGGGAAGGGAGAAGAGGGACAAAAATTCCACGGTAATCAACAATAAGCACATCCAACGATGCGCCGTTCTATATCAAATTCCACGGTGAACAAAAAGGAGATCGAATCAGAGGACCATTCTTTTTGTAAAGAATATTATTACAGACGATTGTACTCAAATTTTTCAAATTAATAAATTACTATTTGCTCCATATTTTGTTTCAATTTGCATACTTACAAAATTTGTGTGTACAACTATTTTATATGGAATCACCTAATTTGTGATATAGATGACTTTGTTTTGGAATTTCTGTATCATTGGAAGCTAGAAATTTTTTATATGGTTAATTTGGCGTATAAGTACTGTTTTGGACCGTAACGCCTTCACACTTCTCAGTGATCCCCACGGCTCCGTTTTAGACGGAGAGCTCAGCGTGTCCAGAGACCAAGCCCTTGCTCGACATCTCCGACCAGTTGTCAAGGTCCTCCATATCTCACCACCGACAAATTGTGAGGTTCATCGTTACTGTGTTGGGTCTTCAATTCGCATACCTCGACCCCCTTCGTTACTGTGTTGGGTCTTCAATTCGCATACCTCGACCCCCTTCGCGAACGCCTCAGCAGGGCCATGGATTCTCCTCACTTAGTGGTGGTCTCCATGGTCGGAATCCATGGAGCCAAAAATTAGAAGAGCAAAGGTTAGAAAAGGAAAATAGAAGAGGAAAATCCCCGGAATCCTTTCCTCTTTTGATTTTTGGCTCCATGGATTCTGGTGGTAGAACTCGGTGAAACACATGCATGTGATCTTTCTTATTTTGATGACAGCTGTGTTTTTTCTTTTTTTTTTTGTAGGCTAATTACTATGATGAAACGTTTGGCCATCCACTGAGATCAATTTCTATGCTTGCAATTGGTGAAAGCTCTTCCTCAAGTCGAGATGGCACTATGCAACTCCAACAAGTAAGACGAACTTAGTAAATGTTTATAACTTGCATGTATCGATCGCTGCGAATTAACTTCTACTCTTATTTTGCATGAAATATATATGTGTCTTTTTGTAGGGTGAGATTGATAAAAGCTTACCAAATGATGGTGAAAAGCATGGCAAGTTTGGAATCGGTACACCACCACTTCGGCAGCACTCGATAAGTAGGCAACTTCTTGAATTGGATATCGAGCAGGGGTTGCTTACTCCGAGCCAAATGGATCGGAACAGGCGCAGCGGTTGCTTAGTCGAGGGCACCGGCCCAAATGATGGTCGGATGAAGTTGGGGAAGATGTTCCTTGCGATGACTGGTCAAGCAGTTGTTTCATTGATGACCTACACTCAGAATGGGACCTCCTCTTACTCGGCTAAAACTAAGTGGGCTTCCTACTTTGTTAAAGCAGCCATTGCAGTTGGATTCATTTTTATTCTGATTGCTTTTTTTCTCCTTTATTGTTGCGCTTGGAGTGTCTGTTCCTTCCGGCCTAGGGGGCTTTGACCTTATAAACATTCTACGATTTTAAATTGTTTGTTGTTTCTAAATATTGCTGATCTTTCATATGTTAATCGGCATAACTTATCTAACTGTCTGCTATTTATATTGAAATTTATAAAATTTAACTGCAAGTGTTGGTGAAATTCTTGTATATTCTCATTCACTAATTCTTTGATCTCCTGAGATGTCTATATACGTATGGCTCAACTGATCGATGTTGCAATGGAAATTAACCATAAGGGTAATACAGGAAAATGAATTGTAATAGAATTAAACACATCCATTTTTATTTTTATTTTTATTTTTTTTGAAATTTTAAGCAATTTAAACACATCACACAAGTGTAAAAGATGCCCCGTCTCCAGCCTCTCGTCCCTACTCCACCTTTAGTGTGTTTCTCACCTGCCAAGTGTGAATGGAATAGAAATTCAGAAAATATTGAAGTATAAAATGGGTTCTTTTTTCTAATTTGCAATAATTAAAACAACATAAATTTTAGGGTCACCGACATCTTATTCTACTTTTATTTTCACTCTCTTTCTTTGTAAAATAAAAAGAAAAAGCACGAGACTGTATTTATTTGACACCCTATAAATGGTTCAAACCATTTATATTAACACATCTTTATCCTTTCATAACCTTTTTTTTAGTAATTTTTACTTTTTTTATTCTTTTAAAATTTATTAATTTTTAAAATAATTAAATCCAATTAGACAGAGAAATACAAACCTCAAATAACAAAGCATGCATTATTAATTAGTGGGCATAGTGAATTTTAAGAAGATCAGCGTTTGTTATGGATAGAGAAACAATTGTTTTTGTTGGAGGCAATACACGTGGCTCGCCAATACAGCATTCGGACTTTCTTTATGGCACATAATGGTTGGTCCCTATCATTTCATTTTTGGATAGAGGGAGAGTGAGTAGAGACAAGCAAAAGTAACCCCCCACCATTAATGTACCATTTTTTTTTGTTAAAAAAAGTAAAAAGAGTTTGGTTGGTGGTATATTCAATTTTTGGTTTAAGAAAAACAGCTGATGCTCTTTGTACTAAAAAATTCTTTTTAGCGGGAACATATCTTAGTAAAAATTAATTTGGGTACCTGAAAAAGAATAATTAACTATTAACATGAGACTCATAAAAATCAACCTAATATTTTTTACCATTAAAAATCAATTAACCTAATAATTAACAAAAAATACTTTCACTTTTTGTACTAAAATCATTGAAAATTTCAAAACCGACCACCAATTTTTTGAAACATTTATATATTGGTCCCAAAATAGAGGGTTTAAAAAATAAATTTAACTTGTGAATTGAGTTTGCCTTGGCTGCGTGTCCTTTAACATGCAAGGAGGAAAAGGAAATAATTAATACAAACAAAACTATCCTCACCACACAAAAAAGCGAATTTTAGTGTTGCAATTTCAAACATTTAAATATGAAATTTTGTAAAAAAATAAAATTTTAAAGTGAGATGGAATCGTGGAGATTTCTGAAGAAAGAATTTATGCGAATGGTTTCTCAGTTAGGAGGCTAATATAGTAATTATATATAATGAGAGACCCAAAAAGTTAGGAGACCAAAAGGAAGTTAGTTGAAAAATAGTAATTAATTATTAGGAAATAAAATACAAGCATTAACAATTAAACTAGCGACTGAGATTTTACAATCGCAGGACGGCTGTGATTAGCATCCCTCAAGGAAATAATTAATACAAGCAAAAGTATATCCCCGCCACACACAAAAACGCGTTGAATTTTTGGTTCAAAATCCAGCTCAATATGCAATAATGCCGAGGGATGTAAACTTTCCTTACACGTAAACACACACACACACAAATTGAGGGTTTTTTTTTTTTTCTTCTTCTTCTTCTTCTTTCTCTAAAGGTTAAATTTCAATTTTATATACAAGTATTGGAATAATTACAAAGCCAAAGCAGCTTGGCCTAAGGCAACCAAATACATTCTGCGGTCCAATACAACCCAATTCCTGAAAGGTATTCAAACAAGTTGGTTGGGTAACTTAGGTTGCTAAAAACATAAAAATAAAAAGAGTTTTGCTGATGCTCTATGTACATTAAAAATTCTTTTTAGCGTGGACATTCCTAGTTCCATTAATTATTCCAACTTTCTTTTTTATATTGCTTTGCAGCACACCAACGACCAACTAAATATAGCTACCCAACGACAAAATGATTGATATAACTTGAACCATTGGTCAATGATGCGAATGACAAGAAGTTAGTAGTGGAGCAGTGAAGGAATGGCTTGACGAGCTTAAAAATGCTGTCTACCATGCTGATGACTTACTCACTGGATGAGATCGCTACGGCGAGTTGAAGGCAGCTGAGTCGTCCCAAGGTAGCAGGAATCAGGTGGTATGGGACATCGTCTCCACTTTTACTTCTCCGGCTATTTACTGAAGGAACGATAGAGTCCAGGATGGAGGAGCTCATTGATACCTTGGATGATTTTGTCAACCAAAAAGACACCCTTGGTTTGAAAGGCGATCTTGGAAGGCTCCGTCATCTCAAATCAACCAATAAACTATGGTCTCGTCACTTCATTAACTTGTTTTCTTGGTTTGAAAGGCGATGTTGGAATTCATGGAGCCAAAAATTAGAAGAGGAATATCCCCGGAATCCTTTACCCTTTTAATTTTTGGCCCCATGAATTCTGGTGAAACACGTGTGATCTTTCTTTTTACTGTTATATACTTAAAAATAAGTATATCAACAGGTACTCTTCATCTGCTTTTATTATACTTTCCCTAATTTTAAAAGTGAAAATATCTAACAATTAATGAGAGACTTCACTTCACTTGCCTTAAATGGCATCGATCAACACGTACTCTTCATCTGCTGCTAATTAATAATCCCATTTGATTGCTTTCTTTTGATCTTGAATGGATTCTTATTTTGATGAAACCTCTGCATGTCTTTTTGTAGCCCAAGTTCGATGAAACGTTTGGCCATCCAAAGAGAGCAACTCCCAAGTCCTGGATTAACTTTTCAAACGCTGTTTTTGACTTTTTTATTTTATTTTAGTTTGAAAGCCATTTTGAGTACTAAATTTTTTAAAGAGTTTTTGGATCCTGAAATAGAGTTTTAAATAGGGGCGAAGCCAGGAATTCGTTTCAGGGGGTGCTGTATTAAACGGGATAAATTATATTTTTTTCCAAGCTAATAGTACTGTAAGACAATAAGTCCAAAAATAGAACTGTAATGATGATGGAATAATAACATTTAATAATTTAAAAAATAATTATTTTTTTTAAAAAAAAGATGGAAACATAAAATATCGACCTTAAGATTTCTTTTAGCAACAAATTTATTTTACAAACTTTGAAGGAAAAAAATATAGTTTGAATAAAGGAATGCAAATTATTATTATTTTTGAAGAGAATATAAAAAAGAAGAAGAGGAGCAAGAATGAAAAGAAAGGAAAAATTAAAGAGATATTTCTAAAAATAATTATTTTAATGAGTATTTTTGTAAAATTTTATAAATTATAGGCCTATTTGTAATAAAATTGAATTGGCTCAGGTGTAAATAATTATTTCAAGGGTCATTTTTCACTTTTTTATAAATTATTGGTCTATGTGTAATAAAAATTAATGACCAAGGGTCTAAGTCACATAGAGTGGGAGCAAAAGCGCGAGAGCGGCATATCTCAAAAAATCTTAGAGCGGGAGCGCCGTTAGAGAGCCGCATTATAAATATATAAAATATTAATTTATAATAATAAATATATGTTTTAAATAAATTTCATGCAAATAAAAAGACAGAATAGTGAATCAAATATGAGTCCATTATAACCAATATAATCTGCTTTATAAAAATGTATAAATTAACAAACATGACAATCAAATAAGTTACTTTATAAAAATAAAAACATAACAGTGAATATGGCATAACAGAAAAAACAATGTTCAAAAGCATTATTTTTTATACATTTAACCTACTTTAAGCTCTCAAGATTACAATCATTGTCTTTGAAATAACAATGTTCAAAAGCAAAAGAAAAAGACAACAATACTTCAGTTTGCAAATTCTACTGCTAAACTTTAAAATAGACATGAAATATCCAAACTTCCAAACCCAAAAGTAAAATGAGATTACAAAAACAAAATGTTAAGAAAGAGAACAGGCCCTCCCAGCAGACTATTTTGCTGCAATTAGTTGATCCGTGACCTCTTACCTCAGGAAATTTCCTTTCTGCGGTTTGTTTGAGACATGTTAGCCTTTTGAGTGGATGGCAAAGAAGTACTATATGTTGCATTATCTAAAGAAGCACTTGAAGCCTCAATCTCATCAGCATAAAGTGTAGCCTGCACCCTTTGATCAATACTTTCTAAATCATTATTCAAATCATCTTCATTAGCAAAATCATCACAGTTCTTGTAAGACTTCTCATAGTCTTCTCTAAACCTTGTCAACGATCTGTTGTTGTAATGAACATAAAATAATGACTTAGCACGATTAGCATTCAATTTATTTCTTTTGACACTATGGATATACCTGTAAGTACTCCATATTCTCTCTGCACGATCAGCATTCATTCATTTCTTTCTTTACTAATAAATATTGTCTAATGAAAGTAAGTTACGTAAGTATTATTAAATATTAAGTATATTGTTATATTATTTGATTTTTATAGACAGAGTTTATTTAATTAAATTAAATTGACTACTTTTTGACATAATTAACCTTATTTGGTTTATTTAAGTTGGGGGTAAAATCGAAATTTCTCAAAATTCACACTAAATTCGTGAATTTATTGTCAAAAGTCGTTGAATTCTTCAACAAAATACGCGATTTTATCTTACACAATTCGTCAAATTGAACTTTAAAAATCAGCGAATTCTTAAATTGAATTCGCAAATTCAAAATTATGAATTCGCGAATTCAAAAACATGAGAGCGTTAATTTTTTGGCGAATTCACTCTCAAAATGCCAATTCGCGCACGGAGCGATGAAGCGCCAGTGGTTTAAGCAAATTATGTGACTTAGCCAGGGGTAAAGAGTTTTCTAGAAAAAAATTATTTTAGGTGGGGCATTTTGAAAACTTTCATAAGTTATGAGGCCAATTTGTAATTAAAACTAATGGGCCAGCATGGGCCGGGGGGCCTATGCTGGCTCCGCCACTGGTTTTGGAGAAGCTGATACCTTTTAACTTCTCTCCGAAACGCTCTTTTAAAAGGATACGGAAGCCAAAATGGTGTTTTAGTAAAACTTTTAAAAACCCAAATGTACCATTTTTATCATATAGTTAAAAAAAAATATTCCAAGTGTGCCCCTGTATAACAGGCTCTAATCGTAATTCGCAAACCTAGTCAAATTAGAAATCAAATAAAAAAGAGATTGGAAAAACGATTCATATCTAGTTAGGTTGTTTTCTCCTTTCACAGTCAACGGCAGAGATTCGATATCTTTTAAATAGTTAACCAAAATTATTCCCTTCTCTATTTTAATTACTACGTACAAGCCACCAACCCGATTATTTCAATTTTCTCCGGTCACAGTGAACGACAAACCACCATCCCAATTATTTAAGTTTTCCACTATCGCAGTCAACCTCAAATCACCATCAAACTATTTCATCATCTTTGTAAAGGGCATTATGTCTTTGTAAGGGGAATTAAATGGTGAAAAGAAAATAAATCTCTTGATCTTTATTTTTTATTTTTTATAAATTGAATTAGGTGAACTTGTATATAAAAGTAGTTGAATTTAATTTCCTCCAACGTCTTAAATTGTCAAAGCATTATAGAATTTTTTTAATAGAAATCAGTTTGTTATTTAGCTCAATTTATGGACCTTAAAAATGTGGGAAAAAAAATAAAATAAAAAAATCATGCATCAAATTCATGGCAAATGTGCTACAAATTTTGTTCTATCACAAATTATATGTTTATCATTCATGTTATCACAAATTATGTGTTTAATGCATGAGATTCAAGATATTTATATGACAGATTTTGTTCCGTCACAAATTTCTATAAGTATATGGTAAAAACAATTTATTTTGACTCCTTGAGATCTGATTTCTTTGGAGTTGATGCTTTGATAAACATCTTATTTTGTTGTATTAATAATGAGTTTTTTTTAAGTATAATGTACTATTTTTATATATGACATATTGGATTAAATTTGATTATATTGAAAGCTTATTTGGATGTGTTTAAGAAAATATATATAAAAATATGTTAAATTGCTTTATGTTTCTAAAATGTCAGAATAAAATTAAAAAAATAAAAACTTCATCTAAGGACAAAATTGTTATTTTAGTAGTATAAGATTTTTCACCAAATGTGTTGCCAAACAGACAGAAAAATTCTTCTAACATTAAAAGCTCTTTCAAAATATAATTCCTAAACTATAACACAAAATTCAAATAAAAGTGATAACTTCTACTTCTTTTTTTCTTTTTTTCTTTTACGTATAAACTGAAGTAAAAGCTATGCCAAACAGGCCCTCAGAGTTTGCAATTGGTGAAAGCTATTCCTCAAAGAGGGCATTATGCAACTCCCACAAGTAACACAAACTTAGTAAAAATGTTTAAAACTTGCATCGGTCCAACAGTACTCTTCTTCATCTGCTGCCAATGAATTGCGATCTTTAATAGACTCTTATTTTGCATCAAATATGTGTTTGTTTGTTTGGTGAGATTGATAAAAGCTTACCAATAAGAAACGATGATGAAGCTGAAATGGTTGGAATTGGTAATACACCACGTCCGCCGCACTCGGGAAGTTGGGAACTTCCTGGTGTAAGTAAGCGTCCCAAATAGATAGACCCACAATGATGGGATATTAAAATAACAACCAGAATTAAAATGATGGAGAAAATAATATACTACAAGACAAGATTTATAAATAGTTCACTCTCACAATAGGACTACATTCACGGGGAAAAGATATAACAAAATTTTACTATAAAAATAAAAAGATACATAGCAAAGTGGCTCACAGTCAAAACCCAAATACACCCTCAAGCTCTCACTCTCTAACTAATATTACAAAATCAATTGATGATTTTAATGGAATGACTATTTATAACAAAAAAAAAAAAATACTTGATGTCCAATTAAGTATATTACAAAGCTTTCTTTGGAAGCCAAATGGCACTTGTTACCTAAGAATAATTTTTGTTGCTCAATAATTTCAAAGCTTCCTTTAATTGGAAGCTAATTTGAAAGCTTTACCATCACACTTCTGTAGCCAATATTTGATCCAATCAAATATATTTACTTCTCTTGTAAGCTTTTTGCAAGTTGGGTTTTGATAATTATAAGCCACGTAATTCAAAAAATTTCCACCTTGACAAAAAATTTCAAATGAACCACCGTTCTCAGCCAAACAATCTGTCTTCTCCGCAAAACAAATTAATAAATAATTTTAGTTAAGTTTGAGATTAATTTGTTTTGCAGAGAAAACAGATTGTTTGGCAGAGAATAGTGGTTCATTTGAAGAGTAATCCTCAAACTTAACCCTCGGGTTCTCATTCTTCAACCCATATGATAGGGAAAAATAACCTACCTTGACCAGCCGCCAGACCTCTTCGACATATTTCGTTATCAAAGATAAAGATTTTCCTCGGATAAGAATGATGATATTTCTTGTCTGGGATAATCAATAACGACGTGGTTCAACAGGGTGAGGATAACCTTGGCACAATTTGAGGAAGTCAAATGATTAAATCATATCCCCAATAAATCTGGCAACAAACGATCTCCTCTGATCTCGCACAAGCAGATCTCCCGCGGGACCAATTGGGTTCCAATCAGTAGCCATAAATAGGGCGTCAAGCCATTAAAGAAGGTACGAAAAAAAAACCTTAAACAGAATATACATAATTATTATGTGATATGATTACAAGTACTAATTTGATCGTTAGAGGGTCCTCGGCTGGCACCCCACAGTTGCCATTCGAGGTGACGTCCCTTTATTTTGCAAGTAAATGCCGTCGTTCCAAGTCGTGAGGATTTCCGTATCAACAGCTGGCGTCGTCTGTGGGAACGATTAGTTCTCTGAAGAAATAATAATCCTGACGCAACTTGGCTCGAACGGCAAGACGAAAGTTTCCGATCATGGAAACCATCCCAAAGTCATCAATTGACAACGGGTTTCTATATAAGGACAGGTCTCTACATCATAATTACCCGTCCATCATACTGGGGCAAAACGGTGGGTTGCGTGATGCCACCCAGTGTACGATGACAATAATCAAAATTTGGCACGTCGACCCAGGTAGTCCAATGTGGTGTTTTCCATCTAGCGATGCTTGGTCCCCTCACTACTGAGGTTTGGTCGTCTAGGACCAAACTCCATCTCATATCTGGCAGCAGCCAACTACCAAGGCCTAATCGTTAAAGACTAAGGCATGGTTATTCTACGAATATATAAATGAGTAGGTCTCCACCCATCAAGAAAATCACTATCAACAAGGGGGTTTCTACCTACTAGTAAAGCCTCCACCTACCAGACGACAGTCATCACCTTTCTTCCTTTGCAGGAATTGCCTATCGACTTCAGATTATGCAGAATTTTGGAGTGATAATCCATGGTAGGTTAATTTTCAGTAATTATTTCTGACACAATCTAATATTTTTACAACTGTAAATTGTTGCAACACACGGCACCCCGTCCGTTGTATAAACATCTATAGAATGGGTCATCACCCAAGATCCCACCGTCGGGGGCAGAATAGTGGATCACATGATATCAATCATTGCTCTACATATAATGACAAAGTTTAGAAGATCGACGTATTAACCATGGTACATCGAGCTAGTCGGGTTTCTAGCTTCTCTCCTTCAGCGACCCCTCGGGGGAACTAGTCGTCCAAGACCAGTGCCCAATCCTTTGAAACCATAACCTAGTAAGTCTCTACACACCGGAAAGGACTTTAAGTCCAGTAAAGTTTCTATAATCAATGGGTCCACCATGTCCAAGGTGGTCCCATGAGGTTTTTAACCATGAAGCACCAATGATGGTCTTTTCAACCTGGAACCAAGCTTAGTCATATGAACTTCAAATTTAACGAATCACTACCACCATAGCCACAAAGCAAGGCAAGCGTAAATGATAAGTCCCAGAAAGTGAAAAACTTTGACTCCCTTATTAAAGGGCAAGCATATAAAGCTTGGGCAAAATATTCTCTTATTAAAGGGGCGAGCTGGGTAAGGCTCGTAAAAAATAACCCTTTATTAAAGTTGCAATATCCCCGTATTACAAGGGATGATAATGAGTGTCCTGTACTATAAGGACTCGGGCCGAAAGAATCCCGTAATCAATATCCCCGTATTACAAGGGATGATAACTTGTGTCCTGTATTATTATTTCCCTTATCAATAGGGTATACTGAGTGAAACTTGAATATATTACAAACTCCTTACCAAAGGACTAACAAAAAAACCTAATTCCCTTACTAAAGGGACGAGCTGAGTGAAGCTCGTAAAACTTGATTCCCTTACTAAAGGGACGAGATGAGTGAAGCTCATAAAACTTACTTCCCTTACTAAAAGGACGGGCTGAGTAAAGCTTGTTAATTTTAATTCCCTTATTAAAGGAGTGACAAGCTGAGTGAAGCTCGTATAATTTATTCCCTTACCAAGGGAAGATTACCTAGGGGTACTAAAAATAGTACCCAGGGGCAGAACACCCATGGGGAAGATTACTCAAGGGTACTAAAAATAGTACCCAAGGGTACCAAAAATAGAACCTAAGGGCAGAGTAACCAAGGGTACTAAAACTAGTACCCAAGGGAAGATTACCCAAGGGTACCAAAAATAGTACCCAGGGGCAGAGTACCCAAGGGTACTACAAATAGTACATAGGGGCAGAGTACCCAAGAGTATTAAAAATAGTACCCAATGGAAGATTACCTAAGGGTACCAAAAATAGTACCCAAGGGAAGAGTACCCATGGATATTAAAAATAGTACCCAAGGGTACCAAAAATAGTACCCAGGGCAGAGTACTCAAGGGTATTAAAAATAGTACCCAGAGGCAGAGTTCCCAAGGGTACCAAAAATAGTACCCAGGGGCAGATTACTCAAGGGTACCAAAAATAGTACCCAATAGAAGATTACCCAAGGGTACAAAAAATAGTACCCGGGAAAAAAAAAAAAAAAAAAAATTACTGTTCACGTGAACAGTACCCTGCAGGCATCGAGGGAACAGTGCCAAGGCAAAAAAAAAAAAAAAATACTGTTCACATGAACAGTACCCGCGGACACTGTTCCTGAGGGCAAAAAAAAAAATTACATTCCCAAAGCTAGACAAGCAAGCTTGGGAATGAGGGGCAACTGATAGGGAAAAATAACATACTTTGACCAGCCGTCAGACCTCTTCGACATATTTTATTATCAAAAATAAAGATTTTCTTCGGATAAGAATGATGACATTTCTTATCTGGGATAATTAATGACAACGTGGTTCAACAAGGTGAGGATAACCTTGGCACAATTTGATGAAGTCAAAGGATTAAATCATATCGATAATAAATCTGGCAACAAACGATCTCCTCTGATCTCGCACAAGCGGATCTCCCACTGGACCAATTGGGTTTCAATCGGCAGTCATAAATAAGGCGCCAAGCCATTAAAGAAGGTTCGAGAAAAAACCCTTCAACAAAATATACATAATTATTATGTGATACGATTACAGATACTAACTTGATCGTCGGAGGGTCCTCGGTTGACACCCCACCGGTGTCATTCGAGGTGACGTTTCTTTGTTTTGTAGGTAAACGTCGTCGTTCTGAGTCGTGAGGATTTCCGCATCAACACCATGCATGTCTTGCGCAGCCACAAGCATACCTCCAGTATTTCTATCAAACTCTAAGCGCTTACCAAAAATGCTCTATAAAACTTTAAGTTTGACATCTCTTTCAGCAACCTTCTCCAAACGCCCACTAACCACCAGTTGGTAATGAAAAGTCGTCTTCTCACCCTTATGGAGAATAGGACATTCTTGACTTTTCCTCGCATTTCTATTGTGAACAACTACTTGCTTCTCACGCATTTTAATGGCACTCGAATGGATTATCTCATTGCTACCAAGATTATTGCAAGTCAATAATCATATCACACCTGTCCTCATGGGTCTACCTCCCTATAAGGACTGCTGCAATTTTGGTTACCATTTGAAAACGAATTTCATTCTCCTATCACATTGTGTAATCTCCTCACAAACTTTTTAAGAACTAAGATCGTAACACCTTTTTCTAACTCCTCTTTTGCCAAGACTTGAACGTGATTTTTTGCTAACTGTAGAAGACCTTGTAGTAGCTCCACCTGTTACTGTATTTCCTTGGAGAAGACAGAAATTTCAATATCGCGGAGAGTGAAAGTTTTCTTCCTCATTGTTTTCCCTAAGGGTATGTTTGGATTGAGAGATTTTGGAGGGATTGTGATACCCCCGAATTTCCGAATGCGGGTTGGCCAAGCCCACGCCCGAATACCCGAGGATATCAAAACAAATTGATAATAAACGAACACAGAGTACAAAAGAATAAAGAAGAATAAATAAAATGCTGACAAGAAACTAAAATGATAATCTAATAATAAACCTCATAATATATTTCCATTAATTAATAAACTCTTCTGATACAACTGATCCTCCAAAATACAACTCGGGAATCAATACTGTGTGGACCCCTAGAAAATCCAAACTAAACAAATGACAGTAATCTAAAATAGGAAACTGAATCATAAAGGAACTCCTATGTAGCATCGGAAGAATGAAGTAGACTGATCCCCGCTCAGCACGAACAACCTCTACTCGTGACGAACACCTGAAAAATAATGGTGGGTCAGGCCCACAAACAAGTTCTACTCTACTACAGTCCAAGCAGAGATCCGATACACGTATACATCCTAGTCAATCCAACAGTAACTAGTAGTCCGTATATATATATATATACACACACTAAAGGAACCTCACTAGACTATAGGGTTGTCTCAACCTGAATAGTAGGCAATATGCAAAACGCACATATAGTGGGCATGAATACCTAGACCTACCAGGGTACATAACTACACTATATCTAGCTACACATCCCTGACGATATATGCACCCTAACCACTGATCCTGAGACTCAAGCTCATATCATGGCACCATACTTATATATATAAAATCTAGTAATCATCCTATCCGGTATAAATTAATCCTCCATAAGTCATTCAACTTGTTCAGCTGACCTGACTTGAATATAAGTAGGACTTAACATTTTAGTTAATCCATTCCCTTATATAATAAATTAATCCTCCATAAGTTATTCAACTTGTTCAGCTGACCTGACTTAAATATAAGTAGGACTTAACATTTTAGTTAATCCATTCCCTTATATAAAATAGGTAGGACTTAACTGATAAGTTAATTCATCCCTAGAATGCCACCGTCTCATACCGGTGCATTAAACCACACAATCCAACAATTGATGTAACAATTAAGGAAATACATCAAACATTCCATAAATAACTATGATAAATATGATATCAAGTTATCACATAATAGGAATGACTTATTATTTCTTTAAACTTCCTATATCATATGTCCTACACAAACTGAATCTTATACATGATGATATTTTATTATACCGTTAAATAAGGATTCTCTATATCTAATTCATTCTACACATTTAATCTCAATTGCTAAAATATTTTAAAAGATTAAATCCATTCGTTTGTTTAAAACATTTAAATAGCAAGCATCATTATGATTGAGTCTATTTAAATTTATTAAAATCCAAACCTAGTCCCTATTTAATGTTCAGGAATCCTAAACATGTTTCTACGTTCCATCATTCCACAGATATGAAAAATACATAATTTAAACATGTAAAAATTCATATAAGAAATCAAATCAAAATCATGCATTTTATCAATTCATAACACAAGAACATATATGAACCAATTTCATAAAACCTATGTTCTAACCCAATTAAACATGCATAATTATTTAATTTTATGTGTTTAATAAATTTTGAAATTTCCTAGGCATGTACAGAAACACGAATCAAAGGAAAAGAGATAGAAAAAGAACTTGCCTTAAACTTTCGGATTGAAAGTTAACCTTCTTCTTCCTTGATCTCCTCTCTAAAGGGTTTTCTCCTCCTTCCTTCCTCTCTCTAACTCTCTCTCTCTCTAGAATATATTACGTGATATATTTTCATTCCTTTTTCAACCTATAGTTGTGTATTTATAGGCTAAATAATAACCCTATTCCTTTTCCCAATCCAAGTCAACTTAATAAAGAAAAATAAAAATGAAAATATTAAAAATGTAACTTAAAATATGTTACGTATATAATCTATTTATATCCTTATTAATTAAATAAAATATATACATTAGATTATTTATTAATACTAAAGTTACCATAATATTAAAAGGTAACTTAAAACATGTTACATATATAATCTATTTATATCCTCATTAAATAAATAAAATATATACATCAGATTATTTATTTATACTAAAGTTACCATAATATTAAAAAGGTAACTTAAAACATGTTACGTATCCTTATTATATAAATATATAAAATATATACATCAGATTATTTATTAATACTAAAGTTAGTATAATATTAATAAATTACTTTCCTTTTTACATATATGTATATACATATATATCTATATATATACATATAGAACTATCTTTGGGTAATTATCCATACCCATCCAACCTCCTATCCAAGTAGTCCATGGGACCCAATTAGTTAACCCATTACCACTAACCATAACCATAAAATAAAATAAAATAAAACATTTAATCATTTAATTTACAATTAATCAAATACATCATTTAAACACACAATCTAATTAAACAAATAATACAAATAACACCTAGACAAAATACAAATAACACATAAATAAGTAGCCAATTAATCAAGTAACACTTAATTCAATTAAACATATAAACAATTAGTCAAATAATCAATTAAACAATTAAAAAAATACAATAAAAATAAATAAATAAATACCGAGACTATCCTTTTAAAATTAGGGGTATTACATTCTTCCCCCTTAACAAAAGGATTTCTGTCCTCAGAATTCGCCCTTACTTCCTTCCATTATTCTTCCATTATGCTTGAAAACTGTGAGCGAAAAACATCCTTCTATTCCCAAGTAGACGCAACCTCACTATAAGGGCTTCACTTAACTCCAATATACCAAGTGTTAGACAGGGTTCCTATATTTTAAGAAACACAATAATCATACGATACGTAGGTTGTATCAAATAACAACGTAATCCTCCCATGTCGACAAGGGAATGATCTACATACCTCCAAGTGCCATAGAATATACGCACAAACTCCTATGCACCCAGCGCTAATAATTTGGTAACGCTAATTCAGAGGCGACTGCCTCAATTACGAAACACAATCTTCTAAAAGTCAATGTAATAAGTAAAATTTACCTTTCTCCAAAAATCGCCTTCTTCCTACATAGAAAACAGAACGAGCAAACTACTCCCTGATAGAAAAACTCTAGTATACGAGTTCAACTATTTACAACATCCTACTGTTGCCTCCTAACCACGCGCAGTTCAATACAAAGGGAAGTATCTCTTTCCGACATATTTTAAATGAAGTCAATGTCTGATTGTACAACCCATACTTCCATTTCCAACCAACAAATGAGAGGTATGTATTGTGAAAGATACAAAACCTCCAAAGTTGTCACACTAACCTCCTTGTGCCAACAATATCACAGATAAAATTCCGACAAGTGAAGTAAACACTTCCAACTGTCCATGAAAATCTAGGATATACACCTCAAACATATCCTTTATGGTCTAATTTAATCTCTCGATTAATTCCTCCGTCTATAGATATAAAGTAGAGCTGCTGCTCCAAAATCTTCATAAAGCTCCTTTGAAATAGCACTTTGTATCCACTAATATGGACATCCACATGCTATAACACCACTATCACTGAACTATAGAACTACTATGAAGTTCTAAAATAAGTATCACTCAAATTTATGTCTTCAAGCGATCTTTCTCAATCCACCACTCAGATTCCATATGAAAAATTGAAATTCCAAATCAATGTCGATCCTTCCCATCGACCATCACTCCTATTTAATTCAACTTCCATATTTGTTATAGGAAGTGGCTAAAGATTCCTACGATATCCGATGATCAACTTTCCACCTTTGTAGCAGGTTTTACACTTAGGGCAATTGTATACACGTCCCTATCTGTACCTGTTCACCAAAACTGACATTTGATGTCGTGATGTACCTTCTAACCGTCTGGATGTACCAAGAAAAATTATAAATTTCCATCTCAGTCGCCCGACAGTCATATCGCTATTTATAGAAACTACTAACTCCTCATCCAATACCTTAAACTCCATCTGAGTAAGGTAACACCTTCTCTAGGGTCAGCTCCGATATTCAAAATTGACCTCCTGAACTACCTTGGTAATAACAAGTGTTATTATTCACACTTTGCATCCATCTAAGCCGTCTCGTGATCCGTTATATTCGTATGAACTGATATTTTACCAGCTTGATCAAAATAGACAAAATGAAACTGATTTAATTTTATCAGTCAACCAATATCCCATCTAGAATCCTGACCCTTGCATCAAATCAGCAATCCCTCAACTAAATCCGTGAAAATGCTCTGTCATTTCCACTTCAGTATAGAAAATGGCTGCAAGAATTCAGTGATCTCTGATGGTCCATCTCTACTATATAATAAATATTAGACTTAGAGAAAAAAACACTATATTCCTCTTCCTGCATGTCCTCCAAACATCTGCTTCATACTGTGAAGCATCATGTTTCTACTAGGGTGAATAAAAAACTAAGAGTTGTGAAACTCAATCATTGCATCCTCCATCAAATTTGTCTACAGAAAGTACAGTTAGTCCGGTACCACCAGCTTTCGTCTGTACCCATTGTTTAAATTGGAGCATCTTCAAAAGCGAATTCTATAACTAAATCTATCCACCACTGATCCGTGATAAACTTGCCGATATTAAAAATCAATCGGTAATTCAATTTATCAATAGTTAACTATGACTTTAACTCAACAAAAGTCAACAAACTACAACATTTCCATACATACCATGCACCTCATCTTTATATAAGTATTTGGTCTCACCATCTTGTCTTTGACACACCCTACTTCTTTAAGACAAGTTAATGACAATCCGACTTCTTTATCTAACTTCAAAAGAATATGAAATCTTCTCATCCTCTACATAAGTCATCAATTCCTTACAACAGCTAATTGTTGCAAATTGTGACTAAAAAAATAATTCCATATTATTTATGGAAATGAAGAGACTTAGTTTCCTCCTCCATGTGCAACACCGGCAAATTCCTCCCAATGACACACCCTCTTGAATAAATTCTTGATTAAGAATTTACTGATGAATATTTATTCAGTCTCCTATCCTCACTCGGTGTCATTCCAATAAGTACTTAATCCAGTACTAAATCCTCCTTCTGACTTGGTAACAACTTCTGAAATTTTCAAGAAGATGTTCAGCAAATCCAGCACCTCTGATATATCATCATGGCGTTTTAGTGATCTTTATTTACCACTACCTCACGCATACCGAAACATTAACAATCACCAATATCATGACGTTGTAATATGATACGAATCCATACCTAACGTAAAGTATATTAAATTAATCGTTCTAGATTGTTTGACTCGTGGTGATGGTTTAATTATCCCATCCCAAAACACACCATAATGACACATGTCCAGGTCCAATAGATTGGTTAGATTTATGTGTATCTACCAAATCCTATGACCGTATGTTCACAAATTTAGCGTAAATAGCGCTATGACTCCATGTTATTAAAACAATAATTGGTTGATCACACACTTATGTCCCCAACTAAACCACATACCAAATCCCGAGTAATTAACAAAAAAATAAAATAAAACACGTATGATAAACACAATAGAATAAAATATACTCCTACTTAGGACATCGTTCTTTCTAGAAAAGAAAGTCTCATTTGAAATCAACCTTACTAGATTGTTTCAAAATTTCCTTTTATAGTTTCGTAAATAATCATTCAACCTCGAAACATATCCTTTAAAACATCGCTTAAAAGCACAAATGTTTTCCTAAGCAAATACCAAGGGCTTAACCCTCATCCTCCTTATATGCGGAATGTAAACTGTCTTACTTGACTTTATAAATCGAATTAGAACATCACAACATAATACCAATGCCTTTTTGTATGTGATTTAAAAATTATGTATTTCGTTCTAATAAGAACATATCCGATCCCCAAACTCCTGAACAATACTTCTTATATACCTCTTTTAGAGATGATAAGAAAGATTTAATTATTTATAGATTGATCAACCCCAATTCTACTAATAACATTCGCTATAGTACTAGCAATTCAGATCACCTCGCGCAATCATCCCTTTTCAAGATTTAGTACCCTCTCTATTGGATACACATAAATCTCCTCCATTAGGATCCTCTTCGGCTCCTACTCCTTGCTTGTCTCCTTTTTGAGATCAATTGAAGTCGTGTTGGTCCCAATATGTGGTGACCTATCACGTACACCTAAATCCTTCCTTGGCTTATACTTTTAAAGTAACGCCAAACGAACCTAAACCGTCAATCCTTAACTCTGCCTTCTGGCAACGAAATCGATAACATACTCCTCTACTCCTTTGGGTCTTTATTGCTTTCGCCTTGAACCCATCATTTTTCTAGTGCCAACCATTCTATGACTACAGAATATAATTGACATCAGCTCCTCCTAACAAACCGTAAATAAAGTACAACGAATCCTAATATGGGTTCTAAGTTTTAAGAGACGCAACGCGGAAGTCACATAACGAAAGACACTCCTAAGGACACTTGAACCTGGAGTGCTCTGATACCAACTGTGATACCCCCGAATTTTCGAATGCGGGTTGGCCAGGCCCACACCCGAATACCCGAGGATATCAAAACAAATTGATAATAAACGAACACAGAGTACAAAAGAATAAAGAAGAATAAATAAAATGCTGACAAGAAACTAAAATAATAATCTAATAATAAACCTCATAATATATTTCCATTAATTAATAAACTCTTCTGATACAACTGATCCTCCAAAATACAACTCGGGAATCCATACTGTGTAGACCCCTAGAAAATCCAAACTAAACAAATGACAGTAATCTAAAACAGGAAACTGAATCATAAAGGAACTCCTATGTAGCATCGGAAGAATGAAGTAGACTGATCCCCGCTCAGCACGAACAACTTCTACTCGTGACGAACACCTGAAAAATAATGGTGGGTCAGGCCCACAAACAAGTTCTACTCTACCACAGTCCAAGCGGAGATCCGATACACGTATACATCCTAGTCAATCCAACAGTAACTAGTAGTCCGTATATATATATATACACACACTAAAGGAACCTCACTAGACTATAGGGTTGTCTCAACCTGAATAGTAGGCAATATGCAAAACGCACATATAGTGGGCATGAATACCTAGACCTACCAGGGTACACAACTACACTATATCTAGCTACACATCCCTGGTGATATACGCACCCTAACCACTGATCCTGAGACTCAAGCTCATATCACGGCACCATACTTATATATATAAAATCTAGTAACCATCCTATCCGGTATAAATTAATCCTCCATAAGTCATTCAACTTGTTCAGCTGACCTGTCTTGAATATAAGTAGGACTTAACATTTTAGTTAATCCATTCCCTTATATAATAAATTAATCCT
The DNA here is from genome assembly GCF_030987335.1 of Cornus florida. Lineage (NCBI taxonomy): Eukaryota > Viridiplantae > Streptophyta > Magnoliopsida > Cornales > Cornaceae > Cornus > Cornus florida. The sequence continues at coordinate 31,241,964 of NW_026775572.1, forward strand.
CCATAAGTCATTCAACTTGTTCAGCTGACTTGACTTAAATATAAGTAGGACTTAACATTTTAGTTAATCAATTCCCTTATATAAAATAGGTAGGACTTAACTGATAAGTTAATCCATCCCTAAAATGCCACCGTCCCATACCGGTGCATTAAACCACACAATCCAACAATTGATGTAACAATTAAGGAAATACATCAAACATTCCATAAATAACTATGATAAATATGATATCAAGTTATCACATAATAGGAATGACTTATTATTTTTTTAAACTTCCTATATCATATGTCCTACACAAACTGAATCTTATACATGATGATATTTTATTATACCGTTAAATAAGGATTCTCTATATCCAATTCATCCTACACATTTAATCTCAATTGCTAAAATATTTTAAAAGATTAAATCCATTCGTTTGTTTAAAACATTCAAATAGCAAGCATCATTATGATTGAGTCTATTTAAATTTATTAAAACCCAAACCTAGTTCCTATTTAATGTTCAGGAATCCTAGACATGTTTCTACGTTCCATCATTCCACAGATATGAAAAATACATAATTTAAACATGTAAAAATTCACATAAGAAATCAAATCAAAATCATGCATTTTATCAATTCATAACACAAGATCAGATATGAACCAATTTCATAAAACCTATGTTCTAACCCAATTAAACATGCATAATTATTTAATTTTATGTGTTTAATAAATTCTGGAATTTCCTAGGCATGTACAGAAACACGAATCAAAGGGAAAGAGATAGAAGAAGAACTTGCCTTAAACTTTCGGATTAAAAGTTAAACTTCTTCTTCCTTGATCTTCTCTCTAAAGGGTTTTCTCCTCCTTCCTTCCTCTTTCTCCTTCTCTCTCTAACTCTCTCTCTCTAAAATATATTACGTGATATATTTTCACTCATTTTTCAACATATAGTTGTGTATTTATAGGCTAAATAATAACCCTATTCCTTTTCCCAATCCAAGTCAACTTAATAAAGAAAAATAAAAATGCAAATATTAAAAATGTAACTTAAAATATATTACGTATATAATCTATTTATATCCTTATTAATTAAATAAAATATATACATTAGATTATTTATTAATACTAAAGTTACCATAATATTAAAAGGTAACTTAAAACATGTTACGTATATAATCTATTTATATCCTCATTAAATAAATAAAATATATACATCAGATTATTTATTTATACTAAAGTTACCATAATATTAAAAAGGTAACTTAAAACATGTTACGTATCCTTATTATATAAATATATAAAATATATACATCAGATTATTTATTAATACTAAAGTTAGTATAATATTAATAAATTACTTTCCTTTTTACATATATGTATATACATATATATCTATATATATACATATAGAACTATCATTGGGTAATTATCCATACACATCCAACCTCCTATCCAAGTAGTCCATGGGACCCAATTAGTTAACTCATTACTACTAACCATAACCATAAAATAAAATAAAATAAAACATTTAATCATTTAATTTACAATTAATCAAATACATCATTTAAACACACAATCTAATTTAACAAATAATACAAATAACACCTAGACAAAATACAAATAACACATAAATAAGTAGCCAATTAATCAAGTAACACTTAATTCAATTAAATATATAAACAATTAGTCAAATAATCAATTAAACAATTAAAAAAATACAATAAAAATAAATAAATAAATACCGAGACTATCCTTTTAAAATTAGGGGTATTACAGGGATAGTGAGAGAAAAGAAAAATAAAAAATGATAGTGTAAATTGTATTTGGGTTGGTTAAAATGAGAGAGAAGAAAGGATAGAGAAAGATGTAGTACCCCTAATTTTAAAAGGATAGTCTCGGTATTTATTTATTTGTTTTAATTATATTTTTAATTATTTAGTTGATTATTTGACTAATTGCTTACGTGTTTAATTGAATTAGGTATTACTTGATTATTTGATTACGTGTCTATGTATTATTTGTATTTGTCTATGTGTTAATTGTTTAATTAGATTATGTGCTTAAATGGTATTTTGATTAATTGTAAATTAAATATTTTTTTTATTATTATTTTTTTTATTTTTCTTTTATGGTTATGGTTAGTAGTAATAGGCCAACCAATTGGGTCCCATGGACTACTTGAATAGGAGGTTGGATCTGTATGGATTATTACCCATGGATAGTTGTGTATGTATATATTTAGATATATATTATATACATATATCAAAAGAAAAGTAATTTATTAATTACTTTTATGGTAACTTGGGTAGTAATATTTAATCTGATGTATATGTTTTATATTTAAATAATAAAAATATACGTAGATTTGATACGTGTTATTTTTTAAGTTACTTTATAATATTATGATAACTTAAGTATTATTGGATAATCCATTAATAAATAATGGAATGTGTATAATTAGTTATTTAATAAAGATATACATAAATTATATACGTAATATATTTTACTTAACTTTTTAATATATATAAAAAGGAAATTAATTGATTAATTACTTTTATGGTAACCTGGGTAGTAATATTTTATCTGATGTATATGTTTTATATTTAACTAATAAAAATATACATAGATTTGATATGTATTATGTTTTAAGTTACTTTATAATATTATGGTAACTTCAGTATTATTGGATAATCCATTAATAAATAATGGAATGTGTATAATATATTTATTTAATAAAGATATACATAAATTATATACGTAACATATTTTACTTACCTTTTTAATATTTTAATATTTATTTTTTTTAAGTTGACGTGGATTGGGAAAAGGGTTAGGGTTATTTTATTTAGCCTATAAATATATAACTATAGGTTGTAAAAGGGGGTTAGAAATATTCACGTGATATATTCTAGAGAGAGAGAGTTAGAAAAGGAAGGAGGAAAAGGAAGGAAGGAGGTGAAAAACCATGTAGAGAGAAGATCAAGGAAGAAGAAGTTTAACTTTCGATCCAAAAGTTTAAGGCAAGTTCTTCTTCTATCTCTTTCCCTTTGATTCGTGTTTCTGTACATGCCTAGGAAATTTCAGGATTTATTAAACACATAAAATTAAATAATTTTGCATGTTTAATTGGATTAGAACATAGGTTTTATGAATTTTGTTCAAATCTGTTCTTGTGTTATGAATTGATAAATGCATGATTTTGATTTAATTTCCGGTGTGAATTTTTACATGTTTAAATTATATATTTTTCATATCTATGAAATGATAGAACGTAGAAACATGCCTAAGATTCCTGAACATTAAATAGGAACTAAGTTTAGGTTTAAATAAATTTAAATAGACTCAATCATAATGATGCTTGCTATTTGAATGTTTTAAACAAACGAATGAATTTAATCTTTTAATATGTTTTAGCAATTGAGATTAAATATGTACGATGAATTGGATATGGAGAATGTTTATTTGACGGTATAATAAAATATCATCATATGTATAAGAATCAGTTAATATAGGACATATGATATAGGAAGCTTAAATAAATAATAAGTCATTCTTATTTTGTGATAACTTGATATCATATTATCATAATTATTTCTGAATTGTTTAATGTATTTCCTCAATCGTTACATTAACTGTTGGATTGTGTGGTTTAATGCACCGGTATGGGACGGTGGCATTCTAGGGACGGATTAACTTATCAGTTAAGTCCTACCTATTTTATATAAGGGAATGGATTAACTAAAATGTTAAGTCCTACTTATATTCAAGTCAGGTCAGCTGAACAAGTTGAATGACTTATGGAGGATTAATTTATTATATAAGGGAATAGATTAACTAAAATGTTAAGTCCTACTTATATTCAAGTCAGGTCAGCTGAACAAGTTGAATGACTTATGGAGGATTAATTTATACTGAATAGGATGGTTACTAGATTTTATATATATAAATATGGTGCCATGATATGTGTTTGAGTCTCAGGATCAGTGGTTAGGGTACGTATATCGCCAGGGATGTGTAGCTAGATATAGTGTAGTTATGTACCCTGGTAGGTCTAGGTACTCATGCCCACTATATGTGCGTTTTACATGTTGCCTACTATTCAGGTTGAGACAACCCTATAGTCTAGTGAGGTTCCTTTAGTGTGTATATATATATATACGGACTACTAGTTACTGTTGGATTGACTAGGATGTATACGTGTATCGGATCTCTGCTTGGACTGTAGTAGAGTAGAACTTGTTTGTGGGCCTGCCCACCATTATTTTTCAGGTGTTCATCAGGAGTAAAGGTTGTTCGTGCTAAGCGGGGATCAGTCTACTTCATTCTTCCGATGCTACATAGGAGTTCCTTTATGATTCACTTTCCTGATTTAGACAGTTATTGCCGTCATTTGTTTAGTTTGGATTTTCTAGGGGTCCACACAATATGGATTCCCGAGTTGTATTTTAGAGGATCGGTTGTATCAGAAGAGTTTATTAATTAATGAAAATATATTCTGAGATTTATTATTAGATTATCATTTTAGTTTCTTGTCAGCATTTTATTTATTCTTCTTTATTCTTTTGTACTCTGTGTTCGTTTTATTATCAATTTGTTTTGATATCCTCAGGTATTCGGGGGTGGGCCTGACCAACCTGCATTCGGGAATCCGGGGGTATCACAAAAGATCCCTCCTTATCCCTCATTTTCATTCTCTCCAAAAATGAGAACATAAGGATAGAAATAATAGAGTTTAAGTAGTATTTTCATGATTTCAAAACTTGCCTCAACAATTAAATGGAGTAAATTATTTTTGTGATACCCCTTGATTCCGAGACATGGGTTGATCAGGCCTAAGCCCAAACCCGAGGGAATATCAAACAATTGATATATATACGAACACAGAATATAAAAAGATTTAAGAATTAAACAATAAAACTGAAAGAATTATTAACTATAAAATCCTCCAAAGTTAAAGATTTATATAATCCAACTCTCCAAAACCTCTAAGAGTACAACTTGGGAATCCATCTAGTGAACCCCTAAATAAAATCTCAACTGAAAAAAAAAAAAACAATTGGAAATAAAATCCAAATCTAAAACATAGAATGAAGTCCTACGTTGTCAGTAGAGTGAATGACCGTCTCTACTCAGCTCGATCAAGCCCCAAACTAGAACCGTCCGATACTTGAAAAATAAAAGAGTGGGTCAAGTTCACGAACAAGTTCTATTTTAACTGCAATCCATACAGTAACCCGATACGCAGATACATCCTAGATATCTCACAATATCTATCTAGTTCATACATATATATATCCACACTAAGGGACATTCACTGGACTACAAAGGGGATGTCAACCTGAATAGAAGACAACATGCAAAAACGCACCCAAAAGTGGGCATGAATACCTAAACCTAACAGTGTACACCTCAACCTATCATAACCAGCTACGCATTCATTGCATATACGCGCCTTAGCCATCGACACTAAGACTTAAGCTCATGTCGTGGTACCATAATCATATATGTAAAGTCAGTCCACAACCACAGTATGTCATTCAGTTATATATTGAGCTGACATAAGATTTATAATCCAGTTAGTCACTCAACTTATTCAGTTAATCTGACATAACTCCAAACAACAATTAATCCATGTAGTCACTTAACTTACTCAGTTGATCTGACCTAAATATAAGTAGGATTCAATCTTTACAATCCATTCCCTTATTCCAATAAGTAGGTCTTAACGTTTTGAACTAAATCATCCCTAGTATGCCACCGTCCCATACCGGTGCATACAATCCACAACATCCATATAATTGACAGAACCTAAATAATAGTACTGCAATTAAAGTCCAAAACCATAATTCAGTTCAAAACCATAATCCAGGTAATTGCAAAATAGTGTATAATATTTCAACATTTAAAGTTTGAGACCATAATCCAGTTAATTGTAGAATAGTATATAACATTTCAGCAATTAAAATCTTAGCCTTAATTCATGTAATTGCATAAACAAGTTTAATTTTCGGCAATTAAAATTCAGAATGTGCATAAGTCAATATGATAAATAAATAACCCTACTGTGCATCTAAAATAAGATTCATAATCATGTTATATCCTGCTAAATTGCTAAAATAAGATTAGCAATTAACTTCCTTCCATCTGTTAACCACATGCAAAGTTATTTACTTTCATACTGATTAAGCTATTAACCTACAAGCATTATTTGGACCATAAAAGATTTTAATCCCACATGAAACCAGTAGTTAGGACCTCCCAGTACCGTCCCAAATAGTCCAGAATACATAGATCGTCCAAACAATACTCAAGAAAAATCCCAGAATGCATCAAAATAGGAGAGCCTGTTCTCAGAACTTGGGAGCAGGCTCCCTAAAGCATGAAGCTGGCTCCATGTCTCTTGGAGCCGGCTCAGAAAGGATGGGAGCCAACTCTGAACTCCACGGAGCCGGCTCTGAAGTTGAGGGAGTAGGCTCCCTCTTCTATGGAGCCGGTTCTCTCTCCCTATCTGAGAGCCCTAATTCGTTTCTGCTTCGTCTCCGACCTCTTCCAACCTTACTGTCCTTCATTAATACTGATCTAAACAGTCTAATATATATCCAGTATCATCCCCAGTCCTTTGTTTACAACAGTAGGAATTAATACAACAATTAAAACAATACCAATTTGTATACTTGAAAAACAGACGACGAACACCAAACTTGTAAGAATTATTTCAGACAAACTTAAACACATACAGATGATCCGTTTGACCTATACTAAGCATGCAAGATTCAATTAATGTTCAATTAAACTCCTATAGACTATCTAGGTATGCACAGAACACAGGACAACGGGAGAGAGAAAGAAAAGAATTTGCCTGTGTGGTTTTGGAATCAACACCTTCTCGTCGTCTTCCTAAGCTTTCCGACAACGTCCGTTTACTGTCCCTCCTATTGCTCTGGTTTAAATCCATAATCACAACCTCTCATTCCTCCATGGTAGCCCTAACTAATGCCTCTGTTCTCTCAACCCTCCGTGAACAGAACTTATGTTTATGTTTTTAAAACCCTAAGCCACCGTAATAATATATTTATAGGCTTAGAAATAAAATAACTCTAATTCTAATTATGATCTGAGAAGGAAAAGAAAAATAATTAAATTTGTAAACTAAGTCGGCTAATACGTGACCCCTAACTGACTAAAACCTTAATTAATTAACAATACTAACTTAAACTAATTAATTCCATTTAACTTAACTATTACACCATTAACACAATTAAGACAAGTAACTTAATTAAAGAAAATAAAACAATTAAACAAACAACAATTCAGCTAAATAAAATAAATAAAACAATTAACAAACAACAATTCAACTAAATAAAATAAATAAAATAAGTAATCAATTAATTACAATAATCAGACAAATAAACAAATAAACAACTAAAAATGCGGTAAAAATAATTATAAAAATGCCGAGACTATCATTTTAAAATTAGGAGTATTACATTTTTCCACAAATGTCCCATCTATTTTAAAGGACATGATAGTAATTTGATTGTTTCCTTTCTCTACTTTTCTCTCTTCTATCATATTCAAATAAGAATCCTATCATTTCTTTTCTTTCTTTTCTATCTATCCAAACATAAATAGAGATTATTATTGTCCTTTCTTTTCATTTCATTTCTCATAACTAATACTATCATTTCATTTCTTTTCTCTCATGCGTATCCATACAAAGCCAAAGTTTTTCTTCCTCTCCACTTTCCCTCTTCTTATTAATGAATAACTTATCTTTGGCTCCTATATATTAAATATTCCCAGTTGTACTCACTTCTACATAAGTATAACAACTGTATCTATGTCCATATACATGCTTTTGTATAAGTGTTTAAAGTGCATTTTCTAAGAAATAATAAATTATTGTCAAAGTTTCAATCAAACATGGGGAAATAAGAAGAAAAACAATTTTTATGAAAAATATTTACTTGTGTGAAAATATTTTAAATTGAAATAAATGTAGCTATGATTGCAACAACATCTGTTCATTACTTGTATGCCATTGTCTAAAAATTTAGTTTGTTGGTGGGTTGATCTCACAAAGTATGCTTAATTCAATCAATAAATTAGTACTCGCTGTTCAAAAAAAAAAAAGCGTTCTTCGAGTCTTCTACGAATTTTAGTTCTCACTCAGTTGACTAGTTAAAGCAAGTACTTGAGTGCAGCAAACCTTGATTCAAAAGTACTACTTGCGTGCCTTAAGTTTCGTTTAGAGCATCTCCAATGGCCTCTCAAAGAATTTTTTAAACTCAAAATATAATAACTGGATAAAAATAAGACACTTTAATATATTCTCAAAAGACCTCTTATATTTTGAGATTCTCAAATATATTCTCAAATATAGCAACTCTTAAATGGCCTTTCAAATTCAAAATATAACAAGTTGATGAAAATAGACACTCTAATAAACTCTCGTAAAAAATCTATCATATTTTGAGATTGTCAAAAATTGCTAAAATAAAAATAAGGCACTTCAATGTGCTCTCAAAACATTGAATAGTTGTTGTGTAAATAGCATTTTAGATGAAATATACTATTAGAGTAAAATTACAAAAATATAGCAATTTGACACTGTAACTCCTCTTAAAATATAAATTTGACATAAAAATATAGTATTTTGCATTAATGATGCTCTTAGTATTTAATGATTAGTACATTTAAGATAATAATCATTTAATGTCCAGATTTAAGTCACATAAAGCGGGAGTGAGAGTTAAAATAAAAGTAAATTCAAGAACAAGAGTATGAAAATGGCAAAATTAAATTATAAACAGTGAAATTTGAGTGAGAGTACACACTACGCGTAGTAGCAGGAACACGATTATCTTAGAATCTTTACATTTTAGCGTTGAAAATTTGGTTGCTGATAAATTTTGTTTGATAGCTAAAATAAGAAGCATCATGAAATGTTCAGAATATATGCAAACACAAACAGGTACACACATCAATGCATAACCGAGTCTTGGCTTTTTGTACACAATTGTTTTTGTGTTAAATCCAACCTGATGAGTAGTGACGTATTAATAGGTGTAGCATTTGGTGAGTTCCATGAATTTTGAGCTGATTATGAATAGCCAAGTCAACAATGAATTAATAATTCATTATCAATCTATTCATGATAAGTAATAAATGAGTTGTGTATTTAATGGACTAGTCAATCCACACTCAATCTGATTATCCGAATACTTTTAAACACAAATTATCAAATTATTTTTTTTTGTCGAATAACAAAAAATTTGTTCATGTAGCAGTTTTTCATTCACTTTTTGGTCTCACTTGCTACAAATTTATTTTTTTCAGGTGTACAATTTACTCTGCCAATAATATTAAGTGTGTGTGTGTGTGTATATATATATATATATATATATATATAAAAGAAGCTTTAAGTGTTATAAGTAGGAGTTTTAATTAGTTGGTGAATATTCATTTTTTTATATTTAATAATTAGACGGATAAATATTCAATTTTTTTTTTTTTTTTTGAAATATTTATGTATATATGTCAATAAAAGTCAGCTCAATCCGCAGGCAGAAACAAAATAAATACATAAAAACACTGGCCCAATAGAGAGAAACCGAGATGAGAGGGAAAAAGAGAGAGAAACAACGTATAAAAAAAATAAAAAAATAAAAAAGAAAGAGAGAAATTATCAGAGATGAGGGCTCCTCTTTTTCCCCCTCATCTCTGTTAATTTCTCTCTGGCCGTTTTTTTTTTTTTTATATAAGGATTTTTGACCAGTAACATAAAATAAATAAAAAAAGGTTAATGTAGCAGTTTTTCATTAATTTATTGGTTTCCAGTATTATAATTTCTTTTCTTTTCTTTTTTTTCTTCGAAAAAGTCACACACACACACATATATAGAAAGGTGCTTTGACATTTATTCTCATTTTTTTTATCCAGTAAAATATAAATTGAAGGAACAATACGGGTAATATGAAAAAAAAAAAAAAAATTAGGAGAGAGAATTGTTTAATAAGAGAGAGAAGCAGATAAAAGAGTTAAAGAAACAGGAGAACGCCGAAAAAAAAAATAGGAGAGAGAAACATGTAGAGAGATAAAATATTAGGTGATCTGGCATTGATCAATAGTTTTGTAAAAATTTGAATAAATTTTTACAAAACTTTGCAAATCATCGTCTAAATGACAAACCTTTTTTACTTTTCTCACTTAAATTTCTCTCTCCAACAAGAAGTTCCTTAGAGTATCCCAATGTAACACCTGCAGTCTCATTCTACACTTTTACAAAGAGTGTGTTTAGATAGAAAAGGGAAAAAAGAAAAAAAAAGTATAATAAAAAATAAAAATAAAAAAAATCCAAATGATAGTAATAATTTTAATTCATATTTGAATAGATAGGAGAGAAAAGAAAAGGAAAAATAGTTATTATTGTTTCCATAAGATAGATGAGAGAAAAGAAAAATAAGAATAATGACCGAATTACTGTCATACTCTTTTATAATTACTTCACAAATATTATATATATATATATATAAAAGTGTAGGTGTAACAACCCACTCCACCACATGATATGATATTGTCCGCTTTGGACTTGAACCCGCACGGATTTGCTCTTGGGCTTTTACCCCAAAAGGCCTCATATCAATTGGAGGTGACACACTTACATATAAGCACTTCACCTTCCCTCTACCCAAGCGATATGGGACTGTGCACCTGTAGCTCGCCAATGTGGTAACCTGTCACTCCTTGGAGGCCCGACGTCCCCGTCGGCACACTTCCGGCTGGGTCAGGCTCTGATACCATTTATAACGACCCACTCCACCACATGGTATGATATTATCCGCTTTGGGCGTGAGCCCTCACGGTTTTTGCTCTTAGGCTTCTACCCCAAAAGACTTCATACCAATTGGAAGTGACACACTTACATATAAGCACTTCACCTTCCCTTTACCCAAGCGATGTGGGACTGTGCACCTGTAACTCGCCAATGTGGTAGCCTGTCAGTGTCTCTCGCACCCGCCCACAAGGTCATCACAGTAGGTGTTATGTGCGTTATATACATTGAAATGACTTGAAATTATTCAAAGACAATAAAGGTATAAGCCAGAGTCTGGATAATTGACAAAAAAAACAAAACAAAAAAGGCTAGAGAGAGCCAACAGAAATTTGCTCAAATTTATGGAATATTTTCTTTACCTTTCTTTAAAAAAAAAAAATTAATTAATTAGTCGGGGCATTTTGGGTATTATGTTGCTACTTCAATACAGCCCTATAGGTGCACTAGTACACACCTCATCCATACACCTTCCAAAAATTTCTTGAATTGGAATATAAATTGAATAACTTTTCTGTATATTGATTTGTAGAGGGTATTTTTAGTATTATCAATTGATCACTTACTTCACTATGCTTTTTCTCCCTACCTTCTCAAATTAGGAGAGAAACCAAATAAGGGATCTCCCTATCCTTTCTTTTATCTCCATTTAACTCACCCAAACACACTCTCACCTTATCCTTTCTTTTTTTTTTTTTTTCTTTCCCTATCCCTCCAAATCAACCCTACAAACACACCCAAAGTATAATGCCATGTCAGCAATTGTGGTGACATGGCGCTACACATTTTTTTAAGAATTGTTTCTTTTGTTGCGCACACATCTTTTATACTCTACACTCATTTGTTTTAGGGTAAAGTGCAATAAACCCCTGAACTTTACTCCCTCTCCCTAAAAATCCCCCTAAACTATTATTTTTACGGTTAACCGCCTGAACTATCAAATTTTTTTTCACCAGTAGCATTCCGGCCATTTCTTACTGTTAAATAGGCCTGTGTTGATCACTTGCCAGTGATAAATTTGAAAATGGCGAAGTTGCCCTTATGACAGTTATAATATATTATGCTATAAAACATAAATCCCCAATTCAAGACTTGCTGCCCATTGGAACCCTAACGCTTTCTATTGCAAATCGTCCTCTCTCGCTCTATGTATGGACAGGTCTGATTCTATGCAAGGCACTAAAGATTCACTAACCGAAGAAGTGTAAGTGATTAACAAACCCTAATTTTCGTTCTAGAGGTGAAATTTCTTCGATTTACAGTGATAGAAACCAAGGTAGTGTTGAGCATTGTTCAAGCTTTCTTGATCTCTCCTCTTGCTCAAATTTCTTCAATTCATCTCCCATAAAGAAATAGTCTAATTTAAAATTAAAAAAAAAACTGAATCAAACTACTAGAATTTGAATGTGGAGAAGAGTCGGATGGTTGCGGAAGAAGTAGAATTTTTGCTTCCGGCATGAGCTAGCAACAAATCAAGAAAAATAGGTTCGGATATGACCGGAGTTGGATGCGGATCGGGGAAAGAGAGAAAAAAAAAAAGAAAAAAAAAAGAGAGGGAGGTGGATCGGAGACGGGGGTGGCGGCCGTGAACAGTGGAGGTGGTTGGGGGAAAAAGAATCTTTGTGGGAGAGAAAGGGTTGGTGGTGGACGTGGACGAACGATGAAGAAACAGTCGAGGAAGATGAATCAGAGTTGTTGAGGTTGTCATTTACAGTGCGGTGAGCGATGGTGTTGAGGAGGAAGTGTTGTCGTCCTCATCGCTGTTTCGTCGCTGGTGTTACGTGATTGTTCCGGGTCGCGTGTTTGGTGTCGTCGTCCTCATTGTTGCTTTGCCGTTGGTGCTATGTAACCTTTCCAGGTCTGTTGCAGGAGAAATTATTGGCTGCAGCTGAGGTTTCATGTCACTTTGCTAACATGGCATCACAAGCCAATAAAATTGAGTCTTGTTGCACAGCTGTATTTCTCACCTGTTCTCTTTCTCTCACCGCGAGTCGCAGACCCAAAATTTCCCTTCTTCCCCTTCACTCACCGGCGGGCGAAGAACCGGCTGTCCAAGCCGCCGTCAAATTTTGTTGTTTTCAGGCCCTTGTGTCACTGTCGTCCAATTTGAACTTCACCCCATCTCTGCAATTTCACACATAAAAAACTAGACAAACCCATCTCGATGTTGTTGATGGTGTTTACGGAAGATGAAAGCTCGGAGGTCGGCGATTTGGTGAAGAGAGCTTTGGCAGCTCTGATTCGATGTTCGTCTCACCAACGGCGGAGAAAGAGAGAGGCGAGAGAGAAAGAGAGAATAGGATCCATAAAAAAGAAAAAATCAGTCTCAAGAATATATGGTGCCGTCTAAGTCTTCAATCGGATCCGGTGAAAACATAGGGCCAACGATCGCCCCAAGCAACTTAGTCCAAAGGCTCCACCGGAGGCTCAGCGGTTCTTTGTGTTGCTTGGTTGGAGTTCTGAGCTGTGCTCGATCCTGTTTCTATGTGATTCACTTCGCCTTGTTTTGTTGTTGATTGTTGTTGCCGTACTTAGTTGTCGAAGTAACCGGTCGGTGGAATTGCAGAGGGCTTCACTATCTCGAACCAATCCTTCGTCGTCGCCAGAATTTTCATCGTCATCCTTTGTGGCCCGCCGGTTTGCTGCAGTTGCTGAGTTAGTCTCGCCATTTGTTTTGGCTGTTGGTCGGAGCTTCACTGGCTGAGTCGCGATCGGAATTTGTAACAAATGCCGTCGCTGATGATGGATCTGTATATGGATTCAGTTCTAATCATACATTGAGATTGTGTTTGCTTTTAATATTTTTGAGATAGTGGGCTTTCAATTTGGATTAATATATATGTGATGGTGGTTTACTTTAATATATTTGATGGTGGGTTTGCATTTGCCACGATGGTGTGAATTAATATATATTTTGAGAAGCTCTGTGAATTAATATTGTGTTTGATCTTAGAATAGTTTTGGCAGTGGTGAGAGGGCGAAAGGGTCAGAAAAGGAAAAAAGAAAAGGGTTGATAGAGGAGGTAAAGGTGGGATGGTGGTGGATTCTGGGACGACCTTCACGATGTTGCCGGTGGCTTGGACAGACGGTTCTGCGTCCGCCGGTGAGTGAAGGGGAAGAAGGGAAATTTTGGGTCTGCGACTTGTAGTGAGAGAAAGAGAACAGGGTGAGAAATACAGCTGTGCAGCAAGACTCAATTCTATTGGTCTGTGATGCCATGTCAGCAAAGTGACGTGGAGCCTCAGTTGCTGCCAATAATTTCTCCTGTTGCAGAGTTGGTCTTTAGTGGTGCTAGAATGACGTGGGATTGTGGGAACGGGTGCTAAAATGAGGTGGGGTAGGTGGTGTGCTGTCCAATTTTGATTGGTTATTGAAATTTTACAGGACACATCATCAACACGAGTTTATAAAGCATCAAAACGGTGCAGTTTCATTATGGGTAATTTTGTAATCTTCTCTTTCTGGTACCAGACACCTCATATGTTGTCCTCCACCGCAACTTTCTAATAGTTTAGGGGGCTTTTTAATTCAGGGAGTTTTGTGCAAATGTCTTATAATTAAGAGGAATTTAATGCATTTTACCCTTTATTTTATTATTTAAAGTTTGTTCACATACTACTCCATCAATTTATTTTATAATATTAAAAGTACACACAAGGCTTACCATTTCCAGTGTAAAATCGCTGCTTGATTCTACACACTTGGATAATCGAGTGTAGAATAGCTAGGGGACCTGCTAGGATGCTCTTAATCCATACTCTCTCCAAGTGGAAAATGATGACTATTGTATAATAAATAAAAAAGAAAAAAAAGTTTTTATTTGAGCGGGCTAAGATGGTTATCCACTATTAATTTATTATTGACCATTGAATTGAATGGTACCCACTTTTACTCATTATTTACTCACTTACTTAAATTTGGTTACCCAAATAATTTAATTTTAATAGACGACTTTGAACGGTTTAATGGATTTTGGTTTAAATTACCACCCTATTTATTAAATACGGATTTTCAGTTTTAACTTTTTAATGCATAGACGTTCTAAAGGTTATATTTCTATAATTATTTGGACAAAAAATTCCATCAAAGAAATTTAATGTCAAACCAAGCAAATGCACATTGAATCTGCATATCGAAAACCATCGAATATTTATGTACTAATGATGCGTAATTCGAAAATTGAAATCAACTAATTAAAAAATATGAAAAATTCAGACCATAAACTCTCATTGGATACCTATACAGAACTACTAATTTGGTAGCAAAGGAAACAAAACTTCAGACGATGCATTGCAGTTAAGGGAAGATATCATGAATGAGCTTTCCCGCCATAAACTTGTAAGCCTCTTACGTCAAATGAACTCCATCCCAGCTGATGAATTTGTTTGATTCACCATAAATCGGAACATCTGGACCTCCACACATTCTTGTCATACCAAAATTATAGTCACCCCCAGTTCAACAGCAAGCTTTTTGGGCAGTCTTTGCATTAAATCCTGTAAACAACAAAATAAACAGTGAAATATCATGCTTAATTAATCCTTTTATGCAGTTGGAACACTGTGTATGTTCATGTTTGTGGGAGGTTGGGAAGACTGACCGAGATATGGATCATTCTGGAATAGCCATTTGAAGGAGTTATAGTAATCGCCATATACAATCACTGCATTCAGATGCTCTTGCTTCAATTCTTCGATGGCCCTCTGTAGATGATCAGTTGGGAAACGTGCAAGCTTTAAAAACTTTTCGAGGGATTTAAATTCATAAATCTTGATTCATCACATAGAAACAAGTTTTATGCAAAAATAAAATATGATGTATCATTCAACTAAAAGATTGAATACTTACATTAAGGTTTGAGTAAACCTCAGATCTCTCCTCTAAAGTGATTGTTCTCACTTATTGTAGATCCCTTTTGCTAGACATCTTTTCCATGGATCTCCATCTTCTTGGTAATGGTCTTGCCTTTAGGAATCACTCATAAGCCTCCATGAATGACCTTGGAAAACTAGGCTTGTGGGAGACTCCATTAGATGAGAACATAAACCCTAATTTTCTAGAGAGAGAAAAATTATTCCTTTTTCCTTCTACTAAAAATCACTCCTCAAATATACATAGACCATGTATATTTATAGGCAATATAAAGGTAAAGAAAAGGAAACAACTAATCCTTCTCAATTTCTAATTCACATGTCTCAAATCTAATATGATTCCAATATCAAGTTGGGCTATGAGTGAGAATCCATTGGGCCTATTATTTTATTGGCTACAATGAATTAATGATTGGCCCGGTCCATGGACCCAATTAAATTAATTCATAAATTAATTTCTACTCCACTAAAAGAAATTAATTGAACTCCAATTAAATAATAAATAACCTCTAAGTCAATATTGCACTTTGACCCCTCTATGCATAATTAGTTATCGGATAAATAAAGCCATCAATCCGACTACTTAATTAATATATTTATTTTGGTACCTTTGATTATTTCTGGCTAGATCACAATAAAACATTTGTTTGACAAAAAATAATAATTTAAATAAATAAATATATAATAAATCATTTTGTCTAAAAACACACGAAGACCTTCGAATTTACTTTGTGATCAACCATAATCAATACAAAATAAATACAAGTAGCAATGATGCAAATATTGAAAATATAACCCTCTAACTATTAATTACATAACTACCCAAAGTGTCGGTCTAAGGATCCCGAAGAATCCGCCGAACAAATCAAAGTAATTATTAATTAATAAAAGAGTCTATACTTTTCTCATGCTTAAGAGTCAAATGCCATGACGGTGATAGGGAGTAATTGCATACGACGGCTCTCGCAATATATCTAAACCTAACGCGGATCCAGTTCAAGTCTTAATTAATTATGAGTCCATCCATAATTACCGACTATGAACAATTTATTATTACTATTTATATATCATGCATTGATTGCCATCACATACATATATATAAATATTTCTTGTAATTACATGGACATTATCAATCTCATAGTGAATCGAAACATAATACATTGAATTCACCAATTATATAAATCATAAATATTTCAGAGATGTCAGGAACATATGTCACTATAATCCAGATAGGAATTTGCTATGCCAGGGCATATAAATCCCAACAGCTCCCACTTGCCCTCATAGCCAATTCAAATTGCACCTAACTCCAATGTTATCCAGATGATGATCAAAATTATTGATCAATGACACCTTTGATAATGGATCAACAAAGTTGTGTTCCAATGCAATGTTCTAACTACAAGTGCATTTTTTTTTTTGCCGGACAATATCATGTAGAACATGATACTTCCTCTCAGTGTATCTTGTTCCTCTATGGAACCTTGGGTCATTGGTTTGGACTACTTCTGCACTATTGTCACAACATAACTCAATAGGCAGGCTAGTATACTCCACAACCTCTAAATCAGTGAGATCAAACTAATAAGCTTCCCTTGCCGCCTTTAAGGCTGCAATATATTCCACCTACAGGTTTGAGTCAGCAGTTGAAATCTGCTTAATAATCTACCAACGGATCTCCCTTCCATTAAGTGAACATACACTAAGTCATGAACCTCATAGTATCTACTTCTAATTGAAAATCAGAACTAGCATACCTGACTAGGACCATATCATCACATCCATAAATGAATATGATATCATTGGTTCTCCTTAGGTACTTAATGATATTTTTCACAATAAACCAGTTGTCAAGTCCAGTATTGGACTGATCTCTACTGACTATCCCTACTATGTAACGGATGTCCTGTTTGGTATAGACCATGGCATATATGAGACTCTCATATGCCGAAACATATTGTTCCAGTCTCATTTGCTCAATCTCCTTTGATAGTCTTGAAAAACTACTTACTAGAGAGAACCATCCATATCAATAAAGCAAGAACTCATTCTTTGAGTTATGCATACCAAACCTGGTCAAAACTTTATCAATGTAGGATTATTAAAATAAGCCTATTTTCCTTTTAACCTGATCTTGCAAAAGCTTGATCCTAGGAATATAACTTACATCTTGAGAATCCTTCATTTAGAAGTAATTGAACAACTACCTTTTTATTAATGACAAAACTTCCACGTCATTATAAATGAGTACGATGTCATCAATATATATAGAATCAGAAAAATAATGACATTCCCTTGTACACTCACGATTTATGCACTAAGAAATCTTCTGGTATCTTTTTGTAGATTAACTTGCCTTCCATAGGTATCACCCTACTAGAAAGTTCTACAAGATCCCAGATTTAATTAGTATACATAGATTCCAACTCTGATTTTATAGTAACTCGCCAAAACGATCTGTATCCATATCGGTTCACGCTTCCGTGTAGCTTACTGGGTCCAACTCATGTTTAACAGGGATGTCCATAACGGTCTCACCTAAAACCATGATTATGTCGGATTAAATTTTATTAGATAATTTGAAATTTAGTATAATTTTTAATTTACAATAGAAATTCAATTATATTAATTTTTAATTAAATCTTAAAATAGAAATTCAATTATACTAATTATACATTACATTGAAATTGATATAAAAATTTAGTATATGGAATTTGTGGTTTTTGAAAGACCCTAGGTTATATTTTATTTTCTTTAAATATGTAATTTGTGGTATAATTTTATAGAAATTATTTTATTTTATTAGGATATATCTTTGTAAATTTAAATTTTCTTTTATTAAAAAACTTATAAAAAATAGATAAATACAAGGGTTATATACTTATATGTGATAGAGTTCTCTTTTTGTATTAATTAATAAATATTTTTTATATTAAAAAATAAATACTAAAATGTTCAAATTCTTTAACATTTATATTTTATTTATATATATATTATTATATTATTATATATTTTCTTTAAATATATCCTTGTCTAATGTGAAAGAGTTATAAAAATTATTTTATTTTCTTTAAATATATCCTTATTTAATTAGATTTTTTTTTATTAGAAAACTTATAATAAATAGATAAATACATGTTATATGTGATAGAGTTTTAAAAAAAATAAAATACTTAATTTGTGATAAAGTTTTGGTAATTTGTGTTAGAGTTTTATAAAAACTATTTGAATATATCCTTATCTAATGCGATAGAATTTCATTACAAATAAAATAGGTAATTTGTGATAGAATTTTATATAAATTATTTATTTTCTTTAAATATATATATATCTTTGTCTAATTATATTTTTTTATTAAAAAACTCATAATAAAAGATAATTTGCGGTAGAGTTTTTGAAAAATTATTTTATTTTTTATACCAATTATTAAATATTTTTTATATTAATAATTCTTGTCTAGTTATATAATATTTTATTAAAAAATTCATAATAAATACATAAATAGGTAATTTTTATTATAATTTTATATAAACTCTTGTAAAAAAATATTTTATTTTCTTTAAATATATCATTGTATAATTAGATTTCTTTCATCAAAAAAACTCACAATAAATAGATAAAAACAAGTTATATGTGATAGAGTTTTAAAGTAAATAAAATAGATAATTTGTGGTACAGTTTTATAAAAATTATTATATTTTTTTGGAAATCTATTTTTAATAAATAAATAAATAAATAGGTAATTTATGTTACAGTTTAATAGAAATTCTTTAAAAAAACACTTTTTATATCAATTAATAAATATTTTTTTATATTAATAATTCTTGTCTAATTAGATTTTCTTTTATTAAAAAACTCATAATAAATAGATAAATAAGTAATTTGTGTTAAAGTTTTATAGAAACTCTGTTCAAACCTCTTTTTATTAATTAATAATAATTTTTTTATCTTAATAATGCTTGTCTAATTAGATTTTCTTTTATTAAAAAAATTCATAATAAATAGATAAATAGGTAATCTGTGATATAGTTTTATAGAAACTCTTTTTAGATCAATTAATAAATAATTATTTATATTAATAATACTTGTTTAATTAGATCTCCTTTTATTAAAAAACGCTTAATAAATATATAAATAGAAAATTTATATATAATCAGTTGCTCATAATTAATTAGATCTCCTTTTATTAAAAAACGCTTAATAAATATATAAATAGAAAATTTGAGTTAAAATTTTATAGAAACTATTTAAATATTACATCTTTGTCTATTGTGATAAAGTTTTATTGAAAATGAAATTTGTCATTTGTGATAGAATTTTATAAAATTTATTTTATTTTCTTTAAATATATCCTTGTTTAATTAGATTTAATTTTATTAAGAAACTCATAATAAAAGTTAATTTTTGGTAGAGTTTTAAAAAAATTATTTTATTTTATATATCAATTAATAAATATTTTTTATATTAATAATTCTAGTCTAATTAGATTTTCTTTTATTAAAAAATTCATAATAATAAATAGATAAATAGATTAACTTAAATTTTATTAGATAAATTTTAGAGTTTGATTGACATTTTTTTATTTTTTATTTTATAAAAACTCTTTGCATATCAATTAATAAATATTTTTTTTTATAAAAACAGATAGTTAAATACTGAAACTTTTTGCACATGTAATAATACTATAGATAAAAACATTTTTTATATCAATTAATAAATATTTTTTTATATAAATAAATTAATACTTAAACACCTTGGCACAACTTCTATATTTTACTCAGAAAATTAGGTTTTCTTTTATTAAAAAATTCATAATAATAAATAAGTTAATTTGAATTTTATTAGGTAGATTTTAGAGTTTTATGGAAGTTTTTTTTTTCTATAAAAACTCTTTTCATATCAATTAATAAATATTTTTTTTATATAAATTAATAAATACTGAAATACTGAAACTCATTCCACATTTAATAAATATTTTTTAAATAAATAAATAAATAATGAAACTTTAGATTTTCTTTTATTAAAAAATTCATAATATTAAATAGATAAATAGGTTAATTTGAATTTTATTAAGTAGATTTTAGAGTTTTATAGAGTTTTTTTTTCTTTTATTTATTTATTTTTTTTATAAAAACTCTTTTCATATAAATTAATAAATATTTTTTATATAAATAAATAAATACTGAAATACTGAAACTCTTTGCACATTTAATATTTTATTTTCTTTAAATATATCCTTGTCTAATTCAATTTAATTTTTTTAAGAAACTCATAGTAAAAGTTCATTTGTGGTAGAGTTTTAGAAAAATTATTTTGTTTTAGATATAAATTAATAAGTATTTTTTATATTAATAATAAAAAGAGGTTAATTTAAATTTTATTAGATAGATTTTGGAGTTTGATAGAGTATTTTTTTTTAAAAAAAAAAAAAAATACTTTTCATATCAATTAATAAATATATTTTTTTTTATAAAAAGAAACTTAAATACTGAAACTCTTTGCACATTTAATAGTAGTATAGATAAAATCTTTTTTTATATTAATTAATAGATATTTTTTATATAATTAAATAAATACTAAAACACTTTAGTTGAACTTCTGTATTTTACTCTGAAAATTAGATTTTCTTTTATTAAAAAATTATAATTTGTAATACGTGTTAGAGTATTATAGAAAATATTTTAAAACTCTTTTTACATGAATTAATAAATATTTTTATATTTTAATAATTCCTATCTAATTAGATTAGCTTTTATTTTTAAAAAACTCATAATAAAAGGTACTTTGTGTTCGAATTTTAGAAAAATTATTTTATTTTTTATATCAATTAAAAATATTTTTTATATTAATAATTCTTTTCTACTTAGATTTTCTTTTATTAAAAAACTTATAATAAATAAATAGGTAATTTGTGTTAGAGTTTAATATAAACTCTTTTAAAAACTCTTTTTTTATCAATTAATAAATATTTTTTATTTTAAATATTTATTGTCTAATTACATTTAGTTTCATTAAAAAACTAATAATAAATAGATAAATATGTAATTTGTGTTAGTGTTTTTTAAAAAATGTTTTAAAACCTTTTTTTGTATTAGTTAATAAATAATTTTTTATATTAATAATACTTGTTTAATTAGGTTTCTTTTTATTAAAAAAACTCATAATAAATAGATAAACAGGTAATTTGTGTTAGAGTTTTATAGAAATTCTGAGTTTTATGGAAAATAAAATAGGTAATTTGTAATAGAGTTTTATATAAATTATTTTATTTTCTTTAAATATATACTTGTCTAATTAGATTTAATTTTATTAAGAAACTCATAGTAGAGTTATATAAAAATTATTTTCTTTTATATATTAATTAATAAATATTTTTTTATATCAATAATTTTGGTCCAATTAGATTTATTTTATTTAAAAATTGATAATAATAAATAGATAAATAGGTTAATTTAAATTTTATTATGTAGATTTTAGTGTTTTATCATATTATTTAATAAATATTTTTTTACATAAATAAATAAATACTGAAACTCTTTACACATCTGATAATAGTATAGATAAAAGCACTTTTTATATCAATTAATAAATATTTTTTTATATAAATAATTAAACATTGAAATACTCAAACTCTTTGACAGAGCTTCTGTATTTTACTCTGAAATTTAACGTATTTTACTCCGAAATTCTAAATTTTTAGAATTTTCAATTTCTGTACTCCTTCCTCCTTCTTCTATGTCTCTATTTATAAGCTTCTTGGATGAATAGAATAATGACATGTGTCGTTTCCTGATATTGACATTCATAACTGGGCCGGACCGGTTATATTGTGATAATTATCCATAAAAAATAACTAAAAATAAGAGTTTTATATAGAATATGATTGATTTTATTAGATAATTTTTATATTTTTATAAAAACTATAATTATCCATAAAAAAAAAAACTAAAAATAAGAGTTTTATATAGAATGTGATTGGTTTTATTAGGTAAATTAGATTTTCTTTTATTAAAAAACTTGTAATAAATAAATAAATAGGTAATTTGTGTTAGAGTTTAATATAAACTCTTTTAAAAACTCTTTTTATATCCATTAATAAATATTTTTTATTTTAATAATTCTTGTCTAATTAGATTTACTTTTAGTATAAAAAACTCAAAATAAATAGATAAATAGGTAATTTGTGTTTTAAAAACTCTTTAAAAACCTCATTTTGTATCAGTTAATAAATAATTTTTTTATATTAATAATACTCTAATTAGGTTTCCTTTTATTAAAAAAACTCATGATAAATTGATAAATTGGTAATTTGTGTTAGAGTTTTATACAAACTCTTTAAATATATCTTTGTTGATGGAATTTTATTGATAATAAAATAAGTAATTTGTAATAGAGTTTTATTGAAATTATTTTATTTTCTTTAAATATATGTTTAATTAGTTTTAATTTTGTTAAAATACTCATAATAAAAGTTAATTTGTGGTAGAGTTTTATAAAAATTATTATTTTTTATATATCAATTAATAAATATTTTTTATATTAATAAATCTTGTCTAATTAGATTTTCTTTTATTAAAAATGGATAATAATAAATAGATAAATAGGTTAATTTAAATTTTATTATATAGATTTTACTGTTTTATTGATTTTTTTTTTAGTAAAAACTCTTTTCATATCATTTAATAAATATTTTTTTATATAAATAAATAATGAAACTCTTTACGCATCTAATAATAATATAGATAAAAACTCTTTTTATATCAATTAATAAATATATTTTTTATATAAATAAATAAATACTGAAAACTCTTGACAGAGCTTTTGTTTTTTACTCTGAAATTCAACTCAATTAATAAATATTTTTTATATAAATAAATAAATACTGAAACTCTTTGGCCGAGTTTCTGTATTTTACTCTGAAATTCTGGATTTCTAGAATTCTCAATTTCTGTACACCTTCCTCCTTTCTCCATGCCTCTATTTATAGGCTTCTTGGATGAATAGGATGATGATATGTGTCCTTTTCTGATAATGACATAATCATAATTGGGCCGGGCCGGTTATATTGTGATAATTATCTATAAAAAATAACTAAAAATGAGAGTTTTATATAGAATGTGATTGATTTTATTAGGTAATTTTTAGAATTTTATAGAAATTATAATTATCCATAAAAAATAACTAAAAATAAGAGTTTTATATAGAATGTGATTGATTTTATTAGGTAATTTTTAAAGTTTTATAGAAACAATTTTATAAAAATTATTTTTATATCAATTAATAAATATTTTTTTATATAAATAAATAAATACTGAAATACTGAAACACTTTGCACATTTAATAACATCAAATCGTGAATTCAAAAGCGTGACGAGAATTCTCAACTCGAAATGTTTCTGATAATGACATAATCATGATTGGGCCGGGCCGGTTATATTGTGATAATTATCTATAAAAAATTGATTTTATTAGGTAATTTTTAGAGTTTTATAGAAATTATAATTATCCATAAAAAATAACTAAAAATAAGAGTTTTATATAGAATGTGATTGATTTTATTTGGTAATTTTTAAAGTTTTATAGAAACAATTTTATAAAAACTATTTTTATATCAATTAATAAATATTTTTTTATATTAATAAATAAATACTGAAATACTGAAACACTTTGCACATTTAATAATAGTATAGATATATTAAAATAAAAAATAAATAAAAAGCATATAGTGGCAAATTTTTATGAATCAGTGAATATGTAAATTACTATTTCTGTATATATTTTTTGTAAGATTTGTTAATAAATGTTTTAGGTTCTAACTTCTATATTACAGTCTTAATGTTCATAAATTTAGCCTTTATATATATTTCAAAACATAACACAAGTATTAGTTTTGCATTAACTTAAAAAGCTAAGATATATAGTGCTGATTAAGGAAAATCATTTAGGGAAGAGTTTGGTACCTACAAGTACAAAATAATTGACATTATTATTATTATTATTTCCTTCGATCTTTCCTTAATTTTTGTATTATATATAAAAACAACAAGAAATAACAAAAAGAAGAAAAAGCATGGATAGTTTATCATAGTTAGATACTAACTAAGTCGACACTGATTAGTATATAGAATCTAAAACATATTAATGATTCAAATTATATAAAAGTCGACATATGTACAGGGGCGGAGCCAAAGGGGGCCATGGTCCCCCCAAATTTTTTCCAAATTCTTATTATATCCCCATTTAAATTATTATGTAATATAAATACCCTTACTTATAACCTCTAAAATTGATATAACCCCCCACCCCCAAAAAAAAAATTAAATCACTTATTTATCATCCCACTAATTATAAATTCAGAAATAAGTATAACTTATGTTACCTAAAAACTCATATAAAATTATATTTCGAAATTTTTTAGCTTACTTTGAAAGCTTAAATTTGGTAAAATAAATATATAAGTTCATTGTTGGGAGAAGTTTATAGCAATAAATCATTGCTTTATTTACATGTACATATATATACACAAGTATAATATCTATTATATGAATTCAAGGGAGAGAAGAAAAAATTATTCTAAAGTCTCCTCGTATGTAATAAAATTACATGAACCTTCTTTGTGAATCAGCTCATAAGAAGTAACAAAAACAAAAATATTTAAGATATTGTGATACAAAGATAACAATAATGCCAACAAAAAATATATATATAATCATTATCAAAAAATATAATCACATAATGCTAATATTGGTTATCACGTGTTAGAGAACAAATTCTATAGCAACTCCTTATATAACTTATTAAAGCACTTCTCTATTTTGTGTTTGCTAATTGTTTGTTTCAAAGTGGAATAAAAAAAACAATTGTGAAATAAAATTTAATTATTGAACAATGTTTTTTTTTTTTTTTTACAACTTCTTCGATCTCCAATTTTGTAATGAGAGGAATCTCATGCACTAGATTGACCCCCCTTTTTATATATTTTTTAGTTTGGCCCCCCCAAACTGCAATTCCTGGCTCCGCCCCTGCATGTGTGTGTGTGTGTGTGTATATATTCGGTAAATAAAAGTTAGACATATATTTTTGATACACTATATTATTCAAATAAAAAAGATTCATTAGACTAACTACTAAAGAAATAAACAATTAATGAAGTTATATCAATTATGAACATACGAAAGTAGTCGATCATGAGAAGTCCGTTTGAGCATCGATCGGTGGGCATTGTTAAAGAAATTCTGATCATATGGAAGCCTACCAAAAGGCAAAGCAGCTCCAATTGGAGTCTCACGAATCAAATTTTCAATGTCGGATATGGAGTCTCCTAGCTGATATATCTCATCAAAGTTGCAAATCTTCAAGAGATGAGTATTACGTGATTGAGGAAGATGAAGAACAGAGAAGAAGCTCACGAGTGTCACAAAAACACAGAAAAACACACAAATGGCCCAACACCAAAGAGATACACCAAACAAGTTTTTTCCTAAACGTATACTCAAACGTGTTGGGGTACTAATATATATATATATATATAGTGCATGAATTCCTAATTCCACACTGAGTGTGAAATAATGTTTCCTGTAAGCAATTCAAATTCTATATTATGGATATGGATTAAGTTTGTTGTTCTACGTACAAAAAGTCAAAAATATCCCTAATAGTTACCTATGAACAAAATTAATTTAAGGGTATTCATGTAATTTTGTGAAGGAAAGAAAAACCGTGCGTTGTCCTTCCCCTGAAATGAGTCAATAGACATCATCTGAATGTTGAAAATTTTCAATTAGAGTTGAATTGCGAATTGGATTGACCCAATTTGAGTTCAGTCCGGACTTGAAGAATATGGACCCTAGTTGAACATGGATGCAAACAAACTAAAGCCCAATTATTTGCTGTACTATACAATCTGAATTTAATTTATTTTTTCTTAGGTAAGTGGAACCAATCTGAATTTATTTCGAACATATTCAGTTCTTTTTTATTTCTTTTTATGTTAGGATATTTCAGTTCTTTGATAAAGGAAGAACTTTCACATTTTTATGTATTTTATGATTATATATATATATATATATATATATATATATATATATATATATATATTGCCCTTCTGCAACTAACCTGTTGAGCAAAAATTTGTGCCATATAATTTGCCGCAATTAAGGATAAACTCATTGTAAAAGATTATTTTACCCTTTCTCATTAAATTTGTTATTTATTAAGACTCCATTTATTTCGACGTAAAATATTATTTTTAGAAAATATTTTTCTTTTTCAGGTAAAATATTTTTTTATTTTTACTTTATCGGTGTTTAGCAAATGTTTAGGTCGAGATTGAAGATGATAATTATTGAAGATGAAATTAGTTTTTATAAGTTAATAATATAGCCGTTTTATTACTGTTTGAATGTAATTGACGGTTTGGAAGTAATTGAGCCATTAAAGCTGCCTTTTGTTTTTTTTCCTTTCTATCAAATTCTTTAAACAAAGCAAAAAAATTATGGAGTATTCTCCAAACGCTACTATGTGGATAGTGATTGTATAAATAGTGATTGTAGGGCCCACAAAAAAAAAACACTCTATTTCTTTCAGCATACCGCCCCTTTCTCCCTCTACACTGACACATTATCACTCTACAATTACTGCGTCCCAGATGCTCCAGTAAGAAAAATCAAAATAAGAATTTTATGGAGGTTTAATTAGGGCTGCAACTTGGGCGGGTTAGCCCAACCCAACCCAAGCCTAACCCGAAATTTTAAAATTTGGACTTTAGATTCACAAATTGGGTTTATGTTCGGATTGGGTTTTGTCAAAACCCAGGCATATTTGGATTGGGCTCGGGGCTCAACCCGAAACCCAAAAAAAAAAAAATCTAATTTTTTTTTTTTTTCTCCTCTCCTCTCTTCTTTCTCTTTCTCTCTTTGTCGTCCCCTCTGTTGCCGTCGTCGCCACCGCTCACCTTACAAACCATGATTAATTGATTTGTAAAACAAGAATTAGAGTCCACAAATTCCAGTCCTCTACGATTTTCACTTGCTGGATTGAGTAGAGTTGGTTGTTGGTCGACCCAGGCACCGAGACGACTATCTCTGTGCTCAAAACCACAATATACTGTTGTTGTTGTGGGAATGGATGAAAGAAAATAGGAGGTTCCATTGGATTTCAAAAGGGCTGGGGTTGGGTGGGGTTTGAAAAGAGATGTGATGTGCGGCTGGGGTTAGGCGGAAGTTGAAAAGAGATGTGATGTACGGTTTATGATTTGGGCAGAGAAAGAGAAGAGGGAAAAGTCTGATAAAATATGAGTTGATAAGACAGTACAGTTGGGGTTAGGGTTGGGTGGAGTTGAGAAGAAATGTGATGGGTGTGTGACAAAGTTTACAGTACGGTTTAGGGTTTGGGCATGCAAAAAAACTGAAAGATCTGGGTTTTGATTTTTTTGAACAATCTGAAATGATATGCCAATCTGGGTTTTGATTTTTTGAACAATCTGAAATGATATGCCGATGAACTTTTGGTTCTTGTAGACAGATAGATAAAACTGAAATATATGGGTTTTGAACTTCTGATTCTTGTAGATTTTGTAGTTTGCGAGAGAGAGAGAGAGAGAGAGAAGGGGGGGGGGGGGGGGGGAAGTTCAGAGAGAATAGAGATGGAGCGATAGGGGAGGCTGAAATGATTTGCCCTAAATTTTTTTTTTTTTTTTTTTATAATAATATAATCAAATATATATAATACATATAAAATAATATATTATATATATAAATTTCTGAAATTTTTTTTTTATAAAAAAATACAACCCATCAATCCAATCCAATCCGTCCGAAAATATTCGATCCGGGTTATGACCATAACTCATGTTGATTACAATTCGAGTTGGCCTAACCCAACCCGATTCGGATTGAGATTGGGTTGGGACTGGGCTAGGTTGGGCCAGCCCAAGTTGTAGCCCTTCGTTTAATAAAACAGTTTCACAAAATATATATATTCAGGTGAATATATAAATAAAATATATATACATTTAATTAAAATATTTAATAAAATAATTTGAAACAAACCATCATTCACAGTATAGAGAATCCTACATTGAATTTTTTTTTTTTTTTTTTTTTTTTTCTCACTGGATTATTAAAGCTCCAAACTCCCGACCTCCTCTAAAATGTCGGCTCCTCTCTGCAACTCTCGTCTCTCTCTGTCCTCAAAACTCTCTGTTTTCCTCTCTCTAATTGTTTCCTTCTGTCATTGTAATCACTTGGTCACACCTTCAATTTATAATGACCTCCACCGACACAATACAACTGCTCACCCATCCCGCCTCCATCACACAAAACCAAAAATTTTATTCCAAATATCAACTAGAGTCCCATCACATTATTACCTTAACTTCACTTTTTCATCTGATCCAACTAAGAACAATCCACACCACAAAATGTCTTGGCCAAGAATTTTGGCCAAAAAGGTCTTTCATTGGATCCCGCCACCCATCATCACAATTTCTTCTTCTTTTTCCCATTTTTGGCAGCCACCTTTCACCGTCTGACCACACTATATAAATATATATATAATAAAATCAAACCCATTATTACCTCCAGTGGGACCCGCAAATAACTATCATCATGATTTTCTTTTCTCTATTCCATTTCGGCAGCAGCTTCATTTAGCAATAAGACAAGATATATACACAAATGTAACCAATTTCAAGCCCATTAAATAATTTTAGTGGGTAAATCTTTAATAAAAATTAAACAATCAATTATGATCACTTAAAAATTATGAAATAAATTAAATTAAAATCTTAAAAAATCTGAATTGTCACAGTTAGTAAATATTATCATGGTTATAAGATAATTTTTTGAACCAAAATATTAATTTATAATTTTTTTTTCATTTAGTATATCATAATTTCACGACGAATTTTCACCTCTTGAATGTGCTTTATGATTTTAATGTTTATAAAGTATATTATTTATAATAAAACTTATTATACACAGTTTAAACTTCGTCGTACAATATATTGATGAAAAATTAATAAATCACTTAGATGCAAAAATACCACGACGAATTTTCATTTAGTATATCATACAAAAATACCTTCTTTTTCTTACAATATATTGATGAAAAATTAATAAATCACTTAGATACAAAAATACCTTCTTTTCATGTAATATATTCATGAAAAATTAAGAAATTAATTAAATTATTTTAAAATTTTCTACTTAAATTTTTATTTAAACAATTAATTTAAAAAATTAAAGGTATGCAAATTTAATGAAGAATATGTCATCGAATTAGTATAAAAAAATTTCATAATTTATTTCAATAAAAAATAGATTAAGTGTAATTCAATAAGAAAGAGAATTATGGTCATTTAATGAAATATAGTTAAGGCATTGGGACATTTTTTGACAAAATATGATAGTTCATAAAATACTATGCACAAAATATAATTCATGAGTTATTTTTAAATTCAAAAATAATTCAAGTCTTTTTTTTTTTTTTTTTTTTGTCCTTTACCCTATATATAATGCGAGTTGCATGGATAAATTTTTTATTGTTAAAATGTCAAATAATTGTATTTAGAAATCAAATTGAATTACAAATTTGAGTTTATTTTAAAAAACAAAATAACAAATTTGGTCAAGTTCGTCTCTACAATTTCAATTTATTAATTATGCAAATAATGATAGATGATTTTTAATTTTACTTTATAGATGAATTGATCGAAATTGTCATTGTCATTTTTCACGTTATTAAAGTAGTTCCCATTTTGAGAAGAATCCTATTCATTAATTACGTAGGTAATGATAGACGATTTTAAATTTTAAAACTGTTGCGAAGAATCCTGATTTAGTTTTTAATTGGCTACAAAATTTATTTTGTTTTTCAGTATGTATTTCATTCAATTAAAGAAGTAATTAAATTAAAAATATTATTATCAAAGGCTTTGTAGCCTAGAGATAACTTCCTTACTTTTCAAACTAGAAGTTCAACTGTGTTATTTATATTTAAATTTATTACTCTATTTTTTTTTTTCAAAAGTTAAAACAAATACATATACTTATTATTATCAAAGGCTCGTGTTATTTTCACTAACTTTAATATTGTAGTTATATAACTAATTATATAAAATTTAATGAAAATGTTTTATCATTTTCCTTGACCATTAAGGCAAACTTGTGACCTTGTTTGCTTTTTTTTCTCTAGTTTTCTAAAAATTTTGTTTTCTAGTTCTCTAAAATTTGACCTACATTTCAGATTCTACGGCATATTTGTAATTTGTAGCATTCTTGGAGCCATCTATTTTGTGACCTTATTTATTTATTTTTTTTTCTATAGTTCTTAATTTTCAAATAGATTTTCACTCTTCAATTATTTTGTGACCTTATTTGCTTTTTTTCTATAGTTCTTAATTTTAGAGATGCTAAGTGTTTGGATTTTCACCTTCCCATAGATCTGGCATCCATTGTTCATCCTGAACATCCAGAACCAATACAGTTTGGATATACCTTTCATTAGGTATCCATGGAATTTCCTTTTCCAAAACTTCCTTCATGGTTTTCTTCTGTTGTGAGCTACCCACCCCTTTATTTGGTGTGCGGAGCAAATCAGCAAGATGCTCCAAAGCTAGGTACTGTTCGTGTTACGTCCTGAATTTTCTTAATAAAATCTTCAATTTATTCAAATCAAAATACATCAGTACAGACCAAGATCTCAAGAAAATACACTAAATCATTTATTGATACTAAATCAATTTCCTCAAAATAAAAATAATACAACATCTCTAATTAATTAAGGCCCTGTTTGGCTGGGTTTTTTGTAGCCTCAAAACGGACTTCTAAGTCCAGAAAGCCCTTTTTCAAGTTTTTATGAGTGTTTGGTGAAGTTTATGAAATGAACTTTTAGAAAACCATAGTGGTTAACTTTAACAAAGGACTTATTATCAAAGCCCATTTGATATTTGGAAGCTCCTCAAACACAACCTAAATAAATCCTCAATACCAACTCTTCCACCTAAGCTTGTTACTATCAATCCACGTTCATCCTTGATACCTGAAACTGTGGGGGGTGAGACGGGAGAAGTTCTAATAATAAAAACCATAACAAGAATTTTAAAGGATTTCATGAAAATCAGTCTCATAAAATATAAATATGTTTTTAAACAAAATACATATATGTAATTTAAACAAAATAACATTAATAAAATATTTGAAATAAAAATTACTCCCAAACGATTCCAGGTATGGAAAACCCTACACATGCAAAATAAAGTAACCATCACCCGATTATCCAAGTTTGTCTATCCCCATGCTCTCGGCTCTCCACTTCTCTATGCTCATAAAATCTCGGCACTCTCCTGTATCTCCAAGTCTCTGTATTTTTCCTCAATATTTCTCCCTATCAATGTGCTCGCCAAAGTCCCAAAACAGTCACTTACAAAGAAAAATGCACCGACACTAAGTACAAATATCAATTTACTTTTGACCAAATATCCAAAGGAGTCCCACCGACCGTTTCCATCTTAACATCATATTAGATTCTATACATATCAGATGTCTAGATTAAAGGTATGAAAATCCCCACACTGCAAAATAAAGTAACCATCCCTGGATTATCGAAGTTTGTCTATCTCGATGCTCTTGGCTCTGCACTTCTCTATGCTCATAAAATCTCGGCACTTTCTCTGTATCTCTAAGTTCTCTGTATTTTTCCTCAATATTTCTCCCTATCAATGTGCTAACCAAAGTCCCAAAACAGTCATTTGTAAAGAAAAATGCACCGACACTAAGTACAAATATCAATTCACTTTTCACCATTTCCATCTTAACATCATATGGATTCCATACATATCAGATGCCCTCGTGAAGGACAAAGTTCATAGAATTTATGGTAACAAAAAAATATCTTCGTGGGTCCCGCCTACTTCATTAATTTTCTTTTTTTTTTTCCATTCTTTCTTTTTCTCCAAATTCTCGGCTGCCACCATTCACAAATGCAAGCCAAATATATATATATATAATATGTATATATATATACACAAATGTTAAAAAAACCCAAATCAACTGCTTTAAACATCATTTCTCAATGAACCCACACCAAACCATTTCCAATTTCATTTCCCAATTATTTCGGCCAGCCCATTTTTTCTCTCCACCATCAGATTACATAATATATATATATATATATATATATATATATATATATATGTATTCATAAAACAAAACCCATTAATCAAATCCAGTGAGACCCGCAGCACATTACAATTTTTCCTTTCCTTCTTCATTAATCTCGGCCCCTGCTTGCATCAACCAGACATATATATATATATATTATGTAACAAAATTTAAATAAACTATAAATCTCAAATTAAATGATCAATCTCCGATTGATACATTTACAATCATAAGTAAATAATTAATTATGATACAAAAATATAATAAAAAAATAATAATAATAATTTCAACCCTTAAAAATTCGAATTGTCACAGTTCGTCATCAAGTGATATAACCACTTTGGATTTGTTTTTGCCTTTGGCACGACCTGTTGTGATATTACCACGGATCTGCCCATTATGGGACTGACTCATGAACCCATTTTTTCCCTCCACCATCCCATTACATAATATACATATATAATATATATGTATTCATAAAACAGAACCCATTAATCAAATCCAGCGAGACCCGCAGCACATTACAATTTTTCCTTTCTTTCTTCATTAATCTCGCCCCTGCTTGCATCAACCAGACATACATATATATATATATATATATGATGTAACAAAATTTAAATAAATTATAAATCTCAAATTAAATGATCAATCTCGGATTGATACATTTACAATCATAGGGTAAAAAATTAATTATGATACAAAAATATAATAAAAAAAAATAATAATAATTTCAACTCTTAAAAATTCGGGTTGTCACAGTTCGTCATCAAGTGATATAACCACCTTGGCTTTGTTTTTGCCTTTGCCACGGCTTGTTGTGGTATTACCACGGCTCTGCCCATTATGGGGCTGACTCATGAACCCTGTAGAAATTCATGGGTTCAAAAGTCAGGTAAAGAGTTAGAACTGCCTTTAATATATTCAATTGAAAAATCAAAAGCAGATAAATCAACTTACCAACCAGCAAATATCTGTTTGGAAATTATATTCTTTAACATCTTTTTCCAGTACTTGTTTAGCAGCACTACAATCAATTCGTAACAAAAATTTTTGATTAACTAAATCATCTTGGAATTTGTAAATGCATTTAACTAAAGAAAGAATTTCTTTCTTAATAGTGGAATAATTTAATTGCGCATTTTTCCAAGTTCCTGAAGTGAAGCGAAAAAACTCCTCTGTTCCTGTTTCTGAGTTCTTTTGTTTAAGAATTCTACCATATCCAATGTTGGATGCATTTGTTTCAACAATTTTGAACCATGAAGAGTTTGCGAGAGCCAAGCAAGGAATTTGTTTAGCTCGAAGTTTAATCTTCTGGACTGCTTTGGTATGTTCTAAAGTCCAAGGGGAACTGAGCCTTGTATACAAAATTGCTGTATCCTGTATAAAATTCTTATAGTGATTATGAATATAATTCAAACTGCCAAGAAATCTTTGAAGTTGAGTTTTATCTTTAATTTCATCAAGAAATTTAAAAGCAAACTCAATACTGCGGTCAATGGGTTTAATTTTCCCATCACAAATTTCATGACCAAGATATTTAACTTGAGTGAGGAAATTTTTTAGTTTAGAAGCAGAAATTGCTAAACCACTTCTGTAAATAACATCTTTAGAAAATTCAGTATAAAAATTAAAAATGTCATTCAAAATATGTTGAAATTCTGAAGAGGCATTCTTAAGACCAAATGGCATTATTGTCCATTCATACTTTTCAAAGGGTAGACAAAAAAACAATCTTATACCTATCTTTTTCTGCCATCTGTGCCTGTAGTATCCTAATTTAAGATCAAATTTAAAAACATATTACAACATATTGTAATATATCTGTACCTAGTAGGGTACTGTAAAATCAAAGACTTTGAAAAAAATTCTTTGTCATCTTTTATTGGCACAACATAAGAGAATCTCTACTGTTTCGGTTTATTGGCACAACGTAAGAGAATTTCTACTGTTTAGGAAGTTTCATCTTTTCTGCTAAATAGAGGGAGAGAGAGTCCCAGTAATCTCCAGCAGAGGGGCCCTCAATCGGATCTATTTTGTGACCTTATTTGCTTTTTTTTTTCTATAGTAAACTTTCAAGTAGATTTTCACTCTTCAACTATTTTGTGACCTTTAACTAAAAAAAAAAAAAAAAACTATTTTGTGACCTTGTTTGCTTTTTTTTCGCTATAAAAAAGGAGAGGTAGAGAAAGACGGTAACTAAATATTGTAGAGAGAGAGAGAAGCAGGAGAGAGATGAAGCCGGGCAATATAAGCGCATTGAACCAAGCTGTGGTAGGAGAGGCCCACCAGAGCACCGAAAAGCAGAGCGTTGGTGTTGGTGGCGTTGGCGGCGTCGGTGGTTATATCCACTCTGGAATGTGCAAGCAGGTAAGTTTTTCTCTCCTTCAATCGGATCTATTTTGTGACCTTATTTGCTTTTTTTTTTCTATAGTAAACTTTCAAGTAGATTTTCACTCTTCAACTATTTTGTGACCTTTAACTAAAAAAAAAAAAAAAAAACTATTTTGTGACCTTGTTTGCTTTTTTTTCGCTATAAAAAAGGAGAGGTAGAGAAAGACGGTAACTAAATATTGTAGAGAGAGAGAGAAGCAGGAGAGAGATGAAGCCGGGCAATATAAGCGCATTGAACCAAGCTGTGGTAGGAGAGGCCCACCAGAGCACCGAAAAGCAGAGCGTTGGTGTTGGTGGCGTTGGCGGCGTCGGTGGTTATATCCACTCTGGAATGTGCAAGCAGGTAAGTTTTTCTCTCCTTCAGTTCTTCCTCTCTCTTCTTCTCTCCAAGCACCGCCGCAAGCCCACACCATCTTCGCCCTCGCCGGTCTGCCATCGGCACCGCCGGTCAGATTATTCACGGCCGAGCACTCCACATCCGATTTGTCCTCAGCCGAGTCGTCCTCGCCACAGCCCGAAGTCAGCCCGTCACCGCCGTTGTCAGTCAGTCGCGCCCATCGCGGCCGCTATCATCCGAAGCCGAGCCCTCCACCGGCTAGCTCACCGCCGACTGGCTCTATCACGGCCGAGCCCTCGATCTCAAAGCCCTCTGCTGGATCTCTCTCGTCTCCACCTCGATTCGCCGCCGTAAACTCTCAGCTCCGGAGCCTTCGCTGCCGACTGATATATATCGGCCACCGTTGAAGGAAACACCAGGAAACCCCATCGTCTCCGGGATCCGGCTCCACCTTGGCCGGATTCGAGGGATTCAGAGCTTGTGCGGCCGTCGCGATCTGTCGCCATCGCCAACGGCGATCTGTTCTCTCGCACCCTCGCCGCTTCAACTCTCTGCTCAGTCGGCGACCCGCCATCCAGTCACCGGATCTCTCCGGGCGGATCTGTCTCTAGTAACTTTCATTTTCGCCATAGAACCACCATCTCCGGTGGGAGTTCCACTGTGGGCAGAACAGAGAGTGTACACACATAGACTTCTCCTCACTTAGTGGTGGTCTCCATGGCAGGAATCCATGGATTCTGGTAAGAGAAGTCATAGGCTTCACATGCTAATTAATCCCATTAATTTGATTGCTTTCTAGCTTTTGATCTTAAATTGATTCTTATTTTGATGAAAGCTGTGTTTTTTTGTAGGCTAATTATGGTGAAAGCTCTTCCTCAAGTCGAGATGGCACTATGCAACTCCCACAAGTAAGACGAACTTAGTAAATGTTTATAATTTGCATGTATCGATCCAACACTAGTCTTCTTAATTCATCTGCTGCCAATTAATTTCTACTCTTATTTAGCATGAAATATATGTGTTGTCTTTTTGTAGGGTGAGATTGATAAAAGCTTACCAAATGATGATGAAACGCATGGCAAGTTCGGAATCGGAACACCACCACCTGGGCAGCACTCGATAAGTAGGGAACTTCTTGTATTGGATATCGAGCAGCAGGGGTTGCTTACTTCAAGCCAAATGGATCGGAAATGGCGTTGGGGTTGCTTACTCGAGGGCACCGATCCAAATGATGGTCAGATGAAGTTGGGGAAGATATTCCTTGCGATGATTGGTCAAGCGATTGTTTCTCTCATGACCTACACTCAGAATGGGACCTCCTCTTACTTGGCTAAAACTAAGTGGGCTTCCTACTTTGTTAAAGCAGCCATTGCAGTTGGATTCATTGTTATTCTGATTGCTTTTTTTCTCCATCGTAAGAAGAAATTAGTGGCAGCTGATATCTTTCAGATAATAGGAATCATTGCTGCGGTATGTGCCTTTATTGTTGCGCTGGGAACCTCGTTCATTCCGGCCTAGATTCATTGGGGGGCTTTTCACCTTATAAGCATTCTACGATTTTTCGTTTGTTGTTTCTAAATATTGCAAATCTCTCATGTGTTTTTTAAGTAACACTCCATTCCATGTGAGTGGGGAGGTGACCTTGCTCGCCTCCCACGTTAATAATCTTCTTGTTTTTTTGTTTTTGTGTGTTAGATCTGCTCTTATTTGGTTTGTTTCTGGTTTAATAATAGGGTGGATCTGTTTTTTTTTGGGTCTGTTTTTTTGTTGGTCTATTTTTGTTTTCCGTGGTTGATATTGTACGGAAGTCTCTTGTGGATGAAGTTCTGGAGTTGTTGTCTTGACTTTTGGTCATTGGTCATTCTTGTTTCTGCTCCTATCTCCAGGTGGTTTTCGTTCTAGAGTTAAATCTGGAGCTTATTTTTTATTTTATTATTCAGTTTCATGATTTGTATGTCTTTATTGGCTTAGTTTATGTCTCTGTAATGCCACTTTGATTTCGCCTTCGCGCCTTAAAAAAAAATAATATCTCTAATGTGTTTATCTTTCAAAAATTCTCTCATGAGTATAATTGTATAAAAGCCTACACGCAAAAACGCGTTGAATTTCTGGCTCAATAATGCTCAGGGGTGTGTAATAATGCCGAGGGATGTAAGTAAACTTTTGTTACATCTACAAAACTCGTGAGATAGAGGGAAAGTGTGAGAGAGAGACAACCAAATGTACCATCTCTTTCTTTGGATAAGAATGTAACATTGAGTTTTGTTGCTTGGGTAAGTTATTTTTTATTTTTATTATTTTTTTTAAGGTTAAATTTTAATTATATATATATATATATGTATTGAAATAATTACAAAGAAAAACTATATATGAGTAGACTTAGTACCTTGAATAACAAAATAGTTTAATTTTAAAGTTTATTTTTCAATTTGATTGAATTAAACAAAATAATTATATATTCATCAATAATAATTATTAAGGTCTAAAATACCCTCCAAACTTATATTCTAAAATATCAAAATATTCTTCGAATTATATAATTTTAAAATACCAAAAGTCAATTAAGAAACTATCAAATCGATAGATCCTGTGTTTGGAAGGAGCTTTGAAGGAGCGTGAGTGAAGAAAATCTATAAAGAAAATCAAATTCATTGCAACAAGCATGACAAACAATTAGGGAGTATCATACAAATCTAAATTTATTTTACACGCATTTTTTTTCTCTATATGTACTATTTACATGTTTATTTCCTTTTTATCGGTGGAATAAATTTTTTTTGTTCTAAAGCAAGAAAGAAAGACGCTTTGTTTATAAATATGACAATTTAAGATGTATTTATAAATATGCAAATGAATTGTTTGATTAAATGCCCAATTGAAAAAACATAACACTCTTTGAAGACACAGAACACTATTTTCTGATCAAGTTTAGATTACTGAAGACTAGCATTGCCAAGTCATCTGAGCATATTTTAGTCCGACTCAGACGTGGCATTGCCACGTCATCTCCTCTATTTATGCGAAGAAACCCCTCTTTCTTCAATTAGATATGGTCTGATTTTTGCATTTTTTTTTTCTTCTCTCTTCAATAGTAAATTTTGGAATCAACCCTAGATGTTTAGGGTTTTCAAATAAATTTTCACTCTTCAATGAGACTCTCTCTCTCTCTTCAATTAGATCAGTGTAATTTCAAAATTTTCTTATGGGATTGTAGGTGCAAATAATTTGTTTAACTAAAAAGCTAAAAGAATAAATACAACTCACTCAAAATAAAAGAATAATTAACAAGAATAATTCAGAAAAAAGCTTGTAATGCTCAATGCCCTTTATTGGAGGTCTATGCCTCTATTTATATACAAAAAGATAATGGAATTATGGTTGGACTCGCCCTATTTGTCCTCCAATTCATTCCATATATAATTCTTTACCTACAGAGTTCTTTCCTTTTGTAGTTCTTTCCATGCAAGTCTTTTTCTATGCAGAACTTCCTCATATGAAGAATCCTTAAGGAAAACGCCTTTGATTAATTTGAACTGGACTTGAATTAGGATATGATTGGGCCGACCCACGAATCAAGAGGTTAATGTGAATAACCTTGGGTCGATGGCAACTTTAGTTGGGCTTAGCCGAGATCGGGTTTTGATGGACTAATTTGGAGATCAATTGGGATTCTGATTTACTTTAATGATGTGACTGATTCTTATTGGAGGGAAGATTTTTCCCTTCATACTTTGCCCCCAATTCCCTCCTAAATTGAACTACGGCTCCTAGTTATAAGGGAATTGATTTTGCACGGTTGCCAATTTTTACAAGAGGCGATTTAAGAAGTGACCATTGACATTCTGACCAAGGGAATCCTTCAAAGCTTGCTCTTGCCTTCACTGCGTTCATTGCTTCGTCGTGATATCAGGTTAATTCTTCATCTATCTTGTTCACCATTGATTCCGTAATGGAAGAGTTCGAGATCCCCAAGGGGGTGGACATTGTTGAATACCCAAAAATTGCTGATTTTAGTTCAAGTGAGGGCATTGGAGAGAATGAATTACTTTTGTCCGTCAGCCATCTTCATGCTCTTCGTTTTCCCCTTCACCCCTTTTATCACCTAGTCTTCAACAAGTTTGGTATTGCCCCTCTTCAAGTAAACCCTAACTTTTTTCGAATAGTTTCAGCTCTTCTTGTTCGTCGAAGGCTAGAGAATCTTGATTTGACTCTTACTGACCTATTGATTACTTATACTATTTCGAGATACCAGACCGAGCTTGGCCGCTATTACTTTACTTCCTCTCTTCAACAGAGGATATGTACAGATCTCCCCTCTTCCAAGAAGAGATAGAAAGAGAGAATGATTATCGTTAAGGGAAATTGGTCTATGTCTCAATCGAAAAAACTTCCTATTCCCCGCAAATTTGGGATATTAGGTATAGAAGATTTACCTTCTCTCCATAAAAAATGCTCTGGTTGCTTCCCATGTCAAGTTTTATTGTTTTGTCATACGTACGAATTTCTTGGTGTTTTTTCAGCAACGTTCCCCTCTTTTGTAGCTAAGAAAAGGCTTGCTTTCCTCGAGGAACAAGTTTGGAACGACCCCCCTTCTGCAGAGGACCTTTTTCTTCATCCAACTTTAAAGAACTTGCTTATAGTGTTTCAACTGTTGATCTTATGGATTTGTCACTCCCTTCCTTCGATAGCTTTCCTCTAACTGAAGAGGAAAAGAAGAAGGCTAAAACTACCAAGAAGAGAGCAGCAGAGGCTCAGCCCCTTGCAGTTATTCGTTCTACCGAACACGAAAAGGAAGTTAAAGAACTTCCTTTGAAGAAGAAACTTAAATTAAACCCTTTTTCCACCTGCAAGAACAATTAACCTATCAAAGAGTAAAGGGAAGAAAGCTGACGAAGCCGACCCTAAGGAAGAGGTTAGGGCTTTTGTCCTAGCAGAAGCTGGAGAGGCTTGGAGGTTCACTTTCTCTAGGGCTGACAAATCAGTTCTCCATTCTGGAGATTTTGTAGTCATTGATCCATCTGCTGCATTGGCAGTTGCTCGTGGGATGTGGCTGCCCAAAGATGAGGAAATCATAGGCAACATGAGGCTAGAACAACTGCTTCCTTCTGCCCTAGTTTGTGCCATGGAGGTTTGTCCTCTTTCTTTATACATTATTCTCTTATTTTCCCTTTTGCTTTGCTCACCCCATTATTAATTATATAGAGTATGTATCATACCATGGCCTTGTGTGCAACTGCTGAAGCTCAGTCAATTTTCATCTGGAAATTAGAAAATGACCTAGTTGCTGCTGAGAAGAAGCTCTCCCATGCACTCATAGATGTAAAGATGGCTTATGACGCGAGGGATGTATACAAGGGACGCCTTGCATCCGCTGAAGCTAAGCTGAAGGAATTGGAAACTGAGAACTTTCGATGGAGGGATGCAGTTAACACTTGCACAACTGCTAGAAAACAAATGCAAGATCGTTATTTCTCCTTGGTGTGCTTGTCTAGTGCGAGGGCATTTCGCTTCGGCTTTGCTTAAGGCTCAGGCAATAAATCAAAGGATCCAGACGCTTTTGACGCAAACATGGAGGTGTCATTTCCCTATACTAAGGGTCCAAAGGCCCAAGAAGCTGAGGTTTTATTCGTTGAGATGGTGAAGTCTCACTAAGGGAATCCTCCACCTTCAAGCTCCTCAGTTCCTCCAGTTACAGCTTCTAGCCCAAACGTGGTTGATGCTTTCGATTTTGCTCCTTTTGATCCCAAAATGAAGTGAATTTATATAATATTTGTCTTGAACTGGTGTATTTTGTTCTGTAAATAATGGTAACTTTAACTCTTTCTATTTGATACATCTATCCTGAAGAGTTTCCATATTTTTTAGTATCTCAAGGTTGCATGTTTTCCTGAGTAGTTTTCTATACCTTTGAGAAAAGTTTGTTCTTTTTGGGACTTTCGGACTTGTTATGGTTCAAAGATATAAAAAATGAAAGATAACAAGAAGAGAGTTCCCTTGACCATCAAGTCACAAACTAGAGATTGTTATTTCACTAAGTGATTTTCTTATTAAGGGAACCCTTCTTGTTGAATATCATTTTCTGATATAACTATATCAATGTTTTCTTGTTCTTGTATTTTTTTGATGTGGGACAAACTTTTAATGGGCCTAGCATTGTTAGCCAAGCACTGGGGCCTGAGAGTGGGACATCCATAAAAAATATCTGCCCCCATTTGGGTTTAGACCCGTTTGTATACCTTCAGACCCTTGAGGTCCGAGGTGTTAAGTTCCTCGGCAATTTTATATGCCTTAAAGGAAAATTTTAATGTCTTCGGGCTCTTGGGGTCTAAAGCGTGGGGTTCCACGGCAATAGCGTATACCTTAGGGAAATTATTTAATACCTTTGGACTCTTGAGATCTGAAGCAAGAAGTTCCTTGGTGATGAAATATGCCTTAGAGGAATACTTTGATGACTCCGGGCTCTTAGTGTACGAAGTATAAAGTTCCTCAATAATAGTGTATGCCTTATAGGATTTTTATCTAATACCTTCGGACTCATGAGATCCGGGGCAAAAGGTTCCTTGGCGATGGGAAACGCCTTAGAGGAATTACTTAATATCTTCGGATTATTGAGATCCAAGGCTTGAAGTTCCTGGTCAATGGGATATGCTTTAAAGGAATATTTTAATGACTTTTGACTCTTGGGGTCCGAAGCATAGAGTTCCTCGGTAATAGCGTATGCCTTAGAGGAATATTTTGAGGACTTCGGACTCTTAGGGTTCGAAGCATAGAGTTCCTCGGCAATAGCGTATACCTTAGAGGAATATTTTGATGCCTTCGGACTCTTGGGGTCCGAAGCATGTATTTTATCGATATCTTCGGATTTTTGTGGTCCAGAGTATGGACTTCCTTAGCAATGATATATGCCTTAGAGAAATTTATTGATGTCTTCAGACTCTTGGGGTCCAAAACCTTTAAAAGAGGAATAAGCCAAAAAAAAGAGTCACAGAGACTATGTAACATTCCATACATGTGATTGGAAGTCTTGTCGTCTCTGAGACTCGTTTTATGGCATTTATTGACAATATGATACGGTTATATTAACTATGCACTCTTTTTATTTTTAGTCGATGTGGGACAAAAATAAAGTTAAATTTTTGGGCAGAAATCCTAGGATTAAAAAGAGAATTATTGCAAAGAGTGCTCACTGGTACTAGGGCTTTAAACACAACTTATGTTGGGCCGCTTTTGTTACCAGTAGGCCCACTTTGCAATACAGTTTAAATACTTTAATTTTCCTGATATAAAGGAATGTTTAAAGTTACTTTTTACCAATGTGGGACAAAAATAGAGAAAATATTTAAAATATAAAATATTTTCTTTCTCGTAATATCAATAGTAGGGTATATGTTTTGTCCCCTATGACGAAAAAGGAAATATTAACAAATAGCTCCCATATCGACTAAGAAGAAGCAACTAACATATTTGTAGGGATGAAACTTTCATAAGGAAGATCGTTAAATACACGGTACTATAACTCGTTGTGTATCCAACGCTCTTCATTATTTTTTTAAATATTACTACATCATAAATTAACAAAAAGAGCCTGTAAAAAGATGTAGTAAATAAGAGATACTTCATTACGTGG
Source organism: Cornus florida (assembly GCF_030987335.1). NCBI lineage: Eukaryota > Viridiplantae > Streptophyta > Magnoliopsida > Cornales > Cornaceae > Cornus > Cornus florida. The sequence continues at coordinate 31,285,170 of NW_026775572.1, forward strand.
GCCACAAACAGCTTTATTGTATAAAGAAACATATAAAAATTGACGAAACTGTCTAATGGTAGTACCTTTTGAGGTGTATTGCATTCCATGGGCGTGCAATCACTCGCCCATTAGCTTTAGTTAGCCTGTAAACACCTTTTCCTACTACTTCCATAACTCGGTAGGGCCCAATCCAATTTGGTTGCAACTTTTTTACATGTACTATCTCCTGCTTCAGCACCCAATCTCCTACTACAAAGCTTCTGAACCTAATTCGCTTGTTGTAATTGTTTTGCAACTGCTGTTGATATGAAGCGAGGTGAATTGCCGCAGCGTTCCTCTTTTCTTCCAAGAGGTCAAGGCTGTGTGCAAGCTGCTCATCATTATTCCCGTTGAGTAACAGATGTGTTCGAAGAGTTGGGATTGCTGATTCTGTTGGGATGACAGCTTCGGATCCATAAGCCATTGTAAAGGGACTCTCCCCCGTTGGCCTTCGTGGAGTTGTTCGATAAGCCCAGAGCATGCTGGGACGATTCTCGTACCATTTAGACTTGACCTTTTCCAGTTTCTTTTTTAGACAGTCGAAGCTCGTTCGATTAGTTATCTCTGCCTGCCCATTCCCCTGAGGATGGCTTACAGCAGCCAACTTCTGTCTGATTCTATGCTCGGCAAAGAACTTTCTTGTGCCCATGTTATCCAGATTCTTTCCGTTGTCCATCATTATGACCTTCGATACTCCAAACTGACAGATTATATTGTTCCACAGAAAGCTTTTCACTTGCTTGTAAGTCACACTTGAATAAGCCTTTGCTTCTACCCATTTTGTGAAATAATCCGTAGCCAATAATACGTATTCCTTTTGCTCCAGAGCTTTAGGTAGAGAACCTACCATATCTATTCCCCACTGATCGAATGGCTATGGATTTGCCATTGTATGCAGATCCCCAGCCGGTTGATGTTTCATTGGGCCATAGCGTTGACATTTGTCACATCTCCGGGCATACTACTCGGCATTTCTAGCCAAGTATGGCTAAAAATATCCTTGAGTTAAAACTTTATGGGCGAGGGCTCTTCCGCCAAAGTGGTTGTCACAATCTCTATCATGTACCTGTTTTAATACCTCGAAGGACTCCGTGGGAGTTAAACACCTCAAATACGGGCCTCAGAATGACTTTTAGTATAACTGATTATTAATGATGGACTACTTGGCTGCCGCAAACCTTACTTTTCTGGCCTCATCCTTTTGATCCAGAAGGATTCCGTTTTTGAGATAACTTTCTAATGGATCCATCCAGCTCGGCTCTCTTGGAATATCTGGGGTTACCATTACCGGCAGCTGAGGACCTAACCTAGGTTCTTCCAAGGTGTCAATAGGCACGATTCGTATTAAATCTTCATCCAAGGAGGAAGCCGTTGCAGCTAGTTTGTCTACTTCAGAATTCTTTTCTCTTGGTACTTGGTGAAATTCGATTTGATCAAATCCACGCGTAGCACTTTCGATAGCCTCCTTGTACGCCTTCATTCTTTCTTCCTTTGGTTGATACTTTCCTGTTACTTAATTCACAATGAGTTGTGAGTCATTAAAAACTTTTAAACAGTTTACCTGGAGTTGGCCTACCAGCCGAAGTCCAGCTAATAAGGCTTCATACTCAGCTTCATTGTTGGTAGCAGGAAAATCCAAACGGATTGGCTGTTGTAACTTCATTCCTTCTAGAGTTATGATGATGATCCCTGCCCCTGCACTAGCCAAGTTTGAGGAACCATCAACATGGAGTTCCCACTATGGTTTTGGGAGTTCTAGCTCTTTAGGCTTATCCTCATACTCCAGGAGGAAATCGGCCATGGCTTATCCTTTGTGTGACACCTTTGGCTCATAAGTTATGTCAAAAGAACTAAGCTCGATTGCCCATTTTGTAATTCTTCCTGACAGATCTGGCTTAGAGAGGATAGCTCGCATAGGTTAATTTATGAAGACCACTATGCGATGAGATTCGAAGTAGTGTTAAAGCTTTCGCTTTGCATATACCAAGGCTAGTATGATATTTTCTGCCTTGCTATATCTTGTTTTTGTATCAATCATTGTCTTGCTTGTGTAAAAGACTGGATGCTGGTTTCCCCCTTCTTCTCGGATTAAAACTGCACTTGCGGCTGTGTCAGAAATTGCTAAATACATGATGAGGACTTTGTCAGGCTTCGGGGCACACAAAATAGGGGGTTTAGTCATGTAATACTTTAGTCTAGCAAGAGCTTCTTGCTGCTGAGGTCCCCATATGTCTTTGTTCTTTGAGTGTATAGCATCAAAGAAAGGTTTGCACTTATCAGACAACCGGGATATGAAGCGACTGAGAGCTGCTATTCTGCCGGTTAGGATCTGCACTTCTCTGCGAGTTTTCGGCTCCTGATTTTGTACTAATGCTTGGGCCTGTGCCGGGCTTTACTTTATCCCCCTTTTGTTAACAATGTGGTCGAGGAATTGTCCTGAAAAAACTACAAAGAAGCATTTGGAGGGATTCAACCTCATATTATATTTTCTCAGAGTGTCGAAGACTTCTTGGAAGTGCTTGGGGTGATCTTCCTTCTTCTCACTTTTGACCACCATGTCGTCGATATAAGCCTCGACAGTTTTACCCAGCATCTCATCAAAGATCTTATTGACGAGGCACTGGTAAGTTGCCCTGGCGTTCTTAAGTCCGAAGGGCATTACCCTGTAATAATAAGTTCCCTTTTCTGTGATGAATGATGTTTTTTCTTCATCATTTGGATTCATGGGAATTTGATTGTATCTGAAGCATACATCAAGGAATGCTAATCTCTCATAGCCTGTGGTAATGTCCACTATTTAATCTATCTTTGGTAGCGGGAAACTATCTTTGGGAAAAGCCTTGTTTAGATTGGTGAAATCTATACATACCCTCCGCTTTCCATTCTTCTTTTGGACCACAACTACATTTTAAAGCCACTGTGGATAACACACTTCCCTGATGAAGCCCGCTTGAAACAACTTGTCAACCTCTTCAGCAATGATTCGGTTTATCTCTAGAGCGAACGTCTTATGTTTTTGTTTAACTGGTTTGTATAAAGGGTTCACTTTTAGATTATGACATGATACCGAAGGGTTGATCCCTGCCATATCCAAATAGATCCAAGCGAACGTATCTGCATTTCTTCGGATAACATCTATTAACACCTCCCTCTCTTCAGCTAAGGGTAAAGAACCCATATAAGTGACTTTCTGTTAATTACTGAGGATAACTTCTACAGATTCCTTGGTGGGCTTTGTTGTTTCTGCCTCTGTTTCTGCTTCCGAATACTCGGGCAGAGGGCTTTGTAATTACTATTTAACAACACCTTCAGGGGCTATATCTGATTTGGATATCTTAACTTATTTCTTTGCTTCCTTCAGTGTCAACATGTAACACTCTTTTGCAGCAACTTGATCTCCCCAAAGGTTAATGACTTCTTTTCTATATGGAGATAAGCATCGCATCACCTGATATAGAGTAGATGGCACTCCATTCATTCAGTGAATCCAACCTCTTCCCATGATGAGATTGTAGGAAAGATGAATTTCTGTCAGAACAAAGTTTTCTTTCAGTGTCCTTTTTGCAGCAGTGACTGACAGATCGATTACCCCAATAGGATCCACTTTCGTTCCATCAAACCCCATCAAGGGACTGGATGTAGCTCGAATTGACGATGCTGGGATCTCTAATTGCTCAAAGGTTACCTTAGTTATAATATTGACACTACTGCTAGGGTCTATCAGGACCCTTTTAATCATGCAGTTGGCTACCAGAAGACTAATAACGAGTGGATCTTCATGGGGAAGCTGAACTCTGGATAAATCTTCATCTCCGAATCCAATATTGATACTACCCGAAGTAATGGTATTTATCGAGGATAACTTCCTTAGCTTGTGGACGGCCCTCAGTTTGGAGCGATACACTTCTTCTGACTCTTGGTCTTCCTCCGACTTTCCATAGATTGCATGAATGACCTTTATTTGATTACCTTCTACCTTCCAAGGATTAACTTCCCTCGGCATTATATGCTCCTTTGGCCCGAGATAATCTGCTAGGTCTCATTTGGCTATTGTGTTTTCTATCTGTTGCCGAAGGGATCTGCAGTCATTGGTTGTATTCCCATAATCCCTGTGGTATGCGCAATGTTTGCTTTTATCCCTCTACTCTAGGGGTTACCGCATTGGCTGAGGGACTGTGAATCTTACTTAGTTTTCCTGAAATAATCGAGCCAGTGTATTACGGAGAGGTGTTACTCTCTCCTCCGTCTTCTGTCTTTTCTCGAGTATTTGAGCAACTGATGCTGAAGCATACTGCTTTCTTTGAATTTTTGAACTTGAAGTTTTTTCCTGAGGCTTATTTTCTACCGTGATGAGGGTGACATGTTGTGCTTGATGGGCTACATTCTCTTCAAGTTGAATGTAAATTTGTGCCCTGGCATTAAGAGTTTGCATATCTGGATGGGAGTATTTGACTAAAGAGGTATGAAACTAAGTCCCTTGGATCATACCGATCTTGAATGCTACCACAGCCGTCTTAGGATGACAATCTGCTATCTCCGAAGCCTCCATGTTGTATCTAGACAGGAAATCCTGTAACACTTTTCCTCTCTTCTGTCTGATAATGAAGAGACTAGCAATAGTCTTTCTCTACTTTTTATTGCCGCAGTATTTTTCTAGGAACATAGCGCACAAAGTTTCGTAGTTCGGGATAGACTTGTGTGGCCTATTCTTGAACAATTCTAGTGCAACTCTTGTTAAACTAATTGGGAAAACTTTGCACATGAAAGCATCGTTGTGGTTTGATAAGTGCTTAAATGTTGCACATTTCAGCACCTAAACTAGGGTATTTTAGTCATTGCATCTATCGTGGTTATCTAGAGCCATCTTCTAAGAGTAATGATCGAGGTGACGAGAAGGATCTCCAGTACCATCGAACTGAGTGAAGGTCGACACGGTGAACTTTTTAAGTCTGTCGATGTAATATATCTGATCAGTGAATAGAGTCTTCACCAGATATGCCTTATGCTCTTGGGCCATCTCGACGGGTGTTTGAACCCTCAAGAGCTTCTTCTCATCAAAGATCTCCTGGACACCATCTTGAACGCCATTTGTCCACACTGTGAGTTTGCAACTGGATTCAGCATGTTCATCTTGCGTGTAATGAGGGTGGTTGTCTGAAGCTACTACCTTGTTTCTTATCCTCTACTCCTGCCGACTCTCGTTGGCTTAAACTTTGTTAACAAGAGGAATATTGTGGTTGGGGGAAGCTCCTGCTATATTGACTGGTGGTGGCTGTGGTGCTATCTGCGCCATGGCCATCAGCTGCGGCTGTGGCTCCTCTAATTGACATCCCGAATCGTAATAGCATAAAAGATTTCAATTCACTTGTGGGAATATATTTCTATACGTTTCCCACAGATGGCGCCAAAATGTAGGTGCAAATAATTCATTTAACTAAAAAGCCAAAATAATAAATACAACTCACTCAAAATAAAAGAACAATTAACAAGAATAATTCAAAGAAAAGCTTATAATGCTTGATGCCCTTTATTGGAGGTCTATGCGTCTATTTATATACAAAAAGATGATGGAATTATGGTAGGACTCACCCTGCATGTCCTCCAATTCATTCCTTATATAATTCTTTACCTACATAGTTCATTCCTTTTGTAATTCTTTCCATGCAAGTCTTTTTCTATGCAGAACATCCTTATATGAAGAATCCTTAAGTAAAAAGACTTTGACTAATTTGAACTGGACTGGAATTAGGATGTGACTAGGTCGGCCCACGAATCAAGAGGTTAATGTGAATAACCTTGCGTCAATGGCAACTTTAATTGGGCTTAGCCGAGATAGGGTTTTGATGGGCTGATTTGGAGATCAATTGGGATTCTGATTTACTTTAATGATGTTGCTGATTCTTATTGGAGGGGAGATTTTTCCCTCTACAGGACCATACTGGGTATAGATAATTGACCCAAGAACCAAAATTTTAGTTTATCCTTTTTTTTTTTTTTGGCAAGCAAATCATTGTAGATAAAAAGATAAAGCTTAAGCCACTGTACAAGAGATATAAGGAAGATGACAAAGACAAGCCAATTAAAGTTTGTATAATAATCCTCTGGACATGGCGGTCGCTCCCTCATCAACGTGGTTGTTCAGAAAAGTTATCAAAACCAGAAACAACAATAATGACAATCAAGTGAAGAAAGAAGGCTAGAACGAGAGGGAAGAGAGAGAGACGATGAAGATAGAGAGGGACACAAAACAAAGAAGAAGAAGATAGAGGGAATGGAACAGATCTCATACCTGAATATGTAAACTATGCAAGGACCATCTATGAAGGTTTGGATCGAGTTCTTTTTCAATACTATCCAGTTCGGGACTGCAATCTAATTTTGGAATTTTGTTGTTATTGGCAGATGATCTCAGGGATGTTGTTGTTGATGTCAATTACCTGAATGTCGGAGGTGCTGTGTCTGATTATCAAATTTTCATTTGCTAATGTCCTCCTGAAGGTAACTATAACTCAATTTACTTGAAGCCATCTCAAATTCAATGATGTAAAACCGATGGTGTTCATATGATGTCCTTTATTATCAGCCACATCGATCCTCATCTTGTCCAGAATGCAATCAGTGTTTATCGGTGCAAGACCAATTATCTAATGCACTGCATGTATTCACGGCGGCTCGAAATTCCCTACTGTGTCGATGTCAAGATCCAAGGTCCAGGAACAAACTATCTCGTTTTTTCATCGAATATGCTTACCTTTTACCAGCAATTGCTGCTATAACACTGTTTTTTTCTTGGTGTTTTCCTTTATATACACACAAATGGATGACCATGTAAAAACAAAGGTCATGTGGGTAGGTGGGTCGTTTGTTGGTGTATTTGAAATACTGAATTGTGAAGCTCTCTGCTTATAAAATTTCTATTAATTGTATAAATGAATGTCCAATTTTGACATTATTTTTGGATGATTTACCCATGTTTTAAATTACATATGTTCTCAGGCAATTTTTTAACTACATAGACATTCTGAAGGCTATATTTCTAGAATTATTTGGGAAAAAAAAAAATACCCATCAAAGTTCTCAAACACCCAATAATTCTTCAATCTACCATGTATTATATATGCAGCACAACAATAGCAAGAAATTTAATGTCAAACCAAGAAAATACACATTGAATCTGCATAATATCAAAAACCATCCATTACTTATTTACTAATGATATGTAATTCGCAAATTCAAATCAATTCATTAGAACAATATGAAAAATTTAGGCCACAAACTCTCAATGAATACCTATACATAACTACTAATTTGGTAACAAAGGAAACAGAACTTTAGACAATGCATTACAGTTCTTGTTGAAAGTTTGTGCGCAACAAAAAGGTTGTGGAATATATAATATGGATAGATAACCTAGAGGATGGTAAATATATTTAACTTGCTCTTTTATTCAATTTTTACTTATTTTAATTTTACCAAAATAAAACTAAAATTAAACCACAAAGCAAAAATAAAGTGCAAGTAAAGTAAATAGAGTTTGAGTTATGACACCAAGATTTTATTGAGGAAACCCCAATTGGTATAATATACCAATTGTAACAGGAAAAACCTTGTTGGACTCCACAGTCCTGAGATAAACGATCCACTACGTTTGAAGCAAAGTATACCGAACTTTGACTTAGTCTCATACCCTATCGTTCTACCAAAAACCAATTGCTGACAATCCATGGCTTTGCGACTCCCCCGTCCAACAGCTTTCGACCTCAGGCGTACTCTTGATCTCTATAGAAGAGTTGCAGGTAGATCAGACAACACTCCACGAATGCTCTGACCCCTTCAAAGTGTGATTGTTTCACTCCTTTTCTTCTAGATCTGAATTCGATGAAGAATGAATGAATTCTGCTTTTTCGGAATTTCTGAATCTTCAATTATGCTTCAATTCCGATGAGATAGAGAACAACACTCCTAAATCACTCTTGTGTTTATATGTGTGCTCTCAAAAATAAAATCAGAAAAATCAAATTGATTTTCTGAATAAAAATATCTCTCAAAGATGGCATTCAATAAGATCTGAATTTTGTATGCAAAAGTCGTTAACTTATGTGTATGACAAGGTTTATATAGAGTTTAGAAAGTCCTAATCCCTCAGAAAATATGATAAATTTCGTGCATATGATTTGGTACAGTTCTAAACCAAATAGGAAAGAAATCTGAAACAGGAAACTAAACTTTCCATAGGCTATCAGGACTCTTGAACCTGTTCAAAGAATTGGGAACCAGTTCAAGGATGGCAGAATGTATTTCGGGGCCAATGTTGAACTCTTGAACCTGTTCAAAGAATTGGGAATAGGTTCAAGGATGACAGAATGATTTCTAAGCCAAATTCAAATGGCTTGAACTTGAACCTGTTCCAAGAATCATGAATAGGTTCAAGTCTGCCAGACTTGATTCTTAAGGTTCTAGGCATTGTTTTTTGGTATATTCTGAAACTTACCAAATATGGAATGTGTCATAACCTTTTTGGATTTCTTCCTAATATGTTGTTATTCCTTTTCTGTGATGATAGCAGTTATAACATCTTTGAACAACCTTCTAATTCCGCAGTCGCTGTTGATCCCGATATAGTATCGTGAAATTACAACTCAACTAGGACTTGTTTTGACATCGAAAGTTGCTAATTACAAAATATATATTTTTTACAATCTTCCCAAAATATATATATATATCTCACAGTTGAGGAAAGATCTTATGAATGAGCTTTCCAGCCAGCTTCTTGCGTGAGATGAACTCTGTAATACCCCTAATTTGAAAAGGACAGTCCTATAATTTATTTTAATTATTTATGTGCATTTTTACTAAATTTATTGTTTAAATTGCATTTTATTTGTTTAATTAATTATTTGCTTGATTATTTGAATTACTTGAATTAATTGATTTAATTGTAATATTTGTTTTAAATTGAATTATTATTTAATCGTATTTTAGTTTAATTACTTGTTTTAAATTAAATTGTAGTTTAATTAAGTTAAAGGATTTATGTGTGTTTAGCCGACATAGGTTAAAACTTAGGTTTTCTTGGGCTGACTAAGGGTTTCATTAATTATACAAGGATTAGGGTTGGAGTATTGAGCCTATAAATATATTCTTTATGTGGGTTTAGGGTTTTAGAAAACAAAACACATAAACTCTTTCACGTTACAGAGGGATACAGAGAGTGGTGAGGGCAGAGAAATAGAGAGGTTCAAGGGTTGGACGGGGTGCTTTTGAGTTGAACCAAGAGTACCGGAGGGGTAGAACAGTGGTCGACGGAATGATGAGCAATTTAATGACGGAAGTTTAGAGTTTCAAAGTCTGAAACTCAAGGCAAGTTTTATTCTGCTTTATCTCTTTAATCTGTGTTCTGTGCATGTTTAGGAAGACTCCAGGGATTAAACTAAGGCTTAATTATAACCTTTATGCATGTTTAATTAATGTTTAAATTCATGGAATTAAACCTGTTCTTGGTTGTTTCAAAAAGATAGTAATAAAACTGTAACTTTGTAACCTTGCTCCGTTGTGTAGAAATTTGTTTTCAATTCAAGTTTTGATTGTATATCATTGTTTTATAATCAATTTGGAACTGGATTAGACCTTAAAACATGTATTAAAAGTTACCACAGAGTACTGCTGTAACACCCCCACATTTTTCACGCATAAGTTGATCAGGCTTATACACGAAAAATGAGAGATATAAAAAACATTTGGTAATATACAAGCATGGAATGCAAAATGATAATAATAAAAGAACTTAGACAGGAAAGGAAAACTCGATAATAAAACATCCATCCATCCTTTATTAAATACAATACTCCGTTATACAACTTGGAAATCCTATGTCAAGGATCCCTATATAAAAACTTGAAAGTTCAACGTCGGAAGTAAATAAAACTGAAAACTAACTAATACATGAAACTTTTACCCTGAACAAGACCGTAAGAGTAGATGAGTTCGGATGGTGGTTCCACACTGCTAAGCCTCAACCTGGAAACGGGTACTGACCGTGTCCTGAAATAATAACAATGGTGGGTCAACCCCACGAGCAAGTCCTCTCTACTATGACTCAAATCAAAGAATCAAATAAATTAATCATTAATATTCGGCAGTATACTATACCTGTATACACCCTAATTAAACTATACCATGTATAATATGGCCTCAACCAGAATAAACGGTGATCACTTAGACTCACACGAGGTGGTTAAGTGTCTCTTTTCCCTACCTGAGAAATCAACTATTAATACATGGTGCAACGATACTGACAACACAGACTATAAGTCATACACAGTGGTAACACATCTCAAGGCACTAATGCATATACTGAGCATATCACTTAGACAACACATGCCAATAATATTAAACCACATACCCCGACAACCACACATCTGTCTATCGCAACGAATGCATAAGATATAAATGAGTCTCAACTTATTAGTCAGCTCACATGGTTCTATATGGCAACACATCCATATAATATAAATGTGACATAAATTTATTTAGCAGTCCATTTACCTCCTGAAATGCATACAGCATGGTAATAATAATTTGTATATCATTAACAACATAAATAATCCCGTAATGTATACTGGACAATTTATAAAACCATGTAATCATTTAATTGAACATTAACGATTAATACCATTTAATAAAAGAAAAACACAATTAATATTTAACAATGTCATTAAATTAATTACTTCTGTTTAATAGCGACCCGTACTGGAAAATGATGCAATTAATATTTAGAAATAGTAATCGGACATAATAATAATTAACGGGTAGTACAATAATAATTTAATGTCCCGCTAACCCAGAAAATACCAACCCGAGGCCCAAAAATACAAGTTGAAGACTCTGGAAATTACAAATCAGTCCCTAGGGGTATTCTGGACTTTTCCAGCAGCTGCAGAGACCCCACATGCGCCCTCACGAGCCTCCTAGAGCTTCCTACACGCGCTGCCACCTTCCTCACACGCACACGCGCTTACACGCGCCACCACGCGCGTCTGGCATCAGCCACGTGCGCCCTAATGCGCCCTGCTGACGTGGCGTGTCCTGATTGGTCTGTTGTAACGAACTCCCATGTACGCGCTACACTGGATCAATCTGTTGACCAAAAACTAATCTAAGGGCTGCGGATGTAAGCACACACTAACTACAGTGCGCCGCATCACTGATCGGTTGGTCAATTAACATCAACCTTCACAATAGCACGAATCATTGTAAAATAGGGCTATTGGTCGGGTAAGTCGAACCACTGGGACTGCGCTAGTCTATGGCAACCTAAGTGTCTAGAATTGTTCTTAGAATGATAAGGGGTAATAAGGGTTTGTTTGATGGTCACTAAACTAGGAATTCAAATGTGCATCAAACAATAGTGACTTGCAAGAATTAGATGAGATAGAACAATAGAGAAGAGAATAGGGAAGAGACTCCACAACCATCAATAAGCATGCTAGAATATGATTTACTTAGGGAAATAACATATATGTATAACCATGGGATGCAACAACACAATTTATTACATTCCCTTCAAGAAATTTATGAAATCAATAGGTAAGAATAACCTATCAAAGTATTGCATGTTTTGTAACCTTAGACATACTCACTAAACATAGAGTTATCAAGCCCTTAATCACATAGTAGAAGCACATGACATAGAATCCAAGAATAATCTATCAAAGGAAGATCCTAAGCAATAAATTATCAAATCTCCTAAATATCATGCCATTAACAACACTTCCATAAACTCCATTCCATTGTCACTATGAAAATGTAGCAATATAATCATAGGAGAAAAACCATCTAAGACAAGATATTTAACTCAAGATGATTATGTATAGATATTGAAATTCATTACATCAAATGAAGAGCTCTAGTTCATGGAAGGATTACATACATATATTAACCCCCAAATATAAATCAAAACAAAGTAAAGCTTACAAAATGGAGCTTCATCACCTCCCTAGAGGAGGTTTAGTTACCCATGGTGGCCCTAGATGAAGGAAGAAGTAAGGCTTTCCCCTCAATTTTCGAGCTTCCTCCTTGAAGCTTTAAGAACTCCTCCTCTTTGCTCTCTTCTCTATCCAAAAATCTGATCCAAAAGTGAGATATGAGATTGTGTGGCTTTCCTCTCCTTATCTACCTCCAAACAAGGCTCTCCCTCTCCTCCAAAAACATCCCCAACCACTCCATAAAGAGGGAGATAAAAAATGAAGAAAATAAGGTGCAAGTGGCTGAATTCCGAAGGGCATTCTGCCCAAATTTCGAGTGCTCAAAATAGGGCCTCGAGCACTCGAAAATGGAGCAGATTGCTCCATGCTTGCCTTGCTTCACCCAGACCTACTTTGGTAAAATAGACATAACTTTGCGCTCCAAACTCCAAATGATGAACTGTTTGAAGATTTGGAAAGCTAATTTAGAGCTCTAAAAACTTTATGTTTTGGTAGAGATCCAATTCTCAAGTCTGGTTGGTCGAAATTGAAGACAAAGGCAGAACTTCATTGCTGCCAGGCAGTTCTGAGCACCTATGATAAGAAGATCATAACTCTCTACTCTAAACTCCGAATGACGAACCACTTGAATATTTGGAAAGCTGATTCAGAGCTCTAAATATGTCATGTTATGATGGAAGTCCAATTCTCAAGTTTTCAAGGTTAAAATGGCGAGCAAAGTTCAGGATCTACTGCTGCCAGAAATTCAGCCTTGTGCCTTTTGATGGCCAAAACTCCACAAAGCATCCTTCTTGCTTCTTTTTGGCCAATGGACCTGAAAATATACAAAAACATGCAAATGAAAGTAATCTACATAATATAAGCAAACAATGGACTTAAATAATGCAATTAAGGGCGCTTGAATATGCAATATTCGGCGCTTATCAATCACACCGGATCACTCCGGTCATCTTCCTCACTGCCAGTGGCCAGAAATACTGCCGGAGTCTCGCCGGAAATTACAGAAAATTCCCGAAAAATTCTAGAAAATTCTTTAAAAAATCCCTAAGGCTTTAAATAAATATTTTAGCTATAATTAATTATATAGGTTAATAACATAATAACTAACCCTTAAATAATTAATATTTCACTAATTTAATAAACTAAAAAAAATGATAATTTATTAAAATCCTAGCATACTTTCTATGCTCCAAAGTAACCGAAATAAATTAAATAATTAATTTATGGATTCAAATGGGAAAAGTAGATAATAACTTGCCTTATGGATTTGAAACAAATCCGCCGGTTGCGCGTAGTCGGGTAAAATCACCTACACCGGTCCAAGCTTCATTCTCTTTCCATTTTCCTTTCACTCTTATAAAATTGCTCACTGTTATCTTTTTGTTTCCTATCCTACTTACGTGAATCCCCTTCCTTTGATAAGTTAACTAACATAAATATATATATTAACTTATATAATATAAATAATACAAATATCTAAATTTACATTAACTATCAAAACTTCCCACCTAATTTAATCCAAGGCAATTAAATCTAAGTCAAATAATTGGCATAAAATTCTACCCCAGTAAATGAAATTCTATCCTAAGATTAAATTGACATCATGACATTGTTTGGATATTATTATTATTATTATTATTATTATTATACTACAATACAAATGTCATACTTTAATTAACTAATATTAATTAATCTAAAACATAACCAATAAAATATATAAATCAACATTATAATAAAAAGAACCTACAAATAATATTACATGCACAAATAAAGAATATTAATTTAATAATTTAGCATACACAATTAAAAGGTGAATAAATCTACACATTAAATAATTAACCTAATACAAAATTAATTTAAATAAACTCTTTTAAAAATACGGGGTATTACAACTGGTACTCACAAGAATCGGAGAAGACGACGAAACGGACGGAGGCTACTAAGGGAAAAGAGAGCAGGCTCTTAAAATCCCTTAGAGCCGGCTCCTAGAAGGTTGGAGCTGGCTCTTGGTGTTGTGGAGCTGGCTCTAAAGAGCCTAGAGCCAGCTCTGAAGAAAAAAAGAGCAGGCTCTTTAATTTCTAGAGCCTGCTCTCTCTTAAAACGTCCAGAAACTGTTTTTTTAGGTTCATTTGGCTGAAATTGAATTTTCTGGAACTGTTTAAAGCTACTGAATGTTGTAATTAAGTGTTTGAGACTTATAATAATGTTAAGAAGCAAGCTCACATTCAGTTATTGAGGATGGTAATTAATTCAAGATCAAATAGAGGACTCGTAGGTGGATAATTGAATATTTAACTTAAACTGCTTACTGTTTTAGCAATTGGTTTTTCCTGCATGATCTTAAATTATGAATCATGTTTTCAGACATGTTAATAGCATATAACTATTTAAATATATATGTTCTTGGATGGAATTAAACATGTTTAAAATTTTGGTACATCGCATTAGTTATGGTGCTGTTTGGAGGAGTTGGTTGTGTAGCCTATGTTTATCAGATTCAAGGACTAGTACCTGTATTCTAAATCTGTTGGTGGATGCATAATTTTGTTAAACGCATGTTAAACTATATTTGTGCTTATTTTGGAATAAGTTAATAGCGAGTTTCTATTAAACTGCATCAAGTTAAGTTTGATTTGAGGAAACTAAATTAACAGTCTTATTTCAGTAATATAAGAACTGTATTGTGATATCTAAATTTTAAATTGGTTGCATAATTTGGTCATACATATAATAGACTATATTTATGCTTATTTTGGAGTATGGTTGATGGTTAATTGTTATTGATTTATCAACTATATTGGATGGAGGATGGTATGCACCGGTATGGGACGGTGGCATACTAGGTCGGTATTAGTTCAAACACTATAACTTACCTATACTGGATTGAAGGGTGGATTTACCATAAAGGTTCAATTCTACTCATATATGTCATATCAACAATGAATTGAATGACCTACTTTGGATTGTGGATGGATTGTTATACATTTATTAGACCACTACTACAGATGGATGATATTTTGTATTAGGAAGAGTACGGACTTTTATATAATTATTATATGGTGCCATGATATGAGCTTGAGTCTTATGACTATGTTTTGGGCGCATATATCGCCTAGGATGGATAACTGGACATAGTTGTTGTTCCCTGGTAGGTCTAGGTACACATACCCACCTTAGGGTACGTATTTGCATGTTGCCTTCTATTCAGGCTGAAATAGACTTACTGGACTAGCGAGCGTCCTATAGTGTGTACTATATACATATATGGACTACTCTAGATATTATTGAGTCTTCTTAGGATGTGTCTTCGTATCAGATTACTGTTTAGATTGTAGTAGATCAGGACTTGATTGTACGCCTGACCCACTCCTTTATTTTTCCGGTTGTTCGTCAGTTCCAGGGTTAGAGCTTGGACGTGCAGAGCAGATACATATATTCATTCCTCCGACTATGTAGGAATCTTCTTTATGTTAGCTTTAGATTTTATTTCTATTATTTCAGTTTCGGTTTGAGAATCTTTAATTAGGGGTCCAATGGATGGATTCCCGAGTTATAAACCTATGGAGTTTGGATTTAACAGATTTCAATAATTATATTTTTTGAGGACTTTCATTAGATTTCATTTCAGCCATTTTACTTATTTTCCTATTATTTCACTTTGTATTCTGTGTTCGATTTAACATATTAATTGTTTGATATCCCTCGGGTTTGGGCCTGGGCCTGATCAACCCGTGTCTCGAATCCGAGGGGTATCATAGTTGGTATCAGAGCCAGGTTCAAGTGTCTCTAGGGTGTTTTGTATTAAGTCTTCCGCGTAGCATTATCTCTTGATTAGAACTTAAGTTTAGGATTCGTTGAATTCCTTTACGGTTCGTTTAGAAGTTACTGATGTCAAGTTTATTTTGTAATTGCAAATTGTTTGGCACTAGGAAGGAAACGAGGGCCACGATGAAAGCAAAGAAGGGCCCAAGGCCGAGGAAGGTTACTCCGGTAATTCCCCTACGAAGGCCGATCAAGAAGGCGGAATTGGAGACCAGGGAGTTGATTCCAATAGGGGTTGCTTCGAAGTACAAGGCAAGGGAAGTTTCTTGTGTGCGGGATTGGCCAACATACTATGGACCTAACACAATTTTAGTGGTGCTCGAAGCTGAGCCAAGCGGAGAGGAAGACCCCGAAGAAGATCAGGATGGAGGGGTTACCGGTGCATCCAAGATGGAAGGCACCAGAGTTCAAGGATGAATGCTCTTCTCAGAGTAATTTTAATTACTAGTGGTAGTAGAGATGTTACTAAAAAGTGTAGTACGGATTTAATCACGTACACTATGATGATATTAAAGAATACTTTACGATTATTCGTTTGACAGTTTATGGTTTGGAAAAGTTCTTAATAAAGTGAACTAGCGGTTTTGGTTATCTTCATTGTGTTTTGTGATAGCATTTTTGTGGTATATACACATGTGGTTTATGATGGTATTGTTGGATTTATACACATATGATTTTATTAGACTATATTGGGATGTGTATTGTTGTGATATTAAGTGACTATCACAGTGGAATGATTACCAAGGAGTTTATAAAAGAACTTGTGTAATCAACATAGTAGGTTTGGTTTTGAAGGCAGAATTCCCAGGATTTAATGATAGTCAAAAAAAAAAAAAAAAAAAATGGGTAGCTTACGGAGTATTTTGTTTACTTTACGTGTTTTGTATTACGGAGTATTCAGAACAGTTGGGATTTAGGTTGGTGACACATGTATGCAATAGATCGCAGGGTATTTCTACACCTTTTTGGCAATACCGCCATTTTACATAGGAGTAATAGGCCTGTGACACTAGATATTGGTAGACTCAGATTTCTAGCCAGTCTTTTGGTCCTAGACATGCACACTTATGATATGATACATAGGATGGATTAGTTATCACATTACCATGCCAAGTTAACTGGTATGATAGGTCTATTGTGTTCACCATACCTAGTCGGGATTTGTACGTAGTAGCTATGTCACGTTCTAATGAAGGTACTAGCACTTACTTGTTCCATGTGGAGGAATACACCCCCTTATCTAGACAGAAATCTATCTCAAAGTTCGATAGCCTTACTTCATTTCTGGAGCCTTATCTACATACATTAAGCTACGTGATTCTCCCTATCAAGTTCTCCTTTGACTTTCTTATTAATAAAAAACAATCAATTCTTCCAGGGTTGCCACCTAGTCGCGTGATCAACTTTGTGATTGACTTGGCTCTGGGCACTACGCCTATTGCTAGGGCACCATATAGGATGGCACCAGTGGAGGTGAGGGAGCTGAGAGATCAGATTCAGCAATTACTCAGCCAGGATTTTATCCGTATGAGTACTTCACCCGGGGAGCACCGGTTCTGTTTGTGAAGAAGAAGGATGGTTCGCTTCGCCTGTGTATAGATTACAGGGAGTTGAACAAGGTTACTATTTATAACAAGTATCCACTACTCAGGATTGATGATTTGTTTGATCAGTTAAGGGGAGCCACATATTTCCCCAAGATTGATCTACGTTCTGGGTATCATCAGCTGAGGGTTAGAGAGCAAGATATTCCTAAGACGGCATTTCTCATGAGATATGGTTCTTATGAGTTCCGTGTCATGCCGTTTGGGACAACTAACGCACCAGCAGTGTTCATAGACTTAATAGATAGAGTCTTCAGGGCTTATTTGGATAAGTTTGTTATCATTTTCATCGATGATATCTTGATCTATTCTGGGTCTGAGGACGATCATGCTAGGCATCTTCAGATAGTGTTGCAGACGCTTCGTGAGCACCAGTTGTATGCCAAATTTGAGAAGCGTGAATTTTGGTAGCGAGAAGTGAAGTTTCTGGGTCACGTGGTGTCAAAAAAGGGGAATAGCAGTAGATCCAGCTAAGGTTTCAGCTAGGGTTGAGTGGGGACAGCCTACTTCACCTACCGAGATTCGGAGTTTCCTCGGTATTAGCGGGATATTATAGGAGGTTCATCCAGGGGTTTTTCAAGATAGCGGGACCACTCACTCATCTGACCAAGAAGGGTGTACAGTTCGTGTGGGATAAGCACTGTCAGCGAGCTTTTAATGAGCTGAAAAGAAAGTTGACTTCTACACCGGTTCTGGCTACTCTACAGAGGGGGATCGAGTATCTTGTTTACACGGATGCTTCGTTGCAGGGTCTTGGCTGTGTTTTGATGCAGCATATGAAGCGACAGTTTTGGTGGGTAGGTATGAAGAGGGATATTGCTTTATTTGTCTCTCAGTGTAGTACTTGTTAGATGGTCAAGATTGATCATCAGAGGCCGTCAGGAACTCTACAGCCACTACCGATACCGGAGTGGAAATGGGAGAGCATTTCTATGGATTTTGTGGAGGGATTGCCCACCTCTTTCAAGGGTCATAATTCCGTTTGGGTCATTGTGGATAGATTGACCAAATTAGCTCACTTCTTACCTATTCGCACTGACTTCACTACGGAGCAGTTGGTGAGGCTTTACATTAAAGAGATTGTGATGCTACATGGCATTCCATTGTCTATCATATCGGACAGGGATTCGAGCTTTGTGTTTGGATTTTGGACTAGTTTTCAGCAGGCTTTGGGTACAGAGTTACATCTTAGCACTGCTTACCATCCTCAGACAGATGGACAGATTGAGAGGGTGAATCAGATCATGGAGGATATGCTTCGATCGTGTGTTTTTTATTTCAAAGGACACTGGGAGGATTACTTGCCTGTTGTGGAGTTTGCATATAACAATAATTCCCAGAAGACTATTAGTATGGCACCATTTGAGGCATTGTACGGTCGACCATGTCGATCGCCTGTTTGTTGGATGGAGGTTAGAAAGAGTAGATTCTTAGGTCCTGAGTTCATTAAGGATACTTCTGAGAAGATTGCTCTTATTAGGGATCGCATGCGCACTGCTCAGAGTAGGCAGAAGAGTTATGCTGATCGGCGTACTCGTGCTTTGGAGATTCAGGTTGGGATCAGATTCTACTCAAAGTGTCGCTTATGAAGGGTGTAATGCACTTTGGAAAGAAAGGGAAGTTGGCACCGCGGTTTGTTGGTCCATTTATGATTACGGACGAGTTGGCGCTGTTGCTTATCGATTGGCACTTCCAGATAATTTGGATCGCGTCCACAACGTGTTTCATGTTTCCATGTTGCGGAAATTTCTGTGAGATGAGGATCGGTATCAACATATCGATATTGGGGAGATTGAGTTGCAGCCGGATGCAACTTATTTGGAGCCACCGTGTCGTATTGTCGACCGTCGGAATCAAATCCTTCGTAATAAGATAATTCCTTTAGTTCGTGTGCAGTGGAGTCATCACAAGGAGGCTGAGTCCACTTGGGAACAGGAGGATGTCATTCGTTTGCAGTTTCCTGGATTATGGGAAGAAAGTAAGAGCAAATTTCGAGGATGGAATTCCTTTTGTTAGGGGGAAGAATGTAATACCCCTAATTTTAAAAGGACAATCCTAGAATTTATTTTAATTATTTATGTGCATTTTTACTAAATTTATTATTTAAATTGCATTTTATTTGTTTAATTAATTATTTGCTTGATTATTTGAATTACTTGAATTAATTAATTTAATTGTAATATTTGTTTTAAATTTAATTATTATTTAATCGTGTTTTAGTTTAATTACTTGTTTTAAATTAAATTGTAGTTTAATTAAGTTAAAGGATTTATGTGTGTTTAGCCGACATAGGTTAAAACTTAGGTTTTCTTGGGCCGACTAAGGGTTTCATTAGAGCTCTAATTATACAAGGATTAGGATTGGAGTATTGAGCCTATAAATATATTCTTTATGTGGGTTTAGGGTTTTAGAAAACAAAACACATAAACTCTTTTCACGTTACAGAGGGATACAAAGAGTGGCGAGAGCAGAGAAACAGAGAGGGAGTTTGAGTATACTACAGAGAGGTTCAAAGAAGGTTGAACGGGGTGCTTATGAGTTGAACCAAGAGTACCGGATGGGTAGCAGTGGTCGACGGGTTGACGAGCAATTCAAAGACGGAAGTTTAGACTTTCAAAGTCTGAAACTCAAGACAAGTTTTGTTCTGCTCTATCTCTTTAATTTGTGTTCTGTGCATGTTTAGGAAGACTCCAGGGATTAAACTAAGGATTAATTATAACCTTTATGCATATTTAATCAATGTTTAAATTCATGGAATTAAACCTGTTCTTGGTTGTTTCAAAAAGATAGTAATAAAACTGTAACTTTGTAACCTTGCTCCGTTGTGTAGCAATTTGTTTTAAATTCAAGTTTTGATTGTATATCATTGTTTTATAATCAATTTGGAACTGGATTAGACCTTAAAACATGTATTAAAAGTTACCACAGAGAACTGGTACTCACAGGAATCGGAGAAGACGACGAAACAGACAGAGGCTACTAAGGGAAAAGAGAGTAGGCTCTTAAAATCCCTTAGAGCCGACTCCTAGAAGGTTGGAGCTGGCTCTTGGTGTTATGGAGCAGGCTTTAAAGAGCCTAGAGCCGGCTCTAAAGAAAAAAAGAGTAGGCTCTTTAATTTCTAGAGCCTGCTCTCTCTTAAAACGTCCAGAAACTGTTTTTTTAGGTTCGTTTGGCTGAAATTGAATTTTCTGGAACTGTTTAAAGCTACTGAATGTTGTAATTAAGTGTTTGAGACTTATAATAATGTTAAGAAGCAAGCTCACATTCAGTTATTGAGGATGGGAATTAATCCAAGATCAAATAGAGGACTCGTAGGTGGATAATTGAATATTTAACTTAAACTGCTTACTGTTTTAGCAATTGGTTTTTCCTACATGATCTTAATTTATGAATCATGTTTTCAGACGTGTTAAGAGCATATAACTGTTTAAATATATGTGTTCTTAGATGGAATTAAACATGTTTAAAATTTCGGTACATCGCATTAGTTATGGTGCTGTTTGTTGGAGTTGGTCGTGTAGCCTAAGTTTATCAGATTCATGGACTAGTACCTGTATTCTAAATCTGTTGGTGGATGCATAATTTTGTTAAACGCATGTTAAACTATATTTGTGCTTATTTTGGAATAAGTTAATAGTGAGTTTCTATTAAACTGCATCAAGTTAAGTTTGATTTGAGGAAACTAAATTAACAGTCTTATTTCAGTAATATAAGAACTGTATTGTGATATCTAAATTTTAAATTGGTTACATAATTTGGTCATACATATAATGGACTGTATTTATGCTTATTTTGGAGTATGGTTGATGGTTAATTGTTATTGATTTATCAACTATATTGGATGGAGGATGGTATGCACCGGTATGGGACGGTGACATACTAGGTCGGTATTAGTTCAAACACTATAACTTACCTATACTGGATTGAGGGGTGGATTTACCATAAAAGTTCAGTCCTACTCATATATATCATATCGGCAATGAATTGAATGACCTACTTTGGATTGTGGATGGATTGTTATACATTTATGAGACCACTACTACAGATGGATGATATTTTGTTTTAGGAGGAATACGGACTTTTATATAATTATTATATGGTGCCATGGTATGAGCTTGAGTCTTATGACTATGGTTAGGGAGTGTATATCGCCTAGGATAGATAATTGGACATAGGTGTTGTTCCTTGGTAGGTCTAGGTACACATGCCCACCTTAGGGTGCGAATTTGCATGTTGCCTTCTATTCAGGCTGAGACAAACCTATTGGACTAGCGAGCGTCCTATAGTGTGTACTATATACATATATGGACTACTCTAGATATTGTTGAGTCTTCTTAGAATGTATCTGCGTATCGGATTACTATTTAGATTGTAGTAGATCAGGACTTGCTTGGACGTTCAGAACAGATACAGATATTCATTCCTTCGACTATGTAGGAATCTTCTTTATGTTAGCTTTAGATTTTATTTCTATTATTTTAGTTTCGGTTTGAGAATCTTTAATAAGGGGTCCAATGGATGGATTCCCGAGTTGTAAACCTATGGAGTTTGGATTTAACAGATTTCAATAATTATATTTTTTGAGGATTTTCATTAGATTTCATTTCAGCCATTTTACTTATTTTCCTATTATTTCACTTTGTATTCTGTGTTCGATTTAACATATTAATTGTTTGATATTCCTCGGGTTTGGGCCTGGACTTGATCAACCCGTGTCTCGGATTCGAGGGGTATCACAAACTCCATCATATCTAATGAATTTGTTTGATTCAGCACAAACCGAAACATCTGGACCTCCACACATTCTTATCATATCAAAATTATAATCACCCCTAATTCCACAGCAAGCTTTTTGGGCAGTCGTCGCATTAAATCATGAAAACAACAAAATAAAAAAAGGAAAAATATATCATGGTTAATTAATCCTAATATACAGTTGTAACACTGTGTATGTTTATTTTTGTGGGAGGTAGAGAGACTCACCAAGATATGGAGCATTCTAGAAAAGCCATTTGAAGGAGTTGTAGTAATCGCCATATACAATAACTGCATTTGGATGCTCTTGCTTCAATTCTTTGATGACTATCTGTAGATGATCGTTGTGATATGTAGAAAAGTCGTTCAACACTTTGAGACAATGATGCTCATCGTAAGCTATTGAGTTGTTGGTTTTGAATCCGGTGAGATAAATTGGAAAACAACCTATTGGGAAGTTACCAGAGGCAATGACTCGGATTTCACCATGATGGATAACTTTCTAAAACCGATAACAACAGAATTAGAATTAAAATGAGATGAAATTAGATTAGAAGCAACAAGTAGTAAAAATGAAAGCAGTTGAAAACATAAACAGCATCCTTTATAGCATGGACAACATTTGGAACAATGGTCTTAACCTCCATAATAGATTTGGCTTGAAAGAGTGCATAATTATAATCATTCCCTGCTATCTCTCCAACCATGAACAGAGAGTTCTTGAGCTTTTCAACAAAATCTGTCAAATATAAACAAAGTAAATAAAACATTTACACTAAATTTTAATAATTCTAAAAAGCATTGGAATTAGTTTAGATGAATGAGCAACATGTGTTATTGTGACATGTGGATTTGAAATGTGTAGACATCCAATCAAGTTGAACATTGAGAGAACTGGGAGTGACTGGGGATGAGATGTTGTTAGCTGCCAGTTTTTGTGTTGATAAAGTAGTAGAGCCGGCAACTGCAAAGTTCCCTCCATGTCTAAACCCTGCATCAATATTCTTGTATGGATTGGAAAACGGAAGTCCAGATGCCAATGCTGTCAAAAGCATGAAAATATAATGCAGTTTAGTAAATTTAAGTATATTAAAACCAATTCAACACTAAATCATACTTATAGTACGTGTTTTTATGAACATTAATTTCACCATCATAAAAAATATATAAAATAAATTAAAAAATACAAAGTATATAGTGGTAAAGTAATATTTATGAATCAGTGAATATGTAAAGTACTATTTCTGTATATATTTTTTGTAAGGTTTGTTAATACATGTTTTAGGTTCTAACTTCTATATTGCAGTCTTAATGTTCATAAATTTAGCCTTTTTATATATATCTCAAAACATAACACAAGTATTAGTTTTGCATTAACTTAAAAAACTAAGATATATAGAGCTGATTAGGGAAGAATTTGGTGCCACCAAGTACAAAATAATTGACATTATTTATTTATTTATTTTCCTTCGATCTTTCCTTAATTTTTGTATAATATTTAAAAACAACAAGAAAAAACAAGAAGAAGAAAAAGCATGGATAGTTAGTATATATAAAGATACTAACTATGTCGACACTGATTAGTATACAGAATCTAAGACATATTAATGATACAAATAAAGTTATCAAATTATATAAAAGTCGACATGTGTGTATATATATATATATATAATTATATATATTCGGTAAATAAAAGTTGACATAAATTTTGGATACTACTGATCACTATATTATTCAAATAAAAAAGATTCATTAGACTAACTACTAAAGAAATAAACAATTAATGAAGTTATATTAATTATGAATTTATGATACAGATGAGAAATAAGAGAAAATCAACGACATACCAAAGTAGTCAATCATGAGAAGTCCGTTTGAGCATCGATTGGTGGCATTATTGAAGAAATTCTGACCATATGAAAGCCTACCAAAAGGCAAAGCAACTCCAATTGGAGTCTCACGAATCAAATTTTCGGTGTCGGATATGGAGTCTCCGAGTATCTCATCAAAGTTGCAAATCTTCAAGGGATGAGCATTGCATGATTGAGGAAGATAAAGAACAGGAAAGAAGCTCACGAGTGTCACAAAAACGAAGAAAAACACACTATTGGTATTAATGGCCATTGCTCAGCATGGATGCCAACAAACTGAAGCCCATTTATTTGGTGTACTATACCAATCTGAATTTAATTTATTTTTTCTTAGGTAAGTGGAACCAATCTGAATTTATTTCAAACATATTCAGTTCTTTTTTATTCGTTTTTATGTTAGGATCGGGTAGTCCCCATTTTTGGTTCTTTTATTGCAAGCTAATTACGCGATGGGATCGACCAAAGGGATAGAAAGTTGATTTTTTGAAAGATTTTCAGCTTTGAATAGAGCTTTTCATGAGGATTTCACGAAACAGAGGAGAAAGCCAAGAATAGTTCAGGAGAGAACAGAAAGAAGAAAAAGAAAGAAGTTATGGAAATGAGTTTAGAAAAGTCATTTCAATATTTAAATTAGTTAATATAAAAGTCAAAGGGTAAAAATATTAATATATAAGGTATCTTTGATAGTTGTATCAAATTTGAGGGAGTGTCTTTGTCCAAAAAACAGGTAAGTTTCACCCATATGTCCTTTTGTCAAATCTCAAGAGGTGTTGTACTTTATCCCTTCTTCTAGGGTTAATTCCACCTACATTTCCTGACCTTACTCACACTCCTTTTACGTTTTAAAATTCCATTCACACCTCCTAACCTTTGACCATAGGTAATAAGTTACCCCCTACCATTAAGTAAGTAACAGTGTGTGTTGATGTGAGCATGACAAATTTGTTAGAAGGTCAATTTTACCCTTCTTATTTCTAAAATGACATCTTAAACCTCATTAACCAATACAAAATTACAAAACTACCCTTACTTTTGTTAACTCCTTTCATTTCACTTAAAAAAACATATATATATATATATATATATATATATATATATATATATTCATATATCGTCTTCCTCCCATGTGATTCTCTCTTTCCTCTGTGTCTGAGTGTCTCCTTCTCCTTCATCACCACACCCAACCACCCACTATGGCACTTCACGTTGGTGTCGTCGCTTTGGAGAACTTGGAGGCATCGACCCAGCATGATGAACTGATGACCGCGGAAGATTAAACAAGGCCGGCGGCAAGCAAGGTTGTGCTCAGAGAACGCCGACAATAGAGGACGGCTGCGAGATGATCGTGACGATGGCAGAGTTGATTGGTGGTCGATGACGAACTGATAATGGCAGAGAACAAAATGCCGACGAAATAATCGGAAGTTGTAGGTTGTCGATACAGTCTAATACAGAGCTTTTGGCGCTTGCAGACACGTGATTCCGTCAATCCCTTCGATCCGGATGCATCTCCGTTGCTTTGCTTGATGGTGATTTGATGGTGCGCCGACCGCATGAAAGAGAAGGGAGAGAGATCATAGAGGAGTGAGAGAAACTGAATAGTGGAAATAAGACTTCTGCTAATTCTTTTCTTAGATGAGTTGTGTTGTTGAAAGATGCAGCAAGCAGCCTAATCAGCTGACTCAGAGAACTTTACAGAGGCATATTCCATTGCAGCACATCTCACATCCAAGCCCAAACTTGTGTCTAGAAAATGAACACTGAACAAATAAATGATCATTTAAATCCTAAAAGCTCCTCTGAAACCATGCTACCCACAAACAGTCTTTTGCCATGATGAAATCCCAAGTAAGCTTTGGTAAAGAAACCACAACGGATTCCCACGTGCCACCGTATACACCTGCACCTGCCTGCAGTTTGTAGATCAGCAACCTTATTATGATTAATTCCACATCGATCAATAGAAAATGAACAAGCATTGTTGAGGAATTCATAGCAAGCCAAACTGCTTATCAATAAGAATGAGGCAGACTTCAGCTATTCCACTAAAGAATGATTGCCAATTGAGAGGAGAGACACAGTGAGTAAAGTAGAACCTCGTAAATCTTTAAAAAAGAATTAATGTCAGCAGCCTATTGGTTGACTAGGTTCATGGGTATATATTTGTTTGTGTATCTGCAAGGTATTTTTGGTTTTTTATTTATTTATTCAGCTCTAAAATTTTATAAATATTAATATATAATTGATGGGTAAATTGTAAAGTAAACGGCTGTCATAGAGAGGGGATGTAGGTTGAATTTTGAAACGTAAGGGGGTGCGAGTGGGATATGATCAAAGTTCAGGGGTGTAAATGAAATCAACCCTTTATTCTATTGTCAGATTCCATGGTACATTTGTAATTTGTAGCATGCTCGGGGCCATTTATTTTGTGACCTACTGACCTGTTTTGTCGTACATCAAAATCCATGGCATATTTGTAATTTGTAGCATGCCCGGGGCCATTTATTTTGTGACCTACTGACCTGTTTTGTCTTAGAAGTCAAAACCCAAGGCATATTTATAATTAGGTAATGCTTGCATCTTGCGCATGGAGACGTGGCTTCCCTATATGCTAACATGTGTTCAGAATTAAAAATAATAAAAACATGGGTAATACCCATTTTGCGGGTCAAACCCGTTTTTCAACCCCCTTTTTTTTTTTCTCTCTCTCTCTCTCTCAATACCTAAACTGCACAAACCCATTTATAACCTTCCCATATGTCTCTCTCTCTCTCTCTCTCTCTCTCTCCATCTTTCTGCTTGTGTCTAAGGAGAGATGTAAAAGTTTTTCATCGTCCCTCTTGCTCTCTGTCTCTCCATCTTTCTGCTTGCATTTAAGGAGAGATGTAAAAGTTTTTCATCATCCATCTCTGAGGAATGGATCTTTCAAGGAGAGATCTAAACATACGCAAAGGATTTGAAGATCCTGGTCAAGGTAGTCATAAATCGTCAAGAACGCATCAACGAGAAGCATCTGGACCTCCATCCTTTGCTCGATCCCTTGGCCACCGATCCCCGAGGCAGTTCTAAACGAAGATTGAGGAAATGATTCTGAACGCATCAACGCAAAGGATTAGTGTTTCATTCCAATTTTTTCATATATATAAATTATTTTACTTTCTTTAATTATTTTAAAGAATAAAATGATTCTGAACAGAGATTGAGGAAATATTATTGTGATTTCAAGTTAGTGTTTCATTCGTTCTTTATATATATATATATATATATATATATATATATATATAGAGAACTTCAAATTTTTTTTTATGGTTGTTTTGGTAACTAAAAAAAATATATAGAAAGTAGGAAGAAGACACACTATATAGTATATTGGACCAGAAAAGAGGGTACAATTGGAGTAATAAAGTAAGAATGGAGAAAAATAAAAGTCCAGTGTTGGAATTTTAATATATATATTTAAATAATAAAAATTATTTTATGGTTCTATGTAAAATAGGATTGTAATATGATTATTGATACTTGATGGATTATACTTTTCAATTTGGTAGTCTAATTGGGAGTATGGTTTTATACCGTTGGATTGTGATTTTTCAACTTATTTGGTGTGATTTAATTCTAACTATTGATATCTAAGTTTCCATGACAGGAATGGAGACTTAGATATGCTTGTGTGTAGAGAAGCCGTCCCCCCTGTTGTTGTTATATATAAGGGTTTTAAAACCTTTATTCAGTCCTATCATATCGACAACTTTTAGAAGGGGGTAAAGCGCTCTATTTTTCAGATCTCTCAAAGGGTAATAAAGAATTAATCATCAATCAGGTAAGAATTTAAATTACTCTTTAATTAATTATAGTATATTTTGATTTCTACATGAATTTATTTTATTAAAATTCAACAATTGGTATAAGAGAAAGGTTAGAGTTTGTAAATATCAAAATAGTAATAATTGATTATTCTGTTTGAAAATATTTTATACAACAATAAAATATTTGTATCAATTTTATTCTGATTTGAGCACCTATGGTTTAGATTTGAGCATTTTTTTTTTTGGTACGAGATTCCACCATAATTATATCAACAATTAGTGTATGATAATAAACTGATATACATATTCTTAGAATTTGTTATATGCCATCAGTTTGTATGTCAATTCATGGCACGCCGAACGAGAGAATATTTTGATTATATCAACAATTGGTGTATAATAATAAACTAACATACATATTCTTAGAATTTTTTTTATGCTATCAGTTTGTATGTTAATTCATGGCATGCCGAACGAGAGAATGTTTGATTCAAAAATATATATACTAAAGCTCTTAAAGATTTGAATAGTAAAGCTATTGTAAAGTTTTGAAGTTTGTCACTATCTTGTTAATTGGATCAATTGATTATCGTGGTGCTATATAAGGCTGATTCATATATAATTATATATAATTTTAATACCCAGACCATTTATTGTAAAAATTATAATATTATATTATAATGAAAGTTTGCTTAGAAACACTAGTCCTACGGATACAGATATAGGTATGAATACATAATTAATTCATGTATATATATATTCATGGGTTAGAGATGTACATGTACAAGTGATGTAAATCTTTTCTTGCCCACATATTTGACTGATTGGTTTTGTGAGCAAGCCTTTGTATTGTGAATATATATGTTTTGATATATATATATATATATTGCATGTTTAGTAGTGCGATTAACAGTAAAGAAATATAAATATATATATATATATATATGAAGTTTCTACTTTCATGAATTTAAAGTGGATTAGTTTGTTTGAATGTGTTTAGTATGACTTGTTTTTTGCCTAGTTGATGTCAGATTTAGAATTTTAATTCATGTTATATTACATGTAATCAGTGACCTTTGAGTGGGACATGAGGTTGTGTGCCTATTTAGTCACATTGAGTAATTAATGATACTTGTTCAATTTTAAGTTGATAACTTATGGGAGCTTGCGTGCCATAAGTAAGTATTATTAACTTAATTGATTTAAAGATTCAAAGTACTTTAAATTGTTTATTGGATATATAATATACATGCATCATGGTTTAGTTATTTTATTTTAATTAAAGTATATATAGAATTGAGATTTTTAAATCTTGATTGATGTGCATGTTATTATTATATTATTCACTATAATTTCTTAAGATGTATGAGGAGGATTTATTTATTTGTATTAAAGCCATTTATATTATAATGAAATTAAATATTCCATAATTTTGGGTTTGGCTTATGTGCACTAAATAAATATGAACATAAATAAAATGGAACATCTACAGTTTAGGTCTTTCCTTGGGATTTAGGAAGACCGG
Organism: Cornus florida; assembly: GCF_030987335.1. Taxonomy (NCBI): domain Eukaryota; kingdom Viridiplantae; phylum Streptophyta; class Magnoliopsida; order Cornales; family Cornaceae; genus Cornus; species Cornus florida. Next base: position 31,314,558 of record NW_026775572.1, read on the forward strand.
TAAAGTGACCGTTTCAAAGGAAATAGCTAAAGTAGGTGATGCCTGCCAAAAGGTGACACGCTCACGGAGGTTATTATTATTATTATTATTATTATTATTATTTTTAAGGCATTGGTCTTATTGAGGTCTCACAGTGCATTTACCTACATGAAGGCATTAGTTCTGCCAAAAGGTGATCAATGTCTTAGTGTGGGATAAATGAGTAGAATATTTGAGAGTGCTTGGATTATAACTAAATAATCCTCTTGCCAAAAGGTAGTGGAAGTGTTTAGCAATAATTCAAGTATAATCAAATAGGTCTATGTGCGATTTGATCGCAGGTTTGGGGGTAAAATAAAATCTAAAATTCTGCCAAAAGGTGATTTTTAGATGGCATTTTATTTGTTCCCGCGGGGTGGATGGTTTTGCACATAGTAAAACACCCTGATAAATTCGGCTTAAAACCCCAAGCACGAATTAAAGTTATAATCCCTAAATCTGAGATATATTATTATATGTTGTTTATGTGATGCTATTCAATTTAACATTTATTCAGGTTACAGACGCTTCTGTAATTTAAAGATATCTTATAGGGATTGAACCATTGAATGGTTAAAATTATACTGCCTAGAAGACAAGTTTTGATATTATATTGGATTTCTTCGACTACGTGTCTATTGTTTTAGAAAGAAACCCATATGCCCAGTGCATTGTCTTCTTAGGTGGAAAAGTTGTTGCATTTTTTAAGTAAACTACAGGTATTACCATGCCATTAGATTAATTTATACTTTTATTGGTGATACTATTCAGGGTGGTATTCTAGTTTTGATATTGCCAATGAGTTTCTTGATTTGATCAAGAAAGATTTAATGGGTATTAAGAAGTAACTACAATACTATTAGTGAGATATGATGGTAATGGTTCAGTGAGGGAGTACATCTATAAGATGTGCAAGCTGGTTAATGATCTGAGGTAGTAGAGATTTATATTTGCTAATAAGTTAATTAGTCCACATGGTGATCTATTATTTGCTTAGGTTTTTCCAGCTTTTCAAGGTAAATTATAATTCACAAAAAGTTAAATGTGGCATTAACCAGCTATTAGCATTTTGTGTTATTGAATGGAAACGACTCAAGGCGGCAAGAAAGTGAATAAGGCTAAACAGAATAAAAACATTGATCATAGAATGATAAATGTCGATCATGTAGAAATAAAGGGACATCAAAAGAAAAGGTTATTGTGGTGAAAAGAAAAACAAAGCAAAAAAGAAAATTGTCATATTAATATTTGAGCCTAACTTGGTAAAAATATAGGTATAAACATGGTGGATGGATTCGGGTGTGATCCTACTTGCTTCTTGTTTTTCAATTAACTCGATACCATCCGAATAAAATCGTGTTTGGGTCAGAGATGATTCATCTATGTTATGCATAGGATATTGGGGAATGTCTCTCGAAAGAGATTTAAACGCTTGGTCAAGGATGAGATTATTAGGCCACAAATTTTATGCGTTGGTTGTGTCAAAGGACAAATGCTAAGAAACGCAATTTTGAGGCTAATCGGTCATTTGGTTTTAGACTATATTTATACCGACATTTGTAGTCCATTTCTTATTGTAGCTCGTTTGCAGCAAAGGTATTTCATTATCTTCATTGATTGGTTCTCAAGGTATGATTGTGTACTTAATCCACCAGAAGTCCGAAGCACTTGATGTGTGTAAAATCTACTAGACTAACGTTGAAAGTAGTTGGTATAAAGATTATGGTTTTAAGATCAGACTAAGGTGGTGAGTTTTAATAGGAGAATGATAAGGAGGGTGTAAATAGTAGTATTTTTAATACATACTTAAAGAGTAAGACATTGTGCCATAATACACCATTCCTAGTTTTCCTGAATAGAATAAAGTTGCAAAAAATAGAAAGTGTAGGGATATCTTATAGAGACATAGTTATATAATGCAGATATTAAGGAGCTTAACACTCACATTACCAATGATTATTTTATTAGACATCTTGAAAGATTAAAGAATTCGAGATTTTACTGTCCTATGGACCTATGGAGATTATTGGAATACGTCATGCATATTTAATGAGAGTGGTGAATCCAGTGGGAGTTTAAGATATTGTAGTTTCTTTTTGCAGAAATGTATTTTCAGCATCTATTCTATTTATTCCAAGTTTCGTTCCACTTTCTTTAGTGGTTTCAGTTAAAGCTCATATTCCTACTCTTTCAGTTATTTCTCCTTTGCAGACCTTTCTTTCAGTTTCCAATCTAGTTCCTAAGCCAGTTTAACTTAGGAGATTTTCTAGAGCTTGGAAGTATGTCGTAGTTGGTAATTTTGAGATGTATGGTAGATATATGACAAAAATTGATGGCTAAGTGTTTAAGCAAAAGTTAAGTGTTGATTTTTTTGAGATTTTTTCCAGCTTAATTAAATGACTTTTTAAAAACTCATTCTTTCATTATCACTTATTTATGGATTAAGTCGGTTTTAAAGCAGTAGTATCCAAAATTTTGATACAGTGGTTACTAACTGTAAGTTCAAAGAAAATGTTATGGATAAATGCATATACCTCAAGTTCAGTGGGAGTCATTTTGTTTTCCTTGTCCTATATGTTGATGATATTTTGCAAGGTAGCAATGACATTCATGTGATACATGATATTAAGAATTTTATATAAAGTTTTGACATGAAGGACATGGGTATGCAAAATATGTCATTGGCTTTAGAATCCACATAGATCATGCTACTGAAATATTTGGACTTTCTCAAAAGGCTTATATTAATTAAGTATATGAAAAATTTTAACGGTGACCAACCGTAGTAAGCCCATTGACATAAAGTTCATTTTCAAGTATGAGAAAGTTAAGGTTTAAGTGCCTTTAAGATTTCCCCATATGGTTACAGAAAGATTGTTACATGTCCTCTCACTAAAGGTCTTCAGCCAAAGATAATAAAGTATTTACAAAGCACATGATTCGGATAGGTGTTCCAGAATCATTATGTTATGATGTCCGGTATTTCTTTTATATATGCTACATTGCAGTTAGTTTCTTTACGCCTTGTGGTGACAGTTATTTTTCCTCCAGTTTACGCCTTATGGTGACAGTTATTTGCATCCAAAATAAAGTTATGATGCATAATTATTATTATCTTGATATATATGGTTTATGCACGTGCTATTATGTTTGCCTGGAGTGATATTTCACTCATGAGGTTGTTTGGGTTAGATGTAAGATTGGCACCACATCGATAAATCCAAAATAATTATTAAAGGTTGTCTGAGAGTGATAATTCACTCATATGGTTGTTTGGGCTAGATATGAGATTGACGCCATATCGGTAAATCCAAATATAAAATTTGTCTGGGAGTAGTATTTCACTCATGAGGTTGTTTGGATTAGATGTAAGATTGACACCACATTGGTAAATCCAAACATAAATATTAAATTTTGCCTGTGGGAGTTTTTCATACTCCATAAGGATAACTTAGGCTAGATATTGGATTGGCTCCATATCAATAAATCTTCACACTGAACAGAAGGTTAGCGGTTTGCTGTAATATATTCAGGTGACATACCGCGATGGTATGAAGTAGGATGGATAGCTTGGGCTAGATATGGGATTGGCTCCATATCGGTAAACCCTCACACTAAACAGAAGGTTGGCGGTTTGCTGTAATATGTTTAGGTGACATACCGCGATAGTATGAAGCAGGACGGATAGTGAGGTGTGCGTTTAAACCCCATGTAGTATGCACATCTCATGAAATACAGTAAAACCACTATATTTGCTTGAATCCTAGATGGAATCAGTTTTGAGACCATGGAACTGTTTAGACTAATATATTACTTGTCTACGCATTCATGATTCACTATTGAGAAAATTTATGGAAGAGAGTGTTCTAAAGTTTCAATCCATCAATTTCAATAATTGTGTTTTCTAAATAAAAATGAGTGGCCACTCGACTTTTATAAAGTGTGTTGCAATCCATAGTGTCATTTTATAAAACTTAGAGTGTATGGACCAAGTAGGAGATTGTTGGAATTTTTATATATATATTTAAATAATAAAAATTATTTTATGGTCCTATGTACTACGTTTTCTAAAATAGGATTGCAATGTGATTATTGATACTTGATGGATTAGGTTGTACTTTCCAATTTGGTGGTCTAATTGGGAATATGGTTTTATACCGTTGGATTGTGGTTTTCCAACTTATTTGGTATGATTTAATTCTAACCATTGATATCTAAGTTTCCATGATAGGAATGGAGACTTAGATATGCTTGTTTGTAGAGAAGCCGTCCCCCCCTGTTGTTGTTATATATAAGGGTTTTAAAACCCTTATTTAGTCCTATCGTATCGACAACTTTCAGAAGGGGGTAAAATGCTCTATTTTTCAGATCTCTCAAAGGGCGATAAAGAATTAATCATCAATCAGGTAAGAGTTTAAATTACTCTTTAATTAATTACAGTATATTTTGATTTCTACATGCATTTATTTTATTAAAATTCAACATGCAGCACTCAGAAATCTGACATTAAGCATCCAAACTGAGAAGGAAAAAAATGGTTTAAAAGAAGTATATATCCGACCTAGCAAATATATATATAAATATCTGGTTTACTTTTGAATCTGGCTTTCACATTGACATTTGAATCTATAATCCCTAAATCTCTCTCTTGAATGAATCCATCAAAGTAATAAAAACAAAAGAGTTTTAATGCCTTCAAATGCAAATAGCGCCCGAATAATTTGGCTTATGCATTTCTGCAGTTGGAGAGAGAAAGGGGTAAAAAAAACAGGTTTGACCCACAAAATGCCCATGTTTTTATTATTTTTTAATTCTAGACACCGTGTCAGCATATAAGGAAGCCACGTCAGTAGGGAGGATGCCTGCGCAGGATGCAAGCATTACTCTATCCGTAATATAAAATTTGAATTGCTTACAGGAAACATTATTTCATACTCAGTGTGAAACTAGGAATTCATTCACTATATATATATATGTGTGTATGTATATATTAGTACCCCAACACATTATAGAGTATACGTTTAGGAAAAAACTTGTTTGGTAGATCTCTTTGGTATTGAGCAATGGCCATTAATACCAATAGTATGTTTTTTTGTGTTTTTGTGACACTCGTGAGTTTTTTCTCTGTTCTTCATCTTCCTCAATCATGCAATGCTCATCCCTTGAAGATTTTCAAGTTTGATGAGATCTATCAACTCGGAGACTCCATATCCGATATCGGAAATTTGATTCGTGAGACTCTAACTGAAGCTGCTTTGCCTTTTGGTAGGCTTTTATATGGTCAGCATTTCTTCAACAATGCCACTAGTCGATGCTCAAATGGACTTCTCATGATTGACTACTTTGATATATATCACATTGATTTTCTCTTCTTTATCATCTATATTATAATTAGTATAACTTCAATTTATTGTTTATTTCTTTTGTAGTCTTTTTCATTTGAATAAAATAGCTAGTGTCACTAATATTCAAAATATACGTCAACTTTCATTTACTATATATATACACACACACACACACGTCGACTTCTATATAATCTGATAACTTTATTTGTATTCATTAATATGTATTAGATTCTATATTACTAATCAGTGTCATAGTTAGTACCTTTATTTATACTACCATGCCTTTTCTTCTTCTTGTTATTGCTCGATTTGGTGCTTTATATATATATATATATATATATATATATATATATATATATATATATATATATATATATATATTTCAAAAATTAAAGGGAAAAAATTAAGAAATAAAACTAATAATTGTGCTTGTTTTCAGATATACGAAGGCTAAATTTTTGAAATTATGATTTATTAGTATTGGAATATAGAAATTGGAACCTAAAAGATGTATTGACAAACCTCAAATATGTAGTACTATTACTTTACATATTCATTGGTACATAAATATTAATTTGCCACTATATACCTTTATATATATATATATATATATATATATATATATATATATATATATATCAGTTATGTAAATAGTTCAATTTGTTTTTGTTTTTTTGAGTGTTGAATTGTTTTTAATATACTTAAATTACTGAACTGCATTTTATATTCATACTTTGACAGCATTGGCATCTGGACTTCCGTTTTTGAATCCGTACAAGAATATTGAAGCGGGGTTTAGACATGGAGTGCACTTTGCAGTTGCTGGCTCTACTGCTTTATCAACACTAGAACTGGCAGCTAACAACATCTCATCACCTGTCGCTCCCAGTTCTCTCGATGTTCAACTTGAGTTCTCTCAATGTTCAACTTGATTGGATGTCTACACATTTCAAATCCACATGTCACAATAACATAGATTTATGATTCATCTAAACTAATTCAAATGGTTTTTAGAATTATTGAAATTAAGTGATTATTTACTTAAATGTTTTATTTACTTTGTTTATATTTAACAGAATGAGTTGAAAAGCTGAAATCTGTTAATGGTTGGAGAGATAAGAGGGAATAATTATAATTGAGGATGTATAATTTAAATACCCGCGGATAGGGGAAGGTTGAGATAGAAGGGAATGATTATAATTGATAGATGTATAATTTAAATACCCGCAGATAAGGGAAGGTTGATAAATTAACGCACTATCTCATAAAATTGAGATAGGCTCTACAGATTACAATAAGGATTAAGCTTACAGATTACGATAATGATTAAGCCTACAGATTACGATAAGGATTAAAACGACGGAAAGTTTACGTTGTATCCTGACCTAAGCCCAATAAAGAAAGGGGCTAATAGACGTTTTAAGGTACGCCATAAATTCCATATTTAATCCTTTATCGGATATTCAATCGTCAAGTACTAACTTGACCTTCCGAGTGCACCTGGTCGGCACCACGCCAGACATCACTTCTCTTGTCTTGCAAGAATGGCCCTCGACTCTGGCTAGTGTAGATTTTTGGAATCAACAGTTGGCGCCGTCTATGGGAACATGATGTTTGATGATAGTCGTCCTCCCAAAAATCCGCCCGGAGTCAAGTTCATTTCGTTCAACAATCATTAACAGGGAATCCTCTAATTTTTATTTTATTTTTTCTATTTCATTGATCCATGTATTATTTATATATGGTGATCGACTAACCAAAACTTGATTCAGTCACGACTTGGTCCACTAATCAGATTAGTGTCAATTCACTACCTTCCTTGAAATTGCAATAGAACTATCTATAATTTTTATTCTTTAAGCAAAAAGTCATTATTTATTTTTTCATTTGTACAAAACTCCCATTAAACTTCATAATTAGTTTTTTTTTTTTATTTTCTCTGTGAACAAGGTTGATAAATCAACATCCCATAATTTACTGATTAATACAACAAAATAGTTAATGACTTGCCAATTGAATTGATTAATAATCTAAAGGCCGAAGCTAATAAATTGTCTTACAACATATTATTTTCATATGTCATTGTCACATATATTGTACTTGCAAAGTGGTTCCATTGTCAGAACATTCAATAAATTACAAGTTATGTTTGTTTCTCCGTATTTTTCATGATGTTCTTGTTGGGATTTATATGCCCTGGCATAGCAAATTATTTGGATTAAAGTGACATAAGTTCCTGACGTTTCTGAAATATTTATGCTTTATATAATAGGTGAATTCAATGTATTATCTTTCGATTCATTATAGAATTGATAGTGTTCACTTGATTACAAGAGATATTTATATATGTATGTAATGGCGATCAATACATGAATATAAATAGTAATCATAAATTATTCATAGTCGGTAATTATGAATGGACTCATAATTAATTAAGACTTGAACTGGATCCGCGTTAGGTTGAGATATATTACGAGAGCCGTCGTATGTGTAATACCCCGTAATTTTAAAGAGTTTATTTAAATTAATTTTTGTGTTAGGTTAATTCTTTAATGTGTAGATTTATTCACCTTTTAATTATATATGTTAAATTATTTAATTAATTTTATTTATTTGAGCATGTAATATTGATTTTTTTGTTCTTTATATTCTAATGATTAGTTTATTAATTAATATTATTTAAATTAAAGTATTTAATTTGTATTATATAATAATAATAATAATAAAAATAAAAATAATAATTATTATAATTATAATCATAATAATAGTATTAAATCAATGTAATGATGAAAAATTAAATCTTAGGATAGGATTTCATTCCCATAGTTGAACCTTAGGACATTTTGCTTGACTTGGCTTGCTTGGCTTAAATGTTATAGGTAGGGATGTGAGGAATGGGTGAGAAGTTAATATAAATTAGATATTTGTACTATATATATTATATAAGTTGTATATATATATTGGTTAGCCATCTTACCCTTAAGGCAACTCACTTAAGTTAGAAAGCTTAAAAATTACAGAGAGCTATTTTATAGGAGTGAAAGGAAAAGAGAGAGAGAAAAAAGCTTGGACCGGTGTAGGCGATTTTACCCGACTACGCGCAACCGGCGGATTTATTTTAAATCCATAAGGCAAGTTATTATCTACTTTTCCCCTTTGAATTAATAAATTAATTGTTTAGTTTATTTGTATGCATAGAGCCAAGGTTAGTAGATTATTAAATTATAAATTTTATCTTATTAAATTAATGAAATTTTAATTATATAGGATGGTATATATTTATTTAATATCCTATGAAATTAATAATGGCCGAAAATAATTAAATAAAGCTTTAGGGATTTTTCTAGAATTTTCTAGATTTTTCCGGGGCTTTTCTGTAATTTCCGGCGACCTTCCGACGAGTTTTTCGGTCGCCGGCAATGGGGGAGATGACCGGAGTGATGCGGCGCACCATAGGAGGGTATGCGCGCGCATCTGGACCATTAAACAGCAGCGATTGATCCGGTGCACCGCGGTCCATGTTACCGCGGTACACCCGGATCCGTGAGCGTTGGATGGAGGGAAGGTAGGTGGATTGATCCTGTGTGGCGCGCATGTAGGAAAGCTGATGCAGCCAACCAACCGGAGGACGCCACGTCAGCAGGAAGCCATCAACGCGCGCGTGGGAGTGCGTGCGCGCGCGTGGAACTCTCTAGACGCGCGTGGGAGCGCGTGCGCGCGCGTGGCTGATGCCAGACGCGCGTGGAGGCGCGTGGGAGAGTGGGGAAGGTTGGGCTACGCGTGGGGAGGCTCTGGGGGGCGCGTGAGGGCGCGTGTGGGGTCTCTACAGCTGCTGGAAATTACCAGAATACCCCTAAGGCCTGTTTTGTAAATTCCAGAACCTTAAACTTGGATTTTTAGGTACTGCGTTGGTATTTACGGGTTTAACGGGCCACGAAATTATTATTTTAATACCCGTTAAGTATTATTATGGCCGATTAATATTTCTAAACCTTAATTGGCCCGTTTACCGTACGGATATGAATGTGATTTATTTATCAACATTACCATAGATGGTGTTATTATTTTATGGTATTCATTATTACTGTTCAAATATAATAATATCACGGTTATCGTCATATAAATTATCCATTATATATTATGGGATATTTATACTGTTAACCATATATCAACCATGATTATTATGCTGTGTGCATTTCAGAGAATAAATGGACTGTTCAAATTATGTCGCATTTATATTATATGGATGTGTTGCCATATAGAACCATGTGAGCTGGCTAATAAGTTTAGACTCATTTATACCTTATGCATTCGTTGCTATAGACAGATGTGTGGCTGTCGGGGTATGTGGTTTAATATTATTGGCATGTGTTGCCTAATGGACATGCTCAGTATATTTAGTAATATTATTGGCATGTGTTGCCTAATTTGTATGCTCAGTATATTCATCAGTACTTTGAGAGGTGTTATTACTGTGTAGTTCGTTATAGTCTGTGTTGTCAGTATCGTGCACCATGTATAATAGCTGATTTCCCGGGTAAGGAAAGGCGACACTTAACCACCTAGTGTGAGTCTAAGTGATCACCGTCTATTCTGGTTGAGGTCATGTTGTATATTGGATGGTTCCCTTAGGATGTATACAGATATAGTACTCATCTGGATATAAATGATTAATTTATCTGATTCTCTGATTTGGGTCATAGTAGAGAGGACTTGCTCGTGGGGTTGACCTACCATTGTTGTTATTTCAGGATACGGTCAGTACCCGTTCCAAGGTTGAGGTTAGCGGTGAGGGACCACCATCCAAACTCATCCACTCTTACGATCCAGTTCAGGGTAGAAGTTTTATGTATTACTTCAGTTTCAGTTTTTATTTACTTTTGACGTTGAACTCTCAGGTTTATATTTAGGGATCCTTGACATAGGATTTCCAAGTTGTAATGGAGTACTGTATTTAAATAAAGGATGGATGGATGTTGTATTATTTAGTGTTCCTTTCCTGTCTAAATTCTTTTATTATCATCATTTTGTATTCCATGCTTGTATATTGCCAATTGTTTTTGATATCCCTCGTTTTTCATGTATAAGCCTGATCAACTTATGCGTGGAAAATGTGGGGGTGTTACAGTTGGCATCAGAGCATTCCAGGTTCGAGTGTCTTAGGGATCTATGATTACTATACTTCCGCGTTGTATATTCTGATAATTAGAGCCTAAGTATTAGGGTTCTTTGTATTCTTTTAGTCGGTCCATTATAATGTACTGACGTTAGATTTTTTTTTTTTTTTTGAATTCAAAAGAAGGATGTCTCGGCATGGGACAAGGAATGCGAACCGTCATCGCAGTATTTCCCCAACTCAAAATGAGAATCAGGAATTTTCCCCTCAAGTTGCTGATATTATTGCACGAGCTGTAGCAGCAGGAGTAGCATCTGCTCTACGAAACCAGCAACCTCCTCCGATAGTACCTGTTCCTGAACCAGTGGCACAGCCAATGTCATGGGACAAAACTCGTCACTCGTTTATCAGAGGGAATCCACCGACATTTGCGGGGTCCACAGATGTCTTGTTAGCATATCAGTGGAAACAGGAGAGCGAGCGTCATCTTCGGATGGTAATCTGTACCGAAGTGCAGAAACAGATGCTAGCTACATTTATACTGATAGGCAATGCATTGCAGTGGTGGGAGTCTATTACTACTGTCGAAGAGAGGACCAGATTGACTTATGCTGAATTTCAAACTCGCTTTGACGACAAGTATTTTCCTATGTCAGTAAGATCAGCGATGAAGACTGAATTTCTAGATCTGCAACAGGAGGATATGACTGTGGCTGAGTATGAACAGAAGTTCATTAATTTGTCATTATTTGCACCAGAGGAGGTCAATACGGAAGAAAAGAAGAGAGACCGCTTTGTGAAACGGTTGATATGGCCGATTAAAGTGGTGATCATAGGTAGTCCTGCATATACTACTTATATCCAGGTGGTTAATGCCGCCTTACAGCACTGCCAGATGAGGAGTGATTACCGGAAGTCCAAGGGAGATAAGCGGGCTAACCGAGACTACCAGACAGTGGAGAAAGGAAGCAGCAGTGGTACAAAGTCCAATGATAGGGGCAGATTTCAAGGACATCAACCTTGGAAGAAAAACAAAGGAAACCCAGATGTGCAGAGGGATGGAGTCCCTAATCAGGGTAGACAAGGTGGGGTACCTCAGACCGGACAGGAACAGTGGTCGGGAAATCAACAGAAAAGGCAGGCAGGTCCTTTTACGGGACGTTGTTATCACTGTAGAGAGATTGGGCATCCGGCCAAGATGTGTCCCAAAGCTAAGTAGGGACAGTATGGGCAGCCGAGACCTAATCAGCCATTAGCTCTACCGGCCCCACCGATGCCACATGGGCAAGTTCAGAATTTTCCGGCACTTCCAGCACCACCATTTCCTCCAGGACAACCTCCACAGCAGTTGCATCACGGCAGAGTTTATAACTTCATGCCACATAATGCGCAGGCTCCTCAGGCTATTGAGGGTATGTTTTCTATACATGGTAGAACTGCTCGTATACTGTTTGACACTGGTGCATCACATTCTTTTGTGTCTAGATCTTTTGTTATCTTATCTGGTATGACGACTCAGTTATGTGACCAACCTCTTAATATTTATACACCATTGGGAGTTGGCGCAATTTTACGAGAGTGTAGCGGTGATATCCTTATAGATATGGGCCGGCTTCGATTTCTTGCAAATTTGTTAGTGTTAGATATGCATTCGTATGATGTTATACTTGGGATGGACTGGTTATCTCAGTACCATGCTCAGGTTAACTGTGACGAAAAGTCTATTGTATTTGCTATACCAGGACAGGAGATGTATCTTCTTGTTGTACCACAACCTGATAGAGGGCCTAGCACTTATTTATTCGTTCTTGAGGAGGACTCACAGGAAGCGACTGCGGTATCTCTTGACAGTATTCCGGTAGTACAGGAATTCCAGGATGTCTTCCAGGAGATTCCAGGCTTGCCACCGAGTCGAGAGATAGACTTCGTCATTAATTTAGCTCCAGGCACTACGCCTATTGCTAAGGCGCCGTACAGAATGGCACCAGTGGAGATGCGAGAGTTGAAAGATCAAATTCAGCAGTTGCTCAGCCAGGGATTTATTCGAAGGAGTACTTCACCATGGGGAGCACCAGTACTGTTTGTCAAGAAGAATGATGGATCTCTTCGTCTTTGTATTGATTACAGAGAACTGAACAAGGTCACTATTCACAACAAGTACCCGTTGCCCAGAATTGATAACCTGTTTGATCAGTTGAAGGGAGCTACTTACTTCTCAAAGATCGATTTGAGGTCTGGTTATCATCAGCTACGAGTCAGAGAACAAGATGTTCCAAAGACAGCATTTCTCACAAGGTACGGATCTTATGAGTTTCGTGTTATGCCTTTCGGTTTAACGAACGCTCCAGCTGTCTTTATGGACTTGATGAATAGAGTATTCAGAGAGTACTTAGATCAGGTTGTCATTGTTTTCATTGATGATATTCTGGTTTACTCTAAGTCGGAGAAGGACCATGCCAGACATTTACGCACAGTATTGCAGACACTTCGAGAACATCAGTTGTTTGCGAAGTTTGAGAAGTGTGAATTTTGGCAAAAAGAGGTCAAATTTCTGGGTCATGTAGTGTCAGAAGAAGGTTAGCAGTAGATCCAGCCAAGGTTGCGGCCGTTATGGAGTGGGGACAGCCTACCTCACCGACAGAGATTCGCAGTTTTCTGGGATTGGCGGGGTATTATCGCAGGTTCATCCAGGGATTTTCCAAAATTGCGGGTCCACTTACTCATCTGACTAAGAAGAATGTACCATTTATATGGGATGATTCTTGTCAGACTGCTTTTGCTGAATTGAAGAGTAAGTTAACTTCTGTACCTGTCTTAGCCACACCTCAGAGTGGAATCGAGTATTTAGTATTTACCGACGCTTCTCTGAAGGGTTTGGGTTATGTGTTGATGCAAGAAGAGCGACCAGTTTCTTATGGGTCTAGGAAGCTTAAGCCTCATGAGCTTAATTACCCGACTCACGATCTAGAGTTCGCAGCAGTGGTTTTTGCCTTGCGTATTTGGAGACATTATCTTTTGGGGGAGACTTTTCGATTGTTTAGCGATCATAAAAGTCTACAGTATTTGTTCACACAGAGGGAACTGAATATGAGACAGCGCAGATGGTTGGAGTTCGTGAAAGACTATCACTTCTCTATTCAGTATCATCCAGGGAAAGCGAATGTTGTAGCAGACGCACTCAGCCGTCGACCCTATGTCAGCCTTTCAGCTTTGTTTGCAACAGAGCGGGATGCTTTGAAGACTGTTGATGAGTTAGTAGACGCTTTTATGGCATGTGTGGTAGTAACTCCTTCTATCATTCATCAGGTCATTCAAGCGCAACTCTCAGATCAACAGTGTATTGATCGGGTTTCGGAGTTAGCCTCCGGAGATGTTCCTTTTTATTCTATAGGGACTGATGGAGGATTGAGGTACAAGGGACGTTTAATTGTGCCTTCAGCTGACAATTTGAGAAATGTTGTGATGAGAGAGACACACACTTCTCAGTTCTCTGTACATCCAGGGGGAGACAAGATATATCAGGACATGAAACGCCAGTTTTGGTGGGCCGGCATGAAAAGAGATATAGCTATCTTTGTCTCTAAATGTAGCACCTGTCAGATGATTAAGATTGATCATCAGAGACCGCCAGGATCGTTACAGCCACTTCCCATACCAGAGTGGAAATGGGAGAGTATTTCCATGGACTTCATAGAGGGATTACCTACTTCACAGCATAATCACAACTCTATTTGGGTCATTGTTGATAGATTGACCAAGTCCGCTCACTTTCTGCCTGTTCGGTCAAACTTTACGTCAGAACAGTATGCTAAGCTGTATATTGCAGAAATGGTGAAACTTCATGGCGTACCATTGTCCATCGTATCAGATAGAGATCCGAAGTTTGTATCAGGATTTTGGAGGAGCTTTCAACAGGCTTTGGGTACAGAACTTTATCTTAGCACTGCTTATCATCCTCAAACAGATGGATAGACTGAGCGAGTTAATCAGATTTTAGAAGACATGTTGCGGGCGTGTTCTTGATTTTAAGGGCAATTGGGAGGAATATTTACCGCTTTCAGAGTTTGCTTATAACAATAGTTATCAGAAAACTATTGGTATGGCACCATTTGAGGCTTTGTACGATAGACCGTGTAGGTCTCCTGTCTGTTGGCTTGGAGTTGGTGAGAACAGCTTTCTGGGTCCTGAATTTATTAAGGACACGTCAGAAAAGATCGCTATCATTAGGGATTGGATGCGTACAGCTCAAAGCAGACAGAAAAGTTATGCTAACCGTCGAACTCGTGTTTTGGAGTTTAAGGTTGGTGATCAAGTTTTGCTTAAGGTTTCTCCCCTGAAGGGAGTAATCCGGTTTGGGTCAAAGGGTAAGTTATCGCCTCGTTTTGTGGGTCCTTTCATGATTACAGATCGGATTGGGGCAATAGCTTATCGTCTGGCTCTACCAGATAATCTTCATAGGGTACATAATGTTTTTCATATATCTATGCTGCGAAAATTTCTACGGGAAGAAGATCGATATCAACACATTGATGTGGGTGAAATTGAGTTGCAACCCGATGCAACCTATTTGGAACAACCTTACTGTATTCTCGATCGTAGGAATCAGATACTGCGCACGAAGACTATTCCATTAGTACGTGTACAGTGGAGTCATCATAGTGCTACAGAGTCTACTTGGGAACGGGAAGATATTATCCGAGCCAAGTATCCAGAGCTTTTTAATACAGGTATGTAGTGAATTTCGGGGACGAAATTCCTTTATTAGGGGGGGAAAATGTAATACCCCGTAATTTTAAAGAGTTTATTTAAATTAATTTTTGTGTTAGGTTAATTCTTTAATGTGTAGATTTATTCACCTTTTAATTATATATGTTAAATTATTTAATTAATTTTATTTATTTGTGCATGTAATATTGATTTTTTTGTTCTTTATATTCTAATGATTAGTTTAGACATATATTGGTTAGGTTTTAGATTAATTAATATTATTTAAATTAAAGTATTTAATTTGTATTATATAATAATAATAATAATAAAAATAATAATAATAATAATTATTATTATTATAATTATAATCATAATAATAGTATTAAATCAATGTAATGATGAAAAATTAAATCTTAGGATAGGATTTCATTCCCATAGTTGAACCTTAGGACATTTTGCTTGACTTGGCTTGCTTGGCTTAAATGTTATAGGTAGGGATGTGAGGAATGGGTGAGAAGTTAATATAAATTAGATATTTGTATTATATATATTATATAAGTTGTATATATATATTGGTTAGCCATCTTACCCTTAAGGCAACTCACTTAAGTTAGAAAGCTTAAAAATTACAGAGAGCTATTTTATAGGAGTGAAAGGAAAAGAGAGAGAGAAAGAAGCTTAGACCGGTGTAGGCGATTTTACCCGACTACGCGCAACCGGCGGATTTATTTTAAATCCATAAGGCAAGTTATTATCTACTTTTCCCCTTTGAATTAATAAATTAATTGTTTAGTTTATTTGTATGCATAGAGCCAAGGTTAGTAGATTATTAAATTATAAATTTTATCTTATTAAATTAATGAAATTTTAATTATATAGGATGGTATATATTTATTTAATATCCTATGAAATTAATAATGGCCGAAAATAATTAAATAAAGCTTTAGGGATTTTTCTAGAATTTTCTAGATTTTTTCGGGGCTTTTCTGCAATTTCCGGCGACCTTCCGGCGAGTTTTCCGGTCGCCGGCAATGGGGGAGATGACCGGAGTGATCCGGTGTGATGCAGCGCACCATAGGAGGGTATGCGCGCGCATCTGGACCATTAAACAGCAGCGATTGATCCGGTGCACCGCGGTCCATGTTACCGCGGTACACCCGGATCCGTGAGCGTTGGATGGAGGGAAGGTAGGTGGATTGATCCTGTGTGGCGCGCATGTAGGAAAGCTGATGCAGCCAACCAACCGGAGGACGACACGTCAGCAGGAAGCCATCAACGCGCGCGTGGGAGCGCGTGCACACGCGTGGAACTCTCCAGACGCGCATGGGAGCACGTGCGGCGCGCGTGGCTGATGCCAGACGCGCGTGGAGGCGCGTGGGAGAGTGGGGAAGGTTGGGCTGCGCGTGGGGAGGCTCTGGGGGGCGCGTGAGGGCGCGTGTGGGGTCTCTACAGCTGCTGGAAATTACCAGAATACCCCTAAGGCCTGTTTTGTAAATTCCAGAACCTTAAACTTGGATTTTTAGGTACTGCGTTGGTATTTACGGGTTTAACGGGCCACGAAATTATTATTTTAATACCCGTTAAGTATTATTATGGCCGATTAATATTTCTAAACCTTAATTGGCCCGTTTACCGTACGGATATGAATGTGATTTATTTATCAACATTACCATAGATGGTGTTATTATTTTATGGTATTCATTATTACTGTTCAAATATAATAATGTCACGGTTATCGTCATATAAATTATCCATTATATATTATGGGATATTTATACTGTTAACCATATATCAACCATGATTATTATGCTGTGTGCATTTCAAATAATAAATGGACTGTTCAAATTATGTCGCATTTATATTATATGGATGTGTTGCCATATAAAACCATGTGAGCTGGCTAATAAGTTTAGACTCATTTATACCTTATGCATTCGTTGCTATAGACAGATGTGTGGCTGTCGGGGTATGTGGTTTAATATTATTGGCATGTGTTGCCTAATGGACATGCTCAGTATATTTAGTAATATTATTGGCATGTGTTGCCTAATTTGTATGCTTAGTATATTCATCAGTACTTTGAGAGGTGTTATCACTGTGTAGTTCGTTATAGTCTGTGTTGTCAGTATCGTGCACCATGTATAATAGCTGATTTCCCGGGTAGGGAAAGGCGACACTTAACCACCTAGTGTGAGTCTAAGTGATCACCGTCTATTCTGGTTGAGGTCATGTTGTACATTGGATGGTTCCCTTAGGATGTATACAGATATAGTACTCATCCGGATATAAATGATTAATTTATCTGATTCTTTGATTTGGGTCATAGTAGAGAGGACTTGCTCGTGGGATTGACCCACCATTGTTGTTATTTCAGGATACGGTCAGTACCCGTTCCGAGGTTGAGGTTAGCGGTGAGGGACCACCATCTGAACTCATCCACTCTTACGATCCAGTTCAGGGTAGAAGTTTTATGTATTACTTCAGTTTCAGTTTTTATTTACTTTTGACGTTGAACTCTCAGGTTTATATTTAGGGATCCTTGACATAGGATTTTCAAGTTGTAATGGAGTACTGTATTTAAATAAAGGATGGATGGATGTTGTATTATTTAGTGTTCCTTTCCTGTCTAAATTCTTTTATTATCATCATTTTGTATTCCATGCTTGTATATTGCCAATTGTTTTTGATATCCCTCGTTTTTCATGTATAAGCCTGATCAACTTATGCGTGGAAAATGTGGGGGTGTTACAGTATGCAATTGCTCCCTATTACCGTCATGACATTTGACTCTTAAGCATGAGAAAAGTATAGATTCTTTTATTAATTAATAATTACTTTGATTTGTTCGGCGGATTCTTCGGGATCCTTAGACCAACACTTTGGTAGTTATGTAATTAATAGTTAGAGGGTTATATTTTTAATATTTGCATCATTGTTACTTGTATTTATTTTATATTGATTATGGTTGATCACAAAGTAAATTCGAAGGCCTTCGTATGTTTTTAGACAAAATGATTTATTATATATTTATTTATTTAAATTATTATTTTTTGTCAAACAAATGTTTTATTATGATCGAACCAGTAATAATCAATGGTACCAAAATAAATATATTAATTAAGTAGTCGGATTGATGGCTTTATTTATCCGACAACTAATTATGTATAGAGGGGTCAAAGTGCAACATTGACTTAGAGGTTATTTATTATTTAATTGGAGTTCAATTAATTTCTTTTAGTGGAGTAGAAATTAATTTATAAATTAATTGAATTGGGTCCATGGACCGGGCCAATTATTAATTCATTGTAGCCAATAAAATAATAAGCCCAAAGGATTCTCACTTATAGCCCAACTTCATATTGGAATCCTATTAGATTTGAGACATATGAATTAGAGATTGAGAAGGAATTGTTGTTTCTTTTTCTTTATCTTTATGTTGCCTATAAATATACATGGTCTATGTATATTTTAGGAGTGATTTTTAGTAGAAGAAAAAAGGAATATATTTTCTCTCTTTAGAAAATTAGGGTTAGTGTTCTCATCTAATGGAGGCTCCCACAAGCCTAATTTTCCAAGGTCATTCATGGAGGCTTATGAGTGATTCCTAAAGGCAAGACTATTACTTTAGACGGAGATCCATGGAAAAGGTGTCAAGCAAAAGGGATCTACAATAAGTGAGAACATTCACTTTAGATGAGAGATCTAAGGTTTACTCAAACCTTGATGTAAGTATTCAATCTTTTAATTAAATGATATATCATATTTTATTTTTGCATGAAACTTGTCTCTGGGTGATGAATCAAGATCTATGTATTAAAATCCCTCGAAAAGTTTTTAAAACTTGCACGTTTGATAATAGTGGTATCAGAGCACGATTTGATTCATTACTAGAGATCATGATTTTATGAAAATCATCATCATGGATCCAAATTATATATATATTGATGTATGTTGATGTATGATTTAATATATTGATACATAATGATATATGTATAATTGTGAATGGATGATGATGAATGTTTGGGCCATGGATGAAACTTATAGGTTATTGGAATATAATTTTATCTTTAGATGAATGTAATTAAAGCTTTGACTTATCCGTTTGAAAGTTCAATAATGTAATTTAATTTTTATCATTGTATTTCAAATTGTAAATTTCTTTAAAGGCCATGTAATCTTTATCAAAGGATGCTATGAAGCTTTACGAAGGTCCAAAAGGGTTAAATTAGGCTTCAAGAATTTTCTGGAATTTTTTCGGAATTTTTCTGGAATTTTTCGGGCTTAAATTTAATTTTTGGAATTTTTTTTTAAATATTTTTCTGGATATTGCGGCAGTTTTTCGGCGACCGGAAGACTACCGGCGGCAAGCAGCGCCAGAAGGGTGGCCGTCCAATCTCGTGTGGCTCATCAACAGTAGGACTCTATGCAATCGCAACAAGACCCCTTGGATTACATTAGATCAGAGGGAGGGATCAAGTGAGGTGCAGACGCGGTACAATAATGCACCAATCAACCAGCTGGCGCATGAGGCACACACGCGCCAGTCACTTCCAGCGCACCAGGCGCGTGGCAGCGCGTGCCACGCGCTGGTGCATACTGCCCGTGCGTGGACGCGCGTGAAAACACTTGTTGAGCGCGTGTAGGCGCATGGGGGCAAGTGAAGGGTGCGTTTGACAGTGTTTTGACTCCTGCAAGTGCGTAGAACGTTTCGGTGGACCCTCGCGCAATAATTAGAGCATTTAAATGTTAAAAACTGATTCCATTGGCCATTTTTATTTGCTTTATCTGTGATTCATGGATGTATGTGATGCATGGACTAGATAATTGTTTTTTAATTATTAATCATGCATTGGATCCATGATATTTAATTAAATGACTTGATTTATATTAATTAAATTATGAAAATTAATTGGATTTGATTACTAATTAATTTGAGGGCACTTATTGGGAAACGAAAAATTATTTTTGTAAACTATTTAAAAAGTGTGCTTCAAATTAAATATTAGTGAATCATTTAAAGTCCAAATATTTTCTAAATTTAATTGGATTAAAATCAAGACGTTTTGCATGCATTATATCATATAAATGAATAAAATGAAAACCCTAATTATGAATGATTAAAAATTGAGTGGGAGCGGGGATTTTTATACATTATCCAATGGTCTTCGTTATTAACACCATTGTAATTAGATCTTCAAAAGTAAGCCCCAAAATGACTCTCTATGAAGCCACGGAACTCAAATGAGCCAAGCAAATGAAGCAAGAATGTCTAACCCGAAAAGAGATGAACTAAGGGCAAAATGGTCATTTCTCACTGAAAAGGGTGCCACCGTGCACACCATTGGAAGGATAACGAAAAATGAATAAAATTAGACTCAAGAATCATCTGATTCTAAGTCCGGGCGGAAAATATATGAAATTCCAACACCCGATGCGAAAGTTATGAAGTAATGACTTAACATTTTCCAATATTTTCATAATAAACTTTGAAAACAAAAGTGTATAGAAAACGAGATACATGTCATTGCCTCCGGCCTCATCTCATACATGTTAAATACATTAAAAAGAGTGCACTTACGTACAATTTACATATACGAATCAACGAATACAAGTTTAAACAAATAGGGCTACAAAGAGGCATCTTATGCTAACACTTGCATAAAACAGAAACTTAGAAACTGTAAGCCATCCAAGGAGCAATGGAATCTTTAAATCCTGAGTCCTGTACCTGAAATATGCCCCAGTATCGTAGGGGTGAGTAATATAAAGCTACTCGTAGGAGATGAGCATGCATCGACCTAGCATTTTACAATTTTATCACCTTATGGTGAAACATGTTAAAGGGGCTCATGCCACCTAACGTCTATGTCAAGATGAGACCCAGGGAGCATCCTAAGTTACCTAGATCATTTATATCATAATCACATTGTTCATGCAATTCAAATAACATGGAAACATGTTATACAAGGCAACAAGATATAGATTCTCAAAGTCTTCAACTTGAAATCCAAAATACGAAAACAACAAGTGTGGGTCATGCCACCTAACGTTTATGTTCGAAATGAATCTATAAGGTCATTCCTAAACTACATTTGAACATCAAAACACAAATTATGATATCGATGCAATTTAACTAATAATGGAACTTCTAATACAACGCATGAAGCATGCTTTCACAAAGCTACATCTTAAGCTCAAAATAGGAAATCAAATAAGGAACAACAAGTTACGATATCATCTAGTTATCAACTTGAAATGAAATACGAAATCAAACAAAGTGGATACTCGGACGTCACGCCGGATCAGACCGATAACATAGTTACTTTAGGGTTACTAGCCCATGGGTAACCTCCCTATGTGCGCACTAGACTATATAGAGGGACAATCCCCCGTACTAGAACCAAGTCCTAGCCGTAGCCAAACAACGACATCCCCAAATTTCCAAAATCAACAAATTGTGCAACAACGTATATATATCAACATGTATATACAAGATATCAACTATTTACCAAGCACAATCCAAATTTTAGAAACTTATACAATACATGCTCAAAATTCACAACTACTGTGGTATGTAAGATATCAAATATAAAGTGTGCAATTCCTTACACATAGCAACAATATATTCAATAAGGGAAAACATATTCTCATGAATATAAAAGTAACAACTATATTATCCAATGCTCAAAAGTAATCAAATGAACATACATCAAATCCAAATCCATGATTTAAATATAGAAACAACTTCCAAAATGCAATTAAATTCATGGAGTAATAAAGTAGAATTTAATTAAATATAAATAATTAAATTCTCTAAAGTCCAAGTTAATCCAAATAACCTCAATTTAATATATATTGAAAGACATATCATGGTCATCATATATATAACATCAAATGACAAGTTAAGTGATTAAAACACTTAAAACAAAATTAATTAAGCTAATTAATTAATTTCCTCTAGATTTTTAAATAATTCCAAATACCCTCAATTTAATCTATGTTAGAGAACATGCCAAGGCCTATTTAAATACCACATTACAACTTGATTTAATGCTTGATACAACCATGTGAATTAAACTTTCACTAAAGATAAATATTAAAAAAAAAGTTGTAATTCTTAATCAAATGATCCAAATTTAATATATGTTAACCAACATATCTAAACATAATTTCCTATCATGTTACAATTCAAATCAAATTTTTAAATCTTATACAAAGAAATAAAAATTATTAACTTTCTAGATTTGATATAAGGCATACATAGATATTATATAATCATGACAAACACACAATACAACACACAAATAATCCTAAAACATTCCTTACCTCAATTGGAATGAAAATCCCAATTACCACCGAAATGAAATCGCCCCAAATTTTTGGTCCACAAAATAGATTTTTCAGCTTGCTACCTTCAACTTGTAAAATTCATAAAAAATTCAATTCTAACCCAAATTGAATGAATCCAAAGCCCAATGAAAGCTTAAACACTGTAATTTGATAATATCAATTTAGTTTAACAAAATATTTTCCCAATTGAAACAGTTTTGACCCACAACTTTGAAACAAATTCTGCCCAGAAAACACATTTTCAGCCTGTAGCTTCCAATTTTGAAAATTCATAAAAAATTCATTTGACATCCAAATTGGGCAAACCTAATTTATTTTGGAAGTAAATATATGAGAGTGTAAAACTAAAAATTTAAGCCATGATCCAATGTCAAAAGGTTAGTGAAATAAATCATCTAAAAATATGTTTTCCAGCTGCAATAAAAACATGGACAGCAGATAATTTCGATTTTTTTAAAAAAATTAGAAATGCTCTAAAATCGTGAAAAAATTCTGAGTAGTGTAAAACCCATGGGGGAAGTTCCAGCAAAAATTTCAAGGCAATTGAAGCACCACAGCTCCATATAAAAATTCATTTCCAGACCAAAAAGGAAAAGCTTCAAATTTCCAGCAACTAGCTTGGAACTTCAAAAATTCATAACTAATTTATTTTAAATCCAAATTACATGAAACCAAAACTAAATGAAAGCTAATTGAGTATATTTTCATATTCTATATTTAATTTGACAAGATTAATTTCAAGTTAAAACAATTTAAGGGCAAAATACAAGTCCTTCTCTTCCATATATGGAAAACACTCAATAATGACATAAAAATAATTCAAAATAATAGATTAATACATCACTAGAGAATTGAATCTCTAGATACCAAAGCAAAACTAGGAGTTAGGCTAGATCCTTCAAGGTTTTGAAGAGGAGGATGAGGGGAACAAAAAGTATTCCAAACTTTATGGTCTAAAGTAAGTGGAAGGGCCTTAAAGATCAAGGTCAATGCCTAAGGCTTCAAGCTCCATCCATGAAGGCTAGGGTTTTCTTGTAAGGAAGAGAATGAAATAATGTGGTTAAGTGTGAGTGAAGGAAATAGAAATCCTCCACTCACTATGTACTCTTACACCATGGTCAACACACACATCTATGGTCAATTGCACAAAAACCCTCCTTTAAAATTATAATCCCAAAGTGGCCCAAAGATATTTGCAAGACTAAATTGTGAACCTACACTTGTCACCAATCCATGGCTCCTTCCTAGGCTTAATCCCACACCTACACTTGTCAACCATCCAAGCCAACAAGTGCACCAATTCTAGGCCAACAAGTGTGTGAATCTTCACCCTTCAAATGTCATCATCCAATGCATTAAAGTGTTTCCACACAAATGTCAACAAGTGGACCAATGAGAGTGTGACACTTGTCACACTTTTCAAAAATTGCAAAAAGGTCCTTTTTAAAAATATCCTCCAAATTTAATTGCAAAATGGTCCCCAAGATGAAAAATAATTACTTTATTTAATTACACTAAAACCCCACATGTTAAGAATAATTACACTAAAATATGCATTAATGCCCATTTATGAAAGAAGTAAGCAATCAACATGCTTTTCTAGAAAAGTAAAAATAACACTATCATGGAAATCAAATATCATGAATGCATGCAAAGCCGAAATCAAATCCTAGCACAAAAAGTGAGGTTGTACAAGGAAAAAGGATAAACGAGAAAAAGACAAAATGTGAATAGTGTTCGGAAAAATAAAATATGGAAATGACACAATCCCCAAAAGAAGTTGTCAATCCAAGAAAAAGAGTCTCGGAAATTATTTCAGAGCACTCGAGACGACATCAAATGATGAAAAACCGAACCCAAAAAGGAAAAGACAACGGAAAAAAAATATCCGTTAAAATCTGAGAAAAAGAAAAGGAAGAAAAATGACCGGGTCATTACAATGTTAGAGAATATGGTATGAGTACCAGATGTACCACATGTGAACACACTTATTATAGAGATTGAGAATAATATATGAATTCCCTATTGATGCATCAGCATCATCTAATACACAGATTCTTGTATCGGTACATTATTGTAGTGGGAGGATTATCATCCAATCCGACAGAGTCATGTTTTTAGGTGAGATCTTTATGGACATCCCTGTTAAACATGAGTTGGACCCAGTAAGCTACACGGAAACGTGAACCGATATGGATATAGATCATTTTGGCAAGTTGCTATGAAATCAGAGTTGGAATCTATGCGTTCTAATTAAATCTGGGATCTTGTAGAAGTTTCTAGTAGGGTGATACCTATGGAAGGCAAGTTAATCTACTAAAAGGTACCAGAAGATTTCTTAGTGAATAATCATGAGTGTACAAGGGAATGTCATTTTTTTTTCTAATTCTATATATATTGATGACATCCTACTCATTTAGTATGATATGGAAAGTTTTGTCATCAGTAAAGATGTAGTTATTCAATTATTTTGAAATGAAGGATTTTAAAGATGTAAGCTATATTCCTAGGATCAAGCTTATGCAAGATCAGGTTAAAAGGAAAATAGGCTTATCTTAATAATCCTACATTGATAAAGTTTTAACCAGGTTTGGTATGCAAAACTCAAAGAATGAGTTCTTACTTGATTGACACGGATTGCTCTCTCTAGTAAGTAGTTTTTCAAGACTATCAGAGGAGATTGAGCAAATGAGACTAGAACAATATGCTTCGGTATATGGGAGTCTCATATATGCCATGGTCTATACCAAACAAGACATCCGCTATATGGTAGGGATAATCAGTAGATATCAGTCCGAACTCGGACTTGATAACTGGTCTGTTGTGAAAAATATCATAAAGTACCTTAGGAGAACCAATGATCTCATACTCATTTATGGATGTGATGATGTGGTTCCAGTCAGGTATGCTAGTTCTGATTTTCAATCAGAAGTAGATACTATGAGGTTCATGACTTAGTGTATCTCAATGAAAGGGAAATCAGTTGGTAGATTGTTAAGCAGATTTCAACTGCTAACTCAAACCTGAAGGTGGAGTCCATTGCAGCCTTAATGGCAGCAAATGAAGCCTTTTGGTTTGATCTCACTGATTTAGAGGTTGTGGAGCATACTAGCCTGCCTATCGAACTATATTGTGACAATAGTGCAGAAGTAGTCCAAACCAATGACCCAAGGTTACATAGAGGAACAAGGTATATCGAGAGCAAAGTATCATGTCCAACATGATATTGTCTGGCAAGAAAATGTACTCGTGGCTATAACATTGCGTTGGAACACAACTTTGTTGATCCATTAACAAAGGTGTTATGATCAATAGTATTGATCTTCACCTAGATAACATTGGAGTTAGATGCAATATGAATTGGCTATGAGGGCAAGTGGGAGCTGTTGGGATTTATATGCCCTGGCATAGCAAATTCCCATTTAGATTAAAGTGACATAAGTTCCTGACGTTTCTGAAATATTTATGCTTTATATAATAGGTGAATTCAATGTATTATTTTTCGATTCATTATAGAATTGATAGTATTCACTTGATTACAAGAGATATTTATATATGTATGTGATGGCGATCAATACATGATATAAATAGTAATCATAAATTGTTCATAGTCGGTAATTATGGATGGACTCATAATTAATTAAGACTTGAACTGGATCCGCGTTAGGTTGAGATATATTGCGAAAGCCGTCGTATGCAATTGCTCCCTATCACCGTCATGGTATTTGACTCTTAAGCATGAGAAAAGTATAGATTCTTTTATTAATTAATAATTACTTTGATTTGTTCGATGAATTCTTCGGGATCCTTAGACCGACACTTTGGGTAGTTATGTAATTAATAGTTAGAGGGTTATATTTTCAATATTTGTATCATTGCTATTTGTATTTATTTTGTATTGATTATGGTTGATCACAAAGTAAATTCGAAGGCCTTCGTATGTTTTTAGACAAAATGATTTATTATATATTTATTTATTTATTTAAATTATTATTTTTTGTCAAACAAATGTTTTATTGTGATCGAATCAGTAATAATCAATGGTACCAAAATAAATATATTAATTAAGTAGTCGGATTGATGACTTTAATTATCCGACAACTAATTATGCATAGAGGGGTCAAAGTGCAACATTGATTTAGAGGTTATTTATTATTTAATTGGAATTCAATTAATTTCTTTTAGCGGAGTAGAAATTAATTTATGAATTAATTGAATTGGGTCCATGGACTGGGCCAATTATTAATTCATTGTAGCCAATAAAATAATAAGCCCAAAGGATTCTCACTCATAACCCAACTTAATATTGGAATCCTATTAGATTTGAGACATATGAATTAGAGATTAAGAAGGAATTGTTGTTTCTTTTTCTTTATCTTTATATTGCCTATAAATATACATAGTTTATGTATATTTTAGAAGTGATTTTTAGTAGAAGGAAAAAGGAATATATTTTCTCTTTCTAGAAAATTAGGGTTAGTATTCTCATCTAATGGAGGCTCCCACAAGCCTAGTTTTCTAAGGTCATTCATGGAGGCTTATGAGTGATTCCTAAAAGCAAGACCATTACTTTAAATGGAGGTCCATGGAAAAGGTGTCAAGCAAAAGGGATCTATAATAAGTGAGAACATTCACTTTAGAGGAGAGATCTAAGGTTTACTCAAACCTTGATGTAAGTATTCAATCTTTAATTGAATGATACATCACATTTTATTTTTGCATAAAACTTGTCTCTATGTGATGAATCAAGATCTATGTATTAAAATCCCTCGAAAAGTTTTTAAAACTTGCACGTTTGATAACAGTTCTATCTTTGCTACAATGGCTTCTAATATGTTATGGTCAACCATGCATTTTGATCAAACTAATTTTTGGAGTCAAACAACATGAACAAAATGGCAGTAGTGATCCAAGATCCAAGTTCCAGCAATCTCTGAACCGAAAGCTGTTTGAATCGTACTGAAACTTCATTGAAGATCCGGCCCAAAAGCTCAACATCATCCTTTTCTTTTATTCCGCATGGAGTGGAGTTGAACCGATAGAAATCAGATATTTTACTTCAGTCTTCATATTGACAAGACAGAAGCAACTTTTAATTCTTCAATGGACATGTGTTACTAGAGTAGCGAAAATTTACAGACAGCAACATTATATATACACATGTGCAGTGCCACTACAAACTTGGCTCTAGATGATACTAATACATGCCTGAACCTGTGATAGTGAATATTTTAAGTTATTGCTATTTTTCTCGAGGGCAAGACTTCTTCGCGGAAGTGCTGAGGTATGATTTCTGTGCTAAAGCATGACTGAATATCCAATTTTAACTCAAATTCAAGGTACTTGCACTTTTGGGTTTTTGTATCTACTGTCTTGCAATAAGTAGTAAAACTAAAAGATGGAAGGTTGGAAACTCAACACCCTATGTGAATTTAGCTAATTCTGGTTCGTAGGTTCCTTTTGGCCCTTTGGGAACTATTTTTTGTTTATAAGAAATTAATCTAAATTTTGATTAAAATTGTTAAATACACTTAGCTATGACATTTCAAGTCCTTTATTACAAATTAAAGGAGCACTTTTTTTTGTTATCAACTTTAGTTTTAATAAAGTATTCCCTACTTGGATTAATTGTTTCAAATAATTCATTATCATTTTGATATGTTAAGATATTCATGTTAAATGGATGAGCTGGGTGAATCTCATAGTAATCTACTTCTCTTGTTAAAGGGTGAGCTGGGTGGAGTTCATACTAATCTACTTCCCTTGTTAAAGTGTGAGCTGGGTGGAGCTCATACTAATCTACTTCCCTTGTTAAATGGTGAGCTGGGTGAAGCTCATAGTAATCTACTTCCCTTGTTATAAGGTGAGCTGGATGAAGCTTGTAATAATCTATTTCTCTTGTTCAAGGGTGAGATGAGTAAAACTCGTATTAATCTACTTCCCTATTAAAAGGATGAGCCGACTAAAGATGTCAATAAACTAAAGTATAAAATAACATAATGCGACAATCCCAATGGCAAAACGTAACTGTCCATCCTACTCGTCAACCCTACACATATAAATGGAAACTAATTGCAAAGAAAGAGAAGTCTCAACCACAAAGAGAAAAATGGGAGCAAATAAATGAATAGCTACACATTTATCCTACTTGGAGTCACACGCTTCATCCAGTTGAATGACAGTGAAGTCTTGGTCTGAAAATTCAGAAGCAGCACGACTCCGAAAATATTCGAAGCCGTCAAAGTAGGCCTTCGATTTATAGAAAAATAACGTAAACAGATAAGGAAGAGATTTATGGTGGAGTTCTAATAGAAATCTGCTTCGTGAGGGACTCCCAGCAGACTATTTTGCATAGGAATTTACTTCTACAAGGTGGAATCGCAGATGACATGTCAGTCAGAAAATAGGATTATGAGTCAATCCTCGAATAGGACAACCACACTGGCAGCCCCACATGAGTTGCCTATGTGCCGAAAGGTAGGTTACGAACATGGCAACTTGCCATATATACTAGCTGCCAATGTAGCACTACAACAAATATTTCAAAGACATCTACCGTCCTAAAAAAAAAAAAAAATTCCTGGGGGTGCTGCCGACTGTGTTCGCGAAGTGGCAATATGACTCAGGCTAATGGACAAGGCTTTACTATCTAATAATCAAACCAACTTATTGTAAAAATACGGGGTGAAGGACTCTACAATTCTAAATATCTATTATTGTGTAATATTTGAGAATTAACGTTCCAGTGGTTTCACAAGTAATCCTCCGAAACGGGGGGCAACTGATGGATATATAATTTAAATACTCACGGATAGGGGAAGGTTGTTAAATTAACGAACTATCTCATAAGATTGAGATAGGCTCTACAGATTACAATAAGGATTAAGACGACGGAAAGTCTACGTTATATCCTGACCTAAGCCCTATAAAGAAAGGGGCTAATTGATGTTTTAAGGTACGCCATAAATTACATTTTTGATCCATAATCGGATATTCAATCGTCAAGTACTAACTTAACTGTCGGAATGCACCAGGCCGGCACCACGCCGATCATCACTTCTCTTGTCTTGCAGGAATGGTCCTTGGCTCTAGCCCGTGCAGATATTTGGAATCAACAATGATTATGCATTGTTTCAAGCCAAATCTATTGAGGAGGTTAAGACCATTGTGCCCAATGTTGTCCATGCTATAAAGGATGCTATTAGAGTATGTTTTCAACTTTATGCTTTAATTTTTAGTAAACTAATTACTTGTTGCTTCTAATCTAATTCTGTTGTTGTTGGTTTCAGAAAGTTATCCATCATGGTGCAATCCGAGTAATTGTCTCCGGTAACTTCCCAATAGGTTGTTTTCCAATTTATCTCACCGGATTCAAAACCAACGACTCATCAGCTTACGATGAGCATCATTGTCTCAAATTATTGAACGACTTTTCGATATATCACACCGACCATCTAATGAAAGGCATCGAAGAATTGAAGCAAGAGCATCCGAATGCAATCATTGTATATGGCGATTACTATAACTCCTTCAAATGGCTTTTCCAGAATGCTCCATATCTCTTCTCAACCTCCCACAAACATAAACACACAGAGTGTTCCAACTGCATAAAAGGATTAATTAACCATGATATTTTCTTTTAATATCGTTAATTATAGGATTTAATGCGACGACTGCCCAAAAAGCTTGTTGTGGAACTGGGGGTGACTAAATTTTGATATGACAAGAATGTGTGGAGGTCCAGATGTTCCGGTTTATGCTGAATCAAACAAATTTATCAGCTGGGATGGACTTCATCTCACGCAAGAGACTTACAAGTTTATGGCGGGAAAGCTCATTCATGAGATCTTTCCTCAACTGCAATGCATTGTCTAAAGTTCTGTTTCATTTGCTACCAAATTAGTAGTTATGTTTAGGTATTCATTGAGAGTTTGTGGCCTAAATTTTTCATATTGTTTTAATTAATTGATTTTAATTTGTGAATTACATATCATTAGTAAATAAGTATTGGATGGTTTTTGATATTATGCAGATTCAATGTGCATTTTCATAGTAAATTGAAGAATTGTTGGGTGTTTGAGAACTTTGATGGGTATTTTTTTTTTTTTTTTTTTCCAAATAATTCTAGAAATATAGCCTTCAGAATGTCTATGTAGTTAAAAAATTGCCTGTGAACATATGTAATTTAAAACAATGGCAAATCTTCCCAAAATAATGTCAAAATTGGACATTCATTTAAACAATTAATATAAATTTTAGGGATAATTTCACTGACACCCCCACTAATTTGGCCAAATATCTGTCTAAAATATCTTTCGAAAATAACTATCACTTAGGTCCATTTTTTATTTTCCGTCACAGTCTCCGTTAAAAACATGTGAAAATACAACTTTGCCCTTATTTTTTTAATAACATTTATTTCAGAATATTGTATTAGTTAAAGACAATTATACCCCTGACAATTATACCACAAATAAAATCCCTAAACTTCATCATCTCTCCGACGATGTCAACACCCTCTTCGAATGAGTATTGGGTAGATGGTGCTATTGGCCGTCGTGGTGGTGGTGGTGGTGGGTGGTGGTTCCAATAGTAAAGGCTTTTTTGGTGGTGTTTTGAGTGTTGCAGAAGAGAGAGAAAATGTATAAAGAGATTGGTGGTTGGTGGTCGGTGATGATGGGGGTGGTGGTGGTTGTGGTGGTGCCGCCGGCGACTGTGGTTGCATAACCCAAACCCATTTTTGTTGTCAGGTGAGGTTGACGCGGGGGTTGGAAGCGGTGGCGTGGTTCACAGCAGAAACTTCAGGCGACAAAAGCAGCAACGTGGTTTAGGGCGGCGACGGCGAGGACGAAGTTGACCCGAACGACGATATCGTCTCCAGCATCGGCGAATCAGGCACCGAATGAACATCTTGAACTAACCCCTTTAGCATTCCCAAACGATTCAATCTGTGCCTCCACATCACCAACACCGAATCCGAAGGCCCTCTATTCAAACCGTTGAGGAACCAATCCTCCGATCTCGTAAAGTTTTAGCAGGGACCCAATTGCGGAGGCGAGACGACTTTTGGGTTGCGGCGGCCGTATTGGCTGCTTAGAAGGGTTTTGGAGAGATGGTTGGTGAGGTCGGAGAGGGTGATTTGGTGCTCAGCCACCACGATTCGGCTATCGCCGCCGCTGTCTCTTGTGCCGACATCCTCGCCGATGTCGGTGGTGGTGTAAATCAAACCCAAACTCGGCAACGATGGCTACCACCGAAACCCACAAGACCTAACAAACCCCGCCGGAGACGAATCCAAATCTGAATCGGACTCAAACCATGGCAAAGACAAGCTCAGCACCCCGTCGGTGGAATTGCGCCACACGCGCCGATCGACATCTTCTTGAGGAGAGTAGTCACGGCATGTTGGAGGTCCTCTTTACTGCGATCGACGGCGATTGGTGGTGGTGTTGTGCTTGTGTGTGTGTGTGTGTGTGTATATATATATATATATGTATATATATATATATATATATATGTATATAGGAGTATATATACGTCTTTGTAAATTTATAAATTTTTAAGGGGCCATATTGTCTTTTAATACTGATATTTTGTAAAAAAATAAATTAAAAAAATGAGGGTAGACCAAAGTCAAGGGTCAAACCAAAGTCAAAGGGTAAAAATGTCTTTTTATATGTAAAAGTGTTCTGACATACCTGCAAACTAACTTTTCGGGTATGAGTGAAAAACGAAGCAAACGTTTGTAACGTGAGTGATAATTATTTTCGAAAGATGTTTTAAACTGATATTTGGCCAAATTAGTGGGGGTGTCACTGAAATTATCCCTAAATTTTATAAGCAGAGCTTCACTATTTGGTATTTCAAATACACCAACAAACCACCTACCCACCCACCCACCCACATGACCTTTTTTTTTTACATGGGACAGCCATGTGTGTGTGTATAAAAAGGAAAACACCAAGAAAAAACAGTGTTATAACAGCAATTGCTGGTAAAGGGTAAGCATATTCGATGAAAAAGCGAGATAGTTTGTTCCTGGACCTTGGATCTTGACATCGGCACAGTAGGGAATTTCGAGCCGCCGTAAATACATGCAGTGCATTAGATAATTGGTGTTGCACCGATAAGCACTGATCGCATTCTGGACAAGATGAGGATCGATGTGGCTGATAATAAAGGACATTAGATGAACACCATCGGTTCTACATAATTGAATCTGAGATGGCTTCAAGTAAATTGAGTTGCAGTTACCTTCCGGAGGACATTAGCAAATGAAAATCTGATAATTAGACACAGCACCTCCGACATTTAGGTAATTGACATCAGCAACAACATCCCCGAGATCATCTGCCAATAACAACAAAATTCCAAAATTAGATTGCAGTCCAGAACTGGATAGTACTGAAAAAGATGATAAAAAAAAAAAAAAAAAAAAAAAAAAAAAAAAAGAAAAAAAAAAAAAAAGAACTCCAAACCTTCATTAGATGGTCCTTGCATAGTTTACATATTCAGGTATGAGATCTGTTCCATTCCCTCTATCTTCTTCTTCTTTGTTTTGTGTCCCTCTCTATCTTTATCGTCTCTCTCTCTCTTCCCTCTCGTTCTAGCCCTCTTTCTTCACTTGATTGTTGTTATTATTGTTGCTTTTGGTTTTAATAACTTTTCTGAACAACCACGTTGATGAGAGAGCGACCACAATTATTATACAGACTTTAATTGGCTTGTTTTTGTCGTCTTCCTCATATCTCTTATACAGTGGCTTAAACTTCATCTTTTTATCTACAATGATTTGCTTACCAAAAAAAATAAAGGATAAACTAAAATTTTGGTTCTTGGGTCAATTATCTATGCCCAATATGGTTCATAAGAAAATTTTGAAATCAAACGGATCTAATTGAAGAGAGAGAGAGTCTCATTGAAGAGTGAAAATCTATTTGAACATTAGAGCAAGCATCACAACTTGAACCCTAAACATCTAGGGTTGATCCCAGAATTTACTATTGAAGAAAGAAGAAAAAAGAATGGAAAAATCAGACCATATCTAATTGAAGAAAGAGAGGGGTTTCTTCGCATAAATAGAGGAGATGACGTGGCAATGCCATGTCTGAGTCGGACTAAAATCGGCTCAGATGACAGAGTGAACTAGTTTGTGCTTGAGTTGGTGCTTGAGTTTGTGCTTGAGTTGTTGCTGGCTCCCAAGAAGAGTTTATTGGGTGATTGAAATGGGATTTCTGTGACTCAAATCTTCATCTTCTTATACACAACTGATCATTAATCATAGTCAATGTAGGTGGCTATGAATATTGAGTATGTATACAAATGATTTGGTGAGAAGACCAAGAAAAAATGACTTAGTAAACGGTAGTTTCCTAGGTGTTTCCTCATTTTATACCTTTTTTTTTGGGAAAATTACATATAAATGGAGTCAAAGTTCCATATTTACTTAGAGACTGAGTCAGAGTTCCATATTTCTCTAAAATGGATTGCTGAGGTGGCACATGGTTTTTTACTGTTTAGAAAATTGTGGTGCCTAAAATGCCCTTCCCTAACAAAAAAGTAGTACCTTCAGTGCAAAAAAATAGTACCTTCAGTTCAAAAAAGTAGTACCTTCGGAGAAAAAGTAGTACCTTCGCGGGTGTTTAAAAAACATGGTACCTGGACGCCAAAAAGTAGTACCTTCAGTTCAAAAAAGTAGTACCTTCGAAGAAAAAGTAGTACCTTCGCGGAAGGGTATTTTAGGCACCACAATTTCTAAACAGTAAAAAACCATGTGCCACCTCAACAATCCATTTTAGAGAAATATGGAATTTTGACTCAGCCTCTAAGTAAATATGAAACTTTGACTCCATTTATATGTAATTTTCCCTTTTTTTTTTTCCAATTTTTTTTTGAAAACAAAAAAACATGCCTTCTCCACTATAAATCATACGTTAGAGATTTGAATATAAATGGGGAACCGCGTTGGTGATGTATTATAATATTAAGGAGAAAATCATTGTCAACTACTCACTAAATCTACACCATCTGTCCAAGATACAATTAAGTTCTTCAAGGGAATTTTTTTTTTTTTTTTTTTTTTTTTGGGTCATTTGATTTATTGGTAAGAGTTTTTCTTTATTATAGCTTGCCTCACATCAAACCAAAGTTATAGATACACAATTTTCAAACCTTAAACCTCATCTACATAAATATATATATATATATATATATATATATTAATAAAAATAATTTTATTTCTTGTTAGCATATTACATTATTGTTACGTTATTAAATGATTTTACAAACTAGAAATGTACTCTGAATAATAGATGAAAATTTATGGAAGGAAAAAAAAAAACATGCATGAAATGAAGTTTGATTCAGACTAATCCACAAAACTGTACAGAATCTCGAATAGGTGATAGATGAAAATTGTTTTTGCACTGTTTGGATTGGTTGAATTTTTAGTTAGTTCCAACTATTTGGTTGGATTCCAATTTTCACAAAACTGTACAGATTCTTGAATTAAACAATATTACAACATTGTGGCCAAAACCTCCTACCTCCATAATTACTAGTCACTCGTAGTCCATAATTTTTCTCACTGTTTTCATGTTTAATGTATCAAGTAAGTGTACAAGGACACAATTCAAAGGCCTTTCAAAATAGCTTTCAATTAAACAATATTACAACATTGTGGCCAAAACCAAAGAATACATGTTTTACAACACAATTTAAAGGTTTTTTTTTATTGAATTACACTTGATTTATTTTTCTTATTGAAATAAATTATTAAAAAAATTATACTAATTTAATGACATATTTTCCATTAAATTATGAAAAAAAAAAAAATGAGCCACCCAAAAAAAAGTAGTCCGAATGCTGTATTGGCGATAGGGGACCAACCACTATGTGCCATAAAGGAAGTCCGAATGCTGTATTGGCGAGCCACGTGTATTGCCTCCAACAAAAACAATTGTTTCTCTATCCATAACAAACTTTGATTTTCTTAAAAATTCACTATGCCCACTAATTAATAATGCATGCTTTGTTATTTGAGGTTTGTATTTCTCTCTCTAATTGGATTTAATTATTTTAAAAATTAATAAATTTTAAAAGAATAAAAAAGAGTAAAAATTACTATAAAAAAAGGTCATGAAAGTATAAAGATGTGTTAATATGAATGGTTTGAACCATTTCTAGGGTGTCAAATAAATACATTTTCGTGCTTTTTCTTTTTATTTTACAAAGAAAGAGAGTGAAAATAAAAGTAGAATAAGATGTAGGTGACCCCTAAAATTTATGGTGTTTTAATTATTGCAAATTAGAAAAAGGAACCCCTTTTATACTTCAATGTTTTCTGAATTTCTATTCCATTCACACTAGGCATGTGAGAAACACACTAAAGGTGTAGTAGGGACGACAGGCGGGAGTCGGGGCATCTTTTACTACTGGTGCAACTTGAGTTGGGTAACCCGAACCCAACCCTCGCCCAGCCATATTTTTCAAGGACTTAGGTAATTATTTTTATAATTAGAGTTGGGTTTAGGTTGAAAAATCTTAACCAGAATTTAATTAGGGCTGAAGTGCTAGCAACCCGAATCAACCTGAACCCGAATTCTAATATTATTTTCATGTATATTTTTACTTTTAAATACATTATATATAATATTTAAACTATGATTATTTTTTTTTATTTTCTTCTTTTTGTTAAATTTTAACTTATTGTATGTTAACATTTAGGAGAACTAATTTTCTAAAAATGTTATTGTAATTTATTAAAAACCTACAAAATGTCTTTAAATTTTTTCTTGTTTATGAGTAATTTAATCTAAAACTAATTCAAGATCATATTAAATTTTCGATATAAGGATTAGCCATATATGTAATCCAAAATTTTTACCCGAAATTTAAGTTCGAATTACAAGCCCGAATTTCAAAGTAGAAGGATGGGTTAGGCTTGCGTTGAGTAGTTAAGGTTGATGATAGGGTTAGGGTTGGGCTTGGGTTTAGCATTTCATATGATATGTTGGACTCAAGTTATATCTCAAACCCGCCCAAGCCGCCTGAGTTGTAGCCATATCTTTTACACTTGTCACAATATTAATGTATTTAAATTGCTTAAATTTTCAAAAAAGAAAAATAAAAATAAAATAAAATAAAAAAATATTGATGTGTTTAATTCCATTACAATTCATTTTCCTGTATTACCCTTATGGTTAATTTCCATTGCAACATCGATCAGTTGAGCCATATATTCAACCACCGTTGCCACGTATATAGAGGAGATCAAAGAATGAGTGAATGAGAATATACAAGAATTTCACCAACACTTGCAGTTAAATTTTATAAATTTCAATATAATAGCAGGCAGTTAGATAAGTTATGCCGATTAACATATGAAAGATCAGCAATATTTAGAAACAACAAACAATTTAAAATCGTAGAATGTTTATAAGGTCAAAGCCCCCTAGGCCGGAATGAAGGAGGCTCCAAGCGCAACAATAAAGGCAAATACCGTAGCAATGATTCCGATTATCTGAAAGATATCAGCTGCCACTAATTTCTTCTTACGATGGAGAAATAATGCAATCAGAATAACAATGAATCCAACTGCAATGGCTGCTTTAACAAAGTAGGAAACCCACTTAGTTTTAGCCAAGTAAGAGGAGGTCCCATTCTGAGGGTAGGTCATCAAAGAAACAATCGCTTGACCAGTCATCGCAAGGAACATCTTCCCCAAATTCGTCTCATCATCATTTGGATCGCTGCCCTCGACTAAGCAACCGCTGCTCCTGTTCCGATCCATTTGGGTCGGAGTAGGCAACCCCTTCTCGATATCAAGTTCCCTACTTATCAAGTACTGCTGCCGAGGTGATGGTGGTGTACCGATTCCAAACTTGCCATGCGTTTCATCATCATTTGGTAAGCTTTTATCAATCTCACCCTACAAAAAAGACACATATATATATTTCATGCAAAATAAGAGTTGAAATTAATTGGAAGCAGATGAAAAGACTAGTGTTGGATCGATATATGCAAGTTATAAACATTTACTAAGTTCATCTTACTTGTGGGACTTGCGTGGTGCCATCTGGACTAGAGGAAGAGCTTTCACCAATTGCAACCATAGGAACTGATTTTCGTTGGATGGCCAGACGTTTCATCATAGTAATTAGACTCTAAAAAAAAAAAAAAAAAACACAGCTTTCATCAAAATAAGAGCTAGAAAGCCAATCAAATTAATGGCATTAATTAGCATGTGAAGCCTCGTTAGATTTTTGCCATCAAAATTAGGGCAAATTT
This sequence comes from Cornus florida, assembly GCF_030987335.1. Classification (NCBI taxonomy): domain Eukaryota; kingdom Viridiplantae; phylum Streptophyta; class Magnoliopsida; order Cornales; family Cornaceae; genus Cornus; species Cornus florida. The sequence goes on from NW_026775572.1 coordinate 31,352,382, forward strand.
AATTTATAGTTGCACAAATACGATTAAAAATATAACAGTAAAAAGAAAGATCACATGCATGTGTTTCAATGATTTCTCCCACCAGAATCCATGGAGCCAAAAATCAAAAGAGGAAAGGATTCCGGGAATTTTCCTCTTCTATTTTCCTTTTCTAACCTTTGCTCTTCTAATTTTTGGCTCCATGGATTCCGGCCATGGAGACCACCACTAAGTGAGGAGAATCCATGGCCCTAGTGAGGCGTTCGCGAAGGGGGTCGAGGTATGTGAATTGAAGACCCAACACAGTAACGATGAACCTCACAATTTGTCGGTGGTGAGATATGGAGGACCTTGACAACTGGTCGGAGATGTCGAGCAAGGGCTCGGTCTCTGGACAAGCTGAGCTCTCCGTCTAAAACGGAGCCGTGGGATCATGAGAAGTGTGAAGGCGTTACGGTGGCGCGTGGGTGGTGTCATGTGTGTACACTCTCTGTTCTGCCCACGGTGGAACTCCCACCGGCGATGGTGGTTCTGTGGCGAAAGTGAAAGTGACTAGTATATTGCTATGTATATATCGAATATGTTATGTATTTAAACATATTCTAACATAAGAGAGCCCAACTGTACAACGTTAACTTGGCCCCCCCACCATATATATATATATATATATATATATATATGTATATACCTGCTTGCACTTTCCGGAAAGGATATAACCACGGACGCCGCCAACGCCAGGAACACCAACGCTCTGCTTTCGGTGCTCTGGTGGTTCTCCCCTACCATAGCTTGTTTCAATGCGCTTACATTGCCCAAATCTTTCTTATAGGCAGAGGGAAAGCTGGGGAACTACCAAAAGGATGCTTTCGAGTCACTTTGCTACAGAAAATGAATGTGACAGATCTCATTTATTTCATTAAATTTAATGAAAAGGATGCTAACTAGTCACCTTGCTACGGAAAATGAAAGTGACCGCTTTCATTCATTTCTTTAAATTATTTCATTCATTTCATTAAATTTAATGAAATGAATGAAATCTGTCACTTTCATTTTTTTGTAGCATTCAATGAAATGAATGAAAACGGTCACTTTCATTTTCTGTAGCAAGGTGACTCGTTAGCATCCTTTTGATGATCATAATTTTGACTCTCAAAATTATGCTTATGAGAAAATTATGAGAACCGATGATCCAATTGAGAAAGGATGAATTTTGACTCAGTCATCCTTTCTGTAGCAATGAAAGTGCCTCGTAAGCATCTATTTTTGAGAAAGGATGATCATCCTTTCTGTAGCAATGAAAATGACTCGTAAGCATCCTTTTTGTAGACTTATAAAAGACTACAAGGAAAAAATAAATGTAACTTAGACTTAGTATGCTTTAATAATAAAATAGTCTAATTCTAAAGTTTATTTTTCAATTTGATTGAATTAAACAATTTTTTTTTTTTAAGGTTAAATTTCAATTATATATATAAGTATTGAAATAATTACAAGGAAAAACTATATATAAGTAGACTTAGTACTTTGAATAACAAAATAGTCTAATTTTAAAGTTTATTTTTCAATTTGATTAAATTAAACAAAATAATTAATCATACATCAATAATAATTATTAGGTCCAAAACACCCTTCAAACTCTTACTCTAAAATATCCTTAAAATTATATAATTTCAAAATACCAAAAGTCAATTAAGAAACCATCAAATCGGTGGATCCTGTGTTTGGAAGGAGCTTTGAAGGAGCGTGAGTGAAGAAAATTTGTGAAGAAAATCAAATCAATTACAACAAGCATGACAAACAATTAGGGAATATCTTACAAATCCAAATTTATTGTACACGCATTTTTTTTCCTCTTTATATGTACTATTTACATGTTTATCTCCTAGTTCCATTAATCATTCCAACTTTCTTTTTATGTTGCTTTTCAGCTAGGGTTGCAATTCGGGTGACTTAGGCAGGTTTGAAATATAACTTAAGTTCAACCCATGTTATGAAACGCAAAACCCAAGTCCAACTCTAACCCTATAAAAAATCTAAACTACTCAATTTGAGCCCAACCCAACATTTTACTTTTAAATTCGGACTTGCAACTAGGGGTTAGATTCTGAATTAAAACTTCGGATTAATTCTCATTACTCATATGGCTAATCTTTATACCGAATATTTAATATGATCTTAAATTAATTTTAGATTAAATTACTCTTAAACAAGAAGAAGTTTTAAAAACCTTTTTTTAATTTTTAATAAATTACAAACAATTTTTTAGAAAATTAATTCTCCTAAATGTTAACATACAATAAATTAAGATTTAACCAAAAAAAAAAAAAAACTTGAAAATAGAAAAGAGTAATCATAGTTTAAATATTATAATAAAGTAAAAATATATATGAAAATAATATTAGAATTCGAGTTCGGATTGACTCGGGTTGCGAGTACTTCAACCCAAGTCCAACCCTAATTAAATTCGGGTTGAGATATTTTAATCCAAATCCAAGTCTAATTATAAAAATAATTGTCCAACCACTTTTTGTAGCTTTCATATTACATCTATATCATGCACACTCTTTAACTTTTCATCCCTCAAATTGTTGATTTCTGTGTTATGTGCCATCTCCCTGCAAGTTGGAGATGCTTCCGGCATATGAAATTTATCACTTATTTTTTAATCTTGTTTTTAGGAGTCCTCGTGGCCTTGGATGCACATCCAGGAGGAATTATATATACAGATCTCATACCTGAATATGTAAACTATGCAAGGACCATCTATGAAGGTTTTGAGTTATTTTTTATCTTTTTCTGCAATCTAATTTTGGAAAAATAAGATCATGCAATTTTGTTGTTATTGCTAGATGATCTCGGGGATGTTGTTGCTGATGTCAATTACCTGAATGTCGGACGTGCTGTGTCTGATTGTCAGTTTTTTATTTGCAACTCAATTTACTTGAACCCATCTCAGATTCAAATATGCAGAACCGATGGTGTTCATATAATAATGTCCTTTATTATCAGCCACATCGATCCTCATCTTGTCCAGAATGCGATCAGTGTTTTGTTTTCTATGTAGTGCTTATTGATGCAACACCAATTATCTAACGCACTGCATGCTTGTATTCACGATGCCTACCCTTTTTCATCGACGATGCCTAACCTTTACCAGCAATTGCTGCTATAACACTGTTTTTTCTTGGTGTTTTCCTTTTTATACACACACATGACACATCGGATGTTCATGTAAAAAAAAGGTCATGTGAGTGGGTGGTTGGTTGGTGTATTTGAAATACTGAATACTGAAGTTCTGCTTATAAAATTTATATTGTATAAATGAATGTCCAATTATGACATTATTTTTGGATGATTTGCCATTGTTTTAAATTACATATGTTGTCAGGCAACTTTTTAACTGCATAGACGACATTCCGAAGGCTATATTTCTAGAATTATTTGGAAAAAAATTACCCATCAAAGTTCTCAAACACCCAACAATTCTTCAATCTACCAGGTATTATATATGCAGCACAACTATAGCAAGAAATTTAATGTCAAACCAAGAAAATGCACATTGAATCTGCATAATATCAAAAACCATCCAATACTTATTTACTAATGAGTAATGATATGTAATTCGCAAATTCAAATCAAATTAATTAAAACAATATGAAAAGTTTAGGCCACAAACTCTCAATGAATACCTATACATAACTACTAATTTGGTAGCAAAGGAAACAGAACTTTAGACAATGCATTGCAGTTGAGGGAAGATCTCATGAATGAGCTTTCCCGCCATAAACTTGTAAGCCTGTTGCGTGAGATGAACTCCATCCCAGCTAATGAATTTGTTTGATTCAGCACAAACTGGAACATCGGGAGCTCCACACATTCTTGTCATATCAAAATTATAGTCACCCCCAGTTCCACAGCAAGCTTTTTGGGCAGTCGTCGCATTAAATCCTGTAATTAAGAAAATTAAAAGAAAATATCATGGTTAACTAATCCTTTTATGAAGTTCAAATAGTTATAATTGATGCTTTGTCCAAGAAGATAATAACATCTGGTTCCCTATCTTCAATTAAGATTGAAATTGTTGTCCTGGACGGTGATTTTGTTGTTGATGATCAAGAAGATTGGTCTGAGAAGGAGTTCAATGCCAAAGTTATACGTGAAAGAGAGGGCAAAAGGCCACTGGTGACTGGGGATAGGGTAATTACAATGGAAAATGGAGTTGGCTATATTGGTGATATCAGCTTTACGGATAATTCAAGTTGGATAAGAAGTCGAAAATTCAGGTTGGGAGCCAGAACTGTTCAAAGCATTTCCACTGAAGCAAGAATCAGGGAAGCAAGAAGTGAAGCTTTTATAGTAAAAGATCATCGTGGAGAGTGTAAGTTTTTCTTCCTCACTGCTTTCCCTCTTCTTATTAATGAAAAACTTAAATTTTTGGCTCCTTTATATTAAATATTCCCAGTTGTACTCACTTCTACATAAGTAAACACCTGTATATATCTACGTCCATATACATGCTTATACAAGTGTTTAAAGTGCATTTTCTAAGAAATAATAAATTGTTGTCAAAGTTTCAACCAAACATAGGGAAATAAGAAAAAAAACAATTTTCATGAAAAATATTTACTGGTGTGAAAATATTTTAAATTGAAATAAATGTAGCTGTGATTGTAACAACATCCGTTTATTACTTATATGTCATTGTCAAAAAATTTAGTTTGTTGGTGGGTTGATCTCACAAAGTCTACTTAATTCAATCAATAAATGAGTACTTCGATGAGTGATTGAATTTTAGTTCTCACTCAGTTGACTAGTTAAAGCAAGTACTTGACTGCATAGCTTGATTCAAAACTACTTGCATGCCTTAGATTTTTTCACTTAGTATTAAATGTTTAGTACATTTAAGTTAATAATCATTTCAAATATATTACTAGATCATGTTAGAATCTTTACGTTATAGCATTGAAAATTAGGTTCTTGATAAATTTTGTTTGATAGCTAAAATAAGTTGCATCTTGAAATGTTCAGAATATATACAAAGTTACAAACACACATAGGTACACACATTAATTCATAACCTAGTCTTGGCTTTTGTACACAATTGTTTTTGTGTTAAATCCAACCTGATGAGCGGTGACATATTAAGTACAAGTTTCCAATTTTTAAAGATGATGTTAGCGGTAGGTGGAATTCTGAGACTGAGAGGTGATTTGTTAATTCAGCTTATAAGAAGCACCACCCTCCATCTCTGGGTGATGAAGTATGGCGCTTGGAAAAGATAGCAAAAGATGGTGCATTCCATACACGGTTGGCTGATAAAGGAATTCAATCCGTGAAGGACTTCCTTCGGTTCCGTGCCATTGATGAATCATCACTGCGCAAAGTAAGAGACAATCTTTTCTTTTTATTTTTCTTTCTTATCCTATACTGTATACACTAGATGTACGTAAGCAATATATATAGAAAAGTTCTTCCCAATGAATTCACTAACCTTGTAACTTTGAAGCTGCAGACACTTGGTGGTGGGATCTCTAACAAGTCATGGCAGGCAATCATAGATCATGCTACTGCTTGTGTTTTAGATGATAAGATGTACTTGTACTACATGGAGGCTGAAAGAGTTGGGCTTTTGTTCAATTCCATCTATCATGTTATAGGAGCAAACTTTGACGGCCAGAATTACCAGTCTCTGCATACACTCAACTCATATCAGATGGTTAGTACTTTTTGCCTGGAATTTGTTTTGATTAATAATTATTGTCCTTTCTCCTTAACTTTGTCTCAGTAGATCTTTCTTTTAGTGATATTATGTCTTTGTTTTGGTTGGTTGGCAAAGGATGAGCATGCACATGTATGGCATACCTCGACTAACATATATAGCAAAGACTTTTCAAACTGTAACATACGCTGGTGTAGTGATTAGGAATATTGTTAATTCGTATTTCTTTTTCCAATTTGATTTATGGAAGGGGAAAAATTATGTTTGGTTTAATTATTATAGAACACAGATCCATTGAAATTGCATCACACTACGTTACCAAGATTCTCTCTGGCCAACATCAGTAAGTTTGGACCCCTTGTTGACTAATTGCATCAGGACTCTCGAAAACCTTCAAACAGTCATTGATGCAATTTTCTTTAGATGCTTGCTTTGCAAAATTTTGTCTTGTTAACTTTAATGCTATCTTTCTTTCTTTTTATTTATTTATTATTGTTACCTTTTCCTAATCAAATTATTAACAATATTATCATAGTAAGACTTTCGTTTTCAACATTACATATTTGGAAGCAGAAAGGTCATTGTAGAGTAATGAATTTAACGATGGTAGTACTTTAGGCTGGTATATGAAAACAGATTTGTGTGTCCAGTGTGGGTACCAGTCCAAGTATAAGAGGACATAGCTAAATATTAATTTTCAAAATTCTCCTTTTATTTTCTAGAGTAAATTGATGATTCAATGTAAAAAGGGTATTTAACATGGATACTCATTTTAAAGCAATAATATAGTAAAAAGATATACTAAGAAAATTTTATGTGCAATTATAAGATAACCTTGAATTACGGGATATGCTTGCTAAACACATATCTGTCCAGATTGCCGGACACATGTAGCGTACCATACCCACGTGTTTTGTGCCAAGGACATAGAAACTTCCCTTGTTAGAGTCCATGTAACATAGAATTTAGGTTTTTGTTTTTCCGTTATGGATGGGAGATGTCTTGTTGTTTGGATGGCACTATTTATGCTCCAAGGGTTGTAGTCCAATAGAGTCTCCTTAGCTCCGAAGTGGTAGGTTGAGGATTCAATTCCCATAGGTGACGTAGGTGCATGTGTTATTTACACAGGACAAAAAAGATAAAGACATTCCCCCCCAACCAACATCTGTGATTGACTCTCTAGTTAATAAAGGAATGTTGAGGGTTGAAAATGATGGTGCCATTGGAGCCATGATTGGAAATTTGTGTGGGTTGAAAATGATGGTGCCATTGGAGCAAGGATACTAGCAGTTCTGGGAAAGAGAGAGAGTGGAATTTGACTTGTATGCAGATTGTGGTTAGTTGCCAAGCCTATTTAGGCAATGAAGTGAGAGTTCCACGCAAACACACAGAGAGAGAGAGAGAGGGGGGGTTTAAATTGAGTAAGCTGAGAAGTTCTCTTCTAGGAAGAGGGATTTTTAGAGTATGGAAGGTTTCAAGTTGCAATATATATTAAGAGTATGATATCCATGGATTTGGATTGGAAGTTTAAAAATTCACTACAGACTAAGAACATGTGGATGGCAAGCCACTACATCCTTCACGGCTCACGTGGTCACACCCTTGAATGGAAAGCTTAATTGTTCCAATTGATGTTCTATAGTGGAAGAACTCACTATAGTCGTTTGTGTCCACCACATGCATACACACAAATAGCAGCAAACATCCAGGCTTCATCACTTGAATGGAAAGGTTAATTGCTCCAATTGATGGCTTGAATTAAATGAATTCCACTTTTGCCATCATTAGTATCATCACAAATAGTGTATTTTGCTCTTAATTTGTTGGCTTCTGATTTTAATGTGATCAACTTAAATGTTCATTCAGCGGCAGGTGCAAGATTTGAAGCAGCATGCTTATAAAAATTTGAATAACTTGGTTGAAATTAATGAGCCATCTCTTGTTGGCCCTTCATTGCCATTATCAAGCCTCCAAGACCAGTTTGGCAGTCCAAATTTAGTTCAGGATGTTAATTTCCCAGTTTCACAGCAAGGTACGAAATTGTCGAGCTTTTCCTTTTTTATTTTTTGGTTCTTTTCTTTTCTTTATTTCTCTGGTGTTACTTGAATTTCGTAAGTAATACATAGAAGTGAGGTCCTTTTTCGGTGAATCAATAGGCAATTCAACAATTCAGTGCCCTTTCCCGTGAACAGTTTTATTGAATCTCTGAGGAGATTTTTATCAGAAAAGGAAACATTTGAAGTGGCCTGATAGGCTGCAAGGGTCACCCAAATGTGTGAGGTTTTCTTTTTGCAATGTAGACTCAACATATTGTCGATTACAGTGAATTATGAATTTCCTTAGAACTTTATATAATCAGTGAGAATTAAAAAATGCAACAGATTCAGTAAAGGGATTTAGTCTGTAGTAGGTTTAGGCACATCAGCTGTGTCTTAACAAGCCTAGGGCAATTTGGTTGTCTGTGTGCCTTTAGGGGTGTTTACAACTTTATTCACGTCCTATATGCTGGCTATAGGATATCAATATCTTTAAAATCCACTGATACTCTTCTGTAGTTAGTGATTCAAGTTCACGGTTTTCATTTTCCAACTCATATTTGCATCTCTAAAAGTCTCTGAAACCACATTTTTGCACAGATCAGCTGGAGATGCAGCTGGGTTTCAATCATACAACTTCAACCGGCTATGGCTTTGAAGTGGAAGATGGTAGTCAATTAGAGGTTTCTATGGGACTGAATTGTCACCCAGTGCAAGCTTTCCTTCCAATGCTGAGTAACAATTTGGTGGTGACTGATTCTTGCCCTGGACCCTACAGTGAAGCAAACAATTGGGCTCCCGGTGGGTCTCTGGGTCAAGTTGTGCAGATTGGTCACCCAATTCCTGAATATAATGCTCACTTGGAAACGTCAACATGGAAAGGGAATGGATTCTTCTTTCCTCCAAGCAATGGAAGAGTTGGAATTCGTTCATCTAATTTTGGTATCCAGATCTCAAGGAATGGAAAACCTAAAGTGAGGTGGTTTAAGGTTCGGGCTGCCTTGAAGTGGGGGATATCGGTTAGGCGGGATGTGGCTGCTAAAAGAATGGCAGGGCTCCTTTTACCTAAATGTCTAACCTACAGCTTTTAAGAAGCTAAATCAAAATTTGTGGAGGTAAGCTTCTCCTTAAAGGATTAGGTTAGTTTTTGGAGTATGTTTTGATCCACTTTAGCATCAAATGCAAAGGAAGGTTCTTGTATATACGTAGTTCATGGAAGCTAGTAATAGCATGATCACACCACGTCTTTTTTTATTCTTTCTTTCGTTTACGGTGAGTCAGGTTATATAATGTCAGTTAGTCTGGATGTTGCTGCTAAAAGATGGCAGGGGTTCTGTTTCAATTCGAGACTTACGAGCCCAGGAAACAAGCTCCTAGTATCATCTGAGACTTAGTACAGTGGTTTTTATTATTTTTTTTTATGTCCTCTTGCAATGTAGAGTTCTGTTTGCATCAAGTGCAAATTTGGTGTCTGTACATAATAAGTGTTCAGATGAATACTGTATTGTATTTGAGATTTGAAACTTCTACTGTGTTATTTGCATCGATCGGTGTTGTGTAATGATCTCTGTTGTCAACTGCATTGTAAAAATGGCTTCTATAATTCTGCTTATAACATTTATATTTTATAAATGGATGTGCAATTATGACATTATTTTTGGATGATTTGCCATAGTTTAAATTACACTTGTTCTCAGGCAACTTTTTAACTCCATAGACGTTCTAAAGGCTATATTTCTATAATTATTTGGCAAAAAAAAATTCCATCAAAGTTCTCAAACACTTCACAATTCTTCAATATACCATGTATTATGCAGCATAACTATAGCAAGAAATTTAATTTCAAACCAAGCAAATGCACATTCACTCCATAGATGTTGTTAGCTGCCAGTTTTAGTGTTGATAAAGCCGTAGAGCCAGCGACTGCAAAATTCACTCCATGTCTAAAGTCAGCTGCAATATTCTTGTACGGATTCAGAAACGGAAGTCCAAATGCCAATGTTGTCAAAATGTGAAAATATAATGCAGTTTAATTAGTAATAACTTAAATATATATATTAAAATAAAAAAAATAAAAAGTATATAGTGGCAAAGTAATATTTATGAATCACTGAATATGTAAAGTACTATTTCTGTATATATTTTTTGTAAGGTTTGTTAATACATGTTTTAGGTTCTAACTTCTATATTGCAGTCTTAATGTTCATAAATTTAGCCTTTATATATATCTCAAAACATAACACAAGTATTAGTTTTGCATTAACTTAAAAAACTAAGATATATAGTGCTGATTAAGGAAAATCGTTTAGGGAAGAATTTGGTACCTGCAAGGACAAAATAATTCACATTATTATTATTATTTTTCCTTAATTTTTGTATTATATATAAAAACAAAAAGAAATAACAAGAAGAAGATCGAAAAAGCATGGATAGTTTATCATAGTTAGATACTAACTATGTCGACACTGATTAGTATTCAGAATCTAAAACATATTAATGATACAAATAAAGTTATCAAATTATATAAAAGTTGACATGTGTGTGTATATATATATATATATCCGGTAAACAAAAGTTGACATATATTTTGGATACACTATATTATTCAAATAAAAAAGATTCATTAGACTAACTGCTAAAGAAATAAACAATTAATGAAGTTATATCAATTATGAATTTATGATACAAATGAGAAAGGAGCGAAAATCAACGACTTTTCAAAGTAGTCGATCATGAGAAGTCCGTTTGAGCATTGACCGGTGGCATTGTCGAAGAAATTCTGACCATATGGAACCAAAAGGCAAAGTAGCTCCAATTGAAGTCTCACGAATCAAATTTCTGGTGTCGGATATGGAGTCTCCGAGCTGATATATCTCATCAAAGTTGCAAATCTTCAAGGGATGAGCATTGCATGATTGAGGAAGATGAAGAACAGAGAAGAAGCTCACGAGTGTCACAAAAACACAGAAAAACACACTATTGGTATTAATGGCCATTACTCAACACCAAAGAGATCTCCCAAACAAGTTTTTTCCTAAACGTATACTCTATAATGTGTTGGGGTACTAATATATATATATATATATAGTGAATGAATTTCTAGTTCCACACTGACTGTGAAATAATGTTTCTTGTAAGCAATTCAAATTCTATATTATGGACATGGATTAAGTTTGTTGTTCTACGTACAAAAAGCCAAAAATATCCCTACTAGTTAGCTATGAACAAAATTAATTTAAGGGTATTCATGTAATTTTGTGAAGGAAAAAAAACATGAGTCATAGACATCATCGTCTGAATGTTGAAAATTTTCAATTAGAGTTGAATTGCGAATTGGATTGACCCAATTTGAGTTCAGCCCGGACTTTAAGAATATGGACCCTAGTTGAACATGGATGCAAACAAACTGAAGCCCATTTATTTGGTGTACTATACCAATCTGAATTTAATTTTTTTTTTGTTAAGTGGAACAAATCTGAATTTATTTCGAACATATTCAGTTCTTTTTTATTTGTTTTTATGTTAAGATCGGGTAGTCCCCGTTTTTGGTTCTTTTATTGCAAGCTAATTACGCAATGGGATCGACCAAAGGGAGGGATAGAAAGTTGATTCTTCGAAAGATTTTCAGTTTTGAATAGAGCATTTTACGAGAATTTCATGAAACAGAGGAGAAAGCCGAGAATAGTTCAAGAGAGAACAGAAAGGAGAGAAGTGAAGAAGTTATAAGAATGAGGTTAGAAAAGTCATTTCAATATTTAAATTGGTCAATATAAAAGTTAAAGGGTAAAAATGTTAATTTATTATCATTGGGGTGTATTTGTTAGTTGTATCAAATTTGAGGAGATGTCTTCGTTTAAAAAAGAGATAAGTTTCATTTGTGCATCATTTTCAAATCTTCAAAAGGTACTGTTCTACTTTATCCTTTTTGTTTTTATGGTTTTGTAACAACTCGACGCATAATGTATTTGGTTGCCTTGCGGGCTGTTTCGGCTATGTAATTATTTCAATACTTGTATCACAATTATACACACACCGCCAGCATTATCAAGGTGGATTTTTAGCCAAAAATTCAACGCGTTTGTGTGTGTGTGTGTGTGTGAGTGTCTACTTTCAATGGCCTAACCACGCCGGGACAAGTTGAACTTTTAATTTTTAAAAATTTTATATAATAAGTTTTTTATATTTATATAATTATTCCTTTAAAATTTGACAGCGCGTGCGTGCACACACATATATATAACTAAAAGTTCATTCACGGTTTTACAAAAAAAAAGAAGAAAAGAATATAATCATGACACAATTGTTAATATATATAATATATCTATCAAGAGGTATTATTGTACTTTATCCTTTTTGTTTTTATGTTTTTGTAACAACCCGAGTTTACCCAACCAACTTGTTTGAAAACTTTGCAGGAATTGGGTTGTATGGGCCCCTTTGGAGTGGGACGCATAATGTATTTGGTTGCCTTGCGGGCTGTTTCGGCTATGTAATGTGTGTGTGTGTGTGTGTGTGTGTTTCGGCTATGTAATGTGTGTGTGTGTCTCTAGCCTAACCACACTGGGACAAGTTGAACTTTTAATTTTTAAAAATTTTATATAAAAAGTTTTTTATATTTATATAATTATTCCTTTAAAATTTGACAGCACACACATATATAACTAAAAGTTCATTCACGGTTTTACAAAAAAAAGAAGAAAAGAATATAATCATGACACAATTGTTAATATATATAATATATCTATCAATTTATCACTTTTTCAAAAAATATGATATATATTTTTTTTTACTTTTTTAGAAAATATGATATATTTTTTTCTTTTCCAAAATATTATATTATTTCCCACTTTTCAAAAAAAAAAAAAAAAAAAAGAAGCATTTCATCAACATATTCTATCACATTTTTGACTCTACCACAAACAAATAAATTATTTTCATCACATCTTCATTCTTCAACATTTTCCACAATCCAAACAAAGCAAGCAGATCAACCATTTACCATTAGACAGAGATTCAGTCAGTCATACTGCAGTGCGGCAGACAAGTAATCTAATATATTTTTTTATCATCTAAATTTACGATTATTATTTCATATTATAATTTTAATTAGAAAAATTATTAGTTATTACTATCAAAATTATTTTAGGACCTGTTATTCTTTCAAAATTTACACAAATTATTATTCTCTAAATTGGACATATAATTTCTTTTTATTTGCAGCCCAAATCAATGAAATCATATATTCACTTACTCTATCGAATTTTCTGATTGATTGGATTATCTGGTTATAACTTATAAGTTTATATTTTGTTATCATGGATTTTATTATTATTATATTTTTTACATATGTGATATATTAGAACAGTTACAGTAACTGTGTTATTTTCTTTTTCATATCTTCTTGATTCATTAAATATGATTTTTTTTTTTTTAGTATATTTAATTAAATGAACTCAATTTTGAAACAATAATGAATAATGTGAAAATCGTTGGGAATGTACTAAGTAGAAATATTATGAATCAATATTTTAATTTTTACATATATTATTTTAGTTAAAATTTTATATATATATATATATATATATATATATATATATATATATATATTATTGCTATTAAAAATTGCCCCCACATAAAGAAATTTCTGGCTACGCCACTAGATACTTTTGCTTGTATTAATTTATTCCTCAATTCACAAGGTAAATTTATTTTTTAAACACTCTATTTTGGGAGCAATGAAAGTAATTTTTGTTAATTATTAGGTTGATTTTTACCGGTCTCATATTAATAGTTAATTATTCTTTTTTGGGTATCCCAAATTAATTTTTGTTTAGATATGTCCCCGCTAAAAAGAATTTTTAGTAGAAAGAGCATCAGCTGTTTTTTTAACCAAAAATTCCAACCGAAGTCTTTTTATGGTACATTAATGTTGGTGGGATACTTTTGCATGTCTCCACTCACTCTCCCTCTATATCTCACAATCAAAATATTTAAAATTCATTTTCCTGTATTAGCCATATGAACTTCGATCAGTTGAGCCATATATTCAACCACCATATAGACATCTCAGGTGATCAAAGAATGAGCCACGTACCCAGAAAAAAGTAGTAAAAGAAAGGATGAGGACAGTTAAATTTTATAAATTTCAAAATAATAGCAGGCAATTTTATTAACATAACCATACAAGCAACAAACACAAAAATCGTAAAATGCTTATAAGGTGAAAAGCCCCCAATTAATCTAGGCCGGAAGGAACGAGACTCCCAGCGCAACAATAAAGGCACATAGCGTAGCAATGATTCCTATTATCTGAAAGATACCAGCTGCCACTAATTTCTTCTTACGATGGAGAAAAATGGCAATCAGAATAACAATGAATCCAACTGCAATGGCTGCTTTAACAAAGTAAGTAGCCAAGTCAGAGGAGGTCCCATTCTGAGTGTAGGTCGTCAAAGAAACAATCGCTTGACCTGTCATCGCAAGGAACACCTTCCCCAACTTCATCTCATCATCATTTGGATCGGTGCCCTCGACTCTGTTCCGATCCATTTGGCTCGGAGTCTCCGGGTTGATAACCAATTCAAGAGGTTCCATACTTATCGAGTGCTGCCCAGATGGTGGTGGTGTATCAATCTCACCCTACAAAAAAGACACACATATATATATGTCATGCAAAAGAAGAGTAGAAATTAATTGTCAGCAGATGAATTAAGAAGACTACTGTTGGATCCATAAATGCAAGTTATAAACATTTACTAAGTTCGTCTTACTTGCGAGAGTTGCTCAGTGCCATCTCGAGAGCTTTCACCAACTGCAACCATAGAAATTGATCTCGTTGGATGATCTCTGAATGAAAGTTCTCCGGAAACAAATTACCTTGGTATGATGTTAAAGTCAATAAAATTGGGTTCCTTGCGATGTTCCTTGGATGACCTACACTCTCTCTTATTTTAGCTACCAAACAAAAATTTTCAAGAACCCACATAGGTACATATAAAGGCTTCACATAGGTACATAATTGGCTTCACATAGGTATATATGTACCTATGTGGCTTCACATAGGTATATATGTACCTTAAATTTTTAACATATGTACCTTTATGTTAATAAAATTTTCACCTTGCAGTTGGATTCATTGTTATTCTGATTGCCATTTTTCTCCATCGTAAGAAGAAATTAGTGGCAGCTGGTATCTTTCAGATAATAGGAATCATTGCTACGCTATGTGCCTTTATTGTTGCGCTGGGAGTCTCGTTCCTTCCGGCCTAGATTAATTGGGGGCTTTTCACCTTATAAGCATTTTACGATTTTTGTGTTTGTTGCTTGTATGGTTATGTTAATAAAATTGCCTGCTATTATTTTGAAATTTATAAAATTTAACTGTCCTCATCCTTTCTTTTACTACTTTTTTCTGGGTACGTGGCTCATTCTTTGATCACCTGAGATGTCTATATGGTGGTTGAATATATGGCTCAACTGATCGAAGTTCATATGGCTAATACAGGAAAATGAATTTTAAATATTTTGATTGTGAGATATAGAGGGAGAGTGAGTGGAGACATGCAAAAGTATCCCACCAACATTAATGTACCATAAAAAGACTTCGGTTGGAATTTTTGGTTAAAAAAACAGCTGATGCTCTTTCTACTAAAAATTCTTTTTAGCGGGGACATATCTAAATAAAAATTAATTTGGGATACCCAAAAAAGAATAATTAACTATTAATATAAGACCGGTAAAAATCAACCTAATATTTAACAAAAATTACTTTCATTGCTCCCAAAATAGAGTGTTTAAAAAATAAATTTACCTTGTGAATTGAGGAATAAATTAAGACAAGCAAAAGTATCCCCGCCAGACATAGACCCTGAGCATAATTGTATAAAAGCCTACACACACACAAAAACGCGTTGAATTTTGGCTCACCATCCACCTCAACAATGCTGAGGGGTGTGGAATAATACCGAGGGATGTAAGTAAACTTTTGTTACACCTACACACACAAACGCGTGAGATAGAGGGAAAGTGTGAGAGAGAGACAACCAAATGTACCACCTTTTTCTTTGGATAAGAATGTAAGATTGAGCATTGTTGTTTGGGTAAGGTTTTTTTTTTTTTTTTTTTTTTTTTAAGGTTAAATTTCAATTATATATATAAGTATTGAAATAATTACAAGGAAAAAACTATATATAAGTAGATTTAATACCCTTTAATAACAAAAGAGTGTAATTTTAAAATTCATTTTTCAATTTGATTGAATAAAATAAAATAATTATACATACATCAATAATAATTATTAAGATTCAAAATACCCTCCAAACTCTTATTCTAAAATGTCAAAATATCCTTAAAATTATATAATTTCAAAATACCAAAAGTCAATTAAGAAACTATCAAATCGATGTATCCTGTGTTTGGAAGGAGCTTTGAAGGAGCGTGAGTGAAGAAAATCAAATCCATTGCAATAAGCATGACAAACAATTAGGGAGTTCTTACAAATCCAAATATATTTTACACGCATTTTTTTCTACTTTATATGTACTATTTACATGTTTATCTCCTGTTATCGGTGGAATAAATTTTTTTTGTTCTGAAGCAAGAAAGACGCTTTGTTTATAAATATGACAATTTAAGATGTATCTATAAATATGCAAATAAATTGTTTGATTAAATGCCTAATTGAAAAAACAAAACGCTCTTTAAAGACACAGAACACTATTTTCTGATCAAGTTTAGATTACTGAAGCCTAGCATTACCACGTCATCTAAGCCGATTTTAGTTCGACTCGACTACAGCATTGCCATATCATCTCCTCTGTTTATGCGAAGAAACCCCTCTTTCTTGAATTAGATATGGTTTGATTTTTCCATTCTTTTTTCTTCTCTCTTCAATAGTAAATTTTGGGATCAACCCTAGATGTTTAGTCTCAAATAGATTTTCACTCTTCAATGAGATTCTCTCTCTCTCTCCAATTAGATCCGTCTAATTTCAAAATTTTCTTATGAGACCATACTGGGTATAGATAATTGACCCAAGAACTAAAATTTTAGTTTATCCTTTATTTTTTTTTGGTAAGCAAATCATTGTAGATAAAAGGATGACTTAAGGCACTGTACAAGAGATATGAGGAAGACGACAAAGACAAGCCAATTAAAATTTGTATAATACTCCTCTGGACATGGCGGTCGCTCCCTCGTCAACATGGTTGTTCAGAAAAGTTATCAAAACCAGAAGCAACAATAATGACAACAATCAAGTGAAAAAGAGGGCTAGGACGAGAGGTAAGAGAGAGAGAGACAACAAAGATAGGAGGGATACAAAACAAAGAAGAAGAAGATAGAGAGAATGGGTTGCTTTAATTTTCGAAGGGAAAAAAAAAAAAAAAAAAAAAAAAAAAAAAAGATAGAGGGAATGGAACAGATCTCATACCTGAATATGTAAACTATGCAAGGACAATCTACGAAGGTTTGGAGTTCTTTTTTATCTTTTTCAGTAATCCAGTTCTGGACTGCAATCTAATTTTGGAATTTTGTTGTTATTGGCAGATGATCTCGGGGATGTTGTTGTTGATGTCAATTACCTGAATGTCGGAGGTGCTGTGTCTGATTATCAGATTTTCATTTGCTAATGTCCTCCTGAAGGTAAATGCAACTACTAAATTTTTACTTGAAGCCATCTGAGATTCAATTATGCAGAACCGATGGGGTTCATTTAATGTCCTTTATTATCAGCCACATCGATCCTCATCTTGTCCAGAATGCGATCAGTGTTTTGTTTTCTATGTAATGCTTATCGGTGCAACACCAATTATCTAATACACTGCATATTTTTACGGTAGGGGTGGCAAAATTTAACACGATCCGTTAACATGATTCGATACGAGTTAAGCGGGTTTGGGTTGATCTTAAATGGTTAAGCGGTTTGGGTTGACACGATTAACCCGATTAGTTAGTCATGTCGTGTTTGGGTTTAAGGATTCAACCCGTATAACTCATTTATACGCGTCTTATAAATAAATTTCTATTTAAATTCCAAAATTACTATCTAAACTTGTCCTTTATAATTTACTCTTTTGTAAACCAGAGATTATTTAGTAATTTGGTTGAATTCAAACTTATATATTTTCTAGTATTTATTGTTTTAATGAGTTTTCTTAATAATTCAAATGATACAATATTTTATTTTTGTAAATAGGTTATTAAACGGGTTACATGTGTCGGGTTAGTATTGAGAGTTCATGACACGATTATTAAACGGGTCGTATTCGGGTGGAGCTGTTTAGTAGAATACCCTTAAATCAACACGATACGATTACGACCTGCGAACACGAATTGCCACCTGTGATTCACGACGGCTCAAAATTCCCTACCGTGCCGATGTCAAGATCCAAGGTCCAGGAACAAAGTATCTCGTTTTTTCATCGGATATGCTTACCCTTTACCAGCAATTGCTGCTATAACACTGTTTTTTCTTGGTGTATTCCTTTTTATACGCACACACATGGATGTCCATGTGAAAAAAAGGTCACGTGGGTGGTTTGTTGGTGTATTTGAAATACTGAATAGTGAAGCTCTGCTTATAAAATTTATATTAATTGTATAAATGAATGTCAAATTTGGCCATTGTTTTTGGATGATTTGCCATTGTTTTAAATTACATATGTTCTCAGGCAATTTTTTAACTACATAGACATTCTGAAGGCTATATTTCTAGAATTATTTGGGAAAAAAAAAAAAATACCCATCAAAGTTCTCAAACACCCAACAATTCTTCAATCTACCATGTATTATGCAGCACAACAATAGCAAGAAATTTAATGTCAAACCAAGAAAATGCACATTGAATCTGCATAATATCAAAAACCATCCAATACTTATTTACTAATGATATGTAATTCGCAAATTTAAATCAATCAAGTAAAACAATATGAAAAATTTAGGCCACAAACTCTCAATGAATAACCTATACATAACTAGTAATTTGGTAGCAACGGAAACAGAACTTTAGACAATGCATTGCAGTTGAGGAAAGATCTCATGAATGAGCTTTCCCGCCATAAACTTGTAAGCTTGTTGCGTGAGATGAACTCCATCCCACCTGATAAATTTGTTTGATTCAGCACAAACCGGAACATCTGGACCTCCACACATTCTTGTCATATCAAAATTATAGTCACCCCCAGTTCCACAGCAAGCTTTTTGGGCAGTCGTCGCATTAAATCCTGTAATTAAGAAAATTAAAAGAAAATATCATGGTTAATTAATCCTTTTATGAAGTTGGAACACCGTGTGTGTTGATGTTTGTGGGAGGTTGGGAAGACTCGACTCACCAAGATATGGGGCATTCTGGAAAAGCCATTTGAAGGAGTTATAGTAATCGCCATATACAATCACTGCATTCGGATGCTCTTGCTTCAATTCTTCGATGGCCCTCTGTAGATGATCATTGTGATATATCGAAAAGTCGTTCAAAGCTTTGAGACAATGATGCTCATCATAAGCTGCTGAATCGTCGGTTTTGAATCCGGTGAGATAAATTGGAAAACAACCTATTGGGAAGTTACCGGGGACAATAACTCGGATGGCACCATGATGGATAACTTTCTGAAACCAAAAACAGCATAATTAGATTAGAAGCAACAAGTAGTAATTGAAAACATACTCTAACAGCATCCTTTATAGCATGGACAACATTGGGCACAATTGTCTTAACCTCCTCAATAGATTTGGCTTGAAAGAGGGCATAATTATAATCATTCCCTCCGATCTCTCCAACCATGAACAGAGAGTTCTTCAGCTTTTCAACACAATCTGTCAAATATAAACAAAGTAAATAAAACACTCCATTTTAATAATTCTAAATTTAGATGAATCACAAACCTCTGTTATTGTGACATGTGGATTTGAAATGTGTAGACATATATCCAATCAAGTTGAACATTGAGAGGACTGGCAGTGACCGGAGATGAGATGTTTTTAGCTGCCAGTTTTTGTGTTGATAAAGCAGTAGAGCCAGCAACTGCAAAGTTCACTCCATGTCTAAAGTCGGCTTCAATATTCTTGTACGGATTCAAATTCGAAGTCCAGATGCCAATGCTGTCAAAGCATGAAAATATAATGCAGCTTATTAAAACCAATTCAACACTAAATGCATACTTTAAGTTCTTATGAACATTAATTTCATCACCGCCAAAAAAAAATTATTTAAAGATTGAACTATTTGCATAACTGATATATATATATATATATATATATAGTGGCAAAGTAATAAGGTTTGTTAATATGTTTTAGGTTCTAACTTCTATATTGCAGTCTTAATAAATTGTAAGTTTATAAATTTAGCCTTTATATATATATATCTCAAAACATAACACAATTATTAGTTTTCCATTAATATATATATATATATATATATACACACACACACACACATATAGTGCTGATTAAGGAAAATCGTTTAGGGAATAATTTGGTACCTAGTACTAAATAATTGACATTTTTTTTTTTCCTTTTTTTTTTTTTCATATAATATATAACAACAAGAAGAAATAACAAGGAGGAGGAAAAAGCATGGATAACTAACTATGTCGGCACTGTATACAGAATCTAAAAGACTAAAACATATTAATGAATACAAATAAAGTTATCAAATTATATAGAAGTCGATATATATATATATATTCGGTAAATAAAAGTTGACATATATTTTGGATACCACTAATCACTATATTATGAATTTATTATACAGATGAGAAAGAAGAGAAAATTGATGACATACCAAAGTAGTCGATCATGAAAAGTCTGTTTGAGCATTGACCAGTGGCACTGTTGAAGAAATTCTGACCATATGGAAGCCTACCAAAAGGCAAAGCTGCCCCAATAGGCGTCTCACGAATCATATTTCCGGTGTCGAATATGGAGTCTCCAAGCTGATATATCTCATCAAAGATACAAATCTTCAAGGGATGAGCATTGCATGATTGTGGAAGATGAAGAAGATAGAAGAAGCTCAAGAGCGTCACAAAAAGACAGAAAAACACACTATTGGTATTAATGGCCATTGCTCAACACCAAATAGATCAACCAAGCAAGCTTTTTCCTAAACGTATAATCTATAATGTGTTGGGGTAGTAATACATTTACATACATATATATATATATATATATATATATATATATATAGTGAATGAATTTCTAATTCCACACTGAGTGTGAGATAATGATTCCTGTAAGCAATTCAAATTCTATATTATCGATATGGATTAAGTTTGTTGTTCTAAGTACAAAAAGTCAAAAATATCCCTACTAGTTAGGAATGAACAAAATTAATTTAAGGGTATTCATGTAATTTTGTGAAGGAAAAAAATGCACTTCCGTTGTCCTTCCCCTGAAATGTGTCAAAGATGTCATCTGAATGTTTAAAAATTTCATTTAGAGTTGAATTGCGAATTGGATTGACCCAATTTGAGTTCAGCCCGGACTTTAAGAATATGGACCCTAGTTGAACATGGATGCAAACAAACTGAAGCCCATTTATTTTGGTGTACTGAATTTAATTTATTTTTTCTTAGGTAAGTGGAACCAATCTGAATTTATTTCGAACATATTCAGTTCTTTTTTATTTGTTTTTATGTTAGGATATTTCAGTTCTTTGATAAAGAAAGAACTTTCACATTTTTATGTATTATATGATAATACATGTGTAAGAATATATATATATTGCCGTTTTGCAACTAACCCCTTGAGCAAAAATTTGTCCTATATAATTTGTTGCAATTAAGGATAAATTCATTACAAAAGATTATTTTACCATTTCTCATTAAATTTGTTATTTATTAAGGCTTCGTTTGTTTCGACGAAAAATATTCTTTTTAAAAAATATTTTTATTTTTCAGGTAAAGTATTCTTTTATTTTTCCTTTGTCAGTGTTTGGCAAAGGTTTACATCAAGATTGAGGTCGAGTACATCGGGCACGGTATGTAAAATAACTTGTCGAAAATTGATGATCAGTTATTTTTGTTAAATTTTAATATTTTTTTTTCTTCGTAGGTATTTTACGACAACCAAACACCAAAAAATAAAAAAATATTTTTGTATTTTACGACAACCAAACACCAAAAAATAAAAAAATATTTTTTGAAAAATATTTTACGTCCAAACAAATGGAGCCTAAATTATTTTTATTATCTTTTCTCTTATCTAAATATTAATTATACTACTTATCTTAATTTTATTATTAGTATCAATTTATCATTAAAAAAAATTAATAAATATATTTGTAACTACAATTTTCTAAAATGATTAACTTATTATTAAAATTTTATTATTTATAATAAAACTTATTATACCCGATTTAAACTTTTTATTTTAAAAAAATACATTTTTTCATACAATATATTGATGAAAAATTAATAAATCACTTAGATAAAAAAATAAAAAAATAAAAAAAATAAAAAAAGAACACCTTCTTTTTCATGTAATATATTCATGAAAAATTAAGAAATTAGTCAAATTATTTTAAAATTTTCTACTTAAGATTTTTATTTAAACATTTAATTTGAAAAATTAAAGGTAAATTTATTCAAATTTAATGGGAAATATTTTCTTTTTTCATAATTTAATTGAGAAAATATCATCAAATTAGTATGATTTTTTTAATAATTTATTTCAATAAGAAAAATAAATTAAATGTAATTCAATAAGAAAGGGTACTATAATCATTTAATGAAATATAGTTTAGACATTAAGGTATTTTGCAACAAAATGTGACAATTAAAGGAGTATTATAAACAAATTAAATATAATTCATAAGTTATTTTCAAATTCAAACAAACATTGGGAGTCTGTTTTGGCACTTTAGCGTGTATATAATGCAAATTGCATGGAGAAATTTTGTATTGTTAAAATGTCAAAAAATTGTATTTAGATATCAAATTGAATTACAAATTTGAATTTATTTAAAAAAACAATATAACAAAAATGGTAAAGCTAATGTGCATTGTTTCGGAATCAAATTTTCAGTTCATTTCCATAGTGTTAACTCCTCGTTACAATTTCGAATTTATTAATTATGCAAATAATGATAGATGAACTTTGAATTGCATTCTTAACCTGTCATAAATTATGACTCATAATCAGGGATGGAACTAGGATGTAAGGTAACTGGAGGCAAAAATGAAATTTGGGGGGCAATAGTGTATTTTTTTAGTGATTTTGGTAGGGGCAAATGTAATATTTCAGGGAAATATTACTGAAAATGACTAAATTATAAGCGTAAAGTATTAAAAAAAAAAAAAAAAAAATTCAGTGGGGGCAATTGCCCCCACACCCCTACATGTGGATCCGTCCCTGCTCATAATTAATGCTTACTTGGAGTCTATGTTACACGATTTCGAGTAAATAATTAATGCTACTTGGAGTTTATGTCACAGGGCATAGGGAAAGTGTGTCAAGTGTGTGTATTCGTGATCTCTAGATATATATTTTTTATTTTTGTCTAGAAAGAAGTAATATTTTTATTTTATATATATATATATATATAGTGTTTGAATATAGAAATTGAATTCATTTTAAAATATAATATAATATAATATAATAATTTTTAAAGTACATGTCCAAAAAATATGTTAGACACGTATCTCACAACCATGTATGTAGGGGTGGCCACGGATCGAATCAGATTTAGTATCAATTCTAATTCGATCCACTCCCAACGGATTAAAATTTTTTTAATCCACCACCGATCTGTTATCCCGAGGATCAGATCGAATTGGATCCGCGAATTAGGTTTTATCTAAATTATCCATTATTATTATTATTATTATTATTATTATTATTATTATAAGTAATATTATTTATTATTTATTTATCTTTTAACCCTAACCCAATACATACAATTTTAATTTATTAATATTAATTCATATATTTAAATAATTATTAACTAATACATCTTTAGAATACATTAAATTATCATTAACTAATTAAATTAACTAATATATTCTTTGAAAATATGTACTTATATAAATTTCACGGATTGAATCGGACTCACGGATCATATTTTTAACAGTACAATCCGGGAGCTACGAATTTAATTTTTTTGAATTCGATCCGTACAGATCGGATTGGATTAGCAGATTCACAAATTATTTACCCACCCCTACATATATGAGTAATAAGTGTACGACACCCTTCAAAACCCAATACACTATATTTGTTATATTTTCAATTTAACCTCGTTATTTTGACGTGGACTTACCAATTCGAAGTAAAGGGTGAATTTAAAAATTCATTCATTATGATGTAATAAAATAATATTAAAAATTTAATTTTTAACATGAACGTTTATTGAAGCAGAAGGAGTATATTGAAGTTACACTTGCATATAACAGAACATTCATAATATGAAAAACCTATGTTTTTTATTTTATTTTTGCGAACCCTTTAGTAACTTTCTGGTGTGGTTTCATTACAACAATTTAGGGCAATGAACAATCTTTGAATATCTTATCTCGATTCTTGAATGATAACATCTTCAAGAATCATGAGCAAAGCATGAGCACATATAGTACGAATGCATTGCAGTTAGCAAAGGCAAGAAAAAATTGCTATGCCCATGACATGTAGAGCAAAATTTTCTTCCACCCTATCTCATGAATATAAAGAGATTAAGGTAATTTACACAGACCTCCCCTATAGTTTGTAATAATTACAGGCGGCACCCTTCCTATTCCAGAAATTACGCTGACCTCCCCTACTTTTGAAAATATCCTACACGGACCTCCCTTCCATTACGGTCAATGTCAGTCAACGACAGAAATTGATGACGTCAGCTACTGTTTTTATTAAAATTCCTAAAATACCCTTGTCAATATAATTAAATAAATATTATAATTAAATAAATAAATTACCCAAAGATATAAATATATATATATATATCAAGCCTTAATCAAGTTAAGTTAGTGGTGATGGCGCGAGGATCTGTGATGGCAAGAGGATGTGGTGGTGGGTATCTGTGATGGCGACGAGTTGTGGTGGTGGGTTTGAGACGGTGCCATCTTTGACATAAATGTTCAAAAACATGTTTTTCAATTCAGTGCGTATGTGCGAGAAAGAAAGAGGACCAGACGTGTTTACCTAACCGGCAACGTGAAATGAATGTAGAAAGTCGAAGAGTGTCTCAGTCAAACCGACATTTGAAAATATCGTTGAAATCTCTGTCTCTCTCAAATCTCAAATTTTCACCTCTACCTGCTTTGATATTAGGGTTTTGAAGCTTGTTAGCCGTCGTTCCCATGGCGGTCGCGAGTTGTTTCGCGATCTCTTTGGCGAAGTTGAAGATGAATCCGAATATGGATTATACAACACTCCTTAGTTGCGGTGCCTCCACTTCCTATTCTTCAACGCCTTTTTTTGTTCCTTCTTCTATTCGATTTTGCAACAAGAAGCCGTTGAAAGTTGAAACAATGGTTTCCAAGAGACCACCTTCTTTGAACCCTACTTGTGAGGTTAGGGTTGCTTTGGAAGCTTCAGTTCACGATGATAGGACCGAATCAAAGGCGTTAAGTGTTTCCGGTCTCGAACTGCTCAAGACTTCCGCTGCAGACAGTGAGTCAATTCTCTAATCAGTGTTCATTACATTTTGCAATTTGTTTTCTATTTCTTATTTTGTGCGAATTTTTTTTTTTATCCCCTATTATTTGAAATTGGGACTTATGTTATTTGAAATTGGGACACAGGTATTGCTTTTTTTCTTAATTAAAATTGTTTCTTAGCTAAATTTGTGGCCAAATGGTACTCGTTTTGGTTCAACAGATCGTCTTCATCGGCGGATTGATCTAGTAGTGACGATCGGCGACAACGATGGCGGCGACGATCAACGATGTAATTTCTGTTGCCAGAAAAACAACTAACGTTCTGTGGTTTGGCAATTTACAACGTCTGAGTATCGTGAGGGTCAAGACTAGATCGCGCCCAAACTAAAACTTATGAAGCTCTTCACCGAATTGAAATTCTTTGCTGCTGCAGTACTTTTCTGATCACTTGCTGGACTGAAATCAACTAACCATGCTTGAATTGTGGTTCATCGGACCTACTGTGCTCTTTGTTGCCTCTGAAATTGGAAATTCATTAATATATATATATATATATATACCCACACATCGGGGTATTTAAGTCATTTATCATTGAAAGTTGAGGGTATTTTAGTAATTTTGAAAAGTCCGTTAGTGTATTTAACAGTCCGTCACACATAAGGAAGGTCTGTGTAGGATATTTTCAAAAGTAAGGGAGGTCTACGTAATTTCCGGAACAGGAAGGGTGCCGCCTGTAATTATGGCAAACCATAGGGGAGGTCTGTGTAAATTACCCAAGAGATTATGATATTATCTGTTTTCATACATCCTTACAAAAATTTAGTATTCAATTAAGGAAAATTATCTCCTTGAAATATTTTTGGCAAATTTGAGGAAGAAATTCTTAAAAAAATGTTTTTGTTTGGTTCATAAATGATAATTTTGTTCTTTTTCTTTTGGGTTAATTTCACTGACACCCCCTAAAGTTTGGCCAAATATCAGTCTAAAACATCTTTCGAAAATAACTATCAGTTAGGTCCAATTTCGCTTTTCCGTTATGGTCTCCGTTAAAAAGTAAGAAAAGACATATTTGCCCCTAATTTTTTAATCACATTTAATACCAAATACACCAGTTACTTAAATGACCATTATGCCCCCATATATATATATATATATATATATATATATATATATATATATATATATATATATATATAACAATCGCATAAAAGACGGCGGCCGAGACATCCGGTTAGGCACAAAGACGATGACGGCAAAGGGAGATCGGTTGGGCACTGCAGCGATAGCTGAACCAGAGAGTGCGAGAGAGTCGCCGGACAGTGGTGGTTTGGGGGGAAGGAAAACGCAGAACCAGAGGTTGCTGCGCCGTCGACTGTGGGTCGCTGTCGTGCGTCGCGAGTAACAGTCTTCTCGCCGGCGGTTTGCGTGGCCGTCGTGTGTGGATTGTCGGTGTGGGACGGCGGGTCGTGTTCTCCTATGGCCACAATTTGTTGGGTCACTATTTTGCATCAATTCCGGGTGCTGTTTTCTTCTCCGGCGTAGTGGACACCATTTTGTGCCGACGGTTGTTAGTTGCAATCACAGGTAGGTTGGGTTGCTTGGGGTTGCCGATTAGGTTGTTTGGGGTTGCCGAATTTGGTTGCTTGGGTCGGTGGGACGGTGGGTTGCTTGAGTCGGTGGGAAGGCGCGCGGGTTATGACCGATCAAATATGGGGCTATATTATGTGTGGGGTATTTCTCGAGTAAATCCCCAGGAGTGTTGGTATTGTCTAACGCTCATCCTCAAATTGATTGGTAAAATCATACATAGTTTGTTCTATGTCATCTAAATCTGCCTTGATTTTTTTGGGTTTTATATGTGACCATAATCAATTGAACACGACAAAGACAAGCCAATAAAATTTTCTGGACATGGCGGTCTCTCCTTCATCGTCGTCGGAATCTTCATCAGTCGTAGTCGTCATCGTCAACTCTGGCTGCCGATCATCGTTGTTCTCTCTAGTCGTCATTGGAGTTCTGGCCTTCCCTGGGTGGGACATGTCACTATTTGGCCCCAAATAATAAGGTGAAATAAAAAAAAATAAGGTCAACAACCAATAGGACGTAGACACGTGGGTGAATTGAAATAATATGTAAGGGTATAAATGGGTAAATATGTCATCTGAATGAGGGTAAATATGTCATTTCAATCATTAAAGAAATAATTAAATAGGTCAAACCAAAGTCAAAGGGTAAGAATGTCTTTTTACATGTAAAAAGTGGTCTGACACACCTGTCAACTAACTTTTTGGGGTATGAGTGAAAAACGGAGCAAACGTTTGTAATGTGAGTGATAGTTATTTTCGAAAGATATTTTAGACTGATATTTGGCCAAACTTTAGGGGGTGTCAGTGAAATTATCCATTTTCTTTTTTATTAGCATTCTGAATTTGAAACTTGTGTGATGCAATTACTTTCTTGGATTTTGTACCGTGGATTTTGTAGCTAATTCCTTGGATTTTGTACAATGGGGTGGTTTTTTGACAAGTGCAAACTGAAACTCAAGTGATAAAAGGTTTATCAATTTTTCAACAAAAGTATTAGGAAATTGATGATTTTCTTGACAAATAGATTTACTTCTTGTTTTGGAACATTGATAAATGTTGAATTGTTTTGGCATACTATAAATGATGAATTGTAAAAATGTTTTAACTCTTTTGATATGTTTAATGGGGTATTTTAAGAGATTGTTTTGGTTATGACAATTGGCATTACCATATAGGATAGGTTGATATATTTTTTGAATTGAATTAGAACTAAAAGTGATGTGAATTACCGGTTGTGGATGATTGGTTAACTATCACTAATTAAGGGTGTTTTATTTAAAAATATATATATAATTTATTTACGGGGAGTTTGAAAATCATCGTAAATAAGTTTTCTATGCCACCTCATGAGAATGGTTTATATTATTTATGGGTAGTTAAAATTCGCCGTAGAAAACTTATCTACGATGTGGGTCGGTGCCTCGTGAGATTATTTAAGGGAATTCTCCATAGAAAACTTTTTTACGGTGCCTCGTAAGTTAATTATTAACGGAAAAATATCCTTGTTGTAAATAAATTTAATATATAGACAAAATTGTTTTCTACGGCGAATCTATTATTTTTCTACGAGATTGATTTTTTCCCGTAAAAAAAATTAAATATTTACGAAACCCTCGTACACGAGGGCCTACAATGCGCCGTGAATAAATTTTGCTTTTGGCCCTAGAAGCCCTCTTTTCTTGTAATAACTAGGGCTGCAAATGAGCCGAGCCGAGCCGAGCTTTGAGTTGCTCGGGCTCGGCTCGTCACTCCCAGAGAGGTGCTCGAGCTCGGCTCGGGATCGGGCTAGCTTGGCTAAGCAAAGCTCGGGATCGGCTCGATAGATTTTCCAGAAGCTCGGGCTTGGCTCGGGCTAGATTGCATGCACTTCCAATTGTTGTTTCCTAACTCTGCATAACAGGAACTAAACAAATAAGCTTTTCTTTCACGATATCAAATCTCAATCTCCAAGAAGAAAAAAGAAAAAAGAAAAAATACAGAAGAAAAAAAAAAAACAAATAAAGAAGTTAAAATTCCAAAGTTGTAGAATTAATTTCCGATTCAAGAAAAGAAAATCAATGGCTAAGATGCAACCTTAATTGATGATGGGCCAATGGTCCTTGGGCCTTATTAATGAAAGGATGTAAATTGGGCCAAACTAATGTATTATATGGGCTAACACTTTGAATATAGAATAGGGTTTGTTTGTTAACATAAATGGGTTGGGTCTTTAAAATGAATATGGGCCATTTTTTTTAGGCTTTGTTATTTAGATTATAGTAATGGTTTTCAAATGGGCTTATCATGTATAATTGTAATGGTCTCATATATATGGGCTGAATCAAGAACTTATAATTGGTTAATAAACGAGCCTTATACGAGCTTTGTTCACGAGCCTAAACGAGCCTTGTTCACGAGCATATACGAGCCGAGCCTAACGTTGTTCAGACTCGGCTCGTTTACTAAACGAGCCTGGAAATTGGACTCGAACTCGACTCGTTTACTTAACGAACGAGCCCAAGCCGAGCCCGAGCTGTCGGTTCATTTGCAGCCCTAGTAGTAACACATCGCAGTTGAAGTAACATGTCACGAATAAGTTTTCCCGCCATAATCTTGTAAGCCCGTTGTGTCATATGAACTCCATCCCAGCTAATGAATGTCTCTGGGTCGGCACAAACTGGAACATCCGGAGCTCCACACATTCTTGTCGGATCAAAATTATAGTCACCACCAGTTCCACAACAAGCTTTTAACACGTTGGTCGCATTAAATCCTACAAACAACAAAATTAAAAGCAAACGTCATGGTTAATATTTAATCCTTTCATACGGTAGTAGTAGTGGTAATACTTTGAATGTTTCTGTTTGTGGAAGGCAGAGTCATCGTAGAGAGACTCACCAAGATATTCAGTATTTTGGAACAACCATATGAAGATGTTAAAGTAATCGCCATATGCAATGATTGCATTCGGATACTCTTGCTTCAATTCTTCAATGGCTTTCTGTAGATGATCGTTGTGATACGTCGAAAAGTCGTTCAAAGCTTTGAGACAATGATGCTCATCGTAAGCTGTTGAGTCGTTGGTTTTGAATCTGGTGAGATAGATTGGAAAACAACCTATTGGAAAGTTACCGGGAACTACTATTCGGACTGCACCATAATGAATAACTCTCTGCAACCAACCGATACACCAAAATTAGAATCAAATAAAATTAAATTAGACAAAAAAAAAAAAAAATAGTTATTTCACTAAACTTACTTTAACAGCATCCTTTATAGCATGGACAACATTGGGCACAATGGTCTTAACCTCCTCAATAGATTTGCCTTGAAACAGTGCATAATTGTAATCATTCCCTCCTATCTCTCCAACCATGAACAGAGAGCTCTTCAGCTTTTTAACACATTCTGTCAAACATAAACAAGTAAATAAATAATCACTCAATTTTAGTAGTTTTAAAAACCATTTAATTTAATTTGGATGAACCATACACCAACCTGTGTTATCGTGACATGTGGAATTGAAATATGTAGACATCCAATCAAGTTGAACATTGAGAGAGCTGCTAGTTACTGGAGATGAGATGTTTTTAGCTGCAAGAATTTGTGTTGGTAAAGCAGTAGAACCAGCAACTGCAAAGTTCACTCCATGTCTGAAGTCTCCATCAATATTCTTATAGGGATCGAGTAACGAAAACCCAGATGTCAATGCTGCAAATGTATGAAATATAAGCCCAGATGCCTTCATATATTGGAAAATATATATATATATATATATATAGACACACACATATATTGAAAAAAACACACACACACACACATATATATATTGTAATACCGAATCTAATACAAATAAAGTTATCAGATTATATAGTAGAAGTCTGTTGCGAAATTAAGCAGAAAATGCAAGAAAGAGATCAAACACATATACAAGAATACACCGATTTTACTTAATTCACTCAAAATTAGGGTTACATCCAAGTATTTTCACTCTGGTGATAAAAAAAAAAAAAAAAAATAGCGAGAGTTCAACCTAATAAGTAGGAAAATTATCAAAAAAAAACCCTCAAAAAAATTAGCGCCCTAAAAAAAATTAGCGCCTAATAACTACCAAAGAAATAAACGATATATTAATTCTGATATAGAGGAAAAAGAAGAGAGAAACAATGCCATACCCAAGTAGTCAATGATGAGGAGTCCGTTGGAGCACCGACCGGTGGCATAGTTGAAGTGAGTCTGACCATATGGAAGCCTAGCCAAAGGCAGAGCAGCTCCGATAGGGGTCTCACGAATCAAATTTCCGGTATCGGATATGGAGTCTCCGAGTTGATATATAGCATCAAAGCGGCAATTATTCATCAAGGGACGAACAAAGTATTGCATTTGAGCATGGCATGATTGAGGAACAAGAAGAAGAAAGATGGAGCTCATGAGTGTCGACACAAAAACACAGAAAAGCAGTCTATTGGTATTAATTGCCATTGCTAAACACAAAACAGATCAACCAAACAAGCTTTTTCTTAAACGTAAACTCTATGGTTTATGGGGTACTAATATATATATATATATAGTGAATCAATTCCTGATTCCACGCTGATTTTATATTATCGATAAGGTTACGTTTCCCTTCTTTAAACGGAAATACTAAGTTGTTCAAATACCTCTACCATTTTGTTATGAACAAAATTAATTTAAGATAATAATAAAAATAAATAAGCAACGTAAATTTGCTTTGTCATTGGATCTGAAAATATAAATTAGAATTGCACTGGAAATTGGATCCGCCCTATTTGAGTTCAGCCTGGACTTGGAGACTATGGTTCTATCCGATATAAGATGACACCACGACAAGTTCCATAAAGAGAATTACGGGTCAAACCCTGTGCTGATTGGATGGTAATTCGGTCAAATTTAAGGTATAAAACCTTCAACTTAATCCAACCCTGAACTTTTTAACTCCGATTGGCCTGAACTGGAAAAATTGAGTTAATAATAGGAATGGCAATTTCAAATGGGATGAATTTGGTAGTCCTAAAATGAATTTGGGACGGCTTTGATAAAATAATTAAAAATTTGAATGAATTTGGTAGTCCTAAAATGAATTTGGGACGGCTTTGATAAAATAATTAAAAATTTGAAGGAGTTTCGGACGGGCAAATTTAGTGATAAACCTACCCCAATCCCGTCCTAATTATATATGTGCCATTAAAATATATATATATATATATATATCAGTAGTGTTCAATTGCTCCCTGGGAGCAAGAAATTATATGCTCACCTTTAATAGTAGCCTTAGGATCTAATCCTACGGCAGTTAGTTAATTAACTTTTATTTTCTTTATTTAAAGAAACTTACGCTTTATTTCTATACCATTAAATATCATTAAAGGAATGACAGAACTAGACAATTTATTAAAGGAAACAAGAATAAAATTTGCTTGAAAAATATTAATTATAATCAAAACTCAAATTTCAAGATTGATCCATCTTTTATACTCAACTTAATAAAATATTTTGAATTTGTTCAGCAACTAATTTAGAATTAGAAGACTACTATGGGCTTCATAAATTTTTTAGAAAGGTCCTGCAAAACAACTCTTAATATATTATTATATATCCATCTAAATGATCCCAATGTTTTTTTTGTTTTTTTTTTTTTTGGGTAAATTAAATGTTCAAAATGTTGATACTATAAAAGCATGCAAAAATATGTATAATATCATTGCAAATCCTAAGTTTTTTAAGGTCCTTAATTTATAGTATTCTAATGGAGAATTATGTTCTCTATTTATTTAAAATCATTTAGAATATGTTTTCATAATTTATTAATAGAATTGATAAAGTGTGGAAAGAAACTAAAAATGATGACTTTTAATTTTAGATTAATTTTACTTTGTCTGAATGACTGCTTGCGAATTTGGCAAAAAGTAATCAAATTATTTTATTCTTGTTTTCTTTAATAAATTGTCTAGTTTTGTCATTTTTAATGATACTTAATGGTATGGAAAGAAAATGTAAGTTTCTTAAAATAAATAAATGAAAAGTTAATTAACTAATTACCGTAAGATTAGATCCTAAGGCTACAATTAAAAGTGAGTATATAATTTTTTGCTTTCAGGGAGCAATTGAACACTACTGTGTGTGTATATATATATATATATATATAATATTTAATATTTTTAAGGCCCTTGTTACTTTACTAAAAATGTCTAATGATATATTAATATTCACTACTTAGTAATTTAAAAGTTGAGTTAACTTATTTATCAACTCAATTTGAGTACACTGGACTAGTTTTGTTTTGCTAAATAATAAAAGTGGCATAACCCGCCCTCGCCCCGCAATTAAACGGAGTACACCAATTACAAACCCATCGTTGAGTAGGAGCAGAGTTGATATGACAAATTTTCTAATCAGGCGAAATAGGGTTTAGTCAATTATGCCCCAACTCCGCCCCGTTCCCATCCCTTTTTTTTTTCCTTAGAGCACGTGTATCGACCCCACAACATACGCATCATTCAAGTCGGGAGTACAATTCGAAAGCGAGATTTCAAAAACTTACCTTCCAGATCATTTCCTACGCCGCTATGCCCCGGGGACTTTGCCATCCCTAGTTAATAAAAAAATATTATAAATATATAAAAAAGAATAACAAAGCTTTTGGAAAAAATTTAAATGAATAGTAACACAAAAAATAATATTTAAAGAAAAATAAATAAAATAAAATAAAAATTGATTATGCCTATAAAATAAATTTTCTTAACAATTTTTTGTTTTCAGAATGCAAGAGAAATATATAAATTCGGGTTGGTTCAAGTTGATGAATCCTCAATCCGAGCCCAATGCAAAATGAGTACAGGTTTGGATTTCTTCAACTCAACTGTAATTGTAAAACTGATTGACTATGCTTTGTTCCAAAGTTGGGGCATGTTTAAGGCATTCCATTAGTCATAACTTAAATAAAAAGAAAAACAATTCTATACAAATTCCAAATAGAATAAAAACAAATGTAGCCCATTACTCACCATTATCAATAATTCAAAAAATTAATACTTAAACTACTTCTTCAAGTGTTCAACTTCAATATAAAATATTTTTACTTGCCAACGACTCTAGATGTTGTTATTTCACCCCTTCTGGACAGTTTGGTAGTCATAAACGTTTTGTGTTTTTGTTTTTATTGGAAATAGATATGATGGAAGAATGCTTGGAAATCTAAAATTTGTTAAAACACTTTTTAGAGCAAAAACATGAAGAAAAAAAATTAGTAAAAAAGTGTTGTAAGTGGTTTTTTTAATGGCAAGAATGTCTAGGGGTTAGTTGTTAGAGGGGATGGGGAGAGTGCAAGGCTCGAATGCAGAGATTAACTCAACCACTAAAATAACATGACACTTGCAAAAAATGTTACAAGTTTGAAAAATATAATGACTAGTTTAAAAAAGACATTCAAGAGTTTTTCAAAAAAAAAAAAAAAAATTGTGTACTCTTATTTAATGCAGTGTTGCTAATATAATGCATAAGATATCTACCAAATTTTGATGTTTCAATTTTTGGTCATTATTTATGAAGCGTATCAATACTATACAAAATAAATCATTATCTACTAACATGTTGCAGTCCAAAACAATGCTACGAAACCTTGTCAAGACAAGAAAACACAAAACAAAAACCAATACCAAATTTATATATTAGTTATATTGGTTATATTTGATTATCTAAAATTGAATGAAACTATTTTATTTTATTTTATTTTTGACTAAACAAATGTAGTCTATTTACTCACCCTTGATCAATAATTCACTTCAACTAAAATTAATACTTAAACTACTTCAGGTGTACGTTCAACTTCAATAGAAAATATTCTTATTTGCCAACTACTCCGGTTATTTCACAGGCATTGGACTATTTGGTAATCGGAAACGTTTTGTGTTTTTGTTTAGTCGAAGCAGAAACGATTTTGTTATGAAGTGTGTTTAATAGTGATTGAAACTATGTTTTAAAATGTAAAATTTGTTACAAGATTTTTAGAATCAAAAATATAAAAATTATTTAGTAAAAAAATGTTACAAGTTTGAAAAATATAATAATTAGTTTTAAAAGATCAATTATGAGTTTCTTCTTCTTTTTTTTGGCTACGGCTTTTTTATACAATGTTGTTAATACAATACATAAACATGTAAAAATATTAAATTGATATTTTGATTTTTGGTCACTATTTATAAAGTGTTTTGGTACTGTAAATTACACAAACCTCCCATATAGTTTGTCATAATTAGAGGGGCCTCCCCTCTGTTTTGAGAAACCTCCCTTAAAAATGAAACTATCCTACACGGACCTCCCTTCCGTTCAACACCAGTCAACAACCAATTCTGCTAATGTCATCCACTTAATTAAGTTAAATGTCTATAATACCCTTATCCATACCATTATATATATATATATATATATATATATATAACAGTTGCTCCACAACGATCCAATTTTGTGTCATTATTAGGGCTCAAATTTGGGTGCAGCTCTACATAGTTCATCTATAAGAAGATTTCATCTGCAAGTCAACTATTCTGGGTACGTTTTGGTAAAGAAGAAGAAGAAGAAGATTGTGTGAAAATTTTGAAGAAAAATGATGAAGATGGAGAAGAAATCCTCTACAACATAGGGCTCAAAATTCAGGTTATAAAAGTTCATATGCAAATCAAGTCTTCAGGGTACGTTTTCGAAAAGAAGAAGAAGAATAAGATTATGTGAAAATTTTGAAGGAAAACGATGAAGATGGAGAAGACATCATCTGCAACTTAGGGCCCCAAATTCTGAAATCATAATAAAGTCACGAACACCAAGTAAAATAATAAAGTCATGAACACCAACATCAAATAATTACCCCCAAATTCAATAGGATCACAATCTTCTGTTGAATTAATCGATGGTATAGAAACCCTAAATATTATGGTTTCACATAAAGCATATATTCTATCTCTCTCTCAATGTGTTGAAATGCAAAAACCCTGTAATACCCCTAGATTTAAAAGGATATTCCTGGTATTTAATGTATTGTTTAAATTGCATTTTTACTTGTTTATTTGTTAATTTTGTTTATTTAATTGATTATTTGTTTTATTTATTTATTTATTAACTGATGATTTTTGAATTAATTATTTTAAGTGTTTTAAATTATTTGATTAATTGTGTTTTTATATTAATTGAGTAATTGTAGTATTAAATGATCCGTTACTTAACTAGGGTTCCCTAAGAAGTTACGTGAGTATCTTAACATAGACTGCTATATGGGCCGATCGACTGGAGTTATACGATAGGGCTGTAATTAAACAAGGATTAGGGTTTAGTGTTTACGCCTATAAATACAGTGATCACGTTGGTTTAGGGTTTGGGGGAAAAATAAAGTGTTAGTTCTGCAAAACACAGAGAGATACAGAGTGAGGTTTTGAGAGAGCAGAGCAAGTTTGTGAGGTTTCTGACTGAGGCTTCAGGGTCGGACCTAGGAGAAGGAAGGACAAAAGAGGTGTGGTGGTGGGTTTACTAGAACCAGAGGAGGCTTTACAGTGGTTCGTATTGCCGGAACAGTAGACACGACGCCGGGATTTCATAACTGAAATTAAAGGCAAGTTCTTTTCTTCCTCCTTCCCGTTGGCCTGTGCTCTGTGCACCTATATATACTCTAGGGTTTAATGGATCAATAATTGAATCAAGCATGTTTTATATGTCAAATTAATCTTATCTTTATTTTGAATTAGTTAGGTGATGGATTTCTAAAGTTTCATTACAGTACTTGTGTTACCTAAGCATGTTTTGTCTGTGGAACTTGTAGTTCTGTAGTTGATTTTAACTACTGTAAACCCATCTTGGGGACTATACTGAACATAATTAGGACTCCTAAGAAAAGTTTAAACCCAATTAGACAGGTTGCAATTGGCCGGAGACGAGGCAGAAGGTTGCAGAAACTTCAGACGGGGGAAAGGGCTCTCACAGAGGGAGAGAGCCGGCTCCATGGAGATGAGCCGGCTCCCTCCTACAATGGAGCCGGCTCTAGGTTACATAGAGCCGGCTCTAACCCAATGGAGCCGGCTCCATGGTTTAAAGGAGCCGACTCAACTCCATTTTGGAGCCTGCTCAATGTTTTAAAAGAGCAGGCTCTTTCCAGTTGATGTATTCAGTGGGTTTTCAGCTACTGTTTGGGCACTTGGGGTTCAGGAAAAGTTTTGAAACTTTAATGGGGGTTTTAAACAAATACTTTAACATGAAATCAAAGTCTTGGATTGCATAAAATACCCTCTTTTTATTAATGGAATTAACAGTGCGCAAATTAACTACTTTGCGTGCGGTTAACGGCTGGAAGGTAATTCATTGTCTAGTTCTAATTTGCTAATTTATGGTGCTAAAATAGGATTCTAAATTAAATTTTAGATACACTGAGAAGTCTTTTAATTGATGAATTAGACTTATGGATAGGCTAGGGCTCTTTGCTAAAGATAAAACAGAGTACAAGTATACAACTCAGTACGCTGTTACCGGATGGAAGGAAATAAATTGCTTAAATTAATTTTAACAATTTACTGGACTATAATATGATTATAGAATTGATTTTAAATACGTGATAGAGTCAATGATATATTAGATTTGATCTATGCATATCTGGATGTTAATTGTTGAGTTATGAAATCACAATCTGCAACTATATGGTTTAATGCTTGGATTTAATTGCTGGAACTTTAACTGTTTTCCTGCAATTACTTGGATATTGGTTTTGGATTATATATATGTGGAATTTTAATTGCTGAATTGATATATTCTGTCAATTATATGGTTATGGAGAATTGTATGCACCAGTACAGGACGGTGGCATACTAGGGACGGTTTAGCTCAAAATGCTAATACCTAACCTATCGGATGAAAGGGATGGATTGTAAAATATTGAATCCTAAACCTTGTTTAGTTAGATCGACTGATTAAGTTGAAAAACTATCTGGATTAATTGTGTTTGTGTGTAATCGGATCGACTTATTAAGTTGAAAGACTATCTGGATTAAGTTGAATGACTACCTGGATTAAATGTTGGTTGTGTTTAAGTCAGATCGACTGATTAAGTTGAATGACTAAACTGGATTAAAATTCTTATGTCAATTCAATAAACAATAAAATGGCATACCTTGGGTTAGACGGACTTTATATATATGTTATGGCACCACGATATGGGCATGAGTCTCAGAGTCGTTGGTTAGGGAGCGTATATGCATTGGGATGTATAGCTGGATATGATGGTTGAGGTGTACCCTGTTAGGTCTAGGTATTCATGCCCACCTTTGGGTGCGTTTTTGCATGTTGCCTTCTACTCAGGTTGAGACCCCATTATAGTCCAGTGAAGGTCTTCTAGTGTGGATATATTTATGTATGGACTAGATAGATATTGTGAGGTATTTAGGTATATCTGCGTATCGGGTCACTGTATGGATTGCAGTTAGATTAGAACTTGTTCGTGGGCCTGACCCACTCTTATTTTTCAGGTATCGGACAGTTCCAGTCTTAGGCCTAATCGTGCTGTGCAGGAATTATCATTCATTCCACCGACGACGTAGGATGTCCTTTCATATTTTAGTATTTGGTTTTATGTCAGTTGTTTACGTTTCAGTTGAGATTTTTATTTAGGGGTCCACTAGATGGATTTCCGAGTTGTAATTCATGGAAGTTTTGGAAGTTGGATTTTATTAAGTTTTATCAGGCTATTGAGGATTTTATATTAGTATTTTGTTTAGCTTTTAATAGTTATTCTTATTTCATTTTTTCATCTGTGTTCGTTTTAAAATACTTTAATTGTTTGATTTCCCTCGGGTTTGGGCCTGGGCCTGATAAACCCATGTCTCGGATCCAAGGGGTATCACAAACCCTAACTTACAATTTCATCCTCATTAAGTCATATGAAAGGACATGTCTTTCTTCGAAAGAGAAGTGCTTGATGGAAATTTTCCATCTAACAACAAGGCATGGAAATTTTCCATCAAAGAAAAGGGCAGTTGTACAACTGATATGAGCTGATGGTACTTCAGTAATTTAACTTAGAAACTTAAGGGCATTTAAGTAAATTTGACAAGCATGTTAGTGACGGCCCTTCACATGTAAGGGAGGTTTAAGATAATTTCATTTTTAAAGAAATTTCGAATAATTTTTCAAAATAGGTAGAAAGTCTCTATAACTATGACAAATTATGATAATTTATTCATCATTATTTAAACATGTTACAGTGCAAAACAATGCTACAATAAAAAAAAACATAATATCTTTCAAAAAACGAAAAAAAAAAAACACAAAACAAGAATGGATACCAAACATGCCTTTATACATTGTAGTTATTTCCTATAATTTCTATTATCTAAAATTGAAGGAAATTATTTTATTTTATTTTTGACTAATACAGTGTATTTTACCATTAAGTTAAAAATAAAAAAATAAAATAAAATAAAATAAAATAAACTTTCTTGGTACGTGATTAGGTCCCTACAAAACAATATATATATATATATATATATATATATATATATATAAATTAAAAAATTTGGAATACAAACAAAAGGAAATATTCTTTGTTTATATGATGTTATGAACAGAGTGCAGACTCTTTTTGATCGAGTGCTCATTATTGTTCTGTTTTTCTCTGGTTCTCCAAAAATTGTCATACGTGTAAGATTCCATGGCACATTTGTAATTTGCATCATTCTCTGGGTCAATCACTTTGTGATCAATAAAATATCTAGTGTGTCAATAAAGTCCAAAATCTCTCGAAGTTTCCAATTATTCTAATTTTTCAGTAGTCCCGCTAGATATTTTTCATCCTCTTTTAACCTCTCCCCATTGGCTTTCCTTCCCCTGTTCCTTTCTCTCTCTAGCCAACCATCTCCTTCCATTCTCTCTCTCTCTATATCTTTCCATGGTGTAACCAATCAATCAATTGTACATACATATAAAATTATATACACGCATATATTCTCTTTTTCTGTCTCGCTCCTCTTATCTTGGCTCAAGGAAAGAGGACGCCATGAATCGCGAGGGAGGAGGATTCAACGGATCTTGCTACTACTCTGTTCTCGGGATTCATAGGGATGCCTCCTCCTCCGACATTCGTGCAGCATATCGCAAGCTTGCTCTGGTATTCTATTTTCTCTATTCCGATCTCCTCTCCTCCCTCTTTGAATTTGTTCAATTTTAATTCGTTCAAATTTTCACTTATATATAGAGATATGTGTGTGTTTATGTGATTTGTGCTTTTGTGAAGAAATGGCACCCGGACAGGTGGACGAAGAAACCCTCGGTGGCCGGAGAAGCTAACCGCCGTTTTCAGAAAATTCATGAAGCATACTCAGGTTATATATATATATAGAAATTTTAATGGTTTTTTTTTAACCATTTAATTGGAATTAAAATTTCACGAATTTGTATTAGCTTATTTGTGAAATTTCACCAACCGCACGGAACAGCATGAAATGTATCTGATTCAATTGACATAGATTAACGGTGGTTAATTAAATCTCCATTTATTTATTTTTGCAGTGCTGTCTGATCAGGCGAAGAGGTCAATTTACGATGCAGGACTCCTCGATCTGCTGGAGGAAGACGAAGTCCGTAAAATATATATATATATATATATATATATATTAGATTCATCCTTATTATTATTATGTTTTGACTATTGCCAGATTTTGCCATGTAGCAAGGCAACATACACCACGCGACAATTAAATTGTGTTTGCTTAAAGTAATGTATAATGTGTCAAAACTCAATTTAATTGCGATGAGTGCACGTGTCTATTATTTTTTGTTTCTTTTTGTTAATTAGATAAGTTTTTGGGCAATTTGTAATAACTTCAAATTTTAGTCTTTGTTTAATTTTGTTTATGCCCTTACATCCTGAAACAGGAAATGGGCGATTTTTTACATGATTTGGTGAAGATGATGGACGACAATGTTGGGAAGCAGGTACACGGATCTTAGGGTATTACGGTAAATTTAATGTGTGGTTAGACCATAGTTAATTTGAATTAACTTGGCAGGAGGAGACTCTGGAGGACCTCCAGAGAAGTTTCATGGAGATCTTCGGTGGAGATTTGATGAATCACAACGGGAACGAATATCCAACGGCCAAGAAGAGGGGACATGAAGCTACTGCAACCAATGTCAGTGCAGCGAAACGCAACTCCACCTCTCGTTATCAGGGTGCGTCTTAGAGGATAACAGCCCCCGCCCTGTTGTTGTTACTGATTTTGGGGGTAGTTTAGGTAATTTAGTCAGGTCCTTTGGACTTTTCATGTGGTTGGTGGCTAAAGAAATGCTTGAAGCCATTGTAATTGCGTTGCGTAATGAAATTTATCTTTTGATTATTTGTTGGAAGTTTAATTATTTTCTTTGCATTTCAATTTTGGTAAAGTTGGTTTGAGATGAGAATTAGTACCAAACATTGGAAATTCAAACTCACTAATGGCTATTCATATGGTTATTTCTTTACTCATTGGGGAAGGAATTCAGATTTATTTTATTTATTTATTAAAATTGCTGAAGAAGTAATTTAATATAAATTGTTGCATGAACAAATATAAAAATACAAAATGTGACACAAGACGTAATGACAGAAAAGAGAATTTGAGTCGTATTGGGGCAGTGACGGACTAAAAAATTTTGTTGAATGGGGTGTGATTCGGATAGGGATAGGATGAAATGACAGAAGAGAAGATACTAGTGGCAGTGATTCACCCATAAATTTTTCGTGATTCACCCATAAATTTTGTTAAGTAGAGACGTTATCGCAAAAAAAAAAAAAAAAAAAAAAAAAAAAAAAAAAAAAAAAAAACATTATTGAAGTTTTTTCATAATTTTGGTAGGACCATTTCAAAAATTTACAAAATTTATAGGCACATTACTTTTATGACTGAGGAAATATCTATTATAAGGTGGTATTAGAGTAATTTAAAAACAAAAATGTAAAGATTAAGAGTTAATTGGTTTGTGACAATGTGTTATGGATTCATTAAGGTACATCATAGTTTCATAAAAAATGGTAAGAAAATGTTGTTTAGATCTGTCAATTTGAACTGTTTTTAGCTACCTAGTGAGTAAAATTCAATTTAGAAGCTACAAATTGAGGAAGTCATTTCCTAATAGCATATTGTTAAAAAAAGAAAAGAAAAAAGCAAACTTAGGATACAAAAAATGATTAGGTGAAAAATAGCATATTGTTAAAGTATATATATATATTCGTTAGAGCTCGGGTATTTGTTCAATAACATACGTACTATTCAAATCAGAAGTGTGATTCGAAAGTAAGATCTCAAGAACTTACCTTCCAAATATCTACTATTACCGTTATGCTCCTAGGGACAAGAAGAAACACATATGCAGTGTTACTCGTAACTTGTAAGTATATTTTGATAATTCACTGTGATACTTAATTGTGCCATAAGTGAATTTATAGTATAACTTTATTTTCATTTAAAAAATAAATGTTAAATTAAGGATATTTCACTTCTTAAACAAAGTACATACAAAAAATTTTACTTATAATTATCACCTGAACTTTCGGGATTTAAAATTTTAATCTTAAAATCTTGAGGACATAATTCTTAATTTTATTAAACAATCTTAAAAAATTGAGGACATAACTCTCAATCTTATTAAGCTTAAATTATAAAAATATTTAAGTTGCACTTTGAAGGACGGAACTAGCATTTGGGATTTAAAATTAGGGGAAAAATAAAATTTTAAAATTTTATTTCATTCAATTTTAATTTTATAGCCCAATTTCCAAGATAAATAAATTTGGCAAAGTGACAAGACTTCTATCATCAATTAATCGTGCTACGCTGGTCTTTGACGGTCTACATGCTATTTTATACCGTGTTAATTATGTGATAAAGGCTGTTAGCATGATTAGTATGCAACATGCATGGACAAAGTTCACATAATTAAGTACCTTTATATTTATATATATATTTCAAGAAATACATTCACATATTCCTATTTACTTTTACGAAAACTTTAACCCTCTTTTTTAATCAGCAGACTATACAGTTCTTGATCTAAATACTTGTATATGAAGAAATAATATTGGGA
Source organism: Cornus florida (assembly GCF_030987335.1). Classification (NCBI taxonomy): domain Eukaryota; kingdom Viridiplantae; phylum Streptophyta; class Magnoliopsida; order Cornales; family Cornaceae; genus Cornus; species Cornus florida. The sequence continues at coordinate 31,395,382 of NW_026775572.1, forward strand.
AAAAAAAAAGGTTCATTATGATAAAAACCTAAAACCACAAGTAAAAATTGAGAGGTAATCATTTACTCAAATTAAAATATTTAAAGTTGTACTTGGTCTTACCTTCTTTTTTTTTGGTTATCAAATGCAATAGGAATGCCAATTTAAAAAATAACGTAATATAAAATCAGAAAAAAATAAAATTAAGTAATCGTGAGTCCGTGGCTTCACTTGTCACTTAATTCTGAACACTAATTTTTTTAAAAATTATATTAAAAAATCTTTAATTTAAAATTTTGGCTTAAAGTTTGATTTTTAAATTTTTAAATACTTATAATTCACAATTTACAACTACAATATTTTTTTATTAATAAAAAACACACTTATACATTCACTTTATTTTTAAATAGTTGAAATGTCAACTTTGACCCAAACATGGTATTCTTAATCCAAATTTGAATAAATATTTTTTTTATTAATCCTAACCGAGTATGGTTTAAGTAGGAGCAAATCAAGTTAAATTTGAATAATATTATAAAATGGGCTCAAAATTGCACCTTGGTAACGTGGCACTCATTAAGGTATTGAACAATCATGGTACAAATGGGCTCCACGCGGACGATGTGTTTGTGGGGTATACAAGAATTGGATGCAATGAATCGTGACTTGATGGGTGGGCTTCACATGGACTGGTACTAACTGATTGCCATTGTACACATAGATGGACCCCTTCCTCTGTTACTTTATTATGTGCCCTTATAACTCCCGATCATGGTTTGTAGTTGCGATGTCCATTTTAGTATTATTCATTGTAAATAGTAATATAAATTAGTTAATTCACAAAAATATGCAATAGTATGGAATTCCTAAAAATAATTACAAATCGAACAACAAATTATAAAATAATGTTTTTATATTACATTATGATATAGTTATGTATAAACCATTAGTGATTAGTTGTAAAGAGAAAAAAAGAATGATATAAGATTTAAATACTATTAGTAATTTTCATTTCATAAGATTTTTTTTTTTTTTGGGCCTACATACGAACTTGGTCTTGTGACTAAAAAAACATACTAGATTAGCTCGAATTTTTTTAACTAGTGCAAGCACAACGGTCTGTATAACTTTTTTACCTATTCTGAATATTGCCTATGCGATCTCTGCGATCTCGAATAAGAGCAATCTTTTCAAAGACTTACTGCAAAAGATATTATCCTTTGTAGGGTCAATATTGTGTGAATAAGTAAATATTCACACATACTTGGACACACACACACACACACACACACTCAAACTCCTCTCCTCCTCTTTGAGGGTGTGGGAGGTTAAACCATTGAATTAGAGCTGTAGAAGAAGAGTGTAATTTGACATTTTATTATAGATTACTTCTTAATATTGTAAATTTATAAATTAGTTTATGACAATTAAAGTCTTTTTTTAATAGATGAAGAGCGAATTTTATATTTCAAAGATTTTATATTAAACAATGGGCCTTATATCATGTGTGTTCTCATATCTATGACAAGCTAAATCTCACTACCCAGGCCAAAATACCCATTGGGGTTCACTTTGGAGTTTGGACGGGCCCATTTGAGCCCAATTTGATATTTCACATATTTATACAATCATTTTACAGTTATGCTACGTAGGGAAAAATAATAATAATATTTGGATGAAAGGGATATTATTTTTGGATGAAAGGGAAAGAAGAGGGATGGATAAGGCATCCTTATAGAAGAAATTGAGTATTTTTTTTTTTTTTTTTTCTCTGGTTAGATAGAAGAGAAAAGAAGAGAATAAGCTTATATAATTTAATATATTCGTTAAGAGGGAAGGAAATAGAAAGTTTTAATTATTTTTATCATTATATTCCATAATATTTATAATATTGTAATTTATAGAGAATGATACTGTAATTTAAAACTTATATAATTTTGGATAATATTTAATTTAAAACTTTTAAAATAGTCCATTTATAAAAAAATAAGTCATTCCTTCTATTCTTCTTTCTTTTCTTGTATCATTCCTACGAAACAAAGTAATTAGTTCATTTTTTCCTATTTTCTCTCTATATCTTCTTTCCTTCCTACCAAATACAATATTAGAATTAAAATTATTATTATTTTGTTTAGAATTGATTTAGAGTGGAAATGTCAAATCAAACTTAATTAGGGTTTGAGTTCATGCTTAGCAACTTGAGTCCAACCCAACCGGGACTCTAACTCAACATTTTATATAAATACAGTACATATCTTTCAGATCATGATTGACCTTTTACTTAGAAGAATATACACTTTGTTTAATTTTAATTTATTACCTCTTAATCTTCTCAAAAACTAATGTCCTGAGAGTTTGTTTATAATTTTTTTTATGAATTTATGTTCAGCTGTAGAATTAGTATTTTAAAAAAAAAAAAATTAGTTAGACATTGAAAAGCTAATTAGAGATTGTGTGTTCATCTAATGTGCTGCTATATTGATTAACAAAATTTGAGACCAATATGACCAGTGTCTCTAACATCAAGGTGTCTTATTTTTATTTAATTATGCTAGGATTTGAATTTAGGGGAGCATAGTGGGATTTTTTTTATAAAAAATAAATAAGAATAAGAAGAAGAAAAAAGGAAAAAAAAAAAATGAATTTTGAAGGAAACAAATTAGAGCATGATTAAATAAGAGAAATTTGACTTGTTTAAAACGGTAATTAAAAAAATTTAAAGAGTAAAATAGAAAAAATAAAAAAAGTTGAAAAAAAATTTAGAAACTAATAATTTTAGAAGGACATAATATACTAGTTTATATATATATATATATATATGTAAAAAAGAAAATAAAAATTATATATATATATACATAAGGCGGGCGAGGCCAGCGGGCGAGGCCAGAGGGCATGTGCCCCACCGGGCACACACTGGTTCACCCCTGGTTGGGAGCAATGTTGGAAATTGCAAAATTAGTCTTTCATAGATTTTTCTTTATTGCACATTGTTTATACAACTCTCAGCCAATTTTATTTTTTATTTTTAACAATCTGCCAATTTCAATGGGCAACAACCACTGTTTAGTTATGTGGACGGTTCCCTCTTATCATTTATCAGTTTTAGAAATAACAAAGAAAAAAAAAAAATGTGTTAGGAGCTAAGTTTTTTAAAATTAAATACAGTAACCAAACAAGAGTTTGTGTCGTGTACTGTAAGGTCGCCCTCATCCTAACAATGACATCTTCGCTAAGGTTTTTATGGACCATGCCCTACCATAGAAACCAATGTTTTCTAGGTCTGCATTGCATACATCTAAACTACGAGTAATTTATTAGTATTCCACTGATTTGCCACTACTCTCACTTATTACATAATTAACGGATATTCCGAAGAATCTTTATTCATGAGAAATTACTATATGGTCTTGATCTATTTGATATTTGGTGATTCAACACAATTTTTCAATCATAACATTTTATAGTAGTACTTATGTATACGCGAGTTATTTTATTAATTTAAAAACCTATATTTAACTGATTTACTGAATATTAATAATTTAGTATCATCTAATAATTTCTCGTTATTTGGACCTATTTATATGATAATAATAAAATCTCAAATATTCTATCCACATTAATTTAAAAAGTTGGTTTAAAATTTATTTTTCTTATTCTAGTCATGCACTTTAAAATGCAGTCATTAGTTTTTACTAGGGACATCATCAATTTAACATGTCTCATTAAGTTCTGTTACAATTATAATTGTTTTGGGAATCATTCTAACAGCATGAGAAGGAATTTGGATGTATAGTGTAAAACTCATCCTATCTCAAGCTCGATTAATAATAATAATATAGATAAATATTATTCTATTTGTTATTATAACTGTTAAGTACTCGTTTTTACCTAGATTTTTTTTTTTTTACAAAATTTATTTTAAATTAGTCTGAATTTAAATTGTTTTTCTAAAACAATATAATTACTACTAATTAGGGTGTTTTGAACCATGGTGAATTTGGGATAGTGGTGCGGCTTCGAAACCCGACCCACCCGTTACATCCTACTTTTCCCTCACCTTCAAATTCAAAATCAATGTCCTTCTTCGTAAATAAGTCCCCAACGATGTCTATTTTACTTAACTCTCGCCGTTAAAAAACCCTATTTAAGGTCTCCTGTTCCAGAATCAAACCCGAACCCTCCTCCATTGCAGCAGCTGCTCTCTCTCTCTCTATAGTCTCTTCCTCTCTCTATATAGTCTCTTCCTCTCTCTCTCTAGATATATATTTGTATACATATATATAGCTAGAGACTGTATCAGTTGATCGACGGGCTACCATGTCGCTGAGACCGAACTCGAGAACCGAGGTTCGCCGCAACCAATACAAAGTTGCCGTCGATGCCGATGAAGGTCGGCGGAGGAGAGAAGACAACATGGTGGAGATTCGGAAGAATCGAAGAGAAGAGAGCTTGCAGAAGAAGCGACGAGAGGGCCTTCAGGCTAATCAGCAATTCCCTACCTCAGTTCAGGCCACCTCCGCCGTCGAGAAGAAGGTAATAATCCTGTGTTCTTCGCTATAAAAACTAGGGTTTTGATTAGTTGTTCTTTTTCCTGGACTTAAATTGGGGCTAATTCACTTTTTATATCGATTTACAGTTAGGGTTTGTATTGTTGAATCAATTGTACGGGTTGAGGTTTTTGTGATTACGAGGGATTGAAATTTATACTCTTATGTGCAAATTCTGTATGCAGTAAAGTATTTCTCTCATGTTTTTGAAAAATAGTTGAGATTTGCCTAATTGATGGTTTGTTAATTTAATTAATGCCGTTGTTGAGCCTTCTCGGATTGTCTTCTCTTTGTTCTTCAACCTTTTTTCGCCTTTCTTTCTGTAATTGTGGTTGATTGTTTAATTTGTTTTGTTCGCAGTTAGAAAATCTACCTGCAATGGTTGCGGGTGTCTGGTCTGACGATGGCAATTTACAGCTCGAGGCTACTACTCAATTTCGGAAATTGCTGTCAATAGGTGATAATTATGTCCTTTTAGTGAAGTACGCTGATTAGTTTACTTATTTCCAGGTTAGCTGATGTATGAATTTTTATTTTTAATAATTTACCAGAGCGCTGTCCTCCAATAGAGGAAGTTATTCAATCAGGTGTTGTTCCTCGTTTTGTTGAGTTTCTTATGAGGGAGGACTTCCCACAGCTTCAGGTCTATCACGATATCTTATATTTCTTTTGAATTTCTTTAGATGCGATTGAATGCTTACAATTTTATTGTTTTTTACAGTTCGAGGCAGCTTGGGCTCTCACAAACATTGCTTCTGGAACATCTGAGAACACCAAGGTGGTAATTGATCACGGGGCTGTCCCAATTTTTGTGAAACTTCTTGGCTCTCCTAGTGATGATGTTCGGGAGCAGGTACCTTCTTGATAGAAGATAGACTCTTATTTCTTTATCTAGTTTTTTAGTTTTTCTTGTTGTCATTTTTTATATATTATTTTCTGGCTTTTTTTTGTGGCTTTTTTTTGGGGTATATTCTTCATTTTTAGGTGCTGTGAGGTATTGAAATTGAATTTTACTATGACTGAGTATTTTATTTTGCAAGTATAAGTAATATGTGTGTGGTGCCTTTCCTTTCTGGTCATGTAGGCTGTGTGGGCTTTGGGAAACATCGCTGGTGACTCCCCCAAATGTCGTGACTTTGTTCTTGGCCATGGAGCTTTGCTTCCTTTGCTGGCACAGTTAAACGAGCAAGCCAAGCTTTCTATGCTGAGAAATGCTACCTGGACGCTTTCAAATTTTTGTAGGGGCAAGCCACAGCCTGTTTTTGATCAGGTTGGTCTCTTAAATGTGCTGTTTTCTACTCATATCTTAATAGGGATTAATATATTGGATAATTAGAGATGCTGGCCTTTGTATATAAGTCCTCAGATGCAGCTATCTATTTAACTAGTATAAATTTGATATGGGAAGAATTAAAAATTAATGTACATATTATAAATTATTTCTAAATAAAAAAGTTATTGTTGAGGAAACAATGTCTACCTTTGTGGTTGTGTACCTACATGGGGTATTTATTCTGGCTCAATCAAATTAACATAACTATTATTTTTTGGAGAGGAAGAATGAATCCTAAGGTTGTTAACAATGTTTTGGGGATCGTGCTTTATATTTAGGTTTTATGTTTCATCTTCACAAAATCAATTTAACATAATTACTATTTGTCTTAATGGTGAATGAATCATGTCAAAAACAGTCTCTGTGTTTATGGCTATGTTTTACCTCATTTGTATTATTTCCCAACAGTTTCATGATATTATGAACATAATATGCCATTAACATCCTTTCCCAATAATTGAACAGACAAAGCCTGCACTTCCAGCTCTTCAGCTTCTTATTCACTCAAATGATGAAGAAGTTTTGACTGATGCATGTTGGGCCCTTTCTTATCTTTCGGATGGTACAAATGATAAAATTCAAGCTGTTATTGAAGCAGGGGTTTGCCCCCGCCTTGTTGAGCTTTTACAGTGAGTATTTAAGTTAGTTTTATGTAGTTGTTGGGTATATTTGGTTATTTGTTGTTTCTGTTTTTCTGATGTGTGTTATGCATCCCAACTCTGGATGTTTTTGGTGGAATTTTCAGTCACCCATCTCCTTCAGTTCTGATTCCTGCTCTTCGCACGGTTGGGAACATTGTCACTGGAGACGATATGCAAACTCAGGTACTGGGCCATTGGAAACATCTTTCTTTATTTTGCACAGTTAGTTTTTATTTTTCTCTCTCCCTAGCTTGTTTGAAATATACACAAATGCTACCAACATGCCACCCTACCATGGTTGCTCTGAATAGTTGACTGGTGGGAAAATAATAACATGGAATTAAACATGAGTTGAACTATACAATTTTCATGTCCATAAATAATAATATTTGATGGATTTTATGGTAGTATTTTTTTGACAAGTGATGGATTTTATGGTAGTTGATGGTTTTGGCTATCATTACTATAAGATTAATCAGCAAAACCAGATCAAAGCTTTTAATAAAACATGAAGTCTCTTTAGATGAATCGCATTTTTTTTTCTCTTTTTTCAACGTAGTTGTACCTCCACTTGTACCAGTTAACGGTAAGTGTGGAATAGGATTTTGACCTTATAGTAATAATGTGGAGAAATACCAACATGGTTTGTACAGTATATCAATGGTGCTAGCTCCACTGATACCACCACAAGGTCCAATATCACTGCGTGTCATAGCAATCTCCATTATTATTTTATCATTATTATCCTCACCAAGTTGACTCAAGCGATGACGATCATCACTTTGATTAGTTACTGGATTTAAGTTTGAGCTTTAAACATAATGCATAAGATGGCAATGCACCTTTCTGGTGATAGCTCCGTTGTGCCCCTATTTAGGGAGGGATTGGGGAACAAAATGTGTGCCCCATTTGAATTGGGTGTGGGCTTTGATTAGGGGAATCCATTCGGTTCCTCTTCATCCTCGTAGCTAGTACATTTATTTATCATATTACTTCGAGTAATTTTTAAAATGCCACAATTTCCCTTTTATGTATAAGCGTGTTAAAAGGGATTCTTAATCTCTCAGTCCATTCACACTCTTGTCTCACATCACTAGTGACCACATCCTCCCTTAGGTTTGTGATCAACAATATCATAAACATTGCATCTTATTATAATTTGCTTTGTCCACACTCGGAAATATATGATATTTATTATTCTTATTTTTACTTTAATATTGTGAGACAAGGTCATTAGTTCTTTATCTTATTTTATTACTTGTTTCTTTATACATACACCATCTCAATCTGTTCATTTCTAAATATACTGCTTCTGATTCTTGTGTTTCGTATTACAAAAACATTGCTTCGTTTGTTTCAAAGTAAGATGTTTTCCTGAAAAATCCTTTTATCACTTGTGTTTGGTTACCTTTTAAAATTAATAAATTTGTTTATGGTAAAAGATGAGAGACTTGAGATACACTAGTATACACCCCAATATCATCCCCAAAGTTGTATAGGACTAATCCATTTCTTTTAAAATCATGTTGAGAAAAGTTTAGAATTTTAGCCAACCACAAAAGATAATTTATTTTACTTGAAAACCAACGGAGCTTAAATGTGTTCTTGGATTTTTGATAGGTGACTTTTGCTTTTAAAAACTATTGTTGCTTTTGGGTTGGAACATTTTCAAATTTGAATCTCTTTCCTATGTTCATTGTTGAAGACACTTGGAGTTGTGGCTTGAGTGGATGGGATGAACTTACAGATTGAAATCGTGGTCGATGATGGGCTAATATTCTAATCCAGTTTCATATATAATGGGTAGGGATTTGGCTGGAGCCTTTTTCATCAGATGGGCTCAGTGTAGGGGGCTCCATCAATTAATTGCCTTGATCTCAGCACTAAATTGATGACTGGGACAAACATGCTGAGATTATTGTGGCTGTAGAGTTACTTATCAAAAAAAAAATTATTGTGGCTGTAGAGTTGTTGCAATGTCCTTTTTGTCGTCATCTTCTAAATCTAACCAACTAAAAAAGTCTTAGCTTCTAGGATTGATGTTCCCTTCTTATGCATGTAATAATGACTACTTGAATTATCCTCCTCGAATTTGTAGTCTAGGTTGATACGGTTGAAGCTAGCTTGGAGTTCTTGTTGGCTTCTTGGCTGGTGCACCTCAACTTAAGCTCAATGAAGGCTAATTTCTGAAGTCTAATATGCTTCAGCCTACTTCATTCTTTGTGAATGAGGTTGCAAATGCCTAAATTACATTCACAGTTTGAGGGTGAGTTGGTGTGATTCAAAACTTTAATTGCAAAAGTTTCAGGAGCACAACCACCTTATTGGAAGTGTTTTATTATAAGCAATTAGCAAATTATGGAGATTTATGTGGGTCACAGTCTTAGTGTGATTATGGTTCTAAAGGTTTATTCTATAACAGGAACTTTAACCAGAAAGCATTATTTTGTTGACAATTAATTAATGAATAATAAATGGTAATTATAAGTAATGAACTGATGATAGCATGCTTGATCAGTTGATTTAATTTGAGTATCTATATGAACTACATCCTAGTTACCACTGTTTTTGTCAGCTGAGTCTAGAAGTTGAGGATGGCATTATTAGTGGAATTTGGGTTTAAGAAACAACCTTATGAAATTTTGCATGTTGAAATATAGTTAGTGAACATAAAATGAAGTGGGAATACATAATTAACTAAAAAAAGTGAACGTGTAATTCCATTTAGTACGTAACAGAGTCGCATCTTGGTGGCATTCATTCAGGTCATGGTGGAATTGATTATAATGATTCTCTAAGATTTTTCCAAGTCATCCAGTCAATCAGTGGCAATATACCTTTGCTAGTTGCTGTTGAATTTCAGAATGTTAGTAGCCCAGAACTTCTTCACCAAAATAAGCTTCCTCACGTCATTAGATGAGTCATTCTTTGCTCTCCCTTATCTAAAGTTCTTCCAGTCATTAGACATGGAACATATTTCTAAAATTCTGTTTGTACTTTAGAATACATTCAAGGGCTATGAAATCTGAGACATGTCTAGTGAAATTTGGATAAAAAGAAAATTCTCACACTGTGTACTTCTTCATGAAGTTCAACACCGAAGTATTTATAAAAAAAATCCAGTTCTACACCCAATTGGAATAATAATTGAATCAGTAATTGTTTTTGGCATTCTTCAAACCGTTAGCAATGCCTTTTATTTGTTGCTATATTATGGAGCATAAATATTGGTTTAATCTTCAATTTTTTTGGAAGGTAAAATTTATATATTCTGGATGGTGTTAAATCTTCAAATTCAGCAGTAGGTTATTTGTTTGAACTGCTTCACTCTTTGAGGAATCTGATGTAGGACAGAATTGGGATATAGTGCTGTTTCGTATAGTGCCATAATAAGTACTGAATGGGTTGAGGATCTAAAGGCAGTGGGCTTTAGAGACGAGTTGACTAGAGCATGGATTCAAAGGTGGTTAGATGCTGAAATTTCATAATATGTATTCTGGAGTTTCATAATATATATTATTGGATGTTGGGGGTTAAAGGTTTGTAAGCTTGGAAAAATTGAGGTTTTAGGAATTTGGTTTGCATGATAATAGGTTAAGGTTGATTTTGTGCAGAACACAAGATTTTCCTTGTATAAAGAGAAAATGGGAAATTTTAAAGAATCGCCCTTGGCATTGCTGGTGGCATTAGACCTTGGTTTTGGGTGTGAGATTATTCAATCTTTGGGAGTTTGAAAACTTGGGCATAGATTTTTTTTTCATAGTTGAAGACTCCAATATTCTAGCTAATTTTTAAACTAATCTAAATTCTACATAGAATATATTAAAAGGAACATCAACACAACGAAGTCCATCTAATAGATAAAAAATCCATGGGCCTTGTATTCACTTCCAAATATTGCAGATTTAATGAAACTTAAGTAAGCACATAAAACTAACCAAAGACATGCTAATTACCTATGTTACCTTTTTCTCACCTGGCTAGCCTAAAGTGTTTGTGTCGACACAACACGGACGACGACGCAGGATATAGGTCAGGCACCCTATTGCAACAATCGGACACGGCTGATGAAGACATGTTCATGGAAAATTGTATCAGTGGATGTTTCCAAGGGATCTGAACTTCTTTTCACGCCTCTTTGTTAGATTGCATGTCTTTTGTTCGGTTCATGGAAGTTGCTGGTTTGAAAATAGGGTTTTTTTAAGGTGGAAGATCTCATTGGGTAGTTTATGTTTCTATATCCAACAACGAGGGCTTATTAATTTGTGGTTAAATTCTTTCCACACCAATGAGCAGGTGAACAGTTCTAAAGATGGGATATTGGAGCTATTAGGAGCTATGTTTGCAAACTATTCGATTAAATGGAGGTTTTAAGGTGAACAAAACTGACGATTAATTGTAAGGACAATCTGAGGTGAATAATCTTGGCATGATTTATTTATTTCTTTATTATTATTTATTGTGTGTGTGTGGATGTGTTTTGAAGTTCAAGAATCATTCATTTAAACAAATAAATAATAAACAACGGTTAGAGTTTGGAACCTTCTATGAAAAATTCTTTTATTGTAATCCATGTGGCCTATATATATAGCTGACATTCTTATGGGGTGTTTAAATTATACCTGAGATGATGTGTTATGGGGTAAATATGCTGTTTCATGCATCTACTTCTAAATTACCAACATTTGGTGGATTTTGTAGTTGACCAGGTTTATTTATTTATTTATTTTTTATGTAGTAATTTTTTCATCTCAATCATTCTATTTTTAAAGCATTATTGTATCATTGTATGAGAAGTAGATTTTCAAACTCTGGACTGTGTTAAGGTTGCCCTTGAGCTAATATATATTTTTTGTTTTTTATAATTTCCTCCAGTGCATCATCAACCATCAGGCACTACCCTGTCTTCAGAATCTTTTGACAAGTAATTTCAAAAAGAGCATTAAGAAGGAAGCTTGTTGGACTATCTCAAACATCACTGCTGGCAACAAGGAGCAGATTCAGGTATACAACAGATATAAGCCTCTCCTAAGTGTGAAATTTAGTTTCATCTTGCTGGTATTTCGACCATCTTGGGTTTTATCTAACTGGACTGATAGACACGTGAGAAAAATGATTGGTTGTATTATGTCTCATTCTCATCAATTTTATGTATATATGCTCATGGATGATTTTTGAATTTCTACAGGCTGTGATTGAGGCTAATATTATTGGCCCTCTCGTTAATCTGCTTCAAAATGCTGAGTTTGATATCAAGAAGGAAGCTGCATGGGGAATCTCAAATGCCACCTCTGGCGGTACTCATGACCAAATACAGTATGATCTCAATAAAATTCTTGTTTTCTTGTGTTAATTTATTATATTTTCAATATACAATTTCCAATATATATGTTGGTGACAGGTACCTAGTGAGTCAAGCATGTATCAAGCCATTGTGTGATCTTCTTGTTTGTCCCGATCCGAGGATTGTGACAGTCTGTTTAGAAGGGCTTGAAAACATCTTGAAGGTTGGTGAAGTTGAGAAGAATCTGGGTCGTAGTGGAGATGTAAATGTCTATGCTCAAATGATTGATGATGCCGAGGGTTTAGAGAAAATTGAGAACCTTCAGAGTCATGACAACAATGAGATCTATGAGAAGGCAGTGAAAATTCTTGAGACATACTGGTTGGAGGAGGATGATGAAACGATGCCACCAGGTGATGCTTCCGTTCCAGGGGTCCCATTTGGAGGGGGTGAGCTTCCTGTTCCTTCCGGTGGCTTCAACTTCAACTAAAGGTTTGTATGCCCTTTCTACCTCAAAAATCACTGTTTCAATGGTATAATTTTGCGCGGTTCACATAACCGGCTTCTTAAGTTTTACACAGAGTTGCCTGATGTTAGTGTCCTTTTTATGTCAATCTTAAATTTGCAGGACTTCCAAGAAGCTGTTTCATTGAAGTCCTCAGTCTGTGTGGTGAACAAAAAGAAGAAAGGTCCTCGTTGCATGTGGTGGGATTATAGTTGTGGAGTCTAGTAGGTGTCTTGTCTTCTTGTTTCGGGTCCTGCTCGGTCCATTCTCAAGTGTGGTTGAAGGCTTTGCTGCGCTATCTCGGGTTTCTAACAATGCCGGTAAATGTAGAGCATTATTGGTGTCTGGTTTTGTTGCTTCTACAATTCCATGTCTTGAGACATCTGGGTTTTTTTCGCTATTGTTTATTTTAAATAGGCAATTCGTTCAATAGAGAAGTATGATAGGTTCTGGTATCGTAGTTGCTACTGTCCAAGTAGTCTTTATTTTGTACTATTTGTTACTGGGTGATTTGGGCACTTCAACAAACTGTTATTCTAGCCCTTGTAATTTTTGGGAGCATGAGAATTCTTTTTCCTTAAAAGCATTTATATTGATGGTTTTTTTGGGTCCTCCCTCCCTCTTGCTTTTGATATGTATACTCTCTGTTTTTTATTATTTTTCTTATTAGTTAAAGGCATTTTTTTAGATTCATGTTGAAGGATAAGGGTATCCCTAGGTTAGGGGAGTACTTCCAAAGACCTTACCACCCGACTTCGGGTGTCAAATAACATGCATGGTGATAATTTTATTGCAGTTTATGTACATTAATTTCGAATTCGTACATTGTCTTGTGAAATTTCGATAAGGTTGCGAGTTTCTAAAATTTTCTTGTGAAATTCAGGTACAGTGTTTATGGCAATGTGAATTGAAAAGTTAATGTCTGTGGGGAGAGTGGGAGGGTTAGTGAGAGAGATGGGGAAGTTAAGAGGGATATTTTGCTTGATAGAAGATTGTGAATGGCTAGGGGCGGAGCAAATGAAGGCCTAGGTGTCCCTGAGTTGGCCCGTATTCTATAATATATCTATTAATTTTTTAAAAAAAAATTCATATATTTGAACAAAATTATTTAGTGCCCCCCAAATTTTGTGGTTTCTAAATTATCTTTATTTATTTATTTTTTTTCTTTCACACTTCAAATTCTTTATAATAAAAAATTAAAATTTCCTTCCTCAATTGAAACATTTAATTTTTTCTTTTTAAAATTTTCTCATTTTTCTTTTCTATTTCTAATTTTTAAAGTTTTTCTATTTAAATTTTAACGTGTATATTTGAATAATTTTTTTCTTTTTATTTTATTTTATATTTATATTTGTTATGTTATATATATATATATATTTTGCACCATTTTCCCTTACTTAAAATCCTAACTTCGTCCTGTGAATGGCTCTTTAACAATGTTTAGCATATATATATATATATACTATTTTATTTTTTTTCTTCCTGTTTACTTGTAGAATTTGTATTTAATTAATTTTTAGAGAAGGATCAATCTCAAATATATACTTGCAAAATTATAAAGTTTAAAGTTACTATTGATTTGTAGTTAAAGTTGACTACTCTTTGTACTTGCACAACTTGATGATATTTGTATCTCTACAAATTCAAGTAACTCTTATTTTTATCATATATTTTGTAAAAAAAATTATATCAAAAGCCAGGAAAATAATATGTATATTTTTCAAATATATTGTACGATGAATATTAAACTTTTACCGTGATTTCTATTTAAAAAAGCTTCTATAGAGTAATCTCACATGAGTTTTTTCTTTACCACGTAATCTCATATGAGCTAACCTCTTAGTTTTTGAACGTGCGCTATGTTAAAATAGAGAATGGGAGATTATCTCATGCTGTAAAAAGTCATAGATAAATTATAATATGTGGGGAGAGATTCCTATATATACTATTAATTAATTGATTAAATGGTCTCCAGCATAGATAATTTGAAAAGCAGACACAAACCCACTAATCAAATGTAATAAACATTGGACAGAGAGCACTTCAAAAGACAACCATCTCTTCTTCCACAGGTTTTTTCTTTTTTTATAACTTGTTCTGTTTTCCACTCAAACAAGAAAAAGTGAGAGGGTTGAATGATTTTTTAATTAATTAATTAATTATTTTTGAAGGATAGTGGGTTCTTTTTAGTTGCTAAGGGTTATGGGCTTTGTGTTTGTTCTTCGAAGACAAAAAGATGTTTGTGGTCTTGGAGCTTTCTGTTTCATTCTGTCGCCAGATTAGCTGGTGAGATGCTCCCTCTAACAATTTCTTCTGTTTTTTTTTTCTATAAATTGTCCCATAATGTTTTATGTACTTATTGGACACCGAAAATATAATGTTACCATTAATACTAGAATGTGATCTAATTTAGGCAGTGTTTGTAACCGCCTTTGTTTTTATTTTATACTGTTTTTGCTGTAGTGCAAAAAGAATCCAAAATACTAATTTGGTGCTTATAGTTTTGGCCTTTTTTTCGGAAACGTTTCGATACTATTCAAATTACAATACACATTCCCAAACACTTCAGATTTCTACTTTGCTTTAATTTGAAAAAAAAAAAAAAAAAAAAAAAAAGATGATGCACAACTGCTGCCAAACAGTGCCTTTTAACAATTTTTTAATTATTTAAAAATAAAATGTTTAAAATCTAATAGGAACAAATGGGTACGGGGATTTTTTGTCAAAAGAGAGAAAGTATAATGTAAGAAAAATAGTTTCGAAATCATCACAGTTCTAATTGAAGGGCCAGGCCTTTAATATCCCGTCTTATGGTCCTTGATCCTAAGATTGAACAATAATAATAATAATAATAATAATAATAATAATATTGTTCAACCCTTTGATGCATTTAGGGGAACACGTGCTAGTTTTTGGTTCTAACCTTTTCGTTAGGATAATAACACCACTCAAACGTAAATATTTTTAATATAGATTTTTAAAAATTGAATTAAGAACAATAATTCGAGTTTGAACACTAATGGTTATCTTGCGGATTGGATTTGCACACATATCACTTCGATTTTAAACATGGAGTATTTCATAAGTAGACAGTAGCCACTCATGCATGTTGACACATGGAGACCTCCTTTTCTCACAACATTTTCATAATTTTGGTAGTTGGAGTGAAGGGCATTTTAGTCATTACACTTCCTAGGATTAGGGTTTTGTATTCAGCCCCCGGTCCGGTTCACCATTCCCCAAGAACCCCATTACTCTTACACGCACTCTCTGTGCCAGAGCTCGTAGATTTGCATGTCAGTCACTCGTCTAAACCAACTTATGCACCTCTCTCTCTCTCTCTCTCTCTTTCATTTCCTTGTCAGTGCAGATGATCAATACCTCTGCTAAAGTATCTTTTTGACCTACTACTACTACTAGTTTTGCGCATTTGGTCTTTGTTTATTTAGTCTCTTCCATCAACGCAAACATTCTCTAGAAATTACTCTCTCTCTCTCTCTCTCCACACAAAAGAAAGGACTTGCTCTGCTTTTCCATCTACCTTTCCATTCCTCCCAAGAAATGATTACTTCTTCAGATTCACATGTACTCCTAACAGGACCACCATCTAAAAACCCATTAGAGCTTATGGATCAAACCCAAAAGGTGAATCCATACAACATCATATATAAGCTTCATCATATATATGCATGCAATTTCAAAGTAATATACCATTGTGTCTGCTTCAAATGGATATTTCAATGATGGGCTTGTGTGTCTTTTTTGGTTTTATTTAGGAATCAATATTCTCTGAGGAAACAAACGAGATCAAGAAATGTTGTGGTGATTGCAAGACAACAAACACACCCTTGTGGAGGGTCGGTCCAGATGGGCCCAAGGTGAATCACCACCACCCATTTGATCCTTAGTTTTATTAATGTATATGATTTCATGATTTAGATTCTAATTTCATGCAATTGGCTTCTTCATTGCAATTGGCTTCTTCATTTCTTCTCTTTCTTTTTTGGATCAGTCTCTTTGTAATGCTTGTGGGATTAGGTACAGGAAGAAAAGGACTGCTGTGGCAGGAGTGAGCAAAGGATCAGAGAAGAGTAAAGAAAATTCCACCACCATTAGTACCAACAACAAGAAGAAGAAGAAGAGTAGCAGTGTGAGTAATGATGGTAAGGATGGTGAGTTGAAAGAGGGTTTGAGGGTGAGATTGATGGCTTTGGGTAAAGAGGTGGTGAAGTTGCAGAAGAGGCAGCGATCTCCTCCAATGAAGAGACAAACTTCTTCTTCTTGCAGGGTTGGGAAGTTGGGAGAGGAAGAGGAGGCTGCTTTTCTGTTGATGGCTCTGTCTTGTGCCTCTGTTCTTACATGGTAAGCAGGGGCTCAAACAAAAAACACTAACCAATCAACTTAACATCTATGTACATAGTATGTTTTACTAGTTTCTTTAGATTTTGTGTTTTATATATATATATATATATATATATATATATATATATATATGAAATACCCCTTGTTTATTTATTTTTTCGTAAAAGGGGTTCGGATTTAGGGGAGTGTTGCTTTCGAGGTTGGAAGGTAGTTCTGTTTTTGGGAGATATGTTTTTGTGGGAAAATGAAAATCTATGTACATAGTATGTTTTACTAATGAAGGAGGAACTCAATTCTTCTTTACTTCTTTTTTTGTGTTTTTGTTACGTTACAAATTCACAGGGAAATGTCATTTCTTCCTTTCTGATTGATAAGTTATAAAGTTAAGAGTTGTTGAAATTTATTTGTAGAAGTAAAATAATAATAATAATAATAATAATACTACCGTTCCTTTTTAATGGTCCATTTTTTATTTTATAACTTTTTAAGGAAATAGACATGCAATTAATGCATTGTCTCCTTTTAAAATTATCAAATTGTCCTTTTTAA
Source organism: Cornus florida (assembly GCF_030987335.1). Taxonomy (NCBI): domain Eukaryota; kingdom Viridiplantae; phylum Streptophyta; class Magnoliopsida; order Cornales; family Cornaceae; genus Cornus; species Cornus florida. The sequence goes on from NW_026775572.1 coordinate 31,412,582, forward strand.
TTTAAATATATATAGTTACAAAGTTTGAAATTTTATGAAAATATAAAAAAAAGATACTTTGACTTTTCAAATAGGACAATTAGAAAATTGACTATTAATAAGGGACAGAGGGAATATATAATAATAATAATAATATGCAGGTCCGACCACAACCCTAGCCCACATGCATTAGATACAGGTTTTTCAGGTACTACTTTTAATGCCTCCACAGAGTCATGCATCCAGGCAGCATAGACTTCCCACGGATCAAATGCATCAGGTACAGGTATTTCTTAATCCACACAAATCAGAATCGTCATGTATCAGGCTATAAAACAACCAAAATCCCAATGACATAGCATAGCCATTCTTTTTTAAATATGCAATTAAATTTTATGTACATGTATCGATTATTTCAAGAAATAATCGATATAAACACAGAATTTCAACTCATCTAGTCTCAAAAAATGGGAGTTAAGATAACAATAAATGCTCTAACATGTACACTACTACTAGTCACTTGAATAATACAAATCCTCCTTTCCCCTACAAAAGAAGAAAAAAAAAAAAAGAAACAAAAACCGTATAAAACAAAGAATGATTAATTATGATAATTCAAATTCCCAATATTCCATTGGGCATCACAAATCAGATTGCCTCAGTGTGCTGCAGGGTAGGGTCACAAGAAGAAGATCACTGTGTTATTGTTAGCAGATCAGAAAAGTATAGTCTTGAGAATGAGGAGGACCAACATGACGAAACACATGATAACGAGCACTGTAGCACACATCACCATCCCCCCTCGTTTCTGCGTTCTCTCCGCCTGTAAACCCCGAGACATCCCAACATGATATATTAACACCAAAACAAAGATTCTGGAACCAGTAACGGAGCTTAGCAGAAATTTCAAACTAAAATCATAAAGAAAGGGAAACGGTGAAGCTTGGACGAAAAAGAAATGAGTAAGAGGACCTTCTGAAGCTGTTTGAAGCCCTCCTCCACTGATGCTGCGACGTTCTGAATGTTGTAATCTATCCTGTCAACAATAGTGCCCTGCTTGGGGACAATTTTTTTATTAGTAACCTTCAATCTGCGATGAAGTTCCTGAACTATTATTTATAGAGGATGCTTAGCTTGTTTACCTGGTCAATCACAAGGACTGATAGATCCTTCATAATTTGAGCAAGTTCATTCACTGATTCTACAACCTAGTACCATAACCAGAATAAGAGAAAACATAAACCAATAATTCATTCATCAATTAGAAATGGAGCATCAGGTCAGTGTTGAAAACAGAGAGCCAAGAGCTTTCAATTACCTGCTGTATCTCTCTTTCCCTTTCCACTGTGAATGCCTCGCTTTTCTTTAGTCTGGCCATCTGATGCTCGTTAAACCCCTAAACAGGTTATTTGCACGACAATATTAGAGCGTGTGTTATGTAAAAAATTATAATATCATTATGTCCCACAATCAAATCAGCAATTATTCTTAACTTTGCAGTTTGCACAAGAACGACCAAGGGTCCATGGGACATCATGCTAAACGCATTACTGAACCTCCATTGTTTTGCTAGGACCTAATAAATGGAAACTAAACTAACTCAAACATGATAATAACCCTCAGTTGGGCTTTTTTCCTCCCCCTCCTCTTGATCCTCGTGCCCAAATAACGGAAAACGTAATTTCAATTTTGTGTTCAAATAGATTTCCTACTTGGTTTACTCAACAATTTTATTGATAGCGGTGACTGAGCTACTAATGTTTCAAGATGTTTATGAGAATCTAATGGAATTATCCACTTATATATACATAATATATATGGCAAAAAAATCTATGAGAATAAAAAGGCAAGGCAAAAAGTCGGCATACCATGTCGTCCAAGTCATCATCCTCGCTTCTCAAAATATTTCCATTTAAGTTCATTTCCAAGTCAACCCCATCAGGAGTAGGACCCTACATCAAAAAACATTACATTAGGAAAATATTGGAAACATGTACCTCCTGGAATTTCAAGTAAACAATGCACTTCCTAGACTATTATAAAAGAAAAAAGAAAAAAAAAGTTCCTTATAAATTAAAAAATAATAGAAGAGCAACATTGAGCGGTGCAATGAATCATGGACAAAAAAGGCAATTCCAAAGGCCAAAAAGAAGGGCAATGAATAGCATTGAATTCTGAACAGCAAAGCCAACATTATCTCAGTATATATCTGATCGCGTCTACTAAAAAATTTGTCCAACATATTATATAATGGGAACATTCAGCACAGACCTCCTTTTGTTGCCGTAGACGCTTCAAATAAGTTGACTGTTTCTTGCGGAGTTCCACGGAGAGGTTTTGAAGGTCGATGGCAAGAGAACGCTGTCAAGAAACATCAAAACATGAATACAGATCACTTGGATGTCCCCTCATTTTGCAAAAATACAAGTTTATGATAAGTATCATTTTGCAAGACCCTACAATTTACTCATGCTCATAAAAAGCAACAACCAGACTTGCCATAGTCACCAGCTTTAACTATGTTAAATTGAAATTTCATATAGAAAGGGACAGGAGCCCATGGGGGAAGGAAAAAAAAAGGAAGTTTTCTTCCTGATTTCTAACCATCACTGAGAAGAAAAAAAGAAAATTATATGCCTATAACCCTGTAGATCATACTACTGTAAATCCATAATGCTAGAATCAATCTCTCAAAGGTGGCTTACTGATATGCTGCAGCCCCAAACATCCAACCGTTCAAGTTGAGCGAAATAAATAAATAAATAAAAATCATTGCAATATCATTGCAATATCAGAATACAGGAAGAGGAGAGAGAGAGAGAGAGAGAATAATAAACGGTTTGGTTCCTTACTTGAAAAGAAGCGAGAAGATAAGAGAAAAGAAGAGAAAGCTTAAAATATTTCATCTAATGTTTTAAAAGAAAATGGAGAGGAAGGGAAAAGAGATGATGAGGCTCACCTACGGCCTTTTTAAAATATTGTTCTTTAGGCTACGATATTTTAATTTTCTCCTGTCACTCCAAGTTGTCTCACTTTTAAGGGGATAGTTTCCTGGGTCCAAAGAATAATTTTCTCACCTGATCACTTTATTTATCTTCTTCTATCTCCTCAATGAGTGACCAAACCACAGAAAAAGCAATATTTTAAAATTTTCTCCTCCTCTTCTCTCTTCCCTATAACAAAATGGTTTGTCAGACATGTCTGTTCCAAAATGATCAGATACATGACTGTGCTAATGAACCATGGCAACATCTGTTCCAGCAATATGAAATAATTTAAGTGAAGAACCTCTAGCATAAAAAGGATTTTAAAGATCCCATCAAAATTTTACATGCGGTGATAGGTTACAATTTACACAGGATGCAACATAATGGCCATCAGCTATCAAATCATACCTGCACATTTTTTCTAATATTAGAATCCTCAGATGGCCCAGCAGTGGAGAGTTTTCGTAATCTCTTCTCCGATTTTTTCAACAGAGCAGTTATATCATGTGTAAGAGCCTCAATACTGTGTTGATCTTCTTTACCATCCCCAAACGAGGGCATTAAAGCCTTGGCATGAGACTTTGATAGCTCTACCATTTTTGCCCTCACAAATTGCACATCTGCTGCTATTTCTTCAGATACATCAACCCAAGATGGAGGTAGACCCACCGTAAGTGCACCTCTACTGCAGCAGTAAACCAATATTTGACTCTGACCAGCAGAGGAAACACATTTTCCTACTATAGAGTGAGTACTGAGTGTAAAGGAAACTGAAAGCAATGTCTTCAAAAGTTGAGGAAAATAAAGGTCAAATTCTGAAGAAAACTAAATGATTAGCTGCATTTGTTTTTAGTTATGAATGTCTTATGCAAATTTAATAATGCCACAGAATTGCTCATGCCATGACTCCCTGGAGTCCCTGGGTTTCACTTAATGTGATTAGTGAAATCATGTGTCTTTTATATCAGAACAAATTTATCAAATAACTATCTGAGAGACCCCCCCCCCCCTCCTTTCTTCCAAAGCAGGGAAAAAAAGAAGACAAATTAATAATTAAAATTAGCCTATAACTTATAACTCATAGGATTTTGGAATCGACAACTCATTAAGTCATTTGACAAAAGAAAAAAAAAAAGAAAAAAGATCTTGGGTCGCGCACTATGATTTCTGGTGTTTAAGCAAGAACTATTCAAATCAAATTCCCGCCCTGGCTTCAATGAATAGAAAAACCTTATAAGAACTGATGAAATCCACAAAGCAAGCACCTTTGATCTCTGTAGTCACGTGATTGATTGTCAAGGGGAAATTTACTCATAAATCAAGCTAGGCCGGGATAAAATTAAGCATTTGGATCAACCATTGTATTCTTCAGGATGTGGATATAGTCATGCCCCATGTCTACGATAGAAACTAACTCAATGATTCATGATTAGGAGACGAATGAAGCAATTTTAGAATGTCCTCCCTTGACCAGCACAAGCAGAATTTAGCAAGCACATCTACACACTGGAAGTAGCCAAAAGTAGTGGGCATCACCATGATAAACTTCTACAAGGCATACTGTTCAAGAACAGTCCTGTACCACAAATAATAATTACCAGCACGCTATGCTTTGCTTCTGCTAAGTATGCTTGTTAGCTTATTGATGCTAGACCAGGTAGTAGATACCATAAACCAATAAATGATCAAACTGGTAACTGCTCATCTGCACTTTTTTTTTTTTTTTTTTGGAAAGTTGCTCATCTGCACTTTCCTTCCTTCTTTCTCGTTTTAGCGAGGACATTATAGATAAATAGCCTCATAAATTGAATATATAAATTGAAGGCATTTGACTTTTAGACACTCGCCTATAGTTTGCATCATACTGTTAGTAATATTACAAGAAGTTTCTGAATTCACAGTTCTTACTCAGGATCATTTCCACTTCACGCTTTTATTAAGCATACTACTGTAAAATTTGTGATAGATGCAAGATCTGTGCATATCAATTCTCTTGTTTTCCATTCATCTCTTGCCCCATATCTTCCTTACTTAAAGCCTAATTACAACCCAGCATATCAGAAGTCACAACTTTGCATCAGGATATGGCAATTATCAAATATAAGTCAGCAGAGAAAAGAAAAACTCATTCAGAAAACCAGTTTCTTATGGCAGCAACCATGTCTAGGTTCAATGTAAAGGCTATAAAATTTTATGCAGAGTCACTGACCCTAACAAATGACCAGTTAGCTCTCTTGCTTTCAAAACAGTAGAAACTCTTAGGGTTTCTTTTATTTTTTCCCTTGCAAGGTGCAGACTTCTAGCCCTTCCCAATCAATTTTTTTCAAACTCATGCCATGGAAGGAATTCTGGTCTGTGAGAAAAGGTATTTAAATGCACTTTCTGACTTGAAGGAACTTTACAAGATTCTTCAAAATGATTTTTGTTATGGCTTGGGAGGTTTAGCAACCTTTACATCGTGTTTGGGATTTACTTGGCGCTTACTACTGTATTGTTGATGCTACTGATTTTATCCATCTCAAAAGAAAGAAAAAAGGAAAAACAATGAAAAACAATTCAGACCCATTCTTCAATGCACTTAGATACCGTATTGGGTCACTAGTTTGACTGTTATTTGACAACATTGAACTAAAACATTATAAACATTTTGAGAAACTATATATTATTAAAATATCAACAGCTTTCTATATTATTTCATATTATTCTCGCTAGTACTTAGAAAAACCAAGTATAAAAAACAGGTAGGCTGCATAGTGTATTACATATTATATTATTTTGCATATTAAGATGTTCCTCAGAGTACATTTATAAATGTAAAGATAGCATTATAGCATACATGCTTTTTGAATTTAGGTATGCATAAGAAGAAATCCCATTACTGAGTGGCATTCCTATTGATCTAGGAGGTTGGAGCAGTAAATCAGTTACTGGCCTAACTTCCAGTTTTTAACTGCAGAAGTGCTTCCCCTCGCATTCACATTTGTGTATTTACAAATGTCAATTCAAGTTTTTATACATGCCTAGTTATGTATCTATGTATTTATTAGCATTTGAACATTATATGTGTCTGCATTTGGGTATGTATTCCGATACTGTATGAGTCAATATGTAAATATCTGCTTTTGATCTAACCATTTACCTATTTTTATTGAGATTTTATACATTTATAATTTGGTAGATGACATATCATTACTTGACAATGCATTTTTTATGTGTTTTTAGAAGAAGTTACTATTTCGATGCTGCTTTATTAAAAGAATACCAAGAAATAGCTGTTGAGAACTTCCGTAATAAAGCTAAAACCTCCAAGCTTGCTCAATTTAAATCTTAACAGAAGATCAATATCTATGATAGGTATGCAAAGCTAATGCGCCTTGGTGGTATTACTTTGAGCTCCATTCTCATGGTTATATCTACAAGAACGAGATCAAGGCATATTGAGATCCTTCTTGAGCTTACTCATGTCCAAGAAGGACCGTTAGCTTATTATTGCAATTAAATAAGATAATTGATGGCAATGGTCCTATTGAATTAAAAAATACTCCAATTATCCCGAAATCATAATTTTGGTAGCTTTATCTCTCCTCGTGTAATCACCAACAAAGTCCACTAAAAAGTTACAATCCTCTCGACTTAGCTCAAGAAGGGCTTGACCTACATACTTTTGAACAGATCAAGACATTAAATTTTGTTCCACTAAAAGAAAATTTGTGCAAAACAATAAAAAAAATAGAAAAAAAATCATCCACTCCTACTCCTTTCATGGACAGATATCTATATACCCGAACTCTTGCAGTTCTCCAAACCATTCTGACTTAGTCTTGAAACCTTCATACTTGGGCGGTACCCATTGATCACTAAACAACTTTATATTCATAGAAACATGTGAAAATTTTATTTAAGAAAAAACTGTACCTCCATTCCTTCCAAAATACCAAATAAAAATATTTACTCTAAATTTTCAATTTACTAGAGAGAATAAATCTCTCAAGAATTATGCTACCAGAATGACTCTATTCTAATTTAATAATTGCATCCTCTTCTCCATGTATATCCATTCCACTCAATTTTTTTCTCAAATGCATTGTATAAAGCATAGAGTTTAGGTCAGTGTCGAGATGCATGAACTACATGAAGGCATCGCAGCTAAAAGAACTTCCAATCTAAATTTTAGATAACAAATTAAGGCATCTGAGAAGGAAATTCAAATGCAGAATATGCATATCTAGGGATGCATGCATATGGATATATATATATATATATATATATACCTGGAACTTCCAGGATCCTCAGTACTGAGGGGAGCATAAGACCGATTCGGATGAAGGAGCGAAGAGGTTGCCAATTCGATGACGGGACCACCGGACCTCGAATTCGGAGATGAAAATGACGGCGAAGAATTTGTCGGCGAACGCACGCTCTTCAATGAATCTCGGTACTTTCTATACAAGAACGTTCTGTTCCTCGACGCCATTGATCAACCAAACCCTATATAATGTTCAAACTACAAACCAATTCTATGCAGATCTGAAAACGATAAGAGTCAAAGGACGTTGTCTCGTGTTCAGCTCGTGCTGAGAGGCCAATAATCGATGAAGATTAGGGTTTGTCGATATAATACTGATGCTGGGAATGAGATCTTCTGATCCGAGATGAGTTTGTCAGACTTCCGGTGAGGTTGGAATCGGTAGCCGAGTCGGAGGATTACAGGTACGTACGTTTGTTAGACGATTTAATTGGAGAGGTTGAATAGTCATGACGTACCAGAAAGGGGCATACTTGCACGTATGAATGAGTTTTGGGGACTTTAAGGGAAATACAAAAATATTAATGAAATACAGTAGTAAAACTTTGACTAAACAATAGAAGTTGTAAAACAATATTAATAATATTTAATTTCTGTTAGACGAATTATTTAATGTATTTTTTTTAATTCATAGATTAAATATAGAGAGTTTTTTTTTTCTGTTTTTTTTCAAGATTAAATATAGAGAGTTTGCTTTTTTAAAGAGCATTACTTTATTAAAATGTTAGGATTTTTTTCTAATGTTTTATAACAGACATATATTGTGCAGTTAAGATTTTTGTATTTTAAATGAAATTTAATTTTGGGCGGAAATTTCTATTAATGTAAAATGATGAGAGGAGAGGGTTACCATTATTAGGTCTATCTCCAAATTTCTTTTGGGACAATTTTATTTTATTTTTATAAAGTGATTATTATCAATTTTGAGTCTCTGTTTACACGAGTGATAGAGTTAATGTAAGAGCAAAGTTATTTTCTCCAATTAAATGAGATGTACATTGAGTTTTTGTTTTTTTAATATTAAATTCCTTGTCTATGTATATTCTTTTAGGAAGTTGAAAACAAACGTACAATTATACTGTGCTACAAATTTACAATATGACTATATATATATATTTGAGAGGAAATTTCATTCGTACTAGAGACTTGAATGTAAAAATTACATAATTTGTTGCTTAATTATAACGTGTAGCAACATTGCAACGAGATAGAATTTAAAATTACTTTCAATTATCTTTATAAGTATCACAAAAGAGGACCGTAGTTGTCATGCCCCTGATTGATTGAAAAATTAATTATAAAATGTATAATTTATGCATCTTTTTTTATTTTTATTAAAATCTAAAATTTAAAATTTTATGACCAAGTTAACTTGTAAAACTTAACATTTTCCTCTCCCATACGCATGTATAATATTCCTTCTTTCATTTGTTACATATATATTACCTTCATTCTTTATTTTATTTTTTTAAATGGTTCTTAACTGTTTATATATATATATATATATATATATATATATATATATATATATATATATATGTATGTGGGCGCTCAATGTTGATTATGTGAACGAAAAGAAGGAAAAAAAAAAAAACACATGTGAATAAATTATTTCCTTTTCTTTTTCTTTTTTTCAATTATTTTCTTTAATTTGTTTTATATATATATATATATATATACACACACACAGTTAACCATATCATGTATGAATTATGAAACCAATCTTATTTTTTTCTTTTAGTTTTTATAAAAATAGTTTCTATAAAACTCTAAAAATTAACTAATAAAATCGATCACAATAAAATATTTATTAATTGATATAAAAAGAATAGTTGTTTTTTATGGATAATTATCACAATATAACCAGTCCCGCCCAGTTGTGATTATGTCGTTATTAGGAGATGACACGTGTGATCATTTTATTAATCCAAGAAGCCTATAAATAGAGACATGGAGGAAGGGCTACAGAAATTGAGAATATTATAAATTTAGAATTCCAGAATAAAATACATCTATACTATTATTAAATGTGCAAAGATTTCAGTATTAAGTATTTATTTATTTATATAAAGAAATATTTATTAATTGATATGAAAAGAGTTTTAATAAAACTCTAAAATCGACCTAATAAAATTCAAATTAACCTATTTATCTATTTATTATTATTAATTTTTTTGATAAAAGAAAATCTAATTAGACAACAATTATTAATATAAACATATTTATTAATTGATATATAAAATAAAATAATTTTTATAAAACTCTACCAAAAATTAGTTTTATTATGAATTTCTTAATAAAATAAAATCTAATTAGACAAGGATATATTTAAAGAAAATAAAATACTTTCTATAAAACTATATCACAAACTACCTATTTTATTTTCAATAAAACTCTTATCACACTAGACAAAGATATAAAATATATTTAAAGAGTTTCTATAAAACTTTAACACAAATTACGTATTTATCTAATTATATGAGTTTTTTTAATAAAATTAAATATAATTATAATGAATTATTAATATAAAAAATATTTTTTAATTGATATAAAAAATAATATAAATTTTCAAAAACTCTATGACAAATTACCTTTTATTATGAGTATTTTTTAAGAAAAGGTAATCTAATTAGACAAGAATTATTAATATATAAAAATATTTTTTAATTCATATAAAAAGAGTTTTTAAAACATTTTCTATAAAACTCTAACACATATTACCTATTTATTTATTTATTATGTGTTTTTTTAATAAAATAAAATATAATTAAACAATAATATATCTAAAGAAAATAAAAAAAAAATTCTATAAAATCTACCACAAATTAGCTAACTCTAAAATCTAACTAATAAAATTCAAATTAAACTATTTATCTATTTATTATGATGAATTTTTTAATAAAAAAATCTAATTAGACAAAAATTATTAATATAAAAAATATTTATTAATTGATATATAAAATAAAATAATTTTTCTGAAACTCTACCGCAAATTAACTTTTATTATGAGTTTATTAATAAAATGAAATCTAATTAGACAAGGAAATATTTAAAGAAAATAAAATAATTTTATAAAACTTTATCACAAATTACCTATTTTTTCTAAAACTCTACTACAAATTAGCTTTTATTATGAGTTTCTTAATAAAATGAAATATAATTCGACAACGATATATTTAAATAAAATAAAATAATTTATATAAACATCTATAACAAATTACCAATTTGATTTTCAATAAAACACCTACCACACTGGACAAATATATATTTAAAAAGTTTTTATAAAACTCTAACAAAAATTACCTATTTATCTATTTATTGTGAGTTTATTAATAAAAGTAAATTTGATTAGAAAAGTATTGTTAATACAAAAAATTATTTATTAATTGATTTTAAATGAGTTTTAAAAAGATTTTCTATAAAACTCTAACACAAATTATCGATTTATCCATTGAGTATGAGTTTTTGAAAAAAAGAAAATCTAATTAGACAAAAATTATTAATATATAAAATATTTATTAATTGATATAAAAAGAGTTTTTAAAAGAGTTTCTATTAAACTCTAACACAAATTACCTATTCATTATTTTATTATGATTGTTTTAATAAAAAAAATCTAATTAGACAATAATTATTAATATAAAAAGTATTTTTAAAATGATATAAAAAATAATATAATTTTTCTAAAACTCTACCACAAATTACCTTTTATTATGTGTATTTTTTTAATAAAAGTTAATATAATTAGACAAAAATTATTAATATATGAAAATATTTATTAATTCGTATAAAAAGAGTTTTAAAAAATTTTCTATAAAACTCTAACACATATTATCTATTTATCTATTTATTAAGAGTTTTTTTGAATAAAAGAACATATAATTAAATAAGAATATATTTAAAGAAAATAAAAAATTTCTACAAAATCTATCATAAATTAGCTAACTCTAAAGTCTACCTAATAAAATACAAATTAACCTATTTATCTATTTATTATCATTAATTTTTTAATAAAATAAAATGCAATTAGACAAGAAATATTAATATAAAAAATATTTATTAATTGATATATAAAATAAAATATTTTTTCTACAACTCTACCACAAATTAGCTTTTATTATGAGTTTTTAATAAAATGAAATCTAATTAGACAATGATATATTTAAAGAAAATAAAATAATTCTATAAAACTCTATCACAAATTATCTATTTTTTAAAAAACTCTACCACAAATTAGTTTTTAATATGAGTTTCTTTATAAAACAAAATCTAATTATACAATAATATATTTAAATAATATAAAATAATTTTTATAAAACTCTATCACAAATTACCTATTTTATTTGTAATAAAACTAATATCACACCAAACAAAGATATATTTAAATATTTTCTATAATACTCTAATGCAAATTACCTATTTATTTATTTATTATTGGTTTTTTTAATAAAAGGAAACATTATTAGACTAGTATTATTACTATAAAAAAATTATTTATTAATTGATTTAATAAAAAGTTTTTAAAAGAGTTTCTATAAAATTATAACACAAATTACCTATTCATCTATTTATTATGAGTTTTTTAATAAAAGAAAATATAATTAGACAATAATTATTAATTTAAAAAATATTTATTAATTGATATAAAAAGAGTTTTTATTAAACTCTAACACAAATTACCTAATTATTTTTTTATTATGACTTTTTTAATAAAAGAAAATATAATTAGAAAATAATTATTAATATAAAAATATTTTTTAATTGATATAAAAAATAATATAATTTTTCTAAAATTCTACCACAAATTACCTTTTATTATGAATATTTTTTAATAAAAGGTAATCTAATTAGACAAGAATCTTTAATACATAAAAAATATTTTTTAATTCATATAAAAAGAGTTTTTAAAAGATTATCTATAAAACTCCAACACATATTATATATTTATTTATTTATTATGATTTTTTTAATAAAAAAAATATAATTAAACAAGAATATATTTAAAGAAAATAAAAAATTTCTATAAAATCTACCACAAATTAGCTAACTCTAAAATCTACCTAATAAAATTCAAATTAATCTATTTATCTATTTATTATTATTAATTTTTTAATAAAAGAAAATATAATTAGACAAGAATTATTAATATAAAAATTATTTATTAATTGATATATAAAATAAAATAATTTTTCTAAAACTCTACCACAAATTAGCTTTTATTGTGAGTTTCCTTATAAAATGAAATCTAATTAGACAAGGATGTATTTAAATAACATCAAATAATTCTGTAAAACTCTATCATAAATTATCTATTTTTTCTAAAACTCTACCACAAATTAGCTTTTATTTTGAGTTTCTTAATAAAATGAAATCTAATTGGACAAGGATATATATTTAAAGAAAATAAAATAATTTATACAAAACTCCATCATAAATTAACTATTTTATTTTCAATAAAACTTTATCACACTAGACAAATATATATTTAAAAAGTTTTTAAAAAACTCTAGCACAAATTACCTATTTATCAATTTATTATGAGTTTTTTAATAAAAGGAAATCTAATTAGACAAGAATTATTAATATAAAAAATATTTATTAATTGATATAAAAAGTTTTAAAAAGAATTTCCATTAAACTCTAAGACAAATTACCTATTTATTTCTTTATTATAAAATATATATTAATTGATATAAAAAGGTTTTTATAAAAATAGTTTCTATAAAACTTTAAAAATTACCTAATAAAATTAATTACAATAAAATATTTATTAATTGATGTAAAAGGAAAAGTTATATTTTTATAGATTATTATCATAATATAACAGCGGCCCAGTTATGATTTGTCATTATCAGGAGAGAACACATGGCATCGTTCTATCAATCGAAGAAGCTTATAAATAGAAGCATGGAAGAAGGAGGAAGTGGTACAGAAATTGAGAATTATAGAAATCCTGAATTCCAGTATTTTTTATTTATGTAAGAAAAATTATTAATTGATATAAAAAGAGTTTTTATCTATAAAATACAGAACTAGTATTTATTTATATGATATGAAAGAAAAATGGCCATTCTGATATATAAAAAATGGCCATTGTAAGAAACGAAATGTCACAATATTTTTTTTATACATCCCAAAGTGATGGAAAACAAAAAATATATATATCTTTTACGTATCCACCCAGTTTGTCAACCTTTTAGGAAATGATACAAAAAAACAAATGTCCTTGTACAAAATAGAAAAACCACCCACTATACAATATTTGGATTTATACCAACCAAGAAAAAGGAATTTTTATAAAAAAAAAAAAAAAAAAAAAAAAAAACCTCGATAAAACTCTAAAATCTACCTAATAAAATTTTAATTAACCTATTTATCTATTTATTATTATGAATAGTTAATAAAAGAAAATCTAATTAGACAAGAATTATTAATATAAAAATTATTTATTAATTGATGTATAAAATAAAATATTTTTTCTAAAACTTTACCACAAATTAGCTTTTATTATGAGTTTCTTAATAAAATGAAATCTAATTAGACAAAGATATATTTAAATAAAATAAAATAATTTATATAAAACTCTATCACAAATTACCTATTTTATTTTCAATAAAACTCTATCACATTAGACAAAGATATATTTAAAGAGTTTCTATAAAACTCTAACACAAATTACCTATTTTTTATGAGTTTTTTAATAAAAGGAAATTTAATTAGACAAGTATTATTAATACAAAAAATTATTTTTTAATTGATATAAAAAGAGATTTTAAAAGAGTTTATGTAAAACTCTAACACAAATTACCTATTTATCTATTATTATGAGTTTTTTTAATAAAATAAAATCTAATTAGACAAGTATTATGACTATAAAAAAAAATTTATTAACTGGTATAAAAAGAGTTTTTAAAATAGTTTCTATTAAACTCTAACACAAATTATTTATTAATTTATTTATTATGATTTTTTTAATAAAAGAAAATATAATTAGACAAAAATTATTAATATAAAAAATATTTTATTAATTGATATAAAAAATAAAATAATTTTTCTAAAAGTTTACCACAAATTAATTTTTATCATAAGTTTTTTTAATAAAAGGTAATCTAATTAGACAATAATTATTAATATATAAAAATATTTATTAATTCATATCAAAAAAGTTTTTAAAACATTTTCTGTAAACCTCTACCACATATTATCTATTTATCTATTTACTATGAGTTTTTTTTAATAAAAGAAATTATAATTAAAAAGGAATATATTAAAAGAAAATAAAAAATTTCTATAAAATCTATCACAAATTAGTTGTTTTATTTTGTATAAAACTCTATCGCATTATCTATTTATTATGAGTTTTTTAATAAAATAATATCTAATTAGACTACAATATATTTAAACAAAATTAATTAATTTGTATAAATTTCTACCACAAATTAACTATCTTATTTTTATAAAATTCTATCACATATAACCTATATTTATCTATTTATTATGAATATTTTTACAAAAAATAAAATAATTTTTATAAAACTTTACAACAAATATTTATTTTATTTTATTTTTTTAAACTATATCACATATAACATGTATTTATCTATTTATTATGAGTTTTTTAATATAAGAAAAATATAATTTGACAAGGATATATCTAAAGAAAATAAAATTTTTTTTTTTATTAAAGAGTTTATATAAAACTATAACACAAACTACCTATTTATCTATTTGTTATGAGTTTTTTAATAAAAGAAAATATAACTAGACAATAATTATTAATATAAAAAATATTTAATAACTGATATAAAAATTAAAATAATTTTTCTAAAACTCTAACATAAATTATCTTCTATTATGAGTTTTTTAATAAAAGAAAATCTAATTAGACAAGGATATAAATATTTAAAGAAAATAAATAATTTATATAAAATTTTACCACAAATTACTTATTTTATTTTCAATTAAAATATATTGTGTTAGACAAGGATATATTTAAGAGTTTCTATAAATCTCTAACACAAATTACCTAGACTCTACCACAAATTAACTATTTTATTTTCTTTAAAACTCTATCACATATAACCTGTATTTATCTTTAGACAAGGACATATTTAAAGAAAATAAAATATAACCTAGGGTTTTCCAAATAACCACAAACTCCATATAATAATTTGTAAGTTGAATTTTATTAGGTAATTTGTAAAAAAATTACATATATATATATATATATATATAATTTTTTAAATATTACCTAATAAAATTCAAATTACTGATTACCTAATAAAATTCGAATTACCTAAAATAATCTATTACTTTGAAAAACTTAAACTCTACCACAAATATTAAAAAAAATTATTAATTGATAAAAAAACTAAAACATAAATATTTCAGTATTAATAAAAAATCTAAAAGAATTTATTAGTTTACAAAATTCAAACTCTACCACCAATTTTAAAAAAAAAAAATCAGTATTTATTAGTTAATATAAAAAAAATTATTAATTAATATAAAAAGAGTTACAAAAAATTGTAATTTTTTGTAAGGTTTATTGTTACGGCTTCAAATCAACAATTAAAAAAAAAAAAATTTGAAAAAAAAAAATTTTATAAGTTACTAAACATTCACCACAGGAAATAAATATATATACTAGTGTGTGTGTGTGTGTGTGTGTGTATATATATATATATATATATATAAAGATAATTGTACAAAAAAGGTAAATATGAAGGTTAAATACATGTATGTACATATAGAAACAGTAAATAAAATAAAGATGTAAGAATTTTAAAGACTAATTTGGTTCTAAAATGTTATGTTTGAAAGTTCCATTAAAATAGGAAATATGTATTAATTATATTTTTTATGATTGGTTTTTCAACCAATGAGCTTTAGGTCAGGTTTGCTTTTATTGCTCAAAGATTGAATTTAAAATTCCCTTCCATTATCTTGATAAGTATCTCAAAAATATATTCAACGTATAAAAATGTGACACATAATTATTTTTAGGGTCCGTTTGGTTAGCGTTAAGTAACCAGAAAAGAAAATAAAAGAAAAATATTTAAATTTTTTGGAAGTTTGGTAGAAGGGAAAGTGAAAGTTTTCGGGAAAGTAAGATTCCCACATTTGAAAATTTTCCTCAAAATTTTTCGTGCAAAAAATGCAAGGAAATTGAGTTTCTCGCAAAAGGTGTGCACTTTGTATATTACTTTCCTATTATAGCCATGTTAGTTATCTCTTTTTCTTTACTTAATTATATAGACTTCTTTGAAAATGAGAGTTTATTTCTTCTATAAATTGTTTTTTTTTATAAAATCATGCATTACTAATTAAATTGTTTGTATTTTTTTTATATGTACATCCAAAATTAATTAATTTTTTCCTTTTATTTCTGAATTTTTTTTTTTTCATATTTTTTTTAAATGTCTTAAATAAGTAAAAATTTTTTTTCTATAATTGATAATGATTATGAGTTATTATATATATACATAACTATTTGTTGATAACAAGAGTGTTAGGTGAAAAATACTCTATATTATCTTAATACAATTTGTTTCATACTTAACATCAAATATTATCTTGAAATAAATAATTGATGATTAGTAAATAGTTTACATAATCTGTCTATGGCTTTATTTTCTCAGTGAGAAAGTTGTAATTAGATATTAGTATCCAGTTACATCATTTATAAATAAATAATAAATAATAAAATTAAAACTAACATAAAGAGAAAATAAATACTTGAACTTTGATAGTCCACCTTACCAAAAACTTATTTTTCTTACCTTAAAGATCGAGAATGCAAGTTTACACAGGAACAAGTGAATATATATAGAGAGAGAAGAAAATAAAAAAAATTATGTTATGATATCACATACTATTCTATTCCATATTTCACTATTTCCTTACTAAAATAAATAATTAAGTATAAATAATATTTATCAAACATAAATTTATTTATTTTTTTACTATTTAAAATTATAAGGGTATTTTCGGTAAGTATAAATAATATTTATCAAACATAAATTTATTTATTTTTTTACTATTTAAAATTATAAGGGTATTTTCGGTAAGTAGAATCATTTTCTTTTCCTTTTCATACTATCCAAACTAATAAAATAATATTTTCTTACGACTTTCTTCAAAATATTTCCTGCTAACCAAATGTATGATAGAAACTTGATTTTCCTTTCTTTCACTTCACTTTCTTTTACTTTCACTTTCCATAAAATTTTCTATCTAACCAAACGGACCATTATAGTTTGCCTCAAATATTATACTAGTGAAAAGAAAGCCTAAACCTCCCCTTTGATTTGGTTAATTTATTCCTTTTTAGGAGTATTTAATTTTCTATAAATAATTGGAATAATTTATTTCATTTTAGGACTCTTTAGTTTTTTATAAATAATTGTAGAAATATCGTAATAAAAGGTCAGCACCTCTTAAACAATTGTATCAATACAATTTCTTTCGATCGTATTTCCTAGTTAAACTTAATTCCTTTACTTTAATTCTAGTTTAATTCAACTTTCCTTTAGTTAATTATTATATTTTAATTCAACTTCTTTTATTAGTTATTCCCTTTTATTTTATTTGCATTCCTTTTGCAATATCAATTCCCATATTTTCCAAATTCTCGCAAATTCAATTCACGGTAATTCATTACAAGTAGCTACTTTGATTTTTATTTCAATCCCAGTTTTCAGTTTAATTCAAATTTCAGTTTCATTGCAATTCGTTCTTTCCTTTAAAGTCCTTTTTAATTAAGACAATTGAACCCATTAAATAAAAGAAAAAAAAAAAAAAAAAAAAAGATGAAGAAACTTTAGGCTTATTGCTGGTGTTCAAATTTGCACTAAAAGCTCAAACAAATTGGTAATATAAAAAACCAATATCAAACCCGATTCCTTTTTCATGCTTGATAATTTGTATTAATACAAATTTTTAGTATTTAATTTTCAATTTTAGCAAAATAGCACACTATCTATTGGGGTTGCAATAAAATGTAAAACAGCCACCTGCTTAAACACAAATACAAATGTGGTTAATTAACCTCAAGTTTGTTTTTATTGCTCACATATTAAACTAATAAAAAAGTAAATAAATAAAATCTTAACCTTTGCCTACTTGATAGTTAGAAAAGTCAAAAGTCAACTAATTAAAAAAAATAATGTCAAAACCATTATTTCCCTTTTTTTTTTTTTTTTTTTTTTTTTTTTTTTTTTTTGTGTGACAATCGTGAGTGTCTGGTTGGGCGCACATCGATTAATCCCACAAGGTTTTAAAGTTAACGGGTGGCTTTGAAGTGGCCTTGAGGAGACTCGAACAGATAACTATTATACCACAAATTAGCTGTTTTATTTTATATAAAACTTTATCACATTATTTATTTATTATGATTTTTTTAATAAAATAAAATCTAATTAGACTAGAATATGTTTAAACAAAATAAATTAATTTTTATAAAATTCTACCACAAATTAGTTATTTTATTTTATATAAAACTCTGTCACATATAACCTATATTTATCTATTTATTATGAATATTTTTACAAAAAATAAAAAAATTTATATAAAACTTTACAACAAATTATCTATTTTATTTTATTTTTAAACTCTTTCACATATAACATTTATTTATCTATTTATTCCGAGTTTTTTAATAAAAGAAAATATAATTAGATAAGGATATATTTAAAGAAAATAATTTTTTTTTTTAAAAGAGTTTATATAAAACTTTAACACAAATTACTTGTTTGTCTATTTGTTATGAGTTTTTTTAATAAAAGAAAATATAACTAGACAAGAATTATTAATATAAAAATATTTAATAATTGATATAAAAAATAAATTTTTTTTTAAATCTCTACCCCAAATTATCTTTTATTATGAGTTTTTTTTAATAAAATAAAATCTAATTAGACAAGGATATATATAATTAAAGAAAATAAATAATTTATATAAAATTCTACCACAAATTACCTATTTTATTTTTAATTAAACTCTATCACATTAGACAAGGATATATTTAAAGAGATTTTATAAAACTCTAACACAAATTACATAGACTCTATCACAAATTAACTATTTTATTTTCTTTGTATTTATCTTTAGACAATGATATATTTAAAGAAAATAAAATATAACCTAGAGTCTTCCAAAAAAACTACAAACTCCATATAATAAAAATTTATATCAATTTCAATCTAATGTACTATTAGTATAATTGAATTTCTATTTTAAAATTTAATTAAAAATTAATATAATTGAATTTCTATTGTAAATTTAAAATTATACTAAATTTCAAATTACCTAATAAAATTCAAATCTATACTATTATATATATATTTTTAAATATTACCTAATAAAATTCAAATTATTAATTACCTAATAAAATTTACATTACCTAAAAAAATTTATTACTTTGCAAAACTCAAACTCTACAACAAATATTAAAAAATATATATTAATTAAAAAAAGTAAAATATAAATATTTCAGTATTAATATAAAAACCTAAAAGAATTTAAAAAAAAAAAAAAAAAAATTCAGTTACGAAACATTCACACGTGCGACACGTGCCTTTTCCTAATATTTACATACTAATATATATATATATATAAAATTGTTCAAAAAGGTAAATATGAAGGTTATATACATGTATGTGTATATATACAAACAGGAAAGAAAATAAAGATGTAAGAATTTTAAAGACTAATTTGATTCTAAAATGTTAAGTTTGAAAGTTTCATTAAAATAGGAAATATGTATTAATTATACTTTTTAGTTTGCGTCAAATATTATACTACTGAAAAGAAAGCCTAAACCTCCCCCTTTGATTTGGTTAATTTATTCCATTTTAGGACTATTTAGTTTTATATAAATAATTGGAATAATTTATTTCATTTTAGGACTCTTTAGTTTTCTATAAATAATTGTAGAAATATTATTGTAAAAGAATTGTATCAATACAATTTCTTTCGATCATGTTTCCTAGTTAAACTTAATTCCTTTAGTTTAATTCGGCTCTCATAGTTTAATTCAACTTTCCTTTAGTTAATTATTATATTTTAATTCAACTTCTTTTATTAGTTATTCCCTTATATTTTATTTGCATTCCTTTTGCAATATCAATTCCCATATTTTCCAAATTCTCGCAAATTCAATTCACGAATTACAGTTTTCATTTTAATTCGTTCTTCCCTTTAAAGTCCTTTTTAGTTAAGACAATTCAACCCATTAAATAAAAGAAGCAAAAAAATAAGATGAAGAAACCTTAGGCTTATTGATAGTGCTCAAATTTGCACTAAAAGCTCAAACAAATAGGTAATATAACAAAACCAATATCAAACCCGATTCCTTTTTCATGCTTGATAATTTGTATTAATACAAATTTTTAGTACTTAATTTTTAATTTGTATCAAAATAGCACATTATTTATTGGGATTGCAATAGAATGTAAAACAGCCACATGCTTAAATACAAATACAAATGTGATTAATTAACTCGTGATCAAGCAGCCCTATGTCTATATCAATTATTGAGTAATCGGAGATGAAAAGAAAGACCGGAAATTTTGTGAACAATGCAGAGTTGAATTTGTTAAGTCTCGGCCCCCTTTTTCTAGAAGTTAGTTACTACATGAGCAACCGAAGATGCTTTTAAGTTAAAAAGAAAAAAGATACACTAATTAATCCAATTGTCACAAAAATACATATATAAATTGTATTTCAAGTGAAGTTAGAGTAAGTAGAAAATTCGAAAAAAACAAAAGGAATACACTGATTAATCCCATGGTCACAAAAAAAGACATATATAAATTGTATTGTATTTCAAGTGAAGTTAGAATAAGTAATAAATTCACTCAAAAGTTTTCATATAAGGTCACTTAAACAAAATAATAATAATCATCCTAATAGAGATAAAATAATTAACATAGACCGTATAATTAAAAACATATATATTTATCCCACATGCTTCTATACTTTGTCAGCCTCTTCTTCGTGCAATTTTTTGGTGACCGACTCCTCTTCATAGTGATCACAGAGACCCTTTAACACTTTGATGCACTCTGGAGCAAGATCAACTAATTGTTTGTAAGCCAAGATGGTAATTGCGAGACCAATAAGAAATAAAAAAAGTGAAACAATACAATTGCTGAGAGAGCCGTCACTTTGTAGATTTTGTAGAATACCAAACATCAGCAAAGGCATTCCGAACACACAGATGATAGCATAAAACACAGAGGCTAGCACAGATAACACCCAGATGATCACTTCTGAACAATCCTCCATCATAACGTTGTTATGTCTTCCTCTGCCGACAGACCTTCTAGGATAATCCCCAATCTAATTAGGGTTGCCGCTGCTTTTTATGTATAATATGTAGATATATTTATATAGAGGACTTTTCATTCCTATCCTCTAAAATTTAAAATATATTTGGATTTGAAACATAGGTAAACGACGTCGTGAAAACGTTAGTGATTCAATTCGCAGCAAAATTACCAAACAGAGCCTAATGATGCAAGCATGATAATCATTAACAAAAATGGACACACGAACATGTAAAAAATTCAACAGAAAAGTTCTGGACAAAAAAGGACATTCCCACTGACTATATGGTTTAAATTTGCCCTAATTAATAACACACCACAGCACGACAATGGGACACCTGTCCGGCTGTTTTCCTTCAGCCCCTATTAAATTATCAATTTATAAAAGGGTTAAATATTTCTACCATCTTCAAGTTTGTTTTTATTGCTTCCAGATTAAATTAATAAAAAATAAAATAAATAAAATCTAAACCTTTGCCCTGACACCCCTTGTTACTTCATACTTAAGAAAAGTCAAAAGTCAACTAATTAAAAAATATAAAATCAAAATCATCATTTCCATTTTTTTTTTTTTTTTTTTTTTTTGTGACAATAGTGAGTGTTTGGTTTGGGCAGTTTGGGCACACCCTGATTAATCCCACAGGTCCTGGAGTTAACGATTAGGCAAACCTCCAATGGTCTTAAGGAAATTCGAACGGATGATCATTAGAGAACAAACTCAAAGCCTGACCAACTGATCCATCCTGTAGGGTTTACCATTTCTCAATTTAAGTCATTTTAATTTGGACACAAATATCAATCTAAATTAACTTAGATATATCATTTTAATTCAAGCATAAACCATGAATAAAAAAAGTGCAGGTACCATATATGTAAGAATCTGGAATACACACAACATGATTAGGCATCTCATGAAAAATTCGAAAAATAACATCTAAGGTTCCCAATCTGATTTGGTTCCTGATTTATTCTTTAAATCAATTCAATGAAATTATTATAAAATTAATTTTGAGTCATGATACACAATTTAGTTTATTAAGTCAATAATATAAATCACGATTACTTAATATATTTTATATAATGTTTATAACACGATGTCATCTATTTTCTCTATCTATTATTATTTTATTTTATTTTTCCTTTGTCTTCTTTCGTTTTATGAATTGAATGGATGGGAAACATTAAAACATTAATTAGCATGAAACATATAATTAGTTTTATCAATCATATGCTTCAATTAAAAATCCAACAATATGTTAATATAATTTTACAATTTGTTTAATATATGTCTTAATTAAACAACCGACTCATTGAAAAATGAAACAAAAAAAAAGCCAAGATTTACCTCATCTATGGCCTAGTTAGTTTCAAACTCATTTATGAACTCATACATCTCATCTCACTAGTAAAAGATAATTTTGGTATTATATTTTTTTTAATTAGTTAATTTTTGACTTTTTAACAGTCAATTAACAAGTGTCACAACAAAATTAGATATTAATTTAATCTGTGAATAATATAGACAATTTTTTTATTTATTTTTAATTACCCGTATGTTTTCGTCTCATATCTAATTTAATCTCAACAAAAGTTGACGCACCACGAAAAACAAGGTGACAAATTGGTTTCATATCCAATTTAATCTTTGTAACATTACTGTAAATAGAATCCTCAATAAATTGTGGCAAAAAAAAATCATTATATAGACATACATTATTTAGAATGTTTTCTGTTTCCTGTTTTTCTGATACATATGTTGTCATAAATTCATAAACAAAAAACAAAAGAAACAGATAAAGGGTGAGTATAAAAACGGTCTGTACAAAGAAGCTCTCTCCTCCTTTCGGTGATTTCACCTGCTCTGCTCTTTTGTTTCGTTGTTTCAGCTCTCTCTCTCACTCCTCACGAATCAAACACCTCCCCATCTCTCTCGATATCTCTCTCATTTCCAAATCGCCTTTAGGGTTTTGCATCCATTTTTTCTAAATCAAATATTAGAGTCCAACAAAGCTAATCACTTGAAAACCTAATTCATTGGCAGTCGAACTGCTTTGATTTTCTCTCTCTGATTGTCGATTGAACAAAGTCATGGACGCTGATTCGTGGAGTGCTCGTCTGTCTTATGCCTCAAAGCGGTACCAATCAGCTCTTCAATCGCGATCTGGTGAGCTCCAGATTCTTCCATTTACGGGTTTTGATGAACATGTGTTTGCGAATGTGTGTGTTTGTTGATCTAATTGAAATGGGTTTGTATTTGGTGCAGATATGTTCATGGGTTTTGAAGAAATTGATGGAGATGATGATATAAGAGAGGAGTTTCCTTGCCCGTTCTGTTCAGAGTATTTTGATATCGTCGGATTGTGTTGTCATATTGACGACGAGCATCCTGTAGAGGCAAAGCATGGGGTATTACTAATTTTTTTGTCACATGATGATCATTTTTCACATCTTACACTAGATAACTTTGCAAAGTTTAGATTTTTATTTATAAGTATATTCAATTTTTTTCCTTTTATTTCATTTTTCTTTTGGGGGCTTGGTTCGGTCCATATACAAGTTTATCAGAATGCTTTTATTCGTTTTGTTTTTTTGTTTTTTTATTTTTTGTTTTTTTGTTTTTTTGTTTTTTGGGTATCAGGTGGAAGCATTAAAGGAAATATATACAAAAGATGTCTTTCCTTTGGTTTTGCAAATATTTTCCTTGTGTTTATGAGTGTTTCTTTGTTTCAAAGATTCCCATGTCAATTATTGGATAAGACTGATATTGGGGGTATAATCATACCTTGTGTGAGCCAGGATATGGAGGCTTGTGGTTTTTCTTTGAAACTGCATACATGTCTTTTTTGTTTTTTGAGCAGTATAATGAAAAGTTTTTGTTGATTGGGGAGGTTTGATTTTTTGAGCTTATCTTGCTAAAAGTGAAGGCTTTCTCCTTGCAGGTGTGCCCAGTTTGTGCAATGAGGGTGGGGGTTGACATGGTTGCACATATAACGCTGCAACACGGAAACATTCTCAAGATATCCTTTTAGTTGGTATTTTTTTGTTTTTGGCTTTTGATTCTTGCACTTCTGTTACATGGATTCATGTACATGTATTGTTGGTAAGGGTGTGTGTATCCAAGTATCGGATTTGTCTGAACCCCAAATTTTAGGAACCAGGGAATTTGCTTGAAATGTGTCCAAAAGTTGAGTATGGATACCTAGACATGTTCTACTCATTTAGGTATCTAATATTGTAATGTTTGATGTTTTGTTATATAAGGATAAATATAATTAGAATTTAAATTAAATGTGACGTGGTGAAAGAACAAAAGTTTTTCTATTAGGAATACTTCTCTTTATCAAATTTGAACTATTTCTATTCTGCTTTCAATGTTACATGTAGAGATTTGGGTTTGTGCGTTGAACATGTCTCATATCCATGTGGCCATGCCCATGTAACGTTGTGCCGACACAAGTACCTTGGATGAACAAGACAGTCCATGAAAACAGCTTGTACTGATCGCTGATCAGTTTGCTCATTTTGTCACTTCAAGAATAGTTCTTGTCCATGTAACATGTCCTTTGCTTCCAAAAACGTTCTTTCTATGTGATGTTTTAGTCATTTGTCACACAGAACTATGAATCTTAATGATTTTCCTGATTAAAATGATTTTTCTTTTTTTGGCATTTATGTGAAAGGACAACTTACTGTGAAGTTTTTGGAAAGATTAGCAGCTCTCTAGCATGCTTACGCATGTGCCTGTATATATCTCTATCTAAATTCTTCTCTTTTTTCCTCTATTGATTTTCTGCCAAAGTTGGTGCAAAACCCTTAAATATATTACACTTGTCAAGTTCAACTGACTAATTTATAGCAATGAATATTTGACCACTTCGAGGATATGAATATTTGAATGTTTGACCACTAATTTATAGCAATGAATGTATAAGCCTTAAGCATATGAATATTTGACCACTTTGAGGATTCGACCATATGCTCTGAACTCCTTAACTAGAGATTACATGCAGCGCAAGAGGAAATCCCGTAAAGGTGGAGCCCATTCAACACTTTCTTTGTTGAGGAGGGAACTGCGAGAAGGAAATTTGCAGTCCCTCTTTGGAGGGTCCTCCCGTATAGTTTCTTCAGCTAACGTGGCACCTGATCCATTGTTGTCATCATTTATTTTGCCTATGGGTGATGATTTTGGGAGTTTTCAGCCTCAGTCTTCGGCTGAAACAATCTCAGTCAAGAAAAGTTCTAGTGAGAATGCTTCAGAAAGGTATGTAATTACGTTTTTTTCTTACCTCCTTGTTTGTTGAATGTGAAACCTTCTATACTTTCCTAATTAATCTTGTACTAGAAAACTGAATAATGTATGTTAGGTTCTCACTCATTAATGAAAAACCATTGTTTGTTAGTTGATTTTGTTATTTAGAGGGCGAATGACCCTGATCCATGGTTTCAAATATTGACTCACATTATTTCTCAACAATATATTCATGTGTTCTTTACCATATCTATCTACGTTAAAATTTTGTTCTTCCCCTAGTAATACCCTAAAACTCTTCCTCGTTAATACAATAATCGGTATCATTGCACGTGGTCATCCTTCTTAGTCAAATTATTCTCATTTTATCTAATAGATGCCGCTTTAACTGTTTCACATCTTTAGGCATTTTAATTTTGTTGTTCATTGTTGTACCACACACCATCTTAACATCTGCCTTGAAACATATTCATTTTATGAACATTTTGTTTTTTAGCCACCCAACCTTCTGTATCGTACATAAAGCCATCCCAATAATGAATAACCTTAAATTTTTTATTGTACAGGTTTACATTGATTGCACAATGAACATAATTTATATGACTAAATTTACCAATACTAAAATTCTTTCCAATTTCTTCATTAGTTTTCTTCTTCATAATAAGAAATGTAAATAAGATCTGAATTTTGATCAAGTGGAGGTTTTTAGGAGAAGATTTGAGGAAGGTCCAGAGCAAATCAACCTAACTTTCGAAGGGTAAGCCAAGTTTAATGTTATCAGGCGATTTGCATTTTGGATAACATGTTCAAAACCATGGTACTTCGGTTCCATAAAACAAAGTTTAGTGCAACTCCGATGGATTGGTTTAGGTTAGAGATTAACCCAAATAAACCTGAAGAATGCCATCCCCAAGCATGACCTAACCTGACCTGCCTCAAACCGAGCTCAAGAGCTCAGTCTCCCAGATAACTTGTGTCCAAGAAAGGTGGCTTTCATTGCATTTGGTTGCCAGATCATAGCTTTTGTTCAAGAAAGGTAAACCAACAACAACAACCAAGCCTTCTTTCCAACTATTTGGGGTCGGCTGAGGAAGGTAAACCAAATTTCTTAAATTCAAACAGGAAAAAGAAAAAAGAAAATCCAAGATTCTTCTTTTATATAATTAATCAAAATAAATTTATTTATAAATAAT
Organism: Cornus florida; assembly: GCF_030987335.1. Lineage (NCBI taxonomy): Eukaryota > Viridiplantae > Streptophyta > Magnoliopsida > Cornales > Cornaceae > Cornus > Cornus florida. The sequence continues at coordinate 31,439,626 of NW_026775572.1, forward strand.
AATAAACCAAAAATTCTAGATTCAAACAAGAAATCAAGTGAAAGGGTAGAAAATATTTAAGGCATGGGTAAAATTATGATATGAGTGAGAAAAGCTCTAGTGCGTGTGGGAGCTCTATTTTGAGTGCCACCTTGTACATAATTGTTTGCTTAGTATTACAAATGTTCTTTTCTCCTGTTAACAAGTGCGCAAGTGTGTGGGGGTGTGTGTAAGCCAAGTGCGGGTGAAAGCCAAGTTAGGCAGGCAAAAATCTTGTTGTTAGGGGTACAATGCCCTTGTGTCGCATGGGCTTTTGGTTGGAACGAAAAAAGGAAACTCTTGTCCCGTGACCGGTGACAGTGGTTAAGTGATAGCTTATGAAGGTGAAGAGTGTTATTAATGTTGTTTGGAAACACTAAAGGTCTAGTTAAGGAAGCTTTTCAGGTCATTAGTGATTGTATTATAAATGGACGACATCCACTAAAATTTTTCTCTAGCTTTGAAGAGTTTCTCCTTTCTAGATCTTCCTTAAAAAATCTAGGTTTCAACAGTAACTGGACTAGTACCAGTTTTTACTTACAGTAGTAAGTGGATTGTTTGCATCTAGGAGTATCAAATTTGTTTCCATAATACGTTCTTCTTGTGGATCTGTGGATGTGTAAGGAAGCAACTCCGAGGGGAATCCTGGAGACCCAGGAGACATCTCAAGCCATAAATATAGGCAACATGATTAAAAGAGAGAATGCTAAGAATCTGCAAAAACAGATTAGTCAGCTGTGAACTTAGTTAAAACATTAGAGAACTATTTGTATATGGAAGACAATAAACACATTTTCAGCCCCTATTCCCCATATCAGGAGAGCAATATAAAGTGTGGAAACGTGGCAGATGAAATGAAACAAACACATTAATCAGCTGTGAACTTGGTTAAAACATTAAAGAACTATTTGTATATGGAAGACAATAAACACATTTTCAGCCCCTATTCCCCATATCAGGAGAGCAATATAAAGTGTGGAAACGTGGCAGATGAAATGAAACAAACACATTAATCAGCTGTGAACTTGGTTAAAACATTAAAGAACTATTTGTATATGGAAGACAATAAACACATTTTCAGCCCCTATTCCCTATACCAGCAGAGCAATATAAAGTGTGGAAACGTGGCAGATGACATGAATGAGTTCCATGATCAGAATAGGTTGAAAATTGACTAAAATTAAATGCCAAGGATACGGAGTATGTAGAGAATAAAAGGCATGCCAGTGGCTTTTAAGAAAAATACGTATGCGAGGAGAGGTTTCCAACTGACACTTATTTTGAATTAGACAAAAAGGAATATTGGACCCTATGGAATCATCATTAAGATTGGAGCAAATGTTTCTCAAACTGACTTTTCACAACACTTGGGTAGCGTTATCCCTAAATTTACATTTAAGCTTTCAGTTTTGTATTCATACCACGAGAGTAAGAAAGTAAGAGCTACAGGTCAGTGCTAAAACTCAGGAACAAGTTTTCTTCAAGAAAGGGTGATTGGGTGCCAACTATTTAATGGTGCTTAAAAGTATCTTGTTATCAATGAAAAGTCAAAGAGTTAATCTTGTGTCTGTAAAAACAGTAATAAAGGTCTAAAAATATTTGGTGATAGTTTAGGAAAGTGAAAGTGTTGCTAATGTTGTCTTATGTGAGAACATCAAAGTTTCCTTATCAAAAAAAAGTGTGAGAACATCAAAGGTTGTTTAGCAAAGTTTATGGTGTCAGTAGTGATCCTATTATAAAAGGACAACACCTTTATTCTAGCAATTTTCCTCCAGGTCAGTGCTAAAACTCAGGAACAAGTTTTCTTCAAGTAAGGGTGATTGGGTGCCAACAATTTAATGGTGCTTAAAAGTATATTGTTATCAATGAAAAGTCAAAGAGTTAATCTTGTGTCTGTGAAAACAGTAATAAAGGTCTGAAAATACGTGGTGATAGTTTAGGAAATTGAAAGTTTTGCTAATGTTGTCTTGTGTGAGAACATCAAAGGTTTGTTTAGCAAAGTTTATGGTGTCATTAGTGATCGTATTATAAAAGGACAACTCCTTTATTCTAGCAATTTTCTTCCAGTATGATTTGGTGTTTTATCAATTTATGAACTGTTTTCGGTTCCAAGGCTTTTTTCAGATTTTCCTTTTGAAATATAGGCTTCTACATTGATTAGAATAATAGCATTCTGTACTTATTGGTGGAAGGAGACTCTGTCCTCTCTCTATTTGCATCATTAGTGGCAAAGTGTTATTAGGGACTGTACATAACACAATAGAAGAACCAAAACACAAGTTACATGTAACATTTTCCTGTAGATATGTTATATCCTCTTCCAGGAGGTTTGCCTAGAAGCAGCCACCCTTGAAAGAGTGTGTAAAAGAGGGGAGCATTCCACCTTACATGGAAGCACCCTTCGTGAGCAGCGGTGGACGAAGCGGAAGCGAGAATGTTAGCTTGTGTAACCCAACATTGGTGAGAATCCAATGCCCTGAAAACCTAGGGGTTCCTCTGCAAGGTTTATCCACCCAGGGTGATGCAAGGCCTAAGATCAGAAAGGCATAGTCGTTGGAGAACAAATGAACCATCATATTTAGATACAGGCACGGGGATCAAAATTTCATTTTGTTTTAATCAATATTGCCAAAAGATCTCTGTTTTTCAGTGAGCCGATACTTAATATAGTTGAAACTGCAACCTGTATTTTTACTGGGAATGAAGTAGTTTCTTTTGACTCCGACCAAAAAATGGTTGAAACATACCAAAACGGAGTGTAAGTTTGAGTCCCTATAGGGACATATTATGGATAATAGGTGCGTGTGTGTTTGCTTTAAAAGGATTGAAAGGCATAGTTGTTGGACAACAAGTAAACCATCATATTTAGATACAGGCACGGGGATCAAAATTTCATTTTGTTTTAATCAATATTGCCAAAAGATCTCCGTTTTTCAGTGAGCCGAAACTTAATATAGTTGAAACTGCAATTTTTATTTTTACTGGGAATGAAGTAGTTTCTTTTGACACCGACCAAAAAATGGTTGAAACATACCAAAACCGAGTGTAAGTTCAAGTCCCTAAAGGGACATATTGTGGATAATAGGGGCGTGTGTGTTTGCTTTAAAAGGATTGAATTTATCTTTGTTAATCGCAATACAGGTGACTGTTAAAAGGTAGTAGTCCATATCTTCCTCAAAATAAGAGGCAGATTGATGTACTAAAACCTAACTAGACAAGAATATCATTTTAGAAATAAGAGGCAGATTGACGTGCTAAAACCTAACAAGACAAGAAAATCATTTTAGATTTTTCCAAGAAATAGCGCTTAATGAGTAGTAGGAGTGGAAATAGCACCTAATGAGTAGTAGTAGTGGAAACCATCTACCAAAAGCTTAAGCTGTTAGAGGGTGTAACCTAAATGTATAAATCCTTCAACATGCCCCCTCAATTGTGGCATTCTTTTTGTCCAACACAGTGTTTCAATTTTAATTATCAGGGTGATAGTGAGGGTTGAACATGAGAACCTTTGGCTCTGATACCATGTTATATACCATCTACTCCAAAAGCTTAAGTTGTTGGAGAGGGTGTAACTTATATATATAAATCCTTTAGTAGTAAAGAATTGTTTTTATAATGTGATGGCTTGGCTTACATGTATTTATTTCTCAATTCTATCCTAGTGTGCTCTCTTGTAAGCTTGAAATGTATTCTGTTTTTTTATTGGTTGGTTTATAGTTTAAAGCATTTATGTATTTTACTTCATGTTTCCAAGTGTTGGCAGGATGTTCCATTTTTTGGTGTTTCTCCACACCTTTGTCTAAGGTTTCCATCTAATCCATTTCATAGCTTTTTAAATCACTGCAAAGTGCAAACCCATCATAGTTGGAAAATCTCGTGGGTAGAAACAAGCATATAGCTCCTTGCTACAACAGTAGTGAAAGATGTAAAATGGGGCATTTGCAGGCATTGCACGCAAGAAACCTATCAACAAATGTTGCATAGGGAATACCATATAAATAAACACTGAAACAAGAAGCAACCAATGAAGAAAATATCAAATAGAATGGAAACCAAATGGAAAGGAAGAATCAATCTTTGAAATGCAAAATACTCTCTTGATCATCTCTAGCATTTTTTTTTTCTTTCTGATAATTGGTAAACTCCCACCTTCAATAATTTTTGTTTGTGATAGAACTTACAGTGTGTTTGCGTCTGAGGGAAAAAGAAAAACTCACAAAGATAAAAGATAATCATAAAATAGGTAATAGGGGAAGACGTTATGGGAAAATTCATGGGGGTGTCGATCTACATTTCTGCCATGTTAAACCATCTAATTATTGTACTTTTTAAATTTTTTTTTTTTTTTAAATTGTAGTTTTAATATATATTTTTTTCCGCTGAATGATTTTTCTTTTCTTTTTATGGGGCAATTCATCCACGCTATTATGGTTTCTGTATATCTGGCAATTATGTAGGTGTTATAATGGATTGTGGTTTCATACTGTTTCTGTTGATGTGCTTTTACTACCTCAGAATTATTTAGTTCCGAATCTAATATTGGCTTGTGACAGGAATTCCAAATCACCTCCCTTATCGACCAAGGATCAGGAAGAAAAGGCAAGGAGATGTGAATTTGTTCAGGGAATGTTGTTTTCCACCATTCTTGATGACAACTTATGAAGAAGATATGTATCATGGCTGCTGCTGTTGTGGGCTTTTATTACAGCCACGAGCTCCTGAAGCGGTTTGTTTGTAGTGTCTGCCTATGTATTAAAGCAGGGAGTGAAATAACAGGTAGTAGTAAATGTAATATATATTGCATGTGAAATCTTTGTAGCCAGGCAGAGTCATTGACTCCATATTCCATTTTCATTCCAGTTCATGCTTAATCGAGAAGATAATAAACTTATTTCGATACTTGTCTTTGCAGCTTCTCTCTGTATTGAGTTTCTTCCTTAAGACCTATCTTCATATAGAAGGATATCTACGCGTCTGATTGGATAACAACTTTCTGTTATTTTTTTTTCTGTTAAAAGCCTGAAAAATGTACACGAAAACCAGCACATCTGCATATCGGGTTTGATAAATAATGATAATTCTGTGTACGTTCTTTTTCCGTTTCCGGTGGCAACAAGTCGGCAACGGTGATGGGAGGTTTTCTTGCACAGCTCAAATCCTCTCATGCAACTATAAGATAAAATGGATTTGACTGAATGCAGAAGTTGATATTTCATCAAGGGAGATAATATTGTCATTTTGAAAAGTGTTGGGGAATACCGAATTACCACCTTGAAGTTGGAATCAGATATATATATATATATATATAATTGATACTCACACGCCTCAACGGCTATTCTAAAGAGCAAACATGTACCCGCTATTCTTTTTATTATTATTAAATTCGGACCTAAGGGTGTGAAAAAAAGGTGAAGGTACTTGAAAATATTGGGAAAGGATGATGCTTGCCTCCTACCCATAAAGAATGATGTTCCTTCTAGAAGATGAAAGTTTAACGCATGTTTTAATAATATAATTAATATTAAAATTAAAATTAAAATAAAAATTTGACCAATTTTTAACGGGTTAACCATTTAAAACCCATCTGAAATCCCCTCTTAACCTCTAATCCAGAAAGGCCCTAATGTGCCTCCCCACCGCCGCCACCACCGCCACTCCCTCTTTCTCTCTCCACTGACCCCTCTCCCCGCCACCACTGCCCCCCACCCTCTTTCTCTTTTCCCCCACTCAATCAATTGTATTAGTGTTTTATTGCCGGCTTGGTTTGTAACTTTCAAAATAATTTTTTGTTTTAAAAAAACTGTACAAAAAATTCTGCTTGGTTTAGTTTTTTGAAAACTAAGTAGAGATTTATGTGTATGTGAGGAAGATGGAGAGCAGACGGTGATGGGTGCAGTGAAACACTTACCTGACTCAAACAAGATATTTAACAAATTATTGGAAGTCTAAAAATATAGAAAATCAGTAATCAGAATTATATGTATGTAGAAACCCTAAAAATAGGCTAGATTTTGGTTAACCCTGGAGAGAAATAAAACCCAATTAAAAACAGGTTGAATCCACTACTAATATCCTTTTAATAATATTTTAAATTTGGAACAGGTGGTGTTATTTACTTGGTCCACGTCACTCATAAGAAGGAACTTCCTTCTTATGGGGTAGTAGGCAAGCAAGTATTCTCCATTCGAAAAACATATAACAAAGCATCACATGTTCAAATGTCAATGATATATTCATAGAAGCAATCAAACAGAAAGTTAATAGTAAAATAAAAGTTTAACTTGTACACAGCCTGTCTAAAGCACTGATCACCAAACTGATCAGGTAACAATAAACTAACAGTTCTACCCAAGTGATTTATTTGTATGAATAAATTAGCAGATTATTAGTGGAAATATTACAATTTGTGCACAGCCAGTCTAAACAATGACTAAAAAACTGTAAACATCATCTTTATAAACAATCTGACTAGAGAATTTTGTCTAAAATCCTATCGAAAAAGGAGGCATACAAAACAGTTTTGCTGAACAGGTTACTCACCGGCATTGGTTCCTAGTCCCTAGAGCATGGAGGCAGTCTCGAATTCATGATCACGCGCACTACATCCCTCGCAAATGAATCAAAACAACTTGAGCAGTGACCTTTCGTCGGACTCATCTGCCCAACTGTCGTTTGTTCAACATGATTACAGATTGGCGGTGGCTGCACAGGGTAAACCTCACTACCACGATGGTCCAGTCCACATGCAGCTAAAATTGTGTGTGTAGAGCTCCGTGCTATGTCCTTGAAGGTACTGTAGCCTGCAACAAAAAATGAAGGGCATCGTCCACATTTTCAGTATAACATGGAAGATGGACATGTTTGAACAAGTATGCAATGAAAATTGTAGGCACTTCAAGGCTAGGTAACAAAGGGAAAGAAAGTCAGTCCAGATTAAAAGCATGACAAAGGTACTTCATATGATCTGTATAAAATTTATAAAGTTACAACCAAAGTCGAAACCTATTGCTATTCTTAACATCAATGATATGATTACATCCAAGAATGAGTTTGAATGATGGTCAAGCAGACATCTAAAGAGGTCACCCTCCGTGATGTGAATAATTCCTGGGACAGACAAGAGGCAGCAGTCCACAAGGGCACAATGCATGGCCACACAATAACATGCACACACCCTCCTCATATACAACAAATATCATCGTCCCAACAAAAATTTAGGCCAACCACTAAGAGCAAAAGGCAGGAATCAAAGAATATATGGGCCTATTTGGCAAGGTTTCAGAATTGAGTTATCTGAAACATGTTTTTTGAGAACAGCAAGAACATTTGAGTATACAATATTAATGCTCATCTTTTAGTTTTAACCGGAAAACAATAACAGATAAAACAAAATTTCATTCTGATGTTCCCTAAAAATGGCTCAATTTCTTCAATTTCATGGAACGGTTTACGAGAAAAACAAAACAAAATTTCTACCATTTCTAAAAAAAAATTAATAATTCAGTAAACCAGGGTGCATCGCGTAAAGCTATAATTATCACCAAGCCCCATGCTAAAACATACATCCCCTTTCCACCAGCTGAAAAAAAATGGAAAGACGGACAAAATGAAAAAGGAAATGATATATAGTTGAAGTCCTATAAAGTTCCTAAAAATATCAACATTTAACAGCATGAATTACTTCACAAATTCAGAACAAGGATCTGATCTTCCAGATCTCGAATAATCTGGCTCAACAACTTTCCCTTGCCTGTACAACTAGAGTTCAAAATTTTATATTATACCATATTATTTATTTTGAAAATGAGGACTCTATATGAATATATGAAGAAGAAACTGCAAACTCAACATACCTAACTCCGTATCTCTGGACAAGCTTTTCAAATGACTTTTAACCATTGATTGCACTTGTTCTTTCTCCACAATGAAGTGGGTCATGGATACACTTGCGTCAGACCCAATGCTTGATCTGCTATGGTGTGGAAGGAGCTGCTCATTATCCGATCTTAAATTTATCCCCACATTGATCCCAAGTTCAGATCGCCCCTTGACAGAACCATCAGTACATGTAGCCCTGGAATTGCTAAATCTTGTACAGGAATGATCCCTATTCTGTGCTAAATATGTGGGATTATCCTGTAACCTTCCCTCGAAAAAATTGTGAGAGGTTGCTACCCTTTCTGATGTTACTGAATCTTGATATGCCACTTCCCTACCTTGATCAATCTCAGAGCCAGAAAAATTGTTTCCCAAAGGTCTAGCTGATATCCCATTGGTTCTACTATCCAATCGGTTCATTCTATTATTAAGTAGATGGTGTATATGACTCTGAATCCTGCGTCTTTCCGATACAGTAAATGCCCCTGCTCCAGATACAGAAGAAGCAGATCCAAGATCTCCATCACGATCTCTAGGAGATGAAAAAAGCCCAGTTCCTTGAGTCAATGGCGTATCAGGAACATACATGGAAGTGGGGTCTAAACTTTCCCCAACATTGTCAAAAGGAGATGTGCCAACAGACAAGTTACTTCTTCTTTGATCAGTTGTAGGATTTGGAGCTTGTGGAGTTGAGAAACCAAGAGCAGTTAATCTACAGCCTTCGCAATACCAATTACCTTCAGGTACTTCACGTCCAAGACCAACACAATATGTATGCGCAGGCGAATCACAGAGATCACAAAGTAACATCAGAGCATCATCCCCACCTTGCTGGCATTCAGTACACATAACACTTTCATACGGGTCAAGAAAACCTCTAAGTTCTTCCTCAGATGGTTGATAGACCTGTACAAGGCAGAAACAATCAAAAACTTGAACAAAAAGAAGATAATAGAAAACAAACAAAAGCAGAGAAAAAAAATACACAAAGAAACAAAGGGGGAAATAATTGGGCAAGTTTATGCTTCAAGGATCTTGAAAAAAATAGTATCAATTGACTACCTGATCACGTTCAGGGACCTGTGTTACCACGGTCCTCAAATCAAATCCTTTATTTGATCTTGCAGGCTTACTAATTGTCACAAATCTTTGTTTGCACAAAGGGCAACGAGATTCCACCTTTGACCACTCCATGATACAGGCAAAACAAAAGAAATGAGTGCAGCAATTTATTGTTCCTTGGATAGTCTTCTTCCCTTCTTCTGACAAACAAATCCCACATATTTGCTTTCCTACTTCATCCTTCAAGTCCTTTACCTTCTCCTTACCCTTTCTTCCTGGACGTTGCTGACTTAGGGGTCCCTGTGATATATTTGATGAATATGAATTCTTCAAACTGGTAGTTAAACTTCTGCAAAATTCACTGGCCTCTCTCACCTGTTCTCTCTCTTCCTCAGAGATGGTGTACTCGAAATCAGATGATCCAGAACTCCTAAAATCCGGATCAGAATTTGCTTTCAATCTCCTTTTTCTCTGCCCGAAACTTTTCTTACTCCTTCCTTTCACATCAATGTTGTTGTCTGTGAGTTTCAAATCAATACTAGCAGTTGATTTCCTCCCAAACCCATGCTTCCTCTTTAGTTTCTTTCTCATAGGTTTTTTGACTTTTTTCATAACCTTAGAATTCCTCTTCCTCTTCCGCCCTTTGACAAAACTCTTTTCCCTCAAAAAGGGCCTGCCTACATTCCTATTCTTCTTTTTCTTAGCCACCAATTCATCTTCATCATCTACATAATCAATCTCATCCGGCATAAATTCCTCATCATCGTCATAATCCTCACCATCATAATCCTCATCATCGTATTCATTATATGAAACCCTTTTTTTCTTCTGCGGTTTTTCAAAACCAATTCCCTTCGTTCCAGAATTACTCTTTTGCCTCTTTGACCTAGCAACCTCCCTCATCTTCACTTCCTCTTCATCTTCTTCTAATTCACCTAAAATTTCTTCTGATTCATCTCCAGCAAAAGAAGAACAGTATTCATCTGTTGCATTGCATTCTTCATCATCTCCCACCGTGTAATCCTCATCAGAATCATCAAAATCCTTGGTTTTTGATTGAACCCTTCTTGAAATACTTTGCGTGTTCCCAAGCTTCCCTCCCGTCCCCATCTGTCTGACACCCAAATAAGCACAAAAGTAATAATCAAATCAAAGTATCTAAGAGTCCATTCATCAACAAATATTAAATCCAATTTATGCATATAAATGTCAAGATTATGTAAATTCTTCAATAAGCCCATGAAATATTTTGAAATAAAACAAATAAAAGTTACCTTAACCAATAACTAAGGTACAATTGCAGTTATGGTCCATGGATGTTTTTGCACCTTATTTGGTAATTCCAGTAAGATCTTATGACCACTCTACGAGACTCTTCCTCTCCTCGTTCATCATCATCTAGTGAGAGCAGAGGAATAATCTCACTAATGCTGGCAAGGGAGTTAGAATTGTGGTTGGAGGAAAGATATTCCCCATCTGTGGCAGTTCGGCCATGAAGGTTGAGAGAGGTGAACTTGAAACGGAAGACCTGGAGACAGCAGAGAAGAAACCTGAAAAAGAATGTATTCAGTGAAAAAAACTTCGTTTATGGAAGGATCCTATAGAGAAAACCAGGCTCTATGCAAAGTGTATGATAACAAGAAGTCTAAAGAGGATACGAAACAAGAGAGAGATACGTCAGGAGGGTGGCATTTCAACAGAAAACGAAATCACAGGGCAGGAGCAATTGTGATCAGGCCCAAGACAGCACCAATAGAGTAATGTGATTTCTGCCCTATCAAAAAATACGCAGCCCGGGGGTGGGGGCATCAAATCAAAATTTAAAAATTTACATCTGGTGGAGAAATAAGCATAATGGGCATGTACAAATCCAACAATAGGGCAAAAGCAGCTAGCTAAATGCGCCACAACGGACAAACCAAAAGAAAATTGTGCTTCCTCTCAACTTTGTTCCACCACCAGAATCTAATTCAGAGTATTACATACTCCCATGAAGAGGTGGAGGAGGAACTAATGCGATGGATGGATGGCTTAGTAGGATATGCGCTAAGATCCTGCCTTATCAGGCAATGAGGAAATATCTTGATGATAAGTGGAAGTTAATTGGTGAAGTTGATACCAACTCCTTGATTGTATGCAACTTTGAGCACATTGACATGTGGCAACAATTGGAAATACAAGAACAGAGCCCATGTTCTCAAACCTAGGAGTCCATATGTTAGCCTTCTGAAAGAAGGTTTCATCAACATCCTCGTTTGAGAGAGTTCTGTGACAAATGGGGTAATAGTCCTATTTCAACATTCAATAGATATTCAATGCAAGTGGGAAAAACCTCCTCCCCAACAATGAGTGAATTAACACAGATGGGGGCCTTAGCGAGCAACATAAGAAGGATCAGGGGAATCATTAAAGACCATTAAGGTAATACAATTTAAGTTTCGTAATTTGTTATTTCTCATGGGCAACCCGAACTTAAAAAAAGGACTGAAAAAGGCTGTTAATTCAAATCTTGCGGAGGTTAGTAAGATATAATATTGCAAGAAGTCTGATTTTAAATGATCATCCATGAAGGGAAAGCTTGGGAAGTTTAATTAACAATATTGCCCATATTATGTCACCTTATGGTCAACTAAGCTCTTCTGTTAGTTTTGATAGACATATCTCCAGGAGTTATGGAGTTATGGCTGATTGGCTTATTTGTACATAATATAGAAATTAATTTAAACCCGTTATGTTTTTTGTTTGGTTATCATAAAACAGTTTCTCAAAGCCTTTAAATAAATACATTAAAGCTATGTTTTCCATACTGAATCGGCGGCTTGGATTTGGAATTGAAAGAAATTTAGTTAAAACTTTGAACTAACTTTCTTCCAATTCCAAATCCAAAGCACCTATTCGGTGTTCCCAAAAGCAACATGACAGTTTTCAAAGAACTACAAAACAATTCTTTGGAAATAGGAAATTTTCTGAAAGCAGCTTTCAGAATATTTGTAAAAATATCAACCAAACGAATTTTCAAACTACTTTTCAGAAAACTGAAGGCCTTCATTTCTTGTTTTAGCTCTACTCAAGTAAGGTAAAAGAAATATATATATATATATATATATATATATATATACCAAAAATAAAAAGACCCAAATTTTTTTTTTGTTTCTCATCATGGATCTGAGATACCAGAGAAAGGAAAAACAATAACTAAATCTTAAGATTCAAAGTTCTACAGAGCTGATTCTTATATGCCTTAAATTGCGACAGAAAAATAAATAAATAAATAAAAGTCAGAGATCAACAAAAACCCATCAATCAGATACGAATCACAACCGAAACATCAAGAGAATTGCTACAAAATAAAATCAACAAGAGCATCAATCAGTATGATTCGGAATTCAATTCATTTGAGTAATAGTTTTTCAACGTTCAAAGAAGTAATCAATTGAACAACAACAAGAAGGGACAATCAGATAGAGCTAAATCGGAGCATGTTTATGAATTCGATTCACTGTAAGATGGAGAAAAGTTGTTGGGTAAAAGGGTGGCGTTTGGTGTACCTGAGAGGAAGAAGAACCAGCGAAACCCGATAAAATTGATTTACTCTGGTGAAACGTCTTCGATTCGGTTATGCACTGTTGTCCGTTATATACGCACATACATTTTTTTTATATAAACAAAATTTTCAAGGCGGTGACACTAATAGCATATGCAAAGACGCGTTCGGATCCTCCTGCATCGGAGGGCTCACATAGTAGACCCCGAAACCTCCTGCATCAAACGGCTCATACAGATCCCCTTGCATCTGACATATATCATGACACTGCACCTAAGGTGTAACGAGTGGGCAACCTTTATTACCAATCTATACTCTTTTCACAGGGCCTCGTTGCAATTGGACCATCCTATTTACCGTGTAAATTTATCGAGAGATCTTTGGACCGGATATTTAGCGTGATACCGAATTAAAAATTAGGTTTGACTCTCATACCAACTATAATTGGTGAGCACTTACCCATTTATCCAAAGGCTTATTAGGTAATGCTACATACCTATCCATTTATACCTCTCACTTTCCATCCGGATTCGATGTGGGACAAAATACCTCTTGTAACAGAAAGATACATCTATAAAGTCGACATAATCGTATCATATTCATATCCGATATCGACATTCCTCGAATATTCGCAAATACGTATCCGTGAATGTATTTATAATTTTTAATTATATTTCAAAAAAGTTAACACATATATGATACTTCTTACATATTTCGACCATGCATCCAATACATTTTAGATACTTTGACCACATATCCCTATACTTCAAAACACATTTATAAAATGTAATTTTTCCACCAATAATATTATAGTATAATTATTAAGAAAAGTTCGAAACATAATAGAGATATTTGTTTTATGTTTTATAAAATAAACTCATATATAATACCATTGATTGCATTTAGATTTATAATATTATAAAAAATTAATAAAAAATTATTTTATATATATATATAAATATAATTTTGTATGTTTTATTGCCATATTCTATTCGCACTCATATCCTGTTTATCGTATCATCGTACTCGTATCGTATCTATATTTGTGATACCCCTCGGATCCGAGACACGGGTTGATCAGGCTCAAGCCCAAACACGAGGGAAATATCAAACAATTAAGTATTTTAAAACGAACACAGATGACAAAATGAAATAAGAATAAATATTAAAAGCCGAAAAGAATACTAATATAAAATCCTCAACTGATAAAACTTAATAAAAACCATCTTCCAAAACCTCCATGATTACAACTCGGGAATCTATCTAGTGGACCCCTAAATAAAATCCCAACTGAACTGAAATAACTGAAAGTAAATAAAACTGAAACATCGAGAGAAGTCCTACGTAATCCAATGAATGAGAAACTGTCCTCTACCAACACGATCAAGCTCTAAGGCTGGAACCGTCCTGTACCTGAAAAGAATAAAGGAGTGGGTCAGGCCCATGAACAAGTTCTAATCTAACTGCATTCATATAGTGACCTGATACGCAGATACACCCTAGACATCCTCACAATAGCTATCTAGTCCATACGTATAAATATATATATCCACACTAAGGGCATTCACTATAGGGTCTCAACTTGAATAGAAGGCAACATGCGAAAACGCACCCAAAGGTGGGCATGAGTACCTAGACCTAACAGGGTACACCTACCTACTATATCCAGCTACGCATCCACTGTATATACGCACTCTAACCAACGAGCCTGAGACTCAAGCTCATCTCGTGGTACCATAATCATACATCTAAAGTCCGTCCAAATCCAGAGTATGTCATTCAATTATTCATTGAGGTGACATACGAAACATAGTCCAGTTAGTCATTCAACTTATTCAGCTGATATGACTTAACTACAACTAACTAAACCAGGAAGTCACTCAACTTAGTCGGTTGATCTGACTTAAACACAATTTAGGATTCAATAGTTTACAATCCATTCCGTTAATCCGTTAAGTTAGGTTTTAGCGTTTTGAGGCTAAACCGTTCCTAATATACTACCGTCCCATACCGGTGCATACAATCCTCCATATCCATGTAAATTACGATATATAAATCATAATTTAGTAATTTACAGTCCAAAACATTATCCATGTAGTTGCATAAAACCTTTCATTATTCTAGCAATTTCAATCCAACAATAATCCAAGTAATTGCAGAAAAGGTTTAATATTTCGACAATTAGCATCCCAAAACATGTATAGATCAAAACAAATACATAGATGACCCTATCATGCATTTAAAATAAGTTTTATAATCATCCAAAATCCCATTAAATTGCTAAAATTTAGTTAAGCAATTAATCCGTCTTTTATCCGTTAACAGTATAGAAAGTTTACTAATTTAATATTGTTTGTCCCACTGACTCAGAGGCCAACTTTGGTCAATCTAAGGTCTTAGTAACACCCAAAATAAACTATTTAATCCCTCTGTGAAGTCCCAAAAATTTCAGAACAGTTCACATGCCCCAATAGTAACCACAACTCGTAAAAAAAATATCAGAGAGTTTACTATTGAAGAGAGCCTGCTCCAAAACTTTGGGAGCAGGCTCTAATCAGCCTGGAGCCGGCACCAATACCCATGGAGCCGGCTCTACATGTGTGGGAGCCGGCTCTCACCTCCTCTGAGAGCCTCCTGCTCCGATGTACTTCGTTTCAGCCCGCCTGCTCCATCTCCGGCCATTCCAACCCCTTTGTTCCCCTTCAATACTGTACTTAGGAGTCTTATCTAATCCCAGTAGCATTCCCATGGTTGGTTTACAATGGTTAAAAGCAGTTACAGTAATTACAACAATACTAGTTTAGCATGCTTAAAGAATAATACTGGAACTCAAACAAGCACAACTGAAACAGAGTGGATTGCAACACATACAGATTATCAATATAGCATATATCATACATGTAAACCTCAGTTAATGATTAATTAAACCCTAGAGACTATTTAGGTGCACAGAACACGAGCCAAAGGGAAGGAGGAAGAAAAAAACTTGCCTTTGGTTTCAGTTATGAAACCTCGGCGTCGTGTCCACTGTTCTGTCAACATTGAACTACTGTTTAACCTCCTTTTACTTCTGCTCTTCCCTTCTCCTAGGTCAGACCTTGAAGCCTCAGTCGAATCCTACACCGAACGTGCTCTGTTCTCTCAAAACCTTACTCTGTAACTCTCTGTTTCTTTCACTACGAGAATAGGGGTTCTATGCTTGTGGTTTATAGAATTAAGTTTTCTGTTCTAAAACCCTAAGTCGACATATCCTATAATATTTATAGGCTTCAATTAACCAAAACCCTATTCCAATTCTAACTATAAGTCGGCTATGCTGAATCCTAAAACCCTAAGTTACGACAAACAAAACAAATAAACAGTGAACTAATTAAATAAAATAATAAAATAATTAAATTAATTAAAACAGTTAAGGCAACCCAATTACTGAATACAACCATTAATTTTTAATTTAATCCAAATAGTCAAACAGTTACATATTAATAAAACAACTAACTTAATTTAAATAAGTCAAATAATACAAATAATATAATAAATTCAATAATCACCACAATAAAACAATTAAGAAAACGACACATCATCAAATAAAATACAATTAAATAATAAATTAAATATCAGGAATATCCTTTTAAAATTAGGGGTATTACAATATCTCATAACTGCACTCAATCCTAACATATAGAATAACAATATCCTACAAGTGAGAGCATAAATCAAAATCTTTTGCGGTACATTACATTTTTTTTTTTTTTTTACATCCTACCTCGTAGTCTACATCTTTCACATTTATTTTTGAATCTCACGAATGTGGTGGTCAAATTTTACCAATTTTTGAAATTGAAAGTAGAAAACGGTGGTCATTTTGATACCTAAATGAATGAGGTGATGATGCTTTTATATACCATTAAATTTTACACGGTTAAATATTGTAAAAATATCTCGCACTAAAAAGGATTTAATTCTAACTTCGTAACACCGAATTATAAAATCATACATTAAACTATACTCTAGCGATGTTTTTCTACATTAAAGTAAAACATTAAAGAGTTCACATCGTTGCAATTAGGACAAATAAGTGTGTGACTCATTTGACAGGATGAAAATGCAAAGCCAAATCTCCACGTCAAGTCTTTGAAAATATTTTGTAACATAATAGTTAAATTTACAGAAAAGTGGGACACTCCAATTTTTTTCTTCTTTCACACTATTTAAGTTTTTTAATAAATGGCCCGGGAAAAAAAAAAAGAAGAAAAAAAAAGGCTTTTTAAATGTAAGGTGTATAAGTACTTTTTTCTTTTTATGATGGTGTTTTAAAAAAATTCATTGTCAACTTAAAAATAGGAAAAAGGAAAATAGGTTTTGAAAGTATATCATTCCCGCTTCTTCATTTTATTTATTTTATTTTATTATCCAAAAACTAATATTGAACTCTTAATAAAAATCATGCCATCTAATGTCGTAACTCCAAATCCAAAGATTATGATTGAATTACTAATCTAAGCCTTATTTTTGTGCATCTCATTGATAATTGAACTATCAAATTCTAAGAAGGTACATATCATTAGCAACTTTTTATTTTAAAAAAATAAATGAAAAATGATATACATACCCTTCATAATGTGACGGCCCTGATTTTTCGAGTCAGTGCGTCCTGTAATGAATCGAAGTTTGAACCGATAACGGGTCCAAAATGCAGAAGCGAAAACATAAACAAGGTCTCCAGGGATATACAACATCCCTAGAACGCCAAAGTGACCTTCCATGAGGCCACGGAACTCCACAAGAACCGACGCGAATAAAAGATCAGAAAAAGACCAAAGGAAGCCCCTGAGGGAAAAATGGTCCTTTAACATGGAAACAATGTCTCTAGAAATGTATATCATTCCCAAGACACATCCATGACTTCCCACGAAGTCACAGAATCCAAAAGAAAGCAAGCGGAAGCAATACAAAAAGGAAAACCGGACAAGTTTAGCCCTAAGGGCAAACTGGTAAATTTTTATAAATATCCAAGTGTAACTGAGTACACCAATGGATTGACAACGAAAAATTTCACAAGTTAGACTCAAAAATTACTTGATTCGGAATCCGAAAGAAGAAGTTATGGCCTAACGACAAAAAAAGGGGACATTTTAAGCCCTAGGGGCAAATAGGTAATTTTACAAAAGGAGTCAAGTGCTACCGAGCACACCATTGGAAAGATAGCAAAAAATTAATAAATTTTTTTTAAAAAATTCATCTCATTTGGAGTCCGGACGAAGGAGAACGAGCAAAAACAAAAATCGACATCATGACGTCGAGACGAGGGCACCATGGGTGCCCATGGCGCGCGCGCGCTAACGAGCATCCCCACAAGCATCCTGACAAGGCCCCTCGACATGTTATAGGCTTGCACATATTTTGGAGTTTGATATGCAATTTTGAAGGTTTAGATGGCATTTTTCGGGAAAAAAGTTGTGAAGTAACCCTCCCAAAATCATGTTTTCTACATGACCATGTCGAAAGAAGTTTTTATTCTTCAAGTGAAATACCCAAAAATGCCCCTTAAACCAGACTTTTTTCTGAAAAAAATACGCGCACCAAAAAAACAGATTTAACGCGGGGTTTTCGGGTCCGAGATGACATTTTTTGGAAAAACACGAAGAAGAAACCCCCCTTAAAATCATGTTTTCTACCCGACCATATTGAAAGAAAATTTTAAAATGTGTTATGAAATGCCCCGAACACCCCTGATCAATTTAGGTCAAAAACGAGGAAAATGCAACTTTGCACCAAGTGCTCATTTGACCCTAAATGCATTTCTAGGCTAAAACGATTATGCATGCAAACGTATTTAGTGTTTTAAGCGCGCAGGAATGGTTTGCTGCTCCCAAAAATGACCGATGCAAAATACGACCTATCCGCACCTCAAAATGCCTAAAAATGGACCTTTTTTTTTTTTTAAAAAAAAAAATGAAATTAAAAATTTCAAAATGAATTCAAAACACCGTTTGACCCTTGGCCACACTTCAAGAATAATTGAAGAGACCTTATGGAAGTGCAAAAGTCCACTTCCCATCACCTATGCAAATGTAATGCTAATGCATGTCATTTTTCTATTTTTTTAACAAAATAGCCTTGAAAGTAAAAGTACTTAGAATGAAAAATAAATGTCCATGGTCTATGGTCTCATCTCATATATGTCAAATACATAACAAATGGCACATTTAGACGCTCATTACATATTTAGAACCAAATATACAAGTTTTGACATATAAAACTACAAATAGCACTTCATGCTAACACTTGCATGAAATAAGTACTTCAAGTCTACAAGACATCCCAAAGCAAATATAAAGCCCTAAATCTTGAATCATGTACCTGAAAAATGGTCTCACTACGTGGGTGAGTAACATAAAGCTACTTGTAGGAGATGAATATGCATAGACCTTACATTTTATAAACTTATTAAGTTACTATAAATCAATTCATACGGTCATGCCACCTAGCGTCTATGTCAAATGTGAGACTCAAGGAGTATCCTAAGCTACCTTAGAGCATTTAAAATATAAATTACAATTTCAATGCAATTTTAACTAACAATAGAACTTTTAATACAACGCATTAAAGCATAGATTATCAAGTTAACAACTTGAAATCTAAAATACAGAAACAACAAGTTATGACAATTTAGTGCTATTAACTTGTATTGAAAAGCAAGACGTGCAAGTATACTAAGTACATGTATACTACACCTAATTGAAACGTTAAACACCACATCACAAATTATAAATCAATCCATATATAACAACTTAGAATTGAATGCGAAATCAAATAATGGTGGAAAGACAAGAACATAGAGTCTTAATGACCAAGCAAGCTGATCTCAGGTTACTAGCCCTCAAGGTACTACCTAGTGCGCACTAAACTCGAAATCAGATCGTATATTGGTGTTTCAGGGTTACTGGCTCTCAGAGAACCACCCAGTGTGCACTATATGTTGTAGGGGGAGCTCTCATCCCCAGTACTAGAGTCATGTCTTAGCCGTAACATATTACAATGTCCTTATAAGTTTTCCTAAAATCATCAAGTTGTGCATCAAGATATACTACATATACACAATATATTAGTCAACTACCATGCACAAACAAGTAAAGTATAACACACAATATTCATCATATGTCTTCAAGCTACAATGGCATACGACATGTCAAATATATAATGTGTATAAAAGCAAGGTAAACTATAACTTCTACTCATAGAATACTGTAATGTAATCATACAACAAGTTACAAATTTACAAGTTAAGCATGAAAATAATTTCAATACCTAACTACTTTAATGGTAGCATATAATGGAATTTAATTAAATTAAATAACTAAATTCTCAAGATTACATAGTAACTCCAAATATTCTAAAATTAATATAAGTCAAAGGTTGTGGCAAGATCTAGTTTAATAACACTTTACAAGTTATTTCTACCTAACTCGCAACTAGGTAAATTAAACTTCATACAAGAAAATAATTAAATAAAGTTTTCCACACTCATTCAAATATTCTCATTTTCATATATGTTAATGAACATATTAAGATCTAATTTAATACTACCTATGTCCCTTAATAATAGTCCAATTTCCCATTTCACACTTTTTAAGGCAACAACTTTTATTATATTTTATTGGGTTGGCAAAAAATGCATTTCCAAGTTTGCCCTTCCCTAAAAAGTAGAGTATTGATTTTTAATGGGGACCACTTATTTTTGAGTTTCAAAAGTAGGAGTATGAGAAATGGGGTCCACTTTCTTTTAGGGTAAATTAGGAATGTAATAAAAAGTAGTGTATTGATTTTTGAAATGTGACAACTAAAATAGGACAGCAAAAAATAAGATAATGGACTATTAATATGGGACAGAGGGAGTATCACATTACAAGTTGATTCCATGCTAACTACATCCATGCGAATTAAATTTTCATACAAGTGAAAGATTAAATAAAAGTTGCCATACTTATTCAAATCATCTCAATTTAATATATGTTAACAAACATATCAATGCCTAATTTAATAGCATGCCACAATTTAATTCCAAACTATATACAACCAGGAGAATTAAATCTTATAAAAAGAAAATAATTAAATTAAATTATAAATTAATTACAAAGGCATGCATATATGTTGTATAAGCTTATAAAACAATCAATACAACAATTATATAAACCTAAAACATCCCCTACCTCATTTTGTGATGAAATCACAAATCCCCGCCGAAAGAAAACTGCTCCGAATCTGACGATACTTTTAGGTTTTGTCGGGGACTATGAGGGAAACAATAATTACCTTTGAGGTACTAACAAAATCCAAACCCGAACTCAAACATGGTCGGAAATGGATTCTAATAAGATGGAAATAACCGCCTCGTCAAGACCTACGATAAACACTAAGGCATTATGACATTTTACTTAAGGAAAGAAGGGTGGCAGCCATGGAAGAGCTTAGAATCTGATCTTCAGCAGTGTGGAAGAAGGGGAAATGAAATAATTTTAATTTTATAACTCCTTATTTATAGTAAAACCCTAAAAGTGCCCCAAAAGGGTCCCGCCGGGTCCGAAAAAGTGAAATTTGTGCAAACATGCTCAAACAGTAAAACAAAGTGAACGAAAAAAAAAAAAAAAAAATGAACAACAAAAGGAACGGCATCGAAAACCGAGTCTCGTGCAGAAAGATATGCCCCGAATAAATTCAGCAGCAACCCGAGCCGAAAACCCTAAAACTGGGAAAAACGACCGTGAGGAAATTCCAAAAGTACACGACTTGACGAAAAGTGAAAATGAATCCCGTACGAAGATCCAGGCTCAAAATGAAGTATTTTGGAATAACTTTCATTAATTGCACAATGACCCTTACAAAAAGGGATAACTGCAAAATTGCCCAAAATGAAAATATCTCCCAAAAAATATTTTTTTAAAAACCCCTAATCAAAATATCTCCAAAAGATATTTATGAAAAACACTTCAAGAAGCATCAATGTTTCTGAATAATCTTTTCATCCACGCCCCTGTAGGAGAAAAGAACAACCGGCAAGCTTTTCTCTAAAAGTAAAGTTACTCGTTTCGAGAAAATCAATTGAAATGAAAACTCGTGAAGTCAAAACTCAACTCCGAACATGAAAAGTGAGGTTGTGCTAACAAAGTGACAAATGTGAAAAAGACGAAAAGTGAATAGTGTATAAAAAATAAAAATGTGGAAATGACTCGGTCCTTAAAAGAAGTTGTCAATCCAAAGGAAAGAATCTTGAAAACCATTTCTAAGTACTCGAGATGACACTAAGTGATGAGTAACCGAACTCAGAAAAGAAAATTTAACGAAAAAAAAAATTATCCGTAAAATTTCAAAAAAAAGAAATGAAGGAAAATAATTGGGTTATTACATATAAATATTGTCACACTGTTTTTATTTATTTATTTTTTTTCTTGAGAAGATAAAAAAATATTGTACGTTTTACGAAATAATCAAATTATAATGAAAAATGAATGCTTTAAAGAGGGCTCTCTTACGAGAAGAATAGTGACCTCTCCACTATTAATCAATGAATTGAATTATGTATTAAATGATTTATTTCACTTTTTACCAATATCAAAAAATTTGTCTCTATCCAATAGTTAAAAGTGAATGTTCGTAACTCTTTTAATGACTCTCTTAAGACCGTTACTCAATTACAATTCACTTTGAAGAAATAAATATATATTTTTCTTTTATTAAAAAAGAGTAATGATACATAATTTGGAGTGATAATTTTCGTGATAATACCATCATATTTAATGATGTCATCATCTACCCAACTAAAAAAAATTAAATATATCCTACCTTTCAGACTATTTATTATTATTCATAAAAAAAAGAAATGAGTGTAAACATACTTTTATGAAGTTCATAAATCAAATCACATTAAAAAATACATGTATTAAAGTACGTCAAAAGCTTTCAATATTTTATTTTACACCGTTAAACTTTTGGTGCTCATGTATGTTATATATTTTAATTAAATTAATTTGTACACAAAAATGCATGATGACATCATTACATCGTGATTATAACAATTTTATTTTGATAATATAACTTTAAAGTAATGGTATTACATACTCCAAGTAAAATCAATTTAAAAGTAAATGTGTTACTACTATATAAATGTCGGATTCTTGAATGCCCATTGCATTTTCAATTTTAGTGTTGTACATGTATTTAACAGCATGTTGTCCCCCAACCACAACCCCCATTTCAAAGAGGTTGTGTGATCCATCTATATACAATGAAATTGCAAAACTCCCCCCTCCCCCCACCGATTTCAAAGAGGTTGTAGCGCTGAGAAGTACTTCACATATTGTTCTAGTAGATTATGTGAGTATTGTGCTGCTTCTGTAGTCGGGTTGTTCTCTGTATCTGAACCTTGCACTATCTTTTTTCCCTTTAACTACTAATCACTAACATTTTTGCTATAAAAAAAAAAAATTCTATAATTTTTTTAATATTTATGTGCATAACATTTTTGCCATAAAAAAAAATAATAATAAATAAATAAAATAAAATAAAAAATTCTAGAGTTTTTTTGAATTTACGTGTATATTATGAAATATAATAGAAATGAATGGATGTAGAGTTGGTAACTATCTAGAATTCTAGAATATTGATGTAAAGAGTAGATCATAGCCATTAATTATAATACATCCATTAAGAATGAATAGGCTATATATAGATAAAAGGTGGGACAAACCACCAAAAGTCACCAAAAGTATAATAGGTTAGAAACGTCAATAATTGCTTAGTTTTTTAAGTTTTTGGGTGAGAAGGTAATATATTTTGAAGGTAAAATTAACTTATCCAAGATAATGAAAATTTATTTTAAGAGAAATAGTTTATTAAGTTTAGTTATCTCTGTTTCGCATATATAGTTGTTCTACCCACTCTACGTTCCTTTGTGTTATATCATATTTCCTTAATCATTTTTAATTAAATATATTTCTTGAATTGTTTTTAATTAAATATATTACTAAAAGTAATGCTATCAATAAAAATTAGTCATCCTAATTATTTTACTAATAAACTGTTTTTGGAGGTTTCATTTGTTGTGTGAGTTAATTTTTTTTTTTTTTTAAATATTTCCAAACTATACACAGACAGCCTATTGACATGTCTATTGTTACAGCAGCATAAACACGATGTCACTAAAATACACATTAAGAACTGAGTATCCCCATTGTCATATCTTTGATTTGATTAATACATTTTAATTATGTGGAAAATGGGAGTTACAATATGTAACTCATCAAATTTATATGTTGTAATATATGCACTTTTACATGCATCAATCAAATCCCCACATCAGGAGCCCAAGCCCAAGCCCAAGCCCAAGCCCAAGCCCAAACCCAAACCCAAGCCCAAACCCCCCAATTTCACTTGTATTAAGACTAGAGGAAAACAGACTCTGGAAATGAAAAACAAAACCAATGCATATTCTTAATAATGAATTAATGATTTGGTCCTCCATTTTAGAAGACCAAATTAATTATTATTCTAAAATTATTTAACCTGGTCACAAGCATCACATCCAAAAACATCAATTTTCGGCCCAAAAATAGTTGGTTATTGAATCTAGTTGATGATTCGGAATCTAGCCCTCTCATATGGACCTGACAATCTTCCCCTACCTTGAGCATTTGTGATCCCACGAGGATATTCTTTCAATGCTAGAACTAATTCCAGTGTCCAAATCTTTGAATTCTATATATATATATATAAGTATTGAAAAATCCTTCATTTCTCAAAACGGTTCATTTTTTCCAAGGCAAAGGAGCTCGGAGGACTACATGTATGAACATTGAACGCATGCTTTACTAGGAAAAAGGTTAATGAGGTTGGTAATGAGAGCATGTGAAAATATTTAGCATTAGGCAAAAGGCCATGTCAAAGGTAGCTTTGGTTTGAAGAATCATTCTAGAATTGACTTGACGTCGTCACTATTTACAATCTTTTTCGTGGAGCTCACCAATCATGTGGGCAAACAAAAGTGCTCCGAGAGTTGACAAAAATACAATTTTGTAAATTTAAATATGGGATAGGTTGCATTAGTGCTAAGGGTGCAATTTGGGTTGGGACCGAACCCAACCCAAGTTCTGTTCGATTTTTTTTTTTTATGTATTTGGACAATTATTTTTATATTTAGAGTTAGGTTTGAATTGAAAAATCTTAATCTGAATTTAATTAAGGTTGGATTTGGGTCGATGTCTTTTATTTTTTTTTTTTTGGTTCAAGAGTAATTTAATTTAAAACTAATTCAACATCATATTAAATTTTCGGTATAAAGATTAATTATATGAATAACCCAAATTTTGAATTCGAAATAATTCAAAATCTAAGCCCAAGTTGCAAGATCGAATTTAAAAATAGATAGATGGGTTGAGCTTAGATTGAGTAGTTAGGATTGAGGATAAGGTTAGGGTTGAGATTAAGTTTAGCATTTCATATGATGGGTTGGGCTCAAGTTATACATTAAACCTGCCTAAGTTGCACCCCTAATTAGTGTTGGTTGGTGTGGTGGGAAATAAGAATGCACCCTAATTGGAAAAGTGAGGAGCCTTTCTTCAACTTATGTTGGATTGCCATGGGTTCTCTGTATGTCTCTCTCATTGTCAAGGATGTAAGGAGGAGCTTTGGTAGGCTTGACCCCCCCCCCCAAAAATAAATAAATAAATAAATAAATAATGGTACTGGCCCATATTTCTAAGTCCGCCATTGCTCTCACAAACACGCTATGCATATAAATAAATAAGTTCCTTCATGTTCTTAAAAGCAAGTCCAACACTAATGTTAGAACTATTGAAAGTTTTCAAATATAGTCGAGAGTAAAGTGCAAAAACCTCTCTGGACTTTGTTACAAAATGTTCTAATACTTGGACTATATTTTATTAAAGGGCTATAACACCCTTTCTTTAACTTATGTTGAATTGCCATGTCATGTCAGTAGTGTGGTCTGTCTCAATGAGAAAAACGTGTTTGAGCCAGGAGTATAATGCACCTCCAATGTTTATGAGTGAGGCGGCTCAAACAAAATTTTCTCCTATTTCTCTCTCTTACGCATGCACTTCTCGAGTTTCTCTTATTTTCTGTCATTTATTTTGTTCAATTCCACAACCAGATCAATACACATAAAATACTGAAAGTGTATCTGGTGGACAACTAGATGGATATACTGAAATTAGTTTATATACGGCATATGTAATACTTGGAAATAGAGAAGTTTCTTCATCTTCTTAAAAGCAAGTCCAATAGTAATGTTAGAACTATTGAAAGTTTTCAAATATCGTCAATAATTTAATAGGTAACTATTCAATACATCTCAAAACTTACAAAACTGTCCTTATGATTAACTTCAGGAAATTGTCTGAATTATAATAAATTTGGGTATTAGAATAGGGGGTATTATGCATATTTCTTATGGTTTAAGGGTGGTTATGTGCTTCAAATTTTTAAAAACACTCACTGACCGGTATTAGCAATATGTACACATGTTCCCCGAATAGTTAAGATTGTGAAAACAGTGTTAAAGCGGGGTGCGGAATAATAATTGATTTTAATTGTGATTAACTTCTTTAATGACCTAGATCTGATTATTAGGTCAACTTGCTCAATTTATAATTAATTAAATTATCTGATCAATTTAAACATCCACAATCACAAATATAACTACTATAAAGTAAAACAAGTTAAGGTTAGAGAGATTGCATCACGATTTTTAGCGAGGAAACCCGATTGATAAAATATGTCAACTGTTTGAATAGGAAAGGAAAAATCTCGTGGATTGTTTAGTCCAAAGTAAACCGATTCATTATGTTTGAAACAAAGTATATTGAACTTTAACTCTGACTCACACCCTATCGTTCTACCAAACACCAATAGCTGACAATCCTCTGTCTTTGTAACGTCCCGTCCAACAACAACTTGACATCAGGATAATGTTTGATCTTTGTAGAAAAGTAGCAGGTAAATCAAATAACACTCATTGAATGCTTTGACTATTTCAAAGTGTGATCGCTTTTACTTCTGCTTTTCAATATTTGAACTCGATATAGAAGAATTAAATCATGTTTTTTTTTTCGGAATTTCTGAATCTTCAATATAGCTCCAATTCCGATGAGATAGAGAGCAACAATATTAAATCACTCATGAATATATGTGTGTGCTTTCAAAAATCCATTCAGAATAATCATATTTGATTTTTTTTTTTCTCTCTCTAAAGGCTTTCTCAAAATATATAATTGATGTTCCTTAAAGCCATGAATAAACCTAGATGACTAATAAGGTTTATATAGAGTAGAATGTCTTAATCCCTCTAAAAATATAAAAAAGATTGACTTAGAAGAAAGTTGGGATAAAAAAGGTAACAACACAGGAAAAGGAAACTATAAATTTGATGCTGCCAGGACTTCTTGAACCGGTTCAAGGATGTTGAATCGGTTCAAGGAAGCCAGAGGAATTTTCGAAATTCCCATTTTTATTCTTGAACTAATTCAACCCTCTTGAACCGGTTCAAGATGCCCAACTTCAAATATTCACTATTCTGATGTTATTTGAACCTGTTCCTTGAGTGTTGAACAAGTTCAACTTGGACAGAATGTATTTCTTCTATGAAAATCTTTCAACTTCTTCTTAAGTGTTCTCACTACCTTTCAAAACTTCCTAAAGTATTATTCTCATTATCCCGAAGTGTAATATATCATGAATACTTGAACTTTTTTAAATTGGTATCCGATTTTCAATCTTTGAAATTTTGAACCGAAAAATTATAATTCGATCGGACTTGTTTTAACAACGAAATTAGTCAATTATAAAATATATATATTTTACAAAAATGTTAAAGATATCAAAAAAACATTTCAGAAATTAATCTAATTTCATCTCTTCTTGTTCTTTTGACAAAAAAAAAGGATTATAAAGAATCACTCTTTTTTTTTTTTTTAATTTTTTTTTAATTGATCAATTTCCAATATTCTGAATCCTCATTGCCAATGAAATTCAAATCATCCCTGTTGTAATCTTATATTGAATATTTGATGATACATTTGATACCTTGCTAAAAAATGGATCCTTGTTTACCAACTACTGTTTGCAATACGTACAGACAAAAAAAATCCTGAGAAATCACTGATACAGTTTCGTTGAAATCACATAGGTGTGGACTCGTAGACAGATGTCGACAAAAGGCATTGGAGTGTCCTTCATTGTATAAACCGGCTGGTGTCTTTAACAGTGGACTTTGCCAACAAACATCCACTTGTATAAACGCGTATATGCTTTCCAGCTGGGTCCGGACCCCTTAAAATGAGTGGCGAACCCAAGGTGGACCCCGCAGCACATGGCCATGTCAGCTAGTCGAGATTCCTTGTAGACCTAACACACTCGAAAAATCGTTTGGCCCCAACAACTGCATCCAGATAATTTGATACCCATCCATTTCGTGTGTGTCTCTGTTTTTCTTTGATGGTTTTGGGATTAAAATGACCTCCTCTGTCCCTTTATGATCTGGAATGACAAATATGTTCTACTAATTATATTTGTGTGTATATATTTTACCTTTAAAAAAAAAAAAATTTATTATCAACGCTGGCACGACATAAGAAGAAAATAACTATTTTACTTACTTAGATAGTAATTGACAAAATTTTAAAGTAGAAATTTTATGAATTG
Organism: Cornus florida; assembly: GCF_030987335.1. Lineage (NCBI taxonomy): Eukaryota > Viridiplantae > Streptophyta > Magnoliopsida > Cornales > Cornaceae > Cornus > Cornus florida. The sequence continues at coordinate 31,467,842 of NW_026775572.1, forward strand.
AAATTTATTTTAGCCCGGCAATGGCCGGTTGGGGTGGGGGGAATCGAATCTGGAACTAGTGGGGCACATTTTAGACTTGATCCATTTACCACTTGGATAACACCGACACACATTTAAATACTAAATATAAGTTAATTGTGTTTAGTGATAATCTCCTCCAAAGCGGTTGTTGTTAAGTGTATTTAATGCGATTATAAACAAGTTCAAGCAGAGACTCGAGATGAGTCAATGATTAAATACTATAAATAGGACTTTCATGAATGCATGAAGCTCAAAAATGAACAACCTTAAAACATTAGAAGAGAGAACTTATATTCCTACTTTCATCGTAGCTTTCATTGATTAGTCTATCTCCTCTTCTCTTTGGATGGTCACTCAGATTTGTATTTTTGATGTCATCCTCATTACTTGCAACATAATCATAATAAAAAAAACCATCTTGCTTCCATTTTTAGCCCATTTTAAGTGATACTTATTTTTTAAAATAGCATATATATTGCATTATTAATTAAAATTAAGTGTTGAATATAGTTAATAAACATTACCTTAAACTCTTAAAATATGAACCAAGTCTGTCATAAAACATAAATAAATCCACTTAATTAATTACTTGCATGCATATATATTTGTAAAGTTTTTGGTGTGTTAAATAGAGGAAAAAGATTTTCCCACAACTTAAAAGACTGACCAGAGACTTTCCGTTTTATATACCCGAGTTCTATATTTATACATGAGATGGATTCATACTGTGAAATTGTGAATGGGAACGTTGTAAATAGAACAAATTAACAATGAAAATTGCACTTCCCTTTATGTTGGATTTACCTATAATTGTGTTGTTAATGTAATGATGGGAATGCAGAAATATATATTGCTTCTTGTCAAATCATGATTGAGCTAGACACCTCTTGATTTCATGTCATTTTACCTAATAGTAAGATTTAATTTTACAATATAATAATAAATTTAACCACTTAAAGCAATGAAATAGTGAAACCTGCAACTTGTATGGTTTGTCGTTCGAAAAACAAAAAATAATTTTAAAGAATTTAGAAAATAGTAAACTATTTTAGTAAGAAACCGTATCTAAAGATAATTTTTTTTTTTTTTTTTAAAATTGAATTATCATAAAACAATTATCAGAAATTTGTCATAGGAACAGATTTTATATAATTTTATTTTCTTTATATTCTTCAAATTCTAAGAACCCAAAAGGAATCATGGGTGTTGGAGCAAGACATAATCATTTGCAAGCACACCTCCAAATTGTGTCTGGGTAAATTAAACTAATCTTCCTCGATGTTTGGATAAATTACCACATGAATGTAGCATTTGGCCTATATTATTTTGACCTTCCTTAAAAATGTAAAATATATTTCATACCCTTATCTAATTTAATAATAGTCTAATAAAAAAAATTGTCAAACCAAAAGACTCTATTACCCATTTTTCCCTTTATGGTAAACACTGTATATATATTAGTCTACCTAATTTTTTTTTCCCTTGAAATAAAAAAAGAAACCTAATCAAATGTTATTAATTTTTTTTTTTTATTTTCTTAAAAAATTTAATAATATGAAATTGGTATGAAATTTGATATTTTGAATTTCAATGGCAGTTCATGGTATTTTTTGTCATTTCATGTGGAGATATTTTAACACAAAGAAAGGGTAGCTTAGTCATTTAATTTTTTTTTTTTAACAATAAGGGGGTGTTGTTGACTACACACGTCAAATCTCAGGTGAGTTCAAAATAAAAATTTAACGTTTTACTTATGTATAATTTTTTCAAATTTCAAGATAGGTCAATGTAATTTATCATTCTTATTGTTGTTATAATTCAATTAATATTAGTCTCTGAATTTTCTTTAGACAAGCAACTATTCCTATACGTATTTATCTTTGTAATAATTTGAACTCTCACTTTATATTTTAACAATAAAAGAGATGTCACTGAGTTACAACGGATGTTAATAATCACACACAAACACAACTAACTTTGCTAATTTAATTCAACAGATAAAAATGCATGAGGGCGTGAATTCATGGTGTCCGCATTGTAAACTTGCTTTTTATTTCATGTCATGACAAAGTAAGTCTGAATCACCACGCTCGCTTTGAGCTTTATCTTGCTTCTATCATTAAGCATTATTATGATCAGGTGGAGTCGGGAGGGCATGTGCAACAAATATATATATATATATATATATATAAACATAAAATACAATAGAAAAAAAAGAAAAAATTTAAGAAGTAAAAACAAAAAGAGAAAAAAAAAAAAAAAAAAAAAAAACATGAAAGAACTTTAAAAGAAAAAAGTTAAGAGTTTTAATTGAGAAAGAAAAATTTAACTTTTTGTTTAAGAAAATTTAAGGAATTTGAAGTGAAAAATAAAAAAATAAAGACATAATTTTAGAAATCACAAAATTAAAGAGAGACACTATATAATTATTTTCATATATATAGAAAAAAAAAATTTACTACATATATTATAAAGGGAGGGGTCAGTATTTAAGGCCTAGGGATCACCTGCCCCTCTGGTTTGGCGTGTACAATATAATATACTTCGTCTATAGTTATTTTGTATATTTTTTTAAGTATGTATGAAAAATTATATATAGTTCTCTTAAACTTTAATTTCTAAAATTATCTTAATTTTTTCTTTCTTTTATTCTTTAAATTTTATTTTAAAACAAAGTTAAAATTTCCTTTTAAACAAAAGTCAAAATTTCCTTTCCAAATTATACTTTAATTTTTTTCCTTTCAAATTTATCTCAATTTCCGTTCCTCTTTTTTTTTTTTTCCTCCTCTTTTTTTTTTTTGTTTGTTCGTTACCCTTGGCATTGGCATGCAATGGAACATAGCTTGCATTCATACCAACACCATCAAAAAGTCAAGGGGCAGACCTTATGAATATTGTACATACCTAACCAATCATAATGACAGCTAATTAACTATATTACTTGTTGGAGTAGATAATTAATATACATACACATATATATACACACACGCACACGCGCATAATACCTTCAAGAAAGAAAGAAAAATAAAATAAAATAAAATTTCATTCTACGACATAATGGTGATAAAAGTACTTTTGTATCTCCCAAGTTATTCTTGAAGTAATACGAAAATTACCACTTTTGTATGATAGTATTAACCAAAAACTAGTAACTTAAAAGGACATATATAGAATAATAAACAGTTGACATATAATAGTAATCCATGAATGAATTACTATTGCTATAATGGATGACTTGAGCTGTTAATTATTACACATTCCATTGATAGTGGAAGATATTTGCAAATCTTAGCAATTAAGTATCATAATCAACTTTACCGACATAAATTAAACAAGTCGTAGAATCAAAGGGTCGACAAAAAAAAAGTTTGGACAACATATATATATATACATAGCACTGGTACAGATTTTGAATTAAAATTAGAGATTTGATCTTGAATATGATGTGGTGATAACTAAAAAAATATTAATATTCCATATTTTAATACATATTTCACTTAATTCTTTTATTCATTTGTATTTTCTATTTTAACAAATTAAACAAATTATCGATTAAAAAACAAAGAGGAAAGAATGAATAATCTCTATCTCTAATTTGCTTTTCTCTACTAATATGTTTTTTTTAATTAAATATACAAGTATATATATATATATATATATATATATATCTTCCTCTGCGCTTTATATATATTTCAATTGGTTATCTCTTTCAAATATAACCTTAATAAAAAAATACCAAAACAAAATACAAATCTAAAAAAACTTTAAGTGAATTATGTAAATTAGAATTCTTTTCATTGAAAAAAATTGCAACTTCTGCTTTTAATTATATGATGATTTAATAGGATGGGGTTCTTATTCATGAGAAATAAGTCACTCATTTAGTTCTAATTTTAATAATTTAAATATTTAATCGAAAGAGTCTCCAAATAAATTGGAGTTATTAAGTTAAACGAGGGTTTGAATTCCGTAATCACCAATTTTGTTATTTTTCTCTCTTTCCAATATTAAGATCTTTTTCCATATTAAAAAATTACTTTTTAAAACTCACAAAACAACCAAATAAACATTCACCTAATTCAAGACACAATCACAAAATAAGAAGATTAATTCATGAAATATATCATTTTCCATATACATAAATCCTATTTTAGCAAGGTTTATTCTTCATTTATTGCCATGTGAATTCATTTTCATAAAAAAAAAAAAAAAATAGTAAAATAACAATAATTGGTTTTTCTTTGTCTATAAGGATGAGAATTTTGGTCATCTTAATCCACCAAATTCTTGCCAACCAACACATAGCACTTTCGTGACATCATTGAAAGGGACAAATGATGCGGTGTGAATATTCATAGACATTCATCATACTTACCATTATCCAAAAATGTCATATCATGTCTAATGTGCCACTAAGATATATCTTCTTCCAACAAAATCCACAAAAAGAAATAAATAAAATAAAATAAAAATCTAAACGAGAAAAAAAGAAAATTTTCATTATTACCATCCTACAAACTAAGTTACTATTGTGAGATTAATATTTGTGGAATTCACACCCACCGTGATGAAGTAAAGTCCGAGTAATATAAGGTGAAAAATAAAATTTTATTTTTGTCTTCTTTTAAAGTAAAAGACAAAAGCATCCTTGAGACTTGATTCTATTTCTCATTAATTGAATTATAAATAATAATGTTATTTTACATTAATTAAAAATGAGAGTGTGTTAATATCACCTCCTTATTATAATTCATGATAATTAGTAAACAAAATTAAGCATGGAGGATTTTAAGAGTTGGATTTAAGTGTTGGTGTTTTCATGACAATGAAAAATGGTTTTTTATATCTTTAGTAAAATTATTGTCACTTATAATTTTTGTCTATTTAAAATCACACTTAGTGACATTCAAATTATGTTATTAAACATAATTTTTAATAATGACAAACACTGAATTTAACATTTTGTAGAATCTATTCTTTTCGGATTTTTCAAAAAAAATTGTGTATTAAAAATCATTGAATACATCCTAGAGAATCTATTATTTTTAAATGGTGACAAAACTCCTTGGTTAGGACAGTAATTATTGAATTCGGACAAAACATCAATTGGTATGGGAAAAAAGGGACATCCATGCCAAGATAAACCACGATTGAGGATATTTTGGTCATTTCGATACGTTTCCTTTCGGCGATCACAACGAAGTAGTGTATATAGGACATAAAATGTCATTATCTGAGACTTATGCCCGAAAAACCGCCTTCTCCTCCCCGCGTTTCTCTCTCTCTTCTCCCTCTCTCTATTTTTCCTAATCAAATCATTGAAATAGCGGCGAGTTTCTTTCCTCTTTCTCTCTCTCTAGGGTTTTGAGAAATCCGATCGAAGTTCAGTTTGGTGGAGAAGTGAGAAATCCATTGCTGATTTTTGAGCTGTGTTCGATGCTTGACCCTCATTGCTCGATCTAGTGCTGTTTCTCAATGTGTACACTGTAAGTTTAGGGTTTCTGAATCTATCGATCTCCTATTTCTAGAATACGATACATATGTGGAAATGTGTGTGAATTTGTGTTTATGTATGATTTTTGTGCAATTTATGATATTTTTTGATTCCTTTGGTTATGTCGACATACAATGTTGCGATACATTGTACTCAACTGTGGATTATATAGAATATGTTTTAGATCGGTTGGTGGAATTGTGTGAAGAATGTTTATTTGATTTGCTTTTGTGGATTTAAAACGAAGGTCTCGGAAATGTCGAAGCGCAGATTAAAATGAGCCAGGCCGAAGTTGCTAGGATGAAGCCGAAGCCACCTCCTGTTCCGCTTGCGACTCTGATCGGTCGCGAGCTCAGGAATGAGAAGGTTGAGAAGCCTACACTTAAGTACGGACAGGCTGCTCTGGCAAAGAAAGGGGAAGATTTATTTCTGATCAAACCGGATTGCCAAAGGATTCCAGGCAATCCGTCAACAGCTTTTTCAGTTTTTGCGGTAATTTCATTCTCCAATTGATTATTGCGAGTTCATTTGAGAGTTTATTCTACTTATAGTATGAACATTGGTCATACTAGGTATAAGATTTTGGAATTTGGGTTTTTTGATGGTAGATTTTTGATGGGCATAATGGTATATCGGCGGCTATATTTACGAAGGAGAACTTATTGAACAATGTTATAAGTGCAATTCCCCAAGGAATTGGTAGGGAGGAGTGGCTTCAAGCCCTTCCCCGGGCATTAGTTGCGGGTTTTGTGAAAACTGACATAGAATTTCAGCAGAAAGGCATGCACCCACCTCTCTCTTTCAGTCTCTCTAGCCCTTTCTCTCTAGCTTATCATGCTTGCTCTTTTTGCATTTTTTTTCTACTAAGCTAATCTTTGCACTTTGATATTAATGACAGGAGAGACATCTGGGACGACAGTTACATTTGTTGTGATCGATGGGTGGACTGTGACAGTTGCATCTGTTGGGGATTCTCGATGCATATTAGATACGCAGGGGGGTGTGGTTTCTCTGTTAACAGTTGATCACAGGCTAGAAGAGAATGCAGAAGAGAGGGAGCGTGTCACTGCAAGTGGGGGTGAAGTAGGAAGGCTCAATGTCTTTGGGGGCAATGAGGTGAAATAAATTTGAATTTGCATTTTAGACTGCCCGAGAACAATCTTCTTATACTCTCTGATGGTCCTGAACAAGGACCACAGGGCTGTTAAATAAACTGAATTTGTTAATTTCTGGTAATTGTAGAGTTTAAAGCTTTCCTTCTTTTTGGCCAAACTTGTTTGGTTCATAGGTTGGTCCTCTCCGCTGCTGGCCTGGTGGGTTGTGCCTTTCTAGGTCAATCGGTGACACAGATGTGGGGGAATTCATAGTCCCAATACCACATGTTAAGCAAGTGAAGGTAGGTAGAGTTTTTCATATTGATGTTGGCTTTTCTTTGCTTTATGGTAATAATTCTCAAAACAATTTTTGTTGGTTTAGCTATCAAATGGTGGGGGAAGACTTATAATTGCTTCTGATGGTATATGGGATGCTCTATCTTCTGATACGGCTGCACAATCTTGCCGGGGTTTGCCAGCCGAACTAGCTGCAAAGCTGGTTGTTAAGGTGATATCAAACACAAGCTCTCTTCTTAACCAGCTTGAGGATCTGACTTTTGTAGTTTTTAATTCTCGTTTGTTCGGCTGTTTAGGAAGCTCTCAGGTCAAGAGGCCTGAAGGATGATACAACCTGCCTAGTTGTTGATATTATTCCATTTGATCACCCAGTTTTGCCACCAACACCTAGGAAGAAACCACCTCTGTTCAGTTCAATTATGTTTGGGAAGAGATCTCATAATGCTATGAACAAAGCAACAAAGCTTTCTGCTGTTGGGGTTGTGGAGGAATTGTTCGAAGAGGGTTCAGCAATGCTTGCAGAAAGGTGTGCATTCACAACTTACCTTAGTATAGTACAGCAGACACTATCAAACATTACAAGTGCGAATAATTCATATAGTTCACTGAATTTTTTTTGCCTCAATTGTTTGATTACTAGTCTTTTTTTTTTTCTTGGGTAAGTTTTGGTTACTGGTCATCTTAGGTACCATTGTGTGCATTTTTTGCTGTTCACTTATTTGTGCCAGTTTTGGATATTTTTTGGCAACTAAGTTCCGTTGATGAAAAAATTGTTTGTGTAAATAATAATTGTAGTTTCCATGTCTTTAAAGCTTTAAGGTACTTATGAAATTGTGATAGTAATTCAATCAGAATTAGTAGCTTTGAATGTTCTCATTTTCTCCCATCTTTTAATTTAGTGTTTTCACATAGCTAGAATTAGTCATCACATGTTATTGTCAGCTAAAAGTGATTTTACCGGTTGATAGACTCAACTCAATGAAATATTTTCCCAACTATATCGAATCAGTTACATCAATCCTGTTTAGTCAAAGTTAATATACATGATTTAACTTTCTACATGATTTAGTGCACTAGGACCATATGATAATCTAACTGCAAGGGGGATCCAGATTGAATATAGGGAGTGACGATATTATATTGTCATTTCGAGGTTAACTTGGATTACATTTTTTCTCTCTCGTGTCACTGGAAATCATTAAAAGACTGAAATTTTGAAGGGATAACCTAGTTTCGTGATATTACCTAGTTTCGTGATATTACCACAGTAACTGGTAGTAATCATATTATCTATGTCATTTTAAGCGTAAATTAGATAAATTTTTTCTTTCTTTAATTTTTTCGGTATGTGTGTGTTTGGGAAACCTTAGTATATAAAACTCTTGAAAGGACGATGTCATAGCACTAGTTTTGTGATATATATATATATATATATATATAAGAAGTAATGTTTCATTAAAGGAACTCAAGAGGGGAGTGCTCCCAAGGAGGAATAGATAAGGCCAAGAGGGCCAATTATCCTCTCAAGCTATTTACAAAATCAACAAATTCCTCCGAAGATTTACAAATTCGTCCATTAATCCAAAAGAAAAAGGAACACAATATGGTGTATTTGAGGGACAAAGTAGGAGTTTCCTCCACATCAAAAGATCTTGTATTTCTTTCATGCCACATACCTCACCATAAACAAAGGGGTGTGGCCCTCCAAGAATGTCCAACTCGGCTCCCCACCATACAACCTCTCCAAGCTTTGTTCATATCCACCCGAAAGCACCCAATGAACTCCAAAAATCGCCAATAACACATTCCAGGCATCCTTGGTCACTGGATAGTGCAAAAGGAGGTGGTTCACCTACTCCTCATCCTTCTTGCACACACAACAGCAGTTTACAACGATCTGCCTTGTCAGATCATCAATTGTCAAATGATTTCAAAATTTCAATTCACCAAAGTTTTAGGTTTTCTCTCAACTTTTAATATTGCATTCAAGATGTGTGAAAAACCGGTGAAATAGTGTATGCCAGTTCTTTTATTCCTTATTTACCTAGAAAACTTTTCATTTATTCTGAGAAAACCTTAACTATGCTTTTATAGAGCCTTCTAAAACAAATTAGTTGGTGTAAATTCTTTTTATGTAAACTTTTGTACAAGATCAAAGTGATTGTAGTAACTTTGTCTTGATTACTCCACTGGCATGAAACTCTTATAACATCTTCCATCATGATATCTCAACGATACTCAAAAACTGGTGAAACCTCAAGAGTAGGAGCTTAGTCTTGAAATTTTATCTACTAAATTCAACCGATCCAGGCCTACCGGTAAAGATGACAAAAATTCTATCCTCTTGTCAGTACAACGTAGATTATATTTGTCAATGGAGCAGAATCATTTATACTCAGCCTTATTAATTCATCTTGGATTCATTAAAGATAATGACCTTTGATGTCAATGGGGATACCAGGAATCGGTTCTTAAAATAGACAGTTTACGATGGACTGATGCTGTTATGTAGCCTTTGTTGACAAGGAGATAGTTGAATGATACAAAAAGTAGTCCCTCATCCTAACTATGTGGGGGTAATTAACAAGGTTTAATATTTTTTGGATTTGGGGAAGCTTTGAAAGTTTTTATGTTCATCACACTGATGAAAGATGCAGCACGTAGAATTGTGTTTGAAGATGTTGTATCAATGTCATCTGTATTCTGAGAGCAGTGGGTCGAAACCTAAAGACAATGAAAATTCAAAATGTTTTTATTTATTTAGTCACAGAAATCAAATGTCAAATTCTTATATTGAATACATTTTTATCAAATGACAAATACTTGTATTGAATGCAGTTGTATTCCAATCCTCTGGGTTGGGGAATTTTATTTCAAAAATGTTTTGACTATTCCTTGTGAAAATAATGGGGACGTTCCCTCCATTATCAGTTAGTAGTTCTTTATTAGAGATGAAACTCGCGCACAATTGCTATAGAAAATTGAGAAATTCTTTCAGCTGTTATTATTATTATTATGTCAGGATTTGATTGGCCCTTTAAGTACACATTTGCTTCCAATTGTCCTGTTCTCATATTGCCTTGGATTTGTAATTATTTGTTATGCCAATTAAAATCGACTTTGTGATAAGTTGACCTAGATGATGCAACTCTGTAGCCCAATGAGAAAATGAACTTTTGAATTCTCTGTCTCTCTCTTCTTTTGCTGTTGCCCCAAGCTTCACTTCATACTTTGTAAAACTGCAGGCTGGGTAAGGATATTCCTTTGAACTCAAACACTGGGATTTTCAGATGCGCAGTTTGCCAAGTGGATCAACCACCAAGTGATGGTTTATCTGTTAACTCTGGGCCCTTTTTCTCACCTGCATCAAATCCATGGGAAGGCCCCTTCCTGTGCACAACCTGCCGTAAAAAGAAAGATGCTATGGAAGGAAAGAGATCGAATACACCTGCTGCATTGACTGCATAATCTGGTAACATGGTAAATATTACTATATTTTTTTCTGGCAGTGTGAGCATGCTGGTTTTGTTTGCGGTGGTTATTGTTCAGGTGTGTGTAAGAAACGAAGTAGGGATATGGAGAGTTGTAGGTGTTTTGGATATTGGTGCAAGTTTTTGTTAATTCTGGTTTATGCTCGGCTGTTGGACTGACTGACAAAGAACGGACATGTTGTCTGATACATATGATTGTGGTAGTTTGATTCCTAACAGCTTGAATATGTAAGTAGAAATGTTGATTGAAAAATGATGGGTTTGCAGTATTATCTTTCTATATTTAGTTCAAGATTGCTGCTGCTGCTGCTTGCATTTGGTTTGTTTATCCTTATTTTCTCCCACCCTAAATTGTTAAAAAGGCAAGTACATTGAACAGGCACAAGATTGTCACAAGTTTTCACTTGTTAATTAAGTAGGACTGACATGGTTTGTTATGGTTTTTTATGGTGTTTTTTAGTAATTGTTGTATTATTTTCTGTCGTATACGAAGTAAAATAATTAAGCATTGTAATCATACTACATGACGCTTTTTCTTGGTGGATTTATATTATATGATCGTACTGAATATCTAAGGATCTTTCATTTCGCCATGTTATCATCATCTTCGTGTTGAACTTGGTTTAGCAATCGGTACCATTTGTATACCTAATAACCTTCTTTCTTTTGTACCTATATTCAACTTTATTATTATTATTATTTTCTTTCCTGGATATATATAGCTACACTTCATTCTTTACTCTAATTTTTTTTTTGGGTTCAATTGTCTTGTATATATATATGTTCATTTTTTTATTGGGTTTTATGTAATTTAATTGAAATATTATTATGAGATTGAGTTTTAATTAAAGTAATATTATAAAATTTGAGTTTTAGTTAATATGTAAAATTTTCTAATCTATTCACTATATGGTTAAGTATTATATATATATATGTGTGTGTGTGTGTGTGAACAAAGAAAAGTAAAGAATTGAGAAAAAGAAAATTGAGAAAAACAGTGAGAAACCATTCTCGATGAGCATAAATAAAATGTATAAGTACAATAGAATTAATTACAACTTTTATAATTAAATTTTCAACCAATTAAAGGTGGAACCGTGTCACTTATGTGACTGTGAATGATACTCTCTTTGGTGGTTAAATTAGAAAGAAAAAATAATAAATAATAATAAATGTGATTAAATTAATAAGTTGATTAATCATGTTTATTGGTAATTGAAAGAGTTTTAGAATTAATACCGGAGATTCGGCTTATAACTTCGCATTAAATCTGAATTCTTTTACATGTGTTCTTTCTACTAAGGCCACGTGTATAAGTTGTTTATGTGTATGTTTGGATTCACCAGTGTTCCAAGGATGATATGGAGTAAATGTTCTACCGAACTGGTTTCGATAAACCCATCTCATTTCAACAGGCCTGTACCAGTGGCGTAGCAAGGAAGAATTTCCTTCTATGGGGCAATCTTCAATGGCAATAATATATATATATATATATATAATTTGAATCAAAACAATATATATAAAAATTATAATATTGATTCATTATATTTCTATTTAGTACATTTCAAACGATTTTTTTTCAAAATTGAGTTCATTCAATTAAATATACTTAAAAAAAATCTTATTCAATGAATCAAGAATAAAATATGAAAAAAAAAAAATAATAACACAGTTACTTCAGGTTTTTAATATATCACACATGTAAAAAAAATAAAAATAAAAATTCATAATAGGAGTGAATATGTTATTTCATTGATTTGGGTTGCAAATAAAAACAAATTCTAAGTCATATTTAAAGAATAATAATTAGTAACATAATTACACAAACTAAATTTTGAAAGAATAACAACCCCTAAAATAATTTTGATAGTAATAATTAATAATTTTTTTAATTAAAATTATAATATCAAATAATAATCAAATTATATATATCAAATTTTAGAGGGAGCAATTATACAAATATAAAAATATTTCCATATAAAATTTAAAAACATTAAAAGTTAAGTTGGGGCAGTTGACCCCACTTGTCCCTCTATGACTACGCCAAACAACGTAGGTTTCACAAGTTTTTGGGAATCCTCTTCTGTTCCAAATTTTAATAAACCTACTAATATATAAACATTACAAAAAGAAAATGTTAAAGTATATAATTTGCATCCATTTTAAAATTATATACTTACAAAATTTTGAATTTCCCCTCAACATTTTTCGTTAAAGGTTGCTCCCTCTCCCTCTCACATAAAGTTCTAATTCTGTTCCTGGTATATGCAACAAAGTAGGATTTTTTTGGGACCCTTTGTTTTTTTTTTTTTTTTTTTTTTTTTTTTTTTTTTTTTTGGGACTTTGGCTTATTTAAAATTGTGAGATTTAATAATATTAATTCATATTATAATTTAGAAAGAACTCAATATCTTAAATTTTTATTATTTTGTTTCTTAAAAAAGAGAGTCAATTATTCTAATTTTTTACTTTAAAGGAAGCGTGTTAAAATTGGATTATTTTCTATAATACTATAAATCATTTAATTTTACAGAAAAAAAAACCGTATATCCGTGTAAAAGTTTCGAGTGGGACTAATGTTATACCCACTCAAGTCCCAAATCACTTTGTTTATGGAAATACTTACTTACGACATGTTTGGTATGCATTTTGTTAGTCAATTGATTTTGTCCATTATTTGATGTAAAAACAGAGGTAGTAGGAAAAGGTGAAAGAGAGGGGTACATAGAAATGTCTTCTTAAACATCAAACAACCTTTTAGTAAGACAAGCCAAAGTTAAATGGGATAATAATGTCTTTTTATAAGTAAAAATTGGTTTTACACAACTGAAAATTAATTTTTAGAATGTGAGTAAAAAATACACCAAAAATTTGTAATGTGAGTGATAATAATTTTCAAAAAGTTTATTAATGTGATAATTGACCAAACTTAAAAAGTATCGATAAAATTAATTTAATTTATTAACAACCATCATAGTTATTTATCGGAAAAAAAAAATAAAAATCAAGTTTATATTGGTGGCCTCCAAAACATAATGGACATACATCAATTTGTTTGCATAAAAATTGAACACCATGCGGTCCATGTCCAAATATAGATTTACACAGTGGCTTGGCATGTAGCGAAACATATATTAGAGTGAAATATGGGGGGTTAAAAGTCTCTTTCAGTTTAGTGCGACCCAATAAGTTGTTAGTCTATTCATTCTTCTTCCCTGCTATAAGTCCTGACTCTCTATCTTCGTTTGTGCTCACTCTGCTAGCTGTATCACCCTATTCTCAATCCTATGACTAGCAAATAGTGGGCCACATGAGTCAAAACTATTTAACTGTGACCCGTGCATTACCCAATTTTGGGTAAAGTGTCAAAAAAAACCCTCTGAATTATTGACTATTTGCAACACATTTCTTTAACTAAACAAAAAAAAAAAAAAACTATGAATTTAGTGTAATTAAAGACAACCCAGCAAGAGACTTGATCGAAAAAATGAAAAGACAAAAGTACCCTGACAAAACAGAGGAGCCCAAGTGGGTCTGACAAAAAAAAAATAAATAAAATAAGAAAAGAAAAATCCAAAATTTTTAGAATTAAACCCACAAATTTACCCAAAATGGAATGAATAACTGCTTCTAGACTTTGTGGTCCGTATTTGAGTTTTTGGAATTTTTGTTTTTCGTTTTTCAATGCATATGTGTCCTTTTAATTAGGGCGTAGCCACGTCACTTAAACAATAATTCAAAATACGAATATTAAATTGCATTCATGATGCTAATTCTTTTTGAAAAGTTAAGACTAATTACAAAACTATAACATTTATTTTGTTTTGACTTTTCAATTATATTAATTTGGAAAATACAAACAAAAATGATGGGCTAATAAGGATGTAACACTTGGTACCTTAATCTCATTAAGAAATAACAAATATTGACAGCTTATTTAGTTATAATTTTTACTGCTAATTTACTTTTAAACTCTCTTTGTACCACACATTTTAAAATACAAACAAAAATGATGGACTAATAAGGATGTAACACTTGGTACCTTAATCTCATTAAGAAATAACAAATATTTACAGCTAATTTAGTTATAATTTTTACTGCTAATTTACTTTTAAACTCTCTTTGTACCACACATTAAGTGTTCCATCCTTAACTTTATAACTTTTTAACATCTTTAGTATTATACTCTCTTTGTACCACATTTAATTTTTGGGGTTAGCTGGACCCTTGTTTCGAGGTAGAAAAAAAAAAGAAAAAAAAAAAAAGAAAGAGAAAACAAATAAGGAAGAAAATCAGAGTAGTAATATGGAAATTACATATTTATTTTAAAGCAGAAATTTTTTTCTTATTTGTTTTAAAGCAGTAAACCATCACTTCACTTCCACCACCTTCTATACCATCGCTCCTTTCCATCACTCCCAACTCTGCTGTTGCCTTCCACCACCTCCGTCACTGTCGCCACCGCTTTCCACCACCAACATGGCTGGTAGTTTACTTTGTTTCATTTTGTTTCTTGCCATTCCCATTTCCATTTCAGGGTTTAATTTGATGTCAAAAAGGATGGGAGTGGAGACTATCGCAGCATCTCAAAAGCCGTTTCTGCAATACCTAATTCAGCTTCGGCCACATACATCATTCACATCAAGCGGGGAATTTACAACGAAGCAGTAGATGTGAGAATGTATAAGAACAGTATTTGATCACTATCCCACTGGTATTGGGACAGACGAATCGGCCACCGTCAGTATTTGATCACTATCCCATCTCTCTTTCTTTATAAATGTGTGCGCCATTGATCCACGAATCAGATATTAAATTGATAAGATCATATACTGCACTATTTTTTTTTTTTTTTTTTGTATTTTTTTTTTGGGTAATTCGGGTATCCGGGAATGCACGAATCCTTAGGACCCTCAACAAGCTGAGACTAGTCACCAAGAACACCTATCGGGGACTCGAACTCCAAACCTAAGGCTTATGAAGCACCTCATGACGTGTGTATATTGTGTACATGCAGATACAGAAGCAAGACGTGTGTCTATTAATGTGTACATGCAGATATAGAAGCACAACATTTTGTTGCAAAAGACATCAGCTTTGTGAATTCCGCCGGAGTCAATGCCGGACAGGCAGTTGCTGTGAGAAGTGTAGGCTTAAATCATGCATTCTATAGGTGTAGTTTCAAAGGATACCAGGACACTTTGTTTATGATTTCCGGCAGGAAATTTTTCTACAAATGCAACATCTTTGGAACCCTAGACTTCATATTTGGTGACGCAGGCATCATGTTCCAGAATTGCAACATATACGGGAGAAATCCAGAGAATGAAGGATTGCCCATTATTGTTACAGCTGAATCAAGGGGTATAGCGAACAGTGAATTTTCGACATGCACTCTGTGCACTTATCGTCGTTCTTATACTGTAATTAGATATGGGTCCCACTCAATTGACACTTAGCTTGATTCAGTTAGAGAAATAGGTTATTTGTTTTGCTATTTCTTGAATAATTTTAAGCCTTGATTCCCTTAATGTCATGTGCTGAACATTTGGTTCCTTGTTGATTCAATTTTGTTTCAATTCGTCATCCTCCATCACAAATATAAGCTTCTTCTTGTTGCTGAATTTCTTTTCTTTTTTTTCCTGAATGGGATTTTTGTTTTATATATAAATCAGAATAGTACAATTACAAAACATGGAGGACATCCTCCGGTACAAAGCAAGTAATGGACTATGTCATTTTCAAACCAGCAAAGGAAATCCAAGCTAGACTAGAGTGAACCAGAAGAAACAAAAACAAAATAAACCAGAACTAAAAAATCCTGCTCTAAAATATTTTGATCTTGAAGTCCATTAAAGCTTGCATCTCTGCAACAATCTCCCTCAAACCAGAAACATCCACAGCATTGAAAATATCTGAGAAAAACTTCAGCAACAGAGTAATTCAAAGGCCTGCTCAAACATCAATCTTGAAATCCGATGAGACCAGCCCATTGTTATTAACCAAACTCCAATTCCAATTGAAACCAGAACTTTCCAGCTCTTCTCTCCTCTGCATCCAGACTCTTGCTTAGATTTTTTTCAAGCTCCATCTGTTCAGGTAAACACAAATCTGTATTTTTCTGTAGCAAGTTTTTGCTTATGGATTTTGTTTTTTGGATGAGTTTGGTTGTAGATTTGATTATGGATTTTGTTGGTTGGGTGATTTTTGTTGTGAATTTGATTTTTAGTTTAGTGATTTGGGTTTTCGATCAGTTTAGGGTTTAGAGATTTGTGGTCTTTAGAATACTGAACCTTCTTTTTCTTTGTAGAAAGTGTTGGTACATCTTCTTCTTTAGTGCAATCAAAGCCCAATTTAACAAATATCACAAAATAAGTCCAAAATATCTCCTATTCCCTGCTCTATCCTCGTATCTAATAGGCTGTATCCATCCGAATGTTGGTGGACTTCTCTTTCTCTATCCAACCGAATGTTAATGGGCTTAAATTAATGGAGATTTTAAATACAGCATTGTGCAAATTTTGTATGAAACGAGGTAAAGAATGATGGAACTGCTTTCAGAGACTGAAACCAAAACCTGCAAGCGAAATAACAAACCATGCCAGTCAGTACATTCCCAGATAGCTAATGCTGCATAATGAACCTAATCGAGTGAAGAAATCATATAAACATGGCTATGCATAAGTAATAGTTTTATACGTTTTAAAGCAACCAACCCATTCATGGTCATAATACCTTGTAAAGTGACTGTAAGAAAAGTTTCTCATCAAAACACCAACTGCTCATGCGCTTGAGGGGAGCTAAAAACCAAAAACAAGTACCAACGATCAGTAAGAACAAAATCTAAATAAATTATCCTCCATTTAAAAATAACTGCTCAAGACCTATCCGCATGCAACACTGTATCAAGTCTTGCAGTAGATGAAATTTTCAAAAAACAAGAAAATAAAAAATCATATAAATTCTCATAAAATTGAACAGAAGAATTTGAATATTGAATTACACAAATCTCGGGCTCACTAGTCGAAGGGAATCCAGAGGTGTGACTTGTGCAAATCTCAAAGTTATGGACAATTTTACTCATATTGAGTTGGAAGAGCTGAATCCCAAGGCCAGAGGTTGGAGCAAGTTAAATTATTAGTTAACCATCTGTACAAAATGTTAAAAAGAATA
Source organism: Cornus florida (assembly GCF_030987335.1). Taxonomy (NCBI): domain Eukaryota; kingdom Viridiplantae; phylum Streptophyta; class Magnoliopsida; order Cornales; family Cornaceae; genus Cornus; species Cornus florida. Next base: position 31,485,412 of record NW_026775572.1, read on the forward strand.
TAACAAGAAAGAAAAACTTCAGATGAAAAATGAATTAGTTGAAGAAAACAACAAAAATCCCAAAGGGTACTCGTGGCAAATTGTGCCTTGACCATGCGTTTGGATTTAAAGTCATTGATAATACACACTTCATAAAGGGTACTAGATATAACTGTAACATTAGATATTAATCAGGCTTAGTTAGCTTAGAAAGTTTCACATGATATTATCCTAGATAGAATCCAGTAAATATAATATCCAAGAGTCCAACCCCATAAATGTGTCCTAGCAGGCAGGGGTAGAAAGGACAGTAATGGCTTTTCTACTCCTCCGACCTGGCATTCTCTAGAAGAAACAAAATTTAGGCAGGTCTCAAACATACTTGAACATTTTTTCACTGAAAAGTTGCTTGAAGATAAACAATTATGCACAGAAGAAAAACTTTCGTATATTAGCAGATTATTTTTATCTAATCATAACCAATTGAATGCTGAGGTAGTGCTTCAAGGATGTGATTTGAAAATAAATAAATAAATTGCAAACATATTGAAAGTTATCAATGTTTAAAAAATTATAAAATGCACAGCCAAGTGTTTCTTCATGTTTTTCATAAAGTATATCAAAACAAAAATTCTAAATTACAACCTAGGGTGTTGCTTTTATTGTGATCACTTGTCAATGACTTAACTATGTAAAGGCTTAATCTTCTTTGCAAAACTAGTGTTTTTCTTTTTAATTTATTCTAACAAGAAAATGGTAGTAATATGCATATCATACAAAGTATTTTTCTTTTTAATTTATACCTATATATATATATATTTTGTAGTGTACATATCTGAGTTAATTCAACACACACACAATTATACACATATATTTCCATGTTCCTTGTTGTAAACTGTATGTGTATCCTATTTTTCAAAAATGAAAAATAAAAATTATCTCACTTTATTTGTGGCTTATCGTGTCCACTCTTGTCTCCATGATCATGCTTCATCCTTGGATGCTATGAATGAGATGTTTCATATTGAGAGAGTACTACAAATTCCATACATAGATTCAAATAGAAATAATCACTAGCTATCAATTAAATTGTTACTCAAAATCTTGGATTGAATAAAATTTGGGATAACACCTAGTTTCTGCTGTGTTTTTACCTTAGGCAGAATTCAAATCATTTTTATGCGTCATGTTAACTGGATTAATATAACAAATATTACAAAACTATTTTCAAAAATTCATACAACCAAGTAGTTTTATGAGTTTTTATTTTCCGGAAACTGTTTTGTAAATTCTCTTAACCAAGCAGGTTTGAAATCTGAAAAAATTGAAAGCTGTTCTCTGAAAACTATTTTTGAGAACTGTTCTTGAGAACTATTCTCTGAAATGCAATCCAAGCAAGGCCTTTATTTTCAGCTCATTTTTTGACTGCTATTTACCTTCTAAAAACTGATTTTATTGGCAAAGCTTATGTTGCTGGGAATTTCAGTTTCACATTACCCTTTGAGTCTAGTTTCTAAATCATTTTTGTTTGCTCTGTTTCGATTTAAAATGAATTTTCTACGAATTTTTAACTAATTGCAGCGCAGATTTTGTTTTGTAGATGATTGTGATGTGTTTTTAAGTTGATAATTATGGGAGTAGCGCAGTGGGATTTGGTTTGTGGTTATTTGGGTTGAGGTATTGGTCTGATTTTATTTGGATAGTTTTTCCTAATCATGTTTTGTGATTGCCCCTAATTTCAGGTCGTTACACACATGTAGGCTGTAGAGATCAGTAGAGCAAAAGACAAACACTCCTCCTTGATACGAACACTCCTCTCCTTGATCCTCCATTTGCTCAATAAAACTCTATTGCTGGTGGAGCATACTTTCATCAAGCTTTATCAATCTTCAAAATGACTCTTTTACTTTGTTTCTTTTGGTTTCTTGCCATTCCAATTTTTGCTTCAAGTGATAACACCACAATTGTGGTGTCAAAGGATGGGAGTGGGAACTATAGCACCATCTCAGAAGCTGTTTCTGCAATACCCAATTCTAGTTCAATCACATACACCATTTACATCAAGCGAGGAATTTACAATGAAGAAGTACTTGTGGGTAAGGAGAAGAAAAGTGTCGTGTTCTTGGGAGATGGAATTGGCCAAACAATAATACAATTCAGCAAAAGCAATTCCTCAGGTTACAGGACATCCAAATCGGCCACTGTCGGTAAGTTACCAAATCCTCCCATCCATCTTTTTACATTGTCATTTTAAGACCATACATGTAGCTTCTACCCTCTCCATTGAATGGCTACCAGTACTTGTAATAAATTGCTCAAGACATAGGTTGTTATACATAACTTTTATCCTCTCCGTTAAATGGCCATCAGTGCTTCATTTTCTAATGCAAATTGTAGGTAAAGAATGTGAGGAAGTAACAGAGGAATATGGTATCGGTTTTGTTACTACTAAATGCGGGTTGGATTAATTTTTTTTAGGAATTATCCAAAAAACTTAATGGTTTCTAGATCTTAAAATATTTCTGAGGGTAATTAAAAGATACACACTAGTGACCATCAGTCTTCCAAGTAAATAAGTTGTCCTTAAGAGAAATTTACAGACAAATTTCAATTTAAATGTTGCTTTTCAAATGTTAAGTTCATGTTTTTAGTTACTACTCTTTATTCATACATATATATATATTGCTTCTTATTTTATCCCATTTAGATAACTATTCCCTGATGAAAACAATATATGAATAATCAGAATTATATTCGTGGTCCATGTCTTAATTTCGCTAGAAGACTGTCACAATAGCTACCACTAAAGCAACAATTTATTCACAAAGAAGTAGACCAACCATAGTTTGTGTATGACAAATAGAATCTGTAAGGTGAGGTGCTTGATTGAGCTGTTTTTTCATACTTTCTCCCATGTATCTGCAGCTAGTATTCATCCAAAAAGCATTAAAATAATTTGTTGCCCAGGGCAAAAGCAAAACCTTACAGCTACACACTGCAAAAAAAATACTATGTCCAATATAACAAAATACAAAGTCCAGTAGAGGAAGAGACGTCTCGCGATTTTGGATTACTCTTTGAAATTCTAATAACTATATACAATGGAATTCTTTAAATTTTCAGTTGTAATTAGGGTAAGAGAATCATCTGAGCTAGCAGGAGGCTCTCTATGATTTTCAATATGACAATAGCTTTATCTGGGTGCTGATACTGAGTGACATAGTGCAAATTTGTTGAGGAGGGAAAATTTAGCAAAGACAACAGAGATGTTTAGCTACCTTACATAATATTGTGATATTGCATTTGATCTAAAAGAAATGTGATTAATTGATAAAATGTTTCACTTCCTTATTAGACTCAGTGCACTGTAGAATCAAAAGTCATCTAACACTGTGTATATTGTTTAAACGCAGATATAAAAGCAGTATATTTTGTAGCAAAACACATCAGCTTTGTGAATTCTGCCGGAGTCAATGCCAGACAAGCAGTTGCTATTTTCAGTGGAGGCCTCAATGATGCATACTACAGGTGTTCCTTCGAAGGATATCAGGACACCTTGTATATCAAAAATGGCAGAAATTTTTTCTATGAATGCAACATATATGGAACCGTAGACTTCATATTTGGTGACGCAGCCATCATATTTCAGAACTGCAACATGTATGGAAGAAATCCCGGCAATAAAGGAAAGCCAATTGTTGTAACAGCTGATTCGCGGGAGAAAGTGACGGTAAACACTGGAATAGTAATTCAGAATTGTACCATTACAGCGGCACCAGATTTTGGACCATCGAATTCTTCCAGAGCATTCCTTGGACGCCCATGGAGAGAGTATGCAAGAACGGTGGTGATGGAGTCTTTCCTAGGGGATATCATAAAACCTGCAGGCTGGTCACCGTGGGATAACAGCTCCAGATTGGATCATTTGTCCTATATTGAATACAACAACAGGGGTCCGGGAGCTGCAACCAGTGGCCGGGTAAAATGGCCAGGTTTACAAATTACAACCAACTCTACCCAAATCCTACAATTTACTGCTAAAAACTTCATCAATGCTGGTGATTGGTTACCTTCAATTGGAATACCATTCATTCCGGGACTTATTGGAGGTTAAAACTAATGTAATTAAAATTATATGAATAATAAATGATGTGGATAGAAAGGAAAACTGAATTGTCCTACCAAATGTAACTGACTGACTGGTTTGAGGCTCTGTTAGTTGCAACTGGTTTTTTTAACTTTGCTATGTTTTCTGTAACTGTTTTCAAATCTTTGGTCTGTTTCTTGCGACTGGTTTTTTAACTTTACTCTGTTCATGCCTTCACTCGATTAGATTGATGATATCATACTTACCAATACCTAGGTATACCTGTTTTAATTTTGCTAGATGCAAAGTAGATAGTTAGAGTACGAGTAGAACTAGCTATATTCACTTGTTTCTTAGACTAGCTAATATTAGGTTCCATTTAGAGGAGAATTAGGTGTGACTAAGATGTGTGACGCAAATCAAGTAGTATTATGTGTAAATTTGTACTTTAATTAGACTTACGTAACTTTGATTGATAATTACAAATACATGAACGTTTGTAAAGTAATATATCTTGTTTTGATTAATGTGTAATTAATTGTACTTATACATAATTATGTTATGATCTTTGTACTTGTGTGCTCATTATTGATCAAAGTTTAAGTCTAGGATAACAATTGGCATCAATTAGGAGAGTTTAGGAATTACCAGGATTGATGATCTTAGTTAATCAATTGGTTGTGTGATTGTTTGCTTTTAGGTGTTTTTGTGTGAATTTTGATGATTACATGTGTGTGTTGTTGATTGGGTTTAATTTTAGGAGAATTAGTAAGGAACATAGGCTAACAATTGGAATTTTAAAATGGCTTAAGATGTCTGCCTCTTCAGCAAATTGCAAGACACTGAGAGCAGGTTTCTGGAATTCTATCCACTAGACGTCTACTCTAGTAATAATTTCAAAATAAAATTTTGACTCCAGAGAGTTAAATTCTTCACCATATAATTTTTTATTCAAATCTTCACTACTAAGATTTAAAGAGATAGGACTAGACACTAGAAGGAGATGAATTAATTATTCCTTTAAAGGAATAAGATTAATTGATTCTATAAACGTTTGGACTTAGACCATTTATTAATTCACATTTAGACCGAGAATTGGATCATCAAACTATGTAATATGAATTTACATTATTACATATCATGGATTTTAGCCTTTTACCATTTGGTATCATATACTTAGGCCTTTAAAATTTTATTATTGCCTTTGCATAAGATTACATGAACATGACTTAGTAACAAGCTAAGTTATTTATTGTGAATCGAAAGAGAAGTAAAATCAAAGACCAATGCTTAGTTGCTAAATTCATTAGTGCTAAATGTATTCCATTTTATGTAGTATATATTATATCATGTAGCTTATGATCAACAACAACAACCACAAAACCTTTTCCCAATTATTTGGGGTTGGCTACATGAATCCCATGTTTCCATTCCGCTCTATTTAAGGCCATAGTCTCAGTCAATTCACATGTTATCATACCTTTCTTTACTAACTCTACCCAAGTTAACTTTGGAATTGGTAGTTTATGAACACTTAGTAAATTGGAGAGGTCGTTTACTGTTACTAGGTATTGGTGATTCTGCATTTGTGTTATGACTGACATTTTTTTTTTTTTTTTTTTTTTTTGTGGTAAATGTGGTGATTTCCATTAATATAAATAAACATTCAGTACAATTATATGGATAATCTGCATTGTCTTCACCTTATGCCCTTTAAATGTTGCATTTGCATGTGCATTTTTATTAGTCAAATATATTTTGTCATTAAGAGGTTAATAAACGCAATTTTAGCTTAGCTAAATATATTAGAACACCTTATGCCCTTGCATTTGCATGTGCTTTTTCATTAGTCAAATATATTTTGTCATTAAGAGGTTAATAAACGCAATTTTAGCTTAGCTAAATATATTAGAACACTAAGTTATTGAATAAAGGAATTTTAGCAAACTTGTATATAACTACTCGCTAAGGCATTGTGTTCAAACTTGTATATCTCTACTCACTAAGGCATTGTGTTCAAACTTGATAATCTAAATTTCACAGTCTAGTTGTATTTATTAGATTATACTAGAGAGTATTAATTCTCAAGTTTTTGCATAAATCTCTCAATAGGTTTATAGTTGAACATGAAACTTTTAATTGGTAAATTTCCTATAGTTTGCCTAAAGACTCAATCCACCCCCTCTTCAGTCATTGTTTGGGCAATAGTGATATTCTAATCTGATTCTTACTTTTCATTGTGACATATAACTCTTTTTCATATAAGGTTCTTGGCAACTCTAATGGTAGTGACAGGAGGGGTGTTGAATTTGGAGTAGCACCACACGCACCATAAAGAATACGAATTTAAATAGTTTCAGAAGAACCAAACCCGCTACTCAACAGAGGATGAAAGGAGTTACGCTCTTATGGGGTTCTGCCCATATAAAGTTGATGTAACTAAAATCTAGAGGTGCAATGTCTATAATTGAATAGCTTTATAAAAATGAACCTTAAGAAAACATAAAAATCAAACAGACTTGACATCTGAGATTGAAATTGTTGAAGGATTTGACATATGAAATTGAAATCGTTGAAGGATTTAAAAGTTGAAGTTACACCCTCTCCAATAGCTTAAGCTTTTAGAGTAGACGGTTGAACATGGTATCAGGCATAGACGGTTGTTATCATGGTATCAGAGCAGGAATAGACGATTCAAACCTCACCGTCACCCTGATAATTAAAATTGAAACACGTGTTGGACCAAAAGAAATCCATACGTGAGGGAGCATGTTGAGAATAAATCATTAAAGAGGCTTTCCATGTTAAACCACCTAGTTCATGCACCTCATCATGTATGCAGATGCTGGTACACACACAAACACAAATGGACATGCACACATGTGCATGCACTCGCACACAGAGACACATCTGCACTCAACCACACATGCATTTGGATTAAAGAAATCATTTCATCATAAAGCATGAAAATAAAGGGAAAATGATCAACTAGCTGAGTTGTGTTATTAGACACACAATTAAGACAAATATTTATTGATTCAAATAATCGGCTAGATCAAATTATTATGAAAATAGGATTTCAAGCACAATAAAGATTTTATATGGCATAAAATAGCATGTAAATAGGACTTATCATAAAAAAAAAAAAATAGCATGTAAATAGGATTTGCGAAATGAAATTCACATGCCTTGCACATAAAACATGAAAATCATCAAAGGGGAAAAAAAAAAGGAAGTTTATATGGCATTGTAACAATATAGAATAGACAAACCGAAGAGTCAAATAATGTTGAAAAAGAGATATTCGGTTTTAATAAGACCAGATTTTAGGGGATATGATAGGTGTGTAATCAATGACTAAGATTAGGAATTTTTGTTAGTGTACAGCCTGTAATTACAGCCTATAACTTGCTGTTACAGCCTGTAGTCAGCTTGTAGTTTCCTTTTGTTAGCCCCTTGTATTTCCTATTTAACTAAAGCATTGTAAACCATTCAAAGTACGGCAATATACAGATTCTTTTCAATCTTGAAATCGCCTATTTGGTATCAGAGCATCTTACTGATTCTTCTGGAAAAAAACCCCTAGCTGTCTCTTTTTTTTCTCTCTTCCAAACAACCCTAATCACCATGTCTGACGATGTACCTGAGTCCAAGACCAAGACCTTTGAGTCCCAAGTCCAAAACTCTCAAACACACTCAGTCCAGATTACCACAATTCGGCTAAATGGTGAAAACTTCCTTCGCTGGTCCCAGTCCGTGCGGATGTACATCCGAGGTAGAGGCAAAATCGGTTACCTGACAGGAGAAAAGAAGGAACCGAAACCTGAAGATCCATCCTACTCGACCTGGGATGCAGAGAATTCGATGGTGATGACCTGGTTGGTGAATTCTATGGAGGAGGACATCAGTTCTAATTATGTGTTACCACACAGCAAAAGAACTCTGGGACAATGTCAACCAGATGTATTCAGACTTGGGAAATCAGTCTCAAGTCTATGAACTAACGCTGAAACTCGGAGAGATCCGTCAAGGAGATAACAGTGTTACAAAATATTTCAACTCTCTAAAACGTTTATGGCAGGACCTTGATTTGTTTAGCGATTATGAGTGGAAATCGCCTGAAGATTGCAACCATTACAAAAAGAAGGTGGAAGACAACCGCATCTTCAAGTTTCTCATTGGACTCATGTCGAGTTTGATGAAGTGAGAGGCAGAATAATTGGACGACAGCCCCTGCCTTTAATCGGTGAAGTCTTCTCCGAGGTTCGAAGAGAGGAAAGTCACAGGCTAGTCATGCTTGGAAAAAAGTTATCAAATGGTGCTGTTGAGACCTCTGCCCTGGTCGCATCTGAAGCGAATATTGGTAGGAAACATAATGAAAAGCCTCGTCTTTGGTGTGGCCACTGCAACAAGCCTCGAAATACCTGTGAAACTTGCTGGAAAATTCATGGTAAACAAGCGAATTGGAAGAGTAAGCAGGAAGGCAGATTCAACCAGGAAGGCAGATTCAACCGAGCCCCATCAGCTCATGAAGCCGAGGCACTTCCCTTCAGCAAAGAACAGATGGATCATCTTCTAAAATTGTTGAAATTCAATTCCTCATTTGGTACTCCTAATGCTTCTCTTGCTCAAACAGGTAACAACCCGAAGGCCTTATCTTGTTGTTCAAATTCCAGTGTTACCCCATGGATCATTGATTCAGGGGCTTCTGACCATATGACAAGTTTTTCTCATTTATTTCAAACTTATTCACCCTGTTCTGGCTCTGAAAAAATCAGAATAGCCGATGGTTCTTATTCTCCTATTGCAGGCAAAGGTTTGGTAAAACTTTCAAAAATTATTGATCTTAAGTCTGTCCTTCATGTCCCTAAGCTTGCTTGTAACCTTTTATCAGTTAGTAAATTGTCCAAAAACTCTAATTGTCGTGTTATCTTTTTTGAATCCTATTGTGAATTTCAAGACCAGAGCTTAGGGAAGATGATTAGTAGTGCTAAGATGATAGATGGTCTCTACTATTTTGAAGATGATATTTCAAGTAATAAAAAGGCTCAAGGTCTGAGTAGTTTTCATTCTATCCCTATTAGAGAACAAATAATGCTATGGCATTTTAGACTAGGGCATCCTAGTTTCCCTTATTTTAAAAGATTATTTCCTACTTTGTTTAAAGGATTGGATTGTTCATCTTTTTATTGTGAGAACTGTTCTTTATCAAAGAGTCATCGTACTACGTATTCTCCCAAATCTTACCAAACATCAAAACCATTTTATTTAATCCATAGCGATGTTTGGGGCCCTTCTAGGATCACAACTCTTTCTGGAAAAAAATGGTTTGTGACTTTTATTGATGATCATACACGTTTGTGTTGGGTGTATTTAACGAATGAAAAATCTGAGGTTGAAAAATTATTCAAAGATTTTTATATGATGATTGAAAATCAATTTCAAACAAAAATTGACATTCTTCATACTGATAACGGCACCGAATACTTTAGTGAAGTTTTAGGAAGTTTTTTAACAGAAAAAGGAATTTTTCACCAATCCACTTGTGTTGACACGCCCCAACAAAACATAGTTGCTGAAAGAAAGAATAAACATTTACTTGAAGTTTCTCGTGCCATCATGTTTTCAATGAATGTTCCTAAGTATTTGTGGGGTGAAGCCGTTTTAACAACAACATATTTGATTAACAGGATGCCTATTCGTGTTCTTAACTATTTTACACCACTTGAAAGCCTTTAAAAATCTTTTCCTGAAACTCGGATTTATTCCAACCTGGCTTTGAAAGTATTTGGGTGCACTGTCTTTGTCCATTTACCTAGTAAACTTCGGTCTAAATTGGATCCTCGGGATGAAAAATGTGTATTTGTTGGGTATGCCCCGAATAAAAAGGGGTACAAATGCTTCAATCCGAAAACAAAAAAATGTTTATCAGTATGGATGTCTTTTTTCTAGAAAATCATCCTTATTTCCAGAAAACTTTTCTTCAGGGGGAGAGAGAGTGAAGAAAATTTTTGGGAGATTTCTATTAATATTCCCTTACCCAAAACTATTGTCTCACACTCTATTACTCCGAACATTGATCTTTTTAAACAGGGAAATGATGTTCTAGAATCAGGAAACCCGGGGCCTCCTAGTCCTAATCTGCCGAGCCTCACTGTATCTCCAACAGGGGGAGAAATCCTACCAACGGTTCCAAAAAAACCGAATCCTAAGCTTTTGGTTTATAACAGAAAAAAGACTCATCAAAAGAGTAGAGAGCCTACTATTGTACCTGAGCAAGGCCAATCAGAGGTCTCGAGCAATGACTCCGTGAACACTCAAGGTACTCTAAATCCTAACTTGTCTGCAGTTGTCCCTACTATTCTTGATAGTACAGAGTCACCTAGCCAAGTTCCTGTTAACCTTGATATCCCTATAGCTGTTAGAAAAGGAATCCGAACCTGTACCCAGCATCCCATTGCCAAATACTTGTCTTATGATAAACTTTCCCATAAACATAGGGCCTTTACTTCAAATATTTCTCACTTGTTTGTTCCAAGAAACATTCAGGAAGCACTAGATGATCCGAATTGGAAATCAGCAGTGTTAGAGGAGATGAATGCTCTTAAAAGGAGTGGAACGTTGGAGATGGTTGACTTGCCCAAAGGAAAGAAAACTGTTTGGTGTAAATGGGTTTTCACTATTAAGTGTAAAGCTGATGGTAGTGTGGAAAGGTACAAGGCAAGACTTGTGGCGAAAGGTTATACGCAAACGTACGGCATTGATTACCAAGAGACGTTTGCTCCTGTAGCAAAAATAAATTCTATCCGAGTCTTATTGTTGTTGGCAGTCAATTCTAACTGGCCATTACATTAGTTGGACATAAAAAATGCCTTTTTAAATGGAGACTTGGAAGAAGTGTTTATGAGCTTGTCACCTGGGTTCGAAGGAAAACACGGTCAGAGCAAAGTCTGTAAACTCAAAAAATCCCTGTACAAATTGAAACAGTCTCCAAGAGAGTGGTTTGAACGCTTTGGAAAAGCTGTGAAGAGTCATGGGTATCATCAGAGTCAGGCAGACCATACCATGTTCTACAAACACAGTGAGGAAGGGAAAATTGCCATTTTAATTGTGTATGTGGATGATATAATTTTGACAGGTGATGACATTGAAGAGTTGACCAGACTGAAGAAGAAACTTGCTAAAGATTTTGAAGTTAAAGATCTGGGAGCATTAAAATACTTCCTTGGAATGGAATTTGCCAGGTCGAGAGAAGGAATTTTCGTGAATCAACGAAAATATGTACTTGATTTGCTTAATGAGACAGGACTACTCGGGTGTAAAGCTGCTGACACTCCAATTGAAGTCAACCTGAAGTTAAGCTGCCGAACCTGAGAATATGGTTGATCGTGAAAGATATCAGAGATTGGTGGGAAGACTAATTTACTTATCTCACACACGTCCAGATATAGCATTTGCAGTCAGTATGGTGAGTCTGTTCATGCACTCTCCTAGACAGGAACACTTTGAAGCAGTGTATAGGATTCTGAGGTACTTAAAGGGCTCACAAGGTAAAGGACTTATGTTCAAGAAACAAGGTCATTTGCAAGTGGAGGTGTACACAGATGCTGATTGGGCAGGTAGTATAGTTGATAGACGATCTACCTCAGGATATTGCAACTTCGTTGGAGGAAACTTAGTCACGTGGTGAAGCAAGAAACAAAATGTAGTAGCAAGGAGTAATGCAGAAGCCGAGTTCAGAGCACTTGCCCATGGGATTTGCGAAGCTATATGGTTAAAAAAACTCCTTGAAGATTTGAAGGTTCCTGTTTCTCCTCCAATGAGAGTCTACTGTGACAACAAGGTTGCCATTTCAATTGCTCATAATCCAGTCCTCCACGACAGAACCAAACATGTGGAAGTTGACAAACACTTTATCAAGGAAAAGCTTGACTGTGGTATGATTTGCATTTCTTATGTCTCTACTACTGAACAAGCTGCAGACATCCTTACTAAAGGACTACACAAGAGACAGTTTGAAGTTTTAAGAAGCAAGCTAGCTATGGAAGACATCTACAAGCCAGCTTAAGGGGGAGTGTTGAAAAAGAGATATTCGGTTTTAATAAGACCAGATTTTAGGGGATATGATAGGTGTGTAATCAATGACTAAGATTAGGAATTTTTGTTAGTGTACAACATGTAGCTTCTGTTAGTGTACAGCCTGTAATTACAGCCTATAGCTTGCTATTACAGCCTATAGTCAGCCTGTAGTTTCCTTTTGTTAGCCCATTGTATTTCCTATTTAACTAAAGCATTGTAAACCATTCAAAGTACGGCAATATACAGATTCTTTTCAATCTTGAAATCGCCTATTAATAAATACATTACCAATACAACTAATGAGCAAAAAAATACAATATATTTCATATCATGCAAATATTACATTAAAAGAAGGGAAAAGTACAACAAAAGAAGCCACAAACTGAAAGGTTAGAGATGCAAACTTTAATCAAATTTTAATAGAAGATAAGATAAGATGGTATCTCATGTATGTAGTTTGTGATCTCAAATTTTAATCAATCTAAAGTTCACAACATTAGTATATGAGAGGAAGCAATCTATAGATACTGAAACTACATCTGATATATAATAAAGTACTCACAACATGCAATTATACAAAATAATAATAATAATAATTGAAATTCTAACCTTAAAGCTCGTTACCAATAATGTCGAAAACAATAGATATCTTCAACACCAATAGCAATCTACCAAGCAAGCTGTATGCACAAAAACAAAGTAAAAATAAATTGGCAATTATTGTAAAAAAAATAAAATAATAAAATAAAATCTCCTTCACAAAAACATATAGATTGATACTTTAGTGTACAGTTTGAACATTTAGTTTAAAAAGTAACTCTTACTTTGTAATAAGCACATTTGACTTGACTAAAAACATTATTTTAGGAAGAAAATTAAATACATGTCATGATAAGAAAAAGATAAATTAAGGCTGAGAGTGATTAGTATTTAGGGACCATCATCTTAAGGATATATATGATCAAAGGTAATATATACAAAATAAATGAGAAAGTAAAGCACTTCACACTCTTCTTATGATGCATGAGAGAGATATCAAACATATTTGAGAAGTTGGTAACAAAAAAACCTATCATTTTTAGATCGTTTTGTTACATATCAAGGATCAATAGGTCAAATCACTGGTCTTGGTCCCCTATACCACATGTGTGGTCAAATGGTGGGGCCCACTTTTGAACACCAAAAAGCAAATGCCCTCTTTTGTTCAAACAACCACAACCATGCCACGCTAATGTAATCTTCTACTTACACCCACATATAACATCAAATAACATATAAAAAATGCAATTGAGCCCGAAAAATATCCCCGAGCATGAGAAATCCGGGTGTGGGGCCCACATGGGACCTTTCAGCCCAAAACCCGAAAATTGCCAAAATGGACCCAAATACATATCTAAGAGTTCTAAACTCAAAGAAATGTCCCAAATGGCTACCGGGACACACGTGGCAAGAGAACCGATGCCTGACACGCAAAAAGATGCGCTGAGAAAATAAAATCAAAATTTTGAAAAATACTGGAAAAATCCGAGATGTCACTCCCAAGTCCCGCCCGAAAATTTCACAAGCATGGCCAATGTACTTGGGACCATGGGACGGAACTGAATTTAAATTTTAGAACCCAAATTACGTTGGACAAAGATTTTACTAACCCGAACATAAAATACAAGAAAACTATATATTTTTTATATTTTTAATGTTATACATTGCTTATCTAAAATAAAGTTAGTACTAGATGGTTTAATATTTAGAGTAGGGTATCACCTAACTTGTACACACTTACGATACATACTTTCATCAAGCTTTATCAATCTTCAAAATGGCTGAGAGTTTACTTCGTTTTGTTGGTTTCTTGCCATTCCAATTTTTGTTTCAAGTGATAACACCAAAATTGTGGTGTCAAAGGATGGGAGTGGAAACTATAGCACCATCTCAGAAGTTGTTTCTGCAATACCCAATTCGAGTTCAATCACATACACCATTTACATCAAGCGAGGAATTTACAATGAAGTAGTACATGTGGATAAGGAGAAGAAAAGTGTTGTGTTCTTGGGAGATGGAATTGGCCAAACCAAAATACAATTCAGCAAAAGCAATTCCTCAAGTTACCGGACATCCGAATCGGCCACTGTCGGTATGTTACCAAATCATCCCATCCTTCTTTTTACATCTTCATTTTAAGTTTCTTTGAATATCAATTGAATGCGTTCCTTTAATATCTTTTTACATGCACATATTAATTTCCTAGTTTCAACAACTACCATATGCACATGGTTTTAGCGGACTTGTTGGACTGATCCAGAGTGAAATATGTGATATCTGGATGGGAATTAAGTGATTGGTACACAAACCCATTAATTAACACACCCAAACCCCATATCATGAAGTTGGCTCAGGATATAATTCGTAATTCCTTGACGTATCCTAAAGTCATCACAGCAACAGAAGCTAATCACCCTCATAACCACATTCAAAGGCCGTGTTAAATTGCAATGGTCTCTGTTAAATTATAGGACTTGATCATGTAGTTTAGCTTTTGACCCAAAATAAAAAAATAAAAGCACATTCAGAAGCTATAGTTTAATGAAGGTAAAGAACTGAATGCCATAGTTTAATGAAGGTAGAGAACTGAATGCCATAGTTTAATGAAGGTAGAGAACTGAATGCTATAGTTTAATGAACGTAGAGAACTTCGTTAGAAATGTAACAGAATCCTGTAAATATTGAAGTGAGAATGCTTATGTAATAAATTGCTTAAGACCTTACATGTAGCTTCTACCCTCTCCATTGAATGGCTATCAGTACTTGTAATAAATTGCTCAAGACATAGGTTGTTACATATAACTTTTATCCTCTCCGTTAAATGGCCATCAGTGCTTCATTTTCTAATGCAAAGTGTAGGTAAAGAAAGAATGTGAGGAAATAACAGAGGAATATGGTATCAGTTTCGTTACTACTAAATGAGGGTTGGACTAATTTTTTTAACGAAAGATCCAAAAAACTTAATGGTTTCTAGATCTTAAAATATTTCTGAGGGTAATTAAAAGATACACACTTGTGACCATCAGTCTTCCAAGTAAGTAAGTTGTCCTTTAGAGAAATTTACATACAAATTTCAATGTAAATGTTGCTTTTCAAATGTTAAGTTCATCTTTTAGTTACCACTCTTTATTCAATTTTTTTTTTTTTTTTTTATTTTATTTTATTATTATTTTTTTTTCTTGCTTCTTATTTGATCCCATTTAGATAACTATTCCCCGATGAAAACAATATATGAATAATCAGAATTATATTCGTGGTCCATGTCTTAATTTTGCCAAAAGACTGTCACAATAGCTACCACTAAAGCAACAATTTATTCACAAAGAAGTAGACCAACCATAGTTTGTGTATGACAAATAGAATCTGTAACGGGAGGTGCTTGATTAAGCTGTTTTTTCATATGACATCACAAGTTCACTTTCTCCCATGTCTCTGCAGCTAGTATTCATCCAAAAAGCATTAAAATAAATTGTTGCCCCGGTCAAAAGCAAAAACTTACAGCTACACACTACAAAACAAATACTATGTCCAATATAACAAAATACAAAGCCCAGTAGAGGAAGAGATGTCTCACGCGATTTTGGATTACTCTTTGAAATTCTAATAAGTATATATAATGGACTTCTTTAAATTTTAGGTTGTAATTAGGGTAAGAGAATCATCCGAGCTAGCAGGAGGCTCTCTATGATTTTCAATATGACAATAGCTTTATTTGGGTGCTGATACTGAGTGACATAGTGCAAATTTGTTGAGGAGGGAAACATTTAGCAAAGTTAACAGAGATGTTTAGCTAACTTACATAATATTGTGACATTGCATTTGATCTAAAAGAAATGTGATTAATTGATATAATGTTTCACTTACTTATTAGACTCAGTGCACTGTAGAATCAAAAGTCATCTGACACTGTGTATATTGTTTACACGCAGATATTTTTTTTGATAAGTAATAATTGAAATAAAAAAGGCGTTCAAGAGGGGAATGCATCCCTTATACAAAAGTGGAACTAGGAATTAAGATCCCAAAGAAGCCAAAAAAATAATTAAATCTTCAGAAGAAGAACAGGACTTCCTCTTCAGATAACTGAAAAGAGAGCGTATGATGTGAAGTTTCAGAATCGCCGTGAACGATTCTTTCCCTTCGAACATTCTATTATTCCTCTCCTTCCAAATGCACCACCAAACACAAAGTGGTACAACTCTCCAATAATCGCGAACAGCGCTACTCACACGGCATCCTCTCCATAAACAAATCAAATCCTTAGGATATCGAGGCATAACCCAATGCATACCAAACAGACACAAGATAAGATTCCAACAATCCCTCTCTATAGGACAATGCATGAGAATGTGAGCAACTGACTCACCATCTTGTTTGCACAAGCAAGACCAATTAACAAGACAATTGCCCCTTTTCCTTAGATTATCAATCGTAAGGATCTTATCCCAAACAGCGGTCCAAACAAAGAATGCCACTCTAGTTGGAGCCATAAAACGCCAAATAGTCTTCCATGGAAAATCAACAATATCGAAATCAGAAAGACATAAGAATAAGGAACGAACTTCAAAGCGATCATGGGAAGAGGGAATCCATGTCATATCATCACTACCTCTGCCAACTGCCTCCTGTCGATACAACAAATCCATAAAAACATATACCTCGTCCACCTCCCAATCCTGAAAAGAGCGTCGAAATTGCACGTCCCACATAATCCCTCTGCTATCAAGTTGATAACAGTTGGCTACGTAGGCAAGTCTATCAACTGCAATACTGTATAACCTGAGAAATAAACGAGATAAAGGCTGGACTCCACACCAAAGATCCTCCCAAAAGCGTACACATCTGCCATCACGAACTTTGAATCTGATATGAGTAGAAAAAGCATCCCAACCCTTCCTTATGAATTTCCACGCCCCAACTCCTCCCACTAGAGAAACCAAACAAGTAGACCAACCACCACTCTCTTCCCCATATCGACATGAAACTAGCCTTCGCCACAGGCGATGCCTTTCCCTTCCATACCTCCACAACCAATTACCCAGAAGAGCTTGGTTAAAGGGGACCAGTCTTTTGATACCAAGACCACCAAACTTCATTGGCTTGCAAACTTGTTCCCAATTGACAAGGTGATACTTAAATTCATCACCTCTTCCACCCCAAAGGAAATCCCTTTGAATTTTTTCGATCCTATCAGCAACAGAGCATGGAATTTGGAACATAGATAAAAAATAAGTAGGAAGGCTCGATAAAGTGCTCTTTATAAGCGTAACTTTCCCTCCCTTAGACAAGTTTCCATCCCACTAATCTCTTTGCATACCTATCAATCACAAGGTCCCAACACCCCACTGTTTTAGAGGAAACCCCTAAAGGCAAGCTCAAATACTGAATTGGAAAAGAACTCACCCTACACCCAAGGACTTCCGCTAAAGAAGAAATATTCCGAACATCTCCAACCGGCACAAGCACACTTTTAGCCACATTAACTTTCAGACAAGAGACAGCCTGAAAACAGGCCAAAATGCACCTCAAATATCTAAGCTGAGACACATTAGCATCACAAAAAACCAGGGTGTCGTCTGCAAAAAGTAAATGAGAGACCTCCATCTGATGAACAGGATCTCTTCCCACCATAAAGCCCTTGATAAGATCAAGATCCTCTGTTCTTCGCATAAGTCTGCTTAAGCCTTCCATAACAATAAGAAAGAGGAAAGATGACAGAAGATCTCCTTATCTTAAACCCCGAGAGCACCTAAAGAAACCAGTAGGAGACCCGTTCACAAGAACAGAGAATTTGACTGACGAAAGGCATGTCTCAATCCATTTCCTCCAATTACTTCCAAACCCCATTCTCTGAAGCAAATAAAGCAGGAAATTCCAATTCACATGATCATACGCTTTCTCAATGTCAAGTTTGCACAAAACTCCAGGAACTCCACTTCTCAATCGGGAATCCACACATTCACCTGCAATAAGAACTGAATCAAGAATTTGTCGTCCTCCAACAAAAGCATTATGGGAATCTGAAATAATCCCATCCATCACTCCCCTCAACCTAAGAGCAAGGACCTTAGCCAGAAGCTTGTAGATACAACCCACTAAGCTGATAGGACAAAAGCCTTTATTGTCAGAAGCACCTCCCTTCTTAGGGATAAGGGCAATGAAAGTTGCATTAAGCGACTTCTCAAAAGCACCAGTAGAATAAAACTCCTGAAAAGTGCCCATGACATCATTTTTCACAACTGCCCAGCTTTCCAAAAGAAATCGCATAGTGAACCCATCTGCCCCGGAGCTTTGTCCCCATTACAACTAGATAAGGCCTTCTGAACTTCTTCTTCAGTAAAAGGAATCTCAAGCCCTTCCCTATCGATCTCGGAAATGGCCTTGAAATGAAGACCATCAAGTTTGGGTCTCCAAATAAGCGGTTCAGTATAAAGCTTCTAATAAAAAGAAGCAATCCCATTACGCACATCTTCCTCCTTCCACAACTCTACACCTTCTACCCGAATACGTCCTATATGATTACTTCTTCTATGAGCGTTAGTGAGTCTGTGAAAAAATTTTGTGCTGCGATCTCCCTCTTTTAACCAAAAAGCCCGGGATTTTTGTCGCCAAGATATCTCCTCCATACTAGCAATCTCTGCAAAAGCTGCCTGACAAGAAGCTCTCCTAGAACGCAAGAACTCCACATCCCCACCCGCCTCTTCTAGGCGATCAATCTCATAAACTCTTCCTCCATTCAAGATTCCCAAAAACGTCTTTATTCCACTTTTTAAAATCGAATTTGAGAGCCTTCAACTTTGTAGTTAACATGAAGCTAGATGAGCCTATGACAACAACTCCCTCCCACCAAGACTGAACTTTCCCTTGGAAGTCCTCCGCTCTTAGCCACATATTCTCAAATCGAAACGAAGACCTTTGAGAACTCAAACCTCCACAATCTAAAACCAAAGGAACATGATCAGAAATGACCCGAGCTAAAACTGCTTGAACATTCGGGAATTTCTCTTCCCACTCCGCAGAAATCAAGAAACGATCCAGCCTTGAAAAGGTGACTGGGTCCCTGCCATTAGACCATGTATAGGTTGCGCCATCCATAGGTAAATCGATGAGAAGATGCTCGTCAATGAAATCAGAAAACTGATTCATTTCAGAAGACCTCCTTACCTCCTGTGGACCTCTCTAATGGGAATCTAACAGAATTGAAATCCCCACCCAAGCACCAAGGAAGAGACCACATTTCTTGAGCATGATTAAGCTCCTCCCAGAAAAAAGGCCGATCAATATCAACAACTGGTCCATAGACCCCAGTGAAAACCCAATTGAAATTGTCCTCTTCTAACTTGAACTTTCAAGACATTGAGAATCTCCCCACCCACACATCCAGCCGTAACACCCATCTACAATCCCACATAATTAAGATACCGCCCGAAGTATCTGTAGCATTCAAAACCTCCCATTCAACAAACCTTCCTCCCCACAAACTCCTAACCACCCCATCCGTAATGGATGCCAACTTTGTTTCTTGCAAACAAACAACATGGGCCCCCCACTTCCTTAAAGCAACCTTAACCACCCTCTTTTTATTCGGATCGTTGAGACCACGAACATTCCAAGAAATAATTCGTAGCTTCATTAAAAACCAGATAAGATAATCTCCCCACCTCCTTTCTTCGCACTCTGACTCCTAGTCCTTCCCCTCTCCTTCACCACCCCTTTCTTTCCTTCATAATTGACTTCAGAGATCAGATTCTTGATCTCCTGTGCCCCTTTCCAGGATGATAAAGGCCTCGGGTTCACTACCTCTTCAGTCACAGCAACCTCTCTGCCTTCCACTATAACTTGAAGAATGGAAAGTGTCTGGTTACTGTTTCCCTCTGAAGAAACACCTAGCAACTCACTAGCAACTCCTATGTTTTTAATCATCCAATCCTTACCCAAATCAACATTTGTTACTGAACAACCAGATCTCTCAATTGCCAAAGGTTCCTCCTCTATCACTTCAGAGAAATCATTCTCTATCCAAGGTACAAACTCGTTAGAACAGACTTCTTGGATAGAAACCAAATCAGTAGTCACCTCCTCATCACAATCCCTTCCAAAATCAAAAGGCTCTAAAAACGAGTCAGAATCAGTACAGTCTCCCAGTCCACTGCTCAAGAAACAAACCAATTTTTTCTCCTCTTCCCCATTAGACGATGTAGAATTAAAACCTTTTAAAGCAACATAAAGGTGAAGTTCTTTGAGCAGAGCCATGGTTGACTCATTAGACAACTAAAAGTGAAGGTCTCTTCCAACTCGAACCAGGACCCCATCTGATGAGTCCTGAACTTCACAATTGAGTGAATCTGCTTGGCCTGAAGTGACAATTTCCCTGGCAGTCCTCTTTGTAACCAGCCCATACTCTTCAGCTGGTGCCAAAGGCACATCAAACATAAAACAACTCTTCTCCATTGACATCTCAACATCGCCCCTCACCTCTCCAGAAAGGGTGGAAGAAGAAGAAGGTGCGTTAAGGGAGCTTTGAGAATGAGAAACAGAGGACATACCTGGGTCAGTGGAGGTCTATTTCTGTTTATCTTTCCTCGACCATCTATAAACATGGTTGCTTCTGTGAGAATCCTGAATTGAAAGTCTAGAGCTGCTTCCCATTATCTGAGATGTAGCTGGAGGGGGCTTGAGTGAAGAATCAGTGCAACACTATAGATAACGAAAACCCTTCTTGTCTGTTCCCACACCAGCCTCATCTTCACTTAATTTCATCCACCTCCTCTCCTTCGGTGAGCTCCAGAATTTCACAGAGGGAACATGAGGAAGACAATCCTGTATATGATCAAAAATTGGTTCGGTGGCTGGACTGGGTTTTGTATTAAGAAAAGAAACTGATTTCTTATGATTGGGCCCCAATGAACCAATCTTTTTAAGTCTTCAAATGGCCCAATACGTAACTTCGCAATGTTTCAGCTGGACTTGGGCAAATGTGGGTTGGGCTTATCATTTAGGAAAGAAATGGATAGCTTATTATTGGGCCTCTACATACCATTCCTTTTAAGTGAAGCTTGTGGTCCATAAGAACCTAAAGGCCCATTGTTCAACCCAGAAAAAGAGGCCCATACTTACGCCTATTTGATTCAGCTGCATGAGAGGCCCTCGTGAAGCCACCTGGTTGCCCACGTGGTTGATTACCATCAAGGCGATCAAGACGAGGATTTGAGAAGCGTTGATGACCGGCATTATGCGTACGCCTCGGAAATCTGTCTACCACACTTGTTGCCGGATCGTCGGCGAACGCTCTTCGCTTTCCTTGAGAACTTAGTTGAGTCTGCAAATGCCGATGATGCCAGCCGTTGAATTCTCCATCATACGGGAGGGGAGAAGCCTCACCAAACCCATAATAGGATTTTGGGAGAGTGCAAGGTGAGGTTTCCTCAATCAACCTGATCTTGAAGGCTACTTGTTGGTCTTCAACAAAAACAAACTTCGGCACCACAGCTCCGGCGGAAACAAGAAGGAGAACTCGTTCGCCTCTTGCTTGATCATCCGCTTCCACTCCTCTAAACCCATCGCAGAGGTCTCCAATAGCTACAAACAGTTTGTGACACCAGAGATGGAAGGGCAATCCGAACAGCACCACCCTACGTAACTTGTCACGATCAACCATGGCTGAGCAACCCACCGCGAAATCCCACTTGTCGATGTGTAAGGAAGCTTCACCCCATCTCTTCCTCCCCACATTCAAAACTCTGCAAGCTTCGGCCTCCGATGGTAGACGGAACAAGAACAGGCTGTCAGGTAAGGTTGAAACTTTTACTCCACACGAGATCTGCCAAGATATCGTCGCCCACTCCTTGATCCTTTTAGTGCACCCCACATCACGATCAAATCGACCAACCAGACAAGATTTCAATACGGATTCACATTCTGCAATGCTCTGATGATCAACCCTAAGGACCACATCTCTATCAATTGAACAACTTTTGATCTTCCCGTGAAGATTGAGACATGGTAGGGTCGCTACTTTGAGATACGAACGTAGCATGATCTGTCAAAACCAAAGATCCGCCTCCAAGAAAGAAGAGAAAAGAAAGAGAGAGAAAGAGAACGATAGATGCCGGAGTAGAAGACTCCGGCGTCAAAAGAGAAAAGAAAAGTTGAGAGGAAAGTCAAACATTAGTCAAAGAGTGTTAAACTTCAGATCCATAGCTACAGTATTTTCTATCTCTAACAGGAAGGGGAAAGAGAGAGAGAGAACCAATGGGCATTAGTTAGATGGTATGATCTTTCCTGTTAAGGTCAATATTGTGGGTATGTGCGCATCTGCTTTTTTTTTTTTTTTTCGGGGGGTGGATTCCACGCAGATAATAAAAGCAGTACATTTTGTAGCAAAAGACATCAGCTTTGTGAATTCTGCCGGAGTCAATGCCAGACAAGCAGTTGCTATTAGAAGTGGAGGCTTCAATGATGCATACTACAGGTGTTCCTTCGAAGGATACCAGGACACCTTGTATATGGCTTTGGGCAGAAGATTTTTCTATGAATGCAACATATATGGAACCGTAGACTTCATATTTGGTGACGCAGCCGTCATGTTTCAGAACTGCAACATGTATGGCAGAAATCCCGGCAATAAAGGAAAGCCAATTGTTATAGCAGCTGATTCGAGGGATAATGCGATGGGACAAACTGGATTAGTAATTCAGAATTGTACCATTACAGCGGCACCAAATTTTGGACCATCGAATTCTTCCAGAGCATTTCTTGGACGCCCATGGAGAGAGTATGCAAGAACGGTGGTGATGGAGTCTTTCCTAGGGGATATCATAAAACCTGTCGGCTGGTCACCGTGGGATAACAGCTCCAGATTGGATCATTTGTCCTATATTGAATATAACAACAGGGGTCCAGGAGCTGCAACCAGTGGCCAGGTAAAATGGCCAGCTTTTCAAATTATAATCAACTCTACCCAAATCCTACAATTTACTGCTAAAAACTTCATCAATGCAAGTGATTGGTTACCTTCAATTGGAATACCATTCATTCCGGGACTTATTTGAGGTTAAAACTAATGTAATTAAAATTATATGAATAATAAATGATGTGGAAAGAAAGGAAAAGTGAATTGTCCTACCAAATGTAACTGACTGACTGGTTTGAGGCTCTGTTAATTGCAACTGGTTTTTTTAACTTTGCTATGTTTTCTGTAACTGTTTTCAAATCTTTGGTCTGTTTCTTGCAACTGGTATTTTAACTTTACGCTGTTCATGCCTTCACTCGATCAGATTGATGATATCATACTTACCAATACCTATGTATACCTGTTTTAATTTTGTTAGATGCAAAGTAGATAGTTAGAGTACGAGTAGAACTAGCTATAATCACTTGTTTCTTAGACTAGCTAATATTAGGTTCCATTTAGAGGAGAATTAGGTGTGACAAAGATGTGTGACGCAAATCAAGTGGTATTATGTGTAAATATGTACTTTAATTAGACTTACGTAACTTTGATTGATAATTACAAACACATGAATGTTTGTAAAGTAATATATCTTGTTTTGATTAATGTGTAATTAATTGTACTTGTACATAATTATGTTATGATCTTTGTAATTATGTGCTCATTATTGATCAAAGTTTAAGTCTAGGATAACAATTGGCATCAATTAGGAGAGTTTAGGAATTACCAGGATTGATGATCTTAGTTAATCAATTGGTTGTGTGATTGTTTGCTTTTAGGTGTTTTTGTGTGAATTTTGATGATTACAAGTGTGTTGTTGATTGGGTTTAATTTTAGGAGAATTAGTAAGGAACATAGACTAAAAATTGGAATTTTAAAATGGGTTAAGACATCTACTCATCTTCCTCAGGATGTCTGCCTCTTCAGGAAATTGCAAGACGCTGAGAGCAGGTTTCTGGAATTCTATCCACTAGACGTCTACTATAGTAATAATTTCAAAATCAGATTTTGACTCCAGAGAATTAAATTCTTCACCATATAAATTTTTATTCAAATCTTCAATACTAAGATTTAAAAAGATAGGACTAGACTCTAGTAGGAGATGGATTAATTATTCCTTTAAAGGAAAAAGATTAATCTAGGATTCTATAAACGTTTGGACTTAGACCATGTATTAATTCACATTTAGACTGTGAATTGGTTCATCAAACTATGTAATGTGAATTTACATTATTACATATCATGGATTTTAGCCTTTTACCATTTGGTATCATATACTTAGGCTTTTAATATTTTATTATTGTCTTTGCATAAGATTACATGAACATGACTTAGTAACAAGCTAAGTTATTTATTGTGAATAGAAAGAGAAGTTAAATCAAAGACCAATGCTTAGTTGCTAGATTCATTTAGTGCTAAATGTATTCCATTTTATGTAGTACATATTATATCATGACTTGTTAATTGGTAGCTTATGATCAACAACAACAACCACAAAGCCTTTTCCCAATTATTTGGGGTTGGCTACATGAATCCCATGTTTCCATTCCGCTCTATTTAAGGCCATAGTCTCAGTCAATTCACATGTTATCATACCTTTCTTTACTAACTCTACCCAAGTTAACTTTGGAATTGGTACTTTATGAACACTTTGCACATTAGAGAGGTCGTTTATTGTTACTAGGTATTGGTGATTCCGCATTTGTGTTATGATTGACAATTTTATTTTTTATTTATTTATTATTATTATTTTTTTGTGTGTGGTAAATGTGTTATTTCCATTAATATAAATAAACATTCTGTACAATTATATCGATAATCTGCATTGTCTTCACCTTATGCCCTTTAAATGTTGCATTTGCACGTGCTTTTTCATTAGTCAAATATATTTTGTCATTAAGAGGTTAATAAACGTAATTTTAGCTTAGCTAAATGTATTAGAACACTAAGTTATTGAATAAAGGAATTTTAGCAAACTTGTATATAACTACTCGCTAAGGCATTGTGTTCTAACTTGTATATCTATACTCACAAAGGGATTGTGTTCAAACTTGATAATCTAAATTTCAGTCTTTTTGTATTTTTTAGATTATACTAGAGAGTATTTATTCTCAAGTGTTTGCATAAATCTCTCAATAGGTTTATAGTTGAACGTGAAACTTTTAATTGGTAAATTTCCTATAGTTTGCCAAAAAACTCAAATCCACCCCCTCTTCAGTCATTGTTTGGGCAATAGTGATATTCTAATCTGATTCTTACTTTTCATTGTGACATATAACTCTTTTTCATATAAGGTTCTTGGCAACTCTAATGGTAGTGACAGGAGGGGTGTTGAATTTGGAGTAGCACCACACGCACCATAAAGAATACGAATTTAAGTAGTTTCAGAAGAACCAAACCTGCTACTCAACAAAGGATGAAAGGAGTTACGCTCTTATGGGGTTAAAGAGGCTTTCCATATTAAACCACCTAGTTCATGCACCTCATCATGTATGCAGATGCTGGTACACATGCAAACACAAATGGACATGCACACATGTGCATGCACTCGCACACAAAGACATATGTGCACTCAACCACACATGCATTTGGATTAAAGAAATCATTTCATCATAAAGCATGAAAATAGAGGGAAAATGATCAACTAGCTGAGTTGTGGAATTAGACACACAATTAAGACAAATATTTATTGATTCAAATAATCAGATAGATCAAATTATTATGAAAGTAGGATTTCAAGCACAATAAAGATTTTATATGGCATAAAATAGCATGTAAATAGGATTTGCGAAATGAAATTCACATGCCTTGCGCATAAAACATGGAAATCATCAAAGGGGAAAAAAAAGAAGAAGTTTATATGGCATTGTAACAATATAGAATAGACAAATCGAAGAGTCAAATAAATACATTACCAACACAACTAATGAGCAAAAAAATACAATATATTTCATATCATGCAAATATTACATTAAAAGAAGGGAAAAGTACAACAAAAGAAGCCACAAACTGAAAGGTTAGAGATGCAAACTTTAATCAAATTTTAATAGAAGATGAGATGGTATCTCATGTATGCAGTTTGTGATCTCAAATTTTAATCAATCTAAAGTTCACAATATTAGTTTACGAGAGGAAGCAATCTATAGATACTGAAACTACATCTGATATATAATAAAGTACTCACAACATGCAATTATACAAAATAATAATAATAATTGAAATGCTAACCTTAAAGCTCGTTACCAATAATGTCGAAAACAACAGATATCTTCAACACCAATAGCAATCTACCAAGCAAGCTGTATGCACAAAACAAAGTAAAAATAAATTAGGAATTATTGTAAAAAAAATAAAATAATAAAATAAAATCTCCTTCACAAAAACATATAGATTGATACTTTAGTGTACAGTTTGAACATTTAGTTTAAAAAGTAACTCTTACTTTGTGATAAGCACATTTGACTTGACTAAAACATTATTGTAGGCAGAAAATTAAATACATGTCATGATAAGAAGAAAAAGATAAAATTAAGGCTGAGAGTGATGAGTGTTCGGGTTCTCTCTGAGATAGTTGACATTGATAAGATGGAGAATCAGGGTCTTTTGACGGGTCCTTTGAGACTTAGGAGGGTGGAGTGTCAAGCAGAGTTTGCTGAGATTGCTGTTATGGAGGAGATTTCATGGAGACAGAAATCTAGAGCTTTGTGGCTTAAAGAAGGTGACAATAACACTAAATTCTTTCATAGACTTGCTAATGCTCACAGAAGGGGAAACCACATTGGGAGGATTAGGGTGGATGGGGTGTTGATTAATAAAGAGGAGGAGATTAGTAAGAGCTTTTCTGAGTACTTTTCGTCTTTGTTCACTGAGTCAGCTGATTGGCGTCCTTTGCTTGATGGGCTTCATTTTGATTCTATTTCGGGAGAGGAGGGCTCTGTTTTGGAAGAGCCTTTTTCAGAAGAGGAAGTTCTCTCTGCTCTGAAGAGCTGTAATGGGGATAAAGCTCCTGGTCCGGATGGTTTTACTATGAGGTTCCTTTTGGAGTGTTGGGAGGTGGCTCGTGAAGAGCGATGGGTTCTTTTCATGCCTTCCATGCGCAGGGCTCTTTTGAGAAAAGTTTGAATGCAACTTTTATTGTTCCTATTCTGAAGAAGGGAGAGGCAATGGATGTTAGAGACTTCCGCCCTATTAGTTTGGTGGGATGTTTTTACAAGTTGATTGCGAAAGTCTTGGCCTCTAGGTTGAAGAAGGTGATGGATGGTGTCATTTCTGACTCTCAGAATGCTTTTGTGGGAGGTCGGCAGATCCTGGATTCTGTTCTTATTGCTAGTGAATGTGTTGATTCCCGTTTGAGCAGTGGTGTTCCGGGTGTTCTTTGTAAGCTAGATATTGAAAAGGCATACGATAATGTGAGCTGGAGTTTCCTTCTCTACTTGTTAGAGAGGATGGGATTCGGTGGGCAATGGAGGAGATGGATTCTTTTTTGCATCTCTAGCGCTCGTTTCTCAGTCCTTGTGAATGGAGCGCCGTCGGGTTTCGTCTGTAGCTCGAGGGGTTTGAGACAAGGGGATCCGCTTTCCCCTTTCCTGTTCCTTTTTGTGATGGAGGCTCTTAGCAGATTGCTAAAGAGGGCTGTGGATCTGGGTTTTTTGAGTGGCTTTCAGGTGGGTAGGAATGTTGCTAGTCAATTGGAGGTTTCTCATTTGATGTTTGCAGATGACACTATTGTGTTTTGTGATGCGGATGAGTCCCAGTTGAGGTATTTGAGAAGCATTCTGATTTGGTTTCAAGTTGTTTCTAGCCTTAAGGTTAATGTTGGTAAGAGTATTCTTGTGCCTGTTGGGGATGTTCCAGAGATTGAGGTGTTTGCTCACATCCTTGGTTGTTGCACTGGCTCTTTTCCCATTTCTTATTTAGGATTGTCTTTGGGTGCACCGTCGAGATGTGTGGGGAGCTGGGATCCGGTTGTGGACAGAGTTGAGAGGAGGTTGGTGGGTTGGAAAAAGTAGTACCTGTCCAAGGGGGGTCGGGTTACCCAGATTAAGAGCACCCTTTCTAGCCTGCCTACATACTTCTTGTCTCTGTTTCGGATTCCTTCCTCAGTGGCTAAGAGAATTGAAAGATTGCAGTGCAACTTCCTTGGGGGGGGGGAAGGTGAAGAGTTCAAATTTCACTTGGTTCGATGGGAACAAGTGTGCCGTCCAATTCGGTTTGGAGGCTTAGGGTTTCGGAGGTTGTTACCTTTTAATAAGGCTCTTCTTGGTAAATGGCTCTGGAGGTTTGGGATCGAGAGGCATTGGTTATGGAGGAAAGTTATTGCTTGCAAATTTGGGGAAAGCCGTGGTGGGTGGTGCTCCCTGGAGATGCGTGGTCCAAGGGGGGTGGGAGTTTGGCATTTTATTCGGAGGGGTTGGGATGATTTCTGCAAGCATGTTCGTTTTCGTATTGAAGATGGAAGGAGGATCAGTTTTTGGTTGGATCTCTGGTGTGGGGATCTCCCTCTTGCTCTCGCGTTCCCACGGCTCTACAGGATTGCTTCTCATCGACAGGCCATGGTTGTTGACTGTTATCATCTTGATAACGGGAGACTGTCTTAGGATGTTCGTTTCAAGAGGCATTTTCAGGATTGGGAGATCGAGGATGTTTCTCGTTTTCTGGAGTTGTTGTATAGCTAGGTGTTTTCTTTTGGGGGATCGGATCGGTGGTTCTGGATTCCTACCACGCATGGCCGTTTTGAGGTTAGGTCCTTTTTCAGATGCCTTTCGTTTGGTCATGGAGATCCCTTCCCTTGGAAGTCTATTTGGCGGTCCAAGGCTCCCCGCAAGGTCGCCTTTTTTGCTTGGACCTCTGTTCTGGGTAGGATTTTAACCCAGGATAATCTAAGGAAGAGGAATCAGGTGGTGGTCAATCACTGCTACAAGTGCTTGTGTCATGAAGAGTCTGTTGATCACCTCCTTTTAAATTGCAGCATGTGGGGTTCATTGGGCAATGCCTTTCACCTCTAGAGGGTTGATTGAGGCTTGGAGAGGCGTCTCTATTGGGGCTGGCATTAGGGATGCTTGAAGGGCTACGCCGCTTTGTATCTGGTGGTGTATTTGGCTTGAGAGAAATAGGAGATATTTTGACGGGAAAAAGAAGCCTGTTTCTATGCTTAAGTTCTCTGTTATTTCTACTCTTTTTTGTTGGGTTTCAGGGAGAGATTATAAATCTATGGAGGAAATTATTGTTTTTTTGGCCTCTCTGAAGGTCTAAGGCACCCTCTGGCCCTTGTGTTCCTTTTGTTTCTTTGGGTTTCGCTACCCTTTTTGAGCGTTTTTAATAAAATCTTACTTATCAAAAAAAAAAAAGTGTTCAGGGACCATCATCTTAAGGATATATATGATCAAAGGCTGCGTAATATATACAAAATAAATGAGACAGTAAAGCACTTCACACTCCTATGATGCATGAGAGATATCAAACATATTTGAGAAGTTGGTAACAAAAAAACCTATCATTTTTAGATCGTTTTGTTGCATATCTTCCCTACTCAGCATTCATAGCTTTGAGGTTCATATGTTTTCTAATCCCATCATGCAAAGCAGCATTTCTTTCCCTCCAAAAAACTGTAGGCATAACTTCATAAGACATTCCAGGAATTTAGATTTCATAGCAGAATCTAAGAACCATTTCACCAGCTGAAGCACATTAATAAGTTGAGGACCAGCAGCATTCGTGAGATGAAAACACTTCTCCCAAACTTCTCTAGCAAAAGAGCAGTCGCAAAACAAATGGTCCCCATTATCTATTATGATGTTAAGTTAATCTAGGATTGTAATATGTTAGTACCTGATGGTAATAGAACATTTAGAGAAAATTAATTCAAGTCTGTAATTAATTAATACCATGCTACAGTGCAAAATTTACAAAAATGGTGAAACTTTTAAATAATATTATGATTGTGATTGTTAAACGATAACAGATGTGTAAGAAGTTGCCTGATTTGTTTAAAGTATTAATGCTGAATGACTAAATTATGAATGTTTAAATAGTTATCTGCAACAATATTAGACTTTCTAAATTTGATTGGATATCCTTCATTACTGATGTTGCTGTGTTTTTAGATTTCACTCTACTTGTAGTCTATTGAATGACTCTGAATGGTTGTCTTTCTATAGTTTTTTTTTTTTTTTTTTTTTCCTGATAAGTAAGAAATAAATAAAAAGGCGTTCAATAAAGGAACGCATCCCTTATACAATAGTGGAATCGGGGCTAAGGCCCCAAAGAATCCAAGAAAATAATTAAATAATCGGAAGAGGAGCAAGAACTCCTCTTCACATAATTGAAGAGAGAACGAATATAATAAAGTTTCAGCGTCGCCGTAGACGACTCCTTCCCTTCAAACATTCTACAATTTCTCTCCTTCCAGTTGCACCACCAGACACAATGTCGGACAATTCTCCAGTAATCGCGTACACCCCTTCTCACACGACATCCTTTCCAAGCATGAATCAAATCCTTAGAAGAACGTGGCATTACCCAACGCATGCCAAACAACCCAAGAATAAGATTTCAACAGTCGCGCGCCACGGAGCAATGCATAAGGATATGATCAACTGACTCACCATTTTGCTTGCATAGGAAACACCAATTAACAAAGCAATTTCCCCTCTTCCTCAAATTATCAATTGTCAGTATCTTACCTCATACAGCGGTCCATACAAAGAATGCCACCCTATTTGGAGCCATAGAACGCCATATGGTCTTCCACGAAAAGCCCAGGCTATCAAAATTAGACAGACATAAGAACAAAGATCTTACTTCGAAACGACGGTGAGAAGATGGAATCCATGACAGGTCGTCACACCTCGACCAACTCCCTCCTGCCGATACAATTTATCCAGAAAGACACATACCTCGTCCAACTCCCAATCCTATAGTTATGAAGCTTGTGTGTGATGAATGTTAGTTACAGGACAGCTACCTGTTTGATTCTGTACTAGCATTAGACTTACTATAGTTGATAATTGATGTTGTTTGATAATATATTGTTGTGTTAACTACATCATTGATGTTTTACTTATCCAATCTACATCTCACTCCAAGAATCATATTTCTTAGCTTGTTGAGCTTATCCTTAGTGTAATACTACCTCAGTCCCATTTTAAACGTCGGTTTCGGGAATTGTGACTCACAAATTTGTGAGTCATAATTCCCAAAGTCGACGTTTAAAATGGGACAGAGGGAGTATCTTTTATTATCCAGCTTATTGTTAATGATTATATATTGCTGGTATACATTATTTGCTAAATGTTCTAATACTATAGTTAGTATTGGATGCTCAATTTGATAGTTTCTGATGAGGTTCATTCATGAGTTGTTCCTTATGTCGATCTTCTAGTTGGTTTTAGTTGTGGTTCTCTTAGATTCACCTTTCTTTAATGGTTTTGTTTCTATGATAAATAATCAGTTTGGAATATAATACTAAGAACTAAAACCCCTAGAACCTTGGTTCTGGATTATGTGTCATGAATTACTTCTGGGTTGTAATTATTGATTTAGGTACTCTTGTCAATTACTTGTCTTTAAAACCTTTTTTTCTTAATGTTTACCTACTTATGATTAGTCTTAAGTTGATAATTAGTATTTTTACAGGTCAATGGGGAAGGGCTCTTGAGATAGGCAATTTTTAGGGTTTTGATGGTTGCATTAGGGTTTGCGAGGAAGATAGTGTTTTGCTTGCGTGCACGAGGGACAACCCTCCTCCTTGCCGACAGGACCTTCTCCCACCCATAACCAGTACACCGCGAACTTCATGGAGAAACTTGTTCACTTCTGCATTGGAGAATCCGATAGTGAACCTCTCTTTTATTCAAGATTGTCACAGTTCGAAGACAGGGCATATTGAAGAAGAAGATGTACAAGAGGAGATTGATTACTGGAGATTGTCCGTTGTAGGCTGTGATGGGCAAGAAGCCCTACTTTCCTTTCATTAAATCATTCATAAATAAACAATGGGGTGATTCTGTCAAGGTGGTTCAACTGAAGAATGGCTTCTTCCAAGCAAAGTTCATACCTTTAAGGGAAGAATGATCGTCAACAAAAAGTGGGACAAAAATGTGAATCTAGAGAGGGGTCTCTACTTGGATCAGTTCCAACATGGGTGAAGCTATATGGATTGCCGATTCATGTACGCAGTACTAGAGCGATATCTAAGGTCTGTTCTATGTTCTCCTAGGAAGCACGGACACGCCAAAATGGGCAAAGAATCCGTGTCCGACACGTGTCGGACACGGACACGCGTCGGACATGCCCTGACACGCGTCGGACACACCAAAAAACGTGTCTCGAATTTTTTTTTTTTTTTTTTTAATTTTCAGACACAGCTCGGACACTCCGCGGACATACGTGTGTGGATTTA
Source organism: Cornus florida (assembly GCF_030987335.1). Lineage (NCBI taxonomy): Eukaryota > Viridiplantae > Streptophyta > Magnoliopsida > Cornales > Cornaceae > Cornus > Cornus florida. Next base: position 31,517,947 of record NW_026775572.1, read on the forward strand.
TTTTATTTATTTTATTTTTAATGCTGATATGTTCTGTTTTTTGTTTTGTACTACCCTTTTGGTATTGTAAATGGTAAAAGTCCTAGGTCAAATGATGAATGGGAATAGATGATAGTACACTGACTTGTTTTTGCATCTTTTTTGGGGATTAGCCTTTAGGTTTTTGTAAATGTAAAGTGCTAACAGTAAAGTCCTGAATGTTAATAGTCCTTTCTGTCTATGCTTTTGTATTTGGAGTAAAGTTGCAATGATGATTAAAAAATACTAGTTATTATTCTAATGTCTTGTTTTTTATTTGGTTTTATAACTATGCAATATTGTTCTTTTATAGTTATTTAGCTATGAATTATGATTTGTGTTTTTTTTTTCATTGTGAGGTTGATGAAAAATAGTAACACTCAGTAATTTTTAAAGTACTACATCATATATATATATATATATACCATTCACCGTGTCCCCGCCGTGTCTGTGTCCTAATTTTTTTGGATTTGCCTTGTCGCCATGTACGTGTCGTGTCGTATCCGTGTCCCGTATCTGTGTCCGTGTTTATTAGATGTTCTCTAAGCCGTTATATATGGATGAATCTTCAACTTCTATAGGTGGAGTTATGTTTGTTAGGGTTATGGTTGAGCTCGATGTCCATAGGGAATTCCCAGATAAAATTTCGATTTTCAACCATGGAGAGGAATGTAGAGTGGGGGTGCAATATGATTGGAAACCACAAGTACACATTCTGTAAAAGAGTGGATCATCTTGTGGGAAAATGTCCACAAAAAGTTCATCAAACCAATGAAGTGAAGAAAACCACTGAAAAGTGAGTGATCAAGAAGGGTGGGAAATTAATTGAGTTGAACGAGGCAAGTGAGGAAACGGAAGTGGTGCCAATGGTTGAAAAGACACTGAGACCTCAAACCCATTTGATGTGTTGCAACACAATGAAGATGATGTTACAGATGGTATTAAGGCTATAGAGGAAGATGGGATTTACACCATAAATAAGGATGATGCTTTTGACGTTCAAGTCAGAGGTGATAAGGTGGCTTCCCTTGAGACTAGAGAAGAAGATGCTAATGTGCAAACTCTGATTGAACAGAGAGACGGATTGGAAGATTCAGGTGGTCCTGGTTCAGTGATGTAAGAGAGTAATGTCGCAGATGATACAAAGCATATGGAGGGAGATGAAACTTGCAGAGACGCAAAGAAAAGGGATTCTATCATCCTGTTAGAGTGTTTCTCAATTTTATCATAGTGCTTTATTTGACGTGGAGAAATCTTTAGTTAAAGTGGACCTATGAAGAGATCCTTGTTCAAGGTGGAGCACATACGTGAAGACATATTTTGATCACATGTTGATTACGTGAAGAATTGGGGCATTCAAAGTTGCCGATTTTGGCTTATCTTTGGCTACTGCCAAAGTTGAACCGGTTCAAGTGGGGCTGAACCGGTTCAACATGCTCGTGTAGTTTTTTGGCTTTGGCTACTGCCAAAGTTGAACCGATTCAAATGAGGTTGAACCTGTTCAACTTGGACAGTGAGTTATTGGAAGCTGCGAGAAACAGTTTCCTAATTAGTTTTGGAAACCAGAAGACTTGGGAAAAAAGCGGAAGATTTGGGGAAGAAGTAGTACATCTATTTTAGAGTTAAAGATTGATATGGTAACTCCTTGTAGGCAAGTTAATCCTTGTCCAATAAGGATTTGGGTTTGAAGACTCTATAAATAGATATGGGTACGAGAGATTTGGAGATAGAGAGAAAATTGTACAGAGAAAAAGAGAGCTGAGATTGTGAGAGAGAAAAGAGTGTGTAATCAAGTTTTTGAAGTAAAGTTAGTTGTTCTTCGCCCGTGGACTAGGCAATTTGCCAAACCACGTAAATCTCGTTTTTTGCTAGTGTGTGATTTTTTATCTGTTACATTTGTCAATTGTGTGTGTGAAACCCTAACAACTGGTATCAAAGTCATGGCAGCAACTATTACAGATGGAAAGTACGTGGTAGAGAAGTTTTATAGAGGAAAGAACAGTTTTTGGCAAGTTCAAATGCGGGATTTACTGATTCAACATGGTTTCGAAGATGCTTTGGGTAAGCAACCAGGAAAGACAAAAGATGCAGATTGGGTGAAGATCAGCTTGAAGGCAATGAGTGCAATTCGATTAACATTGGCAGATGATATTGTGTATGATGTGATAAAAGAAGATTCAGCAGCGGACATGTGGAAGAAGTTGGAAAATCTGTATATGGGAAAGAATCTCACCAACAGGTTAGTTTTAAAGCAAGGGTTGTATTCCTTCAAGAGAAAAGAAGGGGTAAGCCTTCAAGAACATATTGGTGAGTTCAACAAAATTATTTGTGATTTGTCTAACATTTATGTCAAGTTAAGTAATGAGGATAAAGTAATTATTTTGTTAACATCGGTACGCTCTACCCATAAGCATTATTCAATAATTTGCTTTATGGGAGAGATACCATCTCGGTGGAACAAGAGTGTTTTGTTCTCTAATGAAAGTTGAATGATGAAGAGAGTCGTGATGTTCAGGCTCAAGTTCTTATTGCTCAAGAGAAGAAGAGATTTGGAGCTTCAAGAAACCTTGTGCCATTGTCAGAGAAAAGATGTTACAAGTGTGGAAGAAAGGGGCATATTCAGTGGTATTGTCCAGAAAGAAAGGAGAGTGCATCGCTGCCGTTGTTGTGTCTGAAGATACGAAAGAAGAGAGTGATAATGATGAAGCATTATCAATCATTGATAAAAAGGGAGAAGCTAAGGAATGGATACTTGATTCTGCTTGTTCCTTTCATGTGTGTCCTCATAAAGAATGGTTTGCTACCTACAAGCCTGTAAGTGGTAAGGTATTTATTGGGAATAATGCCTCTTGTGATATTATGGGAACTAGAACAATTAAAATCAAGACACCAAATGTTTTGGTAAGAACTCTAACGAATGTACGCCATATTCCAAGTGTTAAAAGGAATGTGATCTCTGTAGGAGCATTGGATTCCAAAGGTTGCAGGTGTGAAGTGAAGAACGGATTGATGAAGATTAAAAGAGGGCCACGTGTCATGCTTTTGGGAAGGACGGTCAACAATTTGCTGAGAATAGACGAGTATGGTAGTGCGGCGAAGAACGACAAGTAGAAGAATGATGAATTTGAGAAAAGGTGGAAATTGTTAGTGTTTCTTAATTTCATCATAGTGCTTTATTTGAGGTGAAATCTTTAGTTAAGGTGGAGCTATGAAGAGATCCTTGTTCAAGGTGAAGCACGTACGCGAAGACATATTTTGATCAAGTGTTGATTACGTGAAGAATTGGGGTTTTCAAAGTGGATTAAAATCGTCTCCTGCGCAACGGTAGGGCCGGTTACAGACAGTGAGTTAAAATCGAAAAAGTTAAAAATTAAAAAAGCAAAACTTTTGTATATACATACACACATACATACGAGACCAAATCAAAACCAGACCAACTTTTTGCTCTTTTTTTTTTTCTCTCTCTATACAAACATTTCCCTAACCTACAACTTCTTGTATATCACAACATTTCGCTAACCTATATCCCAACTTTCTCCTTACCAACATCCCACTTATTGTACAAATACGTAAATAAACATATCTCAGTATAAATTGTATATCACAACATTTTCCTAACCTAAGCTACATCTTAACTTTTCCCTTACCAACATCACACAATTTATTGCTTTATCTTGTTTGGGATATAAGTTAGAAAAATGTTGGGATGCTAGTAAGGAGAAATTTGGAAAATATTGGGATGTTGTTAAGGAAAAAGTTAGAATGTATAGACTTTCTATGTTTACACTAAAAACTGACTTACCTACATCCCAACTTTCCTCTTACCAACATCCCAATTTTCTCCTTACCAACATCACACTATTCATTGCTTTATCTTATTTCAGATACACGTTAGAAAAATGTTGAGATGCTAGTAAGGAGAAAGTTGGAATGTACGTTAGGAAAATATTGTGACGCAAAACCAACATCCAGATATTTTCCTAACAAGAGAAATAGATGAATGGTAGATCATATTCTAAGAAAATATTGGAATGTACATTCCGAAAATATTGTGATGTTGTTAAGGAGAAATTTGGGATGTATAGATTTTGTATATATGCACTAAAAACTGACTTACTCTCTTTTGTCTTTTTTGACTAAGTGACGTGGCAAACTTTGTATGTATACACTAATACGTCTTCAGTAAAAATTGATTTACTTTCTTTTCTCTTCTTTGACTAACTGACGTGGCAAAATGGTGTCCACATATTACTCACAAGCTGGGACATATTCACTGTTGCGCAGGAGACGATTTTGATCCGTTCAAAGTTGCCGATTTTGGCTTATCTTTGGCTACTGCCAAAGTTGAATCGGTTCAAATAGGGCTAAACCAGTTCAACTTGGATAGTGAGTTATTGGAAGCTGCGAGAAACAGTTTCCTAATTAGTTTTGGAAGCCAAAAGACATGGGAAAAAAGCGGAAGATTTGGGGAAGAAGTTGTACATCTATTTTAGAGTTGGAGACTGATATGGTAACTCCTTATAGGCAAGTTAATCCTTGTCCAATAAGATTTGGGTTTGAAGACTCTATAAATAGATATGGGTATGAGAGATTTGGAGATAGAGAGAAAATTGTACAGAGAAAAAGAGAGCTGAGATTGTGAGAGAGAAAAGAGTGTGTAATCAAGTTTTTGAAGTAAAGTTAGTCATTATTCGCCCGTGGACTAGGCAATTTGCCAAACCACATAAATCTCGTTTTTTGCTTGTGTGTAATTTTTTATCTACTATATTTGCCAATTGTGTGTGTGAAACCCTAACACATCCATGATAGGGGTGGGGATTATATGGAGAAGATCATGTTAATGTGCAAACTGTGATTGAACAGAGAAGGATTGGAAGATTCAAGTGGTGCTGGGTCAGTGATGCAAGAGAGTAATGTCGCTAATGATACAGGCTATATGGACGGAGATGAAACTAACGGAGATGCAGAGAAAAGGGATTCTATCATCCTTGATAGAAGAGGGATTATAAAAAGGGGGAACAATTGAGCTCAGTGAGTAAGCAATCTGAAGTGGCTAAAAAGAAGGCCAAAGGACAAGTGAAAGGAGTCACCTTGTCTAGAGTGAATAGAGCTATGGCAGCTGGTGGGGCAATTCCACCATCCCAATCTTCTCAATGATAGGGAGTTGGAATGTGAGAGGCCTAAATTGGTCTAGAATGCAGAAGGTTGTGAGCAAATTGATTAAAGATCAAAAGCTCTTCATTGCTTGTTTGGTTGAAACTAGAGTACATCAAAATAAATTTAGAATTACAAATAAGTTGGGGAGGAGTTGGAAATGGTTTGCTAATTATCAATCACATCCTAGTGGTAAGGTGTGGATTGGTAAGGATCCTTCTAAAATTCAATTTGATGTTGTTGGGGAAGATATGCAATCTATTCTATCTGAAGTTAAGATCATTCACTCTCAAGAGTGTTTCTTCTTGACTACTGTTTATGCAGTTACTACTGTTAGATAAAGGAAACATTTATGGGGAAATCTACAACATCACCACATCAGATCTGGATGGGAAAGTGATTGGGTATAAATGGGTGGGTATGCAACAGTACCCAACAGTTTGAGCTTTTGGGTAAATGGGCAAACACCCACCCGTTACAGTTGGTATCAGAGAGCCAAACCCAGTCCCAATCCTTGATCCGGTGTCACGTCAAGCGCCCGGCCCAGAGGGTATTCGGGTGCCTCGATCTACAACGAGGGCGTTGCGAGTTTGGGTGGGGGGAGAATGTAACAAAGGTCATTTGTCCCACATCGGATCCGGATGGGAAAGTAATTAGGTATAAATGGGTGGGTATGCAGCACTACCCAACAGTTTGAGCCTTTGGGTAAATGGGCAAGCGCCCACCCATTACACTAGTCTAGTACAAGGTCCTTGGTTGGCCATGGGGTACTGGAATGTGGTGAGATTCCATGGTGGAAAACAGGGAGGTTTGAGGATTCCACAAAGAATTATTGATGAATTCAATAGTCTTAATTCTGTGGGTTTGGATGACTTGCAGCTGGGTAATTTGGGGTGGACATGGTTTAATAGCCAGTACACTAGCAAGAGGATATGTGCCAAGTTGGATAGAGTTCTGTGTAATGCACATTGGTTCCAAACTTTCAAGAATTCCAAGCTCTTTCTTTCTGCCCCTTTCTTCTCAGATCACCATGCTATGATAGTACAATATGATGCTTTGTATAGTATGGGAGCTAAACCTTTTAGCTTCCTTAAAATTTGGTGCCAAGACCAAGAGGTTGATCAATTGGTGTCTTCAGTTTGGAATACACTACTGGCAATCCTATTCACATATTTATGAAGTTAAGGTTGGTGAAAGAGAAAATCAAAATTTGGAACAGGGATAAGGGATCCATTTTTGACCAGTTGGAGAATGCTTCAAAGAATTTGGAGAATTCACGAATGAAACTTCTAGCTGACCCTATGAATACTGATCTCCTTATAGAGGTTAATAGGGTCAAGGAAGAGGTGGTTTATTTGCATTCTAAAGAAGAAATCCTTTGGGCTCAAAAGTCTAGGGTGCAGTGGCTATCTGATAATTTTTTTTTGATAAGTAAAAATAAATCAATTAATGCTTCTTTAGTTGGTAGACACAAACACATGCCTCCACTGAGATTCGAACCCCTGACCTCACTTTGGGAAGTAGGAGCCTGGTACCGCTGGGCCACAGGCCTGTTGCAGTGGTTATCTGATAATGACAATTGTACCAAGTTCTTCCATCACAAAGTTAAACAGAGTAGGGCTATTAATTCTATTATTAATCTTGAAAATGAGGGGGGTACCATTTCGACTGATCAAGGAGTGGCTTGAAGGTTTTTAAAAGAATCTATATTCTGCTACAGATACTGGTAGGGAGGATGTTTAGCTGCAGCAACCTAGGAATTTTCTGAACGCTAATCAACAAGCTGAGTTGGAAGGTTGGTAACAGAAGATGAAATAAAGAAGGTGGTTGTGGATTTGTCTCCTGATAAAACACCAGAGCCTGATGCTGCTAGATTCTATCAGAAATTTTGGAGTCTCATTAACGATGATTTAATCCAAACCATTGTTTTCTACTTTCAGAATGCTACAATGCCTAGAGGTATGAATGCTACCTTTTTGTCATTAATTCCAAAGAAGATTGGTAGCTGTAAGATAACTGATTTTAGGCCCACATCTCTTTGTAACACATTGTATAAGATTGTTGCCAAAATTTTAGCCAGCAGATTGGTAGGGGTGCTTGACAGTTTGGTTGAAAGGAACAAATGGCTTTCATCAAGGGTAGGAAAATTCAAGGTAATATCATTCTTCCTCATGATCTCCTCAAAGGCTTCTCCAGCAAGAATGGGGATACTTCTATGGCCTTGAAAATTGATTTGAAAAAGGCCTATGACTCTATCTCATGGGACTTTTTGTTCAAGACTATGCAGAATTATGGGGTTGGTTATCAATGGCTTGAATGGGTGAAGCAATGTGTGAGAACTGCTAATTTCTCAGTTCTTAAAAATGGAGTTCCTGCTGGGTTTTTTGCTGCTGGCAAGGGTATTAGGCAAGGGTGTCCGTTATCACCATTGTTTTTTACTCTAGTTTCTGAGTATTTCTCTAATCTGATGCAAAAGAAGGTTGAGGATGGGCATATTGAGTTGAGCAAAGATGTCAGTAAAGTCGGCTTGAAAATTAGTCATTTTTTCTTTGCTGGTGGCAAATTTTTTATTGCTAGCTTGACAAATGCCAGAAATGTGATGAGTGTCTTCCAAGAGTTTCAGCAGGCTTCTGGTCTTATGGTCAGCAAGGATAAGAGCCATGTTTTCTTTTCAGGGGCTGTGAGGAGAAAAAGAAGCTTGTTTAGAATTATGCAATTTAGACGGGGTGTTTCATATGAAGTACATAGGTTTACCTCTAATTGATAGAAGTTTGAAGAGGAATCATTGCTCTGCCTTCATGGACAAAGTGGACTCCAAATTGACAGTATGGAACACACTCAATCTTTCTATCACAGGTAGAGTTGAATTGGTCAATTCTGTCCTTACTTCCTTCACATACTACTGGTCTGTTTTCAATCTTCTTCACATACTACTGGTCTGTTTTCAATCTTCCTCAAGCTGTGAGAAGGACTTCTCTTAAAAACTGAAGAGATGTATTTGGGGTTCTAAGGATAATGCTAAGAAGCTGCACTTGGTAAGTTGGAACAAGATTGCTTTTCCTAGAAAAGAAGGGGGTTTTGGCATTAGAAAGATTGAAGATATTAATTTTGCAGCCAAATGCTCTTTAGTTTGGAATTTCATTCGGAATAAATACACTTTTATGGGTTGCTTGGTTCAACATGAAGTCCACCAATAAGTCTAATTTCTGGAGTTACATTCCTAGATCTACATATTCTGCAATATGGAAAGCAATGCTGCAGGTCAGAGATTTCATGCTTAATAATATTACTTTCTGTGTGGGTGATGGTCACTCTTTCAATCTGTTGCTGGATCCTTGGGAATGGAAGTCCTTTAATTCAGCAGTTCAGTTTGAGGTTTTGGAGATCTTGTGGTGTTGACAAAAGCTATATGGTGCATTCTTTTCTGCAAAACAGACAGTGGTCTTTTTCTCCTGCTATACATTCCTATATTGCTGATCTGTTGAGGACACAAACCATTAATTCTGTGGAGATACAATCAGATGGAATCATGGTAATTTTTCTATCAAATCTGTTTGGGGCTCCCGTAGAACCACAGTTTCTCGAGTTCCTTAGTTTCAATTGATAAGGATGGAACTGAACATTTATTTCTGCATTGCACTTTTGCTGTGGAAGTTTGGGATTGGTGGTGCTCTTTGCTGCATCTTCCTACTCAAAGGGTAGGTTCTGTTCTAGATATGACTGCTTGGGTTACTCAGATTGCTAGTGGTAATTCTTTTAAATCCAAGAAGATTAGACTTTCTTTGTTACCATTCTTTGGAACATATGGAAAGAGAGGATCAGCAGGGTGTTTGATGGTACTGCCAGTAATGATTCTCAGCTTGGCATTGATGACATCAAGGAATCCACTTCCATCATCGGCATCTCAGCTGAAGTCTTTGTGTCTTTATGTTAGTGCCGATGTTGCTCTCTTTATGCTTTCTTTTCATTTCTTTCTTGTACTTGAAATGGTTCTTGCCCACGGCCAGTAGTTGTTGTTTTCAGTAGGGGTATGCCCCAACTTATCTCTTTATACATATTTTTCGATCTTTATTTTTATACAACCACCCCATTCAAAGGGAAAAAAAAAAAAAAAAAAGTATTTTTACAATTAGTATGGATATTTAACTACTGATGTTTTGTCATTAGCCAGTTTGGGTTAAACATTTTGCTAGTTACCCTATTGGTTAATTATTTCCTATTTTACTATCTTAGCATTACGTATACTCTGTGATTTTCCTATGTTCACTATCACAGCTATGTTTATGTTCTGTGCTAAGTTATGTCTTACTAATATACATGCCCTGTTCTGCTCTGCAATTGGTTACTTGCTATCACTCCCACATCATCACTCCTTACCTTTATGGACTCCACTGCTTATTTTGATGATGCCAAAAGGGGGAGAAATTTTGATGATGCCAAAAGGGGGAGAAAATATGCAACTTGCAGCTTGCATAGCGGATTGATGTGTTATACACTTGCATAATGGATGTGTTATGAAGAAAATATGCAGTCATGGTTGTTGTGACTTAATATGTAATTTGTATTTGGTATGTGCTTAATGTAATGTGTTTCTGTTATTAGTGTTAGTAATGTGTTTTGCATTTGGAATGTGTTTAATGTAATGTGTTTGTGTTATTAATTGCTAATTCATTGCCATTAGAAAACGGATCATTTGGGTCACATTGCTTGTAGTCATTTAGCACATGCCAGGTCACACTACTGAGCATTTGAACATCATTTAGCACACTGTTAGCTTACACTACTGAGCATATATGGCATCTTGCATACTAGCTTGATAGGAGTAGAAGCAATATCGTGCACTTCATATAGAATAGGAGGGGAAGCAGTAATACGCACCTTATATAGCTTAGGCATAAAAGCAATGTATTGCATGAATGCATAAGTCGTGTCTTTAGTCGACTCCATATTTGTCATTATTATTTTTGGCACAATGGCCATAATGAGACTTGGTATCAACTATCAAACTATTTAATAAATACAGTTAGGAGCAGTTAGCCTCACATTAGCATTGTTACAGCTTATACATATTCTAAACTTAACAGGGGGAGATTCTCTAACTTATGTGATTCATATATGCATATTGAAAAGGGAGCTTTGCTTATGCAATATCTTTTATCCCTTATGTTGTGAAACACATCAATAAATTGTCATCATGAAAAAGGGGGAGATTGTTGGCCCTAAGGTTTCAAGCCAATTGAAACTTGATGATTTTGATTATAACAACCTATTAGTGTGAGAATTTAATAGTCTACTTGAGCGTGGTGAATTTCATAATATTCTATGAAACTCAAGGACAAAGTAGATCCGTGGAATTAAATGTTCAAGATCAAACATGGGTCAAGCTCAAGGAACTTTAAGTTAAAAGATCAAATTCAAGAGCAAAGGCCTTGGACTTCAAAGGACTTACATGAAGATTTGAATTCAAGAAGCCACGTCACCATGGAACTCAAAGCTCAAACATCAAAAGATCAATGGCAAAGTTGAAGTGGATCCAAGCCTAAGATGATCAACCCAAATGCTCAAGATTGAAGATCAAGAATTGGGTAGGATGGTATTGGGTGAGTGATTAGCATTTCATGTAAAGTTATTTTTTAAGTAACTTCATTTGAATGCTCAACCCTTTTCTTAGTTGATTCTAGGACCCAATGCACCTCATGCATATCATTTTAATGGTCCCTAGACTTTTAACAAAAGGCCTTAGACTTGATTAAACCATACTACAAGGTCCGATGGCTATCTCACAAATGTGCTAAAAGCCTAAAACAGACCATAAATGTTCAGGACTTGGGCACACTTTAACAGCCATAACTTTCAGTGTGGTTGAAGTTTTTATGTGAGACCAGTGACACCAATCTATTGGAAAGTAGACTTCAAGATCTTCAATTTGGACATAAATTTGGCCTCATTTGAATTTAAAACAAGTTATGCCCTTTCCAAATTAGTCTAAACATGCAGGCTGACCAAAACTGAGAGTACCGAAATGAATTTCCAAACAGCCCCTTGTGTACTCCAACTGTCATAAACGGCTAGAATTTGAAAAAAGCTATATACAACCCAACAGTCATAAACAGATGACCAAAACTGAGATTGCCGAAATAAATTCACATGCCTTGAGCATAAAGCATGGACATCATAGCAGAAAAAAAAAAGGACAAAAAAAAAAAAAAAAAAATAGAGTTTATATTGCAGTGTAACAATATAGAATACACAATTCAAAGAGTCAAATAAATACATTACCAATACAACTAATGAGCAACATACAATATATTTCATATCATGCAAAGATTCCATTAAAGAAGTGAAAGTACAACAAAATAAGCCACAAAGTAGGGTAATAAAGCACAGATCCATGGTATACAGACCAGCAAAAGCACCAAAAATGTGCAGCGTTTTAAGCTAATGTAATATACAGCCAAATAAAAAAGTAATGTGATTTTCATTGGTGATTACATTAAAAGAAGTTAAAAGTATAACAAAATAAGCCACAAAGTAGGGAAATAAAGCACATATCCTTGGTATAAAGGCCACTGAAAGCACTGCAAATATGTGGCATATCAAGTTGATGTAATATGCCACCAAATTTAAAAGTAATGTAATTTCAATTGGTGATTTTATGAAGACATTCAGATAAATTAACTCAATTGAACCACACCTGACTGTTACCTATATAAATTCTGCCAAGGTAAGAAGGCTACTTCATGGATACTTCAAAATTAGTTAATTAACCACAATTGACAAATAGGACATGAACCTCCAAAGGTTTGAGTTCAATTTATAGGAGTGTCAGAAACAGTTAAAGAGGGTAATAAGTATCAGAAGGGATTAGTTTTGCATCCGAAGGGAGTTGGGACATCCTCAGTTATAAAAAAGAAAAAAACCAATTGTTTATAAATTATCCGAGTCTATATATATTTGTGTGCATAAATCATATTTATTAGAGAGAGAAAACTAGTAAAGACATGAGAATGTTCTCTGTTTAAGCAGTTATAGTTACAGAATAATTCTTAAAAGTAGAGAAAATTCTGCTATGCAGTGGGTACATGGTCATTGGTCATACAATGTCAGGTAACTACTACATCTTCTTTTTGTTACTTCTTAGAGATGATTATAAAATGGAAGACAGACCACACGTCCAAACAACCCCAAATGGTCAATAATTGAAGGTGCAGAGAGAGAGTCCAACTCAAGTTATTTCATATCCTACACTGAACATTTAAGCTCTTAAGCAACCACAAGTTATATGGTAAGCACCCACAGATATATCCAACCATTTAATCCTAGATTTTATGATAGTATTCAATTATAAATCATACCAGCCTACATGCATGGACCCTCCCCTCCATACTTCACATGTAAAAGTAACAATTCCGTTTTCCCTCTCTGTTTCAACCCACCTGCACCATATTTTTTACTGGATTGCTGATAATGCATATTGAAGAATAGCAGTTTGTGGAGTAGAGAATTCTTAAATAGAGCTACATATCTATCAAATATTAGCATTAGAATTATAACATAAATTTCTATTCCAGATGCATGTTTTACGCCCGAGGCATTGTGACAAATGTTTAGCGGGCAAGCCTCCCAGGGCCCATCATTTCCGTGTCTACAGAAGATGTGTTTTGAGGATGGTAGGTGTTCTTTTCATTCTTTTTGCTAAAATAGATGGATACATGATTTTTTGTTGTCGCCACAATTAGAACTTTCAATTCGCAGTCTCACCTCACATGAGAAATTGCATGCAGGACTGGGTAAACAATTCTGTTTCTAAGTGGCCAACTTCTGTCATCAGGGTTTTGGAGAAGAAGATGAGGGATTTCCTTTGGGGTTCAAGTGATTCTAATGAGAAAATGCATGCCCTTAACTGGAAGACAGTTTGTTCACCTAAGGTTGAATGTGGTATGGGGGGTGAGAAAGTTATCTGATATCAATAATGCCTCTTTATGTGGATTGGTTTGGTACTTTCTGCAATCAAAAGACTGCCTCTGGACTGCATTGTTTAAAAGAAAGTATACAAAACATGCAAATTACTGGAACTGCTCTCATGTCTCCTGGATTTGCAGCTACCTAATTGTGTTTGCTTAGTGCAGTTATCTCAATGGTTTAGTACTAATTTCACCATAATGGTTTGAAAGATAGAGTTGCTAGAAGAACATTTTCTACAGTATTGAGAGATATACCCTAATTTAAAGAGTTACAAGGTCTTTTTCACCGATTATCAGCTTATTTGGTGGGAGGTGCTGGATTTGTCCTCTTTGAGAGTTCAAGATGCACTTGATCTGTTTGGTGGTTAAGTTGTTACTCTGTTTGTCTCTCTCTTTTCATTGGAGGTTTTGACCTTTCTTTAGTTCTTTTGTTCTAAAGTAGTAATCCAAAGGTATGCCTTTGCTTATTATAGCCATGTACATTATTGTTCATAACTATAATAATTTCTACTTTGCCCAGAAAAAATAATAATAATAAAAATAATAATAATTACAAATGACCCTTACATTAAAAAAGAAGAATTCTTGGTATAGCCCGATTAGATGCAACAATTAGGTGTTTAGGTTAAAATTAGTAAATTTCGTTATGTGTGTATATATTAGGGCATATTATGCATAGGTACATTTTAAAGAAACAGTTCGAATCATTACCAAAACCGGAACTTACCTCCTCAAAACCCTTAACTGAGATAGTTTCCTTTCTGAAAATCTCCGGAATGGAGTGATAGAACGACTCGGCCCAGGAGTTGAACAAAGAAAGCGATGTTCTTGGCCGACCCAGAAAACCGATCTCTGCAACAACAACTACTCCTAGGGCTACCAATAGAGGCATCAAGAAAACCGATCTCATTCGTGGAATTTTATTTTTATTCCACAAAATTCGCCACTCACCCTTCTCCCGTTCCTCGCCGGCATGTATTGAATGGATTAGGAATTTAGGATAATGAAGGATATTCATTCCAAGTCGATAAAATTTCAATCCTTATTAAATCCCATTCTCATAGACAAGTGGGAATTGATTCTCATTCCTCTGGTTAACTTTAATGGGTTGCTAATATAAATATAAAATGATATAATCAAATTTATCCTCACCTTTATAAAATTTATAAAAAATAGTATGATAGTAAATTTATTTAAATAATTTATTTATTTCTTTCTTTAAATATAATTATTATTATTTTAAAAAATTACAAAAATACCTTTTAAAATTACAAGAATTATGTTTTAGATAGGGGTGAGAGTTAAGTCACACAATCTTTCTTATCGGTGTCGTTCTCATGCTCTGAGTGCACTCTTGTTCTCATGCTCTGAGTGCACTCTTGTTCTTACGCTTCGCGCGCTTTCGCTCCCATTCTTAACTTAATTTTGTCACTTTCGCACCCCCGCTTTATATGACTTAAGGTGATAGTTTTTGAAAGAGGATGAAGAATAAGATTAAAATGTATTTTTATAATAAAAAATAATATTATTGACGACTTTAATACCTCGATTTAAAACGAAAAGAAATAAAATATGATTATTTTAAAATTCCAACTTAAATAGGTATCATTAGTATGCTCGCTTGTTTCCATAAAATACTCTCTTTTCCATTCCTTATTTTTCAAATTTTCATAATGTTTTCCATCTTTTTAGTTTTTCATTTATGGTTAATTCCACCTACACCCCTGAGCTTTGTCAATATTCCACATACACCCCTCTACGTTTCATAATTCCACCTACACCCCCTGTCAGCAACAGTCGTTTAGTTTACCAATGGAAATGTGTGATTTTACTATTTGACCCTTGAATTATATATTAAAATTTATAACTTAAAGAAAAAAGACTTTAACACCCTTTTTCTCTATCTACTCACAGACGCGCACATATATATATACACACACACACACACACACACTATATATATATATCTTCTTCTTCTTTCATTTTTCTTCATTATTGCTCAGACTCTCCATCTCCATTGATATCTTCAAGTTTTTATTGTTGAGACTAGGCATGTCCATTCTCAGATACATTGTTTTTTCATCCTGGTTCATGTCGATGCTTCTTCTTGCAAAAAGTGGATCAAACATACCATCTGATGTAACATCAACCAATTTCAATTCACACAATCGTACTACCAATTCATAACTAAAGTCAAAACTAACAAATCTGAGACTTCAATCACAACAAAATCAAGACGTAAAACTAAATTATACAAATCAAGCACAAATCGAACAATTAGAGTTCAAAATCAATGTCAAATCAATAATCGAATCAATAAAAACAATAAAACAACCACAAACCGAAGCAAGCATAATGGAGAAAACGAATTAGAAAAATCGTGATCGAGAAAAACACAAATCAAGCTATTGAACCACAATCGAAGATACGGATTAGCAAAAAAACAAAAAACCAAGCTCGTAATTAGGAATCAAACAGGCAATTCCGGTGGTTTCAACGGCAATATGAGAAACCCAGCGATTAACAGCAAACCTATACTCTGAAGTCTGATCGGTGGCCACGAAAAACCAAACGGCGAGAGACATGCCGAACAAGCAAGGACTGAAAACGTGAAAGCGAATAAATTTCTCCGGCGGCTGTAGGATATGGAGTTAATGGAGGACCGAATCGGAACAGTGGCCACGGTTGAAGGCCATGTTGCCTCGAGACTGGCGAAATTGACGGCAGTGGAGAACTTGATTTTTTGACTGAATCGGAGAGCAAAAAGGACTACAATACGAGGACGACGGCGGCGACCTCTGACTGGACTGTGTCTTACTGGCAATGCAAGTATGTGCGACGAGGGTCTGTTATTAGCTACGAGAAGTGAGTCTGAACTGAACGATGGTGAAGAGGATTGAATGGAGATGCATCATCTCTTATCGATGAGAACGTGGGGATGACGGCGACATCGACCTGAAATGGTGGGGTTCTGATCAGCAAGGACATTCTCCATAGTCGCCGTTTAAACGGTGAGAGATATAGCAACCTTCTCATTCATGCTTATATGAGGGTAATTTTGTAAATTTGCATTGGTCAATGAGGTTAAAAATGTCATTTCAAGTATTGTAAGGGCAAAATTGACCTTATACCAATTTGTTCATGCTGACACTGTTAGTTACTTAACGGCAGGGGGTAATTTGCTTCATAAATCAAAACCTTAAGGGAAGTAGGTGGAATTATGAAACGTAGAGGGGGTGTGTGTGGAATATTGACAAACGTCAGGGGGTGTAGGTGGAATTAACCCTTTCATTTATGGTTGTATATCTTTTTTTTTTTTTTTTTTTTTTTTTTTTTTTTTTTTTTTTTGGATTTTCACATCAAGTTTTATGGTACTCAAATATAAGAATTTGATTCGTACAAAATCTACAACAAAAATTATAATGTTTTTTTTATAATTTTTCAATACTTTGATTTTTTTTTTTTTTTTTTTTTTTAAATTTCCTCTCTTAATTTTTTTTCCCTAGGAGGAGCAAGATAGATCATTCGCTTTGATCATTATACCAATTAACAAATGCATATCAAAAAGTAATTGATGTATATTAATAAAGACGCAATGTGATATGTGTGTGTATATATATATAGGGTAAAGTGCATTAAACCTCCCTCAACTGTACCCCAAATGCAACAAACCCCCCCTCAATTACAAATATCCCCCTCCAACTATGAATTTGGCTTAGTTTTAGGACAGAGAAAATTATGCCCATAAATAAAAAAATGTGTGGTTTTAACATTGATGTGTAAATATAAAATTGGTTAAATGATGTGGGACCAATGTAATAAGAAAAGCCACTAAAATGTGGACACCAATGCAACTTACCGCTAACCCATTATCTCATCTCTTAACCAAACCACTACCATTGTTTCTTCTTTCTCAACAACAAAATCCATTGTGCATGTATATATGTAAATGTATATACATCGTATAGACTACATTCTATTTGCATTGATCCATGGTTGATCTCTTTTATCTTTTTGAACCAGCAAAAAAGGCCCTAATTAATTCGTTAGAAATCAAAGTCACAATTTCATGGGTCTTTTCTGAAATTAGCCGTGCGAAGTTTGGAGCTATAATGTAATCAAAGTTGTTAAAGAAATTGGAATATGAAATCAAGAAACACAGAGTAACTCTGTTATGTATATGTGCGCGTGTGTGTATATATATATAAGAGGAAGCTAGATACCAATTGTCCATTTACTTGTACTTCGATAGGTTTGGCAACAACCAAACGCAACAAAAACCAAGTCAGCAACCAGATGCAGCAAATGCAAAAAATGGTGTTCCATCTGAAGTAGTTGATCTCAATGAAGAGATGAATATATTGCGAGCCTTGAAAATTCAATTAAGGTGTGGAGCTTCATGGATTTATATACAGAAAAAGAAAATCCATCGACAACTACAATGCTCAAACTGAAAAACTTTAGTTAGTGACAAACCGGTCGGAAAAGCACTGTGATTCAGATATCCAAACAGCCGGAGAATCTTCATTCGTGAAAAACAGGTGAGACCTAGAAAGTTGCAGCAACCAAATCAAATAAACTCATCTATACACCACAGGCGAAGATACATAGTTTCAGTAACCTACAAGGGGTAAGAGTTCAGAGCTTCAGACTGACCCAACGAAGACCCATTTCGACCGGAGTTGCATTGAAGATGGGGAAAATCTCCTAGCTAATTACTCCATTGATTCCGGCGAATCTCACACCAAATTCTGGTGTGTTCCAGATTGCAATAATAGAGCTCAATCTCAAAAACCAGTGAGCTCCGGTCAGACCATTAACTGAGAGGGTTTCAGTGAGAGCTTCAGTGAAGGCTAAAAGAAATTCGTCTCTGCAATGGTTTTTTCTCAACAACGCTTCCTCTGAAAATTCTTGGACGCACAACCCTCCACATTTTTTGAACTATGTATATAGGCATATAAAGATAACGATCACTCAAGCGAGATCGAGGAAGAAATAATGAGGGATTTTTTGGATGACAAGGCTTGTTTGGTGGGGTCAAGTAATAGAAGAGTGTCGTGGTCTTTTAACCATCATAAGGGTGGTTTAGTCATTTAATTAAATTTAAGTCGCCACATGACAAGCTCGCCACAGGGGGATAAACTGCAACTAAAATGCAAAGTTCAGGGAGTTGTTTGATACTTTTATAGTATAGGGAGTTTTATGCTAAAAGGGTAATAATTGAGGGGGGTTTATTGCACTTTACCTTATTATATATATATATATAATAGATACACAATTTGATACACATGGTGATTGAAATTTTAATTGCCAACAAAGATACTATATTAAGATGAAACCTAAAAAAAGATTGCAACTTTCTACATGGTTAATTACCTTATATTTTAATATGGGTCCCATTATATTTGACACACAGATAGCCCAAATACACTCGGCGAAGTAGTAGGTTTTTATTTATTGAGCTAAATAGCAGGACTCTTTTATAATTAAAAATAATAATTTACGCTTAAAATGACAACATAATATGATTACAACTAGTTAGTGTGGTTATATCACAAAACTAGGTTGTGCAATCATCCATTCAAAATTTCAGTCTTTTAATGATTTTTCAGTGACACGAGAGAGAAAAAATGTAATCCAAGTTAACCTCGAAATGACAATATAATATCGTCACTCCCTATATTCAATCATGGATTCCCCTTGCAGTTAGATTATCATATGGCCCTAGTGTACTAAATCATGTAGAACGTTAATATATATACAGACACACATATATATGTGTGTGTGTGTATTAACTTTGACGAAACAACATTGGTATGTATTCCTATTTCCTGTCAATCTTGTTTTCTTTCGCAATGCGTTTCTTATGAATGTGTTCGATTTTCAGCTATTAATCGTATGGATTGTCATGTTGAATGTGTTTATTTGTTTCTTGGGTTTGGATTCTTTTTCTTTTGTTTTATTCATTCTTTTTTAATTCTTGGGAAGTTTCTTGTTTTTGGAACTGTTTTTGCTCATTTTTCTTGTGTTTTTAGTTATTCCTTTTCAAATCTTATGTTCAGTTCTTTTGCAGAGGTTGGAGGAGTTTGTGATTGAGGATGAAAAGCTGAGCCAAGGACGAGTCAGTTGAGGGGATTGGAGCTTCACTATTATCAGGGAATTTGTCGATGGCCCTCTGTTGTATCCTTATAATTGATTGCTCATACTTTCATTGCTTATATATGTTTTGTGACAATTTGAATTTTTAAGACTTTAATTTATATTTATTTGACATAATTAATTTTTCTTTTGGTTGAAGGCTTACCTAATTGGAGATGGGGTTATTGATTATTTAATTGGACATTTCCAGTTTATAATTTTCTGTTGCATATTGTTTAGATTATATCTGATTGATAAGGTAGGCATGTCCCAGTCGAAATTAAAGACAAAAAAAAAAGAAAAGAAAAAAAAAAGAAGTAAAATTGGTGATATTTTCGTGGGACCCAGTGGAGGTATTAATTGGGTTGATCAGTTTGGTTACTTATTTTATATATATATTTGTAACATTGATGTATTAGGAGTTGCATCTGCCGGAAGTAAAGAGAAATGAAAAAAAAAAATGAATGAATGAAATTGTGATAATAGTATTTTTGGCGGGGCCCATTTGATGTTGCATTTTTATAATAGATGTATAAATGTTATGTTTTATGGTGATAGGAAAATGAGTGAGCAGCCGACGTTAATGAGAGGAAGGAAAGGGATTTGGTAATGTGATGATGGTGGTTTCGGGTCCTACTTAGATTTTAACGGGTTTGGTTTGTTGCATTATATATATATATATGTGTGTGCATTTGATGATGGGTCAATGGTGGCTGTTGAAAAAAAAAAAAGGTGGTAAATGGTGAGGTTGAAATGATGGGTGTGGAGCCTACTAGTGTTTTACATGGGCAAAACTCTTTTGAGCTTTGGCAATGCATGGCTCATATTTGTTGCTTGTGATATGATATATATAGAAAGTACAGAAAGTGATTTGATAAAAAAAAAAAAAAAAAAAAAAAAAAAGAAGAAGAAGAAAAGAAAAGAAAAGAAAAAAAGGAGTAATGATTATTTTTGCCTTTGGCCACCTTATTAACGTGGGTTTTGTTGGCTGGAATTTTGTTTGAGTGGTGAGCGTTTTTGTTGGTAGTCAATGGAATTGCCTTTATAAAGAGTCTGTTTTGCAACGTTGGTAATGATACAAGAGAGACACAGAGAGACGAGAGTTACAGAAAGAAGCCGTGAGGTTGTAGAAGAGGTCGGGAGCTTGAGGCTTTGATGATCTAGTAAGGAATAATATTTTTTTTCAAGATAAGAGTTTCTAATCCACATAATCTTGCACCTTTGTGAATTAATTTTACTTAATTAGTGTCCTAGCATGCTAATTTGTGTTGATTTTACTTTAAAGTGATTTAATTGTGTATATGAAGTATATAATTTTGTGAGTAGTTGATATTGTGCAAATTAACATGCTTAATTTGAATTGATTGCCTTGAAAATGATTTTATTGCTGTAGATGAAATTTATGATTATGTGTATTAATTAAATTATATAAAAAGCATGCCTAAATATAAATTTCCATGCCATGGTGTTTAAGATCTTGCTAGAAATTGCTATGTGAAAGCATGTTAAATTGTGTAGCGGAAATTCATTTATTTTCATAGTAATGTCAAAGTATGTGACATGCATTCATAACATTGGGCATGGAAAAGGGCAAAATAATTTGAAGTGAATGAAAAAGGGATTTTTGGGGCAAAGTTTTGATTAATGTGATTTTTATAAAAACTCGGTCGCCGCGGAATCACCAAAGGGCTGTGGTGTTAATATAACCTAGAGGGAACTAGGGAAACACCCTAGCGTGGTTCAGCTATCTGGCCCCAAATGACACCGCGGGGGTACCAAGGGTCAGGGACAGTAGTCAGTCATTCTCTTGTGTCGCTGTGGAGTCACCAAAGGACATGTTATATTAACAGTTTGAAAAACGATGGATTTGAGTTTTGAAAATAGGGAGCGACATACATCACATTGCATATCATGGCATGGTATTATTTATTTGAAATTAGAATTTATGTTGTATTCTTTTCCGGCATAGCATGACCCCTATCATCTATTCCTATTCATTATTTGGATTCACGGGGCCACAAGAGGTGTGTCTTAGGCACCACCTACTGAGCAATTTGCTTATCCTATTACATTTAACATTTTCTTTCAGGACTCAGGAAGGAAGTAGGAAACGCAGACTGTGGAGGGAAAAAATTCCCCTTCCAGTAATAATTATCCACGTCGTCACACTACAAAATTAATTCAGATACCACAATGGCCCAATCGGTACCAAGCCCAAATTAGATCAGCCTAGTCTAGAGCAAGCATAGACAAGGCCTTGGCTCCCACATAGATCGCAGACCCGAGCCACCTGGCCCAACTTCTAAGACTAGACAGCGACAGTCCGTCATACCAAGGGTGAACTCCAAGCCCATTAGCCGAATCGTCGGGCCAGCCCACATTTAGCCTAATCTTGGTAAAGGGAAGTCATGTCCTGCTAGGCCAAGGAATCACAAAAGAGAGCAAGTTCTGTACAAGGAAAACTCAACATAGAAAGAATTATAGAAAGGAAAGGATTATAGATGTAAAGAAAATCATATATGGAATGAATTAGAGACAAGCCATGCGAATTCTACCAAAATTCCACCACTGTATTTCTTATAAATAGAGGCCTAGACCTCCAATAAAATCATCAAGCATTATATATTTATTCTGAGTTTTATTCTTGCTTGTTTTTGAGTGAGTTGTATTTTTCTTTTTATTTATTCTAATAGAGAGAAATTTTGCACCTACACTTTGGCTCCGTCTGTGGGAAGCGTATAGAAAGATACTCCCACTTTTTGTTTCAAGTTGTTTTTGTTTCCATGATCCAGAATGTCGAACGAAGAATCAATGGCGGCAGATCAACAGATGGAGTTAATGTAAAAGATGCGAAAATAGTTCTTGCACCAGTTCGAAGCGCTTCGTCAGGCGAATAAAGCCAGCATAGCCCAAATTACATTGCTTCAACAGCAGAATGACACCCTTCAAACCGCTATGGCATAGTTGACACCTCAGCCACCACCAGTTGACAGAGCTGCGCCTCTTCCCAACCAAAACGAACCTCAGGGCAATGGGGTTTGGTTAGTGAAGCTCGGCCACCACCAGTTGACGGAGCTGCGCCTCCTCCCAATCAAAACGAACCCCAGGTCAATGGGGCTCGGATTAGTGAAGTTCAGCCCACGGAAGTTCAGCAAGACTAAAGGGCCAGATCCGAGGCGGTAGCTTTAGACAATCTTTCTCGTCACATGCAGGATGAACAGGCCGAATCCAACCGTAAACTCACGGTATGGTTTAATGGTGTTCTAAATGGTGCAGGAGTAAAAGAGGCCTTTGACGAGAAGAGACTCTTGAGAGTTCAAACACCTGCAGAGATGGCCAGGGAATATAAGAACTCTCTCGTGAAGACTCCATTCACTGACGATATGTACCTCGTCGAGAGACCCAAGAAATTCACTATGCCTTCCTTTACCCAGTTTGATGGTACAGGAGATCCTTCTCGGTACTTAGATCACTAAGCGCAAAAGATGGCTCTGGATGATCCCAATGACCCATGGATATGCAAAGTCTTCCCTACCAGTCTAACTGGGGCTGCGCTGGAGTGGTTTAGGAATAGGCCGCACAAGTCTATTCCAGATTATGAAACTCTATGCACTATGTTCCTGGCGCAGTATTGTGGTAATAAGAAGCAAAGGAAGAGTATTGCAAGCCTTTTTACTATAAGGCAAAAGAAGGGTGAAACACTACAAGACTTCTTATCTAGATTCAATATGTAGGCTTTGGAAATAGCAGATTGCCACCCTGCTACCGCAATAGAAACATTCAAACTTGCAATGATTCAGGGAACCAAGTTTCATACGTCCTTGGTTAAGTATTCTCCTCCGGACATGCAAACCCTCAATGCTAGAGCACAGATCTACATTCGACTAGAGGAGAATGTGGCCTACCGAGCTCAACATGCCACCCTCGTCACGGTGGAGAACAAGCCTCAGGAAAAAGGTTTCAGGATCAAAAGACCGAAGAAGTCAACACGCTTCGGCACCAGCTATTCAAATACCCGAAAAACGGCAAAAGACTGAAGAAAGAATCACTCCCCTTCGCATAACCTTGGCTCGGTTATTCCAGGAGAATAAAATAAAGTTTGTAGCCCCTCAGCCAATAAGGCAACCATTGGAACAGAGAGACAAGACCAAGCACTGCGCTTACCACAGAGATTATGGGTATACAACCAATAATTGCAGATCCCTTAGGCGACAGATGGAAAATGTAATACCCCTAATTTAACAAGAATAATTCTGGAATTTATTTAATTATTTAAATTGTGTTTTATTGATTTAGTTGTGAATTTGTTGATTTCATTATGAATTATTTTAATGACTTGTTTTTGTTTGATTATTTTATTTAATTGTTTATTTAATTGGGTTTTAATTATTGGATGTAATTGTTTTCTTTAAATAGAATTAATTATTTTTCTTGAAATTGAATTAATTGTTAAATGATTTAATTTAGTATAAATGGATTTTCTATAAATAGAGTTTTATGTTAGTAGGATTAATTAAGGGTTTTGGTTTTAGAAGTCACGTATGTAGCCGACATAATTAAGCATTAATTAGGTTTCATATGGGCCGACTAAGGATTTAGTTTAGGGTTTAAATTAAACTAGGGTTTTGTGTAAACTTATAAACCTATAAATATATCTGTATAAGGCTGTCAAGGGTTTAGAACCCTAACCACGTTGTGGAGACAGAAGAAACAGAGAGGAGGAAAACCAAAGGGGCGCCGGGAAAACTTAGAAGAAAGACGCTGAGATTTCTGAACCGAGTCTCACAGGCAAGTTTTATAACTAGCTCTACCTCTTTGACCTGTGTTCTTTGCATCCCTAACACAATCTCAGGATGAAATAAGGATTAAAACAAATCTGGTTCGCATGCTTGCATTGTTTAATAAACATATGTTTATGAACTGTTAAATTGTTTGTTTTACAGTGTTGTTTGTTTTACTGTTTTGTTTTACTTAATTCATGATTTTAATGATGTCATTTGATGGATTAAGAATTTTAATAGTTCTAAAACATAGTGGGAAATATTAAAATTAATCTGGGTCGCAGGGTTAGATACCTGAAACAGTATGTGTTCTTGTATGGATTTTAATCCACTCAGAAGCTGTTTTGTGTAATTCTTGTTCCATATGATTTGGTTAATAAGTTATGAATTTAATTAACTTTGGAACTCCCCAAGGACTTAGTTTTAATTAGCAAGAAATTTGGTTTGGAGGATCAACACAGCCGAACACTGCCGGAATTGGAAAAACGACGCACAGGGGAAGGAGCCTGCTCTATTTCAAGTAGAGCAGGCTCAATTAAAAGATGGAGCAGGCTCTACTTTGTAGTAGAGCCGGCTCTACTTGGTGATGGAGGCGGCTCCACTTTGGGTGGAGCCGGCTCCTTTTGTGGGTTTTCATTTTTTTTTGGTTTTCTGCGAGACTGCTAGCTACTGTGCTTGGGTTAATGGGTTTCCAGGGACAACTGAGAGTTTAATTAGAGGTTCTCAGTGATGTTTAAATTCTACTAAAACTTCAGAAGGCATGAAAATACATATTATACCATAGAAGGTTAGTAGAAGGGACGTTATGAAACTGTTAAGAAAGTTTACATGGTTGCCTTGTGCGGATGATTCAAGTTGTTTAATTTTAATTTAGCAATTGAATTAGGAGTTTGATATGTAAATCATATAATAGGGGTATGGGATTAAGCCTATTAACTAATATAAATCAGTTAATACTTAATAAGGAACTAGTTGATGGTTACCAAAACAATTGTTTATGTCAACTTGTGGGATGTTGTGGAGTAATTACAAGTAAGCATGTAGATACTGTTAATGTTATTATTAGGCTTATTATGAGTTACAGGATGGTTATATTTATTCTCTGCATTTAAAATCTGTTAGAGAATCAGGTACTGGATGTATTGAACAAGCATGCTAGTTAAACATTCTTGTTATGCTTATGAATGGGTATGTTGATATTGATATGTTATGCTGTCATATATATATTATCAATTCTGGATGGATGTTTTGTATGCACCGGTATGGGACGGTGACATACTAGGGGGATTAGCTTAAAAATGCTAAGTCCTACCTACTCTGAAATAAGGGATGGATTAACTACAAAAGTTAAGTCCTACCTGTCTTCTGTGTCAGATCAATAAATAATTGAGTGACACTTTGGTTTGGAATGGAATTTAAATATATTTTTATGATGCCACGATATGAGCCTGAGTCTCAGAGTCGTTGGTTAGGGAGCGTATATGCATTGGGATGCATAGCTGGCTATGATGGTTGGATGTGTACCCTGTTAGGACTAGGTAGTCATGCCCACCTTTGGGTGCGTTTTCGCATGGTGCCTACTAGTCAGGTTGAGACGGGCCTGTAGTCCAGTGAGAGTCCTGTAGTGTGATTATATATATATATTTATCTACGGACTATTAGCTATTGTTGGATTGGTTAGGATGTACATGCGTATCGGGTCTCTGCTTGGGTAGTAGTAGTATAGAACTTGCATGTGGGCCTGACCCACTCATCATTTTTCAGGTATCGGACATTTCCAGTCTAGAGCTTGTTCGTGCTGAGCAGAGACAATCTTCCATTCTACCAACGACGTATGACTTCTTTCCAAATATTGGATTTGGATTTTATTTTCAGTTTTTACTTTCATTCAGTTTAGGATTTTTATTAGGGGTCCACTAGAGATGGATTCCTGAGTTGTTAAACTGATGGAGTTTTGGATTATCAGATTCTAAGTATTTAATTATAAAGGATTTTACTTTTAGTTTCTTCCAGCTTAAACTTTATTTATTAAATTCATTTTGTCATCTGTGTTCACTTTAAAATACTTTAATTGTTTGATATTCCCTCGGGTTTGGGCCTGGGCCTGATCAACCCGTGTCTCGGATTCGAGGGGTATCACAGAAAACATGATACTGAGGGGTGAATTGGCAGATTACCTTAGAACAAAGGAGTATGTGAAGCCTTGGGAGGTCAACCCTCGAAGAGTCGAAGGTAATCAAGTAAAGGTCATCCATGCAATACATAGAAGATCGGAAGATGATCAGGAGTCAGAGGAGGTTTATAGATCTCGACTGAGAACAACCCATAAGCTAAGGAGGCTATCCTCAGTAAATACTATTGCTTCGGGAAGCATCAACATCGGGTTCGGTAATGGAGATCTATCTAGAGTTCAACTTCCCCACGAAGATCCGTTGGTTATCAGTCTCCTCATGGCGAATTGCATGATTAAGAGGGTTTTTATTGACCCAGGGAGTAGTGCCAACATCATCACAAAGGCGGTCTTTGAGCAGCTAGAGATCCCATCATCATTAATTTGGCCTACCTCCAGCCCATTACTGGGGTTCGATGGCACAAAAATGGATCCCCTTGGGGTGATTGACTTATCCATAACTGCGGCAAAGAGGACTCTGAAGGAAAACTTTGTCTTAACAGAGATCCACCCTTCATATAATCTTATTATGGGAAGAGGTTGGATCCACTGAATGAACGGAGTTCTGTCTACCCTTCACCAGGTGATGCGATGTTTGTCTCCAGATGGGAAAGAGGTTATAAACCTCAGGGGAGATCAAGTAACTGCCAAAGAGTGCTATATGTTAACACAGAAAGAGGCAAAAAAGGTAGTGAAACAATCCCAATCGGTCACACCTCCGGGAAGCAAATCCAAATAACAATTACAGAATCCTCTGCCCAGGTATCTGAGAGTAGAGGATGAGGCTGAAGCAGAAAAGCCTACCGAGGAGTCTCTGGAAGCTGTCGAGGTAATCCTCGGCGATCCTCAGAAAATCACCTACATGGGTTCTTCCCTCACAGCCGAAGAAAAAGAAGCATTAATTAATGTCATTTGACGAAATGCAGATGCATTTGCTTGGGAGCATTCAGACATGGTGGGGATCGATCCTTCAGTCTCATGCCATAGCTTGAAGGTGGATCCGGCATATAAACCAGTCCAGCAGAAGCACAGAAGGTTTGCCCCAGAGCGCAACCAAATTATAGCTGAAGAGGTAAGCAAATTACTTCAAGCATGTTTCATCCGAGAGGTGTACTACTCACAATGGCTCTCCAACGTGGTGGTAGTTTAGAAAAAGAATGGCAAATGGAGGGTTTGCATAGATTTTACCAATCTCAACAAAGCTTGCCCTAAAGACAGCTTCCCGTTACCCAAGATTGATCAGATGGTTGAAACCACTACTGGTTTTGAGAGGCTCACGTTTCTTGATGCGTACTCCGGCTACAACTAAATTCCTATGAATCTGGAGGATGAAGAGAAGACTGCTTTCATAACGGAGAAGGGCACCTACTGTTACAGAGTTATGCCATTCGGGCTCAAAAATGCTGGAGCAACTTACTAGCGCCTTGTTAACAAGATCTTTAATAAAATGTTGGGAAAGACGGTCGAGGCCTATATCGACGATATAGTGGTTAATAGTGTGAAGAAGGATGAGCATCCTATACACCTTTAAGAGGACAGTTCATTTGCAGTGTTCCTTTGTAGTTAAATCCTTCGAATTGTTCCTTCGTAGTTTCTTCAGGACAGTTCCTCGGCCATATTGTGAACAAAAGGGGAATTGAGGTAAGTCCGACTCAGGCTCAAGCCCTCATATAAAATTAAGAACCAAAGACCCGCAGGGATGTATAAGTTCTGACCGGCCGAATCGCAGTTCTTAGTCGATTTATTTCTTGATTGTCCGATAAGTGCAAACCATTTTTTGATACAATAAGGTCCAAAAACAAAGACATATGGGGGCCACAACAGCAAGATGCTTTCAATCAACTGAAACGTTACATGGCGAAACCCCCAATTCTGTCAGATCTGAAGCCTAGTGAGACTATTGTCTTGTACTTACCCATCTCCAGCATAGCCACAAGTGCAGTATTGATCAGAGAAGAAGGTAAGAGTCAGTATCCAATTTTTTACACTAGCAAGACAATGACAGATACAGAAACGCGGTACAACAAAGCCGAGAAGATCATACTAGCATTAGTATACGCAAAAAGGAAACTTCGACACTACTTTGAGTCACACAACATCAAAGTTCTTACCAACTACCCCATGCGAGTCATTCTTTCTAAACCGGATTTGTCCGGAAGAATAACTAAATGGGCGATCGAGCTTAGTTCCTTTGACATATCCTACGAACCGAAGGTGTCGTACAAAGGGCAAGCGTTATCTGATTTCCTTTTGGAGTATGAAGATAAGCCCGAGGAGCCAGGCCTTTTTGAACCACAATGGGAGCTTCGGGTAGATGGTTCCTCGAACTTGATTAGTGCTGGAGCAAGAGTCGTTATTATAACTCCCGAAGGCACCAAACTGCAGTAGTCAATTCGGCTGACTTTTCCTGCCACTAATAATAAGGCGGAATATGAAGCCCTGCTTACAGGACTCTGGTTAGCAAACCAGCTTCAGGTAAGGTGCCTAAAAGTTTTTAGTGATTCTCAGCTTATTGTGAATCAGGTAATAGGCCAGTACCAGCCTAAGGAGGATAGAATAAAGGCTTACAGAGAAGCTGTGGAAATTGCCTCACGAGGGTTCGATCAGATCAATTTTCATCAAATACCTCACGAAGAGAATTCTGAAGCAGATTAGTTGGCTGTAGTAGTATCTTTTTTGGATGAAGATTTGGTCCGGATTGTACCAATCGACATCCTGGATGAACCAAGTATAAGCCCTTGACAGGAGATAATGGTGATCTCGGTTGTCCCACGCAAACCATGCTGGATGGATCCATTGGAAGCTTACCTTAATGAGGGGACTTTCCCGAACCAGAAGGCCGAAGCTCGAAAACTCAGGCACACCGTAACCAAATATGCTATCATTAATAACTAATTATATCGAAAATCATTCTCAGGTCCTTACCTGAAATATTTAAGCCCCACAGAGGCTCTTACGATACTGTAGCAGATTCATGATGGGGATTGTGGAAATCACTTCGGAGGTAGATATTTGGCGCATAAAGTTCTGACTCAAGGTTATTTTTGGCCTTACCTGGATCGGAATGCTGAAGAGTATGCCAGAAGGTGTGATAAGTGCCAGCGACATGGTCCAATGAAGCATCAACCTACCGAAGATTTGCATGCAATGGCGAATCCATGGCCATTCGCACAGTGGGGGATTGATATGGTCGGTCCTTTGCCCAAAATGGTGGAGAAGAAGGAGTATGTGTTGCTGGCCACCGATTATTTCACTAAATGGGTAGAAACCGAAGCCTACTCAAGCGTGACCCATGAACAAGTGAAGAGTTTTCTATGGAATAATATAATCTGCCGATTTGGGATGCCATATGTGATCATGATGGACAATGGCCCAAATTTAGATAACTGAAGCACAAGAAAGTTCTTTGCCGAGCATGGGATTAGGTAGAAGTTGGCTGCGGTTAGCCATCCTTAGAGGAATGGACAGGCAGAAATAACTCATTAGACCATCTTCAGCTGCTTGAAGAAAAAGTTGGAAAAGCTCAAATCCAAATGGTACGAGAATCTACCTCAGGTACTTTGGGCATATTGAACCCCCACTTGCCGGCCAACAGGAGAAAACCCTTTTGCCATGGCTTATGGGTCAGAGGCTGTTATACTTACGGAATCAGCAATTTTGACTCTTCGGATTCACTTGGTACTCGAAGGTAACAATGATCAGTAGCTCGAGTATAGCCTCGATCTCTTGGAAGAAAAGAGGGATGCTACGACAATTAGGCTTGCTTCGTACCAGCAACAGTTACAACAAGCGCGTTAAGTTCAGATGTTTTGTGGAAGGAGATTGGGTGCTGAAACAGGAAACGGCCCATGTAAAAAAGTTGCAACCCAATTGGATCGGACCTTACAGAGTCACTGAAATAGTGGGAAAAGGAGCTTACCGATTGGCAGAAGCTGATGGGCGTCCAATTGCGCGTCCATGGAATGCAATACATTTAAAAAGGTACTATCATTAGATGATATAGTTTGTTTACTTTCTATTTATAGACAACATACGTCTATTTTTTTATCTAAGTATGGCTGCTTATAGGCCTATTTAATAAAAGTTTCTTGAGGTATGCACATCTTTGCACGTCTTTACTCCTTTAGTAAAGTGGGGCCTTACTTCTCTTGTCGTAATAGGGGGCATTTGATACCCCTCGGATCCGAGACACGGGTTGATCAGGCCCAGGCCCAAACCCGAAGGATATCAAACAATTAATATGTAACCGAACACAGAATACAAGATAAAATAAGAAATAAAAATAATAAGCTGAAAGAGTGCTAACCGAAAATCCTTAAAACAAAAATACTGAAATCCAATAATCCAAAACTCCATAAGCTTATAACTCGGGAATCCATCAATTGGACCCCTTATTAAAATTCTCCAAAAGATACTGAAATAATAAAAATAAAATCCAAAGCTATCATAGAGAAGATTCCTACATAATCGGAGGAATGAATAGCTGTATCTGCTCTACACGTCCAAGCTCTAACCCTGGAACTGACGAGCACCTGAAAAATAAAGAAGTGGGTCAGACCCACATGCAAGTCTTGATCTACTACAATCCAAACAGTAATCCGATACGCAGATACATCCTAGGAAGACTCAACAATATTTAGAGTAGTCCATATAAATATATGGTACACACTATAGGACGCTCGCTAGTCCAACAGGTCTGTCTCAGCTTGAATAGAAGGCAACATGCGAATACGCACCCTAAGGTGAGCATGGGTACCTAGACCTACCAGGGAACAACACCTATGTCAGTTATCCATCCTAGGCGATATACGCGCCCTAACCATGGTCATGAGACTCAAGCTCATTCCACGGCACCGTAAATATATATATATAAAGTCCGAACTCCTCCTAATACAGTATACCATCCATCTGTGTAGTGGTCTGATATATGTATAACCAATCCATCCTGAAACCATAGTAGGTCATTCAATTCACAATTGATATGACACATGTAGGTGATGGACTTAACCTTTATGATTAATCCATACCTTAATCCAGATTTAGGTAGGCTTAGTGTCTGAACTAATCCGTACCTAGTATGACACCGTCCCATACCGGTGCATACCATCCTCCAGTTTACATAGTTAATAACACAGTATATCTATTTATTAACCACATCCCAGAATAAGCATAAATATAGTTTAGCATGTATACAACCAATTTATGTCTCCAATATAACATTTAGATATCCCATTGCAGTTCTTTATAAAAATAAAAAGACTGTACACTTAGCTCCTCCAGTTAGCGTAGTTGATGAAAACAGTATCAGATACTAATCAACCATACTCCAAAATTTGCATAAATATAGTTTAACATGTGTATAACTAAATTGTGCATCCAATAACAATTTTAGAATCCCAGTTCCAATCCCTTAAATTGACAAATCAAGATTATACAATTTATTTCTCCATATAATATCATAACTGATGCGTTGTATGTCAGTTTGTAAACATCAGTTAATTCCAGCTAAGAACACATATATTTTAATAGTCATATGCTCTTAACACAACTAACAATATGATTCATAATTTAAGATCATGCAATAAAACCAATTGCTAAAACAGTAAGCAGTGTAATGTAAATATTTAACCATTCACCTACGAGCCCTCTATTTGATCTTAAATTAATTCCTATCCTCAATAACTGAATGTGAACTTGCTTCTTAACATTATTATAAGTCTCAAACACATATTTACAACATTCAATAGCTTCAAACAGTTCCAGAAAATTCAATTTCAGCCAAATGAACCACAAAAAATCAGTTTCTGGACCTTTTAAGAGAGAACAGGCTCTAGAAATTAAAATAGCTTGCTCTTCTTTTCTTCAGAGCCGGCTCTAGGCTCATTAGAGCTGGCTCCACAACATCCTAGAGCCGGCTCTACCTTCTAGGAGCCGGCTCTAAGGGTTTTTCAGAGCTTGCTCCCTTTTCCCCTTAGCAGCTTCGTTCGTCTCGTCGTCTTCTCTGATTTCTGTGAGTACCAGTTCTTGTAGTAAACTTTTAGTGCATGTTTTAAGGTCTGATTCAATTCCAGATTGATTATAAAACAAGGACCTATAATGATATTTAATCAAAACTTGAATTGAAAACCAAACTGTTACTCAATAAAACAAGGTTACCAAGTTTCAGTTTTTTTTATTTTTTTATTTCTACCTTGTTAAAACAACCCAGAACATGTTCATTCCATGAATTTAAACATTAATTAAACATGCATAAAGGTTATAATTAAGCCTTAGTTTAATTCCTGGAGTCTTCCTGAACACGCACAGAACACAGATTAAAGAGATAGAGAAGAACAAGACTTGCCTTAAGTTTCAAAATTGAAACACTGAATCCACGTCTCTGAGTTTTAGTTTTCCTTGCTCTGCCTTCCTCAGCCCTCTCTGTAAATTACTCACTCTCTGTTTCTCTGCCCTCACAACCCTCTGTATCACTGTATACATGACTAAGGTGAATAGGGTAAACATATGTATTTATAGGCTTAAGTTAAAAGCTTAACCTTAATCCTAAACCACCTACAGGTCGGCTCAGACTAAAACACGATGAAATTAACAAAACCCTAATAACTTAAAATAGTTAAGTTGCCTCTAAAATAATTAAACCAATTACAAATAAATCAATTAAAAAAAATCAACAAAATTAAATAAAACAATTTAAGCAATATTAACAATTAAATAGGTAATAAATCCAGTCACAAAAATGCAGCACTTAATGTAAGCTAAATAAATCTAAGAATTCAACAATTTAATAACTCAAAGAAAACAAGTAAACCAAAGAATTAATTCAAAATAAATCTAAGAATTCAACAATTTAATAACTCAAAGAAAACAAGTAAACCAAAGAATTAATTCAAATAATACAAATAAGTCAAGTACGTCAAATAATTCAAAAACAATTAAACAATTAAAAAGTCAATTAAAACATAAATTGAAAATTAAATACCAGGACTATCCTTTTGAAATTAGGGGTATTACATTCTTCCCCCCTAACAAAAGGAATTTCGTCATCGGAATTCGCTCTTACCTTCTTCCAATATGTCAGGAAACTGTGAGCGAATGACATCCTCCCGTTCCCAAGTGGATTCAGCCTCATTGTGATGACTCCACTGAACACGTACCAAAGGAATAACCTTGTTACGAAGAATCTGATTCCGTCGGTCTACAATACGACACGGCGGCTCCAAATAAGTTACATCCGGCTGCAACTCAATCTCCCCAACATCGATATGCTGGTACTGATTCTCATCTCATAGAAATTTTCGCAACATAGAAACATGGAACACGTTATGAACGCGATCCAAGTTATCCGAAAGTGCCAATCGATAATCCACAGCTCCAACTCGATCCGTAATCATGAAAGGACCGACAAACCGTGGAGACAACTTCCCTTTCTTCCCAAAGCGCATAACACCCCTCATAGGCGAGACTTTGAGAAGAACCTGATCCCCAACCTTAAACTCCAAAGCACGAGTATGACGATCAGCATAACTCTTTTGCCTACTCTGGGCAGTACGCATATGATCGCGAATAAGAGCTATCTTCTCAGAAGTATCCTTGATAAACTCAGGACCCAAGAATCTGCTCTCACCAACCTCCATCCAACAAATAGGTGATCGACACGGTCGGCCGTATAACGCCTCAAATGGTGCCATCCCAATAGTCTTCTGAAAACTATTGTTATAAGCAAACTCTACAAGTGACAAGTAATCCTCCCAATGGCCATTGAAATCAAGAACACATGATCGAAACATATCTTCCATAATCTGATTCACCCTCTCAGTCTGTCCGTCAGTCTGAGGATGATAAGCAGTACTAAGATATAACTCCGTACCCAAAGCTTGCTGAAAGCTCTTCCAAAATCCAGATACAAAGCTCGAATCCCTGTCCGATATAATAGATAATGGAATGCTATGTAGCTTCGCAATCTCTAAAATGTATAGCCTTGCCAACTGCTCCGAAGTGTAGTCAGTGCAAATAAGCAAGAAATGAGCTGACTTGGTCAACCTATCCACAATGATCCATATGGAATTATGCCCCTTGAAAGAATTTGGCAAACCTTCCACAAAATCCATAGAAATGCTCTCTCATTTCCATTCCGGTATCGGTAGTGACTGTAGAGCTCCTGGTGGCCTCTGATGATCAATCTTGACCATCTGACAAGTACTACATTGCGAGACAAAAAGAGCAATGTCCCTCTTCATACCTACCCACCAAAACTGCCGCTTCATATCCTGATACATCTTATCGCCTCTTGGATGAACAGAAAACTCAGAGTGGTGAGTCTCAGTTATCACATTCTTCCTCAAATCATCAGCAGAAGGTACCACCAACCGTCCCTTGTACCTTAAACCTCCGTCAGTCCCAATATGATAAAATGGAACCTCCCCAGAAGCTATCTCTGCAACCTTGTCGATACACTGCTGATCGGTGAGTTGTGCTTGTAAAACCTTGCGAATGATGGAAGGTGTAACCATCATGCAAGCCATAAAAGCATCCGATAACTCATCTACATTCTTTAAAACATTCCACTCAGTGGTGAATAAGGCAGAAAGATTACCAACAGGTCGGCGACTGAGTGCATCCGCCACCACATTCACTTTCCCTGGATGGTACTGTATAGAAAAATGATAGTCTTTCACAAACTCCAACCACCTGCGCTGTCTCATATTTAGCTCTCGCTGAGTGAACAAATACTGCAGACTTTTATGATCACTAAATAACCTGAAGGACTTACCCAACTGATAATGCCTCCAAATACGTAAAGTAAAGACCACAGCTGCCAACTCCAAATCATGCGTTGGATAATTAAGCTCATGAGGCTTAAGCTTCTGAGATCCATAAGAAATCGGTCGCTCCTCCTATATCAAAACACATCCAAGACCCTGCAACGAAGCATCCGTGTAAATAAGATACTCTATCCTGCTCTGCAGAGTAGCCAGAATTGGTGCAAAAGTCAACTTCCTTTTCAGCTCATCAAAAGCTCGCTGACAGTGTTCATCCCACACGAACTGTACACCTTTCTTGGTCAGATGAGTGAGTGGTCCTGCTATCTTGGAGAACCCCTGGATGAATCTCCTGTAATATCCTGCCAGACCGAGAAAACTCCGAATCTCAGTAGGTGATATAGGCTGTCCCCACTCAACCACCGCTGAAACCTTGGCCGGATCCACTGCTATCCCCTTTTCTGACACCACGTGACCCAGAAATTTCACCTCCCGCTGCCAAAATTTACACTTCTCGAACTTGGCATATAACTGGTGCTCACGAAACGTCTGCAAGACTATGCGAAGATGTCTAGCATGGTCGTCCTCAGACCTAGAATAGATCAAGATATCATTAATAAAGATGATGACAAACTAATCTAAATAAGCCCGAAAGATTCTGTTCATTAAATCCATGAGCACTGCAGGTGCATTAGTCGTCCCAAACAGCATGACACGAAACTCATAAGAACTATATCTCGTGAGAAATGTTATCTTAGGAACATCCTGCTCCCTAACCCTTAACTGATGATATCCAGAATGTATATTAATCTTGGAGAAGTATGTGGCTCCCCTTAACTGATCAAATAGATCATCAATCCTGGGTAAAGGATACTTGTTACGAATCGTAACCTTGTTCAACTCCCTGTAATCTATACACAGGCGAAGCGAATCATCCTTCTTCTTCACAAATAACACTGGTGCTCCCCAGGGTGAAGTACTCCTGCGAATGAAACCCTGGCTGAGTAGCTGCTGAATCTGATCCCTCAGCTCTCTCATTTCCACTGGTGCCATCCTGTAGGGTGCCCTAGCAATAGACGCAGTGCTTGGAGCTAAATCTATCACAAAATCGATCTCGTGACTAGGTGGCAACCCTGGAATTTCCTGAAATACATCCGAAAAATCCTGTACAATCGGTATGTTATCCAACGATACAGTAGTCCCCTCATCTGTTTCCTCCTCCACATGGAATAAATAGGTGCTACCGCCTCCTTTAGAAAGTAGCATATCTACTACATACATATCCTGACCCGGTATGGTAAATATAATAGATCTACCAAAATAATCAACTTGGGCATGGTAGTGAGACAACTAATCCATCCCAAGTATCACATCATAAGTGTGCATGTCCAGGACCAATAGGTTGGTTAGAAATCTGAGTTTGCCAATATCTAGTGTCACAGGCCCATCACTCTCATCTATAATAGCTGTATTGCCCAATGGTGTAGAAATACCCTGAGGTCTAGTGCATACCCTCGTCCGCATCCCCGATAAAGCAACAAAAGTCTTAGCTACAAATGAGTGTGTAGCACCCGTATCAAATAAAACACGTCCATGAAAACCATGTATAGGAAACTTACCCTCAACAGCCTGAGGTGCCTGCATATCCTGTGGCTTAAGGTTATACACCCTGCTATAATGTAACTGCTGCGGTGCCTGTCCCTGAGGCTGCGGCAGAGTTGGTAATGCCGGATAAGTCTGTCCCTGAATCTGAGGAACCTGTGGAGCTGGTAGAGGTACTAGCGCCCTCTGTCCCTGCTACACATGCTGTCCCTGTCCCTGTCTCTGTCCCTGTCTAACTGTAGGACACTGCTTAGAAGTGTGATCATACTCCCCACAAGTATAACAACTACCCTGGAAAGTACCGAATGGCCTCCTCTGTCGATTAGCCTGTGGCTGATCCTATCCTGCCTGTGGTCCCCCATTCTGTTGACGATGAATAGGTGCCACATTCTTGGAAGCATCTGAACCACCCTTGTGCTTCTTCCAAGGCTGCTGTCCCTGGAATCTGCCCTTGTCATTCTGTCGGTGTCCATTCCCATTCCCTTTCTCAGTTGACTGGTTAGTAGAGTCTCGGTCACCCCGCTTCTCACCCTTGGCCTGTCTAATGTCCACTGTCAATTGGTACTGCTATAGCGCAGCGTCTACCACCTGAGCATAGGTAGTATAGGCTGGACTACCTGTAATAGCTCTCTTAATAGACCACATCAGTCCCTTGACGAAACTGTTGCGCTTCTTCTCCTCTGTATCCACCTCCTCCGGTGCAAAGAGAGACAAACGTGTGAACTGCTGCTTATACTCTGCCACTGACATGTTTCCCTATTGCAGATTAAGAAACTCAGTCTTCATGGCTGCCTTGACTGCATAAGGAAAATACTTTTCTTCAAAGCGTGCACTGAACTCATCATAAGTCAAAGCCATCATCTCCTCTATGGTGGTAACTGACTCCTACCACCGTAGTGCATCCCCAACTAGCTTGAAGGTAGCAAGCATCTGCTTTTGAACCTCCGTGCACTGATTCAAGCGAAGATGTCGCTCGATGTCCTGTTTCCACTGGTGAGCTGCCCTCGCATTGGTTGAGCCTGTAAACTCAGGTGCGTTCCCCTTTGTGAAAGAACTCCTTGCCTTCTCCCAAGTATCAATCTGAACAACCAATGCTGGTACCGGTGTTGGTAATGGTGCTGGCTGTACCTGAGGCTGATTCCGAAGAACAGCCGTTACCCCTATTTCTATAGCTCGAGCAATAAGGTCATTGAGGTGAGGGGGAAACTCTGGATCTTCTCCCTGATCCCAAGTTTGCTGAACTTCCTCCTGCCCCTCATAAAACTGACCTTCATCCTCCTAACGCTGCCTACGGGCCACTTCCCTTCGTTGCCGATTGTTTCGTTTGGTTCTTGCGTTAGCCATTCTGTCAACACAAAAAGACAGACATCAGCACGACCAAACCGAACCGTAAAGAATACAATGAATCTTAATACTTAAGCCCTAATCAAGAGAAAACGCTACGCGGAAGTCTTATACGATTGAATCCTAGAGACACTTAAACCTAGAGTGCTCTGATACCAACTGTGATACCCCTCGGATCCGAGACACGGGTTGATTAGGCCCAGGCCCAAACCCAAAAGATATCAAACAATTAATATGTAACCGAACACAGAATACAAGATAAAATAAGAAATAAAAATAATAAGCTGAAAGAGTGCTAACCGAAAATCCTTAAAACATAAATACTGAAATTTAATAATCCAAAACTCCATAAGCTTACAACTCGGGAATCCATCCATTGGATCCCTTATTAAAATTCTCCAAAAGATACTGAAATAATAAAAATAAAATCCAAAGCTATCATAGAGAAGATTCCTACATAATCGGAGGAATGAATAGCTGTATCTGCTCTGCACGTCCAAGCTCTAACCCTAGAACTGACGAGCACCTGAAAAATAAAGAAGTGGGTCAGGCCCACATGCAAGTCCTGATCAACTACAATCCATATAGTAATCTGATACGCAAATACATCCTAAGAAGACTCAACAATATCTAGAGTAGTCCATATAAATATATAGTACACACTATAGGATGCTCGCTAGTCCAATAGGTCTGTCTCAGCCTGAATAGAAGGCAACATGCGAATACGCACCCTAAGGTGGGCATGAGTACCTAGACCTACCAGGAAACAACACCTATGTCCAGTTATCCATCCTAGGTGATATACGCGCCCTAACCATGGTTATGAGACTCAAGCTCATTCCACGGCACCGTACAATATATATATAAGGTCCAAAATCCTTCTAATACAGTATACCATCCATCTGTGTAGTGGTCTGATATATGTATAACCAATCCATCCTGAAACCATAGTAGGTCATTCATTTCACAATTGATATGACACATGTAGGTGATGGACTTAACCTTTATGATTATTCCATACCTTAATCCAGATTTAGGTAGGCTTAGTGTCTGAACTAATCCATACCTAGTATGACACCGTCCCATACCGGTGCATACCATCCTCCAGTTTACATAGTTAATAACACAGTATATCTATTTATTAACCACATCCCAGAATAAGCATAAATATAGTTTAGCATGTATACAACCAATTTATGTCTCTAATATAACATTTAGATATCCCATTGCAGTTCTTTATAAAAATAAAAAGACTGTACACTTAGCTCCTCCAGTTAGCATAGTTGACGAAAATAGTATCAGATACTAATCAACCATACTCCAAAATTTGCATAAATATAGTTTAACATGTGTATAACTAAATTGTGCATCAAATAACAATTTTAGAATCCCAGTTCCAATCCCTTAAATTGACAAATCAAGATTATACAATTTATTTCTCCATATAATACTATAACTGATGCGTTGTATGTCAGTTTGTAAACATCAGTTAATTCCAGCTAAGAACACATATATTTTAACAGTCATATGCTCTTAACACAACTAACAATATGACTCATAATTTAAGATCATGCAATAAAACCAATTGCTAAAACAGTAAGCAGTGTAATGTAAATATTTAACCATTCACCTACGAGCCCTCTATTTGATCTTAAATTAATTCCTGTCCTCAATAACTGAATGTGAACTTGCTTCTTAACATTATTATAAGTCTCAAACACATATTTACAACATTCAATAGCTTCAAACAGTTCCAGAAAATTCAATTTCAGCCAAACGAAACACAAAAAATCAGTTTCTGGACCTTTTAAGAGAGAGCAGGCTCTAGAAATTAAAAGAACCTGCTCTTCTTTTCTTCAGAGCCGGCTCTAAGGGTTTTTCAGAGCCGGCTCTAAGGGTTTTTCAGAGCCTGCTCCTTTTTCCCCTTAACAGCTTCGTCCGTCTCGTCGTCTTCTCTGATTTCTGTGAGTACCAGTTCTTGTAGTAAACTTTTAGTACATGTTTTAAGGTCTGATTCAATTCCAGATTGATTATAAAACAAGGACCTATAATGATATTTAATCAAAACTTGAATTGAAAACCAAACTGTTACTCAATAAAACAAGGTTACCAAGTTTCAGTTTTTTTTTTTATTTCTACCTTGTTAAAACAACCCAGAACAGGTTCATTCCATGAATTTAAACATTAATTAAACATGCATAAAGGTTATAATTAAGCCTTAGTTTAATTCCTGGAGTCTTCCTTAACACGCATAGAACACAGATTAAAGAGATAGAGAAGAACAAGACTTGCCTTAAGTTTCAAAATTAAAACACTGAATCCACGTCTCTGAGTTTTAGTTTTCCTTGCTCTGCCTTCCTAAGCCCTCTCTGTAAATTACTCACTCTCTGTTTCTTTGCCCTCACAACCCTCTGTATCACTGTATACGTGACTAAGGTGAATAGGGTTTACAAAAACCCTTAGCAGATGTAAACATATGTATTTATAGGCTTAAGTTAAAACCTTAACCTTAATCCTAAACCACCTACAGGTCGGCTCAGACTAAAACACGATGAAATTAACAAAACCCTAATAACTTAAAATAGTTAAGTTGCCTCTAAAATAATTAAACTAATTACAAATAAATCAATTAAAAAAAATCAACAAAATTAAATAAAACAATTTAAGCAATATTAACAATTAAACAGGTAATAAATCTAGTCACAAAAATGCAGCACTTAATGTAAGCTAAATAAATCTAAGAATTCAACAATTTAATAACTCAAAGAAAACAAGTAAACCAAAGAATTAATTCAAAATAAATCTAAGAATTCAACAATTTAATAATTCAAAGAAAACAAGTAAACCAAAGAATTAATTCAAATAATACAAATAAGTCAAGTACGTCAAATAATTCAAAAACAATTAAATAATTAAAAAGTCAATTAAAACATAAATTGAAAATTAAATACCAGGACTATCCTTTTGAAATTAGAGGTATTACAGGGCAATACACCCTACTGTTGATATTACGACAAAAGAAGGATATACGACAAAAGAAGCAACACAAAGCAAACAAAACGAATAAATTTCGACTTTTTGCTGATACTTACAAGTCCTTTTTTATACAAGGTGCAAATAAAATGAATAATTTTGACTTTTTACAAGTTTTTTATTATTTTTTATTTTTTATACAAGTACATCTAATTACAAGTATATACCCTATTATTGATATCACAAGTCCTTTGGTAATGAACATTTAGGCTCACTCTATATCATGAGCCCAAGGTCGCTTTACAGTTTTTTCATTTTTGGACACAAACCACAAATGTGTGCAGTTCAGAGCACTTATCTACCATGCTCCGACATCGAAAAAACATTGTTTCTATGCTACCTTTATATAAGGAAATATTAAAGTATTTGGAAGCATTGCAAATGGGGCCTGTTGGTAAT
Organism: Cornus florida; assembly: GCF_030987335.1. Taxonomy (NCBI): domain Eukaryota; kingdom Viridiplantae; phylum Streptophyta; class Magnoliopsida; order Cornales; family Cornaceae; genus Cornus; species Cornus florida. Next base: position 31,559,309 of record NW_026775572.1, read on the forward strand.
AGTACCGGCCCAGCCCAAGTTATGTTCAAAGCCCAAGTACCAACGGGTATTCTTTGCAATAATTTTTGTTCTTTTCAAACAAACCTGTTTTAGTGGCTCATATATCCTTTGTCCCGCATCAAATAGCAATACAAAAGGTATGTAGTAAATATAGAGTTGATAAACAGCGTTTGATTGCCACGAAGAGAGTCCCTGTGAAGGAAAGCCTTCCAAAACAAATGTATGTGGGACTTCCCAGTCACAGTTACTCTCTGTAATGACCCGGTCATTTTCCTTCCTTTCATTTTCTCAGATTTTCACAGATATTTTTTTTCCGTTGTTCTTTTCCTTTCTGAGCTCAGTTTTTCATCGCATAGTGTCATCTTGAGTGCTCAGAAATAGTTTCTGAGACTTTTTTCTTTGGATTGATAACATCCTTTGAGGACCGTGTCATTTCCACATTTTCATTTTTCGGACACTATTCACTTTTCGTCCTTTTTCCTATTTCGTCTTTTCCCCGTTTGTCACTTTGTTGGCATAACCACACTTCTTATGTTCGGAGTTGGTTTTTAACTTCACATATCTTCATTCTAAATGGTTTCCACGAAATATGTATCTTTACTTTTGCAGAAAAGTACTCTGGTTCCTCCCGGTGTCCGTAGGGGCACGAATGTAAAGTTCTTTGAAAACTTATTCTTTTCTTGGGGTGTTTTCATAAATATCTTTTGAAGATATTTATTTCAGGGGTTTCTAAAAAAAATATTTTTGGAAGATATTTTCATTTTGGACTAGTTATGCAGTTTTCACTTTTTGGAGGGGCTATTATGCAATTAATGAAAGTTATTGCTAAATGCCCTGTTTTGAGCCTGGATCCTCGTACAGGATTCATTTTCATATTTCGTCGAGTCGTGTACTCTTAAAATTTCGTTCTGGTCGTTTTTCTCCAGTTTCAGGGTTTCTTGCCCCGGTTGCCTCCGAACTTGTTCGGGGCATATCTCTCTGTTCGGGACTCGGTTTTCGACACTGTTTCTTCCGTTGTTTATATTTTCTCATTTTGATTCTTTTTTGTTCACGGAGTTTTTCCATTTGAGCGCGTCTGCTCAAATTTCACTTTTTCGGACCCGGCAAGGGCCGTTTTGAGGCACTTTTTGAGTTTTCTATAAATAGGGGGGCCTTAGAAAGAAAAATCAGGTATTCTCCCTCTCTCTCTCTCTCTCTCCCATGGCCGGCCCTAGCTCCTCCCATGGCTGCCATCTTCTCTCTCCGCTTTTGAGCCTCTTCTTGAGTTCGGGTTTGAAGTCAAGTTATGATTTTCATGGGGCTTCCTTGGGGTTCTTGTTCACCGTGTTGTCCCCGACAAAACTTAAAAGTTTCGTTGGATTTGGAGCCATTTCATTTCGGTGGGGATTTGAGATTTCATCTCAAATGGAGGTAGGGAATGTTTTAGGACTATCTATGTGTTGTATTGAGTGTTTCCCATGATTATACAACTTATATGTTTGCCTTGTATTAAATCTAGAAAGTTAGTAATAATTATTTCTTTGTATAAGATTTAATTCACATGATGATGTATAATTTAGATTTAAATTGTGGCATGTTAGAAAGTTTAGTTTTAATATGTTTGTTAACATATATTAAATTGGGATTTATTGAATAAGAATTGTACTTTTTATTTAATATTTTTTCTTTGTGAAAGATTAATTCCCATGACCGTACCTTGCATGAAATTAAGTTGTGACATGCTTTTAAATTAAGTCTTGGCATGTTTGTTAACATACTTTAATTTGAGACATTTGGACAAGTATGAAAATCTAGAGATTTTAAATTAAATGACTAATTAAAATCTATTTAATGGTTCCCTTGGCCTAATTAAGTTTTTAACTTGATAATCATGATGACTAGGACTTGTATACTAGTATATATTAAATAGGGACCATTTGAAGTTGCTTTGAAATTTAGAAGTTTAATTATCGTGGTATAATTAAATTCTACCTTGTTGTACCATTGTCCTACTTGAGATTTTTGTGAATGTGTGTGGATACCATGCTATGTTGTTTAACATGTATGAATTGCGAGCCATTTGATTGAGACTTGATACCTAGGGAAATTAATTAGTTATTTGGTTAATTTCCATTTCTATTGCATTATTGATTAAATTATGTATTTGACATTGATAATATATTTAAAGCATGATTTTAGACTTATAATGGATTTATGAGTTATGTTTCAATATTGGATTATATTGTTATAGCGTGTAACGAATTGCACACTGAAAATTCGACATGTGATGTTATTATAGCGCGTAACGAATCGCGCTCTGAAGATTCGACATTTGTCACCCTATAGTTGTTGTGGATTTAGGGCATGTATTGTATGGTTTCAACCTACTTGTGCATGGAATGTAGTTTCGTGCTGATATATATATTTCGTATATAAGTTGTTAACTTATTTATTTTTGAGTCTTGGGACATTGTTACTGTGATATGGCTAGAGTTTGGCTCTAGTGTGGGAGATATGGGTTCTCCTGGTTGAGATAGTGCACACTAGGGTGGTCTTCCCAGCGGGTTAATGCCCGGAATAACCAATTTGTTCTTAGTTTAGTCCGAGACGTGATGTCCAAGTCTTCCACTTTTTGTTTTCGCATTCAATTCCAAGTTGACAACCAATGTTTAATTGTGACTTGTGGTTTTGGTTATTGGCGATTTAATATTGTTAAGTACATTTACGCATTATGATTTTGAATGAATCGTAGCATGTTTTTAATGTTGTTAAGTACATTCATGTTTCATGATTTTTAATGAATCATTATAAATTTTGATGTTGTTAAGCACATCTATGCTATATTGTTCAAATGTGATTTAGGAATGATCCTATAGATTAATTTGGAACATAGACGTTAGGTGGCATGACCCACTTTGTCGTTTTTGTATATTAGATTTCAAGTTGATAACTTTGAGAATCTATATATTGTTGCTTGGTATAGCATGCTTCTATGTTGGTTAAATTGCATAGATATTGTGATTGTGTTTTGTTGTTCAAATGTAGCTTAGGAAGGATCCTATAGATTCATTTGGAACATAGACATTAGGTGGCATGACCCACTTTGGTTGTTTTCGCACTTTAGATTTCAAGTTGGTAACTTTGAGAATCTATATCATGTTGCTTTGTACAGCATGCTCCTGTGGTTTGAATTGCATGGATGATGTGATTGATGCTAAAAATGATCTAGGGCAGCTTAGGATGCTTCCTGAGTCTCACCCTTGACATAGACGTTAGGTGGCATGAGCCCTTTAGCATGTTTCACCTTAAGGTGATAAAATTGTAAAATGCTAGGTCGATGCATGCTTATTTCCTACGAGTAGCTTTATGTTACTCACCCCAAAGTTACTAGGGCATATTTCAGGTACAGGAATCAAGGTTGAGGTTCTCATTATGCTTGGATGATTTGAGGACTTGAACGGTTCAATTCTTGTAAAGGTTGGCTTGAAAAGCCATTTGTAAACTTATATGTCAAATGTGTATATTTAGTTTTAAAGTTGTAATGTGTGCCTAAACACACTTTTTGATTCTTATGTTATGTATATGACATGAGGCCAATGGCCAAACTTCTTTCGGAATTACATTTATGCCATGGATGTCAAATCTTGCCTTTAATGAGAATATATGAAAAATCACGCATTTTAGTATGCTATTTTGCACCGGAGCGTGCATTGTGTGTGAATTTCATCCATTAGTATTCATTTATCATGTATGAAGTGTGGCCAAGGGCTAAACGGCATTTCAAAACCATTTCATAATTTTGAGTTCCAAGTTTTCATTCCAAGCTTCATTTTTGTCATTTTGGCCGTTGGGGGGTCGTATTTTGCATCGGCAGTGTTTTTAAGCCATAGATCATTATAACGCATCTTAATAGGTAGGTTACGTCTACATGCATGGTTGTTTTCGGGAAAAACTCTTTCGTTGGCGAAATGAGCCTCTTATGGATTCATTTCACACTTTTGTTGAAAAATCTTGCTTAAAGGCATTTTGGGAATTTCCTTTGGGAAATTAATTTCTGTTCTCAACTCTACCACATATAAAATGTGATTTTAGGGGGAGTTTCTTCACGACATTTTTTTGAAAAATTTCATCTTGATCTCGAAAATCGCACTCCAAACTCAATTTTTCCGTTATTCTACTGTTTCTGCTGTTTAAGTTCAACTCTGGTCAAGTTGAACCGGTTCAAGAAGGTTGAACTGGTTCAAGGTGTGTCTCTTGGTACAACATGGGTGCACTGCCCATGTTGAACCGGCTCAAGGAGGCTGAACCGGTTCAAGTCTTGCAGTTACTGTTGCAGGTTCAACTTTGACCTTCCAACTTCAAACTATTGTAATTTCTTCATTTCAACTATGAATTGGTCCGTTCTTGAGTCTAAATTGACCATGTCGAAATAAAATTTCTATTGGTGCCAATTTAAGATTCAAATTCTTCTCCTATCTCAAGATATCCTCGTTTTAGTGAGAGGGTGTCGGACTTAGTTCGAACCGGGATAGGGTTCATCTGGGATTTCAGTCCCTTTGGACTTGGGACTTTAGGTGAAGTTACCAAAGGATGTTTTTGGATGTTTTTGATCTCATTTGACTTGTTGAAAGTCAAATTCCTTCCTCTTGGGAAAAAATGACCATTTTACCCTTAGTTCTTCTTTTGTAGGATTTAATGTCCTTGTATTTGTTTTGCTTCCACTAACTCTCAAAATTTCTCGAAGGGCCATTCTTGTGCCTTAGGGATGATGTACATCTCTAAGGACTTGGTTTTGTTTTGCTTCCGCATTTTGGATCCGTTTCGGGTCATCACAGGACACACTGGGTTGAAAAATCCAAGGTCGTCTCACTCTCCTTCTTGGCCTCATGACATTTTTGAATCTTCGGCCAGCCTGGCATACTTGATGATTTTTCCAGATCCGGCTAACAGCCGAGGACACTTCACTTCGGACCCCAAAAGTCCAGCTCAGAAAAGTTCCTCTCCGGCTTATAGCCGAGGACACTTCACTTCGGACCCCAAGAATCCAGCTCAGAAAAGTTCCTCTCCGGCTCACAGCCGAAGACACTTCATTTCGGACTCTAAGAGTCCAGCTCAAAAAAGTTCCTCTCCGGCTCACAGCCGAGGACACTTCGCTTCGGACCCCAAAAGTCCAGCTCAGAAAAGTTTTTCTCCGGCTCATAGCCGAGGACACTTCGCCGCGAACCCTAAGAGTACAGCTCAGTATAGTTTTTCTCTGGCTCCTTGGACCTTAAGTGTCCAACAGAATATAATTCTTCTTAAGTTGATTGCCAAGGAACACAACGCTCGGACCTCGGGACTCCGGAGTAATACAGCTCCTCCCGGTTCATGACCGAGGAGCTTATTGTGTCGATTATTAGGAGTCTGGCACAATACAACTCTTTTCAGGCTCCTGGCTAACTAATATAAGACCTCGGACGATTTAAGTTCAATATTCAGCCAAAGGGTGCTACTTCGAGAACGATTGAAGTCCGAAGTTGTGCTAGCAAGGTATAAGTCTAAGCAGGGGCAAAATTTCTCTATGGCGACACACCCACAGATCTTTACTTAATTGGCTAAATGGTGCATAACCCATGGGAAATTTCATCCCACATCGAAATAATATAAGGAAAAACAAGCATTGATATGTTCATTCCTTGCAAATCAGTGGCAAGAAGGGTTCCCTTGACAGTTGGAATGTTAGATGAAGAAGCCTTCCTCAGGTAATAACTAAATGGTCAAAGGGATTCCTTTCTTATCATCTGTCCTGTTTTTACTTTGGACCACAAAAGATCCAAATCTCTCAGGCAATAAGCCTTCCTCCCGGCGAGGAACATATTATTACAATATAATTGTATAAAAACCAGAGGTATTCATAAACATGAAGAAGACTTTAGAATAAATGTAGTCATTGCATTGCAAAAGTTATGGTTTCTACATTTGTTCTTTCAAAACAAGGAAAAAAAAAAAAAAAAAAAAAAAAAAAGGCAATTACACAACTCTACTTTCTTTTTGGATCAAAGGGAGTAGAGTCAAAGGCATCCACCACATTTAGATTGGTGGGAAGAGGGGTCAGCAGGTTAGAAGATGGAGGAGCTGGTAAGCTTGGGGTTGGAGGAACTTTTGGATGAGCTTTCACCATTTCGGCAAAGAGCACCTCGGCTTCCTGAGCCTTGGGTTCCTCAGCATAAGGAAAAGACACCCTCATGTTAGCATCAAAGGCTTCTGGGTCCTTCGATTTATCACCAGAGCCCTGGTTGAAGCTGAACCTAAAAGCTTTTGCGCTGGATAAATGCGCGATGGTGGAGTAGCGTCCTTGTATTTGCCTCCTAGCAGTACTGCAGGTACCAATGGCATCGTTTAAGCGCTGGACTTCAGACTCCAGAGCTTACACCTTCGCCTCAAAAGCTGTTAGGCGATTCTTATAGACATCCCTTGCATCAAAAGCAATCTTCACATTCATAGCCCAGTGCGAAGACTTTTTCTCAGCATTGACTAAGTCCCTTTCCAATTTCTTAATGGAAGGGACTGAGCTTCAGCAGTGGCACATAATGCTATAGTTTGGTACAGACTCTGCATGATCAATAATAACAATATTAATAGATTCGTGGTAAAGAGAAATTTGAGGAATTGAACAAGTAGATGAAAAAGAGTAAACCTTCATGGTATCCACTAGGGCAGATGGCAGCAGCTGGTCCTGCCCTAGATTCCCAATGATCTCCTCATTCTTAAGAAGCCACATACCTCGAGCAACTGCCAAGGCAGCAGAGGGGTCAGAGACTATGGAATCCCTGGAATGAAGAACTGACTTATCAGCATTTGAGAAGACAGGCCTCCAGGGTTCTCCAGACTCAGCCTGAACGTAAGCTTGGACTTTCTCCTTCGGGTCAGTCTCTCCAGCTTTCTTCCCCTTGCTTTTGGGGATGGTTTTGTTCTTGCTGCTGGAGGGAGGATTAGATCTAGTCTTTTTGAGAGAGGGTTCATCCACCTCCTGCTCGTGTTCAGTTGATCTAATGACCAACAGAGGTTGCTCCTTAGCAGCTTTTTTCTTCAGAGCTTCAGCTCTCAGCTTTTCCTCCTCAGTCAGGGGAAAGCTATAGAAAGAGGGGAGCGCCAAATCTGTGAGATCTGCAGCGGAAGCACTAGCAGCGATTTACTGAAGGTTGGTTGAGGTGAGTAATTCCTCGACTGAAGGGGGCTCGCTCCAAACCTGTACTTTGAGAAAGGCGAGCCTCTTCTTAGCTATGGAGGAAGGAAAGGTTACTGAAAGAAGACCAAGAAATTCATAAGTATGGCGAAATAATAAAACTTGACATGGGACACAACTAGAGCATTTTTCATGAAATGAGGGAAGGTACTCTATACCTAATTTCCCAAATTTACCAGGAATAGGAAGGGAATTCGATTTGTCCACAAACCAGTTCCCCTTCACAACTATCATCCTTTCCTTCCACTTCTTCTTGGAGGAAGGGAGGTTCGTGCATATTCTTTGATGAAGGGGAGAAATGAGGTAGAAGCGGCCAGGCTCAATCCCATGCCTGGCAATGGTATAGGTAGTAAGTAGATCGGCAAGAGTCAAGTTGAGACTTTCCAACCTTTGACGAACTAGAAGAGCCGAAACCACTCGAAGGAAGTTAGGGTTCACTTGGAGAGGGGCAATCCTTAACTTGTTAAAAACTAGGTGATAGAAGGGATGAAGAGGAAAACGAAGAGTGTTGAGATGCCCAACTAATAGAAGTAATTCATTGTCTCCTATGCCTTCACTGGAGCTAAAGTCAGCCCCTTCTGGGTATATAACAATATCAACTCCTTCAGGAATTTTATAATCATTTACTACAGACTCGATAGAGAACTTGATACGATGAACAGACAAAATCAACTCTCTCTCTTCCTTAGAAACACGCAATCGGACCCTGAAGTGGATGCTTCAGCTTGTGAAGGGGAGATATCCATCTGAACAACTGAATTGTTCGTGGTTTCAACAAGGTCAGAAACCCTAGGGGGAGGAATCCTAATGAGATTAGGGGAAGAAGAAGGGGTGGAATCCGAATCTACCAGGTCTATATGATTGTGAGTGGATGAGGAGCTCATGATGTGAAAGAAATTAGACAAATGGATGAGGGACTAACCTGAGATTGTGCTGAAACAAAGAGCAAAATGAACGTCGTGGGGTCAGAAACGAACTATGAAGAGGCCTTTTTTTGTCAGAATGGCAACAGGCACACCTCGAACCGTCTTTTGAAGAGTTGGCAACCGTGTAACTTCAATTCCCATTTAATTAGGAGCCATGGCCTAATTAAAAAGGGAATTGGGGGCAAAGTATGGTGGGAAAAAAATCCCCCTTCTAGTAATAATCATCCACGTCGTCACATTACAAAATTAATTCAGATGCCACAATGGCCCAATCGGTACCAAGCCCAAATTAGATTAGCCCAGTCCAGAGCAAGCCCAGACAAGGCCCTGGCTCCCACATAGATTGCAGACCCGAGCCACCTGGCCCAACTTTTAAGACCAGACAACGACAGCCTGTCATACCAAGGGTGAACTCCAAGCCCATTAGCCGAATCGTCGGGGCCAGTCCACATTCAGCCCAATCTTGGTAAAGGGAAGTCATGTCCAACTAGGCCAAGGAATCACAAAAGAGAGCAAGTTCTGTACAAGGAAAACTCAACATAGAAAGAATTGTAGAAAGGAAAGGATTATAGATGTAAAGAAAATCATATATGGAATGAATTGGAGGACAAGCCATGCGAATCCTACCAAAATTCCACCACTGTATGTCTTATAAATAGAGGCCTAGACCTCCAATAAAATCATCAAGCATTATATACTTATTCTGAGTTTTATTCTTGCTTGTTTTTGAGTGAGTTGTATTTTTCTTTTTATTTATTCTAATAGAGAGAAATTTTGCACCTACACAGACCCTTCACAAACTTAAGGAGGACTAGGAATATATTTTTTTTTGCCATCTTTTGTATTTTTGCTACACTTTTGTAAAGTCATAAAACCATAGTGAAGTGTATGCATTTTGCAAGCCATGGTCATGTATTGTATACTATAACTCTTGTTAGTATTTTGAGGGGAAGTGAGACTATGTAAATATTTTGTGTTGAATAGAATGATGATAATGATGGGTCATTTTAAGGAGATTGTTGATGTAGTTGTTTTGGGAATGTATTATATATATTTTTTATAAGTTGGATAAGTCTTGAAGGGCGAAGAAAGGTCATTGCATTTTTTTTTTATTTAAGTAGGTTGTTGAAGGCCCCTTTTTAGCAGAGCTCATGCCGAATTTTTTTGATAATTGGTATTCAGTTTAGGGTCGTTACATGTTTATATAATGTAATTTATATAAAGTTGTTTTGGATTAATCATTTTTCCTCTTAACATTGTTTTTGATTGATTTATTGCCAAAGGGTTGGAGATTTTATTCTCCTATTAACGATTTAATTTTTTTATTTTTTCTAATAATTGTTGTGGTGGACAGTTGCGACTTGTAAGATTGGTTTCACATTTTTTGTTTCTTCTTCATTATACTCCTTTGGATGTCATTTCTGGATTTTAATTACATCTTTTGTTGGAATGCTTAGTGCCATTGTATAGTTCTGTTGAAATTGAGGGTTAAATTCTCCCAGAAGTCCATAAGCACTTGGATGTGGCACGATGCTAATGCTAATTGCTGAAAAATTCTGTGTATATATGTAGATGATCTACACCCTAAATACATATTTATGACTATCAATTTATCAATACAACAAATAGTTGTTGGTAATGCTGGTTTAAAATAATAGTGTATTAGTTTTTAATTAAAAAAATTTATTTGGTTTCTTGTTCAATGTCTTTAAAATAAAGTTTTTACTAACTATAAGTCTGAGCTGTTTGATAAAATGCTTTAGTCTAATTAAAGAATTTCAGTTATAGCATATGACATATAATAGCATTAGATTTTGATATGGATCGGGTGTTGAATTTTTTTTTTTTTTTTTTACTTCATTTGCTGGGTGGGAAGGGAGGGGGAGGATGTTTCCGTGAAATGAAGGCAAGAACAAAAACTCTTGCATTTGGCTTTACTTGTGTCATATTGGCAGTTAGGTTGAGAGTTTTTTTTTTTTGCCTTTCATATTTGGTTCAATTTATATATATTGATGTTAACCATTCATTGCTCTTGGTTTCAGATTACTGTCAAAATCAGCTGCGATATACATCAGCACATTTTCTGACTTTTTAAGCAACAATAGTCTGTCCAAAATCTTGGTAAAAAGTGAAAAGTTTGATAATGTGCTGGTGTTAAATGTTCTACAATAAAAAAAAAACTAGTAAAATTTTCATTGAGGATTCTCTAATGGTTTTTTTATAATTATTTTTCTTTATTTTATATATATGTGCTGATCCTTTAATGGTTGAATAATATAAATTTTTTTGTTCTCTTTTAAGCCCAGCTGAGCTCTTGGATTCACCTGTTCTCTCCACTTATAACCTATGTATCTCTTATCATCACTTCCTATTTGCTTCTTTTCATTTCCTTCTAGCTCTATTTAGTTTTGAGGAAACTAAGGGGAAGGGAAAAAAAAGAGTGAAAATAAATTAATATCGGGTTCTTTTGTTTAACTCCCTCAAGTAAATGTACAAGACTGATCTTAGTTGAGTTGGCGTGGCATTATTTTCCTTTCCTTTCCTTTCATCTGGTTTCTTATTAACCAAGGAGAGGATTAGACTGAACCCATAATTTCGCAAAAAAGTTTGATCTGTCCTTTTTTATGAGTTTAACGTCAAAGTGTCATTCAGCTACTAACAATCATTAGATATCAATAAATCTTACAGTTTCAGTTGTTTAAAAAGCATCTAAATGAGAAGCAACAGACAGTTTTTTAAGTGTAACATATTCCTGCAATTCTGTGAAAGATGACTTGTGTTTAATTAAGATCATTCATTGAATGTATCCAGTTGAAACTTTAGTGGTTTCAGTATCAAAAGGGGAATCCTTCACCAAAAGAGAATGTGAATTTCTGGCAATGCAGGTACAGTTTCTTTTTGTATTAAAATGTCCATTTTGAGAAAGGGTTCAGTATATCTATGTTTTGTACACTGTCCCTTTTTCTTTTCTTTTTTTTTTTTTTTTTCTTTTTTTTCTTTTTTTTTTTCCTTTCACATATAGCCTTCGCTTACAAGTATTATTAGATACGTATATGTGCTGAGTGAATTAATTCTGTCATGTCATTTAAGTTTTCTATATAAATCAAAGGTGCACTGACTCCTTGACACTACATATGTGGTGATCCACTGCAAACAGGGATCAATTGCACTCATGTTCCATTTAAGATTTAACATAATGACATCTTAAACCTTTTGGTTACTTCCTTCTGGGGAAAATGAAATCTTCCAATTGCTTCTAACTTGTTTTCATTGTCTTTGATTTTTAAATTTTTTTTTCTTTATCCGTTTGTGATAATTCTTTAGTATTTGTTTTCTCAAATTTTGGTTCTTTCAATGTTAAACACGTGACATTATTTTCTTTTTGGCTATAGATGGCAAAATTGGATCTAAATGACTACGATGGGAAAGTGAACACAGAAACTATCTTTTGGAGTGCCATGGACATCTTATCAGATGACGATAAGAATCATACTTTAGTTTTCTGTGGCATTTTTTGTTTCAGTTTGTGGGACGGCAGCAGCGGCAAGTGTTGGATCAGTTTCCCTTCTATTGAGAAGAGCAGCAGCCCAGTGGTGTGCTTCAGCTGCAGCCTGAAAACCTCCCTTTTGTGCTTCAGCTGCAGCCTGAAAACCTCCCTTTTCAGCTCTACCCGTATTGTACAGAGTTCATGCCTATTTACTTGTTGGGATTCTTGAATTGGTTATGTTATTGGCTGATTTTTATTTTTTTCAAAGATGGGCCAGAGGCAGTTGCAAATCTACTCATTTGTTTCTTTTTTTCTTTCTTCCGGTTTCTCCCTTTTTAGGGAGTGATGCAACTTTGTTGAATGTGTAATAAAGATATTTTCTCATGGGATCCTCATTGAAATCAAATAAAGATTTCTGCTATATGTTTATGAGCTTTGTGTGTATGCCTAACTTATTCGTAGATCCTCTTCAAAAAAAAAAAAAAAAAAAAAAAAAAATAAATCTAGGTAATCATAAAAAGCTTAGAGAATAAATTTTTTTTTTTTTTTTTTTTTTTTTTTTTTTTAAAAATAGGTAATCACCAGCGTTTTTATTAAAAGAGCCCTGGTAAATGGTTAATACCAGCGCATACCGGCGCTCTTTAAAGAAGCGCTAGTAAAGGCTAATACAAACGCTCATTAAAAAAGCGCTAGTAAATGGTTAATATCAGCATTTTTTAAAGAATGCTGGTAAAGACCTACCGATGATTGAATCACCAGCACTTTTTAAAAAACGCTGGTAATTAATTAATTCTGAGCACTAGTGAAAAGCACAACAATTGTAGTGTTAGTTTCAGTTTAGAATAGTTTTAACCCACAACACCTTGCATGAATCTCTTTTAAGTTTGTTTGAAATATGTCAATTAATAAAATAAGTGTCTGTTTATTCAATTATATATATATATTTTAATCTCATTTCCACCGTATGTTTCATTTTCATACTTGTAAAAAGTTCTCGTAATAAAAGTGTCGAGAACCAACATGAAGGATGGGTCATCCCTAACTTTCAACAATCACTTGTCGGTATGTCCTTTTTTTACAGGGATAGTTTGGCTATCATTTTGGGTTGAACCATGACTTCACATAAAATTCGAGCCACACACAAGTATATGCACAATGGTAGATCTCCCTTGTAAATATTCATTACAAAGTTCTACAGTCCCCAACTATTAGAAACATTTTGTACACATTGGAATTGGTGAACTAGCCGCTATATTTTGAAATTCAAATAAAAAGAGTCGACTGATTAATAAAGGTCTTGCTAAGATAGTCCATATGAATGAGCTCTAGACAGAAGTAGTCGACTGGTCCTTTGAGATCGGCCGACTGACTCCGTGATGGCCAACATATTAGTCTGAATAAGAGTAGCCAACTAAATTTGCCTAGCTTTGAGAAATGAATTTTCTTAAGTTCATATCTCAACTAAAGAATTAGGGGGGCAAAATATGTCAAGAAATGAAAAGCATTTATTTTGTTGGCTTAGAAACTTTAACTGTTTCCATATTAAATAAGAGCAAACTTTGGTAAAATTAATATGTGAGATGTGATGACATCCATATGATATCTACTAACAATCACTATAATCACTTATTTCATATATCAAAGTAATGATTCAAAATCTCTTTAAAATGTACCATACACAATATTCTCACTCACACACATATACAAGGACGGAGCCAATTAAGGACCAGGAGGTGCACGTGCCCCCCTGGATTTTCTCCCTCTCTTATATTCTATATATATTTTATAATTATATATATGTTTTTTTAATGAAAATATGGAAAGTACCCCTCCTCAATTTATGTTTTTTTAATGAAAATATGGAAAGTACCCCTCCTCAATTTTCTCATTCTCCGTAGAATTCTATATATGTTTCACATTTTTTTTTATCCTAAATTGTTTCCTTAATCCTTATATTCTATATTTATAAATTAATTTCATTCCAAAAATATCATTATCTCTTTCTATATATATATATATATACTCATAAATATTGACTTATATACATGTACATTATATTATAAATATATGATATGGTATATAGTACTATCCCCCCGCGCCCGCGGCGCACATACAAAATGCTAATTCTAACCTAAACACTAGATTGTATGTTTGTAAAATAAGGTAAATGATATGTTTGTAATTGACCTTGCATCTGCAAGAAGTAAAAAATAGTATGTTTGTAAAATAAGGTAAATGATATGTTTGTAATTGACCTTGCATCTGCAAGAAGTAAAAAATAAACAAGTAAAAAGAGGAGTAGTTAGTGAAGTTATAAGCTTACATGAGTATGATGTCATTATTTTACATAAGGCTAAGTTTGGTATGCAGGAATGTAGGTGGGAATGGAACGGGAATGAGAAAGAAATGATGGTGGAAGGCGACGATAGTGATGGGGGATGTTAGCGACAGTGGCATTAATGACAGTGGTGGCGGTGACGATGTCAATAACTTTTGTACTTGATTTTTCTTTTTTATAAAAATTTAGTTGAGAATAGGGAATGCAATGGTTATTCCATAAGTTAACCTTGAATGTCTTTCTTTTCTTTTTTTTTTTCTCTTTTTGTTTTTTTTTTTCTTTGTTTTTAAGAGTGTCTTGAAATTGAAATCCTAACTTTAATTTTCTTACCGAACAAAAGAAAGGATCCAAAATGATTAAATCGAGAATAAATGAAAAGAATATTTTACATTGAAAAGTGATTTACTTCTCCAACATATAAATGTAATTTGCATATAGAAATGATTTAGTTGTCTAAACTCTATTTTATTCCTTATTTATTTTTCGGAAAAACTACACTTAAGTAAATTTAGGAGTCCAAAATATCAAATTAGTCTTTCTTTTTTCTTTTTTTATTTTATTTATTTATTTATTTTTTTCCTTTAGAGTACATGTATTGATCCACAACACATGCACCATACAAGTTAAGAGTGCGGTTCGAAAGCGAGAACTCAAAGACTTACCTCCCGAATCCCTACCAATGTCGTTATTTTAAAATTTAATTTTTAAATAAAATAATAACATATACATTGAAAACTATTGTTTAAGTTCAAAATACCCTCCAAACTTATTTCAAAATACCAAGTTATCCTTCCTAAATCAATAGTTTAGAAAAATAAGATTTTCGAGTTGACTTTTAACTTGGAGGGCATTTTTGCATTTGATGTATATATTACCAAAAATGAATAAAATAAAAATCAACATATATATTTATATAGAAAACAGTTTTGTACACTTAACTCTAATTGTATCTTCTAATCTATCTCGGTTCAAACCTGAAAATATTAATTTAGAAATATGCAAACAATTTAGTGAAAATTCATTATATATATATATATATATATATATATATATATATACATATAATTTTCTATGCACATAACTTTAACCATATCTCTTAATTTATACCAATATAAACCTTGCAAATATGAAAACTTTTCTGTGCAAAGAAAATATATACACATACATACAAATAGTTGCTTTAGTAGTAAATGGTACACCAACAGCCATTTTTTTATTTATAAGAAAAAAAAGTGTAAATTGAGCCAAATGATGATCATCTCAAAGCATGCATCACATCAAAGAAGATTTATTCTTCACATGAAAGAGTTTCATTATATATATATATATATATATATATATATATAATGGAATTACTCTTTTATTGCCCTATTTTTTACTATATTGATTTTTTTTTAATTGTTTGTATAAATTCTTGTGTGTCTATATATATAAAAAGTTGTGACAGTATGGTTCAAAATTAACTAAAAGATCTTATATTTCTAAATTTTTTAAGTAAAGAAACTATATTTAGAAAGTATTTGATTTAAGGGGAATAATTTAGTATTTTGGACTTGAACAATAATTGTTGATGCATATGTAAATATTTTACCTAACCTAGTGAAGTG
Organism: Cornus florida; assembly: GCF_030987335.1. Classification (NCBI taxonomy): domain Eukaryota; kingdom Viridiplantae; phylum Streptophyta; class Magnoliopsida; order Cornales; family Cornaceae; genus Cornus; species Cornus florida. The sequence continues at coordinate 31,574,871 of NW_026775572.1, forward strand.
AAAAATGAACTTTTAAAATAGGTAATTTTGTTATTTAAGACTCTTAACTCTATGTAAGTGTAATTTTTCCTTTATTCTTTGGTTTTTTATTTTTTAATACCTCAAGGCTATGCCAAATATTCTTCCTCTTTAAATGTAGAAGTCACGTGCCAAAATTTTAAATTAATTTAGCTGTAAATAGTTGTAATTTCCTAATGAAATTGGATTTGAATCCTCTCCAACTAAATCTCAACTCCACAGATTTCAATCTTATGGTCGGATTAGTCTTTCCTTTTTGGAATGTTATAAATTAGCTCTTACATTAAAAACTTAAAGTAAAATAAATGTTATATTTTCATAATTATCATTTTTTTCAAAAATCTCTCAACTATGAGTATATTTAAACTTAGAAGAATAATTTAATAATTTTAAAACATAACACCCTGTTAATTGCATGTATATGCCTTTATACGTAACACTCCATGATATATTTTTTAAACACACATACATACAATTAATAGTGTGTTACGTTTTAAAATTATTAAATTATTCTTTTAGTTTTAAATATACTTGTTACTCAGTTGAGAGATTTTTGTAAAAATGATAATTATAAAAATATAACATTTATTTTACTTTAATTTTTTAAATGTAAGAGCTAATTTATTACATTCCAAAAAGGAAAAACTGATCCAACAATTAATATGGAAAGGTAAGGTTATATTATTATTATTATACTCCCTTCGTCCTATATTAATAGTTTATTATCTTATTTTTTTTTTGTCCCATAATAATTGCCGCATTTTAAAAATCAATACATTATTTTTTTATTACATTCCCAATTTATCTTAAAAGTTTAAAATAATTAAAATCTCAAAATGGGTGGACCCATTAAATGTCTCTTGAAAGTCATTATATATAGCGGCAAAAGAAACAATTTCCTTCGCCCTCAACATACACTGCCTTATTCCCTTTAACCTTTTTGAATACCCATGTTTTGTGCTAGCCTAATCCTATTATCATCTTTCTTCTTTGCTTTGCCTGTCCACTTGGGCCTAGAAGAAGATGGTATAGACTAGGTTAGATTGATAGGAACGCCCATACTCTTGATTATCCCTTCATCTGTTACCAATTCTATAAGAATTTCAGCGATTGTGAACTCAAACTGATTCCTTATTTAGTTCACTCTAACAGAGTCGAACGAGTTTGGTAGCAAGGCAATAATCATGTCAACTTAAAACTTATCACCCAAGTCAGCCCTATTGATCTCCAGCTAATTTTTAAATAATAAACAATCATTTTCCAAAATTCGATTTCATACTGGAGTTCCTTAGGCTATCTTGATGCTATTCAAGTCTGACATAGTACTTTGGCATACTCTCTATCTAATCTCACCAAAACATCTTATTGAATTTTAACATGATGCTTGAAGAAAATAAAATAATGTAAATGTTAGTTTTGGAGCGTATTCGAGGTAAACTCTAGAATATTGCACCAAGTCATCTCATTTGCCTTATTTCACTTATTCAAAGCATTAATGTTCTCTTGGGTATCTTAAAGTAAAAGGATTAGGTTTAGGAGTAGTAAATACATTTGTACCCTTACATTGTGAATAAAATATCTAAGTTCCTTCTCAGTCAATATTAATGAGATCCAGTTATATTGAATATGTAAGCAAGCAGATAAACTGGATTAGATATAATTAATCTGAATATAAATGTATTCATATAATATGCAAGGTGAATTATTAATACTGTCATGCATATTTAAAATTAAAATGAACTTGTTAACCACATAATACAATAAATCTCAATCAAACAAGAGATCATTATCATTATTGGTGAACAATCCCTTTTAATTAATGCGGGTCCCTCAACTCTGTAGCATAATAAATCAACCAATCAATATGTCAATAACTTATTCTGTTGGAGGAGTTCATTATTACTATTATTGAGATTCATTTACTATTAGGCGAGCACTTCCATTAAAATAGTATGTGGGTCCCTTAACCACTGCATGAAAAATCGAATAACCAATACGCCAATAACTTATTCGGTTGGCGAAGTTCATTACTGCTATTGGCGGGCAAATCCCATCATTTCTATATCTCTTAAGACAATGCCTTGTCTATCTATATGAAATGATTCCCAATTATATTTAGCCTTTCTAAAATTACCTTAGAATAGACCACTCCGTTGGGGAGCTAACATTATTGATTTTAAATTGAGTGTATAACGTTATTAATGTTCTAATGAAAAATAAAACATTAAATATCTTGTCATTATAATCTAGACTCTTTAAATCATGCATAGGGCCTTATTTTTAAAGATCTAATTACAATGAACATTTAATATTATTTTCATGAGATAACCATTCTTGTAATATTAAGACTCTTCAAATCATGCGTGGGGCCTTATTTTTGAAGACCTAATTACAATGGTGTTAATAACGAAGGCCATGGGGCAATGTATAAAAATCCCCACTCCCACTCAATTTTTAGTCATTCATAATTAGGGTTTTTATTTTATTCATTTACATGATATAATGCATGCAAAACGTATTGATTTTAATCCAATTAAATTTAGAAAATATTTGGACTTTAAACGATTCACTAATATTTAATTTGAAGCACACTTTAAAAATAATTTACAAAAAATAATTTTGCGTTTCCCAATAAGTGCCCTCAAATTAATTAGTAATCAGATCCAATTAATTTTCATAACTTAATTAATATAAATCAAACCATTTAAATAAATATCATGGATCCAATGCATGAATTATAATTAATTAACAATTATATATTCCATGCATTTCATACATCGCATAAATAAATAAATGACAGATAAAGCAAATAAAATGGCCAATGGAATCAGCTTTTAACATTTAATTGCTCTAAGTATTGTGCGAGGGTCCACTACCGACTTGTAAACACCTGTATAGAGCTGGTACGCGCTTGCGGAGGCAAAACAGCACTTGGAACGCGCCCGGAGGGCCCCACACACGCTTACACGCGCCTGGGGCATGCACTAGGTGAAGGCACGCGCCCCCACGTGCTGGCACGCGGGCGCGTGGGACGCGTCCCCACGCGCAGGCACGCGCCAGGGGCGCATTGGACGGGCTTCCACGCTCCTGCACGCGTGTAGAGGTAATACAACTTTGGTTGGCGCGTGCAATGCACGCTTCAGCATGTGATGCAAATGCCACCTCCTGGCGCGTGTTCCTCACGTGCCAGGCTCACCCTCTATGCACCACATCTGATTCCAGCCTCCTCCGACGCCTTTTCTCGCCGCCGGCGATGCTCCGGCCACCGGAAAAACGCCGAAAAATTCCAGAAAAATCAGAAAAATTTCCAAAAAATTAAATTAAGCCTAAAAAAATTGCAGTAAAATTCCAAAAAATTCAGAAAATTTTTAGAAAATTACTGAAGCATAATTTAACCCTTTTGGACCTTCTTGAAACTTAATAGCATCATTTGATGAATATTACATGGCTTTAAAAATATTTACAACTTGAAATACAATGGAAAAAATTAAATTACATCATTGAACTTTGAAACGGCTAAATCAAAGCCTTCATTACATTCATCCAAAGATAAAATTACATTCAATTATCCTACAAGTTTCATCCATGGCCCAAACACACATCATCATCCATTCACAATTATACATACATTATTATATATCAATATATATCAATATATTAATTCATACATCAATATACATTAATAAATAAATATATATGCATATCAAAATTGGATCCATGAATGATGGTTTTCATAAAATCATGATCTTTAGTGATGAATCAAACCATGCTCTGATACCACTGTTAGGAAACGTGAAAGTTTTAAAAACTTTTTGAGGGATTTAAATTCATAGATCTTGATTCATCACATAGAGACAAGTTTTATGCAAAAATAAAACATGATATATCATTCAATTAAAAGATTGAATACTTACATCAAGGTTTGAGTAAACCTTAGATCTCTCCTCTAAAGTGAATGTTCTCACTTATTGTAGATCCCTTTTGCTAGACACCTTTTCCATGGATCTCCATCTTCTTGGTAATGGTCTTACCTTTAGGAATCACTCATAAGCCTCCATGAAAGACCTTGGAAAACTAGGCTTGTGGGAGCCTCCATTAGATGAGAACATAAACCCTAATTTTCTAGAGAGAAAAAATTTATTCATTTTTCCTTCTCATAAAAATCACCCCTAAAATATACATAGGCCATGTATATTTATAGGCAACATAAAAATAAAGAAAAGGAAACAACAAATCCTTCTCAATCTCTAATTCATATGTCTCAAATCTAATATGATTCTAATATCAAGTTGGGCTATGAGTGAGAATCCATTGGGGGTATTATTTTATTGGCTACAATGAATTAATAATTGGCCCGGTCCATGGACCCAATTCAATTAATTCATAAATTAATTTCTACTCCACTAAAAGAAATTAATTGAACTCCAATTAAATAATAAATAACCTCTAAGTCAATATTACACTTTGACCCCTCTATGCATAGTTAGTTATCGGATAAATAAAGCCATCAATCCGACTACTTAATTAATATATTTATTTTGGTACCTTTGATTATTTCTGACTCGATCACAATAAAACATTTGTTTGGAAAAATAATAATTCAAATAAATAAATATATAATAAATCATTTTGTCTAAAAACACACGAAGGCCTTCGAATTTATTTTGTGATCAACCATAATCAATACAAAATAAATACAAGTACAATGATGCAAATATTGAAAATATAACCCTCTAACTATTAATCACATAACTACCCAAAGTGTCGGTCTAAGGATCCCGAAGAATCCGCCGAACAAATCAAAGTAATTATTAATTAATAAAAGAGTCTATAATTTTTTCATGCTTAAGAGTCAAATGCCATGACGATGATAGGGAGCAATTGCATACGACGGCTCTCGCAATATATCTCAACCTAACGCGGATCCAGTTTAAGTCTGAATTAATTATGAGTCCATCCATAATTACTGACTATGAACAATTTATAATTACTATTTATATATCATGCATTGATTACCATCACTTACAAATATATATAAATATTTCTTGTAATCACAGGGACACTATCAATTTCATAGTGAATTGAAACATAATACATTGAATTCACCAATTATATAAATCATAAATATTTCAGATATGTCAGGAACATATGTCACTATAATCCAGATAGCAATTTGCTATGCCAGGGCATATAAATCCCAACAGATACCCACTGCCGAGATACCGGTCGACGTGTGGGATGTACACGTTGACTGGTTTAGGAAGTGTACAGTGACAAACTCATTGCCAGGATACCGGTCGACTGATTCACATTATACGTCGACCGGTTCACGCTACACGTCGACTGGTTCACGCTACACGTCGACTGGTTCATGCTATACGTCGACTGGTTTTGGGTTATCCACACTCGCAATTCCCACTGTCCCATATACACCAACTTTGATAACCAATCACCAAATTACCACCATTGCACGTGTACGTATTTACATACAATTCAAAACCCAATACGATAACAATTTTGGTAATAAATATTTTGAATGATTCATAACACGTTCCGAGAAAATGCACCAAGAAGGATTTTGTGAGATTATATTTAATTGCATCCCCAAATACAAGTCTAATACATCATTTAAAGACCGAATTACAAAAGTCTCATTTTATTCAAATTTTAAAGGAATTAAATACTAGAGTAAGGCCTCTATGGCCAAAATTTACATAGCTTTGGTATAAATAAAAGTGAAGTCCTATCTACATTGGTATCCATGGATGTATATTATTCACCAGCTCATCTTTAATCCCTGAAAAATGATAATAAGTAGAGGAGTGAGCACAAGGCTCAGTAGAGAATGCCTAAGTGGCATCTCCTCAAGCAAGGTAAATAATTACATGTTTTACAAACAATGAATAGAAATAAGAGCATGGGATCATGCAAGGGATTCACATACCACAATACCATTTTCCATAACCATTATGCTTTCATAATACAATTTTACATTTCTAAGGCCTCAATGGAATAATTTAATAATCTTGAGCATGTTTCATTATTCAAATGTTCTCTAGCATATACATATAACCAAGAATATCACAACAACCATATGAGATATATATATATATATATATATATATATATATATATATATATATATAAAGCATCACAGAACAACTCAACAACATGTCATTTGCAATTTAAACATAAGATAAGCATCTCATCACTTAAAACACCTCCATTCACAAACTCATACACATACCAAAACTCTAAAATTTAATCATGCATTTTAGCATTTAAATTGACATGTTAAAGAGGGGGAAAAACATCCAATTAACTACCAGAACTAAGGAATTTGACAATTAGACAAACTCTACCTCAAGATAGGAACTCAAGCTCCAAGCTCCAAACTTAAATCCCACCAAAAGCTTGCAATACCCGTACCAAAACGTAGCCCTTGCAATGCTCTACAATTTGCTGATTCCGGCTTAACCCAAATCTTCATCTAGCATGAAGAAATTTTAGAGAGAAGGAAGAGAGATATATAGAGAGAAAGAAGAAAATGGAGTGAGAAAGCTTATGGTCCGAAAAATGAAGGAAAAAGGAAAGCGATGGGCCAAATGGAGACACCTCATTGTCTCTAGAATTTTTTAGGCTACTCCATGGGGCTAAAATGACGAAAATGCACCTAAAACTTATTTACAACCTCAACATTGCCACAAAATACCTCTTTCCAATCAATACCACTAATACAACATACATATATGTATAAATATACACATACACATATGAAATGCCGAAAACGTCCCTCACTTAAGGTGAGAAAACAGGGAGAAGTTCCCGAGTCCGGAAATTGTGCCGACCTCCAAAAATTCCAAAAATGACACCGTCACTTCTAATTGACTTAAAATGATTAAAAATACACTTCTAAAACCATTGGCTCAACAATTGACCAAAACGCCCCTCAGGGCCCGTGTGGCACGCAAAACGAGGCAAGGATTAAAATAATCCAGAGAAATCAAATAAATTCCAGAATTTAGAAAATAGAAAAAAAATGGTAATGTTACACAGCCACTAATACTCTTCATTGTTCTATTGGCGAGCTGTCAATTTCTCTTCGAGATTTGTATATGCTAGGCGGTCTCCCTCATCAAGGAACAATTTATGATGAAGTTATTCCTTGCGCAAATGAACTCTCAAGAGCCGGCAACAACAAAAATTCTCTCACCATGAGTTTTCAACACCTATTTTTGGCCTTCCACAGATTTTCCAAGAAGTATAAAGGAGATCAGAACGTAAAGATATCTGATTGGATTAATTTTTGGTATAAAGGTGCATCAAGACATGTCAAACCTTCAAAGAGAACAACAAAAAATAAAGTTCATTGCCCTACGAGGACTCAAAACCCATCCGGTGTGATCCCTCCTGTCCTGTCGATGTCCACCAAAGAGAAGGAAGTATTTATCAACCTTGGTGTAGATGAAGCATCGAGAGACACCACTTATCTAGCTGCTTTTTTAGCATGTTGGTTCTGTAAATTTGCCTTGCCTGCACACCCTGGCAACATGATTCGTCCCGGGACTTTCAAGGTTGCGAGCATGTTAGCAGATGGCTGCAATATTTGTCTTTCCATCCCGATTTTTGCCAGTATTTACAGAGGCTTAAATGAGATTGTTTCCTCACCAGATCCCGGAAGCTGCTCTGCAATATTTCCTATACACTATGTATTCGGTTGGTTAAGTGAATATTTCAGAACTAATTTCACCGTTCCTAATATCAACTATTGGCCTAGAATGACATTATATGCAGGCGAAGGAAGAGTAAGATACTTTGACAATTTTGAAGCACAAAATTTATTCAAATTATATAAAGGAATAAACTTAACTCGTATGGCTAAAAGATCTTCAAAACAGCGACTCATTGTGGATAATGGTGAGATGATAAAGGCTGACTCTGACACCTTAATCAGTCTTCGATCATGTTATTTGACATTGCGCCAAAATGACTGTCTCATCATTGAGCCGTATAGTCCACATAGATTTAGCCGACAATTTGGGTACCACCAAGATATTCCTAGAAAATTAAAGAATGAGTTTCGTAGTTGCACCTTAGAGAAGTTTTTAAAGCATTGAAAATCATCCATTCATTATTCTTCTGGTTGTGATGCGTTGCTTCCCTCAACCTCCAGCCACCAGAAGTCCTCAGTTACCAAAGCATATGCCAAATGGTGGTCCAGCGTATATATTGATCCATTTACATAGGAAGAAACTACCTCAAAGCAACCTAAATGTACGATTTCCCCACCAAAAAAACCAACTAAAATCCGGAAGGTTTTAATTAAGGGGCTGAAGTCAAACCTCTCATCAAAGCCAGTGCCAGGGTCACTCCCCAAATCTCATAATACTTGTGGTGTTGTTGGGGGGTCTAATAGTCATCACCAAACAACAGAAGATGTTCCACCATTAATCAATGACCGTTGCCATCGTCAGTTAGCAATGGATTTAGATGAGGATGTGAAAGCTTGCGATGAGGATCGTAACTAGAAGCATGTCACTGATAAGATAAGACTTGATCCAGTACAGGAATGTATTGCCACTTCTCTTGATCGATTTTTTACTGGGGTACCTAGCAGTTCACAACCTATACAGGTACTTTTTTTTTTAATAGTCACAAGGCAACGAGGGATTTCTCGGGGAAGATGTCGTCTTTGTTGCTAATCCAACATGTAGTGAAGAATCTATTTATGGACCGTCTGCTTTAGCGTTGGCCACTACGATAGGAAAAGATGCAGACGTTTCACTACAAAGAAGCAGAGCTATTCAACACTCGGATGTTTTGGGGATTGCTAAAGTGACTAGTCAAACTATGGAGGTGGTTAAAAATGTTGGTACAGATCATATAGCTATTCCTTCTTTGCCTATAAGAGAACAGGGTCCACCCTTGCATCATATTGCCCCTTCTGAAATGTCAATTTTCAATGCGGAAGAAATTGTTCTTGATGTTCATCGTCGTGCCGCTTTATGCTTTATTGATTTCATAAAGAGTATTATATGGGATACTCCTACCGACAAAATATCGTCTCGAGCACCTAAACTTCAAACACTTTATGAAGGACTCGCAAAACTCCCTAGAGACCATTCAGCTTTGAAGAGGCGAATTAATTCATATATGACTAATGTGGCTAATTATGTTACTACATCTTCTTCCTATGCTTGTATGATGACTTTAGAATCTCAATCTCAACGATTGGCTAATATTGATACACAGCTCACCAACGCTAGGTCTTTGGAGGATGATGGTGCTAAGTGTATACAATCACTTCGGTCTAGTTTGAGTGAAGCCGAAGTTAAAGAAGCCAGGTTAGTGAAGGAGTTGCAACAAGCCAGGGAAGAGACTCAGGGGCTTAAAGTCCTCATATCAACGATGGATGCACAATTATCTCAGAAGAAGGAAGTTGTCACCAAACTTTTGGAAGATCGAAAATCAGTGGAAGAAGCTAACGTCATCTTTAATAATGATCTTGAAGTAGTGAAGCAGCTAGAAGAGATATTATGGCAAGAACGTGACGAAATCATAGCTATGGAATTTTAATATTGATCATCATCCTTTTTTTTTTTCTTTTTTTTTTATATTACAAAATACCCAAAAGTTATAACTTTGAATCTCAACAATAAAACAACTTAATTTATTATCTCTATTTGTTTAACAAAGATGTTATTGTTTATTGGTTTCGCCGTTCACAGTTTATACTCTTGCGGGCTAGGAGTTTGCAGAATTTTTTTTTTTTGGGCCGTACACAGTTTTAGCTCATGCGGGCCAGGAGCATAGTGCAATTTAAGCTTATACGATCAGGAACATTGCCTTCATGGGTAATAGCGTTTTAGGAACTTGCCATTAATAGGCCCCACTCTTACTCCGTCTTCATCAATAATGAGATATGCGCCGTTAGTATAAACTTCACGAACAACATATGGTCCATCCCATTTAGATACAAATTTATTTCCCTTGCGATTCATGACAATTGGTCTACGAACAACTAATACTAAGTCTCGAACTTGAAATGACTGAGGTCGAACTTTCTTATTGAACGCTTTAGAAAGTCGAGCTTGATAGCACTCTAGCTGTTGTTGAGCTTCTAATCTCTTCTCATCCAATGCTTCCAGTTCTTGAAGACGTAAGATGGCATTTTCTTCACTTGTAAGACCTTCTTGTATGGCAATCCTTAACGAAGGGATCTGTTGTTCCAATGGAAGAACCGCTTCTACGCTATAGACCAAAGAATATAGAGTTGCTTGAGTAGGTGTACGATGTGTAGTGCGGTATGCGCACAATGCTTCTTCCATTCGCTCATACTAATCTCTCTTTGTCTGGTTGACTACTTTCTTCAATAACTCACAAAGAGTTTTATTAAATGCTTCCGCGAGACCATTTGCAGAGGCATTATACATGAAGGGCTTACGTTGTTTGAAACCAAACTTCTCACAAAGGTCAGTTACCTAACTATTTTTGAAATTCGTCCCATTATCAGTGATAATGTATCGAGGGACACCATATCGATAGATAATGTTAGACTTGATGAAATCAACCACTGTTTCTTTTTTCACATGTTTATATGGTGCAGCTTCCGCCCATTTGGAAAAATAATCAGTGGCAGCCAAGATATACAAGTGACCCTTTGAAGACTTGTCTAAAGGACCAACTACATCTAATCCCCTTTTTGCATCAAATGACCATGATGTCACAGTAGGGTGCAACGGCTCCGGTGGTTGGTGTATAAAATTAGCATAGAATTGACATGCTTGACACCTTTTTGCATACTTCAAGCAATCTTTGACCATGGTGGGCCAATAATAACCCATTCTTTTGACGCGAAAGTGAAGTTTTGGTCCAGATTGATGGGCTCCACAAATCCTAGAATATGCTTCCTTCATTGCATGGGTGGCTTCATTATTTGCGAGGTAGCGAAAGAAAAGGCCCTCATATGAACGCCTATACAATGTATCATTGTAATAGATGAATCGAGGTGCTCGTCTTCATATTTCAGTCTTGTGGCGTTGATCTTCGGGAATCTTTCCATATTCTAGATAATCAATGATAGGGAGTCTCCAGTTTTCTTCCTCTTGTGTCTAACAAGAAACCAAATTATTTTCTTTAAATTTATCTTCCAAGACTTGTGGTAAGACCTATCGTTGACATACAGGAACATCAACTAAGTCCTCAGCAGTTAACGCCAATGTTGTAGCTAAATTTGCCAAAGCATCAGCTATCCGATTTTCTTTCCTCGGAATGTGTTCTAGCATGACGCTATCAAATCGTTCCAACAAATGAGAGGCATAATGATGGTACGGCACTATATCATCTTTCTTAACCTCATATTCTTGAAAAAGTTGGTTAATCACCAACTTAGAGTCTCTATATATTTTGAAATCCATAATCTTCATCTCATTTGCCATTTTAAGGCTGATAATCAAGGCTTGATATTCAGCTACATTATTTGAGCAGTTTTCAGCGAGTGCAAAAGAGTACGGAATAACATGTCTTTTTGGAGAGACAAACATTACTCCTGCTCTGGCCCCATCTGCTCGTGCTGCCCCATCGAAAAACATCATCCATGGAGGGAGGATGTCCACAAGGAAGACTTCTTCATCAGGAAAATCTTCAGAAATTTCTCAATCGGCTGGAATAGGATAGTCAGCCAAGAAATCTGCCAGGACTTGTCCTTTTACTGCTTTCATGGCACATAAATAATATCAAATTCGTTGAACAAAATTGACCATCTCGCCAAGCGTCCGGAAAGGACCGGTTTGGACATGACATATTTGAGAGGATCAGCCCTTACAACAAAATGTATCGTATGAGCCAAGAAATAATGCCTTAATTTCTTAGAGGCGAAGACAAATGCGAGGCATGTTTTTTCAATTGGAGAATAATTTCGCTCCGTTGGGGTGAGTCTGCGACTTAAGTAATACAATGCCTTTTCTTTATATTCTTCATTATTCTGAGCAAGTAAGGTACCCAACGATTCTTCTTGCACAGCAATGTAAAGTATGCGCAGCTTTCCAGGTACAGGTGCTCCCAATACCGGAGAATTGAGAAGGTACTTTTTGATGCTATCAAAAGCATTTGGGTAAGATTGGTCCCATATGAATGGGGCATTTTTCTTCATAAGTCGGTTAAAAGGCTGACAACGGCCAGCCAAATTTGAGATGAATCTACGAATGAACGCAAGTTGACCTTGTAAACTTTGAAGCTCGTGTAAATTCTTTGGTGGCGGCATCTTTTGAATGGCCTCCACTTTATTAGGATCAATCTCAATACCACGATGACGTACAACGTATCCCAGGAATTTCCCTAAAGTCACACCAAATGCACATTTAAGAGTTAAAATTTTCAGAGGCAATTAAAAACTGTACGTAGATCTTGTAAATGATTCATTCGTTCTTTCATCTTAACCACCAAGTCATCAACATAACATTCAACAATCTTGTGGAGTATGTCGTCAAAGATTCTTTGCATGGCGCGCTGGTATGTTGCTCCCGCATTTTTGAGTCCGAAGGGCATAACTTAATAGCAATATATGCCTTTAGGAGTGCGAAAGGCAGTTAGTTCCTCATCTTTCGGAGTCATTCTTATCTGATTATACCCGGAGTAAGAATCAATGAACGAGAGAACTTTATGCCCTGTGGTTGCATCTACAGTGAGTTCGGAGATGGGAAGTGGAAAATCATCTTTTGGGCATGCCTCATTTAAATCACGAAAATCCACACAAATTTGAATCTGTCCATTTTTCTTCTTTATTGGAATAATGCTCGAAATCCATGTTGGAATTTGACCTCACGAATGAACCCTACTTCAATCAATTTGTTAAGTTCTTCCTCTATCCTCGGAACTAGCTCTGGACTGAAGAAACGTTGAGACTGCTTAATCGGACGTGTCCCATGTTTGACAGCAAGATTGTGCACTGCAATTTTAGGATCAAGACCGGGCATTTCTTTGTATGTCCAAGCGAAGACATCCTTGTACTCAGACAACAATTGAAAGTAATCATTTTCTTCTGAGGGGCTTAGGAATACACTAATGAAAACAGGTCTGGGTTAATCATCAGTTCTTAAGTTGATTTCTTTGAGTTGATCAATGGTAGCCTGCCCCCCATCTTCTAGTGTTGCTGGTGCTTTCTCGATGTCATCTGGTTGTTTAGCGTCAGGTTCCTCTTCAATAGTGATGTGGTATGAAGTAACACAAGATGATTCACTAATGTCATCCACTTCTTTTGCTTGATTAGTGAATACAATGGTTCGCCTTCTAGTTTTTAATGTAACATCATTGGTGACATCTACCTCTGTCTTATGTTTTATTCGTGAGGGCACTAGGCTCTGAACTTCACTATTGTTCACCACGTCAATGCTTATTTCCTCTAACTTCCCACTCTTGCTACTTTTTAGTGGTGCATCATTGATAGTACCAATTCAAGAAAATACTGACTTTCGATGTTAAGGTTGTGGAGATTTTCTTCCTTGGTCATGAAAGCTTATTCTATTAAAAACAGAGGCACGAGGCAAACTGCTGACATGAGAACTTGAAACATTTGATTCTTGGCTTGATAACCTGTTGAATACAGATATTCGATCACATAGAGCTCCAATACTGTCAAAGACCAATTTTTGATTTATAGTCTGTTGATCTTGTTCATTCGCAACTTCTTCAAACCCAATGTAAAAAGTGTTTGACTTCTTATCCTTTTTTGTGATGTGAATTCGAAGTGGCTCAGAAGGTACGAAACCGATACCAGACTTGGGTGGAATGATTTTATGCCCTTGATCTTTCAACTTCTTCTGTGTCTTATTGAGGCCATGCATTTTCTCACCGATGATCTCTGAATTCAGTTTTCCAAGGTTTGCAGGATTTGTAAAATCATACCCCGACTTAGCCATGAGTGGGTATGCTTTATGATCGAATCCTTCATCAGTCCTTTGTTTTGGAAGTGATCCATGATTGACCAGAGATTGAGAAGGCCGCATGAACCCTTTTAATGGAGGCTTGGAAGATGAAGACTTTTGAATTTTGGTGAGAGGAAGAGTTAACTCTCCTTTCAACTTTTGGATATCTTCTTTCTCTTTGGTTTGTGACATTTTCAATTTAAATTCCTTGGTTTCAACTATCTCAATGACAGGTGACTGCCTTTCTTGTCGTTGAGATTTTGAAACATACTTTAAAATAGGTTTCGTCCGATGTGCTTTTATCGAGACCCCTCTTGTTTTAGTTACCTTTACGATGTCTGTCATTGAAATATCTAATGGATCACTTAACGCTTCTTTTGTTTTTGTAGATTGAACTTCTTATGTAGATGGATGGCTTGGAATAGGCACTTCCGAAGATGTATCATGATCGATATAGAACTTGGCATCGGCAAAATGAGATTCTGCTTCTGTAAATGGTTTATGGTCCGCCACAACTGTTTGTACGCCATTCTTGTAGAATTTGAAACACTGATGAAGAGTCGATGGAATGACACCATTATTATGTATCCAAGGCCTTCCTAACAACAAATTGTAAGACATCTTTGCATCAATAACATGGAATAAGGTTTCAGCTTGGAGCTCGCCAATAATTAGTTTTGCTCGAATCATGCCAATAGCTCTTTGTCCTCTTTGGTTAAAACCTTGAATAATAAGACGGTTACGAGATAACTCATCGACTGTGATGCCGAGATTTTTCAACGTAAATTTTGGCATGAGATTCACCGCTGATCCACCATCAACAAGAATTCGAGTAACTCTTTGTTCCTTTATGTAACCGGAAATGAAAAGAGGACAATTGTGCAGCTTTGAACCCAATTGAAGATCTTCGTCAGTGAAAATAATTGGTGCATAACATGAATCCAGCGTACCTCCAACTACTTCATCATCATCGGACTTTTCAATGATGGCATCGTCCTTTGCATGATTCTCCATAGTCTGGGCTTCATCTTGATCCTTGTTATTCTCACCATCAGGGCTTGTTTTAGTTGAAACCATGTAAGCTGTCATAACTTCGTCATCTAGATACCCTTCTGGAAAGAACTCTTGCAAAGTAATGGGCTTCTGGATCCTTTTGCTTATAGAGGCGTGTTTAGTTGACTATGTCTTCTTGACCCATTTTTTGTTATAGCCAGACTGCTTATAGTGATATTGAGGTTTCTTCTTCCTTTGCCCCCTGTCAGAATAACTAGTTTGAAAAATGTTAGCTCGTTACTTCCGTGGTTTCTTTCTTGTCACCAGAGTCCATCCTTTGTCATCATCCTGAGGAAAAACCCTTCCAAAGGTTGAAACGTCAAGTGCACTCCCTTTGCCAAGAGAGATGGGGATTAGTTCCAATAAGCCAAACTAGATGGTTGTGCAATATATCTCAGAAGTTGAAGATTGAGAACGAGCACTCCCCACGACAGAGGTTGTCACAATAGCAGTAGTATGATTTAAAGTTATAACTTCGTCCGTATCCAACAAGATTTTTCCTTGTTTTGCCAGATTCATCACCACCTCCTTGAAAATAAAACACTTCTCAATTGGATGACTGACAATACGATGGTATTTACAGTATTTTAGATTGTTGACACGTCCCATCTCTTGAGGGAGTTTGCATTCAGGGAGTTCTACAACTTTACTTTCGAGTAAACATTCCAAGATGCCAGGGACATCAGAATCGAGGAAGGGGTATTCCTTCTTCTTTAACTCCTTTAACGTAGGACGCTGTCTTTCCCTTTCTTGAAACTGGCAAGGCTTTTTATCATCTTTCTTATCATCTTTAACAGATATCTTGATTGGGGTGGTTTAGATAGCGATGGAATCTTTAGCAGCGGTCTTTGACGACTTATCGCCTTTCTTCCATTCTTTCTTATCCTTATGTGGTTCTATGGCCACGGGACTTTTGCCTTCATGGGATTTCATACTGATCTCTATGTCATGGGCACGTGTTGCCAATTCTTCAAAATTGCGAGGTTTTATACCTTGCAGAATGTAAAGAAGGCCCCAATGCATTCCCTGCATACACATCTCCACAACAGAGATTTATAATAATCAGTCCTTACAGTCAAGACTGAGTGCTCTTCAACGATTAATGTAGTCGATTACAGGCTCATCTTTCCATTGCTTCATGTTAGTCAACTCTATCATACTAACAGTACAACGAATGCTATAGAACCTGTTCAAGAATTCTCGTTCCATTTGGTCCCAGCTATCAATTGACTCTGACTTTAGGTCGGCGTACCACTTGAACGCGTTTCCTTTAAGGGAGCGGACAAAATGTTTAACTAGTAAGTCCTCATCTGTTCCGGCATTGTTACAAGTCTTGACAAAATGGGCAATGTGTTGCTTGGGGTTACCTTTTCCGTCAAATTGCTAAATCTTCGGAGGTTGGTATCCTACATGCATCCTCATACTGTTGATTCTCCTTATATAGGGTTTTGAGTACATGAGGATGCTTTGTGAGACGCCTCCATATTGGGCTCGGATTGTATTCGTTATCATATCTTGTAATTGTGTGACAGATAATGAAGAGACTGAAGAAGCATGATTGGTTTGACTAGTTGCCTATTCTGTCACCGGCATCTGGTTTTGACTAGCCACCTGTTCTGTCACCGGTGTCTGTTTGGGGTCCTCCATGCGAGTGCCTTGTGCAGTAGAATTAAGATTCTCCGTCGGCATTGCTGTGGAAGATGTAGGTTTCCCAGATGGTGGTGGTGTGAAAGTTGCACGATTCCCAGTTGGCGGTACTGTGGAAGATGTAGGTTGCCCAGATTGTACTGGTGATTCACCGAAGGTCTGAACTTCCAATTTGTTCATCAGCATAGCGATTTGTAAATCCTTCTCTTCAACAGTCTTTGTGAGGTTCTTAATGGCACGAGACATAGTTGCTAGTTGTTCCTCCACTGTGGCAGCTCCAGTCATCATAGCAGCGACCACGTCTGAGTATGATAGGCCTTGAGAGTCAACATTTCTTGAAGTGATTGAATACTCCGAAGTCTGACGTGGTGACTCTGGGGGTGAACCGACACTAGAGCGAGCATCATGGATGGAATGAGGTGAATCTGGTGGCGGAATCTCCTCTGGAACAACGTCAGGGTTCTTAACATATTGGGTTTTCACGTTTGCCGGATTTGTAGGATTGGTTTTCACCAAGTCTTGCTGATTTTTGGATGAAGCCATCGCCTGGGACTTGTTATGTGTCACAGGGCCCGCCAAGGTACTTCCATCACTTGATTTGGCCTTCGTGCCACTTTTTATGGTGGCTTTGGTGTCCACCTTTGTGGTAGCGATGTTCTTTTGGGCTTTCTTGTCTGTCTGAGTCTTAGGGGGAGCCATTGTAATACCCCTACTTTAAAAAGGGATAAAATTGGAATTTAAATGTTATTTTATGTGCATTTTTATTTTATTTATTAATTTTATGAATAAATGTTTATTTGTGTGCATTAATTGACTTAATTGGATTATTTGATTTAATTGATTTATTATTGTTTATTTTAGTTAAGGGTGTAATTCTTTATTTGTTGGTTTATTTTAATTACTTGTTTTATTTATTTTATGTGTTTTAAGTGATTCGTTGCTTCCTTATTTGATTTAATTAATGGGTTTAAATTAATTGTTTATTAAGTATTTAATTTTTGAACAGGGTAATTATGTCATTCCCAATAACTAGGGTTTTAGATACGTTTTAGTTAGGGTTTTTGGAGCCGTCTCATAAGCATCTGATATCTAACTAAACTCGGATTAAGTTTAGGGCTTTATCTCAATGTGACAAGGATTAGGGTTTTAGTATTTAGTTTATAAATACTCCATTATGCGTTAAGCTAGGGTTTTACGATATATCACATAGCATATACACGTAAAGGGTTCTGCAAAACACAGAGAGATGCAGAGTAAGGGTTGAGATAACAGAGCAAATTGTGAATTCTCGACTGAGGTTTCAAAGCCAAACCTAGGAGAAGGGAAACACAGAAGTAATAGGAGGCTAAGCAGTATTTTCAGTGTGGCCAGAACAGAGGAAAGCAGACCAACTATTACAAAGGCAAGTTCTATCTTCCTCTTTCCCTTTGAGCCGTGTTCTGTGCACCTAGATATGCTCTAGGGTTTTAAGGAAATTAATAACTAAATCATTCATGTATGTTATACATCAAATTAATCATATGTATGCTTTGAATTATTTCTGTGATGATTTCTGCAATATCTGTTACAGTGCATGCAAGTTGGTTCAGTTTTATGTCCTTTAAGCATGAGGGTTCTGGTCGTAGTTTTGTCTCTGTTTTTATTGCAACTACTGTAAACTACGTATGGAAAGACTACGGGAGTTATGTAAATCTCATAGGAGGGTTGCTATTAATATTTTAGATCTCTGTTGCTTTTAGCTTCGTTGTAATCTATGCATGAGGTTTCAGTTTTGCACAAGTTTACTTCTGTTAATTGATTTAAATTGCTATAATTAAACCTTGGGGATGCTATCAGGAGGGTATTAGATCCTTTAGATCAGTTTAAGAAACAAGCAGAGGGGTAGGAATTGATTAGAGAAGGAGCAGATTGACGGAAACGGAGCAGAGACTGAACTGGAGGCTCTCAAGAGGGAGAGAGCCGGCTCTAGGAAGTCAAGAGCCGGCTCCCCTTCAGCAAGAGCCGGCTCCTAGGGGATTGGAGCAGGCTCCAATAGGGGAAGAGCCGGCTCCTCCATTCCAAGAGCCGGCTCCAATTTGTTTTTACGTCCAGAAAGTGGTTTTAGGGCTCTGTTTGGTGTTTTGAGCACTGTTTGGGCTTCTGAGTGATTCTAGTGAACTGTAGGGACTTAACAGAGGATCTAAGTAGTTAATTTTAAGTGTTATTAAACTTAATGTTGCATGGTTTAAGTCTTTAAGACAAAGGATGAAGCAGTGTAAAAATATACCACGGTGTATGCTACTAACAGAGAAAGGAACTAAATGGCTTGATTAAATTTTAGAAATTTAATAAGACTTCACGGGGGGTTAAATAGTTAATTTTTGGGTGTTATTAAGACCCTAAATTAATTTAAGGTTAATTCTAAATTAACGGATCAAACTGTATAACACTTATGTACAATTGTATACGGTTGGTGGATGAATGAAGTTTTAAATGCTTAAGCTTATTTTTAGGCATTCCAGTGGGATGTAATATATTTATAAAATGGTCTTAAATATATTATGGGGTCATTGATGTGTTAGATGTAATCTATGCAGGCTCTGGATGTTAGTTGTTGATTTATTAAATCATCCCCTGCAACTATATGGTTAATTATTTGGATTTAAATTGCTGAAACATTTAAAAATCTTCTGTAATTAATTGGATATTGGTTTTGGATTTTAAATTGCTGTACTATCATTCGTAGTCTGTAATTTACATGGTTTTGGTTTTAAGTTGTTGAAATACTAAATACTATTCTGCAACGATGTGGATGGTTGGTTTTGGACTATAAATTACGTGCTTATTATTTATGCCTTGTAATTTACCTGGAATTATGTATTGGAACATAATTGCTGAATTCTTATACTTAATTCGGTCAATTATTTGGAATCATATATTGGATTATAATTGCGGAATTCTTATATTAAATTTGACCAATTATTTGGAATTATGTATTGGATTTTAATTGCTGAATTCTCACATTAAAATTCTGTCAATTATCTGGGTTTGGTTTTGCATTGTAAATTACTTGCTTATCATTTGAATGTTGTAATTTACATAGATATGGAGGATGGTATGCACCGGTATGGGACGGTGGCACACTAGGTATGGTTTAGCTCAAAATGCTAATTCCTACCTTATGGATTTTAATTGGTGAACAGTATGACTGGTTCTATCAATTATATGGACTTTGTGGATTGTATGCACCGGTATGGGACGGTGGCATACTAGGGACAGACTGATTTAAAATACTCAGTCCTACCTATTTTGGAATAAGGGAACGGGTTGTTAAATAAATCCTCCTTATATATATAGAAGTCGGTACGGTTGAATACGCCGAATGACTTATTGGATTTCTTGTGAATGGTTAGGAACGGAGTTTAGATATATATGTTTATGGTACCACGAGTTGAGCTTGAGTCTCAAACTTGTTGGTTAGGGTGCGTATATGCAGTGGACGTGTAGCTGGATATAGTAGGTTGGGTGTACCCTGTTAGGTCTAGGTACTCATGCCCACCTTTGGGTGCGTATTCATATGTTGCCTTCTATTCAGGTTGAGATCCCTACTGTAGTTCAGTGAATGTCCCATAGTGTGGATATATATATGTATGGACTAGATAGATATTGTGAGGTATCTATGGTGTATCTGCGTATCGGGTCACTGTATGGATTGCAGTTAGATTAGAACTTGCTTGTGGGCCTGACCCACCCTTTTATTATTTTTTTTCAGGTGTTCGTCAGTTCTGGGCTGTAGAGCTTGATCGTGCCGAGCAGATACAGTTATTCACTCTACTGATGGCGTAGGATTTTATTTCATGTTAAGACTTGGGTTTTGTTCCAGTCTTTTGAGTACCATTGGATATTTTAGGGGTCCACTAGATGGATTCCCGAGTTGTATAAATTGGAGAACGTTTTCCATTCGTGGTGGATCAGTTGTATCAAAATAGTTTTAATTGTCAATGAAATTATTTATTCTGAGGTTTTTAATTATTAGATTATCATTCTAGGTTCTTTTCAGCAAAATTTTATTCATTCTTGTTTTCTATATTGTATTCTGTGTTCATTAATTGCTAATTGTTTTGATATCCTCGGGTAATCGGGCGTGGGCCTGGCCAACCCGCATCCGGAAATCCGGGGGTATCACAGCCATAGAGTTGGATAGAGAAGAAACTTGCTGATAGGAGAAAGAGATGAGAGGCAAATGATGTCCCACCGGGCGTGCCAGAAATTTGTACATACAAATTTTGTAAGTCTGCAATAGAAACAAAATATGGGGCAAATAATATAATTTTATTAATTTGTAAACAATTGAGGTACAATCGTCTGTAATATTCTTTACAAAAAGAAAGAACTGATCCTCTGATTAAATCTCATTTTTCTGTTGGTTAGTTGGATCTAAGGGTTGCACAGGCTTGATCTTGAATCACCGTGGAATTTGATGAAGAACGGCATGTCTTTGGCTGTGCTTGTTGTTGATCATCGTGGAATTTGATAAAGAACGGCATGATTTGATGTGCTTGGTGTTCTTCACTTTTGGGTTTGGATGTTGGAGATGAGAGTTTCTGTATTTCTCTCTGGAATTCTAGATTTCTGAATTCTAACTTTGTGTCACCTCTCCTTTCCTCAGGCCTCTATTTATAAGCTTCTTGGATCTATAGGATGATGACACATGCCCTCTCTTATACGGAAAATATCATAACTGGGCTGAGCCGGATATATTATGATAATTATCCTTAAAAATAATTATTCCAAATATATTTTATTAGGAATAATTATTCTTTTTATTTAACCATCTGGACTGGGCTTAATTAAATAATTTAAGTGGACCAAACTTGGGCTAATTAAATAACTTAATTAAACATTAGGCCCATATTTAATAGGTCCATTTATCCATATCAAAGTCCACTAAAATTTTAGTGTCTACACATGCAAATCACAGCAGCAAAGTGCCATGACATTTCATTATACGCCAGCCAACTGCTTCGTACCGCAACTGACCCTGGTTACAAGCAAGACCTGGAGGACTGTATAGATAGTTATGACCATGTTGAGTTTGGCATAACCCAAGGCAGTCTGCCAAATTTTGATCAGGGGAGATATGGAGACACGGGGAAAGACACTGCAGATGCTTCTATTGCTTTTGAAACCTGCGACGAACACGGCATAAAAGCCTTGGACCAGATGAATACTCTTATCGCTGACTTCTCTATTGATGTAATGATGATTGTAGAGAGCTTGTCCAAGTCATGATCATCAAATCATATAATATTATTAGTATTATGCTAAATTAATTAATAAACATGCTTTATTTACTTTATTGACCAAACTAATGCACGTGTTTGCTTTTACTCCTAAAATTTGGTCATTTTGTCAAGGAAAATGATATAGAAAACTGTTTTTGCTCGACTATACAATATACTTGATGTGACAAAGACTCTATCCATTAAAGTAACTATAAAAATGGCAGTACTCATTTTTTAATAACACCTTCATGTTATGTGTATGTTCATTCTGGTGTATGTGGTTGCATCCGTTGGCAAGTAAACCTTTAAAACTTGTTTGAAAAACTATGAAAATTCCAAGAAAGACTTTTTATTGCTAAAAATTCTTGTTATTTATTGAATCCGAAAGAAAAATAAAATAAAATGAAAGGAAAAAGAAAAATCAACCATTCATTGCTTTCACTAGTGGAGGCTGTAATTCCTAAGTTCTCTGTGAGAGGTCGGGGTCCGATATCACTAAATTATTGATATTATGATAATTTACTTAATTTCATATTCAAACCAAAATAATAATTAGCCGAATCCTTTCTCTTGCTCTTTTGCATGATTCAGTTTCGACTTTGGAGTTATCCCTAAATTGTTTGTTAACGAATCTGTCTATTTTTTAGCCTATAGGTTTTGCATGGCGTCTTGTTCATTTTTTATTATTTATTGTATATGTTTTTTGTATAGTGTAATAAGGGTCATTTATTTCATATCGGATCCGGATGGAAAAGTGATTGGGTATAAATGGATAGATATATAGCACTACTTAATAGCTTGAGTTTTTGGGTAAATGGACAAGCGTCCACCATTACATATTGTCAGGACATTTTTTTTTTTCTTCTTCTTTTTGTAGGACTCAGAAAATCCAGTAAATCAAAAAATTAGACCGGACCGAACTGAACTGGGCGGTTTGAGCTAGTTGTATAGAAGTTTGGTCCTGTCCTGGGCCCAAAATTATGAAACCGTAATTTTTCAGTTCGGACTTGGTTTAGGGTCCGAGACCGGCCTGACCCTGACTGTATTATGTGCTATAAAATATATTATATAACTTATATTTTTTTTATATATATATATATATATATATATGTATGTATGTATGTATGTATGTATATCACTATATCATACCCTAAACCTAAATCAAGTAAAGTTTTCACGCCTCACATACCACAAACCCTTCTCTTGAATAGTTTACTGAATTATGTCTGGATTGTTGTTGACATGTTATAATTTTTTACTATTGGTTAACTTAATCTAGTGAATTTATTGAATCTATTTGTTATTTTACAAGTTAAGCAATACTATCGGTCTCTATATACAGGAAAAATAAGTAATTTTGTTTTTAAAAAATAAAATAGAAAAAAAATCAACTGAAATGAAAAAGCGAACCGAACCAAACCAAAACTGGTTTTTCGCGATTTGGTTTGGTTTGGTTCCATGGTCATTATGGTTTGGTCTGGTTTCAAAAACAGTGGAACCGTTATAAATGGTTTAATCCGAAAAAAACTCTTAATCTGATCCAAACTGGACCGTGTGCACCCCTAATTCACAATCCCTTCTTTTTCCTATTGCAGTTATTACATAATACCATAATTAATGAAATTCTATATTTGTTTTTTGTATTTTTTTTATGACAAATAAAATAATTTATGAAATTCTTGGAAAGCTATGATAAAACAGAAAAACTAGTATAAAAAATAAAATAAATTGCTACAAAGCTTAAAAGTATTAAAGAAATAGTAAAACAAATACTCCGTAACCTATTTCTCTAACCAAGTGTTAATTGAGTAGGACCCATATTTAATTACAGTACACATTAACTTTTATTTTGCCCGTTAAATGGTTCTGCTCCAGAGGGCCATAAGTGCACATAGTGTCAAGAAGTCACAACACCAAGCATCCAAGGGCAAAGCCAAAACTAAAAATTTGGAAGGGTCAAATTAGTAATATAAAATTAAAAATTAAGAGCACGTTTAGAAATTAATATAAATTGAGTACTAATAAATTTTCGCAATGGTTACAATAGTAATATCTCTTTCAAACCACCGTTAATAACTAATATTAACCATAAGAATGTACCATAAATAAGATTTTTTTAAAAAAATTGGGAGTCCAAATGTAATTTCTCAATGCAAAATTACTATTAACAATCATAAATACATACAAAGGTTTGACAAAATTTGAGTGGTGGGGGTATGGAGAAGAATTTAATTGTGCCGGTTGTATTAGTGACATGATATTACTAACTGATTAGATATGGACACGTAGTGATGACTTATTAAAATAAAACACACTTTTATTTATGTGACAAAATGAGTCCGAGAATGAATTACATCCCCTCACCTGTCCTTCCCCTGTTAGGTGATAAAACAACATCTAATCCAATTACATCCAATGAGTCCAAGAATGAATGGTACATGAGTCGAACATAACTAGTCATTTGCATCGATGAAGTTTTTAGCAGTAAAATGGAGCATTTGCCTAGGGTTGGTCACAATATGAAAACCTAGCCATTTTACCCGGCCACTAGTTTTAGCTCCGGGACCCTGTTGTGATATTTAACTTAGCTCAAATGATCCAATCTGGTATTCCACGGTAACCAACCAGCTCGATTTACTATATCTCCTAAGAAAGACTCCATCACTACCACCCTAGAATACTCTCGCCATGGCCGTCCAAGAAATGCTCTGAAAGAAGAATTCAACCGTCCAAAATCCGTGGCCTTCGTAATGGTGCAATGCTGAAACACTTTTCCGGTGTCACTATTTGCTATACCCCTTGACACAGCTGTAACAATAATGGGCATTCCTTCATTCTCTAGATTTCTCCCATATATGTTACAATTCTGGAACATGATGGCTGCGTCACCAAAGATCAAGTCTATGGTTCCAAAGATGTTGCATTTGTAGAAAAATTTGCTGCCGAAAATCATAAACAAAGTGTCCTGATATCCTTTGAGACTACACCTATAGAATGCATGATTTAAGCCTCCACTTCTCACAGCAACTGCCTGTCCGGCATTGACTCCAGCGGAATTCACAAAGCTGATGTCTATATCTGCATGTACACAATATACACAAGTCATTGTGTCAGATGAGCTGAAACTAGGAAAAGAAAAAATATCAACCTTGGTACACAATATACACTCGTCCTTTAAACATAACACTCCATGATATATATTTTAAAGGCACATACATACAATTAATAGTGTGTTTCGTTTTAAAATTATTAAATTGTTCTTTTTGGTTTAAATATACTAATTACTCAGTTGAGAGATTTTTGTAAAAATAATAATTATGAAAATATAACATTTATTTTATTTTTACTTTTTTTCTAGTTAGTACTCACACACACTGCCTGCACTGATGTTCGAACCCATGACCTCCCTTTGGAAAGTATGAGTCATGTACCGCTAGGCCACAGGCCTATTGGTTTTACTTTAATTTTTTTAATGTAAGAGCTAATTTATTACATTTCAAAAAGGAAAAACTAATCCGATAATTAATATAGAAGGTAAGGCTATATTATTATTATACTCCCTTCATTCCATATTAATAATTTATTATCTTATTTTTTTGTAGTCCCATAATAGTTGTCACATTTCAAAAATCAATACACTACTTGTTTTATTACATCCCTAATTTTACCCTAAAAGATTAAAATAATTAAAATCTCAAAATAAGTGGACTCATTAAAGGCCTGTTTACTAACACTTTTACTTTCTTACTTTTACTTTCTTCAAAAGTAAAATCATACTTTTACTTTTTAGAGATGAAATAGAAAGTAAAATCGTGTTTAATAAGAAAATTTTATTTTTAATATTTTGAAAGTAAAAATCAAAAAGGAAGTTTAGTAATTTTAATTTTGCTTCTTTTATCTTTCTTTCTCTATATATATATTTTTTCTTTCTCTAACTGGGTCTCTCAATGTCGGATGAACGTGGTCATATCCGGCGAGCCATTAGTCAATCCATCGTCTAAGCCCGTTCCTAGAGCTATACCCCTTGCATAGCACGCACCGTAAAGCAGACCAATAGAGTGAATCACACGAGCTGCAGGTATGGGGGTCAACTTCCTTTTTTGACAGGCGGAGTGATGTTGAAGTTGAATGAATGTCTTGTAGAGTTGTTCGCTTCCTTAGCGTATTTCCATTACAGAAAGGGAGTGGAATCAGATTGTGCCTAATGAATTTCCATTTTTGAACCTGATGAGGGCAGGTGAGAACTCGCTTTCACGATCTCTATTCTTGGGAAGAAAGGGAGTGGAATCAGATTGTGCCTTTCGAGAATGAATTTCCATTTGAATCTTTCTATTTCTGGTATTTTTGGACCTGGAAGGTTTAATCTTTAGGGATCAAAATCAAAAGCTGACTTTTCATATCTTTTCTTTTTCAATGATTTTTGACTTTTGAAAGCAGAGTAGAAGATGGTCACCGCCGTTTATGTCTTCTCTCACCTCTCATCGGATGCGACTTGAACTCCATTGGTGGCGGCAGCATTTGAGACCACCAGGGTCTCCGATGTAGAGAATTCCGTTGATTTTTACTTCTTTAAGGAGGAATTTCATATTGACCTTGCTCTTTCAAAACGATCAAGGGTTTTAGTTTTCGACAGTGTTTGGTAGTGTTTGTAGAAAGAGAGAGAGAGAGGAGAGAGAATCAATGATGGTGGTGGTTGTCGGCAATGGCGGTGGTGACGGTGTTCGTCGACGGCAAGGAGGTGGCAGTGGCAATGACCATGGTGGAGAGGAGGTGATACAGATGATTAGTTAGGATATATATATATATATATATATATATATATATATATATATATATATATATATATATTATATCGATGCTACAGTAGAGGAAGTGATTTCTACAAACAGTGTCGAAAATATAGAAAGTGAGGAATTCTCACTTTCTCCTCTCTTCACAAAATCAGGAATTACTTTCTTAAAACAAAAAAGTGAAAGTATTTTATTAAACACAATTTTTACTTTTGATTCTCAATTTTAGGAATTGACAGCAGAAATCAGGAATCATTTCTGTTAGTAAACAGGCCCTAAATGTCTCTTGAAAGTCATTCAATTTTGAACCGATTCAAAACAAAACTTTTAAAAGGAAAGGGTAAATTGGGATATGTATCTTTTGTAAATCTAATAAAGAATAATAAAATTTGTTTTCTTAAAAAGTGTGAAGTGTAGAATTGGACCATATCTTTTATTATTATAACTTTTTAAGAAAATATATAATTAATATAAAAATGACAATTAATATGGAAAGGCGGGGCTATAAATACATGTATGATTATCAAAATATTACGTACTCATCTTCCCTTCTCGACCTTGGTAGAAAAGAAGAGAAGTCGAAATGGCGAGTCATGAGAGCTGTATCTTTCCTGATGGCTTCTTTTTTTTTTTTTTTTTAGTCAGTCCTTTGTCTCAGCTGACATGTCTCTAATAAGAGCCGTTTGCAAAACCACCCCGTATTTCGATGTTTGCGTTTCATTTTTATCATCAGACCCTCGAAGCATCTCTGCCAGTAACAAAACCAGCCTAGCGAGGATTGCCATGCAAATCACAGCAGCAAAGTGCCATGACATTTCATTATACGCCAGCCAATTAATTGCTTTGTACCACAACTGACCCTGGTTACAAGCAAGACCTTGAGTACTGTAGAGATAGTTATAACCAAGTTGAGTTTGGCATAACCCATGACGGTCTGCCAAAATTTGATCACTGGAGATATGGCGATGCGGGGAAAGACACTGAAGATGCTTCTATTGCTTCTGAAACCTGTGACGAAAATAGCATAAAAGCCTTGAACCAGATGAATACTCTCATCGGTAACTTCGCTATTGATGCAATGATGATTGCAAAGAGCTTGTCCAAGTCATGATCATCAAATCATATACTATTATTATTGTTATGCCGAATTTATTAATAAACATGCTTTATTGACAAAATACTGTGTTTGCTTTTACTCCTAAAATTTTGTCAACAATATATTTTCAAAGAAAATGATATAAAAAAATGTTTCTGCTAGTCTGCACAATAGACTTGATGTGCCAAAAATTCTATCTATTAAGGTAATTATAAAAACTGTCTTACTCATTTTCGAATCACACCTTCATTATTCATATTTGCTAGTTATGTGTATGGTGCATGTGGTTCCATCCATTGGCAAGTCAAACTTTAAAAATTGTTTGAAAAGCATGGAAATTCCGAGAAGAAAGACTTTATTATTGACTAAAAATTCTTGTTATTTATTGAAATCACACCAAAAAAAAATAAATAAAAATAAAATAAAAGAAAAAAGAAAAATCAACCATTTGTTGTAGCATTACTCAATTTCATATTCAAGCCAAAATAATAATTAACCCAATCCTTTCTCTTGCTCTCTTGCATGCTTCAAGTTTGGACTTTGAAGTTATCCATAAATTGTTTGTTAACGGTTTTGTCTGTTTTCTAGCCTATGGGTTGAACGGTCTTTTTTTCATTTTTTTTTTATTTTTTTTTTATCCGTATTTGCTTGTATAGTTGTATAATCTCTTTTTTTTTTTTTTTTTTATAGTTATTTTTAGGGAAGCCACTCCCTTGTTTTTCCTATTGCATTATCCCTTTTTATATAATACCATAACTAATGAAATTTTTTACCTTTTTTTGTATTTTTTTTATGACAAATAAAATAATTTATACACCACTTCAAATTTGGCCAAATATCACATTAAAACACTTTTCGAAAACAACTATCACTCACACCCCAAATTATTTTTCCGTCTCTAACATCCTTAAAAAGATTTGAATATTTATACCCTCATTTCTTTATTATATATTAATCCTCATATATTAAAAACTTGAAAGGTCTAAATTGACCTTCTCACTCCCTCACACACACTGAACTTTACCCATGAAAAACAAATGATAACTAATTTGCAGTATCTACCCCTGCCTTGGTTCCACCAAGTATAATATATATAGTATTTATTTTTGTAATATTACATATATATGTGAGAAAATCTATATAATGCCCCCCTAAAATTTTTATTTTCTAAATTTTTCTCTTGATTATTTTTTACTTTTTTTTTTTTTTCCCCCTCTTTTGCTCTTTAAAGTCATTTAATTTCCTTAAGGAAAAAGTTAGAATTTTCATTTTAAAATCAAATTATAATTCTTTCCTTTCAAAGTTTTCTCATTTTCGCTTTGAAATTTCCAATAAAAAAAAAAAAAAAGTTTTCTCATTTTCCTTTCAAATTTCTTTCATTTTATTTGAATATTATTTTACATTAATTTATTTTCTTATTTATAATCTTTCATTGATTTTTTTTTTTTTTTTTTTACATTGTGCCCCTGAATTTATTTTTTGGCTCCACCATTGTATAATATATATATATAGCATACAGTATACACACATGTATATCCATAGAAATGAAAACGGCTAATAAGCTTTCCCGCAGAGTTGGAGCTGGAGGAGGCACAGGTACACGCAGAGGCACCGACAAAGGCAACAACAACACATCCCGCAGCGGACGACGCACCAGTCGATCCAGCTACTGAGCATTTAGACATCAACTTAGAGCACCCTACAAATGATGCAGAGCAGGACTCTCCAGCCAAGTCGCCCATTCATGAGCAAGAGCAGACTCAGGAGCTTTCTTCTGATTCATCTATGCCTGAGACTCTAGATATGACCCCCGGCTTTGGAGTACATCTGTAGACGCTCGGGGATGCTGTTGTTACCATCCGAGCTGACCTCACAGCCCACAAAGCAAAGAAATGTTTCATTAAAGGACTCAAGAGGGGAGCGCTCCCAAGGAGGAATAGATAAGGTCAAGAGGGCCAATTATCCTCTCAAGCTATCTACAAAATCAACAAATTCCTCCGAAGATTTACAAATTCGTCGATTAATCCAAAAGAAAAAAGAACACAATATGGTGTATTTGAGAGACAAAGTAGGAGTTTCCTCCACATCAAAAGATCTTGTATTTCTTTCATGCCACAAACCTCACCATAAACAAAGGGGTGTGGCCCTTCAAGCATCTCGAACTCGGCTCCCCACCATACAACCTCTCCAAGCTTTGTTCATATCCACCCGAAAGCACCCAATGAACTCCCAAAATCGCCAATAACACATTCCAGACATCCTTGGCCACTGGATAGTGCAAAAGGAGGTGGTTCACCGACTCCTCATCCTTCTTGCACACACAACAGCAGTTTACAATGATCTGCCTGCTTCTCAGATTATCAATTGTCAAATGATTTCAAAATTTTAATTCACCAAAGTTTTAGGCTTTCTCTCAACTTTTAGTATTGCATCCAAGATGTGTGAAAAACCAATGAAATAATGTATGCCAGTTCTTTTATTCCTTATTTACCTAGAAAACTTTTCATTTATTCTGAGAAAACCTTAACTATGCTTTTATAGAGCCTTCTAAAACAAATTAGTAGGTGTAAATTCTTTTTATGTAAACTTTTCTACAAGATCAAAGTGATTGTAGTAACTTTATCTTGATTACTTAACTGGCACGAAACTCTTATAACATCTTCCATGATGATATCTCAACGATCCTCAAAAACTGGTGAAAATTCAAGAGTATGAGCTTAGTCTTGAAATTTTATCTATAGAGTAGATGTCTTTCTTAATCTCTTCTTCGGCAATACACCTCTATACGGCAGATGCATTTCTTGATCTCTTCCATGGCAAATGTCTCTAAACGGCATCAAATTTCTCTGGATGATATGTTTCTACTAAATTCAACTGATCCAGGCCTACCGGTAAAGATGACAAAAATTCTATCCTCTTGTCAGTACAACGTAGATTATATTTGTCAACAGAGCAGAATCATTTATACTCAGCCTTATTAATTCATCTTGGATTCATTAAGATAATGACCTTTGATGTCAGTGGGGATACCAGGAATCGGTTCTTAAAATAGACAGTTTGTGATGGACTGATGCTGTTATGTAGCCTTTGTTGATAAGGAGATAGTTGAATGATACAAAAAGTAGTCCCTCATCCTAACTATCTGGGGGTAATTAACAAGGTTTAATATTGTTTTGGATTAGGGGAAGCTTTGCAAGTTTTTATGTTCATCACACTGATGAAAGATGCAGCACAGAGAATTATGTGTTTGAAGATGTTATATCAATGTCATTTGTATTATGAGAGCAGTGGCTTGAAACCTAACGACAGTGAAAATTCAAAATGTTTTTATTTATGGGTTAATTACAATGACACCCCCTGAGATTTGTCATAATGACAGCCATATATAAGTTAACCTCTTTTTGAACAATAAGACCCCCTCAAGTTTAATAAAGTTAACAAAGACACCCCAGACAAGCTAAAATGACCTTAATGCCCTTTCACTTGTGAATTAACCCATTTGAATTATAAAATTACCTTTTTAACCTTTCTAATCATTTCAATTCACCAATTTAACCCTTAAACCAATCTACGGTCCCAGACAATCCTAGCCACACATCTAAGAAAATATGTCTTCAGCATTACACATCTTCACCATCTATCTTCTCTCTCCTCCCAACTTCCTCTGTACACTCTCATTGGGTTCAAGACTTTGATTCAATCAGCTCTGCGATCATGGATTCTCCATCAGACTCTCAGTTCACATCCCCATCGTCGACGGCATCAGCCTTCCATCATCTCCATCCTCTAAGAACCCCTTAAGCAGCTCCTCCTTAGTCGACGCCCCTACTGCCTCTTCACCGACACATTTCACCGTAGGTTCGGTGGTTCCCCTACATCGTTGGTGCCATCAGCGTCTCGCGAATCATCTTCAACGGCAGTTGTTGCTTCGCTCATGTCTGTGTAGGCGAAGGTCGAGTTGTTGGCGGCGGCGGTGAACCCCCAAATTGAGGCGTGGTTGCCCATGGCAGATCACAAGGTCGACACGGAGATGAAAGTCATCGTTAAGAGATCCGGTGAGTTGAAGAACGAGATCCTTCCTGACGCTGACCTAGCACTGGCTGTAATAACATCGGCGGCCGCTTATCCTGCAACACCGGCGGCCGCCTCGAGTGCATCGGCCTCGGCGGTGCCACCCTCGCCCATACTACAGGTGTATCAAGTGACCAAATAATTTTTTCCCTTTCTTCCCAAGTTTTCTCTGTTCTTTCTGTTCTCTCCATCCTCCCAAAAGCACCTACCATACCACGGCTACCCACAGCTACATCCACCACTTCTCTTTATATATATATATATAACCCTAGATGCCATCGATGTCTCAAATGCATCATCACCATGTCATCCCGCCGCTAGCTAGTCACCATCATCGGAACCCAATCTCATCGTCGTGGTCATCACCATCACCGGAGCCCAAGATAAAGACTTGCAGAAGTTCCAAACGATCTAATCTTCTCTCATCTCGAGCGATCTCATGAACTATGAATATTTCCATCAAAATTTTGAATCCAAAGGTTGTGGGTGAAGAGGTGGTGGTCGGGTGGTGGCTGTGATGGTGAGTGATCCGGTGGGCTTAGGTAGACAGAAGATGATGAGGAAAGAAAAAATGGGTGGCTGGTATTGATCTCACACAAAGGGCAATTTGGTCTTTAAAGAGTTTTGATATTTTCTCATTAATAGTAATAAAATATTAAAGGACAATTTCGACTTTTCATAACCTTTTAGGGGTTATTTGGATGTAATTTTTGATAAGGGGGTGTCATTGTTAAAAAAAGCTCCAACTTGTATATAGCTAACAATATATCAAACCTCAGGGGGTGTCATTGTAATTAACCCTTTATTTATTTGATACAGAAATCAAATGTCAAATTCTTATATTGAATACACTTTTATCAAATGACAAATACTAGTATTGAATGCAGTTGTATTCCAATCCTCTAGGTTAGGGAATTTTATTTTAAAAATGTTTTGACTATTCCTTATGAAAATAATGGGGACGTTCCCTTCGTTATCAGTTAGTAGTTCTTTCAGTTGTTATTATTATTATTATGTCAGGCTTTGATTGGCTTTTAAGTACACATTTGCTTCCAATTGTCCTGTTCTCATATTGCCTTGGATTTGTAATTATTTGTAATGCCAATTAAAATCGACTTTGTGATAAGTTGACCTAGATGATGCAACTCTGTAGCCCAATGAGAAAATAAACTTTTGAATTCTTTCTCTCTCTCTCTCTCTCTCTTCTTTTGCTATTGCTTTAAGCTTCACTTCATACTTTGTAAAATTGCAGGCTGGGTAAGGATATTCCTTTGAACTCAAACACTGGGATTTTCAGATGCACAGTTTGCCAAGTGGATCAACCACCAAGTGATGGTTTATTTGTCAACTCTGGGCCCTTTTTCTCACTTGCATCAAATCCATGGAAAGGCCCCTTCCTGTGCACAACCTGCCGTAAAAAGAAAGATGCTATGGAAGGAAAGAGATCGAGTACACCTGCTGCATTGACTGCATAATCTGGTAACATGGTAAATATTACTATATTTTTTTAAGATTTTTACATATAAACGGGCTTAGTGGCCCATATTTACATATCCATTGAGTCAAAGTACCATAGCTTCAAAAAAATGTGTTTAACTAAATTGCTGAGGTGGCACATGAATTTTTACTGTTTAAAATTTATATTACCTAAAATACCCTTCTCCCTATTTTTGTGTTGCCTAAAATGCCTTTGTCCATGTTGCAATTCATTTTACTTTTGGAGCCCTAACCTCACTGAATTCTCTCATTTGTGCAAGAGCCCTCTTCTCTGCCCCAACCCTCACTGAAATCTTATTCATGAAGCTCAAGAGCCCTCTTTCTCTCTCCCTCTCTCTGTAACAGCCATTTCACCATCATTCGTGCGCCCTCTCTCTCCCCCTCTTTGTCTAACAAGTGAATTAAGAACAGGCCACACATCTCGGCACACAACATCAACGAACATGGAGGTCTTCTCCATTTTGTTTCTCTCTGATGACCGATTCTATTAGTGTGAAATTAAGGCAGACCTAGGTTGCATCTCTCTCTCCTTCACAATTTAATTCAAGGACGAATCTAAGGTTTGAGGTAATTTTTCATGTATTTTTCTGTCTATAATCTATTATTTGGTATGGATTTTTAATTTTTTTTTCTTTTGGTTTTCCATCTATTTTGAACATTCAATCCAAGATTTCATCTATTTCTGCCTATGCCTCAAGAATCCTTCTCCGCTCCAAGGGCTCTGCAGGTGGTTGATCTAGAAACAAGTAGGAGTAAGCTTGGTTGTGGCTTCCATTAATTTGTAAGAATAATCTTGGTTACGGCTTCTATTTCTACTTGAATCTTGTAT
This sequence comes from Cornus florida, assembly GCF_030987335.1. Lineage (NCBI taxonomy): Eukaryota > Viridiplantae > Streptophyta > Magnoliopsida > Cornales > Cornaceae > Cornus > Cornus florida. The sequence goes on from NW_026775572.1 coordinate 31,609,058, forward strand.
TCTTTTCCAATGGTTCAACGATTTCTTCGATTTCAACCCTAATTGTGACTTTTATCTGAGTGTCTACTTTATTTTAGTTTTGATGTTGTGAGTTAGATTGGTTATGAGAATATAATTTGATGGTGCGAATTTGGTTATATATATATATATATATATATATATATATATATATATGTAGATGTATATTTTTACACATGTATGTATTTTTTCTATTGACAAGATATGGGTTTTCATGCTGAAAATTGGAGGGTTGGTGGTAAGAAAGATTAGGGTTTTCAGGGCTAGCATATGATTAGGGGTTCTGCACCAGATCGATCCAATTTCACAAGGTGGAGGTATTAAGGAATCGAGTGTCGCTGTTAGGACTAAAAGGACAATCCCCTGTAAGTGTTGATGTTGACTGATAATGGAAATTGTTTGCTACTTGTTAATTTTGTGGTATTAATTCAGACAATAACAAAATTAAGGAAAAACTAGACAAAAAGAACAAAAGGAACTACAGATTATTGAGCTTAGTGATGAAACTAGAACCCCATTTAATTTTACACAGATTCTTGAGCTTAGTGATGAAAGTAGAACCTCATTTAATTTTACACACACTTCATTACATGAACCAAACTAGAATTAATTCTTAGTTTAGTTTCATGCTTGATTAGTGCAGTTTCTTATATTTAATTGTCCCCTTTTCCTCTAATGAAACATTTATCATCTCTCTTATGTGTGGAAAATATAGAGTAAGCAACTAATTATCGGGTGAAGAATTTAAAGATACTCTTAAAAGTAGTGATTTCCGATTACAAAAATATATATTGTTAGTAGTTCTTAATTATTCTCAATTTGATGGTTTTTAATTATTCCAGTTTCTTATACTCTAAGGTGCATGAATTGTTGTCCAATATTATAATTAAAAGAGCAATATGATGAATTGATGATTAGTAATTTAGTAGTAAGAAGAAAGTGAATATATCTGATACTAAATACTGTGAGATATATATTATAATTGGCTAATTTCGTTGTCAAAACAAGTCTGATCGAGTTGTAATTTTTCAGTTCTAAATTTCAAAGACTGAAGATCGGATGCGGATTTGAAGAAGTTCAAGTGTTCATAGGTTGCTACACTCCGAGATGATGAGAACAATGCTTTAGGAAGGTATGTGAGTGAGTGAGAATACTTAGGGAGTTTAGAAGGTTGAAGAAAATCGAAATATTTAATCCTGCCTTTTGGGAACCGGTAGGAATTTCTTTGAACCGGTAGGAAACATTAGTTAACACAAGGTTTGGTCACTGCCAATCTTAAACCGGTAGGAGAAATGGGAACCAATAGCCAAATACGTCGGAAAGGCTTCTGACCTTCTTGAACCGGTAGCCAATTTGGGAACTAGTAGGCTTGAACCGGTAGCCAAATTGGGAACCGGTAACAAGAGTCCTAACAGCATTCCAACTTTCAGTTTCATGTTCTGATTGTTTCCTTTTTTATCCCAACTTCTTTCCAAGTGCAAATTTTTCATATTTTATGAAGGACTAGAACATTCTAAACTCTATATAAACCTTGTTAGACTTCTAGGTTTATGAATGGCTTTAGGAAAAATCAATTCTATATTTTGAGAAAGCCTTTTAAAGAGAAAAAATTCAGAAAATCAAATATGATTATTCTGAATTTATTTATGAGAGCAGACACATATATTCCTGAGTGATTTAGTGGTGTTGTTCTCTATCTCATCGAAATTGGAGCTATACTGAAGATTCAGATATTCCAGATGAGAAGTAGGATTTAATTCTTCTATAATCGAGTTCAGATCTTGAAGAAGAGAAGTAAACGCAATCACTCTTTGAAAGGGTTGGAGCATTCGTGGAGTGTTGTCTAATCTACCTGCTACTCTTCTACAAATATCAAGTGTCAGTCTGAGATCAAGTTGCTGTTGGACGAGGAGTCGCAAAGCCAGAGGATCGTCAGAGGTTGGTGTGGTGTATAACGATAGGGTATGAGCCAGAGTCAAAGTTCGGTATACTTTGTTTCAAGCATAGTGGATTGGTTTACTTTGGACTGAATAGTCCACGAGGTTTTTCCTATAACAGTTGACGTATTTTATCAACTGTGGTTTCCTCACTAAAATCCTGGTGCAATCTCTCTTATCTTTACTTGCTTTACTTTTTAGTATTTTTATTTATAATTGTGGATGTTTAAATTGATCATATAATTTAATTAATCATAAATTGAGCAAGTTGACCTAATAATCAGATCTAGGTCATTAAAGGAGTTAATCACAATTAGAATCAACTGTTTCCGCACCCCGCATGACTCTTGTTTCATAATTTGGTATCAGAGCGGGTTACTCGATATACAGAGTAGATCATATTTGTTGATTAATTGTTGATTTTTACATCATGTCTGAAAATTTATCTGTTGATGTGTTACCTTTATCTCCTTTTTTTTTTTTTTTTTTTTTTTTTTTTTTTTTTTTCTGTCACAAGCATAAAAATTGAGTGGTCAAAGTTTAAAAAGGATTTTGAAAAATTGTTAGAGAAATTAGAACTTGGAGAACTTGATAGAGATATTTATAAGTTAGAAGTTTCTGTCTCTAATAAGAATTTGGAAGAAATTGGTCATAAGAATTTGAATCTTCTTCATAAAATTGATTTTCTAGAAAAGGAGCTTAAGAAGGTAAATTTGTTTAATAAATCACTGGAACTTAAAATTGATAATTTGAGTAGTGCATTTGTTAAATCAAAATAGTTTGTTCAGAAAGTTGATATTGACACTTGCAAAATTGATAAATTGAAAGGAATTGTTGAGAATATTAGTCATAACAAAAAATTTGCTTCAACTTCAAAGGATTTGTATTTTCAAAAATCGAAAGATGTTTTTGTGGAAGTTGAAACCAAACCTTGTGTTATTTCTAAACTTATTTCAACATGTCATTTTTGTGGTGAAAAAAGACATATCAAGTATAAGTGCCAGAAAAGAAAAATTGAACTAGGAAAGAAATTGAAAAGTTTTGAGAGTTCAAATTTGAGAAAGAAGAGGATTAGGACTGTTGAGCCTTGTGACATTTTGCCTAGAACAATAGGGAAATCATTGCATAATGAATCTAAAATTGTTTGGGTAAAGAAAGAGAATTTTAAATGCCTTGTTATGCACACAGCACTTAGAGCACTTGGTCCATGTGGTTGTTATTTTGATAGTGGTTGCTCTAAGTATATGACAGGGGATAGAACATTGTTTGCCACTTTTAAGGAGTGTTCAGTTGGTACTGTTACTTTTGGTGATGGTAAAGCTTCTACTGTAAGTGGTAAAGGTAAGATTAAATTTTCAGGAATTGGGGAGTTAAAGAATGTTCTATATGTTAAAGGTTTAGCTGCTAATCTGTTGAGTATTAGTCAAATTTGTGATGAAGAGTTTCAAGTCAATTTTACTCAACAAGGGTGTTTTGTAACTAATGAAAAAGGTGAATGTATTTTAAAGGAACTAGAACTTCTGATAATTGCTATGTTGTGTTTTCAGATTCTTCACTAATGTGTTTTTCTGCAGTTACTGATGAGGCTGTTTTATGACATAAAAGACTTGGACATGTGAATTATAATGATTTAGTGAATTTGTCTAACAATGATCTTGTTCAAGGTTTGCCTAAATTGAAGATGCCTAAGAATGAAATTTGTGGTCCATGTCAACTAGGAAAACAAACTAGAGTGTCACATAAGAGACTTATTCATACAGTCACTTCTCGACCTTTAGAATTGATTCATATGGATTTGATGGGTCACATAACACCTGATAGCATTAGAGGAAAAAGATATATACTTGTTATGGTTGATGATTTTTCTAGATTTACTATTGTTGCATATTTGAGAGAAAAATCTGATACTTTTGTGAATTTCTGGTCTATTTGCCAACATATTCAAAATGAGAAGGGATATCGAATTAATCAGATTAGGAATGATAATGGAGGTGAATTCGAACCTAAGGAGTTTATTGAATATTGTGTTAAGAATGGCATTAAGTATGAATTTTTGGCACCTAAAACACCATAACAAAATGGTGTAGTGGAAAGGAAGAATAGGACAATCGCAGGTATGACTCGTACTATGCTTCATGAGAATAAAATTGCTAGTCACTTTTGGGCTGAATCGGTACGTACTGCTGGTCACATCCTAAATAGAGTTTATCTTAGGCCTGGAACTAATAAGACTTCATATGAATTGTGGTATGATAGAAAGCCCACTATTAAATACTTTAGAGTCTTTGGAAGTAAATGTTATATCCTTAGAGATAGGGAACACTTGGGTAAATTTGACTCTAGAAGTGATGAAGGTGTATTTTTGGGATATTCACAAACAAGTCGGGCTTATAGGGTTTTAATCTTAGAACCAAAGTAGTCATAGAGTCTATAAATGTGGTTTTTGATGATACAAAATCTAAGATAACCTCTTCTCAACTTGATAAAGAAGAAACTAATTTTGAAATTGCAGGTGAAAGGAAATGACCTACAATTCATGAGGAAGAAAGAGTTGAGGATTTAGGTGGAGAAGGTGAAGAGGTTGAAGAAAATGAGAATGAGGAATTTGAGGACACCACTGATGAACCTATAGGAATTCCTGCACCATCTTTAGATATTCCCACATCTAGCAGTTCTAGAGTTGGATTGAGTCATCTAATTGACAATGTGATAGGTCCATGGGATAAGCATGGTACTAGGAGTACAGTCCGTGATGATGTAGGACACTCATGCATTGTAGATGATATAGTTCACTCATGTCACATGGCTCAGTTTGAACCTAAGAATGTTGATGAAGCTCTTCAAAATTCTAATTGGCTTATGGTTATGCAAGAAGAATTGCTTCAATTTGTGAAGAATTATGTTTGGGAATTAGTGCCTCAACCTAGCGATGTTAATATCATAGGGACCAAATGGATCTTTAAAAATAAACTTGATAAACATGGTCTTGTGATGAGGAATAAAGCTAGGTTAGTTGCACAAGGATACACTCAAGTTGAAGGAATTGATTTTGATGAGACTTTCGCACTTGTTGCTAGACTTGAGTCTATTCGACTTCTTTTTGCTCTTGCATGCCACTTTAAATTCAAATTATTTCAAATGGATGTTAAAAGTGCTTTTCTTAATGGTATTTTGCAGGAAGAAGTTTATGTAGCACAACCAAAAGGTTTTACTAATCCACATAATCCTGATTTTGTTTTTCATCTTAAAAAGGCTTTTTATAGTTTAAAGCAAGCTCCCAGAGCATGATATGAGAAGTTGATTTCTTATTTATTGCACAACGGCTTCAGAAGAGGAGGAGCGGATAAAACGTTGTTTATTTTCAGGAAAGGAAAAGATTTTCTTGTTACTCAAATATATGTGGATGATATTATTTTTGGTGCTACTTGTGATAACCTTGTTCATAATTTTTCTAAAGATATGAGTAATACTTTTGAAATGAGCATGGTTAGTGAACTAACTTTCTTTCCAGGTCTCCAAGTGAAATAACTTGATGATGGGATTTTCATATCCCAATCAAAATATGTAAAGGAGTTAGTTAAGAAGTTTGGTATGAAAGATTCAAAGCATATTCAAACTCCTATAAGTACTTCATCCAAATTGGATAGAGACTCTGATCCTAACAAGGTTGATCATTTCTTGTATAGGAGTATGATTGGTAGCTTGTTGTATTTAGCAGCAACTAGGACAGATATTTCATTTACTGTAGGTGTTTGTGCTAGGTATCAAGCTGATCCTACAGAACAACACATCCTTGCAGTCAAGCGCATTATTCGTTATGTCAATAGTACATTGAATTATGGATTATGTTATTCTTCTGAGTCTAACTTTGAGATCGCAGGCTATACTGATGCTGATTGGGCAGGAAACAAGGATGATAGAAAGAGTACTTCAGGTGGTTATTTCTATGTTGGTACTAATCTTATTTCATGGTACAGTAAGAAACAAAATTACATATCTTTATCATCTTGTGAAGCTGAATACATTGCTACTGGATTGTTGCATACAATTACTTTGGATGAAACAGATGCTTTTGGATTATGGAGTTGATCAAGGTACTATTTCTATCTTTTGTGATAATACTAGTACAATTAATATTTCAAAGAATCTAGTTTTGCATTCTAGGACTAAACATATTGACATTCGATATCACTTTCTTATGGAACTTGTTGAACAAAATGTCGTGTCTTTGGAAAAAGTGCATACTAATCAGAATTTGGCTGATATTCTCACTAAACCATTAGATGCTCCTAAGTTTTCTCATTTTAGGAAATCTATTGGTGTATGTTGTCTTGATTAGTTGCATTGTAAAGACATAGTCTAGAAAGGATTTTCATGTATATCTTGAGAGTCTAGATTATGTTTTTGGAAGTTAAGTAAACCATATTAATTGAGTTCGTTGAACACAAGGAGTTAAATGACACATGGATTAGCTGTGGAAAGCATACAATGGCTTTGAATTGATGAAATTGGTTTTGCTTACTTATTTCGTATAGTAAATGAATCATTGATAGTACATTTACTTGAGATTTTATTGTTTTGGTTAAAGATAATGTTGATATGATTGACCATTATCTTGGAATTTAAACTTGATTTATGTGTTTTAGACAAAAAAAGTGAAAACAAAGAAAATTGAAAAACAGCTTGGAATGAAAAAGTTTTTGAAAAAAAATATTTGTTGTTTTAAAAAAAAAGGTGAGATAGAAAGGCTACCTTTGGGATTTGTCCGAAAGCTACCTTGACTCAAAACAAATGGGAATAAGGGAAAGAGCTGGCTGCCCATAAGCGTGAAAGCCGCCAATGTGCAAAAAGAAAAAATGAGCACAAAGAGAGAAGAAAAAAAAAAATGTCTTTTGCACATATTGATTGTTTAATTTCTAAGGATATGTGATATCATTGATTTATATTATTTGAAATCTGAACAATTAACAGATCATTGTTTTTTGAACTTGGTAGTGTTACTACACTTACTAAGTTTGTGGAACTTAAAGAATTGATCTTGGTTATTTCTGTTGATACATATAATCTTGTAGAGTCTACATTCTCATTGGTCTTAATTTACAAGATTTATATGGTTGGTTGCTTCCTACTTCTAGGATTTTTCTTCCTTCTGACCCTTGTCAATTTGTGACAACAAGGGGGAGAGAGTTGTGATACTTATCATTGAGGGGGAGAGAAATTTTTGCATTGAGGGGGAGAACTATTGTACAGTGCATTGACATTCAGGCATTATTAGCTTTGCTATTTTATACTTGTATTTATTTTCTTGATTAAGCTTCACGGGTAATTGTGTTTGAGCTAATGTGCAGATTACAGGTTGCTACATGTGTTGAAGCTTCATGAGTTTCAAGAAAATGTCCGCATTTTATTTCCTTTAACAATCGTTGTAATTTATTTTCCTGCTTGGGTAGATTGCTGAATTGTTTTTAGGGTTTTGTCACGAAATTGCCAAAGGGGGAGATTGTGAGATATATTTTATAATTGACTAATTTCGTTGTCAAAACAAGTCTGATCGAGTTGTAATTTTTCAGTTCTAAATTTCAAAGATTGAAGATCGGATGCGGATTTGAAGAAGTTCAAGTGTTCATGGGTTGCTACACTCCGAGATGATGAGAACAATATTTTAGGAAGGTATGTGAGTGAGTGAGAATACTTAGGGAGTTTAGAAAGCTAAAGAAAATCGAAATATTTAATTCTGCCTTTTGGGAACCGGTAGGAATATCTTTGAACCGGTAGGAAATATTAGTTAACACAAGGTTTGGTCACTACCAATCTTGAACTGGTAGGAGAAATGGGAACCAGTAACCAAATACGTCGGAAAGGCTTCTGACCTTCTTGAACCGGTAGCCAATTTGGGAACCAGTAGGCTTGAACCGGTAGCCAAATTGGGAACCGGTAGCAAGAGTCCTGACAGCATTCCAACTTTCAGTTTCATGTTCTGATTGTTTCCTTTTTGATCCCAACTTCTTTCCAAGTGCAAATTTTTCATATTTTATGAAGGACTAGAAAATTCTTAACTCTATATAAACCTTGTTAGACTTCTAGGTTTATGAATGACTTTAGGGAAAATCAATTCTATATTTTGAGAAAGCCTTCTAGAGAGAGAAAATTCAGAAAATCAAATCTGATTATTCTGAATTTATTTATGAGAGCATACACATATATTCATGAGTGATTTAGTGGTGTTGTTCTCTATCTCATCGGAATTGGAGCTATACTGAAGATTCAGATATTCCAGATGAGAAGTAGGATTTAATTCTTCTATAATCGAGTTCAGATCTTGAAAAATAGAAGTAAACGCAATCACTCTTTGAAAGGGTTAGAACATTCGTGGAGTGTTGTCTGATTTACCTGCTAGTCTTCTATAAATATCAAGTGTCAGTCTGAGATCAAGTTGCTGTTGGATGAGGAGTCGCAAAGCCAGAGGATTGTCAGTGGTTGGTGTGGTGTAGAACGATAGGGTGTGAGCCAGAGTCAAAGTTCGGTATACTTTGTTTCAAGCATAATGGATTGGTTTACTTTGAACTGAATAGTCCACGAGGTTTTTCCCATAACAGTTGACGTATTTTATCAACTGGGGTTTCCTTACTAAAATCCTGGTGCAATCTCTCTTATCTTTACTTGCTTTACTTTTCAGTATTTATATTTATGATTGTGGATGTTTAAATTGATCATATAATTTAATTAATCATAAATTGAGCAAGTTGACCTAATAATCAGATCTATGTCATTAAAGGAGTTAATCACAATTAAAATCAACTGTTTTCGCACCCCGCATAACTCTTGTTTCACAAATACAATATTATTTTCACCACTTACCAGCAAAGAGATGAAAGAAGAAATGGAGATGACACAATAATAGCCTAAAAAAGAGTCAGCAATAACAAAAAATTCAAAGTTAAGGTGAGTGTTTGTTCTATATTTCTAACGTGTGTGTGTGTGTGTGTGTATATCTATATATATATATATATATATATATATATATATATATATTGATGTTCTGGAAATCAATTTCTTATATACCTTTATTTCAATTTCTACTCTTGAATTTTCTACGTTTGACATCCCTCCCAATTGAAGTAAAATATTACTGATGCCAAAAATTTATGTACTTAACTATATAATATCTCATGTTACATATTTAGTGTTTGATTAAATATTTGTATAAAAGTTTTTTAAAGAATCAAGTTGTATCTGAGGACATATTGTTTAATATATGGAATGAAGTTATTTTCTGTAAAGAATTGGGTGACCTTAAATGTATTCTATTGTGGGCAGAAATTGGAGTGGTACGGTGCATTTCCAGCTTTCTTGTTAAATTCTCCAAAGTCTTTGTTTGGAACATAAATTTTATGAAGAGCCGTAGTGCTCCAATTGGTACGAAAATTTTACCCCAGGTTCCTCTGTATGTCTAGTACTTCCAAAATTAAATTTGTGATTTTTGGCCAAATTGTTATATTTATAAAAATCCGGTATTAGCTGCTGTCCAAAATTTTCCACTAGTTGTAACTTGATTTTTGAACAGTTTACTTGACCGACTTGTTGACCTCCAAAAATTTCAAAAAATTCTTGATTTATAATTTCAAGTTTTCTCAATTCGGATGTCAAATGAATATTCTAAAAAATATTAACCCAGATTTTCTTCGAACAGGGGGCTGTTGTCCCATTTTACATTCTAGCACCATTATGGTTATTTGGTATCATATTTTCAATGTCATCTATTTATTGTGATCCTAAATCAGTAAATTATTGGTCCCATTGACTCTTTTAAATGGCGTAGTATATCCTACTGGATCATTTAAATGGATGATTTTGTATCACTCATTGTTGTAGGGCAAGCTTAGTAAGAATATTTTTTTTGTAGTGGACAAGCTTGATAGCTTAATGAGTGCAAGAGATTTGGTGGCATTAAAATTTTAAAAGAATAGATTGGATTAGCCTTTTAATGTTGAAAATTCCTGAAAATTAAATGAACAATTTTTGTTGCTAGCATTTGTTTTCTAAACTAATATGTGTATAATGTTTTAACCCTAGACTCAGGTATTTTTAACATTCTTTACCATCCATGGATAATATGGTCTCATTCATACTTAAGCTATATTCCTAGTCTTACCCTTAATGTTTCTTACAAACCTCATTTCAGCTATGGTGAAACTATAAACAAGTTTATTATTTGCTTTGTAAAAAATGTCATTCTATATTTTGCTATTATTGTAGGCTTACAAATATTTCTTAATTATTATATACAACATCTAAATAGTTGGTATGGTAAATTTTTTTTTTTTTTCGCACCATTTTAATCAGCAAGGCTGTTTGGGACTTTTGAATAACTTTTTCAATAATGCAATTGTTAAAAAAATTATGGTATCCAAAGATCATGTTTGATATGGATCTGGGTCATAATTAAATCTTTAGAATTTTTCAATGATAATAGGGAGACAATTTGGTCTCTAGACCTCTTATACCTGAAGACCATTTAGAATTTTGATGTAAATCTGGGTCCTAATTAATTGTAGGATGTTACTTTTATATATATATATATATATATATATATATATATATATATATATATATATATTAATTGTATGATGAGAATAGAATGATTATCATGAGTTTAAACATACATCTTATACATTATAACTTAAAGAGATTAATGTGTTATTGAGATTCTGGAATGCCCCAGTCTAGAATTATATTTTTCTTTACATACAATTATAATTATACTGATGTGTTATTGAAATTTTGGAATGCCCCAGTCTAGAAATTCTAGAATGCCTCATTTTATGCATTTAATTATATTTTTTCATTTTGTTTAAACGTTTGAAAATTTATCCACGTTTTCAGTTCCTCTCCTTCACCTTTTCTGTTTCGCCTATTTCTTTAAGGTTGGTTATTTTTTTGTTAATGTGATACAATTAAATGTAGTAGGCTTTTTTTTTTTTTTTTTTTTTTTTTTTTTTTTTTTTTTTTCAGTGTGATTGGAGGATCGATTCTTGCCATCAAAACTTTGTAAGGACGAGTGGGGGCTAATATTGCAATCAAAACTTTGTATGGACGAGTGGGGGCTAATATATGTTCAAACTTAATAATTGTGCTCTTATTTTGCAAAAGATGATTGCTTCCTTTAAATTTAGTGATTTAGTTTTTTTATTTCTTGTTGACTTTATTAGATTGGATGGAGATAACTCTTTTGACATTCGTGGTGACTTAAAGTATTTTGTAGACATGGATTTATTTATTTGTGGATGTAATGTGCAACCTAATTAGTGGTGTGGGGTTTAATACCATTTTCAATTGCAAAAATAAGTCCCTTTTGCGAAAGTACCATTTTTTTTCCATAGGTACCACGTTTTTGAACTGAAGGTACCACCTTTTGGCCTCCAGGTACCAGGTTTCGTAAACACTCGCTTGGAGAATATTGTGTTATTTATGGCGCTGATGGAGCTGTTTATGGATCTAATGTGCAACTTAATTAGCAGTGTGGGGTTTAATACAATATTCAATTGCAAAAATAAGTCCATTTTACAAAGGTACCACTTTTTTTTCCTAAGGTACCACATTTTTGAACTAAAGGTACCACTTTTTGGCCTCCAGGTACCATGTTTTGTAAACACTCGCTTAGCTAGCTTAGAGAATATTGTGTTATTTATAGTGCTAATGGAACTGTTTATGGATGTAATGTGCAACTTAATTAGCGGTGTGGGGTTTAATACCATTTTCAATAGCAAAAATAAATCCCTTTTGCGAAAGTACCACTTTTTTTTCCAAAGATACCACGTTTTTGAACTGAAGGTACCACTTTTTGGCCTCCAGGTACTATGTTTTCTAAACATTCGCTTAGCTAGCTTGGAGAATATTTTGTGTTATTTATGGCGCTAACGGAGCTGTTTATGGATTTAATGTGTAACTTAATTAGCGGTGTGGGGTTTAATACTATTTTCAATTGCAAAAATAAGTCCCTTTTGCCAAGGTACCACTTTTTTTTCCAAAGTTACCACTTTTTGACCTCCAGGTACCATGTTTTCTAAACACTCGCTTAACTAGTTTGGAGAATATTTTGTGTTATTCATGGCGCTAATGGAGCTGTTTATGGATGTAATGTGCAACTTAATTAACGGTGTGGGGTTTAATACCATTTTCAATTGCAAAAATAAGTCGTTTTGCTAAGGTACCACTTTTTTTCCATAGGTACCACGTTTTTGAACTGGAGGTACCACTTTTTGGCCTCCAAGTACCATGTTTTCTAACTTGGAGAATATTTTGTGTTATTCATAGCGCTAATGGAGCTGTTTATGGATGTACTGTGCAACTTAATTAGCGATGTGGGGTTTAATACCATTTTCAATTGTAAAAATAAGTCCCTTTTGCTAAGGCACCATTTTTTTTCCAAAGGTACCACGTTTTTGAACTGAAGGTACCACTTTTTGGCCTTCAGGTACCATGTTTTCTAAACACTCGTTTAGCTAGTTTGGAGAATATTTTGTGTTATTTATGGTGCTAATAGAGCTGTTTATGGATGTAATGTGCAACTTAATCACATTACACATATATATAATTGGGTTAATTCCACCTACACCCCCTAACCTTTGACCATATCGCATTTACACCCCCTCTAGGTTTCAATATCCCACGCACACCCTATAACCTTTGACCATACGTATAAACTTACCGCCTGCCGTTAAGTAACAGATGTTTAGTGCTGATGTCATGATGGATAAATGGGTAGAAGGTCAATTTTGCCCTTTACAATGGCTGAAATGACATTTTTAACTTTCTTGACCATTGCAGAGTTACAAAACTATCCTTATGAAGTATTTATTGAAAGAGTGTGGTATCTCTTTGACAACTATTGAGATTAAATTATCCTTCTATTCGACACCATGGAACCAAGGAATCAACATGCCAATTTTCCATTCATTTAACAGCTTCAATTTTGGAATGAAATTTTTTTTATAGCACATTCATGTAATAGTTGAAGAAAATTCCATACAATACTAATTCATGAAAACCCAATGCAAAAGAGCAATTTCATTTCATTCCATCTAAGGTAGATACTAGTATAATAAGCCATACAATGGTTGCAAAAACATACCAACTTAATCCACAATCAAAACTTACAAAGTTATTCTTCTTTAAAAGTTCAAAAATAGCTAACACCAACAGATTGCAAAATACCAGAAAAAAATGACACTGTTCAACATTACAAATGTCCCATATCCCATATCATTTCAAGTACTTTTTGGATTCTGAGATCCACCTATCCCACTTCCTCTAGCTCTCAATTGGGCAAATACAGGTATGTATTTCCTTGTCTGTGGTAAGCCAATTTGTGGCCTTTTTCCTTTGTGTGGTCCTAGTAAGAGTCCTCTTGTTTGTGTATTTAATGGCCATGCATTCTCTCTGTCTCTATGTGTAGTTGGAACAAAAGAACCACTTTGTCTCTGTGACTGTCACATGCAATAAAAATTAAGGTATTAAGGCATTGTATAATAATAATAAGGAACAAAAGCAATATAAAAACAGACAATTGGAAACTTTGAATAATAATAATTTTAAAAAAAATCATCAAAATTAAAAAAAGAATTTATAATTTGCCCAACACCTTGTAGGTGACCTCATTATCCAACGTAGCAGTACTGCTGTTTAAAATATTCTGAACAATTACATAAGAATTTTGAGTTTACTTAAGAGGTTGAATGTTTCCATTGGAGCTCTTGAAAAATACAATCTATTTTTTGAGTTTACTTAAGAGGTTGAATGTTTCCATTGGAGCTCTTGAAAAATACAATCTATTATTACATCAGATACAAAAAGATAGCACTATTATGTAACCCGAAAAAAAAAAATTTGCCCAATTAACATTGAGATATTAATACAACTATGAAAGAATTCACAGATTTTGTACCAGATATATATATTTGATATTAAGAGACAAAAGACAACTTCAAAAAATAATAATAATAAAAATCACTGATTCCTACTAACAAATGGCTTTGGAAAATTTTCACTGACCGTGCCGAATATATAACATGGAAAAGTGCAAATGAACATTGAGCTATAGTACTAATAACTAAGTTATACTAAGAAATTGTTCTACTGCAAAAATTATATCAGAAGTCAAGGAAATTACATCTTATAAGCCTTGATGGATTAAGATAGAGATAGTGAGGTTCCTTGAGGTGAATGGTAGCTTGTTGGCTAATGAAGGTGATGTTAGAATCATCAAAATTAAAAAAGAATTTATTAACCACAAGTAAGCTGATGGAAGCTTACTTGAAATCAACATGCTTAACCAAAAATATCATATATAGCATGCTTGGGTCTTTTAGGCAACACAAATATGAAACAGTGAATCTTCATGTGTCAACTCAGCTTTTGGGTCAAACACATTTTTTTGAAACTATATAACTTTGACTCAATGGATGTGTAAATATGGGCCACTAAGCCCATTTTTATGTAAAAATCCCTTAGATAAATCTCATTTGGTAAAAATGTAGTTAATGTCAATTTAAATACCAAAAAAAGGAAAAAAAATATATATATATATATATATTTGTAGTTGAAAAAGAATAATAGGTATTTTCCTTATTTTTTCCCTTTCTCTCTTGTGAAACAATAATGCACTGCATGCATAATATCGTACAACATGCGGAGGTAAAATTATGTATATATCTAACACTTTCCAGAACTGGCCGTGGCAAAAGCCTCATGCATTGAGTTAGCCCTGTAATTATCTTACACATATATACATTTGCTTTACTATTTGAAAAAAAACTAACATAGTATCAATTTTCATTATCAATAGAGCAAATTAGTGAATGCTTTTTATTATCCTCAAAAGATCAAATGTTACTTTATTTAGTCTAATGTTAGGTCATTGGCACAAAAAGTAACATGGAATTAAATTCGATTTGTAATGTCAATTCATATAATAATTAAGTGGAGTTGAATTTCGCCCTATATGGTGTTTAGTTATTTTATTGAATTCTTTTCACTTATATTAATTAGTTGCAGAAAACTTTGGAACTAACCCTATACAGTGTTTCAAAGTTTTGTTTTCATCATTCTCCTTGATCTACCTTTCTGTTATGTTGGTTGATGCCATTTTAATCCTTCAATTGGGTGCAAAAGTGTAACAAGTGTTCCTAGTTAAGTACATAAATTTTTGGCATCAGTAATATATTACTTCAATTGGGAGGGATGTCAAACATAGAAAATTCAATAATAGAATTGAAATAAAGGTATATAAGAAATTGATTTCCAGAACATCAATATATATATATATATATATATATATATATATATATATATATATATATGTGCGTTAGAAATATAGAAGAAACACTCACCTTAACTATGAATTTTTTGTTATTGCTGACTCTTTTTTAGGCTGTTATTGTGTCATCTCCTTTTCTTCTTTCATCTCTTTGTTGGTAAGTGGTGAAAATAATATTGTATTTAGTATCAAATATATTCACTTTCTTCTTACTACTAAATTACTAATCCTCAATTCATCATATTGCCCTTTTAATTATAATATTGGACTTTTATGAACTAAAAAAAGGATAACAATTCATGCACCTAAGAGTATAAGAAATTGGAATAATTAATAAACCATAAAATTGAGAATAATTAAGAACTGCTAACAATATTTTTGTAATCCGAAATCACTACTTTTAAGAGTATCTTTAAATTCTTCACCCTATAATTAGTTACTTACTCTATATTTTCCATACATATGAGAGATGATAAATTTATGTGCCACCTCAGCAATTTAGTCAAACATATTTTTTTGAAACTATGGTATTTTGACTCAATGGATATGTAAATATGGGCCACTAAGCCCATTTATATATAAAAATCCTTTTTTATTTTTTTATGGCAGTGTGAGCATGCTGGTTTTGTTTGTGGTGGTTATTGTTAAGGTGTGTGTAAGAAATGAAGTAGGGATATGGAGAGTTATAGGTGTTTTGGATATTGGTGTAAGTTTTTGTTAATTCTGGTTTATGCTTGGCTGTTGGACTGACTGACAAAGAACGGACATGTTGTCTGATACATATGATTGTGGTAGTTTGATTCCTAACAGCTTGAATATGTAAGTAGAAATGTTGATTGAAAAATGATGGGTTTGCAGTATTATCTTTCTATATTTAGTTCAAGATTGCTGCTGCTGCTTGCATTTGGTTTGTTTATCCTTATTTTCTCCCACCCTAAATTGTTAAAAAGGCAAGTACATTGAACAGGCATAAGATTGTCACAAGTTTTCACTTGTTAATTAAGTAGGACTGACATGGTTTGTTATGGTTTTTTATGGTGTATTTTAGTAATTATTGTATTATTTTCTGTTGTATACTGAGGATCCCAAAGGCGGCGTGGGCCGGATCTGACCAATGTGATGAAGAATGGGCCAGGCAAATGACATGGGCCCAAATCAAGTTGTCATAAGGCAAGCCCAATGTCGAAGAGTAAAGATGAGGACCTGAATGACAAATGGATCAATGGGTACAAAAGCCTTGATGATGGGCCTAATGGATAAAGTTAGTGAGGGATCTTCTAGAACATTGTAAACAATCTATAAATAGGTGAAAAATGAAGGAAAAAAGGATGGAAAAATTTTGAAGTGTAATGAAACTCTGTCCATTTAGAGAGAGAAAATTTCGTGCATCTTCAATGGCGCCGTCCATGGGAATCGAGGAGAATTCATTGATGATTCACTCAGATTGATTTGATCTAGTGGTATAGCACTTGAAGATGAAGCCTGATCATTGAAGGCAGAATTAAGATCGGTGAAATTGTGATTGGAGAAGTTGGCGTTCGCTCTACGCAGTTCTGATTTGTGCTTGTTTTGGAGAGTTGCGCGGTCTAGAGTCGCTGAAATTGCTGAATTTGGCAAGTTCGTCGCCGGAGTATTTCAGATCTGGTTAATCCTGAACGGAATTCAGCTGCACTAGAATCCAGATCTAGAGCGTTAGCATTGGCAAAACTCAGATCTGATCAGAAATTTGTGGTTGATGACTTTGCTACGATCCGGAATGATGATCGGAGAAGAGAGTTCGAATCCAGTGGAGAATAACTAGCAGATGAAGCTTGATGAACTGATGAACCTGATCAACTCACTGAGAAAAGAAAATGCAGAGTTGAGAGCTGGACTAGAACGTCGAGAGGTTCCGGTTGCGCTACGACCGCCTCCGGTAGATAAAAGAGGCGTACGACCTGATGACGCACATCAAGGTGAGCAAGAAGGAGATAACCACTTCAATCTCCATCGCGAAGAGGTTAGGATGGAGAATTTACTGCTAAACACTCGTGGAGCTGAGGATCGAGAAGGATCTGTACATCTCGATCCTCATCGTGAGCATATAAGGCGGGATGAAAATATAGTTCTCAATCCGCATCAGGAAAGGCACAATCGCGAACAGGATATGGAGTTTGATTGTCACAAGATTAACTCACCGTGGTTTACTGAGGAAAGGTCGTTCGATCTACCTTATCGGCCTTCAATGGCCACATATGATTATAGGAGTCCGGAAAGAAGATCTACAGATCAAAGAGTTATCACAAGGTTTAAAAGAGAGAATGAGGCCCTCCGTTCTGCAGCAAGGACGGTTGATTCACCATTCACTAACGAAATCCTGAATGCTCCGAGCCCGAGGAAGTTTTCCATGCCTGTTTTCATTCTGTTCGACGAAACGACCGATCCGATTAATCATGTCTATCACATTCAGTTGAAAATGGCACTAAACACAGAGAATGATCCTTTGATGTGCAAATGTTTTCCCACAAGCTTAGCTGGATCGGCACTCAACTGGTTTAAGAACCTACCGAGAGGCTCAGTGGACAGCTTCCGTAGCTTGTGTGATCGGTTTAGAAGGCCAATACTATTGGAATAAGCGCCTGGCAAAAGATATCTCCAACTTGTTCACTATGAAATAGAATGACGATGAGCGTTTCCAAGCTTTTCTTACCAAGTTTAACCTGACCAAGAGCATGGTGATAGAGTGCCATCCTTCAACAGCAGTTCAGGCATTCAAGTTAGCTATGACCTGAGGGACACCGTTCCATACCAGTCTGGTGGTAAACACGCTGAAGACAATGGACGAGCTGAATGAGAAAGCTGATGGTTTCGTACGCCTGGAAAAGGAAGAAGCAGCTAATGCTAGGAAGACATCTATCATCTCCATGGAAGAGAAATCCAAAGCCAAAATACGGCAGAAGCAAGTTCCTACGCAACGTCAGACCTCCTGGAAGACAGAGAAGAGGCCTAGAGAAGATGACCTGATTACTCCACTTAAAGTTACACTGGCAAGGCTATATTAAGAGAACAAAGATAAGTTTCGCCCTCTTTTGCCAATTAGACAACCTCTTGAGCAGTGGGATCAATCCAAACATTATGCTTTTCATAGTAATTTTGGTCATCAAACTAATGAATGCAAGAACTTAAGGAGACAAGTGGAGATGTTAATCGCTAGGGGAGAGTTTGCAGGGTACATTCAAGGACCAACCCAAGAGCAGAATCGACCAATTGAGCAAGTAAAAAGAAATCAAAAGCTGAATCACCATAACACTCAACCCGTTCAGATTATAAATGCCATTCATGGTCGACCTGAACAAGCCGAAGAGCCCGAAGAGTTGACCCGAACGTGTCTTCGACAAACACAAATGAAGAGACGAATAGGCAGTGTCAACACTCTGCACCAACAAAGCTCAACCACGTCGATAAGGTTTGATAAGACAGACCTGATGCGAGTTCAGATTCCTCATGAGGACCTTTTGGTTGTCAGTTTGACAGTGGCTGAGTGTTTAGTATGAAGAGTGCTAATTGATCCGAGGAGTAGTGCAAATATCATGCCAAGGGTCACCTTTGATCACCTAGAAATCGATCCAAAGGAGTTAAAGTCTACTGAAAACCCACTGTTGGGGTTTGATGGCAAACGGGTAGAACCAATTAGCATAATGGAGTTGATGGTACGCGCAGCTGAAAGAAACCTTGTCGAAAGTTTCGTAGTGGTGGAGATCCATCCCTCCTACAATCTGCTGATAGGGAGGGGATAGATCCACAGGGTATAAGGAGTCCTATCGACCCTACATCAGGTGATGAGATGCATAGGTCCAGACGAGAGCAAGGTGATAGATATCCATGGAGATCAGGTCGCAGTAAAAGAGTGTTACTTGGTGACTCTGAAAGCTGTAAGGAAGGGAAAAGCTCATGCCCGATCTGCTGATGAGCAATAGCAATTACAGAAGCCTCCCCTCAGCATGAACGGAGAGGAGGATCTTCCGGTGCTGACTGAGGAACCACTGGTTGAAGTTCAAATTGGTCATTTAAGCCCAGATCGGACCACGAAGGTAGGTTTCGGGCTTTCCGAGGAAGAAAAATGTCAGTTGGTTGATTTCCTCTCCCAAAACACCGATGTATTCCCTTGGAGCCATCTCGACATGCCAGGGATCGACCTATCAATCTCTTGCCATACTCTTAATGTAGATCCGAACGTCAAGCCAGTGAGGCAGAAGCAGAGAAGGTTCACCCCGGAGCGCAACCAGATCATTGCAGATGAAGTTAATCAATTGCTGGAGGCTGGGTTCATTAGAGAAGTACAGTACCCGGACTGGTTGTCGAATGTGGTTGTAGTGCAAAAGAAAAATGGAAAATGGAGAGTTTGCATTGATTTCACTAATCTGAACAAAGCCTGCCCGAATGATAGTTTTCCACTTCCAAAGATTGATCAAATGGTGGATGTAACAACCGGGTATGAGCGACTGACCTTTCTGAATGCCTATTCAGGCTACAATCAAATCCCAATGGCCCAAACGATAAGGAAAAAACATCTTTTGTCACCGAACGAGGGATCTATTGTTACAAGGTTATGCCGTTCGAACTGAAGAATGCTGGAGCCACATACCAGAGGTTAGTTAGCAAGATTTTTAAGGATCAAATGGGCAGGACAGTAGAAGCTTACATTGACGAGATGGTGGTCAAAAGCAAACAGAAGGATCATCACTTAAAACATTTACAGGAGGTGTTCGACGTGCTGAGAAAGTATGGAATGAGGCTGAATCCAACTAAATACTCGTTCGGCATGGGATCCGAGCAATTTCTTGGCCACGTGGTCAACAAGAGAGGAATTGAGGTTAGTCCAGCCCAAGCGGAAGTGTTGCTGAAAAATGCTGAACCAAGAACTATCAAAGAGATCCAAGCTCTCACCGGACGCATAGCGGCACTGAGTCATTTTATTTCTAAATTATCCGACTGATGCAAGCCATTCTTCGATACAATCAGGGGTCATGGAAAACAGTCCTGGGGGGATGAGCAAAGGCAAGCGCTGATCAAGCTGAAAGAATATATGCAGAACCTACCAGTCCTGAACGCCCCAATGCCAGGCGAAAAGCTTTTCCTGTACCTCGGAGTTTCTAACATTACAACCAGTAGTGTGCCGATACGATGTGCTGAGGGTAAGCAATTCCCAGTTTTCTATGTAAGCAAAACGTTGACCGAGCCAGAGAGAAGATATTCGAAGGCCGAACGAGTAATCCTATCTTTGGTAAACGCAAAAAGGAAGCTCGAGCATTACTTTGAATCTCATCCTATAGTCGTCCTAACCACATTTCCTATAAGGGTGATCTTGCATAAGCCCGATCTATCCGGACGAATGACGAAGTAGGCAATAGAGCTTAGTTCTTTCGATATAGCTTATGAACCCCGAACGGCTATTAAAGGGCAAGCTGTGGCTGATTTCTTACTGGAATATGATGTAGATGAGCCGGATGAATGCTTTGAAGAATCTTCATGGAAGCTCTTCATTGATAGCTCTTCAAATTAGATGGGGGCAGGAATCGGAATCAAGTTACAAATACCAGAAGGCACTACGCTGAGCCAAGCGATCAAGCTTGAGTTCAAAGCAACCAACAATGAAGCAGAGTATGAAGTGCTGCTGGCTGGCTTAAGGTTGGCCAAGGAGCGAAGGGTCAAAAGTTTAGTTGCCTTCAGTGATTCGCAGTTAATAATTTGGCATGTGACTGGAGAGTATGGCATAAAGGATGGGACAATGGAGGCATACCGTTCTGCCATTATGAAAGAAATTAGAAGCTTCGATCAGATCAGGTTTATTCAGTTGCCGAGGGAGCATAATGAAGATGCAGATCGGTTGGCTTGCAGTGCGTCAAGTTCAGGTGAAACACTAGCAAAGGTAATTCCAATTGGGGTACTACGCCAGCCATCTATCCTTGAGGAATCATCCAGTTCGGATCCCTGGCAGGTGAACATTATACCATATAAACCGAGCTGGATAGATCCAGTTATTACGTATATACGGGATGGTGTTTTGCCCGAACAGAGGGATGAAGTGAGAAGGATCAAATCAAATACCGCAAAGTATGCTATAATGCACAACCAACTTTACAAGAGGTCTTATTTAGGACCATACTTAAAATGTGTAACCCTTGCCGAAACTCAGCAGATACTGCGGACTATCCATGAAGGGGTTTGTGGCAATTATTCAGGGGGAAGGTCTCTAGCACACAAGGCGATGACACAGGGTTACTTTTGGCCAAACATGGCACGAAACGTAGAAGAATTTTCGCGAAGGAGCAATAAGTGTCAAAGGTTCGGACCACTAATCCACCAACCACCAGAAGATTTGAACGTAATGGCCGAACCATGGCCTTTCGCACAATAGGGGATGGATGTGGTTGGCCCATTACCGACTGCCAGATCATAAAACAAGTACGTTCTGCTTGAAATAGACTACTTTACCAAATAGGTGGAGGCAGAACCGTACCCCAGTGTGACTCAGACTCATGTGAGACGCTTCATTTGGAATAATATCATTTGTCGATTTGGTGTGCCATGGGCGATCGTCATGGATAATGGAACTAACCTTGATAGCAAGCAGGTGAGGGAGTTGCTAAACGAATATGGAATTAATAAAAAGTTAGCAGTGGTCAGCCACCCACAGGCGAATAGTCAGGCTGAAATCACAAACAGAACGATCTTTGCTTGTATAAAGAAGAAGCTTGAAGAAGAGAAATGGAAGTGGTTGGATGAACTCCCGAACGTCCTGTGGGCGTATACAATGACTCTAAGACGACCGACCGGGGAAAGCCCATTCGCCATGGCATATGGTACTGAGGCAGTAATACCGGTAAAACACCAAGTTCCTACCATTCGGAGTTTAGCGTGGAATCAGGAGCAGAATGATCATATGCTGAAATTCAATCTCAACTTGCTTAAAGAGAAGAGGAATGTTGCAGCAATAAGGCTCGCATCATATCAACAAACGCTCATGAACAGTCACAACAGAAATGTGAGGCATAGGGGTTTTGCACCTGGTGATTTGGTTCTGAAAAAAAAAGTCGGTATTATTAAAAAAATGGTGTCACCATAGGAAGGTCCGTATAGAGTTGCAGAGGTTATTGGAAATGGGGCATATATCTTAGAAACCATGGCTGGAAGGCTGGTAAACAAGCCTTGAATGCCACTTCTTTAAAAAGGTATTATCAATAAAACTTGAGTTTCAGTTTAACTAATGTCTACCTTCAGTTGTATACTTGCAAGAGAGCAAAAATTTTGAAAAATTTTTGCCGAGTGGCAAGTGGCATCTAGCCGAGCTCCAGGCACTTAAGCATAGTAAGTGGCAACTGGTACCACGAGCCAAACGCCAAACACTTGTTTAAAAAATAATAATAATAAAAAAAAAAGCCAAGTGGCAAGTGGCATTTTAGCCGAGCGCCAGACACTTAAGCACAGTAAGTGGCAACTTGTACTATGAGCCGAACGTCAAACACTTACTTAAAAAATAATTTAAAAAAAGCCAAGTGGCAAGTGGCATTTTAGCCAAGCGCCAGGCACTTAAGCATAGTAAGTGGCACTAGCACCACGAGCCGAATGCCAAACACTTGCTTAAAAAATAATGAAAATGGCCAAGTGGCAAATGGCATTCTAGCCGAGTGCCAGACACTTAAGCATAATGAGTGGCAACTGGCACCACGAGCCGAACGCCAAACACTTGCTTAAAAAATAATAATAATAATAAATAAATAAATAAATAAAAGCCAAGTGGCAAGTGGCATTCTGGCCGAGCGCCAGGCACTTAAGCATAGTAAGTGGCAACTGGCACCACGAGCCGAATGCCAAACAC
Source organism: Cornus florida (assembly GCF_030987335.1). NCBI lineage: Eukaryota > Viridiplantae > Streptophyta > Magnoliopsida > Cornales > Cornaceae > Cornus > Cornus florida. The sequence goes on from NW_026775572.1 coordinate 31,632,186, forward strand.
TTACTTAAAAAATAATTTTTTTAAAAAAAGCCAAGTGGCAGGTGGCATTCTAGCCGAGCGCTAGGCACTTAAGCATAGTAAGTGGCAACTGGCACCCCGAACCGAACGTCAAACACTTGCTTAAAAAATAATGAAAAAGGACAAGTGGCAAGTGGCATTCTAGCCGAGCGCCAAGCACTTAAGCATAGTAAGTGACAACTGGCACCATGAGCCGAACACCAAACACTTGCTTAAAAAATAATAAAAAAGGTCAAGTGGCAAATGGCATTCTAACCGAGCGCCAGGCACTTAAGCATAGTAAGTGGCAACTGGCACCACGAGCCGAATGTCAAACACTTGCTAAAAAATAATAATAATAAAAGAACTTGCCGAGCGCCAAGCACTTAATGAAAAAGACAAGTGGTTAGTGTTATGAGCTGAAGGCCACACACTTGTGTTAAACAAAAATTATTATTAAGTACTACCAAGAGATGCAGAGATTCAGATTAGATGTAGTCAAAAAGTATCCTTTCATTCATTATAAGCTGGGAGATTACAAAGATATATATAAGATGGGTATAATCAAGTTCTATCGGTCTCCTCATTCACCTACTTGCCCTCGACAGCCTCCTCAGAATGGTTAGTATTCCCCTCCCCATCATTGGTAATGGCATCCCTGTGAGGGGGGGAGTCAAGTTGAATCACCACTTCAGTTTGCTGAGTTCCACCTTCAGTAGTAGTCACAAGTGGAGCCACAGTAGAGAGAGGAGGTATGTCTAAAGGCTGAATGGGAGGAGGAATAGGAATAACTCCAGATGAGGCAATCCCATCACATTCTTCAAAAATGTGTTCGGCAGGAGTGGGGTCTGGATCAGCATAGACTCCTGGAGGATCAATTTCCAGCTCCTTGTCAACATCATCCGGGCCTGTGCCTGAAACTGTCTGACCCTCAGCTGGAAGGCGATCGTTTAAACTTTCCCGGTATCCTTCGGCATATCTGAGGGCCCCAGCGCGGGAGAAACAGCTATGCAGAGCCATCATCCCTCCCTGGACTCTGCCGATGACACCAAGTAAGGCATTACGCTCATCCAGAGCCCTCTTTTCAAATGCTATATGCTCTGCTTGTTCATCATGAAGCAGGCGCTGAAGATTGTCTCTTTCAGCTTCTAGTGCTTCACGCTCAGTCTGCCAGACACTCTTCTTGATCAGAAGGGCATTTTTTTCATCCTGAAGGGAGTCTGTTTCTTTCTTTAGACTATCCCTTTCCTTCTCAGCCTTTTCCAGCTGCACCATGAGTTCAGCATTTTTGGTGCTAATGATCTTATTCTCTTTGTGACCTACTTCAACGTCTTTGGCAAACTTTCGTACCTTAGAATTGGCAGCCTCAACATGCTTTTGCATGGCCATCGTGCCAAAGAGAGTCTGTAAAACAATACATGAGTACTAATTAAGCCGAATGCATGTCTGGATGAATTACAATGAAAAGACATTTCAAATGCAACAAAGAGAAGGGAGAGAAATTACCTCTATGGCTGCAAGGGGAAAACAGCTGAAGACCTCCTTCTGAGACAGAGATTTGGCGACTTCAATGTCCTTAGGAGACCACATGTTCTTGTAATAGGCCATGGCTGTCTAACCTTCCTTGAACATGGTTTCGCTCGGCTTCACAACCGAACCGTCAGCTCGGACCAATTTTGGGGTCCACGGAGCCTCACCAAAAGAGGAGCCAGCTGCAGTGCCGGACCCGGAGGGAGCAGTTGGCCTAACCTGAGGAGAGATAGACAAACCTGGCCTGGAGGTACGAATCCTCCTTGTCAGAGGAGCGTCATCAGGGCTACCTTCGCTTTCAGGCTAAGGTCTTTTTCCCCGTTCTTTATCTTGGACGGATGCAATGGGGGCAGTGGTACTCTGAGCTTGAGGGACGGAGTTCTGGATAATAGGTAGAATGGTGACGACCGGGCGAACAGTCACCACGTTCGGGGTAGTACTGGATGTGGTGGCAGATGAAGATGCCAAAGCTGGAAAAGAAGAAGCTGCAGGAGCAGTATTGACCTTGGGAGGATCCTTCCTCCTACTGAATGATGGAATCCGAAGCTGGCTCATTATGGTGCAGAGGAGAGATATGTCACTTAAGTTCTCAAATATGAGGAGTTCTGAACAGGAAGGGATGTCGTTCAAAACGTACTCCTTCAGATAATTAGTCCTATCCCTGCAAATGTTATAAATAAGTTCATTATCACGTGGGATACCCAAAGAATTGCAAAGAAACGAACAGAATCGAGGGATGCAAATTTCAAAAGGGCATTCTGCCTTATGGGCTTTGAATTTTTTATACGAAGACACAGAGCATTCGCCGAAGGCTGTAAGGATAGGATAGTCCTTGGCAACCGGAGCAAACCAACCACCCTGAACGCCAACAATACCCTTTTTCCACCCCTTTTCAGAATTAAGCTTGTTTGTATTGATGGATTTCTTTTCAAAGGGGTAAAGATGGTAATATGCATCCTCCAGCCTGATTTTGCTGACCTTGTAGCAAAGGAGAAGATTAATCAAGTCAAGATCTAGGCCTCTGTCACGATTCAGAAGTAACAGAACGGACAGAACCCTAAGAAAATTGGGGTTGACTTGAAGAGGAAAAAGTTTCAACCTATTGAACACGTAGCAAAAGAAAGGGTGGAGAGGGAATCTAATAATATTGAGGTGATGAAAGGAAAACAAGACTTCACCGGGAAGAAGACCAGGACCGGTTCTGACATTAACGTCTTTGGGACATTCTCTAAGGTGAATGTTGGAAAGGAGATGGAGCTTCATACGCAGAATATCCGAATCTATAGGCATGATGCTGACCGTTATAATTTTTGGGAAAATGTGCAAAAACTTTAAGAGGAATAAATAGAACTAACCTTGAAAAGATGAAGATCAGCGAGGGATGTTGTAAAAGAATTGAGAGAGAAGAGCCTCTCACTGGATTCGCCGGAGAATATTTGGATTGACTAGAAAAATCCGAGTTGCCTTAAGAGGACAAACTGAAATCGATTGACAATGATTTGTGGGGGGTAAAACAAGAGAAGATGTGGATATGAAGAGTGGTTTATAAAGAGGAAGTGATCCCATTAACCGAGACGTCAGGGAGTTAAGAAGATTTAAATTTCAAAGACATTAATTCCGAGGCCGACAGCTCAATGCCCCACGTGATCGTCTCGAGCCGTCGAATCATCATTAGCCGTCAAAGTCATCATTAGATCTATTAATAATCGCACCCTAATTAATAAGGGAGTGATTATGGGGGCAGATGAGGATCCCAAAGACGATGTGAGCCGGATCTAACCCACATGATGAAGAATAGGCCAAGCAAATGACATGGGCCCAAATCAAGTTGTCATAAGACAAGCCCAATGCCGAAGAGTGAAGATGAGGGCCTGAATGACAAATGGATCAATGGGTACAAAAGCCTCGATGATGGGCCTAATGGATAAAGTTAGTGAGGAATCTTCTAGAATATTGTAAACAATCTATAAATAGGTGAAAAATGAAGGAAAAAAGGATGGAAAATTTTTGAAGTGTAATAAAACTCTGTCTATTTAGAGAGAGAAAATTTATTGCATCTTCATATACGAAGCAAAATAATTAAGCATTGTAATCATACTACATGACGCTTTTTCTTGGTAGATTTATATTATATGATCGTACTGAATATCTAAGGATATTTCATTTTGCCATGTTATCTCATCTTCTTGTTGAACTTGGTTTAGCAATCGGTACCGTTTGATTTGCATTGATCATTGCTTGTGAAAAATATAAAATAATTTTTTTGCATTGATAATTTGTATCTAAATTTTTACTTTTGAGGTATTGTTAGACGGAAATGACTCTAATTCTCTTATTTAAACTTGTATCTCTCTCCAAATTTACAAATTAATAAAATTTGAAAATTCACAAATCAATTTGTATATTTGCGAAATGTAAACTACATGTATTGCTGGAGTAACCTTTATATTTAATTTATGTCAAATGTATAATATTTTTTTTTTATTAAATATACATTAAATTTTATTTGAAATTGCAAATTATGTATATGTATTATCAAATTTTGATTCGCAAACCTTAAATTTTTGTAAAGCTATACATTTCTAATATTTTGGTGGAAGAGTGTTATTCACTGTGCGACTCACATTGGTTGATTTTGTAATTTTGAAAAATCAGTTATACACGTTTATATATTTTTGGAACTATAAAATTTTAACTTTTAGAACCAAATTACCCTTCTAAATTATTTCGTTTCTTTTCTATAATGAGTATACCTAATAACCTTCTTTCTTTTGTACCTATATTCAACTTTATTATTATTATTTTTTTCTTTCCTGGATATATATAGCTACACTTCATTCTTTACTCTAATTTTTTTTTTGGGTTCAATTGTCTTGTATATATATATATGTTCATTTTTTAATTGGGTTTTATGTAATTTAATTGAAATAATATTATGATTGAGTTTTAATTAGAATAATATTATAAAATTTGAGTTTTAGTTAATATGTAAAATTTTCTAATCTATTCACAATATGGTTAAGTATTATATATATGTGTGTGTGTGTGTGTGAACAAAGAAAAGTAAAGAATTGAGAAATTTTTTTTTTGAGAAAAACAGTGAGAAACCATTGTGATGAGCATAAATAAAATGTATAAGTACAATAGAATTAATTACAACTTTTATAATTAAATTTTCAACCAATTAAAGGTGGAACCGTGTCACTTATGTGACTGTGAATAATACTCTCTTTGGTGGTTAAATTAGCAAAAAAAAAAAAAAAAAAAGACAATTAATGAATGTGATTAAATTAATAAGTTGATTAATCATGTTTATTGGTAATTGAAAGAGTTTTAGAATTAATACCGGAGATTCGGCTTATAACTTCGCATTAAATCTGAATTCTTTTACATGTGTTCTTTCTCCTAGAGCCACGTGTATACGTTGTTTATGTGTATGTTTGGATTCACCAGTGTTCCAAGGATGATATGGAGTAAATGTTCCACCTAACTCAAGTCTCGATAAACCCATCTCATTTCAACAAGCCTGTACCAGTGGCGTAGCAAGGAAGAATTTCCTTCCATGGGGCAATCTTCAATGGCAATAATATATATATATAATTTGAATCAAAACAATATATATAAAAATTATAATATTGATTCATTATATTTCTATTTAGTACATTTCTAACGAATTTTTCAGAATTTTGAATGCTATTTCAAAATTGAGTTCATTTAATTAAATACACTTAAAAAAAATCTTATTCAATGAATCAAGAATAAAAAATAAATAAATAAATAACACAGTTACTTAAGGTTTTTAATATATCACACATGTAAAAAAAATAAAAATAAAAATCCATAATAGGAGTGAATATGTGATTTCATTGATTTGGGTTACAAATAAAAACAAATTATAAGTCATATTTAAAGAATAATAATTAGTAACACAATTACGCAAACTAAATTTTGAAATAATAACAACCCCTAAAATAATTTTGATAGTAATAATTAATAATTTTTTTAATTAAAATTATAATATCAAATAATAATCAAATTATATATATATATATATAGTACATATCAAATTTTAGAGGGAATTATATAAATATAAAAATATTTCTATATAAAGTTTAAAAAAATTAAAAGTTAACGCCAAACAACATAGGTTTCACATTTTTGGGAATCCTCTTTTGTTCCAAATTTTAATAAACCTACTAATATATAAACATTACAAAAAGAAAATGTTAAAGTATATAATTTGCATCCATTTTTAAATTATATACTTACAAAATTTTGAATTTCCCCTCAACATTTTTCGTTAAAGGTTGCTCCCTCTCCCTCTCACATAAAAGTTCTGGTTCTGTTCCTGGTATATGCAACAAAGTAGGAATTTTTTGGGACCTTTTTTTTTTTTTTTTTTTTTTTTTTTTTTTTTTTTGGGACTTTGGCTTATTTAAAATTGTGAGATTTAATAATATTAATTCATATTATAATTTAGAAAGAACTCAATATCTTAAATTATTTATTATTTTGTTTCTTAAAAAAAAAAAGTCAATTATTCTAATTTTTTACTTTAAAGGAAACGTTTTAAAATTGGGTTGTTTTCTATAATACTATAAATCATTTAATTTTAATTTAATTTTACAAAAAAAAAAAAACCAGTGTAAAATTTTCGAGTGGGACTAATGTTATACCCACTCAAGTCCCAAGTCACTTTGTTTATGGAAATACTTACTTATGACATGTTTGGTTTGCATTTTGTTAGTCAATTAATTTTGCCCATTATTTGATGGAAAGACAGAGGCAGTAGGAAAAGGTGAAAGAGAGGGGTATGTAGAAATGTGTCTTCTTAAACATCAAACAATCTTTTAGTAAGACAAGCCAAAGTTAAATGGGATAATAATGTTTTTTTACAAGTAAAAAGTGGTTCTACACAACTGAAAATTAATTTTTAGAATGTGAGTGAAAAATACACCAAAAATTTGTAATGTGAGTGATAATAATTTTTAAAAAGTTTTTTAATGTGATAATTGACCAAAGTTAAAAAGTATCGATAAAATTAATTCAATTTATTAACAACCATCATAGTTATTTATCGAAAAAAAAAAAAAAAAAAAATTCAAGTTTATATTGGTGGCCTCCAAAACATAATGGACATACATCAATTTGTTTGCATAAAAATTGAACACCATGTGGTCCATGTCCAAATATAGATTTACAAAGTGGCTTGGCATGTAGCGAAACATATACTAGAGTGAAATATGGGGGGTTAAAAGTCTCTTTCAGTTTAGTAAGACCAATAAGTTGTTAGTCTATTCATTCTTCTTCCCTGCTGTAAGTCCTGACTCTTTATCTTTGTTTGTGCTCACTCTGCTAGCTGTATCACCCTATTCTCAATCCTATGACTAGCAAATAGTGGGCCACATGAGTCAAAACTATTTAACTGTGACCCGTGCGTTGCCCACTTTTGGGTAAAGTGCCAAAAAAAAACCTCTAAATTATTGACTATGAATTTAGTGTAATTAAAGACAACCCAGCAAGAGACTTGATCGAAAAAATGAAAAGACAAAAGTACCCTGACAAAACAGAGGAGCCGCAGTGGGTCTGAAAAAAAAAAAATTAAGAAAAGAAAAATCCAAAATTTTTAGAATTAAACCCACAAATTTACCCAAAATGGAATGAATAACTGCTTCTAGACTTTGTGGTCCGTATTTGAGTTTTTGGAATTTTTGTTTTTCGTTTTTCAATGCATATGTGTCCTTTTAATTAGGACGTAGTCACGTCACTTAAACAATAATTCAAAATACGAATATTAAATTGCATTCATTATGCTAATTCTTTTTGAAAAGTTAAGACTAATTACAAAACTATAACATTTATTTTGTTTTGACTTTTCAATTATATTAATTTGAAAAATACAAACAAAAATGATGGACTAATAAGGATGTAACACTTGGTACCTTAATCTCATTAAGAAATAACAAATATTTACAGCTAATTTAGTTATAATTTTTACTGCTAATTTACTTTTAAACTCTCTTTGAACCACACATTAAGTGTTCCATCCTAGACATTATAACTTTTTAACATCTTTAGTATTATACTCTCTTTGTACCACATTTAATTTTTGGGGTTAGCTGGACCCTTGTTTCGAGGTAGAAAAAAAAAAAAGGAAAAAAAGAAAAAGAAAGAGAAAACAAATAAGGAAGAAAATCAGAGTAGTAATATGGAAATTACATATATATTTTAAAGCAGAAATTTTTTTCTTATTTGTTTTAAAGCAGTAAACCATCACTTCACTTCCACCACCTTCTATACCATCGCTCCCTTCCATCACTCCCAACTCTGCTGTTGCCTTCCACCACCTCCGTCACTGTCGCCACCGCTTTCCACCACCAACATGGCCGGTAGTTTACTTTGTTTCATTTTGTTTCTTGCAATTCCCATTTCCATTTCAGGGTATAAAACCACATCTGTGGTGTCAAAGGATGGGAGTGGAGACTATCGCAGCATCTCAAAAGCCGTTTCTGCAATACCTAATTCAGCTTCGGCCACATACATCATTCACATCAAGCGGGGAATTTACAACGAAGCAGTAGATGTGGGAATGTATAAGAATAGTGTCGTGTTCTTGGGAGATGGAATTGACCACACCATGATACAGTTCAATAAGAGTACTTCCACTGGTATTGGGACAGACGAATTGGCCACTGTCAGTATTTGATCACTATCCCATCTCTCTTTCTTTATAAATGTGTGCGCCATTGATCCACGAATCAGATATTAAATTGATAAGAACTTATACTACACTATTTTTTTTTTTTTTTTTTTTTTTTTTTTTTTTTTTTTTTTGTATTTTATTTTTGGGTAACTCGGGTATCCGGGAATGCACGAATCCTTAGGACCCTCAACAAGCTGAGACTAGTCACCAAGAACACCTATCGGGGACTCGAACTCCAAACCTAAGGCTTATGAAGCACCTCATGACATGTGTATATTGTGTACATGCAGATACAGAAGCAAGACGTGTGTCTATTAATGTGTACATGCAGATATAGAAGCACAACATTTTGTTGCAAAAGACATCAGCTTTGTGAATTCCGCCGGAGTCAATGCCGGACAGGCAGTTGCTGTGAGAAGTGTAGGCTTAAATCATGCATTCTATAGGTGTAGTTTCAAAGGATACCAGGACACTTTGTTTATGATTTCCGGCAGGAAATTTTTCTACAAATGCAACATCTTTGGAACCCTAGACTTCATCTTTGGTGACGCAGGCATCATGTTCCAGAATTGCAACATATACGGGAGAAATCCAGAGAATGAAGGATTGCCCATTATTGTTACAGCTGAATCAAGGGGTATATCGAACAGTGAATTTTCGACATGCACTCTGTGCACTTATCGTCGTTCTGAAGCAGAATCTTTAATGTATACTGTAATTAGATATGGGTCCCACTCAATTGATACTTAGCTTGATTCAGTTAGAGAAATAGGTTATTTGTTTTGCTATTTCTTGAATAATTTTAAGCCTTGATTCCCTTAATGTCATGTGCTGAACATTTGGTTCCTTGTTGATTCAATTTTGTTTCAATTCGTCATCCTCCATCACAAATATAAGCTTCTTCTTGTTGCTGAATTTCTTTTCTTTTTTTTCCTGAATGGGATTTTTGTTTTATATATAAATCAGAATAGTACAATTACAAAACATGGAGGACATCCTCCGGTACAAAGCAAGTAATGGACTATGTCATTTTCAAACCAGCAAAGGAAATCCAAGCTAGACTAGAGTGAACCAGAAGAAACAAAAACAAAATAAACCAGAACTAAAAAATCCTGCTCTAAAATTTTTTGATCTTGAAGTCCATTAAAGCTTGCATCTCTGCAACAATCTCTCTCAAACCAGAAACATCCACAGCATTGAAAATATCTGAGAAAAACTTCAGCAACAGAGTAATTCAAAGGCCTGCTCAAACATCAATCTTGAAATCCGATGAGACCAGCCCATTGTTATTAACCAAACTCCAATTCCAATTGAAACCAGAACTTTCCAGCTCTTCTCTCCCCTGCATCCAGACTCTTGCTTAGATTTTTTTAAAGCTCCATCTGTTCAGGTAAACACAAATCTGTATTTTTCTGTAGCAAGTTTTTGCTTATGGATTTTGTTTTTTGGATGAGTTTGGTTGTAGATTTGACTATGGATTTTGTTGGTTGGGTGAATTTTGTTGTGAATTTGATTTTTAATTTAGGGATTTGTGGTTTTTAGTTTAGTGATTTGGGTTTTTGATCAGTTTAGGGTTTAGAGATTTGTGGTCTTTAGAATACTGAACCTTCTTTTTCTTTGTAGAAAGTGTTGGTACATCTTCTTCTTCAGTGCAATCAAAATTTACAGAATTTAAAAGCCCAATTTAACAAATATCACAAAATAAGTCTAAAATTTCTCCTATTCCCTGCTCTATCCTTGTATTTAATAGGCTGTATCCATCCGAATGTTGGTGGACTTCTCTTTCTCTATCCAACCGAATGTTAATGGGCTTAAATTAATGGAGATTTTAAATACAGCATTGTGCAAATTTTGTATGAAACGAGGTAAAGAATGATGGAACTGCTTTCAGAGACTGAAACCAAAACCTGCAAGTGAAATAACAAACCATGCCAGTCAGTACATTCCCAGATAGCTAATGCTGCATAATGAACCTAATCGAGTGAAGAAATCATATAAACATGGCTATGCATAAGTAATAGTTTTATACGTTTTGAAGCAACCAACCCATTCATGGTCATAATACCTTGTAAAGTGACGGTAAGAAAAGTTTCTCATCAAAACACCAACTGCTCATGCGCTTGAGGGGAGCTAAAAACCAAAAACAAGTACCAACGATCAGTAAGAACAAAATCTAAATAAATTATCCTCCATTTAAAAATAACTGCTCAAGACCTATCCGCATGCAACACTGCATCAAGTCTTGCAGTAGATGAAATTTTCAAAAAACAAGAAAATAAAAAATCAAATAAATTATCATAAAATTGAACAGAAGAATTTGAATATTGAATTACACAAATCTCGGGCTCACTAGTCGAAGGGAATCCAGAGGTGTGACTTGTGCAAATCTCAAAGTTATGGACAATTTTACTCATATTGAGTTGGAAGAGCTGAATCCCAAGGCCAGAGGTTGGAGCAAGTTAAATTATTAGTTAACCATCTGTCCAAAATGTTAAAAAGAATATAACAAGAAAGAAAAACCTCAGATGAAAAATGAATTAGTTGAAGAAAACAACAAAAATCCCAAAGGGTACTCGTGGCAAATTGTGCCTTGACCATGCGTTTGGATTTAAAGTCATTGATAATACACACTTCATAAAGGGTACTAGATATAACTGTAACATTAGATATTAATCAGGCTTAGTTAGCTTAGAAAGTTTCACATGATATTATCCAAGATAGAATCCAGTAAATATAATATCCAAGAGTGCAACCCCATTAATGTGTCCCAACAGGCAGGGGTAGAAAGGACAGTAATGGCTTTTCTACTCCTCCGACCTGGCATTCTCTAGAAGAAACAAAATTTAGGCAGGTCTCAAACATACTCGAACATTTTTTCACTGAAAAGTTGCTTGAAGATAAACAATTATGTACAGAAGAAAAACTTTCGTATATTAGCAGATTATTTTTATCTAATCATAACCAATTGAATGCTGAGGTAGTGCTTCAAGGATGTGATTTGAAAATAAATAAATAAATTGCAAACATATTGAAAGTTATCAAAGTTTAAAAAATTATAAAATGCACAGCCAAGTGTTTCTTCATGTTTTTCATAAAGTATATCAAAACAAAAATTCTAAATTACAACCTAGGGTGTTGCTTTTATTGTGATCACTTGTCAATGACTTAACTATGTAAAGGCTTAATCTTCTTTGCAAAACTAGTGTTTTTCTTTGTAATTTATTCTAAAAAGAAAATGGTAGTAATATGTATATCATACAAAGTATTTTTCTTTTTAATTTATACCTATATAGATATATATTTTGTAGTGTACATATCTGTATTAATCCAACACACACACAATTATACACATATATTTCCATGTTCCTTGTTGTAAACTGTATGTGTATCCTATTTTTCAAAAATGAAAAATAAAAATTATCTCACTTTATTTGTAGCTTATCGTGTCCAATCTTGTCTCCATGATCATGCTTCATCCTTGGATGCTATGAATGAGATGTTTCATATTGAGAGAGTACTACAAATTCCATACATAGATTCAAATAGAAATAATCACTAGCTATCAATTAAATTGTTACTCAAAATCTTGGATTGAATAAAATTTGGGATAACACCTAGTTTCTGCTGTGTTTTTACCTAAGGCAGAATTCAAATCATTTTTATGTGTCATGTTAACTGGATTAATATAACAAATATTACAAAACTATTTTCAAAAATTCATACAACCAAGTAGTTTTATGAGTTTTTGTTTTCCGAAAACTGTTTTGTAAATTCTCTTAACCAAGTAGGTTTGAAATCTGAAAAAAATTGAAAAAAATAAAAATAAAAATGAAAATGAAAAAGAGACCGTGCAACCCATAGGCTAGAAAACAGGCAGAACCGTTAACAAACAATTTAGGGATAACTTCAAAGTCCAAACTGAAGCATGCAAGAGGGCAAGTTGAGTAATGCTACAACAAATAGTTGATTTTTCTTTTATTTTTATTTTTTATTTTTATATATTTTTTTGGTGCGATTTCAGTAAATAACAAGAATTTTTAGTCAATAATAAAGTCTTTCTTCTCGGAATTTTCATGTTTTTTCAAACAAGTTTTAAAGTTTGACTTGCCAATAATTGAACCACATGCTGCACATACACCATACACATAACTAGCAAATATGAATAATGAAGGTGTGATTCGAAAATGAGTACGGCAGTTTTTATAATTACCTTAATAGATAGAGTTTTTGTCACATCAAGTCTACTGTATAGACTAGCAAAAACATATTTTTATATCATTTTCCTTGAAAATATATTGTTGACAAAATTTTAGGAGTAAAAGCAAACACAGTAGTTTTGTCAATAAAGCATGTTTATTAATTTATTCGGTATAATAATAATAATAGTATATGATTTGATGATCATGACTTGGACAAGCTATTTACAATCGTCTTTGCATCAATAGAGAAGTCACTGATGAGAGTATTCATCTGCTCCAAGGCTTTTATGCCGTGTTCGTCGCAGGTTTCAGACGCAATAGCAGCATCTTGAGTGTCTCTACCCGCGTCTCCATATCTCCCCTGATCAAATTTTGGCAGACCGTCTTGGGTTATTCCAAACTCAACTTGGTCATAACTATCTCTACAGTCCTCCAAGTCTTGCTTGTAACCAGGGTCAGTTGCGTTACGAAGCAGTTGGCTGGCGTATAAAGAAATGTCATGGCACTTTGCTGCTGTGATTTGCATGGCAATCCTCGCTAGGCTGGTTTTGTTACTAGCGGTGATGCTTCGAGGGTCTGATGATAAAACTAAAAAGCAAACATTGGAATACGGGGTGGTTTTGCAAATGGCTCTTATTAAGGACATGTCAGCTGAGACGAAGGATTGACTGAAAAGAAAAAGAGAAACCATCAGGAGATAGATACAGCTCTCATGACTCGCCATTTCGACTTCTCTTCTTTTCTACCTGGGTCGAGAAGGGAAGATGAGTACGTAATATTTTGACAATCATACATGTATTTATAGCCCTACTTTTCCATATTAATTGTCATTTTTATATTAGTTATATATTTTCTTAAAAAGTTATAATAATAAAAGATATGGTGTGGACTACCATATTATTATGTTATCATCTGTGCCCCGTCATAATGGTCCAATTCTACACTTCACACTTTTTAAGACAACAAAATTTATTATACTACTTTATTAGACAGGCAAAAGATACATGTCCCAATTTGCTCTTTCCTTTTAAAAGTTTTGTTTTGAATAAGTCCAAAATTGAATGACTTTCAAGAGACATTTAATGGGTCCACCCATTTTGAGATTTTAATTATTTTCTTAAATCAAAAGAAAAATTTAGGGAAGGAAAAAAAAATCAAAATAAAAATTTTAGAGGGATATTATATAGATTTTCTCACATATATATGTAAAATTACTATAAAAAAAAATGCTATATATATTACACTTGGTGGAGCCAAGGCAGGGGTAGATACTGCAAATTAGTTATCACTTGTTTTTCATGGGTAAAGTTCAGTGTGTGTGAGGGAGTGAGAAGGTCAATCTAGACCTTTCAAGTTTCTAATATATTAGGATTAAGATATATAATAAAGAAATGAGGGTATAAATATTCACATCTTTTTAAGGATGTTAGAGACGGAAAAATAATTTGGGGTGTGAGTAATAGTTATTTTCAAAAATTGTTTTAATGTGATATTTGACCAAACTTAAAGGGGTGTTACTGAAATTAACACTTCATTTTATTTCCGATAGTTGTTTTTCTGTTGAATAAATTATTTTATTTGTCGTAAAAAAATACAAAAAGAGAGTAAAAAATTTCATTAGTTATGGTATTATGTAAAAGGACAATACTTGCCTACTCACCAGTGAGTAGGCAATTTTTACTAACTAGATATGTGGTATAATAAAATTATGACAAGTGTCCTAAAATTTATAAAATATAAATATAACAAAAATAAAATTAGAACTGGTTTGACCCATTTTTAATTGGATTCACAGTATCTTTTACAATTTTCCTCTAGTACACTGTATACATCCTTAATCACTATCCCTATAAATATCAGAATACGTGTATGGGAGTTATAAAAAAATAATTGAATTGAGATATAGCAATAGTGTTTTGAGGGGTTAGTTTTGCTCTCTACCTTCTCAAAGTGGAAAATATGTGATTGATATGAAACACCATTCTTAGAATCATAAAATGCTTCCGGTTTGTGTTTTTTTAAAAAAAGTTCTTGCCCTTCTTTAGTCCAACTTAGGATTGTTGCAGTGAGAACGGGGATTACTTTGGAAGTGGAGGTGAATGGGTATTTTAATAACACGGTTTATGTATATGTATTTATATTATTTTGAACTTTCGATTCCAATGAACAAAAACAATATATTGTTTTAGAAAGATCTTGTTTTTGGAAAGTATTGTTTTAGGAAGCTTGAATCCTAATTTTTCTCTACTTTAAAAGCTAATTTTGTACCTATGTATGTACAAGTGTGTATAGATATATATATGGAGAGAAAGATGCGGTTAAGTCCAATTAAAATGAATTAAATACGTTCTGGTTCTGTTTTTGTTATATTTTATATTTTATAAAATTTGAAACACTTATCATAATTTTATTATGCCACCTATTGAGTAAGTAGAAACTCCCTACTCACCGGTGAGTAGACAAATATTGTCCTATGTAAAAAGAGATAATGCAATAGGAAAAAAGAAGGGAGTGGCTTCCCTAAAAATAACTAAAAAAAGAGATTGTACAAACTATACAAGAAGCAAATAGGGATAAAAAAAATAAAAATAAAAAATAAAAAATAAAAAATAAAAATGAAAAAGAGGCCGTGCAACCCATAGCCTAGAAAATAGACAGAACCGTTAACAAACAATTTTGGGATAACTTCAAAGTCCAAACTGAAGCATGCAAGAGAGCAAGAGAGCAAGAGAGCAAGAGAAAGGATTCGGTTAATTATTATTTTGGCTTGAATATGAAAGTGAGCAAATTAAAACAAGTTGAGTAATGCTACGTTGATTTTTCTTTTGTTTTTTTATTTTTTAATATATTTTTTTGGAGCGATTTCAATAAATAACAAGAATTTTTAGTCAATAATAAAAAGTCTTTCTTCTCAGAATTTCCATGCTTTTTCTAACATGTTTTAAAGATTGACTTGCCAATGATCGAATGGAACCACATGCACCATACACATGACTAGCAAATATGAATAATGAAGGTGTGAATAAGTGATTCGAAAATGAGTACGGCAGTTATTATAATTACCTTAATAGAGAGAGTTTTTGTCACATCAAGTCTATTCTATAGACGAGCAAAAACATTTTTTTATATATCATTTTCCTTCAAAATATATTGTTGACAAAATTTTAGGAGTAAAAGCAAACACATTAGTTTTGTCAATAAAGTGAATAAAGCATGTTTATTAATTAATTTGGCATAATAATAATAGTATACGATTTGATGATCATGACTTGGACAAGCTCTTTACAATCGTCCTTGCATCAATAGAGAAGTCACCAATGAGAGTATTCATCTGCTTCAAGGCTTTTATGCCGTGTTCGTCATAGGTTTCAGAAGCAATAGAAGCATCTTCAGTGTATCTCCTCGCGTCTCCATATCTCCCCTAATCAAAATTTGACAGACCTTCATCGGTTATGCCAAACTCAACTTGGTCATAACTATCTCTACAGTCCTCCAGGTCTTGCTTGTAACCAGGGTCCGTTGCGGTACGAAGTAGTTGGTTGGCGTATAATGAAATGTCATGGCACTTTGCTGCTGTGATTTGCATGGCAATCCTCGCTAGGCTAGTTTTGTTACTGGCGGTGATGCTTCGAGGGTCTGATGATAAAACTGAAACACAAACTTTAGATTCCTCGGTGGTTTTGCAAACGGCTCTTATTAGAGACACGTCAGCTGAGACGAATGATTGACTGAAAAGAAAAAGAGAAACCAGGAGAGAGATACAACTCTCATGACTAGCCATTTCTTCTCTTCTTTATATTCTTTTCTATCAAGGCCGAGAAGGGAAGATGAGTACGTACTATTTTGACAATCATACATGTATTTATAGCCCTACCTTTCCATATTAATTGTCGTTTTTATATTATTATATATTTTTTTAAAAAGTTTTAATAAAAAGATATGGTGTGGACAGCCCTACCTTTCCATATTAATTATACATTTTCTTAAAAAGTTATAATAAATATGGCATGGACTACCATATTATAATGTTATAATAATAATATAGCCCTACCTTTCCATATTAGTTGTCGGATTAGTCTTTCCTTTTTGAAATGTTATAAATTAGTTCTTACATTTAAAAAATTAAAGTAAAATAAATGTTATATTTTCTTAATTATCATTTCTACAAAAATCTTGCAACTGAGTAATGAGTATATTTAATCCTAAAAGAACAATTTAATAATTTTAAAACGTTTACAGGCACATGCATACAATTAATAGTGTGTAGGTTTTAAAATTATTAAATTATTCTTTTAAGTTTAAATATACTCATTACTCAGTTGGAGATTTTTGAAAAAATGATAATTATGAAAATATAACATTTATTTTACTTTAATTTTTTAATGTAAGAGCTAATTTATAACGAGCAAGTGTTGGGTATCCCACGGATAGATCTGACGTAGTATCCCCAAATTGCTTATAAACCCTTCTATTCTGGATAATATTTAATTTGTACCTCAAAACTTTCGGCTAAATATGAAAATACCCATAAATTAAAATTTTCTTTCAAGAATGGTGCCATGGAAGGAAAGAGATACCTGCTGCATTGACTGCATAATCTAGTAACAAGCTCTCTTCTTAACCAGCTTGAGGATCTGACTTTTGTAGTTTTTAATTCCTGTTTGTTCGACTGTTTAGGAAGCTCTCAGGTCAAGAGGCCTGAAGGATGATACAACCTGCCTAGTTGTTGATATTAGTCCATTTGATCACCCAGCTTTGCCCCCAACACCTAGGAAGAAACCACCTCTGTTCAGTTCAATTATGTTTGGGAAGAGATCTCGTAATGCTGTGAACAAAGCAACAAAGCTTTCTGCTTGCAGAAATGTATGCATTCACAACTTACCTTAGTATAGTACAGCAGACACTATCAAACATTACAAGTGTGAAGAATTCATATAGTTCAATGATTTTTTTTTGGCTTAATTGTTTGATTATTGGTCTGTTTTTTTTTTTTTTTTTTTTTTTTTTTTTTCTTGGTTAAGTTTTGGTTACTGGTCATCTTAGGTACTATTGTGTGCATTGTTTGCTGTTCACTTGTATTTGTGCCAGTTTTGGATATCTTTTGGCAACTAAGTTCCGTTGATGAAAAAATTGTTTGTGTAAACAATAATTTTAGTTTCCATGTCTTTAAAGCTTTAAGGTACTTCCGAAATTGTGATAGTAATTCAATCAGAATTAGTAGCTGTGAATGTTCTCATTTTCTCCCATCTTTTAATTTAGTGTTTTCACATAGCTAGAATTAGTCATCACATGTTATTGTCAACTAAAAGTGACTTTGTCAGTTGATAGACTCGACTTAATGAAATAGTTTCCCAACTATATGGAATCAGTTACATCAATCCTGTTTCGTCAAAGTTTTTATATATATATATTAACATTCTCCATGATTTAGTACACTAGGGCCATATGATAAACTAACTGCAAGGGGGATCCATGGTTGAATAGGGAGTCACGATATTATATTGTCATTTCGAGGTTAACTTGGATTACATTTTTTCTCTCGTGTCACTGGAAAATCATTAAAAGACTGAAATTTTGAAGGGATGATTGCACAACCTAGTTTCGTGATATTACCACACTAACTAGTTGTAATCATATTATGTATGTCATTTTAAGCGTAAATTAGATAAATTTTTTCTTTCTTTAATTTTTTCGGTATGTGTTTGCTTGGGAAACCTTAGTATATAAAACTCTTCAAAGGACGATGTCATAGCACTAGTTTTGTGATATATATACACACACACACACACACGCATAAATAAGAAGTAATGTTTCATTAAGGGACTCAAGAGGGGAGCACTCACAAGGAGGAATAGATAAGGCCAAGAGGGCCAATTATCCTCTCAAGCTATCTACAAAATCAACAAATTCCTCAGAAGATTTACAAATTCGTCCATTAATCCAAAAGAAAAAGGAACACAATATGGTGTATACTCAGCCTTATTAATGGAGCAGAATCATTTATACTCAGCCTTATTAATTCATCTTGGATTCATTTAGATAATGACCTTTGATGTCAATGGGGGTACCAGGAATTGGTTCTTAAAATAGACAGTTTGTGATGGACTGATGCTGTTATGTAGCCTTTGTTGATAAGGAGATAGTTGGATGATAAGGATATAGTTGAATGATACAAAAAGTAGTCCCTCATATAGATAAAATTTCAAGACTAAGCTCCTACTCTTATAACATCTTCCATCATGATATCTCAACGATTCTCAAAAACTGGTGAAACCTCAAGAGTAGGAGCTTAGTCTTGAAATTTTATCTATAGAGGAAAGACATCAATACATCTCCATACGGCAGATGCCTTTCTTGATCTCTTCCACGGCAAATGTCTATAAACGGCATCAGATTTCTCTCTGGATGATACGTTTCTACTAAATTCAACTGATCCAGGCCTACCGGTAAAGATGACAAAAATTCTATCCTCTTGTCAGTACAACGTAGATTATATTTGTCAATGGAGCAGAATCATTTATACTCAGCCTTATTAATTCATCTTGGATTCATTAAAGATAATGACCTTTGATGTCAATGGGGATACCAGGAATCGGTTCTTAAAATAGACAGTTTGCGATGGACTGATGCTGTTATGTAGCCTTTGTTGACAAGGAGATAGTTGAATGACACAAAAAGTAGTCCCTCATCCTAACTATGTGGGGGTAATTAACAAGGTTTAATATTTTTTGGATTTGGGGAAGCTTTGAAAGTTTTTATGTTCATCACACTGATGAAAGATGCAGCACGTAGAATTGTGTTTGAAGATGTTGTATCAATGTCATCTGTATTCTGAGAGCAGTGGCTCGAAACCTAAAGACAATGAAAATTTAAAATGTTTTTATTTATTTAGTCACAGAAATCAAATGTCAAATTCTTATATTGAATACATTTTTATCAAATGACAAATACTTGTATTGAATGCAGTTGTATTCCAATCCTCTGGGTTGGGGAATTTTATTTCAAAAATGTTTTGACTATTCCTTGTGAAAATAATGGGGACGTTCCCTCCATTATCAGTTAGTAGTTCTTTATTAGAGATGAAACTCGCGCACAATTGCTATAGAAAATTGAGAAATTCTTTCAGCTGTTATTATTATTATTATGTCAGGATTTGATTGGCCCTTTAAGTACACATTTGCTTCCAATTGTCCTGTTCTCATATTGCCTTGGATTTGTAATTATTTGTTATGCCAATTAAAATCGACTTTGTGATAAGTTGACCTAGATGATGCAACTCTGTAGCCCAATGAGAAAATGAACTTTTGAATTCTCTGTCTCTCTCTCTTCTTTTGCTGTTGCCCCAAGCTTCACTTCATACTTTGTAAAACTGCAGGCTGGGTAAGGATATTCCTTTGAACTCAAACACTGGGATTTTCAGATGCGCAGTTTGCCAAGTGGATCAACCACCAAGTGATGGTTTATCTGTTAACTCTGGGCCCTTTTTCTCACCTGCATCAAATCCATGGGAAGGCCCCTTCCTGTGCACAACCTGTCGTAAAAAGAAAGATGCTATGGAAGGAAAGAGATCGAATACACCTGCTGCATTGACTGCATAATCTGGTAACATGGTAAATATTACTATATTTTTTTCTGGCAGTGTGAGCATGCTGGTTTTGTTTGCGGTGGTTATTGTTCAGGTGTGTGTAAGAAATGAAGTAGGGATATGGAGAGTTGTAGGTGTTTTGGATATTGGTGCAAGTTTTTGTTAATTCTGGTTTATGCTCGGCTGTTGGACTGACTGACAAAGAACGGACATGTTGTCTGATACATATGATTGTGGTAGTTTGATTCCTAACAGCTTGAATATGTAAGTAGAAATGTTGATTGAAAAATGATGGGTTTGCAGTATTATCTTTCTATATTTAGTTCAAGATTGCTGCTGCTGATGCTTGCATTTGGTTTGTTTATCCTTATTTTCTCCCTCCCTAAATTGTTAGAAAAGCAAGTAAATTGAACAGGCATATGATGTTCACAAGTTTTAACTTATTAATTAAGTAGGACTGACATGGTTTGTCATGTTTTTGTATATTGTATTTTAATAATTGTTGTATTATTTTCTGTTGTATACGAAGTAAAATAATTAAGCATTGTAATCATACTACATGACGCTTTTTCTTGGTGGATTTATATTATATGATCGTACTGAATATCTAAGGATCTTTCATTTTGCCATGTTATCATCATCTTCTTGTTGAACTTGGTTTAGCAATCGGTACCGTTTGTATACCTAATAACCTTCTTTCTTTTGTATCTATATTCAACTTTATTATTATTATTTTTTTCTTTCCTGGATATATATAGCTACACTTCATTCTTTACTCTAATTTTTTTTTTGGGTTCAATTGTCTTGTATATATATATGTTCATTTTTTTATTGGGTTTTATGTAATTTAATTGAAATATTATTATGAGATTGAGTTTTAATTAAAGTAATATTATAAAATTTGAGTTTTAGTTAATATGTAAAATTTTCTAATCTATTCATTATATGGTTAGGTATTATATATAAATATATGTGTGTTTGTGTGAACAAAGAAAAGTAAAGAATTGAGAAAAAGAAAATTGAGAAAAACAGTGAGAAACCATTGTCGATGAGCATAAATAAAATGTATAAGTACAATAGAATTAATTACAACTTTTGTAATTAAATTTTCAACCAATTAAAGTTGGAACCGTGTCACTTATGTGACTGTGAATGATACTCTCTTTGGTGGTTAAATTAGAAAGAAAAAATAATAATAATAATAATAAATGTGATTAAATTAATAAGTTGATTAATCATGTTTATTGGTAATTGAAAGAGTTTTAGAATTAATACCGGAGATTCGGCTTATAACTTCGCATTAAATCTGAATTCTTTTACATGTGGGGCTCAAATCCTCTGCTGTGAGTTACCCTGCAGTCCCCTGCTGTGAGCTGATGAAAGGCCTTAGTTTGGCCACGTGCGCTTCAGTTTGTAATATGTCTGTGGGCTCCACTAAAATGGTGCAAAACGCATTATTCCGTTAAATCTGCCTTCCGTTAAACATCCATCTCTCGGCATCTCTGAAAAAGCCCAAAAGAGCCGGCTCTACAAATTAATTGAGCCGTCTCCAAAAAATTGGATTGAGCCGTCTCCACATTTCTTCTTGAGCCGGCTGTCCATTATTTTTTTTTTCTTTTATTTTTATTTTTTTTGGCTTGGCAAGGAGCCAGCTCTAAAAATTCTGATCACAGGAACTCTGATCACCTTCACCATCAAAATAAGCTATTGACACAGTTCTGTAAAACTAATTTCACACCTCTGTAAAACTAATTTGACACCTAAATTTAACATTTTTTAATTCTTTTATTTGTCATCTGTTAGTGTAAATTATGATATTTTTCTACTTGAAATTGACATTGGTTAAGCATTCTAGCATATTTGAAATGTTGGATAATTGTAGGATTTTTTTTTATAATCTTCAATAACCATTCTAGTTAATGTAAAATCTTATATAATTGTTTTTTTTAACTGAGTTGGCTTCATTAGGTACCAATTTGTTATCCAAATATTTTTTCTTCTCATGTATGCGGCAATTACATATTTCACAGGTTATTATATGACATTTATGAGAAAAAATACATTGTGAAGTTTAATAAGTAGGGACATTGATTACCTTCACCATCAAAATAAGCTATCTACACAGTTCTACTAAACCAATTTCACACCTCTGCAAAACTAATATCACACCTAAATTTAACATTTTTTAATTCTTTCATTTGTCATCCGTTAGTGTAAATTATGATTTTTTTTTTTACTTGAAATTGACATTGGTTAAGTATTCTAGCGTATTTGAAATCTAGCGTAATTGTAAGATTTTCTTCAATAATCTTCAATAACCATTCTAGTGAATGTAAAATCTTCCGTAATTGTTTTTTTTTTTTTTTTTTTTTAACTGAGTTGGCTTCATTACGTACCAATGTGTTATCCAAATATTTTGTCTTCTCATGTATGCGGCAATTACACATTTCACAGGTTATTATGTCACATTTCTGAGAAAAAAATACATTGTGAAGTTTAATAAGTAAGGACACTGATCACATTCACCATAAAAATAAGCTATTCACACAGTTCTACAAAACTAATTTCACACCTCTGCAAAACTAATTTCACACCTAAATTTAACAATTTTTAATTCTTTCATTTGTCCTCCGTTAGTGTAAATTATAATATTTATTTACTTGAAATTGACATTGGTTAAGCATTATAGTGTATTTGAAATATTGGATAATTGTAAGATTTTCTTCTATAATCTTCAATAACCATTCTAGTGAATGTAAAATCTTCCATAATTATTTTTTTTAACTGAGTTGGCTTCATTAGGTACCAATGTGTTATCCAAATATTTTGTCTTCTCATGTATGCGGCAATTACGCATTTCACAGGTTATTATGTGATATTTATGAGGAAAAAAATATTGTGAAGTTTAATAAGTAAGGACACTGATCACCTTCACCATCAAAATAAGCTATTCACACAGTTCTGTAAAACTAATTTCACACCTCTGCGAAACTAATTTCACACCTAAATTTAACATTTTTTAATTCTTTCATTTGTCATCTGTTAGTGTAAATTATGATTTTTTTTTACTTGAAATTGACATTGGTTAAGCATTCTAGCGTATTTAAAATCTTCGATAATTGTAGGATTTTCTTCTATAATCTTCAATAACCATTCTAGTGAATGTAAAATCTTGCATAATTGTTTTTTTTTTAATTGAGTTGGCTTCATTAGGTACCAATGTGTTATCCAAATATTTTGTCTTCTCATGTATGCGGCAATTACACATTTCACAGGTTATTATGTCACATTTCTGAGAAAAAATACATTGTGAAGTTTAACAAGTAGGGACACTGATCACCTTCACCATCAAAATAAACTATTTACACAGCTTTGCAAAACTAATTTCACACCTAAATTTAATATTTTTTAATTCTTTCATTTGTCATCCGTTAGTGTAAATTATGAATTTTTTTTTCTTGAAATTGACATTAGTTAAGCATTCCAGCGTATTTGAAATCTTGGTTATTTGTAGGATTTTCTTCTATAATCTTCAATAACCATTGTAGTGAATGTAAAATCTTCCATAATTGTTTTTTTTTTAACTGAGTTGGCTTCATTAGATACCAATGTGTTATCCAAATATTTTGTCTTCTCATGTATGCGGCAATTACACATTTCACAGGTTATTATGTCACATTTATGAGAAAAAATACATTGTGAAGTTTAATAAGTAGGGACACTGATCACCTTCACCATCAAAATAAGATATTCACACAGTTCTATAAAACTAATTTCACACCTCTGCAAAACTAATTTCACACCTAAATTTAACATTTTTTAATTCTTTCATTTGTCATCCGTTAGTGTAAATTATGATTCTTTTTACTTGAAATTGGCATTGGTTAAGCATTCTAGCGTATTTGAAATCTTGAATAATTATAGGATTTTCTTCTATAATCTTCAATAACCATTCTAGTGAATGTAAAATCTTCCATAATTGTTTTTTTTTTTAACTGAGTTGGCTTCATTAGATACCAATGTGTTATCCAAATATTTTGTCTTCTTATGTATGCGGCAATTACACATTTCACAGGTTATTATGTCACATTTATGAGAAAAAATACATTGTGAAGTTTAATAAGTAGGGACACTGATCACCTTCACCATCAAAATAAGTTATTTACACAGTTCTGTAAAACTAATTTCACACCTCTGCAAAACTAATTTCACACCTAAATTTAACATTTTTTAATTCTTTCGATCATTTGTCATCCGTTAGTGTAAATTATGATTTTTTTTACTTGAAATTGACATTAGTTAAGCATTCTAGCGTATTTGAAATCTTGGTTAATTGTAGGATTTTCTTCTATAATCTTCAATAACCATTCTAATGAATGTAAAATCTTCCATATTTGTTTTTTTTTTTTTAACTGAGTTGGCTTCATTAGATACCAATGTGTTATCCAAATATTTTGTTTTCTCTTATATGCGGCAATTACACATTTCACATGTTATTATGTCATATTTATGAGAAAAAATACATTGTGAAGTTTAATAAGTAGGGACACTGATCACCTTCACCATCAAAATAAACTATTCACACAGTTCTAACAAACTAATTTCACACCTTTGCCAAACTAATTTCACACCTAAATTTAACAGCAATTGGGATTTAATGGAGCCGGCTCTTGAAGTTCAATGGAGCCGGCTCTAAGTTGTTGAGCCGGCTCATAATAAATATGGAGCCAGCTCTCAGAATTTTTAGAGTCGGCTCCTTGCCAAGCAAAAAAAAATAAAAATAAAAGAAAAAAAAATTAATGGACAGCCGGCTCAAAAAGAAATGTGGAGACGGCTCAACCCAATTTTTTTGGAGACGGCTCAATTAATTTGTAGAGACGGCTCTTTTGGGCTTTTTCAGAGATGCCGAGAGATGGATGTTTAACGGAAGGCAGATTTAACGGAATAATGCGTTTTGCACCATTTTAGTGGAGCCCACAGACATATTACAAACTGAAGCACACGTGGCCAAACTAAGGCCTTTCATCAACTCACAGCAGGGGACTGCAGGGTAACTCACAGCAGGGGATTTGAGCCCATGTATACGTTGTTTATGTGTATGTTTGGATTCACCAGTGTTCCAAGGATGATATGAAGTAAATGTTCTACCAAACTGGTTTCGATAAACCCATCTCATTTCAACAAGCCTGTACCAGTGGCGTAGCAAGGAAGAATTTCCTTCTATGGGGCAATCTTCAATGGCAATAATATATATATATATATATATATATATCTATATATATATATATAAATATATAATTTGAATCAAAACAATATATATAAAAATTATAATATTGATTCATTATATTTCTATTTAGTACATTTCTAACGATTTTTTCAGAATATTCAACGCTGTTTCAAAATTGAGTTCATTCATTTAAATATACTTAAAAAAAATCTTATTCAATGAATCAAGAATAAAATATGAAAAAAAAAATAACACAGTTACTTAAGATTTTTAATATATCACACATGTAAAAAAAATAAAAATAAAAATTCATAATAGGAGTGAATATGTTATTTCATTCATTTGGGTTGCAAATAAAAACAAATTCAAAGTCATATTTAAAGAATAATAATTAGTAACACAATTACACAAACTAAATTTTGAAAGAATAACAACCCCTAAAATAATTTTGATAGTAATAATTAATAATTTTTTTAATTAAAATTATAATATCAAATAATAATCAAATTATATATATATATATATATATATATATATATATATATATATATATATATATATATATATCAAATTTTAGAGGGAGCAATTATACAAATATAAAAATATTTCCATATAAAATTTAAAAACATTAAAAGTTAAGTTGGGGCAGTTGCCTCCACTTGTCCCTCTATGACTACGCCAAATAACGTAGGTTTCACAAGTTTTTGGGAATCCTCTTCTGTTCCAAATTTTAATAAACCTACTAATATATAAACATTACAAAAAGAAAATGTTAAAGTATATAATTTGCATCCATTTTAAAATTATATACTTACAAAATTTTGAATTTCCCCTCAACATTTTTCGTTAAAGGTTGCTCCCTCTCCATCTCACAAAAAAGTTCTGGTTCTATTCCTGGTATATGCCACAAAGTAGGATTTTTTTGGGACCTATTTTTTTTTTTTTTTTTGGGACTTTGGCTTATTTAAAATTGTGAGATTTAATAATATTAATTCATATTATAATTTAGAAAGAACTAAATATCTTAAATTTTTATTATTTTGTTTCTTAAAAAAAAAAAGTCAATTATTCTAATTTTTTACTTTAAAGGAAGCGTGTTAAAATTGGGTTATTTTCTATAATACTATAAATCATTTAATTTTACAGAAAAAAACCGTATATCCGTGTAAAATTTTCGAGTGGGACTAATGTTATACCCACTCAAGTCCCAAATCACTTTGTTTATGGAAATACTTACTTACGACATGTTTGGTATGCATTTTGTTAGTCAATTGATTTTGTCCATTATTTTATGTAAAAACAGAGGCAATAGGAAAAGGTGAAAGAGAGGGGTACGTAGAAATGTCTTCTTAAACATCAAACAACCTTTTAGTAAGACAAGCCAAAGTTAAATGGGATAATAATATCTTTTTACAAGTAAAAATTGGTTTTACACAACTGAAAATTAATTTTTAGAATGTGAGTGAAAAATACACCAAAAATTTATAATGTGAGTGATAATAATTTTAAAAAAGTTTTTTAATGTGATAATTGACCAAACTTAAAAAGCATCGATAAAATTAATTCAATTTATTAACAATCATCATAGTTATTTATTGACAAAAAAAAAAAAAAAGAAGTCAAGTTTATATTGGTGGCCTCCAAAACATAATGGACATACATCAATTTGTTTGCATAAAAATTGAACACCATGCGGTCCATGTCCAAATATAGATTTACAAAGTGGCTTGGTGTAACAAGGGTCATTTTGTCCCACATCGGAATCGGATGGGAAAGAGATTGGGTATAAATGGGTGGGTATGCAGCCTTACCTAACAGTTCGAGCTTTTGGGTAAATGGGCAAGCGCCCACCCGTTACAGTTGGTGTCAGAGCCAGACCCAGTCCTTGATCCGGTGCCACGCCAAGCGCCCGGCCCGGAAGGCATCCGGGTGAGTCATCCCGGGTAGGCAGGGTGGCCCAACCGCAACGAGGGCGTTGCGAGTTTGGGTGGGGGAGAATGTAACAAGGGTCATTTTGTCCCACATCGGAATTGGATGGAAAAGAGATTGGGTATAAATGGGTGGGTATGCAGCCTTACCTAACAGTTCGAGCTTTTGGGTAAATGGGCAAGCGCCCACCCGTTACACTTGGCATGTAGCGAAACATATATTAGAGTGAAATATGGGGGGTTAAAAGTCTCTTTCAGTTTAGTGCGACCCAATAAGTTGTTCACCTATTCATTCTTCTTCCCTGCTATAAGTCCTGACTCTTTATCTTCGTTTGTGCTCACTCTGCTAGCTGTATCACCCTATTCTCAATCCTATGACTAGAAAATAGTGGGCCACATGAGTCAAAACTATTTAACTGTGACCCGTGCAATACCCACTTTTGGGTAAAGTGTCAAAAAAAACCCTCTAAATTATTGACTATTTGCAACAAATTTCTTTAACTAAAAAAAAAAAAAAAAAAAAAAAAACTATAAATTTAGTGTAATTAAAGACAACCCAGCAAGAGACTTGTTCGAAAAAATGAAAAGACAAAAGTACCCTGACAAAACAGAGGAGCCGCAGTGGGTCTGAAAAAAAAATAATAATAAGAAAAGAAAAATCCAAAATTTTTAGAATTAAATACACAAATTTACCCAAAATGAAATGAATAACTGCCTCTAGACTTTGTGGTCCGTATTTGAGTTTTTACAATTTTTGTTTTTGGTTTTTCAATGCATATGTGTCCTTTTAATTAGGACGTAGCCACGTCACTTAAACAATAATTCAAAATACGAATATTAAATTGCATTCATGATGCTAATTCTTTTTGAAAAGTTAAGACTAATTACAAAACTATAACATTTATTTTGTTTTGACTTTTCAATTATATTAATTTGGAAAATACAAACAAAAATGATGGACTAATAAGGATGTAACACTTGGTACCTTAATCTCATTAAGAAATAACAAATATTTACAGCTAATTTAGTTATTATTTTTACTGCTAATTTACTTTTAAACTCTCTTTGTACCACACATTAAGTGTTCCATCCTTAACATTATAACTTTTTAACATCTTTAGTATTATACTCTCTTTGTACCACATTTAATTTTTGGGGTTAGCTGGACCCTTGTTTCGAGGTAGAAAAAAAAAACGAAAAAAAGAAAAGAAAGAGAAAACAAATAAGGAAGAAAATCAGAGTAGTAATATGGAAATTACATATTTATTTTAAAGCAGAAATTTTTTTCTTATTTGTTTTAAAGCAGTAAACCATCACTTCACTTCCACCACCTTCTCTACCATCACTCCCTTCCATCACTCCCAACTCTGCTGTTGCCTTCCACCACCTCCGTCACTGTCGCCACCGCTTTCCACCACCAACATGGCCGGTAGTTTACTTTGTCTCATTTTGTTTCTTGCCATTCCCATTTCCATTTCAGGGTATAAAACCACATCTGTGGTGTCAAAGGATGGGAGTGGAGACTATCGCAGCATCTCAAAAGCCGTTTCTGCAATACCTAATTCAGCTTCGGCCACATACATCATTCACATCAAGCGGGGAATTTACAACGAAGCAGTAGATGTGGGTATGCATAAGAACAGTGTCGTGTTCTTGGGAGATGGAATTGACCACACCATAATACAGTTCAATAAGAGTACTTCCACTGGTATTGGGACAGACGAATCGGCCACTGTCAGTATGTGATCACTATCCCATCTCTCTTTCTTTATAAATGCGTGCGCCATTGATCCACGAATCAGATATTAAACTGATAAGAACATATACTACACTATTTTTTTTTTTTAGTATTTTATTTTTGGGTAACTCGGGTATTCGAGAATGCACGAATCCTTAGGGACCCTCAGCAAGCGGAGACTAGTCACCAAGAACACCTATCGGGACTCGAACCCCAAAACTAAGGCTTATGAAGCACCTCATGACGTGTGTATATTGTGTACATGCAGATATAGAAGCAAGACGTGTGTCTATTAATGTGTACATGCAGATATAGAAGCACAACATTTTGTTGCAAAAGACATCAGCTTTGTGAATTCCGCCGGAGTCAATGCCGGACAGGCAGTTGCTGTGAGAAGTGTAGGCTTAAATCATGCATTCTATAGGTGTAGTTTCAAAGGATACCAGGACACTTTGTTTATGATTTCCGGCAGGAAATTTTTCTACAAATGCAACATCTTTGGAACCCTAGACTTCATCTTTGGTGACGCAGGCATCATGTTCCAGAATTGCAACATATACGGGAGAAATCCAGAGAATGAAGGATTGCCCATTATTGTTACAGCTGAATCAAGGGGTATAGCGAACAGTGAATTTTCGACATGCACTCTGTGCACTTATCGTCGTTCTGAAGCAGAATCTTTAATGTATACTGTAATTAGATATGGGTCCCACTCAACTGACACTTAGCTTGATTCAGTTAGAGAAATAGGTTATTTGTTTTGCTATTTCTTGAATAATTTTAAGCCTTGATTCCCTTAATGTCATGTGCTGAACATTTGGTTCCTTGTTGATTTAATTTTGTTTCAATTCGTCATCCTCCATCACAAATATAAGCTTCTTCTTGTTGCTGAATTTCTTTTCTTTTCTTTCCTGAATGGGATTTTTGTTTTATATATAAATCAGAATAGTACAATTACAAACATGGAGGACATCCTCCGGTACAAAGCAAGTAATGGACTATGTCATTTTCAAACCAGCAAAGGAAACCCGAGCTAGACTAGAGTGAACCAGAAGAAACAAAAACAAAACAAACCAGAACTAAAAAATCCTGCTCTAAAAATTTTTGATCTTGAAGTCCATTAAAGCTTGCATCTCTGCAACAATCTCTCTCAAACCAGAAACATCCACAGCATTGAAAATATCTGAGAAAAACTTCAGCAACAGAGTAATTCAAAGGCCTGCTTAAACATCAATCTTGAAATCCGATGAGACCAGCCCATTGTTATTAACCAAACTCCAATTCCAATTGAAACCAGAACTTTCCAGCTCTTCTCTCCTCTGCATCCAGACTCTTGCTTAGATTTTTTTCAAGCTCCATCTTTTCAGGTAAACACAAATCTGTATTTTTCTGTAGCAAGTTTTTGCTTATGGATTTTGTTTTTTGGATGAGTTTGGTTGTAGATTTGATTATGGATTTTGTTGGTTGGGTGCTTTTTGTTGTGAATTTGATTTTTAATTTAGGGATTTGTGGTTTTTAGTTTAGTGATTTGGGTTTTTGATCTGTTTAGGGTTTAGAGATTTGTGGTCTTTAGAATACTGAACCTTCTTTTTCTTTGTAGAAAGTGTTGGTACATCTTCTTCTTCAGTGCAATCAAAATTTACAGAATTTAAAAGCCCAATTTAACAAATATCACAAAATAAGTCCAAAATTTCTCCTATTCCCTGCTCTATCCTTGTATTTAATAGGCTGTATCCATCCGAATGTTGGTGGACTTCTCTTTCTCTATCCAACCGAATGTTAATGGGCTTAAATTAATGGAGATTTTAAATACAGCATTGTGCAAATTTTGTATGAAACGAGGTAAAGAATGATGGAACTGCTTTCAGAGACTGAAACCAAAACCTGCAAGTGAAATAACAAACCATGCCAGTCAGTACATTCCCAGATAGCTAATGCTGCATAATGAACCAAATCGAGTGAAGAAATCATATAAACATGGCTATGCATAAGTAATAGTTTTATACGTTTTAAAGCAACCAACCCATTCATGGTCATAATACCTTGTAAAGTGACTGTAAGAAAAGTTTCTCATCAAAACACCAACTGCTCATGCGCTTGAGGGGAGCTAAAAACCAAAAACAAGTACCAACGATCAGTAAGAACAAAATCTAAATAAATTATCCTCCATTTAAAAATAACTGCTCAAGACCTATCCGCATGCAACACGGCATCAAGTCTTGCAGTAGATGAAATTTTCAAAAAACAAGAAAATAAAAAATCATATAAATTCTCATAAAATTGAACAGAAGAATTTGAATATTGAATTACACAAATCTCGGGCTCACTAGTCAAAGGGAATCCAGAGGTGTGACTTGTGCAAATCTCAAAGTTATGGACAATTTTACTCATATTGAGTTGGAAGAGCTGAATCCCAAGGCCAGAGGTTGGAGCAAGTTAAGTTATTAGTTAACCATCTGTACAAAATGTTAAAAAGAATATAACAAGAAAGAAAAACTTCAGATGAAAAATGAATTAGTTGAAGAAAACAACAAAAATCCCAAAGGGTACTCATGGCAAATTGTGCCTTGACCATGCGTTTGGATTTAAAGTCATTGACAATACACACTTCATAAAGGGTACTAGATATAACTGTAACATTAGATATTAATCAGGCTTAGTTAGCTTAGAAAGTTTCACATGATATTATCCTTGATAGAATCCAGTAAATATAATATCCAAGAGTCCAACCCCATAAATGTGTCCTAGCAGGCAGGGGTAGAAAGGACAGTAATGGCTTTTCTACTCCTCCGACCTGGCATTCTCTAGAAGAAACAAAATTTAGGCAGGTCTCAAACATACTCGAACATTTTTTCACTGAAAAGTTGCTTGAAGATAAACAATTATGCACAGCAGAAAAACTTTCGTATATTAGCAGATTATTTTTATCTAATCATAACCAATTGAATGCTGAGGTAGTGCTTCAAGGATGTGATTTGAAAATAAATAAATGAATTGCAAACATATTGAAAGTTATCAATGTTTAAAAAATTATAAAATGCACAGCCAAGTGTTTCTTCATGTTTTTCATAAAGTATATCAAAACAAAAATTCTAAATTACAACCTAGGGTGTTGCTTTTATTGTGATCACTTGTCAATGACTTAACTATGTAAAGGCTTAATCTTCTTTGCAAAACTAGTGTTTTTCTTTTTAATTTATTCTAACAAGAAAATGGTAGTAATATGCATATCATACAAAGTATTTTTCTTTTTAATTTATACCTATATATATATATATTTTGTAGTGTACATATCTGAGTTAATTCAACACACACACAATTATACACATATATTTCCATGTTCCTTGTTGTAAACTGTATGTGTATCCTATTTTTCAAAAATGAAAAATAAAAATTATCTCACTTTATTTGTAGCTTATCGTGTCCAATCTTGTCTCCATGATCATGCTTCATCCTTGGATGCTATGAATGAGATGTTTCATATTGACAGAGAACTACAAATTCCATACATAGATTCAAATAGAAATAATCACTACCTGTCAATTAAATTGTTACTCAAAATCTTGGATTGAATAAAATTTGGGATAACACCTAGTTTCTGCTGTGTTTTTACCTAAGGCAGAATTCAATTCATTTTTATGCGTCATGTTAACTGGATTAATATAACAAATATTACAAACCTATTTTCAAAAATTCATATAACCAAGTAGTTTTATGAGTTTTTGTTTTCCGAAAACTGTTTTGTAAATTCTCTTAACCAAGTAGGTTTGAAATCTGAAAAAATTGAAAAAAATAAAAATAAAAATGAAAATGAAAAAGAGACCGTGCAACCCATAGGCTAGAAAACAGACAGACCCGTTAACAAACAATTTAGGGATAACTTCAAAGTCCAAACTGAAGCATGCAAGAGGGCAAGTTAAGTAATGCTACAACAAATAGTTGATTTTTCTTTTTTATTTTATTTTATTTTTTATTTTTATATATTTTTTTGGTGCAATTTCAGTAAATAACAAGAATTTTTAGTCAAGAATAAAGTCTTTCTTCTCGGAATTTCCATGTTTTTTCAAACAAGTTTTAAAGTTTGACTTGCCAATGATTGAACCACATGCTGCACATACACCATACACAAAACTAGCAAATATGAATAATGAAGGTGTGATTCGAAAATGAGTACGGCAGTTTTTATAATTACCTTAATAGATAGAGTTTTTGTCACATCAAGTCTACTGTATAGACTAGCAAAAACATATTTTTATATCATTTTCCTTGAAAATATATTGTTGACAAAATTTTAGGAGTAAAAGCAAACACAGTAGTTTTGTCAATAAATCATGTTTATTAATTTATTCGGCATAATAATAATAATAGTATATGATTTGATGATCATGACTTGGACAAGCTATTTACAATCGTCTTTGCATCAATAGAGAAGTCACTGATGAGAGTATTCATCCGCTCCAAGGCTTTTATGCCGTGTTCGTCGCAGGTTTCAGACGCAATAGCAGCATCTTGAGTGTCTCTCCCCGCGTCTCCATATCTCCCCTGATCAAATTTTGGCAGACCGTCTTGGGTTATGCCAAACTCAACTTGGTCATAACTATCTCTACAGTCCTCCAGGTCTTGCTTGTAACCAGGGTCAGTTGCGTTACGAAGCAGTTGGCTAGCGTATAAAGAAATGTCATGGCACTTTGCTGCTGTGATTTGCATGGCAATCCTCGCTAGGCTGGTTTTGTCACTAGCGGTGATGCTTCGAGGGTCTGATGCTAAAACTGAAAAGCAAACATTGGAATACGGGGTGGTTTTGCAAATGGCTCTTATTAAGGACATGTCAGCTGAGACGAAGTATTGACTGAAAAGAAAAAGAGAAACCATCAGGAGAGGGATACAGCTCTCATGACTCGCCATTTTGACTTCTCTTCTTTTCTACCTGGGTCGAGAAGGGAAGATGAGTACGTAATATTTTGACAATCATACATGTATTTATAGCCCTACTTTTCCATATTAATTGTCATTTTTATATTAGTTATATATTTTCTTAAAAAGTTATAATAATAAAAGATATGGTGTGGACTACCATATTATTATGTTATCATCTGTGCCCCGTCATAATGGTCCAATTCTACACTTCACACTTTTTAAGACAACAAAATTTATTATACTACTTTATTAGACAGGCAAAAGATACATGTCCCAATTTGCCCTTTCCTTTTAAAAGTTTTGTTTTGACTAAGTCCAAAATTGAATGACTTTCAAGAGACATTTAATGGGTCCACCCATTTTGAGATTTTAATTATTTTATTAAATCAAAAGAAAAATTTAGGGAAGGAAAAAAAAAAACAAAAGAAAAATTTTGGAAATAAAAATTTTAGAGGGATATTATATAGATTTTCTCACATATATATGTAAAATTACTATAAAAAAATGCTATATATATTACACTTGGTGGAGCCAAGGCAGGGGTAGATACTGCAAATTAGTTGTCACTTGTTTTTCATGGGTAAAGTTCAGTGTGTGTGAGGGAGTGAGAAGGTCAATTTAGACCTTTCAAGTTTCTAATATATTAGGATTAAGATATATAATAAAGAAATGAGGGTATAAATATTCACATCTTTTTAAGGATGTTAGAGACGGAAAAATAATTTGGGGTGTGAGTAATAGTTATTTTCAAAAATTGTTTTAATTTGATATTTGACCAAACCTAAAAGGGTGTTACTGAAATTAACACTTCATTTTATTTCTGATAGTTGTTTTTCTGTTGAATAAATTATTTTATTTGTCATAAAAAAATACAAAAAAAGGGTAAAAAATTTCATTAGTTATGATATTATGTAAAAGGACAATACTTGCCCACTCACCAGTGAGTAAGCAATTTCTACTGACTAGGTATGTGGCATAATAAAATTATAACAAGTGTCCTAAAATTTATAAAATATAAATATAACAAAAATAAAATTAGAACTGGTTTGACCCATTTTTAATTGGATTCACAGTATCTTTTACAATTTTCCTCTAGTACACTGTATACATCCTCAACCACTATCCCTATAAATATCAGAATATGTGTATGGGAGTTATAAAAAAATAATTGAATTGAGATATAGCAATAGTGTCAAAGGATGGGAGTGGAGACTATCGCAGCATCTCAAAAGCCGTTTTTGCAATACCTAATTCAGCTTCGGCCACATACATCATTCACAACAAGCGGGGAATTTACAACGAAGCAGTAGATGTGGGTATGTATAAGAACAGTGTCGTGTTCTTGGGAGATGGAATTGACCACACCATAATACAGTTCAATAAGAGTACTTCCACTGGTATAAGAACAGTGTCGTGTTCTTGGGGTATGTATTGGGACAGACGAATCGGCCACTGTCAGTATGTGATCACTATCCCATCTCTCTTTCTTTATAAATGTGTGCGCCATTGATCCACGAATCAGATATTAAACTGATAAGAACATATACTACACTATTTTTTTTTTTTTTTTTCGTATTTTATTTTTGGGTAACTCGGGTATCCGGGAATGCACGAATCCTTAGGGACCCTCAACAAGCTGAGACTAGTCACCAAGAACTATCGGGGACTCGAACCCCAAACCTAAGGCTTATGAAGCACCTCATGACGTGTGTATATTGTGCATGCAGATATAGAAGCAAGACGTGTGTCTATTAATGTGTACATGCAGATATAGAAGCACAACATTTTGTTGCAAAAGACATCAGCTTTGTGAATTCTGCCGGAGTCAATGCCGGACAAGCAGTTGCTGTGGGAAGTGTAGGCTTAAATCATGCATTCTATAGGTGTAGTTTCAAAGGATACCAGGACACTTTGTTTATGATTTCCGGCAGGAAATTTTTCTACAAATGCAACATCTTTGGAACCCTAGACTTCATCTTTGGTGACGCAGGCATCATGTTCCAGAATTGCAACATATACGGGAGAAATCCAGAGAATGAAGGATTGCCCATTATTGTTATAGCTGAATCAAGGGGTATAGCGAACAGTGAATTTTCGACAAGCACTATGTGCACTTATCGTCGTTCTGAAGCAGAATCTTTAATGTATACTGTAATTAGATATGGGTCCCACTCAATTGACACTTAGCTTGATTCAGTTAGAGAAATAGGTTATTTGTTTTGCTATTTCTTGAATAATTTTAAGCCTTGATTCCCTTAATATCATGTGCTGAACATTTGGTTCCTTGTTGATTTAATTTTGTTTCAATTCGTCATCCTCCATCACAAATATAAGCTTCTTCTTGTTGCTGAATTTCTTTTCTTTTTTTTCCTGAATGGGATTTTTGTTTTATATATAAATCAGAATAGTACAATTACAAAACATGGAGGACATCCTCCGGTACAAAGCAAGTAATGGACTATGTCATTTTCAAACCAGCAAAGGAAATCCAAGCTAGACTAGAGTGAACCAGAAGAAACAAAAACAAAATAAACCAGAACTAAAAAACCGTGCTCTAAAATTTTTTGATCTTGAAGTCCATTAAAGCTTGCATCTCTGCAACAATCTCTCTCAAACCAGAAACATCCACAGCATTGAAAATATCTGAGAAAAACTTCAGCGACAGAGTAATTCAAAGGCCTGCTCAAACATCAATCTTGAAATCCGATGAGACCAGCCCATTGTTATTAACCAAACTCCAATTCCAATTGAAACCACAACTTTCCAGCTGTTCTCTCCTCTGCATCCAGACTCTTGTTTAGATTTTTTTCAAGCTCCATCTGTTCAGGTAAACACAAATCTGTATTTTTCTGTAGCAAGTTTTTGCTTATGGATTTTGTTTTTTGGATGAGTTTGGTTGTAGATTTGATTATGGATTTTGTTGGTTGGGTGATTTTTGTTATGAATTTGATTTTTAATTTAGGGATTTGTGGTTTTTAGTTTAGTGATTTGGGTTTTCGATCAGTTTAGGGTTTAGAGATTTGTGATCTTTAGAATACTGAACCTTCTTTTTCTTTGTAGAAAGTGTTGGTACATCTTCTTCTTTAGTGCAATCAAATTTACAGAATTAAAAAGCCCAATTTAACAAATATCACAAAATAAGTCCAAAATTTCTCCTATTCCCTGCTCTATCCTTGTATTTAATAGGCTGTATCCATCCGAATGTTGGTGGACTTCTCTTTCTCTATCCAACCGAATGTTAATGGGCTTAAATTAATGGAGATTTTAAATACAGCATTGTGCAAATTTTGTATGAAACGAGGTAAAGAATGATGGAACTGCTTTCAGAGACTGAAACCAAAACCTGCAAGTGAAATAACAAACCATGCCAGTCAGTACATTCCCAGATAGCTAATGCTGCATAATGAACCTAATCGAGTGAAGAAATCATATAAACATGGCTATGCATAAGTAATAGTTTTATACGTTTTAAAGCAACCAACCCATTCATGGTCATAATACCTTGTAAAGTGACTGTAAGAAAAGTTTCTCATCAAAACACCAACTGCTCATGCGCTTGAGGGGAGCTAAAAACCAAAAACAAGTACCAACGATCAGTAAGAACAAAATCTAAATAAATTATCCTCCATTTAAAAATAACTGCTCAAGACCTATCCGCATGCAACACTGCATCAAGTCTTGCAGTAGATGAAATTTTCAAAAAACAAGAAAATAAAAAATCAAATAAATTCTCATAAAGTTGAACAGAAGAATTTGAATATTGAATTACACAAATCTCGGGCTCACTAGTCGAAGGGAATCCAGAGGTGTGACTTGTGCAAATCTCAAAGTTATGGAAAATTTTACTCATATTGAGTTGGAAGAGCTCAATCCCAAGGCCAAAGGTTGGAGGAAGTTAAATTATTAGTTAACCATCTGTCCAAAATGTTAAAAAGAATATGACAAGAACGAAAAACTTCAGAAGAAAAATGAATTAGTGGAAGAAAACAACAAAAATCCCAAAGGGTACTTGTGGCAAATTGTGCCTCGACCATGCGTTTGGATTTAAAGTCATTGATAATACACACTTCATAAAGGGTACTGGATATAACTGTAACATTAGATATTAATCTGGCTTAGTTAGCTCAGAAAGTTTCACATGATATTATCCTAGATATTAACTGTAAACTGTATGTGTATCCTATTTTTCAAAAATGAAAAATAAAAATTATCTCACTTTATTTGTAGCTTATCGTGTCCAATCTTGTCTCCATGATCATGCTTCATCCTTGGATGCTATGAATGAGATGTTTCATATTGAGAGAGTACTACAAATTCCATACATAGATTCAAATAGAAATAATCACTAACTATCAATTAAATTGTTACTGAAAATCATGGATTTAATAAAATTTGGGATAACACCTAGTTTTTATTGTGTTTTTACCTAAGGCAGAATTCAAATAATTTTTATGCGTCATGTTAACTGGATTAATATAACAAATATTACAAAACTATTTTCAAAAATTCATACAACCAAGTAGTTTTATGAGTTTTTGTTTTCCGAAAACTGTTTTGTAAATTCTCTTAATCAAGTAGGTTTGAAATCTGAAAAAATTGAAAAAAATAAAAATAAAAATGAAAATGAAAAAGAGACCGTGCAACCCATAGGTTAGAAAATAGACAGAACCGTTAACAAACAATTTAGGGATAACTTCAAAGTCCAAACTGAAGCATGCAAGAGGGCAAGTTGAGTAATGCTACGACAAATAGTTGATTTTTCTTTTTTTTTTTTATTTTTTATTTTTATATATTTTTTTGGTGCGATTTCAGTAAATAACAAGAATTTTTAGTCAATAATAAAGTCTTTCTTCTCGGAATTTCCATGTTTTTTCAAATAAGTTTTAAAGTTTGACTTGCCAATGATTGAACCACATGCTGCACATACACCATACACATAACTAGCAAATATGAATAATGAAGGTGTGATTCGAAAATGAGTACGGCAGTTTTTATAATTACCTTAATAGATAGAGTTTTTGTCACATCAAGTCTACTGTATAGACTAGCAAAAACATATTTTTATATCATTTTCCTTGAAAATATATTGTTGACAAAATTTTAGGAGTAAAAGCAAACACAATAATTTTGTCAATAAAGCATGTTTATTAATTTATTCGGCATAATAATAATAATAGTATCTGATTTGATGATCATGACTTGGACAAGCTATTTACAATCGTCTTTGCATCAATAGAGAAGTCACTGATGAGAGTATTGATCTGCTCCAAGGCTTTTATGCCGTGTTCGTCGCAGGTTTCAGACGCAATAGCAGCATCTTGAGTATCTCTCCCCGCGTCTCCATATCTCCCCTGATCAAATTTTGGCAGACCGTCCTAGGTTATGCCAAACTCAACTTGGTCATAACTATCTCAACAGTCCTCCAGGCCTTGCTTGTAACCAAGGTCAGTTACATTACGAAGCAGTTGGCTGGCGTATAAAGAAATGTCATGGCACTTTGCTGCTGTGTTTTGCATGGCAATCCTCGCTAGGCTGGTTTTGTTACTAGTGGTGATGCTTCGAGGGTCTGATGATAAAACTAAAAAGCAAACATTGGAATACGGGGTGGTTTTGCAAACGGCTCTTATTAAGGACATATCAGCTGAGACGAAGGATTGACTGAAAAGAAAAAGAGAAACCATCAGGAGAGAGATACAGCTCTCATGACTCGCCATTTCGACTTCTCTTCTTTTCTACCTGGGTCGAGGGAAGATGAGTACGTAATATTTTGACAATCATACATGCATTTATAGCCCTACTTTTCCATATTAATTGTCATTTTTATATTAGTTATATATTTTCTTAAAAAGTTATAACAATATAAGATATGGTGTGGACTACCATATTATTATGTTATCATCTGTGCCCCGTCATAATGGTCCAATTCTACACTTCACACTTTTTAAGTCAACAAAATTTATTATACTACTTTATTAGACAGGCAAAAGATACATGTCCCAATTTGCCCTTTCCTTTTAAAAGTTTTGTTTTGAATAAGTCCAAAATTGAATGAATTTCAAGAGACATTTAATGGGTCCACCCATTTTGAGGTTTTAATTATTTTATTAAATCAAAAGAAAAATTTAGGGAAGGAAAAAAAAAATGAAAAGAAAAATTTTGGAAATAAAAATTTTAGAGGGATATTATATAGATTTTCTCACATATATATGTAAAATTACAATAAAAAAAATGCTATATATATTACACTTGTTGGAGCCAAGGCAGGGGTAGATACTGCAAATTAGTTATCACTTGTTTTTCATGGGTAAAGTTCAGTGTGTGTGAGGGAGTGAGAAGGTCAATTTAGACCTTTCAAGTTTCTAATATATTAGGATTAAGATATATAATAAAGAAATGAGGGTATAAATATTCACATCTTTTTAAAGATGTTAGAGACGGAAAAATAATTTGGGATGTGAGTAATAGTTATTTTCAAAAATTATTTTAATGTGATATTTGACCAAACCCAAAGGGGTGTTACCGAAATTAACACTTCATTTTATTTCAGATAGTTGTTTTTCTGTTGAATAAATTATTTTATTTGTCGTAAAAAAAATACAAAAAAAAGGTAAAAAATTTCATTAGTTATGGTATTATGTAAAAGGACAATACTTGCCTACTCATCAGTGAGTAGGCAATTTCTATTGACTATGTATGTGGCATAATAAAATTATAACAAGTGTCCTAAAATTTATAAAATATAAATATAACAAAAATAAAATTAGAACTGGTTTGACCCATTTTTAATTGGATTCACTGTATCTTTTACAATTTTCCTCTAGTACACTGTATACATCCTTAACCACTATCCCTATAAATATCAGAATATGTGTATGGGAGTTATAAAAAAAATAATTGAATTGAGATATAACAATAGTGTTTTGAGGGGTTAGTTTTGCTCTCTACCTTCTCAAAGTGGAAAATATGTGATTGATATGAAGAACCATTCTTAGAATCATAAAATGCTTCCGGTTTGTGTTTTTTTTAAAAAAAAAGTTCTTGCCCTTCTTTAGTCCAACTTAGGATTGTTGCTGTGGGAACGGGGATTGCTTTGGAAGTGGAGGTGAATGGGTATTTTAATAACATGGTTTATGTATATGTATTTATATTATTTTGATCTTTCGATTCCAAAGAACAAAAACAATATATTGTTTTAGGAAGATCTTGTTTTTGGAAAGTATTGTTTTAGGAAGCTTGAATCCTAATTTTTCTCTACTTTAAAAGCTAATTTTGTACCTATGTATGTACAAGTGTGTATAGATATATATATGGAGAGAAAGATGCGGTTAAGCCCAATTAAAATGAATTAAATACGTTCTGGTTGTATTTTTGTTATATTTTATATTTTATAAAATTTGAAACACTTGTCATAATTTTATTATGCCACCTACTGAGTAAGTAGAAACTCCCTACTCACCGGTGAGTAGGCAAATATTGTCCTATGTAAAAAGGGATAATGCAATAGGAAAAAAGAAGGGAGTGGCTTCCCTAAAAATAACTAAAAAAAGAGATTGTACAAACTATACAAGAAGCAAATAGGGATAAAAAAAAAATTAAAAATAAAAATGAAAAAGAGGCCGTGCAACCCATAGGCTAGAAAACAGACAGAACCGTTAACAAACAATTTAGGGATAACTTCAAAGTCCAAACTGAAGCATGCAAGAGAGCAATAGAAAGGATTCGGTTAATTATTATTTTGGCTTGAATATGAAAGTGAGCAAATTAAAACAATTTGAGTAATGCTACGTTGATTTTTCTTTTCTTTTGTTATTTTTTAATATATTTTTTTGGAGCGATTTCAATAAATAACAAGAATTTTTAGTCAATAATATAAAGTCTTTCTTCTCGGAATTTCCATGCTTTTTCTAACATGTTTTAAAGTTTGACTTGCCAATGATCCAATGGAACCACATGCACCATACACATGACTAGCAAATATGAATAATGAAGGTGTGAATAAGTGATTCGAAAATGAGTATGGCAGTTATTTTAATTACCTTAATAGAGAGAGTTTTTGTCACATTAAGTCTATTCTATAGACGAGCAAAAACATTTTTTATATATATCATTTTCCTGCAAAATATATTGTTGACAAAATTTTACGCATTAGTTTTGTCAATAAAGTGAATAAAGCATGTTTATTTATTAATTTGGCATAATAATAATTATATACGATTTGATGATGATGACTTGGACAAGCTCTTTACAATCGTCCTTGCATCAATAGAGAAGTCACCAATGAGAGTATTCATCTGCTTCAAGGCTTTTATGCCGTGTTCGTCGCAGGTTTCAGAAGCAATAGAAGCATCTTCAGTGTATCTCCCCGCGTCTCCATATCTCCCCTGATCAAAATTTTACAGACCTTCATCGGTTATGCCAAACTCAACTTGGTCATAACTATCTCTACAGTCCTCCAGGTCTTGCTTGTAACCAGGGTCTGTTGCGGTACGAAGCAGTTGGTTGGCGTATAATGAAATGTCATGGCACTTTGCTGCTGTGATTTGCATGGCAATCCTCGCTAGGCTGGTTTTGTTACTGGCGGTGATGCTTCGAGGGTCTGATGATAAAACTGAAACACAAACTTCAGATTCCTCGGTGGTTTTGCAAACGGCTCTTATTAGAGACATGTCAGCTGAGACGAATGATTGACTGAAAAGAAAAGAGAAACCAGGAGAGAGATACAACTCTCATGACTAGCCATTTCTTCTCTTCTTTATTTTCTTTTCAATCAAGGCCGAGAAGGGAAGATGAGTACGTACTATTTTGACAATCATACATGTATTTATAGCCCTACCTTTCCATATTAATTGTCGTTTTTATATTATTATATATTTTTTAAAAAAGTTATAATAATAAAAGATATGTGTGGACAGCCCTACCTTTCCATATTAATTATATATTTTCTTAAAAAGTTATAATAAATATGGTGTGGACTACCGTATTATAATGTTATAATAATAATATAGCCCTACCTTTCCATATTAGTTGTCGGATTAGTCTTTCCTTTTTGAAATGTTATAAATTAGTTCTTACATTTAAAAAATTAAAGTAAAATAAATGTTATATTTTCTTAATTATCATTTCTACAAAATTCTTGCAACTGAGTAATGAGTATATTTAAACCTAAAAGAACAATTTAATAATTTTAAAACGTTTACAGGCACATACATACAATTAATAGTGTGTAGGTTTTAAAATTATTAAATTATTCTTTTAAGTTTAAATATACTCATTACTCAATTGGAGATTTTTGAAAAAATGATAATTATGAAAATATAACATTTATTTTACTTTAATTTTTTAATGTAAGAGCTAATTTATAACGAGCTAGTGTTGGGTATCCCAGGGATAGATCTGATGTAGTATCCCCAGATTGCTTATAAACCCTTCTATTCTGGATAATATTTAATTTGTACCTCAAAACTTTTGGCTAAATATGAAAATACCCTTAAATTAAAATTTTCTTTCAAGAATGGTGCCATGGAAGGAAAGAGATCGAGTACACCTGCTGCATTGACTGCATAATCTAGTAACAAGCTCTCTTCTTAACTAGCCTGAGGATCTGCCTTTTGTAGTTTTTAATTCTTGTTTGTTCGACTGTTTAGGAAGCTCTCAGGTGAAGAGACCTGAAGGATGATACAACCTGCCTAGTTGTTGATATTAGTCCATTTGATCACCCAGTTTTGCCCCCAACACCTAGGAAGAAACCACCTCTGTTCAGTTCAATTATGTTTGGGAAGAGATCTCATAATGCTATGAACAAAGCAACAAAGCTTTCTGCTTGCAGAAATGTATGCATTCACAACTTACCTTAGTATAGTACAGCAGACACTATCAAACATTACAAGTGTGAAGAATTCATATAGTTCAATGAATTTTTTTTGCCTCAAATGTTTGATTACTGGTCTGTTTTTTTTTTTTTTTTTTTTTTTTTTTTTTTTTTTTTTTTTTTCTTGGTTAAGTTTTGGTTACTGGTCATCTTAGGTACCATTGTGTGCATTGTTTGCTGTTCACTTGTATTTGTGCCAGTTTTGGATATCTTTTGGCAACTAAGTTCCGTTGATGAAAAAATTTTTTGTAAACGATAATTTTAGTTTCCATGTCTTTAAAGCTTTAAGGTACTTCCGAAATTGTGATAGTAATTCAATCAGAATTAGTAGTTGTGTGTGATGACCTTGTGGGCGGGTGTGTCGTGGGCGGGTGCGAGAGACACTA
This sequence comes from Cornus florida, assembly GCF_030987335.1. Classification (NCBI taxonomy): domain Eukaryota; kingdom Viridiplantae; phylum Streptophyta; class Magnoliopsida; order Cornales; family Cornaceae; genus Cornus; species Cornus florida. Next base: position 31,676,264 of record NW_026775572.1, read on the forward strand.
TCAGGCTACCACACTGGCGAGTTACAGGTGCACAAGTCCCACATCGCCTGGGTATAGGAAATGTGAAGTACTTATATGTAAGTGCATCACCTCCAATTAGTATGAGGCCTTTTGGGGTGAAGCCCAAGAGCAAAAACCGTGCGGGCTCAGGTCCAAAGCGGACAATATCATACCATGTGGTGGAGCAGGTCGTTACAAATGGTATTAGAGCCTGACCCAGCCGGAAATGTGCCGACGAGGACGTCGGGCCTCCAAGGTGAGTGGATTGTGATGACCCTGTGGGCGGGTGTGCCGTGGGCGGGTGCGAGAGACACTGTCAGGCTACCACAATGGTGAGCTACTGGTGTACAGTCCCACATCGCCTGGGTAGAGGAAAGGTGAAGTGCTTATATGTAAGTGTGTCATCTTCAATTGGTATGAGCCCTTTTGGGGTGAAGCCCAAGAGCAAAACCGTGCGGGCTCAGGCTCAAAGCGGACAATATCATACCATGTGGTGGAGTGGGTCATTACACTGTGAATGTTCTCATTTTCTCCCATCTTTTAATTTAGTGTTTTCACATAGCTAGAATTAGTCATCACATGTTATTGTCAGCTAAAAGTGACCTTGCCGGTTGATAGACTCGACTCAATGAAATATTTTCCCAACTATATGGAATCAGTTACAACAATCCTGTTTCGTCAAAGTTAATATATATATATATATATATATATATTAAGGTTCTCCATGATTTAGTACACTAGGGCCATATGATAAACTAACTGCAAGGGGGATCCATGGTTGAATAGGGAGTCACGATATTATATTGTCATTTCGAGGTTAACTTAGGATTACATTTTTTCTCTAGTGTCAGTTCATTAAAAGACTGAAATTTTGAAGGGATGATTGCACAACCTAGTTTCGTGATATTACCACACTAACTAGTTGTAATCATATTATGTATGTCATTTTAAGCGTAAATTAGATAAATTTTTTCTTTCTTTAATTTTTTCGGTATGTGCGTGCTTGGGAAACCTTAGTATATAAAACTCTTCAAAGGACAATGTCATAGCACTAGTTTTGTGATATATATATACACACACACACACACATATATAAGAAGTAATGTTTCATTAAGGGACTCAAGAGGGGAGCGCTCCCAAGGAGGAATAGATAAGGCCAAGAGGGCCAATTATCCTCTCAAGCTATCTACAAAATCAACAAATTCCTCAGAAGATTTACAAATTCATCCATTAATCCAAAAGAAAAAGGAACACAATATGGTGTATACTCAGCCTTATTAATGGAGCAGAATCATTTATACTCAGCCTTATTAATTCATCTTGGATTCATTTAGATCGATAATGACCTTTGATGTCAATGGGGGTACCAGGAATTGGTTCTTAAAATAGACAGTTTGTGATGGACTGATGCTGTTATGTAGCCTTTGTTGATAAGGAGATAGTTGGATGATAAGGATATAGTTGAATGATTCAAAAAGTAGTCCCTCATATAGATAAAATTTCAAGACTAAGCTCCTACTCTTATAACATCTTCCATGATGATATCTCAACGATCCTCAAAAACTGGTGAAACCTCAAGAGTAGGAGCTTAGTCTAGAAATTTTATCTATAGAGGAAACATCAATACACCTCTATACGGCAGATGCCTTTCTTGATCTCTTCCACGGCAAATGTCTATAAACGGCATCAGATTTCTCTCTGGATGATACGTTTCTACTAAATTCAACTGATCCAGGCCTACCGGTAAAGATGACAAAAATTCTATCCTCTTGTCAGTACAACGTAGATTATATTTGTCAATGGAGCAGAATCATTTATACTCGGCCTTATTAATTCATCTTGGATTCATTAAAGATTATGTGTTTGAAGATGTTGTATCAATGTCATCTGTATTCTGAGAGCAGTGGCTCGAAACCTAAAGACAATGAAAATTCAAAATGTTTTTATTTATTTAGTCACAGAAATCAATTGTCAAATTCTTATATTGAATACATTTTTATCAAATGACAAATACTTGTATTGAATGCAGTTGTATTCCAATCCTCTAGGTTGGGGAATTTTATTTCAAAAATGTTTTGACTATTCCTTATGAAAATAATGGGGACGTTCCCTCCATTATTAGTTAGTAGTTCTTTATTAGAGATGAAACTCGCGCATAATTGCTATAGAAAATTGAGAAATTCTTTCAGCTGTTATTATTATTATTATGTCAAGATTTGATTGGCCCTTTAAGTACACATTTGCTTCCAATTGTCCTGTTCTCATATTGCCTTGGATTTGTAATTATTTGTTATGCCAATTAAAATCAACTTTGTGATAAGTTTTGAATTCTAGCCCAAGGAGAAAATTTTACTTTTGAGGTATTGTTGGACGGAAATGACTCTTAATTCTCTAATTTTAACTTGTATCTCCAAATTTACAATTGATTTTGTCCATTATTTGATGTAAAAACAGAGGCAATAGGAAAAGGTGAAAGAGAGGGGTACGTAGATATGTCTTCTTAAACATCAAACAACCTTTTAGTAAGACAAGCCAAAGTTAAATGGGATAATAATGTCTTTTTACAAGTAAAAAGTGGTTTTACACAACTGAAAATTAATTTTTAGAATGTGAGTGAAAAATAATGGACATACATCAATTTGTTTATATTGGTGGCCTCCAAAACATAATGGACATACATCAATTTGTTTGCATAAAAATTGAACACCATGCGGTCCATGTCCAAATATAGATTTACACAGTGGCTTGGCATGTAGCGAAACATATATTAGAGTGAAATATGGGGGGTTAAAAGTCTCTTTCAGTTTAGTGCGACCCAATAAGTTGTTAGTCTATTCATTCTTCTTCCCTGCTATAATTCCTGACTCTTTATCTTCGTTTGTGCTCACTCTGCAAGCTGTATCACCCTATTCTCAATCCTATGACTAGCAAATAGTGGGCCACATGAGTCAAAACTATTTAACTGTGACCCGTGCATTACCCACTTTTGGGTAAAGTGTCAAAAAAAACCCTCTAAATTATTGACTATTTGCAACAAATTTCTTTAACTAAAAAAAAAAAAAAAAACTATGAATTTGGTGTAATTAAAGACAACCCAGCAAGAGACTTGATCGAAAAAATGAAAAGACAAAAGTACCCTGACAAAACAGAGGAGCCGCAGTGGGTCTGAAAAAAAAAAAAATAAGAAAAGAAAAATCCAAAATTTTTAGAATTAAGCCCACAAATTTACCCAAAATGAAATGAATAACTGCCTCTAGACTTTGTGGTCCGTATTTGAGTTTTTGCAATTTTTGTTTTTCGTTTTTCAATGCATATGTGTCCTTTTAATTAGGACGTAGCCACGTCACTTAAACAATAATTCAAAATACGAATATTAAATTGCATTCACGATGCTAATTCTTTTTGAAAAGTTAAGACTAATTACAAAACTATAACATTTATTTTGTTTTGACTTTTCAATTATATTAATTTGGAAAATACAAACAAAAATGATGGACTAATAAGGATGTAACACTTGGTACCTTAATCTCATTAAGAAATAACAAATATTTACAGCTAATTTAGTTATAATTTTTACTGCTAATTTACTTTTAAACTCTCTTTGTACCACACATTAAGTGTTCCATCCTTAACATTATAACTTTTTAACATCTTTAGTATTATACTCTCTTTGTACCACATTTAATTTTTGGGGTTAGCTGGACCCTTGTTTCGAGGTAGGAAAAAAAAACGAAAAAAAGAAAAGAAAGAGAAAACAAATAAGGAAGAAAATCAGAGTAGTAATATGGAAATTACATATTTATTTTAAAGCAGAATTTTTTTTCTTATTTGTTTTAAAGCAGTAAACCATCACTTCACTTCCACCACCTTCTCTACCATCGCTCCCTTCCATCACTCCCAACTCTACTGTTGCCTTCCACCACCTCCGTCACTGTCGCCACCGCTTTCCACCACCAACATGGCCGGTAGTTTACTTTGTCTCATTTTGTTTCTTGCCATTCCCATTTCCATTTCAGGGTATAAAACCACATATGTGGTGTCAAAGGATGGGAGTGGAGACTATCGCAGCATCTCAAAAGCCGTTTCTGCAATACCTAATTCAGCTTCGGCCACATACATCATTCACATCAAGCGAGGAATTTACAACGAAGCAGTAGATGTGGGTATGTATAAGAACAGTGTCGTGTTCTTGGGAGATGGAATTGACCACACCATAATACAGTTCAATAAGAGTACTTCCACTGGTATTGGGACAGACGAATCGGCCACTGTCAGTATGTGATCACTATCCCATCTCTCTTTCTTTATAAATGCGTGCGCCATTGATCCACGAATCAGATATTAAACTGATAAGAACATATACTACACTATTTTTTTTTTTAGTATTTTATTTTTGGGTAACTCGGGTATTCGAGAATGCACGAATCCTTAGGGACCCTCAACAAGCGGAGACTAGTCACCAAGAACACCTATCGGGACTCGAACCCCAAAACTAAGGCTTATGAAGCACCTCATGACGTGTGTATATTGTGTACATGCAGATATAGAAGCAAGACGTGTGACTATTAATGTGTACATGCAGATATAGAAGCACAACATTTTGTTGCAAAAGACATCAGCTTTGTGAATTCCGCCGTAGTCAATGCCGGACAGGCAGTTGCTGTGAGAAGTGTAGGCTTAAATCATGCATTCTATAGGTGTAGTTTCAAAGGATACCAGGACACTTTGTTTATGATTTCCGGCAGGAAATTTTTCTACAAATGCAACATCTTTGGAACCCTAGACTTCATCTTTGGTGACGCAGGCATCATGTTCCAGAATTGCAACATATACGGGAGAAATCCAGAGAATGAAGGATTGCCCATTATTGTTATAGCTGAATCAAGGGGTATAGCGAACAGTGAATTTTCGACATGCACTCTGTGCACTTATCGTCGTTCTGAAGCAGAATCTTTAATGTATACTATAATTAGATATGGGTCCCACTCAATTGACACTTAGCTTGATTCAGTTAGAGAAATAGGTTATTTGTTTTGCTATTTCTTGAATAATTTTAAGCCTTGATTCCCTTAATGTCATGTGCTGAACATTTGGTTCCTTGTTGATTTAATTTTGTTTCAATTCGTCATCCTCCATCACAAATATAAGCTTCTTCTTGTTGCTGAATTTCTTTTCTTTTTTTTCCTGAATGGGATTTTTGTTTTATATATAAATCAGAATAGTACAATTACAAACATGGAGGACATCCTCCGGTACAAAGCAAGTAATGGACTATGTCATTTTCAAACCAGCAAAGGAAACCCGAGCTAGACTAGAGTGAACCAGAAGAAACAAAAACAAAACAAACCAGAACTAAAAAATACTGCTCTAAAAATTTTTGATCTTGAAGTCCATTAAAGCTTGCATCTCTGCAACAATCTCTCTCAAACCAGAAACATCCACAGCATTGAAAATATCTGAGAAAAACTTCAGCAACAGAGTAATTCAAAGGCCTGCTCAAACATCAATCTTGAAATCCGATGAGAGTAGTCCATTGTTATTAACCAAACTCCAATTCCAATTGAAACCAGAACTTTCCAGCTCTTCTCTCCTCTGCATCCAGACTCTTGTTTAGATTTTTTTCAAGCTCCATCTGTTCAGGTAAACACAAATCTGTATTTTTCTGTAGCAAGTTTTTGCTTATGGATTTTGTTTTTTTGGATGAGTTTGGTTGTAGATTTGATTATGGATTTTGTTGGTTGGGTGCTTTTTGTTGTGAATTTGATTTTTAATTTAGGGATTTGTGGTTTTTAGTTTAGTGATTTGGGTTTTTGATCAGTTTAGGGTTTAGAGATTTGTGGTCTTTAGAATACTGAACCTTCTTTTTCTTTGTAGAAAGTGTTGGTACATCTTCTTCTTCAGCGCAATCAAAATTTACAGAATTTAAAAGCCCAATTTAACAAATATCACAAAATAAGTCCAAAATTTCTCCTATTCCCTGCTCTATCCTTGTATTTAATAGGCTGTATCCATCCGAATGTTGGTGGACTTCTCTTTCTCTATCCAACCGAATGTTAATGGGCTTAAATTAATGGAGATTTTAAATACAGCATTGTGCAAATTTTGTATGAAACGAGGTAAAGAATGATGGAACTGCTTTCAGAGACTGAAACCAAAACCTGCAAGTGAAATAACAAACCATGCCAGTCAGTACATTCCCAGATAGCTAATGCTGCATAATGAACCTAATCGAGTGAAGAAATCATATAAACATGGCTATGCATAAGTAATAGTTTTATACGTTTTGAAGCAACCAACCCATTCATGGTCATAATACCTTGTAAAGTGACTCTAAGAAAAGTTTCTCATCAAAACACCAACTGCTCATGCGCTTGAGGGGAGCTAAAAACCAAAAACAAGTACCAACGATCAGTAAGAACAAAATCTAAATAAATTATCCTCCATTTAAAAATAACTGCTCAAGACCTATCCGCATGCAACACTGCATCAAGTCTTGCAGTAGATGAAATTTTCAAAAAACAAGAAAATAAAAAATCAAATAAATTCTCATAAAGTTGAACAGAAGAATTTGAATATTGAATTACACAAATCTCGGGCTCACTAGTCGAAGGGAATCCAGAGGTGTGACTTGTGCAAATCTCAAAGTTATGGACAATTTTACTCATATTGAGTTGGAAGAGCTCAATCCCAAGGCCAGAGGTTGGAGGAAGTTAAATTATTAGTTAACCATCTGTCCAAAATGTTAAAAAGAATATGACAAGAAAGAAAAACTTCAGAAGAAAAATGAATTAGTGGAAGAAAACAACAAAAATCCCAAAAGGGTACTCGTGGCAAATTGTGCCTTGACCATGCGTTTGGATTTAAAGTCGTTGATAATACACACTTCATAAAGGGTACTAGATATAACTGTATATTAGATATTAATCAGGCTTAGTTAGCTTAGAAAGTTTCACATGATATTATCCTAGATAGAATCCAGTAAATATAATATCCAAGAGTGCAACCCCATTAATGTGTCTCAGCAGGCAGGGGTAGAAAGGACAGTAATGGCTTTTCTACTCCTCCGACCTGGCATTCTCTAGAAGAAACAAAATTTTGGCAGGTCTCAAACATACTTGAACATTTTTTCACTGAAAAGTTGCTTGAAGATAAACAATTATCTACAGAAGAAAAACTTTCGTATATTAGCAGATTATTTTTATCTAATCATAACTAATTGAATGCTGAGGTAGTGCTTCAAGGATGTGATTTGAGAATAAATAAATAAATTGCAAACATATTGAAAGTTATCAATGTTTAAAAAATTCTAAAATGCACAGCCAAGTGTTTCTTCATGTTTTTCATAAAGTATATCGAAACAAAAATTCTAAATTACAACCTAGGGTGTTGCTTTTATTGTGATCACTTGTCAATGACTTAACTATGTAAAGGCTTAATCTTCTTTGCAAAACTAGTGTTTTTCTTTGTAATTTATTCTAAAAAGAAAATGGTAGTAATATGTATATCATACAAAGTATTTTTCTTTTTAATTTATACCTATATAGATATATATTTTGTAGTGTACATATCTGTATTAATCCAACACACACACAATTATACACATATATTTCCATGTTCCTTGTTGTAAACTGTATGTGTATCCTATTTTTCAAAAATGAAAAATAAAAATTATCTCACTTTATTTGTAGCTTATCGTGTCCAATCTTGTCTCCATGATCATGCTTCATCCTTGGATGCTATGAATGAGATGTTTCATATTGAGAGAGTACTACAAATTCCATACATAGATTCAAATAGAAATAATCACTACCTGTCAATTAAATTGTTACTCAAAATCTTGGATTGAATAAAATTTGGGATAACACCTAGTTTCTGCTGTGTTTTTACCTAAGGCAGAATTCAAATCATTTTTATGCGTCATGTTAACTGGATTAATATAACAAATATTACAAAACTATTTTCAAAAATTCATACAACCAAGTAGTTTTATGAGTTTTTGTTTTCCGAAAACTGTTTTGTAAATTCTCTTAACCAAGTAGGTTTCAAATCTGAAAAAATTGAAAAAAATAAAAATAAAAATGAAAATGAAAAAGAGACCGTGCAACCCATAGGCTAGAAAACAGACAGAACCGTTAACAAACAATTTAGGGATAACTTCAAAGTCCAAACTGAAGCATGCAAGAGGGCAAGTTGAGTAATGCTACGACAAATAGTTGATTTTTCTTTTATTTTTATTTTTTATTTTTACATATTTTTTTGGTGCGATTTCAGTAAATAATAAGAATTTTTAGTCAATAATAAAGTCTTTCTTCTCGGAATTTCCATGTTTTTTCAAACAAGTTTTAAAGTTTGACTTGCCAATGATTGAACCACATGCTGCACATACACCATACACATAACTAGCAAATATGAATAATGAAGGTGTGATTCGAAAATGAGTACGGCAGTTTTTATAATTACCTTAATAGATAGAGTTTTTGTCACATCAAGTCTACTGTATAGACTAGCTAAAACATATTTTTATATCATTTTCCTTGAAAATATATTGTTGACAAAATTTTAGGAGTAAAAGCAAACACAGTAGTTTTGTCAATAAAGCATGTTTATTAATTTATTCGGCATAATAATAATAATATTATATGATTTGATGATCATGACTTGGACAAGCTATTTACAATCGTCTTTGCATCAATAGAGAAGTCACTGATGAGAGTATTCATCTGCTCCAAGGCTTTTATGCCGTGTTCGTCGCAGGTTTCAGACGCAATAGCAGCATCTTGAGTGTCTCTCCCCGCGTCTCCATATCTCCCCTGATCAAATTTTGGTAGACCGTCCTAGGTTATGCCAAACTCAACTTGGTCATAACTATCTCTACAGTCCTCCAGGCCTTGCTTGTAACCAAGGTCAGTTGCGTTACGAAGCAGTTGGCTGGCGTATAAAGAAATGTCATGGCACTTTGCTGCTGTGATTTGCATGGCAATCCTCGCTAGGCTGGTTTTGTTACTAGTGGTGATGCTCCGAGGGTCTGATGATAAAACTAAAAAGCAAACATTGGAATACAGGGTGGTTTTGCAAACGGCTCTTATTAAGGACATGTCAGCTGAGACGAAGGATTGACTGAAAAGAAAAAGAGAAACCATCAGGAGAGAGATACAGCTCTCATGACTCGCCATTTCGACTTCTCTTCTTTTCTACCTGGGTCGAGGGAAGATGAGTACATAATATTTTGACAATCATACATGCATTTATAGCCCTACTTTTCCATATTAATTGTCATTTTTATATTAGTTATATATTTTCTTAAAAAGTTATAATAATATAAGATATGGTGTGGACTACCATATTATTATGTTATCATCTGTGCCCCGTCATAATGGTCCAATTCTACACTTCACACTTTTTAAGATAACAAAATTTATTATACTACTTTATTAGACAGGCAAAAGATACATGTCCCAATTTGCCCTTTCCTTTTAAAAGTTTTATTTTGAATAAGTCCAAAATTGAATGAATTTCAAGAGACATTTAATGGGTCCACCCTTTTTGAGATTTTAATTATTTTATTAAATCAAAAGAAAAATTTAGGGAAGGAAAAAAAAAATCAAAAGAAAAATTTTGGAAATAAAAATTTTAGAGGGATATTATATAGATTTTCTCACATATATATGTAAAATTACTTTAAAAAAAATGCTATATATATTACACTTGTTGGAGCCAAGGCAGGGGTAGATACTGCAAATTAGTTATCACTTGTTTTTCATGGGTAAAGTTCAGTGTGTGTGAGGGAGTGAGAAGGTCAATTTAGACCTTTCAAGTTTCTAATATATTAGGATTAAGATATATAATAAGGAAATGAGGGTATAAATATTCACATCTTTTTAAAGATGTTAGAGACGGAAAAATAATTTGGGGTGTGAGTAATAGTTATTTTCAAAAATTGTTTTAATGTGATATTTGACCAAACCTAAAGGGGTGTTACCGAAATTAACACTTCATTTTATTTCCGATAGTTGTTTTTCTGTTGAATAAATTATTTTATTTGTCGTAAAAAAAATACAAAAAAAAGGTAAAAAATTTCATTAGTTATGGTATTATGTAAAAGGACAATACTTGCCTACTCATCAGTGAGTAGGCAATTTCTATTGACTATGTATGTGGCTTAATAAAATTATAACAAGTGTCCTAAAATTTATAAAATATAAATATAACAAAAATAAAATTAGAACTGGTTTGACCCATTTTTAATTGGATTCACTGTATCTTTTACAATTTTCCCCTAGTACACTGTATACATCCTTAACCACTATCCCTATAAATATCAGAATATGTGTATGGGAGTTATAAAAAAAATAATTGAATTGAGATATAGCAATAGTGTTTTGAGGGGTTAGTTTTGCTCTCTACCTTCTCAAAGTGGAAAATATGTGATTGATACGAAGAACCATTCTTAGAATCATAAAATGCTTCTGGTTTGTGTTTTTAAAAAAAAAAAGTTCTTGCCCTTCTTTAGTCCAACTTAGGATTGTTGCAGTGGGAACGGGGATTGCTTTGGAAGTGGAGGTGAATGGGTATTTTAATAACATGGTTTATGTATATGTATTTATATTATTTTGATCTTTCGATTCCAAAGAACAAAAACAATATATTGTTTTAGGAAGATCTTGTTTTTGGAAAGTATTGTTTTAGGAAGCTTGAATCCTAATTTTTCTCTACTTTAAAAGCTAATTTTGTACCTTTGTATGTACAAGTGTGTATAGATATATATATGGAGAGAAAGATGCGGTTAAGCCCAATTAAAATGAATTAAATACGTTCTGGTTGTATTTTTGTTATATTTTATATTTTATAAAATTTGAAACACTTATCATAATTTTATTATGCCACCTACTGAGTAAGTAGAAACTCCCTACTCACCGGTGAGTAGGCAAATATTGTCCTATGTAAAAAGGGATAATGCAATAGGAAAAAAGAAGGGAGTGGCTTCCCTAAAAATAACTAAAAAAAGAGATTGTACAAACTATACAAGAAGCAAATAGGGATAAAAAAAATAAAAAATAAAAAATAAAAATGAAAAAGAGGCCGTGCAACCCATAGGCAAGAAAACAGACAGAACCGTTAACAAACAATTTAGGGATAACTTCAAAGTCCAAACTGAAGCATGCAAGAGAGCAAGAGAAAGGATTCGGTTAATTATTATTTTGGCTTGAATATGAAAGTGAGCGAATTAAAACAATTTGAGTAATGCTACGTTGATTTTTCTTTTCTTTTTTTATTTTTTAATATATTTTTTTGGAGCGATTTCAATAAATAACAAGAATTTTTAGTCAATAATATAAAGTCTTTCTTCTCGGAATTTCCATGCTTTTTCTAACATGTTTTAAAGTTTGACTTGCCAATGATCCAATGGAACCACATACACCATACACATGACTAGCAAATATGAATAATGAAGGTGTGAATAAGTGATTCGAAAATGAGTATGGCAGTTATTATGATTACCTTAATAGAGAGAGTTGTTGTCACATCAAGTCTATTCTATAGACGAGCAAAAACATTTTTTTTATATATCATTTTCCTTCAAAATATATTGTTGACAAAATTTTATGCATTAGTTTTGTCAATAAAGTGAATAAAGCATGTTTATTAATTAATTTGGCATAATAATAATAGTATACGATTTGATGATCATGACTTGGACAAGCTCTTTACAATCGTCCTTGCATCAATAGAGAAGTCACCAATGAGAGTATTCATCTGCTTTAAGGCTTTTATGCCGTGTTCGTCGCAGGTTTCAGAAGCAATAGAAGCATCTTCAGTGTATCTCCCCGCGTCTTCATATCTCCCTTGATCAAAATTTGACAGACCTTTATCGGTTATGCCAAACTCAACTTGGTCATAACTATCTCTACAGTCCTCCAGGTCTTGCTTGTAACCAGGGTCTGTTGCGGTACGAAGCAGTTGGTTGGCGTATAATGAAATGTCATGGCACTTTGCTGCTGTGATTTGCATGGCAATCCTCGCTAGGCTGGTTTTGTTACTGGCGGTGATGCTTTGAGGGTCTGATGATAAAACTGAAACACAAACTTCAGATTCTTCGGTGGTTTTGCAAATGGCTCTTATTAGAGACACGTCAGCTGAGACGAATGATTGACTGAAAAAAAAAGAGAAACCAGGAGAGAGATACAACTCTCATGACTAGCCATTTCTTCTCTTCTTTATTTTCTTTTCAATCAAGACCGAGAAGGGAAGATGAGTACGTACTATTTTGACAATCATACATGTATTTATAGCCCTACCTTTCCATATTAATTGTCGTTTTTATATTATTATATATTTTTTAAAAAAGTTATAATAATAAAAGATATGGTGTGGACAGCCCTACCTTTCCATACTAATTATATATTTTCTTAAAAAGTTATAATAAATATGGTGTGGACTACCATATTATAATGTTATAATAATAATATAGCCCTACCTTTCCATATTAGTTGTCGGATTAGTCTTTCCTTTTTGAAATGTTATAAATTAGTTCTTACATTTAAAAAATTAAAGTAAAATAAATGTTATATTTTCTTAGTTATCATTTCTACAAAAATCTTGCAACTGAGTAATCAGTATATTTAAACCTAAAAGAACAATTTAATAATTTTAAAACGTTTACAGGCACATACATACAATTAATAGTGTGTACGTTTTAAAATTATTAAATTATTCTTTTAAGTTTAAATATACTCATTACTCAGTTGGAGATTTTTGAAAAAATGATAATTATGAAAATATAACATTTATTTTACTTTAATTTTTTAATGTAAGAGCTAATTTATAACGAGCAAGTGTTGGGTATCCCAGGGATAGATCTGACGTAGTGTCCCCAGATTGCTTATAAACCCTTCTATTCTGGATAATATTTAATTTGTACCTCAAAACTTTCGGCTAAATATGAAAATACCCTTAAATTATAATTTTCTTTCAAGAATGGTGCCATGGAAGGAAAGAGATCGAGTACACCTGCTGCATTGACTGCATAATCTAGTAACAAGCTCTCTTCTTAACTAGCCTGAGGATCTTCCTTTTGTAGTTTTTAATTCTTGTTTGTTCGACTGTTTAGGAAGCTCTCAGGTCAAGAGGCCTGAAGGATTATACAACCTGCCTAGTTGTTGATATTAGTCCATTTGATCACCCAGTTTTGCCCCCAACACCTAGGAAGAAACCACCTCTGTTCAGTTCAATTATGTTTGGGAAGAGATCTCATAATGCTATGAACAAAGCAACAAAGCTTTCTGCTTGCAGAAATGTATGCATTCACAACTTACCTTAGTATAGTGCAGCAGACACTATCAAACATTACAAGTGTGAAGAATTCATATAGTTCAATGAAATTTTTTTGCCTCAATTGTTTGATTACTGGTCTGTTTTTTTTTTTTTTTTTTTGGTTAGGTTTTGGTTACTGGTCATCTTAGGTACTATTGTGTGCATTGTTTGCTGTTCACTTGTATTTGTGCCAGTTTTGGATATCTTTTGGCAACTAAGTTCCGTTGATGAAAAAATTGTTTGTGTAAACAATAATTTTAGTTTCCATGTCTTTAAACCTTTAAGGTACTTCCGAAATTGTGATAGTAATTCAATCAGAATTAGTAGCTGTGAATGTTCTCATTTTCTCCCATCTTTTAATTTAGTGTTTTCACATAGCTAGAACTAGTCATCACATGTTATTGTCAGCTAAAAGTGACTTTGCCAGTTGATAGACTCGACTCAATGAAATAGTTTCCCAACTATATGGAATCAGTTACATCAATCCTGTTTCGTCAAAGTTTATATATATATATATATATATATATATATATATATATATATATTAACGTTCTCCATATGATAAACTAACTGCAAGGGGGATCCATGGTTGAATAGGGAGTCACGATATTATATTGTCATTTCTAGGTTAACTTGGATTACATTTTTTCTCTCGTGTCACTGGAAAATCATTAAAAGACTGAAATTTTGAAGGGATGATTGCACAACCTAGTTTCGTGATATTACCACACTAACTAGTTGTAATCATATTATGTATGTCATTTTAAGCGTAAATTAGATAAATTTTTTCTTTCTTTAATTTTTTCGGTATGTGTGTGCTTGGGAAACCTTAGTATATAAAACTCTTCAAAGGACGATGTCATAGCACTAGTTTTGTGATATATATATACACACACACACACACACATATATAAGAAGTAATGTTTCATTAAGGGACTCAAGAGGGGAGCGCTCCCAAGGAGGAATAGATAAGGCCAAGAGGGCCAATTATCCTCTCAAGCTATCTACAAAATCAACAAATTCCTCAAAAGATTTACAAATTCGTCCATTAATCCAAAAGAAAAAGGAACACAATATGGTGTATACTCAGCCTTATTAATGGAGCAGAATCATTTATACTCTGCCTTTTTAATTCATCTTGGATTCATTTAGATAATGACCTTTGATGTCAATGGGGGTACCAGGAATTGGTTCTTAAAATAGACAGTTTGTGATGGACTGATGCTGTTATGTAGCCTTTGTTGATAAGGAGATAGTTGGATGATAAGGATATAGTTGAATGATACATAAAGTAGTCCCTCATATAGATAAAATTTCAAGACTAAGCTCCTACTCTTATAACATCTTCCATGATGATATCTCAACGATCCTCAAAAACTGGTGAAACCTCAAGAGTAGGAGCTTAGTCTTGAAATTTTATCTATAGAGGAAAGACATCAATACATCTCTATACGGCAGATGCCTTTCTTGATCTCTTCCACGGCAAATGTCTATAAACGGCATCAGATTTCTCTCTGGATGATACGTTTCTACTAAATTCAACTGATCCAGGCCTACCGGTAAAGATGACAAAAATTCTATCCTCTTGTCAGTACAACGAAGATTATATTTGTCAATGGAGCAGAATCATTTATACTCAGCCTTATTAATTCATCTTGGATTCATTAAAGATTATGTGTTTGAAGATATTGTATCAATGTCATCTGTATTCTGAGAGCAGTGGCTCGAAACCTAAAGACAATGAAAATTCAAAATGTTTTTATTTATTTAGTCACAGAAATCAATTGTCAAATTCTTATATTGAATACATTTTTATCAAATGACAAATACTTGTATTGAATGCAGTTGTATTCCAATCCTCTGGGTTGGGGAATTTTATTTCAAAAATGTTTTGACTATTCCTTGTGAAAATAATGGGGACGTTCCCTCCATTATCAGTTAGTAGTTCTTTATTAGAGATGAAACTCGCGCACAATTGCTATAGAAAATTGAGAAATTCTTTCAGCTGTTATTATTATTATTATGTCAAGATTTGATTGGCCCTTTAAGTACACATTTGCTTCCAATTGTCCTGTTCTCATATTGCCTTGGATTTGTAATTATTTGTTATGCCAATTAAAATCAACTTTGTGATAAGTTTTGAATTCTGTAGCCCAATGAGAAAATTTTACATTTGAGGTATTGTTGGACGGAAATGACTCTTAATTCTCTAATTTTAACTTGTATCTCCAAATTTACAATTGATTTTGTCCATTATTTGTTGTAAAAACAGAGGCAATAGGAAAAGGTGAAAGAGAGGGGTACGTAGAAATATCTTCTTAAACATCAAACAACCTTTTAGTAAGACAAGCCAAAGTTAAATGGGATAATAATGTCTTTTTACAAGTAAAAAGTGGTTTTACACAACTGAAAATTAATTTTTAGAATGTTAGTGAAAAATACACCAAAAATTTGTAATGTGAGTGATAATAATTTTCAAAAAGTTTTTTAATGTGATAATTGACCAAACTTAAAAAGTATCGATAAAATTAATTCAATTTATTAACAACCATCATAGTTATTTATTGAAAAAAAAAAAAGAAGAAGTCAAGTTTAGAAATATGGGGGGTTAAAAGTCTCTTTCAGTTTAGTGCGACCCAATAAGTTGTTAGTCTATTCATTCTTCTTCCCTGCTATAATTCCTGACTCTTTATCTTCGTTTGTGCTCACTCTGCTAGCTGTATCACCCTATTCTCAATCCTATGACTAGCAAATAGTGGGCCACATGAGTCAAAACTATTTAAGCATTACCCAATTTTGGGTAAAGTGTCAAAAAAAACCCTCTAAATTATTGACTATTTGCAACAAATTTCTTTAACTAAAAAAAAAAAAAAAAAAAAAAAAAACTATGAATTTGGTGTAATTAAAGACAACCCAGCAAGAGACTTGATCGAAAAAATGAAAAGACAAAAGTACCCTGACAAAACAGAGGAGCCGCAGTGGGTCTGAAAAAAAAAATAATAATAAGAAAAGAAAAATCCAAAATTTTTAGAATTAAACCCACAAATTTACCCAAAATGAAATGAATAACTGCCTCTAGACTTTGTGGTCCGTATTTGAGTTTTTGCAATTTTTGTTTTTCATTTTTCAATGCATATGTGTCCTTTTAATTGGGACGTAGCCACGTCACTTAAACAATAATTCAAAATACGAATATTAAATTGCATTCACGATGCTAATTCTTTTTGAAAAGTTAAAACTAATTACAAAACTATAACATTTATTTTGTTTTGACTTTTCAATTATATTAATTTGGAAAATACAAACAAAAATGATGGACTAATAAGGATGTAACACTTGGTACCTTAATCTCATTAAGAAATAACAAATATTTACAGCTAATTTAGTTATAATTTTTACTGCTAATTTACTTTTAAACTCTCTTTGTACCACACATTAAGTGTTCCATCCTTAACATTATAACTTTTAAACATCTTTAGTATTATACTCTCTTTGTACCACATTTAATTTTTGGGGTTAGCTGGACCCTTGTTTCGAGGTAGGAAAAAAAAACGAAAAAAAGGAAAGAAAGAGAAAACAAATAAGGAAGAAAATCAGAGTAGTAATATGGAAATTACATATTTGTTTTAAAGCAGAAATTTTTTTCTTATTTGTTTTAAAGCAGTAAACCATCACTTCACTTCCACCACCTTCTCTACCATCGCTCCCTTCCATCACTCCCAACTCTGCTGTTGCCTTCCACCACCTCCGTCACTGTCGCCACCGCTTTCCACCACCAACATGGCCGGTAGTTTACTTTGTCTCATTTTGTTTCTTGCCATTCCCATTTCCATTTCAGGGTATAAAACCACATATGTGGTGTCAAAGGATGGGAGTGGAGACTATCGCAGCATCTCAAAAGCCGTTTCTGCAATACCTAATTCAGCTTCGGCCACATACATCATTCACATCAAGCGGGGAATTTACAACGAAGCAGTAGATGTGGGTATGTATAAGAACAGTGTCGTGTTCTTGGGAGATGGAATTGACCACACCATAATACAGTTCAGTAAGAGTACTTCCACTGGTATTGGGACAGACGAATCGGCCACTGTCAGTATGTGATCACTATCCCATCTCTCTTCCTTTATAAATGCGTGCGCCATTGATCCACGAATCTGATATTAAACTGATAAGAACATATACTACACTATTTTTTTTTTTTCGTATTTTATTTTTGGGTAACTCTGGTATCCGGAAATGCACGAATCCTTAGGGACCCTCAACAAGCTGAGACTAGTCACCAAGAACTATCGGGGACTCGAACCCCAAACCTAAGGCTTATGAAGCACCTCATGACGTGTGTATATTGTGTACATGCAGATATAGAAGCAAGACGTGTGTCTATTAATGTGTACATGCAGATATAGAAGCACAACATTTTGTTGCAAAAGACATCAGCTTTGTGAATTCTGCCGGAGTCAATGCCGGACAGGCAGTTGCTGTGAGAAGTGTAGGCTTAAATCATGCATTCTATAGGTGTAGTTTCAAAGGATACCAGGACACTTTGTTTATGATTTTCGGCAGGAAAGTTTTCTACAAATGCAACATCTTTGGAACCCTAGACTTCATCTTTGGTGACGCAGGCATCATGTTCCAGAATTGCAACATATACGGGAGAAATCCAGAGAATGAAGGATTGCCCATTATTGTTACAGTTGAATCAAGGGGTATAGCGAACAATGAATTTTCGACATGCACTCTGTGCACTTATCGTCGTTCTGAAGCAGAATCTTTAATGTATACTGTAATTAGATATGGGTCCCACTCAATTGACACTTAGCTTGATTCAGTTAGAGAAATAGGTTATTTGTTTTGCTATTTCTTGAATAATTTTAAGCCTTGATTCCCTTAATGTCATGTGCTGAACATTTGGTTCCTTGTTGATTTAATTTTGTTTCAATTCGTCATCCTCCATCACAAATATAAGCTTCTTCTTGTTGCTGAATTTCTTTTCTTTTTTTTCCTGAATGGGATTTTTGTTTTATATATAAATCAGAATAGTACAATTACAAACATGGAGGACATCCTCCGGTACAAAGCAAGTAATGGACTATGTCATTTTCAAACCAGCAAAGGAAACCCGAGCTAGACTAGAGTGAACCAGAAGAAACAAAAACAAAACAAACCAGAACTAAAAAATCCTGCTCTAAAAATTTTTGATCTTGAAGTCCATTAAAGCTTGCATCTCTGCAACAATCTCTCTCAAACCAGAAACATCCACAGCATTGAAAATATCTGAGAAAAACTTCAGCAACAGAGTAATTCAAAGGCCTGCTCAAACATCAATCTTGAAATCCGATGAGACCAGCCCATTGTTATTAACCAAACTCCAATTCCAATTGAAACCAGAACTTTCCAGCTCTTCTCTCCTCTGCATCCAGACTCTTGCTTAGATTTTTTTCAAGCTCCATCTGTTCAGGTAAACACAAATCTGTATTTTTCTGTAGCAAGTTTTTGCTTATGGATTTTGTTTTTTGGATTAGTTTGGTTGTAGATTTGATTATGGATTTTGTTGGTTGGGTGCTTTTTGTTGTGAATTTGATTTTTAATTTAGGGATTTGTGGTTTTTAGTTTACTGATTTGGGTTTTTGATCAGTTTAGGGTTTAGAGATTTGTGGTCTTTAGAATACTGAACCTTCTTTTTCTTTGTAGAAAGTGTTGGTACATCTTCTTCTTCAGTGCAATCAAAATTTACAGAATTTAAAAGCCCAATTTAACAAATATCACAAAATAAGTCCAAAATTTCTCCTATTCCCTGCTCTATCCTCGTATCTAATAGGCTGTATCCATCCGAATGTTGGTGGACTTCTCTTTCTCTATCCAACCGAATGTTAATGGGCTTAAATTAATGGAGATTTTAAATACAGCATTGTGCAAATTTTGTATGAAACGAGGTAAAGAATGATGGAACTGCTTTCAGAGACTGAAACCAAAACCTGCAAGTGAAATAACAAACCATGCCAGTCAGTACATTCCCAGATAGCTAATGCTGCATAATGAACCTAATCGAGTGAAGAAATCATATAAACATGGCTATGCATAAGTAATAGTTTTATACGCTTTAAAGCAACCAACCCATTCATGGTCATAATACCTTGTTAAGTGACTGTAAGAAAAGTTTCTCATCAAAACACCAACTGCTCATGCGCTTGAGGGGAGCTAAAAACCAAAAACAAGTACCAACGATCAGTAAGAACAAAATCTAAATAAATTATCCTCCATTTAAAAATAACTGCTCAAGACCTATCCGCATGCAACACTGCATCAAGTCTTGTAGTAGATGAAATTTTCAAAAAACAAGAAAATAAAAAATCAAAAAAATTCTCATAAAGTTGAACAGAAGAATTTGAATATTGAATTACACAAATCTCGGGCTCACTAGTCGAAGGGAATCCAGAGGTGTGACTTGTGCAAATCTCAAAGTTTTGGACAATTTTACTCATATTGAGTTGGAAGAGCTGAATCCCAAGGCCAGAGGTTGGAGCAAGTTAAATTATTAGTTAACCATCTGTCCAAAATGTTAAAAAGAATATAACAAGAAAGAAAAACCTCAGATGAAAAATGAATTAGTTGAAGAAAACAACAAAAATCCCAAAGGGTACTCGTGGCAAATTGTGCCTTGACCATGCGTTTGGATTTAAAGTAGTTGATAATACACACTTCATAAAGGGTACTAGATATAACTGTAACATTAGATATTAATCAGGCTTAGTTAGCTTAGAAAGTTTCACATGATATTATCCTAGATAGAATCCAGTAAATATAATATCCAAGAGTGCAACCCCATTAATGTGTCCCAGCAGGCAGGGGTAGAAAGGATAGTAATTATAATTACGTTAATAGAGAGAGTTTTTGTCACA
Organism: Cornus florida; assembly: GCF_030987335.1. Taxonomy (NCBI): domain Eukaryota; kingdom Viridiplantae; phylum Streptophyta; class Magnoliopsida; order Cornales; family Cornaceae; genus Cornus; species Cornus florida. Next base: position 31,696,477 of record NW_026775572.1, read on the forward strand.
TCAAGTCTATTCTATAGACGAGCAAAAACATTTTTTTTATATATCATTTTCCTTCAAAATATATTGTTGACAAAATTTTAGGAGTAAAAGCAAACACATTAGTTTTGTCAATAAAGTGAATAAAGCATGTTTATTAATTAATTTGGCATAATAATAATAGTATACGATTTGATGATCATGACTTGGACAAGCTCTTTACAATCGTCCTTGCATCAATAGAGAAGTCACCAATGAGAGTATTCATCTGCTTTAAGGCTTTTATGCCGTGTTCGTCGCAGGTTTCAGAAGCAATAGAAGCATCTTCAGTGTATCTCCCCGCGTCTTCATATCTCCCTTGATCAAAATTTGACAAACCTTCATCGGTTATGCCAAACTCAACATGGTCATAACTATCTCTACAATCCTCCAGGTCTTGCTTGTAACCAGGGTCTGTTGCGGTACGAAGCAGTTGGTTGGCGTATAATGAAATGTCATGGCACTTTGCTGCTGTGATTTGCATGGCAATCCTCGCTAGGCTGGTTTTGTTACTGGCGGTGATGCTTCGAGGGTCTGATGATAAAACTGAAACACAAACTTCAGATTCTTCGGTGGTTTTGCAAACGGCTCTTATTAGAGACACGTCAGCTGAGACGAATGATTGACTGAAAAGAAAAAGAGAAACCAGGAGAGAGATACAACTCTCATGACTAGCCATTTCTTCTCTTCTTTATTTTCTTTTCAATCAAGACCGAGAAGGGAAGATGAGTACGTACTATTTTGACAATCATACATGTATTTATAGCCCTACCTTTCCATATTAATTGTCGTTTTTATATTATTATATATTTTTTAAAAAAGTTATAATAATAAAAGATATGGTGTGGACAGCCCTACCTTTCCATACTAATTATATATTTTCTTAAAAAGTTATAATAAATATGGTGTGGACTACCATATTATAATGTTATAATAATAATATAGCCCTACCTTTCCATATTAGTTGTCGGATTAGTCTTTCCTTTTTGAAATGTTATAAATTAGTTCTTACATTTAAAAAATTAAAGTAAAATAAATGTTATATTTTCTTAGTTATCATTTCTACAAAAATCTTGCAACTGAGTAATGAGTATATTTAAACCTAAAAGAACAATTTAATAATTTTAAAACGTTTACAGGCACATACATACAATTAATAGTGTGTAGGTTTTAAAATTATTAAATTATTCTTTTAAGTTTAAATATACTCATTACTCAGTTGGAGATTTTTGAAAAAATGATAATTATGAAAATATAACATTTATTTTACTTTAATTTTTTAATGTAAGAGCTAATTTATAACGAGCAAGTGTTGGGTATCCCAGGGATAGATCTGACGTAGTGTCCCCAGATTGCTTATAAACCCTTCTATTCTGGATAATATTTAATTTGTACCTCAAAACTTTCGGCTAAATATGAAAATACCCTTAAATTAAAATTTTCTTTCAAGAATGGTGCCATGGAAGGAAAGAGATCGAGTACACCTGCTGCATTGACTGCATAATCTAGTAACAAGCTCTCTTCTTAACCAGCTTGAGGATCTGACTTTTGTAGTTTTTAATTCTTGTTTGTTCGACTGTTTAGGAAGCTCTCAGGTCAAGAGGCCTGAAGGATGATACAACCTTCCTAGTTGTTGATATTAGTCCATTTGATCACCCAGTTTTGCCCCCAACACCTAGGAAGAAACCACATCTGTTCAGTTCAATTATGTTTGGGAAGAGATCTCATAATGCTATGAACAAAGCAACAAAGCTTTCTGCTTGCAGAAATGTATGCATTCACAACTTACCTTAGTATAGTACAGCAGACACTATCAAACATTACAAGTGTGAAGAATTCATATAGTTCAATGAATTTTTTTTGCCTCAATTGTTTGATTACTGGTCTCTTTTTTTTTTTTTTTTTTTTTTTTTTTTTTTTTTTGGTTATGTTTTGGTTACTGGTCATCTTAGGTACTATTGTGTGCATTGTTTGCTGTTCACTTGTATTTGTGCCAGTTTTGGATATCTTTTGGCAACTAAGTTCCGTTGATGAAAAAATTGTTTGTGTAAACAATAATTTTAGTTTCCATGTCTTTAAAGCTTTAAGGTACTTCCGAAATTGTGATAGTAATTCAATCAGAATTAGTAGCTGTGAATGTTCTCATTTTCTCCCATCTTTTAATTTAGTGTTTTCACATAGCTAGAATTAGTCATCACATGTTATTGTCAGCTAAAAGTGACTTTGCCAGTTGATAGACTCGACTCAATGAAATAGTTTCCCAACTATATGGAATCAGTTACATCAATCCTGTTTCATCAAAGTTTATATATATATATATATATATATATATATATATATATATATATATATATATATATTAACGTTCTCCATGATTTAGTACACTAGGGCCATATGATAAACTAACTGCAAGGGGGATCCATGGTTGAATAGGGAGTCACGATATTATATTGTCATTTCGAGGTTAACTTGGATTACATTTTTTCTCTCGTGTCACTAGAAAATCATTAAAAGACTGAAATTTTGAAGGGATGATTGCACAACCTAGTTTCGTGAGATTACCACACTAACTAGTTGTAATCATATTATGTATGTCATTTTAAGCATAAATTAGATAAATTTTTTCTTTCTTTAATTTTTTCGGTATGTGTGTGCTTGGGAAACCTTAGTATATAAAACTCTTCAATGGACGATGTCATAGCACTAGTTTTGTGATATATATACACACACACACACACACACATATATAAGAAGTAATGTTTCATTAAGGGACTCAAGAGGGGAGCATTCCCAAGGAGGAATAAATAAGGCCAAGAGGGCCAATTATCCTCTCAAGCTATCTACAAAATCCACAAATTCCTCAGAAGATTTACAAATTCGTCCATTAATCCAAAAGAAAAAGGAACACAATATGGTGAATACTCAGCCTTATTAATGGAGCAGAATCATTTATACTCAGCCTTATTAATTCATTTTGGATTCATTTAGATAATGACCTTTGATGTCAATGGGGGTACCAGGAATTGGTTCTTAAAATAGACAGTTTGTGATGGACTGATGCTGTTATGTAGCCTTTGTTGATAAGGAGATAGTTGGATGATAAGGATATAGTTGAATGATACAAAAAGTAGTCCCTCATATAGATAAAATTTCAAGACTAAGCTCCTACTCTTATAACATCTTCCATGATGATATCTCAACGATCCTCAAAAACTGGTGAAACCTCAAGAGTAGGAGCTTAGTCTTGAAATTTTATCTATAGAGGAAAGACATCAATACATCTCTATACGGCAGATGCCTTTCTTGATCTCTTCCACGGCAAATGTCTATAAACGGCATCAGATTTCTCTCTGGATGACACGTTTCTACTAAATTCAACTGATCCAGGCCTACCGGTAAAGATGACAAAAATTCTATCCTCTTGTCAGTACAACGTAGATTATATTTGTCAATGGAGCAGAATCATTTATACTCAGCCTTATTAATTCATCTTGGATTCATTAAAGATAATGACCTTTGATGTCAATGGGGATACCAGGAATCGGTTCTTAAAATAGACAGTTTGCGATGGACTGATGCTGTTATGTAGCCTTTGTTGACAAGGAGATAGTTGAATGATACAAAAAGTAGTCCCTCATCTTAACTATGTGGGGGTAATTAAAAAGGTTTAATATTTTTTGGATTTGGGGAAGCTTTGAAAGTTTTTATGTTCATCACACTGATGAAAGATGCAGCACGTAGAATTGTGTTTGAAGATGTTGTATCAATGTCATCTGTATTCTGAGAGCAGTGGGTCGAAACCTAAAGACAATGAAAATTCAAAATGTTTTTATTTATTTAGCCACAGAAATCAATTGTCAAATTCTTATATTGAATTATCAAATGACAAATACTTGTATTGAATGCAGTTGTATTCCAATCCTCTGGGTTGGGGAATTTTATTTCAAAAATGTTTTGACTATTCCTTGTGAAAATAATGGGGACGTTCCCTCCATTATCAGTTAGTAGTTCTTTATTAGAGATGAAACTCGCGCACAATTGCTATAGAAAATTGAGAAATTCTTTCAGCTGTTATTATTATTATTATGTCAGGATTTGATTGGCCCTTTAAGTGCACATTTGCTTCCAATTGTCCTGTTCTCATATTGCCTTGGATTTGTAATTATTTGTTATGCCAATTAAAATCGACTTTGTGATAAGTTGACCTAGATGATGCAACTCTGTAGCCAATTGAGAAAATGAACTTTTGAATTCTCTGTCTCTCTCTCTCTTTTCTTTTGCTGTTGCCCCAAGCTTCACTTCATACTTTGTAAAACTGCAGGCTGGGTAAGGATATTCCTTTGAACTCAAACACTGGGATTTTCAGATGCGCAGTTTGCCAAGTGGATCAACCACCAAGTGATGGTTTATCTGTTAACTCTGGGCCCTTTTTCTCACCTGCATCAAATCCATGGGAAGGCCCCTTCCTGTGCACAACCTGCCGTAAAAAGAAAGATGCTATGGAAGGAAAGAGATCGAATACACCAGCTGCATTGACTGCATAATCTGGTAACATGGTAAATATTACTATATTTTTTTCTGGCAGTGTGAGCATGCTGGTTTTGTTTGCGGTGGTTCTTGTTCAGGTGTGTGTAAGAAATGAAGTAGGGATATGGAGAGTTGTAGGTGTTTTGGATATTGGTGCAAGTTTTTGTTAATTCTGGTTTATGCTCGGCTGTTGGACTGACTGACAAAGAACGGACATGTTGTCTGATACATATGATTGTGGTAGTTTAATTCCTAACAGCTTGAATATGTAAGTAGAAATGTTGATTGAAAAATGATGGGTTTGCAGTATTATCTTTCTATATTTAGTTCAAGATTGCTGCTGCTGATGCTTGCATTTGGTTTGTTTATCCTTATTTTCTCCCTCCCTAAATTGTTAGAAAAGCAAGTAAATTGAACAGGCATATGATGTTCACAAGTTTTAACTTATTAATTAAGTAGGACTGACATGGTTTGTCATGTTTTTGTATAGTGTATTTTAATAATTGTTGTATTATTTTCTGTTGTATACGAAGTAAAATAATTAAGCATTGTAATCATACTACATGACGCTTTTTCTTGGTGGATTTATATTATATGATCGTACTGAATATCTAAGGATCTTTCATTTTGCCATGTTATCATCATCTTCTTGTTGAACTTGGTTTAGCAATCGGTACCGTTTGTATACCTAATAACCTTCTTTCCTTTGTACCTATATTCAACTTTATTATTATTATTTTTTTCTTTCCTGGATATATATAGCTACACTTCATTCTTTACTCTAATTTTTTTTTGGGTTCAATTGTCTTGTATATATATATGTTCATTTTTTTATTGGGTTTTATGTAATTTAATTGAAATATTATTATGAGATTGAGTTTTAATTAAAGTAATATTATAAAATTTGAGTTTTAGTTAATATGTAAAATTTTCTAATCTATTCACTATATGGTTAGGTATTATATATAAATATATGTGTGTTTGTGTGAACAAAGAAAAGTAAAGAATTGAGAAAAAGAAAATTGAGAAAAACAGTGAGAAACCATTGTCGATGAGCATAAATAAAATGTATAAGTACAATAGAATTAATTACAACTTTTATAATTAAATTTTCAACCAATTAAAGGTGGAACCGTGTCACTTATGTGACTGTGAATGATACTCTCTTTGGTGGTTAAATTAGAAAGAAAAAAAAATAATAATAATAAATGTGATTAAATTAATAAGTTGATTAATCATGTTTATTGGTAATTGAAAGAGTTTTAGAATTAATACCGGAGATTCGGCTTATAACTTCGCATTAAATCTGAATTCTTTTACATGTGTTCTTTCTACTAGGGCCACGTGTATAAGTTGTTTATGTGTATGTTTGGATTCACCAGTGTTCCAAGGATGATATGGAGTAAATGTTCTACCGAACTGGTTTCGATAAACCCATCTCATTTCAACAGGCCTGTACCAGTGGCGTAGCAAGGAAGAATTTCCTTCTATGGGGCAATCTTCAATGGCAATAATATATATATATATATATATATATATATATATATATATATATAATTTGAATCAAAACAATATATATAAAAATTATAATATTGATTCATTATATTTCTATTTAGTACATTTCTAACAATTTTTTCAGAATATTTAATGCTGTTTCAAAATTGAGTTCACTCAATTAAATATACTTAAAAAAAATCTCATTCAATGAATCAAGAATAAAATATGAAAAAAAAAAAAAAAATATTTCCATATAAAATTTAAAAACATTAAAAGTTAAGTTGGGGCAGTTGCCCCCACTTGTCCCTCTATGACTACGCCAAACAACGTAGGTTTCACAAGTTTTTGGGAATCCTCTTCTGTTCCAAATTTTAATAAACCTACTAATATATAAACATTACAAAAAGAAAATGTTAAAGTATATAATTTGCATCCATTTTAAAATTATATACTTACAAAATTTTGAAATTCCCCTCAACATTTTTCGTTAAAGGTTGCTCCCTCTCACTCTCACAGAAAAGTTCTGATTCTGTTCCTGGTATATGCAACAAAGTAGGATTTTTTTGGGACCTTTTTTTTTTTTTTTTTTTTTGTGGGACTTTGGCTTATTTAAAATTGTGAGATTTAATAATATTAATTCATATTATAATTTAGAAAGAACTCAATATCTTAAATTTTTATAATTTTGTTTCTTAAAAAAAAAAGTCAATTATTCTAATTTTTTTACTTTAAAGGAAGCGTGTTAAAATTGGGTTATTTTCTATAATACTATAAATCATTTAATTTTACAGAAGAAAAAAAACCGTATATCCGTGTAAAATTTTCGAGTGGGATTAATGTTATACCCACTCAAGTCCCAAATCACTTTGTTTATGGAAATACTTACTTACGACATGTTTGGTATGCATTTTGTTAGTCAATTGATTTTGTCCATTATTTGATGTAAAAACAGAGGCGGTAGGAAAAGGTGAAAGAGAGGGGTACGTAGAAATGTCTTCTTAAACATCAAACAACCTTTTAGTAAGACAAACCAAAGTTAAATGGGATAATAATGTCTTTTTACAAGTAAAAATTGGTTTTACACAACTGAAAATTAATTTTTAGAATGTGAGTGAAAAATACACCAAAAATTTGTAATGTGAGTGATAATAATTTTCAAAAAGTTTTTTAATGTGATAATTGACCAAACTTAAAAAGTATAGATAAAATTAATTCAATTTATTAACAACCATCATAGTTATTTATTGAAAAAAAAAAAAATCAAGTTTATATTGGTGGCCTCCAAAACATAATGGACATACATCAATTTGTTTGCATAAAAATTGAACACCATGCGGTCCATGTCCAAATATAGATTTACACAGTGGCTTGGCATGTAGCGAAACATATATTAGAGTGAAATATGGGGGGTTAAAAGTCTCTTTCAGTTTAGTGCGACCCAATAAGTTGTTAGTCTATTCATTCTTCTTCCCTGCTATAAGTCCTGTGTCACACCCCAAATTTTAATACAAGAACTACTTGTCCTGCATAAAAAAAATCTAAGGTATAACTTCCATCAATTATCAACATACATCCTCCATAATAGAACTACAATGAATCCCGTCATTCAACTTAACAAACATGAGAGTCTGACAAATTTTATACAAATCCATAAATAGAGGTGCAATTCCCTCTAGTAGAACAAAACATCTATGACCACTGAATCAACTCAATAAAGTTTCATAAAACATTAACTTTATTACAATAATCAAAATAAAGGAAAAACCGAGCTAAAATAAATCAATGCGCAACGAGCTAAAATCCGTTCCCATCATGTAATCCCATCACGTTCCTACTCAACGTGTACCTGAAATGTGATAATGGGGTGAGCTCACAAGCTCAGCAATAAATGCTAAACACAATCATCGTTCAGCAAATTAACCTTACCTTATATTCCTCTATATATAAGCAACTCAAATAAGTTCATTATTCAAATGTGTATAACCCAGTTAGTTATAAACTTAATAAATAACCATCTTTTATTTTTTTATAAATCGGCATATCTCACATAAGCCCCGGGCTCCCGTCCAATAAAATGGTGTGAATCGTATAGTCCCTGACTACCAAAAACACACGTGTGGCTGGATTGTACGTCTACTCCCCAGATGATCCCTGATCACGTCCACACAATAAGGGCTCATTAGACCCATGGCCATAACAAAAGGGTAGTGCACTCCCAAATAGGTAAGTCCCTGACCATACTCAAAAGTCATCATAGAGTCAGTCCCTGACTGCCCTCCGACTAATCCAAACTCATCATTATTATTTATGGTGATTTATGAAATACATTATTAATTAATAATTTAAAATCAATAAGTAATACACCCAAACACGCTTTTAATTTAAAAACAGAACCCTATAGACCCAACTAGTGAGAGTACAAAATTCTGGACATAGCCTAATATTAGATATGAAACACGCTTTTAATTTAAAAACAGAATCCTATAGACCCAACTAGTGAGAGTACAAAATTCTGGACATAGCCTAATATTAGATATGACTCCCTACAAAATTTCAGAAGCTAAGTCTTAATAATATTTCCGTACTCTCCATCTTAGTGCTGAAAATAATACTTTTTCGGGTTTTAATTTCGTAAAACTACCAAAATGTCATTTAAAAATCTGGATTTCAGCAAAACTAAGTCCATTATACTTAAAACTAATATTCTGGAATTTCAATAATATATATTTTTTTTGAATACTAAAAAAAAATACTCTTCTATATTTGTTTTTCAAAATTTAAAATAATTAAATATATTATTCATTTCGGTTGAACCCGGGTATTGCCCCCAACGGACTAGGCTCGGCGAGTAGATTCCAGTGATAACTTTCAATAGTCAAACCGATGTCTCACGGCAACACACTCTCCCTCACTTTCCATTGCCAAGAATGTGCTTCGTAGAGAAGAACCCAAAGTGGGTCTTCACCACCATAATGCATTTGCTTTTCTATCTGTTTTTTTCTTTTCCAACCAATATCTAACGGTTCTACCTTCTATTGACCCCAAAGTCTACTTTTAAGCTTTCTGTAGTCAATAAAGCTTAAGTTTGAAACATCAAATTGAATGCAAGACTTACAACAATAAATTATTTCACTTATTAAAATATTCCACGCTGAACTTTGATTTCTAACTCTCCGTAAATCAAACAATTCGTATAAGTATATTGATATATAATAACACCAAATCAGTTTCCATATATATACACACATATAATATCAAATCAGTCTATTAATCAAGCTTACCATGCATATAGCAAGTATAAAAACATGTGAATTACATTTATTCAATATCTATACACACAAACACACACACATGCGCATCAAGTAAATGTCCTCCATTTAAACTTATATTCAGTGCTATTAGAACATGTGATAAAGTTTCATGCCATTCTATGCCTAATTTACATCAGATCGATATACCCCAATTCATAAAAACATGTTATATTAATTCTTGATTAATCGTAATTAGGCAGAGTTTCGTATATATACAAGTATATAAAGCAAGATTAACTTGCCTGTTAAATATCGTTAAACCTTTCTCTCTAGCCGATCCTTTGGTCACCGTCTCTTTTTCCGGCTACTGCAGATTGCCAACGAAAAATCAGTAACCCGCTTCCTCTCTTTCTCTCTCGGTAATTTCTTTCTTCTTTTTTTTTTTTGAAAAATAATATCCTCGTACTGATACGATGTAAAATATAAAGGATAAATATAACTGTATTCGAGATAACCTAGGACTCTTATTTAAAGTTTTAAATTTAAAAAAAAAAACTCTATTATCTCAACTATCACGTTAAAATACTAAATACTAAATAATAAAAAAAATAATGTACGAAATTTTAGGGTTTTACATTCTACCCACCTAAAAAGAAATTTCGTCCTCGAAATTTGCATACCTTATTCGAAGAGTTATGGGTACTTTTCCTTTATTTCTGACTCTATCTCCCAAGTAGCCTCTCTCTCGTCCTGATGATTCCACTGCACCTTCACCAAAGGTATCTCTGCCCGCCTCAACTGTTTCACTATACTGTCAACAATGCGAACAGGCATCTCAACATAGGTTGCATTAGGACGAATCTGGACCTCTGTGCAGTCAATGGCCTGAGTTTCATCCCTCAAGCACCTCCTCAACATGGAGACATGGAAAACATCATGAACAGTAGATAGTCTGGGTGGTAAAGCTAATCTATAAGCTACCTCCCCAATCCTTTCTGTGATCTCAAAAGGTCCAATGAATCGAGGAGCTAACTTCCCTTTCTTCTTGCCAAATCTCGTAACCCCCTTCATTGGTGATACTTTCAAGAACACCAAGTCACCCACACTAAACTCCAAAGCATGACGGCGTCGATCTGCATAATTATTCTGTCGACTCTGAGCTGTGTGAAGTCGATCTCGAATGATGGCAACCTTCTCCGTAGTCTCTTGCACCAACTCTGGCCCCAAAAGACTACCATCACCAACCTCAGCCCAACATACAGGTGAACGACAAGGTGTACCATAAAGTGCCTCATATGGTGCCATGCCGATACTAGCCTGATAGCTATTATTATAAGCGAACTCAACCAATGGAATGTGATCCTCCCAACTGCCCCGAAAATCTAGCACACAAGCACGAAGCATATCCTCCAACACCTGAATGACCCTCTCGGACTGGCCATCGGTCTGAGGATGAAAAGCAGTACTCAAACTTAAAGGAGTACCAAAAGCTGCTTGGAAACTACTCCAAAATCGAGATGAAAAACGAGGATCACGATCTGAGACAATAGACACCGGCACTCCATGAAGCTTAACTATGTCTCTAATGTAGATCTTACACAATTCCTTTACAGTATCAGTAGCTCGAATGGGTAGAAAATGAGCTGATTTAGTCAATCGGTCCACTATCACCCATACTGTATCATGGTTATGTATCGACCTCGGTAACCCCACTACAAAATCCATCGTCACATGCTCCCATTTCCACTCAGGCACAGGCAAAGGCTGTAATAGTCCTGCTGGTCTCTGGTGCTCAGCTTTCACTCGCTGACAAGTGAGACATCTAGATACAAACTCTGCCACATCACGTTTCATGCCTTCCCACCAGAACTGCCTCTTAAGATCATGATACATCTTAGTGCCACCTGGGTGCACTGTGTACCTAGAGTGATGTGCCTCCTCTAAAATCTCTCTCTTGAGGTCTGCTAAGTCTGGAACACATAGCCTACCTCAAAATCTCATACCACCATCAGCTCCATACGTCCAGTCAACATTACCTTCATCATTAACAGCCTCAACTGCTTTGGTCTGTAACATGTCATCCTGAGTCTGAGAATGAATGATCCGGCTGATCAAAGTAGGTTGTACAGTCAAACTACAAAGAAAAGCCCCTGTACTCTGAGAACTCGGCATTATAGAAAACTCTGCCAATGCCTCTAACATCATCCACTCCTGAATCATCATAAAGGCAACTAATCCTCTCGGTTTTCGACTCAAGGCATCCGCTACCACATTAGCCTTTCCAGGATGATACTGAAGGGTCATATCAAAATCCTTCATCTTCTCCATCCACCTCCGTTGCCTCATATTCAACTCCTTCTGAGTGTAGAGGTATTTGAGGCTCTTGTGATTAGAGAATAACTCAAATTCCTCGCCATACAAGTAATGCCTCCACACCTTCAATGCAAGAACCACTGCTGCCAATTCCAGATCATGTGTAGGGTAATTCTGCTCATGTGGCTTAAGCTGCCTAGAGGCATACGCTACCACCTTGTCATCTTGCATCAAAACACAGCCAAGACCCTGATGTGATGCATCTGTGTAAATCACAAATCTCTCACCACTAACAGGAATGGTAAGAACTGGTGCCGAAGTCAATCTCATTTTCAACTCCTCAAATGCCTGCTCACAGCGGTGATCCCAAACAAACTTCACATCCTTCCGAGTCAAACGGGTCAATGGTGCAACAATCTTGGAGAAACCTTCAATGAAACGCCTGTAGTATCCTGCCAGTCCTAAGAAGCTACGAATCTCAGTGACAGTAGTAGGCCGTTTCCAACTCATCACAGCCTCCACCTTGGCAGAATCTACTGAAACTCCATCCTTAGAGATTACGTGCCCCAAAAACTGAATCTGCTCTTGCCAAAAGTCACACTTCTCAAACTTAGCATAGAGCTGATGCTCACGCAAAGTCTGAAGTGTAATGCTCAAGTGTCTCTCATGTTCCTCCTTAGTCTTGGAATATATCAGAATGTCATCAACAAATACCACAACAAACTGATCCAAGTAAGGTCGAAACACTCGGTTCATCAAATCCATAAAAGCTGCCGGAGCGTTAGTCAGCCCAAAAGGCATGACTAAAAACTCATAGAGGCCATAACGAGTCCAAAAGGCAGTCTTAGGAATATCCTCACAAGTAATTTATACTTAAACTGGAGCATGGTAAGAGAGCAATAATTCGTATAAGTATATGCTTCTATTCTTACTATCACTTCTCTTAGCCAGGTAATTCTTAACCTAGGCTCTGATACCAAACTGTCACACCCCAAATTTTAATACAAGAACTACTTGTCCTGCATAAAAAAAATCTAAGGTATAACTTCCATCAATTCTCAACATACATCCTCCATAATAGAACTACAATGAATCCCGTCATTCAACTTAACAAACATGAGAGTCTGACAAATTTTATACAAATCCATAAATAGAGGTGTAATTCCCTCTAGTAAAACAAAACATCTATGACCACTGAATCAACTCAATAAAGTTTCATGAAACATTAACTTTATTACAATAATCAGAATAAAGGAAAAATCGAGCTAAAATAAATCAATGCGCAACGAGCTAAAATCCGTTCCCATCATGTAATCCCATCACGTTCCTACTCAACGTGTACCTGAAATGTGATAATGGGGTGAGCTCACAAGCTCAGCAATAAATGCTAAACATAATCATCGTTCAGCAAATTAACCTTACCTTATATTCCTGTATATATAAGCAACTCAAATAAGTTCATTATTCAAATATGTATAACCCAATTAGTTATAAACTTAATAAATAACCATCTTTTATTTTTTTATAAATCGGCATATCTCACATGAGCCCCGGGCTCCCGTCCAATAAAATGGTGTGAATCGTATAGTCCCTGACTACCAAAAACACACGTGTGGCTGGATTGTACGTCTACTCCCCAGATGATCCCTGATCACGTCCACACAATAAGGGCTCATTAGACCCATGGCCATAACAAAAGGGTAGTGCACTCCCAAATAGGTAGGTCCCTGACCATACTCAAAAGTCATCATAGAGTCAGTCCCTGACTGCCCTCCGACTAATCCAAACTCATCATTATTATTTATGGTGATTTATGAAATACATTATTAATTAATAATTTAAAATCAATAAGTAATACACCCAAACACGCTTTTAATTTAAAAACAGAACCCTATAGACCCAACTAGTGAGAGTACAAAATTCTGGACATAGCCTAATATTAGATATGAAACACGCTTTTAATTTAAAAACAGAACCCTATAGACCCAACTAGTGAGAGTACAAAATTCTGGACATAGCCTAATATTAGATATGACTCCCTACAAAATTTCAGAAGCTAAGTCTTAATAATATTTCCGTACTCTCCATCTTAGTGCTGAAAATAATACTTTTTCGGGTTTTAATTTCGTAAAACTACCAAAATGTCATTTAAAAATCTGGATTTCAGCAAAACTAAGTCCATTATACTTAAAACTAATATTCTGGAATTTCAATAATATATATTTTTTTTGAATACTAAAAAAAAATACTCTTCTATATTTGTTTTTCAAAATTTAAAATAATTAAATATATTATTCGTTTCGGTTGAACCCGGGTATTGCCCCCAACGAACTAGGCTCGGCGAGTAGATTCCAGTGATAACTTTCAATAGTCAAACCGATGTCTCACAGCAACACACTCTCCCTCACTTTCCATTGCCAAGAATGTGCTTCGTAGAGAAGAACCCAAAGTGGGTCTTCACCACCATAATGCATTTGCTTTTCTATCTGTTTTTTTTCTTTTCCAACCAATATCTAACGGTTCTACCTTCTATTGACCCCAAAGTCTACTTTTAAGCTTTCTGTAGTCAATAAAGCTTAAGTTTGAAACATCAAATTGAATGCAAGACTTACAACAATAAATTATTTCACTTATTAAAATATTCCACGCTGAACTTTGATTTCTAACTCTCCGTAAATCAAACAATTCGTATAAGTATATTGATATATAATAACACCAAATCAGTTTCCATATATATACACACATATAATATCAAATCAGTCTATTAATCAAGCTTACCATGCATATAGCAAGTATAAAAACATGTGAATTACATTTATTCAATATCTATACACACAAACACACACACATGCGCATCAAGTAAATGTCCTCCATTTAAACTTATATTCAGTGCTATTAGAACATGTGATAAAGTTTCATGCCATTCTATGCCTAATTTACATCAGATCGATATAACCCAATTCATAAAAACATGTTATATTAATTCTTGATTAATCGTAATTAGGCAGAGTTTTGTATATATACAAGTATATAAAGCAAGATTAACTTGCCTGTTAAATATCGTTAAACCTTTCTCTCTAGCCGATCCTTTGGTCACCGTCTCTTTTTCCGGCTACTGCAGATTGCCAACGAAAAATCAGTAACCCGCTTCCTCTCTTTCTCTCTCGGTAATTTCTTTCTTCTTTTTTTTTTTGAAAAATAATATCCTCGTACTGGTACAATGTAAAATATAAAGGATAAATATAACTGTATTCGAGATAACCTAGGACTCTTATTTAAAGTTTTAAATTTAAAAAAAAAAACTCTATTATCTCAACTATCACGTTAAAATACTAAATAATAAAAAAAATAATGTACGAAATTTTAGGGTTTTACATCCTGACTCTTTATCGTCGTTTGTGCTCACTCTGCTAGCTGTATCACCCTATTCTCAATCCTATGACTAGCAAATAGTGGGCCACATGAGTCAAAACTATTTAACTGTGACCCGTGCATTACCCAATTTTGGGTAAAGTGTCAAAAAAAACACTCTAAATTATTGACTATTTGCAACAAATTTCTTTAACTAAACAAAAAAAAAAAAAAAAAAAAAAAAAAAAAAAAAAAAAAACTATGAATTTAGTGTAATTAAAGACAACCCAGTAAGAGACTTGATCGAAAAAATGAAAAGACAAAAGTACCCTGACAAAACAGAGGAGCCGCAGTGGGTCTGAAAAAAAAAAAATAATAAGAAAAGAAAAATCCAAAATTTTTAGAATTAAACCCACAAATTTACCCAAAATGAAATGAATAACTGCCTCTAGACTTTGTGGTCCGTATTTGAGTTTTTGCAATTTTTGTTTTTCGTTTTTCAATGCATATGTGTCCTTTTAATTAGGACGTAGCCACGTCACTTAAACAATAATTCAAAATACGAATATTAAATTGCATTCACGATGCTAATTCTTTTTGAAAAGTTAAGACTAATTACAAAACTATAACATTTATTTTGTTTTGACTTTTCAATTATATTAATTTGGAAAATACAAACAAAAATGATGGACTAATAAGGATGTAACACTTGGTACCTTAATCTCATTAAGAAATAACAAATATTTACAGCTAATTTAGTTATAATTTTTACTGCTAATTTACTTTTAAACTCTCTTTGTACCACACATTAAGTGTTCCATTGTTAACATTATAACTTTTAAACATCTTTAGTATTATACTCTCTTTGTACCACATTTAATTTTTGGGGTTAGCTGGACCCTTGTTTCGAGGTAGGAAAAAAAAACGAAAAAAAAGAAAAGAAAGAGAAAACAAATAAGGAAGAAAATCAGAGTAGTAATATGGAAATTACATATTTATTTTAAAGCAGAAATTTTTTTCTTATTTGTTTTAAAGCAGTAAACCATCACTTCACTTCCACCACCTTCTCTACCATCGCTCCCTTCCATCACTCCCAACTCTGTTGTTGCCTTCCACCACCTCCGTCACTGTCGCCACCGCTTTCCACCACCAACATGGCCGGTAGTTTACTTTGTCTCATTTTGTTTCTTGCCATTCCCATTTCCATTTCAGGGTATAAAACCACATATGTGGTGTCAAAGGATGGGAGTGGAGACTATCGCAGCATCTCAAAAGCCGTTTCTGCAATACCTAATTCAGCTTCGGCCACATACATCATTCACATCAAGCGGGGAATTTACAACGAAGCAGTAGATATGGGTATGTATAAGAACAGTGTCGTGTTCTTGGGAGATGGAATTGACCACACCATAATACAGTTCAGTAAGAGTACTTCCACTGGTATTGGGACAGACGAATCGGCCACTGTCAGTATGTGATCACTATCCCATCTCTCTTCCTTTATAAATGCGTGCGCCATTGATCCACGAATCTGATATTAAACTGATAAGAACATATACTACACTATTTTTTTTTTTTTTCGTATTTTACTTTTGGGTAACTCTGGTATCCGGAAATGCACGAATCCTTAGGGACCCTCAACAAGCTGAGACTAGTCACCAAGAACTATCGGGGACTCGAACCCCAAACCTAAGGCTTATGAAGCACCTCATGACGTGTGTATATTGTGTACATGCAGATATAGAAGCAAGACGTGTGTCTATTAATGTGTACATGCAGATATAGAAGCACAACATTTTGTTGCAAAAGACATCAGCTTTGTAAATTCCGCCGGAGTCAATGCCGGACAAGCAGTTGCTGTGAGAAGTGTAGGCTTAAATCATGCATTCTATAGGTGTAGTTTCAAAGGATACCAGGACACTTTGTTTATGATTTCCGGCAGGAAATTTTTCTACAAATGCAACATCTTTGGAACCCTAGACTTCATCTTTGGTGACGCAGGCATCATGTTCCAGAATTGCAACATATACGGGAGAAATCCAGAGAATGAAGGATTGCCCATTATTGTTACAGTTGAATCAAGGGGTATAGCGAACAATGAATTTTCGACATGCACTCTGTGCACTTATCGTCGTTCTGAAGCAGAATCTTTAATGTATACTGTAATTAGATATGGGTCCCACTCAATTGACACTTAGCTTGATTCAGTTAGAGAAATAGGTTATTTGTTTTGCTATTTCTTGAATAATTTTAAGCCTTGATTCCCTTAATGTCATGTGCTGAACATTTGGTTCCTTGTTGATTTAATTTTGTTTCAATTCGTCATCCTCCATCACAAATATAAGCTTCTTCTTGTTGCTGAATTTCTTTTCTTTTTTTTCCTGAATGGGATTTTTGTTTTATATATAAATCAGAATAGTACAATTACAAACATGGAGGACATCCTCCGGTACAAAGCAAGTAATGGACTATGTCATTTTCAAACCAGCAAAGGAAACCCGAGCTAGACTAGAGTGAACCAGAAGAAACAAAAACAAAACAAACCAGAACTCAAAAATCCTGCTCTAAAAATTTTTGATCTTGAAGTCCATTAAAGCTTGCATCTCTGCAACAATCTCTCTCAAACCAGAAACATCCACAGCATTGAAAATATCTGAGAAAAACTTCAGCAACAGAGTAATTCAAAGGCCTGCTCAAACATCAATCTTGAAATCCGATGAGACCAGCCCATTGTTATTAACCAAACTCCAATTCCAATTGAAACCAGAACTTTCCAGCTCTTCTATCCTCTGCATCCAGACTCTTGCTTAGATTTTTTTCAAGCTCCATCTGTTCAGGTAAACACAAATCTGTATTTTTCTGTAGCAAGTTTTTGCTTATGGATTTTGTTTTTTGGATGAGTTTGGTTGTAGATTTGATTATGGATTTTGTTGGTTGGGTGCTTTTTGTTGTGAATTTGATTTTTAATTTAGGGATTTGTGGTTTTTAGTTTAGTGATTTGGGTTTTTGATCAGTTTAGGGTTTAGAGATTTGTGGTCTTTAGAATACTGAACCTTCTTTTTCTTTGTAGAAAGTGTTGGTACATCTTCTTCTTCAGTGCAATCAAAATTTACAGAATTTAAAAGCCCAATTTAACAAATATCACAAAATAAGTCCAAAATTTCTCCTATTCCCTGCTCTATCCTCGTATCTAATAGGCTGTATCCATCCGAATGTTGGTGGACTTCTCTTTCTCTATCCAACCGAATGTTAATGGGCTTAAATTAATGGAGATTTTAAATACAGCATTGTGCAAATTTTGTATGAAACGAGGTAAAGAATGATGGAACTGCTTTCAGAGACTGAAACCAAAACCTGCAAGTGAAATAACAAACCATGCCAGTCAGTACATTCCCAGATAGCTAATGCTGCATAATGAACCTAATCGAGTGAAGAAATCATATAAACATGGCTATGCATAAGTAATAGTTTTATACGCTTTAAAGCAACCAACCCATTCATGGTCATAATACCTTGTTAAGTGACTGTAAGAAAAGTTTCTCATCAAAACACCAACTGCTCATGCGCTTGAGGGGAGCTAAAAACCAAAAACAAGTACCAACGATCAGTAAGAACAAAATCTAAATAAATTATCCTTCATTTAAAAATAACTGCTCAAGACCTATCGCATGCAACACTGCATCAAGTCTTGCAGTAGATGAAATTTTCAAAAAACAAGAAAATAAAAAATCAAATAAATTCTCATAAAGTTGAACAGAAGAATTTGAATATTGAATTACACAAATCTTGGGCTCACTAGTCGAAGGGAATCCAGAGGTGTGACTTGTGCAAATCTCAAAGTTTTGGACAATTTTACTCATATTGAGTTGGAAGAGCTGAATCCCAAGGCCAGAGGTTGGAGCAAGTTAAATTATTAGTTAACCATCTGTCCAAAATGTTAAAAAGAATATAACAAGAAAGAAAAACCTCAGATGAAAAATGAATTAGTTGAAGAAAACAACAAAAATCCCAAAGGGTACTCGTGGCAAATTGTGCCTTGACCATGCGTTTGGATTTAAAGTCGTTGATAATACACACTTCATAAAGGGTACTAGATATAACTGTAACATTAGATATTAATCAGGCTTAGTTAGCTTAGAAAGTTTCACATGATATTATCCTAGATAGAATCCAGTAAATATAATATCCAAGAGTGCAACCCCATTAATGTGTCCCAGCAGGCAGGGGTAGAAAGGACAGTAATTATAATTACGTTAATAGAGAGAGTTTTTGTCACATCAAGTCTATTCTATAGACGAGCAAAAACATTTTTTTTATATATCATTTTCCTTAAAAATATATTGTTGACAAAATTTTAGGAGTAAAAGCAAACACATTAGTTTTGTCAATAAAGTGAATAAAGCATGTTTATTAATTAATTTGGCATAATAATAATAGTATACGATTTGATGATCATGACTTGGACAAGCTCTTTACAATCGTCCTTGCATCAATAGAGAAGTCACCAATGAGAGTATTCATCTGCTTTAAGGCTTTTATGCCGTGTTCGTCGCAGGTTTCAGAAGCAATAGAAGCATCTTCAGTGTATCTCCCCGCGTCTTCATATCTCCCTTGATCAAAATTTGACAGACCTTCATCGGTTATGCCAAACTCAACATGGTCATAACTATCTCTACAGTCCTCCAGGTCTTGCTTGTAACCAGGGTCTGTTGCGGTACGAAGCAGTTGGTTGGCGTATAATGAAATGTCATGGCACTTTGCTGCTGTGATTTGCATGGCAATCCTCGCTAGGCTGGTTTTGTTACTGGCGGTGATGCTTCGAGGGTCTGATGATAAAACTGAAACACAAACTTCAGATTCTTCGGTGGTTTTGCAAACGGCTCTTATTAGAGACACGTCAGCTGAGACGAATGATTGACTGAAAAGAAAAAGAGAAACCAGGAGAGAGATACAACTCTCATGACTAGCCATTTCTTCTCTTCTTTATTTTCTTTTCAATCAAGACCGAGAAGGGAAGATGAGTACGTACTATTTTGACAATCATACATGTATTTATAGCCCTACCTTTCCATATTAATTGTCGTTTTTATATTATTATATATTTTTTAAAAAAGTTATAATAATAAAAGATATGGTGTGGACAGCCCTACCTTTCCATACTAATTATATATTTTCTTAAAAAGTTATAATAAATATGGTGTGGACTACCATATTATAATGTTATAATAATAATATAGCCCTACCTTTCCATATTAGTTGTCGGATTAGTCTTTCCTTTTTGAAATGTTATAAATTAGTTCTTACATTTAAAAAATTAAAGTAAAATAAATGTTATATTTTCTTAGTTATCATTTCTACAAAAATCTTGCAACTGAGTAATGAGTATATTTAAACCTAAAAGAACAATTTAATAATTTTAAAACGTTTACAGGCACATACATACAATTAATAGTGTGTAGGTTTTAAAATTATTAAATTATTCTTTTAAGTTTAAATATACTCATTACTCAGTTGGAGATTTTTGAAAAAATGATAATTATGAAAATATAACATTTATTTTACTTTAATTTTTTAATGTAAGAGCTAATTTATAACGAGCAAGTGTTGGGTATCCCAGGGATAGATCTGACGTAGTGTCCCCAGATTGCTTATAAACCCTTCTATTCTGGATAATATTTAATTTGTACCTCAAAACTTTCGGCTAAATATGAAAATACCCTTAAATTAAAATTTTCTTTCAAGAATGGTGCCATGGAAGGAAAGAGATCGAGTACACCTGCTGCATTGACTGCATAATCTAGTAACAAGCTCTCTTCTTAACCAGCTTGAGGATCTGACTTTTGTAGTTTTTAATTCTTGTTTGTTCGACTGTTTAGGAAGCTCTCAGGTCAAGAGGCCTGAAGGATGATACAACCTTCCTAGTTGTTGATATTAGTCCATTTGATCACCCAGTTTTGCCCCCAACACCTAGGAAGAAACCACATCTGTTCAGTTCAATTATGTTTGGGAAGAGATCTCATAATGCTATGAACAAAGCAACAAAGCTTTCTGCTTGCAGAAATGTATGCATTCACAACTTACCTTAGTATAGTACAGCAGACACTATCAAACATTACAAGTGTGAAGAATTCATATAGTTCAATGATTTTTTTTTGCCTCAATTGTTTGATTACTGGTCTCTTTTTTTTTTTTTTTTTTTGGTTATGTTTTGGTTACTGGTCATCTTAGGTACTATTGTGTGCATTGTTTGTTGTTCACTTGTATTTGTGCCAGTTTTGGATATCTTTTGGCAACTAAGTTCCGTTGATGAAAAAATTGTTTGTGTAAACAATAATTTTAGTTTCCATGTCTTTAAAGCTTTAAGGTACTTCCGAAATTGTGATAGTAATTCAATCAGAATTAGTAGCTGTGAATGTTCTCATTTTCTCCCATCTTTTAATTTAGTGTTTTCACATAGCTAGAATTAGTCATCACATGTTATTGTCAGCTAAAAGTGACTTTGCCAGTTGATAGACTCGACTCAATGAAATAGTTTCCCAACTATATGGAATCAGATACATCAATCCTGTTTCATCAAAGTTTATATATATATATATATATATATATATATATATATATATATATTAACGTTCTCCATGATTTAGTACACTAGGGCCATATGATAAACTAACTGCAAGGGGGATCCATGGTTGAATAGGGAGTCACGATATTATATTGTCATTTCGAGGTTAACTTGGATTACATTTTTTCTCTCGTGTCACTGGAAAATCATTAAAAGACTGAAATTTTGAAGGGATGATTGCACAACCTAGTTTCGTGATATTACCACACTAACTAGTTGTAATCATATTATGTATGTCATTTTAAGCATAAATTAGATAAATTTTTTCTTTCTTTAATTTTTTCGGTATGTGTGTGCTTGGGAAACCTTAGTATATAAAACTCTTCAAAGGACGATGTCATAGCACTAGTTTTGTGATATATATACACACACACACACACACACATATATAAGAAGTAATGTTTCATTAAGGGACTCAAGAGGGGAGCACTCCCAAGGAGGAATAGATAAGGCCAAGAGGGCCAATTATCCTCTCAAGCTATCTACAAAATCCACAAATTCCTCAGAAGATTTACAAATTCGTCCATTAATCCAAAAGAAAAAGGAACACAATATGGTGAATACTCAGCCTTATTAATGGAGCAGAATCATTTATACTCAGCCTTATTAATTCATCTTGGATTCATTTAGATAATGACCTTTGATGTCAATGGGGGTACCAGGAATTGGTTCTTAAAATAGACAGTTTGTGATGGACTGATGCTGTTATGTAGCCTTTGTTGATAAGGAGATAGTTGGATGATAAGGATATAGTTGAATGATATAAAAAGTAGTCCCTCATATAGATAAAATTTCAAGACTAAGCTCCTACTCTTATAACATCTTCCATGATGATATCTCAACGATCCTCAAAAACTGGTGAAACCTCAAGAGTAGGAGCTTAGTCTTCCACGGCAAATGTCTATAAACGGCATCAGATTTCTCTCTGGATGATACGTTTCTACTAAATTCAACTGATCCAGGCCTACCGGTAAAGATGACAAAAATTCTATCCTCTTGTCAGTACAACGTAGATTATATTTGTCAATGGAGCAGAATCATTTATACTCAGCCTTATTAATTCATCTTGGATTCATTAAAGATAATGACCTTTGATGTCAATGGGGATACCAGGAATCGGTTCTTAAAATAGACAGTTTGCGATGGACTGATGCTGTTATGTAGCCTTTGTTGACAAGGAGATAGTTGAATGATACAAAAAGTAGTCCCTCATCCTAACTATGTGGGGGTAATTAAAAAGGTTTAATATTTTTTGGATTTGGGGAAGCTTTGAAAGTTTTTATGTTCATCACACTGATGAAAGATGCAGCACGTAGAATTGTGTTTGAAGATGTTGTATCAATGTCATCTGTATTCTGAGAGCAGTGGGTCGAAACCTAAAGACAATGAAAATTCAAAATGTTTTTATTTATTTAGTCACAGAAATCAATTGTCAAATTCTTATATTGAATTATCAAATGACAAATACTTGTATTGAATGCAGTTGTATTCCAATCCTCTGGGTTGGGGAATTTTATTTCAAAAATGTTTTGACTATTCCTTGTGAAAATAATGGGGACGTTCCCTCCATTATCAGTTAGTAGTTCTTTATTAGAGATGAAACTCGCGCACAATTGCTATAGAAAATTGAGAAATTCTTTCAGCTGTTATTATTATTATTATGTCAGGATTTGATTGGCCCTTTAAGTGCACATTTGCTTCCAATTGTCCTGTTCTCATATTGCCTTGGATTTGTAATTATTTGTTATGCCAATTAAAATCGACTTTGTGATAAGTTGACCTAGATGATGCAACTCTGTAGCCCAATGAGAAAATGAACTTTTGAATTCTCTGTCTCTCTCTCTCTTTTCTTTTGCTGTTGCCCCAAGCTTCACTTCATACTTTGTAAAACTGCAGGCTGGGTAAGGATATTCCTTTGAACTCAAACACTGGGATTTTCAGATGCGCAGTTTGCCAAATGGATCAACCACCAAGTGATGGTTTATCTGTTAACTCTGGGCCCTTTTTCTCACCTGCATCAAATCCATGGGAAGGCCCCTTCCTGTGCACAACCTGCCATAAAAAAGAAAGATGCTATGGAAGGAAAGAGATCGAATACACCCGCTGCATTGACTGCATAATCTGGTAACATGGTAAATATTACTATATTTTTTTCTGGCAGTGTGAGCATGCTGGTTTTGTTTGCGGTGGTTCTTGTTCAGGTGTGTGTAAGAAATGAAGTAGGGATATTGAGAGTTGTAGGTGTTTTGGATATTGGTGCAAGTTTTTGTTAATTCTGGTTTATGCTCGGCTGTTGGACTGACTGACAAAGAACGGACATGTTGTCTGATACATATGATTGTGGTAGTTTGATTCCTAACAGCTTGAATATGTAAGTAGAAATGTTGATTGAAAAATGATGGGTTTGCAGTATTATCTTTCTATATTTAGTTCAAGATTGCTGCTGCTGATGCTTGCATTTGGTTTGTTTATCCTTATTTTCTCCCTCCCTAAATTGTTAGAAAAGCAAGTAAATTGAACAGGCATATGATGTTCACAAGTTTTAACTTATTAATTAAGTAGGACTGACATGGTTTGTCATGTTTTTGTATAGTGTATTTTAATAATTGTTGTATTATTTTCTGTTGTATACGAAGTAAAATAATTAAGCATTGTAATCATACTACATGACGCTTTTTCTTGGTGGATTTATATTATATGATCGTACTGAATATCTAAGGATCTTTCATTTTGCCATGTTATCATCATCTTCTTGTTGAACTTGGTTTAGCAATCGGTACCGTTTGTATACCTAATAACCTTCTTTCTTTTGTACCTATATTCAACTTTATTATTATTATTTTTTTCTTTCCTGGATATATATAGCTACACTTCATTCTTTACTCTAATTTTTTTTTGGGTTCAATTGTCTTGTATATATATATGTTCATTTTTTTATTGGGTTTTATGTAATTTAATTGAAATATTATTATGAGATTGAGTTTTAATTAAAGTAATATTATAAAATTTGAGTTTTAGTTAATATGTAAAATTTTCTAATCTATTCACTATATGGTTAGGTATTATATATAAATATATGTGTGTTTGTGTGAACAAAGAAAAGTAAAGAATTGAGAAAAAGAAAATTGAGAAAAACAGTGAGAAACCATTGTCGATGAGCATAAATAAAATGTATAAGTACAATAGAATTAATTAAAACTTTTATAATTAAATTTTCAACCAATTAAAGGTGGAACCGTGTCACTTATGTGACTGTGAATGATACTCTCTTTGGTGGTTAAATTAGAAAGAAAAAAAAATAATAATAATAAATGTGATTAAATTAATAAGTTGATTAATCATGTTTATTGGTAATTGAAAGAGTTTTAGAATTAATACCGGAGATTCGGCTTATAACTTCGCATTAAATCTGAATTCTTTTACATGTGTTCTTTCTACTTGAGCCACGTATATACGTTGTTTATGTGTATGTTTGGATTCACCAGTGTTCCAAGGATGATATGGAGTAAATGTTCTACCTAACTGGTTTCGATAAACCCATCTCATTTCAACAAGCCTGTACCAGTGGCGTGGCAAGGAAGAATTTCTTTCTATGGGGCAATCTTCAATGGCAATAATATATATATATATATATATATATATATATATATATATATATATATTTATATATATATAATTTGAATCAAAACAATATATATAAAAATTATAATATTGATTCATTATATTTCTATTTAGTACATTTCTAACGATTTTTTCAGAATATTCAATGCTGTTTCAAAATTGAGTTCACTCAATTAAATATACATAAAAAAAATCTCATTCAATGAATCAAGAATAAAATATGAAAAAAAAATATATATATTTCCATATAAAATTTAAAAACATTAAAAGTTAAGTTAGGGCAGTTGCCCCCACTTGTCCCTCTATGACTACGCCAAACAACGTAGGTTTCACAAGTTTTTGGGAATCCTCTTCTGTTCCAAATTTTAATAAACCTACTAATATATAAACATTACAAAAAGAAAATGTTAAAGTATATAATTTGCATCCATTTTAAAATTATATACTTACAAAATTTTGAAATTCCCCTCAACATTTTTCGTTAAAGGTTGCTCCCTCTCACTCTCACAGAAAAGTTCTGATTCTGTTCCTGGTATATGCAACAAAGTAGGATTTTTTTGGGACCTTTTTTTTTTTTTGTTTTTGGGACTTTGGCTTATTTAAAATTGTGAGATTTAATAATATTAATTCATATTATAATTTAGAAAGAACTCAATATCTTAAATTTTTATAATTTTGTTTCTTAAAAAAAAAAAGTCAATTATTCTAATTTTTTTACTTTAAAGGAAAGGTGTTAAAATTGGGTTATTTTCTATAATACTATAAATCATTTAATTTTACAGAAGAAAAAAAACCGTATATCCTTGTAAAATTTTCGAGTGGGATTAATGTTATACCCACTCAAGTCCCAAATCACTTTGTTTATGGAAATACTTACTTACGACATGTTTGGTATGCATTTTGTTAGTCAATTGATTTTGTCCATTATTTGATGTAAAACCAGAGGCGGTAGGAAAAGGTGAAAGAGAGGGGTATGTAGAAATGTCTTCTTAAACATCAAACAACCTTTTAGTAAGACAAGCCAAAGTTAAATGGGATAATAATGTCTTTTTACAAGTAAAAATTGGTTTTACACAACTGAAAATTAATTTTTAGAATGTGAGTGAAAAATACACCAAAAATTTGTAATGTGAGTGATAATAATTTTCAAAAAGTTTTTTAATGTGATAATTGACCAAACTTAAAAAGTATCGATAAAATTAATTCAATTTATTAACAACCATCATAGTTATTTATTGAAAAAAAAAAAAAAATTCAAGTTTATATTGGTGGCCTCCAAAACATAATGGACATACATCAATTTGTTTGCATAAAAATTGAACACCATGCGGTCCATGTCCAAATATAGATTTACACAGTGGCTTGGCATGTAGCGAAACATATATTAGAGTGAAATATGGGGGGTTAAAAGTCTCTTTCAGTTTAGTGCGACCCAATAAGTTGTTAGTCTATTCTTTCTTCTTCCCTGCTATAAGTCCTGTGTCACACCCCAAATTTTAATACAAGAACTACTTGTCCTGCATAAAAAAAATCTAAGGTATAACTTCCATCAATTATCAACATACATCCTCCATAATAGAACTACAATGAATCCCGTCATTCAACTTAACAAACATGAGAGTCTGACAAATTTTATACAAATCCATAAATAGAGGTGCAATTCCCTCTAGTAGAACAAAACATCTATGACCACTGAATCAACTCAATAAAGTTTCATAAAACATTAACTTTATTACAATAATCAGAATAAAGGAAAAACCGAGCTAAAATAAATCAATGCGCAACGAGCTAAAATCCGTTCCCATCATGTAATCCCATCACGTTCCTACTCAACGTGTACCTGAAATGTGATAATGGGGTGAGCTCACAAGCTCAGCAATAAATGCTAAACACAATCATCGTTCAGCAAATTAACCTTACCTTATATTCCTGTATATATAAGCAACTCAAATAAGTTCATTATTCAAATGTGTATAACCCAGTTAGTTATAAACTTAATAAATAACCATCTTTTATTTTTTTATAAATCGGCATATCTCACATGAGCCCCGGGCTCCCGTCCAATAAAATGGTGTGAATCGTATAGTCCCTGACTACCAAAAACACACGTGTGGCTGGATTGTACGTCTACTCCCCAGATGATCCCCGATCACGTCCACACAATAAGGGCTCATTAGACCCATGGCCATAACAAAAGGGTAGTGCACTCCCAAATAGGTAGGTCCCTGACCATACTCAAAAGTCATCATAGAGTCAGTCCCTGACTGCCCTCCGACTAATCCAAACTCATCATTATTATTTATGGTGATTTATGAAATACATTATTAATTAATAATTTAAAATCAATAAGTAATACACCCAAACACGCTTTTAATTTAAAAACAGAACCCTATAGACCCAACTAGTGAGAGTACAAAATTCTGGACATAGCCTAATATTAGATATGAAACACGCTTTTAATTTAAAAACAGAACCCTATAGACCCAACTAGTGAGAGTACAAAATTCTGGACATAGCCTAATATTAGATATGACTCCCTACAAAATTTCAGAAGCTAAGTCTTAATAATATTTCCGTACTCTCCATCTTAGTGCTGAAAATAATACTTTTTCGGGTTTTAATTTCGTAAAACTACCAAAATGTCATTTAAAAATCTAGATTTCAGCAAAACTAAGCCCATTATACTTAAAACTAATATTCTGGAATTTCAATAGTTTTTTTTTTTTTTTGAATACTAAAAAAAAATACTCTTCTATATTTGTTTTTCAAAATTTAAAATAATTAAATATATTATTCATTTCGGTTGAACCCGGGTATTGCCCCCAACGGACTAGGCTCGGCGAGTAGATTCCAGTGATAACTTTCAATAGTCAAACCGATGTCTCACGGCAACACACTCTCCCTCACTTTCCATTGCCAAGAATGTGCTTCGTAGAGAAGAACCCAAAGTGGGTCTTCACCACCATAATGCATTTGCTTTTCTATCTGTTTTTTTCTTTTCCAACCAATATCTAACGGTTCTACCTTCTATTGACCCCAAAGTCTACTTTTAAGCTTTCTGTAGTCAATAAAGCTTAAGTTTGAAACATCAAATTGAATGCAAGACTTACAACAATAAATTATTTCACTTATTAAAATATTCCACGCTGAACTTTGATTTCTAACTCTCCGTAAATCAAACAATTCGTATAAGAATATTGATATATAATAACACCAAATCAGTTTCCATATATATACACACATATAATATCAAATCAGTCTATTAATCAAGCTTACCATGCATATAGCAAGTATAAAAACATGTGAATTACATTTATTCAATATCTATACACACAAACACACACACATGCGCATCAAGTAAATGTCCTCCATTTAAACTTATATTCAGTGCTATTAGAACATGTGATAAAGTTTCATGCCATTCTATGCCTAATTTACATCAAATCGATATACCCCAATTCATAAAAACATGTTATATTAATTCTTGATTAATCGTAATTAGGCAGAGTTTCGTATATATACAAGTATATAAAGCAAGATTAACTTGCCTGTTAAATATCGTTAAACCTTTCTCTCTAGCCGATCCTTTGGTCACCGTCTCTTTTTCCGGCTACTGCAGATTGCCAACGAAAAATCAGTAACCCGCTTCCTCTCTTTCTCTCGGTAATTTCTTCTTCTTTTTTTTTTTTGAAAAATAATATCCTCGTACTGATACGATGTAAAATATAAAGGATAAATATAACTGTATTCGAGATAACCTAGGACTCTTATTTAAAGTTTTAAATTAAAAAAAAAATCTCTATTATCTCAACTATCACGTTAAAATACTAAATACTAAATAATAATAAAAAATAATGTACGAAATTTTAGGGTTTTACATTCTACCCACCTAAAAAGAAATTTCGTCCTCGAAATTTGCATACCTTATTCGAAGAGTTGTGGGTACTTTTCCTTCATTTCTGACTCTATCTCCCAAGTAGCCTCTCTCTCGTCCTGATGATTCCACTGCACCTTCACCAAAGGTATCTCTGCCCGCCTCAACTGTTTCACTATACTGTCAACAATGCGAACAGGCATCTCAACATAGGTTGCATTAGGACGAATCTGGACCTCTGTGCAGTCAATGGCCTGAGTTTCATCCCTCAAGCACCTCCTCAACATGGAGACATGGAAAACATCATGAACAGTAGATAGTCTGGGTGGTAAAGCTAATCTATAAGCTACCTCCCCAATCCTTTCTGTGATCTCAAAAGGTCCAATGAATCGAGGAGCTAACTTCCCTTTCTTCTTGCCAAATCTCGTAACCCCCTTCATTGGTGATACTTTCAAGAACACCAAGTCACCCACACTAAACTCCAAAGCATGACGGCCTCGATCTGCATAATTCTTCTGTCGACTCTGAGCTGTGTGAAGTCGATCTCGAATGATGGCAACCTTCTCCGTAGTCTCTTGCACCAACTCTGGCCCCAAAAGACTACCATCACCAACCTCAGCCCAACATACAGGTGAACGACAAGGTGTACCATAAAGTGCCTCATATGGTGCCATGCCGATACTAGCCTGATAGCTATTATTATAAGCGAACTCAACCAATGGAATGTGATCCTCCCAACTGCCCCGAAAATCTAGCACACAAGCACGAAGCATATCCTCCAACACCTGAATGACCCTCTCGGACTGGCCATCGGTCTGAGGATGAAAAGCAGTACTCAAACTTAAAGGAGTACCAAAAGTTGCTTGGAAACTACTCCAAAATCGAGATGAAAAACGAGGATCACGATCTGAGACAATAGACATCGGCACTCCATGAAGCTTAACTATGTCTCTAATGTAGATCTTACACAATTCCTTTACAGTATCAGTAGCTCGAATGGGTAGAAAATGAGCTGATTTAGTCAATTGGACCACTATCACCCATACTGTATCATGGTTATGTATCGACCTCGATAACCCCACTACAAAATCCATCGTCACATGCTCCCATTTCCACTCAGGCACAGGCAAAGGCTGTAATAGTCCTGCTGGTCTCTGGTGCTCAGCTTTCACTCGCTGACAAGTGAGACATCTAGATACAAACTCTGCCACATCACGTTTCATGCCTTCCCACCAGAACTGCCTCTTAAGATCATGATACATCTTAGTGCCACCTGGGTGCACTGTGTACCTAGAGTGATGTGCCTCCTCTAAAATCTCTCTCTTGAGGTCTGCTAAGTCTGGAACACATAGCCTACCTCGAAATCTCATACCACCATCAGCTCCATACGTCCAGTCAACATTACCTTCATCATTAACAGCCTCAATTGCTTTGGTCTGTAATATGTCATCCTGAGTCTGAGAATGAATGATCTGGCTGATCAAAGTAGGTTGTACAGTCAAACTACAAAGAAAAGCCCATGTACTCTGAGAACTCGGCATTATAGAAAACTCTGCCAATGCCTCTAACATCATCCACTCCTGAATCATCATAAAGGCAACTAATCCTCTCGGTTTTCGACTCAAGGCATCCGTTACCACATTAGCCTTTCCAGGATGATACTGAAGGGTCATATCAAAATCCTTCATCTTCTCCATCCACCTCCGTTGCCTCATATTCAACTCCTTCTGAGTGTAGAGGTATTTGAGGCTCTTGTGATCAGAGAATAACTCAAATTCCTCGCCATACAAGTAATGCCTCCACACCTTCAATGCAAGAACCACTGCCGCCAATTCCAGATCATGTGTAGGGTAATTCTGCTCATGTGGCTTTAGCTGCCTAGAGGCATACGCTACTACCTTGTCATCTTGCATCAAAACACAGCCAAGACCCTGATATGATGCATCTGTGTAAATCACAAATCTCTCACCACTAACAGGAATGGTAAGAACTGGTGTCGAAGTCAATCTCATTTTCAACTCCTCAAATGCCTGCTCACAGCGGTGATCCCAAACAAACTTCACATCCTTCCGAGTCAAACGGGTCAATGGTGCAACAATCTTGGAGAAACCTTCAATGAAACGCCTGTAGTATCCTGCCAGTCCTAAGAAGCTACGAATCTCAGTGACAGTAGTAGGCCGTTTCCAACTCATCACAGCCTCCACCTTGGCAGAATCTACTGAAACTCCATCCTTAGAGATCACGTGCCCCAAAAACTGAATCTGCTCTTGCCAAAAGTCACACTTCTCAAACTTAGCATAGAGCTGATGCTCACGCAAAGTCTGAAGTGTAATGCTCAAGTGTCTCTCATGTTCCTCCTTAGTCTTGGAATATATCAGAATGTCATCAACAAATACCACAACAAACTGATCCAAGTAAGGTCGAAACACTCGGTTCATCAAATCCATAAAAGCTGCCGGAGCGTTAGTCAGCCCAAAAGGCATGACTAAAAACTCATAGAGGCCATAACGAGTCCTAAAGGCAGTCTTAGGAATATCCTCATCCCTAATCCTCAGCTGATGGTACCCAGTCCTCAAGTCAATCTTAGAGAACAACTGCGCCCCTCTGAGTTGATCAAACAAATCATCGATGCGTGGCAATGGGTACTTGTTCTTAATAGTGACCTTATTCAGCGCACGGTAGTCAACACATAAGCGGAGTGACCCATCCTTCTTCTTGACAAAAAGAACAGGTGCTCCCCACGGTGATGTGCTAGGTCGAATAAACCCCTGATCTTGCAACTCTTGAGTCTGCTTCTTCAACTCACTCAATTCAACTGGCGCTATTCTGTAGGGTGCCCTAGAGATAGGTGAAATACCAGGAGTGAGGTCGATGCAGAAATCCACTGCCCTCCTAGGAGGCAAACCCGGAATATCCTGAAACACATCTGCATACTCTGACACTGTAGGTAACTGCTCTATAGTCACGCATTGCTCAACCACCTCGATGTGGGCCAGAAATCCCATAGTCATGGTGCCCTCAAACTCCCCACACTTATATCGAGAAGGAAACTGTCCCGGAACTGAGAATACAATAATCCTCTCATGGCAGTCCAACTGAGCATGATATCTAGCCAACCAATCCATACCCAGTATAGCATCAAATTCTCTCATACGTAATACTATTAAATCAATAGGATACTCCAACTCCCCAATTGTAACAGGGCAAGCATGACATATTCTATCAAGTGTCGTCGCGCTCCCGAGTGGAGTTGTAATAGATAAGGCATTACTCATATGTCCAGGTTCTAATCCCAGTGTATTCACAAATGATAGTGCAATAAAAGAAAATGAAGAACCTGAATCAAATAGTACTCTAGCTATACTGCCATAAATAGTAAGTGTACCTTCCACTGCTGGTGGTGCACGATCCTGTCTCCCATCTGGAACAACTGCATAAACCCTTGCACCTCATTGTTGCTGTGGTGCCTGACCTTTCTGCTGGTTATTCTTGTGAGGCTTGGGACAATTACGAGCCAAATGTCCTTGCTCACGACAATTGTAGCAATGCCCGCTGAACTGATATGGCTGTGCATCATGAGGTGTGGCTGGTACTAAAGCTGTGGATTGCTCACCTTCACCAACTCTCTGCCGTTTCCCTGCTCGCCAATCTTGTCTACCTCTCTGCCAAGACTGACCCTGCCAGTTTCTCTGAGTCTGCTGCTGCTGACCCCTCTGATTCTGTTGAGAGCTACTCTGATTCTGTTGAGTGTTGCTAGCCCCCTTACCTTTCTGTTCTGCCCTACGCTCCTTCTGTTTCTGAAAGCCAATGTTATTATTCTCCTCTACTGCCATAGCACATTCCACCACTCTAGCATAAGTGTCAAAACGATGACCCACCACAAACTTCTTCACATAAGAGACCAATCCTCGCTCAAACTTCCTAACCTTGTGTAACTCATTCGCAACAATGTGAGGAGCGAATCGGGATAGCTCTGTAAACTTCCTCTCGTACTCACTAACTGACATCTCATTATTCTATTCCAGCTGTGTGAACTCTGCTGCCTTCTTCTCCTTCACTGATTGTGGAAAGTATTTGTCATTGAACCGAGTTTTAAAATCATCCCAGGTCATATTTGTAATGTCCACAACCATCCTGGTCTCTGACTGCCACCACTGGCGCGCCTCACCAGATAAAAGAAATGCACCAATCTTCCTTTTCTGCACCTCAGTGCAGTCCATCATCTCAAAATACTTTTCCATATCTTCAATCCACTTCTCAGCATCAAGTGGATCGGTAGCTCTAGTAAATTCAACAGCCCCTAATTTGCGGATATCTCTGATAAATCCAATCATAGGATTTGGCACATGAGGTGCATCCTCCAACTGAACATTGTCATGGTCAACACCACCACGACCAGCACCTCCCTGACCTCTACCTCTAGCAGGTCGTCCTCTGCCTCTTCCAGCTCCTGACATCCTATTTCCAGTAAAGAATGTCAATGATAAGTCTCACAAGTAATTTATACTTAAACTGGAGCATGGTAAGAGAGCAATAATTCGTATAAGTATATGCTTCTATTCTTACTATCACTTCCCTTAGCCAGGTAATTCTTAACCTAGGCTCTGATACCAAACTGTCACACCCCAAATTTTAATACAAGAACTACTTGTCCTGCATAAAAAAAATCTAAGGTATAACTTCCATCAATTCTCAACATACATCCTCCATAATAGAACTACAATGAATCCCGTCATTCAACTTAACAAACATGAGAGTCTGACAAATTTTATACAAATCCATAAATAGAGGTGCAATTCCCTCTAGTAAAACAAAACATCTATGACCACTGAATCAACTCAATAAAGTTTCATAAAACATTAACTTTATTACAATAATCAGAATAAAGGAAAAACCGAGCTAAAATAAATCAATGCGCAACGAGCTAAAATCCGTTCCCATCATGTAATCCCATCACGTTCCTACTCAACGTGTACCTGAAATGTGATAATGGGGTGAGCTCACAAGCTCAGCAATAAATGCTAAACATAATCATCGTTCAGCAAATTAACCTTACCTTATATTCCTGTATATATAAGCAACTCAAATAAGTTCATTATTCAAATATGTATAACCCAATTAGTTATAAACTTAATAAATAACCATCTTTTATTTTTTTATAAATCGGCATATCTCACATGAGCCCCGGGCTCCCGTCCAATAAAATGGTGTGAATCGTATAGTCCCTGACTACCAAAAACACACGTGTGGCTGGATTGTACGTCTACTCCCCAGATGATCCCTGATCACGTCCACACAATAAGGGCTCATTAGACCCATGGCCATAACAAAAGGGTAGTGCACTCCCAAATAGGTGGGTCCCTGACCATACTCAAAAGTCATCATAGAGTCAGTCCCTGACTGCCCTCCGACTAATCCAAACTCATCACTATTATTTATGGTGATTTATGAAATACATTATTAATTAATAATTTAAAATCAATAAGTAATACACCCAAACACGCTTTTAATTTAAAAACAGAACCCTATAGACCCAACTAGTGAGAGTACAAAATTCTGGACATAGCCTAATATTAGATATGAAACACGCTTTTAATTTAAAAACAGAACCCTATAGACCCAACTAGTGAGAGTACAAAATTCTGGACATAGCCTAATATTAGATATGACTCCCTACAAAATTTCAGAAGCTAAGTCTTAATAATATTTCCGTACTCTCCATCTTAGTGCCGAAAATAATACTTTTTCGGGTTTTAATTTCGTAAAACTACCAAAATGTCATTTAAAAATCTGGATTTCAGCAAAACTAAGTCCATTATACTTAAAACTAATATTCTGGAATTTCAATAGTTTTTTTTTTTTTTTTGAATACTAAAAAAAAATACTCTTCTATATTTGTTTTTCAAAATTTAAAATAATTAAATATATTATTCATTTCGGTTGAACCCGGGTATTGCCCCCAACGAACTAGGCTCGGCGAGTAGATTCCAGTGATAACTTTCAATAATCAAACCGATGTCTCACGGCAACACACTCTCCCTCACTTTCCATTGCCAAGAATGTGCTTCGTAGAGAAGAACCCAAAGTGGGTCTTCACCACCATAATGCATTTGTTTTTCTATCTGTTTTTTTTCTTTTCCAACCAATATCTAACGGTTCTACCTTCTATTGACCCCAAAGTCTACTTTTAAGCTTTATGTAGTCAATAAAGCTTAAGTTTGAAACATCAAATTGAATGCAAGACTTACAACAATAAATTATTTCACTTATTAAAATATTCCACGCTGAACTTTGATTTCTAACTCTCCGTAAATCAAACAATTCGTATAAGTATATTGATATATAATAACACCAAATCAGTTTCCATATATATACACACATATAATATCAAATCAGTCTATTAATCAAGCTTACCATGCATATAGCAAGTATAAAAACATGTGAATTACATTTATTCAATATCTATACACACAAACACACACACATGCGCATCAAGTAAATGTCCTCCATTTAAACTTATATTCAGTGCTATTAGAACATGTGATAAAGTTTCATGCCATTCTATGCCTAATTTACATCAGATCGATATACCCCAATTCATAAAAACATGTTATATTAATTCTTGATTAATCGTAATTAGGCAGAGTTTTGTATATATACAAGTATATAAAGCAAGATTAACTTGCCTGTTAAATATCGTTAAACCTTTCTCTCTAGCAGATCCTTTGGTCACCGTCTCTTTTTCCGGCTACTGCAGATTGCCAACGAAAAATCAGTAACCCGCTTCCTCTCTTTCTCTCTCGGTAATTTCATTCTTCTTTTTTTTTTTGAAAAATAATATCCTCGTACTGATACAATGTAAAATATAAAGGATAAATATAACTGTATTCGAGATAACCTAGGACTCTTATTTAAAGTTTTAAATTTAAAAAAAAAACTCTATTATCTCAACTATCACGTTAAAATACTAAATAATAAAAAAAATAATGTACGAAATTTTAGGGTTTTACATCCTGACTCTTTATCTTCGTTTGTGCTCACTCTGCTAGCTGTATCACCCTATTCTCAATCCTATGACTAGCAAATAGTGGGCCACATGAGTCAAAACTATTTAACTGTGACCCGTGCATTACCCAATTTTGGGTAAAGTGTCAAAAAAAACACTCTAAATTATTGACTATTTGCAACAAATTTCTTTAACTAAACAAAAAAAAAAAAAAAAAAAAAAAAAAAAAAAAAAAACCTATGAATTTAGTGTAATTAAAGACAACCCAGCAAGAGACTTGATTGAAAAAATGAAAAGACCAAAGTACCCTGACAAAACAGAGGAGCCGCAGTGGGTCTGAAAAAAAAATAATAATAAGAAAAGAAAAATCCAAAATTTTTAGAATTAAACCCACAAATTTACCCAAAATGAAATGAATAACTGCCTCTAGACTTTGTGGTCCGTATTTGAGTTTTTGCAATTTTTGTTTTTCGTTTTTCAATGCATATGTGTCCTTTTAATTAGGACGTAGCCACGTCACTTAAACAATAATTCAAAATACGAATATTAAATTGCATTCACGATGCTAATTCTTTTTGAAAAGTTAAGACTAATTACAAAACTATAACATTTATTTTGTTTTGACTTTTTGATTATATTAATTTGGAAAATACAAACAAAAATGATGGACTAATAAGGATGTAACACTTGGTACCTTAATCTCATTAAGAAATAACAAATATTTACAGCTAATTTAGTTATAATTTTTACTGCTAATTTACTTTTAAACTCTCTTTGTACCACACATTAAGTGTTCCATCCTTAACATTATAACTTTTAAACATCTTTAGTATTATACTCTCTTTGTACCACATTTAATTTTTGGGGTTAGCTGGACCCTTGTTTCGAGGTAGGAAAAAAAAACGAAAAAAAGAAAAGAAAGAGAAAACAAATAAGGAAGAAAATCAGAGTAGTAATATGGAAATTACATAGTTATTTTAAAGCAGAAATTTTTTTCTTATTTGTTTTAAAGCAGTAAACCATCACTTCACTTCCACCACCTTCTCTACCATCGCTCCCTTCCATCACTCCCAACTCTGCTGTTGCCTTCCACCACCTCCGTCACTGTCGCCACCGCTTTCCACCACCAACATGGCCGGTAGTTTACTTTGTCTCATTTTGTTTCTTGCCATTCCCATTTCCATTTCAGGGTATAAAACCATATATGTGGTGTCAAAGGATGGGAGTGGAGACTATCGCAGCATCTCAAAAGCCGTTTCTGCAATACCTAATTCAGCTTCGGCCACATACATCATTCACATCAAGCGGGGAATTTACAAAGAAGCAGTAGATATGGGTATGTATAAGAACAGTGTCGTGTTCTTGGGAGATGGAATTGACCACACCATAATACAGTTCAGAAAGAGTACTTCCACTGGTACTGGGACAGACGAATCGGCCACTGTCAGTATGTGATCACTATCCCATCTCTCTTCCTTTATAAATGCGTGCGCCATTGATCCACGAATCTGATATTAAACTGATAAGAACATATACTACACTATTTTTTTTTTTTCGTATTTTATTTTTGGGTAACTCTGGTATCCGGAAATGCACGAATCCTTAGGGACCCTCAACAAGCTGAGACTAGTCACCAAGAACTATCGGGGACTCGAACCCCAAACCTAAGGCTTATGAAGCACCTCATGACGTGTGTATATTGTGTACATGCAGATATAGAAGCAAGACGTGTGTCTATTAATGTGTACATGCAGATATAGAAGCACAACATTTTGTTGCAAAAGACATCAGCTTTGTGAATTCCGCCGGAGTCAATGCCGGACAAGCAGTTGCTGTGAGAAGTGTAGGCTTAAATCATGCATTCTATAGGTGTAGTTTCAAAGGATACCAGGACACTTTGTTTATGATTTCCGGCAGGAAATTTTTCTACAAATGCAACATCTTTGGAACCCTAGACTTCATCTTTGGTGACGCAGGCATCATGTTCCAGAATTGCAACATATACGGGAGAAATCCAGAGAATGAAGGATTGCCCATTATTGTTACAGTTGAATCAAGGGGTATAGCGAACAATGAATTTTCGACATGCACTCTGTGCACTTATCGTCGTTCTAAAGCAGAATCTTTAATGTATACTGTAATTAGATATGGGTCCCACTCAATTGACACTTAGCTTGATTCAGTTAGAGAAATAGGTTATTTGTTTTGCTATTTCTTGAATAATTTTAAGCCTTGATTCCCTTAATGTCATGTGCTGAACATTTGGTTCCTTGTTGATTTAATTTTGTTTCAATTCGTCATCCTCCATCACAAATATAAGCTTCTTCTTGTTGCTGAATTTCTTTTCTTTTTTTTCCTGAATGGGATTTTTGTTTTATATATAAATTAGAATAGTACAATTACAAACATGGAGGACATCCTCCGGTACAAAGCAAGTAATGGACTATGTCATTTTCAAACCAGCAAAGGAAACCCGAGCTAGACTAGAGTGAACCAGAAGAAACAAAAACAAAACAAACCAGAACTAAAAAATCCTGCTCTAAAATTTTTTGATCTTGAAGTCCATTAAAGCTTGCATCTCTGCAACAATCTCTCTCAAACCAGAAACATCCACAGCATTGAAAATATCTGAGAAAAACTTCAGCAACAGAGTAATTCAAAGGCCTGCTCAAACATCAATCTTGAAATCCGATGAGACCAGCCCATTGTTATTAACCAAACTCCAATTCCAATTGAAACCAAAACTTTCCAGCTCTTCTCTCCTCTGCATCCAGACTCTTGCTTAGATTTTTTTCAAGCTCCATCTGTTCAGGTAAACACAAATCTGTATTTTTCTGTAGCAAGTTTTTGCTTATGGATTTTGTTTTTTGGATGAGTTTGGTTGTAGATTTGATTATGGATTTTGTTGGTTGGGTGCTTTTTGTTGTGAATTTGATTTTTAATTTAGGGATTTGTGGTTTTTAGTTTAGTGATTTGGGTTTTTGATCAGTTTAGGGTTTAGAGATTTGTGGTCTTTAGAATACTGAACCTTCTTTTTCTTTGTAGAAAGTGTTGGTACATCTTCTTCTTCAGTGCAATCAAAATTTACAGAATTTAAAAGCCCAATTTAACAAATATCACAAAATAAGTCCAAAATTTCTCCTATTCCTTGCTCTATCCTCGTATCTAATAGGCTGTATCCATCCGAATGTTGGTGGACTTCTCTTTCTCTATCCAACCGAATGTTAATGGGCTTAAATTAATGGAGATTTTAAATACAGCATTGTGCAAATTTTGTATGAAACGAGGTAAAGAATGATGGAACTGCTTTCAGAGACTGAAACCAAAACCTACAAGTGAAATAACAAACCATGCCAGTCAGTACATTCCCAGATAGCTAATGCTGCATAATGAACCTAATCGAGTGAAGAAATCATATAAACATGGCTATGCATAAGTAATAGTTTTATACGCTTTAAAGCAACCAACCCATTCATGGTCATAATACCTTGTTAAGTGACTGTAAGAAAAGTTTCTCATCAAAACACCAACTGCTCATGCGCTTGAGGGGAGCTAAAAACCAAAAACAAGTACCAACGATCAGTAAGAACAAAATCTAAATAAATTATCCTTCATTTAAAAATAACTGCTCAAGACCTATCGCATGCAACACTGCATCAAGTCCTGCAGTAGATGAAATTTTCAAAAAACAAGAAAATCAAAAATCAAAAAAATTCTCATAAAGTTGAACAGAAGAATTTGAATATTGAATTACACAAATCTCGAGCTCACTAGTCGAAGGGAATCCAGAGGTGTGACTTGTGCAAATCTCAAAGTTTTGGACAATTTTACTCATATTGAGTTGGAAGAGCTGAATCCCAAGGCCAGAGGTTGGAGCAAGTTAAATTATTAGTTAACCATCTGTCCAAAATGTTAAAAAGAATATAACAAGAAAGAAAAACCTCAGATGAAAAATGAATTAGTTGAAGAAAACAAGAAAAATCCCAAAGGGTACTCGTGGCAAATTGTGCCTTGACCATGCGTTTGGATTTAAAGTCGTTGATAATACACACTTCATAAAGGGTACTAGATATAACTGTAACATTAGATATTAATCAGGCTTAGTTAGCTTAGAAAGTTTCACATGATATTATCCTAGATAGAATCCAGTAAATATAATATCCAAGAGTGCAACCCCATTAATGTGTCCCAGCAGGCAGGGGTAGAAAGGACAGTAATTATAATTACGTTAATAGAGAGAGTTTTTGTCACATCAAGTCTATTCTATAGACGAGCAAAAACATTTTTTTTATATATCATTTTCCTTCAAAATATATTGTTGACAAAATTTTAGGAGTAAAAGCAAACACATTAGTTTTGTCAATAAAGTGAATAAAGCATGTTTATTAATTAATTTGGCATAATAATAATAGTATACGATTTGATGATCATGACTTGGACAAGCTCTTTACAATCGTCCTTGCATCAATAGAGAAGTCACCAATGAGAGTATTCATCTGCTTTAAGGCTTTTATGCCGTGTTCGTCGCAGGTTTCAGAAGCAATAGAAGCATCTTCAGTGTATCTCCCCGCGTCTTCATATCTCCCTTGATCAAAATTTGACAGACCTTCATCGGTTATGCCAAACTCAACATGGTCATAACTATCTCTACAGTCCTCCAGGTCTTGCTTGTAACCAGGGTCTGTTGCGGTACGAAGCAGTTGGTTGGCGTATAATGAAATGTCATGGCACTTTGCTGCTGTGATTTGCATGGCAATCCTCGCTAGGCTGGTTTTGTTACTGGCGGTGATGCTTCGAGGGTCTGATGATAAAACTGAAACACAAACTTCAGATTCTTCGGTGGTTTTGCAAACGGCTCTTATTAGAGACACGTCAGCTGAGACGAATGATTGACTGAAAAGAAAAAGAGAAACCAGGAGAGAGATACAACTCTCATGACTAGCCATTTCTTCTCTTCTTTATTTTCTTTTCAATCAAGACCGAGAAGGGAAGATGAGTACGTACTATTTTGACAATCATACATGTATTTATAGCCCTACCTTTCCATATTAATTGTCGTTTTTATATTATTATATATTTTTTAAAAAAGTTATAATAATAAAAGATATGGTGTGGACAGCCCTACCTTTCCATACTAATTATATATTTTCTTAAAAAGTTATAATAAATATGGTGTGGACTACCATATTATAATGTTATAATAATAATATAGCCCTACCTTTCCATATTAGTTGTCGGATTAGTCTTTCCTTTTTGAAATGTTATAAATTAGTTCTTACATTTAAAAAATTAAAGTAAAATAAATGTTATATTTTCTTAGTTATCATTTCTACAAAAATCTTGCAACTGAGTAATGAGTATATTTAAACCTAAAAGAACAATTTAATAATTTTAAAACGTTTACAGGCACATACATACAATTAATAGTGTGTAGGTTTTAAAATTATTAAATTATTCTTTTAAGTTTAAATATACTCATTACTCAGTTGGAGATTTTTGAAAAAATGATAATTATGAAAATATAACATTTATTTTACTTTAATTTTTTAATGTAAGAGCTAATTTATAACGAGCAAGTGTTGGGTATCCCAGGGATAGATCTGACGTAGTGTCCCCAGATTGCTTATAAACCCTTCTATTCTGGATAATATTTAATTTGTACCTCAAAACTTTCGGCTAAATATGAAAATACCCTTAAATTAAAATTTTCTTTCAAGAATGGTGCCATGGAAGGAAAGAGATCGAGTACACCTGCTGCATTGACTGCATAATCTAGTAACAAGCTCTCTTCTTAACCAGCTTGAGGATCTGACTTTTGTAGTTTTTAATTCTTGTTTGTTCGACTGTTTAGGAAGCTCTCAGGTCAAGAGGCCTGAAGGATGATACAACCTTCCTAGTTGTTGATATTAGTCCATTTGATCACCCAGTTTTGCCCCCAACACCTAGGAAGAAACCACATCTGTTCAGTTCAATTATGTTTGGGAAGAGATCTCATAATGCTATGAACAAAGCAACAAAGCTTTCTGCTTGCAGAAATGTATGCATTCACAACTTACCTTAGTATAGTACAGCAGACACTATCAAACATTACAAGTGTGAAGAATTCATATAGTTCAATGAATTTTTTTTGCCTCAATTGTTTGATTACTGGTCTGTTTTTTTTTTTTTTTTTTTTTTTTTTTTTTTTTTTCTTGGTTATGTTTTGGTTACTGGTCATCTTAGGTACTATTGTGTGCATTGTTTGCTGTTCACTTGTATTTGTGCCAGTTTTGGATATCTTTTGGCAACTAAGTTCCGTTGATGAAAAAATTGTTTGTGTAAACAATAATTTTAGTTTCCATGTCTTTAAAGCTTTAAGGTACTTCCGAAATTGTGATAGTAATTCAATCAGAATTAGTAGCTGTGAATGTTCTCATTTTCTCCCATCTTTTAATTTAGTGTTTTCACATAGCTAGAATTAGTCATCACATGTTATTGTCAGCTAAAAGTGACTTTGCCAGTTGATAGACTCGACTCAATGAAATAGTTTCCCAACTATATGGAATCAGTTACATCAATCCTGTTTCATCAAAGTTTATATATATATATATATATATATATATATATATATATATATATATATATTAACGTTCTCCATGATTTAGTACACTAGGGCCATATGATAAACTAACTGCAAGGGGGATCCATGGTTGAATAGGGAGTCACGATATTATATTGTCATTTCGAGGTTAACTTGGATTACATTTTTTCTCTCGTGTCACTGGAAAATCATTAAAAGACTGAAATTTTGAAGGGATGATTGCACAACCTAGTTTCGTGATATTACCACACTAACTAGTTGTAATCATATTATGTATGTCATTTTAAGCATAAATTAGATAAATTTTTTCTTTCTTTAATTTTTTCGGTATGTGTGTGCTTGGGAAACCTTAGTATATAAAACTCTTCAAAGGACGATGTCATAGCACTAGTTTTGTGATATATATATACACACACACACACACATATATAAGAAGTAATGTTTCATTAAGGGACTCAAGAGGGGAGCACTCCCAAGGAGGAATAGATAAGGCCAAGAGGGCCAATTATCCTCTCAAGCTATCTACAAAATCCACAAATTCCTCAGAAGATTTACAAATTCGTCCATTAATCCAAAAGAAAAAGGAACACAATATGGTGAATACTCAGCCTTATTAATGGAGCAGAATCATTTATACTCAGCCTTATTAATTCATCTTGGATTCATTTAGATAATGACCTTTGATGTCAATGGGGGTACCAGGAATTGGTTCTTAAAATAGACAGTTTGTGATGGACTGATGCTGTTATGTAGCCTTTGTTGATAAGGAGATAGTTGGATGATAAGGATATAGTTGAATGATACAAAAAGTAGTCCCTCATATAGATAAAATTTCAAGACTAAGCTCCTACTCTTATAACATCTTCCATGATGATATCTCAACGATCCTCAAAAACTGGTGAAACCTCAAGAGTAGGAGCTTAGTCTTGAAATTTTATCTATAGAGGAAAGACATCAATACATCTCTATACGGCAGATGCCTTTCTTGATCTCTTCCACGGCAAATGTCTATAAACGGCATCAGATTTCTCTCTGGATGATACGTTTCTACTAAATTCAACTGATCCAGGCCTACCGGTAAAGATGACAAAAATTCTATCCTCTTGTCAGTACAACGTAGATTATATTTGTCAATGGAGCAGAATCATTTATACTCAGCCTTATTAATTCATCTTGGATTCATTAAAGATAATGACCTTTGATGTCAATGGGGATACCAGGAATCGGTTCTTAAAATAGACAGTTTGCGATGGACTGATGCTGTTATGTAGCCTTTGTTGACAAGGAGATAGTTGAATGATACAAAAAGTAGTCCCTCATCCTAACTATGTGGGGGTAATTAAAAAGGTTTAATATTTTTTGGATTTGGGGAAGCTTTGAAAGTTTTTATGTT
The DNA here is from genome assembly GCF_030987335.1 of Cornus florida. Lineage (NCBI taxonomy): Eukaryota > Viridiplantae > Streptophyta > Magnoliopsida > Cornales > Cornaceae > Cornus > Cornus florida. Next base: position 31,740,527 of record NW_026775572.1, read on the forward strand.
CATCACACTGATGAAAGATGCAGCACGTAGAATTGTGTTTAAAGATGTTGTATCAATGTCATCTGTATTCTGAGAGCAGTGGGTCGAAACCTAAAGACAATGAAAATTCAAAATGTTTTTATTTATTTAGTCACAGAAATCAATTGTCAAATTCTTATATTGAATTATCAAATGACAAATACTTGTATTGAATGCAGTTGTATTCCAATCCTCTGGGTTGGGGAATTTTATTTCAAAAATGTTTTGACTATTCCTTGTGAAAATAATGGGGACGTTCCCTCCATTATCAGTTAGTAGTTCTTTATTAGAGATGAAACTCGCGCACAATTGCTATAGAAAATTGAGAAATTCTTTCAGCTGTTATTATTATTATTATGTCAGGATTTGATTGGCCCTTTAAGTGCACATTTGCTTCCAATTGTCCTGTTCTCATATTGCCTTGGATTTGTAATTATTTGTTATGCCAATTAAAATCGACTTTGTGATAAGTTGACCTAGATGATGCAACTCTGTAGCCCAATGAGAAAATGAACTTTTGAATTCTCTGTCTCTCTCTCTCTTTTCTTTTGCTGTTGCCCCAAGCTTCACTTCATACTTTGTAAAACTGCAGGCTGGGTAAGGATATTCCTTTGAACTCAAACACTGGGATTTTCAGATGCGCAGTTTGCCAAGTGGATCAACCACCAAGTGATGGTTTATCTGTTAACTCTGGGCCCTTTTTCTCACCTGCATCAAATCCATGGGAAGGCCCCTTCCTGTGCACAACCTGCCGTAAAAAGAAAGATGCTATGGAAGGAAAGAGATCGAATACACCTGCTGCATTGACTGCATAATCTGGTAACATGGTAAATATTACTATATTTTTTTCTGGCAGTGTGAGCATGCTGGTTTTGTTTGCGGTGGTTCTTGTTCAGGTGTGTGTAAGAAATGAAGTAGGGATATGGAGAGTTGTAGGTGTTTTGGATATTGGTGCAAGTTTTTGTTAATTCTGGTTTATGCTCGGCTGTTGGACTGACTGACAAAGAACGGACATGTTGTCTGATACATATGATTGTGGTAGTTTGATTCCTAACAGCTTGAATATGTAAGTAGAAATGTTGATTGAAAAATGATGGGTTTGCAGTATTATCTTTCTATATTTAGTTCAAGATTGCTGCTGCTGATGCTTGCATTTGGTTTGTTTATCCTTATTTTCTCCCTCCCTAAATTGTTAGAAAAGCAAGTAAATTGAACAGGCATATGATGTTCACAAGTTTTAACTTATTAATTAAGTAGGACTGACATGGTTTGTCATGTTTTTGTATAGTGTATTTTAATAATTGTTGTATTATTTTCTGTTGTATACGAAGAAAAATAATTAAGCATTGTAATCATACTACATGACGTTTTTTCTTGGTGGATTTATATTATATGATCGTACTGAATATCTAAGGATCTTTCATTTTGCCATGTTATCATCATCTTCTTGTTGAACTTGGTTTAGCAATCGGTACCGTTTGTATACCTAATAACCTTCTTTCTTTTGTACCTATATTCAACTTTATTATTATTATTTTTTTCTTTCCTGGATATATATAGCTACACTTCATTCTTTACTCTAATTTTTTTTGGGTTCAATTGTCTTGTATATATATATGTTCATTTTTTTATTGGGTTTTATGTAATTTAATTGAAATATTATTATGAGATTGAGTTTTAATTAAAGTAATATTATAAAATTTGAGTTTTAGTTAATATGTAAAATTTTCTAATCTATTCACTATATGGTTAGGTATTATATATAAATATATGTGTGTTTGTGTGAACAAAGAAAAGTAAAGAATTGAGAAAAAGAAAATTGAGAAAAACAGTGAGAAACCATTGTCGATGAGCATAAATAAAATGTATAAGTACAATAGAATTAATTACAACTTTTATAATTAAATTTTCAACCAATTAAAGGTGGAACCGTGTCACTTATGTGACTGTGAATGATACTCTCTTTGGTGGTTAAATTAGAAAGAAAAAAAAATAATAATAATAAATGTGATTAAATTAATAAGTTGATTAATCATGTTTATTGGTAATTGAAAGAGTTTTAGAATTAATACCGGAGATTCGGCTTATAACTTCGCATTAAATCTGAATTCTTTTACATGTGTTCTTTCTACTTGAGCCACGTGTATACGTTGTTTATGTGTATGTTTGGATTCACCAGTGTTCCAAGGATGATATGGAGTAAATGTTCTACCTAACTGGTTTCGATAAACCCATCTCATTTCAACAAGCCTGTACCAGTGGCGTGGCAAGGAAGAATTTCTTTCTATGGGGCAATCTTCAATGGCAATAATATATATATATATATATATATATATATATTTATATATATATAATTTGAATCAAAACAATATATATATAAATTATAATATTGATTCATTATATTTCTATTTAGTACATTTCTAACGATTTTTTCAGAATATTCAATGCTGTTTCAAAATTGAGTTCACTCAATTAAATATACTTAAAAAAAATCTCATTCAATGAATCAAGAATAAAATATGAAAAAAAAAATATATATTTCCATATAAAATTTAAAAACATTAAAAGTTAAGTTGGGGCAGTTGCCCCCACTTGTCCCTCTATGACTACGCCAAACAACGTAGGTTTCACAAGTTTTTGGGAATCCTCTTCTGTTCCAAATTTTAATAAACCTACTAATATATAAACATTACAAAAAGAAAATGTTAAAGTATATAATTTGCATCCATTTTAAAATTATATACTTACAAAATTTTGAAATTCCCCTCAACATTTTTCGTTAAAGGTTGCTCCCTCTCACTCTCACAGAAAAGTTCTGATTCTGTTCCTGGTATATGCAACAAAGTAGGATTTTTTTGGGACCTTTTTTTTTTTTTTTTTTGGGACTTTGGCTTATTTAAAATTGTGAGATTTAATAATATTAATTCATATTATAATTTAGAAAGAACTCAATATCTTAAATTTTTATAATTTTGTTTCTTAAAAAAAAAAGTCAATTATTCTAAATTTTTTACTTTAAAGGAAGCGTGTTAAAATTGGGTTATTTTCTATAATACTATAAATCATTTAATTTTACAGAAGAAAAAAAACCGTATATCCGTGTAAAATTTTCGAGTGGGATTAATGTTATACCCACTCAAGTCCCAAATCACTTTGTTTATGGAAATACTTACTTACGACATGTTTGGTATGCATTTTGTTAGTCAATTGATTTTGTCCATTATTTGATGTAAAAACAGAGGCGGTAGGAAAAAGTGAAAGAGAGGGGTACGTAGAAATGTCTTCTTAAACATCAAACAACCTTTTAGTAAGACAAGCCAAAGTTAAATGGGATAATAATGTCTTTTTACAAGTAAAAATTGGTTTTACACAACTGAAAATTAATTTTTAGAATGTGAGTGAAAAATACACCAAAAATTTGTAATGTGAGTGATAATAATTTTCAAAAAGTTTTTTAATGTGATAATTGACCAAACTTAAAAAGTATCGATAAAATTAATTCAATTTATTAACAACCATCATAGTTATTTATTGAAAAAAAAAAAAAAAAAATCAAGTTTATATTGGTGGCCTCCAAAACATAATGGACATACATCAATTTGTTTGCATAAAAATTGAACACCATGCGGTCCATGTCCAAATATAGATTTACACAGTGGCTTGGCATGTAGCGAAACATATATTAGAGTGAAATATGGGGGGTTAAAAGTCTCTTTCAGTTTAGTGCGACCCAATAAGTTGTTAGTCTATTCATTCTTCTTCCCTGCTATAAGTCCTGTGTCACACCCCAAATTTTAATACAAGAACTACTTGTCCTGCATAAAAAAAATCTAAGGTATAACTTCCATCAATTATCAACATACATCCTCCATAATAGAACTACAATGAATCCCGTCATTCAACTTAACAAACATGAGAGTCTGACAAATTTTATACAAATCCATAAATAGAGGTGCAATTCCCTCTAGTAGAACAAAACATCTATGACCACTGAATCAACTCAATAAAGTTTCATAAAACATTAAATTTATTACAATAATCAGAATAAAGGAAAAACCGAGCTAAAATAAATCAATGCGCAACGAGCTAAAATCCGTTCCCATCATGTAATCCCATCACGTTCCTACTCAACGTGTACCTGAAATGTGATAATGGGGTGAGCTCACAAGCTCAGTAATAAATGCTAAACACAATCATCGTTCAGCAAATTAACCTTACCTTATATTCCTGTATATATAAGCAACTCAAATAAGTTCATTATTCAAATGTGTATAACCCAGTTAGTTATAAACTTAATAAATAACCATCTTTTATTTTTTTATAAATCGGCATATCTCACATGAGCCCCGGGCTCCCGTCCAATAAAATGGTGTGAATCGTATAGTCCCTGACTACCAAAAACACACGTGTGGCTGGATTGTACGTCTACTCCGCAGATGATCCCCGATCACGTCCACACAATAAGGGCTCATTAGACCCATGGCCATAACAAAAGGGTAGTGCACTCCCAAATAGGTAGGTCCCTGACCATACTCAAAAGTCATCATAGAGTCAGTCCCTGACTGCCCTCCGACTAATCCAAACTCATCATTATTATTTATGGTGATTTATGAAATACATTATTAATTAATAATTTAAAATCAATAAGTAATACACCCAAACACGCTTTTAATTTAAAAACAGAACCCTATAGACCCAACTAGTGAGAGTACAAAATTCTGGACATAGCCTAATATTAGATATGAAACACGCTTTTAATTTAAAAACAGAACCCTATAGACCCAACTAGTGAGAGTAAAAAATTCTGGACATAGCCTAATATTAGATATGACTCCCTACAAAATTTCAGAAGCTAAGTCTTAATAATATTTCCGTACTCTCCATCTTAGTGCTGAAAATAATACTTTTTCGGGTTTTAATTTCGTAAAACTACCAAAATGTCATTTAAAAATCTGGATTTCAGCAAAACTAAGTCCATTATACTTAAAACTAATATTCTGGAATTTCAATAATATTTTTTTTTTTTTTGAATACTAAAAAAAAATACTCTTCTATATTTGTTTTTCAAAATTTAAAATAATTAAATATATTATTCATTTCGGTTGAACCCGGGTATTGCCCCCAACGAACTAGGCTCGGCGAGTAGATTCCAGTGATAACTTTCAATAGTCAAACCGATGTCTCACGGCAACACACTCTCCCTCACTTTCCATTGCCAAGAATGTGCTTCGTAGAGAAGAACCCAAAGTGGGTCTTCACCACCATAATGCATTTGCTTTTCTATCTGTTTTTTTTCTTTTCCAACCAATATCTAACGGTTCTACCTTCTATTGACCCCAAAGTCTACTTTTAAGCTTTCTGTAGTCAATAAAGCTTAAGTTTGAAACATCAAATTGAATGCAAGACTTACAACAATAAATTATTTCACTTATTAAAATATTCCACGCTGAACTTTGATTTCTAACTCTCCGTAAATCAAACAATTCGTATAAGTATATTGATATATAATAACACCAAATCAGTTTCCATATATATACACACATATAATATCAAATCAGTCTATTAATCAAGCTTACCATGCATATAGCAAGTATAAAAACATGTGAATTACATTTATTCAATATCTATACACACAAACACACACACATGCGCATCAAGTAAATGTCCACCATTTAAACTTATATTCAGTGCTATTAGAACATGTGATAAAGTTTCATGCCATTCTATGCCTAATTTACATCAGATCGATATACCCCAATTCATAAAAACATGTTATATTAATTCTTGATTAATCGTAATTAGGCAGAGTTTCGTATATATACAAGTATATAAAGCAAGATTAACTTGCCTGTTAAATATCGTTGAACCTTTCTCTCTAGCCGATCCTTTGGTCACCGTCTCTTTTTCCGGCTACTGCAGATTGCCAACGAAAAATCAGTAACCCGCTTCCTCTCTTTCTCTCTCGGTAATTTCTTTCTTCTTTTTTTTTTGAAAAATAATATCCTCGTACTGATACGATGTAAAATATAAAGGATAAATATAACTCTATTCGAGATAACCTAGGACTCTTATTTAAAGTTTTAAATTTAAAAAAAAAAACTCTATTATCTCAACTATCACGTTAAAATACTAAATAATAAAAAAAATAATGTACGAAATTTTAGGGTTTTACATCCTGACTCTTTATCTTCGTTTGAGCTCACTCTGCTAGCTGTATCACCCTATTCTCAATCCTATGACTAGCAAATAGTGGGCCACATTAGTCAAAACTATTTAACTGTGACCCTTGCATTACCCAATTTTGGGTAAAGTGTCAAAAAAAACACTCTAAATTATTGACTATTTGCAACAAATTTCTTTAACTAAACAAAAAAAAAAAAAAAAAAAAAAAAAAAAAAAAAAAAAAAAAAAAAAAAAACTATGAATTTAGTGTAATTAAAGACAACCCAGCAAGAGACTTGATCGAAAAAATGAAAAGACAAAAGTACCCTGACAAAACAGAGGAGCCGCAGTGGGTCTGAAAAAAAAAATAATAAGAAAAGAAAAATCCAAAATTTTTAGAATTAAACCCACAAATTTACCCAAAATGAAATGAATAACTGCCTCTAGACTTTGTGGTCCGTATTTGAGTTTTTGCAATTTTTGTTTTTCGTTTTTCAATGCATATGTGTCCTTTTAATTAGGACGTAGCCACGTCACTTAAACAATAATTCAAAATACGAATATTAAATTGCATTCACGATGCTAATTCTTTTTGAAAAGTTAAGACTAATTACAAAACTATAACATTTATTTTGTTTTGACTTTTCAATTATATTAATTTGGAAAATACAAACAAAAATGATGGACTAATAAGGATGTAACACTTGGTACCTTAATCTCATTAAGAAATAACAAATATTTACAGCTAATTTAGTTATAATTTTTACTGCTAATTTACTTTTAAACTCTCTTTGTACCATACATTAAGTGTTCCATCCTTAACATTATAACTTTTAAACATCTATAGTATTATACTCTCTTTGTACCACATTTAATTTTTGGGGTTAGCTGGACCCTTGTTTCGAGGTAGGAAAAAAAAACGAAAAAAAGAAAAGAAAGAGAAAACAAATAAGGAAGAAAATCAGAGTAGTAATATGGAAATTACATATTTATTTTAAAGCAGAATTTTTTTTCTTATTTCTTTTAAAGCAGTAAACCATCACTTCACTTCCACCACCTTCTCTACCATCGCTCCCTTCCATCACTCCCAACTCTGCTGTTGCCTTCCACCACCTCCGTCACTGTCGCCACCGCTTTCCACCACCAACATGGCCGGTAGTTTACTTTGTCTCATTTTGTTTCTTGCCATTCCCATTTCCATTTCAGGGTATAAAACCACATCTGTGGTGTCAAAGGATGGGAGTGGAGACTATCGCAGCATCTCAAAAGCCGTTTCTGCAATACCTAATTCAGCTTCGGCCACATACATCATTCACATCAAGCGGGGAATTTACAACGAAGCAGTAGATGTGGGTATGTATAAGAACAGTGTCGTGTTCTTGGGAGATGGAATTGACCACACCATAATACAGTTCAGTAAGAGTACTTCCACTGGTATTGGGACAGACGAATCGGCCACTGTCAGTATGTGATCACTATCCCATCTATCTTCCTTTATAAATGCGTGCGCCATTGATCCACGAATCTGATATTAAACAGATAAGAACATATACTACACTATTTTTTTTTTTTTCGTATTTTATTTTTGTGTAACTCTGGTATCCGAAAATGCACGAATCCTTAGGGACCCTCAACAAGCTGAGACTAGTCACCAAGAACAATCGGGGACTCGAACCCCAAACCTAAGGCTTATGAAGCACCTCATGACGTGTGTATATTGTGTACATGCAGATATAGAAGCAAGACGTGTGTCTATTAATGTGTACATGCAGATATAGAAGCACAACATTTTGTTGCAAAAGACATCAGCTTTGTGAATTCCGCCGGAGTCAATGCCGGACAGGCAGTTGCTGTGAGAAGTGTAGGCTTAAATCATGCATTCTATAGGTGTAGTTTCAAAGGATACCAGGACACTTTGTTTATGATTTCCGGCAGGAAATTTTTCTACAAATGCAACATCTTTCGAACCCTAGACTTCATCTTTGGTGACGCAGGCATCATGTTCCAGAATTGTAACATATACGGGAGAAATCCAGAGAATGAAGGATTGCCCATTATTGTTACAACTGAATCAAGGGGTATAGCGAACAGTGAATTTTCGACATGCACTATGCGCACTTATCGTCGTTCTGAAGCAGAATCTTTAATGTATACTGTAATTAGATATGGGTCCCACTCAATTGACACTTAGCTTGATTCAGTTAGAGAAATAGGTTATTTGTTTTGCTATTTCTTGAATAATTCTAAGCCTTGATTCCCTTAATGTCATGTGCTGAACATTTGGTTCCTTGTTGATTTAATTTTGTTTCAATTCGTCATCCTCCATCACAAATATAAGCTTCTTCTTGTTGCTGAATTTCTTTTCTTTTTTTTCCTGAATGGGATTTTTGTTTTATATATAAATCAGAATAGTACAATTACAAACATGGAGGACATCCTCCGGTACAAAGCAAGTAATGGACTATGTCATTTTCAAACCAGCAAAGGAAACCCGAGCTAGACTAGAGTGAACCAGAAGAAACAAAAACAAAACAAACCAGAACTAAAAAATCCTGCTCTAAAAATTTTTGATCTTGAAGTCCATTAAAGCTTGCATCTCTGCAACAATCTCTCTCAAACCAGAAACATCCACAGCATTGAAAATATCTGAGAAAAACTTCAGTAACAGAGTAATTCAAAGGCCTGCTCAAACATCAATCTTGAAATCCGATGAGACCAGCCCATTGTTATTAACCAAACTCCAATTCCAATTGAAACCAGAACTTTCCAGCTCTTCTCTCCTCTGCATCCAGACTCTTGCTTAGATTTTTTTCAAGCTCCATCTGTTCAGGTAAACACAAATCTGTATTTTTCTGTAGCAAGTTTTTGCTTATGGATTTTGTTTTTTGGATGAGTTTGGTTGTAGATTTGATTATGGATTTTGTTGGTTGGGTGCTTTTTGTTGTGAATTTGATTTTTAATTTAGGGATTTGTGGTTTTTAGTTTAGTGATTTGGGTTTTTGATCAGTTTAGGGTTTAGAGATTTGTGGTCTTTAGAATACTGAACCTTCTTTTTCTTTGTAGAAAGTGTTGGTACATCTTCTTCTTCAGTGCAATCAAAATTTACAGAATTTAAAAGCCCAATTTAACAAATATCACAAAATAAGTCCAAAATTTCTCCTATTCCCTACTCTATCCTCGTATCTAATAGGCTGTATCCATCCGAATGTTGGTGGACTTCTCTTTCTCTATCCAACCGAATGTTAATGGGCTTAAATTAATGGAGATTTTAAATACAGCATTGTGCAAATTTTGTATGAAACGAGGTAAAGAATGATGGAACTGCTTTCAGAGACTGAAACCAAAACCTGCAAGTGAAATAACAAACCATGCCAGTCAGTACATTCCCAGATAGCTAATGCTGCATAATGAACCTAATCGAGTGAAGAAATCATATAAACATGGCTATGCATAAGTAATAGTTTTATACGCTTTAAAGCAACCAACCCATTCATGGTCATAATACCTTGTTAAGTGACTGTAAGAAAAGTTTCTCATCAAAACACCAACTGCTCATGCGCTTGAGGGGAGCTAAAAACCAAAAACAAGTACCAACGATCAGTAAGAACAAAATCTAAATAAATTATCCTTCATTTAAAAATAACTGCTCAAGACCTATCGCATGCAACACTGCATCAAGTCTTGCAGTAGATGAAATTTTCAAAAAACAAGAAAATAAAAAATCAAATAAATTCTCATAAAGTTGAACAGAAGAATTTGAATATTGAATTACACAAATCTCGGGCTCACTAGTCGAAGGGAATCCAGAGGTGTGACCTGTGCAAATCTCAAAGTTTTGGACAATTTTACTCATATTGAGTTGGAAGAGCTGAATCCCAAGGCCAGAGGTTGGAGCAAGTTAAATTATTAGTTAACCATCTGTCCAAAATGTTAAAAAGAATATAACAAGAAAGAAAAACCTCAGATGAAAAATGAATTAGTTGAAGAAAACAACAAAAATCCCAAAGGGTACTCGTGGCAAATTGTGCCTTGACCATGCGTTTGGATTTAAAGTCGTTGATAATACACACTTCATAAAGGGTACTAGATATAACTGTAACATTAGATATTAATCAGGCTTAGTTAGCTTAGAAAGTTTCACATGATATTATCCTAGATAGAATCCAGTAAATATAATATCCAAGAGTGCAACCCCATTAATGTGTCCCAGCAGGCAGGGGTAGAAAGGACAGTAATTATAATTACGTTAATAGAGAGAGTTTTTGTCACATCAAGTCTATTCTATAGACGAGCAAAAACATTTTTTTTATATATCATTTTCCTTCAAAATATATTGTTGACAAAATTTTAGGAGTAAAAGCAAACACATTAGTTTTGTCAATAAAGTGAATAAAGCATGTTTATTAATTAATTTGGCATAATAATAATAGTATACGATTTGATGATCATGACTTGGACAAGCTCTTTACAATCGTCCTTGCATCAATAGAGAAGTCACCAATGAGAGTATTCATCTGCTTTAAGGCTTTTATGCCGTGTTCGTCGCAGGTTTCAGAAGCAATAGAAGCATCTTCAGTGTATCTCCCCGCGTCTTCATATCTCCCTTGATCAAAATTTGACAGACCTTCATCGGTTATGCCAAACTCAACATGGTCATAACTATCTCTACAGTCCTCCAGGTCTTGCTTGTAACCAGGGTCTGTTGCGGTACGAAGCAGTTGGTTGGCGTATAATGAAATGTCATGGCACTTTGCTGCTGTGATTTGCATGGCAATCCTCGCTAGGCTGGTTTTGTTACTGGCGGTGATGCTTCGAGGGTCTGATGATAAAACTGAAACACAAACTTCAGATTCTTCGGTGGTTTTGCAAATGGCTCTTATTAGAGACACGTCAGCTGAGACGAATGATTGACTGAAAAGAAAAAGAGAAACCAGGAGAGAGATACAACTCTCATGACTAGCCATTTCTTCTCTTCTTTATTTTCTTTTCAATCAAGACCGAGAAGGGAAGATGAGTACGTACTATTTTGACAATCATACATGTATTTATAGCCCTACCTTTCCATATTAATTGTCGTTTTTATATTATTATATATTTTTTAAAAAAGTTATAATAATAAAAGATATGGTGTGGACAGCCCTACCTTTCCATACTAATTATATATTTTCTTAAAAAGTTATAATAAATATGGTGTGGACTACCATATTATAATGTTATAATAATAATATAGCCCTACCTTTCCATATTAGTTGTCGGATTAGTCTTTCCTTTTTGAAATGTTATAAATTAGTTCTTACATTTAAAAAATTAAAGTAAAATAAATGTTATATTTTCTTAGTTATCATTTCTACAAAAATCTTGCAACTGAGTAATGAGTATATTTAAACCTAAAAGAACAATTTAATAATTTTAAAACGTTTACAGGCACATACATACAATTAATAGTGTGTAGGTTTTAAAATTATTAAATTATTCTTTTAAGTTTAAATATACTCATTACTCAGTTGGAGATTTTTGAAAAAATGATAATTATGAAAATATAACATTTATTTTACTTTAATTTTTTAATGTAAGAGCTAATTTATAACGAGCAAGTGTTGGGTATCCCAGGGATAGATCTGACGTAGTGTCCCCAGATTGCTTATAAACCCTTCTATTCTGGATAATATTTAATTTGTACCTCAAAACTTTCGGCTAAATATGAAAATACCCTTAAATTAAAATTTTCTTTCAAGAATGGTGCCATGGAAGGAAAGAGATCGAGTACACCTGCTGCATTGACTGCATAATCTAGTAACAAGCTCTCTTCTTAACCAGCTTGAGGATCTGAATTTTGTAGTTTTTAATTCTTGTTTGTTCGACTGTTTAGGAAGCTCTCAGGTCAAGAGGCCTGAAGGATGATACAACCTTCCTAGTTGTTGATATTAGTCCATTTGATCACCCAGTTTTGCCCCCAACACCTAGGAAGAAACCACATCTGTTCAGTTCAATTATGTTTGGGAAGAGATCTCATAATGCTATGAACAAAGCAACAAAGCTTTCTGCTTGCAGAAATGTATGCATTCACAACTTACCTTAGTATAGTACAGCAGACACTATCAAACATTACAAGTGTGAAGAATTCATATAGTTCAATGAATTTTTTTTGCCTCAATTGTTTGATTACTGGTCTATTTTTTTTTTTTTTTTTTTTTTTTTTTTTTTTTTTTTTTTTTTTTTTTTCTTGGTTATGTTTTGGTTACTGGTCATCTTAGGTACTATTGTGTGCATTGTTTGCTGTTCACTTGTATTTGTGCCAGTTTTGGATATCTTTTGGCAACTAAGTTCCGTTGATGAAAAAATTGTTTGTGTAAACAATAATTTTAGTTTCCATGTCTTTAAAGCTTTAAGGTACTTCCGAAATTGTGATAGTAATTCAATCAGAATTAGTAGCTGTGAATGTTCTCATTTTCTCCCATCTTTTAATTTAGTGTTTTCACATAGCTAGAATTAGTCATCACATGTTATTGTCAGCTAAAAGTGACTTTGCCAGTTGATAGACTCGACTCAATGAAATAGTTTCCCAACTATATGGAATCAGTTACATCAATCCTGTTTCATCAAAGTTTATATATATATATATATATATATATATATATATATATATATATATATATATATATATATATATTAACGTTCTCCATGATTTAGTACACTAGGGCCATATGATAAACTAACTGCAAGGGGGATCCATGGTTGAATAGGGAGTCACGATATTATATTGTCATTTCGAGGTTAACTTGGATTACATTTTTTCTCTCGTGTCACTGGAAAATCATTAAAAGGCTGAAATTTTGAAGGGATGATTGCACAACCTAGTTTCGTGATATTACCACACTAACTAGTTGTAATCATATTATGTATGTCATTTTAAGCGTAAATTAGATAAATTTTTTCTTTCTTTAATTTTTTCGGTATGTGTGTGCTTGGGAAACCTTAGTATATAAAACTCTTCAAAGGACGATGTCATAGCACTAGTTTTGTGATATATATATACACACACACACACATATATAAGAAGTAATGTTTCATTAAGGGACTCAAGAGGGGAGCACTCCCAAGGAGGAATAGATAAGGCCAAGAGGGCCAATTATCCTCTCAAGCTATCTACAAAATCCACAAATTCCTCAGAAGATTTACAAATTCGTCCATTAATCCAAAAGAAAAAGGAACACAATATGGTGAATACTCAGCCTTATTAATGGAGCAGAATCATTTATACTCAGCCTTATTAATTCATCTTGGATTCATTTAGATAATGACCTTTAATGTCAATGGGGGTACCAGGAATTGGTTCTTAAAATAGACAGTTTGTGATGGACTGATGCTGTTATGTAGCCTTTGTTGATAAGGAGATAGTTGAATGATAAGAATATAGTTGAATGATACAAAAAGTAGTCCCTCATATAGATAAAATTTCAAGACTAAGCTCCTACTCTTATAACATCTTCCATGATGATATCTCAACGATCCTCAAAAACTGGTGAAACCTCAAGAGTAGGAGCTTAGTCTTGAAATTTTATCTATAGAGGAAAGACATCAATACATCTCTATACGGCAGATGCCTTTCTTGATCTCTTCCACGGCAAATGTCTATAAACGGCATCAGATTTCTCTCTGGATGATACGTTTCTACTAAATTCAACTGATCCAGGCCTACCGGTAAAGATGACAAAAATTCTATCCTCTTGTCAGTACAACATAGATTATATTTGTCAATGGAGCAGAATCATTTATACTCAGCCTTATTAATTCATCTTGGATTCATTAAAGATAATGACCTTTGATGTCAATGGGGATACCAGGAATCGGTTCTTAAAATAGACAGTTTGCGATGGACTGATGCTGTTATGTAGCCTTTGTTGACAAGGAGATAGTTGAATGATACAAAAAGTAGTCCCTCATCCTAACTATGTGGGGGTAATTAAAAAGGTTTAATATTTTTTGGATTTGGGTAAGCTTTGAAAGTTTTTATGTTCATCACACTGATGAAAGATGCAGCACGTAGAATTGTGTTTGAAGATGTTGTATCAATGTCATCTGTATTCTGAGAGCAGTGGGTCGAAACCTAAAGACAATGAAAATTCAAAATGTTTTTATTTATTTAGTCACAGAAATCAATTGTCAAATTCTTATATTGAATTATCAAATGACAAATACTTGTATTGAATGCAGTTGTATTCCAATCCTCCGGGTTGGGGAATTTTATTTCAAAAATGTTTTGACTATTCCTTGTGAAAATAATGGGGACGTTCCCTCCATTATCAGTTAGTAGTTCTTTATTAGAGATGAAACTCGCGCACAATTGCTATAGAAAATTGAGAAATTCTTTCAGCTGTTATTATTATTATTATGTCAGGATTTGATTGGCCCTTTAAGTGCACATTTGCTTCCAATTGTCCTGTTCTCATATTGCCTTGGATTTGTAATTATTTGTTATGCCAATTAAAATCGACTTTGTGATAAGTTGACCTAGATGATGCAACTCTGTAGCCCAATGAGAAAATGAACTTTTGAATTCTCTGTCTCTCTCTCTCTTTTCTTTTGCTGTTGCCCAAGCTTCACTTCATACTTTGTAAAACTGCAGGCTGGGTAAGGATATTCCTTTGAACTTAAACACTGGGATTTTCAGATGCGCAGTTTGCCAAGTGGATCAACCACCAAGTGATGGTTTATCTGTTAACTCTGGGCCCTTTTTCTCACTTGCATCAAATCCATGGGAAGGCCCCTTCCTGTGCACAACCTGCCATAAAAAGAAAGATGCTATGGAAGGAAAGAGATCGAATACACCTGCTGCATTGACTGCATAATCTGGTAACATGGTAAATATTACTATATTTTTTTCTGGCAGTGTGAGCATGCTGGTTTTGTTTGCGGTGGTTCTTGTTCAGGTGTGTGTAAGAAATGAAGTAGGGATATAGAGAGTTGTAGGTGTTTTGGATATTGGTGCAAGTTTTTGTTAATTCTGGTTTATGCTCGGCTGTTGGACTGACTGACAAAGAACGGACATGTTGTCTGATACATATGATTGTGGTAGTTTGATTCCTAACAGCTTGAATATGTAAGTAGAAATGTTGATTGAAAAATGATGGGTTTGCAGTATTATCTTTCTATATTTAGTTCAAGATTGCTGCTGCTGATGCTTGCATTTGGTTTGTTTATCCTTATTTTCTCCCTCCCTAAATTGTTAGAAAAGCAAGTAAATTGAACAGGCATATGATGTTCACAAGTTTTAACTTATTAATTAAGTAGGACTGACATGGTTTGTCATGTTTTTGTATAGTGTATTTTAATAATTGTTGTATTATTTTCTGTTGTATACGAAGTAAAATAATTAAGCATTGTAATCATACTACATGACGCTTTTTCTTGGTGGATTTATATTATATGATCGTACTGAATATCTAAGGATCTTTCATTTTGCCATGTTATCATCATCTTCTTGTTGAACTTGGTTTAGCAATCGGTACCGTTTGTATACCTAATAACCTTCTTTCTTTTGTACCTATATTCAACTTTATTATTATTATTTTTTTCTTTCCTAGATATATATAGCTACACTTCATTCTTTACTCTAATTTTTTTTTGGGTTCAATTGTCTTGTATATATATATGTTCATTTTTTTATTGGGTTTTATGTAATTTAATTGAAATATTATTATGAGATTGAGTTTTAATTAAAGTAATATTATAAAATTTGAGTTTTAGTTAATATGTAAAATTTTCTAATCTATTCACTATATGGTTAGGTATTATATATAAATATATGTGTGTTTGTGTGAACAAAGAAAAGTAAAGAATTGAGAAAAAGAAAATTGAGAAAAACAGTGAGAAACCATTGTCGATGAGCATAAATAAAATGTATAAGTACAATAGAATTAATTACAACTTTTATAATTAAATTTTCAACCAATTAAAGGTGGAACCGTGTCACTTATGTGACTGTGAATGATACTCTCTTTGGTGGTTAAATTAGAAAGAAAAAAAAATAATAATAATAAATGTGATTAAATTAATAAGTTGATTAATCATGTTTATTGGTAATTGAAAGAGTTTTAGAATTAATACCGGAGATTCGGCTTATAACTTCGCATTAAATTTGAATTCTTTTACATGTGTTCTTTCTACTTGAGCCACGTGTATACGTTGTTTATGTGTATGTTTGGATTCACCAGTGTTCCAAGGATGATATGGAGTAAATGTTCTACCTAACTGGTTTCGATAAACCCATCTCATTTCAACAAGCCTGTACCAGTGGCGTGGCAAGGAAGAATTTCTTTCTATGGGGCAATCTTCAATGGCAATAATATATGTATATATATATATTTATATATATATATATAATTTGAATCAAAACAATATATATAAAAATTATAATATTGATTCATTATATTTCTATTTAGTACATTTCTAACGATTTTTTCAGAATATTCAATGCTTTCAAAATTGAGTTCACTCAATTAAATATACTTAAAAAAAATCTCATTCAATGAATCAAGAATAAAATATGAAAAAAATATATATATATTTCCATATAAAATTTAAAAACATTAAAAGTTAAGTTGGGGCAGTTGCCCCCACTTGTCCCTCTATGACTACGCCAAACAACGTAGGTTTCACAAGTTTTTGGGAATCCTCTTCTGTTCCAAATTTTAATAAACCTACTAATATATAAACATTACAAAAAGAAAATGTTAAAGTATATAATTTGCATCCATTTTAAAATTATATACTTACAAAATTTTGAAATTCCCCTCAACATTTTTCGTTAAAGGTTGCTCCCTCTCACTCTCACAGAAAAGTTCTGATTCTGTTCCTGGTATATGCAACAAAGTAGGATTTTTTTGGGACCTTTTTTTTTTTTTTTTTTTTTTGTGGGACTTTGGCTTATTTAAAATTGTGAGATTTAATAATATTAATTCATATTATAATTTAGAAAGAACTCAATATCTTAAATTTTTATAATTTTGTTTCTTAAAAAAAAAAGTCAATTATTCTAATTTTTTTACTTTAAAGGAAGCGTGTTAAAATTGGGTTATTTTCTATAATACTATAAATCATTTAATTTTACAGAAGAAAAAAAACCGTATATCCGTGTAAAATTTTCGAGTGGGATTAATGTTATACCCACTCAAGTCCCAAATCACTTTGTTTATGGAAATACTTACTTACGACATGTTTGGTATGCATTTTGTTAGTCAATTGATTTTGTCCATTATTTGATGTAAAAACAGAGGCGGTAGGAAAAGGTGAAAGAGAGGGGTACGTAGAAATGTCTTCTTAAACATCAAACAACCTTTTAGTAAGACAAGCCAAAGTTAAATGGGATAATAATGTCTTTTTACAAGTAAAAATTGGTTTTACACAACTGAAAATTAATTTTTAGAATGTGAGTGAAAAATACACCAAAAATTTGTAATGTGAGTGATAATAATTTTCAAAAAGTTTTTTAATGTGATAATTGACCAAACTTAAAAAGTATCGATAAAATTAATTCAATTTATTAACAACCATCATAGTTATTTATTGAAAAAAAAAATAAATAAAGTTTATATTGGTGGCCTCCAAAACATAATGGACATACATCAATTTGTTAGCATAAAAATTGAACACCATGCGGTCCATGTCCAAATATAGATTTACACAGTGGCTTGGCATGTAGCGAAACATATATTAGAGTGAAATATGGGGGGTTAAAAGTCTCTTTCAGTTTAGTGCGACCCAATAAGTTGTTAGTCTATTCATTCTTCTTCCCTGCTATAAGTCCTGTGTCACACCCCAAATTTTAATACAAGAACTACTTGTCCTGCATAAAAAAAATCTAAGGTATAACTTCCATCAATTATCAACATACATCCTCCATAATAGAACTACAATGAATCCCGTCATTCAACTTAACAAACATGAGAGTCTGACAAATTTTATACAAATCCATAAATAGAGGTGCAATTCCCTCTAGTAGAACAAAACATCTATGACCACTGAATCAACTCAATAAAGTTTCATAAAACATTAACTTTATTACAATAATCAGAATAAAGGAAAAACCGAGCTAAAATAAATCAATGCGCAACGAGCTAAAATCCGTTCCCATCATGTAATCCCATCACGTTCCTACTCAACGTGTACCTGAAATGTGATAATGGGGTGAGCTCACAAGCTCAGCAATAAATGCTAAACACAATCATCGTTCAACAAATTAACCTTACCTTATATTCCTGTATATATAAGCAACTCAAATAAGTTCATTATTCAAATGTGTATAACCCAGTTAGTTATAAACTTAATAAATAACCATCTTTTATTTTTTTATAAATCGGCATATCTCACATGAGCCCCGGGCTCCCGTCCAATAAAATGGTGTGAATCGTATAGTCCCTGACTACCAAAAACACACGTGTGGCTGGATTGTACGTCTACTCCGCAGATGATCCCCGATCACGTCCACACAATAAGGGCACATTAAACCCATGGCCATAACAAAAGGGTAGTGCACTCCCAAATAGGTAGGTCCCTGACCATACTCAAAAGTCATCATAGAGTCAGTCCCTGACTGCCCTCCGACTAATCCAAACTCATCATTATTATTTATGGTGATTTATGAAATACATTATTAATTAATAATTTAAAATCAATAAGTAATACACCCAAACACGCTTTTAATTTAAAAACAGAACCCTATAGACCCAACTAGTGAGAGTACAAAATTCTGGACATAGCCTAATATTAGATATGAAACACGCTTTTAATTTAAAAACAGAACCCTATAGACCCAACTAGTGAGAGTACAAAATTCTGAACATAGTCTAATATTAGATATGACTCCCTACAAAATTTCAGAAGCTAAGTCTTAATAATATTTCCGTACTCTCCATCTTAGTGCTGAAAATAATACTTTTTCGGGTTTTAATTTCGTAAAACTACCAAAATGTCATTTAAAAATCTGGATTTCAGCAAAACTAAGTCCATTATACTTAAAACTAATATTCTGGAATTTCAATAGTTTTTTTTTTTTTTTAATACTAAAAAAAAATACTCTTCTATATTTGTTTTTCAAAATTTAAAATAATTAAATATATTATTCATTTCGGTTGAACCCGGGTATTGCCCCCAACGGACTAGGCTCGGCGAGTAGATTCCAGTGATAACTTTCAATAGTCAAACCGATGTCTCACGGCAACACACTCTCCCTCACTTTCCATTGCCAAGAATGTGCTTCGTAGAGAAGAACCCAAAGTGGGTCTTCACCACCATAATGCATTTGCTTTTCTATCTGTTTTTTTCTTTTCCAACCAATATCTAACGGTTCTACCTTCTATTGACCCCAAAGTCTACTTTTAAGCTTTCTGTAGTCAATAAAGCTTAAGTTTGAAACATCAAATTGAATGCAAGACTTACAACAATAAATTATTTCACTTATTAAAATATTCCACGCTGAACTTTGATTTCTAACTCTCCGTAAATAAAACAATTCGTATAAGTATATTGATATATAATAACACCAAATCAGTTTCCATATATATACACACATATAATATCAAATCAGTCTATTAATCAAGCTTACCATGCATATAGCAAGTATAAAAACATGTGAATTACATTTATTCAATATCTATACACACAAACACACACACATGTGCATCAAGTAAATGTCCACCATTTAAACTTATATTCAGTGCTATTAGAACATGTGATAAAGTTTCATGCCATTCTATGCCTAATTTACATCAGATCGATATACCCCAATTCATAAAAACATGTTATATTAATTTTTGATTAATCGTAATTAGGCAGAGTTTCGTATATATACAAGTATATAAAGCAAGATTAACTTGCCTGTTAAATATCGTTAAACCTTTCTCTCTAGCCGATCCTTTGGTCACCGTCTCTTTTTCCGGCTACTGCAGATTGCCAACGAAAAATCAGTAACCCGCTTCCTCTCTTTCTCTCTCGGTAATTTCTTTCTTTTTTTTTTTTTGAAAAATAATATCCTCGTACTGATATGATGTAAAATATAAAGGATAAATATAACTGTATTCGAGATAACCTAGGACTCTTATTTAAAGTTTTAAATTTAAAAAAAAAACTCTATTATCTCAACTATCACGTTAAAATACTAAATACTAAATAATAAAAAAAATAATGTACGAAATTTTAGGGTTTTACATTCTACCCACCTAAAAAGAAATTTCGTCCTCGAAATTTGCATACCTTATTCGAAGAGTTGTGGGTACTTTTCCTTCATTTCTGACTCTATCTCCCAAGTAGCCTCTCTCTCGTCCTGATGATTCCACTGCACCTTCACCAAAGGTATCTCTGCCCGCCTCAACTGTTTCACTATACTGTCAACAATGCGAACAGGCATCTCAACATAGGTTGCATTAGGACGAATCTGGACCTCTGTGCAGTCAATGGCCTGAGTTTCATCCCTCAAGCACCTCCTCAACATGGAGACATGGAAAACATCATGAACAGTAGATAGTCTGGGTGGTAAAGCTAATCTATAAGCTACCTCCCCAATCCTTTCTGTGATCTCAAAAGGTCCAATGAATCGAGGAGCTAACTTCCCTTTCTTCTTGCCAAATCTCGTAACCCCCTTCATTGGTGATACTTTCAAGAACACCAAGTCACCCACACTAAACTCCAAAGCATGACGGCGTCGATCTGCATAATTCTTCTGTCGACTCTGAGCTGTGTGAAGTCGATCTCGAATGATGGCAACCTTCTCCGTAGTCTCTTGCACCAACTCTGGCCCCAAAAGACTACCATCACCAACCTCAGCCCAACATACAGGTGAACAACAAGGTGTACCATAAAGTGCCTCATATGGTGCCATGCCGATACTAGCCTGATAGCTATTATTATAAGCGAACTCAACCAATGGAATGTGATCCTCCCAACTGCCCTGAAAATCTAGCACACAAGCACGAAGCATATCCTCCAACACCTGAATGACCCTCTCGGACTGGCCATCGGTCTGAGGATGAAAAGCAGTACTCAAACTTAAAGGAGTACCAAAAGCTGCTTGGAAACTACTCCAAAATCGAGATGAAAAACGAGGATCACGATCTGAGACAATAGACACCGGCACTCCATGAAGCTTAACTATGTCTCTAATGTAGATCTTACACAATTCCTTTACAGTATCAGTAGCTCGAATGGGTAGAAAATGAGCTGATTTAGTCAATCGGTCCACTATCACCCATACTGTATCATGGTTATGTATCGACCTCGGTAACCCCACTACAAAATCCATCGTCACATGCTCCCATTTCCACTCAGGCACAGGCAAAGGCTGTAATAGTCCTGCTGGTCTCTGGTGCTCAGCTTTCACTCGCTGACAAGTGAGACATCTAGATACAAACTCTGCCACATCACGTTTCATGCCTTCCCACCAGAACTGCCTCTTAAGATCATGATACATCTTAGTGCCACCTGGGTGCACTGTGTACCTAGAGTGATGTGCCTCCTCTAAAATCTCTCTCTTGAGGTCTGCTAAGTCTGGAACACATGGCCTACCTCGAAATCTCATACCACCATCAGCTCCATACGTCAAGTCAACATTACCTTCATCATTAACAGCCTCAACTGCTTTGGTCTGTAACATGTCATCCTGAGTCTGAGAATGAATGATCCGACTGATCAAAGTAGGTTGTACAGTCAAACTACAAAGAAAAGCCCCTGTACTCTGAGAACTCGGCATTATAGAAAACTCTGCCAATGCCTCTAACATCATCCACTCCTGAATCATCATAAAGGTAACTAATCCTCTCGGTTTTCGACTCAAGGCATCCGCTACCATATTAGCCTTTCCAGGATGATACTGAAGGGTCATATCAAAATCCTTCATCTTCTCCATCCACCTCCGTTGTCTCATATTCAACTCCTTCTGAGTGTAGAGGTATTTGAGGCTCTTGTGATCAGAGAATAACTCAAATTCCTCGCCATACAAGTAATGCCTCCACACCTTCAATGCAAGAACCACTGCTGCCAATTCCAGATCATGTGTAGGGTAATTCTGCTCATGTGGCTTAAGCTACCTAGAGGCATACGCTACCACCTTGTCATCTTGCATCAAAACACAGCCAAGACCCTGATGTGATGCATCTGTGTAAATCACAAATCTCTCACCACTAACAGGAATGGTAAGAACTGGTGCCGAAGTCAATCTCATTTTCAACTCCTCAAATGCCTACTCACAGCGGTGATCCCAAACAAACTTCACATCCTTCCGAGTCAAACGGGTCAATGGTGCAACAATCTTGGAGAAACCTTCAATGAAACGCCTGTAGTATCCTGCCAGTCCTAAGAAGCTACGAATCTCAGTGACAGTAGTAGGCCGTTTCCAACTCATCACAGCCTCCACCTTGGCAGAATCTACTGAAACTCCATCCTTAGAGATCACGTGCCCCAAAAACTGAATCTGCTCTTGCCAAAAGTCACACTTCTCAAACTTAGCATAGAGCTGATGCTCACGCAAAGTCTGAAGTGTAATGCTCAAGTGTCTCTCATGTTCCTCCTTAGTCTTGGAATATATCAGAATGTCATCAACAAATACCACAACAAACTGATCCAAGTAAGGTCGAAACACTCGGTTCATCAAATCCATAAAAGCTGCCGGAGCGTTAGTCAGCCCAAAAGGCATGACTAAAAACTCATAAAGGCCATAACGAGTCATAAAGGCAGTCTTAGGAATATCCTCATCCCTAATCCTCAGCTGATGGTACCCAGTCCTCAAGTCAATCTTAGAGAACAACTGCGCCCCTCTGAGTTGATCAAACAAATCATCGATGCGTGGCAATGGGTACTTGTTCTTAATAGTGACCTTATTCAGTGCACGGTAGTCAACACATAAGCGGAGTGACCCATCCTTCTTCTTGACAAAAAGAACAGGTGCTCCCCACGGTGATGTGCTAGGTCGAATAAACCCCTGATCTTGCAACTCTTGAGTCTGCTTCTTCAACTCACTCAATTCAACTGGCGCCATTCTGTAGGGTGCCCTAGAGATAGGTGAAATACCAGGAGTGAGGTCGATGCAGAAATCCACTGCCCTCCTAGGAGGCAAACCCGGAATATCCCGAAACACATCTGCATACTCTGACACTGTAGGCAACTGATCTATAGTCACGCATTGCTCAACCACCTTGATGTGGGCCAGAAATCCCATAGTCATGGTGCCCTCAAACTCCCCACACTTATATCGAGAAGGAAACTGTCCCGGAACTGAGAATACAATAATCCTCTCATGGCAGTCCAACTGAGCATGATATCTAGCCAACCAATCCATACCCAGTATAACATCAAATTCTCTCATACGTAATACTATTAAATCAATAGGATACTCCAACTCCCCAATTGTAACAGGGCAAGCACGACATATTCTATCAAGTGTCGTCGCGCTCCCGAGTGGAGTTGTAATAGATAAGGCATTACTCATATGTCCAGGTTCTAATCCCAGTGTATTCACAAATGATAGTGCAATAAAAGAAAATGAAGAACCTGAATCAAATAGTACTCTAGCTATACTGCCATAAATAGTAAGTGTACCTTCCACTGCTGGTGGTGCACGATCCTGTCTCCCATCTGGAACAACTGCATAAACCCTTGCACCTCATTGTTGCTGTGGTGCCTGACCTTTCTGCTGGTTATTCTTGTGAGGCTTGGGACAATTACGAGCCAAATGTCCTTGCTCACGACAATTGTAGCAATGCCCACTGAACTGATATGGCTGTGCATCATGAGGTGTGGCTGGTACTAAAGCTGTGGATTGCTCACCTTCACCAACTCTCTGCCGTTTCCCTGCTCGCCAATCTTGTCTACCTCTCTGCCAAGACTGACCCTGCCAGTTTCTCTGAGTCTGCTGCTACTGACCCCTCTGATTCTGTTGAGAGCTACTCTGATTCTGTTGAGTGTTGCTAGCCCCCTTACCTTTCTGTTCTACCCTACGCTCCTTCTGTTTCTGAAAGCCAATGTTATTATTCTCCTCTACTGCCATAGCACATTCCACCACTCTAGCATAAGTGTCAAAACGATGACCCACCACAAACTTCTTCACATAAGAGACCAATCCTCGCTCAAACTTTCTAACCTTGTGTAACTCATTCGCAACAATGTGAGGAGCGAATCGGGATAGCTCTGTAAACTTCCTCTCGTACTCACTAACTGACATCTCATTATTCTGTTCCAGCTGTGTGAACTCTGCTGCCTTCTTCTCCTTCACTAATTGTGGAAAGTATTTGTCATTGAACCGAGTTTTAAAATCATCCCAGGTCATATTTGTAATGTCCACAACCATCCTGGTCTCTGACTGCCACCACTGGCGCGCCTCACCAGATAAAAGAAATGCACCAATCTTCCTTTTCTGCACCTCAGTGCAGTCCATCATCTCAAAATACTTTTCCATATCCTCAATCCACTTCTCAGCATCAAGTGGATCGGTAGCTCTAGTAAATTCAACAGCCCCCAATTTGCGGATATCTCTGATAAATCCAATCATAGGATTTGGCACATGAGGTGCATCCTCCAACTGAACATTGTCATGGTCAACACCACCACGACCAGCACCTCCCTGACCTCTACCTCTAGCAGGTCGTCCTCTGCCTCTTCCAGCTCCTGACATCCTATTTCCAGTAAAGAATGTCAATGATAAGTCTCACAAGTAATTTATACTTAAACTGGAGCATGGTAAGAGAGCAATAATTCGTATAAGTATATGCTTCTATTCTTACTATCACTTCTCTTAGCCAGGTAATTCTTAACCTAGGCTCTGATACCAAACTGTCACACCCCAAATTTTAATACAAGAACTACTTGTCCTGCATAAAAAAAATCTAAGGTATAACTTCCATCAATTCTCAACATACATCCTCCATAATAGAACTACAATGAATCCCGTCATTCAACTTAACAAACATGAGAGTCTGACAAATTTTATACAAATCCATAAATAGAGGTGCAATTCCCTCTAGTAAAACAAAACATCTATGACCACTGAATCAACTCAATAAAGTTTCATAAAACATTAACTTTATTACAATAATCAGAATAAAGGAAAAACCGAGCTAAAATAAATCAATGCGCAACGAGCTAAAATCCATTCCCATCATGTAATCCCATCACGTTCCTACTCAACGTGTACCTGAAATGTGATAATGGGGTGAGCTCACAAGCTCAGCAATAAATGCTAAACATAATCATCGTTCAGCAAATTAACCTTACCTTATATTCCTGTATATATAAGCAACTCAAATAAGTTCATTATTCAAATGTGTATAACCCAATTAGTTATAAACTTAATAAATAACCATCTTTTATTTTTTTATAAATCGGCATATCTCACATGAGCACCGAGCTCCCGTCCAATAAAATGGTGTGAATCGTATAGTCCCTGACTACCAAAAACACACGTGTGGCTGGATTGTACGTCTACTCCCCAGATGATCCCTGATCACGTCCACACAATAAGGGCTCATTAGACCCATGGCCATAACAAAAGGGTAGTGCACTCCCAAATAGGTAGGTCCCTGACCATACTCAAAAGTCATCATAGAGTCAGTCCCTGACTGCCCTCCGACTAATCCAAACTCATCATTATTATTTATGGTGATTTATGAAATACATTATTAATTAATAATTTAAAATCAATAAGTAATACACCCAAACACGCTTTTAATTTAAAAACAGAACCCTATAGACCCAACTAGTGAGAGTACAAAATTCTGGACATAGCCTAATATTAGATATGAAACACGCTTTTAATTTAAAAACAGAACCCTATAGACCCAACTAGTGAGAGTACAAAATTCTGGACATAGCCTAATATTAGATATGACTCCCTACAAAATTTCAGAAGCTAAGTCTTAATAATATTTCCGTACTCTCCATCTTAGTGCTGAAAATAATACTTTTTCGGGTTTTAATTTCGTAAAACTACCAAAATGTCATTTAAAAATCTGGATTTCAGCAAAACTAAGTCCATTATACTTAAAACTAATATTCTGGAATTTCAATAATATTTTTTTTTTTTTGAATACTAAAAAAAAATACTCTTCTATATTTGTTTTTCAAAATTTAAAATAATTAAATATATTATTCATTTCGGTTGAACCCGGGTATTGCCCCCAACGAACTAGGCTCGGCGAGTAGATTCCAGTGATAACTTTCAATAGTCAAACCGATGTCTCACGGCAACACACTCTCCCTCACTTTCCATTGCCAAGAATGTGCTTCGTAGAGAAGAACCCAAAGTGGGTCTTCACCACCATAATGCATTTGCTTTTCTATCTGTTTTTTTTCTTTTCCAACCAATATCTAACGGTTCTACCTTCTATTGACCCCAAAGTCTACTTTTAAGCTTTCTGTAGTCAATAAAGCTTAAGTTTGAAACATCAAATTGAATGCAAGACTTACAACAATAAATTATTTCACTTATTAAAATATTCCACGCTGAACTTTGATTTCTAACTCTCCGTAAATCAAACAATTCGTATAAGTATATTGATATATAATAACACCAAATCAGTTTCCATATATATACACACATATAATATCAAATCAGTCTATTAATCAAGCTTACCATGCATATAGCAAGTATAAAAACATGTGAATTACATTTATTCAATATCTATACACACAAACACACACACATGCGCATCAAGTAAATGTCCTCCATTTAAACTTATATTCAGTGCTATTAGAACATGTGATAAAGTTTCATGCCATTCTATGCCTAATTTACATTAGATCGATATACCCCAATTCATAAAAACATGTTATATTAATTCTTGATTAATCGTAATTAGGCAGAGTTTCGTATATATACAAGTATATAAAGCAAGATTAACTTGCCTGTTAAATATCGTTAAACCTTTCTCTCTAGCCGATCCTTTGGTCACCGTCTCTTTTTCCGGCTACTGCAGATTGCCAACGAAAAATCAGTAACCCGCTTCCTCTCTTTCTCTCTCGGTAATTTCTTTCTTCTTTTTTTTTTTGAAAAATAATATCCTCGTACTGATACGATGTAAAATATAAAGGATAAATATAACTGTATTCGAGATAACCTAGGACTCTTATTTAAAGTTTTAAATTTAAAAAAAAAAACTCTATTATCTCAACTATCACGTTAAAATACTAAATACTAAATAATAAAAAAAATAATGTACGAAATTTTAGGGTTTTACATCCTGACTCTTTATCTTCGTTTGTGCTCACTCTGCTAGCTGTATCACCCTATTCTCAATCCTATGACTAGCAAATAGTGGGCCACATGAGTCAAAACTATTTAACTGTGACCCGTGCATTACCCAATTTTGGGTAAAGTGTCAAAAAAAACCCTCTAAATTATTGACTATTTGCAACAAATTTCTTTAACTAAAAAAAAAAAAAAAAAAAAAAAAAAAAAACTATGAATTTGGTGTAATTAAAGACAACCCAGCAAGAGACTTGATCGAAAAAATGAAAAGACAAAAGTACCCTGACAAAACAGAGGAGCTGCAGTGGGTCTGAAAAAAAAAAATAATAAGAAAAGAAAAATCCAAAATTTTTAGAATTAAACCCACAAATTTACCCAAAATGAAATGAATAACTGCCTCTAGACTTTGTGGTCCGTATTTGAGTTTTTGCAATTTTTGTTTTTCGTTTTTCAATGCATATGTGTCCTTTTAATTAGGACGTAGCCACGTCACTTAAACAATAATTCAAAATACGAATATTAAATTGCATTCACGATGCTAATTCTTTTTGAAAAGTTAAGACTAATTACAAAACTATAACATTTATTTTGTTTTGACTTTTCAATTATATTAATTTGGAAAATACAAACAAAAATGATGGACTAATAAGGATGTAACACTTGGTACCTTAATCTCATTAAGAAATAACAAATATTTACAGCTAATTTAGTTATAATTTTTACTGCTAATTTACTTTTAAACTCTCTTTGTACCACACATTAAGTGTTCCATCCTTAACATTATAACTTTTAAACATCTTTAGTATTATACTCTCTTTGTACCACATTTAATTTTTGGGGTTAGCTGGACCCTTGTTTCGAGGTAGGAAAAAAAAACGAAAAAAAGAAAAGAAAGAGAAAACAAATAAGGAAGAAAATCAGAGTAGTAATATGGAAATTACATATTTATTTTAAAGCAGAATTTTTTTTCTTATTTGTTTTAAAGCAGTAAACCATCACTTCACTTCCACCACCTTCTCTACCGTCGCTCCCTTCCATCACTCCCAACTCTGCTGTTGCCTTCCACCACCTCCGTCACTGTCGCCACCGCTTTCCACCACCAACATGGCCGGTAGTTTACTTTGTCTCATTTTGTTTCTTGCCATTCCCATTTCCATTTCAGGGTATAAAACCACATCTATGGTGTCAAAGGATGGGAGTGGAGACTATCGCAGCATCTCAAAAGCCGTTTCTGCAATACCTAATTCAGCTTCGGCCACATACATCATTCACATCAAGCGGGGAATTTACAACGAAGCAGTAGATGTGGGTATGTATAAGAACAGTGTCGTGTTCTTGGGAGATGGAATTGACCACACCATAATACAGTTCAATAAGAGTACTTCCACTGGTATTGGGACAGACGAATCGGCCACTGTCAGTATGTGATCACTATCCCATCTCTCTTTCTTTATAAATGTGTACGCCATTGATCCACGAATCAGATATTAAACTGATAAGAACATATACTACACTATTTTTTTTTTTTTTCGTATTTTATTTTTGGGTAACTCGGGTATCCGGGAATGCACGAATCCTTAGGGACCCTCAACAAGCTGAGACTAGTCACCAAGAACTATCGGGGACTCGAACCCCAAACCTAAGGCTTATGAAGCACCTCATGACGTGTGTATATTGTGTACATGCAGATATAGAAACAAGACGTGTGTCTATTAATGTGTACATGCAGATATAGAAGCACAACATTTTGTTGCAAAAGACATCAGCTTTGTGAATTCCGCCGGAGTCAATGCCGGACAGGCAGTTGCTGTGAGAAGTGTAGGCTTAAATCATGAATTCTATAGGTGTAGTTTCAAAGGATACCAGGACACTTTGTTTATGATTTCCGGTAGGAAATTTTTCTACAAATGCAACATCTTTGGAACCCTAGACTTCATCTTTGGTGACGCAGGCATTATGTTCCAGAATTGCAACATATACGGGAGGAATCCAGAGAATGAAGGATTGCCCATTTTTGTTACAGCTGAATCAAGGGGTATAGCGAACAGTGAATTTTCGACATGCACTATGTGCACTTATCGTCGTTCTGAAGCAGAATCTTTAATGTATACTGTAATTAGATATGGGTCCCACTCAATTGACACTTAGCTTGATTCAGTTAGAGAAATAGGTTATTTGTTTTGCTATTTCTTGAATAATTTTAAGCCTTGATTCCCTTAATATCATGTGCTGAACATTTGGTTCCGTGTTGATTTAATTTTGTTTCAATTCGTCATCCTCCATCACAAATATAAGCTTCTTCTTGTTGCTGAATTTCTTTTCTTTTTTTTCCTGAATGGGATTTTTGTTTTATATATAAATCAAAATAGTACAATTACAAAACATGGAGGACATCCTCCGGTACAAAGCAAGTAATGGACTATGTCATTTTCAAACCAGCAAAGGAAATCCAAGCTAGACTAGAGTGAACCAGAAGAAACAAAAACAAAATAAACCAGAACTAAAAAATCCTGCTCTAAAATTTTTTGATCTTGAAGTCCATTAAAGCTTGCATCTCTGCAACAATCTCTCTCAAACCAGAAACATCCACAGCATTGAAAATATCTGAGAAAAACTTCAGCAACAGAGTAATTCAAAGGCCTGCTCAAACATCAATCTTGAAATCCGATGAGACCAGCCCATTGTTATTAACCAAACTCCAATTCCAATTGAAACCAGAACTTTCCAGCTCTTCTCTCCTCTGCATCCAGACTCTTGTTTAGATTTTTTTCAAGCTCCATCTGTTCAGGTAAACACAAATCTGTATTTTTCTGTAGCAAGTTTTTGCTTATGGATTTTGTTTTTTGGATGAGTTTGGTTGTAGATTTGATTATGGATTTTGTTGGTTGGGTGATTTTTGTTGTGAATTTGATTTTTAATTTAGGGATTTGTGGTTTTTAGTTTAGTGATTTGGGTTTTCGATCAGTTTAGGGTTTAGAGATTTGTGGTCTTTAGAATACTGAACCTTCTTTTTCTTTGTAGAAAGTGTTGGTACATCTTCTTCTTTAGTGCAATCAAATTTACAGAATTAAAAAGCCCAATTTAACAAATATCACAAAATAAGTCCAAAATTTCTCCTATTCCCTGCTCTATCCTTGTATCTAATAGGCTGTATCCATCCGAATGTTGGTGGACTTCTCTTTCTCTATCCAACCGAATGTTAATGGGCTTAAATTAATGGAGATTTTAAATACAGCATTGTGCAAATTTTGTATGAAACGAGGTAAAGAATGATGGAACTACTTTCAGAGACTGAAACCAAAACCTGCAAGTGAAATAACAAACCATGCCAGTCAGTACATTCCCAGATAGCTAATGCTGCATAATGAACCTAATCGAATGAAGAAATCATATAAACATGGCTATGCATAAGTAATAGTTTTATACGTTTTAAAGCAACCAACCCATTCATGGTCATAATACCTTGTAAAGTGACTGTAAGAAAAGTTTCTCATCAAAACACCAACTGCTCATGCGCTTGAGGGGAGCTAAAAACCAAAAACAAGTACCAACGATCAGTAAGAACAAAATCTAAATAAATTATCCTCCATTTAAAAATAACTGCTCAAGACCTATCCGCATGCAACACTGCATCAAGTCTTGCAGTAGATGAAATTTTCAAAAAACAAGAAAATAAAAAATCAAATAAATTCTCATAAAGTTGAACAGAAGAATTTGAATATTGAATTACACAAATCTCGGGCTCACTAGTCGAAGGGAATCCAGAGGTGTGACTTGTGCAAATCTCAAAGTTATGGAAAATTTTACTCATATTGAGTTGGAAGAGCTCAATCCCAAGGCCAGAGGTTGGAGGAAGTTAAATTATTAGTTAACCATCTGTCCAAAATGTTAAAAAGAATATGACAAGAAAGAAAAACTTCAGAAGAAAAATGAATTAGTGGAAGAAAACAACAAAAATCCCAAAGGGTACTTGTGGCAAATTGTGCCTTGACCATGCGTTTGGATTTAAAGTCATTGATAATACACACTTCATAAAGGGTACTGGATATAACTGTAACATTAGATATTAATCTGGCTTAGTTAGCTCAGAAAGTTTCACATGATATTATCCTAGATAGAATCCAGTAAATACAATATCCAAGAGTCCAACCCCATTAATGTGTGTCCCAGAAGGCAGGGGTAGAGAGGACAGTAATGGCTTTTCTACTCCTCTGACCTGGCATTCTCTAGAAGAAACAAAATTTTGGCAGGTCTCAAACATACTTGAACATTTTTTCACTGAAAAGTTGCTTGAAGATAAACAATTATGCACAGAAGAAAAACTTTCGTATATTAGCAGATTATTTTTATCTAATCATAACCAATTGAATGCTGAGGTAGTGCTTCAAGGATGTGATTTGAGAATAAATAAATAAATTGCAAACTTATTGAAAGTTATCAATGTTTAAAAAATTATAAAATGCACAGCCAAGTGTTTCTTCATGTTTTTCATAAAGTATATCAAAACAAAAATTCTAAATTACAACCTAGGGTGTTGCTTTTATTGTGATCACTTGTCAATGACTTAACTATGTAAAGGCTTAATCTTTTTTGCAAAACTAGTGTTTTTCTTTTTAATTTATTCTAAAAAGAAAATGGTAGTAATATGTATATCATACAAAGTATTTTTCTTTTTAATTTATACCTTTATAAATATATATATTGTAGTGTACATATCTGTATTAATCCAACACACACACAATTATACACATATATTTCCATGTTCCTTGTTGTAAACTGTATGTGTATCCTATTTTTCAAAAATGAAAAATAAAAATTATCTCACTTTATTTGTAGCTTATCGTGTCCAATCTTGTCTCCATGATCATGCTTCATCCTTGGATGCTATGAATGAGATGTTTCATATTGAGAGAGTACTACAAATTCCATACATAGATTCAAATAGAAATAATCACTAACTATCAATTAAATTGTTACTAAAAATCTTGGATTTAATAAAATTTGGGATAACACCTAGTTTTTGCTGTGTTTTTACCTAAGGCAGAATTCAAATCATTTTTATGCGTCATGTTAACTGGATTAATATAACAAATATTACAAAACTATTTTCAAAAATTCATACAACCAAGTAGTTTTATGAGTTTTTGTTTTCCGAAAACTATTTTGTAAATTCTCTTAACCAAGTAGGTTTGAAATCTGAAAAAATTGAAAAAAATAAAAATAAAAATGAAAATGAAAAAGAGACCGTGCAACCCATAGGCTAGAAAACAGACAGAACCGTTAACAAACAATTTAGGGATAACTTCAAAGTCCAAACTGAAGCATGCAAGAGGGCAAGTTGAGTAATGCTACGACAAATAGTTGATTTTTCTTTTATTTTTATTTTTTATTTTTATATATTTTTTTGGTGCGATTTCAGTAAATAACAAGAATTTTTAGTCAATAATAAAGTCTTTCTTCTCGGAATTTCCATGTTTTTTCAAACAAGTTTTAAAGTTTGACTTGCCAATGATTGAACCACATGCTGCACATACACCATACACATAACTAGCAAATATGAATAATGAAGGTGTGATTCGAAAATGAGTACGGCAGTTTTTATAATTACCTTAATAGATAGAGTTTTTGTCACATCAAGTCTACTGTATAGACTAGCAAAAAAATATTTTTATATCATTTTCCTTGAAAATATATTGTTGACAAAATTTTAGGAGTAAAAGCAAACACAGTAGTTTTGTCCATAAAGCATGTTTATTAATTTATTCGGCATAATAATAATAATAGTATATGATTTGATGATCATGACTTGGACAAGCTATTTAAAATCGTCTTTGAATCAATAGAGAAGTCACTGATGAGAGTATTCATCTGCTCCAAGGCTTTTATGCCGTGTTCGTCGCAGGTTTCAGACGCAATAGCAGCATCTTGAGTGTCTCTCCCCGCGTCTCCATATCTCCCCTGATCAAATTTTGGCAGACCGTCCTAGGTTATGCCAAACTCAACTTGGTCATAACTATCTCTACAGTCCTCCAGGCCTTGCTTGTAACCAAGGTCAGTTGCGTTACGAAGCAGTTGGCTGGCATATAAAGAAATGTCATGGCACTTTGCTGCTGTGATTTGCATGGCAATCCTCGCTAGGCTGGTTTTGTTACTAGTGGTGATGCTTCGAGGGTCTGATGATAAAACTAAAAAGCAAACATTGGAATACGGGGTGGTTTTGCAAACGGCTCTTATTAAGGACATGTCAGCTGAGACGAAGGATTGACTGAAAAGAAAAAGAGAAACTATCAGGAGAGAGATACAGCTCTCATGACTCGCCATTTCGACTTCTCTTCTTTTCTACCTGGGTCGAGGGAAGATGAGTACGTAATATTTTGACAATCATACATGCATTTATAGCCCTACTTTTCCATATTAATTGTCATTTTTATATTAGTTATATATTTTCTTAAAAAGTTATAATAATATAAGATATGGTGTGGACTACCATATTATTATGTTATCATCTGTGCCCGTCATAATGGTCCAATTCTACACTTCACACTTTTTAAGACAACAAAATTTATTATACTACTTTATTAGACAGGCAAAAGATACGTGTCCCAATTTGCCCTTTCCTTTTAAAAGTTTTGTTTTGAATAAGTCCAAAATTGAATGAATTTCAAGAGACATTTAATGGGTCCACCCATTTTGAGATTTTAATTATTTTATTAAATCAAAAGAAAAATTTAGGGGAGGAAAAAAAAATCAAAAGAAAAATTTTGGAAATAAAAATTTTAGAGGGATATTATATAGATTTTCTCACATATATATGTAAAATTACTATAAAAAAAATGCTATATATATTACACTTGTTGGAGCCAAGGCAGGGGTAGATACTGCAAATTAGTTATCACTTGTTTTTCATGGGTAAAGTTCAGTGTGTGTGAGGGAGTGAAAAGGTCAATTTAGACCTTTCAAGTTTCTAATATATTAGGATTAAGATATATAATAAAGAAATGAGGGTATAAATATTCACATCTTTTTAAAGATGTTAGAGACGGAAAAATAATTTGGGGTGTGAGTAATAGTTATTTTCAAAAATTGTTTTAATGTGATAGTTGACCAAACCTAAAGGGGTGTTACTGAAATTAACACTTCATTTTATTTCCGATAGTTGTTTTTCTGTTGAATAAATTATTTTATTTGTCGTAAAAAAAATACAAAAAAAAGGTAAAAAATTTCATTAGTTATGGTATTATGTAAAAGGACAATACTTGCCTACTCATCAGTGAGTAGGCAATTTCTATTGACTATGTATGTGGCATAATAAAATTATAACAAGTGTCCTAAAATTTATAAAATATAAATATAACAAAAATAAAATTAGAACTGGTTTGACCCATTTTTAATTGGATTCACTGTATCTTTTACAATTTTCCTCTAGTACACTGTATACATCCTTAACCACTATCCCTATAAATATCAGAATATGTGTATGGGAGTTATAAAAAAAATAATTGAATTGAGATATAGCAATAGTGTTTTGAGGGGTTAGTTTTGCTCTCTACCTTCTCAAAGTGGAAAATATGTGATTGATATGAAGAACCATTCTTAGAATCATAAAATGCTTCCGGTTTGTGTTTTTAAAAAAAAAAGTTCTTGCCCTTCTTTAGTCCAACTTAGGATTGTTGCAGTGGGAACGGGGATTGCTTTGGAAGTGGAGGTGAATGGGTATTTTAATAACATGGTTTATGTATATGTATTTATATTATTTTGATCTTTCGATTCCAAAGAACAAAAACAATATATTGTTTTAGGAAGATCTTGTTTTTGGAAAGTATTGTTTTAGGAAGCTTGAATCCTAATTTTTCTCTACTTTAAAAGCTAATTTTGTACCTATGTATGTACAAGTGTGTATAGATATATATATGGAGAGAAAGATGCGGTTAAGCCCAATTAAAATGAATTAAATACGTTCTGGTTGTATTTTTGTTATATTTTATATTTTATAAAATTTGAAACACTTGTCATAATTTTATTATGCCACCTACTGAGTAAGTAGAAACTCCCTACTCACCGGTGAGTAGGCAAATATTGTCCTATGTAAAAAGGGATAATGCAATAGGAAAAAAGAAGGGAGTGGCTTCCCTAAAAATAACTAAAAAAAGAGATTGTACAAACTATACAAGAAGCAAATAGGGATAAAAAAAAATAAAAAATAAAAAATAAAAATGAAAAAGAGGCCGTGCAACCCATAGGCAAGAAAACAGACAGAACCGTTAACAAACAATTTAGGGATAACTTCAAAGTCCAAACTAAAGCATGCAAGAGAGCAAGAGAAAGGATTCGGTTAATTATTATTTTGGCTTGAATATGAAAGTGAGCGAATTAAAACAATTTGAGTAATGCTACGTTGATTTTTCTTTTCTTTTTTTATTTTTTAATATATTTTTTTGGAGCGATTTCAATAAATAACAAGAATTTTTAGTCAATAATATAAAGTCTTTCTTCTCGGAATTTCCATGCTTTTTCTAACATGTTTTAAAGTTTGACTTGCCAATGATCCAATGGAACCACATGCACCATACACATGACTAGCAAATATGAATAATGAAGGTGTGAATAAGTGATTCGAAAATGAGTATGGCAGTTATTATGATTACCTTAATAGAGAGAGTTTTTGTCACATCAAGTCTATTCTATAGACAAGCAAAAACATTTTTTTTATATATCATTTTCCTTCAAAATATATTGTAGACAAAATTTTACGCATTAGTTTTGTCAATAAAGTGAATAAAGCATGTTTATTAATTAATTTGGCATAATAATAATAGTATACGATTTGATGATCATGACTTGGACAAGCTCTTTACAATCGTCCTGGGTCTGATGATAAAACTGAAACACAAACTTCAGATTCCTCGGTGGTTTTGCAAACGGCTCTTATTAGAGACACGTCAGCTGAGACGAATGATTGACTGAAAAGAAAAAGAGAAACCAGGAGAGAGATACAACTCTCATGACTAGCCATTTCTTCTCTTCTTTATTTTCTTTTCAATCAAGGCCGAGAAGGGAAGATGAGTACGTACTATTTTGACAATCATACATGTATTTATAGCCCTACCTTTCCATATTAATTGTCGTTTTTATATTATTATATATTTTTTAAAAAAGTTATAATAATAAAAGATATGGTGTGGACAGCCCTACCTTTCCATACTAATTATATATTTTCTTAAAAAGTTATAATAAATATGGTGTGGACTACCATATTATAATGTTATAATAATAATATAGCCCTACCTTTCCATATTAGTTGTCGGATTAGTCTTTCCTTTTTGAAATGTTATAAATTAGTTCTTACATTTAAAAAATTAAAGTAAAATAAATGTTATATTTTCTTAGTTATCATTTCTACAAAAATCTTGCAACTGAGTAATGAGTATATTTAAACCTAAAAGAACAATTTAATAATTTTAAAACGTTTACAGGCACATACATACAATTAATAGTGTGTAGGTTTTAAAATTATTAAATTATTCTTTTAAGTTTAAATATACTCATTACTCAGTTGGAGATTTTTGAAAAAATGATAATTATGAAAATATAACATTTATTTTACTTTAATTTTTTAATGTAAGAGCTAATTTATAACGAGCAAGTGTTGGGTATCCCAGGGATAGATCTGACGTAGTGTCCCCAGATTGCTTATAAACCCTTCTATTCTGGATAATATTTAATTTGTACCTCAAAACTTTCGGCTAAATATGAAAATACCCTTAAATTAAAATTTTCTTTCAAGAATGGTGCCATGGAAGGAAAGAGATCGAGTACACCTGCTGTATTGACTGCATAATCTAGTAACAAGCTCTCTTCTTAACCAGCTTGAGGATCTGACTTTTGTAGTTTTTAATTCTTGTTTGTTCGATTGTTTAGGAAGCTCTCAGGTCAAGAGGCCTGAAGGATGATACAACCTTCCTAGTTGTTGATATTAGTCCATTTGATCACCCAGTTTTGCCCCCAACACCTAGGAAGAAACCACATCTGTTCAGTTCAATTATGTTTGGGAAGAGATCTCATAATGCTATGAACAAAGCAACAAAGCTTTCTGCTTGCAGAAATGTATGCATTCACAACTTACCTTAGTATAGTACAGCAGACACTATCAAACATTACAAGTGTGAAGAATTCATATAGTTCAATGAATTTTTTTTGCCTCAATTGTTTGATTACTGGTCTGTTTTTTTTTTTTTTTTTTTTTTTTTTTTTTTTTTTTTTTTTCTTAGTTATGTTTTGGTTACTGGTCATCTTAGGTACTATTGTGTGCATTGTTTGCTGTTCACTTGTATTTGTGCCAGTTTTGGATATCTTTTGGCAACTAAGTTCCGTTGATGAAAAAATTGTTTGTGTAAACAATAATTTTAGTTTCCATGTCTTTAAAGCTTTAAGGTACTTCCGAAATTGTGATAGTAATTCAATCAGAATTAATAGCTGTGAATGTTCTCATTTTCTCCCATCTTTTAATTTAGTGTTTTCACATAGCTAGAATTAGTCATCACATGTTATTGTCAGCTAAAAGTGACTTTGCCAGTTGATAGACTCGACTCAATGAAATAGTTTCCCAACTATATGGAATCAGTTACATCAATCCTGTTTCATCAAAGTTTATATATATATATATTAACGTTCTCCATGATTTAGTACACTAGGGACATATGATAAACTAACTGCAAGGGTGATCCATGGTTGGATAGGGAGTCACGATATTATATTGTCATTTCGAGGTTAACTTGGATTACATTTTTTCTCTCGTGTCACTGGAAAATCATTAAAAGACTGGAATTTTGAAGGGATGATTGCACAACCTAGTTTCGTGATATTACCACACTAACTAGTTGTAATCATATTATGTATGTCATTTTAAGCGTAAATTAGATAAATTTTTTCTTTCTTTAATTTTTTCGGTATGTGTGTGCTTGGGAAACCTTAGTATATAAAACTCTTCAAAGGACGATGTCATAGCACTAGTTTTGTGATATATATATACACACACACACACATATATAAGAGGTAATGTTTCATTAAGGGACTCAAGAGGGGAGCACTCCCAAGGAGGAATAGATAAGGCCAAGAGGGCCAATTATCCTCTCAAGCTATCTACAAAATCCACAAATTCCTCAGAAGATTTACAAATTCGTTCATTAATCCAAAAGAAAAAGGAACACAATATGGTGAATACTCAGCCTTATTAATGGAGCAGAATCATTTATAGTCAGCCTTATTAATTCATCTTGGATTCATTTAGATAATGACCTTTGATGTCAATGGGGGTACCAGGAATTGGTTCTTAAAATAGACAGTTTGTGATGGACTGATGCTGTTATGTAGCCTTTGTTGATAAGGAGATAGTTGGATGATAAGGATATAGTTGAATGATACAAAAAGTAGTCCCTCATATAGATAAAATTTCAAGACTAAGCTCCTACTCTTATAACATCTTCCATGATGATATCTCAACGATCCTCAAAAACTGGTGAAACCTCAAGAGTAGGAGCTTAGTCTTGAAATTTTATCTATAGAGGAAAGACATCAATACATCTCTATACGGCAGATGCCTTTCTTGATCTCTTCCACGGCAAATGTCTATAAACGGCATCAGATTTCTCTCTGGATGATACGTTTCTACTAAATTCAACTGATCCAGGCCTACCGGTAAAGATGACAAAAATTCTATCCTCTTGTCAGTACAACGTAGATTATATTTGTCAATGGAGCAGAATCATTTATACTCAGCCTTATTAATTCATCTTGGATTCATTAAAGATAATGACCTTTGATGTCAATGGGGATACCAGGAATCGGTTCTTAAAATAGACAGTTTGCGATGGACTGATGCTGTTATGTAGCCTTTGTTGACAAGGAGATAGTTGAATGATACAAAAAGTAGTCCCTCATCCTAACTATGTGGGGGTAATTAAAAAGGTTTAATATTTTTTGGATTTGGGGAAGCTTTGAAAGTTTTTATGTTCATCACACTGATGAAAGATGCAGCACGTAGAATTGTGTTTGAAGATGTTGTATCAATGTCATCTGTATTCTGAGAGCAGTGGGTCGAAACCTAAAGACAATGAAAATTCAAAATGTTTTTATTTATTTAGTCACAGAAATCAATTGTCAAATTCTTATATTGAATACATTTTTATCAAATGACAAATACTTGTATTGAATGCAGTTGTATTCCAATCCTCTGGGTTGGGGAATTTTATTTCAAAAATGTTTTGACTATTCCTTGTGAAAATAATGGGGACGTTCCCTCCATTATCAGTTAGTAGTTCTTTATTAGAGATGAAACTCGCGCATAATTGCTATAGAAAATTGAGAAATTCTTTCAGCTGTTATTATTATTATTATGTCAGGATTTGATTGGCCCTTTAAGTGCACATTTGCTTCCAATTGTCCTGTTCTCATATTGCCTTGGATTTGTAATTATTTGTTATGCCAATTAAAATCGACTTTGTGATAAGTTGACCTAGATGATGCAACTCTGTAGCCCAATGAGAAAATGAACTTTTGAATTCTCTGTCTCTCTCTCTCTTTTCTTTTGCTGTTGCCCCAAGCTTCACTTTATACTTTGTAAAACTGCAGGCTGGGTAAGGATATTCCTTTGAACTCAAACACTGGGATTTTCAGATGCGCAGTTTGCCAAGTGGATCAACCACCAAGTGATGGTTTATCTGTTAACTCTGGGCCCTTTTTCTCACCTGCATCAAATCCATGGGAAGGCCCCTTCCTGTGCACAACCTGCCGTAAAAAGAAAGATGCTATGGAAGGAAAGAGATCGAATACACCTGCTGCATTGACTGCATAATCTGGTAACATGGTAAATATTACTATATTTTTTTCTGACAGTGTGAGCATGCTGGTTTTGTTTGCGGTGGTTCTTGTTCAGGTGTGTGTAAGAAATGAAGTAGGGATATGGAGAGTTGTAGGTGTTTTGGATATTGGTGCAAGTTTTTGTTAATTCTGGTTTATGCTCGGCTGTTGGACTGACTGACAAAGAACGGACATGTTGTCTGATACATATGATTGTGGTAGTTTGATTCCTAACAGCTTGAATATGTAAGTAGAAATGTTGATTGAAAAATGATGGGTTTGCAGTATTATCTTTCTATATTTAGTTCAAGATTGCTGCTGCTGATGCTTGCATTTGGTTTGTTTATCCTTATTTTCTCCCTCCCTAAATTGTTAGAAAAGCAAGTAAATTGAACAGGCATATGATGTTCACAAGTTTTAACTTATTAATTAAGTAGGACTGACATGGTTTGTCATGTTTTTGTATAGTGTATTTTCATAATTGTTGTATTATTTTCTGTTGTATACGAAGTAAAATAATTAAGCATTGTAATCATACTACATGACGCTTTTTCTTGGTGGATTTATATTATATGATCGTACTGAATATCTAAGGATCTTTCATTTTGCCATGTTATCATCATCTTCTTGTTGAACTTGGTTTAGCAATCGGTACCGTTTGTATACCTAATAACCTTCTTTCTTTTGTACCTATATTCAACTTTATTATTATTATTTTTTTCTTTCCTGGATATATATAGCTACACTTCATTCTTTACTCTAATTTTTTTTTGGGTTCAATTGTCTTGTATATATATATGTTCATTTTTTTATTGGGTTTTATGTAATTTAATTGAAATATTATTATGAGATTGAGTTTTAATTAAAGTAATATTATAAAATTTGAGTTTTAGTTAATATGTAAAATTTTCTAATCTATTCACTATATGGTTAGGTATTATATATAAATATGTGTGTTTGTGTGAACAAAGAAAAGTAAAGAATTGAGAAAAAGAAAATTGAGAAAAACAGTGAGAAACCATTGTCGATGAGCATAAATAAAATGTATAAGTACAATAGAATTAATTACAACTTTTATAATTAAATTTTCAACCAATTAAAGGTGGAACCGTGTCACTTATGTGACTGTGAATGATACTCTCTTTGGTGGTTAAATTAGAAAGAAAAAAAAATAATAATAATAAATGTGATTAAATTAATAAGTTGATTAATCATGTTTATTGGTAATTGAAAGAGTTTTAGAATTAATACCGGAGATTCGGCTTATAACTTCGCATTAAATCTGAATTCTTTTACATGTGTTCTTTCTACTTGAGCCACGTGTATACGTTGTTTATGTGTATGTTTGGATTCACCAGTGTTCCAAGGATGATATGGAGTAAATGTTCTACCTAACTGGTTTCGATAAACCCATCTCATTTCAACAAGCCGGTACCAGTGGCGTGGCAAGGAAGAATTTCTTTCTATGGGGCAATCTTCAATGGCAATAATATATATATATATATATATATATATATATATATATATATATTTATATATATATAATTTGAATCAAAACAATATATATAAAAATTATAATATTGATTCATTATATTTCTATTTAGTACATTTCTAACGATTTTTTCAGAATATTCAATGCTGTTTCAAAATTGAGTTCACTCAATTAAATATACTTAAAAAAAATCTCATTCAATGAATCAAGAATAAAATATGAAAAAAAATATATATATTTCCATATAAAATTTAAAAACATTAAAAGTTAAGTTGGGGCAGTTGCCCCCACTTGTCCCTCTATGACTACGCCAAACAACGTAGGTTTCACAAGTTTTTGGGAATCCTCTTCTGTTCCAAATTTTAATAAACCTACTAATATATAAACATTACAAAAAGAAAATGTTAAAGTATATAATTTGCATCCATTTTAAAATTATATACTTACAAAATTTTGAAATTCCCCTCAACATTTTTCGTTAAAGGTTGCTCCCTCTCACTCTCACAGAAAAGTTCTGATTCTGTTCCTGGTATATGCAACAAAGTATAATATTAATTCATATTATAATTTAGAAAGAACTCAATATCTTAAATTTTTATAATTTTGTTTCTTAAAAAAAAAAGTCAATTATTCTAATTTTTTTACTTTAAAGGAAGCGTGTTAAAATTGGGTTATTTTCTATAATACTATAAATCATTTAATTTTACAGAAGAAAAAAAACCGTATATCCGTGTAAAATTTTCGAGTGGGATTAATGTTATACCCACTCAAGTCCCAAATCACTTTGTTTATGGAAATACTTACTTACGACATGTTTGGTATGCATTTTGTTAGTCAATTGATTTTGTCCATTATTTGATGTAAAACCAGAGGCGGTAGGAAAAGGTGAAAGAGAGGGGTACGTAGAAATGTCTTCTTAAACATCAAACAACCTTTTAGTAAGACAAGCCAAAGTTAAATGGGATAATAATGTCTTTTTACAAGTAAAAATTGGTTTTACACAACTGAAAATTAATTTTTAGAATGTGAGTGAAAAATACACCAAAAATTTGTAATGTGAGTGATAATAATTTTCAAAAAGTTTTTTAATGTGATAATTGACCAAACTTAAAAAGTATCGATAAAATTAATTCAATTTATTAACAACCATCATAGTTATTTATTGAAAAAAAAAAAAAAAAATCAAGTTTATATTGGTGGCCTCCAAAACATAATGGACATACATCAATTTGTTTGCATAAAAATTGAACACCATGCGGTCCATGTCCAAATATAGATTTACACAGTGGCTTGGCATGTAGCGAAACATATATTAGAGCGAAATACGGGGGGTTAGAAGTCTCTTTCAGTTTAGTGCGACCCAGTAAGTTGTTAGTCTATTCATTCTTCTTCCCTGCTATAAGTCCTGTGTCACACCCCAAATTTTAATACAAGAACTACTTGTCCTGCATAAAAAAAATCTAAGGTATAACTTCCATCAATTATCAACATACATCCTCCATAATAGAACTACAATGAATCCCGTCATTCAACTTAACAAACACGAGAGTCTGACAAATTTTATACAAATCCATAAATAGAGGTGCAATTCCCTCTAGTAGAACAAAACATCTATGACCACTGAATCAACTCAATAAAGTTTCATAAAACATTAACTTTATTACAATAATCAGAATAAAGGAAAAACCGAGCTAAAATAAATCAATGCGCAACGAGCTAAAATCCGTTCCCATCATGTAATCCCATCACGTTCCTACTCAGCATGTACCTGAAATGTGATAATGGGGTGAGCTCACAAGCTCAGCAATAAATGCTAAACACAATCATCGTTCAGCAAATTAACCTTACCTTATATTCCTGTATATATAAGCAACTCAAATAAGTTCAGTATTCAAATGTGTATAACCCAGTTAGTTATAAACTTAATAAATAACC
This sequence comes from Cornus florida, assembly GCF_030987335.1. Lineage (NCBI taxonomy): Eukaryota > Viridiplantae > Streptophyta > Magnoliopsida > Cornales > Cornaceae > Cornus > Cornus florida. The sequence continues at coordinate 31,784,218 of NW_026775572.1, forward strand.
ATCTTTTATTTTTTTATAAATCGGCATATCTCACATGAGCCCCGGGCTCCCGTCTAATAAAATAGTGTGAATCGTATAGTCCCTGACTACCAAAAACACACGTGTGGCTGGATTGTACGTCTACTCCCCAGATGATCCCCGATCACGTCCACACAATAAGGGCTCATTAGACCCATGGCCATAACAAAAGGGTAGTGCACTCCCAAATAGGTAGGTCCCTGACCATACTCAAAAGTCATCATAGAGTCAGTCCCTGACTGCCCTCCGACTAATCCAAACTCATCATTATTATTTATGGTGATTTATGAAATACATTATTAATTAATAATTTAAAATCAATAAGTAATACACCCAAACACGCTTTTAATTTAAAAACAGAACCCTATAGACCCAACTAGTGAAAGTACAAAATTCTGGACATAGCCTAATATTAGATATGAAACACGCTTTTAATTTAAAAACAGAACCCTATAGACCCAACTAGTGAGAGTACAAAATTCTGGACATAGCCTAATATTAGATATGACTCCCTACAAAATTTCAGAAGCTAAGTCTTAATAATATTTCCGTACTCTCCATCTTAGTGCTGAAAATAATACTTTTTCGGGTTTTAATTTCGTAAAACTACCAAAATTTCATTTAAAAATCTGGATTTCAGCAAAACTAAGTCCATTATACTTAAAACTAATATTCTGGAATTTCAATAGTTTTTTTTTTTTTTGAATACTAAAAAAAATACTCTTCTATATTTGTTTTTCAAAATTTAAAATAATTAAATATATTATTCATTTCGGTTGAACCCGGGTATTGCCCCCAACGGACTAGGCTCGGCGAGTAGATTCCAATGATAACTTTCAATAGTCAAACCGATGTCTCACAGCAACACACTCTCCCTCACTTTCCATTGCCAAGAATGTGCTTCGTAGAGAAGAACCCAAAGTGGGTCTTCACCACCATAATGCATTTGCTTTTCTATCTGTTTTTTTCTTTTCCAACCAATATCTAACGGTTCTACCTTCTATTGACCCCAAAGTCTACTTTTAAGCTTTCTGTAGTCAATAAAGCTTAAGTTTGAAACATCAAATTGAATGCAAGACTTACAACAATAAATTATTTCACTTATTAAAATATTCCACGCTGAACTTTGATTTTTAACTCTCCGTAAATCAAACAATTCGTATAAGTATATTGATATATAATAACACCAAATCAGTTTCCATATATATACACACATATAATATCAAATCAGTCGATTAATCAAGCTTACCATGCATATAGCAAGTATAAAAACATGTGAATTACATTTATTCAATATCTATACACACAAACACACACACATGCGCATCAAGTAAATGTCCTCCATTTAAACTTATATTCAGTGCTATTAGAACATGTGATAAAGTTTCATGCCATTCTATGCCTAATTTACATCAGATCGATATACCCCAATTCATAAAAACATGTTATATTAATTCTTGATTAATCGTAATTAGGCAGAGTTTCGTATATATACAAGTATATAAAGCAAGATTAACTTGCCTGTTAAATATCGTTAAACCTTTCTCTCTAGCCGATCCTTTGGTCACCGTCTCTTTTTCCGGCTACTGCAGATTGCCAACGAAAAATCAGTAACCCGCTTCCTCTCTTTCTCTCTCGGTAATTTCTTTCTTCTTTTTTTTTTTGAAAAATAATATCCTCGTACTGATACGATGTAAAATATAAAGGATAAATATAACTGTATTCGAGATAACCTAGGACTCTTATTTAAAGTTTTAAATTTAAAAAAAAAAAACTCTATTATCTCAACTATCACGTTAAAATACTAAATACTAAATAATAAAAAAAATAATGTACGAAATTTTAGGGTTTTACATTCTACCCACCTAAAAAGAAATTTCGTCCTCGAAATTTGCATACCTTATTCGAAGAGTTGTGGGTACTTTTCCTTCATTTCTGACTCTATCTCCCAAGTAGCCTCTCTCTCGTCCTGATGATTCCACTGCACCTTCACCAAAGGTATCTCTGCCCGCCTCAACTGTTTCACTATACTGTCAACAATGCGAACAGGCATCTCAACATAGGTTGCATTAGGACGAATCTGGACCTCTGTGCAGTCAATGGCCTGAGTTTCATCCCTCAAGCACCTCCTCAACATGGAGACATGGAAAACATCATGAACAGTAGATAGTCTGGGTGGTAAAGCTAATCTATAAGCTACCTCCCCAATCCTTTCTGTGATCTCAAAAGGTCCAATGAATCGAGGAGCTAACTTCCCTTTCTTCTTGCCAAATCTCGTAACCCCCTTCATTAGTGATACTTTCAAGAACACCAAGTCACCCACACTAAACTCCAAAGCATGACGGCGTCGATCTGCATAATTCTTCTGTCGACTCTGAGCTGTGTGAAGTCGATCTCGAATGATGGCAACCTTCTCCGTAGTCTCTTGCACCAACTCTGGCCCCAAAAGACTACTATCACCAACCTCAGCCTAACATACAGGTGAACGACAAGGTGTACCATAAAGTGCCTCATATGGTGCCATGCCGATACTAGCCTGATAGCTATTATTATAAGCGAACTCAACCAATGGAATGTGATCCTCCCAACTGCCCCGAAAATCTAGCACACAAGCACGAAGCATATCCTCCAACACCTGAATGACCCTCTCGGACTGGCCATCGGTCTGAGGATGAAAAGCAGTACTCAAACTTAAAGGAGTACCAAAAGCTGCTTGGAAACTACTCCAAAATCGAGATGAAAAACGAGGATCACGATCTGAGACAATAGACACCGGCACTCCATGAAGCTTAACTATGTCTCTAATGTAGATCTTACACAATTCCTTTACAGTATCAGTAGCTCGAATGGGTAGAAAATGAGCTGATTTAGTCAATCGGTCCACTATCACCCATACTGTATCATGGTTATGTATCGACCTCGGTAACCCCACTACAAAATCCATCGTCACATGCTCCCATTTCCACTCAGGCACAGGCAAAGGCTGTAATAGTCCTGCTGGTCTCTGGTGCTCAGCTTTCACTCGCTGACAAGTGAGACATCTAGATACAAACTCTGCCACATCACGTTTCATGCCTTCCCACCAGAACTGCCTCTTAAGATCATGATACATCTTAGTGCCACCTGGGTGCACTGTGTACCTAGAGTGATGTGCCTCCTCTAAAATCTCTCTCTTGAGGTCTGCTAAGTCTGGAACACATAGCCTACCTCGAAATCTCATACCACCATCAGCTCCATACGTCCAGTCAACATTACCTTCATCATTAACAGCCTCAACTGCTTTGGTCTGTAACATGTCATCCTGAGTCTGAGAATGAATGATCCGGCTGATCAAAGTAGGTTGTACAGTCAAACTACAAAGAAAAGCCCCTGTACTCTGAGAACTCGGCATTATAAAAAACTCTGCCAATGCCTCTAACATCATCCACTCCTGAATCATCATAAAGGCAACTAATCCTCTCGGTTTTCGACTCAAGGCATCCGCTACCACATTAGCCTTTCCAGGATGATACTGAAGGGTCATATCAAAATCCTTCATCTTCTCCATCCACCTCCGTTGCCTCATATTCAACTCCTTCTGAGTGTAGAGGTATTTGAGGCTCTTGTGATCAGAGAATAACTCAAATTCCTCGCCATACAAGTAATGCCTCCACACCTTCAATGCAAGAACCACTGCTGCCAATTCCAGATCATGTGTAGGGTAATTCTGCTCATGTGGCTTAAGCTGCCTAGAGGCATACGCTACCACCTTGTCATCTTGCATCAAAACACAGCCAAGACCCTGATGTGATGCATCTGTGTAAATCACAAATCTCTCACCACTAACAGGAATGGTAAGAACTGGTGCCGAAGTCAATCTCATTTTCAACTCCTCAAATGCCTGCTCACAGCGGTGATCCCAAACAAACTTCACATCCTTCCGAGTCAAACGGGTCAATGGTGCAACAATCTTGGAGAAACCTTCAATGAAACGCCTGTAGTATCCTGCCAGTCCTAAGAAGCTACGAATCTCAGTGACAGTAGTAGGCCGTTTTCAACTCATCACAGCCTCCACCTTGGCAGAATCTACTGAAACTCCATCCTTAGAGATCACGTGCCCCAAAAACTGAATCTGCTCTTGCCAAAAGTCACACTTCTCAAACTTAGCATAGAGCTGATGCTCACGCAAAGTCTGAAGTGTAATGCTCAAGTGTCTCTCATGTTCCTCCTTAGTCTTGGAATATATCAGAATGTCATCAACAAATACCACAACAAACTGATCCAAGTAAGGTCGAAACACTCGGTTCATCAAATCCATAAAAGCTGCCGGAGCGTTAGTCAGCCCAAAAGGCATGACTAAAAACTCATAGAGGCCATAACGAGTCCTAAAGGCAGTCTTAGGAATATCCTCATCCCTAATCCTCAGCTGATGGTACCCAGTCCTCAAGTCAATCTTAGAGAACAACTGCGCCCCTCTGAGTTGATCAAACAAATCATCGATGCGTGGCAATGGGTACTTGTTCTTAATAGTGACCTTATTCAGCGCACGGTAGTCAACACATAAGCGGAGTGACCCATCCTTCTTCTTGACAAAAAGAACAGGTGCTCCCCACGGTGATGTGCTAGGTCGAATAAACCCCTGATCTTGCAACTCTTGAGTCTGCTTCTTCAACTCACTCAATTCAACTGGCGCCATTCTGTAGGGTGCCCTAGAGATAGGTGAAATACCAGGAGTGAGGTCGATGCAGAAATCCACTGCCCTCCTAGGAGGCAAACCCGGAATATCCCGAAACACATCTGCATACTCTGACACTATAGGCAACTGCTCTATAGTCACGCATTGCTCAACCACCTCGATGTGGGCCAGAAATCCCATAGTCATGGTGCCCTCAAACTCCCCACACTTATATCGAGAAGGAAACTGTCCCGGAACTGAGAATACAATAATCCTCTCATGGCAGTCCAACTGAGCATGATATCTAGCCAACCAATCCATACCCAGTATAGCATCAAATTCTCTCATACGTAATACTATTAAATCAATAGGATACTCCAACTCCCCAATTGTAACAGGGCAAGCACGACATATTCTATCAAGTGTCGTCGCGCTCCCGAGTGGAGTTGTAATAGATAAGGCATTACTCATATGTCCAGGTTCTAATCCCAGTGTATTCACAAATGATAGTGCAATAAAAGAAAATGAAGAACCTGAATCAAATAGTACTCTAGCTATACTGCCATAAATAGTAAGTGTACCTTCCACTGCTGATGGTGCACGATCCTGTCTCCCATCTGGAACAACTGCATAAACCCTTGCACCTCATTGTTGCTGTGGTGCCTGACCTTTCTGCTGGTTATTCTTGTGAGGCTTGGGACAATTACGAGCCAAATGTCCTTACTCACGACAATTGTAGCAATGCCCGCTGAACTGATATGGCTGTGCATCATGAGGTGTGGCTGGTACTAAAGCTGTGGATTGCTCACCTTCACCAACTCTCTGCCGTTTCCCTGCTCGCCAATCTTGTCTACCTCTCTGCCAAGACTGACCCTGCCAGTTTCTCTGAGTCTGCTGCTGCTGACCCCTCTGATTCTGTTGAGAGCTACTCTGATTCTGTTGAGTGTTGCTAGCCCCCTTACCTTTCTGTTCTGCCCTACGCTCCTTCTGTTTCTGAAAGCCAATGTTATTATTCTCCTCTACTGCCATAGCACATTCCACCACTCTAGCATAAGTGTCAAAACGATGACCCACCACAAACTTCTTCACATAAGAGACCAATCCTCGCTCAAACTTTCTAACCTTGTGTAACTCATTCGCAACAATGTGAGGAGCGAATCGGGATAGCTCTGTAAACTTCCTCTCGTACTCACTAACTGACATCTCATTATTCTGTTCCAGCTGTGTGAACTCTGCTGCCTTCTTCTCCTTCACTGATTGTGGAAAGTATTTGTCATTGAACCGAGTTTTAAAATCATCCCAGGTCATATTTGTAATGTCCACAACCATCCTGGTCTCTGACTGCCACCACTGGCGCGCCTCACCAGATAAAAGAAATGCACCAATCTTCCTTTTCTGCACGTCAGTGCAGTCCATCATCTCAAAATACTTTTCCATATCTTCAATCCACTTCTCAGCATCAAGTGGATCGGTAGCTCTAGTAAATTCAACAGCCCCCAATTTGCGGATATCTCTGATAAATCCAATCATAGGATTTGGCACATGAGGTGCATCCTCCAACTGAACATTGTCATGGTCAACACCACCACGACCAGCACCTCCCTGACCTCTACCTCTAGCAGGTCGTCCTCTGCCTCTTCCAGCTCCTGACATCCTATTTCCAGTAAAGAATGTCAATGATAAGTCTCACAAGTAATTTATACTTAAACTGGAGCATGGTAAGAGAGCAATAATTCGTATAAGTATATGCTTCTATTCTTACTATCACTTCTCTTAGCCAGGTAATTCTTAACCTAGGCTCTGATACCAAACTGTCACACCCCAAATTTTAATACAAGAACTACTTGTCCTGCATAAAAAAAATCTAAGGTATAACTTCCATCAATTCTCAACATACATCCTCCATAATAGAACTACCATGAATCCCGTCATTCAACTTAACAAACATGAGAGTCTGACAAATTTTATACAAATCCATAAATAGAGGTACAATTCCCTCTAGTAAAACAAAACATCTATGACCACTGAATCAACTCAATAAAGTTTCATAAAACATTAACTTTATTACAATAATCAGAATAAAGGAAAAACCGAGCTAAAATAAATCAATGCGCAACGAGCGAAAATCCGTTCCCATCATGTAATCCTATCACGTTCCTACTCAACGTGTACCTGAAATGTGATAATGGGGTGAGCTCACAAGCTCAGCAATAAATGCTAAACATAATCATCGTTCAGCAAATTAACCTTACCTTATATTCCTGTATATATAAGCAACTCAAATAAGTTCATTATTCAAATGTGTATAACCCAATTAGTTATAAACTTAATAAATAACCATCTTTTATTTTTTTATAAATCGGCATATCTCACATGAGCCCCGGGCTCCCGTCCAATAAAATGGTGTGAATCGTATAGTCCCTGACTACCAAAAACACACGTGTGGCTGGATTGTACGTCTACTCCCCAGATGATCCCTGATCACGTCCACACAATAAGGGCTCATTAAACCCATGGCCATAACAAAAGGGTAGTGCACTCCCAAATAGGTAGGTCCCTGACCATACTCAAAAGTCATCATAGAGTCAGTCCCTGACTGCCCTCCGACTAATCCAAACTCATCATTATTATTTATGGTGATTTATGAAATACATTATTAATTAATAATTTAAAATCAATAAGTAATACACCCAAACACGCTTTTAATTTAAAAACAGAACCCTATAGACCCAACTAGTGAGAGTACAAAATTCTGGACATAGCCTAATATTAGATATGAAACACGCTTTTAATTTAAAAACAGAACCCTATAGACCCAACTAGTGAGAGTACAAAATTCTGGACATAGCCTAATATTAGATATGACTCCCTACAAAATTTCAGAAGCTAAGTCTTAATAATATTTCCGTACTCTCCATCTTAGTGCTGAAAATAATACTTTTTCGGGTTTTAATTTCGTAAAACTACCAAAATGTCATTTAAAAATCTGGATTTCAGCAAAACTAAGTCCATTATACTTAAAACTAATATTCTGGAATTTCAATAATATTTTTTTTTTTTGAATACTAAAAAAAAATACTCTTCTATATTTGTTTTTCAAAATTTAAAATAATTAAATATATTATTCATTTCGGTTGAACCCGGGTATTGCCCCCAACGAACTAGGCTCGGCGAGTAGATTCCAGTGATAACTTTCAATAGTCAAACCGATGTCTCACGGCAACATACTCTCCCTCACTTTCCATTGCCAAGAATGTGCTTCGTAGAGAAGAACCCAAAGTGGGTCTTCACCACCATAATGCATTTGCTTTTCTATCTGTTTTTTTTCTTTTCCAACCAATATCTAACGGTTCTACCTTCTATTGACCCCAAAGTCTACTTTTAAGCTTTCTGTAGTCAATAAAGCTTAAGTTTGAAACATCAAATTGAATGCAAGACTTACAACAATAAATTATTTCACTTATTAAAATATTCCACGCTGAACTTTGATTTCTAACTCTCTGTAAATCAAACAATTCGTATAAGTATATTGATATATAATAACACCAAATCAGTTTCCATATATATACACACATATAATATCAAATCAGTCTATTAATCAAGCTTACCATGCATATAGCAAGTATAAAAACATGTGAATTACATTTATTCAATATCTATACACAGAAACACACACACATGCGCATCAAGTAAATGTCCTCCATTTAAACTTATATTCAGTGCTATTAGAACATGTGATAAAGTTTCATGCCATTCTATGCCTAATTTACATCAGATCGATATACCCCAATTCATAAAAACATGTTATATTAATTCTTGATTAATCGTAATTAGGCAGAGTTTCGTATATATACAAGTATATAAAGCAAGATTAACTTGCCTGTTAAATATCGTTAAACCTTTCTCTCTAGCCGATCCTTTGGTCACCGTCACTTTTTCCGGCTACTGCAGATTGCCAACGAAAAATCAGTAACCCGCTTCCTCTCTTTCTCTCTCGGTAATTTCTTTCTTCTTTTTTTTTTTGAAAAATAATATCCTCGTACTGATACGATGTAAAATATAAAGGATAAATATAACTGTATTCGAGATAACCTAGGACTCTTATTTAAAGTTTTAAATTTTAAAAAAAAAACTCTATTATCTCAACTATCACGTTAAAATACTAAATAAAAAAAAAAAAATAATGTACGAAATTTTAGGGTTTTACATCCTGACTCTTTATCTTCGTTTGTGCTCACTCTGCTAGCTGTATCACCCTATTCTCAATCCTATGACTAGCAAATAGTGGGCCACATGAGTCAAAACTATTTAACTGTGACTCGTGCATTACCCAATTTTGGGTAAAGTGTCAAAAAAAACACTCTAAATTATTGACTATTTGCAACAAATTTCTTTAACTAAACAAAAAAAAAAAAAAAAAAAAAAAAAAAAAAAAAAAAAAAACTATGAATTTAGTGTAATTAAAGACAACCCAGCAAGAGACTTGATCGAAAAAATGAAAAGACAAAAGTACCCTGACAAAACAGAGGAGCCGCAGTGGGTCTGAAAAAAAAAAATAATAAGAAAAGAAAAATCCAAAATTTTTAGAATTAAACCCACAAATTTACCCAAAATGAAATGAATAACAGCCTCTAGACTTTGTGGTCCGTATTTGAGTTTTTACAATTTTTGTTTTTCGTTTTTCAATGCATATGTGTCCTTTTAATTAGGACGTAGCCACGTCACTTAAACAATAATTCAAAATACGAATATTAAATTGCATTCACGATGCTAATTCTTTTTGAAAAGTTAAGACTAATTACAAAACTATAACATTTATTTTGTTTTGACTTTTCAATTATATTAATTTGGAAAATACAAACAAAAATGATGGACTAATAAGGATGTAACACTTGGTACCTTAATCTCATTAAGAAATAACAAATATTTACAGCTAATTTAGTTATAATTTTTACTGCTAATTTACTTTTAAACTCTCTTTGTACCACACATTAAGTGTTCCATCCTTAACATTATAACTTTTAAACATCTTTAGTATTATACTCTCTTTGTACCACATTTAATTTTTGGGGTTAGCTGGACCCTTGTTTCGAGGTAGGAAAAAAAAACGAAAAAAAGAAAAGAAAGAGAAAACAAATAAGGAAGAAAATCAGAGTAGTAATATGGAAATTACATATTTATTTTAAAGCAGAAATTTTTTTCTTATTTGTTTTAAAGCAGTAAACCATCACTTCACTTCCACCACCTTCTCTACCATCGCTCCCTTCCATCACTCCCAACTCTGCTGTTGCCTTCCACCACCTCCGTCACTGTCGCCACCGCTTTCCACCACCAACATGGCCGGTAGTTTACTTTGTCTCATTTTGTTTCTTGCCATTCCCATTTCCATTTCAGGGTATAAAACCACATATGTGGTGTCAAAGGATGGGAGTGGAGACTATCGCAGCATCTCAAAAGCCGTTTCTGCAATACCTAATTCAGCTTCGGCCACATACATCATTCACATCAAGCGGGGAATTTACAACGAAGCAATAGATGTGGGTATGTATAAGAACAGTGTCGTGTTCTTGGGAGATGGAATTGACCACACCATAATACAGTTCAGTAAGAGTACTTCCACTGGTATTGGGACAGACGAATCGGCCACTGTCAGTATGTGATCACTATCCCATCTCTCTTCCTTTATAAATGCGTGCGCCATTGATCCACGAATCTGATATTAAACTGATAAGAACATATACTACACTATTTTTTTTTTTCGTATTTTATTTTTGGGTAACTCTGGTATCCGGAAATGCACGAATCCTTAGGGACCCTCAACAAGCTGAGACTAGTCACCAAGAACTATCGGGGACTCGAACCCCAAACCTAAGGCTTATGAAGCACCTCATGACGTGTGTATATTGTGTACATGCAGATATAGAAGCAAGACGTGTGTCTATTAATGTGTACATGCAGATATAGAAGCACAACATTTTGTTGCAAAAGACATCAGCTTTGTGAATTCCGCCGGAGTCAATGCCGGACAGGCAGTTGCTGTGAGAAGTGTAGGCTTAAATCATGCATTCTATAGGTGTAGTTTCAAAGGATACCAGGACACTTTGTTTATGATTTCCGGCAGGAAATTTTTCTACAAATGCAACATCTTTGGAACCCTAGACTTCATCTTTGGTGACGCAGGCATCATGTTCCAGAATTGCAACATATACGGGAGAAATCCAGAGAATGAAGGATTGCCCATTATTGTTATAGTTGAATCAAGGGGTATAGCGAACAATGAATTTTTGACATGCACTCTGTGCACTTATCGTCGTTCTGAAGCAGAATCTTTAATGTATACTGTAATTAGATATGGGTCCCACTCAATTGACACTTAGCTTGATTCAGTTAGAGAAATAGGTTATTTGTTTTGCTATTTCTTGAATAATTTTAAGCCTTGATTCCCTTAATGTCATGTGCTAAACATTTGGTTCCTTGTTGATTTAATTTTGTTTCAATTCGTCATCCTCCATCACAAATATAAGCTTCTTCTTGTTGCTGAATTTCTTTTCTTTTTTTTCCTGAATGGGATTTTTGTTTTATATATAAATCAGAATAGTACAATTACAAACATGGAGGACATCCTCCGGTACAAAGCAAGTAATGGACTATGTCATTTTCAAACCAGCAAAGGAAACCCGAGCTAGACTAGAGTGAACCAGAAGAAACAAAAACAAAACAAACCAGAACTAAAAAATCCTGCTCTAAAAATTTTTGATCTTGAAGTCCATTAAAGCTTGCATCTCTGCAACAATCTCTCTCAAACCAGAAACATCCACAGCATTGAAAATATCTGAGAAAAACTTCCACAACAATCTCTGTCAATTAAATTGTTACTGAAAATCTTGGATTTAATAAAATTTGGGATAACACCTAGTTTTTGCTGTGTTTTTACCTAAGGCAGAATTCAAATCATTTTTGTGCGTTATGTTAACTGGATTAATATAACCAATATTACAAAACTATTTTCAAAAATTCATACAACCAAGTAGTTTTATGAGTTTTTGTTTTCCGAAAACTGTTTTGTAAATTCACTTAACCAAGTAGGTTTGAAATCTGAAAAAATTGAAAAAAATAAAAATAAAAATGAAAATGAAAAAGAGACCGTGCAACCCATAGGCTAGAAAACAGACAGAACCGTTAACAAACAATTTAGGGATAACTTCAAAGTCCAAACTGAAGCATGCAAGAGGGCAAGTTGAGTAATGCTACGACAAATAGTTGATTTTTCTTTTATTTTTATTTTTTATTTTTATATATTTTTTTGGTGCGATTTCAGTAAATAATAAGAATTTTTAGTCAATAATAAAGTCTTTCTTCTCGGAATTTCCATGTTTTTTCAAACAAGTTTTAAAGTTTGACTTGCCAATGATTGAACCACATGCTGCACATACACCATACACATAACTAGCAAATATGAATAATGAAGGTGTGATTCGAAAATGAGTATGGCAGTTTTTATAATTACCTTAATAGATAGAGTTTTTGTCACATCAAGTCTACTGTATAGACTAGCAAAAACATATTTTATATCATTTTCCTTGAAAATATATTGTTGACAAAATTTTAGGAGTAAAAGCAAACACAGTAGTTTTGTCAATAAAGCATGTTTATTAATTTATTCGGCATAATAATAATAATATTATATGATTTGATGATCATGACTTGGACAAGCTATTTACAATCGTCTTTGCATCAATAGAGAAGTCACTGATGAGAGTATTCATCTGCTCCAAGGCTTTTATGCCGTGTTCGTCGCAGGTTTCAGACGCAATAGCTGCATCTTGAGTGTCTCTCCCCGCGTCTCCATATCTCCCCTGATCAAATTTTGGTAGACCGTCCTAGGTTATGCCAAACTCAACTTGGTCATAACTATCTCTACAGTCCTCCAGGCCTTGCTTGTAACCAAGGTCAGTTGCGTTACGAAGCAGTTGGCTGGCGTATAAAGAAATGTCATGGCACTTTGCTGCTGTGATTTGCATGGCAATCCTCGCTAGGCTGGTTTTGTTACTAGTGGTGATGCTCCGAGGGTCTGATGATAAAACTAAAAAGCAAACATTGGAATATGGGGTGGTTTTGCAAACGGCTCTTATTAAGGACATGTCAGCTGAGACGAAGGATTGACTGAAAAGAAAAAGAGAAACCATCAGGAGAGAGATACAGCTCTCATGACTCGCCATTTCAACTTCTCTTCTTTTCTACCTGGGTCGAGGGAAGATGAGTACATAATATTTTGACAATCATACATGCATTTATAGCCCTACTTTTCCATATTAATTGTCATTTTTATATTAGTTATATATTTTCTTAAAAAGTTATAATAATATAAGATATGGTGTGGACTACCATATTATTATGTTATCATCTGTGCCCCGTCATAATGGTCCAATTCTACACTTCACACTTTTTAAGACAACAAAATTTATTATACTACTTTGTTAGACAGGCAAAAGATACGTGTCCCAATTTGCCCTTTCCTTTTAAAAGTTTTGTTTTGAATAAGTCCAAAATTGAATGAATTTCAAGAGACATTTAATGGGTCCACCCATTTTGAGATTTTAATTATTTTATTAAATCAAAAGAAAAATTTAGGGAAGGAAAAAAAAAATCAAAAGAAAAATTTTGGAAATAAAAATTTTAGAGGGATATTATATAGATTTTCTCACATATATATGTAAAATTACTATAAAAAAAATGCTATATATATTACACTTGTTGGAGCCAAGGCAGGGGAGATACTGCAAATTAGTTATCACTTGTTTTTCATGGTTAAAGTTCAGTGTGTGTGAGGGAGTGAGAAGGTCAATTTAGACCTTTCAAGTTTCTAATATATTAGGATTAAGATATATAATAAAGAAATGAGGGTATAAATATTCACATCTTTTTAAAGATGTTAGAGACGGAAAAATAATTTGGGGTGTGAGTAATAGTTATTTTCAAAAATTGTTTTAATGTGATATTTGACCAAACCTAAAGGGGTGTTACCGAAATTAACACTTCATTTTATTTCTGATAGTTGTTTTTCTGTTGAATAAATTATTTTATTTGTCGTAAAAAAAATACAAAAAAAAAAGGTAAAAAATTTCATTAGTTATGGTATTATGTAAAAGGACAATACTTGCCTACTCATCAGTGAGTAGGCAATTTCTATTGACTATGTATGTGGCTTAATAAAATTATAACAAGTGTCCTAAAATTTATAAAATATAAATATAACAAAAATAAAATTAGAACTGGTTTGACCCATTTTTAATTGGATTCACTGTATCTTTTACAATTTTCCTCTAGTACACTGTATACATCCTTAACCACTATCCCTATAAATATCAGAATATGTGTATGGGAGTTATAAAAAAAATAATTGAATTGAGATATAGCAATAGTGTTTTGAGGGGTTAGTTTTGCTCTCTACCTTCTCAAAGTGGAAAATATGTGATTGATACGAAGAACCATTCTTAGAATCATAAAATGCTTCCGGTTTGTGTTTTTTTTTAAAAAAAGTTCTTGCCCTTCTTTAGTCCAACTTAGGATTGTTGCAGTGGGAACGGGGATTGCTTTGGAAGTGGAGGTGAATGGGTATTTTAATAACATGGTTTATGTATATGTATTTATATTATTTTGATCTTTCGATTCCAAAGAACAAAAACAATATATTGTTTTAGGAAGATCTTGTTTTTGGAAAGTATTGTTTTAGGAAGCTTGAATCCTAATTTTTCTCTACTTTAAAAGCTAATTTTGTACCTATGTATGTACAAGTGTGTATAGATATATATATGGAGAGAAAGATGCGGTTAAGCCCAATTAAAATGAATTAAATACGTTCTGGTTGTATTTTTGTTATATTTTATATTTTATAAAATTTGAAACACTTATCATAATTTTATTATGCCACCTACTGAGTAAGTAGAAACTCCCTACTCACCGGTGAGTAGGCAAATATTGTCCTATGTAAAAAGGGATAATGCAATAGGAAAAAAGAAGGGAGTGGCTTCCCTAAAAATAACTAAAAAAAGAGATTGTACAAACTATACAAGAAGCAAATAGGGATAAAAAAAAATAAAAAATAAAAAATAAAAATGAAAAAGAGGCCGTGCAACCCAAAGGCAAGAAAACAGACAGAACCGTTAACAAACAATTTAGGGATAACTTCAAAGTCCAAACTGAAGCATGCAAGAGAGCAAGAGAAAGGATTCGGTTAATTATTATTTTGGCTTGAATATGAAAGTGAGCGAATTAAAACAATTTGAGTAATGCTACGTTGATTTTTCTTTTCTTTTTTTATTTTTTAATATATTTTTTTGGAGCGATTTCAATAAATAACAAGAATTTTTAGTCAATAATATAAAGTCTTTCTTCTCGGAATTTCCATGCTTTTTCTAACATGTTTTAAAGTTTGACTTGCCAATGATCCAATGGAACCACATGCACCATACACATGACTAGCAAATATGAATAATGAAGGTGTGAATAAGTGATTCGAAAATGAGTATGGCAGTTATTATGATTACCTTAATAGAGAGAGTTTTTGTCACATCAAGTCTATTCTATAGACGAGCAAAAACATTTTTTTTATATATCATTTTCCTTCAAAATATATTGTTGACAAAATTTTACGCATTAGTTTTGTCAATAAAGTGAATAAAGCATGTTTATTAATTAATTTGGCATAATAATAATAGTATACGATTTGATGATCATGACTTGGACAAGCTCTTTACAATCGTCCTTGCATCAATAGAGAAGTCACCAATGAGAGTATTCATCTGCTTCAAGGCTTTTATGCCGTGTTCGTCGCAGGTTTCAGAAGCAATAGAAGCATCTTCAGTGTATCTCCCCGCGTCTCCATATCTCCCCTGATCAAAATTTGACAGACCTTCATCGGTTATGCCAAACTCAACTTGGTCATAACTATCTCTACAGTCCTCCAGGTCTTGCTTGTAACCAGGGTCTGTTGCGGTACGAAGCAGTTGGTTGGCGTATAATGAAATGTCATGGCACTTTGCTGCTGTGATTTGCATGGCAATCCTCGCTAGGCTGGTTTTGTTACTGGCGGTGATGCTTCGAGGGTCTGATGATAAAACTGAAACACAAACTTCAGATTCCTCGGTGGTTTTGCAAACGGCTCTTATTAGAGACATGTCAGCTGAGACGAATGATTAACTGAAAAGAAAAAGAGAAACCAGGAGAGAGATACAACTCTCATGACTAGCCATTTCTTCTCTTCTTTATTTTCTTTTCAATCAAGGCCGAGAAGGGAAGATGAGTACGTACTATTTTGACAATCATACATGTATTTATAGCCCTACCTTTCCATATTAATTGTCGTTTTTATATTATTATATATTTTTTAAAAAAGTTATAATAATAAAAGATATGGTGTGGACAGCCCTACCTTTCCATATTAATTATATATTTTCTTAAAAAGTTATAATAAATATGGTGTGGACTACCATATTATAATGTTATAATAATAATATAGCCCTACCTTTCCATATTAGTTGTCGGATTAGTCTTTCCTTTTTGAAATGTTATAAATTAGTTCTTACATTTAAAAAATTAAAGTAAAATAAATGTTATATTTTCTTAATTATCATTTCTACAAAAATCTTGCAACTGAGTAATGAGTATATTTAAACCTAAAAGAACAATTTAATAATTTTAAAACGTTTACAGGCACATACATACAATTAATAGCGTGTAGGTTTTAAAATTATTAAATTATTCTTTTAAGTTTAAATATACTCATTACTCAATTGGAGATTTTTGAAAAAATGATAATTATGAAAATATAACATTTATTTTACTTTAATTTTTTAATGTAAGAGCTAATTTATAACGAGCAAGTGTTGGGTATCCCAGGGATAGATCTGACGTAGTATCCCCAGATTGCTTATAAACCCTTCTATTCTGGATAATATTAAATTTGTACCTCAAAACTTTCGGCTAAATATGAAAATACCCTTAAATTAAAATTTTCTTTCAAGAATGGTGCCATGGAAGGAAAGAGATCGAGTACACCTGCTGCATTGACTGCATAATCTAGTAACAAGCTCTCTTCTTAACTAGCCTGAGGATCTGCCTTTTGTAGTTTTTAATTCTTGTTTGTTCGACTGTTTAGGAAGCTCTCAGGTCAAGAGGCCTGAAGGATTATACAACCTGCCTAGTTGTTGATATTAGTCCATTTGATCACCCAGTTTTGCCCCCAACACCTAGGAAGAAACCACCTCTGTTCAGTTCAATTATGTTTGGGAAGAGATCTCATAATGCTATGAACAAAGCAACAAAGCTTTCTGCTTGCAGAAATGTATGCATTCACAACTTACCTTAGTATAGTACAGCAGACACTATCAAACATTACAAGTGTGAAGAATTCATATAGTTCAATGAATTTTTTTTTGCCTCAATTGTTTGATTACTGGTCTGTTTTTTTTTTTTTTTTTTTTTCTTGGTTAGGTTTTGGTTACTGGTCATCTTAGGTACTATTGTGTGCATTGTTTGCTGTTCACTTGTATTTGTGCCAGTTTTGGATATCTTTTGGCAACTAAGTTCCGTTGATGAAAAAATTGTTTGTGTAAACAATAATTTTAGTTTCAATGTCTTTAAACCTTTAAGGTACTTCCGAAATTGTGATAGTAATTCTATCAGAATTAGTAGCGGTGAATGTTCTCATTTTCTCCCATCTTTTAATTTAGTGTTTTCACATAGCTAGAACTAGTCATCACATGTTATTGTCAGCTAAAAGTGACTTTGCCAGTTGATAGACTCGACTCAATGAAATAGTTTCCTAACTATATGGAATCAGTTACATCAATCCTGTTTCGTCAAAGTTTATATATATATATATATATATATATATATATATATATATATATATATATATATATATTAACGTTCTCCATATGATAAACTAACTGCAAGGGGGATCCATGGTTGAATAGGGAGTCACGATATTATATTGTCATTTCTAGGTTAACTTGGATTACATTTTTTCTCTCGTGTCACTGGAAAATCATTAAAAGACTGAAATTTTGAAGGGATGATTGCACAACCTAGTTTCGTGATATTACCACACTAACTAGTTGTAATCATATTATGTATGTCATTTTAAGCGTAAATTAGATAAATTTTTTCTTTCTTTAATTTTTTCGGTATGTGTGTGCTTGGGAAACATTACTATATAAAACTCTTCAAAGGACGATGTCATAGCACTAGTTTTGTGATATATATATACACACACACACACACACACATATATAAGAAGTAATGTTTCATTAAGGGACTCAAGAGGGGAGCGCTCCCAAGGAGGAATAGATAAGGCCAAGAGGGCCAATTATCCTCTCAAGCTATCTACAAAATCAACAAATTCCTCAGAAGATTTACAAATTCGTCCATTAATCCAAAAGAAAAAGGAACACAATATGGTGTATACTCAGCCTTATTAATGGAGCAGAATCATTTATACTCAGCCTTTTTAATTCATCTTGGATTCATTTAGATAATGACCTTTGATGTCAATGGGGGTACCAGGAATTGGTTCTTAAAATAGACAGTTTGTGATGGACTGATGCTGTTATGTAGCCTTTGTTGATAAGGAGATAGTTGGATGATAAGGATATAGTTTAATGATACATAAAGTAGTCCCTCATATAGATAAAATTTCAAGACTAAGCTCCTACTCTTATAACATCTTCCATGATGATATCTCAACGATCCTCAAAAACTGGTGAAACCTCAAGAGTAGGAGCTTAGTCTTGAAATTTTATCTATAAAGGAAAGACATCAATACATCTCTATACGGCAGATGCCTTTCTTGATCTCTTCCACGGCAAATGTCTATAAACGGCATCAGATTTCTCTCTGGATGATACGTTTCTACTAAATTCAACTGATCCAGGCCTACCGGTAAAGATGACAAAAATTCTATCCTCTTGTCAGTACAACGTAGATTATATTTGTCAATGGAGCAGAATCATTTATACTCGGCCTTATTAATTCATCTTGGATTCATTAAAGATTATGTGTTTGAAGATGTTGTATCAATGTCATCTGTATTCTGAGAGCAGTAGCTCGAAACCTAAAGACAATGAAAATTCAAAATGTTTTTATTTATTTAGTCACAGAAATCAATTGTCAAATTCTTATATTGAATACATTTTTATCAAATGACAAATACTTGTATTGAATGCAGTTGTATTCCAATCCTCTGGGTTGGGGAATTTTATTTCAAAAATGTTTTGACTATTCCTTGTGAAAATAATGGGGACGTTCCCTCCATTATCAGTTAGTAGTTCTTTATTAGAGATGAAACTCGCGCACAATTGCTATAGAAAATTGAGAAATTCTTTCAGCTGTTATTATTATTATTATGTCAAGATTTGATTGGCCCTTTAAGTACACATTTGCTTCCAATTGTCCTGTTCTCATATTGCCTTGGATTTGTAATTATTTGTTATGCCAATTAAAATCAACTTTGTGATAAGTTTTGAATTCTGTAGCCCAATGAGAAAATTTTACTTTTGAGGTATTGTTGGACGGAAATGACTCTTAATTCTCTAATTTTAACTTGTATCTCCAAATTTACAATTGATTTTGTCCATTATTTGTTGTAAAAACAGAGGCAATAGGAAAAGGTGAAAGAGAGGGGTACGTAGAAATGTCTTCTTAAACATCAAACAACCTTTTAGTAAGACAAGCCAAAGTTAAATGGGATAATAATGTCTTTTTACAAGTAAAAAGTGGTTTTACACAACTGAAAATTAATTTTTAGAATGTTAGTGAAAAATACACCAAAAATTTGTAATGTGAGTGATAATAATTTTCAAAAAGTTTTTTAATGTGATAATTGACCAAACTTAAGGAGTATCGATAAAATTAATTCAATTTATTAACAACCATCATAGTTATTTATTGAAAAAAAAAAAAAAGAAGAAGTCAAGTTTATATTGGTGGTCTCCAAAACATAATGGACATACATCAATTTGTTTGCATAAAAATTGAACACCATGCGGTCCATGTCCAAATATAGATTTAAACAGTGGCTTGGCATGTAGCGAAACATATATTAGAGTGAAATATGGGGGGTTAAAAGTCTCTTTCAGTTTAGTGCGACCCAATAAGTTGTTAGTCTATTCATTCTTCTTCCCTGCTATAATTCCTGACTCTTTATATTCGTTTGTGCTCACTCTGCTAGCTGTATCACCCTATTCTCAATCCTATGACTAGCAAATAGTGGGCCACATGAGTCAAAACTATTTAACTGTGACCCGTGCATTACCCACTTTTGGGTAAAGTGTCAAAAAAAACCCTCTAAATTATTGACTATTTGCAACAAATTTCTTTAACTAAAAAAAAAAAACTATGAATTTGGTGTAATTAAAGACAACCCAGCAAGAGACTTGATCGAAAAAATGAAAAGACAAAAGTACCCTGACAAAACAAAGGAGCCGCAGTGGGTCTGAAAAAAAATAATAATAATAAAAGAAAAATCCAAAATTTTTAGAATTAAACCCACAAATTTACCCAAAATGAAATGAATAACTGCCTCTAGACTTTGTGTCCCGTATTTGAGTTTTTGCAATTTTTGTTTTTCGTTTTTCAATGCATATGTGTACTTTTAATTAGGACGTAGCCACGTCACTTAAACAATAATTCAAAATACGAATATTAAATTGCATTCACGATGCTAATTCTTTTTGAAAAGTTAAAACTAATTACAAAACTATAACATTTATTTTGTTTTGACTTTTCAATTATATTAATTTGGAAAATACAAACAAAAATGATGGACTAATAAGCATGTAACACTTGGTACCTTAATCTCATTAAGAAATAACAAATATTTACAGCTAATTTAGTTATAATTTTTACTGCTAATTTACTTTTAAACTCTCTTTGTACCACACATTAAGTGTTCCATCCTTAACATTATAACTTTTTAACATCTTTAGTATTATACTCTCTTTGTACCACATTTAATTTTTGGGGTTAGCTGGACCCTTGTTTCGAGGTAGGAAAAAAAAACGAAAAAAAGAAAAGAAAGAGAAAACAAATAAGGAAGAAAATCAGAGTAGTAATATGGAAATTACATATTTATTTTAAAGCAGAAATTTTTTTCTTATTTGTTTTAAAGCAGTAAACCATCACTTCACTTCCACCACCTTCTCTACCATCGCTCCCTTCCATCACTCCCAACTCTGCTGTTGCCTTCCACCACCTCCGTCACTGTCGCCACCGCTTTCCACCACCAACATGGCCGGTAGTTTACTTTGTCTCATTTTGTTTCTTGCCATTCCCATTTCCATTTCAGGGTATAAAACCACATATGTGGTGTCAAAGGATGGGAGTGGAGACTATCGCAGCATCTCAAAAGCCGTTTCTGCAATACCTAATTCAGCTTCGGCCACATACATCATTCACATCAAGCGGGGAATTTACAACGAAGCAGTAGATGTGGGTATGTATAAGAACAGTGTCGTGTTCTTGGGAGATGGAATTGACCACACCATAATACAGTTCAGTAAGAGTACTTCCACTGGTATTGGGACAGACGAATCGGCCACTGTCAGTATGTGATCACTATCCCATCTCTCTTCCTTTATAAATGCGTGCGCCATTGATCCACGAATCTGATATTAAACTGATAAGAACATATACTACACTATTTTTTTTTTTTTTTCGTATTTTATTTTTGGGTAACTCTGGTATCCGGAAATGCACGAATCCTTAGGGACCCTCAACAAGCTGAGACTAGTCACCAAGAACTATCGGGGACTCGAACCCCAAACCTAAGGCTTATGAAGCACCTCATGACGTGTGTATATTGTGTACATGCAGATATAGAAGCAAGACGTGTGTCTATTAATGTGTACATGCAGATATAGAAGCACAACATTTTGTTGCAAAAGACATCAGCTTTGTGAATTCCGCCAGAGTCAATGCCGGACAGGCAGTTGCTGTGAGAAGTGTAGGCTTAAATCATGCATTCTATAGGTGTAGTTTCAAAGGATACCAGGACACTTTGTTTATGATTTCCGGCAGGAAAGTTTTCTACAAATGCAACATCTTTGGAACCCTAGACTTCATCTTTGGTGACGCAGGCATCATGTTCCAGAATTGCAACATATACGGGAGAAATCCAGAGAATGAAGGATTGCCCATTATTGTTACAGCTGAATCAAGGGGTATAGCGAACAGTGAATTTTCGACATGCACTATGCGCACTTATCGTCGTTCTGAAGCAGAATCTTTAATGTATACTGTAATTAGATATGGGTCCCACTCAATTGACACTTAGCTTGATTCAGTTAGAGAAATAGGTTATTTGTTTTGCTATTTCTTGAATAATTTTAAGCCTTGATTCCCTTAATGTCATGTGCTGAACATTTGGTTCCTTGTTGATTTAATTTTGTTTCAATTCGTCATCCTCCATCACAAATATAAGCTTCTTCTTGTTGCTGAATTTCTTTTCTTTTTTTTCCTGAATGGGATTTTTGTTTTATATATAAATCAGAATAGTACAATTACAAACATGGAGGACATCCTCCGGTACAAAGCAAGTAATGGACTATGTCATTTTCAAACCAGCAAAGGAAACCCGAGCTAGACTAGAGTGAACCAGAAGAAACAAAAACAAAACAAACCAGAACTAAAAAATCCTGCTCTAAAAATTTTTGATCTTGAAGTCCATTAAAGCTTGCATCTCTGCAACAATCTCTCTCAAACCAGAAACATCCACAGCATTGAAAATATCTGAGAAAAACTTCAGCAACAGAGTAATTCAAAGGCCTGCTCAAACATCAATCTTGAAATCCGATGAGACCAGCCCATTGTTATTAACCAAACTCCAATTCCAATTGAAACCAGAACTTTCCAGCTCTTCTCTCCTCTGCATCCAGACTCTTGCTTAGATTTTTTTCAAGCTCCATCTGTTCAGGTAAACACAAATCTGTATTTTTCTGTCGCAAGTTTTTGCTTATGGATTTTGTTTTTTGGATGAGTTTGGTTGTAGATTTGATTATGGATTTTGTTCGTTGGGTGCTTTTTGTTGTGAATTTGATTTTTAATTTAGGGATTTGTGGTTTTTAGTTTAGTGATTTGGGTTTTTGATCAGTTTAGGGTTTAGAGATTTGTGGTCTTTAGAATACTGAACCTTCTTTTTCTTTGTAGAAAGTGTTGGTACATCTTCTTCTTCAGTGCAATCAAAATTTACAGAATTTAAAAGCCCAATTTAACAAATATCACAAAATAAGTCCAAAATTTCTCCTATTCCCTGCTCTATCCTCGTATCTAATAGGCTGTATCCATCCGAATGTTGGTGGACTTCTCTTTCTCTATCCAACCGAATGTTAATGGGCTTAAATTAATGGAGATTTTAAATACAGCATTGTGCAAATTTTGTATGAAACGAGGTAAAGAATGATGGAACTGCTTTCAGAGACTGAAACCAAAACCTGCAAGTGAAATAACAAACCATGCCAGTCAGTACATTCCCAGATAGCTAATGCTGCATAATGAACCTAATCGAGTGAAGAAATCATATAAACATGGCTATGCATAAGTAATAGTTTTATACGCTTTAAAGCAACCAACCCATTCATGGTCATAATACCTTGTTAAGTGACTGTAAGAAAAGTTTCTCATCAAAACACCAACTGCTCATGCGCTTGAGGGGAGCTAAAAACCAAAAACAAGTACCAACGATCAGTAAGAACAAAATCTAAATAAATTATCCTCCATTTAAAAATAACTGCTCAAGACCTATCCGCATGCAACACTGCATCAAGTCTTGTAGTAGATGAAATTTTCAAAAAACAAGAAAATCAAAAATCAAAAAAATTCTCATAAAGTTGAACAGAAGAATTTGAATATTGAATTACACAAATCTCGGGCTCACTAGTCGAAGGGAATCCAGAGGTGTGACTTGTGCAAATCTCAAAGTTTTGGACAATTTTACTCATATTGAGTTGGAAGAGCTGAATCCCAAGGCCAGAGGTTGGAGCAAGTTAAATTATTAGTTAACCATCTGTCCAAAATGTTAAAAAGAATATAACAAGAAAGAAAAACCTCAGATGAAAAATGAATTAGTTGAAGAAAACAACAAAAATCCCAAAGGGTACTCGTGGCAAATTGTGCCTTGACCATGCGTTTGGATTTAAAGTCGTTGATAATACACACTTCATAAAGGGTACTAGATATAACTGTAACATTAGATATTAATCAGGATTAGTTAGCTTAGAAAGTTTCACATGATATTATCCTAGATAGAATCCAGTAAATATAATATCCAAGAGTGCAACCCCATTAATGTGTCCCAACAGGCAGGGGTAGAAAGGACAGTAATGGCTTTTCTACTCCTCCGACCTGGCATTCTCTAGAAGAAACAAAATTTAGGCAGGTCTCAAACATACTTGAACATTTTTTCACTGAAAAGTTGCTTGAAGATAAACAATTATGTACAGAAGAAAAACTTTCGTATATTAGCAGATTATTTTTATCTAATCATAACCAATTGAATGCTGAGGTAGTGCTTCAAGGATGTGATTTGAAACTAAATAAATAAATTGCAAACTTATTGAAAGTTATCAAAGTTTAAAAAATTATAAAATGCACAGCCAAGTGTTTCTTCATGTTTTTCATAAAGTATATCGAAACAAAAATTCTAAATTACAACCTAGGGTGTTGCTTTTATTGTGATCACTTGTCAATGACTTAACTATGTAAAGGCTTAATCTTCTTTGCAATACTAGTGTTTTTCTTTGTAATTTATTCTAAAAAGAAAATGGTAGTAATATGTATATCATACAAAGTATTTTTCTTTTTAATTTATACCTATATAGATATATATTTTGTAGTGTACATATCTGTATTAATCCAACACACACACAATTATACACATATATTTCCATGTTCCTTGTTGTAAACTGTATGTGTATCCTATTTTTCAAAAATGAAAAATAAAAATTATCTCACTTTATTTGTAGCTTATCGTGTCCAATCTTGTCTCCATGATCATGCTTCATCCTTGGATGCTATGAATGAGATGTTTCATATTGAGAGAGTACTACAAATTCCATACATAGATTCAAATAGAAATAATCACTACCTGTCAATTAAATTGTTACTCAAAATCTTGGATTGAATAAAATTTGGGATAACACCTAGTTTCTGCTGTGTTTTTACCTAAGGCAGAATTCAAATCATTTTTATGCGTCATGTTAACTGGATTAATATAACAAATATTACAAAACTATTTTCAAAAATTCATATAACCAAGTAGTTTTATGAGTTTTTGTTTTCCGAAAACTGTTTTGTAAATTCTCTTAACCAAGTAGGTTTGAAATCTGAAAAAATTGAAAAAAATAAAAATAAAAATGAAAATGAAAAAGAGACCGTGCAACCCATAGGCTAGAAAACAGACAGAACCGTTAACAAACAATTTAGGGATAACTTCAAAGTCCAAGCTGAAGCATGCAAGAGGGCAAGTTGAGTAATGCTACAACAAATAGTTGATTTTTCTTTTTTATTTTATTTTATTTTTTATTTTTATATATTTTTTTGGTGCAATTTCAGTAAATAACAAGAATTTTTAGTCAAGAATAAAGTCTTTCTTCTCGGAATTTCCATGTTTTTTCAAACAAGTTTTAAAGTTTGACTTGCCAATGATTGAACCACATGCTGCACATACACCATACACATAACTAGCAAATATGAATAATGAAGGTGTGATTCGAAAATGAGTATGGCAGTTTTTATAATTACCTTAATAGATAGAGTTTTTGTCACATCAAGTCTACTGTATAGACTAGCAAAAACATATTTTTATATCATTTTCCTAAAAATAAAAAGAAGGGAGTGGCTTCCCTAAAAATAACTAAAAAAAGATATTGTACAAACTATACAAGAAGCAAATAGGGATAAAATAAAATAAAAAAATAAAAAATAAAAATGAAAAAGAGGCCGTGCAACCCATAGGCTAGAAAACAGACAGAACCGTTAACAAACAATTTAGGGATAACTTCAAAGTCCAAACTGAAGCATGCAAGAGAGCAAGAGAAAGGATTCGGTTAATTATTATTTTGGCTTGAATATGAAAGTGAGCAAATTAAAACAAGTTGAGTAATGCTACGTTGATTTTTCTTTTCTTTTTTTATTTTTTAATATATTTTTTTGGAGCGATTTCAATAAATAACAAGAATTTTTAGTCAATAATATAAAGTCTTTCTTCTCGAAATTTCCATGCTTTTTCTAACATGTTTTAAAGTTTGACTTGCCAATGATCGAATGGAACCACATGCACCATACACATGACTAGCAAATATGAATAATGAAGGTGTGAATAAGTGATTCGAAAATGAGTACGGCAGTTATTATAATTACCTTAATAGAGAGAGTTTTTGTCACATCAAGTCTATTCTATAGACGAGCAAAAACATTTTTTTTATATATCATTTTCCTTCAAAATATATTGTTGACAAAATTTTAGGAGTAAAAGCAAACACATTAATTTTGTCAATAAAGTGAATAAAGCATGTTTATTAATTAATTTGGCATAAGATGATCATGACTTGGACAAGCTCTTTACAATCGTCCTTGCATCAATAGAGAAGTCACCAATGAGAGTATTCATCTGCTTCAAGGCTTTTATGCCGTGTTCATCGCAGGTTTCAGAAGCAATAGAAGCATCTTCAGTGTATCTCCCCGCGTCTTCATATCTCCCCTGATCAAAATTTGACAGACCTTCGTCGGTTATGCCAAACTCAACTTGGTCATAACTATCTCTACAGTCCTCCAGGTCTTGCTTGTAACCAGGGTCAGTTGCGTTACGAAGCAGTTGGCTAGCGTGTAAAGAAATGTCATGGCACTTTGCTGCTGTGATTTGCATGGCAATCCTCGCTAGGCTGGTTTTGTTACTAGCGGTGATGCTTCGAGGGTCTGATGCTAAAACTGAAAAGCAAACATTGGAATACGGGGTGGTTTTGCAAATGGCTCTTATTAAGGACATGTCAGCTGAGACGAAGGATTGACTGAAAAGAAAAAGAGAAACCATCAGGAGAGAGATACAGCTCTCATGACTCGCCATTTTGACTTCTCTTCTTTTCTACCTGGGTCGAGAAGGGAAGATGAGTACGTAATATTTTGACAATCATACATGTATTTATAGCCCTACTTTTCCATATTAATTGTCATTTTTATATTAGTTATATATTTTCTTAAAAAGTTATAATAATAAAAGATATGGTGTGGACTACCATATTATTATGTTATCATCTATGCCCCGTCATAATGGTCCAATTCTACACTTCACACTTTTTAAGACAACAAAATTTATTATAATACTTTATTAGACAGGCAAAAGATACATGTCCCAATTTGCCCTTTCCTTTTAAAAGTTTTGTTTCGACTAAGTCCAAAATTGAATGACTTTCAAGAGACATTTAATGGGTCCACCCATTTTGAGATTTTAATTATTTTATTAAATCAAAAGAAAAATTTAGGGAAGGAAAAAAAAAATCAAAAGAAAAATTTTGGAAATAAAAATTTTAGAGGGATATTATATAGATTTTCTCACATATATATGTAAAATTACTACAAAAAAATGCTATATATATTACACTTGGTGGAGCCAAGGCAGGGGTAGATACTGCAAATTAGTTATCACTTGTTTTTCATGGGTAAAGTTCAGTGTGTGTGAGGGAGTGAGAAGGTCAATTTAGACCTTTCAAGTTTCTAATATATTAGGATTAAGATATATAATAAAGAAATGAGGGTATAAATATTCACATCTTTTTAAGGATGTTAGAGACGGAAAAATAATTTGGGGTGTGAGTAATAGTTATTTTCAAAAATTGTTTTAATGTGATATTTGACCAAACCTAAAAGGGTGTTACTGAAATTAACACTTCATTTTATTTCCGATAGTTGTTTTTCTGTTGAATAAATTATTTTATTTGTCATAAAAAAAATACAAAAAAAGGGTAAAAAATTTCATTAGTTATGATATTATGTAAAAGGACAATACTTGCCCACTCACCAGTGAGTAAGCAATTTCTACTGACTAGGTATGTGGCATAATAAAATTATAACAAGTGTCCTAAAATTTATAAAATATAAATATAACAAAAATAAAATTAGAACTGGTTTGACCCATTTTTAATTGGATTCACAGTATCTTTTACAATTTTCCTCTAGTACACTGTATACATCCTCAACCACTATCCCTATAAATATCAGAATATGTGTATGGGAGTTATAAAAAAATAATTGAATTGAGATATAGCAATAGTGTTTTGAGGGGTTAGTTTTGCTCTCTACCTTCTCAAAGTGGAAAATATGTGATTGATATGAAGAACCATTCTTAGAATCATAAAATGCTTCCGGTTTGTGTTTTTAAAAAAAAAAATTCTTGCCCTTCTTTAGTCCAACTTAGGATTGTTGCAGTGAGAACGGGGATTACTTTGGGAGTGGAGGTGAATGGGTATTTTAATAACATGGTTTATGAATATGTGTTTATATTATTTTGATCTTTCGATTCCAAAGAACAAAACCAATATATTGTTTTAAGAAGATCTTGTTTTTGGAAAGTATTGTTTTAGGAAGCTTGAATCCTAATTTTTCTCTACTTTAAAAGCTAATTTTGTACCTATGTATGTACAAGTGTGTATAGATATATATATGGAGAGACAGATGCGGTTAAGCCCAATTAAAATGAATTAAATACGTTCTGGTTCTATTTTTGTTATATTTTATATTTTATAAAATTTGAAACACTTGTCATAATTTTATTATGCCACCTACTGAGTAAGTAGAAACTCCCTACTCACCGGTGAGTAGTAGGCAATATGTAAAAAGGGATAATGCAATAGGAAAAAAGAAGGGAGTGGCTTCCCTAAAAATAACTAAAAAAAGATATTGTACAAACTATACAAGAAGCAAATAGGGATAAAATAAAATAAAAAAATAAAAAATAAAAATGAAAAAGAGGCCGTGCAACCCATAGGCTAGAAAACAGACAGAACCGTTAACAAACAATTTAGGGATAACTTCAAAGTCCAAACTGAAGCATGCAAGAGAGCAAGAGAAAGGATTCGGTTAATTATTATTTTGGCTTGAATATGAAAGTGAGCAAATTAAAACAAGTTGAGTAATGCTACGTTGATTTTTCTTTTCTTTTTTTATTTTTTAATATATTTTTTTGGAGCGATTTCAATAAATAACAAGAATTTTTAGTCAATAATATAAAGTCTTTCTTCTCGAAATTTCCATGCTTTTTCTAACATGTTTTAAAGTTTGACTTGCCAATGATCGAATGGAACCACATGCACCATACACATGACTAGCAAATATGAATAATGAAGGTGTGAATAAGTGATTCGAAAATGAGTACGGCAGTTATTATAATTACCTTAATAGAGAGAGTTTTTGTCACATCAAGTCTATTCTATAGACGAGCAAAAACATTTTTTTTATATATCATTTTCCTTCAAAATATATTGTTGACAAAATTTTAGGAGTAAAAGCAAACACATTAATTTTGTCAATAAAGTGAATAAAGCATGTTTATTAATTAATTTGGCATAAGATGATCATGACTTGGACAAGCTCTTTACAATCGTCCTTGCATCAATAGAGAAGTCACCAATGAGAGTATTCATCTGCTTCAAGGCTTTTATGCCGTGTTCATCGCAGGTTTCAGAAGCAATAGAAGCATCTTCAGTGTATCTCCCCGCGTCTTCATATCTCCCCTGATCAAAATTTGACAGACCTTCGTCGGTTATGCCAAACTCAACTTGGTCATAACTATCTCTACAGTCCTCCAGGTCTTGCTTGTAACCAGGGTCAGTTGCGTTACGAAGCAGTTGGCTAGCGTGTAAAGAAATGTCATGGCACTTTGCTGCTGTGATTTGCATGGCAATCCTCGCTAGGCTGGTTTTGTTACTAGCGGTGATGCTTCGAGGGTCTGATGCTAAAACTGAAAAGCAAACATTGGAATACGGGGTGGTTTTGCAAATGGCTCTTATTAAGGACATGTCAGCTGAGACGAAGGATTGACTGAAAAGAAAAAGAGAAACCATCAGGAGAGAGATACAGCTCTCATGACTCGCCATTTTGACTTCTCTTCTTTTCTACCTGGGTCGAGAAGGGAAGATGAGTACGTAATATTTTGACAATCATACATGTATTTATAGCCCTACTTTTCCATATTAATTGTCATTTTTATATTAGTTATATATTTTCTTAAAAAGTTATAATAATAAAAGATATGGTGTGGACTACCATATTATTATGTTATCATCTATGCCCCGTCATAATGGTCCAATTCTACACTTCACACTTTTTAAGACAACAAAATTTATTATAATACTTTATTAGACAGGCAAAAGATACATGTCCCAATTTGCCCTTTCCTTTTAAAAGTTTTGTTTCGACTAAGTCCAAAATTGAATGACTTTCAAGAGACATTTAATGGGTCCACCCATTTTGAGATTTTAATTATTTTATTAAATCAAAAGAAAAATTTAGGGAAGGAAAAAAAAAATCAAAAGAAAAATTTTGGAAATAAAAATTTTAGAGGGATATTATATAGATTTTCTCACATATATATGTAAAATTACTACAAAAAAATGCTATATATATTACACTTGGTGGAGCCAAGGCAGGGGTAGATACTGCAAATTAGTTATCACTTGTTTTTCATGGGTAAAGTTCAGTGTGTGTGAGGGAGTGAGAAGGTCAATTTAGACCTTTCAAGTTTCTAATATATTAGGATTAAGATATATAATAAAGAAATGAGGGTATAAATATTCACATCTTTTTAAGGATGTTAGAGACGGAAAAATAATTTGGGGTGTGAGTAATAGTTATTTTCAAAAATTGTTTTAATGTGATATTTGACCAAACCTAAAAGGGTGTTACTGAAATTAACACTTCATTTTATTTCCGATAGTTGTTTTTCTGTTGAATAAATTATTTTATTTGTCATAAAAAAAATACAAAAAAAGGGTAAAAAATTTCATTAGTTATGATATTATGTAAAAGGACAATACTTGCCCACTCACCAGTGAGTAAGCAATTTCTACTGACTAGGTATGTGGCATAATAAAATTATAACAAGTGTCCTAAAATTTATAAAATATAAATATAACAAAAATAAAATTAGAACTGGTTTGACCCATTTTTAATTGGATTCACAGTATCTTTTACAATTTTCCTCTAGTACACTGTATACATCCTCAACCACTATCCCTATAAATATCAGAATATGTGTATGGGAGTTATAAAAAAATAATTGAATTGAGATATAGCAATAGTGTTTTGAGGGGTTAGTTTTGCTCTCTACCTTCTCAAAGTGGAAAATATGTGATTGATATGAAGAACCATTCTTAGAATCATAAAATGCTTCCGGTTTGTGTTTTTAAAAAAAAAAATTCTTGCCCTTCTTTAGTCCAACTTAGGATTGTTGCAGTGAGAACGGGGATTACTTTGGGAGTGGAGGTGAATGGGTATTTTAATAACATGGTTTATGAATATGTGTTTATATTATTTTGATCTTTCGATTCCAAAGAACAAAACCAATATATTGTTTTAAGAAGATCTTGTTTTTGGAAAGTATTGTTTTAGGAAGCTTGAATCCTAATTTTTCTCTACTTTAAAAGCTAATTTTGTACCTATGTATGTACAAGTGTGTATAGATATATATATGGAGAGACAGATGCGGTTAAGCCCAATTAAAATGAATTAAATACGTTCTGGTTCTATTTTTGTTATATTTTATATTTTATAAAATTTGAAACACTTGTCATAATTTTATTATGCCACCTACTGAGTAAGTAGAAACTCCCTACTCACCGGTGAGTAGTAGGCAATATGTAAAAAGGGATAATGCAATAGGAAAAAAGAAGGGAGTGGCTTCCCTAAAAATAACTAAAAAAAGATATTGTACAAACTATACAAGAAGCAAATAGGGATAAAATAAAATAAAAAAATAAAAAATAAAAATGAAAAAGAGGCCGTGCAACCCATAGGCTAGAAAACAGACAGAACCGTTAACAAACAATTTAGGGATAACTTCAAAGTCCAAACTGAAGCATGCAAGAGAGCAAGAGAAAGGATTCGGTTAATTATTATTTTGGCTTGAATATGAAAGTGAGCAAATTAAAACAAGTTGAGTAATGCTACGTTGATTTTTCTTTTCTTTTTTTATTTTTTAATATATTTTTTTGGAGCGATTTCAATAAATAACAAGAATTTTTAGTCAATAATATAAAGTCTTTCTTCTCGAAATTTCCATGCTTTTTCTAACATGTTTTAAAGTTTGACTTGCCAATGATCGAATGGAACCACATGCACCATACACATGACTAGCAAATATGAATAATGAAGGTGTGAATAAGTGATTCGAAAATGAGTACGGCAGTTATTATAATTACCTTAATAGAGAGAGTTTTTGTCACATCAAGTCTATTCTATAGACGAGCAAAAACATTTTTTTTATATATCATTTTCCTTCAAAATATATTGTTGACAAAATTTTAGGAGTAAAAGCAAACACATTAATTTTGTCAATAAAGTGAATAAAGCATGTTTATTAATTAATTTGGCATAAGATGATCATGACTTGGACAAGCTCTTTACAATCGTCCTTGCATCAATAGAGAAGTCACCAATGAGAGTATTCATCTGCTTCAAGGCTTTTATGCCGTGTTCATCGCAGGTTTCAGAAGCAATAGAAGCATCTTCAGTGTATCTCCCCGCGTCTTCATATCTCCCCTGATCAAAATTTGACAGACCTTCGTCGGTTATGCCAAACTCAACTTGGTCATAACTATCTCTACAGTCCTCCAGGTCTTGCTTGTAACCAGGGTCAGTTGCGTTACGAAGCAGTTGGCTAGCGTGTAAAGAAATGTCATGGCACTTTGCTGCTGTGATTTGCATGGCAATCCTCGCTAGGCTGGTTTTGTTACTAGCGGTGATGCTTCGAGGGTCTGATGCTAAAACTGAAAAGCAAACATTGGAATACGGGGTGGTTTTGCAAATGGCTCTTATTAAGGACATGTCAGCTGAGACGAAGGATTGACTGAAAAGAAAAAGAGAAACCATCAGGAGAGAGATACAGCTCTCATGACTCGCCATTTTGACTTCTCTTATTTTCTACCTGGGTCGAGAAGGGAAGATGAGTACGTAATATTTTGACAATCATACATGTATTTATAGCCCTACTTTTCCATATTAATTGTCATTTTTATATTAGTTATATATTTTCTTAAAAAGTTATAATAATAAAAGATATGGTGTGGACTACCATATTATTATGTTATCATCTATGCCCCGTCATAATGGTCCAATTCTACACTTCACACTTTTTAAGACAACAAAATTTATTATAATACTTTATTAGACAGGCAAAAGATACATGTCCCAATTTGCCCTTTCCTTTTAAAAGTTTTGTTTCGACTAAGTCCAAAATTGAATGACTTTCAAGAGACATTTAATGGGTCCACCCATTTTGAGATTTTAATTATTTTATTAAATCAAAAGAAAAATTTAGGGAAGGAAAAAAAAAATCAAAAGAAAAATTTTGGAAATAAAAATTTTAGAGGGATATTATATAGATTTTCTCACATATATATGTAAAATTACTACAAAAAAATGCTATATATATTACACTTGGTGGAGCCAAGGCAGGGGTAGATACTGCAAATTAGTTATCACTTGTTTTTCATGGGTAAAGTTCAGTGTGTGTGAGGGAGTGAGAAGGTCAATTTAGACCTTTCAAGTTTCTAATATATTAGGATTAAGATATATAATAAAGAAATGAGGGTATAAATATTCACATCTTTTTAAGGATGTTAGAGACGGAAAAATAATTTGGGGTGTGAGTAATAGTTATTTTCAAAAATTGTTTTAATGTGATATTTGACCAAACCTAAAAGGGTGTTACTGAAATTAACACTTCATTTTATTTCCGATAGTTGTTTTTCTGTTGAATAAATTATTTTATTTGTCATAAAAAAAATACAAAAAAAGGGTAAAAAATTTCATTAGTTATGATATTATGTAAAAGGACAATACTTGCCCACTCACCAGTGAGTAAGCAATTTCTACTGACTAGGTATGTGGCATAATAAAATTATAACAAGTGTCCTAAAATTTATAAAATATAAATATAACAAAAATAAAATTAGAACTGGTTTGACCCATTTTTAATTGGATTCACAGTATCTTTTACAATTTTCCTCTAGTACACTGTATACATCCTCAACCACTATCCCTATAAATATCAGAATATGTGTATGGGAGTTATAAAAAAATAATTGAATTGAGATATAGCAATAGTGTTTTGAGGGGTTAGTTTTGCTCTCTACCTTCTCAAAGTGGAAAATATGTGATTGATATGAAGAACCATTCTTAGAATCATAAAATGCTTCCGGTTTGTGTTTTTAAAAAAAAAAATTCTTGCCCTTCTTTAGTCCAACTTAGGATTGTTGCAGTGAGAACGGGGATTACTTTGGGAGTGGAGGTGAATGGGTATTTTAATAACATGGTTTATGAATATGTGTTTATATTATTTTGATCTTTCGATTCCAAAGAACAAAACCAATATATTGTTTTAAGAAGATCTTGTTTTTGGAAAGTATTGTTTTAGGAAGCTTGAATCCTAATTTTTCTCTACTTTAAAAGCTAATTTTGTACCTATGTATGTACAAGTGTGTATAGATATATATATGGAGAGACAGATGCGGTTAAGCCCAATTAAAATGAATTAAATACGTTCTGGTTCTATTTTTGTTATATTTTATATTTTATAAAATTTGAAACACTTGTCATAATTTTATTATGCCACCTACTGAGTAAGTAGAAACTCCCTACTCACCGGTGAGTAGTAGGCAATATGTAAAAAGGGATAATGCAATAGGAAAAAAGAAGGGAGTGGCTTCCCTAAAAATAACTAAAAAAAGATATTGTACAAACTATACAAGAAGCAAATAGGGATAAAATAAAATAAAAAAATAAAAAATAAAAATGAAAAAGAGGCCGTGCAACCCATAGGCTAGAAAACAGACAGAACCGTTAACAAACAATTTAGGGATAACTTCAAAGTCCAAACTGAAGCATGCAAGAGAGCAAGAGAAAGGATTCGGTTAATTATTATTTTGGCTTGAATATGAAAGTGAGCAAATTAAAACAAGTTGAGTAATGCTACGTTGATTTTTCTTTTCTTTTTTTATTTTTTAATATATTTTTTTGGAGCGATTTCAATAAATAACAAGAATTTTTAGTCAATAATATAAAGTCTTTCTTCTCGAAATTTCCATGCTTTTTCTAACATGTTTTAAAGTTTGACTTGCCAATGATCGAATGGAACCACATGCACCATACACATGACTAGCAAATATGAATAATGAAGGTGTGAATAAGTGATTCGAAAATGAGTACGGCAGTTATTATAATTACCTTAATAGAGAGAGTTTTTGTCACATCAAGTCTATTCTATAGACGAGCAAAAACATTTTTTTTATATATCATTTTCCTTCAAAATATATTGTTGACAAAATTTTAGGAGTAAAAGCAAACACATTAATTTTGTCAATAAAGTGAATAAAGCATGTTTATTAATTAATTTGGCATAAGATGATCATGACTTGGACAAGCTCTTTACAATCGTCCTTGCATCAATAGAGAAGTCACCAATGAGAGTATTCATCTGCTTCAAGGCTTTTATGCCGTGTTCATCGCAGGTTTCAGAAGCAATAGAAGCATCTTCAGTGTATCTCCCCGCGTCTTCATATCTCCCCTGATCAAAATTTGACAGACCTTCGTCGGTTATGCCAAACTCAACTTGGTCATAACTATCTCTACAGTCCTCCAGGTCTTGCTTGTAACCAGGGTCAGTTGCGTTACGAAGCAGTTGGCTAGCGTGTAAAGAAATGTCATGGCACTTTGCTGCTGTGATTTGCATGGCAATCCTCGCTAGGCTGGTTTTGTTACTAGCGGTGA
The DNA here is from genome assembly GCF_030987335.1 of Cornus florida. Taxonomy (NCBI): domain Eukaryota; kingdom Viridiplantae; phylum Streptophyta; class Magnoliopsida; order Cornales; family Cornaceae; genus Cornus; species Cornus florida. The sequence continues at coordinate 31,819,922 of NW_026775572.1, forward strand.
TGCTTCGAGGGTCTGATGCTAAAACTGAAAAGCAAACATTGGAATACGGGGTGGTTTTGCAAATGGCTCTTATTAAGGACATGTCAGCTGAGACGAAGGATTGACTGAAAAGAAAAAGAGAAACCATCAGGAGAGAGATACAGCTCTCATGACTCGCCATTTTGACTTCTCTTATTTTCTACCTGGGTCGAGAAGGGAAGATGAGTACGTAATATTTTGACAATCATACATGTATTTATAGCCCTACTTTTCCATATTAATTGTCATTTTTATATTAGTTATATATTTTCTTAAAAAGTTATAATAATAAAAGATATGGTGTGGACTACCATATTATTATGTTATCATCTATGCCCCGTCATAATGGTCCAATTCTACACTTCACACTTTTTAAGACAACAAAATTTATTATAATACTTTATTAGACAGGCAAAAGATACATGTCCCAATTTGCCCTTTCCTTTTAAAAGTTTTGTTTCGACTAAGTCCAAAATTGAATGACTTTCAAGAGACATTTAATGGGTCCACCCATTTTGAGATTTTAATTATTTTATTAAATCAAAAGAAAAATTTAGGGAAGGAAAAAAAAAATCAAAAGAAAAATTTTGGAAATAAAAATTTTAGAGGGATATTATATAGATTTTCTCACATATATATGTAAAATTACTACAAAAAAATGCTATATATATTACACTTGGTGGAGCCAAGGCAGGGGTAGATACTGCAAATTAGTTATCACTTGTTTTTCATGGGTAAAGTTCAGTGTGTGTGAGGGAGTGAGAAGGTCAATTTAGACCTTTCAAGTTTCTAATATATTAGGATTAAGATATATAATAAAGAAATGAGGGTATAAATATTCACATCTTTTTAAGGATGTTAGAGACGGAAAAATAATTTGGGGTGTGAGTAATAGTTATTTTCAAAAATTGTTTTAATGTGATATTTGACCAAACCTAAAAGGGTGTTACTGAAATTAACACTTCATTTTATTTCCGATAGTTGTTTTTCTGTTGAATAAATTATTTTATTTGTCATAAAAAAAATACAAAAAAAGGGTAAAAAATTTCATTAGTTATGATATTATGTAAAAGGACAATACTTGCCCACTCACCAGTGAGTAAGCAATTTCTACTGACTAGGTATGTGGCATAATAAAATTATAACAAGTGTCCTAAAATTTATAAAATATAAATATAACAAAAATAAAATTAGAACTGGTTTGACCCATTTTTAATTGGATTCACAGTATCTTTTACAATTTTCCTCTAGTACACTGTATACATCCTCAACCACTATCCCTATAAATATCAGAATATGTGTATGGGAGTTATAAAAAAATAATTGAATTGAGATATAGCAATAGTGTTTTGAGGGGTTAGTTTTGCTCTCTACCTTCTCAAAGTGGAAAATATGTGATTGATATGAAGAACCATTCTTAGAATCATAAAATGCTTCCGGTTTGTGTTTTTAAAAAAAAAAATTCTTGCCCTTCTTTAGTCCAACTTAGGATTGTTGCAGTGAGAACGGGGATTACTTTGGGAGTGGAGGTGAATGGGTATTTTAATAACATGGTTTATGAATATGTGTTTATATTATTTTGATCTTTCGATTCCAAAGAACAAAACCAATATATTGTTTTAAGAAGATCTTGTTTTTGGAAAGTATTGTTTTAGGAAGCTTGAATCCTAATTTTTCTCTACTTTAAAAGCTAATTTTGTACCTATGTATGTACAAGTGTGTATAGATATATATATGGAGAGACAGATGCGGTTAAGCCCAATTAAAATGAATTAAATACGTTCTGGTTCTATTTTTGTTATATTTTATATTTTATAAAATTTGAAACACTTGTCATAATTTTATTATGCCACCTACTGAGTAAGTAGAAACTCCCTACTCACCGGTGAGTAGTAGGCAATATGTAAAAAGGGATAATGCAATAGGAAAAAAGAAGGGAGTGGCTTCCCTAAAAATAACTAAAAAAAGATATTGTACAAACTATACAAGAAGCAAATAGGGATAAAATAAAATAAAAAAATAAAAAATAAAAATGAAAAAGAGGCCGTGCAACCCATAGGCTAGAAAACAGACAGAACCGTTAACAAACAATTTAGGGATAACTTCAAAGTCCAAACTGAAGCATGCAAGAGAGCAAGAGAAAGGATTCGGTTAATTATTATTTTGGCTTGAATATGAAAGTGAGCAAATTAAAACAAGTTGAGTAATGCTACGTTGATTTTTCTTTTCTTTTTTTATTTTTTAATATATTTTTTTGGAGCGATTTCAATAAATAACAAGAATTTTTAGTCAATAATATAAAGTCTTTCTTCTCGAAATTTCCATGCTTTTTCTAACATGTTTTAAAGTTTGACTTGCCAATGATCGAATGGAACCACATGCACCATACACATGACTAGCAAATATGAATAATGAAGGTGTGAATAAGTGATTCGAAAATGAGTACGGCAGTTATTATAATTACCTTAATAGAGAGAGTTTTTGTCACATCAAGTCTATTCTATAGACGAGCAAAAACATTTTTTTTATATATCATTTTCCTTCAAAATATATTGTTGACAAAATTTTAGGAGTAAAAGCAAACACATTAATTTTGTCAATAAAGTGAATAAAGCATGTTTATTAATTAATTTGGCATAAGATGATCATGACTTGGACAAGCTCTTTACAATCGTCCTTGCATCAATAGAGAAGTCACCAATGAGAGTATTCATCTGCTTCAAGGCTTTTATGCCGTGTTCATCGCAGGTTTCAGAAGCAATAGAAGCATCTTCAGTGTATCTCCCCGCGTCTTCATATCTCCCCTGATCAAAATTTGACAGACCTTCGTCGGTTATGCCAAACTCAACTTGGTCATAACTATCTCTACAGTCCTCCAGGTCTTGCTTGTAACCAGGGTCAGTTGCGTTACGAAGCAGTTGGCTAGCGTGTAAAGAAATGTCATGGCACTTTGCTGCTGTGATTTGCATGGCAATCCTCGCTAGGCTGGTTTTGTTACTAGCGGTGATGCTTCGAGGGTCTGATGCTAAAACTGAAAAGCAAACATTGGAATACGGGGTGGTTTTGCAAATGGCTCTTATTAAGGACATGTCAGCTGAGACGAAGGATTGACTGAAAAGAAAAAGAGAAACCATCAGGAGAGAGATACAGCTCTCATGACTCGCCATTTTGACTTCTCTTCTTTTCTACCTGGGTCGAGAAGGGAAGATGAGTACGTAATATTTTGACAATCATACATGTATTTATAGCCCTACTTTTCCATATTAATTGTCATTTTTATATTAGTTATATATTTTCTTAAAAAGTTATAATAATAAAAGATATGGTGTGGACTACCATATTATTATGTTATCATCTATGCCCCGTCATAATGGTCCAATTCTACACTTCACACTTTTTAAGACAACAAAATTTATTATAATACTTTATTAGACAGGCAAAAGATACATGTCCCAATTTGCCCTTTCCTTTTAAAAGTTTTGTTTCGACTAAGTCCAAAATTGAATGACTTTCAAGAGACATTTAATGGGTCCACCCATTTTGAGATTTTAATTATTTTATTAAATCAAAAGAAAAATTTAGGGAAGGAAAAAAAAAATCAAAAGAAAAATTTTGGAAATAAAAATTTTAGAGGGATATTATATAGATTTTCTCACATATATATGTAAAATTACTACAAAAAAATGCTATATATATTACACTTGGTGGAGCCAAGGCAGGGGTAGATACTGCAAATTAGTTATCACTTGTTTTTCATGGGTAAAGTTCAGTGTGTGTGAGGGAGTGAGAAGGTCAATTTAGACCTTTCAAGTTTCTAATATATTAGGATTAAGATATATAATAAAGAAATGAGGGTATAAATATTCACATCTTTTTAAGGATGTTAGAGACGGAAAAATAATTTGGGGTGTGAGTAATAGTTATTTTCAAAAATTGTTTTAATGTGATATTTGACCAAACCTAAAAGGGTGTTACTGAAATTAACACTTCATTTTATTTCCGATAGTTGTTTTTCTGTTGAATAAATTATTTTATTTGTCATAAAAAAAATACAAAAAAAGGGTAAAAAATTTCATTAGTTATGATATTATGTAAAAGGACAATACTTGCCCACTCACCAGTGAGTAAGCAATTTCTACTGACTAGGTATGTGGCATAATAAAATTATAACAAGTGTCCTAAAATTTATAAAATATAAATATAACAAAAATAAAATTAGAACTGGTTTGACCCATTTTTAATTGGATTCACAGTATCTTTTACAATTTTCCTCTAGTACACTGTATACATCCTCAACCACTATCCCTATAAATATCAGAATATGTGTATGGGAGTTATAAAAAAATAATTGAATTGAGATATAGCAATAGTGTTTTGAGGGGTTAGTTTTGCTCTCTACCTTCTCAAAGTGGAAAATATGTGATTGATATGAAGAACCATTCTTAGAATCATAAAATGCTTCCGGTTTGTGTTTTTAAAAAAAAAAATTCTTGCCCTTCTTTAGTCCAACTTAGGATTGTTGCAGTGAGAACGGGGATTACTTTGGGAGTGGAGGTGAATGGGTATTTTAATAACATGGTTTATGAATATGTGTTTATATTATTTTGATCTTTCGATTCCAAAGAACAAAACCAATATATTGTTTTAAGAAGATCTTGTTTTTGGAAAGTATTGTTTTAGGAAGCTTGAATCCTAATTTTTCTCTACTTTAAAAGCTAATTTTGTACCTATGTATGTACAAGTGTGTATAGATATATATATGGAGAGACAGATGCGGTTAAGCCCAATTAAAATGAATTAAATACGTTCTGGTTCTATTTTTGTTATATTTTATATTTTATAAAATTTGAAACACTTGTCATAATTTTATTATGCCACCTACTGAGTAAGTAGAAACTCCCTACTCACCGGTGAGTAGTAGGCAATATGTAAAAAGGGATAATGCAATAGGAAAAAAGAAGGGAGTGGCTTCCCTAAAAATAACTAAAAAAAGATATTGTACAAACTATACAAGAAGCAAATAGGGATAAAATAAAATAAAAAAATAAAAAATAAAAATGAAAAAGAGGCCGTGCAACCCATAGGCTAGAAAACAGACAGAACCGTTAACAAACAATTTAGGGATAACTTCAAAGTCCAAACTGAAGCATGCAAGAGAGCAAGAGAAAGGATTCGGTTAATTATTATTTTGGCTTGAATATGAAAGTGAGCAAATTAAAACAAGTTGAGTAATGCTACGTTGATTTTTCTTTTCTTTTTTTATTTTTTAATATATTTTTTTGGAGCGATTTCAATAAATAACAAGAATTTTTAGTCAATAATATAAAGTCTTTCTTCTCGAAATTTCCATGCTTTTTCTAACATGTTTTAAAGTTTGACTTGCCAATGATCGAATGGAACCACATGCACCATACACATGACTAGCAAATATGAATAATGAAGGTGTGAATAAGTGATTCGAAAATGAGTACGGCAGTTATTATAATTACCTTAATAGAGAGAGTTTTTGTCACATCAAGTCTATTCTATAGACGAGCAAAAACATTTTTTTTATATATCATTTTCCTTCAAAATATATTGTTGACAAAATTTTAGGAGTAAAAGCAAACACATTAATTTTGTCAATAAAGTGAATAAAGCATGTTTATTAATTAATTTGGCATAAGATGATCATGACTTGGACAAGCTCTTTACAATCGTCCTTGCATCAATAGAGAAGTCACCAATGAGAGTATTCATCTGCTTCAAGGCTTTTATGCCGTGTTCATCGCAGGTTTCAGAAGCAATAGAAGCATCTTCAGTGTATCTCCCCGCGTCTTCATATCTCCCCTGATCAAAATTTGACAGACCTTCGTCGGTTATGCCAAACTCAACTTGGTCATAACTATCTCTACAGTCCTCCAGGTCTTGCTTGTAACCAGGGTCAGTTGCGTTACGAAGCAGTTGGCTAGCGTGTAAAGAAATGTCATGGCACTTTGCTGCTGTGATTTGCATGGCAATCCTCGCTAGGCTGGTTTTGTTACTAGCGGTGATGCTTCGAGGGTCTGATGCTAAAACTGAAAAGCAAACATTGGAATACGGGGTGGTTTTGCAAATGGCTCTTATTAAGGACATGTCAGCTGAGACGAAGGATTGACTGAAAAGAAAAAGAGAAACCATCAGGAGAGAGATACAGCTCTCATGACTCGCCATTTTGACTTCTCTTCTTTTCTACCTGGGTCGAGAAGGGAAGATGAGTACGTAATATTTTGACAATCATACATGTATTTATAGCCCTACTTTTCCATATTAATTGTCATTTTTATATTAGTTATATATTTTCTTAAAAAGTTATAATAATAAAAGATATGGTGTGGACTACCATATTATTATGTTATCATCTATGCCCCGTCATAATGGTCCAATTCTACACTTCACACTTTTTAAGACAACAAAATTTATTATAATACTTTATTAGACAGGCAAAAGATACATGTCCCAATTTGCCCTTTCCTTTTAAAAGTTTTGTTTCGACTAAGTCCAAAATTGAATGACTTTCAAGAGACATTTAATGGGTCCACCCATTTTGAGATTTTAATTATTTTATTAAATCAAAAGAAAAATTTAGGGAAGGAAAAAAAAAATCAAAAGAAAAATTTTGGAAATAAAAATTTTAGAGGGATATTATATAGATTTTCTCACATATATATGTAAAATTACTACAAAAAAATGCTATATATATTACACTTGGTGGAGCCAAGGCAGGGGTAGATACTGCAAATTAGTTATCACTTGTTTTTCATGGGTAAAGTTCAGTGTGTGTGAGGGAGTGAGAAGGTCAATTTAGACCTTTCAAGTTTCTAATATATTAGGATTAAGATATATAATAAAGAAATGAGGGTATAAATATTCACATCTTTTTAAGGATGTTAGAGACGGAAAAATAATTTGGGGTGTGAGTAATAGTTATTTTCAAAAATTGTTTTAATGTGATATTTGACCAAACCTAAAAGGGTGTTACTGAAATTAACACTTCATTTTATTTCCGATAGTTGTTTTTCTGTTGAATAAATTATTTTATTTGTCATAAAAAAAATACAAAAAAAGGGTAAAAAATTTCATTAGTTATGATATTATGTAAAAGGACAATACTTGCCCACTCACCAGTGAGTAAGCAATTTCTACTGACTAGGTATGTGGCATAATAAAATTATAACAAGTGTCCTAAAATTTATAAAATATAAATATAACAAAAATAAAATTAGAACTGGTTTGACCCATTTTTAATTGGATTCACAGTATCTTTTACAATTTTCCTCTAGTACACTGTATACATCCTCAACCACTATCCCTATAAATATCAGAATATGTGTATGGGAGTTATAAAAAAATAATTGAATTGAGATATAGCAATAGTGTTTTGAGGGGTTAGTTTTGCTCTCTACCTTCTCAAAGTGGAAAATATGTGATTGATATGAAGAACCATTCTTAGAATCATAAAATGCTTCCGGTTTGTGTTTTTTAAAAAAAAAATTCTTGCCCTTCTTTAGTCCAACTTAGGATTGTTGCAGTGAGAACGGGGATTACTTTGGAAGTGGAGGTGAATGGGTATTTTAATAACATGGTTTATGAATATGTGTTTATATTATTTTGATCTTTCGATTCCAAAGAACAAAACCAATATATTGTTTTAAGAAGATCTTGTTTTTGGAAAGTATTGTTTTAGGAAGCTTGAATCCTAATTTTTCTCTACTTTAAAAGCTAATTTTGTACCTATGTATGTACAAGTGTGTATAGATATATATATGGAGAGACAGATGCGGTTAAGCCCAATTAAAATGAATTAAATACGTTCTGGTTCTATTTTTGTTATATTTTATATTTTATAAAATTTGAAACACTTGTCATAATTTTATTATGCCACCTACTGAGTAAGTAGAAACTCCCTACTCACCGGTGAGTAGTAGGCAATATGTAAAAAGGGATAATGCAATAGGAAAAAAGAAGGGAGTGGCTTCCCTAAAAATAACTAAAAAAAGATATTGTACAAACTATACAAGAAGCAAATAGGGATAAAATAAAATAAAAAAATAAAAAATAAAAATGAAAAAGAGGCCGTGCAACCCATAGGCTAGAAAACAGACAGAACCGTTAACAAACAATTTAGGGATAACTTCAAAGTCCAAACTGAAGCATGCAAGAGAGCAAGAGAAAGGATTCGGTTAATTATTATTTTGGCTTGAATATGAAAGTGAGCAAATTAAAACAAGTTGAGTAATGCTACGTTGATTTTTCTTTTCTTTTTTTATTTTTTAATATATTTTTTTGGAGCGATTTCAATAAATAACAAGAATTTTTAGTCAATAATATAAAGTCTTTCTTCTCGAAATTTCCATGCTTTTTCTAACATGTTTTAAAGTTTGACTTGCCAATGATCGAATGGAACCACATGCACCATACACATGACTAGCAAATATGAATAATGAAGGTGTGAATAAGTGATTCGAAAATGAGTACGGCAGTTATTATAATTACCTTAATAGAGAGAGTTTTTGTCACATCAAGTCTATTCTATAGACGAGCAAAAACATTTTTTTTATATATCATTTTCCTTCAAAATATATTGTTGACAAAATTTTAGGAGTAAAAGCAAACACATTAATTTTGTCAATAAAGTGAATAAAGCATGTTTATTAATTAATTTGGCATAAGATGATCATGACTTGGACAAGCTCTTTACAATCGTCCTTGCATCAATAGAGAAGTCACCAATGAGAGTATTCATCTGCTTCAAGGCTTTTATGCCGTGTTCATCGCAGGTTTCAGAAGCAATAGAAGCATCTTCAGTGTATCTCCCCGCGTCTTCATATCTCCCCTGATCAAAATTTGACAGACCTTCGTCGGTTATGCCAAACTCAACTTGGTCATAACTATCTCTACAGTCCTCCAGGTCTTGCTTGTAACCAGGGTCAGTTGCGTTACGAAGCAGTTGGCTAGCGTGTAAAGAAATGTCATGGCACTTTGCTGCTGTGATTTGCATGGCAATCCTCGCTAGGCTGGTTTTGTTACTAGCGGTGATGCTTCGAGGGTCTGATGCTAAAACTGAAAAGCAAACATTGGAATACGGGGTGGTTTTGCAAATGGCTCTTATTAAGGACATGTCAGCTGAGACGAAGGATTGACTGAAAAGAAAAAGAGAAACCATCAGGAGAGAGATACAGCTCTCATGACTCGCCATTTTGACTTCTCTTCTTTTCTACCTGGGTCGAGAAGGGAAGATGAGTACGTAATATTTTGACAATCATACATGTATTTATAGCCCTACTTTTCCATATTAATTGTCATTTTTATATTAGTTATATATTTTCTTAAAAAGTTATAATAATAAAAGATATGGTGTGGACTACCATATTATTATGTTATCATCTATGCCCCGTCATAATGGTCCAATTCTACACTTCACACTTTTTAAGACAACAAAATTTATTATAATACTTTATTAGACAGGCAAAAGATACATGTCCCAATTTGCCCTTTCCTTTTAAAAGTTTTGTTTTGACTAAGTCCAAAATTGAATGACTTTCAAGAGACATTTAATGGGTCCACCCATTTTGAGATTTTAATTATTTTATTAAATCAAAAGAAAAATTTAGGGAAGGAAAAAAAAAATCAAAAGAAAAATTTTGGAAATAAAAATTTTAGAGGGATATTATATAGATTTTCTCACATATATATGTAAAATTACTACAAAAAAATGCTATATATATTACACTTGGTGGAGCCAAGGCAGGGGTAGATACTGCAAATTAGTTATCACTTGTTTTTCATGGGTAAAGTTCAGTGTGTGTGAGGGAGTGAGAAGGTCAATTTAGACCTTTCAAGTTTCTAATATATTAGGATTAAGATATATAATAAAGAAATGAGGGTATAAATATTCACATCTTTTTAAGGATGTTAGAGACGGAAAAATAATTTGGGGTGTGAGTAATAGTTATTTTCAAAAATTGTTTTAATGTGATATTTGACCAAACCTAAAAGGGTGTTACTGAAATTAACACTTCATTTTATTTCCGATAGTTGTTTTTCTGTTGAATAAATTATTTTATTTGTCATAAAAAAAATACAAAAAAAGGGTAAAAAATTTCATTAGTTATGATATTATGTAAAAGGACAATACTTGCCCACTCACCAGTGAGTAAGCAATTTCTACTGACTAGGTATGTGGCATAATAAAATTATAACAAGTGTCCTAAAATTTATAAAATATAAATATAACAAAAATAAAATTAGAACTGGTTTGACCCATTTTTAATTGGATTCACAGTATCTTTTACAATTTTCCTCTAGTACACTGTATACATCCTCAACCACTATCCCTATAAATATCAGAATATGTGTATGGGAGTTATAAAAAAATAATTGAATTGAGATATAGCAATAGTGTTTTGAGGGGTTAGTTTTGCTCTCTACCTTCTCAAAGTGGAAAATATGTGATTGATATGAAGAACCATTCTTAGAATCATAAAATGCTTCCGGTTTGTGTTTTTAAAAAAAAAAATTCTTGCCCTTCTTTAGTCCAACTTAGGATTGTTGCAGTGAGAACGGGGATTACTTTGGGAGTGGAGGTGAATGGGTATTTTAATAACATGGTTTATGAATATGTGTTTATATTATTTTGATCTTTCGATTCCAAAGAACAAAACCAATATATTGTTTTAAGAAGATCTTGTTTTTGGAAAGTATTGTTTTAGGAAGCTTGAATCCTAATTTTTCTCTACTTTAAAAGCTAATTTTGTACCTATGTATGTACAAGTGTGTATAGATATATATATGGAGAGACAGATGCGGTTAAGCCCAATTAAAATGAATTAAATACGTTCTGGTTCTATTTTTGTTATATTTTATATTTTATAAAATTTGAAACACTTGTCATAATTTTATTATGCCACCTACTGAGTAAGTAGAAACTCCCTACTCACCGGTGAGTAGTAGGCAATATGTAAAAAGGGATAATGCAATAGGAAAAAAGAAGGGAGTGGCTTCCCTAAAAATAACTAAAAAAAGATATTGTACAAACTATACAAGAAGCAAATAGGGATAAAATAAAATAAAAAAATAAAAAATAAAAATGAAAAAGAGGCCGTGCAACCCATAGGCTAGAAAACAGACAGAACCGTTAACAAACAATTTAGGGATAACTTCAAAGTCCAAACTGAAGCATGCAAGAGAGCAAGAGAAAGGATTCGGTTAATTATTATTTTGGCTTGAATATGAAAGTGAGCAAATTAAAACAAGTTGAGTAATGCTACGTTGATTTTTCTTTTCTTTTTTTATTTTTTAATATATTTTTTTGGAGCGATTTCAATAAATAACAAGAATTTTTAGTCAATAATATAAAGTCTTTCTTCTCGAAATTTCCATGCTTTTTCTAACATGTTTTAAAGTTTGACTTGCCAATGATCGAATGGAACCACATGCACCATACACATGACTAGCAAATATGAATAATGAAGGTGTGAATAAGTGATTCGAAAATGAGTACGGCAGTTATTATAATTACCTTAATAGAGAGAGTTTTTGTCACATCAAGTCTATTCTATAGACGAGCAAAAACATTTTTTTTATATATCATTTTCCTTCAAAATATATTGTTGACAAAATTTTAGGAGTAAAAGCAAACACATTAATTTTGTCAATAAAGTGAATAAAGCATGTTTATTAATTAATTTGGCATAAGATGATCATGACTTGGACAAGCTCTTTACAATCGTCCTTGCATCAATAGAGAAGTCACCAATGAGAGTATTCATCTGCTTCAAGGCTTTTATGCCGTGTTCATCGCAGGTTTCAGAAGCAATAGAAGCATCTTCAGTGTATCTCCCCGCGTCTTCATATCTCCCCTGATCAAAATTTGACAGACCTTCGTCGGTTATGCCAAACTCAACTTGGTCATAACTATCTCTACAGTCCTCCAGGTCTTGCTTGTAACCAGGGTCAGTTGCGTTACGAAGCAGTTGGCTAGCGTGTAAAGAAATGTCATGGCACTTTGCTGCTGTGATTTGCATGGCAATCCTCGCTAGGCTGGTTTTGTTACTAGCGGTGATGCTTCGAGGGTCTGATGCTAAAACTGAAAAGCAAACATTGGAATACGGGGTGGTTTTGCAAATGGCTCTTATTAAGGACATGTCAGCTGAGACGAAGGATTGACTGAAAAGAAAAAGAGAAACCATCAGGAGAGAGATACAGCTCTCATGACTCGCCATTTTGACTTCTCTTCTTTTCTACCTGGGTCGAGAAGGGAAGATGAGTACGTAATATTTTGACAATCATACATGTATTTATAGCCCTACTTTTCCATATTAATTGTCATTTTTATATTAGTTATATATTTTCTTAAAAAGTTATAATAATAAAAGATATGGTGTGGACTACCATATTATTATGTTATCATCTATGCCCCGTCATAATGGTCCAATTCTACACTTCACACTTTTTAAGACAACAAAATTTATTATAATACTTTATTAGACAGGCAAAAGATACATGTCCCAATTTGCCCTTTCCTTTTAAAAGTTTTGTTTTGACTAAGTCCAAAATTGAATGACTTTCAAGAGACATTTAATGGGTCCACCCATTTTGAGATTTTAATTATTTTATTAAATCAAAAGAAAAATTTAGGGAAGGAAAAAAAAAATCAAAAGAAAAATTTTGGAAATAAAAATTTTAGAGGGATATTATATAGATTTTCTCACATATATATGTAAAATTACTACAAAAAAATGCTATATATATTACACTTGGTGGAGCCAAGGCAGGGGTAGATACTGCAAATTAGTTATCACTTGTTTTTCATGGGTAAAGTTCAGTGTGTGTGAGGGAGTGAGAAGGTCAATTTAGACCTTTCAAGTTTCTAATATATTAGGATTAAGATATATAATAAAGAAATGAGGGTATAAATATTCACATCTTTTTAAGGATGTTAGAGACGGAAAAATAATTTGGGGTGTGAGTAATAGTTATTTTCAAAAATTGTTTTAATGTGATATTTGACCAAACCTAAAAGGGTGTTACTGAAATTAACACTTCATTTTATTTCCGATAGTTGTTTTTCTGTTGAATAAATTATTTTATTTGTCATAAAAAAAATACAAAAAAAGGGTAAAAAATTTCATTAGTTATGATATTATGTAAAAGGACAATACTTGCCCACTCACCAGTGAGTAAGCAATTTCTACTGACTAGGTATGTGGCATAATAAAATTATAACAAGTGTCCTAAAATTTATAAAATATAAATATAACAAAAATAAAATTAGAACTGGTTTGACCCATTTTTAATTGGATTCACAGTATCTTTTACAATTTTCCTCTAGTACACTGTATACATCCTCAACCACTATCCCTATAAATATCAGAATATGTGTATGGGAGTTATAAAAAAATAATTGAATTGAGATATAGCAATAGTGTTTTGAGGGGTTAGTTTTGCTCTCTACCTTCTCAAAGTGGAAAATATGTGATTGATATGAAGAACCATTCTTAGAATCATAAAATGCTTCCGGTTTGTGTTTTTTAAAAAAAAAATTCTTGCCCTTCTTTAGTCCAACTTAGGATTGTTGCAGTGAGAACGGGGATTACTTTGGAAGTGGAGGTGAATGGGTATTTTAATAACATGGTTTATGAATATGTGTTTATATTATTTTGATCTTTCGATTCCAAAGAACAAAACCAATATATTGTTTTAAGAAGATCTTGTTTTTGGAAAGTATTGTTTTAGGAAGCTTGAATCCTAATTTTTCTCTACTTTAAAAGCTAATTTTGTACCTATGTATGTACAAGTGTGTATAGATATATATATGGAGAGACAGATGCGGTTAAGCCCAATTAAAATGAATTAAATACGTTCTGGTTCTATTTTTGTTATATTTTATATTTTATAAAATTTGAAACACTTGTCATAATTTTATTATGCCACCTACTGAGTAAGTAGAAACTCCCTACTCACCGGTGAGTAGTAGGCAATATGTAAAAAGGGATAATGCAATAGGAAAAAAGAAGGGAGTGGCTTCCCTAAAAATAACTAAAAAAAGATATTGTACAAACTATACAAGAAGCAAATAGGGATAAAATAAAATAAAAAAATAAAAAATAAAAATGAAAAAGAGGCCGTGCAACCCATAGGCTAGAAAACAGACAGAACCGTTAACAAACAATTTAGGGATAACTTCAAAGTCCAAACTGAAGCATGCAAGAGAGCAAGAGAAAGGATTCGGTTAATTATTATTTTGGCTTGAATATGAAAGTGAGCAAATTAAAACAAGTTGAGTAATGCTACGTTGATTTTTCTTTTCTTTTTTTATTTTTTAATATATTTTTTTGGAGCGATTTCAATAAATAACAAGAATTTTTAGTCAATAATATAAAGTCTTTCTTCTCGAAATTTCCATGCTTTTTCTAACATGTTTTAAAGTTTGACTTGCCAATGATCGAATGGAACCACATGCACCATACACATGACTAGCAAATATGAATAATGAAGGTGTGAATAAGTGATTCGAAAATGAGTACGGCAGTTATTATAATTACCTTAATAGAGAGAGTTTTTGTCACATCAAGTCTATTCTATAGACGAGCAAAAACATTTTTTTTATATATCATTTTCCTTCAAAATATATTGTTGACAAAATTTTAGGAGTAAAAGCAAACACATTAATTTTGTCAATAAAGTGAATAAAGCATGTTTATTAATTAATTTGGCATAAGATGATCATGACTTGGACAAGCTCTTTACAATCGTCCTTGCATCAATAGAGAAGTCACCAATGAGAGTATTCATCTGCTTCAAGGCTTTTATGCCGTGTTCATCGCAGGTTTCAGAAGCAATAGAAGCATCTTCAGTGTATCTCCCCGCGTCTTCATATCTCCCCTGATCAAAATTTGACAGACCTTCGTCGGTTATGCCAAACTCAACTTGGTCATAACTATCTCTACAGTCCTCCAGGTCTTGCTTGTAACCAGGGTCAGTTGCGTTACGAAGCAGTTGGCTAGCGTGTAAAGAAATGTCATGGCACTTTGCTGCTGTGATTTGCATGGCAATCCTCGCTAGGCTGGTTTTGTTACTAGCGGTGATGCTTCGAGGGTCTGATGCTAAAACTGAAAAGCAAACATTGGAATACGGGGTGGTTTTGCAAATGGCTCTTATTAAGGACATGTCAGCTGAGACGAAGGATTGACTGAAAAGAAAAAGAGAAACCATCAGGAGAGAGATACAGCTCTCATGACTCGCCATTTTGACTTCTCTTCTTTTCTACCTGGGTCGAGAAGGGAAGATGAGTACGTAATATTTTGACAATCATACATGTATTTATAGCCCTACTTTTCCATATTAATTGTCATTTTTATATTAGTTATATATTTTCTTAAAAAGTTATAATAATAAAAGATATGGTGTGGACTACCATATTATTATGTTATCATCTATGCCCCGTCATAATGGTCCAATTCTACACTTCACACTTTTTAAGACAACAAAATTTATTATAATACTTTATTAGACAGGCAAAAGATACATGTCCCAATTTGCCCTTTCCTTTTAAAAGTTTTGTTTTGACTAAGTCCAAAATTGAATGACTTTCAAGAGACATTTAATGGGTCCACCCATTTTGAGATTTTAATTATTTTATTAAATCAAAAGAAAAATTTAGGGAAGGAAAAAAAAAATCAAAAGAAAAATTTTGGAAATAAAAATTTTAGAGGGATATTATATAGATTTTCTCACATATATATGTAAAATTACTACAAAAAAATGCTATATATATTACACTTGGTGGAGCCAAGGCAGGGGTAGATACTGCAAATTAGTTATCACTTGTTTTTCATGGGTAAAGTTCAGTGTGTGTGAGGGAGTGAGAAGGTCAATTTAGACCTTTCAAGTTTCTAATATATTAGGATTAAGATATATAATAAAGAAATGAGGGTATAAATATTCACATCTTTTTAAGGATGTTAGAGACGGAAAAATAATTTGGGGTGTGAGTAATAGTTATTTTCAAAAATTGTTTTAATGTGATATTTGACCAAACCTAAAAGGGTGTTACTGAAATTAACACTTCATTTTATTTCCGATAGTTGTTTTTCTGTTGAATAAATTATTTTATTTGTCATAAAAAAAATACAAAAAAAGGGTAAAAAATTTCATTAGTTATGATATTATGTAAAAGGACAATACTTGCCCACTCACCAGTGAGTAAGCAATTTCTACTGACTAGGTATGTGGCATAATAAAATTATAACAAGTGTCCTAAAATTTATAAAATATAAATATAACAAAAATAAAATTAGAACTGGTTTGACCCATTTTTAATTGGATTCACAGTATCTTTTACAATTTTCCTCTAGTACACTGTATACATCCTCAACCACTATCCCTATAAATATCAGAATATGTGTATGGGAGTTATAAAAAAATAATTGAATTGAGATATAGCAATAGTGTTTTGAGGGGTTAGTTTTGCTCTCTACCTTCTCAAAGTGGAAAATATGTGATTGATATGAAGAACCATTCTTAGAATCATAAAATGCTTCCGGTTTGTGTTTTTTAAAAAAAAAATTCTTGCCCTTCTTTAGTCCAACTTAGGATTGTTGCAGTGAGAACGGGGATTACTTTGGAAGTGGAGGTGAATGGGTATTTTAATAACATGGTTTATGAATATGTGTTTATATTATTTTGATCTTTCGATTCCAAAGAACAAAACCAATATATTGTTTTAAGAAGATCTTGTTTTTGGAAAGTATTGTTTTAGGAAGCTTGAATCCTAATTTTTCTCTACTTTAAAAGCTAATTTTGTACCTATGTATGTACAAGTGTGTATAGATATATATATGGAGAGACAGATGCGGTTAAGCCCAATTAAAATGAATTAAATACGTTCTGGTTCTATTTTTGTTATATTTTATATTTTATAAAATTTGAAACACTTGTCATAATTTTATTATGCCACCTACTGAGTAAGTAGAAACTCCCTACTCACCGGTGAGTAGTAGGCAATATGTAAAAAGGGATAATGCAATAGGAAAAAAGAAGGGAGTGGCTTCCCTAAAAATAACTAAAAAAAGATATTGTACAAACTATACAAGAAGCAAATAGGGATAAAATAAAATAAAAAAATAAAAAATAAAAATGAAAAAGAGGCCGTGCAACCCATAGGCTAGAAAACAGACAGAACCGTTAACAAACAATTTAGGGATAACTTCAAAGTCCAAACTGAAGCATGCAAGAGAGCAAGAGAAAGGATTCGGTTAATTATTATTTTGGCTTGAATATGAAAGTGAGCAAATTAAAACAAGTTGAGTAATGCTACGTTGATTTTTCTTTTCTTTTTTTATTTTTTAATATATTTTTTTGGAGCGATTTCAATAAATAACAAGAATTTTTAGTCAATAATATAAAGTCTTTCTTCTCGAAATTTCCATGCTTTTTCTAACATGTTTTAAAGTTTGACTTGCCAATGATCGAATGGAACCACATGCACCATACACATGACTAGCAAATATGAATAATGAAGGTGTGAATAAGTGATTCGAAAATGAGTACGGCAGTTATTATAATTACCTTAATAGAGAGAGTTTTTGTCACATCAAGTCTATTCTATAGACGAGCAAAAACATTTTTTTTATATATCATTTTCCTTCAAAATATATTGTTGACAAAATTTTAGGAGTAAAAGCAAACACATTAATTTTGTCAATAAAGTGAATAAAGCATGTTTATTAATTAATTTGGCATAAGATGATCATGACTTGGACAAGCTCTTTACAATCGTCCTTGCATCAATAGAGAAGTCACCAATGAGAGTATTCATCTGCTTCAAGGCTTTTATGCCGTGTTCATCGCAGGTTTCAGAAGCAATAGAAGCATCTTCAGTGTATCTCCCCGCGTCTTCATATCTCCCCTGATCAAAATTTGACAGACCTTCATCGGTTATGCCAAACTCAACTTGGTCATAACTATCTCTACAGTCCTCCAGGTCTTGCTTGTAACTAGGGTCTGTTGCAGTACGAAGCAGTTTGTTGGCGTATAATGAAATGTCATGGCACTTTGCTGCTGTGATTTGCATGGCAATCCTCGCTAGGCTGGTTTTGTTACTGGCGGTGATGCTTCGAGGGTCTGATGATAAAACCTAAACACAAACTTCAGATTCCTCGGTGGTTTTGCAAACAGCTCTTATTAGAGACACGTCAGCTGAGACGAATGATTGACTGAAAAGAAAAAGAGAAACCAGGAGAGAGATACAACTCTCATGACTAGCCATTTCTTCTCTTCTTTATATTCTTTTCTATCAAGGCCGAGAAGGGAAGATGAGTACGTACTATTTTGACAATCATACATGTATTTATAGCCCTACCTTTCCATATTAATTGTCATTTTTATATTATTATATATTTTTAAAAAAAGTTATAATAATAAAAGATATGGTGTGGACAGCCCTACCTTTCCATATTAATTATATATTTTCTTAAAAAGTTATACTAAATATGGTGTGGACTACCATATTATAATGTTATAATAATAATATAGCCCTACCTTTCCATATTAGTTTTCGGATTAGTCTTTCCTTTTTGAAATGTTATAAATTAGTTCTTACATTTAAAAAATTAAAGTAAAATAAATGTTATATTTTCTTAATTATCATTTCTACAAAAATCTTGCAACTGAGTAATGAGTATATTTAAACATAAAAGAATAATTTAATAATTTTAAAACATTTACAGGCACATACATACAATTAATAGTGTGTAGGTTTTAAAATTATTAAATTATTCTTTTAAGTTTAAATATACTCATTACTCAGTTGGAGATTTTTGAAAAAATGATAATTATGAAAATATAACATTTATTTTACTTTAATTTTTTAATGTAAGAGCTAATTTATAACGAGCAAGTGTTGGGTATCCCAGGGATAGATCTGATGTAGTATCCCCAGATTGCTTATAAACCCTTCTATTCTGGATAATATTTAATTTGTACCTCAAAACTTTCGGCTAAATATGAAAATACCCTTAAATTAAAATTTTCTTTCAAGAATGGTGCCATGGAAGGAAAGAGATCGAGTACACCTGGTGCATTGACTGCATAATCTAGTAACAAGCTCTCTTCTTAACCAGCTTGAGGATCTGACTTTTGTAGTTTTTAATTCTTGTTTGTTTGACTGTTTAGGAAGCTCTCAGGTCAAGAGGCCTGAAGGATGATACAACCTGCCTAGTTGTTGATATTAGTCCATTTGATCACCCAGTTTTGCCCCCAACACCTAGGAAGAAACCACCTCTGTTCAGTTCAATTATGTTTGGGAAGAGATCTCATAATGCTATGAACAAAGCAACAAAGCTTTCTGCTTGCAGAAATGTATGCATTCACAACTTACCTTAGTATAGTACAGCAGACACTATCAAACATTACAAGTGTGAAGAATTCATATAGTTTAATGAATTTTTTTTGCCTCAATTGTTTGATTACTGGTCTGTTTTTTTTTTTTTTTTCTTTTTTTTTTTTTTTTTTTCTTGGTTAAGTTTTGGTTACTGGTCATCTTAGGTACTATTGTGTGCATTGTTTGCTGTTCACTTGTATTTGTGCCAGTTTTGGATATCTTTTGGCAACTAAGTTCCGTTGATGAAAAAATTGTTTGTGTAAGCAATAATTTTAGTTTCCATGTCTTTAATGCTTTAAGGTACTTCCGAAATTGTGATAGTAATTCAATCAGAATTAGTAGCTGTGAATGTTCTCATTTTCTCCCATCTTTTAATTTAGTGTTTTCACATAGCTAGAATTAGTCATCACATGTTATTGTCAGCTAAAAGTGACTTTGCCAGTTGATAGGCTCGACTCAATGAAATAGTTTCCCAACTATATGGAATCAGTTACATCAATCCTGTTTCGTCAAAGTTTATATATATATATATATATATATTAACGTTCTCCATATGATAAACTAACTGCAAGGGGGATCCATGGTTGAATAGGGAGTCACGATATTATATTGTCATTTCTAGGTTAACTTGGATTACATTTTTTCTCTCGTGTCACTGGAAAATCATTAAAAGACTGAAATTTTGAAGGGATGATTGCACAACCTAGTTTCGTGATATTACCACACTAACTAGTTGTAATCATATTATGTATGTCATTTTAAGCGTAAATTAGATAAATTTTTTCTTTCTTTAATTTTTTCGGTATGTGTGCGCTTGGGAAACCTTAGTATATAAAACTCTTCAAAGGACGATGTCATAGCACTAGTTTTGTGATATATATATACACACACACACACACATATATAAGAAGTAATGTTTCATTAAGGGACTCAAGAGGGGAGCGCTCCCAAGGAGGAATAGATAAGGCCAAGAGGGCCAATTATCCTCTCAAGCTATCTACAAAATCAACAAATTCCTCAGAAGATTTACAAATTCGTCCATTAATCCAAAAGAAAAAGGAACACAATATGGTGTATACTCAGCCTTATTAATGGAGCAGAATCATTTATACTCAGCCTTTTTAATTCATCTTGGATTCATTTAGATAATGACCTTTGATGTCAATGGGGGTACCAGGAATTGGTTCTTAAAATAGACAGTTTGTGATGGACTGATGCTGTTATGTAGCCTTTCTTGATAAGGAGATAGTTGGATGATAAGGATATAATTGAATGATACATAAAGTAGTCCCTCATATAGATAAAATTTCAAGACTAAGCTCCTACTCTTATAACATCTTCCATGATGATATCTCAACGATCCTCAAAAACTGGTGAAACCTCAAGAGTAGGAGCTTAGTCTTGAAATTTTATCTATAGAGGAAAGACATCAATACATCTCTATACGGCAGATGCCTTTCTTGATCTCTTCCCCGGCAAATGTCTATAAACGGCATCAGATTTCTCTCTGGATGATACGTTTCTACTAAATTCAACTGATCCAGGCCTACCGGTAAAGATGACAAAAATTCTATCCTCTTGTCAGTACAACGTAGATTATATTTGTCAATGGAGCAGAATCATTTATACTCAGCCTTATTAATTCATCTTGGATTCATTAAAGATTATGTGTTTGAAGATGTTGTATCAATGTCATCTGTATTCTGAGAGCAGTGGCTCGAAACCTAAAGACAATGAAAATTCAAAATGTTTTTATTTATTTAGTCACAGAAATCAATTGTCAAATTCTTATATTGAATACATTTTTATCAAATGACAAATACTTGTATTGAATGCAGTTGTATTCCAATCCTCTGGGTTGGGGAATTTTATTTCAAAAATGTTTTGACTATTCCTTGTGAAATAATGGGGACGTTCCCTCCATTATCAGTTAGTAGTTCTTTATTAGAGATGAAACTCGCGCACAATTGCTATAGAAAATTGAGAAATTCTTTCAGCTGTTATTATTATTATTATGTCAAGATTTGATTGGCCCTTTAAGTACACATTTGCTTCCAATTGTCCTGTTCTCATACTTGTATTGAATGTACGTAGAAATGTCTTCTTAAACATCAACCAACCTTTTAGTAAGACAAGTCAAAGTTAAATGGGATAATAATATCTTTTTATAAGTAAAAAGTAGTTTTATACAACTGAAAATTAATTTTTAGAATGTGAGTGAAAAACACACCAAAAATTTAAAATGTGAGTGATAATAATTTTCAAAAAAAATTTCAATGTGATAATTGACCAAACTTAAATTGTAATGTGAGTGATAATAATTTTCAAAAAAAATTTTAATGTGATAATTGACCAAACTTAAAAAGTATCGATAAAATTAATTCAATTTATTAACAACCATCATAATTATTTATCGAGAAAAAAAAAAAATCAAGTTTTTATTGGTGGCCTCCAAAACATAATGGACATACATCAATTTGTTTGCATAAAAATTGAACACCATGTGGTCCACGTCCAAATATAGATTTACGAAGTGGCTTGGCATGTAGCGAAACATATATTAGAGTGAAACGTAGGGGGTTAAAAGTCTCTTTCAGTTTAGTGCGACCAAATAAGTTGTTAGTCTATTCATTCTTCTTCCCTCCTATAAGTCCTGACTCTTTATCTTTGTTTGTGCTCACTTTGCTAGCTGTATCACCCTATTCTCAATCCTATGACTAGCAAATAGTGGGCCACATGAGTCAAAACTATTTAACTGTGACACGTGCATTACCACTTTTGGATAAAGTGTTCAAAAAAAAACCTCTAAATTATTGACTATTTGCAACAAATTCCTTTAACTATAAATATAAAAAAAATTAAAAAAAAAAAAGAAAAAAGAAAACAAATAAGGAATAAAATCAGAGCAGTAATATGGAAATTACATATATATATTTTAAAGCAGTAAATTTCTTTCTTATTTGTTTTAAAGCAGTAAACCATCACTTCACTTCCACCACCTTCTATACCATCGCTCCCTTCCATCACTCCCAACTCTGTTGTTGCCTTCCACCACTCCGTCACTGTCGCCACCGCCTTTCACCACCAACATGGCCCATGGTTTACTCTGTTTCATTTTGTTTCTTGTCATTCCCATTTCCATTTCAGGTTATAAAACCACATTTGTGGTGTCAAAGGATGGGAGTGGAGACTATCGCAGCATCTCAAAAGCCGTTTCTGCAATACCTAATTCAGCTTCGGCTACATACATCATTCACATCAAGCGAGGAATTTACAACGAAGCAGCAGATGTGGGTATGTATAAGAACAGTGTCGTGTTCTTGGGAGACGGAATTGACCACACCATAATATAGTTCAATAAGAGTACTTCCACTAGTTTTGAGACAGACGAATCGGCCACAGTCAGTCTGTGATCACCATCCTAATCTCTTTTTCTTTTATTATTTTTTCGGTAATTATATTTAAATGTGTGTGTCATTGACCCACGAATCAGAAACTAAACTGATAAGAACACATATTACACAATTTGTTTTTTTTGGGTAACCCTAGTATCCGGGAATGCATGAACGCTTAGAGCGCCCTTAACAAGCGGAGGTTAGCTATTAAGAACACCCAGTGAAGACCCAACCCCATAACTAAGGCTTATGAAGCACCTAATGACGCGTGTATATTGTGTACATGCAAATATAGAAGCATGACGTGTGTGTATATTGTGTACATGCAGATATAGAAGCACAACATTTTGTTGCAAAAGACATCAGCTTTGTGAATTCCGCCGGAGTCAATGCCGGACAGGCAGTTGCTGTGAGAAGTGTAGGCTTAAATCATGCATTCTATAGGTGTAGTTTCAAAGGATACCAGGACACTTTGCTTATGATTTCCGGCAGGAAATTTTTCTACAAATGCAACATCTTTGGAACCCTAGACTTCATCTTTGGTGACGCAGGCATCATGTTCCAGAATTGCAACATATACGGGAGAAATCCAGAGAATGAAGGATTGCCCATTATTGTTACAGCTGAATCAAGGGGCATAGCAAACAGTGAATTTTCGACATGCACTCTGTGCACTTATCGTCGTTCTGAAGCAGAATCTTTAATTTATACTGTAATTAGATATGGGTCCCACTCAATTGACACTTAGCTTGATTCAATTAGAGAAATAGGTTATTTGTTTAACTATTTCTTGAATAATTTTAAGCCTTAATTCCCTTAATGTCATGTGCTGTACATTTGGTTCCTTGTTGATTTAATTTTGTTTCAATTCGTCATCCTCCATCACAAATATATCTAAGTTTCTTCTTGTTGCTGAATTTCTTTTCTTTTCTTTTTTTTCCTGAATGGGATTTTTGTTTTATATATAAATCAGAATAGTACAATTACTAAAATGGAGGACATCCTCCAGTACAAAGCAAGTAATGGACTATGTCCATTTTCAAACCAGCAAAGGAAATCCAAGCTAGACTAGAGTGAACCAGAAGAAACAAAAACAAAATAAACCAGAACTAAAAAATCCTGCCCTAAAAATTTTTGATCTTAAAGTCCATTAAAGCTTGCATCTCTGCAACAATCTCCCTCAAACCAGAAACATCACAGCATTGAAAATATCAGAGAAAAAACTTCAGCAACAGAGTAATTCAAAGGCCTGCTCAAACATCAATCTTGAAATCCGATGAGACCAGCCCATTGTTATTAACCAAACTCCAATTCCAATTGAAACCAGAACTTTCAAGCTCCATCTGTTCAGGTAAACACAAATCTGTATTTTTCTGTAGCAAGTTTTTGGTTATGGATTTTGTTTTTTGGATGAGTTTGGTTGTAGATTTGATTATGGATTTTGTTGGTTGGGTGATTTTTGTCGTGAATTTGATTTTTAGTTTAGGGATTTGGGTTTTCGATCAGTTTAGGGTTTAGGGATTTGTAGTCTTTAGAATACTGAACCTTCTTTTTCTTTGTAGAAAGTGTTGGTACATCTTCTTTAGTGCAATCAAAATTTACAGAATTTAAAAGCCCAATTTAACAAATATTACAAAATAAGTCCAAAATTTCTCCTATTCCCTGATCTATCCTTATATCTAATAGGCTGTATCCATCCGAATGTTGGACTTCTCTTTCTCTATCCAACCAAATGTTAATGGGCTTAAATTAATGAGATTTTAAATACAGCATTGTGCAAATTTTGTATGAAACGAGGTAAAGAATGATGGAACTGCTTTCAGAGACTGAAACCAAAACCTGCAAGTGAAATAACAAACCATGCCAGTCAGTACATTCCCAGATAGCTAATGCTGCATAATGAACCTAATCGAGTGAAGAAATCATACAAACATGGCTATGAATAAGTAATAGTTTTATACGTTTTAAAGCAACCAACCCATTCATGGCCATAATACCTTGTAAAGTGACTGTAAGAAAAGTTTCTCATCAAAACACCAACTGCTCATGCGCTTGAGGAGAGCTAAAAACAAAAACAAGTACCAACGATCAGTAAGAGCAAAATCTAAATAAATTACCCTCCATTTAAAAATAACTGCTCAAGACCTATTCGCATGCAACAGTATATCAAGTCTTGCAGTAGATGAAATTTTCAAAAAACAAGAAAATAAAAAATCAAATAAATTCTCATAAAATTGAACAGAAGAATTTGAATAATGAATTACACAAATCTCGGGCTCACTAGTCAATGGGAATCCAGAGGTGTGACTTGTGCAAATCTCAAAGTTATGGAAAATTTTACTCATATTGAGTTGGAAGAGCTGAATCCCAAGGCCAGAGGTTGGAGTAAGTTAAATTATTAGTTAACCATCTGTCCAAAATGTTAAGAAGAATATGACAAGAAAGAAAAACTTCAGATGAAAAATGAATTAGTGGAAGAAAACAACAAAAATCCCAAAGGGTACTTGTGGCAAATTGTGCCTTGACCATGCGTTTGGATTTAAAGTCATTGATAATACACACTTCATAAAGGGTACTAGATATAACTGTAACATTAGATATTAATCAGGCTTAGTTAGCTCAGAAAGTTTCACATGATATTATCCTAGATAGAATACAGTAAATACAATATCCAAGAGTCCAACCCCATTAATGTGTGTCCCAGAAGGCAGGGGTAGAGAGGACAGTAATGGCTTTTCTACTCCTCCGACCTGGCATTCTCTAGAAGAAACAAAATTTAGGCAGGTCTCAAACATACTTGAACATTTTTTCACTGAAAAGTTGCTTGAAGATAAACAATTATGCACAGAAGGAAAACTTTCGTATATTAGCAGATTATTTTTATCTAATCATAACCAATTGAATGCTGAGGTAGTGCTTAAAGGATGCGATTTGAAAATAAATAAATAAATTGCAAACATATTGAAAGTTATCAATGTTTACAAAATTATAAAATGCACAGCGAAGTGTTTCTTCATGTTTTTCATAAAGTATATCAAAACAAAAATTCTAAACTACAACCTAGGATGTTGCTTTTATTGTGATCACTTATCAATGACATAACTATGTAAAGGCTTAATCTTCTTTGCAAAACTAGTGTTTTTCTTTTTAATTTATTCTAAAAAGAAAATGGTAGTAATATGTATATCATAAAAAGTACTTTCCTTTTTAATTTATACCTATATAGATATATATTTTGTAGTGTACATATCTGTATTAATCCAACACACACACAATTATACACATATATTTCCATGTTCCTTGTTGTAAACTGTATGTGTATCCTATTTTTCAAAAATAAAAAATAAAAATTATATCACTTTATTTGTAGCTTATCGTGTCCAATCTTGTCTCCATGATCATGCTTCATCCTTGGATGCTATGAATGAGATGTTTCATATTGAGAGAGTACTACAAATTCCATACATAGATTCAAATAGAAATAATCACTAGCTATCAATTAAATTGTTACCCAAAATCTTAGATTGAATAAAATTTGGGATAACACCTAGTTTCTGCTGTGTTTTTACCTAAGACAGGTTTGTAGAACTGAAAGAATTCAAATCATTTTTATGCGTTATGTTAACTGGATTAATATTACAAACTATTTTCAAAAATTCATACAACCAAGTAGTTTTATGAGTTTTTGTTTTCCAGAAACTGTTTTGTAAATTCTCTTAATCAAGCAGGTTTGAAATCTGAAAAACTGAAAGCTGTTCTCTGAAAACTATTTTTGAGAACTGTTCTTGAGAACTGTTCTCTGAAATGCAATCCAAGCAAGGCCTTTATTTTCAGCTCATTCTTTGACTGCTATTTACCTTCTAAACACTGATTTTATTGGCAAAGCTTATGTTGCTGGGAATTTCAGTTTCACATTACCCTTTGAGTCTAGTTTCTAAGTCATTTTTGTTTGCTCTGTTTCGATTTAAAATGAACTTTCTACGAATTTTTAACTAATTGCAGCGCAGATTTTGTTTTGTAGATGATTGTGATGTGTTTAAGTTGATAATTATGGGAGTAGCGCAGTGGGATTTGGTTTGTGGTTATTTGGGTTGAGGTAATGGTCTGGTTTTATTTGGATGGTTTTTCCTAATCATGTTTTGTGATTGCCCCTAATTTCAGGTCGTTACACACATGTAGGCTGTAGAGATCAGTAGAGCAAAAGACAAACACTCCTCCTTGATCCTAGAGTTTGATTGGAAAAAAAAAAAAATCACACAGAGTGACGCACAAGTAACTGTAGAGATCAGTAGAGCGAAACACGAACACTCCTCTCCTTGATCCTCCATTTGCTCAATCAAACTCTATTGCTGGTGGTGCATACTTTCATCAAGCTTTATAAATCTTCAAAATGGCTCTAAGTTTAATTTGTTTCTTTTGGTTTCTTGCCATTCCAATTTTTGCTTCAAGTGATAACACCACAATTGTGGTGTCAAAGGATGGGAGTGGGAACTATAGCACCATCTCAGGAGCTGTTTCTGCAATACCCAATTCGAGTTCAATCACATACACCATTTACATCAAGCGAGGAATTTACAATGAAGAAGTACATGTGGGTAAGGAGAAGAAAAGTGTCGTGTTCTTGGGAGATGGAATTGGCCAAACAATAATACAATTCAGCAAAAGCAATTCCTCAGGTTACAGGACATCCGAATCGGCCACTGTCGGTAAGTTACCAAATCATCCCATCCCTCTTTTTACATCGTCATTTTAAGACCTTACATGTAGCTTCTACCCTCTCCATTGATTGGCTACCAGTACTTGTAATAAATTGCTCAAGACATAGGTTGTTACATATAACTTTTATCCTCTCCGTTAAATGGCCATCAGTGCTTCATTTTCTAATTCAAAGTGTAGGTAAAGAATGTGAGGAAGTAACAGAGGAATATGGTATCAGTTTTGTTACTACTAAATGCGGGTTGGATTAATTTTTTTTAGGAATGATCCAAAAAACATAATGGTTTCTAGATCTTAAAATATTTCTGAGGGTAATTAAAAGATACTAGTGACCATCAGTCTTCCAAGTAAATAAGTTGTCCTTAAGAGAAATTTACATACAAATTTCAATTTAAATGTTGCTTTTCAAATGTTAAGTTCATGTTTTAGTATCTACTCTTTATTCATATATATATATATATATATATATATATATATATATATATATTGCTTCTTATTTTATCCCATTTAGATAATTATTCCCTGATGAAAACAATCTATGAATAATCAGAATTATATTCGTGGTCCATGTCTTAATTTTGCCAGAAGACTGTCACAATAGCTACCACTAAAGCAACAATTTATTCACAAAGAAGTAGACCAACCATAGTTTGTGTATGACAAATAGAATCTGTAAGGTGAGGTGCTTGATTAAGCTGTTTTTTCATACTTTCTCCCATGTATTTGCAGCTAGTATTCATCCAAAAAGCATTAAAATAAATTGTTGCCTAGGGCAAAAGCAAAAACTTACAGCTACACACCACAAAAAAAATACTATGTCCAACATAACAAAATACAAAGCCCAGTAGGGGAAGAGATGTCTCACGCGATTTTGGATTACTCGTTGAAATTCTAATAAGTATATATAATGGACTTCTTTAAATTTTAAGTTGTAATTAGGGTAAGAGAATAATCCGAGCTAGCAGGAGGCTCTCTATGATTTTCAATATGACAATAGCTTTATCTGGGTGCTGATACTGAGTGACATAGGGCAAATTTGTTGAGGAGGGAAACATTTAGCAAAGACAACAGAGATGTTTAGCTACCTTACATTTGATCTAAAAGAAATGTGATTAATTGATATAATGTTTCACTTACTTATTAGACTCAGTGTACTGTAGAATCAAAAGTCATCTGACACTGTGTTTATTGTTTACACGCAGATATAAAAGCAGAACATTTTGTAGCAAAATACATCAGCTTTGTGAATTCTGCCGGAGTCAATGCCAGACAAGCAGTTGCTATTTTCAGCGGAGGCTTCAATGATGCATACTACAGGTGTTCCTTCGAAGGATACCAGGACACCTTGTATATGAAATCTGGCAGAAAATTTTTCTATGAATGCAACATATATGGAACCGTAGACTTCATATTTGGTGACGCAGCCATCATGTTTCAGAACTGCAACATGTATGCAAGAAATCCCGGCAATAAAGGAAAGCCAATTGTTGTAACAGCTGATTCGCGGGAGAAAGCGATGGCAGCCACTGGAATAGTAATTCAGAATTGTACCATTACAGCGGCACCAGATTTTGGACCATCGATATCTTCCAGAGCATTCCTTGGACGCCCATGGAGAGAGTATGCAAGAACGGTGGTGATGGAGTCTTTCCTAGGGGATATCGTAAAACCTGCCGGCTGGTCACCGTGGGATAACAGCTCCAGATTGGATCATTTGTCCTATATTGAATACAACAACAGGGGTCCGGGAGCAGCAACCAGTGGCCGGGTAAAATGGCCAGGTTTTCAAATTATAACCAACTCTACCCAAATCCTACAATTTACTGCTAAAAACTTCATCAAAGCAGGTGATTGGTTACCTTCAACTGGAATACCATTCATTCCGGGACTTATTGGAGGTTAAAACTAATGTAATTAAAATTATATGAATAATAAATGATTTGGATAGAAAGGAAAAGTGAATTGTCCTACCAAATGTAACTGACTGACTGGTTTGAGACTCTGTTAGTTGCAACAGGTTTTTTTAACTTTGCTATGTTTTCTGTAACTGTTTTCAAATCTTTGGTCTGTTTCTTGAGACTGGTTTTTTAACTTTACACTGTTCATGCCTTCACTCGATTAGATTGATGATATCATACTTACCAATACCTAGGTATACCTGTTTTAATTTTGCTAGATGCAAAGTAGATAGTTAGAGTACGAGTAGAACTAGCTATACTCACTTGTTTCTTAGACTAGCTAATATTAGGTTCCATTTAGAGGAGAATTAGGTGTGACTAAGATGTGTGGCGCAAATCAAGTAGTCTTATGTGTAAATGTGTACTTTAATTAGACTTACGTAACTTTGATTGATAATTACAAATACATGAATGTTTGTAAAGTAATATATCTTGTTTTGATTAATGTGTAATTAATTGTACTTACACATAATTATGTTATGATCTTTGTACTTGTGTGCTCATTATTGATCAAAGTTTAAGTCTAGAATAACAATTGGCATCAATTAGGAGAGTTTAGGAATTACCAGGATTGATGATCTTAGTTAATCAATTGGTTGTGTGATTGTTTGCTTTTAGGTGTTTTTGTGTGAATTTTGATGATTACATGTGTGTGCTGTTGATTGGGTTTAATTTTAGGAGAATTAGTAAGGAACATAGGCTAAAAATTGGAATTTTAAAATGGCTTAAGATGTCTGCCTCTTCAGCAAATTGCAAGACACTGAGAGCAGGTTTCTGGAATTCTATCCACTAGGCGTCTACTCTAGTAATAATTTCAAAATCAGATTTTGACTCCAGAGAGTTAAATTCTTCACCATATAAATTTTTATTCAAATCTTCACTACTAAGATTTAAAAAGATAGGACTAGACTCTAGAAGGAGATTAATTAATTATTCCTTTAAAGGAAAAAGATTAATCTAGGATTCTACAAACGTTTGGACTTGGACCATGTATTAATTCACATTTAGACTGTGAATTGGTTCATCAAACTATGTAATGTGAATTTACATTATTACATATCATGGATTTTAGCCTTTTACCATTTGGTATCATATACTTAGGCTTTTAATATTTTATTATTGTCTTTGCATAAGATTACATGAACATGACTTAGTGACAAGCTAAGTTATTTATTGTGAATAGAAAGAGAAGTTAAATCAAAGACCAATGCTTAGTTGCTAGATTCATTTAGTGCTAAATGTATTCCATTTTATGTAGTATATATTATATCATGACTTGTTAATTGGTAGCTTATGATCAACAACAACAACCACAGAGCCTTTTCCCAATTATTTGGGGTTGGCTACATGAATTCCATGTTTCCATTCCGCTCTATTTAAGGCCATAGTCTCAGTCAATTCACATGTTATCATACCTTTCTTTACTAACTCTACCCAAGTTAACTTTGGAATTGGTACTTTATGAACACTTTGTACATTAGAGAGGTCGTTTATTGTTACTAGGTATTGGTGATTCTGCATTTGTGTTATGATTGACATTTATTTATTTATTTATTTATTTTTGTGTGGTAAATGTGGTGATTTCCATTAATATAAAAAAACATTCAGTACAATTATATGGATAATCTGCATTGTCTTAACCTTATGCCCTTTAAATGTTGCATTTGCATGTGCTTTTTCATTAGTCAAATATATTTTGTCATTAAGAGGTTAATAAACGCAATTTTAGCTTAGCTAAATATATTAGAACACTAAGTTATTGATTAAAGGAATTTTAGCAAAACTTGTATATAACTACTCACTAAGGCATTGTGTTCTAACTTGTATATCTCTACTCACCAAGGCATTGTGTTCAAACTTGATAATCTAAATTTCACAGTCTTTTTGTATTAATTAGATTATACTAGAGAGTATTTATTCTCAAGTTTTTGCATAAATCTCTCAATTGGTTTATAGTTGAACATGAAACTTTTAATTGGTAAATTTCCTATAGTTTGCCTAAAGACTCAATCCACCCCCTCTTCAGTCATTGTTTGGGCAATAGTGATATTCTAGTCTGATTCTTACTTTGCATTGTGACATATAACTCTTTTTCATATAAGGTTCTTAGCAACTCTAATGGTAGTGACAGGAGGGGTGTTAAATTTGGAGTAGCACCACACGCACCACAAAGAAGACAAATTTAAATAGTTTCAGAAGAACCAAATCCGCTACTCAACAAAGGATGAAAGGAGTACGCTCTTATGGGGTTCTGCCCATATAAAGTTGATGTAACTAAAATCTAGAGGTGCAATGTCTATAATTGAATAGCTTTATAAAAATGAACCTTAAGAAAACATAAAAATCATACAGACTTGCCATCTGAAATTGAAATCATTGAAGGATTTGACATATGAAATTGATATCGTTGACGGATTTAAAAGTTGAAGTTACACCCTCTCTAATAGCTTAAGCTTTTAGAGTAGACGGTTGTTAACATGGTATCAGGCATAGACAGTTGTTAACATGGTATCAGAGCAGGAATAGACGATTCAAACCTCACCGTCACCTTGATAATTAAAATTGAAACACGTGTTGGACCAAAAGAAATCCATTCGTGAGAATAAATCATTAAAGAGGCTTTCCATGTTAAACCACCTAGTTCATGCACCTAATCATGTATGCAGATGCTGGTACACACACAAACACAAATGGACATGCAAACATGTGCATGCACTTGCACACAAAGACATGTGAACTCAACCACACATGCATTTGGATTAAAGAAATCATTTCATCATAAAGCATGCAAATAGAGGGAAAATGATCAACTAGCTGAGTTGTGGAATTAGACACACAATTAAGACAAATATTTATTGATTCAAATAATCGGATAGATCAAATTATTATGAAAATAGGATTTCAAGCACAATAAAGATTTTATATGGCATAAAATAGCATGTAAATAGGATTTGCGAAATGAAATTCACATGCCTCACGCATAAAACTTGGAAATCATCAAAGGGGATAAAAAAAAGGAAGTTTATATGGCATTGTAACAATATAGAATAGACAAATCGAAGAGTCAAATAAATATATTACCAATACAACTAATGAGCAAAAAAATACAATATATTTCATATCATGCAAATATTACTTTAAAAGATGGGAAAAGTACAACAAAAGAAGCCACAAACTGAAAGGTTAGAGATGCAAACTTTAATCAAATTTTAATAGAAGATTCTAAGATGGTATCTCATGTATGTAGTTTGTGATCTCAAATTTTAATCAATCTAAAGTTCACAACATTAGTATACGAGAGGAAGCAATCTATAGATACTGAAACTACATCTGATATATAATAAAGAATTCACAACATGCAATTATACAAAATAATAATAATAATTGAAATTCTAACCTTAAAGCTCGTTACCAATAATGTCGAAAATAATAGATATCTTCAACACCAATAGCAATCTACCAAGCAAGCTGTATGCACAAAAACAAAGTAAAAATAAATTAGGAATTATTGTAAAAAAAATAAAAAAATAAAATAAAATCTCCTTCACAAAAACATATAGATTGATACTTTAGTGTACAGTTTGAACATTTAGTTTAAAAAGTAACTCTTACTTTGTGATAAGCACATTTGACTTGACTAAAAACATTATTGTAGGAAGAAAATTAAATACATGTCATGATAAGAAGAAAAAGATAAAATTAAGGCTGAGAGTGATAAGTGTTCAGGGACCATCATCTTAAGGATATATATGATCAAAGGCTGTGTAATATATACAAAATAAATGAGACAGTAAAGCACTACACACTCCTATGTTGCATGAGAGATATCAAACATATTTGAGAAGTTGGTAACAAAAAAACCTATCATTTTTAGATCATTTTGTTACATATCTTCCCCACTCAGCATTCATAGTTTTGAGGTTCATATGTTTTCTAATCCCATCATGCAAAGCAGCATTTCTTTCCCTCCAAAAAACTGTAGGCATAACTTCATAAGACATTGCAGGAATTTAGATTTCAAAGCAGAATCTAAGAACCATTTCACCAGCTGAAGCACATTAATATGTTGAGGACCAGCAGCATTTGTGAGATGAAAACTCTTCTCCCAAACTTCTCTAGCAAAAGAGCAGTCGCAAAACAAATGGTCCCCATTATCTATTATGATGTTAAGTTAATCTAGGATTGTAATATGTTAGTAACTGATGGTAATAGAACATTTAGAGAAAATTAATTCAAGTCTGTAATTAATTAATACCATGCTACAGTGTAAAATTTACAAAAATGGTGAAACCTTTAAATAACATTATGATTGTGATTGTTAAATGATAACAGATGTGTAAGTAGTTGCCTGCTTTGTTTAAAGCATTAATGCTGAATGACTAAATTATGAATGTTTAAATAGTAATCTGCAATAATATTAGACTTTCTATATTTGATAGGATATCCTTCATTACTGATGTTGCTGTGTTTTAAGATTTCACTCTACTTGTAGTCTATTGAATGACTGAATGGTTGTCTTTCTATAGTTTTTTTTTTTTTTTTGATAAGTAAGAAATAAATAAAAAGGTATTCAATAAGGGAACACGTCCCTTATACAATAGTGGAATCGAGGCTAAGGCCCCAAAGAATCCAAGAAAATAATTAAATAATCAGAAGAGGAGCAAGAACTCCTCTTCACATAATTGAAGAGAGAACGAATAATATAAAGTTTCAGCGTCGCCGTAGACGACTCCTTCCCTTCGAACATTCTACAATTTCTCTCCTTCCAGATGTACCACCAAACACAATGTCGGACAATTCTCTAATAATCGATTACACCCCTTCTCACACGACATCCTCTCCAAGCATGAATCAAATCCTTAGAAGAACGTGGCATTACCCAACGCATGCCAAACAACCCAAGAATAAGATTCCAACAGTCGCGCGCCACAGGGCAATGCACAAGGATATGATCAACTAACTCATCATCTTGCTTGCATAAGTAACACCAATTAACAAAGCAATTTCCCCTCTTCCTCAAATTATCAATTGTCAGTATCTTACCCCATACAGCGGTCCATACAAAGAATGCCACCCTAGTTGGAGCCATAGAACGCCATATGGTCTTCCATGAAAAGCCCAGGCTATCAAAATTAGACAGACATAAGATCAAAGATCTTACTTCGAAACGACCATGAGAAGATGGAATCCATGTCAGGTCGTCATAACCTCTGCCAACTCCCTCCTACCGATACAATTGCTCCAAAAAGACACATACCTCGTCCAACTCCCAATCCTATAGTTATGAAGCTTGTGTGTGATGAATGTTTAGTTACAGGACAGCTACCTGTTTGATTCTGTACTAGCATTAGACTTACTATAGTTGATAATTGATGTTGTTTGATAATATATTGTTGTGTTAACTACATCATTGATGTTTTGCTTATCCACTCTACATCTCACTCCAAGTAATAATATTTCTTAGCTTGTTGAGCTTATCCTTAGTGTAATACAGTATCTTTTATCATCCAGCTTATTGTTAATGATTTTATATTGCTGGTGTATATTATTTGCTAAATGTTCTAATACTATAGTTAGTATTGGATGCTCAATTTGATAGTTTCTGATGAGGTTCATTCATGACTTGTTCCTTATGTCGATCTTCTAGTTGGTTTTAGTTGTGGTTCTCTTAGATTCACCTTTCTTTAATGGTTTTGTTTATATGATAAATAATCATTTTGGAATATAATACTAAGAACTAAAACCCCTAGAACCTTGGTTCTGGATTATGTGTCTTGAATTTCTTCTGGGTTGTAATTATTGATTTAGGTACTCTTGTCAATTACTTGTCTTTAAAACCTTTTTTTCTGAATGTTTACCTACTTATGATTAGTCTTAAGTTGATAATTAGTATTTTTACGGGTCAATGGGGAAGGGCTCTTGAGATAGGCAATTTTTAGGGTTTTGGTGGTTGCATTAGGGTTTGCGAGGAAGACAGTGTTTTGCTTGCATGCAGGAGGGACAACCCTCCTCCTTGCCGACAAGACCTTCTCCCACCCATAACCAGTCTACACCACGAACTTCATGGAGAAACTTGTTCACTTCTGAATTGGAGAATCCGATAGTGAACCTCTCTTTTATTCAAGATTGTCACAGTTCAAAGACAGGGCATATTGAAGAAGAAGATGTACAAGAGGAGATTGATTACTGGAGATTGTCCTGCTGTGATGGGCAAGAAGCCCTACTTTTCTTTCCTTAAATCATACATATATAAACAATGGGGTGATTCTGTCAAGGTGATTCAACTGAAGAATGGCTTCTTCCAAGCAAAGTTCATACCTTTAAGGGGAGACTGATCGTCAACAAAAAGTGGGACAAAAATGTGAATCTAGAGAGGGGTCTCTGCTTGGATCAGTTCCAACATGGGTGAAGCTATATGGATTGCCGATTCATGTACGCAGTACTAGAGCAATATCTAAGGTCTGTTCTATGTTCTCTAAGCCGTTATATATGGATGAATCTTCAACTTCTATAGGAGGAATTATGTTTGTTAGGGTTATGGTTGAGCTCGATCTCCATAGGGAATTCCCAGATGAAATTTCAATTTTCAATCATGGAGAGGAATGTCAAGTGGGGGTGAAATATGATTGGAAACCACAGGTACACATTCTGTAAAAGAGTGAATCATCTTGTGGGAAAATGTCCACAAAAAGTTCATCAAACCAATAAAGTGAAGAAAACCACTGAAAAGTGAGTGATCAAGAAGGGTGGGAAATTAATTGAGTTGAACGAGACCAGTGAGGAGATGGAAGTGGTGCCAATGGTTGAAAAGACATTGAGACCTCAAACCCATTTGATGTGTTGCAACACAATGAAGATGATGTTACAGATGGTATTGAGGCTACAGAGGAAGATGGGATTTACACCATAAATAAGGATGATGCTTTTGACGTTCAAGTCAGTGGTGATAAGGTGGCTTCCCTTGAGACCGGAGAAGATGATGCTAATGTGCAAACTATGATTGAACAAAGAGACGGATTGGAAGATTCAGGTGGTCCTGGTTCAGGGATGCAAGAGAGTAATGTCGCAGATGATACAAAGCATATGGACGGAGATGAAACTGGCAAAGACGCAAAGAAAAGGGATTCTATCATCCTGTTAGAATGTTTCTCAATTTCATCATAGTGCTTTATTTGACGTGGAGAAATCTTTAGTTAAGGTGGACCTATGAAGAGATCCTTGTTCAAGGTGGAGCACGTACGTGAAGACATATTTTGATCACATGTTGATTACGTGAAGAATTGGGGCATTCAAAGTTGCCGACTTTGGCTTATCTTTGGCTACTGCCAAAGTTGAACCGGTTCAAATGGGGTTGAACCGGTTCAACATGCGCGTGTAGTTTTTTGGCTTTGGCTACTGCCAAAGTTGAACCGGTTCAAATGGGGCTGAACCAGTTCAACTTGGACAGTGAGTTATTGGAAGCTGCGAGAAACAGTTTCCTAATTAGTTTTGGAAGCCAGAAGACTTAGGAAAAAAGCGGAAGATTTGGGGAAGAAGTTGTACATCTATTTTAGATATGGGTACGAGAATTTTGGAGATAGAGAGAAAATAGTTTAGAGAAAAAGAGAGTTGAGATTGTGAGAAAGAAAAGACTGTGTAATCAAGTTTTTGAAGTAAAGTTAGTTGTTCTTCGCCCGTGGACTAGGCAATTTGCCAAACCAAGTAAATCTCGTTTTTTTGCTTGTGTATGATTTTTTATCTGTTACATTTGTCAATTGTGTGTGTGAAACCCTAACAACTGGTATCAAAGTCATGGCAGCAACTATTACAGATGGAAAGTACGTGGTAGAGAAGTTTAATGGAGGAAAAAACTTCAGTTTTTGGCAAGTTCGGATGCGGGATTTACTGGTTCAACGTGGTTTAGAAGATGCTTTGGGTAAGCAACCAGGAAAGACAAAAGATGCAGATTAGGCGAAGATCAACTTGAAGGCAATGAGTGCAATTCGATTAACATTGGTAGATGATGGACTTTTTGGGGTCTTTGGATCCTTAGGCTTTCTTTTTTGCTCTTGGTTCTTGTACAGCTCTTGGGATGCGTTCCCCTTTTGAACGCTATTTATTACAATTTTACTTATAAAAAAAAAAAAAATTAGCAGATGATATTGTGTATGATGTAATAAAAGAAGATTCAGTAGCGAACATGTGGAAGAAGTTGGAGAATCTGTATATGGGAAACAATCTCACCAAAAGGTTAGTTTTAAAGCAAGGGTTGTATTCCTTCAAGAGAAAAGAAGGGGTAAGCCTTCAAGAACATCTTGGTGCGTTCAACAAAATTATTTGTGATTTGTCTAACATTGATGTCAAGTTAAGTGATGAGGATAAAGCAATTATTTTGTTAACGTCGGTACGCCCTACCCATAAGCATTTATTCAATAATTTGCTTTATGGGAGAGATACCATCTTGGTGGAACAAAAGAGTGTTTTGTTCTCTAATGAAAGTTGAATGATGAAGAGAGTCATGATGGTCAGGCTCAAGTTCTTATTGCTCAAGAGAAGAAGAGATTTGGAGCTTCAAGAAACCTTGTACCATTGTCAGAGAAAAGATGTTACAAGTGTGGAAGAAAGGGGCATATTCAGTGGTATTGTCCAGAAAGAAAGGAGAGTGCATCGCTGCCATTGTTGTGTCTAAAGATACGAAAGAAGAGAGTGATAATGATGAAGCATTATCGATCATTGATAATAAGGGAGAAGCTAAGGAATGGATACTTGATTCTGCTTGTTCCTTTCATGTGTGTCCTCATAAAGAATGCTTTGCTACCTACAAGCCTGTAAGTGGTAAGGTATTTATGGGGAATAATGCCTCTTGTGATATTATGGGAATTGGAATAATTAAAATCAAGACAACAAATGGTTTGGTAAGAACTCTAACGAATGTACGCCATATTCCAAGTGTTAGAAGGAATGTGATCTCTGTAGGAGCATTGGATTCCAAAGGTTGCTAGTGTGAAGTGAAGAATGGATTGATGAAGATTAGAGAGGGCCGTGACAAGCTTTTGGGAAGGAAGGTCAACAATTTGCTGAGAATAGATGAGTATGGTGGTGCGGCGAAGAACGACAAGAAGAAGAATGATGAATTTGAGAAAAGGTGGAAATTGTTAAGTGTTTCTCAATTTCGTCATAGTGCTTTATTTGAGGTGGAGAAATCTTTAGTTAATGTGGAGCTATGAAGAGATCCTTGTTCGAGATGAAGCACGTACGCGAAGACATATTTTGATCAAGTGTTGATTACGTGAAGAATTGGGGTGTTCAAAGTTGCCGATTTTCGCTTATCTTTGGCTACTGCCAAAGTTGAACCGGTTCAAGTGGGGCAGAACCGGTTCAACATGCACGTGTAGTTTTTTGGCTTTGGCTACTGCCAAAGTTGAATTGGTTCAAATGGGGCTAAACCAGTTCAACTTGGATAGTGAGTTATTGGAAGTTGCAAGAAACAGTTTCCTAATTAGTTTTAGAAGCCAAAAGACTTGGGAAAAAAGCGGAAGAATTGGGGAAGAAGTTGTACATCTATTTTAGAGTTAGAGACTGATATGGTAACCCCTTGTAGGCAAGTTAATCCTTGTCCAACAAAGATTTGGGTTTGAAGACTATAAATAGATATGGGTATGAGAGATTTAGAGATAGAGAGAAAATCGTAGAGAGAAGAAAGTTGAGATTGTGAGAGAGAAAAGAGTGTGTAATCAAGTTTTTGAAGTAAAGTTAGTCATTCTTCGCCCGTGGACTAGGCAATTTGCCAAACCACGTAAATCTCGTTTTTTGCTTGTGTGTGATTTTTTATCTACTATATTTGCCAATTGTGTGTGTGTGAAGCCCTAACACATCCATGATAGGGGTGGGGATTATATGGAGAAGATCATGCTAAAGTGCAAACTGTGATTGAACAGAGAAGGATTGGAAGATTCAGGTGGTGCTGGGTCAGTGATGCAAGAGAGTAATGTCGCTAATGATACAGGCTATATGGACGGAGATGCAAAGAAAAAAGATTCTATCATCCTTGATAAGAGAGGGATTATAAAAAGGGGGAACAATTGAGCTCAGTGAGTAAGCAATCTGAAGTGGCTAAAAAGAAGGCCAAAGGACAAGTGAAAGGAGTCACCTTGTCTAGAGTGACTAGAGCTATGGCAGCTGGTGGGGCAATTCCACCATCCCAATCTTCTCAATGATAGGGAGTTGGAATGTGAGAGGCCTAAATAGGTCTAGAATGCAAAAGGTTGTGAGCAAATTGATTAAAGATCAAAAGCTTTTCATTGCTTGTTTTGTTGAAACTAGAGTACATCAAAATAAATTTGATAGAATTACAAATAAGTTGGGTAGGAGTTGGAAATGGTTTGCTAATTATCAATCACATCCTAGTGGTAAGGTGTCGATTGGTTAGGATCCTTCTAAAATTCAATTTGATGTTGTTAGGGAAGATATGCAATCTATTTTATCTGATGTTAAGATCATTCACTCTCAAGAGTGTTTCTTCTTGACTACTGTTTATGCAGTTACTACTGTTAGATAAAGGAAACATATGTGGGGAAATCTGCAACATCACCACATCGGATCCGGATGGGAAAGTGATTGGGTATAAATGGATGGGTATGCAGCACTACCCAACAGTTTGAGCTTTTGGGTAAATGGGCAAGTGCCCACCCGTTACAATTGGTATCAGAGAGCCAGACCCAGTCCCAGTCCTTGATCCGTTGTCACATCAAGCGCTCGGCCCGGAGGGTATTTGGGTGCCTCGAGCTACAATGAGGGCGTTGCGAGTTTGGGTGGGGGGAGAATGTAACAAATGTCATTTGTCCCACATCGGATCCGGATGGGAAAGTGATTGGGTATAAATGGGTAGGTATGCAGCACTACCCAACAGTTTGAGCCTTTAGGTAAATGGGCAAGTGCCCACCCATTACACTAGTCTAGTACAAGGTCCTTGGTTGGCCATGGGGTACTGGAATGTGGTGAGATTCCATGGTGGAAAACAGGGAGGTTTGAGGATTCCACAAAGAATTATTGATGCATTCAATAGTACTCTTAATTCTGTGGGTTTAGATGACTTGCAGCTGGGTAATGTGGGGTGGACATGGTTTAATAGCCAGTACGCTAGCAAGAGGATATGTGCCAAGTTGGATAGAGTTCTGTGTAATGCACATTGGTTCCAAACTTTCAAGAATTCCAAGCTCTTTCTTTCTGCCCCTTCCTTCTCAGATCACCATGCTATGATAGTACAGTATGATGCTTTGTATGGTATGGGAGCTAAACCTTTTAGCTTCCTTAAAATTTGGTGCCGAGACCAAGAGGTTGATCAGTTGGTGTCTTCAGTTTGGCAAGAGTACACTACTGGCAATCCTATTCACATATTTATGAAGTTAAGGTTGGTGAAAGAGAAAATCAAAATTTGGAACAAGGATAAGGGATCCATTTTTGACCAGTTGGAGAATGCTTCAAAGAATTTGGAGAATTCACAAATGAAACTTCTTGCTGACCCTATGAATACTGATCTCCTTATAGAGGTTAATAGAGTCAAGGAAGAGGTGGTTCATTTGCATTCTAAAGAAGAAATCCTTTGGGCTCAGAAGTCTAGGGTGCAGTGGTTATCTGATAATTTTTTTTTGATAAGTAAAAATAAATCAATTAATGCTTCTTTAGTTGGTAGACACAAACACATGCCTCCACTGAGGTTCAAACCCCTGACCTCACTTTGGAAAGTACGAGCCTGGTACCGCTAGGCCACAAGCCTGTTGCAGTGGCTATCTGATAATGACAATTGTACCAAGTTCTTCCATCACAAAGTTAAACAGAGTAGGGCTATTAATTCTATTATTAATCTTGAAAATGAGGGGGGTACCATTTCGACTGATCAAGGAGTGGCTTAAAGGTTTTTAAAGGAATCTATATTCTGCTACAGATACAGGTAGGGAGGATGTTTAGCTGCAGCAACCTAGGAATTTTCTGAACGCTAATCAACAAGCTGAGTTGGAAGGTTGGTAACAGAAGATGAAATAAAGAAGGTGGTTGTGGATTTGTCTCCTGATAAAGCACCAGAGCCTGATGCTGCTAGATTCTATCAGAAGTTTTGGAGTCTCATTAACGATGATTTAATCCAAACCATTGTTTTCTAGTTTCAGAATGCTACAATGCCTAGAGGTATGAATGCTACCTTTTTGTCATTAATTCCAATGAAGATTGGTAGCTGTAAGATAACTGATTTTAGGCCCACATCTCTTTGTAACACATTGTATAAGATTGTTGCCAAAATTTTAGCCAGCAGATTGGTAGGGGTGCTTGACAGTTTGGTTGAAAGGAACATATGGCTTTCATCAAGGGTAGGAAAATTCAAGGTAATATCATTCTTGCCCATGATCTCCTGAAAGGCTTCTCCAGCAAGAATGGGGATACTTCTATGGCCTTTAAAATTGATTTGAAAAAGGCCTATGATTCTATCTCATGGGACTTTTTGTTCAAGATTATACAGAATTATGGGGTTGGTTATCAATGGCTTGAATGTGTGAGAACTGCTAATTTCTCAGTTCTTAAAAATGGAGTTCCTGCTGGTTTTTTTGCTGCTGGCAAGGGTATTAGGCAAGGGTGTCCATTATCACCATTGTTTTTTACTCTGTTTCTGAGTATTTCTCTAATCTGATGCAAAAGAAGGTTGAGGATGGGCATATTGAGTTAAGCAAAGATGTCAGTAAAGTCGGCTTGAAAATTAGTCATTTTTTCTTTGCTGGTGACTAATTTTTTATTATTAAGCTAGCTTGACAAATGCCAGAAATGTGATGAGTGTCTTCCAAGAGTTTCAGCAGGCTTCTGGTCTTATGGTCAGCAAGGATAAGAGCCATGTTTTCTTTTCAGGGGCTGTGAGGAGAAAAAGAAGCTTGCTTAGAATTATGCAATTTAGACGGGGTGTTTCCTATGAAGTACATAGGTTTACCTCTAATTGATAGAAGTTTGAAGAGGAATCATTGCTCTGCCTTCATGGACAAAGTGGACTCCAAATTGACAGTATGGAACACACTCAATCTTTCTATCACAGGTAGAGTTCAATTGGTCAATTCTGTCCTTACTTCCTTCACATACTACTGGTCTGTTTTCAATCTTCTTCACATACTACTGGTCTGTTATCAATCTTCCTCAAGCTGTGAAAAGGACTTCTCTTAAAAACTGAAGAGATGTATTTGGGGTTCGAAGGATAATGCTAAGAAGCTGCACATGGTAAGTTGGAACAAGATAGCTTTTCCTAGAAAAGAAGGGGGTTTTGGCATTAGAAAGATTGAAGATATTAATTTTGCAGCCAAATGCTCTTTAGTTTGGAATTTCATCCAGAATAAATACACTTTATGGGTTGCTTGGTTCAACATGAAGTCCACCAATAAGTCTAATTTCTGGAGTTACATTCCTAGATCTACATATCCTGCAATATGGAAAGCAATGCTGCAGGTCAGAGATTTCATGCTTAATAATATTACTTTCTGTGTGGGTGATGGTCACTCTTTCAACCTGTTGCTGGATCCTTGGGAATGGAAGTCCTTTAATTCAGCAGTTCAGTTTGAGGTTTTGGAGATCTTGTGTTGTTGACAAAAGCTATATGGTGCATTCTTTTCTGCAAAACAGACAGTGGTCTTTTTCTCCTGCTATACATTCCTATATTGCTGATCTGTTGAGGACACAAACCATTAATTCTGTGGAGAAACAATCAGA
The DNA here is from genome assembly GCF_030987335.1 of Cornus florida. Classification (NCBI taxonomy): domain Eukaryota; kingdom Viridiplantae; phylum Streptophyta; class Magnoliopsida; order Cornales; family Cornaceae; genus Cornus; species Cornus florida. The sequence continues at coordinate 31,863,127 of NW_026775572.1, forward strand.
TGGAATCATGGTAATTTTTCTATCAAATCTGTTTGGGGCTCCTGTAGAACCACAGTTTCTTGAGTTCCTTAGTTTCAATTGATAAGGATGGAACTGATCATTTATTTCTGCATTGCACTTTTGCTGTGGAGGTTTGGGATTGGTGGTGCTCTTTGCTGCATCTTCCTACTCGAAGGGTAGGTTCTATTCTACATACGACTCTGCTTGGGTTACTCAGATTGCTAGTGGTAATTCTTTTAAATCCAAGAATATCAAGTCTTTCTTTGTTACCATTCTTTGGAACATATGGAAAGAGAGGATCAGCAGGGTGTTTAATGGTACTGCCAGTAATGATTCTCAGCTTGGCATTGATGCCATCATGGAATCCACTTTCATCATCGGCATCTCAGCTGAAGTCTTTGTGTCTTTATGTTAGTGCCGATGTTTGTTCTCTTTATGCTTTCTTTTCATTTCTTTCTTGTACTTGAAATGGTTCTTGCCCACGCCCAGTAGTTGTTGTTTTCAGTAGGGGTATGCCCCTACTTATCTCTTTGTACATATTTTTCGATCTTTATTTTTATACAACCACCCCATTCGGGGGGGAAAAAAAAAAGTATTTTTACAATTAGTATGGATATTTAACTAATGATGTTTTGTCATTAGCCAGTTTGGGTTAAACATTTTGCTATTTGCCCTATTGGTTAATTATTTCTTATTTTACTATCTTAGCATTACGTATACTTTGTGATTTTCCTATGTTCACTATCGCAGCTATGTTTATGTTCTGTGCTAAGTTATGTCTTACTAATATACATGCCATGTTCTGCTCTGCAATTGGTTACTTGCTATCACTCCCACATCATCACTCCTTACCTTTATGGACTCCACTGCTTATTTTGATGATGCCAAAAGGGGGAGAAATTTTGATGATGCCAAAAGGGGGAGAAAAATATGTAGCTTGCAGCTTGCATAGTGGATTGATGTGTTATACACTTGCATAATGGATGTGTTACGAAGAAAATATGCAGTCATGGTTGTTGTGACATAATATGTAATTTGTATTTGGTATGTGCTTAATGTAATGTGTTTCTGTTATTAGTGTTAGTAATCTGTTTTCCATTTGGAATGTGTTTAATGTAATGTGTTTGTGTTATTAATTGCTAATTCATTGCAATTAGAAAATGGATCATTTGGGTCACATTGCTTGTAGTCATTCAGCACATGCCAGGTCAGACTACTGAGCACTTGAAGATCATTTAGCACACTGTTAGCTTACACTACTGAGCGCATATGGCATATTGAATACCAGCTTGATAGGAGTAGAAGCAATATTGTGCACTTCATATAGAATAGGAGGGGCAGCAGTAATATGCACCTTATATAGCTTAGGCATAAAAGCAATATATTGCATGAATGCATAAGTCATGTCTTTAGTTGACTCCATATTTGTCATTATTATTTTTGGCACAATGGCCATAATTAGACTTGGTATCAATTATCAAACTATTTAATAAATACAGTTAGGGGCAGTTAGCCTCACATTAGCATTGTTAAAGCTTATACATATTCTAAACTTAACAGGGGGAGAAATCTCTAACTTATGTGATTGATATATGCATATTGAAAAGGGAGCTTTGCTTATGCAATATCTTTTATCCCTTGTGTTGTGAAACACATCAATAAATTGTCATCATGAAAAAGGGGGAGATTGTTGGCCCTAAGGTTTCAAGCCAAGTGAAACTTGATGATTTTGATGATAACAGCCTATTAGTGTGGGAATTTAATAGTCTACTTGAGTGTGGTGAATTTCATAATATTATATGAAACTCAAGGACAAAGTAGATCCGTGGAATTAAATGTTCAAGATCAAACATGGGTCAAGCTCAAGGAACTTTAAGTTAAAAGATCAAATTCAAGAGCAAAGGCCTTGGACTTCAAAGGACTTACATGAAGATTTGAATTCAAGAAGCCACATCACCATGGAACTCAAAGCTCAAACATCAAAAGATCAATGGCAAAGTTGGAGTGGATCCAAGCCTAAGAAGATCAACCCAAAATGCTCAAGATTGAAGATCAAGAATTGGGTAGGATAGTATTGGGCGAGTGATTAGCATTTCATGTAAAGTTATTTTTTAAGTAACTTCATTTGAATGCTCAACCCTTTTCTTAGTTGATTCTAGGACCCAATGCACCTCATGCATTTCATTTTAATGGTCCCTAGACTTTCAACAAAAGGCCTTAGACTTGATTAAACCATACTACAAGGTCCGATGGCTATCTCACAAATGTGCTGAAAGCCTAAAACTGACCATAAATGTTCAGGACTTGGGCACACTTTAACAGCCATAACTTTCAGTGTGGTTGAAGTTTTTATGTGAGACCAGTGACACCAATCCATTGGAAAATCGACTTCAAGATCTTCAATTTGGACATAAATTTGGCCTCATTTGAATTTAAAACGAGTTATGCCCTTTCCAAATTGGTCTAAACATGCAGGCTGACCAAAACTGAGAGTACCGAAATGAATTTCCAAACAGCCCCTTGTGTACTCCAACTGTCACAAACGGCTAGAATTTGAAAAAAGCTATATACAACCCAATAGTCATAAACAGATGACCAAAACTGAGAGTGCCGAAATAAATTCACATGCCTTGCGCATAAAGCATGGAAATCATAGCAGAAAAAGAAAAGGACAAAAAAAAGAGTTTATATGGCAGTGTAACAATATAGAATACACAATTCAAAGAGTCAAATAAATACATTACCAATACAACTAATGAGCAACATACAATATATTTCATATCATGCAAAGATTCCATTAAAAGAAGTGAAAGTACAACAAAATAAGCCACAAAGTAGGGTAATAAAGCACAGATCCTTGGTATACAGACCAGCAAAAGCACTGAAAATGTGCAGCGTTTTAAGCTAATGTAATATACAGCCCAAAAAAAAAGTAATGTGATTTTCATTGGTGATTACATTAAAAGAAGTTAAAAGTATAACAAAATAAGCCACAAAGTAGGGAAATAAAGCACATATCCTTGGTATAAAGGCCAGTGAAAGCACTGCAAATATGCGGCATATCAAGTTGATGTAATATGCCGCCAAATTTAAAAGTAATGTAATTTCAATTGGTGATTTTATGAAGACATTTAGATAAATTAACTCAATTGAACCACACCCGACTGTTACCTATATAAATTCTGACAAGGTAAGAAGAATACTTCATGGATACTTCAAAATTAGTTAATTAACCACAATTGACAAGTAGGACATGAACCTCCAAAGGTTTGAGTTCAATTTATAGGAGTGTCAAAAACAGTTAAAGAGGGTAATAAGTATCGGAAGGGATTAGTCTTGCATCCGAAGGGAGTTGGGACATCCTCAGTTATAAAAAAGAAAAAAACCAATTGTTTATAAATCGTCTGAGTCTATATATATTTGTGTGCATAAATCATATTTATTAGAGAGAGAAAACTAGTAAAGACATGAGAATGTTCTCTGTTTAAGCAGTTATAGTTACAGAATAATTCTTAAAAGAAGAGAAAATTCTGCTATGCAGTGGGTACATGGTCATTGGTCATACAATGTCAGGTAACTACTACATCTTCTTTTTGTTACTTCTTAGAGATGATTATAAAATGGAAGACAGACCACACGTCCAAACAACCCCAAATGGTCAATAATTGAAGGTGCAGAGAGAGAGTCCAACTCAAGTTATTTCATATCCTACACTGAACATTTAAGCTCTTAAGCAACCACAAGTTATATGGTAAGCACCCACGTATATATCCAACCAATTAATCCTAGATTTTATGATAGTATTCAATTATGAATCATACCAGCCTACATGCATGGACCCTCCCCTCCATACTTCACATGTAAAAGTAACAATTCCGTTTTCCCTCTTTCTGTTTCAACCCCACCTGCACCATATTTTACTGGATTGCTGATAATACATATTGAAGAATAGCAGTTTGTGGAGTAGAGAATTCTTAAATAGAGCTACATATCTATCAAATATTAGCATTGGAATTATAACATAAATTTCTATTCTGGATGCATGTTTTACGCCCGAGGCATTGTGACAAATGTTTTGCATGCAAGCCTCCCAGGGCCCATCATTTCCGTGTCTACAGAAGGTGTGTTTTGAGGATGGTAGGTGTTCTTTTCATTCTTTTTGCTAAAATAGATGGATACATGATTTTTTGTTGTCACCACAATTAGAACTTTCAATTCGCAGTCTCACCTCACATGAGAAATTGCATGCAGGACTGGGTAAACAATTCTGTTTCTAAGTGGCCAACTTCTGTCATCAAGGTTTTGGAGAAGAAGATGAGGGATTTCCTTTGGGGTTCAAGTGATTCTAATGAGAAAATGCATGCCCTTAACTGGAAGACAATTTGTTCACCTAAGGTTGAAGGTGGTATGGGGGTGAGAAAGTTATCTGATATCAATAATGCCTCTTTATGTAGATTGGTTTGGTACTTTCTGCAATCAAAAGACTGCCTCTGGATTGCATTGTTTAAAAGAAAGTATACAAAACATGCAAATTACTGGAACTGTTCTCATGTCTCCTGGATTTGCAGCTACCTAATTGTGTTTGCCTAGTGCAGTTATCTCAATGGTTTAGTACTACTTTCCACTATAATGGTTTGCAAGATAGAGTTGCTAGAAGAATATTTTCTACAGTATTGAGAGATATACTAGGATTTAAAGAGTTACAAGGTCTTTTTCACCGATTATTCAGCTTATTTGGTGGGAGGTGCTGGATTTGTCCTCCTTGGGAGTTCAAGATGCACTTGATCTGTATGGTGCATAAGTTGTTACTCTGTTTGTCTCTCTCTTTTCATTGGAGGTTTTGACCATTCTTTAGTTCTTTTGTTCTAAAGTAGTAATCCAAAGGGATGCCTTTGCTTATTATAGCCATGTACATTATTGTTCATAACTATAATAATTTCTACTTTGCCCAGAAAGAATAATAATAATAAAAATAAAAATAATTACAGATGACCCTTACAAAAGAAAAGGATTAAAGAAGAAGAATTCTTGGTATAGCCCGATTAGATGCTACAATTAGGTGTTTAGGTTAAAATTAGTAAATTTCGTTATGTTTGTATATATTAGGGCATATTATGTATATATACATTTTAAACAAACAGTTCGAATCATTACCAAGACCGGAACTTACCTCCTAAAACTGAGATAGTTTCCTTTCTGAAAATCTCTGGAATAGAGTAATAGAACGACTCGGCTCAGGAGTTGAACAAAGAAAGCGACGTTCTTGGCCGACCCAGAAAACCGATCTCTGCAACAACAACTACTCCTAGGGCTACCAATAGAGGCATCAAGAAAACCGATCTCATTCTTGGAATTTCATTTTTATTCCACAAAATTCGCCACTCACCCTTCTCCCGTTTTTCGCCGGCATGTATTGAATGGATTAGGGATTTAGGATAATGAAGGATATTCATTCCAAGTCGATAAAATTTCAATCCTTATTAAATCCCAATCTCATAGACAAGTGGGAATTGATTCTCAATTTCTCATACCTCTGGTTAACTTCTTAGAAAGGTAGCAATTTAATGATTTGCTAATATAAAGTGATATAATCAAATCTATCCTCACCTTTATAAAATTTATAAAAAATAGTATGTTAGTAAAATTATTTAAATAATTTTTTTTTATTTCTCTCTTTAAATATGATTATTATTATTTTAAAAAATTACAAAGATACCTTTTAAAATTATAAGAATTATGTTTTAGATTGGGGTGAGAGTTAAGTCACACAATTCTTCTTATCGGGTGTCATTATCATATTCAGAGCGCACTCTCGTTCTTACTCTCCGCACGCTCTGGCTTCCATTCTCACTATTTGTAATTTAATTTTGTCACTTTCGCATTCCCGTTTTATGTGACTTAAGATGATAATTTTAAAGAGAAGATGAAGAAGAAGATTAAAATATATTTTTATAATAAAAAATAATATTATTGACCACTTTAATACCCCGATTTAAAATGGAAAGAAATAAAATATGACATGATTATTCTAAAATTTAAACTTAAATAGGTATCATTAGTACTCTTGTTTGTTTTCATAAAATACGTCTCTTTTCCATTCCTTATTTTTCAATTTTTCATAATGCTTTTTATCTTTTTAGTTTTTCATTTATGGTTGTATATCTTCTTCTTTTTTTCTTTTCTTTTCTTTTTTTTTTCTTTTTTTTTTTTTTTTTTTTTTTTTGGTTTTCACATCAAGTTTTATGGTACTCAAATATAAGAATTTGATTCGTACAAAATCTACAACAAAAATTATAATATTTTTTTATAATTTTTCAATACTTTGATTTTTTTTTTTAAATTTTTCTCTTAATTTTTTTTCCTGGGAGGAGTAAGATCATTCACTTTGATTATTATACCGATTAACAAATACATATCAAAAAGTAATTGATGTATATTAATGATCAAAGATGCAATGTGATGTGTGTGTGTGTATATATATAAGGTAAAGTGCATTAAACCCCCCTCAACTATACCCCAAATGCAACAAACCCCCCTCAATTACAAATAACCCCCTCCACCTATGAATTTGGCTTAGTTTTAGGAGAGAGAAAATTATGCCCATAAAAAAAAAAATGTGTGGTTTTAACATTGATGTGTAAATATAAAATTGATTAAATGTTATGGGACTAATAAGAAAAGCCACTAAAATGTGGACATGCAACTTACCGCTAACCCATTATCTCCTTTCTTAACCAAACCACCACCATTGCTTCTTCTTCCTCAACAACAAAATCCACTGTGTATGCATATATGTAAATGTATATGCATCGTACAGACTACATTCTATTTGCATTGATCCATGGTTGATCTCCTTTATCCGTTTGAACCAGCAAAAAAGTCCCTAATTAATCCGTTAGAAATCAAAGTCACAATTTCATGAGTCTTTTTTGAAATTAGCCGCACGAAGTTTGGAGCCATAATGTAATCAAAGTCTCTAAAAAATTGGAATATAAAATCAATAAACATAAAGCAACTCTGTTGTGTGTGTGTGTGTGTGTAAGAGGAAGATACCAATTGTCCATTTACTTGTACTTCGATGGGTTTGGCAACAACCAGATGCAACAAAAACCAAGTCAGCAACCAGATCCAGCAAATGCAAAAGATGGTGTTCCATCTGAAGTAGTTGATCTCAATGAAGAGATGAATATATTGCGAGCCTTGAAAATTCAATTAAAGTGTGGAGCTTCATGAATATATGTACAGAAAAAGAAAATCCATCGACAGCTACAACGCTCAAACCGGAAAACTTTAGTTAGTGACAAACCGGCCGGAGAAGCACTGTGATTCAGCTACCCAAATAGTCGGAGAATCTTCATTCGTGAAAAACATGTGAGACCTAGAAAGTTGCAGTAACCAAATCAAATAAACTTACCTATACACCATCGGCGTAGATACAGAGCTTCAGTTACCTACAAGGGGTGAGAGTTCAGAGCTTCAGACTGACCCAACGAAGACCCATTTCGATCGGAGTTGCATTGAAGATGGGGAAAAGCTCCTAACTAATTACTCCATTGATTCTGACGAATCTCAGACCAAATTCTGGTGTGTTCCGGATTGCAATACTAGAGCTCAATCTCAAAAATTGGTGAGCTCCGGTCAGACCATTAATTGAGAGGGTTTCAGTGAGAGCTTCAACGAAGGCTAAAAGAAATTCGTCTCTGCAATGGTTTTTTCTCGATGACGCTTCCTCTGAAAATTCTTGGACGCACAACCCTCTACATTTTTTGAACTATATATATAGGCTTATAAAGATAACGATCAGTCGAGCGAGATCGAGGAAGAAATAATAAGGGATTTTTTTGGATGATAAGGCTTGTTTGGTGGGGTTTTAGGTCAAGTAATATAAAGGTGTTTTGGTCTTTTAACCTTCATAGGGGTGGTATAGTCATTTAATTAAATTTGAGTCGCCACGTGACAGGCTCGCCATTGTGGGTAAACTGCAACTAAAATGCAAAGTTCAGGGGGTTATTTGCTACTTTTATAGTATAGGGGGTTTTATGCTAAAAGGGTCATTGATTCAATCCTTATTAAATCCCAATCTCATAGACAAGTGGGAATTGATTCTCATACCTCTTGTTAACTTCTTAGAAAGGTAGCAATTTAATGGGTTGCTAATATAAATATAAAATGATAGAATAGTGAGTTGGTTATTACAATTTTTTTTTTTTTTTTTTCAAATAAGAATATTAATATCAAAGTTATCCTCACCTTTATAAAATTTATAAAAAATAGTATGATAGTAAAATTTTTTAAATAATTTTTTTTTCTTCAAATATGATTATTATTATTTTAAAAAATTACAAAAATATAAGAATTATGTTTTAGATAGGGGTGGAGCTAAGTCACACAATCATTCTTATCGGGTGACGTTCTCATACTCTGAGCGCACTCCCGTTCTTACGCTCCGTGCGCTCTCGCTCCCATTCTCACTATTTGTGACTTAATTTTGCTACTATCGCGCTTCCGCTTTATGTGACTTGAGGTGATAGTTTTAGAGAGAGGATGAAGAAGAAGATTTAAAACCGACAGAAATAAAATATGACTTGATTATTCTAAAATTTCAACTTAAATAAGTATCATTAGTACTCTTGTTTGTTTCCATAAAATACATATCTTTTCCGTTCCTTATTTTTCAATTTTTCATAATGTTTTTCATCTTTTTAGTTTTTCATTTATGGTTGTATATCTTATTCTTTTTTTTTCTTTTCTTTTTTTCACATCAAGTTTCATGGAACTCAAATATAAGAATGTAATTCGTACAAAATCTTCAACAAAAATTACAATATTTTTTTTACAATTTTTCAATACTTCGATTTTTTTTAAAAAAAAATTCCTCTCCTTAATTTTTTTCCCTAGGAGGAGTAAAATAGATCATTCACTTTGATCATTATACCAATTAACAAATGCATATCAAAAAGTAATTGATGTATATTAATGATCAAAGACATAATATTTTATCTGAAGAGTTCTTACAAAGATGCAAAGTGATGTGCGTGTTTATATATATATATATTGATGAGCACTGAAAAGTGCATATTTAAACCCCTTAAGCTTAGGCATTCTAGTATTTTTATCTATCTTACTTTATCGTTTTAGATTGACTTCGTATTATTTCCATTTTCAGGCACTTATCCCGAAAATAAGCTAACTCAACCAAATAAGAGCTTAATTGAAACAATTATGGGATTAAACAAAGAAATGAGCAAAGTGGAGAAAGAAGGAAGCAAATGAAGCCAAATGTGGGAAGCAACAAAGTTCGATCGATCCAAATTCAAGGTTCGATCGATCGAACAATAATCGATCTCAGCACTTCAAGATAGATCAAAGCCTTGACCCAAAAGCATAGAGTTCCAAAAGTTCGATCAATCCAACACCATCGTTCGATCGATCGAACACTTTTGTCCTTATTCAAATGATTGATCCTATCCACAGCTGTACTACCTACTAACTACTTTTGTCCTTTTCCCATAAATATCTCCTATAAATATCTCGGATTTGTCTTTTTCCAAAAAGCTCAGCCAGTTGGATCGATCCAGCCTAAGTTCAATCGATCTTACTTACTTTCGATCAATCCAAGTTTAAGGTTCGATCGATCGAATTTTCTCCAGTGCGAAAAAGTTAAAATTCCATCTCATTGAAAGTTGCCCTTTATCCAATCATTAGGAAATATTGTGTGCACGACCCCAGCTCATTTTGGGTGTCATTTTGACCTACCTATATAAGGATAAGGATTGCTTTTACAAGGGGAGCCAACATTATTTTTATATTATCTCTTGGAGAGGAGGAGGAGGCTAGAGACACCATTGGAGTTCTTCATCAACAAGGAGCAGATTTCAACCATGGAATTAGCCCTTGAGGGTTGGAGCATCATCACCATGAGTGGCTAGACATCCTCTTGGGGCTAGAGTTAGCCCCAATCATGTTTTCTATATTTTAATCTTGTGTATTATTGAGGGATTAGTGTTGTAATTGATGTTCTGACACTTTGATATATATAGATCTTGTTTATTCAATGATTTATGTGGTTTAATGCTTCCAATTGGTCATTTTATTCTATCCATATGTCTATGTATGCTAGAATAGATGTTCATGTGCTTGTCTCTAGATTTTGTGTTATTGATGCATGTCTATGTGTATTGATGCTATAGATTTAGAGATTATCAAAACATAGTGCTTAAAGGAATGCTCTTGTGATTCTCTTGATGGTTCATGCTTATGCCTTGATGGATTATGCCTCTCCCCTAGTTTATTTTCATGCTAGTAGTGTAGATGTAGTGTAGTTGTAGTGTAATATTAAATGGGAGGACAATCTATGCTTTTTGTTTGATGATCCAAGCTTTTGAATGCAAGTAGCATATGTCTCTAACCTTGTGTTGTATTTGGATTGTGAGCTTAATGAAAGGATTAATGACTTGTTTTGATCTATTGTGCCTTTCACATGTTGTTTAGACAATATATACTTCATTGCTTAGATATATTGTGCCTTTCACATGATGTTTAGACAATACATGCTTAACCAGTCATCCTTGCTTGTTGAATCAACCAAACACACACACACCAATATTGCAACACACCATTTTGCCCTCATTAATCACTTGTCAATGATATAGAAATGCATTGCTTGGTGGTGATCTCTAAACCCCAAGATCTCTCTATCTTACTTACTCTTAATTGCATTCTTTTGCTATCACTTAGTTTAATTTAGTTGCTCTTTAATCAACCAACCAACCAATTGTTCGATCACTCGACCTACTAGCCCTAATTGTGATTCCACGACATTGCTCGATCCTCACAGTCCCTTGGGACGATCCCTACTCACTCTTGCTACGTTAGTAGTAGTGGTGGTAGTGGTTTTTATAAATTTAAACTTGACCCAAAAGGCTTTTCTTGAACCGTACATTCACTACATCAATTTTGGCGTACAAGGAACGGCTTTAACGCGTCAAATTTTGGCGCCGTTGCCGGGGATTTGTTAATTAGATTTGGCAACGTCGGATTTGTGGAATTGATTAGGATTAATACTCTTTTGATCGTGTCTTTACTTTATTTTTATTTTTCTTTTTGGTTACTTATTGTGTTGATTACTTGACTAGGTGCATTGTTGGAGAGGAAGCAAGCAAATGAGCCATCAAGCATTCAATTCAAGCAAGCAAAGAAAGTAAAAAGATAAAAACTCTAAAATTGCGAAGCTAAGCTTTAAAATTTGGAGTTGAAGTGCTAAAGGACCTTTGTGAGATTTTCTTTACTCAATCCTATAGTTAAATCGTCGGTCCGCATGGAGGCTTATTTTTTATTGTCTTGCATCATTGTTGTTAAAGTATGGGAGTATGAATTAAATGTTTGTGGAAAAAGTCTAATTGCATTGTTGTGAAGGCATAGTGTTTGTCATTCTTTGTATTTGTTGTGTTTTGTATTGTGCATGCATGGGTGTCGTTCATTGAGACCAACTATTGTCCCTCTTGATTTACATCTTGAATCTATCGTTAGAAATCCTAGGGGAAGAGGAAGTTCAAATAGAGCCAATCTTTCAATGGATGACCATAATGACAATCATGTTCAGGACATTGGTCACATAGACCAATAAGGTATCCTTCATCCCAATGTGCACAATGAGAACATACAAGTACCATTAGGCATGCCTAGGCCATTCATTCACCAACCACCACAACAACAAGGCCAAGTTCCATATGGAATGCCAAGGCCAATGTATGCTCCACAACCTCTCATCAACAATCAAGGAATTCAAAACCAAGGTGTTCATGTTGCACCTCAAGTAGCTAATCCACCTCTTGCTTTAAGAGACCATTATGTGCCTAATGAGTATAATGCACCTACATGCATCCAATTGCCTCAATTTAGAGCACATCATTATGAAATTAAGCCACAAACTATTCAAATGCTTCCTAACTATCATGGACTTCCAAGTGAAGAATCTTACAAGCATTTAGATGAGTTTCTTGAAGTATGTTCCACCGTAAAATATACGGACATGCCGGAAGAGGTTTTAAGACTCAAACTTTTTCCATTCACCTTAAAAGACAAGGCAAAGTATTGGTTTAACAATCTTAGGCCTTTTCAATCACTTCTTGGGCAGAAATGCAACAAGAGTTCTTGAAGAAGTACTATCCGGTTTCTAAGACCAATACCATGAGAACCTCAATTCGAGAATTTTCATATGGGGATGGAGAAACGTTTCATGAGGCATGGGAACGCTTCAATGAATTGCTTAAGAAGTGTCCACATCATGACATGTCCAAATGGCAATTAGTTCAATACTTCTTTGAGAACTTATCGGACAACTATAAGGGTATGGTTGATGCTTCCATGGGTGGCTCATACATTGATAGGCATGAGGATGACGTGTGGCGTCTCTATGAAAGCATGAGTGAAAATTCTTTGCACAGAACACTATCATCCAAGAATGGTAGAAATTCACAAGGTAGGAAGAGTGTTGGCTTACATCAAGCCGACCATTCAAATGAAATAGCCGCCGAAATGAAGTCTTTATCTCAAAGGTTTGATCAATTTTTTATTAACCAAAACTCGGTGAACCAAGTATCTTCCTTCCCTAACCATTCTCATCGTGCATCAAATGAAACATGTATGACTTGTTCTAGTGTTTTTCATTCTACTTCTCATTGTCCTCATAGACAAGTGCAAAGTGAACCTAATGAACAAGTCAATGCGGCTTTTATGAACCAAGGAAATAATCCTTATGGTACTCATTATAATCCAAGTTGGAGGAATCATCCGAATTTCTCTTGGAAAAACCAAGGAGAAGGCTCAAACCCTTCCCAAGGCGGTTTTCAAGGGAAGTACATTCCACCTCCACTTCAAAACCAAGGATCTCAAGGTTATAGACCCTATCAATCACATGGGAATCAATTCGCTAATTCTCATTTTCCCAACCAATCTTATTCCCAAGGTAATACTAAAAGTCCCGCCTTTGAAGAGAAATTTTTGAATGCTTTGGGCACTTTAGAGGCTAACACTCAATTGCTTCATTCTCACTCTCAATCTATTGCAAAGCTAGAAACCCAAGTAGGGCAAATAGCAAGCACTCTCAATGCGAGAAAGAAGGGAAAGATGACTATAAATGCCTCACCTAAGCAACAATGTGTTGTGAAAACTCATTCCTCATCGGAAGGCTACACCATTGAACATGTTAATGCGGTGACTACCTTGCGGAGTGGTAGGATTATGGACAATCAAGTTGGAATGTCCAATGAAGAGAGTGAACCGGTGCTACCTCAAGTTGTCACCCGTCCCGTTTCACATCCCATTCCTCCTTCATTGCATATACATGATCTTATAAATGAGAAAGTTTTAAAAGATGTGTTTGAAAAAGAAGTTTCGAAAAATGATGTTGAAAAGGTTTTGTTGAAAAATGATTTGAAAATTTCTTGTGTTGAAAAGAGTTAAAAAGAAAATTTTGAAAAAGTGTTTAAACCAAAGGTTCCATTTCCGGATGCCTTAAAAATATCCATTTCAAAAGATAAGTAAAAAGAAAAAACCAATGAAATCATGGAAATGTTTAGGTAAGTGAAAGTTAATCTTTCACTATTGAATGCAATCAAGCAAATTCTGGCTTATGCCAAATTCTTGAAAGACTTGTGCACCCAAAAACGGAAGAACAAGAGCCAAACACCAAGAAAAGTGGTTTTGACTGAGCAAGTAAGCTCAATTTTGCAACATAACACGCTTCCAAAGTTTAAGAACCCTGGTTCATCCACTACATCATGTATTATTGGTGATCATATCATTAATCGGGAGCTTATTGACTTAGGAACAAGTGTTAACCTTCTTCCATACTCGGTTTATGTCAAATTGGGCTTAAGTGAATTGAAACCGACGTCGGTAATTTTGCAACTTGCCGACCAATCCATTAAAAAGCCTAGGGGTATAATTAAGGATGTTTTGATAAAGATTGACAAATTCTTCTTCCCGGTTGATTTCGTTGTCATAGACACGGAACCGGTTCCTAATCCTAAGAGCCAAATTCCCGTTATCCTTGGCTGTCCTTTCTTGGCAACTGCTAATGCCAACATCAATTGTAGGACGGGGATAATGAAGATCTCATTTGGCCATATGAAAGTGAAGTTGAATATCTTTAATCCCACACCCAATTCATTTGACAAATATGAAGGAGAAGTTAATGTTGTAGATGAATGTCATAATCTTAAATACCAAGGAAATGAGCTTTTATGTAAAACCAAAACTTCCAAAGGATCATCTTCAACCTTGCATTCTAAAAGTCTTGTTTCAAACTCTTGCTTTGAAAGGGCATGGAAGCCCAAAGGTTGTAATTGCATAGACAAGGGACCAAAGACTTCTTTTGAGTTTAATCCAACAAGTTCTTCAAAGAACCATTTGTTGAGTGGAGTTCAAAGCATCTATCACCCCAACAAGGAGGGGATGCATTATAAGATCTTTGATCTGGACTAAAAGAGCTCAATGTCTTGCTAGAGACGTTAAAGACTAGTAAAAGCATTCGTAGGGTGTCAAAACCCTATTCCTCTCCCATTTCTATCTTTCATTTCATTTCTTGCGAAGTATAGATACTTGTTTTTGGTTCATATGCATTTCAAGGAACTTTGGTGAGGATTGCATAAGCTTTCATGTCATTATTGAGCATTCTGCATAGTTTAATCGATCTCAAACTTGAATTAGATCGATCGAACTCTTTTCTGCATCTAACACTTAGAAAATTTTTTGACCTGCAAAAACCTGCATCCAAATCACCTCTCTGTCCCATCGTTTGAACTAACTCCAAGATCGATCAAGAGACCTTCGATCGATCCAACTTCCAAGTTCGATCGATCTCATGACTCAACACTTAGAAAAATTTTGAGCCTGCATCAACCTACATATTTCAGCTCTCTGTCTGATCGTTCGAAACATTCCAAGATTGATCTGAAAGTTCTTCGATCGATCCAACTTCCCAGTTCGATCGATCTCATGTTCCAACACTTAGCCAAATTTTTGAACCAAAAACCTGCATATTTTTGCTCTCTGTTTGATCGATCGAACTTGTGATACCCCTCGATTCTAGAGCCACGGGTGATCAAGTCCGAGCACAGATCCGAGGGATACCAAATAATTAATATGTAAACAAGTAGAAAATAAAAATTGAATTAAGAATAAACTAATAATACGCTGAAAGAAATCTAAAATAAGAATCCTCAAACTTGAAATAATAAATTAATATAATTTAAAACCGTACAACTCGGGAATCCACCTAGTGGAACCCTAATCCCAAATCCTTGAATAAATTTACAGAATTAAAATCCAAAATTAAAGTAGAAAGGAAATCCTATGTAACCGAAAGAGTGAGTGTCTGTATCTGCATCAACACGATCAAGTTCTAAGCCTGGTACTGTCGAACACCTGAAAAATAATAGAGTGGGTCAGGCCTACATGCAAGTCCGGATCTACTACGATCTAAACAGGAATCCGATACGCAGATACATCTTAGAAAAACTCAACAATATCTAGAGTAGTCCATATATGTATATATTACACACTATAGGACGCTCACTAGTCCAATAGGTATGTCTCAGCCTGAGTAGAGATACCATGGAAGTCGCACATAATGTGGTCATTTGTATCTAGACCTACCAGGGAACAAAACCAGTGTCTAGTTATCCATGCTAGGCGATATACACACCCTAACCATGGTTCTAAGATTCAAGCTCATACCATGGCACCATAACATAAATATATAAAGTCCGTTCAAGGTGTGTCATTCAAAAAGTTTATTGACCTGACACAAAGTTATAAGTAGGACTTAACTTTTGTAGTTAATCCATTTTATTTCAGAATAGGTAGGTCTTAGTGTTTTTAAACTAAGCCATCCCTAATATGCCACCGTCCCATACCGGTGTATATACATCCATATAAGTAGAACTTAACTTTTATAGGTAATCCAACTTATTCCAAAATAGGTAGGAGTTAATATTTTAACTAATCCGTCCCTAGTATGCCATCGTCCCATACCAGTGCATATAACCCTCCAAATAGCATAGTTTACAAATAACACTATGTATTCAACAACCATTCTCCAAAATATGCATCATTATAATCTAATACATATATATCAATATTAGACATTCATTATAAGGCCTAACAATAACATTCCAATAATGTAAACTGCTAAAATAATCTAAGCATTTACATTCTTCAACTTGTCCATAAATCGATGCAGTTTCGTAGCAATGTGTATATAAATTTGGTCCAACATAAGTATAGTTAAACATGGGTGTAACTAAGTCATGCCTCTACTGAAAGATTTAGAACCCAAGTTTCAGTCCATTAAGTTTAATAAAACAGGTTTATGAAACACTTCTCCAAACAGTACTATAATTGATACATTTATGTACAGACTTAAACATCAGTCTATTCCAACCAAGCATACACATTATTAAATAATAACATGCTTATAACAGAGCTACAAAACATGATTCCAAACCTAAGAACATGCAAAGGCATCAAATTTCCTCCAAACAGTGTTGTAACAAATGAGAGGTATAACAGATTTAAATTATCAATCAATCCCAACAAAGCATACATGTATTTAAAAAACATAATGCTCATAACTCAACTACAGAACATGATTAAAACTTAAGATCATGCAAAGAAATCAAATTGCAAATCAGTCTGCAACACAAGTCAGTTACTCCCTTAACCACATACAAACCTTCGATCAAACTGATGTTAATTCTGTCCTAGATTCTGAATGTAAGCTTGTTTCTTAATTATTTCGTACATCTTAAACAGTGTATTACATCACTACAACAGCCTTTAAACCATTCCAGAAACTCAGATTCAGCCAAACAGAACATAAAATTTCAGTTTTACGCACCATTAAGAGAAAGAGAAGGCTCTAAGTTTCACAGAGCCTTCTCCAAACTATGAGAGTCGGCTCCCCTTCCTTGGGAGTCAGCTCTAGATGGGTGGGAGCCAGCTCTCACCCCTAGAGAGCGGGCTCTAGTGTTTTGGGAGCAGGCTCCCTCCATTTTTGGAGCCTGCTCTCTCCCTTAAGAGCCTGCTCTCTAGTGTTTTGTTCTGCATATTTCATCTTCGACTCTGGCGGTTTCAGTCTTTAAAAACAGTTTTATTACAGATTTTAAAGTCCTATCCTCATCACATATTAATCATAAGACAGAGTTATATGAACAAGAATGGAAATAAACATCAGTTTATAAAACAACGACAATCAGAGTTTCAAACTGAACTTGCAAACTACTGCTAAACAGATTAAATTCAAAGATGTTAGAAACTGTTTCAACATGTATAAACGATGTAATTAAGTCTTACTTTAATTCCTGGAGTGTAACTAAGCATGCACAAAACACAAATTACTAGGAAAGAGAAGATCAGAAACTTGCCTTGAGTTTCAGATTTGAAACTCTAATTCCACAGTTTCTGTAAAATACGTTTGTATCCTAACTGCAAGTCTGCTCCTCCAGTGCTTTGGTTCAACCCAGAAACACCCCGTGCCTTCCTCTTTGAACTGCTTTAATAATCAACCAAGGTTACTCTGCGTTTCTCTCTAACTCCTCCCTCTGTTTCTCCGGGAGTTTTATTTGTTTGCAACCTTAAGTAGAATGTACATATGTATATTTATAAACTTATAAACAACCCTAATTCTAGTTTTATTCCAAGAATAAAACATCTTAATAGACAAATTAACAAGGCGGCTACATCTTGATACCTAAAACCCTAAGTCATGATACACCAGCTCCCATAAACCGTGAATTAACTATATTAAACAATTACGTAATTACAGTAATTAATAACAGTCAACTAATACACGTAAATAATTAAATCAAATACACACCAATTAACTAAAAAAAAAACATAATAAAAATCAACTAAATAATTTAAATAAAACAATTAACTCAATCAAATTATCCAAGTAATTAATTAAAACAAATTTAAGTAAATCATTAATTTAAAAATAAATATACACTTAATCAATTAAACAAACCAAAACATATAGCTCACATATTAAAAATGCAATAAAAATCAAAATTATCAAAATTAAATTCCCACTCTGTCCTTTTGGAAACTATGGGTATTACAGAACTCTTGTTTCGATCGATCTCAATCTTCATTTCATTATTTTGACTTTATTTTGACTTTTCAAAATTTCAAAAATTCAAAAATATTTTCATTTTTATTTTATTTCATTTTACTTTATTTTATTTTCATTTTACTTTATTATATTATATTTTATTTTTCAAAAAAATTTTCAAAAATCCAAAAATATCTTAATTAATTTTTAATTATTAAGTGTTTATTCAATTTAATTTATAAAAAAAAACTTTGAAGAGAGTTCATCAAAGTTCGATCGATCACAGTTGAGTTCGATCGATCGAACTCTGTTGGGAATGTTTTTAAAAATAGAATCGAGGGTTTGTAAGATCGATTACAAAGATCAATCTAACTCACCTTCATCTTCAAAACCCTAACCTCTCTTCGTCGCCGTCACTGTCTAACCACTTCACCATCTCCGGCGAAGCTTTTCGGCGAGTTTCCAAGCTTCATATCTCTCTCTCTCATCTCGGTTTCCATCTTCCCCTATTCGCATCCACTTCTCTCACTCGTTTGAGGTAAGATCCGAGAATGTCCCTCATGATTTAAGCTTCAATCTTATGCATACATGTTTTATATGTTGAATACATGCTATATACATGACAAAATCCTCAATTGTTGAAGCTTGAAGCATTTGTATATATATGTGTATATATTTTTGATGATTTGATTCGATTTGGGAGTATGGGCCATGATTGGGTGATGGGATTGGATGATTGGATGTGTTGATGGGCCCACGAACACGTTCGTGTGGGCCCCATGCTTCCAAGGTCACAGATCTGTGACCTTTGAGTTTTCAACGTCGCACAGTTCGATCGATCGAATTAGTATCTCCGATCAATCTTGAGAGATCGATCGAACTCATGTCTTCGATCGATCGAAGTAGTGGGATCGATCTCACTTACTTTCGATCGATCCAACTTTTGTGATCGATCTCACTTCTTTTTATGATCGATCGAACTTCACAGATCTCACACACACACACTTCATTCATTATATCTTATGTCATGCTATCATATCTATGCCCAATGCCTGTGATATTCCACATTGGATGCATTTCATACTTACATTGTTTAGCATGTTTCATATTCTACCACTTGCATAGATTCATGTCTATTTGTTTTGTCTATTTTACTTGACATACATGATTCTATTTCGTGCTTTTAAATTTCTTATTATGGCACTAACTCCCATTGTAAGTTTTTCTTTTTCTTTTTGCAGGCCATGGTAAAGAGGAAGACTGTTGCCAACAGGCAATACGGGCCCACCCGTCGTACTAGGCCACGGACAGAGGAGCTAGCAGAGCCCTCTTATGCACAGCGGGAGCCAGCACAGACTACCCCGCCTCAGTCACCATCTCATGAGCCTGAGGATGATGACATACCATCCACTTCTGCGGTTCATCCTACTTTCACTCCATCACCATCTCCACCGCAGACTGGAACTGAGCATTCACATATACCACCTCAGCCAGCTCATCTGCGGCGTGATAGGCCCATGCCTCAATATGCGCACATGGCACTCGACCATGAGTCAGAGTTTGACACGGCCTTCTTTTCTCGATCGGTGTTGACCCGATCCGCCTACCAGGATATTATTCAAAGGGGTCTAGCCGCTATTCTTGCCCCTGTTACAGAGCTGGTCTACCCACGGCTGGTTCGGTTGTTCTACCAGAACCTCCGACCATCACTGCGTACCTCAACCGAGATGGTCACTTCTATCGATGGCCATTCGATCACCATTACAATGGACACTTTAGCCCGCTCTTGCCGCTGTCCACACAGATGTCCCCCAGAGCTTCAGGACACATATCCGAGGCTATTCAGGCCTTCATATGCCGACATGGCAGTTTCCCTCACAGGTCACCATGCCAGTGGTGAGACTTTCGCCACCCGGACATTCCTTCCTGACGACCTATGGTTCACTGATTTCATTCTTTACCAGAATATCTACATGGCGGGGCACAAGATTCAGATGAGGGGCGATTATCTGACAGCCCTTTACTTTTTCTACACCGGGCACTAGGTGTCCATTCCCGCGCTCATCTGGAGCGTGATGAGGAAGCTGTATGACGAGTACATCAGCAAGGAGACGCCCGGACGGGCTAAGTCTCTTCTTTTCAGCCACCTCATCACCCAGATTCTCATTGATCAGCGCTACCCCATCCATCCTCGGGAGCACCCCGAGAGAGGTTCCTGTCACTACCTCAAGAAGGATTGGAACAAAACCTACTGCTCCCTTATTACCAGGTTGCAGGACCACGCGGTACTGGCTGTAGCGGAATTGGAGCTGGAGGAGGCACAGGTACAGGCCCAGGCACAGGCAGAGGCACCAGTAGAGGCAACAGCAGCACATCCCGCAGCGGATGACGCACCAGTCGATCCAGCTGCCGAGCACTTAGACATTGACTTAAAGCACCCTGCAGACGATGCAGAGCAGGACTCTCCAGCCAGGTCGCCCATTCATGAGCAGGAGCAGACTTATGAGCTTTCTTCTGATTCATCTATGCCTGAGACTCCAGATATGACCCCCGGCTTTGGAGTACGTCTGCAGACGCTTGAGGATGTTGTTGTTACCATCCGAGCTAACCTCACAGCCCACAGAGCTGAGTTTGCTGCCTTCCGCACGGATGTCACGACCATGTTCAAAGATTTATCCAGAGACATCCACGGAGCCAGACCTGCCCGTCCTACCTCATCTTCTTAAGCTCCCAGTCTTTTCTATCTTATGATCCCTATCTCCTTTTGATACTTTACTATTGTCACTGTATTATTTTTACAGCCTGTCTGTCGGCTTTGATATTTTTGTTGTACATGCACTTTATCCGTTTTATATATATCTATTTTTGCTATGAATGTCATATGATTGTATTCTCATATCTATATGTTTGACTCCATCAGGTGCATCACAGTGACTTCAGTGAGAGAGTGCTACCCAATTTCCAAGACCACCCTTATACCTCTCTCATTTCTTTAGCTGTTTATCCCATTTACACTTGCATGTCCACTGTGCACTGATTATCCCATTTTGTTATCTGATAAGTTTATCCAAGTGCTAATTTTCAAGACCACAATTCATCCCAAGTTTGGGGGGGCAATGCCACCCACTTCGGATACTTCAGTCCCGATCATTCTTGTTTAGTTGCACTGGTATACTCTTTCCTTTGTTCTCTTTGCACATTGAGGACATTGTGCAATTTAAGTTTGGGGGGAATGGTGCTTTACAGTGTTAGTTTTAAATTTAAATTTTGAGCATGACTTGTGTATTTGAGGGATATTTCTATGATTGGTTCATATCTAGCTATGATTTTGATCTTTTGAGGGCTATATTGCTTAAAATTTAAAAATTGTTTGACTTGAGAGTCCAATATTCCTTATATGCCTTGTGGATGCCATTTATGAGTAAATTTTTTTCGAAAGATTGATATCTTGATTGCACTTGTGGTTCACATCATCTTGATTTTGTGATTGTTTTGAGATTCATTCTATGATTCTACACTAGCACCGGCGCACACTAGCATTCATTTGTGGGGTACATGCTTTGTTGATTATTGAATTGGTTATATCCCAATTGAGATAGTAATGCATTGAAAGTTTTCATTCTTGATAAAGGTGGATAACAACCCCTTTTCACTAAGTAGCTGGGATTTTAACCTCATCAAGCACTGAACTTCTCGCGCCGAAAGGTGGAGGGCCCAAACTCTAGGTTAATAATTGAACTTATTTCAAAAAAAAAGAAAAAAAGAAGAAGAAGCAAAAGCAATAAAAAAGTGAGGACTTCTCCCAAATGGTGAGAAGTAGGAAATGATTAGATGGTTGTTGTCTTGATTTGTAGCCTAGTTGATTTGAGCTTGTAAGTCCGTAGGGGTATTTGAATGCCTAATGCCCTAAAGCCGTTTGGTTTGGGTGTCATTGACCTAACGCTCGACCTCATGAATCACTAGAAAGCTTAATAGATCAACACATTGCACTATACTTCCATCTTTGATCCTCAATAAAAAATAAAAATAAAAAAGAAAAAAAAATAAAAAAACAAAAATCGAGTGAAAAGAATAAGCGCACCTAAATGAATAAAGCTTTAATAAAATGTCCACTTTTTATCTTGATGATCGGTACTAGATTTGTGTGCTACTTTGAGGGTAAGGATGTAATTAATTCTTTAGTTGGCTTAGATAGCAACACATTTGATGCCGGTCCACTCAAAAGGATTCTAGAGTTGCTTTGATTTGCATGATCATTTTCTTGATGTGTAGAGGACCATACTTGCTTGCTTGATGTTGAAATTTTGAGAGATTACTTGGAAATGTTTGAAAAATTGCATACTTGAGGTAGTTTTCTCCCAATGCTTGTTTGCAATATTGGTACCTCTTTTGAAAGAATGAGCTTAATGTTTATGGGTACCATTTTTGGAAACCCTCACGAGACTTCACTCGTCCACTAGGTGTAACCTAGGGGTTTAAAAGGATTGTTGCATGTGCTAAGTGCAATCGTGTTCCCTACGAAAGTGGCGTTATCCATTTATTGATTTCTAGTTTATACTTGTATAGTTGTTTATTTCATTCCTTTACTTTTTAGTTCATTACTAGGGACTAGCAATATTTAAGTTTGGGGGTGTGATGAGCACTGAAAGTGCGTATTTAAACCCCTTAAACTTAGGCATTCTAGTATTTTTATCTATCTTACTTTACCGTTTTAGATTGATTTCGTATTATTTCCATTTTCAGGCACTTATCCCGAAAATAAGCTAACTCAACCAAATAAGAGCTTAATTGAAGCAATTCTGGGATTAAACAAAGAAAGGAGAAAAGTGGAGAAAGAAGGAAGCAAATGAAGCCAAAGGTGGGAAACAGCAAAGTTCGATCGATCCAAGTTCAAGGTTCGATCGCTCGAACTATGATCGATCTCAGCACTTCAAGATAGATCAAGCCTTGACCCAAAAAGCATAGAGTTCCAAAAGTTCGATCGATCTAACACCATCCTTCGATCGATCGAACACTTTTGTCCTTATTCAAATGATTGATCCTGTCCATAGCTGTACCACCCACTAACCACTTTTGTCATTTTTCCCATAAATATCTCCTATATATATCTCGGATTTGTCTTTTTCCAAAAAGCTCAGCCAATTGGATCAATCCAGCCTAAGTTCGATCGATCTTACTTACTTTCGATCGATCCAAGTTCAAGGTTCGATCGATCAAACTTCCTCCAGTGCAAAAAAGTTAAAATTCCATCTCATTGAAAGTTGTCCTTTATCCAATCATTAGGGAATATTGTGTACACAACCCCAGCTCATTTTTGGTGTCATTTTGACCAACCTATATAAGGATAAGGATTACTTTTATAAGGGGAGATAACATTATTTTCATATCATCTCTTGGAGGTGAAGTTTAAAGGAGGAGGAGGCTAGAGACACCATTGGAGTTCTTCATCAACAAAGAGCAGATTTCAATCATGGAATTAGCCCTTGAGGGTTGGAGCATCATCACCATGAGTGGCTAGACATCCTCTTGGGGCTAGAGTTAGCCCCAAGCATGTTTTCTATATTTTAATCTTGTGTATTATTGAGGGATTAGTGTTGTAATTGATGTTTTGACACTTTGATATATATAGATCTTGTTTATTCAATGATTTATGTGGTTTAATGCTTCCAATTGGTCATTTCATTCTATCCATATGTCTATGTATGCTAGAATAGATGTTCATGTGCTTGTCTCTAGATTTCGTGTTATTGATGCATGTCTATGTGTATTGATGCTATAAATTTAGAGATTGTCAAAACATAGTGCTTAAAAAAATGCTCTTGTGATTCTCTTGATGGTTCATGCTTATGCCTTGATGGATTGTGCCTCTCCCCTAGTTTATTTTCATGCTAGTAGTGTAGATGTAGTGTAGTTGTAGTGTAATGTTAAATGGGAGGACAATCTATGCTTGTTGTTTGATGATCCAAGCTTTTGAATGCAAGTAACATATGTCTCTAACCTTGTGTTGTATTTGGATTGTGAGCTTAATGAAAGGATTAATGACTTGTTTTGATCTATTGTGCCTTTCACATGTTGTTTAGACAATATATGCTTCATTGCTTAGATATATTGTGCCTTTCACATGATGTTTAGACAATACATGCTTAACTAGTCATCCTTGCTTGTTGAATCAACCAAACACACATACACCAATATTGCAACACACCATTTTGCCCTCATTAATCACTTGTCAATGATATAGAAATGCATTGCTTGGTGGTGATCTCTAAACCCCAAGATTTCTCTATCTTACTTACTCTTAATTGCATTCTTTTGCTATCACTTAGTTTAATTTAGTTGCTCTTTAATCAACCAACCAACCAATTGTTCGATCACTCGACCTACTAGCCCTAATTGTGATTCCACGACATTGCTCGATCCTCACAGTCCCTTGGGACGATCCGTACTCACTCTTGCTACGTTAGTAGTAGTGGTGGTAGTGGTTTTTATAAATTTAAACTTGACCCAAAAGGCTTTTCTTGAACCGCACATTCACTACATCAATTTTGGCGTACAAGGAACGACTTTAACGCGTCATATATATATATGGTAAAATGCATTAAACCCCCTTCAACTATACCCTAAATGCAACAAATCCCCCTCAATTACAAATAACCCCCTCCAACTATGAATTTGGCTTAGTTTTAGAACAAAGAAAATTATGCCGACTCTTCTTATCACCGAAAATTGGTAAAGACATTTTTACCCCATAAATAAAAAATGTGTGGTTTAACATTAAATGTGTAAATATAAAATTGGTTAAATGATGTGGGACCAATGTAATAAGAAAAGCCACTAAAATGTGGACGCCTATGTAACTTGCCATTGACCCATTATCTCCTCTCTTAACTAAACCACCACCATTGTTTCTTCTTTCTTAATAACAAAATCCACTGTGTATGCATATATGTAAATGTATATGCATCGTACAGACTACACTCTATTTGTATTGATCCATGGTTGATCTCCTTTATCCGTTTGAACCAACAAAAAATGTCCTCATTTATCCGTTTGAAATCAAAGTCACAATTTCATGGGTCTCTTCTAAAATTAGCCGCTTGAAATTTGGAGCCATAATGTAATCAAAGTCTCTGAGAAATTGGAATATGAAATCAAGAAACACTGAGAAAGTTATGTGTGTGTGTGTGTAAGAGGAAGATACCAATTGTCCATTTACTTGTACTTCGATGGATTTGGCAACAACCAGTAACAAAAACCAAATCAGCAACCAGATACAACAAACGCAAAAGATGGTGTTCCATCCGAAGTAGTTGATCTCAATGAAGAGATGAATATATTGCGAGCCTTGAAAATTCAATTTAAGGTGTGGAGCTTCATGGATTTATATACAGAAAAAGAAAATCCATCGACAGCTACAACGCTCAAACCGGAAAACTTTAGTTAGTGACAAACCGGCCGGAGAAGCACTGTGATTCAGCTACCCAAATAGTCGGAGAATCTTCATTCGTGAAAAACATTTGAGACCTAGAAAGTTGCGGTAACCAAATCAAATAAACTTACCTATACACCATCGGCGTAGATACAGAGCTTCAGTTACCTACAAGGGGTGAGAGTTCAGAGTTTCAAACTGACCCAACGAAGACCCATTTCGATTAGATTTGCATTGAAGATGGGGAAAGCTCCTAACTAAGTACTCTATTGATTCCGACGAATCTCAGACCAAATTTTGGTGTGTTCCAGATTGCAATAACAGAGCTCAATCTCAAAAACCGGTGAGCTCCGGTCAGACCATTAACTAAGAGGGTTTCAGTTAGAGCTTCAATGAAGACTAAAAGAAACACGTTTCTGCAATTGTTTTTTCTCGACGATGCTTCCTCTAAAAATTCTTGGAGGCACAACCCTCCACATTTTTTGAATTATATATATAGGCATATAGAGATAACGATCAGTCGAGAGAGATTGAGGAATAAATAATGAGGGATTATTTGGATGACATCATGACAAAGCTTGTTTAGTGGGGTTTTGGGTAAAGTGATAGAAGGATGTTATGGTCTTTTAACCTTCATAAGGGTGGTATAGTCATTTAATTAAATTTGGGATAGTTATGGTATTTTAAAACAAAAGATTCATTAATGAGTTTAGAAACCTGAAATATATATATATTGTCTCCCTTAATATATTAACAACAAAATCAGAATTTTAATTTTGTTTAAACATGTAATTTGTATAAATCATGTAATTACAAGTGTCAGGCTCATTTAAAGTAAAGCGATTTAATTTAATTATATAAGGAATGTGATTACTGAACACATAAAGACTCATTCAAGTTTAGCAATCACTATCAAGTTTTGCAAAGAAAGTATTATTAGGAAAGGTGTTCATATGGGCACTAGTACAGAGATGATTTTCAATATGGCAATAGTTTTATCTTGGTGTTGATACTGAGTGATATATTGCAAATTTGTTCGAAGAGAGCATTCAATAGAGTGAGGAGAGAGATGTCTCGCTAAAAGAAAATGTGATTAATTAATACAATGCTCCATTTAATTATTAGACTCGGTGCACATCAAAACTCGATTATTTGTCTAAACTACCCTTAATATTCTCGGACACTATTTTTATACACATAAGTACTATTTTTGTGTACATCAAAGGCATCATATGACACAAAGTTTTTACATGCATAAGTACTATTTTTGTGTACATCAAAGGCCTCATATGACACAAAGTGGATATCGTTTACATGCAAATATAGAAGCACCAAAATTTGTTGCAAAAAAATCAGCTTTGTGAATACAGCCGGATCCAATGCCGGACAAGACGTTGATTTGAGGAGTATAGCCTCACATGATACATACTATAAGTGTTCCTTCAAAGGATACTAGGACACCTTGTACGTGCATTCCGGTACAAAACTTTTTTACGAATGCAACATCTTTGGAACCGTAGACTTCATCTTCGGCGACTCAACCAGCATGTACCAGAACTGCAACATATACAGGAGAAATCCTGGGAAGGAAGGAATAACCATTGTTGTTACAGCTGACATAATGGATGGCGCAAATGGTGACACCCGAGATCGTGATTCATAATTGCACCATCACAGCGGCACCAAATTTCGGACCGTCAAATTATGATTTCAGAGCATTTTTTGCACGTCCATGGCCAAAGTATTATAGGGTAGTGGTAATGGATTCTTTCTTAGGAGATATCGTAAATCCTGCTGGCTAGACATCGTGGGACAATAACTCCAGATCAGATCATTTGAGCTACATTGAATATGACAACAGGGGTCCCGGAACTGCAACCAGTGGCCGGGTTTTCAAATTGTAATCAGGTCAAATGCTACAGTTTACGGCTAAAAACTTCATCAATGCAAATGACTGGTCACCTTCAACTGGTGTACCTTTCATTCCCGAACTCACTGTAGGTCAAAAATAATGTAATATCTATTGTTTTATCACTCAACACACACACATACATTGCAATTGCTCTTTTTTTTCTTTTTAATTTTTTTTTTTATCTTTACTCTCCTCCTTGCATCTGGTTGTTTAAATTTGCTCTATTTCGCGCATTCACTAGATTAGAGTGTGTCTTTTTGGGCTGTGTTGTGCGTGTTGAGATTTTATCTCTTGTAATCAGTATTATACAGATTGTACAGCTGTAGGATTGAATTATATACTCCTTGATTTAGGGCTAATTGGTAGGTAATTAGTTTCTTGATTATTGTATAATTAGTTACCTATTTTAGCTAGGTATTATTCTATAAATTGAATGTAACACTATCGTTAATACTATTGAATTGAGTTTTTAATTCTCATATTCTTTCTTTGAATTTCAAGATGGTATCAGAGCCATCATTGAACTGTAACTTTGAATTTTTTTGAATTTATCTTTGAAATTCAAACCATCCATACACAGACCTATACACATAAATTCACCAACCCAGAATTTACCAACCATCCATACACAGACCCAATCTGCTATCGCATATATTCACCAATCCACCATTGATTCCCCAATCTACCAAACCTGAAATTCACCAATCTACCATCACAAGCAGCAACCGCTGCCATACCGCTGCACCGTCCTTCACCGTCGTCAGTTCTTCTTCGCTGTCAGCCGTCGCCGAATCTGCACTTCGTCGGATCTTCTTCGCTGTCAGCCTTTGTCGGATCTCCTTTATCGCGTCACGTCGCATCGCTGGATCTTCTCCTCACTGACACAGTTGTTGCCCCAACTGTCCCAAATCTACCTCCTCATGTCTTTGGTTGTGTAACATTTGTACACCTCTATAAGCATTAATGCAAAAAGCTAATTCCTCGAGCATTGCGATATGTTTTTCTCGGATATGCTACTTATAAAAAGGGGTATCGTTGTTATTACCCTCCAACTCAACGAATGTTTATCACCATGGATGTTGTCTTCCATGAAAACTCGATATATTTTTCCTCTGTGTCTGAACTTCAGGGGGAGTACAAGAAAGAAATTCAGACTCTAGATTATGATTATCACACTTTTGAAAACGACAATTCTAGTGGTGATGATTCACAAGTTGGACCAGCCAATCAGGAATCGGGCGAATTGGATTCGAGTGGTATAAGTTTGGATAAAAGTGGTGATGCACGCCCAGAAATAGAAAGTATGGCGCTAACCCCACCATCATTCGAGTTTGAGTCCCTGGGAACTGATATATCAAACCAATCGTCTGCTGAGGATGTTCCTGATTTAGTGCCTAAGTCACTCAGAAAATAATTACCACAGCGTCACACTAGAGGTATTCCTAAACCCACATATGAACCCGAACTTTCTAGTAAAGTTAAGTATCCTATGAGTCATTATGTGTCGAACCATCATTTGTCATAATCAAATTTGTCATTTGTAAATCAATTATCTACTGTATCTATTCCTAACAGTGTGTAGGAAGCCTTAGCTGACCCTAGGTGGAAAGTAGCTATGAAAGAGGAGATGAAATCCTTACAGAAAAATAAAACTTGGGAACTCATTGATCCTTCACTAGGAAAGAAACCAGTAGGATGTCGATGGATTTACATTGTGAAGTATAAAGCCGATGGCACAGTTGAATGCTTTAAAGTAAGATTGGTGGCAAAAGGTTACACCCAAACCTATGTAATCGATTATACAAAGACGTTCGCACATTTAGCCAAAATCAACACAGTTCGGGTCTTGTTGTCTTTAGCTGCGAACTTAGATTGGCCATTGCAACAATTCGATGTGAAGAATGCCTTTCTACATGGTGAATTATCTGAAGAAGTTTACATGGATCTCCCACCAGGATGCATGATACCCAAAAAGTATAGTCGGAAGGTCTGCAGGTTAAAGAAATCATTATATGGGTTGAAACAATCTTCGAGAGCATGGTTTGGAAGATTCACAAAGTCGATGCTAGCCTTTGGCTACTGTCAGAGCAATTCAGACCACACATTATTCCTAAAGAAACAACAGGGTAAGATTACTGCACTCATTGTATATGTAAATGACATGGTGGTTACAGGAAATAATCCTAAAGATATGAAGGCTCTTAAGAAGTACTTGTCCAGAGAATTCAAAATAAAAGATCTAGGTCCTTTGAGATATTTTCTTGGGATCGAAGTATCTCGATCTAATAAAGGAATCTTTCTATCTCAAAGAAAATATGCCTTAGATTTATTACAAGAGACTGGCATGACAACATGTCAGCCAGTTGAGACACTGGTGGAAGAAGGACTGAAGTTATGTGTTGAATCAAACTAAGTACCTACTAATAAAGGAAGATACCAAAGACTTGTAGGGAGATTGATGTACTTAGCACACACGAGACCGGATCTGGCGTATGCATTGAGCATTGTTAGCCAGTTTATGCATGATCCTGGAGAGTAACATGTGAATGCAGCTATGCGCATTTTAAGGCATCTGAAATCTGCTCCTGAAAAATGAATTTTGTTCACTAAAAATACTTGTTATTAATACATAAATGCTATACTGATGCTGACTGGCTGGAGTTATAGATGATAGGTGATCTACTTCTGGTTACTTCACTTTTGTAGAAAGTAATCTTGTTACATGGAGAAGCAAGAAACAAAATGTTGTTGCTCTCTCGAGTGCAGAAGCTGAATTTAGAGGTATGACGGTTGGACTTTGTGAAACTTTGTGGTTAAGACTTCTTTTGCGGGATTTGAGTTATCTACCTGGGCAACCGATTCGATTATATTGTGATAATAAAACAGCATATGATATTGCCTATAATCCAGTTCAACATGATCGTACGAAAACATGTCAAAATAGACAGATTCTTCATTATGGAGAAGTTGAATGGAAAATTGTGGAGTTGCCTAAGATTCGATCTGAGGATCAACTAGCCGACATTCTCACCAAAGCAGTCTCAAATCAAGTGTTTTCAAAATTTTTAGACAAATTGGGCATGTGTGACATCTACGCACCAACTTGAAGGGGAGTGTTGAGATTTTATCTCTTGTAATCCGGTATTATACAGATTGTACAGCTGTGTGATTGAATTATATACTCCTTGATTTAGGGCTAATTGGTAGGTAATTAGTTTCATGATTATTGTATAATTAGTTACCTATTTTAGCTAAGTATTATTCTATAAATTGAATGTAACACCATCGTGAATAATATTGAATTGAATTTTTAATTCTCATATTCTGTCTTTGAATTTCAAGAGTGCGTGATTGGACAATACATTATCTTCCTTAGATACTGATAGTGTCAGTAGAATATCGATACCCAACAAGATGATCTTTTTAGACAAAAATTTTGAATTTATATATAATAATATTATGTGATTCCATTTTTATAAGTTGGAGCTTGGCTTTAGATGCTTGTTTTTGTTTGTATTTTTTGGGTTTTTAAAAAATTATAATATATTTTTAAATTGCATTGTAATCCCATTTTTATAGTAAGAAAAACAATTACAAAATCACAAGTCTTGACCTGAAAATATTCCAAGCTTGTATGTATCGTGTCCGATAATATATATATATATATATATATATATATATATATATATATTCCAAGATAATTCGAGCCATATTGAACACGTTTCTAGGCCTTTCCTACACCTATTTGACACTAGCTCCACAACACCCCAAGAAGAGGCCTCCATGCCCCTAGGCTAGCCATGAATTACCCTCAAGTTATAGAAAACATTCCTAAAATTTCAAATTTTCAATTAACCCCATTATATTTTCTCCCTTTTGGTAAATTAACCCCTTTTGTTAAGATGCCATTTATAAATGGTCATTAGTTTTTTTATAATGAAAAATTATCCAATATTGCTAAGGCAAAATGGATATGTAAGTTTCTTGCTATGATTTTAAAAAAATAAAAATAAAAATCAACCATTTTCAAAAAAAAATAATAAACACCCTAAAAAATTAAAGGTTATAGACTATAATATGGCAAAATTCAAAAGTTGAGAAATGTGATTGAAAGAGTACTAAGAACTTACCAAACATACAACACGGATATAGTGATATAAGTAATCTAAAAAAACGAATAACACAAATATATTAGAGATACGTCAAAAATAATAATAAATGTATT
Organism: Cornus florida; assembly: GCF_030987335.1. NCBI lineage: Eukaryota > Viridiplantae > Streptophyta > Magnoliopsida > Cornales > Cornaceae > Cornus > Cornus florida. The sequence continues at coordinate 31,894,811 of NW_026775572.1, forward strand.
ATTATATATAAATTATTTATCTACATTATAATGAATGAAACCACATTAAATTAATATATTATATTATATTCTTCTAAGGTTAAGATTGGTGATCGATTTTGTAATTATTTTTTGTATTACACTTTTTAAAGATTTCTTGTATCGTTTATATTCACATTGTATCATACTAGATTTTCTGTCTGTATCAAAGAATAATGAGATAATGTCATGCAATCAAATGTTTCAACTATTTAATTCATGACATTTTCTGACTCATCGGGATCACATGGAATACTATCTCTTACTGTTTTAAATGGAGGGAAATGAGAAATGAGAAAGTACTCTCACGTATAAAAGACAAGGCAAAAATATATTAGAACACAAAGAAAGATGACTTTCTCTATTAAATGATAGGATATTCCAGCCCATATAATGCCATGATTGCAGTAGAAGGATGGCCGAGACGTTAATGTCAAAGACTGGAATGGTGGGTGACGCTATAGATAAGTTGAGGATTTTGAGCAGGCGTCAAGTAGTACAGCCCATTATATTGCTTGCCCAGGCCAATCATCTTCCTCGTAGCCATGTCCTGTATGACACAAAAGTTAGGATGAAAAAGAACAGAACATTGCAGTGTACGAGTAAGTTTACTAACAGATAATAAATTGACACGAAAATTGGGTACACAAGGCACATTATCAAGAGATATATCAGGAGTTATTTTTGTGGAACCAATGGAATTAATGTTGGCTCATGCACCATTAGGTAGTTGAACAAAAGCATGTTGTGGAGGTGATGACTGATGCAAAAGATTGGGTGAAGAAGATATGTGGTCTGTGGCGCCACTGTCTATGATCCAATATTTTAAGGTGTGTGAGGTAAGATTAGATGAGTGACAGGAGGGTGTGAATATACCTGTGACATTTGCAAATGACTGAGCATTACCATTACGGAGAAGAGCCATGAGTTGATTGTATTCTTTGGTTGTGAACTTGGGGGCATCATTTGGTGGTGTAGTCTGGACCCTGGCAATTATAGCAGGGTCTTCGAATTATACTTGAGAGTTATTGACTGCAGGTTTCTTATCCTTTGGGGGTTTGACTGTCTTGCCATGAAGCTTGTGCCCAGGTGGGAACCCAATACGAAACCAACAAGGATCAATAGTATGGGTGTCTTTTCCACAATATGTGCACTTAAGTAGCTTTCCTTTGTTTCCTTTTGGGCAGTGGGCTGTCTAGTATTCCCAACATTCATCGCGTGGTGGGCAGTGGTGTCACAATTCAGGGCGACCTCCATTTGTTTCTCTTGTTGGAGTACAAGAGAGTAGGCTTTCCCAACATCAGGTAAAGGCTGCATCAACAAAATTTGTCCACGAATAACGGAATAGGAATCATTTAATCCCATGAGAAATTGTATTACCTTTTCTTATTCTTCACACTCGTTGAGTTTTTTCAGTCCTTCATAAGCGTAGGTTGGAGGGTCATTGTATGATGCCAATTCATTCTAAAACGCCTTCAATTTGGTGTAGTAAAGAGCAATCGGTTGTTGCCCTTGTTTATGCTCCACGATGTTTCTTTGGATTTGATAAATGCACGAAGCATTGCCTTGTGAAAAACATTCCTTCAGGTCTGACCAAACTTCAGCTGCAGTTTCAGCGTATATAAACGTTATTGGCTATCTCTGGATGAACTGAACTAAGGATCCATGACAGAACCATATCGTTGCATCTTTGCCAAAAAGGGAACTTTGCTTCAGTTGTTGACGGAGCCTTAATCGATCCATTGACGAAATCGATTTTGTTCTTTGCGTTAAGGCTGATACGCATAGCACGACTCCAAGTCCCATAATTATCTCCTTCGAGAACTTTGGAGACTAGAACGATGCCCGGATGATTCGAGTGGTGTAAGGAGAGAGGATCCGTAACATCTAAAAATGCCTCGGTTGAGGTTATCTTTTCATAGGTTTTGGGTTCGTCCCCGATATATTTCAGCGGAAGGTATGAAGATGAAAAAGAAAAAATTCTAGAGTCACCAAGAACGGTGATACCACGTAAAAATATGAGATGGGAAATATAAAATTGTAGGGTTCGTTTGGTTAGATAGAACTAGCAAGAAAAAGGAAAAGAATCGGAAAATATTTAAAATTTTTTGTGCGTTTGTTTAGGATGAAATGGAAAATTTTCAGGAAACTGGATTCCCGCAAATAGCTAATTTTCTCCAAAACAATTCCTGTATAAAACACACGAAATTTTTTGTTTCTCGGGAAACTTGTTAGTTATATTCTAAATTCCTTTTATACCCATAATTATCAATTGGGTTCCTTTATCTTTTTCTACCTTTTTGAGGGACATTTTAAAAAAAAAAAAACGTAAATGAACTCATGAAATTGGGGAGATCTTATTTTTAACATTTTTTTATATCTATTTTTATCACTTTATTTATTTATTTATTTATTTATTTTCCTTCCAAATACGTATATACATACCAAATATTATGATATTATGCTGGGTATTTTTCAAGTGCATTATATTAATTTACAATATGTATAATATCTACTAGGTTTTAGAATTTGGATACTAGAGTTATTATAAGTTTTAGAGAATATATACTTTCCTTAAAAAGAATAATACAAAATATTCTATAGTTACATAATTTTAGTTGAATTCAAAAAGGAAACTCTAATAAACTTGGTTGTTATATGTAAAATTTTATTGGTTTTGGTCATTCTAATATAAACAAATATCTAATAAAACAATCTTAATCTTATTCGATTTCATCAAAGTCCTTACAATTACTATATAAATTGTAATGTCCAAATCTTATATATATATATATATATATATATATATATATATATATATATATATATATATATTTTAGTAAAGAAATTCAGGTGACAAGGTCTCTCGTACAAGTTCAGAATATTATTATCAATAACAGAATTTGATGCATGAATTAATTTTACTCAAATTTATTTTTATTTTTAGTATTTAAAATTATAAGGGCAATTTTGACAAGTACAATTATTTTTTTTTCTCTTTCATTCTATCCAAACTAACAACATAATATTTTCTCACAACTTTCTTGAAAAATTTTCATGCTAACCAAATGCACCATGAAAACTTAATTTTATTTTCCTTCACTTCACTTTCTATCACTTTCACTTTCCACCATCTATTTCCATCTAACCAAACAGACCCGTAGAGAAAACTTATCTTTTTCTGTATATCTTTGTACAATGGTATCATGGCTTTTATACTAAATTCTAAAAGTCATACAAAGAAAATTAATTTACTTGATCCTAAAATTAAGCATTGACGCCTAAAGTTAAGGATTTATTGTTTACTACAATCCTGCAATCATGGCATTATATGGGCTGGAATATCTTATCATTTAATAGTACAATTTTATGTCATTTATGAGTTTATGTTGGTTTGTATATTATTTAATACATTGACCCGTAAAGTTAAGGATTTATTGTTTAATAAAATCCTGCAATCATGGCATTATATGGGCTTGAATATCCTATCATTTAATACTCCCCCTCAAGTTGGAGCGTGGATGTCAATAATGCCCAACTTGCCCAGATGAGAATGTTAAATGATAGGATATTCCAGCCCATATAATGCCATGATTGCAGGATTGTATTAAACAATAAATCCTTAACTTTAGGCGTCAATGCTTAATTTTAGGATCAAGTAAATTAATTTTCTTTGTATAACTTTTAGAATTTAGTATAAAAGCCATGATACCATTGTACAAAGATATACAAAAAAAGAGAAGTTTTCTCTACAATTTCATCTTTCCCATCTCATATTTTTACATTCTCTTTGACAAGAAATGTAATTTTAATTTTTTTACTAAAATGTGTAGGCAAAAATATGTGTGCGATTATGGCATGAATCCTTCCCGTTTTATTTGAGGGTGATGAGACTATGACATTGAACTCGATGTGTTTTAATGGATGAAAATAAATTATATAATATAAGTTTATCATCAAAACGTATGACATAACGATATGTATATCATTACTTATTCTATGGGTTAATTACAACGACACCCCCTGAGGTTTGCTATAATGACACTCATATACAAGTTAGACGTTTTTTGAACAATGACACCCCCTGACAAAATTTGGAGCCAAACAGACCCTTAAAAGATTTGAAAAGACAAAATTGCCCATCAATATTTAATTAATTTTAATTATAAAATATTAAAATTTTAAAATGACACTTTTGCCCTTCTACCAATCTCTTCTAACCCATCAATCCGGTCCTTTCTCTCTTCACCCACCGCCATCATCTCCTCAACCACAACCCCTTAACCACAGCCACCACCACTTACCCTGAAACACATCCCGCCACCACCATCTCCTTAACCACATCCCGCCGCCACTTCTCTTTAACCACAGCCACCGCCACCGTCTCTCTCCACACATCGGTGATTGCACAATATCACATCTTTTATACTCTGGGAAGCAAAAGGCTCAGAGCATTGGATTCACCAAAAGCGGCGGCAGCGAGGGTCAACGGACGGAGCTCAACGACTACAACTGAAAAACCAACGAAATACGGCAAGACCCAGATCCAATTCCCGACTGCGACTTCTTCAAACCTCTCGCCGATAGTCCAGAGATAGTCGTCGTTGAATAACTCAACGATGAAATCAGCGATCTGAAATACTACAGCAAGATTTCAACCGCGAGCTAAGCTTGTCTATGCACAGCGATCGGAAATACACACAGACGATGAGTTCTGCAGGTTCAACCAAAGGAGGCAGAGGCAAGCCCAAGTCTTCCAAGAACGGTGGCTAGGTATTCAAGAACGGCGAAGAGGTAGACCGGAGCACCAGCACCGACTCACTCTGCGTACTTGCCGGCTTTGAGGGAGCTGGCGATTCTGCCAACGGGGAATTGAAGACCAGCCTTCTGAGGTTCTTGAACTTGCGGGGAATGTGAAGGTTTCAATTCATTTATGGTATTAGATCCTTGTAAACCCTGATATTGGGTAATTTTGATTTGATATAGAGGAATGAAAACAAAAATTTCTTGTGAAAAAAAAAAAAAAAAAAAAAAACTCTGCACCTATTCAAGCTGCTCACGATATAGTCCAACGCTAGTAAGGACGAGTCCACCAAGGATAGCCACGAATGTTTGAAGAACCCAACGGAAATTGGGTGTGTCGGCGGTTGCTATTGGGTCTTCGATCAGTCCGCGGTTGTGTCGCCGTTCCGACGCATTTTTACCGATCAGTTGTTATTGGGTCTTGTACGTCTTTTGGAGAGAGAAGATGGTAACGTGGTTGTCCACGTAGATGAGTCGGTAGTTGTCGGTAAAAAATAGTCTGGCCACTGCTCATACATATATATATATATATATATATATATATATATTAGGTTATGTATATATTGCTTATATTTGTACATAGAGAGATGTGAGAGGTTATTTTTGACATTTCAAATTTATTAGTATGGGTAATTTAGTAATTTTGCTATTCAAAAGTGTCATTTCATAAGTCAAAGGGCACTTAGGTTATTTTATCACATATCAGCCCCTCAATGGGTGTCTTTGTCAAAGGTAGCAAAGCTTAGGGGGTGTTATTGTTAAAAAATGGACTAATTTGTATATGACTGTCAATAAGATAAAGCTTAGGGGGTGTCATTGTAATTAACCCTTATTCTATTGAAGAAGTTAAAGATAACTTTTTTTATTTTTATTTTTATTTTATTTAGTGGGAGAGTGATTACATAGGTAAGTTGTGATTAGTTCCTACAAATATATATAATTTCCTTAAATAATAGAGAAGCTAAAATATCAAAGTGCCAGTAATCATCCAAATATATATTAAGAATCAAAATATCTCATGAACTCCAAACTCATACCTCAAACCCAAACTCAAGTGTTCATTTCACCCAGAGTTTGAAACCACCACACCTCACTTTCGGAGAGAATTAAAACACCCAGTTGCAGATATCTACTTCATAATCACAAAGCTATGTGATTTCACTGATAAGTGAATTTTTACAACATAGTATTTACGGGATTAATTGATTTTGCCTTATAAAAATTAATTTTTACTATATTTATAAAACACTGCTTATAATTGTTACATAAACATTCGCGATTTGACAGGATTATAATCTAATTCTTGTAAATTAATGTTTTTTTTTTTTTTTTTTTTGCACCAAAATTAATGTTGTCAAAGGGTGTTAAAAGCCCTTTAATGTTTTGTAATTATTTATCATTCATTTATCTAACTTTAACCGAATAAAAGTTTTGTGTCAATAAAAAACAAAAATTACAGGGGATTATTTTCGTGAATAAGTTAAAAAAATAATATAAATAAATAAAAATCTCTCTCCCCCTTTCATTCCCACGAAACGTGTTGCTCTACTCATTATGTTGCTCTACTCATTATATAGTTTCTACTCCTCCACCGAAGCTTCCTTCCTGCTACCTTTCAAGAAGAAAAAAAAAAAAAAAGAAAAAAAAAAGAAGGCTTCCTTCCTGGTCAAATTGCCCTAATGGCTGACAAAACGGACTCTTGGTCTCTCAAAATGACCTAATTACAGACTGTTCGGACCCGGACCAATGCTCCAATTTGATGCCTCAATTGGTAGCCCTAGTTGTTGTTGTTGTTGCAGAGATCGGATTTCTGGGTCGGCTCGACATGGCCAAGAACGTTGCTTTTTTGTTCAACTCCTTGGCCCAGTCCTTCTATCAGTTCACATTGTCCTCTTCGGCGACGATAGTTGATGAGGTTAGGTTGGCTGTGTTGGATCGTGACCGCAGCTCCGAACTGAGTCTTTTTCGAGGAGTGGGTGGAGAGAGAAGACTCTGTAGTGTATTGCAGAGATTTTCAGAAGCAACGAATCTCAGTTAAGGGTTTTGAGGAGGTAAGTTCCAGTTTTGGTGATGATTCAAACTGTTTCTTTAAAATCTACCTATGCATTTTATGCCTTAATATATACACACATAAAGAAATTTGCTAATTGTTACCTAAACACCTAATTGTAGCTGACCATGCATCTAATCGGGCTATACCAAAATTATTCTTTAATCCTTTTCTTTTGTAAGGGTCATTTGTAATTTGTAATTTGTAATTTTTTATTTATTTATTTTTTTAAAAAAATACATTTACTTATCTAATATACATTTACTTATCAAATTTTTATTTTTATTATTATTTTTTTCTGGGCAAAGTAGAAATTATTATAGGTATGAACAATAATGTACACGGCTATAATAATCAAAGGCATACGTTGGATTATTACTTTAGAACAAAAGAACTAAATAAAGGTCAAAACCCGACCAGAAATAAGCAAAACCTCCAATGAAAAGAGAAACAGAGTAACAACTTAAGCACCAAACAGATCAAGTGCATCTTGAACTCTCAAAGCGGACAAATCCAGCACCTTCCTCCAAATAACCCGAGCAATCGATGAAAAAGACCTTTTAACTCCTTCATAAATCCTAGTATCTCTCTCAATCCAAATTCCAAACATGACATAGAGCTGTAGAAAATATTCTTCTAGCAACTCTATCTTTCAAACCATTAGAGTGAAAAGTAGTACTAAGCCATTGAGATAACTGCACCAAGCAAACACAATTAGGTAGCTGCAAATACAGGAGACATGAGAACTCAACATCTACTTGTAACATGCGTTGGATTGAACATATATGGTTATTGTTTCAACTGATGTGCTTTAAGTTTTGGTTTATTGACTTGGTTGCTGAATTAATCTACTTAGGGTATGCATCCTCATGTGTTGGATAGATCATTTTATGAAGTATATCGATGCAATAAAATAATATTATATATATACTAATCTTTTAGTGATATTATTATAACCTCCACCGATTTTGTTTAAGGAAGCAAATAAGATTTTGATAACTGTCATAGTTTATAGTCCATCTAAGATTGTGTTAACTAATTTAGTTAATCCATCATTAAATAATGATATGATAACAAAACTGCAATATTCTTACATTTTTTTTTTAATAATTATATTTCAACAGCGGTTGATAATCACCCTTAAAAGTACTCATGCACTCTACTTCTGAGGATTAATTGCATCACTTTTCTCTAGGACTAATTGCATCACTTTTTTCTAAATGTTAAGAGTACAAAGGTAACGTGTGGATACCACATGTCACCTAGACACATAATATGAAAATACAGAAATTCCTAGAGAGACAGAGAGAGAGAGTTCTCAAGAGAACAACCCAAAATACCATTAATATTAGTTATCTCAGGGCCAATTCAACACCACCCCTAGAAAACTTCCAAATAATCTTGACATAAGAGCAAGATACAAATAAGTGATCTATATCATCACCACCAGCCCTGCAGTTATGGAAGAATGGAAGCACACATCAACCGCTCCTCTGCAAGTTGGAAAAAAGATAAAACTTTGCTATGAAGAATTAGGCATCAAGTAGTTGAAACCCTTGGCCTGCTACCATTCCAGCAAAGATCATGCCAAAAGACTTTATTATGATGCACCCTAAGTGCATTCCATGCGCTTTTCAAAGAGAGAGAGCCAGAATTCCACGTCACAGCCTCCATAGAAGGCTGCAACCGAACAGACAGAAGAAAGTTTCTCAATTGTCGAATTTGCACTGTAGAAGGAGGAACGGCCCGCCTACCATTATGAAGAATGTTAGCGACCATTGCATTTTTTGGGTTTAACTCCCTATAATGTCTTTGACCAAACTTATTCAGCAAGTTGTCTCCAAAGCACCAAGGGTCAGTAAACAGCCTAATAGCAGAACCATCATCCACTTTAAATCCAACTTGCTGCTGCATGAATTCTCTCTATTCAAGCATATATTTCCATTCAGTAGATTGAGAGTAGCAATAAGAGCAGTTCCAGTAATTTGCATGTTTTGCAGACTTTCTTTTAAACCATGCAATCCAGAGGCAGTCTTTTGATTGCAGAAAGTACCAAACCAATCTACATAAACAGGCATTATTGATATCAGATAACTTTCTCACCCCCATACCACCTTCAACCTTAGGTGCACAAACTGTCTTCCAGTTAAGGGCAGGCATTTTCTTATTAGAATCACTAGAACCCCGAAGGAAATCCCTCATCTTCTTCTCCAAAACCTTGATGGCAGAAGTAGGCAACTTAAAAACAGAAGTCCAATAATAAGCAAAACAGGTAAGGAATGTCTTTGTAAGTTGTTTTTCATTCTTCAAATCTATACTTATTAGCCATAATTGCGTATAAGACAAGGACAACAAAGGCCTTATAGTTTCTATGACCAACACAATTGTTTACCCAGAAACAGTGATGTTTTTGCATGCAATTTCTCATGTGAGGTGAGACTGCGAATTGAAAGTTATAATCGTGGTGACAGCAAGAAATCATGTGTCCATTTATTTTAGCAAAAAGAATAAAAAGAACACCTACCATCGTCAAAACACATCTGCAGACACGGCAATGACCTAACATTTGCCACAATGCCTTGGACGTAAACATGCTTCTGGAGTAGAAATTTATATTATAATTCTAATGTTAATATCTGATAGATATGTAGCTCTATTTAAGAATTCTCTACTCAACAAATTGCTATTCTTCAATATGTATTATCAGCAATCCAGTAAAAAATTAATGCATGTGGGTGTGTGAAACAGAGGGAAAAAGGAATCATTTCTTTTACATGTGAAGTATGGAGGGGAGGGTCCATGCATGTAGGCTGGGATGATATCATAATTGAATACTACCATAAAATCTAGGATTTGTTAGTTGGATATATATGTGCGTGGTTACCATATAACTTGTGGTTGATTAGGAGCTTAAAAGTTCAATATTGGATATGAAATAAATTGAGATTGACTCTCTGAAACTTCAATTATTGAGCATTTGTGTTATTTGAATGTGGGGTCTGTCCTTCATTTTGTAATCATCTCTAACAGGAAGTAACAAAAATAAGAGGTAGTAGTTATTTGACATTGTATGACCAATGACCATGTACCCACTTTTGCATTGCAGAATTTTCTCTCTCTCTCTCTCTCTCTCTCTCTCTCTCTCTCTCTTATTTATTTATTTATTTTTTAAAAGAATTATTCTCTAACTAAAACTGCTTAACCAGATACATTCTCCTGTCTTTTACCAGTTTGCTCTCTCTATACATATATATAATAAATATGATTTATGCACACAAATATATATAGACTGAGTCGGTCTATAAGCAATTAGTTTTTTTCTTTTATATAATTGAGGGTGTCCCAACTCCCTTCTGAGACAAGACTAATCCCTTCCGATACTTGTAATCCCTCTTTAACTATTTCTGGCACTCCTATAAATTGAACACAACCTATGGAGGTTCATGTCCTATTTGTCAATTGTGGTTCATTAACTAATTTTGAAGTATCCATGAAGTAGCCTTCTTACCTAGTCAGAATATATATAGTTAGTTTATCTAAATGTCTTCATAAAATCACGAATGAAAATTTCATTACTTTTAAATCTGGCTGCATATTACATTAGCTTAACATGCTGCGCATTTTCAGTGCTTTTGCTGGCCTTTATACCAAGGCTCTGTGCTTTATTTCCCTACTGTGTGGCTTATTTTGTTTTACTTTTCACTTCTTTTAATGTAATCACCAATGAAAATCGTATTACTTCTAAATTTGGATGCATATTACATTAGCTTAATATGCTGCACATTTCCAGGGCTTTTACTGGTCTTTATACAAAGGATCTCTGCTTTATTTCCCTACTTTGTGGCTTATTTTGTTGTACTTTCACTTCTTTTAATGTAATCTTTGCATGATATGGAATATATTGTATGTTTTTGCTCATTTGCTGTATTGTTAATGTATTTATTTGACCATTTGATTTGTTTATGACTCTATTCTATATTATTACAGTGCTATATAATTTTTATTTTTTTTCCATTCCCTTTGACGATTTCCATGCTTTATGTGCAAGACATGTGAATTTCATTTCCTCCGGACAAATCCTATTTATATACTTCCATTTTATGCCATATAAACTCTTTTTTGTTATTGAAATCCTATTATCATAGTAATTTGATCTATCCGATTATTCGAATCAATAAATATTTGTCTTAATTGTGTGTATAATTTCAAAACTCAGCTACTTGAGCATTTGTTGTCATAGTTATATATACAAACATATAGGTAACATACATTGGTTTCAGACACCCTTGATTGATGGTTCATGTCATGTGTCTTAATTCTTAATAGCTCCTCCGTAAGCCGTTTTTTCCCTTCTCCATAAGCAGTTTAGTGGGGTTCGTATGAACCTCAAAGCTATGAATGCTGAGTACAGAAGATATATAGAAAAACGAAATAAAAATGATAGGTTTATTTGTTACCAACCTCTCAAATATGTTTGATATCTCTCATGCATCATAGGAGGAGTGTGAAGTGCTGTACTGTCATTCATTTTGTATATGTTAAACAGCCTGTGATCCCATATATATTCTTAAGATGACGGTCCCTGAACACATATCACTCTCAGCCATAACTTTATCTTCATTTCATTTTTGTCTTCTTTTCCACTGGAGTTGGTTTCATCTTTGAGTTCTTTTATTTTGGATAAACTCTCATCATGACATGTATTTAATTTTCTTCCTACAATAATGTTTTCAGTCAAGTCAGATGTATTTATCACAAAGAGTTATTTATTTTTATTTTTTTTGCTGCTGTACTAAAAGTCAAACTGTACATTGAAACAATTACTTTGTATTGTTTTTAATTATCGATCTATATGTTTTTTTGAAGGAGAAAATTTTATTTTATTTTATAATAAATCCTAGTTTTATTTTTTCTTTGTTTTTTGTCTACAGCTAGGTTGGTCAATAAGGAGCTAGGTTAGAATTTCTATTATTGTTATTATTATTATTTTTTGTATAATTGTGTGTTGTGAATACTTGTTGTTGACGAGCTCCACCATGGCTGTATGCCACGTATCATTGCTATAAAAAATTACACTTAGTCGCTCTTGATTGGGCCACGCCAGTATCTACCTAGCACCCCCCTGAAAGGGATTAAGTGATCTCGAAGTACTTATCCCCTCAAGCTGAGAGCCCGATGCGAGGAAGGGGTCTCTACCCTTCTCTCCTCTGTGAAGCTACCGCTCTCCAGTAGGACGGGTACCTTCTTACACACTGAATATGAAGCTCTCTCCTGCAGAATAGAGTTTCAACTGAAAAGGAGCAGCTCGCTTCGAGCTCGCTTGGTTGCATAACCCCGGGTCGAGCAGGGATTGTAGTCCTAAGGAGCCTAGAAGGCAGACTCCCAAAGGACCTCTTTCCCCCATTTTAGCTTCAAGAATCTGAGGTATAGTGGACAGGCGGCTGGAATCCAAGGAGACGCCTCAAGAAGAGACCAACACGGGAGGGAGAGGATTTTCTATACCCAAGGACCGAGCTCACAACACAGGATAAGTGATGCATTAAATGTGCCATCTTTCCGATTTGACCTGCATTTAATGTAGGAAGTGACCCCCTCCTCGAACCAATATAATAATCGCCTCGGGCCACCAAGCGTTGTTCCATCTGACAGAGGCGTGGGCGAGGAACCCGTGGGTAAAAGAGGGTTCACCCTCATGATCGAAGGTTCTTGACCAGGGGAACCATTATAAATAGCAGGCAGATTAGCCATTAAAGACAGAACCAACAACCCTTGAGCTCGAGTTATTTGGGTATTTATTTCTGCCTTCCCTCTCTCAATCTAAAAAAAGAATCTCTCGTGTTGCTTAGATTCCCCCTTGGACTCTATCTTCAGCATTCTTGACCTACGTGGAATTATCTCATCATCTCTAAGAACTAACATCAACATTTTGGCAACTCCGCTTGGGGGGGGGGGGGGGGGGGGGGGGGTGGGGATGTTGAGTGTGCTGGAAATTAGTCCTCCTGTCCTTCAAGGAGGACTCGCCTTGGAGGGAGACTACGGTGAGACCGCGAGCAGCATTCCTGGGAGGCAGTTCCCCGGGAGAAGAATCCTATTTCCTGACGCCCTCGTGGAGGCTCACAAGTCACTGTCCTACAGAATGGAAAAGCTAGAGGATACTAAAAAAGAAGTGATGGCCATACTTTGAGATATCGTAGACAATGGGGTGCCTCGAAGGAGCCTCGGCCAATGCAGCGAATTTACCGGTGAATTCGGTAGAGGGTATGTGACCCTGGACACCTCAACACATCGCGCACCCCCTTTGTCTACTGGGGGAAGGCGCTCTGCCGGCCCGCGAAGGCAGCAGCGAGATGCGTCCACTGGCATGCGACGAGCCCTTTTCGATACTCCTCTGACCGCACCCGCTAGATTGGACGCGCACACTTCCAACTAGAGAGAGGTTCCTCTTGGGGATAGAGATCTCGAGGAAGTTAGTTGGCAGTGCGAACCGGTTCAAAAGTCGCCTTACGTAACTTTGGCGGACTTGTAGTCTTTGTTGCAAAACGAAAAAGCCATGTTTTCTCAGGAGATCTCCCCCGAGCTGCCTTAGGCTTAGGCGGTCGCCCTTCTCCCCTATCCCCAAGGATACGTGGTGCCAAAGTTTAGCAATTTGATGGAAGGAAAGGGAACCCACGCGAGCACATGGTTCGGTTCATAGAATCACTCGGGCCGTATGGTAACGATCATTTCCTGCGACTTAGGGAATTCTCTAAGACCCTCATGGACAGAGCATATAAATGGTATGTGAACTTAGAATCGGGATAACTGGCTACATGGAATCAGTTAGCCATGCTGTTTCATACCAAGTTCTTCCGAGCAGAAGAAAGGGTGATGTTCAGATTCATGAGAGATAGGGAGAGAAAGAGAGAGAGATTGAGAGAAAAAATGTATCCTCTGTATTGTATATCTGCAGCCCTCTAAATAAGGCTTATATAAGAAAAGGGTTAGAGACCTTAATTACATAATTACACAATAACCCTAACTACTATGGGTAATTACATAAGATGACCCAATACTATAAAGAATATACATTCTAACACTCCCCCTCAAGCTGGAGAATATATATCAAATAATCCCAGCTTGGAATAGATAGTCCTTAACCGATTATGACCCAGTGCTTTGGTAAACATATCAGCTAGTTGATCTTCAGATTTCACAAATGGAGTAGAGATGCTACCACTTAATATTTTTTCCCGAGTAAAATGACAATCAATCTCAATATGTTTGGTTCTCTCATGAAACACAGGATTCGATGCTATGTGAACTGCTGCTTGGTTATCACAGAACAATGGAGTAGGAGTTTCAACTGTCAACTCAAGTTCTTTTAGAAGATTTTGTATCCATGTCAACTCACTAGTGGTATGTGCCATTGCCCTGTACTTAGCTTCAGCACTCGATCGAGCTACCACCGTTTACTTTTTACTTTTCCATGTAACAAGATTTCCTCCTACAAATGTACAGTAGCCTGTAGTAGATCTCTTATCTGAAGGAGAACCAGCCCAGTCAGCATCTATAAAACCTTCCACCCTGAGATGACCATTTGAATGTTATAGTAACCCAAAACTTGGAGCTCGCTTGAGATATTGGATAATCCGAAGAACAGCAATCCAATGTGGCATTCTAAGAGCTCCCATAAACTGACTTACAACGCTAACTGCATATGAAATATTAGGTCGAGTGATAGTGAGGTAAATTAATTTTCCAACAAGGCGACGAAATCTGCCTGGGTCATTAAATAGATCACCCTCATCAGACACAAGTTTTGTATTTGAATCCATAGGAGCATCAACCGGACGACCACCTAACATACCCGTTTCTTCTAGCAAATCCAACACATATTTTCGTTGAGATAAACTTATACCTTCCTTGGATCTAGCAACTTCAATACCCAAGACCCAAGTCTTTAGTGTGGAACTGGAAACAACTTTAACTTAGCAATGCCTGCAGAATCATCACCTGTGATCACAATATCATCTACATACACCACAAGAAAGATGAAGCCAGCTTTAGTGCGTAGGTGAAATACCGAATGATCGGTCTGGCATTTGTTAAGACCAAATTCTAATGTCGCCTCAGAGAATTTCCCAAACCAAGCCCGCGGAGATTGTTTCAATCCATACAGGGCCTTTTTAAGGCGACAAACAATGTGACGAGACTCCCCATGAGCAACAAACCCAGGTGGTTGCTCCATATAAACTTCTTCAACCAAGTCACCATGTAAGAAGGCATTTTTGACATCCAATTGGAACAACGGCCAGCTACAATTGGCAGCAATGGAAATAAGAATTCGAATAGAAGAAATCTTAGCAATAGGAGAAAAAGTCTCATCATAGTCAACACCATTAGTTTGAGTGTACCCCTTTGCTATTAGACGAGCCTTCAACCGCTCAATAGACCCGTCTTGAAGGTATTTAACTATGTAGACCCACTTACAACCAACCGGTTTGGAGCCCGGAGGTAAGGGAACAAGATCCCATGTTCCATTACGATGAAGGGCATCCATTTCATCTACCATGGCTTGCCGCCAGCCCAAATCAGAGAAAGCATCCTGCAATGTTTTTGGAACAAAAGTAGCAGATACTTTGGATAAAAAACAAGATAAAGAGGATGAAATATGACGATAGGAAACAAAGTTAGAAATGGGATGAGCAGTAACACATGACCGAATACCTTTACGAAGGGCAATAAGCAAATCATCAGGTAAAGGCGTCGGATCCGAAGACTCTGAAGGAGATGGAGGGAGCGAAGTAGGCGGTCGAGGTCGTCGAGTATAAACCTGCAAAGGAACAGCAGACCGAGGAGGTGCGGAAACAGGAAACTGAGAGGGAACCGATGGCAGAGGTGGCTCAGAAGTAATATCGAGAGGACTAGTAGAATCAGAAAAATATAGGATAGACTCAGAAAATGTTACATCAGCACTAGTGAAATAGCGTTGGAAATGAGGACTGTAACACCGATAGCCCTTCTGAGTGGCGTGAATACCCAAGAAAAACACATTTAGTTGCACGAGGGTCGAGTTTATCAAGACCAGGTCCAAGGTTATGGACAAAACACACACAGCCAAAGACCCGCGGAGTCAGATTAAACGATACGGAGTCGGGAAATAGAACAGAGTGAGGAGATTTATGGTGTAGCACTGATGAGGGCATCCTATTAATAAGATAACATGCCGTAAGAACAACATCACTCCAAAAACGTTTGGGAACATGCATATAAAATAAAAGGGCACGACAGACTTCCAGAAGATGGCGATTTTTACGCTCAGCTACTCCGTTTTGTTGCGGAGTATAAGTACAAGAGGATTGATGAATGATGCCTTTGGCATGAAAATAAGTCTCAAAAGGGTCCGAGAAATATTCTTTGGCATTGTCAGAACGTAAAACTTTAATGGAACACCCAAATTGAGTTTTGATTTCTTTGCGAAATATTTGAAAAATAGAAAACAACTCAGAACGATTTTTCATTAAAAACAACCAAGTCATCCGAGAATGATCATCCACAAAAGTTACAAAAGAACGAAATCCATTAATAGAAATATGTTTTATTGGTCCCCATACATCTGAATGAACTAATTGGAAAGGACTAGCCACATGATTATTAGCTTTTGGCTTAAAAGATACACGACAATGCTTACTAAGCTGACATGTTTCATAAGACAGAGACTTAACATGACTAAGACCGGGAACTTGACACTGCAGAACTAATAGTGAGGGATGGCTGAGACGACAGTGCCACTGGAAAGAAGACAAAGATGATTGAAGAGTCATGGAGATGGTATAAGATCGAAGTAATACAAGCCACCTACTTCATGTCCTATACCAATCCTCTTCTTCGTCTTGAGATCTTGAAAAAGACATCATGTGGGATAAAATGTTACAGAACAGTTAAGAGATTTAGTAATTTTGCTAATGGACAACAAATTAAAAGGGAATTGAGGAACATATAACACAGAGGAAAGGGACATAGAAGGGGTAAGAGGAACAGTTCCCAAACCCAAGACTTTAGTTGATGATCCATTAGCAAGAGTAACACTTTGAGAGGAAGGAACAGACTGAAAATCAGATAGGAGATGAGAACTACCAGTCATGTGATCGGATGCGCCAGAGTCAAGAATCCAGGGACTCTGAATAGAGGACAAAAAACATGCAGGGGCACTACCTGATTGAGCCAAGGACCCCATGGAAGATGAGGTGGAAGTCCGTTGTTGAGATAGAAATTGAGCATACTCATCACGGGGAATCGTGACTATAGCAGTCTCAACAGCCACATGTGGAGCAGTGGATGTGGCAGAGAGAGAAGAATCCCCATCACTAGCAGTCACTTGATGTGCACAGGAAGAAGATGGCGGTTTCCCGTGAAGATCCCAACAGTAATTGACCGTGTGATTAGTAAGACCGCAGTGAGTGCAAATTTTGGAGTCTCTGCCTTTGCCTTGACCACGACCACGGCCACGGCCACGGCCGAAATGACCACCACCACCACCTCCACGAGAAGACTGAAAGCCACCCTGGTTCACAACTAAGGCAGAACGTTCACTGTTAGAAGGAGTGGTGACACCACTGGAAGTATTGCCTGAAGAGCCACTAGATAAAGTGGCACGCTGGAGTCTAGATAACATATCAGGTAGAGAGGGAAGTGTAGAGCTACCCAAAATCTGTGCATGAACAGGTTCATACTCTTGTGACAATCTTGTGAGAACCCGAACAACATTAAAATCCTCACGTTGCTGCTGCATACTTTTCACATCAGAGGTGATGGGTTGATGCATATTTATTTCTTCACACAGTCCCATTGCTCGTGAGAGGTATTCTTCTAAACTGTGAGTCCCTTGCTGGAGATCAAAAAATTGTCTACACACCTCATAAACTCTGGTTATATTACCAGCACCAGAATATAACTGTTAGAGTCGGGTCCATATCTCCTTGGCAGTGTCCAGATATAACAGGTTGGAGCTAATATGAGGTTCAATACAATTCAGCATTAAGGAGATGATCTGAGCATCCCTTTGTTCCCATGAACTAAAATTAGCATCACTGCTTTTGGGTTTATCTTGAACCAAATGATCGCCAAAGCCTTTGGCTTTCAGGAAAATGGCCACTGACTTGGCCCATAAGATGTAATTTTTTCCATTAAGCTTGACTGAAGTCATGGGAGGATTAAAGGATGCAGGAGATAGGAGATCTGAACTGGAAGCCATGGAGAAGATTAAAAAAAATGAACCTGGGAAAAATGCCGAATCGGAATTGGGTTGGATCTGGGCCGGATCTGGAATCGGGTTGGATTTGGGCCGGATCTGGAACCGGGTGGACCTGGGTCGGATCTGGAACCGGATCGGATCTGGGTAGCTGGATCGGATCTGGGTAACTGGATTGGATCAAAACAAGTCTCTACTATCCCGGTTTTAGTAAACCAGGATTGGAATAGTGTAGCTGCGCAACCAAACAGGGCTGTTCTCCTTCACAACCCACTAACAGACTCTGGCGAGCACACAGCGGCGACACCACACAACCTCCGCAACTTCCGACCAAGAAAAAAAAAGACGAATCGATGAAGCTTCACCTTTGCCAACAATGACGGTGGGTGTCGGCGAGCTTGTTGACGATCGACGCGGCAACAACACAAGCGGCCAAGGGGCTTCAGATCTGATGGCGACGAAGGAGGCTGCAGATTTGACGACGACAACGATGGGCTTCAGATCTGACGGCGACTAAGGACGATGGCGATTATAGGTGATGTTCTCAACCTACCGGCAACACGAACTTCCGACAAAGACACTGACGATATACTCACGATTCCAGTCGCTCTCATACAAGGGCAACACACTTATTGTTTCCCACACCCATGAATTTATACCATTCTGATACCATGTTTAGATTCATGAGAGATAGGGAGAGAAAGAGAGAGAGATTGAGAGAAAAAATGTATCCTCCGTATTGTATATCTGCATCCCTCTAAATAAGGCTTATATAAGAAAAGGGTTAGAGACCCTAATTACATAATTACACAATAACCCTAACTACTATGGGTAATTACATATGATGACCCAACACTATAAAGAATATACATTCTAACAGGTGACAACGTTTTCATTAACAAAGGAGGTACAGGGTCATGGGAATGATCTATTGAAGTATGTCCACAGGTTTCATGATAGAGCGATGGAATGTTTCGAGACACATAAAGAAGATGCTCTGGCCAAAATATGCATACAGGGGATGCAGGGGCTTTACCGGATCCATCTCATCAATTTGAAGTTGACCACCTTCGCAAAATTGATAGAGGCGTCTTGTAACTTGGCAGGTAACCTGGCCGTTGGTGCTTAGGCTTTCGTCCAGGAGGATAATTGAGGCAAACGCAGACCCCTAGTTTCAGCTGCCGATACACCACCTAACAAGAAGAATGCCTGCGTACCATGGGGAAAGAACCTAGAAGAAGTACCACTACCCTTCCCATGCTCCATGGAAGAGGTTGAGGCTATCCTTAGAAAATGGATCCAACATGGCGATATTAGGCTGCCTGAGATAGCAAAAGAGCCGACTCCGGAAGAAATGGTTCATCCTCAGTTCTGCATGTACCACCGACATACCTGCTATCCCACTTCCGATTGCTGGGCTTTGTGGAACACCTTCCACAGACGAATTGCTAGCGGAGATCTCCTTCTTCCCCCAAGGGACGTCAGAGAGGAGTCATTCCCCTTGCATGAGGGAGGAGTAGCCATGATGGCAACAAGCGGGCCGGATAAGGAAGGGGAATGCGGAGATGAGGAAGCTTAGGTAGCACTTGTTGAGGATGATCACTTGTGCGCTTTTCGCTTGCTAGAAGCAGCGCCTGTTAAAAGAATTTTTCAGAAGATGGACTTTTCGCCCTTCGCCCAGAGAGAAATCGCCAAGTTCTTCTGGCTCGCCGCGAGAGATGGTCTTAAGGAGGTGGCGTCGGTTGCCCTGCTTTCTATGTCACTAGAGCCGCATGGAGTAACAATAGTTTTTATTGAAGAAGACAAGTGTATCCCCACTCCCCACTCCCCACTCCCCACAATCGACCATTGTATGTTATGGCTTTGCTTGATGGAATAGAGCTCAAGTGAGCCTTCTTGGACAACGGTTTGTCTCTTAACATAATGCCATTGGAGATCTTCAGACGAAGCGGTTCGCCAAGTGAGAAACTGGTCTGTAAACCAACCGAGATCGCAGGTTTTGGCAGCGACATACGAAGGATGGAGGGGTATGTAATCGCCGAGTTAGCCATTGGAAAGTTTAAAGGTCCGACTAAGTTCCATATTATCGATTTAGACACTTCATATCATCTGCTCATTGGCCGAAATTGGATGCCTAAGTTCGGAATAGTATCATCACCAATGCATGAAGGGATTTTGGAACGGAAAGCAGCTCACGGTCAAGTGTTCCGGGTGCCCCTTTCCCAGAAGAGAATCTCACATGGTGGAAGCCAAGTTCTTTGATGATTTCAACGACTTAGAAGAGCCCCAACAGCTTAAGGCCATCCCTTTGCTGAAGTGGGAGGAGTTTGATACAGGTCTGCCCAAGAATGCTCAAGATGGTGGAGTCGGTAAGAAGAAGTTGGT
Source organism: Cornus florida (assembly GCF_030987335.1). NCBI lineage: Eukaryota > Viridiplantae > Streptophyta > Magnoliopsida > Cornales > Cornaceae > Cornus > Cornus florida. Next base: position 31,915,297 of record NW_026775572.1, read on the forward strand.
AACTTGCAAGAGGATGCGGTTAGCAGATGGTAGATTCGTCTACCACTTATGATGGTGTTGGGGGGCATGGCCTCAAGTGAAACCGCGCCTCCGAGTTAAGTCATGTCGATCGCAGTCTCTGAGCAGTGAGGAAAATTTTGAGCCAATACAACCCGAGCCCAGTCGCCCTGATCAGGAAGAGTTGGAAGTAGTGGACCTGTCCGCAGATGACCAACCTCGAATAACCTACATATCCAGAAAATTGAAGGAGGACGCAAGGGCAGCATTGATTGAACTACTTAGGGAGTTCATCGATGTCTTCGCCTAGACTTATGACGAAATGCTCGGATTGGATTCGCAGATTGTAGCACACCATCTGAATGTGCGACCAGGAGCACAGCCAGTGAAGCAAGCACAGGGAAATTTCCGCCCAGAACTTGAATTGCAAATCAAGGAGGATGTCCAATGGCTCTTGCGGGCGGGATTTATCAAACCAATTCAGCATCCCACATGGTTAGCTAACATCGTGCCAGTAAAGAAGAAGAACATGAAGATCAGAGTATGCGTTGATTTCAGAGATCTGAATAGAGCATGCCCTAAGGCCGATTTCCTACTGCCTATAATTGATAACTTGGTTGACTTTACTACAGGTTACGAGATGTTCTCATTTATGGATGGGTACAACGGATACAACCAGATTCGGATGGTGTAGAGCGATGCTGAGAAGACAGCCTTCTGCACGCCTATGGGAAACTTCCACTACACTGTAATGCCCTTCGGTTTAAAGAACGCGGGAACCACCTATCAGCGTGCTATGACAGCGATCTTTCATGACATGTTACACCGGAAAATAGAGGATTATGTGGATGATCTAGTCGTGAAATCGAGGGACAAGGGAGAGCACTTGGTGGATTTGAGAAGAGTCCTCGAACGGTGCCGAAAATACAAATTGCGAATGAACCCGCTGAAATGTGCATTCGGGGTCGAAGCTGGGCGGTTTCTAGGGTTTGTGGTACATAGACAGGGCATAGACATCAAGCAGAGTAAGGCCCGAGCCATCATGGACATGCCACCGCCGCACTCTCTTAAAGAACTAAAGAGCCTCATGGGGTGAATCTCTTACCTTAGGCGTTTCATTCCCGCTTTGGCAGAAGTTACTTATGCTTTCGGATCTTTGATGAAAGGGAGAGTCAACTTCAAATGGAAGGAGGAGCACCAGCGTGCTTTTGACAGGGTCAAGGAATTGCTTTCCTCACTAGCCACCATGATAGCTCCTTAGTAGGGCGTCCCTCTGAAACTATATATCACCTCGACCTCCCTCTCCATTGGAGCATTATTGGCTCAGGAGAAGGAGGGTCGCGAGCGCCCCGTGTATTACATTAGCAGAGTTATTTAGGACGTAGAGGTGCGATACTCGCCGATTGAGCGTCATTGTCTATCGCTGGCTTTCACGGCAAAGAAATTGTGCCATTACATCCTTGTTCATACAATTCAACTAGTCACGAAGTCTGACCCGCTGAGATACTTGCTGTCGCGGCCCATAATTTCCAGACGAGTGGCGCGGTGGCTTCTGACGTTGGCAGAATTCGACATACAGTGTCTTACACCGCACGCCATTTTGAGTCAAGCCTTGGCAGATTTAATGGCCCAGTTCCCGGCAGGGGAATTCGAACCAATGCAAACAGATCTCCCCCATGAGGAGCTCGAATCAGTGTGTTGTGCAACGGAAGGGTCGGTCTGGACTCTATCATTTGAAGGATCCTCGACGACAAAGGGAGGCGGCGCAGGAGTGGTCTTGACACCTGGGGAAGGAGAGGCCAGGAACTTTTCATATAAGTTAGATTTCCATTATTCAAACAACACAGCAGAATATGAGGCCCTAGTTCTCGGGTCATTGGCAGCTCGAGGGGCAAAAGTTAAACGCTTGCATGTTTAAGGTGACTCAAAACTTGGTGGTAAAGCAATTGGATGGATCGTACGCTATCAAGGACCGGCCTTAGTAGCCTATCGAACCATCATTTAGAGGCTTATTGGTCATTTCGACGAGTTCCACATAGTCCATGCACCACGGGACACTAATCGCCATCCAAACGCCTTGGCGACTTTGGCCTCTAAAGTCAAAATCTCGGGAAAATCGCTGAATATTGAAATCCAGAAAAAGAATGAATCTTGCTTGCACAAGGAAGTTACAGAACAAAGGGAGGAAACGGATTGGCGAAATGAATATAAAGAGTAGTTGAAGGGCGGAAAAGGAGGTATCCCGATGGCTGTGCTAAAGGACTTCACGCTTTACTCGGATGTGCTCTACTTCAGGGCCCTAGGGGGAACTTTGGCAAGATGCGTTGGGCCGAAAGATGCAGAGCATAGGCTTCGCGAAGTCCATGAGCGCACATGTGGGGACAACGCGATAAGCCTGTACCGAAGGCTGCAACGACAAGGGTTCTATTGGCCGCTCATGGCAAGGGATGCGAGCGTTATCCAGAGGGCGTGCCTTGAGTGCCAAGAATTGATCGAAAGGTTTGAATGTGCTGCTTTTGACAATAAGGATTGGAGGAAGAAGTATAAGGATTACCTCGAGCACGAGGTACTCCTACAAGATCGTGAGAAGGCTGTCTTGTTAAAAAAGAGGGCAGTTCATTTCTTTATGAGGAGGGGGGAGCTTGTAAGGTGGGGTTTTGATGGTAGACCCAAGCGTTATATGAGTATTTCGGAAGCACAAGAGACACTGAAACAGGTACATGAAGATGAGCACTAAGGTTGGCAAAGGTTGTACAATCGCCTTGTCATGCTCGGTTACTACTCGCCTAAAATGCAAGCAGACAGCAAGGAGCAAGTTCGAAGATGCCGGGAATGCCAAATCCATAACCACGCCATCCATGCACCATCAGTTGAATTACACTCCCTTAACTCCTCGTGGCCTTTTCATACTTGGGTCATGGATTTAATAGTGCCAATCTCCCCGAAATCAAGGAAAAAGAAATGGATATTGGTGGCAACGGAAACGTTTACCAAATGGGTCGAGGCTGTAGCCCTCTCAACGGCAATGGGACAACTGGTGGCCAACTTCATTAAGAAAACATAATATGCCATTTCGGTGTACCCCGAGTCATCTTATCCGATAATGGAACTCCTTTCATCAACAATAGAGTTCACCGACTTCTTAGTAGATACCAAGTGACTCACCGCAAATCAACACCTTACTATCCAAAAGGCAACGGGAAAACGGAGGCCACCAATAAGACTCTCCTCCGAATATTGAGTAGAACTCTGAAAGAAGAACACACCAAGTGGGCTGAATAGTTACCTTTAGCACTCTGGGCCTACTGGACCTCCGTTAGGGGCGCCACCGGTGCCACGCCATTCTCGTTGGTATATGGAATAGAGGCAGTGCTTCCAGTGGAGATAGTTATCCCGTCGGGAAGTTTAACCGAAAGGAGCCAACCAACGCTTAATCCTCGGATTTGGGAGATTGAGGGATTAAAGGAATGACAGGAGCAAGCAAGAAGCAGACTTGTAGTTTATCAACAAAGGGTCACTCGGGCTTACAATGCCACTGTCAGGCCTTGTACATTTCAGGAAGGCGACCTGGTACTGAAAGCAGCAACCCACATTATGAGAAACCTCTCAGCACCAAAATTTACTAGAAAGTGGGAGGGACCCTTTGAGGTCAGAGCTGCAAATGGCAGTGGCTATTACGAGATTGGAAAGGTGGGAAGTGCGACAACTATGGGGTTGTTCAACGCCAAGTGGTTGAAGAAATATTACGCCTAGGCCTGGTGAGCAACAAAGAATCTCGCACCCCTCCCCTCTTCCTCGAGGCACTGTACCTGCCCAGACACCTCGAGGCACTGTATTTTCGAAAGTGAGGTTTCCCTTTTGATAATGCCTTTTACCCTCTTTAGGCACTGTACCTGTCTAGCCACCTCGAGGCACTGATTTGTAAAAGCAATAGCTTTTCTTTTTGGCAACATCTCTTGTTTCCTCGAGGTACTAGGTCTGTCCAGACCCCTTGGGGCACTGAACTTTGTAAAAGCAATAACTTGTACTGGCATTTACTATTATCAATAAAGAGGGGCCCGAGGAATCGTATCTCTTAACACGACTTGGATAATTTAAAAAACGTTACCCGTTCATTGTTTATTTTACACATGAACATATTAGAATGCTGTTCTACTAATAGTGCATTAATAAAAGGCATGGAGAATTCAACAGAAAGTTTTCTTCATTCATAGGGAAAAGAGGGAATAACACAGACGAATACGCTAATTTCCCTCAAGAAAACTACGATAACAGAGGTTTATAATTATGAAATCATACATCAGAGTAAGTTGTCCAAATTCAACCTCATGGGACCAGCAAAGACAGCCTACGCGTAATCTCCTCTTCTCATGCAGTTACATACTGACGTCTCGAGTCTATTTGTCCCTGAAGCTCGGCTAAGTGGGCTTCCTCGGATTCTAGGATTCTCTTGTTATCCTCCACATGATCACGGAGATCCTTAATCTCGAGAACCATCATCTCACACGCCTCGTGAGATTTGACCCGCTTAACCGCGTCCTCGAGCCAACCCACATCACTCGAACCCCCTGAAGAGCGGCGAGGATGTGCCTAAGGGATTCGAGCTCCTTCTTGTCCAAGCGCCTTTTCTTAGCCTTGTGAAGGACCTTCACCAATTTGAGTAACGACTTGTAAACAAAATCTACAAAGAAGGTCGCGGTCCCACCAAGGTTCTCAAATGAGCCAGGATGTTTGATCTTGATCTCCTCGAGCACTCTTACCTCTTCTAGACTAAAGGGTAAGTCCACCCCACGAGACAATGGGTAAGGCCACATTTGGTACCTCTGCCCTATGAGGACTGACACCTTTCTCAGAGCATGGCTCAGGAAAGAGTACCCTGCCCAGCATCACCCGCAGCGGCCGCAAGAGAACCATCATCATCATGGTGATCACCTCCGCCCCTGCCCCTTCTCCTCGTTTCGACCACAGCCCTCGCACTGGTCACCTTCCTTGCCCTGAACGTCGCCCCACCTGGCCCATCTTCCTCGTTTCGACCATCGCCCTCGAGCTGGTTATCTCCCTTATCAAGCCCAACATTCTCATTTCCACTATCCTTGGCATGTTTAGCAATACGTTGACTATCACCCCTCAACGAGCTTCCCGCAGCAGAGGCAAAGTCCCTCAAAGAATGATTTGAAGACGAGCCCTCTACACTCAGCGAATCACTCTTCTCCGGAGGAAGAGCATCACGAGCCGTGTTCACTAATTTCTCAAAGTCATCAAGCGAAGTGAGAGCGATCTCTTGGAGAACTTTGACAGAAGTATCAGTACCACCGTCACTGTTTACATGGCTTTGCTCTATGTTTGTTGAGGTAATTGGAATATTATCGTCGCACGCCTGAACGTCAGTGGTTGAAGAAAAATAGGAGTTAATAACTAAGGCGGAAGTAGCAAGACAGAGGAAAAACAGCCTCTTGCCAAAAGGGAATGATGGTACCTTGGGTAGAGCGTGAAAAATTGGACTCACTTTCGACATTAGAGGCATTTGCGCCAATCGAGCCCATGACAGCCTCATTAACTTGACCTGTACTCGCATCTAGCCTACTAAGACCTCGCGCTAGAGGTATTAACTCCTTACCTATCCCATGCCGCGAGCGAAGAAGCGCGTGAAGTGGATCTGAAGGAATGTCCAATCCACCTTGATCAACAGAAGAAGCACGAGCGGGCACATTTCCCTCAATAGCGTTCTTGAGAGGCAAGGATTGGGATCTTGTGCCAGAAGCGGCCCCAGCACGAGTTACTACGTGAGGGACCCCTAGAGATGCCTCAGAGCCTTCAGGGACTATGAAGTCATGTGAAGGGACTTGAGAACGGAAACGGAGTTAGACCACTAGCAAAATAGGAAGAATTACAAGACACTAAAAGAAAGCAAAGTGAGAAGGGCCTAACCTTAGCTCGTTTTGATGGCATGGCCTTGGAGGCAGGAACAAAGGTACTCACATCCTGATCCATTTTGCGTTTGGTACGACGAGATTTAGAGGCCTGCAAAGCTATTATAGGTATGTTTGAGGGAAACACTAGAGGACGTAATCCAAAGGTTCCACATGGCTTCCCCCGAGCAACCACACCTTGCTTACCTGAACGAAAGGAAGTATCTCCCCTTAACAAGGGACGAACTGGAACGGGGACAGGGTCGCTTAGCACAAAGGATTTGAAGGAAGCCACGGTTTCTTTCCATTATGCCTTCGTCTCCATACCCTAGCGACCCACCCTCGACTTGGCAGTATTCGGAGGACTGGACATTTGCCTTCGAGCTCTACACCATTGGAATCAAGAAAGCGAGAGAGCCCTATAGCAGAGGTGCTCTTACTTTCGCTAGTACTGTAATTATACAAGCGAGGGAAACCTTGGTGTAATACCCCTAATTTTAAAAGGATAGTCTTGGTATTTTAATTATTGTTTATTGCATTTTCTTTGGTTATTTGCTTATTTGCACTTTGATTATTCTTTAATTAAATTAATTGTTTTATTTATTTTATTTGCACTTTGATTTTTCTTTAATTAAATTAATTGTGTTATTTATTTTATTTAGTTGAAATTTTATTTAGTGAATTAATTGTGTTAATTGTTTAAATGGTTTATTTGTATTATGTATTGTATTTAAATGAATTAATTGATTTATTTGGGACAATTAGTTTTAATAATTATTAAAGTATAGTTAGGGTTTTGTATGTCGGGGAAATCACGTAATGGGTTTAGCCGATTTAGCAATAGATTTAATTATTGTTCCTTTCCTTCTCTGAGCGAGATTAGAATTAGGGTTATGTTTTCCTAAGCCTATAAATACATTATACGTCTGCTAGGTTAAAACAAAAACCCTATTCACGTATTGAGAGGCAGAGAGAAACAAAGAGAGAAACTTGAGAGAATAAAGGCGGAAGGAACAGATTGCTTCTGGATTGAACCAAGAGCAACGGAGGTGTTGAACGGCAGTCTAGTCAGAAACTCAGAGACGGTGGTTTAAGGTTTCAAAACTGAAACCGAAGGCAAGTTCCTATTCTAATTCCTTCCCTTAAACCTGTGTTCTGTGTATGCCTAGGTAGACTCCAGGATTTAAATTAATGTTAAAACATATCTTATATGCATGTTAGTTCAGACTGTAAACAGTTTTATTGAGTTGATTAACTGAATTGGATTTAATGAACAAATTGTTTCAGTTTGTGTTTAATTCTTGTTAGCAAAGCGTACTGGTTGTCAACGAGTTTCTGGATAATTTGAGACATTAACTAAACCCTATAAAGCTTAATAAAAACACTACAGAGGCTCTGAACATCGCTGGAGGCGAAGAAGATGAATGAAAATCGAGCTACGGCTCTTAAGGGAGAGAGAGCCGTTTCCCTAAAGGAGGGAGCCAGCTCCCTCAATGTCGGAGCCAGCTCCCTCAATGTCATAGCCAGCTTCCACATGGAGGGAGCCGGCTCCCAAGGGTGGGGAGCTGGCTCCCATGTGTTTGGAGCAGGCTCTCAACTTTTAAGAGCCTGCTCTCGCCCTGAAACGCGCTGAAATGGTTTTTTAGGGGCTGTTTGGGTTGTCTGAGGTTTTCTAAAGCTGTTTAAATTGTACTAAATGATGTAAATAACTGCTATGGACTTATAAAAATATTGGGAAGCATTATTACATTATTGTATTAGGGAATGGAGCAACATGAAGTTAAAGAAAAGCCTGCTTGTTGAATATGGTTTTGTTAATTTATTTGCTTACTGAAATTTAGCAAATCTCTTATATATAATTTAATGGTGTTTAGTCATATTTCAACCCTGTTATAAGTGTAGTAGATTATCTGCAATTAACTATGCTTGGATTGGATTAAATTGATATTTGATTTGTTGTAAACTGTCTCAATTTATGGACGGTTTGGAGGATTTAAATGCTTAGCTTTATTTTAGCAATTTAAAGGATTGGAACATGATTTTTAGATCTTATAATGAATGCCTAATATGGTCATACATGTATTAAACTTTATTTATGCATATCTTGAAGTATGGTCGATGAATACTTATTACTGTTTTATTAATTATACTATTTGGAGGATTGTATGCACTGGTATGGGACAGTAGCGTACTAGGGATGGATTAGTCTAAACACTAAGTCCTACCTATTCTGGATTGAGGTATGGATTAACTATAAATGTTAAGTCCTACTCATATTGGTATCAGGTCAATAAATAATTGAATGACATACTTTGGTTTCTGGATGGATTTTTATACATATGTCAGGCCACTGTATCAGATGGATGATATTTTATATTAGGCTTATACGGACTTTATATATTTATGATTATGGTGCCGTGATATGAGCTTGAGTTTCAGGATCATGGTTAGGGTGTGTATATCGCCTAGGATGGATAACTGGACATAGTTGCTGTTCCCTGGTAGGTCTAGGTACACATGACAACGTTATGTGCGATTTGTATGGTATCTCTACTCAGGCTGAGACAGATTTATTGGGCTAGTGAGCATCTTATAGTGTGTATTTATACATATATGGACTACTTTAGTTATTGTTGAGCTATTTAGGATGTATCTGTGTATCGGGTTTCTGTATGGATTGTAGTAGGATAGAATTTGCATGTAGGCCTGACCCATTCTCTTATTTTTCAGGTATTCGTCAGTTCCAGGGTTAGAGCTTGATTGTGCTGAGCAAATACAGTCACTCATTCCTCCGACTACGTAGGACTGCTTTCCATGTTTAGCTTTGGATTTTGTTTCGGTTTGGGATTTTGATAGGTGTCCACCGGATGGATTCCCGAATTGTTTAAGTAATGAAGGTTTTGGATTATTGGATTTTAATTATATTATTTTGAGGTTTTTAAATTTAGAATTCTTTCAGCTTTATTATTTTATTCTTATTTCATTTTTTGTATTCCGTGCTTATTTACATATTAATTGTTTGGTATCCCTTGGATCTATGCTTGGACTTGATCACCCGTGGCTCTAGAATCGAGGGGTATCACACTTGGTCCTACCCAAATTGTTGAGCCAGGTTGTAGGCCACACCTACCCCGGAACTAGGAGGGAGAAAGGCAGGAAGATAACCTGCAGATGACATTGTAAGGACGGCCGAGGCAGGATTTTTGTGTACGGCTTCACCGGTTAATGTTGCACCATTCTTTGGTATAGTCTGATCAATATGAGGACCTTAGATATACGGTTGAGCTACGAAGCAGCTCTCTCTGTCAATAAACTTGACAAACTTCTTTTTAGAAGAAAGCTTATGCCAACGAAATGACCTTTTCAGGTTGGAATCACTGGGCACGGCTGCAGGGCAAGGAGCATAGCCAAGGAAATGTTCGTAGAGAAACATTTGTAAAAATATGGTGTTCATAGGAGAAACCACACTCATACGACCAACGGATTGTTCCATGCGAGTGTGGGCCAAATCTAGCTCATGATAAAGAGTGCCCAAAAATAGGGCGGCAAGGGGGACACTCTTACCACGAAAGAGCCTAATTGCCAAAGGGACCAGATCGGGGTAGGGACCATCATCCGGAGGACTTTGAAAAAATGAAACGAGAGAGCCATGACAAGAGATAGCCAGCAAAGCGAAGAGGATCCCTGCACTTGGGACCGTTGAAGGAGGGATGCCCCTCGAGGTCGCGCGGAGGGAAATCTTGAAAGTAGTAACGCAGAATAGACACAAAGGTGCACTTGCTACCTGTCTCGGGAAAGTCTTCTCTAAGCCCGTTTGTCTGATACCGAGTGGCAATCTTCCTGGCTGCAGTAATGGCCCCTCGAAGCGTGGCAGCCCGTTCGACCTCGATCTCAGGAATGGTCCAATTGCTCGGGTCATACTTGCTAAATAAATTCAAACACATCAGCTGAACGACGTCCTCAAGAGTCGGGGTGAACTTGCCCCAGGAAGTAACGAAGGTATGTGTATCCTTGCTCCAACGAGATATGAGTAAGGCGAGGCCTCGACCATCTTGAGAAACAGTAAGTTGACGAGTATTGTAGATCGCATCAGTGATCCTCGAGGCCTTCAGGGCCTTGCAGAAGATGTCATTGGCTAAGATACCATTAGTCCAACTCTCCCAACCAACACAATGACCTATTTGTCCTATGAACGCATAAGTGCAATGAGGGAAGTCTCCTCGCTGGACCCTTAGTCTCATAATCGAGCCAGGAGGAATTTTTGCCCCCTCTCAAGCGTAGGGTTCTCCCTCGAAGAGGTACGAACCGTCTTGGACCTCGGAAACATTGCTTAGCCCTTCATTATTCACCCAGAAGGTGTCGCTCGAACCATAATAGGAGGCAACGCGCCATTCGGCCAAAGGAGGGACGCTGGGTACGTTCGGGCGAGCTGCTCGAGGCACGATTCAAGAGTTTGGAAAAGGTGTAGGAGGCCTCGAACAAAGGACGGTTGCCCAAAAGCTACAAGTAGCGGTTTGAACTCTCTATCTCTTTGAGATGTCTTAAGTGTGCTCAAAATTTCTGAAGAAAAAATGAGGCTAAGTCTCAACTTATAAAGGGCAAATAGTCGCGGGCCTGGCAAATGAAAAGACATGACGCGAGACCCGAAGCGTCGCAGCTTTACTGATTGATTTAAAATTAATGGCTTGACAAGACGATAATAATAAATGCATACCGCCTCTTAACAAGCTCGAGGGGCGTGGACGTACAAGCGCACGCTTTCCCATCACAAATAAATGACCTTTTATTTTCCACACCTAAAAGGACATGGCAATTTGCTCGAGCCCACATCCTGCGACCTCGAGCAGGGGGGCAAAATGTTGACGAGCTACGCCATGGCTATATGCCACGTATCATTGCTATAAAACATTACACTTGGTTGCTCCTGATTGGGCCACACCAGTATCTGCCTGGCACCCCCTGAAAGGGATTAAGTGATCTCGAGTCACTTATCCCCTCAAGCTTAGAGCCCGAAGCGAGGAAGGGGTCGCTACCCTTCCCTCCTCTATGAAGCTACCCCTCTCCAGTAGGACGGGTACCTTCTTACACACTGAATATGAAGCTCTCTACTGCAGAATAGAGTTTCAAATGAAAAGGAACAGCTCGCCTCGAGCTCGCTTGGTTGTGTAACCCCGGGTCGAGTAGGGATTGTAGTCCTAAGGAGCCTAGAAGGCAGACTCCCAAAGGACCTCTTTCCCCCATTTCTAACTTCAGGAATCTGAGGTATAGTGGACAGGCGTCTGGAATCCAAGGAGACGCCTCAAGAAGAGGCCAGCACGGGAGGGAGCGGATTTTCTATACCAAGGACCGAGCTCACAACAACACAGGATAAGTGGTGCATTAAATGTGCCATCTTTCCGATTTGACCTGCATTTAATATAGGAAGTGACCCCCTCCTCGAACCAATATAATAATCGCCTCGGGCCACTAAGCGGTGTCCCATCTGACAGAGGCGTGGGCGAGGAACCTGCGGGTAAAAGAAGGTTCGCCCTCATGACCGAAGGTTCTTGACCAGATGAACCATTATAAATAGCAGGTGGATTAGCCATTAAAGATAGAACCAACAGCCCTTGAGCTCGAGTTATTTGGGTATTTATTTCTGCCTTCCCTCTCTCAATCTAAAAGAAGAATCTCTCGTGTTGCTTGGATTCCCCCTTGGACTCTATCTTTAGCATTCTTGACCTACGTGGAATTGTCTCCTCATCTTTAAGAACTATCATCAACACTTGTCTTAGAAATCTTGAGAATGTCTCGTGTAGGTGCGTGGAAAAGAACTTGGTCCTCAATTGGGAAAAATGCCATTTTATGGTGACCTGTGGAATTGTGTTGGGTCATATCATCTCATCGGAAGGAATTGAAGTTGACAAATCCAAAATTGATGTCATTGCCAAATTACCAACTCCAAAAACGGTGAAAGACATCCGATCATTCCTAGGCCATGTCGGCTTTTATGGGAGATTCATTCAAAATTTTAGCCTTATTGCAAAGCCTTTATGCAATCTCCTAGCCAAGGATGTCCAATTTGAATGGAGTGCTAAATGTGAAGAAGCTTTTGTCAAACTCAAGAAGATGTTTACTACTGCACCAATCATGCAACCACCGGATTGGAGCTTGCCATTTGAGCTAATGTGTGATGCAAGCGATTATGCCATTGGGGCGGTACTTGGACAAAGAAAGGAAAAGAAGCCATGTGCAATTTACTATGCAAGTCGGACGCTTAATGATGCTCAAATGAACTACACCACCACTAAAAAAGAGCTCCTTGCTATAGTATATGCACTTGACAAATTCAGGTCTTATCTAATCGGATCTCCAATCATGATCTTCACTGACCATGCTGCACTCAAGTATCTTCTTGCAAAGAAAGATGTTAAGCCACGACTCTTGAGGTGGATCCTTCTACTCCGAGAATTCGACATTGCCATCAAAGATAAAAAGGGAGTAGAAAATGTGGTGGCGGACCATTTATCTCGTCTTATTTGTGATTTATCTTTAGAATCTAACCCTATTAAGGATTCATTTCCAAATGAGCATTATTTTTAGTGTCATCTTTACCTTGGTATACTGATATTGTTAATTATCTTGTTTCAGGTAAGATGCCTAAATCATGGAGTACACAAGATCGGAGGAAATTTGTGAATGAAGCTAAAAAGTTCTATTGGGATGAACCATGCCTTTATAAGTATGGTGCGGATCAAATCATCCGATGATGCATTTCGGATGAAGAAAAAGGAAGTGTGATGAACTTTTGTCACAATGAAGCATGTGGAGGCCACTTCTCTTCGAAGAAAACTGCAGCAAAAATTCTTCAATATGGACTTTATTGGCCATCATTGTTCAAAGATATACACAATTTTTGCAAAGCTTGTCCAAGATGTCAATTATAAAAGGAATCACAAGAAGAAACATGATGCCCTTGAATCCAACCTTAATCATTGAAATATTTGATTGTTGGGGCATCGACTTCATGGGACCATTCTCATCCTCGTACGGTAACTTGTACATTTTATTAGTTGTTGATTATGTTTCCAGGTGGGTGGAAGCACGATCTTGCAAGAACAATGATAACAAAACTATTGTGAAGTTCTTAAAAGATAATATTCTTGTAAGATTTGGCACCCCAAGGCAATTATAAGTGATGGTAGTTCACACTTTTGTAACCGTACTTTTGAGGCACTCATGCGAAAGTATGGAGTTACACATAAAGTGTCATGTTCTTACCACCCTCAAACCAATGGGCAAGCTGAATTGGCTCAATAGGGAGATGAAGCAAATTTTAGAAAAAACGGTAAATTTGTCCTATAGTTTAATGAAGGTAGAGAACTGAATGCTATAGTTTAATGAATGTAGAGAACTTCGTTAGAAATGTAATAGAATCCTGTAATATTGAAGTGAGAATGCTTATGTAATAAATTGCTTAAGGAAATATGTTTGTTCGTAATATGATATTTAGATGATTTCTGTTACTCCCGTGTTCTGATTTTTAGCTTTTCTATTATTTATGGAAATCATATATATTCTAGGAAAGCATCACAACCTATATATATATATATATATATATATATATATATATATATATATATATATATAATCAACACTTAGTCACTCACATGGATATATATATAAACACACACAATCTGGTTTGTGTTCGATTACATACGTGTACATGACAAGTTTGCTTCTAATTTGCATTTTAAATGTCTTTGTAAGGTGATTTTTTTCTGGTTTCAGAAATAGGAAGAATCAATATTGGCTCTACTGAATTTTCGAAAGATACACACACACACACACACACACACACAGCCTCTACTGAATTGAATCAGGTTGTCTTTGCCTTCTTTGAATTAGAATTGGTGAATTAAGTTTAAAGTTGGCACGAGTTGAATCAGATTGGACTTATTTCAATGAATTGGAGCTAGAAAATCTGCATTGGCCACAATTCGTAACATGGGCAAGCCATCACTGGGTTAACAAAAGCCCTAGAATTTAGCTTTGCAAACTTGCACTCACAGTACTGATCTACATCATTTGGCAAGAAAGGAAATTGGGATATTTCACAGTACTGACCCATTAGCCCTAATATAACCAGCCAAAAACCCTAACAATCTAAGCCAGGTGGCTGAAGATGTTCTCAAGCAAACTCAATTATAGAGGCAACAAAATATCCGTTGATAACTGCCGGAGTAGCAGTTAGCAATGGATATAGGCAATCCGGTGCGCTTGAGTAATAACCAGTGGGATATCACCCACAATATCTTAATCTGGAGGCTGTGGTGGTGGACGAGCATGAGATGGGTTAGGAGTCCACTCGTATGTGAGCTTGGCATAGGAATTCTTCCTTGATGATCTGAGAATGCCGGTGATGGAGTTAGTGACAAGGTTCAAAACTTTTTGTTGCGATGAAGGTATGTTCCTATACACCCTATTGTTCCTTTCTTGCCAAATGATGTAGAGGCAACAAAAAGTTTTGAAGCTTGTCACTAACTCCATCACCGGCGTTCTCAGATCATCGAGGAAGAATTCCTATACCAAGCTTGCATACGAGTGGACTCCTAACCCATCTTGTGCCCGTCCTCCACCACAGCCTCTAGATTAAGATACTGTGGGTGATATCCCACTGGTTATTACTCAAGCGCACCAGATTGCCCATATCCATTGCTAACTGCTACTCCGGTAGTCATCAATGGATATTTTGTTGCCTTTATAATTAAGTTTGCTTGAGAACATCTTTAGCCACATGGCTTAGATTGTTAGGGTTTTTGGCTGGTTATATTAGGGCTAATGGGTCAGTACTGTGAAACATCCCAATTTCTTTTCTTGCCAAATGATGTAGGTCAGTACTGTGAGTGCAAGTTTGCAAAGCTGAATTCTAGGGCTTTTGTTAACCCATTGATGGCTTGCCCAGGTTACGAATCGTGGCCAGTGCAGATTTTCTAGCCCCAATTCATTGAAATAAGTCCAATCTGATTCAACTCGTGCTGACTTTAAACTTAATTCACCAATTCTAATTCAAAGAAGGCAAAAACAACCTGATTCAATTTAGTAGAGGCAGTGTGTGTGTATATATATCTATCTTTTGAAAATTCAGTAGAGCCAGTATTGATTCTTCCTATTTCTGAAACTAGAAAAAAATCACCTTACAAAGACATTTAAAAAGCAAATTAGAAATAGACTTGTCATGTACACGTATGTAATCGAACACACACCAGATCTTGTACACATACGTAATCGAACACAAACTAGATTGTGTGTGTTTATATATATATATATATATATATATATATATATATATATCTATGTGAGTGACTAAGTGTTGACTAAGTGACTAAGTGTTGATTATATATATATATATATATATATATATATAGAGGTTGTGATGCTTTCCTAGAATATATATGATTTCCTTAAATAATAGAGAAGCTAAAAATCAGAACATGGGAGTATAAGAAATCATCCAAATATCATATTACGAACAAACATATTTCCTTAAGCAATTTACTACATAAGCATTCTCACTTCAATATTACAAGATTCTGTTACATTTCAAACAAAGTTCTCTACATTCATTAAACTATAGCATTCTGTTCTTTACCTTCATTAAACTATAACATTCATATCCTGGAGGTAACTTAAGAAAATTCATATCTCAAAGCTAGGCCGATTTGTCCCTAGGGGCATAACGGTGTTGGTAGGAATCCGAGAGGTAGGTTCTTGAGGTCTTGCTTTCGAGCTGCACTCCTGACTTAAATGGGGCGTGTAATGTCCCAGATTTTTTTTTTTTTTTGAATTTCTTGTTAATAATTCTCCGTGCCTCGCTTTGCATGCCACGCTGGGCCCGAGGGTTTTAGAAATTCATTTTAATTATTTTAAGTCAATTAGAAGTGACAATATCATTTGTAGAATTTTTTGGAAGTTGGGACGATTTTCAGGCTTGGGAACTTCTCCCGGTTTTCTCATGTCAAATGAGGGGTATTGTTGATATTTTACACACATATACATATACATAAATCGACACATTAAGGAGATATTTTGGGGACAAGGTTGTCCATAGTGAGATCATTGGAAGGCATGTTGGTAACTTTGCAAAGAGTTAGTAATCAACCAAAGGTTGACACTTGGCAAAGGGAGGATCATTCATTCATTTGGAAGACTTGACCAAGCCTTTCTTTTTCCCCATTTTCGGCCATTTGCTTTCTCTCTCTAACTCTTTTATTTCTCTCTCTATATCTATCTATATACCTATGTCTTCCATTGTTTCAAACTTCATTTTGAGGGGTTTAGAGTAGGATTTGTGAGAGGAGCAAGAATGAGAGAAGTTGATGAGCTTTGCAAGAGCTTCATTTTGGCACCACTATTGCTAAGGCTCGGAGGATTTCGAAAATGGGGGCTAGCTAAGGGCTTGTTTCGTTGCTCACATTTGAGGTAGGGGTTTTCTAAGCCTTCAAACTTTGCATTTGTTTGAGTATTCCTACTTAATTCACTTTAAAAACTCATTCATGAATTATAATTTGTGACAATGTAGATGGTTGTGTGATAAAGTGTTTTAAGCATGCTAAAGTGTTGTAAGCAAAGATGGTTATTTGCTAAGTGTGGAATATGTTATCCTTAAGTTGTATAAATGCTAAATTGTAAATGTGAGCAAGAGTATGAGATGTTGCAAATTATGTGATGAGCATGCTTGTAGTTAGTTTCATATAATATGACATGCTTGAAACTAGAATGTAGAGAATGCTTTTACTCATGTGAATCACCATGCTCGCTTATTTTTCCTTGGTAGCAAGAGAAATCACACTATATTTTCCAACATAAAACCACCTATGCCACCTAGTATCACTAGAACGACTATGATCATCACCAAACCATGACTAATTCAATAACTCATCATTGCCACCATTTGCGGTCGGAGCCGACTGCTTCGTCCAATCACCGGAGTCATAGATTCTGGTGAATTCCTCTGTTATTTTCCATTCATTTTCTTTGGGGGGTGGGTTAGGGATTTCTTTGCTAAGGTAGCACTGGTAAATAGATGAGAGCCTTTGAGGGGAATCGATCCTTTCTTGAGGTAGCGAAACTTTCAAGTCTTGCTCTTACGGGAGAGATCCAAAGCTCTGTGACCAGTAAAGGACATGTATTTAAAGTGGATAAGCCCAACACAACAATCGGGCAGGCTGCGTTGAAATCTTGTTTGGTTGGGAGATTCGATAGAGATGTGGGATGTATTCAAAGTATCGAGGAATGGGCGTCGAGATCTTGGAAGATTTCTAGCGGTGTGAGGGTTAGCTCTTTACCTGATGGCTTGATGTTGTTTAGGCTACCTTCGGAGATCGAGGTTAAAAGAGTGTTGAAGGATGGGAAGAAAAGATGGGGGAGGCAATTTTATACATCGAGCATTGGTGCTTCAGGTTGGGTTGCTCAGGGCTGTGGAAAAAGTGTAAGAAAAGTAGAATTCACATTCTAGGGTTACCATTGCATATTTGGTTTCAGATATTGTTCGAAGCTATTGGTGATCTTTGTGGAGGGTTCCGTGATGTTGAGGCCTATGAGTGGTGTGACACAAACAAAGTTGTTCTTATAGTCGCTGATGGTGGTCATATTCCGGAGTTTGTCATTGTCGAAAATGATTGGGTCGTCTTTAAGATCGCTCTGATGGAAGAGATTGCCCCATCCCTTGTGGTGAAGCCCGAATCTCTGATTAGGAGGGATGAAAGCTTATTGATTTCAAAGGAGGAGTGGATCCGTCGTAATTGCAGTTGCCGTGGCTCTAGTACGACGAAGAACGGTTACGCAGGTTCAAAGGGACATGGACAAGTGACTTACCACGCGCGAGAAGTGCGTGACAGAAGAAATTCGGTCAGGGCAAAACGAGGGGGACAACTGGGCAAGTCACGTGGGTGGAAGGAGAATGATTTTGTTCAAAAGAATGGGCCAGCTATGAGTGGGAGATGGTTGGATTACTTTAACCCACTCCAAAGGAATATTGGTCGCTCTCGGGAAGTGCGCTATGCAGACTTTTCAAATGGCAAAGAAATGCGTGAAGAGAGGGCGAAGGTTTGAGATACTGGATCTGAAGGAATTGGGCCAAGCTCTGTGGGTTGGTCTGTTCCTGGGCCAAGTGATGGGCAGTGACGGGCTGAGGTTTTGTTTAAAAGTGATGGGTTTAAACCCAAGGGCATGAATAGGCCTGGTTCTGGGCCAGGTGAGCAGCGAAGGAAAGTGCAGAAAGGTTGGGATGGGCCTAAGTATAAGAGTCAGGTTTGTGGACCGGTTTTGAGGCTTATGATCTGGACTAAGCCTCTCTAATAAGGAACGGACTGTCTCTTGGGGCCCAAATAACTGTTTAGTGGTAAGTTATGAAGCACGGACATGGACACAGGTACGACACGACATGACTCGGATTCAGCGACACGACAAATTTCAAAAAAACAGGATACGGACACGGCGGGGATACGGCTATAAAATAATATATATATATATAATTATATATTCAAAATCCACAATTCATCATCTAAGCATTTAAGAACCAAACAAATAACTTATCACCTAAAAGTCATAAGTTCAATAACCAAAATTCTACAATATATGCATCTTTCATCTTTAGCCAGTGATCACATAAGATTCATAAGAATAATAACTGAACAGTTTACTTATCAAAAAAACAAAAAAAACTGAACAGTGAGCCCAAAAAAGAAAAGGAACTCTATAATCCTCTTCATTGAGTTGGATCTTCTAGAAACTCATCGTCATTTCCATCTCCCTCATCGGTAAATATCATGGCCTCCAAGTCCGGTTCATCAAGTGAAAGATTTGCAATCTCAAGTATTCTACTACCTTCTAAGGAATCAAATGCATCTCTCCCAACATCCCACATCTTAGTTTCACCCACATTATATTGTGGAGTTCTCCTTGATAGAAGACGAAGATTGGAATGCACAAATACCAAATCTTCAGCTCTTTGTGGTGCTATCTTGTTCCTCTTCAAAGATTGGATGAAAGAATATGTTCTCCAATTCCTCTCACAACATGAGAAGGAACAAGGATGTCCAAGTACCTTCAAAGCCAAAGATTGGATTAGGGGTGTTGAAGCTTCATAAGAAACCCACCAAATTGCCGGCTCCATAAGTCCTCTATCCTTCAAGGAATCAACCGATCCAAACTCTCTAAAACCCGCCGAAAAACAAGCATACTCTTCTTTAACCTTCCTTCTCTCCACATCATTAGTAAAGTACCTTTGGAAGCATTTTTCTCTTAAACTTGAAATCTCTTGATCTCTATGTGGAGGAACACGATTGGGAGCCTTTTGAAGCCATTGTGTGCTGTAAAACCTAGAAGTGACAAAATGATAGCTAAAAGTTAATTTGAAAAATATTCAAATTAGAACCTAAAAAATGTATAAAATATTAAAAATTTCCTTGGATTCAAGGAATGTGCTAAGCAATGAAGGGGTGTGTTGCTCTTACTCCATCTAGCACTTAATATTTTGCGCACCACGAAAAAGAATGGAGACTCATGCTCTTGCTTTCTTTCATGATGATAAATAACGGCCTTCACTTTAGCTATCATGAGTCCCACATCTCATACACCAAGTGAAGACAAGGAACATCCGTATCGGCCCTCCTAAGCATATCATAGATTGGCTCAGTAAAGTTAATTATGTAATCAATATCTCGCCACCAATCATCACTTACTATTTTTGTCTTGACAGTTAAGGCCCTTTTAACATTATCTTCCCTATAAGATGCCCAAAAATCACTCATGACCATGTCTTGGAGACCACGTTTTATTTGTTTAAATCTTCTTAGCATCACAATCATTGAAGCAAAACGTGTCTCCGCAATAGAAAACATGGTTAATTTCGCATTTTCATGAAACATTGCCAATCTCATGGAATGATTCATTATAAAATTTTTAATAAACATACAATCATCGATAATAGTTGTAATCCAATGGCATTCTAGAAAAACAACTTCATTGGCATCGGTATTTTTAGCCGCACAAATATTTTTCAAAGCAAGGTTGAGGGTATGAACCACACAAGGAGTCCAAAATACTTTTGGAAATTGGACTTCAACAAGCAATCCCGCACTCCTACAAACAGGAGCATTATCGGTAATAACTTGGACCACATTATCGGGTCGAACCTCTTGAATGGTCTCCTTGATCAACTCGGAGATGAAAAATTTATCTTTGATTTCACCTTCACAATTTACCACTTTCAAGAACATAAGCCCATTTACACTCATAGCCATAAAATTGATGATTTGCTTCCTTTGTGGATCCGTCCATCCATCACAAACAATAGTAAAACCATTTTCCTTTCATGAATCTTTAATTAGAATCATCAACCTCTCTATGTTTGCTTTTTCATTTTGAAGAAGAGTAGTCCTCAACAAGTTGTAATAGGGAGGAATATAGCCACTAATACTATTATTAGAGACATAAGTGTAGGAGGCAACATAGTGTGGGTTCCTTGCAAGGTGAAAAGGCAAACCGGCCGAGTAAAACATTCTTGCAATTTCGCTATGCAATTCATCACGAGCTCCAAGATTAAATGCTTTTTCAATCGCCGAAATAGTTTTCCTCTTTCTTAGTTCAAAAGCATCACGCATAAATGGCCCACCTCTCGTGCTTACATTTGCACTTGATGAATATCCAGCTTTACTTGACTTTGTGGAAGGTGGCAAAGGAACCTGTTTTGGCATCTTTCTCTTAATTCTTATTTCAGCTTCATCAACTAACCTTTGCATTTTAGCTATATGATCATTAGTCACTTTTTTACATGCTTGAATGCCATGTCCCGAGATTTTTAGCAAATGCGCTTTTACCCTATAGTATGATCCCTTAAAATTCCCTTGACAATAATTGCATTAAAAATTAATATTTCCCCCTCCTCCCCTAACCTTATCAAACTTTTTAACGTATTTCTAGAGAGGGGTGTTATCATCTGGTTCAACCCCACTGCTAGAACTTTGCACATTCATTTTCCTAATAATAAATAGGTATATATAAATACAAAATTGCAAATAAAACAACAACAAATAACATGACCAATTTTAATAATTTCATCTCTGTTATAACTTATAACTAATGAACTGATGCATTCATTTTCAAATAACCACATATAATTTGACTAATATATTCCATGAAAGGGAATATGTTCCCTGATTTTATTATTCTTTAACTTATAGTATAACACATCTCATGAATCATCATGCTATATAACATTATAATCTGGGAGATGTCAACGTACTGAATAATAAGGGCCCTTTTTTTTTTTTTTCCCGGTAAATTGCTTATCTTTCACAAAGTCTTGTACATCCGTACATGTAACTTAAAAAAAAAAAAAAAAAAAAAAAATGTCTTGTTCATGTACGTATAGAGATCTAATTGAAGAAGAGGATAGAGGAAGTGAGAGAAAAGAAACCTACTTGGTGGAGTCGCTGTAGTAGACACCGGAGAGACGAAAAATCTGGTGGAGAGTTGCTGTCGCTAAGCTCGTAGTTGCATTCGAGGAGAGGAATCGCCTTCGGCAATCGGCGAAGGAATGGAGGATTTGGGAATTTTGGGTCTAGGGCATAGAACAGATATATATGCGTATTTAGAATTTTAGAGCCCAAATAAATTTTTTCTATGTATTTATTTTTTCAAAATTTTACTTTTAACTTCTAAAATTAGTAAATTACATTAGGTACCCATTTATCTTTAAAAAAATTCAAAATATTCCCCGTCGTGTCCCCCGCGTGTCCGAGCTGTGTCCACCCTGTGTTCAATAAAAAATAATTTCTGGACACTTCATAGAAGTGTCGGACACGTGTCCAAGCCTTAGACACGGGTGTCGGTGTCCGAAAAGTGTCCGACACTGGTACGGGACCCCTGGGAGGAGTGTCCGTGCTTTATAGGTGGTAAGTCTATCCGGGCCTAGACAGATGGAGAAGGATAGGCGTCCGGGGAGTTTGTTTACGGCCCAAGCCCAGGGACATGCATCGTGTCAGGATGATGGAGATGTTGACGGAAACACTAGACATGGTGGCTGCTGTTTGGGGAGAGAATCGGAGAACAGGTTCAAGCCTCTTACTGAGCCGGTACAATCAGAAGATGGTGATCAAAGTTTCTTTGGGTTTGGGTAGATCAAATTGAAAAGTAACAAAGTCAAGAATAGGCGAAGGACCAGGAGAGAGAAATAGAAATGGGTGCGCCAAAATGACGTTCCTATTAAACCGGGTACGTCTGGATCAAACTATTCTCGGAGCTCTCTCTCTGCTCCTTTTTCTGCTACCCCTTGTTGGGTGTTGAGGAGTGGTTATGGGGAGATTTGTGATGGGTTGTCAGAGAGGATTGGGGTGTTATCACCTGTGTTCGAAAGGGAAATAGAGGGTGTGTTGTCCGCTGAACTAGAGGATGTGGTGGAGATTGCGGCACATTCTTTAGATAAGGATGAGATTGTAGTTGCTGTGGAGTCGAAGATGGGGTCACGGTTTGCGTGGGAAGAAACACGAGGTTTCGGTTGAGTAACGAGGCTGCTTCAGTTTTGGTGAAGGAATTGAGGGTCTACAAAGGTTTGAAGGGTTGAATCGTCTTCTAGACTTTAGTTCAGACACTGGTGCAGGTGAGGGGGAATTCTGCACACCTTTGAATTGCAATGGATCGAATGTTCCTGAGTTTAATGTTGGTGATATGATGGTGGGCGATGCTGTAGTGGACAGTTTGGGGTTGGTGCCATGGGAAGAGACCCAAAATTCAGAAATGATACAACCTTTATGCGTTCTTTTACTGGATGAGGCTTGGAGGGATCTCCATTAGGTAGGCATGGATGATAGAGGGGTGGAGTGGGTTAAGGAAAATATTGATGTTGCGAGCAGTATGCTGGGGGTTTCTCTTGAGCCAAACAAAGAGCAGGCAAGGCTGGTGCTACATTCTATCGCCGAAGGAAAGAGTGTGGATGATGATGAGGGAAGGGATATGACAGCTAGGACTATGATGAGGCAGTCTCCGTGGAGGGGGGGAAGGGAGTTGCGTGGTCTTATTTGTGAGGTCAATTATCATAGGAAGAATGGGGTGGAGAGGGAAATGAGTAGTGAGAGAGGGGTAGAGGTAGAAGGAAAGGGGAGTGTGCAGCCACTGTTTTTTAATGAACTGCCGCATTTTATCATGGAACATCCGAGGCCTTAATGACCCGGACAAGAGGAAAATGGTGAATATGGCTTTGAGACAGTGGGGTGTTCATGTGGTGTGTCTTTAGGAAACAAATATGGCTGCTATTTCAGACAGGGTGGTGAGGAGTTCATGGGGTGGGAAATTTGTTGATTGGGAGGCTTTGGATGTTGTTGGGACGTTTGGGGGTATTTTGGTGATGTGGGATAAAAGGTGGGTGTCGAAAGCGGATGTGTGGAGAGGGACTTATTCCATTTCATGGGCCTGGAGGAGGATGGATTCCGGTGGATGTTTTCGGGACTGTACAGTCCCATTAATGATGGGGATAGGCACCTTCTTTGGGAGGAACTGTGGTCTGTGAAGGATCAGTGGGGTCTGCCGTGGTGTGTAGGAGGGGATTTCAATGTTGTCCGTTCCCTTATGGAGAGATCGATAGGGGGAAGGTGGACTTCGACCATGACACAGTTTTCGGAGTTCATTGATGGTCATTAGCTTTATGATTTATCCTTGGACGGAGCGTCTTTTACTTGGGTTAGTGGTAGAGAGTCCCCTACGTTTTCTCGGTTGGATAGATTTCTTATTCCGGGTGATTGGGAGGAGAAGTTCCCGGATGTGGCCTAAGCAGCTTTGGCCAGATTGATTTATGACCATATCCCTCTAGTGTTAGACTATGGTGGACTGGGGTCAAGGATCACTCCTTTTCGTTTTGAGAACATGTGGCGTAAAGCGGATGACTTTCACGGTTGTGTGAGATCCTGGTGGGAGGGGGTAAAGGTGACTAGGAACCCGAGTTTCATCCTGGCGGGTAAGAGCATCTCCAATGCTCTTTCATTTTGGGCTCTCAAACTCATAATTTGAGAGATGGGTAAAAAAGGGTTCTCCAATAGCCTTTCATTTGGCCTCTCAAATTTGAAAATCTCAAATTTTCTCTCAAATGTAAGAGCTGCCAAATTTTTTTGGCAAGTCTGTTTAATAGCCCTATGACGCTGTTTCTTCCTCTCATCTGCAACGACCTTTTCCCTCTCATGTGCAACGTCTTCCTATCTCCCTCAATTCTCTATCCCTCAATATCGCTATCTCTGTTTTCTCTCTCTCCCTCTCATCTGCAACGACCGGTTGTGGCTTCTGCCATTGTCGGATTTTGAACTTCGGCGGCGGATTCTACGATCTGGTCCCACTGGAGGACTCCAAGGTGCTGCTCAGCCGTGGTTCTTGGTGGTTCGATCGTGGTTCTGGGTGGTCCGATCGTGGCTCCCTCCGCCGTTGCCGTAGTTTTGGGTTGTGGCATGAGCTCCGGTGAAGAGGGCGGCGGCAATGATGATCAAAAATCGACCGGAGATTGGATGAATATGATGAAATAGCAACGCCGATATGGGTTGTGATATAGGTAATAGGTTGTGAACTTTGGATTTTTGCAGACAGATAGATAAACTGAAATATATGGGTTTTGAACTTCTGATTCTTGTAGATTTTGTAGTTTGCAGTTACAGAGAGAGAGAAAGAGGGCAAGTTCTCAGTGTTGAGAACGAGATGGAGGCGATTGGGGAGGCTGAAATGATTTGCCCTAAAAAAATATATATTTTTAATAATTATATAATCAAATATATATAATATACATACATACATACATATATATATATATATATAATATAATATAATATAAATTCCCGAAAAAGAAAAAAAAAATTATATAAAAAAATTAATTCACAAATAGTGGTAAAAAAATTATAAAAAATTTGTTTTTTTTTTTTTGGTCCTTTTTTGACTAGATATTTTAGATTTTTGCTTCTTTTTAATTAGGTTTAATTTTAGTTTCCTTTTAATGTCTCCAACTTGACTTGGAATATGCCTAATATTAATATTACTGATGCAAATATGAATGGTGGGAATGGTAGTTGAAAAAGAATGGTGGTTGTGTCAAAAAATAGCATTTTGCATGAAATGCACCATTGGAGCAGAATTGCTAAAATGTAGCATTTTGACACTGTAGCACCTGTCAAAATATAGATTTGGCATCCAAATTTAGCTTTTAGCATTGGAGATGCTCTAAACATAAGGCGTTGAAGATTGAACTCAAAGAGATGGAATAAGGAGGTGTTTGGGATTCTGGAATGGAGGAAGGGCAGGGTTTTTGCAGAGATTGCGGAGATTGAATGTCGGGAAGGTTCAAGCGGCATTGATGAGGTTCAGAGAGGTAGGAGGGCTGCGTGTCAGGCCGAGATTGCAGATATTGCTCTGTCAAAGGAGATTTCTTAGAGACAGAAATCTAGGGCTTTTGGCTTAAGGAGGGAGACAGGAATTCTAAGTTCTTTTATTGTCTTGCCAATGCCCATAGGAGGGGCAACCACATTAGGAGGCTTACTGTTGATGGGGAGGTGCTTTTTAGAGAAGAGGATGTCTGTTGGGGTATTGCCGCTTTCTATCCGGGTTTGTTTACAGAACCCGTCTCTTGGAGACCTCGATTGGATGGGTTGCATTTTGATTCTATCACTGTTGTATGTAGAGATGGTTTGGAAATCCTATTTTCTGAAGAGGAAGTGTTGAAGGTGTTTTAGAGTTGTAATGGGGATAAATCCCCAGGTCCAGACGGTTTCACTATGCGGGTCCTTCAGAAGAGTTGGGATGTGTTCAGGGATGAGGTTATAGGTACGTTTCATTCTTTTCATTCGCAGGGACGGTTTAAGAAATCTTTGAATGCATCGTTTATTGCCTTTATTCTGAAGAATGGGGGAGCTTCAGATGTGAAGGATTTTAGACCTATTAGTTTGTTAGGATGCATCTACAAACTAATAGCTAAAGTTCTAGCCTTGCGATTGAGGGAGGTTCTTGATGATGTTATCTCAGAATCTCAGAATGCATTCACAGGAGGGCGTCCGATTCTGGATTCCGTGCTTATTGCTAGTGAATGTGTAGACACCAGGTTGAGAAGTGGTGTGCTAGGGGTTTTTTGTAAGTTAGATGTGGAGAAAGCCTATGATCATGTGAATTGGAAGTTTTTGTTATACATGATGGAGAGAATGGATTTTGGGGAGAAATGGAGGAGATGGATTGAGTTTTGCATTTCTTCAGCGAGATTCTCGGTCTTGGTTATTGGGTCATCGACAGGTTTCTTTGGCAGTTCTTGAGGTTTGCGCCAAGGGGATCCTATGTCCCAATTTTTTTTCATTATTGTTATGGAGGTGCTTAGTAGGCTGATGGGGAAGGTTGCGGAGTTGGGTTTTATCAGGGGCTTCAGGGTGGGCAGGGAGGAGGTTCATGACTTGAAAGTCTCGTACTTATTGTTTGCGGATGATACTTTGGTCTTTTGTGAGGCTGAGGTGTCCCAGTTGAGGTATTTGAGGTCTGTTTTGATTTGCTTTCAGGCAGTGTCGGGTTTGAAAGTTAATATGGGGAAGAGTGCCTTGATTCCAGTGGGGGAGGTTCTTAATATTGATGGGTTAGCTATGGTGCTTGGCTACGGAGTCAGTTCCTTTCCGATTTCTTATCTGGGTATGCCTTTTGGGATTTCCTTGAGGACAGTGGGTGCTTGGGATCCTATGGTTGAGAGGATGGAGATGAGACTTGCTGGATGGAAGAAGCAGTATCTTTCAAAAGGCTGGAAGGTCACCTTGTTGAAAAGTATGTTGTCGAGTATGCCTACGTATTTTCTCTCGCTTTTCCAGATTCCATCCTCAGTGGCTGAAACGATTGAGAGAATTTAGAGGAACTTCCTATGGGGAGGCTAGGGGGTGAGTTCAAGTATCATCTTATTCGATGGGATAAGATGTGTAGGCCCATTCAGGCCGGAGGCCTTGGGATTAGGAGGTTGGTGACTTTTAACTGGGCACTTCTTGGGAAGTGGTTGTGGAGGTTTGGTATTGAGCGTCATAGGCTATGGAGGAGAGTTCTTTTGGGACGCTATGGGGAGATGACTGGGGGGTGGTGCTCAGTATCGGTGACGCTTCTCGGAGGCGTTGGGGTTTGGAAGTCTATTCGGAATGGGTGGAACGATTTTTCCAAACATATCAGATTCAAAGCTCAGAATGGTAGGGATATTCGCTTTTGGGAGGACTATTGGTGTGGAGATCGTACCTTAGCTTGTGCTTTCCCCAGACTGTTTCGGATTGTGACAGATATACACTTCTCGGTCGCTGACTGCTATCTGCTTGATGACGGGAGGACGACTTGGGATGTTCATTTTCGGAGATCCGTTCAGGATTGGGAGATGGACGATGTTTGCGGTTTTTTTGGAGCTTTTGTACAAACAGGAGATTCGTGGTGAGGGCAGGGACTTTCTTGTTTGGATCCCTCCTTCTTGGGCACGTTTAGTGTGAGATCTTTCTTTGGCTGTCTTTCGGATTCAGCTGGGATTTTTCCGTGGAAAGCCGTGTGGTACTCCAAGGCGCCGCTCAAAGTGTCTTTCTTTACTTGGACGGCGGTGTGGGGTAAGATCTTGACCATTGATAATTTGAGGAAGATGAATCATATCATTGCTGACTGGTGTTACATATTTAAGCACAATGGAGAGTCGGTGGATCATCTTCTGTTGCACTGTCTAGTGGCTTTTGATTGCTGGAGTCTTCTTTTGGGTCTTTTTGGGGTAACTTGGGTCATGCCCAGATCTACGAGAAGATTGATGGAAGCTAGGAGAGGGGGCTGTGTGGGTTCACAGGCTAGAGGTTCTTGGAGGATGGCACCTTTGTGTCTTTGGTGGTATCTGTGGAGGAAGCGAAATAGAAGAGCATTTGAGGGTGAGGAATCTACTATTGGAACTCTTAAGTTTTCTATTATTAGCTCTTTAAGCTTTTGGGGTTCGGGTAGGTATTGTTGTGCCCCTGAGGCCATGATAGAATTCTTGGCTTCTTTGGGGGCTTAGTGTTTCTTGTTTGTTTTCTGTTTTTCCTTGTATTCCGGCAGCGTTCCCCTTTTGAACGCTTGTTATGAATTATCTTACTTATCAAAAAAAAAAAAAAAAAAAAGAATGCAGAGACTGCCATGTTTGTGATTAAATTCTAGAAATGCCGTGTTTGTGTTGATTTTGACAATACTATGCTATGAGCATGTTGTGGAAAATGTTATGGTTATCCCATTGTTGTTATTGTGATACGAATAAGGATAAATGATGAGATTGATGCCTATGCATGGCATAGGGGAAAATGGAAATGAGAAAAGGTTTTTTATAAAAATTTAACCGGATTTCGCGAGTCCGGTACTAATTTGACTTAGAGGGAGTGCATGCCGGTTTATGACGTGAAAAAGTTGATATTAGGCCCCAAATGGTTGCCGGATTTGGAATCAAGGATTGTTATCAATCTTGCCTCGGTAAAGTCGGTTGTGGTTTTCAAATGTGAGTTTAGGTCTGTAGAAACCAAGTCTAGGGCCGGAAGAGGCCAAGTTTTTGCTTTCTTAAAAAATATACATGAAAATTCAATTGTATCGTTCTTTTTTACGGTAAGCAAAATGATAGTTTTTATTAGGGGTGGCAAAATGGGTCATAATCCATCAACCCGCCTATATCTGCCCGCTTTTTAATGGTTTTGGATGAACCATATTTAAAATGGGTCAAAAACAGATTGGGTAATTTTTAACCACTTAATTTGAGGGTCAAGATGGGTTGAACATATTCAACCCATATTTTACCAATCACATAATAAATACACAACACACATCTATTCTATATTGCACTCAACTCATGTCTCTCTCTCTAAAATTCTCCCTCTAACGATCCTCTCTCTAAATTTGTTTCTCATCAATCCCCTCTCTAAGTTTATCTCTCTAGAAATTTCTTTTCTTTCCTTCACTTCTCTCTCTTTAAAACGAGTTGATAAATATTGCTGAGTATGAGATTGTTTTTTTTATTTGTTATTAAATAAAATTTTAAAACCTTCCGAAAAAAAATAATAAAAAAAAAATAGTAAAAAATAATAATTAATGGGTCCATGGGTCATAATGGGTTGACCATATACATTTTTGACCCGCCCATTTTTAATCTGTTTTGAACGGGTTGAATATAGATCTTAACCCATGTTTGGCCCACCCATTTTCAACCCAGCCCAAACCTGGCCAACCTGCCAATTTGCCACCCCTAGTTTTTAATATGATAATCAAACACACCATAAAAATTTTATTTTCCTTTATTTTGCTTCACTTTCACTATAATTTTTATCTAACCAAATAGACCCTAAAAGAACCCAGTAGTTTGGCTCACTTAAAAAAAAGAAATTCAATTAAAGATCGTAATATTAATTTTAAATTATGAACATATAAAGTAATAAATAAATGTTCAATGGGTGGTCTAAAAGTATAAATATTGTTTAATATGTGTCAGTTTGATACCATTTGTACAAAATTGGTTAATGTTAATGGTCAAAGATATATGCGTACCTCAAAGGAACATAATTAATGATACTCTATATTTATTATAGATAGCACCTCCAATTGAACCAATATTTCGTGTTATGATTTTGCATAATGAATGATGATAACACCAATTCTTTGAAATGTCAATTCTACCCTTGAAATAAGTGTGCAGATTTTTATTTTGAATAGTTAAGTATAGTAGTATATAAGTATGAACTAATTATAACTTAGAAGGCCATTGGCCCGAGCAGCCAAACAGGCGGCCCAAAAGATAGACCCATTAGCCCTAATATAACCAGCCAAAAACCCTAACAATTTAAGCCATATGGCTGAAGATGTTCTCAAGCAAACTCAAGCAACAAAATATACGTTGATAAGTGCCGGAGTAGCAGTTAGCAATGGATATGGGCAATCCGGTGCGCTTGAGTAATAACCAGTGGGATATCACCCACAATATCTTACTCTGGAGGCTGTGGTGGTTTACGTCACGAGATGGGTTAGGAGTCCACTCGTATGCGAGCTTGGCATAGGAATTCTTCCTTAATGATCTGAGAACGCCGGCGATGGAGTTAGTGACAAGCTGAAAAACTTTTTGTTGCGATGAAGGTATGTTCCTATACACCCTATTGTTCCTTTCTTGCCAAATGATGTAGATCAGAGCTAAATTCTAGGGCTTTTGTTAACCCAGTGATGGCTTGCCCAGGTTACGAATTGTGGCCAGTGTAGATTTTCTAGCCCCAATTTATTGAAATAAGTCCAATCTGATTCAACTTATGCCAACTTTAAACTTAATTCACCAATTCTAATTCAAAGGCGGCAAACACAACCTGATTCAATTCATTAGAGGCAGTGTGTGTGTGTATATATATATCTTTCGAAAAGTCAGTAGAGCCAGTATTGATTCTTCCTATTTTTTAAACCAGAAAAAAATCACCTTACAAAGACATTTAAAAAGCAAATTAGAAGTAGACTTGTCATGTACACGTATGTAATCATTCACACCAGATCATGCAAGGCCGGCCCTGCCCAAGGCGACCAAGGTGGTTGCCTTGGGCCTCAAATTTTATAGGGCCTCAAATTTTGAGGCCTATAAGAAATGGAAAAATAAAAAATAAAAAATAAGTTAGGGCAAGTTTCAGACGACACAATCTGCTTCGACACTCCGCAGGGCGCAGCCTCCGTTATCGCCTCAGGTGACAAGCTATGTTCATCATCTCTCTTTTCTCCTTTTGCGTGAATTGATCTTTTATATATGTTTCTTTCTTTCGTTTATCTCATCATTTGATTTGTTCTAACTTTGGTTCGTTTGATTCGAGCCTTTACCTTTGTTCCAATAGCGAAAAGTAGCTAGGGTTTTGTGTGTGTGTCAATATGTGTGTGATGGCTATCAAAAGCTGAATGAATATATTATGGTTCTCTTAGTATTTTAATAAATGTGTGCCTTTCTACATGTATCTTTCATGGCGATTGAGTCCATAATCTATGGCAGGTACTTTTTTTTTTCCTCTCCCTAAGTCCACTCCAATCTCACAACAGCATCAACCATACCCCTTTTCCTCAACATTTTTGCATTTTCACATTCAATCCCACAAAAATTAAGGATTCCTTCTAGTGGGTTGAGGTAATAATTAACTTTTTCGATCTCTAAATTATGCTCATACTTAAAAGTGCCAAATTAAGGGTTTTATTTTATACATACCACCATTATTGATGTTATTTGAAGTTGGCTCAGCTAGAATTTCAGTTAATAATACTGTCAAAGCACTTGCCATCAGAATGTACAAACACATGGAAATCAAGAGCAGGCTTTAACAAAACAAAAGTTAATGGTTTTTTCTATTAATTTGCACAGGTCTTCTGTAGCAATGATCAATCAATCACTGCGGGTAATTGGCTCCCAAAAAAACCACACACAAAGTGTAGTGTAGTTAATATAAAGAGTGAAAGACAAAACTATATATGATAGTGGTTGCCACATATAACCTAAAAGTCCCTTACTTCTTCAGTACTATAAGTTCAGCCTCCTATATATATATATATATATATATATATATATATATATATAGTCACCCCATCTCCACATATTTTTGTCATCTGTAATCATCAAATTTTAGTAGCTATATAAACAATGAATGTAAAATAAGCTGCAGTTTTCTGTTCTCCTCTTCATTTTTTATTTTGTGCCTGTGAAACTTTCACTCTCTTTAATTGATAAATTTATTGTTATTAGTTAGCTGTCTTATGCACACTGCACATGCGCACAATTATTTATTGATGGTGATAAAAATATATAGTTATTAGTTAGTTCTCTTAAGCACACTGCACAGACGCACAATTATTTATTGGTGGTGATAGATTTATACTTATTAGTTAGTTGTCTTATGCATACTGTACAGACCCACAATTATTTGTTGTTGGTGATAAATTTATAGTTATTAGTTATTTGTCTTAAGCACAATGCACAGGGGCACAATTATATTAGCTATTGAATTTGAAAACACCGTGTTAAAATTTCGCACTCTTATAATTCTTTTTTGTGCGTGTGAAACTCAATGGCCTCACATTTGAAAGTTCGACTAGGGCCTCTCAAAATATTTGGAATCTCAGGGCCGGCCCTGACATCATTTACACATACGTAATCAAACACAAACCAGATTGTGTGTGTTTATATATATCCATGTGATTGACTAAGTGTTGATTATATATATATATATATATATATATATATATATATATATATATATATATATATATATGATTTCCTTAAATAATAGAGAAGCTAAAAGTCCATTATATATAGTAATTAGAATTTCAAAGAGTAATCCAAAATCGCGTGAGACGTCTCTTCCTCTACTAGGCTTTGTATTTTGTTATATTGGACATAGTATTTTTTTTTGCAGTGTGTAGCTGTAAGTTTTTGCTTTTGCCCTGGGCAACAATTTATTTTAATGCTATTTGGATGAATACCAGCTGCGGAGTCATGGGAGAAACTGAACTTGTGATGTCATAAGAAAAAACAGCTTAATCAAGCACCTCACCTTATAGATTCTATTTGTCATACACAAACTATGGTTGGTCTACTTCTTTGTGAATAAATTGTTGCTTTAGTGGTAGCTATTGTGACCGTCTTCTGGCAAAATTAAGACATGGACCACGAATGTAATTCTGATTATTCATATATTGTTTTCATTAGGAAATAAAAAAAAAAAAAAATCAAAAACAAAAAGATTATGAATAAAGAGTAGTAACTAAAAGATGAACTTAACATTTAAAAAGCAACATTTACATTGAAATTTGTATGTAAATTTCTCTTTAAGGACAACTTATTTACTTGGAAGACTGAAGGTCACTAGTGTGTATCTTTTAATTACCTTCAGAAATATTTTAAGATTTAGAAACCATTAAGTTTTTTGGATCATTCCTAAAAAAAATTAATCCAACTCTCATTTAGTAGTAACGAAACTAACACCATATTCCTCTGTTATTTCCTCACATTCTTTCTTTACCATTTAACGGAGAGGATAAAAGTTATATGTAACAACCTATGTCTTGAGCAATTTATTACAAGCATTGGTAGTCATTCAACGAAGAGGGTAGAAACTACATGTAAGGTCTTAAGCAATTTATTACATAAGCATTCTCACTTCAATATTACAGGATTCTGTTACATTTCTAACAAGTTCTCTACATTCATTAAACTATAGCGTTCAGTTCTCTACCTTCATTAAACTATAGCGTTTCATTAAACTATAGCATTCAGTTCTCTACCTTCATTAAACTATAACATTCAGTTCTTTACCTTCATTAAACTATAGCTTCTGAATGTGTTTTTATTTATTTTTTTGGGTCAAAAGCTAAACTACATGATCAAGTCCTATAATTTAACAGGGACCATTGCAAGTTAACACGGCCTTTGAATGTGGTTATCAGGGTGATTAGCTTCTGTTGCTGTGATGACTTTAGGATACTTCATGGAATTACAAAATCCTGAGCCAACTTCATGATATGGGGTTTTGGTGTGTTAATTAATGGGTTTGTGTTAATTTTAGGATGCTGAAATAGAAGATGTAAAATAGGAAGATGAACACAGTATATACATGGTTCGGCACAAAGGCCTATATCCATGGATCAAGAGCTACTGAGGCTACATTTCTCTTATTGCTTGTATTTCTTGATGTGTCTACATTGTATTGATACACAATATATAGGAAATAAAGTTGTAGATAAAAGGAATAAATCAGGGAGTAAATGAAGGAAAAAGAAAGGAAAACAAATATAATATATATGTATAATATATATAATATATTATACATATATATAGAGAAAGAAGGGAAACAAAAGGAATAAATCAAGGAAATGGGCCGGTGCAACACTGGGAGATATCCAGGTGATCCATCTGAGAAATGAAAAAGATCCGGAACAAAGCCGGTAAATGGCCGGAAATAAGCCGGGAAACAGTCGGAACAAAGCCGAGAATTGCCGGAACAACGCCGGGAAATAGTCGGTCACCTTTTCGGAGCGTTGACTACCATCGGTGAAGGAGGAGCGCATGGGCGCGTGTAGCGGGAGTGAGATCTACTCGCAGGAGTGTGCGTTATGTGAACGCGTGAAGCGCAAGTCAAATTTACTTCGCAGGAAGAAATATATAAAAAGAAGAAAAAGGAGAGAATTGCATAAAGGCTTAAATGGTATGAATTACTCATTCATAGCTCTAGTATTTATAGATAAAATGAGCACATGCTCATATTACAAGAAAGGAAACTAAATCAAATCAAAATCAAATCATAACTTATTCTAAAGTATATTCTATGGCATATTCTATAGCATAGTCAAATCTCTGCTATTATGGTAAGTCATACCCTAAATCGTGGTATCATATATGCTAACACTCCCCCTCAAGTTGGTGTATGGATATCTGAAACGCCCAACTTGGACAATGCATTCTCAAACACAATCTTGCTGACGCCCTTTGTAAGAATGTCTGCAAGCTGTTGAGAGCTTGTGACAAATGGAGTGCAAATTTGACTAGAGATGATCTTCTCTCGAATGAAGTGACGGTCCACCTCTATATGCTTAGTTCTGTCATGCTGAATGGGATTTGCTGCTATGTTAATGGCAGACTTGTTGTCGCAGTAGAGTAAGAGTGGAAGCGACACTGGAAGGCATAAGTCTGTCATCAAGGTTTTCAGCCAAAGCAACTCACCTACCCCAAGGGCCATAGCCCTATACTCTGCCTCTGCACTAGATCGAGAGATAATATCTTGCTTCTTACTGCGCCAAGTTACCACCAATAGTGGTACAATAACCTGAAGTAGACCTCTTATCTGAAATTGATCCTGCATAATCAACATCTGTCTAAGCCTCAGCACGTAAGTGACCATGATTGGCAAACAAAATACCACGGCCTGGACACCCTTTTAAGTAGCGAAGGATCCGAATAGCTGCATTAAGGTGAGGGGCACGAGGAGAGTGCATGAATTGACTCACGACACTCACGGCATAAGCAATGTCAGGTCGAGTCATGGATAAATAGACGAGCTTCCCCACAAGTCGTTGATACTGACCAATATCTGACAACAACTCCCCCTCAGAATCAGCTAACCGATGATTCTGCTCAATCGAAGTATTAGCAGGACGAGCGCCAAGCTGACCAGAAACAGAAAGCAAGTCAAGAACATACTTGCGTTGAGAGATGAAAATGCCAGTCTTGGAGCGAGCCACCTCAATGCCCAAGAAGTATCGTAGGGGACCAAGATCCTTAATCTTAAACTGACGGCCAAGATAGCTCTTAACCTCATCAATTCTGGTAGTATCATCGCCAGTAAGAACAATATCATCGACATACACAATGAGAGCAACTGTCTTACTGCTTTAATGACGTAAAAACAAGGTATGATCAACTGCACCTTGACGGAAACCAAACTTGAGCATAGCAATGCCAAAACGATCAGACCAAGCTTGAGGAGACTGCTTGAAGCCATACAGAGAACGACGAAGACGACATACCATACCAGAATGAGCAGGAGAACGAAAGCCCGGAGGAGGAATCATGTACACCTCCTCCTGCAAATCACCATTGAGAAAGGCATTCTTGACATCTAACTGAAATAGAGGTCAAGATCGAATTGCAGCAACGGAAAATAATACATGGTTGGTATTCATCTTGGCAACAGGGGCAAAAGTCTCCTGATAATCTATGCCATAAGTCTGAGCATTACCTTTGACAACTAGTCGGGCCTTGTAACGAGCAACTGACCCATCTGGATTATGCTTAACTGTAAACACCCAACGACAACCCACAACTTTTTGTTCAATAGGAAGCGGAACCATGTCCCAAGTCTGATTTTTCTCTAGTGCTTGTACTTCTTCTGTCATAGCATCACGCCATTGAGGTTATGCTAGTGTATCTGCAACATTAGAAGGAGCAGGGACTGAGGCAACAGAAACAAGAAAACTCCGATAGGAGGGTGAAAGAGTATAATAAAAAGCAAAATTAGAAATAGGGTAAGTACAAGAACGGTTACCCTTTCGGAGAGCAATGGGGCGATCATCAAACGAAACAATAGTTTGAGAAGGCGGAGCTGGTGCCGAAGGAACAAGGCAGTCGATCGTGGGAGTAGAAGCTTGTACCTGTTGTCTCCGACTTTAAACCTGTGAAAAAGGAACAATTCCCCCTGCTGGAGGGGTATCACGAGGAGAATCATAGAAGAAGAAACAGGTAATGGTAGAGGAGTTGAAGATGGAAGAAGGTGATCATCCATTATATTCAATGGGAACCATTCACTCTGAGAACCAACTGAACCACTATAATATGGTGTATGCTCAAAGAAAGAAACATCCATGGATATAAACCGCTGACGACTGGGAGGATGGTAACACCTATAACCTTTTTGAGAGTGAGAATAGCCCAAAAACACACACTTCAAAGCCTTGGGGTCAAGCTTTGTACGAGTTTGCTCCAACTGCTGAACAAAGCACACACACCCGAAGACTCGCGGAGGAATAAAAAAAAGAGATGAACTGGGATGTAAGATTGAGAGTGGGGCTGCAAAGTTAAAAATCCTAGAAGGAGTCCTATTAATGATGTAAACAGCGGTACCCTGGTCAGATCGAAATTTTTTTAATGGTACGACCATATTGAGTCTGACCCATTGTCATAAAATTTTTAAAAATGGTGTATACCTCATTTTTGGTTTTCATAAGATAAACCCAAGTAACACGACTATGATCATCAATGAACAACACGAAATATCGAAATCCAAGACTAGAAGTAACTGGGCAAGGACCCCACATATCTGAATGAGCAAGATCAAAAGGTGTTAAAGCAGATTTATTACAACTAGCAGGATAATTGGAACGAACATATTTAGCCATATGATGTTTCACAGGATAAATCTGACACTGCTACGTTACAAAATAAGGAAGGAAATAAATGTTTCAAATAACCAAAAGAAATATGTCCTAAATGCATGTGCCAACACATAAGCTGGGCTTTATTAGATGAAACAATATTAGAAAATGAAGCTGAATGTGCTTGAGGTGATAAAGGAGCATCCAACAGGTATAAACTGTCCACTTCACGCCCATTGCCAATCATCCGTTTCGACACCAGATCCTGAAAAATACAATGAGAGGGAAAGAACGTTACACTACAATTTAATTGTTTGGTAATGCTACTAACAGAAATAAGATTTGTAGTCAACTTTGGAACATGAAGTGTATTTGACAAAGTTAATGAAGGAGTAACTGATATGTGACCCTTCCCAGCAATGGAAGATGGAGAGCCATCCACAAGGCGGACCTTGCGTTGGCCAGAGCAGATACTATAAGATTGGAAGAGTGAGGACATACCAGTCATATTGTCTGAAGCACCAGAATCAAAGATCCATGGTGTTGAAGATGTAGATACGCTATGCGTAGTCGCAATAGTACCTGAGTGGGCATAAGTGGAGGTTGGCTGAGATGATGCCTCCATTTAGTTGAAGAATTGCTTGAACTTGTCTAGATCAGCTTGAGTCAAGGTGACTGTGACAGAAGATGTAGAGGCAGGGTTGTCAGGAGTTGACAACGGGACTGGTTGTTTAACAAAATGTGCAGAGGATCGAGGTTGTTGTTTCTGTTGCAGTGGACGTCCATGTAGAACATAACAACGATATTTGATGTGACCAATTTTTCCACAATGGTTACACCGTTCGCGTTGTCGTCCCAAAGGAGGACCGGTGGTAGTGCTCTGAACTGACTGGGATGATGAAGTTCCTGAAAGGTTGGGAATCCAAACTGCTATAGCAGAACGATCAACAGAAGCAACACCTAATGGATGAGTCCGGCGGCTCTCATTTGACAACACATAGGAGTATGCATCCTCAAGAGTAGGGAATGAAGATAAGCCCAATAAATGAACACGAGCATACTCAAACTCGTCGTTCAACCCGGCAAGAAACTGAAACACTTGATTCTTCTCCACAATTCCTGCATATAAAAGTGCATCATCTGGATCCTTCCAAGAGTGAAAGGAATCATACTATGACATCTCCTCCAAAATAGCATGAAGCTTGGCGATGTAACCTGAAACTGCCAAGTCACACTGAGAAATCCTGGTGATATCTCGCCCCAACTGGAAAATTCGTGCATTATTCTGCCTCTGAGAATAAGTGCGTTGAACTGAATCTCAAATTTGCTTAGCAGTCTTCATAAACATATAGCCAACAGCTATATTTGGTTGCATTGAATTGACTAGCCAAGACATAACATAACGTTATCTGCAAACCACTGTGGATATGCATTCTCTGACTCAACTGGCTCTTTCTCAGAACCAGTAATATAGCCAATCTTGCCTTTGCCACCAATGAACATTTTGGCAGACTGTGCCCAAATCAAATAGTTGGAACCATCCAACTTCACTGTGGTGATTTGAAGTCCTGGATTTTCTGATGAGTTAGTGGGAAAAATGGCACCATCACCCACAATATTAATAGTCGATGACTCTGAATCTGTCATAATCTGTCACACGACAATAAAAAAACTCCAAAAACACCACAAATTCTGTTATTAAAACAAAGGGTCTCCTCAGACCATAAACAATAACAATGTCTCCTCGGACCATTCTTGAAAAATCCAAATACATGCCTTTTTTAAGGAGTGCTGCCCGCTTACATATAGCCAAACAGCCTCCTTCTTAATATCCTGAACCTCTTTGTAGACGATTTTTTTTTTACCCAAGCCATTTTAGGTGTTGGAAACCAACTATCCCAATTTACCCAACCCTAGAAGAGTGAAAAAGATATTGCAAAACTTAAAAATACCTGTTTTCAATCACAAAACAGCAGCACAGAAAAACATGTGTAGGCAACGTCACACGATGTCACAAACAACCTAAGGTAGCTGCCGCACAAGTAGCAAGGCTGCTGAAAGGTGTTGGCTCTGATACCAAGAAGAAATATATAAAAAGAAGAGAAATGAAAGAATTGCGTAAAGGCTTGAATGATATAAATTACTCATTCACAGCTCTAGTATTTATAGATAAAATGAGCACATGCTCATATTACAAGGAAACTAAATCAAATCACAACTTATTCTAAAGCATATTCTATGGCATATTCTATAGCATAGTCAAATCTCTGCTATTATGGTAAGTCATACCATAAATCGTGGTATCATATATGCTAACATATGCATAGTCAAATTTCTGCTATTATGGCAAGTCATACCATAAATCGTGGTATCATATATGCTAACAGAAAAAGATTCGGAACAAAGCCGGTAAATGGTCGGAACTAAGTCGGGAAATAGTCGGAACAAAGCCGAGAATTGCCGGAACAATGCCGGGAAATAGTCGGTCACCTCTTCGGAGCGTTGACTACCATCGGTGAAGGAGGAGCACGTATAATGGGAGTGAGATCTACTTGCAGGAGTGTGCGTCGTGTGGACGTGTGAAGCGCAAGTCAAATCTGCTTCGCAGGAGCGTCAACACGTGATGTCATTTGGAAGCGCGTGGTTGATCGAAAAAAGAAAACAAAGAGAGATCTGAACTAGAAACGGATCAAATTTTATTGGTTTTCTCCTTCACTGTTCTCTGCAATCAGTAAAGGAAAGAAAAAAAAAAAATGGTAGAGCTCCAAATGGAGCCACAGAGAAGACAACGCAAACTTTGGTGCAAATGATCTAGGATCGTTGCTTTGATACCATGTTAATTTTAGGATGCGGAAATATAAGATGTAATATAGGAAGATGAACACAGTATATACATCGTTCGGCACTAAGGCCTTCATCCATGGATCAAGAGACACTGAGGCTACAATTCTCTTATTGCTTGTATTTCTGGATGTGTTTACATTGTATTGATACACAATATATAGGAGATAAAGTTGCAGACAAAAAGAATAAATTAAGGAGTAAATCAAGGAAGACAAAAAGGGAAACGAATATAATATATATGTATAATATATTATACATATATATAAGGAAAGAAGGGAAACAAAAGGAATAAATCAAGAAGGAAAGAAAGGAAAACGAATATAATATATATGTATATATATATATATATATATATATATATATATATAGTTTGTGTACCAAACACTTAATTCCCATCCAAATATCACATATTTCACTCTGGATCAGTCCAACAAGTCCGCTAAAACCATGTGCATATGGTAGTTCATAGGCAGTGAGTTGAAACTAGGAAATTAATATGTGCATGTAAAAATATATACAAGAAAAGCATTCATATGATATTCAAAGAAACTTAAAATGATGATGTAAATAGAGGGATGGGATGATTTGGTAACATACCGACAGTGGCCGATTCGGATGTCCTATAACCTGAGGAATTGCTTTTGCTTAATTGTATTATGGTTTGGCCAATTCCATCTCCCAAGAACACAACACTTCTCTCTACCCACATGTACTTCTTCATTGTAAATTCCTCGCTTGATGTAAATGGTGTATGTGATTGAACTCGAATTGGGTATTGCAGAAACAAATCCTGAGATGGTGTTGTAGTTTCCACTCCCATCCATTAACACCACAATTGTGGTGTTATCACTTGAAACAAAAATTGGAATGGCAAGAAACCAAAAAAAACAAAGTAAACTCTTAGACATTTTGAAGATTGATAAAGCTTGATGAAAGTATGCGCCACCAGCAATAGAGTTTGATTGAGCAAATGGAGGATCAAGGAGGAGAGTGTTCGTCCTTTACTCCACTGATCTCTACATTCTACTTGTGCGTCACTCTGTGTGATATATTTTTTTCAATCAAACTCTAGGATCAAGGAGAAGAGTGTTTGTCTTTTGCTCTACTGATCTCTACAGCCTACATGTGCGTCACTGTGTTTTTCCTGATGTGTAAGTTTTAGGCTTTTAGCTATGATGGACAGTCAATTATAAGTTTTCAATGTATAAATACAAACTTTATTGCATTAGTTTTGGATGTTTTAATTTTCTGTATTCCATATCAAGGGCATGCTTGTGATTTTTATTTAGTTTTTTGTGCTTTTTAGTAGGATTGTGATGGAGATTCAATTATCAAGTGCATGCTTGTGATTTTTGTTTAGTTTTTTTGTGCTTTTTAGTTGGATTTTGATGGAGAATCAATCATAAGTGCACTTTTCAGAGTAAAACCAAGGAAATGAGGGTTATCCTTTTATGGTTATACTTCAATGCATCTTCCTCTGCCAAGACCCTTTACTATCTGATTGCCAGATGGCTTGGTGTGGTGATATTTCAAGAGCCGAATTGTGTTACAGCAATCAACCACTAAGTGCTTCGCTAAATATATTAGAACATCAAGTTATTGAATAAAGGTATTTTAGCTAACTTGTATATAACTACTCGCTAAGGCATTGTGTTCTAACATGTATATATCTACTTGCTAAGGCAAACTTGATAATTTCGCAGTCTTTTTGTATTTATTAGATTATACTAGAGAGTATTTATTCTCAAGTGTTTGCATAAATCTCTCAATAGGTTTATAGTTGAACACAAAACTTTTAATTGGTAAATTTCCATGTACACATATGTAATCGAATACAAACCAAATTGTGTGTGTTTATATATATATATATATATGTCCATGTGAGTGAGTGAGTGAGTGTTGATTAAATATATATATATATATATATATATATATATATATATATATATATATAGGTTGTGATGCTTTCCTAGAATATATATGATTTCCTTAAATAATAGAGAAGCTAAAAATCAGAACATAGGAGTAACAGTAATCACCCAAAAAAAAAAAAAAAAACATATCAAACATATCATACTTGCACATCATAAGAGTGCAAGACTCATAGCTAAAACTTACACATCATGAAAACATATCATACTTACCCAAAAAAAAAGACATATCAAACACATAGTGACACACATGTAGCGATCAGGACATAAGACAAACCTCCTCCTGCAAATTGTAGTATTTCTTGATCCTCCATTTGCTCAATTATCATGGAGCACTTAGTGGTTGATTGCTGCAACACAATTCGACTCTTGAAATATCACCACACCCAGCCATCTTGCAATCAGATAGTAAAGGGTCCTGGCAGAGGAAGCTGCATTGAAGTATAACCATAAAAGGATAACCCTCATTTTCTTGGTTTTACTCTGAAAAGGGCACTTATAATTGATTCTCCATCAAAATCCTACTAAAAAGCACAAAAAAACTAAATAAAAATCACAAGCATGCACTTGATAATTGAATCTCCATCACAATCCCTACTAAAAATCACAAAAAACTAAATAAAAATCACAAGCGTGCACTTGATATGGAATACAGAAAATTAATACACTGAAAACTAATGCAATAAAGTTTGTATTTATACATTGAAAACTTATAATTGACTGTCCATCATAGCTAAAAGCCTAAAACTTACACATCAGGAAAAACACAGTGACACACATGTAGGCTGTAGAGATCAGTAGAACAAAAGACAAACACTCTTCTCCTTGATCCTACAGTTTGATTGAAAAAAAAATATCACACAGAGAGTGATGCACAAGTAGACTGTAGAGATCAGTAGAGCAAAAGACGAACACTCTTCTCCTTGATCCTCCATTTGCTATCAAACTCTATTGCTGGTGGTGCATACTTTCATCAAGCTTTATCAATCTTCAAAATGTCTCAGAGTTTAATTTGTTTCTTTTGGTTTCTTGCCATTCCAGTTTTTGTTTCAAGTGATAACACCACAATTGTGGTGTCAAAGGATTGGAGTGGAAACTATAGCACCATCTTAGGAGCTGTTTCTGCAATACCCTATTCGAGTTCAATCACATACACCATTTACATCGAGTGAGGAATTTACAATGAAAAAGTACATGTGGGTAAGGAGAAGAAAAGTGTTGTGTTCTTGGGAGATTGAATAGGCCAAACCATAATACAATTCAGCAAAAGCAATTCCTCAGGTTATCAGACATCTGAATCGGCCACTGTTGGTATGTTACCAAATCATCCCATCTCTCATTTTACATCGTCATTTTAAGTTTCTTTGAATATCATATGAATGCTTTCCTTGAATATCTTTTTACTTGCACTTATTAATTTCATAGTTTCAACTCACGGCCTATGAACTACCATATGCACATGGTTTTAGCGGACTTGTTGGACTGATCCAGAGTGAAATTTGTGATATTTGGATGGGAATTTAGTGATTGGTACACAAACCCATTAATTAACACACCCAAACCCCATATCATGAAGTTGGCTCAGGATATAATTCGTAATTATATCCTAAAGTCATCACAGCAACAGAAGCTAATCACCCTGATAACCACATTCAAAGGCCGTGTTAAATTGCAATGGTCTCTGTTAAATTATAGGACTTGATCATGTAGTTTAGCTTTTGACCCAAAAAAAATAAATAAAAACACATTCAGAAGCTATTGTTTAATGAAGGTAAAGAACTGAATGCTATAATTTAATGAAGGTAGAGAACTGAATGCTATAGTTTAATGAATGTAGAGAACTTGTTAGAAATGTAACAGAATCCTGTAATATTGAAGTGAGAATGCTTATGTAATAAATTGCTTAAGACCTTACATGTAGCTTCAACCCTCTCCGTTGAATGGCTACCAGTACTTGTAATAAATTGCTCAAGACATAGGTTGTTACATATAACTTTTATCCTCCCTGTTAAATGGTAAAGAAAGAAAGTGAGGAGATAACAGAGGAATATGGTATTAGTTTCGTTACTACTAATTGAGGGTTGGATTAATTTTTTTTAGGAATGATCCAAAAAACTTAATGGTTTCTAGATCTTAAAATATTTCTAAGGGTAATTGAAAGATACACAATAGTGACCATCAGTCTTCCAAGTAAATACGTTGTCCTTAAGAGAAATTTACGTACAAATTTCAATGTAAATGTTGATTTTCAAATGTTAGGTTCATCTTTTTGTTACTACTCTTTATTCATAATCTTTTTTTTTTTAAATTTAATTTTTTTTTTTTTAATTTTTTTTTTTTTTAATTTTTTCTAGCTTCTTATTTGATCTCATTTAGATAACTATTTCCTGATGAAAGCAATATATGAATAATCAGAATTATATTCGTGGTCCATGTCTTAATTTTGCCAGAAGACGGTCACAATAGCTACCACTAAAGCAACAATTTATTCACAAAGAAGTAGACCAACCATAGTTTGTGTATGACAAATAGAATCTGTAAGGTGAGGTGCTTGATTAAGCTGTTTTTTCATATGACATCACAAGTTCAGTTTCTCCCATGTCTCTGCAGCTAGTATTCATCCAAAAAGCATTAAAATAAATTGTTGCCCAGGGCAAAAGCAAAAACTTACAGCTAAACACTGCAAAAAAAATACTATGTCCAATATAACAAAATACAAAGCCCAGTAGAGGAAGAGACGTCTCACGCGATTTTGGATTACTCTTTGAAATTCTAATAATTATATATAATGGACTTCCTTAAATTTTAAGTTATAATTGGGGTACGAGAATCATCCGAGCTAGCAGGAGGC
The DNA here is from genome assembly GCF_030987335.1 of Cornus florida. Taxonomy (NCBI): domain Eukaryota; kingdom Viridiplantae; phylum Streptophyta; class Magnoliopsida; order Cornales; family Cornaceae; genus Cornus; species Cornus florida. Next base: position 31,959,705 of record NW_026775572.1, read on the forward strand.
TCTGTATGATTTTCAATATGACAATAGCTTGATCTGGGTGCTGATACTGAGTGAAATAGTGCAAATTTGTCAAGGCGGGAAACATTTAGCAAAGGCAAGAGAGATGCTTCGCTACCTTACATAATATTGTGACATTTCATTTGATCTGAAAGAAATGTGATTAATTGATGTAATGTTTCACTTACTTATTAGACTCAGTGCACTGTAGAATCATAATCCATCTGACACAATGTGTATATTGTTTACATGCAGGTATAAAAGCAGTACATTTTGTAGCAAAGCACATCAGCTTTGTGAATTCTGCCGGAATCAAATACCAGACAGGCAGTTTCTATTAGAAATGGAGTCTCCAATGATGCATACTACAGGTGTTCCTTCGAAGGATACCAGAACACTTTGTATATGGTTTTGGGCAGAAAATTTTTCTATGAATGCAACATATATGGAACTGTAGACTTCATATTTGGTGACGCAGCCATCATGTTTCAGAACTGCAACATGTATGGAAGAAATCCCGGCAGATTCGCGGGATAAAGCGATGGGACACACTGGAATAGTAATTCAGAATTGTACCATTACAGCGGCACCAGAGATTGGACACTCGAATTCTTCCAGAGCATTTCCTGGACGCTCATGTAGAGAGTATGCAAGAACGGTGGTGTTGGAGTCTTTCCTAGGAGATATCGTAAAACCTACTGGCTGGTCACCATGGGGTAACAGCTCCAGATTGGATCTTTTGTCCTATATTGAATATAACAACAGGGGTCCGGGAGCTGAAGCCAGTGGCCGGGTAAAATGGACAAGTTTTCAAATTATAACCAACTCTACCCAAATCCTACAATTTACTGCTAAAAACTTCATCAATGCAAGTGATTGTTTACCTTCAATTGGTATACCATTCATTCCGGGACTTATTGGAGGTTAAAACTAATGTAATTAAAATTATATGAATAATAAATGACATAGATAGAAAGGAAAAGTGAATTGTCTTACCAAATGTAACTGACTGGCTGGCTTGAGGCTCTGTTGGTTGCAACTGGTTTTTTTTTTTGTAACTTTGCTATGTTTTTTGTAACTGTTTACAAATCTTTGGTCTGCTTCTTGCGACTGGATTTTTAACTTTACTCAGTTCATGCCTTCACTCGATTAGATTGATGATATCATACTTAACAAAACCATAGATGAAAGTATGTTGATTATGAACATATATGTTAATGATCTTATTTTTAAATCAACGAATGAGAAATTGGGCAAAGAAGTTAGAAAATGAGAATGATAGGTAAACTTAGTTGCTTCTTAGGATCGAATACCATCTAAGTACCATTAAAAGAATTTTTATACTCTTATTAGGTAGTTTAGATTTGGGATTATGGTATCCTAGGTATAATTGTTTTAATTTTGCTAGATGCAAAGTAGATAGTAGAGTACGGGTAAAAGTTGCTATATTCACTTGTCTCTTAGACTAGCTAATATATTAGATTCCGTTTAGAGGAGAATTAGGTGTGACTAAGATGTGTGACACAAATCAAGTAGTATTATGTGTAAACATGTGGTTCATAATTACAAATACGTGAATGTTTGTAAAGTAATATATCTTGTTTTGATTAATGTGTAATTAAGTATACTTGTACATAATTATGTTATGATCTTTGTAGTTGTGTGCTCATTATTGATCAAAGTTTTACGTCTAGGATAACAATTAACATAAATTAGGAGAGTTTAGGAATTACCAGGATTGATGATCTTAGTTAATCAATTGGTTGTGTGATTGTTTAGTTTTAGGTGCTTTTGTGTGAATTTTGATGATTACACGTGTGTTGTTGATTGGGTTTAATTTTAGGAAAATTAGTAAGTAACATAGGCTAAAAATTGGAATTTTAGAATGGCTTAAAACGTCTACTCATCTTCCTCAAGATGTCTGCCTCTTAAGCAAATTGCAAGACGCTGAGAGCAGGTTTCTGGAATTCTATCCGCTAGACGTCTACTCTAGTAATAATTTCAAAATCAAAATTTGACTCCAAAGAGTTAATCATTTTTTGGCTTAGTCAATCATTTTTTTTTCTTTCTTCAAGGAATGGAAAACAAATAAAGAATGAAAATATATGTTAAAAAATCTTTTTTGTGTAAAATATAAACAGTCACATATGATTTGTAAATTTTTTTCATCTTTAGCAATTTATTTATTTATTTATTTTTGGAATGGAAAACAAATAAAGAATGAAAATATATGTTAAAAAATCTTTTTTGTGTAAAATATAAACAGTCACATATGATTTGTAAATTTTTTTCATGTTCAGCAATCTGTTGTTAAGATACACTGCCACATCACCGACGTGTAAAAGGATTATGTATTTTACATAGCCTTTTTACACAATCACGTGAGCATATTTTCTCACTCCTCCCCCTTTTCCACTCGCGGTTCTATTTCTTTTATCTCATTTCTTTACTCCTCTTTGTTTTTCATTTTTAGAGCGCCATAGAAAAGAATTTGCAACTGGTGGCAAGGTAAGAAAGAATTGTTCGACCATCTTTTTTTTTTTTTTTTTTTAATAAAAATAGTTTGATTCATCACTTTTGTTTAATCTTATCTTTTGCAATCATCAGTAAATTGTAGGGTTTTTTTTTATAGATTTTTTATCCTTTTACATTATATTATAATGAGATAAATATGTACTAGCCAAACATTATATATATATATTTTAATCACGATTTTATATAATTGTTGTTTAATACAGTTATACAAATTAAATTTTTTTTTTTTTCTTTTTTGGTGATTAGTAATTCAATAGCAATTGTTGTTGCATATTTTTGGTTTCGTAATTTTTACATACTTGAATTTTATTTTATTATTTGTTATTAAGTTAGAAAGGTTTGCTATTGGGGGGATGGGAAAGTGAAATATAGGGGGAAATTATTATTTTTTTCCTAATTGAGGAGGATTGGGACGTGAAGTTTAATATAGAAAAAGTAAAGTGAATCGAGTAGGTTTCTAAAAGTTATGTAGGATCGGTTGGTTGTTATTGTGGATATTTTTTACACAAAAAGTATAAAACAATCGTTAGAGTTAAAAATAGATAGTACAAATTTTTTTGTGTAAATCGCAATTGTTGAAGATGCTCTAAGACCTTATAATTTAGTGGTACTTCATCTTTTAAAGTGGAACACCCATTATTCAAGTCCCATAAGAATAATTGTGATCAGTGTGTTTCTTAACAATAAAAAAATAATAAATAATAAGGAAGAATATAGGGGTCACAACTCTATATGGAATTTACACTTATATTTTAAGGAAGTAAACTGCTTTTCAATTTAAAAATATTTTCATTTAATGTCCATTCCATCATTTTGGTCCCTTTCTTTTGATTGGTAAGAAAAATTAAAGTTGGGATTAACAATACAGGTCATTTTTATAATAAATAAATAATCCAAGTTTTTCTACTTATGAAAGGACCATTTCATTCCCAAATTATTTTTTTTTTATAAAAAAATCACATTTCTAAAAAAAACTTTCATGTTTTAAGTCCAAAAACTACTTTCACATCACTTTCCACCATTATCACCACCACTATTGCATTTCACCAGTACCACCTCTACCACCACATCATCGTTGCCACCAATATCACCGCAGCCAACTTTCTCCATCGCCACTATCATTGCCGGTGCCTTCCACCGCTAGCACCTTCACGACCACTACCGCCTTCCACCATTGTAACTGCCACTACCATCACCGCTACCTTTCACTACCGTCATTGCCACCGGTGCTGCCTTTCACCACTGTCACTGTCGCCTCCTTTAACCAGCACCGCCACTGCCACGACCACACTATTGCCTTCCATTACCACGCACAGCTGCTATCGTTACCTTTCACCACCACCGCCATTTCTTTAAAAAAAAAATTATAGAATAGTGTTATTTTTTTAGTTTAATTTATTTGTCACTAGGAGGGAGGGGTACCTTGGAAAAATTAATTTAAAATTCATTATATTCTACTGTAGATATTAAATTGGTCCAACCAAACGTTAGAATGACTAAGATTATTCCATTACTACATCATTTCATATTTGCATCCAGACATAGACCATTTCATTCCCATCTACATTTCATTCCATTCTTGTGTACTAAACATAACCTTTCGTAAAATACTCATGTAAACTTGTAACCATTCCACTAAAACTCCTCTTTTTTAATTATTTATTTTTTACTTGTAGATGCACGGACAATAACAATTTTACAACCATATAATTTCGTGTTTGGGTTAGAATTAATTAGCATTTTGTGTGCGTGTGTGTATGTGTGTGAGAGAGAGAGCATATTATGTATGGTACATTTTAGAGAGTTTTTTGAATAATTACTTTGATGGATGAAATGAGTGGTTAGTGTTAAGTAGATATTATGCAGATGTCTACTTAACAAAATATTTGCCACATAACCAGAACTAGAAAGAGAAAAACCAGCACTACAATTCCTTCCTAAAACAAACAAACACCAAAATAAATGAAACTAATTAACCGGTGGCCAATGACACCCGTGACAGCTCGAGTCATCCCAATTCTCTCCCATTCACGGGCTCACAACTTTAGGTTCCTAACAATTAAAGCCCTTAGTACCCACCCAATATATAAGAAGCAATTATTCCACAAACATGTGATATAGTGAGCTATATATAGTGAAGTGACAAATAATACCCTATATATATATATATATATATATATATATATATAAAAGAAACAATTATCTAACAACCCACTCGTTATATCGAAAACAACCCACTCGTTATATAATGAAGTGTTACGTTTAAAGGATGTGGATATATTGTGTACCAAGGTCGATATTTTTTCTTTTCCTAGTTTCAGCTCATCTGACACAATGACGTGTGTATATTGTGTGCATGCAGATATAGAAGTTCAAAAGTTTGTTGCTGTAAGAAGTGGAGGCTTAAATCCTGCATTCGATAGGTGTTCATTAAAAGGATACCGGGACACTTTGTTTATGATTTCCGGCTAGAAAGTTTTCTACAGATGCAACCTCTTTGGAACCCTAGACTTCATCTTTGGTGATGTAGCCATCATGTTCTAGAATCTAGAATTGCAACATATACGGGAGAAATCCAGAGAATGAAGGAATTCTTGCAAGTCAGAGAACGAATATGAGAATTAAAATTATATTCGATATATTCACTCATGGTGTTACATTCAATTTATAGACTAAGACCTAGCTAAAATAGGTAACTAATTATACATTAATTGGGAAACTAATTACCTATCAACTAGCCTTAAATTAAGGAGTAAATAATTCAATCCTATAGCTGTACAATCTGTATAATTCCGGATAAAATCTCAACACTCTAAGTTGGTGCATAGATGTCACACATACCCAACTTGTCTAAATTTTTTGAAAACATTCGATTTGAAATTGTTTTGGTGAGAATGTCGGCTAGTTGATCCTCAGATCGAATTTTAGGCAACTCCACAATTTTTCCATCAAACTTCTCTTTAATGAAGAATCTGTCTATTTCGATATGCTTCGTACAATCATGTTGAACTGTATTATGGGCAATATCACATGCTGCTTTATTGTCACAATATAGTCGAATAGGTTGCCCAGGTAGATAACCCAAATCCCGCAAGAGAAGTCTTAACCATAATGCTTCACAAAGTCAAAGCGTCATACCTCTGAATTCAGCTTCTGCACTCGAACGAGCAACAACATTTTGTTTCTTGCTTCTCCATGTAACAAGATTACCTCTTACAAAAGTAAAGTAACAAGAAGTGGATTGTCTATCATCTATAGCTCCAGCCCAGTCAGCATCAGTATATGCATCTATGTTTTGATAACCAGCATTTTTAGTGAACAAAATTCCTTTTCCAGAAGCAGATTTCAGATACCTCAAAATGCGCATAATTGCATTCATATGTTGTTCTCCAGGATCGTGCATATACTGGCTAAGAATGCTCAATGCATAAGCTAAATTCGTTCTTGTGTGTGCTAAGTACATCAATCTCCCTACAAGTCTTTGATATCTTCCTTTATTAGCAGGTACTTGATTGGACTCAACACATAACTTCAGTCCTTCTTCCACTGATGTCTCAGATGGTTGACATACTGTCATGCCAGTCTCTTGTAACAGATCTAAGGCATATTTTCTTTGAGACAGAAAGATTCCTTTACTAGATTGAGATACTTCGATCCCAAGAAAATATCTCAAAGGACCTAGATCTTTCATTTCGAATTCTCTGGATAAGTACTTCTTGAGAGCCTTTATTTCTTCAGGATTATTCCCTGTAACCACCATGTCATCTACATATACAATGAGTGCAGTGATCTTACTCTATTGTTTCTTCAGGAATAACGTGTGGTCAGAATTGCTCTGACAGTAGCCAAAGGCTATTATAGACTTTGTGAATCTTCCAAACCATGCTTTCGGAGATTGTTTCAACCCATATAATGATTTATTTAACATGCACACCTTCCGACTATACTTTTCGGGTATCATGCATCCTGATGGGAGATCCATGTAGACTTCTTCAGATAATTCACCATCCAGAAAAGCATTCTTCACATCGAATTGTTGCAATGGCCAATCCAAGTTCGCAGCTAAAGACAACAAAACTCGAATTGTATTGATTTTGGCTAGAGGTGCGAACGTCTCTGTGTAATCGATTCCATAGGTTTGGGTGTAACCTTTTGCCACCAATCTTGCTTTAAAGTGTTTAACTGTGCCATCGGCTTTATACTTCACAATGTAAATCCATCGACATCCAACTGGTTTCTTTCCTGGTGGAGGATCAATGAGTTTCCAAGTTTCATTTTTCTGCAAGGATTTCATCTCCTCGTTCATAGCTGCTTTCCACCTAGGGTCAGCTAAGGCTTCTTGTACATTGTTAGGAATAGATATAGTAGATAATTGATTTACAAATGACAAATTTGATTCTAATAAACGATGGTTCGACACATAATGACTTATGGGATACTTAACTTTACTAGAAAGTTCGGGTTCATATGTGGGTTTAGGAATACCTCTAGTGTGACACTGTGGTAATTGTTTTTTGAGTGGCTCAGGCACGAAATCAGGAACATCCTAAGTCTGATAATCATAATCTAGAGTCTGAATTTCTTTCTTGTACTCCCCCTGAAGTTCAGACGTAGAGGAAAAATACATCGAGTCTTTATGGAAGACAACATCCAGTGTGATAAACATTCGTCGAGTTGGAGGGTGATAACAACGATACCCCTTTTGATGAGTAGCATATCCAAGAAAAACACATCGCAATGCTTAAGGAGTTAGCTTGTTGCATTGATGCTTATGGAGGTGTACAAATGCTACACAACCAAAGACATGAGAAGGTAGATTTGGGACGGTTGGGTCAACAACTGCGTCAGTGAGAGCCTGCAATGGTGTCCAAAAGTCAATAGAGCTGGAAGGTACGCGATTGATTAGATATGTTGCAGAGGTAAGTACTTCTCCCCAATACGATAACGACATTTGAGCTTTTATCAATGAAGCACGAACAACCTCCAACAAATGTCAATTTTTTCGCTCTACAACCCCGTTCTACTAGGGTGTATTGGAACAAGTGGTTTGATGAATAGTTCCATGTGCTTCCAAATATTGCTGAAGGTCAAAACTTTAATATTCTCCACCATTGTCACTACGGAGAATCTGAACATGTGCATTGTATTGAGTTTCAACCATCTTATGAAACTTTTGAAACAATAAGTTCAGCTCACCTTTGGACTTCATTAAGCACAACCATGTTATCCTGGTACAATCATCAATAAAAGTAACAAACCAACGTGATCCACCTAAAGTAGGGACTTTGGATGGACCCCAAATATTAGAATGTATAACCATAAAAGGAAGTGGATTTTCAGTCAAACATAATGGAAATGAAACCTGATAGCTCTTTGCTAGTTCACAAACATCACAACGGAAACTAGAAACATCAAATTTTGCAAACAAACTAGGAAATAATTTTTTTAGATAACCAAAGGAAGCATGCCCCAGACGTCGATGCCATAACCAGATTTCAAATTTCTTTTTCTCCCTCTCAAAACCATCCACTATTAATGTTTGTCGTAGCTTATCAGAACTTTTCGACATCAAGTCCAAGTAATATAGTTTCCCTCGCCTAATACCACAACCAATCGTCTACTTTGTTTGGATGTCCTTAAACACACAAAAATCAGGCCAAAAAATTACAACTCAAGATAAGGCTGTGGTTAGTTGGGAAACTAACAAAAGATTATAATCTAAAGATAGAACAACTAACACAGAATCTAAAGACAAATTATCAGTGAGTGTCAAAGATCCTTCCCCAATAACTGGGGCCGAAGTACCATTGGCAATAGAAACAAATTTTTGTGTGGATGAATGAAGATGTGAGACCTGTCTAGAATCGAATGTCATATGATCTATGGCACCAGAATCAATTATCCATGCACTATTAGCAACAGGTGTAGAAATATTTAAAACCTTACCACCATTATTTGCAGTTACCACTAACCCCAAGGCCTTTGCAACACCATCATCATTTGTCTTAATGACTGTTACAGTGGAGGTCTTCGTCAAATTCTTCTTCCAACGGCTATGATCCCACCATTCCGGATATCCCATAAGTTTGAAACAACGACTTTTGTTATGACCATTCTAGTTGCAATGGGTGCATTTGTAGGTAAACTTGTCTACACCGTTGGTGGCTTTAGGTTGATTGGGCTTAGTATGGTTCTGCTAGTTTTGCTTACACCGGTTTTAAGTCATTATAACCGAAGCTTCAGAGGCAGAATTTGAGTCAGTAAGACTAATCCCTACATTAAAAAAACTTTGAGATTGAACAAAAATAGGAACTAATTTCGTCCCAGAAGATTCAATATTTTTCACTCATTTTTTCCTTCTTTTTATTTTATTTATTTATTTATTTATTATTATTTTTTTAAATAGACAAATACCAAACTAAAAAGAAAGCAAAATTGGCTTCAAACTAAAAAAACATGAATTTGCTATTAAAGGTCGGTAGCATCAATGATGAAACGTCACCATCAGTGTGACTTTATGATGACGACGGCGAAGAAGAACCGGTGCAGAGAAGAACTTAATTCTGCCCTCGGATCGGCAGCGCTTCGGCCTGGTATCAAACAGCAGCGGATGGTGGATGGCGGATTTGGCAGCGGCTTCGTCCGTGATGACAGCAGCGGACGGTAGCGGTGCGTCGCCGGCGAGCAGCGGTTTAGTTCGGCAACGTCGTCGTCGTTTGGAGAGCAGCCAACTATTGTGGATACGGTACAGGGGCAAGGTAATGGTCTGTGGGTCTGGTGGTAGTGGTGATATTTTATTTCATGATTTCAAATCTATGTTTTTCTACTATGATATTGCAAGTAAAAGACAAACAATTCTGGAATATGCATACACTCGAAGTCAATGGCAAAAGAAACAAAAGTCCAATACCAATTGGTGGTATTGATTATGGTGAATGTAAAATAAAAAGAAGTCCAATATCAATGTTTTTCTATGATATTGAATGTATAATTCAGTGAATTTCAAAGATACGATTCAAAGGGGTTCAAAGGTACGGTTAAAGAACAGCTCTGATACCATCTTGCAAGTCAGAGAATGAATATGAGAATTAAAATTATATTTGATATATTCACTCATGGTGTTACATTCAATTTATAGACTAAAACCTAGCTAAAATAGGTAACTAATTATACAATAATTGGGAAACTAATTACCTATCAACTAACCCTAAATTAAGGAGTAAATAATTCAATCCTATAGCTGTACAATCTGTATAATTCCGGATAAAATCTCAACAGGAATGCCCATTATTGTTACAGTTGAGTTAAGGGGTATACCAAATAGCGACACCGGAATAGTGTTTCAGAATTGCACCGTTATGAATGTTGGGATTTATATGCACTGGCATAACGAATTCTTAATTGGATTAAAGTGACATATGTTCTTAAGATATTTGAATTATTTATGTTTTATACAATTGGTGAATTCAATGTATTATGTTTCGATTCATTGTGAAATTGATAATGTTCACTTGATTACAAGAGATATTTAAATATGTATGTGATGACGATCAATATATGAATATAAATAGTAATCATAAATAGTTCATAGTCGGTAATTATGGATGGACTCCTTATTAATTAAGATTTGAACTGGATCCGCATTAGGTTGAGATATATTGCGAGAGCCGTCGTATGTAATTGCTCCCTATCACTGTCATGGCATTTGACTCTTAAGCATGAAAGAAATATAGACTCTTTTGTTAATTAGTAATTACTTTGATTTGTTCGGTAGAATTTTCAGAATCCATAGACCGGCACTTTGGGTAATTATGTAATTAATAGTTAGAGAATTATATTTTCAATATTTGCATCATTGCTATTTGTATTTATTTTGTATTGATTATGTTTGATTACAAAGTAAATTCAAAGGCCTTCGTGTATTTTTAGACAAAATGATTGTGTATATATTTATTTATTTAAATAATTATTTTTGTCAAACAAATGTTTTATTGTGATCAAGTCAGAAATAATCAAAGGTACCAAAATAAATATATTAATTAAGTAGACGGATTGATGGCTTTTTTTTTTTTTTTTTTTTTTTTTTCTGATAACTAATTATGCATAGAGAGGTCAAAGTGCAACATTGTCTTATAGGTTATTTAATATTTAATTGGAGTTCAAATAATTTTTTTTAGTGAAGTAGAAATTAATTTATTAATTAATTGAATTGGGTCCATGGTATAATGAATCGAGCCAATTATTAATTCATTGTAACCAATAAAATAATAAGCCAAAAGGATTCTTATCCATAGCCCAACTTGATATTGGAATCTCATTAGGTTTTAGAGATTAAGAAAAATATATTATCTTTAATTATTATTTTTATTTTGCCTATATATACATAGGGTCCATATATATTTTAGATTACGCCTTTATACAATAATTTTTAGAAGAAAAGAAAAAAAATTTCTCTCTCTAGAATTTTAGGTTTAGTGTTCTCATCTAATGGAGGCTTTCACAAGTTTAGCTCTCCAAGGTCATTCATAGAGGCTTATGGGTGATTCTTAAAGGCAAGATCATTAATAAGAAGATGGAGATCCATAGAAGAGGCATCTAGGAAAGGGATTTACAATAAGTGAAAACATCACTTTAGACAAGAGATCTAAGGTTTGCTCAAACCTTAATGTAACTTTTCTATCTCTAATTGAATGTATCATCATGTGTTTTATTTATAAAACTTGTCTCTACACATGAATCAAGATCTTTATTTGAAAAACCCTTATAAAGTTTTAAAAACTTCCGTTTCCCCAACAGTGATATCAGAGCTAGTTTTGATTAATGTATAGAGTTCATATTTTTTTATTGAAGAAAATCATCATTCATGGATCCAATTATATATACACATATGTATATATTAATATATGATCATGATGTATGTACATTTGTGATTGGATGATGTTGATGTATGTTTGGGCCATTGATGAAGCTTATAGGTTAATTAAATGTAATTTTATCTTCAGATGAATGTAATTAAGGCTTTAATTTAGCCATTTGAAAGTTCAATGATGGAATTTAATTTTTTCCATTGTATTTCGAATTGTAAAACTTATTTAAAGCCATGTAATCTTCATTAAAGGATGCTATGAAGCTTCAAAAAGGTCTAAGAGGGTTTAATTTGGCTTCAGGAATTTTCTAGAATTTTTTAGAATTTTTCTGGAATTTTTTGGGCCAAATAAATCTTTCTGGAATTTTTAAAAAATTATTTTGCAATTTCCAGTGATTTTTCGGCGACTGAAGAACTATCGGTGGCATGGGAGGCGCCAGAAGATGGCCATCCTATCTGGTGCGGTGCGGTCCACCAGAATTTGGTGCACCCGCACCCATAGCCATAGGATCATGATTAAGCAGGAGATGAGATCAGGTACGGTAGGCTCACGATGCGCTACAGGCGCACTAATAAGAAGGCGCGTGAGAAGAATGTTTTAGGCCATGCGGCGCCAGTAGGCGCGTGCCAACGCGTGGCACGTACTGGCAACTCCCAAAAGCACGTACAGGCACGTGGGAGCGCATGGCATGCGCTGCAAGCTCCCTCCAGCACGTGTGAGCGCGTGACACGCACTGGGAACCTTCCGAGGTGCGTGTAGGCGCGTCAAATGCGCTTAGGGACTTCCGATGGTGTCCTATGGCGCGTGGGGTTGGGTTACAGCCTCCTGCAGGTATATGCAAGCCTATGATAGACCCTCGCACAATAATTAGAGCATTTAAATGTTAAAAACTAAATCCATTGACCATTTTATTTGTTTTATTTGTCATTTAATTATTTATGTGATATATGAAATACATTGAATAGATAATTGTTAATTAATTATTATTCATACATTGGATTCATGATATATATTTAAACGACTTGATTTATATTAATTAGATTATAAAAATTAATTGGATTTGATTACTAATTAATTAGAGGGCTCTTAAGGGGAAATGGAAATTTTTTTTTGAATAATTATTATTTTTTTTAAAAGGTGTGCCTAAAATTAAATATTAGTGAATCATTTAAAGTCTAAATATTTTCTAAATTTAATTGGATTAAAATTAAGGCGTTTTGCATGCATTATATCATGTATATGAATAAATGAAAAACCGTAATTATAAATGATTAAAAATTGAGTGAGAACGGGAATTTTTATGCATTACCCCATGATCTTCGTTATTATTACTATTGTAATTAGATCTTCAAAAATAAGGCCCCACACATGATTTGAAGAGTTTAAAAATTACAAGAATGGTTGTCTCAAGAAAATAAAAATATTAAATGTTCATTGTAATTAGATCTTTAAAAATAGGGCTCCATGCATGATTTAAAGAGTCTAGATTATAATGACAAGATATTTAATGTTTCATTTTTCGTTGGAGTGTTAATTACGTTATACACTCAATCTAAAATCAATAGTGTTAGCTCCCCAACGGAGTGGTCTACACTAGATGATTTTAGAAAGGCTAAATATAATCGGGAATCATTTCATATATAGACAAGGCATTGTCTTAAAAGATATGAAAATGATGGAATTTGCCCGCCAATAGCAATAATGAACTTTGCCAACCAAATAAGTTATTGGCTTATTGTGTAACAACCCGAACCTAGGGGTCCGAATTGCTAACCGGGTCCTTACCTGAACCCGAGAATACCCAAGGGTAAAATAATCAACTAACGTGTGAAAATAAATAATATAACTCTAGATAAGTCTAAATAGGTCAACATAAGTTATAAGGGTCATTTGAACCCATGACGCAAGGTCTTGGACATAAGAATGAGGATTTCACACAATTGCCCCCTTTGTTTTCAAAGAATTCTAGAGTAGTCCACACTAAAATGGTCATAACTTTCTTTACGATTGGAATTTTTGAGTAAAATTAATTTCATTGGAAAGCTGACTCAAAATCCTTGAAGTTAGACTCAAATTTAAAATTTGGAGTTAAAATGAGTATGATATGATCATTTGAAGTCAGGGTTAAATGTTGTCTCAGTATCTATTTCGGTAGACCTTAAAGATTAAACCGGTCGATCGAAATGACCCATTGGTCGACCAAAATGACACTCTAGTCATCCAGTTGTGGCTCTTGAGTGTCTTGAGCTACTGGTTTTGATCCTAAATGATACCGGTTGACCGAAATGGCTCACCGGTCGACCGAAATGGCCCACAAATGCGAAATTTGCCATGTTTAAGTGCCTAAACTACTTGACATCCTTATGGAATCACTTGAAACCTTTAATAGGATCAAAACCTAGCCCGTAACATCCATAAACATGTATATAATGATAAAACGACATTCATACATCGTAGCTAGATCATATTACATCATTACATAATGAGATAAATTCATTTACATTGAAATTGAATACATGAGTCAACAAAAAGTAAGTTTTTTATCTATGTCTAAGTAAGTGACGACGTCTCATCCACTTCATCGCTTCTAAATCCTGAAAAATTATAAAGAAGGGGTGAGCACAACGGCTCAGTAGAAGTCGCCTAAGGCGTTAGTTTTGAACTCCCTTAAGCTACATAACACACACATGAGGATAAAAGATATCGGGATCATGCATTGGGAGTTCATATAATATATGCATAACAACAAGAATTATTCTCAATCTCACAATGCAATTCTATAAAATGTCGTGCATGATATGAAATGTAATGCACCTTGTTCCATACTTGGTCTTTACTGACCCAATTTTTCATTTTTTGAAAAATTGTTAACTGACTTTATTGAGGCGAGATTGATAGTTATCCTCGGTTCCAATTCTGAAAAAGCCCGGCAATCGTTAAAAGACCTAGTATCAACTTTTTTACGCCCTACACCAGGCCGCACTCCCTCTTGGTCAAGCTAGCCCCGGACTCGCGAAATTCGGTTCATTTTAAAAAGAACTTCCCATTTCCAACAAAACCTTTCTTTAGTAAAAACTTCCTTTCAAAAAACCTTTTTCTAAACCCCCCCCCCCCCCCCCCTTTTTTTTTTCATGCCATGTCATGCAATACACCATGTTACATCTTCTTAACATCAAAATCATCACAACCATAATAGCATTAATATGACAATTACACTTTAATAAACGTGAACAAGACATTCCTCAACAATGTTTAATTTAAATCTTCGCATGCTCATCATAAAGTTATATTAGTATAACATCATATTATAATTTACACATCAATATAGCCTCCACAAAACATTAAATCATATATGCCTCTTTCACAAGATTGAAATTAAATCATGTAATACAATTCTCAAACTTTTAAAGAAGAGGAATATAGAATTGCTCAATCAAAGATAAAAATTGGGGCATTAGGAAGACCCTTACCTCAATGAAGAAGAAAACCCCCAATTTTAGCCCCAAAATTTGAAAATGGCAAAGTGTCCCAAACTGTAATCAGCTTCTATCAAAACGTAGGCCTCTTCAAGCTTGTTAACTTTGCCTTCAATGGCAAAGTTGGAATCCAAGTGAAAGATAATGAATTTAGAGCTTAAAGTGTGTGATTTTAGATAGTGAAAAAGTTTGTGTAGTGAGAGAGAGAAACTGTGAATTTCGGAGAGGAAATAAGCAAAAAATGATAAGTGCTCAAATGTGACGCATTTTAGCACCTAAGTTAGGGTATTTTAGTCCATTCATCTATCTTAATTTCATATCTTAAGTACTTATTTGTGTTATTGCCTATTTCAGGTTAATAAAGTTCAAATAGGCCAACAAAAGCTATTTAGCTCAAATTTGGAGCTAAGGAGCAAAGTTGGAAAGAAACCAAGAAAAATGCACCAGAGGAACTTCGATCGATCGAAGGGAATCCCGATCGATTGAAGTCGAGGCAGTGCCAGCTCAGCAAAGTGGATAAGTCCCAGAAGATATTTTGATGCCATGTCATCTTCGATCGATTGAAGATAAGTGTTTGATCAATCGAAGATCTTTGATTGATCGAACTACCTGCTGGCAGTGTGCTGTCTAATTCCTGAACGCGCCGAACTTCACCTAACTTGAGTAGCTGCGAATTTCCTCCAATAATAGGTTGTATTTCTGACTTGGTGCCTACTCAAAGAGGCATGTAACGAATTAATTGAACATTATCTTGTATCATTCATAGAGATAGATATTTTTTTTTGTCAATATAGAAATAGTTTCCTCTCTAGAACTAGGGTTTTGGGAAGAAAAGCAAGGATAAAAATGATGATGCCAACCTCCAAGCTAGCCCTTGAGGGTTCCATGACCACTACAATGAGTGGCTAAATCCTTTACTTGGGGCTAGAGATAGCCCCTAAGTTTGCTTCCTAGATCTAGTCTTTTGTACATTTTTTGGGATTTTAGTTGTAATAAATGTTTTGATCTTGAATAAATATAGATCTTGTAACTTTTACTTGATTTGTATGAATTAATGTTTTCAATTGATCATTTATTTCTATCCATATGTCTATGTATGCTAGAATGAATGTTCATGTGTTATACTCTAGATTTAATGAAATTAATGCATGTCTATATGTATTGATGTTATTAATCTAGTGATGGTCAAAGCATAGTGCTTAATTGAATACTCTTGTGATTTATTTGATGGTTTACACTTGTTTCTTGATGGATTGTGCCACACCTTTAGTTTAATTTTCATGTCACTCGCCTAGTTGTAGTGTAATTGCTTTAATTTCTTAGATAGGTGGACAATCCATTCTTGTTGGTTGATGTTCCATACTTATGAGTGCAAATAGTACATTTCTCTAGATTTTTGTGTGTGTTCTAATTGTGTTTTAATTGAATGGTTATTGGTCTCATTTAATAGGTTGTGTTATTCACTAGATTGACTAGACAATCTATACTTATTTGCCATCCCTGCTTAGTTTTAAATCAGTAACACACACACACACACACACACACACATTTTATAACTTCAATTTTTCCATTAATTTACAATTGCTAGTATTTGGTAAAGTAAAGCTTAGTGGTGAACTCTAAGCCCTAAGACACCTCTCTCAATTTTTTTCCTCTAATTTCTAGATTGTTAATTACATTGTTTTAATTGAACCAATAGCCTAATCAAATCAAACCATCTTTTGATCATTCGACCTACTAATCCAACAATTGATTCCAAAACACGTTTCCTTTCCCTTGGGACGATCCCTACTCACTCTTGCAATGTTTTAGTTTGTAGTTGTAGTGGCATTCTATAAATTCAAACTTGGCCACACTACACACTTTATTGTACAACTCAGTTCGAGTGACACCAAAAAACAATGTATGTGGTAATACAAAAGCCATTTAGTGACATGTGGGGTCCACCTCAACAAATATCTTCCTTAGTCATCAATTATAATTATACACATCTACACCTATGTCACACCATTTAAAAAACCATATAGTCACATAAAATGCATCTAATAATAGTAAATAAAATACAATGGACTCAAAATAAAACCTCCGTACTCAACGATTCCGGTAGCGGGTCCCACGTGGGACCTTCCGGCCAGAAAAATAAAAAAATGTCGAAATGGCAACCATTGCATTTCCAAGAGTCCTGAACTCAAGGAAATTCCCCAACCAACTCTCAAACATACCCGGCACACCCCACGGTGTTCGGTACGCAAAACAAGGACATATGAAAATACCCTCAAAATCAGAAAAATCCCAGAAAATAAAATTAGGGAAAAATCAGAAACATTACATATTGGTTATCTGATTTTTTATGCAATGGTCAAAGGACCCACATATTATTTTAATAGAAGTGCTCGCCTAATAGCAAATAAAACTCAACAATTGTAATAATGAACTCCTCCATTAGAATAAGTTATTGACGTATTGATTGTATAATTTATTATGCTATGAAGTTGAGAGACCCGCATTAATTAAAAGGGATTGTTCACCAATAGTGATAATAAACTCCTATTCTATTGGGATTTATTATACTATGTGGTTGACAAACTCATTTTAATTTTAAATATGCATGATAGTATTAATAATTCACCTTACTTATTGTATGAATGCATTTATATTCAGATTAATTATGTCTAATCCATTTAATCTTTTTGGTAACATATTCAATGTAACTGGATCTCATTTATACAGACTGAAAAAAGGAACTTAGATATTTTACTCAAAACGTAAAGGTACAAAATGTATTTACTACTCCTATACCTAATCCTTTAACTTTAAGATATCCAAGAGGACAATAATGCTTTTAATAAGTGAAATATGACAAATAATATGGCTCGGTGCAACATTCTAGAGTTTATCTCGAACACGCTTTAAAGCTAACATTTGTATTATTTTATTTGGTTCAAGCATCATGTTAAATCTCAATGAAATGTTTTGGTGAGATTAATGATGTGTCTCTCGCAATCGTACGATATCGTGTAGGATATAGCTCTATGCAAAGAGGATGTCGAACCCACAGAGAGATAGAATTTGTATTTAGCCTTTAAATTAGGTTTATGGTTTACAGAAACTTGGTTATAGAGTTTGTTGGTTGTCACGATTTAACAAACTTGAATTAAACAAAATATTAAATTAAAACAAATTAAACTAAATTGAATGATCAGAGATGGAAGATCTTAGGGCTTTGACTTTACCACAATCGTTATACTATGGTTAATTGAATCAATTATGGGATTTTAACCAATTTTGTTTTCAAATGAACTGAACTCAATAACATTCGTTCAGTTCGGAGTTTAAATAAAGATGTTTTACAAATTTAGCTAACTATAACCTATCTGCGGTTAGCATGGACTATTCACCTACCTACTCCACCTACTTTAACTACTATGTGAATGAACCACCTTTCCTAAGCATAGATTATGAAAACGTTTGTTTGTAAAATTCATTGGAACACCATTATATGACCTCTATCCTTGTGCCCGGCAGGGCTCCGCCAGATACCGTACAACAAGGTAGGTTGAAAGTAGAACATAAATTATTATATCTAAGACAAGGTAATAACAATTTATATTCTACTAAAGCATGAAAAACCACTTGAGTAGTCTCAAGTGCTCATTGTCATATAATCAAGAAAACATAATATATTGAAATAAACCCAGAGTCAAAACAATCAAACCATAATATAACGTTGGGTTACATCAGTGCCTTAAGAAAGGGATTAGCTACTCATGACAATGTTGGATAGCATCTGTGTTAAGTTCATCTCCATCGTCACGGACGGCACCTCTCTTCTTAGGATCTGCATTTTCAAGATTGTAGAAACCCTAAAAGCCACCACACCTTCAGCCTTCTGAATAATACGTAAAAGAGATTGGAATTTCGGACCTCTTTTATCAAGGCTTACGCCTTCTTTTATAGAAGAAAATATGTATTTGGTGGGCTTTTAGGTCTTCTGGCCCAACTAGAATGAGATACGATAATAAAAAGAGGAATCCCATAGCTTTTAGTCTGATATGTCATACATTGCTCGAGCTTCAGGAACGGATGCTCGAGCTTAAGTACTTATGCTCGAGCTTTAGGAACCAATGCTCGAGCAATACTGGATGGATGCTCGAGCTTCAATGAATGGTGCTCGATCATCAAATTGACACTTAGCCAATTTTCTTCAACTATTTTTCGAAGTGTCTTTTTCTTTTAACATTGCTTGATCCAAGCTTCTTGGGCTCGATCACTAGGTACCCTGCTCGAGCATCTGGGGCTCAATGCTCGAGCATCAAGAGATGATTCTCGATCCTCTGTTGATAGTGCTCGATTATAAAAGTGATGCACGAGACCTGGAAGCATAGCCTTCAATTCAAAATCAACTCATTAATTTCCGACGCCTCATGCTCGAGCTTTAGGGTCAAGGCTCGAGCACCTTTGGTTAAGGCTCGAGCACCCTTACAGTAAGGCTCGAGCATCTTTGCAGTAAGGCTCGATCATCAAGGTATTGATGCTCGAGCATTTGGCCTTGTTGACTTTTCTTCTTTTCTTTGTTGAAATACACGAGTCTCAACACTTTGGCTCGAGCTCTAAGGTTTCAATTGCTTCAAACTTCACCAATTCAACTCTCGGCTTGCTCTGAATGACCGACAACGACTCGGTAAGCTTCGATATTAGCATAAAGTCCCAGTTTTAATCATTTATCTGGGAAAGTACTTGAAACACACATTAAGTATAAATTAGTCTAATAATGGATAGAAGTATCACTTTAGGCCCTAACATATATGTACTTAGGGGCTTAAATATGCATATATTCAGCGTTTATCACACCCCCAAACTTACATATTGCTAGTCTTTTAGTAATACAGAACTAAAAAACCGCTTTCGTGGGAATCACGGTTGTATTTAGCTTATGCAACAAGCCTTTAAGCCCCTAGGTTACCCTTAGTGGACGAGTTGTAGTCTCGTGAGGGTTTCCAGTGAAGATACCCACAAACTTCTCACATCAGTGCTTTTAATGCACAGTTAGCTTATTCAAGCTTGTTTTCAAATCATATCATCCCTGCAGTTCATTCATCAGTCAAATACAACAAGTATACTAGTCATGTAATTAGAAAAAACTTTCAACTTCTAATCTCAGTTAAGCAACCATAGTCCCCACATATTAGTTTAATCATTTATTCAACAATTTTAATCTCTAAAGATGTTTTTTGAAAGTGATCCTATAATTCATCGTGTAGCTTATTGTCCATACTTGCATTTATTCCTTGTCATTCCTCAATTCACAAACAGACTCTTCAAATTCCAACTCCCAAGGCATTTTTAATATATATATTTTTTCTTCAAGGTATACATTTTTTTTCAAAAAGGATACTTGTGCAATGTCCAGGTTTATTAAGCTTTCTAAATTACCCTTGCAGCAAACTTCCAGCCAATGACTCCCAGACCAGACGATCTTAGGGCATTAAGTGTTAAAACATCCCTGAGGACTTAATTGTTCAAATAATCTAGGTAACCTAAACCCCTTATGTAACAAGCTTTCTGCCAATGACTCCCAGACCAGACGATCTTAGTGCATTAGGTGTCAGAACACACTCCTAAGGACTTAATCACTCAAGCAATCTAAGTACAAACCTGAACTTTATCATTTTCTACTTTTCTTTCCTTTTTTTTCATATATATTTATTCACATTGGTGAACTTTTTTTCTTTTCTTTTTGTTGCATATATACCAATTTTTCTTTATTTTTTTCTATTTTATGCCTCAGTCATCAAAATCATCAAATCTACCTGATCATTTCAGTTTAACTCAAAACAAGATAAGACTTTCAATTTCTACCCCACAGACTTCGTACAAGTGTGAATATTGTGCAAAGTGTAGCATCTTAGAGATCAGTATCATTAAACAATAATTATCCTAGCAAAGTGAACCACATGCCACCAACTGATTTAAAAAATTTTCAAGGACTCCTTTTCACAATAATTTAGCATACAAACCATTTCTAACCAACTTCAGATTGCAAACAGAGTATATAATCATCAACAGACTCAAACACATACTTATATCAGCAAAGCATATCCTTGTGTCAGCAAAAATTTCCAGAATTTCAAAAATTCAAAAATTATTCAATTAGCCTTACCCCCAAACTTAGAATGCACATTGTCCTCAATGTGTGAGAACAAACGAAAGATAGAAAGATATTACCATACAAGCAGACCAGCAAAGACAGGACAAAATAATGCATAGGTGAGTAAAAATGAATTTTCAGCATCTCCTCCTTCAACATAGTGGTTCCTCAAAACTAGCCAAGGTTGCTATTATTCAAATCACCCCCAAACTTAATTTGCAGTATCTGGCAAAATCAATAAACTCCAACACACATCAGAGTATCAAGCATATGGAGTAAGCATAGAGCAATATCATAATGCATGAAAATACCAACACAAGGATATTATAATAAAAAAACATGTATATATATCTGAAATCAGTACAATGTTTTTAAATAGAAAGACTTAGGGCAGATATACATCATATAGAAATAAGTGCATCAAAAAGAACTGCCCTAGTCAACAAAACTACAGAAAAATCCTAAAACTAATCCATATGTGGTGGTGGTGGAACGGAAGAAGTGGGTGGGTTGGACAGAGTGCAGCGAATTAACTCCTCCAGTATGGTCTGCTGCGCAGTTAACATCTGACGCAGCACTATCTGACCTTCCTGCAGCTCGGCCACCCTGGACTGTAAAGCTCTAATCTCAGCCTAAGAAGAACTCTCAGGCTGTACTACAGAGGCGGGTCTCTTCCTCATTTGAGGCTGGCTATAAGAAAGATTCATCTCCTCATCTGTAGCCTCATTATCAGCTCTCCTATCAATAACAGCTACATAGCGCTCATCACCAAACTCTATCGCATCTCTCCGATGTGCCGGCATATGGGACCAAACTTTATTCCATTCCCTCATTCCAAATTGTGGAGATTCTTCACATGATTCCTTTTTTGGACTTACCATAAACCCCTGCAGCTCTAATATCTTGGTAATCATATATAGAAAAGGTAGCATATGTATAGGAATATCCTTATGCGGTCCAATCTCAGACCAAAATGCTAGTAGCTAACAGAAAATCATCATAGGGAATGAATACCAGTGCTCAAACTGAATAGCATAAAGTGCTTGGAGAAAATCAGTATTCCTAATAGTCTTATATCCAAGAGGATGGACATTAGCAGAAATGATAGAATCTAGAATCCATAACCTTTTAGAAATTTTAGCTTTGGTAGTACTACTATGCTTTCTCCTAGCAAATCGATTATCACATAACTTTTGAATTAAATTCTCAGCAATTGGTACCCTAGGGAATGGTGTAAAAATAGAACAGCTATGTCTCATCTACAACCTCATGAAACATATTATGACATTCTAGAGCTGCGGCAATAACATCAGGATTAATAATTAAATCATGCCCATCAATTCTAGTCCTAAGCTCCCAAGGGTCATCCTCACTATAAATTTGATTGAGGTAAAATAGACGAGGATAAGCAACCTGAGTAATAGGGACCATGAGATAAAGATGATGCCTGTAGCTGAAAGACTTCATAGCCCACCTAGTGCGCAGATCATTGATGAATGCCGGATAATCAAAAGTCGTTTCATAAGAAATGGGAACTATTTGCCATGCACTTGGCAACATATCTTTTATCCCTTTAGCACGTTTAGCAGCAGTAAGACGAACCATCTTTAAGATAACCCTTCAAATTTCTCAAAAATCTCTAGTTATCTGCAACCCGATACTCGAGGTTCAAGTACTGATGCTCGAGCCTTTAGGAGATAATGCTCGAGCCTCAATCTTCAATGCTCGAGCTCTACCTGAACTACACTGAAGCAGATCAAAGAACTCAGTTTAATAAATCAAGGCAGAGTGGATCTAAACAGTTAGTCTATGTAAATAATGCATGAACAAAATTCATAGACTCATATATCCAAAGAATAACTCATACTCTCCCTCATTAGATCTAGGTAATTAATGAACTCAAAAACTTCTATTTGAAGAAGAAAAAGATTACCTCTATTTCCTTTAGATTTGGAACAAGGATGTAGATTAGCACTGATTATGAATAGGAAGAATACTCAGAGAGCTTTTATAAAGAACGATCCGTGGCTTTCCTTTTTGTTCTAGGCGAAGGAGTACTCAGTTTCCTCATTTAAAACTTTTTGGAACCTCAGGCTCGAGCATCAAAGGTGTAAGCTCGAGCCTGCCATCATCAATCTCTAGCTTCACGATGATGGAAAGCTCAAGCGTTTGATACTGATGCTCGAGCTTTTCGCTGCTAATACTCGAGTATGGAGACAAATTTTTGGATTTTTAGATTTTTTCATTTTTTATTTTATTTTTTTATTTTATTCAAACCTAACTTAAAATCAAAATAAAAACTAAAACAAACCTAAGACCTAGAAAAGAAAATAACAAATCAAAAACTTAAAATAACGAAATAAAAAAAAAATCAAAATAAACTACGGTACAATATATAAATGCTAAGTTTAATGTCGATAGCTCGATGAAAACCTGACCTCTTTAGTCCAAGTAAATATGATCATGAAGTTCCACTGCCTCAACTGTGCCTCTCTGCACACTACCCTCTATGTAGGGTTTAAGTCTTTGTCCATTGACTTTGGACAATTGTCTAGTCTTGCAATCTTGTATCTCTATTGCACCATAAGGTGTAACAGAAATAACCATGTATGGACCTTCCCGACATGACTTTAACTTTCCAGGAAAAAGTTTTAGTCGTGTATTAAATAACCAAACCTTCTTCCTAGGCTCAAAAGTCTTACGCAAGATATTCTTGTCATGAAATGCCTTAGTCTTTACTTTGTAAACCTTAGCACTCTCATAAGCATCATTACGTAATTCTTCAAGCTTAGTTAATTGAAGCATCCTGTTAGAACCAGCAGATGTCATATCAAAGTTGAGCTTTTTTATGGCCTAGAAAGCTTTGTGTTCTAACTCTACAAGAAGATGACACCCTTTACCATAGACAAGACGGTAAGGTGACATACCAATCGGAGTTTTATAAGCAGTACGGTAAGCCCACAAAGCATCGTTCAGTCTATAAGACCAATCTTTATGATCTGGCTTAACCGTTTTCTCAAGAATTCTCTTAATTTCATGATTGGATATTTCTACTTGGCCACTTGTTTGGGGATGATAAGCAGAAGCAACTTTATGGGTGCCAGAGTATCTTTGCATTAAGGTACGAAAATACCTATTACAGAAGTGAGCACCCCCATCACTAATAATAGCTCGTGGCATACCAAACCGACTAAAAATGTTCGTTTGAATGAACTCAACCACAACTGTGTGATCAGCTGTTTTAGTAGCTACTGCTTCAACCCATTTAGACACATAGTCAACAGCCACAAGAATATACTCATTTTTATTGGACAGAACAAAAAGACCCATGAAATTAATACCCCAAACATCAAAAACCTCAATAATTAAGATTGGAGTTAAGGCATCATATTTCTTCTAGAAATCGATCCTAGCTATTGACATTTAAAGCATGATCTGCAGAATAAATATGCATCCTGAAAGAGTGAAGGCCAAAAGAAACTGCACTGAAGAATTTTAGCTGCAGTTTTCTTTGCACTGAAATGACCTCTACATGCCAAAGTGTGGCAGAAGGTCAGAATACTATGAAACTCACTCTCAGGAACACATCTACGAATGATTTAATCAGCACAGTATTTGAATAGCTGAGGATCTTCCCAATAGTACATCCTAATTTGGGAAAAGAATCAATTTTTTTCCTACTTTGACCAAGACAAAGGAATTTTGCCTATTGCGAGGTAATTCACAATATCAGCAAACCAAGGCAAATCCTTATGAGAAACCTTAAACAGTTGTTCATCCGAGAAGGAATCATAAACTGGAAGTGAAGTTGAGGTATCCTCAATTAGAATTCTAGAAAGATAGTTAGTTACAACATTCTCTGACCCTTTCTTATCCTGGATTTCGTAATCAAACTCTTGAAGCAAAATGATCCATCGAATCAAACGGAGTTTGGTTTCCTTTTTGGAAAGAAGATGTTTCAAAGCAGAATGATCAGAATAGACTACAAATTTGGAACCCAATAGATATGATCTGAATTTATCCAAAGCAAAAACAGCTGAAAGTAACTATTTTTCAGTAGTGGTATAATTCAATTGTGCATCTGAAAGAGTTTTACTAGCATAGTAGATAACATGAAGAAGTTTATCCACTCATTGTCCCAAGACGGCACCCATAACATAATCTGATGCATCACACATAATCTCAAATGGAAGAGCCCAATCAGGAGGATTCATGATAGGAGCTGACGAAAGAAGAGAGCGAAGCTTTTGGAAAGCTTCAAGGCATGATTCACCAAAGACAAAAAGGAGCATCCTTTACAAGTAGATTACACAAAGGACGAGAAATTTTGATGAAATCTTTAATGAAGCGTTGATAGAACCCAGTGTGCCCAAGAAATGATCGCACTCCCCTCAAGGAGGTAGGAGAAGGCAATTTGGAGATCAAATCTACTTTAGCTCTATCAATTTCAATACCTCTTTTTGAAATGATATGTCCTAAAATAATACCCTTTTGAACCATAAAATGTCTCTTCTCCCAACTAAGAATAAGATTTGCTTCCCTACAACGCTGAAGCACTAAGGAAAGATTTTGAAGACAGTTTTCGAATGTGGACCCGAAAATAGAGAAGTCATCTATAAAGACCTTAAGAAACTTCTCAACCATGTCCGAAAAGATAGATATCATACACCTCTAGAATGTTGCTGGAGCATTACATAATCCAAAAGGCATCCATCTATATGCAAACATACCGAATTGACAAGTGAAGGTAGTTTTCTCTTAATCCTTAGGATCAATGGCCACCTAATTATAGCCGGAATAACCATCGAAAAAGCAATAATAGCTCTAGCCAGCCAATCGCTCTAGAATCTGATCAATGAATGGAAGTGAAAAATGATCTTTTCTAGTAGAGGAGTTAAGTTTCCGGTAATCAATACACACACACCATCCTGTGGTGGTGCGCTGTGGAACTAATTCACCCTCGAAATTTTTAACTACTGTAATATCTGTTTTTTTAGGTATTGCTTGAGTAGGACTCACCCATTTGCTATCTGATATGGGATAAATTATTCCTGCATCTAGCAACTTCATAACTTCCTTCAATACGACCTCCTTCATATTAGGATTTAATCTTCATTGGAGTTCCTGAGATGTTCGAGAATCCTCCTCCAAATGAATCTGATGCATGCAAATTGTGGGACTACTTCTTGTCAAATCAGCCACACTCCACCCAATAGCCTCTTTATTTTGCTCAAAAACTTTTAAGAGACCACTTTCTTGGGAACTTGTAAGATTGGAAGCAATGATCACCGCCGGGGGGGGGGGGGGGGGGGTGTCATTTAAACCTAAGAAAACATACTTGAGCTTTTCCGGTAGTGGCTTAAGCTCAAGTTTAGGTGGAGACTCTAAAGAAGGAATAGGCGGAGTGTTAAAAAGTGGTGGAAGTGGCTCTAACCTAGATTTCCATGGAGGAAAATATGTGATAGGAGTGGAACCTAGCAAAGAATTCACTTCGGCTATTAAAGAATCAATATCAAAATCTTCATAATTGAAGTGATTCAGACACGCTTCTAAAGGATCCTTGGATAAAATAGTTGGGAGTGATTCCAACTCATCAATAACATCAAGGAAGAAGCATTCACTATCATCGTGGGGAAGATGAATAGCATTGAAGATGTTTAGCTTGACTTTCATGTTTCCAAAAGATAAATCCATGGCTCCAGTCCTACAGTTAATGCAAGCATTTGCTGTGGCTAGAAAAGGTTACCCAAGAATAACTGGAATATACTTTTTTGGAATCGTGGACCGGTTTTGTATGAGTACATCTTTAACAATACCTTGTGGTTGTCTGACAGAACGGTCAGCAAGTTGTAGAACAACCGACGTAGGTTTTAACTCTCTCAAACCTAACTTCTCATACACCGAGTAAGGAATAAGATTAACATTTGTTTCCAATGGTGTAAGAAATTGTTGGAGCTCTAGGATCTTTAACCTTTAGAGGAGTGTTGTACTTAAGAATAACACTTACATGCTCGATGAGACAAACTTTCTTAGGAACTTAGCTTTTGGATTTTCTCTTTAGAGTGCACAAGTCCTTTAGAAATTTGGAATAGGCTGGAATTTGCTTTATAACATCAAGCAGAGGAAGATTGATTATAACCTGTTTAAAGACCTCCATCATATCTTGAATTTTCTCCCCTTGTTTACTAAAGTGGGAGGGTTCCTTGAAACGTTCAGGATAAGGCGTTTTTGGCTCATAAGCTGTCTCAGGGTTAGGAGCAGATGAAGAAGTGACTCCATCTTCAACTCCTTTTGTGGATTGTGGAATAACACTTGAGGAAACATTTTTGGGATATGGATTTTGAATGATAGGAATAATGGTAATCCTAAGCCTTTCTTTTTCCTCCTGTCCTTTCTCAACTTGGTTATCAATCACTCTACCACTCTTCAATGTAGTGATAGCTTGAACCTGCTCATGATGAATACCTGAAGAATTAGTTCCATCAATCATGTAAGTCTGTCTTTTTGGGTTGGCTATTGGCTGACTAGGCAGCTTTCCATCATCTCTTCGAGATAGAGTACTCGCTATTTGCCCAACTTGTGCCTCTAGCTTTGCTATGGCTTGAGAATGAGAATTAAGAAGTTGGGTGTTGGCTTTAATTTCACCAAGAGCATTGAGTACTTGTTCCTCAAAAGCAGAATTTCTAGGAGGACGTGGAAGATTAGGAGCTTGAGTAGATTGATTTCTAAATTGGGGTAGACGGTAAACACCAGATTGGTTGAAAGAATTATTTTGTGGCATAGGATTGGATGAATTTTGATACTGCCTCTGAGATTGGGAAATAGTATTCGCTTAATTGGATTACGCTATAACAGATTGGAATGATCTCTCCAGCCAGGATTATATGTAGAAGAATAAGGATTATAAGCTGGCCTAGAGAATGCAACATTCACTTACTCTTATGGGATCTCAGATGATTATCCCAGCATAGGGTAAGCGTCAGCAAAATGGTTAGACTTAACAGAGATGGAACAAACTTCCTTTGGTAATGCAGTTTGCAAATTAGCAACAGGAGCAAAGCCAGATGATAGGATTTGATCGAACCTACAGTTCACAAGCGGCTAACTCACTAGATTTATCTACCTCATAAAGTTTTTCAACCTTATGCATTCCAGGTGAAGACCTAGACCTAGAGGAAGAAGCATGTTGTACTGAGTTTTCACTTAGGGCCTCAAACAGTTCCCAAGCATCAGTCGGACTCTTACGCAGAAAAGCTCCATTGCTGGAAGCATCAACCATGTTTCTATACGACTCTATAAAACTATCATAGAAGATCTATATTAGGTGCCATTGAGCAATATCATGGTGTGGACACTTTCTTAGAAGATCATTATATCTCTCCCACGCATCATGGAGCTGTTCTCCTGGGATTTGGGAAAATGCCATGATTTCTCTTCTCATTTATGTGGTTTTACCCACAGTGTAATACTTCTTCAAGAACTCCTGTTGCAACATGTCCCATGAAGATATGGAATTTGTTGGAAGGGACTGCAACCAAGTTCTTGCTTTATCTTTGAGAGAGAACTGGAAAAGACGCATTCTGAATGAATCATTGGATATAGTAGTCAACTTGGTAGTTAAACACAATTCCAAAAACACATCCAAGCGCTTATATGGATCATCTGTTGCATACCCATAGAAGGTAGGAAGCATTTGGATCATAGCAGGCTTGATCTCAAAATGGGTTGCATCAGCATCCGTAAAAACAAAGCACGAAGGGGAAGTATATGTGGTAGGAATGAAATGATCCCTCAATTATGGTTATTGTGAAGGAACAGGTGGAACCCGTTCTCTATTACCATTACCATTACTACCCGGTGCATTATGTTGCTCAGCCATGTTATCAGAGGAACTATCAATATTATTCAAATGTTTTTTAAGCTTTCTTAATTGACTTAAAGTTCTTTATATTTCAGGATCATGCACTAAAGGTTTTGACTTAGTTTGACGAGTTAACAAGCACTTGTTCCACTAATCCTAACAGTAACAAAAAGAAAATATTCCAAGTAATAGAAAAATAATAAGAACTCACAAAAGGTTTAATAAACCGAAGCTTTTCTCCCTTAAGCGTCTTTGTCCTCATCGCTAATTTGTACCTGAAAAGAAAAAGAAGTAAGATGAGATATCAGAAAGTCCAAAGACCGATAAACCAAAATAACTAATTAAAAACTAAACAAAAACAATCTCCCTGGCAACGGTGCCAAAAATTGATGTGTCTCTCGCAATCGTACGATATCGTGTAGGATATAGCTCTATGCAAAGAGGATGTTGAACCCACAGAGAGATATAATTTGTATTTAGCCTTTAAATTAGGTTTATGGTTTACAGAAACTTGGTTATAGAGTTTGTTGGTTGTTACGATTTAACAAACTTGAATTAAACAAAATATTAAATTAAAGCAAATTAAACTAAATTGAATGATCAGAGAGGGAAGATCTTAGGGCTTTGACCTCACAACAATCGTTATACTATAGTCAATTGAATCAACTTTGGGATTTTAACCAATTCTGTTTTCAAATGAACTGAACTCAATAACATTCGTTCAGTTCAGAGTTTAAAGAAAGACGTTTTACAAATTTAGAAAACTATAACCTATCTGCGGTTAGCGTGGACTATTCACCTACCTATTCTCCCTACTTTAAGTATTGTGTGAATGAACCACCTTTCCTAAGCATAGATTATGAAAACATTCGTTTGTAAAATTCATTGAAACACCATTATATGACCTCTATCTTTGTGTCCGGTAGGGCTCCGCCAGATACCGTACAACAAGGTAGGTTAAGAATAGAATATAAATTATTATATCTAAGATAAGGTTATAACAATTTATATTCTACTAAACCATGAAAAACCACTTGAGTTGTCTCAAGTGCTCATAGTCATATAATCAAGAAAACATAATATATTGAAATAAACCCAAAGTCAAAACAATTAAACCATAATATAATGTTGGGTTACATCAGTGCCCTAAGAAAGGGATTAGCTACTTATGACAAGGTTGGATAACATCTGTGTTGAGTTCATCTCCATCGTCATAGACGGTACCTCTCTTCTCAGGATTTGCACTTTCAAGGTTGTAGAAACCCTAAAAGCCACCACACCTTCAGCCTTCTGAATAATACGTAAAAGAGATTAGAATTTTGGACCTCTTCTATCAAGGCTTACGCTTTCTTTTATAGAAGAAAATATGTATTTGGTGGGCTTTTAGGTCTTCTAGCCCAATTGGAATGAGATACGGTAATAAAAAGAGGAATCCCGCAGCTTTTAGTCTGATATGTCATACATTGTTCGAGCTTCAGGAATGGATGCTCGAGCTTTAGGACTCACGCTCAAGCTTCAGGAACCAATGCTCGAGCAATACTGGATGGATGCTTGAGCTTCAGTGAATGGTGCTCGATCATCATATTGACACTTAGCCAATTTTCTTCAATTATTTTCCGAAGTGTCTTTTTTTTTTAACATTGCTCGATCCAAGCTTCTTGGGCTCGATCACTAGGTACCATGTTTGAGCATCTGGGGCTCAATGCTCGAGCATCAAGAGATGATGCTCGATCCTCTGTTGATAGTGCTCGATCATGGAAGTGATGCACAAGTTCTAAAAGCATAGCCTTCAATTCAAAATCAACTTATTAATTTCCGACGCCTCATGCTCGAGCTTCAGGGTCAAGGCTCGAGCACTTTTGGTTAAGGCTCGAGCACCCTTACAATAAGGCTCGAGTATCTTTGCAGTAAGGCTCGAGCATCAAGGTACTGATGCTCGAGCATTTAGCCTTGTTGACTTTTCTTCTTTTCTTTGTTAAAATGCGCGAGCCTCAACACTTTGGCTCGAGCTCTAAGGCTTTAATTTCTTCAAACTTCACTAATTCAACTCTTGGCTTGTTCTGAATGACCGGCAACGACTCGGTAAGCTTTGATATCAGCATAAAGTCCCTGTTTTAATCATTTATCTAGGAAAGTACCTGAAACACACATTAAGTATAAATTAGTCTAATAATGGATATAAGTATCTCTTTAGGCCCTAACATATACGTACTTAGGGGCTTGAATATGCATATATTCAGCGCTCATCAATTAACATTACAGGTCATTTTTATAATAAATAAATAAATAAATAATCCAAGTTTTTCTACTTATGAAAGGACCATTTCATTCCTAAATTATTTTTTTTTAAAAAATCATATTTCTAAATTTTTTTTTTCATGTTTTAAGTCCAAAAACTACTTTCACATCACTTTCCATCATTATCGCCACCACTGTTGTTGCATTTCACCAGTACCACCTCTACCACCACATCATCGTTGCCACCAATATCACCGCAGCCAACTTTCTCCATCGCCACTATCATTGCCGGTGTCTTCCATCGCTGGCACCTTCATGACCACCGCCGCCTTCCACCATTGTAACTGCCACTACCATCACCGCTACCTTCCACTACTATCATTGCCACCGGTGCTTCCTTTCACCACTGTCACTGTCGCCTCCTTTAACCAGCACCGCCACTGCCACGACCACACTATTGCCTTCCATTACCACGTACAGCTGCTATCGTCGCCTTTCACCACCACCGCCATTTCTTTTAAAAAAAATATATAGAATAGTGTTATTTTTTTAGCTTAATTTATTTGTCACTAGGAGGGAGGGGTACCTTGGAAAAATAAATTTAAAATTCATTATATTCTACTATAGATATTAAATTAGTCCAACCAAACGTTAGAATAACGAAGATTATTCCATTACTACATCATTTCATACTTGCATCCAGACATAGGCCATTCCATTCCCACCTACATTTCATTCCTTTCTCATGTACTAAACATAACCTTTCGTGAAATACTCATGTAAACTTGTAACCATTCCATTAAAACTCCTCTTTTTTAATTATTTATTTTTTACTTGTAGATGCACGGACAATAACAATTTTACAACCATATAATTTCGTGTTTGGGTTAAAATTAATTAGCATTTCGTGTGTGTGTGTGAGGGAGAGAGCATATTATGTATGGTACATTTTATAGAGTTTTTTGAATCATTACTTTGATGGATGAAACGAGTGATTAGTGTTAAGTAGATATTATGCAGATGTCTACTTAACAAAATATTTGGCACATAACCAGAACTAGAAAGAGAAAAACCAGCACTACAGGTCATTTTTATAATAAATAAATAAGGTTAGACTTGATGAAATCAACAACTGTTTCCTTTTTTATATGTTTATAGGGTATAGCTTCTGCCAATTTAGAAAAATAATCAGTAGCAGCCAAGATATACAAGTGGCCTTTTGAAGACTTTTCTAGAGGACTAACTACATCTAATCCCTTTGCATCGAATGGCCATGATGTCATAGTAAGGTGTAACGACTCCGGTGGTTGATGTATGAAGTTAGCATAGAATTGACAGGCTTGACACATTTTCGCATACTCCAAGCAATCTTTAACCATGGTGGGCCAATAATAACCCATTCTTTTGATGCGAAAGTGAAGTTTGGACCAGATTGATGGGCTCCACAAATCCCAGAATGTGTCTTCTTCATTGCGTGGGTTACTTCGTCATTTCCAAGGCAGCGAAGGAAAAGGCCCTCATATGAACGCCCATGCAACGTATCGTTGTAATAGATGAAATGAGGTGCTCGTCTTCGTATTTCAGTCTTGTGGCATTGGTCTTCGGGAAGCTTTCTATGTTCTAGATAATCAATGATAAGGAGTCTCCAGTCTTCTTCCTCTTGTATCCAACAAGAAACTAAATTACTTTCTTTAACTTTATCTTCCAGGACTTGTGGCAAGACCCATCGTTGATATACAAGAACATCAATCAGGTATTCATCAGTTAAAGCCAATGTTGCAGCTAAATTTGCCAAAGCATCAGCTATCCAATTTTCTTTCCTCGGAATGTGCTCTAGCATGACGCTATCAAACCATTCCAACAAATGAGAGGTATAACGATGGTGCGGCAATATATCATCTTTTTTAACCTTATATTCTTTAAGAAGTTGGTTGATCACCAACTTAGAGTTTCCATATATTTTGAGATCCATGATCTTCATCTCATTCGCCCTTTGAAGGCCAATAATCAAGGCTTGATATTTAGCTACATTATTTGAGCAGTTTTCAGCGAGTGCAAAAGAGTATGGAATAACATGTCTTTTTGGAGAGACAAAACTACACTTTCTTTAGCCCCGTCTGATCGTGATGCCCTATCGAAAAACATCATCTATTGAAGGAGAGATGTCCACAAGGAAGACTTTTTCATCAGGAAAATCTTCAAAAATTTTCCAATCAGCTAAAATAGGATGGTTAGCTAAGAAATTTGCTAGGACTTGTCCTTTCACTGCTTTTCATGGAGCATAAACAATTTCAAACTCATTGAATAAAATTGACCACCTCACTAAGTGTTCGAAAAGGACCGGTTTAGACATGACATATTTGAGATGATCAGCTCTTGTAATAAGATATATTGTATGAGCTAAGAAATAATGCCTCAATTTCTTAAAGGCGAAGACAAGCGCGATGCATGTTTTTTCAATTGGAGGATAATTTCGCTTCGTCGAGGTGAGCTTGCGACTTAAGTAATACAAGGCTTTCTCTTAATGTTCTTTATTATTCTGACCAAGTAGGGCACCTAGCGATTCTTCTTGCACAGCAATGTAAAGTATGAGTGGTTTTCCAGGTACAGGTGCTCTTAATACCGGGGAATTGAGAAGGTACTTTTTGATGCTATCAAAAACATTTTGTTAAGATTGGTACCAATTGAATGGGACATCTTTTTTCATGAGTTGGTTAAAAGGTTGACAACGGCCAGCTAAATTTGAGATGAACCGACAAATGAACGCAAGTTGACCTTGTAAACTTCGAAGCTCACGTAAATTCTTTGGTGGCGGCATCTTTTGAATGGCCTCAACTTTATTAAGATCAATCTCAATACCATGATGACGTACAATGTATCCCAAGAATTTCCCTGAAGTCACACCAAATGCACATTTAAGGGGATTCATCTTGAACTGATATTTTCGGAGGCGATTAAAAATTGTACGTAGATCCTGTAAATGATTTCTTCATTTTTTCATCTTAACCACCAAGTCATCAACATAACATTCAACAATCTTATGGAGTATGTCGTCAAAGATCCTTTGCATGGCTCGTTGGTATGTTGCTCCCAGATTTTTGAGTTCGAAGGGCATAACTTTGTAGCAATATATGACTTTAGGAGTGTGAAAGGTAGTTAGTTCCTCATCTTTCGGAGTCATTCTTATCTAATTGTACCCGGAGTAACAATCCATGAATGAGAGAACTTCATGCCCAGTGGTTGTATCTATAGTGAGCTCGGGGATGGGAAGAGAAAAATTATCTTTTGGGCATGCCTTATTTAAATCACAAAAGTCCACACAGATTCGAATATGTCCATTTTTCTTCTTTACTGGAACAATGCTCAAAATCTATGTTGGATATTTGACCTCACAAATAAATCCCACTTCAATCAATTTGTTGAGTTCTTCCTCTATCCTTGGAACTAGCTCTGGACGAAAGAAACGTTGAGACTGCTTAATTGGACGTGTCCTATGTTTGACAGCAAGATTGTGCACTGCAATTTTAAGGTCAAGACCGGGTATCTCTTTGAATGTCCAAGCAAATACATCCTTATACTCAGAAAATAATTGAAAGTAATCATTATCTTCTGAGGGATTTAAGAATGCACTAACGAAAAATGGTTTGGGTTAATCATCAGTCCCTAAGTTGATTTCCTTAAGTTTATCAACAGTAGCCTGGCCCCCGTCTTCTAGTGTTCGTGGAGCTTTCTCAATGTTATCTGGTTGTTCAGAGTTAGGTTCCTCTTCAATAGTGATGTGGTATGAAATAACACAAGATGATTCGCCAATGTCTTCTATTCTTTCCACTTCTTTTGATTGATTAGTGAATACAATGGTTTGCTTTCGAGCTTTTAGTGTAACATCATTGGTGACATCTACCTCTGTCTTACGTTTCATTCGCGAGGGCACCAAGCTCCGAACTTCATTATTGTTCACCATGTCGATCTAACTTTCCACTTTTGCTGCTTCTTAGCGGCACATCATTGATAGTACGAATTCGAGAAAATATTGACTTTCGAGATTGAGGTTGTGGAGATTTTCTTCCTTGGTCATGAAAGCTCATTCTGTTAAAAACAGAGGTACGAGGCAAACTGCTAACATGAGAACTTGAGACATTTGATTCTTGGCTCGATAACCTATTAAATACATATATTCAATCACATGGAGCTCCTATACGGTCGAAGACCAATTTTTGATGCATAGTCTGCTAATCTTGTTCATCCTCAACTTCTTCAAACCCAATGTATAAGGTGTTTGACTTCTTATCCTTTTTTGTGATTTGAATTCGAAGTGGCTCAGAAGCTACGAAACCGAGACCAGACTTGGGTGGAATGATGTTATGCCCTTGATCTTTTAACTTTTTCTATGTCTCATTGAGGCTATGCACTTTCTCATCGGTGACCTCAGAATTTAGTTTTCCAAGGCTTGCAGGATATGTAAAATCATACCCTAACTTAGCCAAGAGTTGGTATACTTTAGGATCCAATCCTTCATCAGTCTTTTGTTTTGGAAGTGATCTATGTTCGACCAGAGATTGAAAAGGCCACACGAACCCTTTTAACAGAGACTTATAAGGTGAAGACTTTTGAATCTTAGTGAGAGGAAGAGTTAACTCTCCATGCAGCTTTTGCATATCTTCTTTTTCCTTGGTTTGCAACATTTTCACAATAAATTCCTTGGTCTCAAGTATCTCGATGATAGGTGACTGCCCTTCTTGTCGTTGAGATTTTGGAACATACTTTAAAATAGGTTTTATTTGATGTGCTTTTATTGAGACCCCTCGCGTTTTAGCTACCTTTATAATATCTGTCACTGAAACATCTAATGGATCACTCAATGCTTCTTTTGTTTTTATAGATTGAACTTCTTGTATAGACGAATGGCTTGGGATGGGCACTTCTAAAGGTGTATCGGGATCGATATAGAACTTGGCATCGGCAAAATGAGATTATGTTTCTGTAAATGGTTTATGGTCTGCCACAACTGTTTGTACGTCATTCTTGTAGAGTTTGAAGCACTAATGAAGAGTCGATGGAATGATGCCATTACTATGTATCTAAGGCCTTCCCAACAACAAAATTGTAGGACGTCTTTGCATCAATAACGTGGAATAAAGTTTCAGCTTAGAGCTCGCCAATAGTTAGCTTCACCCGAATCATACCAATAGTTCTTTGTCCTCCTTGGTTAAAACCTTGAATAATAAGACGGCTACGAAATAACTCGTCGACTGTGATGCCAAGATTTTTCATTGTAAATTTTGGCATCAGATTCACCGCTGATCCACCATCAACAAGAATTCGAGTAACTTTTTGTTCTTTTATGTAACCGGAAACGAAGAGAGGAGAATTATGCGGCTTCGAACCCAACTGAAGATCCTTGTCAGTGAAAATAATTGGTGCATAACATGAATCAAGTGTATTGATGAGTCCTGAAAAGTGCGTATTTAAACCCCTTAAGCTTAGGCATTCTAGTAGCCTTATCTATCTTACTTTACCGTTTTAGATTGATTTTGTATTATTTCCATTTTCAAGCACTTATCCCGAAAATAAGCTAATTCAGCCAAATAAGAGCAGAAATGAAGTAATTCTGGGATGAATCAAAGAAAGGAGCCAAGTGGAAACAAAAGGAAGAAAAGGGTGGAAATCAACATCTTCGATCGATCTCAGATAAAGTTCGATCGATCCAACATGATCGATCTCAGCACTTCAAGATGGATCAGAGATATAATGACATTGTCAGAGATCTCAAAAGTTTGATCGATCCAACATCATTCTTCGATTGATCGAACTGCCTTGTCCTTATCCAAATGATTGATCTTATCTAGTTGTACCACCCTACCAACCACTTTTGTCCTTTTCCTAAAATATCTTCAAAATATCTCAGATTTGTTTTTATCCAAAAAGTGCCACCATCGAGGATCGATCTAACTTCAGTTCGATAGATCTCAACCATGTTCGATCGATCCAAGTCCAAGGTTCAATCGATCGAATTCTCTCAAGTACGAAAAAGTTAAATCTCCAGCTCACAAAAAGTTGTCATTTATCCAATCATTGGGGAATATTTTGTGCACGATCCCAGCTCATTTTGTGTGTTATTTTGACCTACTTATATAAGGATAAGGATTACTTATCATACCATATCACATCATATTATCTCATACCTTGTAAGAACTCTTGGAGAGCAAGCTTAGAGGAGGAGGAGGCTAAAGACACCATTGGAGACTCTTCATCAACCAAGGAGCAAATCACTACCATGGAGTTAGCCCTTGAGGGTTAGAAAAGCACTACCATGAGTGGCTAGACATCCTCTTGGGGCTAGAGTTAGCCCCAAGCATGCTTTTTACATCTTGATTTTGTGTATTATTGAGGGATTAGTGCTATAATACATGTTTTGACACTTATATATATATATATATATATATCTTGTTTATTCAATGATTTATGTGGTTTAATGCTTCCAATTGATCATTTCATTCTATCCATATATCTATGTATGCTAAAATAGATGTTCATGTGTTTATCTCTATTTCTTGTGTTATTGATGCATGTCTATGTGTATTAATGCCATAGATCTAGAAATTGTCAAAACATTGTACTTAATGGAATGCTCTTGTAATTTTCTAGATGGTTCATGCTCATTTCTTGATGGATTATGCCTCTCCCTTAGGTTAATTAGTTTAATTTCATGTCATTAGCTTAATTGTAGTGTAGTGGTAGCGTAGTTGTTAGATGGGAGGACAATCCATGCCTTTTGTTTGATGTTCCATACTTTTGAATGCAAGTAACATATGTCTCTAACCTTGTGGTGTATTTGGCTTGTGAGCTTAATGAAATGATTAATGACTTGCTAGATATATTGTGCTTTTCACATGTTATTTAGACAATATATACTTAATTGTTAGATATATTGTGCTTTTCACATGTTGATTAGACAATGTATACTTAATTTGTCACCCTTGCTAATTAAATCAACTAAACAAACACACACATCAATATTGTAACACACATTTCCCTTATTAGTCACTTGTTAAGGGTGTAGAAAAGCATTGTTTGGTGGTGACCTTTAAACCCTAAGATCTCTCTCTCTCTTACTTACTCTTTATTGTATTCAATTATTTAGTTTAATTTGCTCTCTAGTTTAATCAACCAACCAACTATTTGTTTGATCACTCGAAACCCTAATAATGATTCCACAACCAAATTCGACTCCAATCCCTTGGGACGATCCCTACTCACCCTAATTATATTTTTGGTGAGGGTAGTAGTGGCTTCTATAAATGTAAAACTTGGCCCTCACCTTAATGCACACTCTTAAGCTTATGGTAACAGGATGACCGACCATCGGTTTTTGGCGCCGTTGCCGGGGATTAGGCAATGTCGTATTTGTGGAATTGATTAGGAATTAGTACTCTTTTGATCGTGTCTTTACTTTGTTTTTATTTTTCTTTTGATTACTTATTGTGTTTGTTTATCTTTGATAAGGAGCATTCAAGCAAAGGAGCTAAGCAAGCAAGGAAAAATGCTAAAATTTTTTAAAAAATTGCTAAGCTAAGCTATAAATTTGGAGTTGAAGTGCTATAGGACCTTTGTGAGCTTTTTCTTACTCAATCCTTTAGTTAAATCGTCGGCCCGCGTAGAGACTTGTTTTTTTAAATTCTTAGATAAATCGTGAGCCAGCGTGGAGGCAATCTTAATTGTTCTTTGCATCATTATTGTTAAAGCATAGGAGTATGGATTAAGTGTTTGTGGAGGAAGATTCATTGAACTGTTGTGAAGTCGAAGTGTTTGTTCATTTATTGTGTTTGTGTGTTTTTACATTGTGCATGCATGGTCGTAGATCACTAAGACCAATTCTTGTCCCTCTTAATTTGCATCTTGAATCTGTAGTTAGAAATCCTAGGGGAAGAGGAAGTTCTAGTTCTACCCAATCCACTATATCAATGGAAGGCCATAATAAAGAGCATGTAGAGGACCTTGGTCACATAGACCAACAAGGTATCCTTCATCCAAATGTGCATCATGGAAACTTGCAAGCACCATTAGACATGCCTGGGCCATTCATTCACCAACCACAACAACAACAAGGTCAAGTTCCATTTGGAATGCCAAGGCCAATGTATACTCCACAACCTCCCATCATTCAAGGAAATCAAAATCAAGGTGCCCATGTTGTACCTCAAATTATTAATCTTCCACTTGCTTTAAGAGATCACTATGTGCCTAATGAATACAATGCACCCATATGCATTCAATTGCCACCATTTAGAGCACATCACTATGAAATTAAGCCACAAACCATTCAAATGCTTCCTAAGTATCATGGACTTCCAAGTGAAGAACCTTACAAGTATTTGGATGAGTTTCTAGAAGTATGTTCCACTGTAAAATATACGGACATGCCGGAAGAGGTCTTAAGACTCAAACTTTTTCCATTCACCTTAAAAGACAAGGCAAAGTATTGGTTTAATAATCTCAGGCCTTTTTCAATCACTTCTTGGGCAGAAATGCAACAAGAGTTCTTGAAGAAGTACTGTCCGATTTCTAAGACCAATGCCATGAGAACCTCAATTCAAGAATTTTCACACAAGGATGGAGCAACGTTTCATGAGGCATGGGAATGCTTTAATGAATTGCTTAAGAAGTGTCCACATCATGACATGCCCAAATGGCAATTAGTTTAATATTTCTTTGAGAGCTTATCAGATAATTACAAAGGCATGGTTGATGCTTCCATGGGTGGCTCATATATTGATAGGCATGAGGATGACGTGTGGCGTCTTTATGAGAGCATGAGTGAAAATTCTTTGCATAGAACATTATCATCCAAGAATGGTAGAAATTCACAAGGTAGGAAGAGTGTTGGCTTACATCAAGTCGACCATTCAAATGAAATAGCCGCCGAAATGAAGTCTTTATCTCAAAGGTTTGATTAATTTTTGATTAACTAAAACTCGACGAACCAAGTATCTTTCTTCCCTAACCATTCTCATCGTACATCAAATGAAACATGTATGACTTGTTCTAGTGTTCTTCATTCTACTTCTCATTGTCCTCATGGATAAGTGCAAAATGAACCTAATGAACAAGTTAATGCAAATTTTGTGAACCAAGGGAACAATCCTTATGGTACTCATTATAATCCAAGTTGGAGAAATCATCCGAATTTCTCTTGGAAAAACCAAGGAGAGGGCTCAAACCCTTCCCAAGGTGGTTTTCAAGGGAAGTACATTCCTCCTCCACTTCAAAACCAAGGATCCCAAGGTTATAGACTTTATCAATCACAAGGGAATCAATTTGCTAACTCTCATTTTTCCAACCAATCTTATTCCCAAGGAAATGCTAGAAGTCCCGCCTTTGAAGAAATTTTTTTGAATGCTTTGGGCACTCTTGAGGCAAATACACAATTGCTTCATTCCCACTCTTAATCTATTGCGAAGCTAGAAACCCAAGTAGGGCAAATAGCAAACACTCTTAATGCTAGAGAGAAGGGAAAGATGCCTATGAATGCCCCACCTAAGCAATAATGTGTTGTGGAAACCCATTCCTCATTGGAAGGCCACACCATTGAGCATGTTAATGACGTGACTACCTTGCGGAGTGGTAGGATTGTGGACAATCAAGTTGAAATGTCCAATAAAGAGAGTGAATCGGTGCAACCTCAAGTTGTCACTTGTCCCGTTTCATATCATATTCCTCCTTCATTGCATATACATGATCTTGTGAATGAGAAAACTTCAAAATGTGATTTAAAGAATGATTTTGAAAATGATTTAAAGAAAGATTTGCTGAAAAATGAATTTGAAAAGGTTTTGTTGAAAAATG
Organism: Cornus florida; assembly: GCF_030987335.1. Lineage (NCBI taxonomy): Eukaryota > Viridiplantae > Streptophyta > Magnoliopsida > Cornales > Cornaceae > Cornus > Cornus florida. The sequence goes on from NW_026775572.1 coordinate 32,000,670, forward strand.
ATTTGAAACAAAGTAATTTGAAAAATTCTTGTGTTGAAGAGACTTCAAAGAAAAATGCTGAAAAAGTGTATGAGCCAAAAGTTCCATTTCCGGATGCCTTAAAAGGATTCATTTCAAAAGACAAGCAAAAGGCAAAAACCAATGAAATCATGGAAATGTTTAGGCAAGTGAAAGTCAATCTTCCACTTTTGGATGCAATCAAGCAAATTCCGACTTATGCCAAATTCTTGAAAGACTTGTGCACCAAAAAGCGGAAGAACAAGAGCCAAACACCAAGAAAAGTGGTTTTAACCGAGCAAGTAAGCTCAATTTTGCAACATAACACTTTACCAAAGTTTAAGGACCCCGGTTCACCTATTACTGCATGCATTATTGGTGATCATATCATTAATCGGGCGCTTCTTGACTTAAGAGTAAGTGTTAACTTTCTTCCATACTCGGTTTATGTCAAATTAAGCCTAGGTGAATTGAAACCGACATCAGTAGTTTTACACCTTGCCGACCTATCCATTAAGAAGCCTAGGGGTATAATTGAGGATGTATTAATAAAGATTGACAAATTCTTTTTCCCCGTTGATTTCGTTGTCATTGACACGGAACCGGTCCCCAATCCTAAAAGCCAAATTCCCGTTATCCTTGGCCGTCCTTTCTTGGCAACCGCTAATGCCAACATCAATTGTAGGACGGGGATAATGAAGATCTCATTTGGCCACATGAAGGTGAAGTTGAATATCTTCAGTCCCACACCCAATTTATTTGACAAATATGAAGGAGAGGTTAATATTGTAGATAAATGTCATGATCTTCAATGTCAAGGAAATGAGCTTTTGTGTAAGACCAAAACTTCAAAAGGATCATCTTCAACCTTGCATTTTCAAAGTGTTGTTTCAAATTCTTGCTTTGAAAGGGCATGGAAGCCCAAAGGTTGTGATTGTATTGACAAGGGATCAAAAGTTTCCCTTGAGCTTAATCTAATAAGTTCTTCAAAGAACTATTTGTTGGGTGGAGTTCAAAGCATCTATCACCCCAACAAGGAGGGGATGTATTACAAGATCTTTGATCCGGGCTAAAAGAGCCCAATGTCTTGCTAGAGACGTTAAAGACTAGTGTAATATCCCTAATTTTAAAACGATAATCTCCGTATTTATTTATTTGTTTTAATTATATTTTTAATTATTTAATTAATTATTTGACTAATTACTTATGGGTTTAATTGAATTAAGTGTTACTTGAGTATTTGATTATGTGTCTATGTATTATTTGTATTTATTTATGTGTTAATTGTTTAATTAGATTATGTGCTTAAATGGTGTTTTGATTAATTGTAAATTAAATATTTTCTTTTATTTTATTATTTTATTCTATTTTTCTTTTATGGTTATAGTTAGTAGTAATGAGCCAACCAATTGGGTCTCATGGACTACTTGGATAGGAGGTTGGATGGGTATATATTATTACCCATGGATAGTTGTGTATGTATATATATAGATATATATTATATACATATATAAAAGGGAAAGTAATTTATTAATTACTTTTATGGTAACTTGGGTAGTAATATTTAATCTGATGTATCTGTTTTATATGTAAATAATAAAAATATATATAGATTTGATACGTGTTATGTTTTAAGTTACTTTATAATATTATGGTAACTCAAGTATTATTGGATAATCTATTAATAAATAATGGGTAATTTATTAATTACTTTTATGGTAATTTGGATAGTAATATTTAATCTGATGTATATGTTTTATTTTTAAATAATAAAAATATACATAGATTTGATACGTGTTATGTTTTAAGTTACTTTATAATATTATGGTAACTTAGGTATTATTGGATAGTCCATTAATAAATAATGGGATGTATATAATTTATTTATTTAATAAAGATATACATAAATTATATACATAACATATTTTACTTACCTTTTTAATATTTTAATATTTATTTATTTTTTAGTTGACTTGGATTGGGAAAAAGGTTAGGGTTATTTTATTTAGCCTATAAATATATACTTATATGTTGTAAAAGGGGGATATAAATATTCACGTGATATATTCTAGAGAGAGAGTTAAAGGGGGAAGGAGGAAAAGGAAGGAAAGATGGGAAAAACCCTATAGAGAGAAGATTAAGGAAGAAAAAATTTAACTTTCGATCCGAAAGTTTAAGGCAAGTTCTTCTTCTATCTTTTTCCCTTTGATTCGTGTTTCTGTACATGCCTAGGAAATTCCAAGATTTATTAAACACATAAAATTAAATAATTATGCATATTTAATTGGATTAGAACATAGGTTTTATGAAATTGGTTCATATTTGTTCTTATGTTATGAATTGATAAATGCATGATTTTGATTTGAAATCTAGTGTGAATTTTTACATGTTTAAATTATGTATTTTTCATATATGTGGAATGATGGAACGTAGAAACATGCCTAGGATTCTTAAACATTAAATAGGGACTAGGTTTGGGTTTAAATAATTTAAATAAACTCAATCATAATGATGCTTGCTATTTGAAAACAAACGAATGGATTTAATCTTTTAAAATGTTTTAACAATTGAGATTAAATGTGTAGGATGAATTTGATATGGAGAATGCTTATGTGACGGTATAATAAAATATCGTCATGTATAAGATTTAGTTTGTGTAGGACATATGATATAAGAAGCTTAAATAAATAATAAGTAATTCTTATTTTGTGATAACTTGATATCATATTATCATAGTTATTTCTGAATTGTTTGATATATTTTCTTAATTGTTACATCAATTGTTGGATTGTGTGGTTTAATGCACCGGTATGGGACGGTGGCATTCTAGGGACGAATTAACTTATCATTTAAGTCCTACCTATTTAATATAAGGGAATGGATTAACTAAAATGTTAAGTCCTACTTATATTCAAGTCAGGTTAACTGAACAAGTTGAATGACTTATGCAGGATGAATTTATTATACAAGGGAATGGATTAACTAAAATGTTAAGTCCTACTTATATTTAACTCAGGTCAGCTGAACAAGTTGAATGACTTATGTAGGATTAATTTATACTGGATAGGATGGTTATTAGATTATATATATATATATAAGTATGGTGCCATGATATGAGCTTGAGTCTCAAGATCAGTGGTTAGGGTGCATATATCGCCAAGGATGTGTAGTTAGATATAGTGTAGTTGTGCACCCTGGTAGGTCTAGGTACTCATGCCCATTATATGTGCGTTTTGCATGTTGCATACTATTCAGGTTGAGACAACCCTATAGTCTAGTGAGGTTCCTTTAGTGTGTGTGTATATATATATATATACGGACTACTAGTTACTGTTGGATTGACTAGGATGTATACGTGTATAGGATCTCTGCTTGGACTGTAGTAGAGTAGAACTTGTTTGTGAGCCTGACCCACTATTATTTTTCAGGTGTTCGTCAGGAGTAAAGGTTATTCGTGCTGAGCGGGAATCAGTCTACTTCATTCTTCCGATGCTACATAGGAGTTCCTTTATGATTCAGTTTCCTGATTTAGACAGTTATTGCTGTCATTTGTTTAGTTTGGATTTTCTAGGGGTCTACACAGTATGAATTCCTGAGTTGTATTTTGGAGGATCAATTGTATAAGAAGAGTTTATTAATTAATGGAAATATATTCTGAGGTTTATTATTAGATTATCATTTTAGTTTTTTGTCAGCATTTTATTTATTCTTCTTTATTCTTTTGTACTCTGTGTTCGTTTATTGCCGATTTTGTTTTTGATATCCTCGGGTATTCGGGCGTGGGCCTGGCCAACCCGCATTCAGAAATCCGGGGGTATCACAACTAGCACAACATTTCGTAGGGTGTCAAAACCCTATTCCTCCCTTATTTCTATTTTAAATTTCATTTCTTGCGAAGTCTAGATACTTGTTTTTGGTTCATATGCATTGCTAGGAACTGTGATTAGGACTGCATAAATTTTTATGTTGTGATTGAGTATTTTGCACAAGTTTGATCGATCTCAAACGATAGTTCGATCGATTGAACTTCCATATGCATACAACACTTAGAAAAAATTTCGACGCATCCACCTACATCCAAATCACCTCTCTGTCCCATCGTTCGAACTTATTCTCAGATTGATCAGAAGACCTTAGATCGATCCAACTTCAAAGTTTGATCGATCTTGTGCTCCAACACTTAGAAAAATTTTGAGCCTGCATCAACCTGCATATTTTAGCTCTCTGTCTCATCGATTGAAAACATTTCAAGATCGATCTGAAGTTTTTCGATCGATCCAACTTCAAAGTTTGATCGATCTGCAAGTTCCAACACTTAACCAAATTTTTGAACCAAAAACCTGCATATTTTTGCTCTCTGCCTGATCGATCGAACATTTTGTTCAGATCGATCTTAGTTCTTTATCTCACCATCTTTGACTTTGTTTGACTCTTTAATTTTGAAAAATCCAAAAATATTTATTTTATTTTATTTCATTTTACTTTCCAAAAAAAAAAAAAAAAGGAAAAGAAAGATTTTTACTTTATTTATTTCAAAAATCCTAAAAGATTTCATTTTATTTTTACTCTTATTTTTCAAAAATCCAAAAATATTTTCTATTTTTCAATTTCAATTTTAATTTTTAATTTTTAATTTTAGTTTTTAATTTTTCAAAAATTTCAAAAATTCCGAAAACATTTTGAAGAGAGATCATCAAAGTTCGATCGATCTGAAATCTCAGTTCGATCGATCGAACTAATCAGGAAAAGTTTTTAAAAATAGACCTTGAGGGTCTCAAGATCAATTCATTAGATCGATCCAACCCTTGTCCCTTATCCTTCATCGCCGCTGCACTCACCCATCTTCATCATCTTCTTCGGCGAATCTCCGGCGAGATCCAAACTTTGATTATCTCTCTCTCCTCTTGGATTCTCATCTCCATCTTCTTTTCATCTTCTCTCACGACTTGAGGTAAGATCAGAGCCACATCTTATGATTTCAAGCTTTAACTTGTTGAATACATGTTGCTTACATGCTAGATCTAGGATATATTGTTGATGATTTCCTCCATTGTTGTCGGCTTGAAGCTTTTTGTATATATATGTATATATGGTTATATATTTTTGACTTTTGATTTGTATTGTGGAAATATGGGCTATGCTAAGTGAGTAGGATTGATTGAATGTTGTGTTGATGGGCCTACGACACTGTTCGTGTGGCCCCCGTGCTTCCAAAGTCACAGATCTGTGACCCTTCAGTTTTCATCTTCGCACAGTTCGATTGATCGAACTTTTATCTCAGATCGATCTTGAAAGATCGATCGAACTCATCTTTTTCAATTTCTCAGATTGATCGAAGTTTTGAGATCGATCTCAAACCTTTTTATGATTGATCGAACTTCACAGATCTTACAAACTTCATTCATCATGTATTATGTTCATGCTATTTCATATATGCCCAATGCCTATGATATTCCACATTGGATGCATTTCATACTTACATTGTTTAGCATGCTTCATATCCTATCACTTGCATAGATTCATGTCATCTATATGTTTTCTCTATCTTATTTGACATGTATGTTTCTATTTTGTGCTTTTAATTCTTTATTCTGGCATTTACTCCCCTTACAAGTTTTTAAATTATTTTTCAGGCTATGACTAAGCGCAAGACTGTTGCCAAGAGGAAACACGGGCCTTATAGACATATCCGACCTAGGATAGAGGAGCCAGCAAAGCCCTCTCATGCACAGGAGGAGCCATTACAGCCTACTCCACCTCAGTCACCTGCTCGTGAGGCTGAGGATGATTATATTCCATCTAGTTCTGTGGTCAGCCTGCGTTTATACCATCCCCATCTCCATCACATGCTGGAGCTGAGCATTCACCATTACCATCTCCACCACGCCAGCCAGCTCAAGAGCGTGATAGGCCTGCGCCTAGATATGCACATATGACAGTGGACTATGAGTCAGTGTTCGACATAGATTTTTTCTCCAGATCGGTGCTAACCTGATCAGCTTATTATGATATTATCCAGAGGGACCTTGCAACTATTCTTGCCCCAGTTATTGAGCCAGTCTACCTGCGGCTAGTACGGATATTCTTCCAGAACCTCCGACCGTCCCCGCGTACCACGGCAGAATTGGTCACTACTATAGATGGCCATCAAATTACTATTACTATGGACATGCTAGCTAGATCATGCCATTGTCCACACTAATGCCCTCCGGAGCTACAGGAGCTATATCTGAGGCTATGTAGGCCTTCTTATGCTGACATGGTAGTTTTCTTGATAGGTCACCATGCCGATGGCGAGACTTTCACCACCCGCACTTTTCTTCCAGATGACTTATGGTTCTTTGATTCCGTTCTCTTTCGGAGTATATATATGGCCGAGCACAAGATTCAGTGGCGAGGAGACTATCTGACAGCCCTCTACGCATTTTATACAGGCCACTGGGTATCTATCCCTGCGCTCATCTGGAGCGTGATGAGAAAGCTCTTCGACGAGTATATCAGTAAGGAGAAGCCCGGAAGGGCTAAGTCTCTCCCTTTTGGCCACCTCATCACCCAGATACTGATTGATCAATGCTATCCTTTCCATCCTCGGGAGCACCCTGAGAGAGGTTCCTGTCACTTCTTGAAGAAGGACTAGGACAAGAGCTACAATGCTATTATTACCAGACTGTAGGACCACGCAGTAGTGGCTGCAGAGGAGCTCGAGGCTGAGGAGGCAAAGGCAGCAGCAGCAGATCCTGCAGCGGACAATGTACTAGTAGGTCCAGCTGCCGAGTACATAGACATTGATTTAGAGCGACCTGTAGATGACGCAGAGCAGCACTCTCCAACTAGGTCGCCAGTACACGAGGAGGAGCAAACTCGGGATCTTTCTTCTGATTTATCTGTTCCTGAGGCTCCCAGTCAGACCCCCGGCTTTGGAGAGCGTCTTCAGGCTCTTGAGGATGCAGTGGTTGCTATCAGAGCTGATACTGCAGCCATTCGAGCCGATGCTGTAGCCTACCGAGCTGATTTTGCTACATTCCGCACGGATGTCATGACTGCACTCCGAGACTTATCTCGTAATATCCATGGAGCTCGTCCTGCCCGTCCTGCCTCATCCACCTGAGATTTCTAGTTTCTTCTATCTTTTTATACTACACCTCTGTGCTCTATACTTCATTTTTGTCACTGTATATTATTTACAGCCAGTCTGTCGGCTTTGCTCTTTTGATGTACCCTATACTTTATTTATATATGTTTTTGCTATGGATGTCATCTATTATATTCTTATCTCTGTATGTTTGACTCCATTAGGTGCATCACAATAACTACAATGAGAGAGAATGCTACACAATTTTCAGGACCACCCTTATACCTCTCTCCCTGCTTTATTTCATTTACACTTGCATGTCCATTGTGCACTGATTATCCCTTTTTGTTATCTGATGAGTTTATCCGAGTGCCAAATTTCAGTACCACAGTTAATCCCAAGTTTGGGGGGCCATGCCACCCAATTTAGATACTTCAGTCCCAGCCATTCTTTGCCTTAATTGCACCGATATACTCTTTCCTTTTGTTCTCTTTGCACATTGAGGACATTGTGCTGTTTAAGTTTGGGGGTAATGGTGTATGTTACAGTGTTTGCTTTTAAATTCAAAATTCGAGCATGACTTGTGTATTTGAGAGATTTTCTATGATTGGTCCATATCTAGCTATGATTTTGATCTTTTGAGGACTATATTGCTTAAAATTTAAAAATTACTTGACTTGAGAGTCCAATACTCCTTGTATGCCTTGTGGAAGCCATTTAGGAGTAAATTTTTCGAAAGATTGATATCTTGCTTGCACTTGTGGTCCACATCAACTTGATTTTGTGATTGTTTTGAGATTCACTCTAGGATTCTACACTAGCACAGACGCACACTAACATTCATTTGTGGGGTACATGCTTTGTTGATTATTGAATTGGTTATATCCAAATTGAGCTAGTAGTGCATTGAAAACTTTCATTCTTGATAAAGGTGGATAACAACCCCTTTTCACTAAGTAGCCGGGATTCTAGCCTCATCAAGCACTGAACTTCTCGCGCAGAAAGGTGGAGGGCCCAAACTCTAGGTTAATAATTGAACTTGCTAAAAAAAAAAAAAAAAGAGCAAAAGAAAAAGCAATAAAAAGTGAGAACTTCTCCCAAATGGTGAGAAGTGAGAAATGATTAGATGGAGGTTATCTTGATTTGTAACCTAGTTGATTTAAGCTTGTAAGTCCGTAGGGGTGTTTGAACGCCTAATGCCCTAAAGCAGTCTAGTTTAGGAGTCATTGATCTAACACTCGATCTCATGAATCACTAGAAAGCTTAAGAGATCAACACATTGCACCATGCTTCCATCTTTGGTCCTCAATAAAAAATAAAAATAAAAATAAAAAAAATCGAGTGAAAAGAATAAGCGCACCTAGAACAATAAAGCTTTAATAAAAGGTCCACTTTTTGTCTTGATGATCGGTACTAGATTTGCGTGCCAGTTTGAGGGTAAGGATGTGATTAATTCTTTAGTTGGCTTAGATAGCAATACATTTAATACCGGTCCACTCAAAAAGGATTCTAGAGTTGTTTTGATTTGCATGATCATTTTCTTGATGTGTGGAGGACCATACTTGCTTGCTTGATGTTGAGATTTTGGGAGATTGCTTAGAAATGTTTGAAAAATTGCATACTTGAGGTAGTTTTCTCCCAATGTTTGTTTGCAATATTGGTGCCTCTTTTGAAAGAATGAGCTTAATGTTTGTGGGTATCATTTCTGGAAACCCTCACGAGACTTCACTCGTTCATTAGGGGTAACCTAAGGGTTTAAAAGGCTTGTTGCATATACTAAATGCAATCGTGTTCCCTACGAAAGTAGCGTTATCCATTTATTGTTTTCTAGATTCATACTTGTATAGTTGTTCATTTCATTCCTTTACTTTCTAGTTCATTGCTAGGGACTAGCAATATTTAAGTTTGGGGGTGTGATGAGCGCTGAAAAGTGCGTATTTCAACCCCTTAAGCTTAGGCATTCTAGTACCCTTATCTATCTTACTTTACCGTTTTAGATTGATTTCGTATTATTTCCATTTTCAGGCACTTATCCTGAAAATAAGCTAATTCAGCCAAATAAGAGCAGAAATGAAGCAATTCTGGGATGAATCAAAGAAAGGAGCCAAGGGGAAACAAAAGGAAGAAAAATGTAGAAATCGACATCTTAGATCGATCTCAGATCAAAGTTCGATCGATCCAATATGATCGATCTCAGCACTTCAAGATGGATCAGAGCCATGATGACATTGTTAGAGATTTTAAAAGTTCGATCGATCCAACATCATTCTTCGATCGATTGAACTACCTTGTCCTTATCCAAATGATTGATTTTATCTAGTTGTACCACCCTACCAACCACTTTTGTCCTTTTCCCAAAAATATCTTCAAATATCTCAGATTTTTTTTTATCCAAAAAGCGCCGCCATTGAGGATCGATCCAACTTCAGTTCGATAGATCTCAGCCATGTTCAATCGATCCAAGTCCAAGGTTCGATCGATTGAACTTTCTCCAATGCGAAAAAGTTAAATCTTCAGCTCACAAAAAGTTTTCATTTATCTAATCATTGGGGAATATTTTGTGCACGACCCTAGCTCATTTTGTGTGTCATTTTGACCTACGTATATAAGGATAAGGATTACTTATCATACCATATCACATCATATCATCTCATACCTTGTAAGAACTCTTAGAGAGCAAGCTTAGAGGAGGAGGAGGAGGCTAGAGACACCATTAGAGACTCTTCATCAACCAAGGAGCAAATCTCTACCATGGAGTTAGCCCTTGAGGGTTGGAGAAGCACTACCATGAGTGGCTAGACATCCTCTTGGGGCTAGAGTTAGCCCCAAGCATGTTTTTTACATCTTGATTTTGTGTATTATTGAGGGATTAGTGTTGTAATACATGTTTTGGCACCTTTATATATATATATATATATATATATATATATATATATTTTGTTTATTCAATGATTTATGTGGTTTAATGCTTCCAATTGATCATTTCATTCTATCCATATGTCTATGTATGCTAGAATAGATGTTCATGTGTTTGTCTCGATTTCTTGTGTTATTGATGCATGTCTATGTATATTAATGCCATAGATCTAGAAATTGTCAAAATATTGTGCTTAATGGAATGCTCTTGTAATTTTCTAGATGGTTCATGCTCATCTCTTGATGGATTATGCCTCTCCATTAGCTTAATTAGTTTAATTTCATGTCATTAGCTTAATTGTAGTGTAGTGGTAGCATAGTTGTTAGATGGGAGGACAATCCATGCTTGTTGTTTGATGTTCCATACTTTTGAATGCAAGTAGCATATGTCTCTAACCTTGTGGTGTATTTGGCTTTTGAGCTTAATGAAATGATTAATGACTTGCTAGTTATATTGTGCTTTTCACATGCTATTTAAACAATATATACTTAATTGTTAGATATATTGTGCTTTTTACATGTTGATTAGACAATGTATGCTTAATTGGTCACCCTTGCTAATTGAATCAACTAAACAAACACACACATCAATAATGCAACACACATTTCCTTCATTAGTCACTTGTTAAGGGTTTAGAAAAGCATTGTTTGGTGGTGACCTCTAAACCCTAAGATTTCTCTCTCTCTTACTTACTCTTTATTGTATTCAATTATTTAGTTTAATTTGCTCTCTAGTTTAATCAACCAACCAACTATTTGTTTGATCACTCGACCTACTAACCCTAATAGTGATTCCACAACCAATTCGACTCCAATCCCTTTGGATGATCCCTACTCACCTTAACTATATTTTTAGTGAAGGTAGTAGTGGCTTCTATAAATGTAAAACTTGGCCCTCACCTTAATGCACACTCTTAAGCTTATGGTAACAGGACGACCGACCATGTACCTTCGACTACTTTATCATCATCAGACTTTTCAATGATGGCTGCATCCTTTGCATGGTTCTCTATATTCTGGGTTTCATCTTGATCCTCGTTATTCTCATTATTAGGGCTCGTTTTCTCAGTTGAAACCATGTAAGCTATCACAACTTCATCATCTAGATATCCTATTAGAAAGAACTTTTGCAAAGTAATGGACTTCTGGATCCCTTTGCTCATAGAGGCGTGTTTGGATGACTGTGTTTTCTTGACCCATTTTCTATTATGGCCAGATTGCTTATGGTGATATCGAGGTTTCTTCTTTCTTTGTCCACTGTCAGAATAACTAGTTTGAAAAATGTCAGCTCGTTGCTTCCGTGGTTTCTTTCTTGTCACCAGAGTCCTTCCTTCTTCATCATCCCGAGGAAAGGCTCTTCTAAATGATGAAACGTCAAGTATATTTCCTTGGCCAACATAGATAGGGATTGGTTCCAATGAGCCAAACTGGATGGTTATACAATATATCTTAGAATTTGAAGGTTGAGAACAAGCACTCCCCATGACAGAGGTTGTCAAAGTAGCAATAGTATGATTTAAAGTTACAACTCCGTCTGTGTCCAACAAGATTTTTCCTTATTTTGCCAGATTCATCACCACCTCCTTAAAGATAAAACACTTCTCAATTGGATGACTGATAATACGATGATATTTATAGTATTTTGGATCGTTAACACGTCCCATCTCTTGAGGGCGTTTGCATTCAGGGAGTTCTATAACTTTACTTTCGAGTAAACATTCCAATATGCTAGGGACATCGGAATCGGGGAAGGGGTATTCCTTCCTCTCTAACTCCTTTAGCGTAGGACGTTGTCTTTCCCTTTCTTGAAACTAACGAGGCTTTTTATCATCCTTTTTGTCATCTTTAACAGATATCTTGATTGGGGTAGTTGAGATAGCTATGAAATCTTTAGCATTGGTCTTTGACAACTTGTCTCCTTTCTTCCAGTCCTTCTTATCTTTGCGTGGTTCTACGGTTACCTAACCTTTGTCATCATGAGATTTTATACTGATCTCCATGTCATAGGCACGTGAGCCAATTCTTCAAATGTGCGAGGTTTTATGCCTTGAAGAATGTAAAGAAGGCCAAAATGCATTCCCTGCATACACATCTCTACAACAGAGATTTCTAATAATCGGTCCTTGCAGTCAAGACTAAGTGCTCGCCACCAATTAATGTAGTCGATTACAGGCTCATCCTTCCATTGCATTGTGTCAGTCAATTCTATCATACTAATAGTACGACGAGTGCTATAGAACCTGTTCAAGAATTCTAGTTCCATTTGGTCCTAACTATCAATTGATTCTGACTTTAGGTCGGTGTACCACTCGAACGCGTTTCCTTTAAGGGAGTGGACAAACTGTTTAACTAGTAAGTCCCCATCAGTTTCGGCATTATTGCAAGTCTCTACAAAATGGGCAATGTGTTGCTTGAGGTTGCCTTTTCTGTCAAATTACTGAATTTTTGGAGGTTGGTATCCTACATGCATCCTCATACTGTCAATTCTCCTTATATAGGGCATTGAGTACATGAGAGTGCTCTGTGAGACACCTCCGTATTGGGCTTGGATTGTATTCGTTATTATATCTTACAATTATTCGACAGAGAAAGAAGAGACTGAAGAAGCATGATTGGTTTGACACTGGCATCTGTTTGGGGTCCTCTGATGAGCGCTGAAAAGTGCATATTTAAACCCCTTAAGCTTAGGTATTCTAGAATCTTTATCTATCTTATTTTCCCGCTTTAGATTGATTTCATGTTATTTCCATTTTCAGGTACTTATCCCCAAAATAAGCTAACTCAGCCTAATAAGAGTATAATTGAAGCAATTCTGGGATGAATCAAAGAAAGGAGCAAAGTAGAGCAAAAAGAAGTAAAAGGTGAAATTTCAGCAACTTCGATCGATCTCAAGAAAAGTTCGATCGATCCAACTTTCATCGATCTCAGTACTTCAAGATAAATCCAGGCCATGATATCATCTTCAGAGATCCCAAAAGTTTAATCAATCTAACATCATTATATGATCGATCGAACTTTCTTGTCCTTATCCACATGCCAGATCTTATCCAGCTGTACCACCTTACCAACCACTTTTGTCCTTTTCCCAAAAATATTTTCAAAATATCTCAGATTTGCTTTTATCTAAAAAGGCGCCGCAATTGAGGATTGATCCAGCTTCAATTCGATAGATCTCAGCTATGTTCGATTGATCTCACCACAAGTTCGATCGATCGAACTTCCCAAATCCTGAGAAAATCCAAATTCCAGCTCATTAAAAGTTGTCTCATATCCAATCATTAGAGGATTATTGGTGTACGAGCCTAGCTCATTTGGGGTGATTTTTGACCTACCTATATAAGGAATATAAGCCATTTTTTGATATACTTTTGGAGGCTATAGAGATATACTTAGAGAAGATAATACTTAGTGAGGAAGCAAAGGAGATTGAGAGGCTAGAGACACCATTAGAGACTCTTCATCAACCAAGGAGCAAATTTCTTCCATGGAGTTTGCCCTTAAGGGTTGAAGGACATCATCCATGAGTGGCTAGACATTTTCTTGGAGCTAGAGTTAGCCCTAAACATGCTTTCTACATCTTGATTTATGTATTTTTAAGGGAATTTGTGTTATGATACATGTTTTAACACTTTTATATATATAAATCTTGTTCATTCAATGATTTGTATGGTTTAATGCTTTCAATTGATCATTTCATTCTATCCATATGTCTCTGTATGCTAGAATAGATGTTCATGTGTTTGTCTCTATTTCTTGTGTTATTGATGCATGTCTATGTGTATTAATGCTATAGATCTAGAGATTGTCAAGACATAGTGCTTAATGGCATGTTCTTGTGGTTTATTTGATGGTTCATACTTATTTATTAATGGATTGTACCTCTCCCTTAATTTAATTAGTTTAATTTCATGTCATTAGCTTAATTGTAGTGTAATTGTAGTCTAGATGATAAATGGGAGGACAATCTATACTTGTTGTTTGATATTCCATACTTATGAAAGCAAGTAACATTTTTCTCTAACCTTGTGATGTGTTTGGATTGTGAGCTTAAAGAAATGTTTAATGGCTTAATTTGATATGTTGTGCTATCCACCATGTTATTTAGATAATATATGCTTAATTTATCATCCATGCTTGTTGGAACAACCACACACACACACTTTATTGCAATACATGTTTTTCCCCTCATTAATCGTTTATTAAGGGTGTAGAAAAGGTATGCTTAGTGGTGGTCTCTAAACCCCAAGATCTCTCTCTCTCTTTTATTCTCCTTATTGCATTATTATTTACTTTAGTTTAATTAGCATCTAGTTAATTCAAACAACCAACCACTATTTTGATCACTCAACCTACTAACCCTAATTTTGATTCCTCAACTTAGTACGACCCTCAATCCCTTGGGACGATCCTTGCTTGCCTTAACTATATTTTTAGTGAAAGGTAGTAGTGGCAGTTTCTAAATGTAAAACTTGGCCACATTCATTATAGCTCTACACCGCTATCTTTTGGGGGTGTGCACAAGCTGTTGGGTTTTAGAGTGATGACCCAGAGCCACATCAAGTTTTTGGCGTTGTTGCCGTGGATTGATTGATTAGCAACGTCGTATTTGTGGAATCAATTAGGAATTAGTACTCTTTTGATCGTGTCTTTACTTTGTTTTCAATTTTTGTTACTTATTATGTTTGTTCTTGTTTGACAAGGTGCATTGAGCTAAGAAGGTGAGCATAGGAACATCCAAGCAAAGGAGCTAAGCAAGCAAAAAAAAAAAAAAAAAATTGCTAAGCTAAAAGCTAAAAATTTGGAGTTGAAGTGCTAAAGGACCTTTGTGAGCTTTTTCTTACTCAAACCCATAGTTAAATCGTCGGCCCGCGTGGAGGCTTTGTATTTCAATTCTTAGATAAATCGTGAGCCCACGTGGAGGCAATTTACTTTTCTTGCTTGTTGTTAAAGCATGGGAGTATGGGAATATTGTATATGGAGGAAAGTTGTTGATTGTTAATTTGTTGTGAAGGTGAAGTGTTTGTTGATATTGCTTGTTGTGTTGCATTGTGCATGCATGGTCGTAGATCATTGAGACCCACTCTTGTCTCTTTAAATTTTTATCTTGAATCCATTGTTTGAAACCCTAGGGGAAGAGGTAGTTCTAGTCAATCCATTTCATCAATGGAATGACACAATGATGACCATGTGGAGGACCTTGGTCACATAGACCAACAAGGTATCCTCCACCCCAATGTGCATCATGATAACTTGTAAGTACCATTAGGTATGTCAAGGCCACTCATCCACCACAACAATAAGGCCAAGTTCCATTGGGAATGCCTATGCCAATCTATGCTCCACCATCTCCCATCATTCAAGGCAATCAAGGTGCCCATATTGCACCTCCAATTGTTAATCCTCCCCTTGCTTTAAGAGATCACTATGTGCCCAATGAATATAATGCACCCACATACATTCAATTGTCACCATTTAGAGCACACTACTATGAGATCAAACAACAAACCATTTAAATGCTTCCTAACTATCATGGACTTCCAAGTGAAGAACCTTACAAGTATTTGGATGAGTTTCTTGAAGTATGTTCCACCGTAAAATACACGGACATGCCGGAAGAGGTCTTAAAGCTTAAACTTTTTCCATTCACCCTTAAAGACAAGGCAAAATATTGGTTCAACAATCTTAGGCCTTTTTCAATAACTTCTTGGGCGGAAATGCAACAAGAGTTCTTGAAGAAGTACTATCCTGTTTCTAAGACCAATGCCATAAGAACTTCAATTAAGAAATTTTCACATCGGGATGGGGAAACATTTCATGAGGCATGGGAACGCTCTAATGAATTACTTAGGAAGTGTCCATATCATGACATGCCCAAATGGCAATTAGTTCAATATTTCTTTGAGAGCTTATCGAATAATTATAAGGGCATGGTTGATGCTTCCATGGGTGGCTTTTACATTGATAGGCATGAGGATGACATGTGGCGTCTTTATAAGAACATGAGTGAAAATTCTTTGCATCGTACTTTATCTTCGAAGAATGGTAGAAATTCTAGTGGTAGGAAGAGTGTTGGTTTACATCAAGTCGACTACTCCAATGAAATTGCCGCCGAAATGAAATCATTATCTCAAAGGTTTGATCAATTTTTGATCAACCAAAACTCGGCGAATCAAGTATCTTCCTTCCCTAACCATTCTCATCATGCATCTAATGAGACTTGTATGACTTGTTTAAGTGTTTTACATTCCACTTCCAATTGTCCCCATAGACATGTGCAAAGTAAGCATCATGAACAAACAAATGTTGTTTTTGCTAATCAAGGGAACAATCCTTATGGTAATCAATATAATCCTAGTTGGAGGAATCATCCGAATTTCTCTTGGAAAAGCCAAGGGGAGGGCTCAAACCCTTCCCAAGGTGGTTTTTAAGGAAAGTACATTCCACCTCCAATGCAAGGCTGTAATACCCCTAGTTTCCAAAAGGATAGAATGGGAATTTAATTTTGATAATTTTGAGTTTTATTGCATTTTTAATATGTGAGCTATGTGTTTTGGTTTGTTTAATTGATTAAGTGTGTATTTATTTTTAAGGTTTGTTTAATTGATTAAGTGTGTATTTATTTTTAAATAAATGATTTACTTAAATTTGTTTTAATTAATTACTTGAATAATTTGATTGAGTTAATTGTTTTATTTGAATTAATTGGCTTCCTTTTGGTTTAGTTGCGTCTTCATTTTATTTCACTTAAGTTATTTGATGTAGTTATTTAATTATGGAAATTAAGTGAATGAATTGTTTTAAAACAATACGTTAGTTAAACAGTAGGGTTAAGAAGGTTGTATAGTGAGCCGCCGTATATTAGAATTGAGATAGTTCACGGGCCGTTTAGGATGGGGATTAGGGCTTAGTCTCTGATTATTCATGGACTAGGGTATTCATATACATCTATAAATATAAAGCAAGATATGGTTTAGGGTTTGAAGAACAAAATAAACTACGTTCTGTAAACCACAAACAGAGCCCTAGATTGGTAGTGAAAACCAGAGAGATACAGGGAGAACCGGAGTGGGAGGTTGAGTGGTTCACAAAATAGAATCACGGAGGGAAGTTTGGTGTGTGTTACTAGACTACAATAGGAGCAACAAGGATGGTTTAACACTCAGAGACGTGGGATTAGCTTCGCAAGTTTGAGTTTCAAAGGCAAGTTTCTGATCTTCTCTTTCCCAGGAATTTGTGTTCTGTGCATGCTTAGATAGCCTCCAGGGATTAAATTGAGTCTTAATTACGTCTCTTATGCATGTTTAATTTGTGTTTAAATTCATGAAATAAATCTGTTCTTAGTTTGCTTTACAATGTTAACCTTGTTGCTGTTGTGTAACAACTTGTGTTTAAATTCAAGTTTTGGTTGTATGTTCTTGTTCTGTGACCAATATTGAATCTAGATGGACTTTAAAACATGTATTAAAAACTACTACAGAGGACTGGTGATCATCAGAATCGGAGAGGAGGAAGATAAAATGATCAGAGGCTGCTAAGAGGAGGGAGAGAGGGCTCCCAAACCTCTTAGAGACGGCTCCCAAAGGGGGGAGCTGGCTCTTGGTGTTCTTGGAGCCGGCTCTAAGAGCCTAGAGCCGGCTCTAGATGAAAAGTAGAGCAGGCTCCCAATTTTGAGAGCCTGCTCCTTCTTAAAACGCACAGGAATGAGTTTTTGAATGCATAATGTTATTTTATAAACTGTGCTCTTGGGAGGATTGTATGCACCGGTATGGGACGGTGGCATACTAGGGACGGATTAGTTAAAATACTAACTCCTACCTATTTTGGAATAAGTTGGATTAACTATAAAAGTTAAGTCCTACTTATATGGATGTATATGCACCGGTATGAGACGGTGGCATATTAGGGATGGCTTAGTTCAAATACTAAGACCTACCTACTCTGAAATAAGATGGATTAACTACAAAAGTTAAGTCTTACTTATAACTATGTGTCAGGTCAATAAACTTTTTGAATGACACACCTTAAACGGACTTTATATATTTATGTTATGGTGCCATGGTATGAGCTTGAGTCTCAGGACCATGGTTAGGGTGCGTATATCGCCTAGGATGGATAACTGGACAGTGGTTTTGTTCCCTGGTAGGTCTAGATACACATGACCACATTACGTGCGATTTGCTTGGTATCTCTACTCAGGCTGAGACATACCTATTGGACTAGTGAGCGTCCTATAGTTTGTAATATATACATATATGGACTACTCTAGATATTGTTGAGTCTATTTAAGATGTATCTGCGTATCGGATTCCTGTTTAGATCGTAGTAGATCAGGACTTGCATGTGGGCCTGACCCACTCTATTATTTTTCAGGTGTTCGACAGTACCTGGCTTAGAGCTTGATCGTGTTGATGCAGATATAGACACTCACTCTTCTGGTTACATAGGATTTTCTTTCTATTTTAATTTTGGATTTTAATTCTGTAAATTTTTTTAAGGATTTGGGATTAGGGGTCCACTAGGTGGATTCCCGAGTTGTACGGTTTTAAATTATATTTTATTATCTTAAGTTGAGGATTTTTAGTTTAGATTTCTTCCAGCGTTTTGTTATTTTAATTTTAATTCTATTTTTTATTTCTGCTTGTTTACATATTGATTGTTTGGTATCCCTCGGATCTGGGCTCGGACTTGATCACCCGTGGCTCTAGAAACGAGGGGTATCACAGTTGGTATTAGAGCATTCCAGGTTCTAGTGTCCTTAGGAGTGTCTTTCGTTAGAAGTCTTCCGCATTGCGACTCTTAAAAAACTTAGAGCCATATTAGGATTCGTTGTACTCTTTTACGGTTCGTTAGGATGAGCTGATGTCAATTATATTTCATCCTTATGGAATGGTTGACACTAGAAGGAGGATGGGGTTTGCGGCGACAGCAAATCAGACCGAAGGAGTAGAGGAGTACGTTATCGAGTTCTTTATCAGAAGCAGAACTTGGGATTTAAGGTTTAGTTCCGGTTGGCACTACTTTTAGAAGTATAAGCCAATGAGGGATATATGAGTGTGTTTTAGGTCCCCGTAAAAGGGATTAACACGATTTTAGTTATTCTCATAAAGGAGACAACTGAGGAATAGGAGTCCAAAGAGGATTCTAGTGGAGAAGATTTCAACAAACCCAAGAGAGAGGGTATTACATGTTGAAAATCAAGGATTACGTGAAAGTGATCTTGTTCGCTAATAGTATAGTGAACGATACTCATAGAGTTGAGGTGGATAGTTAACCTTAGGGATTACCTTTAGAAAAGGTAGATAAAGTGAACTCTTTAGGAGTTTAAGATCGGATGGAATTCTTCTCAGACCAAAGCGATGATTTTAAATCACGTTCCGAGGAGTATTGGAATTAGGCTGGGACGTTCTAAGTTACTTTACAAAGCTACTTTGGACAGTTAGTATTCCGTGTATAAGGAGGATGAAGGTTAAGCCTTTAGAAATTGCTGAAGCAAATGGATTATGTTGAGCTATGATTTGAGCTTATGTTTCGAGGTTAAATGATTACCTCTGGAACTGGAAAAAGGAGATTGTGAACCAATCAGGTACAGTTGATTTCCAAAAGAGATTTTCTTTGCTAGGAGGAATGATGTTTTACGTAGGATTAGATCGTATTTTATTGTGTTTTATTGTGTGTGCTTTATGTGTTTCCTTTTCGTTAATAATTCAGGATCGGGATTACGGTTTAGTTGGGGACACAAGTGAGTGACCAGTTAACTACCGTTTTGGAGGAATAGCGTTAATTACGCTAGGATTTTAGGCATGTGACCATAGGATTTGGTTAGTATATCTAACTTTAGTCAATCAAATGAACCTGGACATGCGTGGTTGTAGTATGTGTTTAGGATGGGATAAGAAAAACCAGCAGTTTTGAGTCAAATGATATAGATTCATTGGATAAGCTGTAACGTCATGCTGGTTTATCGAAGGAACTGGCTTGGCTGAATATCTTCTAGGAAAATTTTAAACAGGTGTTCCTAAGTCAGTAAGAGGATTTCGGCACTGGTTTAAGTACTTGTTGGAATGACACCGACTGAGGATAGTAGACGAATTTACTAGTCATCAGCCAATTCTTAATCAAGAATTTTATTTTCATCAGGGAGTGTCATTAGGAGGAGGTACTGGCGATGCATATCAAGAAGGAGGCAGAGTCACTTATCTACACAAATAATATGGAAATTTTTTTTGGTTACCGTTCGCAACAAGTAGTCGTTGCTCGGAAATTGTTGACTATTTGGAGGATGAAAAGATTTCCATATGCGGTTGCAGTTAGACGGGGTGTCTAATAGACTCTTACTTGTGTTAGAAAAGTAAGATGTCAAAGACTTAAAGATGAGACCGAACATCTAATATCTGTCTCAAAGTCTGATGTCTGGTAAATAATCTAGATGGACCGTCAGAGATCATTATATCCTTACGGCCACTTCTCATGCTAGAGCGGGACTGACAGAGTAGTTTCCACGGATCTGGGTAAGAGATTTCTGATTCTACACTAGGGTCAGGATTCTGGTTGGGATATCGGTTGACTGATAAAATTAAATCAGCTTCACTTTGTCTATTTTGGGAACTAGTAAGATATCAATTCCTAAGAATAGCACGGATCACAGGATGGCTTAGATGGACAGGTGTGGTGATTCACACTTTGCATTAAGTTGCGTCTAGTGGAGGTGGTGGGGAGAAGGCTGATTTTAGAACCCGCTAGGGTAATTAAACCTTCGATGGTTATTTTAGAAAGTCAGTTAAGTTTTCGCATGAGAAAATAATAACACTTGCCATTATCAGGAAAATGGAGGTGATCAACTTTGAATGTTTGGGCTGACCCCATAGGAGGTAGTACCTTAATCCGTTGAGTTTAGGGTACTGAAGGAGGTGTAGTAGTTGTCTTTCTGATTCTAGTAAGGTCGGAGTGACTGAGGTGTAAAATTCATAAATTATACATTACAGTTAAATGGATAGGAGTATAGTACGACTTATCAGGTTCGTCTTGGTGAGCCGGTACGGATAGAGACAGGTATATCACTGTTTCTAAATGTTTCATCTGCTAACAAGGTGGAAAATTAATACTTGGATATCACTGGAGGTTTTAGCCACTTCCTATATCGAGATGGGAGTAGGACTAAACAGGAGGGGATGGTTAGTAGAAATTACTGACATTGGTTGGAATTTTAAATTCCATATGGTTTAAGAGTAGTGGATAAAACAAGTTCGCTTGTGGACTACACTTTAGTGGAGTTTACTGTGGCATTTCTTATCAGTCGTACATTGCGCTGATAACGAAGTTATAGCATGTGGTTCTTCAATATGGAAGATAACCGGTGCTATGTCAAAGGAGCTTTCTGAAGGTGTTGGAGCAACAACTATGTTTCGCATCTCTAGACGGGAAATTGGATCGCGATATTCTATTTGATCATGGCAAATATGCTTAGGATATATATCCTAGGTTGGCATGGATAATTGAAAGCGTTACTTACCGTTTCAGATATTATCTATGCTATTGTTGGCACAAGGGGGTTCATGCGACAATGTCTGAGATTTTGGATAGTAGGTGGTGCCAATCTCTCACTGGTTGGTCCGGCCTGGAAGCGAGGTTATATGATAAGACCTTGATTTATGTAAGGATACATCGGAGAAATATATTCTCTTTTGTTCATGGGTGTGTACGGTTTGGAGGCTGCAATCGAATTTTGTAGATAGTTAAACTCGTACATAAGAGTTCTTTATCAGGAAATGGTTGTTTAGAAGGAAGGTTAGTTTTCTGTATTACACTGCCTTTTCATGGATTTTGCTAATCGAGTTAGGCAGTTACTTATATTATAGCGTTACCAACTTGTTAAGCGCTGCATGCATAAGAATTCTATGAGTCTGTTCTATGGAACATGGAGGAATAGGGATCATTACCCTTCACTAAATATTGGGTACGATTGGATCATTGATAGATACAATCTCAGAGTTGTACATATATGTTTTTTCTTATACATGGAAACTGAGTATATTGTTGGATATGTTGGAATTTGGTGGAGCTCATTTAATGAAGTTGTGCCACACGAAATCGGAAATGAATTTTGTAAAGTCATTAATTCAGAGTTTCATGAATTCCGAGAACGGAATTCCTTTTGTTAGGGGGGAAGAATGTAATACTCCTAGTTTCCAAAAGGATAGAATGGGAATTTAATTTTGATAATTTTGAGTTTTATTGCATTTTTAATATGTGAGCTATGTGTTTTGGTTTGTTTAATTGATTAAGTGTGTATTTATTTTTAAGGTTTGTTTAACTGATTATTCGTGGACTAGGGTATTCATATACACCTATAAATATAAAGCAAGATATGGTTTAGGGTTTGAAGAACAAAATAAACTACGTTCTGTAAACCACAAACAGAGCCCTAGATTGGTAGTGAAAACCAGAGAGATACAGGGAGAACCGGAGTGGGAGGTTGAGTGGTTCACAAAACAGAATCACGGAGGGAAGTTTGGTGTGTGTTACTAGACTACAATAGGAGCAGCAAGGATGGTTTAACACTCAGAGACGTGGGATTAGCTTCGCAAGTTTGAGTTTCAAAGGCAAGTTTCTGATCTTCTCTTTCCCAGGAATTTGTGTTCTGTGCATACTTAGATAGCCTCCAGGGATTAAATTAAGTCTTAATTACGTCTCTTATGCATGTTTAATTTGTATTTAAATTCATGAAATAAATCTGTTCTTAGTTTGCTTTACAATGTTAACCTTGCTGCTGTTGTGTAACAACTTGTGTTTAAATTCAAGTTTTGGTTGTATGTTCTTGTTCTGTGACCAATATGGAATTTAGATGGACTTTAAAAACTACTACAGAGGATTGGTGATCATCAGAATCGGAGAGGAGGAAGATGAAACGATCAGAGGCTGCTAAGAGGAGGGAGAGAGGGCTCCCAAACCTCTTAGAGACGGCTCCCAAAGGGGGGAGCCGGCTCTTGGTGTTCTTGGAGCCGGCTCTAAGAGCCTAGAGCCGGCTCTAGATCAAAAGTAGAGCAGGCTCCCAATTTTGAGAGCCTGCTCCTTCTTAAAACGCACAGGAACGAGTTTTAGGGACTATTTTGGGTTGTACAGATTTTTCTTAAATGGTTTAATTGATTTTCTTGGATGTAATTAATTACTAGGAACTTATAAAACTATTGGAAAACATTGGTACAGTATGGCATTAGGAGATGGAGTAGCATTCAGTTTAAGAAATCTTGCAGTATTGCAAATTTTTTTGCTAGGTTTATATATTGGAACTTATCAAGGCTTTTAAATATGATTTAATTATAGATATAATCATGTTTTCCATAGTGTTATAAGAATGGTGAATTAATTAAATCAACTATACTTAGTATAGATTTAATTGGTACTCCAATTGTATTAAACAATAGGGAAACATCAATTCATAATTGGACTAAGGAATGGAGTAAGTTGAATTTGGGGGAAAACCTGTTGGTGGTGCACTGTTGTGGTTAAGAAACCTATTTACTGTACTTGGAGATTGTTTTATTTATGACTTAATACTGTAAGTCATATTTGGGTGGGGTTATAAGTGTAGAGATTTACTTGAAATTATCTATGCTTAGTTTGGATTAAAAATTGATATATGTTTGTTATTTAACTGGATCAATTTATGGGCAAGTTGGAGAATGTAAATGCTTAGATTATTTTAGCAGTTTATATTATTGGAAGGTTATTTTTAGGCCCTATAGTTAATGCCTAATATTCATATATATGTGTTAAATTATATTGATGCATATTTTGGAGAATGGTTGTTGAATGCATAATGTTATTTTATAAACTGTGCTCTTGGGAGGATTGTATGCACCGGTATGGGACGGTGGCATACTAGGGACGGATTAGTTAAAATACTAACTCCTACCTATTTTGGAATAAGTTGGATTAACTATAAAAGTTAAGTCCTACTTATATGGATGTATATGCACCGGTCTGAGACGGTGGCATATTAGGGATGGCTTAGTTCAAATACTAAGACCTACCTACTCTGAAATAAGATGGATTAACTACAAAAGTTAAGTCCTCAAAGAAAATTTCTTGTGTCGAAAGACTTCAAAGAAAATTCTGAAAAGGTTTTTGAACCAAAAGCTCCATTTTCGGATGCCTTAAAAGGATCCATTTCAAATGATAAGCAAAAGGCCAAAGTAAATGAAATCATGGACGTGTTTAGGAAAGTGAAAGTTAATCTTCCACTTTTAGATGCAATCAAGCAAATTCCGGCTTATGCCAAATTCTTGAAAGACTTGTGCACCCAAAAGAGGAAGAACAAAAGCTAAGCACTTAGAAAAGTGGTCTTAACCGAGCAAGTAAGCTCAATTTTACAGCATAACACTCTTCTAAAGTTTAAGGACCCCTTTTCACCCACCACTTCATGCATCATTGGTGATTATATCATTAATCGGGCTCTTCTTGACCTAGGAGCAAATGTTAATCTTCTTCCATACTCAGTATATGTTAAATTAGGCTTAGGAGACTTGAAACTGACGTCGGTAGTTTTATAACTTGCCGACCGATCAATCAAAAAGCCTAGGGGTATCATTGAGGACGTCTTGATTAAAATTGATAAATTCTTCTTTCCCGTTGATTTCTTGGCAACCGCGAATGCCAACATTAATTGTAGGACGAGGATAATGAAGATCTCATTTGGCCACATGAAGTTAAAGTTGAATATTTTTAATCCAACCCCCAACTCATTTGACAAGCATGTAGAGATTAATGTTGTAGAGAAATGTCATGAACTTAAAAGTGAAGGAATTGAGTTTTTGTGTGAGACCAAAGTTTCAAAAAGTCCATCTTCAACCTTGAAAGCAAAGAAAGTTGTTTCAAAATCTTGTTTTGAAAGGGCATGGAAGCCCAAAGATTTTCTTGACCAAGGACCGAAAACGTCTTTTGAGCTTAATCCAATAAGTTCCTTAAAAAACCATTTGTTGGGTGGAGTTCAAAGCACTTATTACCCCATCAAGGAGGGGATGCACTACAAGATGTTTGATCTGGGCTAAAAGAGCCCAACGTCTTGCTAGAGACGTTAAAGATTAGTAAGACATTTCGTAGGGTGTCAAAACCTTATTCCTTCCTCATTTCTATCTTTAATTTCATTTCTTGCGAAGTCTAGATATTGGCTTTGGGTTCATATGCATTACTAGGAATTGTGATTAGGATTGCATGCACTTTTATGTTGAAATTGAGAATTTTTCATAAGTTCAATCGATCTCAAAATGAATTCGATCGATTGAACTTTCCACCTGCATCCAAATCACTCTCTGTCCAATGGTTCAAACAAAACCTGCATATTTCAGCTCTTTATCCCATCATTCGAACATGTTCATAGATCGATCTAAACTTCTTCGATAGATCCAACTTCATCTTGGATCGATCTATGGTCCCAACACTTAGAAAAATTTTGAACCTGCATCCACTTTCATCCAAAAGCCTCTCTGTCTCATCGATCGAACATTTCTTCAATTCTATGCATTTTCGATCGATCGAAGGTATTCTGTGATCGATCTTGGGGAGATCGATCTTTGTTCTTTGTTTTTCAATTTTGACTTTGTTTTGACTTTGTTTTAATTTCTTAATTTCAAAAATTTCAAAAAAATAAATATTTCATTATTTAATTCTTATTGTCATTTTTAATTTCCCATATAAAAAAAAAAAAAAATTTCAAAAAAAATTTGTCACTTAAGAGGAGAGATCGATGTCAGTTCAATCAATCTGAGGATTCAGGTCGATCGATCGAACTGGCAAGGGAATGTTTTTTAAAAAATGGAACCCGAGGGTTTGAAGATTGATTTTAAAGATTGATCCAACCCTCTTCCAAATCCTATCCCTCGTCGCCGCTGCGCACCCAATCTTCTCTATTTCCGGCGAGACCTCTAGCGATTTCCCATCATCCCGAATCTTTCTCTCTCCTCTTGGATATCGGATCTCAACACCTCTTCGCACCTCATATTTTCTCTAGTTTTGGGTAAGATCTGAACCTCCCTCTTGTGATTTCAAGCTTTAATTTGTTCAATACATGTTTTAAATGCTATATTTAAGCTATTTTGATACTGAAAATCTCCATTGATGAAGTTTGAAGCTCTTTGTATATATGTGTATATATGGTTGTATATATTTTGAGATTTTTTACGATTTTTGGGAGTATGGGCCTCATAAAGTGATTAGGATTGATGCTATGTTATGTTGATAGGCCCACGACCTTGTTCGTGAAGGCCCGTGCGATCCACGTCACAGATCTGTGACTGTTCATGTTATTCGCACAGTTCGATCGATCGAACCTCTTTCTCAGGTTGATCTAGTGAGATCGATCAAACTTAGTTTCTCAGTTTCTTAGATCGATCAAGTAAGATCGATCTCATATTTTTTGTGATCGATCGAACTTCACAGATTTCATATACACATTCCATGCATCTTATCTTATGTCCATGCTATCTAATTCATGCCCAATGCCTGTGATTTTCCACATTGGATGCATTTTATACTTATACAGCTTAGCATGTTCACATCCTGTCACTTCCATAGATTCATGTCATTTATATGTTTTGTCTATCTTACTTGGCATACATGATTCTATTTTGTGCTTTAATTCTTTAAATCAGCACTGACTTCCCTTGTAAGTTTTCCTTTTATTTTGCAGGTTATGGCTAGGGTCAAGACTGTAGCTCGCAGACACTATCACCGCAGGGGTAGGCAGAGTTTTGATGACGAGGCCGGTCCATCTCATGCCCAAGACCCCATACAGGAGGAGCTAACAGAGCCCACACAGTCTCCCCATTCTGACAGCAGATTATACTCCGATGTTGGAGCATCTCCTTCTCATTCGGCTGAGGCTGAGCATACTTCACCTCCACTAGCTCAGCCAGCCCAACAGCTAGACCGGCCTTTGTCGAGATATACACGCCTTTCAGTG
Organism: Cornus florida; assembly: GCF_030987335.1. NCBI lineage: Eukaryota > Viridiplantae > Streptophyta > Magnoliopsida > Cornales > Cornaceae > Cornus > Cornus florida. Next base: position 32,027,612 of record NW_026775572.1, read on the forward strand.
GCGCACGATTTTTCTTCGATATAGACTTCTTTTTCCGATCGGTACTTACTCGATCAGCATGTGATGATATATTACGGAGAGGCTTTGCAGCCATTCTTGCCCCTGTCACATACCTGGTGTACCCGAGGCTAGTACGAATGTTTTTCCAGAACCTCCGGCCTCCCCCGCGTAACACTGAGGAGCTGAGGACCACAATTGATGGTCATTTGATTTCTATTACAGTGGATACGTTGTCCAAATCATGCCACTGTCCACATAACTGCCCTCCGGAGCTACATGACACATATCCCACTCTCTACAGGCCATCGTATGCGGACATGACAGTTTTTCTCATAGGTCCCTGTGCCGATGGCAAGACTTTCGCCACCCGCACCTATTTTCCAGATGACCTGTGGTTTTTCGACTCTGTCTTATTCCGTAACATCTTCATGGCCCGCCATAAGATACAGCAGAGAGGCGACTTTTTGACAGCTCTGTACGCATTCTAACAGGGCATTGGCTATATATCCCAGAGCTCATCTGGAGCGTGATAAGGAAGCTCTATGATGACTACATTAGCAAGGAGAGGCCTAAAAGGGCTAAGTATCTCCCATTCGGCCACCTCATCACCCAGATTCTACGTGATCATCACTATCCCTTCCAGCCACGGGAGCGTCCTGAGACTGGGACCTGCTCGTTAGAAAGAAGGACTGGGATAAGAGCTATAACGCTCTTATCAAGAGCCTTCAGGATGATGCTGCCGAGGTAGTAGAGGATCTAGAGGCAGAGGAGATGGCAGTAGTAGTAGACCCGACAGCGGACGACGTCGCAGTCGATCCGAATGCCATACACATGGACATTGATTTGGAGCAGCCTGTAGAAGACCCAAAGCAGCACTCTCCAGTTGGGTCACCCGTTCACGATGAGGAGCAGGCTCAGGATCATCATTCTTCCGTTCCAACCACACCTGAGGCTCCTGCTCATATACCCGGCTTTGGAGAGCGACTCCAGGCTTTGGAGGATGCTGTAGTATCTATCTGCGCTGACACGGTCTCTATCCGAGAGGATGCTGTCTGTATCCGAGCTGACATTACATCTCTCTATACCGATGTTATGGCTGCATTGCGAGACTTATCTTGAGATATTCGCGGAGCATGCCCCGCCCGTCCTACCTCCTCTTTCTGATCTCTCTATCCCTTTCCTCCTGTCATTTTATAGTTCTATGATACATTATTACTGTTAACTATTTTTTCGGCCAGTCTGTTGGGCTTGATACTGTGCTATGATGTATATTATTTCTGTTTATGCATGCTATATGTTGGAGGTCATACCTTGTATTGATATATCTGTTTGTATTTGACTCCATCAGGTGCATCATAGTGACTTCAGTGAGAGAGAGTACTGCCCAAAATTTTCAAAACCACCCTTATACCTCTCTCTATTTTTCATTTGCTATCCCATTTACACTTGCATGTCCACTGTGCACTGTTATTATCACTTTTGTTATTTGATGAGTTTTATCCAAGTGCCAAATTTCAGGACCACAGTAAATCCCAAGTTTGGGGGGGCTATGCCACCCACTTTAGATACTTCTATCCCAGCCATTCTTTGCCTTAATTGCACTGGTATACTCTTTCCTTTTGTTCTCTTTGCACATTGAGGACATTATACCATTTAAGTTTGGGGGTAATGGTGCTTTGCAATATTTGTTTTTAAATTCAAAATTTTAAGCATGACTTGTGTACTTGAGAGATTTTCTATGATTGGTCCATGCTAGCTATGATTTTGATCTTTTGAGGACTATATTGCTTAAAATTTAAAAATTGCTTGACTTGAGAGTCCAATACTCCTTGTATGCCTTGTGGATGCCATTTAGGAGTAAATTTTTTGAAAAATTGATATTTTACTTGCACTTGTGGTCCACATCATCCTGATTTTGTGATTGTTTTGAGATTCACTCTAGGATTCTACACTAACATAGGCGCACACTAGTATTCATTTCTGGGGTACATGCTTTGTTGATTATTGAATTGGTTATATCCCAATTGAGCTAGTAGTGCATTGAAAGTTTTCATTCTTGATAAAGGTGGATAACAAAACCTTTTCATTGAGTAGCCGGGATTCTAGCCTTATTAAGCACTGAACTTCTCCCGCTGAAAGGTGGAGGGCCCAAACTCTAGATTAATAAATGAACTTGAAAAAAAAAAAAAAAAAACAAAAGTTACAAAAGCAATAAAAAAGTGAGAACTTCTCCCAAAAGGTGAGAAGTGGGAAATGATTAGATAGAGGTTGTCTTGATTTGTAACCTAGTTGATTTGAGCTTGTAAGTCCGTAGGGGTGTTTGAATGCCTAATGCCCTAAAGCCGTCCGGTTTGGGAGTCATTGACCTAACGCTCGACCTCATGAATTGCTAGAAAGCTTAATAGATCAACACATTGCACCATGCTTCCATCTTTGATCCTATAATAAAAAAAATAAAATAAAATAAAAATCGAGTGAAAAGAATAAGCGCCCCTAGATGAATAAAGCTTTAATAAAAGGTCCACTTTTTGTCTTGATGATCGGTACTAGATTTGTGTGCTAGTTTGAGGGTAAGATAGCAATATATTTGGCTCTTAGGATTTCTTTAGTTGGCTTAGATAGCAACATATTTGATGCCGGTCCACTCAAAAAGGATTCTAGTGTTGTTTTGATTTTCATGATCATTTTCTTGATATGTGGAGGACCATACTTGCTTGCTTGATGTTAAAATTTTAGGAGATTGCTTGGAAAGTGTTGAAAAATTGCATACTTAAGGTAGTTTTCTCCCAATGCTTGTTTGCAATATTGGTGCCTTTTTTTGTGAGAATGAGCTTAATGTTTGTGGAAATCATTTTTGAAAACCCTCACGAGACTTCACTCGTCCACTAGGGGTAACCTAGGGATTTAAAAGGCTTGTTACATATGCTAAATGCAATCGTGTTCCCTACGAAAGTGGTGTTATCCATTTATTGCAAACTAGTTCATAGTTGTATAGTTATTCATTTCATTCATTTACTTTCTAGTTCATTGCTAGGGACTAGCAATATTTAAGTTTGGGGGTGTGATGAGTGTTGAAAAGTGCGTATTTAAACCCCTTAAGCTTATGTATTCTAGAACCTTTATCTATCTTATTTTCCCGCTTTAGATTGATTTCACGTTATTTCCATTTTCAAGTACTTATCCCCAAAATAAGCTAACTCAGCCTAATAAGAGCATAATTGAAACAATTCTGGGATGAATCAAAGAAAGGAGTAAAGTAGAAGGTGGAATTTCAGCAACTTCGATCAATCTCAAGAAAAGTTTGATCGATCCAACTTTCATCGATCTCAGTAGTTCAAGATAGATCCAAGCCATGATGTCATCTTGAGAGATCCCAAAAGTTCGATCGATCCAACATCATTCTATGATCTATCAAACTTTCTTGTCCTTATCCACATGCCAGATCTTATCCAGCTGTACCACCCTACCAACCACTTTTGTCCTTTTCCCAAAAATATCTTCAAAATATATCAGATTTGTTTTTATCCAAAATGGCGCTGCCATTGAGGATCGATCCAACTTTAATTCGATAGATCTCAGCCATGTTCGATCGATCTCACCACAAGTTCGATCGATCGAACTTCTTAAATCCCGAGAAAATTCAAATTCCAGCTCATTAAAAGTTATCTCATATCCAATCATTAGAGAATTATTGGTGTTCGAGCCCAGCTCATTTTAGGTGATTTTTGACCTACCGATATAAGGAATATGAGCCACTTTTTGATATACTTTTGGAGGCTATAGAGATATACTTAGAGAAGATAATACTTAGTGAGGAAACAAAGGAGATGAGGAGGCTAGAGACACCATTGGAGACTCTTCATCAACCAAGGAGCAGATTTCTTCCATGGAGCTTGCCCTTGAGGGTTGGAGGACATCATCCATGAGTGGCTAGACATCTTCTTGGGGCTAGAGTTAGCCCTAAGCATGCTTTCTATATCTTGATTTATGTATTTTTGAGGGAATTTGTGTTGTGATACATGTTTTGACACTTTTATATATATAGATCTTGTTTATTCAACGATTTGTATGGTTTAATGCTTTCAATTGATCATTTCATTCTATCCATATATCTATGTATGCTAGAAAAGATGTTTATGTGTTTGTCTCTATTTCTTGTATTATTGATGCATGTCTATGTTTATTAATGTTATAAATCTAGAGATTGTCAAGACATAGTGCTTAATGGCATATTCTTGTGGTTTATTTGATAGTTCATACTCATTTCTTGATGGATTATACCTCTCCCTTAGTTTAATTAGTTTAATTTCATGTCATTAGCTTAATTATAGTGTAATTGTAGTCTAGATGATAAATGGGAGGACAATCCATACTTGTTATTTGATGTTCCATACTTATGAAAGCAAGCAACATTTTTCTCTAACCTTGTGATGTGTTTGGATTGTGAGCTTAAAGAAAGGATTAATGGCTTAATTTGATATGTTGTGCTATCCACCATGTTGTTTAGACAATATATGCTTAATTTGTCATCCATGCTTGTTGGAACAAACACACACACACACACTTTGTTGCAATACATGTTTTTTCCCTCATTAATCATTCATTAAGGGTGTAAAAAAGCTATGCTTAGTGGTGGTTTCTAAGCCACAAGATCTCTCTCTCTCTCTCTCTTTTATTCTCCTTATTGCATTATTGTTTACTTTGGTTTAATTAACATCTAGTTAATTCAACCAACCAACCACTATTTTGATCACTCGACCTACTAACCCTAATTTTGATTCCTCAACCTAGTACGACCCTCAATCCCTTGGGACGATCCCTGCTTGCCCTAACTATATTTTTAGTGAAAGGTAGTAGTGGCAATTTCTATATGTAAAACTTGGCCACATTCATCATAGCTCAACACTACTATCTTTTGGCAGTGTGCACAAACTGTTGGGCTTCGGAGTGATGACCCGGAGCCACACTATCCTCCGTGCGAGTACCTTGTGCTGTTGAATTAGGATTCCCAGATGGTGGTGGTGTGGAAGTTGCAAGATTCCTAGATAGTACTACTGTGGGAGATGTAGGATTCCCAGACGGCACTGCTGTGGAAGCTGTAGGATTCCCAGACTGTACTGGTGATTCACAATAGGTCTGAACTTCCAATTTATTCATCAATGTAATGATTTGCAAGTCCTTTTCTTCAGCAGTCTTTGTGAGGTTCTCAATGGAACGAGCCATAATTGCTAATTGTTCCTCTGCTGTGGTGGCTCCAGTTATCATAGCAGCTACCACATCTGAGTATGATAGGCCTTAAGAGTTAACGTTCCTTGAAGTGATTGATTGTTCCGAAGTTTGACGTAGTGACTCTGGAGGTGAACCGACACTAGAGTGAGCATCATAGGTGGAGACGGAATGAGGTAAATCTGGTGGCATAATCTCTTCTGGAACAACGTCAAGGTTCTTGACGTGTTAAGTTTTCACGTTCGTTGTCTTTGCAGGATTGATTTTCACCAAGTCTTGCTGAGGTTTGGATGACGCGATTGCCTGGGACTTGCTACGTGTCACAGGGCCAGCCAGGGAACTTCCATCACTTGATTTGGCCTTCATGCCACTTTTCATGGTGGCATTGGCGTCGACCTTTACTGTAACATTGTTCTTTTGGGCTTTTTTGTCTGTCTGAGTCTTAAGGGGAGCCATAGAATCTGACATAAAAGAAACTTGATGGTAGGAGAAAGAGATAAGAGGCAAAGAATGTCCCACTGTGCGTGCCAAAAATTTATATACACAAATTTTGTAATCTGCAAATAAAAACAAAATATGGAGTAAAAATAATACTTTATTAATTTGAGAAAATTGGAGTACAATCCTCTGTAATATTCTTTACAAAGAATAAGGTCCTTTGATTTGATCTCCTTTTTCGTTGGATCCAAGGGCTCCACGAGCTTCATCTTGAATCAAATGGAATTTGGATGAAGAACGGCACGATTTGATGTGCTTATTGTTGATCACCGTAGAATTTGGATGAAGAATGACATGGCTTTGGATGTGCTTAGTGTTCTTCGTCTTCAGAGAGGATTTATTGAATTTGGTGAAGAACGGCATGATTTGATGTGCTTGTTGTTGATAACCGCAAAATTTGATGAGAAACAACACTATTTGATGTGCTTGGTGTTCTTCGCTTTTGGGTTTGGATGTTGGGGATGAGTATTGGTAGAGTTTCTGTATTTCTCTCTGGAATTTTGAATTTCTGAATTTTGAATTTCTGCCCCTCTGGATTTCTGATTCTTTAAATTTCTGGACCTTCTAGATTTCTGAGTCTCTGGATGACTCTGAATTTGTGTACCCTTCGTCCTTACCCAGGCCTCTATTTATATACTTTTTGGATTAATAGGATGAGGATACGTGTCCTCTCCTGATAAGGAAAAAACCATAACAGGGCCGGGCTGGTTATATTATGATAATTATCCTTAAAAATAATTATTCTAAATATATTTTATTAGGAATAATTATCTTTCCATTTAATCATCTAGGCTGGGCTAAAGTGGACCAAGTTTGGGCCAATTAAATAACTTAATTAAACATTAGGCCTATATTTAATGGGTCCATTTGTCAAAACCAAAGCCCACTAAAATTTTGGTGTCTACACTTCTTAACTCGGATGACGAAATAGCTTCATCTTTCGTTATAAGCATCACCTCGGGAGAGTTACATCAAGAAACGCACCATGCTACAACAATGACTTCAACTAAAAGTGCAAAATCATAGGGGGCATTCAATCAAGGAAATCAAGAAGAAAATCCTCAAAGTGACGACGAGATAGTCCGTGCCCTCTGGTATAAGCTTGAATTTTCGTCTGATTCTTGCAAAGTTGAAGAATAATTAAAATTGAAGTGCTCCCAGACCTAAACTGTCGATGATACTCCCTAACATGAGTATAAACTGTTAACTTGCAAAAAAAAAAAAAAATGACACTCCTTGACACGAGTTTAAACTGTTTACCTGAAAAAAAAAAAAAAAATCAAGAACTCCTTGATACGAGTTTAAATTGTCTCCAAAAAAAAAAAAAAATTGACACTCATTGACACGAGTTTAAACTATCTACTTGAAGAAAAAAAAAAAATAAATAACAAAGAACTCTTTGACATGAGTATAAACTATTTACAAATAAATAAATAAAGATTGAGAAAAAAAAAATTGAACTACGTAATGACTTGATCCTTGTTCAAGGTACATAGGCATCTTGAAGGTCTATTCCAAGTTCAGTCAACCAAAAAAAAAAAAAATCTCAACAACGCTCCTTGATACGAGCATAAACTATCTTCAAATTTCAAATTGATCCATGTCAAAATCAAACTTAGACTACTTCCAAGCCTTCAAAAAAAAATTCGAGAAGGTAAAATCAACAACGCTCCTTGATATGAGCTTAAATTATCTTCAAATTTTAGGCCAGTCCACACCGAACTCAAGCTTGGATTACATAAGGCTTTGCCAAGATAAGGTGAAGCTCCACCTTCAAAGAGGATTACACTAGTGTGAGCCGTCAACTCCAAATCAAGCTCTGTCTTTGAAACTAATGCATAAGTGCACTTGTACACAGTCAAGTTCTTATGGAGATTATGTTTAAGCCCACTTGCGTAAGCTATTAACTTCAAGTCAAATTTCACATTCGAGAGTGATATCTAGATGCACAAGAACATAAAGTCAAATTCTGGTGGAGTTTTGTATTCAAAGGCGGATGCACAAGCATACTTGTGCAACATGTCAAGATTCTGATGGAGTTTTGCTGAAAAATTTGTCAAGTTTACTTTATTTGGGATCTTGGTCAGAATTTGACTGCCTTCATCAGTCGCTTCATTCTTAACTTTTATCAAAGTGGATTTCTCTGGAAAAAAACAATATATATATATATATATATATATATATATATATATATATATATATATATAGTAGCGAAACTCATGGGTCCTGACGAACTAGATGCGTTCCAAAGGAATAATGAGTCCTAACGGACTAGATGCGTTCCAACGGAACAATGGGTCCTGACAGACTAGTAAAGATATGTTACAATAGAACAATGGGTCTTGACAGACTAAATACGTTCTAAAGGAACAATGGGTCCTGACGGACTAGATGTGTTCCCACGAAACAATGGGTCCTAACGGACTAGTAAAGATGTGTTCCAACGGAACAATGGGTTCTGACGGACTAGTAAAGATGTGTTCCAACGGAACAATGGGTGCTGACGGACTAGATGCGTTCCAGAGGAACAATGGGTTTTGATGGACTAGATGGTGATCCAATGGAACAATGGTCCCAGAGGGACTAGTAAAAAAAAAAAAAAAAAGGAAAGAAAAAAATGCGTGAAAAAGCAGAGAGAAGAAAAAAAAAATTGTGTGAAAAAAAAGAGAGAAACAAGAAAGGAAAGGAAGGAAAATGAGTGAAAAAAAAAAAGAAAAGAAAAGAAAAAAGTAATACCGATTATTTGTTCGAGCAGAGGCCATAATCTAACAAGTCTTCAGAGGCTTTGAAATTGATGTCTAACCGTATAGCATGGATAGGTATATATAGACAATAACATATCTTCTATTTGTACTGAGATTTGTAGAATTCAATTCAAATGGGAAAGTAAAATTATAATTTAAAGTTGGATAGGAAAGCCTATTACAATTCAAAGACCAAGTTGGATACTTCAAGTCCCACTTGGAAAAGGAGACAAGTCTTGTTAAACATGGGACTCGAAGTGGGGGTAATTTGTAGACACTAAAATTTTATGGACTTTTGTTTTGACAAATTGACCTATCAAATATGTGTCTCATGTTTAATTAAATTATTTAATTGGCCCAAACTTGGTCCACTTAAATTATTTTATTAGCCCAGCCCAGATGATTCAATAAAAAGATAATTATTCCTAATAAAATATATTTGAAATAATTATTTTATAGATAATCATCACAACATAGCTGGCCCGGCCCAATTATGATTTTGTCCTTATCAAGAGAGGACGCGTGTCATCATCCTATTAATCCAAGAAGCTTATAAATAGAGGCCTGAAGGAAGGAGGAAGGGTCTAGAAATTAAGAGACTAAGAAATCCAGAGGACCAGAAATCTCAGAGAAAAATACAGAAGCTCTGCCAACATTCATTCCCAACACCCAAACCTGAAGGCGAAGGGCAACAAGCACATCAAATCGTGCCGTTCTTCATCAAAATTCAACAGTGATCAACAACAAGTACAACCAAAGTCGTGCCGTTCTTCTACAAATTCTCTGAAGACAAAGAACAACAAGCACATCCAATCCAAAGCCGTGCCGTTCTTCCTCATATTCAGCAAAGGACAACAAGCACATCAAAATCATGCCGTTCTTTTCCCTGCGATTCAATAAGTTCAAAGAATCATCAAACAACACTGTTCGAGATCAAGCTTCGTCAGTCCTCACTCAGAAATCATCGGCGATTTTCTTCAACTACAAATACTTGAAGAAGATTGTCAACAACCCGATTCAAGATCAAGCTCTAACAGCCCTTGGATCCAACTAACAAAGGAGATCGAATCAGAGGACAAGTTCTTTCTTTTGTAAAGAATATCTCAGAGGATTGTACTTAAATTTTTACAAATTAATAAAATTCCATTTGCATCATATTTTGTTCTTTATTTGTATACTACAAAATTTGTGTGTATAGTGGTGATGAAGTCTTTCTTAGGAGATATAGTAAATCCTGCTGGTTGGTTACCGTGGAATACCAGATTGGATCATTTGAGCTACGTTAAATATCATAACAAGGGTTTTGGAGCTAAAACAAGTGGCTGGGTAAAATGGCCGGGTTTTCATATTGTGACAAACCCTAGGCAAATGCTCCATTTTACTGCTAAAAACTTCATCGATGCAAATGAGTAGTTACGTTCAACTTGTATACCTTTCATTCTTGGACTCATTAGAGGTAAATTGGATTAGATGTTGTTTTATCACCCAACAGGGGAAGGACGGGTGGGGGTTGGGCTAGGGGCTATGGGCCGGGCTGCCCAAGAAAAACTTTTCAGTACCTTTAGTATTTCGTTTTCTGTGCCATCAATCAATTGTAATGTGCCACATAAATAAAAGTTGTGTTATTTTAATGTGTTATATCAATACGTGTCATTATCTAATTAGTTGGTGATATCACGTCACTAATACAACCGGCACAATTAAAATTTTCTCCTTGCCCCCACCTCCCAAATTTTGTCAAACCTCGTGGTATGTATTTATGACTGTTAATGGTAATTTTGCATTGAGAAATTACATTTGGACACCCAATTTTTCAAAACAATCTTATTTGTAGTACATATTTATGGTTAATATTGGTTATTAAAGGTGATTTGTAATATATATTACTATTGTAACCATTGCCAAAATTTATTAGTACTCAATTTTTATCAATTTCTAAGCTGTGCTCTTAATTTTTAATTTTATATTGCTAATTTGAACCTCCCAAATTTTTATTTTTGGCTCTAACCCTGGATAGTTGGTGTGGTGACTTTTCGACACTGTGCACTTATCGCCTAAAGCAGAATCGCTTAAATGGCAAAATAAAAGTTAATGTGTACTGTAATTAGATATGGGTCCCACTCAATTGACACTTAGCTAGATTCAGTTAGGAAAATAGGTTATTTGTTTTGTTATTTCTTGAATAATTTTAAGCTTTGTAATAATTTATTTTAGGGTTAATTTCATTGACATCCTCTTAGATTTGGCCAAATATCACATTAAATTACATATTTCAAAAATAGCTATCATTCACAATCCAAACGTTTAGTTCATTTTTCACTCACACCCCATAAATTATTTTTTAATTATGTTAGACCACTTTTTACATGTAAAAAGACTTTATTGCCCTTTAACTTTGTCAAAATCTTCTTTGATCTAAAGAATTATTTTAATACCCAAAATACCATGCCTTTTCCCAAACAAAATAATGAATTAATGACCCAATTCAATTACACACATTAAAAAAAAAAATTACACACATATTCATATATATATATATATATATATATATATATATATATATATGTATGTATGTATGAACATATATGGAAGATGACAGCTGAACTATGTGAGACTTTAAATGAAAATTACTATAAAAAAAAAATAAAAAAAAAACTTCAAATGAAAATAAATAATTTATTGAATTAAACTACAAGAAGTTTGCATACTGTTTTTGTGCACTCTAAGGTCCAATTATGTGGCCACATCATGGTTGACAGTGCCAATGACCGTGAGGGCATACTGCATCAATTTCTATTCAAAACTTAATAATCATCTTCTCACTTAAGTTTCTAAGCAACAATTTCCTTTACAATCTATATTATATATACATATACAGCTGAACTTTGTGAGACTATACATAAAAAAAAAAAAAGAGAAAAGTAATTTATTGAATTAAACTACAAGAAGTTTGCATACAGTTTTTGTGCACTTTAAGGTCCAATTATGTGGCCACTTCATGGTTGACAGTACCAATGACCGTGAGGGCATGCTGCATCAATTTCTATTCAAAACTTAATAATCATCTTCTCACTTAAGTTTCTACGCAACAACTTCCTTTACAATCTATATTATATATTCATATATATTATGATTGAGTACTGTGTTCTTGTATATAAGAATGGAAGAGATTTACAATCAGGAAAGTACAGAAAACATCACTGAAGTATATTTTTTGTAGCATTTTTATCCCCTATTTGAAAAAGCGGGCAATAAACAACCCTAAACTTTTGAAATTGTGCAAAATTACCACTCTGTGCAATAAACACCCCTAAATTATTGCTCTAAAATCCATTTTGCCCTTTTAGTCTTCCCAAAATACCCCTTATTCTCTCTCTACTCTCTGCCGCCAGTTCCTCCCACCACCGTGTTCTTCTGCACCCAATTTTGCTTTCATTCTTCTTCTTTATATCATCACCGAATCAACGGACATTCAATTAAAAGCTAAAACATGAAATTAAAAGCTAAAATATACTAATAATTACACAGCTAAAAACAGGAAAAGTTCTAACATTGCCTGCATCTACTCGGTCTTACAATCCCAGATCTCCATATTTTAGACTCGTACCATCAGAGAGGAGCATCAAATATACTTGGACTCTTGTAAGGCAAGAATCATGAGGGAAGCAGCAGAGTTCTCAGCGTCTCTTACTCTGGACTTCTCATCTCCTACCATATGAAACACACCGTCTGCAGTTTCAATCTAAATTGAAAATATAAATCTCCTCTCATGGGCAGGACCACGACCACCTCTTTCTCTCTATTCTCTGCCGCGAGTTCACCATCACAGTTCGTTGCTCGCCGGCCGCCGATTCAGTCCAGCCCTCCACCGGCCGAGCTCTCCTTGCTGTTCTCCATCTCTTGCTCGCCGCCGCCGCCTCCATCACTGCCATCACCTTCCTAGCCGTGCACATCCATCATCGCCATCAATAATAATATAATGATTATAATTACTATAGTTTCTGGTTTTAATGCAGTATTGCATAAATTGGATATCACCATATCTGACCTGCATAATGCTACCTATCTACCTTTATCTTTACTTTTGACGGAACTTCTCTTACACCTTTCTTAGTAAAGAAATACGGGCTCTGTGAATGCTCTCTCTCTCTCTATAAAACAATCATGCTTTATACAATCCAACTTTTCTGCCTTATACCTCTGTTTTATCCTTTTGGATTTCTTTTATGACATCGATTATATCAAGACTCGTCTTTTAATATCAATATATCATTATTGACTATGATATCCACTAACATCTCATTGTTGACTGTGCATCAATCTTGCAGAGCGTTTAGCTCTCATACGGCAACAAAGGGCAGAGGCTGCGAAAAAGCGAGAAGAAGAGATAGCTGGTAATATTCTGAGAAAGTTGTACTGATTGCTTTGCCTTTTATCATCCCAGTACTTGCGATAATGAAACTGATATATTTCATTTTTATCAGCCAAAGAACAGAAGAAGGTAGAAGCTCGCAAATGATGATGACAGGTGCCGTAAGCTATTCTATGGAACAAGTACTTCCTTTGAGAAGTATGTGTTTTTAATTTGGATTGTATCAAGAATTATTATTATTCCCATGTTGGTACGATGAAAACTAATTTTCCCTATTTTCATGTTATTATGTCTTATATGAGAAATGGAATTTGAATACTCATAATCACAAGTTTTTAGCCTCTATATAGTATTACAATGTGGTGGTACTAGATTTTTTGCTGAGACAGATAATTTTGTAAAAGGAAAATGATTTTTGAGTGTACCAGACTGGCCGAAGAGACCAGCCGAGGCTTAAATATCATTGGATATATTTGTATTGGGCGGGCTGCAAAGAGTTTTTGGCAATCTGCCTCTCCATGAATAAACTATTAGTATACTAGATTTTTTGCTGCCATCACGCCGCGAGTCGCCGTCTTCATCACGGCTGAGTTCAGTCCAGCCGATCCCACCACCCCTTGCTCAAAACCGCCGTGAGATCTCGTTGGCCGCCTGCCCATCCCCGGATCCATAGTCACCGGTGGTTTCTTCTCCATCCACCGAGCTTCTTCTTCACGGCCAGATTCACAACGCCGACAAAAATCACAACCTCTTTGGCAGTGACAGAAGCGGACTAGATGGCTGAAATAGCGACTTGGGACGGAGTGCGGCAGTGAGCTTTGGATCCGTGGACCGGCGGAGAGACCAGTGAAATGGGTTCGGTTCGACAGTGGCTTCGGCTGTGATGAAGCTCGGCTGGGCTGATGGCTGTGCAATGATGGCGGAGCCGGTGCCGGCTATCGCGTGAGAGGCAGGGCTGTTTATTGTCCTTTTTGATCTTTTCATAAAATTATTGACTATGGGTAATTTAGTCAAATTTGATTTTAAATTTGCAAGAGGGACATGATTGCACCAAATTGAAAGATGAGGAGTGTTTTTTGCACTACAGGGGTGCAATATGCACTATAAACATACTTAAGAGGTGTTTTTTGCACTTCACCCATTTTCAATCAGCGTATGCATTAAAAAAGCTTATTAGCCTTTTTCATTTCTATGGATATATATGTGTGTATACTGTATGCTATATATATATATATATTATACAGTGGTTGGTGGAGCCAAGGCAGGGGTAGATACTGCAAATTAGTTATCATTTGTTTTTCATGGGCAAAGTTCAGTGTGTCTGAGGGAGAGAGAAGGTCAATTTAGACCTTTCAAGTTTTTAATATATGAGGATTAATATATAATAAAGAAATGAGGGTATAAATATTCACATCTTTTTAACGATGTTAGAGACGGAAAAATAATTTGGGGTGTGAGTGATAGTTGTTTTCGAAAAGTATTTTAATGTGATATTTGGCCAAATATAAAGGGGTGTCACTAAAATTAACCCTTGCATAAATTATTTTATTTGTCATTAAAAAAATACAAAAAATGGTAAAAAATTTAATTAGTTATGGTATTATGTAAAAAGGATAACACAATAGGAAAAAGAAGGGAGTGGCTTCCCTAAAAATAACTAAAAAAAAAAAAGAGATTGTACAACTATATAAGAAGTAAATATAGATAAAAAAAATAAAAATAAAAATGAAAATGAAAAAGAGACCGTGCAACCTATAGGCTAGAAAACAGACAGAACCGTTAACAAACAATTTAGGGATAACTTCAAAGTCCAAACTGAAGCATGCAAGAGAGCAAGAGAAAGGATTGGGTTAATTATTATTTTGGCTTGAAAATGAAATTGAGTAAATTAAAACAAATTGAGTAATGCTACAACAAATGGTTGATTTTTCTTTTTTCTTTTATTTGTTTTTATATATTTTTTTGGTGTGATTTCAATAAATAACAAGAATTTTTAGTCAATAATAAAGTCTTTCTTCTCGGAATTTCCATGCTTTTTCAAACAATTTTTAAAGTTTGACTTGCCAATGGATGGAACCACATGCACCATACACATAACTAGCAAATATGAATAATGAAGGTGTGATTCAAAAATGAGTACAGCAATTTTTATAATTACCTTAATAGATAGAGTTTTTGTCACATCAAGTCTAGCAGAAACATTTTTTTATATCATTTTCTTTGAAAATATATTGTTGACAAAATTTTAGGAGTAAAAGCAAACACAGTAGTTTTGTCAAAAAAGCATGTTTATTAATAAATTCGGCATAATAATAATAATAATAATAATAATATATGATTCGATGATCATGACTTGGTCAAGCTCTTTACAATCATCATTGCATCAATAGAGAAGTCACCGATGAGGGTATTCATCTGGTTCAAGGTTTTTATGCCGTGTTCATCGCAAGTTTCAGAAGCAATAGACGCATCTGAAGTGAATCTCCCCACATCTCCATATCTCCCCTGATCAAAATTTGACAGACCTTCATCGGTTATGCCAGAATAAATTTCGTGATATAAATCTCTACAGTCCTTGAGGTCTTGCTTATAACCAGGGTCAGTTGTAGTTCTCTACAGTCCTCGAGGTCTTGCTTATAACCAGGGTCAGTTGCAGTACGAAACAGTTGGCTGGCGTACAATGAAATGTCAAGGCACTTTGTTGCTGTGATTTGCATGGCAATCCTCCCTAGGCTAGTTTTGTTACTGGCGGTGATGCTTCGAGGGTCTGGTGATAAAACTGAAACGCAAACATTGGATTCCTCGTTTTACGGTTCTTATTAGAGACATGTCAGCTAAGAGGAAGGATTGACTGAAAAGAAAAAGAGAAACCATCAAGAGAGAGATACAACTCTCATGAATCGCCATTTCTACTTCTCTTCTTTTCTACCAAAGTCGAGAAGGGAAGATGAGTACGTAATACTTTGACAATCATACATGTATTTATAGCCCTGGCTTTCCATATTAATTGTCGTTTTTATATTAATTATATACTTTCTTAAAACGTTATAATAATAAAAGATATGGTGTGGACTACCATATTATATATTATGTTACTATCCCATTATAATAGTTCAAAAGATACATGTCCCATTTTACCCTTTTCTTTTAAAAGTTTTGTTTTTTTAATCAGTCCAAAACTGAATGACTTTCAAGAGACATGGGGTCCACCTATTTTGAGATTTTAATTATTTTAATCTTTTAGGGAAAAATTGGGGATGTAATAAAAAAGTAGTGTATTAATTTTTGAAATGTGACAACTATTATGGAACAGAAAAAAATAAGATAATGAAATATTAATATAGAACGGAGAAAGTATAATAATAATAATATAGCCTTACCTTTCCATATTAATTGTCGGATTAGTCTTTCCTCTTTGGAATGTTATAAATTAGCTCTTACATATAAAAAATTAAAGTAAAATAAATGTTATATATTAATAATTATCATTTTTACAAAAATCTTCTTCTCACTTAAGTTTCTACGCTACTATTTCCTTTACAATCTATATTATATATACATATATATTATGATTGGGTACTGTGTTGTTGTATACAAGAATGGAAGAGATTTTCAATCAGTGTATACATTAAAAAAGCTTATTAGCCTTTTTCATTTCTGTGGATATATATGTGTGTATACTATATATATTATACAGGGGTGGAGCCAAAAACTAAATTCAGGGGCCCAGTGCAAATAAAAAAAAAAAAATCAATGAAAGATTACAAATAAGAAAAGAAATTAATGTAATAAAATAAAATGAAAGAAATTTGAAAAGAAAAATGAAAGAAAAATGAGAAAACTTTGAAAGGAAAGAATTATAATTTGATTTAAAAATGGAAATTTTGACTTTTTCCTTAAAAATTAATAAAATTTTGGTTAGACAGAAAATTTTATGGAAAGTGAAAGTGAAAGAAAGTGATGTGAAAGAAAGTAAAATCAAGCTTCTATCATGCATTTGGTTAGTAGGAAATATTTTGAAGAAAGTTGTAAGAAAATATTATTTTATTAGTTTGGATAGCATGAAAAATAAAAGAAAATGATTCTACTTACCCAAAATACCCTTATAATTTTAAATAGTAAAAAAATAAATAAATTTATGTTTGATAAATATTATTTATACTTAATTATTTATTTTAGTAAGGAAATAGTGAAATATGGAATAGAATAGTATGTGATATCATAATATAATTTTTTTTTGTTTTCTCCTCTCTCTATATATATTCACTTGTTCCTATGTAAACTTGCATTCTCGATCTTTAAGGTAAGAAAAATAAGTTTTTGGTAAAGTGGACTATCAAAGTTTAAGTATTTATTTTCTCTTTATGTTAGTTTTAATTTTATTATTTATTATTTATTTATAAATGATGTAACTGGATACTAATATCTAATTACAACTTTCTCACTAAGAAAATAAAGTCATAGACAGATTATGTAAACTATTTGCGAATCATCAATTATTTATTTCAAGATAATGTTTGATGTTAGGTATGAAACAAATTGTGTTAAGATAATGTAGACTAATTTTCACCTAACACTTTTGTTATCAACAAATAGTTATGTATATATATAATAACTCTTAATCATTATCAATTATAGAAAAAAAAATATTTTACTTATTTAAGACATTTAAAAAAAATGAAAAAAAATAATTCAGTAATAAAAGGAAAAAATTAATTAATTTTGGATGCACATATAAAAAAAATACAAACAATTTAATTAGGAATACATGATTTTATAAAAAAGCAATTTACGGAAGAAATAAACTCTCCTTTCCAAAGAAGTCCATGTAATTAAGTAAAGAAGAAAAGAGATAACTAACATGGGTATAATAGGAAAGTAATATACAAAGTGCACAACTTTTGCGAGAAAGTGAATTTCCCTGCGTTTTTTGTACGAAAAATTTTGAGGAAAATTTTCAGATGCGGGAATCCTACTTTCCCCAAAATTTCGACTTTCCCTCTAACTAAATTTCCAAAAAATTTACATATTTTCCTTTTATTTTCTTTTCTGGCTACTTGACGCTAACCAAACGGACCCTAAGGAAATTAAACGACTTTAAAGAGCAAAATAGAAAAGGGAAAAAAAAAAAAAATTTCAAAAGAAAAATTTAGGAAATAAAATTTTTAGAGGGGTATTATATAGATTTTCACACATATATATGAAAAATTACAAAAAAAAAAAAAAAAAAAAAAAAAAAAAAAAAAAAAACTATAATGCAAAACTTCAAATTAGTTATCACTTGTTTTTCATGGGTAAAGTTCAGTGTGTCTGAGGGAGTTAGTAGATCAATTTAGACCTTTCAAGTTTCTAATATATTAGGATTAATATATAATAAAGAAATGAGGGTATAAATATTCACATCTTTTTAATGATGTTAGAGACGAAAAAATAATTTGGGGTGTGAGTGATAGTTGTTTTCAAAAAGTATTTTAATGTGATATTTAGCCAAATCTAAAGGGGTGTTACTGAAATTAATCCTTCATTTTATTTCTGGTAGTTGTTTTTCTATTGAATAAATTATTTTATTTGTCATTAAAAAAAAAACACAAAAAAAGGTAAAAAATTTCATTAGTTATGGTATTATGTAAAAAGGGATAATGCAATAGCAAAAACGAAGGGAGTGAGCTTCCTAAAAATAACTAAAAAAGGAGATTGTACAACCATACAAGAAGCAAATACGAATAAAAAAAATAAAAATAAAAATGAAAAAGAGGCCGTGCAACCCATAGGCTAGAAAACAGACAGAACCGTTAACAAACAAATTAGGGATAACTTCAAAGTCCAAACTGAAGCATGCAAGAGAGCAAGAGAAAGGATTCCGTTAATTATTATTTTGGCTTGAATATTAAATTGAGTAAATTAAAACAAGTCGTGCTGCAACAAATGATTGATTTTTATTTTTTAACAAGTTGTGCTACAACAAATGATTGATTTTTATTTTTTATTTTTTATTTTTTTATTTTTTTATATATATTTTTGGTGCGATTTCAACAAATAACAAGAATTTTTAGTCAATAATAAAGTCTTTCTTCTCGGAATTTCCATCCTTTTTCAAACAATTTTTAAAGTTTGACTTGCCAATGGATGGAACCACATGCACCAGCCACATAACTAGCAAATATGAATAATGAAGGTGTGATTCGAAAATGAGTACGACAGTTTTTATAATTACCTTAAATTTAATAGATAGAGTTTTTGTCACATCAAGTCTATTGTATAGACTAGCAAAAACATTTTTTAATATCATTTTCCTTGAAAATATATTGTTGATAAAATTTTAAGAGTAAAAGCAAACACAGTAGTTTTGTCAATGGAGCATGTTTATTAATAAATTCGGCATAATAATAATAATAGTATATGATTTAATGATCATGACTTGGACAAGCTCTCTATAATCATCGTTACATCAATAGAGAAGTCACCGATGAGAGTATTCATCTGGAACACGCCACATATTTCAGAAGCAATAAAAGCATCTTGAGTGTTTCTGTTAGAAGATTAATCTAGATTTGTCTAGATTCATCTAAGAAGACCAAGTAATACTTGGGAAGGTACAAAGAATCTCATAATAATTGCTAATACATGGAACATTTTTGTGTATATGGAATATTTTGGTTCATTGTATGGTTCATTGCGTGGTTCATTGCATGTATTAAATTCATGTACTAGAAGTATCCATTGAGTAGTATAAATAGGTGAGTCATGTAAGTGTATTTGAACACACAAACAATTGAGCAATACAAGATAAAGTATTCAGCTTTATAAAAGTGAGAGTTTCCCAATTATGTTCACTAGCCCACAAACTCAAACAAAGTGGTATCAGAGCCTTGTTACAAGATCGGCAAAGAAAAATGGCGTCTAACAACATGTTGCAGCCCCAACTTCCCAAGTTTAGTGGGAAGAATTACAATCAGTGGAGTATACAAATGAAGGTGTTGTATGGATCCCAAGATTTATGGGAAATTGTTGAAAACGGTTTTGAAGAAACGGAGAATCAAGCGGGGCTGAGTCAAGCACAACTCAATGAGTTGAAGGAGAATCGAAAGAAGGATAGAAAGACGTTGTTCTTCATTTATCAAGCAGTTGATGAAGTAAGTTTTGAAAGAATCTCGACAGCCATTTCAGCAAAGCAAGCGTGGGATACGTTACAGGCCACTTATAAGGGTGAAGATAAAGTTAAAGTGGTGAGATTGCAAGCTTTTCGAGTTGAATTCAATACGATTAAGATGAAAGATTCTGAAAGAGAAGAATACTTTAATCGTATTCTTTCGATCACTAACCAATTGAAGGTGAATAGAGAAGATATTCAAGATCAAAGAATTGTTGAAAAAATCCTCCGAAGTATGCCCAGAAAATTCGAACACATCGTTGTAGCAATTGAAGAGTTGAAAGATTTGTCAACTTTGTCAGTGAATAGCTTGATGGGATCACTCCAATCTCATAAGCTTCGATTAAAGAATTTTGATTCAACACCTCTAGAACAGGTATTTCATGCTCAAACTTCTTTTAGAGAAGGTTGGAGAGGAACAAAAAGTGGTCGAGGTGGCAGAGGAAAAAGAAGAAATAGTAAAGGAAGAACTTTTGAGTCTAAGGAAAATGCTAATTTTCCTCCTAATAGAGGAAGAGGAAGAGGAAGAGGAATGAATAGAGGTCGAGGCCGAGGTCGAAGCAGAGGACAAGGTAGAGGTCGCGGTGACTCATATCATCTCCAGTGTTTCAATTGTGAAAAACTGGGGCATTTTCAAGCAGATTGCTGGTTCAAAAAGAATGATAATGAAGCAAGCAACAGTTCGACATTCATGCACAAGGAGGAAGAAAAGGAAAAAGGAGTTTTCATGTTGGCTTGCAATACACAAGAAGAAGTTTCAGAAAATATATGGTATATTGACAATGGTTGCAGCAATCACGTTACTGGAGATAAGAACGCCTTTGTAAATTTGGATGAATCTATCCAAAGTGAAATCAAAACTGGTGATAATAAAAGGCATTTTGTTAAAGGAAAAGACGACATTCTTGTTAAAAGCAAGAAGGGAGTGCAGAAGATTACTGATGTATATTATGCTCCAGGTCTTAAATACAATCTTTTGAGTGTTGGACAGATTATGCAAAAGGGAAATGATGTACGCTTCAACAATGATGTGTGTGTGGTCAAAGATAAAAATGGTGGGCTAATTACAAAGGTGCAAATGACACAAAACAGAATGTTTCCATTGAAGCTTATGTATGAGAAAATGGTCAGTTTTAATGCCGTGATGAAAGAAGAATCGTGGCTATGGCATCACAGATATGGGCATGTGAGTTTCAACTCATTATCCTACATGTGTCAAAAGAACATGGTGAAAAGTTTGCCAAGAATCAATAAAGAAGATGGAGTTTGTGAAGCCTGCATTTTGGGAAAGCATCATCGAGAGCCTTTTCCCATTGGAAAGGCGTAGAGAGCTTCAAAGCCACTTGAGTTGGTACATACAGATTTATATGGACCAATGCGAACCATGTCAATGGGAGGTAATCATTACTTTTTGACATTTATAGATGATTATACCAGGAAAACATGGATTTATTTGCTGAAAGAAAAGAGTGAAGCATTTGAAAGATTTAAAGTAGTTAAAGCCCTTGTCGAAAATGACAGTGGCTACAAGATCAAAACCATACGATCTGATCGAGGTGGTGAGTACATCAGTTATAAGAAGTTTTTGATCAAGCATGGTATTCGACATCAGAAAACTGTTCGAGGGACTCCACAACAAAATGGAGTTGCCGAAAGGAAAAATAGAACCATCATGGAGTTGGCTTGAAGTATGTTGACAGCAAAGGGGATGCCAAAGATTTTTTGGGGTGAAGCAGTATCATGTGTGGTATATTTACTAAATTGAGCTACAACAAAAGCTCTTCAAGGAATGACTCCTTATGAAGCTTGGAGCGGTTTAAAGCCAAGTGTTAATCATCTAAGAATTTTTGGCAGTATTGCTTACTCCCATATTCCAAATGAGAAGAGAGGCAAATTAGATGATAAATCTGAAAAATGTGCTTTTGTTGGCTACAGTGAAAGCTCGAAGGCATATAGGTTGTACAATCCTACCTCAAAGAAGATAATTATCAACCGAGATGTGAAGTTCAATGAAAAAGAAGCATGTGAATGGGAAAATACCTTTCAAGAAAAGAATTCAACTGTTGTGGATATGAAAAGCAGAGAAGAAAATCAAGATGTTCAGCATGTTGAAAACACACCAGATTCTCCAAGCTCGAGTTCATCATCATCAAGTGATGAAGAATTTCCTCCTCCAAAAACAAGAAGCATCCAGTAGATTTATGAAGCAGCAAAAAGAATTGATGGGGATGACTTAATAAATTTTGTGATGTTTGCTGATGCAATAAATTTTGAAGAAGCCGCAAAAGATAAGAAATGGAAAAAAGCTATGGACCAAGAAATTGATGCAATCAAAAGGAACAAGACATGGGAATTGACCGAGCTTCCAAAAGACAAGAAACCACTTGGTGTGAAGTGGGTTTACAAAACAAAGCTAAATGAGAAGGGAGAAGTGGACAAGTACAAGGCAAGCCTTGTTGTGAAAGGCTACAAACAAAAGCATGGCATCGATTATGAATAAATTTTTGCTCCGGTGACTCAATTGGAGACAGTTCGATTAATTCTTGCAATAGCAGCTTAAAAAGGATGGAAAATACATCAAATGGATGTAAAATAAGCATTTTTAAATGGCTACTTCAAAGAAGAAGTTTATGTTGAGCAACCACCAGGTTATGTGAATAAAGGTGAAGAAGGCAAGGTATGTCATTTGAAGAAGGCCTTATATGGTTTAAAACAAGCTCCAAGGGCTTGGTACAGTCGCATTGATAGTTTTTTCATAAAGAATGGGTTCAGGAGATGGCCTTATGAACATGCTCTCTACACCAAGGAAGACAAAAGTGGAAATATTTTAATAGTTTGCTTATATGTTGATGACTTAATTTTCACCAGCAGTTGTAAGAAGATGTGTGATGAGTTCAAGATGTCGATGATAAATGAGTTCGAGATGACAGATATAGGTCGTCTTCATTATTTCATTGGAATCGAAGTTAAGCAGGAACGGGGAAGAGATCATAATTTCACAAAAGAAATATGCAAAAGATTTGCTTGCAAAGTTCAAAATGGAGAAAGCCTCACCAAGTACAACACCCATGGAAGTAGGTTTGAAGTTGAGCAAAAATGATGGGAGTGAAGATTTTGATGCTACTATCTATAGAAGTCTTATGGGAAGTCTTATGTACTTAACCGCAACAAGACCAGATTTAATGTTTTTAGTTAGCATGTTAAGCAGGTTCATGGCAGCACCAAAGTAAAGTCATTGGGATGCTGGAAAGAGAATTTTGATATATTTTCGAGGTACAATTGATCATGGAATTCATTACAAAAGGGGTCAAAATTCAACTTTGACCGAATATAGTGATAGTGATTGGGGAGGTAGTGGAGATGATCACAAAATTACTTCTGGTTATGTATTTAACATTGGTTCAAGTGCAGTATCTTGGGCATCGAAGAAACAACCTGTAGTTGCACTTTCAACTACAGAAGCTGAATATATTGCTCTGTCCACAGCTAGTTGCCAAGCACTATGGTTAAAATGGGTATTAGAAAATTTGAAGTATATTCAGGTGAAAGATACTGTTCTGTTTTGTGATAATAATTCCGCAATTGCACTTAGCAAGAATCCAGTTTTTCATGGCAGAAGCAAGCATATTAGAATCAAGTATCACTTCATTAGAGCTTTGGTTAAAGATAGAGAAATTGTCATCAAACACTGCAACACCAAAGATCAGATTGCAGACATTTTTACAAAATCATTGAAGTTAAAAAGTTTTATCAAATTGAAGGAGAAACTTGGAGTTGCACAAGTCTAGCTTAAGGGGGGATGTTAGAAGATGAATCTAGACTTGTCTAGATTCATCTAAGAAGACCAAGTGATACTTGAGAAGGTGCAAAGAATCTCATAATAATTGCTATTACATGGAACATTTTGGTGTATATGGAATATTTTGGTTCATTGTGTGGTTCATTGCGTGGTTTATTGCATGTATTAAATTCATGTACTAGAAGTATCCATTGAGTAGTATAAATAGATGAGTCATGTAAGTGTATTTGAACACACAAACAATTGAGCAATACAAGATAAAGTATTCAGCTTTATAGAAGTGAGAGTTTCCCATTTGTATTCACTAGCCCACCAACTCCAACAGTTTCTCCCCGCGTCTCCATATCTCCCCTGATCAAAATATGTTAGACCTTCTTCGGTTATGCTTGAATAAACTTCGTGATATAAATCTCTACAGTCCTCGAGGTCTTGCTTGTAACCAGGGTCAGTTGCAGTACGAAGCAGTTGGCTGGTGTACAATGAAATGTCAAGGCACTTTGTTGTTGTGATTTGCATGGCAATCCTCGCTAGTTATATATATATATAATCTATTATATACATCTGATGTTTACTTCTTCTAACATATTTTAAATAAAAAAAATCTTTTTTTTTTTTTTTTCAATCATTCCTTGAAATATGGCTCAATTTTGGGCTATTTTTTCTTTTACATTTTTTTTTTTGGCAGAATGGGAGGACGCATTTCTTTCCCTCAGTAGCAATGTCAATCCCATTCTATCTTCTCTCTCTCCACTTTATTTTTTCTATTTTCAGATTATGATTTTGATTTTTGAATATGGCATCTCAATCAATCAAAGTTTATATTATTTTCATCAAAATTCTCTTACTTTACATTTTGATTTTTCTATTTCCAAACTGCATCTCAAAAATCACATTGAATGGTGGCTCTCTTTGTTTTTCAATCACCCAAAGTGCAATATTATTTTCCAAACAAATAAAAAAAATCAAATTGCTCCCATTCAAGGACCCAATAGCGGTAATCACTTTTCACCAATATTATTTTCCAACAAAATTAAAAATCAAGTTTGCATAAAATAGTAATATTATTTTGGCTTATTTTTTTGGTAGGCTTAAAATAGTCTTATGAATTTTTTCTTTTTTTCTTTTTTCCTCCTTACAAGTTTGGCCCCTTAACTCCAAGATCCTAGCTCCGCCCCTGACTAGGATGGTTTTGTTACTAGGGTGATAAAACTGAAACGCAAACATCGGATTCTTCGGTGGTTTTGCAAACAGCTCTTTTAGAGACATGTCAGCTGAGACGAAGAATTGATTGAAAAGAAAAAAAGAAACCATCAGGAGAGAGATACAGCTCTCATGACTCGCCATTTCTACTTCTCTTCTTTTCTACCAAGGTCGAGAAGGAAAGATGGGTATATAATATTTTGGCAATCATACATGAATTTATAGCCCTGCCTTTCCATATTAATTGTCGTTTTTATATTAATTATATAATTTCTTTAAAAGTTATAATAATAAAAGATATGGTGTGGACTACCATATTATTGTGTTACTTTCCCATTATAATAGTTCAAAAGATACATGTCCCAATTTGCCCTGCCCTTTTAAAAGTTTTGATTTTTTGAATAAGTCCAAAATTGAATGACTTTCAAGAGACATTTAATGGGGTCCACTCATTTTGAGATTTTAATTATTTTAATTTTTTGAGAATAAATTGGAAATGTAATAAAAAAAAAAGTAATGTATTGATTTTTTAAATGTAACAACTATTATGGGATAACACAAAAAAAAAAAAAAAAAAAAAAAAAAAAAAAAAAGAAAGAAAAAGAAGAAGAAGACAATGAATTATTAATATAGGACGGAGGGAGTATAATAATAATATAGCCTTACCTTTCCATATTAATTGTTGGATTAGTCTTTCCTTTTTGGAATGTAATAAATTAGATCTTACATTTAAAAAAATTAAAGTAAAATAAATGTTATATTTTTATAATTATCATTTTTACATAAATCTCTCAACTGAGTAACGAGTATATTTAAACCTACAAGAATAATTTAATAATTTTAAAACGTAACACACACTATTAATTGTACGTATATGCCTTTATATATGCCTATTTATATATGCCTTTATAGGCATGATATATTTTTAATAGTGTGTTACGTTTTAAAATTATTAAATTATTCTTCTACGTTTAAATATACTCATAGTTGAGAGATTTTTGAAAAAAATGATAATTATGAAAATATAACATTTATTTTACTTTAATTTTTTAGATGTAAGAGCTAATTTATAACATTCCAAAATGGAAAGACTAATCTGCTCATAAGATTGAAATCTGTGGATGTGATGAGAGAGATTTAGTTGGAGAGGATTCAAATCCAATTTCATTAGGAAATTACAACTATTTACAGCTAAATTAATTTAAAATTTTGACACGTGGCTTCTACATTTAAAGAGGAAGAATTTTTGGCCTAACCTTGAGGTATTAAAAAATAAAAAACGGAAGAATAAAGGAAAAATTACACTTACATAGAGTTAGGAGTTTTAAATAACAAAATTGCCTATTTTAAACTTTTATTTTTCACTTTAATTAGGTTAGGTAAAATATTCCAATATATATATATATATAAACTCTTTCATGCGAAGAATAAATCTTTTTTGACGTGATGCATGCTTTGAGATGATCATCATTTGGCTCAATTTACACTTTTTTTTTTTATAAATAAAAAATGATTTTTGTTGTATCATTTACTGAAGCAACTATTTGTATGTATGTGTATATATTTTCTTTGCACAGAAAAGTTTTCACATTTGCAAGGTTTATATTGGTATGAATTAGGAGATATGGTTAAAGTTATGTGCATAGGGGTGGCAAAGTTTGACATGATCCGCCAACACGACTCGAACACGACACGAGTTAAACAGGTTTAGGTTGACCTTAAATGGGTTCGTGTCATAAACGGGTCGGCACAATGAACCCATTTAGTTAATCCTGTCGTGTTTGTGCTGAGGATTCAACCCGTATAACCCTTTTATACTTGTTTAACCATACGTGTTATAAGTAAATTTCTATTTAAGTTCCAAATTAAATAACTATCTAAACTTGTATCTTATAATTTATTTTTTTGTAGATTAGAGATTATTTAGTAATTTGGTTAGACTGAAATTTATATTTTTTTAATATTTAATGTTTGATCAAGTATTATTAATAATTTAAATAATAAAATATTTGATTTTATTAAACAGACCATTAAACGGGTTACACATGTAACCCGTTTAATAAACAGGTCGGATTAGTGACAAGCGTTTCAAATACAATTTTTAAATAGGTCATGCTAAGGGTGAGTTGTTCGGTAGAATAACCTTACAACCAGTTTTGCCCCCAACACCTAGGAAGAAACCGCCTATGTTCACTTCAATTATGTTTGGGAATGTTGTGGTTTTGTGGAGTCTGATTAGTTAATTATTTTTTAGGAAGATTTAATTATATGGAAACATCAAGAGTACTGAATTTTAGGGAAAATTCAGTTTCCTAATATGATTTAACTTCCTTATTGGTTTAAGAAAAATTCAGTTTCTTGATTTGATTTAATTTCCTTATTGGTTTTGGATTCTACAAAAGGCAAGTTCTTGTAGGACAAGTTTAGGACTCTATAAATAAGGGTGAAAGTTAGAGATAAATGTGTGCCAATATAAGAGAGAGCAATTAAGAGAGATTGAGAGAGAATTCTCCTTGTAATTCTTCATTTTTTTCATAGTGAATTTGTTCAGTGTGCTCCATGGACGTGGCCCTAAGATTTGGGTGAACCATGTATATCTTGTGTTCTTGTGTGTGATTTTTTTTTTTATTCTTCATGATTGCTTGTTTATTCCTTGAATAGTGTTATTTATTTTGCATTTCCGCTACAAAAACTTGTATCAAATCCGGTTGATTGTGTAGTGCAACTCTAACAACTGGTATCAGAGCCTTTGGTTGAGAACATAGGGCACAAAAGGTGTTTGACGAAATTCTGAAAATTTTTCGATCAGATCTGTCCGTTCGAGTGGGAGTAATGGCATCAGAAGATAAGACATCCACATCCATAATCGAGAAGTTTGATGGCACAAACTTCAGTTTCTGGAAGATGCAAATTAAAGACCTTTTGTTTCAGAAAAATCTGTATCAACCTTTGAGAGAGAAGCCAGAGGGTACAAATGATGCAGATTGGGGATTACTTGATAGGAAGGCTCTTGGCACTGTCAGATTGACGTTGTCAAAGTTAGTCGCCTTCAACATCAAGAACGAGAAGACGACGATATCTCTCATGGCAGCCCTTTCTAGTATGTATGAACAGCCTTTTACAGTGAACAAGGTGCACTTAATCATGAAGTTGCTCAACATGAAGATAGTCGAAGGTGGTAAGTTCAACGAACATCTAAATGCGTTCAACGAGATAGTTGGGCAATTAGAGTCTGTTGATATCAACTTCAAAGTTGAGGTCCGAGCACTGCTAATTCTAGGGCAGTTACCTGAGAGTTGGAATGGCACAGTTACAGCGATCAGTAGCTCTGCAGGGAAGACTAAGTTGAAGTTTGATGAAGTTGTGAGCATGATTCTGACTGAAGAAATCAGAAGGCAAACAGTAGGGGTTTCCACTAGTGGTTCGGCGTTGAATGTTAAAAGCAGAGGCAAGGGTTCAAACAAGAAGAAGGGCACCAGTAATAGAAACAAAGGCAGATCCAAGTCCAGAAATGGAAGGACACAGTCTTAAAATTTCAGAATTCCATAGATCTCAGTGACGTTGAGTGTTGGAATTGTGGAAAGAAGGGACATTACCATGTTGATTGCAGACTTCCAAAGAAGGGAACCGAAAGAAAAACTGAAGCAAACTTTGTCTCAGAAGAATCAGATGATGCATTGATATGCTCTTTAGAGAGCAAAGCGGAGTCATGGGTTTTAGATTCCGGCGCATCGTTTTATGGCACCTCAAACAAAGAGCTATTTAATAGCTATGAACCGAGTAACTTTGGCAAGGTGTATCTTGGTGATAATCAGCCTTGCAGCGTCGTTGGCAAAGGTGAAATGCAAATCAAGGTGAATGGGTCAGCTTGGAAGTTAAAAGATGTGAGACACATCCCTGACTTGAGAAAGAATCTGATTTCGGTGGGACAATTGTCAGATAAAGGTTTTGTTACAACCTTCAGTGGAGACTCGTGGAAAGTTTCCAGATGCGCTATGACCATTGCACGTGGTAAGAAATCTGGCACTCTCTCCACAACTACCAGTGCTTATGGGTTTATAGCAGTTGCAGAAAACAGAGAAGATCACAACCTTTGGCACCAGAGACTAGGTCACATGAGTGAAAGGGGCCTCAAGATTATGCACTCAAAGGGGAAACTACCAGGCATACGGGTAATTGATATTGACTTCTGTGAGAGTTGTGTGATGGGCAAGTAGAAGAGGGTCAGTTTCAAAAAGAGTGGTAGAGATCTCAGAAAGGAGAAACTTGAGTTAGTTCACACAGATGTTTAGGGGCCAACCACTGTTTCATCCATTGGCGAAAAATCTTACTTCGTGACTTTCATTGATGATCACATGAGGAAGGTATGGGTTTATTTTTTGAAGCACAAATCTGAGGTATTTGATGTGTTCAAGAAGTGGAAGGCCATGGTGGAAAATGAGACAGGTTTGAAGATCAAGAGGTTGAGATCAGACAATGGTGGTGAGTATGAAGACACTGGGTTCAAGAAGTTCTGTTTTGATAATGGGATCAGATTAGAGAGGACTGTGCAAGGAACCCCATAGCAGAATGGGGTGGCAGAACGGATGACCTAACATTAACAGAAAGAGCCAGAAGCATGTGCATACATTCGGGTCTACCTAAATAATTTTAGGCAGAAGCGGTCAATACAGCATCCTGTCTAATAAATCGTGGACCATCGGTGCCTTTGGAGCATCGAATACCAAAAGAGGTATAGAGTGGCAAAGAGGTAAATCTTTCATAGTTAAAAGTTTTTGGTTGTATTGCATATGTGCATATTAGTGACCATGTTAGGGGAAAGCTCGACCCCAAGTCACTAAAATGCATCTTCGTTGGGTATGGCGGAGATGAGTTTGATTATCGACTCTGGGATAATCAGAACAAGAAAATCATCAGAAGTAGAGATGCGATTTTCAACGAGAAGGTGATGTACAACGATAGAGATGCAGCACAATTAATTAGTCCTGTACAGAGTAAGCCTGAGTTTATTGATTTAGATGATGATCCAGAGAGCGTTGATGCGGAGCAGACAGAAGAGGGTTCTTGGCCAGAATTCACAGAGCATAATTCACCACAGATTCCAACTCCTATGCCTGCACCTAAAAGGTCTACACGACCTCATGTACCGAATAGGAAATATTTGGACTATATGTTGCTCACAGATGATGGTGAGCCTGAATGCTGTGATGAAGCATGTCAGGTTGAAGATGCTAGCAAGTGGGAGCTTGCAATGGAAGATGAGATGAAGTCCCTGATCTCCAACAAAACATGGGAACTAGCCAAGTTGCCCATGGGGAAGAAAGCTCTTCACAGCAAATGGGTGTACAGGGTAAAAGAGGAACACAGTGGTTCCAAGAGATACAAGGCGAGATTGGTGGTTAAAGGCTTTTAGCAAAAGCAAGGCATTGACTACACATACATTTTTTCCCCAATTGTGAAACTGAGTACCGTTCACTCAGTTCGTAGCAGTGTTGGAGTAGAAGGGTTGCACCTCGAGCAGTTAGATGTCAAAACTGCTTTCCTCCATGGTGACCTTAAGGAGGAGATTTACATGCAACAACCGGAGGGTTTCTCAATCAAAAGGAAAAAGAAACTAGTGTGCAAGTTGAAGAAAAGCTTTTATGGTTTGAAGTAAGCCCTGAGGCAGTGGTACAAGAAGTTTGATGGTTTTATAAAGTGACACGGCTACAACAAGTGCAACGCTGACCATTGCTGCTACTTCAAGAGGTTTAAGTCAAGTTTCATTATCCTTCTACTTTATGTTGATGACATGTTAGTGGCAGGTTCTGATTTTGAAGAAATTAGCAAATTGAAGAAACAGTTGTCTAGTGAATTCAAGATGAAGGATCTTGGTGCAGCGAAGCAGATTCTTGGGATGAGGATTAGCAGAGACAAACAGAAAGGTACTTTGCAGTTGTCTCAGGTTGAGTACGTTGAACGGGTTTTGAAGAGGTTCAACATGAATAATGCTAAGGCGGTGAGTACTCCCTTAGCTAATCATTTCCGATTATCTCAAGATCAGTGTCTGAAGACAGAAGATGAGAAAAACTTTATGGCTAAAATTCCATATGCCTCAGCCATTGGAAGTTTGATGTATGCCATGGTGTGGACAAGACTAGACATTGCATATCCAGTGGAAGCAGTAAGCAGGTTTATGAAGGATCCGGGCAAGCTACACTGGGAAGCAGTACAGTGGATATTGAGATATCTACGGGGTACCACAGACAGATGCCTATGTTTCAAAAGGGGCGAAGTGAAGCTACATGGCTATGTAGATTCAGACTTTACTGGCGAGGTGGACCACAGAAGAAGTACTACCGGGTATGTGTTCATGGTGGGTACAACTGCAGTTAGTTGGGTTTCGCAAATACAGAGGATTGTAGTGTTATCTACTACAGAGGCAGAGTATGTGGCGATGACAGAGGCTAGTAAAGAGATGATTTGGTTATAAGGTTTGTTGACAGAGTTGGGATTCGAACAGGAGAAGAATGTTTTGCACAGTGATAGTCAGAGTGCAATACATCTGGCAAAGAATTCAGCATTTCATTCAAGGACCAAGCATATAGGACTTCGGTATCACTTTATCAGATCTTTGTTAGAAGATGGGGTGTTGACACTTGAGAAAATACTTGGTACCAAGAATTCGGCTGACATATTGACCAAGACAGTGACCATGGAGAAACTGAAGTTGTGCACAACTTCAGTCAGTCTTCTAGCTTGAAGATAGAGAGAAGTGCACGACATGCATAGGACATGCATGAAAAGAAGATGGAATGGGTTTACAAATGCTCCAGCCTCCAAGTGGGAGATTGTTGTGGTTTTGTGGAGTCTGATTAGGTAATTATTTTTTAGGAAGATTTAATTATATGGAGACTTCAAGAGTACTGAATTTTAGGAAAAATTCAGTTTCCTAATCTGTTAGGGAAAATTCAGTTTCCTAATCTGATTTGACTTCCTTATTAGTTTAAGGAAAATTCAGTTTCCTGATTTGATTTAATTTCCTTATTGGTTTTCGATTTTATAAAAGGCAAGTTCTTGTAGGACAAGTTTGGGACTCTATAAATAAGGGTGAAAGTTAGAGATAAATGTATACCAATACAAGAGAGAGTAATTGAGAGAGATTGAGAGTGAATTCTCCTTGTAATTCTTCATTTTTTTTCATAGTGAATTTGTTCGGTGTGCTCCATGGACGTAGCCCTAAGATTTGGGTGAACCATGTATATCTTGTGTTCTTGTGTGTGATTTTTTTTTAGTTCTTCATGATGGTTTGTTTATTCCTTAAACAGTGTTGTTTATTTTGCGTTTCCGCCACAACAACTGGTATCAAATCCGGTTGATTGTGTAGTGCAACTCTAACAGGGAAAAGATCTCATAATGCTATGAACAAAGCAACAAAGCTTTCTGCTGTCGGGGTTGTGGAGGAATTATTCGAAGAAGGTTCGGCAATGCTTGCAGAAAGGTATGCATTCACAACTTACCTTAGTATAGTACAGCAGACACTATCAAACATTACAAGTGTGAATTCATACAGTTCAATGAATTTTTTTTTGCCTCAATTGTTTGATTACTGGTCTTTTTTATTTATTTTTATTTATTTATTCTTGGTTTAGTTTTGGTCACTGGTCATCTTAGGTACCACTGTGTGCATAGTTTGCTGTTCACTTGTATTTGTGCCAGTTTTGGATATTTTTTGGCAACTAAGTTCCATTGATGAAAAAATTGTTTGTGTAAATAATAATTTTAGTTTCCATGTCTTGAAAGCTTTAAGGTACTTCCGAAATTGTGATAGTAATTCAATCAGAATTAGTAGCTGTGAATGTTCTCATTTTCTCCCATCTTTTAATTTAGTGTTTTCACATAGCTAAAATTAGTCATCACATGTTATTGTCACCTAAAACTGATTTTGCCAGTTGATAGACTCAACTCAATGAAATATTTTTCCAACAATATGGAATCAGTTACATCAATCCTGTTTCGTCAAAGTTAATATATATATATACATCTGTCTGCATATAGATTAACGTTCTACATGATTTAGTACACTAGGGCCATATGATAATCCAACTGCAAGGGAGATCAATGGTTGAATATAGGGAGTGACGATATTATATTGTCATTTCGAGGTTAACTTGGATTACATTTTTTCTCTCGTGTCACAGGAAAATCGTTAAAGGACTGAAATTTTGAAGGGATGATTGCACAACCTAGTTTCGTGATATTACCACACTAACTAGTAGTAATCATATTATGTATGTCATTTTAAGCGTAAATTAAAAAAAAAAAAAAATTCTTTCTTTAATTTTTTCGGTATGTTTGCGCTTGGGAAACCATAGTATATAAAACTCTTCAAAGGACGATGTCATAGCACTAGTTTTGTGATATATATATATATATATATATATATATATATATATACACACACACACACATATATATAAGAAGTAATGTTTCATTAAAGGACTCAAGAAAGGAGCGCTACCAAGAAGGAATAGATAAGGCCAAGAGGGCCAATTATCCTCTCAAGCTATCTACAAAATCAACAAATTCCTCAGAAGATTTACAAATTCGTCCATTAATCCAAAAGAAAAAGGAACACAATATGGTGTATTGAGACTTGAGAGACAAAGTAGGAGTTTCCTCCACATCAAAAGATTTTGTATTTCTCTCATGCCACATATCTCACCATAAAAAAAGGGGTGTGGCCCTCCAAGCATCTCGAACTCGGCTCCCCACCATACAACCTCTCCAAGCTTTGTTCATATCCACCCGAAAGCACCCAATGAACTCCAAAAATCGCCAATAACACATTCCAGACATCCTTGGCCACTGGATAGTGCAAAAGGAGGTGGTTCACCGACTCCTCATCCTTCTTGCACACACAACAGCAGTTTACAACGATCTGCCTCCTCCTCAGATTATCAATTATCAATTGTCAAATGATTTCAAAATTTCAATTCACCAAAGTTTTAGGCTTTCTCTCAACTTTTAATATTGCATCAAAAATGTGTGAAAAAACGGTGAAATAGTGTATGCCAGTTCTTTTATTCCTTATTTACCTAGAAAACTTTTCATTTATTCTGAGAAAACCTTAGCTATGCTTTTATAGAGCCTTCTAAAACAAATTAGTTGGTGTAAATTCTTTTTATGTAAACTTTTCTACAAGATCAAAGTGATTGTAATAACTTTGTCCTGATTACTCCAGTGGCACGAAACTCTTATAACATCTTCCATGATGATATCTCAACGATCCTCAAAAACTGGTGAAACTTCAAGAGTAGGAGCTTAGTCTTGAAATTTTATCTATAGAGTAGATGTCTTTCTTAATCTCTTCTTCGGAAATACATCTCTATACGGCAGATGCATTTCTTGCTCGCTTCCATGGCAAATGTCTCTAAACGGCATCAGATTTCTCTCTGGATGATACGTTTCTACTAAATTCAACTGATCCAGGCCTACAGGTAAAGATGACAAAAATTCTATCCTCTTGTCAGTACAACGTAGATTATATTGATCTCTTGCATTTGGTTTGTTTATCCTTATTTTCTCCCACCCTAAATTGTTAAAAAAGCAAGTACATTGAACAGGCACAAGATTGTCACAAGTTTTCACTTATTAATTAAGTAGGACTGACATGGTTTGTTATGGTTTTTTATGGTGTATTTTAGTAATTGTTGTATTATTTTCTGTTGTATACGTAAGAGGAATCACAATACATGACGCTTTTCTTGGTAGATTTATTGATCGTACTGAATATCTAAGGATATATATTTCATTTTGCCATGTTATCATCATCTTCTTGTTGAACTTGGTTTAGCAATCGGTACTGTTTAATTTGCATTGATCATTGCTTATGAAAAATATAAAATAATTTTTTTACATTGATCATTTGTATCTAAATTTTTACTTTTGAGGTATTGTTAGACGGAAATGACTCTAATTCTCTTATTTTAACTTGTATCTCTCCCCAAATTTACAAATTAAAAAAATTTGAAAATTCACAAATCAATTTGTAAATTTGCGAAATGTTAACTACATGTATTGCTGGAGTAACCTTTATATTTAATTTATGTCAAATGTATAATTTTTTTTTATTTATTAAATATACATTAAATTTTATTTGAAATTGCAAATTATGTATATGTATTACTATCAAATTTTAATTCGCAAGCCTTAAATTTTTGTAAAGCTATACATGATAATAAAAGAATGCAAATAAAAGTAAGTAAGAGAGAGAGAGATCTTGGGGTTTAGAGATCACCACCAAGCAATGCATTTCTATACCATTGACAAGTGATTAATGAGGGCAAATGGTGTGTTGCAATATTGGTGTGTGTGTGTTTGGTTGATTCAACAAGTAAGGATGACTAGTTAAGCATGTATTGTCTAAACATCATGTGAAAGGCACAATATATCTAAGCAATGAAGC
Organism: Cornus florida; assembly: GCF_030987335.1. Taxonomy (NCBI): domain Eukaryota; kingdom Viridiplantae; phylum Streptophyta; class Magnoliopsida; order Cornales; family Cornaceae; genus Cornus; species Cornus florida. Next base: position 32,063,048 of record NW_026775572.1, read on the forward strand.
ATATATTGTCTAAACAACATGTGAGAGGCACAATAGATCAAAACAAGTCATTAATCCTTTCATTAAGCTCACAATCCAAATACAACACAAGGATAGAGACATATGCTACTTGCATTCAAAAGCTTGGATTATCAAACAACAAGCATAGATTGTCCTCCCATTTAACACTACACTACAACTACACTACATCTACACTACTAGCATGAAAATAAACTTGGGGAGAAGCACAATCCATCAAGGAATAAGTATGAATCATCAAGAAAATCACAAGAGCATTCTTTTAAGCACTATGTTTTGACAATGTCTAAATCTATAGCATCAATACACATAGACATGTATCAATAACACAAAATATAGAGACAAGCACATGAACATCTATTCTAGCATACATAGACATATGGATAGAATGAAATGATCAATTGGAAGCATTAAACCATATAAATCATTGAATAAACAAGATCTATATATATCAAGGTGTCAAAACATTAATTACAACACTAATCCCTCAATAATACACAAGATTAAGATATAGAAAGTATGCTTGGGGCTAACTCTAGCCCCAAGAGGATGTCTAGCCACTCATGGCGATGTTGCTCCAACCCTCAAGGGCTAACTCCATGGTTTAAATCTGCTCCCTATTGATGAAGAACTCCAATGGTGTCTCTAGCCTCCTCCTCCTCTAAGCTTGCTCTCCAAGAGATGATATGAGAATGATATTGGCTCCCCTTTGTAAAAAGCAATACTTATCCTTATATAGGTAGGTCAAAATGACACCCAAAATAAGCTGGGGTCGTGCACAATATTCCCTAATGATTGGATAAAGGACAACTTTCAATGAGATGGAATTTTAACTTTTTCGCACTAGAGGAAGTTCGATCGATCCAACCTTGGACTTGGATCGATCGAACTGGCTGAGATCTATCGAACTTAGGCTGGATCAATCCAATTAGTTGAACTTTTTGGGAAAAGAAAAATCCGAGATATTTTGGGAAGATATTTTTAGGAAAAGGACAAAAGTGGTTAGTGGGCGGTACAACTGTGGATAAGATCAATCATTTGAATAAGAACAAAAGTGTTCGATCGATCGCAGGGTGGTGTTGGATCGATCGAACTTTTTGGACTTCATGCTTTTGGGTCAAGGCTTGGATCTATCTTGAAGTGCTGAGATCGATCATTGGTCGATCGATCAAACCTTGAACTTGAATCGATCGAACTTTGCTGTTTCCCACCTTTGGCTTCATTTGCTTCCTTCTTTCTCCACTTTGCTCCTTTCTTCATTTAATCCCAGAATTACTTTAATTAAGCTCTTATTTGGCTGAGTTAGCTTATTTTCGGAATAAGTGCCTGAAAATGAAAATAATACAAAATCAATCTAAAACGGTAAAGTAAGATAAATAAAGGTACTAGAATACCTAAGTTTAAGGGGTTTAAATACGCACTTTTCAGCGTTCATTAATACATTTCTAATATTTTGGTGGTTGAGGAGTGTTATTTACTGTGTGCGACTCGTTGATTTTGTAATTTTGAAAAATCAGTTATACACGTTTATATATTTTTGGAACTATAAAATTTATACTTTTAGAACCAAATTACCCTTTTAAATTATTTCCTTTCTTTTCTATAATGAGTATACCTAATAACCTTCTTTCTTTTGTACATATATTCAACTTTATTATTATTATTTTTTCTTTCCTGGATATATATGCCTACACTTCATTCTTTACTCTAATTTTTTTTTTTTGGGTTCAATGGTCTTGTATATATATGTTCATTTTTTTATTGGGTTTTATGTAATTTAATTGAAATAATATTATGAGATTAAGTTTTAATTAAAGTAATATTATAAAATTTAAGTTTTAGTTCATATGTAAAATTTTCCAATCTATTCACAACATGGTTAACTATTATATATATATATATATATATATATATATATATATATATAAATGAACAAAGAAAAGTAAAGAATTGAAAAAAAAAAAGAAGAAAAAAAAAGAGGGAGAAATAGTGAGAAACCATTGTCGGTGAGCATAAATAAAATGTAAAAGTACAATAAAATTAATTACAACTTTTATAATTAATTTTTCAACCAATTAAAGGTGGAACTGTGTCACTTATGTGAATGTGAATAATACTCTCTTTGGTGGTTAAATTAGGGGGGAAAAAAAAAAAAAAAACAATTAATGAATATGATTAAATTAAAAAGTTGATTAATCTTTTTTATTGGTAATTGAAAGAGTTTTAGAATTAATACCGGAGATTCGGCTTATAACTTCCCATTAAATCTGAATCCAGTTACATGTGTTCTTTCTACTAGAGCCACGTGTATCCGTTGTTTATGTGTATGTTTGGATTCATCTGTGTTCCAAGGATGATATGGAGTAAACTCGAGGTTCTACCTATACCTTACTCAATTTTCGATAAACATCACATTTTAACAAGCCTCGTACCAGTGGCTAGCAAGGAATTTCCTTAAATATATATATATATATACACACACACTAAGTAAAAGGCACGTGCGATACACGTAATGAATGTTTTCTAACTTATATAATTTATATTTTCATATATTTTTAATTATTTATAGTTTTATAAAAAAAAAAAAAAAAAAAATAGGCAAAACAGTTTTAGGTCCAGAATGTCTTAGAGAGTAATAGTTGTCACCTCAAAAGAAACAAAATAAGGTTTTTCATTGATGTATAAATGAAAACTATAAACATTTAAAAAATATATGAAAATAAAATTCTATAATTTACAAAATATTCATAAATAAATACTATATAAAAATTTTATGTATTATAAAATCCAAAAGGGTACCAATAATTTTTAGATTGTAATAATTCTCACTTCAAAAGAAACAAAATATATTAGAAAATCCAAAACTATAACTGTTTGAAAATAAAAGTATTCCTAAATTATTTATTTCTCAATCTTTATCTTATTTGCATATCTCATTTCTTCATGAAATGAATCATTGTCAAGTGTCAATTCTTTTAATTCCTCCACTGCAAAATAAGTTTTCACGACTTGTTGTTGAATATTGTCTATCTTCACCAGAAAAAGAAAAGATTTTCCTTTGCAGCTTGTCACTTTGTTGCTGAATTCATCCATATCTTGCAAAAATAACAAATATAATTTAGAACTATTGAAAATTTAGAGTTATTGAGAAATTCAAGTAAATATTATTTTTAATTTAATTAAAATTTTATGAATAAGGGTGGAAAATTACCTCAATTTGTAATTGTAGTAAATCATCTAGGAAACAATTTATTAATATTTGGCAATCATTGAACACTGTTAGGGTTGCAAGTGTTCCAATATGTTCCATACTTCGCACTTTAATTATCATCATGAATATGCACCTGAGTAAAAATAAAGAATTGTTTTTTTGTAATATTATTAAACCTTTGAAATAAATACAATAATAAGATTTTAAGATATAATAATCCTTTTGAAAGTATTTTGGATCTGTTGTGTTGCATCGAGGATAGTATAAAATTTAGTACTACACTTGATCTTAGTCAAAAGGCCGAAAAAGGTGTGATTATTATTTCTTTAGGTCTATAGTTTTATAAGAGGTTTTCATATAATTTTTTTTACTTAATACCAATGTGGGACAAGAAAATGAATTTTATTAGGTAATTTGTAATTTGTAATTTGAATTAAACTCTTTAAATTAATTTTTATAAATTTTATTAGGTAATATGTAATTTGAATTAAACTCTTTAAATAATTTTTAGGTAATTTTTTGTTTATAAAAACTCTATTTTTATATTAATAAATAATTTTAATACCTCAAAGGACATTGTAGATTTTCCTATTATGTCTTGAAGTTTGATTTTTCAGTACAATTGAATTTTTGATCTTTTGTATTTGAAATCAAACTTTTTATATCTTTGTTATTTATGTTCTCTTTGGACCGGTCCACATATAAATTATCTTGTAAAATAATTAATTAAATAAATGAAACAAAAAAAAACATGTTCTCTTTCTACAAATAGTGTATATAAATATAATAGAAGTTACAATAAATAACGAATCAATATATTAATGCTTTGACACTTTCAATATCCATATTAATTTGCAATGTAGATCCTTTTTGTGTTTGAAGCGATAGGCCTAGAATATACATTGTTATTTGTAAAAATTTGTTATTATAGATTTACTTAATAATATATAATGTAAATAATATTAATTTGTATGATAATTTACCTTTGTAGCTGTTGATTGCCACATGTATAACTTTGATGATAGGTCTTTCTTGTATTAGCTCCATGATAAAGTTTCCTTCATTCTTAGGAAGATCCTCTCATAACTTCAAAGTAGTTGTCCTTGAACTGTAATAAAGATTAATTACTTTAGTCATTATATTATATTTGCATAATTATGATTGTATATGTAATATAGTAATAGCATACCTCATATCCATTATAATGACTTCTCGCTTTTTGGTTGTGCCTTTGTTATTCTTCTTACGTATGTTCAATGAGGGAGATACCTCAATAACAATTCCCAAATCATCTAGCAAGATTAAAAATATAATAAAAAATAAAATATTAATGTTCATTTTAATTTTAATTTTTTTTTGTATACGTACAAGAGAGAACATATATATGGAGAGTTGAGAATTAAATGATAACTAACCCATATTTTATTTTGCATCAATGTACTTGTTCAACTCCTTGAAGTCCACAAAATTAAATTTTATTGTTTCTAAGTTTACTACTTCAAGTTCCTTAAGGTGTTATTAAGAAACTTCAATTCAACAACTTCAATTCATCATTCTGAAGTTGACCAGTCAAATAGTCAATTTCTTCAGAGGTTAAAATGATGAGGGTTATTCTACAGAGAACACCATATTCGAAAGGCATAAGCCATGGACATATAAAAGAATTCCTAACTCAAAAAAATAATAAAACAGTGCATGATCTGGGTATGAGACAAAAAAAAAATTAATAAAATAATTCATGATATGGGTATAAGACAAATAAAATATAATAAAATAATGCATGATATGGGGGTGAGATAAATAAAAAATAATAAAACAATGCATAATCTGGGAATAAAACAATGCATAAACTTTTGGGGGGGGGGGGGGGGGGGGGGGGGGGTTGGGGGTTACACATATCTTGGAAAAAAAACGTATAAAACTGATGTGATTACATGAAGGCAAAAAAAAGACTTATATATGGAGAGAGTATAGATTTTTTAAAAAAAACGTATAAAACTGATGTGATTACATGAAGGCAAAAAAAGACTTATATATGGAGAGAGTATAGATTTTTTTAGAAACAACAAATAGATAAAATAGGTAAATTAAATTTTATTAGGTAATAATTTTCAGAGTTTTATAGAAACTCTAAAAGTTTCTATAATTTGAAATATATTTTGTATTAGAGTTTTAATAAATATTTTATTTGAATTTTATTAAGTAATAATTTTTAGAGTTTCCATAATTTGAAATATATAAATTGAAATGTATTTCGTGTTAGAGTTTTAATAAATATTTTATTTGAATTTTATTAGGTAATAATTTTTAGAGTTTCTATAATTTAAAATATATTTTGTGTTATAAATATTTTATTTGAATTTTATTATGTAATAATTTTTAGAGTTTCTATAATTTGAAATATATTTTTTGTAGCAAGGCAAAAAAAAACTTATAAATAGAGAGAGTACATATTTTTTTAGAAACAACAAATAGATAAAATAGGTAATTTGAATTTTTTTAGATAATAATTTTTGTTTATAAAACTCTTTTTTTATATTAATAAATAAATATTGAAAGCCAAAAGGCCGAGAAAGTAGTACTACACTTGATCTTAGCCAAAAGATCAAGAAAGGTTAGCCAAATGGTCAAAAGGCCGAGAAATGTGTGATTATTATTTTTTTAGGTCTGTAGTTTTATTAGAGGCTTCCATGTATTCCTTTTTATTTAAAACCAATGTGGAATAAGAAAAATGAGTTTTATTAGGTAATTTGTAATTTGAATTAAACTTTTTAAATTAATTTTTATAAATTTTATTAGGTAATTTGTAATTTGAATTAAACTCTTTAAATAATTTTTAGGTAATTTTTTGTTTATAAAAACTTTTTTTTTATATTAATAAATAAATACTGAAAGCTAAAAGGCCGAAAAAGTAGTACTACACTTGATTTTAGCCAAAAGACCAAGAATAGTTAGCCAAAAGGTCGACCCAAAAAAATTTAGTACTACAATTGATATTACCCAAAAGGCCGAGAAAGATGTGATTATTATTTCTTTAGGTCTATAATTATAAGAAGCTTCTATGTAATCATTTTACTAAAAACCAATGTGGGACAAGAAAAATGAATTTTATTAGATAATTTGTAATTTGTAATTTGAATTAAACTCTTTAAATAATATTTAGGTAATTTTTTGTTTATAAAAACTCTTTTTTTATATTAATAAATAAATATTGAAATACTGAAACTCTTTGCACAAAGGCCGAGAAAGCAGTACTACACTTGATCTTAGCCAAAAGGCCGACAAAGATATGATTATTATTTCTCTAGCTCTATAGTTTATATTGGAGGCTTCTATGTAATCATTTTTCCTTAAAACCAATGTGAGATAAGAAAAATGAATTTTATTAGGTTCTTTGTAATTTGAATTAAACTCTTTAAATTAATTTTTATAAATTTTATTAGGTAATTTGTAATTTGAATTAAACCTTTTTAAATAATTTTTAGGTAATTTTTTGTTTATAAAGACCCTTTTTTTATATTAATAAAAAAATATTGAAAGCCAAAAGGTCAAGAAAGTAGTACTACATTTGATCTTAGCCAAAAGACCAAGAAATGTTAGCCAAAAGACTGACCCAAAAAAATTTAGTATTACACTTGATCTTAGCCAAAAGGCTGAGAAATGTGTGATTATTATTTTTTTAGGTTTATAATTTTATAAGAGACTTCCATGTAATTCTTTTTACTTAAAACCAATGTGGGACAAGAAAAATGAATTTTATTAGGTAATTTGTAATTTTAATTACACTCTTTAAATTAATTCAATATTAATAAAAAAAAAAATACTAAAAGCTAAAAGACCAAGAAAATAGTACTACACTTGATCTTAGACAAAAGACCAAGAAAAATTAGCCAAATGACCGACCCAAAAAAATTTAGTACTACACTTGATCTTAGCCAAAAGGCTGAGAAAGGTGTGAATATTATTTCTATAGGTCTATAGTTTTATAAGAGACTTCCCTGTAATCTTTTTTACTTAAAACTAACGTGAGACAAGAAAAATAAATTTTATTAGGTAATTTATAATTTGAATTAAACTCTTTAAATTAATTTTTATAAATTTATTAGGTAATTTGTAATTTGAATTAAACTCTTTAAATAATTTTTACGTAATTTTTTGTTTATAATTTTTTTTTTATATTAATAAATAAATACTGAAATACTAAAACACTGAAATTCTTTGCACATTTAATAATAGTATAAATATATAATTTGAACCAAAACAATATATATATATATATATATATATATATAATTAAAATATTAATTCATTATATTTCTATTCAGTACATTCACAATGATTTTTCAGAATATTCATTGCTGTTTTAAAATTGAGTTCATTCAATTAAATATACTTAAAAAAAATCTTATTCAATGAATCAAGAATAAAATAGGAAAAAGAAAATAACACGGTTACTTAACGTTTCTAATATATCACATATGTAAAAAATAAAAATAAAAATAAAAATGAAAAAAAAAAAAAAAATCCATGATAAGAGTGAATCGTGATTTCATTGATTTGGATTGCAAATAAAAACAAATTCTAAGTCATATTTAGAGAATAATAATTAGTAACACAATTACACAAACTAAATTTTGAAAGAGCTACAAGCCCTAAAATAATATTGATAGTAATATACAATAATTTTTTTAATTAAAATTATAATATCAAATAATAATCAAATTATATATATATATATATATATATATATATATATATCAAATTTTAAAGAAAGCAATTATACAAATATAAAAATCTTTCCATATAAAATTCAAAAAAATTAAAAGTTAAGTGGGGGCAGTTGCCCCCACTTGTCCCTCCATGGCTACGCAGACAACATAGGTTTCACTAGTTTTTGGAAATCCTCTTATGTTCCAAATTTTAATAAACCTACTAATATATAAACATTATAAAAAGAAAATGTTAAAGTATATAATTTATACAAATTTGATTTTAAATAAAATAACTCATATGACTTATTGTGAACTCATAAGAGCCCCACTAAGATATTTTTTTTTTACTATTCTACCCACTAATGATCCATTTTAAAATTATATACTTACAAAATTTTGAATTTCCCCTCAACATTTTTCGTTAAAGGTTGCTCCCTCTCCCTCTCAGTCTCATAGAAAAGTCTGGTTCTATTCCTGGTATATGCAACAAAGTAGGATTTTTTCGGGACTTTTTATTTATTTATTTTTTTTTTTTTTTTGGGGGGGGGGGGGGGGGGCTTTGGCTTATTTAAAACTTTGAGATTTAATAATATTAATTCATATTATAATTTGGAAAGAACTCAATGTCTTAAATTATTTTTTTTTTTCTTAAAAAAAAAAGTCAATTATTCTAATTTTTTACTTAAAAGGAAGCGTGTTAAAATTGGGTTAGTTTCTATAATACTATAAATCATTTAATTTTAACTTTATTTTATAGAAATAAAAAAAAAAAAAAGCCGTATATCCGTCTAAAATTTTCAAGTGGGACTAATGTTATACCCACTCAAGTCCCAAGTCACTTTGTTAATGAAAATACACACTTAGGGCATGTGTTGGTATGCATTTTGTTAGTCAATTGATTTTGCCATTATTTGATGTAAAAGCAGAGGCAGTGGGAAAAGGTGAAAGAGAGGGGTACATAGAAATGTCTTCTTAAACATCAAACAACCTTTTAGTGAGACAAGTCAAAGTTAAATGGGATATAAAATTAATTTTTAGAATATGAGTGAAAAGCACACCAAAAATTTGTAATGTGAGTGATAATAATTTTCAAAAAAAATTTCAATGTGATAATTGACCAAACTTAAATTGTAATATGAGTGATAATAATTTTCAAAAAGTTTTTTAATATGATAATTGACCAAACTTAAAGGGTGTCGTTAAAATTAATTCAATTTATTAACAACCATCACAGTTATTTATCGAAAAAAAAAAAATCAAGTTTATATTGGTGGCCTCCAAAACATAATGGACATACATCAATTTGTTTGCATAAAAATTGAACACCATGTGGTCCATGTCCAAATATAGATGTACAAAGTGGCTTGTCATGTAGCGAAACATATATTAGAGTGAAATGTGGGGGGCTAAAAGTCTCTTTCAGTTTAGGGCGACCCAATAAGTTGTTAGTCTATTCATTCATCTTCCCGACTATAAATCCACTCTTTATCTTTGTTTGTGCTCAGTCTGCTAGCTGTATCACCCTATTCTCATATCCTTTTCTAGAGGATCCATTGAAAATATGTATTGGTAAAAATGCAAACTTTCTGGAATGTACAATTGAAATGACCAGTTACATGACACCACGTGAATGGATGACTAGCAAATAGTGGGCCACATGAGTCAAAACTATTTAACTGTGACATGTGCGTTACCCTCTTTTGGGTAAAGTGCTAAAAAAATTTCTTAAATTATTGGCCATTCGCAACAAACTATTGCATTATAAAAAAAAAAATTTCGAACTATGAATTTGTTGTAATTAAAGACAATCCGGCAAGAGTAACATTTTAAGACTACACAGATGCAAAGCAATGATAAATTTCAGATAGAATAGCTAACCCACAAAGGAAAGAGTTACTAATATGTGATTGATATGAAAAATATATAGAAAGGGATTAAAGAAATAATTTTTGGGGTTAGCTGGATCCTTGTTTCGAGGTAAAGAAAAAGTAAAAAAAAAAGAAAGAGAAAACAAATAAGGAAGAAAATCAGAGCAGTAATATGGAAATTACATATATATATATATATTTTAAAGCAGTAAATTTCATTCTTATTTGTTTTAAAGCAGTAAACCATAACTTCACTTCCACCACCTTCTATACCATCGCTTCCTTTTAGGGATGACAATTTGACCCGTCCTCGCAGTTACCCGTCCCACCCCGTCCCCTTTTTGGCGGTTTTGAGGGACCATTTTGCTTATTTGGGTGAGGATGGTTTGATGTGATAAAAACCGGCACAGGTTTGTTGCGGGAGCGGGGAGAGGTCGCCCCGCACCGCACCACCCCGTTTAGATAGACAAATTACTTAAATACCCTTATTTCATTAGTATATATATTTTTCACTATATATTAAGTACCATCTATAACAATATTAAACTAATAAATGAATTTGATTAAAAGAAAAGTCGCAATGGTGAAGAATTGAATATAAGGGGGAAAAAAAAAGAGCAAATTTATTTCAACAATAAATAAATTATGGTCCTAAATGAGGCGGGACAGGTACCCGAGAGGGTAAAAATGTTAAACGGTTACAGGGATGGGGTGGAAAGTTCCCCCGTTTTTGCAATTTTGGATGGGGACGGGGACGGAGTTTTTAAACGGTTACAGGGGTGGGGGAGAGTACACCTGCCCAAACCCGCCCCCGTTGCCATCCCTACTCCCTTCCATCACTCCCAACTCTGCTGTTGCCTTCCACCACCTCCATCACTGTCGCCACCGCCTTCCACCACCAACATGGCCCATGGTTTACTCTGTTTCATTTTGTTTCTTGCCATTCCCATTTCCATTTTAGGTTATAAAACCACATTTGCGGTGTTAAAGGATGGGAGTGGAGACTATCGCAGCATCTCAAAAGCCATTTTTGCAATACCTAATTCAGCTTCAGCCACATACACCATTCACATCAAGCAAGGAATTATAACAATCCAGTAGATGTGGGTATGTATAAGAACAGTGTTGTGTTCTTCGGAGACGGAATTGACCACACCATAATACAATTCAATAAGAGTACTTCCACTGGTTTTGGGACAGACGAATCGGCCACTGTCAGTATGTGATCACTATCCCAATCTCTTTTTCTTTTCTTATTTTTTCGGTAATTATATTTAAATGTGTGTGTCATTGACCCACGAATGAGACACTAAAATGATAAGAACATATACTACACTAAATTTTTTTTTTTTTTTTTGGGTAACTCGGGGTATCCGGGAATGCATGAACCCTTAGGGGGCCCTCAACAAGCGGAGGCTAGCCAGTAAGAACACCCAGCGGAGACTCGAACTTCAGACCTAAAGCTTATGAAGCACCTAATGACACGTGTATATTATGTACATGCAAATATAGAAGCATGACGTGTGTATATATTGTGTACATGCAGATATAAAAGCACAACATTTTGTTGCAAAAGACATCAGCTTTGAAAATTCCGCCGGAGTCAATGCCGGACAGGCAGTTGCTGTGAGAAATGTAGGCTTAAATCATGCATTCTATAGGTGTAGTTTCAAAGGATACCAGGACACTTTTTTAATAATTTTTGGCAGGAAATTTTTTTACAAATGCAACATCTTTGGAACCCTAGACTTCATCTTTGGTGACGCAGCCATCATGTTCTAAAATTGCAACATATACGGGAGAAATCTGGAGAATGAAGGATTACCCATTATTGTTGCAGCTGAATCAAGGGGTATAGCAAACAGTGACATCGGAATAGTGTTTTAGAATTGCACCATTACGAAGGCACCGGATTTTGGACCCTCGAATTCTTCTTTCAGAGCATTTCTTGGTTGGCCGTGGTGAGAGTATTCTAGGGCAGTGGTGATGGAGTCTTTCTTAGGAGATATAGTAAATCCTGCTGGTTGGTTACCGTGGAATACCAGATTGGATCATTTGAGCTACGTTGAATATCACAACAGGGGTCCGGAGCTAAAACTAGTCGCCGGGTAAAATGGCCAGGTTTTCATATTGTGACCAACCCTAGGCAAATGCTCCATTTTACTGCTAAATACTTCATCGATGCAAATGACTGGTTACGTTCAACTCGTATACCTTTCAGTCCTAGACTCATTGGAGGTAAATTGGATTAGATGTTGTTTTATCACCCAACAAGGGGAAGGAGGGATGAGGGGTGGGCCAGGGGTCAGGCCGCTAGAGAAAAACTTTTTCAGTACATTTAATATTTCGTTTTTTGTTGATTGATGTATTCACTCACATAAATAAAAGTGGTTTTATTTTAATGAGTCATATCACTGCATATTAATATCTAATCAGTTAGTGATATCAAGTCACTAATACAAGCACAATTAAAATTTTCTCCATGCCCCAGTTCCCAAAATTTGTTAAACCTCTTGGTATGTATTTATGATTGTTAATAGTAATTTTGCATTAAGAAATTACATTTGGACCCCAATTTTTTTTAAAAATCTTATTTATGGTACATATTTTTGGTTAATATTGATTATTAAAGGTGATTTGTAATACATATTACTATTGTAACCATTGCCAAAACTTATTAGTACTCAATTTATATATATTTTTAAACCATGTTCTTAATTTTTAATTTTATATTACAAATTTGACCCTCCCAAATTTTTATTTCTGGCTCTGACCTTGGTATTTATCGGCGTATTGCCTTCCTTAAACTGACACTTATCGCCTTCCTTAAGCTGAATCGTTTAACAGGTAAAATAAAAGTTAATGTGTACTGTAATCAGATGTGGGTTCCACTCAATTGACACACAGCTAGATTTAGTTAGATAAATAGGTTAGTTTTTGTTTTGCTATTTCTTGAATAATTTTAAGGTTTCTAATAATTCATTTTAGGGTTAATTTCACTAACACCCCCTAGATTTGGCTAAATATCACATTGAAACAACTTTTTAAAATAACTATCGTTCACATTATAAATATTTGGCCTGTTTTTCACTCACACCCTCACAAGTTATTTTTAGTAGTGCCAGACCACTTTTTACATGTAAAAAGACTTTGTTGTCCCTTGACTTTGTCAAAATCTCCTTTAATCTAAAGAATTATTTTAAAACCCAAAATACCATGCCTTTTCACAAACAAAATTATGACCCAATTCAATTACACACATTGGGAAAAAAAAAAAAAAAATTAACACACACACACACACATATATATATCTAAATGTATGAACATATATGGAAGATGATAGCTGAACTGTGTGAGACTTTACATGAAAATTACTAAAAAAAAAAAAAAAAAAAACTTTAAATGAAAATAAGTAATTTATTGAATTAAACTACAAGAAGTTTGCATACAGTTTTTGTGCACTCTAAGGTCCAATTATGTGGCCGCATCATGGTTGACGGTACCAATGACCGCGAGGGCATACTGTGTCAATTTCTATTCAAAACTTAATTAAAAACCCAATTCAAAGTCCATCCAATTAAAAATCTCTCTTTAACCTAGACTACTAAGAGAAAACATTTAATGGTGTTGTCAGAAAAGTTATCACTTGAAGATCCGAATATGCTCTAGGGCACCTCTTACTGGAGTAGATCCAGTGCATATCCAAGGGCTAAGGTGAAACCACTTCAGCCCATTTGCCACATCATCGCCCAGTCAACACCCAATCAACATTTACACAAAAAAATTTACTGATGTACTATTTTCATTTACCATATGTACAAATATCCCATATATTTATACTATACACCATACACTTATACATTATACGAAATCAAAATACATAATTCACAATTACATTTAATATATATATACATATATTTTTTTTTGGTAAAAAATTACCTTCAACTTTACCTTTGGGGGTAATGGAGACGATTTTTCTCCCTTTCTGTAGGTTTTAAAAGTTTCTCATTGGAGGAAGAGGGATTTGAGTGCTTTTTTTTTAATTTCAGAAGGTGTGTTTGAGACTTTTTTGAGTTTTTCTCTCTGTGATGATTACTTCTTTTTCAATGGCTTTCATTGGATTTTGTCTGTAATTTCTACTTACTTGTTTGACCAGAGAAGAAATGTGTTCTAGTGAGAGATGATTGTGTTTCTTTCTGTGACACCCTTTTTTGTCTTGTAATGCAGTTCTTCACGAGGTGGCGTCAAAATTTTTGTTTCAAAAATTATAAAAAAAAAAAATTCAATCTTTCTCTTTCTCTCTCTATTATTTTAAGATTTGATGTTGTTTATTAATCTTTTCCACCACACCGTGTTGTGTTCTGTTCTCATCACATCTCTGCTTGTAAAGTGTTTGGAGAGCATAAGTACCTCTTGGACATTTGTTTCACCACTAATGTGGTAATATTGATTCTCCTTTCTTCTGTTTGTAGGATATATTATATTTCTCTCTCTAAACTTTTCAGTGCAGAGGTTTTTTTAGAGAGAAGATGGGGAAAGCTACCAAGTGGTTTAGAGGCTTGTTGGGTATGAAGAAAGAGAAGGAAAGAGTGGATAATTCAAGTTCCAGCGGCCACAAGGAGAAGAAAAGGTAGAGCTTTGGCAAATCCGGGAGGGATTCAGGGGTTGTGGGTCAGATTCCGTTCAGCGTTCCCGCTACAACTGATTCTTCTTGGCTGAGATCTTACTTGTCCGGGACAGAGAAGGAGCAGAACAAAAATGCCTTGCAGGAATCCTTCATCTTCTTACCGGAATGGATGATCGCAGCTTCAGCTTCTCGTCGGAAGGGATGATCGGAAGTTCAGCTTCTCGCCGGAATGTATGGTGATTTTTCCGAACCGAGATTCTGAATAGGGTCCTTCTCTTCAAAAATCTTTATGTGCCTAAATCCTTGACCTTCTCGTCATAAATCTTCATCTTTATGTGTTGGTTTACACAGCAGGGGCTTCGATTTTATGTGTTGGTTTACAAAGCAGAGGCTTCGATTCTGTGTTTTTGGTTTATAGATCAGAGCAGAACAGAGCAGAGGCATATATCTGTATATATATATCAGATCAGTTTTGGCTCCAACCTTAATTTTGATTTTGGGGGGAATTTTAAGTTAAAAATGAAATACAGAAAGGGAAGGGCGTACAGAAAGGGTAGAGAAATGGTATAAGCAGGTATAAGCAAAACTACAGTTCTTCAGTATTTTACCTACTTTGCCACATCAGCCGCAGAGTCCACCACTGGACCCGTTCCAGCGAGAAGCGCATGGAGACTATTTTTCTCCCTTTTTCAAGCTTCCTTGCCATGTCCCTTCGCCGCCTCCACTCCCATCACCGCCTCACTGCATTTTCTTCCCCTGCCACTTGCACGTTTGGTACAGGCCACCCCTTTAATGGCGGAGATCATACCCGGCCAAAACTCTTGGGACGTCATCTCCTCACTTAAGTTTCTAAGCTACTATTTCCTTTACAATCTATATTATATATACATATATATTATGATTGAGTACTGTGTTGTTGTATATAAGAATCGAAGAGATTTTCAATCAGTGTACACATAAAAAAAGCTTATTAGCCTTTTTCATTTCTGTGGATATATATGTGTGTGTATATTATATATATATATATATATATATATATATATATTATACAGGGGTGGAGCCAAAAAAATAAATTCAGGGGCACAGTGCAGGGAAAAAAAAAAAGATTACAAATAAGAAAAGAAATTAATGTAATATAATATGCAAATAAAATGAAAGAAATTTGAAAGGAAAATGAAAGAAAAATGATAAAACTTTGAAAGGAAAGAATTATAATTTGATTTAAAAATGCAAATTTTGTCTTTTTCCTTAAGGAAATTAAACGACTTTAAAGAGCAAAAGAGAAAAGAAAGAAAAAAAAAAAAAATCAAAAGAAAAATTTAGGAAAAAAAATTTAGAGGGGTATTATATAGATTTTCTCACATATATATGTAAAAATAATAATAATAATAATAATAAAAAATAAAAAAAAATAAAAATTACTATATATATTATACTTGGTGGAGCCAAGGCAGGGGTAGATACTCCAAATTAAAGTTCAGTGTCTGTGAGGGAGTGAGAAGCTCAATTTAGACCTTTCAAGTTTCTAATATATTAGGATTAAGATATATAATAAAAATAAATGAGGGGATAAATATTCACATCTTTTTAACGATGTTAGAGACGGAAAAATAATTTGGGGTGTGAGTGATAGTTGTTTTCGAAAAGTGTTTTAATGTGATATTTGACCAAACCTAAAAGGGTGTTATTGAAATTAACACTTCATTTTATTTTTGACAGTTGTTTTTCTGTTGAATAAATTGTTTTATTTGTCGTAAAAAAAATACACAAAAAAAGTTAAAAAATTTCATTTGTTATGGTATTATGTAAAAAGGGATAATGCAATAGGAAAAAGAAGGGAGTGGCTTCCCTAAAAATAACTAAAAAAAGAGATTGTACAACTGTACAAGAAGCAAATAGGGATAAAAAAAATAAAAAATAAAAATAAAAATGAAAAAGATACCGTGCAACCCATAGGCTAGAAAATAGACAGAATTATTAACAAACAATTTAGGGATAACTTCAAAGTCCAAACTGAAGCATGCAAGAGAGCAAGAGAGCAAGAGAAAGGATTCGGTTAATTATTATTTTGGCTTGAATATGAAATTGAGTAATTAAAACAAGTTGAGTAATGCTACGTTGATTTTTCTTTTTTCTTTTATTTTTAATATATATTTTTGGTGCGATTTCAATAAATAACAAGAATTTTTAGTCAATAATATAAAGTCTTTCTTCTCGGAATTTCCATGCTTTTTGAACATGTTTTAAAGTTTAATGATGGAATGGAACCACATGCACCATACACATAACTAGCAAATATGAATAATGAAGGTGTGATTTGAAAATGAGTACGGCAGTTATTATAATTACCATAATAGAGAGAGTTTTTGTCACATCAAGTCTATAAGCAAAAACATTTTTTTTATATATCATTTTCCTTCAAAATATATTGTTGACAAAAATTTAGGAGTAAAAGCAAACACATTAGTTTTGTCAATAAAGTGAATAAAGCATGTTTATTAATTAATTTGGCATAATAATAATAGTATACGATTTGATGATCATGACTTGGACAAGCTCTTTACAATCGTCCTTGCATCAATAGAGAAGTCACCAATGAGAGTATTCATCTGCTTCAAGGCTTTTATGCCGTGTTCGTCGCAGGTTTCAGAAGCAATAGAAGCATCTTCAGTGTATCTCCCCGCGTCTCCATATCTCCCCTGATCAAAATTTGACAGACCTTCATCGGTTATGCCAAACTCAACTTGGTCATAACTATCTCTACAGTCCTCCAGGTCTTGCTTGTAACCAGGGTCTGTTGCGGTACAAAGCAGTTTGTTGGCGTATAATGAAATGTCATGGCACTTTGCTGCTGTGATTTGCATAGCAATCCTCGCTAGGCTGGTTTTGTTACTGGCGGTGATGCTTCGAGGGTCTGATGATAAAACTGAAACACAAACTTCAGATTCCTCGGTGGTTTTGCAAACATCTAATATTAGAGACATGTCAGCTGAGACGAAGGATTGACTGAAAAGAAAAAGAGAAACCATCAAGAGAGAGATACAACTCTCATGACTAGCCATTTCTTCTCTTCTTTATATTCTTTTCTATCAAGGCCGAGAAGGGAAGATGAGTACATACTATTTTGACAATCATACATGTATTTATAGCCCTACTTTTCCATATGAACTGTCGTTTTTATATTATTATATATTTTCTTAAAAAGTTATAATAATAAAAGATATGGTGTGGACTGCCCTATATACCTTTCCATATTAATTATATATTTTCTTAAAAAGTTATAATAAATAAAACAGCCCTACCTTTCCATTTAGTTGTCGGATTAGTCTTTCCTTTTTGAAATGTTATAAATTAGTTCTTACATTTAAAAAATTAAAGTAAAATAAATGTTATATTTTTGTAATTATCATTTTTACAAAAAATCTTGCAACTGAGTAATGAGTATATTTAAACCTAAAAGAACAATTTAATAATTTTAAAACGTTTACAGGCACATACATACAATTAATAGTGTGTAGGTTTTAAAATTATTAAATTATTCTTTTAAGTTTAAATATACTCATTACTCAGTTGGAGATTTTTAAAAAAAATGATAATTATGAAAATATAACATTTATTTTACTTTAATTTTTTTAATGTAAGAGCTAATTTATAACGAGCAAGTGTTGGGTATCCCAGGGATAGATCTGACGTAGTATCCCCAGATTGCTTATAAACCCTTCTATTCAGGATAATATTTAATTTGTACCTCAAAACTTTCGGCTAAATATGAAAATACCCTTAAATTAAAATTTTCTTTCAAGAATGGTGCTATGGAAGGAAAGAGATCGAGTACACCTGCTGCATTGACTGCATAATCTAGTAACAAGCTCTCTTCTTAACCAGCTTGAGGATCTGACTTTTGTAGTTTTTAATTCTTGTTTGTTTGACTTTTTAGGAAGCTCTCAGGTCAAGAGGCCTGAAGGATGATACAACCTGCCTAGTTGTTGATATTATTCCATTTGATCACCCAGTTTTGCCCCCAACACCTAGGAAGAAACCACCTCTGTTCAGTTCAATTATGTTTGGGAAGAGATCTCAAAATGCTATGAGCAAAGCAACAAAGCTTTCTGCTTGCAGAAATGTATGCATTCACAACTTACCTTAGTATAGTACAGCAGACACTATTAAACATTACAAGTGTGAAGAATCCATATAGTTCAATGAATTTTTTTTGCCTCAATTGTTTGATTACTAGTCTTTTTTTTTTTTTTTTTTTTTTTGGGTTAAGTTTTGGTTACTGGTCATCTTAGGTACCATTGTGTGCATTGTTTGCTGTTCACTTGTATTTGTGCCAGTTTTGGATATCTTTTGGCAACTAAGTTCCGTTGATGAAAAAATTGTTTGTGTAAACAATAATTTTAGTTTCCATGTCTATAAAGCTTTAAGGTACTTCCGAAATTGTGATAGTAATTCAATCAGAATTAGTAGCTGTGAATGTTCTCATTTTCTCCCATCTTTTAATTTAGTGGTTTCACATAGCTAGAATTAGCCATCACATGTTATTGTCAGCTAAAGTGACTTTGCCAGTTGATAGACTCAACTCAATGAAATATTTTCCCAACTATATGGAATCAGTTACATCAATCCTGTTTTGTCAAAGTTAATATATATATATATATATATATATATATATATATATATATATATATGTCTCTATATATATTAACGTTCTACATGATTTAGTACACTAGGGCCATATGATAATCTAACTGCAAGGGGGATCCATGGTTGAATAGGGAGTGACGATATTATATTGTCATTTCGAGGTTAACTTGGATTACATTTTTTCTCTCGTGTCACTGGAAAATCATTAAAAGACTGAAATTTTGAAGGGATGATTGCACAACCTAGTTTCCTGATATTACCACACTAACTAGTTGTAATCATATTATGTATGTCATTTTAAGCGTAAATTAGATAAATTTTTTCGTTCTTTAATTTTTTTCGGTATGTGTGTGCTTGGGAAACCTTAGTATATAAAACTCTTCAAAGGACAATGTCATAGCACTAGTTTTGTGATATATATATATATACACACACACACACATAGAAGAAGTAATGTTTCATTAATGGACTCAAGAGGGGAGCACTCCCAAGGAGGAATAGATAAGGCCAAGAGGGCCAATTATCCTCTCAAGCTATCTACAAAATCAACAAATTCCTCAGAAGATTTACAAATTCGTCCATTAATCCAAAAGAAAAAGGAACACAATATGGTGTATTTGAGAGACAAAGTAGGAGTTTCCTCCACATCAAAAGATTTTGTATTTTTCTCATGCCACATACCTCACCATAAAAAAAGGGGTGTGGCCCTCCAAGCATCTCGAACTCGGATCCCCACCGTACAACCTCTCCAAGCTTTGTTCATATCCACCCGAAAGCACCCAATGAACTCCAAAAATCACCAATAACACATTCCAGGCATCCTTGGCCACTGGATAGTGCAAAAGGAGGTGGTTCACCTACTCCTCATCCTTCTTGCACACACAACAGTAGTTTACAACTATATATCTGCCTCCTCAGATTATCAATTGTCAAATGATTTCAAAATTTCAATGCACCAAAGTTTTAGGTTTTCTCTCAACTTTTAATATTGCATTCAAGATGTGTGAAAAACCGGTGAAATAGTGTATGCCAGTTCTTTTATTCCTTATTTACCTAGAAAACTTTTCATTTATTCTGAGAAAACCTTAACTGTGCTTTTATAGAGCCTTCTAAAACAATTAGTGTTAAAAATAAATTAATGCCATGCATGTTCATTGTGCATCTTGGGTTTATTCATGTATCAAGTGGGTACATGTATCAAGTGTGTACATGTATCAAGGGAGTGCATGCATCATATGTGTGGTTCAGAATTGTCTTGAAAAGTTCAAAGGTCTATAGGAGAATAGTATATATAGTGTAAGGGATTTGTTGTTAAGGCATATCAACACAACAAAGAATTCAATACAATACAATATTTGTTTCTCACCTCTCTTCATTTAGAAATTATTTAGTTGGTTGAAACTACAGCCAACATAAGTGGTATCAGAGCTTGATTTAGATCAAGACCAAACTGGGCGTGAAGCTTATTGACGGGAAAACAAACCCCGAAGAAGATCGATCGTGATGGCAACTACAGGCAATCAAAACCAAGGTGCCCATCAATCAGCACTTCCCATTTTTTATGGGGAAAATTATGATTTTTGGTATGTGAAGATGAAGACCATTTTTCTCTCATATGATTTATGGGATTATGTTGAAGATGAGTATGATGAGCCGGAGGATACAACAACTTTGACGAATGCCCAAAGACAACAATTGAAAGATCATAAGAAGAAAGATGCAAAAGCTTTAGGCTTGATTCAACAAGGAGTTGCTGATACAATCTTTCCCAGAATTATCAATTCTTCTAAAGCAAATGAGGCATGGGATATCCTCGAGAAGGAGTATAGAGGTAGCACGAAGGTAAGAACTGTAAAACTCCAATCTTTGAGAAGAGATTTTGAAAATATGAAAATGAAAGAAATAGAGTTGTCGAAAGATTATTTTTCTAAACTTATGGAGGTGGTAAATCAAATGAAGACCTGTGGGGGAAAATATTTCTAATCAAAGAATTGTTGAAAAAATTCTAATTAGTTTGCCAGAAAAATATGACTCTATTGTTGTTGTTATTGAAGAGACTAAAAAGCTTAAAAAATTGAGTGTTGAAGAATTGATGGGTTCCAAAAAGCATTAGAGTAAAAGTTAAGTAGGCGCTCAGAAAAGCCAATTGAAAGTGCTTTTCAATCCAAACTCAATGTTAGTTCCAAAAATCAAGAAAAATACCCATCAAGTTTTGATTGATCCAAAGGTGAATCCTCTAGAGGTGGAAGACATGGAAGAGGAAGAAACAATTTTGAGAGAAGTAGAAATATAGAGTCCACTGAACAAAATTGTGGAATTTGCAAGAGAAGTAGCCATGTTGACAAAGATTGTTGGTTTCGGGGAAAACCTCAATGTTTCAATTGCAAGAAATTTGGACATGTTCAAAAAGATTGCCGGTTGAAAACAAATCAGCAAGCTAATTTTTCCGAAGAGCAAGAAGGTGAAGCGAGCATGTTTTATGCTTGTCACACGACATCGGAACAAAAGGATGATGTGTGGTTTCTTAATAGTGGGTGTAGTAACCACATGACCGGAGATAAAAACATATTCTTGAAGATTGATTCTTCATCCAATTCTCAAGTGAGGATGGGAAACGGTGCCTTGGTCCAAGCAAAGGGAAAAGGTACTATTGCCATAGAGACAAAAAAAGGAAGAAAGCATATTCGGGATGTCTTACTTGTTCCGGATTTGGAGCAAAATTTGTTAAGTGTTGGACAGCTTGTAGAGCATGGGTACTCCATTCATTTTGATGAAGACTCTTACAAAATTTATGACAAAGGAGGACAAAATCATATTGTGGCAAAAATCAAGATGGGCAAAAATAGAAGCTTTCCTCTCACTTTTTTATGTTCAAAAAAATATGGCCTTGAAGATGGATGTTGTTGATGAGTCATGGCTTTGGCATAGAAGACTTGGCCATTTGAATTTCCAAAGCTTAAAGAATTTACAACAAAATAGCATGGTGTATGGGCTACCAACAATACAAGAAGTTAAAGAAGTTTGTGAAGGTTATGCTCTTGGCAAGCATCACCGAAAGTCATTTCCGAAAGAGAAGGCATGGAGGGCTAAAGCACCATTGGAGCTTGTTCATACCGATGTGTGTGGACCGATGACAACACCAACTCAAGTGGGTAATAAGTATTTTATTATTTTCGTTAATGATTTTTCAAGAATAACATGGATTTATTTCATGAGACAAAAATCAGATGTGTTCTCTATTTTCAAAAAATTTCAAAAGCTTGTTGAAAGGCAAAAATGGCCATCTTATCAAAGTGTTAAGAAGTGATAGAGGTGGAGAGTACAACTCAAATGAGTTTGAAAAGTTTTGTGAAGATATTGGCTTGGAGAGGCAATTAACGGTTGGGTACACCCCACAACAAAATGGAGTGGTAGAAAGAAAAAATAGAACAATTATTGAGATGGGAAAATCAATGCTTCATGAGAAGGGGCTACCTAAATCATTTTGGGGTAAAGCCGTGTATACGGTTGTTTACTTGATGAATAGGAGTCCAACAAAAGCGGTGGAAACTCCATTTAAAGCATGGAGTGGAAGGAAACCATCATTAAACCACTTGAAAGTTTTTGGATGTATTTGTTTTGCTTATGTTCCAAGAGAAGTGAGGCACAAACTTGATGAAACTAGTGAAAAATGCATCTTTATGGGTTATAGCTCAAAATCAAAAGGCTACAGACTCTTTAATTTGAAGAAGAATAAATTGATTATTTGTAGTGATGTTCTCTTTAATGAGAAGGCTGCTTGGGATTGGAAAGAGAAGAAAGTTTAAGATCAAATTCCCATTTTCAATGAAGAATCAGGAAATCAAGAAAGTGAAAATGAAGATTTTCTTAAAGTTCCACAATAAATGTCTCCCATATCTAGTTTACAATCAATCCAAACTTCTCCATCAAACTCAAATTCCTCATCTTCAAGTTCAACTCCAAGAAGAATGAAAAGTCTTAATGATGTGTATGCAAGTTGCAATTTTTGTGTTGTTGAGCCGAAGAGGTTTGAAAATGCAATTAAAGAAGTGGCAACGAAGAAATTCAAGAAGAAGAGGAAGAGGATGAGATTCAACTCAAGTATTGCAAGACCGAAGACCAAGATGCGGACATCTTCACCAAAGCACTTCCAAGAGATAAGCTTGAATACTTCAGAGAATTGTTGGGTGTCACAACATGGCATTAAGGGGGGTGTGTTAAAAATAAATTAATGCCATGCATGTTCATTGTGCATCTTGGGTTTATTAATGTATCAAGTGGGTACATGTATCAAGTGTGTACATGTATCAAGGGAGTGTATGTATCATGTGAGTGCATGCATCATATGTGTGGTTGAGAATTGTCTTGAAAAGTTCAAAGGTCTATGGGAGAATAGTATATATAATGTAAGGGATTTGTTGTTAAGGCATATCAACACAACAAAGAATTCAATACAATACAATATTTGTTTCTCACCTCTCTTCACTTAAAAATTATTTAGTTGGTTGAAACTACAACCAACAATTAGTTGGTGTAAATTCTTTTTATGTAAACTTTTGTACAAGATCAAAGTGATTGTAGTAACTTTGTCTTGATTACTCCACTGGCACAAAACTCTTATAACATCTTCCATGATGATATCTCAACGATCCTCAAAAACTGGTGAAACCTCAAGAGTAGGAGCTTAGTCTTGAAATTTTATCTATAGAGGAAAGACATCAATACATCTCTATACGGCAGATGCCTTTCTTGATCTCTTCCATGGAAAATGTCTCTAAACGGCATCAGATTTCTCTCTGGATGATATGTTTCTACTAAATTCAACTGATCCAAGCCTACCGGTAAAGATGACAAAAATTCTATCCTCTTGTCAGTACAACGTAGATTATATTTGTCAATGGAGCAAAATCATTTATACTCAGCCTTATTAATTCATCTTGGATTCATTTAGATAATGACCTTTGATGTCAATGGGGGTACCAGGAATTGGTTCTTAAAATAGACAGTTTGTGATAGACTGATGCTGTTGTGTAGCCTTTGTTGATAAGGAGATAGTTGAATGATAAGGATATAGTTGACTGATACAAAAAGTAGTCCCTCATCCTAACTATCTGGGGGTAATTAACAAGGTTTAATATTGTTTTGGATTTGGGGAAGCTTTGCAAATTTTTATGTTCATCACACTGATGAAAGATGCAGCACGTAGAATTATGTGTTTGAAGATGTTGTATCAACGTCATCTGTATTCTGAGAGCAGTGGCTTGAAACCTAAAGACACTGAAAATTCAAAATGTTTTAATTGCCTTGGATTTGTAATTATTTGTTATGCCAATTAAAATCGACTTTGTGATAAGTTGACCTAGATGATGCAAGTCTGTAACCCAATGAGAAAATGAACTTTTGAATTCTCTCTCTCTCTCTTCTTTTGCTGTTGCCCCAAGCTTCACTTCATACTTTGAAAAACTGCAGGCTGGGTAAGGATATTCCTTTGAACTCAAACACTGGGATTTTCAGATGCGCAGTTTGCCAAGTGGATCAACCACCAAGTGATGGATCGTATACTATTATTTTATTATGCCACCTACTGAGTAAGTAGAAACTCCCTACTCACCGGTGAGTAGGCAAATATTGTCCTATGTAAAAAGGGATAATGCAATAGGAAAAAAGAAGGGAGTGGCTTCCCTAAAAATAACTAAAAAAAGAGATTGTACAAACTATACAAGAAGCAAATAGGGATAAAAAAAAATAAATAATAAAAAATAAAAATGAAAAAGAGGCCGTGCAACCCATAGGCTAGAAAACAGACAGAACCGTTAACAAACAATTTAGGGATAACTTCAAAGTCCAAACTGAAGCATGCAAGAGAGCAAGAGAGCAAGAGAAAGGATTCGGTTAATTATTATTTTGGCTTGAATATGAAAGTGAGCAAATTAAAACAAGTTGAGTAATGCTACGTTGATTTTTCTTTTCTTTTTTTATTTTTTAATATAATTTTTTGGAACGATTTCAATAAATAACAAGAATTTTTAGTCAATAATATAAAGTCTTTCTTCTCGGAATTTCCATGCTTTTTCTAACATGTTTTAAAGTTTGACTTGCCAATGATCGAATGGAACCACATGCACCATACACATGACTAGCAAATATGAATAATGAATAAGGGATTCGAAAATGAGTACGGCAGTTATTATAATTACCTTAATAGAGAGAGTTTTTGTCACATCAAGTCTATTCTATAGACGAGCAAAAACATTTTTTTTATATATCATTTTCCTTCAAAATATATTGTTGACAAAATTTTAGGAGTAAAAGCAAACACATTAGTTTTGTCAATAAAGTGAATAAAGCATGTTTATTAATTAATTTGGCATAATAATAATAGTATACGATTTGATGATCATGACTTGGACAAGTTCTTTACAATCGTCCTTGCATCAATAGAGAAGTCACCAATGAGAGTATTCATCTGCTTCAAGGCTTTTATGCCGTGTTCGTCGCAGGTTTCAGAAGCAATAGAAGCATCTTCAGTGTATCTCCCCGCGTCTCCATATCTCCCCTAATCAAAATTTGACAGACCTTCATCGGTTATGCCAAACTCAACTTGATCATAACTATCTCTACAGTCCTCCAGGTCTTGCTTGTAACCAGGGTCCGTTGCGGTACGAAGTAGTTGGTTGGCGTATAATGAAATGTCATGGCACTTTGCTGCTGTGATTTGCATGGCAATCCTCACTAGGCTGGTTTTGTTACTGGCGGTGATGCTTCGAGGGTCTGATGATAAAACTGAAACACAAACTTCAGATTCCTCGGTGGTTTTGCAAACGGCTCTTATTAGAGACACGTCAGCTGAGACGAATGATTGACTGAAAAGAAAAAGAGAAACCAGGAGAGAAATACAACTCTCATGACTAGCCATTTCTTCTCTTCTTTATATTCTTTTCTATCAAGGCCGAGAAGGGAAGATGAGTACGTACTATTTTGACAATCATACATGTATTTATAGCCCTACCTTTCCATATTAATTGTCGTTTTTATATTATTATATATTTTTTAAAAAAGTTATAATAATAAAAGATATGGTGTGGACAGCCCTACCTTTCCATATTAATTATATATTTTCTTAAAAAGTTATAATAAATATGGTGTGGACTACCATATTATAATGTTATAATAATAATATAGCCCTACCTTTCCATATTAGTTTTCGGATTAGTCTTTCCTTTTTGAAATGTTATAAATTAGTTCTTACATTTAAAAAATTAAAGTGAAATAAATGTTATATTTTCTTAATTATCATTTCTACAAAAATCTTGCAACTGAGTAATGAGTATATTTAAACCTAAAAGAACAATTTAATAATTTTAAAACGTTCACAGGCACATACATACAATTAATAGTGTGTAGGTTTTAAAATTATTAAATTATTCTTTTAAGTTTATATATACTCATTACTCAGTTGGAGATTTTTGAAAAAATGATAATTATGAAAATATAACATTTATTTTACTTTAATTTTTTAATGTAAGAGCTAATTTATAACGAGCAAGTGTTGGGTATCCCAGGGATAGATCTGACGTAGTATCCCCAGATTGCTTATAAACCCTTCTATTCTGGATAATATTAAATTTGTACCTCAAAACTTTCGGCTAAATATGAAAATACCCTTAAATTAAAATTTTCTTTCAAGAATGGTGCCATGGAAGGAAAGAGATCGAGTACACCTGGTGCATTGACTGCATAATCTAGTAACAAGCTCTCTTCTTAACCAGCTTGAGGATCTGACTTTTGTAGTTTTTAATTCTTGTTTGTTCGACTGTTTAGGAAGCTCTCAGGTCAAGAGGCCTGAAGGATGATACAACCTGCCTAGTTGTTGATATTAGTCCATTTGATCACCCAGTTTTGCCCCCAACACCTAGGAAGAAACCACCTCTGTTCAGTTCAATTATGTTTGGGAAGAGATCTCAAAATGCTATGAACAAAGCAACAAAGCTTTCTGCTTGCAGAAATGTATGCATTCACAACTTACCTTAGTATAGTACAGCAGACACTATCAAACATTACAACTGTGAAGAATTCATATAGTTCAATGAATTTTTTTTGCCTCAATTGTTTGATTACTGGTCTTTTTTTTTTTCTTTTTTTTTTTGGGTTAAGTTTTGGTTACTGGTCATCTTAGGTACCATTGTGTGCATTGTTTGCTGTTCACTTGTATTTGTGCCAGTTTTGGATATCTTTTGGCAACTAAGTTCCGTTGATGTAAAAATTGTTTGTGTAAACAATAATTTTAGTTCCAATGTCTATAAAGCTTTAAGGTACTTCCGAAATTGTGATAGTAATTCAATCAGAATTAGTAGCTGTGAATGTTCTCATTTTCTCCCATCTTTTAATTTAGTATTTTCACATAGCTAGAATTAGCCATCACATGTTATTGTCAGCTAAAAGTGACTTTGCCAGTTGATAGACTCAACTCAATGAAATATTTTCCCAACTATATGGAATCAGTTACATCAATCCTGTTTCGTCAAAGTTAATATATATATATATATATATATATATATATATATATATATATATATATATAACGTTCTACATGATTTAGTACACTAGGGCCGTATGATAATCTAACTGCAAGGGGGATCCATGGTTGAATAGGGAGTGACCATATTATACTGTCATTTCGAGGTTAACTTGGATTACATTTTTTCTCTCGTGTCACTGGAAAATCATTAAAAGACTGAAATTTTGAAGGGATGATTGCACAACCTAGTTTCGTGATATTACCACACTAACTAGTTGTAATCATATTATGTATGTCATTTTAAGCGTAAATTAGATAATTTTTTCTTTCTTTAATTTTTTTCGGTATGTGTGTGCTTGGGAAACCTTAGTATATAAAACTCTTCAAAGGACGATGTCATAGCACTAGTTTTGTGATATATATATATATACACACACACATATTAGAAGTAATGTTTCATTAATGGACTCAAGAGGGGAGCACTCCCAAGGAGGAATAGATAAGGCCAAGAGGGCCAATTAACCTCTCAAGCTATCTACAAAATCAACAAATTCCTCAGAAGATATACAAATTCGTCCATTAATCCTAAAGAAAAAGGAACACAATATGCTCGGCTGTTGGACTGACTGACAAAGAACGGACATGTTGTCTGATACATATGATTGTGGTAGTTTGATTCCTAACAGCTTGAATATGTAAGTAGAAATGTTGATTGAAAAATGATGGGTTTGCAGTATTATCTTTCTATATTTAGTTCAAGATTGCTGCTGCTGATGCTTGCATTTGGTTTGTTTATCCTTATTTTCTCCCTCCCTAAATTGTTAGAAAAGCAAGTAAATTGAACAGGCATATGATGTTCACAAGTTTTAACTTATTAATTAAGTAGGACTGACATGGTTTGTCATGTTTTTGTATAGTGTATTTTAATAATTGTTGTATTATTTCCTGTAATAATTAAGCGTTGTAATCACACTACATGACGCTTTTTCTTGGTAGATTTATATTATATGATCGTATTGAATATCTAAGGATATTTCATTTTGCCATGTTGTCATCATCTTCTTGTTGAACTTGGTTTAGCAATCGGTACCGTTTAATTTGCATTGATCATTGCTTGTGAAAAATATAAAATAATTTTTTTGCATTGATCATTTGTTTCTAAATTTTACTTTTGAGGTATTGTTAGACGGAAATGACTCTTAATTCTCTTATTTTAACTTGTATCTCTCTCCAAATTTACAAATTAATAAAATTTTAAAATTCACAAATCAATTTGTAAATTTTCGAAATGTAAACTACATGTATTGCTGGAGTAACCTTTATATTTAATTTATGTCAAATGTATAATTTTTTTTTTATATTAAATATACATTAAGTTTTATTTGAAATTGCAAATTATGTATATGTATTATCAAATTTTAATTCGCAAGCCTTAAATTTTTTTAAAGCTATACATTTCTAATATTTTGGTGGTTGAGGAGTGTTATTCACTGTGCGACTCACATTGGTTGATTTTGTAATTTTGAAAAATCAGTTATACACGTTTATATATTTTTGGAACTATAAAATTTTAATTCTTAGAACCAAATTACCCTTTTAAATTATTTCATTTCTTTTCTATAATGAGTATACCTAATAACCTTCTTTCTTTTGTACATATATTAAACTTTATTATTATTATTTTTTCTTTCCTGGATATATATATAGCAACACTTCATTATTTACTCTAATTTTTTTTGGGTTCAATTGTCTTGTGTGTGTATATATATATATATATATATATATATATATATGTTCATTTTTTTATTGGGTTTTATGTAATTTAATTGAAATAATATTATGAGATTGAGTTTTAATTAAAGTAATATTATAAAATTTGAGTTTTAGTTAATATGTAAAATTTTTCAATTTATTCACAACATGGTTAACTATTATATATATATGTGTGTGTGTGTAAACAAAGAAAATTAAAGAATTGAGGAAAAAAAAAATTTGAGAGAAACAGTGAGAAACCATTGTCGGCAAGCATAAATAAAATGTACAAGTACAAAAGAATTAATTACAATTTTTATAATTAATCTTTCAACCAATTAAAGATGGAACTGTGTCACTTGTGTGACTGTGAATAATACTCTCTTTGGTGGTTAAAAAAAAAAAAAAACAATTAATGAATGTGATTAAATTAATAAGTTGATTAATCATGTTTATTGTTAATTGAAAGAGTTTTAGAATTAATACCGGAGATTCGGCTTATAACTTCGCATTAAATCTGGATCCAGTTACATGTGTTCTTTCTGCTTGAGCCACGTGTATACGTTGTTTATGTCTATGTTTGGAATAACCAGTGTTCCAAGGATTTTATGATCATATGGAGTAAACTCAAGGTTCTTCTATCTATACCTTGCTCAATTTTCAATAAACCAATCACATTTCAACGAGCCTCGTACTAGCGTAGCAAGGAATTTTCTTCGATTGGAGTAATCTTCAGTAGCAATAATATATATATAGAATTTGAACCAAACAATATATATATAAATTAAAATATTGATTCATTATATTTCTATTCCGTCAATTAAATATACTTAAAAAAAATCTTATTCAATGAATTAAGAATAAAATATAAAAAAAAAATAATACAGTTACTTAAGGTTCTAATATATCACATATGTAAAAAAAAAAAAAAAAAAAAAAATCCATGATAAGAGTGAATCTATGATTTCATTGATTTGGGTTACAAATAAAAACAAATTCTAACTCTTATTTAGAGAATAATAATTAGTAACATAATTACACAAACTAAATTTTGAAAGAAGAACAAGTCCTAAAATAATTTTGATAGTAATAACTAATAATTTTTTAATTAAAATTATAATATCAAATAATAATCAAATTATATATATATATAGTATATATCAAATTTTAGAGGGAGAAATTATACAAATATAAAAATCTTTCCATATAAAATTTTAAAAAAATAAAAGTTAAGTGGGGGTAGTTGTCCCAACTTGTCCCTCTGTGACTAGGCATACAACATAGGTTTCACAAGTTTTTGGGAATCCTATTCTGTTCCAAATTTTAATAAACCTACTAATATATAAACATTACAAAAAGAAAATGTTAAAGTATATAATTTATACAAATTTGATTTTAAATAAAATAACTCATATGACTTATTGTGAACTCATAAGTGCCCTACTAAAATATATATATATTTTTACTATTCTACCCACTAATGATCCATTTTAAAATTATATACTTAAAAAATTTTGAATTTCCCCTCAACATTTTTCGTTCAAGGTTGCTCCCTCTCCCTCTCATAGAAAAGTTCTGGTTCTGTTCCTGGTATATGCGACAAAGTACGATTTTTTCGGGACTTTTTTTTTTGGGGACTTTGGTTTATTTAAAATTGTGAGATTTAATATATTAATTCATATTATAATTTGGAAAGAACTCAATATCTTAAATTATTTATTATTTTGTTTCTTTAAAAAAAAAAAGTCAATTATTCTAATTTTTTACTTTAAAGGAAGCATGTTAAAATTGGGTTAATTTCTATAATACTATAAATCATTTAATTTTAACTTTATTCTACGGGGAAAAAAAAACCGTATATCCGTGTAAAATTTTCGAGTGGGACTAATGTTATACCCACTCAAGTCCTAAGTCACTTTGTTTATGAAAATAGACCCTTGGGGCATGTTTGGTACGTGTTTTATTAGTGAATTGATTTTGCCATTATTTGATGTAAAGACAGAGGCAGTGGGGAAAGGTGAAAGAGAGGGGTACGTAGAAATGTCTTCTTAAATATCAAACAACTTTTAGTGAGACAAGTCAAAGTTAAATGGGATAATAATGTCTTTTTATAAGTAAAAAAATGGTCTTACACAACTGAAAATTAATTTTGAGAATGTGAGTGAAAAACACATCAAAAATTTGTAATGTGAGTGATAATAATTTTCCAAAAAAATTTCAATGTGATAATTGCCCAAACTTAAATTGTATTGTGAGTGATAATAATTTTCAATTTTTTTTTTTAAAGTGATAATTAACCAAACTTAAAAGGTGTCAATAAAATTAAATCAATTTATTAACAACCACCACAGTTATTTATCGAAAAAAATAAAAATAAAAAATTCAAGTTTATATTGGTGGTCTCCAAAACATAATGGACATACATCAATTTGTTTGCACAAAAATTGAACACCATGTGGTCCATGTCCAAATATAGATGTACAAAGTGGCTTGTCATATAGCGAAACATATATTAGAGTGAAATGTGGGGGTTAAAAGTCTCTCTCAGTTTAGTGCGACCCAATACGTTGTGCTCACTCTGCTAGCTGTATCACCCCATTCTCAATCCTTTTCCGGAGGATCCATTGAAAATAATGTATTGGTAAACTTTCTGGAATGTACAATGCAAACTTCAATTGAAATGACCACTCACATGACATCACGTGAATGGATGGCTAAGCAAATAGTGGGCCACATGAGTCAAAACTATTTAACTGACATGCGCCAAAAAAAATCCCTAAATTATTAGCCATTTGCAACAAACTCCCTCAATTATAAAAAGACTTTGTTGACCTTTGACTTTGTCAAAATCTCCTTTAATCTAAGTAATTATTTTAAAACCCAAAATACCATGCCTTTTCCCAAACAAAATAATGAATTAATGACCCAATTCAATTACACATATTTGAAAAAAAAAAAAAAAAATACACACATATTCATATTTATATATATATATAGATATGTATGTATGTATGAACATATATGGAAGATGACAGCTGAACTATGTGAGACTTTACATGAAAATTACTAAAAAAAAAAAAAAATTCAAATGAAAATAAGTAATTTATTGAATTAAACTACAAGAAGTTTGCATACAGTTTTTGTGCACCCTAAGGTCCAATTATGTGGCCACATCATGGTTGACAGTACCAATGACCGTAGGGGGATACTGCATCAATTTCTATTCAGAACTTAATAATCATCTTCCCACTTAAGTTTCTACGCAACTATTTCCTTTACAATCTATATTATATATACATATATATTTTGATTGAGTACTGTGTTGTTGTCTATAAGAATGGAGGAGATTTTCAATCAGTGTATACATTAAAAAAGCTTATTAGCCTTTTTCATTTCTGTGGATATATGTGTGTGTATACTGTACGCTATATATATATATATATATATATATATATATATATATTATACAGTGGTGGAGCCAAAAAATAAATTCAGGGGCACAGTGTAGATAAAAAAATAATAATAATAAAAAAAATCAATGAAAGATTATAAATAAGAAAAGAAATTAATGTAAAATAATATGCAAATAAAATGAAAGAAATTTGAAAGGACAAATGAGAAAACCTTTTTTTTTTTAATTGGAAATTTCAAAGCAAAAATGAGAAAACTTTGAAAGGAAAGAATTATAATTTGACTTTAAAATGGAAATTTTGACTTTTTCCTTAAGGAAATTAAACTACTTTAAAGAGCAAAAGAGGGGGGAAAAAAAAATCAAGAGAAAAATTTGGAAAATAAAAATTTTAGGAGGGCATTATATAGATTTTCTCACATATATATGTAATATTACAAAAAAATACTATATATATTATACTTGGTGGAGCCAAGGCAGGGATAGATACTGCAAATTAGTTGTCAATTGTTTTTCATGGGTAAAGTTCAGTGTGCGTAAGGGAGTGAGAAGGTCAATTTAGACCTTTCAAGTTTTTAATATATGATGATTGCTATATACTAAAGAAATGAGGATATAAATTTTTAGAGACGGAAAAATAATTTGAGGTGTGAGTGATAGTTGTTTTCGAAAAGTATTTTAATGTGATATTTGGCCAAATTTAAAAGGGTGTCACTGAAATTAACCCTTGAATAAATTATTTTATTTGTCATAAAAAAAAATGCAAAAAAAGGTAAAAAATTGCATTAGTTATGGTATTATGTAAAAAGGGATAACTCAATAGGTAAAAGAAGGGAGTGGCTTCCCTAAAAATAACTATAAAAAAAAAATTGTACAACTATACAAGAAGCAAATACGGATAAATAAAAATAAAAATAAAAATGAAAATGAAAATGAAAAAGAGACCATGCAACCCTTAGGCTAGAAAACAGACAGAACTGTTAACAAACAATTTAGGGATAACTTCAAAGTCCAAACTGAAGCATGCAAGAGAGCAAGAGAAAGGATTGGGTTAATTATTATTTTGGCTTGAATATGAAATTGAGTAAATTAAAACAAATTGAGTAATGCTACAACAAATGTTGATTTTTCTTTTTTCTTTTATTTTTATATTTTTTGGTGCGATTTCAATAAATAACAAGAATTTTTAGTCAATAATAAAGTCTTTCTTCTCGGAATTTCCATGCTTTTTCAAACAATTTTTAAAGTTTGACTTGCCAATGGATGGAACCACATGCACCATACACATAACTAGCAAATATGAATAATGAAGGTGTGATTCGAAAATGAGTACGGCAGTTTTTATAATTACCTTAATAGATAGAGTTTTTGTCACATCAAGTCTATTGTACAGACTAGCAGAAACATTTTTTTATATCATTTTCTTTGAAAATAAATTGTTGACAAAATTTTAGGAGTAAAAGCAAACACAGTAGTTTTGTCAATAAAGCATGTTTATTAATAAATTCGGCATAATAATAATAATAATAGTATATGATTTGATGATCATGACTTGGACAAGCTCTTTACAATCATCATTGCATCAAGAGAGAAGTCACCAATGAGAGTATTCATTTGGTTCAAGGCTTTTATGCCGTGTTCGTCACAGGTTTCAGAAGCAATAGAAGCATCTGCAGTGAATCTTCCCACGTCTCCATATCTCCCCTGATCAAAATTTGTCAGACCTTCATCGGTTATGCCAGAATAAACTTCGTGATATAAATCTCTACAGTCCTCGAGGTCTTGCTTGTAACCAGGGTCGGTTGCAGTACGAAGCAGTTGGCTGGCGTACAATGAAATGTCAAGGCACTTTGTTGCTGTGATTTGCATGGCAATCCTCGCTAGGCTGGTTTTGTTACTGGCAGTGATGCTTCGAGGGTCTGATGACAAAACTGAAACGCAAACATCGGATTCTTCGGTGGTTTTGCAAACAGCTCTTATTAGAGACATGTCTGATGAGACGAAGGATTGACTGAAAAGAAAAAAAAAAAAAACCATAAGGAGAGAGATACAGCTCTCATGACTCACCATTTCTACTTCTCTTTTTTTCTACCAAGGTCAAGAAAGAAAGATAAGAGAAGGAAAGATAAATACGTAATATTTGGACAATCATGCATGTATTTATAGCCCTGTCTTTCCATATTTAATTGTCGTTTTTAAATTAATTATATATTTTCTTAAAAAGTTATAATAATAAAAGATATGGTGTGGACTACTGTAACAAGGGTCATTTTGTCCCACATCGGAATCGGATGGGAAAGAGATTGGGTATAAATGGGTGGGTATGCAGCCTTACCTAACAATTCGAGCTTTTGGGTAAATGGGCAAGCGCCCACCCGTTACAGTTGGTATCAGAGCCAGACCCAGTCCTTGATCCAGTGCCACGCCAAGCGCCCGGCCCGGAAGGCGTCCGGGTGAGTCATCCCGGGTAGGCAGGGTGGCCCAACCGCAACGAGGGCGTTGCGAGTTTGGGTGGGGGAGAATGTAACAAGGGTCATTTTGTCCCACATCGGAATCGGATGGGAAAGAGATTGGGTATAAATGGGTGGGTATGCAGCCTTACCTAACAGTTCGAGCTTTTGGGTAAATGGACAAGCGCCCCACCCGTTACAACTACCATATTGTTATGTTACTATCCCTGTGGCATTATAATAGTTCAAAAGATACATGTCCCAATTTGCCCTTCCCTTTTAAAAGTTTTGTTTTGAATAAGTCCAAAATTGAATGACTTTCAAGATACATTTAATGGGTCCACCCATTTTGAGATTTTAATGATTTTAATCTTTTAGGAGTAAATTGGGAATGTAATAAAAAAATAATGTATTGATTTTTAAGATGTGACAACTATTATGGGACAAAAAAAAAAAGATAATGAACTAGGACGGAGGGAGTATAATAATAATATAACCTTACCTTTCCATATTAATTGTTGGATTAGTCTTTCCTTTTTGAAATGTAATAAATTAGCTCTTTCATTTAAAAAATTAAAGAAAAATAAATGTTATATTTTTATAATTATCATTTTTACAAAAATCTCTTAACTGAGTAACAAGTATATTTAAACCTAAAAGAATAATTTAATAATTTTAAAACGTAACACACTATTAATTGTATGTATGTGTCTTTAAAAAATATATCATGGAGTGTTACGTGTAAAGGCATATACATACAATTAATAGGGTGTTACATTTTAAAATTATTAAATTATTCTTCTAAGTTTAAATATACTCATAGTTGAGAGATTTTTGAAAAAAAATGATAATTATGAAAATATAACATTTATTTTACTTTAGTTTAATGTAAGAGCTAATTTATAACATTCCAAAAAGGAAAGACTAATCCGACCATAAGATTGAAATCTGTGGAGTTGATGAGAGAGATTTTGTTGGAGAGGATTCAAATCCAATTTCATTAGGAAATTACAACTATTTACAGCTAAATTAATTTAAAATTTTGACACGTGACTACTACATTTAAAGAGGAAGAATTTTTGGCCTAGCCTTAAGGTATTAAAAAATAAAAAATGAAAGAATAAAGTAAAAATTACACTTACATAGAGTTAGCAGTCTTAAATAACAAAATTACTTATTTTAAAAGTTCATTTTTCACTTTAGTTAGGTTAGATAAAATATTTACATATGCATTAACAATTATTGTTCAAGTCCAAAATACCTTCCAAATCTAATTCCAAAATACTAAATTATTCCCCTTAAATCAAAAACTTTTTTGATATAGTTTCTTTACTTAAAAAATTTAGAAATATAAGATCTTTTCGTTAATTTTGAACCATACTGCTACAACTTTATATATATATACACACACAAGAATTTATACAAACAATAAATAAAAAAAAAAAATCAATATAGTAAAAAATGGGGCAATAAAAGAGTAATTCCAATATATATATATAATGAAACTCTTTCATGCTAAGAATAAATCTTCTTTGATGTGATGCATGCTTTGAGATGATCATCATTTGGCTCAATTTACATGGTTGTTGGAGTACCATTTACTGGAGCAACTATTTGTATGTATGTGTATATATTTTTTTTGCACAGAAAAGTTTTCATATTTGCAAGGTTTATATTGGTATAAATTAAGAGATATGGTTAAAGTTATGTGCATAGAAAATTATATGTATATATATATATATGATGAATTTCTACTTAATTCAATATATATAATAAATTTTCACTAAATTGTTTGTATATTTCTAAATTAATATTTTCAAGTTTGAACCAAGATAGATTAGAAGATACAATTAGAGTTAAGTGTACAAAAATGTTTTCTATATAAATATATATGTTGATTTTTATTTTATTCATTTTTGGTAATATATACATCAAATGCAAAAATGCCCTCCAAGTTAAAAGTCAACTCGAAAATCTTATATTTCTAAATTTCTTAAATGAAAGAACTATTGATTTAGGAAGGATAACTTGGTATTTTGAAATAAGTTTGGAGGGTATTTTGAACTTAAACAATAGTTTTCAATGTATATGTAATTATTTTGTTTAAATCGACCAAATTGAAAAATTAAATTTTAAAATAACGACGTTGGTAGGAATCCGAGAGGTAAGTATTTGAGGTCTCGCTTTTGAACCGCACTCTTAACTTATATAGTGCATGTGTTGTGGACCGATACTCTAAAAAAAAACTAATTTGTTATTTAGGACTCTTAAATTTACTTAAGTGTAGTTTTTTCAAAAAATAAATAAGGAATAAAATAGAGTTTAGACAACTAAATCATTTCTATATGCAAATTACATTTATATGTTGGAGAAGTAAATCACTTTTCAATGTAAAATATTCTTTTCATTTATTCTCGATTTAATCATTTTGGATCCTCACTTTTGTTCGGTAAGAAAATTAAAGCTAGGATTTCAATTTCAAGACATTCTTAAAAAAAAAAAAAAATTATAAAAAAAATAAAAAATAAAAAAGGCATCCAAGGTTAACTTATGGAATAACCATTGCATTCCCTATTCTCAACTAAATTTTTAGAAAAAAGAAAAATCAAGTACAAAAGTTATTGACATCGTCACCGCCACCACTGTCATTAATGCCATTGTCGCTAACATCCACCATCACTATGGTTGCCTTCCACCATCATTTCTTTCTCATTCTTGTTCCATTCCCACCTACATTCCTGCATACCAAACTTAGCCTTATGTAAAATAATTACATCATACTCATGTAAGCTTATAACTCCACTAACTACTCCTCTTTTTATTTGTTTATTTTTTACTTCTTGTAGATGCAAGGTCAATTACAAACATATCATTTACGTTATTTTACAAACATACAATCTAGTGTTTAGGTTAGAATTAGCATTTTGTATGTGTGTGAGAGTGAGACTATTATGTATGGTACATTTTAAAGAAATTTTGAATCATTACTTTGATATATGAAATAAGTGATTATAGTGGTTGTTAGTAGATATCATATGGATGTGATCACATCTCACATATTAATTTTACCAAAGTTTGCTCTTATTTAATATGGAAACACTTAAAAGTTTCTAAGCCAACAAAATAAATGCTTTTCATTTCTTGACATATTTTGCCCCCACTAATTCTTTAGTTGAGCTATGAACTTAAGAAAATTCATTTCTCAAAGCTAGGCAAATTTAGTTGGCTACTCTTATTCAGACTAGTATGTTGGTTATCACGAAGTCAGTCGACCGATCTCAAAGGACGAGTCGGTTACTGTGATGACCCTGTGGGCGGGTGTGCCGTGGGCGGGTGCGAGAGACACTGTCAGGCTACCACACTGGCGAGCTACGGGTGCACAGTCCCACATCGCCTGGGTAGAGGAAAGGTGAAGTACTTATATGTAAGTGTGTCACCTCCAATTGGTATGAGGCCTTTTGGGGTGAAGCCCAAGAGCAAAACCGTGCGGGCTGAGACCCAAAGCGGACAATATCATACCATGTGGTGGAGCGGGTCGTTACAAATGGTATCAGAGCCTGACCCAGCCGGAAGTGTGCCGACGGGGACGTCGGGCCTCCAAGGGGGGTGGATTGTGATGACCCTGTGGGCGGGTGTGCCGTGGGCGGGTGCGAGAGACACTATCAGGCTACCACACTGGCGAGCTACGGGTGCACAGTCCCACATCGCCTGGGTAGAGGAAAGGTGAAGTGCTTATATGTAAGTGTGTCACCTCCAATTGGTATGAGGCCTTTTGGGGTGAAGCCCAAGAGCAAAACCGTGCGGGCTCAGGCCCAAAGCGGACAATATCATACCATGTGGTGGAGTGGATCGTTACAAATGGTATCAGAGCCTGACCCAGCCGGAAGTGTGCCGACGGGGACGTCGGGCCTCCAAGGGGGGTGGATTGTGATGACCCTGTGGGCGGGTGTGCCGTGGGCGGGTGCGAGAGACACTGTCAGGCTACCACACTGGCGAGCTACGGGTGCACAGTCCCACATCGCCTGGGTAGAGGAAAGGTGAAGTGCTTATATGTAAGTGTGTCACCTCTAATTGGTATGAGGCTTTTTGGGGTGAAGCCCAAGAGCAAAACCGTGCGGGCTCAGGCCCAAAGCGGACAATATCATACCATGTGGTAGAGTGGGTCGTTACAAATGGTATCAGAGCCTGACCCAGCCGGAAGTGTGCCGACGGGGACGTCGGGCCTCCAAGGGGGGTGGATTGTGATGACCCTGTGGGCGGGTGTGCCGTGGGCGGGTGCGAGAGACACTGTCAGGCTACCACACTGGCGAGCTACGGGTGCACAGTCCCACATCGCCTGGGTAGAGGAAAGGTGAAGTACTTATATGTAAGTGTGTCACCTCCAATTGGTATGAGGCCTTTTGGGGTGAAGCCCAAGAGCAAAACCGTGCGGGCTCAGGCCCAAAGCGGACAATATCATACCATGTGGTGGGGTGGATCGTTAGGCCTCATACCAATTGGAGGTGACACACTTACATATAAGTACTTCACCTTTCCTCTACCCAGGCGATGTGGGACTGTGCACCCGTAGCTCGCCAGTGTGGTAGCCTGACAGTGTCTCTCGCACCCGCCCACGGCACACCCGCCCACAGGGTCATCACAGTTACTTCTGTCTAGAGCTCAATCATATGGACTATCTTAGCAGGACCTTTATTAATCAGTCGACTCTTTTTATTTGAATTTCAAAATATAGCGGCTAGTTCACCAATTCCAATGTGTACAAAATGTTTCTAATGGTTGGGGACTGTAGAACTCTGTAATGAATATTTGTAAGAGAGATCTACCATTGTTCATATACTTGTGTGTGGCTCGAATTTTATGTGAAGTCTTGGTTCAACCCAAAATGATAACCAAACTATCCTTGTAAAAAAAGGACATACCGATGAGTGATTGTTGAAAGTTAGGGATGACTCATCCTTCATGTTGGTTCTCGACACTTTTGTTACGAGAACTTTTTACAAGTATGAAAATGAAACATACGGTGGAAATAAGATTTAAAAATATATATATAATTGAAAAAACGGACACTTATTTTATTAATTGACATATTTCAAACAAACTTAAATGAGATTCGTGTAAGGTGTTGTGGGTTAAAACTATTCTAAACTGAAACTAACACTACAACTGTTATGTTTTTCACCAACGCTCAAAAATGTAGGTGGAAGGCTA
This sequence comes from Cornus florida, assembly GCF_030987335.1. Lineage (NCBI taxonomy): Eukaryota > Viridiplantae > Streptophyta > Magnoliopsida > Cornales > Cornaceae > Cornus > Cornus florida. Next base: position 32,103,468 of record NW_026775572.1, read on the forward strand.
AAAAACGCTGGTGAGTCCAGAGTCGGTAGAGCATTAATTAAGCATTTACCAACGCTTTTTTAATGAGCACTGGAATTAGCCATTTACCAGCGCTCTTTTAATAAAGTGATTATCCTTTTTTCACCAATGGTTTTTAAAAAGCGCTGGTGAGTCCAAAGTCGGTAGAGTATTAATTAAGCATTTACCAACGCTTTTTTAATGAGCACTGGAATTAGCCATTTACCAGCGTCTTTTAATAAAGTGATTATCCTTTTTAAAATATATATATAAATATATATATATATATATATATATTCTCTAAGCTTTTTATGATTCGCCAGATTTATTTTTTTATTATTATTATTATTTTTAAGCGGATCTACGAATAGTTTAGGCATACACACAAAGCTCATAAACATAAAGCATAAATTTTTATTTGATTCCAATAGGAATCCCATGAGAAAATATCTTTATTATACATTCCACAAAGTTGCATCACTCCCTAAAAAAAGGAGAAACCGGAAGAAAGAAAAAAAAGAAACAAATGAGTAGATTTGCAACTGCCTCTGGCCCATCTTTGACAAAAATAAAAATCAGCCAATAACATAACCAATTCAAGAATCCGAACAAGTAAATAGGCATGAATTCTGTACAATACGGGTAGAGCTAAAAAGGGAGGTTTTCAGGCTGCAGCTGAAGCACACCACTGGGCTGCTGCCTTCTCAATAGAAGGGAAACTGATCCAACACTTGCCGCTGCTGCCGTCCCACAAACTGAAACAAAAAATGCCACAGAAAACTAAAGTACGATTCTTATCATCATCTGATAAGATGTCCATGGCACTCCAAAAGATAGTTTCTGTGTTCACTTTCTCATCATCGTCATTTAGATCCAATTTTGCCATCTATAGCCAAAAAGAAAATAATGTCACGTGCTTAACATTGAAAGAACCAAAATTTGAGAAAACAAATACTAAAGATTATCACAAACGGATAAAGAAAAAATAAAAATAAAAATCGAAGACAATGAAAACAAGTTTGAAGCAATTGGAAGATTTCATTTTTTCCAGAAGGAAGTAACCAAAAGGTTTAAGATGTCATTATGTTAAATCTTAAATGGAACATGAGTGCAATTGATCCCTGTTTGCAGTGGATCACCACATATGTAGTGTCAAGAGTCAGTGCACCTTTGATTTATATAGATAACTTAAATGACATGACTGAATTAATTCATTCAGCACATATACTTATCTAATAATACTTGTAAGCAAAGGCTATATGTGAAAAAAAAAGAAAAAAAAGAAAAGAAAAAAGAATAAGGGACAGTGTACAAAACATAGATATACTGAACTCTTTCTCAAAATGGACATTTTAATACAAAAAGAAACTGTACCTGCATTGCCAGAAATTCACATTCTCTTTTGGTGAAGGATTCCCCTTTTGACACTGAAACCATTAAAGTTTCAACTGGATACATTCAATGAATGATCTTAATTAAACACAAGTCATCTCTCACAGAATTGCAAGAATATGTAACACTTAAAAAACTGTCTGTTGCTTCTCATTTAGATGCTTTTTAAACAGCTGAAACTGTAAGATTTATTGATATCTAATGATTGTTAGTAGCTGAATGACACTTTGACATTAAACTCATAAAAAAGGACAGATCAAACTTTTTTCCGAAATTATGGGTTCAGTCTAATCCTCTCTTTGGTTAATAAGAAACCAGATGAAAGGAAAGGAAAGGAAATGGTGCCACACCAACTCAACTAAGATCAGTCTTGTACATTTACTTGAGGGAGTTAAACAAAAGAACCTGATGTTAATTTATTTTCACTCTTTTTTGTCTCTTCCCCTTAGTTTCCTCAAAACTAAATAGAGCTAGAAGGAAATGACAAGAAGCAAATAGGAAGTGATGATAAGAGATACATACGTTATACGTGGAGAGAACAGGTGAATCCAAGAGCTCAGCTGGGCTTAACAGGGAACAAAAAAATTTACATTATTCAACCATTAAAGGATCAGCACATATTTATAAAATAAAGAAAAATAATTATAAAAAAACCATTAGAGAATCCTCAATGAAAATTTTACTAGTTTTTTTTCTTTTTATTGCAGAACATTTAACATCAGCACATTATCTGACTTTTCGCTTTTTACCAAGATTTTGGGCAGACTACTGTTGCTTAAAGAGTCAGAAAATGTGCTGATGTATATCGCAACTGATTTTGACAGTAATCTGAAACCAAGAGTAGTGAATAGTTAACATCAATTTATATAAATTGAACCAAATATGAAGGCAAAAAAAAAAAAAAACTCAACCTAACTGCCAATATGAAACAAGTAAAGCCAAATGAAAGAGTTTTTGTTCTTGCCTTCATTTCACAGAACACTCTCCCCCTCCCTTCCCACCCAGCAAATGAAGGGAAATAAAAAAATAAAAAATTCAACACCCGATCCAAATCACAATCTAATGCTATTATATGTCATTTGCTATAACTGAAATTCTTTAATTAGACTAAGGCATTTTATCAAACAGCTCAGACGTAGAGTCAGTAAAACTTTATTTTAAAGACATATATTGAACAAGAAACCAAATAATTTTTTTTTATTAAAAACTCATACACTATTATTTTAGACCAGCATTACCAACAACTATTTGTTGTATTGATAAATTAATAGTCATAAATATGTATTTAGGGTGCAGATCATCTACATATATACACAGAATTTTTCAGCAATTAGCATTAGCATCGTGCCACATCCAAGTGCTTATGGACTTCTGGGAGAATTTAACCCTCAATTTCAACAGAACTATACAATGGCACTAAGCATTCCAACAAAAACATGTAATTAAAATCCAGAAATTACATCCAAAGGAGAACAATGAAGAAGAAAAAAAAAAATGTGAAACCAATCTTACAAGTCGCAACTGTCCACCACAACAATTATTAGAAAAAATAAAAAATTAAACCGTTAATAGGAGAATAAAATCTCCAGCCCTTTGCCAATAAATCAATCAAACAGAACAATGTTAAGAGGAAAAATGAGTAATCCAAAACAGCTTTATATAAATTACAATATATATACATATATAAGCAATGAATGTATGAGCAATCAATTTTAAGGATACAACAAAGGGCCGTCGACAAAGACCCTGATACCAGTGAAGCTCCAATCCCCTCAACAGACTCGTCCTTGCTCAGCTTTTCATCCTCAATCACAAACTCCTCCAACCTCTACAAAAGAACTGAACATAAGAATTGAAAAGGAATAACTAAAAACACAAGAAAAACGAGCAAAAACAGTTCCAAAAACAAGAAACTTCCCAAGAATTGAAAAAGAATGAATAAAACACAAGAAAAAGAATCAAAACCCAAGAAACAAATAAACACGTTCAACATGACAATCCATACGATTAACAGCTGAAAATCAAACACGTTCATAAGAAACGCATTGCAAAAGAAAAGAAGATTGACAGGAAATAGGAATACATACCAATGCTATTTCGTCAAAGTTAATATATATATATATATATATATATGTCTGTATATATATTAACGTTCTACATGATTTAGTACACTAGGGCCATATGATAATCTAACTGCAAGGGAGATCCATGGTTGAATAAAGGGAGTGACGATATTATATTGTATCTAAATTTTTACTTTTGAGGTATTGTTAGACGGAAATGACTCTAATTCTCTTATTTTAACTTGTATCTCTCTCCAAATTTACAAACTAATAAAATTTGAAAATTCACAAATCAATTTGTAAATTTGCGAAATGTAAACTACATGTATTGCTGGAGTAACCTTTATATTTAATTTATGTCAAATGTATAATATATATATATTTTTTATTAAATATACATTAAATTTTATTTGAAATTGCAAATTATGTATATGCATTATCAAATTTTAATTCGCAAACCTTAAATTTTTTTAAAGCTATACATTTCTAATATTTTGGTGGTTGAGGAGTGTTATTCACTGTGCGACTCACATTGGTTGATTTTGTAATTTTGAAAAATCAGTTATACACGTTTATATATTTTTGGAACTATAAAATTTTAACTCTTAGAACCAAATTACCCTTTTAAATTATTTCATTTATTTTCTATAATGAATATACCTAATAACCTTCTTTCTTTTGTACATATATTCAACTTTATTATTATTATTTTTTCTTTTCTGGATATATATATAGCAACACTTCATTATTTACTCAAATTTTTTGTTGGGTTCAATTGTCTTGTGTATATATATATATATATATATATATATATATATATATATGTTCATTTTTTTTATTGGGTTTTATGTAATTTAATTGAAATAATATTATGAGATTGAGTTTTAATTACAGTAATATTATAAAATTTGAGTTTTGGTTAATATGTAAAAATTTTCAATTTATTCACAACATGGTTAACTATTATATACATATATATATATGTGAACAAAGAAAAGTAAAGAATTGAGGGGAAAAAAAATTGAGAGAAACAGTGAGAAACCATTGTCGGCAAGCATAAATAAAATGTACAAGTACAATAGAATTAATTACAATTTTTATAATTAATTTTTCAACCAATTAAAGATGGAACTGTGTCACTTGTGTGACTGTGAATAATACTCTCTTTGGTGGTTAAATTAGAAAAAAAAAAAAAAAAAAAAAAAAAAAAAAAAAAAAAAAAAAAACAATTAATGAATGTGATTAAATTAATAAGTTGATTAATCATGTTTATTGTTAATTGAAAGAGTTTTAGAATTAATACCGGAGATTCGGCTTATAACTTCGCATTAAATCTGGATCCAGTTACATGTGTTCTTTCTACTAGAGCAAGATGTATACGTTGTTTATGTCTATGTTTGGATTTACCACTGTTCCAAGGATTTTATGATCATATGGAGTAAACTCAAGGTTCTTCTACCTTGCTCAATTTTCAATAAACCAATCACATTTCAACGAGCCTCGTACTGGCGTAGCAAGGAATTTTCTTCGAGTAATCTTCAATAGCAATAATAATATATATATATATTTATAAAATTTGAACCAAACAATATATATAAAAATTAAAATATTGATTCATTATATTTCTATCCCGTCAATTAACTATACTTAAAAAAAAATCTTTTTCTATGAATTAAGAATAAAATATAAAAAAATAATAATACAGTTACTTAAGGTCCTAATATATCACATATGTAAAATAAAAAAAAAAAAAAAAAAAAAAAAAAAAAAATTCATGATAAGAGTGAATCTATGATTTCATTGATTTGGGCTGCAAATAAAAACAAATTATAACTCTTATTAGAGAATAATAATTAGTAACACAATTACACAAACTAAATTTTGAAAGAAGAACAAGTCCTAAAATAATTTTGTTAGTAATAACTAATAATTTTTTTAATTAAAGTTATAATATCAAATAATAATCAAATTATATATATACAGTATATATCAAATTTTAGAGGGAGAAATTACACAAATATTTCCATATAAAATTTTAAAAAAATAAAAGTTAAGTGGGGGCAGTTGTCCCAACTTGTCCCTTTATGACTACGCAGACAACATAGGTTTCACAAGTTTTTGGGAATCCTATTCTGTTCCAAATTTTAATAAACCTACTAATATATAAACATTACAAAAGGAAAATGTTAAAGTATATAATTTATACAAATTTGATTTTAAATAAAATAACTCATATGACTTATTGTGATCTCATAAGTGCCCCACTAAAATAATTTTTTTTTTTACTATTCTACCCACTAATGATCCATTTTAAAATTATATACTTACAAAATTTTGAATTTCCCCTCAACATTTTTCGTTAAAGGTTGCTCCCTCTCCCTCTCGTAGAAAAGTTATGGTTCTGTTCCTGGTATATGCGACAAATTAGGATTTTTCCGGGACTTTTTTTTTTGGGGACTTTGGCTTATTTAAAATTGTGAGATTTAATAATATTAATTCATATCTTAAATTATTTATTATTTTGTTTCTTAAAAAAAAAAAAAAAAGTCAATTATTCTAATTTTTTACTTTAAAGGAAGCGTGTTAAAATTGGGTTAATTTCTATAATACTATAAATCATTTAGTTTTAACTTTATTTTACGGAAAAAAAAACCGTATATCCGTGTAAAATTTTCGAGTGGGACTAATGTTATACCCACTCAAGTCCCAAGTCACTTTGTTTATGAAAATACACCCTTGGGACATGTTTGGTACGCGTTTTGTTAGTGAATTGATTTTGCCATTATTTGATGTAAAAAGGCAATGGGAAAAGGTGAAAGAGAGGGGTAAGTAGAAATGTCTTCTTAAACATCAAACAACTTTTAGTGAGACAAGTCAAAGTTAAATGGGATAATAATGTCTTTTTATAAGTAAAAAAATGGTCTTACACAACTGAAAATTAATTTTGAGAATGTGAGTGAAAAACACATTAAAAATTTGTAATGTGAGTGATAATAATTTTCAAAAAAAATTTCAATGTGATAATTGACCAAACTTAAATTGTAATGTGAGTGATAATAATTTTTTTAAAAAATTTCAATGTGATAATTGACCAAACTTAAAAGGTGTCAATAAAATTAACTCAATTTATTAACAACCACCACAGTTATTTATCGAAGAAAAAAAAAAAAAAAAAAATCAAGTTTATATTGGTGGTCTCCAAAACATAATGGACATACATCAATTTGTTTGCATAAAAATTGAACACCATGTGGTCCATGTCCAAATATAGATGTACAAAGTGGCTTGTCATGTAGCGAAACATATATATTAGAGTGAAATGTGGGGGTTAAAAGTCTCTCTCAGTTTAGTGCGACCCAATAAGTTGTGCTCACTCTGCTAGCTGTATCATCCCATTCTCAATCCTTTTCCGGAGGATCCATTGAAAATAATGTATTGGTAAACTTTCTGGAATGTACAATGCAAACTTCAATTGAAATGAACAGTCACATGACATCACGTGAATGGATGACTAAGCAAATAGTGGGCCACATGAGTCGGAACTATTTAACTGTGACATGCACCCAAAAAAATTCTCCAAACTATTAGCCATTTGCAACAAACTCCCTCAAATAAAAATAATAATAAAAAAAAAAAAACCCAAATTATGAATTTGTTGTAATTAAAGACAATCTGGCAAGAGACTTGATCGGAAAAATGAAAAAACAAAAGTACCCTAACAAAACAGAGGAGCCACAACGGGTCTATGAAAAAAAACAAAGAAAAAAGAAGAGGAAAAATCCAAAATTTTTAGAATTAAACCCACAAATTTACCCAAAATGGAATGAATAACTGCTTCTAGACTTTGTGGCCCGTATATGAGTTTTTGGAATTTTTGTTTTTCGTTTTTCAATGCATGTGTGTCCTTTTAATTAGGACGTAACCACGTCACTACCACGTCACTTCAACAATAATTCAAGATACGAATATTAAATTGCATTCATGATGCTAATTCTTTTTGAAGAGTTAAGACTAATTACAAAACTATAACATTTATTTTGTTTTGACTTTCAACTATATTAATTTGGGAAATTCAAACAAGAATGATGGACTAATAAGGATATAATACTTGGTACCTTAATCTCATTAAAAAATAACAAATATTTACAGCTAATTTAGTTATAATTTTTACTCCTAATTTACTTTTATACACTCTTTGTACCACATTAAGTGTTTCATCCTTGATATTATAACTTTTTAACATCTTTAGTATTATATAACATTTTAAGACTACACAGATGCAAAGCAATTATAAATTTTCAGATAGAACAACTAACCCACAAAGGAAAGAGTAACTAATATGGGATTGATATGAAAAATATATAGAAAGGGATTAAAGAAATAATTTTTGGGGTTACCTGGATCCTTGTTTCGAGGTAAAAAAAAACAAAATAAAAAGAAGAAAGAGAAAACAAATAAGGAAGAAAATCAGAGCAGTAATATGGAAATTACATATATATTTTAAAGCAGAAAATTTCTTTCTTATTTGTTTTAAAGCAGTAAACCATCACTTCACTTCCACCAACTTCTATACCATCGCTCCCTTAATTCCATCACTCCCAACTCTGCTGTTGCCTTCCACCACCGCCGTCAGTGTCGCCATCGCCTTCCACCACCAACATGGCCAGTAGTTTACTTTGTTTCATTTTGTTTCTTGCCATTCCCATTTACATTTCAGGGTATAAAACTACATTTGTGGTGTCAAAGGATGGGAGTGGAGACTATCGTAGCATCTCAAAAGCCGTTTCTGCAATACCTAATTCAGCTTCGGCCACATACATCATTCACATCAAGCGGGGAATTTACAACGAAGCAGTAGATGTGGGTATGTATAAGAACAGTGTCGTGTTCTTGGGAGATGGAATTGACAACACCATAATACAGTTCAATAAGAGTACTTCCACTGGTTTTGGGACAGACGAATCGGCCACTGTCAGTATGTGATCACTATCCCATCTCTCTTTCTTTATAAATGTGTGCGCTATTGATCCACGAATCAGATATTAAGCTGATAATAACATCTACCACACTATTTTTTTTTTTGGTATTTTTTTTTTTGGGTAACTCGGGGTACTCGGGAATGCACGAATCCTTAGGGGCCCAGCCACCAAGAACACCAATCGGGGACTCGAACCCCAGACCTAAGGCTAATGAAGCGCCTCATGACATGTGTATATTGTGTACATGTAGATATAGAAGCGTGACGTGTGTCTATTAATGTGTACATGCAGATATAGAAGCACAACATTTTGTTGCAAAAGACATCAGCTTTGTGAATTCCGCCGGAGTCAATGCCGGACAGGCAGTTGCTGTGAGAAGTGTAGGCTTAAATCATGCATTCTATAGGTGTAGTTTCAAAGGATACCAGGACACTTTGTTTATGATTTCCGGCAAGAAATTTTTCTACAAATGCAACATCTTTGGAACCCTAGACTTCATCTTTGGTGACGCAGCCATCATGTTCCAAAATTGCAACATATACGGGAGAAATCCAAAGAATGAAGGAATGCCCATTATTGTTACAGCTGAGTCAAGGGGTATAGCAAATAGTAACACCGGAATAGTGTTTCAGAATTGCACCATTACGAAGGCACCGGATTTTGGACTATCGAATTCTTCTTTCAGAGCATTTCTTGGACGGCCGTGGCGAGAGTATTCTAGGGTAGTGGTGATGGAGTCTTTCTTAGGAGATATAGTAAATCCTGCTGGTTGGTTACCGTGGAATACCAGATTGGATCATTTGAGCTACGTTGAATATCACAATAGGGGTCCCGGAGCTAAAACTAGCGGCCGGATAAAATGGCCAGGTTTTCATATTGTGACCAACCCTAGGCAAATGCTCTATTTCACTGCTAAAAATTTCATTGATGCAAATGACTGGTTACGTTCGACTCGTATACCTTTCATTCCTGGACTCATTGGAGATAAATTGGATTAGATGTTAGTTTTATCACCCAACAAGGGGAAGGAGGGATGAAGGGTAGGCCAGGGGTTAGGCCGCCTGAGAAAAACTTTTTCAATACATTTAATATTTCGTTTTCGGTTGATTAATGTATTCTCTCACATAAATAAAAGTGGTTTTATTTTAATTAGTCATATTACTGTATATCAGTATCTAATCAATTAGTGACATCGTCACTAATACAGGCACAATTAAAATTTTCTCCATGCCCTAGCTCCCAAATTTTGTCAAACCTCCTGGTATGTATTTATGATTGTTAATAGTAATTTTGCATTGAGAAATTACATTTGGACCCCAATTTTTTTAAAAAAATCTTATTTATGGTACATATTTTTGGTTATTAAAGGTAATTTGTAATAGATATTACTATAGTAACCATTGCCAAAATTTATTAGTTCTCAATTTATATCAATTTTTAAACCGTGTTCTTAATTTTTAATTTTATATTACTAATTTGACCCTCCCAAATTTTTATTTCTGGCTCTGACCCTAGTGTGGTGATTTTTCGACACTCAGTGCACTTATCGCCTTCCTTAAGCTGACACTTATGGCCTTCCTTAAGCTGAATCGTTTAAGGGGCAAAATAAAAGTTAATGTGTACTGTAATCAGATATGGGTCCCACTCAATTGACACTTAGCTAGATTCAGTTAGATAAATAGGTTAGTATTTGTTTTGCTATTTCTTGAATAATTTTAAACTTTGCAATAATTCATTTTAGGATTAATTACCGTGACACCTCTTTAAATTTGGTCAAATATCACATTGAAATATCTTTCAAAAATAATTATTATTCACATTATAAGCATTTAGTCCATTTTTCACTCACAGCCCCACAAATTACTTTTTAGTTGTGTCAGACCACTTTTTATTTGTAAAAAGACTTTGTCGCCCTTTAACTTTGTCAAAATTTCCTTTAATCTAAAGAATTATTTTAAAACCCAAAATACCAAGCCTTTTTCCCAAACAAAATAATGATCCAATTTAATTACACACATTGGGAAAAAAAAAATTACACACATATTCATATATATATATATATATATATATATATGAACATATATGGAAGATGACAGTTGAATTATGTGGTCACATCATGGTTGACAATACCAATGACCGTGAGGGCATACTGCATCAATTTCTATTCAAAACTTAATTGAAAATCCAATTCAAGTTCATCCAATTAAAAATCTCTCTCTAACCAGGACTATAGAGAGAAAACATTAGCGTATATTTAAGTTGTTGCAGTTAAGTAGTTAGACCTTGGGTTGGGCCAACCGGTCCGCCTTCCGGAGTGCATCGGTCCTCTCGTTCCTTCTGTCTGCTATGCGCTCCTGGCACGACCAGCTTCTTAGAGGGACTATGGCCTTCCAGGCCACGGAAGTTTGAGGCAATTACAGGTCTGTGATGCCTTTAGATGTTCTGGGCCGCACGCATGCTACACTGATGTATTCAACGAGTCTATAGCCTTGGCATGTTGTCAGAAAAATTGTCACTGTTTCAAGCTTCCTTGCCATGTCCCTTCGCTACCTCCACTCCCATCACCGCCTCACTACATTTTCTTCCTCTGCCACTTGCACATTAGGTACAGGCCACCCCTTTAATGGCGGAGATCATACCCGGTCAAAACTCTTGGGATAAAGATGATAATCATCTTCTCACTTAAGTTTCTATGCTACTATATCCTTTACAATCTATATTACATATACTTATATATTATGATTGATTACTGTGTTCTTGTATATAAGAATGGAAGAGATTTTCAATCAGTGTATACATTAAAAAAGCTTATTAGCCTTTTTCATTTCTGTGGATTTATATGTGTATATTGTATATATATATTATATAGGGGTGGAGCCAAAAAATAAATTCAGGGGCACAGTGTAGATAAAAATAAATAAATAAATAAATAAAAACAAATCAATGAAAGATTACAAATAAGAAAAGAAATTAATGTAAAATAATATGCAAATAAAATGAAAAAAAAAAAATTTGAAAGGAAAATGAGAAAACTTTGAAAGAAAAGAATTATAATTTGATTTTAAAACGGAAAATTTGACTTTTTCCTTAAGGAAATTAAAAGACTTTAAAGAGCAAAAGAGAAAAAAGAAAGAAAGAAAAAATCAAGAGAAAAATTTAAAAAATAAAAATTTTAGGGGGACATTATATAGATTTTCTCACATATATATATATATGTAAAATTACAACAAAAAAAATACTATATATATATTATACTTGGTGGAGCCAAGGCAGGGGTAGATACTACAAATTAGTTATCATTTGTTTTTCATGGGTAGAAGTTCAGTGTGTGTGAGGGAGTGAGAAGGTCAATTTAGACCTTTCAAGTTTCTAATATATTAGGATTAATATATAATAAAGAAATGAGGGTACAAATATTCACATCTTTTTAGCGATGTTAGAGACCGAAAAATAATTTGGAGTGCGAGTGATAGTTGTTTTTAAAAAGTGTTTTAATGTGATATTTGCCCAAACTTGAAGGGGGTGTCACTTAAATTAACCCTTCATTTTATTTCTGATACTTATTTTTCTGTTGAATAAATTATTTTATTTGTCGTAAAAAAAAAAAAAAACACAAAAAAAAGGTAAAAAAATTCATTAGTTATGGTATTATGTAAAAAGGGATAACGCAATAGGAAAAAGAAAGGAGTGGCTTCCCAAAAAATAACTAAAAAAAAAAAGAGATTGTACAACTATACAAGAAGAAAATACGGATTAAAAAAATAAAAATAAAAATGAAAATGAAAAAGAGACCGTGCAACCCATAGGCTAGAAAACAAACAAAACCGTTAACAAACAATTTAGGGATAACTTCAAAGTCCAAACTGAAGCATGCAAGAGGGCAAGTTGAATAATGCAACAACAAATAGTTGATTTTTCTTTTATTTTATTTTTTTATATATTTTTTTGGTGCGATTTCAATAAATAACAAGAATTTTTAGTCAATAATAAAGTCTTTCTTCTCGGAATTTCCATGTTTTTTCAAACAAGTTTTAAAGTTTGACTTGCCAATGATTGAACCACATGCTGCACATGCACCATACACATAACTAGCAAATATGAATAATGAAGGTGTGATTCGAAAATGAGTACGGCAGTTTTTATAATTACCTTAATAGATAGAGTTTTTGTCACGTCAAGCCTACTGTATAGACTAGCAAAAACATATTTTATATCATTTTCCTTGAAAATATATTGTTGACAAAATTTTAGGAGTAAAAGCAAACACAGTAGTTTAGTCAAAAAAGCATGTTTATTAATAAATTTGGCATAATAATAATAATAATAGTATATGATTTGATGATCATGACTCGGACAGGCTCTTTACAATCATCATTGCATCAAGAGATAAGTCACCGGTGAGAGTATTCATCTGGTTCAAGGCTTTTATGCAGTGTTCGTCGCAGGTTTCAGAAGCAATAGAAGCATTGACAGTGAATCTTCCCGCGTCTCCATATCTCCCCTGATCAAAATTTGACAAACCTTCATCGGTTATGCCAAAATAAACTTCGTGATATAAATCTCTACAGTCCTCGAGGTCTTGCTTGTAACCAGGGTCAGTTGCAGTACGAAGCAGTTGGCTGGCGTATAATGAAATATCAAGGCACTTTGTTGCTGTGATTTTCATGGCAATCCTCACAAGGCTGGTTTTGTTACTGGCAGTGATGCTTCGAGGGTCTGATGATAAAACTGAAACGCAAACATCGGATTCTTAAGTGGTTTTGCAAACAACTCTTATTAGAGACATGTCAGCTGAGACGAAGGATTGACTGAAAAGAAAAAAAGAAACCATCAAGAGAGAGATACAGCTCTCATGACTCACCATTTCTACTTCCCTTCTTCTCTACCAAGGTCGAGAACGAAAGATAAGAGAAGGAAAGATAAATACGTAATATTTTGACAATCATACATGTATTTATAGCCCTGCCTTTCCATATTACTTGTCATTTTTAAATTAATTATCTATTTTCTTAAAAAGTTATAATAACAAAAGATATGGTGTGGACTACCATATTATTATGTTACTATATATCCCTGTCGCATTATATGATTTGATGATCATGACTTGGACAAGCTCTTTACAATTATCGTTGCATCAATAGGGAAGTCACCGATGAGAGTATTCATCTGGTTTAAGGCTTTTATGCCGTGTTCGTCGCAGGTTTCAGAAGTAATAGAAGCATCTGCAGTGTCTCTCCCCACGTCTCCATATATCCCCTAATCAAAATTTGGTAAACCGTCATCTGTTATGTAAAACTCAACTTGGTCATAAATATCTCTACAGTCCTCCAGGTCTTGCTTGTAACCAGGGTCAGTTGCGTTATGAAGCAGTTGGCTGGCGTATAATGAAATGTCATGGCACTTTGCTGCTGTTATTTGCATGGCAATCTTCATTAGGCTGGTTTTTTTACTGGCAGTAATGCTTCGAGGGTCTAATGATAAAACTGAAACGCAAACATCAGAATACAGGGTGGTTTTGCAAACGGCTCTTATTAGAGACATGTCAACTGAGACGAAGGATTGACTGAAAAGAAAAAGAGAAACCATCAGGAGAGAGATACAGCTCTCATGACTCGCCATTTCGGCTTCTCTTCTTTTCTACCGAGGTCGAGAAGGGAAGATGAGTACGTAATATTTTGATAATCATACATGTTTTTATAGCCCTGCCTTTCCATATTAATTGTCGTTTTTATATTAATTATATATTTTCTTAAAAAGTTATAAAAATAAAAGATATGGTTTGGACTACCATATATATTATTATGTTATTACCTCTATCCCATTATAATGGTCCAATTCTATACTTCACACTTTTTAAGATAATAAATTTTATTATACTTCATTAGATTGGCAAAAGATACATGTCCCAATCTGCCCTTTCCTTTTTAAAGGTTCTGTTTTTGAATCAATCCAAAAATGAATGACTTTCAAGAGACATTTAATGGGGTCCACCTATTTTGAGATTTTAATTATTTTAATCTTTTAGGGAAAAATTGGGGATATAATAAAAAAAGTAGTGTATTGATTTTTGAAATGTGACAATTATTATGGGACAGCAAAAAAATAAGATAATCAACTATTAATATGGAACGAAGGGAGTATAATAATAATATAGCCTTACCTTTCCATATTAATTGTCGGATTAGTCTTTCCTTTTTGGAATGTAATAAATTAGCTCTTACATTAAAAAAAATTAAAGAAAAATAAATGTTATATTTTCATAGTTATTATTTTTACAAAAATCTCTCAACTGAGTAATTAGTATATTTAAACCTAAAAGAACAATTTAATAATTTTAAAACGTAACACACTACTAATTGTATGTATGTGCCTTTAAAATATATATCATGGAGTGTTACGTTTAAAGGACGAGTGTATATTGTGTACCAAGGTCGATATTTTTTCTACAAAGGTCGATTTTTTTTCTTTTCCGAGTTTCAGCTCATCTGACACAATCACTTGTGTATATTATGTACATGCTAATATAGACATCAACTTTGTGAATTCCGCCAGAGTTAATGCCGGACAGGCAGTTGCTGTGAGAAGTGTAGGCTTAAATCATGCATTCTATAGGTGTAGTTTCAAAGGATACCAAGACACTTTGTTTATGATTTCCGGCAGGAAATTTTTCTACAAATGCAACATCTTTGGAACCCTAGACTTCATCTTTGGTGACGCAACCATCATGTTCCAGAATTGCAACATACACGGCAGAAATCCAGAGAATGAAGGATTGCCCATTATATTGTTACAGCTGAATCAAGGAGTATAGCAAACAGTGACACCGGAATAGTGTTTCAGAATTGCACCATTACGAAGGCACCGGATTTTGGACCATCGAATTCTTCTTTCAGAGCATTTCTTGGACGGCATGGAGTCTTTCTTAGGAGATATAGTAAATCCTGCTGGTTGGTTACCACGGAATACTAGATTGGATCATTTGAACTACGTTGAATATCACAACAGGGTCCCGGAGCTAAAACTAGTGGCCGGGTAAAATGGCCAGGTTTTCATATTGTGACCAACCCTAGGCAAATGCTCTATTTTACTGCTAAAAACTTCATTGATGCAAATGACTGGTTAGGTGCGACTCATATACCTCTCATTCCCGGACTCATTAGAGGTAAATTGGATTAGATGTTGTTTTATAACCCAAGGGGAAGGAAGGATGAGGGGTGGACCAGGGGTCAGGCCGCCCTAGAAAAACTTTTTTAGTATATTTAATATTTCGTTTTCTTTTCTATTCCATCAATCAATTGTATTCTCTCACATAAATAAAAGTTGTTTTATTTTAATGAGTCATATAAGTATATTTCAAAATCTAATTAGTTGGTGATATAACGTCACTAACTGACATAATTAAATTTGCCCCAGCTTCCAAATTTTGTCAATCCTCCTTGTATGTATTTATGATTGTTAATAGTAATTTTGTATTGAGAAATTACAATTGGACCCCAATTTTTAAAAAAAATCTTATTTATGGTACATATTTTTGGTTAATATTGATTATTAAAGTTGATTTGTAATAGATATTACTATTGTAACCATTGCAAAATTTATTAGTACTCAATTTATATCAATTTTTAAATCGTGTTCTTAACTTTTAATTTTATATTACTAATTTGACCCTCCCAAATTTTTATTTCTGGCTCTGACCCTGGTGTGATGACTTTTCGACACTCTGTGCACTTATCGCCTTCCTTAAGCTGAATCGTTTAACGGACAAAATAAGAGTTAACGTGTACTGTAATCAGATATGGGTCCCACTCAATTGACACTTAGCTAGATTCAGTTAGATAAATAGGTTAGTATTTGTTTTGCTATTTCTTAAATAATTTTAAGCTTTGTAATAATTCATTTTAGGGTTGATTTCACTGATACCCCCTCAAATTTAGCCAAATATCATATTGAAATAACTTTTTAAAATAACTATCATTCACATTATAAACATTTGGTCTATTTTTTACTCACACCTCGCAAGTTACTTTTAGATGTGCCAGACCACTTTTTACATGTAAAAAGACTTTGTTGCCCTTTGACTTTGTCAAAATCTCCTTTAATTTAAAGAATTATTTTAAAACCCAAAATACCATGCCTTTTCCCAAACAAAATTATAACCCAATTCAATTACACACATTGGGAAAAAAAATTACATACATATTCATATATATATATATATATAAATGTAGGAACATATATGGAAGATGACAGCTGAAATATGTGAAACTTTACATGAAAATTACTTTAAAAAAAATATATACATACTTTAAATGAAAATAAGTAATTTATTGAATTCTACAAGAAGTTTGCATACAGTTTTTGTGCCCTCCAAGGTCTAATTATGTGGCCACATCATGGTTGACCGTACCAATGACTGTGAGGGCATACTACGTAAATTTCTTTTCAAAACTTAATTAAAAACCCAATTCGAAATCCAACCAATTAAAAATCTCTTTTTCTAACCAGGACTACTGAGAGAAAACATTTAATGGTGTTGTCAGAAAAGTTGTCACTGTTTCAAGCTTCCTTGGCATGTCCCTTCGCCGCCTCCACTCCCATCACTGCCTCACTACATTTTCTTCCTTTGCCACTTGCACGTTCGGTACAGGCCACCCCTTTAATGGCGGAAATCATGGCCAAAACTTTTGGGATGATAATCATCTTCTCACTTAAGTTTCTACGCTACTATTTCCTTTACAATCTATATTATATATAGATACGGAGTATATATTATGATTTAGTACTGTGTTGTTGTATATAAGAATAGAAGAGATTTTCAATCAGTGTATACATTAAAAAAAAGCTTATTAGTCTTTTTCATTTCTGTGGATATATATGTGTGTATACTGTATATATATATAGAGAGGACTGTTTACCTACTCACTATATATATATATATTATACAGGGTTAGAGCCAAAAAAATAAATTCAGGGGCACCACAGTGCAGATAAAAATAATAATAATAATAATAATAATAATAAACAAATCAATGAAAGATTACAAATAAGAAAATAAATTAATGTAATATAATATGCAAATAAAATGAAAGAAATTTGAAAGGAAAAATGAAAGAAAAATGATAAAACTTTGAAAGGAAAGAATTATAATTTGATTTAAAAATGGAAATTTTGACTTCTTTCTTGGAAATTAAACGACTTTAAAGACCAAAAAAAAAAAAAAAAAAAAAAAAAAAAAAAAAAGAAAGAAAAAAAAATCAAGAGAAAAATTTAGGAAATAAAAATTTTAGAGGGGTCTTATATAGATTTTCTCACACATACATGTAAAATTACAAAAAAAAAAAAAAAAAAAAAAAAATACTGTATATATTATACTTTGTGGAGCCAAGGCAGGGGTAGTTACTGTAAATTAGTTATCACTTGTTTTTCTTGGGTAAAGTTCAGTGTGTGTGGGGGAGTGAGAAGGTCAATTTCGACCTTTCAAGTTTCTAATATATTAGGATTAATATATAATAAAGAAATGACGCTACGTTTGGTGTGCAGCAATGAAATGGAATGGAATGCTTATTCCAACCATTCAGTTATTTGGTGTGTAGGAATGGAATGGAACCACCATTCCAATGGAATGAAAATCCAGGGAATGAAAATCCATTCCATTAGTAAACCTATGGAATGGTCATTCCATTCCATAGTAAGATAAAATATTGTTGTAATATTCCTAATAAGCCCTTAATCACATTCCAATAAGAAAAAAATATTTCGCATTCACCAAAAATCTTTCACATTCCATTTTTCATGTTTATCGGCTTCTTTTTAGACGTAATAAGGTCTTTCATCTTCCCTCTCTTCTGAATATACCCAGAGCTGCCATTGACAAAAAAGTTGCAGGACTTTCAACCAAATTACAAGTATTAATTTCTTTGTTTATTTATTTTTGATAAGTAGGTATTAAATCTCTTTTGGACCCTTAGTCAAGTTCATCGTTGGATGATTGGAGAACCTTACTTGATTAGAATTTTATCAAAACTAGAATTTTCAAGAAATCTACAATAAAAAAAATTACGCAAGCACTTGGAAATATTACCAGGTTTTTTTGTTGGGTTGATGATTTATTTATTTCCTTAACTTTATTTGAGTTGATCTTATGATACACAATTTTTTATATATTATTAAGATTGATGTATCATTATATATATATATATATATATATATATATATATATATATATATATTATTTTTTAGCCTTTACATCAATTTCTTAGATTAAATATTCAATCATGGTGAGTTAGTTTAGTTATAATTTTTTTATTTTTCTTTCCTCCAATGAAAAGGGCATTTTTGAGAAAAGGCATTCCCTTCCAGATTTAATGATACTCAACCAAACAATAAAATGGTAATAATCATTCAATTTCATAACGATTCACTGTGTCACACCAAACATTAGAATGGTAACACTCATTCCATTTCATTCTCATTCTCATTCCATTCCAAATTTCATTCCATTCTATTCATACACACCAAACATAGCATGAGGGTATAAATTTTCACATCTTTTTAACGATGTCAGAGAGAGAAAAATAATTTGGGGGTGTGAGTGATAGTTATTTTCAAAAAATATTTTAATGTGATATTTGTCCAAACTTAAAGGGGTGTTACTGAAATTAACCCTTCATTTTATTTCTGATAATTGTTTTTCTGTTGAATAAATTATTTTATTTGTCGTAAAAATAAAATACAAAAAAAAAAAGGTAAAAAATTTCATTAGTTTTGGTATTATGTAAAAATGGATAATGTAATAGGAAAAAGAAATGAGTGGCTTCCCTAAAAATAACTAAAAAAGAGATTGTACAACTATACAAGAAGCAAATACCAACAGGTCAGTAGCTTAGGGGTACCAAGTTCCTACTTCTCAAAGAGAGGTCAGGAGTTCGAGCCTTCGTGGAGGCAAAAGTGCTTTCACATCTTCTTAAGCCGAAATGGCTGGGGAGAGGAAAGGTTCCTTTTTTTGAGGGTACTCCTGGGAACAGATCCAGTGGAGACGGGGTGGGGCCTGTAGCTCAGAGGATTAGAGCACGTGGCTATGAACCACGGTGTCGGGGGTTCGAATCCCTCCTCGCCCACAACCGGACCAAAAGGGAAAGACCTTTCCCTCTGGGGGTAGGGGAATCATGATCGGGATAGCGGCTATAGAACTTAGGTGTGGGTCTTTTGTCGAAATGGAATGGCCTTCACTTTTATTATTTATCATGAATAATGATTCCATATACATAAGAAGCAAATACAGATAAAAAAATAAAAAATAAAAATAAAAATGAAAAAGAGGCCGTGCAGCCCATAGGCTATAAAACAGACAGAACCGTTAATAAACAATTTAGGGATAACTTTAAAGTCCAAACTGAAGCATGCAAGAGAGCAAGAGAAAGGATTTGGTTAATTATTATTTTGGCTTGAATATGAAATTGAGTAAATTAAAACAAGTTGAGTAATGCTGCAACAAATGATTGATTTTTATTTTTTATTTTATTTTATTTTTCTATATATATATTTTTGGTGTGATTTCAACAAATAACAAGATTTTTAGTCAATAATAAAGTCTTTCTTCTTGGAATTTCCATGTTTTTTCAAACAAGTTTTAAAGTTTGACTTGCCAATGGATGGAACCACATGCACCATACACATAACTTTCTTTTTTTTTTGGCAAAGGCAAACAACACAAACAAAAACAAAGCAAATAAGACCACTAAGAAACATGACCAATGACATCTGCCGAAGCACCCAACAAATCCAGCCGAGCCAGATCAAAAATCTGAGACGGATAAGGATGCAAAACACGATCCATCGCCACATCAGACCGCGATAACACGGCCAAAGCATGAGCCACCCGATTAGCCGAACGGCGAACAAAAGTTAAAGACGCAGCAGAAAAGGACCGAAGCGCCATTTGAATACTAAAACAAAGGGATGCAATCTCAATGGGGCAAACAGAAGCATCCTCCACGGTTGTAACAACAACCTTAACATCCGATTCGAAACTTAAACAACGGAACCCAAAGATAGAAGCCCAAAACAAAGCACGAAAACAAGCAAGCGCCTCAGCCATCATCGCCGATGAAGCAAAAAACGGGCGAAATACCACTGCTTCGAGGATAGAGCCCTGAAAATCACGAAACACTGCACCCTCACTCCCACGAAGCAGCTTCAGAGAGAAACAATCATCAAAATTGCATTAATCACTCCCCGATTAGGCGGAAACCAAGAAACAAAAGAAGGAGATGGACCAGCAACAGATAATTTATGGGATTGGGACTTCGCCTTTTGAAACTCCCAAAAACTAGCAAGAGCATGGTCCACCACCTTCTCTGGCTGCCACAAAACACCCTCAAAAACCAAATGATTTTTAGCTTTCCAACTATATCATGCACAAAAGGAAATCAAGCCAAGAGCAACCGGAGGATCCGATGCCAAACCCGCCCAATGTAGCAAAAACAGCCAACCATTTGCAAAGGACCGGAAGGAAAAAGAAGAAAAATCAAAATGAAGCAGAGATAACTTCCAAACCTGCAAAAAATGAGAACAAAAAAAAAAAAGAAAGTGCACAATAGATTCCTCCTCCAAACCACAGCGAGGGGACAAAGGAGAAGCAACACAACCCCGCATCAACAATGCTAGACCAGTAGGAAGAGCGTGATGACAACACCACCAAAGAAAATGCTGCACCTTAGAAGGAGAAAGGCAGCGCCAAACCGAATTCCAGCAAAAAGGTCATCGAACAACTGGTGAAGAATCAGACAAAGACATAGCAAGAGAATATGCCGACTGAATGGAGAAAATACCCGCATGCTCAGGCGCCCAGATTTAAGAGTCCGGTTTATCCCAACGACTAATATGCAACCGTAAAATTTCCTGAACCACCGAAGGGGAAAAAAGATGACGCAAAACACTCTCATTCCATGTCTGGGATTGTGGATGAATCAAATCCGTTACAAAGTGATAAGACACATCAAACTGCAGATGTGGGAGCTTGAAAGGAAGAGCAGGAACCCAATGTAATACCCTTCGATTCTAGAGCCACGGGTGATCAAGTCCGAGTACAGATCCGAGGGATACCAAACAATTAATATGTAAACAAGCAGGAATAAAAATTTAATTAAGAATAAAATAATAATGCGCTGAAAGAAATCTAAAATAAAAATCCTCAAACTTTAAATAATAAATTAATATCATTTAAATCCTTCCAATTCGTACAACTCGGAAACCATCTAGTGGACTCCTAACAACTCCAAATGGATAGTAAATACAAAACCAAAGTCCAAAACTAAATAAGGAAAGAAATCCTATGTAGTCGGAAGAGTAAGTGTCTGTATCTGCATCAACACGATCAAGCTCTAGGCCTGGTACTGGCGAACACCTAAAAAATAGGAGTGTGTCAGGCTCACATGCAAGTTCCAATCTACTACAATCCGTACATAAACCCGATACGCAGAAACATCCTATATAGCTCGGTAATATCTAAAGATAGTCCATATATATATACACACTATAGGGTACTCACTAACTTATAGTCATCACACCTGAGTAGAAGGTAACACGTAAAACGCCGTAGCATCGTCATGCATACCCAGACCTACCAGGGAACGTCATTAGGTCCAGTTATCCCTCCATGCGATATACGCACCCTACCAGTGATCAGGAGACTCAAGCTCGTACCACGGTACCATAAGTATATATATAAATTCCTTCCTAATACTGAAAATAAAGCAAACATCTGTTATGTCGTTCAACCGTCTTAGTTGACAGGACATGCATCCATGTAGGATTTAACTGTTTTAGTTAATCCATTCCTTGTGTATGAATGGGTAGGGATTAGCGTTTTGATATAATCCGTCCCTCCGTATGCCACCATCCCATACCAGTGCATATCATATAAATGATGCAATATTTTAAGTAGTTCATCAAATCAAATCCACGTAGTCCAAATAGTTGATATACAAAATTTAAACAGTTCATCAACTAGCAATCCAAAATCCATCCACATAACTAACGAGGCAAAGTTTAATAGTTCATCAAGTTAAAATCCAGCATCCATCCATATAATTGACATAAAATATATATAATTATTTCTTCAATTAATTCCAAGCCAACATCCAATTAAATTAACAGAACCTAAATATTAGTTCAGTAATTTAAGTCCAAACTATAACCCAAGTAATTGTAGTATAGTGCTTAATATCACAGCAATTACAATCCAAGCTTAAATTCATATATCGCAGAACAGAATTTATATTTCATCAATTAGCATCCAAAGTATGCATAGATCAAACATGATATATAAATGATCCTAGCATGCTACCATAATAAAATTTATAAAGATATATATACTCCATTAAATTGCTGAAATTAAACTGGGCAATTAAACCTATTCCTTCTGTTAACAGCCTGCACCGTTGTACTTCCCTATAGTTAAATCCATAAATACAAAGACATTAATTTATCAAGTGTGGCTCTAACTTAGCATAATATCATGTCTAAAGTCCATGCTACAATCCGTTAAATTTTTAAAACAAGATTTAGCAATTTAGTCCGTCCTATCCGTTAGCAACGTACAAAGTTGCTTATTCTTACCCTGTTTATTCCAATTGCCTTATGGGCCAAATTATACAACTAGAGGGATTAAAAACCATTGTAATTACTTTTAGAATTCTCATTCCAGTCCCTGAAACCATTTAAAATCCCAAACAGTGTCCAAACCACGTCTAAACTAAACCCAACCATGGGAGCCTACTCTAAAATCAAAGAGCAGGCTCTTTGCCACTTAGAGCAGGCTCCCTAACCCCTTGGAGCCGGCTCTTTGAAGGGGGAGATGGCTCCCACATTCTGGAGCCTTTTCTCTCCTACTTTGAGCCTTCTCCTCTGCTCCAACTCATCTCTGTTTCGTCCAGTTGCATTCTGTGCTTCCGACGAAGCTCACTGTCCTATCCCAAACCTTTGTAGCATTCCTAGGATTCTATTTAAATTCTTACAGTCTTAGAACCCCTCATACCTCAGTGATAATTGTGATACCCCTCGGATCCGAGACACGGGTTGATCAGGCCCAGGCCCAAACCCGAGGGAATATCAAACAATTAATATTTTATAACGAACACGGAATACAAAATGAATTAAGAAATGAAAGTTTAAAGCTAAAAAGAGAACTAAAAGATAATCCTTAAATAATTAAATACTTAAATCTGATAAACCAAATATCCATAATTTGAACAACTCGGGAATCCATCTCTAGTGGACCCCTAATAAAAATCTAACACTGAATGAAAGTAAAATGAAAGATAAAATCCAAATCCAAGATCTGGAAAGAAACCCTACATCGTCGGTAGAATGGAAGATCGTCTCTGCTCAGCACGAACAAGCTCAAGCCTGGAACTGACGTACACCTGAAAAATAGGAGTGGGTCAGGCCCACGAACAAGTTCTAACCTACTACAATCCAAGCAGAGACTCGATACACATGTACATACTAAATAGTTCAACAATAATTAATAATCCGTACATAAATATATCCACACTACTGGACTCTCGCTAGGCCATGAAGGGGGTCTCAACCTGGATAGAAGGCATCACACAATACGCACCTGAGTGGGCATGGGTACCTAAACCTAAACAGGGTATACCTCAACCTTCACAGTCAGCTACACATCCAACTGCATATACGCACCCTAACCGTCGACACTGAGACTCAAGCTCATGACACGGTAACATAAACAATATATCTAAACTCCGTTTCTATCCATCCACAAGAAATCCAGTAAGTCACTCGATGTATTCAACCGTACCGACTTATATATATAAGGAGGATTGTATTTTATAACCCGTGCCCTTACTCCAAAATAGGTAGGACTTAGCAATTTGAGCTAATCCAAACCTAGTATGTCACCGTCCCATACAGGTACATACAATCCAATCCGTCCAATAGTTGATAAAGCATCGATAATAATAACAACAATATCAACAATTCCATACTAAACATAATAGAATGCATTAGCAACCATTCTTAAAAAATACCAATAATTGATTCACATTGAAAATATAAATATCAATGTCAACTACTCCTTACTATGCATATTGAAATAGATAATCAACATACTTATTTACATTCACAGTTGATAAAATAATGACCATATAAATGTCAATACCAACAGTTCCAAACTAAACATGTTAGAACAGATTAACAAACATGCTTAAGTAAGCCAATTCAAAATCCATAATTTGATCATACAGGGCTTTATTTGTAATTATGACCTATTCCCAGTTTCCATAGAATTAACAGAGCCTAAATAGATATTTTCCCACTCAAATCTATTATACTTATAGTTTCCTGTCCAACAACTTGACGCACTAACCGTTAAATTTAATCATCAACTAATTTTCAGTGAAATATAAATTTTTAGCATAATTTCTATTTCCATGAACATATAATTTGAGTGGACAAGCTCTCATAGAAAATTTCTAATATAATTAAGAAATTAGAAACTCCAAATCCACACAGTCTACAAGACATTCGTAATTAACTCCATGTAATCCTAATGATTAATGCTTTGTGTCCAATTCTATGTTAATCTGGACTTTGCACATTTATGTTTACCCTAGACCACTCCTAAACCATCCATTACAGTATTCATTCTCCACTAAAACATATTAAAACAATCACTAGGAAGCCTAATCACTGAAAAATTGGAAAAACAACCAACAGAACCAAAAACCCACGAATAAACAACCTGGAGCCGACTCCAGAATATTGGAGCCGCCTCCAATGGCCCTGGAGCCGACTCCTAGACCATTGGAGCCGCCTCCAGTCCAAGGAGAGCTGGCTCCAATCCAATAGGAGCCGGCTCTCTCCCTCCTCTTTTTCGTGTTCTCCTCTCCGGTCGCCGTTTACGCCTCCGATACTTCACAGTATAGGTTTTCAGAGAGTTTAACTTAATCCCAGAAGATTCCAACCCTTAATTCAGTCCTTATTATGCTACTAATATGGATTAAACCAAGAATTAAACAAGAAAGTTCAAAGTTTAAACAGTTTACAATTTTAAAGCAAATTCAGTTTCAGTGAAACTCTGAACATGAAACAGCTAACGTTTTTAGTTTTTTTAAACATGTAATTCATCCTGGAACTATTGAGTATGCAAAGAACACGAGTATAAGGGAGAGAGTAAGGTTAGAACTTGCCTTTGAGATCTTTGTCCAAAAATCTCTACGCCGTCTTCTACGATCTCCGGCGATTCCTCCTACAACTTCCTCTGTTCCTCGTTTTTAATTCCACAGACGTGTTTTGGTTTTATTATTTTTTTCCTAAGCAGACTTATCTTATATATTTATAGGCAACCAAAACCCTAAGTCCAATTACATCTAAAGTCTGAAACGCGGCCCATAAACACAACCTAGTTTATAAACCCTGTCGGCGCATTACATTAAACCTAAACAGAACTAAAACCCTAACCACACTTTTATACCTAGTCATAAATTAAAACATGTAATTACTAATTTAATTAAAGAAACAATAAAATTCCAAGTTAACGTAAAACAGAAAATAACATACAATTTACAGAAAATTAAAGCCAAATAAATAATTAAAACAATTAACTTAAATAATCACAATTAATGTAAATAAGTCAAATAATTAGTTAAACCAAAGAAAACAAATAAACCAACTAATTAATTCAAATAACGCAAATAAGTCAAGAAAAGCAAATAATTAAAAAGTCAATTAAAACATAATTCAAAACAATTAATGAACCAAAAACAATTAATGAACAGAAAACAATTAAACAAAGTACCGAGACTATCCTTTTGAAAATTAGGGGTATTACAATAATCAATTGACAGAAACTTAATTCTCAATAGAACAGTTTAGGCAACAATACAGTTTAAATTTTGAAAAATGCATAACAGATTACAAAAATAATCTAGCATGCATATAGTCCATTTTAAAAGTTTAATTAAGTTCCTGAAGTCTATATAGGATGCACAGAATACAAGTTTACAAGAAAGAGATAGACTGAAACTTAACTTAAGATTCCGGTTTGAAACCTTCATCGCCGTTGTTAAATTCTCCAACGAACTGTAAACTACCTGCAACTCTCCCACTGTTCTAGTTCTATTCCACCATCAACCTATTCCTTCCTCTGTGGTATACCTTCAGTCCATAGCTAAAAGCTCTCTGTGTTTGTCCCCTCAAACCTCTATGTTTCTCTCTTTTCTAGTTTCCCTCTGTTTACCTCTCCAGATTATCTTACAGGAATAGGGTTTCTCTAAACCCTTACAAACACAAACTGTCCTATATATATAGACTCTTGCAAAACCCTAATCCTAATCCTAGCCCACTTATCCGTCGGCTACCCTAATTACATAACTAAAACCCTAAACCTAAAACATACGCAACACAATAATAACTAATTACATCCATTACAATTAACTAAATAATTAATGAACGACAGTTAAAACAAATAACCAAAAGAAAAACAAATAAATAAATATAATTACCAAAATCATTCAAAACCCATAACAATTAAACTAAAACAATTTCTAATTAACAATTAATTAAATAAATACACATGAGTAATCAATTAAGAAAACAGAACAACTAAAGCACATAATTAAATCAATTAATCAACAAAAAGCAAAATTAAATTCTCAATTTTATCATTTTGAAAACTAGGGGTATTACACCCAATGATCATTCCAAATATGAATTGATTTCCCATTACCCACTAGCTAACGCAGGCCCTGACGCAAAAGAGGTTGAGAATACCAAATATTACGCCATCCCCAAAAAGGATTAGAACCCAAAGGAGTATCCAAAAACGAACTTGAAGGAAAATATTTAGCTTTAAGAAGAACAAAGGCCAAACCATGCAGGCGAACTTGGAAATTCCACGCATTTTTTTGCTAAAAGAGCCAAATTAAACTCCTCCAAATCCTGAAACCCAAGACCACCCCGTTGCTTCCTCCAACATAAAAAAAATCCTAAGGAACCCAATGAATGGAGCGAGATTTGCCTTTATTACACCACCAGAACGAACGAATAAATTGCATTAGCTCAAGACACATAGTACGAGGGAACTTGAAAGAAGACATAACATACGTAGGCAAAGCACTCAGCACCGACTTAATAAGCACCTCTTTCCCCCGAGTAGATAAAGTGCAAGCCTTCCACGAAGACAAACGGTTTTTCACCCGAGATAATAAGAACTGAAACACATCACACTTAGAGCGACCCACAAAAGCTGGCACACCTAGATACCTACTATTTAACCCATCCAACCGCAGCCCCAAAAAATTCCCAATAGAACGGCGAAAGGAAACTGAAGTATTGTTGGAGAAAAAAATTGAGGATTTAGTAAAATTGACTTATTGCCTCGATGCCCGCTCATAATCAACCAAAATTTGTTTCATGAGACGAACCTCCGAATCCACAGCCACACAAAAAATAATATAATCATCCGCAAAGAAAAGATAAGAGACTGATGGAGCATCCCGACAAATTTTTATACCGGACAACAGTTGGGCTCGTTGTGCACGAAAAAAGGCCAGAGACAGGGCTTCAGTACAAATAATAAACAAATACGGGGATAGCGGGTCACCCTGTCGCAGACCCTGAGATGGATGAAAAAAGCCCACAGACTGCCCATTAACTTTCAAAGAGCATGACACTGTAGAAATACAAGCCGAAATCAACTTAATCCAATGAAAATGCAACCCCAATCTATGTAACATTTGAAAAAGAAATGGCCATTCGACCCGATCATAGGCCTTGCTCATGTCAAGCTTAAGCGCCATAAAAGTTTTTCTCCCTTTCCGCTTGTTCTTAAGATAGTGCAATATCTCATGAGTAACGAGAATATTATTCGTAAATGTACTCTTGGACTCGCTGATAAGAGATCCAATGATCCCTTTCAAACGGTTAGTCATAACCTTAGCAATAATTCTATAAGAAACATTACACAAAGAGATAGGCCTATAATTAGAAACAAGCGTTGGAGACTGTATTTTAGGAATTAACACAATATTGGTATGATTAAAAGCTGATAACAAATTCCCAGTAGCAAAAAAATTAGAAATAGCACGTAAAAGATCAACTTTAAGTACCTCCCAATATTTCTGATAGAACAGGGGGTGTCATACCATAAGCACCCGAGGCCTTCATTGGTGCCATAGAAAATACCGCCTGTTTCACTTCGAGTTCTGAAGGTATTGCTATGCCAATATGAATAATGAAGGTGTATCAAATATGAATACTAAAGGTATGAATGAAAAATGAGTACGGCAGTTTTTATAATTACCTTAAATTTAGTAGATAGAGTTTTTGTCACATCAAGTCTATTGTATAGACTAGCAAAAACATTTTTTAATATCATTTTCCTTGAAAATATATTGTTGACAAAATTTTAGGAGTAAAAGCAAACACAGTAGTTTTGTCAATAAAGCATGTTTATTAATAAATTCGGCATAGTAAAAATAATAGTATATGATTTGATGATCATGACTTAGACAAGCTCTCTACAATCATCATTACATCAATAGAGAAGTCACTAATGAGAGTATTCATCTGGTTCAAGGCTTTTATGCCGTGTTCGCCGCAGGTTTCAGAAGCAATAGAAGCATCTTGAGTGTCTCTCCCCGCGTCTCCATATCTCCCCTGATCAAAATATGTCAGACCTTCTTCGGTTATGCTAGAATCAACTTCGTCATACATATCTCTACAGTCCTCCAGGTCTTGCTTGTAACCAGGGTCAGTTGCGGTACGAAGCAGTTGGCTAGCGTATAATGAAATGTCATGGCACTTTGCTGCTGTGATTTCCATGGCAATCCTCGCTAGGCTGGTTTTGTTACTGGCTATGATGCTTCGAGGGTCTGATGATAAAACTGAAATGCAAACATCGGATTCCACGGTGGTTTTGCAAACGGCTCTTATTAGAGACATGTCAGCTGAGACGAAGGATTGACTGAAAAGAAAAAGAGAAACCATCCGGAGAGAAATACAGCTCTCATGACTCACCATTTCTACTTCTCTTCTTTTTTACGAAGATCGAGAAGGGGAGATGAGTACATAATATTTTGACAATCATACATGTATTTATAGCCCTGCCTTTCCATATTAATTGTCATTTTTATATTAATTATATAATTTCTTAAAAAGTTATTATAATAAAAGATATGGTGTGGACTACCAAATTATTATTTTACTTTCCCATTATAATAGTTCAAAAGATACATGTCCCAATTTGCCCTTTCCTTTTAAAAGTTTTGTTTCTTTGAATAAGTCCAAAATTTAATGACTTTCAAGAGACATTTAATGGGGTCCACCCATTTTGAAATTTTAATTATTTTAATCTTTTAAGGATAAATTGGGAATGTAATAAAAAAAGTAATTTGATTTTTTTAATGTGACAACTATTATGGGACAGCCAAAAAAAAAAAAAAAAAAAAGATAATAAATTATTAATATAGGACGAAGGGAGTATAATAATAATATAGCTTTATCTTTCCATATTAATTGTTGGATTAGTCCATCCTTTTTGGAATGTAATAAATTAGCTCTTACATTTAAAAAATAAAAATAAAAAATAAAAAAAAAGGATAATGAACTATTAATATAGGACGGAGGGAGTATAATAATAATATAGCCTTACATTTCCATATTAATTGTTGGATTAGTCTTTCCTTTTTGGAATGTAATAAATTAGCTCTTACATTTAAAAAAATTAAAGTAAAATAAATGTTATCTTTTTGTAATTATCATTTTTACAAAAATCTCTCAACCGAGTAACAAGTATATTTAAACCTAAAAGAATAATTTAATAATTTTAAAACGTAACACACTATTAATTGTATGTGATATATTTTTTAAAGACACAAACATACAATTAATAGTGTGTTAAAATTATTAAATTATTCTTCTAAGTTTAAATATACTCAGACTTGAGAGATTTTTGAAAAACTGATAATTATGAAAATATAACATTTATTTTACTTTAGTTTTTTAAATGTAAGAGCTAATTTGTAACATTCCAAAAAGGAAAGAGTAATTCCAAAATATATATATATATATATATATATAATGAAACTCTTTCATGCGAAGAATAAATCTTCTTTGATGTGATGCATGCTTTGAGATGATCATCATTTAGCTTAATTTACACTTTTCTTTTCTTTTTTTATAAATAAAAAAATGGTTGTTGGTGTACCATTTACTGAAGCAACTATTTGTATGTATGTGTATATATTTTGTTTGCACAGAAAAGTTTTCACATTTGCAAGGTTTATATTGGTATGAATTAGGAGATATGGTTAAAGTTTTGTGCATAAGGGTGGCAAAATTTGACACGACCCGGCAACACGACTCGAACACTACACGAGTTAAACGGATTTGGGTTGACTTTAAACGGGTTCGTATCGTAAACAGGTCGCCACGATTAACTCATTTAGTTAATCGTGTCATGTTTGGATAAAGAGATTCAACTCGTGTAATCCATTTATATTCGTTTAACCATACGTGTCATAAGTAAATTTCTATTTAAGTTCCAAATTAAATAACTATCTAAACTTGTATTCTATAATTTATTCTTTTGCAGACTAGAGATTATTTAGTAATTTGGTTAGACTGAAATTTATATTTTTTTAATATTTAATGTTTGATCGAGTATTATTAATAATTTAAATAATAAAATATTTGATTTTATTTAACAGACCATTAAATGGGTTACACGTTTAATAAACAGATCGGGTTAGTGTTGAGGGTTCCTAACACGATTTTTAAACGGGTCGTGTTAAAGGTGAGCTGTTTGGTTACATCGACACGCCATGATTACTACCCTCGAACACGAATTGCCACCCCTATATGTGCACAAAAATTTATATATATATATATATATATATATATATATATAATGAATTTCTACTTAATTCAATATATATGATGAAATTTCACTAAATTGTTTGTATATATCTAAATTAATATTTACAGGTTTGAACCGAGATAGATTAGGAGATACAATTAAAGTTTAAGTGTACAAATTTTTTTTTCTATATAAATATATATATATATATATATATATATATATATTGATTTTTATTTTATTCATTTTTGGTAATATATACATCAAATGCAAAAATGCCGTCCAAGTTAAAATTCAGCTCGAAAATCTTGTTTTTTCTAAATTTCTTAAATGAAAGAACTATTGATTAAGGAAGGATAAATTGGTATTTTGAAATAAGTTTGAAGGATATTTTGAACTTAAACAATAGTTTTCAATGTGTATGTAATTATTTTGTTTAAATCAACCAAATTGAAAAATTAAATTTTAAAATAACGACGTTGGCAAGGATCCAGGAGGTAAGCCTTTGAGGTCTTACTTTCGAATCGCACTCTTAACTTGAATAATGCATGTGTTGTGGACCAATACATGTGCTTTAAGGGAAAAAAAAAAAAAACAGACTAATTTGTTATATAGGACTCCTAAATTTACTTAAGTGTAGTATTCTCGAAAAAAAAATAAGGAATAAAATAGAGTTTAGACAACTAAATCATTTCTATATGCAAATTACATTTATATGTTGGAGAAGTAAATCACTTTTCAAAGTAAAATATTCTTTTCATTTATTCTCGATTTAATCATTTTGGATCCTCACTTTTGTTCGGTAAGAAAATTAAAGTTAGGATTTCAATTTCAAGACATTCTTTAAAAAAAAAAGAAAAAAAGAAAAAGAAAAAGAAAAAAGAAAGACATTCAAGGTTAACTTATGGAATAACCATTGCATTCCCTATTCTCAACTAAATTTTTATAAAAAAGAAAAATCAAGTCCAAAAGTTATTGACATCGTCACCACCACCACTGTCATTATCGCCGCTGTCGTCG
The DNA here is from genome assembly GCF_030987335.1 of Cornus florida. Classification (NCBI taxonomy): domain Eukaryota; kingdom Viridiplantae; phylum Streptophyta; class Magnoliopsida; order Cornales; family Cornaceae; genus Cornus; species Cornus florida. The sequence goes on from NW_026775572.1 coordinate 32,135,801, forward strand.
CCTTCCACCATCATTTCTTTCTCATTCTCGTTCCATTTCCACCTGGAGTCCTGCATACCAAACTTAGCCTTAAGTAAAATAATGACATCATACTCGTGTAAGCTTATAACTCCACTAAATACTCCTCTTTTTATTTATTTATTTTTTACTTGTAATAGATGCAAGGTCAAAAACAAACATACCATTTACGTTATTTTACAAACATACAATCTAGTGTTTAGGTTAGAATTAGCATGGTACATTTTAAAGAGATTTTGAATCATTACTTTGATATATGAAATAAGTGATTATAGTGAGTGTTAGTAGATATCATATGGATGTGATCACATCTCACATTTTAATTTTACCAAAGTTTGCTCTTATTTAATATGGAAACATTTAAAGTTTCTAAGCCAACAAAATAAATGCTTTTCATTTCTTGACATATTTTGCCCCCACTAATTCTTTAGTTGAGATATGAACTTAAGAAAATTCATTTCTCAAAGCTAGGCAAATTTAGTTGGCTACTTTTATTCAGACTAATATGTTAATTATCACGAAGTCAGTCCACCGATCTCAAAGGACCAGTCGGCTACTTCTGTCTAGAGCTCATTCATATGGACTATCTTAGCAGGACCTTTATTAATCAGTTGACTCTTTTTATTTGAATTTCAAAATATAACGGCTAGTTCACCAATTCCAATGTGTACAAAATGTTTCTAATGGTTGGGGACTGTAGAACTCTAATGAATATTTGTAAGAGAGATCTACCATTGTGCATATACTTGTGTGTGGCTCGAATTTTATGTGAAGTCTTGGTTCAACCCAAAATGATAACCAAACTATCCTTGTAAAAAAAGGACATACCGATAAGTGATTGTTGAAAGTTAGGGATGACTCATCCTTCATGTTGGTTCTCGGCACTTTTGTTACGAGAACTTTTTACAAGTACGAAAATGAAACATACGTGGAAATGAGATAAAAAATAAAAATAAAAATAAATAAACGGACACTTATTTTATTATTGACATATTTCAAACAAACTAAAAAGAGATTCGTGCAAGGTGTTGTGGGTTAAAACTATTCTAAACTGAAACTAAGTAAATGACAAAGGAAAATAACCCTTGTACCAGTCCTCTCCATGTGTTTGATTTGGTCAAAATTACTCTCTAAGTGCTTTCGATTGCTCCACAACCAGTTGGGACTTGGGTGGCCTAACCCAGACAACCCAATGTAACGACCCAAATCCACTAGATTCGATTCACTAGCTGAGTCCGTACCCGAACCCGAGGACATGCAAGGGTACTACTCGTCATTTCCCATTAAATTAATACTTTAAGGACCAACAAGGACAAAATGGTTATTTGACACAATTATGATGGTTTAAGAGCCAAAAAAGGTAAAACAGTCATTTACTACGGTCATCTAATGATTAGGATGAAGTCTGGGAGTAATATGGTCATTCCCGTGCTTAAAATATAATTAATGTATTTTATTGGGTCACATAGTATATAATAACAACATTAAATGGGTGATTAAGAGTGTGAGAACCTCACGCATGGATACATAGTTTCTTTTACTGTCTAACCAAATCTCACCCAACCACCCAAAATACATGTTAACATATAAATTGGCATGCTTTTGAACAAGTAGATCAAGTTATTTTTCTCTCATCATATTAAACAATATTTCATGCTCAAAACATCTTAATCATAAAGGCTAAACATGCTACAACAACCATGTAACATGTAATTAATCTTTCATGTAGAAAATAGCTACAAGACTCACTAAAATCCAAAGATTTGTAGTTTAAACTCCCCTACCTCAAGTAAGACCAAACCCTAGCTTCCACCAAATGTTGAAAGTTCACCAAATCGAAATCTATTAATACCAATGAAGAGAGGAAGACAAAGAGAACAAACTTTCCTCTTGGAGACAACTCAAAATCCACCCTTCAAGCAAGACCCGAAATCCCAAAGTGGTCAAATGGTGATGATTTTGGTATCAATGGAAAGCTCTTGAGATGAAGGTTCAATTTCTCTTCTAACACTTTGTCAAAATCACACTAGAAATGGCTCAAAATCAAGTTTGAAACAAGCAACAATGGTGTATAATGAAAGGAAGGAGAAGAAGAAGAAAGAGATAGTGGGGCTACTGGGTGGGGAAGAGAGGAATGTAGATTTTTCTGATCTTGGTCCCCTATACCACATGTGTTGTCAAATAGTGGGGCCTACCTTGGACCACCAAAAAGCCTTAAATGCCCTCTTTTGTTCAAACAACCACAACCATATCACACTAATGTAATCTTCCACTTACACCCACATATAACATCAAATAACATGTAAAAAATGCAATTGAGCCCGAAAAATATACTCGAGTACGAGAAATCCGGCCATGGGGCACACACAAGACCTTTTGGGCCAAAACCCAAAAAATGCCAAAATGGACCCAAATACATATCTAAGAGTTCTAAACTCAAAGAAATGTCCCTAATGACTACCAGGACCCACGTGGCACGAGAACCGATGCCCAACATGAAAAAAGATGCATCGAGAAAATCAAAATCAAAATTTTAAAAATACTGGAAAAATCTGAAAAAATCTGATACGTCACAATCTACCCTCCTTAAAAGGATTTCATTCTCAAAATCTGCCCTCCTTAAAGAGGAAAAAATCCAAACAATCACTCCCTCAAAGGACATATCACAAAGCCCCCAAAGACAACGCCTCATAACAATCGTTGCCCCGTATACCGAAAAAAAAAAAAAAAAAACAAGGAATGGTCTCAACCCACCGTCATTATCAACACAATGCTCACCACCCCACACAGGTACTCTACACATGATAATCTCACCACAAAACTGACGAACTCCATATCGGGATTGGATTCGAAATCCAACATACTCTTCCCAACCGTACAAAATACACCGAAAACTCACAAGGATAGTGGTCACAAGACCACTTAACAAGTCAATACCAAATCTCATCTCATCCTTCAAAAGATACGTATGATCTAAGACAATGAATCTCAACTACCACATAATACATTCCAAACCCGAGACAACAAATCTTCCACAACACGACCCTCACCATCTACCACACAAATATATAATCACATAATCGCCCAAGCGACAACCAACCGCACGATCAAATAATCCATTACAAGGTTCATTCCCCAAAGTGGCTGAGGAATAGTAAAACCCTCTAACGACCGTACCAAAGAAGAATCATTTAGCTCGCCAAATGTACCATCAGGTACTCAATACACAATCCCTCAAACACAAATCAAGGATCAATAGGTTAAACCACTGAAGCTCATTGGACATGTAGTCCCATGCAAAACACACCATCATCAATGACGAGTCACCTAAACTCATGAAAGCACTACCATTAGCACTGGAACTCGTTCCCCATTAGAATCCTTTTCGATCAGATATACGCAACTTACAACATTACTTTTTCTGTCACGAAACATATGAAACAATTATTAACCTTGGATCCGTCACTGTATTAACGAGGGACTGATTAGGAAAAATGGTTTGTCAGGCCATTCTCATCATCAATCCAACCCCAAACACCAATGTCGTTCCGAAACCTCATATACAGTCTCACACAACCCACAAGTGATAAGCATAAGATAACCTTAAACAACCAATAACAAACAAAGAACTTCATGACATTATCTGATTCAACTCCTATCTCATCAAACATTTCAGTAAAAATTCCTCTTACCCAAAACCTCAAAATCAGAATCAATCATCACAATTACTCATCAAAAGAATCCCACATTCTCTGATCACATAGTCTTTAGACGGTACCGACACTTGTCCTCAAGACACTGTCAAACTAAACCTTTATGAGAACATCCAGGTACATGGCTCACATCATATCACCTAGTCGTCCTCGAATATACGATTCACGTCATATCCCCTAGCCATCACCACTGACACCAAGACCCTAAGAACACAACACTACTGATCAATAACTCATGCCTCACACCCTATCGATCATAACTGTTATCGAAACAAACATCATCAAAACCGAGGACTTTACCCCCTTCCGCAGAAGTAAGTCGACCAATCCTAAACAAACCCTTTCCAAGGACTCCCAACAATGAGTGGGCTCGGTACAAGTCCACCAATCCGTCGACACGCACATCTCCTATGCGAAGAAACAGAACTCACAACAACAATGTCCTTGCTAGGACTAAATTGAACAGAAAGGAAAACTGACTATACTCTCCTAAGAGACAACCAACCTAGACCTAAGCGTTCCTCACACCCCTTCATGTACTAATTGTCAATCATCTAACCATGAATATCCCCTCTTGCGCAAAATAAAGTTGAACTCCTTACACCCAAGAAAAATGGACCACTCAAGATGACACGTACAATGCTCTTACCTACGTGAAACCCCGACTCATTATTAGGAGATCTCGCCCGAATCAACAATCTCATACACCCAATGCATACAAAAAATCCTACGAGGAATCTAACACAGAAACCCCGCACATGGAATACCATAATACCCACGCGGAATGAAAGGGAACTAATATACACATGCATCCTAAGTGCTAAAATGTAACCTACCATAAGGCTCCTACGTGAGAATATTAATCCGCACAATACACTAACATGAAAGAATAACCAATGCCTCTAGGATACCGCGTCCTACTCTATTTAGAGGAAGTCCTCCCCCAAGTAGCAAACCTCAATCTAGTGAGAATAACGATGTTTGCTTACCCATCTCAACTCAGGTTTCTAAGGTGACATACTTATACTCGTAACGCAAATAGCACCTACGACATCTATCAGGGTAACCTGGCTTATCAAAATATCAATATGCCTTCAAAGCAACACAATCCTAACAAACCTCGAAAGGAAAAACCGATCCACAATCGTTTCGTTATATGCTAAACCATTTCACAAGGTCCACCATGTATCCACTTGCACTGGTATAACTCAACCATTCGACGCTAAGGAAAGACATCTAAATTACTGACCACCATCTGCAACGACACTGCTGAAGTAATGTATAATCAACATGCACTTACTACTATGGACATCTCAAGCCCTACCGTAATCCTACCTGATAGTCCACATGCACACCCCATACTCATCCAATACATAGAAAGGATCCAAACATGACAAAATACAACTCAACTTAAATCATAAAGCAACAAACACTTGAAATAAGTCAACACATGAACTCAAGTCCGGAACAGTAATGTACCTTTCACAACTAGCAATTCAGGTCCCCTGCCTCACCAGCTACCACCTCTCGGAGGACAATCCTTCTTCACGTGACCCGACTGGCCACAACCAAAATGGAAAATTTTGAATACACTCATTCTTGAAATGCCTTGGTTGCTTACACTGATAACACACCTTCTCAGTCCTAAAAAACCCTAATGGTAAGGAGGTAGTGGTTACAGAATGTGCCATCGGCTGTCCCTGCGAGGAGGAAGAGTCACCCTTGTGCTTCTTCCTTCCTTAGCTCTTAGAAGAAATGTCCAGACTCAAGTCTTGCACTCAAGAACCCCAAATACCTCGTCTTTCTTGCTTGTATTTGGCCTCAGCCTCAACCATGAATTTTCTTATCACTACCTTTGAATACCTCTTTAATCCCAAAAGCGTCACATCTGGCCTAATGGAATCATTTAGGCCATACATGAATTGCCAAGTTTTTTCCTCTTCATTCATCAACACTTCCATGGCAAAATATAAAAGAGAAATGAACTTACGTTCATGCTCCGTCACTGTCAAATCACCTTACTTAAGATTATCGAATTGCATCCTCAACTCCCGTTTTTTCGTTGCCGGAAAATACTTACTAAATAAGATATCTTTAAAACATCCCAACTCATGCTATCAACATCGTGAATACTGGTTATGGTATATTGCCGCATCATTAACGAACTTATATATGGCTAAGGTGATCTTTAACCGGTGGTTGGGTACAACTACTGCCAAAAAATGCTTCTCAACCTACTTTAGCCATTCCTCCGCAATCAATGGGTCTGGATTTCCTTCAAATATTACTTTTATGAATTTGTTAAACTGAAGAAGGTACCGAAGCTTTCGTTTAGCCTTCGTCTCCTGTGGCTAAATAACTGGTTGTGGTACCACATGTGGAACGACAGTATGTGCCAAATCCTGAAAAACTGAGGTCATATTCTTCTTCAACAAAGCCTCATCCGTCGACATTTGTGGATTAACATCCACACCTTTACCTTGACCCTGTCCCAGAGCAACCCTGTCCTATGGGGATTACCCTTCATCTACTATCTCATCGACTCTACTTGGATCCATCTGTTATCACCATCCTCAATTACAATGCTATAAAAGTAACAAGATGATAAAAAATGACAACACATAATATAGCTCAATCCACAAGCTTGGACACCCACACTACCTGTTCGATATGAACCAAATCACATACAGACTTAGGGATGGTCCCCCTACCCCCAACCCCCAACCCCTCCTCCCACACACACACACATACCAAACAACATTGCAACAAGTACCTTACCACAACCATAACTATCACATGTTCATCCATATATAGATAACAATGATAACACATATCTTGACACATTACTGTGTCCCATCACATTAAATTAAACATCATGCCCCCTTAAATCATCGTTCTTTCAAATAGAACATGCTTACATAAACTATGCTTGACTAATTGTCATATTATCACGAATACATGCTTTCATCAACAATAAACAACTTAGCAAATAAGCACGTAGTACATTAAACATGCTTTGGTAATTTAATCACTTCGTTAATCACTTAACCAATTCGCACGTAAGCACATAGCAATTAGACATACTTTCAAATTTGATAAACAATATGCTCAACAAGCAATAAACACGTAAGCATGCTATGCCGTCAAGTCAAACTTTGACCCCATCTTGGTCAACCCTACCCGTCGTCCTTAAGTTTTCAGACCTAAAGCTCTGATACCATTATCTAACGACCCAAATCCACTAGATCCGAATCGTTAACCGGGTCCTAGTACCCCAAGGACACGCAAAGGTTGTTACAGAATAGGTCACATAGTATATAGTAGCAACATTAAATGGGTGATTACGGGAAAAAGGGGGAAAATAAAACACAAATGGAAAGTAGCAGGAACCGGTCGACGTGTGAATACTACACGTCGACTGGTTTGGGACATTCGGTCGACATGTGAGTACTTCACATTGATCGATAAGGACCATCCACAATGAATTAACTACCCAAAAACATAAGATACCAGTCGACGTGTGAGAAACCCCTCATGCATGGATACTTAATTTCTTTTACTGTCCAACCAAATCTCACCCAACCACCTCAAAATAAAACCATTAAACACAAATTTTTTTTTTTTTTTGATAAGTAATAATAAAATAAAAAAACGTTCAAAAGGGGAACGCGTCCCTTATACAAAATGGAATCGGGGCTAAGGCCCCAAAGAATCCAAGAAAATAATTAAATCATCAGAAAATGAACAAGAACTCCTATTCATGTAATTGAAAAGAGAACGAAGAATGTAAAGTTTCAGTGTTGCCGACGACTCATTCCTTTTGAACATTCTACTATTTCTCTCCTTCCAGATGCACCACTATACGCAATTTGGGACAATTCTACAGAAATCCCATACATCCCTTTTGACACGACATCCTCTCCAGACATGAATCAAATCCTTAGTAAATCGTGGCATTACCCAACGCATGCCGAACAGCCCAAGAATAAGATTCCAACAGTCGTGTGCCATAGATCAATGCATAAGGAAGTGATCAACTGACTCCCCATCTTTCTTGCATAGGCAACACCAGTTAACAAAACAATTGCCTATTTTCCTTAAGTTATCAATCGTCAGAATCTTACCCCAAACAGCAGTCCAGACAGAGAAAGCCACCCTAGTTGGAGCCATGGATTGCCATATGGTCTTCCACGGGAAGTCACGGTTATCAAAATTAGACAGACATAAGAACAAAGATCTTACTTCAAAATGACAGTGGGAAGAAGGAACCCATGTCAAATCATCATGACCTTTGGCAACCCCCTCTTACCGATACAAATTATCCAGAAAAACACATACCTCGTCCAACTCTCAATCCTGAAAAGAATGCAAAAAGTGCACATCCTACGTAATCCCACTACTATCAAGCCGATAATAGTCAGCTACGTAGGCGTGTTTATCAACTGCAATACTGAATAATCTAGGAAAAATACGAGATAATGGTTAATCACCACACCAAAGATCTTCCCAAAAACGAAAGCGACTTCCATCACGAACTTTGAATCTGATATAAGCAGAAAAGGCATCCCATCCCTTCCGAATGGACTTCCACATCCCAACTCCCCCCACAAGAAAAACCAGACGTGTAGACCAACCGCCAACCTCTTCCCCAAACCGACAAGGGACTAACCTGCGCCAAGGACGATATTTTTCCTTCCTATATCTCCATAACCATTTACCTAGGAGAGCATGATTAAAAGGAACTAATCGTCAAATGCCAAGACCACCCAACTTCATAGGCTTGCAAACTTACTCCCATCTGACAAGGTGATATTTGAACTCGTCACCCCTTCCTCCCCATAGGAAGTCCCTTTGAATTTTTTCAATCCTATTGGCAATGGAACAAGGGATTTGGAACATAGATAGAAAATAAGTGGGGAGGCATGATAATGTACTCTTAATAAGAGTAACTTTACCCCCTTTAGACAAGTATTGCTTATTCTATCCTACCAATCTCTTCGCATACCTGTCAATCACTGAATTCCAACTCCCCACTATCCTTGAGGAGACCTCTAGGGGCAAACCCAAATAAGGAATAGGAAAAGAACTCACCCTGCATTCAAGAACAACAACTAAAGAAGAAATATCCAGAATATTCCCTACCGAGACAAACACTGTAACGACCCGAACCCGATGGTTCGAACCGTTAACCGGGTCCTTACCCGAACCCGAGGTCATCTAAGTTAATACGTCATATCTAGAGTTAATACATCATTTTTAAGTCATGGTTATGCTTCACAAGGCTCTAAACAACTTCCCAAGGCTTAAGATGGACTAGATCGGAGAAAGGAGCAAAAACAAACCAAGCCACAACAGTTCGGTCTACCGAAGTAGGGCTTCGGTCGGCCGAAGTGGACACCCTATACTGGTCGACTGAAGTAGCCATTTCGGTCGACTGGTTGTGGCTTCAACAGTGAATGAGGCTACTAAAAGAATCAGTCGACCGAAGCAGCTATTTCAAGCAACCAAAATGACCCTGCGAAGTGAATTTTTGCTACTGAAGTCACAAGTATGAAAATGAATGATGGTCCATGAAAAAGTGTTAGTAACTGATCTAAACTTGTTTTGACACATTATGAAATAACATATTACATCCCATTCCTTACAATTACAAATTTAACACAACATTTACATTGTTCCAAGACCATCTACATGAGTCATGCCTTAATTACATTAAATTTTACGGCCCTTGAAAAAAATCACTAAAGGTTACGAATAAAATGAACTTTCAGGCCCCTTCAAATATGTGATGATTCATCGTTCACCACCCCCTTTCCGTGACCTGAAAAATGTAGAGGGGTGAGCACAAGGCCCAGTAAAGAATGCCTAAGTGGCATCTCCTCAAGTAAGATAAATAATTACATTCTTTACAAACAATGAATAGAAACAAGAGCATGTGATCATGTAAATGATTCACATATTACACTTCCAATTTCCATAACCATATATCATTTATATTCATATGCAATGAATTTTATAAAAATGATATATGCACCCATCTACCACACCTACGCCCTTGCTTACCCCTCATCCACCTCCACATATCCCTCATACCCAAGAACAACATTATGCAATGCATATAGAAATGTCTCAAATTCAAATACTCAATAACCATCATGCTTTCATAATACAATTTTACGTTTCTAAGGCCTCAATTGGATAATTTAATAATTTTTAGCATACTTCAACATTCAAGTGTTCTCTAGTACATATATATAACCAAGAATATCACAACCACCACATGAGGGAAAATAAATAAACCATCACATAGCAACTCAATATCATGTCATTTGCAATTTAAACACAAGATAAGCATCTAATCACTTAAAACACCTCAATTCAATAACTCATATACATATCAAAACCCTAAAATTTAATCATGCATTTTAACTTTAAATTGACATGTTAAAGAGGGGGAAAAACATCCAATTAATTACCACAACTAAGGAATTTACTAATTAGACAACTCTACCTCAATTTGAAGCAAAAGCACCAATTCCAAGCCCAATTTTCGAAATCCCTAAGTTGGCTAAAAGTGTGATTTGCTCCAATCACTGCATAGATCTCAACAAGCTCATCAATTTGCCGCAAACGGCTCTATCAAATTCCTTATGGTTGGAGAACAATCAAAGATGGAAGTTTTAGAAGAAAATAAAAAGAAAAAGCAAAGAAAAGAGGTGGAGAGAGATATAGCTGGGGAGAGAGAAAAATGAGAGGCCAAAGTGGCCTCTTGGCCACTAATACAAAGGTTAGTGGTGGTGGGTCCCACCATTAAGGAAAAAAAATCCCATATTACCTTATTTTCTACCACACACATGTATAATATATATACACTAACCATGCCACATCCACATAAAGTGTATTAAATAAAAAACGAATAAGATGCGAACGGACCTAAACAAAGTCCCCGTACGCAACAATTCCGATAGAGATCCCACTTGTGACCGTCCGGCCCGAAAAACGGAAAAAAAATGTCGAAATGGCAACCATTGCATTTTCAGGAGTCCTGAACTCAAGGAAATGTTCCACTCAACTCCCGGACACATTCGGTACACCCCATGGTGTCTAGCACGTAAAACAAGAAAAGACAAAAATACCCTCGCAAAATCAGAAAATTCCAAAAATAAAAAATAGAAAAAGTCGGCAACATTACAATCTCCCCAACTTTAAAAGATTTCGTCCTAGAAATCAACCCACCTTACAAGAAAAAGGCGCAATGATACAAAAATGGAGTACATCTCCGAGTACCCCACACAACACACTATACCTTAAAATCCCAACACGAAAAAATCCCATGTCCTGTGTCAATCGCAACCCTATGCTCGTAACCCAATGCAGTCTCAACCGAACAGTGACCACAGCCACACGAGACATCCCACCAGAAAGCGGTTGGATCCCATACACGGTAGGTCCAACCAGTAATGCCTTACACAATCCACGCCACACGTCCTAAGGCCTACAAAACAATGGTCACAAAATCGCTAAACGAACCAACATATGAGCTTAACTCGCTATCCCAAAGATACCCTTTATAACTATTTTCGACAACTACTGTCTCAATAGCTACATCATAGGTGGTCACTCACAATCGTTACCGAGAAAGTCATCTAACCTGTCAAATGTACCATCAGGTACCCAGGAAAACAACCCATCAATATAGTTCAAGGATCAACTGATCCAACAACTGAAACTCATTGGACACGTAGTCCCATACCAAGTACACCACCATCCATAACAAGTCACCTGAATACGTACAAAGAATACCATCAATCCTAAGCGAGACTCACTCTAAAATGGGATCGCACATCCAAACATACTCAACGCAAAACATCATTTTTCGACTATCACTAAGCATACTAAAATCAATGATCGTTGACTTCTGACCCGACATTGTGCTAAGGAAAAACTGACTTAGAGAAATGGTTGGCCAGGCCATTCCCATTGTCGATCCGACCTCAACACCAACATCGTTCTTGTCTTCAGGTTTAATCTTCAAGCATACATATGTACCAACCTCTACATCTACTCTAGACATATGGTCCATAACATACTGTCTAACTATCCTTAATGCATAAGTCGTATCATGACTACTAAATGCCACTGTTAACTCCAAGACCCTAAGAAAACGTACACACCGGTAAACAAGTCATGCCTCACGTCGCATCAGTCACGACTTCTCGGAATGAATCCTTCAAAACTTAAGACTTCACCTCCTGCCGTGGAGGTAAGTCGAATGATCTAAATCAAACCCGTGGTCCGTAATAAAAGAGGGAACTTTATAAAGCCCTTCCGTCCACTAACACTCCTATGTGGAGATACGAAACTCACAGGCAACAATGTCCTTTTCCAGGACCAGAACAAAAAGGAGGAAAAACAAGTCCCTCTCCAACAACAGAACTGAACACGTACCTATCGTTACCTCGCTTATTAAATTGTAAGAATGAGGAACTAAACAGAGACAAAACAGCCCGATTTGTAACTCGTACACCTAACATTCATTCGTAATAGAAAACAATGCCCTTTCTAGAAATGCCAGAGCTAGATAACGAGTCCTAGGATACCACATCCTATCCTGCCCAAGGAAGAACCTAACGAACGGAAATCTAAACCTTCCATTCATAGAAACAACTACGTAACATGGCTAAAACAACCTTTAAAGTAACATGGCTTTTGTCACCAATCTGTTAATGAAACCAACACATAAAAGCTCAACTACTCATAAAATTTACATCATTCTCCAATAAAATTGTCTGTGAACACATACATAGTCATTCAAATATGTCATTGCTTTAATACATAGTGGTCACAACTAGTACAACATTACAATATAGAACCCATACAAAACATTTCGATCTACATCCTACCCAAGGGCTCACATACTAACCATCATCTGTATCACCCCAATCCGAAACCACACTATGGGACATGTCCACCATCCTGGCACAGATGAACCCGACACTGCACAAAGTGCACAGGCATCTGCCCAAACTCATAAGTAGCCCCCGTTACCAAAACAACAGTGTGCAGGCATCTCCTGTCACACCTAATCTCACAGGTATCCCCCGTTACAGAACTCATAAGCATCCCTTGTTACACAATCATAGGTAACCCCCCTTGCCCCATAACATAACTCACAGGTATCCCCCGTTACAACACAACATGACTCACAAGTAGCCCTCGTTACAATGCGACACGACGCACTGGCAATAACATGACAAAACGCACATGTGACAATATGACATAACTCCCGGATAACTATGTAACACGACTCACAGACAACTATGCAACATGACTCACAGACAACCATGCAATATAACTCACAGACAACTATGCAACATAACTCACAGGTGTCCCCCGTTACCACACAACACGACTCACAGGTACCCCCCGTTACAACCAACACGACTCACAGGTATCCCCCATTACAACACGACACGACTCACAGGTATCCCTCATTACAACACAGTCACAAGTAACCCCCCGTTACAAAACTCACAGGTAGCCCCCGTTACATCCAGCACAACAGTGCACAGACATCTGCCCAATCTCACAAGTATCCCTGTTATAGCAAGAATCAATCACAGTAATGTCTCATCTCCTCTGTAGATAGTCCCTCTTCACATGGCCCGCTTAACCACACCGAAAATAAACCCGGAACTAGGTCGATCAAGAGGACACTCCGCCTTGCGGTGTCCTAGCTGTCTACAATGGTAACACACCACATTCGTCCTAGAGGACCCTGAAGAAGCACCAACAATAGGAGTAGCACCTGCTATTTGCTACTCCTGAGAAAACAATGAAGCACGCCTGTGCCTCTTCCTGTCCTAGCTCCCGAAAAAAGTACCCATACTCGTACCTCGTTCCTGAGAGCCCACAACACCACTCATTTCTTGCCAATCTTTGGCTTCTGCCTCTACCATTAGTGCTCTCGTAACCGCTTCCGAATAATTCTTTAATCCCAAAAGTGTCACCCCCAGTCTAATAAAACGATTTACGATGTACACAAACCGCCATGTCTTCTCCTCCTCTTTCCCTAACACATCCGTAGCAAAACGTGAGAGAGAAGTAAACTTATTCTCATACTCTATCACTTACATATCACCTTGCTTGAGACTGTCGAACTGTGTCCTCAATTCCCGTCTCTTGGTCTGCGGGAAATACTTATCAAAGAAAATATTCTTGAATATATCCCAACTTATAACGTCAATATCATGCACGCTAGTCATGGTCTTCCACCATACTGTCTCGTCTCTAACAAACTTATACGTGGCTAAGGTGATCTTCAACCAATCATCGGGTACGGTTATTGTACTGAAATGCTTTTCAACTTCATCAAGCCAATCGTCTGTAACTAACGGGTCTGGACCTCTCTCAAATGTCACTTTCATGAGTTTGTCAAACTGAATCAGGTACCTAAGATTCCGCTCTATCTCCGTCTCATGTGGCTGAATAGGCGATCATGGTACCACTTGAGGAGCTGTAGTACTCGCTACATTCTGAAAGGCTGAGGCTACAGCCCTTGCTAATAAGATATCACCCACTGGTACTTGAGGATTATCATCCACCTCTCTATCTCGGCCCTGTCCCATTGAAACCCTATTTGGTTGGGACGGTTCTTCACCTGTTCGCTGACCAACTTCATTCGGATCTATCTCTCTACGCCGTCCTCAAGCGCGGTTCTACAAAAGCAACTATAAGATCAAAACAAGAATATATGAAATAGCTCAATCCACGAGCTATGGTGCTCACATTATCCGCTCAATAAGAACTAACATTCAGAAACATAAAAGTAATCAAGCCCTTCCCATACGTGGGTCAAAATCTTCCGTAACTCAACACACAACATTACCCCGAAACCTCAAACTCGTTAACAACGAAACAAACAAGTCACACAAACACCCACTCCCTAGTGGATAAACAATCACAATGTAAACCAAAACATATAACTACGTCCCAAAATAGGATCATAACTATCGTGCTCAATTACATGCAATAAGAACTCGTATAACATGTTTTTAATAATAATAACACTATACAATTAAATATGTAATCAATCAAGCATGTTTTCATTAACAGTAAACAATTAATAATTGACCACGTAGCAAATCAAGCATGCTTTAAACAATTTAATCATTTCATTAATCATACAAATAATTTCACATAAACATCTAGCAAATGGTCATGCTTTCACATTAATCAAACAACAGCTTAATAACAATAAACACCTTATCATTTAGCATGCTAAACTTTAATCATCACTTCAAAATTCGTATAACAACAATTCATGCTTTTTAACTAAATAAAAACTAACCACATAAGCATACAACACCATTAACCCCAATTCTAACTCCTCTAGGTCAACCCTACCCGTCGTTCTTAAGTTTTCGAACCTAAGGCTCTGATACCAAATTTGTAATGACCCGAACCCGAAGGTCCAAACCGTTAACCGGGTCCTTACCCAAACCGGAGGTCACTTAAGTAAATACGTCATATCTAGAGTTAACACATCATTTTTAAGTCATGGTTATGCTTCATAAGGCCCTAAACAGCTTCCCAAGGCTCTAGATGGACTATACCGGAGAAATGAGCAAAAATAAACCAAGCCACAGCAGTTCGGTCGACCGAAGTGGGGCTTCGGTTAGCTGAAGTGGACACGCTTGTACCAATCGACCGAAGTAGCCATTTCGGTCGGCCGGTTGTGGTTTCAACAATGAAAGAGGCTACTGGAAGAATCGGTTGACCAAAGCAGCCATTTCGGTCGACCGAAACGACCCTGCGAAGTAAATTTTTGCTACTGAAAGTCACAAGTATGAAAATGAATGATGCTCCATGAAAAAATGCTATTAACTGATCTAAACTTGTTTTGACACATTATGAAATAACATACTACATCCTATTCCTGTCAAATACAAATTTAACAAAACATTTACATTGTTCCAAGACCATCTTCATGAGTCATGCCTCAATTACATCAAACTTTACAGCTCTTGAAACAAAACACTAAAAGTTACAAATAAAATGAACTTTCAGCCCCCTTCAAATATGTGATGATTCGTCATTCGCCACCTCCTTTCCGTGACCTGAAAAATGTAGAGAGGTAACACAAGGCCCAGTAGAGAATGCCTAAGTGGCATCTCCTCAAGTAAGGTAAATAATTACATACTTTACAAATAATGAATAGAAACAAGAGCATGGGATCATAAAAAGGATTCACATACTACACTTCCAATTTCCATAACCATATATCATTTCTATTCATATGCAATGAATTTTATAAAATGCTCTATGCACCCATCCACCACACCTACGCCCTCGCTTACCCCTCCTCCACCTCCACATATCCCTCATACCCAAGAACAACATTATGCAATGCATATAGAAATGTCTCAAATTCAAATACTCAATAACCATCATGCTTTCATAATACAATTTTACGTTTCTAA
This sequence comes from Cornus florida, assembly GCF_030987335.1. NCBI lineage: Eukaryota > Viridiplantae > Streptophyta > Magnoliopsida > Cornales > Cornaceae > Cornus > Cornus florida. The sequence goes on from NW_026775572.1 coordinate 32,152,014, forward strand.
GGCCTCAATTGGATAATTTAATAATTTTTAGCATACTTCAACATTCAAGTGTTCTCTAGTACATATATATAACCAAGAATATCACAACCACCACATGAGGGAAAATAAATAAACCATCACATAGCAACTCAATAACATGTCATTTGCAATTTAAACACAAGATAAGCATCTCATCACTTAAAACACCTCAATTCACAAACTCATATACATACTAAAACCCTAAAATTTAATCATGCATTTTAGGTTTAAATTGACACGTTAAAGAGGGGGGAAAACATCCAATTAACTACCAACTAAGGAATTTACCAATTAGACAACTTTACCTCAATTTGAATTAAAAACCCCAATTCCAAGCCCAATTTTTGAAATCCCTAGGTCGGTCAAAAGTGTGATTTGCTCCAATTAATGCGTAGATCTCAACAAGCTCTATCAAATTCCTTATGGTTGGAGAGCAATGAAAGATAGAAGTTTTAGAAGAAAAGAAAAAGAAAAGAGGGAGAGAGAGATATAGTCGGGGAGAGAGAAAAATGAGAGGCCAAAGTGGCTTCTTGTCCACTAATACAAAGGTTATTGGTGGTGGGTCCCACCACTAAGGAAAAAAAATCCCACTTTACTTTATTTTCTACCACACATATGTATATATATACACTAACCATGCCACATCAACATAAAACACGTTAAATAAAAAAATGAATGAGATGCTAATGGACCCATACAAAATCCCCGTACGCAACAATTCCGGTAGCGGTCCCACTCGAGACCGTCCGGCCCTAAAAACGAAAAAAATGTCGAAATGGCAACCATTACATTTTTAGGAGTCCTGACTCAAGGAAATGTCCCACTCAACTCCCGGACACACCCGACACACCCCACGGTGTCCGGCACGCAATACGAGAAAAGGCAAAAATACCCTCGCAAAATAAAAAAATTCCAGAAAATAGAAAATAGGAAAAATCGATAACATTATAAGTACACTCTTAGCCACGTTTACCTTTAGCCCAGAAAACGCCTGAAAACAAGCCAGGATGCACCTCAAATATCGGAGTTGAGACACATCAGCATCACAGAAAACCAGGGTATCGTCTGCAAAAAGTAAATGAGAGATGTCCATCTGATGGACTAGATCTCTACCCACCCTGACGCCTTTAATAAGACCAAGATCCTCTACCCTGCGCATAAGTCTGCTTAAACACTCTATAACAATAAGAAAAAGGAAAGACGACAAAGGATCGCCTTATTTTATACCCCGAGTGCAGCTAAAGAAACCAGCGGGAAAACCATTCACAAGAATTGAAAACTTGACAGACGAAAGACATGTCTCAATCCACTTCTTCCATCTACTTCCAAACCCCATTCGTTGTAACAAATAAAGTAGGAAATTCCAGTTCACATGATCGTATGCTTTCTCAATATCAAGTTTACATAATACTCCAGGAACACCACTACGCAATCTAGAGTCCACACATTCATATGCAATAAGAACTGAATCAAGAATTTGCCATCCTCCAACAAAAGCGTTATGAGAATCCGAGATAATCCCATCCATTACTTCCCTCATCCTTAAAGCAAGCACCTTAGTTTGTAAATACAGCCCACCAAGCTAATTGGACGGAAATCCTTTATGTCAAAAGCCTCTTCCTTCTTAGGGATAAGGGCAATAAATGAAGCATTTAGCGACTTCTCAAACACGCCAGTAGAATGAAACTCCTGAAAAGTACCCATTACCTCATTTCTTATTACCACCAAACTTTCCACCAAAAAACGCATAGTAAACCCATCAGGCCCTGGAGCTTTGTCCCCATTACAACTTAATAAAGCCTTTAAAACTTCGTCTTTAGTAAAAAGACTCTCAAGCCTATCTCTATCAACTCATAAATAACCTCAAAAGGGAAACCGTCATGTTTGGGCTTCCACGCTAATGGCTCAGTATAAAGCACCACTAAACACAACTTAAAACACCACTAAATACATGTTGACATATAAATTGGCTTGCTTCTGAACAAGTAGATCAAGTCATTTTTCTCTCATCATATTAAACAATATTTCATGCTCAAAATATCTTAATCATAAAGGCTAAACATGCTAGAACAACCATGTAACATGTAATCAATCTTTCATGTAGAAAACAACTACAAAACTCATTAAAATCCAAGGATTTGTAGTTTAGACTCCCCTACCTCAAATGAAGACCAAACCCTTGCTTCCACCAAATGTTGAAAGTCCACCAAATCGAAATATACTAATACCAATAAAGAGATGAAGACAAGGAGAGCAAACATTTCTCTTAGAGACAACTCAAAATCCACCATTCAAGTAAGACCCAAAATCCCAAAGTGGTCAAATGGTGATGATTTTGGTATCAATGGTAAGCTTCTGAGATGAAGGTTTAATTTCTCTTCTAACAGTTTGTCAAAATCACACTAGAAATGGTTCAAAATCAAGCTTGAAACAAGCAACAATTGTGTATAATGAAAGGAATGAGAAGAAGAAGAAAGAGAGAATGGGGTTGTGGGGTGGGGAAAAAAGGAATGCAGATTTTTCTGATCTTGGTCCCCTATACCACATGTGTGGTCAAACAGTGGGGCCTACCTTTGACTACTAAAAAGCTTAAAATGCCCTCTTTTGTTCAAACAACCACAATCATACCACACTAATATAATCTTCCATTTACACCCACAAATAACATCAAATAACATGTAAGAAATGCAATTGAGCCCGAAAAATATTTTCGAGCACGAGAAATCTGGGCATGGGGCACACACGGGGCCTTTAGGTCCAAAACCCGAAAAATGCCAAAAATGGACCCAAATACATATCTAAGTGTATGTTTAGTATAGTGGAAAAAAAAAATAAAAAAAGAATGATAACATTATTTAAGAGGGAAAAGAAAAGAAAGGAAAGGAGATGATAGTGTTCATTACTTGTTGTGTTTGGTTGATTAATAAAGGAAAAGAAAAAAAATGATAATAATCATGTTTGGGGAAACAAAGGAAAGGAAACTAATGTAATGAATTTACAACCATACTTTTTTTCATAAAAAAATTCTCTTATAAACATACGATTTGGTGTTCAGCATGGGTTAGATTTAGCATTTTGTGTGTATGTGTGTGAGAGAGAGGGGGAAAGAGCATATTATGTAAAAAAAATGATACAATTCCTGACCTAATCTACCGACATATCTTCCGAATCCAATGTGGATAGGCCACGTCAAACCCTAAAAATACAGACCTCTCTCTCTCTCTCTTCGATTCTCTCTGCCCAAAAAACAAAACAAAACCTATTTTCAAGCCATCATCAACAGGTGTTCCAACAACTTGCTCGGGCCATGATCATCAGCAATAACTAGCTTCTCCATCGACTCCTTCTTGACAGAGCTCCGATCCGGCGACGGCTTGGCTCGTGATGTCGATGGCAAAGGCAAAGGAAGTCACTTGGGACCGACATTGTGGTCTTGAGGTATGAAGCGGCTTGGCCCAGGATGTCAACGGCAAAGGCAAAGGAGGTCACTAGGTTGGATCTGTTGTGGCAGTATCGTCGTCGGGAATGATTTGAAGCGACAAAGTTTCTTGCGCCTCCAAGCAACTGAGATGAAATTCTTAATTGGATGATGATTAGAGTGATATTTATGATCTCTAATCCTTCTATTTCTCATACCCTCTCTGTGTATTTCCGGTGGGAGGAGGCGGTGTGGGCTTCTTTGTCTCTCTAGTTTGGGGCTCGCCGCGGGGAATTAGGACAGGTTTCTTTGGCGCCTACAAGCACTCAATCACGGTTGTTAGTCCAATTTCCTCCTTTATTAAAGTCAGTCCGGAGCTTTAGTCATTACCGGAACATAATGGACCCTTGGATGGAAGGCACCGAGTGGAGAAATGAAGAACTGAAGAACAATGGAAGAAATAAAGGGGATTCCTGGAGAGAGAAAGAGGTCTGTGTTTTTGGGGTCTGACGTGGCCTATCCACGTTGGATTCAGAGGATATGTCGGTAGATTAGGTCGGAAGTTGTATCATTTCTCTATTATGTATGGTACATTTTAGAGAGTTTTTTGAATAATTACTTTGATGGATGAAATGAGTGATTACAGTGTTTGTTAAGTAGATATTATGCATATGTCTACTTAACAAAATATGGGCCACATAATTAACCAAAACTAGGAAGAGAAAAACCAGCACTACAATTCCATCCCAAAACAAACAAACTGCAAAATATATGAAACTAATTAAGTGGTGGCCAATGAGACCCGTGACGGCTCCAGTCATGCCAATTCCCTCCCGTTCTCGGGCTCACAACTTTTGGTTCCTAACAATTAAAGCCCTTACTACCCACAACCATGTGATATATATATATATATATATATATATATATATATATAGTGAAGTGACAAATAATACCCCTATATATACATGTATATAAGAAGCAATTATCTAACAACCCACTCGTCAGATCGAAAATAGCCCATCAACAAACAATCTAAGCGTATCTCCATCAACTGATCAGAGGGGCAGGCAAGAGCGACGATCGAGCTAATTATTATTTTGGTTTGAAAATGAAATTGAGTAAATTAAAACAAATTTGACTTGGAGATGTATATATAGAAGCACATGATAGATGAGTATATGAGGTGGCATTCAAAAATAAAATAATAATAATTTAATTGAATCGCTTAATTTTGAAAAATACATTGATTAACTGGTCTATTATGAATTGACCATGATAAATCATTTTTTTCTATTTTTTTATCACAATCTTCTTGTCATCCACACCATAACCATTACTAGTGATCTCTGATCATGGACAATCCTATTTTTATGTGTTTTTATTTTTATTTTTTATTAATATATCTACCGATCAATCACAGCCCAATGACCATGCACGGCACGTCATCATCCCAACCCTGCAAGTGAAATGACTAGATTACCCATGCTCTTTTGCAAATAGCCAATAATGCCCCTGGACAATCTGATCATGTTGACCCGTGAACATTGGAATTTTTGGTAGTATTGTCGGGTCGTTTTCGAGAGAGATTCGATTCAGAATCGCACCCGTGACCAGCGAGGGTGTTTTGTTTACCAAACTATTTTCTTGTTTTTCTTCCTTCTGTCACCTATCATTATTATAATATTCTATTTTTGGATAATTAATACATGACTTGGTTATATATTTTCAATCAATGTGATGATAGAGGAGTCAGTAACTATAAGTGAACTATATATATAACAAACAATCTAGGCCTAACTCCATCATCTGATCAAAGGGGCAGGCAAGAGCGACGATCGAGCTAATTATTATTTTGGTTTGAATATGAAATTTAGTAAATTAAAACAAATTTGACTTGGAAATGGATATATAGAAGCACATGATAGATGAGCATATGAGGTGGTATTAAAAAATAAAGTAATCATGATAAATATATGATTTGAACAATAATATATGATTTGATGATCACTTAGACAATTTCTTCAAGATCATCATTGTATCAACAGACAATTTTATAGACCACAGCGTTCGTCAATGCTTCTATGCCGGTGTCATTGCAGGTGGCAGAAGCTGTTACTGTTAGAACTAATAATAAAATAATAATATACCAATACTCAAATAACCCAAACACTAGTGTAACATACATTAATAGAAATTCAAATAAATAAAAATGACCAGCATAATAAAACCTTATAATACAACAGCACAAATATATATATATAAAAGGTAAAAGAAAGCTCTGGCCTGAAATATAGTGAGGCACGTGTTGAACACGCTAACCTAAAATTGTTATTTCCTCCTTACGTGCAAGCGATGATGGCTATAGCAATTCCAAGATACAACCCCAATCGCTCACAGTCACTGACTCCTCTTGATAGGAAGTATATAACCAAGTCGTGTATCAATTGCCCAAAAACAGAGTATTATAATAATGATAGGTGAAGAAGGAAGAAAAACAAGAGAAATAGTTTGTTACGTTGATCTTTCCTTGAATTGCACGGAGCCCATATGGGAGCTTTCGGTCCAAAACCCAAAAATTGCCAAAATGGACCCAAATACATATCTAAGAGTTTTAAACTCAAAAAAATATCCCAAACGACTACCGGGACACACGTGGCATGAGAACCGATGCCGGAGACGCAAAAAGATGCGTCGAGAAAATAAAAATCAAAATTTTGAAAAATACGGAAAAAATCCGAAACGTCAATTCCCGCCCGAAAATTTCACAAGCATGGCCAATGTACTTGGGAGCATGGGACGAAACTGAATTTAAATTTTAGAACCCAAATTATTTTGGACAAAAATTTTACTAACCCGAACAACCTGAACTTAAAATACAAGAAAACTATATATTTTTTTATATTTTTAATGTTATACATTGCTTATCTAAAATAAAGTTAGTACTACTAGATGGTTTAATATTTAGACCAAACCCGTACACACTTACTTCCTGGGTATCAGAGCTTAGCTAGCAGGATTCATAGCATTTGAGAATGTTACGGATGGGATCTCTCTGACTAAATAAGTGGGTAGCTGGGATTTATTTGTTTAGGCTCGTTAGGCATGTCTGGCTTTTACTCTTGGTAAAACTAATTGGGCCATCAGTCCCAATCCAGTAATTATTATACCTCATAGATATACAATTGTAACATTGAGACACGGTGAATATTCATCAATTCTTTTATCCTTTAATTCCATTACAAAGTTAATAGATTCCTTCTCCTTGCTTTCCAATCTTTGAGATACAAACAGAGTATAAAGAAACTCCCAAAAACACACTGATTTCCAGGTAATAATATATACAACTGTTGTAGCAAACTTCATTCAATATAGTCTTGATATATACTATATAAAAAATAGACGAATAGAATTGGTTTCTTGTTGGATACAGAATGAATTTAATATAATTATCATACTTAGTATAATACTTTTACAGATTCAATGATCTCTGGATCCAATATTTGTCACTCCAATTATTAATTTGAATCTAAAAAACCAATTTCATTCAAATTGCATGCTTAGCCTTTAATATATGTGTCCTATAATTATCACAGTCGGTTGGATTGATTCATTATTTAATTGCTCCACTTGAACCATTCTTAACAGTTGAATAATTTTTGAAATCCAGCAATACTATTTTCCGTTAGCCTAAATGTATTATATGTGATTACAAATTCTAAGACAAAATAATCTTACATGATTTAGAGTTTACAAAAATGTAAATTATTTTTATTTTTCATAGATTCTGGAGAACAAAAATCCATCAGGTAAGTATGGTTGGGAGATGTGACTGAAAGTATTCAGTTCCTATTCTTTTGAGAATTTGATGGGGTGGATCAAAAGGACTGATTCAATGAGGCGTTGATGATTTTCATAGATTCTGGAGAACAAAAATCCATCAGGTACCACCATTGAAGGATTTTATCATTCTGGAGATCAAAAGGACTGATTCAATGAGGTGTTGTGGAAAATTAAAGTTAGAGATGTAATGCCCATTAAATTAAATTATTCCTGGGGATGGATTGGAGAAGTTTTGGGATGGGAGATTGACCAGTTTTGGGGTTTAAGTTCAGTTGAAGAAGTTTGGGAGTGGTGTCATCATAGATACTTGCATTCGAAATCTCTCAAGAGTCTTTTTCCTGCTGCCCTTTGAGCTGTTTGGAAGGAGAGAAATGTAAGGCTGCATGACGGGGTATCTATTTCCCCAGAAGTAGTAGCTAGAACTATACTTTTTGAGGTGCTGCACTCTCAAGATGCTAGTTTAACAGCGACTTTGGGTTAAGGTTGCTGCAATAATTGTGCTGCTGTTGCTGTCTTTCTGAGTCTAGAGAATTCTTTTACTTTGGTTTCATTTATCCTTTGTAGCGTTCAGTTTTAGTTTATTATGTTTGTAATGTTTGAGGGTATGCCTTCTATGCATTTGTAATTATTTCTTCTTCTTTTTATACAACACCAATTATGAAAATATATATATATATATATATATATATATATATATATATATATATATTTAATTATTCCTAGTCATTTTATAGTTCTTGTCATTGTTCAATGATGTGTGTTTCCATCTTCCCAGATCGAATGCATCTTTCTAATGGAGCCAAGTGCATCTTTCTAATGGAGCCAAGTGCATCTTTCTTCCTACTATAATGCTTTCAGTCAAGTCAGATGTATTCATCACAAAGAGTTGTTATTTGCTGCTGTACTAGAAGTCAAACTGTACATTGAAACAATTACTTTGTATTATTTTTTAATTATCGATCTATATGCTTTTTTGAAGAAGAAAATTTTATTTTATTTTATAATAATTCCTAATTTTATTTTTTCTTTGTTTTTTGTCTACAGCTAGGTTGGTCAATTGCTATTGGTGTTGAAGATATATATTGTTTTCAACATTATCAGTAAGGAGCTAGGTTAGAATTTCTATTATTGTAATTATTATTATATTTTGTATAATTGTGTGTTGTGAATACTTTATTCTTTATCAGATGAAGTTCCAGTATCTATAGATTGCTTCATCTCGTATGCTAATGTTTTGAACTTTAGATTGATTAAAATTTGAGATGACAAACTAGTAAATGAACTAACTGTGTGGTAAATGACCTTCAAGTGCTCACTAGTGTGAACTGACCTGTGCTAAATGACTACAAGCAATGTGACCTAAATGATCCATGTTCTAATTGTCATGAATGCAACACATATGAGAATTATGCATAAACGAGCTACAGATGCAAATATTCATAATCAGCAATTAATAACATAAACACATTACATTAATCACAAACCAAATAAAAAACACATTACTAACAAAACATTACATTAAGCACATACCAAATACAAAACACATATTAAGTCACAGAACCATAACTGCATATTTTCTTCATAACACATCCATGATGCTAGTATATAACACATCAATCCATTATGCAAGCTGCATATTTTCTCCCCCTTTGGCATCATCAAAATAAGCAATGGAGTCTAAAGGTAAGGAGCGATGATGTGAGAGTGCTAGCAAGTGACCAATTGCAGAGCAAAACAGGGCATGCATATTAGCACAGAACATAAACATAGCTGAGATAGAAAATATAGGAAAATCACAGAGCATACATAATGCTAAGATAGTTAAATAGGAAATTATTAACCCAAAGGGTAGCTAGCAAAGCTTAATTAACGGCAAAATGTTTAACCCAAACAGGCTAAGCACAAACATAATTAGTTAAATATCCAAACAAATTCTAAAAATACTAATTATTAACTTGAGTTAAGACTAATCATAAGTAAGGTAAACATCCAGAAAAAATTTTAAAGACGAGTAATTGACAAGAGTACCTAAATCAATAATTGCAACCTAGAAATAATTCATGACACATAATCTGGCAAAACTGTTGCTGTGAAGATACTCTATTGGGTGTTGTTTATGACCTAAAACCTTTGGATACAGTTCACAACCTCATTGTTAAAGGTATTACTATATTCTCCATTTGATTAATCTGTTACAACTAAAATTTTCTAATCATTCATCATTTTTTCAGTATAGATAGAGGGCAAAAACTTATTAAAAAAAAAAAAAAAAAAAAGTATAGATAGAGGGCAAAAGAACGCATTCAAAGTAAAAATAATAATTGCAACACCAAACAGATTATGTTGTTTGTCATATTTTAGTAATCTGTGACAACATTTACATTTTCTTTTCTGGCACATGCTATCCAGTATCCAGAACACATGTTGAATCTTAAACCCGGTCCTAACTCATTGAATTGATAAAATTAGTTTTTGGAACTAAACTTTTCTAATCATTCATCATTTTTTCAGTATACATAGAGGGCAAAAACTTATTAAAAAAAAAAGTATAGATAGAGGGCAAAAGAACACATTCAAAGTAAAAATAATAATTGCAACACCAAACAGATTATGTTGTTTGTCATATTAGTAATCTGTGACAACATTTTTTTTTTCCTAAATGAAGAAAATTTTATAAACATAAAAAATCTTGAAGATGCACCCCTGCTACATCTAAAGCATCCCAAACAATGCATTTCACTAAAGTGGAAGGAACTCTAGATATATCATTATGTAACCTTCCATTCCGTTCATTCCATATATAGTATATAGTGGCTGTAAACATCATCTTAAAGACCTTATTCCGGCATGACTTTGTACGAAATTGAATCCCCATATCTGTAGCAAAGACTTCAGCACTGTGCAATTTCTGAACCCTCCAATGAAACAAGTGAGCCAAACCACACCAAACTTCCCAGGGATAAACACAATTAACAAACAAGTGATTCACATTCTCCACATTACTGCCACAAAAACAACATTGAGAAACTAGAGAAATACCCCTTCTCTGTAGATTGTCATCCGTTAAGACAGCATTGTGTAATATCAGAGCACCATGAACAGACCAGCGAGGTCTCCCTCCATTCCAAACCAGATCATACCAAGGAACCTCAGGGATTGAAATCCTGCAAGACTCCCAAGCATCCTTAAAAGTAAATGGCTTATGATTCCACAAAATTCGATCCGCACCACCATAAATCCTATTCTATCTCATACACTGCTGGATTTCAAAAGGAACATCATCAACCTCCACTGAGAGTTCACAATAAAACTGCTCAAATCCAATTGCTTGTTAGTGGAGACCATTCTCAGAGTTCTAAAACTGAACATATCAGTTAAAGACTGCCCTCCACAACCATGGATCCAAGAAAGTTTTAATATTTTGCCCATTACCAATATGATAAGAAACATTGTCCTTCAATATCCCTCTAACAGCAACAATGTCCTTCCAAATAGCTGAATGAATGTCGCTTGGAATGACAGACCAATATGAAGCTCTCTTGGGATTACATTGCCTATACCATGCAACCCATAATCTGTCTTTTGAAAGAAGAAAATCCCAAGCCAAGGAGCACTTAGCAGCTCTGTCAATATCAATTAATCTCCTCAAACCAAAACCTCCCTCAGTTTTTGGAGAAGTGATTTTCTTCCAACACATACCATGGAGCTTCACTGTCTTATCAGCATGACCCCAAGCAAAATTCCTCATCCTTCTTTCAATAAGGTTCACTACAGCAGCTGGAATAGAGTACACTGAAGACCAAATTCAATTCAATTCAATTCTACCAGGAATAGACAAATTCATACCAGCCCACCTTGATGTTGCAGCAATTATCATATCCATTAAAGGCTTACAATCCAACCTCTTGAGACTCCTATCAGAAATAGGTAGACCTAAGTAAGTGAAAGGTAAAGATCCATGTTTACAGCCCAAAATTCTCAAAACAGCAGCCTTCCTTCTCACAGACCTAGTGAGATAAACTTCAGATTTATCTGTATTCACCACCAAACCAGAAACATCTGCAAAGTGTTGCATCATTCTTCTCAAGGTGAACACTGAAGCCATATTAGCTCTCACCACCACAAGCAAGTCATCAGCAAAGAATTGGTGAGTAACGGATACTGTTAGCCCTTCTAGCAGCAGAAGAAGCAACCAGATTCCCTTTTCTATATTCAAATTCAAACATAGAGGACAAGTATTCAGTTACCAAAGTAAACAGCAAAGGAGAGAGGGGGCAACCTTGCAGAATCCCTCTAGAAGGCTGAAAAAAACCATGAGGGCTCCCATTAACAAGAAGAGAGAACCACACTGTTGAAATAGAAGCCTTGATCCAAGCTATCCATTTAGTACCAAAACCATAAAGCTGCAGTAAACTTATCACAAAATCCCACTGAACTGAGTCGCCTAAGGTCAACCTTCCAAGCTAAAGTAGGTTGAGTAGTCTTAGCTCCAAACCCTCTCAACATTTCAGAAGCCATTATGATATTATCTTGAATTTTAATCCCTCCAATAAAAGCATTCTGCTCCTTTCCAACAATTTGGTCCAGAACCAGACCTAATCTGATTGCCAAAATATTTGTGATGATCTTATATAGAACATTACACAGAGAAATTGGCCTGAAATCACCCACTTTATCAGCCTCCTTAGCCTTAGGAATCAAAGTAATAAATGTGCTATTAAGTCCCTAGTCCATAACTGAGATATGAAAAAAATGAAGCACAGCACTACAAACATCTTCACCCACAATCCCCCAATAATCCCTAAAAAACCTCACAGTGAAGCCATCTGGTCCAGGAGCTTTATCCACTCCCATATTAAAAATAGTGAACTTGATTTCATCCCTTGTAATTGATCTTTCAAGTCTGGCAGCCTCTTCTCCAGAAAGTGTTCTTCTGATATGATCTGCAGAAGGTTGAGTAACCTGTCCTCCTGAAGAAAATAAAGACATGTAATGTTTCAGCAGTAAATCTTTAATACCATTTTCATCTTTAATAAACTCCCATCATCAGAATCTTTCAGGCTAAGAATATTATTATTCACTCTGTGAGCTTTAATTTTCTGATTAAAAAACTTTGTATTCCTATCTTGATCTTTCTTCCATTTAATTCTGGCCTTCTGTGACACCAAAATTTCTTCATTAGACAAAGCTAAAGCATAGTTCTTTCTAGCTTCATCCTCCCTTTGGATACTCTCCACACACACAGGTGAATTAGACAAAGCTAACTGTCTCTCCTCCAAGGTATTTCTAGCTTCAATAACCTGTTCAAAAACTGATCCAAATTTTGTTTTGTTCCATAATTTGACAGGCTTCTTGACAGCTTGAAGTTTCCTAATAACCCTAACAATAGGATCCCCAATAACCCTAACAAGCCAAGCCTCTGCAACCACTTGTTTCATCACCGGTTGAGCATTCCAAACCTGCAAAAACCTAAATGGTTTCAGACCAGCAGCCATATTACTTGGAATCCTGACACAAAGACCCCAATGATCAGACAGTAAAGAAGAAGTTCGATTTTGGAAGATGGAAACATAATACTCCAATCTTCATTCATCAATCCGCGGTCCAGCTGAGCATAAATCCTTTTAGCAATTCGTCTATTGTTACACCAAGTGTACTTACCATTAGAGATTGGGATGTCAGATAGAGTTATGGAATCAATAACATCATTGAATTCCTTTAACACTCTTCTAGGGACAGTCTTCCCCCCTAATTTCTCCCCATTGCTTCTAATAACATTCCAGTCCCCAATAAGAAGCCAAGGACCAGAAATATAAGGTGCCATATCTGTCAAGCAATTCAAAAGATAATCTGAGCTTTAATTTCTATGATTTAAACCTCAACTATTGTAGGATTCCAGCCACACCAAATCCTACCTCCATACACAGCATCATAATTGTTACACCATTGCCAATTAGCCCCCAATCTACTACTAATTCTAATAAACTTTGAACTTTGAACCCTAGTCTCTACCAAACAGACCAGTGACAGAGAGTTTTTACTCACCCACGAGCGGATTTCTTGTTGCATCCCCTTCCTGTTGAGCCCCCTCACGTTCCACATTCCAATCATCAAGTAATATCAGAGGGTGGAACAGCTCCACCAGCCACCATACCTCTAGTAATTCTTGTACTAGCTTCCATTTCAGCTTCCCTTTTTCTCTGTTTCTTCCTCTGATTTTTAGTTAGAGGGGAATTGTTTTGTGGTGGATCATCTATTCCTTGTTTACCCTTTTCATCATGCTTACCCTCAGTTCCCTCTACTATTGTAGAGTTCATTTTGGGATCCTGTACCTCCGACCCTGCAAGGGTTTTTGAATGGATAGCTTGCCGCATAGTTTTAATAGGAGATACCTCAAGAGGTTCAATAACAGAAACTGCACTATCAACACTCTCATTATTAACTCCCTTCCCCATACCAATCCCTTCATGAATAATTAAAGCCCTGTCTGCATCTTCAGACACAATGTTTTCCTTTGATCTCTCTTCAATCATATCTTGGGTATCCACTTTCGCCTCGGAACTATTCTCCAAAGGTATATCTCCACTAGTCCCTGCAACATCTGATTTTCCTATACCTTTTCCCTATGCATGTGGAACCAATTTCCCTTTCTGTTTGACAATCCATTCTGAGGATGATTTCTTATTTTGAGCCTTGGACATTTGACCTCGGAATGATTATATCCATTGCATTTTCTACATAATTGTGGTTTCCAATCGTATTCAATAAACACCTCACACTCAATTCCATGTATGTCAACATTCACTACTTCCGGGAGTTCATCATGTACATCCACCTCTACCATTACCTTGACAAACCCTCCTCTCTCTCTAGCTAATGTAGCCTCATCAGGATACAGTGGTTTTGAGAATTGTGAACAAACCCTAGCAATGGACATATTCCCTGTACAATGCATAGGAAGATTAAACAATTGGACCCAAATTGGAACTGAACCCAATATCTCCTTCTCCAGATTCACATTCTTGTCCCAGCGCTTGAGAATCATAGGTCTTCCCTGATACGTATGTATACGCTGAAGGATAGTATTCTCATCATCAAATCGCACCATGAAAAAACCCTTTGGCAACGAAATCAATTTGAAGTTACCTGCAGTTTTCCAAATCCGTTTGAGGAAATCACTAATATGGTAAAAATAAGATCGTTTACCCACCAAATACCCTACAATAGAGTGTTTCCAGTACTCCACCTCCTCAATTGTATCTTCTTCCATGATCTTTACCACCTTCGCACCACGACATTCTGGTAAGTATGGGAGTATCTCCATCTTTTTCTGTAAATCATCATCAAAAATACTTCTCCATGAAGGTTTCTGTTGCTCTTGATGCACGTTCGTTTGTTGAGTAATTGGTGCATGGGGTAAACCAGCCCCCATTGGCGGGGTACAGGAGGGAGATCCCTCCCCCATATCGTCACCACCCACCAGAACTCACCACGGTGGACCAGTTAACCGGAAGCGTGAGAGGAAAAAATCGTTAAGTCTCCAAAAACCCTAGATCGTGAATTGAGAGAAAAAGGGTAATATGGTCATAGCTCCAAAATAGTTCAATCTGTGACAACATTTACATTTTCTTTTCTGGCATGCCATCCAGTATCCAGAACACATGTTGAATCTTAAACCGGTCCTAACTCATTGAATTGGTAAAATTAGTTTTTGGAACTAAAATTTTCTAATCATTCATCATTTTTTCAGTATAGATAGAGGGCAAAAACTTATTAAAAAAAAAAAAGTATAGATAGAGGGCAAAAGAATGCATTCAAAGTAAAAATAATAACTGCAACACCAAACAGATTATGTTGTTTGTCATATTAGTAATCTGTGACAACATTTACATTTTCTTTTCTGGCATGCTATCCGGTATCCAGAACACATGTTGAATCTTAAACCTGGTCCTAACTCATTGAATTGGTAATATTAGTTTTTGGAATTTATCCTTAATAATTTATCCTTACCAATTCGAGAGCTTAAACTCGGCAAGTTCATAATTAGCAGTGCCAAGATGAAAAGGGCAATGGGCAGCTAGTTCCCAATTCGACGAAGAAAAGAAGAAGATGGGTAGAAATCATAATCAACAATCGCAACTAACTCAGATAACACTTTGGTATTTATTATTTATGTCTTTATCAAGATTGATTTGCAGGATATATTATGAGTTTTATTAATTTACGTGAGCTAAATTTCTCCCTTATCTCACTTGTGGATAGGTAAGCAGATATACCAGTCAGTATACAGTGTAAACTTGCACACTGAATAGAGAAATAGAAAGGGAACAAATGAAGATGTGGAGGCTTGATTCCAGGATCTCAAAAAACCAAGGCTTTGATACATCAATCTTCAAAATGGCTGAGAGTTTACTTCGTTTCTGTTGGTTTCTTGCCATTCCAATTTTGGTTTCAAGTGATAACACCAAAATTGTGGTGTCAAAGGATGGGAGTGGAAACTATAGCACCATCTCAGGAGCTGTTTCTGCAATACCCAATTCGAGTTCAATCACTTACACCATTTACATCAAGCAAGGAATTTACACTGAAGAAGTACATGTGGGTCAGGAGAAGAAAAGTGTTGTGTTCTTGGGAGATGGAATTGGCAAAACCATAATACAATTCAGCAAAAGCAACTCCTCAGGTTACCGGACATCCAAATCGGCCACTGTCGGTATGTTACCAAATCATCCCATCCCTCTTTTTACATTGTCATTTTAAGACCTTTTATGTAGCTTCTACCCTCTCCATTAAATGGCTACCAGTACTTGTAATAAATTGCTCAAGACATAGGTTGTTACACATAACTTTTATCCTCTCCGTTAAATGGCCATCAATGCTTCATTTTCTAATGCAAAGTGTAGGTAAAGAAAGAATGTGAGGAAATAACAGAGGAATATGGTATCAGTTTCGTTACTACTAAATGAGGGTTGAATTAATTTTTTTTAGGAATGATCCAAAAAACTAAATGGTTTCTAGATCTTAAAATATTTCTGAGGGTAACTGAAAGATACACACTAGTGACCACAAGTCGTCCAAGTAAATAAGTTGACCTTCAGAGAAATTTACATACAAATTTCAATGTAAATGTTGCTTTTAAAATGTTAGGTTCATCTTTTAGTTACTACTCTTTATTCATAATTATTATTATTATTTTTTTTTTTTTTTTTTTTCTTGCTTCTTATTTGATCCCATTTAGATAACTATTCCCTGATGAAAACAAAATATGAATAATCAGAATTATATTCATGGTCCATGTCTTAATTTTGCTAAAAGACTATCAGAATAGCTACCACTAAAGCAACAATTTATTCACAAAGAAGTAGACCAACCATAGTTTGTGTATGACAAATAGAATCTGTAAGGTGAGGTGCTTGATTAAGCTGTTTTTCATATGACATCACAAGTTCACTTTCTCCCATGTCTCTGCAGCTAGTATTCATCCAAAAAGCATTAAAATAAATTGTTGCCCAAGGCAAAAGCAAAAACTTACAGCTACACACTACAAAAAAAAAATACTATGTCCAACATAACAAATAACAAAGCCCAGTAGAGGAAGAGATGTCTCACGCGATTTTGGATTAATCTTTGAAATTCTAGTAAGTATATATAATGGACTTCTTTAAATTTTAAGTTGTAATTAGGGTAAGAGAATCATCCGAGCTAGCAGGAGGCTCTTTATGATTTTCAATATGACAATAGCTTTATCTGGGTGCTGATACTGAGTGACATAGTGCAAATTTGTTGAGGGGGGAAACATTTAGCGAAGACAACAGAGATGTTTAGCTACCTTACATAATATTGTCACATTGCATTTGATCTAAAAGAAATAAGATTAATTAATATAATGTTTCCCTTACTTATTAGACTCGATGCACTGTAGAATCAAAAGTCATCTAACACTGTGTATATTGTTTACACGCAGATATAAAAGCAAAAAATTTTGTAGCAAAACACATCAGCTTTGTGAATTCTGCCGGAGTCAATGCCAGACAAGCAGTTTCCATTTTCAGTGAAGGCATCAATGATGCATACTACAGGTGTTCCTTCGAAGGATACCAGGACACCTTGTATATGAAAATGGGCAGAAAATTTTTCTATGAATGCAACATATATGGAACCGTAGACTTCATATTTGGTGACGCAGCCATCATGTTTCAGAACTGCAACATGTATGGAAGAAATCCCGGCAATAAAGGAAATCCAATTGTTGTAACAGCTGATTCGCGGGATATAGCGACAGCACATACTGGAATAGTAATTCAGAATTGTACCATTACAGCGGCACCAGATTTTGGACCATCGAATTCTTCCAGAGCATTCCTTGGACGCCCATGGAGAGAGTATGCAAGAACGGTGGTGATGGAGTCTTTCCTAGGGGATATCGTAAAACCTGCCGGCTGGTCACCGTGGGATAACAGCTCCAGATTGGATCATTTGTCCTATATTGAATACAACAACAGGGGTCCGGGAGCTGCAAACAGTGGCCGGGTAAAATGGCCAGGTTTTCAAATTATAACCAACTCTACCCAAATCCTACAATTTACTGCTAAAAACTTTATCAATGCAAGTGATTGGTTACCTTCAATTGGAATACCATTCATTCCAGGACTTATTGGAGGTTAAAACTAATGTAATTAAAATTATATGAATAATAAATGATGTGGATAGAAAGGAAAAGTGAATTGTCCTACCAAATGTAACTGACTGACTGGTTTGAGGCTCTGTTAGTTACAACTGGTCTTTTTAACTTCGCTATGTTTTCTGTAACTGTTTTCAAATCTTTGGTCTGTTTCTTGCGACTGGTTTTTTAACTTTAGTCTGTTCATGCCTTCACTCGATTAGATTGATGATATAATACTTACCAATACCTAGGTATACCTGTTTTAATTTTGCTAGATGCAAAGTAGGTAGTTAGAGTACAAGTAGAACTAGCTATATTCACTTGTTTCTTAGACTAGCTAATATTAGGTTCCATTTAGAGGAGAATTAGGTGTGACTAAGATGTGTGACGCAAATCAAGTAGTATTATGTGTAAATGTGTACTTTAATTAGACTTACGTAACTTTGATTTATAACTTTGATTTATAATTACAAATACATGAATGTTTGTAAAGTAATATATCTTGTTTTGTTTAACGTGTAATTAATTGTACTTGTACATAATTATGTTATGATCTTTGTACTTGTGTGCTCATTATTGATCAAAGTTTAAGTCTAGGATAACAATTGGCATCAATTAGGAGAGTTTAGGAATTACCAGGATTGATGATCTTAGTTTAGGTGTTTTTGTATGAATTTTGATGATTACATGTGTGTGTTGTTGATTGAGTTTAATTTTAGGAGAATTAGTAAGGAACATAGGCTAAAAATTGGAATTTTAAAATGGCTTAAGACGTCTACTCATCTTCCTCAAGATGTCTGCCTCTTCAGCTAATTGCAAGACACTGAGAGCAGGTTTCTGGAATTCTATCCACTAGACGTCTACTCTAGTAATAATTTCAAAATCAAATTTTGACTCCAGAGAGTTAAATTCTTCACCATATAAATTTTTATTCAAATCTTCACTACTAAGATTTAAAAAGATAGGACAAGACACTAGAAGGAGATGAATTAATTATTCCTTTAAAGGAAAAAGATTAAATCAAAGACCAATGCTTAGTTGCTAGATTCATTTAGTGCTAAATGTATTCCATTTTATGTAGTATATATTATATCATGACTTGTTAATTGGTAGCTCATGATCAACAACAACCACCACAAAGCCTTTTCCCAATTATTTGGGGTTGGCTACATGAATCCCATGTTTCCATTCCATTCTATTTAAGGCCATAGTCTCAGTCAATTCACATGTTATCATACCTTTCTGTACTAACTCTACCCAAGTTAACTTTGGAATTGGTAGTTTATGAACACTTAGTAAATTAGAGAGGTCATTTATTGTTACTAGGTATTGGTGATTCTGCATTTGTGTTATGACTGACATTTTTTTTTTTTTTTTGGTGGTAAATGTGGTGATTTCCATTAATATAAATAAACATTCAGTACAATTATATGGATAATCTGCATTGTCTTCACCTTATGCCCTTTAAATATTGCATTTGCATGTGCATTTTCATTAGTCAAATATATTTTGTCCTTAAGAGGTTAATAAACGCAATTTTAGCTTAGCTAAATATATTAGAACACTAAGTTATTGAATAAAGGAATTTTAGCAAACTTGTATATAACTACTCGCTAAGGCATTGTGTTCTAACTTGTATATCTCTACTCACTAAGGCATTATGTTCAAACTTGATAATCTAAATTTCACATAGTCTTTTTGTATTTATTAGATTATACTAGAGAGTATTTATTCTCAAGTGTTTGCATAAATCTCTCAATAGGTTTATAGTTGAACATGAAACTTTTAATTGGTAAATTACCTATAGTTTGCCTAAAGACTCAATCCTCCCCCTCTTCAGTCATTGTTTGGGCAATAGTGATATTCTAATCTCATTCTTACTTTTCATTGTGACATATAACTCTTTTTCATATAAGGTTCTTGGCAACTCTAATGGTAGTGACAGGAGGGGTGTTGAATTTGGAGTAGCACCACACGCACCATAAAGAATACGAATTTAAATAGTTTCAGAAGAACCAAACCTGCAACTCAACAAAGGAGTTACGCTCTTATGGGGCTCTGCCCATATAAAGTTGATGTAACTAAAATCTAGAGGTGCAATGTCTATAATTGAATAGCTTTATAAAAATGAACCTTAAGAAAACATAAAAATCAAACAGACTTGACATCTGAAATTGAAATAGTTGAAGGATTTGACATATGAAATTGAAATCGTTGAAGGATTTAAAAGTTGAAGTTACACCCTCTCTAATAGCTTAAGCTTTTAGAGTAGACGGTTGTTAACATGGTATTAGGCATAGACGGTTGTTAACATGGTATCACAGCAGGAATAGACGATTCAAACCTCACCGTCACCCTGATAATTAAAATTGAAACACGTGTTGGACCAAAAGAAATCCATACGTGAGAGAGCGTGTTGAGAATAAATCATTAAAGAGGCTTTCCATGTTAAACCACCTAGTTCATGCACCTCATCATGTGTGCATATGCTGGTACACACACAAACACAAATGGACATGCACACGTGCATGCACTCGCACACAGAGACACATGTGCACCCAATCATTTGGATTAAAGAAATCATTTCATCATAAAGCATGAAAATATAGGGAAAATGATCAACCAGCTGAGTTGTGGAATTAGACACACAATTAAGACATATATTTATTGATTCAAATAATCGGATAGATCAAATTATTATGAAAATAGGATTTCAAGCACAATAAAGATTTTATATGGCATAAAATAGCATGTAAATAGGATTTGCGAAATGAAATTCACATGCCTTGCACATAAAACATGGAAATCATCAAAGGGGAAAAAAAAAAAAGAAGTTTATATGGCATTGTAACAATATAGAATAGACAAATCGAAGAGTCAAATAAATACATTACCAATACAACTAATGAGCAAAAAAATACAATATATTTCATATCATGCAAATATTACATTAAAAGAAGGGAAAAGTACAACAAAAGAAGCCACAAAGTAAGGAAATAAAGCTGAAATATTAGAGATGCAAACTTTAATCAAATTTTAATAGAAGATAAGATAAGATGGTATCTCATGTATGTAGATTGTGATCTCAAATTTTAATCAATCTAAAGTTCACAACATTAGTATATGAGAGGAAGCAATCTATAGATACTGAAACTACATCTGATATATAATAAAGTATTCACAACATGCAATTATACAAAATAATAATAACAATAATAATTAAAATTCTAACCTTAAAGCTCGTTACCAATAATGTCGAAAACAATAGATATCTTCAACGCCAATAGCAATCTACCAAGCAAGCTGTATGCACAAAAACAAAGTAAAAATAAATAGGGAATTATTGTAAAAATAAAATAAAATAAAATCTCCTTCACAAAAACATATAGATTGATACTTTAGTGTACAGTTTGAACATTTAGTTTAAAAAGTAACTCTTCCTTTGTGATAAGCACATTTGACTTGACTAAAAACATTATTGTAGGAAGAAAATTAAATACATGTCATGATAAGAAGAAAAATATAAAATTAAGGCCGAGAGTGATAAGTGTTCAGGGACAATGATCTTAAGGATATATATGATCAAAGGCTGTGTAATACATACAAAATAAATGAGACAGTAAAGCACTTCACACTCCTCCTATGATGCATGAGAGATATCAAACATTTTTGAGAAGTTGGTAACAAATAAACCACAGAAGAACGTGGCATTACCCAATGCATGCTAAACAACCCAAGAATAAGATTCCAACAGTCGCGCGCCACGGGGCAATGCATAAGGATATGATCAATTGACTCACCATCTTTGCTTGCATAGGCAACACCAATTAGCAAAGCAATTTCCCCTCTTCCTCAAATTATCAATTGTCAGTATCTTACCCCATACAGCGGTCCATACAAAGAATGCCACCCTATTTGGAGCCAAAGAACGCCATATGGTCTTCCACGAAAAGCCCAGGCTATCAAAATTAGACAGACATAAGAACAAAGATCTTACTTCAAGACGACCATGAGAAGATGGAATCCATGTCAGGTCGTCACAACCTCTGCCAACTCCCTCCTGTCAATACAATTGATCCAAAAAGACACATACCTCGTCCAACTCCCAATCCAATAGTTATGAAGCTTGTGTGTGATGAATGTTTACAGGACAGCTACCTGTTTGATTCTGTACTAGCATTAGATAGTTGATAATTGATGTTGTTTGATAATATATTGTTGTGTTAACTACATCATTGATGTTTTGCTTATCCACTCTACATCTCACTCCAAGTAATCATATTTCTTAGCTTGTTGAGCTTATCCTTAGTGTAATATCTTTTATTATCCAGCTTATTGTTAATGATTATATATTGCTGGTATATATTATTTGCTAAATGTTCTAATACTATAGTTAGTATTGGATGCTCAATTTGATAGTTTCTGATGAGGTTCATTCATGAGTTGTTCCTTATGCCGATCTTCTAGTTGGTTTTAGTTGGGGTTCTCTTAGATTCCCCTTTCTTTAATGGTTTTGTTTCTATGATAAATAATCATTTTGGAATATAATACTAGAACTAAAACCCCTATAACCTTGGTTCTGGATTATGTGTCATGAATTACTTCTGGGTTGTAATTATTGATTTAGGTACTCTTGTCAATTACTTGTCGTTAAAACCTTTTTTCTGAATGTATTACCTACTTATGATTAGTCTTAAGTTGATAATTAGTATTTTTACGGGTCAATGGGGAAGGGCTCTTGAGATAGGCAATTTTTAGGGGGTTTTTGGTGGCTGCATTAGGGTTGCGCGAGGAAGACAGTGTTTTGCTTGCATGCAGGAGGGACAACCCTCCTCCTTGCCCACTAGACCTTCTCCCACCCATAACCAGTCTACACCGCGAACTTCATGGAGAAACTTGTTCACTTCTGCATTGGAGAATCCAATAGTGAACCTCTCTTTTATTCAAGATTGTCACAATTCGAAGACGGGGCATATTGAAGAAGAAGATGTACAAGAGGAGATTGATTACTGGAGATTGTCCGTTACTGGAGATTGTCCGTTGTAGGCTGTGATGGGCAAGAAGCCCTACTTTCCTTTCCTTAAATAATTCATAAATAAACAATGGGGTGATTCTGTCAAGGTGGCTCAACTGAAGAATGGCTTCTTCCAAGCAAAGTTCATACCTTTAAGGGGAGACTGATCGTCAACAAAAAGTGGGACAAAAATGTGAATCTAGAGAGGGATCTCTGCTTGGATCAGTTCCAACATGAGTGAAGCTATATGGATTGCCGATTCATGTACGCAGTACTAGAGCAAATCTAAGGTCTGTTCTATGTTCTCTAAGCCATTATATATGGATGAATCTTCAACTTCTATAGGTGGAGTTATGTTTGTTAGAGTAATGGTTGAGCTCGACGTCCATAGGGAATTCCCAGATGAAATTTCGATTTTCAATCATGGAGAGGAATGTAGAGTGGGGGTGAAACATGATTGGAAACCACAGGTACACATTCGGTAAAAGAGTGGATCATCTTGTGGGAAAATGTCTACAAAAAGTCAATCAAACCAATAAAATGAAGAAAACCACTGAAAAGTGAGTGATCAAGAAGGGTGGGAAATTAATTGAGTTGAACAAGGCCAGTGAGGAGACGGAAGTGGTGCCAATGGTTGAAAAGACATTGAGACCTCAAACCCATTTGATGTGTTGCAACACAATGAAGATGATGTTACAGATGGTATTGAGGCTACAGAGGAAGATGGGATTTACACCATAAATAAGGATGATGTTTTTGACGTTCAAGTCAGTGGTGATAAGGTGGCTTCCCTTGAGACTGGAGAAGATGATGCTAATGTGCAAAATGTGATTGAACAGAGACGGATTGGAAGATTCAGGTGGTCCTGGTTCAGTGATGCAATAGAGTAATGTCGCAGATGATACAAAGCATATGAAGGGAGATGAAACTGGCAGAGACGCAGAGAAAAGGGATTCTATCATCCTGTTAGAGTGTTTCTCAATTTCATCATAGTGCTTTATTTGAGGTGAAGAAATCTTTAGTTAAGGTAGACCTATGAAGAGATCCTTGTTCAAGGTAGAGCACGTACGTGAAGACATATTTTGATCACGTGTTGATTATGTGAAGAATAGGGGTATTCAAAGTTGCCGATTTTGGCTTATCTTTGGCAACTGCCAAAGTTGAACCGGTTCAAGTGGGGCTAAACCGGTTCAACGTGCGTGTGTAGTTTTTTGGCTTTGGCTACTGCCAAAGTTGAACCGGTTTAACTTAGACAGTGAGTTATTGGAAGCTACGAAAAACAATTTCCTAATTAGTTTTGGAAGCCAGAAGACTTGGGAAAAAAGCAAAAGATTTGGGGAAGAAGTTGTACATCTATTTTAGAGTTGAAGACTGATATGGTAACTCCTTGTAGGCAAGTTAATCCTTGTCCAATAAGGATTTGGATTTGAAGACTCTATAAATAGATATGGGTACGAGAGATTTGGAGATAGAGAGAATTGTACAGAGAAAAAGAGAGTTGAGATTGTGAGAGAGAAAAGAGTGTGTAATCAAGTTTTGAAGTAAAGTTAGTTGTTCTTCGCCCATGGACTAGGCAATTTGCCAAACCACGTAAATCTCGTTTTTTGCTTGTGAGTGATTTTTTATCTGTTACATTTATCAATTATCTGTGTGAAACCCTAACAACTGGTATCAGAGTCATGGCAGCAACTATTACAGATGGAAAGTACGTGGTAGAGAAGTTTGATGGAGGAAAGAACTTCAGTTTTTGGCAAGTTCGGATGCGAGATTTACTGATTCAACGTGGTTTAGAAGATGCTTTGGGTAAGCAACCAGGAAAGACAGAAGATGCAGATTGGGCGAAGATCAACTTGAAGGCAATGAGTGCAATTCGATTAACGTTGGCGAATGATATTGTGTATGATGTGATAAAAGAAGATTCAGCAGCAGACATGTGGAAGAAGTTGGAGAATCTGTATATGGGAAAGAATCTCACCAACAGGTTAGTTTTTTTTTTTTTTTTTTTTTTGATAAGTAATAATTGAATTAAAAAAGCGTTCAATAGGGGCACGCATCCCTTATACAAAAGTGGAACTGAGGTTTAAGGCCCCAAAAAAGCCATAAAGATAATAAATCTTTGGAAAAGGAACAAGACTTCCTTTTCACATAACTGAAAAGAGAGCGTATGATATGGAGTTTCAGAATCGCCGTGGACGATTCTTTCCCTTCGAACATTCTACTATTCCTCTCTTTCCAAATGCACCACCAGACATAATGTGGTATAACTCTCCAATAATCACAAACAGCACTACGCACGAAACATTCTCTCCAAATACGAATCAAATCCTTAGGATAACGAGGCATAACCCAACGCATACCAAATAGACAAAAAATAATATTCCAACAATCCCTCGCCACAGGACAATGCATGAGAATTTGAGCAACTGACTCACCATCTTGTTTGCAAAGGCAACACCAGTTAACAAGACAATTATCCATTTTCCTTAGATTATCAATCATCAGGATCTTACCCTATACAGCGGTCCAAACAAAGAATGCTACCCTAGTTGGAGCCATAGAGCGCCAGATAGTCTTCCACAAAAAACCAACTACATCAAAATCGGAAAGACATAAGAATATGGATCGAACTTCGAAGCGACCATGGGAAGAGGGAATCCATGTCATATCATCACAACCTCTGCCAACTGTCTCCTGTTGATACAACAGATCCAGAAAAACACATACCTCTTCCACCTCCCAATCTTGAAAAGAGCGTCGAAATTGCACATCCCACGTAATCCCACTACTATCAAGCCGATAACAGTCTGCTACGTAGGCATGTCTATCAACTGCAATACTATATAATCTGGGGAATAATCAAGATAACGGCCGGTCTCCACACCAAAGATCCTCCCACAAGCGTACTCACCTGCCATCACGAACTTTGAATCTAATATGAGTGGAAAAAGTATCCCATCCCTTCCGAATGAATTTCCACGCTCCTACTCCTCCCACGAAAGAGACCGAACGAGTAAACCAACCACCACCAACAGGTTAGTTTTAAAGCAAAGGTTGTATTCCTTCAAGAGAAAAGAAGGGGTAAGCCTTCAAGAACATCTTGGTGAGTTTAACGAAATTATTTGTGATTTGTCTAACATTAATGTCAAGTTAAGTGATGATGATAAAGCAATTATTTTGTTAACGTCGGTACACTCTACCCATAAGCATTCATTGAATAATTTGCTTTATGGGAGAGATACCATCTCGGTGGAACAATTTAAAAGTGTTTTGTTCTCTAATGAAAAGTTAAAGGATGAAAAGAGTCGTGATGCTCAGGCTCAAGTTCTTATTGCTCAAGAGAAGAAGAGATTTGGAGCTTCAAGAAACCTTGTGCCATTGTCAGAGAAAATATGCTACAAGTGTGGAAGAAGGGGGCATATTCAGTGGTATTGTCCAGAAAGAAAGGAGAGTGCATCGTTGCCATTGTTGTGTCTAAAGATACGAAAGAATAGAGTGATAATGATGAAGCATTATCAATCACTGATAATAAGGGAGAACTTAAGGAATGGATACTTGATTCTGCTTGTTCCTTTCATGTGTGTCCTTATAAAGAATGGTTTGCTACCTACAAGCCTGTAAGTGGTAAGGTATTTATAGGGAATAATGCCTCTTGTGATATTATGGGAATTAGAACAATTAAAATCAAGACAACGAATGGTTTGGTAAGAACTCTAACGAATGTACGCCATATTCCAAGTGTTAGAAGGAATGTGATCTCTGTAGGAGCATTGGATTCCAAAGGTTGCTGGTGTGAAGTGAAGAATGGTTTGATGAAGATTAAAAGAGGGCCACGCGTCATGCTTTTGGGAAGTAAGGTCAACAATTTGCTTAGAATAGATGAGTATGGTGGTGCGGCGAAGAACAACAAGAAGAAGAATGATGAATTTGAGAAAAGGTGGAGATTGTTAGAGTGTTTCTCAATTTCATCATAGTGTTTTATTTGAGGTGGAGAAATCTTTAGTTAAGGTGGAGCTATGAAGAGATCCTTGTTCGAGGTGGAGCACGTACACGAAGACATATTTTGATCAAGTGTTGATTACGTGAAGAATTGGGGTGTTCAAAGTTGCCGATTTTGGCTTATCTTTGGCTACTGCCAAAGTTGAACCAGTTCAAGTGGGGCAGAACCGGTTCAACATGCGCGTGTAGTTTTTTTGGCTTTGGCTACTGCCAAAGTTAAACCAGTTCAAATGGGCCGAACCAGTTCAACTTGGATAGTGAGTTCTTGGAAGTTGCGAGAAACAGTTTCCTAATTAGTTTTGGAAGCCAAAAGACTTGGGGAAAAAGTGGAAGATTTGGGGAAGAAGTTGTACATCTATTTTAGAGTTGGAGACTGATATGGTAACTCCTTGTAGGCAAGTTAATCCTTGTCCAACAAGGATTTGGGTTTGAAGACTATAAATAGATATGGGTATGAGAGATTTAGAGATAGAGAGAAAAAAAAAAAAAAAAAAGTTGAGATTGTGAGAGAGAAAAGAGTATATAATCAAGTTTTTGAAGTAAAGTTAGTCATTCTTCGCCCGTGGACTAGGCAATTTGCCAAACCACGTAAATCTCGTTTTTTGCTTGTGTGTGATTTTTTATCTGTTATATTTGCCAATTGTGTGTGTAAAACCCTAACACATCCATGATAGGGGTGGGGATTATATGGAGAAGATCATGCTAATGTGCAAACTGTGATTGAACAAAGAAGGATTGGAAGATTCAGGTGGTGCTGGTTCAGTGATGCAAGAGAGTAATGTCGCTGATAATACAGGCTATAGGACGGAGATGAAACTGGCGAAGATGCAAAGAAAAGGGATTCTATCATCCTTGATAGGAGAGGGATTATAAAATGGGGGAACAATTGAGCTCAGTGAGTAAGCAATCTGAAGTGGCTAAAAAGAAGGCCAAAGGACTAGTGAAAGGAGTCACCTCGTCTGGAGTGACTTAGAGCTATGGCAGCTGGTGGGGCAATTCCACCATCCCAATCTTCTCAATGAAAGGGAGTTGGAATGTGAGAGGCCTAAATAGGTCTAGAATGCAGAAGGTTGTGAGCAAATTGATTAAAGATCAAAAGCTCTTCATTGCTTGTTTGGTTGAAACTAGAGTACATCAAAATAAATTTAATAGAATTACAAATAAGTTGGGGAGGACTTGGAGATGGTTTGCTAATTATCAATCACATCCTAATGGTAAGGTGTGGATTGGTTAGGATCCTTCTAAAATTCAATTTGATGTTGTTAGGGAAGATATAAAATCTATTCTATCTGAAGTTAAGATCATTCACTCTCAAGAGTGTTTCTTCTTGACTACTGTTTCTGCAGTTACTACTGTTAGATAAAGGAAACATTTATGGGGAAATCTGCAACATCACCACATCGGATCAGGATGGGAAAGTTACTGGGAATAAATGGGTGGGTATGCAGCACTACCCAATAGTTTGAGCTTTTGGGTAAATGGGAAAGCGCCCACCCGTTACAGTTGGTATCAGAAAGCCAGACTCAGTCCTTGATCCAGTGTCACGCCAAGCGCCCGGCTTGGAGGGTGTTCGGGTGGCTCGAGCCGCAACGAGGGCGTTGCGAGTTTGGGTGGGGGGAAAATGTAACAAAGGTCATTTGTCCCACATCGGATCTGGATGGGAAAGTGATTGGGTATAAATGGGTGGGTATGCAGTACTACCCAACAGTTTGAGCTTTTGGATAAATGGGCAAGCGCCCACCCGTTACACTAGTCTAGTAGAAGGTCCTTGGTTGGCCATGGGGTACTGGAATGTGGTGAGATTCCATGGTGGAAAACAGGGAGGTTTGAGGATTCCACAAAAAAGTATTGATCAATTCAATAGTACTCTTAATTCTGTGGGTTTGGATGACATGCAACTGGGTAATGTGGGGTGGACATGGTTTAATAGCCAGTACACTAGCAAGAGTATATGTGCCAAGTTGGATAGAGTTCTGTGTAATGCACATTGGTTCCAAACTTTCAAGAATTCCAAGCTCTTTCTTTCTGCCCCTTCCTTCTCAGATCACCATGCTATGATAGTACAGTATGATGATTTGTATGGTATGGGAGCTAAACCTTTTAGCTTCCTTAAAATTTGGTGCCAAGACCAAGAGGTTGATCAGTTGGTGTCTTCAGTTTGGCAAGAGTACACTACTGGCAATCCTATTCACATATTTATGAAGTTACGGTTGGTGAAAGAGAGAATCAAAATTTGGAACAGGGATAAGGGATCCATTTTTGACCAGTTGGAGAATGCTTCAAAGAATTTAGAGAATTCACAAATGAAACTTCTTGCTGACCCTATGAATACTGATCTCCTTAGAGAGGTTAATAGAGTCAAGGAAGAGGTGGTTCCTTTGCATTCTAAAGAAGAAATCCTTTGGGCTCAGAAGTCTAGGGTGCAGTGGTTATCTGATAATGACAATTGTACCAAGTTCTTCCATCACAAAGTTAAACAGAGTAGGGCTATTAATTCTATTATTAATCTTGAAAATGAGGGGGGTACCATTTCGACTTCTCAAGGAGTGGCTTGAGCAGAACCTATATTCTGCTACAGATACTGGTAGGGAGGATGTTTAGCTGCAGCGACCTAGGAATTTTCTGAACGCTAATCAACAAGCTGAGTTGGAAGGTTGGTAACAGAAGATGAAATAAAGAAGGTGGTGGTGGATTTGTCTCCTGATAAGGCACCAGAGCCTGATGGGATCCCTGCCAGATTCTATCAGAAGTTTTAATGTCTCATTAACGATGATTTAATGTCTCATTAACGAAGCCAGATGCCTAGAGGTATGAATGCTACAATGCCTAGAGGTATGAATGCTACCTTTTTGTCATTAATTCCAAAGAAGATTGGTAGCTGTAAGATAACTGATTTTAGGCACACATCTCTTTGTAACACATTGTGTAAGATTGTTGCCAAAATTTTAGCTAGCAGATTGGTAGGGGTGCTTGACAGTTTGGTTGAAAGGAACAAATGGCTTTCATCAAGGGCAGGAAAATTCAAGGTAATATCATTCTTGCTCATGATCTCCTCAAAGGCTTCTCCAGCAAGAATGGGGATACTTCTATGGCCTTGAAAATTGATTTGAAAAAGGCCTATGACTCTATCTCATGGGACTTTTTGTTCAAGACCATGCAGAATTATGGGGTTGGTTATCAATGGCTTGAATGGGTGAAGCAATGTGTGAGAACTTCTAATTTCTCAGTTCTTAAAAATGAAGTTCCTGCTGGTTTTTTTGCTGCTGGCAAGGGTATTAGGCAAGGGTGTCCATTGTCACCATTGTTTTTTACTCTAGTTTCTGAGTATTTCTCTAATCTGATGCAGAAGAAGGTTGAGGATGGGCATATTGAGTTAAGCAAAGATGTATCTTAAATAAATTATTATGTTTACTTATCAAAAAAATAAAAAGCAAAGATGTCAGTAAAGTCGGCTTGAAAATTAGTCGTTTTTCTTTGCTGATGACTTATTTTTTATTGTTAAAGCTAGCTTGACAAATGCCAGAAATGTGATGAGTGTCTTCCAAGAGTTTCAGCAGGCTTCTGGTCTTATGGTCAGCAAGGATAAGAGCCATGTTTTCTTTTCAGGGGCCATGAGGAGAAAAAGAAGCTTGCTTAGAGTTATGCAATTTAGACGGGGTGTTTCCTATGAAGTACATAAGTTTACCTCTAATTGATAGAAGTTTGAAGAGGAATCATTGATCTGCCTTCATGGACAAAGTGGACTCCAAATTGACAGTATGGAACACACTTAATCTTTCTATCACAGGTAGAGTTGAATTGGTCAATTCTGTCCTTACTTCCTCCACATACTACTGGTCTGCTTTCAATCTTCCTCAAGCTATGAAAAGGACTTCTCTTAAAAACTGAAGAGATGTATTTGGGGTTCTAAGGATAATGCTAAGAAGCTGCACATGATGAGTTGGAACAAGATTGCTTTTCCTGGAAAAGAAGGGGGTTTTGGCATTAGAAAGATTGACGATATTAATTTTGCAGCCAAATGCTCTTTAGTTTGGAATTTCATTCAGAATAAATACACTTTATGGGTTGCTTGGTTCAACATGAAGTCCACCAATAAGTCTAATTTCTGGAGTTACATTCCTAGATCTACATATTCTGCAATATGGAAAGCAATGCTGCAGGTCAGAGATTTCTTGCTTAATAATATTACATTCTGTGTGGGTGATGGTCACTCTTTCAACCTGTTGCTGGATCCTTGGGAATGGAAGTCCTTTAATTCAGTAGTTCAGTTTGAGGATTTGGAGATCCTGTGGTGTTGACAAAAGCTATATGGTGCATTCTTTTCTGCAAAACAGACAGTGGTCTTTTTCTCCTGCTATACATTCCTATATCGCTGATCTGTTGAGGACACAAACCATTAATTCTGTGGAGATACAATCAGATGGAATCATGGTAATTTTTCTATCAAATCTGTTTGAGGCTCCTGTAGAACCACAGTTTCTCGAGTTCCTTAGTTTCAATTGATAAGGATGGAACTGATCATTTATTTCTGCATTGCACTTTTGCTGTGGAAGTTTGGGATTGGTGGTGCTCTTTGCTGCATCTTCCTACTCAAAGGGTGTTCTGTTCTAGATATGACTGCTTGGGTTACTCAGATTGCTAGTGCTAATTCTTTTAAATCCAAGAATATCAAGTCTTTCTTTGTTACCATTCTTTGGAACATATGGAAAGAGAGGATCAGCAGGGTGTTTGATGGTACTGGTAATGATTCTCACCTTGGCATTGATGCCATCATGGAGTCCACTTCCATCATCGGCATCTCAGCTGAAGTCTTTGTGTCTTTATGTTAGTGCCGATGTTGTTCTCTTTATGCTTTCTTTTCATTTCTTTCTTGTACTTGAAATGGTTCTCGCCCACGGCCAGTAGTTGTTTTCAGTAGGAGTAAGCCCCTACTTATCTCTTTGTACATATTTTTCGATCTTTATTTTTATACAACCACCCCATTCAGGGGAAAAAAGACGTATTTTTACAATTGGTATGGATATTTAACTAATGATGTTTTGTCATTAGCCAGTTTGGGTTAAACATTTTGCTAGTTACCCTATTGGTTAATTATTTCCTATTTTACTATCTTTTTTCTTTTGATAAGTAAATTGTATTAAAAGCGTTCAAAAGGGTAACGCGTCCCAAACTATACAAAGACAAAACGGAGCCTATGAACTCAAAGAGCTCATAAAATCAACAATATCCTCAAGAGAGGAGTAGTCTCTCCCCTAACCCTAACAAAACAAATTACAAATGATAGAAAATTTTAACACCCCAATGGAGGATTCCTTTCCCTCAAAAGATCTTCCATTACGC
Organism: Cornus florida; assembly: GCF_030987335.1. Classification (NCBI taxonomy): domain Eukaryota; kingdom Viridiplantae; phylum Streptophyta; class Magnoliopsida; order Cornales; family Cornaceae; genus Cornus; species Cornus florida. The sequence continues at coordinate 32,184,303 of NW_026775572.1, forward strand.
TCTTTCCAAAGGCTCCACCAAATACAAAAAGGGGTCACCCTCCAAAAAACTCTGGCCTGAGCCCCCACCCATTGGCCCCTCCACATATCTAACAACTCCCGAGTTGACCGAGGCATGACCCAATGAATACCAAACAGGCCAAACATCAAACTCCAACAATCATGAGCCACAGGACAGTGCAACAAAAGATGATCCACCGACTCCCCATTAATCTTGCAAAGACAACACCTATTAACAATGACATGCCTTCGCTTCCTCAAATTGTCCAAAGTCAAAATCTTACTCCAAGCTGCAGTCCACACAAAAAAGGCCACCCTAAGAGGCGCCTTAGACCTCCACACCGTCTTCCATGGGAATGAGGTACCATGAAAACCAGAAAGGCACACAAAAAAGGACCGGACCTGGAACATCCCCTGAGAAGAAGGCACCTAAATCAAGGAATCTGCCCCAGACCCCTCCACCTCCTGTCCGTAAAGGAGAGCCAAAAACCCAGTGACATCATCCAGCTCCCAATCCTGAAAAGGTCGCCGGAAACACACATCCCAAGACAACCTTCCGCTATCAAGGCGATAGTAGTCAGCAACCATAGCATGTTTGTCAACAGCAATCCTGAAAAGCCTGGGAAACAAAAGGGCCAAAGGCCTATCATCACACCATGGATCCTCCCAAAACCAGACATTTCTTCCATCCCAAACTCTGAATCTAATATGTTTGGAAAAGGCATCCCACCCCTTACTAATGGCCCTCCACACCCCCACTCCGCTAACAGAACTGACTGGTCTAACTGACCACCCTCCTCTCTCCTCCCCAAAGCGACATGAGATAACCCTTCTCCATAATCTGTGTCTTTCCTTACCAAATCTCCAAAGCCACTTACCAAGAAAAGCACAATTGAAAGGGGCCAATCTCCTAATTCCAAGCCCTCCCAACCGAATAGGCCTGCAAACCTGTTCCCATTTGACAAGATGATACTTGAACTCTTCTCCGCGACCCCCCCAAAGGAAATTCCATTGGAGCATTTCTAGTCTTCCAACAATAGAGGCTAGAATACGAAAAAGCGAAAGAAAGTACGTTGGAAGGCTTGACAAAGTGCTCTTCACTAACGTAACTTTACCGCCCTTTGACAGATATTGTTTTTTCCAACCCGCTAATCTTCTCTCGACCCGCTCAATCACCGGGTTCCAACTTCCCACCCTCCTAGCCGAGTCTCCCAGCGGCAAACCCAAGTACGAGATGGGAAAGCTTTGCGTCCCACACCCTAGAACAGCAGCCAGAGTGTCCACCTCCTGAACCTCCCCCACAGGAACAATCACACTCTTTCCCACGTTTACTTTCAAACCAGAAACAGCCTGGAAACAAACCAAAACACATCTCGGATACCTCAACCGAGATACATCAGCCTCACAAAAAACAATAGTGTCATCTACAAAAAGTAAATGAGAGATCTCCAACTGCTGAACTGATTCAGGGCCAATCTTGAAACCCCTAAGAAAACCCAAATCCACCGCCCTTCTCATCAGCCTACTAAGGGGCTCCATAACAATAATAAAAAGAAAAGGGGAGAGAGGATCCCCCTGCCTCAACCCACGAGAATTTCCAAAGAACCCCGAAGGAGAACCATTCACCAAAACCGAAAACCTGATAGTGGAAACACAAGAAACAATCCACTTCCTCCATCTCTCACCAAAACCCATCCTCTCCAACAGATAGAACAGGAAATTCCAGCAGACATGATCATAGGCTTTCTCAATATCCAGCTTGCACTGAACACCAGGAGTCCCACTACGAAGTCTAAAATCCACACATTCACTAGCAATAAGAGTGGAATCCAGAATCTGTCTACCCCCAACGAAAGCATTCTGAGACTCAGAGATAACTCCATCCAGGACCTCCCTCAATCTAAAGGCAAGGACTATTGCAGCTATGTTTATGTTCTGTACTAAGTTATGTCTTACTAATATACATGCCCCGTTCTGCTCTGCAATTGGTTACTTGCTATCACTCCCACATCATCATTCCTTACCTTTATGGACTCCACTGCTTATTTTGATGATGCCAAAAGGGGGAGAAATTTTGATGACGCCAAAAGGGGGAGAAAATATGCAGCTTGCAGCTTGCATAGCGGATTGATGTGTTATACACTTGCATAATGGATGTGTTATGAAGAAAATATGCAATCATGGTTGTTGTGACTTAATATGTAATTCGTATTTGGTATGTGCTTAATGTAATGTGTTTCTGTTAATAGTGTTACTAATGTGTTTTGCATTTGGAATGTGTTTAATGTAATGTGTTTGTGTTATTAATTGCTAATTCATTGCAATTAGAAAATGGATCATTTGGGTCACATTGCTTGTAGTCATTTAGCACATGCCAGGTCACACTACTGAGCACTTGAAGATCATTTAGCACACTGTTAGCTTACACTACTGAGCACATATGGCATCTTGCATACTAGCTTGATAGGAGTAGAAGCAATATTGTGCCCTTCATATAGAATAGGAGGGGAAGCAGTAATATGCACCTTATATAGCTTAGGCATAAAAGCAATAAATTGCAAGTCATGTCTTTAGTTGACTCCATATTTGTCATTATTATTTTTGGCACAATGGCCATAATGAGACCTGGTATCAACTATCAAACTATTTAATACATACAGTTAGGGGCAGTTAGCGTCACATTAGCATTGTTACAGCTTATACATGTTCTTAACTTTTTTTTTTTGATAAGTAATAATTGAAATAAAAAGGCGTTCAAGAGGGGAACGCATCCCTTATACAAAAGTGGAACTAGGGATTAAGATCCCAAAGAAGCCACAAAAAATAATTAAATCTTCGGAAGAAGAACAGGACTTCCTCTTCACATAACTGAAAAGAGAGCGTATGATGTGAAGTTTCAGAATCGCCGTGGACGATTCTTTCCCTTCGAACATTCTACTATTCCTCTCTTTCTAAATGCACCACCAAACACAATGTGGTACAACTCTCCAATAATCGTGAACAGCGCTACTCACACGGCATCCTCTCCATATACGAATCAAATAATTAGGATAACGAGACATAACCCAACACATACCAAACAGACAAAAGATAAGATTCCAACAATCCCTCGCCATAGGACAATGCATGAGAATGTGAGCAACTGACTCACCATCTTGTTTGCACAGGCAACACCAGTTAACAAGACAATTGCCCCTTTTCCTTAGATTATCAATCGTAAGGATCTTACCCCAAACAGCGGTCCAAACAAAGAATGTCACTCTAGTTAGAGCCATAGAACGCCAAATAGTCTTCCATGGAAAATCAACAATATCGAAATCAGAAAGACATAAGAATAAGGAACGAACTTCAAAGCAACCTTGGGAAGAGGGAATCAATGTCATATCATCACTACCTCTACCAATTGCCTCCTGTCGATACAACAAATTCAGGAAAACACATACCTCGTCCACCTCCCAATCCTGAAAAGAGCGTCGAGAGTGCACATCCCACGTAATCCCTCTGCTATCAAGTTGATAACAGTTAACTACGTAGGCATGTCTATCAACTGCAATACTATATAATCTGGGAAATAAACAAGATAAAGGCCGGTCTCCACACCAAAGATCCTCCCAAAAGCGTACACATCTGCCATCACGAACTTTGAATCTGATATGAGTAGAAAAAAGTCCCATCCCTTCCTTATGAATTTCCACGCCCCAACTCCTCCCACGAGAGAAACCGGACGAGTAGACCAACCACCACTCTCTTCCCCATACCGGCATGAAACAAGCCTTCGCCAAGGGCGATGTCTTTCCCTTCCGTACCTCCACAGCCATTTTCCCAAAAGAGCTTGGTTAAAGGGGACCAGTCTTCTGATACCAAGACCACCAAACTTCATTGACTTGCAAACTTGTTCCCAATTGACAAGGTGACACTTAAATTCATCACCTCTTCCACCTCAAAAGAAATCCCTTTGAATTTTTTCAATCCTATCAGCAACAGAGCATGGAATTTGGAACATAAATAAAAAATATGTGGGAAGGCTCGATAAAGTGCTCTTTATAAGCGTAACTTTCCCTCCTTTAGACAAGTATTGCTTTTTCCATCTTGCTAATCTTTTCGCATACCTATCAATCACAGGGTCCAACTCCCCACCGTTCTAGAGGAAACCCCTAAAGGCAATCCCAAATATGGAATTGGAAAAGTACTCACTGTACACCCAAGGACTTCCGCTAAAGATGAAATATCCTGAACATCTCCAACCGAAACAAGCACACTTTTAGCCACATTAACTTTCAGACCAGAAACAGCCTGAAAACAGGCCAAAATGCACCTCAGATATCTAAGCTGAGACACATTAGCATCACTAGAAAACTAGGGTGTCATCCGCAAAAAGTAAATGAGAGACCTCCATCTGATGGACAGGATCTCTTCCCACCATAAAGCCCTTGATAAGATCAAGATCCTCTGCTCTTCGCATAAGTCTGCTTAATCCCTCCATAACAATATTGTTGGAAATCTTATCTATAAGTTGACTCAACGATTATGGCAGATTTATTGGGTCTTCAATATAGGCTAATTTTTAGGGATTTTATTTTTATTCTAATTTGATTTTATTTTATTTTATTCTCTTTATTTTGATTTGATTTTATTCTCTTTTCCATATTTATAATTTTCCGCTTGTATATAATGATAGTCAAGCTCTCAAATTGAGTACGCCAATTTTACCAAGTTACTTTTTAGTATCAGAGCCTCAAACCTACGCCTCCCCCATCTCTCTCTCTTTCACCGCCTCTTTTAACATCTCTCTCTATCTCGTTACAGCTCCTTCCCTATTTTTTTTTTTTCACAGACCTTCTCTCTTTTTCAAGTCGCTGTTGCGACAGTCCTAGGGGGAGTCGATCTCCTCTAGGTTCGACCCCTGTAGGGGTATTCCCTTAGTCTTTTCATGCACTAAGGGTCAGAAGACGTGTTTGTAATTTTTTAGGGCTGCCGGGATATTTGGCAACATTTTCGGATCAGACCGCCGTGTCTCCGGCTTCTTGGTTTGATCAAAATCAGGTTTATTCCTCCTTTATTTGAAATTATTGGTAATTTGTTGAATTGACCTATTTAATATTATGGCTGAATCAAGTAATAATAAAGAAACTCTTTTTTTGGCGCAACACACACCGGCTCAACGAGTTACTAGTGTGATGTTGAATGGCCGTAATTTTGCATCCTGGGCTCGTTCCCTCCGCCTCTATGTTGGTGGAAAAGGCAAATCAGGGTGGATTTTGGGTACTGAAAAGAGGCCAGATATTAAAGATCCTAAATATGCTCAGTGGGATATGGACAATTGCACCATTTTAGGATGGATGTTTAATTCTATTGAGCAACGCATTTATAATATATTCATGTTTTATGACTCTGTTAATGACTTGTGGACTGCTTTGAATCAAATGTATGCTCATTCTAGGAATGATGCTCGTATTTTTGAATTATATCAAGATATTGCTAACGCCTCGCAGGAAGGCCTGAATTTGTCTGTAACTGATTATTTTGGGTATTTGAGATCTCGTGGGAGGAACTAGCTCAATATGAGCCTCTCAGTGAATTTCCTTCTGAGGCAGCCTCTCTTCTTGTTAAACGTCTTGATCGTCAGCATACCTATCCGTTTTTTATGGGATTACGCCCAGAATTTGAACCACTAAAGTCTCAGATCTTGAATGCATCACCAATGCCATCCTTGTTGGAAGCCTTTGCTACTGTTGATGGTGAAGCACGCAGGCACCGTTTAATTCAGCCCTCAATTGTTCCTGTACCAGTGTCTGAGCCTGCTGGGGATAGTATGGCTTTTGCAGCCAACTTTGGATCACGAGCTTCTGGAGGTCAGATTATTTGTCACCATTGTGGAGGGGTTGGACATGTTAAAGCTCGTTGCTTCAAACTTCATCCTGAACTAAAGCAAAAATTTTCTAGGAACCGTTTATCTGGAACTGGTTCTTCTCATACTGCGGCTGTTGCAGAAACTCCTGTTACTACTGATGGATCTACTGTATTTCCTGGACTGAGCCAGCTTCAGTCTCAGATTGGGCATATCCAGGACCAGCTTGGCTCCCTTGCTTCTAGAGTTAGTGCTCCTTCAACTGCTCCCACTGCAACTATTGCTACAGGTACTCCTACTGCATTTCATGTTAAGGCTAAGCAGCCCACTTGGGTTCTGGATTCTGGGGCCAATGATCACATGACTGGTGAGTTATCAGTTTTTTCTTCTAATATTATACTTGTTACCCAATCTGTGTATCTTGCGGATGGCCCTACATCTTACATTCACAGTAAGGGTGATGTTTGTCTGTCTCCTGATATTACTCTTTCATCTATCCTTCATGTACCTAAATTTGCCTTTAACCTTTTATCTGTTAGCCGGCTTGCAAAAAACCTCCAATGTGCAGTTATATTCTTACCAGATCACTGTTTGTTGCAGGACCTTTGTTCGAAGAGGATTTTTGGCAGGGGTTATGAGCATGATGGGCTTTACTACTTTGGGGAACCACCAGGAACGAGTCTTCAAGCTTCTGTCCTACCTACTTCTAGTGTTTATGATGTTTCTTTTCGCACTTTTAGTCTTTGGCATGCAAGTTTGGGGCATGTAAACTTTCAATATCTATGTCTATTGTTTCCTTCGTTAAATAAAGCATGTAAGGACCATAAGTTTCAATGTGAAGTTTGTGAGCTTTCTAAACATACTAGAACTAACTATATTTCTCATATGAGTCGTGCTCCTAGTATGTTTGATCTTATTCATTCTGATGTCTGGGGCCCTTCCCCAGTTACTGCTTTCTCTGGACATCGATATTATGTGACATTTATTGATGATTATTCTCGCTGTACTTAGGTTTATTTATTGAAAAAGAAATCTGATGTGTTTCTTTTACTTACCCAGTTTCTTCAAATGATCAAAACCCAGTATAACACTGTCGTCCGTAATATTCGTTCTGATAATGGACGAGAATATGTTTCGAGTGAGTTCCGGTCTGAACTTAATAAAAAGGGGATTTTACATCAACGCACTTGCCCCTATACTCTTGAGCAAAATGGCGTGGCTGAACGCAAAAACCGTCATCTAATGTCTGTAGTCCGATGTCTTCTGAGTGGTATGTATGTGCCTAAATTCTATTGGCACATGGCTGTTCTTACAGCTGCTTTTCTGATTAATCATACTCCCAGTCGAGTTTTGGGTAGTAAGGCACCACTTCAAATTCTCCAGCCTGATTATACATTGTTTCACCTTCTTCTTCAAGTTTTTGGCTGTACTTGTTTTGTTCATAACCGTAGTCCTTCTCGTTATAAACTTAATGATAAATCTATTAGGTGTATTTTCTTGGGATATTCTGCTTTGTCAAAGGGCTATCGTCGTTATGATCCTGTGACCAAACATATGTATCATTCTTTTGATGTGACATTTCATTAAACTGTTCCTTTTTATAGTACTAATTCTGTGGTACAAGATTCTCTCTCTTGTGATCTGGAGAAGGAGATTTCTCCTATTGCTCGTCCTGTTCCTCTCTTTAAAAATCACACTGTCCTGGAATCTCCTTCTCCATCCATGCAGGGTTTCCCTCCACCTTTGCAGGTCTACTCTCGTCGCCATCGCACTCAACCTCCCCTGCCAGAATCATCTTCAGAACCAGGTCCAGGTAACTCTCCTTCTCCTATTGCTCCTACAATTCCTAAGCGCACCTCCCGTTATCCAACCCGTGATCGTCATCCTCCTAATTGGTATGGTTTTTCTAGTAGCACTAACCACCCTATTTCCCAGTATGTCTCCTATGATGGTCTTTCAGGTGCATATAAATCCTTCCTGGGCAAGATTGGGACCGTTTCTATTCCTCGATCTGTGTCAGAGGCCCTCCAGGATCCCAATTGGGTGTCTGTCATGACAACAGAAAATAGATGCTTTACACCATAATAATACATGGGAACTTGTTGTTTTACCTTCTGGGGAGAAAACGGTTGGCTGCAAATAGGTCTTTAATGTGAAGTACTTAGCCGATGGTTCTATTGATCGGTATAAGGCTCGGTTGGTGGCAAAAGGCTTTACTCAGATTCCGGGCAAAGACTTTAGTGCTACCTTTGCTCCTGTGGCTAAGTTGACGTCTGTGCGACTGCTTGTCTCCTTGTCTGCTGCCCATTCTTAGCCTCTGCATCAGTTAGATGTCAAGAATGCATTTCTTAATGGAGACTTACTTGAGACTATATATATGGATCCACCCCCTGGATTTCGGGCTGAGGGGGAGTATGCTGGGAAAGTCTGTAGGCTACGAAAGTCTCTTTATGGTCTGAAGCAATCACATAGAGCTTGGTTTAATCGTTTCAGCGATGTTGTTTTATCCATGGGCTTTGTGCACTGCCACTCAAACCATACTTGTTTTATTCAACGTCGCTCTGATGGTCGTTGCATTATGTTATTGGTATATGTGGATGATATCATTATCACAGGTGATGATGCTTCGGGGATTGCTCAAGCAAAACTTCATCTTCAAAAGTCCTTTGATGTGAAGGACTTAGGTCATATTTTCTTGGAATTGAGGTTGCTAGATCCCGTAGTGGAATTTCTTTATCTCAAAGGAAATATGTTTTGGATCTTCTTCAAGATACTGGCATGCTTGGGTATCGACCCGCTTCCACTCCTATGGATCCCAATCTTAAACTCTCTGTTGAGTCAGGAGAATTACTTCCAGATCCATCCGTGTATCAACGTTTAGTAGGTCGTCTTATCTACTTAACTAACACAAGGCCCGATTTGACATTTGCTGTTAGTGTGATTAGTCAATTCATGCATGCCCCTCGCTCAGCTCATATGGATGCAGTCTACCATATTTTGAGGTACCTTAAGTTGTGCCCTAGTCTTGGTCTGTTCTATGCCTCAGGAAATCAGTCTGGACTCTCATACTTTACTGATGCAGACTATGCTGGATGCAAGACAGATAGACGTTCTACCTCTGGCTTCTGTACTTTCTATGGTAATCTCATATCATGGAAGAGTAAGAAGCAGGCTGTTGTTTCTGGATCCTCTGCTGAAGCTGAATACCGAGCTATGGCTCAAGGTACTTGTAAGCTCCTTTGGCTTCAATCAATTTTGGGAGAGTTGGGTCTTGTACAGAAAGGTTCTTCAAGGCTATTTTGTGACAATAAATCAGCCATTATGCTTGCTTCTGATTCTGTTTTACATGAAAGGTCAAAACATATTGAGGTAGACATTCACTTTATTCGAGAGAAGGTTCGATCAGGTATCATTAATCCTATTTTTGTTCCTTCTTCAGAACAGACTGCAGATGTGTTCACAAAGTTTGTTGGGCCTTCTCTTCTCCAGTCTTCCATAGTCAAGCTGGGCTTAGTCAAAATATTTGCTCCAGCTTGAAGGGGAGTGTTGGAAATCTTATCTATAAGTTGACTCAACGATTATGGCAGATTTATTGGGTCTTCAATATAGGCTAATTTTTAGGGATTTTATTTTTATTCTGATTTTATTTTATTTTATTTTATTCTCTTTATTTTGATTTGATTTTATTCTCTTTTCCATATTTGTAATTTTCCACTTGTATATAATGATAGTCAGGATCTCAAATTGAGTACGTCAATTTTACCAAGTTACTTTTAATATGAAAGAGGAAAGATGACAGAGGATCTCTTTGTCTTAAACCCCGAGAACACCCAAAGAAATCAACGCGAGACCCGTTCACAAGAACAGAGAATTTAACAGACGAAAGGCATGTCTCAATCCATTTCCTCCATTTACATCCAAACCCCATTCTCTGAAGCAAATAAAGCAAGAAATTCCAATTCACATGATCATACGCTTTCTCAATGTCAAGTTTACACAAGACTCCGGGAACACCACTTCTCAATCTGGAGTCCACACATTCACCTGCAATAAGAACTGAATCAAGAATTTGTCTTCCTCCAACAAAAGCGTTCTGGGAGTCCGAAATAACCCCATCCATCACTCCCCTCAACCTAAGAGCAAGGACCTTAGCCATAAGCTTGTAGATACATCCTACTAAACTGATAGGACGAAAGTCTTTAATGTCAGAAGCACATCCCTTCTTAGGGATAAGGGCAATCCAAGTTGCATTAAGCGACTTCTCAAAGGCACTAGTAGAATAAAACTCCTGAAAAGTGCCCATTACATCGTTATTCACAACTGCCCAACTTTCCAAAAGATACCGCATGGTGAACCCATCTAGTCCGGAGCTTTGTCCCTATTCCAACTAGATAAGGCCTTTAGAACTTCTTCAATAAAAGGAATCTCAAGCCCTTCCCTATCAATCTTGGAGATGGCCTCGAAATGAAGACCATCAAGTTTAGGTCTCCAAGCAAGCGGTTTGGTATAAAGCTTCTGATAAAAAGAAGCAATCCCATTACACACATCTTCCTCCCTCCATATCTTTACACCTTCCACCCGAATACGTCCTATACGATTACTTCTTCTATAAGTGTTAGCGAGTCTGTGAAAAAAAATTTGTGTTGCGATCTCCTTCTTTTAGCCAAAGAGCCCAAGATTTTTGTCACCAAGATATCTCCTCCATACTAGCAATCTCAGCAAAAGCTGCCTGACAAGAAGCTCTTCTAGAACGCAAAAACTCCACATCCCCATCCGCCTCTTCTAGGCGATCAATCTCATAAAAATCAGCAAGGACTCTACTCTTCCCCCATTCAAGATTCCCAAAAACGTCTTTATTCCACTTCTTAAGATCGAATTTGAGAGCCTTCAACTTTGTAGTTAACATGAAGCTAGATGAGCCTATGACAACAACTCCCTCCCACCAAGACTGAACTTTCCCTTAGAAGCCCTCCGCTTTTAGCCACATATTCTCAAATCGAAACGGAGACCTTTGAGAACTCAAACCTCCACAATCTAAAACCAAAAGAACATGATCAGATATGACCCGCGCTAAAACTGCTTGAACAACATCCGGGGAATTTCTCTTCCCACTCCCCAGAAATCAAGAAACGATCCAGCCTTGAAAAAGTGACTGGGTCCCTGCCATTTGACCATGTATAGGCTGCGCCTTCCATTGGTAAATCAATTAGAAGATGCTCGTCAATGAAATCAGAAAACTGATCCATTTCAGAAGACCTCCTACCTCCTGTGGACCTCTCTAATGGGAATCTAACAGAATTGAAATCCCCACCCAAACACCAAGGAAGAGACCACATTTCTTAAGCATGATTAAGCTCCTCCCATAAAAAAGGCCGATCAATATAAACAACTGGTCCATAGACCCCAGTGAAAACCCAACTGAAATTGTCCTCTTCCAATTTGAACTAGCAAGACACTGAGAATCTCCCCACCCACACATCCAACCAAGACACCCATCTACAATCCCACATAACTAAGATACCACCCGAAGTACCTACAACATTCAAGACCTCCTATTCTACAAACCTTCCACAAACTCCTAACCACCCCATTCGAAATGGATGCCAACTTTGTTTCTTGCAAATAAACAGCTTGGCCCCCCACTTCCTCAAAGCAACCTTTACCACCCTCCTTTTATTCGGGTCATTGAGACCACGAACATTCCAAGAAATAATCTGTAGCTTCATTAAAAACCAAATAAGATGATCTCCCCTCCTCCTTTCTTCGCGCTCCAACTCCTAGTCCTTCCCCTCTCCTTCACCGCCCCTTTCTTTCCTTTATAATTGACTTCAGAGATAAGATTCTTGATCTCCTATGCCCCTTTCCAAGATGATAAAGGCCTCGGGTTCACTACCTCTTCAGTCACAGTAACCTCTTTGCCTTCCACTATTGCTTGAAGAATGAAAAGTGTACGGTTATTGTTCCCCTCTAAAGAAACACCTAGCAACTCACTAGCAACTCCTATGTTTTCAATCATCCAGTCCTTACCCAAATCAACATTTGTTACTAAACAACCAGATCTCTCAATTGCCAAAGGTTCCTCCTCTATCACTTCAGAGAAATCATTCTCCATCCAAGGTACAAACTCGTTGGAACAGACTTCTTGGATAGAAACCAAATCAGTAGCCACCTCCTCATCACAATCCCTTCCAAAATCAAAAGGCTCTGTAAACGACTTAGAATCTATATTGTAGTCTCCCAGTCCACTGCCCAAGAAACTAACCAATTTATTCTCTTCTTCCCCTTCAGACGACATGCAATTAAAACCTTTCAAAGCAACATAAAGGCGAAGTTCTTTGAGTAAAGCCATGGTTGGCTCATTAGACAGCTGAAAGTGAAGGTCTCTCCCAACTCAGACCAAAACCCCTCTGATGAGTCCTGAACTTCACAATTGAGTGAATCAGCTTGGCCTGAAGTGACAATTCCGCTGGCAATCTTCTCTGTAACCAGCCCAGACTCTTCTGCAGGTGCCAAGGGCACAACAGACATAACACAATTCTTCTCCATTGACATCTCAACATCGCCCCTCACCTCTCCAGAAAGGGAGGAAGAAGAAGAAGGTGTTTTAAGGGAGCTCTGAGAATGAGACACAGAGGACATACCTGGTCAGTGGAGGTCCATTTCTGTTCATCTTTCCTCGACCATCTATAAACATGGTTGTTTCTGTGAGAATCCCGAGATGAAAGTCTAAAGCTACTTCCCATTATCCGAGTTGTACTTGGAGGGGGCTTGAGTAAAGAATCAGCGCAACACTGTAGATGATGAAGCCCTTCTTGTCTGTTCCCACACCAGCCTCATCGTCACTAAATTTCATCCATCTCCTTTTCTCCGGTGAGTTCCAGAAATTCATAGAGGGAGCATGAGGAAGACGACCCAGTATATGATCAATAATTGGTTCGGTGGCTGGACTGGGTTTTGTATTAAGAAAAGAAACTGACTTCTGATTTTTGGGCCCCCAATGAACCATTCTTTTTAAGTCTTCAAATGGCCCAATGCGTAACTTAGCATTGTTTCGGTTGGACTTGGGCAACTGTGGGCTGGGCTTATCATTGAGGAAAGAAATGGATAGCTTATTGTTGGGCTTCCACATAATATTCCTTTTAAGTGTAGCTTGTGGTCCATGAGAACCTAACGGCCCATCGTTCAGCCCAGAAAAAAGAGGCCCATACTTACGCGTTATGCCCATCTGAGTCCGCTGCATGAAAGGCCCTCGTGAAGCCACGTGGTTAATTACCATCAAGGCGATCAAAACGAGGATTTGAAAAGCGTTGATGACGGGCGTTATGCGTACGCCTCAGATATTTGTCTTCCCCACTCGCTGCCAGTGCGTTGGCGAACACTCTTCTTTTTCCTTGAGAACTCAATTGAGTCTGCAAATGCTGATGACGCCCACCGTTGAATTCTCCATCAGATGGAAGGGGAGAAGCCTCACCAAACCCATAATAGGATTTTAGAAGGATGCAAGGTGAGGTTTCCTCAATCAAACTGATCTTGAAGGCTACTCGTTGGTCTTCAACAAAAACAAACTTCGGCACCAAAGCTCCGGCGGAAACAAGAAGGAGAACTCGTTCGCCTCTCGCTTGATCATCTGCTTCCACACCTCTAAACCCACCACAGAGGTCTCCAATGGCTTCCAACAGTTTGTGGCACCAGAGATGGAGGGGCAAACCGAACAACACCACCCTTCGTAACCTATCATGATCAACCACGGCTGAGCAACCCACTGCAAAATCCCACTTGTCGATGTATAAGGAAGCTTCAGCCCATCTCTTCCTCCCCAAATTCATAACCCTGCAAGCTTCGGCCTCCGATAGTAGACAGAACAGGAAAAGGCCGTCAGGTAGGGTTGAAACTTTTACTCCACACGAGATCTGCCAAGATTTCGTCACCAACTCCTCGATCCTTTTAGTGCACCCCACATCACGAGCAAGACAGATTCACGTTCTGCAATGCTCAGATGATCAACCCTAAGGACCACATCTCTATCAATTGAATAGCTTTTGATCTTCCCGTGGAGATTGAGACATGGTAGGGTCACTACTTTGAGATACGAACGTAGCATGATCTGTCGAAACCAAAGATCCAACACCAGAAAAGAAAAAAGAGAACGATAGAAGCCGGAGTAGAAGACTCCGGCGTCAAAAAAGAAAAGAAAAGAAAAGTTAAGAGACAAGTCAAACATTTTAGATTTTGATTTGAGCAATTTCATATTCTAAACTTAACAAGGCGAGAATTCTCTAACTTATGTGATTGATATATGCATATTGAAAAGGGAGCTTTGCTTATGCAATATCTTTATCCCTTATGTTGTGAAACACATCAATAAATTGTCATCATGAAAAAGGGGGAGATTGTTGGCCCTAAAGTTTCAAGCCAAGTGAAACTTGATGATTTTGATGATAATAACCTATTAATGTGGGAATTTAATAGTCTACTTGAGTGTGGTGAATTTCATAATATTCTATGAAACTCAAGGACAAAGTAGATCCGTGGAATTAAATGTTCAAGATCAAACATGGGTCAAGCTCAAGGAACTTTAAGTTAAAAGATCATTTTCGTGTCCATTAGTTGAATCAAGTTCGGTTCCCTTCTGCTCCCAAGTCAAATAGAATGAGCGGAAAACACCGGAAAAGCATCGGTCAATTGCTTCGCGGTGAATGCTTCTGTGCAAGAGCAAAGGCCTTGGACTTCAAGGACTTACATGAAGATTTAAATTCAATAAGCCACATCACCATGGAACTCAAAGCTCAAACATCAAAAGATCAATGGCAAAGTTGAAGTGGATCCAAGCCTAAGATGATCAACCCAAATGCTCAAGATTGAAGATCAAGAACTGGGCAGGATAGTATTGGGTGAGTGATTAGCATTTCATGTAAAGTTATTTTTTAAGTAACTTCATTTGAATGCTCAACCCTTTTCTTAGTTGATTCTAGGACCCAATGCACCTCATGCATATCCTTTTAATGGTCCCTAGACTTTTAACAAAAGGCCTTAGACTTGATTAAACCATACTACAAGGTCCGATGGCTATCTCACAAATGTGCTAAAAGCCTAAAACAGACCATAAATGTTCAGGACTTGGGCACACTTTAACAGCCATAACTTTCAGTGTGGTTGAATTTTTATGTGAGACCAGTGACACCAATCCATTGGAAAGTAGACTTCAAGATCTTCAATTTGGACATAAATTTGGCCTCATTTGAATTTAAAACGAGTTATGCCCTTTCCAAATTGGTCTAAACATGCAGGCTGACCAAAACTGAGAGTACCGAAATGAATTTCCAAACAGCCCCTTGCATACTCCAACTGTCATAAACGGCTAGAATTTGAAAAAAGCTATATACAACCCAACGGTCATAAACAGATGACCAAAACTGAGAGTGCCGAAATAAATTCACATAAAGCATGGAAATCATCGCAGAAAAAAAAAAAAAAAAAAAAGTTTATATGGCAGTGTAACAATATAGAATACACAATTCAAAGAGTCAAATAAATACATTACCAATACAACTAATGAGCAAAATTCAATATATTTCATATCATGCAAAGATTACATTAAAAGAAGTGAAAGTACAACAAAATAAGCCACAAAGTAGGGTAATAAAGCACAGATCCTTGGTATACAGACCAGCAAAAGCACTGAAAATGTGCAGCATTTTAAGCTAATGTAATATACAGCCAAATAAAAAAGTAATGTGATTTTCATTGGTGATTACATTAAAAGAAGTGAAAATTATAACAAAATAAGCCACAAAGTAGGGTAATAAAGCACATATCCTTGGTATAGAGGCCAGTAAAAGCACTGCAAATATGCGGCATATCAAGTTGATGTAATATGCAGCCAAATTTAAAAGTAATGTAATTTCAATTGGTGATTTTATGAAGACATTTAGATAAATTAACTCAATTGAACCACCACACCCGACTGTTACCTATATAAATTCTGACAAGGTAAGAAGGCTACTTCATGGATACTTTCAAAATTAGTTAATTAACCACAATTGACAAATAGGACATGAACCTCCAAAGGTTTGAGTTCAATTTATAGGAGTGTCAGAAACAGTTAAAGAGGGTATTAAGTATCGGAAGGGATTAGTCTTGCATCCGAAGGGAGTTGGGACATCCTCAGTTATAAAAAAGAAAAAAAACAATTGTTTATAGATCGTCTGAGTCTATATATATTTGTGTGCATAAATCATATTTATTAGAGAGAGAAAACTAGTAAAGACATGAGAATGTTCTCTGTTTAAGCAGTTATAGTTACAGAATAATTCTTAAAAGAAGAGAAAATTCTGCTATGCAGTGGGTACATGGTTATTGGTCATACAATGTCAGGTAACTTCAACATCTTCTTTTTGTTACTTCTTAGAGATGATTATAAAATGGAGGACAGACCACACGTCCAAACATCCCCAAATGGTCAATAATTGAAGGTGCAGAGAGAGAGTCCAAATCAAGTTATTTCATATCCTACACTGAACATTTAAGCTCTTAAACAACCACAAGTTAAATGGTAAGCACCCACATATATATCCAACCAATTAATCCTAGATTTTATGATAGTATTCAATTATGAATCATACCAGCCTACATGTATGGACCGACCCTCCCCTCCATACTTCATGTGTAAAAGTAACAATTCCGTTTTCCCTCTCTCTGTTTCAACCCACCTGCACCATATTTTTTACTGGATTGCTGATAATACATATTGAAGAATAGCAGTTTGTGGAGTAGATAATTCTTAAATAGAGCTACATATCTATCAAATAGTAGCATTAGCATTATAACATAAATTTCTATTCCGGATGCATGTTTTCGTCCGAGGCAATGTGACAAATGTTTTGCATGCAAGCCTCCCAGGGCCCATCATTTCCATGTCTACAGAAGATGTGTTTTGAGGATCGTAGGTGTTCTTTTCATTCTTTTTGCTACAATAGATGGATACATGATTTTTTGTTGTCGCCACAATTAGAACTTTCAATTCGCACTCTCACCTCACATGAGAAATTGCATGCAGGACTGGGTAAACAATTCTGTTTCTAAGTGGCCAACTTCTGTCATCAAGGTTTTGGAGAAGAAGATGAGGGATTTCCTTTGGGGTTCAAGTGATTCTAATGAGAAAATGCATGCCCTTAACTAGAAGACAGTTTGTTCACCTAAGGTTGAAGGTGGTATGGGGGTGAGAAAGTTATCTGATATCAATAATGCCTCTTTATGTAGATTGGTTTGGTACTTTCTGCAATCAAAAGACTGCCTCTGGATTGCATTGTTTAAAAGAAAGTATACAAGACATGCAAATTACTGGAACTGTTCTCATGTCTCCTGGATTTGCAGCTACCTAATTGTGTTTGCTTAGTGCAGTTATCTCAATGGTTTAGTACTACTTTTCACCATAATGGTTTGAAAGATAGAGTTGCTAGAAGAATATTTTCTACAGTATTGAGAGATATACCCTAATTTAAAGAGTTACAATGTCTTTTTCACCGATTATTCAGCTTATTTGGTGGGAGGTGCTGGATTTGTCCTCTTTGAGCGTTCAAGATGCACTTGATCTGTTTGGTGGTTAAGTTGTTACTCTGTTTGTCTCTCTCTTTTTATTGGAGGTTTTGACCTTTCTTTAGTTCTTTTGTTTTAAAGTAGCAATCCAAAGGTATACCTTTGCTTATTATAGCCATGTACATTATTGTTCATAACTATAATAATTTCTACTTTGGCCAGAAAAAATAATAATAATAAAAATAAAAATAATTACAAATAACCCTTACAAAAGAAAAGGATTAAAGAAGAAGAATTCTTGGTATAGCCCGATTAGATGCAACAATTAGGTGTTTTGGTTAAAATTAGTAAATTTCGTTATGTGTGTATTTATTAGGGCATATTATGCATAGGTACATTTTAAAGAAACAGTTCGAATCATTACCAAAACCGGAACTTACCTCCTCAAAACCCTTAACTGAGATAGTTTCCTTTCTGAAAATCTCTGGAATAGAGTGATAGAACGACTCGGCCCAGGAGTTGAACAAAGAAAGCGACGTTCTTAGCCGACCCAGAAAACCGATCTCTGCAACAACTACTACTCCTAGGGCTACCAATAGAGGCATCAAGAAAACCGATCTCATTCTTGGAATTTTATTTTTATTCCACAAAATTCGCCACTCGCCCTTCTCCCGTTCTTCGCCGGCATGTATTGAATGGACTGGAATTTAGGATAATGAAGGATATTCATTCCAAGTCGATAAAATTTCAATCCTTATTAAATCCCAATCTCATAGACAAGTGGGAATTGATTCTCATTCCTCTGGTTAACTTCTTAGAATGGTAGTAATTTAATGGGTTGCTAATATAAATATAAAATGATAGAATAGTGAGTTGGTTATTACATTTTTTTTTTTTTTTTTTTTTTTTCAAATAAGAATATTAATATCAAATTTATCCTCATCTTTATAAAATTTATAAAAAATAGTATGATAGTAAATTTATTTAAATAATTTTTTTTATTTCTTACTTCAAATATGATTATTATTATTATTTTAAAAAATTACTAAAATACCTTTTAAAATTACAAGAATTATGTTTTAGATATGAGTGAGAGCTACGTCATATAATCCTTTTTATCTGGTGTCGCTCTCATACTCTGAGCACATTCTCGTTCTTACGCTCTGAGCGCATTCTCGTTCTTACGCTCTGCGCGCTCTCGCTCCCATTCTCACTATTTGTGATTTAATTTTGCCACTTTCGTGCCCCCGCTTTATGTGACTTAAGGTGATAGTTTTAGAGAGAGGATGAAGAAGAAAATTAAAATGTATTTTTATAATAAAAAATAATATTATTGACGACTTTAATACCCCGATTTAAAACCGACAAAAATAAAATATGACGTGATTATTCTAAAAATTCAACTTAAATAAGTATCATTAGTACTCTTATTTGTTTCCATAAAATACATATCTTTTCCGTTCCTTATTTTTCAATTTTTCATAATGTTTTTCATCTTTTTAGTTTTTCATTTATGGAGGATTGGCAAAATTAGACACGACACGATAACATGATATAAACACGACACAGTTTAGGCGGGTTTGGGTTTAATATAAATGGGTTCGGGTCGGATAATTATCGATGCGATTAGAACACAAAAAAGTTAGGTTGGTTCGGGTTCAACCCGTGTAACCCGTTTAATTAAACGGGTTAAACGGGTCGTGTTAACATGATTACAACCCAACCCATTTACAACCCATTTAAAATATAAAATAGTAAATTGTGAAATAAGAGAGGCTAAATTAGTAATTTGTCCATATAAGTGTAAAATTAAAAATATAAGAATAAAACCACTAACCCTATCGCATACGGCATATTCACTATTTCTATTTTCTTGTTTTTGCCGACAGAGAGCAAAAGGCGATTACGAACCCTAGCTTTGAGCCTTTGATCGTCTTCGATTCCTCATGTAATTTCTTCCTTCTATCGAGTTCTAACACAAAGTCACAACTAACAAAGGTACAGATCATTCGATTTCAGTTCCTATTTCATTTCTTATCTCTTATATTCACTATTCTCCATTTTCTTATTTCTGCTGACAGAGAGCAAAAGGCGATTACGAACCCTAGCTTTGATCGTCTTCGATTCCTCATGTGATTTATTCCTTCTGTCGAGTTCTAACACAAAGTCACAACTAACAAAGGTACAGATCATTTGATTTCAGTTCCTATTTCATTTCTTGTCTCTTATATGATGTTGAAGCAATTTGTACATCTGATCTCTAAATTTCTTTGATCATCTTTAGCTTTCGTCCTAGAAAGACGAAGTTGGACCACACCATCTATAAGTCACATATATATGTTTGTGTGTATTTCTAATTTTCTATGTAAGCACACACATTTATGTATGTCAGTGTATTTATTGTTCTTTCTAAATTTCTTTTATGCTTGGATTAAATCGTTTAGAAATATTGTATATTCTTTACTGAAGTATAAAGTTTCTTCATTCCACAAACATTTTTGAGTTAAATAATTTCTTAGACATCTACACACACTTATATTTTATTTTCTGCGAAATTTTTTTCAGAAATACTTTTTGTTAAAACAAAATAAAATTTCTATGTTATAATTATTTTGTATTAAAGTCTAGAGATTATTACAAAAAAAAAAAAAAATTTGGGTGTATTAGAAATTAGAACATAACTAATCTTTTCTTAAAATAAGAAATATATATTAAATTAACTTTGTATTTTATTTTTGTATTCTATTATATTATCTTTTTACTTTTCTTTTATTTCGGTACAAACTTGTAGATGGATGTTGTTACTGATATTCAAATAAACCTTGAAGATGTTGAAGAAAGTGGCGATAAAGTTGAAGAGCTACAATGAGACGAGGAAGCTTTCAAACCAAAAAAAAGCTGTAAAACGAAAAAGGAAATTCACCTCTGCTGTTTGGAAATATTTTAAGATGCTTCCTCTTGCTAAAGACAAGAAGCCAAGATGCAAGTGCAACAAATGCGAGACTGTTTATTTGTGTAGTTCCAAGTAAGGAACTGGGAATATGAAGCGGCATATTGATAATTGTATCAAAAAGGACACGCGTGATGTAGGTCAGCTTTTTTTATCTCAAGTGCATTAATCAAAAATTGATCCTGAAAAGTTTCATGAATTATTGACTTCTGCTATTATAATGCATGAGCTACCTTTTTAATTTGTTGAGTATGAGGGCATTAGAGCAGTATGTTGATATTCATGTGAGGATTTTCAACCTATTTGTAAGAATACTGCCAAGGCTGATATCTTGAAAATGTATAAAACTGAAAAGGGTAGGCTTCGACACTTATTAGGATCAGTGCAGGGTAGAATTTGTTTGACATCTGATTTATGGACTTCTTTAACTACTGATGGGTACTTGTGCCTCACTACACATTTTATTGATGATGACTGGCAATTACAGAAAAGAATTTTGAACTTTTGCTACATGCCATCACCAAATAATGGGGTTACCATAAATGAAAAAATTTACACATTGTTAACCGAATGGGGGATTGAGAAAAAACTGTTTTCAATCACTTTGGACAATGGTTCTTCAAATACTTCATTTATTGACATGTTGAAGTGTCAATTAAATTTAAATGATGCATTGTTGATGTTGGGAAACGTGCTAGTTTTAAAAACTTTTTGAGGGATTTTGATTCATAGATCTTGATTCATCATATAGAGACAAGTTTTATGCAAAAATAAAATATGATGTATCATTCAATTAACAGATTGAATACTTACATCAAAGATCTAAGTAAATCTTTAAATCTTTCCTCTAAAGTGAATGTTCTCACTTATTGTAGATCCCTTAGCAAGATGCCTTCTCCTTGAATCTCCATCTTCTTGGTAATTGTTTTGCCTTTAGAAATCACTCATAAGCCTGCATATACGACCTTGGAAAAATAGGCTTGTGGGAACCTCCATTAGATGAGAACACTAATCCTAATTTTCTAGAGAGAGAAAATATATTTCTTTTCCTTCTTCTAAAAAATCACCCCCTAAAATATACATAGACCATATATATATATATAGGCAACAAAAAGATAAAGAAAATGAAATAATAAATCCTTCTCAATCTCTAATTCACATGTCTCAAATCTAATGGGATTCCAATATCAAGTTGAGTTATGAGTGAGAATCCTTTGGGCCTATTATTTTATTGGCTACAATGAATTAATAATTGGCCCGGTCCATGAACCCAATTCAATTAATTCATAAATTAATTTCTACTCCACTAAAAGAAATTAATTGAACTCCAATTAAATAATAAATAACCTCTAAGTCAATGTTGCACTTTGACCCCTCTATGCACAATTAGTTATCGGATAAATAAAGCCATCAATCCGACTACTTAATTAATATAATTATTTTTGTACCTTTGATTATTTTTGTCTCGATCACAATAAAATATTTGTTTGACAAAAATAATAATTTAGATAAATAAATATATAATAAATCATTTTGTCTAAAAATACACGAAGGCCTTCGAATTTACTTTGTGATCAACCATAATCAATACAAAATCAATACAAGTAGTAATGATGCAAATATTGAAAATATAACCCTCTAACTATTAATTACATAACTACCCAAAGTGTCAGTCTAAGGATCCCGAAGCATTCGCCGAACAAATCAAAGTAATTATTAATTAATAAAAGCGTCTATACTTTTCTCATGCTTTAGAGTCAAATGCCATGACAGTGATAGGGAGCAATTGCATACGACGGCTTTCGCAATATATCTCAACCTAACACAGATCCAGTTTAAGTCTTAATTAATTATGAGTCCATCCATAATTACCGACTATGAACCATTTATGATTACTATTTATATATTATGCATTGATTGCCATCACATACATATATATAAATATTTATTGTAATCAAATGGACACTATCAATTCCATAGTGAATCAAAACATAATACATTGAATTCACCAATTATATAAATCATAAATATTTCAGATATGTCAGGAACATGTCACTATAATCCAGATAGGAATTTGCTATGAGAGGGCATATAAATCCTAACAGTTGAGTGATGGTAATTATTTTCACATTCGGTATTGTGCTCATATTTTGAATTTGATTGTGCAAGATGGTTTAAAAGAAATTGATGAATCTGTCATTAAGATTCTTGAAGGTGTTAAGTTTGTTAAAGGTTCTCCGGGCAGACAACAAAAATTTTTGGAATGCATTTCTCATGTGTCTTTGGATTATAAGAAAGGTTTGAGGCAAGATATTTCTACAAGATGAAACTTAACGTTTATTATGCTTGAGTGTGCCATTTATTACTGTCGTGCATTTTGTCACATGGCATTAAGTGACTCAAATTATAAACATTGTCCATCTAAAGATGAGTGGAGCAAAGTGGAGAAGATTTGCAATTTCTTAGGAGAATTTTATAATGTTACCAAAGTCTTTTCTAGAACAAAATATGCTACAGCAAATTTGTACTTTCCTACTGTATTTTTAGTTCAACTAAAACTGCTAACTGAAAATGAGAGTTTGGATGAGTTCTTGTCTAGCATGGCCACTAAAATGTATTCAAAATTCTCTAAATATTGGTCAGAATTTAGCACGATCCTTGCTATTGCTGTGATTTTAGACCTTCGTTTCAAGCTTTATTTTGTGGCTTTTAGTTATACCAAGATTTATGGTTATGATTTTAGAGAGATCAAAAGGGTCCGTGATAACTTGTTTAGTCTTTTTAATTAGTATTTGCGTAATTCTCCTTCTCCTATGAGCACAAAAGCTACTTCACAAACAGTTGGAAGTTGTTCTTATGAAAGAGAAGAAGCACTTTGGACAAAAGAGAGTAGAGATATCATGCAGCTAATTTGATATTTTATTTTTTCATTTACGTATTTTAACTAGTTATACTTTATTCTTGTAAAACATTTATTTGAGTACTTGCTTTTACTTATTTATTTTTTATATAGGAATTTGATAGTTTTGAAAGTGATGAATTTGCTAGTGCTTAAAAATCAGAATTAGAATTGTATTTGGATGAGCCAAAGGTTGACAGGAAAGTAGACCTTGATGTGCTTGTATATTGGAAGGCTAACCAGTTCAAGTATCCAGTACTTTCTCGTATGACTCGAGATGCACTAAGCATTCTAGTGTCTACGGTTGCTTCTGAGGTTGCTTTTAGTGTTGGTGGTCGAATTCTTGATCAATTCCATAGTTGTCTTAAACCCGAGAATGTGGAAGCTTTGGTTTGCACAAGAGATTGGTTATTTAATATAAAAGGTAATCAATTCAAATTTCTATTAACTAAATTAAATTTACTTTCATTAGTATTTATATTAATTTTTCTTTTGGTGTTTTTAAATGAAAAGAGCATGCAACTTCAATTGGATGACCTTATTGTGGAGTTTGATGATTTGACCATAAGTAGCAAAGAGGGTGTTCCTTCAGCACAATGTTTAAACACTTGTGCTGATATGGTTCAATAAGGTATTAATGATGTTATAACTCAATTTATTATTAATATTTTAGCAAGTAAATTGTAATACTGATATAACTTTTTTTTTTTTTTTCCAGCTCTCTATTTGGTGAAACTTTTTTTGGTGTTACTACTATTTTGGAAATTTTCTTTTGATCATGCATTCTTCATTGAAGCCAGTGAATTTCCTTTTTGGTGGGTTTTGATTAACAAAGAGCATATGCTTGGAGGTGACTCTTTTATTAGCAATCTGCATGTGACAGAGCAATATGACTGTACTGAACTATTTTATGTTTTTGAAAGTTGACATGACTATATTTTAATGCTGCTGCTACTATGAAAAGTAAAACACTAAAAGCCCTATAACACTTCTTTGTTGTTGTTACTCTGACAAATCTGCATAAAACCTAAGTACAACTATTTTTTTTCCCTGTTACTTGATCATTTAGATGTTCAAAATACAATTTTTGTTGATTTGGCACTTATTTGTTTGTACTAATTGTAATTTTTTTCTTTTTGGGGTTAATTTTTTTGATAAGTCTTTTTGGGGTTAATTTTGGGAGACATTAGCATGCAATAGCTTACGTGGAATGATATAAGTTTTATGGAGCCCAATGAGTTCAACTTATCTCAGCTTTAGGTTTTTTTTTGCGAACATTTTAACAACATTAAAGCTGGTTGGCGGGTAATTTTCTCACTTTAAT
Source organism: Cornus florida (assembly GCF_030987335.1). NCBI lineage: Eukaryota > Viridiplantae > Streptophyta > Magnoliopsida > Cornales > Cornaceae > Cornus > Cornus florida. Next base: position 32,208,858 of record NW_026775572.1, read on the forward strand.
TTTGTTTAATGAATCTGAAAGCAATAAAACCATTTGCATATTTTACTCCATTATTGAGCCTGAGTATTCATGCTTGTTGTGGTAGATGAATGATGAATTTGTTAAGTGTGGCCTCATAACTGTGCTGCTAACAGACATTAAGACTTCAGTTTCCCAGTCATATATGATTCTGAAAATATTCAAGAGTAATTCCTTATAATTTTTGAAATTTTTATTTTAGAGTTTATGTTTTGAAGAGTTTAGTTGACTTGGTGGATATAATGCGTTCTTATACAATTCTAGAGGCTATTCGGTGTATTCTGTTTGTTGATTTGAATCTTCTATGAACTCAAAGGTTCATTTCACCAACTTTTGAGGACAAGGTAGTAGATCATTGTTTCTTCTTAGAATGCTTCCGAAATGAACTAGCAAAGGATTATTTTAGCACAATAAGGTATTAATGATGTTTTAACTCAATTTATTGTTAATATCCTTGCAAATAAATTATAAATCTAATGTGACTTTTGCCTTTTTCAGCTCTTTGTTCAGTGAAACTATTTTTGGTGTTACTATTTTGGAAGTTTTCTTTTGATCATGCCTTCTTCATTGAAGCCAGTGAATGGTATGTTTAATACTTTGCTCATGTGCTCATATGTTTTGTTTTTTTTTTACTTGAAGTTTTATTAGTTTTATGTTTTACATACTACAGTGAGAGTGAAAACTTTTGACTAGCTTGGAGATGGAATGTCATGATCTTTGTTTGGTGACAGGCTTGGAGAATGAAATAGCCGGTGACAAGCTTCCAGAACAGGACCACTTTTCTTTTTTTCTTGAATGAATGGGACTTTGTGGATTTTAGACTTTTAGTTATATATGTTGGATAATTTGTTGAAACAATTTGGATAAAAAAGATATGTAACAGATATTATATTGTTTTTATTTATTTTGATGTCTTAGATAAACATAAATGGGTTGAAAACTTGAAATGCTAAAAATAAAAAATAAAAAATAAAAAAAACTCAACCTGATCTATTTGATAAATGGGTTAAATGGGTCATGTCGTGTTGAACCCAACATGACACAACCCAATAATTACATGGGTCGTGTCGTGTTGAACCCAACATAACATGACCCAATTATTAAATGGGTTACATGGGTCGTGTCGTGTTACCCGTTTAATAATTGGGTCGTGTTCGTATTTATCCTACTCAACATGAAAATTAAATGAGTTGTGTTCGTGTCGACCTATTTGTTATAATACCCATGTCTCGACACGACACGACCACGACCCATGAACACGAATTGCCACCCCTAGTCGTATATCTTCTTCTTTTTTTTTTTGTGTTTTCACATCAAGTTTCATGATAATCAAATATAAGAATTTGATTCGTACAAAATTTACAACAAAAATTACAATGTTTTTTTACAATTTTTCAATACTTCAAATTTTTTTTTTAAATTCCTCTCCTTAAATTTTTTTTCCCTGGGAGGAGTAAGACAGATCATCCGTTTTGATTATTATACCAATTAACAAATGCATATCAAAAAGTAATTGATGTATATCAATAATCAAAGACACAATGTTTTATCTCAATAGTTCTTACAAAGATGCAATGTGATGTGTGTGTGTGTAAATGTATAAATATATATATATATATATATATATATATATATGGTAAAGTGCATTAAACCCCTTCAACTATACCCCAAATGCAACAAGCCCCCCTCAATTACAAATAACCCCCTCCAACTGTGAATTTGGCTTAGTTTTAGAACAAAGAAAATTATGCCGGCTCTTTTCATCACCAGAAATTAGTAAAGACATTTTTACCCCATAAATAAAAAGTGTGTGGTTTAACATTGATGTGTAAATATTGATGTGGGACCAATGTAATAAGAAGAGCCACTAAAAGGTGGACACCTATGCAACTTACCACTGACCCATTAGCTAATCTCTTAACCAAACCACCACCATTGTTTCTTCTTTCTCAACAACAAAATCCATTGTGTATGCATATATGTAAATGTATATGCATCGTACATACTACACTCTATTTGTATTGATCCATGGTTGATCTCTTTTATCCGTTTGAACCAGCAAAAAATGCCCTCACTAATCCGTTTAAAATCAAAGTCACAATTTCATGGGTCTCTTCTGAAATTAGTCTCGCGAAATTTGGAGCCATAATTTAATCAAAGTCTCTGAGAAATTAGAATATGAAATCAAGAAACATAGAATAACTCTGTTGTGTGTGTGTGAGGAAGATACCAATTGTCCATTTACTTGTACTTCGATGGATTTGGCAACAACCAGACGCAACAAAAACCAAATCAGCAACCAGATGCAACAAATGCAAAAAATGGTCCTCCATCTGAAGTAGTTGATCTCAATGAATAGATGAATATTTTGTGAGCCTTGAAAATTCAATTAAGGTGTGGAGCTTCATGGATTTATATATAGAAAAAGGAAATCCATCGACAGCTACAACGGTCAAATTGGAAAACTTTAGGGTATGTTTGGTACGGTGGGAAAAAGGAGAAATGATAACATTAGTTATGAGGGAAAGGGAAGGGAATGATAATTTTAACCTACAATCGTGTTTGGTTGATTAATGAAGGAAAAAAAAAAGGGAAGGATAATAATCATGTTTGGGAAAAGAAGGAAAAGAAAGGAAATGAAACTATTTATATAAATTTACAATTATACCTTTTTTATATTTTAAAAGATAAATTTATAAAAAAATATATATTTTTAGGCCAACTCATTTCGGCCTCCCCAATCACCTCCATCTCTACTCTCGTGCTTAACTCTGCACTTACCATCTCTCTCTCTCTCTGTAATAACAAATTACAAAATCTACATTTCAAATTGTTCAAAAAATCATAACCCATATCCGCATATCATTTCAGATTGTTTAAAAAATCAAAACCCATATCTTTCAGTTTCCATCGCCCGCTGTTCTAGTTCGATTCGCCGTTCCTAACCTTCAGCCGCTATTCGCAAGCTCCAGTTTGAAACTTTTGGCGACTGCCATAAGAGCTCTGTAACCCTTCGCGAAAACCTTAGTTAAGGCCATGTCTCTTCGCTTCTCTCGTTCTCTATCTACAATTGCCAACCAATCCAGTTATGTAATTATTGTTTTGCAAACTAGATCTTTTCAATCTAGTGTAATCTTGATTTTGTATAAGGGTAAATTTGGCATCATCGGGCCTTCCCTTCCTTTTCCCTCCATTTCCTCCCATTTTTGGGAGGATAAGAAAATTATTGTTCAAACCTATTGATAACCCTCCAAAACCATCCATTCCTTTCCCTTTTCTTCTCACCATTTTTGCCAAACACACTTTTTCAATCACCCACCATCACCTTCCCTCTCCTTTCCTCCCTTTTCCATTGCACCAAACTAACCCTTAGTTAGTGACAAACCGATTGGAAAAGCACTGTGATTCAGCTACCCAAACAGCTGGAGAATTTTCATGCTTGAAAAACAGGTGAGACCTAGAAAATTATAGCAACCAAATCAAAGTAACTCGCCTATACACCACCGACAAAGGTACAAAGCTTCAGTTTCCTACAAGGGGTGAGAGTTCAGAGCTTCAAACTGACCTAACAAAGACCCATTTTGACCGGAGTTGCATTGAAGATGGGGAAAAACTCCTAGCAAATTACTCCATTGATTCTGGCAAATCTCAGACCAAATTCTAGTGTGTTCCAGATTGCAATAACAGAGCTCAATCTCAAAAACCGATGAGGTCCGGTCAAACCATCAACTAAGAATGTTTCAGTGAGAACTTCGGCAAAGACTAAAAGAAACACGTTTCTGCAATTATTTTTTCTCGACGATGCTTCCTCTGAAAATTCTTGGACGCACAACCCTCCACATTTTTTGAAATATATACACACACACACACACACAGAGATATATATATATCTCTGTGTGTGTGTGTGTGATGTTTCCGTTTTTCACCATTTTTCATTTTTCTGGAATTTTTTATTTTTGCAAAGACATTTTCGTTTTTTCTCGTTTTCGTGCCGAACACTGTGGGGTGTGCCGGGTGTGTCAGAGAGTTTGTTGGGGCATTCCATTGAGTTCAGGACTTTTAGAAATGTAAGGGTTGTTGTTTCATCATTTTTTAGTTTTTCGGACCGAAAATTCCTGGGTGGGACCCGCTACCTGAATTGTCGTGTACAGGATTATGGTTGGGTCCATTAGCATCACATTCATTTTTATTTAATGTGTTTTATGTAGTTGTGATGTGTATATATGTAAAATTATGGTTGGAATTAAAAAGGGAGAAGATTTTTATTTTAAAAGGTGCGACCCACATTTAAAAAAAAAAAAAAAATGGCCAAGAGGCCATTTTGGCCTCACATTTCCCACTTCTCTCTCTCTCTCTCTACGCAAGTCTCTCTCTTCCTCTCCCTCATTCTCTTCTTTTTTTCCTTTTTTTTTATTTTTTTTTTACAACAAAATTTCAAATCTTGATTTCTTTCAAATCGTTAAGAGATTTTTTGATGCCATTTGCGACAAATTGAAGAGCTCGATAAGATCTACAATTTGATCGGAGCCAATCTCCATTTGGATTTGGTAAAAATTGGGGTTTTGCTTCCTTTTGAGGTTGGGGTTTTTAATCCACAAATCTCTTTGGTCTTTGTGAGTTAATTTCCTCAAATTTATGATTTTACATGCTTAAATTGTGAAATTTTTCATGCAATGTTCCTTATGTGTTGTGCAAGCATGTGATTGTGTGTTAATTAGTAAACGATGGCGAAACATGTCTAGTTGATGATAATTTTATGCCTTATTGTCTTTAGTTTTATATTTTGTGAATAAAAAACATAAAATTGCAGTTAGAGAATTCTTGTATAAAATATGATGAGCACCGAAAAGTGCGCATTTAAACCCGTTAAGCTTAAGCATTCTAGTACCTTTATCTATCTTACTTTGCCGTTTTAGACTTATTACGTGTTATTTATATTTTCAGGCACTAATCCCAAAATTGAGCTAACTCAGCCAAATAAGAGCTTAATTGAAGCAATCCTGAGATAAACCAAAGGAGGGAGTAAAGTGGAGAAAGAAAGGCGCAAAAAGGAATTAAGTTGTGCAGCTGAAAAGTTCGATCGATCCAACTTAGAGTTCGATCGATCGAACATCTATGATCGATCACAGTACTTCTCGATAAATCCAACCTTAGCCTTTGCTGAAATTCCAAGTTCGATCGATCGAACATCACCTTTGATCGATCGAACCCTATTTTGTCCTATTCAAATGATTGATCTTATCCACAGCTGTACGCCTACCAACCACTTTTGTCCTTTTCCCCATAAATATCTTCGAAATATCTCAGCCTTGTCCGTATCCGGAGGAGTCAGACCACTTCGATCGATCCAAGATGCAGTTCGATCGATCGAACCCATCTTCGATCGATCCAAGTTAAGGTTCGATCGATTGAACTTCCTCCAGCGAGAAAAAGTTAAAGTCCAGCTCATTTATTCCGTCCTTCACCCAATCATTGGAGAATATGCCTTGCACGACCACAACTCATCATAGGGTGTATTTGACCTACCTATATAAGGAATATGATACACTTTTTGGAGAGGGCTCTAGAGTCTCTTGTCACACATTGAAAATCATCTTGGAGGCTATTCTTGGAGAGGAAGAAGGGAGGAAGCTAGAGCAACTATTGGAGGAGATCTTCACCAACAAGGAGCAGCCATGGAGTTAGCCCTTGAGGGTTGGATCATCACTACCATGAGTGGCTAGACATCTTCTTGGGGCTAGAGTTAGCCCCAAGCATGCTTTCTATACTCTAATCTTGTGTATTATTGAGGGATTAGTGTTGTATGATACATCTTGATATTCATGTATATATAAATCTTGATTATTTCATGGTTTGTATGGTTTAATGCTTCCAATTGACTATTCTATTCTATCCATATGTCTATGTATGCTAGAGTAGGATATTCATGTGCTTATCTCTAGCTTTAGTGTTTTTGATGCATGTCTATGTGTATTGATGCTATAGATCTAGAGATTATCAAGATGATATGCTTAATGAATGCTATTTTGGTTCATTTGATGGTTTATGCCTATTCTTGATGGTTTGTGCCTCTCCCCTAGTCTAGATAGCTTTATTTTCATGCTAGCAGTGTAGATTTAGTGTAGTGGTAGTGTAATGTTAGATGGGAGGACAATCTACTCTTGATGTTTGATGTTCCATGCTTGTGAGTCCAAATGGCATATTCCTCTAACATTGTGTTGCATGTGGATTGTGAGCTTAATGAAGGATTAATGACTTGTTTTGATCTATTGTGCTATCCCCATGTTGTCTAGACAATATATGCTCTATTGTTTAGATATATTGTGCTCTTCACATGATGTTTAGACAATAGTTGCTTGATTTGTCATCCTTGCCAATTGAATCAACCTAATGCACACACACCCTTATCATATTGCAACACATCCATTACCCTCAATTGATCACTTGTTAGTAGTATAGAAAAGTATTGCTTGGTGGTGATCTCTACACCCCAAGACCTCTCTCTCTCTTGTTTACCTCATATTATTTTATTTAGTTGAATTTAATTTAGCTTAATCAACCAACCAACCAATTGTGTGATCACTCGACCTACTAACCCTAATTACCATAGTTTTACAATTCGATACACCATCAAATCCCTTGGGACGGTCCCTACTCGCCCTATCTATATTTTATATAGAGAAAGGTAGTAGTGACTTTCTATAAATGTAAAACTTGGCCACCTCCTAAATTCACACACAACTTTCAAGCTTTGTTGGTTGTGGCGACTCCATCAAGGAAACCAACAACAAGTTTTTGGCGCCGTTGCCGGAGATTTTAAATTGGCAACGTCGAATTGTGAAATTTAATTAAGATTAGTACTCTTTTGATCGTGTCTTTACTTTCTTTTTATTTTCTGTTTTTGATTACTTATTAAGTTTATTCTTCATTAACAAGGTGCATTGAGCAAGGAGCTAGCAAAGAACTTCAAAGCTAAGGAGCAAAGCAAGCAAAAAGAAAAAAAGAAAAAAATGATAAAAATGAAGAGTTTTTGCTAAGCTAAGCTTTTAAATTTGGAGTTGAAGTGCTAAAGGACTATTGTGAGACCTTCTTACTCAATCTCCTTAGTTAAATCGGTGGCCCACGTGGAGGCATTTATTTGACATACATTGCATTTGAAAATTGTGGTTGTGAAGTCTAATTGCATTGTTGAAAAAGTTGCTTATTCGTGTTGCATTGTGCATGCATGGTCGTCGTTCATTGAGACCTACTCTTGTCCCTCTTGATTTGCATTTAGAATCCACTATTAGGAATCCAAGGGGAAGAGGAAGTTCACATAGAACCAATCTACCAATGGACGTTCTCAATGATGATCATGTTGAAGACCTTGGTCACATAGACCAATAAGGCATCCTTCACCCTAATGTGCAAAATGATAATATGCAAGTTCCATTAGGCATGCCTAGGCCATACATTCATCAACCTCCTCAACAATAAGGCCAAATTCCAATGGGAATTCCAAGGCCAATGTATGCACCACAACCCCCCATCATTAATCAAGCTCAATATAACCAAGGTGTCCATGTTGCACCTCAAGTTGTTAATCCACCACTCGCATTGAGAGATCACTATGTACCTAATGAGTATAATGTACCCACATGCATTCAATTGCCACCATTTAGAGCACACCATTATGAGATTAAAGCACAAACTATCCAAATGCTACCTAACTTTCATGGACTTCCCAGTGAAGAACCTTACAAGCATTTGGATGAGTTTCTTGAAGTTTGTTTTTCCGTTCGATACATGGACATGCCGGAAGAAGTTTTAAGGCTGAAACTTTTTCCATTCACCTTTAAAGATAAGGCGAAGTATTGGTTTAACAACCTTAGGCCTTTTTCTATAACTTCTTGGGCAGAAATGCAACAAGAAATTTTGAAAAAGTACTATCCGGTTTCGAAGACCAATGCTATGAAAACCGCCATTAGGGAATTCACACATGGGGAGGGAGAAACTTTCCACGAGGCATGGGAACGCTTCAATGAATTGCTTAGGAAGTGTCCTCACCATGACATGCCTAAATGGCAATTGGCCCAATTCTTCTTTGAAAGCTTATCGGACAATTATAATGCATGGTTGATGCTTCAATGGGAGGTTCTTATATAGACCGGCAAGAGGAAGACGTGTGGCGTCTTTATGAGAGCATGAGTGAAAACTCTTTGCATAGAACATTGTCATCTAGGAATGGTAGAAATTCTCAAGGTAGGAAGAGTGTTGGCTTGCATCAAGTTGACCACTCAAATGATATAACCGCCGAGATGAAGTCTTTATCTCAAAAGTTTGATCAATTGATCAATCAAACTTAGCGAATCAAGTGTCTTCCTTTCCTAACCATTCTCCTAGAGCTCAGAATGAATCATGTATGACTTGTTCTAGTGTTCTTCATTCTACTTCTAATTGTCCTCATGGACAAATTCAAAATGAACCCATTGAGCAAGTTAATGCAACATTTGTGAACCAAGGGAACAATCTTTATGGTAACCATTACAATCCCGGTTGGAGAAATCATCCTAATTTTTCTTGGAAAAACCAAGGGAAGGGCTCGAACTCTTCCCAAGGCGGTTTTCAAGGGAAATACATTCCACCTCCACTTCAAAACCAAGGATCCCAAGGTTCAAGACCATATAACTCACAAGGAAATCAATTTGCTAGTTCTCCTTTCCCTAACCAATCATATTCTCAAGGAAATTCTAGGGGTTCCGCTTTTGAGGAAAATGTTTTAAATGCTTTGGGCACTCTAGAAGCAAATACTCAATTGTTGCATTCTCATTCTCAATCAATTGCCAAGCTAGAAACCCAAGTAGGGCAAATAGCTGAAACACTTAATGCTAGAGAGAAGGGAAAGATGCACATGAATGCCCCAATCAAACAACAATGTGCTGTAGAAACCAAATCCTCATTGGAAGGGCATAATGTTGAGCATGTCAATGCAGTAACAACCTTGAGAAGTGGTAGGGTAGTAAACAATCAAGTTAGAATGCATGTGCATGATCTTGAGAATGAGAAGCCCTCAAATTGTGAGTTGAAAGATGATTTCCAAAGAGATTCATTGAAAACAGTGTTGAAAAATGTGTTTGAGAAAAGTTCTTTGAAAAATGTTATTCATGATTCTTCTTTGAAAAGTGATTTGAAATCCAATGAATCGAACAGGTCCAATGCTGAAAATTCTTTGAAAGAAAATGCTGAAAGAGTTTTTGAAAAAGCTCCATTTCCGGACGCCTTGAAAGGGTCCATTTCAAAAGAAAGGCAAAAGACCAAGAACAATGAGATAATGGATATGTTTAGGCAAGTCACAGTCAATCTTCCACTTTTGGATGCAATTAAGCAAATTCCGGCTTATGCCAAATTCTTGAAGGACTTATGCACCCAAAAGCGGAAGAACAAGAGCCAAACATAAAAAAAAATGGTCTTAACCGAACAAGTGAGTTCCATTCTACAACACAACACTTTGCCAAAGTTTAAGGACCCCGGTGCACCTACAACATCTTGTGTCATTGGTGAACATGTCATCAATCAGGCACTTCTTGACTTAGGGGCTAGTGTTAACCTTCTTCCCTATTCGATTTTATGTCAAATTGGGCCTAAGTGAATTGAAACCGACGTCGGTGGTTTTACAACTTGCCGACAGATCCATTAAGAAGCCTAGGGGGATAATTGAGGATGTGTTAATTAAGATTGATAAGTTCTTCTTCCCGGTTGACTTTGTCGTCATTGACACGGACCGGTGCCCAATCCAAATAACCAAATTCCGGTTATCCTTGGCCGTCCTTTCTTGGCAACCTCAAATGCCAACATAAATTGTAGGACGAGGATAATGAAGATTTCTTTTGGGCACATGAGAGTGAAGTTGAACATCTTTAACCCCACACCCAATCCATTTGACAAATATGAGGAAGAGGTTAATGTGGTAGAGGAATATCATGATCTTGCTTGTGAAAGGAATGAGCTTTTGTGCATGAACAATGTATCAAAGCCTTTATCTTCATCTTCAGCATTGCATGCAAGAAAAGTGATTTCGAACTCTTGTTGTGAAAGGGCGTGGAAGCCCAAGGAAAGTTTTGACAAGGAACTCAAGACGTCTTTTGAGTTTACCCCAACAAGTTCTTCTAAAAACCATTTGTTGGGAGTGACTCGAAACATCTCTCATCCCAAAAAGGAGGGGATGCATTGTAAGATCTTTGATCCGGATTAAAAGAACCCTACGTCTTGCTAGAGACGTTAAAGACTAGCACCGAAATTCATAGGATGTCAAAACCCTATTCCTCCCTCATTTCTATCTTGCATTTTGATTCTTGCGAAGTCTAGATACTGTTTTGTGGTTCATATACATTGGAAGGAACTGAGTAAGGGATTGCATGAGCATTCAAGTCATTTTGAGCATTTAGGCATAATTTCGATCGATCCAAGTTTTGGTTCGATCGATCCAACTATGGACTCGATCGATCCAGCTCTCATTTTGCACCCAACACTTAGAAAATTTTTGGACCTGCATCCAAATTCCAAAATGCATGCTCTCGGGGTCTCCAAATTTTCAAAAGTTCGATCGATCGTAAACCATTTCGATCGATCGAACTACCTTTCGATCGATCCAACATGTGGTTTGATCGATCATGAGTCCCAACACTTAGAAAAATTTTGGACCTGCATCCAAATTCCAAAATGCATGCTCTCGGGACTTTTCAAAATTTTTCATGTTCGATCGATCGAATTCCAAGTTCGATCGATCCAAGGTTCCAACACGTGTCAACTCTTGAACCCTTAAACTTGTACATTCTTTATCCTCTTTAATCGATCGAAATCTTTCTTCGATCGATCGAAATTTGCATCTCATTAATTTAATTTCCTTTGATTTTTCAAATTTCATGGTCAAAAAAAAAAAAAAAATCCAAAATTTCAAAAAAATGCCATTAAGAGTAGAGACCTAAGTTCGATCGATCGAACTCCATCTTCGATCGATCGAACTCTGCATATCGTGTTTTTAAAATATAATCGAGTTGGATCGATCACTTTAGATCGATCTAACTTCAAAAGGAAACCGAACCCTAGTCTCCCTCTTCTCTCAATCTCATCCTAATCCGGCAAAAAACCCAATTCCCAATCATCTTCCCCATCTCCGGCGAGCAAATTCCTGCCAACTCAAGCCTTATTTTCACCGCGGCTTCGCCCCCTCTCTCTCATCTCATCCCTCTCGGTTTTAAGGTAAACCGCGAGCCATTTCTTGATTTAAAAGTTTAATCGATGCATGATTCATGATTTTCTATATTAATTTATGTTGTATGTGTATTAATCATTCATTTTGAAGCATCAATTTCATGATTATGATATACATATTCACACATGCATTCGGCCGAACCAAAATTGGGGATTTTTGATTTGATTTGGCATTTGGGGAGTGTTTGGGTGTTAAGGATTGGATGTTTGGTGTGTAGATGGGCCCACAAACACGTTTGTGTAGGCCTCGTGCTCTAGATCTCACAGATCTGCGACTTTTCAGATTCGGCATTCGCACAGTTCAATCGATCGAACTTGTGCTTCGATCGATCGAAGTAGTGAACTTCATTTCACTACCTTTAATCGATCCAATCTTGTGCACTTTCATGCGTCGATCGATCCAAGTGTTGGATTGATCCAATTCACTTCGATCGATCCAACTTTTGAACATTTTTCACTTCGACCGATCGAAAATTTCTGTGATCGATCGATCGATCGATCGAACTTTTAAAGATCACACATACACACTCCATTCATCTTGTGTCGTCTTTATGCTATCTTTATATGCACAATGCCTGTGATATTCCACATTGGATGCATTTTATACCAACATTGCTTAGCATGACTCACATTTCATCATTATCATAGATTCATGTCATCCATATTTTATCTATCTTATTTAACATACATGTTTCTATTATGCTTTTAAATTCTTATATATCTGGCACTGACTTATATATTGAAATATTCTGGTCTTTTTACAGATCATGCCTCCGCGGTTAAAGACAGAAGCCAAGCGATCTTCGTGACCACAGCGACCCCGCAGACATATACGGCCCAGGATAGAGATGGTTGCAGAGCCATCTCATGCTCAGAAGGAGCCTGCTACTCCCCCTCAGTCCCCATCCCACGAGGCTGAGGAGGGAGCTGACCACGTGCCATCTATATCCCAGGCTCCTCCAGCCTTCACACCATCACCTTCTCCTGTGCGCCATCAGGCAGATGCAGCCGCCATGCCATCATCGCAGCCACCTCTACCGGCTCAGCGCCGTGACCAGTTGCTGCCAAGATATGCAGCCATGACCGTGGCTCAGGAGTCGTACTTCGATACTGAGTACTTCTCCGAGTCTATCCTAGCCCGGTCTGGCTATCAGGATATCATGCAGCGGGGCCTCTCAGCCATCCTTGCCCCAGTCACCGGCCTAGTATACCCGCGACTGGTGCGGCTATTCTTTCAGCATCTCCGGCCCTCGCCACGATCTACCGCGGAGATGATCACTACACTGGATGGCCACGAGATTGTCATCACAGTTGACACTCTGGCCCGTGCTTACCGGTGCCCACACCGGTGTCCACCTGAGCTTACAGAGACATACCCGAGGCTGCATAGGCCTTCATTTTCTGACATGGCTGTCTCCTTGACACGCCATCATGCCGGTGGTCAGACATTCGCCACCAGGACCTTCTTGCCTGACGACCTCTGGTTCATCGACACAGTTCTCTTCCAGAACATTTACATGGCGGGCCACAAGATCCAGAGGCGTCATGACTACTTGACAGCTCTTTACGCTTTTTACACGGGTTGCTGGGTATTTATCCCAATCCTCATCTGGAGTGTGACGAGGTTGCTGTATGATTCTTTCATTTCCAGGAAGGACCCTAAGCGGTCCAAGGTCCTGCCCTTCGGACACCTCATCACGCAAATCCTTCTTTACCAGCGCTACAGAGTGCCCCCAGATGAGGAGCCCCTTGCACGGTCCAGCTTCTATAGGAGGAGCAACTGGAATAAGAGCTACAATGCTCTTATTCGGAGTCTTCAGGAGCCAGCTGTAGAGGCAGCAGCTAAACTAGAGGAGGAGGCAGCCCAGGCACAGCCGGCACCTCCAGTAGCAGCAGATATTGCAGCGGACGACGCACCAGTCGGTCCGACTACCGATCGCATGGACATTGACCTGGAGCGACCTGCGGAGGAGTATGCCGATGCTGTAGATGATGCTGATGTCGATGATACCAGTGATCGAGCCGCTGCTCAGGAGCGAGTTCGGGAGTCTTCTTCAGAGGCATCTCTGCCTGAGTCTCCAGTTCCCACTCCCGGATTCGGAGCACGCTTGCAGACACTGGAGGAGGACGTAGCAGCCATGCGAGCCGACATTACTGCCCACCGAGCTGAGTTCACCTCTTTCAGGGCGGATGTCATGGCTTGCTTTGCCGATCTCTCCAGCCGACTCCCTGCACCCGCACCTGCACCTCCAGCCACTGCAGATCTTCACGATCAGGCCTCCTGAAACTCCACTTCCAGTTGTTCTATGCTTTCATTTCTTTTATTCGGGATCTGTATTATACTGTCACTGTTACTGTATTATACTTTGCGGCCAGTCTGTCGGCTTTATTATTTTATTGATGTACCTGCACTTTATATTCTCTATATATTACTTTTTGATTATGGATGTCTCTTAGTATCTCATATTTGTATATTTGACTCCATCAGGTACACCACAGTGACTTCAGTGAGAGAGTGCTGCCCAATTTTTCAGGACCACTCTTACACTTCTCTCTCTATTATCTATTTATCCCATTTTACACTTGCATGTCCACTGTGCACTGATTATCCTATCTTGTTATCTAATGAGTTTATCCGAGTGCAAACTTTTCAAGACCACAGTTTATCCCAAGTTTGGGGGGGCCATGCCACCCACTTTGGATACTTCTATCCCGATCATTCATGTCTAAAGCACTGGTATACTCTTTCCTTTGTTCTCTTCACATATTGAGGACAATGTGCAGTTTAAGTTTGGGGGTATTGGTATATGTTTCAGTGTTACTTTAAAATTCAAATTTTGAGCATGTCTTGTGTATTTGAGGGATATTTCTATACTTGGTCCATTTCTAGCTATAATTTTGATCTTTTGAGGACTATATTGCTTAAAATTTAAAAATTGCTTGACTTGAGAGTCCAATACTCCTTGTATGCCTTGAGGATGCCATTTAGGAGTAAATTTTTCAAAAGATTGATATCTTGCTTGCATTTGTGGTCCACATCATCCTGAATTTGTGATTGTTTTGAGATTCATTCTAGGATTCTACACTAGCACCGGTGCACACTAGCATTCATTTGTGGGGTACATGCTTTGTTGCTTATTGAATTGGTTATATCCCAATTGGGCTAGTAGTGCATTGAAAGCTTTCATTCTTGATAAAGGTGGATAACAACCCCTTTTCATTGAGTAGCCGGGATTCTTGCCTCATTAAGCAGTGAACTTCTCGCGCCGAAAGGTGGAGGGCCCAAACTCTAGGTTAATAATTGATTATTAAAAAAAAAAAAAAAAGTTGCAAAAGTAATAAAAGTGAGGACTTCTCCCAAAAGGTGAGAAGTAGGAAATGATTAGATGGTTGTTGTCTTGATTTATAGCCTAGTTGATTTGAGTTTGTAAGTCCGTAGGGGTGTCTTAACACCTAATGCCCTAAAGCCATCTGGTTTGGGAGTCATTGACCTAAAGCTCGCTACATGAATCTTCTAGAAAGCTTAAGAGATCAACACATTGCACAATATTTCCATCTTTGATCCTCAATAAAAAAATTAAAAAAAAAAGAAGAAGAAAAAAGAAAAAAAAATAGAGTGAAAAGAATAAGCGCACCTAGAACAATAAAGCTTTAATAAAAGGTCCACTTTTTGTCTTGATGATTGGGACTAGATTTGTGTGCTAGTTTGAGGGTAAGGATGTGATTACTTCTCTAGTTGGCTAAGATAGCAACACACTTGATGTCGAACCTCTCACATGGATTCTAGACTTGTTTCGATTTTCATGATCATTTTCTTGATGTGTGGAAGACCATGCTTGCTTGTTTGATGTTGAGATTTTGGGAGATTGCTTGGAAATGGTTGAAAAATTGCATACTTGAGGTAGTTTTCTCCCAATGCTTGTTTGCAATATTGGTGTCTCTTTTGAAAGAATGAGCTTAATGTTTGTGGGTATCATTTCTGGAAACCCTCACGAGACTTCACTCGTCCTCTAGGGGTAACCTAGGGGTTTAAAAGGCTTGTTGCATATGCTAAATACAATCGTGTTCCCTACGAAAATGGTGTTATTATTTTACTTGATTTCCAGTTTATACTTGTTTAGTTGTTCATTTCATTCCTTTACTTCTTAGTTCATTGCTAGGGACTAGCAATATTTAAGTTTGGGGGTGTGATGAGCACCGAAAAGTGCGCATTTAAACCCGTTAAGCTTAAGCATTCTAGTACCTTTATCTATCTTACTTTGCCGTTTTAGACTTATTACGTGTTATTTATATTTTCAGGCACTAATCCCAAAATTGAGCTAACTCAGCCAAATAAGAGCTTAATTGAAGCAATCCTGAGATAAACCAAAGGAGGGAGCAAAGTGGAGAAAGAAATGAGCAAAAAGGAATTAAGTTGTGCAGCTGAAAAGTTGGATTGATCCAACTTAGAGTTCGATCGATCGAACATCTATGATCGATCACAGTACTTCTCGATAGATCCAACCTTGGCCTTTGCTGAAATTCCAAGTTCGATCGATCGAACATCACCTTTGATCGATCGAACCCTATTTTGTCCTATTCAAATGATTGATCTTATCCACAGCTGTACGCCTACCAACCACTTTTGTCCTTTTCCCAATAAATATCTTCGAAATATCTCAGCCTTGTCCTTATCCGGAGGAGTCAGACCACTTCGATCGATCCAAGATGCAGTTCGATCGATCGAACCCATCTTCGATCGATCCAAGTTAAGGTTCGATCGATTGAACTTCCTCCAGCGAGAAAAAGTTAAAGTCCAGCTCATTTATTCCGTCCTTCACCCAATCATTGGAGAATATGCCTTGCACGACCACAACTCATCATAGGGTGTATTTGACCTACCTATATAAGGAATATGATACACTTTTTAGAGAGGGCTCTAGAGTCTCTTGTCACACATTGAAAATCATCTTGGAGGCTATTCTTGGAGAGGAAGAAGAGAGGAAGCTAGAGCAACCATTGGAGGAGATCTTCACCAACAAGGAACAGCCATGGAGTTAGCCCTTGAGGGTTGGATCATCACTACCATGAGTGGCTAGACATCTTCTTGGGGCTAGAGTTAGCCCCAAGCATGCTTTCTATACTCTAATCTTGTGTATTATTGAGGGATTAGTGTTGTATGATACATCTTGATATTCATGTATATATAAATCTTGATTATTTCATGGTTTGTATGGTTTAATGCTTCCAATTGACTATTCTATTCTATCCATATGTCTATGTATGCTAGAGTAGGATATTCATGTGCTTATCTCTAGATTTAGTGTTTTTGATGCATGTCTATGTGTATTGATGCTATAAATCTAGAGATTATCAAGATGATATGCTTAATGAATGCTATTTTGGTTCATTTGATGGTTTATGCCTATTCTTGATGGTTTGTGCCTCTCCACTAGTCTAGATAGCTTTATTTTTATGCTAGTAGTGTAGATTTAGTGTAGTGGTAGTGTAATGTTAGATGGGAGGACAATCTACTCTTGATATTTGATGTTCCATGCTTGTGAGTCCAAATGGCATATTCCTCTAACATTGTGTTGCATGTGGATTGTGAGCTTAATGAATGATTAATGACTTGTTTTGATCTATTGTGCTATCCCCATGTTGTCTAGACAATATATGCTCTATTGTTTAGATATATTGTGCTCTTCACATGATGTTTAGACAATACTTGCTTGATTTATCATCCTTGCCAATTGAATCAACCAAATGCACACACACCCTTATCATATTACAACACATCCATTACCCTCAATTGATCACTTGTTAGTAGTATAGAAAAGTATTGCTTGGTGGTGATCTCTACACCCCAAGACCTCTCTCTCTTGTTTACCTCATATTATTTTATTTAGTTGAATTCAATTTAACTTAATCAACCAACCAACCAATTGTGTGATCACTCGACCTACTAACCCTAATTACCATAGTTTCACAATTCGATACACCATCAAATCCCTTGGGACGATCCCTACTCGCCCTATCTATATTTTATATAGAGAAAGGTAGTAGTGGCTTTCTATAAATGTAAAACTTGGCCACCTCCTAAATTCACACACAACTTTCAAGCTTTGTTGGTTGTGGCGACTCCATCAAGGAAACCAACAACAAAATGCCTATTGTTGACTATTAACTCAAAGGACATGAAATTTTCTCTATTTACACAACATTGAATTATATGAGACATTCATACCTTCATTGGGAACGAAATGGGAAATTGATTTTTAAAGAAATGAAAAAGTTTGCGAAAACCTAACCGCCTAGGAATTGCTTGTGGACCATGGCATTAGTATGGCCTAAAGGGGACTGGGGAGATCGTCCTAGCGTGGTTGAGTTACTTGTTTCCCAAATGACGCCATGGAGTTGCCATGGGTCAGAGACAGTTAGCCAATCTTCCTCTCGTGCCGCCATGGAGTTGCCATGGGATGGGTTGCACTAACGGTTTGGAAATGATGACAGAAAAAGGTTTTGAAAATGGGCAACGACATTGCATTGCCATTGTATTGCATAATTCATTTGTAATTTAGGTTGTTGGTTTTGTTATTAAGTTTATCCCGGCATGGCATGATCCCGCTTTCTTATTTCTATTCATTATATGGATTCACGGGGTCATAAGAGGTGTGTCTTAGGCACCTCCTAGTGAACAATAGTGCTCACCCCTTTATTAACATTTTTCAGGTTCGGAAAAAGAGGTGGCGGACGACAATCCACCACAGCCTTAGTTCGTATTAGAGGACTGATTTCTTTTGGACCTTTTGTAATTAGACCCCACTTTGTAAAATGTTAACTATAAATGTACCATTTTGCAACACATGATGTATTTATATTCTCTATTTTGTATATGATCATTAGGAGAATGTAAGAATGACAATGTTGTATATTTCTAGTGAATGCAATGTATTTGAATTTTCCATTTCACTCATGATGACGAGTATGATGGAGGAATGGTGTCAAATTATTGCCATGAATTCGGGATTTGGTTGAATGGTAGGTTTTGTGCTGGTTGGCTCACAACGAGTCTAGACATTCTGATGTTTTTGCTGCAGATAGCAGCTTCCTTGGGCCTGTCGGTCGGCTGACAAAGATTATCAGCCGGCTAACAATGTACATCTTGGCACTCCAGAGAGTTGAGTGATAGAAAATCTTGTTTTGGCCTACTGAACCTCACCATCAGCCGACCGAAACTCCCTCATCAGTCGGCCGACACTCTTTCACCAGCCGGCCACATAAGCACATAACCACGTAAACACCTAAAATACAATAAAATAAATAATTAAATCCCTTTTATATCCTTTTGAAAACTAGGGGTATTACATCAGTTCTCCGAGGTATTTTCACAGTGTTTGGTTCTTGAGGCCATATTTTGTTTGACTCTGGTACATCTCATTCCTTCATATCATCATCATTTGCACTTGCATCAGGGTTAGAGGTCAGTTTCATGGATCAGGCGTTGTGTGTTGACACGCCAGCTGGGGTTTCAGTGTTCTTGAGTAGAATTGTGAGAGATTGTTCCATTGTGATAGCCAGACGGGCTTTTGTGTTTGACATTGTTCTCCTTGAAATGACTAACTTTGATGTCATTCTCGGGATGGATTGGTTGGCTTCATTTCGTGCTATGATCGATTGTTTCAGAGGAAGAGTCATAGTTTGCACTCTTAAGGTGGACTGTTTCATTTTCGTGGGAAATCGGAATGATTCCCATACTCCATCGTTATACGGGGTTCATGGACGAGGTCGTGGTAATTACTTCTTAACTAGTCTTTTAGCTGAAGAAGAAGGTGTTGTAAAAGGGGTTTATCCAGCGGGTGTACGTGACTTCTTGGATGTCTTTTTAGAGGACTTGACAGAGTTGTCTCCACATCGAAAGGTGGAGTTTACTATTGATTTGATACCCGGTACCTCGCCAATTTCTATTACACAGTATCGTATGGCACCTATTAAATTGGAAGAATTGAAGAAACAGCTTGATGATTTGAGGATGAAGGGTTTCATCCGACTAAGTGTGTCACCATGAAGCGCACCGATCTTGTTTGCTAAGAAGAAAGATGGTTCTTTGAAGTTATGCATTGATTGCCGAAAGTTGAATCATGCCACCATCAAGAACAAGTATCTTTTGCCAATGATAGATAATTTGTTCGACCAGTTAAAGGGAGCCAGCTGTTTTTCAAAGATTCACTTAAGGTCAGGTTATTATCAGTTACGAGTTAGGGATGAGAATATCCCCAAAGACGGCATTCCGTACTCGGTATGGACATTACGAGTTCCTTGTTATGCCCTTTGGCGTGACTAATGCGCCAGCGGCATTTATAGACCTAATGAACCGTGTCTTTTACGATTACTTGGACCAGTTTGTGGTAGTTTTCGTGGATGACATTCTTGTATATTCACGATCTCGAGAGGAGCACGAGATCTATTTGAGCATAGTATTGCAGATTTTGCGGAAACACCATTTGTACGCCAAATATGAGAAGTGTGAATTTTGGCTACGGAAGGTAAAATTTTTGGGACACGTTATCTCTGAAGGTGGAGTATCAGTGGATCTATCGAAGATAGAAGCAGTTCTAAATTGGGAGCAACCCAAGAATATTTTTGAGATTCGGAGTTTTCTTGGCCTAGCGGGTTGCTATCGTCGGTTTGTGAAGGACTTTTTCCGTTTGGCAGCGCCTATGACTCGCTTGACCCAGAAAGGAATCAATTTTACATGGAATGAAGCCTGTGAGTCATCCTTTCAGGAATTGAAAACAAGGTTGACTATGGCTCCAGTGTTGGTAATACCTGAGCGTGGCTTGGGTTATGTAATTTATTGTGATGCTTCACGTGACTGTTTGGGTTGTGCGTTGATGCAGGATGGTAGAGTAGTGGCTTATGGGTCTCGACGTTGAAAACTCACGAGCTTAACTACCCTACTCATGATTTGGAGTTAGCGACAGTTGTATTTGCCTTAAAGTGTTGGAGACACTATTTGTATAGCGAGAGATTCGAGGTGTTCTCGGATCACAAGAGTCTCAAGTACCTTTTCTCCGAAAAGGACTTGAATAACAGACAAAGACGATGGTTTGAATTTTCGAAACATTATAATTTTTATTTGCAGTATCATCCGGACAAGGCCAATGTGGTAGCAGATGCCTTAAGCCAAAAATCTCGTGGAACTTTGGCTAAATTAGCCATTCAAAAATGGAAGATGTTTGAAGATAGGACTTAGCAGAGATAGGATTGTACTATTTTGATGATGAAGTTTGCAGTGAGTCGGCATTTTTGTTCAGTCTTGTGGCTCAGCCTACTCTTGTTGGATGAGTGACTGAGTCACAAATACAGGATCTGGATTTGGATGCCATTTACACTTTGATCTCCAGTGGCGAGACAGTGAAAGATTGGACCTTGCATACAGATGGAGGTTTACGGTTCAAAGGTTTGTTGGTTGTTTCCACAGTTTGTCGTGAAAACATCTTACGGGAATTTCACACTTCCCGCTTTACAGTTCATCCTGGTGGTACAAAAATATATCACAATTTGAGACGTCAGTATCGGTGGAACGGAATAAAGGAAGATGTGGCACAGTTTATGGCTAAATGCTTTACTTGTCAGTAGGTGAAGGCTGAGGCATCAGAGACCAGCTGGTTTGTTGCAACCATTGCCTGTAGCTCAGTGGAAATGAAAGTAGATTCCTATGGATTTTGTGACAAGTCTTCCAAATTCCCGGAGGGGCAATGAGGCCGTATGGGTCATTATTGATAGATTGACCAAGACGGCTCACTTTCTACCTATTAAGGCAACAAATGATGCAGAGGCACTAGGTGTTTTGCATGTAAAAGAGATTGTGAGGTTGCATGGGTTCCAGTAGCCATTGTTTCAGATAGGGATGCCGAGTTCACTTTGAAGTTTTGGGAAGGACTTCAAGCGGCGTTTGGCTCAGCGTTGCACCTTAGTACGACATTCCATCCACAGACAGACGGCTAGTCGGAGCGTACCATCCAGATTTTGAAAGATATACTTCGAGGATGCGTACTGGATTTGGGAGGTAGTTGGGAGGATCACCTTTCACTTATTGAGTTTGCCTACAATAACAGTTATTAGGCGAGCATTGAAATGGCTCCATTTGAGGCGTTATATGACAGACCTTATAGATCTCCAGTTTATTGGACTGAGGTAGGTGAGACAGCCACCTTAGGACCTGACATTGTACTCGAGACTACTGAGAAGATTAAGTTGATCAGATAGAGGTTGCTCACGGCTCAGAACCGACAGAAGAGTTTTGCGGATAGGCAGAGACGGCCACTATCCTTTGAAGTGGGAGACCACATTTTTCTACGTATTTCTCTAAGGAAAGTGTTAATGAGGTTCGGGAAGAGTGGCAAGTTATCGTCACGATTCATAGGACCTTTTGAGATTTGGACCGAGTAGGAGAGGTTGCCTACAAACTTGTATTGCCACCCCAGTTAGATAGGGTCCACAATGTTTTTCATGTGTCGATGTTGTAGAAGTATGAACCAGATTCGTCTCACATTCTGAGTTGGGTTGATATGGATATTGATGAAGATGTCTCTTATGAGGAGGGATCAGTTCAGATCTTTGACACACGACAGAAGGTGTTAAGGGATAAGACGATACCGCTAGTGAAGGTTTTTTGGAGACACCACAGAGTTGAAGAGGTTACTTGGGAGCTTGAACAGAAGGTTTGCTTAAGTACTCGACGTTGTTTTCTCCCTCATGTATGGTTTGATTTCAGGGACGAAATCATTTTTAAGTTGGGGAGATTGTGATTTTTTTCTAGAATTTTTCATTTTTGCAAGGGCATTTTCATCTTTTCTCATTTTACGTGCCGGACATTATGGGGTGTGCCGAGTGTGTCAGAGAGTTAGTTGGGGCATTCCATTGAGCTTATAACTCTTGGAAATGCAAGGGTTGCTGTTTCATTATTTTTTCGTTTTCCGAACCGGAAAGTCCCAACGAGACCCGCTACCAGAATTGTCGTGTACGGGGTTATGGTTGGGTCCATTTGCATCATATTCATTTTTATTTAATGTGTTTTATGTGGTTGTGAATTAATATATGTGTGTGTGTATATATATAACTATGGTTGGAATTAAAAAAGGAGAAGATTTTTATTTTAAAAGGTGGGATCCACATTTTTAAAAAGAAAAATGGCAAAGAAGCCATTTTGGCTTCACATTTCCCACTTCTCTCTCTCTCTACGCAAGTCTCTCTCTCCCTCTCCCTCATTCTCTTATTTTTTCCTTTTTCTTTTTTCTACAACAAAACTTCAAATCTCTATTTCTCTCAAATCGTTGAGAGATTTTTGATGCCGTTTGTGGCAAATTGAAGAGCTCGACAAGATCAACGATTTGATCGGAGCCAATCTCCATTTTGTGCACCTTGGGATATCGAAAATTAGGGTTTGGATTCGGCAAAAATTTAGGGTTTTGTTTCCTTTTGAGGTAGGGGTTCTTAATTCACAAATCTCTTTGGTTTTTGTGAGTTAATTTCCTCAAATTTATGATTTTACATGCTTAAATTGTGAATATTTCCATGCAATGTTCCTTCTATGTTGTGCAAGCATGTGATTGTGTGTTAATTACTAAAAGATGGCAAAGCATGTCTAGTTGATGATAATTTTATGCCTTGTTGTCTTTAGTGTTATATTTTGTGAATAAAAAGCATGAAATTATACTTAGAGAATTCTTGTATAAAATGCCTATTGTTGACTATTAACTTAAAGAACATGAAATTTTTCGTATATACACAACATTGAATTATATGAGACATTCATGCATTCATTGGGAAATAAATTAGAAATTGATTTTTAAAGAAATGAAAAAGGGTTTTGGGAAAAGTTTTGAAAAGAGTTTGTAAAAACCCGGCTGCCTAGGAGTTACCTAAGGACCGTGGCGTTAGTATGGCCTAGAAGAGACTGGGGAGATCGCCATAGCGTGGTTGAGTTACCTGGCCCCAAATGACGCCATGGAGTTACTATGGGTCAGGGACAGTTAGCCAATCCTCCTCTCATGCCGCCATGGAGTTGCCATAGGACGGGTTGCACTAACGGTTTGAAAATGATGACGAAAAAAAGGTTTTGAAAATGGGGAGCGACATTGCACAACATTCATTGCCATTGTACGGCATAATTCATTTGTAATTTGGGTTGTTGGTTTTGTGCATGGCATGATCCCGCTTTCTCATTTTCATTCATTGTATGGATTCACAGGGTCATAAGAGGTGTGTCTTAGGCACCTCCTATTGAGCAATAGTGTTCACCCCTTTATTAACATTTTTCAGGTTCGGGAAAAGAGGTGGCGGATGACAATCCACCACAGTATTAGTTCGTACTAGAGGACTGATTTCTTTTGTACCTTTTGTAATTAGACCCCACTTTGTAAAGTATTAACTATAAATGTACCATTTTGCAACACATGATGTATTTATATTCTCTATTTTGTATATGATCATTGGGGGAATGTAAGAATGACAATGTTATATATTTCTAGTGAATGTAATGTATTTGAATTTTCCATTTCACTCATGATGACGAGTATGATGGAGGAATGGTGTCAAATTATTGCTGTGAATTCGGAATTTGGTTGCGGCAGGTTTTGTGTTGGTTGGCTCATAACAAGTCTAGTCATTCTAATGTTTTTGCTGCAGATAGTAGCTTCCCAGGCCTATTGGCTGGCTGACAAAGATTCTGAATGCACATCTTGGCACTCCAGAGAGTTGAGTGATAGAAAATCTTGTTTTGGCCGGCTGAACCTCACCATCACACTCTCTCACCAGCTGGCTGACAGTTCATTTTGGTAAAGTCCCGAGAAGGTGCATTTTTAGAAATCATTTCAGTTGGCTAATTATCTCTATCAGCAGACCGACCCTACCCTGTCAGCCGGTCGACTAAGGGCCATCAACCGGCTGACCCTTCCCCTTTGACCTACTTACTTGACCACCTTGTAAAGGCTATACCTTGGGCCTTGGACTGACTCGTGTGCCATATATTGACATAGAAATGGACGGTGTTGACTTAGTTGACATCGGATTTTGGTAAGGACTCGATTAATGGTTCGGACCCACGGGTTCGGGTCGTTACAATATATATATAGGCATATAGAGATAACGATCAGTCGAGCGAGATCGAGGAAGAAATAATGAGGGATTTGTTTGGTGGGGTTTTGGGTCAAGTAATAGAAAGGTGTTATGGTCTTTTAACCTTCATAAAGGTGGTATAGTTATTTAATTAACTTTGGGATAGTTATAGTATTTTAAAATAAAAGATAATTCATTAATGAGTTTAGAAACCTGAAATATATATATATATATATATATATATATATATATATATATTGTCTCCCTTATTTTATTAACAACAAAATCAGAATTATAATTTTGTTTAAACATGTAATTTGTATAAATCATGTAATTACAAGTGTCAGGCTCATTTAAAGTATAACGATTTAATTTAATTATATAAGGAATGTGATTACTGAACACATAAAGACTCATTCAAGTTTAGCAATCACTATCAAGTTTTGCAAAGAAAGTGTTATTAGGAAAAGTGTTCATACATGCACTAATACAAAGATGATTTTCAATATGGTAATAGTTTTATCTTGGTGTTGATACTGAGTGACATATTGCAAATTTGTTCGAAGAGAGCACTCAAAAGAGAGAAGAGAGAGATGTCTTGCTAAAAGAAAATGTGATTAATTAATGTAATGCTCCAATTACATATTAGACTCGGTGCACATCAAAAGTCGATTAGTTGTCCAAACTACCCTTAATATCTTTGGACACTACTTTTATACACGTAAATACTATTTTTGTGTACATCAAAGGCATCATATGACACGAAGTGGGTATCGTTTACATGCAGATATAGAAACACCAAATTTTGTTGCAAAAAAATTAGCTTTGTGAATACCGACGGAGCCAATGCCGGACAAGCTGTTGCTTTGGGGAGCATAGCCTCACATGATACATACTATAAGGCCTAGTTTGGTGTGATGGAATGGAATGACCATTCCATTTTCTCATTCCCTTGCTCTTGTTTGGTATGCCACATTAAAAGTGAAATTGCCATTCCCTGGAATGCTTATTCTAACTTTTAGATGGAATGACCATTCCTCTTCTGGACTTGTGGAATGGCCATTCCATTCCTACTAAATTAAAATAATAAAATGAAAAGACGAAAAAACCCCTAGGCATTCTTCTCATACAGATCTGACTATCTTCATCTCTCATCTCTCACTATGTGACGGTGCACCCTTTCTCTTTTTCCTCTCTCTCTTCACACTGCACTGCCATATGATCCAGTAGTTTTGCAGCCAATCCTTATGCCTTAGACTTGTTGGCCACTGACCATGTCCATCAAACAATTGATATAGAAAGTAGCAATGAGGACAGCTCGAGACAAACCTGAAGGAGACTTGTGTCTAGCAGGTGTGTTCCCTATGTGAATCTTGTTTATGGACTGGTGTGGGTGGAGACGTCGTTTCAGAACGTGTGGCTCAGAAAGAGCAAGGCAAATGACCAAATGCGTGAGGTGAATTTGACGTGATGGTCAGCCTTGATTTGTAACATTATCACAAAGTTCAATTCGAAACGGAAGAAACGAACATCGCTCTCTATTGTGCTTTGTAATTTGTTTTATATATATATATTATATATATATATATATATAGCTCTCTATTTTGCGGTTTGTGCTATGTAATTTGTTTTATACATATTTTATAAAATAATTGTATTTTTTTGCATTTTATAAAAATGAATTAATTAGTATAAGCTAATTTTATTATAAATAAGAATATATTATGTAGTTTTAATATAGCTGATATATTACAATCAAGGATATTTTGAAGAAACTAATTTATAAATCATTCCATTCTAACTTTTTATTTGATTTAACCAAACACAAGAATGAGAATAATTATTCTATTTGCATCCAAACAGTGGAATGAGAATGGTTATTCCATTCTTACATCATTCCCATTTACGTTTCATTCTTGTCTCATTCTATTCCTGCATACCAAACATGCACTAAGTGTTCCTTCGAAGGATACCAGGACACCTTGTACGTGTGTTCCGGCACAAAACTTTTCTACGAATGCAACATCTTTGGAACCGTAGACTTCATCTTCGGCGACGCAACCAGCATGTACCAGAACTGCAACATACGGGAGAAATCCCGGGAAGGAAGGAATGCCCATTGTTGTACAGTTGACAGAAAGGATGGCGCAAATAGTGACACTGGGATAGTGATTCAGAATTGCACCATCACAGTGGCACCAAATTTTGAACCGTCAAATTCTGATTTCAGAGCATTTCTTGGACACCCATGGCGAGAGTATTCTAGGGTAGTGGTAATGGAGTCTTTCTTAGGAGATATCGTAAATCCTGTTTGCTGGACACCGTGGGACAATAACTCTAGATTGGATCATTTGAGCTACATTGACTATGACAACAGGGGTCCGGAGCTGCAACTAGTGGCCGGGTTTTCAAATTGTAACCAGCTCCGGTCAAATGCTACAGTTTACGGCTAAAAACTTCATAATGCAAATAACTGGTTACCTTCAACTGGCGTACCTTTCATTCCCGGACTCACTGTAGGTCAAAAATAATGTAATATCTATTGTTTTATCACTCAACACACACACAAACATTGCAACTGCTCTTCTTTTTTTTCTTTTTTTCTTTTTTTTTTTTCCTTCTTGCATCTGGTTGTTTAAATTTGCTCTGTTTCGCGCCTTCACTCGATTAGAGTGTGTGTTTTTGGGCTGTGTTGTGCGTGATTGGACAGTACATTATCTTCCTTAGATACTATGGATACCCAACAAGATGATCCTTTTAGACAAAAATTTAAAATTTATATATAATAATATTATGTGATTCCATTCATTATAATGTAGAGAAATTTAATATAATATATTATTATATTTAAATAATATATATATATATATATATATATATATATATATATATATATTGTGCTAATTTTATCTACATTATAATGAATGAAGTCACTAAGTTGGAGCTTGGCTTTAGATGCTTGTTTTTATTTGTATTTTTTAGTTTTTTAAAAAATTATAATATAATTTTAAATTGCATTGTAGTCCCATTTTTATAGTAAGAAAAACAATTACAAAATCACAAGTCTTGACCTGAAAATATTCTAAGCTTGTATGTATCATGTTCGACCAAAAAATAAAAATAAAAAAATTTCCAAGACAATTCAAGCCATATTGAACACGTTTCTAGGCCTTTTCCTACACGTGTTTGACACTAGCTCCACAGCACTCCAAAAAGAGGTCTCCATGCCCCTAGGCTGGCCATGAATTACCCTTAAGTTATAGAAAGCATCCCTAAAATTTCAATTTTTCAATCAACCTCATTATATTTTCTCCCTTTTGGTAAATTAACCCCTTTTGTTAGGATGCTATTTAGAAATGGTCATTAGTTCTTTGACAATGACAAATTATCCAATATCACTAAGGCAAAATTGATATGTAAGTTTCTTGCTATGATTTTAAAAAAATAAAAATAAAAATCAACCATTTACAAAGAATAAAAATAAACACCCTAAAAAATTAAAGGTTATAGAGTATAATATGGCAAAATTCAAAAGTTGAGAAATGTGATTGAAAGAGTACTAGGAACTTACCAAGCATACAATACGGATTTAGTGATACAAGTAATCTAAAAAAAGAATGACACAAATATATACGTCAAAAATAATAATAAATGTATTATTATATATAAATTATTTATCTACATTATAATTTTTTATTTTTTTATTTTTATTTTTTTTTACAAGGTAAGAAAGGTTAGAAGTTAGATTAGTAGGTGCAAAGAGTCAAGTCGGGCACTCCCAACATCCACCGGAGGCACTAATTACTAGGCTACCGAGGCATCTACATCTATATTATAATAAATGAAACCACATTATATTAATATATTATATTCTTATAAGGTTAAGACTGGTGATCGATTTTGTAATTATTTTTTGTATTATGCTTTTTAAAGATTTCTGGTATCGTTTATGTTCACGTTGTATCGTATTAGGTTTTCTTTCCGTATCAAAGAATGATGAGATAATATCATGCGATCAAATGTTTCAACTATTTAATTCATGACATTTTCTGACTCATAGGGATCACATGAAATGCTATCTCTTGCTCTTTTAAATGGAGGGAAATGAGAAATGAGAAAGTTGTATCGTATTAGGTTTTCCGTCCGTATTAAAGAATAATGAGATAATATCATGCGATCAAATATTTCAACTATTTAATTCATGACATTTTCTGACTCATAGGGATCGCATGGAATGCTATCTCTTGTTGTTTTAAATGGAGGGAAATGAGAAATAGGAAAGTTGTATCGTATTAAATTTTCTGTCCGTATCAAAAAATAATGAGATAATATCATGCGATCAAATGTTTCAACTATTTAATTCATGACATTTTCTGACTCATAGGGATTACATGGAATGCTATCTCTTGCTGTTCTAAATGGAGGGAAATGAGAAAGTACTCTCACATATAAAAGACAAAGCAAGAATATATTAAAATATATTAGAACACAAAGCAAGATGACTTTCTTTTACAAGAAATGTAATTTTAATTTTTTTTTTACTAAAATGTGCAGGCAAAAATACGTGTGCATTTATGGCATGAATCCCTCCCCTCTTATTTGAGGATTATAAGACTAAAACATTGAAGTAGATGTTTTCGATGGATGAAAATAAATTATATAATATAAGTTAATCATCAAAATGCGGGACATAACGATATGTATATCATTACTTATTCTTTCGAATAAGTTAAAGGTATTTTTTTTTTTTTTAATTTAGTGAGAGAGTGATTATATACTTATGTTGTGATTAGTTCCTACAAATACGTATAATTTCCTTAAATAATAGAGAAGCTAAAATATCAGAGTGCCAGTAATCATCCAAATATATATTAAAAAACCAAAAGATCTCATGAACTCCAAACTCATACCTCAAACCCAAACTCAAGTTTTCATTTCACCCAGAGTTTGAAACCACTTTGGGAGAGAATCAAAACACAAGTTGCAGATATCTACTTTATAATCACAAACCTATGTGATTCACTGAAAAGTGAATTTTTACAACATAGTATTTACGGGATTAATTGATTCTGCCCCGTAAAAATTAATTTTTACTAGATGTAGAAAACACTGCTTATAATTGTTACATAAAATTCGTGATTTGACAGGATTATAATCAAATTCTCGTAAATTAATGTTTTCAAAGGGTGTTAAAGAGCCCTTTAATGTTTTGTATTTGTAGTATTTATCATGACTTCAACGGGATAAAAGTTTTGTGTCAATAAAAAACTAAAATTACAGGTGATTATTTTCGTGAATAAGTTAAAAAAATAAATAAAAATCTCTCTCCCCCTTTCATTCCTACGAAACCTGTTGCTCTACTCAATACTCATTATATAGTTAATAGGGTTAAGTGTACTAAACTCCCCTCAACTATGACTCAATTGCAAAAAACTCTACCGAAATAAGTAAAACCCCCTTAAACTATTACTTTGTTGCATCTACGGACAAACCCATGAATCCGTTAACTGGAAAATAAAATTACCATTTAGTCCTAAGATGAAAATTACACCGAATGCACTCTCTCTCTACTCTATATCTGCTACAACCCCAAGACAGACTCCGCGCTAGTGACGCAAGGATGTGCTCGGGACAAAACCGCCCGGCGATGCAAGGATGGGTGAACGACGATGAGGCTTGTGATATGCCGTCGGCGATGCGTGACGAAGCAAGGAGGAACCGACGGTGAAGAAAGGACTTACCAACAAGCATGCGAGGATGCCGATGCACTGAACTTACCGGCGAGCACGCAGGTCTAAACTGAGCAAGGACTACGG
Organism: Cornus florida; assembly: GCF_030987335.1. Lineage (NCBI taxonomy): Eukaryota > Viridiplantae > Streptophyta > Magnoliopsida > Cornales > Cornaceae > Cornus > Cornus florida. Next base: position 32,239,043 of record NW_026775572.1, read on the forward strand.
AGTGAACTGGCGAGCACGCAGGTATAAACTACAACCACAGGATTTACCGCCGAGGACGCAGGTTTGAACTGCTATCAATGAACAGGCAAGGCACGGACTGAACGGATAAGACATGGAAAATACCGGCAAGCACACTAATTGAATCGACGATGAGAAACGGATCGGTGGCGACGGAGTGCGTGCAAGGACTATGACGATGAGGAAGTGACAATGTTGAGATTCTGGTGAAAGGGTTGTTGGTTAAGTTTTGTAGATGGGTTGGGTGTTTGGGCTAGCTGCGATTGGTGTAAGGGATTTACAATTGGGTCTTGCGGCTCCTGTAATTGTGTTTAGAGCAATTGGGTCTTGCACAGTGCTGTGCGTTGAAGAAGATGAACAGTGATAGAGGGGCATAAGGCTGTGTTTGGGTAGTGGGAAATTTCTGCACCTCCTCGGAGAAGATGTGCAATACTTTGGTTCGGAATTGAGCCCTCTGTTTAAGGAATTGAAGGACAAAGTTATGAGTTCTAGTCAGCGATTGCAGACCCGAAGTGTTATTCAAGTGCGATTTTGATTGAAAAAAATTCAGTTATGAGATTAACCCAAGTATCAGTCGTCAATGATCTGGTGATAGTCGGGATTTTAGCCGTTCGTCGCGGATCTAGTGATTGCCGATGGTGTTACCGATGATTAGTTGTCTCAATAGCAAGAAGTGGAGCAGAGCTAACAGAATGGTTCGTGTGGGCTATCTATCTGCGTTGGTCGGCGTAGAAATTTCAGGTTGTGGATGGGCTCCCATTTTTCCTGTTGTACGGTCCTTACCCGTACATATGTAACATATATATAGATATATACACATATATAGAATATATAACAGTCATTAGGGCATTTCTGTCTTTCTAAAATTTTACCCTTTCACGTGTGTCTTTAGCGTTAAATTTTAGATGCCAAACTAACGATGTGCAACAAAAGATATAATTTAAAGGGTTAAGTGTCTTTATGATAGTTTAGGGAGGTTTCTTGTGATAGAGAAGAAAGTTGAGGGGGGTTAGTGCACTTAACCCTACTTTCTACTCCTCCACCAAAGCTTCCATCTTGCCACCTTTCAAAAAAAAATTCCTTCCTTCCTACTCAAATTGCCCTAATGGCTGGCAAAACAGACACTTGGTTTGTCAAAATGACCTAATTACAAACTGTTTCGACCCGAACCAATGCTCCAATTTGATGCCTTTATTGGTAATTAGGGCTGTAAGTTGGGCTGGCCCAACTCAACCCAGTCTCAACCCGAATATTTTCGGACGGGTTGGGTTGTGTTGAGTTTTTAATTTTTTTTTTTCCGAAAATTTATATATATATTTGATTATATTATTATTAAAAAATAAATTATATATATATATCTATATTATTATTAAATGTGCAAAGTGTTTCAGTGTTTCAGCATTTATTTATTAATTGATATAAATTCTATAAAACTCAAAATTACCTAATAAAATTAAAATTAATTCAAATTAACAAAATATAAAAAATGTTTAATTCAAATTACAAAGTCCCACATTGGTTTTAAGTAAAAATGATTACATGAAAGCCTCATATAAAACTACAGAGTTAAAGAAATAATAATCACACATTTTCGGCCTTTTGGCTAAGATCAAGTGTAGTACTAAATTTTTTTGGGTCAGTCTTTTGACTAATCTTTCTTGGTCTTTTGGCTAAAATCAAGTATAGTACTACTTTCTCGGCCTTTGTGCAAAGAGCTTCAGTATTTATTTATTAATTAATATAAATTCTATAAAACTCAAAATTACCGAATAAAATTCAAATTAACAAAATATAAAAGAGTTTAATTCACAATAAAGAACTCTCATTAATTATTATATCCCATATAAATTTTATAAAACTCAAAATTTCCTAATAAAATTAAAATTAATTCAAATTAACAAAACAAGTATTTATTTATTAATTGATATAAATTTTATAAAACTCAAAATTACCTAATAAAATTAAAATTAATTCATTCTATAAAACTCAAAATTACCTAATAAAATTAAAATTAATTTAAATTACAAAGTCCCACATTGGTTTTAAGTAAAAATGATTACATGAAAGTCTCTTATAAAACTATGGAGATAAAAAACTAATAATCACACCTTCTCGGCCTTTTGGTTAAGATCAAGTGTACTATTAAATTTTTTTGAATTGACCTTTTGGCTAACATTTCTTGGTCTTTTGGTTAAGATCAAGTGTAATACTACTTTCTCGGCCTTTGTACAAAGAGTTTCGGTATTTATTTATTAATTAATATAAATTCTATAAAACTCAAAATTACCTAATAAAATTCAAATTAACAAAATATAAAAGAGTTAAATTCACAATAAAGAGCTCTCATTAATTATTATATTCCACGATATAAATTCTATAAAACTCAAAATTACCTAATAAAATTAAAATTAATTCAAATTAACAAAATAAATATTTATTTATTAATTGATATAAATTTTATAAAACTCAATATTACCTAATAAAATTAAAATTAATTCAAATTAAACAGAGTTTAATTCAAATTACAAAGTCCCACATTGATTTTAAGTAAAAATGATTACATGAAAGCCTCTTATAAAACTATAGAGTTAAAGAAATAATAATCACACATTCTCAGCTTTTGGCTAAAATCAAGTGTAATAGTAAATTTTTTTGGGTCGGCCTTTTGTCTAACATTTCTTGGTCTTTTGGCTAAAATTAAATGCAGTACTACTTTCTCGGCCTTTGTACAAAAAGTTTCAGTATTTATTTATTAATTGATATAAATTCTATAAAACTCAAAATTACTTAATAAAATTCAAATTAATTCAAATTAACAAAATACAAAAGAGTTTAATTCACAATAAAGAACTCTCATTAATTATTATATCCCATGATATAAATTCTATAAAACTCAAAATTACCTAATAAAATAAAATTAATTTAAATTAACAAAATAAGTATTTATTTATTAATTGATATAAATTCTATAAAACTTAAAATTACCGAATAAAATTAAAATTAATTCAAATTAACAAAATATAAAAAGAATTTAATTCAAATTACAAAGTCCCACATTGGTTTTAAGTAAAAATGATTACATGAAAGTCTCTTATAAAACTATAGAGCTAAAGAAATAACAATCACACCTTCTCGGCCTTTTGGCTAAGATCAAGTGTAGTACTAAATTTTTTGGGTCGGCCTTTTGGCTAACCTTTCTTGGTCTTTTGGCTAAGATCAAGTGAAATACTACTTTCTCGGCCTTTATGTAAAGAGTTTCAGTATTTATTTATTAATTGATATAAATTCTATAAAACTCAAAATTACCTAATAAAATTCAAATTAACAAAAATATAAAAGAATTTAATTCATAATAAAGAACTCTCATTAATTATTATATCCCACGATATAAATTCTATAAAACTCAAAATTACCTAATAAAATTAAAATTAATTCAAATTAACAAAATATAAAAAGAGTTTAATTCAAATTACAAAGACCCACATTGGTTTTAAACCTCTTATAAAACTATAGAGTTAAAGAAATAATAATCACACATTCTCGGCCTTTTGGTTAAGATCAAGTGTAGTATTATATTTTTTTGGGTCAGCCTTTTGGCTAACCTTTCTTGGTCTTTTGGCTAAGATCAAGTGTAGTACTACTTTCTCGGCCTTTGTGCAAAGAGTTTTAGTATTTATTTATTAATTGATATAAATTCTATAAAACTCAAAATTACCTAATAAAATTCAAATTAACAAAATATAAAAGAGTTTAATTCACAATAAAGAGCTCTCATTAATTATTATATCCCACGATATAAATTCTATAAAACTCAAAATTACCTAATAAAATTAAAATTAATTCAAATTAACAAAATAAGTATTTATTTATTAATTGATATCAGTTCTATAAAACTCAAAATTATCTGATAAAATTAAAATTAATTCATTCTATAAAACTCAAAATTACCTAATAAAACTAAAATTAATTCAAATTGACAAAATATAAAAAGAGTTTAATTTCAATTCCAAAGTCCCACATTGGTTTTAAGTAAAAAGGATTGCATGAAAGCCTCTTATTAAACTATAGAACTAAAGAAATAATAATCACACCTTCTCAGCCTTTTGGCTAAGATCAAGTGTAGTACTAAATTTTTTTGGGTCGGTCTTTCGGCTAACCTTTCTTAGTCTTTTGGCTAAAACCAAGTGTAGTACTACTTTCTCGACCTTTGTGCAAAGAGTTTCAGTATTTATTTATTAATATAAAAAAATATTTTTATAAACAAAAAATTACCTAAAAATTATTTAAAGAGTTTAATTCAAATTAAAAATTACCTAATAAAAATTATAAAAATTAATTGAAAGAGTTTAATTCAATTACAAATTACCTATTAAAATTCATTTTTCTTGTCTTACATTAGTTTTAAGTAAAAAGGATTAAATGGAAGCATCTTATAAAACTATAGAGCTAGAAAAATAATAATCACAACTTCTCGGCCTTTTGGCTAAGAAGTGTAATACTAAATTTTTTTGGGTCGGCCTCTTGGCTAACCTTTCTTAGTTTTTTGGCTAAGATCAAGTGTAGTACTACTTTCTCGGCCTTTGTGATAAGAGTTTCAGTATTTATTTATTAATTGATATAAATTCTATAAAACTCAAAATTACCTAATAAAATTCAAATTAATTCAAATTAACAAAATATAAAAGATTTGAATTCACAATAAAGAGCTCTCATTAATTATTATATCCTACGATATAAATTCTATAAAACTCAAAATTACCTAATAAACTTAAAATTAATTCAAATTAACAAAATATAAAAAGAGTTTAATTCAAATTACAAAGTCCCACATTGGTTTTAAGTAAAAAATATTACGTAAAAGCCTCTTGTAAAACTATAGTACTAAAGAAATAATAATCACACCTTCTCAGCCTTTTGGTTAAGATCAAGTGTAGTATTAAATTTTGCAGTATACTACTACTCACACAAAATATAATAAATTCAAATTATACTATACTACTCATACAAAATATAATAACAGTAATTACCTAATAAAATTCAAATTAACAAATTATATTATACTACTCTCGTTAATTATTATATCCCACGATTGCAGCAGGAAGGGATTCAAAACCTAAACCAAACCCAAATGGACCAAATAATTCTTTCCACACTTGAGAACAAACATATTTAAATTAAGTACCATATTTGATCTGAACATTTCGGAATAACTTTAGAGTTATTATTGAAAATTCAATCTATAATCAATTGTGCTTGACCAAATGGTCCATGCATTAAATTATTTGTCAATTTTCATATTTTTTATTTAAGAAAATCCTTGATGTAAATGAGTCGTGAGTTTATTGCTGTAAGCCACACTAAAAATGATATCTTGGAAAACAAAATTAATACATCAAACGACAGAGACTAACCAATATGTAATAACCAACCAAGTAGGAAATGTTGAAATTTTTATATATATATTTAAATAATAAAAATTATTTGATGGTCCTATGCACTACGCTTTCTAAAATAGGATTGCAATGTGATTATTGATACTTGATGGAATAGGTTGTACTTTTCAATTTGGTGGTCTAATTGGGAGTATAGTTTTATATCGTTGGATTGTGGTTTTCCAATTTATTTGGTGTAATTTAATTCTAACCATTAATATCTAAGTTTCAATGATAGGAAGGGAAACTTAGGTATGTTTATTTGTAAAGAAGCCGTCCCACCCTGTTGTTATTATATATAAGGGTTTTAAAACCCTTATTCAGACCTATCGTATCGACAACTTTCAGAAGGGGATAAAGCGCTCTATTTTCAGATCTCTCAAAGGGCGATAAGGAATTCTCAAAAGTATATGTGCATTAATCATTAATCAGGTACGAGTCTAAATTACTCTTTAATTAATTACTGTATACTTGATTTCTACATGAATTATTTAAATAAAACCCAACAATTGGTATCAAAGTAAGGTTAGGATTTGTAGAAATCAAAGTAGTAAAGATTAATTTATGATCTAGTATATTTGAACCGATGTATTTAAAATCACACTGATTACCTTTGTGTCCTGAATTTTCATGAGTAATTAATTACATATAAAGTCTGAAAATTGTGTGTTTGTACTGGTACATGGATATATAATTGATTCACACACACACACACACACACATGTGTGTGTGTGTGTGTGTGTGTGTGTGTGTGCAAGGTTCTGTTTTAAATTGCTATAATATATTTTGCACGTGGAACGAGAACCCTTGTTTTAAGCAAAAGCAATTGGTACGTTTTAAGCAAAAACAATTGGTATCTTTTACATGTTATGTGCATGCACGCCGAACGAGATATATATATATATATATATATATATATATATATATATATATATAAAAGTTTTGTTGGTGTAGCATAAATTCAAACTTTGGACCTTCTGAAGTATAGCATCATGGTCAACTAACTTTCCAAGGGCAGCGCAACACATACTGTATATATATTTTATGTTCAAGTGCATGCACAGATTAAATATGATATGAGTTTTTACAAATCAAATTTCATTAAATTGTAATTCTCGATTCACGAGCATAGTATACATATACTTTGGAGCATTACTTTTTCCAGCATGTCTATTTATATATAGAGAGGATTACATATGTTCATTAATGACTTATTTGAGAAGATTTCAGGTGTTAAGTTTGATTGATTTTTAATTAATATAATATTCAATCTAAAGTATGTTGTGATACATGTAATATATTTGAGATTGTACTCCTACAGTTTGGAGGAGGAGGAGAATTGATTGATTAATATTTTTAGTATTATTTATTAAAATTTAATGTTTTTTGTGTATCAATATGAGGTATATATCTTGAATTACATGCTTAAGTGATTTTTATTTTAATTTGAAGTTATGTGGTGGTTTAGCCATACTTGTTCAATTTTAAATTGAATGACTTATGGGGCTTGCGTTCCATAAGCGAGTATTATTAATTTGATTTATTTAAAGATTCAAGTTTTAATTGTTTAATTTTATGTTGAAAACCTATGTGGCTTGCGTGTCATAAGCAAGCAGTATTAACCTAATTGATTTAAAGATTCAAAGTACTTTAAATTATATATCGGATATGTAATATACATGCATCAAGTTTTGTTATTTTATTTTAATTAAAGTATATAAACAATTGAGATTTTAAATCTCGATTGAAGTGCATGTTATTATTATATTGTTCACTATACTTTCTTAAGATGTATGAGGAGGCTTATTTTATTTGTATTAAAGTCATTTATATTATAGTGAAATTAAATGTTCCATAATTTTGGGTTTAACTTATGTGCACTAAATAAATATGAACATAAATAAAATGGAACATCTATAGATTAGGTTTTTCCTTGGGGTTTAGGAAAATTAGTAAAGTGACCGTTCCGAAGGTAATAGCTAAAGTGGGTGCTGCCTGCCAAAAGGTGACACACTCGTGGAAATTATTATTTTAAATTTAAGACATTGGTCTTATTGAGGTCTCACAGTGCACTTACCTACATGAGGGCGTTTGTTCTGCCAAAAAGTGATCAATGTCTTAGTGTGGGATAAGTGAGTAGAATATTTGAGAGTGTTTGGATTATAACTAAATAATTCTCTTGCCAAAAGGTAGTGGAAGTGTTTAGTAATAATTCAAGTATAATCAAATAGGTCTATGTGAGATTTTATCGCAGGTTTGGGAGGTAAAGTAAAATCTAAAATTCTGTCAAAAGGTGATTTTAGATGGTATTTTATTTGTTCCTGCAGGGTGGATGGTTTTTGCACATAGTAAAACACCGTGAGAAATTCGGCTTAAAAACCTCAAGCGCGAATTAAAGTAATAATCCATAAAGTTATGACATATTATTTTATATGTTGGTTTTATGATGTTATTCAATATAACATTTATTCAGGTACAGACGCTTCCGTAATTTTAAAGATAGGGATTGAACCATTGAATGGTTAAAATTTTATTACCTAGAAGACAGGTTTTTGGTGCGACCGAGCGTGTGCACAAAATAATGCACAACACTTTAGGTTTAGAAATAATGTCAAGTGGGCACCATATTTTAAAATTTATAAAACCACTAAACACTTATACTATGGAGTATGAAGTGAGCAGGGATCGTCCCAAGAGATCTAAACAATTATAGGTTTTCCAGAATTGAATTCTACTTTAATGCTTATGTGATTGCCAAAAGGGTTTTGTTTGTGATTAAAACTAATTTTAAACTAAATGATTGCAATAAAGAAATAGAGTTTAAGAGATTGGAAAGAGACTTAGGGTGTAGGATTCACCACTAAGCACATTCCCTAACTCACTCACTTTTAACTAATTGGGGAAATAATACTATGTAATCTATATGTGGCTAACAAGAGCAATGAAAAGTGTAAACCATCAATTTCAAGCATGAATCAACTACCTAATGACAATTAAACTAAGTGTAGTGCAATTCACCCATTCAAAGCATGATTTATCAATCCAAGTTACAAATTTAACACACATTAATCTAGAAGATAATGCAATTGTGACAAAAAGTATGGAATTCAAACATAAGTATGGATGGTCTACTTACCTAATAATTGAATTGCAATTAAATTAATTAAACTTAAATTAAACTAATTAAACATGAATTTAAAACTAATTAAACAACAAATTAACCTAAACATGTAGTACCATCCATCAAATGTAAGCATTTTTCATCAATTTGAAACACAATTACAACTAAGCAATACCATGCATAGCCATCACAAGAATCAATTAACAAAGAATTCGTGTGTAAAATTTGTTTATCAATCAACCGCACATAAGACAATATGAGATTAATACAGATAATCAATTGGAAGAATTTAATTCATAATATTCAAGACTATACACTATTTACATAAATTAATCCCCAAAAAGTATGAAAAGAGAGAGAGAATAGGTTACATGCTTAGGGTTTATCCAACCCTAAGTAGAAGAATCAGCCACTCATGGTTGATGGAGTCGAAGACAGGACAATCCCCATCATCTGCTTCATCTTCTCTGAACTTTTCTTCCAAACCCTAGCCTGTTCTTCTTTTTCCCTTTCTTCGCGTGTTTTTCCAGAGAGAAAAAACGATACTACGATACAGAAAAAAAATAAAATAAAACTTTTTTTTTTTTTTTTCTAATAATCTTTACCTAAATAAAAACTAAAACTCACCCTAATCTAATGGCTCACTGGGCCTTAAGTAACAATTTCATTAAAGCCCAACAGTTCCCAAAATGAGCCCAAAAATTAAATAAAAACTGTAATGTTGCTAAGTCCTGGGGGATCGATCCCCCACCCTGGGGATCGATCCCCCCAGAGTTGACAAATTCCTTTAAGCCCTATTCAGCTCCATTTTTGCCCCGGGCTATTTGGTTTGCTTCTCCATCTTTGGGAACATCATCAAAAGCCTGAGATTGACCGCTTTTGAAGAATAAACACACTATACGAGCAATGGGCTGCGACCTCCTTTTTGCCATTTTCTGAGCTTTTTCTGAATATCTTTGATTGACTCTAAAAAGGCTTTAATGGACCGTTCTTAGCTCAGTTTAACTTTATTACCCTGAAATACACATAAACATAAATTAGGACTAAAACATGAAATTAAGATAGCTACAACGACTGAAATACCCTAACTTAGGTGCTAAAATGTGCAACATTTAAGCACTTATCACGCCCCCAAACTTAGATATTGCTAGTCCCTAGCAATGAACTACAGCATGGAAATGAAATAAACATATATACAACTATGAACTAATAAAACAAATAAAGATAACACCACTTTCGTAAGGATCACGGTTGCATTTAGCATATGCAACAAGCCTTTTAAACCCCTAGGTTACCCCTAGTGGACGAGTGAAGTCTCGTGAGGGTTTACAGAAATGGTACCCACAAACATCAACAGCTCTTTCTTACTTGAGAAGTAACGACACATATTAAACAAGTGTTGAAAGTAGACTACCTCAAGTATGCAAATTTCTGCCATTTCTAAGCTATTATCAACGTTTCAACATCATGTAAGCACAAACGGTCCTCCACACATCAATCAATTAATCATGCAAATTGAATCAATTCTATCATCCTTTTAAGTGAACCGGCATCAAAATGTGTTGCTATCCTAGCAAATCAAAGTAATGGCATAGCCTTACCCTCAAACTAGCATGCAGATATAGTACCAGACATCAAGACATTGAATGGACCTTGTTATTTAATCAAACATTCTTTTTTTTCTTTTTTTTTATTGATTTCATTTTTTTATTGATTTTTTATTTTTATGTATGACCATGTGCAATGTCCAAGTTCCTTAAGCTCTCTAATCACCCCATGTAACAAGCGTTGAGCCAACGACTCCCAAACCAGATGGTCTTAGGGCGTTAAGTGTAAAGACACTCCTAAGGGCGTAATGACTCGGAATGGCTAGGCTACGAACTCAAACTAATCATACATCTTACATTCTTCCCTTGTCTTCCTTTTTAATCAGTTGACATGTTGAAAGAATGCAGTTTTTTTTTTTTTTTATTCCTCACTTTTGGTGAGTGCTTTTATTTATTTATTTATTTTTTTTTTTTCAAGGTCATTTTATCAAGAATGAAAGCTTTCAAAGCATACTAGCTCAATTGGGATAAACCAAGACAATAATCAACTAAGCATGTACCCCATAAATTGAATGCTAGTGTGCGCAAGTGCAAGTGTAGAATTCTAGAATCAACTCTCAATGCATTTTCAACCAACAAGATGATGTGTACCATAAGAGCAAACATGATATCAAAAATTAAAAATTTACCCCTAAATGGCATCCTAGAGCATACAAGAAGTATTAGACCCTAACAACTTGCTTTTCAAAGGAACTATACTTCAAAAGTTCAAAATCATTGCCAAATATATCTCAAATCTCAATCATGCATTTAAAGCTCAACTTAAAGTAGAATGTAACAAGGCTACTTTACCCCCAAACTTAAATTGCACATTGTCCTCAATGTGCAATGAGAACAATGAAAGAAATGGAAAGAGTATACCGTGATGGCAAAAGTTAATGACGCCCGGCAATGATCCATGACGAAAGAGGTCTCCCCCAAACTTGGATGCAAAAACCTACTAGAAAAGCCACACTAGCAACTCACATCAAATATCAAATGGGATAAGTAAAGCATACATTCCAAAACAATATAGAATAAGATGTAAAGAGATATGATATCAAGCCCTTTGTAAAAGATGAAAACATGCATAACTAAGCAGAAGGGCATAACGGGGATACATATTTTTGAAATTTTTGTGATATGTTTTTTTTTTTTAATTTCAAGAATAGGATTGATCTCCCAGTGTTTTTTTTTTTTTTTACACAAAGAAAAATATTCTAAACTAAAAAGAAAAAAAATATATACTAAACTAAAAAGAAATAAATATATACTAAAATAAATCAATTCAAAATGTTGTTTTTTTTTTTTTTTTTTTTTTTACAAAGGAAAAGAACATGTATATACAACCAACAAAATAAAATAAGAAAAATTGGCTAAATTTAACGTCTCTAGCAAGACAGGATGTTACTGAAATTTTATTTTATTTTAATATTTTTTTTATTTTTATCAAAAATAAATAAAAAAATAAATAACTAAAAACACTACTACAAATTCTACTTAGCCTTTTTTTTTTTTTTTTTTAAACATCAATGCTACTCTTTTTTTTTTTTATCTATTTTTTTTTTTAATAAATCAATTCAAAATATATATATATATATATATATATATATATATACTTTTTAATTATTAAAATTTTTATGTTATGTTTTTATTTTTTATTTTTTTTTGTTTTTTTATTTATTTATTTTATTATTTTAATTTTTTTTCTTTTCTTTTTCTTTTTCTTTTTTTTTTTTTTTAAATTTTTTTTTTTTTTTTTTTTTTAAATGTATCAATTGGAACGGCGAAGCCAAAAGCTCGCCAGAGAAGATGAACAGCCGCGACCGCTGTTGGAAGAACCAACCGCCGGAAATCGTGGCCGGAGAAGAACCAGCCTTGTTCGAGCTCGCCAGAAAGCGCCGGAGAAAACGGTGATGCAGAAACTCGCCGGAAGGAACAAGCCGCGACGCCGCAAAGATCCAGCCTTGATCGCTGGAGAAGAACCCAATCCAAATCGCCGGAAAGATAGCCGCGATCGCTGAAGAAAATAGCCAGTCGCCGTTGGAAGTACCAACCGCGTCGGAAAATAAAAGGCGAAGCAAACGGCGAACTCAAACCGTCAGCGGAGAAGAACTCAGTCCATGGCGCCGGAATTTGAAGCTTTTGATGCCGCGGTAAAGAAGAAGAAAACAGTGAGGGATGGATGAGAAATTGGGTTTGGATGTGGGTTAAGGGTTTGCTGGGAAATAGAAGATTGATGTATTTGGATTGAAGAGATTTGCGGGGAAAGGAAGAAAATTTTGTTTGGGCACAGAGAGTAGGGCAAGCTAAGGGGCTCGCTCACCCTAAGTGAGGGATCGTTAATTTTATGCAAAAAATTTTCGCTCCACTGTGGACTGCGAAAGGGGAGATACATGGAAAAAGGGATCGATCCACATGATTGGGGGATCCATCCACATGGGCCATTTTTTTGTTGCTCTCTGCCAAAGAATGGGATTGATCTCCCAATTGTTTTTTTTTTTTTTTTAAAGCAAAACTACAAAGAATATATACACTAAAATGAAAAATATATAAAAATAAAAAAAAATAAAAAAATAATAAATATAATTGAAATAAAATCACATACCAGCCTAAATTAACTAGTACTATTTTTTTTTTTTTTACCTTTTTTTTTAATTTTTTTTTTTGAATAAAGCAAAACTAAAATGAAATATATATACTAAAATAAAATATATATATACTAAAATAATGAAAGCATGTAAAGAAACAAAATGAAAGAAAAATAAAAAATAAAAATAAAAAAAGGAAAGTAAACAAGCACTATACAAGGGGTAAAAGAATTTTTTTTTTTTAGTTTTCTCTGGGCGATGGCCGCCCAATGCCGGGTGAATGATTGCCCGACACCTGATAGGCAAAATTTTTATTTATTTATTTATTTATTATTATTATTTTTAAAAAAAACTACAACAAAGTATGTATAAGCAAAATAAAAATACAAAGAAATAAAAATGCAAATGAAAAACAAAAAGAAATAAGGGAGAAATAAAGTTGTGAAACTCTACAAAAAATACTAATGTTTAACGTCTCTAGCAAGACGTTGAGGCAACATGCTAATCAAAAGTATCAAAAACCGGATATGAGACATCCTCATTAATCCGTTTGTCTATTTTCCCAAGTGGATCCTCTCTCATAACAACAAATTCATCTCCCAAAAGAATGACTTGAAAAGAAATGATGTAAGATGCAATTTGTTTCCTTTCATCAATGGTCTTGAAAATGAAATCAATAATGGGCAGTCTTGAACTTGGCAAGGCAACGTCTTTCAAAGACTCAATTGAATTATTAAGAAATGCACTCTTTTCATCCCTTTTCTCTTCCTCACTAATCACCATCTCTTCACTTTCCAAGTTAGCTATGGAGTTCATTAAAGAGTTCACGTCATACGTGGAGCTTTCGATGTCAAAACCACATCCTTCATACATTTTCAAAAGGCACGCCTCAAGAGGATCATTGGGGATAATAAAAGGAAGGATCTCTTTTACAAGTTCCTCCTTTTCCTCTCCTACCTCTATAGTGGTCAACAACTCCTCACTCTCTAAGGTATCAATTTCCTCATGCTCAAGATTATAAGGAATGTCCTCATAATTCAATTTATGCTCTATTGGATTAGTCACTAGCTCACTTGCCTCACCCTCTTTTATTATCATGTTTTGCTCACTTTGATTAGTCATTAATTGACTTGCCTCTTCTTCCTCTTCCTCTTGACGAGAAAGAGTACTTACAATTTCCTCAACTTGAGCTTTTAGCATCGCTAGCTTATGAGAATGATAATTAATAAGTTGTCTCATTTCATTAAGTTCATCAATTAGAGCTAACATTTTATTTTCAAATCCGAGAGAGTAAGGTAATGGAGATGGTTCTTCATAAAATGGTGGGGGAGGGTAATAGTCATAAGAGGGATCATAAGAATGATCAAGTCCATTATATGATAATGATTTATGAAATGTATTGGACTCACTCTCATAAGGATCATGATATGATGGAGATGCATAAGGATAAGGGGTAAAATTTTCCCCCAAACTTGGATCAAACAAGGGCTCCATTCACATTCACAATCCGAAAACAATAAAATAATTGCCTCGACAATGGCTCATGCATATAACAATGAAAGTAATGGCCTCGACAAGGACCTATGCTTAGATAAAATATTTAAGCATTATGAAAGCCTCAACAAGGACTATCTCGCAAGCATAGAAAAATGAACAATTAGGGTAAGAATTGCTTACAAAGGTCCTTAAGCAACTCCAAATTCCAATGATTGCTTTAAGCTCCAATGTTCACCTTTCTTGTATCAAATACCTAATTGCACATTAAATGAGAAAATAAAAATAAAAATGACTTAAAAGTAAACAATCAACAAAGAACTAATGTCTAATTCAATTCTTTAAAAACAGTTAGATCCCCGGCAACGGCGCCAAAACTATGGTGCGACCGAGCGTGTGCACAAAATAATGCACAACACTTTAGGTTTAGAAATAATGTCAAGTGGGCACCATATTTTAAAATTTATAAAACCACTAAACACTTATACTATGGAGTATGAAGTGAGCAGGGATCGTCCCAAGAGATCTAAACAATTATAGGTTTTCAAGAATTGAATTCTACTTTAATGCTTATGTGATTGCCAAAAGGGTTTTGTTTGTGATTAAAACTAATTTTAAACTAAATGATTGCAATAAAGAAATAGAGTTTAAGAGATTGGAAAGAGACTTAGGGTGTAGGATTCACCACTAAGCACATTCCCTAACTCACTCACTTCTAACTAATTGGGGAAATAATACTATGTAATCTATATGTGGCTAACAAGAGCAATGAAAAGTGTAAACCATCAATTTCAAGCATGAATCAACTACCTAATGACAATTAAACTAAGTGTAGTGCAATTCACCAATTCAAAGCATGATTTATCAATCCAAGTTACAAATTTAACACACATTAATCTAGAAGATAATGCAATTGTGACAAAAAGTATGGAATTCAAACATAAGTATGGATGGTCTACTTACCTAATAATTGAATTGCAATTAAATTAATTAAACTTAAATTAAACTAATTAAACATGAATTTAAAACTAATTAAACAACAAATTAACCTAAACATGTAGTACCATCCATCAAATGTAAGCATTTTTCATCAATTTGAAACACAATTACAACTAAGCAATACCATGCATAGCCATCACAAGAATCAATTAACAAAGAATTCGTGTGTAAAATTTGTTTATCAATCAACCGCACATAAGACAATATGAGATTAATACAGATAATCAATTGGAAGAATTTAATTCATAATATTCAAGACTATACACTATTTACATAAATTAATCCCCAAAAAGTATGAAAAGAGAGAGAGAATAGGTTACATGCTTAGGGTTTATCCAACCCTAAGTAGAAGAATCAGCCACTCATGGTTGATGGAGTCGAAGACAGGACAATCCCCATCATCTGCTTCATCTTCTCTGAACTTTTCTTCCAAACCCTAGCCTGTTCTTCTTTTTCCCTTTCTTCGCGTGTTTTTCCAGAGAGAAAAAACGATACTACGATACAGAAAAAAAATAAAATAAAACTTTTTTTTTTTTTTTTCTAATAATCTTTACCTAAATAAAAACTAAAACTCACCCTAATCTAATGGCTCACTGGGCCTTAAGTAACAATCTCATTAAAGCCCAACAGTTCCCAAAATGAGCCCAAAAATTAAATAAAAACTGTAATGTTGCTAAGTCCTGGGGGATCGATCCCCCACCCTGGGGATCGATCCCCCCAGAGTTGACAAATTCCTTTAAGCCCTATTCAGCTCCATTTTTGCCCCGGGCTATTTGGTTTGCTTCTCCATCTTTGGGAACATCATCAAAAGCCTGAGATTGACCGCTTTTGAAGAATAAACACACTATACGAGCAATGGGCTGCGACCTCCTTTTTGCCATTTTCTGAGCTTTTTCTGAATATCTTTGATTGACTCTAAAAAGGCTTTAATGGACCGTTCTTAGCTCAGTTTAACTTTATTACCCTGAAATACACATAAACATAAATTAGGACTAAAACATGAAATTAAGATAGCTACAACGACTGAAATACCCTAACTTAGGTGCTAAAATGTGCAACATTTAAGCACTTATCAGTTTTGATATTATATTGGGTTTCTTAGATCACAAGTTTATGTTTTTTTTTTTTTTTTTTTTTGAGGAAGAAACCCATATTCCCAGTGCGGAGTCTTCTTAGATAGACAAATTGTTGCATTTTTAGGTGGACTAAAGGAACTACCATGCCATTAGGTTAATTTATGTTCCCATTGGTGATACTATTCAGGGTGGTATTCTGGTTTTGATACTGCCAATGAACTTCTTGATTTTATCAAGAAAGAGTTAACGGGCATTAAGAAGCAACTACAATACTATTATCTGACATGGTTTTGTTAGTTAGATATGATGGCAAAGGTTCAGTGAGGGAGTGCATCTATAAGATGTGCAAGCTGATTAATGGTCTGAGGTAGTAGGGAATCATATTTAATGATAAGTTATTAGTCCATATGGTGATCTATTCTCTACTTAGATTGTTTCAGTTTTCAAGGTGAATTATAATTCATAAGAAGTTAAATGTGGCATTAACCACCTATAAGCACTTTGTGTGATTGAAGGGGAGCGACTCAAGGGTGTTAAAACTGAGTCAACTCTTCTTGCCATGACAACAAGAATCATTTCAAGAATAAATTAGGTGGCAAGAAAGTGAATAAGGCTAAACAGAATAAAGAAATGCAGAACAATACATGAAAAAACATTGATCATGGAATGATAAATGTTGATCCTATAGAAATAACATGACATCAAAAGAAAAAGGTTATTGTGGTGGAAAAGAAAACCAAAGCAGGAAAGAAAATTGACGTGTTAATAGTTGAGCTTAACTTGGTAAAAGTATAGGTATAGACATGGTGGATGGATTCAAGTGTGATCCTACTTGTTTCTTGTTTTTCTATAGACTCGATACCTTCCGAATAAAATGTGCTTTGCTTAGAGGGGATTCATCTATGCTATGCATAGGATATTGGGGAATGTCTCTCCAAAGAGACTTGAACGCTTGATTAAGGATAAGATTATTGGGCCATAAATTTTATGCGTCGGTTGTATCAAATGACAGATGCAGAGCAACGCAATTTTTAGGCTAGTCGGTTATTTGGTCATTTAGCCTATATTTATACCGAATTTTGTGGTCTATTTCTTATTGTAACTCGTTTGTGGTAAAGATATTTCATTGTCTTCATTGATGGGTTCTCAAGGTATGATTATATACTTAATCCACCAGAAATCCGAAGCACTTGATGTATGTAAAATCCACTAGACTAAAGTTGAAAGTAATTGGTATAAAGATTATGATTTTAAGATCGGACTAAGGTGGTGAGTTCTATTGGGAGAATGGTAAGGAGGGTGTAAAGAGCAGTGCATACTTAAAGAGCAGCGCATTGTGCCATAGTACACCACTTCTAGTTTTCTTGAACAGAATAAAGTTGCAGAAAATAGAAAGTGTAGGAATATCTTATAGAGACATAGTTATATGATGCAGATATTAAAGAGCTTAATACTCACATTACCAATGATTATTTTATTAGACATCTTGAAAGATTAAAGAATTCAAGATTTTACTGTCCTGTAGACCTATGGAGTTAATTGGAATATGTCATGTATATTTAATGAGAGTGGTGAATCCAGTGGGAGTTTAAGATATTGTAGTTTCTTTTACAGAAAGGTATTTTCAGCATCTATTCTATTTATTCCAGGTGCATTCCACTTTCTTTAGTGGTTTCAGTTAAAGCCCATATTCCCACTCTTTCAGTTATTTCTTTTTTTGCAGACCTTTCTTTCAGTTTCTAATCTAGTTCTTAAGCCAGTTTAGCTTAGGAGATATTCTAGAGTTTGGAAGTATGCTGTAGTTGGTGATTTTAAGGTGTCTGGTAGATATAAGAAAGTGTTGATTTCTTTGAGATTTTCTCCAGCTTCATTAAAGAACTCTTTAAGAGTCATTCTTTCATAATCACTCATTTATGACTTAAGTAAGTTTTACAGCAATAGTATCCAAAATTTTAATTCAGTGGTTATTAATTGTAAGTTCAAAGAGAATGTTATGGATAAATGCATATACCTCAAGTTCAGTGGGAGTCATTTTATTTTCCTTGTTCTATATGTTAATGATATTTTGCAAGGTAGCAATGACATTCATGTGATACATGATATTAAAAATTTTATGTAAAGTTTTTGACATGAAGGATATGAGTATGCAAAGTATGTCTTTGGCATTAGGATCCATAGAGATCAAGCTACAGGAATACTTGGACTTTCTCTAAAGGCTTACATTAGTTTAGTACATGAAAATTTTAATAGTGACCAAGCGTAGTAAGCCGATTGACATAAAGTACATTTTCAAGCGTGAGAATGTTAAAATTTATAATTTTCCCATATGGTTACAAAAAGATTGTTGCAAATCCTCTTACTAAAGTATTCAACCGAAAATAATAAAGTATTTAAAGAGCGCGTGATTCGGATAGGTGTTCAAGAGTCATTATGTTATGATATATAGTATTTCTTTTGTATATGCTACATTGTAATTAGTTTCTTTACGCCTTATGGTGATAGTTATTTTTCCTCCAATTTACACCTTATGGTGACAGTTATTTGCATCCAAAATAAAGTTATGATGCATAATTATTATTATCTTTATATATATGGTTTATGCACGTGCTATTATGTTTGTCTGGGAGTAGTATTTCACTTATGAGGTTGTTTGGGTTAGATGTGAGATTGACACCACATCGGTAAGTCCGAAATAATTATTAAAGGTTGTCTGAGAGTGATATTTCAATTATACGGTTGTTTGGGCTAGATATGAGATTGACATCATATCGATAAATCCAAATATAAGATTTGTCTGAGGAGTGGTATTTCACTCATGATGTTGTTTGGACTAGATTTGAGATTGATACCACATTGGTAAATCCAAACATAAATATTAAAGTTTGCCTGTGGAAGTATTTCACACTCCACGAGGATAGCTTGGGCTAGATATGGGATTGGCTCCATATCGGTAAACCCTCACACTTAACAAAATGTTGGCGGTTTGCTGTAATATGTTCAGGTGACATAGCGCGATGGTATGAAGCAGGACGGATAATGAGGTGTGCGTTTAGACCACATGCATTTTGCACATCTCATGAAATACAGTAAAAACCACTATATTTACTAGAATCCTAGATGGAATTGGTTTTGAGACCATGGAATTGTTTAAACTAATATATTACGCATTCATGATCCACTATTGAGGAAATTTATGAAGGAGAGTGTTCTAAAGTTTTCAATCCCTCAATTTCGATAATTGTGTTTTCTAAATAAAAATAAGTGACCACTCAACTTTTATAAAGTGTTGTTGCAATCTATAGTGTCATTTTATAAAACTTAGAGTGCATGGACCAAGTGGGAGATTGTTGAAATTTTTATATATATATTTAAATAATAAAAATTATTTTATGGTCCTATGCATTACGCTTTCTAAAATAGGATTGCAATGTGATTATTGATACTTAATGGATTGGGTTGTACTTTTCAATTTGGTGGTCTAATTGGGAGTATAGTTTTATACCGTTGAATTGTGATTTTCCAACTTATTTGGTGTGATTTAATTCTAACCATTAATATTTAAGTTTCCATGATAGGAAGGGAAACTTGAGTATGTTTGTTTGTAGAGAAGCTGTCCCCCCCCCCCCCCCCCCCCCCGCGCCCGCTGTTGTTGTTATATATAAGGGTTTTAAAACCCTTATTCAAACTTATCGTATCGACAACTTTCAGAAGGGGGTAAAGCGCTCTATTTTCAGATCTCTCAAAAGGCGATAAGGAATTCTCAAAAGTATATGTGCATTAATCATCAATCAGGTACGAGTCTAAATTACTCTTTAATTAATTACTGTATACTTGATTTCTGCATGAATTATTTAAGTAAAACCCAACAGGAAAAACAAAATACAACACAACCTCTCTTAATTTGAGAACTCCCAAAGCTCTGAAACTTACCACATGCTTCTACGGTAATAAATTACTAAATTATAATTACAGTAATTACCTAATAAAATTCAAATTAACAAAATATAAAAGAGTTTAATTCACAATAAATAGTTCTCATTAATTATTATATCCAACAATAGAAATTCTATAAAACTCAAAATTACCTAACAAAATTAAAATTAATTCAAATTAACAAAATATAAAAAGAATTTAATTCAAATTACAAAGTCCTACATTGGTTTAAAGTAAAAAGTATTACATTAAAGTCTCTTATAAAACTATAGAGCTAAAAAAATAATAATTACATCTTCTCGGCCTTTTGGCTAAGATTAAGTGTAGTACTAAATTTTGCAGTATACTACTACTCACACAAAATATAATAAATTCAAATTATACTATACTACTCACACAAAATATAATAACAGTAATTACCTAATAAAATTTAAATTAACAAATTATATTATATTACTCTCATTAATTATTCTTTCCACACTTGAGAACAAACATATTTAAATTAAGTACCATATTTGATCTGAATATTTTCGAATAGTTTTAGAGTTACTGTTGAAAATTCAATCTATAATCAATTGTGCTTGACTAGATGGTCCATATATTAAATTATTTGTCAATTTTTATATTTTTTATTTAATAAAATCCTTGATGTAAATGATTATTTGGTCCTAAAACCTTATTATTGCATTTATATCAATGATTTAATAATATTACAAATACATAATTCTTTGTATTTACTCATATGTAAATTTATGATGATAAGTAAAGTGCGAAGTATGGAACATATTGTAAGACTTGCAACCCTAACAATGTTCAATGATTGCTAAACATTAATAAATTGTTCACTGGAATAAATTGTTCACTAGATGATTTACTACAATTACAAATTGAGGTAATTTTCTATCCTTATTTATAAAATTTTAATTAAATTAAAAAAAAAATACTTACTTGAATTTCTCAATAGTTCTAAATTATATTTCTTCTTTTTGCAGGATATGGATGAATTTAGCAACAAAGTGACAAGTTGCAAAGGAAAATATTTTCTTTTTCCGGTGAAGATATACA
Organism: Cornus florida; assembly: GCF_030987335.1. NCBI lineage: Eukaryota > Viridiplantae > Streptophyta > Magnoliopsida > Cornales > Cornaceae > Cornus > Cornus florida. The sequence continues at coordinate 32,260,358 of NW_026775572.1, forward strand.
ATACTCAACAAGTCTTGAAAATTTATTTTGCGGTGGAATAATCAAAAGAATTGACACTTGACAATGATTCATTTCATGAATAAATAAGATATGTAAAAAAGATAAAGATTGATAAATAAATAATTTAGGAATACTTTTATTTTCAAACAGTTATAGTTTTGGATTTTCTAATATATTTTGTTTATTTTGAAGTGATAATTATTACAATCTAAACATTGTTGGTACCCTTTCGGATTTTATAATATATAGAATTTTTATATACTATTTATTTATGAATGTTTTGTAAATTATAGAATTTTAATTTTCATATATATTTTTTTAATGTTTATAGTTTTTATTCATTCATTAATGGAAAACCTTATTTTGTTTCTTTTGAGATGACAATTATTACTCTCTAAACATTGTTCAAATGAATATTTTTATTTTCAAAGAGTTATAGTTTAGGAATTCATTAAGATGACAATTAATACACTCTAAACATTGTTAATAAAAATTTATTTAATATCCAACAATATCATACAACGAATATATCAATAAGTTACAAAACATTCAACATGTGCATTTTACTAGTATATATATACATCTATACTATTATTAAATGTGCAAAGAGTTTCAGTATTTCAATATTTATTTATTTATATATATAAATATTTATTAATTGATATGAAAAGAGAAAAAAAAAACTCTATAAAATTCTACAATCAACCTAATAAAATTTAAATTAACCTATTTATCTATTTATTATTATGAATTTTTTAATAAAAGAAAATCTAATTGAACAAGAATAATTAATATAAAAAATATTTATTAATTGACATATAAAATAAAATAATTTTTCTAAAACTATACCACAAATTATCTTTTATTATGAGTTGCTTAATAAAATTAAATCTAATTTGACAAGAATATATATAAAGAAAATAAAATAATTTTTATAAAACTCTATCACAAATTACTTATTTTATTTTCAATAAAACTCTATTGCACTCGACAAATATATATTTAAAGAGTTTCTATAAAACTCTAACACAAATTATCTATTTGTTATGAGTTTTTTAATAAAAGAAAATCTAATTAGACAACTATTATTAATATAAAAAATTATTTATTGATTGATATAAAAAGAGGTTTTAAAAGAGTTTCTATAAAACTCTAACACAAATTATCAATTTATCTATTTATTATGAGTTATTTAATAAAAGAAAATCTAATTAAACAAGAATTATCATTATAAAAAATATTTACTAATTCATAAAATTCTATTACAAATTACTTATTTTATTTTCACTAAAACTCTATCACACTAGACATAGATATATTTAAAGAGTTTATATAAAACTCTAACACAAATTATCTATTTGTTATGAGTTTTTTAATAAAAGGAAATCTAATTAGACAACTATTATTAATATAAAATATATTTAATAATTGATATAAAATGAGTTTATATTAAACTCTAACACAAATTACCTATTTACCTATTTATTATGAGTTTTTTAATCAAAGGAAATATAATTAGACAATAATTATTAATATAAAAAATATTTACTAATTGATTTAAAAAGAATTTCTATTAAACTCTAACTCAAATTACCTATTTATTTATTTATTTATTATAAGTTCAAAAATAGAAGATAATCTAATTAGACAAAAATTATTCATATAAAAAATATTTTTTTATTAATATAAAAAATAAAATAATTTTTCTAAAACTCTACCACAAATTACCTTTTATTATGAGTTTTTTTAATAAAAGATAATCTAATTAGACAAGAATTATTAATATATAAAAATATTTATTAATTCATATAAAAAGAGTTTTTAAAAGAATTTCTACAAAACTCTAACACGTATAAAAATAGTTTCTATAAAACTCTAAAAATTACCTAATAAAATCAATCAGAATAAAATATTTATTAATTGATATAAAAATAATAGTTATTTTTTTATGTATAATTATCATAATATAACCGGCTCGGCCCACTTATGATTATGTCATTATCAGGAGATGACACATGTTATCATCCTATTAATCCAAGAAGCCTATAAATAGATGCATGGAGGAAGGAGAAAGGGGTACAGAAATTAAGAATTTTAGAAATCTAGAATTCTAATAAATAATTTTTTTATTTTTTTATTTAATATAAAAAGAGTTTTTATCTATACTATTATTAAATGTGCAAAGAGTTTCAGTATTTAACTATTCATTTATTTATATAAAAAATATTTATTAATTGATATAAAAAAAGAATTTTTATCTATACAATTATTAAATGTGCAAAGAGTTTAAGTATTTATTTACTTATATAAAAAAATATTTATTAATTGATATGAAAAGAGTTTTTTTTTTTTTAAAAAAAACTCCAAAAAACTCTAAAATTTACCTAATAATGTTTAAATTATCCTATTTATCTATTTATTATTATGAATTTTTTAATAAAAGAAAATCTAATTAGACAAGGATTATTAATATAAGAAATATTTATTAATTGACATATAAAATAAAATAAATTTTGTAAAACTCTACCACAAATTAGCTTTTATTATAAGTTTTTAATAAAATTAAATCTAATTAGTCAAGGATATATTTAAAGAAAATAAAATAATTCCTATAAAACTGTATCACAAATTACCAATTTTATTTTCAATAAAATTTTATTACACTTGACAAAGATATATTTAATGAATTTCTGAAAAACTGTAACACAAATTATCTATTTGTTATGAGTTTTTTAATAAAAGGAAATTTAATTAGACAACTATTATTCATATAAAAATTATTTATTAATTGATACAAAAAGATGTAACGACCCAGTCATTTGCCTTCCTTTCCTTTTTCTTGAAATTTTACGAATGAATTTTTTTCGTTTAATTTTCTTTTCTGAGCTCTGTTTCGTGTCGCTTAGTGTCATCTCGAGTGCTTGGAATTGGTTCCTGAGACTCTTTTCCGTGGATTAACAACTTCCTTTGAGGACCGAGTCATTTTCACATTTTTCGTTTTTCGACACTATGCGCTATTTTGTCCTTTTCCCTATTCTATCTTATCTCCGTTTGTCAGTTTTTGGCACAACCTCACTTCTCATGCTCGGAGTTGGTTTTTGACTTCACGTGCCTTCATCTTGAGTGGTTTCCACGAAATACGTATCTTTACTTTTGCAAGAAAGTACTCTGGTTGCTCCCGGTGTCCATAGGGGTATGGATGCAAAGTTCTTTGAAATTATTTTCTTTTCTTGGGGTGTTTTTCGTTAATATATTTTGAAGATATTTTATTTCAGGGGTTTTTAAGAAAATATTTTTGGAAGATATTTTCATTCTAGGCCATAAGTGCAGTTTTCACTTTTTGGAGAGGCCATTGTGCAATTAATGAAAGTTATTGCAAAATGTCTTTTTTTGAGCCTGGATTCTCGTACAGGATTCATTTTCACATTTTGTTTAGTTGTGTACTCTTGGAATTTCCTCCTGGTCGATGTTTTCCAGTTTCAGGGTTTCTGGCCCCGGTTTTTGCCAAACTTGTTTTGGGCATAACTTTCTGGTCGAGACTCAGTTTTTGACGTCGTTTCTTTCACTGTCCATATTTTATCATTTTGAATCTTTTTTGTTCACAAAGTTTTACCATTTGAGCGCATCTGCTCAAATTTTACTTTTTCGGACCCGGCGGGGCCCGTTCGGGGCACTTTTTGAGATTTCTATAAAAGGGGGGTGAGATATTTCATTTTTCATCTTCTCCCCTCTTCATGCACGACCTGGAGCTCCCATGGCAGCCCAAGGGGTGCTGCTATCTTCTCTCTCCTCTTTTGGTTCACTTTTCCTTGATGGAAAGTCTTCGGCCTTAACGTTTGTTGTTCCCCTCACCGTGCTCTACCTTTCCCCCTTATTAGAATTCAGTTTTGACCATTTATTGAGTTTGGTTTTGAGATCAAGTTATGATTTTGATGGGGCTTTCATGGGGGTTATGTTCACGGCGTTGTCCCCGACAAAACCTAGTAGTTTCGTCGGATTCGGAGCCATTCCATTTTGATAGCATTTGAGATTTTCATCTCAAATTGAGGTAGGGGATGTTCTAGGTTTAAATTCTTGTTATATACCATGCTTGTGATGCTTATAATACTTGGTTGCATGATTAAATATAAAATTTAGAGATTTTATTATTTATTTTTCTTGTACGGGATCTAATTTTCCCGGTTGCTCATGACTTGGTTTAAACGTGTAGCATGATTTTATATTGCCCCTTGATATGCTCATTGTCGTGTATTAAAATTGGAACATTTGAATAAGTATTAAAGATTTTATTTAATATTTATCTTAGGTGAAAGATTAATTCACATGGCCTTAATTAGTTTGAAATTAATATGTGTTAACATATTATATTAGGCCTTAGCATGCTCTTCAACATAGTTGAATTTGAAAGTAATTGGAGGTGTTTTGAAAATTAGTAATTATTAATTAATTTGATTAATTAATTTGGACCGAGTGCACTATTCACTCTATTTAAATTTTGACTTGATATTCTTGATATACATGCCATATAGTTTCACATATATTTGATTTAGAATATTCGGTTAGGTTTTGAAACCTTTTATTTAATTAAATTTCATGTTTAAGATTTAATCCTCATGGTGATATACAACTTGGAATTGTATTGTGGCGTGCTAAAAAAATAAGTTTTGGTATGGTTGTTCACATGTATTAAATTGGGATTTATTGCATGAGAATTGCAACTTTTGTATTATATTTAACTTTAGTGAAAGTTTAATTCACATGGTCTTAAATTGAATGAAATAAGCTTGTAATGTGATATTACATTAGTCATTGGCATGTTCTCTAAGATATGTTAAATTGAGAGCATTTGGTTAAGTTTAAAAATTTAGAGATTTTAATTAAAAGAATTAATTAAAATCTATTTTGTGGTCCCATTAGCTTAATTAAGATTTTAACTTGATATTTGTATTGGCCATGACTTGTTTACTAGTATATATTAATTGCGGACCATTTGAAATTGTTTTAGAATCTTGGTAATTAAATTAGTATGATTTAATTAAAGTTCGACTTTGTTGTTCCAACGACCTATTTGAGTTTTAGAATGGATATAAGTGATGACCATGCTATATCCTTTAACATGTATTAAATTGAGGTTATTTGGAATTGAATCGGAATTTAGAGAATTTAATTGTGTTTATCTATTTAAATTCTATCAATTTGCTCCATGATCTAGTTGTGTTTTAGAAGTGGTTTCTATATTCAAATCATGGACTTGGACTTGTTGTATATTCATTTGGTTATGTTTTGAACATTGGATAACATAGTTGCTATGTTTGTATTTATGAGAATATGTTTTTCTTATTGAATATATTGTTGCCTTGTGTAATGATTTGCACACTTCATGTTTAACATCTTTCATGCATAGCGTGTAACGAATCGCACACTGAAGATTCGACATTCATCATATCATATTAGTTGTGGATTTAGAGCATGTATTGTATAGGTTTCCAAATTTGGTTGTGCTTAGTAGATAGTAGATTATCTTGCATATTCCTGTTGATATATGCGTTGTTGCACAACTTATTGATTTTGGAAACTTGGGGAAGTCGTTGTTTGACTATGGCTAGGACGTGGTTCTAGTACGGGGGATAGTCCCTCTATATATAGTCTAGTGCGCACATAGGGAGGTTACCCATGGGCTAGTAACCCTAAAGTAACTATGTTGTCGATCTGATCCGGCGTGACGTCCGAGTATCCATTTTGTTTGATTTCGCATTTCATTTTCAAGTTGATAACTAGATGATGTTGTAACTTGTTGTTTCTTATTTGTCGTTCCATTTTAAGTTACAGGATGTTAACTTTGCGAAATTGTGCTTTTTGCGTTGTATTGGAAGTTCCAATGTTGGTTAAATTGCATCGATATTGAAAATCGTGTTTTGACGTTCTAATAAAGCTTAGGATTGATCCTATTGATTCATTTATAACATAGACGTTAGGTGGCATGAACCCCTATTGTTATTTTATGCTTTAGATTCTAAGTTGATGGCTTTAAGAACTTAAACCTTGTTGCATTGTATAACATGCTCTTTTGTTGTTGAATTGCATAAATAATGTGATTCTTGTTAACTTGTATTCAAATATGCTTTTGCCATGTTATATGAATTACTCTAGACCTAGTTTAATTGTATTGAAAATACAATTCATGTTAATCTATGCTCAAGCATTCTTCTTGTCGTGTTCTTTAGATTATCACAACCATAATTCGTTTCATACACGTATGTATATCATGATTCTTGTTACTTAGACTCTAAGGTAGCTTAGGATGCTTCCCGAGTCTCACTTAGATATAGACGTTAGGTGGCATGAGCCTCTTTAACATGTTTCACCTTAAGGTGATAAATTTGTAAAATGCTAGGTCGATGCATGCTCATCTCCTACGAGTAGCTTTATGTTACTCACCCCTACGATACTGGGGCATATTTCAGGTACGAAGACTTGGTTCGTGACGCCTAGCATTCCTTGGATGCCGTGTAACTTTCAAGTTTCCATTTCATGCAAATGTTAGCATGAAATGTTATTTTGTAGATTTATATGTCAAAATATGTATATTTGATTCCATGTATGTAATGTGTACTTAAGTACACTTCTTTCAATGTATTTGATATGTACGAGATGAGGCCGGAGGCCAATAACCATTATATTGTGTTCTATGTACTTTTTAACTTCATGAAATATTGTGAAAATCTTGAAAAATCGTAAGTCATTACTTCACCATGGTTGCATCGGGTGTGGGAATTCCATTCTCATTCTTTCATAGGGTCTCATAAATCATGTTTGAAGTGTGGCCAAGGGCCAAACGGTCATTTGATCCCGTTTTGTATTTTTGGATTCCATGTTTTCCATTCCAAGTCCATTTTTGCCTTTTTGACCGTTGGGGGGTCGGATTTTGCATCGGCTATATTTTTAAGCCATGGACCATTGTAGCGCGTCTAAATAGGTAAGTTACGTTTGCGTGCATAGTCGTTTCTGGGCAAAACCTCATCGTTTGTGTTTTGAGCCTCTTGTGAATTCATTTCGCATTTTTTTTACATATTCTGATTTAGGGGCATTATGGACCTTTTACATCAGTTTTATTTTCTTCTTTTGACATGGTCGCTTAGAAAACGTGATTTTAGGGGGGGTTTCTTTTTTGTGTTTTTCCAGAAAATGTCATCTTGATATCGGAAATCGCTTAAGAAGTTCAGCTCTCAGTTTTTCACATAGCAGCCTTTTGGATCTCCATGACCAGATTTCATGGAGGGGCATTTCAGGTATTCTACATTAAGTTTTTTTTTTAATTCTCTCGCTTGTCAGGTAGAAAACTCAATTTTGAGGGGGGTTTCTTCTTTGTGTTTTTGCAAAAAAGTTCATCTAGGCCTCCAAATTTAGCCTCTGTTTTGGACTTTTCTGAAAAATAACCCCATAGTAGCTTTATGGGCTGCTGCTACCAGCCATGGTGCACTCGGCGCGCGCGTGGCGTGCATGGGCGTGCGCATGGGGCTGTCATGGCCCCTCGTCGGGCCGTCGCGACGTCAACTCTTCTTTTGGGCTTTTCTCCTTCGTCCGAACTCTGATTCAAGTGAATTTTTTTTTGAACTTGATTAATTTTTCGCTGTCTTTTCAATGGTGTGCTCGATTGCACCCGGTTCTTCCTGGATAATTACCAGTTTACCCTTTTTGCCTTAAGTGCTCGTTTTTCTTCGTCATGCCGTTTCTCCTTCGTCCGGATTCCGAATCATGCGATTCTTGAGTCCATCTTGATAAGTTTTTCATTGTCCTTCCAGCGGTGTGCTCGGTGGCACCCGAATCTACAATTTTCAGAAATAACTATTTTGTCCCTAGGGCCTTATTTGTCATATTTTCAATCTTTTGCTTCCGCATCAGTTCTTGTTGAGTTCCACGGCCTCATGAAAGGTCACTTTGACTTCTTAGAGTCTTGTTTTCTGTTTTCGCTTCTGCATATTGGATCCATTATCGGGTCAATCTTCGGTTCATCACAGGACACGCTGACCTAAAAAACCAGGGTCGTCACAAAAGATGTTTTAAAAGAGTTTGTATAAAACTCTAACACAAATTACCTATTTATCTATTCATTACGATTTTTTAATAAAAAAAAAATTTAATTAGACAAGAATTATTAATATAAAAAATATTAAAAGAGTTTCTATTAAACTCTAACACAAATTACCTATTTATTTATTTATTATAAGTTTTTTAATAAAAAAAATCTAATTAGACAAGAATTATTAATATAAAAAATATATTTTAATTGATATAAAAAATAAAATAATTTTTCTAAAACTCTACCACAAATTATCTTTTATTATGAGTTTTTTTTTTTTTTAATAAAAGGTAATGTAATTAGACAAGAATTATTATTATATAGAAATATTTATTAATTCATATAAAAAGAGTTTTTAATTTTTTTTTTTATAAAACTCTAACACATATTACCTATTTATCTATTTATTATGAGTTTATTTAATAAAAGAAAATACAATTAAACAAAAAAAATATTTAAAGAAAATAAAAAATTTTCTATAAAACTCCACCACAAATTAGCTATTTTATTTTCTATAAAGTCTATTACATATAACCTATATTACCTATTTATCTATTCATTATGAGTTTTTTTAATAAAAGAAAATATAATTAAACAAGAATTTAATTAAAGAAAAAAAAATTATGTAAAATCTAACACAAATTAGATGTTTTATTTTCTATAACACTCTATCACATTATCTATTTATTATGAGTTTTTTAATAACATAAAATCTAATTAGATAAGAGTATATTTAAACAAAATAAAATAATTTATATAAAAAACTCTACCACAAATTAGCTATTTTATTTTTCAATAAAACTCTATCACATATAACATGTAATCTATTTATTATTAATATTTTTACGAAAAATAAAATAATTTATATAAAACTAATAAAATAAAATAATTTTTTTAAAAGAGTTTATATAAAATTCTAACACAAATTACTTATTTATCTATTTATTATGAGTTTTTTAAAAAAAGGAAATATAACTAGACAAGAATTATTAACATAAAAAATATTTAAACTCCAACATAAATTATTTAAACTCTACCACAAATAAACTATTTTATTTTCTTTAAAACTCTATCACATATAACATGTATTTATCTATTTATTATAAGTTTATTAATAAAAGGAAATCTAATTAGACAAAGATATATTTGAAAAAAAAACAAAATAATTTTTATAAAACTCTACCACAAATTACCTATTTTATTTTATTTAAAATCTATAACATTAGACAAATAAATATTTAAAGAAAATATATAATAATATAATAATACATATAAATAAAATATAAAAGTGTAAAGAATTTCAGCATTTCAGTATTTATTTTTTAATATAACAAATATTTATTTATTAATTAATATTTATTCTTTTAATAAAACCTAAAAGAATTTATTACTTTACAAAACTCAAACTCTACCACCAATTTCAAAATATTTCAGTATTTATTTATTAATATAAAAAAATATTTATTAATTAATATAAAAAGTGTTACAAAAAATTTATAAAAAATTGCAATTTTTTATAAGGTTTATTGTTACAAGTTTCAAATCAACAATTAGAAGAAAAAAAATATGGAAACAAAAATTTTATAAATTACAAAACATTCATCACGTGTATTGCAAGTGTCTTTTACTAGTATATATTATATATTTGATTATTTTTAGGGCAAATCATTTTAGCCTCACCAATCGCCTCATCTCTATTCTCTCTAAACTTGCCCGCCCCCCCTCCCTCCCTACAACTGCAAGCTACAAAATCGATAAGAATCAGAAGTTCAAAACCCATATATTTCAATTTTATCTATTTGTCTGCAAGAATCAAAAGTTTAAAACCCATATAGGCATATCATTTCAGATTGTTTAAAAAATCAAAACCCAGATCTTTCAGTTTCTATCGCCTGCTGTTCAAGTTCGGGTTCGTCGTTCGCAAGCTTTAGCACTGTCTCTCAACTCTCAAGCTTGCCCCCCTCTCTCTCTCTGCAACTGTTAACTTGTATCTACAGGGACGGCGGTAGAGAGAGAAAGAAGAAATAGTGAGAGAAAGAAGAAAAAAAAATGAATTTTTTTTTTTTTTAAATTTTGGGTTTTGGGTTGGGTTTGGGTTAAGCCCGACACCAGCCCGAATATGTCTGGATTTTGACAAAATTTAACCTCAACATGAACCTGATTTGTAAATTTAAAGCCTAATTTTAAAATTTCGGGTTGGACTAGGTTAGTTCGCCCAAGTTGCATCCCTATGTAGCCCTAGTTGTTGTTGTTGTTGTAGAGATCGGATTTCTGGGTCGGCTCGACGTGGCCAAGAACGTTGCTTTTTTGTTCAACTCCTTGGCCCAGTCCTTCTATCAGTTCACATTGTCCTCGTCGGCGACGATAGTTGATGAGGTTAGGTTGGCTGTGTTGGATCGTGACCGCAGCTCCGAACTGACTCTTTTTCGAGGAGTGGGTGGAGAAAGAAGACTCTGGTAGTGTATTCCAGAGATTTTCAGAAGCAACGAATCTCAGTTAAGGGTTTTGAGGAGGGAAGTTCCAGTTTTGGTGATGATTCAAACTGTTTCTTTAAAATCTGCCTATGCATTTTATGCCCTAATATATACACACATAAAGAAATTTGCTAATTTTTACCTAAACATCTAATTGTAGCTGACCATGCATCTAATCGGGCTATACCAAAATTATTCTTATTTAATCCTTTTCTTTTGTAAGGGTCAATTGTAATTTGTAATTTTTTTTTTAAAATACATTTACTTATCAAAATATATATATTTTTTTATGTAAAAATTATTATAGATATGAACAATAATGTACATGGCTATAATAAGCAAAGGCACACGTTGGATTATTACTTTAGAACAAAAGAACTAAATAAAGGTCAAAACCCGACCAGAAATAAGCAAAACCTCCAATGAAAAGAGACAAACAGAGTAACAACTTAAGCACCAAATAGATCAAGTGCATCTTGAACTCTCAAAGCGGACAAATCCAGCACCTCCCACCAAATAACCTTCTTAAATCCTATTATTCTTCTCAATCCAAACACATATATGATATAGAGCTGTAGAAAATATTCATCTAGCAACTCTATCTTTCAAACCATTAGAGTGAAAAGTAGTACTAAACCATTGAGATAACAGCACACCAATTGTCGTGACTGACGTCGCTGGCGACTCATTTTTTTGGGCAAACAAACACAATTAGGTTGCTGCAAATCCAGGAGACATGAGAACCAGTTCCAAAGAATTAGGCAACAAGTAGTTGAAACCCTTGGCCTGCTACCATTCCAGCAAAGATCATGCCAAAAAACTTTATAATGATGCACCCACCCTAAGTGCATTCCATGCACTTTTCAAAGAGAAAGAGCCAGAATTCCACGTCACAGCCATAGAAGGCCGCAGCCGAACAGACAGAAAGTTTCACAATTGTTGAATTTGCACTGTAGAAGAAGGAGGAACTGCCCGGGTACCAACCGTACCATTATGAAGAATGTCAGCTACGTACCATTGAATTTTTTTTGGAAGGTTTAAACTCCCTATAATGTCTTTGACCAAACTCATTCAGCAAGGTGTCTCCGAAGCACCAGGGGTCAGTAAACAGCCTAATGGTCAGTAAAAAGCCTATCTAGCTAGTATCTCTCTCAATCCAAATTCCAAACATGACATAGAGCTGTAGAAAATATTCTTCTAGCAACTCTATCTTTCAAACCATCACTGCAACAAATACTGGTACTAGGGACGAAATTTTTAGCAAGAAAATTAAATTTGTTGCAAAAGGCTGCAATTTGTGACAAATTAAAATTTTGTTGCCTAATATGTTTTTTTTTGCAACAAACATGTAAATTTGTTCCTAATGTGTAATGTTTTGCAACAAATTACGAGTTCGTTGCCAAAAGCACTATTTTAGGAAATAAATTATGGATTTTGTCTCCAATTGATATTTTTTTTGCGACAAATATCTGTTTTGTCTCAAAATGGTGAATCTTTTGCCAACAAAAAAATTTATTTGTGCCCAAAAATTATACATTTAGTGACGAATAATTTGTTGTAAAAAATTATTTTTTTTTAGACAAAAGGTTTTGTTGCAAAAAGTTAATTTTTTGCAACAAATCTCTTTTTTGTCTCAAATTTTGAATTTTTTGTCAACAAAAATATTATTTGTTCTAAAAGACGTAATATTTAGTGACAATTAGTTTGTTGCAAAAAAAAAATACATTTTTAGAGACAACGGTTTTTGTCTCAAAAAGTGAATTTTTTGCCACAAATCTTTTTGTTGTTTCAAATTGTGAATCTTTTGGTAACAAAAATATTATTTGTCCCAAAAGACTTAACATTTAGTGACAAGTAATTTGTTGCCAAAAAATATATTTTTAGGGACAAAAATTTTTGTTGCAAAAAGTTAATTTTTTGAGACAAATCTCTTTTTTGTTTCAAATTGTGTATCTTTTGTCAACAAAAATATTATCTGTCCCAATAGACTTAACATTTAGTGACAAGTAATTTGTTGCCAAAAAATATATTTTTAGGGATAAAAGTTTTTGTTGCAAAAAGTTAATTTTTTTGAGACAAATCTCTTTTTTGTTTCAAATTGTGTATCTTTTGTCAACAAAAATATTATTTGTCCCAATAGACTTAACATTTAGTGATAGGTAATTTGTTGCCAAAAAATATATTTTTAGGGACAAAAGTTTTTGTTGCAAAAAGTTAATTTTTTTGAGACAAATCTCTTTTTTGTTTCAAATTGTGTATCTTTTGTCAACAAAAATATTATTTGTCCCAATAGACTTAACATTTAGTGACAAGTAATTTGTTGCCAAAAAATATATTTTTAGGGACAAAAGTTTTTGTTGCAAAAAGTTAATTTTTTTGAGACAAATCTCTTTTTTGTTTCAAATTGTGTATCTTTTGTCAACAAAAATATTAGTTGTCCCAATAGACTTAACATTTAGTAACAAGTAGTTTGTTGCCAAAAAAATGCATTTTTAGGGACAAAAGTTTTTGTTGCAAAAAGTTAATTTTTTTGCAACAAATCTCTTTTTTGTTTTAAATTGTGAATTTTTTGTCAACAAAAATATTATTTGTCCCAAAAGACTTAACATTCACTACAAGAAAATTGACAAACCGTGGTAGAAAGTCAATTTTCTACCACGGTGCAGAACCGTGGTCACAATTTTTGTTATTTTCAAGTGTGGATTCCAACTTGTACTTTGTCCTCGTTTGTAAAGTTCGGTTAATTTTTTATTAAACGGAGTTGGGCCTGCTGTGTGGATTTAATTTAATTTTTGGCTGGGCTTATTTAAATTGGTTTTTCTAACCAATGCATCAAAGGGTTGCACCTATTTCAAACCAGTACGTATGTGCTTCAGTTTGAATTTGAATTGAACCAGTTTTATTCAAAGGGTTGTACCTGGTTCTATTTGAATGAACCATGATGTCTAACGGTTGCACCCACCTGAAAAAGCATCTTGCTACCTATAAATATCCTGCTTGGGATCATTTGCAAAATACACGAAAAATTCAGAATACTTCTCTTCGATCTTAATTTTGAAATTTCCTCTTCCTCCTTCTCTCTTCTTGCATACTTGCATACACATAGAGTATAATGTGAGTTTGAGTATAGTGCATAGGAGAGAGTACTACACTAAGCCGGTTTGCCTGTTTCTTCAGTTTGCAATCATGCTACCGAATAAATAAAGGTCGTTGAATTCTTAGAGATAGACACCACTAAGTCCGTAAACACCATAGCAGGGCGAATCTGTCTTAAGGATATAGAATCAAATTGTAGTCTTAACCTATTATCAGGTTCTTTTATTTTTATATAGTTTTATTTTATTATATAATAAACTATATTATTATTGTTTTATAATAATAATTATATATATACACATTATTTTTTTACATAATATTTAAATAGTAATATTATAGTATATGTTATATTTAGACCATATTTGGACAACATATGCGTGGGTACGTATGTAATTCTCGATGAGTCAGTAAGTCTAAAGAGAGAAAGAGAAAGAGAGAGAGGACAATCTATGCGAATGTGGGACATCGTCAGTGTTGGTGTTGGCGACCAGCCTATAGTTGACGGTGACAAAAATTGCTATCCCAAACAACCCATGAAATTGTTGAACCCAACAACGTTAACATAGAGTGACCAGAATGTTAGATTGGTCATATTAAATTTTGTTCTCTTTGGTCATTCCATAAATGTAATTTTGCTTTAAATAATATGAAAATTGTGTATATAAGGGTAATTTGTTTAATGTTTTACTTTAATGTGTCTGGTGATATGTATTTGCACATTTTTTTCAAATTGATCAATGGTGTTTTGTACACAAGAAGGGGTTGATATATATGTGTGCACTGTAAGGATATCATCACATGGGTGTGTAAAGGCACTTTACTCTAAATTGTGATCGAGCTTATTCTCTTCTCTTACATCCGATTGATGAACAAAAATAGGGAATGACACTATCTTCTTTAGGGATGTCGATCTCATTCATCTCTCTCTCCTAGCCAAATTGTTTATTTCCTATCGAACAAACATTATTGAAAAATATTTATTATCGAAACAAAACTCCATTGTGTTATGAATTTGATGTCCTAGACTAAAAAAATGGTTTTTTTTAAATGAAATTTAAATATTTTATAACTTTTCCAACAAATAATTTTCCTTTTTGAAAATCAATTTTCTTATTTTTTGCATGATGGACAAAGTTAAAACATGCATAAACTATAAACTAATTAATGCATTGTTTATACAAAATAATTAAACTTAGAAGTCTAATATATAATGATTAAAATTTTCAAACATTAAATCTTTATTGTGTCGTACGTGTGTCCTATGTCTGTGCTTTATATGACGAGAGATGATTTCATAAGAATTATTCCCTCTTTCTCAAAATAGATGTCCCTTTTTTTACTTAAAAAAAAAAAAAAATAGATATCCCTTTTAGAAAGTTGTGGCTCATAAATGTATCATACCCTTGTCCCACGTGTCCGTGCTTTATATTCAAAGTTTTCCTAAAAAAACATTAGTAAGTAATAGTTTTTCAAAAGGGACATTTTTTTGGGATAGTGAGAGTAATTTTCAAAAATAATTAATAAAACAAAAATCCTAAAAAACTCGATATCACCATATATAATAAAAATAAATAATTAAATTTAAGTTGGGGTATTAGTTTAAACTTTCTTAAAAGAATTAAAAAATATGATGTGGCTTCATAAAATTTCAACACCTGTCAATTATTAAGATGGGCATTGCCCATCTACTTACTGGTTTAACCCGATCTTATTGTTTTCCTTCTCCATCTCTTCTCTCTCTGTAATCTGATGGCGCAAGGTTAACCTTGCATATTTCAATGGACATCCACTAATTCAACAAATAGCCAAAATCACAAAGAGAAAATTTTTAATTCTATGTCTTCACCTATTCTTCAAATCCCCCAAAACCAAATGGATCAGCTGGAACAGGTTGTGTGTCTGACAAAGGATTGTGAAGGCCTGGGTTTAAAATAATTGCAAGCTTTTAATTCTGCTTTGCTTGCAAAAATTGGCTCGAGATTCGGTCTGGATGGCAATTCCTTGTTGGCAAAAGTTTTTAAGCAGAGATACTTCAAAGTACCTTGTTGGCTGGGTTTCAAATTTCTGTTTCAAATTCTACTCCTTCATCGCTGATCGGCGGGGACGAACAACGAGGACGGAGGACGAAGGACTGAAACGTCGTCGACGAGCAGCGATGAAAGGGACGGCGGCGAGCAAGGAATGACAGTGAGATGAAATGGTAGGGGTTCGGATCGGCGGTGAGCAAAGATAGCGTCACAAGCCGGTATTCAAGGATCGGCGGCGACGAACGACGATGTTCGAGGGTTAATGGAATGGTTTCGTCGGAGTATTAGTGAGGTAACGGAGAGCCAGTGGCGTACACAGGGATGAAGAGGAGCTTGACGATGGCGGCGGCAAGGGCGAACCAGATGAGGTCGGCGATGGGTTATGATTTGGGCATGGGTTGTGATTTGGTGTAGCTTCGTTGCGCCTTTCATGGTTTGATCGGTGGGTACTGAGAAGAAAATTTGTGTAGTTGAGGAAGGATCAAGTTTTTAGGGATTGAGAGGGGGTGAAAGAGATGCGAAAAAGGCAAAAGAATAAAAAAATGGGTTAAACCGGCAAATAGATGGGCAATGCCCATCTTAATAATTGATAGGTGTTAGAAATTTTATGGAGCCACGTCAGCAGGCCTACACAGGATGCAAGCATTACTCGTGCAATGCATCTCTAATGCCCAAAATATCTATCCAATTTTTTTGTGGGAAATTTTAGCGCCAAACATTTTGGTGGCACGTGAATTAAGTGTGAGAGATTTAACTCTACTCTTTTCTTAACACAAATTATATGTGCCCTGCCTTCTGTCAAGCTTTCAACGAAAGAAGCTCCTTTCTGCATACGAAATTCCAAAGACTATTTACAGAAAGTAAAGGAAAATCTTTCACTCGATCGATCTGTTCTCTTCCTCTCAAGATGAAGACGATGCCCTAGTTTATCATCATCAGATTGTAGGCTCAATTACCAGGTTTTTCTTTCTCTCTATATTTCTCTTGTGTGTGTGTATATATATATATAAGGAAGATATTTTTCTTGCTACATATACGTCCACGATTTTTAATTTATTATATAATACCTATTATATTAACGATGCATTACACATGTATATTATATTAACGATGCATTACACACACACACATATATATGGATAATGGGATTGTTAGGCAGATAAGTGTTTTAATTTTAAATTTGGTCACGCGGCCTTATATACCACCATTTGTTGTGAGATTTTTTTGAGCAAACTGTCGCCTGATAATAAAAAGTTTTTATATAGGAAGAGATTTAGCCAGAGAAGGAAGTTCGTGATTAATCAGGAAGGGAGTGGAATTTGAAGGGAGATCTTTTGGAAGAGATACAACCTGTGAAGAAGTAACAGGCAAGTAGATCTCTACTATATTTTAATTTTCATTGTTTAATATATTATAGGCTAATTACATCTATTACCAAATATAGATATTAATAAATTATTTGTGATAACAGTGCATAGCGTAACCATGAAATTATAGGTGAATATGCTAATACGGTTATACTTGCTAATATCTTGTTATTAATTGTTATAGCTATATTTGGTATCATGACAGATATAGAACTGAGGTGTGAGTGATAATGGATACACACACACACACACACACACACATAGTTATACTTGTTCAAATTACTTCCTTATTGCATATGGTTAGATTTAACTCACACATACATGAGCATAATTGTACCTAGTGTGTGGATCAGTCGCAAGGGAATTGTGATTTGGACAATGACATCATCCTTAGTAAATTAGAGTTCTATTTGATTGGTACATTCCTGTACTTATCTAAGCATTTATATGCATATAGGTGCTTATATTATATAATTGAATTAATTAAATTATATGAGAATGGGTTAGTTGATGATTACATGCATCTCAACTTGTGAAATTGTGGAATGTGGGAGTTAGGTTGAGTATAATTTGTGTTCAAACATTTTCCAGAATCAGAATTCAAAACCAAAATATATCATTGATTTTGATATTGAAATCAACTAAATTCAAGAAGATATTGAGAAATTCTAGTGAAAAATCAAACACACAAAATAATTTGAAAAAAAGAAAAAGATCTATGAAATTAATTATATGTAGCAAATTACTTGAATTCAACAACCCATAAGCTGGTTTGCATGACCAATCTGAATTGATTAAAAATCATAACCTAGTTTGCTATTTCAAGGAAAAAGGAAAGTAATTGGATGTTGCTTGCTTGGCCGGAAGCTTTGTTGTTGATGTTTAATTGTTTACACACACATATCAGTAAATAAAACTTTTAATTTCATTAGAAATAAATTCACGGATATCATCGGTATGGTAAATCAATGAGCATAAATATATATAACTTAGTAGAACAAAAAAAAAATGGATGGATTCAATATAATCAAACTCACTGGACAATAATAAAACTTGATTGTAGCCTTAATCATGCCTCAATCTCACATCAGATTCATATTCTCACAATCATTGAACAATAAAACATATTGCATTCCGTGCTTGTGTATATAACAAAGTTCATGGCTTCAGATACTAGAGTATGAAAAATGACCGATGTATACATTTTTACTGAAATCAACTTCATATACTGATATAAATCTATCCTTAGATAACTAAAATCTATTTAAGGATTCTTTTACTGTTTGTATGAAAAATATTGCACTAAGAAGAAAATTCTTTCTAGGCACTCTTAAAGTGAATAGATAGAACATTTCATTTTATTTTTGTCCAAATCTAACAGTAACCTTACAAATCAACACATAATTTCATAATCACACACATGATCCAAAACAAAAGAGAGAAACCATTTCAATGGAAATATCAAAAAATAAGATGTTTGGATACAATTGAAAATCAAAAATTGAAATTGAAATTAGGGCAAATGGGATGTTATAATGAGATGATCACAGAAGTGCTTTATAGACCGAAACTGCACTAATAAATTCATCATCATCGATCAATCGAAACCATATGCTGATTTGCGAAGTACGGATCGGTTAGTATAGAGGCAAACAACAAAACAAAACATGTAGTTGTTAGAGAAATTGAAGTGTATGTAAATCTAGAAAGAGAGAGGGAGGGGGAGGAAAGAGAGAGGGATTGAGTTTTTAACCTAAATTTCACCCTCAAATTCATAGTCTCATAATTTAACTCACAACAGCATAATTTAAAAGGAAGTAGAAAATCAAAATAGAACTCACAACGAGTCCGAAGACCTCTTTTACTCATCACTAGTCTGTGTCATAGTTCGTGCAAGTCCTCTATTTTTCTTAGTAGAGTTATGTGACCGTGCAGATAGATTAGGGATGAATCACTGAAACTTAGGGTTTACATTACACAATAGGGAGAGGAAACGATATAAATGGGTGGAAGACTTCATTGGTAAAATCGTGTATTAGTGGGTATAGTGCGGGAAATTTATCTATTTATTTAAAAAAGGGACAAAGAATTATACTTATCCCCTTAATTAAATGTTGGAGTTCCAAAGATGCCCAAGGAGTTGATCCATTGGTTCTCTTGACATGATTAACGCTGTTATATATATTTTTACTGACTTGAACAAACATACTTTAGGAAAAAATCTATGGATCGGAGTTGGATTCAAAATGAAAATAGGTGTTCCACTGAGTACAAAGAAGAGGTAGGAAGCTTTATGAACTTTGCACAGAATCATGCGGATTCAGAGGGGAAGATTCGTTGTCCATGTCATAATTGTTGTAATGTCTTGTTTCAATCTTTAGATGATGTGGGAGAGCACCTATTTGTTCATGGCTTTAACAAAACCTACACAAAATGGATACATCATGGTGAGAATATGTGGGATGATGAGGTGGACATGAGTGACAATGATGATTATACAACATATAATGAAGTGGAGGAACCTGATTTTATGCAACATATCTTGGAAGACATACACACGGGAACATCTATGCGTGATAGTAAGGGGGAAGCATTTACTGAAAATAGCTCAAACGTTGCAGAAGGTCCAACATCTTCGAATAAATTTGCAACATTATTGAGTGATATGGAGCGTGAACTTTATCCAGGATGTAAGAATTTTTCGAAGTTGTCTTTCTTGATTCAGTTTTTTCATGTGAAGGTATTAAATGGTTGGACGAATAAATCTTTTGATATGGTGCTTCAATTGTTTAATAAAGCACGTGAAGATAATGAGCCATTACCAAAATCACATTATGAGGCTAGAAAAATAATGCGGGAGTTAGGCCTTGGATACCAGTCAATACATGCATGTGAAAATGATTGTATGTTATTCTGGAAGGATTACGAAAAAGATAAATATTGTTCTGTTTGTGAAGAATCCAGATATAAGATTCCTCGAAAGGTGTTACGGTACTTTCCACTCAAACCGAGGCTGCAAATGTTGTTTATGTGTAGAAAGACGGCTACAGATATGGTATGGCACAAAGTGAAGCGTATCGATGATGGTATATTGAGGCATCCGGCAGATTATGAAGCCTGAAAGGGTTTTGATAAGCAACATGATTGGTTTGGCAAGGATCCTCGAAATGTTCGTCTTGCATTAGAAACCGATGGGTTCAATCCATTTGGAAATATGTCCAATTCCTATAGCATGTGGCCTGTAGTTTTGATGGTGTACAATTTACCACCTTACAAGTGCATGAAAGATCCTTATTTTATTATGTCGTTGCTCATCCCAGGGCCAAAATCACTTGGAAATGAGATAGATGTGTATTTGCAGCCTCTTATTGATGATCTAAAGGAGTTGTGGGAAGAAGGTATAGATACATTTGATGCTTCTACAAAATAGTTTTTTCGTATACATGCAACAGTTTTATGGACGATAAATGACTTCCCCGCATTTGCTGTCTTGTCTGGGTGGATGACGAAAGGTAAATTGGCATGTCCAGTTTGTAATAAGGAGACAAGTTTTTTTTCACTAAAGAATGGAAAGAAGATCTGTTACATGTGCCATCGTCGCTTCCTTCCGAGGGATCATAGTTGGCGAAAAAATAAACAAGCATTCGATGGAAATCAAGATCATAGACAGAAGCCTAAAGAACTTTCTGGCGATGATTTATTGGAACAACTAAATAAAGTAAATGTTGTGACATTTGGTAAAGGACCAAATAGCTTAAAGAGAAAATGTAAGGATTATGAACTAAACTGGACGAAGAAGAGCATTTTCTTTGAATTGCCTTATTGGCGAACTCTTAAATTACGACACAATCTAGATGTCATGCACATTGAGAAAAATATATGTGAGAGTGTGATTGGAACATTATTGGATATAGATGGGAAAACAAAAGACACCATCAAGGCTCGCATGGATTTGAAAGAAACGGGTATCAAGAAGGAATTACATCTAATTTCAGATGGAGACAAATTTATGATGCCACGTGCATGCTACCAGCTATCATCAACTGACAAAAAGGAATTTTATGAATGGTTGAAATCTATTAAGTTCCTAGATGGGTATGCGTCAAATATATCTCGTTGTGTGAATGTTAGAGATCGCAAGCTATCGGGAATGAAAAGCCATGATTGTCATGTTCTTTTACAACGACTTCTTCCTGTAGCAATACGTAAGCACCTTTGCAAGGATGTATGCATCGCATTAACTGAGCTTAGTTTATTTTTCAAGAAATTATGTTCAAGGGCATTGCTAGTTGACGATTTAGAACAAATGGAAAAAGACATTGTCATTATACTATGCAAGTTGGAAAGAATATTTCCTCCCGCCTTCTTTGACGTAATGGTTAATTTAACAATTCACCTTCCTCGTGAGGCGATCCTTGGTGGACCAGTGCCGTTTCGGTGGATGTATCCAATAGAAAGGTGATGCTGTGTCACTTGTAATTTTACATTCATTGTTGCAATCATTGTGTCGAACATGCGTGTCTTAACAAATAAAAAAAAATTATTAAATTTTTGTAGGTTCCTATTCACTTTAAAGAAGACCGTTAGGAATACTGCTAGACCAGAGGGATCGATTGCTGAGGCATATATTGATAAAGAATGCCTAATATTTTGCTCTATGTATCTCGAAGGCATTGAGACGAGATTCAATAGAGATGAACGAAATGACGATGGTGGTCAAGGGAATAGGCGAGAGGGTCTTTATGTTTTCACACAAGATGTACGTATGTTGGGAGCACCAACCTATTATCCGATGCCGTTGACTGATCTTGATAAGGTTCAAATGTATATCTTAAATAATTGCGATGAAGTGTTGCCTTATGTGAAGTAAGTAAATAATGAAACAAAATTTTTGATTCATGTGTATTGTTGTTGTAGTCTTTTTATCCTTAAGCTCTAATTTTATGTACTTTACGGGAAGTGAGCACAAACAGTATCTAGAGAGCGAAGGTTTTACCAATGTGGACCAGATACATGAACAACAATTTCCTCGATGGTTTGAGCACCGTTTAAGTGCTTGAATATTGTTAAAAAGAGTTATATAATAATTATTTTTACTAATTTCATTATAATTTTATCAACAGATGAAACGATTGCATGAGCAAAAGGCTCCAGAAGCTACTGACCAATTATATTTCTTAGCGTGTGGTCCTAAATCATTAGTTATCCGATATTCAGGATGTATTGTCAATGGTATTAGGTTTCGCACAATTGACTGCGACAAGCATCGTAGGACACAAAATAGTGGGGTGGTTGTGAAAGGAGAACATGATTCCAAAGAAATTGATTTCTACGATGTTCTTGTAGATGTTATGGTGTTAAATTATTTGGGAGAAAACAAAGTACACCTCTTTAAGTGCGATTGGTTTAATGTTGGCAACCAAAGAATGGGGATACATTCGGATGGTAATATCACAAGTGTAAATCATTCATGCTTGTGGTATAAGGATGATCCTTATGCATTAGCATGCCAAGCTGAGTAAGTGTTTTATATGAAAGACCCTAAGTTCGGCAATAATTGGCATGTTGTGCAAAAGGTGGCACCTAGGAATTTGTATGAAGTTGAAGAGATGTCATCGGTCGATGAAGATACAGATGTAGATGATGATTCATATGAAGTTGAAGATGCAGGAGACATTGACACAACTGTCCAATATGATGATCTAGATTTGGACACGTTGCATAGGGAAGATGTCCAGCTAGTTTATGTTGACCTACCTAATATTTCGCCAAACAATGCAACTTTTGATCAAATAAATGATGATTTCATTGCCGATGATGAGAGTAGCGATGAAGATGATACATTGATTGACTATTGTGATGATGAGGAAGATGATGAATTGCAATCTTCTGAAAATGATGAGGAAGATGAATAATTGATACCTACCGATAATGAAAGTGATATGGACTAAGTTATGTAATTGCATCCTTTTGTTTTTCCATTCTTGAAATGTATGTAATATAATTATGCTTCATACTATGTCAACAAGAAAGTGGTGGTGTTATTTTTGTAACTTGTTTCCTACATATTTTGTATGCTATAATTTTCTTCTTATTCTTCTTCCTCTCTCTCTTTCTCCCTCCTCATTTTTATAGCTCACTTTTGTTTTGTTACATATGATGTATATTTTTGGAAGTATACTTATTATGGTATGTTGAAGACTTGTAATAAATATTTATTCCATACTTGTTTGTATAATGAAATACTAACTTATGACAGGTTAATATGGCTGGACCCGGTCGTCGGAGAGCGCCTACAACTATACTTACTTCCACATCTACACCCACACCTGAGGCTGAGCATATGACCACACCTACTGCCACACCCGAGTCAGAGCCTACTCCCACACAAACTCCCACATCTACTACCAATCAGTCATCGAGTGCATGTAAGATTTTCTCATTACATTATTTTACAAGTTATGCTATATTCACAAATTTGAAAAAAAGTATGGCAATCTACATTGGTATAATAAAGATATTTGATATTGTTGATTTTGTGGGGAAATTTAAATTTTTTATGCCCAGGTTTTCTCATTTGATATTATTGATTTTGCAGCTTCTAGCACATCTAAAAACGGGCGTGGTATTAGTCGGGGCGTAAAATTAATCGTATATAGGGCTAAAGGTGGTCCTAAACCACATATTACTTTCCCAGAGGGAAAGTATCGGCCCATTGGTGGTTGGTCTAAAGTTTTCGGGTCAATGGTGGGTGTTATATGTCGAGAGCATGCTCGTATGACTTGTGGGACTTGGTCGCACATGGAATTGGCCGATAAGGCCACGCTTTATCATCATATTCAAGTAATACCCTTTTCCCCCTTTTAATAATTTGTCATAGTTAGGAGGCTAAAAGCAATACTTAATATACCATTTTAGAGTTATCTCTTGTTTGAAGACAATAGAAAACGAAAGTAATTAGAATGTATTTTGCTGAATTATTTTGAATGCATTTTCTTGAATGAACTTACCAATCCTGCTTTTTTGTTTTTATTTTATTTTATTTTATTTTTCTTTTGAATGCAGTTTGCTATGTTTTGTTGAATATTGTTTGCTGGATTTTGCTAGGTTATTTGAAATGTTGAATGCATCTTGCTGCATGCTGTTTGCTGAATGTTGCTTGTTGAATTTTTTAGGTCCTGCTACATGCAGTTTGCTACTTTTTGTTGGGAATTATTGTTTTAAATTTTTACTTGTGCGTTTCACATCACTCAGGCGTACGCCTCTCGCTTAGGCTCCAAGGGAATTATAGCGCCTCAGTGCACCTAGCACCTTTAATAGCATTGTGTTATTCAGATGATATTATGAAACATGTCTCGTTTTTGAATTCTTTTATATACCCTAAGTCATTTAAGCAAGTATTTTTAATATATCTACTTTATTTCAGGAAAATTTCGTGATTGATCTTGATAATTCTCGCATTCGAAGTGGACTTGACAAATGGCTTGCAGCTTGATTTCGATCACATAAAAATCCCATGCACATGCATTTTAAATCTTTCGGAGATGATGTAGAGAGGGCTAGGAGAAAGCCTTATAGAAATGTTCGTCCTGGGGATTGGCAAGCTATATGTGAAAATTTCATGACCCCGACATGCCAGGTACACCATTCTTTTTCTATTCATATGGAAAATTTATAATTGTAGGCTTAGGTAGGTAATGACAATTCATTAAACTGAAATGTAGAATAGGAGCGCTGTCAATAAAGTAAACAAGGCAAAGAATCTAACAAATCACCGTGGTGGCTCAAAACCCTTTGTCACACTTCGCTATGAAATGGTTATTTCCTATGTTCTATTATTTTTTGTAATTATATAAATTTACAAATGTTAAATTAATAATATTTGGTTATAATTATCTTAATTGAAATAGCGAAACATGGAGACAGAAGAGGAACCAAACATGGTGACATTTTATCACCGAACACACTGTAGGGAGGATGGGACATGGGTCACCCAACATTGTCAGGGTCTCTATGTATGTATATGCATATCTAGTAAATTTTAGTTTATTTTTTTGTATTTATTAATCATTTACATACCAATTTGTATGGATATGCAGGATAGAATGATTCAAGAGGTCAATCAACAAGAAAATTCGGATGGTGTATCCAATTCCTCTACACAGTTGACCCGTAACGAGATTTACATTCAAATAGTTGGTTCAACCTCGTCGTATGTTCGTGGGCTTGGTCATGGGGAGATGTCCATTATCTCTTTACGGGGAAGTCGTGAAGATGTTGTTGAGGCTAGGCGTAGTGCTGATGAAGCAAATCGAAGGGCTGATGAGGCAAATCAAAGGGCTGAAGAGGCAACACACGGGCTGAAGAGGCAAATCAAAGGGCTGAGGCATTAGAATAGCGATTGGGGGATCAAATCAACTTGTCCAAGGTAACAGAAGAGAGAATGGGGGACCAAATAAGCTCTTTGCAGGCTCAACTCACATCTTTAACAGCATTGGTGCAACAAGCTCTAGGGGGCTCATCAACTGGGGAGGCTCATCGTCTTGCTTAGTAAGTGAAATTAAATACTTTACTGCAAACACTGAATTTGATATATGCTAGAGTGCATTTTTTTTTTTGTTATTAGAAGGATAATAGTTTTGTTTACTGGTCGAGGTATTGGGAAAATTGTGCATGTGATTCTTTGGTGGTGATTGATTATGCTTGGATGGTTGTTTTTTTTGTTTTAGTGTTAGTCTGGTAGGCTCTATTCAGGCAAGGAACCCACATGCTGCCCTTATCTTGAATCAGATCCCGGAATAAACAACACTTAGCAACCCAATCATTGTATCTCTCTAAGTTCTAATTTTAGTTTTATCTTTTTCAAAATACTTGAATGAAATATACTGTTGAAATTAATTAGTTAACAATAAGGTACTTTTCTATAGTTGATTGCCATAGAATTGAAATGCTTTTCCATTAATTAGGTAGCAAAATCACCTCTTCCTTCAAGCATTCAATTAAAGAGAATTCTAATTAAATAATATGTAGCATGATTGTATCTAAAGTACTTTCCTAAATTTTAGCTCATTATACTTATTTCTTGTGCATAAATATTAAATACTAAACTACAAGCATTGATGTTCTTTTGTGTCCATTAACTGTAATGTGTGGTGTTTGTGATCTTGTTATATATATAGTCCTAGTTATGCACATGGAAATCCTTGAGCCTATTGACCGCTCATGCATTGTTTTCGAATTAGAGTCCGACTTTACCTACCTCTTTGTTTTTGGGTAAGTGATTTGAATAATTGAATGTAAACCACAATTCATTTTATTTATATTTGGTAAGTATAATTAATTTACGTTTCCTTATCATTTTTCTTATGAAATTAGGGTTCACTGTCAATAAATATAAATAAATAAATATATATATATATACAAATTATCTTTCATAAGTTTCGCTAACATCCTTGGGAGTTGCAACTTCAGATGGGAACTTGAGAACATTTTCTAATAGCGAAGCATAAACTTCGACAGTTTCTTGAACCATTAAGTTTTTAGAAGAATATTTTCCAAGCAATGAACATTGTGAGTTAGAGGTGATAATCTTCCCTTTGATACCACTTGCAATACAAGAACTGTTACATACCTGATATTCTTCCTTGGGAAAAGATAGCTATTCACCTTGTCAACAACCTAAATGTTATAGCCATAAGAATAATAAATGAGTTACAACAGGAAGTTTTAAGACATTTTCATTATTATAATTGGACATGTCATAACCTTCCAGAAAGATTGGAGACCCATATTTTTAAAGAGTTGCTGCACATGAGATCTTTTAAGGCCAAATATTTAACCTTCCAGAAAGCCTTAGACACATGATTTAGAGAAGGTTCACTTAAAGTGCAATCAGAAATTCTAAGTAAAGTAGGATCTGCAGATAATTTTTGTTATGTCTCCAAAATAGATGACTGGAAGAAGGTTCACTTAAAATAAAATATTAGATTCTAGTGAAAATTGAGGCATGACAGTATCTCTTTCGTAAAGTCTCCTAAGCCCGATAATGTTGGCCATCAAGAAACTTGTCTATAAATTAGAGCATACTTTTGAACTGATAATTTGATTTAGACCACTGGGGGGAAAAAAATGACATGGCTGAACGAGTAATGAATGAATTTAGAAAAATCTATAGCACCAAATCCCGTTGGAAAGGGCCACATTCTTTAAAAATATTGTATCTAAAAATTAAAAAGGGAAGTAAGCTTGATCTGTCTTGCCACTTAATTGAGTCCAAATGAAAATTGCGATGCAAAATTAAGTGAAATTAAAGTTTCTACTTCCTCTCTTGAAAAGAAAAATAAAAAAACTAAGTTTTATAAGTTAGGTTAGTACTGTTAACACCTAAGCTAAGCAACATGGGTATGAGAAAATGACAAGGAAATGGTAAAACCAAAAGGGATGTGGTGATTGGGTTCTTGGCTTGTAGATGGGTCGTGAGGTCATCAATGAGTACAAAGTGGCCTTTGGGGTTTTATAGGTCTTATCCAATTTATCTGAACTTTTTTTAATTATTTTTTTTATTTTTTGTGGTTGATTTCCTTAACCCCATCTCTCTTTTTAAGATGATATGTCAATATTTAGCTATCTAGTTGTTACACCTTAATTTGTAATTTTAAAATCTTCAAATAAAAAAATTAACCCATTGATGCACCATTACTAATTAAATAGAAGGTTTTTACTCTTATAAATTAGTATTTTCCTTTTAATGTTTGATCAAAATATCATGGTGCCAGAAACAATCTCTACTTGTTCTTTACTTTTTCATGGGTACCAGAAAAGAATTACATCTTGTAATTCAGTAAAAATAAGGGAAATTGTTTGGATGTAATACTGATGAATTGTAAGAGGAATATCTAAAAGCCCAAATAACTAGATTGGCTGTTTCAATATCTATAAGTAGGTTCTTTACTTAATTGGGTAATTTGGAAGCAATTCAGAATCAGAATTGTGAGTTTAATAATTCAAGCTTGTTTATTGCCTCTTGAGCTGGCACAGAATTAATTTTCTCAAGAAGAAAAATCATTGAATTGGATGGTCTTTGGTTCAAGACTTTTAGTTTGAATTTTTTTTTTTTTATCCAATTCTGACTTCACCTTGACGGTGTTTATGTTCACCCACTCGTAATGAAAGTTTTCCCATACAATAAAAGAGGCTCCTAGGAAGAAATTTTTTATTTACAATAGACTTACCTCAAATATAAATATATATAAACACAATAGTTTGGTCAGTATCCTAACCCTTGAAACTTACATTTAATTTACTGCTGCAGCAAGCTTTGGGAGGCTCATTGTCCAGGGAGCCTCATCGTCCTACTTAGTAAGTTCAATTAATTCTCTACTACATAGAGGGAATTAATACTTGCTAGAATGTAATTTTTTTATGATGTTGGAAGGAGAATATTTTTGTTTAGTGGCAGCTGTCTTGAGAAAATTAGGCATGTGATTCTTTGGGTGGTGATTGGTTATGCTTGGGTGGTTGTTTTCTTTTAGTGTTAGCCTGCTTAGCTCTATTCTTGTTTTATTTTTAGTCTGATTGATTATGCTTGAGATTTGATTGGAAATGCCGAAGATTATCCATTACATTAGAAATTCTACAATGGATACTAAATTAAAAAATTACAAAATGCAGCAAGGTCAAAAAGCAGTTTTAAGGTTTTCATAATTATTTTGGTTTGCAATATCATTTTTTACAAATCTAGATTCTAGAATCTGGATTATGAATTTAGCAAGTTTAGTAAGGAGTACAATGATACCAAGTGTCACGAAATGGGATACCTTTAAATATTTGATTCCAAATACTTGGAAAACCTTATCGTGATTATTTACTGGGTTCCCCTCATCTTTTGCTTGGAGCATTTCTACTTGTTATTTTCAGGGAATCCCTTTACTAGTCACGATTAGTCAATGCATCATAATTCTGTCTAATTATTACCAAACATATATACAAATTATGTTTCATAAGTTTCGCTAACATCCTCGGGAGTTGCAACTTTATATGGAACTTGAGAACATTTTCTAATAGCGAAGCATAAACTTCGACAGTTTCTTGAACCATTAATTTTTTTAGAAGAATATTTTCCAAGCAATGCAACATTGCGTGCTAGAGGTGATAATCTTCCCTTTGATATCACTTACAATACAAGATCTATTAGAGCCTTGATATTCTCCCTTGGGAAAAGATAGCCATTCACCTTGTCAACAACCTAAATGTTATAGCCATAAGAATAATAAATGAGTTACAACTAGGAAGTTTTAAGACATTTTCATTATTATAATTGGACATGTCATAACCTTCCAGAAAGATTGGAGACCCATATTTTTAAAGAGTTGCTGCACATGAGATCTCTTAAGGCCAAATATTTAACCTTCCAGATTGCCTTAGACACATGATTTAGAGAAGGTTCACTCAAAGTGCAATCAGAAATTCTAAGTAAAGTAGGATCTGCAGATAATTTTTGTTAGGTTCACTTAAAATAAAATATTAGATTCTAGTGAAAATTGAGGCATGACAGTATCTCTTTCGTAAAGTCTCCTAAGCCCGATAATGTTGGCCATCAAGAAACTTGTCCACAAATTACAGCATACTTTTGAACTGATAATTTGATTTAGACCACTGGGGGGAAAAAAATGACATAGCTGAATGAGAAATGAATTTAGAAAAAGCTATAGCACCAAGTAGAGAAGGGCCAAAGAGAACCACTAACAAAAATATGAATAAGACAAATCTGTTTTGCAATTTGAAAGAAGATATAGTCTACATAGAGGGGCCATTACTTGGTGCAATGGCAAAAGTTCTAGGTGACAAATGTAGGTGTACAGATTCAAAATTGAGAACAGCTACTTTGAATTGTTTGTTGTATATTATTGCTTTTACAATTTTTGGTTGAATTTCACAAAAATCCCCAGTGCCAATGTTGACAGCTCTAAAAGAATTGAAAAAGAGAGCAAAACTTGAAAGAAAAGGAAAGAAATTTCTAATAGAATAATGATGGGGGTTGCATGAGAAGTCTGATTTGTTTAACATCAGTCTTTTAAGAGTATTATGGACTAGTCAGGTTTATTTGAGTTAGTTATGGAAAGAGCATGCATGAGACTTTGCTTGTGCTGCCATTTCAATGTAATACAATGAACTGAACTATAGCAAAATGCATTGCTTTGCGATTGGTTCTTTAATACAACTGATCATTTTATTTATTTATTTATTATTATTGTCTTGATGTATTACTAAATAGTTGGTTCATAAACTTTGATGCTCTTTCTTAGGTTAGTAGTCCTTGTTTTAAAAAAGTAAAAAATTTAATTCACTTCCATGCTCACTTTGCCTTTAGAAAGACTTGAATAGTTTACAGTGAACTGTATTTTTGAATTGTGTCAAGTCATTAGTAGTAATTACAAATAAATTAGATTTTTAAATTTTGTTAAGTCAATAGTAGTAATTACAAAGAAATTAGTGAGGCATTGGACCAATTTCTGTAGTAGGTGTAGTGGACTAGCTCCTTAGTGGGTTCTGTCATGCTAGGTACATAGTTCAACCTTACATTCATTAATCTCCTCCCAAAAATATAGAAATATTCCTCAATTTGCAATGGAGCACATGCATAGAGCTAATTTTCAGCTAGCCAATTAAAGAACCATGTGTGCTCACATAAAATTAAAGAAATATCACAATCTTCATCATTACACCATTAACATGTGTGTATATTTATATTGATTGTGTGTGTGAGAGAGAAAGAGAGATGGTGTTGATGGTGATGGAGAAGAAGATGAAGTCAAAATAGGTACCCATTTTCTAAATTAAAGAGTAAAGTTAAGTGTAAAAAGAGGAAGAAGAGAACCGAACCCAGAAACACCTACTGCAAGTCCATCAATAGTTGAAGACCAAACATGTTAATGTGTTTGTAATCATTCCAAACATGTTGACTTTTGTATTAATGTGAATTGTTTAAGATATTTTTTTGTGCTTTACTAATTATTTGTTATCTTGTGGTTTGTTATTTGGTTTGTATTTTTGCATTCTTAGTGTGTAAAAAAGGCCTTGAAATTATGAGAAGACCTTGTAGAAACTTAAATTTGTTATAGTGGTTTGAACTAATCATAATTTTTCTATGTTTTTTGACAGATTGCATGTGGCTGGGATTATCTTTTTGACTTTTTGTTGCAAGCCCAATAACTATATTTTTTGTTTCATATGGGCTCAGGATAAACTCACTTTTGTACTTTTGGTTCTTACATGGGATTGGATTTATGGATCTCCCATCTTCCCATTATTGGCAGATTGCAGGTAGCTGGGCTTATTAGCTTTTTGACATCTTTTTGTTGTAGACCCAGTGACTATATTTTTTTTGTTTCATTGGGCTCATAAGAAACTCACTTCTATACTTTTGGTTCTTACAAGGGATTGTATTTATGGATCTCCCATCTCCCCATTGTTGGCAGGTTACATGTAGATGGTATTAGTTTTTGTTACATGTAGATGGTATTAGTTTTTGTTACAGTCCCATTAATTATGTTTTTTGTTTCATATGGGCTCAGGAAAAATTCACTTTTGTACTTTTGGATCTCCCATCTCCTTATATTGTTGGATATAGGTTTAATCATTCTCTATGTATATGAATCTCGTCTTGATCCCATATTTGGAATATGTATGGATGATTGGATATATGAAATAGTATTTTACCTTTTCATTTGTATGATATTAGATTGTATATTTTGTAATTGATAATTGTTTAATTGACATGTTTGGTATTAGTGAGAAAAAAAGATGTCTTATAAATTAGTTTATTGAGAGGAAGAAAAACATTATTGAGAACAAAAAAAATAAAAATCAAATTATGATTTTTAATGCATTTATTCACAAATTTTTAAAAATTGGCAATTAAAAATATTTGTTATTAAATATTAACACTTGTGACAAAGGTAGTTTTGTTGTAAATTGCACTACATGAAGTGACAAATATATTTTTGTTGCAATTGTTCTATCTTTTAGTGACAAATTTAATTGTGTTGCAAATAGATATATTTTTTAGAAACAATCTAGTTTTGTTGCAAATAGGTATATTTTTAGAAACAATCTAGCTTTGTTGCAAATAGATACATTTTTAGAAACAATCTAGCTTTGTTGCAAATTATTGTATATTTAGCAACAAAATTCCTTGGAATGGAGTTGTATTAAGCAACAAATTTGTGAATAAATAAGGACAAATCGTTTGTTGCCAATTGTCATCTCTTTAGGGACAAGTAAATTTCTTGTTGCAAAAGATCAACCTTTTAGCAACAAAAGTGTTTTACCAATAAAAGTCCTTGGAATGGAGTTATATTAAGCAACAAATTTTTTTGGAGAAATGGAGACAAATTATTTGTTGCTAATCGTTGTATCTTTCGTGACAAGTAAATTTTTTGTTGCAAAAGATTAAACTTTTTGGGACAAAAGTTTTTGTTGCGTAAAACCTTTTGTCACGAGCTTATAGGGACAACCTCGCCACAAATTTTTTTTGTTGCAAAAAGTTTTTTGTAACAAATTGTCTGTATTTAGTGACAAAAAGTTTCGTTGCAAAACACCAAATTTCTTGTAGTGCATTAGAGTGAAAAGTAGTACGAAGCCGATCTACATAAAGAGGCATTATTGATATCAGATAACTTTCTCACCCCCATACCACTTTCAACCTTAGGTGAACAAATTGTCTTCCAGTTAAGGGCAGGCATTTTCTTATTAGAATCACTAGAACCCCAAAGGAAATCCCTCATCTTCTTCTCCAAAACATTGATGAAAGAAGTAGGCAACTTAAAAACAGAAGTCCAATAATAAGCAAAACAAGTAAGGAATCTCTTTGTAAGTTATTTTTCATTATTCAAATCTATACTTATTAGCCATGATTGCGTATAAGACAAGGACAACAAAGGCCTTATAGTTTCTATGACTAACACAATTGTTTACATAGAAACAGTGATGGCCCTGCATGCAATTTCTCATGTGAGGTGAGACTGTGAATTGAAAGTTATAATCGTGGTGACAGTAAGAAATCATGTGTCCATTTATTTTAGCAAAAAGAATGAAAAGAACACCTACCATCCTCAAAACACATCTTCTGCAGACACAGCAATTACCTAACATTTGCCACAATGCCTTGGACGTAAACATGCTTCCAGAGTAGAAATTTATGTTATAATTCTAATGTTAATATTTGAGAGATATGTAGCTCTATTTAAGACTTCTCTACTCAACAAATTGCTATTCTTGTATATGTATTATCAGCAATCCAGTTAAAAATTAATGCATGCGGGTGTGTGAAACAGAGGGAAAAAGGAATTGTTTCTTTTACATGTGAAGTATGGAGGGGAGGGTCCATGCATGTAGGCTGGGATGATATCATAATTGAATACTACCATAAAATATAGGATTTGTTAGTTGGATATATATGTGCTTGTTTACCATATAACTTGTGGTTGATTAGGAGCTTATAAGTTCAATATTGGATATGACTTTCTGGAACTTCAATTATTGAGCATTTGGGTTATTTGAATGTGGGGTATGTCCTTCGTTTTGTAATCATCTCTAACAAGAAGTAACAAAAATAAGAGGTAGTAGTTATTTGACATTGTATGACCAATGACCATGTACCCACTTTTGCATTGCAGAATTTTCTCTTTCTCTCTCTCTCTCTCTTCCTCTTTATTTATTTATTTTTTATAAAAAGAATTATTCTGTAACTAAAACTGCTTAACCAGATACATCCTCATGTCTTTTACCAGTTTGCTCTCTCTATACATATATATAATAAATATGATTTATGCACACAAATATATATAGACTGAGTCGGTCTATAAGCAATTAGTTTTTTTTTTTTTAATAACTGAGGGTGTCCCAACTCCCTTTTGAGACAAGACTAATCCCTTCCGATACTTGTAATCCCTCTTTAACTGTTTCTGACACTCATATAAATTGAGCACAACCTATGGAGGTTCATGTCCTATTTGTCAATTGTGGTTCATTAACTAATTTTGAAGTATACATGAGGTAGCTCTCTTACCTTGTCAGAATATATGTTGATTATCAGAGGTAGAGAGATAGAGATGTAGAACTGATATATGAATTGATGATATATATTGAATTGATATTCATGATAATGATACAAAGCAGGTATAAATATGTTAACATCAAACGGCTAGTAAATCACTATTACAACGGCTATAATATAATGTAATTATGGTAACATATAATATAATCTAATTATATTAACATCCCCCTTCATAAACCAACTTGAGTTTGGAGAGAAAATCTGGAATAGAAGACGGTATTGGAGTTGTGAAGATCCGATACGTTGAGGTGCTTAAAAACACATGATAGACCACTTAAGAAAAGTGTGATAGCCTTGAGAGAGCTCTTGAAAGCAAATATTAGAATGGCATTATAGAATTAATAAAATTTACTACTTGAGAGACGCACGGATGCGTATGACAGAGCGGGATTACCGCTTGGTAGAGTGGTATAACCACTTGAGATGCGCACAAGCGCATAAAGACCATTTTATGATAGATGTGGTAGTCATGAGCTTTTGAAAGCTAATAATTGAGTGGAATCATTGAGTGAAATTTACTACTTGAGAGGCGCTCGGAAACATCGATTACCAGGGGCACTTGTGGAAGCGTTGATTACAAGGGCGCTTGGAAGCGCATCAGAGAGAGCCAGATTAATGCCGAGAAATTAGGTGGGCTGTACTCCAGAAACTGGAACTGGTCGGAATACACCTCTTCAAGTTCTAGAGGGATATCAGGAGCACCTAGAACTTGAATTTGAAATTGGGTCAAAACTTGAAATGAACTGGGCCGAATATTGATCTGGGCCAAAACTGAACTGGAACAAGGCCCAATATTGATCTGGGCCGGAGCTGAACTGAACTGGGTTGAATATTGATCTGAAGTGGGTCAAAAGCCGGGATAGAAACGGAGCTGATTCTAAAACTGGCCCTTACCACGTTGTAAAGAGTGAGATTCTGCCCATGTGAATTTTGAATATATATATATATATATATATATTTATAGAGAGAGAATGTAAATTGAAAAATAAGAAAGGAGAGAGAGTGGGGGGGGGGGGGGGGGGGTAAAGTGAAAAATGGAAAAGAAGAAATGTGAGGGTTGGGTCTTGACTTTGTCGGCCAAGGAGGTGAAGGAGGGGATGGAGATGGAGGTGGCGGCTGTTGGAGAGTCGGCGAGACAGATCCGGCGGAGATCCCTGTTGGAGATCCAGCCGACGAGACAGACTTTGTCATCCCTGTTGGAGATCCAGCGGTGAGCTTGGATCTGTCTCGCCGGCTCGCCGCTGGATCTCCAGCAGGGATAACAAAGTCTGTCTCGCCGGCTGGATCTCCAACAGGGATCTCCGCCGAATCTGTCTCACCGGCTCTCCAACAGCCGCCACCTCCATCTCCATTCTCTTCTTCACCTCCCTGGCCAACAAAGTCAAGACCCAACCTTCACATTTCTTCTTTTCCATTTTTCACTTTACGCCCTCTCTCTCTCCCTCCTTTCTTATTTTTCAATTTACATTCTCTCTCTATAAATATATATATATATATATATTCATAATTCACATGGGCAGAATCTCACTCTTTACAACGTGGTGAGGGCCGTGAGGATGAAGATGGCCGGCGAGACAGATGCGACCGCGGGACAGATCCGGCCATGGGCTGTGAGGATCCAGTGGAGACAACTGGTTCGTCGCCGGCGAAGAAGGAGATGGCTTACTGCGAGTATGATGATGGTGGCGCCGAAACTGAGTTCAGGGCTGTGATGTCCGGCAGCGGTGAGTTCAGCGAGATGAGCACGGAGATGGCCGATGACGGCAGATCCGTGGCGACACCGGTGATAACGGCTATGGTGGTGAAGAGATGGGATGAGTTATCTTAAAAAGTCTATGTGGACTTGAGACCTATGTCGACGACGAAGGATGGTAGGACGATATCGGGACCAGATCGATGCGAGGTCTCGACGTCGAAGGACGGCGGGACAGCGAGACGACGTCGACTGCAGATCAATGTCGATGACGGCAAGAAAGCGGGACGACGTCTACTACAGAGGTGGGGACGAGCTGGTTTACGGCGGCTCAGATGGAGCCGGTCGGTGATGAGTTCGGCAGTAATGGAGAAGATATGCCGCCGAGGATGGCTGGTGTTTCTCCGGTGGTAGAGGTTCAGATCGAGCGGTGGTTCAGATTGAGCTTCGGTGGTGATATATATATATATATATATATATATATATATATAAAATATGGCGGGGAAGTGGTGATGACGGCAGAGATCGGAGAAGGTTGAGGAGGATCTTGGATCTGTGAGTAGGGTGGTTGGTGTGTTGGGTATCAGCCAAGGGTGAGGTGGAAGACGCTGGTGGTGTTGTCGATGCAGAGAGCAGTGGCTGAGAGGCAGAGGTGGGTGAGGCGAGTTAGGAGTTGGAATGACCCGGTGAGGTTGAGCTAGTGGACGGGGGTGACGATGGCAGAGAGCTCGGCTGAGGGCGAGCAGGGAGCTGGACACGGTGATGGTTGCCGTGATTGGTTCGGATGAAATGATGGAGTGGCGTCTAGCAGTGATGAACTCTGGTAGGGGCGACTGATGAGCAGAAGCAGAGGTTAGTTTAATTGAGGACTTTGGACCGCCCGCTGGAGATGACGCATAAGGCTTATGCCGACATCTCCGGCGGTGGCTCTGATACCATGTTGATTATCAGAGGTAGAGAGACAGAGATGTAGAACTGATATGTGAATTGATATATATTGAATTGATATTCATGACAATGATACAAAGTAGGTATAAATAGGCTAACATCAAACGGCTAGTAAATCACTATTACAACAGCTATAATATAATGTAATTATGGTAGCATATAATATAATCTAATTATCTTAACAATATATATAGTTAGTTTATCTATGACTCTATTCTATATTGTTACAGTGCTATATATTTTATTATTATTTTTCCATTCCCTTTGACGATTTCCATGCTTTATGTGCAAGACATGTGAATTTTATTTCCTCCGGACAAATCCTATTTACATACTGCTATTTTATGCCATATAAACTCTTTTTTGTTATTGAAATCCTATTTTCATAGTAATTTGATCTATCCGATTATTCGAATCAATAAATATTTGTCTTAATTGTGTGTGTAATATCAAAACGCAGCTATTTGAGTAATTGTTGTCATAGTTATATATACAAACATATAGGTAACATACATTGGTTTCAGACACCCTTGATTGATGGTTCATGTCATGTGTCTTAAATTCTTAATAGCTCCTCCATAAGCCGTTTTTTCCCTACTCCATAAGCAGTTTAGTGGGGTTCGTAGGAACCTCAAAGCTATAAATGCTGAGTACAGAAGATATATAGAAAAACGAAATAAAAATGATAGGTTTATTTGTTACCAACCTCTCAAATGTGTTTGATATCTCTCATGCATCATAGGAGGAGTGTGAAGTGCTTTTCTGTCATTCATTTTGTATTTGTTACACAGCCTGTGATCCCATATATATTCTTAAGATGACGGTCCCTGAACACATGTCACTCTCAGCCACAACTTTATCTTCATTTCATCTTTGTCTTCTTTTCCATGGGAGTTGGTTTCATCTTTGAGTTCTTTTATTTTGGATAAACTCTCATCATGACATGTATTTAATTTTCTTCCAACAATAATGTTTTCAGTCAAGTTAGATGTATTTATCACAAAGAGTTATTTATTTTTAATTTTTTTGCTGCTGTACTAAAAGTCAAACTGTACATTGAAACAATTACTTTGTATTGTTTTTAATTATCAATCTATATGTTTTTTTGAAGGAGAAATTTTATTTTATTTTATAATAATTCCTAATTTTATTTTTTCTTTGTTTTTTTTGTCTACAGCTAGGTTGGTCAATTGCTATTGGTGCTGACGATATATATTGTTTTCAACATTATCAGTAAGGAGCTAGGTTAGAAATTTAGAATTAGAATTTCTATTATTGTTATTATTATTATTTTTTTTTGTATAGTTGTGTGTTGTGAATACTTGTCTTGCAAATCTTGAGAAAGTCTTGTGTAGGTGCGTGGAAAAGAACTTGGTCCTCAATTGGGAAAAGTGCCATTTTATGGTGACCCGTCGAATTGTGTTGGGTCACATCATCTCATCTTAAGGAATTCAGGTTGACAAAGCCAAAATTGATGTCATTGCCAAATTACCAACTCCAAAAACGGTGAAAGACATCCGATCATTCCTAGGCCATGTCGGCTTTTATAGGAGATTCATTCAAAATTTTAGCCTTATTACAAAGCCTAATCTCCTAGCCAAGGATGTTCAATTTGAATGGAGTGCTAAATTTGAAGAAGCTTTTTTGTCAAACTCAAATTGAATGGAGTGTGTCGAGATTATTGAAGATTTCTTGCGGTGTGAGGGTTACCTCTTTACCTGATGGCTTGATGCTGTTCAGGCTGCTGTCGGAGATCGAGGCTAAAAGAGTGTTGAAGGATGGGAAGAAAAGATGGGGGGAGGCAATTTTATACATCAATCATTGGTGCTTTAGGGTGGGTTGCTCAGGGCTGTGGAAAAAGTGTAAGAAAAGGAGAATTCACATTCTAGGGTTACCATTGCATCTTTGGTGTCGGAAATTGTTTGAAGCTATTGGTGATCTTTGTGGAGGGTTCCGTGATGTTGAGGCCTATGAGTGGTGTGACACAAACAAAGTTGTTGTAGTCGCTGATGGTGGTCAGATTCCGGAGTTTGTCATTGTCGAAGATGATTGGGTCGCCTTTAAGATTGCTCTGATGGAAGAGATTGCCCCATCCCTGGTGGTGAAGCCCGAATCTCTGATTGAGAGGGATAAAAGCTTATTGATTTCAGAGGAGGAGTGGATCCGTGGTAATTGCGGTCGGCGTGGCTCCAGTACGGCGAAGAACAGTTACGTAGGTTCAAAGGCAGGACCGGCCGCCTTGGGGCCCATAGGGGATGGAAAAAAAATAAATTCAAAATAAAGTTAGGGCAAGTCAGCCTGCTTCGACACTCCGCAGGGCGCAGCCTCACCTATCGCCTTAGGTGACAAGGTATGTTCATCCTCTCTCTCCTTTTGCATGAATCGATCTTTTATATATGTTTCTTTCTTTCGTTCATCTCATCATTTGATTTGTTCTAACTTTGGTTTCGTTTGATTCGGGCCTTTATCTTTGTTGCAATTGTGAAAAGTAGCTAGGGTTTTGTGTATGTGTGATGGCTATAAAAAGCTGAATGAATATATTATTGTTCTCTTAGTATTTTAATAAATGTGAGCCTTTCTACACGTGTCTTTCATGGCGATCCAGTCCATGATCTATGGCAGGTAATTTTTTTTTTTCCCTCTCCCCAAGTCCACTCCACTCTCACAACAGCAGCAACCATACCCCTTTTCCTCATAATTTTTTGCATTTTCAAATTCAATCCCACGAAAATTAAGGATCCCTTCTAGTGGGTTGAGGTAATAATTAACTTTTTCAATCTCTAAATTATGCTCATACTTAAAAGTGCCAAATTAAGGGTTTTATTATTATTTTATTATTTTTTATTTTATATGAAGATACATACCACCATTATTGATGTTATTTGAAGTTGGCTCAGCTAGAATTTTAGTTAATAATACTGTCAAATCACTTGCCATCAGAATGCACAAACACATGGAAATCAAGAGCAGGCTTTAACAAAACAAAAGTTAATGGTTTTTTCTATTAATTTGCACAGCTCTTCTGAAGCAATGATCAATCAATCACTGCGGGTAATTGGCTCCCAACAAAAACACACACAAAGTGTAGTGTAGTTAATATAAAGAGTGAAAGACAAAACTATATATGATAGTGGATGCCACATATAACCTAAAAGTCCCACTACTTCTTTAGTACTACAAGTTCAGCCTCCTATATATATATGTATATATAGTCACCTCATCTCCACATATTTTTGTCATCTGTAATCATCAAATTTTAGTAGTTATATAAACAATGAATGTAAAATAAGCTGCAGTTTTCTGTTCTCTAGTAAACTGTTCTCTTCATTTTTTATTTTGTGCCTGTGAAAATTTCGCACTCTTTAATTGATAAATTTATTGTTATTAGTTAGCTGTCTTATGCACCCTGCACACACGCACAATTATTTATTGGCGGTGATAAAAATTTATAGTTATTAGTTAGTTGTCTTAAGCACACTGCACAGATGCACAATTATTTATTGGTGGTGATAGATTTATACTTATTAGTTAGTTGTCTCATGCACATTGTACAGGCGCACAATTATTTGTTGGTGGTGATAAATTTATAGTCATTAGTTAGTTGTCTTATGTACAATGCACATGGGCACAATTATATTAGCTATGGAATTTGAAAATATCGTGTTAAAATTTCGCACTCTTATAATTCTTTTTTGCGTGTGAAACTCAATGGCCTCACATTTGAAAGTTCGCCTAGGGCCTCTCAAAATATTTGGAATCTCAGGGCTGGCCCTGCCCATATCTTTCAGTTTCCATCGCTCGCTGCTCCAGTTCGGGTTCACCGTTCGCAAGCTTCAGCCGCTGGCCCGCTGTCTCTCAACTCTCTTGCCCCCCTTTCTCTCTGCAACTGCTAACTTGTATGTATGGGTTTTGTTTTAAATTTTTTTCTAAATCAACTAATCAAGGTCTGTAATTCTCGTTAGCAATGGATATGGGCAATCCGGTGCGCTTGAGTAATAACCAGTGGGAATATCTTAATCTGGAGGCTGTGGTGGGGGACGGGCATGAGATGGGTTAGGAGTCCACTCGTATGCGAGCTTGGCATAGGTCTTCCTCGACGATCTGAGAACGCCGGCGATGGAGTTAGTGACAATCTTCAAAACTTTTTGTTGCGATGAAGGTATGTTCCTATACAACCTGTTGTTCCTTTCTTGCCAAATGATGTAGATCAGTACTGTGAGTGCAAGTTTGCAAAGCTGAATTCTAGGGCTTTTGTTAACCCAGTGATGGCTTGCCCAGGTTATGAATTGTGGCCGGTGCAGATTTTCTAGCCCCAATTCATTGAAATAAGCCCAATTTGATTCAACTCGTGCCAACTTTAAACTTAATTCACCAATTCTAATTCAAAGAAGGCAAAGACAACCTGATTCAATTCAGTAGAGGCTGTGTATATATATATATCTATCTTTCAAAAATTCAGTAGAGCCAATATTGATTTTTCCTATTTGTGAAACCAGAAAAAAATCACCTTACAAAGACATTTAAAAAGCAAATTAGAAGTAGACTTGTCATGTACACGTATGTAATCGAACACACACCAAATCATGTACACATACGTAATTGAACACAAACCAGATTGTGTTTGTTTATATATATATCCATGTAAGTGACTAAGTGTTGATTATATATATAGAGAGAGAGGTTGTGATGCTTTCCTAGAATATATATGATTTCCTTAAATAATAGAGAAGCTAAAAATCAGAACACGGGAGTAACATAAATCATCCAGATACCATATTACGAACAAACATATTTCCTTAAGCAATTTATTACATAAGCATTCTCACTTCAATATTACAGGATTTTGTTACATTTCTAACGAAGTTCTCTACCTTCATTAAACTATAGCATTCAGTTCTCTACCTTCATTAAACTATAGCTTCTGAATGTGTTTTTATTTATTTTTTTGGGTCAAGTCCTATAATTTAATAGATACCATCGCAATTTAACACGGCCTTTGAATGTGGTTATCTGGGTGATTAACTTCTGCTGCTGTGATGACTTTAGGATACTTAAAGGAATTACGAATTATATCCTGAGCCAACTTCATGATTTGGGGTTTGTGTGTTAATTAATGGGTTTGTGTACCAATCACTTAATTCCCATCCAGGTATCACATATTTCACTCTGGATCAGTCCAACAAGTCCGCTAAAACCATGTGCATATGGTAGTTCATAGACTGTGAGTTGAAACTAGGAAATTAATATGTGCATGTAAAAAAGATGTTCAAGGAAAGCATTCTTATGATATTCAAAGAAACTTAAAATGACAATGTAAGAAGAGGGATGGGGTGATTTGGTAACATACCGACAGTGGCCGATTCGGATGTCCGGTAACCTAAGGAATTGCTTTTGCTGAATTGTATATTGTGGTTTGGCCAATTCCATCTCCCAAGAACACAACACTTTTCTTCTCCTTACCCACATGTACTTCTTCATTGTAAATTCCTCGCTTGATGTAAATGGTGTATGTGATTGAACTCGAATTGGGTATTGCAGAAACAGCTCCTGAGATGGTGCTATAGTTTCCACTCCCATCCTTTGACACCACAATTGTGGTGTTATCACTTGAAACAAAAATTGGAATGGCAAGAAACCAAAGGAAACGACGTAAACTCTGAGCCATTTTGAAGATTGATACAAGTTGTACACACTTACGATGCATACTTTCATCAAGCTTTATCAATCTTCAAAATGGCTGAGAGTTTACTTCATTTCTGTTGGTTTCTTGCCATTCCAATTTTTGTTTCAAGTGATTACACCACAATTGTGGTGTCAAAGGATGGAGTGGAAACTATAGCACCATCTCAGGAGCTGTTTCTGCAATACCCAATTCGAGTTCAATCACATACACCATTTACATCAAGCGAGGAATTTACAATGAAGAAGTACATGTGGGTAGGGAGAAGAAAAGTGTTGTGTTCTTGGGAGATGGAATTGGCCAAACCATAATATAAAATTCAGCAAAAGCAATTCCTCAGGTTACCGGACATCCGAATCGGCCATTGTCGGTATGTTACCAAATCATCCCATCCCTCTTTTTACATCATCATTTTAAGTTTCTTTGAATATCAATTGAATGCTTTCCTTGAATATCTTTTTACATGCACATATTAATTTCCTAGTTTCAACTCATGGCCTATGAACTACCATATGAACATGGTTTTAGCAGACTTGTTGGACTGATCCAGAGTGAAATATGTGATATCTGGATGGGAAGTGATTGGTACACAAACCCATTAATTAACACACCCAAACCCCATATATACCATGAGGTTGGCTTAGGATATAATTCGTAATTTTTTGAAGTATCCTAAAGTCATCACAGCAACAGAAGCTAATCACCCTGATAACCACATTCAAAGGCCGTGTTAAATTGC
The DNA here is from genome assembly GCF_030987335.1 of Cornus florida. Taxonomy (NCBI): domain Eukaryota; kingdom Viridiplantae; phylum Streptophyta; class Magnoliopsida; order Cornales; family Cornaceae; genus Cornus; species Cornus florida. The sequence goes on from NW_026775572.1 coordinate 32,303,578, forward strand.
AATGGTTTAAATTATAGGACTTGATCATGTAGTTTAGCTTTTGACCCAAAAAAATAAATAAAAACACATTCAGAAGCTATAGTTTAATGAAGGTAAAGAACTGAATGCCATAGTTTAATGAAGGTAGAGAACTTCGCTAGAAATGTAACAGAATCCTGTAATATTGAAGTGAGAATGCTTGTGTAATAAATTGCTTAAGACCGTACATGTAGCTTCTACCCTCTCCATTGAATGGCTAGCAGTACTTGTAATAAATTGCTCAAGACATAGGTTGTTACATATAACTTTAATCGTCTCCGTTAAATGGCCATCAATGCTTCATTTTCTATTGCAAAGTGTAGGTAAAGAAAGAATGTGAGGACATAATAGAGGAATATGCTATTAGTTTCGTTACTACCAAATGAGGGTTGGATTAATTTTTTTTAGGGAGGATCCAAATATTTCTGAGGGTAATTAAAAGTTACACACTAGTGACCATCAGTCTTCCAAGTAAACAAGTTGTCTATAAGAGAAATATACAAACAAATTTCAATGTAAATGTTGTATTTCAAATGTTAAGTTCATCATCTTTTAGTTTACTACTCTTTATTCATAATCTCTCTCTTTTTTTTTGCTTCTTATTTGATCTCATTTAGATAACTATTCCCTGATGAAAACAATATATGAATAATCAGAATTATATTCGTGGTCCATGTCATAATTTTGCCAGAAGACCGTCACAAGAGCTACCACTAAAGCTACAATTTATTCAGAAAGAAGTAGACCAACCATAGTTTGTGTTTGACAAATAGAATCCGTAAGGTGAGGTGCTTGATTAAGCTGTTTTTTCATATGACATCACAAGTTCACATTCTCTGCAGCTAGTATTCATCCAAAAAGCATTAAAATAAATAGTTGCCCAGGGCAAAAGCAAAACCTTACAGCTACACACTGCAAAAAAAATACCATGTCCAATATAACAAAATACAAAGCCCAGTACAGGAAGAGACGTCTCACGCGATTTTGGATTACTCTTTGAAATTCTAATAACTATATATAATGGACTTCTTTAAATTTTCAGTTGTAACTAGGGTAAGAGAATCATCCAAGCTAGTAGGAGGTTCTGTATGATTTTCAATATGACAATAGCTTGATCTGGGTGCTGATACCGAGTGAAATAGTGCAAAATTGTCGAGTAGGGAAACATTTAGCAAAGGCAAGAGAGATGTTTAGCTACCTTACATAATATTGTGACATTGCATTTGATCTGAAAGAAATGTGATTAATTGATGTAATGTTTCACTTACTTATTAGACACAGTGCACTGTAGAATCAAAATCCATCTGACACAATGTGTATATTGTTTACATGCTGGTATAAAATCAGTACATTTTGTAGCAAAACACATCAGCTTTGTGAATTCTGCCGGAGTCAATACCAGACAGGCAGTTTCTATTAGAAGTGGAGGCTTCAATGATGCATACTACAGGTGTTCCTTCGATGGATACCAGAACACTTTGTATATGGTTTTGGTCAGAAAATTTTTCTATGAATGCAACATATATGGAACCGTAGACTTCATATTTGGTGACGCAACAATCATGTTTCAGAACTGCAACATGTATGGAAGAAATCCCGGCAATAAAGGAAAGCCAAGTTTTGTAACTGCTGATTCGCGAGATAAAGCGATGGGACACAGTGGAATAGTAATTCAGAATTGTACGATTACAGTGGCACCAAAGTTTGGACAATCGAATTCTTCCAGAGCATTTCTTGGACGCCCATGTAGAGAAGTATGCAAGAACGGTGGTGATGGAGTCTTTCCTAGGAGATATCGTAAAACCTGCAGGCTAGTCACCGTGGGGTAACAACTCCAGATTGGATCATTTGTCCTATATTGAATATAACAACAGGGGTTCGGGAGCTGCAACCAGTGGCCGGGTAAAATGGCCAGGTTTTCAAATTATAACCAACTCTACCCAAATCCTACGATTTACTGCTAAAAACTTCATTGGTTACCTTCAATTGGTATACCATTCATTGGGGGACTTATTGGAGGTTAAAACTAATGTAATTAAAATTATTTGAATAATAAATGATGTGGATAGAAAGGAAAAGTGAATTGTCCTACCAACTTGGTAGGACAATTCACTTTTCCTTTCTATCCACATCATTCATTATTCATGTAATTTTAATTACATTAGTTTTAACCTCCAATAAGTCCTGGAATGAATGTAACCAATCACTTGCATTGATGAAGTTTTTAGCAGTAAATCGTAGGATTTGGGTAGAGTTGGTTATAATTTGAAAAGCTGGCCATTTTACCCGGCCACTGGCTGCAGCTCCCGGACCCCTGTTGTTATATTCAATATAGGACAAATAATCCAATCTGGAGCTGTTACGGTGTTAACCCCACGGTGACCAGCCGACAGGTTTTACGATATCTCCTAGGAAAGACTCCATCACCACCGTTCTTGCAAACTCTCTACATGGGCGTCCAAGAAATGCTCTGGAAGAATTCGATTCTCCGAACTCTGGTGCCGCTGTAATGGTACAATTCTGAATTACTATTCCACTGTGTCCAATCGCTTTATCCCGCGAATCAGTTGTTACAACAATTGGCTTTCCTTTATTGCCGGGATTTCTGCCATACATGTTGCAGTTCTGAAACATGATGGTTGCATCACCAAATATGAAGTCTACGGTACCATATATGCTGCATTCATAGAAAAAATTTCTGTCCAAAACCATATACGAAGTGTCCTGGTATCCTTCAAAGGAACACCTGTTGTATGCATCATTGGAGCCTCCACTTTTAATAGCAACTGCCTGTCTGGTATCGACTCCGGCAGAATTCACAAAGCTGATGTGTTTTGCTACAAAATGTACTGCTTTTATACCTGCATGTAAACAATATACACATTGTGTCAGATGGATTTTGAGTCTGCAGTGCACTGAGTCTAACAACTAAGTGAAACATTACATCAATTAATCACATTACATCATGTATATGTTAATGATCTTATTTTTAAATCAACGAATGAGAAATTGTGCAAAGAAGTTTGAAAATTAGAATGATAGGTAAACTTAGTTGCTTCTTTGGATCGAATACCATCTAAGTACCATTAAAAGAATTTATATACTCGTATTAGGTAGTTTAGATTTAGGATTATGGTATCCTAGGTATACCTGTTTTAATTTTGCTAGATGCAAAGTAGATAGTAGAGTACGAGTAGAGCTTGCTATATTCACTTGTCTCTTAGACTAGCTAATATATTAGGTTCCATTTAGAGGAGAATTAGGTGTGACTATGATGTGTGACACAAATCAAGTAGTATTATGTGTAAATATGTGGTTGATAGTTACAAATACGTGAATGTTTGTAAAGTAATATATCTTGTTTTGATTAATGTGTAATTAAGTGTACTTATACATAATTATGTTATAATCTTTGTACTTATGTGCTCATTATTGATTAAAGTTTAAGTCTAGGATAACAATTGGCATCAATTAGGTGAGTTTAGGAATTACCAGGATTGATGATCTTAGTTAATCAATTGGTTGACTGATTGTTTAGTTTTAGGTGCTTTTGTGTGAATTTTGATGATTACATGTGTGTTGTTGATTGGGTTTAATTTTGGGAGAATTAGTGAGTAACATAGGCTAAAAATTGGAATTTTAGAATGCCTTAAGACGTCTACTCATTTTCCTCATGATGTCTGCCTCTTCAGCAAATTGCAAGACGCTGAGAGCAGGTTTCTGGAATTCTATCCACTAGATGTATACTCTAGTAATAATTTCAAAATCAAAATTTGACTCCACAGAGTTAAATTATTCACCATATAAATTTTTATTCAGGCTGTTTACTGACCATTAGGCAGTTTACCGAACCTTGGTGCTTTGAAGACACCTTGCTGAATAAGCTTGGTCGAAGACATTATTGGGAGTTAAACCTTCCAAAAAAAATGCAATGGTTGCTGACATTCTTCATAATGGTATGCGGGCTGTTCCTCCTTCTACAGTGCAAATTCAACAATTGAGAAACTTTCTTCTGTCTGTTTGGCTGTGGCCTTCTATGGCTGTGACGTGGAATTCTGGCTCTTTCTCTTTGAAAAGTGCATGGAATGCACTTAGGGTGCATCATAATAAAGTTTTTTGGCATGATCTTTGCTGGAATGGTAGCAGGCCAAGGGTTTCAACTACTACTTGCCTAATTCTTTGTAACAAAGTGTTCTTTCTAACTTGCAGAGGAGGGGTTTATGCGTGCTTCCATTCTGCCATAACTGCAGGGCTGGTGGTGATGATATTGATCTCTTATTTGTATCCTGCTCTTGTGTCAAGAGTATTTGGAACTGGTTCTCATGTCTCCTGGATTTGCAGCTACCTAATTGTGTTTGCTTGCCCAAAAAACGAGTTGTTTAGTACTACTTTCCACTCTAATGGCTTGAAAGATAAGAGTTGCTAGATGAATATTTTCTACAGCTCTATATCATATAATGTGTTTGGATTGAGAGAAATAATAGGATTTATGGAGGACTTACAAGGTCTTTTTCATCGATTGTTCAGGTTATTTGGTGGGAGGTGCTGGATTTGTCCCCTTTGAGAGTTCAAGATGCACTTGATCTGTTTGGTGCTTCATTTGTTACTCTGTTTCTCTTTTCATCAAGAGGTTTTGACCTTCCTTTAGTTCTTTTGTCCTAAAGTTGTAATCCGAAGGTATGTCTTTGCTTATTATACCCATGTACGTTATTTGTTCATATCTATAACAATAATGATAATAAATTTTTTAATTTTTTTTTTACAATTGACCTTTACAAAAGAATAGGATTAAAGAAGAATAATTTTTGGTATAGCCCAATTAGATGCATGGTCAAGCTACAACCAGGTGTTTAGGTTAAAATTAGCAAATTTCTTAGTGTATGGGCATATTATGCATAGGTACATTTTAAAGAAACAGTTTGAATCATTACCAAAACCGGAACTTATCTTCTCAAAACCCTTAACTGAGATGGTTTCCTTTCTGAAAATCTCTGGAATAGAGTGACAGAACGAGTCGGCCCAGGAGTTGAACAAAGAAAGCAACGTTCCTGGCCATGTCGAGCCGACCCAGAAAACCGATCCCTGCAACAACTACCGATCTCTTCTTGGCCACTCACCCTTCTCCCGTTCTTTGATTGAATGGAGTAGGACGGTGGACGATCTTTGTTTTGGGTTTCTCTATTTTCTATACTTTATTTCCATTTTTATTTTATTATATTTTAATTTTTAGTTGAACCAGTTACGGCAATTACCAAAGAAATTATAATTCCTTCGGTAATATGAGCAGGGCTTGAGAAATAAATAAAAAAATATATGTTCTCGGATACTAATTTTTTTTTAAGGTGGAAGAAGTACCATAACCTACGAATTATTATGGGCAAAATGGTTGAGCCTCACTCCACCTATTTCAAGTATGAAAGGGTCACTAGGAAGATGAACACTGACGCAACAACATTGGGTTCAAGTGTCTCTAGACTCTATACTAACTTTTATTTATAAGTAATTTTGATACAGAATAATTCTAAAATTGCCCCCATTGAAAACTAAAAATTCACAAATCCCTTTAACATATATATATATATATATATATATATATTTAGAATAAGAATGTTGGATTGTGAAGGCTCAGAGTCGGCTCCAAAGACAACGGAAACAATCCAACCGCCGGATTACGAATCCGTTAGTTAGTCTTTCCCTAGGCCTGCTGATCCTTAAACACATCATGACTGGACAGATAAAAGATAATGCTTAAATGCAGAAGCAAACAAGCCACATATATATATATGTGTATATATATATATATGTATGGGTCAAGTGTAGAAAACACTCTTAAAATTTGTTTATAGAGCATATCACCCCTTACGTATAAAAAATACCCTTAAAGTTTCAACTTGGTGCAAATACGTTACTCTGAGAAATTTAAACCCTAAATTGACTAAATTACTCTTACTGAATCATTTTATAAAATATATAAAAATAAATAATTTTGTAAAACGCCTAAAAAGAACACTATTGGAGGATGCTCCTCCGTGCAAAATATACCCATAAAGTTTCAATTCGGTGCAAATAATTCTTTCTGACAAATTTAAACCATAAGTTAATTAAATTTCCCTTATTGAACAATTTTATAAGATATATAATTTTGTAAAATGATCGAAAAGGACAATATTGGAGGATGTCGGCAATGGACAAGTAAAGATGAAAATAGAAAATAAATATGAAAATATAGTGCAAACTAAAGAAAATAATTTTGTTCCAAACTCAGAAAACCAGTGCACACTGATATTGGGAATTTTTTTATTTTTTTAATAGTGTTGGTACAAAAAATAAAAAATAAAATAAAGGAAGAAAAAAAATAGTCGAAAACAGTAATTGAAATCTCAAAAAATTGAAATATTTGTTCTACAAATTTTCAAAGTTTTTTTTAAAAAAAAAAAGTTTAGAGATATATATAGAGAAAAAAGTTTCAAAAAAAAAAAAATATATAATGTAATGTGCAAATAACACTCATATACTATGATGTTAGTAGCATATATACCCTCTTGGGTATTTTTGGATGAGTAAAAGGGCAAAATGAATATTACATCACTAATTTTTGTGAGATTTCTAATTGAGGGGTATTTTTGCACAATGTGAAAAAATTAGGGTATTTTTTGCACATTATTTTAAATAAAGGATAAAAATATTGCGAAAACATACTTTTAAGAGTATTTTCTGCATTTGTCCTGTATATAAATAATGAACCAGCCTAAGACAGCCATGTCAACAAAACCGACATGCAACGAAAAACCTAATAGCAAGGGGAACCAGGGGAAGCAGAGGATACCAAAGCCCCAAATGACTCTAATTATCTTATTTTTAACTTGTATGAAAAGATAAACGTTACCCTCTCTCTCCAAATTTACAAAAAAATTAGAAGAATTTCACAAATTTATGAAATTCTGAAAATACACATATTTCGTTGTAAAATTTTTAAAATATAAAATGATTAATGATCTCTTGTTCACCATGTGAGTAAGAAAATTTCTTTATACCATATAGATATGATTTAAGTGTAAAAATGATAATTACCAAAAAAAAAAATTACATAACAATATTTGGTCACCATATGGTATAGTGTCTATACTTGGTATGGATAAATTTTTTGTTCATGATCAAATGTTGTGTAGCTTAGTGGTATTTCTTCACTTTTTAAAGTAAAAGATTAAAGGCTTCCTAGGAGAAAGAATGGGTTTGTGAGTGTGTTTTTTGCCTTAAAAATAAAAAATATTTACTCATGGGTGAGCAAAAGATCAAATAAATGTCTATTTATTTTATTAAATATTAAAAAAATTTATTTGAAATTTGTGTATTATCAAATTTTATATTGCAATTCATGGAAATTTTATAAAGCTATACATTTGTAATACAGTGTTTGGATCAGTAACCCTCGAGGGTTTGGATTACATTTTAAAAAAAACATAGATAGAAGATAGATGTAAATTAAAATAAGAGTGGGCTATAGTATTTTCTCTTTAAAAATATTTATGCTATGTTACCAATTTTATGTTTTCAAATATAACATTAAGATAATTTATAACCCCTAAAATACTGACCGATTTACAAGTCCTAAAACACTCCACTCTTAAATTATCTAGGATTACTTCTTGTTATTTTTATTATTCCTAGTTATTTATTATTATTATTATGAAAAATGATTCAGTACCCCAAAGTCAAATGTATATAGACTGTTTTATGTGGATTAAAATAATGTCATCTTGACGTTATCATCATTCCACACATGAAAACATAAATAGGAAATTGAGTAGATTAAAACAAGTTGAGAATTGTTACAATTATTTATTTTATTTTTTTCGTGCGAATTCATAAATAACAAGAATTTTTAGTCAATAATAAATAAGAGTAGGGTCTTTCTTTTCAAAAAATTTCAAACAAGTTTTAAGTTTGACTGGCCTATGGATGGAACCAAATGAAGGACAACATTTACATTGAAATTTTTAGAGAGAAAAACTTAGAGAGAGGGAATTGATACGAGACAAATATAAAGAGAGATGATTGTGAGTGAGAGAATTTTAGAGAGGGAAATGAGTTGAGTGCAATATAGAATGTGTTGTGTGTTTATTATGTGATGGGTGAAATATGGGTTGAATATGGTTAACTTTGACCCTCAAATTAAGTTGTTAAAAATTACCCAATCCATCTTGACCCTCAAACTAAATATGGTTTACCCATAACCATTAAAAAGCGGATGAATATGAACAAGTTGATAGTTTTTGACTCATTTTGCCACCCCTAACATAGATACACAAACAAATATGAATGTGGCATAGATACACAAACAAATATGAATGTGGCATTCAAAAATATATTGTTGACAAAGTTTTATGACTAAAAGCGAACACATTTCTTTTTTCAATAAAGTAAATAAAGCAGGTTAAATAATAAAGTTGAAATAATAATAATTTTTGATTTGATAATCACTTAGACAAGCTCGTCACAATCATCATTGTATCAACAGCGAACCTAAAGAGCATAGTGCTCTTGTGGAACAAGGCTTGTGTTACGGGATTGGGACCTTGACAAGCCCCCTGACAGCTATGGGATGCTGTCAGCTTGCACCGGGGGTGCCAGTGGCATTTTCGTAAATATGGCGAAAAAGTGAAGCTTGGAGTTTTAGCTCGGGATCTTTATGGGAGGTACCTTGAGTCCATAGAAAATGGTTGGCGCAGACGGCACTCAATTTGGATGTCGTGCACTTTGAGACATTTATATGTGGGTGCAGATTAGTGGGCTTGGCACGAGCTAAGTTCACAAGGTTGGCTCAGGTGTTGCTTAAAGCATGGACCACACAAGTCATGGACGTGTGGCATAGTCAAGTCAGGGACATGGGCATAAGGCAGTGGGCGTAGGCAAGGCTCAACGTGCAAGGTTGGCTCAGGGGACTCAGACATGGCTTATGATTACAGAAGATGGCTAAATGGGCTCAGGTGGTTGGGGGAAGTTACACTTCCCACTAAGCGGGCTTAGTTGGTTGCGGGGAAGTTACTAACACTTCCCACTAAGCAGGCTCAGTTGGTTGGAGAGAAGTTACTAACACTTCCCACTAAGCGGGCTCAGTTGGTTGGGGAAAGTTACACTTCCCACTAAGTGGGCTCAGTTGGTTGGGGGAAGTTACTAATACTTCCCACTAGTGTGCTGAGTAATTTCCCAACTTCCCACTTATATGCATATATTATGAGGAGTGGGGGTGTGCTGAGTAACTTTCCATGCATGTGGTGCAGATCTGAGGGGACAACACACAGGTGGTTAAAGTCGGTTTTCTTCCATTATGCTGATATATAGAAGGTGGCAGATAATGTGTAACTTCTTGTGGACAAGTGGCATGAGCAGAGCGTGCCAACAAGCTAGTAGTTGGGCTTGTCAACTACATATGTAGTGTTGACACACTTAGTGGATGCCAACATGACCCTAGGTGGATGGGGGTGTCATCAAACACTTTAGTTGGCAGTTGTGGGCGGTTTTGAGAGTTTGCCTATATATTGCTAATGTGGGTTCTGTAGAAAAGGGCAGATTGAGAGTGAGACACAGAGTTGTGTTGTGAGAGACTCTTGTATGCTTCTGCAGGTTGAGGCCTTTCCTTGTACTATTTTGTGAATAATAGTAAAAGGTTAGAAGCCTTATGCTTTTGTAAATTCGTGAGTATTATTGTTTTTATATTCTTGCAACTATACTTGTGTGTTTTAGGCAGCAAGTGTGAGTTGGCTGAGCTAAGTTAGAAATTTAGAGAAAAGTTGTTCATATTTCTGGCTTAGTGCCATCACAGGGTACTAGATTCGTGTTCAGAACTTAGCGCCAGTGTCGTTGTAGTAGCCACAAGTAGCAACTACATCGGTAAACGATACGAGACGCCCATATCTCCCCTGATCAAAATATTTTGAAGAATATATTTATTTTAAAAATATTTTCATTTAATGTACATTCCATCATTCTGGATCCTTTGGTAAGAAAAATTAAAGTTGGGATTAACATTACAGGTCATTTTTATAATAAATAATTCAAGTTTTTCTATTTATGAAAGGACCATTTCATTCAGAAAATAATTTTTTTTTTAAAAAAAGCACATTTAAAAAAAAAAAAAAAAAATTGTCATGTTTTAAGTTCAAAAATTACTTTCACGTCACTTTCCACTGTTGTCACTATTGCTGTAGTCACCTTTCACCAACACCACCTCTGCCACCACACCGTCGTTGCCACCAATATCACCGAAGCCAACTTTCTCCATCGCCACGACCACCGCCACCGCTTTCCACCGCTGGCACCTTCACAAAATATGGATGAAATGAGTGATTACAGTGTTTAGAGAGTTTTTTGAATCATTACTTTGATGGATGAAATGAGTGATTACAGTGTTTGCTAAGTATATATTATGCAGATGTCTACTTAACAAAATATGGGCCACATAACCAGACCTAGAAAGAGAAAAACCAGCACTACAATTCCATCCCAAAACAAACAAACACCAAAATAAATGAAACTAATTAAGGGGTGGCCAATGACACCCCGCGACAGCTCGAGTCATGCCAATTCCCTCCCATTCACGGGCTCACAACTTTTGGTTCCTAATATATAGCTCACTATATCACATGGTTGTGGAATTTATTTTTTATTTATTTATTTTTTTCCTTTCTTTCTTTCTTTCTTCGGAAGGTAAGCTTCTATATTGAATAAAGGCAAAATGTACAAGGCCAAAGCCCAAACAAAAACAGAGGCCTAATATTTAGCCCAATCTCAAACCAGATTGGCAAGCCAATTAAAACAAGGGCTAGACATACAGCCCAACCCTAGAATAACAAAATTAGGCTAAAACAAGGGTAAGCTACACTAAGACAAAATTAGGCTAAAATAACAAAAAACCCTAGACTAATGTTGTCTCAGCCAACTCAACATCCGGTGGTTCCATTCGACGAGGCAGCGCCTCACAGAGATAAATCCGGCTCCGGCAGAGGCCTGATGACAGACTGCTGCAGATCCCAATCCAGAACAATTCGACGAGCCGAGGCTGTGTCCTTGAATCGAGCAGAGATCAAGTGATGCTTCACCAAATCCATGCTACGATTCAGAACCGTAGTCTGAGAGCTCCTTTGGTTTTTAAAAGCCCGATTATCGCGTTCATTCCATTTCTGATTAACAGTTGTGGATAGTACTATTTTATTGATCGAATTTTGCAGGTTCCGAGATCTCCAGTGTTGAATTCTCCCCAATTGAGGTGAGATACTCGAATTCTTAATTTGTACTGCATGAAACCCCAAATTGGATTCGTGAAAGAACATGAGAAGAACAAATGGTCATGTGATTCCTCAATTGATTGACAGAGGCGACAAAGTCTTGAACCAGAAAATGATTGCATGCATCTGCGATCGTAAGTGGGAAGACACTTTTGAACTGCAAGCCAAAGTGAAAACCTACACCGAGGGATGGAGACTGAATTCCATACCAAGTGATGCCACTCTTTGGGCAAAAAATGTGGGGCAAGCCAGTCCACAGTGTGCCAAAGTGAGAACTTCCCAGTGGAGGAGGGGATCCAGACGATGGTATCAGTGGATAAGGAAGGTGGATCAACATTCAGCAGGTCTGGGAATGGGTGAGTTCCTTATGAAATCTGCAAGGACACGAAGCCAATTATCCTCCCAAAAAAAGGTTTATCCACCACACCCAACCTTCATTTTTACCATTGACCTTGCTGCTCCCCTAAGCTGAAGCAGTCTTTTCCAACAGCTAAAAGATAACTGCTGAATGTTGATGGTCCAAAAGCATCTCCCTTTGATAAGCTGCGTTCGAACCCACTGAACCCAGATATTGTCACTTTGAGAAGAGAGGAGCGTCCAAATATGTTTCAAACAGGCTGCACTATTAGCAATTTCCAGGTTTTTGAACCCAAGCCCTCCACAACTCTTAGGGTGTGTTTGGATAAATAGGGGAGAAAAGAAAAGAAAGGATAGTATTAGTTAGGAGAGAAAAGAAAAGAAAAGAAAGGATAGTAATAATTTATATTCGTGTTTGGATAGATAGGGGAGAAAAGAAAAGAAAGAATAGTTATTCTTGTTTGGATAATATAGAAGAGAGAAAAAAAAAAAAAGGATAGTGACTAAATTACTATCTTACCCTTACAGGTCATTAAAATTAAATGATACATATTATGTAATTAAATGTGTTTCTTTGATGGATTATATTCAAATAAATAAATCCACCAAATAAATCCAAACTCATCTCAAGCTTCAATCCAACCTCAAATCAATCTAATTCAATTCATACTCTCCATAATAATAATATTATTTTTTCATTCTTTTTTGTTATTATTGATTGATTGATTTATTTTTTCTTTTCTCATTAGTAGTATGTATTATTGAAAGAGGTTTGTTTGAATTTAGATTTATATTTAGATTTATATATATATATACCAACAAAGAGTCTCTGACCAAGATTCATATCGCATTTGGGTGACTTCAAACTCCATAACTTCAGGCGACAAATTCTTATCAACAACCCATCAAAATGTCACAAAACATAGGTTGTGACTTATTTGGTCATTCCTTTGGTATTTTTTTAATATAATTTATAAAATGTCTAGTAAGGGCATTTTAGTCAAACACTCCTTACACAAATTGAAACTTTAAATTTTTTTTTGGCAATTCAGGAGTGATACGCACTGCATGCATACTTTAAGGGTATTTTCTACACTTGACCTGCTATCATATAAAATGGATTTTTTTTATTATAGGCAGAAATTTAAATATAAAGCAAAATATGATGCAAATAGAACATATCTATAAAAAAATTTAGCCACTTCAAAAGAACTACATTATAGAGATAGAACTGTATAGGCGACGGTTCACATACTACAAGTATTGAAAGTTAAGGAATTTCAGAAGCCTGCTCAGTCTATCATCTGCAAGTCTATAGACTATAGTATATGACATATTCACAAAAACAGTCTCGCAATATATGTACATATTCACAAAAACAGTCTCGCGGTATATGATCTAGAAACACTACTCAATGCATAGCAGTAACCAAAACAGTCTCATAGTATATGATATAAAAAATAAAATAAAAAAAGCTAATGCATAGCCACCAGAATGGATCTCACAAAATGCTTCCACCACATAACAGAGACACCAGTAGTGAAAAAAAAATAAAGTAACCCATATCAAGCATTCCATAATAGATAACAAGCACACAAAAAAATAAAATTACCTATATCAAGCATTCCAAAATAGATAACGCGTTATAATGTCTCATATAAGTAAAACAAACATACGGTTTCAAAGTTAATATCCCAAAAGCTTCATAGCAATAACTAAACATAATATAACTAAACGTAGAAATAGTAGAAAGTTCCACCAAAAGACATCCCCAAAAGACAATATAACTAAAACCATAGTCAATGTCTAGAAGCACGTGACATCAATTTCTCCAAGAGTTGCTTGCGATGATTAAATGGACAACCAAGAAATTGTGTCACTCTATCAGGATGGTCATGCGTAGTCAAAAAAATGAAAGCGTCAACAATTGCATGCTCCTCTATTCCAATTGCTGCCAACTCCTTAAAGATATCTTCTTCATATTTTCCCTTTTGGTTGCACTTCTCATAAAGATTGTTGAATGTTTTCTGAAGTTCATTTCCCTCTTTAAGAAGTTCATTTCCCTCTTTAAGAGATTCAGCAACACCGCTCACTACTCCAATCATTAGGTTGTCTTGATTAGTAGTCGAGGATTTCCTTTTTCTTTTTCCTTTTGAAGAAGAAGTGGAATGGGAAGGTACACTTGAAGGTGTTTCAGGAGACATCATATTCATATATTCAAACTCAGTATCCAAAAAACCCGTATTATCCAAACTTGCTTCATTCCGTGACACCAAGTGATCAATACCATAAATGCTATCCATAGGATCATCATTATGAGTTGGCACCCATTCATTACTCCTCTCACTAGCACTTGCTGTTGATTCATTATTCTTCTCCTTATCATTTGCTGACCATTTAGCCATCCTCTCCTTAGCAGTTAGGGCATTAAACCCCCTTGCCCTATCCTTGCCAAATAAATCCAGCAACTTATCATAATTAGAAATCGTAGCAGTCTTCCATTTCTCAGCAGCTGGTTTTGCCTGTTGGCAAAACATAAAAGAGAAAAAATAAATATATTATCATTATTTCAAAATGAAAATAAATAAATAAATAAATAAATTATGTATCTCTTAATAGTAAAATAATAATAATAATAATAATAATCACAATTAGAGAACCAACCGCAGTCAAATCAGCCCAAACTTCAGGTTCAGCGTTCCACATTTTTGTTTCTTGACTCCAAGCAAACCCACTCAAACCATTTTTGAACAAGTCCAAACACTCGTTAAAACGAGTCTTGGTTGTTTTTAATCGATTCTTCACTTTAGCTTTGTTGATATCAATTCCGAGTTTTTGTTTCAATTCCTCAACAATTTCATGATAAGCTCTTGTTGTGAATGTCCCATCATGCATATTTCCCTTGAGATATTGATTATGTAATGCATCCACAAATATATCATCCATTTGTGCATTCCAATCCAATCTGTCCCTCTTCGACACACCACTTATGTTTGATTCTTTACTCATTCTTATATCTATATAATAACAAGTATAACACAAAGAAAGAGAAAAAAAAATAAAATGAAAATTAAAGACACATAAATAAATATATGCAAAGTAGGAATTTATAACAAATTATTAACATTCTACATCTTCAAATCAAAACAAGCACTCTAACATAAAAAGACGTTAAGTTTTTTCAAGCAAATAAACATTTGAAATATCACATTTGATTAGCTACATAGTCATGCCACATATGGGAAGTTATTGAATCTCTCAAGTATTCCCCCAAACTATGATCTTCATTTCTCTCAACTGGACCAGCCTCTTCATTTCGAGTTTCATTCAACAGCTCCCGGTCTACTTCATTAATAAGGCTTTCATCAGGATCCATGCCCATTAAATAGTTGTGTATGATGCAACATGCTAAAATAATATCAACTTGAGTATTAACATCATATGTTGGTTCAGTACTGCTTCCTA
Source organism: Cornus florida (assembly GCF_030987335.1). Taxonomy (NCBI): domain Eukaryota; kingdom Viridiplantae; phylum Streptophyta; class Magnoliopsida; order Cornales; family Cornaceae; genus Cornus; species Cornus florida. Next base: position 32,318,703 of record NW_026775572.1, read on the forward strand.
TGATAGGAAATCGTTTCTTCAACACACCAAAAATTCTCTCAATAATATTGCGTAGTGATGCATGTCGAAGGTTGAATAACTCTCAAGGATTCTCCGGTCGACGTGAGGACCATTCTTTTAAATGGTAGCGCACACCTCTATAAGGCGTGATAAGTCCAGCCTTCAATGGGTATCCCGCATCAACAAGATAATATTTCCCTATTAAGCACAATAATAATTAATATTGGCTTCATATTAATAATTTTTTAGTTAATATTAACAAAATTTACCTTCAGGAAGTTTTAGTTTATCTCCATTTCTTTCTAGTGCACTAGCCATAACTCTTGAATCTGAAGCGGTACCTTCCCATCCAGGTAAGACATAGGTAAACTTCATGTCAAATGAACAAGCAGCTAACACATTTATTGTTGGATAATTCTTCCTGCCACGATATCTTGGTGCATCTTCGTTAGGTACTCTCACACGAACGTGTGTTCCATCAATTGCCCCAATGCAATTCTAAGATAAATTATTTTATAAAAATTTGCATGTAATAGTTGGTGAGAAAAGAAAAATGGAAGTATTAAGGGGTACAAGTAATAATCACGTTTACCTTAAAATATGGATGAAACCTATCGTTATTGAGTATTTCTGGGGGGACGTCCGATCCATTAGGTTGCTTGAGGAACTGTCCTTCCAAGGATATTATTGCTTTTAACACACTATGAAAATGACGGCTTATGGTTTCACCAGAGCGATAAAAGAAAAATGACATTGTCCGATTCCTCACATTGTGTGATATAATGTGAAGAAACCTGGCAACTTGCTCTTCAACACTTGTATGTCTTGTGGGTCGAAGACCACCATCTCTCATAAGCAGCTCACAAAAATTTTGAAAAGCTTCTGGTCCCATACAAGTAATGTTACGACATTTCACACTTACCCTAAGCTCGTTCATTATTTTATCCCGTGTTATTTGCCTTTCAATTTCTGATTGTGTAATAGGTTTATCTATATAGTTTCTATGTTTTCGACGCATAAACCAATACACGGCAATGGTAGTGACTAGAATTGCAATTTTACGTCGTCTTTGTTCCCACATTAAATGTAATTTTCGTATCTCATTTCGTTGTCTCTCCATCTAAAATTGTAAAATGCAAAATGATATATTAATCACCAAGAAAAAAAAAATTTGAAAGCAATTAAAATTGATGAATAATCTTAAATATGTTCAACTATACAATACTTGATGAAATAAAATTGATGAATAATCTTAAAATTGGTTGTAAGTTATGAAATCTTTTAAATTTTTCATAAAAATGGTTTTGTATTTGTGTTTAGAGCGAACTTGGAACATAATTTGAAGGTGATCGTTAATCTTAAATATGTTCAACTATACAATACTTGGACTGATACAGGAAAATATTATACTTGGTGCAGACAAGATAAACAAGCATTTAGGATACAAAGACAAGTAAATTTGAATCTAAAAAGAAAATCCAAGGTTCACACAGCTTACTTAGGATACAAAGACAAGTAAATTTGAATCTAAAAGTTAAAAATGTAGAAGAAAATGATATATATATATTACTAGTCCTAAAAAGTTACACAGTTTACACAGTTTAATAATAGACCAAAGAGAGGGAGAGAGATTAGAAAGCTTTGTACTCAGATATATATATTACTAGTCCTAAAAAGTTAAAAACGTAGAAGAAAATGATGGAGCTTTTAAAAGTATATTGAAACCCCTACAATTTTTTGCCCTCATATTTTTTATTTTTGGGTGTGAATCACTAATTTTTAATTTACCTAATTCAGGAAAAGGTCAAAACCTTTGCATAGAAGTTTTATAATGTTGAAGTCACTTGATGGTCAAATAAAAAAAAAAAAAAACAGTCACTCGAAACCTATAAAGACATTTATATACATGCTGGAAACAGAACGACAATAACCCATCAACATAGCTATTTACTATCTCTTTGTTCGGCTTCTTGGGGAATTGCTCTAATTCATCATTTTTTGAGGAATTTGTGGGTTTTTTTTTTATGAATTAGGGCAGTGCCCAGTTCATAATTATGATGTTTTGTTTCGTTCTAATGTAAAATTTGTTGTTCAAGTGAAAATCTTTATGTTCATGTGTATTTGTGATTGTAATTTTGTACTCTCTCTATATGCATATGCGTACTTACACATAGATATACATATATGTGCACCTGCATGTGATGATTGGAGCTCAGTGAGTGAGGTATTGTTGTGAATTTATACAATATTGGTTCAGCTAATTGGGGAACCCCTTTAATATACAGTATATCTGATTTTCTCTCTCTACAGAGTCGAAAATTTCCTACATGCAGAAGAGAGAACACCAAGTAGCTGGCCTATGGGAAATACTTGAGTTATACCCATAATCAATCCATGTGGGAAAGAACATATAAGCATCAGGGTTGTCTTCTTTTAGAAACTAAAACAACACAGAAAATAAAATTAAGGTTGCTTTTCTTTTTTCCTTTCCCTAACTAATCTCAGCATCTAAACAGATTGCAGTGTGTAGTTGCTCACTCAAATACCTCAACTAACCCATTTCATAATTGAAGCTACAAACATCCAAAATTATATCAAAACCCTATCTTTCTCATTTAAATCACACTAATTAGCTCACTTAGGGTGAACATTCAAATCTTAATATAAAACAATAAATAAATTTTATCGCTTTTCCTTCATATTTTCAACTTCACTTGCGTAGCTTCAATAATTCAAATCTCAATGAGGATTGATAGTTATCTGGACCATTCTAATTTATGAAATTGACTATATTGGAAAATACAATTAATGACCATCAATCATATGGAGAATCTCATTATAAGCCGCCAGATTACTAGGCTCTGTTGGATGCAAAAAGCATTTATTTTCTTTATCAATTTAATGCCCAACAATCAGAATCCTTAGTTATCATCATCATTATTATTAACATCATCACCATCATCACCCCTTTGATGAAAGTGCAAAGAAATTAAAAACTAGGGTTTACAAAAAATTAACAAGAAAAACAAATCCAAAAATTGATTCAAAAGCATCAATTGATTGCAATAATACTGACCTGATCTGATTAGAGGAAGATTTGTGGTCACGGCCGAAGCTGGAGAAGACAAAGAAGCAGCGTCGCCGTTGCCCAAGTCTGAGAAGTATTTTGAAGCAGCGTCGCCTCTCAAGTTTTCTGCGTCGCCTCTCAAGTTTTCTGCGTCGCCTTTCAGTTCTTAACCGGTTGTTGCCCTAGTAAGAGTAATATATCATTGGGACATGCATGGAATTACAATTCAGTGTGTAGATTTCTAAAGGCCATTTTTGGTATTACAACTTTATAACTTATTCCCACTCTCCTTTCTCTCCCTATCTTCTCAAATTGGGAGAGAAAGACAATAGCTGATAGGGAGGGATAGCTATCCCTCCCTATCCATCCTTATCCCTCCATTTAACCCATCCAAACACAATTCACACTATTCTCTCTTTTCTTTTCTCTCCCTATCCCTCCAAATCAACCCTACCAAACACACCCTTAGGCTGACAGACTACTAGCAAGGTGATCTTGGCCCCAATGAACTTGAGGTCAGTCCCAGACCAAAGAAAATTTCTTAAGAGGCTGTTGATTTCAGCTAGTACTGCCTTGGGAAGAATAGAGAGGCTAATCCAGAGGTTGTGGAATAATTGCTTCTTATATATATGGTGGGTAGTAAGGGCTTTAATTGTTAGGAACCAAAAGTTGTGAGCCCGTGAATGAGAGGGAATATATATATATATATATATACATGTATATAAGGGCCCGTTTGGCATGCGTTTTGTTTTTGGCAAAACAATGTTTTTGTTGTAGAGGTTTTGGAGAAAATTCAGAAGTACGTTCGGGAACTATGATTTGTTGTGAAAATGTCAGAAATAAAAATTTGAAAAACATGTTTGGGCACACAAATATATATATATATATATATATATATATATATATATATATATATATATTAATTTTTGCAATAAACTAGTTTATATACACATGTAATATCTTTATTGCAAAAATTAAAATATATATATATATATATATATATATATATATATATAGACACACACACACACACATGTATCGGTGGTGATGAAAATCCAGTTAAGGGCTCGGACTGAAAACTTGCCCAAACATTAATCGGTCACAGATTCACGATCAAATTCGCAGCCAACTGGTGTGACCTTCGAGGAACCACCTGAAAATGGATGCACAAGAAGGAGGTGCACACAAAGCTCAAACGACAACAACGATCTCCTCAGAAACCCTAATTTCAGATACCGAAACGAATTAACAATCAACAACGCATCACCGGAATGAATTCTCAGGAAGATCAAGAAGATAACGGAGTTGGTGAATCGAAACCCTCGAAATTTGGTCAGAAAGATATTCTGGGAGCGCTCAAAGTGGTCGAGAGGGACTCCGTGGCGATTGCCGAGAGCTTCACCACTCTCTTCGCTTCTCTCCGTTTGGCCCTCTCTGAGGTTTCTCACTCTTCGCTTCGATTTTTCTACCTAATATCTTCTTCAATGGCTTGGGTCGGTGGTGATGAAAATCCAGCTTCGGTGTTGTATTTGATATCGCCCTTGAATCGCAGAGAGAGAGAGTATCAGGAGAGGAGAGAGAAAATTTGCCCAAAAAATGACCTAAAATGTTATATACGTGAAACAAGTTGGGCCGGCTACTTCCTCTGCTACAGTGAAAATTTGTCCAAACAGTACTGAAACAAGATAAAACACCAAAATGGTGTTTTTAGTTTTGGGCCTCTTTATTGAAATACTTTATAACTGTGCAAAACAAAACAAAACCAACCAAACATATTTTGGGCTTCATTTGGGTTATTGTAGCGTGCCTGAAACAAAAACACAAAAACAAAGTAGATGCCAAACAGCCCCTAGGAAACAATTATCTAACAACCCACTCGTTAGATCGAAAACAGCCCGTCAACAAACAATCTAGGCGTAACTCCATCATCTGATTAGAGGGGCAGGCAAGAGCGAAGATCGAGCTAATTATTATTTTGGTTTGAATATGAAATTCAGTAAATTAAAACAAATTTGACTTGGAGATGGATAGAAAGCAAATATGAGGTGGCATTCAAAAATAAAGTAAATAGAGCTTGTTTATTCCTCAAATTAGAATAATAATATATGATTTGATGATCACTTAGACAAGTTCTTCAAGATCATCATTGTATCGATAGAGAATTTTAAAGACCACAACGTTCTTCTGGTACAATGCTACTATGCCGGCGTCGTTGCAGGTGGCAGAAGCAACATGAGCAATACCAGTTACAAAAGACAGGCGTCTCTATATCTCCCTTTATCGAAAAATGGTAGACCCACTTTGATTATATTGTACACACTTAATTAGGTCATACAAATCTTGACACTCCTCAAATTTTTTTTGCCATAATTATGGTCATGAGTTGACTAAGCAGTTGGTTGACGAGTGATAAGAGTGTCGTTAACGTTAGACTTTACATTTGTGATCTCTATGGCAATCCTTGCTAGACTGGTCTTATTTTGGCAGTTATGCTTCGAGGATCTGTTGCTAAAACTGAAATGCAAACAACAGGAATTAAACTCGGTGGTGTTGCAAATGGCTCTTATCAAAAGCATGTCCGCTGCGACCTTATTGCACTAAACTCTCTTGTAGACTAGTAGTTTGAGAAGGTTTAGAAATATGCCCTCTACATTTTTTACAACTGCAAATTATCCCTTTTGGCCCTCTTTTTTGACCGAATTAGAACTAATTATAGTTAGGCAAAAGTGCCAAAGACTCTCTCAACTATTTCAGAATTGCAGAAAACCTACCAAAACTATTGCTTGTTGCATATCTTTCTCTCAACCATCAAAAAGGTTGCATTTTCATCCCTAATGGTCACGGGAGACTACTTTCCAACTGTTAAAGGGGTACAATTACTAATTTACACCTACTAATTAATTTAATAAAAAAAATCATATATACGAAATACCAAAAATGTCCTCATTAACTTAGCTTATATACTATATACTCTAAACACAAGCACCAGAGTTTCGCGACTGCGACACCAGTTATATGTGTGTTTAATTAGTGGTGGCAATGGCTAGGCTTTTCTTCAGATTTCGGGTCACCGATGTGTCACTCAAGCCACTCCCATTACACCGCCTCTTATTCGATCTCCAACTATTGCTTCCCACCATCATCACCACGAGGAATCCTTCTGCCGTCATTAACTGCTTGGTGTTAGCGTCGATGGCGACAACAGAGTATCGAATGACTTTGTGTCTCTATTGGGTAGGTCCAAAGTCGTAATTAACAGCAGAAGCAGTTTTTAAATAAGTAAATAAAAATAATTTTTTGAGCAGAACATGATCGTCTCAATCAGTTTTAACGAAATCAATTTAACCATGATTACCATAGGAGATTAGAATTAACCAACCTCGTAGAGAATTGAAAATTTTCCTGCCAACCAGTCTTTATTTAATTGCTAGATCAGGATCTACAGTTCTTCGATCCTATATCAACCGTGGTACCTTCTGGATCTTCACTTGTATCTTCGATCGAGGAATTCTCGAGTAGGAAAAGTGTGGATCTTCCTTCGAATTCTGGAACAAGGAGAAAATATAATGTATTCTATTTTGCATTGAAGTTACATTCGCTAAATGAACTAATAGTTCATTACTCTCCTTATTCCTGCGGTAATTTACTTTAGATCTACTACTCATTCCAAGTTGAATTATAAGCGGATTTGATTAGCTTATGTGATCCCCCTAAAAGGATAGTCTTGATATTTTAATTAATTATTTATTTACATTTTTGTTGGTTTAATTGTTTAATTGGTTGAATTAATTGAATTAATTGTTATTATTGGAATTATTTGAATTAATTGTTATTATTGGAATTAATTATTTTTATTTTATTTGTATTTAATTGAATTATTGTAATTGTTTAATTATTTAAATAAGTTAATTGTATTAATTAGGGTTTTATGAATTCACGGCATTTAGATCAGCCGACATAGTTAGTAGTTTGGTATTAAAATTAAATTTTCATAAGACAAAGCCTATATATATATATATGAGTATGAGGTTGCTAAGGGTTTTAGAATCCTAAACACGTAACAGTGGAAACGACGAGATACATAGAGTTTTGAGAGTGAAACTTAGGAGATAAACAGAGAGGTTCAAGGAGGATGGGATGGAGTGCTTCTGGGTTGAACCAAGAGCAACGGAGGTGTGGAACGGAAGTGTAGAAGGTGGTCGAAAAACTCAAAGACGGAGGGCTAAGGTTTTAAATGAAAACCTAAAGGCAAGTCTCTATTCTAACTCTTTCCCTTAAACCTGTGTTCTGTGCATGCCTAGGTAGACTTCAAGGGTTTAATTAATGCTAAAACATACCTGTGATGCATGTTTAAATTGTAATTTGCTTCGTTGAATTAAACTGTTTTGAAAATTCGTAAAGCGTTTAATTATATTCTTCTATATATGCTTTTAAGCCTTGTGTAATTGATATTGTTAATGCATAATGATGTCTTATAAATAATCTGAGACATTAATTAAACACTGGAACAAGTATTAAAAGAATTACAGAGGCCTAGGTATCGCCGGAGGCGAGGAAGACGAAGCAGAAAACGCAGAAAGGCTTCAGGGAGTGAGAGAGCAGGCTCCCAAAAGGAGGGAGCCAGCTGTAATACCCCTACTTTTAAAAAAGATAGTCTCGGTAGTTTATTTTATGGTTGTAGTTTATTTTATGGTTTTATTGTAATTTGTGCATTTGTATGTGTTTATTTGGCTATTTGCTTATTTGTTTTATTTATTGTTAATTAGTTGAATTAATTGTAGTATTTGTTTTATTTAATCGAATTATTTAATTGAGTATTTGTTTTAATTTTTCTTTCTTCATTATATGCTTATGCGGATTAATGAATTACTTGTTTTAATGGTTTTCGTATTCATTATAATTCTAGGGTTTTTTATGTTTCACGGTTTAGCCGACTATGTTTATTTTTAGTTGAGGTTTCTGTATCGTAATATAGTAGAATTAGGTTTTCCTTAAACCTTTATAAATATAGCATTAAACGTTGGCTTAGGGTTTAGAAATCAAAAACCCTATTCATGTATACAGAGAGACTGAGAGAAACTGAGTACTTTGGTTAGGGTTTAGCTAGGACTAAGGCTGAACCAAGGAGGGATTAAAGGGGTGTTGTTCAAGGGTTGAACCAAGGAGAAGATAGAGAGAGAAAACAGAACGTTCGTTGGAAACCTTAGGAAGATAATGCTGAGATTTTGAACCGAAATCTCAAAGGCAAGTTCTATTCCTAACTCTCTCTCTTTGACTCGTGTTCTTTACATGCCTAACACAACTCCAGGATAAATAGACATTAAAGATTAATCTGGTTCGCATGTTAATTTCAATTATAACAGTATGCCTTTACATGAATTAGTGTTTGCTTGTTTGTAAATTTCTATGCATAATTCATGTTTTAATTGATGTTAATTGATGCATAATGAATTTAATAAATTGTTGGGACTGTCTGGAACCTAGAACAAAGGGTTAGGAACCTTAGTAAGGATAATCAGAAAGTCAGAAAATAGCCGGCGTTGGCGAAGACGAAGGCTGGGAGAGTGGAAGCGGCTTCACCCTTCAATGGAGGCGGCTCCATTGAAGTGGAGCCGGCTCCACATGATGTAGAGGCGGCTCCAAGGGAGTTGAGCCTCTCTACCCAAAAAGTTGAGCCTCCTCTACCTAAGTTGAGCCTCCTTTACCCAAAAAGTTGAGCCTCCTCTACCTAAAAGTTGAGCCTCCTCTATTTAAAAGTTGAGCCTCCTTTACCTTAAATTGGAGCCTGCTCTACGTTTTTTGGAGCCTGCTCCTTTGTGGATTTTTAATTTGTTTTTAACTTCAGCGATGGATTTTACTCTTGTACTTTGTGATACCCTTCGTATCTAAAGCTACGGGTGATCAAGTTCGAGCACAGATCCGAAGGATACGAAACAATTAAGTATATAAACAAGCATAGAGTACAAGAAGGATAAAGAATAAATAAATAAAAGGAAAGGAAAAAAATAATAATAATAATAATCATAACTCCTTAAAAGACTTATTAAATAATCCTCCAAATGACAATATCCAAAAAATATCTGATATCATTACAACTCGGGAATCTATTATGTGGACCCCTAACCATAAACAACTGAAATTAAATACTGAAATAAAAATGAAGTCCAAACTAAAACATAAGGAAGACTCCTACGTCAGATCGAAAGAGTGATGATAGACTGTCTTTGCTCAGCACGAACAACCTCTAAGACTGGAACCGTTGAACACCTGAAAAAAATAATAGTGGGTCAGGCCCACGAACAAGTTCTAATCTACTACATCCCAAACAGAGACCCGATACACGTATACATCCTAGTCAATCTAACAGTAACTAGTAGTCCGTATATATATATATATATATATATATATATATATATATATATATATATACACACTAAAGGAACCTCACTAGACTATAGGGTTGCCTCAACCTGAATAGTAAGCATCACGCAAAACGCACATATAGTGGGCATGAATACATAGACCTACCAGGGCACACAACTACACTATATCTAGCTACACATCCCTGACGATATACGCACCCTAACCACTGATCCTGAGACTCAAGCTCATATCATGACACCATAATTCTATATATAAAATCCATCATATCCAACTATAATTAATCCTCTATAAGTCATTCAATTTGTTTTGTTGACCTGACTTGAATATAAGTATGACTTAACATTTTAGTTAATCCATTCCCTTATACAAAATAGGTAGGACTTAACTGATAAGTTAATCCATCCCTAGAATGCCACCATCCCATACTGGTGCATTTCATCACACAATCCACAATTGATGAAAATAAATACAATATCACATCAATTAAATCCAGAGATGAGCATAATATAAATCAGTCATGTATATGATCATAATATACTACAACTACATGATTAAATCATATATACACCACATTAAATTGCTAAATTAAATCTAAGCAATTATACTCTCCATTAATAACACACAACTCCATTTAAAATTTCATATTGTTTAATATCTTAGTATAATAATTATAATCATGCATTCCATAACCTCCATGAATTTATTTTAACAATTTAAAATAATTAAAACAAATCCAAACAACTATTAACATGAGCAGTATAAATAATATTAAGAATTCCCAAATCCTACGACATATCGGTTGACTGAACCCGTCTTTCGATCGGCCAAAACAGCACTGCACATTGTTTTCTTCTATGGGTTCTTCTTCAAAGCTCCATTGTTGGAGATTCAAAATTCTGATTCTTCTTCCCAAAATGTCCCAATACCCAATATACATCATATGAACATATTTTAAATAATCCAGAACACAAATCATACATCAATTTATCAAATTTTAAAAGAATATACAAACCCATTACATACATATTTACATTGTAACTTCATACTTTAAACATGTAAAAAGTTTGTTTTAATCCAATTAATTCTCCTGGAATTGATCTAAGTCTGTATAGAACACAAGTCAAAGAGGAAGAGAAGAAATAGAACTTGCCTTTGGATTTTTAGATTTAAAACCCCAAATCTCCTCCCTCCTTTCTTTTCTAAATCCGGCGACCCCTTTGGTTGCCTTAGCGACCTTTTGCTTCTTCTAGTATAGCCTAAGAACAACCCTTTAGATCCATCCTTAGTTCAACCCTTCTTTCTTGTCAAATCTTATTTTTTTCTTCCTTCACAAACCCCTCTGTTTTCCTACCTCCCTTAGTGTCTGCGTGAATAGGGTTTTCCACCCTTTCATAGATATACAACTTATGTATATACTAATAACTTATAATCATTTTCCCTTCCCAATTCTAATTACTTTAAAATAATTGAATGGAAAAAGGAAAATAAATATACTATATACATATATACCTAAATACGTAATTTAATTTAAACAATATTATATCAAATACATATAGAATTATATACATATATGAATCCACCGACTAATAGTATTTAATTAAATTAAATTAAATACCCCTAATAAACATACAATTAAAATAACCATTAAATACTTAATTAATAAAGCAGTTAAACATACAATTAAAACAACCGTTAAACACTTAATTAATAAAGCATTTAAACTTACAATTAAAACAACCATTAAACACTTAATTAATATAACTTTTAAACATATAACTTATAACCATTAAATACTTAATTAATATAACATTTAACCATACATCCATTAACTTATAACATATAACTTACAACCATTAAACACTTAATTAATATAACTTTTAAACATATAACTTATAACCATTAAACACTTAATTAATATAACATTTAACCATACAACCATTAACTTATAACATATAACTTACAACCTTTAAACACTTAATTAATATAATTTTTAAACATATAACTTATAACCATTAAACACTTAATTAATATAATATTTAATCATACAACTTATAAACCATAAAAATTAATACAATAGTTAATTCAAATAAAAATAATACAACAATTAAACATTTAACTAATACAACATTTAATTCAAATAAAAACACATTTACAAAAATGGCCACGAAATCAAATAATCAAGTAATTCAATTAAAATGCAATAAAATAATTAAATAAATACCGAGACTATCCTTTTAAAATTAGGGATATTACATACTTAGATTTTGATGTTTCAGTTTAATTAGAAGCTATACTGGAGGTTCTCAGAGGTGTCCTGAGCTTATTTAAAACTCCTAAGAGCCTTGTTAATGCATAATTAATCACCTTGTATTATAGTTTGAATAGTATCAAATTCTTACACAAATTGGTATACTGTTTTAAATGTGGAGGTTTAAAATTGTTCAACATTGTTTTAGCAATTTTTCGAGAATGATTTTATAGTTAATAAACATGTGAATTTATATATTTTATTATGCTTATTTGGAATGAATTGATGTTTACATGTATAATATGTATTATCAGTTATTGGACTTGTGGAGTGGTATTAAATAAGCCTGTTACATTACAGAATTTTATCATGCTTAGTATGGAACAATTGATGTTAGTATTTGATATTTTAATTATCAATTATTGGATGTATGGATTAGTTGATATTTACATTCCTTGTCTGTATTATCAACTGCTGGATGGATGGATTGTATGCACCGGTATGGGACGGTGGCATACTATGGGGATTAGCTCAAAAACGCTAAGTCCTACCTACTATGGAATTAAGGAATGGATTAACTAAAAGTTAAATCCTATTGATTTGTAGTGTTAAGGCAACGAATGGTTGAGTGGCACTACTATGGATTCTGGATGGATTTTAAATATATTGTTATGGTACCTCGATATGAGTTTGAGTCTCAGGATCGATGGTTAGGGCGCGTGTATGCATTGGGATGCATAACTGGCTATGATGGTTGGAGGTGCACCCTATTAGGCTTAGGTATACATGTCCACTTCAGGTGCATTTTGCATGTTGCCTCTATTCAGGTTGAGACCGGCCTGCAGTCTAGTGAGAGTCCTTTAGTGTGAATATATATATATATATATATTTATGGACTATATAGTTATTGTTGAGTTGGTTAGGATATACATGCGTATCGAGTCTCTGATTGGATTGTAGTAGGATATAATTTGTTCGTGGACCTGACCCACTTCAATTTTCAGGTGTTCGACAATTCCAGTCGTAGGCTTGATTATGTTGAGTAGAGACTATCACTCACTCTTCCAACGACATAGGACTTCTCTCCATGGTTTACTTTAGATGTTCTTTTAGTAGTTTCATTTCAGTTTGGATTTTTATTAGGGGTCCACTAGAGATGGATTCCCGAGTTGTTTAATTATTGGAGGTTTTATAGAGGATTGGATTTCTGAATTTTAATTTTATTTTATTCAAGGATTTTTAAACTTAGATTTCTTTTTGCTCTTAATTATTTATTTCTTATTTCATTTTTGTATTCCGTATTCGTTTTAAATATTAATTGTTTGATATTCCCTCGGGTTTGGGCTTGGGCCTGATCAACCCGTGTCTTAGATTTGAGGGGTATCACAGTTGGTATCAAAACACTCCAGGTTCAAGTGTCTTTAGGATGTTTCGTATTAAGACTTCCGCGTAGCGTTTTCTCTTGATTAGAGCTTAAGTTTAGGATTCATTGTATTCCTTTACGGTTCGTTTAGAAAGTACTGATGTCAATCTTATTCTGTAATTGCAGAATATTTGGCACTAGGAAAATGATGTGGTCCGCGATGAAAGCAAAGAAGGACCGAAGGAAGAAGAAGGTTACTCCGACGTTTCTCCTGCAAAGGCCGACCAAGAAGGCAGAATTGGAGACCAAGGAATTGGTTCCAGTAGGTGTTGCTTCGGAGTACAAGTCAAGGAAGGTTTCTGGTGTACGAGATTGGCCACCATACTGTGGACCTAACACAACTTCGGTGGTGCTCGAAGCTGAGCCAAGCAGAGAGGAAGACCCCGAAGAAGATCAGGATGGAGGAGATACCGAAGCATCAAAGATGAAGGGCACTGGTGTTCAAGGATGAATGCTTTTCTAAGAGTAATTTTAATTACTAGTAGTAGTGGAGATATTACTAAAAGTGTAGTATGGATTTAATCACGTACACTAATATTTTGTTAAAGAATATCTTACGATTATTCGTTTGACAGTTTATGGTTTGAAAAAGTTCTTAATAAAGTGAACTAGCGGTTTTGGCTATCTTTATTATGTGTGGTGATAACATTTTTGTGATATATATACATATGGTTTTATTAGACTATGTTGGGATGTGTAGGTTACGATAATAGATGATTATCACAGTGGAGTGATTAGGTTTTTGAACAGACAAACAAATGTTTGCTTCTAAGTATATTGTATTGAAACAGGATGATTACCAAAGAGTTTATAAAAGAACTTGTGTAAATCAATATGGTAGGTTTGGTTTCGAAGGAGGAATTCCCAGGATAACACGATAATCTAAAAGGGAGTAGCTTCGGAGTATTTTGGTTACCTTATGTGTTTTGCTCTCCGGAGTATTCAGCATTCTGGTTTTGATAGTTTAGTTGGTGACACTAGATATTTGTAGGCTCAGATTTCTAGCCAATCTAGTGGTCCTGGACATGCACATTTATGGTATGATACTTGGGATGTTGGTTATCTCATTACCATGCCCAAGATAATTGTTTTGATAGGTCTGTTGTATTTACTATACCTGGTCAGGATATATATGTCGTCGCTATGCCACATTCTAGTGGGGTCACTAGCACTTATTTGTTTCATATGGAGGAGGAAACAGAGGAAAGGATTACGGTATCTTTGGATAGCATACCGATCGTACAGGATTTTTCGGATATATTTTAGGAGATTCCAGGGTTGCCACCTAGTCGCGAGATCGACTTTGTGATTGACTTAGCTCCAGGCACTACGCCTATTGCTAGGGCACCGTATAGGATGACACCAGTAGAGATGCGAGAGCTGAGGGATTAGATTCAATAATTACTTAGTCAGGGTTTTATTCGTAGAAGTACTTCACCCTGGGGAGCACCAGTGTTGTTTATGAAGAAGAAGGATGGTTCGCTTTGCCTGTGTATAGATTACAGGGAGTAGTATTCTTTACCTAGGATTGATGATCTTTTTGATTAGTTGAAGGGAGTTACATACTTCTTTAAGATTGATCTACGTTCTGGGTATCATCAACTTCGGGTTAGGGAGCAGGATGTTCCTAAGACAGCGTTTCTCACGAGATATGGTTCTTATGAGTTTCGTGTCATGCCGTTTGGATTGACAAACGCACCAGTAGTTTTCGTGGATTTGATGAATAGGGTCTTCAAGGCTTATTTAGATGAGTTTGTCATTGTTATCATTGATGATATTTTGATTTATTCTACGTCGGAGGACAATCATGCAAGACATCTTCGTACAATATTGCAGACGCTTCGTGAGCACCAGTTATATGCCAAGTTCGAGAAGTGTGAATTTTAGAAAGTGAAGTTTCTGGGTCACGTAGTGTCAGAAAGGGGAATAGCGGTAGATCCAGCTAAGGTTTCAACAGTGGTTGAGTGGGGACAGCCTACTTCACCTACCAAGATTCGGAGTTTCCTCGGATTGGCAGGATATTATGGTAGGTTCATTAAGAGGTTCTCCAAGATAGCAGGACCACTCGCATACACAAGTTCCATGTTTCCACGTTGAGGATCGGTATCACCATATCGATGTTGGCGAGATTGAGTTGCAACCGGATGTAACCTATTTGGAGCCACCGTGTTGTATTGTCGACCGTCGGGATCAAATTCTTCGTAATAAAGTTATACATTTGGTGCGTGTTCAGTGGAGTCATCACAATGAGGCTGAGTCTACTTGGGAACGGGAGGATGTCATTCGCTCGCAATTTCCTGACATATTGGAAGAAGGTAAGAGCGAATTCTAAGGACGGAATTCTTTTTGTTAGGGAGGAAGAATGTAATACCCCTAATTTTAAAAGGATAATCTCGGTAGTTTTTTTATGGTTATAGTTTATTTTATAGTTTTATTGTAATTTGTGTATTTGTATGTGTTTATTTAGCTATTTGCTTATTTGTTTTATTTATTGTTAATTAATTGAATTAATTGTAGTATTTGTTTTAATTTTTCTTTCTTTATTATATGCTTATGTGGATTAATGAATTACTTGTTTTAATGGTTTTCGTATTCATTATCATTCTATGGTTTTTTATGTTTCACGGTTTAGCCGACTAAGTTTATTTTTAGTTGAGGTTTCTGTATCGTAATATAGTAGAATTAGGTTTTCCTTAAACCTTTATAAATATAGCATTAAACGTCGGCTTAGGGTTTAGAAATCAAAAACCTTATTCACGTATACGGAGAGAAACAGAGAGAAATAGAGTACTTTGGTTAGGGTTTAGCTAGGGCTAAGGCTGAACCAAGGAGGGATTAAAGGGGTGTTGTTCGAGGGTTGACCAAGGAGAAGACAAAGAGAGAAAACAGAACGTTCGCTGGAAACCTTAGGAAGACGACAATGAGATTTTGAACCGAAATCTCAAAAGCAAGTTCTATTCCTAACTCTCTCTCTTTGACTCGTGTTCTTTACATGCCTAACACAACTCTAGGATAAATAGACATTAAAGATTAATCTGGTTCGCATGTTAATTTCAATTATAACAGTATGCCTTTACATGAATTAATGTTTGCTTGTTTGTAAATTTCCTTGCATAATTCATGTTTTAATTGATGTTAATTGATGCATAATAAATTTAATAAATTGTTGGGACTGTTTGGAACCTAGAACAGAGGATTAGGAACCTTAGTAAGGACAAAAAGTCAGAAAATAGCTGGCGTCGGGGAAGACGAAGGCTGGGAAGAGTGGAGGCGGCTTCACCCTTCAATGGAGGCAGCTCCATTGAAGTGGAGCTGGCTCCACATGATGTAGAGGCGGCTCCAAGGGAGTTGAGCCTCCTCTACCCAAAAAGTTGAGCCTCCTCTACCCAAAAGTTGAGCCTCCTCTACCTAAGTTGAGCCTCCTCTACCTAAAAGTTGAGCCTCCTTTACCTTAAATTGGAGCTTGCTCTACATCTTTTTGGAGCCTGCTCCTTTGTGGATTTTCAATTTGTTTTTAATTTCAGCGATGGATTTTACTCCTGTACTTGGATTTTGATGTTCCAGTTTAATTAGAAGCTATACTGGAGGTTCTCAGAGGTGTCCTGAGCTTATTTAAAACTCCTAAGAACCTTGTTAATGCATAATTAATCACCTTGTATTATAGTTTGAACAGTATAAAATTCTTACAAAAATTGGTATACTGTTTTAAATGTGGAGGTTAAAAATTGTTCAACATTGTTTTAGCAATTTTTCGAGAATGATTTTATAGTTTAAATCATGTTCCAGTGTTATAAATAAGCATGTGAATTTATATATTTTATTATGCTTATTTGGAATGAATTGATGTTTACATGTATAATATTTATTATCAGTTATTGGACTTTGTGGAGTAGTATCAAATAAGCCAGTTACATTACAGAATTTTTTCATGCTTAGTATGGAACAATTGATGTTAGTATTTGATATTTTAATTATCAATTATTGGATGTATGGATTAGTTGATATTTACATTCTTTGTCTGTATTATCAATTGTTGGATGGATGAATTGTATGCACCGGTATGGGACGGTGGCATATTAGGGGGATTAGCTCAAAAACGCTAAGTCCTACCTACTATGAAATTAAGGAATGGATTAACTAAAAGTTAAATCCTATTGATTTGTAGTGTCAAGGCAACGAATGATTGAGCGACACTACTATGGATTCTAGATGGATTTTAAATATATTATTATGGTACCTCGATATGAGCTTGAGTCTCAGGTTTCGATGGTTAGGGCGCGTATATGCATTGGGATGCATAGCTGGCTATAATGGTTGGAGGTGTACCCTGTTAGGCTTAGGTATACATGCCCACTTTAGGTGCATTTTTGCATGTTGCCTCTATTCAGGTTGAGACCGGCCTGTAGTCCAGTGAGAGTCCGTTAGTGTGAATATATATATATATATATATATATATATATATATATATATATATATATTTGTGGACTATATAGTTATTGTTGAGTTTGCTAGGATGTACATGTGTATCGAGTCTCTGCTTGGATTGTAGTAGGATAGAACTTGTTCGTAAGCCTGACCCACTTCTATTTTTAGGTATTCGACAATTCTAGTCGTAGGCTTGATCGTGCTGAGCAGAGATTATCACTCACTCTTCCGACGACGTAGGACTTCTCTCCATGGTTTACTTTGGATGTTCTTTTAGTAGTGTGATACCCCTCGGATCTGAGACACGGGTTGATCAGGCCCAGGCCCAAATCCGAGGGAATATCAAACAATTAAAGTATTTTATAACGAATACGGAATACAAAAATGAAATAAGAATAAATATTAAAAGCTGAAAAGAATACTATATAAAATCCTTAACTAATAAAACTTAGCAAAATCCATCTGTTAAAACCTCTATAATTACAACTCGGGAATCCAACTAATGGACCCCTGAAGAAAATCTCAACTGAACTGAAAACTAAAAATAAATAAGCTGGAATTATCGAGAGAATTCCTACATAAACAGATGGATACGAGACTGTCCTCGACTAGCACGATCAAGCTCTAAGGCTAGAACCGTCCTGTACCTGAAAAGAATAATAGAAGAGTGGGTCAGACACACGAGCAAGTTCTAATCTAACTGCAATCCATACAGTGACCCGATACGCAAATACACCCTTTATACCTCACAATATCTATTTAGTCCATACATACATATATCCACACTAAAGGACATTCACTGGACTATAATAGAGGTCTCAACCTGAATAGAAGGTAACATGCGAAAACGCACCCAAAGGTGGGCATGAGTACCTAGACCTAACAGGGTACACCTACCTACTATATCCAGTTACGCATCCACTGCATATATGCATCCTAACCAACGAGCCTGAGACTCAAGCTCATCTCGTGGTATCATAATCATATATCTAAAGTCTGTCCAAATCCAGAGTATGTCATTCAATTATTCATTGAGGCGGCATACAAAACACAGTCCAGTTAGTCGTTTAACTTATTCAGCTGATATGACTTAACACAATTTAGGATTCAATATTTTAGAATCCATTCCTTTAATCCGACAGATTAGGTCTTAGCGTTTTGAGTTACACCATCCTTAGTATGCTACCGTCCCATACTGGTGCATACAATCCTTCATATCCATATAAGTTACAAAACCAAGATAACAGTTCAGCAACATAAATCCAAATTCACAATCCAGTTACCAACCATAACTTAAATAATTGCAGAATAAGGTATAACATTTCAGCAAGTTCAGTTAAAACATACTCTAGTTAATTGCAAAATAAAATTTAATAATTCAACAATTAAATTTCACAACCATTATCCAGTCCAAATCCAAAGTCGCATTAATTGCAAAGTAATGTGTGACATTACAACAATTAAATCCAAAGTAAAAATCCAGTTTAAAGGAAACCAAGTAAACTACAAAATTATGAATCGTAGTTTAGCAACCAAAATCTAAAAACATGCATAGGTCAAAACTAATCAATACCTGACCTTATCATGCATTTAAAATAGTTTTATAGACATATTAGATCCCACTGGAATGCCCAAAAATAAGCTTAATCAATTAAGTCTTCATCTATCCTTTAACCGTATACAATGTGCACAAATTTTACACGGTTTATTCCATTAATTTAGATGTAATCTTTAATCAATTAAAAGTCTTATTAACACCTAAGAATAACTTTTTAATCACTCCGGAGAGTCCCATAATTTTCCAAAACAGTTCAGATACTCAACCGTTTCAAAAAGTGCGTTAAAAACCATAACAGGAAGCAATTTTGGGGTGGAGCCTGCTCCAAAACTTTGGGAGCTGGCTCTAATCAGCCTGGAGCCGGCTCCACTACTCTTAGAGCCGGCTCCCACTTCTATGGAGCCGGCTCTCACCTCCTTGAGAGCCGTCTTCAACCGCTGCAACTCCTTTGACCTTCTGCATCGTCTCCGGTCACCCCCAAGCTGTCTATTTGATTTTAAAATAGTTCCTAAGGGTCCTAACTGTGTTCAATATAATCCCCACGATGTGTTTACAACAGTTGAAATTAAATACAAAAACTACCAGTTAGACAGACTTAGCATGCTTTAAGAAAACCACTGAAAAAACAGACATGCACGAACTGTATTTTAACAGATTACCACACACATATCATCAATATGGCATATAATATACATGTAAACTCAGTTACTCGTTAATTAAATCCTAGAGACTATCTAGGTGCACAGAACACAAGCCACAGGGAAGTAGGAAGAAAAGAACTTGCCTATGATTTTAATTATGAAATCTCGGCGTCGTGTCCACTGTTCTGGCAACACTGAACTATTGTCTATCCTCCTCTTACGTCTGCTCTTCCCTTCTCCTAGGTCCGACCTTGAAACCTTAATCAAATCCTACACCAAACGTGCTCTGTTCTCTCAAAACCTCACTCTGTATCTCTCTGTCTTTACATAACTCAGTTTACGTCTATAGGCTAAGTGTTGTGATCGTAAACCTTAGACTTATTGTCATGGTGTATTTATAAGCTTTAATCCCTAAAACCCTAATCCTTGTAAGATTAGAGACAGAGCTCAACTGGGCCCATAAACCACCCTCATTATGAACCTTGTCGGCTTCCACCTACGGGACTTCTAACAGAAACCCTAATCGTGATATTACAAAAATATCCCTAATTTAACAACTGAATAATAAAACAGTGAAATACAAATAAAATAATATAATTAACAAGTAACAGAAAATATCACACAACAATTAAAAATTTAAATAAATAACAATGCACATAAAACCATTAAATTAAAAAAAAAATCAATTAATAAATGCAAGTAAACAATTAAACCACCAAAAAGAGCAATTAAACAAATAAAAACCAACAAAAATAAAAAAAAATTAAAATGCCGAGACTATCCTTTTAAAATTAGAGGTATTACAAGTAGTTTCATTTCAGTTTGGGTTTTTATTAGGAGTTCACTACAAGTAGTTTCATTTCAGTTTGGGTTTTTATTAGGAGTTCACTAGAGATGGATTCCCGAGTTGTTTAATTATTTGAGGTTTTATGGAGGATTGGATTTTTGGATTTTAATTTTATTTTATTCAAGGATTTTTAAACTTAGATTTCTTTCAGCTCTTAATTATTTATGTCTTATTTCATTTTGTAATCTGTGTTCGTTTTAAAATATTAATTGGTTGATATTCCCTCGGGTTTGGGCTTGGACTTGATCAACCCGTGTCTCGGATCCGAGGGGTATCACACCAGCTCCCTCATCAATGGAGCCGGCTCCATGGAGTATTGAGCCAGCTCCTAGCTCCACAGAGCCTGCTCCCAAAGTTAGGGAGCCGGCTCCCATGCCAATGGAGCAGGCTCTCAATTTGTGAGAACCTGCTTTCGCCCGGAATTGTGTACTGTTGGTTTTTAGGCTGCGTTTGGACTGTATAGGGTATTTCTACTTCGTTTAAACTGTTTTAAATGATGTATATGATTGTCATAGGCCTGTAAAAATATAGTAAAACAAAAATTCATGAATGAATTAAGGAATTGACAGTGTGAACTTAGGGAAAAAATCCTACATGTTGCACATTGGTTATTAATCAACTTACATACTGGAACTTGGAGATTCTTGTAAATATGATTTAATACTGTTTAAACATATTTAAATAGAGATATAAGTATAGTGAATTACTTGAAATTAAGTATGCTTGGCTGGGATTAAATTGGTATTTAATTTACTATAAACTGTATTAATTTATGAACAATTTGGAGGATTTAAATGCTTTAATTTATTTTAGCAATTTAAATAGTTGGAACATGATTTTTGGGTTTTATAATGAATGCCTAATATCGTTGTATATGTATTAATTTATATTGATGCATTTTTTGGAAAATAGTTCATGAATACCTAATGTTGTTTTATCAATTATGCTAATTGGAGGATTGTATGCACCGGTATGGGACAGTGGCATACTAGGGATGAATTAGTTCAAATACTAAGTCCTACCTAATTTAGATTGAGATAGGGATTAACTATAAAGGTTAAGTCTTACTTATATTTGTGTCATGTCAATAAAATAATTGAATGACTTACTGGATGGATGGTTATACATATATCAGGTCACTATACCAGATGAATGATATTTTGAATTAGGAGTATACGGACTTTATATAATTATGCTATGGTGCCATGGTATGAGCTTGAGTCTCAGGACCATGGTTAGGTGCGTATATCACCTAGGATGGATAATTGGATAATAGTTGTTGTTCCGCGGTAGGTCTAGGTACACATGACCACATTATGTGCGATTTGCGTGGTATCTCTACTCAAGCTGAGACAGATCTATTGGACTAGTGAGCGTCCTATAGTGTGTACTTATACATATATGGACTACTCTAGTTATTGTTGAGCTATCTAGGATGTATCTGCGTATCGGGTTTCTGTATGGATCGTAGTAGAATAGGACTTGCATGTGGGTCTGACCCACTCTCTTATTTTTCAGGTGTTCGTCAATTCCAGGGTTAGAGTTTGGTCGTGCAGAGCAAATACAGATACTCATTCCTCAGACTACGCATGATTACTTTCCATGTTTAACTTTATATTTTGTTTCAGTTATTTCCTTTCCAGTTTGGGATTTTATTAGGAGTCCACTTGATGGATTCCCGAGTTGTTAAATAAATGGAGGTTATGGATTATTGGATTTTAAGTATTTAATTTTAAAGGATTATGTTTTAGAATTCTTTCAGCTTTCATTTGTTTATTTCTTAATTCATTTTGAAATCTATGTTCATTTAACTATTAATTGTTTGGTATTCCCTCAAGTTTAGGCTTGGGCCTGATCAACCTATGTCTCGGACTCGAGGGGTATCACAACTTATCCTTATCCAAGACTTTAATAGAATTCTAAGTACGTACATTGCTAATCCTTAGTCAATTAGAATATCTTCTATTTAATTATTTATAATTCCACTAAATAGAAATAATTACACTCAAGAATACGAATAACTATAATATAGCCCCAACTGTTACTTAATATTATAAATCAACCCCTCCATGATAATAGTTATTTGGATAATTATTTCCGTTAATCCAATGTATTATTGATATATTTTTTGGTACCCTAGAACTGTCACATTTAATCACATATATTTAATAATTATTAAATATAAGTGACCAGTCTAGCCAAAATACTTTACACATAGATTCCATGTTGATAGAATACGTTCTGTGTTGTATATATTAATTATTTACCCAAAGTACTTAAGTTGTCTAATCCGTAGATCCCTCCAAGCAAATCAGATGTAAATAATTAATATAACCCCAGCCAGTATAATTCTCAAGATTATGAGTCAATTTCCTTTAGTAACTGATAAGGAAAACTACTCATGATGGTGTAAGTAGTCTTCGATTTATCGTTGATAAAAAAAATATATATATGTGCGAGAGATCTTGGAGGCAAGTGAGAGAAGATGAAAAAAAATAATTTGCAAGACTACTAAACTTGATAAAGAAGGGTAATTATGGTATTATAAAATATCAGTAGGTTTTTCGGAGTTTTTTTTTTTGTAATCTCGTTTTAAGATAAAAAGAAAGCGGACCACCTAAAGATATTTTTGGAGCACAAATATCACTAGCCTAATTCTATATTTCCTCTGTTTCAAATTAGTTGTTCACTTTTCCCTTTAGGATGACCCAAATTAGTTGTCTCTCTTCCCTTCCAAAACAATCAAGAAGCTATGTTTCCATAAACAAACAAGAAACTATGTTTTCATAATTACCCTTTTAACTTTTAAACAAAACTTTCAACTTGATAATACATATATTTGAATTTAAAAAGGCAACTTGGTAAAAAGTTGAAAAATGCTAATTTGCCCGACTACTGATCACCCGAAAAAACCCGACTAAACTCGTGTCAATAGTTGATTAGCACAACCTTGCGCATAACCCTTTTCCCCTTTCTTCAGACTCTGTACTCTTCATCCCTCTCATCTCTCCCCTTTCTCTTTCCTGCGATAGACAAGGATTGTGTGAGATGTTTGGTGACAAGAACCTTACCGGCGCCACCACCGACTACCAAACTTCAACTTATATATATTTTTTTCTCTCAACCTCACCACACTTCTCTATCTTCGAATAAAAACACCACCTCCTTCGTCGATTTTCTTCATCTCGCGGGGTAATCAGTTCCAGTTCCGGCCGACTTTGGCCTTCATTTTCTCCAACTCCACAGTAGCTGCTAGCGCTCTCTCCGGCCAGGACCAATTAATCTTTTTCTCTATCTTCTTAAAAAAATAATTCAATTGTAGTCTATCAAAGCTTCTCTGTTTTCAATTCATTCCTCAAAACCAATTCTGTTACAAGAAACCAATTAAATTTGTGTTCTTTTCCAACCCATCCCTCAGAATCAATTCTTATGACGATGGTAGCGACGGACTGAACTTCTAGCAAGGAGTCCGGTGGCGGCAAGGAAGAACCGCACCGGCTACGCAAGGAGGAAACATAGTGGCTCAACTCCGGTAATTCTCTTCGCCGTCCGATTACTATCCATACACAAATCATTGATCAGAGTCAAAACCCTTATCGTCGCAATACGAGCTAGAAATCACCGATCGGAGATAACACTGACAAAAATATCATCGCTAACCCACTCTGAGTCTTGGTCACAAGCCTTTGTAGAAACTTTTTTCGTTCGTGTATTCTACCGGATGAAGAATATAGGGATTGAAGAAAAGGAAGAGTATAAAGATTGAAGAAAAGGGTTGTGCACAAGGTTGCGCTAATCAACGACTGACACATGTTTAGTCTGTTTTTTTGGATGAACAGTAGTCGGGCCGTGTAGCATCACTCTAAAAAGTTGTACTTACTAAAATGGACAACTAATATCCGACGGAATAAAATTTTAAGTTGACATGTAATTAATGCATTATCCATTTTTAGAATTATCGAGTTGTTCTATTATGTTTAAATATAGATATTACCAAATTGAGAGATTTTTGAAAACATAAAGGGTAATTACAAAAATATAACATTGGGACATCCTAAATAAGAAAGATGGACTAGGGTATGACACGCACTTTAAACCTTAATCTCATTAAGAAATAACAATTATATATACATAACGAAGTTATAATTTTGACTCTACCTTTACATTTATACTCCCTTTTTCCCACACTAGGTGTATTATAACATTTTTAATGGGGCATACAATTATTACATTGCCCTATTTAAAAAAAAAAATAAGTTGTTCTTTTAAGTTTAAATATGTATATTATGAAGTTAGAAGGTTTTTAAAATTTTAAAGATAATTGTGAAAAGATAGCATTTATTTTGTCTTGACTTTTCAAATGAGACAACTAATTTGGGACATTCGAACAACAGAAGAGGTACTACTAATATGGGACGAATGAGTAATGATTTGAAAAATATATGGAGAGGGATTAAAGAAGAAGATTTTTTGGTTAGTTAGATCCAATTAAAAAAATGAAGGAAAGAAAAAACAATGGTTTGCCACCTAAAAAACACTTCTATGATATGCATATAGAGTGTATAGCCCTTTATACGTTATGAAAAATCCCTAACATTCAAATTTTGAGCAAACAAGAACCTGAATGCTGAAAAAACTAAAGTGTCCCTCTATAACTGAATAAAAAAAAAAAGGTAAAAAAAATAATTAAATGTGAAATAACTAAAGTGTCCCCCTTTTTTTTTTTTTGGGTCACGAGCAAAAAATACCCCTATGGTATGCATATAGAGTGTATAATCCTCATTTTAAAAAATCTCTAACATTCAATTTTAGAGTAAATGGACTTGACTACTGAACAGGCTAAAGTATCACTCTATAATTGAATAAAAAATAGGTAAAAAAAATTAATTAAATGTGAAATGACTAAAGTTTCCCTCTTTTCAGTTCAGTGTATATATAGATAATGGCATTATCGGAAGATATATGGGTATTTTCAGAATTTTATATTTAAAAAATGTGTGATTAAATTTTTAACAAAATAGTGACCTCAAGCTCTTCTTTGCTCATTTTTTAAAATTTAACGGAGTTATATATACAACATGAACAGTAAGAGTGTTATTTGCCCAAAATGTAAACATTAGGGGTGTTTTTCCGACTTTACCCATTTTTTTTTCTTTTTTTTTTTTTTCTTCTTCTTATGTATAAGGGCATTATTGGAAGAGAAAATGGTATTTTCATAATTTTGTATCTTAAAAATGTCACGTGCAATGTACATGACTAAATTTGTAACGAAACTCTGATTTCAAACCCTTCTTTCATCATTTTTTTCAAACTTAATACACTTACAAATAAGGAAGTAATTAACCCTTCTTTTATCATTTTTTTCAAACTTAATACACTTACAAATAAGGATAGTTAAGTCAATCTGTTCAGTATGGAAATTACATTTAAAATATTATGTTTTCAACTGAGACAACTAATTTGGGATATTCAAACAAGAAAACCTCCATTTAGAAACTCAGGTGAGCCGCCTCTACTTTTCCTCTGTTCTCTCTCTACCCTTTCTCTCACTCTTAGCTGCTCGTCCCTATTCTGTTTTGTTCCCTGCTCCCTTCCATGGGAGTGGGGAGGTGGCTTTGCTTGCCTCCTAAGGTTTAATAACCTCGGCGTGTCTCAATAAGTTAGCCTTGTGGGTAGTTTTCACGTCATTTTTTATTTTTGTGTGGCTAGATCTGCTCCTGTTTGGTTTGTTTCTGGCTGGATGGGATGGATATGTTGTTTTCCCTTCGGCTAGATTTC
Source organism: Cornus florida (assembly GCF_030987335.1). Classification (NCBI taxonomy): domain Eukaryota; kingdom Viridiplantae; phylum Streptophyta; class Magnoliopsida; order Cornales; family Cornaceae; genus Cornus; species Cornus florida. The sequence goes on from NW_026775572.1 coordinate 32,345,074, forward strand.
TGATGTAGGTCGATTTTTTGTTTTTCCCGGCTTGATTTGCTCTTGTGCGAGGTTGGGTGTGTGGAGGCGCCTTATGGATGCAGCTTTGGAGCTGTTGCCTTGATGATGGCCTAACCTTTGGTCACTCCAGTTGCTACTCTTCTCCCTTGGTGGTTTCCGTTCTAGAGCGATGACTCTTTCTAAACAAATCTGGAGCATATTCTTCATTTTTCTTGTTTAGCTTCATGATTTGTATGCCTTTATCTGGCTTAATTTATACCTTTGTACAGCCATTTTAGCTTGGCCTTTGTGCCTTTCAAATGATAAAAAATAAAAAATAAAATAAAATAAAAAACAAGAAAAGAGGTATTACTAATACGGGACAAATGAGTAATGATTTGAAAAATATATGAAAAGGGATTAAATTAAGAAGAATGATTTTTGGTTTAGTTAGATCCAATTTAAAAATGAAGGAAAGAAAAAACAAAGGGTCACGAGTTGAAAAACACTCATATGGTATGCATATAGAGTATATAACTCTTCTGAAAAAACCCCAACATTCAAATTTTGAACAAACAAGGATCTGAATGCTGAAAAAGTAAAGTGTCTCTCTATAACTAAATAAAAAAAAGGGTAAAAAAAATAATTAAATGTGAAATAACTAAAATGTCCCTCTTTTTTTTTGTTGGGTCATGAGCAAAAAATACCTCTATATATGGCATGCATATAGAGTGTATAACCCCCTATACATTCTAAAAAATTCCTAACATTCAATTTTGGAGCAAATAAGGAGTTGATAACTGAAAAGACTAAAGTGTCCTTTATAATTGAATAAAAAATAGGTAAAAATTATTATTAAATGTGAAATGACTAAAGAATACCTCTCTATATGGCATGCATATAAAGTGTATAACCCCCTATACATTCTAAAAAATCCCTAACATTCAATTTTGGAGCAAATAAGGAGTTGACTGCTAAAAAGACTAAAGTGTCCTTTATAATTGAATAAAAAAATAGGTAAAAATAAGTATTAAATGTGAAATGACTAAAGTGTCCCTCTTTTCGGTTCAGTGTATATATATATATATATATATATATATATAATGGCATTATCAGAAGATATATGGGCATTTTTTAAATTTTATCTTTAAAATGTTATGTGCAATGCACATTATTATATTTTTAACGAAATAGTGACATCAAGTCATTCTTTGGTCATTTTTTAAAACTTAACGGAGTTATATACAACCTGAACAATAGTGGTGTTATTTGACCAAAATGTAAACATTAGAGATGTTTTTCTCACTTTGCCCTTTTTTCTTTCTTTCTTCTTCTTGTATACAAGTACATTATTGAAAGAGAAAATGGCATTTTCAGAATTTTGTATCTTAAAAATGTCATGTATAATGTAAATAACTAAATTTGTAACGAAATAATGACTTCAAACTCTTCTTTGATCATTTTTTTTTTCAAACTTAACACACTTATATACCCAAAAAAACATTGGGCTGATATTTGCCCAAAATTTAAATATTAGGAATGTTTTTCTCATTTTGACCCAAAACAAATAAGGAAGTAATTAAACAGGAATAGTTAACTCAATCTTTTCTATATGGAAATTACATTTATATTTTGAAAACAAATAGGGAAGAAAACAGGGTCAATTAACTCATTCGTTTTTATGTGGAAAATGCCTTCATATTTTAAAGCAGTAGACCACTTTCAACTTAAATTTTTTTCATCTATTCTCCGCATTTGTTACATAGGGATGGAATGAAATAAATTGTCCATCCCGCCATTTTGATTTATTTCTTTATTTGGTAAGACAATTAAAGTTGAAATTACCATTTCAGGTTATTTCATCCCACTTTTTAACTTATGAAATAACCATCTCATTCCCAAGTATTTTTTTTTTTTTATAAAAAAAATCACGTTCCCAAAAAATCATCCTCAGAAGTTGTTTGGGCACCAACATGACTCATAGTGCACTAGTTTTCTTTTTGTTTCTTGGCTTTCCAGTTTTCATTTTGAGTGATCAAACCACAATTGTGGTGTCAAAGGATGGGAGTGGAGACTATAGCACCATCTCAAAAGCTGTTTCTGCAATACCTGATTCAAGTTCAGCCACATACACCATTTACATCAAAAAAGGAACTTACAGTGAAGCAGTAGATGTGGGTAGGGAGAAGAAAAGTGTTGTATTCATGGGAGATGGAATTGACCAAACCATAATACAATTCAATAAGAGTAATTCCACTGGTTATGGGACAAACGTATCTGCCACTGTCAGTATGTCACTATTCCACATCTTCTTCTTCTTCTTCTTCTTTTTTTCTTTTTTTTTTTTCTTTCTATTGCCTATTTGATATATTTAAGTTACTGTATATAGTGTTTTATATCATGTAGTTTTTTGCTTGCATGCAGATATTAATTTCCTAGTTTAGCTCTTTGCTTATGAAAATACCATAAAATGACAAGCATGCATAGCTTTAGCATTTAGACTATATTTACGCTCCCATTTTTTTACACTTGCGCTCCACTTGTCTATTTAAAATAATTTTTCCTATTTAGTTGAAATACGTTTTTATATAGTTGAAAAGCAATCACAAACAAGTTCTAAGTTTCGAAACCTTTTCTTTATTAAATAAATTATTTATTTTAACAAAATTAAAAAGAAAGAAAGTATAATACACAAAAAAATAAAAAATAAAACCCAAAAATAGAGTTATCTTGTTGAAAATATTCTGATGGGAATGAGAAAAAAAGAAGAAGAAGAAGAAGTTATTGCTATTGAATAAAATTATATCTTTTGCCGGGGCCCCTTCCAAAAAAAAAAAACTAAAATAAGTTAAAAAAAATAAAATAAAAAAAACTAAAATAAGGTATCTCTGTTTAATAAATTATCTATTTGACCGAATCCAAAAAATAAATAAAAAAGTAGTTAAAGTTTATAGTACAAAGGGGTTATATAGTTATGGTATTTGAAAATAAAAGATAATGCATTAATGAATTTAGAATAGTGGAGTGCAATATCGCATACCTTAACCCCCTCAATATATTAACAACAAAATCAGAATTATAATTTTATTTAAACATGAAATTTGTATAAATCATGTAATTACAAGTGTCATGCTCATTTGAAGTATAACGATTTAATTTAATTATATAAGGAATGTGATTACTGAACACATAAAACAAGTAAAAAAACAAAGAGTGTGATTACTGAACACATAAAACAAGTAAAAAAACAAAGAGAGAGAATTATCAGGTATAACAATTAAAGACTCATTCAAGTTTAGCAATCACTATCAAGTTTTGCAAAGAAAGTGTTATTAGGAAAGGTACGTGTTCATACGTGGCAAAGAAAGTGTTATTAGGAAAGGTGTTCATACGTGCACTAGTACAAAGTTGATTTTCAATATGGCAGTAGTTTTATCTTGTTGATACTGAATTACTGAGTGACATATTGCAAATTTTTTTGAAGAGGGAAGCATTTAATAGAGAGAAGAGAGAGAAGTCTAAAAGTCATATAACATAATTGGCCTGTTTAGATTGGCTTTTGAAACGCAGCTGTTTTAATGTGTATATTGTTTACATGCAGATATAGAAGCACAAAAATTTGTTGCAAAAAACATCAGCTTTGTGAATACCGCGGGAGCCAATGCCGGACAAGCAGTTGCTTTGAGGAGTATAGCCTCAAATGATGCATACTATAAGTGTTCCTTCGAAGGATACCAGGACACCTTGTACGTGCATTCCGGCACAAAACTTTTCTACGAATGCAACATCTATGGAACCGTAGACTTCATCTTCGGCGACGCAACCAGCATGTTCCAGAACTGCAACATATACGGGAGAAATCCCGGTAAGGAAGGAATGCCCATTGTTGTTACAGCTGACAGAAGGGATGCCGCAAATAGTGACACCGGGATAGTGATTCAGAATTGCACCATCACGGCGGCACCAAATTTCGGACCGTCAAATTCTAATTTCAGAGCATTTCTTGGACGCCCATGGCGAGAGTATTCTAGGGTAGTAGTAATGGAGTCTTTCTTAGGAAATATCGTAAATCCTGCTGGCTGGGCACCGTGGGACAAGAACTCCAGATTGGATCATTTGAGCTACATTGAATATGACAACAGGGGTCCCGGAGCTGCAACTAGTCGTCGGGTCAAATGGCCGGGTTTTCAAATTGTAACCAGATCCAGTCAAATGCTACAGTTTACGGCTAAAAACTTCATCCATGCAAATGACTGGTTACCTTCAACTGGTGTACCTTTCATTCCCGGACTCACTGGAGATCGAAAATAATGTAATATCTATTGTTTTTTATCACCCAACACCACACACACATCCATTGCAACTGCTGCTTTTTTTTTTTTTGGAAAGAAAAAACTTTGATCTTTTTCTTGAAACAGCTTTTTTTTTTTAAAAAAAAAAAATCTTTGCTGTCCTTGCATCTGGTTGTTTAAATTTGCTCTCTTTCGCGCCTTCACTCGATTGGCGTGTGTTTTTGGGCTGTTTTGTGCGTGATTGGACAGTACGTTGACCATTGTCTTCCTTAGATACGGATAATGTCACAAAGATATCCATAACTGATAAGTACACAAAACCTATTATTTTATGCATCAAAATAAGGTTTTAATTAGACTTTTATATTATTTAAATATTCTTATATGTTTGTTTTGTGTTTTGTAGGTATTAATGCATGAATGGAAAGAAAATAAACCAAAAAATGAAAAATAAGTGAAAAAGAGAGAAAGAAGAAAAGAAAAGAAAAAAGAAGAAGAAAAGACCAAGTCAACAGAAGTGTGTGCATAGTCAGCAAGGGAAAGTTAGAAAATGAAAGAAAAAGTAAAACAAGAAAATGGGAGTGGTTGAAGTCAACGGAGAAACTGTGAAGTGGTCAGTAGCAAAAAGATGGCGTGAAACAATGAAGAAAAAATTTGGGCAAGCCATCGTCACAAGCCTACAAGTGGGTTGCTGCAATTATCTATAAATTGCGCACTTCGGGTGGAGAGTTAGATATAGATTTTGGTGAAGATAGAGAATAGGTAGAGTAGAAAGTTAGAGATAGAATTTTTTTATGTAATTTTCTTTAAAGTTTGTTTAATTTAATGCAAATTATGTCCACAAGTTTTATTCTCATTTAATTTTCAATTCGAGTGTTTAATGTTTTATAGTTGTAATTTCATTTCCATAGTTCGTGACCAATTTTAAAATCAATATTTTTAAATCTCTTGTTCTGAAATAGAAACTCACCTTGAATGCGTAGTTCGACCCTATTTGCCATTAGACATTTTTAGTTAAATGGTTGTAGGAATTTTATATGTTGATATGGAGTGTATTTGATAACGACAAGTTTATAAATACACGTCTATCAAATGGCGTCGTTCCGCTTCAAAGTTGAGTTAAAAATTTTTGGACCCATTTTTATTCTATCTTTCATCTATTTTCTATTTTTATTTTGGTCATTTTATTTTTATTTTTTGTTTTCTGTTTCTTGTGTTATTTGGAAAAAAAAAAAAAAAAAAAGTTGGCCATTGTTACTGGTGTTTTATTCTTCAAACCCAGTACATCAACATGCTCATTTTTCAGTTCAAACATTGTTCAAACTGAAAGTCAATCTAGTGACTGAAAAAAAAAAAAAAAAAACCCAGTTTGAGAGACATTAAACTCACTTTTGTTTGTTTGGTTTGTTTTCATCATTATATATATATACATATAGTATGTTCCTCAAACCTAGAACAAGAGTGCAGTGATAAAAAAATATATAAATAAATAAAAAATAAATAAATAAATTTCAAAACCCAGAACAAGAAGCTTGGCTTCTCCTTGCTTCGCACCGTCCGCCGTCCACCTTGCTCGCAAACTCACTGCCTTCTGATCAGCCGAACCAAGTTCATAGCCGTGCTCACCGCCGGTCCGTTCCAGCAGCCATCCACACCGCCGCAAGCTTCCAAGCTCGCCGGTGCCGCGAGCAGCCGTGAACCAGTCCTCACAAACCGCAGAGCCATCCACAGCCGGCTCTCCGTTGCCATCTCCGCCGCGAGCTCTCCACCTCCAAGCTCGCCGTGCCCATCACGGCCAAACCACAGTTCAACCACCGTCCGCCGTCAGCCACTGCCCAAGCCCGCCATCACAGCCGCCGTCCTTCCCCATCTCATCCAAGCTCACCGCCGAGTCATCCGCGGCCAAGCTCACCACAGACCAAACTCGCCGGGCCCCACGTCCAACAGCCGCCATCCTCACCGCCGCGAGTTCAGCCGGGTACAAAGTCGCCGCGCCGCCGTCCATCAAGGCTGATTCCGCCGTCGCCATCTCTCCTCCGGCCAAGCTCGCTGTCGCCGGCTGCCCATCTCATCCTCGCTGTCCTTCTTCTGGGTTTGACAGACATCAGAGACATATATGATATATATGTATAATATATTTTAGATATATATATTATATATCAAAGGCAAATAGCCCCTATTTGGCTACAAGTGTAGCACTGTCCTAGTTCAGGACCTGGACCAGAATCTAAACCAGTTCTACAAATTGGTTCTGTTGTAAACCAGTTCTGAAAAAACAAAAAAAAACAACAAACAAAAAACAAAAAACAAAAAACAAAAAAAAAAAAAATTGCCGATTCAAATTGGGGACTTATTTTGGAACATTCAAAAGATTGGATATTCTTATTGGAGCACACGTGGAAAAAATTACAAACGATAGCTTTGTTTTCCAAGTAAGTACCTTAAATCTCCCGTTAGCGGTTTCATATATTTTTTTTAGACTAGGAAAACTTAGTTTTTTTTTTTAGGTGATTAACTTTTGCATGCAAATTTTAGGATAGAATAACTTAGACGTAACCTTAAGTTCACAATTTCTTCTATTTTATTTTATTTTATTTTTGTATTTCTTTATCTTTAAAAAAAAAAAAAAAATCACACTCTCACTCCCTTTATTTTTATTTTATTGATTATCTTATTTGTACATCTTTTAATTAGCATTTACATAAGATACTTAAGGGCAAAATCCAAACAAGATACGGTCGGAATTTCATCACCCGTTTTCCGTGGCCCACAAATCATTAAATCCTTGCATTTGTCAAACCCGAGCCCAATTTAATTTAATTTTAAAATCAAGTAGACATTGGCCATAGGGTTTTTCACATAGCTCATAAGATCCTCTTCGACAGAATTAATTTTTGGTCACTCCAGTGAGTACCTTCCAACTTGGCAATGTCTAAGGAAAGTTTTGTCTAAGGGTGTGGGCGTACCATCATTAAGCAGGCCTCGTCCTCCCCACACTTCCTGGAAACTTCCCTGGTTATCTTGTTGGCAGGCCTTAATTGGTAAGCCTCTAATTATTTTAGAAGAGAGTAGGAGTTTTTTTTCATAGGAGCTTTAATTACTTTAGAAAAAATTCACCATCCTTGAATTTAAGCTCAAGATTAAAAAGCCAAAAATATTTGTGTGGTTTGTGTGTGCACTCCAGTGTTTAGCCCATTTTTAGGATCTAATTCTCAAGGGCTTTCCTTAAATTAAAAAAAAAAAAATTGTGTGCTCTTTGGTGTCCAGTTTTGTATGCCCAACTGATTAAGAGTTAACAAACGATTAATCCGTTGTTCCAGTGATCCTTCAATCTTTGCTTTGGAGAAAGCATTCTTACTTTCTTCCAAATCCAATTATTCTCTAATGGATCCACTTGTTCAACCAGTTCCACCACTTGTTCCACCAGCACAATCGGTTGTCCCACCTGCTCCTAGAACTTTGAATGACTATTTTGCCCCTATCACAGCCAATCCACCCAATTGTATTGTTCTTCCTCCAGTCGGACCTCAATTTGAGATTAGAGCCCATATCATCAATATGTTGCCTAAATTTCATGGATTTGAAAATGAACAACCTTATGTCCATTTAGGGAAGTTCTTAACCATTTGCAGTACTTTCAAAAATCAGCATTTAGATGATGAAGGTGTCAAATTGCATCTGTTTCCCCTGTCCTTAGATGATAAAGCTTCCTCATGGTTCAACTCTCTTCCTCCAAACTCCATTAGATCATGGGATGAACTTGTTAAAAAATTCATGAACAAATTTTATCCAATGCAAAAAACAGAGTTAATGAGAGACGCCATAAGCACTTTCAAAGGGAAAAATGAAGAACAATTCCATCAAACTTGGGAGCGTTTTCATGATTTGCTTCTCAAATGCCCACATCATGGCTTTGAGAAACCACAATAGGTTCATTCTTTCTATAAAGGACTTTTTCCTACTAATCGAACCATGATTGAGTCAATGCACCAAGGAAAGTTCAAATCCCAAACTCCTGAAGAAGCTTATGCTTTCTTAGAAGAACTTGTTGAGAATGCCCAAAGTTGGAACTGGAACCCTTGTGATGACGAATTCTCTAGGAATGATCCCTCTAAAAGAACTTCCAATTTTTTTGAGATCAAACCCGAACCTGAATTCAAGTCAGTGATGCAAAGTCTAGCAGATGGAGTCAAAGATTTGAATAAAAAATTTGATGCCTTTGCTCTTATGTCAACAACTGCAAAATGCAATGTATGTTCAAGTTCATCTCATCCCAATGAGGCTTGTCCGATCTTGTAAAGTTTTTGACTTTATCTATATATATAATTAGTAAACAATAACTTTTTCCACTGTGGGGCCCACCTGTGATATAAGGGTCATTACAGACCCATTTAGTTTCCAATTTGCTTTCTCTCTCGGACAGCTTAAGTCTCTCTCTCTCGCTGCTTCTGTCTTTTCCTTTTCTTTTTTTCTTTTTCAACTTCAATCCTTGATTTCTCTCTCAATTCTTGGCGGATTTAGGTGCCGTTTGAGGCAAAACGACGAGCACGACGAGCTCTACGTGCTAGTACCAGAAATTCCAGCTTTTGGTCCTCTTTAGGAGCTCGAATTTAAGAACCCATTTCTAGGGATTTTGCTCATTTTGAGGTAGGGACACCTTAATCCACTACCTTCTTATTCCATTGTGAGTTATACTCCTTTGTTGTGCCAAGCATGCTTAATTAGAAGTTAATTGTATCAATGATTATTTTAAATGTTGTCTAGAGAAATTCATGTGTATGAATGTGAGTTGTTTTATGTGTAAAGTATGCTTAAATGTATTTTGTTGTATCTTAATGTGTTAATAATTACTTGGGAGATGTTGAACATGTTAAATGTTTAATTTTATGGTGTAGAATTTTAAATGCCATGACATTGAATGTATAGAACATATATACATCCATGCACATGTCATTGGGGATGCATAAAATGGGAGAATTTGTCTTGAAATGAAAATGGGAGAAATTTTAGGAGAAGAGTTTTGTCAAATAATTTTGATAAACCCGGTCGCTACGGGGTTACCAACGGGCCGGAGGTTAATATAGCCTAGAAGGGACTAGGGAGTCGCCCTAGCATGGTTGAGCTATTCGGGCCCCTCGATGACGCTGCGGGGTTACCAAAGGTCTAGGGACGATAGCCAATCCTCCTCTCGTGTGGCGGCGGGGTTACCAAAAGGCGGGCTGTATTAACATTTGAAAGTGATGGTTTTGTGAATGAAAATGGGGAGTAACATTAGCATGCATTGCATTTCATTACACTGCATGGTTTATAATTGGAATTGACGTGCATACTGTTTTAATTCCCTATATTGCATAATCCCTATTTCCCATTGGCTTATGCTTTGTTTGGATTCACAAGGACATAAGAATTGTGTCTTAAGTGTCACCTACTGAGCTTTATGCTCACCCTACTATTTATATTATTTTTTTCAGGTCTTGGAAATGAACCGGTGGACGACAATCCACCTCAAGCTTGAAAGTTGTTGGAAGGTTGTTTGTTATTTTGTATTTTGACCGTTTTATGTATATTCATAGTTGTGGGGATGTAACTAAGTTAGTATTCATGGCCTTGTAACTTAAGAACGAACTTATCTTTTGTTTGATGTAAATGAAACTAATGGAATTATGGTATATGTTTCCATGCAATTGTATCATGTAACGTTGTAAAACAGGGACTTTAAATATTAATTTTGTATTTTGGGACTGTAATTATGATAATTTAGATTAATTGGTGTGTGGATGTTCCACCATGAGAAGAACTATGTTGAGGTATAATGAACGGATGAATGGGATGCTAGATGATTTAATGTGTTTTGTGTATTGGGACAGGTTGTTGAAGGCCCATTTTTAGGGGAGGTTATGCCGAATTTTTTTAAAATTTTGGCATCAGCTAGGGTCGTTACAGATCTACTGTACATCTGAACCTTCAGATGCACAAGTTTGTACCTTTAATACCTATAGGAAACCGACGGCTAATTCCTTTAGTCAGACATATCATCCCGATTCAAGAAACCATCCAAATTTTTCGTGGCGATAAAATTTGCCTCCACAAAACTTAGGTGGTCCTCCAGGTTTCCAAGGTAATCCCAGTAGGCCCGCACAACCTCAAGGTCCTCTTGTCCCTCCAGGATATTTTCCTAGGAACAATCAGTTCAATCAAAATAGAGAACTTGCAATTGATCCAATGAGCAATTATGTTGCTCCTGCCCCACAGCACTACCATGCTACCAATTATGAGGACACTCTGAAAATGCTTGCCCTTAATCTTGATCAATCTAACAAGCAATCAGATCAAAGAATTCAAAAGTTAGAGAGTCACTTTGACCTCTTAACTCAGAGTCAACTCCAATTTCAGCAATCTATCCACAGCCAGTTGACTCAACTCACTTCTGCACTGTTTAAAAGACAAAAGGGTACCCTGCCTAGCCAACCTGAAATTAATCTAAGAGACAAAGAAGTGAATCAAATTAGAACTTCTCCTCCCAATGACCAATCAAATAATCAAGTGAACTCCATCTTAACTCTTTAGTCAGGGAAAAAAGTCAATAATCAAGTTAAGCTACCCACCCAAGCTACAAGTGCATCATCCAAGTCTAGTGCATCAGACCCAACCAACACCAAAGAGGACCAAGGTTCCGAATCTGATCCAATCCATCTTCAATCTTATGTTCCCCCCGCCCCATTTCCTTCTCGACTAGTTAACAATAAGAAGAAGTCACAATACAATGAAATCTTATTTTTCAAAATCTTCAAATCAATATTCCATTTCTCACTGCTATTAAACAAGTTCCTTCTTATGCAAAGTTCATCAAAGATTTAGTCAAAAGGAAAACCAACATCCCAAAAGAAGCTTTCATAGCCCAAAATTGTTCTTCTTTCCTACAAAATCAAGCTGTAGTTAAACATAAAGACCCTGGGAGTCCAACTGTCATTTGTAGGATTGGAGAAAAGTTTGTTGACCATGCTTTGCTGGATCTCGGTGCTAGTGTGAATTTGTTACCATATTCAGTTTATTTGGAGCTAGGCTTGAATAATTTGAAGAAAACTGATGTTAGGATCCAATTAGCTGATCGTTCTGTCAAAATTCCAAGGGGTATAATTGAAGATGTGATAGTGAAAATAGCTGATTTCTATTACCTGGTTGATTTCATTGTTCTAGATACCCAACCTACCCAAGGTACGCAAATTCCTATAATCTTAGGTCGACCATTCTTAGGTACCACTAATGCTGTGATCAATTGTCGAAATGGTAATATGACTTTAACCTTTGGGAACATGAAATTGGAAGTCAATGTGTTTAAATTGATGAAGCAACCCCCTGACTCAAATTCCATTAAAGAAATTTGTCTCATTGAGTCATTAGCCGCTCACACCTTTGAGCACTCTTACTCTGAAGATCCATTGTAACAGTGTTTAACACATTTTTGTGATGAGTTTGATGCGGATAGTTATATTGGTGTGGTCAATGCTTTACTCGATTCCACTCCAATCTTTGAACCACCAAAGATTAGGTTTGAACCATTATCTGTTCCAGCTACCACTGCTCTCGAAAATAAGAAGAAGCCACCCAAGGTTAAACTAAAGCCTCTACTTGAGACTTTAAAGTACTCTTACCTAGGTGAGTCTGACACTTTTCCCGTGGTAATTGCTTCCGACTTGACTACCAATCAAGAAACACAACTTCTTAAAGTTCTTAGGGAAAATCATGCAGCCATAGGGTGGTCCATTGATGATATTCGCGGCATTAGTCCTTTGGTGGTTCAACATCGTATTCATTTAGATAACGATGCAAAAACCTATAGGCAGCCCCAAATGAGACTTAACCCTAATTTAAAGGAAGTTGTTCGTGCTGAAATTATCAAACTTCTTGATGCCAGTGTCATCTATCCAATTTCTGATAGTCAGTGGGTAAGCCCTATTCATGTTGTCCCAAAAAAATCAGGCATCACCGTCGTATCCAATAGCCATAATGAATTGGTTCCTACTCGTGTCCAAACTGGATGGCGAGTTTGCATTGATTATCGAAAGCTCAATACTGTCACTCGAAAGGATCATTTCCCTCTGCCTTTCATCGATCAAATGTTAGAAAGATTAGCTAGTCAATCCTTCTATTGCTTCTTAGATGGTTACTCTGGGTATAATCAAATCCCTATCCACGTTGATGACCAAGATAAAACCACTTTCACCTGTCCATTTGGCACATTTGCTTATCGCCGCATGCCTTTTGATTTATGCAATGCACCTACTACATTTCAGCGGTGTATGATGAGTATTTTCAGTGACATGGTTGAAAAGTTTCTTGAAATCTTCATGGATGACTTCTCTGTCTTTGGTTCATCATTTGAGCAATGTCTTCACCATCTTACTCTTGTTCTTCAGCGTTATCGTGACACTAACTTGGTTCTTAACTGGGAAAAGTGTCATTTCATGGTTAAAAAAGGAATTATCCTCGGTCATAATATCTCCGCTGCAGGAATTGAGGTAGATCAATCCAAAGTTGACCTTATCTCGAGTTTACCCATTCCCAAAACTGTTCGGGATATTAGAGTTTTCTTAGGTCGTGCTGGTTTTTACCGTCGTTTCATTAAAGATTTCGGTAAGATAGCAAGACCTCTTACCCATCTGTTAGGGAAGGACATACCATTTGAGTTTACCGATACTTGTCACTCTGCTTTTGAACAATTAAAGTCAGCTCTCACCACTGCACCCATCATCCGTTCACCAGATTGGAACTTACCTTTTGAAAATCATGTGTGATGTGTTGGATTATGCAGTAGGAGCTGTCTTAGGTCAAAAGGTTGTGAAAGCACGACATGTCATCTATTATGCTAGCAAAACCCTGAATGATGCCCAAATCAACTACTCCACCACGGAGAAAGAGTTGTTAGCAGTCGTGTTTTCCTTTGACAAATTTCGTTCCTATTTGATCGGTTCCAAGGTCATCATCTATTCCGATCATGCTGCATTAAGACATCTTCTTTCCAAAGTAGATACCAAACCTTGGTTGATCCGTTGGATCCTATTTCTTCAAGAGTTTGACCTTGAGATTCGTGATAAGAAAGGCTCCGATAATGTGGTGGCCGATAATTTGTCCTGTCTTGTTGTTGAGTCCATTACTGACTCCATTCCAATCTCAGATACTTTTCCGGATGAACAATTATTTACAATAACTCATGCCCCATGGTATGCTGATATTGTCAATTACATTGTGACGGATCAAATTCCTTCAACTTGGTCCAAACAGGAGAGAGATAAATTCCTAGCTAAGGTTAAGGAATATTTTTGGGATGACCCCTGCTTGTTCAAATATTATCTAGATCAAATCATCCGTAGGTGTGTCCCTGAGGTAGACCAAGAATCTGTCATTTCCTTCTGCCATGATCAGGCATGTGGGGTCACTTTAGCTCTAAAAGAACCGCTGCAAAAATCTTGCAGTCAGAATTTTATTGGCCCACCCTTTTCAAGGATACCCACACCTATTGTTTGGCTTGTCATAGATGCCAATTGTTAGGTAAGATTACTAAGCGTAATGAATGGCCCCAACAACCCATTTTAGTTGTTAAAATTTTTGATGTTTGGGGTATTGATTTCATGGGACCCTTTCCTTCCTCATATAGATGTCTTTACATCCTTCTGGCTGTTGATTATGTGTCCAAATGGGTAGAAGCCTTAGCCACCAACACAGCCGACCATCGAGTTGTGGTGCGTTTCTTCAAAGACTTAATTTTACCTAGGTTTGGTACACCTCGAGCCATTATAAGTGATAATGGTACACATTTTTGCAATAAAGTCTTTGGAAGTTTATTGTTCAAATATGGTATCACTCACAAAGTGGCCCTGTCATATCACCCATAAACCAATGGTCAGGCTGAGGTATCCAATACGGAAATTAAGCAAATACTGGAAAAAACAGTTAATTATACACGGAAAGACTGGACCCTCTGGCTTCAGGATGCTTTGTGGGCATACCGGACTATTTACAAGACCCCTATAGGAATGTCCCCATACCGTTTGGTTTATGGCAAAGCCTGTCATTTGCCTGTAGAGCTAGAACACCCTGCTTATTGGGCCATTAAGGCTATGAATTTCGACTCTGATAAAGCCGGTGAACATAGGAAACTCCAGCTTGATGAGTTGGAAGAAATTCGAAATGATGCCTATGAGAGTTCCAAAATGTATAAAGCCAAAACAAAGTTGGAACATGACAAGTACATTCTTCGAAAGGATTTCTCCCCCGGACAAAAGGTTCTTTTGTATTACTCCCGTCTTCAATTGTTTCCTGGGAAGTTACGGTCACATTGGTCCGGCCCATACTTTGTCCAACATGTGGCAAGTCATGGTGCAATTGAGGTACAAAACCCCACGACTGGGGAATTGTTTAAAGTTAATGCTCATTGCTTAAAGCCTTTCCTTAAGCTCGAGTCTCATGAAATTGAGGAAATTCTCCTCATTAATCCTGTCTATTAGGATTGATATCTCCGGGGGTACTACCCCCCTTGCATCTGGCTGAAGACGTTAAACTTAGCGCTCCTGGGAGGCAACCCAGTTCCTTGTTTCTATTTCTTTAGCTATACTTATATTTTGTTTGGGGGTACAATCTGTCATAATTTCAGAACACTTGGTCTCTTTTTTACAATGCATATCTGCAGGGATTGTACTTCAGAAGTACCAAATCAATTGAGGTAATTCGTTCCATTTTTTTCTTTTTCTCCAGCGGTACATTGTCTATTTCATTCACCACTTTTCAATGTTTTGTTTTTCAATCACTAAGGACAGTGTTTTATTTTGTTTGGGGGTAGGACAAATTTATCAAAACATGTACCTCTTTTGAAAATAAATAAAAATAAAAAATAAAAAAACAAAAAAAAAAATCCTGTTTTTCTACTTTGTGAAAGTTAAGAGATGTCATTATTCTAGATTGAGATTGAGCTTGTTACTAAGGTGATATAATGATAGACATTGCACCATGAGAATTTAGAAGTAGAAATATTTTTGCACAAAGTCGTAGCTTGAAAGAAAGAAGTGAATAATCTCCCAAGAATCTAGAAATCTATTACTGGAGACTTAAAACCATGTGAACTTTTGTGCTTTTCATCTTTTTAGAGAGCTTTACGCTAACTCCGAGTCACAAGATGGCTCAAATTTCTTGGATAGTGCGATAAAAATTTGTTGTTAGTCTCCTAATCCTTTATCTTGGTAGATCATTGAGAATGAAATCACATCGAGTTAAGAGAAGCATAAGTCTTCTAGTTTATTATGTACTATCATACCTTCATTACCTTTTGTAATCTTGTTATTTTTATGAGAAATATTAGAGATGACTGTATGTAAAAGAAAAAGGGATCAAGAAGTCATTCGTATCCTCTTCAAAAAAAAAAAAAAAGAAGAAGAAGAAGAAGAGTAAATTATCCCTTTTAAGTATTTTGAAAACCCCTCATTCTTAGAAACATTTTTGTACAAATTGAGCTCAATAATGTTTATGGAAAAGGTGTGATACTGCATAGTAAATAAGAAAGCGTTATGGTGGGTGATTCGGTATTCTCTCAAAAGTGATCAACATTCCTGTCATGAGACTCTTCTATTATATGTATCGGTCCTTCAAATAATTAGTATGTGAGCTTGATTTTACTTTGGAAACAGAGTTCCTACTCACATACATTTGAGAGATACAGTTAGCCAAATCCTCGAGAGATGTTCTTTTAGAGAGACATTTACTGTGAGATTTGAAGTCAAAACATAGTTTTCTAAAGACTTGGGAATTTCATCACTTGGATTTGAAAATGGATTTTTGCCGACTTGGCACACACACACTTTCTACTTCTAGGTTGTTTATGGGTGAACTTTCTTGAAATATTTATTTTTATAACACCTTAGTAGCTCATTGTATATAAAGAACTTGATATTTTCATCTCTGAAACTTTTTATTTTGTAGATATACAGGAAAATTCTTTGGAAGTTTGTAGGTACCTTCACTGAAAACCCTCACGAGACTATAACTCGTCTACTAGGGGTAACCTAGTGATTTAAGGCCTTATTGCATATGGTAAATGCAATCGAAAGTAGCCTGCGAAAGTGACACATCTTTTTGTTAATAAAAGTAATATTTTTTGTGAACTTATCTATTGTTGTCTTTCTTTGCTAGAGGATTAGCAAAAGCTTGTTTGGCGGTAGTTTGATAAGTACACAAAACCTATTATTTTATGCACCAAAATAAGGTTTTAATTAGACATTTATATTATTTAAATATTCTTATATGTTTGTTTTGTGTTTTGTAGGTATTAATGCATGAATGGGAAGAAAATAAACAAAAAAATGAAAAATAAGTGGAAAAGAGAGAAAGAAGAAAAGAAAAGAAAAAAGAAGAAGAAAAAACCAAGTCAACAAAAGTGTGTGCATAGTCAGCAAGAGAAAGTTAGAAAATGAAAGAAAAAGTAAAACAAGGAAATGGGAGTGGTTGAAGTCAACAGAGAAACTGTGAAGTGGTCAGTAGCAAAAAGATCGCGTGAAACAATGTAGAAGAAATTTGGGCAAGCCATCATCACAAGCCTACAAGTGGGTTGCTGCAATTGTCTATAAATTGCGCACTTCGGGTGGAGAGTTAGATATAGATTTTGGTGAAGATAGAGAATAGGTAGAGTAGAAAGTTAGAGATAGAATTTCTTTATGTAATTTTCTTTAAAGTTTGTTTAATTTAATGCAAGTTATGTCCACAAGTTTTATTCTCATTTAATTTCCAATTCGAGTGTTTAATGTTTTATAGTTGTAATTTCATTTCCATAGTTCGTGACCAATCTCAAAATCAATATTTTTAAATCTCTTGTTTTGAAATAGAAACTCACCTTGAATGCGTGGTTCGACCCTACTTGCCATTAGACATTTTTAGTTAAATGGTTGTAGGTATTTTATATGTTAATATAGAGTGTATTTGACAACGACAAGTTCATAAATACACCCCTATCAATAGCCAACAAGATGATCTTTTTAGACAAAATTTTTGAATTTATATATAATAATATTATGTGATACCATTCATTATAATGTAGATAAATTTAATATAATATATTATTATATTTTGTTAACTTTATCTACATTATAATGAATGAAGTCACTAAGTTGGAGCTTAGCCTTTGATGCTTGTTTTTATTTGTATTTTTTGGTTTTTTTAAAAATTATATTATTTATAAATTAACTTATAATATATTTTTAAATTGTATTGTAATCCCATTTTTATAAGAAAAACAATTACAAAATCACAAAAATATTCCAAACTTGTCTATATCATGTCTAACCAAAAAAGAAAAATAAAAAAATTCCTAGACAATTCACGCCATATTGAACACGTTTCTAGGCCTTTTCCTACATGTGTTTGACACTCCACGGCATCCCAAGAAGAGGGTCTCCATGCCCTGGCCATGAATTATCCTGAAGTTAGAAAACTCCTCTAAAATTTCAAATTTTCAATTAACCCCGTTATATTTTCTCCCTTTTGGCAAATTTACCCCTTTTGTTAGGATGCCGCTTAGAAATGGTCATTAGTTCTTTAATAATGACAAATTACCCAATATTACTTAGGTAAGACAAAGTGGGTGGGTAAAGTATTTAAAAAAAAAAAAAAAAAAATCGACCATTTACAAAAAAAATAAATAATAAACACCCTAAATCAATTATTGGCAACTTGAGGTCGCAGCTTCAAGTTGCCAATTTAGCTTCCCCCCTTTTTTTCTTTTTTTGGTGGAGGATTTTGTGTCCTCATTTTTCGCCGAGTTGAAATTTGTTGTAAAAAATTAGATAATTTACACAAACCTCCCTTATGGTTTGTCATAATGACAGGAACCTTCCCTCGGGTTTGGGAATTTACTTGGACCTCCTCTAGGAATGAAAATATCCTACACGGACCTCCTTTATGTATGACGAACCGTTAAATACACTAACGGACCTGTCATAATTACTAAAATACCCTCTCTTTGGCATCTGAAATTACTAAACTACCCATCTGAAACTTTGGGCTCTCTGCAAGGCCGACGTTTACTTCGGTTGGGGAGGCCTGAAGATCTGCGAATGGTCTGGAAAAGATCTGCGAATTTGCAGAGGTTGCATATTCTTTCTCGCTACAAGATTTTCAACAGATTTAGAAAATTTACAGAGGTTGCAAATTCTTTCTCTCTCTATAATTAGTCTCTCCTCTACCTTTCCCTTCTCATCTTTCTCTCTCGACCTGTGTTTGGGTTTTTGATGCCGATTGAGGACTAAATGTGCATATATACAGAGAGAAATTTACCAAAATAAAACTAAATATATAGAGAGAAATTTACCAAAATAATAAATATATATATTAAGAAAGAAAGAGGACTAAATGAAGATCATACATAAGGCTTGTGCATATAGTAGTGTGTGTGCATATATACAGAGAAGGAAAGAGTAATAACCTGGAATTATGTCAATATCGGGTCTTTGGGATTTTGCGATTTTCAGGGATTTTCTAGATCAGAAATTGATTTTGGAGGATTTAGTAGTTTTGTTGGGTAACAAAATATTCAATCGAGGCGGGGTGATGATTTTATAGTCTAATATCCGGTGGGGAATTTACAGGACCGTCGAATTGGATTTGGGTCCTGACCCTTATGTAATGCCTACAATGGTTGTGTGTGTGTGTATATATATATATATACACACACATATATATCAATTGGTAGGGACAAGCGTATTTTAGAGATTTTAGTAAAATTTGTAGCTGACGTCATCAATTTCGGTCGTTAACACAAACAAAAAGGAGGTCCGTGTAAGATATTTTCATTTTTAGGCAAGGTCCGAGTAAATTCCCAAACTAGAGGGGAGGTCCCTGTAATTATGGCAAACCATATGGGAGGTTTGTGTAAATTACACTAAAAAATTAAATGTTTTATAACAGACAAAAGTGCAAACAACCCCCCTGAGCTATCATAAATCAGCATTTTACCCCCCTGAATTACAAAAATGAACAAATTAATACCACAACTATCCAAATCCGTACAAGTTAACCCCTGAAGCTCAATTCCGGCCATTTTCGGCCCATAAGTACAGTCATTTTCTTTAAATTCCATAATTGCCTTTAAATACTCATTAATAATATTATTTATTTATTCATTTTCATTTTTACAATGAAGTCGGTCAGAAGTGCAGCACGGTGACCTATTCTTTTTATTTACCCCAATTACTCAACACCCAAACTTCTACTTTTTCAATCTCTGAATCAATTGAGTTGATTTCTAATCCATATTCTTCAAGCTTTATGTATAAAACTAAAATGACAGTTGATGCAACTGAGCCGAAGATTTATTGATGATCTTTCTCTCTAATTCCGTGCATCCAAAAGTGTTGTCCATCAAGCTCGAAAGATTTCTCATCGTCTTAAGCCTCTGATGACCAGTGTTGGTTCAATTAAGGAATGCAAGAAAGAAAAAACAAATGAAAATCCAATTACTCCGTATAGTAGAACAAATCAAAAGGTACGATTGCAAGGCTAATAACAAATAGTAATAAAAAAGCACAGGAAAAGGAAAGAAAAAAACAAAGAAGAATGGATGGTTACAGAGGGGAGAGAGAGATTTTAGAGTGAGAGAGATGTTGTGGGTTGTTCATCATCTTCTTCCTAAAGGAAAGCGAACTCGTGTACTGGGGGGGGTATGATTTGGCTTCTTCTGATGTTGGGTACCCCCAAAATCTCCCACTCACACACAAACATCATTTCTTCTCTGATATGCGCAATTTCCAGCCACCATTGTCGCCGAAGACTATCCAGAGGGGCTCTATCTAGATCACGGCGTGCCGGAGGGTCCGTAGGTGAATCGGTTGTCGACCCAAATCGGTAAAGCGAGCAGGCCAATTCTTGCCCGCCGGTGCCGCGCTGCGAGTTCATCATAGCCGAACTCACAATCGAAAAGCTCACAGTCGAGTTCTCCTTGCCCGCCGGTGTAACGCTGCAAGGTCACAACCGACTTGTCCACAGCCCATCGCCGGCCCATGCCCGCAATCGCCATCGTCATCGTTGCACCAGCAGGTCGAACCAGTCCTTTCCACAGCCGGCCCATGCCGCCATCGCCATCGCCATCGCCATCGCCATCGCTGCACTAGCCGGCCGAATCAGGAATCCTTGCCTGAAATTGCACATCGCCGATTCAGTCCTTGCGGCCGATTCAGTCTCACCATCGCCATCATTGTTCTTCGCCGGATTCTCAGCAATTAACATACTTCTCGGATGGCCATCATCCACAACCATGGTCACACCATTGGAAACAAATCTAACAATCAACAAGCTTTGTTTTGCAGCCTCTGATGCGATGGAGACCATCCTCCGAAGCCGATCAAATTTGTAGATGAATAGAGAGGGTTACAACACTTAGGTAACGTTTAGGTCACATGAAGGGCATTGAGGTATTTCACGCTGATTATTTTTTTTCTTTGTTTATCCTCGTAGTTCAAAAAGTAAAATGTCATTCGTGATAGTTAGGATTGTTTGCACTTTTGCCTGTGTAGTATGATCACGGCGATTATCAAAAAAGTATCAGCAACTTCTTTCTTCGGCGATTATCGTGATTCATTCAATAGATCACGGCGGAGCAGCACAGCTCAATTCGGATAACGACAACGAAGAAAGAGAGAAGGGCAAGTGGCGAATCTTGTCGAATAACAACAAAATTCCAAGAAGAGATGGTCCAATTTGATGCCTCTATTGGTAGCCCTAGTTGTTGTTGTTGTAAAGATTGGCTTTCTGGGTCGGCTCGACATGGCCAAGAACGTTGCTTTTTTGTTCAACTCCTTGGCCCTGTCCTTCTATCAGTTCACATTGTCCTCGTCGGCGACGATAGTTGATGAGGTTAGGTTGGCTGTGTTGGATCGTGACCGCAGCTCCGAACTGACTCTTTTTCGAGGAGTGGGTGGAGAGAGAAAACTCTGTAGTGTATTCCAGAGATTTTCAGAAGCAACGCATCTCAGTTAAGGGTTTTGAGGAGGTAAGTTCCGGTTTGGTGATGATTCAAACTGTTTCTTTAAAATGTACCTATGCATTTTATGCCCTAATATATACACACATAAAGAAATTTGCCATTTTTTACCTAAACACCTAATTGTAGCTGACCATGCATCTAATTTTAATCCTTTTCTTTCGTAAGGGTCATTTGTAATCTGTAATTTTTTATTTTTTAAAATTATTATTATTATTTTTTTTCTGGGCAAAGTAGAAATTATTATAGGTATGAACAACAATGTACATGGCTATAATAAGCAAAGGCATACTTTGGATTATTACCTTAGAACAAAAGAACTAAATAAAGGTAAAAACCCGACCAGAAATAAGCAAAACCTCCAATTAAAAGAGACAAACAGAGTAACAACTTAAGCACCAAACAGATTCAAGGGTAGGACAAATCCAGCACCTCCCACCAAATAACCTGAGCAATCGATGAAAAAGACCTTGTAACTCCTTCATAAATCCTAGTATCTCTCTCAATCCAAACATGATATAGAGCTATAGAAAATATTCTTCTAGCAACTATATCTTTCAAACCATTAGAGTGAAAAGTAGTACTAAGCCATCGAGATAACTGCACCAAGCAAACACAATTAGGTAGCTGCAAATCCAGGAGACATGAGAACTCAACATCTACTTGTAACATGCGTTGGATTGAACGTATATGGTTATTGTTTCAACTGATGTGGTTAAGTTTTGGTTTATTGACTTGGTTGCTGAATTAATCTACTCAGGGTATGCATCGTCATGTGTTGGATAGATCATGTTATGAAGTACATCGATACAATAAAATAATATTATATATATACTAATCTTTTAGTGATATTATTATAACCTCCACTGATTTGATATATTAACCCAAATCTATCATTTGATACCCATAACTTATGTGACATATATTTATCCATACATATATGTATATCTTCTTCTCTGTTTAAATGTGAATGTGTGACACCTTTTTGATTTGCACTTGCTGGGGAAAAAAAATAGATTTACATTTTATGACCCTTATTCATCATTATGATCTAGCTCAAAGTCGCAGGATTTTGTTTAAGGAAGCAAATAAGATTTTGATAATTGTCATAGTTTATTGTCCATCTAAGATTGTGTTAACTAATATAGTTAATCCATCATTAAATAATGACATGTATCAAAACTGCAATATTCTTACATTTTTTTTTTTTAATTTTAATAATTATCTTTCAATTGCAGTTGATAATCACCCTTAAAAGTACTCATGCACTCTACTTCTGAGGATTAATTGTGTTTTTTTCTAGGACTAATTACATCACTGTCAGACCCCGGATTTCAAAATCTGAATTTTGATTAAAGGAAAAGAAATTAAAATATAAAATTAACAAACCACATCCTTTAATTAGAACCACCATTCTTTTTTTTTAATTGAAGTCGTTATATTTTATTAACTAGCAGTGTTTCCTGAGCTCAACTGTACAGCTTGGTTTCACAACTCCTTTACACACATTCTAACAACCTGCCACATGGTATCAACCACCCTCCAATCATATTATATAAATATGTAAATAGTTGTAATTTGTACTGTACAATAAAGGATGCACAAGATGGCAAATAAAGTTTGTTTACATAACCCATGACCTGATTTTATACATAAAAGGAAAACTGATACTAAACTGAAGTACTCAATTTAATTTATTAAAATCTCTGAAAATCATAATATTAGACCCAACAAGTAATAAATAAAAATAACTCAAATAACAAATCCAACCCCATCCTTGAATCATAGGATTAAAATAAACAATTCTGGCACAATTAAAATCTTGGGCGACTATGCTAAATTAGAAGTGACATTATCAATTTGTGTCCGGCTAAAAAAATAATCAAATAAATATTGTTCCTCCAAAACAAGTCACGTAGATGTGGTCTTTTCCAAGTCAGCTAATTATTTCCAGTAGCGTTTCCTTCATCTGCAAAATTGTTGGGGGGTGAGCAAAGCTCAGTAGAAGAACGCTAAACTAATCAATTATTAACAAAATCAATTAACAAGTAAGCACACAGGAATGAATGATAAATTGAATGAGCATGGCAAAGTGAATCCTGTCATGTATGTTACAATAACAAGTAGATAATTAATGTAACAGTTTAACCAAATATCACAACCACCCAACAACACAGATCTTAAGCCATTCTGACGCTTTACGGGTCACTACCCCGAAGGACGCCAGATCCCTCCAGTTATCCCATGCTTTCTCGGGTCATGACCCCGAAGGACATGAGAACCCTCCAGTTATTTTTCCTGATCAGGTTTCGGGTTTTTTGCCCAAGGGCGCCGAGCCCTACCTTGCTTTCCAAACTCAATTCACCGACACAATCCCACAATGTCACAAAAATTCATCATCAAAATCTTCTAAACTTTCATCCTTAAATCAATTCCTCCAAATAAAATCATGTTTAAATAAATTTAACCAAAGCAATAATTTTTCCATACTTGTGACAATTTACCAAACACCTTGTCTTCACAACTTCAACAATTTCGTTTAAACATCCAACACAAACCAGTCCAAATATAAAAATAAAATAAAACAAATAGAGCACACAGTATTATGAAATATATATATGTATAAATATTAATAATAATAGTGTATACCTAATTATCAAAAGATTTCATCAATAATGAAAAAGTTTAAAGAACCCCTACCTCAACGCTAAAAACAAAATTACCAAGATTAATTATGTAGATGCGTAGAGAAGGTTGACAGGAACACTTTTCGTTCTTGACCCACTAAGAAACTTCCACCAATTTGTCCTTCAAAGAAAGAAAAACTGAACAAGGCAGCTAGGGTTCTTTTCTTTCCCTCTATTGTGGTCGGTTTTCACGGCTTCAACCTCAGGCCTTCTCTCTTTTTTTTTCTTTTTTTATTATTATTATTACTAGTTATTTAGTATATATATATCTTGCTTACTCTTTGACGGAGGTACTTTGTGTACTCACGTAAGTAAGCCCAGCCAATTAAAAGAATGAATGGCCTATATACTGATATATACTAAAAGTCAATACTAAACCTAAACACTAGTACCCATATCCTTATATCACTTATATAATAAAATATTATTATTCATGTTCCAAAGAGTAATCATATTACTCTGGCTAAAACTGAACACCTCAAATACATAACAAATAGCCTTGGTCCCAAGCCACGTACACCCAACTAATATTATTATTATTATTAGTATTATTTTTAGTTCCACCCAATACCAAGCAACATAATATAAATATCCTTAAACATAAAATAATAATAATAATAATGACAATTAAATAATAATAACATTTTTTTTTTCCTGGGTCTCTACAATCACTTTTCTCTAAATGTTAAGTACAAAATAGGCACAGGGAAGCCTAAGGTCCCAAGGAACTCAGAAAATCAATCATTTCCTCAGGGGAGGATCAATGTCTACTTGAACCCCAACAACATAAAGAACTAATAAGGAAAGATTTAAGAACAACAATCGAAGATTCGTCTCCTTCAAATGACCTATTGTTCCGCTCCCTCCACAGACACCACCATAAGTACAAAGGCGCCATCCTCCAATAATCACGAGCCTATGATCCCACGTAGCACCTTCTCCAAGCGTCCATCAATCCTCTCGCAGATCTAGGCATAACCCATGAAACCCCAAAGATACGCAACAAAAGGTTCCAACAATCAAAAGCCACTGGATAGTGCAAAAGAAGATGATCAATCCACTCTCCATTACACTTGCACATGCAGCACCAGTTAACTATGATTATAAGAGGCATTATTGATATCAGATAACTTTCTCACCCCATACCACCTTCAACCTTAGGTGAACAAACTGTCTTCAAGTTAAGGGAAGGCATTTGTCTTATTAGAATCACTAGAATCCCAAAGGAAATCCCTCATCTTATTCTCCAAAACCTTGATGACAGAAATAGGCAACTTAAAAACAGAAGTCCAATAATAAGCTAAACAAGTAAGGAATTTCTTTGTAAGTTATTGTTCATTCTTCAAATCTGTACTTATCAGCCATAATTGCATATAAGACAAGGACAACAAAGGCCTTATAGTTTCTATGACCAACACAATTGTTTACCCAGAAACAGTGATGGCCCTGCATGCAATTTCTCATGTGAGGTGATACTGCAAATTGAAAGTTATAATCGTGGTGACAACAAGAAATCACGTGTCCATTTATTTTAGCACAAAGAATGAAAAGAACACCTACCATCCTCAAAACACATCTTCTGCAGACATTGCAATGACCTAACATTTGCCACAATGCCTCGGACGTAAACATGCTTCCGGAGTAGAAATTTATGTTATAATTCTAATGTTAATATTTGATAGGTATGTAGCTCTATTTAAGACTTCTCTACTCAACAATTGCTATTCTTCAATATGTATTATCAGCAATCCAGTAAACAGTAAAAAATTAATGCATGTGGGTATGTGAAACAGAGGGAAAAAGGAATTGTTTCTTTTACACGTGAAGTGTGGAGGGGAGGGTCCATGCATTTAGGCTGGGATGATATCATAGTTGAATACTACCATAAAACCTAGGATTTGTTAGTTGGATATATATGTGGGTGTTTACCATGTAACTTGTGGTTGATTAGGAGCTTAAAAGTTCAATATTGGATATGAAATAAATTGAGATTGACTCTCTGGAACTTCAATTATTGAGCATTTGGGTTATTTGAATGTGGGTTCTGTCCTTCATTTTGTAATCATCTCTAACAAGAAGTAACAAAAATTAGAGGTAGTAGTTATTTGACATTATATGACCAATGACCATGTACCCACTGCATAGCAGAATTTTCCCTCCCTCTCTCTCTCTCTCTCTATCTTTATTTATTTATTTTTAAAAGAATTATTCTGTAACTAAAACTGCTTAACCAGATAACATTCTCATGTCTTTACCAGTTTGCACTCTCTATACATATATATAATAAATATGATTTATGCACACAAATATATATAGACTGAGTCGGTCTATAAGCAATTAGTTTTTTACTTTTTTATAACTGAGGGTGTCCCAACTCCCTTCTGAGGCAAGACTAATCCCTTCTGATACTTTTAATCCCTCTTTAACTGTTTCTGACACTCCTATAAATTGAACACAACCTATAGAGGTTCATGTCCTATTTGTCAATTGTGGTTCATTAACTAATGTTGAAGTATCCATGAAGTAGCCTTCTTACCTTGTTAATATATATATATATATAGTTAATTTATCTAAATGTCTTCATAAAATCACCAATGAAAATTTCATTACTTTTAAATCTGGCTGCATATTACATTAGATTAACGTGCTGCACATTTTCAGTGCTTTTGCTGGCCTTTATACCAAGGCTCTGTGCTTTATTTCCCTACTTTGTGGCTTATTTTGTTTTACTTTTCACTTCTTTTAATGTAATCACCAATGAAAATCGTATTTCTTCTAACTTTGGCTGCATATTACATTAGCTTAATATGCTGCACATTTCCAGGCCTTTTACTGGTCTTTATACCAAGGATCTCTGCTTTATTTCCCTACTTTGTGGCTTATTTTGTTGTACTTTCACTTCTTTTAATGTAATCTTTGCATGATATGGAATATATTGTATGTTTTTGCTCATTTGCTGTATTGGTAATGTATGTATTTGACCATTCGATTTGTCTATTATTCTATTCTATATTGTTACAGTGCTATATAATTTTTTATTTTTTTTCCATTCCCTTTGACAATTTTCATGCTTTATGTGCAAGACATGTGAATTTCATTTCCTCCGGACAAATCCTATTTACATGCTGCTATTTTATGCCATACAAACTCTTTTTTGTTATTGAAATCTTATTTTCAAAGTAATTTGATCTATACGATTATTCGAATCAATAAATATTTGTCTTAATTGTGTGTATAATTTCAAAACTCAGCTACTTGAGCATTTGTTGTCATACTTGTATATACAAACATATAGGTAACATACATTGGTTTCAGACACCCTTGATTGATGGTTCATGTCATGTGTCTTAAATTCTCAATAGCTCCTTCATAAGCTGTTTTTTCCCTTCTCCATAAGCAGTTTAGTGGGATTCGTAGGAACCTCGAAGCTATGAATGCTGAGTACAGAAGATATATAGCAAAACGAAATAAAAATGATGGGTTTATTTGTTACCAACCTCTCAAATATGTTTGATATCTCATGCATCATAGGAGGAGTGTGAAGTGCTTTACTGTCATTCATTTTCTATATGTTACACGGCCTGTGATCCCATATATATTCTTAAGATGATGGTCCTTGAACACATATCACTCTCAGCCTTAACCTTATCTTCATTTCATCTTTGTCTTCTTTTCCATGGGAGTTGGTTTCATCTTTGAGTTCTTTTATTTTGGATAAACTCTCCTCATCACATGTATTTAATTTTCTTCCTACAATGATGCTTTCAGTCAAGTCAGATGTATTTATCACAAGAGGTATTTGTTTTGCTGCTGTACTAAAAGTCAAACTGTACATTGAAACAATTACTTTGTATTATTTTTTAATTATCGATCTATATGTTTTTTTGAAGGAGAAAATTTTATTTTATTTTATAATAATTCCTAATTTTATTTTTTCTTTGTTTTTTGTCTACAGCTAGGTTGGTCAATTGGTATTGGTGTTGAAGATATATATTGTTTTCAACATTATCAGTAAGGAGCTAGGTTAGAATTTCTATTATTGTAATTATTGTTATATTTTGTGTAATTGTGTGTTGTGAATACTTTATTCTTTATCAGATGAAGTTTCAGTATCTATAGATTGCTTCATCTCGTATGCCAATGTTTTGAACTTTAGATTGATTAAAATTTGAGATGACAAACTAGTACACTACATGCATGAGATACCATCTTATCTTATCTTCTATTAAAATTTGCATCTCTAACCTTTCAGCTTTATTTCCCTTCTTTTTGTGATTGAAATCCTATTTTCATAATAATTTGATATATCCAATTATTTGAATCAATAAAAATTTGTCTTATTGTGTGCCTAATTCCAAAGTTCAGCTAGTTGATCATTTTTCCTCTGCTTTCATGTTTTATGCACACATGTATAGGTAGGATAATTGGTATCTTACCTATGTATTCATATTGTTATGATTAAATGATTGCTTTAATTCAAATGTACGTGTGCTTGAGTGCACACGTGTCTGTGTGTGCGAATCAATAAAAAATTGTCTTATTGTGTGTCTGTGTGTGCTTTAATCCAAATGTATGTATGTATGTATGTATTCTATATGAAGTGCACAAGACTGCTGCTACTCCTGTCAAGCTAGTATGCAAGATGTCATATGCTCTCAGTAGTGTGAACTAACTGTGTGGTAAATGATCTTCAAGTGCTCAGTAGTGTGAACTGACCTGTGCTAAATGACTACAAGCAATGTGACCTAAATGATCCATGTTCTAATTGTCATGGATGCAACACATATGACAATTATGCATTGTTGAGCTACAGATGCAAATATTCATAATCAGCAATTAATAACATAAACACATTACATTAATCACAAACCAAATAAAAAACACATTACTAACAAAACATTACATTAAGCACATACCAAATACAAAACACATATTAAGTCACAGAACAATAACTGCATATTTTCTTCATAACACATCCATGATGCAAGTATATAACACATCAATCCATTTTGCAAGCTGCATATTTTCTCCCCCTTTGGCATCATCAAAATAAGCAATGGAGTCTAAAGGTAAGGAGCAAAATAGGGCATGCATATTAGCACAGAACATAAACATAGCTGAGATAGAAAACATAGGAAAATCACAGACCATACATAATGCTAAGATAGTTAAATAGAATTATTAACCCATAGGGTAGCTAGCAAAGCTTAATTAACGGCAAAATGTTTAACCCAAACAGGCTAAGCACAAACATAATTAGTTAAATATCCATGCAAATTCTAAAAATACTAATTATTAACTTGAGTTAAGACTAATCATAAGTAGGTAAGGTAAACATCCAGAACAAGTTTTAAAGACAAGTAATTGACAAGAGTACCTAAATCAGTAATTGCAACCTAGAAATAATTCATGACGCATAATCCAGAAATAAGATCCTAGGGGTTTAGTGCTTCGTATTATATTTCAAAATGATTATTTATCATAGAAACAAGACCACTAAAGAAAGCTAATCTAAGAGAACCACAACTAGAACCAACTAGAAGATCGACATAAGGAACAACTAATGAATGAACCTCATAAAAAACTATCAAAATTGAGTATTCAATACTAACTATAGTATTAGAACAGTTAACAAATAATATATACCAGCAATATATAATTATTAACAATAAAATAGATAATACAATATATTACACTAAGGATAAGCTCAACAAGCTAAGAAATATGATTACTTGAGTGAGACTTAGTGCATAAGCAAAACATCAGTGATGTAGTCAACATAACAATATAATATCGAACAACATCAATTATCAATTATAGCAAGTCCAATGCTAGTACAGAATCAAACAGGTAGCTATCCTGTAACTTAACATTCATCCATCACAAGGTTCATAGCTATAGAAAGACAACCATTCACGGTCATTCAGTAATGAAGGATATCCTATCAAATATAGTAAGTCTAATACTTAACTATTGTAGATAACTACTTAAACATTCATAATTTAGTTATTCAACGTTTAAGCTTTAAACAAAGCAGGCAACTACTTACACATCTGTTATCATTTAATAATCACAATCATAATAATAAGAAAAGGTATCACCATTTTTATAAATTTTACAACTGTAGCAGGATATTAATTAATTACAAACTTAAAGTAATTGTCTCTTAATGTTCTATCATCATCAGGTTGTAATATATCACAATCGTAAATTAACATCATAATGAGGCTACCACAGTCAATAATTTCTAAGAATGGCTAGTCATAGATAAGAGAACTACATATAATTTCAATTACATTAGTTTTGACATCCAATAAGTCCTGGAATGAAAGGTATACCAGTTGAAGGTAACCAATCACTTGCATTGATGAAGTTTTTAGCAGTAAATTGGAGGATTTGACTAGAGTTGGTTACAATTTGAAAACCTGGTCATTTTGCCCTAGTTGCAGCTCCCGGACCCCTGTTGTTATATTCAATGTAGGACAAATGATCCAATCTGGAGCTATTATACCACGTTAAACAGCTGACATAGTTTATGATATCTCTTAGGAAAGACACCATTACCACTACCCTGGAATATTCTCCCAGGGCATCCAAGATATGCTCTGGAAGAAGAATTCAATGGTCCAAAATCTGGAGCTACCGTAATGGTGCAATTGTGAATCACTATTCCGGTGTGTTCAGTTGCAGCATTCCTTGAATCAGCTGTGACAACAATGGGCTTTCCTTTATTGCCGGGATCTCTTCCATATATGTTGCAGTTCTGGAACATGGTGGTTGCGTCACCAAAGATGAAGTCTATGGTTCCAAAGATGTTGCATTCATAGAAAAAATTCCCGCCAAAATACATATACAAAGTGTCCTGGTATCCTTAGAAGGAACACCTGTAGTATGCATTAGTTGAGCCTCCGCTTCTAATAGCGACGGCTTGTCCGGCATTGACTCCGGCGGAATTCACAAAGTTGATTCCTTTTGCAACAAAATTTACTGCTTGCATACCTGCATGTAAACGATATAAAAGCACAATGTGTATATCGTTTACGTGCAGGTATAAAAGCAATACATTTTGTTGCAAAAGGTATCAGTTTTGTGAATTCCGCCGGAGTCACTGCCGGACAGGCCGTCGCTATTAGAACTGGAGGCTCAACTAATGCCACACTTCAGGTATTCCTCCGAAGGATATCCCAGGACACTTTGTATACGTATTTTGGTGGGAATTTTTTCTATGAATGCAACATCTTTGGAACCATGGACTTCCATCTTTGGTGACGCAACCACCATGTTCCAGAACTGCAACATATATGGAAGAAATCCCGGGTTGTGATTCAGAATTGCACCATTACAGCAGCTCCAGATTTTGGACCATTGAATTCTTCTTTTAGAGCATATCTTTGACGCCCATGGAGAGAATATTCCAGGGTAGTGGTAATGGAGTCTTTCCTAGGAGATATCATAAATTTTGTTGGCTGGTTAACATGGGATAATAGCTCCAGATTGGATCATTTGTCCTACATTGAATATAACAAACAACAGGGGTCCGGGAGCACTACAACTAGTGGCTGGGTAAAATGACCAGGTTTTCAAATTGTAACCAACTCTAGTCAAATCCTCCAATTTACTTACAAAAACTTCATCAATGCAAGTGATTGGTTACGATCAACTGGTATACCTTTCATTCCAGGACTTATTGGAGGTCAAAACTAATGTAATTGAAATTAAATGTAGTTCTCTTATCTATGGCTATTCTTAGAAGTTCTTGTCTGTGGTGGTCTCATTATCATGTTAAGTTACCCTTACCATATCTCACTTGTACAAAAAAATTTCTTAATATTTAACAACTTTTATTGTGTTCATCTTCAAATTTTCTTATCTTTAGCACCCCTACTTTGCAATCCTAGCTCCGCCCATGGGCTTTAATTATTAGGAACCAAAAGTTGTGAGCACGTGAATGGGAGGGAATTGGCATGACTCGAGCTGTCACGGGTGTCATTGGCCACCACTTAATTAGTTTCATTTATTTTGCTGTTTGTTTGTTTTGGGATGGAATTGTAGTGCTGGTTTTTCTCTTTATAGGTCTGGTTATGTGGCCCATATTTTGTTAATTTACGTGAGCTAAATTTCTCCTTTATCTCACTTGTGGATAGGTAAGCAGATATACCGGTCAGTATACAGTGTAAACTTGCACATTGAATAGAGAAATAGAAAGGGAACGAATGAAGATGTGGAGACTGAGGATCTCAAAAAACCAAGGCTTTGATACATAATCAACAATCGCAACTAACTCAGATAACACTTTGGTATGTATTATTTATGTCTTTATCAAGATTGATTTGCAGGATATATTATGAGTTTTATTAATTTACGTGAGCTAAATTTCTCCTTTATCTCACTCATGGAAGATTTTTTTTTCTGTAAAAATCTTTAGTAGATGAGGTCTGTTTAGACCGTTTTTCTTAATATTTGGTTTGCAATATAAGGATCCATTTACATTTTCTTTTCTGGCATACTCTATTGGGTGTTGTTTATGACCTAAAACCTTTGGATACAGTTCACAACCTCATTGTTAAAGGTATTACTACATTCTCCATTTGATTAATCTGCTACAACAAAAATTTTCTAATCATTCATCATTTTTTCAGTATAGATAGAGGGCAAAAACTTATTTTAAAAAAAAAAAAAAAATTGGTATAGATAGAGGGCAAAAGAACGCATTCAAGGTAAAAATAAGAATTGCAACACCAAACAGATTATGTTGTTTGTCATATTAGTAATCTGTGACAACATTTACATTTTCTTGTTTGGTGTTGCAATTCTTATTTTTACTTTGAATGCGTTCTTTTGCCCTCTATCTATACTTTTTTTTTTTTTTAAAGTTTTTGCCCTCTATCTATACTGAAAAAATGATGAATGATTAGAAAATTTTAGTTTTAACAGATTAATCAAATGGAGAATGTAGTAATACCTTTAACAATGAGGTTGTGAACTGTATCCAAAGGTTTTAGGTCATAAACAACACCCAATAGAGTATGCCAGAAAAGAAAATGTAAATGGATCCTTATATTGCAAACCAAAGATTAAGAAAAACAGTCTAAACAGACCTCATCTACTAAAGACTTTTACAGAAAAAAAAAATCTGCTTATCCACAAGTGAGATAAAGGAGAAATTTAGCTTCACGTAAATTAATAAAACTCATAATATATCCTGCAAATCAATCTTGATAAAGACATAAATAATACATACCAAAGTGTTATCTGAGTTAGTTGCGATTGTTGATTATGTATCAAAGCCTTGGTTTTTTGAGATCCTCAGTCTCCACATCTTCATTCGTTCCCTTTCTATTTCTCTATTCATTGTGCAAGTTTACACTGTATACTGACTGGTATATCTGCTTACCTATCCACAAGTGAGATAAAGGAGAAATTTAGCTCACGTAAATTAACAAAATATGGGCCACATAACCAGAACTATAAAGAGAAAAACCAGCACTACAATTCCATCCCAAAACAAACAAACAGCAAAATAAATGAAACTAATTAAGTGGTGGCCAATGACACCCGTGACAGCTCGAGTCATGCCAATTCCCTCCCATTCACGGGCTCACAACTTTTGGTTCCTAATAATTAAAGCCCATGGGCGGAGCTAGGATTGCAAAGTAGGGGAGCTAAAGATAAGAAAATTCGAAGATGAACACAATAAAAGTTTTGAAATATTAAGAAATTTTTTTGTACAAGTGAGATATGGCAAGGGTATACTATGTTCAATATGGTCTTACTTCTATGTCCAAGTAACTACATCATGAAATTGATCATTTTTTTACTGAAGATCCGATTTGAGAGGACCTAGAAACCTAATTCACCAAGTTTAGATCTCAAATTAAAATCAGGTATAAGAATATATTTGTTATCCTCCATCAAAGTATCCATTATAATTCGTTTTCTGAGTAAAAATAAAATAAAAAATTATCCAATTGAATCTTGAACATCCATTCAACTTTTAATTGATAAAGGTGATTAGATTTTGAAATAAGACTGCCCATGTTTTAGGGAATATGGGTTTATGTCCTGATTTGAATGAAAATTTGGATGTTTCTTCACTTTTTAGCAGTTGTAAACTTTTTGAATTGTGGTTTCTAATTAACATAATTTATGCTCTTGCTTAAAGGGGGGAAAAATAAAAGATAAACACGGGAACATTTCGAAGGAGGAGGATAGCAGCAGCATATAGCCCAGATAAACACATGAACTGTTGAGTTGATAGGAAGAGGAAGAGTAATACTACAAATTGATTATATATGCACTGGGTTTATATGAACAGTAGTACTAATTTTGTTTTTTTTAGTTGGACCAGGGCTATAGCCCAGGTTAGCCTATTAATAGTTCCTCCCTTGTTAAAGCCCTTGCTACCCGCCCTATATATAAGAAGCAATTATTCCACAACCATGTGATATAGTGAGCTATGTATATATATGTGACAAATAATACCCTATATATACATGTATATAAGAAGCAATTATCTAACAACCCACTCGCTAGATCGAAAACAGCCCATCAACATACAATCTAGGCGTAACTCCATCATCTAGTCAGAGGGAGTACAGAGATGATTTGCAAACAAAGTGTTATTAGGAAAGCTGTTCATAAGTGCACTAGTACAGAGATGATTTTCAATATGGCAATAGTTTTATCTTGGTGCTGATACTGAGTGACATACTGCCAAAAAATAAAAAATAAAAAAAAAAATCGAATAGGGAAGCATTTAATAGAGAGAATTAAGAGAGAAATGTCTAAAAGTCACTAACACAATGTGTATATTGTTTACATGCAGATATAGAAGCACAAAATTTTGTTGCAAAAAACATCAGCTTTGTGAATACCGCGGGAGCCAATGCCGGACAAGCAGTTGCTTTGAGGAGTATAGCCTCAAATGATGCACACTATAAGTGTTCCTTCGAAGGATACCAGTACACCTTGTACGTGCGTTCCGGCACAAAACTTTTCTACGAATGCAACATGACTTCATCTTCGGCGACACAACCAGCATGTTCCAGAACTGCAACATATACGGGAGAAATCCCGGGAAGGAAGGAAAGTCCATTGTTGTTACAGCTGACAGAAGGGATACCGCAAATAGTGACACTGGGATAGTGATTCAGACTTGCACCATCACAGCGGCACCAAATTTCGGACCATCAAATTCTGATTTCAGAGCATTTCTTGGACGCCCATGGCGAGAGTATTCTAGGGTAGTAGTAATGGAATCTTTCTTAGGAAATATCGTAAATCCTGCTGGCTGGGCATTGTGGGACAATAACTCCAGATTGGATCATTTGAGCTACATTGAATATGACAACAGGGGTCCCGGAGCTGCAACTAGGGGCCGGGTAAAATGGCCGGGTTTTCAAATTGTAACCAGCTCCAGTCGAATGCTACAGTTTACGGCTAAAAACTTCATCAATGCAAATGACTGGTTACCTTCAACTGGTGTACCTTTCATTCCCGGACTCGCTGGAGGTCAAACTAATGTAATATCTATTGTTTTATCACCCAACACACACATCCATTGCAATTGCTTTTTTTTAAGAAAAGAAAAAACTTTGATCTTTTTCTTGAAACTGGTTTTTTTTTTTTTTTTTTTTTTTTTTTTTTCTTTGCTCTCCTTGCATCTGGTTGTTTAAATTTGCTCTGTTTCGCGCCTTCACTCGATTGGAGTTGTAGTGTTTTTGGGTTGTGTTGTGCGTGATTGGACAGTACATTATTTTCCTTAGATACTGATAGTGTCATCATTAGGAAAATTTGATCTTTTTAAACAAAATTTTGGAATTTATATATAATAATATTAGGGTTAATTACACTCACACCCCCTTGAGATTTGCCCTAACAGCTAGATGAAAGTTAACTTTACCTTTTGAACAATGACATTCCTTAAGTTTGGTAAAGTTAACTATAATACCCTTACCAGCTCTAATACAAGGTAAATTGACTTTAATGGCCTTTGACTGGTCAATTGACCTAACAAATTTACCATTTTAACCTTTAGTAATCATCTTTACATATCAACTCATTTCCCAATTGTAAAAGATGCTCAAGTCGAATTTGAAGATGAACTCAAGCTGAAAAAATCAATTGATTACTTACAAGCTCTCACCCAATAAACAAACAACAACCCACCGTCCCAATATTTAGCCATAAAAATGATAAAATGACGTGCATGCATATGTTGTTTACATGCAGATATAGAACCAATACATTTTGCTGCAATATACATCAGCTTTGTGAATTATGCGATGGTAGGCAGGCCGTTGCTGCCCGGAGTGGAGGTTCAAATGATGCATAATTAGTGGCCGCACCAGATTTTGTACGACTTTTTCCAGAGCATATCTTGGACGGCCGTGGAGAGAGTATGCAAAGACGGTTGTAATGGAGTGCGAACTCGGAGACATTGTAAATCCTGCGGAGTGGACACCGTGGGATGACAACTCCTCCAGCTTGGATCATGTTTCATACATTGAATATAACAGTAGGGGTCCGGAGCAGCCAATGTTGGCCAGGTAAAATGGCCCGGTTTTCAAATTGTAATCGACTCGAGCCAAATTCTCCCATTTACTGCTGAAAATTTCAACAATGCAAATGATCGGTTACCTTCTGTTGGTATACCTTTCATTCCCGGGCTAATTGGAGGTTAAATTTATGTAATTGAAATTATATGAATAATAAAAAGTGAGTTTGATTAGAAGACGTTATATCTATTGTTTTATCACTCGAGGCATATATATATAATATGAATAATTGGAGGCATGCATTGTTTCCTGCATCCGTTTGTTTAACTTTCCTCTGTTTCGCTCCTTCACTCAATTTGAGTGTGTTACGTGATTTGGGCTTTAGTTTTGTATTGGGCTTTTCGGCCTCGTCGTTTGCTGGGCTCCTTTCTGAAGCTTCTGGGGCTTAGTTTTGTGATTGGCTTTTCGGGGCTCCCAAGTCCCTCTCACCACCATCCTTTGTATATTTTTAGGATAAAGTGTAAAAAAATCCTTGAAATATGTTTGAATTTGCAAGTAACTCTCTTGAATTATATTTTGTGTATAAAATCTCCTAAATTATGTCATTTTGTTGCAACATACCCCAAAGATTATACTATATTTCATTAAATGACCATAATGCTCCTTCTTATTGAATTACATTTAATATATTTTTAATATATAAATAAATTATGAAAAAAATCATACTAATTTGAAGAGATATTTTTCATTAAATTTGCATAAATTTACCTTTAATTTTTTTAATTAATTATTTAAATCAAAAAATTTAGTAGAAATATTTTTAAAAAATTAACTAATTTTTTAATTTTTAATAAATATATTACATGAAGAGAAGGTATTTTTTTTTTTTTTATGCTAAATTGTTACTAGAAATAAAATTAAGGTAAATAGTATAATTAATATTTACATAAGAGAAAAGATAATAAAAATAATTTAATAAGAAATGAAATCAATAGTTCAGGGGGTAGGTTTTTAGTTCGGGGGTTATTTGCAAAAGGGCAATAGTTTAGGAGAGTTTTTTGCACTTAACGTTTTTATTTATAATATCAATAATACAAAATACATCCCTACCCTACTTACCCAAAAAATAAGAAATAAATAACCAAAAAAAAAAAAAGAAAAAAAAAAAAAGGATGAGAAAACAAATATATTTACAACTTTTGACTATTACTGATACTTCTAATGTGAAATCTTCATTCTCATATTTTCAAGCAGAGATTAGTAGGGGGGAAAAAATGTTGAAGAAGTCTCTGGATACGTTAGAGAGAAAGTGGGCTTACATTTTCCCAAATCTTAACTAATATTACTATCTCTTATCATTAACCATGTATTCAGTTTATTTACTAACCTAACCTTCTATTTAATCCATCCAAAATTGTCAGTTAGACCATTTTGTCAATTGGCCATTATAGGAAAGTGATGAGAATTTTTTTGTTAAAATCCCCTAGAAACAGGTGATTCTCAACACCCACGTCTCCTTTTTCTCTCCCACCAATCTTCCACGATATCATCCTTGAAGGCCAAACAGAGAAAAAAAAAAACCAAAAAACTCCTGTGCAGAACAACAATGGCAGAAGAGAAGCCAAAAAATTGCAAAGCTCTCATCACCACCACCACTAGAGACATCACTGTGCAGCCAAACACTTCACTATCACCCTTCAAGCCTCAACCAAAGATCAAAATCAAAATACCCAAGTTACTAGTCAACACCATTTTGCAGAGAAGAAATCACAAGCCTGGCAATGACACCACCAACAATGGTGATCAAAGGAAGAGCAAGAAGAAATGGACCAAGAAATTAAGTTCAATCATTCACAGTGTGTTTGGCGACAAGAATTCGAAAGGGGCGTGTTCTTGCAGTGGCGGGAATGACAGGGCTCGTTGCAGAGTTCATGGTTACAATGTGGAAGAAGCCGAGACGGGTGATGTGGATAACGGGGATCGGTCATTTGAAGCACTAGACTATTCTGTTATGTCGAAGTCACGTTCTTTGAAGGAGATTTTGGAGATTGAAGACCATGAAATGGGAAAGAGTTTCCAAATCAAGGCTCACAGAGAGTCTTTCTCAATGGATTTGAACTCATTCAAAGAGAAAAACAAGAGAGCCAACACTCGTGGTGATAGTTGTTGCAGTAATGGTAGCAATGGAGGTGTTGGTGCAGTGGGAAAACATGAGAGTTCAAGCATCTTGTATAGGGCTCCAAGCAGGAGAGTGAAGGGTAATAGAGTAATTAGGAGGGGGAGGTCAACTCGAAAGAAAGCAACTAAGCTGGTTGAAGAAGAAGAAGAAGAAGAAGAAGAATCAGATGAAGATGAGGAACTATGCAAGAAGAGGATACTGATGGGAGAGAGGTGCCGGCCATTACATTTATCCGGTACCCTAAGCTATGACAAAAATGGCATTTTGTTACCGGAAGAGCTTCCATGCGAAGAGCTGTGAATCCCCTCAGACGCATTTCAATGAGCTATTTCTAGTTTTATATTTACTTTTCTGGTTTCAGTTTTGTTTTTTACAGTGTGATTTTACTGTGTGCAAGGAAAATGTTGCATGAGTGGTCTGTGCACAAAACACATAATGTACTTTGTGATGATAATGACCATTCAGATGGTTTCTTATCGCAAAGTATCATATAAAGATAATGGTAGATTTACTTAATGATAGATTTTGTAGAGTTGTAGAGGCTTTTAGCATAAAAATTCCATGTTTCAACCTTTTTTATGCCACACTCTTCGAATATCACCTTTCAAGTACGAGTGTTGTATTCAACCTTTCATGTATCGAGTCTTGTATTGAACAGGACATAGAGTGCCTCTACAGCATTTATGTGCTTTGCATACATGTCTGTTGTTCGAAAGTAGATGTCTTCTGTTAACATCGAGCACAAAATCAAGAACCTAACCCTCTTCTTTGGGACAAAAAATGTTGCCAACCTAACCCTCTTCTTTGGGACAAAAAATTTGGCAACAAGACAGAATAGAGTTGTGGCAAATTGGCAAATCAAAGCTCGTTAGTCTTTCCCGTTCACCACCAAGATCAATTTAGAAATATCAATTCTTGAGACAATATATGCAGAGCAGATCTAAATCAAACAGTTCTAATTCAAGGGTAGGAGTGAAAACAAATTATGCATTGTTTCTTATTTGCAAACAAGACTGAATTTAATGTAACACATTTACTAATATTTCTTACAAATTTGGAGTTGCAGCAAACAAGTAAATAACAAAAATGAGGTGTCTGGATCTCGGA
The DNA here is from genome assembly GCF_030987335.1 of Cornus florida. NCBI lineage: Eukaryota > Viridiplantae > Streptophyta > Magnoliopsida > Cornales > Cornaceae > Cornus > Cornus florida. The sequence goes on from NW_026775572.1 coordinate 32,384,832, forward strand.
GGTCTGTGCCAGTGTCATATTTCTTTTCTTTTTTGGTTGTTGACGAGTAACCCCATCCTCTGGCCCATTCCCATGCCTTCTATGGCTAGCACTTTTGCAACCATTCCTCTTGCAGTTCTCCCTGCCATTGCGATCCTTAAGATCCCTACTCATAAGGTGGCTCCTTGAATGGTTGCTCTGCCACTCTACCTGTGGTGCCTATTTCATTTCCCACCTTCCATCTATGTCTCTCTCCCTCGACCATATTCCCATCTTCACTCAGGCGAAAATTGCCCTCTCCATTTCCCTGTCTGTATCCTCTTTTTTTCATAAGCTGTATCCTGATTTCTATTGCTACACCCTCTTCCATATTCCCTCTCATGAACACGAAATAGTCTCAACATCTGCATAAGTAATAAGAATGCCAAAGCTTGCTTAAAAATCCCTCTCCTACAAATCAAATTGTAGTCCACATATTCAGGACTATACGTGATACTTTAGTAAACCAAAAGTAATCTGAACACGATATTATTTCATGGAGCAAATCATTTGGATTTAGAAAAAGAGCACATGATTCATCACAATAAGAACAAGTATAGCCAATTGTATATTGTGAGACAGTTACACCGCAAGAATTGTGTAGTACATCATAATATCACAGTGCATTTTCAGCACATAAAAACCTAGCAGGATCATTAAAATTATAATGCAGGAGAGTGTTTTCAGAGGCTTCTTGTGCATTAATAGGAATGCAGAACTCTGTGAACACACATGCAACACTTGTGGCTGTCATAATCGTTAATATGCTGTGTATATGCGTACATAATTAGATAACATCCCCAAAACATGTGATACCAGTTTCTGAAAAGAGAACTCATAATTCTGTAAGTGTAAGACAACACTTCAAATACAAAGCACAATATGAGCTTTTTATTTTTTTTATTTGGGATTTTGCTTCAAAATATGACATCAGCTATTGAAAACCAAACCACTCAGGCTACACTACTATGCCCCTATTATAAAATATGATTTCATAAAGAAAGAAAGCGGAACTAAAAGAAGATAAAGGAAAGAGAAAGAAATAGGGCTCATCTCTGAACACACCAGGAAAATAACACCACTCCAGCTTTACTATTATCATTATTTTGGGGTGTTGGGGGAAGAAGTCATGACCAAAATTAATCGTAGAATATGAAAAAGTTCATATAAAGAACATGAATATTTTCATAAGATAAACCCAACTTTACACTAGAAACTAGACTAGATTGTGTGATCCATCATACTTCTCGCTGCACACTGTCAGTGCAGAGAAACCTGGCAGGATCAAAACTTTTGGTATAGGAAGCGATTTTAGGCCATTGATGGCTGTAAATGCCATGACAATAGCATAACCTTTTGCAATGTGTGCATGTGTATGTGTATACGTATGTATGTACGTATGTACGTCTGAATATGTAGGCAACAGCTTCCATAATAATCTAACATAAATATCTATTAAAAAAAAATCATAAGCTTCTTTGATGGCAAGAAAATTTATTAAATGTTGACGGGCTAAATTATCTACAAGCTAACATTTTCTAAAAATACCATGCTTTTTTTACTCGAAGAGATGGTGCAAACAAAAAATGAAGAAAGACACGATCTGTCAAGTGAAATGGGTGTTTAACTAATTTAACAAGGAGATAGATCAAATGATTATTGTGTATTCATCACAATAATTTAAGCTTCAGTTTGGTTTGGTTCAGTTTTCTGACATTGGTTTTTCAATCACAGAGATTTGAAAATAAAAAATATATATAGAAAAAGTTGAGAAACCATTTGATAGTTTGTTCTCTAAAACACAGTTTAAAATTAAAGAATTAAATAAATAAAAAATCATAGAACAGTCTTTTCTAATTATCTCAAAACTGTCTTTGATTCTCAAAACTTTTGAAGATTATAATTCTTCATCATAAATGTCCCTTTTTCTTTTGAGATGTCGCAAAATAAGTGTCCCATTCAAAAAGTCATTGTAGAATACAAATTTGGAATCCCCTTGGCAAATATTATACGAGATAGAGGTAGTAACAACATATTGAAATATATATATATATATATATATATCAAATCGGACTAAATACTAAGTGCTATAAGAAAAGGGAAACCAGTAACCATTGAATAACAGTTACACTACAATGGAATTGTTTTATCATCATACTTATCGCCGGACACTGTCAGAACAGTGAACTTGGCAGAACTGTAAAGTATTACTGTAGGAAGTTGTTTTTAATCAAAGGATGTCTTGAGAAGCCACAGAAGTAGAATAAGCCATGATACATGTGTGTGCACGTGTTTGTGTGGATGTAATTGTTTCTTGAAATAACAGGTTCCTTTATAATTTATTATATTTTGATACCCGAGAAAAGCAATCATGCAGTAACTTTCATAAACAAGTTAAGAGTTGCCAAGAAAAACTATACCGAATTTTAAGGGGACATTTGTATGTAAAATGAATACAAAATTGTACCATTTCATTTCCACAGAAACTAAGTGTATGAAACAGGGAGAGAAGTGTAAATTATTGGAGTCATCACCAAAAATGAAAATCTAAAATCATCCACATACTATAGAACCACTTAATTTCAAACGCTATGAGAAGGGGAAGGAATACATCCAAATAACAATGTAATCAAACATTAGACAAAACATTTCCATGACAAAACAACGGGCTCATAAGCAAGTCAAATCACATACTATTAAATTAGGAGTAACAGATCACTTCATACATTAGCTACTCCCATATTATAAGTTCTTCTGCCATTCAACATAAGGCAGAACCAAAATGATACGTAAAGTAGTGAAGCATGTATGTAACAGGATTAGGGCAAAACTAGAGGAGAAGAGAGATATCACTGGCCACATGCCTTGGTTGTCCCAAGGAGATTCCCAACCTCCAAGGCATGTGGCCTGGTGGTATCTCTCTCCTCAAGTTTTACTCTATTCCTATTACATACATGCATGTTTCATTACTTTACATACCATTTAGCAACTCTGACACACTACTTGGCACACCCCATCTTTATCTAAAAAATCAAATGGAATATAATGTAATATATATATATATATATAAAGTCAAGTGCCAAAGCATATTCCTATGAATAATTTATGAATAGTAATATAAATAAACATAAAAATACTACACATTTTCCGTACGGAATAAGCTATTTTCTTTTATACACATGACAAACACTTAATACTTGAAATATATAAGCCACGACGCGGATAGCCTTCCCTTATGAGATTAAGAAAAGACTTGAAAGACAGAGTGGCTAAGATAAATCTAGCTTATGATTATGTTAAGTACTGTTAGGAATATATTAAAACAGCACTAGACCGTCAATAAGCACATCAACCTCACAATCATCATCTAGAACGCCTAAAGCAACTTAACTTCTGCAACTACCGATAACACCTATAAACCCTACTCTGATTGAACACTCTCAGATTCAGAGCTTCATTGTTCATCCTCTAAAGCCCTAGATTAAATCACAATGGCAAGATCGAAGACAGTGTCGAAGAAAACACTAATAAAAACAAAAATCAACATGATTACTGAATGAATTCAATTAAATTAGTAATAATAATAATAATAATAAAGTATGATTAAAGACAAAAGGAAAATTTGAAAAAGAATAATTTAATTTAAAACCAACAAAGTTTTCTCCCCCAGACCCTAAAAATTGGTATTTTTAACAAAGGTTGTTTAATCATCATCTTGTTTTAAGTGACTGAGTATGTACTGATCTAGTCCAATAGAGCCCACTTAGAACCATTATTTTCGATGAGTCAAAAGTGCTTAGCCCTCCATCAATTATACAAGAGAAGATGAAGCGTGAAATAAATAAATAAATAAAACAAAACCTGAGCAAAAATCAAAATCAATTATTTTCTAAGATTCAAGAACATTCACTAATATATATAGAAACAACAATCATGACCAACTTTAAAGATAAACGTTCACTAACTATGAACAATCCATTCTTTATTCTTGCATCTTAAAAATTGTTTTCTTAACCCTTAATATACAAAGTGTAAAGTGTATATGCATGTGTTGTGTGTATATGCAGATATAGATAAAATTTAAGGCAAAAAAGCTAGAAATACAAACCGATCTTGGGCGTAAAACGAAACCCTAATCTGTGGAAGATCTAGCAGCTCTGATAGAAAACCCTAAACCCTATCTCGAGAAAATAAAAATTGATCGAGAGAGCTTTGGACAAAAACCCTAGCAATGGGGAACGTACAACTGGTATGCTACATATATATATATAAGCTTGCATATGGATCGGGCCGGGCATGTTTGATTACCCGTAAAATCTGTACTGGTTTAAAAAAAAAAAAAAAAAATTTACATCAACTTAATTACTCCGTATTTTCTTTAAAAGCACTATTTCATTTGAATATTAAAATTTTATGAATTGTGATAGTAATTTTGTGGACCACATGTATCATTTTTTCTCCTTATGGGCATAATTAGTATATTATTAACACATAATACAATATTGATGAAAAATTTCGAAGAAAGTTGTAGAAATATTTAATTTTATGGTCTAGATAGTATGGAAGTTATAAAGGAAAACAAATATTGTTGATTACTTAAATTTCCCTTATTTTAATCAAATCAATCAAGAGAATCTGATTGGACTTGTGGTGAACCAAAATTTTTGGCCTTGTTAAAAAAATTAATTACAAATTTTAGAAAGAGAGAAAATTATGAATACACCCATTTTATTTTAGTCAGAAAGGAAAATGACATTTTTTTGCTAGTTAAAAAAAAATAAAAAAATAAAAAAACGCAATTGTAATAAAAAAAAATAGTACACGATAAAGTAAAAATTTCCTACTCTCTTTGCAAGTGGGATTTTTTTTTTTTAAAAAAAAAAATATAAAGAAAGTTAAGTTTAGAAAATTTAGGACCTGGTTCTGTTGTGAAAAAAATCATAAAAATAAAAAAATAAAAAACTGTCTCCAATATGAGAATAGAAAAATATCTCAATTTTTTCTCCATGAGGAGAAAACTCACCTTTGGACAATTAAAATTGTTGATAATTTTGGGAGTTCAAATGAACTTAATCAAATATTAAATTAGATAAGATTCATAATACACCATGAAATAATTTTACCTCAAGCCATATTCGATGATTAGAAAATCATTACAGACTCATAGTCCCATTTTACATTACGGACTCCTAGTCCCATTTTACATTACGGACTCCTAGTCCCATTTTAAATTGATCCAATCTCATTCGGAGCGGAGCCAATGTGTGTCTAGGGGTATATAATCCCGCCCAATGTGTGTGTGTGTGTGTATATATATATATATATATATATATAGAAATTGGTATATTATACTCCCTAATTTCCAAATTTTTTTTAAACTTTTTTCTATTTTTCTCTTTTACTTTTTAAATTTCTTTAATTACCATTTTAAAAAGGTCAAATTTCCCTTATTTATTCATTCTCTAAATTATTTCCTTCAAAATTCAAATCTTGGCTCCGCCATATGGGATAATATTTCCATTTTCTTATCAAACGAAATAAATGCCACCACCTTACCACTAGCGGCATCTCGGATGCTTCAACATCCTTTTATAAAGTATGCATGACCATCTCCCAATTAGCAGAAACTATTGGTTTCCTTTCTTTCATGCCATGATTACCGTCATTTCTTTGTCAATAACTTTCTTTCCAACCAAACGCAATCTTAGGATGATTAACTGATGCATTAACCTAGTTACAAAAACAAATTTAGAGAACATGACACTGGGAAAAGGATATTAATGTTAATTGACTATAACAAATAAACATAAAATACTGGATCTCTCTAAATATCATGTCAAACCTTACCTTTGATAAGGGACGGAAAGGAAAATAAAAACCTAAAACCTACAACGATAAATTACATGTGAGAATGGTGACGGTGCAATACAAGAAACATTCATCGTTGAACCTGCTCAGGCACATGGTTGCTTGTGTTAGATGATGAGCCCGCCCTACTTAGCATTCCATTATCGACGGGTGGACTTGCTCCCCATTTACCCTCTGATTCCAAGGGTTCCATCACCTTAACGGTCCCATCCGTCAATCCAACAGCAAATTGGTTCGGCTCCTGTGGATGCGACGCAACAACAAACGGGTATATGGCTTGGCTTCTACAACAATGTACACAAAAGGGTTCAGTTGTGAAGATCAGTAACAATGCTAAAAGGTTTAGACATTCAGAATTCAGATTACCAAAAAAGTAGTGAAAGTGAGAGAAAATGGGGAGGGGGGGAGAAATAAACACGCTTGATAGCGCGCATACACAGAGGCCAGAAAGACTTATAAGCTTTATGTAGTTCTATAATACTAAATTATTTATCCACACCATTAATCATAAACCTATTCTTAACAGCAAGTTTCACATTTTCTAAGAGAGACTATTATTCAATGAACTGAAACAAAAAAAAAAAATTCGGAACTATTCCATAATGATGTCAAAGACTGAGGTCAGACAAATTATATATATTGTATACACATATTGACCTTAGAGAGCAATCAATGGGATAAGGGAGAGGATACTGACTGGCTGGAGTATGCACTATAAGAAAACCATAATACAGAAACAAAAGGCTAATTCCCGAAGTTCAATGGATTAAACCATGTAAAGGAAAAGGCAGCTTAATCAGACAATGATGTGAAAAAAAAAAAAAAAAAAATGGCTACAATGCAAGATGTCTTGTTAATATTTAACAAGGACCAACAACTCTACGACTGTTTCACAACATCATACAAGTAAGTTGCCACAATAAAAATTCAGGGAATAAGCCGTTATACTATACAAGTAAGTTGCCACAATAAAAATTCAGGGAATAAGCCGTTATACTCTTACTTACCCACTCACAACTGCCTGGGGCAAGTATGTAGATGGACCAATGCGGCATCTTAGTCTCAGGCTATCCGCATCAAAGACCCCAATATTACCGTCGCAAAAGGAAGCATAAACTAGTTGACTGTTGCAGGAATACGCCGCATAAGAAATAGGCGCGGCGAGGGCATCTTGTGGGACCCACTGCATTGGAAGAATGGAAAAGAACTTAAGAGTTGTTAACGACAATCTTACTGCCAGTTATTTAGGTATGCTTTCTACCTGACGGACGCGATCCATCTTGGAGGCATCGTATATTGCTAACTGAGTTTCATGGGATACCAGCAAGTGGATTTGATCAGAGTGGAATTGTACTCGAGTGTCACCAATAGGTGCCTTACCAGCAGGAAGTTGTATTGGAACTGATTTCCTTTTCTCCCACGAATCAATGCTCCAAACACAAAGCTGCAACATAAAATTGCAATATTAGTACCAATAAAACCAGAATGATCACATGTGACAGAGTGCGAATGGGATTTCTTAATAACATTCTCAATCAGAAAAAAATAATGCATTTGATGAGAAAAGCAAAAGCAATAATTTAAGATGCAGACCACATATTTAACTGCCCAGATATAGGAGAATGAAATTTACAGCGCAGCAGCAACTAACAGCTCAAAGTTTGCATCAATATATTATTCCTCAAGTTTCAGTAAATAGTACCATTTTAAAACCATAAACCTTTATCTGCTTTCTATATCAGCCAATAATTTCAACTTCGTAAGATAGAAATACTTAACTACCAATTATTTCTACATAAAGAAAGATATGCATCAGGTGACATTAGACAGAAGCCCTTTCCAATAGAAAGAGATGAAGTAAATACGTCTCCATTGCTGTACAGAGTACAAAGAAAAGGGAAACAAGTGGAATGGCATACTGTTGATGAAGAAATCTGCTAATATAACAGCTAAGGCGAATAGTGGATTGAGAATTGGTCTTATTTCAATTTAATTTAGTTGGGCTTCAGGCAAGGCCTATTCATTTTTCTTTTCTTTTCCTTTCTTTTTTTCTGACTCAAAATCCAAGCCTGCCTAACGCCCACCCCTATTGGCAGGGAAAAAGAAAATAGGAGGATGTGAAAGAGGAAATGAAATTGAATATCCTTCAGATAATATATGGTAAATAATTGTATATAATCTAGATTTCACTATATTTTAAATTTTAAGTTAGCTCATACTGTATATCCATGTGACAAGTTGGGTTTAATTTTTTGTCCTTTAAGGGAAGGAATGGATTGTACAAAAGCAACATATTTATAGAAAAAACTGTTTGTGATTATAGTTGAGTACTATCAAATAAAAAGAACAATAATAAGGTATTCGATATTTTCCATTCTTTGCCCCAACAAAGGAAAGAAAAAACGAATCACATCAACTTACATGAGCATCAGCACCTGATGAAACCAGTATGTTAAGATTGGTTGAGAAAGCTAAGCCAGTTATGCGCTTTTGGTGACCTTTCAGTTTTGATTTTACCTATAACGGCAAAGACAATCATGTCAGTTCTGGTCAAGTCGCAGCAAAAACAGAAAATGAAATATTATGGAAGTAGTTACCTCATCTACCCTAACATTGTAGATGTGGATAGTCGAATCCTCCATTCCAATGGCTATGATATTATTATCTTGAGGATGAAATGCTAGGAAGGTTGAAGCAGGTGGAGGTGGCATGAAAGTTGTCATTACCTGCACATCACAGCAACTCAAACTCAAGCATGTATAATACCAATGTTGACATAGTGTGCAACCTATGCATGTGGAGACATACCTTGAATGTCATCATGTTGAACAATGAAACCTTTCCACCAGAGGCTGACATCACATAAGAGTCATTCTTTGAAAGTGCGATGCATGGCACTGCTTCCTCAAGGTTTACACCTGACACATCATTAGACATAAGAAGACCACTGTTTGGTTGCCAGTGCTGTGGAACAGCATTGGCAGTGGCCTTTAAACCCTCACCGATTTCAGAGATCTCCTCGACCAAAAAATTGATATACAACATATATAAATGGAAAACAAACATTAAATTAGTCCCATCTCCATTACCTTTCCGGTTGGATTATGTTCATTGCGGACCCACTTCCACAATTTCTGAATACCATTTGACCCAAGTGCCAAAATTCCGACACCAGAATTCGTATAAAGAAGCCGGGCAACCTAAGCATACACATTCAGTCAAAGCATTGCACAATAAATCAAGTTTGTCACAACAAATAAAAAATAGAAATTACTTAACACACCTTGTTGGCAGCATCTGTGCTGTCCGGCATTGTAACTAGCCGGCACTGAACAGGATCCATAATTTCGGCCAACTGCCAGGGTTTGGTTTTATCAGTTACATCATCCAAAGTTCTTGGTTTTTCCATGCTTCTAGCCAAAGGATCAACTCCATTCTAGAAAGAAAACCGAAACAACCGAAGTTAATTATCTGATGGCATAAGACTTCATTAAGCTGCAGTAATACAAGTAGATAAGAAATCTTTGCCAACAAAACTAGAGCTACATAATCAACAGGGAAAAAAAATAGAGGTGGTAGTCTTAGGAGTCACTTGTTAGGGTCTGTTTGTAAGTTCCACTTGCATAGAAGAGCATGCTCATCCTTGGATGGAAACCAAAGTGTTTACTGGCATGCTCCTCCCAACATACTGTTAAGATGGGAAGCAGAGATGACTCGATCCCTTCTAACACAATTGATCAGAAACCTCAAAGATTTAAATAGTGTCTGTTTCTAACATATTAATTCATGATGGGCAATCAATCAACATGGTCACTGCTGCAACAAATATTTGTAATATTTTCTGGAGAGAGAGAGTATCTGGACAATTTTAAGTGCCAAAGGTATCAGCGACATACAAGTAAAGAAGGCCTGACAGGAGAGCTTCTTTCCACTTTACAATTGACTGGACCAACATTTGCAACACCAGAAGAGCCGGAGACCTGATCAATGAACAAAAACATCTCTATAGATGTCATAATGTAAATACTTTAACAAATAAAGTTTAAAGACTCAAAGAATGATTTGTACCTTGATGGCAGCAGGTTCCCCAGACGCTCTTAATGCTTCAAAAGACGAGGCTTCAACTGCTCTTAATGATCTAAGGCCAGCAGCAGTTGCAAGTATCTTGATTCCATTGTCTGCTGTAGATACAGCTAGAAGATTTCCTTCCTTATTGAACCTCAAGCGAGGAAGACTCTGAGACATTAAATGTAATGATTAATTGCATGATTCAAACATGGTTATTGATTCTCAGAAGAACTATTAAATTAATATTTGCAATACTAACTGGGAGTCCACCCTCTGCCTCCGTGCTCGTGAGAATGTTAGTAGTGTCCATATCCCAAAACTTTATCTGACTATCTTCACCCACAGCCAGAAAGTGATTTTGAGTTGAATCAAACTGCACCACACCATGTGATTTCTTTCTAAACCCAGAATATGTCCTCTTTATCGCTCCTTCACTTTCGTTCCATTCAACCAGGAAAGAGTCCCCTTCTTTACTTGTTCCACATGAAAACAATCTGAAAGAAGGATCGCAAAATAATGAAAAATCTGAAATCTCGATAAGACATTAGGATCAACTGCGCTATGTACACCTCATTTGACAAGCCAAATTTCATCAACATAGAAAATATACAGATATACGTACTTCAAGAAAATGATGAAAAAATTCAAGGCAAAGATGTCCTATGAATCGTGTCTAATATTTTGAGTTTACAAATCTTACCTACTTCCATCGGCACTGTAAAGCATAGTAGTACACCAGTGCCCAGGAGCATCATAGTCAACTCTAGATCCCATATTGTCATATAGCCAGGCCTTAATTTTCCCATCAATAGCGGTTGAGAATATAAACTGTAAAAGTACAAGTAGAAAGCATGATGTCTTTTATTTATTTATTAGTGAGTAAAAGCATGACATGAAACTCTCAAAATTTTATATAACAGCATATAAGTCCCATCATTTCTACCGTAAGCAGGTAAAATGGTGATCAGAAGTGCATTCATGATCATGTTGAACGTGCATTTAATATAGGAAGAGAGGAACAAAGCATCTGAAAATGCATATCTGAAAATGAAGATGGTGAATAGGAGCAGTTGGATGTCACTAATGGTATAGAGAGGTAGTGATGCAAAGATGGGAGCACAATGACAGTGTTGTGATGACTGTGGGGTGGTAGTGTTGGGTATAGCACAGGTTGTAAAGAGGTGGCAACTGTGGCACATTGGTGTAAGGTACTGGAACTGGTACTTGCAGTGACACTACTATGGTGGTATTGGTGTTAGGGTGGTTGAGATTACTGTAACTGGGAAATCATGTAATGAAGATGACATTCAAGGAAATTTGTTTAGAGTGAATTTCATTGACACACAGCATGATTCAAGTGGATTTCAAACTATAATTTAGTGTGCATAGAGTTGTTCCGTTATTATATAGTGAGCAGAATTTCATTGTAATTGGTCAAGAATGTTATTAGTTGTCATAACTCAAAAGGTCGTTGCATAATTACAACCTAGTCGCAAATTGGATTTCACACGGTTTTGCCAACCATGATTGGATAATCGTCAAGTATTTGTAACCTCCTTTAGCAGCTACATATACTGCTGTAACTTTCATTTTTTATGAATGAACTAGACGAATAAATTTTACATGCAATAGGTGTGACACATCAATCCCTCTTCCCCCACCCCTCCTTTTTGTTTCTTTTTCTTTCTTTAAATTTCAGCACCTTTGTTTTTTTTATTATTTCTGCCATCTTCATAATATCTTATTTCATATCCAAGTTTCTGTTACTCCACTCTTGTTTGATAAGAGTGCAACCATATTCCTTAATGTAATAAATGTGCTACATCATGGTGGGGACATTGACAATCACAGTAGCAGCAATATCTCACGGTGACAGTACTATCAGAGGTTGCAGTGGCAAAGAGCAGCACAGCAGCAACTGTTGTGGTTGTTGTAGCATTAGTAGTTACGTTTTACTGAAATAAATTCTATCGTAAACATTAACAGAGTAGTTAACTTTCTTTTGACAACTTGTATTGACTGGAATTTGCTAAAGTATTTCTTTATCAGTCAATTTTTTAAGTTGTAATGCCTCTCGTGGTCATCATGTTTTAGGTGGTATTTATTAGCTGTTACTGTAATCACTGATAGCTTATTGAAGAAGTATAAACTATAACAGTTTGTAATAGAGCAAAGGTAAGTTGGGGAAAATTTTTGAGTTGGCTTGAAGTCCTTATTTTAGATATTCAATTATTACACTTTTTAATAATTTGCCGATAGTATCATCATTCAGTTGTTTACCTCACAAGACAGTGTTGTGCAGTTTAGTCTTGGTTAGGGATGCAAGATAATCAAATCTCAAACATAAAAACACAAGATAGTGAGTATTCAAATTATAAAGTATCTGCAATAGTAAGTTGTAAATAAATACTATCTTTATTATTACTTCTTTGTAACCTTGTTAAAACAAAGAACAGCTACAAGTAAAATAATACATCTTCTAGAATTTGCTTCAGATTTTGAAAGAGGACAGAGGAGCTGCTTGCAATTCAAAGTACAAGCACACATATTGCACCTGAAACCAAGTGACTGAAGACCGAAGTACACCTAAATGGTCTCCAGATTCATGAACTATTTTCATTATTTTTCATAATCTAATCAAAGAAAATAAATTAACTACCACCCTCTACAATGTTCTATAAGTGCTTTAGACATTTTAAAAAATGGAACTGCTGATAGACATTTTTCAATGCTAAGGAACCAAAAACAATTAGAAAATATGGAGGAGGCAGAAAGTACATTAATGGTTGAATCAAATTAAACTTTATATTGCCCTGGTGAAAATTTAATTTTTACTCAAAATTAAAGTTTTGGCCTATTTTTTCTGCTAGAGTAGATGGATCTAGACTAAAATTTACAATTCCAAATCAAATAGCAAGTGGATAGGTTACCAACTAAAGAAGTTTTTCCCCTTTGTGACATACCTGGATACTCTCTTTCTGATGAGGACATACAGAGAATACAGGTGCCTCATGCCCTTCAAAATTAAAAAGCTTTCGTCCTGCTAAATCCCACACCTGTTCCAATTCTTACATTTAGTGAAAGTAGTAGTAGTAGTAGTAATAAAGCAAAAATTAAATTTTAGAAGTATGTGAAGATTTATCTTACTTTTATTAGCTTATCATCTCCGCAGGTTACTACACACAGATGTTTGTTTGGATAAGCAAAAGCCAAGTCATTCACTCTACCACCATGGGCATCAATCTGCAAGCAGAAAGAGATAGCATTCAAGTTGCAGCTACAAGCTTTACCTTGTTGAACAGGTGCAGCAATATCCCAACTTACCTCTAAATGCTGGCGTAAATCATTTGATCCAGGATATGCATATATATGAATCACTTGCTTAGCAAACGCAGCCCCTGCAACATGAATACAGTTACAAAAATACTCACAGGCACCTTCTGAGCCATTCACTAGTTGAAATGCACATACCCATATAATTTCCATCTGGACTCCATGTAACACGGCTTACAGATATTGGTGCATCTTTGACAATGGATTCCTGTTCAAACTCTTAACTGTGAGAATCCACTAAAAGAGTAGTTGCTACAACTTTTCAAGAATAATAAAGGATATTGCCCAATGCAACCCAAACAAAGTCACTGCAGTATTGGCGTGTTAAAGACTTGTTTTCAAAATTGTCACTTGTGATATCAACAATTCCATATAAGACATCAACAATGATTAGGCCACAGCTAGTTACTAATTATTTTAAATTGTGACCATAACCTACATACACACACATAACACAACAACAACAAGAACAATGCACAAAACGAGTGAAAGAAATAAGTGTGTTTTCAGTAAGAAAAGGAATGATAGATGGAATCAACAATAAAGATGATATAAGGACCTGAAATGCCAATGAAAAAGGCGTCATATCCCATATCTTGAATGGCTTAGAAAGCAACTTCTCTCGCATCGCAACCTCCCAGAGTGTTATTTCGCCACTACTAGAACCAACTGTTTTAGGAGACAATCCAAGTCAGATATTTGGAAGAAGAGTTGTAATCTATTTAGTTGCAGCCAGCTACAAAATCACCAAAGATAAAGACAAAGAATCAACCACGGAATATCATACCAAGAAGCAATGTGTGGTGTGAAGGGTGAAAATCCATGCTTGTGACAGTGGATCCTTGATGCATGGTAAAAGCTACTGTTCTTGGCAAGTCATCCAGGGACCAAGAAGGTTGACGAGCTGTTGGATATGTAACCTGAATATTTAGGAGAGAAATATCAGCCAGCCAATAATGAATGATTTTAGTAAGAGGACCATTTGGCGCATTGCAAAATGAAAAAGGGAATGATGAAACATCCAGGACAGTATATAAGAAAAGGCAACTCTTGAAGATTACCTCCTCAGCAGACTGTCCAGACCGCAAACGTTTCATGAATTGTTCATGTTCAGTACTATGAAAATCAAATGTTGTTGGAGGCGTTATTGGACGCTTCAAGATCGACACTGTTCAAAAGAAAAAGTGAAGCATATAACACATGGATGCATGAATGAAGCAAGAATTGTTTTGACAACTCAATGAGCATCATAAATAACGATAGGAATCTATGTCATACAATCAAGTGGATTTTGTTGCCACTTGTAGCAGGAGAGTCCAAGAACAAATCAATGACACCCCTCCCCCCAAATATATGTATATAGTTAATGCATATATATATTGGATATTAGAAATTATAGGCTTCTCATATGTTGCCTTCCACATAAACGCTAGAACTTGTGGCCATGATTGAGTAAAAATGGCAATGAATGTATTTATTTTTCAAATGTTGTATAAAATCAAAAAATGTTGTTATAAGCAACCGTGCACAATGTTTTCTCTTCTTTGAATTATAATTCCATCAACTGCTTGAATACCAACTCCAGTTGAAAGTAAAAGTCTGACCTTGATTCTGTGGAACAGGTAAAGATGATGCAGTTACAACAGCTGCTTGAACGGATGAGGAAGCAGCAGCGTTTGCCATCCAACCTGCTAGAGCATTAGCATTAGCAGCTGCTGCAGCGGGTGGAAAAGGCTACACAGAAAAAATGAAAATAAGATATTCATCAGTAAGCTTCTAAGAAGTATGTAGTTAATCTGAGTAAAAATTGAACTTCTGAGATGAAGGATAGCATACACCGTGAGCTCCAAGTGATGGATAAGCAGTAGGCTTCGCAACTGCAGCAGGTGGAAGATTGACAGGAGTAGGTGCAAGGGCCCCATTTGGAGGTGTGCAACTATGGTCTGTGAATAAGGTTTTAATATCCGGATTTGGTCTTGGATTCTTGCACAACTGGTGCTGCCAGTTCAAACTGGATAGACCATAAAATTGCATATTGGAGGCCATACATTAATAGCATGATTGTCTAAATATCTACTGCAATATATGTAACAATGAAGAAAACAAGAAGACCGTCCACGGATTTGTAAAAGCTTCTGAGGAGCAAGAACATGTAAGGATTCATATATATATATGGGGAGACGATATTCGCACTCCATTTTTCTACGTTTGCACTCCAATATAAAAGAAAATGACTCTTCTAACCCTAACTTCACAAGTGAACAATTATTTATTTTCAAATTACACAACTACCCTTTCAGATATGATTGGTCTCCCCTTCTCTGATCCATCTGACAAAATTCAAAAAAAAAAAAAAAAAAAAAAAAAAAAAAAAAAAAAAAAAAATCAAGTACAACACACAAAAAAGATAAAAATAAAACCCAAAAAAAGAGTTCTATTTGTTGAAAATTTGTCTTTTGGGAACAAAAAAAAGGTTATCCGTGTTGAATAAATTATCTCTTTTGACAAGGCCCAAAAAAAAAACCAATAATAAGTTATCTATGTTGAATAAATTATCTCTTTTGACAGGATAAAAAAAAATACTAAATAAAATAAATAAAGTAAATATATAGTTTATGGTATAAAGGATAGCTATGGTATTATAAAATAAGAGATGGTGGTGCATCAATGAGTTTAGGGACCTTTTTGTCATTTTATTTAGAAGAAAAAGTATGTGGAGTTTGAATGTAGAAAAGTGGAGTGTGAATATCGCCTCCCTATATATATGTGTGTGTGTGTGTGGAATAAATTTATAGTTAACAAAATGGAAGGGGTCCAAAAATCAAGACATCAACATCTATATTAATATAATTGTTATCCATATGTCGCACACAAATATTAAAAACAACGTTCATCCCTTGAAAAAAAAAAAACTAAAATTTTAATAATGAAGAACAGAATATATTGTCATAAAAATAAGAAATAAGAACAGTTAAAGCTTCAATAAGGCTGACTCAATATTAGCTAGTTCATTAGGTAGACAACGGAAAGAAGGATTTCCGACAAACAACAAGGGAAAAGAAGACCTAAAAGGGAAAGAACAAAAGAAAACTGGATTGCTCCCAAGAAATAACTGCAGCAGGGTAAAAGTGGCTTACAAAGAACAACCACGAGACAGTTGGAGAATCAAAACTTTCTATTTCATCCATTACAAATCTAATTCTATTTTGGCAGGGAAATTTTTGTTTACCTTTGATTGATTAGAGTCCGCAATCTTGATGACTTTAAAGTAGGAAAAACAAGCTTTTCACGAAAAAGTGGATTTGCTTCTATTAACTTTTTAAGCTCTATCAGCATTATGCTACGAGCTGTTTTGGTGTCACCATACTTGGAGAGCTGCTCATTTTCCCTGAAATACAAAGAACAAAAATTACCATGAACAACCCTTTTTTATTTCACAAAATCAGCGAAAGCCTGAACAGAGCATTGTAATGAATAATTTTATCTAGATCTAGTAAGACTTAGAATTTCGTGAAATTACCAAGACTCCTGTCCCATATCAGCAATGAGAAATGCAGTAAAATAAACACTTTGTTTAGATCATGAAATTAAGGGCCAATTGGTTGGTGCAATCACTACAAAGGTAAAAGCTCAAGCTACAAAGAGTGCGAAAGCGGGTTCGAGTCAAGGGCAGTCAGTAATGCCCAGTCTAGGTTTGAATCTAGTCCTTCATTGACGGGCCAAATATGTGTAATAACCTTTATGGTTATTTGCAAAAATAAGGGAACAAGTGGAAAATGCTTTGAAGTGGCTTCCTTTTGTAAGCATTTTACTTTCCTCATTCTTTCAAAAAACCACATGTAAGAAAAGAAAGATAGATTTTCAATCTCATATATATATGTGTGTGTGTGTGCGCGCGCGCGCGCTATAGCGGTTTTTCTGTAATGAAAGCACTGACCTTAACTAAGCCAAATATTTTATCAGGCTCAGCTGAGTTCGCGTGTGTGCACGCACGCATGAATGTTTTTCTCTCTCCAAGTAACGACAATTTGAAGATTCAAAACTGAATTTATTTTCTTTTCATCAATTAAACAGAACACAGGAATAACTGATTTATTGTTTTCCTACATTACTAATGCATGCTTATACCATATATGGAGAGAAAACAACATTCATGAGCGCGTGTTTTTCTCTCCAGATAAAAACGATTTGAAAATTCAAAACCTGAATTTATTTTCTTTTCTCACAGCTCCTCATCAATTAAACAACAGAGCCTAGGAGTAACTGACTTATTGTTTTCTTATTTTGCCAATGCATACTTATACCTTAAATATAGTCAAAAAAAAAAAAAAAAAACATATTACCTGAAATTGCCAAGTGTTAATAGCTGAGTAATTTCTTTATATAAATCTTCATTAAAGGTGGAGAAGACTTTCAAATCAGTCACTAGTATCTCAACACCCTTCGCCTTGTCTTGCCTAATCATATCAATAAAACAACCAAAGACATAACAAAAATCAAATCTTCCCCAAGAAACACAAATGTAAAACAAATCATAAACATAAATGGATTGCAATATACCGGTCAAGAGCTTCGAGATACTTCTGCTTCCTGATTTCAAAGAATATCTTCATGGAGTATCTGTTATCGTCAACTTTAGTAAATCCTGATAAGTATTTCTCAACTTCATCCCATTCACCAGCTTGTACTTTCTCCTCAAAGTATTTCATGTTGAAAAAAAACCCTGATTCTTGTTCAAGCCTACAAAACAAAATAGACATTCTTTTGGTTTTTAACCAGTCCCAGAATCAAGTCAAATCAAAATACATTTCCACACTAAGCTTATTATTATTAATGTAAAGGAAAAATAAATAAAATTTTGAATTCTAAAACCCTAAAGTAAAAAATTAAAATTAAAAAAAAAAAAAAAATTCTTTCACTCAAGTAGGCCTTATACAACTGCTTGAAACCAGAACAACATCAAATATCATATTCTTTTTTTTTTTTTTTTTTTTGGTTTCTATCTTTCTCTGAAACAAAAACTATATATATAGATATATATATATATATTTAAAATCTTAGTATTTTGATATATATATATATATATTTTTAAAATCTTAGTATTTTGATAGAAAAAAATTCACTAACTGAACATTAAATTAAATATCTAATTTGCATAGTTGAGGTTATTGTCGTTTTTTCTTTTAAAAACGTGAACATCAAAATCAAAAATTTTGTTCATTGAATTTTCTGCAAAATCGAATTATGCCCGGATAATTATATAGATGATAGATATAGAAAGAGAAAGAGGCTTACCTGTGAACAGACTCTTTAAATTTCTCCTCTTCAAGAAATTGGAGTATGAGAAAAACCAGTTCTCTGCTAAGAGAGGACATTTTTCCCACCAAACCGAACTCGGATTTCGAATCCAGAAACAATAAAAGCACAAATTTATCTTCCAAAAACACACAAACCCGAACAAAGAAACTGAAAAAACAGATTGAAAAAGCACAGATCGAGAAACAAAAGAGTCAGAGACGACGAAGGACTTCACGAATTTCTAGGGTTTCTGCTGAGAGAAAAAGCTTGATAAGAAAGTCTGCGGAGAAGAGAGAGAAGATAATGGAGAGAAGGGGTATTTAAAGAGAGAGATGGGGGAGAGAGAACTTGGTCGCTCGCTCGCTATCAGTGATAAGTAAGTGCACTTATTGAAAAGAGATAAGTGCATTAGGTGATAAGTGGTGTGGTGTAGTTATCGGTGTTTTGCGTGAGATGGTGGAGAAAGTGCGTGTTGCTGAATCAAAACCACACATTCAAATCTAATCTAATGTGAGTTCGTAACGTCCATCTCGATCCTGTCGCTTTCAGCCAACTTCTCGCGATATTTTGCTTTTTATCTTTTCTTTTCTTTTCTTTTCTTTTCATATTCTTTAATTCGGCTGACTTAAGTTGTTGTCAGTTGGTTTAAGGAGGATATTTAACCCCACGCGCTGTGTCCACCACGCACCTAGAAGATAAGCTTAGTGGGGCCCACTGCCCACTAGTTTCTCGTTTTGTTCGCATTTTCCCACAATTGTGCCGTGTTCGAGTCATATCATTTATGCAATAATTATGTTATATTGTTCTTGTTAGATGTTGTATTATGTCGTGATGTATTATTGCACACAGAAAAATTATTAAGTAGTTGGGACCATATTGTCCCGATCAATTACGAAAGGTCATGCAGCTAATTAAATGTGATCGGCTTTATATTTATATAAATTTTTGTGATTAATCGGAACCACATAATTTCAAATTACATAGTTAATTTGTCACAATATAAACGAAATCACACTCTATCCAAATTTCAAGGACAAAATAATGCAATAAAAAGATAATGAAGTCATAGATTTTTGAGTTTTGAAATTAAATCAATGTATCAAAAAATGTCACTTTATGTGATTGTCCATTTTATTTTTTTCTTAAATGAGTGAAACATTTTAAGGAATAAGGTTGGACAATTACAACACTTCCAACCATATGCAACACTCAAAACTATGTGCTATAAAGTCTCGACCATCACTTTAAACTATTCTTCTCAAATCACTTTATACTATTTGAATATTATTGAAAATTTGATAATGAATTTTATGTGATTGTAAAAAGTTTAAAATTCTTTAAATACTCAAATTTTATCATTTGAAATATGAAATCGGTGACTTAGATTTAGAATTGTAGAAATTTAAATTTTCTTTAATTTAAAATTCAAAGCAATAATTTGATACTTTTAATAAGACAAGGACAAATATTTAAATTGTTGTAATATAATAGTTAAGTACTAGTAGAACATTTAAACTCTTCTTTGCAGTTATAGCCATACAAGCTAATTAACTTTTATTTGAACTTTTTCAAAATAAGATAAGATGATGTTAAAGATGAATTAATAATATGACAGGGCGGACTCAGCCATGAGTCAATTAAGGCAGGCACTCGAGTCCCCAATGAGAAAAATAAATAAATAAATAAATTCCATAAAAGTGATTTAATTATATATATATAATATATATATATATTGCTAATTTCATTATGTTACCTATGTATATCTTTTAGCCTATTAATTATATTACTTACCAAAGAAAACATATTAATAATTATACCGTATTAATTACTAAATAATTACACCTTATTAATTACTAAATAATTACAACTTTCTATTAATTACTAAATTATTACAACTTTCTTCTATTGTTCCATAGAAATTTAAAGGTTCCATCTTATCATAATTTCATTTTTATCTCAACAATCTTCTTGACTTTGTAATTTGTTAAATTATTTTATTATTGATAAAAAAACACACTCACACCCAAAATGTTATGACTTGAGCCCATGATCTCCTCATTTGGAAGGTCAGAAAGTACATGCGTTTGGTAATTTGGTGACTCTTTTTCGGGGAGGCTTTGTATTTGCAACATAAGTTGTAATGGGCTACTTGGCTGGGCTTTGCTCCGTTTAAGTTTCATTAGGCCAGTGGACTTGCATCTTTTGACCCAAATGGGTTTGAAATGCATGCAGCGCATAAAAAATAAAAAAATAAAAAATAAAAAGATGAAAATCGAAAGCATCAAAGTTACTTATGCATTGTAGCAATGAAAAGAAAAAACTCTAAAATGACCTTTTAAGTAGCCATTTTATTTTTTGAACTTGTAACACTTTTTCACCAAACATTTTTTCACGTGTTTTGCTTCTTAAAATATTGTACCAAATACTTTTAAATAATATTGAACACACTTCAAAACATAATTAGATTAAAAAAAAAGCACAAAATAACTTTGGTTCCCAAACAGGCTCTTACACATCCATTTCCATCCAATTAAATCATTTGTTAAGCTAAAAATATAAAAAGTGTTTTTATATTTCCCTAGTTTATTGCAAGATAAGAATAAATAATAATTTTTAAATAAAATTTAGGGTAAATAATAATTTTTAAATAAAATTTAGGATAAAGTACAGCCACACCCCCTGAGGTTTGGCAAAAGGATACTCACAGGAAACTTACCTGTTTTTTACACAAAGACACCCACTGAAGGTTCAAAAATGGACAACGACACTCCTTTACATGAAAAATTGACCAAATTATCTTTTAACTGTTTAGAAGACTTTTTTAACTTTACATTTTAATAAATTGGACTAATCTACCCTTATGAATAATTTATGCATAAAAAAAAAAGTAAAAATTTTTTTTTTTTTTTATATTGTTCACTTTTTTTTTTCTTTTTTTTTTTAGGTTCCAACTTCTTAAAAATGTAGACGTCTAAAATGATTTTTTGATTCAATACATATATTTTAAATAAATTATATTTTGTTATTACTTCTTCTTTTTTTAAAAAAAAAATAAGATGCTTAATTCTTTCATCTAAAAAAATTAAACTAATCTCTTTTTCTTAAAAATAAAAAATATGGTACCAATATAACTTTATGCATCTTAAATTATATATCAAATATTATGCATTTCCCAACATAAAAGAAAATAGGTACTAGTATAACTTTATGCATGCCTTTGTTTTTTTTTTCCTTTTATTTTATTATTATTTTTTTTTCCTTTTATGTTGGGAAATGCATAATATATGATATATAATTTAAGATGCATAAAGTTATACTGGTACCACATTTTTTATTTTTAAGGAAAAGAAATTGGTTTAATTTTTTTAGATGAAAGAATTAAGCATCTTAATTTAAAAATAAAAAAAAGAAAAAGCAAATAAGTAATAACAAAATATAATTTATTTGAAATATATGTATTGGATCAAAAAATCGTCTACATTTTTAAGAAGTTGGGACATTTATAAAGTAAATAACAATTTTTTTTTTTGTTACTTTTTTTTATGTATAAATTATTCATGAGGGTAGATTGGTCCAATTTATTAAATTATAAAGTTAAAAAAGTCTCATAAATGGCCAAAGGGTAATTTGGTTAATTTCTCATGTAAAGGGTGTCTTTGTCTATTTTTGAATCTTCAGGGAGTATCTTTGTCCAAAAAATAGGTAAGTTTCATCTGAGTATTCTTTTGTCAAATCTTAGGAAGTGTAGATGTACTTTATTCTAAAATTTATTAGTATTGTATTAATATAGTTAACGTGGGAATGGTAAGTTTTATATTTGCTTTAAGTCTAGAATTGCCTCAAGAAGAGCCTAACTTATGGAGACCAGTCTAAACATATATGATCAAACTCACCGAATATCAAAGAAAACAAAAAATCCAAATACACTTCCTTTCATAATAGTTTTGTAGACTTTAGTTATCAACCTACTTTATTATTATTATTATTATTATTTTTGATAAATTATATTGACATCCTCTTAGATTTGAGTTAAAGACATTAAGACAATCATCTATAACTTTGACACTTTTTGAACAATGACATTTTTCAAAATTTTCAAATTGAACAATCACACCCCAATCACCTTTAAAGCAATATGAAATGTTTAAGTGGCCTCTCAATAAAATATGATATTTTGGACCAAAACATCATATCAAATAAATAACCAAAATATCCTTAAATCAATAAACCTTTTAGTCTCCTCCATTACCTCCTCCCCTTTTCATTTCCACCGACTATTATCGCCACCGCTGCTATCGCCACCAAGTGATAGAAACAAAATTAAAAATTTTAATATATATAATTAATTTGTATGTGAGTGTATATATATATATACACAGAACTTGCTCCTTAGTCTGCACAAAAATGCATATACACCTCAAATATTAATCGTTAAATTTCATTAGGCAGCTAAAAAAAGTAATTTATTTTTGGATTAATTCCACCTACACCCCTGACGTTTGCCAATATTTCACTTACACCCCTTTTATGTTTCATAATTCCACCTATACCCCTTGTCACTGACGGTTGTCCACTTTACTAACGGAAATATATGATTTTACTATATTGCCCATGAATTATATATTAATATTTATAATAAAATGTATTTGAAACTAAAAGGTCTAAACTACCCTTTAATCCTCGTCGTCTTGATGGTGTCTTCGTGTTCATCCTCTTTTTTCGACTCGAGCACTGGTTGGTGACACAAATGGCCTTCTTCTCCATCTACATCCGCAACTGCTCCGTCAACGGCATCGGCGTGCTCGTCGGCAATTGGAGCTTCCATGCGCGATCGACATGCACAGTCCGATTGCCCTCCATGTCGTCGATCAACACCGAACACAACCCAATACCCAAACAAACCCAACCTCACAGCCTTTCATCCTTGCGAACGGCGAAGCGAACTGGAAAAGCGGACGATGGAAACTGAAAGATATGGTTTTGATTTTTTGAACAATCTGAAATGATCTGCCGATATGGGTTTTGATATATGTAATGGGTTTTGAACTTTTGATTCTTGCCGACAGATAGATTAACTGAAATATATGGGTTTTGAACTTCTGATTCTTGTAGATTTGTAGTTTGCAGTTGCAGAGAGAGGGCAAGTTCAAAGTTGAGAACGAGAATAGAGATGAAGACGATTTTGGAGGCTGAAATGATTTGCCCTAAAATTATATATATATATATATATATATATATTGATTCTAATTCTTGTAGATTTTGTAGGTTGCAGTTGCAGAGAGAGAGGGCAAGCTTGCGAGTGGTGGCTGAAATGATTTGCCCTAAAATTATATATATATATTGATTCTGATTATTGTAGATTTTGTAGGTTGCAGTTGCAGAGAGAAAAGGCAAGTTCAGAGATTTGCCCTAAAATTGCCCTAAACTTGCCTTTTCTCTCTGCAACTGCAACCTATATATAATTTTAGGGCAAATCTCTGAACTTGCCTTTTCTCTCTGCAACTGCAACCTACAAAATCTACAATAATCAGAATCAATATATATATAGAGAGAGAGAGAGAGAAAGGGTAAGTTCAGAGTTGAGAACGAGAATAGAGATGGAGGCGATTGGGGAGGCTGAAATGATTTGCCGTAAAATTCTATATATATATATATATATATATGTTGATTCTGATTCTTGTAGATTTTGTAGGTTGCAGTTACAGAGAGAGAGGGCAAGCTTGCGAACGGCGAAATAGAGACGTCAGATCGGTGGTGGTGGTAGTGGTGATGGTGCTGCCGCCGCTCCACTGCCGCCTTTGATTATTCAATGGTAGTTTTGTAAATCTATGTTGGTCAATGAGGTTGAAGATGTTATTTAAAACATTAAAAAGGGTAAAATTGACTTTGCATTAAATCACCACACGCCGTGAGTTAACGGCAAGGAGCGATTTGTTATCCAAATCAAAACCTGAGGGGAGGTAGCTGAAATTATGAAACGTAAAAGAAGTATAACTGAGATATTAGCAAAGGTCAGGCTGTAGGTGGAATTAACCTTTTATTTTTTTATATTTATCGATTAAGATTTAATTCATGCATAAATTCATTGCACACCCACGAACAGATAAACAATCCTATATATATACTTATATATCATGATAGAGAATGAGGGAAAAGGATGGCGATGGGTGGCGTTGGCGTTGCCCTGGGCACCAAATTGGGTACCAATAGTCCCATAAGACTATGCCGGCATTCCAAAAGGTTAATCAAGTTTGTTTTCCACTGATGATATAATGAGCTAGTTCGTGACAAAATTTTATCTTTTTTTTTTTATTTTTATATTTATTTTTTGTAAATGTCATAAAATTAAAAATTAGTAGATTAACATTGTATGTGTTGTCCGATAAAAACTAGTATTAAAAAAAATAATAATAAATAATAATAATAATAATAATAATAATAATAAAAATAATAAAAGAAGAAGAAAGTGAACCCCTAAGAGTTTTCATTACTATTAATATTTTATTAAACATTATGATACCATTGTAGAGATAGGTCAAATAATGATGGGGCTGTAAAGTGGTGCATCCTTCAATTCGAATTAGCAAAAGCAATGTCTCCTTGTATAATATGGATTCCAAACATTCATGATCTGGATGTGAATGAGTCGAATTACTTATCCCTCGGATGGCTTTTATGTGTTTTTTTCATTTTTGAGGGTTATTTTGATCAATTAATATGAGGTTATAAAGGTAATTTAATGATTCACATAAGGCTGTTCAGAAGTCAAATAGTAAGTACGTACTTTTACTATAAATTAGGGTGTCTTTGTTAAGTTTACCAAATTTCAAGAGATGTCATTGTCCAAAAATTACCAAAATTGTAGATGGTTGTCTTTAACCCAAACTTGATGGGTTGTCAGTGCAATTTACCCTCTTTTTTTTTTTTTTTTTGGTGTATTAAAATTTAAGGTGTGCCTTTCACCAAATTAGAAATTTTTTTTTTTCTTTCTAATCAAATTAGGTACATCTATTTAAATAGTTATATCAAAGGCTTTATTACTAGTATAAATTGTTTAATTAATTATTAAGGGTTGTAAATTAGTGGTATTTTTTCATTTTTTTTTAAAGAAAAAGGTTGAGGGTTTAAGTCTATGCTGGAACAAAAAAGGATGTGTTAGTGGTTTTTATTTTTGTGTCAAGGTAAAAAAAATTAAAAATTAAAAAAATTGCATAATTAATTTTGAGGTATTTCTTTGACAGATACCAAGTCCACTTTTACCAAATTCTGAAAGGGACAATATTTTCTATTTATTTTGTGCAATAAGGGATCTTGTACTTCTAACATTTATTTTGTGCAATATTATTCTATTAAAAGGTGGTAAGAGACTCTCTTTTTTTTTTTCTTTTTTATTTTTTTTTTATGTACAGTATTAATTATGAGCTTTAACTTTACTTTGTAACAAAAACTCATAAATATATATTTATTTTGTTTAATGTAATTAATACCCCACTATTCCCTCTATTAGCAAAAGATTACACCATATTAATTAAAATGAGTGCTCGAACATTCTTCACTTTATACGTGTGTAAATTATGTATTGAACTCAACAAGACCTGGGTGAAATTCATCTCATTCAGTTGAGGGGACAAATGGGTACATAAATTTCTTATCAATAAAAACCACAATAGCAATGTAGAACATTGTTGGTTGACACTCCATATTTTAATGGTACCAAAAATAGGGTAACACAATTGTTTTAATTGTTAAATTTAAAAGGTGCAACACAAAACCCCCAATAACAACTTCATAAATAAATTATTGACATTATTTAACTTTGGACAATACTTAGTTCTTCACGGTTTATTCCATTCTAAGTGTTTGATGTAGACCAATAATATAGGAATGCATTCTCTTTTATTCAATAAGAATATATTTATTTATTATTGATTCATATCAATGCTTGGAAAGGAATTAGGCTTTATCCTAACCCCGGATTGCACAAAATATTTCCTCTACTATGATGCTACAAAAGCCATCCTGGCAAGACCCTATTTAGAAGATATAGAAAATGAGGAAATGTCAACAGTAGGCAAGGACGATTCATCTCATGAGGTTTTCTAAAGCTCCGATGAATAAGCTAACATGTTGTAGTAGTCCGTCGGGTCTTCTTAGATGATTCATCAGTGATGACTTAAGTACTCTTCTTCTAACTTCTGTGTGAAACTAGAAAATCATAATAAAAGAACTCTCATGGTCAACATATGTGGACGCTTACCATAATTTTGTATTTTAGTAAACTATCCTTCTCAAGTTTCAATTAAAAAGTTGAAACCCAGAGGCGGACTCAACCTACGTTAGCTTCTTAATTATTAAAGAGATTGACATTGTTGTTGGTAGAGTATTTCAATTACTCACTTACCACACTACAAACAATAAAAGAAACAATAATTTAATTGATATTTTTAACCAAAGATGTTGAGAAAGCTACATCTTTCTTATATCATGTTAGCAATATTTGATTATTTTAAGGGAGGGGAAAGAACAAGGAAAATTGAACACCGAATGGTAATTTGTCAAGGTATCATCATCAAATCAAATGGATCATATTAAGTACATTGCATCTATGCTTAGTATTAATGACAAGTGCTATGTTAACAGTATTTTAATATCTAGTTATAGTTTCATTTTCTAATGCTAAATACATTGAAAATTAGACGGAAGTAGAACAATTAAAAATACATTATAGATGTTGTTTGAAACCAAATTCAACATGTGATCTAATAAGTCAAAATTGGACTAGGACATGAATAATTATAAAAAATAAAAAATTATTACATGGTCTCAAAATTATTGATTCCGAACTGATTATTAGAAAAACACACAAGTAAAAAGTTGAATAAAATTGACATATTTACTTATGTGTCAGCTAGTGATTAATCTGAGCTTAATAGTCTCGCGCATAATTTGTAATCGCGATATAACGGATTAGAATAAATATTAGTGTAAATTGATCGAATCAGACCCTTAAAAAAAAATTACGAATCATCCAATATGTCGCATATCAATAACAATCGATACGAGAAACCATGATCTGGTGTCAGTCATCATAACTAAACCCCTTTTTCTTGTCAATGCATCACATGTACTGGCATCATACCATCCTCTAAATGTCAAGATGAATTGGTGAAATAGTCGTACTTGTTTGGCAGCAAAGGGTGCCATTCCGTCCTCTACTAACATCATCAATTTCAGCTGTCATCTTATCAGAAACATCAAATATTTCAACATTTTAAATAGAACTCGTTTACAAAGCAAAAAGGTTGTGCCCCAATTGAACCTACTTTCATTTCAGTTTACATTTTTTTTGCAGTTTACCTTAAGTTCATTTACTTTACTTGTTCTTACTTAAGCTTACTTTCAGTTGACTTAAGGAGCTTATCTTTCTAATCTTTATAACACAAGTCAGTTAATTAAAATAAAATAAAATAATTGTAAATTCTATATACTCACTATGTGCCACAAAAAAAAGTCCACATTTCCATTTTTGATTCTCCAGAATAATTGTCCTAATTAAAAAGTCAAATTATTACTCGTTGGGTCCCAAAAAAAAATAAGAAAACGTCCACTTTTCCAATCTTGGTTTTTCCAAAATAAATGTCCCAATTGAAAAGTGAAAGTACTATTTTTTTTTTTTCTCCTTTTTTTTTTCGGAAGGTAAAAGGAGTGCAACTTTTTTTTTTTTTTCTCCTTTTCCCAACATTATGAATTTAACCTTTCTTCCATTGAATTTATAAAAAGTAAATTATCATATCTTGTGGACCCATTATGAATAGATTTAGTAATTCATTCGCTTCCAAATTACCAATACAATAAATAAATAAATAAATGCTAAAAGTCATCATCATCTTAAAAGTTATATTCCCATAAAGGAACAATATTTTTTTTTTTTTTTTTTAAAGTAGGGATGGAGTAGTATTATTATTATTTGGTAAAATTATCTCTTTAACTTTATTACATTAAACTTATAAAAAGTAAATTATCATATCCGGATCCACTATGGATAGATTTAGTAATTCCTTTACTACCAGTAGAATATAAAAATACTCTATCTTTTCCAATTTAATTGTCTGTCTTTCCTTTTTGGTTATTCCAAAGTACTTCACTTAAAAAGTTCAAACAACATTTTCAAACTTAATTATATATATATATTCAAAACTTAAAAAAGTAACTTAGTAATTTTTCAAAAGTCTCGGAACAATACAATAATTACATGTCTTCTTAAGAAGTTGGACTCCAAAAGGGACATATGATATGGGATACAAAAATACTAAAAGTCATCCTCCTTAAAAACTAAATTTTCAAAAAGGGACATTTTATGTAGAAGCAAGGGAGTTTTTTTATTTTTATTTTTATTTTTTTGGCTATATGACATGCATGAGCTCGAGTAAAAATTAGGGCGATTTACTTAGATTTAGGTCTAACTATTTATAGTAATGCCCCCAATTTCCTCTGATTTATATCGAAAAGAATTTGATGAATTGTCCCAAGTCCTAATATAGAAAGACTTTGGTTGGTTGGACCGCACATACATAAATTCAACGTGTTTCTAGTAAATCAAAAGTAAATCATCACATTTACGTGGACTCACTATGAATAGATTTGATAATTTATTCATTGTCAATATAATAAAAAA
This sequence comes from Cornus florida, assembly GCF_030987335.1. Lineage (NCBI taxonomy): Eukaryota > Viridiplantae > Streptophyta > Magnoliopsida > Cornales > Cornaceae > Cornus > Cornus florida. Next base: position 32,414,092 of record NW_026775572.1, read on the forward strand.
TACTAAAAGTCATCCTCTTAAAAGTTAGACTTTCAAAAGGACACATTTTATTTTTAGTACATAGGGAGTGTATATTATTATTATTATTATTTGGTAACATTATCAATTTAATCTTCTTAGATTTTATAAAAAGTAACCAACCATATTCAGGCTCATTACGGATAGATTTAGTAATTCATTTACTACCAATACAATAAAAAAAAATATATACTCCCTCGTCCTAATTTAGTTTTCCTTTTTTTTTTTTTATTGTCCAAAATATTTGCTTACTTAAAAAGTTCAAATACCATATTTTACATCTTTTCATAAAATAGCTTTTAAATTTTAATTTTTTAAAATTTAATTATATATATATATATGTTACTAAGTTACCATTGAATATATATATATATATATATATATATATTCAATGGTAACTTAGTAACATTCAAAGGACCACATAAAATACTAAAAATAAACCTCTATAAACCTCTATAAAAATTAGATTTTCAAAAAGGGACATTTTATGTGGAAAGGTGAGAATATATATATATATATTTTCTTCTATATGACCTGAGCTCGAGTGAAAATTAGGGTGATTTACTAGATTTAGGTCCAACTATTTATCGTAATGCCCCCAATGTCATCTAATTTTTACTGAAAAGAATTTGATGGAATTGTCCCAAGTCCTAACAAAGAAAGACTTTTTTTTTTTTTTGTTTAGTCTAACAAAGAAAGTCTTTGTTTGGCTATATATATATATATATTCAATGGTAACTTAGTAACATTCAAAGGACCACATAAAATACTAAAAATAAACCTCTATAAACCTCTATAAAAATTAGATTTTCAAAAAGGGACATTTTATGTGGAAAGGTGAGAATATATATATATATATTTTCTTCTATATGACCTGAGCTCGAGTGAAAATTAGGGTGATTTACTAGATTTAGGTCCAACTATTTATCGTAATGCCCCCAATGTCATCTAATTTTTACTGAAAAGAATTTGATGGAATTGTCCCAAGTCCTAACAAAGAAAGACTTTTTTTTTTTTTTGTTTAGTCTAACAAAGAAAGTCTTTGTTTGGCTGGACCACACACGTACATAGATTCAGTGTGTTCCTAGCAACACCGGAGTTTTCCCCCTCGCACCACAATGTGATCAGTGACCAGCCTTTGTCAGAGCCGTTACATCTCATTTGCTTTAGACGCGAGATCAATCGTTCCGTGATATCTCGCGCATTAATAGCTTTATGATAAAATACTGACGAAATGTCCATTCAAAGTGGGGCCCACGTCTAGGTCACCTGCACATGCCACCTATCTTCTTCATTTAAGTTGTTAGAAGTTTCATCCCACGCGCTTTACTGGCCGCGTTCATGCAAATGAAACTAATATAGCACAAGCCCGATAAAGTGTTAGGTGTGTGCCCTGGGCACCTTTTCAAGTCGTCGTCTGTGTCGTGCACACGTGAAATGACTAAGAGAAAATATTGATTATATTAAATAACTCAAATGATTTTATAAAATGACTGAGAGAAAATATTGATTATATTAAAAAAAAAGTAGCACAAAATTTTAGTCTAAATAATTTAAATAACAAAATAATATTAGTCGTAATTAAAGATATAAATAGTGATATTAAAAATATTTTTGAAAATTAAAAAATAATTATAGACTATTTAAAATATCTTAAAACTAAGGGCATGTTTGGGAAGTGTAGTGTGATGTAGTGTACTGCTCTACCCTAGAACAGAACAAGTGTTGTTTGATGTACTGTTCTGAAAGAAGATTAAAACATGTTTGGGGTGAAAATTTTGTTCTGATAATTTTGGAATAGAAATTATTATTATTATTTTTTTATAATTATTTTAAATTAAAAAAAATTAAAACAAAACCCACAAGTTTGCAGTTGGAGAGAGAGACAATATCAATCCGTTTTCTTCCATTTATTCCAAGGCAAAGATTCAACAATCCCTTAACCAAAATCAAGGAACTATCCATACGTTGTTGAATAGAAATAAAGAATGCAAATCTTTGATAATTTTGTCATCATCCAATTGTTCTCAAATAGGTCCATTCAAAGAAAGATCGAGAATAGAGATGCAAGCGTTTGGGAGGCAGAAATGATTTGCCCTAAAAAAACAATTAAAACAAAACCCACAAGTTTGCAGTTGCAGAGACAGAGATGGAGAATAGAGATGGAGGCGTTTGGGAGGCTGAAATGATTTGCCCTAAAAAAACAATTAAAACAAAACCCACAAGTTTGCAATTACAGAGACAGAGATCGAGAATAGAGATGGAGGCGTTTGGGAGGCTGAAATGATTTGCCCTAAAAAAAACAAACCCACAAGTTTGCAGTTACAGAGACAGAGATCGAGAATAGAGATAGAGGCGTTTGGGAGGCTGAAATGATTTGCCTTAAAAAAAATTAAAACAAAACCCATACAGCTTTGCAGTTGCAGAGAGAGAGGGGGAGAGAGAAAGAGAGACTAGGGCAAGTTCAGAGTTGAGAACGAGAATATAAATGGAGGTGGGACTTCTGATCCTTGTAGATTTTGTACTCTGCAGTTGGAGAGAGAGGGGGGGAGAGAGAGAAAGAGACTAAGGCCAGTTTAGAGTTGAGAACGAGAATTGAGATGGAGGTGGGACTTCTGATCCTTGTAGATTTTGTACTTTGCAGTTGCAGAGAGAGAGAGAGAGAGAGAGGGAGGCGATTGGGAGGCTGAAATGATTTGTGGAACACTTGGAACAAGTTTTTTTTGTTCCAACATTTGGCCCAAATAGTGCAAAGTGTTCTGATATTGTTCAGACCAGCACAGCCTCCACCAAACATGGTTTGGGCCTCAATAGTGCTCAATAGTGCTACTGTAGCACTATTGGGAACAAAACAGCACAGCACGGAACATCCACCAAACAAGGCCTAATATTCAAAAGCTATTACAAGAATTTTATGAGCACTAGTAATCCTGATTATCTAACAGCTTTAGCCGAACTCAAGAAAATTGACAAAGACCCAATAGGATTTACAAGTTTTAAAACAGACGTACAATCAACTAATATAAATATTAGACAAAACAACTTCTTAATTCAACTATTACTACAGTTATCTGAAAAAGTTAATAAGCTTGAAGAAAAATTAGAAGTAATACAAGAAAGTATTCTTAGAAAATTTTCTAAAGAATTATTTGAATTATCAGACAAAATAAATGATTTAAAGTTATCAACTAATCCGTTCTCGCCTGTAACCACCAAGCGTGTAAATTTATTACAACCACATAAACAAATACCACAATGGCCATTATCCTTAGAAAAGCCAGAGAAATAATGAAAGTAGAAGATTTATATGATAATGAGTATGATGCTAAAAAATATATAGAACAAGGAATGAAGAAGGTAAAAAATAAAGTCAACCTTTATTCTAATAATTTACTAGACTTCCAAAGCAAGATATATAATCATCTTAGTTAGAGAAAAATAAGTGCAGTTAACAATCAAGTTATTTTAGACCTTATAACACCAGAAGCGTGTTAAGAGTTAAATGATAATAATTTAGAACTTATGCATTTAGGTGTCATAATGATAGGATTAGTAGGATTAAACAGATCAGAAGTAGGAACTAGAGCTCTTGCTTATATTTATGATTGATTGATGGAATAACCATCAACAAGCACAAATAGCCAGTGCTAAAATAGATCTAGTAGCTAACGCAACAATAGTAGGATGTATCCCCAATTACACGATGGCTACTAGAGAATTTAGTAAACATATTAAGATAGCTATATCCACAAAATGATACAATATGACAGGACAATTTGAAAACTTATTAGTTAATACTTTATTTATGGGAAAAGTAGTTAATCAATATAACTTACAATTTAAAGCATAATTCAGTGAAATAATTAAACCTTTTAGCAGCAAATATGTTTATATGATAGAAGCTAGAAAAGTAAGCAATATTACCCATGAAGGAACAGAATGAGAATTGCCTAATCTTACTACTACAACTAAAAAGATCCTCGAAAATAATATGATATATGTAAAAAATAGTGGAGAAGCTAGTATAATGTTTAGTAATTATAAAAGATAAGATAATTTAGTAGATGATACCCAAGAAGACTTTTTAACTAAACTAATAGAAATAGAATCTCCAGAAGAAATAAATATCCTTTATAATAGATTAGAAGATGAAATTTTAGACAAAATAATGTTTGATTTTGACAATCTTGAACTAGAAGATTTGCAAAAAAAATATCCTGAGCCAAATTACCAACTTATAGAAAGCATTTATCTAGGCGAAGGAAATAATAATGATATTAAGCGAAATATATTAAAAGTCAGGTTTGAATCCTTCTACACAAAACACGAACTAAATACTTTAAAAAAAGAGTTAAGTGTAGTAGAATAAATAGAACATAGGGAAGGAAAAGAACCAGAAAGCTCCACCTCTCAACTTACAGGATCTGTAGACTAAGAAATGCATAATGCAACTAGTAGTACTAATAAAACAAATGATGACTATCTCACGAGACAAAGACTGTAACCTACACAAGAAACATATGTTGAAAACAAAAACATACCAGATATAGACACGTGGACACCACATCGTAAACGTTATGATAATATCCCAGCACACGACGTAGGAATTATATTAGACATATCACAACATGATCCCCAAGATTGGGCAAGAGTAATCGACGATTGGGAACAAGATTGTATTAGAATAGATATTCTAACCCAATTCGATAATAGAACACAAGTAGTAACTTATTGTGAAACTCTATTAAGAGGCACAATTCAAAACTGGTGGCAATCTTATAAAGTTACTTATGCTAATGATTACAACATCTTAAAAGATAATTTTACAATTCAAATGTTTACCAGCTTAATCAAAAGGGTATTACTTGATGAAGATAGATTACTAGAAGAAACTCAAATGAAGCAAAATGAAGTTAATCTAAAATTATTACAAATTTGTGATTTTAGATACATAAGAGGCTACACTAATAAGTTTTTTGAATATTTCGCCGCCATAGGAAAAATCGGAGATATAACCTTATTCGATAGATATCTTAAGAAATTACCAGGAGTGTAGGAATTAAGATTTAGGAAAAATGGTTAGAGAATCCTTGAAGGGATAGATTAATTTATTTACTTTTCCTTCACACACACACACACACACATATATATTTCCTCATTTTCTGCCTTATTATAATTTAATTTTCTAATCCCACACTTAGATATTTATTCTTTTCCTCTTCTATTTTTTATCTTTTGTCCTTATTATGTTTTTATCTTCTTCACCCCCATTTTTTTTTTTTTTTTTTTTTTTTTTTTTTTTTTTTTCACTCCTTTTAGTAACAACAAACTTTGACACTGACAGGTCATCATGTGCAAATACAATTCCTTGTAGTATTTTTTTTTTCCCCTTCTCCTTTTACTCTCTCTCTTCCTCATTCATTCTTTATTTCTTTTTTTTCTTTATCATTTCATTTTCTTTTCTCTCTCACTTATTTTTTTTTTATTCTAATAGCAAACTTTAGATATAGAATCATTATTCAAAGGCAATAAGTTGAATTTTTATATATGATGAATTTATATATTTGTACTATGATTTTGTATAAGTTGTTGGTCGTTGATCAGGTCAAAGCTAACTCCTAGCCCTTTGAATGTTGGGTTCCCTAAAAGGGAGTCCCACATTTAACTATAAATTATTAAATAACGCATGCAGCACAGTCCAAGCTGACCGAGTTTCATTACCCAAAACATTTGAATTCTTCAAACTCTGTTTTAAAATGTTGTCTGCATTTCATATAGAATATCATTTCATAAAAATTAAAATAAACAAATAAAAAGGAAAAAAGAAGAAAGAAGTTATATTTTACGAAGCATAAAGAGTAGAATATTGCATGATTGCAAGATCATAACATTGCGAGACATTTTGCTAAAGCAGAGTATAACTCGATCATCATTTTTTTTTTTATCCCATATGAAAAGACTTTGGTCCATAAATTTTATTCTTTTTCATAGTTTTCATTAGAGGTAGTGATATAAAAAAACAAAAAAAAAAAAAAAATCAAAAGCTTCTCATTTATTAGATAATAAGATAGGATCTACTTTCATCGTCCAATAAATGGAGAATTGGTCTTTGACATTTTTGAAAGAGTAGTGATATACGCGTGAAAGAGGCCAACATATTTGTTTGACCGAATACATCAAGGCCATTTATGGCTTGAATTGCGACCTATTTTTCTTTTTGTAAAGAGCAATAATACTCGTGTCGACACCGACTTAGTCAGTTCTCTCACACGTGACAGGGCCCACCCCTATGTGAGAGAATCGACTGAATTGGTATTGTTAGGTTTTTAATTTTTTTTTTTTAAAACGTTAATTATTGTTCTTTTTTTATTATAACCAAACACCGATTCTCCTGATATTATCCGTGATTACAATTCTTCTCGTGGAACTCACTAATTATGTAGCCTCATAAGAGAATTGTGAGTAATAACAATGTCACGAGTCATCACAGTTTTCCTTTTTGTTAATATATATTAACATATTTACTCTTATATTCATTTTCTAAAATCACTTTAATTACTTCGTTTCGAAATACAACTTTGGAAATTTCACTTATTTAGAACACTTTAGAAGTGTTCATTAAACATAAAGTGTGATCACACCACACTATTTATCCAATAGTGTGTTCAAGACAAATGAAATCAATTTAATGAACTTGATCCTTCAAGTCACGAAGCACTCAAATAAGGACACAGAAAATGAAACAATTATAAACTACATCAATACTAATTTAATTGTCCCTTAAATATTCAAGGATGTCATATACTACATCTATTTGAATTTATTGCTACCGTAGTGATAGGGATGACAATTTTACTCAACTCTGCTCGCTTTCGTTAAGGTTTCAAACGAGTACGAAGTAAGTACGAAGTAAATTTGAAACACAATAGGTTTTTGGATATGGTTAAGCTTTTCCTCATCCCATATAGTAAAATAATTTTTAGAAAATATTTTTTTATTTTTTGGTGTTTGATTGTTGTAAAATATTTATGAAAGAAAAAAAATATTAAAATTTAACAAAAAGTTTGATGGACGTAAGGCCAAATACCTAAAAATTTTAAAATATTTTGTCTGAAACAAAAAATTTCTAAAAAGAATACCTTACCGAAACAAAAGCGTTCATGTTTTTCTTTTTTCCGTTAAATAAATCGATTTTTAAAAAAAAGAAAAAAAAAAATGGGGCCGAACCCCAAAAGGTTACTAAAGCAGTAGTAACCCAAAAGACCCCAACCCAACCCTAAAGCCCAAAAGTTGTTCTCAGAAGAATTCAACTACTCAACCCATTAAAGAATTTTGTTTCTTTTAATTCATTTTGTTAGAGAGCCCTCAAAACGAGATGAGGGCTTCCAAAAATTGACGGGCAGGCCCACCTAAAGTAGGGCAGGCCTGCTCGCCTCTAAAGAAAGTGTGTTCGTTGTTGTTAAGTGTTGGCACGACCCGCCGTCTCTAAACGATCATTGACGAGTCGCCTCAGCACCCCCAACAGGACGGGTTAACCCAGACGTAGCAGCACAAGCCCACTTATATAACCACTACAAAATTCCCATTCCTCTCTAATTTCCGATGTGGGACTAAAATACTTGAACTCAATACTTTTTGCATCCAACCCTACCAACATGTATGACCCTTTCAACTCTATCTGAATTCTGAACTCATTTTTTTTCCCAATTCTTTCTCCATGTTTTGACCCCTATGTATTTACCTTTCAAACAGCATATACTACCTGCACATACATGCATATCTTGTTTATATTTTACCTTGTGTGAGGGTGGGACTTGATAATGTTAAAGTTGCTCGGGAAGGTCACGACGTGTTCGAAACGGTACAAATCTTTTACATAATAAAGCAAGCATCTTACATGTATCAAACCATCCTCAAATCTTGCTCTGGCTGAAGCCTCGTGCACTAAAATAGTCCTTTTATTTGTTTGTGTTGCAATTTGCAAATGAGGAAAGCTTTATCACCACTCTTATGATGCCTCATACCCAATAATAAAGATTTTTGTGTCAAACTTTACTTAAATATCACACCTTGCTTTTCTAGGGTTCTAATTTTTTTTCTTTTTTTCTTTTTTTCTTTTTTCCTTGTCATTTTGCTTTCCATTCACCCCCAAGTATCTAAATGAAAACTTCAATGGTGACATTTTGTTTATGGACAAAGTGAGATTGGTTATACGAAGGATTTTGCCAAAATGCCCAAGTGCCAAAACTTGAATTAAAAACCTCATCACTTTAGGGACAACCTTATTTAGTCATGTGTAATTTAGGTGATTTATGAAATTTAATCATACTATAACCAAAGACAGAACTATATATATCCTCATATGTGACAAAAAAACATTATGTTACTGTAAATTGTAGCCAACTTCAAGTAGTTGTTGTTATTTGTAAATTTAAATTAAGTTGGGGCGAATTTGGTTGGAAAGAAATGGAAGGAAAAGAAAAGAATGAAATGGAAATGGAAGGAAATAAAAAAATGTGTTTGGTAGGAAATGTTATCCTCCTAAAAATTTGGGAGGAAATGGAAGGAAAAGGAAAGAAAAGTCAATATTTTTAATAAAACTTTATTAATTCTAAATTTATCCTTATTTTTATAAAAGAAAAACTCTCTAAAAAAGGGTATTATTGTAAGTTCATTACAATAGTTTCCTTTATCATTTTCTTTCTTTTTCTTTATTAATTAACCAAACACGACAAACAATTAACACTATCCTCTCATTTCTTTTATTTTTCCTCTTAAATAATGTTATCCTTTTTTTTTCTTTTTTTTTTTTCACTGTACCAAACATAGCCTAAGGGCCAATTTGGTTTGGAAAGAAATGAAAGGAAAATAAAAGAAAAGAAATTGAGGGATGTGATTTTTTGTGTTTGGTATAAAATTTTGGAAGAAAAAGAGGGATACGTTTATTTTGTTATCTTTAAAAAATGGGGGAAAATGAAAGAAAAGAAAGGAAAGGCTTAGCATTTTTAATGAAATTTTAATAATGTCAAATTTATCCTTATTTTTATAAAAGACAATATTTATGAAAAGGGTATGCTAGTAAATTCATTAAAATAATTTTATTTCCTTTCTTTCTCCAAACATAATTACTTATCATTTCTTTTATTAGTCAACCAAGCAGGATAAGTAATTAACACTATCTCTCTTTTCATTTCTTTTCTCTTGTAATTACTGTCATCCTTACTAGAATATCATGCTTGAGGTCAGTCCAAAAATTCATGACTGTCTCAGCTGGAAAGAATTGTCGGGCTAGAGGTTTATCAAATAAAAATTAGAATCCTCCAAACAAAACTGAAAATGAGGTTCACAACTAGCAGCCTCAGTGGCGAGGAATTCACAAGTGACTAGTTTCATAATCTTTCTTATGCACAGGCAATAATTTAGTTAACTCCAAGCCCCTAATCAACTAAAGGTAAAGAGCTTCTCAATCATCTGTGTAAATTATTTTTAATTCACAGTTGTATTATTAAGAAGAAAAATTACACTTTGAGTTTAGAAACAATTAATGAAACAAACAACCGAGACAATACGTCTAGTTTGTTCTGCTATAAATTTTGGTGGGTCAAGCCACTAGACTCTCTGGTTGGCATCAAATCGCCGACCAAATCCATTGGCTTCACTGTAATATGTCCCACACTCACATATGTGAAGGATCACAATCGTCACAATCGTTTCCTTCTATGCAACACAATATTGTTGTAATAGAGGATTTGCGCTCCTCTAACCTAACTTTAAGAAATATCATCAATGAGCCAAGGTACGCCACATGATGTAGCCAAGCATATTCATGCTTGCAGTACTTCAATGTGTTCGGTACACACTATGGCACCAGGCATATCACATACGTTCGTGCCATGCACTGTGACGATTTTATGGGCGAGTGCATGGGGTACTGACATGCTACTATAATGATTAAGTTATAAGTGTAAAATCCCACGTCGTCTAGGTGTGAAAATGAAAAGTCTCACTCCAATTAGTACTTGATATTTTGGGATAAAATTCAATAACAAAACAATGTAGGCTTGGATTCAAAGCAGATAATATCATACTATGTGATGAAGTGGGTTGTTATAAATGATATCAGGCCTGACCTAATCGAAAGTGTAACCAATGAGGATGTTAGGATGAGGAAGAGTGATTGTGACGATTTTCTGAGCGTATGCAAGAGATATTAATAGACTGCATACTAGGTAAGTTATATAAGCACAATTCAACAATGTTTGGGTGTAAAAAGAGAGAGTCTCACTCAAATTGATGTGAGTTTTTTAAGGTACGAGTAAAATTTAAGAAAAAAACCGTGCACACGGATCCAAAATTAAAAAATATCATATACTATGATGGAGTATGTCGTGTCATTCAAGCATGGCACGTACACGCGTATATGAATGATTGTAAACTTATAATGCGTGTACTGAACACATTAAATATCTCCTCGTATTACAGGAAGGACTATAAGTCTATGATTGCTCTTTACATACATAGGCTTTGATAGTCGACACAACACCACGATACATCGTTTCCCAGTGCACCGCCACATGTGATTGTTGGCGATGACGTGTCAGCTTTTGATTTGATTGGAGTACAGTGGACCCCACCTGGTGCAATCACTACCACATACCGACACACCATGTAATCTTTACACAGTAAGATCTTTGTTAGTTGTCTTCTTGACATCCACGTACCCAAAAAAAAAAAACTTTGGATTCTCATAGTTTGGCTTCAAATACACCACAAGAGCAATATCAATCATAAACAAGTGTTTCAAACTTCAAATCCTAGAACTGACACAAGCTTGTGTGGGGTCTACGTAACATGTACTAACCCCACTATCTATTTTGGTCTCCACCTTTAGATAATATATATCGACACATACTTATATATATATATATATATATATATACTTTTGCAGCTATCTTATTTTCGTAAGTTGAATAAGATGTGTTTCGTGTAAATTTAGGAGAATGATTGAGCACTTGTTGACTTGCCAGATTCAATCGTATTCACTATTGAGAATTTTAAATGGTTGCAAATCAAATGATTGAACTTTTGTTCAATTTAAAGTGTCATTCATTCACATTTTAAATTTTACTTTATTTTGTCTTTTGGTTTTAAATAAAGTAAGAAACTGCATATAAAAAACACGTCTCTTTCTTCATTAGGCCATTAGCTGAGTTGGTTTTGTGAGAGAGGAGATGAGCATTCAAGTCTCATCACCGTGAGTAAATTTTTATTATTTTTTATTATTATTATTTTTTTAAGAACATGAAGGTTGAACAATATAACAAATTCTATTAATTTTATATAAACATAGGCTAATGTTATTTTGACATCAGAGATATTAATAACATCAAAATGACATGAGCCCCACTCAAATAATTCACTTGTATCTCCCAGACTATAAATTATTATATGTGTGTGTATATATATATTAAGGGTCTGTATATATATATATAAATTATTATTTCAGACTTGACCTTTAATGTAACAATTGAAATTCAATTATATATATATAAAGTGACCAATCATTTTAAATGATATGTGAGAATCGATGAAAGTCTCTAATAACCATTATTTCAATCCACATGGTTAATAGATGAAAGTGAATAGAGCTACCAAAAATTAATATGTATGATGTAAATAAATTTATGAGGAGAATGTTTGCTTGTTATTAAATATAATTTGATTATTACTTTTATTTCTTTTTTCATTTTTAGATAGGTATGAAAACTCAAAAAAATTCCAGTAAATTATTAAATATCAAAATAACTTTTCTAGTTTTACATAATATATATCAAATATGATTTTTTAATTTCAATTGGATGAAAGATTGATTTTTCAGCAGAATTAAATTTGGTTTCCATTTCCTGTATCTAAATTTTGAAAGAACTCATAAATCATTTTCCAAACACCTTGAAACACTACACACGTGATGGGCACTTGGTACAATTTTGTGTGGTAAAATTTCGGAAAAAAACAATTGTGTGGTGGTAAGTGGTAACTACAACCAATCAACAATCAAAACCTTTACATTTTCATGATTACTTACTTTACCGACTTTGGAGTTTCTTGGGCTTGGGCCCACTTCTGTATGGGTGATCCATCAGCCCATATGATCATTCAAATGTCATAGGCAATACCACTCTAGGTCGTGTGGGACATGTTCCTGACTCTTTGTTATTGATCTTTTTCCTTTTCCTTTTTTCTTTTTATATATGTTTAATTCTTGCTTCTTCTTTTTTCTTTTTTTTTTCTTTCTAAAATCATCTAGAATGATGTAAATCAGCTTGAGCACAAAAAAGAATATCCACCGGAATATGAGATAAAACAACGGACAGATGTAACTTCGCGAGAGCATGGATACTTTATGGGCAACCTCATTGCTATTTCTCTTAACATGGTTAATCCGATATGAGGCAAATCACTGAAGCACACATCGAAAATCATAAGCAAAAACTTCTATCTCTACTGTACAAGACTCCAGATTAATAATAGCATTACACGCTACCTGGGAGACATTCTGAAACCAACAATTAACATATCCAAACTGAAGAGCCAGAAAGCTACTTTACGAAGACAAAGGGCCTCTGCTGAAGAGGTGTTCTTAGCCTTACGCGGACAAAACACGACAATCTGACACATGGATCCAAGATCATCCCTGAAGACTGCTCCACCTCCGCCTACACAAGAAAATGGAGAAAAAGATGCGTTCACATTACATTTTATTTCTCCGGTTTGAGGCGGCACCCATTGCCCATTCGAGACAATGCTAGAACTGTTATCCCTCTATGTCGACTGAGACATAGACACTAACAAATTTTGCGCTTTCTCAAACTCTCAAAATTGATTACAAGTAAGATTAACAATAGTAGAAAAATTACGCTGAATCTTATCATTTAACCACACATTTCTAGTTTTCCAAATTTGCCAACAAAAATTAGCAATGAGGCCTAAAATATCCCTGCCCTCTTTGTTCAGCCCAAACCTCGAAATTAACCCTTCCCACCACGCCAAGAAAGAAACGGGGTGAGAAGATTGAGAAAAATCAAATTGTAAAGGAGAAATTTCCAAACCTTAACAGAATGAGGGTAGAAAAATAAGAGATGGAACACCGTCTCATCAGCACAACCACATCTGGGACAAACCAGATCCACCACAACTCAATGCCTTTCCAGATTCTTCCGGACTGCAAGGGCATTTTTACTGCATTTCCACAAGAAAAATTTGACTTTCTCCACAGTGTGACACTTCTAAATCCTAAGCCAAGGGTCCTTCATCGAACCATCAGAAACACCACCAATATTGTTATGAAAATGCTGACTACGGAGACTTTGAAAGGCCAAAAAATACGCCGACCGAACAGAAAATTTACCGTTACCCTCAAGAGCCCACACTAAACGATCGTCCTTATTCAAGGCACTGAAAGGACATTTGAGAATAGCCTCCAAAACATCAGAAGGGAACCAGTTCGCAAGCAACTCAACATTCCAGGAGCTAGTTTGGGGATTAATAAGATCCGATACCTTACAAGGGAAATTTTCCACAGAAGGTTTAGTTAAAGTAACATCAAATTCAAGAATCTACCTATCCTTCCAAATATTTATACTCTGACCATTACCAACCACCCATATCTGCCCATTTCTAATAAGGGATTGAGTTTGCCATGCCCATGATGGGTTGCTACCAAGCTTGGCTGCAACAAAAGAGTAATTCTTAAAGTATTTAACTTTCATCAATTGAAAAGCCAACCCTTTCTTGAGAACTTGGAAATTCCAACCATGCTTTGCAAGAAAAGCCTTATTAAAAGCCTCAAAATTGTGAAAACCCAACCCACCAGAGGCTTTATCATCACATACTTCCTCCTAATTAACCCAGCAAATTTTGTGAGATTGGTTAGACGCACCCCACCAAAATCGCCTAATAAGAGAGGTAATTTGAGCACACAATTTACGTAGTAGTTTGAAATATGACATAACAAATGTTGGAAAGGCACCCAATACTGACTTCTTCAACACAGTTCTCCCCGTTGAAGAAAGAAGACTTGATTTCCAACTAGCAAGGCGATCAGTCACCTTTTGAAGAACATAATAAAATTCATCCCATTTTGATCGACCAATAACAGCTGGCATACAAAGATATCGTTCACGCAAACCCTCTTCTCGAATGCTAAGGAGTTAACATATATTAGATTTGTTCTGACTCCTACAATTTTTAGAGAAAAAAATGGAGGATTTAGAAAAATTTATCTGCTGACCTGAGATACGTTCATATTTATAGAGGACCCCCTTGAGATAATTAATTTCTGAAGACAGAGCTTTATAAAAAATGATAGCATCATCAGCAAAGAAAAGATGAGAGATTTCTGGAGCTTGTCTGTAAATTTTAATACCTGAAATAACATGGTGCTGACAGGCCCTACGCAAAGAACAAGAAAGAGCCACAACACAAATAATAAACAAATAAGGTGACAAAGGATCCCCTTGCCTAATGCCTCGAGATGGTGTGAAGAAATTAGTAGGATTGCCATTAACAACAACAGAGAAGAAGGCTGTTGAGACACAGGACATCACCAATTTAACCCAATGAGTATGGAAGCCCATTTGAAGTATCGTGGCCTCCAAAAAGACCATTCAATACGATCATAGGCTTTACTCATATCAAGCTTCAAGGCCATAAATGCTTGCCGACCTTTTCTTTTATTTTTCAGGTTATGAAGAATTTCATGTGTTACTAGGATGTTATCATTAATTTGCCGACCTGCCACAAAAGCACCTTAAGACTCGTGAATAAGCAAACTAAGAATAGGTCTAAGGCGATTTGCCAACACTTTGGCTATAATTTTATATAAAACATTACATAATGCAATAGGACGAAATTGAGAAACATGCCTTGGAATATTTATTTTTGATATTAAAACGAGATTAGTATGATTAACACACTTGAGCAAAAAGCCAGAATGCATAAAACTTCGAACAACAGAGACCATATCATGTATAATTATCGGCCAAAAATGTTGGTAGAATAAAAGAGTCATACCGTCCGGTCCTGGGGATTTACACGGCTGCATCTCAAAAACTATTTTCTTTACCTCTAGCTCTGTTGGAGGTCGAAGTAACTCTTGGTTCATTAAACTAGTGACACACCTGGGAACATGTTGGATAAATTGACTGATTTTTTCAGGATGTTGGGATACGAAGAGATTTTTAAAATAATGAATAAAAGCTTCTTCAATCAAAGGTTATTGTTCATGTAAACTATAATAATTCGTGTTAAGCCATTAATCACAAATTTACATGAATCCCATATCTTAGAATTTCATGATTTTCACATATCTATAATGCATAAATAAATACTAGTTAGATATAAATACCTCGATTCACGATATCAAATCTTGTTGTGATTAAGTCCAACGTCCAGATCCTTTAATCACGAATTAATCTGCAACTCTGATCAACAGGCAAAGGTGAAAACTAGTTTCTCTCTCTTGGCCTTTTGCACACATAAAACTTTTACATATTGTTTTCATTATTGTACATAATTGATGGAGTATATGCACTTTTATAAAGGCAGAGAGAGGACTAGTTTTCCTTTTAGTAACATAATTTTACTTTCCATCAAAGTAAGGAATATGAAAGGAAAACACTACTCCAATAAGTAATTATCAAAAAGGTAATTAAAAGTTGACCAAATAATATAATATAATATTAATTTGATATCTATTTACTTAGCCACCAAGTAATATGTCACATGTCCGAATCATGTGGGCCACAATTAAATAAATAATCTTACAGTTCAATCCATTGGCCGCCATCATCTTTAATACCAGAGATGAAATTTCTATGCCTACGATGGACTGTCGACACATGGAAGAATTTTGAGTTCCGGTCCCCCAATTGAAGCCACTGGATTCGAGATTTTTGGGCCAGTATAACTCTTCCTCTTGCTAAAGATGTTGAATGTCATGTTCCACCTGTAAAATTTGGGTGTTATCATATGGAAGGGATGACTCCTTAAGCAATTGTAGAGTAGATTCAGTTGACTCAATCTTTTGTTTAGAATTGAATCCCTTACATTTTTACCATTGAGCTAGCTCTCGATTACAATTTTTTAATTTATTTACTACCTGATACAATCGAGATCCAGAAACATCCATCTCCCAAGAATGCCGAACCAGCTCATAACATTGTTCATCATCCACCCATCGAGCATCAAAGTAAAATTGCTTTACTTTCCGTATAAATTATGGCCGCAATTCAAGAAATAGTGCAAAATGATCAGAACCCAAAATAGATAAATGAGAAAGTTTTGCCGCCGGAAAAAGCTCTCGCCAATCTGTAGTCGTAACAGCCCGATTAAGTCATTCCTGAATATTCCCACGTCCACTTCTATGATTACATCATGTAAATGGGTAGCCAACATAACCCAAATCTGAAAGGGAACAGCTCTCCAATAAACTTTTAAAATTCTGAAGCACCCAAGCCGGTTTGGGGACACCTCCCTTCTTTTCAGCATGCAGGAGTACATCATTGAAATCCTCGATGATGATTCATTGTTTACCCCATGAGCTTTGTTTACATTTAAGATAAACCCATTGATCAGCCTGGATATAATCCACAGAATTGCCATATAAAATGGTAAGATACCACACATCATTTCCTGATGAATTAAAAACAACAGTGATTTGAAAATTAGTCGCATCAACAATGTTGAATAAATGATCATCATTCCAAATAAGAGCCATGCCCCTTGCCCGGCCCTTTGGATCAACACACCAACTATGCGTAAAACACAATTTTCTTTGAATCTTGATTATGTAGTCGGCAGAATTTTTAGTTTCAAGAAGAGCAACCAAATCAGGGGAATGAGACCGCACAAGTCTCTTAAGTTGTTGGACTGTCAGAGGATTCCCCACACCCTGATAGTTCCATACCAATAATTTCATTTGAGTAGGGGTAGAACACACTTGTCATTGGGAATTAGAACATGAATAAAAGTGTTGAGGATGTGAACTAGAATCCACATGGTAAGTCCCCTCCCTAAGATCCAATAAAGTTTTTGACCGACCTACTTGCAATTGATCCTAACAACATTAGGCCTCGTCAATATGGCCTAGCACTCCAGGAATTGGGCTGAAAGAAGAGGCCTGACTAGGCCCATAATGAGATGTAATCCGACCCACTACTGGACTATCGCGTATTGTAGACGCTTCACCGCCGCTTTGGGATTGACGATGGGAAAATAACACCTTTATCCCTACTATCGCCGATCTCGGCGACTGCGCAACCTCGATTGCACAACCCGGATAGGGAAAACCACTACCCTCAAGAGACATCCCGTAGAGACGACGAATGGAAGAAATAAAGGTTTGAAACACCCCCCATCTTAAGCCCCACTGATATATAAAAAAGGATAGTCTGATATTCCAAATTCCACAAGAAGAAGCGTCGGACAGCAAAATCGTCACCGCAATTGCACACAGCAAAACCACCTGATCCACCCTCAGCGTCCAACAAGATGAGTACAACAATGAACCAAAAGGAAAACCCAGAACCAGTAAGCAAGAATCCACCAAAATCCGAGAACCAATCAAACAATCCAGATAAAGACAATCAACCAACATCCAACTAGAGACCAAAGGTAAAAAAAAGAACAGAACACAAAAAGGACAAGCTCCTAACAAGACTCTGACTAGCAGAGAACTCTTTAAAGAGAAGAGAAGCTCCTATAAAAGGAAAAAACTCTTTAGCTCATGTTTTATTCTTGCTTGTATTTTTGGTTTTGGTGAGGTTTCTATATATTTTATTTTCACATGGAATACTTTATAGTTGTGTTCGTCTCAAACCCGTCAGTTGTCAGTGGGCTGCTCAAGCTGCTCACGTGGCGAGAGCGGGTTGCTGCCTGCTGCCCAGGGGACGAACTGGGTCGGTTGTCGGTGGGCTGCTCGAGCTACTCACGTTGCGAGAGCGGGTTGCCCCGTGCCGACCGGGGAACGAACTGGGAACGGCCCCTTCGGGGCCCAGCGCACCGCAGCACCCACACTATTTTCATTAAATTGGAATTTTTTCATTATTATTTTTTAATACAAGTAGAACCAAAACTAAAACATGTGTTGCACCTGGCGCTTGCCTCGACAGCCAGGTATAGGTCGAGCGCTTCAACGCCATTCATTTTCTGGGCTAGTTGATTCGGCAGGTGAGTTGTTACACACTCTTTAGCGGATTTCGAATTCCATCATGCATCGTGATGCAGTGTTCTCCCACAGCATTCTTTACTGCTATACCAATGGTAAGTGTGTGTTTTTGGTGTTGGAACCATTTTCTACCTATTCGGCGTGTGGTTCTCTGACTTTTTAATTGTACCGACATGATAAATGTCGGTTGATTTTTCCTTTTTTTTCCTTCTTCTCCTTTTTCTTCTTCTTCTTCTTCTTCTTCTTCCTTTTTTTTTTTTTTTTTTTTTTTTTTTTTCCGACCCTTAGCTTAATGGTTCCTAAGGGTTATCCATATTCGATTCTACGGGATTAAGTCTCGAAATAGTCAATTGAATACTTAATATTAAAATTGATAGAATCGGAATTTTTTTTTTTAATTTTGTAAGATATTTTTCCTCAATTTCATCTATTCTAATTTTAAAATTTAAACTCTATGTACCGACTGAACATAATCTATATATACACACACGCACATAGGAATTTACACGTGTTTGTGTCATGGTCTATCCTTTTCAGGGAACGGGTCCTTGGGTTAGGCCTATTATATAATCTTGTTTTTTTTACCAGTGAATTCTGGTTGTTTGTACTTTATACCAACGCCCAACAAACACCAAAATGGAAACCACTACTAATTAATAGTCCGCCGGTGTTAATGTATGATTATAAAATTTGAAATGTGGCCCACCAAACATGGCTCATGCGACATGTCATTCACGACTTTAACAATCCTTAATTAATGGTACCTTTCGAATAATAAAAAAAAATCCTTAATTAATGGTGAAAGGTCGTCATCATGTAATAATGTTTTCTAAATTATATAAATTCTCCTCTTTTGAAGAGGATAAAATTTTCGGTCAGTCCGAAAGTGCATGCATCACACAGACCAAAAAAAAAAAAAAAAGAGGAGTGCGCCCTTCTGAAAACAGTTATAAAAAATTTAAAAAATAGGAAATAGTTTTTAAAGAACTATAAAAGCTGTTATCTAAAAATATACTTTTTTATAACTGAATTTTAATAAAATAATTTTAGAAAATTAAACCACACAGTATTTTTTTTATACAGTATTCTGTTTTCAATTTTTTGAGAATAAAAAATTATTTCATAATTACAAACCAAACAAGCCCACGCATTGTGTTTGCTTCAACTTTCAAATTGATGAAAAAAAAAAAATTTGGACAATCCTTACTAATTTGTTAAAAAATTAATAATGTTTATTCATGGGATTTTAGTTTTTTTTCTTCTTCCTTTTCAATAATAACAAGTTTATTTTAATCTTAATTTGACAAGATAAGCCTCTATTTATGTTTAAAGAAAATCACATGTTTTTAATTTTATTGACAAATTTGCTTTTTTTTATTTTTTATAATTTTGATTTCAATTTTCTGTATATAAATTTTGTAAGAACTCATAAAATATTTTCAAAACATCTTGTAACACTACACACGTGATGGACACTTGTACAATTTTGTGTCGTACAATTTCAGAAAAAAACACTCGTGTGGTGGTAAATACAACCAACCAACAATCGAAACCTTCACATTTTCATGATGACTTACTTTACCGACTTGGAGTTTCTTGGGCTTGGGCCCACTTCTGTATGGCTGATCCATCAGCCCATATGATCATTCAAATTCTGCTTGTCAAAGGCTTCCCCTCTAGTCTCTAGGTCGTATGACAAGCGTGGGACATATTCCTGACATTTTGTTATTGATCTTTCCCTTTTGCCTTTTTCTCTTATATATGTTTTATTCTTGCTTGTATTATTGGTTTAGGTGAGGTTCCCATATATTTTATTTTTAAAATTGAAATTTTTATGGTTATGTTCCGTTAGATGTAATTGAATTCTTGATATTAAAATTGATAGAATAAAATAATAATAATAATAATAATTTTGTAAGTTATTTTTTCCTTAATTCTATCTATTTTAATTTTAAAACTCAAATTCAATGAGACGAATCGAAAATAACCCCTCTAAACGCGTTTGTGTCATGGTGGGTCCTTGGGTTAGGCGGCCCAGTATCTAATCTTTTGTTTTAACAGTGAATTCTGGTTGCTTATATGAACGCCCAACGTGTTAATGTATGATTATAAAATTTGAAATGTGGCCCACCAAACATGGCTCATGTGACATGTCATTCATGACTTTAACAATCCTTAATTAATGGTGGAAAGGTTGTGAATCTGGTGATTATGTAATAAATTTTCTTAAATTACTATATAAAATTTTCTTATTCTGGAGAGGAGAAAAACTTCTGTGAATCCGATAGTACATGCACCACACTTACAAAAAGTGAATCCCACTAATGGTTCTCATCACTTCTGTGAGCGCCGGATTCATGCAAAAAAATTTTGAGGCTGAGTGTTGGGAGAAATATATGTGGGTATACTTATTCGTAAATCTGAAAATTATTTTCAGAAGTTCAAAAAACAGATAATTATTTTTAGAGAAGTATAAAAGATTATTATTTGAAAATAATATTTTTTATAACTAAATTTTTAAAAAATCGAACCAAGTAGAGTATTTTGTACAGTTTTCTATTTTCAGTTTTTCAGGAACAGAAAATTGTTTTCATAATTACAAACCAAGCAAGTCCACGCATTCTGACAAAAAAAAAAAGAAAAAGAAAAAGAACAATTCTTACTAATTTGTTAAAAAAAATTAATAATATTTATTCATGGGATTTTATTTTTTTATTCCTTTTCAATAGTAACAAATTTATTTTAAGCTTAATTTGACAAGATAATCCTCTATTTATGTATTTATAGAAATATCACATTTTTTTATATATATATATATATATTTATTTTTAATTTTGTTGACAAGAAACACATATTTTCACCATCTAATGAGGTAAAGAAGATATCAGCCACAATAGAAAAATATCTTAGATAATTTATAAAGATGTTGTGAATATACTATTTAAGATTTTTTTTTTTTTTTAATTTGGAATTTTGTTAAAAAAAAAATACTCCGTTCTATGATATTTTGGAGAATATAGAACCTGGTGTCTGAACCGTCCAACTTTAGTAGCACCACTCTATCCGACAAAATAAATGTAGAAAACTTATCCTTGTCTTTCATTAGTGTCCAAACTGAAACCTGAGTATGTAATTAATGTGGTATTCTTTTCATTCCAGAATTTGTGTCTTGCGCCATTATGGTCTTTGTGGGAAAGTGACCTGCAATTGGAATTAATAGTGCATGTACTTGCCCAGTTGCCTGTTGTCTTAATTGACTTCTATTGTTAGAGTAATGTTTTTAAGCAAGTTTTTTATATTTAATTTTATGAATTAAAAATAAGAATTTTTTATTTTTATTTTTATTTTTTATTATATATTTTTTTCTCTTCAAAAGATTAAGCAAATTGGATCAAGTAGTGCAAGCGATATCTTATAAAGAATAGAAATATCTGGAGCACTTGGAAGATGTCACACTCTTGCTCTAGGAGTTGAAGGAAAATTCGAGAGTTTCGTTACACAACATTTGGCAATGGTAGAGACACTGGCTTCTGGCTAGACAGCTTGACGGGGTCCTTTTGCGATTTCCACCCTATCTCCCGAGTGACATCGGGATAAATGAAGAGATAAGAGTTGGTGGCTTCATTGTGTGATTCTTTTCTAAAAATAAAAAGACAATTGATAACTCTTTTCGTGAAAGGGTCATTTTAAGAGCATTACTTCTATTATTATTATACTATAAATGTAAAAAATTTAGGAAAAATTACATATAAATGGAGTCAAAGTTCCATATTTACTTAGAGGCTGAGTCAAAGTTTCATATTTCTCTAAAATGGATTGCTGAGGTGGCACATAATTTTTTACTGTTTAAAAATTGTGGTGCCTAAAATACCCTTCCGCGAAAGTATTACTTTTTCTTCGAAGGTATTACTTTTTTGAACTGAAGGTACTACTTTTTGGCGTCCAGGTACCATGTTTTTTAAACACCTGCGAAGGTACTACTTTTTGGCGTCCAGGTACCATGTTTTTTAAACACCTGCGAAGGTACTACTTTTTGGCGTCCAGGTACCATGTTTTTTAAACACCTGCGAAAGTACTACTTTTTCTCCGAAGGTACTACTTTTTTGAACTGAAGGTATTACTTTTTTGAACTGAAGGTACTACTTTTTTGTTAGGGAAGGGCATTTTAGGCATCATAATTTTTTAAATAGTAAAAAATCATGTGCCACCTCAGCAATCCATTTTAGAAAAATATGGAATTTTGACTCATTCTCTAAGTAAATATGGAACTTTGACTCCATTTATATTTAATTTTCCCAAAAATTTATGTGTGTTATATTTATCTAAAAGGTGTGGGCATAAAAACATGAGCAACATTCCCTCACTAATGTTATTCCATGTCTTTCTTTTAGGTCCTCACAGAGAGTAAGAAATATTATGTGCACTTATACGACACACGAACACTTTGTAATAAATTGAAAGGATGGAACTTTGTCATCGTAAGATCTGAAGAGTATCAGATATACACATTCTTATCTCTAAATGATCTTGTAACAAACTAACTTATCAAATCAAATTTGCATAAGCCAAATTAAGTCAGCTCCCCACAATCATGCTATATATATACATATATTGGCATTGTGAGAAAATTTATGAACAATAATTCTAAGTTTTTTTTTGCAACTCAACACTAACTCTTTGTTTTTATTTTGAAAGGTGATGAGATTTCGGTCTCTTTCTGTCCATATAATTCTCATCAATGAAAAAAATATGTACAATAAAAGTTAGACTAACTATAATTTTAATAATTTTTATCGTACCACAGTCATAATGCGAGAAGACTATATTGGAGATCAATTTTCATTTGAGTAATGTTTTTTTTGAGAATATCTTTTTTCTTTCTCTTTTCATGTTTTCAAAGGATGGAATCACTAAATCGGAAAAGAATATCATTTTTCTTTCTCTTTTCAAACACTTGACAAGATATAAATCATCACATGCATGCAATGTCATTTTTGGCTGGCTTTCCTATATTTTCAAAATAATAAGCTAGCCATCTCTCCAATAATAGTGTATGTTTTTAATTTACATTCATAATATACATAGCTGCATTCCATATTTGTTTTATGGGTTTCAGATTATGTTGCTAATTGAAATATTAGCACTTGTAAGATATCATAATCTCCCTACTGTTCTATTAAATTAATGGTATCGTAATCTCCCTGTCAAACCAAACAAAAAATACCCCATCCACAGGTAAAATAAATAAATAAATAAATAAAATATTAAACAAATGAGCATTGTAAAACGTGGACCTTCATTCTTTTTTACCCCCAAGAAAAAGAATAATTCAATAGTCATGAGGTGTGCCTCTCTATTTTTTATTTTTTATTTTTTATTTTTATTTTTATTTTTATTTTGGGTAAGTTTGGTAGTTTGTTAATAAAAGAAGCTTGTGATAAAAATAATTCAACATTGTTCCGCCAACCAAAGCTGTACCACACATTAATATTCTAATTTGTATTTAAATAATTTCTGAAAAGCACGTTTTATTTATTTATTTATCTTCTAATGTACTAAAAATCTAAACACCATCATATTATACATATATATATATATATATATTATATATATATGTGTGTGTGTGTGTTTATATAGGTTTTTGTGTTCCAAATTCAACTCCTTGACGCACATTGTCTTTTACTTATAATAAGAATGAGCCAACAGGAAAAGAAAAAGGAAAAAAAGAGAGCCAACGGTGTTTATTTAAGATATAAATGTTGTGTCATGTTTAATAAAAAAACATATTTTATATCACTATAATCTTTGTACCCTTTTGAATATTATACCCTATATATGCTCTTCAAATTATTGAATCAGTTGGCTTATTCAATGTTGTTACTTAATTTGGCAATATATATATATATATATATATATATATATATATATATATATGAGTGAAATTTTAAAGCATTATTTTTTGTTTGTTTGTTTTGGAAACACCACAAATGTGCCACATGATAGAGTGGAATTGGGAAACCCTTAAGTGTGCATGCAGAGAAAGTTTTTGAATTCTTGATTTTGGAAGTTTTTGTCAATTTAAATATGTTTTAATAATTAGAAGAGTATTTTAGATTCAAGATGTTAATTTGAAAGGAATTAAAACTTTTAGAAGATTGGTATTTTCAAATAAATTGTTAAAATCATGGTACCAATTAAAATTAAATATAAACCATGTATCTGGATTACCTACCAAAAAAAAAAAAAAAATTGTAACATTACTTCTGATAGAAATGAAAGAATTAAAGAAAGAATTATGTTAAGCCACCCGAATGCCTACCGTCTAAGTTTATATCAATATTGTAAATTATATGCAAAATCATATTAATTCAATGTTGAGGGTGCGGAGTAAAAAAAAAATTACTTATATTTTTTTGTATAACAAAGTACACCATGTACATGGTTATTTTTATTTCATTGTGATATGAAAATCACATGTTTAAACAGTTTGACACATACATATGACTTTCTTAAGCCTTGCAAAGCAATAATGAAAACTTTAAGATTTTTTATTTTTTTTAACAAAAGTAAGAAAGATTAAAAGTTAAATTAGTAAATGTAAAGAGTTAAAACTTAGTATTCCAAAATTTATTTAAGGCACTAACTCATTAAGTTATCGAGGCATTTTCAAACTTTACAAGTTAGCCGACATGCATAATGTAAAATTTTATTTAAAATTATAGATTGTGAGATGATTATTTTTCTCATATTGTAGTGTTTGAATGTAGTTTGAAGAATAATTATGTCATTTATTACGTGATTGAGATGGTAGAGAGTCTACTAGAGACAACGGAAGCACAGGTAGAAAAAGGACCGTTTCTTCGGGTTGCAGACCATAAAATACACACACAGTGTATGTGTATTGTACTACATGTCTTTGTGTACAAAAAAAAACACACCGTCCAAGTTTCTTCTCCTTGGATGAAAAAAATCCACAATATAACCAAACAATGGATTGTGATACATCTCTAAATAAAAAATCTCCAAACCTCAGCTTCACCCGTCAAAATTTACTCAGATTCCGGCAAAGAGCAGCAAACTTCCAGCGAGTTTGTCACTTTCCGGCCTAGTAGTTTCATCACTTTCCGACCAAATTTGCCTGAGAAACAAGGTCGTCTCCAACATCAACTTCACTAGCGTCTTTAAATATATATCTCACATGAATTTTGGGTTTTATTCACCGAATCAGTTTGCTTTTCCTATTGCAACAATACCCTGATTGGTTGCCGTGAAAAGGCAGGAAAAGAAAAAAGAAAGTTTTGAATCTTATATGTAAAATCGCACAGTATTTTTAATTTTATAGTTTATTTCTTTGGGAACTGAATAGTTTGTTTTTTTTTCTTTTCATACATTTTTCTGAACACTAAACGTAGTCACATGCATATACTATTGGAAATCCATGTAAGAACTGAAGATTCTCTGATTTTTCCCAACACAGAAAGCTCAATTTTTATTATTATTTTTCTTTTTCTTTCCAAATTTGAGAATCTTACCTCTTTGACTCAGATAACCTCTTGTAGTCAGCTAAATATAACTCCATTCAACATATGCATTACATGATTACAATTATGTGTGTGTTGTGTGTTTATGTGTGTGAAAAAATTACCTTATTGTGGTGGAAATTGAATTGCAGAGGGTGTGAAAATGGGGCAGTTTTCGTCCATGTTCGGTGAACTGAGAAGGGCATTTTGCATCGAGCAAGGGCACAACGATTCTGGGAATTGTGGTGGAAAAGAGGCTGCAGAGGCTATGGTTAAGGAAGCGAAGAAGAACAACTTGATATTGCGGTCTTCGGGAACTGTCAGTGTTGATGGATCGAACAATTTTGCATCGGTTTTCTCCAAAAGAGGCCAGAAAGGAGTGAACCAAGATTGCTTCGTTGTGTGGGAGGTATGCTTGCAAAACAATTGGCAATTTTATGTTCTTAGTCTATGGTTAATTTTCCGAGAAAATGTAGCTCATTTTACGAGCTTCAATGTTCTTCATTTGTTTTGTTCTCTTCTTTTAGCAGTATTAGATTGTACTAGATGTTTATTTGGGGAGATACAAAAATATGTGTCAATTTTATGTTCTTAATCTATGCTTGTCCGCGAAATGCAGCTCATTTTTAGTCTGTCCCTAGATGTTTATGAAGGGAGATACAAAAAATGCGGAAAATTTTGGTTTTTAAATTGATAGATGTAAATTCTGTTTGTTTGGTAGGAATTTGGATGCCAAGAAGACATGATGTTCTGTGGGATGTTTGATGGGCACGGACAATGGGGACATTATGTGTCGAAGACGGTTAGGGAATCACTGCCATTGTCTTTGTTGTGCACTTGGCAGGAGACTCTAGCTGAAACTTCACTCGACTCCGGTTTTGACATGGATTCCGATAAAAAGCTTCACAGGTTTAATATATGGAAGCAATCCTACTTGAAGACTTGTGCTGCCGTTGATCAGGAGCTAGAGAGCCATGGTCAAATTGATTCATTCTACAGTGGAACCACCGCGTTGACAATTGTCAGACAGGTAAAGGGAGTTCCTAAATGTAAATTAATCCAGTAATGCTAATCTATGCCTCCTGTTGCAATGCAAATAAAGTATTTCTTTTTGCTTAATAAGTCAAAAATCTTGTTACCTACTTTGCTGCTGATAGGCTCCTGAAAAGCAATTGGTGACTAGAATTTTCTTGAAAATAGTATGTTGCATCATCGCAAGGTAATATGTGACATTCAAGGAGGACAGAACTTTCTATGAAGTTCAAATATGCTAAAATATATGGAGACTTTTAGAAGTATCTAATATAAAAATGCAGTAACTAAAATAAAAGGAAGAACAGAACTTTCGTTAGAGCTCTAAATGCCTCATACTTGGTCATTAGAGAGAATACGGTCAATTATTAGGGAACAACATTAAGGTTGATGCATCTCGGCTTTATGCTGGCTAATGGCCATTAAAATGCTGCTTACTCTATAATTTATGGAATTACCAGATAAGGAAGTGATAAGGAATTTTTTTCCCTGTTTTCCATTCTCGACTACAATCAAGAATTTTTTGAAACTCTATAAAACACGTAGGAGAGGAAGCAATTGACTCTTTCTTTCTTTTTTTTTTTTAATGGAGAATTGTTGCAGATAATTTTTTACCCAAAATTTGTACCAGAACTGATCTTATTATTATCCTAAATTGATATTTTTAGGGTGAACATATATTCATAGCAAATGTGGGTGATTCTCGTGCTGTATTGGCTACCACTTCAGATGATGGCAGCTTGGTTCCAGTTCAGCTTACTGTTGATTTCAAGCCCAATCTACCCCGTGAGTCTCTCTCTTCCTCATTCTTCTCTATGTCTCTCGAAAATTCTATGAACATTGTGTTTACATTATCAACATTGTTCGACAGAGGAGGCTGAACGGATAAATCAGTGCAAAGGGAGAGTGTTCAGTTTAAATGACGAGCCTGGGGTGCACAGAATCTGGCTACCGGATGAGGAATGGCCCGGACTGGCGATGTCTAGAGCCTTTGGGGACTACTGCATAAAGGATTTTGGACTTATTTCGGTCCCTGAAGTGAGTCAAAGACATATAACCAGCAGAGACCAGTTTGTTGTGTTGGCAACAGATGGGGTATGTATAACACTTTTTGGTATTTATCACTTGTCATTTTTTATACAACCACAAAAAGAAAAATACATGTTTGTTTCTTTATATTAAATGTCCAAAACCTGTAAAAGATCAGCCTAACGAATTCGTTTCAAACTCACGAACATAATTGACATTCATCACTTCAATATTTGTGATACCAGTTATACAGACAATATGTTTTCTTTTTCCATTCTTTCAATTTGTTTCTTATCTCAGAGTATATTTTGCTTTATAAACGAACAATTCAGTGAAAGCTAATAAGAGTTTTTATGTTCTGTTAAGGTATGGGATGTTATCTCCAATCAAGAAGCAGTGCAAATTGTATCTTCCGCACCAGAAAAAGCAAAGTCAGCTAAATGTTTGGTTGAATGCGCTGTCCAAGCATGGAAACGCAAGAGGCATGGTATTGCAACAGACGATGTTTCTGCCATTTGTCTTTTCTTTCACAATTCTCCTTCATCTCAGCAAATTCATCCTATTACTAGTCAAAATAGTTGTGACAAAAAAGAGCAAGGTATTTGCTCCTTCATTTCTATCATAATCTTTTTCTTTTATTCTTTTTCCAAATGTGTCTCATCATAAGCATGCATGTCGGACTAAGATAGAAAACAGAAGTATGATTCGGGGAATTATTGAGATGTAAATTGTTTGCATTAGGGTGAGTGAATTTTCTTATTGAATTAAGACCTACACATGAAAGAATTTCGTAAGGTTGGCTTAATGGGCTATTGGTATTAGGCGAAATTAGACAATGTGTCCTTCATCTTTGAGAGTGGTACCATTTAGTATCTTTTGCATTGCCAAAAAGAAACAATTACAAAGTAAAATAGTTCCGGGGATGGCTGCAGACCACTTATAATGCCGTTTTGTCATGCAAAATTGATATGTACATGTTGATATGAACTTATATATCCCTCTTGGATTAGCAGATACGAACTTTGATTTTTCTCTGCAATATAATGGAGGGATTTATGTTTGAATTAACTTTCAAGCAGCTTTCCCCGATGTATTCAAGAAATTCACATCAAAATGTGATGAGAATAGTTTGATCAAGTATTTGTTTCTGAACCTGAAGTTTACTTCACAATATTAAGATTTAAGACTTCTTTATTATAACATTTTTGTCCAGTGATAGGAGAGAATAATAGGTAAGTTGACAATGCACAATATTAACTTTTTGAATTATATAATCACCATTAAACTGGAAAAGATAAGATTTAAAAATGGACTATAGACAATAGTTATAAGAACTTAGAAAGAAACTGTAATTGTTACCAGAAAAGTGGGATATGAGAAAGTTGGTTAAATTTGTAGTGTGTGATGTACCTTAAGTAGAAGAATACAACCATGAAAGAGCTTAGCTCTACAAAAAATAAAAATAAAAATAAAGAGATATTTGCTTTACTCTGTCATAATTATTGGCACTGGTAAGCAGGGTTCTAGGTGGGATGGGGAGTCTTCGGTTGCTTTCACAGAGGATCAAACCGAGGGGTGTAGCTGCAATTCGGCTCTTCCTGCTTTGAGCATCCGAGTGGAAGCTATGGCCGTGCAGAAGAACTCGAAACGTGCTCATGCCTACGAAGACTGCATGGAGCTTTATAAGGGGCTTAGGGATCTCAATGAGGCTGATAAGGATACTGAAGCTTTTTACTCTGATATATTAATTAGATTCTCTTCTTTTCTTGTTGCTGCTTTTGCAAAGCTTCACAACATTGAGTCATTGTGGTAACATGAAGCAGCTGTGATGAGTATGAATAGAGAGGCCATTAATCTTTTGTGATCCAACATTCATTAACATATTCTGATGTCTTTTTCAAATTAGAAGATTATTATAAGAACCATAACAATGATTGGAATCTCTAATGATCAATGATTACAAAACTGCACTTCACTTAAAAAAGCAATTTCTAATTGAGAAAACTACAGGATGTTTTTTTTTTTGCCCACTTTTAAGCTTTCAAATAAACTATCAGTTATGTACAGAGCATTCTTTTTAGGCCAGTGTAGCCTTTAATTTAAAAGAAAGAAAAAAGAAAAAAAGAGGAATATATTCAACATAATTGGAGACACAGGCAAAGACTTCTTGGTAGATATTATTTATTCATTTTTGGGGTAATATAGGGTTTTCCCACCCTCAAAACCCTTCGAATAACCACAATTAGTGGTTTGAACTTTCTGTTATAAACATGTTCAGCTTTGTGGAAAGTATAAAAAAAAAAATAGTAAACAATAACTTCAAGACTACCAAAGGCCAATATATGTGGATATTAGATAATATATTGAAATATAACTTTATGATTGCGTGTGGAATCCTTGGCAGTTGGGGACTCGGATTATGACTTGTGATTATGAATCAATATTTTACATAGGACTAAAAAAAATTCCTAAACAGTGTTGTTGGACAGCTTTCTCCAGTTTGGAGAATATTGAGTTCAGCATATATACTTTGATTGTTTAATTAGTTTACTGTGAAAACACACACACACGCACACACACGCACACACACAGATACACGCCTAGTTGTTCTTACATTTTTCTTATTATATACAAGTCAATTTGATGTTAATAAGATATACCATGTAAACCGAATATAAAGTATGATCCATAAACTTAAATTGCCCTCAATTATAAATTCTAATTCAAAATGTGGTGATTAGTAAGTAAAATAGCTTTAGGTCTCCAATTATTTTGATTTTGTACATGATACATCATCATACATGACAAGCATTAAAAAGGGTAAGTCATTCTTGCTCTTTGATTGGCAACAGAAGAATCCTAGAAAACAAGTCATCCTAGGTGTAACAAGAATAACTTGAATAAGCTCACACCAGCAGCTCGGCTGGTAATACCTGTAATGTTACATTTGACAGCATTGATTTAATGCTTTTGAATTTGAGATAAGAGGAAATTGAGTTCAAAGTTTTAATTAATTTGTCGATTCGGTTCGTTCAAATATAATATAAATGTATTCCTTTGAATTCTTTAGTAGGACCAAAAGTAAGGTCTGGACTTAAATAATGCTCACCAACATTCAAAATTTACAAATCATTTAAGAGTTCAAAGTGAGTTGTATTATTTGTCAACCCATATGTGTGTGTGTGTATATATATATAATTGTTGCATGTGGACCAATTAATTCTTGAATCTTCACCATGAATCAAAGTGGTGGAAAATTTCCGTCAGACTACTTACTTAGCCAACAAGACAAAAACAGTAGGGAATTTTACACCCACACCTAGCAAGGAAGCAAAACTTTCTGTTATATAACATGTTCAGCTTTGTGGAAAGGAAAAAAATAAAAGTTCTTTAAAAAAAATATAGTAAACAGTAACTTCAAGACTACCAAAGGCCAATATATGTGGATCTTAGATAAATATATTGAAATATAACTTAATGAATACATGTGGAATCTTTGGCAGTTAGGGAATCGGATTATGACTTGTGATTATGAATCAATATTTTTCATAGGACTAAAAAAATCCTAAATACTGTTGTTGGACATCCTTCTCAAGTCTGGAGAATATTGAGTTCAGCATATATACTTTGAATGTTTATTTAGTTTACTGTGAAAACACACACACACACACACTATGTTCTTACATTTTTCTTCTTATGCATGTCAATTTGATGTAATAAGATATACCATGTTAACCGAATATAAAGTATGATCCATAAACTTAAATTTCCCTCAATTATAAAATTAGAATAAAATTCTAATTCAAAATGTGGTGATTATTAGTAAGTAAAATAGCTTTAGGTCTCCAATTATTTTGATTTTGTACATGATACATCATCATACATGACAACCATTAAAAAGGATAAGTCAATCTTACAGTTTGATTGGCAACAGAAGAATCCTAAAAAAACAAGTCATCCTAGGTATAACAAGAATAACTTATATAAGCTCACACCAGGCTGGTAAGACCTGAAATGTTACGTTTGACAGCATCGAGTCGATACTTTTGAATTTGAGATAAGAGAAAATTGAATTCAAAGTTTTAACTAATTCGTCGATTCGGTGCTTCCAAATATAATATAAATGTATTCTTCCTTGAGTAGGACCGAAAGTGTGGTCCAGACTTAAATAATGCAAGGCATTCAAAATTTGCAAATCATATAAAAGTTCAAAGCAAGTTAGATTCTTTGTCACCCAAGTATGTATGTGTGTGTGTGTATAAAAAATTGTTGCACGTGGACCAATTAATTCTTCACCAAGAATCTGGTGGAAATTTTCCATCAGACTACTTAGCCAACAAGGAAAAAAAAAAAAAAGCAGGGAATTTTACACCCACACCTAGCAAGGAAGCATAACGTAAACTTTGATACAAGAAAAAGTATATATCAAAGTTACACACATCTTTCCAAAAGACAACCCTTTTCTTTGATGACAAACAATCCCTGCATTCCCTTCACATTGCAAAAACTCCTCATATAACAAGATCACAAAATATGTGTTCCTTTCTCATTCCTTTCTCATAGCCCAATCAATGGCATTACTCAATTTTCTTCTTCTTCTCGTCCTTCTACCTAATTTCATTGAAGCTCTCTCAAATGGAACCATTAATTCAGAAGACCAAAGCCACACCATGCAAGCCATGATCGTCCAAGCTTGTAACAATGTCGAAAACCAAAACTCATGCCTCTCAAACATACAATCAAGGCTTGAAACCCTAGATTCCCAGCAAAACCCTACCTCGGTCCTTAGAGCCGCGCTTGAGGCCACGCTCAATGAGGCAAGACTAGCCATTGAAATGGTGACAAAATTCAACACTCTATCAATTGATTCTCGTGAGCAAATTGCGATTGAAGACTGCAAGGAACTGCTCGATTTCTCAGTGTCCGAGTTGGCTTGGTCCTTAGCCGAGATGAAGCAAATCCGAGCCGGTTCAAAGAACATCCACTATGAAGGAGACCTCAAAGCATGGCTCAGTGCTGCGCTGAGCAACCAAGACACGTGTCTAGAAGGGTTTGAAGGCACGGACCGGCGCGTAGAGAGCTTCATCAAAGGCAGTCTAACACAAGTCACTCAGCTCATTAGCAATGTCCTAACATTGTACACTCAATTACATAGCCTACCATTTAAACCTCGTAGAAATGATACTACCACAATGAACAAAGCTATGGATGATCATCCAAAATGGCTTACAGAAGGTGATAAAGACCTCCTTTTTGCAAGTCCGAAAGGAATGCACGTAGACGCGATCGTGGCGTTGGATGGGAGTGGCCATTTTCGTTCCATCGGACAAGCCATTTATGAAGCTCCGAGTTATAGTAAGAGAAGGTACATTATTTATGTGAAGAAAGGAGTTTATAGAGAGAACATTGATTTGAAGAAGAAAAAGACCAATGTTATGCTTGTTGGAGATGGAATTGGAGCCACTGTCGTTACTGGTAATCGGAATTTCATGCAAGGATGGACCACATTTCGAACTGCCACAGTTGGTGAGTACCTAATTATCCATACTAGCTCTTCATTATTTTTCTTATTCTTTGGCATGTCTCACTAATTACCACGGAAATAATTTAGATAGTTGCTTAATAAATTGCTTATAACTTAATGTAACAAGGGTCATTTGTCCCATATCAGATCTAAATGGGAAAATAATTGGGTATGAATGGGTGGGTATGCAGCACTACCTAACAGCTTGAACTTTTGGGTAAATGAGCAAGTGCCCATCCATTACAATTGGTATTAAAGTTAGACCCAATTCTTGGTCCGATGCCAAGCCAAACGCCAGGCCCGAAAAGCATGGTGGCCCGAACCACAACGAGGGCGTGGCGAGTTTGGGTGGGAGAGAATGTAATAAGTGTCATTCTTACATCAGATCCGGATGGGAAAGTGATTGGGTATAAATGGATAGGTATACAGCACTACCCAACAATTTGAACTTTTAGTTAAATGGACAAGCGTCCACCCGTTACACTTAACCAGCACGTGTACCCCGTGGATGTGGGGTCTATGAGGTGAACCATAAACTTATCTAAGTAGTCTTTGTGACACCAGGTTGGTTGGAAAGAAAGTCTACAATACTTCGGATTACTTACACGTGGTACACCCAACAAATAGACAAACACAAAAATCCTTAATATTTTTTTATATATCAAGGCAAATTAGGAGTTTTCATATTTGTCCATTGGCTAAGGGTACCACATATATAATACCCTGGGGTATTGTAGACCTTCACGTTGGAAGGATGTTGGTCCTATGGGCTATTTTGTAATCAAATGTTTAAAATGCCCTTGTGTTGTGTGTTTTGTTGATATTAGTAGGTCTGTGACAAAATAGTCACGGGTTGCATCTTAGTTGGGGTTGGGCTGGGTTTAAGTAAATGATAATACCAAAAGCCAACAAAACCCAAAACTATTAAAAATTGAAATGTGTTCTCATATCACTTCAACTAGCCTAACAAAGTGGTATATAAGTTAATACTATGTTTTTTGTGGCTAGTGTCTCAAAAGATTTTTAAAAATTGCGCTTTCAATTAATTTCTTTGCATGTAATGAGCTTCTCCTAATTTTATGTTTTCAATAGCTGTTTCCGGAAAGGGATTCATAGCAAGAGACATGACATTTCGTAACACGGCCGGACCTCAAAACCACCAAGGTGTCGCGCTCCGGGTTGATTCAGACCAATCTGCATTCTACCGGTGCAGCATGGAAGGCTACCAAGACACCCTCTACGCCCACTCCCTCCGCCAATTCTACCGCGAATGCAGCATCCACGGCACCATAGACTTCATTTTTGGCAACGGGGCAGCCGTCCTCCAGTACTGCAAGATTTTCACTAGAGAACCACTGCCATTGCAAAAGGTGACCATCACGGCCCAAGGCCGAAAAGACCCACATCAGAGCACGGGCTTCGTGATCCAAGACAGCTATGTTTACGCCACCAAGCCCACTTACTTGGGCCGGCCCTGGAAACAATATTCCAGGACTGTGTTTTTGAACACTTACATGAGTGGGTTTGTCCAGCCCAGAGGGTGGCTAGAGTGGTATGGGGACTTTGCTTTGAGCACACTGTGGTATGGTGAGTATAGGAATTATGGGCCCGGTGCTTCGTTATCGGGCCGGATCCGATGGCCCGGTTATCACATTATTAATGACAAGTCTGTGGCTAAGTTCTTCACCGTCGGGTTCATTGACGGGAGGTCGTGGCTGCCGGGGACCGGTGTGAAGTTTTCAAGTGGTTTAGACAATTAGGTCACATTTGCGAAAGGTTAATTTGTTTCAAAGTTATGTTAAGGCAGCGATGTTAGTGTAAAGAAAGTGCTTAACTAACCAGTGTAGTGAGGTTAGTGATAATAACACACCATGCGAGTTCATTTCTTAGTCTTGTATTATTATTTCAAGCCACAATTTGAGAAGTTGAACTTTGATTGTGGTGAAAATATGTACTGTTGCTACTATTACTTAGTGATCAATGGTGGTTTTTATCATTAGATCTTGCATAAATAAGAATTACAGTTATTATGGGTTTCAAATAAATTAATGTGCAAATTGAATTCAGATATTTGGCTTCGATACATGTTTGATCAAGGGGGAAAAAAAAAAAAAAAAAAAAAAAAAAAATTGTTTTCAACAATGAAGAATGTTTATTTTTTTATTTTTAAATAAATGCATTCACTCCTTATTTATTTTTGACCTTTTTAAATTTCATGTCTGATTTGAGAATTTAATGTCGAAAGATTGTATATTTGTCAAAGTATTATTAATTTTGAATATTTGTTTTAACTAACAATATAAACTTTCAAGCTTCAAATGAATAATTTTAAAATTTCAGAAGAGTTGTACCGATAAGGATAAGGAGCTACATTTTTTTTTTTGAAAGGTAAAAGGTAAATTTCATTAAAGGCTAGCAATAGCAGCCCACTGAGAGGACCCAAGATTAATTCCAGAAAGGATCAAATTCAAATGGTAGACCGTTACACAGCTACCCCAAATTTACATACGTGTTTGTACTAACAACCGTATTGTTCTCTTGCTTACGTGCTTTACTTTCTCTCTCTCTCTCTATATATATATATATACACATATATATATATATATTATCTGCATGTGTGATTATGCGTTGTAGCCTCTCTTCTTCTTCCACATCTCCCTCCATTGCCACGCTTGTCTCTGCAACCTGCCACGTTTTTTCCCCTTAGTATTCTAATCCATAGCAAACAAACTAGCTAGGGGCCAAAGTATATATATATATATGTTGTCATCCAGCACATGATATAAACAAATACATATTGTGTATGTGAATAGATAGATCAAAAGAAGAAGAGAGTTCATGGAGGCTAGACAGAGCAACACCATTAGCATCCTAATGTTCCCATGGCTAGCTCATGGCCACATATCTCCATTCCTAGAGCTAGCCAAGGTACTCCCAAAGAGAAACTTCTACATATACCTATGTTCCACCCCAGTCAATCTCAGTTCCATTAAACCAAAGCTCACTCAGAAAGACTCCATTTCAATCAAGCTAGTAGAGCTTCATCTCCCAACTTTGCCAGACCTTCCCTCTCACTACCACACCACCAATGGCCTCCCGCCCGACCTCATGCCCACCCTCAAAAAGGCCTTTGACATGTCCAAACCTACCTTCTCCAACATCCTCAAAACCCTAAACCCTGACTTGCTCATATATGACTTCCTACAACCCTGGGCGCCGGAGGTGGCCTTGTCACATAACATTCCGGCAACCCTCTTCCTCAGCCCCGGTGCAGCATCAACTTGCTTCATTTTCCATCTCTTCAAGAACCCTAGTTCTGAATTCCCATTCCCGGAGATATATATTCGAGATCTTGAGAGAGTTGGCATTATGGGTAGTGATGAATCATCTTCAAATGGCCTCAAAGATCACAATAGACTTGAAGAATGCGCAAGACTATCGTCCGACATTGTCTTGATCAAGAGTTTGAGAGAGTTAGAAGGAAAGTACATCGATTATCTCTCTATGGAAATTGAGAAGAAGGTGGTACCTGTTGGTCCTCTTGTCCAGGAGGGCATTGTTAAGGAGGAGAAAATGGAGATCTTTGAATGGCTTAACAAGAAGGAGAAGGGTTCCACTGTGTTTGTTTCCTTTGGGAGTGAGTACTTCTTGTGTAGGGAGGATATGGAGGAGATAGCAAATGGGTTGGAGCTCAGTAATGTTAGTTTCATATGGGTTGTTAGGTTTCCCGTGGGTGAGAAAATTAGGGTTCAAGAGGCACTGCCCGAGGGGTTTCTTGAGAGGGTAAGAGGGAGAGGGATGGTTGTGGAGGGTTGGGCCCCACAGACTAGGATTCTAGGGCATTCAAATATTGGTGGTTTTGTGAGCCACTGTGGTTGGAGTTCAGTGATGGAGGGTATTAAGTGTGGTGTGCCAATCATAGCCATGCCTATGCAACTTGATCAGCCACTGAATGCTAGGGTGGTAGAGGAGGTTGGTGTGGGCGTGGAGGTAAAGAGAGATGATAGTGGGGGGCTTAACAGAGAAGAGGTTGCAAGAGTGATAAAGGGGGTGGTGGTAGAGAAAAGTGGTGAGGTTGTGAGAAGGAAAGCAAGAGAATTGAGCGAGAAATTGAGAGAAAAGGGAGAGAAGGAGATGGATGGAGTGGTGGAAGAGCTGGTGAAACTTTGTAAGAACAAGAGAGGTTGAACTAGTAACTAGTAGTTTGAGAAAGTCCTGCAATAAGAAGGTAAATGTAGACAATCTCTACTTTTAATTACCTAAGCAGTTTGTCAGTTTATCTTTTCTGTCAATAAAATGTGTCACAATGGAGAGCTTACACTACTATTCCTTTCTTTCACTTCTTTTTTCTCTCCTCTCAGTTTTCGAGTTTTCATTTGATGTATGTTGATGTATCAGAATTCAGAAATAAATGCAGACTATCATACTCTGGCATTTTAGAAATAAACAGCACAAGCCCTCGAATTGGGCAGAGTTCAACCATACCAAGTTGCGACATAGTAACTAGGCAAATTTAACAATACGAAAGCGCAAAGCAGATGGTTATATCAGATACCGGAGGAAGCGTTGAAGCTTTTCAAAGGCAAATACTACCTCCGACCCTTCTTTGTTGTCCGCTTTGTAAACTGTGAACTAAAGGGACGGAGGTGGTATAAAATTTTGCTTCCACCAATTCAACATGTTCGCACTTTTCAGATGACTATGCCAACTAAAATGTACAAATAAGCGACTAACACCCAAGCCAAGCACAACAAAACAAGTGGGTTCAGTGCTATAGAATTTCTCAAGCTCACAAGGCATATAGAATAATCTGCCAGAAACTAATAACCTTTCATCAACCTAGAGACAGTAATCTATCATTCTATTGGCATCATTACTCGCCCAATACATGCCGTCGAAGATTAAATAGGAAATTTTGCAAGCCCTTTGAGCAGATTCAAAGCATGTCAATTTGTATCAGAAAGATGAAAATGCTTCAACCCCCCACCACTTGAGAATGAAAGAGAAGTTACTTATGTCTCAAATCAAGACATCAATTTTCCAAGTAAATTAACAGTGCAACAGGATATATAATGAACAAGAAACAAACATAAGCAATTGTCAAAGATTCCTAAATGTCATGCAAAATTTGGATTGCTACAATTAAAATGATAAATTTGCCTCAAAATTAAGTAGAATAATAACTCAAACTCTAAATCCTCTGCTGTTCCTCCTTCCTCTGGCTGTCTCAAACTTCCGCCCCTTTGACCGCACGTATGGTTTGGTGTGGCTGTGTGGCACACCAGGAGCCTTACCGAAGTGTTTCACTGCCTCACGTGCATTCTTTGGTCCTCTGAGGAGAACCTGCAGATTCACCCAAGATAACGTATCAGTTTCAGACCCCTGAACCTTATTGGCTCTCTCTCTCTCTCTCTTGTTTTAATGACAAATGCAAGCTACATCACATTTGCAATTTCTTTTACCGGAAATTAAATCCAGATTTCATTCAAAACTCATTCGACAAAGAAAGAAATAGCCACAGCATTATTCAAACTAAAAACTATTTGTTTATGTGTAGCCGACAACTTTCTTTGAATATCTGAAATACACACATCTTTCAATTCTACATAACCTTTAGATCAGATCCACAACTGCTATGCCATCATTTTAAAACTAATAGAAGTAAATATTGAATGGAAAAATCAAGGTTTTAGATTTAGAGAACCTCAACGGTACATAAATTCGACCAGATCAGAGTTCCTACCACACTCAAAAAACCAATCTTATTCATCTTGCCATGCGTTCATCTATTACAAGTAAGATTCAATGGCCAAATCAAGGATTTAAAAAGAGAACCTCGGTGGTACATAATTTCCATCAGATCAGAGTTCCTACCATACTTGCATGCATACTTAGAAAACCAATCTTATTCACTATGCCCTGCATTCATCTATAGAAGTAAGATTGAATGGCCAAATCAAAGATTAAAATTTTAGAAAATTTCAGTGGTACATAATTACCATCAGACAGTCGAAGTTCCTACCTACTAAACAAACAAATCTTATTCACTATACCCTGCATTCATCTAAAATGAGGGTTACATAGTTAATTCCTACTCATTCCATTCCTGAGTTTGAAGAGTAACATAGCAATGATATGGCTTCAAAAAAAAGGTCTTTCAACTAATCACCAACTCAAATGCTTCTAATATACCTTTTTGTGTTTTCACAATGCTTTCACTATGTAAATCCAATCAAAACAAGTTCAAAAATCAATTCATTAAACTAACATTGACTTGCTCGTAGCAGATAATAGAAACACAACAAGCATTGTACTAAATAAAGTTGGCACCAGGTATAAATGATTCAGAAACGAAAAATAAATTGGAAGACAAAAATTAAATAAGAAACATAAAGATGGTGTTTGAATTTAATACCGTGTTCTGTCCCAGAGGAGCTCTAAGAGCAAGCTGATCAAACGTCAAGCACTCTCCGCCGGCTTTCTCAATCCTTGCCCTTGCAGTTTCCGTGAACCTTAAACCAGTCACCTTCAAGGCTGGAACTTTATCTACTCTAATATCATCAGTAACAGTGCCCACAATAACAGCAATTTTGCCATCCTAAACATATAAATCAACAAACACATAGTTCAAGCAAATCCACAATTCAAATACTAAAATCCCAACAAATTCAATTACTAAAATCCCAACAAATTCATATACTATAATATCATCAGTAAAATTGCCCACAACATCAATTTTGCCCTCCTAAACAGATCAATCAGCCAACACAAATTCAATAAACCCGCAACAAATTCAAATACAAAAATCCCATCAAATTCATATACTCAAATATCATCCGCAACAGTGCCCACAAGAAGAGCAATTTTGCCCTCCTAAACAGATCAATCAACAGACACAAAATTCAAGCAAATCCATCATTCAAATACAAAAATCTGATAAACACAATAGTACACCCACATAGGGAGAGAGTCACAGACCTTTTCCTTCATGAAACGGCTCAATCTAGAGAGAGAAAGTGGGGCCTTGTTGACCTTGCTCATGAACAGGCGCTTCAGTATCACCGCATTGAACTTGCTTCCAGTCCTCCGGACGAGAAATCGGTACAACTGTTCAAGAATCAACCGTCAGAACAATCAAAATGCACTGAATGAGAACATAAACCAGATAAAAGTAGACACCCACGTATATATATATATATATATATAGAGAGAGAGAGAGAGAGAGAGAGAGAAAGGGACTATTTAGACCTTAACGAGAAGCTTGAGGTAGATATCATCAGATTTAGGTGCTGTACGTTTGGTCTTCTTGCTCTTCCCGCCCGCGATTAGATCGATCCCCTGCGCAAGTGAAAATGAACGAGATTTCAGTGAAGTAAAGAGAGAATATATATACAAACATACCCAAACATATATATAAATGTGTGTGTATGCAGAAGGAGAGAACCATTGGTGAGTAGGTGTCGCAGCTCCGCGGCTTTGCGCGCTCTCCAGCGGAATAGAGATGAGGGTAGGGTTTGGCGAAGCGTTTGGAAATCAGGATTTCAAAGCATTATATAACTGGGCACGTAAACGGACCGGATCATGCCTGACCCGATCCGATAACCCGACAAATAATCTCTACTTAAATATAAGCAAAACTAAGATTAGCAAACAACGATTTAGAAAAGAAAAAATAGAAGTGAGAAGCTCGAGAAGAAAAATAAAATATAAACAAAAATATATTTTTTCCATTTTTCCTTTCACATATTTTTTTTTTTTTTTTAAATTATTAATCATCTAGAAAACTAAAAAGCACTATCAATTGTCACATAGGTTACACGTGAGAGCGTGCGCATGGCATTCGTGACTGAAGAGTTGAGGTTATAAAATAATGGTGTAGTGTTGAGAAAGTTGTATGACTCCAAAATATTGAGATTTTTTTTAGAGTTAATAAATATCTACAATATTTACGGAAAGAGTTATAGATCCTATCTTAATTGTCCATTAAAGAGGATGACGGTTTATAAATACATAAGGATGTAAATAGATGGGAGAGTGTTATTTGAGTAATAGAGTATTATGGAAATACGATATACTATACCATTGGTGAGTTGGATTTTGAACCATTCAAGTCTATACATGAGCCATGCGGATATTGTTATAATACTTATGTGATCTCCACAATGCTTGTGGAACCGGATTTTGAACCATCTAAGTCTATCACACCCGCCTCAGTAATTGCAAAGTAACTAGCCTGTTTGTTTCATCATACTTTTTAAGGGACACTTCCAGTAATTTGGTCAATTTGAAAATAACTATCAGACATATTTGTCCTTAATTTTTTAATCACATTTAACGTAAATGACTTTTATACCCCTTATATCTCTATCTGTATCGAACGTTCTTTCTCCTCAAGGACGCTTGTTTGTCTCTCTCTTTTCTCTACAGATCAAAACCATTCTTTCTCTTCTCTACAAATGCGACCCACAGATTAACAAAACCATAACCAAAAGCACAAAGATTAACCGTAGCAGCTTTGGATCACCATGGCTGCACAAGAGCGAGTACTGCTCAAGGCACATCAATGATTTACTGGATACAGGACAACCCACAAGACGGCGATAGAGGTCAGCTAGATTTTCCACAAAATCAACGGATTTGAGGTGAGGATCTATGAGTGGCTCAAGAAGGTCAGTTGTGGGGAGTCAATAAGGAAGAAGAGGTTCGGCCATTGACACTGAATTAGTGTCATTAGAATTCGATAAAATGGAATTGATAGTTAGGTTGCCTTGCCAGTGGTGGTGGTGGTTGAACTTGCCGGCGCAGCCACTGGCGGTGGTACTACTAGCAGCGGAGGTATCTGGGGGGCTTAAAGCGTGGCCTTGGGTGGTCTTACAACGGTTTCTGAGATTGAGACCACGCATGGTATCAATTAAAGGTAGTGTGTATTGATGGATGAGATTTTCAAACCTTGATTTGGAAATGAGTTTTTTCGATTGATCTCCATTATCAGTTGAAAAAGACATGAATCGAACATGATTGTAAATCAAACGGTTGATTGATTAGCTCCGACTTGCTAACACCATCATTAGAGAGAGAGAGAGAGTTTCTGGCTAAAGTCTAAAGATTTTGCTTTGGTTTTCTTTCTTTTGTATGCATTGATGCAGAACATATCGCCGGTGTTTATGGAGCTTAGCGGCATGGTGGTATGGGGGAGGAGAGGACACGATGTATATATATAGATATATATATATATATATAATAAGCAATAAAGCTATATAAGGAGTAATTTAATTTGTAGAGTTCCAGTAATTCTTGATCCACGCAATCGTTGTTGAAATTCTGGCAATCATCGCTCACTTTTTCCCCGAACCTGGCCTGCGGACGCATAGTGCTTCACCTCCGGCGAGAGCTGATTACATAAGGTTTATTGTATATGAATTTTTGTATTATTATTATAATTTTTTTTTTTTTTTGGTAATTAATCAATTTTGGGAAAACCAACCCCATTAATTGTTTCTTTCAATTTATTAATCAGGGTATTTACGTAAACGGACCGGATCATGCCTGACCCGATCCGATAACCTGACAAATAATCTCTACTTAAATATAAGCAAAACTAAGATTAGCAAACAACGATTTAGAAAAGAAAAAATAGAAGTGAGAAGCTTGAGAAGAAAAATAAAATATAAGCAAAAATATATTTTTTCCATTTTTCCTTTCACTTTTTTTTTTTTAAAAAATTATTAATCATCTTGAAAACTAAAAAGCACTATCAATTGTCACATAGGTTACACGTGAGAGCATGTGCATGGCATATGTGACCGAAGAGTTGAGGTTATAAAATAATGGTGTAGTGCTGAGAAAGTTGTACAACTCCAAAATATTGAGATTTTTTTAGAGTTAATAAATATCTAGAATATTTACGGGAAGAGTTATAGATCCTATCTTAATCCTCCATTAAAGAGGATGACGGTTTATAAATACATAAGGATGTAAATAGATGGGAGAGTGTTATGTGAGAAATAAACGTATTATGGAAATGCGATATACCATACCCTTGGTGAGTCGGATTTTGAACCATGCAAGTCTATATATGAGCCATGCCGGAGATTCTCATAATACTTATGTGATCTCCAGAATGCTAGTGATAACTAGCCTGTTTTGTTTCATGATACTTTTTATATAAAAGGATTAATTA
This sequence comes from Cornus florida, assembly GCF_030987335.1. Lineage (NCBI taxonomy): Eukaryota > Viridiplantae > Streptophyta > Magnoliopsida > Cornales > Cornaceae > Cornus > Cornus florida. The sequence continues at coordinate 32,457,621 of NW_026775572.1, forward strand.
TTTTATTGATATTCCTTTAAGTTTGGTAAACATGTCAGATCATTTTTTACATGTAAGTTGTCAATTTAAGTTTGTGTTGAATTATTAAAAAATTATTTAATATATAAAATTAACTTTAATTACCTAAAAAAATTATGTTAAGTGACCAAAATAGCCATTGTCCCTAGTCCACACACCCATCAATCACCACCACCACCACCACCACCACCACCACCATGGCCAGCACCACCACCAGTCACACATATATACATATACAATGGCCAGCACCACCACCAGTCACACATATATACATATACATAAATGTATATAAACACACACACATATATATACATATATAACATAGAATAAAAAAAATGGATGAAGTTATTTTATACATATATGCCACATATCATCATATGGACATGTACATGGAATTAGAACAGAGGAAAAAAGAGAGAGCAAAGTGAAGGTGGAGTCTGGACATTGGAATTTAGCATAAATAGCCAAGCCACCACCATCTCACTCTCACCATCCATGTTCCCAATAACTTCCAAAAATCTGAAGAAAAAAAAAAAAACAGAAAAAGAAAAAAAGAAGAAGGCAATCACATAATTCAACTTATCAGCGTTTATAGAAGCTTGGACAGGGACCGGATGGCGTTAACCCACAGTTTCAACACAACCATGTCCTTATTGCGATTATGGATGTGTGTATATATATATATATATTTTAAAAAAATGTAGCATTCAATTGAAGCAAATCTAAACATTTACTGGAAAAATAATTTTATTTTTTATTTTTTACCCTTTTTTTATGCAAACCTAAATGATATCTATTCAATTGTTTGACTTGGTCATTAAGAGGAACTATAGTAATGATTTTACATTTTTGGAATCTTCCATAGCCAGCCATGCCTGAAAACAATGTTATCGATTAATCTACTTGCTGACATTGCTGTTACTTTATCAGAGTTACTTACATGTAGACGTAGTAATTGAATTATAAATTTCCTTCTAATGTGAGTATAGTTCAAGCCTCGGTAGAGAACGAATTGGTAAGTTCAAGTATGGAGAGACTTATTTCTATCATTTCCAACTAGCATTTCAAGAAAATCAACCAGTTTTCTAATAATTTGGAAAGGGAATAAAGTTTAATTTCAAGGAAATCAACCGGTCCTCTAGTACTGAAATATTTTGATTGTGGTTTTATTGCAAAGAAGTAATAAGAAAGGAAAGTTGGAACCAGATAGAAAAATATAGGAAGTATTGCATGGCCGTCAGCGATTTGATGGTGAGAGCCAGAAGATCGCCGTCTACGATTTGATGGTGTTATCGGTGTTGAAATATGATAGAGTCGATCATCTGAAACTGTTGCACCTTCCACGCTCTCTCTTGGATTTACCAATTCTTACACCCAAAAAAGGAGATTTGATTGGAATGATTATGATGATCATATTGAGAGGAGGAGAAGAAGACCATGCAAGTAGGGGTGGGTAAAAAATTCGCGAATCCGCGGATCGGATTACCAGACCCACGGATCGGTGGCAGATTTAAAAAAATTGAATCCGTAGTTCACGGATTGGATCACGGATTAGGCTGTCAAAAATCCGATCTAATCCGTGAATCCAATCCTTGGCAATCCGTAAAATACACACACACACACACACACACACATATATATATATAATATTAATATATAGCAATATCTTATATCTTTACTTTTTCCAGCATATATATATATATATATATATATATATATATATAAAGTCACATACCTTATGTTTTTTATTTTCTTTTTTTTTTTTGGTAAGTATTATTATACATACTGATACCACCGAGACACTGACTTTTCATTTCATAAAACCTAAACCTAGAAGAGCAAAGACCGAAAGAAGCCAAAGAGAAAGCGGCCGCCTCACTACTCTTCTTTAGTTCTACTGCCGTCTCCTTCACCAAATCAAAATGGGCCAGGATAGAGCAAATCAGAGCAAGTCTTGGCCTTTCTGATTCTTAGAGAACGCCTATGGTACTCCTTTTATTCTTTGTAGATATGATCTGGATTAGAAAAATATTAATTTCCAATTCATGAATCGTATGTAAATATCTTTACATCATAAGGTCTTTGGTCTTGCACGAGGAATTGAAATTTGCTTGCACTTGCTGACAGTAGTTTGCATTGTTTGAATTTTGTACCTGAATGTTGCTTTAGGTGCTTTTTTTTGTTAAAAAAAAAAAATCTTCTTATCAGTCTCTGAATTGATTACCTTTTCATGTATTGTTTCTTGAAGCCTGGAGAATCCTTGAAGGACTTTTACAAACGTGCAAATCTGATCTGCTGCTGCCATCTCCTTCACCAAATCAAAACCTATCCGCCTCACCTCTTTTCTTGGAACATCCAGTCCTTGGATTGGATCCGATCTGATCCGTAATGGATGGAAGTCCGCTTGTAATGCCGAAGAGACTAGGCCTGGGAGTGATGGAATTGATCTTTGGGCCTGGTGGGTTATTCTGAAAGTGAATCAACAACCTTGTGATGTCCTAGACTGAGTGGACCGGCCAAAAAGTGGCCTGGTCCACTTTCTGCTCCTTCACCTATGAAATAAGAACGTTCATATCCTTGAATTTTATGTTAAATTATTGATTGTCCATTTTTTAATGAATTTTTTCAATAGTTTTATAATTGCATTCGTAGAAAAAAAATTAAAAAGGCGGAGAAATTCTGGAACTAAACGGGGTGAGGTTGGTGCCCATAGGGGTTAAAAAGTTAAACGGGGGTGGGGATGGGGTGGAAAGGCCCCTTGTTTAGGCGGTTTTGGAAGGGGACGGAGTGATGGTTTCTAAACGGTTGCGGAGGCGGAGGAGGGTATACCCGCAACAAACCGCCCCCGTTGCCATCCTTGGTGGGTGTTAGAGGTAATTAATAAAGAGTAAAATTGTCTTTTAAGTTAGTTGATATTTTGAATTAAAATGGATTAAAATAATAGGGGTAAAATTGACATTTGTCATCTTTTTAATGAAAAATATGACTGAAAAGTGATATGAGGTTTGAGTGATAGTAATTTTTGAAAGGTGTTTTCAATATGATATTTGGCCAAAACTGATGGGGGTGTCAATAAAATTAACCCTAAAAAGAAATACATTTTTTACTAGTTGCAAGTGAAGAAAAATGCAAAATACTTTTTAAGAATATGAAAAATGAAAGTATATTAACAGTGTCTAAAACTCTATACATATGTCATTACAGTCACATGTTTTCATACTAAATAAAAGCAACCATTTCAAAGATCTTAGTTTTTAGGCGTGGTGGTGCTGCCCAGTGGAAAGGCTAGGCATTTTAGGATTTGCTTGATTTGTAATTCTGAGAACAGTTTTCTATTTTCAGAAAATTGAAGCTGTACAAAAAACTCTACTTGGTTCAGTTTTCTAAAAACTCAGTTATAAAAACCTGTTTTCAGAGAACTGTCTTTTAATATTATCTGAAAATAGTTTTCTACTATCTGAATTCTTGAGAACTGTTTTCAGAATTACAAACCAAACGGGCCCTTAGTTTCCCCTACCTTATGATCTTCAGTTCGACTCCCTTAACTGCTAACCCTCTAACCATTGATAGGATAAAAAAAAAATTATTGCAAATGAGATAATAGGAGAAGGAAATTAGAGTAAGGTAATGGTGATAGGGACTTGGGGCATGGATTTTACCACTAGCCTATGCAATTGCACCAAATGCCTTCAATTAGTGGAGAAAACAAGTAAATTTTTTTTTTCACAATATTGTTATCATGAACAATATTTGTCTGGGCTTTGTAAATTTTAGAAAGGTGGAGACAATGATGACAACAATAGATTTACTTCTTTTGCATTTTCATGAGATTAAATGTTTTGTGGAATGAATAAAATTTGCCCAATGGTCATTTGTTTTGGTAGCACTAGCTTAGCACTAGCTTCGATTCATTTAGAAACATGATTAACGGCATGAAGAATATATTCATTCCCAAAATACATTAGAAATGATCCCGTAAAATCTATTCCCCACACATTCTACTAACAAATTCTACTAATAAATAATAGGGTAAAGTGCAAAAAACCCCCTTCAATTATGCGTCATGTAGCAGAAAACACCCCTGATCTACTAATTTGACATATAACCCCCCTTAACTAACGAATTTGGTGCAATTTACCCCGTCCGGTGATAAGCCGGTTGAATTTGGCCGTGAAGACGCACATGATGGGTCACGTGACAACCCAAAATTTTTTAAATGACCATACAACCCTTTATGAATCTAAAAGACCACAATGCCCTTTTTATTACCATTAAATCCAACCAAACATTGCCTTATTTTCCTAAATAGCAGTGCTATTCTACCCGACTTGCTTTTCCCCAACCAAAACCGATAACACGTGTCAGTTGCAACTCTTTTCCACTTTTATTCAGTTTCTCTCACTCCCCTGCCATCTCTCTCTTCTCTCTTTCCTACGGCCGGCATCACCACCATGGAATCACCATCAAGCAAAGCAATCGGTGACGAAGATTCGTCAGGAGCGAAGAGATTGACGGAGTCGAGACGCCGGCCACGGATTTGTAGCAAGTTCGGTCTCTGGTAGGAATCCGATTACGGATCCGACGATATCACAAACCCGTCTCGGTGATCCCAATCACCTTTCGACGCCATCCTTACCGAGCTCATAGGTTGCAGTCAGTCACAACCATGCATCCCGTACTCAACGCTGATCCTTGCTCGCAGTGTTTTCTTCCTTCCTTGCCCATCGCCGGAATCGCGCACCACGCGTCAGTACGCACCAAACCCTCTCTATATCAGATTGTATCGACAACCTGCAACTTCCGATCATTTCGCCGACGTTCTATTTTCTGCCATCATCAGTCCTTGTCGCCGACCACCAGTCAACCCTGTTGTCGTCACGACCATCTCGTAGCCGTCCTTTATTGTCAGCGTTCTCCGAGCACAAAAAAGTCGTTTTACGTTCTCCGACCATCTCGTAGGACAGCAGCGAATCAGCGATTAAAGAAGCCGCGATTCCGGTGATGGAATGTTATAAAGAAGCTCGCCCGTGATTGGGTTTGATGGCGGCCGGCGGGACTGAACGGCTACGAGCTTGGCTTCGGATGGTGGCGGCCGGCGGTGGAGAGGACGGTGGAGTGAACTCACTGCTCGTACATCGCCGGAACAGTCTTTGATTTTCGGCGTTGTGAAGTTATGGTCGCCGGCGTTGATTCTCTCTCTCTCTCTATATATATATATATATATATATATATATATATATATATGATATTTTTATCTTTATATATAAATAAAGAAAGAGGAAAGCAAGTTTCAGTGTGAAAGAAAGTTAAGGATTTTACAGAGACGGGATCGGTGAGGATGTAGATTGAGAACGTAGTGATCGGTGAGGATGGAGTAAAGAAGGAATTTATTTATTTATTTATTTCTTTCAGAGACGGGACACACTGAAACGACGCAGTTTTTATAAGGGGTAAAATTGTCTTTTACTATTTTCGTTTTCACCAATTGGCCGGAGATGTCACATTGGGGGTTAATTGCACCAAATTCAATAGTTCAAGGGGGCAAATTGTAGTTCAGGGGGGTTAATTGCATATGACCAATAGTTGAAGGGGATTTTTTGCACTTTACCCTAAATAATATAGGAGTAAATAAAAACTTACTGTGGCCCTGTGGGCAATGACACCCAGTATTATTCATCTGCTGCCTAAAACCTCAACTCTAATGACATTGTTCACTTTTCATAATATCTAATTCTCAATTTAGAATTTTATAATCTTTAATGGTGCCATTGAAAATTAATTTAGAGAACCTAACCATATAATTCTTTGATTCCAGTTAGTAAGAGAGATCTTGAACTAAGAAATAGACCCTAGAAGCTAAAAAAGGGTATCCTAAAATTAATTTAGAAAACCTAACCATATTTCTAAGTATGCATTTTTTCTTTCCTGTGTGACAGAGTACGTTCACTGCACCGTTTGGGGACGATGGAGGCTACTTCCTTTCATACCATAATAGAACTAGAAACTCACACTTGGAGGCCAAGGGAGTGTATGAAAATAAAATTAAAAAATATATAATTGAAATTATAAATTAGTTTTTTTTTAGACTTCTATCTTCTTCTTTTTTTAATATAAAAAAAACTAAGATAAGATCATGTATAAGTAAAAAGTATTTCATAAATCTATGTATATATACTGAAATATGTCCCATTTTGGCCTATATATGGACAAAAAATATAAAGTTAAAAAATAATAAAAGAAGGAGAAGAACAAAATATGAGTTACCTTTAGAAGAAAAATATGAGTGAGATTCTTTTTTTTTTAGGAGTATATAAATGTAGATTTCTAAAAGTAACAGTAAAAGATTTCAAATTGAAAGTATTTATTAGCTTTGTAGGGGTTTCTTGTTAATGTAATATTTCAACGATTCACAGTGGCACTATTAGGTAGGTTTTTTTTTTTTGGGTTAAGTAATTCTTTTTAGTATTTTTAATGTTAATTAGGACACTATAAAATAGGTTTTCAAAATTTTTGAGGGGGCATATGCATAGGTCTTCCCCATTTCCAGAGCTCTTATAACCTCAACAACATGAAGATAATAAATTTTTTAATCGAGTTTTTTTCTCAATTCGTTTCATGAAGATAATAAATTCTTCCAAAAAAAATGCGTTGCAATATATATATGTATGTATGTATGTGAAGCCACTATATAGAACCTGTTTGTACGAAAGAGAATCCTTTTGGGAGCTAAAATCTAGTGATCAACCATACGAAGCATACTGTTTAGAACAATTTAAGCATGTTGATTTTTTTTTTTGGTATAAATATTCAGTTATTATTATTATTATTATTATTTTTTGTAGGCATTGATAAAAATAAATAAGTTACGGGCATAAAATGATTTTACGGTCCTTCTTTACATTGGTGTTTTTATTTTTATTTTTTTTAATGAAGACAAACAAAAACCTGCACTGTAACATTAGAATTTAGAACGATCACTTGTCTCCTAATCCGTATATGGAAACTATTATCATATAAAACAAACAATTAGTCAAACAAATAAAAGTAGGTGTTGAAGACTACATAAATGCATCACAAATTTATGTTTATATTCTTCCAACATAGTTTTTCTCTCTTTCATTTTCTTCTTCCTTCGCAACCCTCCATGCCTACGAGGCTACGCGGGACTTCTTCATCGGCATTATTGCAAGAAAAATCATATATTACCATTGTTTGTTTGAGGCAAATGAGAAAGTCTGCAGTTTCTGAACATCTCGTTTGCAGGCAGATTTTGTATCCATACAAATGAAACAGAAGGTTTGAAAAGATTCAACACTCTCTCTTCTATCAATTAGCTTTTCTTTTTGGTTAATGTAGTTGTCCGATTATACTATATTGATTTTAATTCTTTAAGAGATTGCTAAGGACATTAAAGCCTATTGTAACAGCAACTCTTCTGCATATTTTCACCTGAAATTGGAAAGATCTCTTCACCTGAAATTGGAAAGATCTCTTCTTGGTCACACATAACATAAAAATAAAGATCAACAACACAGGGAATTTCGGAGTTTGATTATTTTCCTCTATATTCTATATATATACTTTTCTATTCGCTGTTTTACAAGAATCTATGGCCAAATGGCCAATTCTGCAACGTTAATCCTTTTACAGAGGATTGCTGTTTTGCAAGAGAGATCGAAACCGTATTAAAAAGCGAAGTATTAAAAAGCGTGCTGATGAAGTAGTTTTGCCGCATAGGAATCGGACTATTATTAGGCCAAAATGATCGGACAGAATATCATTATTCTATAGTCCAATGTTTGAAAAACCCTGTTGAACTATAATAGTATTACATAAATACCCCTGTCGTGCTATTGTTCTAATAGACCTCATCTAATCATCTTGTTGGGGTCTGATGGGGAGAATAATTCCATAAGAAATGATCATGATTGATAGGTGGTGACAGGAAACTAGTTCTTGGAGCGGCTCTGGTGATGTTTTCCATGGATTTGTCATAAAAGATCACTCCTTTCTAGCTTTTCGATTCTCCCCAGAGTAAGTTTGTTGTCGGAATATATCACGATCGTGAAGATAACAGACCCACAATGAAACCTTAGAAATCGAAAGGTAAAACCCACAAATGTGATCCTAGAAATCAAGAATAACCAACCCACCATCTCACTCCATCAACCCCTAGAATTTGTTAAGGTAATGGATGGGATGAGGGGTAGTGCTGGTATTTTGCATGGGATATTTTGTTTCAGTTTTTAATAATTTAATACTATAGTTAAATTTGTAATTGCTAATGTTTTATAATGGGAAAGTGGTCTCCAGATAGGTGACATGCTTTTTGAAACACGGAGGTCTGACATGGTGACATGCTTCAAAAATTACCTTTGGGGTATTTTGCAACTTTTTTATAAGTTTTTTTTTTTTTTTTTTTTTTTTTTTTTTTTTTTTGCCCAAAAAAATTCCCATTTGTTAAAAATGTAGTTCTTTTGTTTTGTGTTGAAAAATTAATGTTAAATAATATTATCAAACAACAATTTAGAAAAGAAAAAATAGAAGAGAGAAGCTCGAGAAGAATAATAAAATATAAACAAAAAATATACATTTTCTATTTTTCCTTTCTCTCTCTCTTTTTTATTTTTTTTATTTGTTATTTTATTTTATAAATTATTAATCATCTAGAAAACTAAAAAGCACTATCAATTGAGCCAATTAGACACAAGGTTGTGCCACACGGATTACATGTGAGAGACATATGTGACTGAAGAGTTAGGTTCTAAAATAATGATGTAGTGTTGAGAAAGTTGGAAGAATCCCAAAATATAGAGTTTTTTTTAGAATTAATAAATATCTAGAATATTTACACGAAGAGTTATAGATCCTACATCTTAATTGTCCATTAAAAGGGATGACCATTTATAAATAGATAAGTAATTAGATGGGAGAGTGTTATTTGAGTAATAGACTTATTTTGGGTTGTGTAGTATGTTACAGAAATGCGATATAATGCATAATTGGTGATTCGGATTTTGAACCATTCAAGTCTATATATGGAGTATTCGGAGATTGTCGTAATACTTATGTGATTTTCATAATGATAGTGCGAGCGGATTTTGAACCATCCAAGTCTATCACCCTACCAACAATCGTGGGCAGAATAACTTTGCTCTGTTTATTTTTTCATGCCTTCTTAAAAAGAAATATTTTTTTACTAATGGTAAGTGATGAAAAATGAACATATTTTTAAAAAATCAAACTATATTAACAGCGTCTAAAACTCTATAAATATATATCCTTTTAAAATGATATCCACGAAATCACTATTTAATTATAATTTTAATTATTAGAAACAAAGTGGAGGTAGGCATATTATACAAGTAACCATTTCAAAGGTCTTAGTTTCTACACACAAGTAATATAGGAGTAAATAAATACTCACTCACCCAGTATTCATCTGCTGCCTAAAACCTGAACTCTAATGACATTGTTCACTTTTCAAAATATCTATTTCTCAATGTAGAATTTTATTATCCATCTTTAATGGAGCCATTAAATATTGATTTAGAGAACGTAACCATATTTCTAAGTATTCATTTTTTTTTTCTTCGGTAACAGAGTTTGTTCACGGCAGCCTTTGAGGACGGTGGAGGCTAATTCCTTTAGAAATCTGCAACTACTTTCATACCATGAATAACGGGTTTTCAAAAGTTGAACACAACATCTTTGAGACATGAATAGAACCACAAACTCACACTTGGAGGCCAAACCAGTGTGAAAATAAAATTAAAAAATATACAAGTGAAATTATAAATCAGTTTTTTTCGACTTCTATCTATTTTTTAAAAATATATAAAAATAAATAAACTATGATAAGATCATGTATAAGTAAAAAGTACTATTTCGTAAGCTATGTATATTGAAATATGTACCATTTTGAACAAAATATGAGTTCTTTTCGGTTTTTTTAGGAGTATATAAATGTAGATTTCTAAAAGTAACCTTAAAAGATTTCCAATTGAAATGATTTAATTATTAGCTTTGTGGGGGTTCTTGTTAATGAAAAATTTTAATTTCAACTATTATAATTTTTTTGTCATTGGCAAAAAACTCATGCACACCACACTCACACACATACTTTGTTCCTTTGAAGACTCAAACTTTCACCATCCACTTTGGGAGGTGGAGAAGATACCATTGGACCACAAAACCTTGTTTAATTTCAATTATTCACAGGTGCACTATTATTTTTTAAGTAGATCTTTTTAGTATTTTTAATGTTAATTATTTTAGGAGTATAAAATAGGTTTTCAAAATTTTTGAGGGGCATAGGTATGTCCCCAATTCCAGAGCTCTTATAACCTAACAACATGAAGATAATAAATTCTTCCAAATAAAATCGGTTGCAAAAAAAAATATATATATATATATATATATATATATATATATATATATATATGAATGTGAAGCCACCATATAGAACCTGTTTGTACAAAAGAGAATCCTTTTGGGAGCTAAAATCTCAAGTGATCAACCATGCGAAGCATAGTGTCTAGAACAATTTAAGCATGTTGATTTTTATTTATTTTTTTTGTAGCCATTGATAAAAATAAATAAGTCACGCGTGTCCTTTTTTTTTTTTTTTAAAAACAAACAAAAACCCTGCACTGTAACAAAAGTAAGGCAAAACTAACAACATTAGAAGTTAGAACGATCACTTGTCTCCTATAATTTATGGAAACTAATACCATATCAAACAAACAAGGAGTCAAAAAAAAAAAAAAAAAAAAAGGTTGGTGTTGAAGACTATATAAATGCATCACAAATCTATGTTTATATTCTTCCAACATAGTTTTTCTCTCCTTCATTTTCTTCTTCTTTCGCAACCGTCCATGCCTACGCCGGACTTCTTCGTAGGCATTATAGGATAGTCTCTTCGTTTCCAATAAAAACTTCCATCTCGATCTTAATCTCTATAATCATTTTGGTTTGTATTGTCCAATAGTTATATATATATTGTAAAAACATCTTCTATATATTTTTAGCAGGCAATATACGCTCTGTACTTGCTTGTGCTTCTCTGGTGTACGTATCTCCTTTAAACAAATGTTATATGTATATATGTGTAAGGCCTTTGTGTTTTCTCCCCTTATGCTATAAGTTAAGGCCTATGTTTATATGATGCACGTGATTTGTTAGGGATTGTGTAAATATACTATTTGAGAGTTCAAAACGTGTGTCGATCGATTTAGTCTATACAAAATAGTTGGAAAAAAGATTTTGCTGAGTTAAGCTGAGATGTATAAATTGTGTAGAAATACATTAAATTTTTGAGTTTATATATGCAATGCACATGAATTTCTCACTACGTGCTATATATGATATATGTGTGTTGTTTGTATAATTAGGGGGACATTTAGGGAAGTGGTGAAGAAGAAATCAGTAGAGAACTATGACGGTCTTCCCTATATATCAACCCTATTGTGCAGGAGTCTCTGGGTATTGTATGGGGTTCTTCACCCAACTGATGGCTGCTTATAATAACAGTTAACTCTGTTGGTGTGGGCACTCAAGTCATCTATGTCACTCTCTTTCTCATCTACGCTCCCAAGGACAAAAAGGTCAAAACAATCTCTCTCTCTACTAATTTTGTCTAAATTGATCATTGATCAGAATGTGTTCTAAATGTTTTGCAGGTCAAATTGTTGGGTTTGGTGGTGATATTGAACATAGTGTCACCTGCATTACTAATTGTTCTGGCTTTTATAGCATTCCATGAATGTGTGCGGCGAACCTTTATTGGAGTTCTGTGTGCTACAGTCGCTGTAAGCTGTAAACTAAAAATCACTATATGCATATGTACACGGAATTAGAACAGAGGAAAAAAGAGAGAGCGAAGTGAAGGTGGAGTCCTGGACATTGGAATTTAGCAGAATTGGATAAGCTAGCCACCTCCACCTCTCTCTCTCACCATCATGTTCCCAATAACTTCCAAAAATCTAGAGAGAAAAAAAAATAAAAAATAAAAAGAAAAAAAAAAAAGAGAAGAAAAAAGAAAGAAAGAAAGAGAAAAAAAGAAGAGGACAATCCCATAATTCAACTTATTAGTGCTTATAGAAGGTTGGACAGTGACCGGATGGCGTCAACCCAGAGTCTCAGCACAACCACGGCCTTATTGCAATTATGAATTTATTTATTTATTATTTTTAAATGTAGCATTCAATTGAAGCAAATCTAAGCATTTACTGGAAAAATGTTTTTATTTTTTATATGCAAACCTAAATTATATCTAATCAATTGTTTGACTGAGTCATTAAGAGGAACTTTAGGAATGATTTTACTCCCTCTGTCTCAGTATACATGTCCTGCATAGAGAATCTAATTTTTTATGGTAGTAGAGTTTTAAAATTTTTTTACTGTATTAATAAGAGTGAAGTTTCAAATATGCTCTTACTAAAAGACAACATAGTGCTTAGTAATTAGTGCAGTTATTTAGTTAAAAGTGATAGTTTGGGAATGTAATAAAAAGTTAAAAGTGATAGTTTGGGAATGTAATAAAAAATAGCGAATTCAATTTTGGAATGGGACATATTTTTTGAGACATCCAAAATGAAAAGATGAATAACTATTTTGAAACGTATGGAGTACATTTTTGGAATCTTCCATAGTCAACCATGCCTGAAAACAATGTTATTGATTAATCTACCTGCTGACATTGTTGTTACTTTATTAGACTTACTTACATGTAGACATAGTAATTGAATTATAAATTCCCTTCTAATGTGAATATAGAACAAACCTCGGTAGAGAACGAATTGGTAAGGTTCAAGCATGGAGAGACTTATTTCTATCATTTCCAACTCGCATTTCAAGAAAATCAATCAGTTTTCTAATAATTTGGAAAGGGAATAAAGTTTAATTTCAAGGAAATCAACTCGTCCTCTAATACTGAAAGATTTTGATTGTGGATTTATTGCAAAGAAGTGATAAGAAAGGAAATTTGGAAACAAATAGAGAAATATAAGAAGTGCTGCAAAAATTTATGAGATGGTTAGCAATTTGATGGTGAGAGCCACAAGATTGCTGTCGACGATTTAATGGTGTTATCGGCGTTGAAATCTGATAGAGTCGATCCTCTGAAACTGTTGCACCTTCCACGTTCTCTTTTTGGATTTACCAATTCTTACATCCAAAAAAAAAAGAAGAGATTTGATTGGATTGATCATGATGATCATATTGAGAGGAGGAGAAGAGGAACATGCAAGCTTGGTGAAACGTGGAGAAAGAGAAAGGTCATTCAGCCAAATGGTCAAGAGAAAGAGAAAGGAGTGGGGTGGGCGTAGGGATGGCAATTTGCACGGGACGGGTACCCGTCACATCCCGTCTGGTTTATAACAGTTTTGGGGGATCATTTAGTTTATTTGGGTGGGGATGATTTTTATTAATGAAAATTAGCGTAGGTTTGGGGCAGGGGTAGGAACGGCCCCGCTTGTTTAGGTAGATAAATTACTAAATTATCTTTATTTTATTAATTTATATAGTCAACTCTAAAAACCCTAGACCAGATTTACTTACTTTCCCAGTCGTTCTAGAGACTCTGCGAGCTAAGAATGTTTATACTCTTAAATTTTATGTTAAATTATTGATTGCCCATTTTTTAATTAATTTTTTCAATAGTTCTATAATTGTATTCATAGCTAAAAATTAAGAAGAAGGATAAATTCTATGACCTAAATGGGGCGAGGTAGGTGCTTGTGGGGGTAAAAAAGTTAAACGGGGGCGGGGATGGGGTGGAAAGGGCTCTTGTTTAAGTGGTTTTGAGCAGAGATTTCTAAACGGTCGTGGGAGCGGGAGAGGGTACACCCGCCGTAAACCGCCCTGTTGCCATCTCTTGGGTGTCAGGGTTAATTAATAAGGGGTAAAATTATCTTTTAAGTTAGTTGATATTTTGATTTAAAATGGATTAAAATAATAGGGGTAAAATTGTCATTTGTCATTTTTTTAACAGTAAATATGACTGAAAAGTGATTTGGAGTTTAAGTGATAGTAATTTTTGAAAAGTTTTTTCAATATGATATTTGGCCAAAATTGATGGGGTGTCAAACAAATTAACCCTAAAAAGAAATACTTTTTTTTACTCGTTGCCATTGAAGAAAAATTAAATACTTTTTAAGAATATGAAAAATCAAAGTATATTAAGTGTGTCTAAAACTCTACACATATATTATTACAGTCACATGTTTTCATGCTAAACAGAGTGGACTCTTGCATATTGATAAAAGTAACCATTTCAATGGTCTAAGTTTTTAGGCGTGGTGGTACTGCCCAGTGGAAAGGGCCGGGCATTTAAGGGCTTGTTTGATATGTAATTCTGAGAATAATTTTTACTTTTTAAAAAATTGAAAATAAAAAATTGTACAAAAAACTCTACTTGATTCAGTTTTTTAAAAAAACAATTATAAAAGACCTGCTTTCAAATAACCGTTTTTTATAATTCTCTGAAAATAGTTTTATATTTTCTGAATTCTTTAGAATGGTTTTGAATTACAAATCAAATAGGCCCTTAGTTGCCCCCACCTTATGATCATGAGTTCGACTCCCCTAACTACTAACCCTCTAACTATTGATAGGATATTAAACAAAAAAAAAAGTAAAAAAAAATTCAAATCGGAGAAGGAAATTAGAATAAGGTAATGGTGATAGGGGACTTAGGGCATGAATTTCACCACTAACCTATGTAATTGCACCAAATGCCTTCAATTGGTGGATAAAACAAGTAATTTTTTTTTTTCACAATATGGTTATCATGAACAACTTTTGTTTGGGCTTTATAAATTTTAGGAAGGTGAGACAATGATGACAACAATAGATTTCGTTTTTTTTGCATTTTCACGAGATGAAATGGTTTGTAGAATGAATGGGAAACTTGCCACGGAATGGTCATTTATTTTGATAGCACTAGCTTCGACCCATTTAAACACATAATCAACGGCACAAAGAATATATTCATTCTCAAAATACATTAAAAATGGTCCCATAAAATCTATTCCCCACACATTCTACACACAAATAATATAGGAGTAAAACTGTGGCCCTGTGGCCCTGTCACACATTCTACACACAAATAATATAGGAGTAAAACTGTGGCCCTGTGGCCCTGTGGGCAATGACACCAAATATTATTCATATGCTGCCTAAAACCTCAACTCTAATGACATTGTTCACTTTTCATAATGTCTAATTCTCAATGTAGAATTTCATCATCTTTAATGGAGCCATTGAATATTAATTCAGAGAACTTAACCATATTTCTAAGTATGCATTTTTTCTTTCCTGGGTGACAAGATTATGTTCATTGCACCGTTTGAGGACGATGGAGGCTACTTCCTTTCATACCATTATAGAACTAGTAACTCACACTTGGAGGCCAAGGGAGTGTATGAAAATAAAATTAAAAAATATATAATTGAAATTATAAATTATTTTTTTTCGAGTTCTATCATTTTTTTTTTTTAATTTTAATATTAAAAAAACTAAGATAAGATCATGTATAAGTAAAAAGTATTTCATAAATCTATGTATATATACTGAACTATGTCCCATTTTGGCCTATATATGGACAAAAAATATAAAGTTAAAAAATAATAAAAGAAGGAGAAGAACAACATATGAGTTACCTTTAGAAGAAAAATATGAGTGAGATTCTCTTTTTTAGGAGTATATAAATGTAGATTTCTAAAAGTAACCATAAAAGATTTCAAATTGCAAGTATTTATTAGCTTTGTAGGGTTTTTGTTAATGTAATATTTCAACTATTCACAGCAGCACTATTAAGTAGGTTTTTTTTTGGGTTAAGTAATTCTTTTTAGTATTTTTAATGTTAATTATTTTAGGACACTATATAAGGTTGGAGCATATGCTAAGTCACATAGAGCGGGAGTGAGAGTGCAAGTGCGGCAGATCCCAAAAAATCTTAGAGCAGGAGCGCTGCTAGAGTGCCGCATTATAAATATATAAAATATTAATTTATAATAATAAATATATGTTTTAAATGAATTTCATGCAAATAAAAAGATAGAATAGTGAATCAAATATGTACAACCAATATAACCTATTTTATAAAAATGCATAAATTAACAAACATGACAATCAAACAAGTTACTTTATAAAAATAAAAACATAACAGTGAATAGGGCATAACAGAAAAATAAATATTCAAAAGTATTGTCTTTTATACATTTAACCTGCTTTAAACTCTCAAGATGACAATCATTGTCTTTGAAATAACAATGTTCAAAAGTAAAAGAATCTACTGCTTAACTTTAAAATAGACATGAAATATCCAAACTTCCAAACCCAAAAGTTAATGAAAGTAAGTTAAGTAAATATTATCTAATGAAGGTAAGTTACGTGAGTATTATTAAATATTAAGTTTATTGTTATATAACTTATATTATTTGATTTTTATCTATAAAGGACAGAATTTACTTAATTAAATTAAATTGATTACTTTTTGACATAATTAACCTTATTTAGTCTATTTAAATTGGGTAAAATCGAAATTTCTCATGATTCACACGAAATTCCTAAATTTATTGTCAAAAGTAGTCGAATTCTCGAACAAAATACGCGATTTTACCTTACACAATTTATCGAATTGAACTTTAAAAATCAGCAAATTCTTCAAAAACATGAGAGCGTGAATTTTTGGCGAATTCTAATTGGCGCGCCAGTGATTTGAGCGAATTATGTGACTTAGGACATATGCATAGGTCTTCCCTATTTCCAGAGTTCTAATAACCTCAACAGCATGAAGATAATAAATTTTTGGGTAAATCATACTCAAACTTTGATAGTAGATCATTTCCTAACTAGATTTATTTTGATGTATTAAATAACTATGCTATCATTTGGCTATTTTTTAACCAAACTACCCAACTTACACCTTCCTCCTCCACCTCCTCCTACCATCTTCCTCCTCCTCCACGTACCATCATCATCCCAGATGATGGGATTCGGCGTTCAACCACCACCACCATACAAAACCCAACTCCTCAAATTATATATAAAATACACGTACAATTTAACAAAAAAAAAATTACACGTACAAGCTCGACGATGGGTTTGGGTTGTGGATTGCACAGCGGCGACGGGCGGCAAGGTTTAGGAATCGAAGCTGTAGATCTGTTTTCAGCGCGAAAAACTGGGTTATACTCAAACCCAGGCACAGGTGGCTCAATAGACCTCAGGAGAAATTCATTCTTGAATATAGGTGTGTACGCCCAGAGTTGAAGAATTAAGAAAGGGTCGGCGGTGGTTTTGAAATCCACGCTAAAGTCGGCGAGACCAGACCCCTGTACGGGTGGGCAAGGACAATAGTGCCTCGGCTTGTTGAGACCTTTGAACATATATATAGTAAGTCATCTTAATGACTGTTATTGGTACACTTAGGGGAAGGACAGACTACTATTAAGAGTTTTCCATCCCGGGGTTCCTTTGATCCGGCCATTTTGCGACAACCGCCCGTCTTTGCTTCCCTTAAACAGACAACTAAACACAATGATGGGGTGGCGGTGAATGGTGATGGTGTTGAGTGATGGGTGGGGCGGCAGTGATGGGTGAGAGAGACCGCAACCGGAAGGAAAATCTGGGGGTTTGTTTGCAGGAACAGATCTACACAATTTTTGGGTGGGGCGGTGGAGGTGTTGGTTGGTAGTGATAGAGGTGTTGGGTGGGGGCGGTGGTGATGGGTGGGGCGGTGAAGGTGTTGGGTTATGGGTGATGATGATGGAGGCGTTGGGTGGGGGCGGCAGTGATGGGCGAGGGCGATGGATGGCGAGAATTGTGGTGAGTGGTTGAAGGGGAGGGTGAGAGAGACCGCATACACAAAATTATAGAGGGGGTGTTTATGTCGGTTAAGATTAAAGATATTTTGCATTAAAATTTTGGAAGTAACATGTTTGAGAATAAAAGTAAAAATTAAAATTTTTATACAAACAGTCAGTGTAATTTACTCTAATTTTTTTAATTAAGTTTTTTCCTCAATTGGTTTCATGAAGATAATAAATTCTTTCATGAAGATAATAAATTCTTTCAAAAAAATGCGTTGCAATAAATATATATATATGTGTGTGTGTGTGTGTGTGTGTCTGTGTGAATGTGATTATGTGAAGCCACTATATAGAACCTGTTTGTACAAAAGAGAATCCTTTTGGGAGCTAAAATCTTGATCAACTATGCGAAGCATACTGTTTACAACAATTTAAGCATGTTCATTTTTTTTTTTTTTTTTTTTTTTGTATAAATATTCAGTTATTATTATTATTATTATTATTTTTGTAGGCATTGATAAAAATAAATAAGTTACGGGCATAAAATGATTTTACGGTCCTGCTTTACCTTGGTGTTTTTTTTTTATTTTTTTATTTAAGACAAACAAAAACCTGCACTGCAAAATTAGAATTTAGAAGGATCACTTGTCTCCTAAGTCCTAATCCGTATATGGAATCTATAATCATATAAAACAACAATTAGTCAAACAAAAAAAAAGTTGGTGTTGAAGACTATATTTGCATCTCAAATTTACCTTATATTCTTCCAACATAGTTTTTCTCTCCTTCATTTTCTTCTTCTTCGCAACCCTCCATGCCTACGCCGGACTTTTTCGTCGGCATTATAGGTTAGTCTCTTGACTCTCTTCCTTTCCAATAAAAACTTCCATCTCTTATTCTCTATAATCATTTTGGTTTGCATTAATGTCCAATAGTTATATAAATATGATGAACTTTTAAAAACATCTTCTATATATTTGTTGCAGGCAATATACTCTCTGTACTTGTTTGTGCTTCTCCGGTGTAAGCATCTCCTTTAAACCAATGTGCCTTTGTGTTTACTCCCCTTAGGCTGCTGCTTCGTTCTAGTGTCATTAAAGTTAAGGACTATGTTTAAATGATGCACGTGATTTGTTAGCAATTGTGTGTAAACGCGCGTGAGAGTTCAAAGCGACTAATTGATTTAGTCTATCCAAAATAGTTACAAAAAATGGATTTCGTTGATCGAGTTAAGCTGAGATGTACAAATTGTGTTGAAATACATTAAATTTGCGAGTTTATATATGCAATGCACATGAATTTCTCACTACGTGCTATATATGATATGTGTGTTGTTTGTATAATTAGGGGGACATTTAGGGAAGTGGTGAAGAAGAAATCAGTAGAGAACTATGATGGTCTTCCATATATATCAACCCTATTGTGTAGGAGTCTGTGGGTATTCTATGGGGTTCTTCACCCAGCTGATGGGCTGCTTATAATAACAGTTAACTCTATTGGTGTGGGCACTCAAGTCATCTACGTCACTCTCTTTTTCATCTACGCCCCCAAGGATAAAAAGGTCAAAACAATCTCTCTCTCTCTCTAGATTAATTTTTTTTTTTTTTTAAATTTTTTATTTTGTTCTAAAATGAGGAGAATGTGTTCCTAATGTTTTTCAGGTCAAATTAATGAGTTTGGTGGTGATATTGAACATAGTGGCACCTACATTAATAATTGTTCTTGCTCTTTTGACGTTCCATGGATGTGTGCGGCGCATCTTTATTGGAGTTGTGTGCGCTACTGTCACTGTAGGCATGTATGTGGCACATTTATTAATTATGGTACGTTATTTTATCAACTATGTTACTAAGAGTACTTGCACAGTACACTTCGGATAAATTTGACTAATGTAATTACAAAAAAAAAAAACTCAACATGAAGTGGATAAATGAAAAGAAACGATTTTAAATTTGTTAGGGGTTTGGTTAGCAAGAGAAAATTTTTAAGAAGTACATTTCTCGCAACCATTTAATTTTTCTCAAAATGTTTCTAGCAAAACACAGGAAAATTTTACTTTCCCCATAAAAGTGACGTTTTCATATCTTAGTTTCCTATTATACCCATGTCACTTTCTCCACAAACTTCATTAATAGGTCAGTTCCCTTCTATTGTAAATTGCTTGTATAATAATGTAATACTATTTCAATTGTATATAGTTTTATACGTGCATACAAAATTAAAATTTTATTATATTTTTTTCTTTCCATAATTAATAATAATTTAGAGTGATATATATATATATATATATATATATATATATATAAGCATAGTGTTGGTGAAAAATTAGGATTAGTGTCTTTGCACATACAATTTACAATTTAATTGTACATGTACTTTTTTATACATAGACTTTTCTCGACTTTAGGACTCTAAGTAATTAGATGTACCAAACTAATTTAATTTTAATTCTACATATATTAGATGTATCAAACTAATTTAGTTGAAACATTGTATTTCGTTTAGGCTCAACTTTTTTTTTTCTATGACT
The DNA here is from genome assembly GCF_030987335.1 of Cornus florida. Taxonomy (NCBI): domain Eukaryota; kingdom Viridiplantae; phylum Streptophyta; class Magnoliopsida; order Cornales; family Cornaceae; genus Cornus; species Cornus florida. Next base: position 32,477,985 of record NW_026775572.1, read on the forward strand.
AAAAGTATATATATTAACTTCAATCTTTTTTCCTAAATATTTTTCGGAACAAAATTTTTTATTAATTAAACTTGTACCTATAATTACATAGTTAAAATTATTAAATATCAGATTTATTGTTTCATTTTGAACTTAAAATTTTAATTTTGTTCATAATTCAGAAGATACAACAATGTCTCAAAAGAATACAAGGTAATCTTATAACTAAAAGGATAGTTTTGGTAATTGCAATCACTTTTTTTTCACTTTCATACTTTCCAAACTCACAAAATAGTATTTTCTCACAACTTTTTTGAAAAAAATTCTTACTAACCAAATGCATGATGAAAACTTAATTTCCTATCTGACAAAAGATGATCATTAATTTCTCTCTTTTTTTCCTCCAATTTTATTATTATTTTTATCTCATTTCATTTTTTTCTTTGACTTAAATAGAAAAGTGTTGTAAAAACCAAAAGTGTGGAGTACATGTCATTCTCTCTTTCATTTCTCCTATTTCTCAATGCGGGTGCTTGGTTTACTTTTGCTATGATCCTCAAAGACTACTTTCTCATTGTAAGTTTTCCCAATTTATTCACCTCTCTCATGTATTTTATTATCAACCAAATTTCATTTGTACTGGCATATTAAGATCCCGTTGCTTCAATTATAACAAGAGCAATATCATTAGTTCGGATATCAAGATCTCTCTTTCTTAATGAGAAAGTTGAGTATTCGAACTTATTAGGAGCAATATCATAAGTACATATTTGATTATTGCATCGATTAACCTCTTTGATTAGGGAAAGATAACAAATTCTTAGTCGGATAGAATTTACTGTACATGTTCCAAATCAGTTAATTCACAATAACATCATTTTGGCCATGACCTCCTCCACACTAGGAAAACTAAAAAAACGAAGGGGAAAAGGCTTGTGATAGAGTTGAACGGGAATTCCTTGACGAACTGTTTAGCATTTTTCTTCGATTAATATTATTGATATGTATAATTATAAATCAATGTTTCTGAATATTAGTGATCGAATTTAGGTGCCAAATGTAGTTGGACTCATATTGAGCTTCATACAACTGATCATATACGCGATTTACAAGAGCAAGTCATCTACAATAAAAGCAATGGAGAACATCAAAGAGGGCTCAGCTCACATGGTCAAGGAGGGCATCAGAATGCAAGACTTGGATGAACCCCAAGTGAAAAACAAAACCCTCAAGAAAGGATCAAGTTTCCCAATACCATCCATTTCAAAGAATAAAAGTGATAACAAAATCAAGAAGACACTTTCTTGGAAATCATATTTGTTACACTCTAGTTCGCCAAGTGCAACCGATGTTGGAAATGGAGGAATTATGGATCATCTTTGATTTTAAAAGGAAAATCATTTCTAAACCCAACAAACTACAATCCGAAAAATGATTTCTAAACCGAGCTTGCCAAGCCAATTTCAAGAACTGAACATCTGGTAACCGTCGGATGGTTCCAATTGATTGCACTTTTTGAAGGAAAAAAAAAAATTGCATGGGCAAGTCAAGGTTAATCATTGATGCATTTAGAGGCATAGTCATTTGGTTATTTCCCTGGTATTGAATTGGGGTATGTGATGTTTTTAAAGGCAACATGCCCGTTAATCAATAATAATCAAACAGTTTTTCCATTTTTCTTTCACTCTTTTTTCTTTTTGTTTTTATTAACAATATTTAGAAAACTTAAAAACACTATTAAGTGAGCCAATTTGACACGAGGTTGTGCCACACAGAATACAGGTGAGCGTTTTATATGACATGTGCAGAGAATATGTGAAGAGTTTTTTTTTTTTCCTCCTCCCCATGAAGAGTGTTAAGAAAGTTGGAGAATATCCTAAATATGTTCTAAAATGATTGTGGAGTGTTAAGAAAGTTGGAGAATTTTAAAAAATTGAGATTTGTAGTGTTTCATAAATATTTAGGATATTTATATGAAGATTTCTAAATCCTTAATCTTAACCCTCCATTAGAGATGATGTTGTATACAAATAGATGAGGAAATAATTGGATGAGAGTAAGCACAAAGGGTGTAATAAGCTATTAGCATTGTAATAGAAGTATTTCGGGGTGGTGTGGGCAATGACCGCTGTATACTGCATCAATATATGCTCAGATTTTGTATCATTCAAGTCTATGGTCAGATTTTGTATCATTCATGTTTACTGAGAGGAAAATATTAGAGAGCGTGTGAGAATTTCTCTAAACGGACGGAAAGCAAGAAGGTGTAGGCTATTAGACAAGATAATAATAATACAGTAATTTAACTATCAAGAAAAATTCATGTAATAATACTAAATTTAATACAAATAATTATATGAATGATAAATAATGGGTTACATTTTGTCATATATTTTTTTAATTTCAGTGTTTCATGAACGTACACATGTTTTCATACTAAAACGGATGGTCGACTCTTTCTTGTATATCATTCAATCAATAAAAGTAACCATTTCAAATGTCTTAAAAAATGTGATGGTGTATCATTCAAAAAAACCAAAGAATATAAAAAACATAAAAAAGTGGGATGTATTGTTCTCTTCACATTCTAATTCTTCTCTTTGTGGGCAATGAGTCAATGACACCCAGCATATAGTTAAAAATAATAAACAAAAATTGAATTTATTTATTAATTTATTAGTTTTGTGGTTGGTAAGTAAATCTTTTTAGTATTTTTTATGTTGATTATTTTAGGACACTATAAAATAGGTTTTCAAAAATTTTGAGGGGGAATAAATAAATCCTTCTCCCGAATTCCAGAGCTCTTATTATAACCTCAATAACATAAATACTTATCCATGAGATTCAAACTTCAATAGCATTAACATAATTTCTTGGATAGAGTTTTTACTCGTAAAAATGCGTTGTGAAATATATATATGAATGTACTCCGAATATATATATATATATATATATATATATGAATGCGATTATGTGAAGCCATCCATATCGAACCTATTTGTACAAAAGAAAATCTTTTTTGGGAGCTAAAATTGTTCTCAGTGTTTTGAATTTGAACAATTTAAGCATGTTGATATATATATATATATATATATAGAAATATTTAAATATTTCAATTCTTTAGGCATTGATAAAAATAAATAAGTCACGCAATGTAACAAAAGTAAGGCAAAACTAAGAAAATATATTAGAATGATCACTTGTTTTCTAATCCATATACGAAAACTATTACCATATAAAGAAAAAAAAAAAAAAAGAAAAAAAAAAGAAGAAGAAAGGAATTAAAAAAAAGGGGTGTTCTTATGGAAGACTATAAAAAAAAAAGGTTTGAAATTAACATAGGGCTTGAATTCTTGAAGACTGGAATCTCTCGCCTTCTTCTTCTTGTCGTCTGCCACCTCCTCCGCCGGACTGATTTGGCTGACTCAAGCTTCACATCGATCTAGGGCACATTGGCACAACCACCGATAGTTTCGCAGAAAACCACCATCAACGGCAAATCAGTTGCTAATTGTGTTTATCTACAATGAGTATTTGGGATGGGCTCTAACAAATGTATCTGGGTTGGTGATCCTTGTTTGCCATTTTGGTGATCCTTGTTTGCCATTTTACAATTTCGTTTTTTTTGGACTGTTCGGCCTAAGGCCCACATTTGTAACTTTACTTTACTTATAAATTTCAGTAGCTTTATTCTTAGAAAATAAAAAAAAATAAAAACACATAGGGATTGGGTACTAAATTGAGATCCATCATTTTTCAAATTTTTAATTTTTTTTAAATTCACATGTCCCAATCTCTTGTACCATGCATCACAAGATTTAATAAATAAAACATGAGAAGTACTTTTATTAACTTCTAAAATTACATTTAATTCAAACAATTCTTCACTAATATATCCTTTCCCAATATATACATTTTTTTTTTTTTTTTTTTTTTTTTTTTTTTTTTTTTTTTTTTGTAATAACAACTTTGTTAGACTCCAAAACAACTTTATATCCTTGTTGTACTAAGAATGATTCACTAACTAGATTTTTCCTCCCTTCAGGAACATGTTGCACTCTCTTTAAAGTTAAAATTTTCTCGAATGTCGTCTTCAATTCCACATTTCTAATACCGTGTACTTGTGCAACCATATTATTTACTAGAGTCACACTTTCTCCACTTGTATTCTGATAAGATTTAAAACAAGTACGATTAAAACAAACATGCACGCTAGCGTCGGAGTCTAACCACCAATCATCATTATGGTAAGTAAAGTTAATATCTAAAGCATTATGATACATTAAGGAGGTTTCACATGAGTTTTCTTGATCTAACAACATATTAACTTGATCTCTTGGATCTCTTTCATTCGAAATAGTCTTGGGCTTGTATGGCTCAGTCTTTTTGTAATAGCAATCTTTAGCCACATGGTTGGTCCTCCCACAAACAAATTAAGCATATTTTGTGATCACCTTTCCCTTTAGGATTTTTTAGTTTACTGTTGTTACTATTACTGTGGTGGAAGGTTTGATTGGTACGACAGTTGATTTTGTTATTAGATCTCTTGGATCTCTTTCATTCGAAATTGTCTTGGGCTTATATGGCTCAGACTTTTTATAATAGTAATCTTTAGCCACATGGTTGGTCCTTCCACAAACAAATTAAGCATATTTTGTGATCACCTTTGTCTTTAGGATTTTTGAGTTTATTATTATTATTATTATTGTGGCGAAGGTTTGATTGGTATGACGGTTGGTTTTGTTATTATTTTTGAAAAATCTCCCTCTAGGTTGGTAATGAACTCTACTGTTAGAATGATTGGAATTTTTATTGTTTTCAACTAGGTTCACCTAATTGATTTATCACTTTGGTTGAATCTTGACCTATGACTTTCTTCAACTTTGAGGGAATTAATAACTTGGATCAATGTCAACTCTCCTTGCTTATGTCTAAGGGATCTAGAAAAATCAAATCAACTAGAAGAAAGTTTCTCAATTAGACATGGACACTTCGAAATCTTCATTAAGTTTAGTGCCATTTTTCTCCACTTTTCTCAAATGGTCTTAGAAAATATGGATTTGTTCACTTACAGTCATATTATCTACCATTTTGCAATTATTGAAATTAGACACCACAAATCGTTTTATACTAGCATCGTCAATCCCATATTCAGCTTTTAGGGCATTCCATAATTCTTTATCTCTAGAGGCATGAGGTAGATATCATAGAAATGGTCAAATAATGCACTAAGTATTCTATTGTGACAATGGTAATCAATTTGCTCCTTGGTCATATGTGAAGTAGTAGACTCTTAATGGTTGAAGTTCCCGTTGATGTCGTTGTTTGGGTGGAGACAATTTGGGTTTGTGATGGAGTGGGAGTGAGAGGTTTTTCAAAGGCTGATAAGAGTCGTAAAGTAGTTAGTAAGTACTACATTTGTTTCTACCAATGCTTAAACTTTTGACCACAAAACTTCTCAGGTTTAACACTGTTGGCTTCATCAAATTTGGTCAAATTTTTTTTTTTTTTTTTTTTTTTAAAAAAAAAAACCTGAAGGCAAAGTCGAATTCGAATTTATGTAGAATTCTAATAAAAGATGTAATTATAGGATTCAACCTAATTTACATTCAAGTAAATTTCTACAACAATAATAAATAATGTAGATTTAATAAATAAACAAAAAATAATACGTTATAAAATTAATAAACACATAAGAAATAGTATGTTACAGTAAAGAATATCCTTCCATAATAATCAAAACAATATTATTATTTTTATTATTAAAATAAAACATATATATACACACAATTTCAAACACTTTGAAAAGGTTATATATATATATATATATATATATATATCTCGAACATAGTGTCACCTGCATTAATAATTGTTCTGGCACTTTTGACATTCCTTGGATGGGTGCGGCACACCAAACGCATTTATTGGAATTCTGTGTGCAACTGTCACTGTAGACATGTATGTGGCACCTTTATTAATTATGGTACATTATTTTATCAACTATTTTGCTAAAAGTACGTGCAAAATGCACTTTGGCGAGAGGGAGTTTCACTGTGCGATAAATTTCATTAATTTAATAAAAAAACTTAACACCATTTACGCACTCCAGTCTGAAAAAGATGATCATTAATTTCTTTTTTTTTTTAATACTATTATTTATATTTATTTATTATTATTACTTTATTTATTTATTTTTATCTCATTTCATTTTCTTCTTTGATTTAAATAGAGAATTGTTGTAAAAACAAAAAGTGTGGAGTACATGTCATTCTCTCTTTCATTTCTTCTATTTCTCAATGCAGGTTCTAGCTTGGTTTACTTTTGCTATGATCCTCAAAAGACTATTTTCTCATTGTAAGTTTTCTCAATTTATTCACCTCTCTCGTGTATTTTATTATCAACCAAATTTCATTTGTATTAGTGTTTTAAGATTGTGATGCTTCAATTATAACAAGAGTAATATATTATTCATTATTATCTCTCTTTCTTAATGGAAATGTTGAGTATTCAAACCCTATAAGAATAATATTGTGAGTATATATTCTTCTATTTGCTTATTGCACCGATAGCCTTGTTGGGTTAGGGACTCACAACAGATTCCTAAATCTAATAGAGTCTATTGTCCGCATGACAGCTTTCTATCTTACCGCATTTGTTTCAAATCGATTAATTCATGATAAAATCGTTTTAGCCCATGAACTCTCCCACGCAATGAAAATTTTAAAAAGAATGGGAAAAAAGCTTTTAAAATAGAGCTGAATGAAAATTCATTGACGAAATGTTTAACAATATTTCATCTGTTAATATTATTGATATGTACAAATTAAACTGTCAATGTTTCTGAATATCAGTGATCCAATTTAGGTGCCAAATGTAGTTGGAGTCATATTGAGCTTCATACAACTGATCATGTACGTGATTTACAAGGGCAAGTCGTCATCAATAAAAGCAATGGAGAACATCGAAGAGGGCTCAGGTCACATTGTCAAAGAGGGCATCAAAACGCAAGACTTGGATGAACCCCAAGTGAAAAACAAAACCCTCAAGAAAGGATCAAGTTTCCCAATACCATTGACATAGGTGATAGGACTTTAACATTCAAAATTCGTTTTGGAAAGAAGAGTTGATACATTAGTGTGAGAAGACAATTGTCAATTGATTGCACTTTCTGAAATTTTTTATGCATGGGTAAGTCAAGGTTGATTATTGATGCAATTAAAGCCATAATCATTTATTTTTTTATTTTTTTCTTCCTCTCTCAAACATTTTTTCCCATTTTCTTTCACTCTTTTCTGTTTTTGTTTTTATTAACAATATTCATTTAGAAAACTGAAAAACACTATTAAGTGGGGCAAATTTGATTCGAGGTTGTGCTGCATGTGAGCTCCATATGACACGTGGATAGAATGTGTGAAGTGTTATGTTCTAAAATAATGGTGGAGTGTTGAGAAAGTTGGATAATTTTAGAACATTGAGATTTTTAGTGTTTCATAAATATCAAGAATATTTATGTGAGATTCCTAAATTCTAGATCTTAAGTTCTTAACCCTCCATTAGGATAAGAATGTGTATAAATAGATGAGGATATAATTGAATGAAAGTAAGCAAATGATTTAATAGTAGAATTATTCAGGGTGGAGTGAGCAACCATGTTTCAAAATTATTATATACTGCACCATTTACATAATTTGGATTTTGTACCATTCAAGTCTACTGTGAGAATATTTGGAGAGATTAGCTGCTAGAATATATGAACATGAGATTAGCTACATAATAGAGAAAAGACACATTTCACCACCAAGAAAGACCATTAATATTTCCAAATTATCTTTCTGTAAATATAACTTGTTAAATTTAAAGTAAATAAAATTATAGTCGTGTTTTTTAATTTTAAGTTGCTCTATTTCAGATTTTTTTTTTTATTGGTTGGAAATGATAAAAAAAAAATAATAATAATAAAAAATGAAACATGAAATTACTTTTTAAAAATACGGCAAACCAAATCATATAAACAAAATTCATACGAGTTCACCGGTATCAACACTCTATAAATATATTTTCTTAACAATGTCACATGTACGTCCAATATTTATCATTCATGATCATTTTCCTCCATTCTCATTAGGTAATCAATCACTTCCAAAATACACTTTGGCACCCACCTCTCACACCCATCCTGATGCTAATTATCTTTCACCAAACATCAACCTTGATCTTCTTCCTTCCCTCCCTGCTATTCCCTCCAATGATGAAATCCAAAAATGTATATTCTCAATGAGCAACTGGATCTGATGGATTTAATGCTGTGATTTTTAAACAAGCTTGGCCAATTATAGGGCATGATGTATCCCAAGCCATTAAAAAGTTCTTTACCACAGGCAAACTACTCAAGGAGGTCAATAACTCCTACATATCCTTAGTCCCTAAAGTCCCAAACTCCACATCCCTCCAGGATATCAGACCAATTTCACGTTGTTCACTTATTTACAAATGCATTTCTAAGCTTATCGCAACCAAAATCAAACCAATCCTCCCATCCATTATCAGCCCATCACAATCAGCACTTGCGCAAGGTGGGTACATTGATGATAGTGTCCTAATGGCACAAGAACTCCTCAATGGGTATCACATAAACTCTGCTCTCCAAGATGTACACTAAAACTTGACCTAAGAAAGGCCTCTGACTCAATTTTTTGGAGCTTCATATTAGACATTCTAAGACTGTTGGGATTTCCTTGTACATTTGTTAATTGGATACAAATCATACAAGCTTGTATAACCTCTACCTCATTCACGGTCTCACTCAATGAAGAATTCAATGGTTTTTTTTAAGGGAGCAAAAGGGCTCAGACACGGGATCCCCTATCACCTTTCTTGTTTGTTATATATTGCTATGTAGGTGTACTCATCAATTCTATGCATGATGACATCAACTAATTCATTCAAATATCACTGGAGATGCAAGGAATTAGGTCTTACTCTCTTGGTGTTTGCTGATGATGTAATACTATTTTGCCATGGCAGTGTGCCTTCTGTAAAATTACTACTCAATGCCGCTGAGATATTTGCCAACTTGTCTGGACTCCAAATCAACCAAAGCAAAAGTAACATCTCTCTCTCTGGGGTCAAACCTGATGTGGAAGCTGATATACTCAACCTGGTGGGCTTTGAGAAAAGCATCCTCCCAATAAGATACCTTGGTGTCCCTCTAATATCCACTATGCTCAAGGCCACAGATTGCAAAGTCCTCACCGACAAAATCACAGCTAGGATAAGACATCGGGCAAGCAAATTCCTATCATTTGCTGGAAGACTTCAGGTCCTTGAATCCATTCTCCATAACACTCAAATTTATTGGAGCACTAAGTTTATCATCCCCAAGTCTATAATAAATGAAATGATCACTTGAGTTAAATTGAGATGTACATGTGTGTGAGATATGTGTGTATTGAGACACATTAAATTTGTGAGTTTTTATATGCAAGGCACATGAATTTCTCACTACTATATATGATATGTGTGTATTGCATGATAATTAGAGGGACATTTAAGGAAGTGGTGAAGAAGAAATCAGTAGAGAACTATGATGGTCTTCCATATATATATATCAACCCTATTGTGCAGGAGTTTGCGGGTATTCTATGGGGTTCTTCACCCAGCTGATGGGCTGCTTATAATTACAGTTAACTCTGTTGGTGTTAGCACACAAGTCATCTATGCCACTCTCTTTCACATCTACGCTCCCAAGGATAAAAAGGTCAAAACAATCTCTCTTTCTCTTCTCCATGATTCCAAAATCATTGGTCCTGACAAATTATTAGTTGAAACGTTAAAAAAAAAATTTAATATATTTACTTACGAGTCAACTAGTGATCGCCGTAAGACTAATGATATTAATTTTTCCACTCGATCGATCTATAATTTTTTTAGTATGTCCGTAAGACTAATGTTTTTCAGGTCAAATTGTTGAGTTTGGTGGCAGTATTGAACATGGTGGTACCTTCAGTATGTTCTTAATTCAAAATCAGGTATATTTACATAATTTAGTTTAAGCAAAAGAAAAAGAAAAAGTGGAGTATGTTTATAAAATCGCTTCTTTTAAGCAAAAGATGGAAGAGTAGACGAAAGAAAAAGTAGAAAAAAAAAATTGAAGTAAAACATTCTAGAGAACAATATGTATCATGCTCTTAAATAATAATAATTATTATTAATTATAAGTTTGCAAATTGGCCTTTCAATTTTTTTGTAACCCATATTTACGATTACTTGTAAATAATTGGTTACTAATTGTAAATTTGGAAAGAAAAAAAAATATATATATATATATATACATATGGTCCCTTCAAAGTCTATTGCAAATCTTCCACCCCCTCTGCAACACTTCATTAATTTTAGTTTTTCTAAAGTTTAGGAAATAAGTGATAATTGCTATGATCATTAGTGTCTAACTCCTTATTTATTTATTTATTTATCTCAAATTTTTTTTATTATAATTTAAATAGAAAATAGTTGTGAAAATGAAGTGCGTGGAGTACATGTCATATATTCTTTCTTTTAGACTTGGTTTACTTTTGCCATGGTACTCAAAGACTACTTTTCTAATTAGTTCACTCTCATGTATTTTATTATTAATGTTTATTAATAATAAAAAGACATAATTAGAAATTTATTAAACATTGATTAAATTTATTAATATTTAGCAATGCACAAATGATTAAAAAATTAATTAGAATGACCGCATTAGTTCAGATGGTATAATTTCTCATCTTCAAAGAAAATGCTGAGTGATCTACGTATGCTAGGAATAATATTATATTGTATGAGAACATAATAATAATAATAATAAGGAAAGAGTAAAGTACAAAAAAAAAATATATAAAAAATAAATTATTCCTCCAATTTAGCATGTGCTTCAAATTAGTATGTGCTTATAAATTTCAAATATTTAAAAATATGTACATAGTCATATGTTATTTTCCTCTTATTCATCTCAATTGTTTTGATTTACCAATCAGTAAAATAGACATAAAAAGAGTTTAAATGAGCATTCTACACATTCCATTCAATATACAGTATAGTTTCCAATTGCATTTTTTTGAAGACAACCGGAAGATAGAAAGCACAAGAGCCTCCCTAGTCTATACCGACTTGGCACAAATATTATTTTTTGAATCACAAATATTGCAGCTAGAAGTGTATTTAAATTTAAATATTTAATTTTTTGATAGGACATACTCTTCAAAAAAAGAGGTGGTGATTTTGTAATTATATTTTAAAAAATAAATAAATGAAATTCAATGCAATTTAAAATATATTAATAATTAATTTAAAAATTAAATAAAATTTAAGAAAATAGAAATAATACACATTAGCTGTAAACTCCAAATTAATAATTTCATTAATGATTATATAGATAAAATGATTTTAAAATTATTAATTTATGTACATAATAATATATTTTGCTATTCTTTTTTAACCGCCATATTCTTATTGTGCTTTTTATATACATGTCATATATATATATATATATTATCTTACACATATATTTACATACTCCTTATCACATTTGTATCTAGGGAAAATTTCCTCAATGAAGGGGCTTCTTACTTTCCAAACAGATCCTCCTACATATATATATATATATTTACATATTATCTTACACATATATTTACATCCTCTGTATCACATTTGTATCTAGGGAAAATTTCCTCAATGAAGGGGGCTTCTTACTTCCCAAACAGATCCTCCTACGTATATATATAAACGCTGATTTATCAAGAATACGTGAAAAAAGCACTTCAAATTGTTGATTTATTTTACCGCTTTATTCGTACATGGAGCGCATTTTTTAGTTTTTTACTTCAAAAATGGGCATGGAGACTAATCATTTAGGTACCTGCAATCATCTCCAAATTACAGGTATTGCGTGGTGGCCTATAATTAAATTTAGAAATGCCCCTGAAATTGTATACAAGGTCTTACGCCTCAAATAGTCGCCGGTTCTGGACAGAAAATTAGGAAACTAATCAAATCAAGGAATATGCCTTCAACAACCATTCCTATGTCCATAGAGAAAGTCATATATGGGTAAGGAGGAGAAAGAGAGAGAAACGCACACAAACAAGAGATTTACACAGAGTGAGAAATGGGTTTCCTCTATTATCCCCAAAGATTGAAATCTCAATCTCAAACAACCATTACATGCCTCATTCTCTTGTCTTCCTTGGTGGCAAAGTCCTTCTCAGAAAAGCCAACAGCGTATGAAGTCATTGAGGACTACGACTTTCCTATGGGTATCTTACCCAAAGGTGTCACAGGGTATGACTTGGATGAATCAACGGGCAAGTTCTCTGCTTATCTGAATGGGACTTGTAACTTTTCTATTGAAGGTTCATCATATCAATTGAGCTACAAATCCACCATCAAAGGCCACATATCACAAGGCAAGCTCTCAAACTTGCAGGGTGTAAAAGTAAAGTTGTTCTTCTTCTGGGTGGACATAGTTGAGGTGGATCGGCGCGGCGACGACCTCGAGTTCTCGGTGGGGATAACATCTGCTGGGTTCTCCATTGATAACTTTGAGGAGTGTCCTCAATGTGGGTGTGGCTTCAATTGTGGCAGTGGACAAGTAAGCAAGCTCAGAACAAATCTATTAGGTGTTTCTTCTTCTTTGTGAGATTTGTATAAGAGAGGCGTAGTACTGAAATTTAAAATTTGGGGTTTTTTTTTGTTGTGATTAAAGGAAATGGGTACTACTAATTTTCTTGAATTGATGTTGTCTTTGGTTGATTTGTTCAGTTTTGCTTAATTGTCTTTGATGGTTTTCAGAACTCTAATTTTTCTTCCTGTATGGGACAATCAACTTAGATAAGCTCAGAACAAATCCATTAGATGCTTCTTCTTTTAGTGAAATTGTATGAGGGAGGCATGGTACTGGAAATTTAAAATGTGGGGTGTTTTTTTTTTTTTTTTTTTTTTTTTTTTTTTTTTTTTTTTTTTTTTGTGATTAAAGGAAATGGGTAATACTAATTTTCTTGAATTGTTGTTATTTTTGGTTGATTTGTTCAATTTTGCTTAATTGTCTTTGATGGTTTTCAGAACTCTATTTTTTGTTCTTGTTTGGGAGAATCTAATTAGATAAACATTGTATTGAGATTTCAAAAGATGGGTTGTTGTTTGAGTTCAGTTACAAGTTTGGCTTGTTTGGGTAAATTATTGATGATTTTGATTAGGTTATTATATTTATTAATTGTTAGTTTCAATTAGTTCTCTTTGATGCTCGCTATTGCCATTGAAAAGATCTTCAATCGCGGTGAAAGAAATTGGAAGAACAGTTAGGAATATAACTTGTCCGAATCTTTATATAATGATATGCTTTATCTTTTGCTGAAATTGTCCATAAACTTGGCAATGAAAGTGTAGTGGAATATGTGATTAAGCCCAATGGTATAACCTCTCTTCCCCAAATGGGGAGTTGAGGGTTCAAGTCTCACTAGGGACACGTGGATTGTGTGTGTGTGTTTGCTTTAACTTCCAAAAGAAAAATTGGGATTAGATGTAAGTGGCAGGGTTAATGAATTTGTTGAATTTGATTTTCTTAACCATACCTTTCCCCTAAAAGTGTGTTTTACCTGTTCTATTTGTTTAGGAAGCTTCTTAGTTCACCTAAGAATCTGATTTAGGAAATGAAGGACATTTCTCATTTTTCTTGCTGCTCTGCAATCATAGGTTTTTTTTTTGTTTTTTTGTTTTTTTTTGTTATAGTTAGGGTTAATGACAATTAGTAGATAACTGTGCTTTCTCTGTTTCTACAGAAGTTGAAATTTGAGAGAAGGGGAAATGTTTTTATCATAATATGATGATGAGAAGTCCTTCATTTCTTCTTTTAAACCCACAGTTAGGAATGCAGTTTAGGTCATGCAATAATGGTGGACTAGGTAACTAATGATGGATAATGATATTTGTGGTATTGTCCGCAAGTTCTGCAATGCTCACTACTGTAAAGATGATTCTAGTCTAGGTGATGACATATCATTAAATGGCACGATACGAATCCTATATTTTGATTTACTTATAGTAGAGCTTGTAAAATATCTATTCCCAAGTGATTAATATAGATTTTTTCAATACAGCACCAATTACACATATAGAAACAACTGCACTCCCTGAACTTGTTTCTTTTTCATGGCAGAAAGACTAAGATTTTATGGAGATAATTTCTTAGGGTAATATTGGGTAAAACCATTTGTTCTGTTTCTATGGACATTTAGATGTTCCTAGAGATTGTTCAATTGACTGGATCAACATGAATCTCCTCAAAAATCTTGATTAGGTTATTATATATTAATTGTTAGTTTCAATTAGTTCTCTTTGTTGCGCACTATTGCCATTGAAAAGATCTTCATTCGTGGAGAAAGAAAATGGAAGAACAATTAGAAATATAACTTGTCTAAATCTTCATATAATGATATGCTTTATCTTTTGGTGAAATAGTCCATAAACTTGGTAATGAAAGTGTAGTGGAATATGGGATTAAGCCTAATGGTATAACCTCTCTTCCCCAAATGGGGAGGCTGAGGGTTCAAGTCTCACTAGGGACATGTGGATAATGAGTGTGTGTTTGCTTTAACTTCCAAATATATATATATATATATATATATGAATTTGTTGAATCTGATTTAATTAATCATACCTTTCCCCTAAAAGTATGTGTTTTACCTGTTCTATTTGTTTAGGAAGCTTCTTAGTCCACCTAACAATCTGATTTAGGAAATGAAGGAAATTTCTCATTTTTCTTGCTGGTCTGCAATCATGGTTTTTTATTTATTTTTGTTACAGTTAGGGTTAATGACAATTAGTAGGTAACTGTGCTTTCTCTGTTTCTACAGAAGTTGAAATTTGAGGGAAGGGAAAATTGTTTTTATCATAATATGATGATGAGAAGTCCTTCATTTCTTCTTTTAAACCCACAGTTAGGAATGCAATTTAGGACATGCAATAATGGCGGACTAGATAACTGTTGCTGGATAATGATATTTGTGGTATTGTCCGCAAGTTCTGCAATGCTCACTACTGTAAAGATGATTCTAGTCTAGGTGATGATATGTCATTAAATGGCACGATACGAATCCTATATTTTGATTTACTTATAGTAGAGCTTGTAAAATATCTATTCCCAAGTGATTAATATAGATTTTTTCAATACAACACCAATTACACGTATAGAAACAACTGCACTCCCTGAACTTGTTTTCATTTTTGGGTAATATTGGGTAAAACCATTTGTCCTGTTTCTATGGGCACGTAGATTTTCCTAGAGATTGTCTAACTGACTGGATCAACATGAATCTCCTTAAAAATCTTTTCATTTCAGAAACTTGTCACCGAACTGGCTACATTAGTCAGCTTGTAGCATATGACACTCACTGGCACAACTATTCCATTAATAGAAATTGCTTGATGCCGTGTTTACGATGGTGAAACTTATCATGCTACTGAAAGCACTTATTTGCTTGATAGCTTTGGTTAATATCATGACCTCACCTTACATTTTAGCAATGAGCTCTCACCTGTGAAACCAAGTATAAGTTAGTCTTGTCAATGAGGTGAACTGCTTAGCTTTCCTGTTTGTGTCTAAAGATGCATTGTTACTCTAGTACCAAATATTAAAAGGCAACACTTTGTGTTGGTCCTTTCAATACGGTTGCTGGGAGAAAGAGACTTGATACACAGATCAAACGTATTTGTTTTTTATACAAGTGGCTGCTCTCACACTTTCACTCTCACATTTAACAATCCAAGCTTTTATCATTTCTACCCATAAAGCTAGGATGTTATTTCCTTTAGAAACTACTGCTAGATGAACTGTCCATTAAAAGGGTAACATATTTTTTAGTTGTCTTTTCTTAGTAATGGAGGTTATGCAATTATTAGCTCATGGTATTTGGGTTCCTAAAATTTTTAAAAACTGAAAGGAGTCACTAGCTAATGGTCTATATGAGTATGCACTCGAGCCGAAAGTTTGTGTAGCCAATCTAACTTGAGTGATCCATTGAGCCTTCAGCCTTTCACCTATCAACAGCTTGAGAATCAACCAAGAGCTTAGTCTTGTTCCACAACTGTTAAATGTATTCATGAAATATTAAATATATTTCGTAAAAATTGTTTTCCTACATTAAATGCTGAATGGTTAAGTGTTTAGAATGTATTCTATGAGAAGGGTTCTTGTTTGAATCCAATTATTCCAAGTTTGGCTTCTCTTGATAAACTACTGAAGATTTTATTTAGTTCATTTTATTTGTTGTTTGTTTCCATTAATTCTCTTGTTGCCCACTATTGTCACTGAAATAATTTTAATTAGTGATAGACTGATCAATGTGTGAAAATGGAAATGTAATTCTTTTGAATTAGCGCTTCTATAAGCTTGGTAATGAGGAGTAATGGGAGTTGAATGAAATCTGATTTTCTTATCATAGTTTTTTGTGTATACTGCATTCTACTGGTTATATTTGCTTAGGAAGATCATTAGGAAGCTTCCTAGTGCATATAATATTTTGCTTAGAAGAGAAAGTGAGAAATTTCTTATTTGTCCTACTGGCCTGCACATCAGTCTCTTGATTTGCTGAGGACTAATGAAAATTAGTAGACAGATAATTCACTTTGGACTCACTTTGTTTTAACAGAAGTTGATATTTTAGGCAAAGAAGAAAATGGTTTTTGTTCAAGGTATGATGATATTTATGCCCTTTGTTCTTTCAAGCCTGCAGTGAGGATGGGGTTTAGAACCTGCAATAAGGTGGAATTTTTTCAGTATGATCGAAATATAGGTTTTCATGATTGTCCTACTTTTGGGGGCTCCTACACAGATTGGAGTGTGTAGCATTTTTTACAAAAGTTTAAAGCATTGTGTGATATAAACACTTGACCCTTGTATTAGAAGAAAATGGGTTTTGATCTTGAATTTTAAACTTGAAAAAACAATTCGATCGGAATTGTTTTGACACCGAAATTTGCCAATTCAACATTATACATCTCACAGGCAACTGATCACTTCTAACAAAAGTTAGGTGACCGGGGTTGAAGGTTGGGTGAGTGGTACTATTTGCATTTGAGTGTGCGTGTGCTTGACGATTCCTATGCTTGTTTGATACCAACACTAAAAAGTTTTGGGTGTCAAGACTCAAGAGTGTGTGTATTGTAGGTTCTTTTATTCACTTGGGGGATTTTCTGTGATGACTCTTGCGGAAGTTTTCCCTATAGCTGAATATTAGCTAAAAATAGCGACTCCCGACGCTACAATTCTCTCACGTATGTATTTGAGAGAGTCGTAGTTTCGGGTAGTCAATGTTCGTAAGGGACTCATTATATATGTGGGAGTTGTAGGATATGCTTTGTTTGTTTTTTTTGTAATCAACTGTTTCAGATGACAGAAAATCAAAAAATTGTACAAAAACTTGGTTCGAGGAAGTTTTTCTGAAAACTCAGCTATAAGAAGGTTTGTTTTAAAAATGTTGTGTTTTATAGTTTATCTGAAAATAATTTTTTTTTGTTTTTGTTTTTGTTTTATGAGTTATTTAGGACTGTTTTCAGAACTACAAATTAAGCAGCCGTAGGATCTAGAATCGCCGTTTGTTTCACAGCTCTATAAATAATTGAGAGCAGTGTATAATATATTGTTCAAAGACGGTCTGACCATCAAAAAATAGTGCGTGGAAGGGGAATCCGAACAAAACTCCCCCTTGATTCATTTAGGTAGGATTCAAATAGATCACACTTGAATGCATTAAAGAAGAGCCTTGTTCCACTCCATCTTAATTTTGATTCTTTGTCCAAACTTCATGAAATTTCATCGCTCCTTTAGAAATGAAAAAAAAATTATGGCTATTAATCTATAAACTACAAAGGTTTAATTTATTTAAAAGTGAGCAACTTATTTGTATTTTCACTAACTAAAAGAAAAAAATTAATCATGCTTAGTTGAAACAATTAAAAAGATCTATAATTCTATAATTTTTATATGACTTCATCTGTTGTTATCGTTGGTATTAAGCTAAAATTTTTGTGTTAATGGCACTCAAATGAGTATTGAATAGAGGTCAATAGTGCAAGTGCAAGAGGTTTGTGATCAAGATCAAGTCAACTGATAATAATGCAAATCATGAAAGGCTCCATATCGTGTGTTTACTTTTTGTGACAAATCACCAACAAGGGAAACCAAATTTGTTTGCTTTCAAAATCTCTAGATATTTCTGTGGTAAGGACAAATTAGTGCTCAACTATTTTGACAATACAACTTGCAAATTTGGTCCCAATAAAACCCTAGAGGATTCTAGGTTGGATCTACCAATAATTCTCTATCCAAATGATCCCTTCTTGTTATTTTAGAATTCAGGATAAAAATTAAAAAATTTATCAGCTCGAAACTCTCACCTCACTTCGAAGGAGGAGAGATTATATCACTTAATAATGACTTCATCGAATATTTTACCCGCATGCACTAATTGTGAAAATTATGATTCTGAATTTTAAAATGTTACGATTCTACAATCCTAAATTGCCAAAACGATTTCGATCCCATGTAAAACATCTGAGAAGTAGAATCTAAATTAGATCTGTAGAATCGGGAGTAGATCGTAGAATCTCATAGAATTACCGATTCTACTAAAACGTATTATTTTGTTCTTCGTTCAAATTTATTTGGCCTACAATTAATTTTGAACTAATAAAATTAATAATTTTAAATATAAAGTCCAACTCTTTAGCCTAATTATATTAAAAAATAAATAAATAAATAACAAAAAAACGAACGTCAAATGCAGAGACGATCTTTGAATTTCAAAGGTATGATCCAAAATTTCCTCTATTTTTTTTTTTCCTTCTTAATTTCTCTTTTCTTCTTTCTTTTTCAGTACATTGAACATAAAGAATTTTATCTTTCCACTTATTTTTTGTCAATTCTGAAACAAAAATAAAGAAAGACTTCCTTTTTCTTTTTTTCTTTTTTCGTTGTTCTTTCTATCTCTATTTTGTTCTTTTTTTTTTTAACCAAAAAGTAAACGTTTCAACTAAATTGTTCAAACAATTAGGCAAATAAATTGTAATTTTCTCTCTATACTAGGCTTTACTTTAATTTCTTCTTTACGTTTTTGTATGATTGTTATGCTATTTTTTTTTTTTTTTTTGTTGAAATCAAGAAATTGATATTTAGTATTTGTCATGTGTTTTAGTACTTTTAATGTTAATTAATCTTGTTGGTGTATGGTTATTTAGTCTTATTCTCTATTTATATTGAAAAAGTTTGATTTAGAAAGTTAGTTTGAATTACTTTTCTAATAGTTACGATTTTTGATCCGATTCTACGACTCCAATCCTTTAAACCCCTCATCTATCTTACGTAGAATCCCGAAAGTGATATTTAGTATTTGTCACGTGTCTTAGTGCATTGAGAAAATTTTGATTGGTATTTGAAAAGTATTTTTCTGATTTTAAAAGCAAAGACCTTTGCCACAAAACTTGTTTGAATAATAAAATTTAAAGAAGTCCAAACAATAGTAGTTCTCAATCACAAAATTACTTAAAACTTGACACTGAAAATCCGTTTCTTAAATTTCCTATAATCAAGAAACTCTAAGCCGGCGACAATAATGCATTATATGAATTTCATATATTAAGATTTACTCAAATTATTAGTATTTTTTTCTCGAATTGATTATTCAACCTTGTTTTTGCTTTTTAAAAAACAATTTTTTTTTTTAAGTGTACATGCATCTGAACTAAATAGATTTTTTTGGACATCCATGATTATTTTTCTTTTCTTCCGCGGGGTTATGGTTGTGACATCTCCACCCTCCTATGGTAATATTTTAAGGCTGTTTGATTAGATAAAAATATCAAGCAAGAAAAGAAATGAAATAAAAAACTTCTAACCGCTTTAAAAGTTTGGCTAGCAAAAGAATGAAAATGAATTTTTATAATCCCCTAATTTTTTTATAAAATTTTCTTGCAAAATGAAAAAATTTAATTTCTTGAAAAAAAAAATGTATGAACTTACACTAATATCAATTTTTTTTTTTTTTTTTTTTTTTTTAAGTTTCATTCTATTCAAATCATCAAATAATAATTTCTTGTACGTTATAAAATTTTCTGTATATATTTTTATTTTTTTTATTTTAACCAAATACGTATCAAAAAATTTATTTATTTTTTATTGAAGTATTTGTCCTGTTTGATTTTGCTATCGTGCGCACCTTGCCGCGCCGTTTAGTCAAGAAAATCCAATTTACCTGTTTGAAGGTTTCAACCGTATTGAAAATTCTGGGCAACTTGGCGGAATGAAAGAGGAGAGCGAAACAGATTTTTTTAAGAGAGAGAAAAGAGAGAAAGAAACACCACACAAGAGACGAGCATCATTGGAGACTATGACATGCACACACACATATATAGTATTATCCAAATCAAGCCAATTTTGAAAAATTAGGGTTTTGGGTACCTCTCTTCTCTGCTCTCGCTGTTGCTTCTGTCTACTTTCTCTCTCTAGGAGGTGTGTGTTGAATTGAAGGAGTCTCTCTCTCTGATCGGAAGAGGGAAATGAATATGATGACAATGGAGGGCATGATGGACAAGTCGGTGTTGGATGATATAATACGGAGGCTGTTAGAGGGTAAAGGGGGAAAACAGGTACAGCTGTCGGAAGGTGAGATCCGTCAGCTCTGTGTCAACGCTCGCCAAATCTTTCTTTCTCAGCCCATTCTTCTTCAGCTTCATGCACCCATCAGAATCTGTGGTCAGCTCTCTCTCTCTAGAATTATGATATATATATGTAATTATATATAATTACACAATTAGAGAATAGTATAGTGATGTTTGATTTTACCTTTTTGGTGAATATATTGTTTTTTTTTTTTTTTTGGTGGGGTGATGTAGGTTAGATTGGTTTAATTGGGATGTTTTGTTGATTACTGAATTGGGTATATGTTGATGCAAATGGGTTTTTGCAAGTGTTGTGGTGTATACATGCGGTTTTGTGTGATTAAAGAGTGTTTTGCAATGATAACATTGATGTTGAAGTGGATTCTGGTTTGGTTGGTGGAGGTTTGGAGTAGCTGTTTCAGTACTGCGAATGGGTTTGGTGAAGTTTTGTGGTGAAAATGTTATGGTTTAAGTTCACATTGGTTCATTACAAAAATTGGTAGATTGGCTCTTAATCATGTTGGACTGGTTAACTGAATAGTGGTAGATGCCTAAGGAACTCTTACACTTCGTTTGAAATGGTGGGATTCAACTAAATTTGAGTTTTAAATTGGAATTTTTGTTGTTTTTGGAATGGATAGAATTTCAAAATGAAATTGGATTTGAAGGAATTTCAAATGCCAAAATGTCCTGCCCTGAAATCACTTGGAAAGTTGTTGGATCTAATGGGTTTTGAAAATTGTTGAAGTAAATTATGTAAATTTACCCAAAATTACCCCTATTTCAAAATTCCTAAATTTTAGCCTGCTCCAAATGAAAAAATGGGATTTCATTTCTTTTGATCTTTTCCAAATCCAATTTTCAAAAGGATTTGGCTCCAAATACATTTTTCAGAAAAATTCCATAATAAATATAAGGCACTAAACATGTCAAAGGCAGAGTTGATTTCCTTAGTTTCCAAACAATAGATATTTTTGCAATGTGTGTGGCTTTTATTTATTTATTTATTTTTTATGTTTTGTAATTGTAGAAGTTAATTCCACTGTGACGTGTTTAGTGTCTTATCTTCATTGTGGGATTTTTTCTTTCACACTGTGTTTAGAACCAAATCCCCTTTTTTTTTTTTTAAAAAAAAAAAAAAGCCTAAGATAGGTTTCTTAGAAATATCATATGGTGGGTTTTAGAAAGAAAAGAATTATAAGAAGATATATTGATGTGTTAGAGGACACATAAGATAAAATTGTGGCCATAGTAAGAACAATTATCGAATAAGCAAGTGAACCAATTACTGCTGGGTTATTTTAAGGATTGACATTAAGCCTACATTTTTATTGCCTTAGTTTTGGATAAACTAACAAAACATATTCGTGGTGAGGTTTTATGTATTTTGTTTGTTGGTATTATCATTTTGATTGATGAAACTAGAGCAAGGATAAGGCCTAATTTAATTAGAGTTTAAAACAAATAGGATTATAACCAAATACATGGCATATAATCTTAATTAGACATTAAGAGTATAGTGAAGTTCAAGTTCGAGGGTCAAGGTTTACCAAAAAGTAAATAGTTTCAATACTAACCTCTATTATGCACAAAGACGGAAATATTAGATCTTATGTTAGGTATATAATTAAAGCATGGTAGGTTAAATGGGTTACCACTCCTGGCATATTGTGATGTCAAAATATATCTCTTAAATAAAAACTTAAAATAAGGGAAACTAAGAAAACAACTTTAGATCAACCATACTTTACGGGACACATTGTGGGGCAACTAGAAATGTGAGTGTAAATATTGATTTGTGGCAAGACAAGAAATGATACACAATTAGAAATAAACACATTTCTGAGATGTTTAAAGCACCACTTTGAAGATAAAATAAGAGAAGACCTATCAAAATGTTTTGGCCGTGTGATTGTGCAGGAATGGTCAATTACTGCACCAGTTCGAAAAAAGAGACATATTGAGTGCAATGCTAGGGAAGCACAACACCAAAACTAACATGGGTGGAGATGGTTGGGAAATAAATTTAAGGATGTGATTAACTGCAGTTACGGCCTTATATAGAGCTGAAGGCCAAAATAGGATTGATGTAACCAATCCCAAATACATGAGAGAAGGCTTTGTTGAGTTGAGTTGGGTTGAGATAACTATGGAAGTTGGAAGGAGAATAAAATATGAGGAGAAAAAGTAAGGGCATGCTTGGTTTGTAACTCTGAAAACAGTTTTCTGTTTTCAAAAAACTGAAAACAGAAAACTGTACAAAAAATTTGGCTTGGTTCAGTAAGGTTCTAATTTTACTGTTCATCTCCCTTTTCCTTATTCCTAGCTGTCTTTGAGAAAATTTTAATTTCTAATGTAATCAAACATGAGAAATAAAATGAAGTGTTTTTTTTTTCCCTTTCCTTCCCCTTGCTAAATTCACAACCCTGAAATGGCAAAAAAAAAAAAATATTGACATCTTATTGAAATGTTATCTTTGATTTAAAATTTAGTTAATTTATTTATTTATTTCAGCCACTTGTAAATTTATTTAATATATTTATTTCAGTCACGTGCAATATTGTTTGTCTGCTTGGAAATGCTCATCAAACTGAAGTGTGCAAAGCCTCAACATAAAAGTTCTTAAGACATATTGATTATAAATGCCAGCAATATGAGATTCTAATACTAAGGAAGTGGTCCAGTATTTAACAAGACATATTGATTTATTTTCATAAGATGCTTATCATCTTTTCCTTTGGAATCACTTTTTTAACAGGAAATGGCACATTACCAAACTCTGGATCTATACCCTATTAGCCTTCCTAATATTGTTGCATGTATCTTACAGGTGATATACATGGACAATACCAGGACCTATTGAGGCTTTTTGAATATGGTGGGTACCCTCCTGCCGCAACATATCTCTTTCTTGGGGATTACGTAGATCGAGGCAAGCAAAGTTTGGAAACCATATGTTTGCTACTGGCCTATAAAATAAGATATCCCAACAAAATTTTTCTTCTGAGGGGAAACCACGAAGATGCAAAAATCAATAGGATATATGGTTTTTATGATGAATGTAAAAGAAGATTTAATGTCCGGCTTTGGAAGATATTCACCGACTGCTTTAACTATTTGCCTGTTGCTGCACTCATTGATGAAAAGATACTTTGTATGCATGGGGGACTTTCTCCACACTTGCAAAATTTGGATCAAATAAAGGAAATTCAGAGGCCCACAGACATTCCAGATAGTGGTCTCCTATGTGATCTGCTCTGGTCTGATCCTAATCCTAGTATTAACGGATGGTCAGATAGTGATCGAGGTGTGTCATGTACATTTGGAGCTGATAAAGTTGCGGAGTTTTTGGAGAAGCATGATCTAGACCTCATTTGCCGTGCCCATCAGGTGACCCAAGTTCTTTTTGAGCAAGCTAAAATACCAGTTTTTTCTTTTTCGAAGGCATAGTTACAAAGGAAAGCAAAATTTTCGCCTTATGATACCTTATTATTTATTCTACTACCTGCTTAAAATAATTAATTGGATAGTATGATCCAACCCAGTTCAATTTAGTGATAGGATTTCTTCTAGTGGTAACACATTTGATGGAAACCATAAAGCAAACATTTATATGCAGATTTTTTTTATAGGAAACGCACTGCCATTATGACATGCTATTACATTGTTTTCCACTGTTCTACGTGCTTTCCTGTCATTGAGTTATATTTAGAAGAGTTAATAGTTTTGAATTCTAAGCCTTTGTCTGGATATTTTACTTTTTAATAAAGGTTTTGGCAAATTGATTTAAGCACTCCGATGGCGACTATAACCTGTATAAGATAATGGCGGGAGAAGTTCCTACAATAATGACTGGATTTTTTTCTTTTTCCTTTAATTTGTTTGTTTAACACACTGGTTTTTCACTTCATTGCGAGTACTGATGTGCATCACTTAATGTCTGACATTCACCCGCATCACCTCGAGTTATGTTCACCTACTAAAGCCTGATAATAACAGTCCTGCTTATGACTTTTTTGAGTTAAAACTGCAGGTGGTGGAGGATGGATATGAGTTCTTTGCTCAACGTAGACTTGTGACGATTTTTTCTGCGCCTAACTATGGTGGAGAGTTTGACAATGCAGGCGCGCTGTTGAGTGTTGACAAATCTCTGGTATGCTCTTTCATGATATTGAAACCAGAGGAATATAAACAACCAGGCAGTTCTAAGTTACTTTTTAAGAAGGTATATTCACATTTATGCGGTGCTATGTTGAATTTTTGGCATATTATGGATTCAGAGACATTGTTTCAAGCATAAATGTTCTCTCTTCCCGTTGTTTTGTTTTTTTTAGTTTGTATCTTTATGAGTATTAAAAAAAGAAACTTACTGGTCTTTTGTTTTTCATTTCCATTCCGAACAGCCCCCTAAATTTGGAACGGCCTGATACATGAAAAGTGTGTGGAGTTTTCTCTCAGTAAATAGTGAAGGACAGCAAGATTCATGCTATGCGAATCTCTGTTAATAGAGACGGGGAGAATCGGCCTTTTCAACCCATGTCAGTTAGATCTGTGTGATATTTGAAGCTTGCAGATAATTTAGATTCAATGGTGATAACCAAGAAGATCTGTAAATCAGCAAAACATGGTCTCTTCTGTGCAGAAACTGAGAATTTTTTTCGCTTTGGTTGCTTTATACACTGCCTGTTTACTTTACCCGATAAGTGGCATTGATATCTGATGGTGCTGACTCAGGAAAAGTTGGCCATGATTTTTGATAGTTTCTTGTGTGTGTCAGTTGTGATCCTTACTCTTTGTCATCCGGAGCTGTTTGTGTATCCGATCGTGTGTACCATTATGTGCTGTATTGACAACCCTTCCGAGTTGCTTGAAATAACTTCCAGATGAATGACTCGTCTCGTTTGGCATACCTTTTATTTTTGCTTTTATGTAGAAGAAAAAGGGAAGCAAAAGCTATCACTTTCACTTAACTTAAGCATACTGTTTGGAACTATATTCTAGAAGAGCTTTCCATGACAAATAATTTTTTCTTGTGTGTTTGGCAAAACATTTGTCAAAACTCTTTTACTAATGAATTTACATTTTTGCCCTTAGATTTAATTAACTATTGTCCAGGAGTTACCAATCTTTTTTTGACATTGTCCCAATGAATCAATTTTCAATTCCTGATCCTTGACAGGGAGAACAAGACCTCCAGACCAAAAGTATAGGATAACAAGGCCAAAAAAATCACATAATAGCAGTATTAAACATATATATCAAGTAGCAGTATACTTCATTTTCTAATCATGCAAATTCACACACAAACACACACACTTATATAATTTTTATATATATATATATATACACACACACACACACTTCTGCATTCTCTGGAGTTATGCATTTGATCTCAACAAAGGAATAAATTGACATAAGTTATGCATTTGATCTTTGGAGTTATATATATATATATATATATATAAGCAATAGATTAGCAGTTTTATATAAAAATGGAGCTTGTTTTCTTAGATCAGAGCATTTTAAAATGCATTTCAGATTAGAAATTTAGAAACAATGGACTGTGAGAGAACGATTTTTATTGTTAAATTCACTAAACGAATAAACCCATCATAGATGTTGAGATTTATAAAGTTCATAGAAGAATCAACCAAAAGTTTTTGGGAATTAGAATTTTTTTGAAAAATAAAACCAACAACCTAGAAAGAGAGCAAATAACAGAGATGAGAACTTTGCAACTCAAGATAATGCGCCATAGACATTTACGATGAGCCAATAAATGAGATTTAGTAGCAACAGTGACTGCTCCATCCGGAGAAGATATCAAAAGCCAATACGATTTTTATTGAAAAGTACACTTCTATTCGTGCATATGTATGTACATCAATATATGTATATAGTTACAAATATATTCATACCCATACAATGATAAGATGTTTCAGTGTTAATTTTTGGAGGAGACCAAGAAAGAAGCAGTGAGGATGAAAAACCTGATTTGAGCCAGAGAGGCGTATTTGTTGCGAGAGGGTTAGGAGAAGAACGATGTCATTGTGGGATACAACTGGAAATTTATTTTTTTCCTTTGAATCACAAGGGGCACACTTGGTAATATGAAAAGTTCATTAAAACCCCAAAATAGAGCTTCCCGCATCTCTTCCTACAAAAGCTGGTTCACACCAGCTTCGTTTAAACTCTCTTCTACAGGCCCGAAACTCTTCTACAAAATCATCCAAACACTAAAAAAATCAGCTTTTTGGCTCTGAAAGCAAAAGCGGCTTTTCAAAAGCCAATACAAACAGGGCCTTTCTAATCCTAGCTCTCTTGGTAGAGGAATTGAAGGTTTAGGTTACAGTATTGTGTTGCAGTTCAATAACTTCCATGAACTAGACATTTTGAAAGTGAAAAAGTAGACTAGAATCTCACATTATAGGTGGAAGACCGGTTGATAATATTACTTGAACCAAGTCCTTGTTTGTCATTTCTCTCTTCTGTTGCTTTTGAACTTCGTCGGTTGCTCGTTGTTCCGATCACACTCATATGAGATCAAGGTAAGTTATTTAAAGAACTCTCTAGTTCTTAGTTCAAAAAATAAATAAATAAAAGTTGCCTACTCCGAATAATCCTTAAACCTGATGTTTTTATGTAGCGTGAAACCTTTTTTTCCTCGCACGGATGTCTACATTGCACAATTTGAATAGTCATTTCTCTTGGTGTGCAATTCGCTATTTATTTTATAATTTATTTATTAAAAAATTAAATAATATATATATTTTTAAATTTACTTTTTATTTGTCTTTTTTATCAACTACTATATTAGTAAAGAAGACAATATTTAAATAAATATTCATTATATATATATATATATATATATATAATACATTCCATATCTTTTTTGTTTTGGATGGTAAAGCGAACACACACACACTTTGTTGCCCACGCTAGGCTCGAACCCCTCCCCTCTTCTTTGAAGATGGGGAGGTTATATCATTGGGCAAAGGCCCTTTGATATACATTACATACCTTCTCACAAAAAAAAAAAAAAAAAAAAATGCATTAAAACCCCACATATAAATAAAATATTACTCCATTCGTCCCATAAAAAGTGTCACTTTTGGGGAATCGTAACTTTCACAAATTAAATTGTTACGGATCGCAAAAGCGACACTTTTTTTGGAACGAAGATAATAGAAGTTATATATAATCGCCCGTTGATTGAAACGAGATATAATTGCATTTTGTTAAGACTCGATTCATGCTTTTATCACCCTTATCGAAGCATTATTTGAATTTTTATCCATCATGTCTCTCTTTCCCACTTAATTTGCTTATGCTCACTCTCATATTTTTCATTTGTTTTTGCGCCTCAATTTTCATTTGTTTTGTACGTTCTTGGTCTAAGCCCAAGTCGATTTTCGCTTTGAGTTTCAAATTACGAGATTCGATTCCTAAGCTATTCATCAACTTATTTTGCTGCCCTGGCAAAATCTTGAAATTTTGTAAGAAATAAGCTATGTTGTATCGCAACTTTAATTTTATTACGATCGTTCCTAATCGGTCGTGAAATGTCATGTGAATCTTCATCAACAATCGGTGAATTGTTGTCGCCAAAGTTAACTGAATTTGTTGTTGGTACTCCGGAAGTTGATGGAATAGATGAATTAATTGGGTACTGAACCGGTTGTTTATGTAACCGTTTCGGAGCAATCTCCATGCTCATTCATATGGATTTGCTATTTGCGTTACAACTATGGAACTAATTTTGGGAATTCTGAAGAAGATTCCAAAAGTGTTCCAACTTAAATGGTTTCTTTTCTTGGCTTTGATATAGTGCTTTTACTGTTGAGAGCTCTAAAAAATTAATAATAATTAAAATTAGATAAATTGTCAATTAAAATTAAAATATTAAAGAAAGTAAGAAACTTATTGTAACTTTAACGTTGTAGCTACTAAGATATTGGTTTTGAAGATGAGAATTGAGAGCAATGAAGGAAGTATTTATAGAGAATTTAATAATAATAATAAAAGGTTTGGAGTTTGTGCAAAGAGCTGTTGTATCTCAAATAACGCTTTTAAAATAAACAAAAACAAATATATTGTAAAGATTTCAAATGTTTGTTCATGCGAGAGATCAGTGGGAGTTTTCCTTTATAACTCGGACAACACCATCACACTTATGATTGTTATATGACATCTAATAATCCATTGTGACATCAATTAAACCAATGTAAACCAGTATGTGTAAATTTAGATGAAAGTGTTTTTCTTTTCTTGAGTAAATATATCATAAAGTAGGAATGTAATCATGTACACTGCATTTTTTTTTTTCTTTTTAATTCAGATAAACGCAAACACTTACCAATAGATGTGGAGCACTCAGCCTCCTCTTTCGGTGAATAGATTATTCAATTCAAACTAAAACCCATTCGTACTGTGACCAAACTTTTCCCACAAAAAATATGTTAAAAAATTCAAATTCAGAAAACATTATATTGTTTATTAATTGTTGAAAATCAAATTCTATTTTTTAGAATTTTTTTTTTATAAAAAAAAATCATTTTCTATTTTCTAAGTTATAAAAAACTGTTTCAAAACCAAAATAGTACCTTGTCAACATCTAATTAACTGTTTATAAAAAAAAATCATTTTCTATTTTCTAAGTTACAAAAAACTGTTTCAAAACCCAAATAGTACCTTGTCAACATCTAATTAACTGTTTCCCGGTCGTATGGTACGTGGCCCACTTATTTGGCCATTCCTGGACCACTCCAATTTGTTAGCCCCTTGTTCACTTTTAGAAGTACAAGTCCATATCACCCAACACCCCATAGCATTTTGATTTACTTTCACTCCACCAAAAGGTAAATATATGTATTTCCTGACATACATATATAAGAAAAAAAATTATTACTGGATCTAGATTATATGATACCGACTAATCAATGTGTATTTAAATGTATCAATTTTATTTAAATTTTTATATTTGTAAAAAAAATTTACGATTAATTAATGTGTTTTTAAATGTATCAACTTTATTTAAATTTTTATATTTGTATAAAAAGATTTACTTTTATGTCGTGACCGGACCATGTACTAATTTCTTCGCACCAACCGACCGGACCAACAATTACTCAAAAACCGAATCATCCTACTCTCTGGACAAACCCTGGTCGTTACTTTGGCAAACATTATCCAATTATTGGAATACAAGACACTTATAATGCTCATGCCAATACGATGAGTAGAGAAAAACACCTATCACAGCTCACAGAACTTTATAAAAGTCCGCATACAGAGAGCAAGATACATTACAAACTCTACATGCCTGAGACTAGGGTTCCGCAATAAGCAAAAAGACATAACATATGTACACAACTGTGTACAACGACCATGCACTTCCACACACTTGCACACACAAACTTGACAGAAAAAAAGATAGGAGTTCCGACGGGGAAGAAACATCTCTAGCCGTCCGATGATAGATCTTCTCAAGCCTCAAACATTGTAAGGAGGAGGAGTGTTCCCGGATCCAACCCCATTTGCCTTCTCGTGTGTGTCCTGTGTAGACCTCCTCCTAAACCGGTACGACTCCTTCCCTCCTACACATTATCCATCAGGAGAGTTTGTTAACTATATCAAACATGATTATATTAGAGTCTATTAGACATCTCTAGAGAGATGTATTCCAGTCCTTGCATGCAATCTAGGACATAAAAAATGAGACGAACATCAAATCATAAAACCATATTTTGGTATTAAGTAACTGAATGGGACATGAAATGTGATTTTTAGTACAATACCGCATGAAGTAGCACATAATAAAACTACATCCCGGCATCAAACAGTGAAGGATATCTCAAACTCGTAATTGGCTTTTGTCAAAACTACATAGAATTATAATAGCAAATAGTAGAACTTCCATAGAGAACTTATTTTTAGTAATGCGCAGCATTAATATTGACAGAAATAAAGGAACATTCTATAAATTACCGTTATTGTTGTCGATGTTGCTGCTAGGTAACCTGGGGTCTTGAGTACTTGATACTTGGTTTAACTAGATGCTATCTAACATATATAGCTTCCTCTACCATGATGAGCCCCTATAGTGAACTCAATACAACTGGGTATGTGAAGAACAACTTTTCTTATATAATTTACGCGAATTATTTTTTATTTTTTCGTTTTATAACTGCTTACAACAATTTACATAGTTAGTTTTAATAAAGGTTGCGTCAAAGATGAAAGCTATTCATATGCATGTGACAGAGGAAGTATACAATAACACAAGGAAAATGCTCTATAAAACAAAAATCTAATCAAACTAATCAATGGAAAGAAAAATAACCACTAAACATTTACGAGACAATACTTCAATTCAGCGAGCTATTAGCTTAAGTAGTATCATATGCCATCCCAAAAAACAGGGGGTGTTAACCTGAGTCTTAATTGAGACACGATTGCAACCATCTAAAAAGGATTATATGATGTATTCGGAAAGGCTGTTTCTCATTTCAAAATCCCCGACCTCAACATCACAGTGTATAAAATAATTTTATAAATACATAGTATGGAGCTAGGGCGGCTCTGCACCATATCCCCTCAATTTTTATTTATTTTTCATTTTTTTCCTTCACCACATCCTTTCAATTAAAACAACCTAATGCAAAAAAAATATTCCTACTTTAAACAGAAACATTGGCTATAAACACCTTCTAATACTTGCATGAAGAAACACGGTTGCATGAAGAGGAATGATAGGTCCTCCAAAAGTAAAGGACTGCATCCAGCAGTCCCTAGTTGCATCAAAGTGGGGTCATTGTCGGAACTCGGAAGACAAATCATTTTCCTGGCATGAAAGACACCATAGAAGCACTTTTAACCCAAAAGCAAAACTTGGGCAGGGAGAATTTTAGCTTCAGCCATGCACAGTGCGTTAACAAGGATATAACAGTCCTTTTGTACTTCTAGGAGTCAGTGGCCTATCTTGCTCACATCAGTAGATGCGATTTAAGTGTAAAAACAGTAATTGCCAAAAATAAAAAATAAAAACATAACAATCATATTCAATAATTATCATACTTGCTACCGACAAATTTTTGACTCTTATCATTATGTAAGACACATTCCACTAAAATTATTTAAGTATAATATTATTATTTTTAATGACTATATTGATGGTCCTCCCCACTCACATATAAAAAAAAGAAAAAAAAAAAAAAAAGATGTTTAGACTACTTATCATTATTTTAAGGACTAATTCCATAAAACTTTATTACATTCAAATTCTGATCATAAACCACTCAATATATTTCAGAAAATCCATACATTTTAAAAATTAATGCCAAATTTAACTTTACTATTTAATATTAAATTTAAAACTAAAAATATATTTTTTAATTACAAAAATACCCCTTAATTATCTTTTTCACCCCTCCCCCACTCTCAAACACACTCCTTTTTCTAAATTATTTTTATAATTTAAAAATAATAATTATTAATTTTAAATTTAATATTAAATAGTAAGATTAAATTTGTCATTTTCCGGCCTGGTTAACGGATCAATGAATATTGTAACAATTTGATCACTTTTTAAGGTGTAAGGAATTTTATGATCAAAATTTAAAAATAACAGAAGTTTTATGGAATTAGTCCTTGTTTAAATTTTTCTTTTTGCTGACAGCCAGAGATAATTTCTGTATAATACTCTATATATATACACACACACACACTACATAATGCATGTCATTTTCTACATCCACCTAACACTTTAATTAGGTTGCATTTATCCATCGAGAAATTGACATCTAATTTGCATGACAAAATTACCCTCACTACACTTGGTACACTCATGGATGCTTCTAGAGCCCCTAAACCCTCAACTTTTCTCGGATGGAGGTAGAGGTTGGCCATTTCATCAATCCACTACAAGGGCATTTTCGACATTGGAAAAAAAAAAGATAATCAAGCTTACCAGCAAAAGGAGATACCGGAGGGGTCGAGCCGGCAGGAGAAACCGGCGGCGAACCATTCTGATTCCCCTGAGGCTTTACTATCATGATACTCCGTGTCACTCTCATCCCATTCTCCGACGCATCATCGCCGTACGATCTATTTCCACTGTATGATTCTGCTTGAACAAAATCAATCAAACGGTCAAAAAGTTAACGATACTTCACTCAATATATAACAAAACACAAATGGATCTGATCCGATTAGTCTGATTATCAGAATTCAATTAATTTCATTTATTTTTAGTTCATTCATTTCATTTCATTTGCTTATGTTAGCGCCAACAGGCGTACGATAGCGAGGGGCTTAGCGAAGTACCCTTGCCGGAGCTGGATCGGAAGCTAAAGGTGGAGTGTTTACGGAGCTTGCCGAGGCCGTTTTCCGGCCGAGGTCCGGCAACGGTGTCGTCCCACATCTGGTCGAGTAAGCTCATGGCGTATGTTAGCGAAAACGGCTTACGCTACTATATAGTGCGATACCAGAGCAACACCCACAATGGAGGGAGTGTGATTCGGTGGAGGCGGAGAGATATTTAATGGCGGTTTCAGCGTTAAACGTCGAACAAGTCTTGGAGAATGAAGGGATTTGGAGCCGTTGGATTGGATCTGTAGACTGGAGATGACGTGGTCACTAGATCGAGAAACACGCAAAGATAAGATCGACGTGACAAGGACTCGATCTTTTGTTAGAGTGCCACGTGCAAGGTTATGAGAGGGACTGTCACGTGATAGGGCAATATTAAATTCGACGGTTCAGATCTTTTTCATTTTTTCAGATTTTTTTTAATCATTATTTTATCCAGATTGAGAGAGACTGGCGTTCGTTTTTGGTGGATTGAATCGACGACTTTTTGGACAAACATATGTATTTATTGGAGTTTATTTTATTATTATTATTATTATTATTTTCTCTCTCTCTCTCTCTCTCTCTAAATATATATATATATATATTTTTTTTTTTTACAATCTCCAAATATCTAGTTAAAAGTGCATATCATCAATTGTGACAAATCGTAATATTATAATTAATTATTATTATTTTTTGATAAAAATAACTTACATAATGATCTTGAAGAAATTTAACTCATCTTTTACCGTGAGAAAGAAAAAATGATAATAATAATAATAATAATAATAATAATAATAAGAATAAGAAGAACAACAATAACAATAACATTACGCTGCATTTCTTGGAATTTTTTTTTTTTTTTTTTGTGATGTATTATTATTTGGTCCTATTTTTAAGTGATTGAATCATTGAATAAAATAAGAAAATATATAATAACAATAATAATAATAATATCATGTGAAGTTGTGAACTTCATGGTATAAGCTATGTTATATCAGCGATTACTCTTTTTCAGTATTATAAATATAACATATTAAAATTTATCCTTTCAAATAGGTAAAGACGAAAATAGTTGTAACTACAGGTGATTTTATTTTAAAAATTATTTTTTATAGAAAAATTATAACTTAACCCTTGCAAGATTTAAATAATTGGTCTAGATCCTAATTTTAGAAAAGTAATGATCCATTTGGTTTGTCAATAAATAAGAATAATTTTCAAAAACTCATAAAATAATTTTGAAAAAAATTATAAAAGACAATTTTTTAAAAAATAAACATTTTTAAAACCAATTTTCAGAAAACAGCCGTCTGACCTTTGGGCTTATTTTCCACTCATTGGGCTTTCAATTGGCCCAGCAAGTACGTCTTATTGGGCTCTACGGGCTTTGAAAAGTGACTCGAGCTACTGTTGTGTGCTGATGTGAATTCAACTTTAGATATAGATACGCTTTCTTATTTTCGGTTTTATAAGACTTATTATATAGTACTCCTTTTTGGGTCATGATAATGTTGTTTACAGAGACAAGTGAGGGCATATACGACAAGCCGGACAAGAAAGTACTTAAAATCTAGATACAGAATTTCCTAATTATCACATGAAAAAAAACAAAAAGGGGGCATCTAAACTACTTTAGGAGTTCAAATCTCTTAGGTGGTCGCCTGTGCATAAGGGATGTGAGGTAAGGAAACAGTCCCTCCACTTGCGGAGGTAAGATTGCGTACATCTTATCATCCCCAAATCCCGCAATGGCAGGAGCCTCTCATGCACTAGACGGCCCTTATATTTTTGTTGAACAACATGAGAACACAATCAAAGAGCATAAAAAAACAAAAACGTGAAATCTACCACTCATTCTTCCAATGGAAGAAAAATACCTCAGGAGATGATAACAGTGCTAGTGAAAACAGTTTGATAAGCAAATCCAACATGAGTTCATTATTGGTCTCAAATGAGTTTGACGCCTGCTTCCCTCAAAGAATCAATCACAGCTTTCACCTTACCATGATACTTCTGATCTTTCTTCAAGAAAACTGCGACAGCAGGGATGTCTTTAACCAGCAGGCGCTCCCCCAATATCTTCCCTATCTTCGCTGCTGCAGCAACGTCGCGAGTAGTTTTCATGCTGGGCCTCAGGGCCTTCTCCTGTGAGCTTGCAGAAATGGCCACTGTAGCAGTTGGTGAGTGGATCACTTGGGCACTCACAAACTTGTTTGAAAAGTGCATCCTCAAGATATATGGTTTAAGGAACTTTGTAATTCTTTCTGGCCTGACTGGCGGAGGAATGACCATTTCTGCTTCGCAAATCAAATGTCAAATGACATTACTATGAGCTCAAATCACACCCTTAAAAAATATTATACTAAGAACATGTTGCAAATGGAATTAACGATGTAAAATCAAAACAAAACACACAGAGGAATAATATATGTTGGAAGAATAGGGTGACCAAAGTTTAATCTCCAGTAGATGACTTAACTCGCTCACTTAAGGACCAGGATTCCATAATCCATAAATACGAAGGTGAAATTCTAAATTTGGATGGGTAGCTATTGATCAGAGCTCATCTGAGCACCATGATGAATGAGCTTGATACTGTTAATTTGAGGACGAATCATAGAATCATATAATGTCTTTAGACTATGGTGAAAACAAAGACACTAAATTTTAAAATCTCAGTCATACAAAAATCTGATATTACCACAAACCAGAGGCCATCTTGCCGTCTATTTTATCCAAAATTAAGATGCAATACATCAATATTGTGTTAGTTTCACTGACTTAATGCCTCACTTGTGCAAGTCACAGTAAGTATGTTTTTTACTCCATTTTTTCAATGAAAATGGACCAACAGTCAAGTACACCATCTAATCTTTTTTTTTTAATTTTAAAAAAAAATCTTATTTAGGTGGGTAAAAGCAACCAGGCATTAATTAGTTGCAAATCGGGAAGACCAAACTAAACAAACCAGGGTAACAATTCAACCATTCAGCAAACAGTAATATCTGAATTAGAAGCATCCTAACATGAATTATTCCCATACCCTTTCTATTATTGTTTCAAGTAAGGCATTGCCTGAAGTAGTATGATGACATGTAAATGGTACACATAATTAGTATTTAATTGAGATTATATTACCAATATATTTAACTAATAAATTCACATTACAAAAATAAAAATGCCACAGAGACAATAAAGCTTCATTAAAAATAATTACCCTCTAACATGGTTCTCCATTTTTTCCTCTAGTCTTTACTACATTACCCAGAATACCATTTTCTGTAAAAGTTGGTCATTACATCTTCCAAGAGATTTGTTACTGAAAAAAAAAAAAAAAAAAGGGGAGGGAAAAACAGGAAAAAGAGAGTAAAAAGCATTCCAAGCAAAAACAGGAGAAAGAATCAGTTTCTCTCTAAAGGACCACTTATACAGTGTCTCAAATAGAAATACGATAGAAGAGAGTGAGCAGAATAAAATCATGTTGTTATTAGTACTATAGGGGTTACCAGTTCCTTTGGACTTCTTTGGAATAGTGGTCTCAACGACTACTCCGATTAGGTTGACTTTCTGATTGAGCAAAGCCAAGGCGTCTACTCTCACTTGTGCAAGTCACAGTAGTATGTGTGTTTTTTACACCATTTTTTTTCAATGAAAATGGACCAACAGTCAAGTACATCATCTAATAAATTTTTTTAATCTTGTTCAGGTGGGTAAAAGCAAGCAGGCATTATTCAGTCGCAAATCGGAAAAACCAAACAAACCAGGGTAACGTTTCAACTATTGGGCAAACAATAGCTAGATGCTATCCAGGTATATGCGTGCTCAACTCAGACAAAACAGTAAACACGAACTGGTCATCAGAATGTTGTTTGTAAGCATGTGAATAGGATACGGAATATAATTGATTTATACATACATGACCATATTCTTATTTGAACCAACATCATAAAATAGCAATAACAAAAAAACTTATATCAACTATAAAAGAACTACGTAAAAATTCTTTTAATGAATATGTCCCAGCTACAAATTCAAGTTGAAAAGATGCACTACTAAGTAGTATCAATTTAAAGTTCTAGAGCAATAACCACCCAATAAATGCTAAATAATAGCCGCTCTATGATCGTGTTTTGAAATTTACAAGTTCCATTTCGAGTTCATGTATTATCTAAAACCCTAAAACTTCATCTATCTTTCTATTATTCATTGAGAGAGAACCTGGAGGAGAAGTGATACCCATCCCTAAAACCGTAGGACCTTCCGCTCCCATTCCCTATCCCCACCCTTGTTTAAATTCCCAAACCGCCCCATTTCTTTAAATTTTTCAGTAAGCTAAAATTATATATTGATGTAAGTAAAATTTCCAGGTGCTAGAAAGGAGGCAAAACTAACCCAACAAAAACTACCAAGCTAACCAAAGCTAATCCCAGCCGAAGTACAAGGCATACAGAGAATTAAGGTGTTGTTTGAAAAACATAAAAATTACAAGACCTAAATTTTAAGTGCTAAATTCAAGTGGTAATTGTAGAGCATTATATATATATGTAGAGATTTTCAGTGACCAGCATCCCCTTAAAAATTTTACCCATTTCAAGTGGCAATTATTTTTTTAAGTGATACTCAAATTGTTTAGCAAACAGATAACCAAGAATTAGCAGAAGCCTAGTTAGAACTTAAATCAAAGCCCGACAACAAAATAAAGCAAATTAAACTTCATCCAAAAAAAAAAAAAAAAAGGAACAACATAGCATAATGATCCATGGGATAATCCAATTCAATCCCTGTAAACAAACTTGATGCATATCTGGGACGAAAACAGTTCTTTAAACTATTAAATTAGCAATTTTCAGTAAATAAAGGCCAAAATATAACCATAGAAGCAATCAGAGAGAGCTATTATCTGATTATGTGAATAAAAATAGTAGCAATCGGAAAGTTTCAAGGTGGGTGTTAGAGAGAGACGGTGAGAGAGAGACCTACCTGGAACGAAAAAATGGATAGCAATCTGTAATCGCAATCAGAGAGAGTGAGATGGGTTCGATCGGTAGTCACGCGACTTGTACCATGAGCATCGTCTTCTTCTGTGGGAGCGATGAGAGAGATGGAGTGAGATGGGTCGTCGTTCGCTGGACGGCTGCGAAGAGAGAGAAAGAGTGAGCCAAGCGTCTGAAATGAGGTGAAGGGTTTTAGACATATTTTGATATTTTTAATAATTTAAAGTATAAAAGAGTAATTTTGTACTCCTTAATCTAAACAAGAGGAGAACACTACGTAATTTGCATAGTAACTTTATTTAAGCATTTTTCCAAAAAAAAAACACTTTATTTAAGCAATAAGAAATGAGACCGACAGATAAATCCAATTTTAACCTTGGAATGATTATTGAAAATATTTTTTTCAAAATTAAATATTGCATGAGAGATGACTTGTAATAAAATAAAAAATAAAAAATAAAAAAAGGTCATATTTTGTTTATTTGGACAAATAAGTCAATACCTTTTAGATTTTTTTTTAATTTTTTTATTTATTTAAGTCCTAAATCATTACATCTTTGTAAAATTTTGTAATTATAAATTTATTTCGGAATTAATATTTAATTTTATTTTCGAACTTCCACTCCCACGGGACAAGACTCATTTCAAGTTGAGTTGTCTAAGCCAATGAATTTCGTATATATATATATATATATATATCATTTAAATTTTAATTACTTAATAATATTACAATATGAGTTTAAATGATAATTAATTTGATTAAAATTCAATTCAAAAACTCATGTAAAATATAAAATTTTAGTATTAAAAAATTAATTATTCTATAAAAATTTAATTAAGTGTATATATTTAAAATTTCACTTAATTAAATTTTTATTCAATTAAATGTCTAATTTTGTAAGGATATACATGAAAGTTTGAATATAATTTTATACTATTTAATATAGTAAGAGTATTATTTAAATGGGAAAAAAAATCTCTAAAGTAGGATTATTAGTCCTAAAGAATTTTTTTTTTTAGAATTTAAAAATAGGTTGGTAGTAATTTTTCCAAAAAAATATAGAAAAAGATGACTAATATGGCTTGTCTTTTTGGTGTCTAAATTTTGTTCATTTGATTAATTTGATCTCGATACATCCTTGTGGAGACGATGGACTTGGATTTAACAAATTATAAGAATGCCTCTGAGATTCAATCATAAACCATTTTGCCTAGCTCTGTAAAGGAACAGCAGGTACAATCAAGCTATCTTAACCATTTTTTTTTTCCAAAAACATTTTCATATCCCAAATTGCAGGAGCATTCTCCTTGGCTTTAGTAGAGAATTTTTTAAAGAAAATATGATACCGAGAAACCGTGTTTTTATCAAAGTGTTTTTTACTTCATTAACTCATATTTTTCACTGAAAACACACACACAATATGAAAAAATATTGTTCCTATCACAACATTTTCTACTCCATTGACTCATATTTTTCACTGAACGAAACAAATAAACACACGCTAACTCATACATAATATGAACAAACTCTGTTCCAATCAGAGCATTTTCTACTTTATCGACTCATATTTTTTGCGAAAAACACAAACATACATACAATATGAAGAAATTATGTTCCTATAAGAGTATTTTGTATTTCATTAACTCATATTTTTCACTGAACAAAACACATAAATACACACAAACTCACACGTAATATTGAGAAATTAACTATGCTCCTATCAGAACATTTTTTACTCTATTGTGTCATATTTTTCATTAAACGAAATACATAATGACACACACATTTTAAAAGGAGATCAACATCAAAATGCATATGAAATTATAAAAATTAAGACTGAAAGTACGGCCAAGCTAAAAGTTTGGGAAGTTTCAAAACTAAATAATGTATTTTTGGTGTCTAAATTTCGTTAATTTGACCTTGATATATACTTGTGGAGACCATGGACTTAGATTTAACAAATTATACATAAGAATGCTTATCAGATTCAATCATAAACCATTTTGCCTCCGTCACATGTAAACCCACCTTCACCCTACTCCCTAAATTGGTAAAGGAGCAGCAGCTACTATCATGTTTAACGACGTAGTTTAGAAAAGTAACAAATATCTATATATACAGTTATATATATAATATGAAGAAAATATGTTCATATCAAGTCATTTTTTACTCTATTGACTCATATTTTTTTTACTGAAAATACAAGCATACACATAATATGAAGAAACCATATTTCTATCAAAACATTTTCTATCCATTAGCTCATATTTTTTTTTTTTTTTTTTTATTGAACGAAACACATATATACTTGCAAACTCCCATAAGAGCATTTTTTACTCCATTAACTCATAATTTTCATTGAGTGAAATATATAAAGATGCACACATATGCTATAAAGAAACTAAATACTTAAACACACACCCAAGCTAAAACAAACTATCATGATGGTACATTTTGTTTTGTTTTGTTTTTTATTTTTACTTTTCAGAGAGAGAGAGAAAGGTCAGACAGTGAAATTAAAAGTACTGAAAAGGGAGAAAGTTAAGACTTCTTAACATTTTTTTTTGGAAATTAAATTTGTATAAAATAGTACCCTGTATGAAGAAATTTTCAAGCAAACCAAAGCCCAAAACAATGGGTAAGCCCATACAATCAAACCAAAGGC
Source organism: Cornus florida (assembly GCF_030987335.1). Classification (NCBI taxonomy): domain Eukaryota; kingdom Viridiplantae; phylum Streptophyta; class Magnoliopsida; order Cornales; family Cornaceae; genus Cornus; species Cornus florida. The sequence goes on from NW_026775572.1 coordinate 32,518,666, forward strand.
TTTACAAAATGAGCAGACATGTGTAGTCTATACAAGCCCTAGACTACTAATGCTTAAAGCCCAAACCAGTACCGAGTATTATTCTTTATGCCTCTTCAATCTTTTGTTTATGCCTAATAAACAAAAGAATAGTCACAGAAAAAGGCGTCCCTCACACGCGAGGGTAGAAGAGGCCCCATATCAGTGACAGAAGAAGAAAGAACAGAGTTAAGAGCAAATCTACAGAATTCGTGCGTTGCTTGGTTACCGAATCTCGGGATCCAGTGGAGGGATAGGTCATCGCCTATCTGAATCAGATGTTGCACATCCAAAATGATGTTTGAGATAGCTTCATCAATAAAATTGAAGATGCATAATGGGTTGGCAATCTCCTTCAATGAGAACATTAGGGAGTCCCAAATCGATGCAAGATTGGACTGCAACTCGCAAAGAGAGTGTAACGACCCAAGCTGATGCAAAAATTTTAAAAAAAATTCGGTTAATCTCTCCTAAAAATGGTCCTTCAACAACCTGTCCCAATATACAAAACACATAATATACTCCAACATCCCATTCATCTGTTCATTATACCTCAACATAGTTCCTCTCATGGTGGAACATCCACACACCAATTAATCTAAATTATCATAATTACAGTCCCAAAATACATAGTTAAGATTTAAAGTCCATGCCTTACAACGTTACATGATACAATTGCATGGAAATATATACCATAATTCCATTAGTTTCATTTACATCAAACAAAAGATAAGTTCGTTCTTAAGTTACAAGGTCATGAATACTAACTTAGTTACATTTTCACAACTATGAATATACATAGAATGGTCAAAATACAAAATAGCAAACAACCTTCTAACAACTTTCAAACTTGAGGTGGATTGTCGTCTACTGGTTCATTTCCAAAACCTGAAAAAAAATAATATAAATAGTAGGGTGAGCATATAGCTCAGCAGGTGACACTTAAGACACACATCTTGTATCCTTGTGAATCCAAACAAAGCATAGGCTAATGGGAAATGGGGATCATACAATGTCGGGAAATAATATAGCATAACGATTTAATCTCAAGTATATCCAATGCAATGCAATGAGATGCAATGCATGCTAGTGTCGCTCCCCATTTTCATAATCCAAAACATCGTTTCTAAACTGTTAATACAGCCCGCCATTTGGTAACCCCGCCGCGACACGAGAGGAGGATTGGCTAGTGTCCCTGACCCTTGGTAACCCCGCGGCGTCATTATGGGCCCAGCTAGCTCAACCACACTAGGGCGACTCCCTAGTCCCCTCTAGGCTATATTAACCTCCGGCCTGTTGGTAACCCCGCAGTGACCGAGTTTCACACAAAACCATTTCATCAAAAACACTTCCCTGAAATTCCCCATATTTATTTCAAGAAAAATTTCCCCCATTTCATGCAAACCCAATGGTATGTGCATGTATATATGTTCCATACATTCAATATCATGGCATTTAAAATTCTACACCATAAAATTAAACATTCAACATGTTCAACATCTCCCAAGTAATTATTAACACATTAAGATACAACAAAATACATTTAAGCATGCTTTACACATAAAACAACTCACATTCATTCACATGAATTTCTCTAGACAACATTTAAAATAATCATTGATACAATTAACTTCTAATTAAGCATGCTTGGCAAAACAAAGGAGTATAACTCACAATGGAACAAGAAGGTAGTGGATTAAGGTGTACCTACCTCAAATTTGCACAAAACCCTTAAAATGGGTCTTGAATTTCAAACCCCAAGGAGGGCACTAAATCTGGAATTGTTCGTATGGATGCGTAGAGCTCGTTGTGGGCTTCGTTTTGCCTCAAACGGCACCTTAATCCGATAAGAGATGAGAGAGAAATTAAGCCTTGAAGCTTTGAAGAACAAAAGAAAAGAAAAGAAAAGAAAGCTACTGGACGAGAGAAAGAGAGTGATACGCAGAGAGGAAGAGATAAGTCATTATATTGGCTTATAATTCATGTGGGCCCCACAAGTGAATAAAATTTTATTTAACTTTAACATATATATATATATATATATATATATATATATATATATATATATATATAAAGTCAAAAATATTACATTCTCCCCAACTTTAAAAAAGATTTCGCCCCCGAAATCAAGCCATACCTGAGAGAGAAAACAACTCTGGATCCTTGGAGCGAACCTCCTGTTCAAGCTCACAAGTAGCCTCCTCGACTCCGTGGTGTCTCCAAAGGACTTTCACCATTGGTATCGTCTTGTTCCTCAACACCTTCTGTTGTGTGTCAAGAATCTGAACTGGTCCTTCCTCGTAGGAAACATCCTCATCAATGTCTACATCAACCCAACTCAAAATGTGAGATGGATCTGGCTCGTACTTCCGTAACATAGATACATGGAAAACATAGTGGACCTTGTCCAATTGTGGTGGCAAAGCAAGTCTGTAGGCAACCTCTCCTACACGGTCCAAAATCTTAAAGGGATGAATCGTGGCGACAACTTGCCACTTTTCCCAAATCTCATCAATCCTTTCCGTGGAGAAACTCGCAGAAAAACATGGTCTCCTACCTCAAAGGATAACGCCCGTCTCCGCTTATCCGCATAGCTCTTCTGTTGGCTCTGAGCTGTAAGTAACCTTCGTCTTATCAGCTTAATTTTCTCGGTAGTCTCGAGTACAATGTCGGGTCCTAAGGCGGCTGTCTCGCCTACCTCAGTCCAATAAATAGGAGACCTACAAGGTCTACCATACAACGCCTCAAATGGAGCCATTTGAATACTCACTTAATAATTGTTGTTGTAGGCAAACTCAATAAGTGGAAGGTGATCCTTCCAACTACCACCCAAATCAAGCACACATGCCCGAAGCATATACTCCAAAATCTGGATAGTACGCTCCAATTGACCGTCAGTCTGTGGATGGAATGCCGTACTCAGATGCAACGCTGAGCCAAACGCTGCTTAAAGTCCTTCCCAGAACTTCGAAGTGAACTTAGTATCCCTATCTAACACAATGGTTACAGGAACTTCATATAACCTTACAATTTCCTTCACATAAAGAACACCAAGCTTCTCTACATCATCTGTTGCCTTAATAGGCAAAAAGTGAGCCGTCTTGGTCAATCTGTCAATGATGACCCATACGGCCTCATTGCCCCTTCGTGACCTTGGAAGACCTATCACAAAATCCATAGTAATATGTTCCCATTTCCACTGCGCTACAGGCAATGGATGCAATAAACCGGCTGGTCTCTGATGCTCGGCCTTCACTTGCTGACAGGTAAGGCATTTAGCCACAAACTGTGCAACATCTTTCTTTATCCCGTTCCACCAATACTGACGTCTCAAATTGTGATACATCTTGGTACCACCTGGATAAACTGCAAAGCAGGAAGTGTGAAACTCCCGTAAGACGTCTTCATGACAACCTATGGAAACTACCAACAAACCCTTAAACCGTAGACCCCTATCTGCATGCAAGGCCTAATCTTTCACTGTCTCACCACTAGAGATCAAAGCATGAATGGCATCTAAATCCGGGTCCTGTCTCTGTGACTTAATCACTCGTACAACAAGAGTAGGCTGAGCCACAAGACTAAACAAGAATGCCAACTCGCTGTCAATATCATCATCAAAACAATACAATCCCATCTTTACCAAATCCTTAAGCATCTTCCACTTTCGAATAGCCAAACAGGCCAGAGTCCCACGAGATTTCCGGCTTAAGGCATCTGTTACCACATTTGCCTTGCCCGAATGATACTGCAAGTCAAAATTGTAATCTTCCAAGTACTCAAGCCATCGTCTCTGCCTGTTGTTCAAGTCCCTTTGGGAGAAAAGGTACTTGAGACTTTTATGATCCGAGTATACCTCAAATCTCTCACCATACAAGTAGTGTCTCCAACACTTCAAAGCAAACATAACTGCTGCCAACTCCAGATCATGAGTAGGGTAGTTGTACTCGTGAGTTTTCAACTGCCGAGACCTATAAGCCACTACTCTACCATCCTGCATCAACACACACCTTAAACCATTACGTGAAGCATCACAATAGATCACATAACCCAAGCCACGCTCAGGTATCACCAACACTGGAGCCGTAGTCAACCTTGTTTTCAATTCCTGAAAGGATGACTCACAGGCTTCATTCCATGCAAACTTAATCCCCTTCCGGGTCAAACGGGTCATAGGCGCTGCCAAGTGAGAAAAATCCTTCACAAATCTTCGGTAGTAACCCGCTAAACCAAGAAAACTCCGAATCTCAAAAACATTCTTAGGTTGTTCCCAATTCAAAATTGCTTCAACCTTTGATGGATCCACTAACACTCCACCTTCTGAAACAACATGTCCCAAAAACTTCACCTCCTGTAGCCAAAACTCACATTTCTCATATTTGGCATACAATCGATGCTCCCGCAAAATCTGTAAAACAATACTTAAATGGACCTCGTGCTCCTCCCGAGTCCGTGAATACACAAGAATGTCATCCACGAAAATTACCACAAACTGGTCCAAGTAATCGTGAAAGACGCGGTTCATTAAGTCCATGAATGCTACTGGCGCATTAGTCAAGCCAAAAGGCATAACAAGGAACTCATAGTGTCCATACCGTGTACGGAATGCTGTCTTCGGGATATCCTCATTCCTAACCCGTAATTGAGAATAGCCAGACCTCAAGTCAATCTTTGAGAAACAACTGGCTCCCCTCAACTGATCAAATAAATCATCTATCATTGGCAAAGGATACTTATTCTTGATGGTGGCACGATTTAACTTCCGGTAATCAATGCACAACCTCAAAGAACCATCTTTCTTCTTAGCAAATAAGACCGGTGTACCCCATGGTGACACACTCGGTCGGATGAAACCCTTTATCCTCAAATCATCAAGCTGTCTTTTTAATTCCTCCAATTCAACTGGTGTCATATGATACGGTACCATAGAAATCGGCGCGGTACCTGACATTAACTCAATAGAGAACTCCACTTCTTGGTATGGAGGCAACTCTGTCAAATCCTCCGGAAACACATCTAGAAAATCACGAACAACTGCAGGATAATCTTCTTCCACAACATCATCTTCTTCGGCTGTAAGGCTAGCCAAAAAGTAATCACCACGACTCCGTCCACGAATTCCATAAAACGATGAAATGTGGGAATCACTCCGATCTCCCACGAAAAAGAAACAGTCTCCCTCGGGAGTACAAACTGTAACCTTTCCTCTATAACAGTCGATCGTGGCATGAAAGGAAGCTAACCAATCCATCCCGAGAATGACATCAAAGTTAGTCATCTCCAGGAGGATAAGGTCAAACACAAAAATCCGCCCGGCTATCACAATGGAACAGTCCCTTACGACTCGGCTCAAAGACACTGAAACTCCAACTGGCGTATCAACACACAATGCCCGATCCATAAAACTAACCTCTAACCCCTATGCAAGTGCAAATGATGATGAAATGAAAGAATGAGATGCACCAGAATCAAACAAAACACGGGCCCAAGAACCAAACACTGGAAATATACCTCGGAGAACTGAAGATCTAGGAGATGCATCAGTTGATAAAAGGGCAAAGACATGCCCATGCGGTGCCTGTGCCTATAAACTACTAATCTGAACACTAGACTGTTGTGCCGACACAGTAGGAGTATCCCTCTTAACTAGTCGTGAACCCTGAGAAGACAAGGCAGGCTGTGGTGGTGGCAGTGGTCTGAAACCTGATTGAACCGTAGCCGACTGTGATGGCCTCTGCCGTGACCCTCTGCCACTAGTGGTGCTTGCTCCCTGACTCGGACAGTCCCGAATCAAATGGCCCTGCTGGCCACACCCATAACAAGCCTTCAGAGCTGAAGAAACTGAAGTCAATCTCATGGGACAATTGAACTTGTAATGTCCAGGCTGCTGGCACTGAAAGCAAATAACTGCACTCCTATTAGACCCAGCTGGCAACGGAGTGGTAGGAGCAGATCGTGCAGATTGCTGCCCTTGAAACTAAAATGAACCACTCTTGTTCCTCTTCCAAGAAGATCCCTCTGAAGATGGCCCTGTACCCCTCTTTTACTTCAACTGCTCTCTTCTTGCATCATTCTCTTTATTATTAGCCTCCAGCATCAAAGCCCTTTCCACTGCTTTAGAATAAACCTTAATGAACTGTGCCGTGATCAACGTCCTCATCCGATCATTAATAACCAGAAACAAACTTCCGAGTCTTGTTAACTTCATCTCTCACCATTTCTGGAGCAAAACGAGAAAGTGAAGTGAACTTGTTGTCATATTCCGCCACTGACATGCTCCCTTGAATAAGGTTATGAAACTGGTCTTGTAACTCCCATCTTTTGGAAAGCGGAAAGTACTTTTCATAAAACAATTCCTTGAACTTATCCCAACTCATCTCCTCCACCTTATACCGGCTCGTAACCGACTTCCACCATAATTTGGCATCATTAGCAAACTTATAAATAGCTAGGATGATCTTCAAATGATCCTCCGTCACATCCATTGAAATCAATTGAGTTTCAACTTGCTCCATGTAGTTATCTGTTATCATTGGATCCGCACCTCCCTCAAACATAACCGGTATCAGCTGAGAAAACCCCTTAATAATCTTGAGACGCTTCTGAGCTGGCGTCTCTTCAACTTGAAATATAGGTTGTGGTGCCGACTGCGACTGAGCAGCAATCATTGCCTTCACGATATTTTGCAATAAACGATTCAACTCCAGTGCCACAGAACCTTCACCCACTTTTACGGGTGCTTCAACATTATCCCTCCTTGTGGGGACAACTCTCAGGGGAATCAAGTCCCTAAGAAGTGTGTCCTTATCATTTAGCTCCTCCGGATTGGAGCTGGAGCTCTCACCAACATCACCCCTAGTCGGCCTGGAGCCAACTTCCCTTTGTTCCTCACGCCGTGACATCGTGCTACAAAACGAGAAAACAGTTTAATGACATTACACTAAAGTCCACTATAGACGACTCAACGTGAAATGATGTCGTAATGACACCTAGCATGCAAAGCCATTCAAGAAACATTTTACCGTAGACATTTAAGCACGTAAGCACATAAGCAGTTAAGCATGCTTGTTCAAGTAATAAGCAAGTAGCAAATAGTCAATACACAATGAAATCAACATCCCACGCAATCCTATGTAGGCCTCTACCCGTCGTCCTAATGGTTTTCGAACCATGTGCTTTGATACCAAATTTGTAACGACCCAAGCTGATGCCAAAATTTTAAAAAAATTTCGGCATAACCTCCCCTAAAAATGGTCCTTTAAGAATCTGTCCCAATACATAAAACACATAATATACTCTAGCATCCCATTCATCCGTTCATTATACCTCAACATAGTTCCTCTCATGGTGGAACATCCACACACCAATTAATCTAAATTATCATAATTACAGTCCCAAAATACATGGTTAAGATTTAAAGTCCCTGTCTTACAACGTTACATGATACAATTGCATGGAAATATATACCATAATTCCATTAGTTTCGTTTACATCAAACAAAATATAAGTTCGTTCTTAAGTTACAAGGCCATGAATACTAACTTAGTTACATTTCCACAACTATGAATATACATAGAATGGTCAAAATACAAAATAGCAAACAACCTTCTAACAACTTTCAAACTTGAGGTGGATTGTCGTTCACCGGTTCATTTCCAAGACCTGAAAAAAAATAATATAAATAGTAGGGTGAGCATAAAGCTCAGTAGGTGACACTTAAGACACACATCTTGTGTCCTTGTGAATCCAAACAAAGTATAGGCCAATGGGAAATGGGGATCATACAATGTCGGGAAATAATACAGCATAACGATTTAATCTCAAGTATATCCAATGTAATGCAATGAGATGCAATGCATGCTAGTGTCGCTTCCCATTTTCATAATCCAAAACATCGTTTCTAAACTGTTAATACAGCCCGCCCTTTGGTAGCCCCGCCGCGACACGAGAGGAGGATTGGCTAGTGTCCCTAACCCTTGGTAATCCCGCGGCGTCATTATGGGGCTCAGCTAGCTCAACCACGTTAGGGCGACTCCCTAGTCCCCTCTATGCTATATTAACCTTCGGCCCGTTGGTAACCGCGCAGCGACTGGGTTTTACATAAAACTATTTCATTAAAAACACTTCCTTGAAATTCCCCATATTTATTTCAAGAACAATTTCCCCCATTTCATGCAAACCCAATGGTATGTGTATGTATATATGTTCCATACATTCAATGTCATGGCATTTAAAATTCTACACCATAAAATTAAACAATCAACATGTTCAACATCTCCCAAGTAATTATTAACACATTAAGATACAACAAAATACATTTAAGCATGCTTTACACATAAAACAACTCACATTTATTCACATGAATTTCTTTAGACAACATTTAAAATAATCATTGATACAATTAACTTCTAATTAAGCATGCTTGGCACAATAAAGAAGTATAACTCACAATAGAACAAGAAGATAGTGGATTAAGGTGTCCCTACCTCAAATTTGCACAAAACCCTTAAAATGGGTCTTGAATTTCGAACCCTAAGGAAGGCACCAAATCTGGAATTGTTCGTATGGATGCGTAGAGCTCGTCGTGGGCTTTGTTTTGCATCAAACGACACCTTAATCCGATAAGAGATGAGAGAGAAATTAAGCCTTGAAGCTTTGAAGAACAAAAAAGAAAAGAAAAGAAAAGAAAAGAAAGCTACTGGACGAGAGAGAGAGAGAGTGATACGCAGAGAGGAAGAGATAAGTCATTATATTGGCTTATAATTCATGTGGGCCCCACAGGTGAATAAAATTTTATTCAACTTTAACATATATAATGTTTTTGACTTTATATATATATATATATATATATAAAGTCAAAAACATTACAGAGAGGGCTTCGACAACGATTGTAGAAGGGACATTCTGAAACACAAGGCCAAAAGATCGAAGAAGATGGCCTTCGTGATTTCTAAGAATAAATCGACCACTTGCTCTGTTAGTGGAAGCGTCAAAAGAGGCATCAAAATTCAATTTGATGGATGAAGGAAGAGGAGGAATCCAACGTGAAGACTGAGGGTGGGAGACTGGAACATGGAAATCCAACAAGCTATCCTGAAAATAAAAGGTTGAGAAGTTAGAGAAATCATGAAGTGCTCTATCAAGGATAATGTGGGGATTAACCCTCAAGTTGTTGAAATTAAAAAGCAACTACACAAAGTTCATTTTGAACATAGTTACAAACCGCACACAGCTAGATAAGTAACTATCATTCACTTCTTATTTTATAAACCTTCAAACATTACATGTATGGGTCTTTAGCATGGTTCATTGTATTGTTCAATAAGCAAATTTTTTTCCAGTCCAATATGCGATCCATATCAACCCATATCAATCAATTTACATTGATTTTATCTGAGTCCATTACACTGCAGCCGCAACCGTGACCGCTATTGCTAACCATGCTTTAGAGTACTACAAATTTCTTAGAAATTCAATAAGTGGGGTCAACATCTGTCACATCGAGGGAGGGACTTGGAGGGGAGAGATTTCTAATGGCGGAGCAAAACAAGCGGCCGAGTACGTTGATTTGTGTCACGGCAGTGTCACCAACGCTGATTTGGCCGTGAGCTAGTAGGGTTGTGGTAGCAATTAACAGAAGAGCAAAGAGGAAGAACATGGAAGGATAAGCCATTTCTATTTGTTAGGTTTTAAGCTGCAGAGTAGTTATGTCCAAAAAAATGTAGAGGTGAGACACTTACTTATAGTTAGTTCCTGTAATTAGAGGCTTATGTTGAACAAAATATTCCATAAATCAAGTGTGCTGTGGAACTAATTTTGCAGAGTTATGTAGGTTCTGAGTAGAGGGTTTAATGGGTCATGCACGATGAGTTTTAATGGGTCATGCACTACGGGTAAAGATCTAAGATTGTGTAGGATTGCACGATCATATTCCTAATGGAATTAATCTGTTTTAGCACAGCACTCCAAAACTATTTATTTTTATTTTTTATTTAAATTACAATGACCTCTTTTAGGATTTAGACAAATTATATGCGGATATTCGGTTGAACTTTTATTACTTTGACCTCTTGAGATTTATTGATCAAATTTTATAAAATTATAATTTTGCCCTTAAGTAACTTTTTACATTCAAAGTCACTTTTTGACCATCCCTAAGTTATAATTTTGCCCTTAAGTGACTTTTTATGTTCAAAGTCACTTTTCAACCATCGCGGACAAGTTTAGGGTAAGTCGAATTAATAAACGTTGAAAAATCCCAAGGGTTGTAGCATATTGTAAGCTAAGTGTATATAATGATGTTTTTTTTTTTTTTTTTTTTAAGTTAATTTCAAGTATTCGAGAAGGTACGACCCTCAACAACTCAACTAATTCCTGAGGACCCGGAAGCGCCTCCTCATCTGGATCGGATAAGTCACTGCAGGGGCAGCGAAAGCTATCACAAAGAACACCCAGCAAAACTTGAAACCCGGACCTTAGATTTGCTAAGCTCCAAAATCCAGCGAGTAAACCATTGTCCCATATCCAAAGTGGATTAGAAGAAACAAGTAGGTAGGTAGAAGCAAAACCATCAAGACACTGAAGTTAAGGTACTAAGAAGCCAAAAAGGGAGAAATTTTAGACTTCCTGACATTTCAATCCTCTGTTTTGATGATCAAAGTGGACAAGAATGTGTCAAACTTGCACTCTAGCGGCCATTTATTCTATTTCTAACTCTATTTTTCTTTTTCTTTCCATACATACATGCATTAGTATTCTGATTCTGTCATCTTTCAGACTCCAAAAAGATTACTCATTATGCGTCAATGATCAGTCACCTCTGGCACCTGCACTGGGTATCTATGGATCCTGTCCGACCACGCATTCGAATCGTCCGGTTTGAGCTTTGAAATGCATTTCCAAACAGCACTGTTACACTTAAACCCACTCCCAAATGCCAGCTGCCAAACTTTATCCCCCTTCCTCACCCTCCCCTTTGCCTCAAGATAGCATAGTGAGTACCAAATTGATGAAGATGATGTGTTCCCAAACCTATACAATGTCATTTTTGAGGGCTCCATATCTCTATCTGTCAACTTCAGTTTCTCCTTGATGGTGTCAATCACTGCTTTCCCTCCAGCATGTATGCAGAAATGCGCAAAGGCCTTCTTGAAATCCGGTATACGAGGACCCCTTTTCTTTGAAGGGGCCCAAATTTTCTTCCACGCCACTGACAACCCGTATCCAATTTGCTCCGAATAGGGCAGCACCAATGAGCCTAGTGATGCCATGTTTGTCTTCAGGCCTTCCCCTGCTACCTGCAGGATTGTCCGGGATAGGGACACCCCGGTATACCCCTCCTCATCCGATTCCTGTATTATGCACTTGTAGGAACCAGTTTTGGACCCTAGATGAGTCCGGACCACGTGCTGGAGTTCGTATTTAGCAATCTTTTTGTCACATTTTCTGTTGGAGAGTAACACTGCAGACCCTCCCATTCTGAACAAGCAGTTGGCTAGGAGCATAGACTTGACCTTTCCTTGGTAAAAATTTGAGCATATGGCCTCCATGCTAAGGACCAAAGCTACTGAATTCTTGTGGACTTTGAGGAGGTCCCGAGCCAAGCTAATTGACAAAATTCCCGCGCTGCATCCCATCCCGGATAGATTGAAGCTCATGACATTGCTTCTGAATCCGAACTTATTGATGATCATTGCAGCCAAAGAGGGAGTGGGACAGATTAGGCTGCAGTTTGTGATGAGGATATCAATGCTTTTCGGGGTTATGTTGTGCTTGGTGAGCAGCTCTTGGACTACTGAAAAAAGTACTGTTTCGACTTCATTCAGGATAGAACTAGAGGACTGATCAGCTGGGAGTTGATGGATCTGTAATGGTAAACAGGTTTCATTTCCAATGCCGGATTTTAACATGACTTTTCTTTGAAATTCAATTCTCTCTCGATTTTCATTCATAATTTCTGAGTGCTCTATGAAGGAGGAGATGGGGACTCGATGAGTGTCAGGTGCACGGAAGCAGATGAAGTCGAGGAGATACACACACTTTGAATTGTACGAAAAGTAGATTACGGATAGAATGAGAGTAATGGCTGCAAGAAACTTGAATTGGGTAAATGAGATGGAGACCTCAGAAAGAGTACATTGATCAAACATTAAGCACTCCATATTTTGTGTCCCCAAAATTCAATTTGCGAGTGTATAGTAATATATACATGGTTATTAACTGGTTTTGTGCAGTGAAGAAGTGTGTTTCTCTGTTTAAGCCCAACTGACGGAGGGTTAAAAGGTTCATGCAAGACAAATTGAACTCCAACCCCGTGTGTGAAATTGCACACAACACATTCACCAGAATTAACTAGGGGTCTTACAAACGACTTGAATTATATTAATAGAAATTGAAGAAAATTTAATAAGTAATCCACATTGTAAAGCGAAGGGACATTGTTATAGATAATACAAAATTAATTAATCAAATCATAAACTATCAACTGAACCTAGTTACAGTAAAAATTAGATAGAATTCAATTAAATAGTAGCAAGTAGTTATGTTAAAAACTTTTATGACTAATTTGGTGCGGTGGAATGGAATAAAAGAAAGCGAAATGGATTGATTTTTATTCCATTCTCATATTTGGTATTAATTTTAAAGTTGGAATCATCATTTCCGACTATTCTCAGAGAATAATCATTCTATCAAAATCATTCCACTTTCAAACAAAAGGAATGACCATTCCATTCCCACCTCCATTCTCATTCCATTCTAATTCATTCCACCACAACTAACTAGCCATTAAAGTACTTCAAATTAAGCTTGACCAAAATATAAAATGGTTTTTAGTAAAACTTACTCTAACAACATCCATTATGGTTTGGACCACATCGGCCAAAATTTAAATGAATCGAGACTTTCAATTGTTGAAAAGGGGAAAAAGATAATTTCTATCATGTGTATGAAATTGAAATTTGTTCTTTTTTTCCTTTCCATACTTTAAGAACCAACTTTATAACGAAAGCGTAGTAAACCTTAATTTGGAAAATTATGAAGAAAATGGGTGCATATAACATAAATATTAATCATAAGATGCAATCCTCCTAACCCAGTAACATATAAGGATGATAATAGTAAGTCCAATGAATATTGTTTACACTTACTATGCTATCTTGAATAAGAAATACTTCAATAGAAGTAAGATTATATCCATGAACCATGAAAAAACAAAGAAAATAATAATAATAATAATAATACATGTTTTTTTTTTTAATAATATTCCGCGATTGTATAGAATTGTATAGAAAATGCATAAAATCGTGTTCTAACATTGAAAATATTTTAGATAGTCTTTTTGAGTTTTCTAGAATTATCCCAACTTTTTGATGTAGTGTTTTGTATAAATAGGGTTGATACTCATTTTTAGGGGTGGGCAAAAAATCCGCGAATCCGTTAATCCGATCCGATTTGTACGGATTAAATTGCCAGACTTACGGATCGGTGTCCGTAGTTTACAAATCGGATCAGGATTAAGCTGTCAAAAATTCAATTCGATCTGTGGCCAATCCGTAATATATATATATATATATATATATATATATATATATATATATATATATATATATTATACAATTAGTTTTATAATATTTATTACTCAATCAATATTAGTGGACCACTACCTTTTTATTTAATCAAAACCTAAACCTAACCAAAGATAAAAAAACTCAAAGAACTAAAGAATAGTAGAGAGAAAAGCGGCCGCCTAACCTATTATGTATTTAATTTGGTTTTATCTATATTCTGTTATATACTTATACTACTTCGTAAGTGGATATGAAATTGGCGAAAATAAACTATTTTGAAAAATCTAATCTGCGAATTGGATCCGATCCGATCCGTCATTTCACAGATCCGATCCTATCCGTTGGCTAACGAATTAGTGACGGATTCAAAATTTCCCAATCCGTTGCGAACGGATCGAATTAGAATTGAATCAATTGATGCCTAATCTGATTCGATTTGATCCGTGGCCACCCCTACTCATTTGCTCGATAACAAACATGTATTCTCTTTTCTTTTTACATTTACATAAACTCTTTTTTAGTGGCACATAGATGTAGTTACTTTACTCCATTTCATCATTAACATTATTCTATTAACCGATTAACAGTGATCTTAATGTCCAACGGCGGATTGTAACTTTTTTAGTTTATTTTTAACGTTAAGAGCAGACTATAGATAATATGAAAAGAAAAATAGTACAAATTAAAAGAGTTATGTTTTTTAGTGTCAACATTATTATATTTTCTTTTCTTCTCAAATAATATATATATATATATGTGTGTGTGTGTGTGTGTGTGTGTGACTGTGTGTTATAAATAAAGTATTTATGTTGTAATAAGGATTATTATAATAATGGTTATTATTATTTACTATATTTTGAATTAAGGGTTATAATTTATAAGTAATTTCATTCACAAACCATATCTATCATAAAAAATAAAAAATAAAAAAATAAAAAATTCATTCAGAAACCACATTCAAAATCATAAGGTAAACCCATAAATAGAAAAAAATTTAGAATTTGGAAGAGGCAAGATTTAATTTTTATACAAAAAATCACCATTAGTAACTATAAAAATGGTTTTTTTTTTTTAATTTATTTTTTGCAATTTGGGAGAGTCAAGCTTTAATTTTTATATAAAATTCACCATTAATAATTATAATTTAATACCATCAATAGGGTTTTACAAAAATTTTGAAGAACCAACTTTTTAGAAAAATTACCATTAATAACTATAATTTAGTACATAAATAGATCGATTTTGCAAAATTTTGGACACACCAATTTAATTTTTATATAGAAAAATGACTATTAATATATATATAGTACTAGTCCAAAAATTTTGCAAAATATTTGGAGGCTCTATTCATTTCATCTCTTATCCTATATTCCACATAAATAAAGATTTTACTACCTTCACAACACACAAAAATAAATTTGTAAAGTTTAAATACTTTAGTTTAATTAAAATTTTGTGAATGAAAATATGGATGAAAAAGTATATAATTTTTTGATCAAGAATATATATTTTACTTAGAACTGACTTTTTGGCCGTCAAAATATTTTTTATTTTTAATTTTTAATTTTTTCTTCTCAATCTCATCTCACTTCTACTCTCTTTATCTCTCCGAGTTAAGCAAAACTGAAATCAATTATCAATTTAGTGAATAAAAAGTATTACAGATTATATTTAAATTTTATATTTGAATGTCTTGGTTCAAAATAATATATTGTCCACACTAGAGTAAATTAATGGCTCTGTTACACACAATCACAAACACCCAACCTCCAAACAATAGAATACTCGATGAGCAATTCCACCTACCATATCCATTAAAGTCAAGCTCAATGTGAACATAATTACAAAAAAAAATTTTAACCCAAAAACAATTAAATAAAATAAATAAGGGCAGACCCTGACCCAAGGCGACCAAGGCTACCAAGGCTGTAGTCTATGGCCTCAAAATTTATGAAGCCTCAAAATTTATAGGTCCATGGATGATGGGCCACTAGAAAAAAAAAAATAATAATAATAAAAGAATAAAATAAAATAAAATAAAATTAGGGCAAATCATTTTAGCCTTCCTAATCGCCTCAATCTCTATTCTCATTCTCAACTATGAACTTCCCTCTCTCTGTCTCTGCAACTACAAACTACAAAATCCACAAGAATCAGAAGTTCAAAACCCATATATTTCAGTTTATCTATCTGTCTACAAGAATCAAAAGTTCAAAACCCATATCGGCATATCATTTCAGATTGTTCAAAAAATCAAAACCCATATCTTTCAGTTTTCATCGCCCGTTGTTCTAGTTCGGGTTCGCCGTTCGCAAGCTTCAGCCGCTGTCTCTCAACTCTCAAGCTTGCCCCCCTTTCTCTCTGCAACTGCTAACTTGTATGTATGGGTTTTGTTTTAATTGTTTTTTTTTCTTTCTAAATCAATTAATCAAGGTCTGTAATTCTTGTTTTGCAAACTAAATCCTATTTGGATGTTAACCGCATAAAGCATAAATCTGTCAATTAATATGGGACCCAATTGTAGATGAAACAAAGTACAATATAAAGTAACCAAATTTATTAATAATAAACAACAAAATTTTCAATTTTTTTTTGTAGATTTTTGTGCTTTGAGCAACTTGGAGGAGCTTGATTTGAGCGTTAGTGTGAAGGGGCTAATTATTATACTGTCATATTCATTGCATTGCATTTTGAGGTAATCTACATTTTATTTCAACAAAACAAAAACATAATATATATATTTTTTAATTCTATAACTTCTATTTCTATATATATATATTTTTGTTGTCATTTATGTTTACAAGAAAATTTGAATCTGGGCATGAAAAAAAAAAAAAAAAAAAGGGAGAGAGAAAAAAAATTGATTCAATCTCAAAAAGACGCTATTCATAAGCTTTTTAGGAACAATACACAAACTGAGAGTTTAGTTGAAGATTTGGTGAATGAAGAACATAAGAATAAAGAAAATCATAATGAACATGGAGATTTAATGAATGAAGATAGGAATAAGAATAAAAATGAAGAAAATGTGAATGAACTTGAAGATTTGGTAAATAAAGAATATATGAATAAGAACGATAATCTTCCTTTGAACATTAATGATCTTGGAAATTGAAAAAATATTGATAAAAAAATGGGAGATTTATTAGTTGAAAGAGGTCCTCCAAGAGATGCTAAACTTGAAAATTTTCCTAAGGATTCAAAAAATAGACATATATTTTTATGCGTGTGAGACTTTTTATGTATAAAGGGACTCATATTAAAGTTCGCCTAGGGCTCTCGAGATTTTTTCAATCTTAGGGCCGGCCCTGAAATAAACCATATGTAACATTCATTAAGGGCTGCAAGTTAGGCAGGCCCAATCCAGCTCAGTCCTAACCCAACTTCAACTCGAAGTTGGGTTGGGTTGGACTGGCCCAATTCCAAACAAAGCTGGGCTCTGCCAATAACCCAAATTCAAATTTTTTTGGGTTGGACAGGCTGACCCGTTCAACCCATTTTATTTATTTATTATTTGTTATTAAATAATTTTTATTTTAAAATTATTTAAAAACACCTTTAAACAATACGGGAGTAAACCCTAACACAACCCCCTGCCATCGGAGACCAAATCAAGAGAGGAGAGGAAGGAAAAGCAACGACCTCCCTAACACAAGTTGCCGTCGCCGCCACCGGAGACCAAATCAAAAGAGGAGAGAGGAGGAAAAGCAGCGACCATTCAACAGCGAGATGCTATAAGAAACGCGACCCAAAGGGTCGCCTCCTTATATCAACTACGACGACCTATTATCCTTCTTCTCCGGCGACTATTTGGTGCAGTGTTCCTGTCATTGCAAATAGCAGCGACCTGTTGCTTTATCTCTCCTTCTCTGATAAACCAGATCGTGCACTTCTCCGTTCAACCAGGTCGCCAGAGCGCAACCTGGTGTGCGTCATTGACGATCAGCAATCACAGACACACACACACACACACACACACACACACACACACACACACACACACCTATATCAAAGGTTAATTTTACTGTCACCCCCTCAGGTTTGACCAATTTTCACCCTCAAACATATTTCGAAAATAACTATTACTTAAGTTCATTTTTACTTTTTTGTTAAATTCTCCGTTAAAAATGAGAGAAAAGACAAATTTACCCCTATTTTAAAAAAATAAATTTTATTTAAAAATATCAAAAAACGAAAGTACTAAAATTCCCTTACATTCTCTCTATCTTTTCCAATTACTCTTTCTCTACTACAACCCAAAACTCACCTTCCGACAAACTTTCTGGCAACCCATATATATGTTCTCCGGCGAAACCAAACCCATCACAACCTATCTTTTCCTCTTTACGGTTTGAATTTGATGGTGACCAATTTGCTAACTCTAGGATTTCATCCTACAACTACAAGCATCTAATTACAAATGAAACAACATAGAATCAATCAACGACTTGGAAACCCAATTAAAACCCAAAATTATCCTTAAAAACTTAGACATTTTTGTCACCATTTCAATCAAAACCTATTTTAGATATCAATTCCGATACAACAAAAGTACCAAATTAACAACTAAATACGGTGAAATCAAATTATATATATATATATATATATATATATATATATATATATATACACATACGTATGAGAGAGAAGAACCTGAAAATTAATGTCTGTGTATTATATATATATATGATTATATATATATGTGTGTGTGTGTGTGTGTATTTAGGGATAATTTCACTGACACCCCCTCAGGTTTGGCCAAATATCACATTCAAATATCTTTCAAAAATAACTATCACTTACATTACAAACTTTTGCTCCGTTTTTTCACTCACATCCCAACCGTTACTTTTCAGATGTGTTAGACAACTTTTTTTTAATATAAAAAGACATATATACCCTTTGACTTAGATTTAACTAAATAAAGTGTAGTTTAATTATTAAACTGACATTTTTACCCTTATTGTTTTTTTTTTTTGGAATTTGACATTTTTTCCCTTATTATTCCATTAGAATTAATTAAGGAAACTAACCTTATTAGCTCTAAAATAATCAAAAAAGTAGACCTCGTTAGCTTAATTGAAGAGTAAAAATGTTGCTGTGTAATTGGTAATTCCTTTGTAATTGCTGATTTGAAGTGTAAAAATGTAAATGAATTGTAATAATATTTTTAACATGTAATTACAAATTTATTTTTAAACCTGTGATTGCTGAAGCCCATAAATGTGAAAAAAAAAAATCCCAATAAAGTCATTACATATAAATCTGAAAGCATCCCAATCCAGGAAAAAAAAATCCCGTAAACAGATTGAAAATTATGGTTAATTAACCCTAATCCAGGAAAAAAAATCCGAATCAATTAACCCTTTAAATAACCTAATTAGGATTAATTAACCCTAATCAATTAAGAAAAAAAAATTAACCCTAATCCAGCAAAAACTCGCGAAAAAGGCCGATGGCTTAATTGACCGTTTTTATTTTTATTTTTATTTTATTATTATTTTTTTTGCATGCAAAATATTGTGCTATTATTGATAGATTATGTTTTTGCATCTGCCATTCTTAACTATACGTAGTTGTTGTGTATAATTCTTTTTATCAATACAAATATTGTCTTACAGTGATGAGTAAAGGAATAAAAATATCCAAAGATTACCCATTTGCATATATAATATATATGTGTACCATAACCATTCAATCCCAAAATATTGCTTTGCAATCCTTAAAACCAAAACCTCATTTGACTTCACACGGATAACCTTGTAACCCAATTGGGTATTCAAGAATCCAAGTAAAGCACCACCCAGATTGGACCTTATTTAGAAGATGGGAACCCCACATGTATTATCCGAATTTATGAACACCCATTTTTTTGAGAGAGAAAGTTCCATGGCAAGAACAAGGCTAAAGAGAACCAATTAAAGAAGTGCAAGAACTCCAGTGAGTTTAGGTTCCACAATTCATAGAATTTCACTGTGACGAACCTGGTTTTAAGCCAGCGTGTCCTGTGATGAACCGAAGATTAACTCGATAACGGATCTGATATGCGGAAGCGAAAACAGAAAACAAGACTCTAAGAAGTCAAAGTGACCTTCCATGAGGTCGTGGAACTTAACAAGAACTGATGCGGAAGCAAAAGATCGAAAACATGACAAATAAACCCCCAGGGGCAAAATAGTCATTTCTAAAAATTGTAGATTCGGGTGCCACCAATCACACCGCTGGAAGGATAAAGAAAAACTAATCAAGATAGACTCAAGAATCGCATGATTTGGAGTCCGGACAAAGGAGAAATGGCATGACGACGAAAAACGGACACTTAAAGCTTTAAGGGCAAACTAGTAATTATTCAAAAATATCTAGGTATAACCGAGCACACTGTTGGATAGACGACGAAAAATTAATCAAGTTCAAAAAAAAATTCACTTGAATCGGAGTCCGGACGAAGGAGAAAAGCCCAAAAGTAGAATTGACGTCTCGGCGGCCCGGCGAGGGGCCATGACAGCCCCATGCGCAAGCCCATGCGCGCGCCCATGCATGCCGCATGCGCGCTGGGTGCACCATGGCTGGCAGCAACAGCCACAAAGCTGCTGTGGGGTTATTTTTTAGAAAAATCCAGAACAGAGGCTGAATTTGGAGGCCTAGATGAATTTTTTTGCAAAAACACAAAGAAGAAACCCCCCTCAAAATTTAGTTTTCTACATGACACGCGAGAGAATTAAAAAAAATGCACTATAGAATGCCCAAAATGCCCCTCCATGAAATCTGGTCATGGAGGTCCAAAAAGCTGCTAAATTGAAAAATTGAGAGCTGAACTTCGTAAGCGATTTCCGACATCAAGACGACATTTTTTTGGAAAAACACGGAAAAGAAACCCCCCCTAAAATCATGTTTTCTATTCAACCATGTTGAAAGAAGAAAATAAAACCACCGTGAAAAGTCTATAATTCCTCTAGATCAGAATAAGCAAAAAAAATATGAAATGAATTCACAAGAGACTCAAAACACAAACGATAAGGTTTTGCCCGGAAACGACCATACACACAAACGTAACCTACCTATTTGGACGTGCTACAATGGTCCATGACTTAAAAATCTCACCGATACAAAATCCGACCCCCCAACGGGCAAAAAGGCAAAAATGGAACTTGGAATGAAACCTCGGAATCCAAAAATACAAAACAGGATCAAATGACCGTTTGGCCCTTGGCCACACTTCAAACATGATTTATGAGACCCTATAAAAGAATAAGAATGGAATTCTCATACCCGATGCAACCATGGTGAAGTAATGACTTGCGATTTTTCAAGATTTTCACAATATTTCATGAAGTTAAAAAGTACATAGAATACAATATAATGGTCATTGGCCTCCGGCCTCATCTCATACGTATCAAATACATTGAAAGGAGTGTACTTAAGTACACATTACATACATGGAATCAAATATACATATTTTGACATATAAGTCTACAAAATGACATTTCATGCTAACATTTGCATGAAATGGAAACTTGAAAGCTACACGACATCCAAGGAATGCTAGGCGTCACGAACCAAGTCTTCGTACCTGAAATATGCCCCAGTATCGTAGGGGTGAATAACATAAAGCTACTCGTAGGAGATGAGCATGCATCGACCTAACATTTTACAAATTTATCACCTTAAGGTGAAACATGTTAAAGGGGTTCATGCCACCTAACGTCTATATCGAAATGAGACTCAGGGAGCATCCTAAGCTACCTTAGAGTGTTTCTAGCATAAATCACATCATCTATGCCATTTAAACAATATGGAAGCACGTTATACAAAGCAACAAGATATAGGTTCTTAAAGGTATTAACTTGCAATCTCGAATACAGAAACAACTAAAGTGATCATGTCACCTAACGTCTATATTCTAAATAAGTCTAAGGAATCATCCTAGGCCATGCTGAACAATCAAAACGCAATTTACAACTTTAATGCAATCTAACCACATAAAAGCATATTATACAAGGCAACAAAATACAATTTCTTAAAGTTATCAGCTTGAAATCTAAAGCACGAAAACAACAGAAGTGAGTCATGCCACCTAACGTCTAAGTTATAAATGAATCAATAGGATCAATCCTAAGCTTTATTAGAACGTTAAAACACGATTTTCAATATCGATGCAATTTAACTAACATTGGAACTTCCAATACAATGCATAAAACACAATTTCGCAAAGTTAACATCCTGTAACTTAAAATGGAACGACAATTAAGAAACAACAAGTTACAACATCATCTAGTTATCAACTTGAAAATGAAATGTGAAATCAAACAAAGTGGATACTCGGACGTCACGCCGGATCAAACCGACAACATAGTTACTTTAGGGTTACTAGCCCATGGGCAACCTCCTTGTGTGCGCACTAGACCATATAGAGGGACTATCCCCCGTACTAGAACCACGCCCCAGCCATAGTCAAACAACGACATCCCTAAGTTTCCAAAATTAGCAAGTTGTGCAACAACGCATATATCAATAGGAATATGCAAGATAATTAACTATCTACTAAGCACAACCAAATTTGGAAACCTATACAATACATGCTCTAAATCCACAACTAATATGATATGATGAATGTCGAATCTTCAGTGTGCGATTCGTTACACGCTATGCATGAAAGATGTTAAACACGAAGCGTGCAAATCATTACACAAGGCAACAATATATTCAATAAGGAAAACATATTCTCATGAATACAAACATAGCAACTATGTTATCCAATGTTCAAAACATAACCAAATGAATATACAACAAGTCTAAGTCCATGATTTGAATATAGAATCCACTTTTAAAACACAACTAGATCACAGTGCAAATTGATAGAATTTAAATAGATAAACACAATTAAATTCTCTAGATTTTCGATTCAATTTCAATTAACCTCAATTTAATATATGTTAAAGGGCATGGTAAGGTTATCACCTATATCCATTCTAAAATTCAATTAGGTTGTTAGAACAACAAAGTAGAACTTTAATTAAATCATGCTAATTTAAATCCCAAGGTTCTAAAACAACTTCAGATAGTCCCAATTTAATATATACAAGTAAACAAGTCATGGCTAATACAAATATCAAGTTAAAACCTTAATTAAGCTAATGGGACCACAAATAGATTTTAATTAATTCTTTTAATTAAAATCTCTAGATTTTTAAACTTAACCAAATGCTCTCAATTTAACATATCTTAGATAATGTGCCAAGGACTAATGTAATATCACATTACAAGTTTATTTCATTCAATTTAAAACCATGTGACTTAACCTTTCACTAAAGTTAAATATAAATTAAAAGTTGCAATTCTCATGCAATTAATCCCAATTTAATATATGTGAACAACTATACTTAAGCTTAATTTTCTAGCATGCCACAATAAAATCCCAAGTTGTATATCACCATGAGGATTAAATCTTAAACATGAAATTTAATTAAATAAAAGGTTTCAAAACCTAACCGAATATTCTAAATCAAATATATGTGAAGCTATATGGCATGTAAATTAAGAATATCAAGTCAGAATTTAAATAGAGTGAATAGTGCACTCGGGACAAATTAATTAATAATTACTAATTTTCAAAACACCTCCAATCACTTTCAAATTCAACTATGTTGGAGAGCATGCTAAGGCCTAATTTAATATGCTAAATTTTAAGCTAGTTAAGGCCATTTGATTTAATATTTTATTCAAGATAAATATTAAATAAAATCTTTAATACTTGTTCAAATTCCCTCAATTAATATATGTCAATGACCATATTATAGAGCATTATATTACCATGCTACATGTTTAAAACAAGTCATAAGCAACCGGAAAAATCAAATCCAATACAAGTAAATTAAATAATAAAATCTCTAGATTTCACATTTAAGCATGCAATCAAGTTGTATAAGCATCAATAGCATGTTATATAACAAGAATTAAACCTATAACACCTCATACCTCAATTTGAGATGAAAATCCCAAAGGCCCACCAAAATAAAAGTGCTCCGAATTCGACGATACCAAGAGGTTTTGTTGGGGACAACACCGTGAACAAGAATCCGCAAGAAGCCCCATGAAAATCTCAACTTGACTCCAAACCCGAACTCAAAAAATTATCAAAAATGGATTCTAATAAGGGCAAAAGGTAGAGCACGTCGAGGGAAGCAATAAATGCTAAGGCCGAAGGATTTCTACCAAGGAAAAGTGGACTAAAGGAGGAGAGAGAAAGTGGCAGCCATGGCTGCTAGGAGATCCGGCCAAGAGAGGTGGGGAAGATGACCAAAATCTGATTTTTCACTTTAGGGCATCCTATTTATAGTAAGTCTCAAAAACTGCCCCGAAAGGGCCCCGCCGGGTCCGGAAAAGTGGATTTTGAGCAAACGCGCTCAAACAACAAAACTCTGTGAACAAAAAAGATTCAAAATGAGAAAATATGAACAACAGAAGGATATTCTATGAATTTACGAGTCAACGAAAAGTGAAAATGAATCCCGTACAAGGATGCAGGCTCTAGACGAGACATTTTGCAATAACTTTTGTTAATTGCACAATGACCCCTACAAAAAGGGTTAACTGCGAAACTGCCCCGGAATGAAAATATCTTCCAAAAGATATTTTCTTAGATACCCCTAAAATAAAATATCTTCAAAAGATATTTATGAAAAATACCCCAAGAAATGAAAAAGATTCTGAAGAATTGTACATCTATGCCCCTGTGGACACCGGGAGCAACCAGAGTACTTTCTTGCAAAAGTGAAGATACATATTTCAAGGAAACCACTCAAGATGAAGGCACGTGAAGTCAAAAACTAACTCCGAATATGAGAAGTGAGGTTGTGCCAAAAACTGACAAAAGGAGATAAGACGAAATAGGGAAAATGACAGAATAGGAAAAAGACGAAATAACGCAGAGTGTCCAAAAAATGAAAAATGCGAAATTGACTCGGTCCTCAAGGGAAGTTGTCAATTCACATGAAAGAGTCTTAGAAACCAATTCTGAGCACTCGAAATGACACTAAGCGACACGAAACAGAGCTCAGAAAAGAAAATTAAACGAAAAAAATTCATTCGTAAAATTTTAAGAAAAAGGAAAGGAATGTAAATGACCGAGTCGTTACATTCACCTCCTTGGGTTCATGGAAGCAATCCTAAAAAAACCCGATTTTATTTTGAAACTAAAAATTGACAAAATGGTTATGAAAAGGGAGAAATCGTTAATGGGTTTGGCAGAAACTTAGAAAAATAATAGTATAGTGTTAGTCAGGAATCGAAGAATTTAGAAAAAAGATTTAATTATAACATCAAACGACGTCCTAGTCTATGTTGACAACACATTCCTTGCCTCTGCTCACATCATCAAACCTTCCTTATTAAGATTGACAGAGGCTTGATCGATGAAGAAACGTCTCTGAAAAGGCCTGAAATGGCCTTCATCGATACGAAGTTAGATGAAAGGTATATGGGTTTGATTGGTGATGTATACAGATGGACTCTGGAACTATGGATCTAGGGTTTCATGGTGGCGTTGATCTGTAGAGACATGGCTGCTTTGATCCGTAGAGAAGAGAGGGCGTTGATTCGTAGAAAAGAGAGAAAATAGGGCGTTGATCTGAAAATCGAGATGCAGCCGATAATGTATTAGAGGAAAGAGAAAGAAAATGTGTGTATGGGTGGAGTAGTGATGATAGGTGGGTAAGATAATGAGGGGTATAAGAGTCATTTGAGTAAGATGATATTTTGGAATAAATTGAGATTAAAAAATAGGGGGCAAAGTTGTTTTTTCCTATGCTATTAACGGAAACTGTGATAGAAAAGGTAAAATGGACCTAAGTGATAGTTATTTTTAAAAGATGTTTAGGGTGAAATTTGGCTAAACCTGAGGGGGTGTCAGTGAAATTATCCCATATATTTATTTTGATGCTCGAATAAAATGGCGACAGTGGGGGTCGTAAAAGCAACTAAGGTTATAGCCATAGACGGCGACGACAGTAGGGGTCGTAAAAGCAACCAAGGTTACAGCCATGGATGACGGTGACCATTGTTCAAGGTCACTAAATATGAAACTAAAGCAACCAAGTTTTGTGGATGTGACTGGTCAGCGTGCTGCAGGTCGCCGTCGGCGACAGTCTTTCGCTTCTATATCTGTTGCGAGGTTAGTGATCAGAGTCTTCTGGCGACAAAGTCAAAGGGTGTCACCACTGAACAAATTCCCTTATATATATATATATATATATATATATATATCTTTGAGTAAAGATGGTTTTGAAAATAATAAATATTTTGTAAATTTACAAGGGATATTTTAGTCATTTTACCTAATTTTTAGGCTAAAGAATTGTTTTGACAATGTCAAAGGGTATTTAAGTCATTTTTTATTGTGTCAGAATGGTGCAGGTAACGGTTGAGGTGTGAGTAAAAAACAGAGCAAAACTTTGTAATGTGAATGATAGTTATTTTCGATAGATGTTTCAGGGTAATATTTGGCTCAATCTAAGGGAGTGTCAGTGAAATTAACTCATATATCAAAGACCAGTTAGGACTTAGGAATTAACATATATAGATACAACACTTCACTTATATAACATATATAAATACATAGTGTATATATCAAAGATTTGGTGGGTAAAAAAAAATCCGAACTTTTTTTAAATTTCGGGCTTTGGGTTGGGTTTGGGTCGAGTAGGAGCCCAACCCAAACACGTCTGGGTTTTGAAAAAGCCCAACCCGATTTGTGAATTTAAAAGCCTAAGTTCAAAAATTTTCGAATTGGGTTGGGTTAGCCCGCCCAAGTTTCACCCTTAACATTTAAGTATAAACTCTCAACCAAGCAATTGATCAACGTAAAAAGAATGGATGGAATGGTCCTAGAATTAATACATGCAAATAATTTACCCACTTCACTACATACCAAAAGAAACAAAGATAAAAGTTAAACGGCACACTGCAGTTAAGGTAAAATGTCATGAATAAGCCTTTTCGCCATAATCTTGTAAGCCTCTTGTGTCAAATGAACTCCGTCCTAAGTTCCCAACTGATGAACTTGTTTGGTTCATCACAAACTGGAACATCTGGAGCACCACACATTTTTGTCAGATCAAAATTATAGTCACCCCCAATTCCACAGCAAGCCTTTTGCATATTCGTCGAATTAAATCCTGTACACGACAGAATAGAAAAGAAATATACATCAAGATTAACTCCTTCTATCAACTTACATATACTGTGTCTTTCTTATGTTTGTAAAGTGTAGAAAAGCTGATTAACCAAGATATGGAGCGTTTTGGAAAAGCCATTGCAAGGTGTTATAGTAATCCCCATATACAATGATTGTGTTAGCTAGGATATTCTTTCTTTAGTTCTTCAATGGCTTTCTTTAGATGATCATTGTGATATGTTGAAAAGTGTTCATCATAAGCTGATGAGTTGTCGGTTCTAAATCCATGAGATTGTTGTGCGGAAGCGTGGACCCAACAAATAACTAATGGTGGTTGTGATCACACACACACAAGAAGAATGCACTCACAAAATAATAAATCAGAGAAAACACACACAAAAAAGGAAGATAAGGATTTACGTGGTTCGGCAATGTGCCTACATCCACGAGAGCTCAAGATCAATGTACTAATATCAAAATCCAAAGGGTTACAAAAGGCTCATAAAAAAGAAAATATATACTATTTTCTCCAAACTTTCTTTGCTCACTCAAACTCTTTCTTCTTGATCCGAATCGATCCTCGCTTGAATGCTCTTGGATGATTTGAACTTAAGAGATACAAGGGCTATTTATAACCAACAAATCTCCCTTTACAGATGCAAGCAATGACATATGCAAAGCCTGATGATATAAGCGATGATGTAAGCAAAGCCTGATGATATAAGCGATGACATAATTTTGAGCCAATCTCCAATTCTAATTTTGCAACTCCAATTTGTCAACAATCTCCACCTTGGCGAAAAAATTCTGTATATCTTTCCAAAATGAAGTCTTCCAAACAAACATGATCTTGAACTGCCTCTAATTGCGCCAAAAGGCGCTCATACTCGTAGGATGTTAATCAAGTCTAAGCAATGCTCAAACTTGACCTTCGTTACAACTTTCGTCAGCATATCTGTGGGATTATCTGCAGTCCCAATCTTCTGAAGGAGAATATCGCCTTCATCCAAAATCTCATGAACAAAATGGAAACGGACATCGATGTGTTTCATACGTGAATGATGAACCTGGTTCCAAATAAACAGCACTTTGACTATCGCAATAGACATCAATATGCTCCTGAATAATCCCCAAGTCCTCAATTAACCCATGTAGCCATATGGCTTCCTTAATGGCTTCTGTCACTGCCATGTACTCTGTCTCTGTAGTAGACAAAGAAACTGTAGGCTGTAATGTCGACCTCTAACTCACCGGTCCTTTAGCAAGTGTGAACACATAACTTGTAGTTAACTGACGTTTATCCAAATCATCAAAGTAGTCTGAATCCACATATCCAACTAAATACTGACCAAGTCTATCATCCCGCTCAAATTTCAAACCAACATCCACAATACCATGGATGTACCATAGAATCCATTTCATTACTTGCCAATGACCTTTTCCTGGGTCATGCATATACCTGCTCACCATACTAACAGCCTATGAAATGTCGGGTCTCGTGCACACTATTGCATACATTAAACTTCCAACTGCGTTTGTATAAGGAACATGAGCCATATGCACACGCTCTTCATCTGTGCGTGGAGATAATGAAGCACTAATCTTGAAATAAGGGGCCAAAGAGGTACTTACAGGTTTAGTATTTGAGTCCATACCAAACCGATGTAGCACCTTCTTCAAATATTGCTTCTGAGACAAATAAACAATGCCCTTCATTTTATCTCTACTAATCTCCATTCCAAGTATCTTCTTAGCTTCACCAAGATCTTTCATTTTGAACTCAGTACTCAACTGAATCTTCAACTTATCAATGTCAACTTTACTCTTAGATGCAATCAACATATCATCAACATATAAGAGCAAATATACAAATGATCCATCACGAAGCTTACGAAAATACACACAATGATCAAAATGGCTTTTTATGTACTATTGCCCTTTCAAAAACTGAACAAATCGCTTATACCACTGCCTTGGACTCTATTTCAACCCATACAGCGACTTCCTCAGTTTGCAAACCCAATTTTTCTTACCAGCAACCTTAAATCCATCTGGCTGAGATATATAGATCTCTTCCTCCAAATCTCCGTGTAAGAAGGTAGTTTTAACGTCGAGTTGAGCTAACTTGACGTCAAACTGTGCAACCAAAGCTAGCAAAACACGAATGGAAGAGTATTTCACAACAGGTGAAAATACCTCATTATAGTCAATCCCTTCCCTTTGCACGTAGCCTTTTGCCACTAATCTAGCCTTGAATCTTACACTGTCTTGCCCTGAAGAGCCTTCCTTCTTGGTGTATACTCACTTGCACCCAATCGCCTTCTTCTCCTTTAGAAGCTGGACTAACTCCCAAGTTTGATTCGTATGAAGAGACTACATTTCCTCGTCCATGCTTTATTCCAATCTATATTTTCTGAACTTTTAACAGCTTCTTTATAGGTAGATGGAATGTCATCATCAACTATGGGTAATACATATGCCACCATATCAATAAACTGTGCAGGTTTCTTTATTTCTCTTTTTGATCTACCAACAGTAATAGAATATGGTTGCTGTAGAGACTCTTGGGTAGGAGTCTCCTCCTCATCTGTACCTATTTCCTCATCATTTGAGTTACTGACAGGTCTAGCTGGAACAATTGGAGCCTCAGGCTCTACCTGCTGCTAAATTTCATTGGTCTTATTCTCTGTAAGAGAAATTTTCAACATCGAAGACTCATCGAATGTAACAACCTTGCTATTAAAGATTTTCTTTAACTTGGGGCACCAAAGTCTATACCCCTTTACACCTTCACTATAGCCCAAGAATATAGCTTTCTTGGCTCTATGATCCAAGTTGCTCTCTTTAACTTGAAAGTAGGCAGTACAACCAAATATTGGCAGAAAATCATAATATGTAACAGATTTCCCAGGCCATACCTCCATGGGCGTTTTGCCCTCATTCGCAGCTGCAGGCAACCTATTGATGAGATGGCATGCGTATGTCACAGCCTCAGCCCAAAGCGCTCTGCCCAATCCAGCATTAGACAACATACGTCTAACCTTTTCTAACAAGGTTCTATTCATGCATTCTGCCACCCCATTCTGTTGCAGCGTGTTTCTGATTGTAAAGTGTTGAACAATACCCTCGTCTTGGCATATTTGCAAGAATGGGTCCAATGTGTATTCACTGCCATTATTGGATCTGAGTCTTTTGATTTTTCTGCCAGTCTGGGTCTTCATTATCTTCTTCCACTTCAAGAACACTTTTAAGACTTCATATTTAGGTTTCATGGTGTACACCCATACTCGCCTAGAAAAGTCATCAACAAATAAGAAACCAATGCTTACCTCCCAAAGATGCAACTCTGGTAGGTCCCCAAACATCTATGTGAACATAGTCAAGTATTCCCTTCGTTCGGTGTACTGCTATGCCAAACTTGACTCTTGTCTACTTGCCTAAAACACAATGTTCACAAAATCCAAGCTTGCAAGTCTTGGCACCTTTTAATAGACCCTGCTTCACTAGTCCCTACAAAGCCTTCTCTCTTGCATGTCCCAAGCGTACGTGCCACAATCTGGTAGCATCTAATGCATCTACGTCTAAACTGTCTACAACTGCTGATGTGGCTGTAACTGTATTTCTAAGGAGAAAATACAAGTTACTCTTCCTCGTACCCTTCATCACAACTAGAGCTCCATAGGTCACCTTTAGACCATCGCCTTTTAACGTGATCTCATAACCTTTTGCTGCCAATGATCCAAGTGAGATGAGATTTTTCTTCAAATTCGGTATATACCGGACATCTTCGAGAACTTTGATTGTTCCAATGTGCAACTTCAAATGGATCTTTCCTATCCCCCTTGTTTGACAGGCATGATCATTGCCCATAAAAACAACTCAACCGTCCAGCTCCTGAAACTAGAGAACCACTCCCAGTTGGGACACATGTGACAGGAACAACCCAAATCCAAGATCCATTCATGAGAACTGGATCCAACTGATACAGTTAAAACAAACTTTACAGCCTCATCATCACTGCTAACAATGTTGGCGGTAATCTTCTTGTCATCCCTATTTTTTAACTTAAGACAATCCTTCTTCCAATGCCCTTTATTGTGACAAAAGGCACATTCATCTTTGGCAAGATTTTTCATGCCCGAAGTTGATGCTCCTCTTGATCTGGATTGAGATCTTCCACGGCTACCAGAATTTTTCTGATCTGTTCAATTATGTACTGTTAGAGCTTTAACTGTCGAGTCTTTATTAACCTCCTTATCTTTTTTGCGAAGCTCATTATTCATGAAGGTATTAGAGATATCAACATATTTAATTTCTTCTTTTCCATACAGTAGTATGGTAATCAAATGTTCATATGAATCAGGCAGAAAGTTTAACAATAACAATGTTTTATCTTTAGCATCAATTTTAACATCCAAATTGTGATGTTTCTAAATTTTTTTACCATTTTTCATTTTTTGGAATTTTTGATTTTACGAGGGCATTTTAGTCTTTTCTTGTTTTACGTATCGGACACCGTAGGGTCACTCCATTGAGTTCAAAACTCTTGGAAATGCACCGGTTGCCATTTTGGCATTTTTCTATTTTTCGGGCAGGATGGTCCCGGGTGGGCCCCGATACCGGGATTGTTATGCATGGGGGTTGTGTTATGGGTCCATTACATTTCATGCATGTTTATTTTGGTGCATAGTTGTATTATTGTGGGATAAAATGTGGTGAAAATTAATTTCATATATATATGTATATAAAGGAAAAGGTGGATATTTTGGTATAGTGGTGGGGCCCACTCCCCACTCACTTTCATTAGTGGCCATTAGGCGATCAATTGGTCTCACTTTCTTCCTCTCCCTCCGGCTGATCCCTCTCTCTCTCTTTACTTTTTTTTTTTTTTTTTTTTTTTCTTTTACTTCAAATTTTAAGTTTCAATTTCTCTCTAACCATTAGGAGATTTTTGGTGCCGTTTGCGGCAAAGAGCTCAGCGAGATCTTCACACTGATATAAACAATTTTCACTTCGGCCAATCCTTGGAATTTTGAATTAGGGCTTGGAGAATTGGGGGTTTTTTCCTTCATTGATGTAGGGATTTCTAATTCACATTTTCTTGGATTTTAGTGAATTGCCTTTCATTAATTGTTGTAAAGCATGCCTAAATTTTGTGGATTCTTGTAAATATGACTTAATTGTCATGTATGTAATATGTGGTTATGTGCTAACTGTTATTTAAGGAGAATGCATGCTTAAATGATGTATATGAGAAATGTGATTATGTGTTAGTTGATGTTTTATATATAAGCATGTCTATATGGAATATAATTTGTGTCTTGTATGTTTACTATGTTAAATCAATGTTGAATGAAAGCATGAATTACGTACTTTGAAATCTATTATGGAGAGCATATGTGAAATTTAGTAGTTGAATTGTGTTTAGAAGCATGAAGCATTGATGCATCCATTGGGAAGGAAAGAGAAAAGGAAAGGTGTTTTTGAAGCAAATGAAATCGTTTTTGAGAAAATCATTTTTTAAAAGTGTTTGTGAAAACCGGACGCCTAGGAGGCGCCTAATGGTCTGCGATGTTAGTGTAGTCTAGAGGGAAGTATGGTTAAGCAAACTAGGCTGGATGCGACGTCTTGGAGGTGTCTTGTGGTTGTGGATAGTTAGCCAATACTTCCTTCGTGACTCCTTAGAGGTGCCTTGGGTCGGATTACACTAACGGTTTGGAAGTTGAAACGGTAATGTTTCGAAAATGGGGAGCGACATGGGCATGACATTGCACTTCATTGGCATACATGGTATATTTGTGACTTGGATGACATTGTGGTTATATTTGATGTTGTGATTATAGATTATATCCCCGGTATAGTATGATCCCCTTCTCTTAATTTCTATTCTATATATGGATTTACGGGATCATAAGAGGTGTGTCTTAGGCACTTTCTACTGAGCTTAGGCTTACCCCATAGTTATTTAATATTTTCAGGGTTTGGGAAAAAAGTGGCGGAAGGCGGTCCACCACAAGTCTAGTTCAAGGACTTGAAGTTTATTTTGTTACCTTTTGTGCACTTGTGCCTATTCTTTGTAAAGCTGTAACTCGTGGATGTATTCATTATAGTGTAACTAGAATCTCAAAGTAACACTAGTTGTATATTTGGAACTATGTATACATGTTATAACGAATGGGACATGGGGTTATATTTTGACCTTTTATGGATGTCTAAATTTCATGTTTATTGCCGTAAATTTAGGTTTGGTTGCACATCAAGTTGTTTATAAGTTTTGGCTCACTAAGAGCCCAGGTCTCTGGACTATCAGGCTACATATAGCAGCTATCCAGGGCCTGTCGGCTGGCTGATAAGGAGAATTAACCAACCGACAGAGCTATCCGAGGTTAGAATGACCGACCATCTAAGGTCAGAATGACCGACCATGCAGGTCAGAACGACAGAGCCATCCGAGGTCAGAACAACCGACCATGCATGTCAGAATAACAGAACCATAAGAGGTCAGAACGATTGACCATGCAGGTCAAAACGACCGATCATGCCTAGGTCAGACCGACCGGCCGGGTAGATCAGTAGAACGATCATGCCCAGGTCAGACCGACCGACCGGGTAGATTAGCCGAACGATCATACCCAGGTCAGACTGTGATGACCTTGTGGGCGGGTGTGCCGCAGGCAGGTGCAAGGCACTGACAGGCTACCATACTAGTGAGCTACTGGTGTACAATCCCACATCGCTTAGGAAAGAGAAATGTGAAGTGCTTATAAGTAGGTGTGTCACTTCAATTGGTATGAGGCCTTTTAGGGTAAAGCCCAAGAACAAAACGGTGCAGGCTCAGGCCCAAAGCGGACAATATCATACCATGCGGTGGAGTGGGTCGTTACAAATGGTATCAGAGCCTGACCTAGCCGGAAGTATGCCGATGGGGACGTCGGACCCCCAAGGGAGGTGGATTGTGATGACCTTATGGGTGGGTGCGAGACACTTACAGGCTACCACACCAGCGAGCTACAGGTGTACAATCCCACATCTCTTAGGAAAGGGAAAGGCGAAGTGCTGTTAAGTAGGTGTGTCACTCCAATTGGTATGAGGCCTTTTGGGGTAAAGCCCAAGAGCAAAACCGTGTGGGCTCAGGCCCAAAGCGGACAATATTGTACCATGTGGTGGAGTAGGTCATTACACAGACCGACTGACCGGGTAAACTAGCCGAACAATCATAACCTGTCAGATCGACTGACCGGGTAGATCAGCCGAACGATCATACCTAAGTCAGACAGACCGACCGGGTAGACTAGCTAAACGATCATAACCTATCAGACTAACCAACCAGGGAGATCAACAAAACGATCACGCCCTGTCAGCCGACCGACAAAGGGCTATTAGTTGGCCGACCCCTTCCTCACTGACTTGCACTTTTGACCCTTTTTGTAAGGTTGTGTCTTAGAGCATTTTGGATAATGGATTGACTCGTTTTATAGTTCTGGACATAGGAAATGGATGGTATGACTTAGTTGACCTCGGGTTCGGGTAAGGACCCGGTTAATGGTTCGGACCTACGTGTTTGGGTCATTACAAAGATGGTATCAGAGCGTTAGGTTCGAATACCTAAGGACGACGGGTAGGGTTGACCTAAGCGGGACTTAGATTGATTTAGAAGTATTGCATGTTAAAAGTGTTATTGTTTTGAGAAGCATGTTTACTTGTTACTTGTTTATATGTTTACAGTTTTGAAGGCATGCCTACTTGCTAAATGTTTACATGTTTAAATTGCCAGTAAATGTAAATAAAGTGTACATGTTATATAAAAACATGTTAATTGTGATAAAATGATAAGTATAAGGAATGTGGTGACGACAAGTGGTAGGTACGGTGTGTGCAGTTTCGTTTTAATGATAATATGGCAAACAGTGAGCACGGTAGGTGCAAACATGTTTCGTATGGTATTGCAGGTTTCATTCATTTTGTATAAGTATATATATATCTATATTCTTATGTGTTTATGCGGTTAAGCATTGGGATAGTTGCTAGTACGGTGGGTACTTGTCACGATATTGAGGGTTGTGTAAGTTTTGACTTGAGTAGGCGAGGAGCTCGATTGCTTCAGAGTTGTTTGGGTGCCAATTTTAGCTCGTAGATTGAGCTATTTGGTTTTTATCAGACGAATGGCTTGGTCTTTTAACTTGTGGATTGAGCTATTTGGTGTGTGATCATTTTGATCTTCTTAGTTGCATTTTGTGTGGTGCTTAGAGCACGACTTTAGAGCGGGTTCTTACTTCATGGCATGGTGCCCTTGTAGTGTGTGAGTTTTATGCATTGGTGTATGGGTTCTGGTGACCGTGCAGGTCAGGTGTGCAAGTGAGGGCTCCGGTATGACTTTAGGAGGTTGGTGTTAGTGACTTGGGTCACGGTTTGGTACGGGGGTTTTTATTGAACTAGGTCATGGTAGGTGTGACAGAGGTTGTTTAAGTCACGACTGTAGTCTATGGGTGGTAGAGGTGTATCTTCTGGTACGGTCTGAGGAGGCGTGTTGGTTCTGACTAGCATGGGGACTCGTTGGATTCTGTAGGTTTGGGGTGATAGAGGATCGGTTGTAGGATATGGATTATTTTGTGGTCTTGTAAGAGTCTGTTTTAGAGACTATTTTGCCAAAGAATGATTCTGATTTTGGATAGTTATAGGAGTGTGATATGGGTAATTAACTCTCGGTGAGTCGGTTGTATGGTTCGGTGGATAAGCAAAGTTCTGGGTTGGCACGTGTGATACCCCTCGATTCTAGTGCCACGGGTGATCAAGTCCGAGCACAGATCCAAGGGATACCAAATAATTAAGTATGTAAATGAACACAGAATACAAAAGAAATAACTAAGAATAAATAAAATAGCAGAAAAGAAAACTAAATAATAAAATCTCCAAATAAATTATCTAAAACCTTAATTCATCATTACAACTCAAGAATCCATCTAGTGGACCCCTAATAACAATCCAATTGAATCAACTGAAAATAACCATAATCAGAAACTAAAACATTAAAAGAGTTTTATGTAGAACCGGAAGAATGATTTGGATTGTCTCTACTCAGCACGAACACACTCTATGTCTGGAAATGACGAGCACTTGAAAAAAATAATAATAGTGGGTCAGGCCCACGAACAAGTTATTTCTATGACAACCCAAACAGAGACCGAAGAAACTATATATCTATAGTTAACTCATGCAATAGCTAAGTAATCCGTATATATATATATACACACTAAAAGAATCTCACTAGACTATAAGGTTGTCTCAACCTGACATGCAAATGCACATATAGTGGGCACGAATACCTAGACCTACCAGGGAAACAACTACACTATATCTAGCTACACATCCCTGGCAATATACGCCCCCTAACCATGATCCTAAGACTCAAGCTCATATCATGACATATGCCTATATATATATATATATATCCAAAGTAAATTAATCCACTATGTATCATCCAACTTGTTCAGTTAACCTGACACAAATATAAGTAGGACTTATCATTTTAGTTAATTTATTCCCTGATAGAATAGGTAGGACTTAACTGATAAGTTAATCCATCCCTAGAGTGCCACCATCCTATACTGGTGCACTAAATCCACACAATCCAATAATTGATGTAACAATTTCAGAAGTACATCAACTAATCCACAGTTAAACATAATATTATAGCATACTAACACAAAATAGGAACAATTTATAATTTATCTAAGTATCTTATATCAAATATCTTACACATACTGAATCTTAAACAGATTGATATATTGCTATACAATCACTTAAGCACTCTCCATACCATTCATGCCATAAATTTAATCTTAATTGTTAAAACAACTTAAAGACTAATTTTATTCATTCCACAAAGAAATTTGAATAGCATGCGCTAATATATTTGTTTAAAATTTATTTAAATCATCCCTAGTCCTTATTTAATGTTTAGGACTTTTCAAATCCAATATAAAAATAATACAACGCTGTTTTCGAGACTTCACCAGGTAAGGCTGGAGCTTTTGTTCCAATTGGTCGAGCACCCTATCTAAGGCTCTAGCATCCTACTTTAGGCTCGACCTTTTTATCCCCGTTGCTCGAGCTTTCCTTCTCAGACTCAGGCTCGAGCTTTACAACCAATTGCTCGAACTTTACAGCCAATTGCTCAAACTTTTCCTTACAAGCTCGAGCTTTTTATCCCAAGGCTCGAGCTTTGCCCCTCAAGCACTGTTACACGAATCAACCCAGAATTTCACTGTGCATTCATTCTTTATTTGTTTCAGGAATCCTAGGCATGTTTCTACGTTCCATCAATATATAGATATGAAAAACATTATATACAACATGTAACAAAACATAATGTAATTCAATCAAGTCATAAATTTATCAATTTATACACAAGAACAACATGAACAAACTAATTTATAAAACCTAGTTCTCGATTTAATTAAAACATGGATTCCAATTTTAATTATACTTTAAACATCCTTAAAGCTATACCAGAGATATATAGATTACAGATCTAAGAGAGAAGTATAGAACAAAGAACTTGCCCTTAGGATTTGCTAAAACCCTAGCCTCCTCCTCCTTCTTCTTCTTCTTCTTCTTCCTCTTCCTCCTCCTCCTCCTCCTCCTCCTCCCTCCTCCTTCTCATTCTTTCTCTTTTTCTCTCTAAAATATACATGATATAATTCTAACCCCTTTTTCCAACCCTATAGAGACATATTTATAGGTTACATATGAATCCTATTCTTTTTCCCTCTCCATATCCAATAAATAAAGAAAAATAAAATTAAAAAACTAAAAAGGTAACTAAACATATAGGTTACGTATAATCTATGTATTTTATTTTTATCTAAAGAAAATAAATACACTAAATTATCTTCAAATGTCTTTCCTTAAATATATATATATATATATTATTTAATTATGTATATATATACATATACACTATCCATTAATAATTATCTGTACCCATTAAATCCCTTATCCAAGTAGTCCATAAAACCCAATTGGTTGGCCCATGACTACTATCCATAACCATTAAAAGAAAATGAAATAAAATAAAATAAAATAAAATAAAACAACCATTTAAAATTTTTAATTCCTAACATTATTTTTAAAGAAAATACCTAACATTTAAATAAACAATTACACATCAAAACACCTAACATTTAAGTAAATAAATACACATCATTAAATAGGTATTTCAAATAAACACATAATCAATTAATTCATATAAACAATTAACAAATAGCCAAGAAAACCAATTAAAGAATAAAAAACACAATTAAAACAATTAATAAACACATAACCAATTAATTAATATAAAAAATTAACAAATAGCCAAGAAAACCAATTAAAGAATCAAAAACATAATTAAAACAATTAATAAAATACCTAGACTATCTTTTAAAATTAGGGGTATTACATTCTTCCCCCCTAACAAAAGGAATTTCGTCCTCGGAATTCACCCTTACTTTCATCCATTATGTCTGGAAAGGTTGAGCGAATAACGTCCTCCCGTTCCCAAGTAGATTCAGCCTCTTTGTGATGACTCCGCTAGACACGTACCAAAGAAATGACCTTATTACGAAGAATCTGAACCCTACGGTCGACAATACGACAGGGGTGGTTCCACATATGTTGCATCCAGTTGTAACTCAATCCCACCAACATCAATATGCTGATAATGATCTTTATTGCAAAGAAATTTCCTCAACATGGAAACATAGAACACATTGTGAACACAATCTAAATGGTTCGGAAATGCTAAGCGATAAGCCACCAGTCCAATTCGATCCGTAATCATAAAAGAACCGACAAAACGTGGTGACAACTTCTCTTTCCTCCCAAAACGCACTACTCCTTTCATGGGAGACACTTTGAGTAAAACCTGATCTCCCACCTGAAACTCCAATGCACGAGTATGACGATCCACATAACTCTTCTGCTTACTCTGGGCAGTGCGCATACGATCCTTAATAAGCTGCTCATACTCTGCCACTGTCATGTTCCCCTATTATAGATTAAGGAACTCTGTCTTCATAGTTGTCCTGACTACATATGAAAAGTACTTCTCATTGAAGCAAGTACTGAACTGCTCATAAGTCAATGAAGTCCTCTCCTCCGTGGTGGTCACTGACTCCTACCACTGTAGTGCATCTCTAACCAGCTTGAAGGTAGCAAGCATCTGCTTTTGAACCTTTGTGCACTAAACCATGCGAAGATGTCGCTCAATGTCCTTCTTCCACTAGTGAACTGCTTTCGCATCGGTGGAGCCTGTAAACTCAGGTAGGCTCCCCTTTGTAAAAGAACTACTAGCCTTTTCCCAAGGATCAGTCTAAACCACTGGTGCTGGTATAGGTGTCTGCTGAACCTGTGGTTGATTTCAAAGTGCCGTTGCTATACCTGCTTCGATAGCCCCAGCAATGAGGTCATTTATAGAGGGAGGAAACTCTAGATCCCTGCCCTGACTGTAGCCCCGATCCTAAAACTCTTGAGTAGTTTGCTGTATTTCCTCCTGCTCATTGTGCATCTGACCATCTTCCTCCTGAGGCAGTTGTTGTTCTTCCTCCATTTGCTGACGTCGTAGGAAATCCTGCTTCCTACGTGTCGCTCATCTTCGCTACATGTTTCTCTGATTGTCCCGTCTTCTTTTAGCGTTAACCATGCTGTTCACATAAAAAGACAGACATCAGCATGATTTTTAAACAAACCATAAAGGAATACAATTAATCCTAAACTTAGGCTCTAAATAAAAGAATACGCTACGCAGAAGTCTTAAAACGTTAAAATCCCTTGAGACACTTGAACCCAGATTGCTTTAATACCAACTGTGATACCCCTCGATTCTAGAGCCATAGGTGATCAAGTCCGAGCACAGATAAGAATAAATAAAATAGCAGAAAAGAAAACTAAATAATAAAATCTCTAAATGAATTATCCAAAACCTTAAATCATTATAATAACTCGGGAATCTATCTAGTGGACCCCTAATGACAATCCAACTGAATTAACTGAAAATAACCATAATTAGAAACTAAAACATAAAGAGAGTCCTACGTAGAATCGGAAGAATGATGTGGACTGTCTCTGCTCAGCATGAACACACTTTATGTCTGGAACTGACGAGCACCTGAAAATAATAATAATAGTGGGTTAGACCACGAATAAGTTCTTTCTACGGCAACCCAAATAGAGACCGGAGAAACTATATATCTATAGCTAACTCATGCAATAGCTAAGTAATCCGTATATAGATACAAACTAAAATAACCTCACTAGACTATAAGGTTGTCTCAACCTGAATAGTAGGCAACATGCAAACACACATATAGTAGGCATAAATACCTAAACCTACCAGGGAAACAACTACACTATATCTGGCTACACATCCCTGATAATATACGCCCCCTAGCCATGATCCTGAGACTCAAGCTCATATCATGGCATATGCCTATATATATATATATCCAAACTAAATGAATCCACTATATATCATCCAACTTGTTCAGTTGACCTGACACAAATATAAGTAGGACTTAACATTTTAGTTAATCCGTTCTCTTATAGAATAGGTAGGACTTAACTGATAAGTTAATCTATCCCTAGAGTGCCACCATCCCATACTGGTGCACTAAATCCATACAATCCAACAATTGATGTAACAATTTAGAAGTACATCAACTAATCCACAGTTAAACATAATAATATTATAGCATGCTAACACAAAATAGGAACAACTTATAATTTATCTAAGTATCCTATATCATATATCTTACACATACTGAATCTTAAACAGATTGATATATTGCTATATAATCACTTAAGCACTCTCCATACAATTCATGCCATACATTTAATCTTAATTGTTAAAACAACTTAAAGACTAAGTTTATTCATTCCATAAAGAAATCTAAATAGCATGCACTGATATATTTATTTAAATCATCCCTAGTCCTTATTTAATGTTTAGGACTCCTTAAATCCAATATAAAAATAATATAACACTGTTTACGGGACTTCACCAGGTAAGGCTCGAGCTTTTGTTCCAATTGCTCGAGCATCCTATCCAAGGCTCTATCATCCTACTTTAGGCTCGAGCTTTTTATCCCTGTTGCTCGAGCTTTCCTTCTCAGGCTCGAGCTTTACATCCAATTGCTTGAGCTTTTCAGCCAATTGCTCGAGCTTTTCCTTACTAGCTCGAGCTTTTCATCCCAAGACTCGAGCTTTGCCCCGAAGGCTCGAGCACTGTAACAGTGGTCCGAGCACTATTACACGAATCAACCCAGAATTTCACTATGCATTCATTCTTTATTTGTTTCAGGAATCCTAGGCATGTTTCTACGTTTCATCAATATACAGATATGAAAAACATTATAGACAACATGTAACAAAACATAATGTAATTCAATCATGTCATAAATTTATCAATTTATACACAAGAACAACATGAACAAACTAATTTATAAAACCTAGTTCTGGATTTAATTAAAACATGAATTCCAATTTTAATTATCCTTTAAACATCCCTAAAGCTATACCAGAAGATTACAGATTTAAGAGAGAAGTGTAGAACAAAGAACTTGCCTTTAGGATTTGCTAAAACCCTAGCCTCTTCTTCTTTTTCCTCTTCCTCCTTCCTCCTTCTCCTTCTTTCTCTCTCTCTCTAAAATATACGTGATATAATTCTAGCCCCTTTTTCCAACCCTATAAAGACATACTTATAGGCTACATATGAACCCTA
Organism: Cornus florida; assembly: GCF_030987335.1. Taxonomy (NCBI): domain Eukaryota; kingdom Viridiplantae; phylum Streptophyta; class Magnoliopsida; order Cornales; family Cornaceae; genus Cornus; species Cornus florida. The sequence continues at coordinate 32,560,181 of NW_026775572.1, forward strand.
TTCCTTTTCCCTCTCCACATCCAATAAATAAAGAAAAATAAAATTTAAAAACTAAAAAAGTAACTAAACATATAAGTTACGTATAATTTATGTATTTTATTTTTATCTAAAGAAAATAAATACACTAAATTATCTCCAAAGGACTTTCCTTATATATATATATATATATATATATATATATAATTTAATTATGTATATATATACATATACACTATCAATGAGTAATTATCCGTACCCATTAAACCCCTTATCCAAGTAGTCCATGGAACCCAATTGATTGACCCATGTCTACTATCCATAACCATTTAAAGAAAATGAAATGAAATAAAATAAAATAAAACAACCATTTAAAACATTTAATTCCTAACATTATTTTTAAAGAAAATACTCAACATTTAAATAAACAATTACACATGAAAACACTTAACATTTAAGTAAACTAATACACATCATTAAACAAGTATTTCAAATAAACACATAATCAATTAATTCATATAAACAATTAACAAATAGCCAAGAAAACCAATGAAAGAATCAAAAACACAATTAAAACAATTAATAAATACATAATCAATTAATTAATATAAACAATTAACAAATAGCCAAGAAAACCAATTAAAGAATTAAAAACACAATTAAAACAATTAATAAAATACCGAGACTATCCTTTTAAAATTAGAGGTATTATAGCACGGCTGTCTAGAGAGTCTTGAGAATGTATATAGTGGTTGATTTTAGCTGTGTAGTGAAGGATTGAAGTATAAGGTGGGTTATATTAGGTCATTAGAGTGCTCGGTTGTTGTGGATGAAGTGACTGGCGGTAAGTATTGTGTTACCAAATGGACTATATTTTGGGAGTTGAAAGTTGTGGACTGGAGTTAAACTTTATGTTACGTCTGGGGTATGAGGGGGTAGTGCTTGTTGTTTAAGGATTCAAATGGATGGATTGATGATTAGAATGATTGGGATGAGGGTGATTTCGTAGGTCTAGTAGGTAGCCCTATTTAATTGTTTTATCAGGGCCAAATGTGTTCTGAGGAACGGTGAAGGGGAGGGGTAATGATGCTGACGCTTAGACGTAAGGTTTCTTTGGCTGAGTATGTAGGTTGTTTTGGGGAGAATGATCGAAGTGACTGATTAAGTGTTGGTGATTGATTGCATCGTTGATGGTATCGAGGTGAGAGTTGGGTACTGAGCATTCTGGGTTTTATGCCCATTTTTGTTTTGAGGATTTGATGGCATGGCACTACGGTATAGAGACCCTTTTAGTAGTGAATATTGGTCATTGTGGGAGAGTATCAAGAGTAATGTTTATTCTCTTGTTATGATGGCATTATCTTAAGGATGTTTGAGGAAGAATCTCTTAGTAGTGACTTAATGATCTGGTGGGATGAGAGGTTTGGGTTGTCGTTTGAGGATGATGGTAGCAGAGGTTATCTGGCGTGATGTTTGGATTAGAGATTGTGAGTTGCCTGTTGTGTGTCGTCAGGTAGGTAATGTGGTTGTGTATCAGCCAAGGTAATGGTGGGCAGCTTAGTCTTTAGGGCCAGTGAGGGTGGTACTGCCATATAAGCATCTACTCCTTTTGATGAGTCAGTGGGTCATTGTGATTGAGGTCACGGGTCTTGTATGCAAGGTGATTGAGGCAGTGTTTCTTGAGGATGGTTAGGTGATGTGTTGTGAGCCGTGTACTTAGGTATTTTTATCGATGTCTGATTCGAGCAGTGTTTTAAGGATAGGTGTTGGTATTGTTTAAATATCATACAGCTAGAGAATGAATGTGGAACTCCATTGAGGAATAATGGGGATGATTAACTTTGGCTTTGAGACTTCAAGCATGAGATGGTCGTATTGTGTGTTTTGACGAGGTCGAAATTGAATCAAATGATGTTATGGAGTTATTTACCTGGTATGGGCATTATGAGAAGATTTGAAAGCTTTGGTGCTGGTCGATAATTGTGACATTTGGTGTTATATTGTTTTTAGCTTGTTATGATTATGTGATTAAGGCATAATTGCGCTTCATAGAGTTGGTATGTGATTGCATAGTGGTTGAGGTTACGTATAGCGATGGATGGATAGTGAATAGATCTCATTGTTGTTTTGTTGACTGTGTTTGAGGTTTGGACCTAAAGACATGAACGACATCTGTGCGGAGACCAGATCAAGGATAAGAATAGCCTGGCTAACAATTTCTCTTTAATCAATCCTTTTTTAGCACGATGTCGGGTCAAAGGTTAATGATTGTTTTGAGTTGTCACGAGTAGTAAGAGTATGGTATTGGGTGTTATGTCAATGTGGTGGTGTGGATTCAGGGAGTTATCTCGAGTGACGAGGTATGTTAGGTAAGACCAAGTGTCCAATGTATTTAGTTATTAAAGATCTTATTTTGAGGATTTTTGTTCTAGGTACAGTATAGTGCGTCTTACTGATTTGGTGACTAATGTTTATGCTGGCATTGGGAGATTCATCATCTAGTCACTTTGAGGTTGTTAAGTGTAATGATTATCGTATAGTGTGATTAGTAGTCGTTGGTACGATTATGTGATGGCATAACTTTGTGTTATATAGCGAGTGCTTATACTGGCGGTGATGTATAGGATTAGGATATTTGTGTGTCCTTTGAAGGATGAGTTGAGGTTGGATGTCATTATGTTCGGTAATCTCGTGACCGCTTTCTTGGGAGCTTCATAGTCATGTGTGGATGCGTATAGAATGTATTAGTGTTGAGTTTAAGCCAGGTGTAGTATTCAGTGGTATACATGGTGTGATGACATGAGAAATGAGTGCCCTTATAGGGTGGGGAACATTAGGTTTTGTAACAGTGGTGTGTGATTGCCTGGTGACGTTCTGTGTTAAAGGCAATAACGTTGGAGAGTGCATTGTCTTCTGGTTTTGTGAAGAACTCTTGGGGAGTCAGTGGCTGTGGGTCTTTTTTTTTAAGGAGGGTAGATTTCGAGGACGAAATCTTTTAAGGAGGGTAGATTGTGATGTTTCTAATTTTTTTTTCACCATTTTTCATTTCTTGGAATTTTCTAATTTATGAAGGCATTTTAATCTTTTCTTATTTTACGTGTCGGACAACGTGGGGTGTGCCGGGTGTGTCCGAGAGTTGGTTGGGGCACTCCATTGAGTTCAGAACTCTTAGAAGTGCACAGGTTGCTATGTTGGCATTTTTTTATTTTTCAGGCAGGATGGTCCCAGGTGGGATCCGATACCGGGATTGTTGTGCGTGGGGGTTGTGTTATGGGTCCATTACATTTCATGCATGTTTATTTTGGTGCATAGTTGTATTATTGTAGGATAAAATGTGTGGTGAAAATTAATTTCATATATATATGTATATAAAGGAAAAGGTGGATATTTTGGTATACTGGTGGGGCCCACTCCCCACTCACTTTCATTAGTGGCCATTAGGCCATCAATTGGCCTTACTTTCTTCCTCTCCCTTTGGCATATCCCTCTCTCTCTCTTTACTTTTCTTTTTCTTTTCTTTTACTTCAAATTTCAAGTTTCAATTTCCCTTTAACTATTAAGAGATTTTTGGTGCCGTTTACGGCAAAACGAAGAGCTCAGAGAGATCTTCACATTGATATAAGCAATTTCAGCTTTGGTCAATCCTTGGAATTTTGAATTAAGGCTTGGAGAATTGGGGGTTTTCTCCTTCTTTGAGGTAGGGGTTTCTAATTCACGTTTTCTTGGATTTTAGTGAATTACCTTTCATTAATTGTTGTAAAGCATGCCTAAATTTTTTGGATTCTTATAAAGATGACTTAATTGTCATGTATGTAATATGTGGTTGTGTGCTAACTGTTATTTGAGGAGAATGCATGCTTAAATGATGTATATGAGAAATGTGATTATGTGTTAGTTGATGTTTTGTGTATAAGTGTAATACGCCGATATTTTAAAGGATTTATTAATTGGAATTAATTACTTTATTTTATTTTTAAATAATTTATTTGATTTAATTTGAATAAATTGCGTTTATTTTAATCTTTAATTGATTTGTTTTATTGAGTGCTTAGGTTAATTATTTTATTTTATTTATATTTCGTGAATTATTGATATGATGATTGTTGTGTGTGTGCTTAATTATTAATTGAATTGTTGGCGTGTTGCTTTTATTGGTATGGTGTGACTTGGTTGTAATTTATTGTTTTGTTTATGTGCTTAGTGTGATTACTTTTTTTTTTTAATTTAAGTGTTTATTTAATTATGTGGTTTATTTAAATTAATTGGATTTGGGCTTAAGGGAAGTTGGACCAAAAGATATGGTCTTGGGCTTGTATGAAGCCTTATTAGGTTAATTAATAAAGGCCCGTGGTTTTTTTTGATTATTTAAATGATCATTTTTGTTTAATTATAAATATATATATATATATATATTTAATTATATATAAATATAATTAATTAATAAGTGTTATGGAATGATATATATATAGATATATATTTATGGTGATATATATATGTATATATGATTTAATTAACCAATAGTTAATTATGGAAGGTATATATATAATATGTTTATAGATGTATATTATTTTAAAGATTATTATTTTAATTCATAGTCTTAGTTAGAATAGGATTTGGATTTTAATGTGTATAAATATACACATAAGGCTTTAGGATTAAAAATTTATACGTTAGAAAAATAAGAAAAGTAGAAAGAGAAGAGGAGAAAGTTGACAAGGAGGATGCCGGATCTGAGAAAGAAGACGCTAGAATTAGAAGAGACAATTAAAGCTTGAAGCGTCGATTTCGTTTCGAAAGTTTTAGGCGAGTTCTTCTCTATCTTTCCTCTTAGAACTCATAAATATTTCACCTTGAGTATCAAGGCTTTAAATTAAATTTATTAATTTAAATCATGGATAGAACGAATTAATCAAAGCATTAAATTAAATTTATTTGATTAAATCATGTGTAGATCGGATTATTTAAAAGTATAAATTATTATATTTTATTCTTTTGAAATTTTGGAATTTAATTGGTATATATGTGTGTTGCATATATTTTTAAAAATTAATTTATAGGCTTGATCTGGACTCAAGAGGGTTAAATACGGCTTCTGAGATTTTACAGGTTTTTTTTTTTTTTTTTTTTTTTTTTTTTTTTTTATAATAATTTTATGGGGTTTTTTTAATGAAATTATTGTATTTTTTTTTTTTAAGTTGTTTTATTAAATTTCTGGGTAAAAATACTAAACTGTTAGTGGCCACTGTTGATTGGCGCATCCCAAGGGATTTGGATTCGGTGTGGGCGTGTACATAAAAAGTGGGTGCACACACTAATCTTGACCATTAAATTATTTAAAGGTAAGTGGATTGATCTGGTGCATCGCGGCGCATGGAGGGTTGGTGCGCATGTGCATCTAGGCCATACAAGTGGTTTGGTCAATTGTGGATTGATCTGGTGTAACGCAATCCATGGAGAGTGGTGCTCACTCAGATCCGAACCATTAATTGTGACTTGATGGAGGAAAATAATCCAGTGTGGTTGCATTTAGACAACAACCGAGAGTTCAGCCAGTCACAAGAAGACATATCAGCCAGTGGGGGTTATCAGGAGCGTGTGTAGCGCGTGAGAGCGCGTAGGAGCGCGTGAAGCCACGTGGCTGCTTGTGGTGGTGCGTGGAGGCACGTGAAGAGAGTGTGGGAGCATTTGGTGGCGCGTGGTGTAATACCCCTAATTTTAAAAGGATAGTCTCGGTATTTATTTATTTGTTTTAATTGTATTTTTAATTATTTAATTGATTATTTGACTAATTGCTTATGTGTTTAATTGAATTAGGTATTACTTGATTATACTGTAATACCCCCGGATTCCCGAATGCGGGTTGGCCAAGCCCACGCCCGAATACCCGAGGATATCAAAACAAATTGATAATAAACGAACACAGAGTACAAAAGAATAAAGAAGAATAAATAAAATGCTGACAAGAAACTAAAATGATAATCTAATAATAAACCTCAGAATATATTTTCATTAATTAATAAACTCTTCTGATACAACTGATCCTCTAAAATACAACTCGGGAATCCATACTGTGTGGACCCCTAGAAAATCCAAACTAAACAAATGACAGCAAAAACTGTCTAAATCGGGAAACTGAATCATAACTGAACTCCTATGTAGTATCGGAAGAATGAAGTAGACTGATCCCCGCTCAGCACGAACAACCTTTACTCCTGATGAACACCTGAAAAATAATGGTGGGTCAGGCCTGTAATACCCCCGGATTCCCGAATGCGGGTTGGCCAAGCCCACGCCCGAGTATATCAAAACAAATTGATAATAAACGAACACAGAGTACAAAAGAATAAAGAAGAATAAATAAAATGCTGACAAGAAACTAAAATGATAATCTAATAATAAACCTCAGAATATATTTTCATTAATTAATAAACTCTTCTGATACAACTGATCCTCTAAAATACAACTCGGGAATCCATACTGTGTGGACCCCTAGAAAATCCAAACTAAACAAATGACAGCAATAACTGTCTAAATTAGGAAACTGAATCATAACTGAACTCCTATGTAGCATCGGAAGAATGAAGTAGACTGATCCCCGCTCAGCACGAACAACATTTACTCCTGACGAACACCTGAAAAATAATGGTGGGTCAGGCCCACAAACAAGTTCTACTCTACTACAGTCCAAGCAGAGATCTGATACACGTATACATCCTAGTCAATCCAACAGTAACTAGTAGTCCGATATATATACACATACACTAAAGGAACCTCACTAGACTATAAGGTTATCTCAACCTGAATAGTAGGCAACATGCAAAACACACATATAGTGGGCATGAGTACCTAGACCTACCAGGCTACACAACTACACTATATCTAGCTATACATCCCTGGCGATATACGCACCCTAACCACTGATCCTGAGACTCAAGCTCATATCATGGCACCATACTTATATATATATAATCTAGTAACTATCCTATTCAGTATAAATTAATCCTCCATAAGTCATTCAACTTGTTCAGCTAACCTGACTTGAATATAAGTAGGACTTAATATTTTAGTTAATCCATTCCCTTATATAATAAATTAATCCTCCATAAGTCATTCAACTTGTTCAGCTGACCTGACTTGAATATAAGTAGGACTTAACATTTTAGTTAATCCATTCCCTTATATAAAATAGGTAGGACTTAACTGATAAGTTAATCCGTCCCTAGAATGCCACCGTCCCATACCGGTGCATTAAACCACACAATCCAACAATTGATGTAAAAATTAAGGAAATACATCAAACATTCCAGAAATAACTATGATGATATGATATCAAGTTATAATGACTTATTATTTATTTAAGCTTCCTATATCATATGTCCTACATAAACTGAATCTTATACATGATGATATTTTATTATACCATTAAATAAGCATTCTCCATATCCAATTCATCTTACACATTTAATCTCAATTGCTAAAACATTTTAAAAGATTAAATCTATTCGTTTGTTTAAAACATTCAAATAGCAAGCATCATTATGACTGAGTCTATTTAAATTTATTAAAACCCAAACCTAGTCCCTATTTAATGTTCAGGAATCTTAGGCATGTTTCTACGTTCCATCTTTCCACAGATATGAAAAATACATAATTTAAACATGTAAAAATTCACACAAGAAATCAAATCAAAATCATGCATTTTATCAATTCATACCACAAGAACAAATATGAGCTAATTTCATAAAACCTATATTCTAACTCAATTAAACATGCATAATTATTTAATTTTATGTGTTTAATAAATCCTGAAATTTCCTAGGCACGTACAGAAACACGAATCAAAGGGAAAGAGATAGAAGAAGAACTTATCTTAAAATTTCGGATCGAAAGTTAAACTTCTTCTTCCTTGATCTTCTCTCTACAGGGTTTTTCTCCTTCTTCCTTCCTTTTCCTCCTTCCTTCTCTAACTCTCTTTCTCTAGAATATATTACGTGAATATTTCTAACCCCCTTTTACAACCTATAGCTATATATTTATAGGCTAAATAAAATAACCGTAACCCTTTTCCCAATCCATGTCAACTTAAAAAAAAATTTATTAAAATATTAAAAAGGTAAGTAAAATATGTTACGTATATAATTTATGTATATCTTTATTAAATAAATAAATTATACACATTCCATTATTTATTAATGGATTATCCAATAATACTGAAGTTACCATAATATTATAAAGTAACTTAAAACATAATACATATCAAATCTATGTATATTTTTATTAGTTAAATATAAAACATATACATCAGATAAAATATTACTACCCAAGTTACCATAAAAGTAATTAACCAATTAATTTCCTTTTTATATATATTAAAAAGGTAAGTAAAATATGTTACGTATATAATTTATGTATATCTTTATTAAATAAATAAATTATACACATTCCATTATTTATTAATGGATTATCCAATAATACTTAAGTTACCATAATATTATAAAGTAACTTAAAACATAACACGTATCAAATCTATGTATATTTTATGGTAACTTAGGTAGTAATTTTTAATCTGATGTATATGTTTTATATTCCTTTTTATATATGTATATAATATATATCTATATATATACATACACAACTATTCATGGCTAATAATCCATACACATCCAACCTCCTATCCAAGTAGCCCATGGGACCCAATTGGTTGGTCCATTACTACTAACCATAACCATAAAAGAAAATAATAAAAAAAAGAAAATGTTTAATTTACAATTAATCAAAATACCATCTAAGCACATAATCTAATTAAACAATTAACGCATAGACAAATACAAATAATACATAGACACGTAATCAAATAATCAAGTAATACCTAATTCAATACACATAAGCAATTAGTCAAATAATCAATTAAATAATTAAAAATACAATTAAAACAAATAAATAAATACTGAGACTATCCTTTTAAAATTAGGGGTATTACACGTGGGGGCACGTGAGGAAGTGTTTGGGGTTCCGGTAAGGTTCTGGGGTGTCCGGTGATTTTTTTTCAAAATTTTTTTTAAGCTTGTTAGGGTTGAAATTAACCATTAAAGGGCGTGTTCTTGGTGTTCTGAGAACCTCAGAGTGTTGTTAAGATATTTAGTACCATTTAATTGGCCTAAATATAATTAATTAAATATTTTGCCATAGAAGGAGATGTGTGTGTGTGTATATATATATATATATATATATATAGAAAGAGAGAGTTATAGATGTGGATATATATGGTTGATTTAATTTATGATTCGTATAGAATTGAGGACGCAGTTCGATAGTCTCAAGCAAGGTGACATGTCAGTAACAGAGTATGAGAATAAGTTCACTTCTCTCTCACGTTTCGCTACGAATGTGTTAGGGAACGAGGAGGAGAAGACATGGCATTTTGTGTACGGCTTAAACTGTTCTATTAGGTCAGGGTTGACACTTTTGGGGTTAAAGAATTATTCTGAAACGGTTACGAAAGCATTAATGGTAGAAGCAGAAGCCAAGGATTGGCAAGAGAGGAGTGGTACCGTGGGTTCTCAGGAACGAGGTATGAGTATGGGTACTCCTTCCAGGAGTCGGGACAGGAAGAGGCACATGGATGTTTCCTTGTTTACTCAGGAGCAGCGAACGGCAAGTGCTACTCCTATTGTTGGTGTTTCTTCAGAGCCTTCTAGGACAAGCTTAGTATGTTATCATTGTAAGCAGCCAGGACACTGCAAGGCAGAGTGTCCTCTTGATAGACCTAGTTCCGGAGTTTGCTTTTGGTGTGGTCAGTCGGGCCACATAAAGAGGGATTGTCCACAGAGGAGATGGGATATTAATGTGATTAATTCTTGTGTAACGGGGGATACCTGTGAGATTAGGCAGTTGCCTATGCACAATTGTGCTAGATGTAACGGGGGTTACCTATGAGTTTTGTAACGGGGGTTACCTGTGACTGTTGTAACGGGGGATACCTGTGAGTCGTATCAGTTGTAACGGGGAACATCCGTGAGCCGGCATGTGTTGTAACGGGAGATACCTGTGAGTTGTGTCGTGTTGTAACGGGAGTTATCTGTGAGTCATGTTGTGTTGCATGGTTGTCTGTGAGTCATGTTGCATGGTTGTCTGTGAGTCATATTGCACAATAGTTTGTCAGTCGTGTTGCATAGTTATTGAGTAGTCATGTCACATTATTGTAATGACCCGGATTTTCACGGATATATATATATATATTTTTTTTCGTTGTCTTTCCTTTCTGAGTTCAGTTCCTCTTCGCTTAGTGTCATCTCGAGTGCTCTGGAGTGATTTTCGACACTCTTTTATGTGGATTGATAATTTCCTTTGAGGACCGAGTCGTTTCCACATTTTTTGTTTTTTTGACACTATTCACTTTTCGCCTTTTTCCTATTTTGTCTTTTCCCCGTTTGACACTTTGTTGGCATAACCACATTTCTTGTGTTTGAAGTTGGTTTTTGACTTCATGTATCTCTATCTTGAGTGGTTTCCACGAAATACGTATCTTTACTTTTGCAAGAAAGTAATCTGGTTGCTCCCGGTGTCCATAGGGGCATGGATGCAAAGTTCTTTGAAATTATTTTCTTTTCTTGGGGTATTTTAGTAAATATCTTTTAAAGATATTTTATTTCAGGAGTTTTTAAGAAAATATTTTTGGAAGATATTTTCATTCTGGGCCATTAGTGTAGTTTTCACTTTTTAGAGGGGCCATTGTGCAATTAATGAAAGTTATTGCTAAATGCCTTGTTTTGAGCCTGGATCCTCGTACGGGGTTCATTTTCACTTTTCGTTGAGTTGTGTACTCTTGGAATTTTCTCTTGGTCGATGTTTTCCAGTTTCAGGGTTTCTGGCCCCGGTTTGCGCTAAACTTGTTTTGGGCATAACATTCTGTTCGGGACTCTGATTTCGACGCATCTTATTCCGTTGTTCATATTTTCTCATTTTGAATATTTTTTTGTTCACAAAGTTTTTCCATTTGAGCGTGTCTGCTCAAATTTTACTTTTTCAGACCTGGCGGGACCCGTTCGGGGCACTTTTTGAGATTTCTATAAAAGGGTGGATGAGATATTTCATTTTTTTATCTTCTCCCCTCTTCAAGCATGACCTGGAGCTCCCATGGCAGCCCAAGGGGTACTACCATCTTCTCTCTCCTCTTTTGGTTCACTTTTCCTTGATGGAAAGTCTTCTGCCTTAACGTTTGTTGTTCCCCTCGCCGTGCTCTATCTTTCACCCTTATTGGAACCCATTTCTAGCCAAATTTTGAGTTTCGTTTTGAGGTCAAGTTGTGATTTTTATGGGGCTTATGTGCACGGTGTAGTCCTCGACAAAACCTAGTAGTTTCGTCGGATTCGGAGCCGTTACATTTTGATGGCTTTTGAGATTTTCATCTCAAATTAAGGTAGGGAATGTTTTAGGCTTTTGTGTGTGTTGTATTGAGTGTTTAGTATGATTATACAACTTATATATATGCCTTGTATCAAATTTTGAAAGTTATTAATTTTTATTTCTTTGTATAAGATTTAAAATTCATGATGATATATAACTTTGATTTGAATTATGGCATGTTAGAAAATCTAGTTTTATTATGTTTGTTGACATATATTAAATTGGGATTAATTGGATAAGAATTGCACTTTTTATTTAATATTTATCTTTTGTGAAAGATTAAATCCCATGGCCGTACCTTGCTTGAAATTGACTTGTGATGTGCTTTTAAATTATGTCTTGGCATGTTATTTAACATACTTTAATTTGAGAGTATTTGGACAAGTATGAAAATCTAGAGATTGTAATTAAAATGATTAATTAAAATCTAATTAAGGGTTCCATTGGCCTAATTAAGTGTTTAACTTGATATTTGTGATAACTATGACTTATGTTCTAGCATATGTTAATTTGGAACCATTTGATGTTGTTTTAGAAGTTAGGGATTTGATTAGCATGATTTAGTTAAATTCCACTTTATTGCTCTTACGGCCTACTTGAGATTTTAGTGAATGTGTGTGGATACCATGCTATGTTGTTTAACATGCATTAATTGGAGGCCATTTGATTGAAATTTGAAACCTAGGGAATTTAATTAGTTTATTGATTAAATTCTGTTTCTATTATATTATTGATTAACTCATGTATTTGACATTGATAGTATGTTTAAAGTATGACTTTTGACTTATAATGAATTTATGAGTTTATGTTTTCAATATTGGATTATATTGTTATAGCGTATAACGAGTCGCACACTGAAGATTCGTCATGTGATGTTATTATAGCGCGTAACGAATCGTGCTCTGAAGATTCGACATTGTCATCCTATAGTAGTTGTGGATTTAGAGCATGTGTTGTGTGGTTTCAACCTACTTGTGCATGGAGGTAGTTCGTGTACTGTTTAATACGTATATAAGTTGTTAACTTATTTATTTTGGAGTCTTGGGACATTGTTAAGCTGAGATGGCTAGAGTTTGGCTCTAGTACGGGAACGTGAGTCCTCTAAGTCATTGAGATAGTGCGCACTAGGGGTGGTATGACCACGGGTTAATGCCCGGAATAACTATTGAGTCTCGGCAGAATTCCGAGTTTTGATATCCAAGTCTTCCATTATTTGTTTTCACATTAAATTCCAAGTTAGCAATCATATTTATATTGTGACTGTGGTTTTGGCTATTGGCGATTTGATGTTGTTAAGTACATCCATACTAAATTGCTATATTTAGTTGATTTAGCATTTAGATTTCAAGTTGATAACTTTGAGAATCTATATCTAGTTACTTTGTGTAAGCATGTTTCTATCTGGTTACTTTGTGTAAGTATGTTTCTAACTAGTTGCTTTGCGTAAGCATGTTATATCTTGTTGCTATGTGTAGCATGCTCTTGTGTTGTTGAAATTGCATAAAGGATGTGTTTTATGCTAGAAATGATCTTAGGTAGCTAGGATGCTCCCTGAGTCTCACCTTTGACATAGACGTTAGGTGGAATGAACCACAATGATTAAATCATGTACACTTGTAAAATGTAGGTTGATGCATGCTCATGTCCTATGAGTAGCTTTATGTTACTCACCCCTACGATACTGGGGCATATTTCAGGTACAGGATACAAGATTGGAGATTGCAATTGCTTGGGTGATTTGCTGAGTTGAGCTTCTTTAGAAGCATTCTTATTCACATGCAAGTGTTAGCATGTTCATGATTTGTCTATGAAATGTAATTTTTCTAACTTGGAGGTTTGACATGTCAAATGTTGTAAATGTATTGTAATGAGGCCATGGGCCATTGTAGCACATCTATTTTATCATATTACATACACTTGCATTCTCACTTTGGCAAACAATACCTTCCTTGATGAAACAAAAACTCTAAGTAGCATTTTTAGGGAGTTTTACCCTATTCTGTTTTAGGGGCATTTTGGGTATTTCAAAATGCGTTTTTTTCATTTTTCCTTGTGAGTCATGTAGAAAACTAAATTTTGAGGGGGGTTTCTTCTTTGTGTTTTTCCAGAAAACATCATCCTGGCCCTCAAAAATCAATATTTTTCCGAAAAATCCTTGCTGCCAAGTTTTGCAAATTTTTAGTACAAATGTAGTTGGTACTATTCATTGACTTTTTTTTGAAAATCGTCACGACCGATCCAAAACTTCCGGAGGTCTTGTGGGTGTATTTTAAGATTGCATTTTCAATTTAGACAATTTAAAAAACCTCCCGAAGCCCTATTTCCAAAACTTGGGCAATAGCTCGGATTAGTTTTTTTCCTCTTAACCTGATTTTCTTGGGGGCATTCTGGGCATTTTATAATGCATTTATTTTTGTTTCCGTCCGCGATCGGGGTAGGAAACTTGATTTTAGTGGGGTTTTTCTTTGATTTTTTCCAAAAAAGTCCGTTTAGATGCCCGTTTTTACTCTCAGTTGCAGCAATGGTAGGTTGTCCTCGTCGGGCCGCCAAGACATCATTTTTGTTTTTGACCTCTCTCCCCTGTCTGGACTCCAAATTGAGTAAATTTTTTTTTTTAAACTTGACTAATTTGTCATTGTCTCTCCAGCGGTGTGCTCGATAGCACCTGAATCCACTTTTTACAAAATGACCATTTTGCCCCTAGGTTCGTTTTGTTTATTTTTGAAACGACACTTCTGCATTTGTTTCCTTTGGATTCCGTGACCTCATTGAGGGTCACATTGGTGTCCTAGAGATGCATTGTATCTCTAGAGACCGTTGTTTCACCTTCGCTTCTGTATTTCGGATCCATTATCGGGTTATCTTTTGGTCATGACTGACGCACCGGGTTTACAAAACTTGGGCCGTCACAATTATCATATGTGCGTCTTGTCATGTTGTTGTCAGTGCATCGTGTCATGTTGTAACGGGGGATACCTGTGAGTCCGGTACAGTAACAGGGGTTACCTGTGACTGTATAGCGGGGGATACCTGCGAGTTCTGTAATGGGGGTTACCTGTGATTGTGTAACGGGGGATACCTGCGAGTTTGGGTGTGACAGGAGGTACCTGCACACAGTTGTTCTGGTAGCGGGGGATACCTACGAGTTTGGGTGTGATAGGTGGTACCTGCACACAGTTGCTCTGGTAACGGGGACTACCCGTGAGTTTAGACAGGTGCCCGTACACTTTGTGCAGTGTTGGATTCATCTGTGCCAGGATGGTGGACATATCCCGTAATATGGTTCCGAACCGGATGGTGTTGATAATGATCAAGGAGTTTTGTATGAGTTTTAAGTTGTAATGATGTATCAGTTGTACCTGTTATGTATTAAGGCAATGATGTAATTGTAAGACTGTATGAGTATTCCAGACAGTTTTATTAGATAATGATATCTATTTTGTGAGCAGTTGAGCTCTTATGTAATGGTTTTAATGATGGATTAATGACAGAAAGGTTTTAGCCATGTTACTTTAAAGGTTATTGATATAGTGGTTAACATTGCCTAGTTGTAACTACGAACTGAATGTTTGGAATTTCACTTGTTAAGGTTCTGTTTTGGACAGGATGGGACGCGATGTCTTAGGAGTCGTTGTCTAGCCTTAGTGTTTGGGAAGGGGCACTGTTCTCTTGAGTATATGGATGTTAAGTGTACAAGTTGTGGATCGAGTTGTTTCATCTCTATTTAGTTCCTCTTTCTTGGCATAGCTTATGTAAGGTATCGATAGATATGTGTTCTATTCTGTTGTGGTAGAGGAACTTGATCTTTCTTCTTCTTTTGTTGGTCCTGGTAAGAACTTTCTTGTTTGTGAGTTTTGTATCTCCATATAGGAGTTATGCGTGTCGGCGGGCGAAAGAACTTTTTAGAGCTCTCTTCTTGTTAAGGAATCCGAATGAAGGTTTGTAATACCCCTAATTTAACAAGGATAATTCTGGAATTTATTTAAATTATTTAACTTGTGTTTTATTGATTTTAGCTGTGAATTTGTTGATTAAGTGTGACTTTATTAGTTTTTATTTATTTAGTGGTGGTTTGTGAATTAATTAATTAATTATTAAATTGTGTTTTATTTTCTGTTTTACGTTAACTTGGAATTTTATTGTTTCTTTAATTGAATTAATAACTAAATGTTTTAATTAATGACTAGGTATAAAAGTGTGGTTAGGGTTTTAGTTCTGTTTAGGTTTAATTTAATGAGCCGACAGGGTTTATAAACTAGGTTGTGTTTATGGGCCAAGTTTCAGACTTTGGATATAATTGGACTTAGGTTTTTGGTTGCCTATAAATATATAAGATAAGTCTGCTTAGGGTTTTAAGAAAAGTAAAACCTATACACGTTGTGGAGACAGAAGAAACAGAGAGGAGGAAAACCAACGGGGCGCCGGGGAAAACTTAGAAGAAAGACGTTGAGATTTCTGAACCAAGTCTCACAGGCAAGTTTTATAACTAGCTCTACCTCTTTGACCTGTGTTCTTTGCATCCTTAACACAATCTCAGGATGAAATGAGGATTAAAATAAATCTGGTTCGCATGCTTGCATTGTTGAATAAGCATATGTTTATGAACTGTTAAATTGTTCGTTTTACAGTGTGTTTGTTTTACTGTTTTGTTTTACTTAATTCATGATTTTAATGGTTTCAATTGAAGGATTAAGAATTTTATTAGTTCTAAAACATAGTGGGAAATATTAAAATTAATCTAGGTCGCAGGGCTAGATACCTGAAATAGTATGTGTTCTTGTATGGATTTTAATCCACTTTGAAGCTGTTTTGTGTAATTCTTGTTCCATATGATTTGGTTAATAAGTTATGAATTTAATTAACTTTGGAACACCCTAAGACTTAGTTTTAATCAGTAATAAACTTAGTTGGAGGAATACAGATGTCGGACACTGCCTGAACTGGAGAAGAAGACGCACAGGGGAAGGAGCCTGCTCTATTAAAAAGTGGAGCAGGCTCTACTTTGTAGTAGAGCCGGCTCTACTTGGTAGTGGAGGTGGCTCCACTTTGTGTGGAGCCAGCTCCTTCAACAGGTTTCTAGTTTTTCCATTTTTCTGAGTTTTGGGCAACCGTTTGGGCTACGAGACTTGGATTTTGGTAATTTCAGATTCTGTTGGAGGCTGTAATGGAGTGTTTAGTGATGTTCTAAAAGCTTATAAAAACTTCAGGGAACAAACTAAAACAAATTAAACAAATTGAGGTTCATTCTTGATTAATGGGTAAAGTTTAACTAAACTAGATTACAGTTTTCGGATGTAAAAGATGATTAAATTGCTAAGTCTTTATATGGAAATTCTTGAGAATGGAATACGGATATTATGGTTCAGAAATTCTATATAAGCAGGCAAGGTTACAAATATTTAATTTTGCTTACTGTGGATAGATTGACAGTTGCATACATTAGATGTGTTGTCAATTATGAGAGGTTGTTAGAGTAGACTTAAATCAGTATGTTTCTATATATATACTCTGCTCTAGCATGTTTTATGGGGATAATTAATTTATCTGGGAATGATAATATTGTTAAATCATCTTTCTGTAATTTAAGTTAAGTTTATTAGATTACAAAATGATTATATATATTTATAAGTGACAGTAAGACACTTTTAAGGAAGTTTACATGGTTGAAATGTTGTAGATGATTCAAGTTGATTAATTTTAAATTAGCAATTGAATTAGGAGTTTGGTATGTAAGTCATCTATCAGTGGTATGGGATTAAGCCTATTAACTAATATAAATTCAGTTAATACTTAATATGAAACTAGTTGATGTTACCAAGAATTTGTTTATGTCAACTTGTGGGATGTTGTGGAGAAATTACAAGTAAGCATGTATATACTATTGTTATTATTATTATGCTTATTGTGAGTTACAGGATGGTTATATTGCTTCTCTGCACTTAAAAATTTGTCAGAGAATCAGGTACTGGATGTATTGAACAAGCATGCTAATTAAACATTCTTGTTATGCTTATGATTGGATATGTTGATATTGATATGTTATGCTATTATATATATATATTATCAATACTGGATGGATGGTGTGTATGCACCGGTATGGGACAGTGTCATACTTGGGGGATTAGCTTAAAAATACTAAGTCCTACCTACTCTGGATTAAGGGACGGATTAACTACAAAAGTTAAGTCCTACCTATATTTTGTGTCAGATCAATAAATAATTGAGTGGCACTTTGGTTTGGAATGGAATTTAAATATATTTTTATGATGCCACGATATGAGCCTGAGTCTCAGAGTCGTTGGTTAGGGAGCATATATGCATTGGGATGCATAGCTGGCTATGATGGTTGGATGTGTACCCTGCTAGAGCTAGGTAGTCATGCCCACATTTGGGTGCGTTTTCGCATGGTGCCTATTAGTCAGGTTGAGACAGGCCTGTAGTCCAGTGAGAGTCCTGTAGTGTGATTATATATATATATATATATTTATCTACGGACTATTAGCTATTGTTGGATTGGTTAGGATGTACATGCGTATCGGGTCTTTGCTTGGGTAGTAGTAGTATAGAACTTGCATGTGGGCCTGACCCACTCATCATTTTTCAGGTATCGGACATTTCCAGTCTAGAGCTTGTTCGTGCTAACCAGAGACGATCTTCCATTCTACCGACGACGTAGGATTTCTTTCCAAATATTAGATTTGGATCTTATTTTCAGTTTTTACTTTTATTTAGTTTGGGATTTTTATTAGGGGTCCACTAGAGATGGATTCCCGAGTTGTTAAACTGATGGAAGTTTGGATTGTCAGAATTTAAATATTTATATTTGAGGATTTTTAATGTAGTATTCCTTCAGCTTATTATTATTTCTTAAATTCATTTTGTATTCTGTGTTCGATTAAGTATTAATTGTTTGATATCCTTCGGATCTGTGCTCGGACTTGATCACCCGTGGCTCTAGAATCAAGGGGTATCACAAGGTTTGTTTTGAATCACTCAACTTATCTCCATGGTTGGAGGTGAAGTCCTTGGTTTTGTGGGGTTCGTTCCGAGAGGTTATGATCAATGCTGCGTGAGACGTGACTTGTCGACCGATGTGTACGTTTTCTTAGGGTATTAGAATTAGTGATAGTATCTAGTAGTTATGAGGTGACTTGTGTGTTGGGGATGGTTTGACCGTGTGTCTAGAGTAGACATAGGGAGTGGTCTGTAATTGTGCTTGAGGATTAGACCTGAAGACAAGAACGATGTTGGTGTTAAGGTCGGATCGACAATGGGAATAGCCTGGCCAACCATTTCTCTGAGTCAGTTTTTCCTTAACACAATGTTGGGTCAAAGGTCAATGATCATTGATTTTAGTATGCTCAGTGAGAATCAGAGTACGGTGTTGTGCGTTGCGTACGTGTAGTAGTACGATTCCATTTTAGAGTGAGTCTCACTTACAGTGATGGTATTCTTTGTACGTGTTCAGGTTACATGCCTTGGATGGTGGTGTACTTGATATGGGACTACGTGTCCAAGGAGTTTCAGTTGTTGGATTAGTTTATCCTTGAGCTATGCTGATGGGTTGTTTTCCTGGGTACCTGATGGTACACTAGACAGGTCGGATGGTTTTCTCGATTACAGTCGTGGGTGTTCAGCTATAATGTAGCTATTAAAACAATAGTTCTCAGAGATGGTTTTAAAGAGTCTCCCTAGGATAGCGAGTTGAGCTCGTATGTTGGTTCATTGAGCGGTTTTGTAACCACTATCTTGTGGGCCTTAAGACGTTTAGCGTGGATTGTGTGAGGCGCTACTTGTCGGACCTACTGTGTATGGGATCCAACAGTTTTCTGGTGGATTGTCTCGTATGGATAACGTTAGTGTAATTTTATAAATCGGGTTGGTTTTGACTAGGGTTGAGTGTTTCCCTTGATCTCACATGCAGAAGTAGATGGTTGAGTGACGTGGTGACTTGAATTGAAGGATTCTTTTCGTGATGCAGGTTGTTGTGTGGGT
Source organism: Cornus florida (assembly GCF_030987335.1). Taxonomy (NCBI): domain Eukaryota; kingdom Viridiplantae; phylum Streptophyta; class Magnoliopsida; order Cornales; family Cornaceae; genus Cornus; species Cornus florida. Next base: position 32,579,558 of record NW_026775572.1, read on the forward strand.
TGACTGAAGTCGTGGTTTAAGGATTTAGTATCGACTGGTGGTACGTTTTAGTTAGAAGGATGACAATCCTACTGGTTCTCAAAGGTTAGGACTAAGTGGAGTCACAAATTTGGTTGGGGGCTTGTGCCTCGGGTGAATGCATGTGGCGGTTGATAATTTTGTTCGGCATAGGGTATGCCCTTATGCCAGTTTGCGCTAAGGGGATGAGATTAAGTGTGGCAGTGGTCACTGTTCAGTCGAGGTTGTGTTGGGTCACAAGCGTAGGGTCGCGAGTGACATGGGGCGTTGGACTTTTCGTGTTGGGGTTTCGAAGTATAGTGTGTTGCGCAGGGTTCACGGAGACGTACTCCGATTTTGTGTCTTTCGTCTTTCACTCGTGAAGTGGGTTAATTTCGGGGACGAAATCTTTTAAAGTTGGGGAGATTGTAACGTTACCTATTTTTCCTATTTTCTAATTTATGGAATTTATTTGATTTTTCTAGAGTATTTTAATCCTTGCCCTGTTTTGCATGCCATGAGGGGCGTTATCGGCATTTCATATGTGTAAGTGTATATTTATACATGTATGTATGTTGTATTAGTGGTATTGAATGGAAGGGGATATTTTATGGCAAGGTTGAGGCTGTAAATAAGCTTTAGGGGCATTTTCGTCATTTTAGCCCCATGGAGTAGCCTAGAAAATTCTAGAGACAATGAGGTGTCTCCATTTGGCCCATCTCTTTCCTTTTTCCTTCATTTTTCGGACCATAAGCATTTTCACTCCATATTTCTCTTTCTCTCTCTATATTGCTCTCTCCATTCTATATAAAATTTGTTCATGCTAGAGAGGATTTGGTTTAAGCCATTGTTGGCAAATCATAGACCATTGCAAGGACTACGTCTTGGTACCAGTATTGCAAGCGTTTGGTGGGATTTGAGTTTGGAGCTTGGAGCTTGGAGCTAGAGCTTACTAAGGACTTGATTGGTTGCTATCTTGAGGTAGGGGAAGTCTAACTTACAAATTCCTATGGTTTTAGTGAGTTTCTATATGCCTCCTTGCATGATAATTTTAAGGTTGTGAAGCATGCTTATTATTATTATTTTTCTTAAAATTTTGGTTGTGATGTTAAGCATGAATTTTGATGATTTAATTGTTGGAGGATGAGAAAAATGATGGTTTCTTGTATTTGTGCCAAGCCTGCTACTTTTCTATGAGAAAATGTAAAAGTATGGTCTATGTCATCAATTTCTGGGTTTGGATGTTTGATATGATAACTTAAATGTAAATTATGACTTGTATAATGATGAATGGTTGTATGACATGCATATTCATGGCATGAGGGTGAGTTGGAAAGATGAAGGTTAATGTGGAAAGAAAGAAGGAGACATTGCATTTCATATTTGATGGCAGAACTTGTGAAATTGTGAATTTCATGAATGTTGAAATGATTTAATCCCATGATCCCTTTTCTTCGATTCCCATTCTTTGGTTGTAGCTCACAGGATTTTTAGGAATGTAATTTAGGCTTACTCTACTGAGCTGTTGAGCTCACCCTATCAATATTAACATTTTTTAGGAATGCGGGGACGAGCCGGTAATTGATGATGTCCATGAACATTGATGTAGTTAGGAATTCACTTCCATTTTGTTTATATTAAAGCTTTGTAAATATTGGCCATGGAGGCCTTATTCTTGTATTTAATCCTTTAGAAATTGTATAAAATGAGGCTTATGTATTTTCGGTCTTTAAATGACGTATTGGACTTGTATTTGGTGATGCAATTAATTATAATCTCACAAAATCCTTCTTGGTGCATTTTCTTGGAACGTGTTATGTATCATTCAAAATATTTATTACCAATATTTTTATCGTATTGGGTTTTGAATTGTATATGGTGGTAATTGGGTGATTGGTTATCAAAGTTGGTGTATATGGGACAGTGGGAATTGCGAGTGTGGATAACCCAAAACCAGTCGACGTATAGCGTGAACCAGTCGACGTATAGCGTGAACCAGTCGACGTATAGCGTAAACCAGTCGACGTATAGCTTGAACCAGTCGACATGTAGCTTCCGACACGTCGATCGATATCTTGACAGTGAGTTTTTCACTGCACATGTCCCAAACCAGTCGACGTGAATACCCCCACACGTCGACCGGTATCTTGGCAGTGAGCCAATCACTATGCGTGGTCTAAACCAGTCAACGTATAATGTGTACAGGTCGACGATTCTTGTTCCATAAATTTTTTATTTGATTTCCCTAATTATTCATTTATTTAAAGTTATGAGTATTTATTTTATGACCTAATAAAATTTAATAATTATATTTTAACCATAGAAATGACTATATTGCCCAGACTTTATCGTAATTATTATGTGATATAAGTAAATGACTATTATACCCCTGAAGTCTCAAAATAGAATTGTGATGAATGACTATCTTGTCCTTGTTGGACTGTTATATATAAATTTAACATGAAAGGACCATAATACCCTTGGATGATTCTGGGTTGGGTAAGGACCCGTTTAATGATCCGGATCCAGTAGATCTGGGTCGTTACATAAACCATAAAAACATGCCATTAAGTACTATGTCTTGATAATCTTTAGATCTATAGCATCAATACACATAGGCATGCATCAATAACACAAGAAATAGAGACAAACACATGAACATCTATTCTAGCATACATAGACATATGGATAGAATAAAATGATCAATTGGAAGCATTAAACTATATAAATCATTGAATAAACAAAATCTATATATATAAAAGTGTCAAAACATGAATCACAATACAAATCCCATAAAAAATACATAAATCAAGAAGTAGAAAGCATAGTTAGGGCTAACTCTAGCCCCAAAAGGATGTCTAGCCACTCATGGATGATGTCCTCCAACCCTCAAGGGCAAGCTCCATGGAAGAAATCTGCTCCTTGGTTGATGAAGAGTCTCCAATGGTGTCTCTAGCCTCCTTCTCTCCTTTGCTTCCTCACTAAGTATTATCTTCTCTATATGTGTGTATCAAAGTATATCCTCAAAAAATGGCTCATATTCCTTATATAGGTAGGTCAAAAATCACCCCAAATGAGTTGGGCTCGTACTCCAATAATCCTCTAATGATTGGATATGAGACAACTTTTAATGAGCTGGAATTTGGATTTTTCTCGGGATTTGGGAAGTTCGATCGATCGAACTTGAGGTGAGATCAATCGAACATGGCTGAAATCTATCGAATTTAAGCTAGATCGATCCTCAATGGTGACGCCTTTTTGGATAAAAACAAATCTGAGATATTTTGAAGATATTTTAGGGAAAAGGACAAAAGTGGTTGGTAAGGTGGTACAACTGGATAAGATCAACCATTTGGATAAGGACAAGATGGTTCGATCGATCAGAGAATGATGTTGGATCGATCGAACTTATGGGATCTTTGAATAGGAATAAATATGGCTCAGATCCATCTTGAAGCGCTGAGATCGATGAAAGTTGGATCGATCAAACTTTTCTTGAGATCGATCGAAATTGCTGAAATTCCACCATTTGCTTCCTTTTGCTCTACTTTGCTCCTTTCTTTGATTCATCCCAGAATTGCTTCAATTATGCTCTTATTTGGCTGAGTTAGCTTATTTTGGGGATAAGTACTTGAAAATGAAAATAATACAAAATTAATCTAAAGCTGGAAAATAAGATAGATAAAGGTTCTAGAATACCTAAGCTTAAGGGGTTTAAATGTGCATTTTTCAGCGCTCATCACACCCCCAAACTTAAATATTGCTAGTCCCTAGCAATGAACTAGAAAGTAAATGAATGAAATGAACAACTATAGAACTATGAACTAGAAAGCAATAAATGGATAACGCCACTTTCGTAGGGAACACGATTGCACTTAGCATATGCAACAAGCCTTTTAAACCCCTAGGTTACCCCTAGTGGACGAGTGAAGTCTCGTGAGGGTTTCCAGAAATGATACCCATAAAAATTAAGCTCATTTTTTCAAAAGAGGCACCAATATTGCAAACAAACATTGGGAGAAAACTACCTCAAGTATGCAATATTTCTAACATTTCCAAGCAATCTCCCAAAATCCCAACATCAAGCAAACAAGTATGGTCCTCCACACATCAAGAAAATGATCATGAAAATCAAAACAACTCTAGAATCCTTTTTGAGTGGACCGGCATCAAATGTGTTGCTATCATAGCCAACTAAAGAATTAATCACATCCTTACCCTCAAACTAACACACAAATCTAGTACCAATCATCAAGACAAAAAGTGGACCTTTTATTAAAGCTTTATTGTTCTAGGTGCATTTATTCTTTTCACTCGATTTTTTTTTTTTTTTTTTTTAGGATCAAAGATGGAAGCATGGTGCAATGTGTTAATCTATTAACCTTTCTAACGATCCATGAGGTCGAGCGTTAGGTCAATGACTCCCAAACCAGACGGCTTTAGGGTATTAGGTGTTTAAACACCCCTAAGGACTTACAAGTTCAAATCAACTAGGCTACAAATCAAGATAACCTCCATCTAATCATTTCCCACTTCTCACCTTTTGGGAGAAGTCTTCACTTTTTTTTTTTTGAATTCAATTATTAACCAAGAGTTTGGGCCCTTCACCTTTCGGCGCGAGAAGTTCAGTGCTTGATGAGGCTAGAATCCCGGCTACTTAGTGAAAAGGGGTTTTTATCCACCTTTATCAAGAATGAAAGCTTTCAATATACTACTAACCTAATTGGGATATAACCAATTCAATAATCAACAAAGCATGTACCCCACAAATGAATGCTAGTGTAGAATTCTAGAGTGAATCTCAAAACAATCACAAAATCAGGATGATGTAGACCACAAGTGCAAGAAAAATATCAATCTTTCGAAAAATTTACTCATAAATGGCATCAACAAGGCATACAAGGAGTATTGGACTCTGAAGTTAAGCAATTTTTAAATTTTAAGCAATATAGTCCTTAAAAGATCAAAATCATAGCAAACATCGATCTCAAATTTCAATCATGCAATTAAAGCTCAACTTTAAGTAGAATGCAACAAGACACCTTACCCCCAAACTTAAACCGCACATTGTCCTCAATGTGCAATGAGAACAATGGAAAAGATGGAAAGAGTATACCATGGTGGCAAAAACATGAAGCCCGATAGCGATTCACTTCGAAAGACGTCTCCCCCAAACTTGGAATCAACAACCTACTTGAATAACCACACTAACAAACTCACATCAAGTATCAAATGGGATAAGAATAATCAAGCATTCTAAGGCAATATATCACAAGATGAAAGAGAGATATGAGATCAAGCCCGATAGAAAAATAGCATAACTACACATAAGGGCACAAGAGAGATTTTTTAATTTTTTTTTAAATAAACAAGAAAGAATTCAAGAAAGTATGGACAATGATTGCTAAGTTTAACGTCTCTAGCTAGACATAATGTTGCTTTGAATAAATAAGTTTGAAATCCAAAAAGGGAAGAAAAAGGTCCAAACCAAGATGCTCAGATCGATCAAGTTCAGATCAATCGCAAACATTTTTTGATCGATCGAACATGCATGAACCCGTAGATAAGTTTGAACGATGAGACAGAGAGGTCCTTGGATACAGGTGGATACAGGATCAAAATTTTTCTAAGTGTTGGAACTGCAGATCAATCCAAGATGAAGTTGGATCGATCGAAGAAGCTTAGATCGATCTAGGAACAAGTTCGAACGATGGGACAGAGAGCTGAAATATGCAGGTTTTGTTCGAACGATTGGATAGAGAGGGACTTGGATGCAGGATTGATGCAAGCATGATGTTCGATCGATCGAACTTTTCTTGAGATCGATCGAACAGACAAAAACTCTTCCATTTGCATTGCATCCCTAGATATCTTCATAAACAAGATCAATTATATGTGTAGCTTCTAAATATCTTTGGAAGACCTGTCCCTCAATGTAGGGTTTTAGTCTTTGTCCATTAACCTTGAAAATGTTCCACTTTTTCAAATTTTGAATTTCAACCGCCCCATGCGGTTGAACAAAGATGACTTCATAAGGACCCTCCCATTTGGTTCTCAACTTCCCCGGAAAGAGTTTCAGTCTAGAGTTGAAGAGCCAAACTTTTTGACCGGGTTCGAAAGACTTCTTCACAATATGCTTATCATGAAAAGCTTTAGTTCTTTCTTTGTAGAGTTTGGCATTATCATAAGCATTATGTTTCAACTCCTCCAACTCACTCAATTGTAACAACCTGTTCTCTCCGGCCTTATCAAGGTCAAGGTTGAGCTTCTTAACCGCCCACAAGGCTTTATGTTCCAACTCAACCAGAAGATGGCAAGGCTTTCCATATACAAGTCTTTAGGGAGACATGCCAATGGGAGTCTTATATGCCGTCCGGTAAGCCTACAAAGCATCATTTAACTTTCATGACCAATCTTTCCGGGTGGTGTTAACCGTCTTCTCAAGAATATGCTTAATTTCCCGGTTAGACACTTCTACTTGCCCACTTGTTTGAGGATGGTAAGGAGTGGCCATTTTATGAGTAACAGAGTACTTAAGAAATAAATGTCTTAGGAATTGATTACAAAAATGTTTTCCTTCGTCATTTATCATAGCCCTAGGCATACCAAAACGAGCAAAGATATTGGACTTAATGAATTGAATAACCACGGAATGGTCATTTGTTTTGGTAGCACATGCTTCTACCCACTTGGAAACATAATCAACGGCAAGAAAAATGTATTGAAAACCATAGGACATAGGAAATGAACCCATAAAATCAATGCCCCATATGTCAAAGATTTCTATAACAAGAATGTTGGTCAAAGGCATCATATCTCTTTTCGACATTGAACCCATCTTTTGACTTCTCTCACATGACTTGCAAAAATTGTAGGTATCTCTATGGATAATGGGCCAAAAGAGCCCACTTTGAAGAACCTTCAAGGCGGTCTTCTTTGCACTAAAATGCCCACCACATGCAAGAGTGTGAAAAAACACTAGAACACTTGGAATCTCGCTCTCCGGAATACATCTCCTCATAATTTGATCCGGACAATAACGGTACAAGACAGGATATTCCCAATAGTAATTCCGGATGTTGGCAAAGAAACGATTCTTTTCATTCTTTGACCAAGAAGTTGGAAGTTTGCCAATTGCCAAATAATTCACAATGTCGGCAAACCAAGGCATTTGTCCATTAGAAACTTGGAAAAGTTGTTCATCCAGAAAAGAATCACGAATTGGTGGACTAGGGAAAGGTTCTATCGATAACCTAGAGAGATAATCGGCAACCACATTTTCGGTGCCTTTCTTATCCTTGATTTCAAAATCAAATTCCTAAAGAAGCAGAATCCATCTAATCAATCTAGGTTTTGTTTCTCTCTTTGTCAAAAGATGTCTCAAGGCAGCATGATCGGAGTAAACAACCACCTTAGAACCTAAAAGATAGGATCGAAATTTATTAAGAGCATACACTACGGCAAGTAATTCTTTCTCGGTAGTGGAGTAATTCAATTGAGCTCCCGAGAAAGTTTTACTTGCATAGTATATGACACAAGGAAGCTTTCCTACTCTTTGGCCCAAAACCTCTCCCATGGCATAATCAGAAGCATCACACATAATTTCAAATGGCAATGACCAATTGGGAGGTTGCATGATAGGAGCAGATGACAATAAATCACGCAATTTATGAAAAGCGTCTAGGCATGCTTGATTAAAGATAAAAGGAGTTTCCTTGGCAAGGAGATTGCACAAGGGTCGAGCAATTTTGCTAAAGTCTTTTATGAATCGGCGATAGAAGCCGGCATGACCTAGAAAGGAGCGAACCTCTCTCATCGTTGAAGGTAGTAGCAATTCAACAATAAGCTCCACTTTCGCTTTATCTACCTCAATCCCCCTCCTTGAGATGACGTGACCCAAAACGATACCCTCTTGAACCATAAAATGGTTCTTTTCCCAACTAAGAACAAGGTTTGTTTCACGACATCTCTTAAGCACTAGATCCACATTTTTGAGTCATGCATTAAATGAAGACCCAAAGACAGAAAAATCATCCATGAACACTTCTAGATACTCTTCCACCATATCCAAGAAAATTGACATCATACACCTTTGGAATGTGGCGGAGGCATTGTACAAACCAAAATGCATCCGTCTATAAGCAAATGTGCCGAATGGACAAGTAAAGGTGGTTTTCTCTTGGTCCAATGGGTCAAAGGCTACTTGATTGTACCCTGAATAGCCATCAAGGAAGTAATAGTATTGTTGTCCAGCCAATCTTTCTAGAATTTGATCAATGAATGGCAAATGGAAGTGATCTTTTCTAGTGGCAGCATTTAATTTACGGTAATCAATGCATACATGCCATGAATTGGCGGTACGCTTAGAGATTTCCTCACCTTTTGCATTATCAACCATGGTAATCCCTAATTTCTTAGGAACTACTTGAGTAAGACTCACCCATTTGCTATCAGAGATTGGGTAAATGATCCCGGCATCTAAGAGCTTGACTATTTCCTTTTTTACTACCTCTTTCATGTTAGGGTTAAGTCTCCTTTGGGCATCCCTAAAGGGTTTTGCATCATCTTTCATAAGTATGCGATGCATATAAATAAAAGGGTTAATTCCCTTAAGATCCGCCACACTCCATCCTATGGCTTCCTTATTTTCTTTAAGCACATTTAAGAGAGCGTCTTCTTGGTTTTTTTCAAGACTTGAAGAAATGATAACCGGAAGAGTCTCTTTTGGTCCTAGGAATGCATACTTGAGATTGGAAGGTACAGTTTTAAGCTCAAGAGTTGGTGGAGAAACTAAAGATGAGACCGGTGGAGTCCTAGAGAGTGGAGGAAGAGGTTCTATTGGAGTTTTCCAAGATGAAAAATCTAAGCTTGGAATAGATTCCATGAGATTGCTTACTTCATCCATTGATTTTTCATCATCAAACCCACAATTTCCATACATTTCAAGAAGACAAGAAGCAAGAGGATCATCGGATAGGAGGGATGAAAGGTTATCCTCAATTGGTTGTTTCATGACCATAGTAGGAATTGATCCCTCAACAATCTCATCCAACACATCTACAAGACAACACTCGTCTTCATCTACGGGATGTCGACTTGTGTTGAAAACATTAAGCTTGACCATCATGTTACCAAACGAAAGGTCCATAACCCCGGATTTACAATTGATGGTTGCATGTGCAGTGGCAAGGAATGGCCTTCCCAAGATGATTGGGATGTGGTTGGTGGGATTGGCAACTGGTTCGGTATCAAGAACTACAAAATGAACCGGGAAGTAAAACTTATCAACTTTGATGAGGATGTCCTTCACCATGCCCCTAGGTGTTTTGACGGATCTATCTGCCAATTGAAGCACCACCAAAGTTGGCTTCAACTCATTCAAACCTAACTGGACATACATGGAGTAAGGAATCAAATTAACACTCGCTCCTAAGTCAAGAAGAGCTCTATGAACTTCATGGTTCTCAATCACACATGAAATGGTCGGAGCACCAGAATCTTTGAACTTAGGTGGAGTATTTTTTTGAATAATGGAGCTCACTTGCTCCGTGAGGAACACTTTTTTAGGGCCTGGTCCCTTGCTCTTCCTCTTTTGTGTGCAAAAATCTTTCAAGAATTTTGCATAAGGTGGAATTTGCTTAATGGCATCCAAAAGAGGAAGATTGATGTTTACTTGCTTAAAAACTTCCATCATGTCATGTATTTTCCCTTCTTGCCTCCCATAAGGCGAAGTTTCTTTCAAAGCATAAGGGAACGGAGCTTTTGGCCCATGAAACTTTGCAATTTGAGGAGATGATAGAGATAATTGAGAATTCTGATTAAGGACATTTTCATTCAAGGAAGTAGGAATGGAATTGGGAATTGGATGGGTGACGACTTTTGGTTGCACCAATTCACTATCTTCCTTTTGGTAGTTCAACCCTATTGTCTACTTGTTTACCATTTCTCAAGGTGGTGATCGCTTGCACTTGAGCTTGGGAAGAACACCCCGATGTAGGGTTTGCTTCACACCAAATTGGGCTTTTGGATTCCTCTCGGGTTGACTAGGTAATTTCCCGATTTCTCTTGCATTCAATGCATTAGCTATGGTCCCAATTTGGGATTCTAGCTTTGATATGGATTGAGAATAGGAATGCAACAAGTTGGTATTCATCTCTAAGCTACCTAAAGCTACTAAAACCTTATCTTCAAATGTAGAATTGCTAGAAATTAAATGAGGATAATAAGAGCAAATTTGAGAATCATACATTTGAGGATGTGAAAAGTGATTGGTTCTTTGATGAGATGAAGAAGAAACAAATCCTTGGGAACCTCCTTCCCTTTTATGAGGTGGAATATATTTGCCTTGAAACTTTTTAGCTTGATAGAAATTCGAATTTTCATTCCACATTGGAACATATGCACTTGAGTAAGGGTGAACGAACGTAGCATTGACTTGTTCAAAGTGCTCATTGAATGCATGTCCATGGGGACAAGTGAAAGTGGTATGTAGAACACTTGAACATGTCATGCATGGCTCACTAAGATGAGAAGTATGATAAAAAGAAGGTGATTTTATAACCGATTTTTGACTCAACAAGAATTGATCAAGTTTTTGAGAGAGAGTCTTAACTTCGGCTACAATCTCTAATGGACTTTTTACTTGACCTACTTGTAAATCTCTCTTCTTTTCCTTTGAACTATGGTCAAACCGAGAAGTATAATATTTTTGCAATGAGTTTTCGCTCATTTTCTCAAAGAGGTGCCATATGTCATCCTCATGTTTTTCAAAATATGATCCTCCACATGATGTATCGACTATGTCTTTATGAATGTCGGATAGGCTCTCATAAAAATATTGAACCACTTGCCATTTCGGAATTCCATGATGTGGACATTTGCTTAGCAAGTCATTCAATCTTTCCCAAGCCTCATGTAACCACTCCCCTTCCCTTTAAGAAAATTCTCTAATTAAAGCATGCATTACATTAGTCAAATTTATGGGGTAAAATTTTTTCAAAAATTCATTTTGCATTTGTGCCCAAGATGTTATTGAATTCGCCCCCAAAGTATTGAACCAATGCTTTGCTTTATTTTTGAGTGTGAAAGGGAAGAGAAGTAGAATAAGAACTTCCTCCGGGACATCCATATATTTTACAGTGGAACATATTTCAAAGAATTCATTAAGATGTTTATAGGGTTCCTCATCATCTAAGCCATAAAAGAGTGGACACATTTGAATAGTCTCGGGCTTGATTTCATATTGATTTGCTTCAAAATTAGGCAACACAATACAAGTAGGTGCATGATATGTATGAAGATTGTAGTGATCACGAAGGACCATTGGAGGAATTGGAGCTTGAACTCCAGGGCCATGTTGATTAATAGGGGGCTTTTGCATGAAACGTGGGTCTAAGTAGCCAAGATTACCTTCTAGATTTTTCATGTGAATGCCTAGGTCAAACGACATGATAAGGACTACCTAAGACTTCCAGCAACACACGAATCACAACAAAACAAGCAAGCACTTCTCCTTCACAACAAATTAACAATCAACAAATTTCCTCCACATATAATGTTCCCATACTCCCATGCTTTAACAATATGCAAGAAAGTAAATTGCCTTCACATGGGCTCACGATTTATCTAAGAATTGAAATACAAGCCTCCACGCGGGCTGACGATTTAACTAAGGGTTTGAGTAAGAAAAAGCTCACAAAGGTCCTTTAGCACTTCAACTCCAAATTTTTAGTTTTTAGCTTAGCAATTTTTTTATTTATGATTTTAGCCTTTTTCCTTGCTTGCTTAGCTCCTTTGCTTGAATACTCCTTTACTCACCTTCTTAGCCCAATGCTCCTAGTCAAACAAGAACAAACACAATAAGTAATAAAAATTGAAAACAAAGTAAAGACATGATCAAAAGAGTACTAATTCCTAATTGATTCCACAAATATGACGTTGCCAATCAATCAATCCCCGGCAATGACGCCAAAGACTTAGTGTGTCGTCAATTCAAACCCAAAGTTTATGCAATGTGGCCAAGTTTTACATTTAGAAATTGCCACTACTATTTTTTACTAAAAATATAGCTAGGGCAAGTAGGGATCGTCCCAAGGGATTGAGGTGTCGAACTAGGTTAAGGAATCAAAATTTGGGTTAGTAGGTCGAGTGATCAAAATAGTGGTTGGTTGGTTGGATTACACTAGATGCAAATTAAACTAAGGTACACAATATTGCAATAAAGAGAATAAAAGAGAGAGAGAGAGATCTTGGGGTTTAGAGATCACCACTAAGCATAACTTTTCTACACCCTTAATGAATGATTAATGAGGGAAAAACATGTATTGCAATAAGGTGTGTGTGTGTGGTTGTTTCAACAAGCATGGATGACAAATTAAGCATATATTGTCTAAACAACATGCTGGATAGCACAACATATCAAATTAAGCCATTAATCATTTCTTTAAGCTCACAATCCAAACACATCACAAGGTTAGAGATATATGTTACTTGCTTTCATAAGTATAGAATATCAACAACAAGCATGGATTGTCCTCCCATTTAACAATTACACTACAACTAAGCTAATGGCATGAAATTAAACTAATTAAATTAAGGGAGAGGTACAATCCATCAAGAAATGAGTATGAACCATCAAAAAAGCCACAAGAACATGCTATTTAACACTATGTCTTGACAATCTCTAGATCTATAGCATCAATACACATAGACATGCATCAATAACACAAGAAATAGAGACAAACACATGAACATCTATTCTAGTATACATAAACATATGGATAGAATGAAATGGTCAATTGGAAGCATTAAACCATATAAATTATTGAATAAACAAGATATATATATATATATATAAAAGTGTCAAAACATGAATTACAATACAAATCCACTCAAAAATACATAAATCAAGAAGTAGAAAGTATGCTTAGGGCTAACTCTAGCCCCAAGAAGATGTCTAGCCACTCATGGATGATGTCCTCCAACCCTCAAGGGCAAGCTCCATGGAAGAAATCTACTCCTTGGTTGATGAAGAGTCTCCAATGGTGTCTCTAGCCTCCTCCTCTCCTTTGCTTCCTCACTAAGTATTATCTTCTCTATGTGTGTGTATCAAAGTATATCCTCAAAAAGTGACTCATATTCCTTATATAGGTAGGTCAAAAATCACCCCAAATGAGTTGGGCTCGTACTCCAATAATCCTCTAATGATTGGATATGAGACAACTTTTAATGAGCTGGAATTTGAATTTTTCTCAGGATTTGGGAAGTTCGATCTATTGAACTTGAGGTGAGATCGATCGAACATGGCTGAGATCTATCTAATTGAAGTTGGATCGATCCTCAATGGCGGCGCCTTTTTGTATAAAAACAAATTGAGATATTTTGAAGATATTTTTAGGAAAAGGACAAAAAGTGGTTGGTAGGGTGGTACAATTGGATAAGATCAATCATTTGGATAAAGACAAGATGGTTCGATCGATCAGAGAATGATGTTGGATCGATCGAACTTGTGGGATCTCTAAATAGGAACAAACATGGCTCAGATCTATCTTGAAGTGTTGAGATCGATGAAAGTTGGATCGATCGAACTTTTATAGAGATCGATCGAAGTTGCTGAAATTCCACCCTTTGCTTCTTTTTACTCTACCTTGCTCCTTTCTTTGATTCATCCCAGAATTGCTTCAATTATGCTCTTAATTGGCTGAGTTAGCTTATTTTGGGGATAAGTACCTGAAAATGGAAATAATACAAAATCAATCTAAAACGGAAAAATAAGATAGATAAAGGTTCTAGAATACCTAAGCTTAAGGGGTTTAAATGTTCACTTTTCAGCGCTCATCACAATATAATTACACTTTAGCAAATCAACCATGCCATTATAAATATATTTATTTATATAAATTGGCAATTCAACCATGCCTCTTTTAAGTATATTCATTTATACATTGGCAATTCAACCATGCCTCCATGTATGTATATTTATTTATACATTGGCAATTCCACCATGCCTCCACAAATATATATATTTATACTTTTAAACTAGTAACTCATTCATGCTTCCTATATATGTATTTTATTCATACAAATACTTAGGCAACATATTTACGCCTATGGCAATTCATCCATGCCTATAATTCAACCATATACCAACTTTAAACTTAACGACGAATTAAATCACACATAAACATCTCATGCATTTCATAAGTATACCACTACTTTAATAACTATCCTATCCAAAGATATCAAATAAGAATAATTAATATTAATCATCTTAAATGATATCTACATATGCACATATATTATTTAATATATATATGTGTGTGTGTGTGTGTGTGTGTCTGTGTGTGTGTGTGTGTATATATATATATAACATCTTCCTTAATAATCCTTGATTACTTAAAATCATATATACATATATATCAACAATTAAATATATATATATATATATATATATATATATATATATTTATATATACTTCTATCCATACAACTCATAAATTAAATAAACCACATATTTACATATATAAATATAAATATATATATATATATATACACCTCCTTCCACCACCAATTATTATTTAATTGTATATATATAAATTAAATATCGTGGTGATACTTTATGGCTCTGAGAATACCAATAACAAATGGTGAAAAACAGAAACATTACAATTACAGAGTTCTTGGTGGTTATGTGGGTTTGGCGGTGGTTGTGGTGTGTGTGGGTATGGCTGTGGCTGTGGCTGTGGTTGTGGTTGTGGTTATGACGGTATGTGTGTAGGTAAAGGGTTTGAGAGGAGAAAGAGAATAAAGTGAGAAGAGATAAAAGGGGTATTTAAGTCAATAAAAAGGGTTACATTTTTTAATTTTATACTGAAGGATAATATAGTGTCTTTATCCATTTTATCAGTGTGAGGGGGTGTTACTGTCCAAAAAATAGGTAACTAGTATCTATTTATTCTTTTGGCAAATCTCAAGGGGTGTTGTTGTACTTTACCTTAAGTTTTATCCAACTTAAGTTTTTTCTCATGCAAGTTTTAATGATATGTGAGACTTATACGTTGAAAGAATAATTCATTTGACATGAAAAAGTTGTATGCCAATAACCCTTTTCCAATCTCTCACGTTTTGTTGTTTCTTTAGGCACAATGCTCTTAACGTCCTCAATAGAAATTGTACACATTTTTAATTTTTGATTGAAAACGAAAAATTTATTCACAGAAAACTAAACCAAACATTAAATTAACAAAGCATAACAATGCCAGTTTACTTTTTAATTATATTCGAAATCATAGCCCTAGACAATATAATAATAATAATTATAATTATAATTATAATTATTTATTTTTTCTTTGGGTGGTTCGAATTTCTGAATTCTTGATCTTAAAAATTGTAAAAATTTAGCCTCTAATGGAAAGTTATCATTGCGACTTTTTTCGTAGGAAAACACAGTACTTAAACTTCCATTTTTTATGCAAGAAATAAATTGCATGAAGGAGAAAAACAAAGATAAGACTTGTACGATGAGAAGCAATTGAAATTATTTTTGTGCAATTACATTTATCAAGTTGATTTAATTAATTATTGTCTCATAGGATATGGTTCCATAGAGAAATCAACTATCTAGAATCACTCAACATGATCAGTTGTTATCTATATCAAATTATGTCATCAATAAATACAACATAGGATGTTATGCTAAATGAAATATAGGATGTTATGCTAACGTGGTATCATGACCAATTCACATTTATAGCAAAATTTAAATGATAGGTTCAGAAGATATTGGGTACACTAGGCATACTATGTCATTAGTAACGTCTATTATGTGAAAATGTCATATCAGCATTTTTGTCAATATTTTTTTATACGTAGTTGGGACAAATTTCGTGGGTAAACAAGGGCAAACATCCATTAAAGCTGTTTAGCTTGCATTTAGTTGAAAATAGAGTTGTCCTACATGTAGAAATGTTTGTCCCTCATGTAAAAATGCTGACAAGAAGATGACTGCGTGCGTTTTTATCGAGTGGGCGTTACCAATGGTGTAGCATGACTGGATACCCAATATTTTCTTCTTTACATGTCAATTAAAGGCTGATTTTAATACTAGAATTAACAACTCTCACAACATTTTATGTGATGAGTTAAGATTCTGATTCAAATTTGGTGGCTAAACGAGAAAAAAAAAAAAAAAAAAAAAAAATTATATGTTCTATATGAAAGAAAATAGTTAGATGGATGCAAGTAGAACAAGCTAAAAATTTCTAAGATATTGCAAAACAATTATTCATAAACTATTACGTTAATCGCTTGGAAAAAAAAAAAAAAAAAAATTTATTAAGTGACATCGATCATGGATGACCACGTGATATATTCTACTATAAGCCATTACTTTCCCCAACTCATAATTAAAGAAGAAATCAGAACTACTTGCAGACACTTGATTCAAGGCCTCATTAAATTTTCAAGAACTATGGTTTTGAACTTCTGGAGCCTAACTAGGGCATCTTCCATGTTAATCCTCTCCTCAGGTAACTCTGATGTGCATTCTAGAGCCAATTTGAAGATAGATGGCAAAAAATTTTGTATGGCAGTAAAATTTTCTTCCTCTCCACTCACCAAATTAACATCCACAACATCCATCACTGCACTTGGAAAAGACTCAGATACCCAACTCTTCAAGCTCACTTCTCCCACGAATAGATCATCGGTCGGTTTCTTTCTTGTAAATGTTTCCAATAGCAGGATTCCATAACTATATACATCACCAGCAACAGAAACTATTCCGGCTGACCCATACTCTGCAACATCACTACTCATTGTCAACTCAACAAAGGAAAAACACATTATGTATAGAGAAGAAAGGAACGATAAGCAAAATACATGGAGATGCTTAGCCATGACAATAAAAATGAACTAGTTAATATGTATAGTAGTTCTTATCTTATTATTACCCCTTCTATCCCATAATAGTTGGGTGCTTTGGGAATTGTAACTTACAACAGAGGGAGTATTATTTTTGACAGTTAGCATATGTAAACAGAATAAAAACACTGAAACACAAATGTTTATATGCTCTCCATGGTTTTTTTTTTCCTTCCATATTTCTGGAGATTGATATATAGAGCTAAAATATTTAAATAATTGTGTTGTAGCATATCATTAGAGAATGAATTAAGTTTACCTGGTGCCATATACCCAATGGTGCCCAAGGTCTTTGTGTGTGTTGACTTGTTCTCTGCCAAGAGCTTTGCTATGCCGAAGTCAGCTACATGCGCGACCATGTCTTCATCTAATAGGATGTTGCTTGGCTTTAGGTCACAATGCACAACAGAGGTTGAAGAACCACGATGCAGATACTCCAAGGCAGATGCCACATCTATCATAATGCCTAATCTTTCGACAATATTCAAAAAGTAGTTGTGAGAATAAAGGCAGTTCTCAAGGTTCCCGTTAGACATGTATTCAAGCACCAAGGCTTTGAAATCGAGGTTCGAGCAACTGGTGATTATCTTGACAAGATTTCGGTGGCGAATGTTGCGAATTACTTCGCACTCTGCATCAAAACTAGTGAATGCTCTTTGCAACTCCAAATCAAAGACCTTTACAGCAGCTATCATTCCATCAGAGAATGTCCCTTTGTATACTGTGCCAATGCTTCCCTTCCCAATCAAATTGCCTTCACTAAAATGGTTTGTTGCATAAAGAATCTCATGATATGAAATTCTTCTTTGTGTTATGCTAATTGGTGGATCAACTTGAATCGGAATTTGCTTATTTTTGTTTCGGTTGAATTTTAGCCACCAAATTAAAAGAGCTACTCCAACTACCACTAATGCAACAACCGATGGTACAATGAATTTTAGGACAATCTGAATCTTCCCTGATTTTCTGTGACTTTTACATGCTTTGACATGGAACTGAGGTGCTCCGCACAATGCATCATTTTGGCTGAAAGACTCGGGGGTGAAGTTGGCAAAAGGTCCTCTAGTGGGGATTTCTCCGGTTAGTCTATTGAAAGAAACATTGAAATATTTAAGATCTGAAAGTTTCTCCAACGACTTGGGGATCACACCAGAAAGATTATTCCGAGAGAGGTTCAAGGATTTCAAGCTTATCAAATTAGAAAATGACAAGGGTATGGGGCCTTGTAATCTATTCTGACATAGATCTAAGGATTCCAAGCTCTGGAGTTGACCAATGGTGCTTGGAAGTTCACCTGGGAACTGATTTTCTGACAGATACAACTCGCTAATGTGTTTCAAATTGCCAATTTCTGGAGGTAGAGAGCCGGTTAGAATATTGGAGGATAAGTCCAGAGTAATGACATCCTCCAGGCTCCACAAAGTTGGTGGAATTTTTGAAGTCAGTACATTGGAGCCTAAAGAGAGGATTCGTAATGAAGTTACTAGTCCTAAACAGTTTGGAATTGGGCCAGAAAGCTTATTTCTTCGCAAATTCAACTCAAATATGTTTGTCAAATTGCAAAAAGAGTTGGGTATCAACCCCTGAATTACATTTTCAAATATTTCCAAACGTTGAATTTTGCTTAGCTGCCCGAGTGTATTAGGAATTGATCCTGTCAAGTCATTACCTCCCAACCCCAATAACACTAAGTTGCTCAAATTACCAATTGCACTAGGAATCATGCCTCTGATGCCACTAGAAGTTGCATAAAATTGTTGGAGTGAAATGGACAAATTTCCCCATAACTTTGGAAGAATGCCATTCAGGGGATTACCTCCTATAGCTAGAAGCTTCAAAAGCTTGCAATTGGTCAATGAAGAAAGAAAATCTATTTCAGGGCCAGACTGATCATTGGTCAAGTTATTAACTAGAAGGCTGAGATATTCGAGGTGCTGTAAATTCCCAAGAGTCATGGGTACACTACCGTTGAAAAAGTTTTCCCTTAGAGAGATTCTAGTTAGTTTTGAGGCATTTGAGATAGAGCAAGGAATTGGTCCACTGAATTGGTTCCTAGCAAGGGAAAAAAGCTTTAGATTTGGAAGCCAAAGGCCTATAGTTGACGGAAGATTCCCAAAAAACTGATTCGCAGGAAGTAAAAGGGTTTCCAATGTAGAGATGTTGAAAATTGAGTGTGGTGGTGCACCACCGAGGTTGTTAATTCCCGTGGATAAAAAATTCAAATTCAATAGTTGTCCCAATTCCTGAGGAATACTGCCGTGGATATTGTTTTCACCAATGTCGAAGACCTCTAAGTTGGACATATTAACAACCGAAGGTGGAATCTTACCTGTCATCTTATTTCTGGCGAGTGCTAACACTTTGAGCTTGGTTAAGTTGCCGATCCCCATAGGTATGCTCCCTGTGAATTCATTGAATGATATCCATTGAGCTTGAAGTTGGGTACATTTGTGTAAGCTGGTTGGCAGTTGACCACTTAACTGATTCCTTGAAAGATCCAACACTTGCAGCTTTAGACGATTGTTGCACATTTCCAATGGTAGGGTCCCATATAGGCTGTTATTATTCAGCAAAATCTCCCGCAAGGAGGAGATATTGAATATGGTGGAAGGAATGAATCCTGAGATAAAATTGTTGCTGATGTCTAGTCTCTGTAAACTATGAAGAAAACCTATCTCTCGGGGAATAGATCCCTTGAGATGATTGTCATACAGACTCAGGACTTGTAGCTTGATTAAGAACCCCAAACTTGTAGGCAAGTCCCCAGAGATCTCATTGGAACTCAAATCTAATGATTTCAGCCGACGCAAATGGCCCAATTCACGAGGGAGATTGCCATGGAATTTGTTAATACTGATGTTGAGAAAATTAAGGAATGAGAGGTTGCCAATTTCTTTGGGAATGGTACCTCCAAAACCCATGTTTGGAAGATTCAAGGCCGTCACTCTTTGGCGCCTAGTGCTGCAAGAGACGCCGACCCAACTGCAAAAGGAGGTTCCTTCTGACCAGTTGCTTGCTATGATGTTATTGGAGTCGGAAGTGATATGAGATTTGATGGCTATAAGAGCAGATTCATCTATGAAGTTGCTGCTTAAAGACACAGCCATCAACAAGGGTATTACCAACAATAACACTACTATTACAATCTTCTTTCCCATAATGGTTCTTTAGAGAGAAATTAGAAGAGAGCGAGTCTATGATGGGTTTGAGAGGTTGAGACAGAAGTAGAAGAAATTCATACACTCATTTTGTTCTAAAGAGATTTGAGGCTCGACATAGAGACCATTAGACTATGGCCCTTTCTTATATAGATGGATGTCTTTCCTGTAAGGTTCTCCTTCCAAGTCACGCAGGTATAATTTCATTGTGTCGTGTTTTATGGGTTAGAAAATTGGAAAGTCTTCGTGGAATAAGACATCTAATAATTTCAGTTGTGTTTTCTGGGTTAGACTTGTAGAAGAGAGAGCCAATAACAAATAAAATCTCAAGAGAGATATTTACAGTAGTAGAAAAAATTCATTGTGAGTTGGAAAATATATTAGCATTTGGAAAGTCTTGGTGGAATGAGACATCTAATAACTTCATTGTGTCGTGTCTTCTGAGTTAAAAAAATAAGATAGCATATGGAATGAACTTCGAATGACCGGAGTGCATATCAAGTTTCAACCATTGAAATATAGGGTCGAGGTGGGGACAACACATGCATTGAAGTTATTACACATGGAATGAACTTCGAATGACCGCAGTGCATGTCAAGTTTCAGCCATTGAAATATAGGGTCGAGGTGAGGACAAGACATGCATTGAAGTTATTGTAATAAATATATATAATAGTTATTGTATACGAGAGACTTATAGAAGTGAGATATATATATATATATATATATATATATATATATATATATATTATATATGGTCCATATGGATATCTATGGAGAAGCAGTTTTCATGGCTTCAAACGACCGTAGTGTAGTGCATGTCAAGTTTCAACCATTGAAATATAGGGTCGAGGTGGGGACAAGACATGCATTGAAGTTATTGTAATAAATATATATGATAGTTATTGTCTATGAGAGACTTATAGAAGAGAAAGCCAGTAACAAATAAAATCTCAAGAGATATATATATATGGTCCATATGGATATCTGTGGAGAAGTAGAGTACTAAAACTCTTTGATTAACTTGCTGGAAGGATGCAAAGCTAAAGCAAGAGGGGGGTGATAACTAATAACACAGCCAGTTGGTTGCTAAGATGTGAATGGGTCAGAAGTGAAAAATAAATATATATATATATATATATATATATATATATATATATATATGTGTGTGTGTGTGTGTGTGTGTGTGTGTGTGTAAAGGCTATCCCTATTATATTTTGGGTGAGGGCAGCTTTTAAAGGGGAAGAGGGGTGATGTTGTGCTATATAAAGTAGGGGTGACAAAGATCGACACAATTCGTTAACACAATCTAAACACAATATGAAATAAGCGGGTTTGAATCGTAAACAAGTCAATATGATTAATCTGTTGGTTTGATTTTATGATTTTGATTTTATGATTTTCAAGTGATTAGAATTGCTTAAACATTTGTATTCAGGCAGCTTCTTTTTGGTTTGATTTTATGATTTTCAAGTGATTAGAATTGCTTAAACATTTGTATCCAATCAGCTTGCGTATAGGCGTGTTTAATATTTTTATATTTTACCTTAAATATTTAGATTCTCTAATAACTATCTAAACATTGTCTAATAATTTACTATTTTGTTAACCGACTATTTAGTAATTTGGTTAGATTGAATCTACTATCTTTTTTTTTTTAGTGTTTATTGCTTTTTTCAGTAGTTATTGTAATATGAAAAGTTAATTGTGGACCTGAAACCAAAGTATTTACCCAAAAAAAGAAACCAAATCGCCGTACATTAATCAATATGTTATCCTTTTGAGGACTCAAATGGATTATTATATTCATCTGAAAAAAAATTGCTAAACTGATAAAATATGACCCTAAATAAATAAATAAGACTTGAAAGTGTGATTGCCGAATGGAATATGACTGTTAATACTCAAGGAACAGAACAATTCTATCGGTATATACATGTAAGTAATTATTATTAATATTTTATATATGTAAGTAATTATTATTATTATTATTATTATTATTATTATTTCATTGACAAGAAATGGCCCCTCATTTCCCTCGCTGAAATTGTCTCCACGAATGTTTAAATATATATATGTGTGTCATAATTTTCCATAAGAATTAGCCTGACAATATTTTCGGAAACTCGGGAGAAAAACCCAAAGACGTTTATATATTAATTTTAATAATACACCCTCTACTATTAATTTATTCACAATTAATAGTTGCTCTGATAATTGTAAATCAAATGTATATATAAATAAAAATAATAATAAGAAATCACGAGGTGATTCCTTTAGGGCCGCCCTTATTACTAAAAGGAACTAATTTTTACTTTTATGCTGTTAAAAAATAAAAAAAAACATTTCATGAAAGGATAAGCACAAATTCTCAAACGGTTCTTCAATGGTATTAAAATATCAAATTTATCCAAAATAAAATAAAATCTCTCAAACAAAGTCATAAATTCCCAATCAAATGATTGCAAAAGAGTAAGCAACATTGTAAGACGAGAACAATGACACAGGAAACCCTAACATAAACTGAATTACAGACCACACAGAGTTTCTTGGATAAAGAAGCTGGCCTCATCAATCTTCCTCTTCGCCCTCATTCTCAGCAATGTTGAAGTACCTCAGTTCATAAACATTTCGGTCTTTGTTGGAAGCAATCACCCGAAGCCAATCCCTCACGTTGTGTTTCTTAAGGTATTTCTTGGTCAAGTACTTCAAGTACCTAAACCACAAGCCAACATTCATATGAAATTACAGCCACAAATTAGACCCAACCATCTTGTTCTGATAAAGCAAACATCCATAAGATATTGTCTATTTTCTTCCTATTTATCTTTTGTTTTTGACAAACAGCTTATGGTTTTAAAAATACAAAATTAGGCATACACATTACAGGATATGCGTGTTTCTGCATCAATATCAATAATGGCAGACAATTCAACAGCTAAGTCATTCAAACAAATACAAATTTATCATACAAGTAAAAATATACATATGGTGCCTGGGATCCTGTGTGGTAGGACATTAAAATGAAGGAATTCCTTATTTGGCATGTCAAAACCCATACATCTACTAAATGGCTGCTAAGCTCTGAAGCATAGACACAGCTGAGATGGGGGCCGTACTGGTGACGGACGGTGACTCCTTAGAAGTGACATTAAAATGAAGGAATTCCTTATTTGACATGTCAAAACCCATTCATCTACTAAATGGCTGCTAAGTTCTAAAGCATAGACACAGCTGAGATGGGGGCCGTACCCGTGATGGACAGTGACTCCCTAGAAGTCTTTTTTTATATATATAAATATTGGACACCCCAGACACTGATGGGACACGCTAGAGGACTTTTCTTGTTTAAATAGAGAGGAAGAAGACGAAGAGTGGGCCAAACCATTGTGGAGAAGATTGGATTGATAGTTATGTGGGTATCATATATATCCAAATTGATTTTATGTGTATGAATACACACATATATACAAATCATATGTATATATCCATTCAAAGAGAAAAAAATATGAAAATTGGGAAGAGATGGAAGGGACGAGAGATGATCGGCCAGAAGAGAGGGAGCACAGAGACTTTTAGGGGATGAGAGAGGAGAGAGTGTGATGTGCAGAGAGAGGAGAAGATATAAGATAAAATTTCCATATAATCTTCTTTCACAACTTGTTTGGCCACAAGGAACTTTACTTTTTCAAAAGAAACATGGGCTGGCCAAATTTAAATGGGTTGTGTTTATCATATATATAAGAAATTGAGAGAAACCTATATTACTATTTAATTGCTATATTACTATTTCATTGTCCGTGTCCGTGTCCTATTCCTATTTTATTGAAATTTACTATATCGCTGTGTTGTGCTGTGCTTAAGCCATCAATCACACAAAAAAGAATTCCTAAAACAGTGGGGACATTTCAACAACAATGCAATTCAGATTCTAAAACTTAATAAAATACGGGCAAGGGTTGTTAAGATCTATCCCTTAATTAAAAAACCATCCACAAAATTTCAGTGCCATACAGTCTAGCGTGCTTCTGCTGCACAATATATTTTTTTGTTACTAAACTCCCAAATTCAAAGGATAGTATCAGACACAATCGCCACAAGTAATATAACAGACCACCAAGTGAATGGGGAAGATGTATATATAACTCAGTTTACATATAGGGACATATTAATCTAGAAAAAGATCTTTATATAAGAGAAATGTTCCGAAGGAAGAGTTATTAGAAAAGAAATAGAACTTACTTTAAATGGAAATTGGAAGGAAAACTTTTGAAAAAAGAACATTAAAAAATAACCTTTCTAAATATATTATTTTATAGTTGTCAAAATTTGATTACATACAAATTTAAGCGGTCCTGATCTCCAACCTTTGCAACTTAATGCAATAGAGAGAGCCGTTAAAGGCCTTCAAAATTATAGAAGTACATGAAAAATGTAAATCATGGAAAATAAAGCTAACAATTCATGTACAAATTTACAGAATACAATATACTATACATATACCTAATACTTTATAACAGCTGATATATGTTACAGCTTTATATTGACATTATAATATCATTAAATGCTCCACATATATACTACCTAAAATAATGCTTTCTATATACGATGCACAACATAACACGATTGAAGAAAAGCATAAGAACATATGACAGTAAATTAACAGTCAAATTCATACATCACATGCATATAAATTATGCATTAAGGATTAGCCTTCTCATTTCAAAATTTTGTAGAGAGAACAAAAATTCTACATTGTAGTCGAGTCATGAACATGATGGCTGCCATCATGAAACCATTACACACCTATACACACAGACACTACAATGTGGTTTTACAACACACATCCTTTAAAAGGGAAAAATAGAGAGAGGTCCACAGAAGAGAGGAGTTGGGAGGGGGGCAGGAACCCAAGTCCTCTCCAGTGTACCGTGCAGTGCCACTCACTGGAGAGGATTCTCTCTCCCTCTGTCTCTTTGAGAGAGTAGGTTTTTTAATGCTTTATGTATAATCCTATATTTTGCATAAATCACTTATATTTTTATAACACTTTATAATACATTTAAGAATTATATAAAATTTTGCAATCTGCTTATACAAATATTTGTGTACTTAGTGTAATTTGCTTATATAAAATTATATGCAAGTCTTATATATGTGTGTGTATATTGCCTGTATCTGTATGACTTATGCTTGTCTAGATATGATTAGTGTGACTGATTGAGCGACTTAAGTAATAGCGACTTATGTAATAGCATGTTGCCTACGATGGCATTGTGTGGATTGTTGGACATTTGATATAGCATATAATGGAGCCTTCAATTCTGAACAACTCCTAATTAGAAGGAAAGTAATACTGTAATAGTATTTTCTTTTTTCTTTTTCTTTTTTTGATAAGTAATAGTATTTTCTTTTTATTTGATTATTAATTGGTTATAATCATTATCACACCCAAGTTCTCACCAAAACAATGGGTTTTTTTAAATTAAAAAAAAAAAAAAAAGAAGTAAAGAAGCAAAACAATGGGTTATGGATCCAAAAGTTCAGGATGTTATCTAAGCGAAGAGATCAGATCAATATGAAAGGAAAACCAGAGTTTAATTAGCATCAAACATTAATATATGATAGCTCATTGAAATTATTTTCTTTAAAATACTCTTAGATCAGTACTGCTAGGATCTGTGAAGCAACTTTTATATTTTCAGGTTAAGGCATTGAAAAAACTCAAAGTAGCAAAACTTATCTAGCATTGAAGACTATACATTTACACTTCTTCGGCAAGAAACAGTAATTTTCTATTACCAGGTCTTTATTGATAGGCTTGGAAAGATAATGCATATTGTCCCAAGGGTTACTTGTGAAGATTATCATATTTTGAGAAATGAGTAAGGCATAAAAGCTCAATTTGACAACTCGTGAAACAGCTCGCACTACCAGTTTTTCTTCTTTAAGTTCAAGTAAAAGGGTGTAAGCTTTTATCCCAGCCCAGCGGGCAGCCCCAGTTCGTTCGTTCGTTCTCTTTCGTTTAGCGCGAGGGAGATGACGCACTGACTGGAGACAGATTCGGAACCCTTCCCTTTCTGCCTGACTCCAAAGGCTTTCTCAGCAGTTCTGTTCCGAGACGAGGACTCTGAGCCGGGATCAAACTCAGTTCCAACAGCCCGCACTCTCCAATCTGTTCGAGCTCATTCGGGCGAATTCTTCCTTGAATATGAAGAGCGAAAAAAGCAAAGGTCCATCACTAGAAATCATTGGAAATCTACAAACTGAGAATTATGTAACAATATATGAAATTATTTCTCAAACTATTATTGGTATAAATGAATCCTGAGAGGTTGTTAAGTTAAAATTTTATTATCATATTCCAAAAGTTTATAGAAGAGATAAGGTCACTAATGAAAGTGTGAGAAGAAAATTAGGTGTAGCACTTATCGGTGAAAAAATTCAAAAGACTAGACTTAGATGGTTTGGACACATACATTGGAGACCTAATGACGTGCCGATCAAACGAAGAAGGACAATTGTAATAGAAGGCAAGAGACGGAGAGAACGGCCAAAAATAACATGGGATGAGGCTATTAAAAATAATATTAAAAAGTTAAATATAGTAGGTGAATTGGCATATAATAAAAAAGTTTGAAGAGAAAGCATTCATGTGGCCGATCCATTCATTTGAGATTAAGGTAAAGATTAAGGATGATTATACTTACTTATCAAAAAAAAATGATGGATGATGATATTCCAAATTTTAAGGCAAGCGTTGGGTTTTGGAAAAACCAGGATACATGGCGCGACAGTTTGAGGTCCCATTCATCTCAAGTTCTCGACAGATTCCCCACTCTGAAACTTGATGAATACTTACTATCTTTTAATATTGGAGAACAAAATCTTCCAACAGAATCTACACAAAAAATCTTTATTCTTCCTCCAAAACATTAAGACGGTAAAAAACATATATCTTCCATCCAAAAAATCAGAGTTTGATTATTGTCATTCCCTCTACCCTTCCCATTATAATACTTACACCACTATTGTGCTATTACATTGTAAATGCCCACAAAAGGTAATTGCAGCAAATCAAACCAGTTCTCCTTTTACATTGCACCAATTGGTTACCTAGCCAGCGAAACTACACCAATAAGAGAACTATAGGTACGCCACAGATAATCAAATATATCCACCGAATTTTAAAAAATGAATGTTATTGAAAATTATGTTATTGAAATTTAACCTTGGAATGATGTTATTGAAAATATTGTTTTAAAAGTTGAATATTTCATGAGAAAGACTTGTAATAAAAAGAAAATACAACAAATAAATCTTATTTAATAAATAAATCCTAAATCATTACATCTTTGTAAAATTTTGTAATTATAAATTTATTTCGAAATTGATATATAATTTTATTTTTCAACTTCCACTCTCAAAGGATAAGACTCATTCCAAGTTCTTAGTCATTGAATTTCGTGTATATATATATACATTTAAATTTTAATTACTTAATAATATTACAATAGGAGTTTAAATGATAATTAATTTAAATAAAATTCAATTCAAAAACTCATGTAAAATATAAAATTTTAGTATTAAAAAATTAATTATTTTATAAAAATTTAATTAAATGTATATATTTTAAATTTTTATTCAATTAAATGTCTAATATATATGAAAGTTTGAACCTAATTTTATATTGGGCTAAATGCTCTCACCACTAAATGTTTCAATTTATTACTCTCATACTAAACTTCATCTAATTTTGCTCTCACAATCCTTTTATAAAATATGAAAAAAAAAAAAAAAAAAAGAGTTTACTATTACACACTTAACTTTATTTAACATATATCTAAGAAAGCCGTGAAATGACAATATTACAACCAGCACTCTCTTTCTCTCTCTATAATTCCACTGGTTTTCTCTCTCTAAAATGGCTCCCAAGTCCGATAAGAAGACAGCGGCGGAGAACCAGTTCCACATACCCGCAAGTGTGTTCATCAGTGACTATCTAGAAGCGTACATCAAAACGCCGTCCAAACTTGCCGGACTGAACGGGGAACGACAAAGGTGTCGGCACAAGCTGAGAACTGGAGTGCAAAATCTGGAACTCGAGTGCCGGGCAGCCGCGAAGAGCAAGAAGCTTACCGGCGAGGAATTGAAGAGAGGTCCACGATGGAGTGATCGGAACTGTGCTCTGGCGAGCAAGGCTCTGAAGTCTGAACGGACGAGGTGGATCAGAAAGAAAACCCAGATGCGGATTCACTGAAAAATGGAAGGGAAACTGAGATTTTCCGTCACTTTCCCTTCTGTTTTTCACAGGAAAGTGTAATTCAGAGAACAACCCAACGCTACTAGTTCAATAATACACAAGAAAAACAGAGGTTTCAGTAAGTTGGGCACAGTATGAGTTAAAATCAACCCATTCTCATAGTCTCTTTCTGCAATTATAGCTAACAGAGAGAGTGTGGATGAGCTGATTTCCGGCGAGTTTAAGAGAGAGAGAGAGGAAACAAGGAGAGGGTAGAGAGAGAGGTGCACTGTTAAATGGATCTGTTAATGTGTTTGGCCAGAGATGAAGCTGCTGGACTCACGGATACTGAAACAGAAAGCAGAAAACAGATTGTTTAGTCCTCGACTCCTCACCATAGTCGCCGGTCAGTTCAATCTCGCAGTCCAGTCCCCGTTTCTCGCCGGTAAAACAGCTTTGACGTGGCGACTGCAGAAGTACTCGTCAATCGTGATCATCGGTTATCCCCATGGTCGTGATCATCAACCACATCGCAGACAAGAACTTCACAGCCGGCAGTTCCCTCCTTGCATAGCCGTCCGATTACCACCGGCGTTCAGAGATTGCTTCCTTGCACACCCACCGTGGCAATCCTTGCCCACTGATCAACTCAGAAACAAATTGCAAATGGCGTTAACAGATTAAAAGTAGCTTCTAAAGCCACTGTATTGCTTCCACTAGTGCAGAAGAAAAAGGGCAAACGGGTAAAAAAAGTCCAACAATAAAAATGTATTTGAAAGAAAGGAGGGTAATTTAAGTAATTTAAGTATTTTATTTTATCATTTTTAAAAGTGGGGTGTGAGAGCAAATTAAACCACACCTCAAGGGATGTATTAGTAAAATTGGCAGAGATTTAATATGAAAGTAATAAATTAAAACTTGAGGGGGGTGTGAGAGCATTTAGTCCTTTTTATATTTAGGGTAAAGTACACTAACACCCCCTGAAGTTTGGCATAAGGACACTCAGGTGAAAGTTATCTGTTTTTGGGACAATAACACCCCCTTAAAAAAATTCCATCCAAACATGGCCTTAAATCATATGAAAAGACAAAATTGCCCCTTAATTTTAAATTCAAATTTATTACAAAATATCATTACATGTCAAAACGACATAATTACCCCTCAAAATTTTAGCACCACAAATTAGCGCCAAGTGGCTCCAGATTAACAACAATCTAATCTTCTAACCACCCACCAGATATACGGCCTCTCTCTCTGTGCGAATCATTTCTTCTCCGCTTCGTATCACCATCTCTGAAACCCTAGAATATTTCTTCTCCTCTTCGTATCACCATCTCTGCCTAAAACTCCAGTCACCATGATCATCTTAAAACCCTTATTCTGGAGGCTGATTTCGCGATCTCGTCAAGATCAACCAGTATCTTTATTCTGCTTTGGTCTCCACACATCTCGGGTTCTCTCTCAACACATTTTTATCTCTCTCTCTCTCTATATATATATATATATATATATATCTATATTAATCTATTCTTTCTTCTTCTTTTTCTAAATTATATTAATAAATTCGTGTGTATATATATATATCTATATATCTTTGTTCTGCTTCTATTGCAACCTTGATATTTCTTGAAATCGTTTTGTTAATTTACAAAAAAAAAAATATATGGGTTTTTTTTTTAACAAAAATTTTGTTCCTGATTTATTAAAATATGGTGTTTTTTTAATGCGGTTTTGGTTTTCTTTATTTTCTTTCCTAAAATGAGGTTTTCTAAATATGGGTTTTTTTAAAAGAAATCTTTGTTTCCTGTTTCTAAATATGGGATTTTTTTTATTTTTTTTTGTAACAAAATATTTGTTCTGTTTTCTTTTCTTTTTTTTGCTATCGAAATCTTTGCTCCTGTTTTCTAAATATAGGATTTTTTTTTCTAACGAAATCTTTGTTTCTGTTTTCTAAATATGAGATTTTTTTTTTTTTTTAAACGAAATCTTTGATCCTGTTCTCTAAATATGGTTTTTTTTTTTTTGGTAAAGAAATCTTTGATCATGTTTCTTTATTCGGTTTACAAGAAATTTTTCAAAAAAAATATTGGGTTTTGTTCCTTTTTTTTGTAACGAAATCTTTGTTCTGTTTTCTAATTTTTTTTTTTTTTTTAGCTATCCAAATCTTTGTTTTTGTTTTCTAAATATGGGATTTTTTTTTAACAAAATCTTTGTTTCTGTTTTCTAAATATGAGATTTTTTTTTTTTTTTAACGAAATCTTTGTTCCTGTTCTCTAAATATGGTTTTTTTTTTTTTTTTTTTTTTGGTAAAGAAATCTTTGATCATGTTTCTTTATTCGGTTTACAAGAAATTTTTCAAAAAAAATATGGGGTTTTGTTCCTTTTTTTTTTTAACCAGAATTTTGTTATTTTGAGAAATTATGGCAGAATGAAAACAAAAGGCTTTTTTTTTTACCAAAATTTTTGTTATTAATTCACACATGCTATAAGATTGCATGTTTCTGACTTTTTGCAACCATAGTGATTGATCTATGAATGTTTATTGTATGACGAACTTTATGCAAAATTAGTGGTAATTTAGTGTCCAGCTCTGGTAGACATATACTGTGTCAATCACTTGGTTTGGTTCTTGTCTTAACAATGCCTATCCTATGCATGTTGTCTTTAGAGTTTTGATTAATTGCATGATATTCTCTGAGATAACATTGTATATCCTATGCATGTGTGAATTATTTTTCTCAGTTGCAGATGGCTAATGACAAAGTCCATGATCTCCTAGTTAAGTTTGGTGGTCACATACATGTTGTGAAAGGGATACATCCAAATGGTTATCGTTTTTTGGAGTTGTACTCAACTGCTTATGCATTTGTGCTTAAACATGAATATAATCAGACTGGTTTAGCATTGAATATGTTTTATGAATTTTCTGAGGATAGTGGCAGAATGAGATTAAATGGGGATGATGATCTTATCATAATGTTTGAAATGAACTCAGATGTTAAGGAGATAGATATAATTGTTGAGATTGGTGATAAGGATGATCTAATTGATTTAGACAATTATATGGACCCAATGGTACCTGAAAATCCTGTGGGGGAAGATGATAGTGACTCTGAAAATAAAACTGATTACAGTTTCTCAGACAGTGATGATGAGGAGTGGAATGAGGGAGAATGGGGACATGATGAGGGACAAGAGGCACATGATTGGGCTAATATTGAATTAGAAATGGAAAGTCCTGATAACAGTTGTGGTGAATTATCTGATTATAGTGACACTGCTGATTTTATTGGAGAAAGTGATGATGAAAGACCAGTTAATGTGCATAAACACGTTAAGGGGATATTGTTCAAGTATGGTGATCATGGTGAGATTAAATTTGTGATGGATCATTTGTTTGATGACATTAAACATTTTAGGACTGTGTTAAAGGACTTTGCAGTTCAAAAAGGTTTCAAATTGGTGATGGTGAAGAATGAGAGGACTAGAGTAACTAGTAAGTGTGGGAACCCAGGTTGTGAATGGAGAATCCATGCAACTCTACAAGTAGATAATAGCACCTTTAAGGTTACTTCACTTGGTCCAGAACACACTTGCATTAGAACCACTAAGAACAAGGTGGTTACTTCTACATACATAGCAAACAAACTTGAAAAGGCATTCAGACATCAACCTGACATCAATTTAGATAAGTTGGAACAAGAAGTAAGAGATCAATTTAAGGTGGAAGTGAGTGAGAAATGCTTGAGAAGAGCTAAAAATAAAGCTTTACAAAGTAGTGATGGAACCCATTCAGCTTCGTATTCTAAACTGTGGCAATATGCAGCTGAGATTCAAAAAACAAATCCTGGGAGTTTGGTGTTTATAAAACATTCACAAGATGATGAACCAAGGTTTTTTAGGATGTTTATATCATTTGCATCAGTGTTAAATGGCTTCAGGGATGGCTGCAGACCATTTATTGGTCTAGATGGTTGTTTTTTGAAAGGCCCCTTTGGTGGTATTTTAATTACTGGAATAGGGCTTGATGGGAATAATGGGTTATACCCATTTGCATATGCAGTAGTGGAGTCTGAAAGAAAAGAAAGTTGGAAATGGTTTTTGGAACACCTCCACAAAATCACAGGTGACACGTGTGGAAATATGGCTTGGGTAATTATGACTGATGGTCAAAAGGGCATACTTCCAGCTGTGGATGAAGTATATCCTTATGCTTTCAATAGGAGGTGTTGTAGGCATATTTATGCCAATTTTAGGACAATATATCCTGGGGTTAAGTATAGAAAACTGTTTTGGATGGCAGCTAGGGCCTATACTGAGTTGGAATTCAACAAAGCAATGACAAAGATACAAAGTAGCAGTCTACAAGCATGGCAGTGGTTGATGAATCATCCACTTGAAACATGGGCAAGACATAAGTTTGATGAGAGACAGAAATGTGATTTTTTGACAAATAATGCAGTTGAATCATTCAATTTATGGCTTAAGAGGGTGAGGGCAAAACCTATAACTGCTATGTTTGAGGGTATATGAATGAAGATTATGAGCAAATTTTGCAAAAGGTTTCAAAAATCTGTTACTTGGGATAATTTTGCAGTCCCAAAAATCAGAAATAAATCAAACTTAGTTATTGAAAAGGCTAGCACATGTCAACTGAACTGGCCATGTGGTGATATGTTTGAGGTGACAGAGGAAACTACAATGAAATATGTTGTCAATCTTCAGAGCAGAAATTGTGATTGCAGGGAATGGCAGATCAGTGGCTTACCATGTAAGCATGTAGCAGCATGTGTTACATGGAGGAGAGGGAATATTGAGGAGTATTGTCATAGATTCTTCAGTAGGTACACTTATGTTAAAGCATACAGAAATTTGATGTATCCCATGCACCATGAGAGCTTATGGGATAAAGTAGATAAGAAGGATTTGCTTCCCCCAGAACTAAAAAGGCCTATAGGCAGACCTAGAGTGGCAAGGAAAAGGGAAGCTGATGAACCACAGGCTAGTAAAAGGTCAAATGTTATTCATTGTAGCATATGCAAGGATACTGGGCACAACAAAATGTGCTATCAAAGGGCTCCAATTCAGAGCAAAGGAAAACAAGGATCAAGGAAAGGAAAGCATGGGTCAGGATCAACTTCAGCAGCAAATAAAGGAATGAGAGGTCAAGGAGCAAGGACAAGGAGTAAAATAGTTGCAGCACAGGTAAACCTTGGTTATTTTAAATTTCCCTCTAAATGTGTTGGTTTTTTTTTTATATTTTTTAATTGTACATTTGGAATTGTAGGTCAGTGGTTATTCACAACCCACTCAATCTAATGTAGTTGCAGAAACAACAACACAAGCCAGTCAGTTCAATGTAAGCATTACTCTTGGTTATTTTAAATTTTCCTCTAAATGTGTTGGTTTTTTTTATATTTTTTAATTGTACATTTAGAATTGTAGGTCAATGGTTATTCACAACCCACTCAATCTAATGTAGTTGCAGGAACAACAACAGAAGCCAGTCAGTCCAATGTAAGCATTACTCTTGGTTATTTTAAATTTTCTTTTAAATGTGTTGGTTTTTTGTTTTTAATTGTACATTCGGAATTGCAGGTTAGTGGTTATGCACAACCTACTCAATCTAGTGTGGTTACAGGAACAACAACACAGGCCAGTCAGTCCAATGTAAGCATTACTCTTTTCATTTTCTTTTTTTTGCATTTTTTTTTTTTAATTTCCTTACTAGGACCATTGGACCTAAACAACATATATAATCACACAACTTATTGGTGATATCCAATTTTTATATGTTATATGATACCAAACAAAAACACAGGTCTAATATACATGTTTTGCTTGTATATATTTATTAGTGCCTAGTTTGTTAACCCAATAAATTTATGTATCAGACATTTAAATCCAAAGAACCTCATATTAATCAACTGGAAATCAGGACACTAATGTGATTATATATGC
The DNA here is from genome assembly GCF_030987335.1 of Cornus florida. Taxonomy (NCBI): domain Eukaryota; kingdom Viridiplantae; phylum Streptophyta; class Magnoliopsida; order Cornales; family Cornaceae; genus Cornus; species Cornus florida. The sequence continues at coordinate 32,613,835 of NW_026775572.1, forward strand.
AAATATTCTTTTTTGCAGGTGAGAAATTATACAGTGTCAAGTATAGCAGCAGCTACACCCTCCACCCAATCTAGTGGACCATCAGCAATTGACTGGCTATTTAGGATTTAGGTAACATGCTTTTTTGTTTTTGGGGACACTTGCTGGGACAAGTATTTTTGTAATGCCACTTATGACATAGACAACACAGTTGGGTTATTTAGTTTTCTGTTTTTGGGACCCTTGCTGGGACAAGTATTTTTGTAATGGCACATATGACATAGATAACACAGTTGGGTTATTTGGTTTTCTGTTTTTGGGACACTTGCAGGGACAAGTATTTTTGTAATGCCACATATGACATGGACAACACAATTGGGTTATTTGGTTTTTTGTTTTTGGGACACTTGCTGGGACAAGTATTTTTGTAATGCCACATATGACATGGACATAACAGTTGGGTTATTTTTTGTTAGTTAGTTGACACTTGGTTGTTGGATGGTTGGTTGACACTTGAATGTTGGTTATGTAATGACAGATTATGTAAATTTTGGTGTCAAATGTTGGTTATGTAATGACTTGGTACAAGTTTATTATGGATTGTGGGATGTGGATGGCTACTTTTATGAAGTTAAATGTTACTTATGTAATATGACTGTAATGACATGTAATTTTTGGTGTAATGTATTATTCTCCAATTTATTAATCTATTTTAGGATGTGTGTAACTTCTTTAGGAACGAACAGAGCATCCCATTGTTTCCATTATCTGAAAAAAAAACCCAGGGGAATTAGAAATAACATATCATGTCTGCATTCTATTGTATTTATTGAAAGAGAAAACACGATAAAATTTATGTAAGAATACTCTTAAATAAAATTTGCATTGTTAAATGTCTTTCGTACATTGCACCAAAAATTAATCTGTTTTATGGATATGTATCTATATATATATATATATATATATATATATATATATATATATATATTTCATCGGTCTCATAAGGGTAGTTTAGTCCAAATTATTAACTTGCAAAGTTAAAAAAGTCAACTAAATAGTCAAAGGGCAATTTGGTCAATTTTTTATGTTAGTTGGCTTCAAGGGGTGTCTTTGTCCACTTTTCAATCTTTAAGGGGTGTCATTGTCCAAAAAGCAAGTAACTTTCACCTGAGTGTCCTTATGCCAAACCTCAGGGGGTCTTAGTGTACTTTACCCTTATATTTAATATAGTAAGAGTATTATTTAATTTAGTAAGGGAATAGATGAATGGTTTAGTTATAGTACACTACCTAAATGAGAAAAAAATCTCTAAAGTAGGATTATTAGTCCTAAAGATATTTTTTTTCAGAATTTATTGATACTTGGATGAAAAAATAGGTTGGTAGTAATTTTTCCAAAAAAAATATAGAAAAAGATGATTAATATGGCTTGTCTTTTTGGTGTCTAAATTTTGTTCATTTGATTAATTTGATCTCGATATATCCTTGTGGAGACGATGGACTTGGATTTAACAAATTATAAGAATGCCTCTGATTCAACCGTAAACCATTTTGCCAAGCTCTGAAAAGAAAGAACTGGTACGATCATGTTATCTTAACCTTTTTTTTTTTTTTTTTAAGAAAACATTTTCATATCACACATTGTAGAAGCATTCCCCCCTGGCTTTGGTAGAGAAATTTTTAAGAAAACATGATACCGAGAAACCGTATTTCTATCCGAGCATTTTTTACTTCATTAGTTCATATTTTTCACTGAAAACACACATACATACAATATGAAAAAATTATGATCCTATCACAACATTTTCTACTCCATTAACTCATATTTTCTACTGAACGAAACACATAAACACACGTTAACTCATACATAATATAAACAAACTCTGTTCCTATCAGAGCATTTTCTATTTCATCAACTCATATTTTTCGTTGAAAACACAAACACACATACAATATGAAGAAATTATGTTCCTATAAGAGTATTTTGTATTTCATTGACTCATATTTTGCACTGAACAAAACACATAAACACACACGTAATATTGAGAAATTCATCATGTTCCTATAAGGACATTTTCTACTTTATTGTGTCATATTTTTCACTAAACGAAATACATAAAGATACACACATTTTAAAAGGAGATCAACATCAAAATGCATATGAAATTATAAAAATTAAGACAGTTTGGGAATTTTCAAAACTAAATAATGTATTTTTGGTGTCTAAATTTCATTAATTTGATCTTGATATATACTTGTGGAGACCATGGACTTGGATTTAACAAATTATACATAAGAATGCTTATGAAATTCAATCATAAACCATTTTGCATCGGTTGTATGTAAACCCCCCTTCACCCTACTCCCTAAATTGGTAAAGAAGCAGCAGCTACTATCTTGCCATCTTAACGACCTAGTTTAGAAAAGTAACAAATATCTATATATATATATATATATATATATATATATATATATAATATGAAGAAAATATGTTCAAATCAAGCCATTTTTTACTCTATTGACTCATATTTTTCTACTGAAAATACAAACACACACATAATATGAAAAAAAAAACATGCTTCTATCAAAGCATTTTCTACTCCATTAACTCATATTTTTTATTGAACGAAATACATAAATACGCGCAAACTCACACATAATATGAAGAAACCTTATTCTCATAAGAGCATTTTCTACTCTACCCACGCATAATTTTCATTGAACGAAATATATAAAGATACACACATATGATATAAAGAAACCTTGTTCGTGTATAAGAGCATTTTGCATCATTCATATTTTTCACGAAAGTAAATACTTAAACACACACCCAAGCTAAAACAACCTTATCCTGATGGTACAACTATTTTTTTTTTTTTTTTTTTTTTTTTTTTTTTTTTTTTTTAGAGAGAGAGAGTGAGAAAGGTCAGACAATGAAATTAAAAGTACTGAAAAGGGAGAAAGTTTAGACTTCTTAACATTTTTTTTTTTTTTTTGATATTAAATTTGTATAAAATAGTACCCTGTATAAAGTAATTTACAAGCAGACCAAAGCCCAAAACAATGGGTAACCATATAATCAAACCAAAGGCTTTACAAAATGAGTAGACATGTGTAGTCTATACAAGCCCTAGACTAATGTTTAAAGCCCAAACCAGTACGGAGTATTATTCTTTATGCCTCTTCAACTTGAATAACACAATTGAGAAGACAATAATTCATTGAGATAGTATATAACACAGAAATTAAAAAGCAACTACACAAAGTTCATTTTGAACAAAGTTACAAAGGCACACATAGCTAGATAAGTAACAATCATTCACTTCTCCTTATTTTATAATCCGTCAAACATTACTTGCATGGGGTCTTTAGAGTACTACAAATTTCTTAGAAATTCAACAAAGAAAGTAGATCCCTAAAAATACATGGAGAAGTTATATAGTAGGGTAACTATAAAGGTTCATAATGAAATCTTTATGAACATACATGCACTGGTATTCTGATTCTGTCATCTTTCATACTCCAAAAAGATTACTCATTATGCGTCAATGATCAGTCACCTCTGGCACCTGCACTGGGTATCTATGAATCCTGTCTGACCACGCATTCGAATAGTCCGGTTTGAGCTTTGAAATGCACTTCCAAACAGCACTGTTACACTTAAACCCACTCCCAAACGCCAGCTGCCAAACTTTATCCCCCTTCCTCACCCTCCCCTTTGCCTCGAGATAGCATAGTGAGTACCAAATTGATGAAGATGATGTGTTCCCAAACCTACAATGTCATTTTTGAGGGCTCCGCATCTCTATCTGTCAACTTCAGCTTCTCCTTGATGGTGTCAATCACTGCTTTCCCTCCAGCATGTATGCAGAAATGCGCGAAGGCCTTCTTGAAATCCGGTATACGAGGACCCCTTTTCTTTGAAGGCGCCCAAATTTTATTCCACGCCACTGACAACCCGTATCCAATTTGCTCTGAATAGGGCAGCACCAATGAGCCTAGTGATGCCATGTTTGTCTTCAGGCCTTCCCCTGCTACCTGCAGGATTGTCCGGGATAGGGACACCCCGGTATACCCCTCCTCATCCGATTCCTGTATTATGCACTTGTAGGAACCAGTTTTGGACCCTAGACGAGTCCGGACCACGTGCTGGAGTTCGTATTTAGCAATCTTTTTGTCACATTTTCTGTTGGAGAGTAACACTGCAGCCCCTCCCATTCGAAACAAGCAGTTGGCTAGGAGCATAGACTTGACCTTTCCTTGGTAAAAATTTGAGCATATGGCCTCTATGCTAAGGACCAAAGCTACTGAATTCTTGTGGACTTTGAGGAGGTCCCGAGCCAAGCTAATTGACAAAATTCCCGCGCTGCATCCCATCCCGGATAGATTGAAGCTCATGACATTGCTTCTGAATCCGAACTTATTGATGATCATTGCAGCCAAAGAGGGAGTGGGACAGATTAGGCTGCAGTTTGCGATGAGGATGTCAATGCTTTTCGGGATTATGTTGTGCTTGGTGAATAGCTCTTGGACTACTGAAAAAAGTACTGTTTCGACTTCATTCAGGATAGAACTAGAGGACTGATCAGCTGGGAGTTGATGGATCCGTAATGGTAAACAGGTTTCGTTTCCAATGCCGGATTATAACATGACTTTTCTTTGAAATTCAATTCTCTCTCGATTTTCATTCATAATTTCTGAGTGCTCTATGAAGGAGGAGATGGGGACTCGACGAGTGTCAGGTGCACGGAAGCAGATGAAGTCGAGGAGATACACACACTTTGATTTGTACGAAAAGTAGATTACGGATAGAATGAGAGTAATGGCTGCAAGAAACTTGAATTGGGTAAATGAGATGGAGATCTCAGAAAGAGTACATTGATCAAACATTAAGCACTCCATTTTTTGTGTCCCCAAAATTCAATTTGCGAGTGTATAGTTATATATACATGGTTATTAATTGGTTTTGTGCAGTGAACAAGTGTGTTTCTTTGTTTAAGCTTAACTGACGGTGGGTTAAAAGGTTCATGCAAAACAAATTGAACTCCAACCGTGTGAAATTGCACACACAACACATTCACCAGAATTAACTAGTGGTCTTACAAACGACTTGAATTATATTAATAGAAATTGAAGAAAATTTAATAAGTAATCCACATTGTAAAACAAAGGGACATTGTTATAGATAATACAAAATTAATTAATCAAATCATAAACTATCAACTGAACCTAGTTACTGTAAAAATTAGATGGAATTCAATTAAATAGTAGCAAGTAGTTATGTTATAAAACTTTTAAAGTGCTTCAAATTAAGTTTGACCAAAATATAAAATGGATTTTAGTATAACTTACTCTAACAACATCCATTATGGTTTGGATCACATCGGCTAAAATTTAAATGAATCAAGACTTCCAATTGTTGAAAGGGGGAAAAAGATCATTTCTATCATGTGTATGAAATTGAAATTAGTTCTTTTTTCCCTTTCCATGCTTTAAGAACCAACTTTATAACGAAAGCGTAGTAAACCTTAATTTGAAAAATTATGAAGAGAATGGGTGCATATAACATAAATATTAATCATAAGATGCAATCCTCCTAACCCAGTAACATACAAGGATGATAATAGTAGGGTCAATGAATATTGTTTACACTTACTTTGCTATATTGAATAAGAAATACTTCAATAGAAGTAAGATTATATCCATGAACCATGAAAAAACAAAGAAAATAATAAAAATAATAATACATGTTTGACATTTTTTTATAATATTTCACGATGGTATAGAATTGTACAGAAAATGTATAGAATCGTGTACTAACTTTCTAAATATTTTCTTTATCTAAAAAAAAAAAATTTGTAAATATTTTAGATAGTCTTTTTGAGTATTCTAGAATTATCCCATATTTAGAATTATCCCAACTACTTGATGTAGGGTTTTGTATAAATGGGGTTGATACTCACTTGTAGGGGTGGGCAAAAAATCCGCGAATCCGTGAATTCAATCCGTACGGAACGGATTGGATTGCCAGACTGACGGATCGGTGGCGGATTTAAAAAAATTGAATCCGTAATTCACGGATCGGATCACAGATTAGGCTGTCAAAAATTCAATCCGATCCATAAATTTGATCTGTGACCAATCCGTAATATATATATATATATATATATATATATATGAACACCTAACATACCGTACTTTTTCTGTTTTTTTTTTTTTGGTAAGTATTATACAATTAGTTTTATAATATTTATTACTCAATCAATAGTGGACCACTGAATTTTCATTTAATCAAAACCTAAACCTAACCAAAGATGAAAGAAGTCAAAGAACTAAAGCGGCCGCCTAACCTAATATACATTTAAGTTGGCTTTATCTATGTTGTGTAGTGTATACTACTTTGTAAGTAAATACGAAATTGGTGAAAATAAACTATTTTGAAAATTTCAGTCCGCGGATTGGATCTGATCCGATCCGTTGGCAAACGGACTGGTGGTGGATTCAAAATTTCCTAATCCGTTGCGAGCGGATCGGGTTAAGATTGATACCTAATCCAATCCGATCCGATCTGTGGCCATCCCTACTCATTTGCTCGGCAGGAAACAACAATGTATTCTCTTCTCTTTCTACATTTACATAAACTCTTTTTTAGTGACACATAGATATAGTTACTTTACTCCATTTCATCATTAACATTATTCTATTAACTGGTTAACAGTGATCTTAATATCAATCAGCGGATTGTAACTTTTTTAGTTTATTTTTAACGTTAAGAGTATGACTATAGATGATATGAAAAGAAAAATAGTACAAATTAAAAAGAGTTATGTTTTTAAGTGTCTATCGTGTGTGTATATATATATATATTTTTCCTTCTCAAATAATATATGTGTGACTGTGTGTATATAAATAAAGTATATATGCTGCAATAAGGATTATCATAATAATGGTTATTATTATTTACTATATTTTGAATTTATTAAAGTAAGGTTTATTCAAATTTGAAGGGTTATAAGTAATTTCATTCACAAACCATATCTATCCAAAAAAAAAAAAAAAATTCATTCACAAACCACATTCAAAATTATAAGGTAAACCATAAATAGAAAAAAATTTAGAATTTGGAAGAGGCAAGATTTAATTTTTATATAAAAAATCACCATGAGTAACTATAAAAATGGTTTTTTTTTTTCTTTTGAATTTTTTTTTTTTTTTAACTATATTTTGAATTTTTTGAAACAAGATGTTTATGTAACGACCCAAAATGATACCAGTCATGAAAAAAATTTGGCATGACCTCTACTAAAAAGGATCCTACCACAACCTGTTGAAATGCATAAAAAAAATGTAATGGCCTCACTTGGCCTTAAACTAATCTATCATGTCCCAACACACAATGCAAATAATATAAAACATTCCCAAAATAACAACATACATATAAAAAGAGTCTCGTTCCTCCAATTCCTTCAAAAACATGGAAGTGTCAGTCCACTATCTAGTCCCATACTCCTTTATAAGGAATATACTCTAATTACATCAATTTAGAGTTTATGAAATACAGCTAAAATCAAAAGTCCATAATTTACAACATTATACAAATTATACTAAAGTTTTACCGAATAGTCAAGATTTACGTTTACAAAATATTAAAGTTCTAAAACAAAAATAATAAAATATAAATCTCCAATCCTGTCTAAACTTGTGGTGGATGGTCATCCGCCACCTCCTTTCCGTGTCCTGAAAAATATTAATAATAAAGGGGTGAACAAAATTGCTCAGTAGGTGGTGACTAAGACACACCTCTTGTGACCCCATGAATCCAAGTAATGAATAGAAATAAAGGGAACGGGATCATGCTATACCGAGGAACAATACAATACAATTTCAAGGCTAAAAACAAATAATGTTGTGCCATGAAATGCAATATTGTGCTATGTCGCTCCGCATTTCAAAATCACTTCCATTCATCACTTTCCAAATCGTTAATGTAACCCGCCCCTCGGCGGTGACACGAGAGAAGGATTGGCCACTGTCCCTAACCTTTGGTAGCCCCGCGGCTTCATTTGGGGCCGGATAGCTCAACCACGCTAGGGGTTTTTCCCTAGTTTCGTCTAGGTCGCATTAACGCTATGGACCCTCGGTCCCCCCTTGGCGTCCGGGTTTTCATAAAATCCTTTTTATCAAAACTTTTCCTAAAATCCCTCTTTTTTCGTTTCAAAATAATTTCCCTTTTCTTCATGCCCAATAATATACTTGAATGCATCATGCCCTTTTTATGCCATGCTAATTAATGCCCATAATCATACATTTAATTCAATTCTAAACCACTTAGCATACTTGCAAGAATTTTCAAAGAATTTACGGTATTCTTCCATTCAACAAGAATCTAACATGATAAAACTATAAATATGAAATTAATTCATACAAGCATACAATTTCATACAATTTCAACTAAACACATAGCCACATATTTAATTGACAATAATCTAATCATTTTAGAGGAAATTCAACATAAATTGGCATGTTAGACAATAATTTAAGATGGAAATTCACAAAGGAACAAGAAATTTCGTGGATTAGGAACCCCTACCCTGAAAAGAATTTTCCTCACTAGATCATCAAAGCCTCAAGCTTCCAGCCTCCTCTGCAACTCTCAGACCTCTCCCTGTCTGTTCATCTCGGCTCTCACTCTCTCTCTCTGCTCACTCTCTCTGTGCCTTCGCTCTAATTTATCTGACTTTCCCTCTCTGTGCACCTCCTCAATCTCGGCCCTCTTTCTGTGTCTTCAAAACTCTTTGTGTATCTAAACACACACACACACACACACACACACACACACACACACACACACACACACACACTTTCTCTCTCTCTCTCTCTCTCTCAATCTTTACTCAACTTCTTTCCCTGTTGCTTACACAAATTTATAGGCCTTTCACCGACACAATCAAAATACCAAATCACTAAGGGCCGTTTGGGAAGTGTTGTGTAGTGTAGTGTAATGCTCTAACCTAAAACAGAATAAGTGTTTTGTAGTGTGGTGTTCTGAAATGGGAACAAAACATGTTTGGGACGAAAATTTGGAGTGAAAATTTTGGAATAGAAATTAATATATTTTTATTGGATGATTAAATTAAATTAATTACAGAGCTTCATTAGTTTGCAAAACAAGAATTAGAAAGCTTGATTAGTTGATTTAGAAAAAAAAAAAAAAAATTAAAACAAAGCCCATACGCACAAGTTAGCAATTGCAGAGAAAGATGGGGGGGCAAGCTTGAGAGTTAAGACCCATACACACAAGGAAACCCAAACACAGTGGAACAGCGGAAACCCATACACACAAGGTAGCTTTCTCTCTCTTATTGCATAACTGAACTTCAAGCTAAAGATTGACTCTACCGTAACAAATCTGGAACAGAGTAAGAGCAAAACTCACATCAAATAAGAGACCCGCCCCTCCTCTTGAATCTCTGGTCAAACAATATCGTTGTTGATGGTAGTTCATAAGCAGGATGAGGAGATCGTTCCACGTAAGCCAAGAAATCTGATATCAGTATCCAAGTGGAGATCCAAGCAACACAAGGGATTCTCTAGGTATGGAGATTAAGAAAGGGAAGGCCAACCTCGGTACCATATAAGCTCGAGCTTGTCAGAGAATAGCTATTAATGTCGGTAGTTGTCATCTTAAAGGCTGATTAACACCCCTATTTATAGTGTTTACCTCTACCTCCTCGGTCAATGTCTTTTAGTCCTTTGGTTGAGCCCGCTCTTACCTAAAGTTTGAAGGTCTCTTCTTCCGACAGATGAGACATTGATGGATGGGGCCGCGGCGCTTTGCCCCCCCAGTCAAAAGAGGTAATGGCGCTCCCTAATTAATACGGGTCTTATCAAAACGTCTTTCGTAATTAATGCGTTCCTTACCCTTCCTTTCTCGATCTTAGGTACCGAGTATCCTTTCCCCCTTGTGTTAGCCTCGGGCTGAGGCGAGCCCTTGGATCTCAGCCACCTATCCACATGTCCTCAGATTCCCATACTTTAGGGGGGATAGGTCCCTTTCAAGGTCCTGCCTTCATGCCGTTACAGGGCTCTATCCCGACTTTATCCCGAGGCCTTTTTAGCCGAGAAGGGAAGTACATAAACAAATTAGTCGAGGTCGCTCTTTCAGAGAGCACCCTCGATCGAGCCAGGGGGGGAGGAGCCTATCCGACTGGAGCGGGGCACATCCACAATAGAGGAAAGGTAGGGACCCCTTCCTCGGCCAGCAGGTTTAGTTATCGGATAGGTAGCTCGAGAATACCTAATCCACCGTAGACACGCCAGGAAAACACTGGCCAGTTATGCCTACATTATAGGGTGGCGCCACTTAATCAGCTATCATAGCACGGTCATCAACATTTTGCCCCCTGCTTAAAGTCGTCAATAGGGGAGCTCGAGCAAGCCACTAACTCAGTTCAATTTATTATTTCTATTGAAGGGTCATGTCATTTCAGTACCGAATAGTCATATCACTTCAAGGGGTCGTGTTACTTCGATTTCTCGACCCACGTGTCGCCTCTTTATTGGTGTGTCAGACTATGACGCTTCAGGTCTCGAGTCGCATCCCTTCATTAGCCAGAGGCGCAACGCTTGGGATGCCGAGCCCTCATATTTAAGTTGTACCAAAGCATTTTTTCTAAAGGCACAAACAACACTTATCATTATTCGCCCCTTGCAAAAAACTTCTTATTCAAAGCAAAAGACAATGGCAGTTCGTGATGATGTCCCCGATGTCCCTCCTTTGAATGAATGGCGAGTTGCCCCATACTTTGGCTCGAGCAACACCTTCTGGGTTAATAGCTGTAATACCCCTAGTTTTCAAAAGGATAAAATGGGAATTAAATTTTAATTTTTATTTAATTATGTGACATATGTGTTTTGATTCCTTAATTGATTAATGGTGAATTGGTTTTATTATTTGCTTAAGTGATTAAGGGTGTATTTATTTTAATTTAATTGTTTAATTGAAATTGTTTTAATTTTAATTGTTGGTTAATTTAAATATTTGATTAATGATGTTTTAATTGACGTGTCTTTGGTAGCTTTTATAATTTGTTTTGTGTCATTAGGTTTTGTTGTTTTGTATGATTAGAACGCCGACTTATATTAGGTTTTAATTAAAACCTTGTTAATATAAGTTTAAGCTGACTTAGGATGTGGGATGCATATATATATATATATAGATATATTCTTAAACGTCTGCTAGGGTTGTGGAAAAACCCTATTCACGTGATAGGGTCTTGAGAGGAAAAAACCAGAGAGTGGTCTGGAGAGGAAAACACAGAAAGAGATTCACAGAGTGTCTTAAGAGTTAAACAGAGGGGTTACTTCTGGATGGAACCAAGAAGCAATAGAGGAAGGGAGTAGTGACCAGAGGAGGAAGGGAAGGTCTTGGGGGATTGCCATAAATTACAGACGGATGACGGATGTTGAAAGGTTTCAAACCGAAACCTAAAGGCAAGTTTCATTCTATCTCCTTCTTGTAAACTTGTGTTCTGTGCATTCTATATAGACTCCAGGAAGTAATTTAACTTTAAAACTGACCTTTGATGCATGTTTTATCTGATTGTATTACGATTACATTTAAATACTGAAATCGGTTCTTGCATAAACTATTTGATTATGTATTAAACCTCTGTAAATTAATTCATAATGGATTGTGAGGAGTTGCTAGGATGGTTAGGAAGTTAATTAAACTTTGAAACGGAATTTTGATGCATGGGATCAGATTTTAAACTGTTCGTATGTTCAGTTAACTGTGATTGGTGTTTTTGCATAAACTGCTCTGTTTCTGTTTAGATTTTTGTCAAACAATTGTTAGTGAAATCAAAGGAGTTTCTAGGAGTATTAGGGCTTAGATTGAACCTTTAAAATACTTAAGAAAATTGGAAGAGACAGTTGGAATTTCGCCGAGAGCGGAGACGAAGAACAGAGGAAACGAAGAATGGAAAAATGGAGGCTAGGTGAGCAGAGGCGGCTCTACAAGAAGTAGAGCCGGCTCCACAACAAGTGGAGCCGGCTCTAAAAGCTTAGGAGCCGGCTCCAAGGGTTTCCAGAGCCGGCTCCCTTAGTTGTTAACACCTACGGGTGTTTTCAGATGGGTTTTGGGTTTCAGGGGCTTGTAAAAGGTTTCTAGAAAGTTGTGGGAAGTTTTCAAGGTTTAAAATGACCTATTTAAACATAGAGACAGTTAAGATAAGTTAGTGTGCTAATATTAAAAGGTAGATCATGAAAAATAAACATGTGATTATGCATACTATTAAAGAAGGAGGAAGGATGAAGTTGTTAATTTGTTTAGCAACCTAAACGAACTGTGAAATTTCTTACTGGATGTTATATAACGGATGTATATAACTTAATGAAGACCAAAAATATTGGTTTAGGATATGGTTATTGACAACATGAACTTTAGATGTTAAGTTGCATGCTGTCGGGAGTTGTAGAAGCTTTTGGTTGCTAGTGTTGATTTAGTGATCTAAATGGACTGGTCTGGAATTTCATATAATGTGCTCAGCTCATATTTTCTGTGTATCATTATGTTATACTCTGGGTTTATTGGAGGATGAATTAGACGTCATGAAATTTAAATGTTATTTTGCATGCCGTTAAAGACTGAGGAGGATTTAAATTGCTAGGTTGTTCTAGTAAGTTAAATAAACCAATATGGAAGTACTGGTTGGGAATTTTAATATAGTATGCTCAGGTTAAAATTCTAAATATTATTATGTCATGCTATGGATGTTAATTGAGGAACTGCTAAAATTACTGTTCATTCAATTATGTGGATATGGATGATTTAAATTGTTGATTATGCTTTAGCAATTTAAATGGAAGTTTTATGATTATGATCATATACTGGATGCATGATGGGACCTTAATAATATCTGTTTTCTATTATGCTAGTTTCTGGATATATTCGATGTTCATTTGAATGTGCATCATCTGTGGATCATATGTATGTATGTACCGGTATGGGACGGTGACATACGGAGGGACGGATTAGATCAAAACGCTAATTCCAACCCATTCATACATAAGGAATGGATTAACTAAAACAGTTAAATCCTACATGGATGCATGTCTTATCAACTAAAACAGTTGAACGACACAATGGTTATTTGTTTTATCTTTCTGCACTATGAAGGAATTTATATATATACTTATGGTACCGTGGTACGAGCTTGAGTTTTCTGACCACGGTTAGGGTGCGTATATCGTGTGGATGGATAACTGGACCTAATGACGTTCCCTGGTAGGTCTAGGTGTGCATGACTACGCTACGGCGTTTTGCGTGTTACCTTCTACTCAGGTGTGATGACTATAGGTTAGTAAATATCCTATAGTGTGTATCTATATGTATATGAACTATTTTAGATATTGCCAAGCTATATAAGATGTATCTGCGTATCGGGTTTATGTACGGATTCTAGTAAGATGGAACTTGCATGTGGGCCTGACCCACTCTTATTTTTCAGGTGTTCGACAGTATCAGGCTTAGAGCTTGATCGTGTTGATGCAGATACAGACACTCACTCTTCCGATTACATAGGATCTTCTTTCTTATTTTAGTTTTGGATTTTAATTCTATAAAGTTTTATCATTTGGGATTATTAGGGGTCCACTAGTTGGATTTCCGAGTTGTACGGATTTGGAGGATATAAATGATATTAATTTATTATTTAAAGTTTAAGGATTTTTACTTTAGATTTCTTTCAGCACTTTATTATTTTATTCTTAATTCAGTTTTTTTATTCTTGCTTGTTTACATATTGATTGTCTGGTATCCCTCGGATCTATGCTCAGACTTGATCACCCGTGGCTCTAGAATCGAGGGATATCACAGTTGGTATCAGAGCACTCCAAGTTCTAGTGTCCTTAGAAGTGTCTTTCGTTAGAAGTCTTCCGCGTTGCGTCTCTTAAAAACTTAGAGCCATATTAGGATTCATTGTACTCTTTTACCGTTTGTTAGGAGGAGCAGCTGATGTCAATTATATTCCATAATTATGGAATGGTTGACACTAGGAGGAGGATGGGGTCCAAGGCGACAGCGATTCAGACCCGAAGGGGTAAAGGAGTACGTTATCGAGTTCCTTATCAAAAGTAGAACTTGGGATTGAGGGTTTAGTTTCGGTTGGCGCTACTATTAGAAGTATAAGCCAAGGAAGGATTTAGGAGTGTGTTTTAGGTCATCGCATGAAGGGACTAACACGATTGCAGTTGTTCTCATAAAGGAGACAAACGAGGATTAGGAGTCCAAAGAGGATTCCAGTGGTGGAGTTTTCAATATACCTAAGAAAGAGGGTATTGAATCTTGGAAATCAAGGATCACGCGAGAGTGATCTTGTTCGCCAATAGTATAGTGAACGATACTTGTAGAGTTGGTGTGGATCGACCTACATATGGTTAACCTTTTTGGTATTACCTTTAAAAGAGGTAGATAGAGAGAACTCCTCAAGAGTTTAGGATCGGATGGAGATGTTATCGGAACGCAACAATGATATTATATCACGTTCCTGGGAGTATGGGGATCAGGTTGTGACGTTCTAAGTTGTTTTAGTAAGCTACATTAGACGGTTTGCATTCCACGTATAAAGAGGATAAAGGTTAGGCCTTTGGAATTTACTAAGGCAACTGGATTCTGTTTTAAGTTATGGTTTGAGCTTATGTTTTGAGGTTGGTTGATTACCTCCGAATCTGGAAAAGGAGATTGTGAACCAATTAGGTAAAGTTGATTTCTAAAAGAGCTTTTCTTTGCAAGGAGGAACGATGTTTTACGTAGATTTTATTGTATTTTATTGTGTGTGCATTTTGTGTTTCATTTTTGTCAATTGTTCAGGATCGGGAATATGGTTTAGTTGGGAACACAAGTGAGTGATCATTCAACTACTATTTTGGAGGAATAGCATTCATTACGCTAGGATTTTTGGGGCATGTGGTCATAGGATTTAGTAAGTATACCTAACTTTAGCCAACCTAAGGAACCTAGACATGCGTGGTTATAGTATGTGTTCAGGATAGGATAATTAACCCCGAGGTATGAGTCAAATAATCTAGATTCATTTGATATACTCTAAAGCCACACTGATTTATCGGAGGAGCTGACTTTGCTGAATAGCTTCTCAAGAATTTTAAAAGGTATTCCCAAGTCAGCAGGAGGATCTTATAATGGTTTAGGTACTTATTGGAGCGCCATCGACTAAGGATAGTATACGGATTAACTATTCATTAGTTTATCCTTAATCAAGAATTTGCTTTCATGAGGGGGTATCATTATGAGGCGTTGCTGGAGTTGTATATCGAGGAGGAAGCAAGTCTCTTCATTTACACAAATAATATGAAATTTTTTTTTTAGGTCCCTGTGATACCCTCAGATTTTCGAATGTGGGTTGGCCAGACCCACGCTCGAACACCCGAGGATATCAAAAACAAATCAGCAATAAATGAACACAGAGTACAAAAAGCATAAAGAAGAAAAAATAAAATGCTGACAAGAAACTAAAATGATAATCTAATAATAAACCTCATAATATATTTTCATTAATTAATAAACTCTTCTGATTCAACTGATCCTCCAAAATACAACTCGGGAATCCATACTGTGTGGACCCCTAGAAAATCCAAACTAAACAAATGACAGCAATAACTGTCTAAATCAGGAAACTGAATCATAAAGGAACTCCTATGCAGCATCGGAAGAATGAAGTAGACTGATCCCCGCTCAGCACGAACAACCTCTACTCCTAACGAACTCCTGAAAAATAATGGTGGGTCAGGCCCACAAACAAGTTCTACTCTACTACAGTCCAAGCAGAGATCCGATACACGTATACATCCTAGTCAATCCAACAATAACTAGTAGTCCGTATATATATATAGACACACACTAAAGGAACCTCATTAGACTATAGGGTTGTCTCAACCTGAATAGTAGGCAACATGCAAAATGCACATATAGTGGGCATGAGTACCTAGACCTACCAGGGTACACAACTACACTATATCTAGCTACACATCCCTAACGATATACGCTCCCTAACCACTAATCCTGAGACTCAAGCTCATATCATGGCACCATACTTATATATATATATATATAATTTAGTAACCATCCTATCCAGTATAAATTAATCCTCCATAAGTCATTCAACTTGTTCAGCTGACCTAACTTGAATATAAGTAGGACTTAACATTTTAGTTAATCCATTTCCTTATATAAGAAATTAATCATCTATAAGTTATTCAACTTGTTCAGCTGACCTGACTTGAATATAAGTAGGAATTAACATTTTAGTTAATCAATTCCCTTATATAAAATAGGTAGGACTTAACTGATAAGTTAATCCGTCCCTAGAATGCTACCGTCCCATACCGGTGCATTAAACCCCACAATCCAATAAGTGATGTAACGATTAAGGAAATACATCAAATAATCCAGAAATAACTATGATAATATGATATCAAGTTATCACAAAATAGGAATGACTTAGTATTTATTTAAGCTTCCTATATCATATGTCCTACACAAACTGAATCTTATACATGATGATATTTTATTATACCGTCAAATAAGCATTCTCTATATCCAATTCATCCTACACATATAATCTCAATTGCTAAAACATTTTAAAAGGTTAATCCATTCGTTTGTTTAAAACATTCAAATAGCAAGCATCATTATGATTGAGTCTATTTAAATTTATTTAAACCCAAACCTAGTTCCTATTTAATGTTCAGGAATTCTAGGCATGTATTTATGTTCCATCATTCCACATATATGAAAAATACATAATTATAAACATATAAAAATTCACACCGGAAATCAAATCAAAATCATGCATTTATCAATTCATAACACAAGAACATATACGAACCAATTTCATAAAACCTATGTTCTAATCCAATTAAACATGCATAATTATTTAATTTTACGTGTTTAATAAATTCTAGAATTTCCTAGGCATGTACAAAAACACGAATCAAAGGGAAAGAGATAAAAGAAGAACTTGCCTTAAACTTTCAGATCGAAAGTTAAACTTTTTCTTCCTTGATCTTCTCTCTACATGGTTTTTTTCATCCTTCCTTTCTTTTCCTCCTTCCCTCTCTAACTCTCTCTCTCTCTTGAATATGTCATGTGAATATTTCTAACCCTCTTTTACAATCTATAGTTATATATTTATAGGCTAAATAAAATAATCCTAACCATTTTCCCAATCCAAGTCAACTTAAAAAATAAATATTAAAATATTAAAAAGATAAGTAAAATGTATTAAGTATATAATTTATGTATATCTTTATTAAATAAATAAATTATACACATCCCATTATTTATTAATGGATTATCCAATAATACTTAAGTTACCATAATATTATAAAGTAACTTAAAACATAATACGTATCAAATCTATGTATATTTTTATTATTTAAATATAAAACATATACATTAGATTGAATATTACTACCCAAATTACCATAAAAGTAATTAATAAATTATTTTCCCTTTTATATATATTAAAAAAGTAAGTAAAATATGTTACGTATATAATTTATGTATATTTTTAATAAATAAATAAATTATATACATCCCATTATTTGTTAATGGATTATCCAATAATACTTAAGTTACCATAATATTATAAAGTAACTTAAAACGTAATACGTATCAAATTTATGTATATTTTTATTATTTAAATATAAAACATATATATCAGATTAAATATTACTACCCAAGTTACCATAAAAGTAATTAATAAATTACTTACCCTTTTATATATATTAAAAAGGTAAGTAAAATATATTAAGTATATAATTTATGTATATCTTTATTAAATAAATAAATTATACACATTCCATTATTTATTAATGGATTATCCAATAATACTTAAGTTACTATAATATTATAAAGTAACTTAAAATATAACACGTATCAAATCTATGTATATTTTTATTATTTAAATATAAAACATATACATCAGATTAAATATTACTACCCAAGTTACCATAAAAGTAATTAATATATTACTTTCCATTTTATATATGTATATAATATATATCTATATATATACATGCGCAACTATCTATGGGCAATAATCCATACACATCCAACCTCCTATCCAAGTAGTCCATAGGACCCAATTAGTTGGCCCATTACTACTAACCATAAATATAAAAGAAAAATAAAATAAAATAATAAAAGAAAAAAAAACATTTAATTTACAATTAATCAAAACATCATTTAAGCACATAATCTAATTAAACAATTAACACATAGACAAATACAAATAATACATAGACACATAATCAAATAATCAAGTAATACTTAATTCAATTAAATACATAAGCAATTGGTCAAATAATCAATTAAATAATTAAAAATACAATTAAAATAAATAAATAAATACCGAAACTATCCTTTTAAAATTAGAGGTATTACATTCTTCCCACCTAACAAAAGGAATTCCGTCCTCGGAATCCACCCTTACTTTTTTCCATTATGCTTGGAAACTGTGAGCAAAAAACATCCTCCTATTCCCAAGTAGATGCAACCTCACTATGAGGGCTCCACTTAACTCTAATATACCAAGTGGTATACAGGATTCCTATATTTTAGGAAACACAATAATCATACAATGCATACTTTGCATCAAACAACAACGTAATCCTCCTATGTCGACAAACGAATGATGTACATACCTCCAAGTGCCATAGAATATACACACAAACTCCTATGCAACCCAGTGCTAATAATTTGGTAACGCTAATTCAGAGGCGACTGCCTCAATTGCAAAACACAATCCTCTAAAAGTCAATGTAATAAGTAAAATTGACCTTTCTCCAAAAATTGTCTTTCTTCCTACATGGAAAACAGAACGAGCAAACTACTCCCTGATTGAAAAAATTTAGTATACGAGTTCAACTATTTACAACATCCCATTGTCGCCTCCCAACCACGCGCAGTTCAATACAAAGGGAAGTATCTCTTTCCGACATATTTTTAAATGAAGTCGAGGTCTGATTGTACAACCCTTACTTCCATTTCCAACCAACAAATGAAAGGTATGCATTGTGAAAGATACAAAACCTCCAAAGTTGTCACACTAACCTCCTTGTGCCAACAATATCACAGACAAAATTCTGACAAGTGAAGTAAACACTCCCGAGCCAAGCTAATTGACAAAATTCCCGCGCTACATCCCATCCCGGATAGATTAAAGCTCATGACATTGCTTTTGAATCCGAACTTATTGATGATCATTGCAGCCAAAGAGGGAGTGGGACAGATTAGGCTGCAGTTTGTAATGAGGATGTCAATGCTTTTCGGGGTTATGTTGTGCTTGGTGAATAGCTCTTTGACTACTGAAAAAAGTAGTGTTTCGACTTCATTCAGGATAGAACTAGAGGACTGACAAGCTGGGAGTTGATGGATCTGTAATGGTAAACAGGTTTCGTTTCCAATGCCGGATTTTAACATGACTTTTCTTTGAAATTCAATTCTCTCTCGATTTTCATTCATAATTTCTGAGTGCTCTATGAAGGGGGAGATGGGGACTCGGTTGTTGGGGATAATTAACTCCCTCCAACCCACTCTACGGTCGGCTGTTGTTGAGAGTTACTCATTCATCACACACAGCGGAAGCATCATCACATCACATTAACACAAGCATATATAGAGATAACAATCATACACATCCACGTACAACACAATATTTTACATGGTTTACCCAACTCTAGGGTTACGTCCATGGGAGAGAGTCACTATTATGAATCAAGGAAGAGAATATACAACCACATGTCAAAACCTCACTCACTCACTCATCGTCTCTTTTGAGGATACATGTATACACTCGGGAATTACATATACTCTCCCCTCTCCTCATAGCACTCACCCTTAAACCCCTTACATCTTTTCTCTCTTCTCTCTCTCTCTAAAAACCCCTCATACCCATATCTATTTATAGAGTCTTCAAAACTCAATTCCTTGTTGGACAAGTATTCCTCAAATTCAATTTCTTGTTGGACAAGGATCAACTTACCTACAAGGAGTTACCATATCCATCTTTAACTCTAAAATAGTAGGTATAACTTCTTTCCCGAATCTGTAGCCTTTTTCCCCAAGTCTTCTGGATTCCAAAACTAATCAGGAAACTGTTTCTCGCAGCTTCCAAAAAGAAAAAGGAAACTAATTTTCTGCACACAAATTTTGAGCCGTAAACCCATCATCGATGAGTGTCAGGTGCACGAAAGCAGTTGAAGTCGAGGAGATACACACACTTTGATTTGTACGAAAATTAGATTACGGATAGAATGAGAGTAATGGCTGCAAGAAACTTGAATTTGGTAAATGAGATGGAGATTTCAGAAAGAGTACATTGATCAAACATTAAGCACTCCATTTTTTGTGTCCCCAAAATTCAATTTGCGAGTGTATAGTTATTATATATACAAGGTTATTAATTGTTTTGGTGCAGTGAACAAGTGTGTTTCTTTGTTTAAGCTTAACTGATGGAGGATTAAAAGGTTCATGCAAAACAAATTGAACTCCAACCCTCTGTGAAATTGCACACACAACACATTCACCAGAATTAACTAATGGTCTTATGAACGACTTGAATTATATTAATAGAAATTGTAAAAAATTTAATAAGTAATCCACATTGTAAAACAAAGGGACATTGTTATAGATATTACAAAATTAATTAATCAAATCATAAACTATCAACTGAACCTAGTTACTGTAAAAATTAGATAGAATTTAATTAAATAGTAGCAAGTAGTTATTTTATAAAACTTTTAAAGTACTTCAAATTAAGCTTGACCAAAATATAAAATGGCTTTTAGTAAAACTTACTCTAACAGCATCCATTATGGTTTGGACCACATCAGGCAAAATTTAAATGAATGAAGACTTCCAATTGTTTAAAAGGGGAAAAAGATCATTTCTATCACAGCGTCATCAATCATGTACCGGGAACTTGTAACAACTGTGTGCTGATACATCTTTTTTGTGTGTTCCAATTTTCAAATCCCTGATCTTAAAAATTTTTGGTTCATAAATTTAGTGGAAAATTATTCATGTGTATGAAATTGAAATTAGTTCTTTTTTTCCTTTCCACACTATAAGAACTAACTAACGAAAGCTTAGTAAACCGTAATTTGGAAGAAGAAGAACAAAACATCACAAATCTTCAACATGTTCGAAACTACCCAAAAAATGAGCAATTATGAAGAGAATATGTGCATATAACATAATTGTAAATGCAAGAAAATATCTCTCCCGATCTCTCTAATATTTCGTTACACAATTTTTCTATATCTCCTCTTTCTATATCTTCTATGCCTATTTATAGGCAATTACAAGTGTTATAACTAATTTCTTATGTTGGACTCTCAGTCTTCGGGTCTTCTTCCTTTTGGGCTTGACTCAATCCGGTGGATCTCCGGTGTTGGGCCTGTGGTATTAGTCTTCAAGCTTGGGCTAGAACTTGCTGCCCAACTCAATGCTCTCCTCTTAGGTCAGACCCGGCCCACTCTACCTTTGGTATCCTCACTGCCCTCATAATTACTCCCTAATAAATTAGGGGGTAATTATTAATGGCTGCGAATCACGACTTTGATAGCTCAAGAAGATCTCTTGGGAAAAAGGTGGTTGGACCTAGAAACGATGCTTTAAGATTCAAAAAACTTCTCGCTTTCCTGATGCTTCGGCCTTCGGGCCCACTTTGTCTTTATAAGTCTCAAAGATGCCCCCACGTTCCTCTTTACCGTCTCCATCCTGCCTTGCTGTTAGTCAAATCTTTACTTGTCCTTTTCGAATCAAATCAAATCTCTTCCGGTGAACTCTTGTGAAAGCTTCTTTTCCAGCGATCTCGCAGTGCTCCTTGCAATCTCCAATCTTTGAGGTTAGTTTTGCTTCTATTTCTTCTTTCTGGGGATTTGCTTTACTTTCCCAGAGTTCTTACTCGCTTTCATCATGACAATCAACCTGGATATCCTTCGCATAAAACTTAATCTCCCCAATGACGTTCAAATTAGGGTATGTCCCAGAGATGTAGACATTAGAACCGGTACGGGTCTTCTTCCCGGCGAAGTTCTATTTTCCCATCTTCATCTTAACGTCATTAGGTTCCCTCTGCACCCCTTTTTTAACTATGTTTTTAATAGACTAGGGATTCCCCTCTACAGGTAAATCCAAATTTCTTTAGAATCATATCCGTTCTGCTGCTTCTGACCCGTGACAGAGGTCTGGATCTTAATCTCATAGATCTTCTCCTTTACTACAAGGTTAGCAAAATCCGAACTGATGAACCATTCTACCACTTCTACCCGTTTGACAAAAAGTCCATATGTAAGGACATAATCAAATCTGAGAAGGGTTGGAGAAAGAACATAATAAGGGTTAGGGGGGCCTGGTCTTCCACGGCTGCAAAGGATTATCCAATCCCGAGCGCCTTTGGCGTGTGCTCTGTTTCTTCGTACAAGAAATACAAAACACATAAGAACGATTATCCCTGTGAAACTTGTATTCCTCGCTTTTGCACTTTCTTATGCCGTTCCCTGGGCATCCCTTGTAATGACTTGAGTTATGGTGTTTGTAGGGATAGGGTTAATTACCTGAAGAAATACGTTCTACACAGCATTCCTTCCTGCTCAGATCTCCTTACTTCAGAAAACCTTTCTACCCTTTCAGTCCTCAGCAATACAATGAGTCAACTCAAGATCCCATCCTTTGGTAGGAAAAAAGACCCTCTAAGGACCACTGACGCCTCTGCTGCAACCTCCTCTTCTCCTGCCTCGACATCTTCTTTTGCCACTATCTCTGGCACTTCCCCTCCTATCAATCCGACCGTGGTAACTGCCAGCCCGGTCATCAACGTTCTGCCTACCAATCCGAGCACAACTTCTTTAGCCAGCAACCCTCTGAACGCTACCACTGTTGCTGCTCGTGAAAAGAAGAAAGGGAAGAGGCCTCTGCCTGAGGGTACATCTGGTCTAGATGGTATCCCTCCAACCAGAAGGGTTCGCACCTTTGGGCCGAATGTGCCGGTGTTTCCACCAATCAGGCCCCCTCCATCCTCTGGGTCTATCACAGCCACTGCTTCTGCCTCTATAATGGCGCCATGGAGTCCTCGGTTCGTCCGAGCAGATGGGACAAGCGTGAAGCCGAGCGAGACAATGTTCAGGGATGGTCCTACTGCCATAGCATATTATAGGAATATGTGGACTCCCAAAGACATTGAAGTGGCCAACGGGTTGTCTCAAAAGGAAGTGTTCAGCCGTTTTCCCTTATTTGCCATGGAGGTATCTTTTTCCCCTTTAATCACCAGATCTTTTCATAGTCTTTTCACTTGACCTTTTCTGACCATACGCTTGATTTAACCAGTATTCATGCATATCTCTGCAGACCTTGTTCGGTATGATGGCCATGCAGAAGCAAGTGGAATTGGAGAATGCCAAGGCTCGTAAGTTTTCTGATGGCCTTGATGCGGCCAAAAAGGAGAATGAGATCATCAATGCCAAAAATACTGAATTGATGGTTCAGCTTAACAAAGTTGAGAAAGAGAGAGACGCTCTGAAAAAGGAGGTAGACACTCTCCAGGATGAAAAGGACACTCTACAAATTGAGAAGAGTGTCTGGCATACTGAGCGTGACTCACTTAGGGCTGAGAAGGGAGAACTTCAACGCCTTCTTAGTGATGAGCAGACTGCTCGAATGACTTTCGAGAGGAGGGCTTTGGAAGAGCGCGATGCCCTGCTTAACATTATTAGCAAAGTAAATGGCAGTATGATGGCTTTTCATGCGCGCTTTTCCAGGGTAGGTGCCCTCAGGTATGCATAGGGGTTCCGAGAGGATTACACCGACCGCGTTCCTACTGAAGGCCAGACCGGTTCTACTCCGGATGAGGTTGACAAGGAGTTAGACATTGATCCCCCAGTAACCTATGTTGATCCAGATTCCATTCCTGCTAAGCATATTTTTGATGAGTGTTAGGAGATCACTTCTTCCAAGGTCACTCCTACTCCTACCACTGATCAGCCTTTGGATGTGCCTCTTCTGTCCACCCTGGTCCTTTCTGTGACCACCATCGAGGTTGAGACTCAACAGATCAACTCTATTATTCAGCTTGATTCTCCTCCTCATGAAGATGGGGTGACCAATGGTGGCAAGGAGATAAGTCAGCTCAACCAGGAGGGTGATGGATAGAGGTAGCCAGTTAAGGTTCTCCTGTTGCCATAATTTCTTTCTTTTTGTATTCATGTCATTTATATATTTTATGCGATGTAACCTCAAAAATTCCTATTACAAATGAGATGACAGATTTTTGGCTGAACTTTGCTCCAAATTTTTTAATATTTTCTCGTTAATTACACCTGCTCATCAGTAACAACAATTAACTTCATATTCAGTTTTGGCATTCGGCTCATAGTGCCAGTTGCCACTAACTTTGTAGAGTGGTTGGCGCTCGACTAGAATGCCACTTGCCACTGTCACTCTTTTTTATTTTTGGCAAGTTTTTGGCATTCGGCTCATAGTACCAGCTGCCACTTACTTTGCAAAGTGGTTGGCACTCGGCTAGAATGCCACTTGCCGCGGTCACTCTTTATTTTTTGGCAAGTTTGTGGCGTTCAGCTCATAGTGCCAGCTGCCATTTACTTTGCAGAGTGATTGGTGCTCGGATAGAATGCCACTTGCCACTATCACTCTTTATTTTTTGGCAAGTTTTTGGCGTTCGGCTCATAATGCCAGCTGCCATTTACTTTACAGAGTGATTGGCGCTCGGCTAGAATGCCACTTGCCACTGTCACTCTTTTTTATTTTTTGGCAAGTTTTTGGCATTCGGCTCATAGTGCCAGCTGCCACTTATTTTGCAGAGTGATTGGCGCTCGGCTAAAATGTCACTTGCCACTGTCACTCTTTTTTATTTTTTGGTAAGTTTTTGGCGTTCGACTCGTAGTGCCAGCTGCCACTTACTTTACAGTTTTTCAAACATTCAATTTTTCAGAGGAAGATAGCTCTTTATAGATTTCAAAATTTCGTACATTCATACGTATAAAATTTGAAAATGAACAATGATAAAATTGGAACTTGACTTTCTATTGATAATACCTTTTCAGAGATGTAGCATTCCATGGCTTGTTGACCAGCCTTCCAGCCATGGTCTCTAAGGTGTAAGCTCCCTTTCCTATGACTTCTGCAACTCTATATGGGCCTTCCCAAGGTGACGCCATTTTCTTAACCATTCCTACCTTCCTCTTCAGAACCAGATCACCCAGTGCAAAGTCTCTGTGCTTTACTTTTTTGTTATGGCTGTTCATAAGTGTCTGCTGGTAGGATGCGAGCCTTACTGCCACTGCATCTCTCTTTTCCTCCAATATATCGAGGTTAAACCTCAACATACTATCGTTTTGCTCTCGGCTCCATGCTAAGCTTCGGACAGTCGGAACCAAGTGCTCGACCCGTATAACTGCCTTGGTACCATACGCCATGGCGAATGGGCTCTCTCTGATCGGTCGTGGGTCGTTCTATAAGCCCATAAGACGTTCGGCAATTCATCTAACCATTTTCCTTTCTGATCCTCAAGCTTCTTCTTGATGCAAGCAAAGATTATTCTATTTGTGATTTCTGCTTGTCCATTGGCTTGGGGGTGACTTACTGCTGCCAACTTTTGATTAATTCCATACTCCTCCAACAATTCTCTTACTTGCTTGCTATCAAGGTTAGTCCCATTATCCATGACGATTGACCTCAGAACGCCAAAACGGCAAATAATATTACTCCAAATAAAGCGTCTCACATGAGTTTGGGTCACTCTCGGATATGGTTTTGCTTCCACCCATTTAGTAAAGTAATCTGTTGCTAGCAACATGTATTTATTCTGAGCTCTTGCAGTTGGCAGAGGACCAACCACGTCCATCCTTCATTGTACGAAAGGCCATGTTGTCGCCATTACGTGCAATTCCTCAGGTGGTTGGTGGATCAATGGTCCGTATCTTTGGCATTTATCACACCTTCTAGGGAACTCTTTCGCATCTCTTGACATGTTTGGCCAGAAATACCCCTTTATCATTGCTTTGTGCGCTAAAGATCTTCCCCCGGAATGATTTCCACATACACCTTCATGAATAGATCGCAATATCTGCCGAGCCTCTGTGGGGGTGACACATTTCAAGTATGGCCTAGAAAAAGATCTTTTGTACAACTGGTTATGCACTATGGCATACTTTGCAGCATTCGATTTGACCTTCCTAGCCTCTTCCCATTGTTCAGGCAGAATACTATCCCAAATATAAGTTACGATTGGATCAATCCAACTCGGCTTATATGGTATGACATTCACTTGCCAAGGATCGGAGCCTATAGGTTCTTCAAAGATGGATGGCTGGCTCAGTATACCTATTGGAACCACCCTCACCAATGTCTCCCCAGAACTTGAAGCACTACATGCTAACTAGTCGGCATCGTCGTTATGCTCTCTCGGCAACCGGATGAATTCAATTTTCTCAAAGCCTTTGGCTGCACGCAACACGGCAGAACGATATGCTTCTATCGTTTTGTCCTTGGTTTTGTACTCACTATTCACCTGACGGACAATCAACTGTGAGTCACTAAAAGCAGTTAAGTTGCTGACCTTCAGCTCTTTGGCCAACTTTAGTCCATTTAGCAACGCCTAGTATTCTGCTTCATTATTAGTGGCTCGGAATTCAAGTCTGAGCACCTAACTCAAAGACGTGCCCTCTGGCATTTGCAATTTGATCCCAATACCTGCCCCCATCTGGTTGGAGGAGCCATCTACGTAGAGCTTCCATGGACAACTTCTAAGGTCTTCCTCTGCATTTTCTGAATCGCACTCCAGCAAAAAATCAGCCACCACTTACCTTTTGATAGCTGTTCTGGGCTTATACGTTATGTCAAATAAGCTTAAACCTATGGCCCATTTCGTCATTCTCTCCGAGAGGTCCGGCTTGTGCATGAGTACTCTGATTGGGAAGGTTGTCAGAACGACTATAGGATGAGACTCGAAATAATGCCGTAGCTTTCTTTTGGCATTTACGAGCGAAAGTATTACTCGTTCGGCCTTCAAATATCTTCGTTCAGCCTCGGTCATCATTTTACTAACATAAAATATCGGGTATTGCACTCCTTCCTTGCAACGAATCAAAACGGCACTTATCGCAATACTGGATACCCCAAGATATAAAAATAGCTTCTCTCCTGGATCAGGAGCAGACATGACTGGTGGATTCTGTATATACTCTTTTAATTGAGTCAGTGCTTGTCGCTATTCATCCCCCCAGACCTGTCTCCCATGGCTCCGTATTGTGTCGAAGAATGGCTTACAACGATCTGACAGCTTTGAGATGAACCGGCTTAATGCAGCTATTCGACCAATGGGAGCTTGCACTTCTTTGATTATCTTCGGTTCCACATTTGTGATCAGAGCTCCTTCCTGAGCTGGGCTAGCTTCTATTCCTCTGTGGTTAACTACATGTCCCAGGAATTGTCCAGAACTCACGCCGAATGAACACTTGTTTGGATTAAGCCTCATTCCATATCTTCTTAGCACATCAAACACGTCTTGGAGATGTTTCAGATGATCAACTTTCTTCTTATTCTTCACCACCATGTCATCAATGTAAGCCTCCACAGTTTTTCCCATCTGATATTTAAAAATCTTGCTAATCAGCCTCTGGTAGGTTGCTCCTGCATTCTTTAGTCCGAACGGCATGACTCTGTAGCAGTAAGTCCCTCATTCGGTAACGAAAGAAGTTTTCTCTTCATCAGCGGGGTTCATGGGGATTTGATTGTAACCTAAATAAGCATCCAGGAAGGTTAAGCGCTCGTACCCTGTGGTAGCATCTACCATTTGGTCAATCTTTGGCAGCGGGAAGCTATCCTTCGGACAGGCTTTGTTTAAATTGGTGAAGTTAATACATACTCGCCATTTGCCATTTTTCTTTAGCACAGCGACAACATTTGAGAGCCAGTCTGGGTACTGTACTTCCCTAATGAACGTTGCATCAAGTAACCTATCAACTTCCTCAGCTATAATCTGATTGCGTTCTGGAACGAACCTTCTCTGCTTCTGCTTTACAGGTTTCACGGTCGGATTAACGTTAAGGGAATGACAGGATACAGAGGGACTGATTCCAGGCATGTCTAAATGACTCCATGCGAATACATCAGCATTCTGAGACAAAAAATCAACTAGCTCCCGTTTTTCTTCCTCGGCAAGTCTTATTCCCACTCTGGTTGTTCGCTCTGGCCTATCATGATGGATCTGCATATCAGCAAGGGGCTCTTTAGTCAAGTCCATAGGCTCCTCCTCCCTATTCTATATGGGTGGAGGTTCCTGTAATTGCTATTTCGAGCTTACCGAGCGAATAGGTGCTTTTCCTTTTCCAGCGGATTTCATCGTCACAGAATAACACTCCTTAGCTGCAACCTGGTCCCCATGAATGTCAATCACCTTATTTCCATCAGGTCCCAGGCACCTCATTACCTAGTGTAAAGTTAAGGGAACACCCTGAACTCTGTGAATCTACCCTCTACCCATCAGAAGGTTGTAATATGGATGGATCTCAACAACCACAAAACTCTCTATCAGAACCCTTTCTGCAGCCTGCACTGCAACTTCTACCATACCGATGGGTTTAACCCGTTTTCCATCGAACCCTAGCAAGGGATTTGCAGTGGGCTTGAGCCTCTCGGGTTTTATTTCGAGCCGATCGAACGTGTCCCTTGGCATAACATTCGCACTACTCCCAGAATCAATCAGGACTCGTCGTACCAGGCATTATACTACTGTCAAACTGACGACTAATGGATCCTCGTGAGGAATTTAATTACGTAACAGGTCAGTTTTGTCAAACTTAATCTGTGTTGATACACTCTGCTGGTGCAGAGTGTTTACACTGCCTATCCTCCTCTTCATCTGTGCCTGGCGAAGGCGTGTTAGAAGTAGTTCATCTGACTCTTCAGTGGGTTCAGGCCGATCGTGAATTGCATTGATTATTCAAACTGGTTGCGAGTTGTGGGAGCTCGACTTCTGGTTCCTCTTCACTTGCTTCATCGGTTCTGTTCTACCGTCAGGCCTTGAATATAACTTACAAATTCCCCTCTGGCTATTAGCATCTCTACTTGTCTCCTTAAGTTCCTGCATTCATTAGTCTGATGGCTAAAGTCAGAATGGAATGCACAATGCTTAGACTAGTCCTCTGCTTGAGGGGCTATCTGATTGGTAAAGGAGATCAGAACTTATCTTTATTTTCTTGGTATAGCTTTGCTAAGGTGACTTTCAATGGAGTAACCAGCTCTTCCTCCCTGGGCCTCTTTTCAGATTTCCAGAAGGTCTGACGCTGTGGCTGAACCTGCTTTTGTCTGATCTTTGCTTTGGTTTTCTCTTCTGTTAATATGATGGATGTCTTTCGAGCGTTAGCTGCCTCTTCTTCTTCCAAGCGCACAAATCCATCAGCTCTTTCATTGAGTTCATCCATAGTCTTCGACGTATTCACTACCAAGCTTGTGTGGAATAGAGTGCCATGAGTCATGGCCAATTTAAACACTTGAACCGTCGTAGAAGGATGACATTCAATCACCATGCTCTTAGTAAGGTTAAACCTAGTAAGAAAAGCTTGGAAACGCTCGTCCTCATGCTACTTTATTGTGAATAGGCTCGAAATGTCCTTTGCTGGACGTTTATTTCCATAGTACTGGCTTATGAACCAATCGCATAAGCTTCGGAAACTATCCACTGAGCCCCTCGGCAGGTTCTTGAACCAATTGAGCGCTGGTCTGGCTAGACTTATAGGAAAACATTTGCACATCAAGGAATCGTTCTCAGTATTCAAAGCCATTTTCAACTGGATGTGATACACATGATCAATCGGATCAGTTGTCCTGTCGAACAGAATAAAAACGGGCATGGAAAATTTCCTCGGATTCGGAGCATTCAGAATTTCATCGGTAAACCGCGAATCAACCGTCCAAGCTATTGAGCGGAGGGCTTCATTCTCCCTTTAGAACCCCGCAATAGCTTTCTGATCTATAGATCTCCTTTCTGAGCTTCGATAATCGAATGTTGCCATGGAAGGCCGATAAGACGGATTGAATGATCTTTCCTCCATAACCTCCTTGTGGCACGGCGATATAGCTTTGTGGTAATCAAACTCCATTGCTTCTTCTCGGCTGAGCATTTCGTGATGTAGATCGAAAGTCATGGCTTCCTTTCGCCTGATCTGTTCATGCCATGGATCTACGTGAGTTGATCCTTCACGATCATCAACACGACGAGGATTTGGTGGCAAATCATTTGGCCGGACCTCCTCTTGATGAAGATATGTCTGATTGTTTCCTACCTCCTCACCGTGATATGCTGCACCGGGACATAGAACTTCTTCTCCTGTCAGGAGCGGTCGCGGAATCACCGGAGCTTCTTGACGCTGCATTTCCGTCCTTAGCTCTGCATTCTCTCTCCTGAGAACTTCGATCATGCTCATCAACTCATCAAGTTTAATCTGCTGGACATTCTCCACCGTATTGGAGTTCTCACCCCCAGTCATCATTCCGGAACGGAGCAAAGGCATGAATTACAAATTCTAAATCAGATCTGAGTTTCACTAACGCGAATCACGTCAGATCTGGACTCAAATTTTATGAATTATGTTCTCCTTTTGGTAGATCAGAGCTTTTCTGGCTTTGAACTTGTCAGATCGAGCCACGATAGAATGAATCATCGCTGCATAAATCTAACGCCAATTTCTCAAAATCAATCTGGAATCAAGAACTTCTCAAGAGCAAACCGCAATCTCTCAGATCTGGATTCAACTTCGAGAAATTAAGCTTCGTCTTCACAAATAAGTCTGAATCAACATGATGTTGATCAAACAAGAATCAATCTTCATCGTTCCCACAGACGGCGCCAATTGTAAATGCAAGAAAATATCTCTCCCTATCTCTCTAATATTTCATTACACAATTTTTCTATATCTCCTCTTTCTATATCTTCTATGCCTATTTATAGGCAATTACAAGTGTTATAACTAACTTCTTATGTTGGACTCTCAGTCTTCGGGCCTTCTTCCTTTTGGGCTTGACTCAATCCGGTAGATCTCCGGTGTTGGGCCTGTGGTATTAGTCTTTAAGCTTGGGCTAGAACTTGCTGCCCAACCCGATGCTCTCCTCTTGGGTCAGACCCAGCCCACTCTACCTTCGGTATCCTCAATAATATTAATCATAAGATGCAATGCTCCTAACCCTAGTAACATACAATGATGATAACAGTAAGGCCAGTGAATATTGTTTACCCTTACTATGCTATATTGAATAAGAAATACTTCAATAGAAGTAAGATTAATTATATCCATGAACCATGAAAAAAACAAAGAAAATAATAATAATAATAATACATGTTTGACATTTTTTTATATTCCACGTTTGTGTAGAATGGTATAGAATTATGTATTAACTTTGTAAATATTTTAGATAGTTTCTTAAGTATTCTAAAACCCATATTTAGAATTATCCCAAGATGTAGGGTTTTGTATAAATAAGGTTGATACTCATTTGCTCCACAATAAACAATAATGTATTCTCTTGTCTTTCTACATTTACAGAAATCAGTGGCACATAGATCTAGTTACTTTACTCTATTTCATCCTTAACATTATCCTTATTACTGGTTACCAATGCTTTTAATATCCTATTGATTTCATCTCTTACCCTATAACATTATTCCACATAAATAAAGATTTTACTACAGACAAAAATAAATTAGTATAGT
This sequence comes from Cornus florida, assembly GCF_030987335.1. Lineage (NCBI taxonomy): Eukaryota > Viridiplantae > Streptophyta > Magnoliopsida > Cornales > Cornaceae > Cornus > Cornus florida. Next base: position 32,645,624 of record NW_026775572.1, read on the forward strand.
TTAAATAGTTGAGTTTAATTAAAATTTTGTGAATGAAAATCAATTTTTTATTTTTTATTTTTTTCTTCTCAATCTCTACTCACTTCTACTCTCTTTATCTCTCCAAGTTAAGCAAAACTGAAATTAATTATCAATTTAGTGAATAAAAATATTGTAGATTATATTTAAATTTTATATTTCAATGTGTTGGCTCAAAATAATATATTGTCCACACTAGAGTAAATTAATGGCTCCACTGTTACACACAAACACCCAACCTACCAACAATAGATCGTTGGTTCAGAATCCGGTGAGATAAATTGGAAAACAACCTGGCGGGAAGTTATCAGGAACAACTACTCGGATTGCACCATAATGAATAACTTTCTGCAATGGATAAATTAACCAGAATTAGAATAAGATGAAATTTTACTGAAATTAGAGCACTTCAAAACTTACCCTAACAGCATCAATTATGGCTTGGACAACACATCAGGCACAATGCTCTTAACCTCTTGGATAGATTTGGCTTGAAACAGTGCATAATTATAAGGGGTAAGTGCAAAAAACACCCCTGAAGTATACCTTTCACTGCATTTTTACTCCCATTTAAAAAGGTGTGCAAAGAACACCCCTATCCTTTTGAATTTGTGTAAAAAAAAAATCCCTCAATTAATATAATGCCCATTTTACCCTTTACTCTTCCAAAAATGCCCTTACCAAACCATACTCTCCACCCCAAAACCCAACCACCGGACAAAGCCAGATTGAAGCCTTCGTCATTGCCGTGGAGTGCCGCACCACCATCGGCGACCATAACTGGTTTTGATGGAACACTACCTACATGTTTGCTAAATCCACCAAACTGTAACGACCCAAAAATTTTAACTACAAAAGATTACGTAAAAAAAAAATAAATAAAAATAAAAATTTCTTAAGTACATCAAAAAATTTCCACGATGCCCCGGAAATTCAACCACTCCAATTATATTGATAATCTCAATTACATCAAAAATCTCATTGTCTACATGGTAATCAAGTTTAACAAAACTACTATATCAACATGCTAGCGACACCAATATACTTCTAAGCAAACTTCGATAAGATACTTTATGGCTGAGGCTGAGGCATATCTTCCATAGAAAGTCCATTTCCTGAAATGTTTATGACAACGGGGTGAGCTTACATTGCTCAGTAGATGATGACCAACCAACACCTCCTAAAGCCATACAAGTTATACTGAATAGCAATAAAAGAATCAGGATTATGCTATGTCGGGAAAATAACCACACAATCACACCAATAACCCAAGTCATGAAAGAAGATACCATAAAATGAAATGTCATGTCGTGCTATGTCTCTCCTCATTTTCCAAAACCATATCTGTCATCATTTCCAAACCGTTAGTGAAACCCGTCCCACAGTGTCCCCCTGGCGACACGAGAGGAGTATTGGCTATTGTCCCTGACCCATGGTAACCCCGTGGCGTCATTTGGGGCCAGATAGCTCAATTACACTAAGGAGAATTTCCCTAATCCCCTTTAGGCCTCACTAACACCACGGCCCTTCGTTAACCCCTAGGTAACCAGGTTTTTCATAAAACCGTATTCGAAAACTTCTTCCCGAAAACCCCGTTTCATTTTTTTTTTTTTCCTTCAAAACATTATTCCCCATTTCTTCCTAATGAGGTGCATGAATGCATCATGTCATGTCAATACCCATGACTACACATTTAATTCCATTCAAAACTACATAGCATATGACACATGAAATTTCAAGATATTATGCTCTCATTTAACAACAATATAAGCATAACAAGCATATCATACACACATTGATTTCATATAAGCATGCTTTCTTATAGCACATCCATCAACACATACTCTCACATTTGCATAAATATCATTTAAACAATTATTGCAAAAATTCATCCAAAATAGGCATTTAACACAATAATAAAAATAAAGTCACATAAGCTTGAATTCAATCATTTGGCATACTAAATACGATACCTCACAATTTTCAAGACCTTCTACTCAAATTAATCACCATAAGCAATTCAATTCATTTGACAATTTACATAGCAAATTTCAAGTCATCTTCTAATTGAAAGAATTCTGCACAGTAGTTATTGAAAAATTCGTAAAAAATTCATTTTAGATTGAAACGGTGAAAATAAAAATGATTTAGAAACTAGACTCAGAATGAAACATCACTGAACCACTCATGAAAGCCAAATGTTCCCCATTTAAATCAGTTTCCAAAAGTAAAACAGTGATCCTTAGTTCGAAGAAACTCTGGCAGCGGATACTTCAAAATTTGTAGAAAATTTGTTTGAAATCCAAATTAGGCAAACTAAATTTATTTTGAAGGTAGACATATGGGAGTATAAAATTAGTAAGTTTTTCCATGATCCGCTATCAATGTGTTGGTCAAAAAAATTATCCAAAATCTATTTTCCAACAGTAATAAAAAGACCAACAGTAGGAAATGTCAGATTTTTAAAAAAATAATTACATTGCCAAAAATCGTTAAATTTTTATGAGGAGTAGAAAACTCACTTTAGAAGTTACAATAAAAATTTTGTTATATTTGGAGGAACACAACCTCTAAAATAAAATTCGTAAACTTTTTTTAAAAAAAAAATCAGTTTTCAAACTGGGATAACTGGACAGCAACTATTCCCGAATTTTTATAAAAATAACTACCTGTACAAAAATTGTAAAATTTATTTGAGAGGTATTAGATAGGTATAAGAACCTGTGGTAAAATTTTTGTAGCAATTGAATCAATACAATTCCTTATAAAATTTATTCAAACAGTCCCTTTACCTTATTTACACATACTACAGCTGTCTTAAAATCAACAAAAACAGTCATTTAACAATAACAATATAGTCCCTTAAATCAGCCAAACAACCCTCTAGATAAGCCAAAACAGCCCTTTAGAAATTCAGTTAAACAGTCCCTTAAAATCAACCAAACAATCCCTTAAAATCAACCAAACAAGCCCCTTTAAAAAATTTCATTCAAACAACCCCATTTACTACATTCATACTTGCTATGGTTCAATTTCAACTTCAAGAATACTTAATCCATCATTCATAATCTTTTTCTGAAGTTTTAGCTAAGGCATTGTCATATATAAGAATAATTACATGCAATTAAAACAAAATTAACTTACACAAGCATGCTTAATTCACAGAAGTCACATAAATCACTTATATAGCAAGAGAAAATGCTAGTTAAACACCCCTACCTCCAAAATGATGAAAACCCCCAATTTGAACCCTAGATTTTGAAAATCCTAAGGTGCACCAAAGCTGAAATTGCTTACACCCACTTGTAGATCTTGCCGTGCTCTTCGATTTGCTGCAAACGGCTTCCAAAATTTCTAAGTGATTGAAGAGTAATCAAAAAGAGAAGTTGTAAAAGAAAAAGAAAAAAAAAAAAAAAACAAATCTAGTGAGAGAGAGAGAACTAGTCTGCGTAATGAGAAAGAAAAAAAATGAGGGTTTGATGATCCAAAAGTCATTTGTAATGACTTTACAAAAGAGGTGGGTCCCGCGGCTATATATAAAATATTTTTTTAATTTTAACTTTACACCACAAATTTAAATATACATCCACTAACTATGATACAATCACAATTAAACATGTATCACACAATTGTACGTTAAATAATACTACATGAAGTGTAATGGACTCAAACGCAAAACAGCAAAAGACGAAAATACCCTCGAGAAATCTGAAAATTCCAGAAAATGGAAAATCATAAAAATTTGAAATATTACACAAGCCATCTTCATCATCTTCTTCAACGTGAAGAACAAAAAAAATATAAAAATAAAAAAACTAATAAATAAATAAAGCAAACCCATTTACCATCACGATCACCTTCACCCCTCGATCACCACCAAAACCCAAATTCCAGTAGCAGAATACATCATCGCTGCTACACCACCCGCAAAATCCGCCGGCCATATATATCACACTTCTCTACACCACTGCGCCAGCCCGTCTCCACCAACCGAGTTCATCTTTGCCGAACTCACCATTAAGAAGTTTCTCCTTGCCCGCCAGTGCCACGCCATAAGGTCACAACCGATTCATCACGGTCGTTCACCAAGGAAATAGCTATTGAAGCACTATTTGATTGAGATAGGGAAGACAAGGAGAGGATCAACTTACTTGCTGCTAAAATGCGATTTGGATAGTCTTTCACCACGTCAAAACTTAGAATTTCTTAAAGAAAGAGGAGGTGTTGGACAAGAGGAATTTTTGTTTGGTAATCATTGTTGCTTATGGATAGATACATATAGATATAATAAAACTGATTCCTTATAGATTAGTGAAAATATTCTTCTTATTTTTTTTTTTTATTTTATTTTTTTTTTTATTTTTATTTTTTTCAAATTAAGAGTATCAAAAGAGGTACACTGTTTTGTGAGCAAAGGTTGGGATTGGGATTGTATGAGTGGTGGACGTGAACTGGGTTTCAGTACTTGGAGTTTCACTAGAAAGAATGGAACTAGGTGGTGGTGGCGACAACCAATGATGAAGAAGGAGGGCCAAACCCTTTTTAGTCATTTCACAAGATATATTATATATATATTATAAAATGTGTTACTAAGGGTATTTTTGTCTAATTTTTATAAATATGACCTATTTGCAAAAATGTCATAATTTATGGGTGTTTTTTGCACGAAAGGGGTGCAATATGCACTGTAAGCATACTATATGGGTGTTTTTTGCACTTCACCCTAATTATAATCATTCCCTCCTATTTCTCCAACGATGAAGAGAGAGTTTTTGAGCTTTTCAAGACAATCTGTCATATATAAACAAATAAATAAATTGTTATTTTTAATCTTAATTCTAAGGTTAATTTTGCAACTAAATTAAATGAATCAGCAACCTCTATCATTGTAATGTGTAGACATCCAATCAAGTTGAATACTGAGAGAACTGCAAGTTACTGGAGATGAGATATTATGAGCTCCGAGAATTTCAACTGGTAAAGCCGTAGAACCAGCAACTGCAAAGTTCACTCCATGTCTAAAGTTTGCATCAATATTCTTGTAGGGATTGAGAAAAGGAAGTCCAACTGCCACTGTCGTCAAAATACAAAAGATAATGCAGTTTAGTAATTTAAGTATATTAAAACCAACGAACACTGAAAACGTTCTTATATTCAATCATAAAAGAGACAACATTAGTTTCACCAAAATATATATATATCAGATTGAATTATTTGAATGACTGATTAAAAATAATAAAATAATAAATAAACCAAAATTTTTAATGCCCAAATTGTGTGTTCATAAATTTAGCCTTTATATATTTGAACCCAAAGTTATTAGTTCTCCATTAAGTTCAAGAACTAAGGGTCAATTTGGTGCAATGGAAAAGGGAGGAAAGGGAAGGGAATGTGATGGAGAGTGATTAAAAATTTGTATTTGGCTTAAATAGTTGGAAGGAAAAGGAAGGTTTTGGAGGGTTAACACAAGGCCTAAATAGTAAATTTCTTAACCTCCCAAAAATGAGAGGAAATGGAAGGAAAGGGAAGGATAGGCTTCGTGTGCGATTTCTGATGCCAAATTTGCCCTTGATTATACGTGAAATTAGTTTACAAAACAAGAATTACAGACCTTAATTAGTTGATTTAGAAAAAATAAAAATAAAACAAAAACCTTACGTACAAGTTAGTACTTGCAAAAAGAGAGGGGGGAAAGCTTGAGAGTTGAGAGAAAAAGGGTGTAATACCTTTAATTTTAAAAGGATAGTTTCGGTATTTATTTAAATTTATAATTGCATTTATAATTGTTTATTTGATTTCTTGGCTAATTGTTTACTTGTTTAATTGATTTAATTATTTATGTGTTAATTGAATTATTTGTTTAAATTAAATTGTATGCTAAAATTATATGTATTCGATATCTTTGTTTAAATTAAATTGTATGTGATGATGTGTATTTGTTTAGGAATTTAATTGTTTTATTTTTATTTTTATTATATATATATATGTATATATTTAAAGAAATTAGATATGGAGAGTAGTAATGGACCAACTATTTGGATCCCAAGGACTACTTGGATAGGAGTTTAGATGGGTATAAATAATTACCCATGAATAATTGTATATATATAGATATATGGGTATATATATATAGTTTATTATTAGTATAATTATTTAATTATTATAATTGGTAATAGTAGTTATAATAAGGTAGTTAGTTTATATATATATATATATATATATATATTGTGTGTATTAAATATATATATAAGTTATCACGTAGCAGGTTAGTAAATTAGTATAGATATTTATGTTTATTTTTATAGTTTCCTTTTCTTTTTATTTCTCCTAAAGGAATCAAACTTGGGTACACGATAGGATTTGTAATAGTATATATATATATATATAAACTGATAGTTGTCTGCTAGGTTATTACGTATAAGGTATAGCATAGTAGAGGCACATATTATAGAGGAAAACAGAGAGATAGAAAGGAGAGAGAATTTAGAGAGAGAAAGAAGGAAGAAATAGGAAAAGAAAAGGAAGAAAAAGTTGGGATTTCAAGTCTGAAAATCCCTAAAAGCAAGTTCTATTTCTTTTTTTCTCTTTTGATTCATAATCTATACATATTAGACTAGTTCCAGGAATTTAATTAAATTAATTGAATCGGATTGCATGATTGTATCTAAATTTACAGTTCATGTAAATACTAATGGGTTTGTGTTAATATTACATGGGTTGGTGAATTGGTACATGCATTGGGTTCTTCTTTATTGATTATGATGTTGATGTTCAGCAATTGAATTAAATTATCATACCTATGAATTGTAGTATTATTTTTTATTGACTTCTCTTTTTCTTAAAAAAAAAAAATACAAAATTAAATTCTAGTTTATGGCACTTAATGGATTAGTTGTTTCTCAATGTCTTTTTAATGTGATTTTGGGCATCTGTGACCTGACCTAATTGAATAATGGATGTTGAAGTTATTAGTTCACAAATTGTTTTTTTTAGTTCAATTTTCGCTGCACTGAACTTATTTTCTGTTTGAAAGATTTTAATTTCAACATTAGATTTTTTTTTTTTTAGCATCGAGTACACTGGATAAAGGTTAATTACCTTTTTATGCTTTCAAAATTTCATGTTTTAAACCTTCTTAATATATAAAAGTGTACCGAAAATTAGGAGGGTTATACACATACATGTAAACATATATTTATGTAACCCAAGTAGAAACCATATTCAGAAGTTGTGAAATTAGATAAATTGTGTAATTTAATATATGTATGATAGAAGTTTACATGCTTAGTATGGAATTTAATTGTAAAAGGATAAATTAATTAATATGGATGGACTAAATTATTTTAATCAATTATTTGGTTTTAAATAAATTTGATTAGATTGTGGAGGAGTACAATTATTTGAGATGCATGTTAATTTTTATAAGATAAATTCAATGCATGCTACTTAAAATTGTTATATTTTGCTAAATTAAATACAAATGAATATATTAAATACAAATGAATATATGTATGATTTATATCATGTTATGTATGGACTTATTTGATGTGATATCATAACTGTAGCATCATTTATGGATTGTATGCATTATATGCACCAGTATGGGATGGTAGTATATTAGGGACGGATTAACTAAAAACGTTAAGTCCTACCTATTCATGTATAACGGAATTGATTAACAAAAATGTTAAATCCTACATATTTTCATGTCAGGTCAACTGATGACATACCGGATAATTATTTTATGTTTGGATAGGACAGATTATATATATATAGTTATATGCCATGATATGAGCTTGAGTCTCAGGATCATGGTTAGGGTGCGTATATTGTTAGAGATGTGTAGCTAGATATAATGTAGTTGTGTATCCTGGTAGGTCTAGGTACTCATGCCCACTATATGTGCGTTTTGCATGTTGCTTACTATTCAGGTTGAGACAACCCTATAGTCTAGTGAGGTTCCTTATTGTGTATCTATATATATACGGACTATGTAGTTATTATTGGATTGACTAGGATGTATATGAGTTCTGAGTCTCTGTTTGGGATATAGTAAAATAAAACTTATTTGTGGGTCTGACCCACCATTATTTTTCAAGTGTTCGTCAGTTCCAGGCTTAGGGATTGTTCGTGCTGAGTAGAGACGATCTATTCACTCCTCCGTCTTAACGTAAGATTTTCTTATTATTGTTTTAGTCAGATATTATTTTATTTCAGTTGGATTTTGGATTAGGGGTCCACATGATGGATTCCCAAGTTGTAATTTTAATTAATTACTGGTATCAGAGGATTTAGTTAATTGAGGATTTTTATTGGATTAACTAATGAGGATTTATTATTTAGTATTCTTTCAACTTTATTCTTTATTTTTAAATCTATTTTGTATTCTGTGTTCGTTTAAATACTTTAATTGTTTGATACTTGCTCAGGTTTAGGCTTGGGCCTGATCAACCCATGTTTTGGAGTCGAGAGGTATCACAGAGGGCCAGCGGCTAAAGCTTACAAACGGCAAACCCGAATTAGAATAGCGAGCGATGGAAATTGAAAGATTGATATGGGTTTTGATTTTTTGAACAATCTGAAATGATGCCTCGTGGGCATCTCGGGAATCGCACCCCAAAACCCAAAAGTTTGTTTGCCAAAAGATAATGGTGTAGAACTATGATAAATGTGGCCAAGTTTTACATTTAGAAATTGCCACTACTACCTTTCACTAAAAATATAGTTAGGGTAAGTAGGGATCGTCCCAAGGGATTAGTGATCGTACTAGGTTGAGGAATCAAGATTAGGGTTAGTAAGTCGAATGATCAAAAGATTGGTTGGTGGTTGAATTACACTTAGTTGCAATTTAAACTAAAGTAGGCAATTAAATGTAATGGAAAGAAAATAAGAAGAGATCTTGGGGTTTAGAGATTACCACTAAGCATAGCTTTTCTACACACTTAATGAATGATTAATGAGGGGAAAAATATGTATTGCAACATAGTGTGTGTGTGTGGTTGTTTCAACAAGTATGGATAAATTAAGCATATATTTTCTAAGCAACATGGTGGATAGCACAATATATCAAATTAAGCCTTAATCCTTTCTTTAAGCTCACAATCCAAACACATCACAAGGTTAGAAATATATGTTACTTGCTTTCATAAGTATGGAATATCAAACAACAAGCATGGATTGTCCTCCCATTTAACATCTAAACTACAACTACACTATAATTAAGCTAATGAAATGAAATTAAACTAATTAAACTAAGGGAGAGGTACAATCCATTAAGAAATGAGTATGAACCATCAAATAAACCATAAGAACATTCCATTAAGCACTATGTCTTGACAATCTTTAAATCTACAGCATTAATACACATAGCCATACATCAATAACACAAGAAATAGAGACAAACACATGAACATATATTCTAGCATACATAGACATATGGATAGAATGAAATGATCAATTGGAAGCATTAAACCATACAAATCATTGAATAAACAAGATCTATATATATAAAAGTGTCAAAACATGTATCACAATACAAATCCCCTCAAAAATACATAAATCAAGATGTAGAAAGCATGCTTAGGGCTAACTCTAGCCCCAAGAGGATGTCTAGCCACTCATGGATGGTGTCCTCCAACCCTTAAGGGCTAACTCCATGGTAGAGATTGCTCTTCTTCTTGGTTGATGGAAGAACTCCAAGCTTGTGTCTCTAGCCTCCTCCTTTCTTTTTTTCCTTACTAAGAATATGAAAATTGTGCCTCCTCTCTATTCTAAAGTATATCAAGTATATCCTCTCAAAAAGTGGCTCATATTCCTTATATAGGTTGGTTAAATATCACCCCAAATGAGCTGGGCTCGTACACCAATATTCCTTCCAATGATTGGATATGAGACAACTTTTAATGAGCTGAAATTTAGATTTTTTCGGGATTTGAGAAGTTCGATCGATCGAACGTGTGGAGTGATCGATCGAACATGGCTGAGATCATCGAATTTAAGCTGGATCGATCCTCTATGGCGGCGCCTTTTTGGATAAAAACAAACCTGAGATATTTTGAAGATATTTTTGGGAAAGAGACAAATGTGGTAGGTATGGTGGTACAAGTGGATAAGATGAAATCTTTTCGATCAATCGGAAGAAAGTTGGATCGATCGAACTTTGTGGGATCTTTGGATAAGGACAAAAGAGCTTGGATCCATCTTGGAATGCTGAGATCGATGAACTTTCGATCGATCGAATATATTCTCGATCAATCGAACTTGCTGAATTTCCACCACTTACTTCCTTTTGCTCCCACTTTGCTCATTTCTTTGATTTATCTCAAGATTGCTTCAATTATGCTCTTATTTAGCTGAGTTAGCTTATTTTGAGGATAAGTACCTGAAAATGGAAATAATATGAAATCAATCTAAAGCGAGAAAATAAGATAGATAAATATCCTAGAATACCTAAACTTAAGGGGTTTAAATGTGCACTTTTCAGCGCTCATCACACCCCAAACTTAAATATTGTTAGTCCCTAGCAATGAACTAGAAAGTAAAGGAATGAAATGAACAACTATACAACTATGAACTAGAAAGCAATAAATGGATAACGCCACTTTCGTATGGAACACGATTACATTTAACATATACAACAAGCCTTTTAAACCCCTAGGTTACCCCTAGTGGACGAGTGAAGTCTCATGAGGGTTTCCAAAAATGTTACCCACAAACATTAAGTTTATTTTTTCAAAAAAGGCACCAATATTGCAAACAAGTATTGGGAGAAAACTATTTCAAGTATGCAAATTTTCAAACATTTCCAAGAAATCTCCAAAAATCTCAACATCAAGCAAGCAAGTATAGTCCTCCACACATTAAGAAAATGATCATGAAAATCAAAACAACTCTAGAATTCTTTTTGAGTGGACCGGCATTAAGTATGTTGTTATCTAAGCTAACTAAAGAAATGATCACATCCTTACCCTCAAATTAGCACACAAATCTAGTCCCAATCATCAAAACAAATAGTGACCTTTTATTAAAGCTTTATTCAACTAGGTGCGCTTATTCTTTTCACTCGATTCTTTTTTTTTTTTTTTTTTTTTTTTCCTAATCCTAAGGATCAAAGATGGAAGCATAGTGCAATGTGTTGATCCATTAAGCTTTCTAGTGATCCATAAGGTCGAGCGTTAGGTCAATAACTCCCAAACCAGATGGCTTTAGGGCACTAGTTCTTCAAACACCCCTAAAGACTTACAAGCTCAAATCAACTAGGTTACAAATTAAGACAACCTCCATCTAATCATTTCCCACTTCTTACTTTTTGGGAGAAATCATCACTTTTTATTACTTTTGCAACTTTTCTTTCTTTTCTTTTTTTTTTTTTTTTTTTTTTTTTTTTTTTTTTTTTTTTTTTAAGGTTCAATTATTAACCTAGAGTTCGGACCCTCCACCATTCGGCACGAGAAATTCAGTGCTTGATGAGGCTAGAATCCCAGCTACTTAGTGAAAAAGGTTTGTTATCCACCTTTATCAAAATGAAAGCTTTCAATGCACTACTAGCTCAATTGGGATATAACCAATTCAATAATCAACAAAGTATATACCCCACAAATGAATGCTAGTGTGCGCTTGTGCTAGTGTAGAATCCTAGAGTGAATCTCAAAACAATCACAAAATCAGGATAATGTGGACCACAAAAGCAAGCAAGACATCAATCTTTCGAAAAATTTACTCATAAATGGCATCCACAAGGCATACAAGGAGTATTGGACTCTCAATTCAAGCAATTTTTAAATTTTAAGCAATATAGTCCTTAAAAGATCAAAATCATAGCTAGTTATGGACTAATCATAGAAAATCCCTCAAATACACAAGTCATGCTCAAAATTTTGAATTTAAACAAACACTGCAAATCACACTATTACCCCCAAACTTAAATGGCACAGTGTCCTCAATGTGCATAGAGAACAAAAGGAAAGAGTATACCAATGCAACTATAGCAAAGAATAGCCGGAACAGAAGTATCCAAAGTAGGTGACATAGCCCCCCCAAACTTAGGATTAACTGTGGTCCTGAAAATTTGGCACTTGGATAAAACTCATCAGATAACAAAAGGGATAATAATAGTGCACAATGGACATGCAAGTGTAAATGGGATAGCAACTAAAAATAGAGAGAAGTATAAGGGTGGTCCTGAAAATTTTGGGCAGTACTCTCTCTCACTGAAGTCACTGGGATGTACCTGATGGAGTCAATCACAAACAGATATATCAATACAAGGTATGACATCCAACATATAACATGTATAAACAGAAATAATATACATCATAGCATAGTATCAGGGCCAACAAACTGGCCGCAAAAATAGAGTAACAGTAATAATGTATCACAAATATATAAAATGATAGGAGTAAAGGGATAGAGAGATCAGAGGATGTAGGACGGGCAGGGCATGCTCCGCAGATATCTCGAGATAAGTCTCACAACGCAGTCATAACATCGGTACGGAGAGATGAAATGTTAGCCCGGATGGAGATAGCATCATCTCGGATAAACACCGTGTCGGCGCGGATAGATACTACAGTATCCTCCAAAGCCTGGAGTCGCTCTCCAAAGCCGGGTGTCTGTGCTGGAGCCTCAGGTACCGCTGGAGCGGGAGAATGATGATTCTGAGCCTGCAGGCTGCTCTAAGTCAATATCCATGTGCATGGCAGGCGGATCGACTAGTACATCGTCCGCCACCTGCGCTGCTGCTGCTGCTACCTACTCCATCTCCTCTCTCTCTAACTCCTCAGCTGCCTCGACAGCGTCGTCCTGCATACTCTGATAAGAGCGTTGTAGCTCTTATCCCAATCCTTCTTCTTGAATGTGCAAGCCCCGGACTCAGTATGCTCCCATGGCTGGAAGGGATAGCGCTGGTCTCTCAGAATCTGTGTGATGAGATAGCCGAATAGGAGATACTTAGCCCTTTTGGGCTTGGCCTTGCTGATATGGTCAACATACAGCTTCATCATAACGATCCAGATGAGTGCAGGAATGGATATCCAGTACCCTGTATAGAAGGCATATAAAGCTGTCAGATAGTCACCGCGCCTCTGTATCTTGTGGCTGGCCATGAAAATATTTCGGTATAGCACCGAATCGAAGAACCACAGGTCGTCTGGCAGATAACTTCGAGTGGCGAAAGTCTTGCCATCGGCACAGTGACCTGTGAGTAAAATGGCCATGTCTGCATATGTGGGCCTCCATAGAGTAGGATAGGTATCCTGGAGATTGGGAAGGCAGACGTGTGGATAACGGCAGGATCAAGAAAGAGTGTCCACCATGATACTGATAGGGTGGCCGTCAATGGTAGTCCGTAGCTCCACCAGGTTACTCGGGGCAGGTAGGAAGTTTTGGAAGAACATCCGGACTAACCTCGGGTATACTGGGTATGTAACAGGGGCTAGCATGGCTGAGATGCCCCTTCGGTCTATATCATCATATGCTGCTCTAGTAAGAACACACCGGAAGAAGTAGTCTATGTCAAAGACCGACTCGTGCGCCACTTGAATGCGTGAGTATCTCGGTAATGACAGGTCTAAGTGCTGGGCTGGATGAGCTGGCGGTGGTGATGGAGATGGTATGTGCTCAGTCTTAGCGTCAGCCTGTGAAGAAGATGCCTCGGCTAAAGACTGTAGTCGACTGTCAGCTGGAGACTGAGGTGGAGTGGGCTCTACTGGCTCCTCCTGAATGGGGTCCTGGGCGTGAGATAGACCTGCCTAGTCGTCCAAACTCTGCCTAGCCCTGCGGTGATAGTGTCCATGAGCAACAGTCTTTACCCTAGCCATGGCTTGCAAAATAAGAGGAAAACTTGCAAAAAGGAAGTCAGTGCCAGTATAAAGAATTAAAGCACAATTTATAGAATCATGTATGTCAAATAAGATAGACAAAACAGATAAGGAACATGAATCTATGCAAGTGACAAGGAATAAGTGACATGATGTGAAACATGCTAGACAATATAAGTATGAAATGTATCCAATGTGGAAAACACAAGCACTGGGCATGTATGAGATAGCATGAAACACAAGAGATGATGTGTGAAATGTGTGAAGTATATATGTGAAGTTCGATTGATCACAAAAATGTGAGATCGATGCAAGTTCGATCGATCAAGAATAAGTGAGATCGATCTGTTACAGATCGATCGAATAAAAAGTTCGATGGATCGAACTGTGAGGTGAAACTTGAAAAGTCACAGATCTGTGACGTGGATGGCACGGGGCCTTCACGAACATGGTCGTGGGCCCATCTATACAACAAAGCATCAATATTGGTCACTTGATTCGGCCCATAACCCCCGAAATCAAATCAAAAATCAAAAACATATAAAACCATATATACATATATATACACATATATACAAAGCTTCAAAACGTCATTAATGGCAAGATTCATCTTCAAAACACCTTAGATCTAACATTTAGAGCATGGATTCATGAAATTAGAGCTTGAATCAAAGAGATGGGTTCGGATTTTACCTCAAACCGAGAGATGAGCTGAGATGAAAATGAGATTTGAGATCCTAGATGAGGGAGTGAGATTCAAGGTCAGATGGAGTCGCTGGAGAGTTCGACGGAGGTGAGGAGGTAAGTTGCAGCGGAGAGGAACGAAGGAGAGGGTGTTAGATCGATTTGTGGTATCGATCTAACAACCCTAGATTTGATTTTTAAAAACATTCTGTAACCAGTTCGATCGATTGAACTGAAATCTCAGATCGATCGAACTGTGATCGATCTCTCCTCACTAAAAGACAAATTGTTTTTGAAGCTTTTGATTTTTTTTTTTTTCTTTTTTTAGAATAAACAAAATAAAATATTTATTATTTTAAATTTAAAATTCAAAACAAGACAAACTTAAAATAGTAAATTAAAGAACAGAGATCGATCTCTCCAAGATCGATCGAAGAATGACTTCGATCGATCGAACATGCAAAAATCTGTAGATATGTTCGATCGATGGGACAGAGAGCTTTTTGATGCAGGTTCAAAAATTTTCTAAGTGTTGAGACTGCAGATCAATCCAAGATGAAGTTGGATCGATCGAAGAACTGAAGATCGATCTAGGAACAAGTTCGAACGATGGGATAGAGAGCTGAAATATACAGGTTTTTTTTGAATGATTGGACAGAGAGGTGATTGGATGCAGGTATGGAGTTCGATCGATTGAACCTCCTTGGAGATCAATCGAACTTATGCAAAATGCTCATTTTCAACATGAAAGTGTATGCAATCCTAATCACAGTTCCTAGCACTACATATGAACCTAAACTAAATATCTAGACTTCGCAAGAAAAGAAATTAAAGATAGAAATGAGGGAGGAATAGGGTTTTGACATCATACGAAATGTACTAGTCTTTAACGTCTCTAGCAAGACGTTGGGCTCTTTTAACCTTGATCAAACATCTTATAATGCATCTCCTCCTTGATGGGGTGATAGGTGCTTTGAACTCTACCCAACAAATGGTTCTTTAAGGAACTTGTTGGATTAAGCTCAAAAGAAATTTTTGGTCCTTGGTCACGATGATCTTTGGGCTTCCACGCCCTTTCAAAACAAGCTTTTGAAACAATTTTCTTAGAATGCATGGTTGAAGATGGACTTTTTGAAACTTCGGTCTCACACAAAAACTCAATTCCTTCACATTTAAGGTCATGACATTTCTCCACAACATTAACTTCTTTATGTTTGTCAAATGAATTGGGGGTCGGATTAAAGATATTCAACTTCACCTTCATGTGGCCAAATGAGATCTTCATTATCCCCGTCCTACAATTAATGTTGGCATTCGCGGTTGCCAAGAAAGGATGGCCAAGGATAATGGGAATTTGGCTCTTAGGATTCGGGACCGATTCTGTGTCAATGACAACGAAATCAACGGGGAAGAAGAATTTATCAATCTTAATCAATACGTCCTCAATGATACCCCTAGGCTTTTTGATGGATCGGTCGGCAAGTTGCAAAACCACCGACGTCGGTTTTAAGTCTCCTACGCCTAATTTGACATATATCGAGTATGGAAGAAGATTAATACTTGCTCCTAAGTCAAGAAGAGCCCGATTAATGATATGATCTCCAATGATGCATAAAGTGGTAGGTGAATCAGGGTCCTTAAACTTCGGAAGAGTGTTATGCTGCAAAATTGAGTTTACTTGCTCGGTTAAGACCACTTTCCTAGGTTATTGGCTTTTGTTCTTCCTCTTTTGGGTGCATAAGTCTTTCAGAAACTTGGCATAAGCTGGAATTTGCTTGATTGCATCCAAAAGTGGAAGATTGACTTTCACTTGCTTAAACACATTCATAATTTCATTTGTTTTGGCCTTTTGCTTGTCAATTGAAATTGATCCTTTTAAGGCATCTAGGAATGGAGATCTTGGCTCAAAAATCTTTTCAGAAATTTTCTTTGAAGTCTCTTCAACACAAGAAGTTTTGGAATCATGTTGCACATTTTTCTTTTCAAAATCACTTTTCTAATAATTTTTTAAGGTATTCTCATTTGAAAGATCATGCATATGCAATGAAGGAGGAATAGGATGTGAAACGGGACGGGTGTTAACTTGTTGTTACACCAGTTCACTCTCTTCATTGGACATACCCACTTAGTTGTCCACAATATTCTCACTTCTCAAGGTAGTCACCGCGTTGACATGCTCTATTGTGTGACCTTCTGATAAGGAATGAGTCTCCACAACACATTGTTGCTTTTGTGGGGGCATTCAAAGGCATTTTCCCTTTCTCTCTAGCATTTAAAGTACTAGCTATTTGCCCTACTTGGGTTTCTAGCTTAGCAATGGATTGAGAATGAGAATGAAGCAATTAAATGTTCGCCTCTAGATTGCCTAGAGCGGTTAAAACTTTCTCTTCAAAAGCGGGACTCCTAGTATTTCCCTGAGAATATGATGGTTGATTAGGAAAATGAGAATTAGAGAATTCGTTTCCTTGTGATTGGAATGGTCTATATACTTGGGAACCTTGGCTTTGCATCGGAAGTGGAACATACTTCCCTTGGAAACCACCTTAGGGAAGGTTTGAGCCTTCCCCTTGGTTTCTCCAAGAGAAATTCGGGTGATTCCTCCAACTAGAATTATAATGATTGCCATAAGGATTGTTCCCTTGATTAACAAAAGCTACATTCACTTGTTCATGATACTCATTTTGCATATGTCCATAGGGACAATTGGAAGTAGAATGTAAAACACTTGAACAAGTCATACATGTCTCATTGGATGCATGATGGGAATGGTTAGGGACGGAAGATACTTGATTTGCCGAGTTTTGGTTGATCAAGAATTGATCAAACCTTTGAGATAAAGATTTCATCTCAGCGGCTATTTCATTGGAATGGTCTACTTGTTGTAAGCCAACACTCTTCCTTCCACTTGAATTCCTACCATTCTTGGAAGATAAAGTTTGATGCAAAGAGTTCTCACTTATGCTCTCATAAAGACGCTACACGTCATCCTCATGCCTATCAATGTAAGATCCACCTATGGAAGCATCAACCATGCCCTTGTAATTGTCCGATAAACTTTCAAAGAAATATTAAACTAATTTCCATTTGAGCATATCATGATGTGAACACTTCCTAAGCAATTCATTGAATCTTTCCCATGCCTCATGGAACGTTTCCCCATCCCCGTGTGAAAACTCTCGAATTGAGGTTCTCATGGCATTGGTCTAAGAAACCGGATAGTACTTCTTCAAGAACTCTTGTTGCATTTCTGCCCAAGAAGTTATTGAAAAAGGCCAAAGTTTGTTAAACCAATATTTTGCCTTGTTTTTAAGGGTAAATGGAAAAAGTTTAAGCCTTAAGACCTTTTCCGGCATGTCCGTGTATCTCACGGTGGAACATACTTCAAGAAACTCATCCAAATGCTTGTAGGGTTCTTCACTTGGAAGTCCATGATAGTTAGGAATCATTTGAATGGTTTGTGGTTTGACCTCATAATGGTGTGCTCTAAATGGTGGTAATTGAATACACGTGGGTGCATTGTATTCATTAGGCACATAGTGATCTCTTAAAGCAAGGGGATGATTAGCAATTGGAGGTATAACATAAGCACCTTGATTACCTTAAATGATGGGAGGTGGTGGAACATAGATTGGCCTTGGCATTCCCAATGGAACTTGGCCTTGTTGTTGTGGTGGATGAACGAATGGCCTCGGCATACCTAACGGTACTTGCATGTTATCATGATGCACATTAAGATGGAGGATACCTTGTTGGTCTATGTGACCAAGGTCCTCCACATGGTCCCCATTATGTCCTTCCATTGATGAAATGGATTGACTAGAACTTCCTCTTCCCCTAGGGTTTTGAACAACGGATTCAAGATGAAAATTTAGAAGGACAAGAGTGGGTTTCAATGATTTACGACCATGCATGCACAATATAACACAACAAGCAACAAGTAATGAACAAACACTTCACCTTCGCAACAAATCAACAATCAACAAACTTCTTCCACATACAATGTTCCCATAGTCCCATGCTATCAACAATATGCAAGAAAAGTAGATTGCCTCCACGTGGGCTCACAATTTATCTAAGAATTGAAATATAAGCCTTCACGCAGGCCGATGATTTAACTAGAGACTGAGTTAAGAAAGAGCTCACAAAGGGTCCTTTAGCACTTTAATTTAATTTCAATTTTTTAGCCTTACAAATTTTTAGAATTTTGCCTTTTTCCTTTGCTTTTGCTTAACTCCTTACTTGAAATGCTCCTTTGCTCACCTTCTTGCTCAATGCACCTAGTCAAATAAGAACCAACACAATAAGTAACCAAAATGAAAACAAAGTAAAGACACGATAAAAATAGTACTAACTCCTAATTGATTCCAAAAATACGACGTTGCCTTCAATCAATCCCCGGCAACGGCGCCAAAAACTTGGTGGGTATCTCGGGAGTCGTACCCGAAAACCCAAAAGTTTGTGCACCAAAAGAAAATGGTGTAGAGCTATGATGAATGTAGCTAAGTTTTACATTTAGAAATTGCCACTACTACCTTTCACTAAAAATATAGTTAGGGTAAGTAGGGATCGTTCTAAGGGATTGGTGGGTCGTACTAGGTTGAGGAATCAAGATTAGGGTTAGTAGGTCGAGTGATCAAAAGATTGGTTGGTAGTTGAATTACACTTAGATGCAATTTAAACTAAAGTACGCAATTAAATGTAATGGAGAGAAAATAAGAGAGAGATCTTGGGGTTTAGATATCACCACTAAGCATAGCTTTTCTACACTCTTAATGAATGATTAATAAGGGGAAAAACATGTATTGCAACATAGTGTGTGTGTGTGGTTGTTTCAACAAGCACGGATGACAAATTAAGCATATATTGTCTAAGCAACATGGTGGATAGTACAATATATCAAATTAAGCCATTAATGCTTTCTTTAAGCTCACAATCCAAACACATCACAAGGTTAGAGATATATATTACTTGCTTTTATAAGTATGGAACATCAAACAGCAAGCATGGATTGTCCTCCCATTTAACATTTAAACTATAACTACATTACAATTAAGCTAATGACATGAAA
Organism: Cornus florida; assembly: GCF_030987335.1. Taxonomy (NCBI): domain Eukaryota; kingdom Viridiplantae; phylum Streptophyta; class Magnoliopsida; order Cornales; family Cornaceae; genus Cornus; species Cornus florida. Next base: position 32,665,211 of record NW_026775572.1, read on the forward strand.
TTAAACTAATTAAACTAAGGGAGAGGTACAATCCATCAAGAAATGAGTATGAACCATCAAATAAACCACAAGAACATTCCATTAAGCACTATGTCTTGACAATCTCTAGATCTATTGCATTAATACACATAGACATGCATCAATAACACAAGAAATAAAGACAAACACATGGACATCTATTCTAGCATACATAGATATATGGATAAAATAAAATGATCAATTGGAGGCATTAAATCACACAAATCATTGAATAAACAAGATATATATATATAAAAGTGTCAAAACATGTGTCACAATACAAATCCCCTCAAAAATACATAAATCAAGATGTAGAAAGCATGCTTAGGGCTAACTCTAGCCCCAAGAGGATGTCTAGCCACTCATGGATGGTGTCCTCCAACCCTCAAGGGCTAACTCTATGGTAGAGATTGCTTCTCTTCTTGGTTGATGGAAGAACTCCAAGCTTGTGTCTCTAGCCTCCTCATTTATTTTCTTCCTTACTAAGAATATGAAAATTGTGCCTCCTCTCTATTCTAAAGCATATTAAGTATATCCTCTCAAAAAGTGGCTCATATTCCTTATATAGGTAGGTTAAATATCACCCCAAATGAGCTAGGCTCGTACACCAATATTCCTTCCAATGATTGGATATGAGACAACTTTTAATGAGCTGTAATTTGAATTTTCTTGGGATTTGGGGAGTTCGATCGATCGAACTTGTGGTGAGATCAATTGAACATGGCTGAGATCTACCGAATTTAAGCTAGATCGATCCTATATGGCAATGCCTTTTTGGATAAAAACAAATCTGAGATATTTTGAAGATATTTTTGGGAAATAGACAAATGTGGTAGGTAGGGTGGTACAAGTGGATAAGATGAAATCTTTTCGATCGATCGGAAGAAAGTTGGATCGATCGAACTTTATGGGATCTTTGGATAAGGACAAAAGAGCTTGGATCCATCTTGGAATGCTGAGATCGATGAACTTTCGATCGATCGAATATATTCTCGATCGATCGAACTTGCTAAATTTCCATCACTTGCTTTCTTTTGCTCCCACTTTGCTCTTTTCTTTGATTCATCTCAAGATTGCTTCAATTATGCTCTTATTTAGCTGAGTTAGCTTATTTTAGGGATAAGTACCTGAAAATGGAAATAATACGAAATCAATCTAAAGCGGGAAAATAAGATAGATAAAGGTCCTAGAATACTTAAGTTTAAGGGGTTTAAATGCGCACTTTTCAGAGCTCATCAATGCCGATATGGGTTTTGCACTTTTGATTCTTGCAGACAAATATATAAACTGAAATATATGGGTTTTGAACTTTTGATTCTTGTAGTAATTTGCAGTTGCAGTGGGAGAAAGAGAGAGAGAGAGGGCAAGTTCAGAGTTGAGAACGAGAATAGAGATGGAGGCTAAAATGATTTGCCCTAAAAAATATTTTCCTTGTGGCCGATGCATGGACCTTTATATAGGAGACAATATATATATATATATATATATATATATATATATATATATATATATATATTTATCTTTTAAAATATAAAAGGGCATAATAGTAAATTTATTAAAATAATTCTCTTTTCTTTCCCTTACTTTCTTTTCCCAAATATGATTATTATCATTCTCTTTCTTTTCTATTCATTAATCAACCAAACACAATAGGAGATTAAAATTATCCTTCCATTCCCTTTCCTTCATAACTAATGTTATCCTTCACTTTCAAAGCCATCGTACCAAACATAGCCTAAGATTAGTAGTGTCAGATTAACAAAAATCGTTCAGGTAAAAATTTGGCACAAATTTTTTTTTTTTAAAAAAAGAAAAATTTCTTACCTTAATTTTTAGAAATAAGTTTTCTGTGAAATTAAGTCCAATGAACACATGGAAGAACCGAAACTAACAATAACAACAGCATGAAAAAACTTGATAGTGTGTAAAGTTACTGTGACATTAATTACTAATATGGAAGCTAATACATATTAACTAAATCAAATAAAGTTAACAAATTACATAAAAGTGGACATTTATTTTGAATTCTACTAACAATATTTTATTCAAATAAAAAAATTTCAATAGACAAACAGCCAAAGAAACAACTAATTGAGTAAAAAAAAAAAAAAAAAAAACAATGCCATACCCAGGAAGTCAATCATGAGAAGTTCATTGGAGCATCGATCGGTGGCATTGTTGAAGAAAGTCTAACCATATGGGAGCCTAGCAAAAGGCAAAGCAGCTCTGAATGGGCTCTCAAGAATCAAATTTCCGGTATTGGATATGGAGTCTCCGAGTTTATATATCTCATCAAATTTACAACATTTCAAGGGATGAGTACTGTGGGATAGTCCAGGAAGAAGAAGAAGTAGAAAGATGGAGCGGAGGTTACAAGAACAGGAAAAATAACGGGGGTGTTAGTATTATTGGCCATTACTTAAGAAAGAGAGAGAGAGGAGTTTATCAACCAGCTTGTAATATTTTGTAGTATGATAGTGTGACTTGTAAGCATAGCCCCATGCCTGGGTTAGCGGGTATTATTCATAGACAGAGTGGGTGACATCCTAAATCTACAACTATTATAATTTCCTACATATAATTAAATTTGTTGAAGTATTTCCATTGGAATCTTCAAATTTTATATGTCAAATTTGACAAATTAGCATATGAATTTTTTTTACATATTTATATAAAGGGTAAATTATACCGACACTCTTTAAAATTGGGTCATATTTCAGCTAGGTAGATAGAAATTTTAATTTTAACTCTCATTTACACTCCAATCTACTTTTATACTTTTATGAATTGATCATTTTACCCTCACTTGTTTAATACAAAATATCTCATAAAAAAAGCTCCTATATCAATACATATCCCGTCCCCGACTACTACAGAGACCGCTGCACCTCCCGCTTCGGCCACCACCACCCCTTCATCGCTGCCGGCGCCGCTCTAGTCTGTACTGCCGTCTTCATCATCAGCTATTCTGCCGACCTGGGCCGCCTCCTCGGCGACCCTACAGCAAAAAAGACCCCCAAGCCCCACCCCATCGTCATCTTCATCAGTGGCTTGGGTCCTCGACATGGCCAACAACATGGTCCAGTGCGCAACCACCACCACCCATCATCCATTGCTCCGCCACCACCACCCATCTTCCACTCTCTCTCTCTCTCCTTATATGTATATACACACACACACACACCAGTTCACTCCGCCACCACCACAACCACCAACATCGCCGCCGACCTCTACCATAGCCAGATCCCTCATTCCTTCCTCACCACCACCACCTCCTTCTCTCCACCTAGGGCTACAAGTTGGGCTGACCCAACCCAACCCAATCCCAACCCAACCTCAACTCGAATAGGGTTGGGTTAGGAGAACCCGAATTGTACCTAACATAAGTTATAGTCAAAACTCAGCCTGAATATTTTCGGGCCCGTCGGGTCGGGTTGACGAGTTGAGTTTTTAAAATTTATTTATATATATATATATTTCGAAAATATATATTATATAGATATATATAGATATATATATTTATATATATATATATATTATTAAAAAACAAAAAAAAAAAATTAGGGCAAATCATTTCAGCCTCCCCAATCGTCCAGTCTCATTCTCAACTCTCTCTCTCTCTGCAACTTCAAACTACAAAATCTACAAGAATCAAAAGTTCAAAACCTATATATTTTAGATCTGTGTGCAAGAATCAAAAGTTCAAAACCCATATATTTAAGATCATTTCAGATTGCTCAAAAAATCAAAACCAATATGTTTCAGTTTCCATCGCCGGTTGTTCCAGTTCGGGTTCGCCGTTCGCAAGCTTCAACTGCTGTCTCTCAACTCTCAAGCTTGCCCCCCTCTCTCTCTCCAACTGCTAACTTGTATGTATGGATTTTGTTTTAATTTTTGGAAGTAACGGCGGCGGCGGTGGATCAGCTGAGGGACGACGGCAGAGAGATAAAGAAAGAGAAAGAAGAGAAAAGAGAAAAAAAAAAAAAATAAATTCAGGCAGAGAGATAAAGATAAAGAGAAAGAAGAAAGAGAAAGAGGAGAGAGGAAAAAAATTTCGGGGAGGAGAGAGAAAAGAGAAAAAAAAAAAAAAATTTAATTTTGAATTTTGGGTTGGGTTCCGGTCGAGCCCGAGCCCAACCCGAATTGTCCGGGTTTTGATTAAACCCAATCCGAACATGAATCCGATTTGTGAATTGTATGTCCAAATTTTAAAATTTTTGAGTTGGGGTTGGGTTGGGCTGGGCTGGCCCGCCCAACTTGCAGCCCTATCTCCGCCACTAACTCTTGGCCAACACACGGATTGATGAGCAGAAACAGAAATTGAAAATGAACAAAAAAATCAGACCATTGATAGACCATTTCTTCCTTCCAGAGACCAAGAGAGAGAGAGAGGAAAAAAAAAAAAAAAATTTCTCTCACTACAAGTATCGATCACCTACACCTACCAGAAATCACCCTCACCTTTGCAAAACCCAGATCGAAACAAATCCAGAAAACCCGATCTCTCCCATACCCAAATTCATCATCTAACCAATAACAATCTTCACAGGAAAATCAACCTTGAACCCGCCGCCACAGTTTCACTCCACTATTTCACGGCAGTGTCAGCCACTCTCGGAGTCGACGTCGCCAGAGTCTCTCTGCATCGATCCGATAACAGTGCGGCGAAATAGTTTGATCGTTGGAGGACATCCTAGTGGAGGTAAATCTGGCCGTCGGACTGGTCAACGGAATCGAAGGCGGATCTAGACTCGGCCAGTCGGCCTCGTCGGATTCGAAGGAGGAAGGTTCGTTGATGTAGAGGCGGAGGATGACGTTGGCATCCTGACGGTTTTTGGTGATTGGATGCCTATGTTAGGGTTCCGTCAGGACGGGCGGAGTCGATGACGGTGGAGGAGAGGCGACTGTTGCTTCTGACCTGCTGTCTTTTATTCGGCCCACCACCAGCACCACCAGATATCATTTCCACGAGAAGATGAGAGAGAGAGAAAGGGTGTACTTGTGTGACGATTGCAGAACTTATGAACCTCTCTCTACAAATATATGTATATATATACACACACATATCTATACAGAATTTCTCCGATTAGCCAATTAATTGATAACTGGGTATGGCTTTTGGGTGTTAATTTTCAGGTGGGATGGTGTTGTGAGAGAGTGGTGGTGGTGGTGGTGGTGGTGGTGGTTGTGGTTGCAGTGGGTGTGGTGTGGCGGTGGTTGTGGCGGTGGGTGTTGTTGCAGCGGCGGCTGCTGCAGTGGGTATTGTGGTTGCGCGCGGTTGAGGCAGAGGCAGTGGCATTGGTGGTATGGTTTTCTTGGTGGCAAGTGTGGCGGTGGTTGTGGTGGGGTGTGAGGTAGGAGTCCGGTTCTCCATTACAGAGTTCTTCTTGGTGGTTGTGGCGTGTGCGGGTATGGCTGTGGCTGTGGCTGCGGCTGCGGCTGTGGGTATGTGTGTGGGGGGCTGGGGGCTGGGTGTATGGGTAAAGGGTTTGAGAGGCGAAAGAGAAGAAAGTGAAGAGATAAAAGGAGTATTTGAGTTAATAAAAAGGGTTATATTTGTTAATTATATAGCAAAGGGTAATGCAGTGTCTTTGTCCTTTTATTGTGTGAGATGGTGTTATTAATAAAAAAAAAAAAAAGAAATAGGTAGCTTGTATTTGTGTGTCTGTTTGGCAAATCGAGTGTTGCTGCACTTTATCCTAAGTTTTATTCAACGTCGAAGTTTTTTCCCAGGCAAGTTTTAATAATATGTGGGACTTATACATTAAAAGAATGATTCATTTCACATATGAAAAAGTTGTATATCAAATTTAACATATTTTGATCATATGCCAAATGACAACTAGGCATTTGACATATCAGTTGGAGTGGTTCTTCATGTTAAAACTAGCCATTTGAATGCCCCACTTAAAAATTGAAGAATCCGGTGGAGTTGCTCTTGTGTAATCTCTCACATTTTGTTGGGTGTGTGAAAGCAATAACCCTTTTCCAATCTCTCACATTTTGTTGTTTCTTTAGGCACAATGCCCTTAACATCTTCAATAGAAATTTATTCACAGAAAACTAAACTAAACTAAACACTAAATTAACCAAGTATAACGATGCCAGTTTACTTTTTAATTATATTCGAAATCATAGCCCTAGATATTATTATTATTATTATTATTTTTTATTTTTTTTTTTGGGTGGTTTGAACTTCTGAATTCTCGATCTCAAAAATTGTAAAAATTTAGCCTCTAATGGAAAGATATCCATGTGACTTTTTTCATAGGAAAACACTGGAACTTCCATTTTTTATACAAGAAATAAATTGCGTGAAGGATAAAAACAAAGATAAGACTTGTACGATGAGAAGTAATTGAAATTATTTTTGTGTAATTACATTTATCAAGTTGATTTAATTAATTATTGTCTCATAGGATATGGTTCAATAGAAAAATCAACTATCTAGAACCACTCAATATGATCAGTTGTTATCTATATCAAATTATGTCATTAATAAATACAAATATAATATAGGATGTTACGCTAACTTGGTATCATGACCAAATCATATTTACAACAAAATTTAGATGATAGGTCCAGAAAATATTGGGTACACTAGGCATATTATATCATTAGTAACGTATCTTATGTGAAAATGTCATATCAGCATTTTGTCAATAATTTTGTATAGTAGTTGGGACAAATTTCATGGGTAAACAAGGACAAACATCCACTAAGGCTGTTTAGCCTACATTTGGTTGAAAACAGATCTGTCCTACATGTAGAAATGTTTGTCCCTCGTGTAAAAGTGCCGACAAGAAGATGACAGCGTGCGTTTTTATCGAATGGGCATTGCCAATGGTGTAGCATGACTGGACACCCAATATTTTCTCCTTTACATATCAGTTAAAGGCTGATTTTAATACTAGAATTAACAACTCTCATGACATTTTATGTGATGAGTTAAGGTTCTGATTCAAATTTGGATAAACGAGAAAGAAAAAAAAATTTATATGTTCTATATGAAAGATAATAGTTAGATGGATGCAAGTAGAACAAGCTAAAATTTTCTAAGATATTGCAAAACAATTATTCATAAACTATTTAGTTAATTGCTTGGAAAAAAATTATATTTTTTGAAGTTACAACGATCATGTATGACCAACTTCTTCATAACATGATATATTATACTATAAGACATTACTTCCTCCAATTCATAATTAAAGAAGAAATTAGAACTACTTGCAGACACACTTTATTCAAGACCCCATTAAATTTTCAAGAACTATGGTTTTGAACTTCTTGAGCCTAACTAGGGCATCATCCATGTTAATCCTCTCCTCAGGTAACTGTGATGTGCATTCTAGAGCCAATTTGAAGATAGATGGCAAAATTTTTTGTAAGGCAGTAAAATTTTCTTCCTCTCCACTTACTAAATTAGCATCAACAACATCCATCACTGCACTCGGAAAAGACTCAGATACCCAACTCTTCAAGCTCACTTCTCCCACGAATAGATCATCGGTCGGTTTCTTTCTTGTAAATGTTTTTAATTGTAGGATTCCATAACTATATACATCACCAACAATGGACACTATTCCTGCTGACCCGTACTCTGCAACATCACTACTCATTATCAACTCAACAAAGACAAAAACACATTATGTACAGAGAAGAAAGGAACGATAAGCAAAATACATGGAGATGCTTACCCCCGACAACAAATGAACAAGTTAATATGTATAGTAGTTCCATATTATTTTGGCATATATTCTTCTTCTTCTTCCTAAGGATCTTATCTTATTATTATTATTTATGACAAGTTAGCATAAGCAAACAGAATAAACACATTGAAAAGCAATTGTTTATATTTATGCTCTTCGTGGTTTTTTTTCTTCTTATTATTGAATTGATCTACATATTTGGATGTGTGGATTTAAGTAACCACTAAGAGAAGGTTTATAACATAGACGTTGAGAAATTAGAAATTTAGAAGTCTTATTATTTAGGTCCAACAGGGCAAAAATCATTGGTCTTTTTCATATTCTTTTTTCTTTTTATTTTCTTTTTTCTTCCATAAGGAAAATAATTTTTACTGCAATTCTTCGGCCTGCGTATCACCATTCCTTTCATAATAAGTCCTAATTAAATTTTGAATATTCAATCCTAATTAAATTTTGAATATTCAATTTTTTTTTTTCTTTTTCTCAACGTCTATTTTATAAACGCAAATGTTTATATATATACTATTAAACGAAAAATGAATTAGTTAATATGTATAGTAGTTATTATCTTATTATTATTCCCTTCATCCCATAATAGTTGGGTGCTTTGAGAACTGTGACTCACAATAGATGAAGTATTATTTATGACATATGCAAACAGAATAAAAACACTGAAACACAAATGTTTATATGCTCTTCATGGTGTTTTTTTATTTTTTATTTTTTATTTTATTTTTTTTTTTTTTTTTTCATATATCAGGAGATTTATATATAGAGCTAAAATATTTAAACGATTGTGTTGTAGCATATCATTAGAAAATGAATTAAGTTTACCTGGTGCCATATACCCAATGGTGCCCAAGGTCTTTGTGTGTGTTATTGACTTGTTCTCTACCAAGAGCTTTGCTATGCCGAAGTCAGTTACATGCGCGACCATGTCTTCATCTAATAGGATGTTGCTCGGCTTTAGATCACAATGCACAACAGAGGTTGAAGAACCACGATGCAGATACTCCAAGGCAGATGCCACATCTATCATAATGCCTAATCTTTCAACAATATTCAAGAAGTAGTTGTGAGAATAAAGCCAATTCTCAAGGTTTCCCTTAGGCATGTATTCAAGCACCAAGGCTTTGAAATCGAGGTTCGAGCAACTGCTAATTATCTTGACAAGATTTCGGTGGCGAATGTTGCGAATTACTTCACACTCTGCATCAAAACTAGTGAATGCTCTTTGCAACTCCAAATCAAAGACCTTTACAGCAGCTATCATCCCATCAGAGAATGTCCCTTTGTATACTGTGCCAATGCTTCCCTTCCCAATCAAATTGCCTTCACTAAAATGGTTTGTTGCATAAAGAATCTCATGATATGAAATTCTTCTATGTGTTATGCTAATTGGTGGATCAACTTGAATCGGAATTTGCTTATTTTTGTTTCGGAATTGTAGCCACCAAATTAAAAGAGCTACTCCAACTAACACTAATGAAACAACCGATGGTACAATTAATTTTAGGACAATCTGAATCCTCCCTGATTTTCTGTGACTTTTACATGCTTTGACATGGAATTGAGGTGCTCCGCACAATGCATCATTTTGGCTGAAAGACTCGGGGGTGAAGTTGGCAAAAGGTCCTCCAGTGGGGATTTCTCCTATTAGTCTATTGAAAGAAACATTCAAATATTTAAGATCTGAAAGTTTCTCCAACGACTTGGGGATGACACTAGAAAGATCATTCCGAGAGAGGTTCAAGGATTTCAAGCTTATCAAATTAGAAAATGACAAGGGTATGGGGCCTTGTAATCTATTCTGACATAGATCTAAGGATTCCAAGCTCTAGAGTTGCCTAATGGTGCTTGGAAGTTCACCTGTGAACTGATTTTCTGATAGATACAAATGTCTAATGTGTTTCAAATTGCCAATTTCTGGAGGTAGAGAGCCGGTAAGAATATTGGAGGATAAGTCCAGAGTAATGACATCCTCAAGGCTCCACAAAGTTGGTGGGATTTTTGAAGTCAATGCATTGGAGCCTAAATAGAGGATTCGTAATGAAGTTACTAGTCCTAAACAGTTTGGGATTGGGCCAGAAAACTTATTTCTTTGCAAATACAACGCACCTAAGTTTGTCAAATTGCAAAAAAAGTTGGGTATCAACCCCTGTATTAGATTTTCGGATATTCCCAAAACTTGGATTTTGTTTAGCTGCCCGAGTGTATTAGGAACTGATCCTGTCAAGTCATTACCTCCCAACTCCAATAACACTAAGTTGCTCAAATTACCAATTTCACTAGGAATCATGCCTCTGATGCCACTAGAATCTGCATAAAATTGTTGTAGTGAAATAGACAAATTTCCCCAGAACTTTGGAAGAATGCCATTCAGGGGATTACCTTCTATGACTAGAACCTTCAAAAGCTTGCAATTGGTCAATGAAGAAAGAAAATCTATTTCAGGGACAGACTGATCATTGGTCAAGTTATTAAATGGAAGCCTGAGATCCTGAAGGTGCTGTAAATTCCCAAGAGTCATGGGTAGACTACCGTTGAAAAAGTTTTCATTTAGATGGATATCAGTTAGTTTTGAGGCATTTGAGATAGGGCAAGGAATTGGTCCACTGAATCGGTTCTCAGGAAGGTAAAAATACTTTAGATTTGGAAGCCAAAGGCCTATAGTTGACGGAAGATTCCCAAAAAAATGATTCCTAGAGAGGGAAAGGGTTTCCAATGTAGAGATGTTGAAAATTGAGTGTGGTGGTGCACCACCAAGGTTGTTAATTGCCGTGGATAAAAAAATCAAATTCAATAGTTGTCCTAATTCCTGAGGAATACTGCCGTGGATATTGTTATCACCAATGTCGATGCCCTCTAAGTTGGACATATTAACAACCGAAGGTGGAATCTTACCTGTCATCTTATTTCTGCAGAGTGCTAACTCTTTGAGCTTGGTTAAGTTGCTGATCCCCATAGGCATGCTTCCTGTGAAATCATTGATTGACATCCATAGAGCTTGAAGTTGGGTACATTTGTGTAAGCTGGTTGGCAGTTGACCACTTAACTGATTCCTTGAAAGATCCAACACTTGCAACTTTAGACGATTGTTGCACATTTCCATTGGTAGGGTCCCATCTAGGCTGTTATTATTCAGCAAAATCGCCCGCAAGGAGAAGATATTGAATATGGTGGACGGAATGACTCCTGAGATAAAATTGTTGCCGATGTCTAGTATCTGTAAACTATGAAGAAAACCTATCTCTCGGGGAATAGATCCCATGAGATGATTGTGATACAGACTCAGGACTTGTAGCTTGATTAAGAACCCCAAATTTGTAGGCAAGTCCCCAGAGATTTCATTGGAACTCAAATCTAATGATTTCAGCCGACGAAATGGCCCAATTCACGAGGGAGATTGCCATGGAATTTGTTAATACTGATGTTGAGAAAATTAAGGAATGAGAGGTTGCCAATTTCTTTGGGAATGGTACCTCCAAGACCCATGTTTGGAAGATTCAAGGCCGTCACTCTTTGGCGCCTAGTGCTGCAAGAGACGTCGACCCAACTGCAAAAGGAGGTTCCTTCTGACCAGTTGCTTGCTATGATGTTATTGGAGTCGGAAGTGATATGAGATTTGATGGCTATAAGAGCAGATTCATCTGTGAAGTTGCTGCTTAAAGACACAGCCATCAACAAGGGTATTACCTGTTGGGATTTATATGCCCTGGCATAGCAAATTCCTGTTTGGATTAATTGACATATGTTCCTGACGTTTCTGAAATATTTATGTTTTATACAATTGGTGAATTCAATATATTATATTTCGATTCACTATGAAATTGATAGTGTCCATGTAATTACAAGAAATATTTATATATATGTATGTGATGACAATCAATGCATGATATATAAATAGTAATTATAAATTGTTCATAGTCGGTAATTATGGATGGACTCATAATTAATTAAGACTTGAACTGGATCCGCGTTAGGTTGAGATAGATTGCGAGAGCCGTCGTATGCAATTACTCCCTATCACCGTTATGGCATTTGACTCTTAAGCATGAGAAAAGTATAGACTCTTTTATTAATTAATAATTACTTTGATTTGTTCGGCGGATTCTTCGGGATCCTTAGACCGACACTTCGGGTAATTATGTAATTAATAGTTAGAGGGTTATATTTTCAATATTTGCATCATTGCTACTTGTATTTATTTTGTATTGATTATGGTTGATCACAAAGTAAATTCGAAGGCCTTCGTATGATTTTAGACAAAATGATTTATTATATATTTATTTATTAAATTATTATTTTTGTCAAACAAATGTTTTATTGTGATCGAGCCAGAAATAATCAAAGGGACCAAAATAAATATATTAATTAAGTAGTCGGATTGATGGCATTATTTATCCGATAACTAATTATGCATAGAGGGGTCAAAGTGCAACATTGACTTAGAGGTTATTTATTATTTAATTGGAGTTCAATTAATTTCTTTTAGTGGAGTAGAAATTAATTTATGAATTAATTTAATTGGGTCCATGGACCGAGCCAATCATTAATTCATTGTAGCCAATAAAATAATAGACCCAATGGATTCTCACTCATAACCCAACTTGATATTGGAATCATATTAGATTTGAGACATGTGAATTAGAGATTGAAAAGGATTAGTTGTTTCCTTTCTTTACCTTTATGTTGCCTATAAATATACATGGTCTATGTATATTTTAGGGGTGATTTTGATGAGAAGAAAAAAGGAATAAATTTTCTCTCTCTAGAAAATTAGGGTTTATGTTCTCATCTAATGGAGGCTCCCACAAGCCTAGTTTTCCAAGGTCATTCATGGGGGCATATGAGTGATTCCTAAAGGCAAAACAATTACCAAGAAGATGGAGATCCAAGGAGAATGCATCTTGCTAAGGGATCTACAATAAGTGAGAACATTCACTTTAGAGGAGAGATCTAAGGTTTACTCAAACCTTGATGTAAGTATTCAATCTTTTAATTGAATGATACATCATGTTTTATTTTTGCATGAAACTTGTCTCTATGTAATGAATCAAGATCTATGAATTTAAATCCCTCGAAAAGTTTTTAAAACTAGCACGTTTCCCAACAGTGGTATCAGAGCATGGTTTGATTCATTACTAGAGATCATGATTTTATGAAAATCATCATTCATGGATCCAAAATTATATTCATATATATTTTTATTGATGTATGTTGATGTATGATTTAATATGTTGATATATACATGATGATGTATGAATAATTGTGAATGAATGATGATGTATGGTTGGGCCATGGATGAAGCTTATAGGAATATTGAATGTAATTTTATCTTTGGATGAATGTAATTAAGGCTTTGATTTAGCCGTTTGAAAGTTCAATGATGTAATTTATTTTTCCCATTGTATTTCAAGTTGTAAATATTTTTAAAGTCATGTAATATTCATCAAAGGATGCTATGAAGCTTCAAGAAGGTCCAAGAGGGTTAAATTAGGCTTCAGGAATTTTCTGGGATTTTTTAGCAATTTTCCAGAATTTTTCTGGAATTTTTTTAGGCCTAATTTAATTTCTGGAAATTTTTATTAATTTTTCTGGATTTTTCGGCGATTTTCCGGCGACCGGAGTATGACCGGCGGTAAGGGACAGCTCCGGAAGGTGGACGGATGATCCGGTGTGGTGCGGTATACATGCGCGCGCACCAGCAACCGTCGGATCAAAGTTCAGCGAGGCAAAGATCCAGTGCAGTGCGGCTGGAAGTTGCCCCATGCACCAGCAGTAGCAAGGCGCGTGCATGACACGCGCCGGAACCACAGCAGCGCGCATGGCGCGTGCCAGCGCGTGGAACGCGCTGGCAATTCGCATACGCGCGTGCCCGCGCGTGGAACGCGCTGGCAATTCGCATACGCGCGTGCCCGAACGCGCGGGCACGCGCGTATGCGAATTGCCAGCGCGTGAGAGCGCGTGGCACGCGCTTCAGCATTCTCCCAGCGCGTGCAGGCGCGTAGGAGCGCGTGGCACGCGCTGGAGACCTCTAGAGACGCGTCCAGGCGCGTGAAGAGGTTGGATGGCGCGTGGTAAGCGCGTGTTGGTGCGTGTAAGACCATTCAAGCGCATTCGGACCGCCGTTTCGCTTCTCCCGGTGCGTACCAGCCTTATATGGGTGTTTGCAAGCCGATGGATGATCTTCCCGTAATACTTAGAGTAGTGAAATGTTAAAAGCTGATTCCATTGGCCATTTTATTTGTTTTATCTGTCATTTATTTATTTATGCGATGTATGAAATGCATGGAATATATAATTGTTAATTAATTATTATTCATGCATTGGATCCATGATATTTATTTAAATGGCTTGATTTATATTAATTAAGTTATGAAAATTAATTAGATTTGATTACTAATTAATTTGAGGGCACCTATTGGGAAACGCAAAATTATTTTTGTAAATTATTTTTAAAGTGTGCTTCAAATTAAATATTAGTGAATCATTTAAAGTCCAAATATTTTCTAAATTTAATGGGATTAAAATCAAGACGTTTGCATGCATTATATCATGTAAATTGAAAACCCTAATTATTAATGACTAAAAATTAAGTGGGAGCGGGGATTTTTATACATTGCCCCATGGCCTTCGTTATTAAAACCATTGTAATTAGATCTTCAAAAATAAGGCCCCACGCATGATTTGAAGAGTCTTAATATTACAAGAATGATTGTCTCATGAAAATAAAAATATTAAATGTTCATTAGAATTAGATCTTTAAAAATAAGGTCCTACGCATGATTTAAAGAGTCTAGATTATAATGACAATATATTTAATGTTTTATTTTTCGTTAGAGCATTAATAACGTTATACACTCAATCTAAAATCAATAGTGTTAGCTCCCCAACGGAGTGGTCTACACTAGGTGATTTTAGAAAGGCTAAACATAATCGGGAATTATTTCATATATATAGACAAGGCATTGTCTTAAGAGATATGGAGATGATGGGATTTGCCCGCCAATAGCAATAATGAACTTCGCCAACCGAATAAATTATTGGCGTATTGGTTATTCGATTTTTCATGCAGTGGTTAAGGGACCCACATATTATTATTTTAATGGAAGTGCTCGCCTAATAACAAATGAATCTCAATAATAGTAATAATGAACTCCTCCAACAGGATAAGTTATTGACATATTGATTGGTTGATTTATTATGCTACAGAGTTGAGGGACCCGCATTAATTAAAAGGGATTGTTCACCAATAATGATAATGATCTCTTGTTCGATTGAGATTTATTGTATTATGTGGTTAACAAGCTCATTTTAATTTTAACTATGCATGACATTATTAATAATTCACCTTGCATATTGTATGAATGCATTTATATTCAGACTGATTATGTCTAATCCATTTTATCTGCTTGCTAATTTCAATGTATGTGGACTTCATTTATAATGACTAGAAAAGGAATTTAGATATTTTATTCACAACGTGGTGGTACAAATGTATTTACTACTCCTAAAACCTAATCATTTTACTTTAAGATACCCAAGAGAACATTAATGCTTTGAATAAGTGAAATAAGGCAAATGAGATGAATTGGTGCAATATTCTAGAGTTTACCTCGAATACGCTCCAAAGCTAACATTTACATTATTTTATTTTCTTCAAGCATCATGTTAAATGTCAATAAGATGTTTTGGTGAGATTAGATAGAGAGTATGCCAAAGTACGATGACAGACTTGAATAGCATTAAGATAGCCTAAGGAACTCCAATATGAAATCAAATTTTGGAAAATGATTATTTATTATTTAAAATTAGCTGGAGATCAATAGGGCTGACTTGGGTGGTAAGTTTCAAGTTGACATGATTATAGCCTTGTTACCAAACTCGTTCGACTCTGTTAGAGTGAACTAAATAAGGAATCAGTTTGATTTCACACTTGCTGATATTCTTATAGAATTGGTAACAAATGAAGGGATAATCAAAAGTATAGGCGTTCCTATCAATCTAACCTAGTCTATACCATCTTCTTCTAGGCCCAAATGGAAGGGCAAAGCAAAGAAGAAGGATGATAATAGGATTAGGCTAGCACAAAACATGGGTATCCAAAAGGTTAAAGGGAATAAGGCAGTGTATGTTGACAGTAAAGAAAACTGTTTCTTTTGTCGCTAACTAAGACACTAAAGGACAAACTGTCTAAGCAATGACGTGGCATAGGAAAATATATATTTAATCATTGAGCCATGTTATATGGTTGTATCTATTAATTCCTGATGAATAGATTTTGGAGCCACTAAACATGTTTGCAATTCATTGCAAGGATTTCAAGAATCTAGAAGCCTCGATGATATGGAATATATTTGAACTTGACCTGATGTCAAGGTTGTAGCTAAGTCAGTGGGAGTATTACATCTGAAATTAGAGAGTATAAGGATATTAGTATTAGATTATTATCTTTATGCACAGAGGTTAGACGCTATCTAATTTTTGTTTCACTTGTGGTTTATAAAAACTGTGTTGTTATTTTCTAAAACTGGTTTTATAAAATTGAATAGATATGCGATTGCTTCTGGTGCATTGAAAGATGGTTAATATACTATAATCACAAACTCTTAAGATTTGCAAGATGTAGAAACTAATGTTGCATCTTCTAGATTGAATGTTAAGAGAAAATTTGTTATTCCTGACTCATTGTATTTTTAATGTCTATTTTTGGGTTGTTATCAATCAAAATGAGATTCAAAGATTGGTCAAAGAAGGTTTATTACCTAGTGAGGCAGAGGAACCTAAACCAAACTTGTGAACCCTGTTTTGAAGGATAGATAACTCTAAGGGCTTAATCAGCCAGATGAAATAGACATAAAGGACAATGGGAGTCGGTACACACGGACACGTGTGGTCTTGTGAACATCCAAGCAAGATTACTCACGTTTTGGATAAATTTACCTGTTGCGACACAAGTCTTATACTTTTGGTATATTCCGAGAGGGTCAAGACTGATGTGGAGCACAGATTAGGTAAACTTATCAAGACACTTCGATCTGATTGAGTATTTGAGTATTTCTTGGGATAGTGCAAAGACTATATGGTCAATGAGGGTGTTGTGTACCAGTTTTCCGCAATTGATGCTAAATTAATTTAGGTGTCAAATAGGAATAACAGAATTCCACTTAACATGGTTAGATCTATGATCAGTCATGCCACATTATCTCTTTCATTTAAGAGTTTAGCGTTAATGACATCGATGCGCATTATGAACTGCATTCCATCTTAGTCTGTCTCAAGGATACCGTTGAGCTGTGTTTTTGACTAAATATTAGTTTGAATCATATGCACATATGGGGTAGTCTTGCACATGTGCGTTTGATATGGACAAGTAAGTTGGAATCAGATCATAGGTATGCTAGATTTGATAGCTACTCTAAATGTCACTAGGATGGATTATTTTATGATCTCAAAGATAAAAGTTGATTGTTTTCACTCACTGTTTATCTATATGAGAATCATATTATGAATCACATACCTAGTAGCATAATGTTAGAGAATTTGGTATAAGTACCAGATGTACCACATGTGAACACATTTATTATAGAGATTGAGAATAATATATGAATTCCCTATTGATGCGTTAGCATTATCTACTACACAGATTCTTGCATCGGTACAATGATGTAGTGGGAGGATTATCATTCAATTTGACAGAATCATGTTTTTAGGTGAGACCATTATGGACATCCCTGTTAAACATGAGTTAGACCCAGTAAGCTACACGGAAGCGTGAACCGATGTGGATACAGATCGTTTTGGTGAGTTACTATGAAATCAGAGTTGGAATCTATGTATTCTAATAAATTCTGGGATCTTGTAGAACTTTCTAGTAGGGTGATTCCTATGGAAGGCAAGTTAATCTACAAAAAGATACTAGAAGATTTCTTAGTGAATAAATCATGAGTGTACAAGGGAATGTCATTATTTTTCTTAATTCTATATATTAATGACATCCTACTCATTTATAATGACGTGGAAGTTTTGTCATCAATTAAAAGGTAGTTGTTCAATTACTTTTAAATGAAGGATTTTCAAGATGTAAGCTATATTCCTAGGATCAAGCTTTTGCAAGATCAGGTTAAAAGGAAAATAGGCTTATCTTAATAATCCTACATTAATAAAGTTTTGACCAGGTTTGGTATGCATAACTCAAAGAATGAGTTCTTGCTTTATTGATATGGATTGCTCTCTCTAGTAAGTAGTTTTTCAAGACTAGCAGAGGAGATTGAGCAAATGAGACTGGAACAATATGTTTCGGCATATGAGAGTTTCATATATGCCATGGTCTATACCAAACAAGACATCCGCTACATAGTAGGGATAGTCAGTAGAGATCAGTCCAATACTGGACTTGACAACTGGTTTATTGTGAAAAATATCATTAAGTACCTAAGGAGAATCAATGATATCATACTCATTTATGGATGTGATGATATGGTCCTAGTCAGGTATGCTAGTTCTGATTTTCAATCAGAAGTAGATACTATAAGGTTCATGACTTAGTGTATGTTCACTTAATGGAAGGGAAATCAGTTGGTAGATTGTCAAGCAGATTTCAACTGTTGACTCAAACCTGCAGGTGGAATATATTGCAGCCTTAAAGGTGGCAATATAAGCCTATTGGTTTGATCTCACTGATTTAGAGGTTGTGGAGCATACTAGCCTGCCTATCGAGCTATATTGCGACAA
The DNA here is from genome assembly GCF_030987335.1 of Cornus florida. Taxonomy (NCBI): domain Eukaryota; kingdom Viridiplantae; phylum Streptophyta; class Magnoliopsida; order Cornales; family Cornaceae; genus Cornus; species Cornus florida. The sequence goes on from NW_026775572.1 coordinate 32,683,675, forward strand.
TAGTGCAGAAGTAGTCCAAACCAATGACCCAAGGTTCCATAGATGAACAAAATACACTGATAGGAAGTATCATGTTCTACATGATATTATCCGGCAAGAAAATGTACTTGTAGCTAGAACATTGCATTGGAACACAACTTTGTTGATCCATTATCAAAGGTGTCATCATCTGGATAACATTGGAGTTAGGTGCAATTTGAATTGGCTATGAGGGCAAGTGGGAGCTGTTGGGATTTATATGCCCTGGCATAGCAAATTCCTGTTTGGATTAATTGACATATGTTCCTGACGTTTCTGAAATATTTATATTTTATACAATTGGTGAATTCAATGTATTATATTTCGATTCACTATGAAATTGATAGTGTCCATGTAATTACAAGAAATATTTATATATATGTATGTGATGGCAATCAATGCATGATATATAAATAGTAATTATAAATTGTTCATAGTCGGTAATTATGGATGGACTCATAATTAATTAAGACTTGAACTGGATCCGCGTTAGGTTGAGATAGATTGCGAGAGCCGTCGTATGCAATTACTCCCTATCACCGTCATGGCATTTGACTCTTAAGCATGAGAAAAGTATAGACTCTTTTATTAATTAATAATTACTTTGATTTGTTCGGCGGATTCATCGGGATCCTTAGACCGACACTTCGGGTAGTTATGTAATTAAAAGTTAGAGGGTTATATTTTCAATATTTGCATCATTGCTACTTGTATTTATTTTGTATTGATTATGGTTGATCACAAAGTAAATTCGAAGGCCTTCGTATGATTTTAGACAAAATGATTTATTATATATTTATTTATTAAATTATTATTTTTGTCAAACAAATGTTTTATTGTGATCGAGCCAGAAATAATCGAAGGTACCAAAATAAATATATTAATTAAGTAGTCGGATTGATGGCATTATTTATCCGATAACTAATTATGCATAGAGGGGTCAAAGTGCAACATTGACTTAGAGGTTATTTATTATTTAATTGGAGTTCAATTAATTTCTTTTAGTGGAGTAGAAATTAATTTATGAATTAATTTAATTGGGTCCATGGACCAGGCCAATCATTAATTCATTGTAGCCAATAAAATAATAGGCCCAATGGATTCTCACTCATAGCCCAACTTGATATTGGAATCATATTAGATTTGAGACATGTGAATTAGAGATTGAGAAGGATTAGTTGTTTCCTTTTCTTTACCTTTATGTTGCCTATAAATATACATGGTCTATGTATATTTTAGGGGTGATTTTGATGAGAAGAAAAAAAGAATAAATTTTCTCTCTCTAGAAAATTAGGGTTTATGTTCTCATCTAATGGAGGCTCCCACAAGCCTAGTTTTCCAAGGTCATTCATGGGGGCATATGAATGATTCCTAAAGGCAAAACAATTACCAAGAAGATGGAGATCCAAGGAGAATGCATCTTGCTAAGGGATCTACAATAAGTGAGAACATTCACTTTAGAGGAGAGATCTAAGGTTTACTCAAACCTTGATGTGAGTATTCAATCTTTTAATTGAATGATACATCATGTTTTATTTTTGCATGAAACTTGTCTCTATGTAATGAATCAAGATCTATGAATTTAAATCCCTCGAAAAGTTTTTAAAACTAGCACGTTTCCCAACATTACCAACAATAACACTACTATTACAATCTTTTTTCCCATAATGGTTCTTTAGAGAGAAATTAGAAGAGAGCGAGTCTATGATGGGTTTGAGAGATCGAGACAGAAGTAGAAGAAATTCATACACTCATTTTGTTCTAAACAGATTTGAGGCTCGACATAGAGACCATTAGACTATGGCCTTTTCTTATATAGATGGATCTAGGAAAATTCTTTAAAGCATAGTCTTTCCTGTAAGGTTCTCCTTCCAAGTCACGCAAGTATAATTTCATTGTGTCGTGTTTTATGGGTTAGAAAATTGGAAAGTCTTCGTGGAATAAGACATCTAATAATTTCAGTTGTGTTTTTTGGGTTAGACTTGTAGAAGAGAGAGCCCATAACAATTAAAATCTCAAGAGAGAGATTTAGAGAAGTAGAAATTCATTGAGTTGAAAAATATATTAGCATTTGGAAAGTCTTGGTGGAATGAGACCTTCATTGTGTCGTGTCTTCTGGGTTAAAAAAATAAGATAGCATATGGAATGAACTTCATATGACCGGAGTGCATGTCAAGTTTCAACCATTGAAATATAGGGTCGAGGTGGGGACAACACATGCATTGAAGTTATTACACATCTGGAACGAACTTCGAATGACCGCAGTGCATGTCAAGTTTCAACCATTGAAATATAGGGTCGAGGTGTGGACAAGGCATGCTTTGAAGTTATTGTAATGGATATATGGGGATAATTTCGCTTACCTTTTCTGAAGGTAGGCCTAATTACAGGCGGTAGTCTTTACATTTCAAAAATTACACTGACCTCCCTTCAAATTGATCGGCATTTTATTCCGACCACTGATCATGTTAAATGACTAAAACACCCTCTAGTATTTTATTAATATCACATAAAGAAAATATTTTTTTTGAAATTACCATATTGTCCCTAATATTTTATTAATATCACATTAAATTATTTTATTATTATTATTATTATTTTTTCTCAAAAGTAAAGTATATTAAATTATTTTTTCTGAATCACAATCAAGGTCAAAAAAAATAATAATATATATATATATATATATATATATATATATATATATATATATATATATGTATGATTTCAGGGCAAATCATTTCAGCCTCCTCAGTCGCCTCCATCTCTATTCTCGTTCTCAACTCTGAACTTGCCCTCTCTCTCTCTCTGCAACTGCAATCTTGCTTTTGTGTAGGGTTTCAAAACTCATTAGTTTAAGAATGAGGCTTGCTGCTTAGAGAGATGGGGGAGTTTCAAAGGGTGGTTGCCCCTCTCTGTCAAATGGATGATCCCTGAACTATATATCAATCAAAGGTTGCGACGGATACAGGGTCATCGCTTTGAAATGCCCTAGAAGACATGCCGGGATCAGACTTCTTCTCCACATGGGATTTCACGGTGGAGCCCTACAACTTCGCCGGCGTATATTGCGACGGAGATAGGGTCATCGCTTTAAATCTCGGTGACCCGAGGGCCGGTTCGCCTGGTCTGACCGGACGCCTCGATCCTGCAATCGGAAAACTCTCCACTTGTTAACACCTAAAATATAATTCGAGGCAATCATGCCACGTGGTCAGAAATTACAAGGTCGGAATTTTGGGTCAACCCATGATCATTGGGGCGGAAGATTAATTTCTAATCATGGTGATCAGATTTAAGATTGAGAATTAAGAAGAGTGGAATTTTTAGGCCATTAAGACTGAGATGAGGTTTTGAGCTCATAACCGGCCATGATTGAGACTCTCGGTCTCATGGTCATGAGTTTTAAGCCAAAATCTTCTCAGTCAATATGGTCATGAACTTAGGCGAAAATCCTCTCAGTCTTCATGATCATGAGTTTTAAGCCAAAATCTTCTCAGTCACTATGATCATGAGAGTCTCAGTCTCATGGTCATGAGTTTAGGCCAAAACCTTCTCAGTCACTATGGTTATGACTTTCGGTCTCAATGGTCATGGTCATGAGTTTTAGGCCAAAATCTTCTCAGTCACTATAGTCATGAGAGTCTCAGTCACTATGGTCATGAGTTTAGGCCAAAACCTTCTCAGTCACTATGGTTATGACTTTCGGTCTCAATGGTCATGGTCATGAGTTTTAGGCCAAAATCTTCTCAGTCACTATAGTCATGAGAGTCTCAGTCACTATGGTCATGAGTTTAGGCCAAAACCTTCTCAGTTACTATGGTTATGACTTTCGGTCTCAATGGTCATGGTCATGAGTTTTCAGTCAAAATCCTATCTGTCACTATGGTTATGAGAGTCTCAGTCTTATGGTCATGAGTTTAGGCCAAAATACTCTCAGTCACAACTTTCTCAGTCACAACAGTCATGGTCATAAGACTCTCAGTCATAATGGTCACAATCCAAAATCTCTCCAAAGACTCATAACCAGCCATGATCAAGAGTCTCGACCGTTATTTCTCTCGGTCATAATGATCATAAGACTCTCGGTTATAATGGTCACGATCATGAATCTTAACCAAGATTTTTAGTCACTATGGCCATGATCAAGACTCATGACCAAATATGGTCATCATCAGGGGTCTCGGGTCATAATCACTTGAAGAATCTTTGGGGTAATTCAAATTAAGATCGGCTGTGAATCCCAATGATTTAAGAACCCAACAAGTCAAGTCTAAAAACGTGAAAAGAGCTTGAAATAGAAAAGGACAACTTGACCATGTCAGAGGTCTAGAGATTCAAAACCCCATATGGAAGGTTCTGACCTACATCTGATGAAGAAAGTCAGATTTGTCAGTAATCAGATGATGCCAAGCCAGTATACAGATCAAGCCAAGCATGACAGGTGCATAGAGCTAAAAATGGCTTGAAGACCAAAACCATCAAGCATGAAGGAATATGCACCATCTAGTCAAAAATACTATGTCAGACATACTTGTATCTGCCTATAGAGGGATGTGCAAGTCAGTAAACCTGGCTATCTCAGCAAGGTGGTTAGGTAAAATCACTTTCAACTTACAACCAATCAATTTCTAGAGAAACGGTTGAAAGGAACAACACTAGATAGAGGCTTCTATAAATACCCACTCAAGGCTTACAAGGAGGGGGTCCAAGACCATTTCTAAAGTTCAACCTTTAGCATTCATATCACTTAGCACTTAGCTTTTATTTCATCAAGTTCAGTTTATCACTTAGCTTTTATTTCAGCAAGTTTAGCTTAGCACTATCAGTTCAGTACTTAGTTTATCTTTTAGCATTCAATACTTTAGTTTCCATTTCAATCAAGAGTTTGTAATTCATTCATCATTGTAATCAGTCAAGTTCAATGAAGAAAGGTTTGTAGATTCAGGTATATTTATTGTTCAGTTTAAGTTACTTCTAATTGATACTCATCTTAAATGTTTAAAGTCCTTTCTTAAAGGCAATAGCAACCTTAAGGAGAGGGTCATTCATACTCTCCAACTTTCGCCTGAATCACCTTAGGTCGGTGACCCGACCCGATAGGAATAGTTTGGCAAGAAATATTCGAGTCCATCAGGACTCTGGCACGCCCGCGTTCTAGGTCAGCCATTCATTGGCTAGCGACCTCAGACCACTTTGTGAGCCAAACAACTTTGGTATGCCTGGTGGGACAAGTGTTTTATTCGTGAATGGTCGTCGAGACTAGGTCACAGACTCAGACTTCAGCTGGACAAGCTAACCCTCAAAGGGAAGATCAGGAAGAAAATCAGCCTGCTCCCATCATGCAAGATTCCGGGTCTGAGCATGAAGAGGGACATCAGGCCAGCCACCAAATGGCGGTCGAAAGTGTCAGCAATATGGTGACACGATTTGAAAGTAGAGTGGAGGCTTCCCAACGCCAAGTCGCTTGGGAAATCAACAAAAATATGGAGCCATTAGTGGCTTCATCCCACATGACTAATACTCAGCTCCAACAGCTGAATGAGGTGATTAATGCCTTAGTGACTCGTATTGATAGGTAGGTTATTGCTTAGCCGCCTAGGTTAGAAAACCAAAATGATAGACCCATGGACCAGTTTCCTCCTCAACAAGTTGGTCAACCAGAAAGAGGTGCCCAGCCACATCCCATGGTTAATGGTCCTCAACCAGTAGCTCCAATTCCACCACAAGTCCATCCAGTAGAGCAAGGAGTGAATGGTCACCAACAACCAAGATGGAGGAATCATGACCAACCTAATGGTCGACCTCCTCATTTTCAACCTCAAGTCTTGCCACCTCAGGCTGCGAACCCAGGGGGGCAAGAGGGACATAACCCTTGGCCCAATGTTCCTTTTCAGAACCAAGTCCCACCTATGGTCATGACTAGGGAACAATTGGCTGAGGTCATAAAAGAACAGTATGGACCAGCCTTAAAAAGGGCTACTCGACCTACTTTTAGGCACCCATTTCCTGACTGGATGAATCGGATGGATTTTCCCCAAAATTTTCGGGTGCCAAACTTTGTAACCTTCTCAGGAGAAGGCAACCAATCGACTCTTAAGTACATTAGCCATTTCACATTAAAATATGGGCCACTCAGTAACAACGATTGGTATAAAATGAAGCTATTCTCTAACACCCTCACTGAGACTACCTTCAAGTGGTATCTAAACTTGCCACCAAATTCTATCCATACTTGGCAACAGATGCAGGATGTGTTCCATGATCAGTTTTATAGGACATAACCAGAAGTCTCTATGTCCGACCTATCTAGGATCCATCAGTTGCCAAATGAGGATGTTTAGACATTTTTGGCTAGGTTTAAGAAGGCACGAAATAGGTGCCAACTTACTTTTCCTGAAGAAGAGTTTGTCAACTTGGTTCTTAGCGGCTTAGACTTTGAACTACAAAAGAAGTTCGAGGGTACTCATTTTGGAGATTTATTCCAATTAGCCGATAGGGTTACCAAGTATGAAAAAATCCTACGAGAGGAAAATGAGAGGAAAAACTCCTCTCGGGGCACCTATTTTAATGACCCTAATTATGAAATACACATGGTTTATACAGTATACGATGACCTAGAGGTCGATGCTGTTGAAATTATTTCAAAAAAACCATATTTATGTAAAGCTTTAGCTAAGCCCTTAGAGACTGTTAGCGGTGTTCAACCCTCATCATCTTCAGCCAAAAGGAATATCTTTGAGGCTGGCAAACAATATGCTTTCGATATAAGTAAAACAGAGCAAATCTTTGACCACCTGTTGTCTGATAAAATTATCAAAGTCACTGGGGTACATAAAATACCTTCAGCTGACGAAATCAACGGTCGAGAGTATTACAAATATCATCACTCCTGGAATCACGCAACTAATAATTATGTTGTCTTTTGTAATGTGATTCAGGCACAGATTGAGAAGGGGGCATGGAAGTTCCCGGAGAAGAAGAAAGAGGTGATGAGAGTTGACAGCGATCCATTCCTAGGCTTGGTCAGCAGTAACATGGTCGAAATCTCAATGGCCAGCAGGCCACGGAGAAGAATTGATTTTGAGGATACTTCAGCTAACAGAGAAAGCAAGGCTGAAGGAAAGAAACCAATGGTTAAGGAAACTCCAAGGTCTAAGGATGACTTAGAAAAAGAGTTGCCAGAGGCTCAACTGGCGTTGATCAAGCAAGGATTATGCTCTAAATGTAAGACAGACATTGGAAGGGACCGAGAGAGGTTCCATAGCGACACTTGGGGACGTCCTGGAAGTTCACGTCATGAAAACAGACCTAGGTCACCCTCGTCTAGGGTGCTTGTGACAAGTCGATTAACATGGCCTGATAGAAGGTCTAATACCAATGAGCATCACAAGCGAAGGCGAGAAGTGAACTCCAACAGTCGGTCAAGGAATCTTACTCATGCTGTCTGGAAGCCTAGGGAGCATAACTCAAATGTGGCTCGCTAGGCTGAGACATCAGTTAACCACCCAAACCATAGGCAAAGGATGGTCAAGCCACCAGTCATTGACGATGGTCGATGGTCAAGGGTGAGTCATCCAAAGTTCTCTAGGGTTAGGGATATCCCGCCAGCATTCATGACTCGCACTCAAGTAAGACGTTGGCAGCGGATGAAAACTGAGTTAAAAAGAATGGAAAAGAAATATTCAACTCCACAACCAGAGAAAGTGACTTTGCTTAGGAGAGAACCTATCAAGCAAGATTCAAAAAGTGATCCGAAAGGAAAATCCAAGGAAAATAGTGCAAACGGAAATGGAGGCATTGAAGAGAAATATGCATCTTCCTCTATGAGAGAAGCTGAAGATGAAGTAGGATTTGGTGATGATGAACTTGACCTGGATGACCAGGGTGATGGTTCAAAAGGTATCAAATTTGGTTCATTTGAAGGAATTGTGAATTGCAATATGGTTCTTACCTTGCCTCATATTTTTGAGGCTAAGCCTGATCAACCCTCCGCCATGGAAGGAGACGTCGAGGTGATCGATGATGAAGGCCAGGAAGTTCCGGAGATTGTTGAGAACCCATCTGAGTCGATCACCGAAGATAAGAAACAGAAAGTCGCTGTGATAAGAGCTAAACCACGAGATGATGAGTCAATGACTATTGGGAGAGATCAGGCGGCTAGGGTGATTTTTGAGAAGCCTTCTGCGGCGATGTCTCAACACTTGAAACCACTCTATATCAACACTATGAGGTTGCTGCAAAAAACGGAAGATGACTTGATTCCCATTGACTTGGCAGTCAGTAATTTCACGGGGGGCAGAGCCAGGACCAGAGGGGTGGTCACCTTGGAAATGATAGTTGGAAAATGTAAGACCATGCCTACATTCTTCGTGGTCGACGCAAGGGCGGCTTACAACGCTTTGATTGGGCGTGATTGGTTACACCCACATTTCTGCATCCCTTCTACCCTCCACCAGTTTATGATTTTTTGGGATGGGGATGAAATCCAAGTCATATGGGGAAACAATAAGCCTTTCGAAGCTCGGGTCCATGTGGCTGATGCAATTTTATATGAGGAGGAAATGGGTCCTGTGAGGCTCATTGGTTGTGACAAGTATGGCAAGCCTGAGAAGGCGACGATGAGGAAAAATCTGATAGACGGGGACTTATCCGATTTATTTAAGGAACTATCAAGGCCAAGTGTTATCTACGAGCCAAGGCCGATAGTTGAAGTTGATGAACAACAGGTTGTTAATGGACCAAGCCCAAAAGGAAAAGGAGAAAATGCTCGCATTTAAAGCTAGCATGGCACGACTGAGAGCATATCTCGCCGAAAGACGGGCAATGTTATGGAGTGATATGTCGGCCAATATGGCCGAAATCATAGAAGAAGATAAGTCAGGGGATTGTCGAGATGTTATTCAGTTAGAAGAACAAGATGCAGCTCCAGCCAAGTGATCGGTTAATCAACTATACATCAACCTTCGCAATAGCACGAATCATTGTAAAATAGGGCTATTGGTCGGGTAAGAACCACTGGAACTGCGCTAATCTATGGCAACCTAAGTGTCTAGAGTCATTTTAGAGTGATAAGGTGTAATAAAGAGTTGTTGATTGGTTTGTCACTAAGCTAGAAATGTAAAGATGCATAAAATAATAAATGGAAGGAGATTAAAAGGAGTGAAACTTAGGTGGAGAGGACTAAGGAAATGAATCCAACACACACCTCATAAACATGCTAGCTTGCAATTAACTTGGGGAGCTACTTATGTAAATGACCATGATATGTAGAGATGCATGATAACTACACTATCTTCAAGAAGTTCATACAATCAAGAGCTAAGTATAAACTATCTAAGTATAATCCCCTAGGAATGGCCTATCAAATCCCTTACTTTGTATAGTAAATGCACACGTAATCAAAGACTAAGTATAATCTATCCACGGTTGGTATGAACCATCTACTTAATTACATTAAACTAGGGGTGTAGTATGGTTCATCGTTCCTAGGAATGGACTATCAAAACCTTCACAAGACATGCCAAGAAAACCATTTCATAATCTCATCTCCATTCCCACTATGAAGATGCAAGCTATAAAATCATGAGAGAATATAACCTAAAACAAGATGATAAAACTCAACATAATCATTAATAGAAATTAAGATCCATTACAACATGTGTAGAGCTCTAGATTATGAAAAATACCACATACATACTTCATTCCCCAAATTAAGAACAAAACTAGAGTATGCTTACAAGGGAGGCTTCATCACCTCCCTAGAAGAAGAGTTAGTTACCCATTGGAGCCTTAGAATGAAGAAGAAGCTTGAACTCCATCTCCAATTTTCGAGCTCCCCTTTGTTAGCTTGAAGAACCCCTTTCTTTTCTCTCCTCTCTCTCCTCTTATCTTGTAAAAAATGAAGGATATGAATGTGTGGCCTTTGGTTGCCTTTTGTCCTCCAACAAAACCCTCTCTCTCTTCCAAAAAACATCCCCAACCACCTCATTAATAGGGAAATCCAAAGTTGGAAATTTCAGAGCACAAGTGGGCTGTCTCGTGGAGCAAACTGCCCAAATTTCGAGTGCTCAAAATAGGGCCTCGAGCACTCGAATTTAGTGTAAAAAGCTCCATGCTTCACTTGCTCCGTCCAGACCTACTTTGATGAAATGGCCATAACTTTGCGCTCCAAACTCTGAATGAAGAACCGTTTAAAGATTTGGAGAGCTGATTCAGAGCTTTAAAAACTTCATGTTTTGATGAAGACCCAAATCTCAAGTCTGGTTGGTCGAAAATGGGGAGAAAGGCAGTACTTCAGTGCTGCCAGGCAATTCTGCGAACCTCTGGTAACAAGGCTATAACTCTCTGCTCCGAGCTCCGAATGATGAACCGTTTGAAGATTTAGAAAGCTAATTCAGAGCTCTAAATCTTTCATGTTATGATGGAAGTCTAGTTCTCGAGCTTTCTGGGTCAAAATGGCGAGTAAAGTCCTGACTCCACTGCTGATCTCGTGAAGCAATCTGCCCTAATTTCGAGCACTCGAAATAAGGCCTCGAGCACTCGAAAATTGGCCAGAATGCCTTATGCTTGGTTTGCTCTGCCCGGACCTACTTTGGTAAAACGGCCATAACTTTGTGCTATGAACTCCAAATGATGAACCGTTTGATGATTTGGAAAGCTAATTCAGAGGTCTAAAAACTTCATGTTTTGGTGGAGATCCAATTCTCAAGGATGGTTGGTCGAAATTGAAGAGCAAGGCAGAAATTCATTGCTGCCAGGCAGTTCTGAGCACCTATGATAAGAAGATCATAACTCTCTGCTCCGAACTCCGAATGATGAACCGCTTGAAGATTTGGAAAGCTGATTCAGAGTTCTAAATATGTCATGTTATGAGGGAAGTCCAGTTATTGAGTTTTCAAGGTCAAAATGGTGAGCAAAGTCCAGGTTCCACTGCTGCCAGAAATTCAGCATTGTGACCTTTGATGTTCAAAACTCCACAAAGCATCCTTCTTGCTTCTTTTTGGCCAATGAACCTGAAAATACGCAAAACGTGCATATGAAGGTAATCTACATAATTAAACAAACAATGGACTTAAATAATGCAATTAAGGGCGCTTGAATATGCAATATTCGGCGCTTATCACACCCCCAAACTTACATTTTGCTAGTCCCTTAGCAAAACCAAAATGAATACTTCAATGAAAATACAACCATGGGCATGCTACCACAAAAATATCATCCATGGTGAAATGAAGTACAAACATAGCTCAAATACAATTTGAAACAACAAAGAACTGGAGATGGGGTCATTGGAAAGACTACCTTGCATATATGAAGCATTGATACAAAAATTGGCTAATTACATTTCCACATACATGCATCAACATCAAAGTCTATATAAATAACTCAATTATCATCTCTTGAATGGAAATCAACTCTAGCTTCAGTGAAAGTGAATTGGATTCTCAACATGCGGCTTTTACTTTCTTTTCCAATTCTAAAGCACAAGTTTTCAAATCATTGAATTCCCCTTTAAATGAGGTCCCTAAGGCATGATTTTATTTACAAGACAACTTTTGTTGCTTGTTGATAATTTATTGTAACTCAGAAGTGAAACATAAGATGATTGTGCAATGCTGAAGTCCCTTAAGCTTTCTAACCAACCTATGTAGCAAGCGTTAGGCCAACAACTCCCAAACCAGATGACTTTAGGGTGTTAAGTGTAGAGACACTCCAAAGGGCTTAATAGCTCAAGTTGGAAAGGCTACGAACTCTAGCGAACCATGTTTATTACAATTTTTTTGACTGACCATGCAATGTTAAAGTCCTTTAAGCTTTCTAACCAACCCTTGTAGCAAGTGTTAGGCCAACAACTCCCAAACCAGATGGCTTCAGGGTGTTAAGTGAAGAGACACTCCAAAGGGCTTAATAGCTCGAGTTGGAAAGGCTACGAACGTCAACTGGTCATTTTTTCTTTCTTTCTCAGTTTTTTTTTTTTTTTTTAGACAACTTAAATCATGCCAAAGATATTTATCTATTAGGTTCATCAAATCAGATTAACTAGGCCAAGGTCAAGGTCGATTAAGTTGCATGCCTCACAGTTAAGTTTCCAATGTGCATCTGTGCATTGTGAAGCTTAAAAGAGTGTCAAATCCAGCAAGAATCTAATTGAGACATTTATACAGACTAATTTGAATCCACATGATCATTTCAACTCAAATTTTTCTTTATTTTCAAAAATGTCCATTGCTTCTATACACAAGATATTAAACATATGCTTTGTCTCCGACAAGTTCCAAGTTATACTATCATTCCTTAGCAAAAATTTATGAAACCAAAAATGCATAAATGCACCCCCAAACTTGAATGTCACATTGTCCTCAATGTGAGAAGACAAGTAAATCAAAATAAGAGCAAAAAGGGGGGAAAGGAACAATAATACCAAGTGGAGTGACGACGACGTAAATGTTCAGCCATGTGAGTGCGCAACGGCTTCCCCCAAACTTGGATATGAAGACCTATCAAAACACAACTAATGTACACAAGTAAAAGCATAGGTCTCGTAAGAAAAACCAAAACAGAAATTAAAACACTAACCTAAATTTTAGTGCAAGATAAAAAATCCAAACAAAAGACAAATGCTGACATTAGCCATAAGCGTAAAATGCAAAACAAAATAATGCCAAAAAATTTATTTATTTATTTAGTATTATTATTATTATTAGTACTATTAATTTCTGTAGGAAAACAGATGGTGGAAGATGCCGAGAGATGTGTGCATGCAGGAGGGGTGCCCGAGCATGGTGGTGTTGGGTTGTGGGTTTGGTTGGTTGATGTTGGGGTTGAGAGGAAGGATGGTGGAAGAGAGAGAAGTTGGTTTGCATGGTTGGCTGCGAGAGGCTGGTTTGTGGTTGATGGGGTGGTGTTGAAATACATGCATGGTTTATGGAGATGAGGTTATGGGGTTGGTGTTTTGGGTTGCAGAGAGATATGCCGAGAGTGGTTGGTTTGGGGATTGGAGGTTGGTTGCTTGGGGGTGGTGTGTGCATGGTGTTGAGGGGGTGGTTGTGCTGTGGAGAGAGAGAAATGAGATGAGGAAGGTTGGTTTGGTGTTTGATGCCGAGGGAGTGAAGGGAATGGAGAGAAGCCGAGAGGAAGGAAATGCATGAGGTTGGGAGGTTGGTTGTGAGGGCTTGGAATGTGAGGATGGTGTATTGTGCTTCACACTTCGAGCACTCGAAATGGGACTTCGAGTGCTCGAAGTCTTGGCAGTGAGTGAGGGAAAGGTTGAAGAGGTGTAGATTGGTGATGGTGGGTTGTGGAATAAGAGAGAGTTGATGAGGGATGGTGGTGGCTTGCATGGTGTACATGCATAGAGGTGTGCATGGGTGTGGGTGGTGTGCTTGAGGGCATGCATGGTGAGAGGTTGGTGGGTTGGAGTTAAGGTGGCCGAGAGTGAGAAGCCGAGAGTGGTAAGAGAGAGAGAGAAGGTTGAGGATGATGCCGAGAGGGGTTGGGTGGGGGTTCTTGAAGGTTGGTGGTGGATTTGTGGAAGTGCCGAGAGGGTGGATGGTGTTGGAGAGGGGTTGGTTGCAGGAGGCATGGTTTATGGTTTATGGTTTGATGGAGAGAGAGGCTGGTTTGGTTGGTGCTGCGGGAGAGTGCTCGAGCACTCTCCAGGTGGTTGCATGGGAAGGGTTTGATGGGGAAGTTGCATGCCTGCATGGAGCTTGCATGCATGCATGCATAGGTGGGAATGGGTTGTGGGTTTTTGGTTGGCCAAGAGGTGGAGTTGGGTGGTGCCAAGAGGATATGAGTGAGTGAATGCAGGTCGTGGGGTTGTGTTGAGTGGAGTACTGAGAGGTGGGAGGTGATTGGAGGGTGGAGTTTGTGAGGTTGAGGTTAGTTGATTTTGAAGGTGGCTGGTTGAGGGGCATGCATGCATGGGCTTACATGCATGCAGGGCATGGAGTTGGATGTTGGAAGTTGAGGTTGGTTGATGCTTGGTTCGCATGGTTGAGGGGGGTTTGTGGAGGAGAGGGAAGATTGTGATGGAGGTTCGAGCACTCGAAATTGGGATTCGAGGGCTCGAAATGGAGACCGTAGCTGCAAATGATGTGCTGAAATTGGAGTGCAGCTACGAGCACTCGAACTTGGATTTTTAATACTCGAAATTAGGACAGTGGTGCATGCAAGATTGGAGGCATCAGCGAGCACTCGACAAAGACAGTAGATTGCTCGAAATTGGATCAGTAGGCTCGAAAATGAAGAGGCTTATGAGATGAAATGTTGAGCACTCGGAATGAGTGCTAGAGCCCTCGAACCGGAGGCAGTGAGCATGCTAGGCGGATGAAATCACTGGGAAGGATTTTTTAACAATTGCAACATTATGTCAATGGAAAATTTTCCAAGCTTGATACATTGCAACATGATGCAAAATGGATGAATTTCTCAAAAATGAAATTTTCAAGCTTGGCATGCATGGGAAGAAATGGAGACTTTGTATTGGAAAATCATTGGAAACTTTGCATGCTATTCCAATCCAATGCATGGATAGATTTTTAGGAAAATTTTGAAAACTTTGCATGCCATTCCATGCATCAAAAATTTTTCATGTCATTCCCATGCATTGAAAAATCATTGCAAGCAGCAGCTTCAATTCAAGCCATGCATGGAAAATTTTAAAACTTTGCACATTATTCCAATCTAATGCATGGATGGATTTTTGAAGCTTTGCATACATGGAAAGAAATTGAAATTTTGCATGGGACAATGCATGGGGAATTTTGAAAATTTTTCAAACATTGCAAATGCATGGAAAAATTTTAAATAGTGCAAGAATTTCAATGCATGGATGATTTTGCGAAAATTTTCAAGAATGCATTACAAATGAGACATTATGCACATGAGTAGCATTCCTAAGATCTGATTAAATTGCTAGGAAGCGATGGAAATTTTCGGGAATGAAAATTAGAGTTGAGAAGGTCTAAGAAAAATCAAATTTTTGGCTTTTCTAAACCGTTTCCCAGAAAATTTTGCAAGGCACGAGCAATTTCAAAGAGAAGGAAGCTTGAAAATTGAAAGAATTGCTTCCCTTGTTTTGCTAAATTTAATGTCGATAGCTAGACGAAGTTAGAGCAGGTACTAATCCTCAAAAATCTCGATAGCTAGACACACCGAGATCAGGTTAGTCCTTCTTACCCTATACCATGTCTCTCAAGAGATTCAAGCTTCCCCAAATAGGATAATTCTTTTAAAAGCGAAGGAGGAAGAGCTTGAAGACAAAAGTGGAAAAGAGGTAGCGGAAAGACCTCAACCCACTCTTCATCCTCAATGAAAAACTTTGGATTATGGGGCTTATTTGGATTATGGAAAGATGGATTAGGTGAAGGTGCACCAAGCAATGACTTATGAAGGGTCATATTGAGCACGGGAATGCTCAACAAGTTATCCTTCAGACTTTCAACATCCTCCTCACACTTCTCCGGCGGTTCGGGCTCAATAGCTTGAGATAACTCAGGAGAAGGAATGAGAGGAAGTGCAAGCTCCCAAGAGAGGGATACATTTGATGTTGATAAAGGAAGAGAATGAATAGGAGGGATATCAAGCAAATAATTGACCTCGCAAACAGAATTGGCAACATCAAAATCCTCATAATTAAAATGAGCTAAGCATGTTTTTAGAGGATCCTCCATTAAAGGAGATGCATCAAGCAAGGGATTATGTAGGGGCTGTGCTGGATTTTTATAGGATACAATCTCATCATCATTAATTTCCTCATTTTAAACCACAAATTCTTCAATTTTTTGTGTGGCGACAATTTGATCTTCACCCACTATTTCTTCATTTTCACATGCGGTAACCACTTGAACATTCTCGTGATGAAAATTACTAGAAGTAAACTCATCATTCACAGAATTCTCTTTTGGATTGACCACAAGTTCAATTGGAAATTCTTCTTCCTTATCCTGATTGAGAACATCAACCATTTGTTGAATTTGGGCTATCTGGTCATCTAAATCAACTCTAGATTGGGAATGAGAATAGGCGGTGGATTGCATGCTAACAATGTCATCCAACATTTGCTTGTTGCACTCCATTATTTGCGTATGCATAGACTCTATCATTTGTTCGTTGGCAGCTATTAACTCATCCAATGGAGACGGTAGAAAAGGAGAAGAAGAGGGCTGGAAATAATGATCATTGGGTTGAAAATTGGAGTGAAAATGTTGCCCAAGAGATTGTGGGGCTGAATTTCCTATGTCATGCCACAAGAAGTTTTGATGATCTCCTGAACCCGAGTTATAACCATTGAAGTATGGATCACTACCCGGTTCAGAGAAATTTGCATTTGGTTGCTCTAGATAAAAATCCGAGAATTGTCTCGTTGGAAGACAATCTCTTGTATGATGTGTATTACTAGAGCAAAAAACACAAAACGCATGTGGTGTGTAGAATTGAGTTGGGAGATAATTATTCTCCATCTAGGAGTAATTCAACAACACACAAAGCAATCAACACAAGACTTCATCACCATAACCTCCACATATGATATTCCCTTTCTCCTCAATTATCAAGACAAAAATTAAATTGGCCACGACAAGGACCGATGCTTGAACACGAAATTAAAACAGGATAAGAGCCTCAACAAGGGCTTCACAACTAAACTAAAACTAGATTTAACACATGCACAATATTCACAACTCGAAACTAGAAGTCACGAGACTTACCTGGGGTCCTCTAGACTTACAATTTGCTAGCATTCCCACGGCGAGCTTCGAGTCCCTAGAATCTTACAACACTTAAAACACAAAGATAGTCAAAACACATAAGGAATATTCACAAGACACAATATTCACAATCAAACTAAAATTAACCCTAAACTTTGGTTGCTAAACCATTTGCAGTCCCCGGCAATGGCGCTAAAAATTGATCGGTTGATCAACTATACATCAACCTTCGCAATAGCACGAATCATTGTAAAATAGGGCTATTGGTCGGGTAAGTCGAACCACTGGGACTGCGCTAGTTTAAGGCAACCTAAACGTCTAGAATCGTTTTAGAATGATAAGGGGGAATAGGGTTTTTGCTTGGTTTGTCACTAAAGCTATGAAATTAAGATGCATAAAACAGTAGATTGCAAGGAATATAAAGAGGTGAAATGCAAGTAGAGAAGACTAGGGAGATGAATCCGTCTCCATCCCTATACACATGCTAGATTAGAACTAATTAAGGGGAAAAATAACATATAATGGTCAAGAATTACATAACAACACATGGTTGCCATGTAATTGATCAAGAAGTACATTAAGTCTCAAACAAGTATAATCTATCAAAAGGGTAAACATGCTTAGACTACCTAACTAAAGTGTAGCTTATACACATTTACTTAAATGAAAGACTATCAAGTTCTTGACAAAATGATGAAGCACATGGAGCTAGAGATTAAGCATACACCATCAAAGGATTTCCAAAGCAATGGTCTATCAAAGTCACCTATCAACATGCCATGAAACCATTTCATAACCTTGTTCCCATTCTCACCATGAAAACTCAAGCAATAAGATTCATACAAGACATCACCTAACAATCAAGATAATGAACTTGAAGAAATCAACCATACATATATAAACATTCATTACAACAAATGAAAGGCTCTTAGTTATGAAAAAGACCATAGAAATATACATTACAATCCACCAAAATAGACTACCCTAGGACATGCTTACAAGAGAGGGACTTCATCACCTCCCTAGAAGAAGAGTTAGTTACCCATTGGAGCCTTAGAATGAAGAAGAAGCTTGAACTCCATCTCCAATTTTCGAGCTCCCTCCTTTAAGCTTTAAGAACACCTTCTTTTCTTGCTCTCTTCTCTCCCTCTATCTTGTTAAAAATGAAGGATATGAAATGTGTGGCCTTTGGTTGCCTTTTGTCCTCCAACAAAACCCTCTCTCTCCTCCAAAAAACATCCCCAACCACCTCATTAATAGGGAAATCCAAAGTTGGAAATTTCAGAGCATAAGTGGGCTGTCTCGTGGAGCAAACTGCCCAAATTTCGAGTGCTCGAAATAGGGCCTCGAGCACTCGAATTTAGTGTAAAAAGCTCCATGCTTCACTTGCTCCGCCCAGACCTACTTTGATGAAATGGCCATAACTTTGCGCTCCAAACTCTGAATGACAAACCGTTTAAAGATTTGGAGAGATGATTCAGAGCTTTAAAAACTTCATGTTTTGATGAAGACCCAAATCTCAAGTCTGGTTGGTCGAAAATGGGGAGAAAGGAAGTACTTCAGTGCTGCCAGGCAGTTCTGCGCACCTCTGGTAACAAGGCCATAACTCTCTGCTCCGAGCTCCGAATGATGAACCGTTTGAAGATTTAGAAAGCTAATTCAGAGCTCTAAATCTTTCATGTTATGATGGAAGTCCAGTTCTCGAGCTTTTTGGGTCAAAATGACGAGCAAAATCCTAACTCCACTGCTGATCTCGTGAAGCAATCTGCCCTAATTTTGAGCACTCGAAATAAGGCCTCGAGCACTCGAAAATTGGCCAGAATGCCTTATGCTTGGTTTGCTCCGCCCGGACCTACTTTGGTAAAACGGCCATAACTTTGCGCTCTGAACTCCAAATGATGAACCATTTGAAGATTTGGAAAGCTAATTCATAGGTCTAAAAACTTCATGTTTTGGTGGAGATCCAATTCTCAAGGATGGTTGGTCGAAATTGAAGAGCAAGGCAGAAATTCATTGCTGCCAGGCAGTTCTGAGCACCTATGATAAGAAGATCATAACTCTCTGCTCCAAACTCCGAATGATGAACCGCTTGAAGATTTGGAAAGCTGATTCAGAGCTCTAAATATGTCATGTTATGAGGGAAGTCCAGTTCTTGAGTTTTCAAGGTCAAAATGGCGAGCAAAGTCCAGGTTCCACTGTTGCCAGAAATTCAGCATTGTGACCTTTGATGTTCAAAACTCCACAAAGCATCCTTCTTGCTTCTTTTTGGCCAATGAACCTAAAAATACGCAAAAACGTGTATATGAAGGTAATCTACATAATTAAACAAACAATGGACTTAAATAATGCAATTAAGGGCGCTTGAATATGCAATATTCGGCGCTTATCACCAAGCTAGAGGATCTGAAGGCCGATGTTCAGGATCCCTTATTGGAGATCAATTTAGGAGCAGAAGAAGAGCCTCAGCCAACCTACATAAGTGATCTTCTAGAACCTGATTTTAAAGCTGAACTGATCTTGTTGCTTAGAGAATATAAGGATTGTTTTGCTTGGAATTACACTGAGATGCCGGGATTACCAAGGCAACTAGTCGAGCATCGACTACCTATAAAAGAAGGTTTTAGACCGTTCAAGCAAGCGCCTAGACGTATGTCAACAGAAGTGACTATGAAAGTAAAGGAGGAAATTGAGAGGTTGCTCAAGGCAGGATTCATCCGGACCACAAGGTATTGCGATTGGCTATCCAATATTGTTCCAGTGGTTAAGACGAATGGAAAGATAAGGGTGTGCGTAGACTTCAGGAATTTGAATTCAGCTACTCCAAAAGATGAGTATCCAATGCCCATAGCCGATCAATTGATTGATGCAGCTGCCAAGAACGAGATTCTGTCATTCATGGATTGTCATTCAGGATATAACCAGATATTCATAGCAGATGATGATGTTAACAAGACGGCGTTCAGATGTCCGGGAGCTATAGGAACTTTCGAATGGGCAGTAATGCCCTTTGGTTTGAAGAATGCCGGAGCCACTTATCAACGAGCTATGAATGCAATCTTCCATGACATGATTGGGAAATTTATGGAAGTGTACATTGATGACGTAGTGGTGAAATCAGCGACAAAGGCGAAGCATCTGGCAGACTTAAGGAAATCATTCGAGAGAATGAAGGCTCATGGTTTGAAGATGAACCCACTTAAATGCGCCTTTGGAGTGACAGCAGGGAACTTTCTGGGGTTCTTGGTGCATCGTAGGGGTATCGAGGTCGACAAGAATAAAACTAGGACGATCATCGAAGCTCAACCACCTCGCAACAAGAAGGAGTTACAAAGACTGATTGGTCAAATCACATACTTGGCAAGGTTTATTTCAGACCATGCTGGGAAGATCCATACCATTTCTCCGCTTTTAAAGCTCAAATCAGAGGAAGACTTTTGATGGGAAAAGCATCACCAACATGTGTTTGAATCAATCAAGGAATATCTTGCTAACCCTCCTGTTCTCATGCCACCTAGGAAGAAACAGCCACTGAAGTTATATATTTCAGCTGCAGATGAGTCAATCGGAAGTTTGTTAGCCCAAGATAATGAAGTAAGGAAAGAACAGGCAGTGTATTACCTTAGTCGTATTTTGACACCGGTTGAGCGTCGATATACGCCAATCGAAAAAATGTGTCTTGCTTTGTATTTTGCTGCTCACATATTGAGAATATATATGCTACCTGTTTTACTTTATGTGATTTGTGCCCCTGATTTAATTAAGTATATGCTTTCTCGTCCAATAATTTCTGGACGAATAGGCAAGTGGTCTTTGGCCCTTATGGAATTCAGTTTCCAATATGTGCCTCAAAGGGCCGTAAAGGGCCAAGCACTTGCTGATTTCCTAGCTGACCATCCATGCTTGGATGTTGATCCGGGAGTCTATGATGCAATGGAGTTATGTGCTATTCAACTAACTCCTTGGACTCTAATCTTTGTCGGATCAAGCGCAAATGATGTCGGGGGAGCTGGAGTTGTAATAATTGCACCAAATGGCAGGAAAACAACATATTCTTTCTTTCTAGATTTCAAATGTTCTAACAATCAAGTAGAATATGAAGCTCTAATTATCGGTCTGGAGATACTCTTAGAAATGGGGGCACAGACCGTTGAAATCATAGGTGATTCAAGTCTAGTGATCGGTCAGTTGTCCAGCAATTTCAGGTGCCAAAGTTGGCACCTCAAACCATTTCACTCTATAGCCATGCAATTACTACAAGAATTTGCAGATGTAAAGGTCAAACATGTTTATAGATCACATAACAAAGAGGCCAATGATTTGGCTCAAATAGCATCTGGCGTTAGGGTGCCAAAAGGAATAATGGAGAATTTGATTAGAATAAAGAAAAGATTATTACCCTCAGTCAAGGTAAGGGAAGAATTGTTGGCAGAGGTCTTTGCAATCGAGGTGGAGGAGGATATAGATGAGAATGATTGGAGAACACCAATCGTTAATTTTCTCAAAAATCCAGACCCTAAGGCTGATAAGAAGCTAAAGATCAAAGCTCTTAAGTTTGTAATGATTGATGGAGACCTATTCAGGAAAAGCATCAAAGATGACCTACTCTTAAGGTGTGTCAGTAAGAAAGAAGCCATAAAAGTAATGGGAGAGACCCATGAAGGGATATGTGGTGCTCACCAAGCTGGAATAAAAATGAAGTGGCTGATTAGAAGGTGCACTTATTACTGGCCTGGGATGCTTAAAGATTGCATCACATACGCCAAAGGATGTCAAACATGTCAAAGGCATGGGCCAATCCATAGAGCCCCGGCGATTGAATTACAACCAATCATAAAACCATGGCCTTTTAGAGGCTGGGCTATGGATTTGATAGGGAAAGTTTATCCACCTTCTTCTAAACAACATTGTTTTATCATTGTGGCAATTGACTACTTTACCAAGTGGGTCGAAGCGGTGCCCATGAAGTCAGTGCACCAAGAAGATGTGATTCGGTTTATCAAGCAACATATTAATCATAGATTTGGGATCCCAGAATCAATCACAACTGATCGAGGTTCAGCCCTTGTTGCCAAAGAAGTGCAGGTATTTGCAGCAGAGTACGGGATCAAGCTCCTAAACTCAACCCCTCACTTTGCACAAGGAAATGGTCAAGCCGAGTCGTCTAATAAGACGCTAAAAGGCATCATTAAAAAAATGGTGGAAGATAACCCTAGGGTGTGGCATGAACTGTTATCAGAAGCACTTTGGGCATATAGGACTTCTCAACGGTCAAGCACAAGTGTGACTCCATTCATGCTCACCTATGGTCATGATGCAGTTTTGCCTATGGAAGTGACTGTGTGGTCAATGAGATTCGCATTACAAAACAATTTGACCCCTATTGAATATAATGAGTCTATGCTGATCGAATTGGAGGACCTAGATGAAGTAAGGTTAAGGGCTCTTGACCACATACAAGTTCAGAAGAGGCGATTAGAAAGGGCATATAACAAATATGTTAGGGCCAAAATCTTCGGTGAAGGTGACTTAGTTTGGAAGACTGTCCTCCCAATGGGTGTGAATGATCGAAAATATGGAAAATGGTCACCAAATTGGGAAGGTCCATTTATGGTTTACAAAGTCTTAAAAGAAGGCGCATATCATTTGCAAGATCTTGACGAGGAAATACACCCTCGACCGATTAATGGCCGATACTTAAAAACTTATTGTCCTACAATGTGGGAGACAATGGAGAATAAAACCAAAGATGGTTAAATAACCAGAAGCTATAGGGACATGCATTTCATTCATTGTCTTCATTGAGTACAAAAGTTTATAAGAGTCATTACTTATCATTTTCTTTGTAGATAAACAAAATGACTCCTGAGCTCATCCCACTCTTTCTTAGACATGGCCGTTTTTTCATCCTCTTTGGCCTTCTCAGTCCTCAGTCGAGAAATTTCTTTTGAGACCGATTTTCTCTACTGATTAATTTCCACATTCTTTTGATAAATCTCCTTCATCTGAACAATGAGTCCTTCTCTTGATCGTGCAGTTCCAGTTAATTCCATCTTAAGACGTTCTATCTCCCGTTCGATCTCTGCTGCTCTCTGGTTTTCCTTAACATTAGTTGATTTTAAGATCCGAAAATGGGAAACATTGTCTTTCTCTTGTTGAATAAAAGATTCTTGCTCCTGCAGCTTTTCATGGATCGTAGACGACAGCTCACCAGCCTTCTGAGAGGAGAGCTGAAAATCAGAGATGAGAGCCGAGAATCGACTCTGGACAGATTGAAGATGGTTTCTCTGTTCTTGACTTAAGTCATGATGATTTATTAAGACAGACATGGCATCGGTCACATCAGCAGCCAAACTTGGCATCTTAGAGAGGTCTCGGGACACGACGGCGACTAGTAATCTTTTTGCCCCCTCAACATCTGGCGGACGACTGGAAGATGTAGGCACAACAACTGGCTCACTCATCAAGGGATCTAGATCAAACCCAGCCACTATCTCGGAAAAGTAGGCATCAAAGTCATCGATCGTGCTATAAGTTTGAAGGGGCGGTTGGGACTGAGAATTTAAAACAGCCTGTGAATGAAAAGAATTTAGTAAAACAAGTCAAGGCTTGAATGAGAGAATAAATCATAAATACTCACACCAACTGGTGAAGGCCGAGTCACGTGGCCAAATGTGCGTTTGGCAGTAGACGCTGGTGCAGAGTAAGGGCTTGGAACTCTTGGTTGTGTGCCCGGAGTAACCTGCAAGAGAACAATGTTTCTGAATGCTTAACTTTGATAAAGATATACGGGAGATGTACTGAAAGATCATCTTGAAAATCACCTCAGCCCCATCAAACTGATGAAAGACAGTGTTTGGTTGAGTAGTGGCTTGTTGACACTCTACTCCACTAGTGCGAGGGTGATCAGCATTCGCAATGTCATCACAAGTGTTGATCCTATCTCTCGACAACGACCTAGCCGAGTGTGAAGAAACCTGTCCATAAAGATGCCATTAGAATCGACAAGGTACATTGATACTGGAAGTAAAAACAAAGCCTAATTACCTCACGGCTGGTAGAGATATTTGTCTCGACTGAGAAAGTCGATGGCATCAAGGGGTCAGGATTTTCTTCCTCCTCTTCATCGATCAGAGGTAAAGGGTTGGTGGTCCTGACTGACGTAACCTGTTTTTTTCCTTTCCCTACCCTGATCACCTGGAATACTATTGAGGTTAAAAAATGGGTATATAGGTGGTACATATAAGTAAGCTAAAGTTCTAATAGATTATGCTTTGAAGAATTCATAAGGAAAACTTAGGCCTCTTGGGGGGCACCACGTTTTCCTCGTCAGCCTCAGGCATTTCCGCCTCATGATCAGAAACTCCCAATGGGTCATAGAAGGCAACAGCTGCATAAAGGAAAAGATGTTTTTATGATCTAAGGCATAGAACTTGGTATTTATATATATGTAAGTATGAATGTGTACCTTCTTTGGACGACTTTGATTTTTTTGTCCTGCTGGGAGAACCAGGATTAGCCACACTGATCCCTTTTGATGGCTTGGTCAAGGCTCTTTGGGGTTTAATAAAAATGGAGGCAATCCTATTTGTTATAGTGCAAGAATCCTCCACCATAACCTCCACAATATGGTTTCCCTACCAGTAGTCAAAGGATGGAGAAGTATCAGGATTTTCCAGAAATGGCTGCAAAGAGAACTTATTACAGAGACGGTTAAACCGAGAGGATACTCTATCCACCGTTTCTTTTGAAGTGAAGATAACTCGTTCCAAGAAAGAAGTATTGAAAGATTGAAAAGGCGGAAGTGTAACAAGTTGGGTGAGACCAAATTATCTAGCAAATTGTGGGGGATTGTAATACTCCACCCTACACTTACTATTTGGAGAGCCCATTCTTGAACATCCATAAGAGATATCCCTAGCAATCAAGAAACTGGCCCAGGTTTGTGTATGTTCGTCTTGGCAACTCGGTGGAGCCTGGGTAGGGGGATAGGAAAGCCACAAAGGTCACCTCGGTCTAGGCGAGAATGGCAAGAAAAGATGACTGGCTCGGTATGCAGGGAGTTTGTAAAAGAAGGAGAACATGGTTTTGAACGATCTTTTTCCTGGTTGAATACGTGCATAATGATAGCCGGGGACAGGAACAGCGGTCGACAAGTCGAGATCGGGGTAAAGTTCAGGGAAATATGCGTATTCCCAAAGTTGTAACAGCCAGAATGGCCCAAAACAGGTTTTGAAGTTGGAAGCAACATATTCCCCGATGCCACGGTAAAGATAAGAAAGCAAAAAAGGAGCGAGAGCAAGTTTCTCGCCCGAGTGAAGAGCAAGGGCCAATTGAGTAAATTCCTTGGTGACTGTGAGCGAAGAAACGCAAAATAAGAACCTGTTCAGCCAGTACACCAAGAAAGAAATATGCTCGGCGATGGAAACCGAAGTTCCTTTACCCTTGCTGGCTTTAATAAAAGGGCCATAGGTAGTAATGCGCTCAGAAGCATCAAGTTTCTTTGGATATTCATAAGCTACTTCAAGAACGGTGAGAAGTGAATTTATTTATGTACCGTAAGGCCTAAGCCCGGTAAGAAAATAGATATCTTGCACCGTCGGGCCAATCATACCACACCAAAGATGGAAGGCATTAGTGGAACTCGACCAAAAAAAGAGTAATGAGATGAAAGCCTCCTTATCGATAGAGATTCGATTTTTTGAAAGAATGATGGCATCGTAAATGCCGACCTCCTTCCATAATGCTCCGTAGTGAGGTTCGACCCGATCAACCCAATCAATCCAGTCACTCTGAGGGATCGGGCAATTTCTGAAAAGGTTGGAAGAATCCACAGGATTAGAGAACTCGCGCTGAAATGGGAGTTGCTCTTCAGCTAAGGGACAGTAGGGAAGAAGTGAGGTTGGTGGACTATTTCTGAAGGCTGGAGCAAAGCCGATTCTAGGTGAGGAGTCAACACCTAGGACATTGGCTAACACTTCACTAGTGCTGAAAATATCTGTAGCTGATCGACGGTCGAAATCAATTATAAATCAACCCTCTTCACAATAGCACGAATCATTGTAAAATAGGGCTATTGGACGGGTAAGTCGAACCACTGGGACTACGCTAGTCTTAAGGCAACCTAAGTATCTAAAGTCATTTTAGAGTGATGAGGGGTTTATAAAGGGTTTGTGTGTTTGTCACTAAAATAAGAAATTAAAATGCATAAAACAATAGATTGCAATGAAATTGAAGAAGTGAGATACAAGTAGAAAAGACTAGGGAGATGAATCCACACTACACCCTAAGTACATGCTAGATTAGGTCTAAATTTGGGGATAAATAGCATATATGCAATGGTCAAGAAATATGAAACAACTCCGTTGCTTAATAATCATCAAGAAGTTCACTTAATCAAAACAAGAATGATCCATCAAAAGCTACCATAGTTGAACTACTTAAACTAAGGTGTAGAATCAAATACACTATCTCAAGCAAAAGACCATCAAGCTTTCAATCAAATGGTGAAGCACATGAAGGTAGGAATCAAGTATAAACCATCAAAGGAGGTACCTAAGCAATGGAATATCAAGTTTCAAAATCAACATGCCTTGAAAAACATTCACAGTCTATATTTTCATTGTCACTATGAAAATAAAAGCAATAAGATTGATCCAAGAATCATCAAAGATATGACAATGAACTTACATCAACCATTTACACATTAAAATTCATTACAAGAAGGAATATGCTCTTAGACTATAAAACTACCATACATTATACATTATAGTCCCCAAAAGTATAGCCTAATCTAGAACATGATCAAAAGAGGAGGCTTCATCACCTCCCTAGATAGAGGTTTAGCTCTCCATTGATACAAAAATGGAAGAAGAAGAAGAAGAATACAACTTCATTTTCGAGCTCTACTGTAGCACTCAAGAACACTCTCTTCCTTGCTCTCTTCTCTCTCCTCTAATCTTGTAAGAAATGAAGGATAACCTCTATGTGGTCCTCCCTCTCTCTTATCAAGCTCAAG
The DNA here is from genome assembly GCF_030987335.1 of Cornus florida. Classification (NCBI taxonomy): domain Eukaryota; kingdom Viridiplantae; phylum Streptophyta; class Magnoliopsida; order Cornales; family Cornaceae; genus Cornus; species Cornus florida. The sequence goes on from NW_026775572.1 coordinate 32,710,417, forward strand.
TCCAGGCTCTCTCTCCTCCAAGGAACACCTCCAACCACTTCATAAAGAAGGAAGATGGCATTGAGGAAACTAATGTGCAAGTGGCTGAAATTGAGCCATTTCTGAGTGCAATCTGCCAGAATTTCGAATAAGCAACATGCAACTCTTGCTCATCTCTGACCCACTGTGGAAGAATGACCATAACTTTGTACTCCAAACTCCGAATGATGATCTGTTTAAAGATTTGGATAGCTGATTCAGAGCTTTAAAAACTTCATGTTTTGATGAAGACCCAATTCTCAAGTCTGGTTGGTCGAAAATGGGGAGAAAGGCAGCACTTCAGTGCTGCCAGGCAGTTCTGCGCACCTCTGGTAAGAAGATCATAACTCTCTGCTCCGAACTCCGAATGATGAACCGCTTGAAGATTTGGAAAGCTGATTCAGAGCTCTAAATCTTTCATGTTATGATGGAAGTCCAGTTCTTGAGTTTGCTAGGTCGAAAATGGCGACAAAAGTCAGGTTCTACTGCTGCTAGAATTTCAGAATTGGCACCCTTTTTGTTCAAAATTCCACAAGGCATCATTTTTGCTTCCTTTTTGCAATTTAACCTGAAAATGTACAAAAACATGCAAATGGAGATAATCTACATAAAATAATCAATTAATGGACTTTGTTAATGTAATTTAGGGCGCTTGAATATATAGTATTCGGCGCTTATCACACCCCCAAACTTACATTTTGCTAGTCCCTTAGCAAACCAAAATGCAAAGCTCAATGGAATGAAAAACATGGGAATGCTATAACAAAAATATCAACCATGGCAAAAATAAATATATACATAGCTCAAATACAACTTGGAACAGACAAAGAGCTGGAGACGGGTCATTGGGAAAACTACCATGCATATATGAAGCATTGATACCAAAATTGACAAAAACCATTTCAACATGCATGCATCAACATCATCGTCCATATAAATAACTCAATTGTCATCTCTTAAATGGAAATAACTCAAACTCCAGTGAAAGTGAATTGAATTCTCAACATGCGGCTTTTACTTTCTTTTCCAATTCCAAGGCACAAGTTTTCAAATCAATGAATTCCCCTTTACATGAAGTCCCTAAGACATGATTTTATTTTCAAGACAACTTTTGTTGCCTGTTAACAATTTATTATAACTCAAAAGTGAAACATAAAATGGTTGTGCAGTGTTGAAATCCTTTAAGCTTTCTAACCAACCTATGTAGCGAGCGTTAGGCTAACAACTCCCAAACCAGACGGCTTTAGGGTGCTAAGTGTAAAGACACTCCTAGGGCTTAATAGTTTAAGTTGGAAAGGCTACGAATTCCAACAAACCATGTTTATTACACACATTTTTTTGAATGACCGTGCAATGTTTAAGTCCTTTAAACTTTCTAACCAACCCATGTAGCAAGCGTTAGGCCAACAACTCCCAAACCAGACGGCTTTAGGGTGTTAAGTGTAGAGACACTCCATAGGGCTTAATAGCTCGAGTTGGAAAGGCTACGAACTTCAACTGGTCATTATTTTCTTTCTTTCTCATCTTCATTTTTTTTTTTTTTGACAACTTATATCATGCCAAAGATATTCATCTATCAGGTTCATCAAATCAGATTAACTAGGCCAAGGTCAAGGTCAACCAAGTTGCATGCCTCACAGTTAAGTTTCCAATGTGCATCTGTGCATTGTGAAGCTTATAAGAGTGTAAATCCAGCAAGAATCTAATTGAGGCATTTATACAGACTACATTATATTTTGCATGATTACTTCAAATTCAAATTTCTTTATTTTCAAAAATTCTCAATTGCTTCTATACACAAGGTATTAAACATATGTTTTGTCTCCGACAAATTTCAAGCTATACTATCATTGCTTTACAAAATAGTGATACCAAAATTATGCCAAAAATGCAATATTGCACCCCCAAACTTAAACTACACAGTGTCCTCAATGTGGACATGGGTTGAAGTTAAAGACAAAAAATGACAGAAAAATAAAAAGGAACAAAAATACCCAGGGGGAGGAAAAGGCATGGGGAGAAGAACCCCCAAACTTGAATTGGACTGCGCAACCTAGATAGCATCATGAAAAACAAAAAGAGACAACTACAAAAAGCATTAATAGCACAAGCATAAATACAGAAAAATAATGTACATAAAGTTAACAGAAAAGAGAGAATTTGCATTTTAAAAAGAGTTTACATGATTACAAAAAGAGCTGTACAGGGATCATGTCTACTAGAGCAACCTATACATAGCAAATTCTTACAGTGCAAAAGTAAAACAACAGATACAAGAGAAATATGTACATATGAAACAAAAAGATAAGGTCCAACACTCGCAGCAGCTATGGTCTAGAGGGAAAACGGGCGAGGATGGAATGGAGGAGAGACTGAGTCTTACGCCGGTCGGCCTGAGCCAAACGACGTTCCTCAGCTGCGACACGGCGGTCTTCAGCAGCAAGACGACGATCTTCTTCGGCACGGGAAGAAGTTGCACACATAGTCCGAGTGTACGCGGGCAAAGAATTTTTAAAACGATCCATCTGCTCATGAATACCGGAAATGCTAGTCCGGATGAAAGCCTGGTCCTGCTGAGAGTCGACCGGAGGCTCTAACCTTGCAGCGGCTGCGGCCGTAGAAGCATCCTCAGAAGGAGGAGGAGGTGGAGCTTGGATGAACAGGGGGGCAGCAGGCTGAGGGGTACTAGAATGGCTAAGAACATTGATCCACCGGCGCTTGGTAAAATTTTTAATCTTTTCGCCTTTTGGTTCATGGGGAGGAACAATGAAACCCTTGTGCTTTATGAGCTGAGTGATGAAAAACGGCAAAGGCAATTTCCGATTTTCAACTCACGGAACCCGTGCATTATGAGCGTCATGCCAAAACTTCATAAATGTTGTCCAAATGAGCTCCGGGATGGAGAACCATTGGCCTTGGTCCATGGCATATAAGGCTTGCAAAAGGAGGCCCCTACGCTCGGTGCTATGCACCAAAGGGCAGACATTGTGCTTGAAAACAGTGTCAATGAACCAGAGGCGTTCCGGAAGATTGGTTTTGCAGATAAAAGACCAGGGCCTATTAAGATCGTCAACATTGCCAATGGCGGCCACTACCTGCTCGACAGTCATATCATCGACCTGCTCATACAACGTATGGCCAGTAGGGTCCAAAAGGTCAGCGGGGCACTCAATGGGGCAACCAGAAGCCTGAATGATGTCAGTCATAGTGAATGCATAGGTGGTGCCATCAATGAATGTAGTGAGAGAAATGGGTGGCTCTTCAGGGCATTGGAGATTCTGGTAGAAGAGGCGCACTACACGGGGGTAGGCAACCTTAGCAAGGGGCGCGCAAATATGCTGCAAACGCCGGTTAGTCAATTCGGCTACAGCCCACGAAGTAGTGGGGACAGTGTCAAAGGCGCCCGTGAGCGGAAATGAGAGCTCGTAGTTGAGCTCTTTGCCAACCCAAGGATCACGTGGTCGCTCACGATTGACAGCACGGGCACCCGCAGAGGGTCTAGGAGGGCGAGAAGGACCGGCACGAGACATTTAGAGAGGTGGACTTGGTTGAGGAATTTCAGCGAGCACCTGGCGTGCACCACAAAAGAGAGAATGTGAAGAGGAGTGGGATGGAGGATCAAAACCCAAAAATTTTGTGCACAAACAAGGCTCTAGCATAGAGCAACATCAACAGCACAACAAAACCTCCTTAAAGGTATTTCCCATACTCCTCAATATGATCACAACAACTTAACTAAGAAAGTGAAAAGAAAAGATAGTAGAGGCATACCTTGAGAGAGAGTGTATCCTAGAGCAAGAATGACTCTATCCTAGGTCGGGGAGGGGTGGTGGTGATGGTGGGTTAAGGTGGTGTGGGGAATGTGGCCTAGGGTGGTGGAAGATTTGGGGTAAGGGGCAGTGGGTGGTGAGTGGTGAAGTGGTGGTTTTGGTTGGTTATGGTGAAGGTGGGTGAGGAGTTTCGGGTGAAGGGAGAGAGGGAGAAAGAAGTGGTGCTACAGCTGAGAGGGGGTGAGGTTGTGTGGGGGTTGGAGGAGAGAGAAAAGGTGGTGGGTTTGGTGGGGAAGGAGAGTGAGAGCTTGGTGTGGCTTGCAGCCGAAGAGATGAGTTGAAGTTGGAGTTGTGGTTTCGGGGTTTTAAAAGAGAGAGGGAAAGCTTAGCTTGAGCACTCGAAGTTGGACTTCGAGTGCTCTAGAATGGGGCAGTGGCTCGGTTAGCTGGGGTGAGAGGACTCAAGGAACGGCGAGCACTCGAAGCTTGGCTTCGAGTGCTCTAGAATGGGGCAGTGAGGTGAGTGGAGGGGTTGGGGTGATCGAGCATGGGGTTTGTGTAGTGTGGTTGTGTTACATGGAGTTGGTTGGAGTGAAGTTGGAATTGGCACAGGGTTATGCATGGTGATGTTGATAGATGAGGGTGGATGGAGGTGCTCGGTTGTTTGGTGGCATGATTACATGCATGGGGTGGTCGAGTTGGAGGTTGCCTGCAGAGTGGTGAACCAAGAGGGGCATGCATGCATGGGGCTTGCATGCATGCATGCAGGTCGTGGAGAATGGTTGCATGGAGTGGGTTTGATGGTTAGGGTGGTTTGCAGGATGGTTTGTGGTGTTGTAGAGAGATAGAGAGAGATTGGTTAGGTTGGTATGGTTGGTTGGTTATTGGGTTGATGATCGAAGTGGAGGTGTTGGGTTTGTTGTGAGGGAGGCCGAGAGTTGGGAGTGTGCATGGTTGGTGGGTTTGGAATTGTGGGTTGGTGTGGTTTGTAGAAGCTTCGAGCATGCATGGCTGGCATAGTTTGAAGCATGCTGTTTGGGATGGTGGGCTGAAAATTTAGAGCACTCCAAATGGAATTTAGAGTGCTCTAAAATTGGGCAGTGAGTGCATGCAAGATTGGTTCACATTTAGAGCACTCCAAATGGGAGCTAGAGTGCTCTAAATGAAGGCAGTAGGCTGATCGGTTGATCAACTATACATCAACCTTCGCAATAGCATGAATCATTGTAAAATAGGGCTATTGGTCGGGTAAGTCGAACCACTGGGACTGCGCTAGTCTAAGACAACCTAAGTGTCTAGAGTCATTCTTAGGATGATGCAGGGGTGTTCATAGAGGTTTTGTTTGTTGTCACTTAAATTAGGAATTTAAAGTGCATAAAACACTAATTTGCAAGGAATTTAGGATGAAAAGATTAAGAAGAGGAGACTAGGGAAGTGAATCCGCCTCCATCCCTATACATATGCTAGATTAGACCTAAATTGGGGGAAAAACAACATATGATGGTCAAGACTTACATAGCAACACATGGTTGCCATGTAAGTAATCAAGAGGTACATTAGGTCTCAAACAAGTATAATCCATCAAAAGACAAACATGCTTAGACTACCTAACTAAGGTGTAGCTTATACACATTTACTTAAATGAGAGACTATCAAGTTCTTGACAAAATGATAAAGCACATGGAGTTAGAGATTAAGCATACACCATCAAAGGATTTCCTAAGCAATGGTCTATCAAAGTCACCTATCAACATGCCATGAAACCATTTCATAACCTTGCTTCCACTCTCACCATGAAACTCAAGCAATATGATTACTCTAAGACATCATCTAAAACAAGATAATCAACTTAAAGGAATCATCCATACATGTATCAACATTCATTACAACAAATGAGGTGCTCTTGGTTATGAAAAGACCATAAAATATACATGGCAAATCCCCAAAATAGACTATCCTAGGACATGCTTACAAGGGAGGGACTTCATCACCTCTCTAGAGAAAGAGTTAGTTACCCATTGCTAAGCTAGAAGAAGGAAGAAGCTCCATCCAAGACTCCATTTTCGTGCTCCTACTGTAGCACTCAAGAACACCCTCTTCCTTGCTCCCTTCTTTCTCCTCTATCTTGCTAGAATATAGGATAATGTAAAATGTGTGGCCTCCCTCTCTCTTATCAAGCTCAAGTCAAGGCTCTCTCTCCTCCAAGGAACACCTCCAACCACTTCATAAAGAAGGAAGATGGCATTGAGGAAACCAATGTGCAAGTGGCTGAAATTGAGCCATTTCCGAGTGCAATCTGCCAGAATTTCGAGCACTCGAAGGGTGGTCTCGAGCACTCTAAATTAGTGTAATGTGCAACATGCTCTTCTTGCTCAGCACTGACCTACTTTGGTAAAATGGCTATAACTTTGTGCCCCAAACTCCGAATGACGATCTGTTTGAAGATTTGAGAGCTGATTCAGTGCTTTAAAAACTTTATGTTTTGATGAAGACCCAATTCTCAAGTCTGGTTGGTCGAAAATGGGGAGAAAGGAAGTACTTCAGTGCTGCCAGGCAGTTCTGCGCACCTCTGTTAAGAAAATCATAACTCTCTGCTCTGAACTCCGAATGATGAACTGCTTGAAGATTTGGAAATTTTATTCAGAGCTCTAAATCTTTCATATTAAGATGGAAGTCCAGTTCTTGAGTTTGCTAGGTCGAAAATGGCGACAAAAGTCAGGTTCTACTGCTGCCAGAAATTCAGAATTGGCACCCTTTTTGTTCAAAATTCCACAAGGCATCATTTTTGATTCCTTTTTGCACTTTAACCTGAAAATGTACAAAAACATGCAAATGGAGTTAATCTACATAAAATAATCAATTAATGGACTTTGTTAATGTAATTTAGGACGCTTGAATATACAGTATTCAGCGCTTATCACACCCCCAAACTTACATTTTGCTAGTCCCTTAGCAAAACCAAAATGCAAAGCTCAATGGAATGAAAAGCATGGGAATGCTATTACAAAAATATCCACCATAGCAAAAATAAACATAAACATAGCTCAAATACAACTTGAAACAGATAAAGAGCTGGAGACGGGATCATTGGGAAAACTACCTTGCATATATGAAGCATTGATATAAAAATTGGCAAAAACCATTTCAACATGCATGCATCAACATCATAGTCCATATAAATAATTCAATTGTCATCTCTTAAATGGAAATAACTCAAACTCTAGTGAAAGTGAATTGAATTCTCAACATGCGGCTTTTACTTTCTTTTCCAATTCCAAGGCACAAGTTTTCAAATCAATGAATTCCCCTTTACATGAAGTCCCTAAGGCATGATTTTATTTTCAAGATAACTTTTGTTGCCTGTTGACAATTTATTGTAACTCATAAGCGAAACATAAAATGGTTGTGCAATGCTGAAGTCCTTTAAGCTTTCTAACCAACCCTTGTAGCAAGCGTTAGGCCAACAACTCCCAAACCAGATGGCTTTAGGGTGCTAAGTGTAGAGACACTCCATAGGGCTTAATAGCTCAAGTTGGAAAGGTTACGAACTCCAACGAACCATGTTTATTACCAGTTTATTTTTTTGAATGACCGTGCAATGTTTAAGTCCCTTAAGCTTTCTAACCAACCCTTGCAGCAAGCGTTAGGCCAACAACTCCTAAACCAGACGGCTTTAGGGTGCTAAGTGTAGAGACACTCCTAGGGCTTAATAGCTCGAGTTGGAAAGGCTACGAACGTCAACTGGTCATTTTTTTCTTTCTTTCTCATTTTTTTTTTTTTTTTTTTTTTAGGTCCAACTTAAATCATGCCAAAGATATTCATCTATCAGGTTCATCAAATCAGATTAACTAGGCCAAGGTCAAGGTTGATCAAGTTGCATGCCTCACAGTTAAGTTTCCAATGTGCATCTGTGCATTGTGAAGCTTATAAGAGTGTAAATCCAGCAAGAATCTAATTGAGGCATTTATACAGACTACATTGTATTTGCATGATCACTTCAAATTCAAATTTCTTTATTTTCAAAAATTTCTCAATTGCTTCTATGCACAAGGTATTAAACATATGCTTTGTCTCCGACAAGTTCCAAGTTACACTATCATTGCTTTACAAAAATATGATACCAAAACTATGCCAAGAATGCTTTGATGCACCCCCAAACTTGAACGACACAGTGTCCTCAATGTGGGACATGGATGTAAGTTAGAGACAAAAATGACAAAGAGTATAAAAAGGAACAAAAATACCCAGGGGGAGGAAACGGCATGGTGAAACAAAACCCCCAAACTTGAATTGGACTGCGCAACCTGGAGAGCATCACGAAGAACAAAAAGAAACAACCACAAAAAACATTAATAGCACAAGCATAAATACAGAAAAATAATGTACATAAAGTTAACAGAAAAGAGAGAATTTGCATTTCAAAAAGAGTTTTTACATGATTACAAAAGAGCTGTACATAGATCATATCTACTAAAGCAACCTATACATAACAAATTCTGAAAGTTCAAAAGGAAAACAAAAGATACAAGAGAAATATGTACATATGAAACAAAAAGATAAGGTCCAACACTCGCAACAAGCTACGGGCCAGAGGGTAAACAGGCGACGATGGAATAGAGGAGAGATTGAGTCTTAGCCGGTCGGCGGAAGCCAAACGACGTTCCTCAGCTACGGCACGGCGGTCTTCAGCAGCAAGACGGCGATCTTCTACGGCACGTGAAGAAGTCTCACACATAGTCCGAGTGTACGCGGACAAAGAATTCTCAAAACGATCCATCCGCTCATGAATACTGGCAATGCTAGCCCGGATGAAAGCCTGGTCCTGCTGAGAGTCGACCGGAGGCTCTACCCTTGCAGCGGCTACTGCGGTCGAAGCAGCCTCAGAAGGAGGAGGAGGTGGAGCTTGGATGAACAGGGGGGCAGCAGGCTGAGGGGTACGAGAATGGCTAAGAACATTGATCCACCGACGCTTGGTAAAAATTTTAATCTTTTCGCCTTTTGGTTCATGGGGAGGAACAACGAAACCCTTGTGCTGAAGGAGCCGAGTGATGAAAAACGACAAAGGCAATTTCCGAACTCGCGGAACCCGTGTATTATGAGCGTCATGCCAAAACTTCATAAATGTGGTCCAAATGAGCTCCGGGATAGAGAACCATTGGCCTTGGTCCATGGCATATAAGGCTTGCAAAAGGAGGCCCCTACGCTCGGTGCTATGCACCAAAGGGCAGACATTGTGCTTGAAAACAGTGTCAATGAACAAGAGGCGTTCCGGAAGATTGGTTTTACGGATAAAAGACCGGGGCCTATTATGATCGTCAACATTGCAAATGGCAGCGACAATCTGCTCCACAGTTAATGTATCCGGCTCCTCATATAAAAGGAGATTCTCACGATTGACAATGTCATCGGGGCACTTAATGGGGCATCCAGAAACCTGAATAATGTCAGTCATAGTGAAAGCATAGGTGGTGCCATCAATGGATGTAGTGAGAGAAATGGGTGGCTCTTCAGGGCATTGGAGATTCTGGTAGAAGAGGCGCACTACACGGGGGTAGGCAACCCTGGCAAGGGGCGCGCAAATGTGCTACAGACGCCGGTTAGTCAATTCGGCTACAGCCCACGAAGTTGTGGGTAGAATGTCAAAGGCATCCGTAAGCGGAAAAGAAAGCTCGTAGTTGAGTTGTTTGCGATCCCAAGGATCACGTGGTCACTCACGATTGACAGCACGGGCACCCGCAGAGGGTCTAGGAGGGTGAGAAGGACCGGCACGAGACATTTAGAGAGGTGGACTTGGTTGAGGACTTTCAGCGAACACCTGGCGTGCACCACAAAAAGGAGAAGGTGAAAATGAGTGGGATGGAGGATGAAACCCAAAAAATTTTGGCCCTGCAATTGTAATAACGACTCTCAAACAATCACAAATCTCCATTACATGCAAGCCCATCCTCCATTTATACCAAAAATGTGAAAGAGGAAGAGAAGGAAGAAACTCACCTAACAATGGAGATCCACAGGCCCTATGGCCGTCGGATTAAGTGGTGGGGATGGGTGGAATTTGCCTAGAGGTGAAGAGGATGGTGAGGTTGGTTGGTTTGGGTAGAGAGAGAAAGTTGGTTGCTTGCATGTGGTTCATGGATGGGTTGGTTGGAGGGTGCCGAGAGAAAGATGATGTGATGGTGTGAGGGTGTGGTACATTTTTGGGTTGAGAGGGAGATGGAGTGGGGAGGTTGGTTGGTTGGTTTGGGCAAGGTGATGGGCCGAGAGAGAGGGAGTTGGTTTGGAGTAGGGATGGGTTTGTGGGTTTAAAAGAAAGAGAGGGAGGAGATTCGAGTGAGAGAGAGGGTTTTAAAAGAGAGAGGAAGTGGGTGTTTGGTCGAGTGCTCGAAGCTGCACTTCGAGCACTCGAAGTGGAGGCAGTAGGCTCGGGTGGTTTGGGCTGAAGGTGGAATGCAGTTGCGAGCACTCGAAGCTTGGCTTCCAGTGCTCGAAAAATAAACAGAGAGGTGGGCATGAGTGTGGGATGAGAGAGAGAGAAGGAAGGGTTGGGGTTGCATGGGGTGTGCATGGGTTTACATGGTTTATGGGTTTGCATGGTGTGGTTATGGGTTAAGGAGAGAGATAGGAGTTAAGGTTTGAGTTGATGCATGCATGGTTGCATGGTTCTGTGTGTGCTAGGTGGTGAGGTTGGAAGGATGGTGTGGGGAAGCCAAGAGGAGGGTTGGATAGGGTTGTGAGAGGTGAAGAGGAGGTGAAGTTGGTGAGATGGAGAGAGGGAAGCTTTGTGAGTGAAGTTGGTTTGGGGAGAAACCGAGAATGAAGGTGGCTGGGTGGAGTTGGGGTGATAAGAGAGAAAATAGCTGGGTTGCATGAATGGGTTGAGGTTGGGTGTTTTGTGTAGTGGTGTGTTTGGTTGGGTGATGTTGGGTTGAGTTGGTGGGTGATGGTTAAGGCTGCGGGAGAGAGAGATGGGTGCTGTGGGTTGATGATGGTGCAGGGTGTGTTGAGATCATGGGTGCATGCATGGTGGGCTGTATGGGAAGCCGAGAGAGAGATGGTTGGGAGAGATGAGGGTTGTGAGGGCTCGGGATGTGTGGTTTGAGGTGTTCGAGCACTCGCTAGGGGGAGCTCGAGTGCTCGAAATGGAGCCAGTAGGTTCGGTATGTTAGGGTTGGTTATTGAAAGAGAAGGAAGGTAGAGTTCGAGCACTCCAAATAGGCTCGGCGAGTGCTCGAACTGAGAGCAGTGAGTTGGGTGGGTTGGTGTATGAAATTCAAGCACTCAAACTAGAATTTAGAGTGCTCGAAAATGGCTCAGTAGGCTAGGGGGTGAGCTCGGCTGTGAGGACTGAAGCAAGGAGTGAGAGAGATGAAGGCATTTGATGGATTGGCATGGCTGGTGCAATGCCTGTGAGTTGCAGCCAATTTGAATGCAAGGAGCTTGCATGAGGATTTAAGCAACATTGACTGAGCTTCAGCACTCCAAAAATGAGGATTTAAGCAATATGGACACCTATGTATGCAATGCAGCAAGTTGTGAAGGCATGCAAGGATGCTGCTAGATTGTGCCACAGTTTCAAAATGTTTCTATGCATGCAAAAGTAGTGCCATACAATATTGAAGTTGGATCACGTGATGAAAGTTGAATGCATGAACTCATGAAAGAATGCATGAATGCAATGCAGGCATGCATACATGCAACATTGTAACCTATAGATTGAGCATTCTTATGCATGCATGATAAAATAAATAAAAATAATAATAAACTAATTAATTAATTAAATAAAATAAAATAAAAATAAAAATAAAAATAATAACAAAATAAAGTAAGATAAAATTAAATTAAATTAAATATTTCAATGAATAAAATCCTCCCCCCCCCCCCCCCCTCTTTTTTTTTTTTTTACTTTTCAAACTTTGCAATTTCTAATGCATGGAAAAATTGCCAACTTTCAGAACATCACACAAAGCATGGGTGGATGTAAGAAAATTTTCAAACTTTTGCAACATCACACAATGCATGAATGAAATTTCTGGAGAAAATTTTAAACTTGCAAATTCATTCCATTCCAATGCATGGGAAATTTTGAAAGTTTTGTTTTGAAACCTTGCAATTTTTCAACTTTTTAAACATCTCAAATGCATGAAGAATTTTGAGAAAAATTTCAAACTTTTCATTAAAAATGAGAAAATATGCACATGAGTCGCATTTCAAAAATCTAATGAAATTGCTAGAAAGCGATGGAGACTTCCGGGAATGAAAATTAGAGTTGAGAAGGTCTAAGAAAAATCAAATTTTTGGCTTTTCTAAACCGTTTCCCAGAAAATTTACAAGGCACGAGCAATTTCAAAGAGAAGGAAGCTTGGAAATTGAAAGAATTGCTTCCCTTGAGTTGCTAAATTTAATGTCGATAGCTAGACAAAGCTAGAACAGGCACTAATCCTCATAAATTGGATCTGTCAAGAGGACTTCCTCAACTTTTCGGGTTAGGATTGTGCCATCAATGCAAGGCTTAAGCCGTTGGCCATTTACCTTGAAGAGTGATCCACTTGCAGGATCATGAAGTTTGATTGCCCCATGAGGAAAGACGGTAGTGACAATGTATGGACCATCCCATCTTGACCGGAGTTTACCGGGAAAGATTTTCAAGCGGGAATTGAAAAGCTAAACCTTTTGTCGGGGGGCAAAAGACTTCTTGACGATGTGTTTGTCATGAAAAGCTTTAGTCTTTGCCTTGTAGATTTTTGCACTTTCATACGCGTCATTACGCAATTCCTCAAGTTCATTTAATTGCAACGCATGATTAGAGCCGACTTGTTTAAGATCAAAATTGAACCTTTTTATGGCCCAATAAGCACGGTGCTCTAATTCTACCGGGAGATGACATGCTTTGCCAAAGACAAGTCGATATGGTGACATGCCAATGGGTGTCTTATAAGCTGTCCGGTAAGCCCAAAGCGCATCGTTTAGCCTTAATGACCAATCTTTGCGGTCCGGTTTAACCGTTTTTTCCAAAATGTGCTTAATCTCCCGATTAGAAATCTCTACTTGACCACTCGTTTGAGGTTGGTAAGGTGTAGCAACCTTATGAATGACTGAATACTTAGCAAGGACGGATTTGAGATAACGATTTCGAAAATGAGATCCGCCATCACTAATGATTGCTCGGGGCGTACCAAAACGACTAAAGATGTGAGACTGAATGAAATGGATCATGACTTTATGATCATCGGTTTTGGTAGCCTCGACTTCAACCCATTTAGACACATAATCCACCGCTACAAGGATGTACTCATAGCCATAAGAAGATGGAAATGGTCTCATGAAGTCAATCCCCCACACATCAAAAATTTCAACAACTAAAATGTTGGTGAGGGGCATCATGTCTCTTCGGGACATGGATCCAAGTTTTTGACATCGTTCACACGATTTGCAAAAATTGTATGCATCCCGAAACAAGGTAGGCCAAAAGAATCCGCTTTGAAGAACTTTGTTAGCGGTCTTTTTGGCACTGAAATGGCCTCCACAAGCAAGAGTATGGCAAAAATTTAGAATGCTTGTGGCCTCGATTTCAGGAATGCATCGCCGGATGATTTGGTCTGGGATATACTTGAATAGTTCCGGATCTTCCCAAAAGAAATGCTTGACTTGGGAGAAAAACCGGTCCCTCTCTTGTTTGGACCAATGAGCTGGAATTTTGCCAACCGCAAGATAATTGACAATATCCGCAAACCACGGAAGAGTAGAATGTGAAACTTAAAGAAGTTGCTCATCCGGAAAGGAATCACGAATGGCTGCGAATTCTGAAGATTTCTCAATAAGTAAACGAGAGAGATGATCGGCGACAACATTGTCGGTCCCTTTTTTGTCCCGGATTTCAATGTCAAACTCTTGAAGTAAGAGGATCCATCGAATTAAACGGGGTTTTGTCTCTTTTTTCGCTAACAAATGCCTAAGAGCGGCATGATCCGAAAAGACGATGAACTTGGAGCCAAGAAGATAAGAGCGAAATTTATCCAAGGCGTACACCACAGCTAGCAATTCTTTTTCAGTGGTGGTGTAGTTCAATTGGGCATCGCAGAGAGTTTTGCTAGCATAATAAATGACATGCGGAAGTTTATCCACACGTTGGCCCAAAACCGCCCCTAATGCATAGTCGGATGCATCACACATGATCTCAAAGGGAAGAGACCAATTAGGGGGTTTCATGATTGGGGCGGATGAGAGGAGAGTACGAAGTTTGATGAAAGCTTCCATGCAAGCGTCATCAAAATTGAACGGAACATCCTTGGCTAAGAGATTACACAAGGGCCGTGAGATTTTGCTAAAATCTTTGATGAAGTGACGATAGAATCCGGCATGGCCAAGAAAAGAACGAATTTGACGGACGAAATTCGGAAGAGGAAGATTAGAGATCAACTCAACTTTTGCCTTGTCTACCTCGATTCCCCGTTTAGAAATGACATGTCCTAAAACAATGCCTTCTTGGACCATGAAGTGGCTTTTCTCCCAACTTAGAATGAGATTCGTCTCTTTGCATCTTTGGAGCACAAGAGATAAATTTTTGAGACACGAGTCAAAGGAGGAGCCAAATACAGAAAAATCGTCCATGAAAACTTCCAAGAACTTTTCAACCATATCGGAGAATATGGACATCATGCACCTTTGGAACGTTGCCGGCGCATTGCAAAGCCCAAAAGGCATGCGTCGATAGGCAAAAGTACCAAAGGGACATGTGAATGTTGTTTTCTCTTGATCTTGGGGGGCGATTGCCACTTGGTTATAGCCGGAATAACCATCAAGAAAACAGTAGAAGCTTTGGCCGGCTAACCTTTCTAGGATTTGATCTATGAATGGAAGTGGAAAATGATCCTTCCTAGTTGACGAATTGAGTTTCCGGTAATCAATGCACACACGCCACCCGGTGGTAGTCCGTTGTGGCACGAGCTCACCCGCTGAATTTTCAACAATTGTGAGACCGGATTTCTTGGGCACAACTTGTGTGGGGCTCACCCACTTGCTATCAGAGATAGGGTAGATGATTCCCGCATCTAGCAATTTGATCACCTCTTTCATGACCACTTCCTTCATATTTGGATTTAACCGGCGCTGGACCTCTCTAGTAGGCTTTGCGTCATCCTCCATATGAATGCGATGCATACAAATGGAGGGGTCAATTCCTTTCAAATTTGCCACTGTCCAACCAATAGCTTCTTTATGCTCTTGGAGCACCGCTAAAAGGTTGGTCTCTTGGTCTTTTTGAAGGTCCGAGGCAATGATGACCGGAAGGGTTTGCTTTGGACCAAGGAACACATACTTGAGATGGGCCGGGAGCGGCTTAAGCTCAAGTTGTGGCGGAGATAACAATAATGGGACCGGAGGAGTGGTGGAAAGTTGGGGAAGTGGTTCTTTTGGAATTTTCCAAGGAGGTACATCCATGATAGCATTAATATCAAGCAAGGAATTGACTTCTTGAATGGCTTGATCAACATCAAAGTTTGAGAAGTCAAAATGGGACATGCAAGTTTCAAGAGGATCTTTGCTTAGAATGAAGGGGAGAGATTCTTCGACCACTTCATCAATGACATCCACAAGAAAACAATCATCCTCATTAGAGGGATGTTGAGTTGCATGAAAGATGTGGAGTTTGACTTGCATGTTTCCAAAAGCAATGTCCATCACCCCAGTTCGGCAATTAATTGATGCATTAGCCGTGGCTAAAAATGGTCTACCAAGGATCACGGGAATGCGCTTTTTTGGGTCATGGACCTGTTCCGTATCAAGAACCACAAAGTCTACTAGGAAGTAGAATTTGTCCACTTTGATGATAACATCCTCAAGAATGCCTCGTGGATGCTTGACCGATCTATCGGCAAGTTGCAAAACCACGGAAGTCGGCTTAAGATCTCCCAAACCAAGTTGTAGGTAAACTGAATATGGAATTAAATTCACACTAGCTCCTAAGTCAAGGAGGTCCCTCTCGATTTTGCTGTCACCAATGATGCAAGAGATTGTGGGTGCACCCGGATCCTTATACTTCGGAGGAGTGCTGTGCTGAATGATAGCACTAACATTTTCAGTCAACCTCACTTTTTTTGGCAAATGATTTTTAGAAGTGCGCTTTTGAGTGCACAAATCTTTGAGAAATTTTGCATAGGGAGGGATTTGCTTGATAGCATCCAAGAGGGGCAAGTTAATCTTCACTTGCTTGAAAACTTCCCACATGTCTTGAATTTTACAATTCTTGTTCCGAAAATGTGTCAACTCTTGAAGACTTTGAGGAAACGGAGCTTTTGGCTCATAAGTAGTTTCCACATTTGGGGTGACATGTGTGGGATTTCCGTGAATGGTATTTGGACAAGAATTTGGATTAGAAGAGCTTGAATTTGGATTTGAATAGCTTGGATTTGGATTTTTCAAAGAAGAAACTTCCTCATTTTTGTCTCCATCGACCTTGTTGTCAACCACTCTACCACTCCGAAGGGTGGTGATAGCTTGAACTTGTTCATGAGTCGGCCCACTCGGATGAGGGGTTTTGTCAATCACATGCATTCCTCTAGGATTTTCAAAAGGTTGAGAGGGAAGCTTGCCCTTGTCCTTTTGAAGCAATTGATTCACCGAGTTAGCTATTTGGCCCACTTAATTTTCGAGATTAGCTATGGATTGAGTATGAGAGTGAACCATTTGGAGAGTAGGCTACAAGGATGTCAAGAGTTACTTGTTGGCATCCATTATCTGCTTATTTAATGATTCCATCATTTGCTTGTTTGCAGCTACTATCTCGTCAGTTGGACACACAGGAGGTTGATTGGAGACATTTGGATTGTAAGGAGGACGGTAGCTTGAAGAGGCTTGGAAAGGTCTACCTTGATATTGAGAAGAGGGCTGATTTTGCCGCCCTTGGTTTTGGAATTGGGAATTTTGTGGGGCTTGTTGCCGCCACGAGAAATTCGGATGATCTCGCCAACCCGGATTGTAGGTGTTGGAATATGGATTGTTCCCAGGCCGCAAGAACATGGCATTAGCTTGCTCTTGGTTGGGATTGGGAAATTGCTCCGGTGTGGGGCAGTCTTCCGAGAGATGGAATGGACTAGTACATGAAGTACAAACTGAACTTGCCGAATTTTGAGACACTGAATGAGGAAGATGTGGTGCCATCAATTGGTAGAATTTATGAGCGATGGCATCCACTTGAGATGATTCCTCCCTTATTGATTTTGGTTGACAAGGGTTGGTGTTATTTGGAGTGGTTGAGGTCGGAGCCCTACGAGAATTGTGTTGAAGTGAATTTTCACTCAAATTCTCAAGTAAGGTCCAAACCTCATCCGCATTCTTGGACATGAACATCCCACCATATGAAGAGTCAACCATGAATCTATGGGTGTCTGTCAAGCCGGCATAGAAAGCTTGCACTAATTGCCATTTTGGGATCAAATTATGAGGACACTTCCGAAGAAGATCTTGTAACCTTTCCCAAGTCTCGTGGAGTTGTTCTCCATCAACTTGAGAAAAGCTTAGAATGGAACGCCTCATTTGGTTGGTTTTACTCACCAGATAATACTTCTTAAGAAATTCTTGTTGCAATTGAGCCCAAGAAGTAATAGAGTTGGGAGCGAGGGAGTTCAACCAATATTTTGCCCTATCCTTTAGGGAGAATGGGAAAAGATGTAAGTGGAATGCATTTTCAGGAAATCCTCTCAACCGGATGGTCGAACAGATTTCAAGGAACTCATCGAGATACTTATATGGATCTTCATTATCAAAACCATGAAAAGATGGAAGCATTTGGATGGTGCTTGATTTGATCTCATATTGAGCTGCATCGATGTTTGGCATTACTATGCAAGAAGGAGAAGCATAGGTGGTAAGGATGAAATGATCTCTAAGATTCATTGGTTCTACATTAGGAATTTTAGCCCTTTCATTCCCCGGATTTCCTACGTTATCTCCCATTGTATTAAATTCAGTTTCAAGATCCCTTGTAAGAGTGGGTTCCCTAAGGTTCCGTCTAAGAGTTATTTTAAGTAAATTTATATCAATAGGCGAGTCAAGTGTGGGTAGAGAGAGTGACCTACGGCCAAACATCAACAACAAAGCATATATTCAACAACACAATTCATCATCAATACTCCACATACGATGTTCCCTTTCTCCTCAATTATCAAGACAAAAATAAATGGCCACGACAAGGACCGATGCTTGTACACGAAATTAAAACAAAATAATAGCCTCGACAAGGGCTTCACAAGCTAAGTAACACTAAGTTAAACACATGCAAGATATTCACAATTTGAAAGACTAGAACCTTGAAAAACTTACCGGAAGTCCTCTAGACTTACAATTTTCTCAATTTTCCCTCGGCAAGCCTTGAGTTTCTAGAATCTCACTTACAACACAAAGATGGTTAAACCACAAAAGAAATATTCACAATCAAACTAAATTTAACCCTAGAACTATGGTCGCTAAATTATTTGCAGTCCCCGGCAACGGCGCCGAAAATTGATCGGTTGATCAACTATACATCAACCTTCGCAATAGCACGAATCATTGTAAAATAGGGCTATTGGTCGGGTAAGTCGAACCACTGGGACTGCGCTAGTCTAAGGCAACCTAAGTGTCTAGAGTCATTCTTAGGATGATGCAGGGGTGTTCATAGAGGTTTTGTTTGTTGTCACTTAAATTAGGAATTCAAAGTGCATAAAACACTAATTTGCAAGGAATTTAGGATGAAAAGATTAAGAAGAGGAGACTAGGGAAGTGAATCCGCCTCCATCCCTATACATATGCTAGATTAGACCTAAATTGGGGGAAAAACAACATATGATGGTCAAGACTTACATAGCAACACATGGTTGCCATGTAAGTAATCAAGAGGTACATTAGGTCTCAAACAAGTATAATCCATCAAAAGACAAACATGCTTAGACTACCTAACTAAGGTGTAGCTTATACACATTTACTTAAATGAGAGACTATCAAGTTCTTGACAAAATGATAAAGCACATGGAGTTAGAGATTAAGCATACACCATCAAAGGATTTCCTAAGCAATGGTCTATCAAAGTCACCTATCAACATGCCATGAAACCATTTCATAACCTTGCTTCCACTCTCACCATGAAAACTCAAGCAATATGATTACTCTAAGACATCATCTAAAACAAGATAATCAACTTAAAGGAATCATCCATACATGTATCAACATTCATTATAACAAATGAGGTGCTCTTGGTTATGAAAAGACCATAAAATATACATGGCAAATCCCCAAAATAGACTATCCTAGGACATGCTTACAAGGGAGGGACTTCATCACCTCCCTAGAGAAAGAGTTAGTTACCCATTGCTAAGCTAGAAGAAGGAAGAAGCTCCATCCAAGACTCCATTTTCGTGCTCCTACTGTAGCACTCAAGAACACCCTCTTCCTTGCTCCCTTCTCTCTTCACTATCTTGCTAGAATATAGGATAATGTAAAATGTGTGGCCTCCCTCTCTCCTATCAAGCTCAAGTCAAGGCTCTCTCTCCTCCAAGGAACACCTCCAACCACTTCATAAAGAAGGAAGATGGCATTGAGGAAACCAATGTGCAAGTGGCTGAAATTGAGCCATTTCCGAGTGCAATCTGCCAGAATTTCGAGCACTTGAAGGGTGGTCTCGAGCACTCTAAATTAGTGTAATGTGCAACATGCTCTTCTTGCTCAGCACTGACCTACTTTGGTAAAACGGCTATAACTTTGTGCCCCGAACTCCAAATGACGATCTGTTTGAAGATTTGGAGAGCTGATTCAGTGCTTTAAAAACTTCATGTTTTGATGAAGACCCAATTCTCAAGTCTGGTTGGTCGAAAATGGGGAGAAAGGAAGTACTTCAGTGCTGCCAGGCAGTTCTGCGCACCTCTGTTAAGAAGATCATAACTCTCTGCTCCGAACTCCGAATGACAAATCTCTTGAAGATTTAGAAAGTTGATTCAGAGCTCTAAATCTTTCATGTTAAGATGGAAGTCCAGTTCTTGAGTTTGCTAGGTCGAAAATGGCGACAAAAGTCAGGTTCTACTGCTGCCAGAAATTCAGAATTGGCACCCTTTTTGTTCAAAATTCCACAAGGCATCATTTTTGCTTCCTTTTTGCACTTTAACCTGAAAATGTACAAAAACATGCAAATGGAGTTAATCTACATAAAATAATCAATTAATGGACTTTGTTAATGTAATTTAGGGCGCTTGAATATACAGTATTCAACGCTTATCATAGGCTCGTGATTTTGGTGTTGAACCTTGATTGCAGCTGCAAGGAATTTCGAGCACTCCACATGGAAATTGGATTGCTCTAAATTGAGGCAGTGAGCTAGGATTGATGCTTTGAAAGCTGCGAGCACTCAAATGGGAAATGGGATTGCTCAAAATGAAAACAATGAGCACAGTAATGAAGTTGCTCATCATGGAAACTGAATGTTGCAATATGAAGGCAATGAGTTTGCATGGATGATTGCAACAAAGAAATGTAACATGGGATGCATGGACTCAAATTGGATGAAAGACTTGGACTACATGGATGAGGATGCATGAATGCAATGCATGCATGCATTCATGCAAACTGTGAACCTGAAGATTTATCATTTTTATGCATGCATGATAATGGGATACAAATTTTTCAACCAACTTGAATGCATGGATGAATGAATGCATGAAGTTATGAGCTCATGGCTGCAATGGAATTCCTATGAATGAATGAAAATTACTTCTCTTTTTTTTTTTTTTTTTTTTTTGAGACAATGTTTCACGTTCATGAAAATTTATTATTATTATTATTGTTAATAATAATAATAATAATGCAAAGTTTTTGCATAAAAATATATATGTTTTTAACTTGAAACATTGAAACAAAATTTAAACTTTGCAATATCATGTCATTCGAATGCAAGGCTGAAAAGTTCAACTCTATGCCTCATTGCAATGCATGGAAAAATTAGAAAATTTTTCAAACTGTGCAATTTTCCACCAATGAATATATGAATGAAATTTAGGAAAATTTTGAGACCTTGCAACTACTCTCTACTGCATGAATGAATTTAAGAAACTTTTCAACTTTTTGCAACATCAATGTAATGTAAGGATGATTTTTAGGAATCATGATCCAATAATGCAGGAAGAGAAGAGGCTATGCATGTGAGGGCCAAGTCGAAAGTCCGAGAAAATTGCCCGATAGAGCCGGAAACTTCTGGGAATGAAAACAAGAGTTGAGAAGGTCTAAGAAGCCGGTCTAAAATTGTGGAACACAACTAAAGAGCATTCCAGAAAAATCAAATTTTTGGCTTTTCGAAACCATTTCCCAGAAAATTTCAAGGCTCAAGCAATGGAAAGAGGGGGGGGGAAAGCTTGGAAATTGGAAGAATTGCTTCCCTTGCTTTACTAAATTTAATGTCGATAGCTAGACGAAGTTAGAGTTGGCACTAATCCTCATAAATTGGGTCCGTCAAGAGGACTTCCTCAACTTTTCGGGTTAGGATTGTGCCATCAATGCAAGGCTTAAGCCGTTGGCCATTAACCTTGAAGAGTGATCCTTTTACAGGATCATGAAGTTCGATTGCTCCATGAGGAAAGACAGTAGTGACAATGTATGGACCATCCCATCTTGACCGGAGTTTATCGGGAAAGAGTTTCAAGCGGGAATTGAAAAGCCAAACCTTTTGTCCGGGGGCAAAAGACTTCTTGACGATGTGTTTGTCATGAAAAGCTTTAGTCTTTGCCTTGTAGATTTTTGCACTTTCATACGCGTCATTACGCAATTCCTCAAGTTCATTTAATTACAACGCACAATTAGAGCCGGCTTGTTTGAGATCAAAATTGAACCTTTTTATGGCCCAATAAGCACGGTGCTCTAATTCTACCGGGAGATGACATGTTTTGCCAAAGACAAATTGATATGGTGACATGCCAATGGGTGTCTTATAAGCTATCCGGTAAGCCCAAAGCGCATCGTTTAGCCTTAATGACCAATCTTTGCGGTCCGGTGTAACCGTTTTTTACAAAATGTGCTTAATCTCCCGGTTAGAAATCTCTACTTGACCACTCGTTTGAGGGTGGTAAGGTATAGCAACCTTATGAATGACGGAATACTTGGTAAGGACGGATTTGAGATAACGATTTCGAAAATGAGATCCGCCATCACTAATGATTGTTCGAGGCGTACCAAAACGACTAAAGATATGGGACTGAATGAATTGGATCACGACTTTATGATCATCAGTTTTGGTAGCCTCGGCTTCAACCCATTTAGACACATAATCCACCGCTACAAGGATGTACTCATAGCCATAAGAAGATGGAAATGGTCCCATGAAGTCAATCCCCCACACATCAAAAATTTCAACAATTAAAATGTTGGTGAGGGGCATCATGTCTCTTCGGGACATGGATCCAAGTTTTTGACATCGTTCACACGATTTGCAAAAATTGTATGCATCCCGAAACAAGGTAGGCTAAAAGAATCCGCTTTGAAGAACTTTGTTAGCGGTCTTTTTAGCACTGAAATGGCCTCCACAAGTAAGAGTATGGCAAAAATTTAGAATGCTTGTGGTCTCGGTTTCAGGAATGCATCGCCGGATGATTTGGTCCGGGCAATACTTGAATAGTTCTGGATCTTCCCAAATGAAATGCTTGACTTGGGAAAAAAACCGATCCTTCTCTTGTTTGGACCAATGAGTTGGAATTTTGCAAACCGCAAGATAGTTGACAATATCCGCAAACCATGGAAGATTGAAATATGAAACTTGAAGAAGTTGCTCATCCGGAAAGGAATCACGGATAGCTGCGAATTCGGAAGATTTTTCAATAACTAAGCGAGAGAGATGATCGGCGACAACATTGTCGGTCCCTTTTTTGTCCCGGATGTCAACGTCAAACTCTTGAAGTAAGAGGATCCATCGAATTAAACGGGGTTTTGTCTCTTTTTTCGCTAACAAATGCCTAAGAGCGGCATGATCCGAAAAGACGATAACCTTGGAGCCAAGAAGATAAGAGCGAAATTTATCCAAGGCGTACACCACAGCTAGCAATTCTTTTTCAATGGTGGTGTAGTTCAATTGGGCATCGCAGAGAGTCTTGCTGGCATAATAAATGACATGCGAAAGTTTATCCACACGTTGGCCCAAAACCGCCCCTAATGCATAGTCGGATGCATCACACATGATCTCAAAGGGAAGAGACCAATTAGGCGGTTTCATGATTGGGGCGGATGAGAGGAGAGTGCGAAGTTTGATGAAAGCTTCCATGCAAGCGTCATCAAAATTGAACTGAACATCCTTGGCTAAGAGGTTACACAAGGGCCGTGAGATTTTGCTAAAATCTTTGATGAAGCGACGATAGAATCCGGCATGCCCAAGAAAAGAACGAATTTGACGGACGGAATTCGGAGGAGGAAGATTAGAGATTAACTCAACTTTTGCCTTGTCTACCTCGATTCCCCGCTTAGAAATGACATGTCCTAAAACAATGCCTTCTTGGACCATGAAGTGGCTTTTCTCCCAACTTAGAATGAGATTCGTTTCTTTGCATCTTTGGAGCACAAGAGACAGATTTTTGAGACACGAGTCAAAGGAAGAGCCAAATACGAAAAAATCGTCCATGAAAACTTCCAAGAACTTTTCAACCATATCCGAGAATATGGACATCATGCATCTTTGGAACGTCGCCGGCGTATTGCAAAGCCCAAAAGGCATGCATCGATAGGCAAAAGTACCAAAGGGACATGTGAATGTTGTTTTCTCTTAATCTAGGGGGGTGATTGCCACTTGGTTATAGCCGGAATAACCATCAAGAAAACAATAAAAGCTTTGGCCAGCTAACCTTTCTAGGATTTGATCAATGAATGGAAGTGGAAAATGATCCTTCCTAGTTGACGAATTGAGTTTTCGGTAATCAATGCACACACGCCACCCGGTGGTAGTCCGTTGTGGCACGAGCTCACCCGCTGAATTTTCAACAACGGTGACACCGGATTTCTTGGGAACAACTTATGTGGGGCTCACCCACTTGCTATCAGAGATAGGGTAGATGATTCCCGCATCTAGCAATTTGATCACCTTTTTCATGACCACTTCCTTCATATTTGGATTTAACCGGCGTTGGACCTCTCTAGTAGGCTTTGCGTCATCCTCCATATGAATGCGGTGCATACAAATGGAGGGGTCAATTCCTTTCAAATCTGCCACTGTACAACCAATAGCTTCTTTATGCTCTTGGAGCACCGCTAAAAGGTTGGTCTCTTGGTCTTTTTGAAGGTCCGAGGCAATGATGACCGGAAGGTTTTGCTTTGGACCAAGGAACACATACTTGAGATGGGCCGGGAGCAGCTTAAGCTCAAGTTGTGGCGGAGATAGCAATGATGGGACCGGAGGAGTAGTGGAAAGTTGGGTAAGTGGTTCTTTTGGAATTTTCCAAGGAGGTACATCCATGATAGCATTAATATCAAGCAAGGAATTGACTTCTTGAATGGCTTGATCAACATCAAAGTTTGAGAAGTCAAAATGGGACATGCAAGTTTCAAGAGGATCTTTGCTTAGAATGAAGGGGAGAGATTCTTCAACCACTTCATCTATGACATCCACAAGAAAACAATCATCCTCATTGGAGGGATGTTGAGTTGCATGAAAGATGTGGAGTTTGACTTGCATGTTTCCGAAAGCAATGTCCATCACCTCGATTCGGCAATTAATTGATGCATTAGCTGTGGCTAAAAATGGCCTACCAAGGGTCACGGGAATGTGTTTTTTTGGGTCATGGACCGGTTCCGTATCAAGAACCACAAAGTCTACTGGGAAGTAGAATTTGTCCACTTTGATGATAACATCCTCAAGAATGCCTCGTGGATGCTTGACCGATCTATCGGCAAGTTGCAAAACCACGGAAGTCGGCTTAAGATCTCCCAAACCAAGTTGTAGGTAGACTGAATATGGAATTAAATTCACACTAGCTCCAAAGTCAAGGAAGGCCCTCTCGATTTTTTAGTCACCAATGACGCAAGAGATTGTGGGGGCACCCAAATCCTTATACTTCGGAGGAGTGCTGTGCTGAATGATAGCACTAACATTTTCAGTCAACCTCACCTTTTTTGGCAAATGATTTTTAGAAGTGAGCTTTTGAGTGCACAAATCTTTGAGAAATTTTGCATAGGGAGGGATTTGCTTGATAGCATCCAAGAGGGGCAAGTTAATCTTCACTTGCTTGAAAACTTCCCACATGTCTTGAATTTTACAATTCTTGTTCCCAAAATGTGTCAACTCTTGAAGACGTTGAGGAAACGGAGCTTTTGGCTCATAAGTAGTTTCCACATTTGGGGTGACATGTGTGGGATTTCCGTGAATGGTATTTGGACAAGAATTTTGATTGGAAAAGCTTGGATTTGGATTAGAAGAGCTTGGATTTGGATTTTTCAAAGGAGAAACTCCCTCACTTTTGTCTCCATCGACCTTGTTGTCGACCACTTTACCACTCCGAAGGATAGTGATAGCTTGAACATGCTCAAGACTCGGCCCACTTGGAGAAGGGGTTTCGTCAATTGCATGAATCCCTCTAGGATTTTCAAATGGTTGAGCATCAAGCTTACCCTTGTCTTTTTGGAGCAATTAGTTCACCGAATTAGCTATTTGGCCCATTTGATTTTCGAGCTTAGCTATGGATTGAGTATGGGAGTGAACCATTTAGAGGGTAGGCTGCAAAGATGTCAAGAGTTGCTTATTGGAATCCATGATTTGCTTGTTCAATGATTCCATCATTTGCTTGTTTGCAGCTACTATCTCGTCAGTTGGACACACAGGAGGTTGATTGGAAACATTTGGATTGTAAAGAGGATGGTAGCTTGAAGAGGCTTTGAAAGGCCTACCTTGATATTGAGAAGAGGGCTGATTTTGAGGCCCTTGATTTTGAAATTGGGAATTTTGTGGGGCTTGTTGCCTCCACGAAAAATTCGGATGGTCCCTCCAACCCGGATTATATGTATTGGAATACGGGTTATGCCTGGGCCTTGAGAACATGGCATTAGCTTGCTCTTGGTTGGGATTGGGAAATTGCTCCGGTGTGGGGCAATCTTCCGAGAGATGGAATGGACTAGTACATGAAGCACAAACCGAACTTGCCGAATTTTGAGACAATGAAGGAGGAAGATGTGGTGCCATCAATTGGTAGAATTTATGAGCTATGGCATCCATTTTAGATGATTCCTCCCTTATTGATTTTGGTTGACAAGGGTTGGTGTTCTTTGCAATGGTTGAGGTCGGAGCCCTACGAGAATTATGTTGAAGTGAATTTTCGCTTAAATTCTCAAGTAGGGTCCAAGCCTCATCCGCATTCTTGGACATGAACATCCCACCACAAGAAGAATCAACCATGAATCTATGGGTTTCGGTCAAGCCGACATAGAAAGCTTGCACTAATTGCCATTTTGGGATCAAATGATGAGGACATTTCCGAAGAAGATCTTGTAGCCTTTCCCAGGTCTCATGGAGTTGTTCTCCATCAATTTAAGAAAAGCTTAGAATGGAACGCCTCATTTGGTTGGTTTTACTCACCGGATAATACTTCTTAAGGAATTCTTGTTGCAATTGAGCCCAAGAAGTAATGGAATTGGGAGCGAGGGAGTTCAACCAATATTTTGCCCTATCCTTTAGGGAGAATGGGAAAAGATGGAGATAGAGTGCATTGTCCGGAAAACCTCTCAACCGGATGGTCGAACAGATTTCAAGGAACTCATCAAGATACTTATATGGATCTTCATTATCAAAGCCATGAAATGATGGAAGCATTTGGATGGTGCTTGATTTGATCTCATATTAAGCTGCATCGATGTTTGGCATTACTATGCAAGAAGGAGAAGCATAGATGGTAGGGATGAAATGATCGCTAAGAGTTATTGGCTCGATATTAGGAATTTCAGCCCTTTCATTCCCCGGATTTCCTATATTATCTCCCATTGTATTAAATTCAGTTTCAAGATCCCTTGTAAGAGTAGATTCCCTAAGGTTTCTTCTAAGAGTTCTTTCAAGAGAATTGATATCAATGGGCGAATCGATTGTGGGTAGAAAGAGTGACCTACGACCGAACATCAACAGCACAGCATATAATCAACAAAGCAATTCATTGTCCACAACTCCACATACGATGTTCCCTTTCTCCTCAATTATCAAGACAGAAAATAAATGGCCACGACAAGGACCGATGCTTGAACACAAAATTAAAACAATAATATAGCCTCAACAAGGGCTTGCAAATAAATTAACTACTTCTAAGCTTAACACATGCACAATATATAACAATGCGAAACTAAAAGGTCAAAAAGCTTACCTAGGGTCCACTAGACTTACACTTTGCTAGCGTTCCCACGGTGAGAGTCAAGTCCCTAGAATCTTACAACACGAAAATGGTTAAACCACACAAAAAATATGCACAAAACACAATATGCACAATCAAACTAAATTTAACCCTAAACTTTGGTTGCTAAACCGTTTGCAGTCCCCGGCAACGGCGCCAAAAAGTGATCGACGGTCGAAATCAATTATAAATCAACCATCTTCGCAATAGCACGAATCATTGTAAAATAGGACTATTGGACGGGTAAGTCGAACCACTGGGACTGCGCTAGTCTTAAGGCAACCTAAGTATCTAAAGTCATTTTAGAGTGATGAGGGGTTTATAAAGGGTTTGTGTGTTTGTCACTAAACTAAGAAATTAAAATGCATAAAACAATAGATTGCAATGAAATTGAAGAAGTAAGATACAAGTAGAAAAGACTAGGGAGATGAATCCACACTACACCCTAAGTACATGCTAGATTAGGTCTAAATTTGGGGATAAATAGCATATATGCAATGGTCAAGAAATATGAAGCAACTCCGTTGCTTAATAATCATCAAGAAGTTCACTTAATCAAAACAAGAATGATCCATCAAAAGCTACCATAGTTGAACTACTTAAACTAAGGTGTAGAATCAAATACACTATCTCAGGCAAAAGACCATCAAGCTTTCAATCAAATGGTGAAGCACATGAAGGTAGGAATCAAGTATAAACCATCAAATGAGGTACATAAACAATGGAATATCAAGTTTCAAAATCAACATGCCTTGAAAAACATTCATAGTCTATATTTTCATTGTCACTATGAAAATAAAAGCAATAAGATTGATCCAAGAATCATCAAAGATATGACAATGAACTTACATCAACCATTTACACATTAAAATTCATTACAAGAAGGAATATGCTCTTAGACTATGAAACTACCATACATTATACATTATAATCCCCAAAAGTATAGCCTAATCTAGAACATGATCAAAAGAGGAGGCTTCATCACCTCCCTAGATGGAGGTTTAGCTCTCCATTGATACAAAAATGGAAGAAGAAGAAGAAGAATACAACTTCATTTTCGAGCTCTACTGTAGCACTCAAGAACACTCTCTTCCTTGCTCTCTTCTCTCTCCTCTAATCTTGTAAGAAATGAAGGATAACCTCTATGTGGTCCTCCCTCTCTCTTATCAAGCTCAAGTCCAGGCTCTCTCTCCTCCAAGGAACTCCTCCGACCACTTCATAAAGAAGGAAGATGGCATTGAGGAAACCAATGTGCAAGTGGCTGAAATTGAGCCATTTTCGAGTGCAATCTGCCAGAATTTCGAGCACTCAAAGGGTGGTCTCGAGCACTCGAAATTAGTGTAATGAGCAACATGCAACTCTTGCTCATCTCTGACCCACTGTGGAAGAATGACCATAACTTTGTGCTCCGAACTCCAAATGATGATCTGTTTGAAGATTTGGAGAGCTGATTCAGAGCTTTAAAAACTTTATGTTTTGATGAAGACCCAATTCTCAAGTCTGGTTGGTCGAAAATGGGGAGAAAGGCAGCACTTCAGTGCTGCCAGGCAGTTCTGCGCACCTCTGGTAAGAAGATTATAACTCTCTGCTCTGAACTCCGAATGACGAACCGCTTGAAGATTTGGAAAGCTGATTCAGAGCTCTAAATCTTTCATGTTATGATGGAAGTCCAGTTCTTGAGTTTGCTAGGTCGAAAATGGCGACAAAAGTCAGGTTCTACTGCTGCCAGAATTTCAGAATTTGCACCCTTTTTGTTCAAAATTCCACAAGGCATCATTTTTGCTTCCTTTTTGCAATTTAACCTGAAAATGTACAAAAACATGCAAATGGAGATAATCTACATAAAATAATCAATTGATGGACTTTGTTAATGTAATTTAGGGCGCTTGAATATACAGTATTCGGCGCTTATCAGTAGGATGATCTCGTTGACGAGTTTTTGAACAATCCCGGCCTGACTGGAAGATTTGTTACTGGCCGGAATTGACGTATTCTCAGCAACAATCTTTACGTTTTTATTACCACCCATTGGCCGAGATCCTGAGGAAAAGAAGATAAAGCTAAATTAGAAAAGAACCAGTGAGAGGGATAGTGGAGGCCAAAAAAATTTAGCTTTATTAACAAAGAGGAAAATTCACTTCAAAATACTCACTGGTCGATTGGCCGGAGCCGATGTATTTACGATGGCAACTGTTGAATTTCTTTTGACACCCTTGAAATCCGGTGAGAGGATGATGCGCAGTGGAGAAGAGCTAACAAGTGGTGATAAGCTAAAATTCTGAAAATAAAGCTGTGTTCTCTACGATGTCTTAAACGTGCGCTCTATATGTTTCTTGATGGTGGGACAATCTGAGCTAGCATTCTGCTGTGGAGTTTTTTGTTTGAAAAGACATACAACTATTAGGAATATTTCGCAGAGATGTTCTTCAATTTTTGTGGCAAAGCTACAGAGGGTTTTGTTGGATATGGTGTTGACAATGCTTGGTAGAGTCAAGTGTTATATATAGAGAGCAATTAGCTTGATTTAGCTGGCGAGATATTATACCCAATTAGGTTATGAATGTACTTGGAGCCACCTAAAAACAGGCTAGCTTAAAATCCAAGGATATATAAAGA
The DNA here is from genome assembly GCF_030987335.1 of Cornus florida. Lineage (NCBI taxonomy): Eukaryota > Viridiplantae > Streptophyta > Magnoliopsida > Cornales > Cornaceae > Cornus > Cornus florida. The sequence goes on from NW_026775572.1 coordinate 32,740,178, forward strand.
GTAAATTCGGGTATTGGAAATCAACGTGTCAGCAAATGAGATTTGTTATACATCCTTAACCATAGGGTAATGTGTTCTTCATTTGAGTGCAACCCGTGTCTGTTGACATGTTATTGAGCACATGGTTTTGGGGTTTGTTTCTCTCTTGTCTTGTCAATTTAAATTGCAGATAAAGGCGTACATTGAGCTCCAAACCCATTTGTTCTGACAAGACATTAAGACTCATTTTGGTATACGAAATACTGTTCATTGCACACTTTGCATGACAATAAAGTGGCTGTGCTTTGTACAAAGCTAATATAAATATATATATATATATATATATATATATATATATATTTATATTTATATTTATATTCGCACATGTTTATATTTACAAAAGATCACAGTTGGTTAAGGCAAACCAACCATGTCTGCATTGGTTGCATGTTGTACATGACTATATCTAAAAGGATATGCATTGAGCTCCAAAACAGCCAGCTTTCAAGATGAAACAACAAGGTTCATTCACGTGCTTAATTAAGCATATGTCAGTACCTATTTTGATTTGCAACTTAATTTAAGCTATGGCTCAATACCCATTAAAAAAAAAAAAATGGGTTTGCATGATATGTGCTGCATGATGTATAAGTAAATATATTTATATTCATATATGCATGTCTCTACAAGTTAGCTAGAGAGAGAAACATACTTTCAGAGAGAGAAAGCTCAGTGCAAGCTCTTCCCTTCCAGAGAGGAATAGAAGAGATTGAGAGCCAGAACTGGTACGACGTCCACTACGACCCGACGACCAGCCTTCTCACCGTTTTAACCTTCCGAGGTGAGTCCGAAGACCCGATATTTGACAAAGCCGGTTGGTTTGGCTTCACGACCGTTTCACTCTCGCCGTTACTCTGCCAACTCGACGGTCCCAACCGCTCTCATCGTCACCATCCTCTTTCTCTACGTCGCCGTGGCCATCATTGTCGGCCATAAGAAGCGGAGCGGCCCATGCGACGGCGTCAGCTTCCTCGGCATCTCCTGGGTCTTCGGCGGCATGACCTTTATCCGTCGAAGAGAATAACGGTTTGTGCTTGCAATGGAGCATGCTTTTTCCAATGGCGAGTCCATCTAGGCGATGGTTTCGGCGGCATGTAACTTCATGAAGAAAAGGTGGAAATGGGTTGAACATTGATTGTCGCCATTGGTGGTTTTTATGACAGTAAGGTGGCTTCGGTAGTTACTGTAACAGAAAATAGCCCGCGGTGGCATCGCTGACGAAAAACAAGCCGACTTTACACGATGAAGGAGGTCGTCGAACCAAGTTGGGTTGCATGTCGACGAAGGTGACGGCGTTGGATTACTCGTCTGTCATCTCAAAGCAGGTCTACCATATGTATAGGTGGTTGACGTTTTCTTTTCTCAGTTTCCTTGGAGATACCCTGTAAGCAGTAGCACTGGTTCCCCTCTTAGTCTCTAATGTCTTAGGCAGCATTGTTGATTCTTCCGATACGTTATACACAGAGCTCGCCCATGACACCACACTTTCACTCGAACTTTCTCTCTCTCTTTCTGGAAGCTTAGAAAAAAGCTACAAGTCAACTTCTCTCTCTGCAAGTGCTCTATAGCTACTATTGTGTTTCTGTTTTAGTGTGTAAATGAAACATTAATTGGTTGGAAGCTTCGATATGGCCTATGAACAAATGGCCATTGTAAAGAAATGATACACATTTCTCTTTCGATTAATAAATGGTTTTAGTTATCCATACATGAAAGGCAAAATTAGCCTTGATTGGTGGCCGAACACAAAAACTGGCCTAAATAAATACAACTCTACAAAAATTCGGTATGAACCCATTTTCATAGAGTTGGGGGGCAGTTGTTAACACCTAAAATATAATTCGAGGCAATCATGCCACGTGGTCAGAAATTATAAGGTCCGAATTTTGGGTCAACCCATGACCATCTGGGCGGAAGATTAATTTCTAATCATGGTGATCGGATTTAAGATTGAGAATTAAGAAGAGTGGAATTTTTAGGCCATTAAGACTGAGATGAGGTTTTGAGCTCATAACCGGCCATGATTGAGACTCTCGGTCTCATGGTCATGAGTTTTAAGCCAAAATCTTCTCAGTCACTATGGTCATGAACTTAGGCGAAAATCCTCTCAGTCTTCATGATCATGAGTCTTAGGCGAAAATCCTCTCAGTCTTCATGATCATGAGTTTTAGGCCAAAATCTTCTCAGTCACTATGATCATGAGAGTCTCAGTCTCATGGTCATAAGTTTAAGCCAAAACCTTCTCAGTCACTATGGTTATGACTTTCAGTCTCAATGGTCATGGTCATGAATTTTAGGCCAAAATCTTCTCAGTCACTATAGTTATGAGAGTCTCAGTCACTATGGTCATGAGTTTAGGCCAAAACCTTCTCAGTCACTATGGTTATGACTTTCGGTCTCAATGGTCATGGTCATGAGTTTTTAGTCAAAATCCTATCTGTCACTATGGTTATGAGAGTTTCAGTCTCATGGTCATGAGTTTAGGCCAAAATACTCTCAGTCACAACTTTCTCAATCACAACGGTCATGGTCATAAGACTCTCAGTCATAATGGTCACGATCCAAAATCTCTCCAAAGACTCATAACCAGCCATGATCAAGAGTCTCGACCGTTATTTCTCTCGGTCACAATGATCATAAGACTCTCGGTTATAATGGTCATAATCATAAATCTTAACCAAGATTTTAGTCACTATGGCCATGATCAAGACTCATGACCAAATATGGTCATCATCAGGGGTCTCGGGTCATAATCACTTGAAGAATCTTTGGGGTAATTTAAATGAAGATCGGTTGTGAATCCCAATGATTTAAGAACCCAACAAGTCAGGTCTAAAAACGTGAAAAGAGCTTGAAATAGAAAAGGACAACTTGACCATGTCAGAGGTCCAGAGATTCAGAAACCCATATGGAAGGTTCTCACCTACATCTGATGAAGAAAGTCAGATTTGTCAATAATCAGATGATGTCAAGCCAGTGTACAGATCGAACCAAGCATGACAGGTGCATAGAGCTAAAAATGGCTTGAAGACCAAAATCATCAAGCAAGAAGGAATATGCACCATCTAGTCAAAAATACTATGTCAGACATACTTGTATCTGCCTATAGAGGGATGTGCAAGTCAGTCAACCTGGCCAACTCAGCAAGGTGGTTAGGTAAAATCACTTTCAACTTACAACCAATCAATTTCTAGAGAAACGGTTGAAAGGGACAACACTAGATGGAGGCTTCTATAAATACCCACTCAAGGCTTACAAGGAGGGGGTCCAAGACCATTTCTAAAGTTCAACCTTTAGCATTCATATCACTTAGCACTTAGCTTTTATTTCATCAAGTTCAGTTTATCACTTAGCTTTTATTTCAGCAAGTTCAGCTTAGCACTATCAGTTTAGTACTTAGTTTATCTTTTAGCATTCAATACTTTAGTTTCCATTTCAATCAAGAGTTTGTAATTCATTCATCATTGTAATCAGTCAAGTTCAATGAAGAAAGGTTTGCAGAGTCAGGTATATTTATTGTTCAGTTTAAGTTGCTTCTAATTGATACTCATCTTAAATGTTTAAAGTCCTTTCTTAAAGGCAATAGCAACCTTAAGGAGAGGGTCATTCCTACTCTCCAACTTTCGCCTGAATCACCTTAGGTCGATGACCCGACCCGATAGGAATAGTTTGGCAAGAAATATTCGAGTCCATCAGGACTCTGGCACGCCCGCGTTCTAGGTCAGCCATTCATTGGCTAGCGACCTCAGACCACTTTGTGAGCCAAAAACCACTCTCGCCGAGTTCACCTTTGTTCCGGGCCGGATCATTGGCGCTCTGCCTGAAACTTTATCTTAGTTAAACAACCTACTGTTTCTCGTCGTCAGCAAGAATTTCATCTCCGGTGGGATTCCGGTGACTCTAGCTCAGCTTCGTGCTCTACGAACCCTCGATCTCAATTACAATTAAATCAATGGAAGTATTCCTCAGTCGGTCGCAGGTCTACTGGCGTTGTCAAACGTTATTCTCGGTCACAATCGTCTCTCCGGTTCCGTCCCGACGTTCGCGTCACAAACCCTAACCCACCTCGACCTCAAGCACAACGCACTCTTCGGTTCTCTCTCACCCACTTCACTCCCTCCTTCACTACAGTACCTTTCATTGTCTTGGAACCAATTAATCGGACTCGTGGATCGGCTCTTAACCCGGCTTAACCAGTTGAAGTATCTCTTCCTGAGCCTGAACCCGGTAACATTCCCTTTCATTGTCTTGGAAAAGATAAAGATGAGTTCATGGGTATTTGTTTTTTTTTCCTGGGTATATAGGTTATTTTAATACAAAATTAAGGGTTAAAATGTCTTTACAAATATAGTAAGGGCAAATGTGGTATTACATAATTAAAAATAGCTGATGTCATCAAAAATTATCATTGACCGGCGTTGACTTTCACCGGGTGCTAAGTGTTACGATGGAGCAAACCTTGAGTCTAACCTTAGGAGAGGTAAATGAAATTATCCCTAAATATATATAATAGTTATTGTATACGAGAGACTTATAGAAGATATATATATATTATTTTATATATGGTCCATATGGATATCTATGGAGAAGCAGTTTTCATGGCTTCAAACGACCGTAGTGTAGTGCATGTCAAGTTTCAACCATTGAAATATAGGGTCGAGGTGGGGACAAGACATGCATTGAAGTTATTGTAATAAATATATATAATAGTTATTGTATGGTCCATATGGAGAAGTATAGTACTAAAACTCTTGGAATAACTTGCTGGAAGGAAGCAAAGCTAAAGCATGAGAGAGAGAGAGAGGGAGAGAGAGGTGATAACTAATAACACAGCTAGTTGGTTGCTAAGATGTGAATGGGGTCAGAAGTGAAAAATAAATAAATAAATAAATATATATATATATATATATATATATATATATATATATATATATATCAGTGTGTATATGTAAAGGCTATCCTTAATTATTCCCTATTGTATTTTAAGTGAGCAGCTTTTACTTAAAGAGGGGAAGTGGGGACCGTGGGGTGATGTTGTCCTATATAAAGTACGGTTGCAAAGTTGGTCACGATTCGAATACGTGAGATAAGCGGATTTGAATCGTAAACAAGTCAATCTGATTAATCCGTTTAATTAATTATATCATGTTAAGTTTGAGAGATTGAACCCATTTAACTAAATATTTTATAGTCGTGTTATTTAGATCTAATTACTATGAATAATTAAGTCATTTCAATATATCCTAACAAAAATATACACAAACTCCTTGGCTGTTATTTCCTTTCGGTTTGATTCATGCTTTATGACTTCCAAGTGAATAGAATTGCTTAAAAATTTGTATTCAGTTAGCTTGTGTATAGGGGTGTTTAATGTTTTTCTTCTTTATTTTAAATATTTAGATTTTCTAATAAATATCTAAACTTTGTATTTTAATTTATTATTTTATTATTTAGTAACCAACAAGCCAGTGACCTACTTTTACTAAGTCTCTACTTCTAAAAGAGAGGTCAATGGTTCGAGTCTCATTGGAGGCATGTGTGTGTGAGTACCAACTAAAAAAAAAATACATACTATTAGTAATTTGGTTAGATTGAATCTACTCTTTTTAAGTGTTTATTGTTTTTCAGTAGTTATTGTAATATGAAAAGTTAATGGCGGACATGAAACCAAAGTATTTACCCAAAAAAAGAAACCAAATTGCCTTACATTAATCAATATGTTATCCTTTTGAGGACTCAAATGGATTATTATATTCATCTGAGAAAAAATTGTTAAACTCATAAAATATGACTCTAAATAAATAATAATAAGGGTTAATTACACTCACACCTCCTGAGATTTGTTTTATTGAAATTAATCTCTTTTTGAACACTCACACCTCCTATAAAAATTACAATCAAACAGTCCCTAAAAAGGTGGGAAAAGATTTTATTGCCCTTCAATAAAATAATAATTCTTAATCTAAAATTTCATAGTACTTAAATGACTAAAAAACCCCTCAACATTATTAACCACATTTTTGGCACACTTGTCCTCACCCTCACCCTCACCCTCACCCACCACCACCGCCCCAAAAACTGTCCAGTTTTTCCATTCTGTGATTTCAAATTTTCAATGATATATTTATTGTATATGTGTGTATATATGTATATATTCATTAAAACCCACCATTGTCAGGAATTAAATCCACCATTGAAACCATATACTGAAAAAAAAAAAAAACTCTATATATAGATGTGTTACATTGAACTAATATATATATGTATGTATATATATTGGTCAATTTAATCCGAACCAGTGACCTTAAAATCAAGCGCTTATTTAACCATGAAGATATATATATATATATATATATATATATATATATATATATATATATATATTCAATGGCAAGTAACACTGCAATCACCGTAACCCCACCATGACAGCCTTATGCAACAACCATAGATTTTGTTTCACTATCTGAAGAGCAGAGCCCCAAAAGCTCAATTCTTATGCGATCAATACGTCAAACTACTTCTATTAACAATAACAATGGTAGAGGAGGGATGGTGAAGGACTGTTTGACAGGTCTACGTCGCATCGTCGAATGATTATTCCTGAGGTGTATCGCCTGTTACAAGAACAAGTGAAGAAGAGTCAATTTTGGATGGCGGTCCTCCTCTTAAACCCACCGTCACTAGCCACGGCTATCTCCCACCCCTCTCTCTCACCACAGACCGGCATCTATTGGGCAGGAATTCTTGACCTATAACTGAGAATTAATTGAAAATAAAATCGAAATAAAAGCCCAGTTTGAAAAAGGAGGTTTTTGCTGGTTGTTTGTGTGTGTATATGAGAGAATGAAAAGAGAAGAGAGAGGGAAAATACTCGGTGCAGTCCTAACTAACTAAGAGACGGTTATGGTGGTGAGCGGTGGTCAGATGTGGTGGCTGTTGTTGGGGTGGTGGTGGTAAGAGGTGGAGAACACACAGAACATAGAGGGAAGAAGATAAAGAAAAAAAGGTTAAATTAGTAATTTTAACATTTCAATGGGTCAATTCACAAGATAAGGGTATTTTAGTCCTCTTATTATATGCTAGAGTGCTAAGGTGCTTTTGTCGAAACAAAACGGGGATGTTATTGTTAAAAAAGAAGCTAACTTTTCTCTTTATGTCAATAAGACAAATCTGGTGTGAATATAATTAACCCTAATAATAATGATAATGATTTGTGTGAAATGTATACACATTATTGATTTTCAAAGAGTAAGTGAACAATTCTTTAGGTAATATATTTGTAAGTAATTATTTTTATTATTTTATATATGTAAGTAATTATTTTTTTTTTTTTTTCTTTTTCATTGACAAAAATCGAACATTAATTTTTCTCACCATCCACTTTAGGCCCGAGGACCCATTTTTTTTTCCGACTCGAAGAACTGAAATTGTCTCCACAAATGTTAAAATATATATATATATATATATATATATATATATATATATATTATCTCATTAACATATTGTAATAAATTTCCATAAGAATTAGCATGACAATATTTTCGGAGACTCGGGAGAGAAACCCAAAGACGTTTATATATTAAATTTAATAATACACCCTCTGGTATTAATTTATACACAATTAATTTGCTCTGATATTTGTAAATCAAATGTATATATAAATAAAAATAATAATAAGAAATCACATTCCGAGGTGATTCCTTTAGGGCCCTTATTACTAAAAGGAACTAATTTTTACTTTTCTGCTCTTTAAAAAAAAGATTTAATAAAAGGGCAAGCACAAATTCTCAAACGGTTCTTCAATGGTATTAAAATACTAAATTTATCCAAAAAAATAAAATAAAATAAACTCTCACAAACAAAGTCATAATTTCCCAATCAAATGATTGCAAAAGAGTAAGCAAAATTGTAAGAACAATGCCACAGGAAATCCTAACATAAACTGAACTACAGACGACACAATAAGAGAGTTTCTTGGATAAAGAAGCTCGTCTCATCAATCCTCCTCTTCGCCCTCGTTCTCAGCAATGTTGAAGTACCTCACTTCATAAACATTTCGGTCTTTGTTGGAAGCAATCACCCGAAGCCAATCCCTCACATTGTGTTTCTTTAGGTATTTCTTGGTCAAGTACTTCAACTACCCAAACCACAAGCCAACATTCATATGAAATTACACCCACAAATTACACCTATCCATTTTGTTCTGATAAAGCAAACATCCTTAAGATATTCTGTCTATTTTCTTCCTATTTATCTTTTGTTTCTGACAAACAGCTTATGGTTTTAAAAAAATACACAATTGGACACCCTGGACACCGATGGGACACGTTAGAGGACTTTTCTTGTTTAAATAGAGAGGAAGAAGATGAAGAGGGGGCCAAACCATTGTGGAGAAGATTGGATTGATAGTTATGTGGGTATCATATATATCCAAATTGATTTTATGCGTGTATAAATACACACATATATCCAAATCATATGTATATATCCATTCAAAGAGATAAAAAAATTATGAAAATTGGGAAGAGATGGAAGGGATGAGAGATGGTCGGCCAGAAGAGAGGGAGCAGAGAGACGTTTAGGGGATTAGAGAGAAGACAACTTGTTTCAAAAGAAATATGGGCTGGCTTAATTTAAATGGGTTGTGTTTATCATATATATAAGAAATTGAGCGAAAGGTATATTACTATTTTACTGTCCGTGTCTCTGTCCTATTTTATTGAAATTTACTGTATCGCTGTGTTGTGTCTGTGCTTAAGCCATGAATCACACAAAAAAGAATTCCTAAAACAGTGGGGGGACATTTCAACAACAATGCAATTCAGATTCTAAAACTTAATAAAATACGGGCAAGAATTGTTAAGATCTATCCCTTAATTAAAAAACCATCCACAAAATTTCAGTGCCGTGCAGTCTGGCATGCTTCTGCTGCACAATATATTTTTTTGTATACTAAGCTCCCAAATTCAAAGGATAGTATCAGACTCGCCACAAGCAATATAACAGACCACCAAGTGAATGGGGAAGATGTATATATAACTCCTGCCAGTATACATATACAGGGACAAAATAATCTACAAAAAGATCTTTATATAAGAGAAATGTTCCGAAGGAAGAGTAATTAGAAAAGAAATAGAACTTACTTTAAATGGAAATTGAAAGGAAAACTTTTGAAAAAATAACATTAAGAAATAAACTTTCTAAATATATTATACTATAGCTGTCAAAACTTGATTGCATGTAAGAATTTACAGCATACAATATACCATACATATACATAATACTTTATAATAGCTGATATACGTTACAGCTTTATATTGACATTATAATATCATTAAATGCTTCACGTATATACTAACTAAAATAATGCTTTCTATATACGATGCACAAGATAACACGACAGAAGAAAAGCTTAAGAACATATGACAGTAAATTAACAGTCAAATTCATACATCACATGCATATAAATTATGCATTGAGGATTAGCCTTCTCATTTCAAAATTTTGTAGAGAGAATAAAAATTCTACATTGTAGTCGAGTCATGAACATGATGGCTGCCATCATGAAACCATTACAAACCTATACACACAGGCACTACAATGTGGTTTAACAACACACGTCCTTTAAAAGGGAAAAAGGTCCACAGAAGAGAGGAGGAGGGAGGGGGGAGGAACCCAAGTCCTCTCCAGTGTAACGTGCAGTGCCATTCATTGGAGAGGATTCTCTATCTCTGAAAAAGTAGGTTTTTTTAATGCTTTATGTATAATCCTATATTTTGCATAAATCACTTATAAAGTTTTTATAACACTTTATAATACATTTAAGAATTATATAAAATTGTGCAACCAGCTTATACAAATATTTGTATACTGTGTAATTTGTTTATATAAAATTATATGCAAGTCTTATTCATATGTATATATAACCTGTATCTGTATGACTTATGCTTGTCTAGATATGATTAGTGTGACGGATTATGAGAGACTTATGTAATAACATGTTGCCTACGATGGCATTGTGAGGATGGTCGGACAATTGATATACCATATAATGGAGACTTCAATTCTGAACAACTCCTAATTGGAGGGCAAGTAATACTGTAATAGTATTTTCTTTTTCTTCTTTTTTTTGATAAGTAATAGTATTTTCTTTTTATTTGATTATTAATTGATTATAATCATTATCACACCCAAGTTCTCACCAAAACAATGGTTTTTTTTTTTTTTTTTAAAGTAAAGAAGCAAAACAATGGGTTATGGATCCAAAAGTTCAGGATGTTATCTAAGCAAAGAGATCAGAACAATATGAAAGGAAAACCAGAGTTTAATTAGCATCAAACATATTATATGATAGCTCATTGAAATTATTTTCCTTAAAACACTCTTAGATCAGTACTGCTAGGATCTGTGAAGCAAAACTTTTATATTTTCGGGTTATGGCATTGAAAAAACTCAAAATGGCAAAACTTATCTAGCATTGAAGACTTTTGAAAGAGTAATCTTCTATTACCAGGTCTTTATCGATAGGCTTGGAAAGATATTCAATGCATATTGTCCCAAGGGTTACTTGTGAAGATTTTTTATTAAATGTTTCTAACTATCTATCCAATGGAAATATACACTATGGAATTCTACAAACAGAGAATTATGTAACAATATAGGAAATCATTTCTCAAAAAAAAATTAGGTGTAGCACCCATAGGTGACGTGCCAATCAAACAAAGAAGGCCACTTGTGATAGAAGGCAAGAGACGGAGAGAACGGCCAAAAATAACAAGTGATGAGGTCATTAAAAATAATATTAAAAAGTTAAATATGGTAGGTTAATTGGCATATAATAAAAAAGTTTGAAGAGAGAGCCGACATGGATGATGGATGATGGATGATGATATTTACTTATCAAAAAAATGATGGATGGTGATATTCCAAAATTTCAGGCAAGCGTTGGGTTTTCAAAAAACCAGGATTCATGGCGCGAACCAGGACAACCAGGATTCATGGTGCGACACTCATGGGGCGACAACCAGGATTCATGGCGCGACACTATGAACCAAGATTCATGGCACGACACTTTGAACCAGGATTCATGGTGTGAGGTTCCATTCATCTCAAGTTCTCAACAGAACTCCCACTCTGAAACTTGATGAATACTTACCATCATTTAATATTGGAGAATAAAATCTTCCTACAGAACCTACACAAAAAATCTTTATTTCTTTTTCCAAAACATTAAGATGGTAAAAAACATATATATTCCATCCGAAAAATCAGAGTTTGATTATTGTCATTCCCTCTATCCTTCCCATTATAATACTTACACCACTATTGTGCTATTACATCGTATATGCCCACAAAAGGTAATTGCAGCAAATCAAACCAGTTCTCTTTTTACATTGCACCGATTGGTTACCTAGCCAGCAAAACTATACCAATAAGAGAACTATAGGTACGCCACAGAGAATCAAATATATCCACCGAATTTAAAAATTAAAAGTGGAAACCACAACATAATGTCAAACCCATCTCACAATTCTTTTATACATCCTAACAAAAATAAAATATTTTCTAATAAGTAACACAAACAAAAATTACTCGTCCACAACATAATAAAGCAGTCTTTGAACAAAACCCAATTACAGAAACTCCATAGAATCAAACCACATGCACACATGCACACAAAACTGCACATAAATATATGTTGATATTTGTGGCTCAATTATGATGTTAGCTCTTGCATCACCCATTTACTTCATTCCTTGCATCATCAATTTTGGCCTCCAAGTATTGTGGTCACCAAGTCCAGCCCATTGCGTGGTCACCAAGTATACAAACAGTGTGAAGATATATTGGCTATAAATAGCCTAACCCATGGCATCCAAGGATCATCCAAAAATTTGAGAGTGCATTTGCTTGTAGATGCAAAGCTAAGTGTGAGATTTTGGGTGTATTTAGGTTTTGGGTGTGAGCCACTTAAGTATTGTATCTCTTCATTTCCATAATGAAATATTGTTCTGTCTTCTCCCCGTGGATGTAGGCACAGCCGAACCACGTAAATCCTTGTCTCTTTGTGTGTGCACTATTTTATTTTTCTTATCATTTATTTTTCTCTTATTTTCATAAACTCCTATTCGATCATTATTTTCATAACAAACTGGTATCAAAGCTCGGGTTCGTGTATTGTGTACAGATACTGTTCACACATACGGTACTGTTCACAGATATTTTTTCGGGTACTATTCACAAATACGGTACTATTCACCGATGAATTTTTGGAAGAGTTTTTTGAGATGTCGACCAGATATGAGATTGAGAAATTTGATGGCAAGATTAGTTTTAGTCTTTGGCGCATCAAGATGCAGGCCCTGCTGACTCAACAAGGTCTAAAGAAGGTGTTGTTTGGGAATGACAAGTTGCCAGAAACTATGTCCAATGAAGACAAGGATGAGATCGATAAAAAGGTGCGCCATGCGATTCTCCTTAATTTAGCCGATAAGGTGCTGCGTGAAGTTATTGATGAAGACATGGCGACAAAGTTGTGGCTGAAATTGGAGAGTCTGTACATGACGAAGTCTCTCACCAACAGACTTTACCTGAAACAGAGACTACACCCTTCGTATGAAGGAAGGTATGCCTCTTAAGAAACATGTTGATAATTTCAATTCTACAATTACGGATTTGAAAAATACTGATATTAAAATTGATGAAGAAGATCAAACCCTTATTTTGTTGTGTTCTTTGCCTCCTTCCTATGAGCATTTTGTTACCACATTGCTATATGGAAAAGACACCATTAGTATGGAGGATGTTAAATCCTCACTGAACTCTCAAGAGTTGAGAAAAAAGGTGTCTGGAAATAATGGAGATGAACAGGCTGAGGGTCTGGTTGTGAGGGGAAGAAGTGAGAAAAAAGGTTCTGGTAGTAGGGGCAAATCGAGATCTAAATCTAGATCTCATAAAGATACTGAATGTTATTATTGTCACCAAAAAGGGCTCATTAAGTGGAATTGTCCAAAATTGAAAAATAAGAAGAAAGATAAAAAGGATAAAAAGGAGTCTAAGGATAAATCCACTAGTAATTCTTCTGATGTTACTAGGGTTGCTGAGGAATGTTCCTCAGATGTCGAAAATGTTCTTTCAATTTCAGTCAGTGATTGTCACTCTAGTAGTGAATGGGTTCTTGATTCTGGTTGTTCCTATCATATGTGTCCCAATAGGGACTGGTTTTCCACTTGCCGTTCTATTGATGGTGGTACTATCTTAATGGGGAATGACAATCCCTGTAAGACTGTTGGCATTGACACAATCCAAATCAAAATGCATGATGGTATTGTTAGAACTTTAACTGATGTTCAGCATGTTCCAGATTTGAAAGAGAATTTGATTTCTCTTGGTACTCGTGACTCTAATGGTTACAAGTTTTCAGCTGAAGGTGGAGTTTTGAGAGTTTCTAAAGGTGCTCTTACTATGCTTAAGGGAAAATAGAGAAAAGGCCTCTATTTTTTGCAGGGTAGTACTGTGATAGGCGTTGCTTTAGTATCTTCTTCAATTGATCAACATTCAAGAAAACTACCCATTTATGGCATATGCGTTTAAGGCATATGAGTGAGAGGGGTTTGATAGAATTGAGCAAACGAGTTTTGCTAGGTGGACAGAAGACAGGAAAGCTGGACTTTTGCGAGCATTGTGTCTTTGGCAAGCAGAAAAGACTCAAGTTCAATACAGCTGTTCACAGGACAAAGGGCACTGTTGATTACATTCATTCAGATCTTTGGGGTCCTTCTAGAGTTCCCTCTCTTGGTGATTCTCGATATATGTTGACTTTCATTGATGACTTCTCCAGAAAAGTCTGGATCTATATCTTGAAGCAAAAATATGAAGTGTTCCTTAAATTTAAGTAGTGGAAGGCCATGATTGAAAAGCAGACCGGAAAGAAAATCAAGCGTCTCAGAACAGATAACGGTTTAGAATTTTGCTCAGGAGAGTTTGACGATTTCTGCAGAAATGAAGGCATTGTCAGACACCATACAGTTCGAAAGACTCCACAACAGAATGGTGTAGCAGAACACATGAATAAAACTCTCTTGGAAAGAGCTCATTGTATGCTTTTCAATGCTGGGTTGTCTAAAGGATTTTGGGCTGAAGCAGTCAACACAGCTTGCTATTTGGTGAACAGGTCACCATCAACTGCTATTGAGTGCAAAACACCTGAAAAGGTATGGTCTGGTACTCCTGTTGATTATTCTAATTTAAGTATTTTTGGATGTCTTGCTTATGCTCATGTTAATGAAGGTAAACTTGAGCCTAGAGCCACGAAATGTATTTTTATTGGCTATGCATCCGGGATAAAGGGATACAGGTTGTGGTGTCCTGATCCTAAGTCACGTAAGTTTATTACCAGCACAAATGTTACTTTTGATGAGTTTGCTTTACTTCACCCAAGAAATGAGTCTTTTGTTACAGGTAAATCTCAGGGTGTGAAGCAGCAGGTGGAGCATGACTTTGAAGCTCCAGAGAAACAAGTCAACACTCCAATTCAATCCGATGTTGAAGGGGTACAGGATGATCAAGTACCAGATGAGCAACAATACAGTATTGCTACAGGGAGATAGAAAAGGCAGATTAAACCTCCTAAGAGGTATGCTTATGCAAATTTAGTTGCTTAGGCTTTGCATGTGGCAGAAAATATTGAAGATAAAGAGCCTTCCGCCTACCAAGAAGCTGTTACAGGAAATGAATCTGCTAAGTGGACTGTTGCTATGACTGAGAAGATCGAATCTCTTCACAAGAATCAGACATGGGAGTTAGTGAAACCTCCTAAAGGCCAGAAGATTGTTGGTTGCAAATGGGTCTTCAAGAAAAAGGAAGGAACTCCAGGTGTTAAAGATGCAAGGTACAAAGCACGTTTGGTGGCAAAAGGTTATAATCAGAGAGAAGGTGTGGATTTCAATGAAGTTTTCTCACCAGTCGTGAAACACACCTCTATCCGCGTGTTGCTTGCCATGGTTGCTCAATTTGACTTGGATCTTGAGCAACTTGATGTCAAAACAGCTTTTCTACATGGTGAGCTTGAAGAAGAAATTTATATGCATGAGCCAAAGGGGTTTGTTGTTCAGGGAAAAAAAGACCATGTTTGTTTGTTGAAGAAATCCTTATATGGATTAAAGCAACCTCCAAGGCAGTGGTACAAGAGGTTCGACACTTTTATGGTTGGACATGGCTATTTGAGAAGTAGCTATGACAGTTGTGTCTACTATCGGAAGCTCTCAAATGGTTCTTTTGTATACTTCTTGTTATATGTTGATGACATGCTTATTACTGCAAAAGACATGTCAAAAATTAACAAGTTAAAATCTCAATTGAATACTGAATTTGAGATCAAAGATCTCGGTGCAGTGAAGAAGATTTTGGGCATGGAAATTCAGAGGGATCGTCAAGTTGGCAGATTGAGTTTGTCACAGAAGAGTTATATTGAGAAAGTACTTGA
This sequence comes from Cornus florida, assembly GCF_030987335.1. Lineage (NCBI taxonomy): Eukaryota > Viridiplantae > Streptophyta > Magnoliopsida > Cornales > Cornaceae > Cornus > Cornus florida. Next base: position 32,755,701 of record NW_026775572.1, read on the forward strand.
GCTGTTCAACATACAGAATTCCAAGCCTGTGAGCACACCACTTGCTGCTCATTTTCTTCTTTCTACAGCTTTATCACCGTAGTCCGAAGAGGCGAAGGAGCACATGTCATGTATTCCTTATGCTAGTGCAGTTGGTAGCTTGATGTATGCAATGGTTTACACTCGCCCTGATATTTCACATGCAGTCAGTGTAGTTAGCAGATATATGGATAATCCAGGAAAAGAGCATTGGCTAACCGTGAAGTGGATTATTCGGTATTTGAAAGGTACTGCAGATATTGGCTTAGTTTATCAGAAGAGCAGTGATGATTTTAGCAGTGTTGTTGGTTTTGTGGACTCTGACTACACTGGTGATTTAGACAGAAGATCTCTGACAGGATACGTCTTTACTCTCTCAGGTTGTGCAGTTAGTTGAAAAGCAACTTGTCAATCCACAGTTGCTCTCTCTACTACATAAGTAGAATATATGGCGGCCACTGAAACAGTGAAGGAAGCCATTTGGTTGAGAGGTTTGGTTAGTGTTTTGGGTTTGCAGCAGATCTCAACTGTTATTTATTGTGACAGTCAGAGTGCGATATATTTGACCAAAAATCAAATGTATCACGAGAGAACCAAACACATTGATGTCAGATATCATTTTATTCGGGGTGTCATATCAGAAGGAATTACTACATTGAAGAAAATTGGCACAGCTGAAAATCCGGCGGATATGATGACAAAGTCTATTCCGGCTCCAAGTTCAAGCATTGCTTGGACTTGGTTAGTATTCTCAAATGTTAAAATTGCCCTTAGGGGCTTAGTGGAGAAGACAGTTTATTTTGCAGAGATATAGTGACTCATTGAATTTTCGTCAAGATGGAGATTTGTTGATATTTGTGGCTCAATTCTGATGTTAGCTCTTGCATCACCCATTTACTTCATTCCTTGCATCATCAATTTTGGCCTCCAAGTATTATGATCAACAAGCCAGCCCATTGCGTGGTCACCAAGTATACAAACGGTGTGAAGATATGTTGGCTATAAATAGCCTAGCCCATGGCATCCAAGGATCATCCAAAAATTTGAGAGTGAATTTGTTTATAGATGTAAAGCAAAGTGTGTGAGATTTTGGGTGTATTTGGGTTTTGGGTGTAAGCCACTTAAGTATTGTATTTCCTTATTTTCATAGCGAAATATTGTTCTGTCTTTTTCCCGTGAATGCAAGTACAATCGAACCACGGAAATCCTTGTCTCTTTGTATCTGTGCACTATTTTATTTTTTTGTCATTTATTTTTCTCTTGTTTTCGTAAATTCCTATTCGATCCTTATTTTCATAATAATATAGGGAGATGATAAAGTTACCTTTTGGAGAAGCGGCTGTCAGAATTGACGGTGATCTTGTTCTTCTCTCTGCTGACGGTGACGGAATCGCCGAGAGCTTCAGCTTTGCCGCCGACCTTGATCCTCTCCTAGAGGAACTTCTCCAATGAAGCAATGTCCAAGAATTAGCATAAGCCTAGTTAGAACTTAAATCAAAGCCCGACAACAAAATAAAGCAAATTAAACTTCGTTCAAAACAAAAAGCGGAGGAACAAAATAACATAATGATCCATGGGATAATCCAATTCAATCCCTGTAAACAAACTTGATACATATCTGGAACGAAACAGTTATTTAAACTATTAAATTAGCAATTGGCCAAAATTTAACCATAGAAGCAATCAGAGCTATTATCTGATTATGTGAATAAAAATAGCAGCAATTGGAAAGTTTCAGGGTGGGTGTTAGAGAGAGACCTACCTGGAACGAAAAAATGGATAGCAATCTATAATCGCAATGAGAGAGAGAGAGTGAGATTGGTTCGATCTGTAGTCACGCTACTCGTACCACGAGCACCGTCTTCTTCTGTGGGTGCGATGAGAGAGATGGAGTGAGATGGGGCGTCTTTCACTGGACGCTGCGAAGAGAGAGAGTGAAATGAGGTGAATGGTTTTAGGCATATTTTGATATATTTAATAATTTAAAGTATAAAAGGGTAATTTTGTACTCCCAAGTCTAAACAAGAGGAGAATATTTTTTTTTTTTTTTTTTTTTTTTTTTGCAGAGTAACTTTAGTAAGCAATAAGAAATGAATGTTACTGAAAATTATTTTATTAAAAATTATTGAAATTTAACCTTGGAATGATGTTACTAAAATTTTATAAAAAAAAAATTGAATATTTCAAGAGAGATGACTTGTAATAAAAAGAAAAAAACAACAAACAAATCCTAAATCATTACATCTTTGTAAAATTTTGTAATTATAAATTTATTTGGGAATTGATATATAATTTTATTTTCCAACTTCCACTCTCACAGGACAAGACTCATTTCAAGTTGAGTTGTCTAAGCCATTGACTTTGGTATATATATATATATATATTCATTTAAAATTTAGTTACTTAATAATATTATAATATGAGTTTAAATGATAATTAACTTAATTAAAATTCAATTCAAAAACTCATCTAAAATACAAAATTTTAGTATTATAAATTTAATTATTCTATAAATATTTAATTAAATGTATATATTTTAAATTTTTATTCAATTAAATGTCTAATTTTGTAAGGATATACATGAAAGTTTGAATCTAATTTTATATTTAATATAGTAAGAGTATTATTTAATTTGGTAGTGGTATATGAAGGTTTAGTTATTTAGTACCTAAATGGGGAAAAAAAAAAATCTCTAAAGTAGGATTATAAGTCCTAAAATTTTTTTTTAAGAATTTATTGATATTTCAATGAAAAAAAAAAAAATTGATAGTAATTTTTCCAAAATAATAATAATAATAATAAGATGATTAACTTGGCTCGCCCTATTCATGTGATATTAAAGTAAAATTGATGTGTTGAAATGTTATATGATTAACTACTTTTTTTTCAAATAAAATAGTTATAAAAATAAAAGTGAAAATACCGTAAATGTGCCAGGCTTAAAAGTGAAATATTCTTGTGCAGACCATGGACTTGGATTTAACAAATTTTAAGAATGCCTTTGAGATACAATCATATACCATCTTTCCTCTGTAAAAAAGGAGCAGGTGAGAAATTTTCTAGGAAAACATGATACGGAGAAACCGTATTCTTATCAGAGCATTTTCTATTTCATTAGCTCATATTTTTCACATTAAAAACACATAAACACACATATAATATGAAGAAATTTTGTTCCTATCAGAATATTTTCTACTCCATTAACTCATATTTTTCACTAAACAAAACACATAAACACACGCTAACTCATACATGATATAAACAAACTATATTCCTATTAGAGCATTTTCTACTTCATTGCCTCATATTTTTCGCTGAAAACACAAACACACCTACAATGTGAAGAAATTTTGTTCTTATCAGAGCATTTTATTCTCCATTGACTCATATTTTTCACTAAAAAAACATATAAACACACAAACTCACACAAAATATTGAGAAACTGAAAGTACGGCCAGGCTTAAAAGTTCGGGAATTTTCAAAACTAAATAATGTCTTTTGGTCTCTAATTATCGTTAATTTCATCTTGATATATACTTGTGGAGACCATGGACTTGGATTTAACAAATTATACATAAGAATGATTATGAGATTCAATCATAAACCATTTTGCCTCAGTTGTATGTGTTGGCACCAAAACTTGGCAACCACTTCAGCAGTGACGTGGACCAGTAAGGAGCTGACAAGTGTGTAATATGATTCCAAGGAAAAACGGCCAATTGAGAAACAAAAGGAAAAAATCTAGGAATTCAGCCACCTTATCCAAAAAGGTTTTTGCTGAAATTTGGTAACTAATATTTGAATTAATTCAAATATGCTGTTTAAACTGGAACACTAGAGATTTAGCTAAATTAAAATCCCTATGAAATACGGATTTAATTGGAGAAGGAATTCTAGTAAAGAAGGAACAGCCGTATGAGTTCAAAAGTTACCAAAGGTTATTCAGGTCATTTAAGGAAAATACATCAGCCAAGCCTATGAAAATCTGCAAGAAACCCCCTGGACTATTGGAAAATCTGCAACTAACCCCCTGGACTTCTAAAAATGCAAGAAACCCCCTAGACTATGCAAAATTATTGCAGATGACCCCATCCGTCCAATTTTCGGTGATATATGACCGTTAAAATTGGTTTGTTAATTTTAAATGACCATATTGCCCATAGAAGTATGAAAGGACAATAATGTCCCTAATTTCTAACCGTTGATAGCCATTCCTTATAATTAAACCGACCCAAACAAACCCTTATCAAAAAATCCCCAAATTGACGACTTTGCAACCTTCTAAGGTTTGTCTTCGTTTTCAATTAGCTGTGCATCTTACTGAATTTGGTAGTCAGAAACAAGATACAATCATCGTGTTTTTGTGCCAATCAGCTGTGCATCTTGGTAAGGGTTGTTATCCATTTGTAGAAGTATGAAAGGACAATAATGTCCCTAATTTCCAACCGTTGATAGCCATTCCTTATAATTAAACCAACCCAAACAAACCCTTATCAAAAATCCCCAAATTGACGACTCTGCAACCTTCTAAGGTTTGTCTTCATTTTCAATTAGCTGTACATCTTGCTGAATTTGGTGGTTAGAAACAAGATAAAATCATCGTGCTTTTGTGCCAATCAGCTGTGCATCTTGGTAAGGGTTGTTATCCATCTGTAGGTCTGTATTTTGGAAAGAGCAAACAAATTTTTTTCACTTTGTTCATCATCATGCTCTAAGCGTATCCATCTCATTTTCTGTCTCTATGTATAGTATATATATATGGTATTAATTTCTCTATTAATTTTCATTTATTAATTTTCATTTATATGGTATAATTTGCAGAAAATGAGTTTTGAATCGTCTGTAAATCGTAGTTTTCAGGGTGTGGTGCGAAGGGGTCCTTTTAGAAATAGGAAATGTTGTTGTGACAAAAGGGCAGCTGTGTTCATATCTAAGTCAACTGACAATCCTGGCAAACTCTATTTCAATTGCAAGAATAAGGAATGTAATTTTTTCGAATGGTGGACTCCTCCAACAGGTTTCGGTTAAGCCATTGAAGATGAAGATGAAGCTCGAGTAGGTCATGTTGTGCCTCTCATTTCATTCATTGCAATTACTAAGTTAATGTTTGTTGGAAACATATTCTTCTTTGGGTTATGGTGTGATAAGTTCCGGGTCGTCACTCCCGAATCCACACAGTTTGTGCACACCGCCAAAAGATAGCGGTATAGAGCTATGATGAATGTGGCTAAGTTTTACATTTAGAAATTGCCACTACTACCTTTCACTAAAAATACAGCTAGGGTAAGTAGGGATCGTCCCAAGGGATTGAGGAGTCGTACTAGGTTGAGGAATCAAGATTATGGTTAGTAGGTCAAGTGATCAAAATAGTGGTTGGTGGTTGAATTACGCTAAAAAGCAATTTAAACTAAAGTAAGTAATAATGTAATAAAGAGAATAAAAGAGAGAGAGAGATCTTGGGGTTCAGAGATAACCACTAAGCATAGCTTTTCTACACCCTTAATGAATGATTAATGAGGGGGGAAACATGTATTGCAACAAAGTGTGTGTGTGTGGTTGTTCCAACAAGCATGGATGACAAATTAAGCATATATTGTCTAAATAACATGGTGGATAGCACTACATATCAAATTAAGCCATTAATCATTTCTTTAAGCTCATAATCGAAACACATCACAAGGTTAGAGATATATATTACTTGCTTTCATAAGTATGGAACATCAACAACAAGCATGGATTGTCCTCCCATTTAACATCTAAACTACAACTACACTATAATTAAGTTAATGACATGAAATTAAACTAAGGGAGAGGTATAATCCATCAAGAAATGAGTATGAACCATTAAATAAACCACAAGAACATGCCATTAAGCACTATGTCTTGGCAATCTCTAGATCTATAGCATTAATACACATAGACATGCATTAATAACACAAGAAATAGAGACAAATACATGAACATCTATTCTAGCATACATAGACATATGGATAGAATGAAATGATCAATTGGAAGCATTAAACAACATAAATCATTGAATAAACAAGATCTATATATATATAAGTGTCAAGACATGTATTACAATACAAATCCCCTCAAAAATACATAAATCAAGATGTAGAAAGCATGCTTAGGGCTAACTCTAGCCCCAAGAAGATGTCTAGCCACTCATGGATGATGTCCCCCAACCCTCAAGGGCAAGCTCCATGGAAGAAATCTGCTCCTTGGTTGATGAAGAGTCTCCAATGGTGTCTCTAGCCTTCTCTTGTCCTTTGCTTCCTCACTAAGTATTATCTTCTCTAAGTCTAAAAGTATGTGTATATGTATATGTGTAAAAGTGGCTCATATTCCTTATATAGGTAGGTTAAAAATCACCCCAAATGAGCTGGGCTCGTACATAAAAAATCCTCTAATGATTGGATATGAGACAACTTTTAATAAGTTGGAATTTAGATTTTCTCGGGATTTGGGAAGTTCAATCGATCAAACTTGTGGTGAGATCGATCGAACATGGCTGAGATCTATCGAATTGAAGCTAGATCGATCCTCAATGGCGGTGCCTTTTTAGATAAAAACAAATCTGAGATATTTTGAAGATATTTTTGGGAAAAGGACAAAAGTGGTTGGTAGGGTGATACAGCTGGATAAGATCTAGCATGTGGATAAGGAAAAGAAAGTTCAATCGATCAGAGAATGATGTTGGATTGATCGAACTTTTGGGATCTCTGAATATGACATCATGGTCTGGATCTATCTTGAAGTGCTGAGATCGATGAAAGTTGGATTGATCAAACTTTTCTTGAGATAGATCGAAGTCTACTTTGCTCCTTTCTTTGATTCATCCTAGAATTGCTTCATTTCTGCTCTTATTTGGCCAAGTTAACTTAATTTGGGGATAAGTACCTGAAAATGAAAATAACACGAAATCAATACAAAACGGGAAAATAAGATAGATAAATGTTCTAGAATACCTAAGCTTAAGGGGTTTAAATGCGCACTTTTCAGCGCTCATCAGGTTATCAGTTATAATATTATTTGGTTGCCTTTTTATGAAGTGAGTTTTTTGGCTGGGACTTGATAGTGTTGTATGTTGAAGATCAATTTTAGAAGTGGAATTTTTTGGTTTGTTGGGATTTAGTAGTGTTGTATCTTTATGTATCATTTAAACCTCTTGTAATACTTTAAGTATGTTGAATGAAAATGGTGTCTATTTTGTTTAATAACAGTGCAATGCAATTGTGTCTATTTTTTGGTTATATATGTTGTGCAATGCAATGAAAAAAAATGCAAGAAGGTGTTTTTGGTTATTTGATGAATGACAGTGCAATGCAATTGTATCACTTTTCTGGTTGTATATGTTGTGCAATGACAAAAAATGCAAGAAGGTGTTTCTAGTGGTTTGATGAATGAGAGTGCAACGCACTTGGTTGTTTGCTGAATGACAGTGCAGCGCAATTTTTAACAGACTTAACACAATGTATATGTTGTGCAATGACAAAAAATGCAAGAAGGTGTTTTTGGTGGTTTGATGAATGAGAGTGCAGTGCACTTGGTTGTTTGTTGAATGACAGTGCAGTGCAATTTTTAACAAACTTAACACAACATGCTCATCTCTCTATTTTTACCCCCACCCATAAAATCAATTTTCCCTCACTGAAAATTTCTTAGCAAAACCAAATTTGCTCCAACTGATATTATACACATGCTCGTATGTAAACTGTTATAGATAAAAAAAATTCTAAATTCATAACAGAATTTAGAAACTCCATAATAACAGTCAATAAGATAAGACTAAACTAATATCCATTTAAGCTTTTATTCATTGCAAAAATGAGTAGAGTGACAAAGACCATAATTTTGACAAAATCCAAACATAATAAACCATAGACTGTCCAAGGTACAAAGACGACCCTTTTTTTCTCATGCTTGTGACCTAAGAATAGAGTGACATAACATACAGAATTTTCCTCTCTCTCATACATAGCCTATCATACATTCAATTGCACAAAAAAAAAAAAAAAAAAAAAAAAAAAAAAAAAAAAAAAAACTGCATACTGATAAACCATACATTCAGAAAAGTTTAGAACAGTTACACTGATAAAGCAACCATACATTCAGAAAAGTTCAGAATAGTTACACTGATAAAACAACCATACATTCAGAAAAGGTACATAAGAAGACTGTTTTGAGCTAGTCTTTCACATAACCATATAGTGACAACACCAAAAAAGGCAACATATGTAGTCTTCACTCCATTATTTTTAACAATCACAGCAGTAGTAGAGTGACAAAACCATCATCAACTCTGTGGTGATATTAACTACCAACATGCATACTTAGTATCCATCATTGAGCTGTTAATCAACTAAGAAATTTGTTAACCATTTTGTTAACAACAACAAACAAACCATAGCATTAAATCTGAATATGGTATGCTTTGAACTTGAAAAAGTATGGTATGTTTTGAACTTGAAAATTAAATTATACCTATAAGAAGTTGATGGCTGAGTTTGTGACAGCTGAGTATATGGTATGTTTTGAACCTAAAAATCAAATTGGTTGAGAAACAAGTGAGTTTAAACATAAAAAAACCATAGCAAGTGTGTGTACATAACATAACATTGGACATACCTCTTGGTTTGAAGGTGTTGGAGCATGAACTTCAACTCCTCTCTCTCTCCCTCTTCCAGCCCTTCTTCATCTTCCTCTTAGTGGCATCCCAGCAGGTCTTCTTACTCTCCCTCTTCCAATATTTAGTGGTCTACCTCCCCTCCTTGGTGGAGGTCTGTCAATGACCAAAGGCTCAGGTAATTTGCAAGTCCTTGATTTATGCCCATTCTCTTTGCACCTGGTACATTTTAGACCAACCATTGACCTGATAAGCTTGGTTGAACCTTTAGAATCATCATTCTTCTTATTTCTAGCCTTTTTTGGCCTACCAATGGGTTTCCTATAATGTGGTGGAAGCAATGGGTCAACGGTGTTAGTTTTCATTAACCATTCCGTTGGAATGGGAAGGATCATGCCACTATAACACTTCATATAGGTTTCCCTCTGATAAAATGGGTGAACATATGCCTCATGAGAGTCCCTCTTAATGAAAATACATGCCACAACATGCCTACATGGGATACCAGTCAAGTTCCAAACTTTACAGCTGCAGGTTCTTTTATCAATGTCAATTGCCTCACTAATGCCATAACATTGCACCTCATACTTGTTCTCACCAGCATAATGAACTTTACATATGGTAGCTTGCTGTTTGACTTCGTTCAATGCCTTTTGTATATCTAGACATAAGAAGCCAAATTGTGTATGCATCCACTCCCTCTTACACTGGAACATTAGCATTAGATGTCTTCTAATCCATTCAAGCATGTAGATTATTGGTTTATCCCTTGCTTCAAGAATTACAGCATTCCAACTTCACAAATTTTATTAATGAGCGCATCATTTTTTGAAGTTTCAGTGAAGGATGACCTTGCCCATAATTTTGCTAGCACCTTTGTTAACCAATCATAAGCTTCAACATTCAAGTCTCTGATTTTTCTTATATATTGTTGAAACTTTACTTCAGTACCCTTGCAGCTTCTCATAATTCTATTTTTAGTTGCTGGCCTTTGAACCTCAGCTTAAAATTCTCATAAAGATGTCTCACACAAAACCTGTGATCTGACCCTTCCATAAACGAATCAAAGGTTTCTACTAAACCCTGTAAATGAGACATCAAAATGTCAATAAATGCAAGTGTGTGACTGCAAGTGTGTGTGTGTGTGTGTGACTGCAAGTGTGTGATTGTAAGTGTGTGTGACTGCAAGTGTGTAGCTGCAAGTGTGTGAGTGCAAGTGTGTGACTGCAAGTGTGTGGCTGCAAGTGTGTGAGTGCAAGTGTATGTGATTGCAAGTGTGTGTGACTATAAGTGTGTGTCACTGCAAGTGTGTGACTGCAAGTGTGTGTGGCTGCAAGTGTGTGTGACTGCAAGTGTGTGTGTGTGTGTGTGTGAGTGCAAGTGTATGTGACTGCAAGTGTGTGTGTGTGTGTGTGTGCAAGGGTGTGTGTGTGTGGCTGCAAGTGTGACAATATGCAAGTATATCTGACTAGAAGTGTATGTGTGTGTGTGACTACAAGTATGTGTGAGTGCAAATGTGTGAGTGCAAGTGTGTGTCAGTGCAAGTGTGTGAGTGCAAGTGTGTATGAGTGCAAGTGTGTGACTGCAAGTGTGTGTGAGTGCAAGTGTGTGGCTGCAAGTGTGTGTGAGTGTAAGTGTGTGTGAGTGCAAGTGTGTGACTGCAAGTGTGTGTGAGTGCAAGTGTGTGGCTACAAGTATGTGTGACTGCAAGTATGTGTGTGTGTGTGTGTGTGTGTGTGTGGCTGTAAGTGTAACAATATATAAGTATGTGTGGCTGCAAGTGTGTGAGTGCAAATGTATGCGGATACAAGTGTGTGAGTGTAAGTGTGTGTGAGTGCAAGTGTATGTGGATATAAATGTGTGACAGCAAGTGTGTTAGATAAATTATACCTTTTGTCTATCAGATATGAAGGTTATATCATAGTATGGCCCTACAGCATCCATCAACTCTCCCATGAACTATTCCCAGGAATCTCTAGTCTCTGACTCCACTACTACAAATGCAACTAGAAACATTTGACCATTACCATCAATGGACACTGCACTAAGTAGATGACCACCATATGGTCCCTTTATGAAGCATCCATCTACACCAATTAGTTGCCTACAACCTACCTTAAAACCAGCTATCATTGCAAAGTAAGAAATAAAGACTCTTTGAAACCTTCTAACATTTTCAACACCAGTGGGTTCAGTTTGCAGTTTAACTGTACTGCCAGGGTTAGTTCTCAATATCAAAGTACAATAATCCCTCATTTTACCATACTGCTCAGTATTATTCCCCTCAATCATTTCTAATGCCTTTCTTTTTGCCCTATAGACTTTGTGTTTGGACACATTAATGTCTATATCAGCTGGAATGGTGCTCTTAAGTGTATCCAAAGGAATCTTAGGGTTCAACCTCACTTGTTCATAGTATTTGTTTGTTAAGTAAGATGATCAGGCTTGTCCATTTGTATGAAACCATAAACAGTTAGTATGATCTGGCATATAGGTCTTAATAATCAAGCAATCTTCATTTTTAGGTTTGCTTGCATGTATCCTCCAACCACATTTAGCCTTGCACATTGCAGTTACCCTATTTCCATCATTCCTTGTGAACATGATATCAAACTTGTTTCTCAATGGTTTTTCCTTAAGAGCCAACCTAAAATCAGCAGCTGGCCCAAATTTCATTCCCATTTCAAGTTCTTTTTCACCAAAATCTCTTGAAGGAATGTAATCCTAATGCATAGAACCACTATCAATACCTTCATCATCAAATTCACATAAACTTATCAACTCATCATTAGGACCATAATCACTACACACAGGAGCAATGAGTTCTGTTTTCCCCATTGGATAATCCCACCCAAACTCAGCATTTGAGTTGACCTCATTCTCTGCCCCATTCAACAAGGGTGCAGTAATGTACAATTTTATAACAGAAGTTTTCATATGAGCTTCATGGTCATAAAACATTCTAAACACATCTAAATCACACTTCACTTCTCTAAATTGTTGCCACTCATAGGATACTTTGTAAAACACTTCACTTATCACCCCATACCCCAACTCAGTTGCCATCCCTTAAATCTCAAGAAATGACATCTTGTCAAAGTCTATTTTCTCAAACTGAGTTATATTTCCTCTTAGATATGTCATTGAGGGTGTCATACCCCTTGAATCCGAGACACGGGTTGATCAGGCCCAAGCCCAAACCCGAGGGAATATCAAACAATTAACATTTTAAAACGAACATAGAATATAAAAAGATTTAAGAATTAAATAATGAAGCTGAAAGAAATACTAAATATAAAATCCTCCAAAGTTAAAGATTTATAAAATCCAACTCTCCAAAACCTCCAAGAGTATAACTCAGGAATCCATCTAGTGAACTCCTATATCAAATCCCAACTGAACATAAAATAACTAGAAATAAAACCAAATCTAAAACATAGAATGAAACCCTACGTCATCAGTAGAGTGAATGATAGTCCCTGCTCAGGACGATCAGGCCTAAGACTAGAACCGTTCGATACCTGAAAAATATAAGAGTGGGTCAGGCCCACAAACAAGTTCTAATCTAACTACAATCCATACAGCGACCCGATACGTAGATACACCCTAAATATCTCACAATATCTATCTAGTCCATAAATACATATATATCCATACTAAGGGACATTCATTGGACCACGAAGGGGTCTCAACTTGAATAGAAAGCAACATGCAAAAACACACCCAAATGTGGGTATGTATACCTAGACCTAATATGGTACACCTCAACCTATCATAGTCAGCTACGCATCAACTGCATATACGCACCCTAACTAACGAGCCTAAGACTCAAGCTCATCTCGTGGTACCATAACCATATATCTAAAGTTCGTTGTGATACACCTCGATTCTAGAGCCACAGGTGATCAAGTCCGAGCACAGATCCGAGGGATACCAAACAATCAATATGTAAATAAGCAGGAAAAAAAACTGAATTAAGAATAAAATAATAATACGCTGAAAGAAATCTAAAATAAAAATCCTCAAACTTTAAATAGAAAATTAATATCATTTAAATCCTTCCAATCCGTACAACTCGGGAATCCATCTAGTGGACCCCTAATAATCCCAAACGATAATTAAAAATACAGAATTTAAATCCAAAACTAAAAAGGAAATAAAATCCTATGTAGTCGAAAGAGTGAGTGTCTGTATCTGCATCAACACGATCAAGCTCTAAGCCTGGTACTAGCGAACACCTGAAAAATAAGAGTGGGTCAGGCCCACATGCAAGTTCCATCCTACTACAATCCGTACATAAACTCGATACGCAGATACATCCTAGATAGCTCGGCAATATCTAAAATAATTCATATATATATATATATATATATATACACATATTATAGGATGCTGACTAGCCTATAACATAGTTCAGCCTGGGTAGAAGGTGACATATAAGACACGTTTTCCAACGGCCAAGTACCTAGACCTACTAGGGAACATCAGCTATATCTAGCTACTCAACCTTTGTGATATACGCACCCTAACCGTGATCAGGAGACTCAAGCTCGTATCACGGTACCACAAGTATATATATAAATTCCTTCTTAGTGCAAAAAAATAAAAACAAATAAATATGGTGTCGTTCAACTGTTTTAGTTGACAGGACATGCATCCATATAGGATTTAATTGTTTTAGTTAATCCATTCCTTATGTATGAATGGGTTGGAATTAGCTTTTTGATCTAATCCGTCCCTCTGTATGTCACCGTCCCATACCGGTACATACATGCAAATGATCTACAGATGATGCACATTCAAATGAACATCAAATATATCCAGAAACCAGCATAATAGAAAACAGATATCATTAAGATCCCATCAAGCATCCAGTATATGATTAAAATCATAAAATCCTCCATTTAAATTCTTAAAGTAATGATCAACAATTTAAGTTATCCACATCTATACAATTGATCGAACATAAATTTTAACAGTTCCTCAATTAACATTCCATAGCACAATATAATGATAAACAGAATTATAGCTGAGCACATTATACTAGAATGCCAAAAAAATACCTCCATACTAGTTCAATTAGTTTACTAAAATAACACTAGTAAACAAAACCTGCACCATCCTCGACGGCATGCCAATTAACGCTTAAATTACACGACGTCCCTTTAATCCTCACTATCAATCTTGTGTCTGATAGAATGAAACTTAGAAATCTTCCTGGAGTACATCTTAAGAACCCCAAAAGTATTCACATACAAGTCCATTTAGTTCGCTAAAATAAAGTTAGCAACTAAAACTCCTACAACTCTTGTCGGCATGCAACCTATTAGTTAGAATTACATGACGACCCTAACCACAGCATAAACAACCTTCTTGGACCTAAAACATGTCTTTTACATCATTGGTATAACATCCTAACACTTACTTTTATAGCAGTTCATTTAATTTGCTAGCCAACTAGCAATTCAGTTCTCCTTCCTTCTTGACAGCATTAAACATTCATATTTTTAAATTTATGTTGTCCACTTCCATGGCCTGAACCAATACCTCCTAGGTCTTAAACATGCTCTGTACACCATTTAAAAACCCCCATGAAACTCCAAAATTACCCTTTAACCCCGGAAGTATCAAAAAATTTCCAGAAATACCCCTGGAGGGGTTTCTATTCAAAGGAGCCGGCTCCCCCCCATGGGAACCGGCTCTTCATCTTCCAGATCTGGCTCTCCCTCATGGAGACCTTGCTCAACCTTCTTGGGAGACGGCTCCCTCACTTAGGGAGCCGGCTCTCTCCCCCTGAGAGCTGTCTCTGCTCCGTTGCTTCCTCTCTGCTTCGTCCGGTTGCCTTTTGCGCTTCCGGCGAAGACCAGTGTCCTATTCCATACCTTTTAAAGATTTTTAGGGTTTAATTAAAGTTCTTAGATCCCTAGATACTCCTCCTATTTTGACGAAGGCCGTTCCAATACGCCAAAATTAATGTAGTGAATGTGTGGTTCAAGAAAAGCCTTTATGTCAAATTTAAATTTCTAAAAACTACCAACACCACTACTAACGTAGCAAGAGTGAGTAGGGATCGTCCCAAGGGATTATACGTGTTGGAATTTCAACTTCGACTCTAGCGTACCAAATGATTGCAAAAGAGAGTTGGGTTGGTTGATTAAGCTAAATTGAATTCAACTAAATAAAATAATATAAAGTAAACAAGAGAGAGAGAGGTCTTGGGGTGTAGAGATCACCACCAAACAGCACTATTCCAAACCATAATCAAGTAACTAATGAGGGAAATGAATGTGTTGTAACAATGTTGTGTGTGTAAAAGACATTCAATTGGTAAGGGTGACTCAACAAGTGCAAATTGTCTCAATCAACATGTGTGAGGCCACAATAAATCTACTGGTAGAGGAATATATTGTCTAAACATCATGTGAAGATAACAAAATAACAATTCAAGTCATTGAACCTTTCATTAAGCTCATAGTCCAAGCAATCCATAAGGATGACTTAGTTAAACATGCATTATCTAAACATCATGTGAGAGGTACAAAATATCTATTAGGAGAGGAATAAATTGTCTAAACACATGTGAAAGATACAACATATCATAACTAGTCATTAATCCTTCATTAAGCTCAAAATTCCATTACACCACAATATTAGAGCATATGCTTCTTACATTCAAAAGCATGGAACATCAAAGAACAAGCATGAATTGTCTCCCCCATCTAACACTACACTACAACTACACTACTAGCATGAAAATAAACTAAGGGAGAGGTACAATCCATCAAGGAATAAGTATGAACCATCAAAAGACATAACAAGAGCATTCCATTAAGCATATCATCTTGATAATCTCTAGATCTATAGCATCAATACACATAGACATGCATTAAAAACACTAAATCTAGAGATAAGCACATGAATATCCTACTCTAGCATACATAGACATATGGATAGAATAGAATAGTCAATTAGAAGCATTAAACCATACAAACCATAAAATAATCAAGATGTATATATACATGAATATTAAGATGTATCATACAACACTAATCCCTCAATAATACACAAGATTAGAGTATAGAAAGCATGTTTGGGGCTAACTCTAGCCCCAAGAGGATGTCTAGCCACTCATGGTAGTGATGATCCAACCCTCAAGGGCTAACTCCATGGCTGCTCCTTGTTGGTGAAGATCTCCTCCAATAGTGCTCTAGCTTCCCTCCTTCCTCCTCTCCAAGAATAGCCTCCAAGATGATTTTCAATGTGTGACAAGAGACTCTAGAGACTCCCTAAAAAAGTGTATCATATTCCTTATATAGGTAGGTCAAATACACCTCATGATGAGCTGTAGTCGTGCAAGGCATATTCTCCAATCATTGGATGAAGGACGGAATAAATGAGCTGGACTTTAACTTTTTCTCGCTGGAGGAAGTTCGATCGATCGAAAATGGGTTCGATCGATCGAACTGCATCTTGGATCGATTAAAGTGATCTGACTCCTCCGGATAATGACAAGGCTGGGATATTTTCAAGATATTTATGGGGAAAAAGACAAAAGTGGTTGGTAGGCGTACAGCTGTGGATAAGATCAATCATTTGAATAGGACAAAATAGGGTTCGATCGATCGAACTTGGAATTTCAGCAAAGGCCAAGGTTGGATCTATCGAGAAGTACTGTGATCGATCATAGATGTTCGATTGATCGAACTCTAAATTGGATCGATCGAACTTTTCAGCTGCACAACTTGATTCCTTTTTACTCCTTTCTTTCTCCACTTTGCTCCCTCCTTTGGTTTATCTCAGGATTGCTTCAATTAAGCTCTTATTTGGCTGAGTTAGCTCAAATTTGGGATTAGTGCCTGAAAATATAAATAACACGTAATAAGTCTAAAACGGCAAAGTAAGATAGATAAAGGTACTAGAATGCTTAAGCTTAACGGGTTTAAATGCGCACTTTTCAGTGCTCATCACACCCCCAAACTTAAATATTGCTAGTCCCTAGCAATGAACTAAGAAGTAAAGGAATGAAATAAACAACTATACAAGTATAAACTGGAAAGCAAGTAAAATGATAACACTATTTTCGTAGGGAACACGATTGCATTTAGCATATGCAACAAGCCTTTTAAACCCCTAGGTTACCCCTAGTGGACGAGTAAAGTCTCGTGAGGGTTTCCAGAAATGGTACCCACAAACACTAAGCTCATTCTTTCAAAAGAGGCACTAATATTGCAAACAAGCTTTGGGAGAAAACTACCTCAAGTATGCAATTTTTCAACCGTTTCTAAGCAATCTCCCAAAATTTCAATATCAAGTAAGCAAGTATGGTCCTCCACATATCAAGAAAATGATTATGAAAATCGAAACAAGTCTAGAATCCATGTGAGAGGTCCGGCATCAAGTATGTTGCTATCTTAGCCAACTAGAGAAGTAATCACATCCTTACCCTCAAACTAGCACACAAATCTAGTACCGATCATCAAGATAAGAGAGTGGACCTTTTATTAAAGCTTTATTGTTCTAGGTGCGCTTATTCTTTTCACTCTATTTTCTTCTTCTTCTTTTATTTTTTTATTTTTTTATTGAGAATCAAAGATGGAAATATTGTGCAATGTGTTGATCTCTTAAGCTTTTTAGAAGATTCATGTAGCGAGCTTTAGGTCAATGACTCCCAAACCAGATGGCTTTAGAGCATTAGGTGTTAAGACACCCCTACGGACTTACAAACTCAAATCAACTAGGCTACAAATCAAGACAACAACCATCTAATCATTTCCCACTTCTCGCCTTTTGGGAGAAGTCTCACTTTTATTTCTTTTACAACTTTTTTTTTTTTAATCAATTATTAACCTAGAGTTTGGGCCCTCCACCTTTCGGCGCGAGAAGTTCACTGCTTAATGAGGCAAGAATCCCGGCTACTCAATGAAAAGGGGTTGTTATCCACCTTTATCAAGAATGAAAGCTTTTAATGCACTACTAGCCCAATTGGGATATAACCAATTCAATAATCAACAAAGCATGTACCCCACAATTGAATGCTAACGTGCGACGGTGCTAGTGTAGAATCCTAGAATGAATCTCAAAATAATCACAAATTCAGGATGATGTGGACCACAAATGTAAGTAAGATATCAATCTTTTGAAAAATTTACTCGTAAATGGCATCCTCAAGGCATACAAGGAATATTGGACTCTCAAGTCAAGCAATTTTTAAATTTTAAGCAATATAGTCCTCAAAAGATCAAAATCATAACTAACATCAATCTCAAATCTCAATCATGCATTTAAAGCTCAAATCTTAAGTAGAATGCAACAAGACACCTTAACCCCAAACTTAAACCGCACATTGTCCTCAATGTGTAATGAGAACAATGGAAAAGATGGAAAGAGTATACCGTGGTGGTGTAGACATGAAGCCCGGTCATGATTCAATTCGAAAGACGTCTCCCCCAAACTTGGAATCAACAACCTACTTAAATAATCATGCTAGCAAACTCACATCAATTATCAAATGGGATAAGAATAATCAAATCAAGCATTCTAAGGCAATGTAACACATGATGCAAGAGAGATATAAGATCAACCCCTAACTAAAGCATAAAGTATGCATGACTACACATAAGTGCACAATGATGAATCTTTTTATATTTTTCATTTAATGAAAGCAAGTATATACAAAATGCAAGAAAAACAAAGAATAAAATGCATGAACAAAATATAAAAAGAAAATTAAATAAGGCAAAATGTAATGAAAGAATATGTACAATGCAAGAAATGAAAAAGGAATATGTGCAATGCAAGTAATGAAAAGGAACATGTACAATGCAAAAAAAAAAAATGGAAATAATATGTACAATGCAAGTATATACAAAATTTTCTTACTTTTTGTTTTTCATTTTTTTTTTTTTAATATATATGTGAAAACATGCAAAGAAAAATGAAAAATGTAAGAAATATGCAAAATGGGTGCTAAGTTTAACGTGCTTCTTTGAAAAATCGTCTCATTTTTTTAGACAAAACAAATATGTACACAAATAAAAATAAAAAGGCAAGTAAATAAAAATGTAAGAAAATAAGGAATGCAAAGATTTTTTTTTTTTTTTCGAAATTAAAAATTAAAGTTAAACAAAATATTTTTGGATTTTTGGAAATAAGATAAAAGGAAATAAAAGAAAAGAAAAGAAATATTATTATTATTATTAATTTTTTATATATATATTTTTATATATATATATATATTTTTTATTTTTAATACCAAGATAGAAGTAACTAAATAAAATAAAATAAAATAAAAAAATAAAATAAAAAAAAATAAAAATAGAAATTAGAAAAAGTCAAAAAGTCAAAGGGGCAAAGCTGTGATCGATTGAAGATGAAGTTCGATCGATCGAACATAACTGTGATCGATCCGAGATGAAATTCGATCGACTGAACATGTAAAATTTTGGAGATCCCGAGAGCATGCATTTTGGAATTTGGATGCAGGTCCAAAATTTTTTCTAAGTGTTGGGACTCATGATCGATCGAACCACATGTTGGATCGATCGAAAGGTAGTTTGATCGATCGAAATGGTTTACGATCGATCGAACTTTTGAAAATTTGGAGATCCCGAGAGCATGCATCTTGGAATTTGGATGCAGGTCCAAAAATTTTCTAAGTGTTGAAGCTCGAGATCGATCGAACTGTGAAGTTGGATCGATCGAAAGGTAGTTCGATCGATCGAATCCATAGTTGGATCGATCGAAGAACAATTCGATCGATTGAAGGTGCTCTTGTGATTGATCGAATTGGCACCAAATGCCTAATTTTGAACTGAAAGTGCAGAAAATCCTATGCTAAGCCCCAATGATGGTAACAAGAATGGAAATTTGAAAATTTGATGGAAGAATGTACACAAGAATGAAAAATAAAAAGAAATGAGGGAGGAATAGAGTTGTGAAACTCTACGAATACTAGTGTTTAACATCTCTAGCAAGACGTTAGGTCAACTCACTAATCAAATGAATCAAAAACTGGATATGAAACATCCTTATTGACCCTCTTTTCACTTTTCTCATTTAATGTCCCACTTATGACAATAAAATCATCCTCCAAAAGAATGACTTGAAAAGAAATAAAAGAGATGATATTGTTCCTTTCATCCACGGTCTTGAAAACAAAATCAATCATGGTTAAGCTTGCCTCTTTGTTGTGTTCTTAAAACACATTCAAATGATCATTCACTTTGATATCGGTGAGGCATTGTCTTTCAAAGACTCATTTGGATTAATAAGAAACACCCTCTCTTCATCCCTCTTCTCCTCCTCATAAATTACAATTTCTTCACCTTCCAAGTTAGCTAAGGAGTCCATTAGAGAGTTTATTTCATTTTTAGAGCTTTTAAAATCAAAACCACAATTTTTATACATTTCCAAAAGACATTCCTCAAGAGGGTCATTAGAGATAATAGAAGGAAGGCCCTCTTCAACAAGTTCTTCCTCCTTCTCTCCTACCTCAAGTGTGGTCAACATCTCCTCACTCTCTAGAGTAGCCATGTCCGAGATAAAA
The DNA here is from genome assembly GCF_030987335.1 of Cornus florida. Lineage (NCBI taxonomy): Eukaryota > Viridiplantae > Streptophyta > Magnoliopsida > Cornales > Cornaceae > Cornus > Cornus florida. Next base: position 32,775,893 of record NW_026775572.1, read on the forward strand.
TCATAATCAAAACAAAGAAAGTCCTCATTAATCATGTTATGTTCTATTGGATTAGCCACTAACTCACTTGCCACTTCATCCTCTATACAAGATAGAGTGCTAGGCATTAGCTCACTTGTTTCATTCTCCTCACTCTCATCATCCTCATCTATATACATTGAAGTTCTTGCCATTTTTTTATTTGCCTCTTCCTCCTCCTCTTGATGAGAAAGACTATTTGCAATTTGCTCAACTTGAGCTTCTAAGTTGGCTAAAGCTTGAGAATGAGAATTAATAAGTGAAGTGTGTGAAATATGCACATCAAGTAAAGCTAACACTTTTTCTTCAAATCCGGGTGAGTACTTAGAAGGTGGTGGAATTGATTCATCATAAAATGGTGGTGGAGGGCAATAGTCATAAGAATGATTAAATGAGTGATCAAGTCCATAATAAGATGATGCATGAAATGAATTAGACTCAATCTCATAAGGATTAAAACATGATGGAGGAGCATAAGGTGAAGGGATGTAATTCCCCCCCAAACTTGGATCAAACAATTCCTCCATTCACAATTAAAATCCAAATGCAAGAAAAAATTGGCCTCAACAAGGGCCTATGCTTGGACAAAAATTTAGCAATAAAATGAGTCTCAACAAGGGCTATCACAAGCATACAAAGAAGTGAAACAATTAAAATACAAGAGTTCCAAGAATTGCTCACAACGGTCCTTTAGAACTTCAACTCCAAATTTAGCTTTTAAGCTCCAATGATTGCTTTAAGTTCCAAAGTTCGCCTTCCTTGTAGTCAAGTACCTAATTGAACAAATAATAATGAGAATCAAGAGAAACGAATATACAATGGAAAATAAAATAAAAATAGAAGCAATCTAATGGACACTATTGTCTAGTTTAATTCCAACAAAACCGTTAATCCCCGGCAACGGCGGCAAAATCTGACGAGGGCCGTTCCAATACGCCAAAATGAATGTAGTGAATGTGTGGTTCAAGAAAAGCCTTTTATGTCAAATTTAAATTTATAAAAATCACTACCAACACCACTACTAACGTAGCAAGAGTGAGTAAGGATCGTCCCAAGGGATTATACGTGTTGGAATTTCAACTTCGACTCTAGCGTACCAAATGATTGCAAAAGAGAGTTGGGTTGGTTGATTAAGCTAAATTGAATTCAACTAAATAAAATAATATGAAGTAAACAAGAGAGAGAGAGGTCTTGGGGTGTAGAGATCACCACCAAACAGCACTATTCCAAACCATAATCAAGTAACTAATGAGGGAAATAAATGTGTTGCAACAATGTTATGTGTGTCAAAGACATTCAATTGGTAAGGGTGACTCAACAAGTGCAAATTGTCTCAATCAACATGTGTGAGGCTACAATACATCTATTGGTAGAGGAATATATTGTCTAAACATCATGTGAAGATAACAAAATAACAATTCAAGTCATTGAACCTTTCATTAAGCTAATAGTCCAAGCAATCCATAAGGATGACTTAGTTAAACATGCATTATCTAAACATCATGTGAGAGGTACAAAATATCTATTGGGAGAGGAATAAATTGTCTAAACACATGTGAAAGATACAACATATCATAACTAGTCATTAATCCTTCATTAAACTCAAAATTCCATTATACCACAATATTAGAGCATATGCTTCTTGCATTCAAAAGCATGGAACATCAAAGAACAAGCATGAATTGTCTCCCCCATCTAACACTACACTACAACTACACTACTAGCATGAAAATAAACTAAGGGAGAGGTACAATCCATCAAGGAATAAGTATGAACCATCAAAAGACATAACAAGAGCATTCCATTAAGCATATCATCTTGATAATCTCTAGATCTATAGCATCAATACACATAGATATGCATCAAAAACACTAAATCTAGAGATAAGCATATGAATATCCTACTCTAGCATACATAGACATATGGATAGAATAAAATAGTCAATTGGAAGCATTAAACCATACAAACCATGAAATAATCAAGATTTATATATACATGAATATCAAGATGTATCATACAACACTAATCCCTCAATAATACACAAGATTAGAGTATAGAAAGCATGTTTGGGGCTAACTCTAGCCCCAAGAGGATGTCTAGCCACTCATGGTAGTGATGATCCAACCCTCAAGGGCTAACTCCATGGCTGCTCATTGTTGGTGAAGATCTCCTCCAATGGTACTCTAGCTTCCCTCCTTCCTCCTCTCCAAGAATAGCCTCCAAGATGATTTCAATGTGTGACAAGAGACTCTAGAGACTCCCTCAAAAAGTGTATCATATTCCTTATATAGGTAGGTCAAATACACCCCAAGATGAGCTGTGGTCGTGCAAGGCATATTCTCCAATCATTAGATGAAGGACGAAATAAATGAGCTGGACTTTAACTTTTTCTCGCTGGAGGAAGTTCGATCGATCGAACCTTAACTTGGATCGATCGAAAATGGGTTCGATCGATCGAACTGCATCTTGGATCGATCGAAGTGATCTGACTCCTCCGGATAATGACAAGGCTGGGATATTTTCAAGATATTTATGGGGAAAAAGACAAAAGTGGTTGGTAGGCGTACAGCTGTGGATAAGATCAATCATTTGAATAGGACAAAATAGGGTTCGATCGATCGAACTTGGAATTTCAGCAAAGGCCAAGGTTGGATCTATCGAGAAGTACTGTGATCAATCATAGATGTTCGATCGATCGAACTCTAAGTTGGATCGATCGAACTTTTCAGCTGCACAACTTGATTCCTTTTTGCTCCTTTCTTTCTCCACTTTGCTCCCTCCTTTGGTTTATCTCAGGATTGCTTCAATTAAGCTCTTATTTGGCTGAGTTAGCTCAAATTTGGGATTAGTGCCTGAAAATATAAATAACACGTAATAAGTCTAAAACGGCAAAGTAAGATAGATAAAGGTACTAGAATGCTTAAGCTTAATGGGTTTAAATGCGCACTTTTCAGTGCTCATCACATTTCAATGTGAACCGATTAACAAAAAGCTAAAGCAATACATAACAATCTTTGCAAGAAAAACCAACTTCAGTTTAACTAAGCATACGAACAGTTTAAAGTTTGAAACATGTATCCACATTCCATTTTAAAGTTTTTAGTGTTAAATTATAGTCTAAACCATCCTAAAAACTCCTTGAATTCCCTTACGAATTAATTTATAGAAGTTTAAAACCATAATCAACACAGTTTTATTCCAGAACCAATTTCAGTGATTTAAACCATAAACAGATTACAAGTCTGATACATTATACATCAACCATTAATTTTAAAAGTTAAATTAGTCCCTGGAGACTATAAAGAATGCATAGAACATAAGTTTACAGGAAAGGAACAGAATAAAACTTGCCTTAAGATTCTGGTTTGAAACCTTTATCGCCGTTGCTAAATTCTCCGACGAACTGTAAACTTCCTGAAACTCCCCTACTGTTCCTGTTCTATTCCACCATCAACCTCTTCCTTCCTATGTGGTACACCTTCAGTCCATAGTTGGAAGCTTAATTTACTCTCCCAGTTTACTCCCAAAACCATTACAGACCCTCTGTTTTCCCCTCTCCAGATAATACGTGAATAGGGTTTTCTCTAAAACCCTTGCAACATATATCATTATATATATATAGACTCCTCCGAAACCCTAATCCTAAGTCCAGCCCAACTACAAGTCGGCTACCCTAATTACTTAATCGTAACACCCTAAACCTAATTATAAATACAACACACATAAATTATACAAGCTACCAAACTATACCCATCAATTAAGTCGCTAATAATGAAATAATTAAATTAAAACAATTACAATTAATTTAAACAAACACAATTACCAATTAAGTAAATAAAACCATTAAATACATAGCCAGATAATCATATTTAAATGCACACAAATCAAATAATCAATTAAAATGCACATAAAATAAATAAATAAATTTCAGTTATATCCTTTTGAGAATTAGGGGTATTACATCCGTCCACAACCAGAGTATGTCATTCAATTGTTCATTGAATCTGACATACGATTTAAAATCCAGTTAGTCACTCAACTTATTCAGTTGATATGATTGAACTACAACCAACAGTTAAACCAGGTGGTCACTCAACTTACTCAGTTAATCTGACCTAAATATAAGTAGGATTTAATTTTTACAATCCATTCCCTTATTCCAATAGGGTAGGTCTTAGCGTTCTGAGCTAAACCATCCCTAGTATGCCACTATCCCATACCGGTGCATACAATCCACAACATCCATGTAAATTACAAAACCTAAATAACAGTTCAGCAACTTAAGTCGAAAACTATAATCCAGTTCAAAACCATAATCCAGGTAATTGCAGAATAGTGTAATATTTCAACAATTAAAGTTTGAAACCATAATCCAGTTAATTGCAGAATGATGTATAATATTTCAGCAATTTAAATCCAAAACCATAATCCAGCTCAAAACCATTATCCAGTTAATTACAGAATAGTGTAAAATATCTCAACAATTAAATCCAATCCTTTATTCATGTAATTGTCGAAAAGAACTAATATTTCAGCAATTTAAAATCCAGAGCATGTATAGGTCAAATCTGTTAATTAAATAACCCTACTATGCATCTAAAACAAGATTTAAAATCATGCCAAAGTCCGTTAAATCGCCGAATAAAAACTAGGCAATTAAATCATTTCCATCCATAAACAGCGTGCAAAGTTGTCTACCGATCCTCATCTCGCAGAAATTTTCGTAACATGGAAACATGGAACACATTGTGTACACGATCCAAATTATCCGGAAGTGCCAACCGATAAGCAACAGTGCCAACTTGATCCGTAATCATGAATGGACCGACAAACCGCTATGACAAATTCCCTTTCTTCCCAAAGCACATTACTCCTTTCATTGGAGACACTTTGAGCAGAACTTGATCCCCAACCTAAAACTCCAAAGCACGTATGCGACGATCAGCATAACTCTTCTGCTGACTCTGCGCAGTGCGCATGTGATCCTTAATAAGAGCAATCTTCTCAGAGGCATCCTTAATGAAGTGAGTGCGAATTGGCAAGAAATGAGCTGATTTAGTTAATCTATCAATGATGACCCAAATAGAATTGTGATCCTTATAGGAATTAGGCAATCCCTCCAAGAAATCCATAAAAATGCTCTCCCATTTCCACTCCGGTATCGGTAGTGGCTCTAGAGCTCCTAGTGGCCTCTGATGATTAATCTTGACCATCTGACAAGTACTAAATCGAGAGACAAAAATAGCAATGTCCTATTTCATACCTACCCACCAAAATTACTACTTCATATCCTGATACATCTTGTCTCCTCCTGGATGAACAGAAAACTTAAAATGATGAGTCTCAATCATTACATCCTTCCTCAAATCATCAGCAGAAGATACCACCAAATGACCTTTGTACCTCAAACCTCCATTAGTCCCAACATAGTAAAATGAAACCTCCCCAGAAGCTATCTCTGCAACCCTGCCAATGCACTACTGATCCGTAAGTTGTGCCTTCAAAAATTTGTGAATAATAGCAGGTGTAACAACCATGTAAGCCATGAAAGCATCCGACAACTCATCCACCGTCTTCAAAGCATTCCACTCAGTAGTGAATAGAGCAGAAAGACTAGCAACAGGTTGGCGACTGAGTGCATCTGCCACCACATTCACTTTCCCTAGATGGTACTGTATAGAGAACTGATAGTCTTTCACAAACTCTAACCATCAATGCTGTCTCATATTCAGCTCCCGCTGAGTGAACAATTACTACAAACTCTTGTGATCACTAAATAATCTGAAGGACTCTCCCAATAGATAATACCTCCTAATACGTAAGGCAAAGACCACGGCTGCCAATTCCAAATCATGTGTTGGATAATTAAGCTCATGAGGCTTAAACTTACGAGATCCATACGAAATCGGTCGCTATTCCTGCATTAAAACACATCCAACACCTTGCAAAGAAGCATCCGTGTAGAGAAGATACTCTATCCCGCTCTGTAGGGTAGACAAAACTGGTGCAGATGTCAACTTGCGTTTTATCTCATCAAAGGCTTTCTGACAGTGCTCATCCCACACGAACCATGCACCCTTTTTAGTCAAATGAGTAAATGGTCCCGCTATCTTGGAGAACCCCTGGATGAACTAACGATAATATCCTGCCAATCCGAGAAAACTCCAGATCTCGAAGGTGAAGTAGGCTGTCCCCACTCATCCACTACTGAAACCTTGGCTAGATCTACTACTATTCCCCTTTCTAACACCACGTGACCCAAAAACTTTACCTCCCGTTGCCAAAATTCACATTCTCGAATTTGGCATATAACTGGTACTCACGAAGTGTCTGCAAGACAATCAGAAGGTGTCTAGTATGATCGTCCTCTGACTTAGAATAAATCAAAATGTCATCTATGAAGACAATGACAAATTGATCTAAATAAGCCCTAAAGACTCTATTCATTAAGTCCATGAAAACTGCTGGTGCGTTAGTCAACCCGAAAGGCATAACACGAAAGTCATAAGATCCATATCTAGTGAGAAATGCTGTTCTCGGAACATCCTGCTCCCGAACCCGAAGTTGATGATATCCAGAATGAATATCAATCTTAGAGAAGTATGTAGCTCCTTCAACTGATCAAAAAGATCATCAATCCTGGGCAAAGGGTACTTGTTACGAATAGTAACCTTGTTCAACTCCCTGTAATCTATACACAAGTGAAGTAAACCATCCTTCTTCTTCACAAACAAAACCGATGCTCCCTAGGGTGAAGTACTCCTACGAATAAAACCCTGGCTGAGTAATTGCTGAATCTGATCCCTCAGTTCTCGCATTGCCACAGGTGCCATCCTATACGGTGCCCTAGTAATAGGCGTAGTGCCTAGAGCTAAGTCAATCACAAAGTCGATCTCTCGACTAGGTGGCAACCCTGGAATCTCTTGAAAAACATTCGAGAAATCATGTATAATTGGTATGCTATCCAAAGATACAGTGATCCCTTCCTCCGTTTCCTCCTCCATATGGAACAAATAAGTGCTAGTGACCCCGTTAGAACGTGGCATAGCAACGACGTACATATCCTGACCAGGTATGGTGAAAACAACAGACCTATCATAACAATCAACTTAGGCATGGTAATATGATAACCAATCCATCCCAAGTATCACGTCATAAGTGTGCATGTCCAGGACCACAAGATTGGCTAGAAATCTAAGTCTACCAATATCTAGTGTCACAGGCCCATCACTCTCATGTAGAATGACTGTATTATCTAAAGGTGTAGAAATACCCTGAGGTCTACTGCATACTCGTGTTGCCATCTCAGATAAAGCAACAAAAGATCTAGCTACAAATGAGTGTGTAGCACCCGTATCAAATAATACACGGCCTTTTGAACCATGAATAAGAAATATACCCTCAATAGCCTGAGGTGCCTGAATATCCTGCGGCATGGGGTTGAAAACCCTACCGTAATGCAACTGCTGCGGTGCCTGTCCTTGAGGCTGCGGTGGTGCCGATAATGCTGGATATGTCTGTCCCTGAATCCGTACAACCTGTGGAGCGGGTAAAGGTACTGGCGTCCTCTATCCCTGCTGCACATGTTGTCCCCGTCCCTGTCCTGCTTTAGGACACTGTCTGGAAGCGTAACTATACTCTCCACAAGTGTAGCAACTACCCTGTAAAGTGCCAAATGGCTTCCTCTGTCGGTTAGCCTGTGGCTGACCCTATCCTGCCTATGGTCCCCCATTCTACTGCCTCTGAATGGGTGCCTCATTCCTGTGAACATCTGAACCACCCTTGTGCTTCTTCCAAGACTGTTGTCCTTGGAATTTGCCTTTGTCATTTTATCGGTGTCCGTTGCCATTCCCTTTCTTAGCCGACTGATTTGCAAAGTCTCTGTCACCCCGCTTCTCACCATTATGCTGTCTGAAGTCTACGGTCAACTGATACTGCTGTAAAGCGGCGTCTACTACCTGAGCATAAGTGGTATAGGCTAGATAACTAGTAATAGATCGCTTAATAGACCACATAAGTCCCTTAACGAAACTATTACGCTTCTTTTCCTCTGTATCCACTTCCTCCAGAGCAAACAGAGATAAGCGTGTGCACTGCTGCTCTTACTCTGCCACTATCATGTTCCCCTGCTGCAGATTAAGAAACTCTATTATCATAGTTGCCCTAACTGCATAAGGGAAGTACTTCTCATCAAAGCATACACCAAATTGATCATAAGTCAATGACATCCTCTCCTCTGTGGTGGTTACTGACTCCCACCACTGTAGTGCATCCCCAACCAGTTTAAAGGTAGTTAACATATACTTCTAAACCTCCGTGTACTAAACCAGATGAAGATGTCGCTCAATATCCTTCTTCCACTAATGAGCTGCTTTCGCATTAGTGAAGCCTGAGAACTCAGGTGGGCTCCCATTTGTGAAAGAACTCCTAGCCTTCTCCCAAGTATCAGTCTGAACAACCGATGCTGATATCGGTGCCAGCTGTACCTGAGGCTGATTACGAAGTGCAATTGTTACCCCTGCTTCTATAGCTTGAGCAATGAGGTTGTTGATGTGAGGAGGATACTCTGGATCTCCTCCCTGATCCTGAGTCTGCTGAACTTCCTCCTGCTCCTCCTGAAACTGACCATCATCATACTGAAACCCAGGCATTTGTTGCTCTTCCTCCATTTACTGACGCAGCAGGCGTTCCTGCTGCCTACATGCCACTCTCCTCTGTCGACTGTTCATGTTCTGTCCTCTTCTAGCGTTGACCATGCTGTTAACACAGAAAGACAGATATCAGTAAGAGTTTAAACGAACCGTAAAGGAATACAATGAATCCTAAACTTAAGCTATAATCAAGAGAAAATGCTATGCGGAAGTCTTAATACGAAACACCCTAGAGACATTTGAACCTGGAGTGCTCTGATACCAACTATCACTCCTCTCAAATCCGAGATACGGGTTGATCAGGCCCAAGCCCAAACCCGAGGAAATATCAAACAATTAATATTTTAAAACAAACACAGAATATAAAAAAGATTTAAGAATTAAATAAAGAAGCTGAAAGAAATACTAAATATAAAATCCTCCAAAGTTAAAGATTTATAAAATCTAACTCTCCAAAACCTCCAAGAGTACAACTCGGGAATCCATCTAGTGGACCCCTAAATCAAATCCCAACTGAACATAAAATAACTGGAAATAAAACCAAATCTAAAACATGGAATGAAACCTTACGTCGTTGGTAGAGTGAATGATAGTTTCTGCTTAGCACGATCAAGCTTAAGACTGGAACCGTTCGATACCTGAAAAGTATAAGAGTGGGTTAAGCCCACAAACAAGTTCTAATCTAACTACAATCCATACAGTGACCCGATACGCAGATACACCCTAGATATATCACAATATCTATCTAATCCATAAATACATATATATCCACACTAAGGAACATTCACTGGACTACGAAGAGGTCTCAACCTGAATAGAAGGCAACATGCAAAAATGCACCCAAATGTGGGCATGAATACCTACACTTAATAAGGTACACCTCAACTTATCATAACCAGCTACGCATCCACTGCATATACGCACCCTAACCAACGAGCCTGAGACTCAAGCTCATCTCGTGGTACCATAACCATATATCTAAAGTCCGTCCACAACCAGAGTATGTCATTTAATTGTTCGTTGAATCTGACATACGATTTAAAATCCAGTTAGTCGCTCAACTTATTCAGTTGATATGATTGAACTACAACCAACAGTTAATCCAGGTGGTCACTCAACTTACTCAGTTGATCTGACCTAAATATAAGTAGGATTCAATTTTTACAATCCATTCCCTTATTCCAATAGGGTAGGTCTTAGCGTTCTGAGCTAAACCATCCCTAGTATGCCACTGTCCCATACCGATGCATACAATCCACAACATCCATGTAAATTATAGAACCTAAATAAAAGTTTAGCAACTTAAGTCCAAAACCATAATCCAGTTCAAAACCATAATCCAGGTAATTGCAAAATAGTGTAATATTTCTTTAATTAATGTTCTAAACCATAATCCAGTTAATTGCAGAATGATGTATAATATTTTAGCAATTTAAATCCAAAACCATAATCCAACTCAAAACCATTATCCAGTTAATTGCAGAATAGTGTAAAATATCTCGGCAATTAAATCCAATCCTTTATTCATGTAATTGCAGAAAAGAACTAATATTTCAGCAATTTAAAATCTAGAGCATGCATAGGTCAAATTTGTTAATTAAATAACCCTGTTGTGCATCTAAAACAAGATTTAAAATCATGCCATAGTCCGTTAAATCACTGAATATAAACTAGGCAATTAAATCATTTCCATCCGTAAACAGCGTGCAAAGTTGTCTAATTTTTACACTGTTTATTCCATTAATATAACGGGGTAACTTATGCAATTAGAGGTCTTAACAACACTGAAGTTAAATATTAAAGCCCCCAGTAAAGTCCCAAAACCACCCGGAAGACCCCAAACGCTCAAACAGTACCGTAGAAAAATTACAGAACGCGCAACCATGAGATAGCCTACTCTCAAGACTTAGGAGTAGGCTCCCTAAGGCATGGAGCCGGCTCTAAAGGGGTGGGAGCCGGCTCCCACTTCCATGGAGCAGGCTCTCTCCCTCTCTGAGAGCCTCCGGTCTAATTTTGCTCCGTTTCTGACCGTCTGCTTCGTCTCCAGCCATTCCAACTCTTCTGTTCCTTTTTAATACTGAACCTAAGAGTCTTATTTAAACCCAATAGCATCCCAATGGTTTGTTTACAATAGTTGGAATTAATTACAGTGATTAAAACCGCTACTTATTTAATATGCATAAGGACCAAACTGAAACGCAGACTTGCAAGAACCATGACAGATTAAATTCAACACATTCAGATGATCAATTTAACATATTATAAACATGCAAGATTTAATTAATGTCCAATTAAACTCCTAGAGGCTATCTAGGTGCACAGAACACAGGCCAACAGGAGAGAGAGAGAAAAGAACTTACTTGTGATTTCCGTTATGAAATCTCGGCGTCGTCTCTAAGTTTCCGGCAATTACTGAATACCATCAAGCCTCCTACTGCTCTGGCTTTAATCCACACTCAACCTCCTTTGTCCTCTCTATTTTCCTCCTTGGTAGCCCTAACTGTGTCTCTGTTCTCTCAACCCTCTCTTTACGTGAACAGACTATGTTTATGTTTTTTTTTAAAACCCTAAGCCACCGTAATGATATATTTATAGGTTTAGTAAAATATAACCCTAATTCGAATTATGATCAGAGAAGGAAAAGATTACAATTAAATGTGTAAGCTAAGTCGGCCAATACGTGAATTCTAATTTAAAGCTATAACCATTACACTAATTTAATACAATTAAAACAAGTAATTTTCAATAATTTCCAATAAAAACAAATAACAATACAATTAATCAATTAATTTACAATATAGACAAATAAAATACAATTAATTAATTAAAAACCAAACAAACAAACAAATACAATTAAATACATAATTAAACAATTAAATAATATAACTAATAAAATAATCAAACAATTAGCAAATAATCAATTAATTAAACAAAAATGCAATAAAACCGAAATAAAAAATGCCGAGACTATCATTTTAAAATTAGGGGTATTACAGGGGGTGATTTCTCAAAGACACCACCATGATGAAGTTCAATAGTAAACATAACATCCATCTACAATAACAAGTCGGCTTACTTAAAAAAGGTATAGATACAACATTCAAATAGTGTATAGGCAGCAAATTTACAAATAGCAGAAATAATGCAATCATTAAACAATTAGAGCACATGTTCAGTGTGTATGTCAGTATCAAGAAATAATTAGAGCACATGTTCAGCGTGTATGTCAGTATGCAATTGTAATTTCAGTTACATAAAGGGACCACTATAAACTATGCAATCAATAATGGTGGGTCAAAATTAAATACACAACAAGACCACTCCATATCATAAAAGGCCATTTGACTAACATAGAGGGACCACCATTTAATAGAAAGTTAGTAAATAAAGACATTTTATACTGTTTGATGTAGACAACAACAACATACAAAGTTTGATGCAGACAACACCAACATACAAGGAAACAAAATGTCGACTAAGACTGAAAACAAGCAAAACACTATGACCTTTCAACAAAAAAAAAAATAAATAAATAAATAAAATGAAAAGAACATGATACTATCAAAGGTCTTTCAACATAAAGAAACAAAAAGAAAAAGATAAAATCACAGACCATCAAATATGTTCTTAGTCCCATACTTCATTATGTCAACTTAGACTTTGTAAAAAGCAAGAAACATCATTTATAGAGTTACTTATCCAAACTCTACGAGAGATACAAAAAATTGATGCACACATAAATTCAAAAAATCAGCTGATTAGAAAGAGAGAGAGTTACTGATCACAAGTCGGGCTCTTTAACGCAAGCGTGATATAGGGTTTCACATATGTGATAGGTTACTTTGTTGATTAGGTTTGCCGAGCACAGAATATACATGAACACCACAAATGGATGTTTTTGGGTCTGTGGCGCGAATAAGCTGGTTGTTGGTGGTGATACAGTCTAAGAGATAACATACCTTATCCCTTTAATTGGTGTGCTGTCGAGCTCCCATTTGCTGTTGAGATTTTTGTTGCCACGTTAGCAACCAAATATGACAATGCTTTAAACAGTGTCGTTTCAGAGTAAGGACAAATATGTCATTTTCCTTTTTCGGTAACCTGATGGGGCAATATGCAACAAAATCAAAGTCCAGGGGGGTTTTTGGTAGTCTAGGGGGGTTAGTTGCAAAACCCTAATAGTCCAGGGGGGTTTCTTGCATTTTACCCTAATTTAAAGTATAAAGAGTAATTTTGTACTCCCTAATCTAAACAAGAGGAGAATAATTTGTAACGTAACTTTAGTAAGCAATAAGAAATGAATGTTATTGAAAATTATTTTATTAAAAATTATGCTATTGAAATTTAACCTTGGAATGATGTTATTGAATTTTTTTTTTTTTAAAGTTGAATATTTCAAGAAAGATGACTTGTAATAAAAATAAAAAAACAACAAACAAATCCTAAATCATTACATCTTTGTAAAATTTTGTAATTATAAATTTATTTCGGAATTGTTATATAATTTTATTTTCCAACTTCCACTCCCACATGACAAGACTCATTTCAAGTTGAGTTGTCTAAGCCATTGACTTTGGTGTGTGTATACATACATACATATATATATATATATATATATACATATATATATATATATATATATATATTCATTTAAAATTTAGTTACTTAATAATATTATAATATGAGTTTAAATGATAATTAACTTAATTAAAATTCAATTCAAAAACTCATGTAAAATACAAAATTTTAGTATTATAAATTTAATTATTCTGTAAAAATTTAATTAAATGTATATATTTTAAATTTTTATTCAATTAAATGTCTAATTTTGTAGGGATATACAAAGTTTGAATCTAATTTCATATTTAATATAGTAAGAGTATTATTTAATTTAGTAGTGGTATATGAAGGTTTAGTTTTTAGTACCTAAATGGGAAAAAAAAATCTCTAAAGTAGGATTATTAGTCCTAAAGAATTTTTTTTAGAATTTTTTGATATTTCAATGAAAAAAAAAAAATTTGGTAGTAATTTTTCCAAAATAATAATAATAATAATAAGATGATTAACATGGCTCACCCTATTCATGTGATATTAAAGTAAAATTGATGTGTTGAAATGTTATATGATTAACTACTTCTTTTTTTCAAAAAAAATAGTTATAAAAATAAAAGTGAAAATACCGTAAATGTGCCAAGCTTAAAAGTGAAATATTCTTGTGCAGACCATGGACTTGGATTTAAAAAATTATAAGAATGCCTTTGAGATACAATCATAAACCATTTTCCCTCTGTAAAAAAGGAGCAGGTACGATCATGCCATCTTAATCATTTTTTTTTTTTTTCAAAAAACATTTTCATATCACACATTGCAGAAGCATTCTCACTGGCTTTGGGGAAGAGAAATTTTCTAGGAAAACATGATACGGAGAAACCGTATTCTTATTAGAGCATTTTCTATTTCATTAGCTCATATTTTTCACATTGAAAACACACAAACACACATATAATATGAAGAAATTATGTTCCTATCAGAATATTTTCTACTCCATTAACTCATATTTTTCACTGAACGAAACACAAAAACACACGCTAACTCATACATGAAATAAACAAACTATATTCCTATTAGAGCATTTTTTACTTCATTGCCTCATATTTTTCGCTGAAAACACAAACACACCTATAATGTGAAGAAATTTTGTTCTTATCAGAGCTTTTTATTCTCCATTGACTCATATTTTTCACTAAAAAAGACATATAAACACACAAACTCACACAAAATATTGAGAAACTATGTTCTTATTAGAATATTTTCTACTCTAATGTGTCATATTTTTCACTGAACAAAATACATGAAGACACACACATAGAGATCAACATCAAAATGCATATGAAATTATAAAAATTAAGACTGAAAATACGGCCATGCTAAAAAGTTCGGGAAGTTTCAAAAATAAATAATGTCTTTTTAGTGTCTAATTATCGTTAATTTGATCTTGATATATACTTGTGGAGATCATGGACTTGGATTTAACAAATTATACATAAGAATGATTATGAGATTCAATCATAAACCATTTTGCCTCGGTTGTATGTGTTGGAACCAAAACTTGACAGCCACTTCAGCAGTGACGTGGACCAGTGAGGAGCTGACAAGTGTGTAATATGATTCCAAGGAAAGACGGCTAATGGAGAAACAAAAGGAGAAAATCTAGGAATTCAGCCACCTTATCCAAAAAGGTTGTTGCTGAAATTTGGTAACTAATATTTGAATTAATTCAAATATGTTGTTTAAACTGGAACACTAGAGATTTAGCTAAATTAAAATTCCTATGAAATAGGGATTTAAATAGAGAAGGAATTCCAGTAAAGAAGGAACAACCATATGAGTTCAAAAGCTACAAAAGGTTATTTAGGCCATTTAAGGAAAATACATCAGCCGAGCCTATGGAAGGAAGTTGCTAAAAATTGGCAACTTTTTAACAACTTTTCAGCGATGTTCTAACAACTTACATTCGATTAAATTAAGGAAGGTTGTTTCGGGAAGGATCTTATACTAAAGCTAGCCATGAAGAGAAGTAGAAATATATTGGGATTTGACCTAGTAAGCATTATGAAGAGAAGAAAATCAAGGAAAAGAGGATTTTTAGAGCAACTAATTAGGAAATAAGTTGATTAGAACTTCTATATATAGAAGTATTGTAATCCATTCCAATTTGTCCAACACCAACCACTAAACAACATGAGTCAAAAATTCATCAAATGACTCTACGTCATCTGATCTTCAATTATTTTGTCCATATGGCAAATTTCATTCGAAGAATATGAGTTCCAATAACTTATCATTCTTTTTGCAATGCTTAATTATGCTATTTACAATTTATTCTTTGTTTTATGCAAACGAATTCAAATGACAAATCTTTGATCAGATTCATGTCACTTTAATTCGGCTTGTTCATTCTATTGCACCATTACTTTTCAATCTATTTTAGTTCGGCCAGTTTACTTTTTAGTCCATTTCCATTCAGCCAGTTCATTTAAATTACTTTACTTTAAATTGTATTTTTATTTCTTTGAACAATCTTTTATAAAAAGTCCTTGCATCAAGGCATAAAAGAACATCGCTGGGAGTTCTTACTATTCTCTCTCCCACACATTCCCCTGAAGTCAGCCTCAGAAAAAGGGACTATTCTCTCTCCCACACATTTGCCTGAAGTCAGCCTCAGAAAAAGGGATAGGCTGGTGTTCAATTCATAATTTTTGAGTATTTTATACAAATACTCTGGCACGCCCGCTAAGAGTCCTTCAACCGACGTAAGACCAAAAAACCACGCGAACATATTTTGGCATGCCCGGTGGGACCACTAGTGTGTGTTAGAAGAGGCAAAGATGCCACTACGGCTTACGAAAAATTTCAAGGTTGTGGTTACTGATGAAGATTTGGAGGAAGGACATTAGCCAGCTCAGGCTGAGAATTCAGCATCAGGTCCTACTGATGAGTTAGTGGTGATGCAAGCACAAGTGAGCTCATTGGTAGATGTAATGGGAAAGATGGGTGCACGCTCACTACAACAAATTTGGTCTTGGGCAATAAAAGAGTTTGTCACTAAAAGTGCATATTTTGTCGCGAAAAGATTATCTCAACAACAAATTTTTTGTCCCCAGTTTGTTGCTAGAAGCCCGTCATAATATGTTTTTCGTGACAAATATTGTGTTGTCGCTATAAGTACAATATATTGCGACAAATTCTTTTTCGTCACAAAATGTGGAAAAACTGCGACAAAACATTTGTCGAAAAATATTCGATAATTGTAGTCTTAAACACTGTAACAGTTATGAAATTTGTCCCTACTCATCACTATTTTGTGACAAAAAAATTTTTTGTCACTATATGTATAATCTTTTGTGACAAACATTGTCGTTGTAGGCTATTTTATTGTGACCAAATATATGTATCATGTTGTGACAAAAATATTGTCACTATGTAATACCCCTACTTTTAAAAGGATAGTCTCGACATTTTAATTATGGTTTTATTGTATATTTGGTGTGATTAATTGATTATATGCTAAATTGTTAATTGTTTTAAATGTTTGTTTTATTTAAGTGTTTAACTGTGTATTTCATTACATTTGTAGTTTAATTGACTTAATGGTATTTTTATTTTCTTTAATTGACTAATTGTATTTTTGTTGGAAATTACTTGTTTTACTTGGATTAAACTATGGTTTATGTTATAATGTTTCACATTAGGTTTTGTTCTTTTAGAAGACACGTATTGGTAGCCGACATAGATTATAAATTAGGTTTTATTCTATGGGCTAACTAGGGTTTAATTAAGGTTTTCATCTTAGAGTAACAATTGGACTTAGGTTTTATTCGTGCCTATAAGTATACTGTTATAGGCTTTAACAAGGGTTGGAAAAACCCTATTCACGTACCAAAGAATTAGAGAGAAATAGAGAGAGGCTTGAGAGGAAAATAGAGAGGACCAAGAAGGTTGATTGTGGATTAGAGCCGGAGCAGTATGAGGCTTGACGGTATTCAGTAATTGCCGAAAACTTAGAGACGACGCCGAGATTTCATAACTGAAATCACAAGCAAGCTCTTTTCTTTCTTTCTCCCTTGGCCTATGTTCTGTGCATACCTAGATGGTCTCTAGGGTTTTAATTAAATGTTAACTGAATCTTGCATGCTTAGTTTATGTTAAATTAATCAACTATATGTGTTTTAATGTAATCTGTAACTGTTCTTGCAAGTTAAAGTTCAAGTATTGTGTTAACGCATAATGAATCGGTAGTGGTTTTAATCACTGTAATTAATTCTAACTACTATAAATAAATCATTGGGATGCTACTGGATATATATTAGACTATTAAGATTAGTTTTAAGGAAGAACAGAAGGGTAGGAAGAGGCCGGAGACGAAGCAGATGATCAAAAACGGAGCAGAAGCGGAGCAGTACTCTCAAAGAGGGAGAAAGCCAGCTCCAGGAGGTTTGGAGGCTGCTCCCCCCTTCATAGAGTCGGATCCAAGGGCTAGGGAGCTGGCTCCATGGTGCATTAAGCCTGCTCTGTGGTTTTGAGAGTAGGCTCCCTTGTTTTAATGCGTTCTGGAACTATTTGGGCATTGTTTTGGATGTTTTGGGTATTCTGGATTGTTTCAAGGACTGGACTGAGGATTTTAAATGTAATTTCATGGGATTTTAAACTCTCTAATTGCATAATTTTATCCATAATGCAAATAGAATGAACAATATAAAAATAAGCAACCTTGCACGCTGTTAACGGATAGGAAGGAGTAAATTGTTTAATCTTGTGTTAACAATTTAACGGATTGTAGCATGGACTCTAAACATGATATTATGCTGTATTAGAACCCATAATGCATAATTTATCTCTATATGCTAATGGTTTTCATGGTGTGGAAGTTTTAAGCAATGTCGCACACTGTTAACGGATATAAAGTATTTAGTTGCTTAAACTTATTTTAGCAACTTAGATGACTGGAGTATGATTTATAAATTTGTTTTGGATGCATAATAGGGTCTTATACATATTAGATTTATTATGTTTCTCTTGGATTTTAATTAAAGAATTATTAAAATATATTTCGTCAATTATTTGGATTTATGTGTTAGATTATAATTGCTTAATTCTTATATTAAATTCTATCAATTGTCTGGATTTATGTGTTGGATTATAATTGCTGAATTATTACATTAAATTTTGTTAATTATCTGGATGTTGTGAATTATATGCACCGGTATGGGAGGGTGGCATACTGGGAATGGTTTAGCTCAAGACGCTAAGACTTACCCTATTGGAATAAGGGAATGGATTATAAAAATTGAATCCTACTTATATTTAGGTCAGATCAACTGAGTAAGTTGAGAGACTACATGGATTAATTGTTGGTTGGAGTTATGTCAAATCAGCTGAATAAGTTGAGTGACTAACTGGACTATAAATCTTATGTCAAATCATTATATAATTGAATGACATACTCTGGTTTTGGACGGACTTTAAATATATGATTATGGTACCACGAGATGAGCTTGAGTCTCAGGCTCGTTGGTTAGGGTATGTATACGCAATGGATGCGTAGCTGGCTATGATAGGTTGAGGTATACCCTGTTAGGTCTAGGTATTCATGCCCAGCTTTGGGTGCGTTTTTGCATGTTGCCTTCTATTCAGGTTGAGGACCCCTTTGTAGTCCAGTGAATGTCCCTTAGTGTGGATATATATATATATATATATATATGGACTAGATAGATATTGTGAGATATCTAGGATGTATTTGCGTATCAAGTCACTGTATGGATTGCAGTTAGAATAGAACTTGTTCGTGGGCCTGACCCACTCTATTATTTTTCAGGTATCGGACAGTTCCAGTCTTACAGCTTGATCGAGCTTAGCAGAGATGGTCATTCACTCTACTGAAGACGTAAGACTTCATTCTATGTTTTAGATTTAGATTTTTTTCCAGTTGTTTATTTCAGTTGGGATTTTATTTAGGGGTCTACTAGATGGATTCCCAAGTTGTACCCTTAGAGGTTTTGGAGAGTTGGGCTTTATTATTTAAGGATTTTATTTTTAGAATTCCTTCAATTTTAATATTTAATTTCTAAATCTTTGTATTATGTGTTTGTTTATATATTAATTGTTTGATATTCCCTCGGGTTTGGGCTTGGACCTGATCAACCCATGTCTCGGATTTGGGGGATATCACAGTTGGTATCAGAGCACTCCAGATTTAAATGTCTCTAGGGTATTTCATATTTAGACTTCCGCGTAGCGTTTTCTCTTCATTAGACCTTAAGTTTAGGATTCATTATATTCCTTTACGGTTTGCTTAGAACGTACTGATGTCAATCTTATTCTGTAATTGCAGAATATTTGGCACTAGGAAAAGGATGTGGTCCGCGATGAAAGTAAAGAAGGACAAAAGGAAGAAGAAGGTTACTCTGACGATTCCCCTGCGAAGGCTGACCAAAAAAGTGAAATTGGAGACCAAGGAATTGGTTCCAATAGGTGTTGCTTCGGAGTATAAGTCAAGGAAGGTTTCTGGTGTGCGCGATTGGCCACCATACTGTGGACCTAACACAACTTCGGTGGTGCTCGAAGCTGAGCCAAGCGAAGAGGAAGACCCCAAAGAAGATCTTAATGGAGGAGATACCAGAGTATCCAAGAAGGAGGGCACCGGAGTTCAAGGATGACTGCTCTTTTAAGAGTAATGTTGATTACTAGTAATAGAGGAGGTATTAGTAAATATGTAGTATGGATTTAAACACATACACTAGTAGTATGTTGAAGAATATTTAACAATTATTCTTTTGGAGGTTTAGGATTTAAAAAAGTTCTTAATAAAGTGAACTAGCGGTTTTGGCTATCTTTATTGTGTTTTATGATAGCATTTTTGTGATATATACACATATGGTTTTATTAGACTATATTGGAATGTGTATGTTACGATAATAAATGATTATCTCAATGGAGTGATTGGTTTTTGGACAGGCAAACAAATATTTTCTTATAAGTACATTGTGTTGAGACATGATGATTACCAAAGAGTTTGTAAAAGAACTTATATAAATCAATATGGTAAGTTTGATTTTGAAGGAAGAATTCACAGGATAGAGCGATAGTCTAAAAATGAGATTTCGGAGCATTTTATTTTACCTTATACGTTTTGCACTACGAAGTATTCAGAAACATTGGATTTTTATAGATTGGTTGGTGACACACATATGTAATAGACCTCATGATATTTTTACACCGTTAGGCAATACTGCCATTTTTCATGAGAGTAATGGGTCTGCGACACTAGATATTGGTAGACTCAGATTTCTAGCCAATCTATTAGTCCTAGACATGCATACTTATGATGTGATAGTTGGGATGGATTGGTTATCTCACTACCATGCCCTAGATAATTGTTATAATAGGTCTATTATGTTCACCATGCCTGGTCAGGATATTTACGTCGTTGTTATGCCACGTTCTAACGGGGTTACTAGCACTTATTTGTTCCATATGGAGGAGGAAACGGATGAGGGGATTACTGTATCATTGGATAGCATACCAATTGTACAGGACTTTCTGGATATTTTTAGGAGATTCCAGGGTTGCCACCTAGTCGCGAGATAGACTTTGTGATTGACTTAGCTCTAGGCACTACTCCTATTACTAGGGCACCATACAGGATGGCACCAGTGGAGATGCGAGAGCTAAGGGATCAGATTCAACAATTACTCAGCCAGGGCTTTATTCGTAGGAGTACTTTACCCTGGGGAGCACCGGTGTTATTTGTGAAGAAGAAGGATGGTTCACTTCACCTGTGTATAAATTACAGAGAGTTGAACAAAGTTACTATTCGTAACAAGTACCCGTTGCCCAGGATTGATGATCTTTGTGATCAATTAAAGGGAGCTATATACTTCTCTAAGATTGATCTACGTTCTGGATATAATCAACTTTGGGTTAGGGAACAAGATGTTCCAAGGACAGCATTTCTCACTAAATATGGATCTTATGAGTTTCGTATAATGCTGTTCGGGTTGACAAATGCACCAACAGTCTTCATGAACTTAATGAACAGAGTCTTTAGGGCTTATTTGGATCAGTTTGTCATTATCTTTATTGATGATATCATGGTCTATTCTAAGTTAAAGGACGATCATGATAGATATCTTCTCATAGTCTTACAGACGCTTCGTGAGCACCAGTTATATACCAAGTTTGAGAAGTGTGAATCTTGGCAGCAAGAAGTGAAGTTTCTGGGTCACATAGTGTCAGAAAGGGGAATAGCGGTAGATCCAGCCAAGGTTTCAGCAGTGGCTGAATGGGGACAACCTATGTCACCTACCGAGATTCGGAGTTTCCTCGGATTGGTAGGATATTATCGTAGGTTCATCCAGGGGTTTTCCAAGATAGCGGGACCACTCACTCATTTGACTAAAATGGGCGTATAGTTCGTGTGGGATGAACGCTGTCAGAAAGCTTTTAAAGAGCTAAAACGCAAGTTGACTTCTGCACCGATTTTGTCTACTCCACAGAGCGGGATAGAGTATCTTGTCTATACAGATGCTTCTTTGCAAGGTCTTGGATACGTTTTGATGTAAGAGGAGTGACCGATTTCATATGGATCTCGAAAGCTTAAGCCTCATAAGCTTAATTACCCAACACATGATTTGGAGTTGGCAGCTGTGGTATTTGCCTTACGAATTTGGAGACATTATCTATTGGGAGAATCCTTCAGATTATTTAGTGATCACAAGAGTTTGCAGTATTTGTTCATTCAGTAGGAGCTGAATACGAGACAGCATCGATGGTTAGAGTCTGTGAAAGACTATCATATCTCTACACAGTACCATCCAGGGAAAGCGAATGTGGTGGCAGATGCACTCAGTCGCCGACCTATTGCTAGTTTTTCTAGCTCTATTCACTACTGGGTGGAATGCTTTGAAGATGGTGGATGAGTTATCGGATGCTTTCATGGCTTGCATGGTAGTTACACCTTCTATTATTCACAAGGTTTTGAAAGTACAACTCATGGATCAGTAGTGCATTGACAGAGTTGCAGAGATAGCGAGGAGGTTCCATTTTACTATGTTGGGACTGATGGAGGTTCGAGGTACAAGGGCCATTTGGTGGTACCTTCTACTGATGAGTTGAGGAATGATGTGATAGTTGAGACTCATTATTCTGAGTTTTCTGTTCATCTAGGAGGAAACAAGATGTATCAGGATATGAAGTGGCAGTTTTGGTGGGCAGGTATGAAAAAGACATTGTTATTTTTGTCTCTCGGTGTAGTACTTGTCAGACGATTAAGATTGATCATCAGCGTCCGCCAGGAGCTCTACAACCACTACCTATACCGGAGTGGAAATGGGAGAGCATTTCTATGGATTTTATGGAGGGATTGTCTAATTTTTTAAGGATCACAATTCCATTTGGGTCATTGTTGATAGATTGACTAAATCAGCTCATTTCTGGCCTATTCGTACTGACTTCACATCGGAGCAGTTAGCGAGACTTTACATTACGGAGATTGTGAGGTTGCATGGCATTCCATTGTCTATTATATCGGACCGGGATTCGAGCTTTGTGTCAGGATTTTGGAAGAGTTTTCAGCAGGCTTTAGGTACGGAGTTCGATCTTAGTATTGCTTATCATCCTCAGACAGATGGACAGACTGAGAGAGTTCATTAGATCATGGAGGATATGTTTCGTTTGTGTGTTCTTGATTTCAAGGGCCACTGGGAGAATTATTTGCCACTGGTGGAGTTTGCATATAATAATAGTTTCCAAAAGACTATTGGTATGGCACTATTTGAGGCATAATATGGCCGACCGTGTCGATCGCCTGTTTGTTGGAGGGAGGTTAGCAGATTCATGGGTCCTGAGTTCATCAAGGATATTTTTGAGAAGATTGCTCTTATTAGGGATCGCATGCGCACTGCTCAGAGTTGGCTGAAGAGTTATGCCGATCGTCACACTCATGCTTTGGAGTTTTAGGTTTGGGATCAGGTTCTGCTCAAAGTATCTCCTATGAAAGGAGTAATTCACTTCAAGAAGAAAGGGAAGTTGTCAACGCGATTTGTCGGTCCATTCATGATTACGGATCGAGTTGGAACTGGTGCTTATCGATTGGCACTTCTGGAAAATTTGGATCGCGTACACAATGTGTTCCATGTTTCCATGTTGCAGAAATTTCTACGAGATGAGGATCAGTATCAAGCATATCGATGTTGGGGAGATTGAGTTGCAGCCGAATGCAACATATTAGGAGCTACTGTGTCGTATTATTGACCGTCGGGATCACATTCTTCATAATAAGGTTATCCCTTTGGTTCATATTCAGTGGAGTCATCACAATGAGGCTAAGTCTACTTGGGAATGGGAGGATGTCATTCGCACGCAATTTCATGAAATATTGGAAGAAGGTAAGAGCGAATTCCGAGGATGGAATTCCTTTTGTTAGGGGGGAAGAATATAATACCCCTACTTTTAAAAGGATAGTCTCGGCATTTTAATTATGGTTTTATTGCTTTTTTGGTGTGATTAATTGATTATTTGCTAAATTGTTAATTGTTTTAAATGTTTGTTTTATTTAAGTGTTTAACTGTGTATTTCATCACATTTGTAGTTTAATTGACTTAATGGTATTTTTATTTTCTTTAATTGACAAATTATATTTTTGTTGGAAATTACTTGCTTTACTTGGATTAAATGTGACGGCCCAAGTTTTTCAACCCGGTGCGTCAATGATGACCCTAAAGTTAACCCGATAACGGATTTGAAATGCGAAAGCAAAATATTAAACCATAGTCCTTTGAGATATAAATCATCTCTAAGACACCAACGTGACATTCCATGAAGTCGCAGAACTCAAGAAAAGCGGATGAGCAAACAAGAGTCAAAACGGGCTAATTCTGTCAATTAAGGGCAAAAAGGCAATACACAAATAAAAGGAGAAAATTGACTCTAAACAAGTCAAACAAGGTGAATATGACCTAATCTAATCATTTCACAATATTCCAAGAGGTTCTAAGAACTTTGGACAAGAATCCCACAAAATGCCCTTTCCCGGTTTAAGCGAAAACTGATACTATCTCACTAAAATATGAATAAATCCCACTATAATTTGAATCTGAGAATTTAATTGGTATCATTGGAAAGTTGACTCAAAATTCTTGAGTTTAGGCTCAAGAATCACCCCATTTGGACTATGAATGAAGGAGTTATGACCTTTTGAAGTTGGAACTTCAGTGTTGAAATATAACAAAGAGACTGTGTGCAAACAAGCTATTTCGGTCGACCGAACTAGATAGAAACTTTGCTAAAATCACATTTTTAAGTGGAGGTTGGCTCGGTAGGCTGAAATGGGCCATCGGTCGACCGAAATGGTCCTGAACAGTGAAAAAGCCTACTGGAATTGAGTTTTTACTGTGCAATGAGTTTCCCAAAAGCCATCGGTCAACCGAAATGGAGTTTTGGATGACCAAAACATCTCAAAAAGCTGATATAAGACCTGCTATGTGCCAAATGTGTAAAGGTTCAACCCATACCTCAAATCCCCTCATGAATTAGTTCAAAAATGAAAGTTTAAAACTGATTTTCAATGAGATATGAATTTGTGGACATGTCAACAATCTTAAAATGAATAAATGAATGTATTACAACAACTTATGGCCTTATACATGTTAATTATAAGGATTTCACATGTTAAACCCCCAAAGTTGGTTAAGATACGTTTTTGAAGCCAAAGTTGGTACCAAATGAATACAAGTGCTAAAGTAAACATGTTTGGCCCTTGGCCTCATTACATACATGCTTATAGTATTAAAAGTAATCATTCAAGTATCATTACACAACAAGGAAACTACATTGGCTTCTAAAATACCATACACCCATGGTATAGAAAATATGGCATCAAAAGTAAGACATGCTAAACATTTGCATGTCAATATACAAAAATGCTTCAAATTGCTCATAAGACCCTAAGGATGATGAGCATCCAAGAACATAGTCTCCTTACCTGTAAAACAACCCAAACCACTAGGCTGAGTAATCAAGTTACTCGTAGAAAGAAGCATATGCGTATACCCTAAAGTTTCAATATCATTGCAAGATCAATATAGACGAATATAAGGGAGCATTCCACTTAACGTCTATGTTTAAGGTATTCTAAGGGATCATCTTAAGCTAATGCAATGATTCCATCATAATATGATAATAATATCAATGTACTTAACAACATTAATTCGCCAATAACCAAAATCACAAGTAACAATTAAACATTGGTTGTCAACTTGGGAAAAGAATGCAAAATCAATTAGTGGAATACTTGGACATCAAATCTCGGATAAAGCCAAGACCTAAAGGGTTATTCCGGGCATTAACCCGCTGGGAATACCACCCTAGTACCCACTATAAATGGGGAGAACTCATACCTCCAGCACTAGAGCCAAACTTTAGCCATATCACTAGTAACAATGTCCCAAGATAATCCAAAATATAGCAAGTTCAAAACTCACACATAATTATTAAGGCATATACACCACCTTCCATGCACAAGTATTTTGAAATCACACAAATCATGTCTTAGGGCTTCCAAGTCTAAAATGACATAATAAATGACAAGTACTCATCATGATATAATGTGTAAAACAATATCACCAACTTATCAATTTAAACCATGCGTCAACAATAAGCTTTATATACTAGATTACAACATTATAATATTAAGCTTCTAGAATAATCACAATTGTCAACAGCAATCAACTAGAATGTAGAATTATCATCACAATAGTATAGTAATTCAAATCAATAAGAGTTTTATACAACAATAATAATCCTACATAAGATACATACACAACATACATGCTTAAATCAATAAACCCTAAGTCAATCATAAGGATTTCCTATAATATGCAAGACTATCATATTAAAAGCATGTACACAATATATATTAAACCCCAAGGATTATAAAACACTTAAAGCATAAACATACTACCACCCCTACCTCAATAGAGAATTGAATCTCTATAGTCCAAGCAACCAAGCTCAAAATGAAAAACAAGTTTAGGGTTAATGAAAAGGAGAGTAAAAGGAAACTATTGTCTTCCAAGGTTTTAAGTCTAGGGTGAATGGAAGGAGACCAAAATGAAGAAGAAAGCTATTAACAAGCTTTTCTCCAATGGTGGCTAGGTCGGGGTTTTGAAGAAGAAGTGTAAATGATAAGGATGAAATGAAAATGGTGAGTGGAGGATCTAGTATTCCTCCACTCACTATGTGTTCTTACACTACCTCACACACACACATACACTAATGCAAGACTTATTTTGGTGCCTACACTTGTCACAAAATTAATGGCTCCTTCCTAGGCTTAATCTTAAGCCTACACTTGTCAACCATCTAAGCCAACAAATGCTCCAATCCTAGTCCAACAAGTGGGTGAATCTCCACCCTCCAAATGTCAAGAGATGATGCTTCCAAGTCACTCCACCATAATGCCAATAAGTGGCTCCATGAGAATGTGACACTTGTCACATTTTTCATAAATTGCAAAAAGGTCATTTATCAAAATATCTTCCAAATTAAATTGCAAAATGGTCTCTAAGACGAAAAATAATTATTTTCTATAATTACACTAAAATCCCAAAAATCAAGATTAATTACAATAAAGTATGCATCCATGCCCTTTATGAAAAAAATAAGCAACTAGCATGCTTTTCTACAAAAGTAAAAATACAAACGTCATGGAAATTAAATATCATGAATGCATGCAAAACCAGAATCAAATCCAAGTACAAAAAGTGAGGTTATGCAAGGAAAAATGATAAATGGGAAAAAGATAAAATAGGGAAAAGACGAAAAAAGGAAAATCACTAAAAAAGGAAAAGGAGAAAAAAGACTAGGTCATTACAACCTACCCTCTTTAAAAGGATTTCATCCCCAAAATCAAGTCGTACCTGAAAGAGATAACAAGTTGGGATACCAAGAGCGAACCTCCTGTTCGAGCTTCCAGGTAGCCTCCTCAACGCCGTGATGTTTCCACAAGACCTTAACCAATAGAATGGTCTTGGTCCGTAAGACTTGCTCCCGTGAATCAAGAATTTGGATTGGACCCTCCTCGTAAGTCACATCCTTATCAACAACAACATCTATCCACTGTAAAACATGCGATGGATCTGGCTTGTACTTTCTCAACATAGAGACATGAAAAACGTCGTGAACCCTATCCAGGTTTGATGGCAACGCTAAACGATAAGCAACTTCACCGACGCGCTCCAAAATCTGAAATGGTCCAATGAACCTAGGAGACAACTTGTCCATCTGCCAAAATCTCAGAAGTCCCTTCCGTGCAGAAATCTTAAGAAAGACGTGGTCCCCTACCTCAAAAGACAAGGATTTCCTCCTCCTATCAGCGTAACTTTTCTGCCTGCTCTGAGCTGTAGCTAACCGCTACCGAATCAACTTAATCTTCTCTGTAGCTCAAAGACAATATCGGGACCCAAGGCGACTGTATCACCTACCTTGGTCCAACAAACTGAAAATCTGCAAGGTCTTCCATACAACGCCTCAAAAGGTGCCATACCAATACTGGTCTAGTAACTGTTGTTGCAAACTCCACCAAAGGTAAGTAGTCTTCCCAACTACCCCCAAAATCCAAAATGTAAACCCGTAGTATATCCTCTAATATCTGAATGGTACGCTCCGACTGACCATCAGTCTAAGGATGGAATGCCGTGCTGAAATGAAGTCCCGTGTCAAGAGCCTCCTGAAAACTCTGCCAAAAGTGAGACGTGAACCTAGGACCCCTATCCGAAACAATGGATACCGGAACCCCGTAAAGCCTGACAAACTGCCCTATATACAGTTCACTAAGTCTCTCTGCATCATCTGTCACTGCTATAGGCAAAAAGTGAGCCGTCTTAGTCAATCTGTCAACAATGACCCTAACGGCATCATTCCCTACCTTGGATCTCGGAAGTCCCGTCAAGAAATCCATAGTGATGTGCTCCCACTTCTACTCTACCACTGGTAGTGGTTGTAACAAGCCTTCCGGTCTCTGATGTTCTGCCTTCACTTG
The DNA here is from genome assembly GCF_030987335.1 of Cornus florida. NCBI lineage: Eukaryota > Viridiplantae > Streptophyta > Magnoliopsida > Cornales > Cornaceae > Cornus > Cornus florida. The sequence continues at coordinate 32,804,159 of NW_026775572.1, forward strand.
CTGACAAGTAAGGCATTTAGCCACGAACTGAGAAATATCCCGTTTCATGCCTTTCCACCAAAACTATCTCTACAAATTGTGATACATCTTCGTACCACCAGGGTGAACTACGAGTCGAGAATGGTGAAAATTCTGAAGAACAATGTCACGACAAGACAAAGGAACAAACATCCTCCCTTTGTACCTGAGACCACTGTCTGAATGCAAGGTCCAACCCTCTACATTCTAGCCACCTAAAATTCGATCGTGGATGGACTTCATCTCCCTATCCTCCTATTGTGCCTCAATAACTCTGCTAATAAGAGCCGGTTAAGCCATAAGGCTAAACAAGATAGATGGTGAAACATCCTCATATAACCATAAACCAAGATCTGCAAGCTCTTCTAGCATCTTCCATCTGTGGACGGAAATGCTAGCAAGAGTACCCCGTGACTTCCTACTCAATGCATTGGCCACCACATTGGCCATCCCCGGATGATACTGTAACTCAAAGTCGTAGTCCTCCATGAGCTCAACCCATCTGCGCTGTTATCCTTCTGAGAAAAGAGATATTTGAGACTCTTGTGATCGGAGAAAACCTCGAACTTCTCCCCGTACAAATAATGTCTCTACTCTTTCAGGGCAAAGATAACTACAGCTAACTCCAAATCATATGTTGGATAGTTCAACTCGTAAGTCTTTAATTGTCGAGGCCCATAAGAAACCACCCGCTCTGTCTGCATCAAGACACAACCCAATCCTTCCCGTGAAACATTGCAATAGACCACGTATCCCAAACCACGTTCAGGTATGATCAAAATTGGAGCTGATGTCAATCTAACCTTCAACTCCTGAAAAGCAAAATCACAAGCCTCATTCCATATGAACTTGACTCCTTTACGAGTAAGTCGAGTCATAGGTGCCGCTAGACGAGAGAAATCCCGAACAAATCTCCTGTAATAGTCAGCTAGGCCAATAAAACTCTGAATTTCAAACACTGTCTTCGGACACTCCCAATCTATCACAGACTCAATCTTTGACGGATCCACTATAACACCACCCCCTGACACAACATGTCCAAAGAACTTAACTTCTGGTAGCCAAAATTTGCATTTCTCGAACTTGGCATACAACTGATTATCCTTAAGGATCTACAACACTGTCCTCAAATGATACTCATGCCCTCTACCAAAGCTAAGTATACGAAAATGTCGTCAACGAACACCACCATAAATCTATCAAGATAGTCATTGAATACACAGTTCATCAAATCCATAAAAGCTGCTGGAGCATTGGTTAAACCAAATGGCATCACCAGAAACTCATAATGGCCATACCGTGTGCGAAAAGTGGTCTTGGATATATCCTCATCCTTAACCCTCAATTAATAGTAACCCGATATTAAATCGATCTTCGAAAAGCGTGTCGCTTCCTTTAATTGATCAAACAAGTTATCAATCCTAGGCAAAGGATACCTGTTCTTGATCGTAGCGTGATTCAACTTGCGATAATCGATGCAAAGTCTCAAAGACCCAACCTTCTTCTTCGCAAAAAGAACTGGTGCTCCCCATGGTGAAGCACTAGGACAAATAAAGCCCTTAGCTTTCAAATCATCCAACTGACATTTCAGCTCATCAAGCTCTGCCGGTGCCATACGGTACGGTGCCATAGAGATGGGTGCTGTACCGGGAATAACATCTATGGCAAAAATAACTTCCCCTAAAGGAGGTAACTCTGTTAGTTCCACTGGAAAGACATTAACAAACTCCTCAATAACTGCCAGAAGAACATGCCCAAACTGCTATCCTCGTCAACTAGCAAACTAGCCAAGTAGGATCTGTGGCGACTCCAGTCACCAATACTGAAAACCATCACCAGGTGGGAATCACTCTGATCTTCTACAAAATGGAAACAATCTCCCTTGGGAGTGTAAACGGACACCCTCCCTTAGAAGCAATTGATCGTAGCCCGAAAGAATGACAACCAATCCATCTCGAGAATGACGTCAAAGCCCGTTATGTCGAGAACAACCAAATCGAACTCTAAGGTCCGCCTAGCTATTTCAATAGCACAACCCCGACAAACACGATCTAAAGACACTGGACCCCTAATTGGTGTGTCAACACAGAGAATATTATCCTGAAGTGTGACCTCTTGACCTAATGAATGTGCAAATGATGCAGAAATAAAAGAATGTGATGCACCTGTGTCAACAAGAACCCGTGCCCAAGAATTGAAAACTAGAAAGTTACCTCGAACTGAAGAGGTGCCTGTGGAAGTATCCGCCTGTGGAAGAGCGTAGGCTCATCCCTGAGTCCCTAAGCCCTACTATGAACTACCCTGATAGCCTTACTGATGTGTAGAAGCAGTAGGTGTAGAACCCCTGGCTGGATAATTGCCAACTAGCGCCACTGGCTGTGGTGCCTGAAGAACTCTGAAACCAGACTGAACCACTGCAGACCGTGCTGGTACCATCTGTGAATTTGTGCCATCACGTGACTCATTCAACAACTTTGGACAATCCTTCTTGAGATGGCCTGGTTGCCTGCAATAGAAGCAAGATCCCTGCCCTCCTCTCGTAGGAACTGATGTCTGACTGGCCCGTGGTCGAAGCTGTGGGCAGCGAGGCATGATGTACCCTGGCTGCTGACAATGGTGACAAATCACACCCCGGGCTGACCCTGAAGATACAAGAACTGTGGGTACAAAATGATTCTGCTGCAGCGCCCCCTATGAGTGTGTACTGTCCCTTGCCTTAGCTTTCTTCCACTGACTCCCGGAAGATGATGGATTGTCCCCGCGAGGCTATTTATGTGAACCCCTGATCTGTAACTGATCCTATTCCTCTGCCTTAGCTAGCATAGCCCTCTGGACTACTTTTCTGTAAGTCCTCAAATCAAAAATTGAGACCCGTGGCCTGATGTCAAGATGTAGCCCATCCTGAAACTTCATTGCCCTGGCCTCGTCTATCGCTACCATATCCTCGGTATAACGAGAGAGAGAAGTAAATCGCGTCTCATACTTAATGACACTTATAGTGCCCTGATAAAGACCTGTGAACTGTATCCTCATCTTCGGCCTCATAGCCCTCGGAAAGAAGCGCTCAAAGAACAAATCTCTGAACTCATTCCAAGTCATCAATTCAACATTGTAAACATTGGTCATAGACCTCCACCAAATATCTGAATCTCCCATGAACATAGAGGCAGTCAAGGAAATCCTCAACCTATCCATAAGTACCGCTATATTGTCCAATTTGTGAACCATAAGGTCCAACCAAGCTTCTAAGACTAGCGGATCTAAACTCCCCGCAAATGCATCAATCTTAACCCTCTGTAGCCGCATAAAGTACTCCATTGCCTTATTGACTATCGGTGCCGGTGCCGAAATCTGTATCCCTGCCACCTACCTGAGTATCAATTCCTGTAGAGATTCAGTGATCCCCCTAATTGATTTCCTGAGCCATTCGCTCCTTATAAGTCGGTGCTCGCGGCGGGTTAGCATCCACGCCACGAACTGGAATCCTGGGCCTTCCTAGAACCCTTATGAACTCGGTGTCAGCCACCTGCTCCTCAGTGCCCTGATGTGAAGACTCTCCACGTATGGCAACTATGATGCTAAACGTGTAAAAGAAGGGAGGTCAACAATAACACAAGTTATTATGACCGAGTGCAACTCACACTATGAATGCACGAAACACGGAGCAAGATAAGGTGTGCAACATACGGTCATGCTAAAGTAATCAACGAAAGCTGTTTAAATAGTTAAGCACTTAAACGAAAAAGCATACATGTCAAACAAAGATACTCTTAACCACATAAGCATATAAGCACAAAGATATGTCATGCTACCAAGCGTGTTATCAAGAAACACATAAACATGTTATAATACCGAAACATGTTATCAAAAGCATGTGAATATATCAAAGTAGATCAATAAAAGCATGATATGTACCCAAAACCTGTCGTCCTAAGGTATTCAAACCTAGGAGCTCTAATATTACTTGTGACGACCTAAGTTTTTCAACCTGGTGTGTTAGTGATGACCTAAAAGTTAACCCGATAACGGATTCGAAATACGGAAGCAAAAGATGAAACCATAGTCCTTTGAGATATAAATCATCTCTAAGACACCAACATGACATTCCATGAAGTCACGGAACTCAAGAAAAGTGGATGAGCAAACGAGAGTCAAAACGGGTTAATTCCGTCAATTAAGGGCAAAAAGGTCAATTCACAAAAAGGAGAAAATTGACTCTAAATAAGTCAAACAAGATGAATATGACCTAATCTAATCATTTCACAACATTCCAAGAGGTGCTAAGAACTTTGAACAAGAAACCCACAAAATGCCCTTTCCCGGTTTAAGCGAAAACTGACACTACCTCACTAAAACAAGAATAACTCCCACTTTAATTTGAATCTAAGAATGGCATTGCTACCATTGGAAATATGACTCAAAATCCTTCAGTTTAGGCTCAAGAATCACCCCATTTGGACTAGGAATGAACGAGTTATGACATTTTGAAGTTGGAACTTCAGTGCTAAAACATAACAAAAAGACTGTGTGCAAACAAGCTCTTTCGGTCGACCGAACTGGACTTTTGGTCGACCGAACTAGACAAAAACATTGCTAAAATCACATTTTTAAGTGGAGGTTGGTTCGGTAGGCCGAAATGGGCCATCGGTCGACTGAAATAGTCCTGAACAGTGAAAAAGCCTACTGGAATTAAGTTTTTACTGTGCAATGAGTTTCCCTAAAGCCATCGGTCGACTGAAATGGAGTTTTAGACGACCGAAACACCTCAAAAAGCTGATATAAGACCTGCTATGTGCCAAATGTGTAAAGGTTCAACCCATGCTTCAAATCCCCTCATGATTTGGCTCAAAAAAGAAAGTTTAAAACTGATTTTCAATGAGATATGAATATGTGGACATGTCAACAACCTTAAAAAGAATAAATGAATGTATTACAACAACTTATGGCCTTATACATGTTAATTATAAGGATTTCACATGCCAAACCCCCAAAGCCGGTTAAAAAGCTTTTTTGAAGCCAAAGTTGGTACCAAATGAATACAAGTACTAAAGTAAACATGTTTGGCCCTTGGCCTCATTACATACATGCTTATAATGTTAAAAGTAATCATTCAAGTATCATTACACATCAAGGAAGCTACATTGGCTTCTAAAATACCATACACCCATGGTATACAAAATACGGCATCAAAAGTAATGCATGATAAACACTTGCATGTCAATATACAAAAATGCTTTAAATTACTCGTAAGCCCCTAAGGATGATGAACATCCAAGAGCATAGTCTCCTTACTTGTAAAACAACCCAAACCACTAGGGTGAGTAATCAAGTTACTCGTAGGAAGAAGCATATGCGTATACCTTAAAGTTTCAATATCATTGCAAGATCAATAAAGACGAATACAAGGGAGCATTCCACTTAACGTCTATATTCAAGGTATGCTAAGGGATTACCTTAAGCTAATGCAATGATTCCATCATAACATGATAACAATATTAATGTACTTAACAACATTAATTCGCCAATAACCAAAATCACAACTCACAATTAAACATTGGTTGTCAACTTGGGAAAAGAATGCGAAATCAATTAGTGGAATACTTGGACATCAAATCTCGGATAAAGCCAAGACCTAAAGGGTTATTCCAGGCATTAACCCGCTGGGAATACCACCCTAGTGCCCACTATAAATGGGGAGAACTCATACCTCCCACACTAGAGCCAAACTCTAGCCATATCACTTGTAACAATGTCCCAAGATAATCCAAAATATAGCAAGTTCAAAACTCATACACAATTATTAAGGCATATACACCACCTTCCATGCACAAGTATTTTGAAACCACACAAATCATGTCTTAGGGCTTCCAAGTCTAAAATGGCATAATAAATGACAAGTACTCATCATGATATAATGTGTAAAACAATATCACCAACTTATCAATTAAAACCATGCGTCAACAATAAGCTTTATATACTGAATTACAACATTATAATATTAAGCTTCTAGAATAATCACAATTGTCAAGAACAATCAACTAGAATGTAGAATTATCATCACAATAGTATAGTAATTCAAATCAATAAGAATTCTATACAACATTAATAATCCTACATAAGATACATACACAACATATATGCTTAAATCAATAAACCCTAAGTTAATCATAAGGATTTCCTATAATATGCAAGACTATCATATTAAAAGCATGTACACAATATATATTAAACCCCAAGGATTATAAAACACTTAAAGCATAAACATACTACCACCCCTACCTCAATAGAGAATTGAATCTCTATAATCCAAGCAATTAAGCTCAAAATGGAAAACAAGTTTAGGGTTAATGAAGAGGAGAGTAAGAGGAAACTTTTGTCTTCCAAGGTTTTAACTCTAGGGTGAGTGAAAGGAGGCCAAAATGAAGAAGAAAGCTATTAACCAAGCTTTTCTCCAATGGTGGCTGGGTTAGGGTTTTTGAAGAACAAGCGTAAATGATAAGGATGAAATGAAAATGGTGAGTGGAGTATCTAGTATTCCTCCACTCACTATGTGTTCTTACACTACCTCTCACACACACACACACACACACTAGTGCAAGACTTATTTTGGTGCCTACACTTGTCACAAATCAATGGCTCCTTCCTAGGCTTAATCTTAAGCCTACACTTATTAGCCATCTAAGCCAACAAGTGCTCCAATCCTAGCCAACACGTGGGTGAATCTCCACCCTCTAAATGTCAAGAGATGATGCTTCCAAGTCATTCCACCATAATGCCAATAAGTGGCTCCATGAGAATGTGGCACTTGTCACATTTTCCAAAATTTGCAAAAAGGTCCTTTTTCAAAATATCTTCCAAATTAAATTACAAAATTGTCCCTAAGTCGAAAAATAAATATTTTTCATAATTACACTAAAACCCCAAAAATCAAGATTAATTACAATAAAGTATGCATCTATGCCCTTTATTAAAAAAAGTAAGCAACTAACATGCTTTTCTACAAAAGTAAAAATACAAACATCATAGAAAACAAATATCATGAATGCATGCAAAACCGGAATCAAATTCAAGTACAAAAAGTGAGGTTATGCAAGGGAAAACGATAAACGAGAAAAAGACGAAATAAGAAAAAGACGAAAAAGGAAAATCACCGAAAAAGAAAGAGGAGGAAAAAGACCGGGTCATTACATTAAACTAGTGTTTATGTTTGTCGTGACCCATGTTTTTCAACCCGGTGCGTAATGATTTCCAAAAGGTTAACCCGGTAACGGATTCAAAATGTGGAAGCAAATGATAGACTAAGGTCTCTAGGGATATAAATCATTCCCAAAACACCAATGTGACCTTCCATGAAGTCACGGAACTTAAAGAAAACGAAAGAGTAAATGGGAGTAAAAAATAAGCAAATTTCGCTAATAAAGGGCAAAATTGTCAATTTACAATTTCAAAGGAGAAATTAACTCTAAACAAGTCAAACAAGTTGAATATGACCTAATTTAATCATTTCACAACATTCTAAGAGGTTCTAAGAACTTTGGACAAGAATTCCACAAAACGCCCTTTCCTGGTTTAAGCGAAAACTAACATTAGTCCACTAAAACATTAATAACTCCTATTGTGATTTGAATATGAGAATGAAATAGGTACCATTGGGAAGCTGACTCAAAATCTTTGAGTTTAGGCTCAAGAATCACCCCATTTGGATTATAAACGAAGAAGTTATGATCATTTGAAATTGGAACTTCAGTGCTGAAACTAAATCTGGAAGATTAGGGTATGAGGGCTATTTCGGTTGACCAAAATAAGCCATCGGTCGACCGACATAGCCCTGAAAAGTGTTTTTGGCTACTGGAATGTGCATTTTTGCAAACCAAAAAGGCACTGGTCGACCGAAATGGTATTTTGGTCAATCGAAACACCTTGAAAAGCTACTAAAGGACCTGCTATATGCCAAATGTGTTAAGGTTCAACCCATGCTTCAAATCCCTTCATGGATTGGTTCAAAATGAAAGTTTAAAACTGATTTTTAATGAGATTTGAGTATGTGAACGTATCAACAACCTTAATATGGATCATTGAAGGTATTACAACAACTCATGGCCTTACACATGCTAATTACAAAAATCTCATATGCCCAACCTTAAAAGTTGGTTTAAATATATTTTTAAAGCAAAAGATGGTACCAAGTAACTACAAGTACTAGATTAAACATGTTTGGCCCTTGGCCTTGTTACACACACATCCAAAGAGTATTAAAAGGTGCACTTAAGTGCACATTACATAGTTTGAACAATATATACATGTTTTGATACATTAAACCAAAATGAAGCATGATATGCTAACAAGTGCATATTCTACTATAACAAAATTACTCCAAGTAGTCAAGCAAGCCTAAGAATGTTGTGTATCCCACAATAAAGCTTCTTTACCTGAAAAACACTTAGTATTTTTGGGGTGAGTAAACAAGTTTACTCATAGGGAATGAGTATTCAAAGGCTTATTCTTTATACAAAGTTTGTAATTCAATACAATTTAATCCACGCTATTAAAGTGGCATTGGAACTTTTAACATACCACAATGAGATGTAATTTCACAAAGTTATCAACTTGGAAATTCAAGTGCGAAATCAAACCAAAGTGGATACTTGGATATTGTTCGGATTAAAAACCGTACTCTTGAGATCACTTTAGGGCTATTAACCCATGGGTACCTTTCCCTAGTGTGTACTATAATGTAGGGAGCTCTCTATCTCTCGTACTAGAACCAAGTCCTATCCAAGTCATGTTCTTGATAATATCCCAAGTTTCCAAAATCAACAAGTTAAGCAACAAGTCATGATATATGTTACAAACACAAAAGCTCCATGAAGTAAATGACTAAATCATTAAAACAATGTAATCGAAATTAAATAGACCAACTAAGTAATTTCTCTAGATTTCAAGCGTTGTCTAAATGATTCCAATTTAATATATAACAAGAAGCAAGTTATGGCCATGCCATATATCAAGTCCAAATTAGAATACAAGCATGGTACAAATAAGTAGAACTAAAATCAATTTAAATTACTTAAGTCTCTAGAGTTAAAAGCTCATTTACATCATGCCAATTTAATATACAACATTAAGGCCATGCCATATATAAAGTCTAAAATGAGTTATATGCAAATTACTATTAATCATTAGTTTCTCAATTTAATACAATCATGCATACAACTTATATATCATTATGAAAAACAATAATTGCCTTGACTAATAAACTATAACACCCCCTACCTCTCAAGAGGATTGTTCCTCTTGAATCCAAGGAAAGCAAAGGAATTTCAAGTTCTCCTTCTAGGGTTATGAAGAGGAAGATGAGGCAAGGCTTCTGTGATACCCCCGGATTTCCGGATGCGGGTTGGCTAGGCACACGCCCTATTACCCAAGGATATCAAACCAATTAGAGATAAATGAACACAGAATACAATTAAGATAAACAAGAATAAATAAAATTGCTGAAAAGAAACTAGAATGATAATCCAAAACTGAAAACCTCAGAATAAAATTTTATAACTAAAGAATTATTCTGATACATCCAACTTTTACATTTCTAATACAACTCGGGAATCCAACTGGTGGACCCCTAATAACCTGCCATACTGAAAAACAACAACTGAAGAACTCCAATGCTAAATCATGAACAAACACCTACATCGTCGGAAGAATGAGTAGTCGTCTCTGCTCAGCACGAACAAGCTCTACCACCTGGAATCGTCCGTTACCTGCAAAAATAATAGTGGGTCAGGCCCACGAACAAGTTCTATCCTAACTACAATCCAAACAGAGACCCGATATGTAGATACATTCTAGATGTCTCAACCATATCTATATAGTCCGTAAATAGATATATATATATATATATATATATATATATATATATATATATATCCACACTACAGGACTCTTACAAGCCTATGTTGAGGGTCTCAACCTTAATGGAAGGTAACATGCAAAACGCACCTCAGTGGGCATGACTACCTAAGCCTAACAGGGTATATATCAACCAACATAGCTAGCTACGCATCCTACTGCATATACGCTCCCTAACCGTCGACTATGAGACTCAAGCTCAGATTGCAATACCCTAAAAATATATTCAAAATCCTATCCTATCCATCCATAAGAAATCCAGTTAGTCATTCAGCTTGTGCAGCTTCTTTGACGTAACGTAGATAACAAGTAATCTAGTTAGTCATTCAGCTTGTGCAGCTTCTTTAACTAACCTAAAATTATTATGTATCTAAATTCCATCCAAATAAAATGTTGTAATGGTAACCTGTTCGTCGTCTAGACACGACATATAATTAGGGTTTACATGTTTTAATTAAATCCCTATCCATCATAGTACAGAAATATAACAACCATCGAATATGTCATTCAACTGTTTTAGTTGATAGGACATGAAACCATGTATGATTTAATTGTTTTAGTTAATCCATTTCGTATGTATGAATGGCTAGGGATTAGTATTTTGATCTAATCCGTCCATCCATATGCCACCGTCCCATACCAGTGCATATCATGCAAATAATCCATAAATGGTGCAACATTATAAGCAGTACATCAAATAAAGTCCACATAATCCAAATAGTTGATAAATACAGAATTTAAACAGTTTATCAACTAAAAATCTAGAATCCATCCACGTATCTAGCGAGACAAAGTTTAATAGTTCATCAAGTTAAAATCCAGCATCCATCCAGGTAATTGACAGAAAATATATATAACTAATTCTTCAATTAATTCCAGACCAACATCCAATTAGATTAACAGAACCAAAGTATTAGTTCAGCAATTTAAGTCCAAACCATAATCCAAATAATTTCAAGGTGGTGCTTATTAATACCGCAATTAACATCCAAGCCTAAATCCATGTATTGCAGAAATAGTTTAATAGTCCAGCAATTAAAGTCCAAGTCAATAACCCAAGTATTTGAAAAAATAATATCTCATATTTCAGCAATTAAAATTCAAATCATAATCCAACTAATTGCAGAACAAGTTTAATGTTTCAACAATTAAAATCCTAACCTTAATCCATGTAATTACAGAAACAAGTTTCATATTTTGGCACTTAACTTTCGGAACATACCTGGGCCAAATCTGATAAATAAATAGCTCTACTTTGCATCTAAATCCAGATTCATAATTATGTTATATCCTACTAAGTTGCTAAAATAAAATTAAACCATTGATTTTCTTCCATCCGTTAAGCATATGAAAAGTTGTTTGTTTTCCTACTAATTTAAACCCATTAGCCTGCCAGCATAATTTGGACCATACAAGATGTTAAACCCACATAAAACCAGTATCTAAGAACTCCCAGTACACTCCCAAACACTCCAGACTATTTAGTCCATCCAAACAGCACCCAAGAAAACCCAAAATTGCGTCAAATTAGTTAAAATAGGAGAGAGCCTACTCTCGGAACTTGAGACCAGGCTCTTAATAGCCTGGAGCCTACTCTTGATGGGTGGGAGCAGGCTCTTGGCATCCTAGAGCCGGCTCTCTCTCCCTCTTATGAGCCTCAGTCCATTCCAGCTCCGTTTTTTACTATCTCCATCGACTCCGGCCACTTGCGACCTTTCTGTTTGTTTTTAAACCTGATCTTAAGAGTCTTATTTAAACCCAGTAGCATCCCAATGATTTTTTTACAACAATTAGAATGAAATTAAATGGTTAAAATTGTCACCGATTAACTACGGTTTAATATAGACCTTATACTCCAACTTGCAATAGCAGATACAGTTTAAATTAAAACACAGATAGTTGATTAATTTAGCACCAACAAGGCATGCAAGATTTAGTTATCATTCAGTTAAACCCTAGAGACTCTCTAGTATGCACAAAACACAGGCCAATGGGAAAGAGAAAGAACAGAACTTGCCTTTGCAATTTTGGAACAAAACCATGTCGCTGTCTTCCTATGCTTTCCGATGACATCCAAGTACTGTCAACTCCACCTTCTACTGCTCAGCCTTCCCTTCTCCTAAGTCCGACCCCTAATCCACAGCCAAAACCCTCACCAAGGTTACTTTGTTTTCCTCAAAACCTCTCTCTGTTTTCTCTCTAGCATACTATACATGTATAGGGTTCTAAACCCTTTTGAAGACACATAGCAATATATATATATAGGCACTAATCAAAACCCTAAGCCCAATCCTAATCCACCATGGAAAACCTAATTGAGTCCCAGTCTAGTCGGCGTGAGATATATCAAACTAAAACCCTAATTAACTTTACAATCTAATACAATAATAATTTAAACCTAATTAACTCATTTAACAAAACATTTAAACAATTAAAAACTACATTAACTCAATTAAAGAAAATAAAAACTACATTAATAATCGATTAAACATACCATGCCAGTTAAACAAACAAATTAATTTACACAATACATAATTCAATTTCACACAAAAACAGGAAACCATCAAAACACGTAGCCACATAAGCACCCAGAAATAATAAAAGAAATAATGAAAATAATAAAATAAATAGTAAAATTCCAATTATATCCCTTTTAAAACTAGGGGTATTACATTCTTCCCCCCAAACAAACGGAATTCCATCCTCGAAATTCACGAAACGCTGAATTATTGTTTTTAAAATTCATTTTCGTTCTTGTATGGACGTAGCTTTAACAGTATAAATATATTTTTATTCTTAACTTGGCAACTAAACCATGCCTCCCTAAGTATAGTCATTTATACTTCGGCAAATCAACCATGCTCCCTATTTGTATATTGTTATACCAAGGCAAATCAACCATGCTGATAATTCAATCATGTCTTTGGCAAATCAACCGTGCCACCTTAAGTCTATTTAGTTAGACTTTGGCAAATCAACCATGCCTTAATTCAGCCATATACCAATTTTAAACTTAACGAAGAACTAAATCACTCATAGTCCCAACATGCGCGTCATACGCATAACATCAATTTAAAACCAACCTATCCAGATAGACAAATTAAACATGTCCTACAACATCCGGTTCATTGGACCAGACATTCGATGTCTTAATGTATCTTATAATCATCCGAGTGCATTAAGAAGAAGTGCCGATTTAAATCGCATTTATTCTGACAACCCTAACAAAACCACTAATCCTCCACCAGTACCTTAAGCTCTAGCTGAGTAAAGTAACACCTCCACGAAGATCAACCCCAATATTTGCAGTTGACTTCCTTAATTTCTGTGATAACAGCCAGTGTCATTATTATACAGGCTAAAACTTCGACTGCGAACTCAACAAAGAATCGCAAAATATGTATATCCTAGCAGTTGTTGAGAACGTCCACTTTCCTATTCCCTTCCACCAGACAGAACTTAATGCAAAGTGTGAATCACTACTTTGATGCATCTAAGGCGTCTCGTAATTCACTCTATTCATATGAACTGATATCCTACCAGTTCGACATAAACAAGAGTTGAGTTGTTTAATTTATCAGTCAACTAATATTCCAACCGGAATCCGGATCCTTGTGACAACGCAGCAATCCCTCCACCAAATCTGTGAAAATGCTCCACCATTTCTATTGTAATATAGAAAATTGTCTATATGGATCCATTAATCTCTAGCGGTTCCTCTTGATGATTAAATACATTGTAAAGTTACAGACCCAATCACTTTGTTCCTCCTCCTGCCTGTCCTCCAAAATGTCTGCTTCATATCATGAAGTAGCCTGTTTTCTATCAGGATGAATAAAGAACTAACGGTTATGAACCTCAATCCTTACATCCACCGTCCCACTTGTCTACAAAAAGTACCGTTAGTCTGGTACCATCAACTTCCGTCTGCCCCCACTGTTTAAATTGAAGCATCTACAAAAGCCAACTTGGCAACTAACTTCTTACATACTGATTTGTAATAAACCGACTGATATGGAAAGTCAATTGGTAATTCCATATATCAAAAGTCAAACAACTGTGAGTTTTGCACACACACCGTGCACCTCTTCCTTATATAAGTTTTCGGTCTCACCTTCTTGTCCTGGTTCAATTGAATCTGGAACTTTGTCCATCCTCCATATAGTCATAAATGTCAAAGCAACAGATAATTGTTGAGAATTATGACCCTTAAAAAAAATTTCACATTTTATACGGTGTAAAAACTTTGGTTCCTCCACCAAGTGTATACCAGCAACTCCTCAAAATGACACCCTTGTAAAATAATGTCTGGATCACAAATAGACTAATAAAGCTTTAATTAGTCCACTATCCTCTCTCGGCGTCATTCTAATAAGTACCTACCAGCCCGAAATCCTCCATCTGAACCATAATGGCATAACAGTGATCTTTACCTACCACAACCTCACGAATCCCCAAAACATTAACAACCACCATTCTTATAGTGTTGTACTAACGAATCCCTACCTAGCATAGAGCATATGAAACTAATCATTGTAGATTATTTGCCTCTTATTGGTAGTTTAACTATCCCATCCCAAGTAACATACCATAATGACGCATATCCAGGTCCAATTGATTGGCTAGGAGTTTATATTTTTACCCAATCCTATGACCATATATTCACAAATCCTAGCGTACATAGCGCTATTACTCCATGTCATCAAAATAATGGTTGGCTGATCACATACTTGTGTCCCCAACCAATCCATACTCCCAATTCGGACTAATTAACAAAAATGAAACACGTAATAACAAAATGAAACACGTAGATACACATATTATAATTCAAAATATAATTCTACTTAAGACATCCTCCATTCCAGAGAAGAAAACCTCCTTCGAACTCAAGTTCACAAAATTTCATTCCATATTTTCGTTGGTAATCATCCAACCTTGAAACCTATCTGCTAAACATAGCTTAATTGCACAATCGTTTGCCTAAGCAAATACCCGAAAGCTTTACCCTCATCTTCCTTATACGCAGAATGCAAACCGTCTATCGCGGCTTTACAAAGCAACTTAGAACGTTACAACCTAATACCCATATGCTCCGAAATATAATATAAAATCACGTCTTCGTTCTGCTAAGAACTCCATCAAATTCTGACCCTCCAGAAGAGTACTTTTCAAATAACTCCCGGAAAGATGATACGAAACTTTAACTATATGTAGATTGGTTCACACCAACTCCATTAGTATCATTCACTATACTACTGGTGAATGAGAGCACACTCGTGCGATCCTTCATCCTCAAACTTCAATATCCCTTTTCTTGGATACGCTGAAATCTCCTCCCTTAGGATCCTCTGCAGACTCCTACTCTTCATTTGTCTCCTTTTTGAGAACAACTAAAGTTGTGTTGGCCCCGATATGCGGTGACCTAACCACCTACACCTTAATCCTTCCTTGGTGTACACTTTCTAAGTAATGCCAACCTCGAAACTAAACCTTCAATCCCAAGTTCTGATTCTGGCAAAGAACTCGATAACGTACTCCTTTACTCTTTTAGGTCTTTATTGCTTTCGCCTTGGACCCCCATCCTCCTCCTAGTGTCAACCATTCCATAACAATGGAATATAATTGACATCAGCTCCTCATAATGAATCATAAAGAGAGTACAACGAATCCTAATATGGCTCTGAGTTTTTAAGAGACACAACGCGGAAGTCCTATAACGAAAACACTCATAAGGACACTAGAACCTGGAGTACTCTGATACCAACTGCGATACCCCCGGATTTCCGGATGCGAGTTAGCTAGGCCCACGCCCGATTACCCGAGGATATCAAACCAATTAGCAATAAATGAACACAGAATACAATTAAGATAAACAAGAATAAATAAAATTGCTGAAAAGAAACTAAAATGATAACCCAAAACTAAAAACCTCATAATAAAATTTTATAACTAAAGAATTATTCTGATACATCCAACTTCTCCATTTCTAATACAACTCGGGAATCCATCTGGTGGACCCCAAATAACCTCTCATACTGAAAAACAACAACTAAAGAACTCCAATGCTAAATCATGAAGAAACTCCTACATCGTTGGAAGAATGAGTAGCAGTCTCTGCTCAGCATGAACAAGTTCTACCACCTGGAACCGTCCGTTACCTGAAAAAATAATAGTGGGTCAGGCCCACAAACAAGTTCTATCCTAACTACAATCCAAACAGAGACCCGATACGCAGATACATTCTAGATGTCTCAACTATATCTATATAGTCCGTAAATAGATATATATATATATATATATATATATATATATATATATATATCTACAGTATAGGACTCTCACAAGCCTATGCTGAGGGCCTCAACCTGAATAGAAGGTAACATGCAAAACGCACCTCAGTGGGCATGACTACCTAAGCCTAACAGGGTAAACCTCAACCAACATAGCTAGCTACGCATCTTACTGCATATACGCTCCCTAACCGTCGTCTATGAGACTTAAGCTCAGATCGCGGTACCCAAAAAATAAATTTAAAATCCTATCCTATCAATCCATAAGAAATCCAGTTAGTCATTCAGCTTGTGCAGCTTCTTTGATGTAACGTAGATAACAAGTAATCCAGTTAGTCATTCAGCTTGTGCAGCTTCTTCAACTAACCTAAAATTATTATATATATAAATTCCATCCAAATAAAATGTTGTAATGGTCAATTGTTCGTCATTTAGACACGACATAAAATTAGGGTTTACATGTTTTAATTAAATCCTTATCCATCCTAGTACAGAAATATAACAACCATCCAATATGTCGTTCAACTGTTTTAGTTGACAGGACATGAAACCATGTAGGATTTAACTATTTTAGTAAATCCATTCCGTATGTATGAATATGTAGGGATTAACGTTTTGATCTAATCCATCCCTCCATATGCCACCATCCCATACCGGTGCATATCATGCAAATAATCCGTAAATGGTGCAACATTATAAGCAGTACATCAAATAAAGTCCACATAATCCAAATAGTTGATAAATACATAATTTAAACAGTTCATCAACTAAAAATCTAGAATCCATCCACGTAACTAACAAGACAAAGTTTAATAGTTCATCAAGTTAAAATCCAGCATCCATCTAGGTAATTGACAGAAAATATATATAACTAATTCTTCAATTAATTCCAGGCCAACATCCAATTAGATTAACAGAACCAAAGTATTAGTTCAGCAATTTAAGTCCAGACCATAATCCAAATAATTTCAAGGTGGTGCTTATTAATACCGCAATTAACATCCAAGCCTAAATCCATGTATAAATAGTTTAATAGTCCAGCAATTAAAGTCCAAGTCAATAACCCAAGTATTTACAGAAATAATATCTTATATTTCAGCAATTAAAATTCAAATCATAATCCAACTAATTGCAAAACGAGTTTAATGTTTCAGCAATTAAAATCTTAACCCTAATCCATGTAATTACAGAAACAAGTTTAATATTTCAGCACTTAACTTTCAGAACATACCTGGGCAAATCTGATAAATAAATAGCTCTACTTTGCATCTAAATCTAGATTCATAATTATGTTATATCCTGCTAAGTTGCTAAAATCAAATTAAACTATTGATTTTCTTCCATCCGTTAAACATATGCAAAGTTGTTTATTTTCCTACTAATTTTAACCCATTAGCCTGCAAGCATAATTTGGACCATACAAGATGTTCAACCCACATAAAACCAGTATCTAAGAACTCCCAGTACACTCCCAAACACTCCAGACTATTTAGTCCATCCAAACAGCACCCAAGAAAACCCAGAATTGCGTCAAATTAGTCAAATAGGAGAGAGCCTGCTCTCGGAACTTGAGAGCAGGCTCTTAAAATCCTAGAGCCGGCTCTTGATGGGTGGGAGCCGGCTCTTGGCATCCTAGAGCCGGCTCTCTGTCCCTCTTGCGAGCCTCCGTCCATTCCAGCTCTGTTTCCGACTATCTCCTTTGACTCCGATCACTTGCGACCTTTCTGTTTGTTTTTAAACCTGATCTTAAGAGTCTTATTTAAACCCAGTAGCATCCCAATGATTTTTTTTACAACAACTGGAATGAAATTAAATGGTTAAAACTGCTACCGATTTACTACAGTTTAATATAGACCTTGTACTCCAACTTGCAATGGCAGATACAGTTTAAATTAAAACACAGATAGTTGATTAATTTAGCACCAACAAGGCATGCAAGATTCAATTATCATTCAGTTAAACCCTAGAGACTCTCTAGTATGCATAGAACACAGGCCAACGGGAAAGAGAATGAACAGAACTTGCCTTTGCAGTTTTAGAACAAAACCATGTCGCCGTTTTCCTAAGCTTTCTGACGACGTCCGAGTACTGTCAACTCCACCTCCTACTGCTCAGCCTTCGCTTTTCCTAGGTCCAACCCCTAATCCACAACCGAAACCCTCACCAAGGTTACTCTGTTTTCCTCAAAACCTCTCTCTGTTTTCTCTCTATCATACTGTATGTGTATAAGGTTCTAAACCATTTTGAAGACACATAACAATATATATATATATATATATATATATATATATATATAGGCACTAATCAAAACCCTAAGCCCAATCCTAATCCACCATGGAAAACCTAATTGAGTCCCAGTCTAGTCGGCGTGAGATATATCAGACTAAAACCCTAATTAACTTTACAATCTAATACAGTAATAATTTAAACCTAATTAACTCATTTAACAAAACATTTAAATAATTAAAAACTACATTAACTCAATTAAAGAAAATAAAAACTACATTAATAATCAATTAAACATACAATGCCAGTTAAACAAACAAATTAATTTACACAACACATAATTCAATTTCACACAAAAACAGGAAACCATCAAAACACGTAGCCACGTAAGCACCCAGAAATAATAAAAGAAATAATGAAAATAATAAAATAAATAGTAAAATTCCAATTATATCCCTTTTAAGACTAGGGGTATTACAACTTTTGTATTCCAAGCTTAATGGTCCGAGGTAAGTGGGAGGAGGTCAAAAAATAAAGTCAAAGCCTTATCCAAGCTTTGTCTTCAATGGTGGCTAGGTTGGAGTTCTTAAGAGGAAGAAGATAAAGTGAAGTAAAATATTGAAACCCTAAGTTAAATGTGATGGGATCCTCCACTCACTAGGTACTCTTGCACTACCTCTCACACACACACAATGCAAGACTAATTGTGAGACCTACACATGTCATCATCCTAAGTAAACTTCCAAGACTTAATATTGAGCCTGCACTTGTCAACCATCCATGCCAACAAGTGCTCCTATCCTAGGCCAACAAATGGGTGAATCTCCACCCTCCAAGTGTCATGAGATTAAGCCTCCAAATGGTTCCACCACAAGACTAACAAGTGGCACCTTAGGTAAGTGACACTTGTCACATTTTTCAAATATTGCAAAAAGGTCATTATTGAAAATATCTTCCAAATTAAATTAAAAAATGGTCCTTAAGACAAAAAATAATTACTTTTCATAATTACATTCAAACCCCAAAAGTCATGAATAATTTCAAGAAGTTATGCATCAATGCCCTTTACAAGAAAAGTAAACATTTAGCATGCTTTTCCACAAAAGTGAAAATATAGATATCATGAAAATTAAATATCATGGACGTATGCAAAGCCGAAATCAAATCTGAGCACAAAAAATGAGGTTATGCAAGCAAAATGGTAAACGAGAAAAAGACGAAATAGGAAAAAAGACGAAAAAAAGAAATTACCGAAAAAAAGAAAGAAGGAAAATGACCGGGTCATTACAACCTACCCTCCTTAAAAGGGATTTCATCCCCAAAATCGAATCGTACCTGAAAGAGAAAACAAACGGGGATACCAAGAGCAAACCTCCTGTTCGAGCTCCCAGGTAGCCTCCTAGTCGCCGTGGTGTCTCCACAAGACCTTAACCAATGGAATGGTCTTGGTCTGCAAGACCTGTTCCAGTGAATCAAGAATTTGGACTGGACCTTCCTCGTAAGTCACGTCCTCATCAACAACAACATCTGTCCATCTTAAAACATGTGATGGATCCGGCTCGTACTTCCTTAACATAAAAACATGAAAGACGTCGTGAACCCTATCCAGGTCTGGCGGTAACGCCAAACAATAAGCAACTTCACTGACGCGTTCCAATATCTCAAATGGTCCAATGAACCTAGGAGACAACTGGCCGTCTGTCAAAATCTCAGAAGTCCCTTACGCGGAGAAATCTTAAAAAATACATGGTCCCCTACCTCAAAACACAAGGATCGTCTCCTTCTATCAACGTAACTCTTCTGTCTGTTTTATACAGTAGCCAACCGCTATCGAATCAACCTGATTTTCTCTGTAGCCTCAATGACAATGCCAGGACCAAGGCAACGGTATCACCAACCTCAGTCCAACAAACTAGAGATCTGTAAGGTCTGCCATACAACGCCTCAAAAGGTGCCATGCCAATAATGGTCTGGTAACTATTGTTGTAGGCAAACTCAACCAAAGGTAAGTAGTCCTCCCAACTATGATAAGCGCTGAATATTGCATATTCAAATGCCCTTTCTTGCATTAGTTAAGTCTGTTAATGGAATAGAATGTACAGTTTTAATTCATTTTTGCACTTTTGTCTTGTTTCAGGTCGGTCTCCTTGAATTTGATCAAAGAAGCGGATTTGGCATCAATTGTGTTGAAATACGTGCGCTGTGTCGGGGAGTCATCTTTTGGACTTGACCTCTTCTGTTGGCGTTTCGTGAAGTCATGACTGAGTGTTCGTCGTGGAAGTGCATCCACGGTCCGGCTTAAAGAAGGCTTGCAAGCAGCCTTGATGATGTTGCAAAGCCAAGCCTCCGCGGGCGCCCGTCGAACCCTTCAACTCTATGGCCTCTTTCACGGAGCCTTGCTGAAGCCCCCGCCGAAGCCCCCGTAGCCCTCCGCGGGCGCCCGCCGTGCCACCACGGGCACCCGCCATTCGCTTCAATAGCATCGCCTCGAAGCCAAGCCTCCGCGGGCGCCCGCCAACCTGCAAAAGGCAGTTCAACTGCTCTTGTTTTTCAGCATTCTTGTTCCCTTATCATTTTTTTGTGTGGTCCATCTTCATGCAGAGGATAAGGCTCAGGATTGGGAGTATGGGGAGTAGGTTTTAGAAGGATAAGAATGGGGTATGGTCATACATATCTTGTTGCCCAAGAATTGACTCTAGAGGGGGGGTGAATAGAGTCAATGCCAAACAATGGATAATTTTCGCAATATATAGAAATACAATTTCTATTCAACAATTTAAGTAATTATGCAATAATCAAGATATGAGATCAAGATATGGAATAAGCAATTAAAGCATAATTATAAGAGAGATAAGGGAAAATAAATTGCAAACTACAACACGGCGATTTTTACGAGGTTCGGAAACTCCTACTCCTCGGCTCAAGATCCCTCTTGAGACTTCCCAATCCAATATAGTTTCTCCTTGCGGGTGGAGAGCAAACCTTTACATAAAGCAAGACCTTGCTTCTTTTCCTTGCTAGGAGAACACCCTTCTCCTAGGCTTCTTTTGGGTCACACCAACCCTTACAAGTTTGTAGAAAAGATTGTAATTGAAATACAAGATTGAATCTCTCTCAAGATAGATATACAAGTGCAAGCTCACAAGAAATATCTCTCAAAGATTGATGTACAAACTTTAGCTCTCAACTAGAGTATATATGAATATAAGTGAAGCTCAAACTCTATAAATGATATGAATGAGAGAAGATGATATAAGTGAAGAATGTAAGCTTTTATAATCTCTCAAGTGAATAATAGAGCAAAAACTCTATGAAGATTAAAGCAAGAGCAAAAGCCCTTTTAATCTTTGCTAGAATCTCTCAAGATAGAATAAGAGTGAATGAGAGAGATGAGAAGAAGAGAGAATAAAAGCTCTCTTGAAATGTAATATTATGTCTCTCAAAAATGGTGGTCTTTTTGTTTCAGCAAAATAAGCCTTCCTTATATAAACAGCCGTAGCTTAATATGTCTGTTAGAAGTAGTTGGAAGACTTAAATGCAGAAAAGTGCCGTTGTAGATTCAAATAACTTAGAAGAGCCGGCTCTACAAAAAATTAGAGGAGGCTCCAATAAATGGGAAACGGCTCCAATAACTGGGAGGCGGCTCCAATTCACAAAATGCATTCTACGACACACAATTTGGCTACTGGAGTGCAAAGAGGCGGCTCCTATAATTGGGAGGCGGCTCCAATAAAAATGGGAGGCGGCTCCAATTGATAAAATGTGCTTGCTTTAGTTTTCATGGAGGCAACACCTTGTTTTGGATTTTGACAGAAAATGGCATGACTTCAAATGGACATAACTCAGTCCATGAAACTCTAAATGAGGTGAAATTTAAGTCTACATTTATTGCCTTGAAGTCAGCTTTCTAAATCCACTGGCCTTGCTCAAAAATTATAACCACAGAAATGGTTATGGTCGTTTTAGTGCAACCTGGTCAGAATTTTCGCAAACCAGAGATATGCATTTTGTAATGCTCATATCTCATTCAATTCAAATCCTTTTTAGGTGAAATTTGAGTCTAAACTCAAGAGATCGAAGTCAGCTTTCTAATGCACCTAGCCTTACTTAAAAATTCCAACTACAAAAATAGTTATAGCATTTTTAGCATAGGCTAGTCTGGAAATTTTTTGGGCTGAAAATTGCTTCTTTTAAGATAACCATCTTTCTAGCACCTAGGACTTTGATGAATGGTTCAATTTAGTTCAAGACCTATTTCTAAGAGTCTAGGGACATATAAGGATGATAAATATCAAGTTCATTGTGTCCTAAAGTCATTTACTAAATTATGGCAACAAAGGCTTTAAAGATGAAATATTAAGTTCAATGCCTTTTCCTTTTCTTTCTAGACACCAAAGTAAATCTTATGATTAATGTGCATGGTCCTAGCATTTCTAGCTCAAGTTGCAAGTTCTTTCAAAGCTTATGCAAGCTTGAACTAACCCTTTCTTAGCAAAGACTTCATATGACAATATCTATGAATGAAGTGCAAAGTCTATTACTAAGGATATAAGAAAATGTGAATGATGATAATATGCATGATCCTATAGAGATGAGCTTCAAATGGATTCATAAATACTTTGACATTGAATCCAAAACACTCACCATTCTATCTACCCCTTTTCTTCATGCATTGTCCATGATCGTTTAGGCTTGAGGTAGTATTGCTTTCTTTCTTCCTTTGAGTTGCTTTCTTGCTCATTGAAGTCCAAGCTATCTTTGGACATTGCATTTTGTTCCTTGCAACTTCATGTCTTTATTGTATCCATTTCTTTCCTTGATGTGATCTTGAATAATGGAATACTTTGAATGATCTTTAGTGCTTCATTGAGGTCATTCTTTGAATGTGAATAATCTATATAACACTCAATGTAAACATTAGTCCTTAAACACCATTAATGGTTTGTTATCATCAAAACACCTAGATTGTCATTGGATGAAATCCTTAAGGTCAACATATCTCATATCTCATAGATTGAAGAGCTAGAGAAGAGGTGGAGAGCTTTTTGGGTGTTCTTGGAGCTCAAGGTGCAACAATGGATTCTTCTTCTTCTTCCTTCTCTCCACTCCTTGCATTAATGGGTAACTAAACCTCCATCTAGGGAGGTGATGATGCCTTCCCTTGTAATCATGTTCTAGATTAAGCTCTATTTTGGGGATCATAATCTAGAGCATATTACTTTTTGTAATGAATTTCAATGTTTATAAATGATTGATGTAAGTTAATTATCTTGTCTTTGATGATCCTTATATTAATCTTAATACTTACATTTTCATGGTGACAATGGAAATAAGATTATGAATGGTTTTCATGGCATGTTGATAGAGAAACTTGATAGTCCATTGCTTAGGTTTTCCCTTTGATGGTTTATACTTGATTCCTAGCTTCATGTGCTTTATCATTTGATTAATGGCTTGATGATCTTTTGCTTAAGGTAGTAGGTTTGATGCTACACCCTAGTTTAGGTAGTTCAAATGTATGAACTTTTGATGGATCATTCTTGTTTTGATTTAATGAACTTCTTGATGATTATAGGGTGACCATGTGTTGCTATATAATTCTTGACCATTATATATATATTATCTATCCCCAATTTAGTCTTGATCTAGCATGTGTTTAGGGTTTAGTGCGGATTCACTTCTCTAGTTCTTTTTAATTGTCTTTGCCTATTTATTTCTTAGCATTACCATTTTATGCATTTTTCAATTTATAGTTTTAGTAACAACCCAACAAATCCTCTATAAACCCCCTTATCATTCCAAAAGATGATTCTAGACACTTTGGTTGCCATAGACTAGCAGTCCCAGTGGTTTGACTTACCCGACCAATAGCCCTATTTTACAGTGATTTGTGATATTACAAAATGGGTTGATTTATAATTGTAATCGATCCGTCGATCAATTTTTGGTGCCGTTGCCGGGGACTGCAAACTGTTTTTGCAACCAAAGTTTTAGGATTAATTTTGGATTGATTGTTAATATTGTGATTTGTGAATATTTCTTGTGTGGTTTTGACCATCTTGGTGTTGTAAGTTGTTTGTGAGATTCTAGGGACTTGATACTTGCCGAGGGAACGCTAGCAAATTAGTAAGTCAAGAGGACTCCAGGTAAGTCTCTCGATCTTCTAGTTTCAAAATTATTAATATCGTACATGTGTTAAAATTAACGATAGTTAAACTGTGAAACCCTTGTCGAGGCCACTTATTATGAATTTACATTGCAAAGCATCGGTCCTTGTCGTGGCCATTTAATTCCTATCTTGATAACTGAGGAGAAAGTGAACATCGTATGTGGAGTTGATGATGATAAATTGTTGTGATGATTGTGTTGTGAGTCGTTGATGTTTGGCCGTAGATCACTCTCCCTACCAACTCTTGAATCTCCAGTTGATATAAATTCTCTTGAAAGAACTCTTAGACGAACCCTTAGAGAATCTTCTAGCATAAGAGAGCTTGAAACTGAATTTAACACAATAAATGAAAATGTAGGAAATGTCGGAAACGAGGGAATTAATAATGATAGGGCCAAAATTCCAAATATGGTTCCCATGACTCTTAGGGACCATTTCATTCCTACCACTTATGCTTCTCCCTCTTGCATAGTGATGCCAAATATTGAGGCTGCTCAATATGAAATCAAATCTAGCACCATCCAAATGCTTCCATCTTTTCGTGGCTTTGAAAATGAGGACCGTTATAAGCACCTTGATGAATTCCTTGAAATATGTTCTACCATCAAGTTGAGGGGCTTTCCTGATAATGTTCTCCAATTGCATCTCTTCCCATTCTCATTAAAAGAACGGGCAAAATATTGGCTGAACTCCCTTGCTGCCAATTCCATCACCACATGGGCTCAACTGCAGCAAGAATTCCTAAAGAAATATTATCCAGTGAGTAAAACCAATTTAATAAGGCATTCCATTCTTAGCTTTTCACAAAGCGATGGGGAACAACTCCATGAGACTTGGGAGCGATTTCAAGACCTCTTAAGGAAATGTCCGCACCACCTAATTCCAAAATGGCAATTGGTGTAAGCTTTTTATGCTGGGTTAACCAACCCACATAGGTTCATGGTTGACTCATCTTTTGGAGGGATGTTCATGTCTAAAAGTGCGGATGAGTGATAAGCGTTGAAAAGTACACTTTTAAACCCCTTAAGCTTGAGTATTCTAGGACCTTTATCTATCTTATTTACCCGTTTTAGTACTTATTTGTGTTTTTGTCTATTTCAGGTCAATAATGTTAAAATGGGATAAAAATGGTTTCTTAAGGCCTTTTTGGAGTCAAACTAAGTCTTGGAGAGGATTCGGAGCAAAAGGAG
The DNA here is from genome assembly GCF_030987335.1 of Cornus florida. NCBI lineage: Eukaryota > Viridiplantae > Streptophyta > Magnoliopsida > Cornales > Cornaceae > Cornus > Cornus florida. Next base: position 32,829,961 of record NW_026775572.1, read on the forward strand.
GCTGATTTGGAGCAAAAAGAGGCTGATCCTGAAAAGCTGCCAAGTGAGATCGATCGTGAGATCGATCAAAAAAATGAGATCGATCAAAGTTGGATCGATCGAACTTTTCTCTGATCGATCCAACTTTTTCTCTGATCGATCGAACATTGCTAGCAGTGAGCTATCATTTTTCCGTACGCGCCCAAAAGTCCACCTACCATATAGCACGGGATTAGATATTTTTGGGGTTATATTCCAGACTTAGTGGCTAAGAAAATGACCTTCTATATAAAGGGAAGTGACCCATTTTGTAAAGAACCTTTTTATCGTTTTATTTTTTACATTGTATTTTTTATTTCTCTCTAGGAAAGTTAGAAATTAGGGTTAGAAGAAAAGGGGGAAGTGGAGGCACATCTCAAGATCCATCTCTAGACCACTCTCTCTCTCTCTCTATCTCTAAAGCTTCAAAGAAGAAGAAGAAGAAAAGGAAGAAGAAGATGGAGCCATATTTAGAGCGTGATTTCATGACCACATCTACCTCCTCCATGATTGGCTAGATCTACACTTAGGGCTTAGATGAGCCCTAAGTCTTGTGTAATCTAAACCCTTGTATTTCTATTTTTGGGGATTTATATATATTGTTGTGATTAGTGTTCTAGCCTTGTGAATTTAATGAATCTTGGTATATCTCTATAATTTCTATGGTTTAATTCTTCCTATTAATTCTCTAGTTTATTTACATGTCTATGTGTGATTAAATTATGAATTATTTCTTACATGATTCATATGGTTTAATTCTTCCTATTGATTCTCTATTTTAATTACATGTTGTCTTATGTGTGATTATTTGGGGAATTGATCTCTACACTAACTTTTCTACATTAATTGCATGTCTATGTGTGGTTGATTGAGAATCTAGTGATGGCTAGACATGGGTTTTCATTGAATGGGTTTGTCAATTAATTTGATGATTTATACTTATGCTTGATGGGTTGTTCTACAATTTAATTCATGCATGTAGGTAGGTAGATAATCTATGCTTGCTTAGATATTCCATGGCTTATTATTGCAAATTCCATGATTCTCTAGATTGATGTGTGCTACAATTGTTGCTACTTAGATGGGTCATGCTTAAACTAGATGGGTTGTGCTACACTTAGTTTAGGTAGACAATTCATACATAAATTAGATGGTCCATGCTTAATATTGCAAATTCTATGATTCTCTAGATTGATGTGTGCTACAATTGTTGCTACTTAGATGGGTCATACTTAAAATTGATGGGTTGTGCTACACTTAGTTTAGGTAGACAATTCATACATAAATTAGATGGTCCATGCTTAATATTGCAATTGGTAGTCGCATTTTGTTCACAACAATGTATTCCCCATTAATGAAAAAAAAGTGGTTAATTACATAAGCTTAATGGTGATTCCAATACCCTAAGTCCTCTCTTCATATCTCTTAAATCCCTATCTCTAATTAGTTTTATTTCACTTTCATTTTAATTAATTGTTTTCTAGTTTAATTAACCAATCTCTATCTTTTGCAATCTTGTGATACGCTAGAGTTGAAGTTAAATTCCAACACGTATAATCCTTTGGGACGATCCCTACTCACTCTTGCTACTTTAGTAGTAGTGTTGGTAGTGATTTTTATAAATTTAAACTTGACCCAAAAGGCTTTTTCTTGAACCGCACATTCACTACATCAATTTTGGCGTATAGGAACGGCCTCGTCAATGAGGCATGGACCTTACTTGAAAATTTGAGTGAAAACTCATTGCAGCATAGCTCTTGTAGTGGTCCAACCTCAACCAATACAAAGAACACCAACCCTTGTCAACCAAAAACACTGAGGGAGGAATCTTCCCAAGTGGATGCCATAGCTCATAAATTCTATCAATTGATGGCACCACATCTCTCCCCCTTTTTGTCTCAAAATTCGGCAAGTGCGGTTTGTGCGTCATATACTAGTCCATTCCATCTTTCTGAAGATTGTCCCACACCGGAACAATTTCCTAATTCCAATCAAGAGCAAGCAAATGTAATGTTCTCAAGGCCTAGAAATAATCTATATTCCAATACTTACAACCCCGGATAGAGAGATCATCCAAATTTCTCGTGGAGGCAACAAGCCCCACAAAATTCAAATTTTCAAAATTAAGGGCAACAAAATCAGCCCTCTTCTCAATTTCAAAATAGGCAATTCCAGGCCTCCTCAAGCTATCGTCCTCCATATAATCCAAATGTCTCCAATCAACCCCATATGTTCCCAACTGATGAGATCGTGGCTGCAAACAAGCAAATGATGGAATCATTGAATAAGCAAATGATGGATTCCAACAAGCAACTCTTAACATCTTTGCAACCCACTCCCCAAATGGTTCATTCTCATACTCAGTCCATAGCTAAGCTTGAGAATCAAGTGGGCCAAATAGCTAACTCCATGAATCAATTGCTCCAAAAAGACAAGGGTAAGCTTCCCGCGCAACCATTTGAAAATCCTAGAGGGATGCATGTGATTGATGAATCCCCTTCTCCGAGTGGGCCAATTCATGAACAAATCCAAGCAATCACCACCCTTAGGAGTGGTCGTGTTGTTGACAACAAGGTTAATGGAAACAAGGATGAGAAAAATTCTCCTTCGAAAAATCCAAATCCAAGTCCTAGCTCTTCTAATCCAAATCCTACTCCTAAAAATCCCAAGTTTGTCACCCCAAGTGTGGAAACTTCTTATGAGCCTAAAGCTCCGTTTCTTCAACGTCTCCAAGAGTCGACACATATTGGGAACAAGAATTGCAAAATTTAAGACATGTGGGAAGTTTTCAAGCAAGTAAAAATCAACTTGCCTCTCTTGGATGCTATAAAGCAAATTCATCCCTATGCAAAATTTCTCAAGGATTTGTGCACTCAAAAGCGCACTTCCAAAAATCATTTGCTAAAGAAAATGAGATTAACTGAAAATGTGAGTGCAATCATTCAGCACAGTGCTCCTCTAAAGTATAAGGATCCGGGCGCCCCAACTATCTCGTGTGTCATTGGCGATAACAAGATAGAAAGGGCCCTCCTTGACCTAGGAACTAGTGTAAATTTGATTCCTTATTCAGTTTACTTACAGCTTGGGTTGGGAGATCTAAAGCCAACCTCCGTGGTCATGCAGCTTGCCGATAGATCGATCAAGCACCCATGAGGCATTCTAGAGGATGTCATTATCAAAGTGGACAAATTCTACTTTTCGGTAGACTTTGTGGTTCTTAACACAGAACCGGTCCATGACCCAAAAAAGCATATTCCTGTGATCCTCGGTAGGCCATTTTTAGTTACGACTAACGCTTCAATTAATTACCGAACCGGGATGATGGATATCGCCTTTGGAAATATGCAAGTCAAACTCCACATCTTCCATACAACTCAACATCCTTCCGATGAGGATGATTGCTTCCTTATCGATGTGGTAGATGAAGTGGTCGAAGAATCTCTCCCCTTCATTCTAAATAAAGATCCTTTGGAAACTTGCATGTCTCATTTCGACTTCTCAAACTTTGATATTGACCAATCAATCTAAGAAGTCAATTCCTTGCTTAACATTGACGCTGTCATGGATACTCCTCCATGGAAAATTCCAAAAGAACCGCTTCCTCAACTCTCTTCTACTCCTCCGGTCCCTTCCTTGGAGTCCCCTCCACAACTTGAGCTAAAGCCGCTCCCGGCTCACCTCAAGTATGTGTTTCTTGGTGCTAATCAAACTCTTCCAATCATCATTGCTTCTGATCTTTTAAAGGATCAAGAAACTAGCCTTTTAGCAGTGTTACAAGAGTACAAAGAAGCTATTGGCTGGGCAGTGGCTAATTTGAAAGGAATCTACCCTTCTATTTGCATGCATCGCATCCATATGGAGGATGACGCTAAACCTTCTAGAGAGGTGCAGCGCCGGTTGAATCCTACATGAAGGAAATGGTCATAAAAAAAGTGATCAAGCTATTGGATGCAGGAATCATCTACCCTATCTCCAATAGCAAATGAGTGAGTCCCACTCAAGTTGTTCCTAAGAAATCTGGCCTCACCGTCGTTGAAAATTCCGCGGGAGAGCTCGTGCCACAATGCACCACCACCGATTGGCGTGTGTGCATTGACTACCAAAAACTTAATTATACCACTAGGAAGGATCATTTTCCACTCCCATTCATTGATCAAATCCTAGAGAGGTTAGCCGGCCAAAGCTTTTTTTGTTTCCTTGATGGTTATTCCGGCTATAACCAAGTGGCAATTGCTCTACAAGATCAAGAGAAGACCACATTCACATGCCCCTTCGGAACCTTTGCTTATAGATACATGCCTTTTGGGCTATGCAATGCACCGGCCACGTTCCAAAGATGCATGATGTCCATATTTTCGGATATGGTTGAAAAATTCCTAGAGGTATTCATGGATGACTTCTCCGTCTTTGGATCCTCCTTTGACTCGTGTCTCCAAAATCTATCTCTTGTGCTCCAAAGGTGTAAGGAGACAAATCTCATTTTAAGTTGGGAGAAAAGCCACTTCATGGTCCAAGAAGGCATTGTTCTAGGACATGTCATTTCTAAATGGGGAATTGAGGTGGACAAGGCAAAAGTTGAGTTAATCTCTAATCTTCTTCCTCCGAATTCCGTCCGTCAAATCCGTTCCTTTCTTGGCCATGCCGGATTTTATCGTCGCTTCATCAAGGACTTTAGCAAAATTTCTCGGCCCTTGTGTAATATTATTGCCAAGAATGTTCGAAGCTTGCCTGGAAGCTTTCATTAAACTTTGTACTATTCTTTCATCTGCCCCAATCATGAAACCGTCCAATTGGTCTCTCCCCTTTGAGATCATGTGTGATGCATCGGATTATGCATTAGGTGCGGTTTTAGGCCAGCATGTGGACAAGCTTCTGCATGCCATCTATTATGTGAGCAAGACTCTCTCTGATGCTCAGTTAAATTACACCACCACTGAAAAAGAATTGCTAGCTGTGGTGTATGCCTTGGATAAATTCCGCTCCTATCTTCTTGGTTCCAAGGTCATAGTCTTCTCGGATCATGCCGCTCTTCGGCACTTATTAGCAAAAAAAGAGACCAAACCTCGCCTAATTAGATGGATACTCTTACTTCAAGAATTTGACATCGAAATTCGGGACAAAAAAGGGACTGACAATGTTGTCGCCGATCATCTCTCTCGCTTACTCATTGAAATATCCTCGGAATTTGCTACCGTCCATGATTCCTTTCCGAATGAGCAAATTTTCCAGATTTCCCATTCAAGTCTTCCTTGGTTTGCAGATATTGTCAACTACCTTGCGGTAGGCAAAATTCCCTCCACTTGGTCCAAACAGGAAAGAGACCGATCTTCTCCCAAGTTAAGAATTTCTTTTGGGAAGATCCGGAACTATTCAAGTATTGCCTGGACCAAATCATCCGGCGATGCATTCCCGAAACTGAGACCACTAGCATTCTAAATTTATGTCATACTCTTGCTTGTGGAGGCCATTTTAGTGCCAAAAAGACAGCCGACAAAGTCCTTCAAAGTGGATTTTATTGGCCATCCTTGTTTCGGGATGCTTACAACTTCTTCAAATCTTGTGAGCGCTGCCAAAAGCTCGGATCCATGTCTAGGAGGGACATGATGCCCCTCACTCCAATCCTAATTTTTAAAATTTTTGATGTGTGGGGGATCGACTTCATGGGACCATTTCCATCTTCTTATGGCTATGAGTATATCTTTGTAGCGGTGGATTATGTTTTTAAATAGATTGAAGCCGAGGCTACCAGAACCGATGATCATAAAGTCGTGATCCACCCCTTCGATTAATTGTATAGTATCTCAAAACACACAATGCCTAAAAACCCCCTTCTATTGAAAAAGAAAATGTGGATTTTCAGTCCCAAAAATCAAAATTCATGACAAATTTGAACCATTAACTATTGACTGCTGACTTCAAATTCATGAATGATTCTTAGATATAAATCTAAAATTATGTCTTCGAAAATCCAAATTGATACATAACTAATCAGTATTGATCTTTTTCAATAAAAAAAAAATCCTTGAGAGTTCACCTGATGCACTCACGGCCTTGAGAGGTTTGAGGTTGCTGCACAAGGCATCAATTCAAAAGCCTCTGCAGGCACTCGCCGCGCTACCGCGGGTGCCCGCGAATCATGCCAGTGTACTCGGCAAAACCGTGGGGCCCCGCCGAGCCTTCGCGGGCCCCCGCAAAACCTTGCAGTAGCATTTGTCACCCCGCGGGCGCCCGCGGATTCCCTCCGCTGGCAATTAAATGGGCTTGAAAGCCTATTTATGCACTTATAACCCCCCCCCCCCCTCTCTTCTCTCGTCCCACCCCTATCAAACCCTACAACCATCCCTCTCTCTCTCCCACTTTCATCATCCAATCTCGAATCTCCATCATCATCATCCAATCTCCAATCTCCATCCTCATCCTCCATCATTCAAGCTTGAGGAGGCTTTGTTCCACCACATTGGGTAAGTTCTCTTCTTCTTTTCTTTCTTTGATTTCATAATCAATGGAGGATGGGATTGATGTGGTGAAGGTTGTAGAATTTGTTGGGGTTGTGCATGGTTGATTTTAGATGCAAATTTTTGGAATTTTCACCTTTCTAACCTCATTTTGCTCTCTTCTAATTTCTGCTGCATACCAGGTGTTTGACAAAAGTCCTGAACCAATTTTCTTCATTCCAATGGTTCCTAGGGTTATTTCCAAGCGTGCTAGGTCATCCGAGGGCCCTTCTAATGCTCCTCCGACCCCAAATTGGGCTGAATGGCCAATTGAAACCGAAGCTCGTTTCGACATTACACCTACTTTCGAGAGCAATGTGGAGACCGTATGGTCCATCCGTGAATTAAGGGCTCGTGGCCTAACCTCTCTTTTCAAACCGCGCGCTCATTCTTACTTCCCGCGTGTGGTCCATCTGTTCTATGCCAACATGGTCCACTCATGTGAGGAACCGGACAAAATCAAAACCACCATTGATGGCTATGATTATGAATTCGACCTCGATGACCTTGCTATGGCTATGGATTGCCCCTTGATTTCGCCGGTGGATGAGGCGAGCCTCCCCCTTTATGTTGAAGGTCTCGATCAGCCTACCTTAGCAGACATTGTGGGAGAAATTTGTCATGGTCAATTCACCGGAAACAGAACCACAATCACCAATAAATCTTTCTTACCATGCCGGATATGGTTTCTCGATTCGGTCCTGGCCAAGAACGTCCTACCCATGCAAGGCCATTCTGAGCGAAAAGGGGAATTTCTGAAAACCCTCTACTATACTGAAAAGGAGTGTTAGTTTTGTGTCCCACAACTTGTCTGGGACCAATTGCTAAAAATCTACACGAAATTAATCTTGGCTCGGTCGCGCACCACCATAACCTGGGCATTCCCATTTCCATACCTTATTACAAGGCTGCTCAAAAATATGGGGTTCCGAGCTCCCCGTGGTGAACCGAAAAAGAACGATGTGTTGAACTTCAACCTTGGGGTCTGGAAGTCCAGCATAGCTTAACTTCAGACGTCCCGTCAGGCCCGCATTGGTGACGAGTTAGATTGGGGTGCTCCGGCCCCCCCTGTGGCTCCTACTCCTCCTCCTCCTGATGCCCTCGCTTCTCCAGCTGCCCCTTTTGCCCCGCCGCCGGATGTCATGACTCGCACCGACTATCTCACCTTGGATGCTCGTCTCGATGCCTTTTCCTTACGCTTTGATGCTATAGAGGGTGCCGTTCAGAAAACTCAGGAGAATCAAGAGATTTTGCAAGCTATGCTCCAGTCCTTGATTGACCGTGCACCTGGCCCACCTGGTGCCTCCTCCTCTACTCCAATGGTGGAGTGATTTCATTCTTCTTATTTCCCATTTCAATAGTACTTTTTAGACTTATTTTGGGCCGCGTTTGGCATTTGCTTTTCAGTTTTTCTTTGGCACTTATAACTGCATCACTTTTGCTATTTTGCATGGCTTATCATTTTAGTCAAATAAATTGTAGTTATTTTCATTGAATTTGGATTCATATGATTCTTGCCTTGTATAGATATCTTTTGACAGGTTTTTGAAACCAAGTTTGGGGGCATGCTCCGGGAATTTGTGAGCTGGCCTGTATTTGCACCGCCACTCCAATCCTATCAACTTGGTACTATTGTTCCTTTCCCCCTTTGTTCATTCTTTTTGCTTGTCCTTTGTCTTCTCATATTGGGGACAATGTGACATTCAAGTTTGGGGGTGCATGTGCATGCTATTACATTTTTTATGCATGAGCATGTTATTGCAATTTCGATATTCTTTGCTCATTTGATATTTTCGCCCATTTTTTATGCTTATAAGTTAATAAAATCATTTTGTTTAAAGGAAACTTTTTGAAGGATGAAGCATGTGCTTAATACTTTGTGTATAGAAGCCAAGACATTTTTTTTTGAAAATAAAGAAAATTTTGAATTAAATATGTTGATTCATAGTCAGTTTGTATAAAAACTTTTATTAAATTTTCGTCGGATTTCATACTCTGTTATGCTTCACATTGCACATTTGCACACCGGAAACCTAATTATGAGGTATGCAACCCAAATTGACCCTGATCGGGACTCAGTGATCTGAATTAATGACCCTAATGAATGGTTATCCTTGGCAAAAGTTAAAAAAAAAATAATAATAATAAATAATAATAATAATAATAATTTTCAAACAATGACCAGTGGAAGTTCGTAGCCTTTCCAACTCGAGTTATTAAGCCCTAGGAATGTTTCTACATTTAGCACCCTAAAGCCATCTGGCTTGGGAGTTGTTGGCCTAACACTTGTTACATAGGTTGGTTAGAAAGCTTAAAGAACTTAGACACTGCACGGTTGTTCAAAAATAAATAAAAGATGGTTCGTCGAAATTCGTAGCCTTTCCAATTCGAGTTATTAAGCCCTAGGAATGTCTTTACACTTAGCGCCCTAAAGTCATATGGCTTGGGAGTTGTTGGCCCAACACTTGCTACATGGGTTGGTTAGAAAGCTTAATGAATTCTCGACATTGCACGACCATAGTAGGTGATCTTTAAAGTTGATTAATAAAATCGTCAATAAGCAACAAAAGTTGTTCAGTTAATAAAGTTATGCCTTGGAGACCTCATCTAGAAGGAGATTTAAGAATGTGAAAATGTGTTCTTGAGATTGGAAAAAGAGGGTAAAAGCCACATATTAGGAAATCGGCTCACTTTCACTGAAGCTAGAGTTCATGTTATTCAAGAGATGACAATTGAAGTGTTTATATAGACCTTGATGATTGATGCATTTAAGTTGAACTTGCTTTGCCATTTTGGGTTAAGGCTTCATATATGCAAGGTAGTCTGTCTAATGTCTTTCTTCAAAAAATTTCTACCTTCCAAATCATAGTTGAGCTTTTTCGATATTTTTGTCTCATGATTGAAGCATGTGTTAGCATTTCATTGGTCGTTACTTGCATTAAGCTCTTTGTCTTGTTTTGCTAAGGGACTAGCAAAATCTAAGTTTGGGGGTGTGATAAGCGCCGAATATTGCATATTCAAGTGCCCTTTCTTGCATTAGTTAAGTCTGTTAATGGAATAGAATGTACAGTTTTAATTCATTTTTGCACTTTTGTCTTGTTTTAAGTCGGTCTCCCTGAATTTGATCAAAGAAGCGGATTTGGCATCAATTGTGTTGAAATACGTGCGCCGTGTAGGGGAGTCATCTTTTGGACCCGACCTCTTCTGTTGGCATTTCGTGAAGTTATGACTGAGTGTTCGTCGTGGAAGTGCATCCACGGTCCGGCTTGAAGAAGGCTTGCAAGAAGCCTTGATAATGTTGTGAAGCCAAGCCACCGCGGGCGCCCGCCGAACCCCTCAACTCTCTGGCCTCCTTCGCGGAGCCTTGCTGAAGCCCTCGCCGAAGCCTCCGCAGCCCTCCGCGGGCGCCCGCCGTGGCACCGCGGGCACCCGCCATTCGCTCCAGTAGCATCCCCTCGAAGCCAAGCCTCCGCGGGCGCTTGCCGGCTCCTCGCAGGCGCCCGCCAACCTGCAAAAGGCAGTTCAACTGCTCCTGTTTTTCAGCATTCTTGTTCCCTTATCATTCTTTTGTGTGGTCCATCTTCATGCAGAGGATAAGGCTCGGGATTGGGAATATAGGGAGTAGGTTTTGGAAGGATAAGAAGGGAGTATGGTTATACATATCTCATATCTCATAGATTGCAGAGCTAGAGAAGAGGTGGACAGCTTTTGGGTGTTCTTGGAGCTCAAGGTGCAACAATGGATTCTTCTTCTTCTTCCTTCTCTCCACTCCTTGCATTAATGGGTAACTAAACCTCCATCTAGGGAGGTGATGATGCCTTCCCTTGTAATCATGTTCTAGATTAAGCTCTATTTTGGGGATAAATATGTATAATTTTTTGTCTTTTCATAATCTAGAGCATATTACTTTTTGTAATGAATTTCAATGTTTATAAATGATTGATGTAAGTTAATTATCTTGTCTTTGATGATCCTTATATTAATCTTAATGCTTACATTTTCATGGTGACAATGGAAATAAGATTATGAATGGTTTTCATGGCATGTTGATAGAGAAACTTGATAGTCCATTGCTTAGGTATTCCCTTTGATGGTTTATACTTGATTCCTAGCTTCATGTGCTTTATCATTTGATTAATGGCTTGATGATCTTTTGCTTAAGGTAGTAGGTTTGATGCTACACCCTAGTTTAGGTAGTTCAAATGTATGAACTTTTGATGGATCATTCTTGTTTTGATTTAATGAACTTCTTGATGATTATAGGGTGACCATGTGTTGCTAAATAATTTTTGACCATTATATATATATTATCTATCCCCAATTTAGTCTTGATCTAGCATATGTTTAGGATTTAGTGCGGATTCACTTCCCTAGTTCTTTTTAATTGTCTTTGCCTAGTTATTTCTTAGCATTACCATTTTATGCATTTCTCAATTCATAGTTTTAGTGACAACCCAACAAATCCTCTATAAACCCCCTTATCATTCTAAAAGATGATTCTAGACACTTAGGTTGCCATAGACTAGCAGTCCCAGTGGTTCGACTTACCCGACCAATAGCCCTATTTTTATAGTGATTTGTGCTATTGCAAAATGGGTTGATTTATAATTGTAATCGATCCATCGATCAAACTACCTCTGAAATCCAAGATACAAGCCCATAACATATCCTCCAATATCTGAATGGTGCGCTCTGACTAACCATCAGTCTGAGGATGGAATGTCGTGCTCAAATGATGCCCCGTATCAAGAGCCTCCTGAAAACTCTGCCAAAAGTGAGACGTGAACCGCGGATCCCTATCCGAAACAATGGATACCGAAACCCTGTAAAGCCAGACAATCTGCCTCACATACAGTCCACTCAGTCTTTTTGCACTGTCTGTCACTGCCATGGGCAAGAAGTGAGCCGTCTTAGTCAACCTATCAACTATGACCCAAACGGCATCATTCCCTACCTGAGTCCTCGAAAGTCCCGTTACGAAATCCATAGTGATATACTCCCATTTCCACTCAGCTACTGGTAATGGTTACAAGAATCCTACCGGTCGTTGATGGTCTACCTTCACTTGTTGACAAGTAAAGCATCGAGCCACAAACTGTGAAACATCTCGTTTTATGCCCTACCACCAAAATTGTCGCCGCAGATTGTGATACATCTTCGCACCACCAGGGTGAACTACGAGTTGAGAGTGGTGAAAATCTCGAAGAACGTCTTCACGACAAGACAAGGGAACAAACATCATCCCCTTGTACCTGAGACCATCGTCTGAATGTAAGGTCCAACCCTCTACATTCTCACCACCTAAAATCTGAACATGGATGGCCTTCATCTCCCCATCCTCCAACTGTGCCTCAATAACTCTGCTAATAAGAGTCGGTTGAGCCACAAGGCTAAATAAAATAACCGGTGAAACATCCTCGTAAGACTGTAGACTAAGATCTGCAAGCTCTTCTAGCATCTTCCATCTATGAATGGAAATGCTAGCAAGAGTCCCCCGTGACTTCCTACTCAATACATGGGCCACTACATTAGCCTTACCCGGATGGTATTGCAACTCAAAGTCATAGTCCTCCATGAACTCGACCTATCTGCACTGCCTCAAGTTCAAATCCTTCTGAGAAAAGAAGTACTTGAGACTCTTGTGATCAGAGGAAACCTCAAACTTTTCCTTGTACAAATAGTGTCTCCACCCCCTTCAGGGCAAAGATAACTGCTACCAGCTCCAAATCATGTGTCGGATAGTTCAACTCTTGAGTCTTTAACTATCAAGACCCATAAGTAACTACCCACTCTGTCTGCATCAAGACGCAACCCAAACCTTCCTACGAAGCATCACAAAAGATCACATAACCCAAATAACATTCAGGAATGATCAAAACTGGAGCCAAGGTCAACCTGACATTTAACTCCTAAAAAGCAAATTCACAAGCCTCGTTTCATATGAATTTGACCCCCTTGCGGGTAAGTCGAGTTAGAGGTGCCGCTGAATGAGAGAAATCCCAAACAAATCTCTGTTAGTAGCCAGCTAGGCCAAGAAAACTCCGGATCTCAAACACTGTCTTCAGAGATTCCCAATCCATCACCGATTTAATCTTCAACAGATCCACTACAACACCACCCTATAACATAACATGTCCAAGGAACTTCACCTCCGGTAGCCAAAATTCGCGTTTCTCGAACTTGGCATACAACTGATTATCCCTAAGGATCTGCAACACTGTCCTCAAATGATACTCATGTTCCTCCACCGAAGCTGAGTATACAAGAATGTCATCTACGAAAACCACAACGAACTGATCCAGATGGTCACTAAATACACGGTTCATTAAGTCCATAAAAGCTACTGGTACATTGGTCAAACCAAATGGCATCACTAGAAACTCATAAAGGCCATACCGTGTGCGGAAAGTGGTCTTGGATATATCCTCATCCTTAACCCTTAACTGATAGTAACCCGATCTCAAATCAATTTTCAAAAAACAAGTGGCTCCTTTCAACTGGTCAAACAAGTCATCAATCCTAGGCAAAGGATACCTGTTCTTGATTGTGACGTGTTTCAGCTTGCGATAATTGATACAAAGTCTCAAAGACCCATCCTTCTTCTTTGCAAAAAGAACCGGTGCTCCCCAAGGTGAAGCACTAGGATGAATAAAACCCTTAGCTTTCAAATCATCCAATTGAGTTTTTAGCTCGTCAAGCTCTGCCGGTGCCATGTGGTACGGTGCCATAGAGATAGGTGCAGTACCACGAATGACATCAATGGCAAAAATGACCTCCCGAAGAGGAAGAAGCTCCGTCAACTCCTCCGGAAAGATATTCAGAAACTCCACAACAACTGCTGGATAAACGCGGCTTAAACTACTATCCTCGTCAGCTAACAGGCTAGCCAAGTAGAACCTATAGCGACTCCAGTCACCAATACTGAAAATCATCGTCGAGTGGGAATCGCTCCGATCTCCCATGAAGTGAAAACAATCTCCCGCAGGAGTGCAAACAGACACTAGCCCACGTAAGCAATCAATTGTGGCACGAAAGAAAAACAACCAGTCCATCCTAAGAATGATGTCAAAGCCCGTCATATCAAAAATGACAAAATCGAATACTAAAGTCCGCCCAACTACCTCGATAGCACAACCCCGACAAACACGGTCCAAAGACACTGAACCCTAACTGGTGTGTCAATGTAATACCCCTAATTTTCAAAAGGATAGTCTCGGTATTTTGATTAATTGTTTTCTTTTCATTAATTGTTTTATTTAATGTTTTAATTGGTTTAATTATAATTCATTGATAGGTTGACCTGGTTATTGACTTTATTTATTTAAATTATTTTATTTAGTTAATTTTATTTTCTTACGTGTGTTATTTAATTTTGATTATTTGTTAAATGTTTTAGTTAGTTTTATTTAGTTAATTGGTATAAAGTTTAATTGGTAATTAAAGTAAAATGGTTAATTTATTTATAAAAAAAAAAATGTGACTGTTATATCGTTCCATTAGGTATACACAGTAGCCGTCATTGTATAAACTTGAAACTTCTGTATGGGCCGAGCAAATCCGATTAGGGTTGAGGGAACTTAGGATTTGTGTGGCTTATAAATACTCACTTAGGATGTCTGCCTAGGGTTTTAAGAAGAATATTACAACATCGTAAGTCTGAGAGCAGTTTTAGAGACGGCAGGAAAACAGAGAGCAAACAGATGAGAGTTTCGCTGGAAATTATAAACGAACGTCGGTGTAAGGCAAGTTCTATCCTTACTCTCTCCCTTAGGATTCGTGTTCTTTGCATTCCTAAACTGTTCCAAGATTAATGGTAACTTAAAAAGTTTCTCTGTTCGTGCTAAAGTTTGATACACACCAGTATGTGTTGCATGGTTGTTAAATTGTTGAAACTTGGTAATTGTGTGCATAATTCTTGAATTAAATTCATGATTAATAATGTTATAAGGACTTAAACATGGACTGGGAACACACTAGGGTTAGGTTACAGGATTTGGAAGCCATAACGGTGAGGTGTAGATGCTGCAGTGTTCATCGGAGGTGGGATCGACGAAGCAGAGAGGGAGGGAGCCGACTCTCCCTTAGAGAGAGCCGGCTCCCCTTAGTGTGGAGGCGGCTCCAAGAAATTGGAGCCGGCTCCAAGGTTTAAAGGAGGTGGCTCCAATTTTTGGAGACGTCTCCTTGCTCAGTTTTTGTAATTTTCTTCGTTTCCAGTCAGTTTTGCATGCAGTGTTTGATTTTGGAGTTTTCAATTGAGTACAGAATTGAATGTGGAAGGTCTAAGTAATGTATAGAGTTAAATTAAAGCTTCAGAGGTGGTGTTAACTAAGTCTACTTGCGTAGAAAAGTTTGGACAGTAGGGTTTTAAACAAGTAGTTCCACAGTGTTGAATTATGTGAGTATACTGTGTTTAATTCTGAAATCTTTTGAGACGTATGATATAATTGGAATATGTATAATTCTATATCAAGAGTATGTATCTGAATTACACTTGTTTAGAATATGGTAGTGTTGAAGAATAATAATTCTTAAATTAACACTAATGGGATTTTGTAAAACAACCTAAACTAAGTAGGTATATGCACCTACTGTGATTCTGTCTTGATGCTTGCATTAATACTATTAGTATCAACTGTTGGAGGAATGGACTTTGTTAATGGTTATCTTAAATGTCTGTAATATCAACTGTTAAGTATTGAATGATAATTTAAAATAATCTTATCATTATATCTGATTAAATGGAACAACCTAAACTGAGTAAGTTTGTGTATATACAGTGACTATGATTCTTGATGCTTACATTATGTCTGTTAGTATCAGTGTTGGATATAAAACTGAATCTATTTATGTATATATCTGATTCTTTTTATTGATGCTTACACTATACTTGTTAGTATCAGTAATGGAAATATGGATTTCGCTGATGTTTACTTTAATTGTTGATATTATCAACTACTGGATGATTGGATAGTATACACTGGTATGGGACGGTGGTATGCTAGGGATGGTTTGGTTTCAAAATACCAAAACCTACCTACTCTGGATTAAGAATAGGATTAACTAAAAGTTAAGTCCTATTAATTATAGTGTCATGGCAACGACTAGTTGAGCGGCACTACTAGGATTCGGGATGGACTTTAAATATATGGTTATGGTGCCTCGATATGAGCTTGAGTCTCAGGATCGACGGTTAGGGAGCGTATATGCATTGGGATGCATAGCTGGATACGATGGTTAGAGGTGTACCCTGTTTAGGTTTAGGTACACATGCCCACTTCGTGTGCGTTTTAGCATGTTACCTCTATTCAGGTTGAGACCGACCTGTAGTCCAGTGAGAGTCCTTTAGTGTGACTATATATATATACACTTATGGACTATTAGCTATTGTTGAGTTGTTTAGAATGTACATGCGTATCGGACCTCTGTTTGGATTGTAGTAGTATAGAACTTGCGCGTGGGCCTGACCCACTTCTATTTTTCAGGTACACGACAGTTCCAGGCTTAGACGTGTTCGTGCTGAGCAGAGGTCTCTATTCACTCTTCCGACGATGTAGGATTTTCTCCATAGTTTATTTCTAGTTGCTTTATTTTCCGTTTGGATGTTTAATAGGGGTCCACTGGAGATGGATTCCCGAGTTGTAAACTGATGGAGTTTTGGAGTTTGGGTTTGATGGATTTTAATAATTATAATATTTTGCGGATTCTATTTTTAGTTCCTTTCAGCTTTAATTTCATTTTCTTAATTCGTCTTATATTCCGTGTTCATTATAAAATATTAATTGTTAGATATTCCCGCGGGTTTGGGCCTGAGCCTGATCAACCCATGTCTCGGATCCGAGGGGTATCTCAGTCAACACAAAGGAAACCATCCCGCTGTGTGACCTCTATACCCAAAGAATACGAGAATGATGCAGATATGAATGAATGTGATGCACCTGTGTCAACAAGAACTCTAGCCCAAGAACTAAAAACTGGAAAGATACCTCGAACTGTAGAAGTCCCAGCGGAGGTATCGGCCTATGGCAGTGCGTAAGCTCGTCCCTGAGCCCTCGACTGCTGTGAACTGCCCTACTGAGCTAATTGATGTTCGGAAGCAAATCATTAAGATTACAAGGCAAGTCCAATGTCAAGTTACAAGTTCACTTTATATGAGATACAACCATGTGAATTAGATTCCATACAAAGGAAATAAATAAATGCAAGTCTCAAAACTTATCCGATTCTCAATTTGATACATATGAAGGAACTTGTCAAGGAAAGCATGAATACCAAGTTAGAAACTTAATCAAGACCAAGGAGCCATTGAATGGATTTTAATTAATTCATTTAATTAAAATCTCTAGATTTTGAAACTCATCCAAATGTTCCCAAATTAAAGTATGTTATTAAACATGTCAAGATTTAATTTAATAACATGATACAAGTGATTTCTATGCAAGATACGGCCATGAGTGTTAAACTTTAATACAAAAAAAATAATAAATGAAAGGTTTCAAAACCTAATCAAATATTCTCGATTTAATATATGTGAAACTATATGGCATGCACATCCATAATATCAAGTTGGAAATCCAATGAAGTGAATAATACACATGGAATAAATTAATTAATCAAATTAATTAAGTTCATCTAAATGACTAAGAAACATTAACGCTTCAGAAACATCTTCTACAAATTCTGTTACATCAAATAAATTTTCTGTTTTTTCGTCTTCTAATTCAGTTATAGGTAAAGTATTAATATATGTAATAGCTCCTTTTTTCTTTCTGAAGAATACTAGGAGGGTTAGATGAAATAAAAGTTCCTTTCTTAAAAAATTGTAAACCCGTAGAGGTATAGATAAATCCTCCAGTGAGTGAATTTATAAAATTTAATCCTAGAATAAAATCATAAGTTGGACTATTATTAACTACATAGGTTTGTGGTAAAACAAACTTTTCATTATTAATTACTATAGAAATATTCTGGACACAATGAGTTATTGGTATTTTTTCATTATTATATTGACTAATATTAATATTATAATTTAATTTTATTAAAGCTTCATCTGGTACTAAATGTCTTTTAATGATACTTTTAGATGCTACAGTATCTAACATAGCTGAAGTTTGAACTAGTTTTTCTTTAAATTCCAGTGTTACAGGAAATTGAATTAAACTAGATGGTTTATATATTGAATTTATGGATTCGACTAGGGTATTTTCTAGCTTATTTTCGTATTTATTATAACAGTCGTGACATAATAGGTTTTTACAATGATCTTTACAATAATATCCTTCCTTAATGGAAGAACTACATTATTTACAGTTATAATCTGAGAAATGAAATTTAACTAACTCATAATGACATGAAGAATTACTTATAGTGCAAAGATAATCTGTCATAGAATGAAGTCCTTGTTCAAGATCTTCATCATTATCACTACAAATACTTTCTATACTATATATGCTGTCATTATCGTCATCGGAATCGTAAATACTTTCTAATTCATATAATTCCTCTATTTGTTCTTCAATATCTTCAAGTATATTAATTTTTTCTTGTATTTGCTTAATAGGGTTTTGCTTATATCGATAAGGGCAATTTGGTCTTATATGACCTGGATCTCCACAAATAAAACATTTGCACCTTCTTTCCTTTGTGGGTAATGTAGTAACTTTATTGTCTTTATTATCCTTTCTATTCGTAACTATTTTTCGTTTTTTATACCAAGGACGTTTTCTAAATGGTTTAGGGTTGTTTTTAAAATTCTTAAAATATGGTGATTTTTTATTATAATTTTTATAGGTCTTGCTTTTTCTTAACTTATATTTTCGTGGTTTATTTCTTTTAAAAGTTTTTTGAGGTATACAACCATATTGGGGGGGAAAGTCTAACCATTTTTCTCAAATCTTAGTTTCTACGCTTCCGGGTAATTTCAAAAGATATCGATCTAATAAAGTTAGATCTCCGATTTTTCCTGTAGCAGAGAAATATTCAAAGAACTTATTGGTATAGTCACGTATGTATTTAAAATCACTGATTTGTAATAACTCTAAATTACGTAAGGCTTCATTTTGTTTTATTTGAGTTTCTTCTAACAATCTATCTTCTCCTAATAATAACCTTTTGATTAAACTGGTAAACTGTTGAATTGTAAAATTATCTTTTAAGACATTATAATCATTAACATAATTAACTTTATAAGCTTGCCACCAGTTTTGAATTGTGCCTCTTAATAGAGTTTCACAATAAGTTAATGCTTGTGTTCTATTATCAAACCGAGTTAAAATAACTACTCTAATGCAGTCTTGTTCCCAATTATCAATTACTTTTGACCAGTCTTGGGGATCATGTCGTGATATATCTAGTATAGTTCCTGCGTTGTGTGCTGGAATATTATCGTAGCGTCTACGCTGTGGTGTCTAAGTATACATATATGGTATATTTCTATTTTCTACGTATGTTTCCTGTGTAGGCTGCAGTCGTTGTCCCATGAGATATTCATCATTTGTTCTATTTGTACTACTTGTTGCATTATGTATTTCTTGATCTACAGATCCTGTAGGTATAGATGTAGATCCTTCTGGTTCTTTTCCTTCTCTATGCATTACTTGTTCTTCATTAACATTTAATTCTTCTTTTAGGGTGTTTAGTTCGTGTTGGGGTATAAAAGGATTCAAAACCTACTTTTAATATATTTCATTTAATATCATCATTATTTCCTTCGCCTAGATAAATGCTTTCTATGAGTTGGTAATTGGGCTCAGGATATTTTTCTTGTAAATCTTCTATTTCAAGATTATCAAAATCATGCATTATTTTGTCTAATATTTCATCTTCTAATCGATCATAAAGAACATTTATTTCTTCAGGGGATTCTATTTCTATGAGTGTGGTTAAGAAATCTTATTGGGTATCATCTACTAAATTATCTTGTCTTTTATAATTACTAAACCATATACTAACTTCTCCATTATTTTGAACATATATTTTATTACTCTCAAGTATCTTTTTAGTTGTAGTAGAGAGATTAGGTAATTTCCATTCTGTTCCTTCATGGGTGATACTACTTACTTTTTTAGCTTCAATCATTTGGACATATTTACTACTAAAAGGTTTAACTATTTCACTAAATTGAGCTTTAAATTTTAAATTATATTGATTAACTGCCTTTCCCATAAATAAAGTATTTACTAATAGGTTGTCAAATTGTCCTGTCATATTATAACCTTTTGTGGATATGGCTATCTTTATATGTTTACTAAATTCTCTAATAGTCATGGTAAAATTGGGAATACATCCTACTATTGCTGCGTTATCTGCTAAATCTATTTCAACGCTGGCTATTTGTGCTTGTTGATGGTTATTCCATCTATCATCATAAATATAAGCAAGTGCTCTAGTTCCTATTTCTGCTCTGTTTAATCTTACTATTCCTAACATTATAACGCCTAGATGCGTAAGTCCTAAATTATTCTCATTTAACTCTTGACATGCTTCGGGTGTTATAAGGTCTAAAACTAATTGATTGTTAACTACACTTATTTGTCTCTGACTAAAATGATTATATATCTTGTTTTAGAAATCTAGTAAATTATTAGAATAAAGATTAACTTTATTTTTTACTTTTTTCATTCTTTTTTCTATATAATTTTTTGCATCATGTTCATTATCATATAAATCTTCTACTCTCATTATTTTTTTGGCTTTTCTAAGAATGATGGCCATTGTGGAATTTGTCTATGAGGATGGAGTAGATTTACACGCTTGGTGGTTTCAGGTAGCGAGAGCTGATTAGTAGTTGATAATTTTATCTCCTTTATTTTATCTGATAATTCAGATAGTTCCTTAGAGGATTCCCTGGGAATACTTTCTTGTATAACCTCTAATTTTTCTTTTAGTTAATTAACTTTTTCAGATAACTGAAGTAATAACTGGATTAAAAAGTTATTTTGCCTAATATGTATATTAGTTGATTGTACGTCGGTCTTAAAACTTGTAAATCATATGGGTTCTTTATCGATTTTATAAAGTTCGGCTAAAGCTGTTAAATAATTAGGATTACTGGTGCTCATAAAACTATTGTAATAGCTTTTGTATATCTTTCTTAAGGGATTTTAAGTAATCTATAATTATATTTTGATTTTCAATAAGTTGTTTTATATCACTATTTATATCTTTAATTGCGACTAATATTATTTTATTGTCTAAATTATTTGAATTAGAATTCTGTGTTACTTGTTCTTTAATATAATCAAGATTTTCTCCTAATCTTTTTATAGAATTATCTATATTATTTAGATCTATTCGACTCATAAACTAAAATCTTTGTCGTCTAGCTTCTAAAATATTATGTATTCTAATTATTCTTGATCTAAGTTCTTCTATTCGTCTTTGTAGGCTATGCGATGTATTTCCTAGTGCTTGTGAGATGTAACTATTCCTAAGTGCTTTTTGACAAAATTCTAAAACTTGTAAAAGTTGTTCTTTGGGTATATTATGCATAAAATAGACTTTAGGGGTAAAAATATAATTTCTGCTTACTAAAGGGGACTTAGTTCATGTATAGGTAAATATGCAAACTACGTTCATCTATGGGTAATATACTCACACTAAGACCACTTTACTGTAAAAATCGCTTGTTTAAACATTTGTATTCTCAGTCAGCTTGCGTATAGGGATGTTTAATATTTTTCTTCTTTTACCTTAAATGTTTAGATTCTCGAATAACTATCAAAACTTTGTCTTTTAATTTACTATTTTGTTAACCCACTATTTAGTAATTTGGTTAGATTGAATCTACTATTTATTTTTATTTTTTTATTTTTTAGTGTTTATTGTTTTTTAGTAGTTATTGTAATATGAAGAGTTAATGGTGGAAATGAAACCAAAGTATTTACCAAAAAAAAGAAACCAAATTGCCTTACATTAATCAATATGTTATCCTTTTGAGGACTCAAATGGATTATTATATTCATCTGAAAAAAAATTGCTAAACTGATAAAATATGACCCTAAATAAATAAATAGTAGTAATACTAATGATTTGTGTGAAATTTATTCACATTATTGATTTTTTTTTTTTTTCTTTTTAAGACTTAAAAGTGTGATTGCCCAATGGAATATGACTGTTAATACTCAAGGAGCAGAACAATTCTATCGGTATATACATGTAAGTAATTATTATTAATATTTTATATATGTAAGTAATTATTTTATATATATATATATATATATATTTCCTGGACAAGAAATGGCCCCTCATCTCCCTCGCTGAAATTGTCTCCACAAATGTTTAATAATAAATAAATATATATTTTATCTCATTAACATAGTGTCATAATTTTCCATAAGAATTAGCCTGACAATATATTCGGAAACTCGGGAGAAAAACCCAAAGACGTTTATGTATTAAATTTAATAATACACCCGCTACTATTAATTTACTCACAATTAATAGTTGCTCTGATAATTATAAATCAAATGTATATATAAATAAAAATAATAATAAGAAATCACGAGGCGATTCCTTTAGGGCCGCCCTTTTACTTTTCTGCCGTTAAAAAATAATTAAATAAATAAATAAAAATTAATAAAAGGGTAAGCACAAATTCTCAAATGGTTTTTTTAATGGTATTAAAATATCAAATTTATCCAAAATAAAATAAAATAAAATCTCTCAAACAAAGTCATAATTTCCCAATCAAATGACTGCAAAAGAGTAAGCAAAATTGTAAGATAAGAACAATGCCAAAGGAAACCCTAACAAAAACTGAACTACAACAGACCACACAATAAGAGAGTTTCTTGGATAAAGACGCTGGCCTCATCAATCTTCCTCTTCGCCCTCGTTCTCGGCAATGTTGAAGTACCTCAGTTCATAAATATTTCGGTCTTTGTTGGAAGCAATCACCCGAAGCCAATCCCTCACGTTGTGTTTCTTAAGGTATTTCTTGGTCAAGTACTTCAAGTACCTAAACCACAAGCCAACATTCATATGAAATTACAGCCACAAATTAGACCCAACCATCTTGTTCTGATAAAGCAAACATCCATAAGATATTCTGTCTATTTTCTTCCTATTTATCTTTTGTTTTTGACAAACAGCTTATGGTTTTAAAAATACAAAATTAGGCATACATATTACAGGATATGCGTGTTTCTGCATTAATATCAATAATGGCAGACAATTCAACAGCTAAGTCATTCAAACAAATACAAATTTATCATACAAGTAAAAATATACATATGGTGCCTGGGATCCTGTGTGGTACAGGACATAGGTTCCCAACTCATACATACTCCCTCTGTCCCAAAATAAGTGTCATGTTTTCCTTTTTTATTTGTCATAAAATAATTGTCCACTTTCCTTTTTCAAACAATATATTTCACATCTTTCCATATATGTCCTTTGAGTTTTAAATTTCAAACTTGAATATTCAAAACTTAAAAAGGCAATTTAGTAACTTTCCAAGGAGACAATGCATGTCTCACATGTCTACTTAAAAATAACTACTCCCCAGAAGTGACACTTAAATTGGGACAGAGGGAGTATGACATTAAAATGAAGGAATTCCTTATTTGGCATGTCAAAACCCATCCATCTACTAAATGGCTGCTAAGCTCTGAAGCATAGACACAGCTGAGATGGGGGCCGTACTGGTGACGGGCAGTGACTCCCTAGAAGTAGACATTAAAATGAAGGAATTCCTTTTTTTTTTTTTTTTTTTTTGGTAAAGTACACTAACACCCTCTGAGGTTTGCCAAAAGGACACACAAATGAAACTTAGCCTATTTTGGGACAAAGACACCCCCTCAAGTTTGATACACTTACCAAAGACACCACAATGATAATGAATTGACATTTTTGCCCTTTAACTTTTAAATTGACTAATTTGAATGTTAAAATGACCTTTCTAACCTTCCTAATCTATTTCTTTCCTTCTCTCCTCTCTCTCGGTTCTCTCCTCCTGCAACACCAACACACACACACACACACATATATATACATATCCACACATATAGACACACACACACACATATATATAACATATATATATCCACACACACAAGGCGGCGACGGGCGGCGGCGAGCTGTCGTCAAGGAGAATAGCACTGGTGAATTAGATGATGATGATGTCGACGGCGGCAGAGGCGGCGACCGTGGTTGCAACAGAGGCGGCGACGGTGGTTTTCAGATCTGCAAATCGCGAGAATTTCACGCACCCACAATCGTCTTCTTCCTTCAATACCCACTGCAGCCGCAGCCGCCGCCGCCGCCACAACACCCACCACCACCACCACCGCCACACAATCGGCTTCGCACCCACACCCCTATATACCACCATCATCACTGGACCACCACCACCGACCACCACTCGTTTCAACACCATCCCACCTGAAAATTAACACCCAAAAGCCATACCCAATTTTCTTTTTCTATGTTCATATATATATATATATATATACCACTCGTTTCATATATATATATACTAAAGAAATTTGTTGTTTTGTTCTTTCTTGGTCTATTTTCTTTCTTTGTGGCTATGTATAGAGAGAGAAAGACACGGTATTTTAGAGAGAGGGGGCAAGGGTAATTTAGTAATTTAATTATTTTGATATTTTATAATTACAATTAATTAAATAGTGAAGGGTAAAATTGACTTTTCACTGGATTTTAGGCTCTGTTTGGATTGTAAATTTGATAAGGGGGAGTCTTTGTCCCAAAATAGCCTAAGTTTCATCTGAGTGTCCTTTTACCAAAGCTCAAAGGCTGTTAGTGTACTTTACCCTTTTTTTTTTTTTTATAAGTAAGATTTATTATACAAAACGCTCAAAATGGAAGCGGAATCCCAAGAAACACAAGGGCCAAAGGCACCTTAAACCTTCAAAGAGCCAAAAAAAAATCTCCTTTAAAGATCTAGAATCTCTCCCTGAGACCCAACAAAAAATAGTGGAAATAATAGAGAACTTAAGCATAGAAACAGGTTTCTCCTTTCCCTCAAAATATCTCCGATTCCTCTCAAGCCAAATGCACCACCAAATACAAAGAGGCGTAGCCCTCCAAGCATCCCGCACGAGAGCCCCAACAGAAACACCTCTCCAAGCTTCAATCAACTCTCTAGAGGAATGCGAAGGAATTCCTTATTTGACATGTCAAAACCCATCCATCTACTAAATGGCTGCTAAGTTCTAAAGCATAGACACAGCTGAGATGGGGGCTGTACCCGTGACGGATAGTGACTCCCTAGAAGTCTTTTTTTATATATATAAATATTGGACACCCCAGACACCGATGGGACACGCTGGAGGACTTTTCTTGTTTAAATAGAGAGGAAGAAGATGAAGAGGAGACCAAACCATTGTGGAGAAGATTGGATTGATAGTTATGTGGGTATCATATATATCCAAATTGATTTTATGTGTATAAATACACACATATACAAATCATATGTATATATCCATTCAAAGAGAAAAAAATATGAAAATTGGGAAGAGCTGGAAGGGATGAGAGATGATCGGCCAGAAGAGAGGGAGCACAGAGACATTTAGGGGATGAGAGAGGAGAGAGAGTGATGTGCAGAGAGGGGGAGATATAAGATAAAATTTCCAAATTCTCTTCTTTCACAACTTGTTTGGCCACAAGGAACTTTATTTTTTCAAAAGAAACATGGGCTGGCCAAATTTAAACGGGTTGTGTTTATCATACATATAAGAAATTGAGCGAAAGCTATATTACTATTTAATTGCTATATTACTATTTAATTGCCCGTGTCCGTGTCTGTGTCCTATTTTATTGAAATTTACCGTATTGCTGTGTTGTGTCTGTGCTTAAGCCATCAATCACACAAAAAAGAATTCCTAAAACAGTGGGGACATTTCAACAACAATGCAATTCAGATTCTAAAACTTAATAAAATACGGGCAAGAGTTGTTAAGATCTATCCCTTAATTAAAAAACCATCCACAAAATTTCAGTGCCACACAGTCTGGCATGCTTCTGCTGCACAATATATTTTTTTGCTACTAAACTCCCAAATTCAAAGGATAGTATCAGACACAATCGCCACAAGCAATATAACAGACCACCAAGTGAGTGGGGAAGATGTATATATAACTCAGTTTACATATACAGGGACATATTAATCTAGAAAAAGATCTTTATATAAGAGAAATGTTCCGAAGGAAGAGTTATTAGAAAAGAAATAGAACTTACTTTAAATGGAAATTGGAAGGAAAACTTTTGAAAAAAGAACATTAAAAAATAACCTTTCTAAATATATTATTTTATAGTTGTCAAAACTTGATTACATACAAATTTAAGTGGTCCTGATCTCCAACCTTTGCAACTTAATGCAATAGAGAGAGCCGTTAAAGGCCTTCAAAATTATAGAAGTACATGAAAAATGTAAATCATGGAAAATAAAGCTAACAATTCATGTACAAATTTACAGAATACAATATACTAATACTATACATATACCTGATACTTTATAACAGCTGATATATGTTACAGCTTTATATTGACATTATAATATCATTAAATGCTCCACATATATACTAACTAAAATAATGATTTCTATATACAATGCACAACATAACACGAAAGAAGAAAAGCATAAGTAACATATGACAGTAAACTAACAGTCAAATTCATACATCACATGCATATAAATTATGCATTAAGGATTAGCCTTCTCATTTCAGAAATTTGTAGAGAGAACAAAAATTCTACATTGTAGTCGAGTCATGAACATGATGGCTGCCATCATGAAACCATTACACACCTATACACACAGACACTACAATGTGGTTTAACAACACACATCCTTTAAAAGGGAAAAATAGAGAGAGGTCCGCAGAAGAGAGGAGGAGGGAGGGGGGAGGAACCCAAGTCCTCTCCAGTGTACCGTGCAGTGCCACTCATTGGAGAGGACTGTCCTATATTTTGCATAAATCACTTATAAAGTTTTTATAACACTTTATAATACATTTAAGAATTATATAAAATTTTGCAATCAGCTTATACAAATATTTGTATACTTAGTGTAATTTGTTTATATAAAATTATATGCAAGTCTTATATATGTGTGTGTATATAAGTATATATTGCCTGTATCTGTATGACTTATGCTTGTCTAGATATGATTAGTGTGACTGATTACGAGCGACTTATGTAATAGAATGTTGCCTACGATGGCATTGTGTGGATTGTTGGACATTTGATATAGCATATAATGGAGACTTCAATTCTGAACAACTCCTAATTGGAGGGCAAGTAATACTGTAATAGTATTTTCTTTTTTCTTTTCTTTTTTTGATAAGAAATAGTATTTTCTTTTTATTTGATTATTAATTGATTATAATCATTATCACACCCAAGTTCTCACCAAAACAATGGGTTTTTTTTATTAAAAAAAAAAAAAAAAAGTAAAGAAGCAAAACAATGGGTTATGGATCCAAAAGTTCAGGATGTTATCTAAGCGAAGAGATCAGATCAATATGAAAGGAAAACCAGAGTTTAATTAGCATCAAACATTAATATATGATAGCTCATTGAAATTATTTCCTTTAAAATACTCTTAGATCAGTGCTGCTAGGATCTGTGAAGCAATCTTTTATATTTTCAGGTTAAGGCATTGAAAAAACTCAAAATAACATAACTTATCTAGCGTTGAAGACTATACATTTACACTTCTTTGGCAAGAAAGATTAATTTTCAATGCATATTGTCCCAAGGGTTACTTGTGAAGATTTTCTATTAAATGTTTGTAACTATCTATCCAATGGAAATCTACACTATGGAATTCTACAAACTGAGAATTATGTAACAATATATGAAATCATTTCTCAAAATATTATTGGTATAAATGAATCCTGAGAGGTTGTTAAGTTAAAATTTTATTATCATATTCCAAAAGTTTATAGAAGAGATAAAGTCACTAATGAAAGTGTGAGAAGAAAATTAGGTGTAGCAGCCATTGATGAAAAAATTCGAGAGACTAGACTTAGATAGTTTGGACACATACATTCGAGACCTAATGACGTGCCGATCAAACGAAGAAGACCAATTGTAATAGAAGGCAAGAGACGGAGAGAGCGGCCAAAAATAACATGGAATGAGGTTATTAAAAATAGTATTAAAAAGTTAAAAATAATAGGTGAATTGGCATATAATAAAAAAGTTTGGAGAGAAAGCATTCATGTGGCCGATCCATTCACATGAAGATTAAGGTAAGGATGAAGGATGATGATACTTACTTATCAAAAAAAAATGATGGATGATGATATTCCAAATTTTAAGGCAAGCTTTGGGTTTTCGAAAAACCAGTATTCATGGCGCGACAGTTTGAGGTTCCATTCATCTCATGTTCTCAACAGATTTCCCACTATGAAACTTGATGAATACTTACTATCTTTTAATATTGGAGAACAAAATCTTCCTACAGAATCTACACAAAAAATCTTCCTACAGAATCTACACAAAAAATCTTTATTCTTCTTCCAAACCATTAAGATGGTAAAAAACAAATATCTTCCCTCTAAAAAATCAGAGTTTGATTATTGTCATTTCCTCTACCCTTCCCATTATAATACTTACACCACTATTGTGCTATTACATTGTATATGCCCACAAAAGGTAATTGCAACAAATCAAACCAGTTCTCTTTTTACATTGC
Organism: Cornus florida; assembly: GCF_030987335.1. NCBI lineage: Eukaryota > Viridiplantae > Streptophyta > Magnoliopsida > Cornales > Cornaceae > Cornus > Cornus florida. The sequence continues at coordinate 32,858,134 of NW_026775572.1, forward strand.
ACCAATTGGTTACCTAGCCAGCATAACTATACCAATAAGAGAACTATAGGTACGCCACAGAGAATCAAATATATCCACCAAATTTTAAAATTTAAAGTGGAAACTACAACATAATGTCAAACCCATCTCACAATTCTTTTATACATCCTAACAAAAATTAAATATTTTCTAATATGTATCACAAACAAAAATTAGTCGTCCACAACATAATAAAGCAGTCTTTGAACAAAACCCAATTACAGAAACTCCATAGAATCAAACCACATGCACACAAAACTGCACATAAATATACGGAGATGATAAAGTTACCTTTTGGAGAAGTTGCTGTCAGAAGTGACGGTGATCTTGTTCTTCTCTCTGCTGACGGTGACGGAATCTCCGAGAGCTCCAGCTTTGCCGCCGACCTTGATCCTCTCCTGGAGGAACTTCTCCAGTGAAGCAATGTCCATGATCTTGTCCTCCACTGGCTTCGCACAGTCGATCGTGAACGACGCCCCCTTCTTCTTCCCCTTCGCACCACCACCTGCGCTTCCTCGACTCATCTTCGATTGTTATTCACTGCGAACCACAAAATTGTGTAAATCAACAAACACGTCTCAGTAAAATGCATATAGACACACACACATAAACATATATAGAGAGTAGGGAGAGAACCAGATAGAGATTTGTTCGAGCTGGTAGTGCAGTCGCAGCGGCTACAATTGAGAAGAGAAATTAGGGTTTCATTTTGGTGGCTTATATATAGATAAATATATTTTAGGGAAAATTACACTAACCTCCCCTAAGGTTTAGGTAAATTACACACAAGTGGAGAATTAGTTCTTTATTACTTTGATATCTCTGAGACTTGGATCCTATGCTCAACCATACCCCTGCCTTAATAAAAATTTAAAAAATAATTAAATTGTCCTTTACTTATCTCAAAAGAACTCAATACCCTCATATTTTGACATACAATGTAAAAATTAACATTAAATGCTATTGAAATAATGCAAGGTATCAATTTTCATTACAAATTTTTATTATTAAATTATACAAAACAATTTTTTTTTTTTTTTATTAATGACATTTGATTATTTTTTCTTAGGATTTAATTAGGTTTTTTTAAAAAATAATAATAATAAGTAGCGTAATATAGCGTTTAAAAAAAAAAAAAAAAAAAAAAAAAGGACTTTTGGTTTAATATTTTTTTGGATAATTTATACCGACCTCCCTTATAGTTTGCCATAATTACAGGCGACACCCTTCCTGTTCCAGAAATTATGCGGACCTCCCTTACTTTTTAAAATATTCCACACGGACCACCCTCATCTCATCTGTGACGGACCGTTAAATACCCTAACGGAGCTGTCGAAATTACTGAAATACCCTCTCCTTGGCATCTGAAATTACTAAACTAACCATCAGCTTTTAATTAAAAAATAAATAAAAAGTCCCATAACCAACCTCACACGCAACTCAAAAAATTCATAAAAAATTCAAATCTAGCAAGATTAAGTTAAACAAAATCCTAAAATCTCATCAATAGTGTATTTCATTATCTCAAAATTTTAAAGACAAATAACAAGTCTAAGTCATGTAAATTTCAGTCCTAATATTTTTTACATGCTTTGACAAGATATTTAAACTAGTCCTAACAATTAGCGACAGTAGGTTATTGGGCCCTCCACACACCAATAATTGGAGTCTTACTTTTATGTAAACTTTAAGTTTATTAGCTTCTACAATGGCAAAGGATGATCATAAGAAGATAGTACTTGTTAATGATAAGTCATGTTAGCTTTGCAGTTCTGCAGATATATACATACATTGGAAACATAGCAGCGATTGAGGACATTATTGTGTGTGTGTGTGTGTGTGTATGAACCGTACATACAAAAAAAGAAGGAAGAAGAGAACCAAAGAAAGGGGGATAAATGAATAGTATTGTGTGTGTGTGCGCTTATATATATATATATATATATAAGAAGCAAAAAAGCAAAAAATAAAATAAAAATAAGAAGAACATAGACTAATAAGTTAAAGCTAGCCGGATTTCTGTCACCGGAACTGTCGTTCGCCTTAACTAAGACATGCTAGGGTTGTTCGGTCTTTGATTGCAGCTCGTCGGACTTGTTGCTGCAGAATGAAGATCACCGGAAAAGATGGATACTTCTGAACTAGAGGTGCGCTGGTTCAATCACCGTCACCGGAGCTAGTAATTGTAGTTTTGGAGCTCGCGGATGTGTCCCCGTCACCGAAATGGGTATGTCTTCAGTCTTCGCCGAAGTTTGCACCGACAGAAGTACACCGAAGATGAAGCTCTCTCTATATTTGCACAGATGGGAGATCACCGGAATCATGGTTCATCTAAACTGAAACATAGTGTGTCACTGGTTGCTATTGGGTCTTCAATCAGTCCCCTGATTCATCTGAACTGAATCACACAAATATATATATATATATATATATATATATATAAACAATTGGATAGAAACAGAGAGAAATTAACCTCATAGTGTGAGCTCTATAGATCGATCCCCAAAGTCTTCTGGTACTGATCGAACAGGTGCTTCGTTCTGATTAAATACATGACAAAAAACGCTAAGATTAATTCTAGAGAGAGAAAGCAAGAGTATTTATATAGAGAGAGAAAGGGGAATTTATATATAAACTTCACGTCTATTTTCCGCATTGAATCATTAAATTTGTGCCCGGCTCAAGTGAAAAATTGTTGCAGTTTCAGTTTCAGTTTCAGTTTGGGCACGTTTCAGTTTGGGCTTCACAAGTTTCAGTTTGGGCACGTTTCAATCCGGTGAGATCGAGCAACAATTTTAGAGACCCAATTCGAAAGCACAGAGCATCAGTGGATTTCATTGGTTTCAATCTAATGGCAGGCATCCTCCGGCGGTGTTATACATAATTTATATATATATATACACACACACACAAGCTTATAATGAGGAATGAGAATACAACACACAGAAATCAAAACACATGTACAGACACGTAATGAAGAAGATGAGGATATTTTCGGCATTTCATGAAAAATAGTAGCTGATGATCATTTTCCGTCATTGACTAGCATTGACTGTAACCGAAGGGGGGTCCGTATAGGATATTTTAAAAAGTAGGGATGCCCGCGTAATTTCCAGAACAGAAAGAATGCCGTCTGTAATTATGACAAGCTATAGGGGAAGTCAGTGTAAATTATTCTATTTTTTTTTGTTAAACTATTATTAAATTAAATTAGGGTATGAAAAATATTTTACATTCTTGGGGGAGATCAAAGTAATAAAGATTAATGCTCTATCAGTGTAATTTGCCTAAACCTTGGGGAAATCTAGTCACAGTTAGTAAAATTAAGGTATGGGTGAAAAAAATAAGAAAATTAAGGTAGAGGAAAATATATATATAATTTGATTTTTATAAAACAAAATACATTACAAATTAAAAATTGGGATAAATAAATCAGCCTGAGTGGAGGCATGAGTGTGGTGTGTGAATACCAACTAAAAAGAAAAAAAAAAAATGAATTATACAGTATACACATCTAATTTATTTTTTGGGTGAATTGCAAAAAAACCCCTTCGACTTTCACCCGTTTGTAAAAAACACCCCTTATGAATATTTTTAGCAATTAACCCCCCTCAACTATCATGAGGGGGTCATTTTAACTAACCTCTATTAGGGTGATTGTGTGAGAAAAATTTTATGACAAAATTACCCTTAACATGAAATATTCGTTTAAGTGATTGTGTAATAAAATTTTTGAACGAAATTACCCTTAAAACTAAAGTTTTTTTAACTGCATAAAACACTAAAATGAGGCCTCTGATTTTGAAATGAGGCCTTTGATTTTTTCTTTCGAAATGTTCTTGCATTTGGAATATATATAGTAATATGGTAGTTATTTATCAAATGTCAACTTAAATTGATTTTGGTGAAAAATAATAATAATAAATAAATAAATAAACCTTGTACAATGATTTAATATAAAATAAAATAAAGAGAGAGATACATATACGAGAGATCGAAAAATATCATTACCGTGATCTTTTATAAAATTTAAAAGTAGAAATTTATCAAACTATGTGGCAAAATCATCTCATATATGTGTGTGTGTGTGTGTGTGTGTGTGTGTGTGTAGCATATCACAATTTAATATAAAAGTATTGGGATTAAGATTTATGATGTTGAAATAAATCAATTTTTATGTCATAATAAATGCTCTTTCTACATAATAAACAAATAATTAAAGATAGTCCAAACAAATATTTGTTATTTAAGTGAAATATCTTTTGACTATAAAAAATAAATAAAAAATAAAAAAACAAGTGTGAAATATGTTTTGGGGGGGTGGGGGAGGGGGGTTTAATTTGTTTTGATATTATGGTGGATGCCTCCACTGGATTTTTTTTTTGGGTATGCTATATCCATAATTTTTTAAAATCTTATAAATTTATACTTTTAAATTTTATAAAAAATCATGGTTGTATATATCTCTCTTTATTTATCTTATTTTATAAAAAAATCATGACACGAGTTTTCTTTTTCCCACCAAAATCAATTTAAGTTGACATTTGATAAGTAACTACTATATTATTATATATATTCCAAATGCTTTAACATTTCGAAGGAAAAAATCAAAGGCCTCGTTTTCGTGTTTTATGCAGTTAAAAAAAAGAGTGAGTGGTGGGTACTTTAGTAATACTAATGTATTATTTTGATTCTAAATGTAATTTTGTCCTAAAATCTTCCTCACACAATCACTGTAACAAAGGTTAGTTAAAATAACTCCCTCATAATAGTTAAGGGGGGTTAATTGCTAAAGATATTAATAAGGGGTGTTTTTTGCAAATGGGTGAAAGTCGAGGGGGATTTTTTGCAATTCGCCCTTATTTTTTTTTAATATGTCATAGTTACAAAATAATAAAATAAATTCACATTTTTTGCAAATTAACATTGTCACAATAATCATTAAAAAAATAAATAATAATTAAAAATAATTAATCAATAATCATGACATCATTAGTTCATCACAATATCACTAAGACCTGTAAACATCTATAAATAAATAAAAATAAAGATCAGTAAAAATCTATATAGCTATAAACAAAATTTAAAAGATTTAAAAAGAATAAAGATTTGGAATAAATATATGTAATGTTTGTGCCTTTAGATATATATATATATATGTCTGTGTGTGTGATGTACATTGAGGTAAAAAAAAAAAAAAAAAAAAAAAAAAAAAAAAAAAAAAAAAAAATGAGAAAGCAAATTAAAATTTTGGTGGGACCCACCACCACACCTAAAAAGGGTTTGAGACCACAATTGGTCTCCATTTTTCTTCTCTCCCGCTAGCCCTTCCTTCTGTCTCTGTTTCTTGTTTTTTTTCTTTTTCTTTTTGAACTCAAACTTCATTCTTAGATTACTCCTCCACCTTTTGTCGGATTGAGGTGCCGTTTAAGGCAAAACGAAGCTTGTGTCGAGCTCTACGCATACATACCAACAATTCCAGATTTGGTGCACCCTTTGAACTTCGAAATTTAGGACCCATTTTCTAGGGTTTGCTCATTTTTGAGGTAGGGGCATCTTAATCCACTCTAGTCTTGTTCTATTGTGAATTTTACCTCCATGTTGTATTATATATGCTTAATTTAGAGTTAATTATATCTATGATGGTATTAATGATGTCTAGAGGGTTTTCACGATCTTGAATATGGTTGGTTCATGTGCAAATTATATTTAGTTGTTGATTTCCTATGTTTACTATGTGCTAGCATGCTGAAATTGATGTATGAGAGTATGCTTATTTAAATTGCGCCAAATTTCCCAATTCATGATGTTGAGCTCATATATATATATATACATGCACATGCTTAAATGTATTTTGTTGTATCTTAATGTGTTAATAATTACTTGGGAGATGTTGAACATGTTGAATGTTTAATTTTATGATGGAAAATCCATGACATTGAATGTATGGAACATATATACATGCACATACCATTGGGTTTGCATGAAATGGGCGAAATTGTTCTTGAAATAAATATGGGGAATTTCAGGGAAGTGTTTTTGATAAAATGGTTTTATGCGAAACCCGGTCGCTGCGGGGTTACCAACGGGCCGGAGGTTAATATAGTCTAGAGGGGACTAGGGAGTCGCCCTAGCGTGGTTGAGCTAGCTGGGCCCCATAATGACGCCGCGGGGTTACCAAGGGTCAGGGACACTAGCCAATCCTCCTCTCGTGTCGCGGCGGGGTTACCAAATGGCGGGCTATATTAACGTTTGAAAGTGATGGTTTTGAGAATGAAAATGGGGAGTGTCATTGATATGCATTGCATTTCATTGCATTGCATTGCATTGTTTATAATTGGAATTGAATTGTATGTTGTATTTGATCCCCTACATTGTATGATCCCTATCTCCCATTGGCCTATGCTTTGCTTGAATTCACAAGGATACAAGATTTGTGTCTTAAGTGTCACCTACTGAGCATATAGCTAACCCTACTATTTATACATTTTTTTCAGGTCTTGGAAAAGAACCGGTGAACGACAACCCACCTCAAGCTTGAGCGATACTAGAAGCTCACTTTTGTGTCTTTTGTATATCTCCCATTATTTTTGCAAAGCACTAAAAGTGTGAAGGTGTATATGTATATTTTGCAAAAACTTTGTCATGTAATGTAATTAAGGTATTTGATGATATTTTGGATGTGAATTTGTTATCATGTAAACCTTATTGATGAATGGGGAGAGTAATACTAGTTTGAAGTATTATTGAGATCATTTGATTGTGTATCATCATCTTCTATTGCCGTGAATTCGGAATTTGAGCCATGATAGGTTAAAAAAAAATGAATTTAAACAGGTTGCGGTAGGTCCATTTTTAGGGGAGGTTATGCCGAATTTTTTGTAAAATTCTTAGCATCAGCTAGGGTCGTTACAAAATTTGGTATCAGAGCCAAGGTTCGAAAACCTTTAAGACGACGGGTAGAGGCCTACATAGAGTCGCATGGGATGTTGTTTGTATTGTTTACTTGACTACTTGCTACGTGATATTTTACTTAAATGAGCATGCTTAGCTGCCTATGTGCTTACTGCTTACTTGTTTATGTTAAAATGTTTCTTGCATAGTCTTGCATGCTAAGTGTTGTACGGTATTAATTCTTGTTGAGTCGTCCACAGTGGACCTTAGTGTCATGTTTCTAAATCGTTTTCTCGTTTTATAGCACGATGTCACGGTGTGAGGAACCTAGAGAAGTTGGCCCTAGACCAACAAGGGGTGATGTTGGTGAGAGCTCTAGCTCCAATCCGGCGGAGCCAGTTGATGAGAACATGCTTCTTAGGGACTTGATTCCTCCAAGAGTTGTTCCCCCAAGAAGAGAGAATGTTGAAACACCCGTACCCGTAGAAGTGGGTGAAGGTTCTGTGGCACTGGAGTTTAATCGTTTGTTGCAAAATGTCGTAAGGGCAACGATTGTTGCTCAGCCGCAGTTGGTACCACAACCTACAGTTCGAGTTGAGGAGACTCCAGCTCAGAAGCGTCTCAAGATCATTAAGGGGTTTTCTCAGCTGATGCCGGTTATGTTTGAGGGCGGTGCGGATCCAATGGTAACCGACAACTACATGGATCAAGTCGAAACTCAGTTGACCTCAATGGATGTGACAGAGGATCACTTGAAGATCATCCTAGCAACTTACAAGTTTGCTATGGATGCCAAGGTTTGGTGGAAGTCGATCACTAACCAGTACAAGATTGAAGAGATGAGTTGGGACAGGTTCAAGGAACTGTTCTATGAAAAGTACTTTCCGCTTTCCAAAAGATGGGAGTTATAAGACCAGTTTCATAATCTTATTCAAGGGAACATGTCAGTGGCGGAGTATGAGAACAAGTTCACCTCACTCTCCCGTTTTGCTCCAGAAGTGGTGAGAGATGAAGCTAACAAGACTTGGAAGTTTGTCTCAGGTCTTAATGATCGAATGAGGCCGTTGATCACGGCACAGTTTATTAAGGTTTACTCTGAAGCAGTGGAAAGGGCTTTGATGCTGGAGGCTGATAATAGAGAGAAAGATGCAAGAAGAGAGCAATTGAAGCAAAAGAGGGGTGCAGGGCCATCCTTAGAGGGATCTTCTTGGAAAAGGAACAGGGGCAGTCCATCTCAGTTTCAGGGGTAACAGTCTACAAGATCTGCTCCTACCACTCCTATGCTAGCTGGATCTGACAGGAGTGCAGTTGTTTGCTATCAGTGTCAGCAGCCCGGACATTACAAGTCCAGTTGTCCGATGAGATCGTCTTCAGTTTCGTCAGCTCCGAAGGCTTGTTATGGGTATGGCCAGCAGGGTCACTTGATTCGTGATTGTCCGAGTCAGAGAGCAGGCACTATTAGTGGCAGAGGGTCACAGCAGAGGCCGTCACAATCGGCTACAGTTCAGTCAGGTTTCAGACCACCACCACAGCCTACTATGTCTTCACAGGGTTCACGATCAGTTAGGAGGGATACTCCTACTATGTCAGTGCAGCAGTCAGGTGTTCAGGTTGGCAGTCTTCAGGCACAGGTACCACAGGGACGTGTTTTTGCACTGGCACAGACTGATGCATCTTCTGGACCGTCAGTCCTTCGAGGTATATTTCCAGTGTTTGGTTGTTGGGCCCGTGTTTTATTTGACTCTGGTGCATCTTATTCTTTCATTTCATCATCATTTGCACTTGCATTGGGGTTGGAAGTTAGTTTCTTGGAACGGGCATTGAGTGTTGATACGCCAGTTGGGGTTTCAGTGTCTTTGAGCCGAATTGTGCGGGAGTGTCCCATTGTGATAGTCGGGCGGACTTTCGTGTTTGACCTTATCCTCCTGGAGATGACTAACTTTGATGTCATTCTCGGGATGGATTGGTTGGCTTCATTTCATGCCACGATCGACTGTTACAGAAGAAGGGTTACAATTTGCACTCCCGAGGAAGACTGTTTCTTTTTCGTGGGAGATCGGAGTGATTTCCACATTTCATCGTTTTATAGAGTTCGTGGACGAAGTCATGGTGATTATTTCTTAGCTAGTCTTCTAGCCGAAGAAGATGATGTCATGGGAGAAGTTTATCCGGCGATTGTTTGTGACTTCTTGGATATTTTTCCAGAAGATTTGACAGAGTTGCCTCCACACCGAGAAGTGGAGTTCTCTATTGAGTTAATGCCAGGTACCGCGCCGATTTCTATGGCACCGTATCGTATGGCACTAGTTGAATTGGAAGAATTGAAGAGGCAGCTTGATGATTTGAGGATGAAAGGTTTCATTCGACCGAGTGTGTCACCGTGGGGCGCACCGGTCTTGTTTGCTAAGAAGAAAGATGGTTCGTTGAGGTTGTGCATTGATTATCGGAAGTTGAACCATGCCACCATCAAGAACAAGTATCCTTTGCCAAGGATAAATGATTTATTTGATCAGTTGAGGGGAGCCAGTTGTTTCTCGAAGATTGACTTGAGGTCTGGCTATTATCAGTTGCGGGTTAGGGATGAGGATATCCCGAAGACAGCATTCCGTACACGGTATGGGCACTATGAGTTCCTTGTTATGCCTTTTGGCTTGACTAATGCGCCAGCGGCATTCATGGACTTGATGAACCGCGTCTTTCACGATTACTTGGACCAGTTTGTGGTAATTTTCGTGGATGACATTCTTGTGTACTCACGGACTCGGGAAGATCACGAGGTCCATTTGAGTATTGTTTTACAGATTTTGCGGGAACACCGATTGTATGCCAAATACGAGAAATGTGAGTTTTGGCTACAGGAGGTGAAGTTTTTGGGGCATGTGTTTCAGAAGGTGGAGTATCAGTTGATCCATCAAAGGTTGAAGCAGTTTTGACTTGGGAGCGACCCAAGAATGTGTTTGAGATCCGCAGTTTTCTTGGTTTAGCGGGTTACTATCGGAGATTTGTGAAGGATTTCTCCCGTTTGGCAGCTCCTATAACCCGTTTAACCCGGAAAGGGGTCAAGTTTGTCTGGAATGAGGCCTGTGATTCATCTTTTCAGGAGTTAAAGACGAGATTGACTACAGCTCCAGTGTTGGTGATACCTGAGCGAGGCTTGGGTTATGTGATCTATTGTGATGCTTCACGTGACGGGTTGGGATGTGTGTTGATGCAGGATGGTAGAGTAGTGGCTTATGGGTCTCGACAGTTGAAGACTCACGAGCTTAACTACCCTACTCATGATCTGGAGTTAACGGTAGTTGTGTTTGCCTTGAAGTGTTGGAGACATTATTTGTATGGTGAGAGATTCGAAGTATACTCGGATCATAAAAGTCTCAAGTACCTTTTTTCCCAAAAGGACTTGAACAACAGACAGAGACGATGGGTTGAGTACTTGGAAGATTACAACTTTGATTTGCAGTATCATCCGGGCAAGGCAAATGTTGTAGCTGATGCCTTAAGCCGAAAATCTCGTGGAACTTTGGCCAGTTTAGCTATTCGGAAGTGGAAGATGCTTGAAGATCTGGAAGAGATGGGATTACAGTGTTTTGATGATGATGGTTACAGTGAGTCGGCATTCTTATTTAGTCTTGTGGCTCAGCCTACTCTTGTTGTACGAGTGATTGAGTCACAGAGACAGGACCCGGACTTAGATGCCATCCACGCTTTGATCTCTAGTGGTGAGACAGTGAAAGATTGGGCCTTGCATGCAGATGGGGGTCTACGGTTCAGGGGTTTGTTGGTGGTTCCCACAGTTTGTCGTGAGGATGTCCTACGGGAATTTCACACTTCCCGTTTTGCAGTTCATCCAGGTGGTACCAAGATGTATCACAATTTGAGACGTCAGTATTGGTGGAACGGGATGAAGAAAGATGTTGCACAGTTTGTGGCTAGATGCCTTACCTGTCAGCAGGTGAAGGCCGAACATCAGAGGCCAGCAGGTTTGTTGCAACCATTACCTGTAGCGCAATGGAAATGGGAGCATATTGCTATGGATTTTGTGACAGGTCTTCCAAGGTCAAGAAGGGGCAATGAGGCCATATGGGTCATCATTGACAAATTAACCAAGACGGCTCAATTTTTGCCTATTAAGGCAACAGATGATGCAGAGAAGCTTGGTGTTCTTTATGTGAAGGAGATTGTAAGGTTGCATGGAGTTCCTGTAACCATTGTGTCAGATAGGGATGCTAAGTTCACTTCGAAGTTCTGGGAAGGACTTCAAGTAGCGTTTGGTTCAGCGTTGCATCTTAGTACGGCATTTCATCCACAGACGGACGGTCAGTCGGAGCGTACTATCCAGATTTTGGAGGATATGCTTCGGGCATGTGTACTTGATTTGGGAGGTAGTTGGGAGGATCACCTTCCACTTATTGAATTTGCCTACAACAACAGTTATCAGGCGAGCATCCAGATGGCTCCATTTGAGGCGTTGTATGGTAGACCTTGTAGGTCTCCTGTTTGTTGGACTGAGGTAGGCGAGACAGCCGCCTTAGGACCCGACATTGTACTCGAGACTACTGAGAAGATTAAGTTGATAAGACAGAGGTTACTTACAGCTTAGAGCCGACAGAAGAGCTATGCGGATAAGCGAAGACAACCGTTATCCTTTGAGGTGGGAGACCACGTTTTTCTACGGGTTTCTCCACGGAAGGGATTGATGAGATTCGGGAAAAGTGGCAAGTTGTCGCCACGATTTATTGGACCATTCGAGATTTTGGATCGGGTAGGAGAGGTTGCCTACAGACTTGCTTTACCACCACAGATGGACAGAGTTCACAATGTCTTTCATGTATCGATGTTACGAAAGTACGAGCCGGATCCATCTCACATTTTGAGTTGGGTTGATGTGGATATTGATGAGGATGTTTCCTACGAGGAAGGACCAGTTCAGATTCTTGACACACAACAGAAGGTGTTGAGGAACAATACGATACCAATGGTGAAAGTCCTTTGGAGACACCACGGAGTCGAGGAAGCTACTTGGGAGCTTGAACAGGAGGTTCGCTCCAAGTATCCAAAATTGTTTTCTTCCTCAGGTATGTCTTGATTTCGGGTACGAAATCTTTTAAAGTTGGGGAGAGTGTAATGTTTGTGCCTTTATATATATATATATGTCTGTGTGTGTGATGTACATTGAGTAAAAAAAAAAAAAAAAAAAAAGAGAAAGCAAATTAAAATTTTGGTGGGACCCACCACCACACCTAAAAAGGGTTTGAGACCACAATTGGTCTCCATTTTTTTTCTCTCCCGCTGGCCCTTCCTTCTGTCTCTGTTTCTTGAATTTTTTCTTTTTCTTTTTGAACTCAAACTTCATTCTTAGATTACTCCTCCACCTTTTGTCGGATTGAGGTGCCGTTTAAGGCAAAACGAAGCTTGTGTCGAGCTCTACGCATACATACCAACAATTCCAGATTTGGTGCACCCTTTGAACTTCGAAATTTAGGACCCATTTTCTAGGGTTTGCTCATTTTTGAAGTAGGGGCATCTTAATCCACTCTAGTCTTGTTCTATTGTGAATTTTACCTCCATGTTGTATTAAATATGCTTAATTTAGAGTTAATTATATCTATGATGGTATTAATGATGTCTAGAGGGTTTTCACGATCTTGAATATGGTTGGTTCATGTGCAAATTATATTTAGTTGTTGATTTCCTATGTTTACTATGTGCTAGCATGCTGAAATTGATGTATGAGAGTATGCTTATTTAAATTGCGCCAAATTTCCCAATTCATGATGTTGAGCTCATATATATATATATATACATGCACATGCTTAAATGTATTTTGTTGTATCTTAATGTGTTAATAATTACTTGGGAGACGTTGAACATGTTGAATGTTTAATTTTATGATGGAAAATCCATGACATTGAATGTATGGAACATATATACATGCACATACCATTGGGTTTGCATGAAATGGGCGAAATTGTTCTTGAAATAAATATGGGGAATTTCAGGGAAGTGTTTTTGATAAAATGGTTTTATGCGAAACCCGGTCGCTGCGGGGTTACCAACGGGCCGGAGGTTAATATAGCCTAGAGGGGACTAGGGAGTCGCCCTAGCGTGGTTGAGCTAGCTGGGCCCCATAATGACGCCGCGGGGTTACCAAGGGTCAGGGACACTAGCCAATCCTCCTCTCGTGTCACGGCGGGGTTACCAAAGGGCGGGCTATATTAACGTTTGAAAGTGATGGTTTTGAGAATGAAAATGGGGAGTGTCATTGACATGCATTGCATTTCATTGCATTGCATTGCATTGTTTATAATTGGAATTGAATTGTATGTTGTATTTGATCCCCTACATTGTATGATCCCTATCTCCCATTGGCCTATGCTTTGCTTGAATTCACAAGGACACAAGATTTGTGTCTTAAGTGTCACCTACTGAGCATATAGCTCACCCTACTATTTATACATTTTTTTCAGGTCTTGGAAAAGAACCGGTGAACGACAACCCACCTCAAGCTTGAGCGATACTAGAAGCTCACTTTTGTGTCTTTTGTATATCTCCCATTATTTTTGCAAAGTACTAAAAGTGTGAAGGTGTATATGTATATTTTGCAAAAACTTTGTCATGTAATGTAATTAAGGTATTTGATGATATTTTGGATGTGAATTTGTTATCATGTAAACCTTATTGATGAATGGGGAGAGTAATACTAGTTTGAAGTATTATTGAGATCATTTGATTGTGTATCATCATCTTCTATTGCCGTGAATTCAGAATTTGAGCCATGATAGGTTAAAAAAAAATGAATTTAAACAGGTTGCGGTAGGTCCATTTTTAGGGGAGGTTATGCCGAATTTTTTGTAAAATTCTTGGCATCAGCTAGGGTCGTTGCAATATACCCGCCTGCTATAATATATATACTATTTTTTTTTTTTTTTCACGTATATGTGAAAAAATTCATTTAATGCCCCCCTAAAATTTTTATTTTCTAAAATTATCTCTTAAGTTTTTATTTATTTTCTCTTTTACTCTTTAAATTCATTTAATTTCGTTAAAAAAAAGTTAAAATTTCCTTTTTGAATCAAACTCTAATTTTTTTTTTCTTTCAAAGTTCTTTCTTTTTTCTATTTTTCAACTATTTATCTTTCTTATGTTACATATTATTTTGCAATATTTTTTTCTTTTTACCTCTTGATTTGAAGAATTTATATTTGTTATCGTGTTTATTGAATTTTTTTTTTTTTTACACTGTGCTCCTGAATTTAATTTCTGGCACTGTCCCTATAAGCAACTCAACTACTCCGATAACATGACACTTGCTCTAAAAGTTCAATTAGAAAAGGCTTTATTTATTTTTATATATTTTTATAATTGTTTAGAAAATATTTTTCTATTTTATAAATTATTGAAAGAAAAAATATCAAAAATTTGAATCAAAATGTCCATCTTTTTTCCGTAATTCCTTATACCTTTCGAATTTTTAAAGCAAGGAACGCAAGTAAATTATAACGCTCTCCTCTTGTGGTTCAACATACACCCGACATTAATAAGTTGATATCATATAAATATTACGTGAATTTGTTTATCTGTTACTTTTGTATCTTCCGAAATCGAAGACAAAAGTTACATCAAAATAAAAAATTCTTTTTACTGAAGTGAACACAATTTAGTTATTTTTATTTTGCATCCATGATAATCAGTCTTTTTAGTTCACAAGGATTGCATTACTCTACCAAATCATTCAATTTCAACTTAGAAGTAGGATTCTTTTGATTCTCATTCTTGTTTGGAGTTAGAGGTGGGTTTAGAAAGATCAGATTGATTAGGACAAAAAAAAAATAGACACAAAAAACAAAAAATTACACATTGAACACATATTTTAACCCTTATTTCAAAGGGGTCATAACATGGTTATTAACAAATAAAGATTTTTCACACATTGGATTCCTATTTAAGATCCAATTCGATATTTGAATTTGAATCTTTCCCAACCTCTCCATTTCCTTTCCATAACTCATTTCTGAATCTTTTCTTCTGTTTACACCTCTTCTCCTCTCCTTCATTCCCTCCTCTTTTCTTCTTTAAATTATGAACCAAACAGTAATAAATGCCCAAGATCCAGCTTAATCCTTTTTAGGGTTATGAATATAAATAGGCCATCTAATAATAAAAACATGTTCTGCACATCTTTGAACCTTGACATTTCACCAGCCACCAGAAGAAAAGCAGTTCTAAAGGAAAGAGTGAAAATGAGAGTTCCCTGATGCATGTCAAATTAAACCAGTCTATTTTATTTCCATAATCTTTGTAGTTTACGAATATAAAAGTTTCATTAATCTGATAACTTATAAGCCACCAAAAATGCATATCAAAGCTGTAACATGTTGAATGGCACACATTTGGGTTAAATGCGCTATACACTGTTTACCACAGCTCCAGCAAAAATTTAACAGAAAAATGTTTTGAGGTTAGAGATTATTCAATCCTTGTGCGAGTAGGTATCCACTGGAAGGAACTTTGCATATCGATCGGCCTTTGCTCCTGTTTTGTGGTCGTAGTATTCTACCACTGCAGCTCCTGCTAATGCAGCCAACGTGAGAGCCTGCGCGTGCAGCCTGGATTTAATTCAAGAGGGAAAGAATTAGAAATGAATGTGTAAGTTGAAACATAAAGAGAGAACGTAAAAGAGATGGAAGAAATCATCGACATATATATCCAATGAGGCACTTAAGCTGGGAAGAAGAAATCAGAACGATATACCATTTAAAAACCTTTTCCAGTGAATTAGGAAGCAGGTACAAGTACAACAAAGACCCATGTAACAGGAATTTATGTTAATTGAGTGTTTTTTTTCAAAGATCAGGTGTAAATAATTCCTTCACGTGTGTTTGTGGAGAGAGAAGGGTTGGGGTTTAGTGCTTACACGTCTATACGGAAAGTAGTGAAGCCTAACTTCTGCCCAATTTCGCTTAGTCAGACATTAAAAAAGCCAAGGAAACTCTTTTCTTTTTTTACAGGAACACAGAACAAAAGATTTATTATATTGGTACAACAAAGATCTGTGTCTCCAAAATACGTACATAAAAAACCAAAGCCTGCAAAACCATTTAACATAATACTGCAGCATAACTTTTAGGATGCATATAGTCCCTATAGATATCTACTAGCCTACCGATTTCAAGTTAAACTGTTTTTTTTTTTTTTCTTTTCTTACAACCAATTTATTTGATAAATCTGGACACTATGACTTCTATGCTAATGAAAGGACAAGAAAATTATGTAAATAATTTCCTTAGCAAAAAGACAAATGGGTCAGTGTGCCTTTCAAAAATTGGAGGTTACAGGATTAATTAAACAATGAAAGGAATTTTTCGCATGTAGTTATATTGTAAAGACTTGCTCTTTTTCTTCTAATAAGATTGTAAGAACAACTCCAATAGTCATGGTAAAAAAAGATTTGAGACAGGATTATGAAATCCATTGAATCCAACAATAGTTATACATCATCCTCTACTCTCTTCCAATAAAATAAATAAATAAATAATTGATTCAAGCATTCAAAACTCTCAAAACTTCTCCTTTTGTGAGAATTGGAATCACCAAAAGTTACCAAAAACATCAAACTAAAACAAAATCATGACAGATGGGTTGACATTGAACTAGATTTTAGAAATTTGAAAACACAAAGAATAGGTGAAGGAACAATAAAAGTGCTGCTGGAGTGTTATGTGAACGCAAAATTCCCATCAAATTGAAGGAAAATATATATAAGCCAACTATAAATTCAGCCATGTTGTATGGACCAAAATGTTGGGTAGTTAAGAAACAAGTACATAAGATTAATGTAACAGATATGAGGATCATAAGATGGAAGAGTCCCTTACAACAACATGAAAACATTTGTGATAAATTAGAAGTAACAAGCATTGAAAAATGAAAAAAAGGAGTTTAAGGTGTTTGACCATGTGCAACAAAGATCACCTAACATATCACTACTAGGTACTGACTTGATCTAAGTTGAAGGTGCAAAATGACATCAGGAAGGTAAAAATGTACATGAGTAAAGATAATAAAGGATCTAATTGCATTTGACAAACCAAGAATGTGATTTATGATTTATGGAGATGATCCCATGTAGTTGAGATTAGGGCTTCTCAACTAGAGCCAAACTGTTTATAGTATATATTTTCCTTGAGAGGTAAGAGACATTTAGTATGAGATGTTATGAACTAATGTTTTCCTCAAGTTGTTAGGTTTTTCAAGTTGGCCCTTCGACCATATCTTAAATTTATTTTTTCCTCTTTCCTTTTTTCGAATCAAAGGGTCATGACTCATAAGTCTATTTCGTGATAATCAATCCGAAAGTTGTACTGGTAGTAACTTGGTGTTTTAAAATAGGACTAAAATATTAAAAAAATAAGTTGAAATCTGCAGTCACTTTATTAACAATATGGCGCCAAACAAGAAGATTGCAATGCCAATTCCAGAGAACAACTTGTTGGACACCATTGACAAGATTTTTGGTTATAATTGGTTTCATGAAATTTGTAATAAGATATGAATATACGATAAGCTTGAATGAAATTATAGAAATCATTTTGTCTAATAGTAAGGGTACAAGCAAGCTTTTACCCTCCGGGTAAATAATAGAGGGAGAGTCAGCTATAATTACCAAGAAACTCATGTTACTTAATCTCTTGACCTCTCATCTTAACTCCTCTACAAACAAGAACAATGAAACATGCCACATCACTAAATTCCTTATATAAAGAGATGAATGGAAAATTTGCATTACTAGTATCTCTGTTCTTACCGTGAAACTGAACATTGAAAATTTTCATTATTTTAGGAATTATTTGCCTTGAAATATCAATTATGAGATTGCAAATTAGATGACCAAATTCCCCAAGTTCGACAACAATTAAAATTCCAAGTTTGTAATCTAACTAATCAATATAACCTTTAATTAGTTTATGCCATTATTGTTGTCATAGCTTAGATCATCGATCCATTGCTTTGCATGAATAGAAGAAATTAATGAGTCAATTGAAAGAGCACGGTGGACCACTAGAATTGAAGATTAAAAGAGTACCTCGAGTGGGAGAGAGTGGAAATCAATTTATCCCTCAACAAAGCCTTTTTCCCAATTATTTGGGATTGGCTACATCAATCTTGTGATAAAAATTCTAAATTAACGGGATCACACTTGATAATAACCCTATTTACATAAACCACATTTTGTCATTCTGCGGTATCTAGGGCCACAACCTCAATCAAGCCACATGCTATCATATATTTTCTTACAATCTCAACACATTTTAATTTGTCTTCCTCTTCTCCTAACATTACCTTCAATGTGGACTACATCTCTCTTCCTTACTGGTTCATTTACACATGGTCAAACTATCTTCTTCCATTCTTTCATGTTATCTCCATTCACAATTGTTTTCACAATCCGCAAATCATCCATACTCAACCACAATAAATCAAACACATGTCCACTAATCAATTAATCCACCTAGGCCTCCAATAGCCCTGATCTGGGAAAAAGAAGGGCAATAGGAAGGAAACAAAACCTACCCTGATCTGCATACTAGGATAATGGAACTTAATGAGAAACCATGTATTTAATTCTTCTCATTATAAAAACTCCAACACGACATAAATAAATTAACCTCTAAAATTTAAGGTTCAAAATATGCAATATAGCCAGAACCAATTTTCTTGGGTAAGACCGTAAGAAGAACCTCTTAAACCAATATCCTCGATGTAAACAGATGGGAAAAATAAAAGGAACGGAAACCTTTTTCTTTTCTTTTTTTCTGTTCATCTAAATGGGAGTAAATAATTTGTTGACAATTTATCCCTACTTCATGAAAATTTAAAATAAAGAAAAGAAAAGAGAATTTTGGATTAAAATGTAAACAAGGAGAATCTTCTTTGAGTTGAATTCAGTCCAATCATTTTCAGGTATAATTCAGTAGATACAATGAAATTTAAGTTTTCCACATTGCTTTTCCATTTATTCACTGTCCATTCCAACTTGGTGCATATAAAAAAATAAAAAAAATTCCTACCCTTAGCCCAATAATTTGCTAGTCAAACAAGTATTAAGGTACCAAAAGCTTTCTGCCATTAATTGATAGATCACCGAGAGGTTACCTTCCAGAGAAATAGATTTTGGAGTTGAATTTCAAAATATATAGGAGGGGAGGAGAGAAAAGAGGCAAGAAAGATATCCAACTACAATCCTTCATAAGATGGGTTTAGAATAGCTCCCTCTTCCCCTTTGATATATAACAAATCCACAAAATAATATTCTCAAAACCAGTCACGAATTTTGTTGCAATCTAAATCTAAGTTATAATTCTTAGATGATTAATTCAAATTCATCCATTTAAAATGCGATTAGTCAAATATAAATGTAAACTGAACATCAATGAAAGAGTACACCTTGAATATCAAAGAGATCAACAATATATATATATATATATATATATATATATATATATATATATATTAAAAAAAGTTATAAAGAAGAAAATGGGAAAAATACCTAGCGTGAATAATTTTGACGCTGGTTTTCATGCCGGGTTGAGACCAATTGTAAGCGATTGATCCCGCTATTCCACTTAGCCACAGACACCCTTTTAGCAATCAAATCAAATATAGATCCAATCAACAACCAACAATCAACGCAAAAACACACACAAATATACATATGTATATATAGCGATATACAAATGTGTAGTATTTAAAAGAAAATTAATAAATTAGATGGAGGAAATTACCAACAGTACGAAGCTTATGGTCGACGACCCATTCCCTGACAGATTCCACTGTGGTCTTAGCCTTAGAATCCGCCATCCTTTTTTTGTTGCAGAAGAGAAGAGAGAATCTAGAGAGAGAAATTAATACAAGACACAGAGAGAGAGAGGGGCACGAAATGAGCTAATGCGGGTTGAGGCTTTTTTATGCGTGACTTTTCCGGCGGCGTGGAGGGAAAGACAACGCGAACCGACTTCGTGGTATCCTTCAAAACTGTGGGCTGTCACGTGCGTGTTTTCACCACTAGAAAACTTTGAATTTTGCTCTTACTTTATACTAACATATTCCTCCGAGTCGATGCTCGTGTCCATTTTTATCTTTTAAAAGGTACAAAATGTGAATTTTCACATTTACATAAATATGTATGTTCATTGTATTTTTAGCCAGGCTAATTTAGGGTCTGTTTGCCGATCATTTTTATTTTGGATTTTTTTTCTTTTTTTTTTTTTTAAGCATGTCTAGTAATATAAAATTTATTATAAGATTTTTAGAAGTAAGAATATATAAATATGTTTCCCAGTAATTCTGAAAACAAATAAATATGTTTCCCAGTAATTCTGAAAACAACCGATGGGCGTCTTGATCAGTTTGAGCGGTCAATATAGACCCCATATGAGACTTCAAATTCCTACCCCCCAATCTAGTCAAATAAGAATGGCTAAATGGATTGCGTGGTCAACGTAGACCACAAATGGTCAAAAGACTAGGTATGCACAGTATATATCTTTTTATATTAGATATAAATATAAACTATAATTTATATATCTACTTGCGTTAAAACAAGCATAAAACTTTAATTTATTTAAAATTTAAAATTATATGTTGAGCAGATATCAAGGTGTCTTGGTCAGAAATATTAAAATTTATTTTAAAATAAGTAGACACAGCTAAATGCACCTTGTTCAGTCCTGGGCTCAAACACGGCCTAGCTTAGCCTGGTTATGTTTAGGTGAAGCACCGCTTGTAACTAAAAAAAGCATGAGTTTGTTAATACCTCAAGAAAATAAGGATATATTATTAACAAGCAGCTGCATTTTCTAATTTTACATTTGGCATATCGCCCCTTTTATCAACAGCTGCTCCAATCTGTAAACTAAAAGAAAATCAAAGTGAAAAATACTTGAAACTCGACATAAGATAACATTTATCACCATTTTCCTCAACCTCCAAATGTTTAATTATAATAGAGGTATTCGGGTCACAAGTGTCGGACACAAGAGTCCAATTTGCCAGAAAGCCTCTAACTTCTGCCATCCCACATATGATTTTATTTATATCCCAAGGCAATGAAACTAGAGGAGGAAGCCAAAAAGTCCATCGCAAAACCAAGTGGCTGCCAAAAGCATGATTTCAGGGCAACGCCACACTACGAGTCTGCCATTGCAGGACAGACTCCAAGCATCATTAATATATCGTTTCTCAAACACATACATAATTTTGGGTTTCAGTCAGTTTTTGAGTAGTTTACTTCACCAAAACAGTATAGCGGAGAAGTCTACGATGGATTCTGTGATGGCATCCTCTCAGATCCATGCCTCGGGCGAAACCCACTGGATCTGGTGGCAGTATCTGAACCACCAGAAGCTTGATGGAATGGTGCCCAACCTGAATCTCTATCACCTTGGCTCATCAGGAATGAAGGCAAGTGTTCTCTTTCCCATCCATGGTACCGATTTGGCAGGGAATTTTCGGCTTCTTGGTAGTTTCGACCAGATGAACCTGATGGGAAGAAGTAAAAGCCACCAGTCTGATCAGATGATGAGGCAACTGGCCCAACTTGAGCCATGCCCCTATGACTGCTGGATCTTCGTGTGCCAGAAACAACGGGTGTGCGTATGGCTGGTGAATTGCTCGGCTGCTGAAAATATGCCTGCAGAGCCTGGACACGATCACGGGCCCGAGCAACACTGCCTGGATATGGAGGAATCATTGAGGAGGCGACTGAGCTCCCAGCTCTAGCAGCAGAACTGCAAGTGTGCATGTAAATTCAACATTATAATGATTTTACAGGGAAAACAATGTAAAGGAAAATAAATTGGGGGTAAAAATAAATGTGGCAAACTCCAAGTCTTTCTCCACTCTTTTAGTAAGTGGTGGTGGTGGTGGTTTAAATGCATTTTAGTGTTGTATAGGTCCTTAATGGTACATTTTCTCGCTCGACCTCAGCTTTATGTGCAAGAAATTAAAAAGAATAAAAGTAGTTTCTTACTTGGAGAAAGGATTATTTCAATCCTCTTCTGCACAAAAGAGTTACATTAATATACATATTTATATATTAGCCACGCCAAAGTGTATTTATCAAAGCCCATCTCACATTTTAAGCATAACAGAAAGGTAAAAACACTGCAAAACACAACCTATTGATTTGCCAAGGGATTACCTGTGGCCAGAGACAAATGGATGCATAAAAGATCCGGATCTTGATATATCAGAATTGGCCCTAGCTGTTCTGTGTGTCATAGATGGAACTGAAGGCTGGTCGTTACCACCAATACGGCTGCTAGTCGTAGGGAAGGGAGAGGAATGGTTTTCCCAACTGTGATAATGGAGATCCATTGCAGGAAACGCATAAGATGCGGGCATCTCACCGGCAACTGATGGGCCATTCCAGTGATTGTTATAATTAGAACCATCTGATACACTTCCACCAGAATTTGAGGATGAAGGGTGGATTGGTCCAAAATATGCAATATATGGGCAAGGATGAGCAGCAGATGATACGGCTGTATGTTCAGCATAAATAGCATGTTGTCCAAGAAGATCATGATCTGCATAAAATAAATAATTCCTATTATGTTTGGGCCATAATACCTCCCTCTGCTTAAACTTTAGCGAGAAAATCACTAATTAAGCCCAAAAAAACAAAAACTTACATGCAGTTGATGAAAATTCCCCTTCGCTGCAAAAATGTAAACAATAACATGTTAGACATAGAAAGTGTATTGGAGCAGTACATGAAAAACAATGCAATAAAACCAAAACGCTGGAAGGGCCCATCAGTTTACAACAACAATAAAACAACTGGTCTGGCCTCCATATACTCTTGTTGGAGACGATTAGCATGGTTGTGGCACAGTATGGTTCCAAGCTCTCTTGCACATTACTCAGAAAAGGCTTTCTAATCTTCTTTTAATCTATAACTAAAGCACCATCCCACAAGCTTAATGAGATCTTCCACCATATTGCCAAAAAAAAATACAGAAAAGGAAAAACTACTTGGCCAACAATGAGTAAGTGCAATCAACCCACTCAACTAAACATGAAGGCTTGGACTTGGCTCAACTAATATAAAAACTGAACCTTAGTTACTGTAAGCATTCAATATACTTGACAGCGAGAGTTGAAAGAACATTTGTTTGGTGAGGAGAAAAGAATTAATTGGACCCCCAATTATAGTTTTAACATCTTTTTTATAATTCCACTTGTTTAAAAAAATGAACAAACAATCAAACTAACGAGAGTGTTGAACAAAAGGTCATTTGACCATCCTCTTTTTAAAAGGCCAAATTGGGCTCTTCACATGCCTGAACCAAACCTCCTTTAATTTCAAATCAACTCAATTTCTGGGCCACAAACAGGCCTTATTGCGCTCAATTTCTGGGCCACGATCAGGCCTTATTGTGCTGGGCTTTCAGACAGGGTTCAGCTTCAAGACTAGGCACCAAGCCCATCCAATGCCTTTCGGGCCAGGCCCACCCAGTTGCCATGGGCTCCCTTAAATCCCAACTTGCTCTGCATTTAAATACAAAGAAAATGATCTTTTCCCCATTGCCACTGCATACTTGATAAAATTCTTTGACATTTGCTGCTCTCAAATAAACTAAGTGATCTCATGTAATTACGGAGTGAATCCTTGTTCAGTTAGATAAGAATTAAACCGATAAAGCGGGTCCATTGATGAGAGAGAGCTAGAGAAAGCTTGAACCCAATTCCTACAGTGACGATAAATATGAGCGCAACTGAAATTCTAGAAAAGTATACATTCATGCACTGAAGGACCATTCACTATTTCTTGAAGAATAATCTCTTCCCAAATATAAAAATTTTCAGCTTATCAGAATGTCCCTACAGTTTATGACATTTTATATATAAAATCCAAGTGGCCTGAAATTGGGACATTCGTGCTTTGAAAAGTTTCAATCCTGATATAAAAGCCTTCTTATTTTATATAAGGTGTTTCAGCATACACCACTATTGTATTCGTAACCTAGCCCATGGCATATTGACCAAAGATTTTTCAGTTTCAAGAAAATTTTGTAGTAAAGTTACAACCCCTCTATCAGCAGTTTCTAGCAACTTCAACTCCAACTTCAACACATAATATAGATACTAAAAATTCATACTTTTAGCACAAAAACATCTTCAGGGAACCATGCCATTCCTAATTTTCTCCCGAATATGTACATTACTAATAATGTCTATTCTAATTATTCCCATCATCCATCTCAACATTCTCATTTCGGTACCATGAATTTGTTGTTCGCAGTTCTTTTTCAATGCTCAACGTTCTGCTCAATCCTATAAAATTTTCCTTTTAACCTAATTGATATCCAGTTATCACACAAAATAGCACTAACTTACCTCCAACATTTGTCCACTCTATTCCAACCCTATCTACTACATCTTTAGGGATGTCAATTTAACTAGCCCCATGCAGCTCTACCCCTAATGAAACAGATTGGTACCTTTTAATTGGGCTAGGGGCGGGTTTGGAAAAAGAGTTAGAACCCAAACCCGCCTTGATTAGTAATATATATATATATATATATATAAATGCATGTTATATTATTTAGTTACAACCTTTTTCTTGTTATTGATTTTCAAGATTATTACTATCAAGTATTTGTATTAAATTAATTTTTTCAAAAAATTAATCATAAATTTATTCAAGATACATTTTTTAATAAAAAAAAGTGTGTATAATGGGGCAACCCAGACTCACCCCAATCCGATGTGTGGTAGGAATTTCGGATAGGATTGACCAGCACCGTTATTATCCCTGATTGATCACCTACATCCCCATCATTTCGTATTATTGATCCCAAATACCTAGAATGGGTAATTTGAATAATTCTTTGACATTGAATGTTTATTAGTACATGTATCAGTATCTAAATTTACCAAATCCATTCAATTGCAAGAATGAGAACTATTAAGTTTCCATTCCATATATTCTGTTTTAGTTCTATTAATTTAAACCTGACTCTAATATGTTTCTCCATGTTTCTATCTAATATTACTTACTACTATTAAAACTATGTCAGCAGCAAACGTCATTATACCCCATGACAGACAGTGTGAGAGCAAAATGAAGTGCTAGCAGCTTCTACATTTAGTGTAGTAATAACATATAGAATTAATTGCTCTTGAGAAAAAAACAATTGCATAAAGGGTTTTAAAAGATTCATTGGTGGAAGTGAGACAAAAAATAAGTAGTAGTAGTTATAGAATGCATGATTTCCAAAGCAAAGAAGCATACATATCAACTTGAATTATTTAAAGATATACTGGGTGAATTGAACAAAATGGCAGATAGAAATTCAGAATAAATATGCTACAATTCAGTAAACATCCACAAGCTAACAGAGTGATAGCAAAGAACAAAAGGAATGGCAAAGAAAAGAAGTGCTAAAACCCACAACGTTTTAAAATGAAGATATATTAACTGATGCATAAGCCAAGATGCGCAAATTCATGCTTACTCAAAAGATGAAGGGAGTCGCGTTAATCCACTAAAAGGACACCAGTGAACTCCAAATGACTGCACATTTAGAAACAAGAACAAAATTATGGATCTCAGTAAAATCCAATCAAACTAAATTCTTGAGCATATTTACATGAAAACAACAACTTAATTGGTTAGCCAGAAATAAATATCGAGTTCTTGTCAGCTTGAACTATCATCACACTAATATAACGTTAATATAAAACCAAATTATGCAATCATCACATTACAGCTTGAACTATCTTCTGATAAACATAAAAACAAAGATATGCCCCAGATTTGAACAAAAATGTTGCAAGAATTGGGAGCAAAGGATACAATCAATAAAAAATTATTATCATCAAGACGTAATTCAGTCTGTCACAACATGACTGGGTAAATGCAACTAAAATAGCATATCTGTGAGATATAAGCAAGTATATGTTATTTAAAGTCAAATGTTAAAATCTATCATAACAAAACAAATATCATGTTCACTTTCTCATTCGCTACCTCATCGTATCGAAGCTCAAAGCACATATTTTATCTTCAATAGATAAATAAACATAAATCCCAATTAAGCAAGATGTTTCATTATAAAAGAAAGCCACTAGTCGTGTAAAAGAAAATACGATGGAGAGTTTATAGTAATGGATAAAGAGCAACAAGTATCAAATTCAAACCACAAATAATTGAGGAAGGAACCAGAATTAGTAAGACAGTTTGCTAGCGATTAAGCATTTGAGGACCAAATATCAAGAACATTTTGAATGCCAAGTTTTATCCAAGGAGCACCAGGCCAAGTTTTGAAAAACTAAATCTCAAGTGAATGACTTCAGCTAAAGTATGTACTCAGAATATTGTCAACTTTATGAACTAGTCTCAAATGGGCCAGTTTTCTATTAATTGACTGTGATAATTTAAAAAAACTTGCATCATTTCAGGCCTCTGGGTGTGTGGCAGTCTCACAAGTAAGGTCTAGAAATTGACAAAAGGTACCATCTCAATCCTTTTTCTTTTTGGGATCTGCCAAAGTAAATGTCCCTATTATTCAATGTACACAAACGACCCTAAATTATACTTATTATTGAAAATTTTAGTATTAATATTTCCAAGGACATGCATTATAAAGTTGAATTCTGGAAAGGTACACTTAATTTGGCACGGAGGTAATACTATTAAGTTAGCCAACAACTAAGCAAGCATTAAGACTACAATAAAAGACCTCCAGCATCAAAACATTGAAAAGTTAAAACAGTATTTTTTTTTTGGGAAGTAGGAGCCTGGCACCGCTAGGCCACTGGCCTGTTGGTAAATTAAAACAGTTTATTTGCCATCAAAAAAGCTTAATAAAGGAGATCACTATAAACTCTGAACAATCATCACAAATCCATAAAGTAGTTTAACTGGTCTTCTCAAATAAATGTAATTAAATTAATGGAAAATGCCTTTGTTGCTAATCCATCCAAGCAACTATCTTTGCTAGCATGTAAAGAAACAGGGAAAAATAACACAGCCAAAAATGACCACATCGATATAGAGGTTCTGGATGCAAAAAGCTTTCACCATGGCATAACAATGCAAGACAAGGTACTCGTTTGTGACCTATTAATAATAGTCTTGGAATACATGCCGATGCTCAGACAGAATAAACTTTCAAGGATCCATCACAGTTCATATGACAATTTAACAACCACAATAATGTGGGGTGGAGATTAGGATGATGACTATCTCAAGCAACTGGTACAGCTAAAAGAAAAACCCTACATCTCTCTCTACAAATCCACCATAGATCATCAAGTTACCACAATTCTCCAATCAAACACATAAATGGAAGGATGGTGCAAACCATGCAGGCAAATAACACCAAATTTGTCTATTTGAGAGGGTTCTTGTGGCTTCTGCTTCTGTTCAACCAAAGCTTCACCACCAACGCAGTGTTGTCTTTTCATTTTTTGTATGTTTCTTTTTATCGGGATGGTGTTAAGAGAAAGGAAAAACCTGCAAGGAAAAGAGGAGTCACCTAGAAAACACATTCGATCACCTTTACTATACCAGACATCGATTTACAATCAAAGAAGGCACTTAAAGTTGAGTGCAATATAAAGGGTTCCCCTACGTTCTCAGGGGACAGCTGAGTTAGGGTATCCAAAAGAGAGTTCCTCTATCTCTACTGATGCAACAATAGGGTTTAAATACACATGCGAAACGCATTACCAAAGTTTCAGACAAATTTAACAAATAAGGAGCATCTATTAAAAGTTCCAGAATAGGGATGAATTAATGGTGCTATTTTCCTAAAGACTGGAAGGAAGGAAAAGAAAGGTGACAAATAAAGAACCATTATGTGCTAACGTCTTAGAAGAAGCATGTGATATTTGGCCACATAGAGGAAGCATACAATAGCGTGCATGATGATAGAGATCATTTTTTTTTTTTTTTTTTTGGACAACAGAAAGCAGAAATTGAACAAACAAATCACAAAAATAATATGTTATCATTAAGCACGTCAATAATAGGGAAGATACTAGAGATTGTAAATGAAAGTAATTCCTTAAAAAATTACTTTCCCCTAACAGTAAATTTAGGCCAAGGGTCAAATTAAGCTGTTATCACCATAACTGTTGATAAGGAGTGAATATTAGAAGTTCCAGACTAAGAATGAATCACTGGTGCTATTTTCCTAGAGACTTTTAGGAGAAGTATGGTAACAAATGAAGAACCATTATGTGGTAGCCGTGGAGAGGAAGCATGTAATCTTTGGCTACTTACTTATAGGAAGTACATGATAGAGAGCTATTATTGTTTCTGGACAAGTAAAAATAAATAGAAACTGAAAACAAATTACAAAATTGATATGTTATCATTAAGCATGTCAATAATAGGGTAAAAAATCACGTTTGGGAAAGAACTGAAATCCTGAATAAACTGCTTTCCCCTAACAGTAAGCTTCGGTTGATCTAAGCCAGTATCAGTATAACTGTTGATGATTAAATAAAAGCTCCAGTAAAAGATGAAGTTTAACTGTACTAGTATCAAACACCATTTGGCAGGTTTTCCTAATTGATTGTTAGATGATAGGGTAGATAAATGAACTGTGTGAAACCAAAAGTAACCAGTTTCACTAGCATGGCTTGGTTGACTGAAATCATGATAATAATCAAGATAAAACTAGCTATAGAGTTAAAAGTGTCTGGCATTCAGCAGATATTACAACAGTTGCATAGCACTACCATGTCAAATTTAAGAAAAGAGTAACAAAATATAGTACAATATCTACACATTAAATGTCAAAATTTCTTATTTGCACAATCATTTTCTAAAAAAAATACTAGAAATATCAGTTAATTGCATGTTTCATGTCGGAATTATAATGAATAAAAGAGTGAACAAAATGTGCACAAAGGAGAATAACAAGATGGAACAATTTATGGCTAATAGATGGTTGGTTAGGGAGTGGAATCTCCCAAATAGTGTGCTCGGTAAGTAACTGTGGTGGCCCCTATATGATAGGCATTTTTCCAAGTCATGCCTTCAGGAAATTTCGCCAGTTCTGTCTATAATCTTCTTCTTTTTTTTTCATTCAGTTCTATGTTGAGTCGTTGAACTATTCTGTTAATTCTGAAGAGTTAAACCACAGCTGGAATTTTGGTTCTATTACTGCTCTGTTAAGATGCATTTGGAGTTTGCTGCTAATTTCTAATTCTTATGGACCTTATTTTCCTATGCTGAATGCTATAAGACCTACACGGGTGGAAGCCCTGCTTAACATTGCCTGCTTGTGTTGTATCCTATCGTATAATTATGAGATAGCTCATCTGCTTTGCTATGACGTCAGATCTATCAGTGGTCAGAGGGACTTCTATGGCTCTCAGTAATGGTTGTTTATATTTTGCATTTCTGTTAATGCTTTTGATATGAACTGGCTTAGTTTTTTCCTTTCTTTTTTTTTTTCTCTTTTTTATTTATAAGTATGAACTGGTTTAGTTTTAAATTGACTTAGTTTCAGTTTTGTTATCGCTCTTTAACTGTTGTATGGCTTTGCCCTTGATTGCAATATAAAATCTCACTTGCCTATTATAATTTTTTTTTTTTAAGGGACCAAAAAAAAAAAAAAAAAAAGAATAAGATAATAACTATTTATAATAAATAAATTTGTTGCCAAACTACTCTGACTAGCATAAATTTACCATTTCAGAATAGCTTAGATCATAAAGATCCTCATCATGGGCCCAGTCATCCATGCTAAACTCAGGAAGTGAACGACAACCATTTGCATATAGCCATTGACCCTTCTCAACTTTTCGACAGTTGGGACATTGCATCACTCCCTTTACATTGAATGCAGAACCGATGCAATCTGAAAGTTATCATGACAAAGATAGAATAAACAAAATGTAAGAACAACTATAACACCTGTAAAATCTAACATCAATGAAAAACTAGAAGAAAAGGAAATGTTTGCCATAAAAAAGAGTGGACCACTGCATGCACCAAAATGTAACATAACATTTAAACTTGGAGTCTTGGATCATAATTTGACACCTAGACAAACTAAAAGGAAGGATATGCTTTTACTATATAAAAAAGAAAGAAATGGTTGAAAGACTGGTGATTGAATTCAAAGCGGAAGGAATATGTAATAACCAGTAATAAGCATAGAGAAGGACAATTCATCAAAGTCAATAAACATGATCATAGAAGTTATAAACATTTGATGAGAACTGTTCTTAGCTAAAGATTGTCAATTTAAGCTCCTTGGGTACTATTTGCTCAAAAGTACATAGCAAAGGGAAGAACCCACATTGGACGTTAAATCATACGCTAAAAAAATCCATCCTCCGTCCCATATTAGTTGTCCATTTTTAGTATTATAACTTTTTAAGGGTTATGCAATTCATGCATTTTCCCCTTTTAAAATTACCAAGATGTCCTTTTAAGTTTAAATATGTATATTACCAAGTTGGGTGATTTTTGAAATTCAAAGGGTAACTATGGAAAGATAGCATTTATTTTGCTTTTACTTGTCAAATGGGACAACTAATTTGGGAATCCCAAAAAGGAAAGAGTGACTACTAATATGGGACACAGGGAGTACAATTTTTTACCCAAAATAGATTTCTCAGAATCTTCCATGTAAGGGGTAATCCGTTTGGGTGAAAGTAAATTGTCTCTCCCAATGAATGTACTATGCCACCAAACAAGACCGATTGATGAGTAAGTAGCACGCAAGTGATGTTAAGGATCAAGTGTATGCAAATTGCCCCAATTCAGAAGTAGAAAAATTGTGATGTAAACGGGTAAACCCACTCTATCCAAACACCCTTCTCTTTCCTAGGGGGGCCTTTATTGGCAGACAACCAAATCTAGCCTTTAAATCACTTCATGGTTTACCATCTAAAAAAACTTTCCATTAACGATCCAAAGGTGGTGGCTAAAAGTTAAGGAACTTTCATTACATAACCAAACTAAGATTATTTCTATCAATATGAGAGAGGAATGTGATATTTTAGTGTAAACTAGAAGATCAAACACCAGATCTCCTGGACTTATTAGTGGCAAAACTTTTTGTTGCAAGTTCAATCATATTTGTAGAAAACAATTGAACACAAGTCGTTCACTTTCTTTTCTCATCAAATCTCAAACAAAAAAATATATATATCAGAGGATGTAAATGTATGGTACTCATATACTCATATTCCCTTCACCAGTGAAGGCAAAAGGCATCGGACACCTGGCACCATTGCAATGAGAAACTTGCCTGATGTTGTGCCACTTGTAACAGGTAGCAGGAAACTTGAATAAAATTATATAGCAAATCATGAGGGAATATGAAGCTAGGCTCATTGTTGGCTGATTTCTACCTAAACATTTCAATTTTTAAGCTTGGCTTCCCAGCCAACCTGCAGCGCAGGCTGAGCAGCCTGTGGCCCTACACTCAAATTTTCATTTCCTTCTCATCTCTTCTAAGCCCATCTCTCACATGGAGAATCGGCCAAAATTTATTAATTTGGCCATGTTTACACCCACAAATCTTGATGCTTTTGACACATAAAAGAACACAACATTGGGCCACCATAGCCACAAGTAATAAATATATTTCCCTTTGCATTCCATAAAGCCATTTTTGATGAATGTGAAGTTCTTCACATTGTAAAGCTCGTAAAAACCCATGAAATTACAAAATCAATTGACCGTTCAGTTTTTCTGAGTCCATATCCGTATTGGTTTTGTGTGGCTCATAAAAAAAATATTTTGGTCTACGAATATGTTCAGAAATTGGCCTAAATTCACTGGTTGAAATATGAGAAATGCTAAAAAATATTGTGATGTCAGTTCACATGTTTTATAAAAGATGTATCACAGTGCGATATCATATATGAAGTTACCACTTGCACAGAGATCATAATGGCACCAATCAACTATTTGATATTCCTGTTAATGTATTTACTCAATTATACTATCCTATCTATCACTGAGGCATATACAAGGAACTAAAAACTGGGGGGGAAACGGAATTCAAGCTTTCAATTCGAGCCTATCTTTATTCCATTTTTATTCTTTTCACTTCCTAGGATTTATAAGGTCAATATAACCTTAACTGAAGATATTAACCAAATAATGAGGTTATACACTTAGTTGCATATGTAGGTTGTTCTGTTCAGTTCTGGTCAAAAAGTACCTTGGTTTACCTCTTGGGACAAATTTGTTGCTTTAATCCAGTACTTCCAAGTGAAAAAAGCAGGAGGGGAAAAGAATTATTATTATTATTTTTTAATTCCTACAATACAAAGTTGCATTAAACCCTAAAGGATAACTTTATGATCCTAAATGCCCAAAAGAATAGGCATGCAGCACACACATTACCTCAATGATACGAGGTAATTAGCATATGAACTACAAATTTGGAATTTCAACCACAACTTCATCTTCAATAAATGATTGTTGTTAGTGTCCACAGCTGACACAGTCATCTATCAAGTTCTTAAAAGCACAGAAAATTACTACAAGGGCACTCAAAAATGAAAAGAGTAATAAGGTAACCTCTATAAATAGGTTCAAATATTGTAGATGACAAATACATAATCCAATTGACCATTACATAGGCCTATGTGAATTACCTCAACAATCAGTTTCACACTGACGACCTCCTTCACTCAATTCCCAGAGAATGGCAATGTAATGCTTATAAATTATAAGCTTCCAAACGTAAATTTTTACACCCAGATCAATACATATACTGTGACAGTACTCCATATTGCCTCCTAAGTGAGCTTCAGTCACAGCATACATTCTAATTCTTATAAATCCATCAATATTGTACGTATCCACTTTCCCAACAACAAAAAAAATAATTCTCTTTCAACATCCTAGGTCTCCTGATCTTCAAAACAATCTCATTTGAAAAGATATGATCTTATCAAAATGAGAACGTCAGAAAAAATAAATCCATCCAAACATTAAGGGGGAACAAAGATAGAAAACTCATAATTTTTATATGACCATCAATCAAGAATAGGATCTCGACCGTTTCTATACAACCCATAATTTAAAATGGAATAAATTGAACTTACCAAGATGAAATTCATGGCCACATTGAAGCTTCGCCCGAGATCTGTCCCCATTATCAGTCACGGCATCGAGGCAAATCGAGCATGAAACCGGCGACGCTTTGCTAGCGACATCGCCGTCGTCGAGAAGATCAGAATCGCCTAATCCCATGTCAAAAACCCTAATTTATACATAAAACATATACCTCAAGATATTGTATGAATCTCTCGTAAATTCCTCCAGAAAGCTTCGAATTTTGAAGCGTTTATAGCTTCAAATAACCGCAGAATCGAGCGTCGATGCTCAGAATTCTAGAGAGAGAAAGAGGAGGGGTTCGTATTGGAATCGCTAAGCAGAGAGAGAAAACGGTAGAGATCGTTCTCTCGATGTGTTGTGATGTGTTGTGTGTGGAACAACAATAAAACAATAAACAATAAACAATAGAGAGAGAAAAACTGAACCTATTTTCTCTCTCCTCACCGCGTGTTTTATGGCCGTCGGATTTGGGATTGAATGATTGATAATTGTAAGGACATTTCAGTAACCGCTGTCCAAAAGAGAAAAGGAAAAGATTTAATGGACGGTTTGGATTTTCTTGGGGCGGATGGACGGATCAGATTATTTTGGTGGATCTGGGTGGATGGGTTTTGGTTGAAATTGACGTAATCGTCACCCGAAGGGGCAAAGATTGCCTGCAGAGACGTGCACGGTTTTTAAATGAATCTTCTACTGGTCTCAACCTCATGTCACTATTTATCAGAAGTTTTTACATGATTACGAAACCATTGCTCCGATCAATCTCCATTAAACATATATTCAATCATGTCCAAATTTTATAAGCTTCTTATATTTTTTTACTTGCTCGTTCAATGGTGATCGATCCAAATTATCTAATAGAAAAAAAAAAATTCATCATTTATAATTTAAGTATGAGTAGGAATTATTTGCAGTAAGCCACGATTACATGTATAATGTGTGTTTCTGAATGGTACTTATGCATGTCTATGCAATCACATACTGTATTACATATGCTTATATATCGTTCGATGTAGTACAACACTTATATTGTATTATAACATATTTTACTATATTCAATTTCATATGTCACGCTATTTATAACCGGGTATGAGTTTATGGTTCAGAAGCATACATAATCACATGTATAATATTTGTGAACAGTGACATATTAGGCATGTGTCCACAAACACATATTATATGATTTTTATCTGTTGTTGTTGACAGTGTGCATCACATATGTATGCAATTACATATAATAGTGATATTTATAAATGTTGCACAACACTTGTGTTTGGTCCACTAAATTTTGTTTCTAACATTAGATTGCAAGGTATAAACTCTTGTGCACAAGTCCAATTCAAGTACCTTCCGAAAAGGAAAAAAAAAATTCCAATTCAAGTAACTTTCATTTCAAGTCTACTAACTACATTAAAGTTTTTTAAATACAAAATAAGAGAAAATCAAATTTGGTAGCAGATTAGTTATGAGTTAGGTTATTCATATGCATTAAAAAAAGAATTTAAGTATATAAAAATTAGATAAAGTACCAAAAATAAAAATAAAAATAAAAATAAAAAACCTGTTAAACTACAACTCTTTTCAACAAAAACCTCCCCAAATTGTTCTTTTTGACAAATTGTCCTCTATAGTCAAAATTTTCGTTTAAAAAAATAACAAAAATTAGTTTTAAAATTTTATTTTATGACCACTATACCCTTTTGTCACGTCTGACACATATGTCTTTGGATTTTTTATGATCCAATATTTGTCGAAACCAACCCTCTCTATTCAATTTTTCAATCAATAGTAAAAAAACCTAACTAAACCTTGTTAATGAAATTAAGAAGTATTATTGAAAATGGTGAGTAGGTCTCTTGCTTGCCATTACACCTGTATTATTTGAACCTATAATTCATTTAACGTGAGTTATGTTTCTTAATTTAATGTTTAAATTTGTAGTCAGTGAATTTGGAGAAAGTATTAAATATTCCGAGGGTATGGTACCCCGGGACAATGGCAGCCCTTGGATTATGAATGTGGCGGTAAGTCCCATCACATTTAAGGGTTGTGATGACACTTGAGTATCATAGTCTCGTGATATTTAATACTTTCTCGTAAACTTGATACTAATGAAGAAATTCATTCAATTTTATTTTTTATTTTTTTGATAAGTAAATGAATAAATTCATTCATGCTGAAAATTATGGTGGTTCATGTGTTAATCATGGGAAGGATATGGATTTTGAATTGAAAAAAATGAAATGTTAGTACATAGTGAAGAAAAAATACGTAATCTCTATACTAATTATGCCATAAACAAAGTAATTATGCCATAAACAAAGAGTTCAGGGTGATAAGGTACGATAACGTTGAGGTACAAGTAACATGTAGTAATGTTTCACATAATCAAAACTTACCATCATTTACCAAATTTTAGTTGGTGTGAATTTTCCACTTTTATGCTATACTTGTGATTAATTGCTCAAATCGTAATATTTGAACCCCTAATTTATTTAATATGAGTTATGTTCCTTAATATAATGCGATATTGCTATTACTTTTTTGTTAAATTTGTATACACTGAACTTGATAGTGACAAAAGAAATTATTGTTGTTGATAATAATGATAGTCCATATTTTATACATCGAAATGATGTTGATTTTGAATTTAAAATTGGAATGTTGGCACATAGTACATGGTGAAGAAGCAGCATATAATCTTTTAACATAATTGTGCCATAAACAAAGATTTCAGTGTGCGAAAAAGTAAAGTAGGCACAAGTAACATGTGACAATGTTTCATAGAATCAAACTTACCACCATTTTCCAAATTTTAGTCATATGTGAAATTTTTTTCACTTTTATGTTATACTATTGATTAATTGATCAAACTGTTCTTGATATTCTAATTTTTTTTTTTTTTTTGGGTTTAGAATGAAGCAAATGGTTGTGCAGATTGTTTTGCATATGTAAGAAGACTACATGAGACTTTGTTTTGCGTAAGTAAGATTTCTGAGCTTTGTTTTTGTTTTTTTTTTCTTTTTTCTCTATCACATGTCATGTACTGTCATTCAATTGCCAAATTCACAAGAATTTCATGTTTGAGACAAACAGCGGTACAAGGCCCCTACTTCCTAAAGGGAGGTCAGGGGTTCGAACCTCAGTAGAGGCAATGTGTGCGAGTACCATCTGAATTTGGCAATTGAATGACAGTACATGACATGTGATTGGAAAAAAAAAAAAAAAAGAAGACAAACCGACTTGGTCTATTATTATTACCATAATACGTTAAATAAGAATTGGAATCTTATGCTTTAAAATTGCAAATGATCTAGTTTTTTTTTTTTTTTTTTTTTTTTTTTTTTCAATCACATGTCATGTACTGTCATTCAATTGCCAAATTCAGATGAATTTCATGTCTAGGGTTTAAGACAAATAGACTTGGTCTATTATATTACAAAAATACAATGAATGAGAATTGGAATCTTAATGTGACACCACATAAAGTAAGCTGGGTGTAAATATTATAAACAAAGTACAAGGGGGCATAACCCAAGAATGTACATAAAGAATATATATATAAATCCCTTTCCGGCACTAAGCAAAACCAAAAAGAGGAAAAACAAAGAGAACAATACCAAAAAGATGTTATACATAAAATGACCTAGTCTAGTGGAAACAGAGAGAGAAACTTTAGACTGCCAATTTAAACCCAACAAAGCAAGGCCAGTGAAGGACAACAGAATTTGACAACAGCACAAAAACACCAGAATAAAGAAGACAACAGATCTCCTTACAAGTTCCTATTACTGCTGCTGCATGTTAGATCACAAGCGTTGTGTCTCCGCGATGGCAACGTACATACAATGACCTAGCATGCAAATTGCCGGGCTCTGAAAACAAATTATTTCACATTCTACAACTGATGAATCACATTCCCTACTGTGGGAACAGTTGAAACTTGGAACTTCACCCTAAAAAGTTACCTTGGAATTCTTGACACAGATTGTGTGCAAAGGCATGTACACATAAGCTAACCTATATTTTTGCCGGCATTTTGAAAGTACTTTTCTTGATTTCCTGGATGGAATCTAAAACAAATTTTGCTTTTCAAA
The DNA here is from genome assembly GCF_030987335.1 of Cornus florida. Classification (NCBI taxonomy): domain Eukaryota; kingdom Viridiplantae; phylum Streptophyta; class Magnoliopsida; order Cornales; family Cornaceae; genus Cornus; species Cornus florida. The sequence continues at coordinate 32,895,253 of NW_026775572.1, forward strand.
AGCAATGAAACTACTTACAACAAGCATGTCTTAGCATGCATAAGCTTCAAAATGGCCACACTCCAAAACCAATTAACACAACTAACACAGAAATCAAGAGACAACAAAAGCCACAAACCTTCATGGTGCCAACCATGGTCCCACCACAATTTTCCAACATGGCTTGTTTGAAGTTCAAAATGCACCAAATGTTTCATGCACTACAATACTCGATAGCAAATCTACAAGTTTGAGAAGTGAATGAACAATGCATGTGCACCACTTACTATGATCACCATAGAACATAATATTGTTTTATTTAATTTATTTAAAGATAGAACGATTCGGTATGATGATTAAGGTTTTTTTTTTTTTTAAATGACAAAACATTTGTTCATATCAAAATCACCGTGTGTGATGACCATAATCATCCATGGTTCAAAGAAGTGGATGCAAGGTCATCCTTAGGCATAAGGTAAAATAATCAATTATCGCGGTCGTGAAATTTTCTCAGCCTTTCAAACCAATCATATATGATGACTTAGCCGAGTCCATAGGGAGGAAGAGAGTTGACCAATTCCCTAGGATTCAATTGAGTCTCATGTGATTCTATAATGGTGAGTATCAAAATCAAACTCAAGCTGAGTTTGTTAATACTCGACCAATATGCTAGCCTTATTTTATATGATATTCTGCATCCTAGAGCGAGATATATGAATGTAAATTTATACCCCTTTGTTGCCACAAGACTTACTACCAGAACCTCCCTTGCCCTGCACCACCTTGCCTTCGGCACTTTGATTGTCTGTACCACGCCCATTGCCTTCTGCTTGCCTCGCACTCTCTTCCTCTTCCTCGCCCTACCCCACCCTACCCAGGTGAATTTTTATCTGGAAAAGTAAAAGTTCATCAATAAAGCAACAAAAATTAGCAAGATTTGTAAGTCTTAAGTAATAAATGGCATTCAACAGATCTTCCAGAGTACGCTTGTCAGTAGACTTAGACATTTTTTCTCTCTCCTTTTATTGAATTATTTTGTTTCTCTGAACTGAAAACGAACAATTAAAGATGTCAAACCTCACATAAATTATAAGCAGACAGTCCCATTAACTTTTTAACATCAGAGCTAACTCGACAAAAAGAATTACTACTGCAGCAGTATTTGGGGTGCTAAACCAGCATTAGCATCTAAATTGCAAATAATTGGACAAACCATATGATTCACTAGTTATAATGCCATTTTCCTAATGTCAGTCCCACTTACGCGGGGTGCTAAAGGGTAGACCAGATTCATATAACTTTTGTTATTATTTTGCACAATATGGTTGCTATTGAATTGTCCGACAATGAGAAAGACCAATTCAATAAACTGAAACCTCTTTCAAAACAATTTTATGGGAAACAGTGACAGACACGATATAAATGTGTCTTCCTTGATTCTTACACAGATATAAGCTAGTGCAAAATGATTAAAGTGCTTGTCCAGAGGTGGAAAAGGTCAAAATGAAAGATCTTGTACAAAATTTTCACATTCGTTTAGTTGAATGTTTGTTGTGACTAGCAACCATTCATAGAAGATGTCTGCAAGCACCAGTATGGTCAATTGGCCACATAGTAATGATCATACTTTGAAAAAAGACAAGCTTAAAATGGTCAGATTTAGGGGTCATGAAAGCAATGAAGCATATTATGTGATTTTGAAACCTCACCAAGATATCATATGGTGCCCTAATATTTTAATGGAGATATAACAATAACTTGTGCTTTTCAACTTAATGAGTAGAACCAAAGAGATATGAGAAGCAATGAAGCATTCATTCTAAAAAATGAAGCATTATTATGAGTTTTAAGCTGCAAACTTCCCAAAACGGCTTCTCATTTAATCTCTAGGAAGAAAAACAGGGCATCCATAACATTTCAATCCAACTTACACGCCATGCGTATTGCAGAGAGGGGTGTTGTACTTTCCTTATGTCATTAACTGCACAGTACAATGTAAACAGTCATATCCTCCAATTGGAGATTTTTAGTGCCCAATGGGACCTTCATGATAAATAAATAGTATAGTCACCTATTAAAAAAGTGTTGTGGCAATTAATGTGACTGCTTACAAGGTCACAGTCATCCAATTACATTTGGATGTTTCTATTTTTATCTCAGTAATCATCTATTTACCGTCGTACAATACATCCCTTCACCCCTACCACCCAAAATTTCGGAAGGATAATTGTTGATAGAGATCTCTGTCCAGACAAGAGGCGTCCTATAAAATTAAAAATCATTAAGAAAGAGCAAAATGCAGTTCCAGGGATAACACATAAAAAGCATATTCATGTATCCACAAAGGACATGATAATTGCCTTATTATCATTGTGTAATTGTGATGGAATTTTGTGCATCCATAATATTTCCATTGAACAAAGTCTAAAGAATATGATGCTAAGAAACCTAAACATTATCCAATTATTGAATCAAGGAATAATAATAGAACCAATAAAACTAAAAAAAAAATAAAAAATTATTAAAAAGGTGGGTTTCAATTTTCCCAAACTGAATATTAAAAAGGGCACAAGAACTCTGGTCAGCAAGCAACCAATCTCTCTACATTATCACCAAAGATGCACTTCTACAGAAGGTGCCTCAATTAAAGGTTGAACCAGTGCATCACAGAAGATCTCACTAAAGTGTCTTTGCAATAACAATTGGTACAAACTTAACAGAAAATGCCTTCAGGAGCATATCAGTGTCTGATTTGGCTAAAATGCATCATTCCAGAGGTTAAAACTTAAAAGCAATGAAACCTCTTTGATAAAATCATTGGTCAGAGAGAAGAGAGCAGTTTGCAACATAAGGAAAGACAACATTTTTTATTGAAAAGTTATAAGAATCAAACTCTTTAATTTTTTTTTCCACAACAGTTTTGCAAGAAAAGACAATACTTTCACAGGAAAGTATAGCACGAATATACTCGTTGCTCAAAATCATGTCAAACAAATTTAGCAACCCCCAACCCATTATTTTCCCATCTAACATATTTGTTAGTTAATCATGTAGTTCATGCTGTGATTACTGATTAGTGCCCAACCTTCATCTTAAACAGTGAAATGTGTCAAACTCCAATGAAGCTTTGTCCAACACCTTTAGATCCTAGCTCAGACCTTTTCCAATCTATTCTATTACAAGCCGATTCTCCTCTAATATTTAACTTTTTAAAATAATTTCTAATAATTTCATCTCATGTTTTCTTCGGGCGCCCTCTCCAGCTCCTACCTTCTATCAAATTAACCTTCTCTTCTCACCAGTGCATCTATAGGTCTTCTGTGTATGTGTCATACTACCTAAGTCTACTCTCTCTAATCTTCTATCACTCTGCCTCATATGTTGGTTCGTAACCCTATCTCCTCTAGTGACTCCTATCATCCATCTTAACATCTGCATTTCCGTTACATGAATTCGTTGTATTGATTTAACAAAAACTTTAACATTAAATTCTCATTAACAATTCTAACTCTCCACTTGGTCTCTGAAAGATCAAAGATCATGAAAAAAAAAATCAATTAAATCAGTTCACTACTGGATGCCCTGTGTAGACTTTACATTGATAAATTAGAAGGTACAGTAGAAACAATTGCATCAATTTAACATAAAATGCAATAATAGAGCTTCAAAATACACCAAAAGAAAACCCACTCTTAATGATATTATCAAATCAATGCTGTAAGTAACATACCATTTTATGTCACACAAGCGCAAAATCCACCAGTGTAAATCTACAAGCAAACAAAATGTAGTCAGAAGTAAAGCACAGATAATCAAATGCATTCACAAAGAAACTGCTAACAAGTTTCTAAGAAAATGTGAAATAGAACAGAATATTTTATCTTGAAGCTTGAAACAAATGCAATGACTCAATTGAGCCTAATAGAACAATGTGGGTTTCTTTGAATTTTCTGTTTCCGGAAACCAAAACGATGTAAAGCATTGGATTAACGTTCTTCTTTCTTTTCCTTTCCTCAGTTTTCTTGACAGCCAAACAGTGGATTAATAGATAAAAAGTTTTTTTTTAAAAATCTATGAAACCCTAGCTCTTGATGAAACTCGAATTCTCAAATTGCAGAACACTATGAAATACAAGAAATGGAACACATGAGAAAGACGATTGAAGAGAGAACCTTTTATCGATCTTCCTGTGAAAACGGTCTGTACGGTTAATCGCTGACTGAGAAAATAATAAGATTTTTAAGGTCAAGGGCTCAGTAAAATGCGAATTTGCTATAATACCCCAAAATTTTGAGTGTTTTTTTTTACCTCGGCGAAGAAATACGCACACCATTCTCATGACCTAATAAACAAAAAAAAAATAACATTTGACGTTAGATTTTTTTTAAAAAAAAATAAACTTGTGAAAGAGATATTGAGGTGAAAAATAAATAAATAATTATTCTATTTTGAAAGTTGTAAACAAAATTATTAATCATGAAGGATATTTCGTAACTAAAACTTATGCTCCGTTTGGTGAGAAAGAAGGAAATTGGATAGAAGGGAGCGATCAAAGAAGAGATGAATGAGCCATTCCTATGGAAGAGATTGTATTCTTCCCTCTTATAATATGTTTGTATGGAATAGAAGAGAATAAGATAATATATTATTTTGTTTGTTACGAGTGTCAATTATAATGAAGTTTTGTAATTTAAAATATTTTTTAATAGCCTTGCCTATTTTACTTTGCATCTTTCGTTCATATTTGTTAGGATGAAAATTTACAAAGGAGGAATGATAACTCATCCATCCTATTTTTTCGTTCTCTCCTTTCCTCCTCTCTACTAATCAAAGGAAATTTGTTTCTTCCTTCTTATCTTTCTTCTTTTCTACCAAACCAGTTCAAACAAAACATTAACGTATTACAATTGAAAATGAGAATTTGATTTCAAATTTGTTATATGGTTTTCTAAATAAATTCGAATTATAATTCAAATTGATTTCTAAATACAACTATTTTACAATTTAACAATCAAAATTTTCTCCATCAACTATCATTTTATTTAGTTATTTTTATTTTTATTTTTTTTCTCACAGAGGAAGTATCCTCGCACGTTGCTGATAAGACTAATCCAACTCTTAGTGTATATATGTATTATTGCGCTGATATAATTTTAAAATTTTCAAACATATGTGCGAAAATAAATTCAGATTGATATTATTATTGAATTTGGTAAACCACACAAATGGGCTGGGTTGGGATTCAGTTTGTTTCCAACTCCACTTGTCCATATTATTAAAGTCCGGACTGAAGTGCAACTATAACTCCTATTTTCAGATGATATCCAACTCCTTACGCGGGCAAATTTTTTTTTTTTCTTCACAAAATTACATGAATACCATTAAATTAATTTTGTTCATAACTAATTAGTAGGGATGTTTTTGACTTTTCTTACGTAGAACAAGAAACTTAATCCATATCCATAATATAGAATCTGAATTGCTTACAGGAAACATTAATTCACACTCGGTGTGGAATTAGGAATTCATTCAATATATATATATATGTGTATTAGTACCCCAACACATTATAGATTATACGTTTAGGAAAAAGCTTGCTTGGTTGATCTCTTTGGTGTTGAGCAATGGCCATTAATACCAATAGTGTGTTTTTCTGTGTTTTTGTGACAGTCGTGGGCTTTTTCTTTCTTTTTCATCTTCCACAATCATGCAATGCTCATCCCTTGAAGATTTGTGACTTTGATGAGATATATCAACTCGGAGACTCCATATCCGACACTGGAAATCTGATTCGTGAGGCTCCTATTGGGGCTGCTTTGCCTTTTGGTAGGCTTCCATATGGTCAGAATTTCTTCAACAATGCCACCGGTCGATGCTCAAACGGACTTCTCATGATCGACTATTTTGGTATTTCGTCGATTTTCTCTTCTTTCTAGTCTGTTTCATAAATTCATAATTAATATAACTTCATTAATTTTTATTTCTTTGGTGGTTAGTCTAATGAATCTTTTTAATTTGAATAATATAGTACATGATAAGTAGTATCCAAAATATATGTCAACTTTTATTTACAGTGTATATATATTATATATACACACACACACATACACATGTCGACTTCTATATAATTTGATAACTTTATTTGTATTCATTAATATGTTTTAGATTCTGTACACTAATGATCAGTGTCATTCATGCTTTTTCTTCTTCTTCTTTTTATATATTATACAAAAATTAAGGAAAGAAAGAAAATAAATAAATAAATAATGTCAATTATTTTGTACGTACCAAATTCTTCCCTAAACGATTTTCCTCAATCAGCACTATATATCTTAGTTTTTTAAGTTAATGGAAAACTAATAATTGTGCTATGTTTTGATATATATATATATATAAAGGCTAAATTTATGAACTTACAATTTATTTAGACTGCAATATAGAAGTTAGAACCTAAAACATGTATTAACAAACCTTGCAAAAAATATATACAGAAATAGTACATTACATATTCACTGATTCATAAATATTACTTTGCCACTATATACTTTTTATTTTTTATTTATTTTAATATATATATATATATATATCAGTTATGCAAATAGTTCAATCTTCTTAAATTTTTTTTTTTTTTTGGTTGTGGTGAAATTAATGTTCATAAAAACTATAAGTAAGCGTTTAGTGTTGAATTGGTTTTAATATACTTAAATTACTAAACTGCATTATATTTTCATACTTTGACAGCATTGGCATCTGGACTTCCGTATTTGAATCCGTACAAGAATATTGAAGCCGACTTTAGACATGGAGTGAACTTTGCAGTTGCTGGCTCTACTGCTTTATCAACACTAAAACTGGCAGCTAAAAACATCTCATCTCCGGTCACTGCCAGTTCTCTCAATGTTCAACTTGATTGGATGTCTACACATTTCAAATCCACATGTCACAATAACAGAGGTTTGTGATTCATCTAAACTAATTAAATTAAATGATTTTTAGAATTATTAAAATTGAGTGATTATTTACTTAAATGTTTTATTTACTTTGTTTATGTTTGACAGATTGTGTTGAAAAGCTAAAGAAGTCTCTGTTCATGGTTGGAGAGATAGGAGGGAATGATTATAATTATGCACTCTTTCAACGCAAATCTATTGAGGAGGTTAAGACCATTGTTCCAAATGTTGTCCATGCTATAAAGGATGCTGTTAGAGTATGTTTTCGACTGCTTTCATTTTTACTACTTGTTGCTTCTAATCTAATTTCACCTAATTCTAATTCTGCTGTTATCGGTTTCAGAAAGTTATCCATCATGGTGCAATCCGAGTAATCGTCCCCGGTAACTTCCCAATAGGTTGTTTTCCAATTTATCTCACCGGATTCAAAACCGACGATTCAGCAGCTTACGATGAGCATTATTGTCTCAAAGCTTTGAATGACTTTTCGATATATCACAATGATCATCTACAGAGGGCCATCGAAGAATTGAAGCAAGAGCATCCGAATGCAGTGATTGTATATGGCGATTACTATAACTCCTTCAAATGGCTTTTCCAGAATGCTCCATATCTTGGTGAGTCAGAGTCTCTCTACCTCCCACAAACATAAACACACGCAGTGTTCCAACTGCATAAAAAAAAATAATTAAGCATGACATTTCCTTTTTTATTTTGTTGTTTACAGGATTTAATGCGTCGACTGCTCAAAAAGCTTGCTGTGGAACTGGGGGTGACTATAATTTTGATATGACAAGAATGTGTGGAGCTCCAGATGTTCCGGTTTGTGCTGAATCAAACAAATTCATCAGCTGGGATGGAGTTCATCTCACGCAAGAGGCTTACAAGTTTATGGCGGGAAAGCTCATTCATGATATCTTCCCTCAACTGCAATGCATCGTCTGATTTTTGTTTTCTTGGCTAGCAAAGTAGTAGGTTATGTATAGGTATTTTCATATTTTTTAATTAGTTGATTTCAATTTACGAATTTCGCATAATTAGTAAATAAGTATTCGACGGTTTTCGATTTGCAGATTCAATGTGCATTTGCTTGGTTTGACGTTAAATTTCTTGCTATAGTTGTCCTGCATAATACATGGTAGATTGAAGGAAGAATTGTTAAGAACGTCTATGCAGTTAAAAAGTTGCCTGAGAACATATGTGATTTAAACCATGGCAAATCATCCAAAAATAATGTCATAATTGGACATTCATTTATACAATATAAATTTTATAAGCAGAATTTCACCATTCAGTATTTCAAATACACCAACAAACCAGCCACCCAACCACATGACTGTTTTTTTACATGAACATCCATGTGTATGTATAAAAAGGAAAACACCAAGAAAAAGCAGTGTTATAGCAGCAATTGCTGATAAGGGTGGGCATCGTCGATGAAAAAGCGAGATACTCTGTCCCTGGACCTTGGATCTTGACATCGGTGCCACAGTCGGGAATTTGGAGCCGCCATGAATACATTCAGCGCATTAGATAATTGGTAAGCACTACATAGAAAACAAAACACTGGTCACATTCTGGACAAGAAGAGGATCGATGTGGCTGATAATAAAGGACATTAAATGAACACCATCGGTTCTGCATAATTGAATCTCAGATGGCTTCAAGTAAATTGAGTAGTTGCATTTACCTTCAGGAGGACATTAGCAAATGAAAATCTGATAATCAGACACAGCACCTCCGACATTCAGGTAATTGACATCAGCAACAACATCCCCGAGATCATCTGGCAATGATCATATTTTTACAAAATTAGATTGCACTCCAGAATGTATAGTATTGAAAAAGATAAAAAAGAACTCCAAACCTTCATAGATGGTCCTCGCATAGTTCACATATTCAGGTATGAGATCTGTATATATGATTCCTCCTGGATGTGCATCCAAGACCACGAGGACTCCTATAAACAAGATTAGAAAAGAAGTGATAAATTTCATATGCCGGAAGGATCTCCAACTTGCAGGGAGATGGCAATCACTCACATTGAACAATTTGAGGGATGAAAAGTTGAGAGTATGCATGATATAGATGTAATATGAAAGCTACAAAAGGTGGGGTATATTGAGAGCTATAAACCCTATGCATCAATTGAATATCGGCATAGCACTCGGGGACAGGTGAGAGAAGGTACCAGGTGCCAACCAAGCTTTAGCGGAATTACTTGGCAGTGGAGCCAGCCATAGAATGTTTCGCAAATTCATTGAATCACCATAAGTCACATTAGACCCTGACGAACAAATATTGAAAACAATGTTATTTCTTCATGTTTTACACTCAAATCAAGAATTGTGTTAGTTTGTTACCAATTGACCCATTGCAAAATCTTGATTCAAAAATCGGAAATATTTGCGGAAGGTAAGAAGAATTAGCATATGAGATATCCATATTTTATGTCCTTAACAAAATTCCTTTGTTATAAATGAAAAATAACCAATAGATATTAAGAGATTCAGAATTGATCCAACCTAGAAGAAGGAGATCACCAAAGGCATGAAAAGAGTAAGAAAATTCTCTTCAATAAAAATTAAAGGCGTTCTGGACCATATATACCTTTTTGGCAGTAGCCCATATTGTATGGAAACACTTTCTTTTCATATGCTGGGTATTCTTTAGCATGGAACCTGTCAAATTTTGCACCATAATATTAAAAGCATGTGATTATAAAGTAAGATGCATACGTCCAGTTAATAAACAGTAATGATAGCAGGGAAAAGTATTCCCGTGTCACATAAAACTCATTAAGAAAGCAGATAATTAAGACAGAATGTAATTTTAATGACACATATTATATCAATAAAAGGGGAAAATTATAATTAACTATTATGCAATTTCCCTTAATAACAGACACCTACCTATCATTTCTAAAAATTAAATTTCCTCTAACTTACCTGTAGTAGTGCAGACCCACCCACCAAAAAAAATGACAGGAACTAGAGACACATCCAGAAAATTTAGAGAATATTTTGTCACATTGCCCTTTAAACAGGTATTCTCCTAATTTCACTGGAATTAGTTATACTGATTCATATATCAGTGAAAGAATCCAATTGGGGATCAGAAGAATTTGACATTTTAGGGAAATGCAATGACAAAAGAAGCTGAACCTGAAGTTGTTTCTCCGAGTTTGGTTGTCCAGTGGTGGTTGAGTCAACGAAAAAGAAGAAAATGGGCCTCGCGCCTTGTCTTCTTCTTGGGCGAGAACACCATTGCTGTTCAATAATCTTGGACCTGTGAGTCTCAATAAAGACAAAAGCAAGCAAAGCTGGGACACAAGCTAGGTAGGTGGTAGAGACAGAAGTGAATATTTAATGAATTGGTGATGGGACTAGATCCTGGATTCTGATTGGTAGCAAAATATGTCTTTAGAGCTAGGGTTTGAAGAGGAGATGAATGTGAAGAGGAACGAGATGGGTGGGGGTTATAAAGATGGGAAGATGAGGTGGGAATTGTGCTGTCAGACAACGAGTCTTTGGTAATTTTGGTGGCTGTTGCAAGTTTCATGGTGAATCATGCATCATTTTCTCTTTGTCTAGCAACTTACTGCTTACGTGAGATCTCTAGGAGAGAACTTTGGCTGTGGGCTGGTAGAAGGGGTAGCAAAAGATCCAACCAAGTTTGTCAAATGGGAGCGAATGTGATGATCCACATCTTAGACTTACGAAATCTATATTGAATACTCCCCCACCCCCCTCGAGCTGGTTTTTTAATCCAGCACGTATTGAATTCATTTAATAACTTCTGTAGAGTTAACTATTCATCAAGGATTGTAGGCTTTTAACTCCTATATACTACATGAGTACACAGGTTGTGTCCCCTATGGCGCATGTCATACTTATCAAAAGCGGGTGATGAATGTAAAGCAATTTGTTTCTTCAACTCCTTAAGCCAAAGAAATCCTTTTATTGGACCTTATACAAGAGCAAGAATTATGGTGTATGTAAACTTACAAAATACCAAGCCTTCCAGTGTCGGTGGCAAGAAAAATGTGACCATGAAATAAGTCATAGCGATTTAAGGATATATTTAACCCTATACTGGGAGCTCGAGCAGCAATAATTTCAAATAGAAATTCGAGGTAAGAATTCAATTCCTACAAAATGACCAAAAAAAAAAAATTGATATCAATAAATAGAGATGGGCAAGTAATATAACAAATTCAAAAATTATCGAATGCTATAAATATAATGTTGATGCTCACCTCATTTATAAAGCGTCTCCCATACGGAGTTCTAGTAAGCTCGCATCGGTTCTCCTTTGATCCTTCAATATCGGGTACCTGTTACATTACTAAAGGAATGTTCTTTATAAACCAACAATGTAAAAACCATATTAATATCAGCAATTACAAAAAGAGACAACTAGGGGAAAAAAATTACAAAAAGAGACAAAAATCAACATCATAGGACTAAATTTCTAAGTTTGTAGCTGGACCCACACTCATCATCAACTTTATCTAACTACCACCAACAGATAATTGCAACAATGTTGTTGTTCTCACATGTTATATACTTACAAACCAACATGCATATGCATATTTATCTAGATAAAATTGTAATTGACTCTCTTTATTGTGATTTATTTTCATAGAAGATTTCTGTCTTTTAATTTTATTTAAGATTGTGCTGAAGCTGCCTATCTAAGCAATTCTCTTCTTCTAACTATAGCTCATTTTAACTCGTCTTCAAATCCATGGATTAATTCCCCATCAATTATTGCAACAATCCTATGAATGCACCCTTATAGTAAAAAAGAAAAAATATTGAAAATTCTCTCACTATTTAACTTACGACACTTCTTACACTGCCATTTATATATTATTCATAGGTATACAATCAAGAAGAAGAAGGAAAGCTCTCATCCCACTTTTTTAATATCATGCATCTTCATTTTCAGGAAATACAATAGGAGTTCCTTTCCAACTCTTAGATATTAAACTAAGTCGAACTTCCATTCATCATCATCATCATCCTTTCCTTAATCCCATATGAATGGGCCGGCCACATGAATTCTCTCTCTAATATTTTCTATTGCATGCCATTTCTCCCACTATGTTTAACTTTTTAAAGTCATTTTTAATAACCTCATCCCATGTCATAAGTCGGACATAATATCTTTTATAAGAACAGCTGAAGTTGATGAAACTGGAAAAAATGAAAAATAAAAAATACACCCCAATTCTTCTCAAGAGGTGATGTTTGTACATCCTTAAGGCTTAGAGTTTCCCCCTCTCAAATTTATGGGGAAAAAAAAGAGAGAGAAAGAGTAAAAGCTAGAATCATTGGTATGGCATCTAAAAGAGGAGTGGGATTAATGTTTTAATTCAACAATAAAATTAATTATGGAATAGATTGCACTAAGAGTTCCTACTCTTCTTCAAAGAGGACTCTTGCTCAACTGCATTACATTTTACACATCGTTGTTTTTTTAAATTGTTTTGATAAATAAGCAAAATCCACTTCAGTTGTTACAAATTCATTTAATTTGTTAAGTTGTCAACCTAAATATTTGATAAAATCGCATGTTCCTATTATACAAAAGAAAAAGATTTGCAGAGCTGGATTGTCTTGTCCCAGCATTAGATTCAAATATCAATACCAAATATCCAATTAATACTAAAATCCCTTAAGAAAAAAAATGCAGACATAAGCTTTGCAGCTACACAGGCTACCTCTGTATCTCATAATGCTTATGTCAAAATAGTTCAATTTATAATCTATTTCTTTGGGAAGAGCATGATACCGTAAAATTAATGAACAACTTGATCAATGCATCAAATATCACATACAACACATTCATTCATATCCATAAAACTATTATTAACAGTGTTCAGTCTTGTCCTACACAAATTACATATAATTTAACCAGAAATGTCTAGATATGGAACAAAAGACCTATATATATATATATACAAACTCACCGTAATGATCGTTGGATCTAGGGCACGTTGAATGGCGGCCGGATCACCGCCGGAATCGACGGCCAGGCGAGCGAGCTCCATCACCGGTGTCGGCGGCCACCAAATGAGTTGATTTTGTTCGGTCCAAGTCTTAGGGCGGATGGATTTGAGTTGAGGAGCGATGGAGTGAGTGGCGAGTTGAGTCGGAGACAAGGGGACGAGGAATTTGAGGCAGGACTTGAGTTGTTGGGCTTCTTTGGGGTTGATTGCCGAGGCTTGTTGTGGGGTGCCGAGGAGAGAGAGTAGGTCGGAGGCGGAGGCTTTGGGTATGGGAGGTGTTGGAGATGAATGGGATCTGAGAAAGAAGAGACATGTTGATGATGATGAATGTGATGAGGTTGTGTAAGTTGCTGCTAGAGAGAGAGAGAGGACGAAGGTGAATCTGATGGAGAGAGAGGGGTTGCCCATCTCTCTCTCTAACCAATTGTTTCGGTAAACAGAGACAGCTATCTCTCCCTACCCAAACCCCCAATCTCTCTCCCTACCCAATTGTTTCTGTAAGCAGTGACAACTCTCTCTCTCCCTACCCAATCGTTTCTGTAAACAAAGTCAGCTCTCTCTCTCCCCTGTAAGTAAACACAAAAACAGTTTTGTGTTGTTTAAATGTGGAAAAACAGGGCTTGTTTTCGCGGAAATGAAATGGTTTTATTCTTAACTGACTTGATAAATCAATCAATCAATTATGAAAAAAAATAAACAAGATTTACTGGTTGTCCAATATAATATTTAAATACTTAAATTAAAGATTGAACAAATTTCTTACCCTCTTTCTCCCGTTAAAGTTGATTAAAAATTAAAAAATTTGTAACATATTTTGTGATGAAATTAAATAATTTTGTTCTTAATTAACTTAGTAAATAAATAAAATATAAAGGATGATGAACAAGATTTACTTTGACATAAGATTATAAGATACAACAAATTTCTGGCTCTCACTTTTTCTCCAGCAAAAGTTGATTTGAAATTAGAAAATTTGTGACATATTTTTGTGGTGAAATCAAATAGATTTGCTTGTAAATAAATAAAATATGAAGAATGATAGAACAAGATTTATTTGAGGATTGTTAAATAACATGGTTATTAATCTTTAAATTTTTAAAATTGTGCCACTCAAATTTTTTTTTTTCTTGCATATGTGCCCCCTATGAACATAATTTCTGACTTTGGTTAAGACTAGTTGTAACTTTTGCATTCACTTCCTCGGCTAAAGTTTATTAGAAATTAGATGAATTTGTAACAAATTTTTGCCTTGATTTAATAGTTTTGTTTAATATAACTAATCAACATAAACAATCTCTTGCAAACTGATTTAGAGTTAGAAACTTGAGGCCTTTGAGTTTCATACGAATAGAGTTCCAATAGAAATTAATGAGCAAGATTTGTTATCAAATAATAACGTTAGAAGAATTTGTGACATATTTTTACCTTAAAATCAAATAGTTTTGTTCTTAATTAACTTGATAAATAAGTTAAAATATGGAGGATAAAAAACAACGTGTATTCGATTCTCAAATAACACACTTAAATTATAGATGTTACAAATTCTCATTCTTTTTTTCTTCAACTAAAGTTGATTTGAAAGTAGATAAATTTGTGACATATTTCTTCCATGTAAATCAAATAATTTTGTTCTTTTAATAAACTTTGTTGTTGCCATGATATTAACATGTATTTACTCAAGGATTAGTTTTTTTTTCAATAAAAAAAATAAAAATTTTTGCTAGTGGGGTCAATGGTTGAAAGTGGAGACAGAAGGCACATATATATTTTTTAAAATAAAAATTAAATTAAAACAAATTGTATTAATGCGTAAGATGTACAAAAGAAGTACAAGGCCCAGCAACCCATACGGTAGCCCAACAAATCCGAAGAGGCTATTTTTAATTGTCAGTTTCATTCTTTAGTAACAGAAATGCCAAAAATACAACTCCTCTCGTTCTCTATAACTCCAAATATATCTCAATTGAGTAGTCCAATTGATTTGTAGTAATCTAGAGAATTTGCTTCTTTTTTTTCTTTTTTTTTTTCGAAAATTAGAGAATTTGCTTCTTGCTAAATGAGATGTGTAGTAGCACTTTCATGATCCTTGTGCGAGACATTGAATGATATTTTTGATTTCCAAAAAGTTAGGATTTGACTTGATTTGAGAAATAAATATTCATTAATTATATTTCTTCCGTTTCATATTAGTTGTCCACTTCAAAAAATTTAACTAACAAAAATTTTTTTGAGTTAAAGTAATCTGCATAGACCTCTAATATGGGATATAAGTAGTATACAACAAGTATATAAAAGAAATATGACTAAAAATTATATTAAATTATTCAAAAATAAAAGATAGTAGTGAGTTAAAGTTTTTCAAATTAACAACTATTATGGAATGTAGGTAGTTGTATATTTCTTTAATTAACCCTCCTACGTCTTCTTCTTATTAAACCTTTTTTTTTATTAAATCCTACCATATTAAATATTTACTACCATATCTCAATCTCTAACTTTTTTTTTTTATTTAACTAAATCCATGCTACTCGCTCATCGTTCTCTGTATAATAATATCATTGTTTTAATCTATATATATAGTAGTATACTGCTTATTCAAGTTTTCGTATTTTGCTTTTAATTCTTTTTATATTTATTCATCTTGAATTTATTTAAGTATGTATCCTATTTTGAGTCGTGAGCTTACCAAGTCTGTATAAAAATCTAGAATACATAATTTTATAATAAAAGTCATGCTCCAATCCTCCATAATTCACACCAAATTTTTTTGTTTGGTATACTCTAATATGTTAAACTGTGTTTAAGATATTGATCCGCCGGAATTGTATAACCAAAAGTCATGCTCCAATCTTTCATAATTCACATTAATTTTTTTTGTTTAGTATACTCTAATATCTTATACTGCTTTTAACATATTGATCCACCACTACTTTTGTATTTTTGTATTTGAGGTGCCAGAAAAGTCTGTTCAATCCAACTATCCTTTATAGCAAGCATTAAGAGATTTTAAGAGAGGGAGGAAGCAGTGATCAAGTCGCTCGATTTTTGTTTGATAGCAGAAACATCACTATCTCACTGGATTACCATATAGTTTATAGATTATTATAGAGTTTTGAAGAATTGTGTTAATATGATATTATAAAGGATGATCTTACCTAATTAATTTAGTCCATTAATTAAATTAATCATAGTCATTTATGCCGCAAAGACACCATGCTCTTATTGTGTGCAGAGATGAGTAGGAAATCATGGGATTTTCTAGATTATATCATATATCAATCTCAGTATTGCAGACGTTCGAGATTATTATGGAGTTTTGAAGATATTTGTAAATATGATATTTTGTAGGATAATGCTGGGGATATTTTGTAGAATAGTTCTAGAGATTTATTTTTTTTTGTTTTACGTTTATTTATATGTAAGATTATTTATATGTAAGATATTCAAATAGAGATCAACCAAATATAAAATTATAAGAGGATGGAAATAGTAACCAATCTTTTCCTTTTTTGTTTATCCGAAACTATATTTTCAGTTAATAGAATGTGATAAACAAACAAAATGAATATCATTATCGGAGAAAATTTCACTTTCTCAGAATTTTGAGTAATAATCCCTACTAATACAATTCGTCATATCCTGCCATTGAAATTCAACATATTTATTTTCTACTTGTGTAATATTATTATTATTATTATTATTATTTTAAATAGCTAATAAAACTATAACATGGTAAACTAATTTCTTTTGGTAATAAATTTTAATATAGTAAATAAGTGCACAAAAATTCTTCACCTATAAACTTCTTTAACTAGATTGGGATAAGGTTTATTGGCCTATTCAGCAATATTTGGAACATTTATTAAAAAATTCAAATAACCATTTCCGTTCATGTACTGAAAATTTTTGCTGTAAGGGAGAAAGTTTATGTGTTAAAATTTCTCCAAAGATTTCTTCTACGAGATTCTCAAACATAGACCTTTTGGCTTAGACAATTTCAATTTGAAAATGGCCATAATATCCCAATTGGATTGATATTTGGTTGGGTCGCGTGCAAAAAACACCACTCAAATATGTTTATAGTACATATCACATTCCTCGCGTGCAAAAAATACCCCTCAAGTTTTAATTTGGTGCAATTAAGTCCCTCTGACATATTTAAAACCAAACTTGACTAAACTATCCTTAATCAACAATTTTATAAAATATATAAAAATACAAAATTTTGTAAAAAGAAAGACCACAAAATTTTATATGAAAATCAACAGTAACCTCTTTGTTTTGGACACCCATTTACAATACACCACATTTCCATCATTTCACAAACCCTAGCTCATCGTCCATCATCTGTCTCGCTTTCTTGAGAGAAAGAGACCACAAACCCTAAAGAGGGGCGCCTTCCCCGTGAATTCATCGGCGACTACGATTCGAGTTCAGTAGGTCCAAAAAGAGAGGCGCCTCGCATTCTTGAGACTGCAATTCCAGACTTCCAGCGGTAATCCAACTTCTCTCTCGTATGTTCTCTCCTCTCTTCTTCTCCGGCGATTTAGGGCTATTTTTTTTTCCCCTCTCCTCTTCTTCTTCACAACTTCTTTAGAGCACCGATTATTAGGCCATAGGTGAATTATCTTTGTCGTCATACTCATATTTATTTTTTTAATTATTATTAGGGCTCTCTTTCTCTGGTGTGCGTTTGTGAGTGCTGCCACAGTTTCTCTTGTATTTCTTCCTCCTCCTTTTATTTATTTAATTTTTTTTTTTATCAATATACATATATTTATTCCTTGCCCAAAAATTAAAAATAAAATAATGTCAAAAATAAAATTTGTTTATTTTCTCTATTCTTTCTAATACTCCACCTAAACAAAACTGTGATACCCTCGGATTTCCGAATGTGGGTTGGCCAGGCCCACGCCCGAATACCTAAGGATATCAAAACAAATTGATGATAAACGAACACAGAGTACAAAAGAATAAAGAAGAATAAATAAAATGCTGACAAGAAACTAAAATGATAATCTAATAATAAACCTCTGAATATATTTCCATTAGCTAATAAACTCTTCTGATACAACTGATCCTGCAAAATACAACTCGGGAATCCATACTGTATGGACCCCTAGAAAATCCAAACTAAACAAATGACAGCAATAACTGTCTAAATCAGGAAACTGAATCATAAAGGAACTCCTATGTAGTATCGGAAGAATGAAGTAGATTGATCCTCGCTCAGCACGAATAACCTCTACTTTTGACGAACACCTGAAAAATAATGGTGGGTCAGACCCACAAACAAGTTCTACTCTACTACAGTCCAAGCAGAGATCCGATACACGTATACATCCTAGTCAATCCAACAGTAACTAGTAGTCCGTATATATATATATATATACACACACACACACACACACTAAAGGAACCTCACTAGACTATAGGGTTGTCTCAACCTGAATAGTAGGGAACACGCAAAACGCACATATAGTGGGCATGAGTACCTAGACCTACCAGGGTACACAACTACACTATATCTAGCTACACATCCCTGGCAATATACGCACCCTAACCACTGATCCTGAGACTCAAGCTCATATCATGGTACCATACTTATATATATATAATTTAGTAACCATCCTATCCAGTATAAATTAATCCTCCATAAGTCATTCAACTTGTTCAGCTGACCTGACTTGAATATAAGTAGGACTTAATATTTTAGTTAATTCATTCCCTTATATAAAATAGGTAGGACTTAACTGATAAGTTAATCCGTCCCTAGAATACCACCGTCCCATACCGGTGTATTAAACCACATAATATAACAATTAATGTAACGATTAAGGAAATACATCAAATAATCCAGAAATAACTATGATAATATGATATCAAGTTATCACAAAATAGGAATGACTTATTATTTATTTAAGCTTCCTATATCATATGTCCTACACAAACTGAATCTTATACATGATGATATTTTATTATACCGTCAAATAAGCATTCTCGGTATCCAATTCATCCTACACATTTAATCTCAATTGCTTAAACATATTAAAAGATTAAATTCATTCGTTTGTTTAAAACATTCAAATAGTAAGCATCATTATGATTGAGTCTATTTAAATTTATTTAAACCCAAACCTAGTTTCTATTTAATGTTCAGGAATCCTAGGCATGTTTCTACGTTCCATCATTCCACAGATATGAAAAAATACATAATGTAAACATATAAAAATTCACACCGGAAATCAAATCAAAATCATGCATTTATCAATTCATAACACAAGAGCAGATATGAACCAATTTCATAAAGCCTATATTCTAATCCAATTAAACATGCATAATTATTTAATTTTATGTGTTTAATAAATCATGTAATTTCCTAGGCATGCATAGAAACACGAATCAAAGGGAAAGAAATAGAAGAAGAACTTGCTTAAACTTTCGGATCGAAAGTTAAACTTCTTCTTCCTTGATCTTCTCTCTACAAGGTTTTTTTTCCTCTTTCCCTCTTTAACTCTCTCTCTCTCTAGAATATATCACGTGAATATTTCTAACCCCCTTTTACAACCTATAACTATATATTTATAGGTTAAATAAAATAACCCTAACCCTTTTCCTAATCCAAGTCAACTTAAAAAAAATAAAATATAAAATATTAAAAAGGTAAGTAAAATATGTTACGTATATAATTTATGTATATTTTTATTAAATAAATAAATTATACACGTCCCATTATTTATTAATGGATTATCCAATAATACTTAAGTTACTATAATATTATAAAGTAACTTAAAACATAACCCGTATCAAATCTACGCATATTTTTATTATTTAAATATAAAACATATACATCAGATTAAATATTACTATCCAAGTTACCATAAAAGTAATTAATAAATTACTTTCCCTTTTATATATACTAAAAAGGTAAGTAAAATATGTTACGTATATAATTTATGTATATGTTTATTAAATAAATAAATTATACACATCCTATTATTTATCAATGGATTAACTAATAATACTTAAGTTAGCATAATATTATAAAGTAACTTAAAACATAACACGTATCAAAACTATGTATATTTTTATTATTTAAATATAAAACATATACATCAGATTAAATATTACTAACCAAGTTATCATAAAAGTAATTAATAAATTACTTTTCCTTTTATATATATTAAAAAGGTAAGTAAAATATGTTACGTATATAATTTATATATATGTTTATTAAATAAATAAATTATACACATTCCATTATTTATTAATAGATTATCCAATAATACTTAAGTTACCATAATATTATAAAGTAACTTAAAACATAACACATATAAAATTTACGTATATTTTTATTATTTAAATATAAAACATATATATCAGATTAAATATTACTACCCAAGTTACCATAAAAGTAATTAATAAATTACTTTCTTTTTTATATATGTATATAATATATATTTATATATATACATACACAACTATCCATGGGTAATAATCCATACACATCCAACCTCCTATCCAAGTAGTCCATGGGTACCAATTGGTTAGCCCATTATTACTAACCATAATCATTAAAGAAAAAATAATAATAATAATAAAAGAAAAGAAAACATTTAATTTACAGTTAATCAAAATACCATTTAATCACATAATCTAATTAAATAATTAACACATAGACAAATACAAATAATACATAGATACATAATCAAATAATTAAGTAATACCTAATTCAAATAAACACATAAGCAATTAGTCAAATAATCAATTAAAAAAAAATAAAAATACAATTAAAACAAATAAATAAATACCGAGACTATCCTTTTAAAATTAGGGGTATTACAAAAACCAATATGGATAGTGGCTTCTCTTTTGTAATTGACATTCATCATTATAATCCCCAAAAAAAAAAAAAAAATTTTATGGGCTTGTCTGGTTTGGTTTTTTAAGTCTTAGTTTTCAAAAAATTGAAAATCAGAAAACATTACAAAAAATTGTTTCATAGACAATTTTCTAAGAACAATTTTTTAAAACCCAATTAAAAAATAAGAACACAGTTGGACCAAACATGCCCCTAATTTCTTTGTTGTTGTACTTGACCAACAACTTGCAAAAGCATGACCCTCGTGAAAGCTATGATATAGTATACGACAGTACAAATGATACAACAACGAGCATATATTGCAATGTCATCAATACACTTCTCTTCTCTTTAGGTAAAAAATGGGACAAATCATAGACAACCCATTATTTCTTCACTGCACCTACACATGGAAAAGACTTTTTCAAAGTGGCCATGAATTAATAACCAAACATCACATATGATGACACTTGCTTCCCTATCTTAGCTTTCTTAATTAATACACTAATCAGTAACATCACTTAATTATCTACACACACTATTAGTCATATCACTTGATATTTTTTTCTTTGCATCGTGTGATATTTTTTTTTTCTCTGGATCATGTGAAATATATATATATTTTTACTTTGTGACAAATGGTTGATTTTGTTCTTTATTGTACATGTATGCACACTGACCATATTTTTTAGTGTCCATGCCATGCATATTTTTTTAGTGTCCTTGAGCTTTTTACTCATCATCACTAATCAACTTCCCCTGAATCCCGAGTCAAGCTGGATCATAATTTTACTCATTCATTCTTAGTGGTGTTGTGTATTTTGTAACTATTTAGTAGATTGAGACAAGTCATTTACTTCATCAGCATCATTCAGGCAATTTCGATAAGCATAACGAATATGTTGGAGGTGACTTGCAGTTGTCTGATAATGTATAATGTGGACCCTGATACAATGTCATATTTTAAAGTTCAAGGCATGCTGAAAAGTCTTCATTTGAAAGTGGCTTAATTTGCGGAAGGTTAAACTGGGTTTTGTTTAGGATGATGGTTGATGTATCACGGCTTTACTTTTTGAAGGTGCATTGGATGCTTTAGATGTAATGTTTAGTGAATGCTTGATTTTTTGTCAGTAAGGTATTCATTTGTATTACTGGGTTTTTATTTTACTGAAAGTGGTGCATTTGCTGAAGGTGAAATTAGGTTTGCACTTATTGAATGGTTTGATGAATGACAGGTTAGATGAACACATTACTATAGGTGAATGTTTAGTGATAACAAATATTCATTCATATCAACTTCGGAAAATATATATATATATATATATATATATATATATATATATATATATATAGTTGAAGCATTAAAGTTGAATGCAATAGTACATGAATAGATTTCCTCCAGGAACTCAAATAATAGATTCACATCACTACTTTGAGAAATATAATACAGGTTAAGAAGCCAAAGTAAAAAATGCCAAACAAACCACAACACATTCTTGCACAATCGGATTTCTTGTTCTGGGTTAGGAGCCATATAAATTTCAAATCTTCAAAGGATTTCCAACTTAACAATGGCAATAATAATCTTTCAAAGCTCTTCCGTATGAGTAAGAATGGCTTTTTGAGATTAAGAATGGATTTTTGAGGTTGAAGAGGTTGAAGATTCCATGTAAAAGAGAGAAATATAGAGAGATACAGTGCTGAGAAATGCTATAAGTAATATATAGTGAAATTTTTTATTAAAAATATATATATATATAAGGTAATGTGCACATAACACCCCTATAGTATGAGATTAATAAGATATTTACCTTTTTGGGCATTTTCGAAAGATTAAAAGGGTAAAATGGGTATTATAACAATAATTTATGGGCGTTTATTGCACGGCTAATTTTGCACAATTTTAAAATATTAGGGGTGTTTATTACACACTTT
Organism: Cornus florida; assembly: GCF_030987335.1. Lineage (NCBI taxonomy): Eukaryota > Viridiplantae > Streptophyta > Magnoliopsida > Cornales > Cornaceae > Cornus > Cornus florida. Next base: position 32,917,994 of record NW_026775572.1, read on the forward strand.
TTTAAATAAGATAAAAATACAGCGAAAGTTTTAAGAGTGTTTTCTATCCTTCCCCCATATTTGGTTACTTTTCCGCGATATACATGGTAATTGTTAAGAGTGCTGAATTGATGATATGTTTTCCAAAAGCTATATTTGGCTACTTTTCCTTTGCTTAGCTATTGTTTTGGCTGTATTTATGGTGTTTGGAAATAGAGATATAGTGGGGTTTTAAATTCTGTCTCTTACTCTCCTTTACTAGCATTGCTGCAACATGGAAATTGCCAACCCAGTTATTAAGTCTTCATCCTCATTCCAACTCTTCTAGGTTCTTGACTAATTTTGGAGCTGTGATTGATGGATGATCCTACTTGGTTTTTTCTTTGCTCAATTTTGTTTTAAAGATCTTGTTAGCTTGTGGTTTTGAAACAAGCTTGAGCAAAGATTGTGTTTTTATAAAATTCAAATATTTGATCACACAATATAATAGGAAATTCTATAAAAACTTCGTGATTGATAACACCACGCTGTTATGGACATTATTATAACGACATTCAATTCAGAATCAACCTAACAAAATTTAAAATATATTTGACGAACTAGAGTTCCACAAGTATATAAAGATTTTTACACACACATTTCACTCAACCAAAAAAGAAAAAGAAAAAGATAAAGAAATATTAAGTTCAAAACAAATCACCAAACAAATAGCCTAAAAGCTATAACATTCAGCAATTTCCTGCACATGTATTATATCATATGACGAGAGATGAAAACATCAATGTGCAACGACAGCCCCCTCACCTCCAGTGGAAACCAAAGTTTCAGACTCGGCCGGGCTAGCACTGAATACTTTCGCGATCTTCTCAGTGGGCACCAAGGGAAGATAATCCGAAACCTTGTACCCTTTCTCAGCAGTACAACGCACGGTGTCATTGTACTTCTCGGTACAGTAAGCGGCCGTTGGGAGTACGACTTGAGCCACTTGAGGGAAGAGGGGTAGGCGATTGAGGGAGCGCCAAGCCGACACAGCATACTGCTCAGCAACTGGCTCGTACTTGGTGTAGAGATCCTTGGCAGTAGGCTCACACTTGGAGTAAACTGTTTTTGCAAATCCTGAGGCAGTGTCCACCACGCCGGCTCGCTGAACTTCGGAGGCCACAGCACGAGCAGCTGATGGAGCCTTCTGAGCAGCTGAAAAAGCTTGGGTTGACACCTGCTTTGCCAACACGGGTACATGACGTCCCACCTTGTCAATGGACTCGTCAACCTGCAACCATATCAGTAACAGGCACAATTTTCAGACTTTTACAGAAGTAAAATGCGGCAATCAGCCCAACACATGACAACTTTAGCAAAATCAATTCCACCCTGCTACTAAAGAAGAGAGCATTTGACCGTTCACAAAAATTAGAATCAGCAAAATTCTTAGGAAGGTGTTTTTAGTGACATAACTTTGATGATCATTGTCATGGCTTGCCAATGAGTGTTAGGTCTAAATTGAAACGATTATTCTACAAATAAGTAATATAAATGGAATTGCATGCAGCTGTGCCATATCAGCATGAAAAAAAAGAAGAATCAAGAGGCCATAGATTTGAACAGATCTTTTCAAACCATCCAAAAATCAAATCCAATTGAATTCGACCAAGATCACACTAATTTGTCAAATTGTCAAGCTTGATTGAGGCACTAACACACTTATGCATCACGCTTATATGGCACATATTGTGAAACCAAATGACAAACCACCCTAACAAATTGGACCAATGATTGACACTAAAAAATCAGTGCATTAAGTTGTCAATACTCATATAACATCATTCTATGGATAATAACTAGCCCAGCAATAGATATATATATATATATATATATATATATATATATATATATGTCCGTGTAATATATATAATATACAAAATGAGACAGGATGGTTATTATGTCAAGTAAAATCGGAAGGCAGTTTCCAAATCTTAATTCTTCTTTGGTTATAAGATTTCTAAATTTCTGAAGATACAAGACAATTAGACAAACCTTGCGATCAACTAGCTTGAGGAGTCCGATGGGGACATCATGGAACTTATTGTAAACAGGACCCACGACGGTCTTAACAGTACCCTCAACACTCTGAACACCAGGCTTCAGAGGCCCAGAGTTGTCCTTTGCATAACCATAGAGTCTCGAGAAACACAACACCGCGTGCAGGGTAGCAACTTGAACAAACTCCAGGTACTTGAGCCTTTCTTCTTCTGTCTGCATATACAATCTCGAAATCAAATCAATCTCATATATGATATATATATGTATTAAGGAAAATTTTCCAACAATCAGTTTCAGTCGATACAAACAGAGTGGCAAAGGAAATTCCACATGGAATTTCAAAAAAAATTAAAAATTAAAAATTAAAAATTAAAAAAAAACCCTACCCTTATCACCATGGGAAAATATAGGGAAACACAAAAGAAATTGGATTCATCATGAATTGATATATAATAGAGAGAAAAAAACATAAATATAAATTAGAATCTCAATGTCAGTCTCCATATACAAAACACACACACATATATATTCTGAAAAAAAATTCCAACTGTCCAGACAAAAAGAGTGGTAAGGGAAAAGGCATGCAAATAATACTACTAAAACTTAAAAATTGGAACCCTAACTCTCATCGACAACTAATTATAGGGAAAGAAAAGAGAGATTAGAACCCTAATTTATCATTGATCAGGATTTATTTTGTCATAAGCCATTGATCATGAATTGATAGTGATAATACCGGGAAAAAAATCCATATAATCTCAATATGACTTATATTGAGAATGAATTTCCAATTATCAGTTTTAGTCGAGACATACAGATGGCATGAAATTACAATAAATAAATAAAATCAATTTAAACCCTAACTCTTATCGCACAGGAAAAATATAGGGAAACAGAAGAGAAATTCGACTCATAGTGAATTGATAGCGATAACAGAGAAAAAAAACATTCATATAATCTCAATACCAGTCTTTGACACACACATAGAAGAAATTTCCAATAATCTATTTCTTATGGACACCGACTAATAGGGAAAGAAAAGAGAAATTCAAACCCTAATTTACATAGATCGTGATTTTTTATTTTTAATTTTATTATAAGCCATTGATTGTGAATTTATAAAGATGATAAGAGAAAGAAAAAAAAATGGAAAGATCAAAGATGAAATTGGTTTAGTCGTACCATCTCTGGATGAACTATTGGGCTTGTTTCGGCCATGATCGCAAAATTCTGAGAAGCTATTTGATCAGAAACGCTAGGAATGAAATAGTGTGAAAAGGTCTAATTGATGTATATAATAAACGAGTGTGTGTATGTGTGGGTATATATATAGGCGATACAGATACGCAGCGAAGATCTGGAAGAAGTGGACGGCTAATCGGCTATGGTGGGAAACCGTGTGCGATATATCGTAACGGTGCGTTTGTTGCTGACTAATTCGAACCTTCGAGGCGAAGTTAAAACTTTTTGTTGGTTGGAAACAATTTGAAGAACCCACGCGCCTTAGATGAGCGTGAAAATGGCTTAGAACAAAGGTTGAGTGAAATGCACGCGCTTTGGAGGAGGGATGGCTTTGCGTTTTAGAAGAGTTATATATGGTCGACTTGACTCTTGTGGACCCATTATGGGTGTTTCTTCTTTCCATTTTTCTTCGTAGGGATGCAAATTTGACACACAAAAGACTATAATTAGGGTCTGGGATAAGTAAGCTATAGTCATTTTATTTGTTTGTTTGTCAAAAAAAAGTCATTTTACATTAAAAAAAAAAAAAAAAAACTCGTTGCAGCAACACATGTACAATAATCAAACCTAATTGATTCACATTTGTGAGGTTGGTCCCTATGAGAAGTAAAAATTTGATGCTGCTGAGCCACTTTTCGTTAAATATGCTTAGAAAATATAAGATATACTATGATATTATTTTATATTTTCCAACCATATACCTTAATTTATTTATTTTTAAATTTAAACATATATTTAAATTTTAAACATATATTCAATTCTTCTGAAATATTTATAAATACATATTTAACAGGTTTTGAATATTAAAATGTAATTTTTTTTAACGATAATATCATAATATAATTGTAAAAAAATAGAGTTTAAAATTTATTTTGAAAAGAAGTATTGAATATTGAGATATATATTGTGATTTAGTTTAGAATTAATCTATGCAATATAACTCTTAACACTTATTTTATTTGTTAATCATAATATTTATGAAAATATTAATTACAATATATATAAAACATAAATAGTTATTATTTAAATTTATCCACAAATGCCTATATATTAGTTTTCATAAATATAGAATTCTTGCACATTTGAATACTACTTTTAAGCAGCCTCGATAACCCAGTGATTAATGTCTCCGGTGAATTTTAAAAATTCCAAACTTTAACTCTTTGCATGTACTAATCTAACTACTAACCCTTCTTACCTATGTAAAATAATAATAATAATAAAAAATATTACTTTTAAAATTTTTGCATATTCGATTTATACACCTAACCATTTGTCTTTACTACTTTCCAATCCTGTCAAAAGCATCCTTGAAAAATCCAACCTATATCCTACCAACTTGAGAAAGTGTAAAGACTAAAAGGGACAAAAATATTCTTTCAATAAAATATATGCCAAAAAAATTATTAGTTGCCAATTGGCAAGGTATGATACGTTTCTCTCAATCCAAAATCCTCATAATGAGAATTTTGTGGAACAAAAAATAACTAATCCATAATGAGAGTCATCCACAAGATAGATTTCCTTTATTAATACTTAAATTTAAATGTGATTTTCTTTTTGTGATACATAGGGATTTAATGATCATCCATTTAATTCTCTTGAATTGATACTTGTGAGTTTTTGTATTTTTGGTGTGAGTTTTTGTATTTTTGGTGATGGGGTACATTTATATCTCTATTTGGAATATTCATTTTCATTTTACTATATGAATCTTTATTTTTATCTCATATGAATTAATTAGCCATATGAATCTTTATTTTCATTCTCTTTTATGCTACAAGTTATATAATCTATTATATTTTATTTTCTTAAATTATTTTTAATTACTTAATCCTATTAATTTTTATCCCCCCTTTCTTTCTTTGTCAACTAACGCTCCCCTACTTGTTTGGATTAAGAAAATTTAACGCTCCCTTTGATCAGAGGGATGAAAAAAATATTATTGGAGGGATGAAAAATATTACATTATTGGTACATTCAACCAATAAAAATAGACCATCAAAATAAAGTGATTGAATTTTTTAATAATTTACTAAATGATTATGTAGCGTGTTTCTATTGGGTGGTTGTACCAACAACATCGTACATTCATTGTACATCACTTTTGTTAAGTTGAATGGATCTTATAACTTTTTTCTTATTTAGTTGGGAAGTAATGAAAAGGCAGTATATTCTTTTTACAAATATACTCTTATTATATATACCATTATAAAAATTAGATATTCATTTCATAATTTTGGGAGCTCAAAAATGAAAATTACATATTTGTGTTGTTGGTAGATATCCTTTTTAATCTCCTTCCTTCTCTCAATGTTAAGTTGATAGAAAAATACTCAGAGCTCATGTTGATATGTTGGCCAAGTGGTTGGGTTGCTCCTCGTATTCGAGTCTTACACCTTCCCATTTTCCTTTAACAACTAACTTTTAATATTCTTGCCATAAAAAATGAAAAATAAAGAGGGATGCTTCATTCCTTCTTACTTCCTCCTCATCCATCCTTGAATCAAACATAACATAAGAGAATAGAAAAATGGGAGAGGATTGGAAAAATAACCCAAGAAATGAAAAAGTTATTCCATCCCCCTCTTATCTCATATTTGTTTTAAAACATGACAGGAAAAGGAGATGAATAGGATGGAAGAGGAATAAACAACAAACGTTTTTTTTATATAAAAAATATAAACAATAGGAAAATTAATGAAATTCCTATTTTGTACTTAATATTAACTAAATAAAACATTTGTTTTTGTTCACTATCATTTCCATATATGATTTATGTTGTTACCATTGTCATTTTGTTTCTTTGGTTATTATTATTTAAATTCAAGAAGAGATTAAAGTGATGTCTGAAATTCCAATTCAACATTTAATTCTGGATGATTTATGATTTGATAAGTTTCACTTAAAATATGGTAAACTAATTGAGTACATTTGATAAGCCCCATTTAAAATATGAAATATGGTATAAAATATTAAGTGAACTTTTAATATATATATAATTATTTACTTTTAATTATCACTAAACAACTTCACCACTCAAAATTCAAATCTGCTCAATTTTCAATTTTACTCAACAACAGGCTATGATTATTGTTAATGTTTCATTTCGTTAAATATTTATCCCCATGGAATAACAAGTATATTATGCAACAGAAAATAAAGGTGCAACATTTCCTTTGGCAGTGTTGTCATCAAGCGCTGCCCACTGCGGGTTCCTTGTTGGTGCGGGGCTGTGATGTGTCCTCGTTGTGGGGAACAGGAGGAGAATGTCGTGTATCTTTTTATTCATGTGCCCTCACTCATTGCCGGAAAAGGTTGTGAAAAGAGTTGTGGCGAGTTTTTGGAAATTTCAGGAAGGCTGGCCTCATTGTTCTGCTTTACGCCCAATTTCGAGCCGTCTATTGGTGGGTTTTTGGGTTTTGCCTCAATCTAGAAATGTTAAATGTAACTTTGATGCTTCTTTTTGTAGGGGTTCGTCCATAGGTGGGGGTGGAGCGATTTTTCGTGATTTTCGTGGTATAGTTCTTCATGCGATTATTTTCCGGCAGTTTCCTGCGTCTTTGGCTTTAGCTACAGAGGCTGTTGCTTGTCAGCGTGCGGTGTTTTGGGCTTCGGCTTTGGGTTTTAATTGTGTTTGGTTTGAATCTGATGCTAAGTCTGTCGTTGAAGGGGTGCTGAATAAAGATGCGTCTCCTGTTGAAATTACTTCTCTCTGTTTTGATATTCGCGCGGGATTTGCAGGTTTTTCCATTGGCATCTTTGTCTCATGTTTGTCGTTCCAGCAATAGGGTTGCTCATGCATTGGCCAAACTCTCTTTACCTTCGTTCTAGGTGGATCACGTGTTATCGTTGATACCTTCTTCAATTTTACGCCTTGCTATGGAGGATGTTGGGGGTTGTTTTTGCTTTTGTTTTGAGCCTTTTGGCTCAATTGTCAGGAAAAAAAAAATATATATATATATATATATATATATATATATATAGCACTCAGTAATTTATTAATAGTGGAATATATTTATTACGTAGAATTGTTTTTTGAGTTAAGTGCAAAAAACCCCCCCCTTATATATAGGGTTTGTGTAAAAATAGTTCATACTCTTTAAAAAATGTGCATTTCAGTCCATAAAATTTAAAAAAAGTTGCAAATAAGCTCCTCTGACCACTTTTTAGTTAAATTTGATATAAAATAAATTCAAAAATCCTATTTTGCCCTTGGGTCAAGTGCAAAAAATCCCTCTACTATCGGTATAGTGCAAAACAGTTCATGTGTGGTATAAAACCCCCATATACTATCAATTTGGTGCAATTACCCCCTGTTCGCATAAAAATACATTAATACCCTCTCTAATATAAATGAAATAATATTAAAAAAATTAGACAATGTAAAATTACCATTTTAGATAATTTATTCCTTTTTTTCCCCTTTGTATTTGGCTGATTGATTTGATAAAGGGTTCAGAGGCGCCCGAAGTGATGGAGGGATAGGAGGAAGGGGCTTCGGAGGAGGAAGAAGCCTTGGAGGTCCCAGAGGTGGTGGCGGCTTTAAAAGTTGTGGTGGCGGTAGAGGTGATGGAGGGAGAGGAAGGGGCAGCGGTTAGTGTAATTTTCGAATAAGAAGAAATATTTGTATATATATGACAAACTTAATAATCATGCCTCTCTTTCTTGTTCATTTAGTTATTTTTTGAATTTAAGGTCATATTTGGACTTCACATTTTTGTTTATTTTTTGTTTTGTTTCCTCTTATGGCCTTTTATTTCTGGACTGGTCTATTGCTTTGGCCCGAATGGTTCTGGGCTTCTTGAAGGGCATGGAGTATGCCCCATTTATATTTGTATATTTTTTTCATTTATTTTATTTATCAAAAAAAAAAAGAAAAAAAATTCAATGGTAGTCAGAGCAAGAGAGAGAGAGAGAGTGTGTTCCACAACCATTTTCTATTATTTTGATACATTTCATAATATACAAGAAAAAGTACTTAGGACAAGGAAAAAAAAAAAAAAAAAAAAGAAATAGTTTTTTGAATTGATTTTATGTCAATTCTAACCAAAAAGTGGTCAGAGGGGCTTATTTGCATCTTTTTTTGAATTTTATGGATTGAAATGCACATTTTCTAAAAGTAGGGACTATTTCTGCACAAATCCTATATATCAAGGACGTTTTTTGCACTTAACCCTGAAATTTATATTAGAGAGGGTATTAACGTCTTTTTATGTGAACATGGGTAATTGCACCAAATTGATAGTATAGAGGGTTTTATATCACACATGGCTATTTTGCACTATATCGATAGTAGAGGGATTTTTTTACACTTAACCCTTATGTTTTTTTGAATGATTGAAATAATATAATTATCCCAAAAGTACTCCCAACATACAATTGCCTCAACATTTTTTCTTAAAACATTTTTTTTTTTTTTTTTTACATAATCATGTTATTTTCTTTATTAGAAAAATCAATGGAGTGTGATAATGCTTCCGTGCCATGCAAGAGCAGTTGTATTATTGTTTTCCTTGTGATATTTTTACAAAATTATATGGCTGATTTTTATTCATTTAAAATGATTGCTTTAATAAAATCTTGAAATTTGTAGCTTTCACGCCCCTCTCATGTTGATCATGCCATATGTGATATGATTTTCTAAGTGTATAGTGTGATTTTATCTTTTAAATAGACTTGAGATGTCTAAAGTTTTCTTAAATAATTTTAGTTATAAAAAATTGAGATTTTAGATGTTAGAGTCAAATAATAAAGTTAATAAAGATTAAGGTGTTGGAGTCAACTGATATAGGTTAAAAATAGATGAGGGTTTATATAAGGTGTAAATTCGTAAGGGTTTATATAAAGTTTGAATGTTTAAGCTTATAGGCCTTCGTTCAAGAATACTTCCCAAATACTTACCCAAAAAAAATACTTCCCAAAAACACGATATCGTGATTATTTTAAATATGTTGTAAATCAAATCGGTTGCTTTAACTGTGAAGACTAATGTTGAATTTTTCTCCCAATAAAATCACTCTGAACCATTATATCTCTAGAAACCATTATATCTCTAGAAACCTAGAGTCAGAGGACTGAAACTACTAAGATTCTCCAATCTTTCTCTCTCTACCCATCCATCAGGTTGTCTCTTAATCTATTTCTCACTGTCTTAAATCTTAAATTCCTGGATGAGCAATAATGTGTTAATGATACAGGAAATCACCTGTAAATCACCTTTTGGTCTCGTTCCACCGATATAACCTTTTCTTAAGCTAATTCCACGGATATCATCTTTTGTCCCGATTCCATTGATATCACCTTTTATTCCCTCCTGATGGAAATTGTGGAGGAGTAATGTATTTGACTTGCCTATCAATATATATTTTCTTGCCTTAAAAAAAAAAAAAAAAAAAATCAAATCTGTGTATGGAAAAGATTAATTGTTTACTTACCAAAAAAAACATTTTTTTTGTTTTGATTTTGGGTATGGTATGTGCCTTTAAAGTAGCAAAAAATAATAATAATAATAATAATATTATTATTATTAATTAATTAATTAATAATTAAAAATGATTGTTTACTTTTTATTCTCTAAAACAACCTAATGCATGTCAACTTCTTCTGCTAGTATTTTTACCATTCTTGCATTCGACACCGTGGTAAACAAGAACTTTTAGTAAGATTATAATCTGAAAAAAAATTTGATATATTTGTGTTAAAATGGAGTATGTTAACCATTTTCATATAACTTTTTTTTTTTCTTTTTTTTGGTATCTTTCTCAAGAAAATTAAAGGAATTATTTTGTTGGAGAAAAAGAAACATGAAGTGTAACGTTAGTCATTGTTCATTATAGTTGCCCAAAAAACTGTCGGATTAGGTAAATCAGACTGGATGGAACCAAACCATGGAATTTGGTTAGCAAATAACTTAGAACTTGAATATTCCACCTTTGGTTGATTTTTAATCACGGTAAAAAACACCTTCCACCATGATTTTAGACCATCATGGTAAATTGATAAATTTTTACCATGATTCTTTACCGTGGCAGAAAGTGTATTTTCTACCACGTATTGGACCGTGGAACGTAAATAGTTCTTTATATATATATTTTTTAAAAATTAGTTTAGACAACAGCTAAGAAGGACTTTTTTTTTTTGGTACCACTACTACAATATAGCCTTGTAAGGACCCAACAAAAGCAAACCCTAAATGAATCAAAAATAGCATCATAACTCAAAGCAACTTATAACTGGTCAATAACATCATAACCGATTCCGAAGCATGGTTTTATGCAAAAAAATTAACCATATACAAATGTCAACCCAAAGCACAACACAAGAAAAGTGGTTTAGTAAGTTAAAAGGCCGGTTGTGACAAATAGAAGCAACAAAAAGAAATAACAGCAACCACAATCCCAGCTAACCATCCTAGTTATGACTTATAAAGATGTACTACTTGAATTAAGAGAATGTAAAGCAAGTTGAAAAGCTGTCAAAATTAAACCGAGTTAGAAGCCTGAGCATACACATTTGTCCATTTAAATATAGTAGTTCTAAAAATTGATTAAAGTAACTTGATATTTGGATGATTTTAGCCTTAGAGAATAAGAGAAGAAAAAAAAAAGGACAATGATTGTCCATTTAGCATAAATTGACTTGTTTTAAGGCTTGCACATCACCAGTACAACAACATTTCTAAATGGGTATCACCAAGGGGATTCAGGAATAGAACACAGAAGAATGATAGACTATATAAAAATGAATTCATTTCCGCCCATGAAAGGAGAACATGCTTGTTGCATTCATAGCCAACCAGGAAATAAATTATGGACCTTTTGTGACTCTACATTCTATTAATGAAACTCAAAACAAAAAGGAGTGACCTGAAATTATATCATATGTAATATTACAAGCAAAACAAGGTTTTATATTTAAGGAGATCAAAACCTATGTCTTTCAAAGAGCACGACATTATAAAAAAAATTGAAAAAATGTCACTGATATGTATATTTTTCAAAGTAACTTCTCCTATATATGTACTTTGCTCAACTTGACTACGCACAGTCCCATCCAATTATTAAATAAATTAAAGAAAATGAAATTAAAGCTATTGCATATCCTTCAGGACTTTCATATTCTAAATCAATTTCATAAATCACAATCAAAAGCAGCATCTAATCTGGGAACTGCACCAAGGGAAAGAAAGATGGTGAATCCTAATGTGTACGTGGCTCAGGACGAAGAGATATATACATGGGTCTGAGTAGTCAAAAAAAAAAAAAAAAAAAAAAAAAAAAAAAAAATAAATAAATATATATATATATATATATATATATATATATATTCTTAACCCGTGATAGAATATCATTTTTACCATGATCCCATGAACCTTTTTTCGACCACGGTCTTTTAGTAGAAACGAACCTCAATTAAAAATTATTTTTCTTATAGTAATTTTAGAAAATGTAGGAAATATAACTATAATGCAATCTTTGGTTGAGTTTATGAATGAAATAATATATATATATATATATTCCAAAAATCAACGGAACACTTAATTACATTTCTCGGTTTATTTTTATTATTTTCTCCACAACGAAAACCTTCCCAAATATTGCTAATAATTTTCCTTATTATATATACACACACTATTTTTTTTTGCAAAACTTAATTTGTTGAAAAAGATATGTGGGATTATTATTAAAAATGTCTAAAAAAATTCAAGGTGAACCATCAAATGTGTAGTATTAAGAGGTATACTCGCACAAAACTAGATTTCTGTCGAATAAAAAGAATACAAGCCAAAAAATGGAGTTGATAAAACTCGTTTCCAAACACTTGCAAATCTAAATAAAGAACGAAATAAAATTAGTGTGACAAGTCAACGAGTTTTTTGCACACACGGTGAGATATCCCAAAATTGAAAATAGCTCAATACCCTTGATTGTGGGGGGGGGGGGGGGGGGGGGGTGATCGTCGGAAAATCCAACCTACATCCTACCAAACTTGCGAAAAGTGTCTTGGAGTCATAAAGTAACTCTTTCGACTAATTTTACGAAAATTCGTAATGACAGCCATCCACAAGATAGATTTCCTTTATCGATACCTAAATATCAAAATTGTTTTTCTTGTATATATATAGGGATTTAATGAACACGCACTTAATTCTCTTAAATTGATACATATTTGTGAATTTTATTATTATTATTATTATTTTGATGATGGGGTACATGTACATTTTTTTGGAATCACATGAATGAAGTTAACCAATATATATATATATATATATATATATATATGAATCTATCTCTATTTTCATTTTGTTATACTACAAGTCATATCATCTATCATAATTTGGGTCAAGTGCTGAAAACACCCAAATGTATATATCTCATAACATTTTTATCATATTTGAAAAAAATGTGCAAATAACATACTTATTATTTTAATACTGTAATATCCGTTTACCATTTTACCTTTCCAAAAAATACACAAAGGGGTGTGTATGCTAATAACATCGTTGTATAAGGGTGTTATATCCATATTTAACCAACTTTTAAAATTTTTTTACACATTTACAAAAAAATAATAATAATAATAAATTTTGCTCTATATATTTGCTCCTAACAGTGTATTATGTCTATTTGAGTTGAGAGTTATACATTTCTTAAGACTTAAAGTTCTAATATATTACTAGTCAAATAGACATAAAAAAATATCTCAAAAAAATATTTGTTCTCATAGAAGTATATCACATGAAATGAAAACCTCAATTCTTTATATATATATATATATATATATATATATATATATTCCCAATTAAAATTTAATATAATTATCATTGTACATACAAATTTCGTATTTGCAAATTAAAAGAATGAAATAGGAAGCAACTAATAATTTATTAATTTATAAAAATTAATAAGTACAATCCTTCGAGATATTCTTTACAAAAGAAATAAATTATCCATTGATTCGATCTCTTTTGTTAGTTAAATCCAAGGGTTGTTGGAGCTTGATCTTGAATCGGGCTGTTGACAATCTTTTTCAAAAATTGATAGTTAAGGAAGACCGCCAATAATTTCTGATCGAGGGCTGAAGAAACTTGATCTCGAACAATATTGTTTATTAATTCTTTGAACTTGTTGAATTTATAAAAAGAACGCGTGATATTAATGTGCTTCTTGTTCTTTGCTGAATTTGAGGAAGAACGATATAGCTTTGGATGTGCTTGTTATTGTTGTTCTTCAAGGCTTGGATGTTAAGATAATGTTGAGCTTGGTAGAGGTTGTATTCCCTGAATCTTCTCTCTCTGAGTCTTGATAATTTTGGATTTGTGGATAGCCTTCTTCCTCCCTCCATGCCTCTATTTATAAACTTCCTAGATTAATAGGATGACAACACTCACCATTTCTTGATAAACACACAATCATAATAATATGTAATTTTTTTATTATTATATTGTGATCATAATTATCTTCAAATATATTTTATTGGGAATAATTATCTTTTTTATTTAACTAATTGGGTCAAGCTAGTTAAATAATATAAAATGACCAAGTTTGGGTCAATTGAAGAATTTAAATAAATATTAGACCCATATTTGATGAGCCAATTTGCTAAAGGAAAAGCCCACGAAATTTTAGTGTCTACAATCATTTTTATTAAATATAGTTAAAAAATTAAATTAAAGATTCTTATTCATAGATATTTAATTTTTACAACTTTACAATTTGTAATAAATTTTCTCTCTCTCTCACACACACACACATATGTAATTCCATACGTATCAAAAATGTGTGTCCGAATATAAAACAACAATAGTTTTTAGGATAAAGTGTAGAAAACATCCATATAGTATGCTTAGAGTGCGTATCACACTCTTCATGTGCTAAACGACGTCATTTTACTTTGTGTCCATTTTCATCATTTCATAAAATTTGTATTTTTAAATAATATGTAAAATGTGTATATAAGGGCATTTTAGGCAAACTCTAACTTAAATGTGTTAAGAGAGACCTATTTGCACAAATTGAAACTTTAAGAGTGCTTTTTGCACATAAAAGTGTGATAGCACTGTAAGCATACTATCAGACATGGATCTGAGAAGGGCTTAGTAGGGGCATCCGCCCCCACAGAAATTTACTATTATTGCATTTTATACTCCTAAATTTATACTTTTTTGCATTTATATCCATAAAATTTTCAAATTGCCCCCATTAAAATTATGAAAAACCCCTCTATATAAATTTGCCCCCCTCATATGAATTCCTAGTTCCATCCCTGCATATTATAAGGGTATTTTTCGCACTTGACCCAACATAATTTTGATTTGTGTCTTACTTATATATATATTACTAATGTGTTTACTTATTTGGATATAAGACAATCAGGAAAAGAGAAAGTTTATCTCGTGTTTGTTTTAAAAACATGCATGAAAGAATTGGAGATGAATTGGATGGGGGAGGGATATAATAAATTTTTTTTGAGTCCCCTCCCCTCCGAAAAAATTAATATTTCATTTCAATGTAACCCTCACTCAGTAGCACTTATATTATGCAATAAAAATAGGGACAAGTACATGAAATACTTCTAAAGTATACTCTGCGTAACACTTTTACTCAATATTTGAAAAAGTGTGCCAAAAACACCTATAATCTTTTCACATTGTGCAAAAATACCTCATCTGACATAAATTAGTGTTGTAATACTCGTTTTGCCTTTTTACTTTTCCAAAAATGTCCAAGGGGGTATATATACTACTAATCTCATAGTAGACTGGTATTATGTGTACATTATTATTATTATTATTATTATTTTATTATTATTATTATATAAAGCTTTTTTTTTTTTTTTTTTTTATCTATATATATCTCTAAACAATTTTTTTTTTTTAAACTGAATTTGTATAACAAAGATTCAAATTTTTTGAGATTCTAGTTTACTATTTTTTACTAATTTTTTTTCTTTATTTTATTTTTTTGTACCAACACTATTAAAATAAATAAATCACAATATCAGTGTACACGGGTTTTCGGAGTTTGGAAAAATTTTGTTTTCTTTAGTTTACACTTTATTTTTGTTTTTTATTTTCCATTTTTATCTTAATTTACTTTTCTTTTGTACTTTTATTTTTATTTTATATTTTTATCTTTACTTATCCATTGCATGTGTCCTCCAATAGTGTCATTTTCAGTCATTTTATAATTTTTTTTATATGTATAGATTTTATAAAATGGTTTAGTAGGGTAATTTAGTCAACTTAGGGTTTAAATATGTTAAAGGGGAGTATTTGCACCAGATTGAAACTTTAAGGGTGTTTTTTGCACGAGAGGGGTATCCTCTAATCGTGTCCTTTTTGGTCATTTTACGAAATTATTTATTTTTATATATTTTGTAAAATGGTTTTAGGGTTTAAATTTGTCAAATGGGTCTATTTGCACAAAATTGAAACTTTAGAGGTGTTTTTTGCACAAGTGGTTAGTGATACACACTGTAAGCATACTTTAAGGGTATTTTCTGCAATTGACCCAATAAAAAATAACACTCATTAGTCTATTAGTTATATATTTCCTCTTGCGCTCAAATTGGTTTTTTAGAATAGAGGAAATAACATAATTGTCCCAAACATACACAACCACCATACAACTTGCCTCAACTTTTTTTTCTTTTAAGTACGTTATTTTCTTTATTAGAAAAATCAATGAAGTGTGAGAATACTTTTGTGTCATGCAAGAGTAGTTGTATCTTGCATGCAATGCTAATATTTTGCATACCTTGTGTTAATTTTAAAAAATTATATTGTTGGGTTTCATGCATTTGTCTAGTAAAATGCTCTAAGGCATAATTTATTGCTCCAATAAAATATTGAAATTAGTAGCTTCCACTCTCCTTTCACCACTCATACTTGCCTTAATCATGTTATCATGTTGAACATGCTTATATATGCATGATAGGGTTTACAAATATATGGTATGATTTTATGTTTTTGACCTCTCACACTTTGTGTTTCTTCAGTTATGTTATCATGATCATGCCTATGATTTTATCTTTTAGATACAATACTTAGTTTGGGAAATTAGGATTGTAGATATATTAGATGGAATGATAGAATACATTTTTGAAGTTAAATACTAAAGTTTAAGATATTGGAGTAAACTGATTTAGGTTATAAATGAAGTAGTTTATGGTAGAAATTACTCACCTGATGTGTTGAATGTGAATATTTTTAGTAGGTTTTACAGATGAAAGAGATCATGGATGGGATAAAACGTGTGACAAGTTAATTTTTTCTTTATCCATTTTAATATAAAATTATTTTTTCTTCTTTTCTTTTCTTTCTAATATATTTTTACCAAATAGTTTAATTAGGAAATAACTCAAACTTCTTATCTTAATAGAACTTAGAACACCGCCCTTCATTTTAGAAGATGTAAAACATATTATATTCTTCCGTTGTGTTTATGAATGAAACACATAATTATATACATAGTTTATGAATGAAACACTTAATTACAAATTTTTATTTATTTTTATTATTTTAATTCAAGATGAAGTGAAACAGAATTTAGAACCATCAAATGCCAAGTATAAGTCAATTCAAAATTTTTATAATGAGAATTTTATGGGGAAAAATAAAAAATCATTATGAGAGCCATCACCTACAAAAGATAGATTTGCTTTATCAATGCATATTATTAACCAAAGGCCTTGGTCTATTAATATTTTTTCTACCTTTAATGGGAAGGATTCGACACTTAAAATAGATAATACTCTTGATATATAGGATAAATTAATAAATAGAAATACAAGCTATGTAAAATGATTATTTTATTCAATTGCTGTAGTAGTTTGTTTGTTTGGAATAAGAATAAAATAAATTTCATTAAATAATAACTCACAAAACAAAATAAAATAAATAAATAAAATATATAATGACAAAAAAAAAAAAAAAATGTAATTTAGTTATGGAGAAAGAAAGAGGGAGGGGGTAGAGAGAGAAACGGCGTATAGGAAACGGGTAGGGGGTGTTATATACACATTATGTGAGAGAAGCAAAATAGGAAAGGCAAAATCGATTTTTTATTTTTATTTATTTTTGTTAAAAAGTGGTTAGAGGAGTTATTTGCACCTTTTGGACAAACAGTGACTGAAATGCATATTTTTTGAAAATTAGGGACTGAAGGCTCTTAAATTTGAAAATGAGGTTGCATTGTACACAAAACTTATACTGTATGGGGATTTTTCTACACTTTACCCATGCTTGTTTTTTTTTTTCGTTAAATACTTATCCTGAATAACAAGTATATTATGAATATTCTTCTTTTATTTTCCAAAATATTTCCAACATACAATTGCCTCACCATTTTATTTATTAATTAGAAAATCAAAAAGTGTGAGGCATGGTGGGATACGAGAGTTGTTGACAGTTGTATGCAATGCTAATATGGGGATGCCTTATGATATTTTTATAAAATTATATTGTTAGTTTTTATGCCCTTTCTCTGATAAAATGTTGTAAGCCATTCTTGCTACAATAAAATCTTGAAATTCATAGCTTTCACCCTCTCATACTTTATATGCCCAAGTCATATTATCATGTTAATCATGAATATACATGATATATTTTATGTGCCTAACTAATATTATCATGTTCATCATGTCACATATGATATGGTTTCAAATGATGGTATGATACTATGATTGGTATGATTTTATCTTTTAAATAGACTAAATAGGATACGTTTTCATAAATACTTTTAACTATAATAAAATTGAGTTTCTAGATGTTATATTAGATAATAGAATAAAATTTTAAAGCTTAAAATGTTGGAGTAAACTGATTTATATTAGAAATAATCAGAGTGTACATGATGTTTGAGGATTCCATACTTGTTTTGTTTATAAGAGAAAAAATACAATAACGAAAAACAATATCATCATATAAGTAGATATAACACTGTCACGTAAATTTCATAATAAAAGATGGTCAAGTTTATCAATAAAAACGCTTAAATATTTTCTTTTAAAAGATGAATGCAAAACTCAATTTATAATTCTCAATTTGTTTTTATTACTTTCTCCATAACGAAAAACTATTTTGACTAATAATTTATTTATTTATTTTAAAAATGAAATTATTATTATTTAATAATTGCTCAGTTGGACTATGAACTACGAATATGTAATTCATTCGTTAACTTCAAGCGTATATAACAGTCTGTCTACCAAAATAGTAAACTCTTCCAATAAAAAAAAAAATCAGACTTACCTCACACTTTGGCTTGAGAATTTGATTGCGTTCAAGGGAAGGAGACATGAATTTGATTAGGGGCACATTACAACATGATAAAATAATTTTTTTAATAAAAAAAAATATGGAAAAACTTTGAAAGAAAAAAAAAAATTGGGCTTTGCTTGAAGAAAGGAAAAAAAAAAAAAATAGAGTGTCATTTCGTATATTATAATAAACTATATGCCTAAAATGTAAAACAATTAATGGGGTTAGCATAGCTAAGGGGGCACTTTGAAAAACAAATTTCAGGAAGACACACTAATTTTTATTTTGGATATATAAATCTATTAAGTTTTATAAAAATGGACAAATAAAGGTTTAATTTGTATAATATGTCAAAAAATCACATTTAAGTAGTCACGTGCGTTGCGCATGCTAAGTAACAAGTTCCGTAAACTGTTCTTTTGGTATTCCCAAAATGTCCTTATACCATTTTACATTAAACACACCATTTCGTTTTCTATTAGGGTACGTTGCTCATTTTACATTTATTTTGTCTTTCCCTTTTTTTCCCAAATGCATAAGAACACTTTAGATTTTTAATCGCTTGATGACAAAAACCCCTTGTTCGCACCGAAAATAAAAATTATAGACTTATAAGAACCTATAGTATATACCCTATTTGTGATCCTTTTAGTGAATAAAGACTGAACATCTAAAATTCAAACTAATATAATTATCAAACCGTAGGGATGTCAACGAGGCGGGTTTGGGATGGGGCACCCCCTTCTCAAACCTGTCCCATCAATAATAACATTTTTTCAGACTCAATCTAGAGCACTTCGCATCTGGTCAGAGTACCCTGATATACATATACTTTTAACAAAAATAATTTAAACTTGAATAAATTTTGTAACTTTTTGTAGTATACTCAAATATTTAACAACATAATAACAAAATGTGGCAAAAATTTAAAACTATCATAAGAAATAAAAGAAAAAGAAAATTTATAACTAATAAAATAATATTTATTTATATAATAATTATTAATTGGGGTGAAGCTCTGTGAGTTTTAAACTCTCTTCTCAAACCCATTTGATTAGAATGATCCCAAATCTATTATAAGAGAAGAGTTTAACTTGTGTTTGTTTACCATCATGACATAAAAAGGAGATGAATAGGATCGATGAGGGACAAAATAACAATTTTCATTTTTTAAAAAATAGAAACAATAGGAAAATTAGTGAATTCATATTTTGCACTTAATATTAACTAAATAAAACATTTTTTTTTTCACTATCTTGTCTATATAATTTAGGTTTACCATTATCATTTTTTTTCTCCTTATAATTATTTAAATTAAGAAGAGATTAATTTGATATTTGATAACCCAATTTAATATTTAATTATATATGACTTATTGTAACAAGGGTCATTTGTTCCACATCGAAATTGGATAGGAAAATGATTGGGTATAAATGGGTGGGTATGTAGCACTACCCAATAGTTTGAGTTTTTGAGTAAATCGGCAAGCGCTCACCCGTAACAATTGGTATCAGAGCCTTGTTCTACGATAGCTGGAGGCAATACTCGTGAGAGAGTTTCCCATTTGGAAGACTTTGTGGATTTTCCTACAGAAATAGAGGTACAAGATGGTGCAGAGAGCCTTGTTGTTCAAATCGAAAACTTAGCTTCTGAAGTGGAGATCTTGAAGACTGATTCTAAAGGGTTTGGTGATTTCATGCAGGCCACCAAAGAGCAATTGACCCGTATCTCTGAAGATGTTGAGTTGCTGACAGACGTCTTCAAGAAAAACCTGAAAGACCTTGAAGATGAAGTGTCCCTGGTGAAGAGGGCTATTCATGGGAGTTCCAGAGGCGGTGGTGATCCTCTGTCACAGAAGATCAAGGTGCCAGATCCCAAGTTTTTCGGTGGTACCCGAAATGCCAAAAAGTTGAAGAATTTCCTGTGGGACATGGAACAGTATTTCAAGGCTGCCTGGATCCCTGATAGCGAAAAGGTAACCATTACAAGCATATATATGTCTAGTGATGCAAAACTATGGTGGTGAACACGGACAGAGGATGATGCTTTTCCGGGCAGGCCTAAAATTGAAGTTTGGGAGACCCTGAAGAAGGAATTGAAGGACCAATTCCTGCCTCAGAACACAACATGGATTGCAAGGGAATCTCTGAAGAAATTGAAGCACACAGGCACTGTTTGTGACTATGTGAAGGACTTTAGTTCCTTGATATTGGACATTCGAAATATGTCAGAGGCGGAGAAATTGTTCAATTTTATGTCCGGATTACAACCATGGGCTCAGGTAGAACTCCATAGGCAAGGTGTAAGGGACCTTCTTACTGCCATGACAACGGCAGATTATCTTGTAGATTTCAAGATGACTAGATCTACCACACAAAACAAGAAGAAATCCAAGAAGGGGAAGAAAGACAAAGGCCAGTCCTTCAAGTTCAAGGACAAGAACCAGAAGAAGGATAAAGGTAGTGGCTTCGTCAAGGCCAAGGCAGATTACAACAAGAAAGGGAGTGTGATACCCCTCGGATCTGAGACACAAGTTAATTAGGCCCAGGCCCAAACCCGAGGGAAATATCAAACAATTAATATGTAACCGAACACAGAATACAAGATGAAATAAATAATAATAATAATAAGCTGGAAGAATACTAATTGAAATCCTCAAAATATAATTAATGAAATCTGTTAAATCCAAACGCCAAATTCCATAAGTTACAACTCGGGAATCCATCCACTGGACCCCTTATAAAAACCAAGAGAAACTAAACATCCGAAATAGAAACTAAAGGTAAACATAGAAAAGATTCCTACGTAGGCGGAGGAATGAATATCTGTATCTACTCTGCACGTCCAAGCCCTAACCCTGGAACTAACGAAAACCTGAAAAATAAGAGAGTGGGTGTGATACCCCCGAATTTCCGGATGCGGGTTGGCCAGGCCCACGCCCGATAACCCGAGGATATCAAATCAATTAGCAATAATCGAACACAGAATACAAATAAGAAAAACAAGAATAAATAAATTGTTGAAAAGAAACTAGAATAATAATCCAAAAACCTCAGAATAAAATTTTATTAACAAAGAATAATTCTAATACATCATACTTCTCCATTTCTATTACAACTCGGGAATCCATCTAGTGGACCCCTAAAATATGTCATTGAGCTCAAAAGATTGGAAATGAGACCCAAGTCTAAAATATGAAATAAAATCCTGGTCATCGGTGGAGTGAAGACTGTATCTGCTCAGCACGATCCAGCTCTAAGTCTGGAACTAACGAATACCTGTAAAAATAAGAGTGGGTCAGGCCCACATGCAAATTCTTCTCTAACTACAATCCAAACAGTGACTTGATACGCAGATACACCCTAGATATCTCAACAATAGCTATCTAGTCCATACATATATATATATCCACACTAAGGGACATTCACTGGACTACAGTAGGGGTCTCAACCTGAATAGAAGGCAACATGCGAAAACGCACCCAAAGGTGGGCATGAGTACCTAGACCTAACAGGGTACACCTCAACCTACTATAGCCAACTACGCATCCACTGCATATACGCACCCTAACCAACGAGTCTGAGGCTCAAGCTCATCTCGTGGTACCATAAACATATATATAAAGTCCGTCCAAAACCAGGGTATGTAGTTCAAATATTTATTGAACTGACATACAATAAACAAGCTAGTTAGTCTACCAACTTATTCAGTTGATATGACTTAACTATCATCCATTAATCCAGGAAGCCACTCAACTTAGTTGCAGTTGATTTGACTTAACACAATTAGGATTTAATATTTTTAAATCCATTCCTTTAATCCATTAGGTTAGGTTTAGGCGTTTTGAGCTAAACTGTCCCCTAGTATGTCACCGTCCCATACCGGTGCATACAATCCTCCATATCCATGTAATTGACAGAATATATTTATTCAGCAATTTAAATCCAAAACCATGTAAAAATAACAGACGATTAATAACAGTACAACAATTTAATAACTAAAATCAAAAGCCAGGTAATTGCAGAATAGTTTATACAACACTACAACAATTACAGTTCAAAACCATAATCCAGTTACTTGTAAGATAATATCTAAGATCCCACAATTAACATCCAAACCATGTAAATTACAACCTATAAATATCAGTATAGCAATTTACAATCCAAAACCATCCCAAATAATTACCGAAGACTATTTATAGTTTCAGCAATTTAAATCCAAGAGTTAAACCATGTATTTGCAGGAAACGATTTAAAGGTTCAACAACTAGCATCCATAGCATGCGTAGATCACATCTAATATATCAATGACTCTATCATGCATTACAAATAAGTTTTATAATCATAGTATAGTCCAATTAATTGCTAAACTATTCTAGGCAATTTAGTTCCTTTCGTCCGATAACAGCGTACTAAGTTGTATACTCGTATTCTGTTTCATCTTTTAGCACGGAGCCATACACTATGCCACAAGTCCAATTGGTTATTAAAATACTTCACCATGCATATAAAATAAGTTTAAATAACTTACTAAATCCCATAACAATTGCTGAAATTTAATTAAGCAATTTATTTCTCTTCTATCCGCTAACAGTATAGAAAATTCCTTAATTTTATACTGTTTGTCCCATTGACTTAGAGGTCAACTTTAATCAACTTAAGGTCTTAATTACACCCAAAATAAATTTCTTAATACCTCTGTGTAGACCCAGACCCATCCAAACAGTTCCCATGCTCCAACAGTTGCAAACAGATCGTAAAAAAAAAATTCAAAAAATCCCTATTTGAAAGAGCCTGCTCTAAATTCCAAGAGCAGGCTCTTTTTTTGAGCCTAGAGCCTGCTCTAAGAATGTAGAGCCGGCTCAATGAGTATGGGAGCCGGCTCCCACATCCATGGAGCCGGCTCTCATCTCCTTTGAGAGACCATGTCCCCGTTTTACTCCGTTCTGACTTTCTGCTTCTTCTCCGGCATGTTTTTGTCATTCAGTTGGTTTCAAAAACTTATCCTAAGGTCTTATTAATACCAAAACAGACTCCCAATGGTTTTAGAACAACAATTTGAAATCAATTACAGAGATTAAACAAAGCCATTAAACCAATATGCTTGAAGAACAACACTGAAACTAATTTAAGAAATTTCAGTTCTCTTCCAAACCCTCTGTTCCTCTTCACCACTGAACCTAAGGATCCTATATAAATCCCTATGACATCCCCATGGTTCGTTTGCAGTAGATGAAATAAATTACAAAGTCTAAAGTTACAACAGAGCAACATGTTTAAAGAACTGAAAATTGAAACGAGACATGTAGAAATTTTAACAGTTTTGATTTAAACACACCAGATCATTAATATAACATATATTAAACATGTAAATTCCAGTTACTGATTGATTAAACCCTAAAGATTATCTAGGTGCACAGAACACGAGCCAAAGGGAAGGAGAAAGTAGAAGAACTTGTCTCTGTGGTATTTGAATAAAAACCTTGTCGCCGTCTTTTAAGGTTTTCCGACGACGTCCAATTCATTGTCAATCTCCTATTGTGCAACCTTCCCTCCTCCTAGGCCCGTCCTTTAATCCACAGTAGAAACCCTAACAACAAATCCCTCTGTTTTCCTTACAGTTTTCTCTCTCTGTTTTCACGTCCCTCTATATTCTCACTGTTCGTGAATAAGATTGGTGCTTTTAACCCTAAGCAGATTTATAACAGTATATATAGGCATATATACCCTACGTCTATTTGCATTAGAGATGGACACCCAACTAAACCCTAATCAGCCCAATAATGTGGTCCATCAAACTAAAACCCTAATTTACATTAAAATGAAATACATTAATAATTTAACCTAACAAAACATTTAAAATTTTAAAACTAATTTAATTAAATAAAAGAACAAAAAAAAATAATAATAATTAACCCATTAATGCAAATAATTAGACAAAAACAAAATAATCAATTACACAACCAATCCAAATAAAGAAAACAATTAACCAATTAAATACAAAACAGAAACCACATAACACATATAGTCACGTAAGCACCTAAAATGCACAAAAAATAAAAATGTAAATTTCAATTATATCCTTTACAAAATTAGGGGTATTACATTGGGTTAGGCCTACATGCAAGTTCTATTCTACTATGATTCAAGCAGTAATCCGATACGCAGATATATCCTAGGAAGACTGAACAATATCTAGAATAGTCCATAAGTATATATATAGTACACACTATAGGACGCTTCACTAGTCCAGCAGGTCTGTCTTAGCCTGAGTAGAGATACCATGCAAATTGCACAATAATGTGGTCATGTGTACCTAGACCTACCAGGGAACAACACCTATGTCCAGTTATCCATCATAGGCGATATACGCGCCCTAACCATGGTCCTGAGATTCAAACTCATACCATGGCATCATATAATATGTATATAAAATCCTTGTACTCTTAATACAAAATATCAACCATCTGTACTGTGGTTTGATATATGTATAACCAATCCATCCTAAAACCACCACAGGTCATTCAATCGTTTTAATGATATGACACAATTATGAGATGGACTTAACCTCTTGTTTTGGTTAATCCACCATTAAATCCAAATTAGGTAGAACACCATGTTCGATTTAGTTCATACCTAGTATGCCACCGTCCCATACCGGTGCACACAGTCCTCCATCCAACACAATTAACAAAATAGCATAATAACCACTTATTAACTATATTCCAGAACCAACATACAACCAATCTAATATGTGTATGATTCAATTATACATTCAATATAAGATATAGAAATCCTATTCCAGTCCTCCAAATTTATAAAGAAGGACTACGCATATAACTCCTCCAAAACAGTACAATAACTGATGAAAAATACTGTATAATTATACTTTAATTAATTTCTATTTAAGCATACCTACATTATTTCCGAGAATATATAATAGATGCTTAAAACCAGTTGAAGCACAAATAACAGTTTATAATCATGCTAAGAAACCAAGTTACTTTATGGAAACTGTAAGCAATATCAAAATATACTACAACCTTCCACATGCAGTGTATTATTTAACTATAGGTTATTTCATACTCCAAAATTAATACTTACATGCTTCCCAATCTTTTACATCTCTAGAATGATTTTATAAACCATTCATAGCCCTTGGAACCACTCAGAAACCTTCCTACCGGCCAAAAACAAACCCAGAACGTGGAAAAATCAAAAAACAAAGAGGAGCCGCCTCCACAAAGAGTGGAGCCGCCTCCCCCCTTGGTGGAGCCGCCTCCACCACAGGTGGAGCCGGCTCTACCCCTTGTAGAGGCGGCTCCACCCTTGTGGTGAGCCGGCTCTACTCCCCTATGACCCCCTGTGACCCGTTTGCGCGTAGTTTGATCATTTTCTTCGCCTCCAGTGAGGTTCAGAGGCTCTGTACAATTTTTATAACTTATTCTAGAGTTCAATTGATGTCTTAGAATTAATTAAAATCATGCATTCATTCCAAGACACATAAGGCTAACAAGTTTAAAAAAAACCCATGCAAACAGGTTCTTAACAGAGCAACTTCCTACACACAAAACAGATTCATACAACGATTTAATAGTCGATTCAACCATGCTTCCAAGATTGATATTAACTTCAATTTAATCTGTTTTAATGCTTGATTAATCCCTGGAGTCTAAATAGGCATGCACAGAACACGAATTAAAGGGAAAGAGAAGAATAAGACTTACCTGTAGTTTCAGTTTTTGAAACTATAATCCACTGTCTCTAAAGTTTTTGACAACATCCTAGATTGCCGTCCTACTCCTCCGGTGCTCTTGGTTCAACCCAGAAGCAACCCCATTCCTTTCTCCTTAAAGCTCCCTTTTAAACTCTCAGAACTCTCTCTCTGTTGCTCTCTGTGTATCTCTCTGTTTCACAGTCGTGACTATGAGGACTAGGGTTTTGTTTCTAACCCTAAACCAACGTAGAATATGCATATATATAGACTTTTAAATCCTAAACCCTAATCCTTATACAACTCGGCCCATTGAACAACCTAGGTTTAAAACAGTGCCAGCTACATGAACTTACGTAAATTTATACGCACAAGAAATATAATAACAATGACTTAAATAAAGAAATAAAAAAAACAACCATTAACAACCAATTAATAATTAACAGTTAATCAAATAATTAACAATTAAACAAAATACATGCAATTTAATCAACGTAATAATAAAAATAATAATCAATACAATAATAAAAACAATTAATCCAATAAAAAGACAATTAAATCAAAAATAAAATACCAAAAACATCCTTTTAGAATTAGGAGTATTACAGGGAGTAGCAGTGAGATTAAGCCCAACTCTGGTTGTTTCATCTACAATGGTCCCCATCGTGTTAGGGACTGCCCCAGGGAAAAGCTAAGTGCTATTGTCGCTGATTCAAAAGGAAACTCAGACTCGGAGGGTCCAACCCGAGTCAATCCTCTGCAGATGCTGAATGATCTTACTGAAGAACAGTCATTGGATCTAAAAGGGCTCATGTTCATTTACGTGATGCTGAATGGCAAGGAAATATTGGTTATGGTGGATATGGGGGCTACTCATAACTTCATCGCGCAGAGGGAAGTAAGTAACTTTAATTTAAAGTTAATTACTCATGCTAATAAGATGAAAACTGTGAATTTTGAAGCCAAACCTGTCTTAGGTATGGCTACCACTTCTATAAAAGTTGGTTGTTGGGAGGGCGTAGTTAGTCTTATGGCTGTACCCTTAGATGATTTTCATCTAATCCTTGAGAATGATTTCTTTGTGAAAGCCAAAGTGGTAGTTGTGCCATATTTGGGAATAATTTTTATTGGAGAACAGGGTTGTCCGTGCTTTATTCCATCAGTGGCTCTTTATGGGCACAAGAAGAAAAAATAGCGTAAGTATGGCATCGAAATAATCTCTGCATTGCAAGTGAAAACAGGTTTGAAGAGGGGAGACTCTACCTTTCTTACAACCATGATAGAAATCAAACCGGACCATGTTAAAGTTCTGGATTTTGTTGCTGAAATTTTTGGGGAATTTGCAAAAGTGACGCCACCAAAACTACCCAAGCAGTTGCCCCCTCGACATGCTGTTGATCACAAGATAGAGTTGGAGCCAGGTGCTAACGCTCTTGCTCAGGCCCTATACTGGATGACGCCTTCAGAATTAGCTGAACTGCGTAGGTAGTTGGATGAGTTGTTTAAGTCTGGCTACATTCAACCATCCAAGGCACCGTATGGCACGCTAATGCTGTTCTAAAAGAAGCAGGATGGCTCAATGTGGATGTGTGTGGACTACAGGGCTCTGAATAAGGTGACTACAAATAACAAGTACCAAGTACCCAATGCTGCAGACTTATTTGACAGGTTGTCAAGAGCATCATACTTTACTAAGTTGGACCTGCGTACAGGCTAACAGGTGCGTATAGCAGAAGGAGATGAACCCAAAACTGTATGTGTAACTCGTTATGGGTCTTATGAGTTCCTTCTAATGTCGTTTGGGCTAACTAATGCCCCGACAACCTTCTGCAACTTTATGAATAATGTGTTTTATGACTACATCAATCGTTTTGTTATTGTTTATTTGGATGACATAGTAGTCTATAGTGAGTCTCTGAAAGATCACTTAAAACACTTGAGATTGGTTTTCTCACAACTGAAGGAGTTTCAGTTGTATGTCAAAAAGGAGAAGTGTGAGTTTTGTCGCCAAGAAGTGATATTTTTGGGACATTGGATCAGTAAGGGCCATGTCAAAATGGATGAGAAAAAGGTGAAAGGCATTCTTGATTGGTCTGCACCTATTAAAGTTACAGAGTTGAGATCTTTTCTAGGGTTGGAAAATTACTACAGAAAGTTAATAAAAGGGTATTATAAGAAGGTCAATCCTTTAACGGACTTGCTGAAGAAAGACAACCAGTGGGTTTGGTCTGAAGAGTGCCAAAAAGCTTTTGAGACACTCAAGCAGGCAGTGTCTATAGAACCATCTTGAGACTGCCTGACTTTGGTTTGCCATTTCAAGTGCATATTGATGCCTCTGATAGAGTAATTGGAGGGAACCTAGTCCAGGAAGGACACCCCTATGCCTTTGAAAGCAGGAAGCTTAAAGATGCTGAGCAGAGGTATCCAACTCACGAGAAGGGAATGACTGTAGTGATACACTATCTTGGCACATGGAAGCACTATCTATTGGGTACCAAGTTTACAGTGTTGATTGATAATGTGGCCAATACCTACTTCAAGACATAGAAGAAGCTTAATCTAAAGCAAGCTCGTTGGCAGGAGTTTTTAGGGGAGTTCAACTTTGTGTGGGTTCACAGACCTGGAAAGCAAAATCAGGTTGCTGATGCCTTGAGTAGGAAAGAAGTGCAGGAGTATGTGGCGTCGTTTACTATAGTGTATAGTGATTTCCTTGACAGAATCAGAGAGCAATCCCAGTCCAACAATGCCTATTAGAAACTTAAGCAACAGTTTGCTGATGGTGAAGTCGGAAAGTACTGGATTGAAAATGATCTACTCTATGTAAGGATGGCAATTTGACCTGCCCCCGCGGTTACCCGCCCCACCCCGCACCGTTTTTGACGGTTTTAGGGGACCGTTTTACTTATTTGGGCGGAGATGGTTTGATGTAATAAAAATCCGCACGGGTTTGGTGCTGGGGCGAGGGGAGGTCGCCCCACACCGCCCCGCCCCGTTTAGATAGGCAAATTACTTAAGTACCCATATTTCATTAGTATATATATTTCTAACTATATATTTAGTACCCTATATAACAATATTAAAGTAAAAAAATGAATTTGATTAAAAAGAAATTTGCAATAGTGAATAATTGAAGATGAGGGGGAAAAAAAAGACCAAATCTATTTCAACAATAAATAAATTATGATCTTAAACGGGGCGGGACGGGTACCCGCGAGGGTAAAAATATTAAACGGTTACGGGGATGGGGTGGAAAGTACCCCCGTTTCATGGTTTTGGGCGGGGACGGGGGCACGATTTTTAAATTGTTGTGGGGGCGAGGGAGGGTACACCGGCCCAAACCTGCCCCCGTTGCCATCCCTAACTCTATACCAGAGGAGGTAGATTATATATTCCTGTTGGAGGGCTGAGACGGGAACTAATGCGGGAAGTGCATGATCCTCAGTGGGTTGGACATCCAGGGGTGGATAGAATGCTGGCGTTGATATCTAGATCATACTACTGGCCCATGATAGAGGATGACATAGAATTATATGTCAAGACTTGTTTGGTCTGTCAGAAAGACAAGCATGAAAGGAAGAAAGAGGGAGGGCTACTGCAACCTTTGCCTACACCAGAGCATCCATGGCAATCAATTTCAATGGACTTCATTTCTGGTTTTCCTAAGGTGGAAGGTATAAGATCTATTTTCATGGTAGTAAATAGATTCTCTAAATATGTAATTTTCATTGTTGCACCACATACATGCCCAGCAGAAGTTACTGCTGGTTTGTTTCATAAGTTTGTGGTGAAATATTTTGGTTTGCCCAAGGATATTATTAGTGATCATGACATTAGATTCACAGGAAGGTTCTGGACGGTGCTATTTGGCTTGATGGGTTTTGAATTGAAGTTCTCCACAGCAAACCATCCTTAGACCAACGGACAGACTGAAAGGATGAATTAGTTATTGGAAGAGTACCTGAGGCACTATGTCACGGCAAGTCAGAATAATTGGCTGGAGTTGTTAGACACTGCACAATTTTCTGATAACTTGCATATGTCTTCAGCAATAGGAATGAGTCCCTTTGAGTTGGCAACAGGGCAACAACCTCGCACACCACAGGAGGTGGCAGTGCAGAGGATTGGTGGAAGATGCCCTGCAGCATACCTATACGCCCGTTCCATGCAAGAAATGGTGGAAAAGGCGTAAGACAGCCTTGCCAAGGTTGCTAGAAGAATGAAGAAGTATGCAGATAAAGGGAGAAGGCCATTAGAGTTCCAAGTGGGAGACAAGGTTGTATTAAAGTTAACTCCACAGATTTGGAAGAAGATAAGCAGCAAGACTGTTCACAGAGGGCTGGTTCAGAAGTATGATGGTCTTTTTGAAGTTGTGAAGAAAGTTGGGAATGCTGTTTACCGATTACAATTACCTGAGAGACTGAAAGTCCATCATACTTTTCATGTGAGTTTCTTCAAGCCTTTTCATGAGGACACTGCAGACACATCAAGACAGCAGGCTAAAAGAGCCCCACTTGTTGTTCGGTTGCAGTTTAACAAGGGGGTGGAGAAGATTTTGTATCACCGGACCCAGAGTCAGAGTAAGAAAAATCGCAGAACTGATTACTTGGTGTAATAGAAGGGATGTAGTGAAACCGAGGCTAGTTGGGAAAGGGACGTGACATTATGGCAATTTGAGAAATAGGTTAAGGAGTACTTGGATAAGTCGACGAGGGCGTCGACTTCTTCTGGTGAGGGTGGTTTGTTAGCCCCTTGACATTTGTCCTAGGGAAGACATAAGCATTCAGGGCCATGCCATGTCTTGGGAAGACCTTGGCTCTGGTTAGACAGCTATGAGGATGCTCAGGGTGCACACAAGATGCTCAGAAAGATGCTCAGCATGAACTGGGGTGCCCAGTGGCATTTTCGTAAATATGGCGAAAAGTGAAGTTTGGAGTTTTGACTCGAGATCTTTATGGGAGGTACCTTGAGTCCATAGATTATGGTTGGCGTAGACGGCACTTAATTTGTCGGGAATGGACTGAAAGGCCATTATGACTCCTCAAATATAGGTGATGTCTACTCCTGTCAGAGTGCTGATATTCTTTAAAACTATACTAGAGAGGGGTCGGTTGAGCACATCAGTTGGGCTATGGCATGGCTTGCTTAGAGGGTTTAGCCAACGTGCATGGGCACGTGTTGCACAACTCCAAGATAGTTGCACAAGAGGGGAACATCTAAACTACCGAAGGGCAAACAAATCTGCAGCGGCGCGCGCGCGGGCATTCAAGTGGGCCAGCGGGCAGACGTCCAGCCCGGTACGAGCGCTGACGTACAGTGGCGTCTAGATGGGCGTGCAGCCGCGCGCGCACGGGGGTTCAGGCACGGCGAGCGTAGATGAGCACCAGTGTGCGCGCTAGCGTGCACTCGGGTGTGAACACGGGTGTGTATAGCTTGGCACGCTGTGCACTCAGAGACATTTATATGTGGGTTCAGACTTGTGGGCTTGACTTAATGTGGCTCGCGGGCCATGGCTAAGGCCAAGGCACCCACATATCACTTGGTGGGTAGCACGTGTGCTTATCAAGGGAGGATCCAATTAGAAGGAGACATGGGGGAGCAGTTGAGATATGCTGAGTGGCTTATGTTCAGTTGTTTCATATATGTTTTGTGGCTTATATTCGGTTGTGATAAGATATATAGATATCTTGTATGTCTTATAGCAGTTTAGGGCAGTTCCTAACAGTTGGGGGTTGTCCAACTGAGAATGTCAGACACAGATAAGCAGTTGAAGGAAGAAACTGCTAGACTGAGTGGGATGAGATTGATTGGGTCAGTTGGCTAGAAGGTTGGGCATGTCAACCTTATCTATATGTATTTATATGTAGATAGCTACAACCAGTTATGGGTAGTTTTCTAAAGGGCTTATATATTGGGATGCAGGGGGCATGGTTTAGGCAAAGAGTGAAACACAGAGTGTGTATTCATAGCCTTGGTTCCTTGTACACGTTTGGTGTCTTTTGTAGTATGTTTAATACGAGTAAAGGTTGGGGCTTGTCCCTGTAAACTGTGTATGCCTTTTTTACATTCCAGTATTATGCGTGTTGTGTTGTGTGTTGGCTAAAACTTGATGGCTTTAAGTGCTATTACAGAGGCAAAAATTTGTGTTGTGATTTGACCCTGTAACAGTTGGTATCAGAGCCAAACCCAATCATTGATCCGGTGTCACGCCAAGCACCTGGCTCGGAAGGTGTCCGGGTGAACACCCCGGGTAGGCAAGGTGGCCCGAACCGCAATGAGGGCGTTGCAAATTTGGGTAGGGGAGAATGTAACAAGGGTCATTTGTTCAACATCGAAATCGGATGGGAAAGTGATTGAGTATAAATGAGTGGATATGCAGTACTATCCAATAGTTCGAACTTTTGGGTAAACGGGCAAGCACCCAGTTACACTTATTCAATTGAGTTCATTTGATAAGTTCGGCCTAAAATATAATAAAATATTAAATAACTGAATAGTGGACAATTACAACTCAAAAATATATTTTAAAAAATTATTTTTAATTATCACTTGAAAATGTCAAAAATTTTCTTTTTACCTAAGTTATAAATTATAATTATTGTTAATATTGTTGGTAAAATATATGCTTAATGTGACTTTTAAGATATAACAACCTTTATACTAATATGTCATGAGATAATTAACAATATGCTAATAAATCATTAATTAAATATGCAACTCTATATTTAATTAAATATACAAAATAAAGCAATAAAATAATAATAATATGCAAGGAATGAACCTGGACCGAGGCTAGTATTGGATACTATGTCCTTAAGACAGATTCGCCCCGCTATGGTGCTAACGGACTCAGTGACGTCTATCTCCCAGGATACAACGGTCTACATCCACTAGTAGCAGCACTACAAACTCGTGGATACGGCGAACCTCCTCCGTGTAATACTCTCTCTGACTCAAAAATATATCTATATACTATATAAATGCTGAATTGGGTGTAATCCGAACCAAATGGTTCGGACCAATCTTAATATAGCTCGATGAAATTGGATTAGGATCGAAGTGGCTCGAACCACTTAACCTAAGGTTTGAACCCACTTGGGTTGGGTTCTAGTCTAGAGAGGGAGATAGAAGAAAATGAAAATGAAATGAATTGCAAATGATCTAAAGGGGGGTATTTATAGAAACAGAAATGCCTTTTCGAATGGGGTGCGTCTTTTCATCATTGGACACAACCATTGCAATAGGTTGCAATGGTTCACATGGTGTCTATTCACCACTAGACACATCCATTCCAATAGGTTGCAATGGTTCACATAGTGTCTGTTCACCAATAGACACATCCATTCCAATAGGTTGCAATGTGCCTTTTCGAGTGGGTGCAACTATGGGTTATGATGGTTCGAAAAAAGGTGTAACCCTTTGGAAAAAACTAAAATACGGTTTTTTAATTTAAAAGGTGTAACCTTTTAGAAAAACTAAAAAGTAGTTTTTTTAATTCAAAAAACCAACCACCCAAAAAACCCCACTCATTTGTGAAACCCATTTAAATAAGCCCAGCCCAAAATTAGGCCCAATCCAAAATTCCAAAAAAGAATAATCTGGACTTTACAATTAGGCCCAAGCCCAAGCCCAAATCCTAAACTCAGCTTATTTAAATTTCAATTTGTTTCAACATTTTTTCCATGTGGGACAAACACTTCCCACATTTTGCATACCCATTTAGCCTTATCAAAACACTACACTTTGGAGCTAATTTTTCATTCATCCGGAAATGGATTTCAGAAAGTAAATATACCATGTTCATCTCCTTGCGGAGAGAAACGCGCTTGTCTAGAGATCCGTAAAAAATTATTAGCAGAATCTATTTCAAATCTCATCCAAAGTTTATGTTTTTAATGCCCCCATTTCCAACAAATATTTCGTACATTATGTGACAAAAATAAAATTCATTTTTTGTTGAGACTTAGAGTAACTCAATCGCTGAATTACGAACGCGTTCACAAAAAAAAAATTAATAGATTAGTTTGGTAAAGTTCCAAACACCCTGATTATATAATTAAAAAAATAACACTCATTAATACTTTATTACTCTCACACTCCAATTGTTTTTAGAATAAAGGAAATGACCTAATTGATCTAAAACATTATTAATATTATTTTTTTAAAGAGATAATCATATTATTTTCTTTATTAGAAAAATCAAAAGCGTGCGTGAGAACACTTTTATGGGATTCAAGAACAGTTGTATGCAATGCCAACCTTGCATCCCTTGGGATATATTTACAAAATTGTGTGGATGGTTTTTATCATTTGTTCTAGTACAACGCTTTAAGCTATTGTTGTACCAATAAAATCTTATATTGGTAGCTTTCACATCCCTCTAACCTCGATCTCATACTTTTATGTGCCTTGATATCGATCATGCCGATTGTGTCGCATCAAATATGATTTTGTCTTTTAAGTATATTAGATTGAGATGTTAAGTTTTTGTAAATACTTTTAGTTATGATAAAATTGGAATTTTAAATGTTTGAGTTAAATAATAAAGTTAATAAAGTTTAAGATATTGAAGTAAACTGAATTATGTTAAAAATAAATGAAATTTTTTATGAGGTTTGAGCGTGAAAGGGTTTAAATAAGGTTTGAGGGTGGAATATCTATCGAAAATGTTTCACGACATCTTTTTAAAGGCATATATTCTGTTAATTCAACTAATAACATGTACAATTTTATTATTACTGCACCTTTTATTCCCTAAGAAAGGATATGCGAACTTTTACGGTTTTAAAAATAGATTTTTTTTGCAGTTTTGTTTGATTCCAGGAGTATGTTTAATCCTTTTAATATGACCTTTTTTTTTTAAAGTATCTTTCTCAAAAAAAAAAAAAAGAGAAAATAATAATAAATCACTATTCATTAGGGTGATTTGGTAAATCACCAAACCGGGCAATTTGGTTAGCAAATAATAAGAGACAATTACTTATGGGAAAGGAATTTCGAAATGTTAATTACATATGGGAATTATTTTAGTACGTATTAATTATTTGACGCGCATGGGACGAGAGAACTACAAATAGGTAATTCATTTCGCAACTGCAAAGGTCATACAATAGTTATCCCATTCTTCAATAAATAAAAATAAATAAATAAGACTTAGACTTATCAAGTAGTAAAATAAGTACATGTTCGTTGGTTAAACACATTAATGTTGTGAAGTACTAAAGAAAAATACAAATTTTTATGAAAACAACTGGCAATTTTTGGGCTTTTCTCCATTCTGCTAAAAGAAATGTTGGTACAAATGTTGTTTTTTATCCAATAATAAGAGCTCTTC
Source organism: Cornus florida (assembly GCF_030987335.1). Taxonomy (NCBI): domain Eukaryota; kingdom Viridiplantae; phylum Streptophyta; class Magnoliopsida; order Cornales; family Cornaceae; genus Cornus; species Cornus florida. The sequence continues at coordinate 32,953,564 of NW_026775572.1, forward strand.
ATTATTGTATGTAAATATTTTTCAATTTTAGAAGTGAAAGTGTCAAAGTTTCCTCAATCTTTTTTTATTATGAAACTGTCTGTGAAGATTAGTTTTCTGATAAATTATACATGGGGGAAAATTCCTATTTCAATCTGCATAAGATAAACTATTTATTAATTCCTAAGGTTGGTGTTTTCAAAAATCAATGTTCCTGTCAAACAATATTAGACTCTCAATCTTGTGCATAAAACTGAATGAAGAGATGGATAAGAAATAATTTTTAGAAATTAAACCTATGGAAAATGATTTATGATAAAAACGATTAGAAAAATTAATTTTGCTGTGTAGGTTGAAAACATTATCGGGACAATAGTAAATTATGATGGATGAATAACAACATCAATGATCTCTTATACAAAGACACGAATACAAATTTAATAAATTTATAAAAGCAAAATCATCTTCATTGACCGAAGACAAGGAGTCAACGACCCACCACGAATCTGTCTCTCATTGGTCAAACAATCCCCACCTACAAATATATATATATATAGTGGAAAATTAAAAGAAGAAGATAATAAAAGCCACCTCCTAATGGTACTGCACCCGCGGGAGCAGGGGACACTGTTCCTCTGCAGCGCGCACCGTAGCTGATGTACCTGGAGGTGGCTAATATGGGACGGGTGGTGGTTGTGATCTACATTTTGTAATGGGATTGCACCCGCGGGTGTACGGATTGACCGGTGGACCGGGCCGGCAATTGGTGTAGGAGGCGCCACGGTGTGAGCAGGGGACACTGTTCCCCCGCAGCGCACCGTAGCCGATGTACCTGGATTCGAGATGGAACTGTTCGGTCTCGAACTCCTCCTCCTCCTCGCCTATGGATCCACCGCTGACGGATCTCGTGGGTATCAAACCTAGGTGGTCCCCGCTCGCATCAACGGCGGCGTATAATGATGACGAGATGATCAAAATGGTAATTACGCATAAAGCAAACATGTTTATTGAGATAGTTGAAGAGATGGCCATTTTGTTGCTCTGTGATTGTTTTCAGTGAAGTTTGGGAAGAAATGCAGAAGCTTTGTGTGTTCCCTCTCTCTCTCCATTCTCAGTTTTGAATGGGTGGGAATACTACAAAGTAGGTCACCCAGGGTATTGCATATTTTTCGCTCTGCCATGCTTATGTAGGTTGCAAAACACATTACATTGTTCACGCAACATATATAACACATTACATTAGATAAAAATTATATATTAATTATATAACACGGGCTCTAAAAATAAAAAATAAAAAAATTTGCATAACTTATATTTTTTTTATACTAAATATTGCATAATTAATCTAATATAATTGTTGCATATATATGCGCGACCTAAAATTATTATGCAACCAATATGAAATTTAGTTGGACATTATTTAGTGACTTAATTGGTAAAGCGTCTAACTTTCGAAACTGGTGTGTTCATATTTGAGTTCCCCTTCTCTAGTTTGTCAGAAGATCCCGGACCATTGGTCCCAAATTGACACATAAATTAGAAGTGAAATAAAATTAAAGTAAAATTTATACCCTTGTTTACATGTCAATCACCAATGGTCGGAGATAGCGTAATAATTTCTTAGATATATATATATCTAAATGATAAAGGAGGATTTGAGTTATTTTTGGCACTATTGCATAATTGCTCCTCAATGGTGTAAACGTTATTATTTATTTATTTATTTATTTATTATTATCTTTTCTTTGATAGAGTTGTTGATTCCACTCCACCAAAATAGACAATAAATTGAATAAATAGATAAATAAACATCACACAATGACCAAATATTGAGTTTGGTCACATGGGTCTAATTTGATTTTAAAAAAAATGTTTGGAAGTCGGAGTATTTTTTCATTAAAAACGGAAAGATTTTTTCTTCGCTTACTAAAGCAGCAAGATTGGACAGGCAGTGGGGCAAGGACACTCCTCAATTGAGCTAGAAAATGGTTCAAGGCCCATTTCTCGTAAACAATACACAATGTAAAGACTGAGGAAAAGTAAGTTTGAGAAATCGGAAATAAACCTTCATTCGCGAAGAAGAAAGATAAGAGAAAATTACAAAACATTGAAAGGTATCTTTAAAGATGTAAAAATAAATTAAAGATGTGACAAAAGTTTGTTTTTGTGATGGGAAGAGTTTTTATAGCAAGCTACAATTAAACAATTATGTAATCAAATAATAAAAAAAAATATATATTATTAAAGAAAATAATATATAAATTTTTTTTTTATATTATTTTCTTTTTCTTTTTCAAAGATCAAACAAACTTAAACACCCGCTATATATATTTTATTAGCCTCTATCAAATCTCAAACGCTCAATCACCTTGTTAAAATCAAAGCTGAGCTAGAATTTTAAGTCAGAAATATGCTTGTTAAGAAGAAAAATTTTAAAAACTTGAAATAGAAAAAGAAAAAGGAAAGAAAAATAAGAGAACTTTAAAAGGGAAAAGTTAAGAGTTTTAATTGAGGAAGAAAATTTTAATTTTTTCTTTTAGGCTCTGTTTGGTTAGATGGAAATAGTAAGGAAATAAAAGAAATGGAAATTGGAAAGAAAAGTGAAGTGAATTAAAAAAAAAAAAAAAAAAATTTCTAGTATGTATTTGGTTAGGATGAAAATTTATTCAAGAAAATTATAGAAAAATATCATATTATAGTTTACATACCTAAATTACCCTTATTTTATAAAAATAATAATATAATAAAGAATTAGTAATAAAATATATAAAAAAAATGATAAAGCTTTCAATTGATTTAGACTTCCAAATTACTATTATTCATATATGATGAAAAACAACTAGAAAAGGAAGTCAAGTTAATTAAAACTTTATCAATGATTAAGTTATTGGTGGACTGCAATTCTTTGAAACCAATAAAAAATTATTGTTATCTCAAAAAATAGATGAGGTTGTTGGGAAAATTAGGAACACTAAATAAAAAGACGATGTTTTTAGGGAAAAATAAATTTTCCCTTGTTTTGTGCAGGAAACATTTTAGAGAAAATAAAGAATTATAAGAATCCTAATTTTCTAAAATTTTTCCTTTCCTATTCTAACCAAATTACAAAATAGTTTTAAAATTTTCTTTTTCTTTTTCTTTTTCTTTTTCTTTTTCTTTTTTTTTTTTTTTTTTTTTTTTTTTTTTTTTTTTTTCAGTTGATTCTATCTAGTCAAATGAAGCCTTATGAAAAATTTAATTTTTTCTTTTTAAGGAATTTGAAGTGTAAAAGAGAAAATAAAGAGATAATTTTAGAAATTACAAAATTATATAAAAAGTTTCATATATAGAAAAAAAATATAAAAAATTACTACCAAAACATATACCCTAACTTTTCCATGTTTTTGGCATCATGACATCCTTTTGATATATTTTGTACTTATTTATTTATTAATTTTTATTTTAGAGACAAAATATGAGATAAATGAAAATGCACAAGAGGTTCACAAGTCTTGAGACTTGAGAGCAATAGCAAGTGACACCATAAACGTAGAATCACTTTTTTTTTTTTTTTTTTTTTTTTTCACATGTTTTTTCTTTTTGAAACATATATCATTCGTAGTGCAAAAAAAAAAAAAAAAATGAAAAAAGAAAAGGAAAGAAAAATGAGATATTTGAAAGGAAACAATTAGACTTTGATTGACTTTAAAAAAAAAAAAAGAAATTAAAGGAATTTTAAGAGTATAAGAGAAAAGAAAAAAAAAAAAAAGGATATAATTTTAAAAATTAAAAATTTTATGGGGGATTATATAGAAATTTTTTCATAAATGTAAAAAAAAAAGAAAAAGAAAAGAAAATGACTATATTTTATGTTAGGCGGGACCAAGCCAAGGACATCTGTCCCACACACTGACTCATGGTTAAAAAAAAAAAAAAAATATATATAGTATTGGGCCACAACCCCTTCTTAATTAGATCTCACTTTCAAGTCTCAAACATTCAATCACATCATTAGAATTTATAATTTCCAAACTTAGAAAAAGTACTCTCTGTCCCGAAAATAGAAAAAAACAAATTTTAAGTCACAATTTGCTAAAAAAAAAAAAGGGACACTATTTTATTTTTATTTATTATTATCCATTCCCCCAAAATAAGTGTCCTAATGTGATTCACGATTTCCCAAAATGAGTGTCCTAATGTGAGTCACGAGTCACAATGAAATCAGTATGGTTAACATCGTACCCGAAATCTTTTTCCCGGGGATTTATTTCGTGAAGGCAAAGAAAACTCGAGTAGGGCTCTTAGATACGGAAACTCAAGCTGTGATAGCATAAATTTTAGATTTTGTGGATAGTTTTTGATTTTTGAACTCTACCTGCTATTTACAAGTTGCAAATCAGAACTGAAAGGCAGTCCTCAAAGTATGTTGCCTTTTTTGTGTTTGTGTTCCTTTTCCTTTCTACATTATTTATTTATTTGTACATCCATTGCAAAGAGAAGTAGATTCTTCACTACTTATGTAACCCTAATTTTGTTTCTTCACATGTCATACACATTAAGGCTTTGTTTCGATGGATGGATGGATTTGGAAGGAAAAAAAATTATGGTTAATTACACTCACACCTCTTGAGATTTGCTCTTTTGACGGTCAGATTAAACTTGGGCTATTTTCTAACATTGACACCCCTTGTCAGCTTTTATCTTTAAAAGTAATATGAAATGTCTAGATTGCCCCCTTGTTATTTAATTAATTTTTAATATATAATATCTAACAAACTAAATTACTTAAATACCCATTATCATTATAAAAATTTCTCAAAAAACTTTCCAAACAGAGGCTCTTTTCTCTCTACTCAGTTACAAACCCATCAAAAAAAATGGCATGCATCCACCAGTCACCACTCAGTAACCAGCAGGTCCAAACCCCACCTATCTCAAGTCCAAATTAACCCCTATATATATATATATATTTTTTTTTTTTTTGAAAAGGCAAGTCAAATCTATATTGCTTTCTAGTGTGTATTTGGTATATATAACTGTAAATATGTTTCTTTCTCTATAGAGAGAGAGAAACCAAAACCCATTTTGCAATTTTTTTTAAAAGGAAAATCAAACTCATTTTTGCTTTCTATTTATATATATAACTATATATATACCGACACCCAAACCCATTTGTAGTTTTTTTTTCCTTCTCCTGAAAAAAAAGGCAAATCAAATCCATTTTGCCTTCTATGTGGTATATATAACCACTATATATATAGAGTACTGATCTCTTGCTCTTCATGGAATAAGAAAAATCTTCCGCACTTTTTATAGTGACCATTAGATTAAATCTAATGGTCACATTCCAAACCCACTTAAATGCTTTCCTTTTAATATAAAACCACTTTCTACTTTCTAAATTTAATATTTACCAATACAATTAATTATAACACTAAAAGGTAAGTACTAAAAAAATAAAAATAATGATAGTATAATAATAGCAGTATTAAAGAATATACTAAGAAAAACAACTAATTTACAAAGGAAATATGAAATTTCATAGAATAATAGCATGTTTTGTCTTGAATCTCGTCCTTATGTCAATAAATTTTTGTTATTAATTATAGTATAATTAGAAAAAAATAAATTGTGTAACTTATTATGATGAGTAATTGGAATGTGTTTACAAGTAGTTAGAATTTGTGATGGGTCAGAGAAAAATAGATTGAATTTCTAGTTTAAAATAGCATGTATTTGGGGAGGTATACAATAATTTAAATTATAATCTATTAAATTTTTTATGGGTGAAGTTTATGGAAATCATAGATTACACTAAGTTGATGAAGTGGATAAAAAAATAGAGATTTTTTTTAAATTTTTTAGTCGATGTTTCATTGTTTTGTATGTCAATAGTGTAAATTTTAATTTATTTTGCACACTCAAACAAACAATGTCAACTTTAGTATTGGTGAGACGTGATTTCGAGAGGTGAAGAGATTTCTATTTTTATTTTTTCAGTACTTACTTTTTATTGTTATAATTAATTATATTGGTAAATATTAAATTTGGAAACTATAAATAGTGATAGTGGTTTTGTATTAAAAGAAAAACGTACAGGTAGGTTTAGAATGTGACCATTAGATTTAATCTAATGGTCACTATAAAAAGTGCGAAAGAATTTTCTTACTCTATGGGGAGCAAGAAATCATTGCTCATATATATAAACCCAAAAGCATTTTGCAGCAGCGATGGCGGCGGTGATGCAATTCCGACGTTGACGAAGGTCCTGTTCGGCGACTAGCAACGGCAATGGCACGACGGTGACAAGATTCCGACATCAACGAGGGGCAATAATATGCATTTGACATGACCCATCGACTCTGACATGACCCATCGACTCTGATTGATTGAGCAACGACCAATTGTTTTTTGGTCGATTTCGAACCATAGGGTTCGTGGAATTTTGTGATAGAATTTGGAATGGTTTGTGGCTATGTGGAAGAAGGGGGGTGGGTAGAGGTTTCCGGTGGTTTTATTTGTCAAATATATATGTGTGTGTGTGGTATATATATTTTGTGGCAATGGACTGATGGTGGCGGCGGCGGCGGCTGATGCAGTGGAGATAGAGAAGAAGAGAATAAGGGTGGCGGTGGGTAGAGAGAGGGGAATGATGTGAGGGCTAATTTAGTCCAATAAAATAATTTGTAAAGGAAAAAGGGTAAAAAGGTCAATTCATTATGTGTCAGATGTGTCTAGGGTGTATTTGTCAACTTTATTTAATTTTGAGGGGTGCTATTGTTAAAAAAAGAGCTAATTTTAAGTTGGCCGTTAATAGAATAAATCTCAGGAAGTGTGAGTGTAATTAACCTAAAAAATTAAAAGAATGCCTATGATAGTGATTTAGTTATTAATTTTTCTACCCTCTTCTCTCATAACTAGATTTATTATTTGTTTTCTTTTCTCTAGTGTTTATCCAACAAAGCCTAAGTATTTTGTCCTTTTTTTATTCATAGTTCCAGTTTGTGAATAATTTCATATTTAGATACTATTTAATTTCTTGGTTTGAATTGCTTGCAGAGTGCCAACAAGATGTGTGAAACTTTCGCTGTAAAGACAGTTAGTTACGGTCAGTGTCATTGCAAGCTTGTGCCTTTGTTGTACCTCATATTTTTAAAAAATTCATATTAAATCTGGTTTCGTTTACGCTTTCTTGCCCGTGTACCTCAACAGTTGTCACAGGGGTCTTGATTCCAACGGGATGTGTCGTTGGTGAAAAAATTGGTATCGGGTATGTTTTACTCTGTTGCTTTATGCACTAAAGATTCTGTTTTCGAAGTTTGTTTATGTGCATCTTAGTACTGCAGAGCTTCTGTTAGTTCTTTCAAATATTCATATATATATATGTTTTTCTGTGTACTCGTTTCTTTTGATTTTCAGCTCTGTTTTATGATCTTAATTGAGATCCATGACGGCCGAAAAATTGTTTCTTCTTCCCCAAACACCCCCTAGTGATGCTTTTACTAGAGGTAGTAATGAAAAGTTTGGGGTTGAGTAGTCTAGAACTTGCTCAAACATGTCTTTTAAGTTAAATTAGTGCCCTCAAGCTTATTTAGAGCTTTTTATAAGAATGAGCTTAAAAAATTAGCTCAAATGTTTTGGTTTCATAATCTTGCCGCGAGAAGTAGGGTTTTTTTCTATAAATATAAAATACTAAGATACATATTTATTCACAATAATTCTAGATGAGATTTTTAAAAGAAATACAATTGGACATTCCATGGTGCAGGTTGTCAATGACATGAGCCATGTTTGGCTTTGCATTTAGAATGAAAAAGCGCTTTAATTAATAGAGCTGCCATACAATTTCTACTCTTGAAATGCTTGTTAGGGGCACCCTTTTGCGTTTGGTGGTGCATTTGGAAGGACCTAAGAGCTCAAAGAGTCCAAAAGAGAAAATAAACTTTAAAGTCCCAAAAGAAGATTCGTCATCGTCAAAGGAAATGTTAGTTGAGGCGCCCTACCAGTGAGAAGATTTAAGAGAGTTAACTCAGGTGTTATGAACATATACAAAGGCGACTCATAGATGGACACTAGTTCAATTTGCACTGAAGGTAGGAGACAAATTGGGCGACTGAAATAAACATATGACATAATTAAAAATTACTTTAAAATGTTGAATATAATATGGAACCACAAAAAAATAAAAATAAAAAATAAAATAAACTAGGAGTGTTGGCTTGTGACAGAAAAGAATGGAAATAGAATTTATGTGATTCACCTTAACGCAAGGATAATGATTATGAAAATAGGCACAATCCGTGCTTTCATTGTTTAGATATTTGGTTTAACAACCAATCAAAATTTTCAATATTATTTGTATCAATTAAATTACGTTTAGAAAGCACAATTATGACTAGTAGATAGAATTTTATTTAAGTTATTACTTTCGTTGATAATTTCTTAGTGAACCACCTTTGGGTCCATTTAATGCCTTGATGTTCAAATATTCCTGTACATCTACAAGTACACGACATTTGGGATTCTCATGAGATGTTTCTGCTTTTTTTACATGTAAAATTTTATTTTATGTTATTGAGACTTTCTGTTATTAGGACACTATCTAAGCTTTGATTTTGAAAAATATAATATTTGATAGAATGTGTCTCATGTCCTTAAATTGTTTTCATAACAGGTTGTCTCGACCAGAGGGGCTGAGGGAAGAGGGGGCCGGCGGGGGCCATGCCCCCCCTAATTTTTTGAAATTTTTTTTTTTAGTATAGGTAAAAATAAAATAATATAGTATATATAGTACAAAATCTATACTTGGCCTCCCTAAGAAAAAAAAAATTATTTCTTTAATTAGAATTTAACAAAAAATAGTTTATATAGTGGTTTAATTAACGATTATAGAATCTCAATAAAAATTAATTCACATTAAAATTTAATGTGACTATCTTAAAATTTTAACTCACATACCGTTTTTTCCATAATGTGACTACAAGCACGATTCTTTTCATAACCTTATTATTCTAAAATTCAGTGATTCTTTCCATCAAATTTTTTTTCCTTCTTTTTATTCATTTTTATTGAAATACTTTTATAAGAATTCTATAAGAAATTAATTTTTACAAAATCAAGAACAAAAATTTCATTTGAAGTTTTGAATATCAACAAAAATTGATGATTTAAGAATCTAATTTTTTTTTTTTTATTAATTGGTTTGTGTTGTTGTTTTTATTATTATTATTATTATTATTATTTTTTTTTTTATCATTGTTATTGTTTTGTTAAATTTTCAATTGTTACATTTTTTTTAAAGTTATTTTTGTTTTTCTTTTCCTTTTCGGTAAATAAAGAGAGTTATTTAATTGAATTTTTTTTATAATTTTGGCATAAATCTTATTTGTGTTTGTTCAAAAAGTTTGATAAAAAATTTCAAAAAGTTTAAATAGATATAATTTTGTATGAATATAATAAATAGTAAAATATTTTTGCCTACGTAATATATATATTTTTTCCAAAGTTATAATTAGGTAATGCTACTTATAATTTTGGCCCCCCTAACCTCAAAATTCTGGCTCCGCCTCTGGTCTCGACTACATGATCGTATCGAAGACAGGACCGCAAAGAGTTTCGTGTTGTCTTGAAACTTAAGTTCCACTTCTGTTTGTTTTTCTTTCTATTTTGATCTTTGATGATATGATAATGTAATCTAAGCTAAGCTTTATACTTCTTTTTTGCATGATAGTTTGAATTTGTTCATCATTTTAATATTTTGAATCTATCAATTATCATATAATTGTGCCAACTGGACCATTTCGTTTCATGTGTTCCCCCTTGCATGAAATCAACACAATTAAGGAACCGCATGTCACTATGCCAATAAGCCAATTAGGTCGCTGACACTCTCTAGAAGGATGATTTTCCATTGCGATACCTGATGTGTTTAACTTGATAGCTATTGTCTGCTTTGTACATTTTAATCTTAGTGTTCACGATTTTACTCAAAACGTATCTACATGGTTAATGGGTGTCTACATATATAAATCTCAACTTCTCCTCCAAACAATGTGGAACGTCACAATCATTCTTTTTTGAGATCTAATATCCTCGCTGACTTGATTGTATGGGCTTGTGCGCGCTCTCCATTTCTAATTAGGGATCGGCTCTCATACCATTTGTCCCAACCCGACCAATCCTTGTAGATATTGTCCGCTTTGTATATGTTTCTTTCAGTTATCAATATTTTGCTCAAGACGTGTCTAGATGGTTAAGAAATGTCCACACATATAAGTTTCAACAATTTTCACTGGGCGTCGTTTGCACACTCTCTTCTTAGTGCCTACGATTTTGGAGATGTCCATGCATTCGACTAATAGTTACCAATGGGAGTTTCCCCCCTATTATTTCGTGTGTGTGTGTGTGTGTGTGAGAGAGAGAGAGAGAGAGAGAGAGAGAGAGAGAACCATGAATTTCCCCCCATTATTTATTTTGATATTACCATTTCCAATTACATCATGTTAAGTCTTAAAGGACTGAAGTATGCATAATGTACGTTATATGCCGTGTTTGGTGTATCGATGTAGGGTGGCAGAATTTTTGGTATTGAAAGCATTTTTACTCACCAACTTCTTCTCTTTGATTTAGGTGGGCTGTTTGGAGAGGCTATGGGAATTGAATGATGATGTTTAAAGACAGGCTTTTGGTAATGAGCTGGATTTAACAAGTATGGGTGATCTATAATCAGCTGAACACTATTAAATTGTGTTGAGAATTTCAATGGATTTATGTTAATTGGTAAGAATTTTACGGTTTGAACTATCAAAAAAAAAAAAAAAAAAAAATAGAAGAGAGAATTTTAGGGTTTCGGGTTTATATACTTGTTGGTTTGAAATATTATATTACTACTAGTATTTTTCTCTCTCTCAAATTAGATGTGAATGCAAAGTAATTGCTTTTGCTGATTGTGGATGATGATTTTTCATGGCAAACTATTGTGCAGTCCATGTTGATGATATGCTTAAGCAGGTGAAAGTTGACCTGGTCCCTTGTGCATGTCGTGATGATTCAAAATTCAATGGGATTATAAGGAATGTTTTTGACTTGCCTAAAAAAAATATTTGATTCATTTTTCAAAAAAATTGTTGAGGTTTAAAATAATTTTTTTCTTAAAAAAAATAAATAAATAAAAGATGAACCAAAATAATACTTATTTTTTAAAATAACCTGACAAGCAAGATATTAGTATTATCAACACTTTCTATTTTCCCAATCTTTTTTAGCTTATATAAAATTGGTTTTGGTTTTCAACATTCTATATATTTTTAATGAATTAAATAAAAGAATTAGATAAATTTTAGGTTTTGGTTTGGTTTTGGCAACTAAGCATTTAACTCAGTGATCGTGCTAATGTGAATCATATGGAAAAAAAAAAAATCCCTAATTGACCAAAGCAACTAAACTTTATATATATATATATATATATATATATATTTATTTATTTATTTATTATGGGTCTCACGTGTATCTCACACTTCAACAACAATAATAATAGATAAATAAAAAATCAATCATTGCCGAGCAGGCAAATGTTGGGAAACTATACCCCATTACACAATATTTAACGTGATTCGATTTAACTCTCAAGAATATACTTATTTGGAGTTTAAATACAATTATGTTGGACCCAAGTGAAATAAAACATTCTCAAACCAATACAACTCAAGACCCAACCCAATAAGAATTTGAAATAGACCCAACCCAATAAGAATTTGAAATATACATAACAATTAATTCGTGCAGAATTAGTATAATTGTTACATCCATCTTTCAACACCATCCATTTGGGTTTGTACTTCATTTGTGAAGTAAACCAGCTGAGCTTAAATATATTTTTTAAACTTGTTTAGTAAATGAGCCGAGTTTAAATAATATTGAGTTCGACTGGATAAACTCATGAACAAACTCGTACAGTGAAAGATCTATATTTTTACAAATAAAACTCTTATATATAATAGTTTAGCCCATTCAAATTAAATTCAGCCCAAACTCACCCATCTTTCATAAACCCAAATCATTCTCTCTTTACAAGCCCAAACTCTCACGCATTCACTTAAGCCCAACTGCATTTAACCTCTTAACTGATCATGTCTTTGGAAATCACCTTTGTGGCTACAAACAGAGAATAAAAAAAGTTGAGAAAGGGTAAAAAAATGAATGCAATTAAATGAAACGGCGAAGAACAAAATAGAGAATACAATAATTATTACTTAAAATGGTTCTAAAATCTCTGAAAATGGCTTCAGCCAAATGGACTTACAGAGGAACAACTTTTTAATAAGCCAGCATACAAAAAATCACCAAACAGTCTAATTTTTAGAAAATGACTTTTGAGAGGTGGAAGCCCGTTTAACAGCTCCAGGAGGCCACCCAAACACACCTTTAACAGTGGATTGATGAAAATATAGTTGACTTATGCATAATCGAAAAACGACGGCGTTTTACATGACTAAATAAATCCTGAATAATGCCTTCTTTCGTCATTAAGAAAGAAATCTCTGGGTATTTTCGTCCCTTAAAAAGACATTTTACAGAACCTAGGTTTTTTGGCGAACGGATATAAAAGCTCAGGAGAACCTAAATTGGAGTCTCTCTCTCTCTCTCGCTCTTCTTTTCGGTAACGTCTCTCACTCTCTCGAACTATTGTGCTTTAGATTTCGCATAATTTTATTTGTGCTCATGTTGTGATTTTGTGAATCTATTGTTTTTAATTCCTTTTTTTTTTCTTTGTAAATTTGTTCAATTTTCATGTTGTATGTATATATATTTGTTTGTGTATTTGTGTTCGTCTGTATATATCCATGTATAAATGCGTTGTGTTGCACGGTGATATATTATAATCTTGCTTGGAACTGAGTCGATATGAATTGGTCGTTTTGTTGAACCTATATGCAATTTTTTAGAATTTGTGTTTGCACTTTATGATTATTTGGTATATACTGAGGAAAAAAATGTATGATTCTTAGATAATCAATGGGTTTATTCAAGTTCTTTATCTTTATTGTTTTGTTAAATGAACAAATGCTATACAAGTATTCATCTGAGCAATACTATACAAGCCAATTGGGCATAAGTCAACTCTCTCACAAAGTAGTAAGGTCCGAGAGGCGATTTATGCAGACATGGGGAAGATAATGTTAAGATGGATGATAGGAGTCACTAGAAAAGATGTAAAACTACTTGTTTGACAAAAAGAAGACAGACAAGATGTAGGCCCGATGAGACCTTATTTTTAATATATTTTCTCATTTCCGTGGTGGGTGGGGATTCCCCGGTGACAACACTGGTGTAGCTACTTTAGGTGAAAGATGTCGGGGAGTGACCGGGTTATAAGTCGGGCAACAGTGTTCTCACTTCCAGGAAGACCTACGTCTAGGAGGGGGATTTGCCCTCTGAGGAGAGAAGTTTTTGGGGGAAATGAAATAAATTAAACCCCTTCGCCCGACTTTCACTCCATTGATTTGTTTGAGTAGGAGCAATACCTATTAGTGATAAAACAAGAGAGAGTAGATTTAGGTATTAAGATTATATACTGTGGGGACCCATTTATCCGCTGGTAAAAAAAGGTGGATTTATTAAAACTAGTAATTACAATGATTTTTAAAAATTAAAAATAATAGCAATGTGGCTTGTAATAGAAAAGAATGAAAAAAGAGAATTTGTGTGGTTGAACTTGATGATAATGATGAATTGTATCTAGTTATATTATAGTCTTACACTTCATGAGGGACTCACATGAAGTGTATCTATTGGTCCTTATTGTTTTCTCAACCTGATATATATATATTTCATTTGAATTACATTATATATGTAAAATAAAAATAAAAAGTTTTTCTGAATTCGTGATACCTATAAACATAGGTTATGAAAGCCAATTAGTTCTAGAGTCTTTCAGAACTTGATCTTACAAAGATGCTACTCTAGTTCAAAAACTGGTTTATTTTTTATATATTAATTATATAACTTTTTTTCTTTTATAAATATTTTTTAATGATGTATCTTGTGATGCACATCCCTATATCATACACATATATAAATTTAGATGCAAATGTGTGTGATTTTTATAAGAATTTCAGATTACAAGTTTTAGATTAGTCATCTCAATTTTTTCAAGCCAATGAATTTTTATATGTATTTCCCCTTGATAGTTGGGTTATTTTTAATGAAAGCTTTTCTTTTGGGTCATATCAATGTCAGGTGCTTTGATCATTAAAATTTGGGGGCTGTGAAACAATCCGCAAAGATGCAGAACGATGAGGGAAAAAACATGGATCTTTACATCCCCAGGAAGTGGTTTGTTTTTCTGAGTGTACTTTTATATCTTATTGTTGCTTCTGTTGAGTGGTGTACAAGAGATTTACCCATTATTCATCATGTTGTTGCAGTTCTGCCACGAACAGGCTGATCACTTCGAAGGATCATGCATCTGTCCAGATTAATGTTGGGCATTTGGACGAGGCTGGTTGTTACTCTGCTCAATTCTCTACTTTTGCTCTCTGTGGTTTTATCCGAGCACAGGTTTCTGCTCTTGATTGTCTATTGTATTTGAAGCACTGGTCCTGTTTTTAGTAAGCACGGCATGCATTTAATCGTCTTATAAATGTTTGTGGTACAAGTTTATGTGATGTAGTATTTATTTAGATACATCATGTGTTGAATGGTAGCTCACTATGAATGTCTAATTGATTTCATAGTAAATGAAATCAAATATGGTAGAATTATTTCTTGTTGTAGCAAGGTGAGGGATTTGGTATCTCGTTGCTTAATTTTTGTTGTTTAGTGAGGGATTTGGTACCTCATGTGGTTTGTATGATTATTCGCGAACCATATTTAAGTAATATGACAATATTGGGCTTGAAAATTAATGTGTGATGATATATAATAATCATTGGCTCATGAAATAATTTTAAGGAGGGAGAGATTGCAAAGTTTTTGGAGTGGGGTTTGGATTAGTTATTGTGTTTCCCCTTATAGTCTAACAAAAATGTTATATAAAATAGCCTAAGTCCCCACTTTTGCTATAACTTTATTTTTGTATTTAGATTTTAGACTGGTCGAAGGTAGGGTGGTGACTATTTGGATATAAGGATTGGAGGTGATAGAGATTTTGGACGAAAATGAAAACTTGACCTTACGTTTAATATTTTTTGTGGTGTTGAGAGAGCCAAAAAAGAAACGAAGATAGAAGGGAGACGAAGTAGAGAGTTTGCTGCAATATCACTGCATCGTCTTGACAGCTTGATAATTATTATAAACTGAAGCCATACATAAGGCCCTTTGTCAACTACCAAGGATTATTACATGAATACGTTTTTACCATTTTGCTCTGTTAAAAATTCATAATCTCAGTTAGCAGTACTCATCATTCCCTCACTTGTGCAGTTGTTGGTCAAACCATCTTAATTGATTTTTTCGCAATAGTGCTTAGAGTCCGATAATGATCCTTGCTACATGATTGTCAACTTATTATTGATATCTTGGTGCAAGGGATTGTGATCCTCTTAAATGAAATTAAAGAAATTATACTTTTCTCTTGAATCTGGTGGGATTGCGCTTAACTATCAGATGTTTAATTTGTAGATGCTGAGAGCTATATGTGCAACTTTAAACATTTGTTTATAATGCATGTTATTCTTGATTAAAAGATTTTTTTTTTTGGGTGGGCCATGTGTTCCATTTTTTGTTGATATGTTGATATATGGATGTCATTGAGCTTTGTCAAATGGCAATTATTTGCAGGGAGATGCTGACAGCGCTCTTGATCGGCTCTGGCAGAAAAAGAAAGTTGAAGTGCGGCAGTAATTGACATTGCTATTCGGAATTGGCTCTTTGGGCAATTTGCCGTTGAGATTCCATTTTGATTTCACTAAGTTTTTATATTATGTACTGATTGAATTTAGAGTTTTTGAATTAAAATTTTGAAAGACTCTGCATCTTACGAATCTCTTTCGGGTTGCGGATTTAATGACATTGTTTTAACTCTTCCAATAGCTTGTTGAAAATTTCGTAGTACTTCTGTTCTTCAGGAACTTGGTTGGTGCAATGGATACTCTAGGCATCCCCACCTTCTTACAACATTTCAGATTAGGGTAAATTACAGTTATCTCTTTGCAAATAGGTCAAATTACGCTCGCCTCCCCTCCAGTTTGGATAATTCCACTCGCCTCCCCTCCAGTTAAATCCATTGTAACAAGCACGCCTAGCTTCCATTGTAACAAGCACACCTAGCTTACTCTCTTATCCTAAAAAAGCAGTTAACACTCGTGTCAATTCTCTCTCATCCTAAAAAAAGGTCTATTTTAAACAAATTGCCCTCGTAGCTTCTATCAAATACACGGTGTTCTGTAATGCACATGTTCTGCATACGTACAAGTCCATTACAGAAAGATGAAGGCCACGGGTCTCAAAAAAACTCACAGAATTACTAATAGGAGGATGAATGTAGAGGAAGAACTTCGCCTTGGCATCCCACGGCAAGCCATCTCTTGGATCGTGAATCCGCCTCCCAATATGAAGCGTCAACGGGTCGAGGATGTCTTGAAGTGATTGAGTCGGCAATGGGGGTTAAATCTTGGTCGAGATGACGAAAAGTTGGCCAGAGTTCACAGAATTGCGTTCGCGTGGGACTTTGTGGGAATTGAAAAGGTTGATGTAGGAGAGGAGTGAAGAGAGGAGCGTAGAGAGAAGGGTGAGTGTGAAGAGAGAGATGATAGAGGAGAGAGGAAGTGTATTTGGCGACACAGAGAGAAGGGGAGTGAGGGCAGGAGCCATAGTGGAGGAAGGAGATCAGGGTGAGGATGGGGAGAAGAGAAATGGAGGGAGGGGTGCGCAGGTTTGAGGGTGTTGTCGGGTTACGCGCACGATAATGTTGTCATTCAATGGCGAAGGGTTCCGGAATTTCGACCGTTACCTGGCTGAGAGAGTGGTGTGCCGACGGTGGTCATGGTGGGTCAACAGGTTGAGGACGAGACTGAAGACGAAGTGACAAAGCAGCGCAGAAACACAAATTTCTCTCTCTACTTTTTTGGCTTATAGAACAATGATGGGCAAAAATCTTTGTACAACTGTTAATCATAATTTACAATGTAAGATTTTTTTGGATTTAAAATGCATTAAAAGAACGAGGACAGAACTGTAATTTCATTCACCGGATTCAGATTATCCAAACTAGAAGTAAAGAGCGAGGGGAGGTAACTTCAAAATTTTCAAGCAAAGAAGTTATCAACCAGATTCTTCACTAGAAGTTGCGTTTGGAGCACCAAATTGGCCACGGATTGGAATTGAAAAAAATTCATTTTAAATTTTAAACAAATTTTTTTCCAATTCTAAATTCAAATTGTTACTCAAACATGGTAGAAAAGCAATTCTGTGATGAGGATAGAATACCAAACTGGATCACAATACCATGCAAGTTTTGAGGGAACTTAATATTTATGTGTATACATATAACATATATATGTATGTTTCTAACCAGATACTCTGTTTTAAATTTTGTGTGTATATTTATAACAAATATATTTATGTTTATAAGTAAATAAATAAAATCCAAAGAATATATTTGCCCATGATTTAGTGCAATTTACCCCACTTTATATTTTGAATTGCGGGGAGGGTTTAGCCAAGAGAGATGAAAAATTAAACATGCCTTTCCATAATTCCTTTGCTGAATACAACAATGTTCTGGAGACCTTTTTATTCAGACAATTGAAAGAGAAAAATAAAATAAAATAAAATTCTGGCACAACACTGTAACACACATCAGTCAGAAAAGCCATGCAAAGTAATGCATGGTTTGGTTGTTTTCTATCCTCTAGCTTCATCTGCTCTGGCAAGCCCCATTTGTTTGAACCCCCTGGAAGGTTCTCCTTGATAACAGGAATGTCTAGAAAGTTCTTGATCTTTCTGTCCTCTAGCATCATCTGCTCTGGCAAGCCCCATCTGTTTGAACCCCTGTAAGGGGCGGCGTAGATCTTCGCGCAATGGAAGGTTCTCCTTGATAACAGGAACGTCTAGAAAGTTCTTGATCCATGCAGCAAATGCAGGATACTTCACCGAGTCCATTACCTTGAAACCACCTACTTCCTCCGTAAGCTGGAACCAGTATGCAATCCAACCGACCACGATATCAAGAAATCCTATGCTATCTTCTCCTCCGAAGAACTTTTTCCCGGCAATCTCTCCTTCAAGAAACCGCAATGCCGCCTCCATCGATTCAACTCCATTTGCCTGATCTTCTCCACTTGAAAAAAATGCCTGCCTTGCAGCTTCACAAAACTGCACCAAGGATGATAACAAGTATACTACATAAGCCTTTTACTCCCTCCATTCCAAAATAATTGGGTGCTTTGAGAACTGTGATTCACAATCAATTCACAAAGCAGTCAACTATTTTGGGACCGAAGGAGTATATACTAAGTGTGCCAAAGTAATTTTTTATAAAAAGTTTCATGTGCACCTAATTGGACAAGAAGAGAAGATCAGATTAATTTACCCAAATAAAAAAAAAACCACAAAACTTGGAAAATAAATAAATAAACACAACTTATGATCATAAAAGATATTCAGGAAAAAAAGTGAAAAGACAAACACACTACAAATCTATAAAATGAAAAAATTTGCACAACTTATGGTCATAAAAGAGATTCAGGGGGAAAAAGAGAACACACACACACACACACATCACAAATCTATACACTATATAAAATATTAATAGTTTTATTTTGTTATACATATATAAATGTGCTGAATTTTATATAATTTAATTGATTAAAATTATAAAACTTAAAGAAATGTTGGCCTGAAAACATTCTAAAATTGAAACAAAAAAAAGAAGATATTGAACGTTTTCCTGAAAATGTTAGGTGTAAAAAAATATATATATACATCTCCAAGTGAAAACTTTGGCATAATACCTTTCAAATAAAATCTTTTGCATAATGTTCAATAATTTGGAGATAATTGTTGCAAGCCTAGTTGGTTGTTCTGGGATCATAGTCATCGATTTCACCTAAAAAAAAAAATTTGTCATCTTAAACAGAGCAACTGTAGGTCAGATCTGTAATAATGTGTCCCAAAAATGAATAAATTTTGATCAATAACAGCTTCCTAAGTGGATATATAGTACCCCACACACACTGGAGAAAACAAATACAAAATTGTAGTGTAAAAATAATAATAATACCCATCTTGAGAAAATTTACTCAAAACAAAATAGTAGTGCTAAAGGTTACTGTACCATAATGAGATTATAAGACATGCTATTCAATACATATATCATATGGTGAGAGGAAGTGTTACCTTTTCATCTACAAATTTAGCCCAGAAACGGGCATAAGCTCTTTGTTGAGGATGTTTGGGCAAGATAGGATTGTGTTTCCATGTGTCATCTATGTATTCAAGAATGACAAGTGATTCAGATATGGGCTTTCCACCATGGATGAGCACTGGAACGTTCCTGTAGATTGGGTTGGATTGAAGAAGCAATGGGCTCTTGTTGAACAGATCTTCTTCTACAAACTCATATTCAATGCCTTTCAATTTCAGT
This sequence comes from Cornus florida, assembly GCF_030987335.1. Lineage (NCBI taxonomy): Eukaryota > Viridiplantae > Streptophyta > Magnoliopsida > Cornales > Cornaceae > Cornus > Cornus florida. Next base: position 32,973,107 of record NW_026775572.1, read on the forward strand.
GCCCACACAATTCTATATGGGAAGAGGCTTGCTTTTGTGCCCAGAAGCTTCAGATCAGACTTACCCATGCTTCCCTTCTGTTACTTCTTAGTTTTCTTATGTGGAGTATTGTTTTTTTTTTTTTTTTCTTGGAAAGTACCTTAATGGAGGAAGACTTCAAATTTTTTTGTTTTTTTATCTTTCTTTTAACGTTTTTTTTTAATTTTTTTTTCCTTACATATTTTTCCTCAATTTTCATTCATTATAAGCCGTATAACTCTAAGATTAATTATGCGACAAAAAATATTAATTAGATTGACTATATATTAGATATTAAAATGTTACTTTTATATTTTTCGCCTAAGGCCTCAAATTATATTGAGCCGCCTCTGTGTGGTATGTTGATGGAAAAATGGTTTTCAAAGTGAATGTCAGTCCAATAGGCCAATCGAATCACTTATAACCTAATTATAATTTTGATATGAGTTAAAGTAGGTCTATGATAGGATCCACTTTAAGACATATGATGATAATAATTAACTGGGTCAGGTTATTCGGCCAGACGAATAGGCCTGATTAACATCGTATTGATAATATTAATGGAATTATATAGTAAATGCAATTTTTTTTGGATAAGTAAGTTAGTAATTGTATTTTTAGTTATGTGACAAGATATAATTGATTGAGTTCTAGAGACGTGATATATCACCAGATAAATCTTTCTCTTTTTTTGTCCTTTTATAGTTAGTTTAATTTACAGAAATAAATAAGGAAAAAGGAGAAAAGAATTTAAATCCAACAATCACTCAACCGTTAGAGCCTAATTAGTATAACTATTGGGAAACGTGCAAATTTTTAAAACTTTTGAGGGATTTGCAATCATGGATCTTGATTCATTACATAAACAAGTTTTATGCAAAGATAAATAAAAGATGATGCATAATTCAATAAACAGATTGAATACTTACATCAAAGGTCTGAGTAAACCTTTTGAACTTTCCTCTAAAGTGAATGTTCTCACTTATTGTAGATCCCTTTAGCAAGATCCTTTCTCATTTTTCTTGATTATTATCTTTCCTTTAGGAATCACCAATATGCCTTGATGAATGACCTTGGAATCTAGGCTTGTGGTAGCCTCCTTTAGAAGAGAAAACAAAACTCTAAAATCTAGAGAGAGAAAATGTATTCCTTTTTCTTGTTCTAAAAGTCACACCTAAAATATACATGAACTCATGTATATATAGGCAAAATAAAAATAAGAATAAGGAAATAATAAATCATTCTCCATCTCTAATTCAACTTTCTCAATTCTAACATGACTCCAATATCAACTTGGGCTATTGGTGAGAATCCTTTTGGACTTACTATTTTCTTGGCTCCTATAAATTAATAATTGGTCCGGTCCATTAAACCATGGACCCAATTCAATTAATTCATAAATTAATTTCTACTCCACTAAAAGAAATTAATTGCACTCCAATTAAATAGTAAATAACCTCTAAGTCAATGTTGCACTTTGACCCCTCTATGCTTAATTATTTATCGGATAATTAAAGCCATCAATCCGACAACATAATTAATATAATTATTTTGTTACCTTCGATTATTTCCGGCTCGATCACAATAAAATATTTATTTGACAAAAAATAATAATAATTTATTAAATAAATATATATAGAAAACATTTGTCTAAAACATACGAAGGCCTTCGAATTTAATTTGTGATCAACCATAATCAAAACAAAATAAATACAAATAGTACTGATGCAAATATTAAGAATATAGATCTCTAATTATTAATTACATAACTACCCAAAGTGTCGATCTAAGGATCCCGAGGTATCCGCCGAACAAATCAAAGTAATTATTAATTAATAAAATAGTCTATATTTCTCTCATGCTTGAGAGTCAAAAGCCATGACTGTGATAGACAGCAATTGCATACGACAACTCTCGTAATATATCTCAATCTATCGTGGACTCGGTTTAAGTCTTAACTAATTAAATGTCTATCCATAATTACTGACTTTAAACCATTTATGATTACTAATTTATAACATAGTATTAATTGCCATTACATACATATATAAAAATATTTTGTAATCAAGTGGACACAATCAATTCCATAATGAATCGAAAAATAATACATTCCATTCACCAATTGTATAATGCTTTAATAATAATATCCAGATAAGAAACCATGACTTTTACAATCCAAAATTAGAATTTGCTATGCTAGGGCACACATATCCTAACAATAACTTCCTTCACTGAAAGGAGTACGTGGTGAGACCGTCAGAGCCCAACTAATTCCCCTCATTCAGAGGAGTGGTGAGGGATTTGAGCTCTATTGTCAGAATTTTTGTGAATGAAAAAAATATACCATACTATATAGATATTTTATCATATTCTGACTCGATGCATAATTCAGCTTGTTTTAAAAATTATCTATTTATCATGTAAATTAAGAGTTTTTATAACTGTGTATTGAGAGAGTGCCACATAAAAATAACAGTAGGTGTTATATACTTTCTCTGTTTCTCATGAATGGATGTATAAAATAAAATAAAACCAACAAGTTGTCACATGTTAGCTTTACTTTATTAAGTTAAGATAGTTATTGTTTTAAAATTTCTTAAATTAATGTTTTTATGTACAAAAATTTAGACAATCTGTCTTTTACCCAATGTCTCTTCCAATATTTTTATTAGTCCACTTGCCAAGGTCAAGTTCCATATTAAATTGTACTTCTTGATTGTTATGAACTGTATTTGTTCAGCTGTGGACACCTCAATCGAGAATAAAAATGATATAGTATGGTACTATAATATAAGAGCATTTTCAATGCAAAATATTATATTTTTATGTTAAATTTATATTTTAAGAAGAGTTACAGTATCAAAATGTTATATTTTTACAATTCTGTTCCAATGGTGCATTTCATTCAAAATGATATTTTTTAATACAACAACTATTCTATATTTTGAGAGCTCATTGGAGTGCCTTATTTTCATTTTAACAACTTTTAACAATCTCAAAATATTAGATATCATTTGAGAACCTATTGGTGTGACTTATTTTCATCCACTTACTATATTTTGAGTTTGAGTGGTCATTTGAGAGCTGTTATATTTGGCAATACTTTTGACAATCTCAAAATATGAGAGGCTATTTGAGAGGCCATTGGAGTGTCTTATTTTCATCCACTTGCCATATTTTGAGTTTGAGAGGTCATTTGAGAGGGCATTGGAGATGCTCTAAGGCCATGATAATCTAAAAGGAAGGAACAAAAAATGAAAGAGCAGCACAAAAACCCATAGAAGAAACAGACAAACAATGGAGTTGTTCAGTGCGACGCACAAAATATATATACACACGCACACACACACACACACAGAGTAGTGTTCAATTGCTCATTGGTGAGTAGGAAGCAATATACTCACTTTTACTCATAACTTTAGGATCTAATTCAATGGCTAATTGAAATAATAGTTATTTTAGATAATTGTCTATCTTTTAATTAGTCATTAATTATGAAATGACTATATTGGATACTTTTTTTTAAAAATATATAATAATTTTTCTAATCTAATTAAACTTTAACTATACCCCTTTCCACCACTGTCGGTCCGTCACTACCACCCACCTCCTCCCCTACTGCCACGACCATATCCCTCAACCACACCACAACACTGCCACCTCCATCACCACCATATTGCCACCCACCACCACCACATACTGCCACCTCTACCACCACCATGCTGCCACCCATCACTAGGTAGAGGTGGTGTGGTGTAGGTGGTGGTGGTTGTGTAGCAGTGGTGGTGGCGGGGTAGTGGTGGTGAGGGAGGTGGTGGTGGGGTAAAGGTGACAATAATGGTGGGGTGATGGTAGTTCATGGTTAAATTTTTTTTTTTTCTTTAACAATGTATTTAATATAATCATTTCATAATTAATGACTAATTAAAATAATGTTAATTTCCTAAAATAATGATTCTTTCTAGTAGCCGTTAGACCTGTTAAAGATCGGATTTGAACCGGATTATGGTCAATCCGATCCGAATCCGATAAGCATAATGAGTGATTTGATCCGGCCCGATAATCCGACGGATTTTTACTGAGTCAATCCGTATCCGATTTGTTTGATTATCGGATGTCCGATCCGATACACACTTGCACAAATCAACAAACAAACCACACAAATTAGGGCATCTTGTAAACATAGAAACCAAAAAACTGAATAATGTCTATCAAGTCCTATTTGTAAACAATAGAGGTCATATAGTACGAAATTTCAACATCACAAATACGAATTGGTGTAATTCAACATATAATATATATATATATATATATATATATATATATATATATATATATATATATATAATGATTCAGATGGAAAATTTCATTACACCCCAAATTTCAAAATACCTCTTCTTTTTTTAACTTTCAAAAATAAAATAAAATAAAAAAGTATGAAGAGGAGAGAAGTGAGATCGGACGAGAGAGAAAAGAAGAACACTAACCTGAAAGGAGTAATATTTTGCAGCTGGTCGTCGATTGATGGGTTCATTTTTCTGATTTGTGTTGCAACTTTACTACGTGGGAGTGTTTGGGGAAATTGTGGTTTTGCGGCAAGGGTACTGTGAGTGAGAGAAGAGATAATGTTGCTGTGCGATATGGGTTAGGGTTTTGATAGATTAAAGGCGGAATGGGCTTGGGAATAAGAAGTGGGCTTGCAAATAAATAGTGGGCTTGGAGATGGGTTTTGGGCTGGACTTATATATATATATATAAAATTTAAATTCGGATCGGATTATTATCGGGTCGGATCAGTAAAATCCATATTCGATTTGTTAAGATAACGGGTTATCGGATTCGGATCATAAACGGGTTATCGGATTTTTTGTTCAATCCATATCCGACTAACCGGATCGGATTCGGATCAAAATCCGATCCATTACAGGTCTAGTTGCCGTTGGATTAGATCCAAAGGCTATGAGTAAAAGTGAGTATATTGCTCCTTACTCACCAGAGAGCAATTGAACACTACTGTATATATATATATATATAAGAAAATTTGACTTTTGACAGGCCCCTGATTTTTTATTATTTATTTATTTATTTTTATCATGTTCCTTGTTTTTGTCATTTTGAAATATTATCTTTGCCTCCCCTTAAATTATTAAAAAAATTCAGTATTGCCCCTCACATGAGGTTATGTGTCCCCCAACTTTAGGGAATGACCCAAATATTCAGTAAGGTAATGCAATTTTTGTAGGAAGTGCTACCATCCTAATTACCTTAAAGAAAACACATGAAATGTAAAAAAACACCCTATTTTTAAAAAATAATCTAAATTGTGAGTTGCACAATGCGAATGAATATGAGAGTTTCATGTAAAAATAACTTAGAGGGGTGAATATGTTTTACTTACTCCTTTATCTAATTTTTATTTATTTTAATTTTACCAAAATAAAAGTAAAATTAAACACACAAAGTAAAAATAAACTGCAAATAAAGTAAAATAAAGTTTGAGAGATGACACTGGAGTTTTTGTGCGTGGAAATCCTAGTTGGAAGAAATTCGATCAACCGGAATGAAAACTACGGAAACTTTTGCAGTCTTTATCGAAATGATCTACTATCTTTTGAAGCAAAATATAATAAAATCTGACTTAGGCTCACATCCACTCTGCTCTACCGAGAACTAATTGTTGAACATCTGAGGCTGACTCTTGTGACTTCACGTCCAATTGTTGCAGACTTTAGGTTTACTCCTCAATCCTTGTAGAAGGGTTATTGGAAGATCACAAACATTCCGTGAATGCTTTGATCCATTCGTAATGTGATCAATTCCTTCTTTCTTTAAATTCTGAATTTTGAAGTAGAAAACCAAAACTGCTTTTATGACCGGTAGCAAAAGTGTTTTTTTGATGAGAACAGACTTCTTTCACAGGGAGAAACACTTTCTAAACCACTCGTGTGTATAATAAGTTTGTTCTCGGATTGAAAAATAAGAAATTTTTGCAAAATCTCTCTAAGGCTCTCTCCTAGGGCTTGAAAACTTGAATATTATACGATATATTTATAGGTGTTTAGACAATCATAAAAGAAGAAAATGCAACCGGTAAGACCATGCTGAATGCTATTTCCAACATTTGCTCTTCCACCCAACTTTAAAAATATGCACAAGTGTTCCTCACTCACATACTTGTTCTAAATGATATTCTCGTCGAATCAAAGTATGTTTGCACTTGTTCTGCTTCCAACATCGAGAATCAAAAATAAATAAAAAATTACCATTCAATCGGATACTCACGGAATCATCTCTAGCCAACTTGTGTAACACAAATGCATTGTTCCCTACAAACCAATAATTCAATGAACTCCTGTGTGTCACACTGATAGTGTTTTAGTGTTCCTTGCCTGTTAACTTAACCTTGTTAGACAGAACTGCTATTATTAGCCAAGGACTGGTTACAAATATATATTTTTTAGAACCAAATAAGTAGTCAAATTCAATGAATATATATATTTGCTCATGATTTAATGCAAGTTACCCAACTTTGTCTTCTGAACTGAGAGGAGGGTTCAGTCAAGAGAGATGAAAATTAAACATGCCTTCCATAATTGCTTAATATAACAATATTCTGCATACCTATTGTTAAAACACACTGCATTATAGGATCAATCAGAAAAGCCACACAAAGTAAAAGTCTGGCTGTTCTCTATCCTCTGGGATCTGCTGTGGCAAGCCCCATCTGTTTGAACCCTTGGAAAACGCGGTACAGATCTTCGCGCAATGGAAGATTCTCCTTGATAACAGGAACTTCTAGAAAGTTCTTGATCCATGCATCAAATGCCGGAAATTTCACTGAGTTCATTACCTTGAAACCACCTACTTCCTCCACAAATTGGAACCAGTATGCAATCCATCCAACCACGATATCAAGAAACCCTATGCTATCTTCTCCTCCGAAGAACTTCTTCCCAGCTATCTCTCCATCGAGAAATCGCAATGCCTCCTCTATCGATTCAACTCCCTTTGCTCGATCTTCTCCCCCTGAAAAAAATGCCTTGATTGCAGCTTCATAGAACTGCACCAAGGATGATAAGTACCTTGCTTGATTAGAATAACTCCAAAAACAAATATAGAAATGAAGGCAAATTCAATGAAAAATTGCATTTAAGTAAGCAATACAAATTTTTTTTTTTTTTACAAGGCAATACAATGAATTTTGTTACTTCTTCCAAATATATGCTTAAACATTTTATTTCAAAGAGGGGTGTTCTGCATGCTATCAAGTGTGTGTGTGTGTGTTACATATTTGAATCAGTTTCTGATCTATGAATTCTTGTATTTCTCAGCATTAATTAAAAGCATGAAGATCAGACAATTTTAAATCTTCTACCAGTTTGTTATTTGATTTGCTCATGAAAAAAAAAATAAAGAGGACCTTCAAGAATATAATTATTAGTTAAAATTTAAAAACTACATGATATTTAATGAAAGAAGAAGGATAATAGATATAATAGGATATTCTACTCTATAATAAAAATTGTCGAAAGATAGAACTTTGAAAAGGGTATATATTAATGGGCTAAGATCAACTAATTCTTACACCATGTGTATAAGAATCATTGTGTATATGAATACAGAGACATGGAAAGAGATCCATTTGTTCATGGTGGTCAATTTTAACCAAAAAAGTTGTATTTTTCAAGATACAATTGGACTGCTATTAACAGAGGTTGAAGCTGGAAGGACAAAGTAAAAATAACCCCACAGCTTGCTGGCTAATTCACACTTAATTCACAACAGAAGCAAGACAGAAATTAAGAGCTAATTCACACTTCACAACAGAACAAACAGCTTGTTCTTTAATCTATATGTGTGTGTGTGTAGACACACAGATACATACGTTACATATATCAAAGGGACAAAAAAATAGCAAAACTAATGGTCATAAAAAAGATTCAGGTAAAAAGAAAAAAAAATAAAAAAATAAAAAATAAAAAAATAAAAAAAGAACAGACAAACAGTACACCACAAATCTAAACACTGTAGAAAATCTTAATAGGTTTTTTTTTACATATTCTGTATTTAATATAAATTAACTAATTAGAATTATATACTTCAAAGAAATGTTGGCTTTAATGATGTGATCGCAAGCTTGACATAGTAGATGTTGAATGTTTGCCTGAAAATGTTAGCTTCGAAAAATATTTTATATATATCAAAGTGAAAACCTTTGCATAATGTAAATGTTCAATCATTTCGAGATAATTCTGGTAAGCCTAATGGGTTGTTCTGAGACTGTAGTCAAGGCCTAAAAAATTTATCATCTTAAACAGAGTCAATCTGAGGTCAGATCTATGTCCAAAAATGAAGAAATTGTGATAAAACTCATACAAATTTGTAGTGTAAAAAAAAATAATAATAATAAAAATATATATATTGAGATCAATAACAGCTCCCAAGGTAATAATACCCATGTTGAGAAAACTCAAAACAATTTTTTAGAGCTAAAGATTACACTATATATGTGTGTGTGTGTGTGTGTGTGGTAAGTAAGCTTACATACAAAAAAGAATAGAAAAAAAAAAGGTGTTACCTTTTCATCTACAAATTTAGCCCAGAAATGTGCATAAGCTCTTTGTTGAGGATGTTTGGGCAAGATAGGATTGTGTTTCCACGTGTCGTCTATGTAGTCAAGAATGACAAGTGATTCGGAGACGGGTTTCCCACCATGGATGAGCACAGGAACCTTCTTGTAGATTGGATTTGATTGCAGAAGCAATGGGCTCTTGTTGAACAGATCTTCTTCCACAAATTCATATTCAATGCCTTTCAATTTCAGTGCCCATATAACTCTGTAGGTGAACATGCTTTCTTTTGTACCAAGAAGCTTCAGATCAGAGGACTCACCCATGCTTTCTTTCTGGACCATTATATTTCTGCAGCTACTTCTTATTTATATATGTTCGTTTTGAATTTTGATCTTTTTCTAGAGGGAGAAGGGAGAGATAGAGAGCCAGTGAGTGGACTTTACAGGCAGAATTGACTTGACGGTCTTCCCGGGGGTAGAACTGTTTTTTCAGTGCCACATTGTACACTAAATACATATAAATTAGTGTTTATATATAGGTATTTAAGAAAAAATGTTTAAGGAAACATATATAATATATAAGGGAATGAGAAATTTCGGGAGGGAGGAGGCGTGCAGTAAGTCACATAAAGTGGGAGTGAGACCAAATTCAAGAATTGGAGTATGAGAGCGGCATAATTAAGTCATAAATAATGAGAATTTGAGCCAGAGCGCGCTCGGAACGTGAGAGCGAAAATGATTGTGTAACTTAGGGCATGTGTAATACCCCTAGTTTTCAAAAGTATAAAATGAGAATTTAATATTTTTTTATTTGTATTTTTATTTAATTAAGTGACTTGTTTAATTGTGATTTAATTGTGTGTTATGAAATTTATTGTTAAATTGTATTTGTGTAATTATTTAACTTAAGTGGTTAATTGTATTTATTTATTTGTTTTGCTTTAATTATTTAATTGTGATTTAATTTAATGATTTGATTTATCGGTATTAAATAACGTGTATTATAGTATGCTGTATTATTAATGATGTTAGGGTTTTATGTTCTTGTAATCATGTTGAGTTAGGAAGTAGCCGACATATAATTAGGCTGGAATTAAGATTAAGATTTTACAGGAGCCTATATATATATATAAGCTATATGTCTGCAAGGGTTTTAGAACCCTTTTTTCCATAACACACAGAGGGTTTGAGGTAAAAACATAGAAGGAGAAACAGAGAGGGTTTTGGGGAGGCAAAACAGAGAATGTCTTGATAGTTAAACAAAGGGGCAAGGGATTTGTAAAGGGGAGTTGCTCGTGGGTTGAACCAAGAAGTAACACAGGAAGAGAATAGTGGTCAGAGAAGGGGAAACAGTCTTGAGGAAGTTTTACTCGCTGGTTGTGTTTTAACTAATTTAAATGGACTAGTATCAAAATACTATTGGGGTTTCATAATGTGCAGTTTAGACTTCTAAGTGTCATTAGATCATGCACAGGATTTATAGTTAAGGATTGAATGGACGTCGTGAGATTTGAATAGTAATCTGCATGCCGTCAAAAATTGAGGAGGATTTGATTTCTGGTTTAATTTAGCAAATCAAATGGACTAATATGGAGGTATTTTTGGCATTCTAGTATAATGTGTTCAGTTATAATTCTGTTTATTATTATATCGTGCTATGGATGTTAATCGATGAACTGTTATAATTTCTGTTCTGTCAATTATATGGATATGGATGATTTAAATTGTTTATTGTACTTAGCGCTTTAAATGGAGAATATATGGTTAGAATTATATACCGGATACATAATAAAACCTTGCATATATTTGACTTCTATTATGTTTGTTTCTGGATATACTTGATGTTCATTTGAGTGTGCATCATTTATGGATCATATGCATTACATGCACCAGTATGGGACGGTGGCATATTGGAGATGGATTAGATCAAAAAGCTAAGTCCTACCTCTTCATACATACGGAATGGATTAACTAAAACAGTTAAATCCTACATGGATGCATGTCCTGTCAACTAAAACAGTTGAACGACATAACGGATGTTTGTTTTTCTTTTCTGCATTAGGAATGATTTATATATATACTTATGGTACTATGATATGAGCTTCAGTCTTAGAATCATGGTTAGGATGCGTATATCGCAAAGGTTGAGTAACTAGATATACCTGATGTTCCCTGACAGGAGATGCACATGGTCACTGGAAAGTGTGACTTACATATTTCCTTCTATGCAAGTTGAACTACACTATAGGCTAGTGAGCATCCTATAGTGTGTATATATATATATATATATTTGGACTATTTTAGTTATTGCCAAGTTATCTAGGATGTATCTGCGTATCGGGTTTATGTATAGATTGTAGTAGGATGGAACTTGCATGTGGGCCTGACCCACTCTTATTTTTCAGGTGTTCGTCAGTAGCAGGCTTTGAGCTTGATCGTGATGATGCAGATACAGACATTCACTCTTCCGATTACATAGGATTTTCTTTCGTATTTAGTGATGGGATTTTGGTTATGTAATTTATTTTCATTTGGAATTATTAGAGGTCCACTGGATGGATTCCCGAATTGTATAGATTGGGAAAATTAAATTATATTAATATTTGTATTTGGAGGATTCTTGTATTTAGAATTATTTTCAGCTTATTATTCTATTTTTAAATCTTTTGTATTCTTGCTTGTTTACATATTAATTGTTTGGTATCCCTCGGATCTATGTTCGGACTTGATCACCCGTGACTCTAGAATCGAGGGGTATCACAGTGTGCCCCCCAATCCTCTCCTGACTCCGTCCCAGTCCGCAATGGACTTCATAGCTCTCAATGGGAGAGCGTGGAGTGTTCGAATTATGTTTTTGTTTTTTGTTTTTAAATTTGTAATATACAAAAATAAATAATGAAAAGTGAAAACAATTTAAATCCAAAAAGGTTGAATTATTGAACCATGAGATCCTAACTCCTAAGTAATACAATGCTTTTAAATGGGTTTCCCTCTCATATTTTCGAATATTTTTCTTCAAATGGTGGATTGGATTTTGTCCATAAGCATCAAGAACAACAAATCTTTACTATATAAATATTGTAATTATAGTTGACTTTCAAACAAGATATTAATGTTGTAAAAGAATCTGGTATAAAGGTGTGTAATATACAAATTACGATTGTTACCACTAAACCACTAGGTTGATGGTTTCATTTTTAATTAGGTACTCGTGCTTTTAAATGATGACCTTTTGACACAAAAATCTTTTGGTTGCATGCTTTTTGGGCCAATGGTTGGGCCCAGTAAATGAGTAGCCCTATCCTTATCAACACAGAGTACTTGGATCAATTATAGATTTATAAAGCAGTATTGAAAGGCTACTTATTAGCTGTCTCTTGATGATAAAAAGCATTCTTATATGATTTTTTTTTCTTTCTTGAAAGGTTAACCAAATTATATTTATAAATAAATTACTGTCCTATATTAGTAATTCACTATTTTATTTTTGAATGTCCCAAATTAATTATCCTCTTAAAAAAATCAAAGCAAATAAATATCATATTTCATTATTGCCCTTTATAATTTCAAAAAATTCCAAACTTGGTAATATATACATTTAAACTAAAAAAACATAAATTGGTAACTTTAAAAAGGAGACAATGCATTTAAAAACTTCAAAAACTAAACATGGACAACATGGGAGGGAGGGAGGGATCAATATTACATTGGGCTAAGCGGAAGAGTGGAACTTAATCTTAAGAAGATACTAATGAAACTTTTATTCTCTTTTTTAGGAATGTTTTAAGGTACCTACAAGCCTCTACTGAGACTTGAATCTTATCCCTTTTTTTTTTTAAAGTATGAATTTGGTACCACTAAGTTACTGGCATATTGGTATATTTATGTTTATAATTAAATAAATAGAATCCAATGAATATATATATTTGCTCATGATTTAGTGCAATTTACCCAATTTTGTCTTCTAAATTGAGAGGAGGGTTTAGGAGACTGAAAATTAAACACGCGTTCCATAATTCCATTGCTGAATACAGCAATATTCTGCAGACCTATTATTGAAAACACAATGCATTCTAGGATCAGACAGAAAAGCCATGCAAATTAAGCGATGGTGTGGTTGTTTTCTATCCATGCAAAGCAACGGCCTCTCGAGCATCTGCTGTGGCAAGCCCCATCTGTTTGAATCCTTGGAAGACGCGGCGCAGGTCTTCCTGTGATGGAAGGTTCTCCTTGATGACCGGAACGTCTAGAAAGTTCTTGATCCATGCATCAGATGCAGGATATTTCACCGAGTCCGTTACTTTGAAACCACCTACTTCCTCCACGAATTGGAACCAGTATGCAATCCATCCGACCACAATATCAAGAAACCCTATGCCATCTTCTCCCCCGAAGAACTTCTTCCCAGCTATCTCTCCTTCAAGGAATCGCAATGCCTCCTCCATTGATTCAACTCCTTCGCTTGATCTTCTCCTTCAAGGAATCGTAATGCTTAAAGATTACACTTCAAGATTAGATCATAAAACATGCTATTCAATATATATATATATATATATATATATATACCAAAAAATAGAAATGAAATGAAAGTGTTACCTTTTCATCTACAAATTTAGCCCAGAAACGTGCATAAGCTCTTTGTTGAGGATGTTTGGGCAAGATGGGATTGTGTTTCCACGTGTCATCTATGTATTCAAGAATGTCAAGTGATTCGGAGATGGGTTTTCCACCATGGATGAGCATTGGAAGCTTCTTGTAGATTGGGTTGGACTGCAGAAGCAATGGGCTCCTGTTGAAGAGATCTTCTTCTACAAATTCATACTCAATGCCTTTCAGTTTCAGTGCCCATATAACTCTATGGGTGAAGAGGCTCTCTTTTGTGCACACAAGCTTCAGATCAGACTCACCCATGCTTTCTTTCTGGAGAATTCTATTTCTGCTACTTCTATTTATGTTGTTTTTGAATTTGGATCCTTTTCTCCTGTGCAGAGGGAGAATGGAAATATAAAGAATAAGTTAGTGGACTCGATTTAAGTGAGTGTGAGTAAGAGCAAATTCAAGAGCGTGGGTGTGGAAGTGACAAAATTTAAGTGAAGCAGAATAAAAATCAAAGCGAAAGCACACGCTCGGAACGTGAGAATAACATCCTTAAAAAAAATTGTGTAATTTAGGACTTAAAAATTCCAGAACTGATTACGTGTAGAGTGATCTCCATTCTCTTTTATTCGCTGTACCCCAGCTAGAATACAGACAATAATTTGATTATTATTAGTATTATTTAAAATTTTAATATGCAAAAATAAATAATGAAAAGAGGAAACAATTTAAATCCAAGAAGGTTCAATTATTGAACTATGAATCTATGATGCCGTAAGTCATGCACTCATACACTGATTATGAATTGGCTGCTTTGAACCAGTTTATTTTTTCAATTCATGAATTCAATTTTGTCCGTGTTTGATATTAAATTTATAATATTTTCAATTTGTAAATATTTCTTGAATTTAATGTACCAAATACCGAATTAGTACAGGTAAAAAGGTGTTGCGGTGTTATTCGAATAACAAAGGGTTAGATCTTAAAAGTTTCTCACCCTACGATTCTAGGATTAAATTCCCATCCTCCTAACTCTAGATAAAAAATAAAAAAAAAAAGTGTAAATTAAACTAAAAATCAACCTACAATGTTAAGATAGGATAACAAATTATTATCATGTTGTCATCCACCTCGTATTGATTACTTTTATTTTTGTTATTTACTCGGTTAAAGTCCTAATTATAATAGATTTTCAAACAAGATTTTAAAAGAATATAGTAACCTAAAAATAATAAGTTTGTGTATATATAAAAAAAATATACACATATAGTAAGGGCAAAAAAACTTAGAGACACTGTTAATTTTACTTTATTTATATAAAAAAAATCAAACAATACACCTTCAACTTGTCTCTGTTCCAATATTTTAGCAGGCATTTGCCAAGGTCACGACTCACGGGGACATTTTATATCATATACTTTATTTATTGTTATGATTAATCATAAAACTATTGTATTTTTTAGTCCGTGGACAACTCGATCGAGAATAAGAATGATATAGTAATGGTTCTACATTAAAAAATAAATAAAGACCACCACCACCACGACAACTTAACAAACAGAAGAGACAAAGAGGGGTTGGTGGTGGTGGAGGAAAGGGAGTAGAAGACAAATGTAGGGACCTAACTAAGAGGATGCTTGTTGGGACACACAGAAAATAAAGAAGCCCAAGAAAGGACTTGGAATGGGAGTTTTTGAAAATTTCAATATATAATCGTTTTTATTTTATTATTATCATTTTTTTCTGACTCCAAAATTATATTAAGGCCTCCACTTCAATATTTGTATAAATTAGATGACAAAAATAACCTGAATTGTTTTAATACAACTCTCAACTCACTTTTTATACATTCAGTCTATTTTGTTTCTCTTTCACATTTTTCTGTCACATCTCCCTACCATCTTTCCTCTTTTACTAGTGTTTAGATTGTCCTCAATATATTAAAACACAAATTATTTTCGATACTATCAACTTGAAATAAAAAGGAGATTAATCAAAGGAATACAGGGAGAAGTTGAAAAAGAACTCATAATAATTTTGACAATATTGACAATGAAGATGAGAACAAGTTATAACAAGACATAACCTAATAAAATCTCAACAGTTATGATCATAAACCACGTAGCATTTTATACTCTTTAAAAGTCGTATTCTTTTTCGATAGCTTTTCAACTTTCGTTTTCTTGTGTAGTAAGTATAGATTTTTCCAACTTTGATAGCTTCTTCTCGATCCAGATAGAAAAAGACAAAAAGAAGCATACAAAAAAAAATAAAAAAATGGAAGGCCTTTGTGATTGAGATGGAGTAAAAAGGATAAACAACAAAGATAGAAAGAAAATAGATGGAAACTACAGTGAATTTTATTTGAAAGAGTCCTAGAGAGATCAAATAAGAGAGAAAAAAAAAAAAAAAAAAAGACCAACTAATAGGGCCTGATATAGCTGGACCATTGGCGTGTTGGTTGGTAAATAATGATTTGTTTTGTAAAATACCAAAATGCTTCATAAATAGTGGTCTAAAGTTGAAACATCAATTTGGTATTTTTACACGCTTAAGCATTGTAAGTTATAACAATAACATTATAGAAATGAACAGTACCCAAAAAAAAAATTGAAAAGCTCTTAAATGATATTTTAAAATTAGCCATTATATTTTTAAAATTTGTAGTAGTTTTTTACCGGACATGTTTTCATATTTTGCTTCCAAAAATCTTGCAACAATTTTTATGTTATCAAACCTACTTCTAATCACTAATGAGCACACTCTATAACAAAAACGTTGTTTCTGTTTTAAATGAAAAACCAAACATACACTTACCGACTCCTGTCTTTAAATGATGACCTTTGGACCCAAAATCTTTGGTTGCATGTATTTTTGGGCCAATGGTTGGGCCCAACAACTGAATAGGCCCTATCCCTATCAACAAACCCACCAATAAGAGAGTTGTACGATCAATTATGTGAATCTTTAAGCAGTATTGAAATTTTGGAAGGCATTTGATGAAAAAAGCTACTCCTATCAGCTTTCTCTTGTTGATAAAAAGGTCAAAAGCATTCTTATGTGTTCTTAACCTCATGTGTCTTGTAAAATAACACGGTTTACAATAGCCACTAAATTATTATAAAAACTATGGTTATGCTGAAATTGAAAATTAAAAATTTAGAACCATATCAACAAAAAGTCAAGTTACATATTAATGATTAATCTATATATTCCAGGTTTGGAACCTAACAACTCCAATTACCTACCTAATTAAAAATTGGCTCAAAACCATAGACTTACATTAATTCCTAAACAAGACTTCCTAGTATCCTATAGTGGGGCATATATTTATATTTTCTACTTGGCTATTAGTGTGACACCTCTTTTAAGTATTATAATTCAAAGAAAAAAAATGTTGGGAAGCTACTCTACCTAGTTTTGAGCGAATTTTTTATTTTTTATTTTTTATTTTTACAATCATGGGTCAACTCGATCACGCAGTGTGCTTGTCTATGTCATTTTGTCTATCCATCTTATTATACGTGTTTTCAAATATTATCATCTATAAATAATTTAGACAAATTTTGGGAGAGGTCACAGTAATTTACCAAAAAAAAAATACTGCATTGAAGTTTCAGACAGAAAAGCCATGCAAAATAATGGTCTGGTTGTTTCCTAACCTCTATCATCTGCTATGGCAAGCTCCATCTGTTTGAACCCTTGGAAGGCGCCGCACAGATCTTTGCTCGATGGAAGGTTCTCCTTGATAACTGGAACGTCTAGAAAGTTCTCGATCCATGCATCAAATGCAGGAAATTTCACTTTGTCCATTACCTTGAAACGACCTACTTCTTCCACAAACTGGAACCAGTGTGCAATCCAGCCAACAACAATATCAAGAAACCCTGTGCTATCTTTTCCTCCGAAGAACTTCTTCCTAGCTATCTCTCCTTCAAGAAATCGCAATGCCTCCTCCATCGATTCAACTCCCTTTGTTTGATCTTCTCCACTTGAAAAAAATGCCTTTTTTGAAGCTTGATTGAACTGCACCGAGGATGATAAGTACACTACTTGCTTTATTAGAATAAGTTTCTGATTTATGAACTCATATGTATATATATATTTATATATATATATTTCTCTGAGTATAAAACATTAATTAGAAGAATGAAGATAAAACAATTTTAATTCTTCTATCAGTTTGTTATTGATTCTCATGCATGATAGGATATTCAAATGTCAAAACTACAAGACATTCAATGAAAGAAGAAAGATATTTGATCTAACAATGGGATTACCAAAAGAGTGAAAAAAACAATCTATGTGCCCAATCATGTTTGTACGCGATAAAGGTAAGGATGATGATGATGAAGTATTAGATTACCTAACGATGGTATTTACAAAAAAGTATACATTATCAACTAATTTTTACACATTAATGTTTAGAAGGATCACGATTCATTTGTTCATTTATTCATGTTTGTCAATTTTAACATAAATAAATAAATAAAGTTGAAATTTTCAACCGAGGAAAGAAAGAAAATAAAGATTTCACCAACTGCATCGCTTCCTCTAGTGTATGTGTATGTGTTTGTGTAGGCATACAGATGCATACATTACATATTTATATATATCAAAGGGAACTGAAAAACATAACAACTTATCGTCGCAAAAGAGATTCAAGGAAAAAAAAGTGAACAGACAAACACACCACAAATCTATACACTAAATAAAATGTCAATAGACTTTTATATTTATATACATTTTCTGAATTTTATATGATTTAAATAATCAAAATTATACACTTCAAAGAAATGTTGGCTTTGATGAAGTGACATGGTTGCCCGAAAACATTCTGAAAATGCATGCTTCGAAAAATAGCTTTTGCATAAGCTTATATATATATATTAAAAAAAACAATTAATGTTCAATAATTTGGAGATGATTATCATCATAAAGTCAATAGTTTCCCCTAAAACTTTTGTCATCTAAAACAAAGTCAATTGTAGGTCAGATCTGTGATAATGTTTGTCCAAAAATGAAGAAATTTTGATCAATAACAGCTCCCAAATTCCCAATTAGTGAATTGATTGTACTCCCATATATATATAGACACATTTTGGAGAAAACTAATTCAAATTTGTAGTGTAAAAATTACATATCCTCAAAAAAGAGGGGAATGGTTCGAGTCCGATCGTAGACAGTGTGTATACGAGTACTAATATGATATAAATAAATAATAGCACCCAAGTTTTTTTTGTTTTTTTTTTTTTTTTAAAAAAGTAAATAAATAAACCTTTTTGAGAAACCTTAAAACAAATTTGTAGTGCTAAAGTTTACACATGCATGCTATTCAACACATATATTATTAAGATTAACTAAAAAAAGAAAGAAGGAAAAAGTGTTACCTTTTCATCTACAAATTTAGCCCAAAAATGTGCATAAGCTCTTTCTTGAGGATGTTTGGGAAAGATAGGATTGTTTTTCCATGTTTCATCTATGTACTCAAGAATGATAAGTGATTCGGAGATGGGTTTTCCACCATGGATGAGCACTGGAACCATCTTGTAGATTGGGTTGGATTGCAGAAGCAATGGACTCTTGTTGAAGAGATCTTCTTCTACAAATTCATATTCAATGCCTTTCAATTTTAGTGCCGACACAATTCTGTAGACGAAGGGTAGGAATGGCAACGGGGTGGGGTGGGGTGGGGTGGGGATTCCATTCCCCATCCCCATCCCCGCCGCATTTTTCATTCCCTATCCCCGCCCCCATCCCCGCTTAAAATTTTGCCAGAATCCTCATACCCGCCCCCGCCACCTTATCCCCATCCTCGCCCCGCCCCACCCCACCCCACCCCCCCCCCCCCCCCCAGCCCCGGCCTTATAATTATTTTTATTAAAAAAAAAACATATTTTTCTTATTGTTATATATAATAATAAATCTAATGTAGTAATAAATTATTATATGTAAGGGTATATTAGTAACTTCTTACTTAATCGGGGCGGAGCCGGGCGGGTTTACCCTATCTCCGCCCCTGGTCCCGGCTCCGGCGGGAATTCATAAATTAGCCACATCCCCATCCCCATTTAGCTAAAAGGATCCCCATCCCTGCTATAAACGGGACGGGGCGGGGCAGGGTGGGGCCGGGCCTTGGCGACCGAAGATGGGGAATTTGCCACCCCTAACAAAGGGGCTTACTATTGAGCCCAGAAGCTTCAAATCAAAATCACCCATGCTTTCTTTCTGTTGGTACATACTAATGGAACATTTTATTTTCAGTACTTATATACTCCCTCCATCTCATATTAGATATCCATATTTAAAAATTGGAATTTTTAAGGGGACGCATTGTCCCTTTTTAAAATTATTAACTTATTCTTTTTAGTTTAGATATCTATACTATACTCTCTTTGTCCCAAAAAAGAATGTCCAATTTTCCTTTTTGGGTTGTCATAAAATAATTGTCCACTTTTTTTTTTTTTTTTTTTTTTTTTTTTTTTTTTTTTTTTTCAAATAATATATTTTACATCTTTCCGTATATGTTTTTTGAGTTTAAAATTTTAAACTTAAATATTTAAAACTTAAAATGGCAAGTTAGTAATTTTTCAAGAGACAATACATGACCCACATGTCCCCTTAAAAATTTATACTCCCCAAAAAGAACATTTTTTTTGAAAAAGAGGGAGTCGTTACCAGGTTTGAAATTTTTTGAAAATATAAAGGATAATGATAGAAAAATAAGACTAAGGCTTATTTGCTTTGACTTTTCAAAGTGGATAACTAATTTGAAACATCTAAAAATGAGATAGTGCACTTAAATAGGACAGAGATAGATAGGATTTTTTTTTTTTAGTTTACTATAAAAAATAAATAATGAAAGTCGGAAACAATTTAAACCTAGACAAGCTAGGTTCAATTATTGAACTACCACATGATCTTTTTAATGGGTGTCAGGCGTCTAATTCTTTTCCAATTTACGAATTTTCTTATTTATTTAAGGGAAATGATTCTTACACCAAATAGTTGAGTAAATTGTTAGACCTATTCTTTTAATTGGTAATTATGTAACAAATAAGCAAGTGGAGTCCTCCACTTAATTGTAATATTTGGTATAAATAACCAATTAAAAATTATTCAATTAGACAATTCACTACAAATGTTCGGCGTCTGTATTTACAAGTGTTCATCATATTGACATTTACAGCAGATAGGATTATGTGAGGTGTGTTATGCGGAATGATTTTGAAAGTTTAATTTAAAATAATAACCTAAAGATGTGAATAGGTTCAAATTACACTTTTATCCAATTTTTGTTTATTTTAATTTTACACTAGGATTTTAGCTTGAAAATCCAATTGGAAAAATAAGCATTACAATAGATCATGTGTCTCCAGGGTTACATTTGGGACTCCTCATCCAACTGCTGCAAACTTCTGGCTGACTAAGAATGTTCCTCGAATACCATGTTCCCTTCCTAGTGCAATTGATCTCCCTTTCTTACGATGGCGAAGTTGAAAGGTTGAAACGACACCATAAAAAATAAAAAAATAAAATACAATAAAATAAAACAATACCCCTACTCTCTGATCAATCAAGATAATTAAAAAAAGAGCCCTATTCTCATCAGTGAGATTGAGAGCACCATCATAAGATCACTTATGTGTAAGTAATATGTCTCTCAAAGAAAGAAATTTAGGATGATTTTATTTAAAAAATACTCTAAAAAAGTTCTCTTGTAAAAATAATAATCTCTAAGCTTGTAAATAGTAAGGGATAAGAAGAGTATTTATATTTGTTGGAGAATTCTTTTCTATGTTGAAATATAGATTAAAGTCGTACAAGGATGTCCATCTAAAATTTGATAAAAAAAGATAATTGAATTTAACTAAAATAACATTTTTCTTTTTGAAACTGAACAAGTGCGACAAGTGCGATTTAGTGTCCTTACTTAACATGCTTAACATGCCCTTCTAAAATTAATTGCACTTGTAGTCACATTTTTAACATCAAAACTCAAAAATAAAATGTATATTACAATTCCAACGGACTCATTTTGACACTTCAATTAACACTATCTTACTGAATCAACAAAAATTTACTTTGTTTCGTATAAGCTCTTTCCCTCCTTTATATAAAAGAATATGATAGTTTACAAATTTAAAGTGTGTATACTATATACACGCATATATTTGCAAACAAATTATATTAACACGTGTTTGTTTTACGTTTTTATTTAGTTAAGATGCTTATTATTTTTTTAAAATTGAATCAATAATTTTATATAAAAAAACAATATCCCTTTAGCCAAAAGTCTCTGTTCCAATATTTTATTAGTCATTTGTCAAGGTCAAGTAGACATTTTCTATTATATACTTCTTTATTGTTATGATTACTCATATAATTAGTGTATTTGTTAATCCGTCGACATCTCAATCGAGAATGAGAGTGACATAATATGATTCAACAGATAGAAATAAAAAAATAAAAAATAAAAAAAATTCAAGAATCAGAGAAAGTGAGGCGATCTTGTCAATAATTAAATCCACTAATTAGAGAGTTTAAGATTAATCATGTGAGTCAGCTTTCTCTATACTCGCAATTTATAACTACCGCGTGGTGTGATGGTGATTTATTGGGTAATTATATTGGGCAATTATAATGGGTAATTATATTGGGTAATTATTTATTACAAGAGGTTACTATTGGGTTGGGCTTAAATAAATTATCTATATTAACTACATGTTTCTTCTAATTGGGTTGAGGAATTACAAACTCCTCCGTATGTGTATTTGTGCTGGGCCAACATGCCTAAAGAAATTTCTGATTACTTAAACAAGATGGGTGCGAGAATTCCAAAGATAAAGCCTGGGAAGGCCACCATTGAATATATGACAACCAAATCACTTTTTCGAGAAATACGAGACATCTAATTTTTTGGAATTTTTTTTTAGTATAGTTAAAAATAAAATAATATAGTATATATAGTATAAAATCTATACTTGGCTCTTCTAAGAAAAAAAAATTATTTCTTTAATTAGAATTTAACAAAAGATCGTTTATATAGTGATTTAATTAACGACTATAGAATCTTGATAAAAATTAATTCACATAAAAATTTAATGTGACTTTATTAAAATTTCAACTCAAATACCGTTTTTTCCATAATGTGACTACAAGTACCATTCTTTCCATAACCTTATTATTCTAAAATTCTATCTCATACATGATTCTTTCCATCACTTTTTTTTTTCTTCTTTTTATTCATTTTGATTGAAATGCTTTTATAAGAATTCTTTAAGAAATTAATTTTTACAAAATCAAGAGCAAAAATTTCATTTGAAGTTTTGAATATTAACAAAAATTGATGATTTAAGAATCTAAATTTTTATTTTATTAATTTGTTTGTGTTTTTTTTTTTTTTTTTTTTTTTTTTTTTTTTTTTTTTTTTTTTTTCTTTGTTATTTTTTTGTTAAATTTTCAATTGTTACATTTTTTTTAAAGTTATTTTTGTTTTTTTTTTTTTTCCTTTTCGGTAAATAAAGAGAGTTATTTAATTGAATTTTTTTTATAATTTTGCCATAAATCTTATTTGTGTTTGTTCAGAAAGTTTGATAAAAAATTTCTTTAAATCACTAGTTTTTTTTATTTAAATAAATTGAAAAAAGTTTAAATATATATATTTTTGTATGAATATAATAAATAGTAATATATTTTTGCCTACGTAATATTTTTTTTTTTCCAAAATTCTAGCTAGGTAACGTAATGTTAGCTTCCCCAACCTCAAAATCCTGGCTCCGCTCCTGATAATCTGGTTCTTGATGATCCGAAATAGGTCACAATATGATTAATAGTTACGTGTCAATGCCAACGTTACAACATGGTTGATTGATTATTTTTGAAAAGAACAATACTTGTCTCTTGACGCAGAGATATTTTTTTTCTCTACTTTCAGCTTTATCCTTACGAGGGTACTTTAGGAATACATTTTATAGGAATTGCAAGATCCATTTGGTCAAATATCTGTCAACAAATTCATGTATTTACAAGTTTCTGAATAAGAAACCTAAGGGTTTTCTTATTAAAGCTAACGTGTGGTATGGTTGTGTTGTATAATTTGATTTGGTGTCAATTATTTTCACTTAAAAAAAATTATATAGGTTATTTATTTATTAATATTATAATGAATAAGTGATGCGATATACCACATTAGTCGTAAAACTCGGAGGTCCTTATGCATTAAGATAATATTTTGTTACTAATTTTTCGTGCAGATCGCGTGACACAAATCTCTATTTTGCTAGTTTTGCAGAAGCAAATCTGTCTAATTGAAGCCGATGATAAAAAAGGTTACCCTTCTAAAATCCCAAATGGTCACTGCCAAGGTCAAAAAAACATTTTTTTTATCATATACTTTATTGTTAATTATGATTAATCATAAAATTATTGAATTTGTTAATCTGTGGACAAACTCAATCGAGAATAAGAATAAAACATATATATATAATATGGTACTATGGTTCCCTTCAACATGAAGCTTGGAATTGATGTCAAATGAAGTTGAAGTAGCTAGGCAAGGGAATAAAAACCCCAAAAAGAGAACTTTTCTAGATGTTGAAAAAGGTGAACCATAAAGAGGCAATTGTGGTGGTTTAGTGTGTGAGGTATTGTTCTAATTCTAATAGTAGTTGAAGAAAAAAGAAGAGCTCATATATTCTTTTCAAGATTCAAGAAGAAGGAAATGGGTTATCACCTCAAAAGAGAAGTGTGCTTCTGTATGGGACATATAATTTTAGCCCATATATTCTCGGGTCAAATATGGAAAATGGTATTTGATTTATTTGTTAAAGTGAAATAATTATGATCATTAATTATTTCAAATGGGATCCTACTTCAAGCCATCGATCTTAATTATTTTATTTTAATAAATAGACCTAACTAGTGTTTATCTTAATCACGACTCAACAAATAAATAGTGTTTTTACATATATAATGAAGTGACTTTGATCCAAGTGTGCCTAGAAGATTATTAATCTAACTAAATTTTGACTAATGATACCCCTTCCTTGAAATCTACTTTCAACATAAACTAATTAGAAAAATAATCAAATAGTAAAACAGAAAACTTTAGTAGAGGATTGCTTTGGAATGCTATTCCTCTTTAAACAATTATGAATATGATTTTATCTTTAAACAAGGTGAAAGCTGGTGTGAAAGAGGAAAGACACATAGTGTGAGTGTAGATTTTTTTGTGGTAAAGTCAAAAAGTAATGCTATCAAGAATGACATAACTTCTCTTTACTAACAACATATTGAATTTTCATTTTTTTAAGAGTAATTTCAATATAGAGGTGTGCATTTAACCGTTAAAAATAAGTTTATATAAGAATTATACAATAAAACATTCATACTAGATCACGAGATTCAGTCAAAATTTTATATTATCTTTCTTTTGATTAAATTAAACTATCATCCTTTTCAATTTATGGTATTTTAAATTATTTTTTTATTTTTATTTTATTGATAAACCACTTTAATATCGATCTACGTAACGATATTATTTATATATTATTTTTCATATTCAAAATGTGCTAATTTAAAGAAAAGTAAGACAACTATTTTACCACGATATTACTCTTTTTGAGATATGTAAAAGGTGAAATTATTCATTTAATATTTATTTAAATCCAATGATTAAATAATGAAAATTTATGACTTTTCTCATGTAAAAACTATACCGGCATTAGTCTAAATTGAAACCTTGAACATATGAAGCAGAAGAAGAAGAAAAAAAAAAATCTTTTTTGACCAAAGTAAAAAGTAAAATCGCTATAAAACTGCAAAAAAGCACCCACAAAATTGTTAGTAATATTTCATTCCTAATCGATCAAAAATACGTCCATTACAAAAGTAAACCTTACACACACACACACACACACACATACTAAAACCAATTAGCTTTTAACATCACACGATGGAGCACCCATTTGGATTTTCATCACTAAAAACCTCAAGAGAATCCGACGGCTGCCCTGAATTTGAGCCCAAATCAGACGGTGGATACATTGGATCCGAGTACGCGTATCTATACGGTATTTGAGAGGTCTGGTACGATGCTGTATAGATGGTAGTAGGATACGCCGTATTGTAACTTGCAGTAGTGTATACAGGAGGTGCTACATAGTAATGTGATGGACAGTAATACCCACACTGGCGCGGAGGGCTGTGATCAACCGGAAGCGCACCAGGATGTGGGCCATGATTATGAGTAGGTAATCCTGTGCCTGCATGTGCACCAGCTAATGGTGCACCCTCGACAGCCGTGGTATTACCAAATTGCACTTTCTTTTTCTTTTTCTTCTTCTTCTTCTTCTTACCGCCACCACCCGCCCCCGCCGGAGCTTGATTACCCGCCTGTCCGGTATCCGGTTTTTTCACCTCCGATTTGGGGTCCTTCGATCCGCTATCACTATCACCCTCTTCATCATCTTCTTCACTACTGCTTTCTTGTTCTTGTTTCTCTTTTTTATTCTTTGCTTCTTTCTCTTTTTTATCAACCTTTACCGGCCATAGCTCGGCATGTTTACCGGACTTTATCAATTTCTTGATCAAAACATCTGATTCCACGTTACCAATTACCGTAACTTTTTGTTGCTTGATATCGATATTTTCAGTATAAACACCTGACGAAGATAGAGGAAAACTAGATGAATGAGTGAAAATAGAAAGAAATGAAAAAATAATAATAATAAAAAAAAAAAACCAATTGTTTTCCCATTTATTGTCTTTGTTTTTAGCCGAGCAAGGCTTCTTGCGGGTCTAGAGAAGCGTTCCATGTTTTAAAAAGACATAAGTTCACATTTCACTTGGTTAGAGACGAATTGAAAGCTAAGTGGGTGATTCTCAGGAAAAAAAAATTAGAGATGTGAAAATATTATTTTATTTAGAGTCATTCAATTTGAATGCTCTACATGGAGCAATTTTATCATTACGCCAAGTGAGGAAAAAAAAGGGATTACTATATGGATAGTACAGACATACTCATATATAATCACATATATGTATGCGTGTATGTATATATATATATATATACATATATAAATACACGCGCGTTGTTACCTTCAATGTTGTGAAGTATTTTTTTGACTTTTCTTTTGCAGCCTTGGCAGTGGACGGAGACTTTCAAGACCCACGTCTGAGAAACAGAAGAGAGAATTAAGAGGTTAATATATATATACATATATGTGTGTGTGACATCTATATATAATTATATATATATATATATTAGTTGAAGAGAGAAGTTGGGTTTCCATTAATATTACCTTGTATTTGAGGGGTTCTGTGGATGCTTCTCCCTCTGTTGATGTTGTTGTTGCTGCTGCTGCCATAGATAGATTAAGGAATGAAGCTGAATAATTTGAGGGAGAGAAAGAGCACTGTGAGCGTAAGTGGAAGAGAATAAATGAAGAAGATCGCTTTAAGAGAGAGGATTGTGAGTTTGGAAGCGTTTAATTAAGAAGAATAAATGGTGGAGCCCAGATAGAGAGAGATTCTTGTAGGGCTAGGTTTGGGGTGATTAAATTAGTAATTGGCTACTTGCTTATATATGTGGATTAAAGTTTGTGATCAAGCTAGAATCAAATTTAGATTACAATTTTGGTACAGCTTGTTCCAATCCAATCACTTCTAAGGAAAAATTTTATAAGCTTGAAGCGAAGCAAATAATTATGTATTAAATAATTAGGAAATCAATACATGCATAACAGTTTACAATCATTTTGTGCTTAATTTCAAAATCCAATTCCAATTTCCAGGTTTTACAACTCATCCCAGCCCAATTCGTACAGTTCCACTTTCCAGCACACGAATTTAGCACTAGCTGGTTATTCAACAAAAATAAATTAAGATTTTTGGATAATGATGTATTTCTAAAATCCAACAACAAATGTGCAGTTCAAAGACAATAATTTGTCTGATCTTCAGAACATATTTCACCTGTGAGAGAACATGTAATTGATTTCGATTCAGACGAGTATATTGAGGTTTGCATATAAATGGAGATCTTGAGGATTTTGAGAACTCGATTCAGATGAGAGTCTTAAGATGCAAATTAATCTTCAGAGACAGATACCTTGTTTAATTTAATCTCGTATTAAAATTAATCCAGGAATAGAACCTTAAGTCAATGGTAGAGTATCATAGATATCGGAGGAAAATGAGAAGCCCCGTTAAAAGGATTTAAAGCAAATCAATACTTTTGTCAAATATATATGTTATAATATATACTATAATATATGATATAACACTAGTTGATTCAGTGTTTAATAAATTACAATTTGCTTTAAACAAATTTTTTCATTTTCTTTTCTTTTGGCAAATGGAAAAAAAAAATTTAAAACATTTTGATATCTTAGAAATAGAAATAGAAATTTGCAATTTGTTTTCTTTCTTCCCTATTTTTTGCAATCGTATTTCCACTTTAAAAGCATTGGCAGATATAGTTTTTATGAGCACTTGATTGATGCAATTGAATAAATTATACAATGGGTGCTATACAAGCTGACACTTTTATGCCTCTTAGGCCATTAATCAAGGGAATCACAGTATGTTTATTGTATATATGTTTTGATGGTGGAGCTTTATTTTTATCAAAGATCTGAGATTTTTTTAAAACAACAGCTTGACACTTTGGACCAAAATATTAAATGGGCATCTCTATACCCATTTAACATCACTAATTGTTGCTTGCTACTTCTGTGGACATCTACAAGGTTGCTTACAAGTTACAACTTACAACAATTGGCTGCTTAAGCTTATACTGACCAGGAGGCTGGCAAGAGATGGAATGGAATGAATTTTGGTCTTTGCTAATTTGATTTCAATCCTTTTTTGTTCTCAACGGTATCAAGAAACAATATTTTTCCATTATCAATTTGTCTAACTTGTTATACATAGATTGCTATGACAACTTTTTAGCTTATCCCCTACTTTACTTTACATTTCATTTCTTCTTCTTCTTATTATTATTATTATTATTTTTGTGTGTGTGCGTGTGTAAATCTTAATGATATCCTTTTCATGAATAGAACTCACATCTTTTTGTGTAACCAATGAATCTAGTTGTTGCACATTCAAATATGGGTTCATCGTAAGTCAAAAAAATTAGTAACTATGTTTTTCCAAACTCTGAAGTTCCTTTTTTGATATAAGAATGGGATTAATGATTTGAAAACCGCCTTGGGAAGGGTTTAAATTCTCTCCTTGATTTTTCCAAGAGAAATTTGGATGATTCCTCCAACTTGGATTATAATGAGTACCATAAGGATTGTTCTCTTGATTCATAAAAGTCGCATTGACTTGTTCATTAGGTTCACTTTGCACTTGTCCGTGAGGACAATGAGAAGTACAATGAAGAACACTAAAACAAGTCATACATGTTTCATTTGATGCACGATGAGAATGGTTAGGGAAGGAAGACACCTGGTTCGCCGAGTTTTGGTTAATCAAAAATTGATCAAACCTTTGAGATAAAGACTTCATTTCGGCGGCTATTTCATTTGAATGGTCGACTTGATGTAAGCCAACACTCTTCCTACCTTATGAATTTCTACCATTCTTGGATGATAGTGTTCTATACAAAGAATTTTCACTCATGCTCTCATAGAGACGCCACACGTCATCCTCATGCCTATCAATGTATGAGCCACCCATGGAAGCATCAACCATACCCTTATAGTTGTCCGATAAGCTCTCAAAGAAGTATTGAACTAATTGCCATTTGGGCATGTCATGATGTGAACACTTCTTAAGCAATTCATTGAAGCGTTCCCATGCCTCATGAAACGTTTCTCCATCCCCATGTGAAAATTCTCGAATTGAGGTTCTCATGGCATTGGTTTTAGAAACTGGATAGTACTTCTTCAAGAACTCTTGTTGTATTTCTGCCCAAGAAGTGATTGAAAAAGGCCTAAGATTGTTAAACCAATACTTTGCCTTATCTTTTAAGGTGAATGGAAAAAGTTTAAGTCTTAAAACCTCTTCCGGAATGTCCGTATATTTTACGGTGGAACATACTTCAAGAAACTCATCCAAATGCTTGTTTGGTTCTTCACTTGGAAGTCCATGATAGTTAGGAAGCATTTGAATGGTTTGTGGCTTAATTTCATAATGATGTGCTCTAAATGGAAGCAATTGTATGCATGTAGGTGCATTATACTCATTAGGCACATAATGGTCTCTTAAAGCAAGAGGTGGATTAGCTACTTGAGGTGCAACATGAACACCTTGGTTTTGAATCCCTTGATTGTTGATGGGAGGTTGTGGAGCATACATTGGCCTTGGCATTCCATATGGAATTTGGCCTTGTTGTTGTGGTGGTTGGTGAATGAATGGCCTAGGCATGCCTAATGGTACTTATATGTTCTCATTGTGCACATTGGGATGAAGGATACCTTATTGGTTTATGTGACCAAGGTCCTCAACATGATTATCATTATGGTCGTCCATTGAAAGATTGGCTCTATTTGAACTTCCTCTTCCCCTAGGATTTCTAACGATAGATTCAAGATGCAAATCAAGAGGGACAAGAGTTGGTCTCAATGAACTACGTCCATGCATGCACAATGCAAAACACAAAGAAACATAAAGAATGACAAACACTATGCCTTCACAATAATGCAATTAGACTTCTTCCACAAACATTTAATTTATACTCCCATGCTTTAACAACAATGATGCAAGACAATAAAAAATAAGCCTCCACGCGGGTCGACGATTTAACTAAGGGATTGAGTAAAGAAAGTTTCACAAAGGTCTTTTAGCACTTCAACTCCAAATTTTAAAGCTTAGCATAGCAATTTTAGAATTTTTATCTTTTTACTTTCTTTGCTTGCTTGAATGCTTGGTTGCTCCTTTGCTTGCTTCTTCTCCAACAATGTACCTAGTTAAGTAATCAACACAATAAGTAACCAAAAAGAAAAATAAAAATAAAGTAAAGACACGATCAAAAGAGTACTAATCCTAACCAATTTCACAAATCCGACGTTGCCAAATCTAATCAACAAATCCCCAGCAACGGCGCCAAAAGCTGTGATGCGACTCGAACGTGTGCACAAAATAATGCACAACACTTTGAGTTTGGAAATTAGTATCAAGTGAGTATCATACTTAAATTTATAAACCGCTTAACACCTATACTATGTAGTATGAGTGAGAAAGGATCGGCCCAAGGGATTATGAGGATCGAGTAATGTCGTGGAATCACAATTAGGGCTAGTAGGTCGAGTGATCAAATAATTGGTTGGTTGGTTGATTAAAGAACAACTAAATTAAACAAAATGATAGCAAAAGAAATGCAATTAAGAGTAAGTAAGAAAGAGAGAGATCTTGGGGTTTAGAGATCACCACCAAGCAATGCATTTCTATATCATTGACAAGTGATTAATGAGGGCAAATGGTGTGTGTGTGTGTTTGATTGATTCAATAAGTAAGGATGACTAGTTAAGCATGTATTGTTTAAACATAATGTGAAAGGCACAATATATCTAAGCAATCAAGCATATATTATCTAAACAACATGTGAAAGGCACAATAAATCAAAACAAGTCATTAATCCTTTCATTAAGCTCACAATCCAAATACAACACAAGGATAGAGACATATGCTAATTGCATTCAACAGTATAAATTAATCTTCTACAAGTAATCCTCTATAAGTCATTCAACTTGTTTAGCTGACCTGACTTGAATATAAGTATGACTTAACATTTTAGTTAATCCATTCCCTTATACAAAATAGGTAGGACTTAACTGATAAGTTAATCCATCCCTAGAATGCCACCATCCCATACTGGTGCACTATATCCACACAATTCAATAGTTGATATAACAATTAAGAAAATACCTCAAATAATCCAGAATAAATATAATAATATAATATCATGTTATCACAAAATAGGAATGACTTATAAATTATTTAAACCTCCTACATCACATATCCTACACATACTGAATCTTAAACATGCTGATATTTTATTATACAGTCAAGTAAGCATTCTTCATATCCAATTCATCCTACACATTTAATTTCAATTGTTAGAACAATTTAAAAGATTAAATCCATTTGTTTGTTTAAAACATTCAAATAGCAAGCATCGTTATGATCAAGTTTATTTAAAATTTATTTAAACTCATACCTAGTCCCTATTTTATGTTCAGGACCCTTCAAAGTCAAATAAGATCTATTTAACGCTGTTTACGAAAATTTCTCAAGTAAGGCTCGAGCATCCTATTTCAGGCTCAAGCTTTATATCCCAAGGCTCGAGCTTTACATCCAAGGCTCGAGCTTCCTAACCATAACTCGAGCTTTTCATCTAATTGCTCGAGCTTTTCCTTCCAGGCTCGAGCTTTCTAACCATAGCTCGAGCTTTTCATCCAATTGCTCGAGCTTTTCATCCATGGCTCGAGCTTTGATCCCAAAGCTCGAGCACTGTAACAGCGGTTCGAGCACTGTTACGCGAATCAACCCAGAATTCTACTGTGAACTTATTCTTTATTAGTTTTAGGATTTTAAGGCATGTTTCTAAATTCCATCAATACACAGATATGAAAAAAAAAATTCATAAAGAAACTAGATCAAATTTATAAATTTATCAATTCATGCAATAAGAGCAACTAAGAAACAAATTCATAAAACCTATATTCTAATCCAATTAAACATGAATAATTATTTAGTTTTAATATTTAAGCATCCTGAAATTTCCTAGGTATGTATAGAAACACGAATCAAAAAGAAAGAGATAGAAGAAGAACTTGCCTTAAATTTTCAGATCAAAAGTTAAACTTCTTCTTCCTTGATTTTCTTCTCTAAAGATTCTTCCCCTCATTCATTTCTCTTCCTCCTTCTCTCTCTAACTCTCTTTCTCTAAAATATATTACGTGATATATTTTAACCCCTTTTTTCAACCTATAGTTATATATTTATAGGCTAAATAATAACCCTATTCCTTTTCCCAATCCAAGTCAACTTAATAAAGAAAATAAAATATTAAAAAGGTAATGTAAAATATGTTATGTATATAATTTATGTATATCTTTATTAAATAAATAAATTATATACATCCCATTATTTATTAACAAATTATTTAATAACACTTAAGTTACCATAATATTAAATGGTAACTTAGAACATGATATGTATAAAATCTATGTATATCCTTATTATATAAATATATAAAATATATAAAAGTAATTAATAAATTACTTTCCCTTTTTTATATATGTATATACATATATATCTATATATATACATATACAACAATCCATGGGTAATTATCCATTCCCATCAAACCTCCTATCCAAGTTGTCCATGAGACCTAATTGGTTGGCCCATTACTACCAACCATAACCATAAAATAAAATAAAACAAAACATTTAATCATTTAATTTACAATTAATCAAGCACAACATTTAAGCACACAATCAAATAAACAAATAAAACAAATAACACCTAGACAAATAGTTAATTAATCAAGTAACACTTGATTCAATTAAACACATAAGCAAATAGTCAAATAATCAATTAAACAATTAAAAATGTAATTAAAACAAATAAATAAATATCGAGACTATCCTTTTAAAATTAAGAGTATTACAATAGTGGAAGGTAATGGTGGTTTTTGAACTTGGAACATGAGGGTTTTTTGGAAAGTTGATTTTTTTTAAAAAAAATTACTTGGGAATGGAATGGCCATTCCATAGGTTTAGTTGTGGAATGAATTTTCATTCCAATGTAATGGCATTCCCACTTTAAATTGCATACCAAACGAATAAATGGTTGGAATGGGCATTCTATTCCATTCCATTCCTGTACACCAAACATAGCATAAAGAGTAATCAATATGGTTATAAATGTCTTCATAAAGTTGTAAATGAATCAAGTTAAGTCGAGTTTTAGTCTATTCAAGCTCAGACTCGTTTGTTTGTGATTCCGTTTGGGATTGTCATTAGCTCAAAAAGTTCATAATTATATACAACAAACCTATATTTATGA
The DNA here is from genome assembly GCF_030987335.1 of Cornus florida. NCBI lineage: Eukaryota > Viridiplantae > Streptophyta > Magnoliopsida > Cornales > Cornaceae > Cornus > Cornus florida. Next base: position 33,006,324 of record NW_026775572.1, read on the forward strand.
ATGTTTAGATCGGCTCGTTTACAAATGGAGCTCAAAAACTTGTTTACTTAAACGAATGAATTCCAATCAGTCTTCAAACTAGTCGATCCCAAACTGTAACAACTCGTTTCATTTTCAGCCCTAAATGTCTAGATTACTTATTTATACTGAATTTATTTTTCATTTGCCTTTTATTCAAACAGGCTTATGTAACACAAGATGATATTTTAATAACAACCCTAACGGTTAGAGAAGCAGTATACTACTCTGATCAGCTCCAATTACCAAACTCCGTGTCCAAATCTGAGAAGAGGGAGAAGGCAGAAATGACCATTAGAAAGATGGGCTTGCAGGACTGTGGAAGCATAAGGATCGGAGGATGGGGTGCTAAGGGCATTTGTGGTGGACAAAAGAGAAGAGTTAACATATGCATAGAGATCCTAACACGCCCAAAGCTTCTCTTCCTTGATGAACCAACAAGTGGCCTTGACAGCGCCGCGTCATATTATGTCATGAAACAAATTGCAGAGCTCGATTAGAAGGTTGGAATGACTGTCATCACTTCCATTCATCAGCCAAACAGCGAAATCTTCGCACTCTTCCACAATTTGTGTCTTCTTTCTTCAGGCAGAACAGTATACTTTGGCCTTGCTAGCGAGGCAAATGAGGTAATTGTAAGCGTTTAGTAGCTGAGTCAGGATCCTCTGCTGTACAACAGACAGGCGTGTTATAATCGTTTCAGACATAGTAGTGTGTGAAATTATCTAGACTGTCCAATGCAGTATTGTATAGTTTGCATATATATATATATATATATATATATATATATATATATATATACACACACACACACACACACACACACACACACACAACTAATTAATCACACTTGCATTCTTCATGAGGTAGTTTTTTGCATTGAATGGCTTCCCTTGCCCGACCTTTGTGAACCCTGCTGATCACTTTCTTAAAACAATCAACAAGGATTTTGATGAGGTAATTATATATTTTGTATTTTCTTAGCACAATTTAACGAGTCTTGATACTAAATTATTTAAGTTTAAAACTTCAATGACCAAGAATTTTGATAAATTGTTAGTTATCATTGATACAGGACATTGAACAAGGTTCAGTAGGAAACATATGCACAGAGGAAGCAATTATTGCTCTTATAAACTCATATAAATCATCTAATAGTTTTCCAGAAATTCAAAGGCAGGTAGTTGAAATATACAAACAGGTCAGCAAACAATTCATTGATCATAAGATATTATTATTTCTTTCAAATTGTCAAATACATAGACAATTACATAACTAAATTAATCAAACATTGCTTATGTTCAAGTGTACATACCACTGCCATAGAATTATAGTATATATAAGTGCATTTTCAGGGAGGTGGAGCTTTGATGAAAAGAAGCCATGCTAATTTCCTTATCCAATGTCTCGTTCTCACGAGAAGGTCTTTTGTGAACATGTATTGCGATCTTGGCTACTACTGGCTGCAACTTGGTATCTATGTCATAATACCCTTATGTCTTGGCACAATCTACTACAATGTTGGCTCAAGTTATGCTTCAATACAGGTAAGAACATGAGATGATCACAATGTAATTTGATTATTAATTGTATAGTAACATAAGCCTAAATTAATCATTGTATATGATTTCCATTGTTTCAGGCTAGAGGTGCAATGCTTATGTTTTGTGCTTCATTCTTAACATTCATGGCAATTGGTGGATTTCCTTCATTTGTGTGGAGGATACGAAGGTGAAAATCGTCATAATTCTTTAATCCTAAAAACTTTTAATTTTTAGTGAAATGCTTCAAACTAGTTAGATGCAATGCCTAAAATCTATTTGATAATAACCTGCAGGTATTCGAACGAGATAGATTAAATGGGCATTATGGTTCAGGTGCATTTGCTATTGGCAAAACACTTTCTTCTACCCCATACTTGTTGCTTATATTACTGATTCCCGGATCAATTACTTATTTCCTCACCGGACTTAAAAGAGGATACGAACAATTCACCTACTTTGCTTTGGTGTTTTTCGCTTTTATGATGTTGGTTGAGAGCCTAATGATGATTGTGGCAAGTGTAGTGCCCAATTTCCTAATGGGTATAATAATTGGTGCAGGGTTACAAGGGCTACTTATTTTAGGTGGAGGGTTCTTTAGGTTACCAAATGATTTTCTTAACATATTCTGGAGATACCTTTTATACTACATTGCGTACCATAAGTATGCATATCAAGGATTGTAAAAAAATGAGTCTGAAGGACTCAAATTTCGTAGTAGTGAAGGCAGAGCAACACACACCATCACTAGTGAATATATTCTGAGAAAGACATTTCAAGTGAAAATAGGTTACTCCAAGTGGATTGACCTTGCTGTTTTGTTTGGGATGTTGGTTCTCTATAGGTTGGTTTTTTTCATTATGGTGGAGAAGGTTAAGCCTATTATTAGGGCATTCATGTCTATGGCACCAAAACAGAAGAAACAAGTCATGGTGAATCCTACAACTACACCTCAACCCTCTACATGAAGGAAGTCTCTAGTATAATTTTCGAGTCATTAGTTTTATTATTTGTATAATTTAAATGCTCTCAATATAATGATAACACATACCCACGTGGAGGGACTAAAAAAAGAAAAAGTTAAATACTTGTGGGGTAATTATGACAGTATCAGAGACACCCCTGAAGAGACGTGTTAGAGGATATATAGTATGGCGTGATTGTGGAGCGTGTGGCTCCTAAATTAATCATGTTGAAAAGGTCATTGAAATGTGATGCCTGTTTTTCTCACAAAACAGAACTAGTGGTGGTGAATCCACATTCCACACCTCTACATGAAGCAAAATAGTTGAATTATAATGTAATTAATTAATTTTTTTTTTTTTTGTTATTGAATTGTTAATATGTATGGGTTAGAATTAGCTAAACTTTGATATTGTGTGATTTTTTTTTTTTTTTTGTTTCTATTTCAATTAATTATCTTATAACTCGTGTTTATATGAATTCAATGTGTTGCTAATTAGAAAGTATGGACATTTTTACGAAAGAGTCGTACTTGTGTTAGACACCGATACTTTTTGGACACTCTTCGAATACGTGTCTGACACTTCATATACGTGTCTATAAATAAAAATTAATTTTATTATTTCAGACACCTCGTCGACATTTTCCGGACACTTTTTCGATACTTTACTTACACTTTTTGGACATTTTTAACACAAGCTTACCCAATAATATTGAAAATAATATGAATACTATCATGACAAAGTAGTGAAATAATGGTATATATGATATGAAAATCATTACAATATTGATATAATTTCATTTTCTAATTCATTTCATAGCAACTCTTAGTATAGAAATGATAAATTATTAAAGTTTTATAATACTAGAATAAATGTATAAAAATAAAAATAAAAATATATTATTATGTAGTCGTATCTATGCCGTGTCTTACTTTTTTAAAATTTATCGTGATGTATTCGTGTCATATCATGCCCGTATCCGTACTACATAGGTTACTAGTGAAACTTTTGAATAACTCTTGTTTACCATGAATGAGTTTTTAAGTCAGATTTGGTGGCTAACTAGTTGTTAAATCCATGTGACCTGAGCATGCAAATTTGATTTCATGGAAGCTGTGACATTTGTTTTAGGAACATTCTCAATTATTACAAAGTTATTCAAAGGATCAAACATCCCACCATTTTGTTGATCGAAGAAAATAAATCCATTTTTTTTTTTTTCAATAAATTCATTTTTTATTAAGTTTAAAGAAGAACATGTCATCAATCACCAAAGGTCCAGTAGTTCAATAGTATGATCCCTTCTTTAATATTTATTTATATAGTTACCGAGAAAAAGCTAGTGTGTCTCTTTTACAGCTAGTGAATTATTTACTATAACTATAAGATATCTTACAACATTCTTTCTTTTTTGACAAATGGTCAGAATTTTATTTAGGTTTAAATCTGACATAAAGGTTGGAGGTTGAAAGTTTGAGTCACGGTAAAGAAAAATGGCACCAATCTCTGGTGGGAGAAAAATTGTGACTATTATAGGGCCAATGAGAAAATAATGTATGTTATTTAATTTAAGAAGTAGAAAAATCTTGAAAAGCACTGATATTTGGACTATCCAAATGTTTAATAAGTAATGTAAATTTTTTTCTTACAGTGCATTAAAAAAGAAAGCAAAAATTGTCTTATTCTGCCAATGGTTAGTACGTTACTAGTTCGGAATCAAACAAGGTGGAAGATCACTAAGAGCAGGTCTAATGCCCTCAAATTCAGTGATTTTGGGCCGAATTTCTATATTTGACTTCTCCAAAAGCATTGTCAAAAATTAGGCCTCACAATGGGTTGTGGAATGGGTCGTTGAAAATCGCGACCCTCTTGGGCCTACATCAATTTTGTTTCTATTTTTTTATTCTGGTCTATAACTGTGTTTTAGTTCAGAATACTATTTCGAAGGGTATGTTTGCCTTGAGAAAAAAATAAAATAAATAAATTTTAACTTTTTCCTCAAAATAATTGAACTAAAGAGCCATTAAGTCACTGTTTGCCTGACACAAATAGTACTTTAAAGACTTTTTTGGGCAAAAAATGTTTAAAAAAATAGAGAAAAGTGCCTTTTTTTTTTTTTTTTTTATAAAAAAATTACTTTTTAAAATATTACATGTAGCCGTTTTAAGCACTGTTTGGCTGACCCAAACAGTGCCTTAACAACTATATTGGCACAAAAGCCTATTTTTTGAATTTTTTAAAATAATTATATATATATATTTTTATTTTTATTTTAAAAAAAAAAAAAACCTTTCATTTTTCCTTTATAAATATATCAACCCCTACTATTATTCACCTCATATCCAACCCATCTTCTAATCAAATTCAAAATGATTTTATTAGCAAATTTGATCATGTAATAGCCTTTGATCAATCTAAATCTAAAAGTCATGAAACCGCTCAAATAGCACGAGAGGCGCGCAAAGCAGATAAAGAAAAGATCAGACAACTCGAACTTCAAAGCAAACTAAGAGAGATTGAAAACATACAAACTGCTGAAGAGATGTTAATCATGCAAAAAGATCCAGAATCGATGCCAACACAAGTCGGGAAGGTATGGCTAATTGAACGCCAAAATGAAATATTAACATCTATACACTCACGCGATAACTCAAGCTTTCCATAGGATTATCTTAAGCATTCCATATGATTGTTCTATTTTTCCTAGTTGTTATGTTTTTCCTACTTGATTTTAATAATGGTATTGTATTATTATTATTATTTTTAAATTCATGTCGTATTGTATTGTTTTTTTTATTTTTATTGTATTGTTTAAATTCATGTTGTATAGTATTATTTTTAATAATAAATATTATATTGTTTAAATTTTTTGTATGATATAGTCGTTACGAAAAAGTTAAAAAATTAATTTTGTTAATAATTTAAAAAATATTAAAATATTAATATTTTTGAAAAGCGAAAATGTACCATTGAAGTATACCCGATAACTAAAATTTGAAAACTATAAAATATTGACGTGATTATAAAAAATATTAGAGTAACTATTAAAAAATACTAATATAATAAATTTGAAAAGTCTATTGCTCTAAAGGTGTGGCCTTTTATAACGAGCAACGCCACCACACAATTACACTAATATGGGTGATGATCTCCATGAATATGGGCAGGTGGGCCTTAAACCCTTGTATGCCACGCATTCGGAGTATAATGGTAACAAGGTCTCTAATATTGTAGGACGTAGACGTATTGGTAAAGTCGGAACACATCAACGCAAGGACACACCGATTGAAGACCAACAACTCTTTAAGGACCACAAACATTTTTTCCATACTATTTAACTTATTGAGGAAAGTCCAACCACTATATGACATGGTACATCTTTTCCATGTCGCATAAAATAAATAAATAATTTCGGTGTAATTAAATGGTTGGTAGGGTGGTAATTAAAATGGTCTTGGTGTAGGTAGGATTAAAAACTTGTAAGAACGAGAAAAGATTATACAGTTCTCATCTTATTTATAATAATAAATTATAATTTTATCTTTATATATATATATATTATATTCAATAATATTAGTTACATATTAAACAAGTTCTAGTTTTTTATATTCCAATCACTAAATATTCTTTTATACGAAATATTATTATTATTTGAAATCTTTCATGTATTATATTGATGTTGGGATAATAATATTAAGTCTCAAGTTCTATTTAAAAAGTTAGATCTTGTTTTTAGGGAAAATTACATATAAATGGAGTTAAAGTTCCATATTTACTTAGAGGCTGAGTCAAAATTCCATATTTCTCTAAAATGGATTGCTGAGGTGGCACATGGTTTTTTACTGTTTAGAAATTGTGATGCCTAAAATACCCTTCCGCGAAGGTACTACTTTTTCTTCGAAGGTACTACTTTTTTGAACTGAAGGTACTACTTTTTGGCGTCCAGGTTCCATGTTTTTTAAACACTCGCGAAGGTACTATTTTTTCTCCGAAGGTACTACTTTTTTGAACTGAAGGTACTACTTTTTTATTAGGGAAGGGCATTTTAGGCATCACAATTTTTTAAACAGTAAAAAACCATGTGCCACCTCAGCAATCCATTTTAGAGAAATATGGAACTTTGACTCAGTCTCTAAGTAAATATGAAACTTTGACTCCATTTATATGTAATTTTCCCTTGTTTTTATTCATATAGCACAAAAAGAATTATTACCATAGTTAAAATTTTATTTTCATTATTTACTTTCGTTAAATTTATAGTACAATTAGGAAAAAACTTTACAAAACTCATTATGTCGTGTCCCACCTCCGTCTCATTTAATAAATTGGTTTTCGACTAGGATGAGAATAGTTATTTTAAAAAAGGATAGTATGGAGAAGGTATTCACCAGTCCAAACTACTTTGTTGCTCTCTATGTAAAGTGTGTAGAATATGTTGATCAAATATTTCAAATACATTAGTCAAATGTTCAAAATGTGTCAATGAAGCGTTTGAGATAAGGAAAATTATTCATACTTGGTAGCAGTCGAGGGAGTTTAATTTAAAAAATAGAAAATCATGTATGTACAAAAAAAAGGTATTTAGTCCACATTCAGTAGGGGCCACGACCTTTCAAGGGTTGCAAAGTTCAATATAAATTTATTCTAGTATTACAATCATGTCATGAATCTTGTGCCTGTAGGTCTCAAGTTCTTATACATCACATTTTCAGTATGATAATGGTTAGTAGGCATTATTTGGTAACGTAAGTTGAGCGTTCAGCTTTCTCAATAAATGTGTTCGTAATTATTATTATTATTTTTTAATTTACTTATTTGATCAAATAGGCTAATTTTTTTCTAACAAATTAAAGAAAGAGAATTCAAACACGAATATTATTAATTTTTATTTTCTATTTTTTGGTGGGTGGGCATCTGGATGAAGTCAAAATGGTGCATTTAAGCTTAGGCCCATAAGTTGTTACAGAAGGACACATCACAAATACTGTGTATAGTACGATTGCAGTTATTATGTACAGTCATGCTTGTAAGACCCAATTATTGGACAAGGACAATAAGTGCTATTTACTAACAAAGACAAATTAATAGATATGAAAATCTTTATTAATTTTGAAAAGTAATATTATCTCAGTCTCATATTAATTGTCTACTTCAAAAATTTTGATTCATAATTTTTTTAAGTCAAGGTTATCGAAATAGACACCTAATATGAAATATAGATAGTATATAAGTATATATAAAAAATATGATTAAAAATAACCAAAATAAAAAGTGATAGTGAGTCAAAATTTTTTAAATGGACAACTAATATGAGACGGAGATAGTATAGAAAAATTTATTCATCCTAACCACTAGACAAGGACAATAAGTGTTACTCCCTCCGTCTCAAATTAAGTATTATTTTTGGGAACTGTGACTCACAACCGTTCTAAAAAACGACACTTAATTTAAGACGGAATGAATATTTACTAACAAAGACAAATTAATAATTAAATATGCAAATCTTTGTTAATTTTGAAAAGTAATATAGAAAAATTTATTCATCTAAGTCTACATTCAATGTTGACAATATACCTCTTTTTTTAAATGTTCTTAGTCATGTTTTGCAAAACATTTTTCTTAAAAAAAAAATGTTTAAATTTAAAACAAGAAACTCATGTATTCTTAACTTCCACCAACTAATGCATGCATTCGGTGAAAGTAGGTTTTAAATTTTAATATTCAACTGTGTAAACTAATGGCTCCTATTGTCGTCATCATAGTAGAATTTGTGATACTTTGTGATGGCTCAAAAATAACATTAAACTTATACGGAATAGCAAAAGACTATACGCATTTTAGTGAAAGTGCGGCACGCATTTATTTCAAAAGGCCTAGCAAAGGGAAGGCTTTGAAATAGTTAATGTGGTAAAATAAAATTAAAAAAAAGAAAAAGAAAAAGAAAATAATTAATTGTATTATAACTATGGAAGTTATAGAATTTTCAAAGAAAATTTAAAATCAAATAAATATTGCAATTCCATCATACTTCTTTTTTCGAATAACTGATCCTTAATTTTGATGAAATTCATTGATATCGAACCCTTTATTTATTTATTTTTTAGTTCTTCGTACAAGATTATTATTATTATTATTATTATCATTATTTTTCAAGCTTGAAATTTGTTGAACAAGACATTGAGCTCCATTTGAACCCAGATAAAAGTATTTTAATTAACGAATTTAAACAATTATTCATCAAATTTAAAGTTGTCAACTCAAAATTTTCTCATTAAGTTTGAAATTCAATTTAACTTTAATTGTTAGCTCAAGTTTGAGTTATCAAAATGCTTGTTTGTAACTATTAATACATTTGTCCTTGGCAATTATGTAATTTAAACTTTCTTAATTGTGACCAATCATACCCAACAATATGTATTGTGCTTAATAATTATAGAAATTGTCATACTACACTAAACCGATTGAGTTTGGATTCTCTGCATTGACAATTTTAATCACTTCAAATATAGTGAAGAGGATTTGATATGACACTTGCATGCATGTAAACCGCAAATATTGTAAAAATGCAATATGTAAATTAATTATGTGTGTGTATGTATGTGTGAAAAATGTTTCCTCGGTCACACTGATGTGAAATGAGTTGAATCTGCCTAGTACCGAACGTATTAAATATCGTACCTAAACAACGTGAATCACGTTTGAGCCCCATTAGACCAAGATGATATATACCAGTCATCTTCTTCAATGTGTCACTATGTAATTGGCTTCGTATCCCCATCAGTTTAGTTAATTTCTTGTCCATACACATTACTCTTAACTGCGTCCTGTTGATTCACATGTTGCACTCTTATTTTTTATTTTTGTGACACTTCACTTTTCAAATTGAACTCAGAAAGTCTATATATACATGCACTTGCCAATCTTCACAAGCAGCATGCCCAAAATATTTACCCCTCTCTCTCTCTCTCTACAGCCAAAATACAAAAAATATATATCACCATGCAGGCTCATGTTAGCAACAGTGAACTGCAGTGCATGAGCTCGAGATCTATGAAAACTAGCTCAGAAATTAGGAGGAACCCACTGGAGGTAGAAAGCAGTAGTACTGTTTTAGTGCAAAACCCTAGAGTTGAAACCAAGATGGAGGATGATGGGGTTTTCTTGACATGGGAGGACTTGTGGGTTACGGTTGCCGACGGAAAAAATGGCAGCAGATCCATCCTTCAAGGTCTCACCGGCTACGCTCGCCCCGGGGAGGTCTTGGCTATCATGGGTCCATCTGGCTGTGGCAAATCAACCCTTCTTGATGCCTTAGCTGGTATACATTCCAATTTTCTTCTATTTTTAGTATTTTTGCATGAGTAAGAGTTTGAACAAAATGAAAAACCGTAGATTTTACATTCAATGGATAAATGGATACACTATGGAATGGAAGATATAAATTTTTTATTTCATTCAAACGCTTCAACTTTAAAATTTTTATGGTTGATTTACCAGCATGACGATCAAAAATTAAATAAGCTTTGCTATTTTTGTTTATTAGTTTTTAATATTATACTAATAGACATGTGTCACAGTTTTAAAAACATGGCACTTTAGGTTAAAGCAGGTATTGTTGATCAATTTTAAATTCAAATGGACCAACTTTTTCTCTCACTCATACATTTTGTTTCATAATCACTTCAAGGTTTTTTTTTTTTTTAAAAAAAAATTGACTTGCTATCGAGCTTCAATAAAATTATTGAGCGCTTCATGCTAACATGACGAAATTGGAAAAAAAGAAAAATCACCAACGTATCCAATGATAGCCACAAATTTACATTCTATGAAAACAAAAAACTTTCATCATCAGAGATTGATTAGTATATTACTTTTTTGGTGTTTTGACGAATTTTATCTCTAGTTTTTCTTTACAAATGACTTGTTTTTTTGTTACTTCGAATATAGACCGAAAGAGACAGTGATTTACTGATTTATAAACAGTCATATGATGTAATATATGAGTAAACATGTGTATTTGTTAAAAATATATAACTTTGATCTACCAGTTATGAGATATTTTTCTCAATAGGTCATTAATTCAACTTAGTGTAATTTCTCATTCTACAAAGAAATAGTGAGATATTCGAGTCCATAATAGACATTAGTGGGTGTGAAATGTATTTACCTAATAAAATAAAATTATGAGCTATTTTTAGACAAGTGTTACAGTATGTTGATGGTTCTACGGTATCTAAAAACACCATGACTTTAACTCATATTGCAGGGAGATTAGGCTCGAACATAAGGCAAGCTGGCCAGATTTTGATTAATGGTTGCAAACAAGCATTGGCTTATGGAACCTCGGTAAGGAAAAAGATTAAGATCTAAACATTTTCTTGATTGATTTGTAGACCATAAAGAATAATCAATATGGTTATACAAATCTTAACAGTGTGGCAAATGAACTTAGGCTTGGCTCATTTGTCGTTACTAGCTTGAAAAACATAGCACAAACTTGACTCGTATTAATAGACAAGTCTATATTTATGAATATTTTGATCCACTGGAGACCGTCTTTCCACAAATCGATCACAAATTGTTTATGAATAACTCCCCTAAATATCTAGACTAATTATTTTTCATTTGCTTTTTACCCATACAGGCTTATGTTACACAAGATGATACCTTAATAACAACCTTAACCGTTAGAGAAGCAGTGTACTACTCTGCTCAGCTCCAACTACCAAACTCCATGTCCAAATCTGAGAAGAGGGACAGAGCAGAAATGACCATAAGAGAGATGGGATTGCAAGACTGTGTAAACACAAGGATTGGAGGATGGGGTGCTAAGGGTATTAGTGGTGGGCAAAAGAGGAGAGTTAGCATATGCATAGAGATCCTAACACACCCTAAGCTTCTCTTCCTTGATGAACCAACGAGCGGGCTTGACAGCGCCGCGTCATACTATGTCATGAAACGAATTGCAGAGCTCGATCAGCAGGATGGAAGGACTGTCATCACTTCCATTCATCAGCCGAGCAGTGAAGTCTTCGCTTTCTTCCACAATCTGTGTCTTCTCTCTTCCGGCAAAACCGTCTACTTTGGCCCTGCTAGCGCAGCAAATGAGGTAATTGCAAGCGTTTATTTATATGAATCAGAATCCTCTGCAGTATAGCACGCGTTTTATAATCATTTCACATACAGTAGTGTGTGAAATTATCTGGACCGTCCAATAATGCATTGCTGTATAATTTGCATGCATATGCAACTAATCCCTCTTGCATTCTTTGTGATGTAGTTCTTTGCATTGAATGGCTTCCCTTGCCCAACGCTTGTGAATCCAGCCGATCACTTTCTTAAAACAATCAACAAGGATTTCGATAAGGTAATTATATATTTTGTATTTTTTTAGCACGCTATAATAAGTCTTAATAGTTTATTTCATAAGTTTTAAGCTTCAATGACCTACAATTTTGACACAGGACATTGAACAAGGTTCCGCCGGGAAGATATGGACTGAGGAAGCAATTAATGCTCTTATAAACTCATATAAATCATCAAATAGTTATCCAGAAGTTAGAAGGCAAGTAGCTGAAATATGCAAACAGGTCAGCAAACAATTCACAAATCATATTACATCTTATTTTTTCAATTTTACAAATAAATAGAAAAGTACTTAACTAAATTAATTAAACATTATTCATTTTCAGGGAGGTGGAGCTTTGATGAAAAGAAGTCATGCTAATTTCCTTACCCAATGCCTGGTTCTTACAAGGAGGTCTTTCGTGAACATGTTTCGTGATATTGGCTACTACTGGCTTCGACTTGGTATCTATGTCATAGTGGCCGCAGGTCTTGGCACCATCTACTACAATGTTGGCTTAAATTATAGTTCAATACAGGTAAAAACATTAGATGATCACAATGCAATTTAATCATCAATTTTACATTGAATTAATCATTGTATATGGTTTCCATTGTTACAGGCTAGAGGTGCAATGCTTATGTTTTGTGCTTCATTCTTAACTTTCATGGCCATTGGTGGATTCCCTTCATTTGTGGAGGATATGAAGGTGAAAATCATCAAAATCCTTTAATCCTAAAAACTTTTAATTTCAGCTTTGTGAAATGCTTCAAACTAGTTGAATATATGCCTAAAATCTATTTGACACTAACCTACAGGTATTTGAAAGAGAAAGATTAAATGGGCATTATGGTTCAGGTGCATTTGCTATCGGCAACACACTTTCTTCTATGCCATACTTGTTACTTATATCACTGATTCCCGGATCTATTGCTTATTTCCTCACCGGACTTCAAAGAGGATACGAACAATTCACCTACTTTGCTTTGGTGATTTTCGCTTGTATGATGTTGGTAGAGAGCCTAATGATGATTGTGGCAAGTGTAGTGCCTAATTTCCTTATGGGCATAATAACTGGTGCAGGGTTACAAGGGCTACTAATATTGGGTGGAGGGTTTTTTAGGTTACCAAATGATCTTCCTAACACATTCTGGAGATACCCTTTATACTACATTGCCTTCCACAAGTATGCATATCAAGGATTGTATAAAAACGAGTTTGAAGGACTCAAATTTCATAGTAGTGAAACCGGAGCGACACATAAAATCACTGGTGAATATATTCTGAGAGAGAGATTTCAAGTGGAAATAGGTTACTCCAAGTGGATTGACCTTGCCATTTTGTTAGGAATGCTGGTTCTCTATAGGTTGATTTTCTTCATTATGGTGAAGATGGCTGAGAAGGTTAAGCCTGCTATTAGGGCATTCATGTCTGTGGCACCAAAACAGAAGACACAAGTCATGGTGAATCCCTATGCTACACCTTTACATTAAGAAAGTGTGATAGTATAATTTTCCTAGTTGTATGGAGAGGGGGACATCGTTCTTACTGCTGCGAATGATGTGTCATGATATTACTAGATCATCGTGCCCTTTTATAATATATTAATATTATTGTCCAATCATATCATGACGGGGAGTTTCTCCTCCAGCATTAGGTTGCAAATCTTGTTCATATTATATATGTATTGATATTGCATCCTGGTTAAAAGGATTAATTATGAAAGTTAACTGTTTTTATTGCTTCAGTTTGGAATGGTTATTTGTGCTAGAAACTTACAATCTATATAAAAATAATATAATATAAAGTAAAGTGCTAAAAAAAAAAACAAAAACGAAACTTTACTTTCTTTACCAACAAATTTCCTGAATATTTATTTTTACAATAAATTTTCTAAACTATTCCATTTTTTTGAACTTTTATTTTTACGGTAAACCCCTAAAAGATTATCACGTTCCATAGGATATAATTTCAAATGACAAATTACCTATATAAATGTTAGGAAAATAAATGAATAAAAGCTCTAGATTAAACCCCAAATTTTCGTTTGTTGTTAACCTTAATTTTTGTTAACAAAATGGCCACCGTCATTAACCCTAATTTTTCTTCACAAATCATCATCGTCGTCTCCATATCTCACCATTCTCATTCTCTGCAACCCACTCAAAATTGACCAACTCCAGATGGCGCAACACACAAAATGATCAGTTAGACTCCACTATAATGAGCAACCAACTGCATGCTTAAACTCGCTCGCTTTAATGTCTTCTTTCTCAACGAGCAGTCGATTTCTTCAGTGATTTAATTGATGTTGATTTTTTTTCTTTTCTTTTCTTTTCTTTTTTTTCTTTTTTTTTTTTATATAAAAAAAACCTTCTCCAACTTTTGAATTGTCAAAACAAGAACGTGATTAATTTAATCAGGTAATTTGATTGTCGCTTGGTGATAATCGGCAAAGTCAATTGCTGGAGGTTGCGGTTGGTCGGCGAAATCATCCACTGCCGAATAATGAGAGCGTACAGAGTAAGAGCATAGAAAGAGAGTGCTCTGTAGATGAGTAGTGTAAAACGGTGTTTTGCACTAAATTGATAAAAGTGGTGGTGATTGTGATAGGGTATGTGTTGTCCTAATTGTGAGATATATTTTTTTAATTGGCAAATTTCTGTAACAAAACAAGTCCTAGTCGAGTTGTAATTTCAGTTACCATATCAGACTTGACGTCGACTGCGGAATTCAGAGGTTGATCAGAAGAGAAAAGTACTATTGATTCGAAAAGGAAAGAACAATACATTAAGACATCGTTTTCCTTTTAGGACACAATGATATACATGGTATATTTTCAGAGTTCCAAATATACAGAATTTTCAAGTTCAGGATGAATTTTGTCATGTGGGAACCGGTACCAAGATTTGGGAACCGGTTCCAAAAGCTAAACTTTGAGAATAACTCTTTGTCCTTTGGGAAACGGCCGGTACCAAGTTTGGGAACCTGTTCCACAAGTCCTGAATGCAACAGGTTTTCTAGTTACCTTGTTCTGTTGATTACCTTTTTGATCCAACTTTCCTTTCAAGTCCTATGCACAAAATTTCCTTTATTTTCAAAAGGAATAGGACTTTGTAAGCCTCTATATAAACTATGTCATATACATTGGTTTATTTATAGCTTTTATTAAATATTCATATATCATATAAAGCCTTAGGAAGTTTATCCCTCTCAGAAAATCAAAGTTGATTTTTTTGTTGTCTTCCTAGAACATACACATATTCACCTAGTTAAGTTAGAGTTGTGGAATTCGAATCCTGATCGTGATCATACAGTTGTATCTACATTGATCAGATAAAAGCAGATCTTCTTCTATATTATTCAGACGATTGAAGAACAAAAGTAAAAGCAATCACACTTTGAAAGGATTGGAGCATTCGTGGAATGTAACCTGATCTACTTGCTACTTTTCTATAAATATCAAGCATAAGCCTGAGGTTAAGTTGCTATTGGACGGAGAGTCGCAAAGCGAGAGGATTGTCAGCAGTTGATGTTGGGTAGAACGATAGGGCATGAGACAGAGTTAAAAATTCGGTATACTTTGTTTTAAGCATAGTGGATTAGTTTACTTTGGACTGTACAGTCCACGAGGTTTTTCCTATAACAGTTGACGTATTTTATCAATTGGGATTTCCTCGCTAAAATCCTTGTGTCATCTCTAACTTTATACTTTGTTTTATTTTATCTGCTTGTAATTAACTGTTTAATTGCTAAAATAAGTAAAGTTGGAAACGGCACAGATCTGTTTTACAAAATGTAAAACTTTCCTAAATACATTCCGCTACGTACGACTCACACTAATCATATTGGTTGTTGAGATTATGTTTGTGTGATACCCCTTGGATCCGAGACACGGGTTGATCAGGCCCAGGCCCAAACCCGAGGGAATATCAAATAATTAATATTTTCAAATGAACACAGATAACAAAATGAAATAAAAGTAAATATTAAAAGCTGAAATGAATACTAATATAGAATCCTCAACTGATAAAACTTAATAAAATCCCAATAATTCAAAACCTCCAATAGATTAAACAACTTGGGAATCCATTTCTAGTGGACCCCTAATAATAATCCAAACTGAAATAAAAACAATTGAAAAAAACATCCAGCAACAAGTTACGGAGAGAGTCCTACGTAGTCGGTGGAATGGAAGTCTGTATCTGCTTTGCACGACCAACACGACCAAGCTCTAACCCTGGAACTGGCGAGCACCTGAAAAATAAGAGAGTGGGTCAAGCCCACATGCAAGTCCTAATCTAACTACAATCCATACAGTGACTCGATACGCAGATACACCCTAGATACCCTCAACATATCTATTTAGTCCATAAGTATATATATATCCACACTAAGGACATTCACTGGACTACAATAGGGGTCTCAACCTGAATAGAAGGCATCATGCGAAAACGCACGCAAAGGTGGGCATGAGTACTTAGACCTAATAAGATACACCTACCTACTATATCCAGCTACGCATCCATTGCATATATGCACCCTAACCAATGACTCTGAGACTCAAGCTCATATCGTGGTACCATAATCATATATCTAAAATCCGTCCAAAACCATAGTATATCATTCAATTATTTATTGAGAAGACATACAAAACACCGTCCAGATAAGCACTCAACTTATTCAGCTGATCTGACTTAACTACAACCAATTAACTCAGGAAGTCATTCAACTTAGTCAGTTGATTTAAAGTAAACACATTGATGGATTCAATATTTTACAATCCATCCTTTCCATCCGGTAGGTTAGGTCTTAGCGTTTTGAGCTAAACAGTCCCCAGTATGCCACCGACCCATACCGGTGCATACAATCCTCCATATCCATGTAAATTACAACATATAAATTATAACTGAGTAATTTACAGTCCCAACTAGTATCCAAATAATTTCATAAATGGTTTCATTATTCTAGTAATTGAAATTCAACAGTAATCCATGTAATTGTAGAAAAGGTTTACTATTTTGACAATTAACATCCCAAAGCATGTATGATCAAAATATACATATAGAGGACCCTATCATGCATTTAAAATAGGTTTTTATAAACTTCCTACATCCCATTACATTGCTAAAATTTAGTTAGGCAATTAATCCATCTTTCATCCGTTAACAGTATAGAAAATTAGTAATTTTATACCGTTTGTCCCATTAACTAGAAGTAAACTTTAATCAATTAAAGGTATTAATAATACCTAAGATTAACTTTTTAATCATAATGTGAAGTCCCAGACTCAGTCCAAACAGTCCCCAACTCCTATAGTTTCAAAATTATTCGTAAAAACAAAGTTCAGAAACTATATGTGAGAGAGAACCTTCTCCAGATTTTGGAGCAGGCTCTAGAAACACTTTGAGCCGCCTCCTAGGAGGGTAGAGCCGGCTCTATAATGGGGGGAGCCGGCTTTTTGCATTCCAGAGCCGGCTCTCTCCTCCTTCGAGAGCCTTCTTCAACCTTGTTACTCCTGCGACTTTCTGCAATGCTTTCAGCCATTCGCAACCTGTCTATTTGGCTTTAAACTATCCCTAAGAGTCCTAACTATGTCCGTTATAATCCCTAAGATGTGTTTATAACAATTGAAACTAGAAACAGAGGCTACAAGTTCTACAGATTTTATATGCTTTAAGAAACACACTGAGATCAAATATACACAAACTGTAATTGAACAAATTTTAACACATATAGATCATCGACATAGCATCTATTATACATGTGAAATTTAGTAAATGCTTAATTAAACCCTAGAGACTATCCAGGTGCATATAACATAGGTAAAGGGAAGGAGGAAGAAAAGAACTTGCTTGTTCCGGCAACACGAACCACTGTCCAGCCTCCTCTAGTTCTAGGTAGTCCACCACCACACCTCCTTGGTCCTCCCTATTCTTCCCTTGACAGACCCTACAATGCTCTGTTCTTATAAAACCCCTCTCTGTTTTCACTCTGTAACCTTGAAACGTGAACTGAGCTTTTGTATTCTAAAACCCTAAATCAACACATTGTTCTATATATATAGAGAGATGTAAATAAACCCTATTCCTCGTATGTGTAGAGACAGAGCCCTAATCTTAATCCTTGTCGGCCCATAACAAAACTTACGTTTTAAAACAGTGTCGGCTACACACGTGAATTCCATTACACAACTCAAACTATAACCTAATTTAACAAATAAAACATTTAACTTAAGCCAATTAAAATAAACCATGAACTTAAAACAATTAATCAATTAAAATAAAATAATTAATTAATTAAAGCAAAACAAAATCCAATTTAAATAACCATTAAATAAACACACAATTAACGCAACCAAACACACAAACAAATAACCAATCAAATAAATTAAAAATACAATTAAATAATTAAATAAATACCAGGACTATCCTTTTAAAATTAGGGGTATTACATTCTTTCCCCCTAACAAAAGGAATTCCGTCCTCGGAATTCGCTCTTACCTTATTCCAAAATTTTAGGAAATTGCGAGCGAATGACGTCCTCCCGTTCCCAAGTAGACTCAGCCTCATTGTGATGACTCCACTGGACACGAACTAAATGGATAACCTTGTTACGAAGGATCTGATCCCGACGATCGACAATACGACACGGTGGCTCCAAATAAGTTGTATCTGGCTGCAACTTAATCTCCCCAACATCGATATGCTGATATCGATCCTCATCTCGCAGAAATTTTCACAACATAGAAACGTGGAATACGTTGTGTACACGATCCAATTTATCCGGAAGTGCCAACCGATAAGCAACAGCTCCAACTCGATCTGTAATCATAAATGGACCGACAAATCATGGTGACAACTTCCCTTTCTTCCCAAAGCGCATGACTCCTTTCATAGGAGACACTTTGAGTAGAACCTGATCCCCAACCTGAAACTCCAAAACACTAGTGCGACGATCAGTATAGCTCTCTGCCTACTCTGGGCAGTACACATGCGATCCCTAATAAGAGCTATATTCTCATAAGTATCCTTTATGAACTCAGGACCCAAGAACCTGCTCTCACCAACTTCTATCCAACAAACAGGTGATCGACACGGTCGGCCATACAATGCCTCAAATGGTGCCATCCCAATAGTCTTCTGGAAACTATTGTTATATGCAAACTCCACAAGTGGCAAATAATCCTCCCAATTGCCTTTGAAGTCAAGAACACATGACCAAAGCATATCCTCCATGATCTGTAATACCCCTAGTTTCAAAAGGATATAATTGGGATTTAATTTTTATATTTTTGAATTTGAGGTGCTTATGTGGTTATGTGTTTAGATGATTTTATGGTTTGTGTTGAATTTAATTAAAGGTGTGTTTAACTAATTTGTTTAAATTAAAATTTTGTTAATTATTGTATTTAAATTGGGTGGTTTGTTTAGTGAGGTTATTTAAGAGTATTTTTATTTATTTTAATTGAATTTCTTGTTTTAATTGTTTTAAATTGTTTATTGGTTTATTAGTTTTTTTTTAAATGATTTAATTGGATTAAATTAGAAGTTATTGATTGTAATGTGAACTTAGGGTTATTTTCTTTTAGGAATTACGGTTTGGCCGACTGGGGTTAATTAGGGTTTCTGTCTCTAATCACAATTGGACCTAGGTTTTAGTATTTCCTATATATATACTGTTATAATTCTGTATGAGGGTGGTAGAACTCTGTTTCATGAACAGTGAGTTTTTGAGAGAAAACAGAGAGAATGAGCATTAGGGTTTTGGCCAAGAACCATGGTTGAACCAAGGAGAGGAAGAAGAGGTGTTGCTCGTGGGTTGAACCTAGGGCAACAAAGGAGTGGACGACAGTCGAGAGGTCGCCGGAAAGTCTGGACAGAGGACGATTAAAGGTTTCAAACCAAAACTACAGAGGCAAGTTCTTTCCTTTCTCTCTCCCGTTGCCTGTGTTCTGTGCATCCTTAGACTGTCTCTAGGGTTTTAATTGATCATTAATTAAATTATACATGCTTGTTATATGCTAAATCAGATGTCTGTATGTGTGGAATTATTCTGTTAAAGTTCTTGTGCCTCTGGTTTACAGTTTGGAGTGGAAGCATGCTTGATCGGTTAAGGTTTTAAACACTGTAATTGAATTGGACTATTATGAACAAGTCATGGGGATGATATTGGGTGTAAATAGGATTCTTAAACTCAGTATTAAAGATGAACCGAAGGTTGGGAATAGCCGGAGACGAAGCTAATAATCAAAACGGAGCAACAGAGCAAGAAAAGTGAGCGGAGAAGGCTCTCAGAGAGGGAGAGCCGGCTCTGGGAGCAAAGAGCCGGCTCCCACTCAATTAGAGCCGGCTCTAGGCAGGTTAGAGCCTGCTCCAATTATTTGGAGAAGGCTCTATGGTCCTTTAGGAGTTCTAAAGCAGTTTGGGGCTTGTTTTGTTCAACTGTGGGTTTCAGAACTGTGTTTAGGCTACTGAGATGGTTTTAAACACTAAACCATGGAATGTTAATGCCCTAGGGTGTATAAACTTATTTATATGCTAAGGTTTTAAACTGTAGGAAAAATCTAGGGCAAGTCGCAACAGTTTACGGACTTGACGGACCGGAAGGATTTAATGGTGCAAACGGTGTTTAGAAATTAAAAAGGGATAGAAAATGGATTCTAATCATTGTACCATGCTACATTAGAGCCAAACTTGATAAATTAATGTCTCTGAACTCATGGATTTAACTGTAGGAATGTATACAGCAGTGTAGGTTGTTAACGGAGGGAAGAGGTTAATTTGCTTAATTTAGTTTTAGCAATTTAATGGAGTATGTATATATTTATAAATTTGGTTGTAGGTGCATGCTAGGATCAATTAATTAACAAGTGTGATCTATACATTTCCTAGATGTTAGTTGTTGAAATATATAGTATTTCCCTGCAATACATGGATTTGAGTTAGGGATTTTAATTGCCGTAACATTAAACACTACTCTGTAATTATTTGGATTATGGTTTTTAAACTAGATCATGTTTTGGATGTTCATTGTTGAAATTTGATATATTATTCTACAATTAACTGGAGTATGGTTTCGAACCTTAATTGCTGAAATATTATATAAATTATTCCGCAATTAATCTGGATTATAGTTTTGGATATTAAAATTGTTGTACTATTATTCATAGTCTGTAATTTACATAGTTTTGGATTTAAATTGCTGAAATACTCTTGTGCAATTATTTGGAATGGTTATGGACTGTAAATTGCTAAAATATTATTTAATTGTTGTAATTTACACGGATATGGAGGATTGTATGCACCGGTATGGGACGGTGACATACTAAGTATGGTTTAGCTCAAAACGCTAATTCCTACCTTATGGATTTTAATTGGTGAACAGTTTTACCTATTCAACCAATTATATGGATTTTGTGGATTGTATGCACCGGTATGGGACGGTGGCATACTAGGGACAGACTGATTCAAAATACTCAGTCCTACCTATTTTGGAATAAGGGTACGGGTTGTTAAATAAAATCCTCCTTATATATATGAGTCAGTGCGGTTGAATACGCCGAACGACTTACTGGATTTCTTATGGATGAATGTGAACGGATTTTATATATATTGTTATGGTACCGTGACATGAGCTTGAGTCTCATAGTCGACGGTTAGGGAGCATATATGCAGTAGGATGCGTAGCTAGCTATGTTGGTTGAGGTATACCCTGTTAGGCTTAGGTAGTCATGCCCACTCTGGTACGTATTGTATATTGCCTTCTATTCAGGTTGAGACACTCAGCATAGTTCAGTGAGAGTCCTGTAGTGTGGATATATATTTATCTATTACGGACTATATAGATATGATTGAGACGTCTAGGAGGTATCTGCGTATCGGGTCTCTGTTTGGATTGTAGTTAGGATAGAACTTGTTCGTGGGCCTGACCCACTATTATTTTTCAGGTAACGGACGGTTCCAGGTCTTAGAGCTTGTTCGTGCTGAGTAGAGACGACTACTCATTCTACCGACGATGTAGGGGGTTCTTCATGGTTTAGCAGTGGACTTCTTTTTAGTTGTTCGCTTTCCAGTATTGGCTTTTGATTAGGGGTCCACCAGATGGATTCCCAAGTTGTATTATAATTGGAGAAGTTGGATGTAACAGACTAGTTCTTATTTATAAGATTTATTCTGAAGTTTTCAATAAAGGATTTTCATTTAGTTTCTTTCCAGCGAATTTTATTTACTCATATTTATCTTAATTATATCCTGTGTTCGATTATTGCTAATTGTTTTGATATCCTTGAATAGTCGGGTGTGGGCCTGGCAAACCCGCATCCGAAAATTCGGGGGTATCACAGTTGGTATCAGAGCACTCCAGGTTTTAGTGTCCTTAGGAGTGTTTTCGTTACAAGACTTCCGCGTTGCGTCTCTTAAAACTTAGAGCCATATTAGGATTCGTTATACTCTCTTTACGGTTCGTTCGGAGAAGTTGATGTCAATTATATTCCATAAATGGTTGACATTAGGAGGAGGATGGGGTTTAAGGCGAAAGCGATATAAACCCAAAGGAGTAAATGAGTAGGTTATCGAGTTCTTTGCCAGAAGTAGAACTTGGGATCGGAAGTTTAGTTCCAAGGTTGGCATTAATTAGGAAGTATACGCCATGAACGGATCAGAATGTAGGTGTTAGGTCACCGCATGTCGGGGCCAACATAACTTCGGATGATCTCAAAAAGGAGACAAATGAAGAGTAGGATTCTGAAGAGGATCCTAAGGGAGGAGATATCAGCGTCTCCAAGAAAGGGGATATTGAAGCTTGAAGATGAAGGATCGCACGAGGGTGCTCTCGTTCACCAGTAATACAGTGCATGATACTAGTAACGATGGTGTGAACCAATCTATATATGGATGAATTTTCATGTCGTCTCTCAGAGAGTCAATTGAAAAGTACTCTTTAGGAGTTTGGGAATTGAATGGAGTTCTTACCAGAACAAAGACGTGATTTATATCACATTCCGGAGAGTATGGGGATTAGGTTGTGACATTCTATGTTGTTTTGTAAAGCCACGATAGACAGTTTATATTCCGCATATTATGAGGATGAGGGTTAAGCCTTTGGATATTTGTTTAAGCAAACAATTGTGCAGTTAAGCTACGGTTAATGGATAAGTTTCAAGGTTGGATAATTACCAATGAAACTATCAAATGAACTTTTGCGAACTTGAGTTCAAAGGAGGTTTTCTTCTCTGGAATGGAATATGTCTTAAGTGGAATTATATTTTGGTTGTTTTGTTGCATTGTGTGTATCTATGTGTTGCATTTTGATATTATGTGTTTCGTTTTGTTGTTACGTGTTTCATTTTTGTTAATTTGTCCGGATTGGGAGTATGGAGTGGTTGGGGACACAAGTACGTGATCAACCAACTATTATGTTGATGACATGGATAATAGCGCTATGTACGCTAGGATTTGTGACAGTATGGTCATAGGTAAAAATACAAACTTCTAGCCAATCTAATGGATCTGGGTATGCATCAATATGGTATGCTAGTTAGGATGGGATAGTTAAACTATCAAAATGAGTCAAATAATCAAAAATGATTAGTTTGATATGCTCAATGCTAGGTGGGGATTCGTTTTTACAACGCTATAATAATGGTGGTTGTTAGTGTCTTGGGGATTCGTGAGGTTGTGGTAGGTAAAGATCACTGTAATGCCACTATGGTTCAGACGGAGGATTTTGTACTGGTAGGTACTTATTAGAATGACGCTGAGAGAGGATAGTGGGCTGATAAAATCTTTAGCAGTCTATTCGTAATTAAGACATTATTTTACGAGGGTGTCATTTGGAGGAGTTGCTGGTGTTACACTTAGAGGAGGAACCAAAGTTTCTACACTGTACAAAAAAGTGGAAAAAATTTTTAGGGTTATCTTTCGCAACAATTAGCTGTTGCTCTGACATTGATGACTAAATGGAGGATGTGAAAGGTTTCAAATTCAATTAAAACGAGACAAGGAGTTAACTTGACACTTACCCATAATAGAGAAGTAGGGTGTGTTAAGGATAGGAAGGTGAGACTGAACACCTATATAAGGAAGCGATGCACGGTGTGTGTGAAAAAGTCATAATGAGTTGACCTTCGATAAATGGAATTACCGGTTAATTTTATTATCGGAAAGTTTATCACTAACTGGTGATGCATAGATACAGTTTCTGGGTTAGCTTTTGACAATGCTTCGGTGTAAGCAATGGGTGCATACGGAAGCTGGTGGTACCAGACCAGTTGGTACTTTCTATAGACAAACGGGAAGGAGGATATAAAAATTGAGATTCAAATCTCTTAGTTCTTTATTCATCCCGGTGCATCATAAAATGCTTCATGGTATGAAGCAGTTGTTTGGCGGATTGGCAAGTAGAGGGACGTGGTGATTTGGATACCATTTCTCATATGATCGTGATGGACCATTCGAGATTACGAGACCCTTGTAGACATTTTCTATGTTCAACTGATAGACCCTTTTCACGGATTTGGATTCGGATTTGGTTAGGATGTTGGTTCGTTTCTTTATTAAGTCAGTTAAATTCTGGTTTATTGCGAACTGGTGGGTCATCAGTTCGTATGAATAGAGGGGATTACAAGACGACTTAGATGCCTCAATGTGATGATTCACATTTTGCATTAAGTTCTGTCCGGTTGAAGGGAAATGGGAAGTGGACGTTTTCAATAACCGCTAAGAAATTGCGATTCTTTGTTGAGTTCGCAGTTGAAGCTTAGCCTGTATAATATTGACACTGGCTTTTATCACAGAAATAAGGAAGTCAACTGTAAATGTTGGGGTTGATCTTCGTGGAAGTGTTACTTTACTCCACTCGAGCTTAAGGTGCTGACGGGGGTTTAGTGGTTTGTGCTAGTGCTGTCAAGATGGGTTGCGATTTAAAATCGGCACTTCTTTTCAATGCACTCGGATGATTATAAGGTACATCAGGATATCAAATTTCTGGTTAAGTGAACCGGATAATGTTGGATATATAAAAAAATTTGTCTATCTGGATGGGTTGGTTTTAGATTAATGTTATACGTTTGATATGTAGGCTCGGACTATGGGTAATTTGGTTCTTTGTTTAGTTTCAAATTGGTATATGATTAAATTAAGGCATGGTTGATTTGCTAAAGTTTAACTAAATAGACTTAAGGTGGCATGGTTTATTTGCCAAAGGCATGGTTGAATGGTCGGCATGGTTGATTTGTCAAGTATAACTAAATATACTTAAAGTGGTATGGGTGATTTGCCACCGACATGGTTGAATTGTCGGCATGGTTGGTTTGCAATGGTTATCACAATATATAACAAGAGGGCATGGTTTATTTGCCAAAGTATAAATAACTATACTTAGGAAGGCATGGGTCAATTGCCAAGTTCTGACTCAATCTGTTCATACTGATAAATCTAAGTCCACACGAGAACGGAAATGAATTTTCATGAAAATAATTCAGAGTTTTGTGAATTCCGAGGATGGAATTCCTTTTTGTTAGGGGGGAAGAATGTAATACCCCTAGTTTCAAAAGGATATAATTGGGATTTAATTTTTATATTTTTGAATTTGAGGTGCTTATGTGGTTATGTGTTTAGATGATTTTATGGTTTGTGTTGAATTTAATTAAAGGTATATTTAACTAATTTGTTTCAATTAAAATTTTGTTTTAATTATTGTATTTAAATTGGGTGGTTTGTTTAGTGAGGTTATTTAAGAGTATTTTTATTTATTTTAATTGAATTTCTTGTTTTAATTGTTTTAAATTGTTTATTGGTTTATTAGTTTTTTTTTAAAAATGATTTAATTGGATTAAATTAGAAGTTATTGATTGTAATGTGAACTTAGGGTTATTTTCTTTTAGGAATTACGGTTTGGCCGACTGGGGTTAATTAGGGTTTCTGTCTCTAATTACAATTGGACCTAGGTTTTAGTATTTCCTATATATATATTCTTATAATTCTGTATGAGGGTGGTAGAACTCTATTTCACGAACAGTGAGTTTTTGAGAGAAAACAGAGAGAATGAGGATTAGGGTTTTTGTAATACCCCTAATTTTAAAATGATAGTCTCGGTAATTTAAAAAAAAAAAAATTATTTTAATTGCATTTAATTTAATTGCATTTAATTTTTTTGTTGATTTCTTGGCAAATTGTTTACTTGTTTAATTGATTTAATTATTTGTTAAATGTGTTAATTGATTTAATTGTTTAAATGAAATTGTGTGTGATGATGTGTATTTATTTAGGAATTTAATTGTTTTATTTTATTTTTATTTTCATATTTTTAAGGAATTGGATATGAATAGTAGTAATGGACCAACCAATTGGGCTCCATGGACTACTTGGATAAGGGGTTTAATGGGGACGGATAATTACCCATGTATATGTATATTTAATAAATAAATAAATAAATAAATATATATATATATATAAGGAAAGTCATATATATTTATATATTACATATAAAAAGGATTACACATAGATTATACGTAACATATATTTAAGTTACCTTTTTAGTATTTAAATTTTATTTTATTTTATTTTTATTTTATTTTAGTTTGTCTTGGAATGAGAAAAAGATTAGGGTTATATTAGTTGCCTATAAATATATAACTATAGGATTGGGAAAGAGGTTAGAAAATATATCACGTACAATATTTTAGAGAGAGAAAGAAGGAAGAGGAAAAGGAAGAAGGAGGTTAGGGTTTTTATCAAATCCCTAAAGGCAAGTTCTAATTCTTCTCTTCTCCTTTGATTCGTACCCTATGCATGCTAGATTAATTCTAAGTTCTTTAAATAAATTAATTGAATCTAATTACATGAATTTATTTGGAAATTGTATTTCATGTTTTAATAATGGGTTTTAATTAATCTGTTATGCCGAATTGGCATTATTGGTGGCCTTGATTTTTAATTTAATTTAATTTATTTTATTTTATTTTACTTGAATTAATACTCGCATGTGTCAGTATTGTGTATATATATATGAAATCAAAATTTGTTCATGCTTAAAGAATGCACACGAAACGAGGGAAAATTAATGAACCAGTTTATATATTAATCGGTGTATGCATATATAGGTAAAGTCATAAGGTGTTTTTGCATAATTTGTGCGCGCCGAACGAGGAAACCATTGATAAGGGATTTAAATAAAAAAATCAGACTACGATTTAAAGGATAATGAGACTTTGTGTTTTGTCATGCACGCCGAACGAGGAAGAACAGTTTAGGAATGTTTCAGTTCATCTCATTGTATTTGCAATTGAAATTTCACTTCCTTTCTAATACATACACGCGGCACGAGGATGGAAAGGTCAGCTTAGAACAATTTGATATTGTGAGAAATTGTTAGACAAGAAATCTGGTATATTACAAAAATCAGTTATGCATTAAATATTTTAAAAGTTAGACTAATTAATGTTGGATATTAAACTGAGGCTATTGTTTTGTTATTAAGGAATTTTGTATTAAATATTTATTTATTTAATAGATTCATTAAGAATTGAAGTGCATAATTTAAGTTTACATGTTAAGTATGGGTTTAATTGTAAAAGGATAAATTAATTAAACATGGTTGGGTTAAATTATGTTAATCAATTGTTTAGATTTAAATTAATTTAAACAAGGCATGGAGATGTACAATTTAGTGGAGTTGCATGTTAATTTCTTGTGATGTAAATTAAATGCATGCCACTTAGAGTTGATATTTTGCTCAAGTAAATGTAAAGGATGTGTATATGATTTTTATCATATTTATTTGGATTGTTATATGGAAACATTATTGACATTATCCTTGGATTTGAAATTTTTATTTGATTATGATATGGATTAGTGCACCATTATGGGATGAGGGCATATTAGGGACGGATTAACTTAAGAGTTAAGTCCTACCTATTTTAAATAAGGGAACGGAGTAACCATAGTGTTAAGTCCTACTTATTCGTGTCAGGTTAACGGAATAGTTGGATGACATATTATTAAAATAATAATTGGATAGTTTATTTTGATGATTGGATAGGACGGATTTTATATAGATAATTATACGCCATGATATGAGCTTAAGTCTCAGGATCAGTGGTTAGGGTGCGTATATTGCCAGGGATGTGTAGCTAGATATAGCGTAGTTGTGTACCCTGGTAGGTCTAGGTACTCATGCCCACTATATGTGCGTTTTGCATGTTACCTACTATTCAGGTTGAGACAACTCTATAGTCTAGTGAGGTTCCTTTAGTGTGTATATATCTATTTATGGACTATTTAGTAATTGTTGAATTAATTAGGATGTGTACGTGTATCGGGTCTCTGTTTGGGATGTAGTAGATTAGAACTTGTATGTGGGCCTGACCCACCATTATTTTTCAGGTGTTCGTCAGTTCCAGTCTTAGAGATTGTTCGTGCCAAGCAGAGACAGTCATTCACTCTTCCGACTCTACGTAGGACTCTTCTTCATGGTTTAATTATTAGTTTTATTTCAGTTCAGTATTTCAGTTAGGATATTGTTAGGGGTCCACAATATGGATTCCCGAGTTGTAGTTTAATTAATTACTAGTATCCGATGATTGGAGGATTTTATTATTGGATTTTTAATTATTATTTATTTGAGAATTTTAAAATAGTGATTTATTATTTAGTTTCCTTCAGCTTATTATTTATTTATTTTTAATTCATCTTGTATTCCAATGCTTGTTTAAATATTAATTGTTTGATATCCCTCGGATCTGTGCTCGGACTTGATCACCAGTGGCTCTAGAATCGAGGGGTATCACAGTTTTGGCCAAGAACCATGGTTGAACCAAGGAGAGGAAGAAGAGGTGTTGCTCGTGGGTTGAACCTAGGGCAACAAAGGAGTGGACGACAGTCGAGAGGTCACCGGAAAGTCTGGACAGAGGACGATTAAAGGTTTCAAACCAAAACTACAGAGGCAAGTTCTTTCCTTTCTCTCTCCCGTTGCCTGTGTTCTGTGCATCCTTATACTTTCTCTAGGGTTTTAATTGATCATTAATTAAATTATACATGCTTGTTATATGCTAAATCAGATGTCTGTATGTGTGGAATTATTCTGTTAAAGTTCTTGTGCCTCTGGTTTACAGTTTGGAGTGGAAGCGTGCTTGATCTGTTAAGGTTTTAAACACTGTAATTGAATTGGACTATTATGAACAAGTCATGGGGATGATATTGGGTGTAAATAGGATTCTTAAACTCAGTATTAAAGATAAACCGAAGGTTGGGAATAGCCGGAGACGAAGCTAATAATCAAAACGGAGCAACAGAGCAAGAAAAGTGAGCGGAGAAAGCTCTCAGAGAGGGAGACCCGGCTCGGGGAGCAAAGATCCGGCTCCCACTCAATTAGAGCCGGCTCCAAGGGTTGTGGGAGCCGGCTCTAGGCAGGTTAGAGCCTGCTTGTGATACCCCTCAGATCCGAGACACGGATTGATCAGGCTTAGGCCCAAACCCGAGGGAATATCAAACAATTAATATTTTATAATGAACACAGAATACAAAATGAATTAAGAAATGAAATTAAAGCTGAAAGGAACTAAAAATAGAATCCGCAAAAATATTATAATTATTAAAATCCATCAAACCCCAAACTCCAAAACTCCCTCAGTTTACAACTCGGGAATCCATCTCTAGGGGACCCCTATTAAACATCCAAACGGAAGATAAAATAATTGTAATAAACGTCCAGAAATAAAACTATGGAGAGAACCCTACATCGTCGGAAGAGTGAATAGAGACCTCTGCTCAGCACGAACACGTCTAAGCCTGGAACTGTCGTGTACCTGAAAAATAGAAGTGGGTCAGGCCCACGCGCAAGTTCTACACTACTACAATCCAAACAGAGGCCCGATAAGCATGTACATCCTAAACAATTTAACAATAGCTAATAGTCCGTAAGTGTATATATATATAGTCACACTAAAGGACTCTCACTGGACTACAGGCCGGTCTCAACCTGAATAGAGGTAACATGCTAAAAACGCACACGAAGTGGGCATGTGTACCAAAACCTAAACAGGGTACACCTCTAACTATCGTATCCAGCTATGCATCCCAATGCATATACGCTCCCTAATCATCGATCCTGAGACTCAAGCTCATATCGAGGTACCATAATAGTAATATATTTAAAATCCATTCAAAATCCATAGTAGTGCCACTCAACTAGTTGTTGTCATGACATTACAAATCCATAGGATTTAACTTTTAGTTAATCCATTCATTAATCCAGAATAGGTAGGTTTTGGTATTTTGAAACCAAACTGTCCCTAGTATACCACCGTCCCATACCGGTGTATACTATCCAACCATCCAACAGTTGATAATATCGGCAACTGAAGCGAATATCAACTAATTCCATACATCTAATAATTGATAACAACAGTAGTGATGTGAGCATCAATAAGTAGAGTAAACATAGTCAGTACATACGGTTACACAAAATCCGATATAATACTAAGTTTAAATATTAATAGTATTCCACATCCAGTAGTTGATATCATATACATTTGGGGTAAATATCAACAAGGTCCATGCTCCAAAAATTGATACTAGCAGTGCTAATGAAAGTATCAAAACAAAACTTTAGCAAATACATAGGCATGCTTAATCTCTAGTGTTTCACAGACTCAGTAGAGTCCACATCCAGTAGTTGATATCACATACATTTAAGATAACCATTAACTATGTCCATTCCTCCACTAAGTGATACTAGCAATGGTAAGATAAGCATCAACAACAGAACCCACAGTATCAATATAACATACTTAATTTAAGTTATTTTACAAAATTCCCTTTAGTGCCAAGTTTAAGACTTAATCTCATTCAACTCTAACACATCCCAGAAGAGTATAATCCAGATACATGCTCAGGTTATAGAGTTTAACAAGTTCCAGTTATAACATCTGTCTCACAAGTTTTCAATTGCAGAGGGAGTTAAACACTACTAGCTTCACAGAAACACTACTAGCTTCACAGAATTAAATATAGTTTAAATACCTGATTAAGTCTCTACTGTCCAAGCTAATCTAAGCAAGTAGACTTAATTAACACCACAACAGAAACATTAATCTAACCAAATATATCAATTAGACCCTCCATAATCACCCTGCACTCAACTGAATACTCCAGAAACAACTACAGCATGCAAAACTTGCTGGAGAATGAAAAAAAAAAAAAAAATTTCACCAAAGGAGACGTCTCCAAAAAGTGGAGCCACCTCCTTTAGACCTTGGAGCTGGCTCCACCTAAAAAGGGAGCCGGCTCCCTCCAAGGGAGAGCCGGCTCTCTTCCTCTCTGTCTCATCTCTTCGCCCTCCATCTTCGTTTTTACACTTCTGCTACCTCACGCCATGATTTTCGGAGACTGTAACCCACTCCCAATACATCCTAGTTCGTGCTTAAGTCCAGTTAACATTATACACATTGTTTTAAACAGAGATTCATGCAAGCAAACAATAGGTTCTTAACAGTTTTACAAAGCGTGAAAACTTACAGACCAGTTTCGGTTTAAGCACAAACAAAGAATGTTTTAATTGATCTGATTAATCCTAAAATTGTTCAAGAATGCAAAAAACACGAAACCTAAGGGAGAGAGTGAGGATAGAACTTGCCTTACGCCGACGTTCGCCTTAATTTGCCGTCGAATCTTTCGTTTGCTCTCTGTTTCCTGCCGTCTCTAGAACTGCTCACAGACTTACTATGTCGTAGTATTATGCTAAAACCTTAGACAAACCCCTTAGATGAGTATTTATAAACCACTATAACCCTAGGCTCAATTAAACTCTAATACAAATCACTCGGCCCATTAAACAACCTAGGTTTAAAACATTGACGGCTATATAAACTATAACCCTAATGTAATACTATCTGTGTGCAACCTTCTATACTGACACGTTAAGATAGAATAAAGAAGGAAATTGAATTAAATAACTTTAAGTAAAACAATTAAATAATTAACTTAAGCAATTAATTCAAATAAAGCAAATAATTCAAATAAAGCAAATAATCACAATTAACCATTAAAAATTTAACTAAATAATTAATGAAATTCCAGGACTATCCTTTTGAAAATTAAAATAAAACAATAATCAAAGAATTTACAGAACACAATTAAACCAATTAAAACCTTAAATTGAAAATTAAAATAAAATAATAATCAAAGAATTTACAGAACATAATTAAACCAATTAAAACATTAAATAAAACAATTAATGAAAAGAAAATAATTAAACAAAATACCGAGACTATCCTTTTGAAAATTAGGGGTATTACATTCTTCCCCCCTAACAAAAGGAATTTCGTCCTCGGAATTCGCTCTTACCTTCTTCCAATATTTCAGGAAACTGCGAGCGAATGACATCCTCCCGTTCCCAAGTAGACTCAGCTTCATTGTGATGACTCCACTGAACACGAACCAAAGGAATAACCTTATTACGAAGAATCTGATCTCGTCGATCGACAATACGACACGGTGGCTCTAAATAAGTTGCATCCGGCTGTAACTCAATCTCCCCAACATCGATATGCTGATACCGATCCTCATCTCGCAGAAATTTCCGCAATATGGAAACATGAAACACGTTGTGAACGCGATCCAAAGTATCCGGAAGTGCCAACCGATAAGCCACAGCTCCCACTCGATCCGTAATCATGAATAGACCGACAAACCGCGGAGACAACTTCCCTTTCTTCCCAAAGCGCATAACACCCTTCATAGGAGACACTTTGAGTAGAACCTGATCCCCAACCTGAAACTCCAATGCCCGAGTACGACGATCAGCATAGCTCTTCTGCCTACTTTGGGCAGTACGCATGCGATCTCGAATAAGAGCTATCTTCTCAGAAGTATCCGCGATAAACTCATGACCTAAGAATCAATTTTCTCCAACCTCCATCCAACAAACAGGTGACTGACACGGTCGACCGTATAAGGCCTCAAAAGGTGCCATCCCAATAGTCTTCTGGAAACTATTGTTATAAGCAAACTCCACAAGTGGCAAATATTCATCCCAGTGGCCCTTGAAATCCAGAACACACGACCGAAGCATATCTTCCATAATCTGATTCACCCTTTTAGTCTGTCCGTCAGGCTGAGGATGATAAGCAGTACTAAGGTGTAACTCCGTACCTAAAGCCTACTGAAAGCTCTTCCAAAATCCAGATACAAAGCTCGAATCCCTGTCCGATATAATAGACAATGGAATGCCATGTAGCTTCACAATCTCTGAAATGTAAAGCCTCGCCAATTGCTCCGAAGTGTAGTCAGTGCAAATAGGCAAAAAATGAGCTGACTTGGTCAACCTATCCACAATGACCCATATGGAATTATGCCCCTTGAAAGAATTTGGCAATCCTTCCACAAAATCCATAGAAATGCTCTCCCATTTCCACTCCAGAATTGGTAGTGGCTGTAGAGCTCCTGGCGGCCTCTGATGATCAATCTTAACCATCTGACAAGTACTATACTGAGAAACAAAAAGAGCAATGTCCCTCTTCATACCTGCCCACCAAAACTGCCGCTTCATATCTTGATACATCTTATCGCCTCCTAGATGAACAGAGAACTCAGAGTGGTGAGTCTCAGTCATCACATCCTTCCTCAAACCATCAGCAGAAGGTACCACTAACCGTCCTTTGTACCTTAAACCTCCATCAGCCCCAACATAATAGAATGGAACCTCTCCGGAAGCTATCTCTGCGACCTTGTCGACACACTGCTGATCGGCGAGTTGTGCTTGTAAAACCTTATGAATGATGGAAGGTGTAACCACCATGCAAGCCATAAAAGCATCCGATAACTCATCCACACTCTTCAAAGCATACCACTCAGTAGTGAATAGAGCAGAAAGACTACCAACAGGTCGGCGACTGAGTGCATCCACCACTACATTCGCTTTTCCTGGATGGTACTGTATAGAAAAATGATAGTCTTTTACAAACTCCAACCATCTGCGCTGTCTCATATTCAGCTCCCACTGAGTGAACAAGTACTGCAGACTCTTGTGATCACAGAATAATCTAAAGGACTCACCCAACAGATAATGCCTCCAAATACGCAAGGCAAAGACTACTGCTGCCAACTCCAAATCTTGTGTTGGATAATTAAGCTCATGAGGCTTAAGTTTCCGAGATCCATAAGAAATCGGTCGCTCCTCCTGCATCATTACACATCCAAGTCCCTGCAACGAAGCATCCATGTAAACAAGATACTCTATCCCGCTCTGCGGAGTAGCCAGAACAGGTGCAGAAGTCAGCTTCCTTTTCAGCTCATCAAAAGCTCGCTGACAGTGTTCATCCCACACGAACTGTACACCCTTCTTGGTCAGATGAGTGAGTGGTCCTGCTATCTTGGAGAACCCCTGGATGAATCTCCTGTAATATCCTGCCAGACCGAGAAAACTCCGAATCTCAATAGGTGATGTAGGCTGTCCCCACTCAACCACCGCTGAAACCTTGGCCGAATCCACTGCTATCCCCTTTTCTGACACCACGTGACCCAGAAATTTCACCTCCCGCTGCCAAAATTCACACTTCTCGAACTTGGCATATAACTGGTGCTCACGAAGCGTCTGCAAGACTATGCGAAGATGTCTAGTATAATCGTCCTCCGACCGAGAATAAATCAAGATGTCATCAATAAAGACAATAACAAACTGATCTAAATAAGCCCGTAAGACTCTATTCATTAAGTCCATGAATACTGCAGGTGCATTAGTCGTCCCAAACGGAATAACTCGAAACTCATAAGAACCATATCTCGTGAGAAATGCTGTCTTAGGAACATCCTGCTCCCTAACCCTCAGCTGATGATACCCAGAACGCAGATCAATCTTGGAGAAGTATGTGGCTCCCCTTAACTGATCAAACAAGTCATCAATCCTGGGCAAAGGATACTTGTTACGAATCATAACCTTGTTCAACTCCCTGTAATCTATACACAGACGAAGCGAACCATCCTTCTTCTTCACAAACAGAACCGGTGCTCCCCAAGGTGATGTACTCCTACGAATAAAACCCTGGCTGAGTAACTGCTGAATCTGATCCCTCAGCTCTCTCATCTCTACCGGTGCCATCCTATAGGGTGCCCTAGTAATAGGCGCAGTGCCTGGAGCTAAGTCTATCACAAAATTGATCTCGCGACTAGGTGGCAACCCTGGAATCTCCTGAAATACATCCGGGAAATCCTGTACAATCGGTATGTTATCCAATGGCACAGTAATCCCCTCCTTATTTTCCTCCTCCACATGGAACAAATAGGTGCTACCGCCCCCTTTAGAACGTAGCATAGCTACTACATACATGTCCTGACCAGGTATGGTAAAAAAAATAGATCTATCAAAACAATCAACTTGGGCATGGTAGTGAGACAACCAATCCATCCCAAGTATCACATCATAAGTGTGCATGTCCAGGACCAATAGATTGGCTAAAAATCTGAGTCTGCCAATATCTAGTGTCACAGGCCCATCACTCTCATGTATAATAGCTGTATCACCCAATGGTGTAGAAATACCCTGAGGTCTAGTGCATACCCTCGTCCTCATCCCAGATAAAGCAACAAAAGTCCTAGCTACAAATGAGTGTGTAGCACCTGTACCAAATAAAACACGTCCATGTAAGCCATGAATAAGAAACTTACCCTCAATAGTCTGAGGTGCCTGAACATTCTGTGGCATGGGGTTATACACCCTGCCATAGTGCAACTGCTGTGGTGCCTGTCCCTGAGTCTGCGGCGGTGCCGGTAAAGCCAGATGTGTCTGTCCCTGAATCTGTGGAACCTGTGGAGTTGGTAGAGGCACTGGCACCCTCTGTCCCTGCTGCACATACTGTCCCTGTCCTGCTTTAGGACACTGCCTGGTGGTATGACCATACTCTCCACAAGTGTAACAACTACCCTGGAAAGTACCAAATGGCCTCCTCTGTCGGTTAGCCTGTGGCTGACCCTGTCCTGCCTGTGGTCCCCCATTCTGTTGCCTCTGAATAGGTGCCCCATTCCGGTGAGCATCTGAACCACCCTTGTGCTTCTTCCAAGGCTGTTGTCTTTGGAACTTGCCTTTGTCATTCTACCGTTGACCATTGCCGTTCCCCTTTTCAGCTGACTGATTAGTAGAGTCTTTATCACCTTGTTTCTCACCACGAGCCTGTCTGATGTCCACAGTCAACTGATACTGTTGTAGAGCGGCGTCTACCACCTGAGCATAGGTAGTATAGGCTGGACTACCTGTAATAGCTCTCTTGATAGACCACATCAGTCCCTTGACGAAACTGTTACGCTTCTTCTCCTCTGTATCCACCTCCTCCGGTGTAAAGAGAGACAAGCGGGTGAACTGCTGCTCATACTCCGCCACTGTCATGTTTCCCTGCTGCAGACTTAGAAACTCGGTCTTCATAGCTGCCCTGACTGCATAGGGAAAATATTTCTCATCAAAGCGAACACTGAACTCATCATAAGACAATGTCATCCTCTCCTCTGAGGTGGTAACTGACTCCCACCACTGTAGTACATCCCCAACAAACTTGAAAGTAGTAAGCATCTGCTTCTGAACCTTCGTGCACTGAACCAAACGAAAATGACACTCAATGTCCTGTTTCCACTGGTGAGCTGCTCTCGTATTGGTTGAGCCTGAGAACACAGGTGGACTCCCCTTTGTGAAAGAGCTCCTAACCTTTCCCCAAGAATCCGTCTGAACCACTGGTGCTGGTAGTGGTGCCGGCTGTACCTGAGGTTGATTCTGAAGTGCAGCTATTACCCCAGCTTCTATAGCCCGAGCAACGAGGTCATTGAGGTGAGAAAGAATCTCTGGATCTCTGACCTGGTCCAGAGTCTGTTGAACATTCTCCTGTTCCTCCTGAAACTGACCCATGTTATCCTGAAACCCAAACCTTTGCTGCTCTTCCTCCATTTGCTGACGCCGTAGGAGATATTGTTGCCTATGTGCCGCTCTCCTTTCCTTCCTAGTTCCTTGCATGTTCTGTCCATTTTTAGCGTTAACCATCTGTTAACACGAAAAGACAGACTTCAGTACCATTTCTATAAAAACTATAAGGAATATAATGAATCCTCACTTAAGCTCTATTCAAGAGAACGCTACGCGGAAGACTCAATACGAAAACATCCTAGAGACACTTAAACCTGGAGTGCTCTGATACCAACTGTGATACCCCTCGGATCCGAGACACGGGTTGATCAGACCCAGGCCCAAACCCGAGGGAATATCAAACAATTAATATTTTATAATGAACACGGAATACAAAATGAATTAAGAAATGAAATTAAAGCTGAAAGGAACTAAAAATAGAATCCACAAAAATATTATAATTATTAAAATCCATCAAACCCCAAACTCCAAAACTCCCTCAGTTTACAACTCGGGAATCCATCTTTAGTGGACCACTATTAAACATCCAAATGGAAGATAAAACAATTGTAATAAACGTCCAGAAATAAAACAATGGAGAGAACCCTACATCGTCGGAAGAGTGAATAGAGACCTCTGCTCAGCATGAACACGTCTAAGCCTGGAACTGTCGTGTACCTAAAAAATAGAAGTGGGTCAGGCCTACGCGCAAGTTCTATACTACTACAATCCAAACAGAGGCCCGATACGCATGTACATCCTAAACAATTTAACAATAGTTAATAGTCCGTAAGTGTATATATATATAGTCACACTAAAGGACTCTCACTGGACTATAGACCGGTCTTAACCTGAATAGAGGTAACATGCTAAAAACACACACGAAGTGGGCATGTGTACCTAAACCTAAACAGGGTACACCTCTAACCATCGTATCCAGCTATGCATCCCAATGCATATACGCTCCCTAACTGTCGATCCTGAGACTCAAGCTCATATCAAGGTACCATAATAGTAATATATTTAAAATCCATTCAAAATCGATAGTAGTGCCGCTCAACTAGTTGTTGCCATGACACTACAAATCCATAAGATTTAACTTTTAGTTAATCCATTCATTAATCCAGAATAGGTAGGTTTTGGTATTTTGAAACCAAACTGTCCCTAGTATACCACCGTCCCATACCGGTGTATACTATCCAACCATCCAGCAGTTGATAATATCGGCAACTGAAGCAAATATCAACTAATTCCATACATCCAATAATTGATAACAACAGTAGTGATGTGAGCATCAATAAGTAGAGTAAACATAGTCAGTACATACGGTTACACAAAATCTGATATAATACTAAATTTAAATATTAATAGTATTCCACATCCAGTAGTTGATATCACATACATTTGGGTTAAATATCAACAAGGTCCATGCTCCAAAAATTGATACTAGCAGTACTAATGAAAGCATCAAAACAAAACTTTAGCAAATACATAGGCATGCTTAATCTCTAATGTTTCACAGACTCAGTAGAGTCCACATCCAGTAGTTGATATCACAGACATTTAAGATAACCATTAACTATGTCCATTCCTCCACTAAGTGATACTAGCAGTGGTAAGATAAGCATCAACAACAGAACCCACAATATCTATATAACATGCTTAATTTAAGTTATTTTACAAAATTCCCTTTAGTGCCAAGTTTAAGACTTAATCTCATTCAACTCTAACACATCCCAGAAAAGTATAATCCAGATACATGCTCAGGTTATAGAGTTTAATAAGTTCCAGTTATAACATCTGTCTCACAAGATTTCAATTGCAGAGAGAGTTAAACACTACTAGCTTCACAGAATTAAACATAGTTTAAATACCTGATTAAGTCCCTACTGTCCAAGCTAATCTAAGCAAGTAGACTTAATTAACACCACAACAGAAACTTTAATCTAACCAAATATATCAATTAGACCCACCATAATCACCCTCCACTCAACTGAATACTCCAGAAACAACTACAGCATACAAAACTTACTGGAGAACGAAAAAAAAAAAAAAAAAAAAAAATTCACCAAAGGAGACGTCTCCAAAAAGTGGAGCCGCCTCCTTTAGACCTTGGAGCCGGCTCCACCTAAAAAGGGAGCCGGCTCCCTCCAAGGGAGAGCCGGCTCTCTCCCTCTCTGTCTCGTCTCTTCGCCCTCCATCTTCGTTTTTACGCCTCTGCTACCTCACGCCATGATTTCCGGAGACTGTAACCCACTCCTAGTACATCCCAGTTCATGCTTAAGTCCAGTTTACATTACACACATTGTTTTAAACAGAGATTCATGCCAGCAAACAATAGGTTCTTAACAGTTTTACAAAGCGTGAAAACTTACAGACCATTTTCGGTTTAAGCACAAACAAAGAATGTTTTAATTGATCTGATTAATCCTAAAATTATTCAAGAATGCAAAGAACATGAAACCTAAGGGAGAGAGTGAGGATAGAACTTGCCTTACGCCGACGTTCGCCTTAATTTGCCGTCGAATCCTTCGTTTGCTCTCTGTTTCCTGCCTTCTCTAGAACTGCTCACAGACTTACTATGTCGTAGTATTATGCTAAAACCCTAGACAAACCCCTTAGATGAGTATTTATAAACCACTATAACCCTAGGCTCAATTAAACTCTAATACAAATCACTCGGCCCATTAAACAACCTAGGTTTAAAACATTGACGGCTATATAAAC
This sequence comes from Cornus florida, assembly GCF_030987335.1. NCBI lineage: Eukaryota > Viridiplantae > Streptophyta > Magnoliopsida > Cornales > Cornaceae > Cornus > Cornus florida. The sequence goes on from NW_026775572.1 coordinate 33,045,803, forward strand.
TATAACCCTAATGTAATACTATCTATGTGCAACCTTCTATACTGACACGTTAAGATAGAATAAATAAGGAAATTGAATTAAATAACTTTAAGTAAAACAATTAAATAATTAACTTAAGCAATTAATTCAAATAAAGCAAATAATTCAAATAAAGCAAATAATCATAATTAACCATTAAAAATTTAACTAAATAATTAATGAAATTCCAGGACTATCCTTTTGAAAATTAAAATAAAACAATAATCAAAGAATTTACAGAACACAATTAAACCAATTAAAACATTAAATTGAAAATTAAAATAAAACAATAATCAAATAATTTACAGAACACAATTAAACCAATTAAAACATTAAATAAAATAATTAATGAAAAGAAAATAATTAAACAAAATACCGAGACTATCCTTTTGAAAATTAGGGGTATTACATTGCTCCAATTATTTGGAGAAGGCTCTATGGTCCTTTAGGAGTTCTGAAGCAGTTTGGGGCTTGTTTGGTTCAACTGTGTGTTTCAGAACTGTGTTTAGGCTACTGAGATGGTTTTAAACACTAAACCATGGAATGTTAATGCCCTAGATCAAATATACTTATTTATATGCTAAGGTTTTAAACTGTAGGAAAAATCTAGGGCAAGTCGTAACAGTTTACGGACTTGACGGATCGGAAGGATTTAATGGTGCAAACGGTGTTTAGAAATTAAAAAGGGATAGAAAATGGATTCTAATCATTGTACCATGCTACATTAGAGCCAAACTTGATAAATTAATATCTCTGAACTCATGGACTTAATTATAAGAATGTATACAGTTGTGCAAGTTGTTAACGGAGGGAAGATGTTAATTTGCTTAATTTAGTTTTAGCAATTTAATGGAGTATGTATATATTTATAAATTTGGTTGTAGGTGCATGCTAGGATCATTTAATTAACAAGTGTGATCTATGCATATCCTAGATGTTAGTTGTTGAAATATATAGTATTTCCCTGCAATACATGGATTTGAGTTAGGGATTTTAATTGCCGTAACATTAAACACTACTCTGTAATTATTTGGATTATGGTTTTTAAACTGGATCATGTTTTGGATGTTAATTGTTGAAAATATGATATATTATTCTACAATTAACTGGAGTATGGTTTCGAACCTTAATTGCTGAAATATTATATAAATTATTCCGCAATTAATCTGGATTATAATTTTGGATATTAAAATTGTTGTACTATTATTCATAGTCTGTAATTTAAATAGTTTTGGATTTAAATTGCTGAAATACTCTTCTGCAATTATTTGGAATGGTTATGGACTGTAAATTGCTAAAATATTATTTAATTGTTGTAATTTACACGGATATGGAGGATTGTATGCACCGGTATGGGACGGTGACATACTAGGTATGGTTTAGCTCAAAACGCTAATTCCTACCTTATGGATTTTAATTGGTGAACAGTTTTACCTGTTCAACCAATTATATGGATTTTGTGGATTGTATGCACTGGTATGGGACGGTGGCATACTAGGGACAGACTGATTCAAAATACTCAGTCCTACCTATTTTGGAATAAGGGTACGGGTTGTTAAATAAAATCCTCCTTATATATATGAGTCGGTGCGGTTGAATACGCCGAACGACTTACTGGATTTCTTATGGATGAATGTGAATGGATTTTATATATATTGTTATGGTACCGTGACATGAGCTTGAGTCTCATAGTCGACGGTTAGGGAGCGTATATGCAGTAGGATGCGTAGCTAGCTATGTTGGTTGAGGTATACCCTGTTAGGCTTAGGTAGTCATGCCCACTCAGGTGCGTATTGCATGTTGCCTTCTATTCAGGTTGAGACCCTCAGCATAGTTCAGTGAGAGTCCTGTAGTGTGGATATATATTTATCTATTACGGACTATATAGATATGATTGAGACGTCTAGGAGGTATCTGCGTATCGGGTCTCTATTTGGATTGTAGTTAGGATAGAACTTGTTCGTGGGCCTGACCCACTATTATTTTTCAGGTAACGGACGGTTCCAGGTCTTAGAGCTTGTTCGTGCTGAGCAGAGACGACTACTCATTCTACCGACGATGTAGGGGGTTCTTTATGGTTTAGCAGTGGACTTCTTTTTAGTTGTTCGCTTTCAAGTATTGGCTTTTGATTAGGGGTCCACCAGATGAATTCCCGAGTTGTATTATAATTGGAGAAGTTTGATGTAACAGACTAGTTCTTATTTGTAAGATTTATTCTAAAGTTTTCAATAAAGGATTTTCATTTAGTTTCTTTCCAGCGAATTTTATTTACTCTTGTTAATCTTAATTATATTCTGTGTTCGATTATTGCTAATTGTTTTGATATCCTCGGATAGTCGGGCGTGGGCGTGGGCCTGGCCAACCCGCATCCGGAAATCCGGGGGTATCACATGATCTGATTTGCCCTCTCAGTCTGTCCATCAGTCTGAGGATGATAAGCAGTACTAAGGTGTAATTCTGTACCCAAAGCCTGCTGAACACTCTTCCAGAATCCTGACACAAAGCTCGAATCCTTGTCCGATATAATAGACAATGGAATGCCATGCAGCTTTACAATATTCGAAATGTAAAGTTTTACCAATTGCTCCAAGGTGAAGTCAGTGCGAATAGGCAAGAAATAAGCTGATTTTGTCAATCTGTCCACGATGACCCAAATGGAATTGTGATCCTTGAAGGAATTAGGCAATCCCTCCACAAAATCCATTGAAATGCTCTCCCATTTCCACTCCGGTATCGGCAGTGGCTGTAGAGCTCCTGGCGGCCTCTGGTGATCAATCTTAACCATCTGACAAGTACTACACTGTGAAACAAACAGAGCAATGCCTTCTTCATACCTGTCCACCAAAACTGCCATTTCATATCCTGATACATCTTGTCTCCTCTTGGATGAACAAAAAACTCAGAGTGGTGAGTCTTAGTCATCACATCCTTCCTCAAATCATCAGCAGAAGGTACCACCAAATGGCCTTTGTACCTCAAACCTGCATCAGCCCCAACATAGTAGAATGGAACCTCTCCGGAAGCTATCTCTGCAACTTTGTCAATGCACTGCTGATCGGTGAATTGTGGCTTCAAAACTTTGTGAATGGTAGAAGGTGTAACTACCATGCAAGCCATGAAAACATCTGACAATTCATCCACCTTCTTCAATGCATTCCACTCAGTAGTGAATAAAGCAGAAAGACTACCAATAGGTCGGCGACTGAGTGCATCTGCCACCACATTTGTTTTCCCTGTATGGTACTGTATAGAAAAGTGATAATCTTTCACAAACTCCAACCACCTGCGCTATCTCATATTCAGTTCCTGCTGAGTGAACAAATACTGCAGACTCTTGTGATCGCTGAATAATCTGAAGGATTCACCCAACAGATAATGCCTCTAAATACATAAGGCAAAGACCACAGCTGTGAACTCCAAATCATGTGTTGGATAATTAAGCTCGTGAGGCTTAAGCTTCTGAGATCCATACGAAATCGGTCGCTCTTCCTGCCTCAAAACACATCCAAGACCCTGAAAAGAAGCATCCGTGTAAACCAGATACTCTATTCCACTCTGTGGGGTAGACAAAACTGGTGCAGAAGTCAACTTAGTCTTCAACTCATTAAAAGCTTTCTGACAATGTTCATCCCACACGAACCGTATACCCTTCTTAGTCAGATGAGTGAGTGGTCCCGCTATCTTTGAGAACCCCTGGATGAACCTCCTATAATATCCTACCAAATCGAGGAAACTCTGAACCTCAGTAGGTGAAGTAGGTTGTCCCCACTCAACCATCGCTGAAACCTTGGCCGGATCCACCGCTATTCCCCTTTTTGACACCACGTGACCTAGAAATTTCACCTCCCGCTGCCAAAATTCACACTTCTCAAACTTGGCATACAACTGGTGTTCACGAAACGTCTGCAAAACTATCTATAGATGTCTAGCATGATCGTCCTCAGATCTAGAATAGATCAAGATATCATCAATGAAAACAATGGCAAACTTATCCAAATAGGCTTTGGCTTTGAAGACCCTGTTCATCAAATCCATGAAAACCGCTGGTGCATTAGTCAACCTGAACGGCATCACCCGAAACTCATAAGATCCATATCTAGTGAGAAATACTGTCCTCGGAACATCCTGCTCCCGAACCCGAAGTTGATGATATCCAGACCGCAGATCAATCTTAGAGAAATAGGTAGCTCCCTTCAACTGATCAAAAAGATCATCAATCCTGGGTAACGGATACTTGTTACGAATAGTAACCTTGTTCAACTCCCTGTGATCTATACACAGACGAAGTGAACCATCCTTCTTCTTCACTAATAAAACCGGTGCTCCCTAGGGTGATGTACTCTTGCGTATAAAACCCTGGCCGAGTATCTGCTGAATATGATCCCTCAGCTCTCGCATCTCCACTGGTGCCATCCTATACAGTGCCCTAGCAATAGGCGTAGTGCCTGGAGCTAAGTCAATCTCGCGACTAGGCGGCAACCTTAGAATCTCCTGAAATACATCCGGAAAATCCTGTACAATTGGTATGTTATCCAATGATACAGTAGTCCCCTCCTTCGTTTCCTCCTCCATATGAAACAAATAGGTGCTAGTGACCCCGTTAGAACGCGGCATAGCGACGACGTACATGTCCTGACCAGGTATGGTAAAAATAACTGACCTATCAAAACAATTAACTTGGGTATAGTAGTGAGACAACCAATCCATCCCAAGTATCACATCATAAGTGTGCATGTTTGGGACCAATATATTGGCTAGAAATCTAAGTCCACCAATATCTAGTGTCACAGGCCCATCACTCTCATGAAGAATGGCTATATCGCCCAACGGTGTAAAAATACCCTGAGGTCTACTGCATACCTAAGTCGTCATCCCAGACAAACCAACAAAAGTCCTAACTATAAATGAGTGTGTAGCACCTGTATCAAACAAAACACGTCCAAGTAAACCATAAATAGGAAACTTACCCTCAACAGCCTGAGGTGCCTGCATATCCTATGGCATGGGGTTATACACCCTGCCATAATGTAACTGTTGCGGTGCCTGTCCGTGAGGCTGCGGCGGCATTGGTAAAGCTGGATAATTCTGTCCCTGAATCCGCGGAACCTGTGGAGCTGGTAAAGGCACTGGCGCCCTCTGCCTCTGCTGCACATGTTGTCCCTGTCCCTGTCTTTGTCCCTGCCTTACTGTTGGACACTGCCTGGAAGTGTGACCATATTCCCCACAAGTATAGCAACTACCCTGGAAAGTGCCAAATGGCCTCTTCTGTCGATTAGCCTGTGACTGACCCTGTCCTGCCTGTGGTCCCCCATACTGCTATCGCTGAATAGATGCCACATCCCTGGGAGCATCTGAACCACCGTTGTGTTTTTTCCAAGGCTGTTTACCCTGGAATTTGCCCTTGTCATTCTGTCGGTGTCCGTTCCCATTCCCTTTCTCAACTGACTGATTAGTAGAGTCTCTGTCACCCCGCTTCTCACCCTTGGCTTGTCTAAAATCCACGGTCAACTGATACTGCTGTAGAGCGGCGTCTACTACCTGAGTATAGGTAGTATAGGCTAGACTACCTGTAATAGCTCTCTTGATAGACCACATCAGTCCTTTGACGAAACTGTTGCGCTTCTTCTCCTCTCTATCCACCTCCTCCAGTGCAAAGAGAGACAAGCGTGTAAACTGCTACTCATACTCTGCTACTGTCATGTTCCCCTACTGCAGATTAAGAAACTCAGTCTTTATGGCTGCCCTGACTGCATAAGGGAAATACTTCTCTTCAAAGCGTGCACTGAAATCATCGTAAGTCAATGCCATCCTCTCCTCTATGATGGTAATTGACCCCACCACTGCAGTGCATCCCCAACTAGCTTGAAGGTAACAAGCATCTGCTTCTGAACCTCCGTGCACTGAACCAAGCGAAGATGTCGCTCGATGTCCTGTCTCCACTAGTGAGTTGCTCTCGCATCGGTGGAGCCTGTGAACTCAGGTGGGCTCCCATTTGTGAAAGAACTCCTGGCCTTCTCCCAAGTATCAGTCTGAACAACCGGCGCTGGTAACGGTGCCGGCTGTACCTGAGGCTGATTCCAAAGTGCAGCGGTTACCCTGCTTCTATAGCCCGAGCAATAAGGTCGTTGATGTGAGGAGGATACTCTGGATCTCCTTCATAATCCCGAGTCTGCTGAACGTCCTCCTGCCCTTCCTGAACCTGACCATCACCATTCTGAAACCCAGGCCCTTGCTACTCTTCCTCCATTTGTCAACGTTGCTGGCATTCCTGCTGCCTACATGTCGCTCTCCTCTGTCGACTGTTCATATTCTGTCTAGCGTTAATCATGCTGTTAACATAGAAAGACAAACATCAATACGAGGTTAAACGAACCATAAAGGAACACAATGAATCCTAAACTTAAGCTCCAATCAAGAGAAAACGCTACGCGGAAGACTTAATACGAAACATCCTAGAGACACTTAAACCTGGAGAGCTCTGTTACTAACTATGATACCCCTCGAATCCGAGACACGGGTTGATCAGGCCCAGGCCCAAACCCGAGGGAATATCAAACAATTAATATTTTAAAACGAACACAGATGACAAAATGAAATAAGAATAAATATTAAAAGCTGAAAATGAATACTAATATAGAATCCTCAACTGATAAAACTTAATAAAATCTCAATAATCCAAAACCTCCAATAGATTAAACAACTCAGGAATCCATCTCTAGTGGACCCCTAATAATAATCCAAATTGAAATAAAACAACTGAAAGAAACATCCAGCAACAAGCTAAGGAGAGAGTCCTACGTAGTGGGTGGAATGGAAGTCTGTATCTGCTCTGCACGACCAACACGACCAATGGCATACAAGGATTTAAGGCCCACCTGCACACCTGCCCACCATATTCATGGAGACATCATCACCCATATTAGTGTAATGGTGTGATATTGTTGTTTTTTTTTTTTTTTTATAGATAAAAATGGTGTGATATTGTTGCTAAGTGATAAAGGCTGGGTGTTTAGTGTCCCCACCCTGTTGTTACAGAATTTATTTCCCTTCTCCTCTAATGTAACGTGTGAACGCTAATGCTTTTACCTAAAAATTTAAGCCGTTAAGTAATTTTGTATATCACTCATTTATATTCAATCACTCTCTTATTTAGATCTACGTTACGACCTTTTAAATCGATCGCTTGGCGTGACACCGAATCAATGATTGAATTTGACTATAATACCAACTGTAATGAGTAAGTACTCGACCATATACCCAAAAACTTAAGTGTTGTATACCCCTACATTTATATTTAATCACTCTCCCATCTAAATTCAATGTAGGACAAATATCTCCTTGTAACACCTAACTACTAACCTATTAACTATTGCCAGGATAAAATAAAAAAAAATTATACAAAAAAAAAAAAATTAGTGTTATTGTGATGAAGAAATTTTACATTATACTTTTTAAGGAACAACTGTAAAAAATATTCCTAATCTTTTCATATTGTACAAAAATTAAGGGTGTTTTTTACACTTGACCCAACTAATTAACCCAGGCATATAAAAATTACATTATAATTCAGCTTTTTTGGTTCAGGACTACCACTAGTTCTATTTCGGGAGAAAAATAAGCATGACATCTCATTAACCTTTTAAACATGCTTAATTTAGGACCCACATCCTCCATAATCATGCCGACTATAGTACTATATATATCTTTCAACACTTCTCTTCACGTATATCTTTCAACATATCTCTTCACGTGTATATGTAATATTATGTCATAATTACCTAAAAACATTTAAAATTTTCTTCTTCCTTTAATCTCTTTACGCATGTATGCATTACCATGTCATTATTATATAGAAGGCATTTAAAATTTTCTTACTTTTCGAATTAGAAAATCAAACATATACATAGGAGTGTATGTATTTCTTGTCAAGGTATACATATAAAATTTTAAAAAAAATAAAAATTGTGCATTGCAAAGTGCCAAACCTCCTCAAATTGTCAACATATATTTGTGTACTTGAAAGAAAAAAAGATAAATAAAAGAAGATAAATTACAATGACTTTTTCTGAACTTCTGGAGGGCGACATCTTAAATTTAGAATTAGAAAAAATTTAGTTCAAATCTTGAATTGATTTTTTTCTAATTCCAAATTTAAATTAAACTGAATTTATTTTAATTTAAAATTTAAAGCATTCATTTTGTATTCCCAAATACAACATGAATTTCTTATTTTAAGTTTTAACACATTTGAAAGAAACATATTCTTCAAATCATGACTAATCGTGCAACATTGAAAAGAGTGGTTGGGCTTTACTCTTCGTTTGAGTCCACTGGCCCAGTATACGGCCTATATGCCATATGAGAGTCCCAGTATAACAATTTAAGGCTCACCTGCTCCCTACTAACTCACAACACAAACTCAAATCTGATTTACATCTCAAAGAACTAACATAAGCAAATATACCCATTTGCCCCTCAACAATAATTTCACACTATACCTAATTACATTAGAATTTGGGAAAACTTTGTGTACACTTGACATTGTAATTAGCATTTATTTATTTATTTATTTATTATTATTATTATTAGGTTAAATGATAATGGAATAGAGTTTGAGCTTTGACTTGTTAACTTGTTAAGTTGAAAACCCAAACAAAATTAAGCTCCGGCTTGTTAACATACTAACAGGTCAGTAGTCTAGCGGTATTAGATTCTTATTTTTTAAAGAGAGCTCAATGGTTCGAATTTCGATAAAAGTATGTGTGTGTGAGTACCACCAACTAAGGAAAAATAATATAAAATAAACAAACAAACAGAGATCATCAAATTCAGTTGACGGGCTATAGCAATTGCGCCTATTAATTCAACTAAAAAAATTATTAAAATGAGTTCAAATGGAAGAAAAAAATCAGTTGATAAATGAATCCTAGTTTGTTGACTATTATTTATCAAATCTTGTTCTAGAATCTATTTTGATATTGTAGTCCATATAATTCCGTTCTATGACATATTTAGAATAATAGCAATCAGTGAAACAAAAATATTTGTACAAACCATTGAAACCGGACAGGGTCAAATAAAAATAATGAGATACTCGATTTAATTTTGCTTGAATAGAATAAAACTAAGCTTGAATAGAATAAAACTAATTAGATACTCGATTTGATTCGGCTTGACTAGATTCATTGCAACAGACCACAATTATCCTTGATCGTTGAAGTCTTAATCATACCATTCATTGAAGACAAAATTTTGGAAATTAGTCAACAATTCCACAGAACAAATTGAATTCCATCATGCAAAAAAGAGTGACTACTTTTCACAAGGCTTGGAGCTTCCATAAAACATCAGTAACAAGATAGTTGAGTGAAATAGAATATCATAAAACATCAAATTATAGCTACTTCCAACAAAAATCTAATTAACCCTTACACATTGACAATCCGATAAAAAAAAATCACATTAGAATTCAACTATATTTTCTTCATGTAGAGGTGTAAAATAGGAAATTTTTTTTTTTTTTTTTTTATTGGAATGAAAATTTTGAAGTTTTTAAAAATTTTCATTTCACATTTTATTTCTTTTCTTATTATTTTCATATAACCCAACGGAGTCTAAATCGCTTATTTTAAATTTAAATATTCTCTCCATTTTATAAAAAATGTCGCTTTTAAAAAATTATGACTCTCACATATTTAATTGACACAATTTTTTCCGTAAGCCATATTTTTTTTTTTGAACCAAACTAGTATGTTTTTAAGAAAAAATGTTTAGTCAAATCACGCGACTAATCGAAAAGATGTTATATTGTCCTCTCGTTTTAAGTCCATGGGTCTAGGCCTAAATGCACGACTTCAGCATACCCCGAAGAAGAAAATTTACATTAAACGTTGTAAAGGAGTTGTGGGCCCACCTAAATATGGACTCATTCCACCGTGGTTGTCCATTAATTTCATGATTTTAAATTAAAGTCCATACTGACTCGTTTAATTTTGTCGTCTACGTGAAAGTTAAATACCATATCATTAGCTTTATAATAGTCACAAATTTTCTCCAAAATTGAAGGGAGATTGATGGATGTTCTTTCTCAAACTAAATTAAAATTGGATTTATGGAGAAAACAAAACTTAATAAAAAATGGTAGTTGATAATTGGTAGTACTACTAAATGAATTTAGTTTATTTACTAACAAAATTTTGGGATATTTGATATTTAAATCTTTTATGAGGATTATATTTTTGACCACTGATGTGGACCATTAAGGCAATAACAAATGAATATAGTCTTTTTTATTATTATCATCAAATTAGAGATGGTGTGATAAGAGAATATGTACTTTATCATAATTAATTCGATATTACCAAAAAAAAAAAATTCTTTAATTCGATAAATAAATAGAATATATTCATTTATTATTGGTTAATATTATGCTTTGATCATCGAATAACTTTATAATATTTGTGTTTGTGTGGTTTAAGAAGCACTTTCGCACACCATTTGATGTTTTTCAAATGCACTCTCATACCTGGTAGGTTTGTTTGGTTTCCATTTTTGTAGTATAAATTATGATACTTTATTGAGTAATACTATTGTGAGAGCGCTATCGCAAAAAGTCAAAAGAGCTCCCGCTTATAAGGCACACGATTCCTTTTTTAGGGATTTGGGAGAGAGAATTAATTAAGAAAGAATTTTTTGCAATAGGAAAACACATACTAATCATTTTTTCTCTCTCTTTTCTCTCCACACACACACACTCTTTCTCTCTCTCTCGATTAACAACCTCAATCAATCCATCTCTCCTCTCTTGGTAAACCCTCAAAGAATCCGTCTCTTTCTCTCTCATAGTTAACCCTTTTTTCTGTCAAAGAGTCTCTCCACCTGCATTCTATCCTTGGTTTCTCTCTCTCTATGCCAGTGAAGGTTTGATTTTCTCTAAGCTATGAATCAAAAGATTCTTAAACAGATTGACTTGTTTCCATTATCTCTTGATGAAGAAGAAGTTACAATGGATATGAAGGAGGGGGTGGAATGGTGTTTTTGTTATCTTCTTGAGAAAGAGATAGGGAACGGATCCTGGCCGCGGTGTGCCGCACCACCTTCAAGCTTAAAGAGAGTGTGTGCATTTTAAGGCGAGGGCCAAGAGTTTTACATTTATAGAAGCCACTACTACCTTCACTAAAAATATAGCTAGGGCGAGTAGGGATCGTCCCAAGGGATTGTGAGGATCGAACAAGGTCGTGGAATCGCTATTAGGGTTAGTAGGTCGAATGATCAAACAATTGATTGGTTGGTTGATTAGAGAGCAACTAGATTGAATTAAGTGATAACAAAAGAATGCAATTAAGAGTAAGTAAGAGAGAGAGAGAGAGAGATCTTGGGGTTTAGAGATCACCACCAAGCAATGCATTTCTATACAATTGACAAATAACTAATGAGGGCAAATAGTGTGTTGCAATATTGGTGTGTGTGTGTGTTTGGTTGATTCAACAAGTAAGAATGACTAGTTAAGCATGTATTGTCTAAACATCATGTGAATGGCACAATATATCTAAGCAATGAAGCATATATTGTCTAAACAACATGTGAAGGGCACAATAGATCAAAACAAGTCATTAATCCTTTCATTAAGCTCACAATCCAATACAATACAAGGATACCGACATATGCTACTTGCATTCAAAAGCTTGGATCATCAAACAACAACATGGATTGTCCTCCCATTTAATACTACACTATAACTATACTACATCTACACTACTAGCATGAAAATAAACTAGGGGAGAGGCACAATCCATCAAGGAATAAGTATGAACCATCAAGAAAATCACAAGAGCATTCCATTAAGCACTATGTTTTGACAATCTCTAAATCTATAGCATCAATATACATAGACATGCATCAATAATACAAAATTTAGAGATAAGCACATGAACATCTATTCTAGCATACATAGACATATGGATAGGATGAAATAATCAATTGGAAGCATTAAACCACATAAATCATTGAATAAACAAGATATATATATGTCAAAGTGCCAAAACATCAATTACAACACTAATCCCTCAATAATACACAAGATTAAGATATAGAAAGCATGCTAGGGGCGAACTCTAGCCCCAAGAGGATGTCTAGCCACTCATGGTGATGTTGTTCCAACCCTCAAGGGCTAACTCCATGGAAGAGATTTACTCCTTGGTTGATGAAGAGTCTCCAATGGTGTCTCTAGCCTCTTATTCTAAGCTTGCTCTCCAAGAGATGATATGATAATGATATTGGCTTTCTTTGTAAAAAGCAATCTTTATCCTTATAGAGGTAGGTCAAATGACACCCAAAATGAGTTGGGGTCGTGCACACAATATTCCCTAATGATTGGATAAATGACAACTTTCAATGAGATGGAAATTTAACTTTTTCGCACTGGAGTAAGTTCGATCGATCGAACCTTGGACTTGGATCGATCGAACTGGCTGAGATCCATTGAACTTAGGTTGGATCGATCCAACTAGTTGAGCTTTTTGGGAAAAGACAAAATCCGAGATATTTTGGAAAGATATTTTTGGGAAAAGGACAAAAGTGGTTAGTGGGTGGTACAGCTGTGGATAAGATCAATCATTTGAATAAGGACAAAAGTGTTCGATCGATCGAAGGGTGGTGTTAGATCGAACGAACTTTTGGACTTTATGCTTTTAGGCCAATGCTTGGATCTATCTTGAAGTACTGAGATCGATCATTATTTGATCGATCGAACTTTGAAGTTGGATCGATCGAACTTTGCTGCTTCTCACCTTTGGCTTCATTTACTTTCTTCTTTCTCCACTTTGCTCATTTTTTTGTTTAATCCCAGAATTGCTTCAATTAAGCTCTTATTTGGCAGAGTTAGCTTATTTTCGGGATAAGTGCCTGAAAATGAAAATAATACGAAATCAATCTAAAACAGTAAAGTAAGATAGATAAAGGTACTAGAATGCCTAAGCTTAAAGGGTTTAAATACGCACTTTTCAGCCCTTATCACACCCCCAAACTTAAATATTGCTAGTCCCTAACAATATACTAGAAAGTAAAGGAATGAAATGAACAACTATACAAGTATGAGTTTAGAAAACAATAAATGGATAACGCCATTTTCGTAGGGAACACGATTGCACTTAGCATTTGCAATAAGCCTTTTAAATCCCTAGGTTACCCCACTACAAGAATTCTGGGCAACAGGGTTAGACAATTAGGGACAGTTTCAAATTTGTCTCAAAAAGGTAGTTTATTTGGGACGGAAGAGGCAGTTTGTCCCAAATTACCCAAAAAAAAGCCTAAAATACCAAAAAAAAAAAAAAAAAATTCCCCCCCCCCCCCTCCAATTTGTTAGCGCAAAAATTTCGCACCATATTTATATTTTTTTTAATAAAAAAATTATGAAAATGGCCTTTTGGGACGGTAAATGTACCGTCCTTGATTACTTACCATGTAATTTTACAAAACTATCCTTTTAAAACGACGTAGTTTCGGTCAATTAGCATATATATATTTTGCCACAAGGGAGACACTTGCGCAGAACCCTCTCAATTATATTAAACTTGTTCTGCCCTCTTTCTGAAGGATTGCCCTAGCTAGCTCTTCTCCTTCCGTCTTCTATCTCAGACGATGATGATCCCTCTGCCTTTACATGACATCTAGTGCTGAAAAACTTATATGGTCTTCCCCAATATCGATCTCTTTCTTTTCAATTGAAGTCATTGCCAACTGATTTTCTCTTTCGCAAAAATGGGTATCAACATGGAGGTCTTGAAGAGCCCAACAACAACAGCAGTCGGAAACGATCTTTCTTGATATCCTCTGCTCTCCTATCGACGAGTCCTCTAACACTCTCCGCCGTCTTCAACATCAATCCCACCGCCGATAATTTTCACTCCTCAATTCCCTTATTTCCTAATTAATAAACCCTAACTGCGTATACATTCACTATATACACACATATACACATGCATATAATTAACATAAATGTTTTAGATGCACAAAACTTGAGTGTTCGCTTTATTGTTCACTGTTTAACAACCATATTTGTACTCAAAACGAAATTAAGGGAAAAAAAAAATGTAACAAAAAGGAAAACGGGGGGTGGGTTCAAAGATTAATATTTAATTTGGTAAGTAGTCATGCATGGAACTCTGTATTTGGATTAGGATCAAGTTATGATTAACTTTGAATATTAAATTTTTGGTGAAAATGAGACAGAAAAATTAAAAAAGAAGAATTGTAAAGGTCTTCTTTGAATTTTTATTTTGATTTAGAATTGTGGAATACTGGAGAAGATTTTTAAAACTTGAAATCAGAAGATAAGTTCTTGTCGCACTCATCCTTCCAAATTGTACATTAAGCGCATTAATTTGGACTTCAATTTCAATTTTCTTATGGTATTACATTAGGAATTTCCTTATGGTAGACGTGCTTTATGTCCCAGTTGGTGGGAAGCCCTACAGTTGGTGTGTGAGCTTCTATTGGAGTCGCCTACCTACCCTCTAACTTCTAATCAAACTTCAACCAATTGCCAGGCTAAAAATATATATTCCTTCTGCTTTCCTTCTGCAGTTAAGTTTTCTAAATTTTCTCAAACATATGATTGTAATGCAAAACATAAACTTTACTTTTAAAATAATGGCACTTTTTTACCTTTCAAAATAGAAGATCTAGGTTTAAATCCCTTAAAAGAAAAAGTGGAATGTAAGAGTGAGTTTCTATTAAAAAAATAAAATATAAAATAAAATAGAATAAATTTTCTTATATATATATTTTGAAGGAGTTATGCTATATATTGCTATTATGAAGTAAAATAGACAATTGTCTTCACTTCTTTTTCTTTTTAACCCATTGAGGAACCTGATATCTCATGTACTTTGAGAATAATGTAAAATTTCATAATTCGTATAAGAGTAGATTCTTTGCATAATCTATAAACTAAGCTACTTCATTAATTTAATTTTCTTGCTGGAAAGTCGATCCTTTTTTGTGGGTTTTGTTGATTGATCTTAGTAATATATAATTTGCAGTTTATTGGCTTCTTCTTTGTCTAATTGGGTGAACATCTAATTCATTTCAATTGGGAGGCAGCAAAGTCAGTCCATCAATGGTGGACAAAGCTTCTTCTTCCTTCTTTGTATTCTGATCTCACACACTTTCCTACTCTAGACACTCCCTGCAACAGGTCCGTCATCTTCTCACAAACCCAACTTTTTCATTTTTGAATATTCTTCTTATGGCTTTGGAAATATTTTAATTTTGCATTAACCTAAATGGTACTGATGGGTTTTAACGTATTTTTTTTTTTTTTTTTGGAAAAAAAAAATCTTCCAAAAAAAAAATCATAACAAACTAAATTTAGTAGTATTATAAATTGTTGGCCTGAGTTGTATCCATCTTCTTTTGGAACTAAATTTTAAAAAAGTTTTATTGGACAAGAAAACAGAATGTATAAACAAGACTTTATATCCCATTGATCTTCTTATCCACAAGTAGAGTGCAAGTTAGCTGTAAAGCTAATTAATTGATAACTATAGCCAACAAAACAAAACAATTTTTTTTTTTTTGATAACTAGAGTGTATCATGTAGATAAGAAGAAGTGCAGAGTATGTGTCCAAGGACAAATATTATTTTGAAACTGTACAGCTTAATCCATCACTTTGCCTTTTCCAGTTCTGCAAACTTGGTTCTAGCTTCACAAGATGTTTAAGAGAGGGTTTTGTTTTGTTTGTTTGTTTTTTTTTTTTTTTTTTTTTTTCTTCTTTCATTTTTTAGTTAGTATTATATAAAAAATATATGTATATATATATATATTTATCTGACAAGGAGAAGGTGTCACGCCCCATCTTGGTGCGCACGAATTGGTTAGAGTGGTGCTGAAAGTCACACCAACTAGGAGAGTGCCTCCCAGGTCACCCCAAATTGATCCAATATCTGGGACTTTTCCCCTAATTATGCTTGACTCACTAGCTATTTATTAAATTGTTATTTGTCACTAAATTGTTTCTTGGGGATTTTTTTTCCTATAATACTTTAAATTCAACAAGTGACTCGATGATCCCTATTATTTTGTATTACTAATCTTACAGTTTTAAAAATACCAAATTCAAGCTTTATTTTTCAAAAGATTACTGACCTATTTTAACAATTTTTTGGTAACCAATTGTTATAGAATGCAACACTTGTGTAGTGTGTATTTAAGAAAATCTCTAATCCCCAGCATTACTGATCCACTTGAGCAGCCAAAAATGTTATCAATTCAATGGATTTGTAAATTTTGCATTAGCTCAAAATGTTTAGTTGAACGCATAAAGTGCCCATCCTTTATATTTTTGGAATACCCCATCCATTTGTCTCAGTTGATTGGATTGATAGCTTGGAATGTTTTCTATCATTTGCTTCTTTGTTTCGTGCCGTAGATCTTCTCTATAAGGACTACCAGAGCGACTAGAAGTTCAGTGTCACTACTTACTCTTCTACGAGTGTTGTAAGTGTTTTTTATTTTCTATATTTAATTTTTTTTTTTTCCCGTTGCTTTTTAGATTTGTATATTTGCTTTTTGGCTTGGTGAGGCTAGAGTTATCTCTTTATTTATTGTTTTGTGTGTATGGTATAATTTGTTGAGTATTTTTATATCTAACTCAATGTGTTTTGTTCAAAAAGTAAAAGAAACCAGTTCAATAGATTTAACACACATGTTTTTTATGGCCTTATATATGCATATATGTGTGTGTGTGTGAGTATTTGTATTAGTTCACATCTAGATAATGAAGTACTAGGAAATGGGGCTTTTGTTTTTTATCTCTTAGGTTTTGGTTTCGTCTAACATTGTGATATATAGTTGAAGTTATGGACAAAACTCTATGATTCTGTTTTGTATTCTATACAGATCTATTCATGTGTCGCCCAAAAATAGAAACTTGTTTGAATTAAATCTGGGAAAAAATTATCTTTAGGAAAAAAAA
Source organism: Cornus florida (assembly GCF_030987335.1). Classification (NCBI taxonomy): domain Eukaryota; kingdom Viridiplantae; phylum Streptophyta; class Magnoliopsida; order Cornales; family Cornaceae; genus Cornus; species Cornus florida. Next base: position 33,062,798 of record NW_026775572.1, read on the forward strand.
TAATTATTATGTTCCTTCATTTTCTGGTTGTTTGGGAGGCTATAACAGATTTTTTTATTTTTATTTTTATATTCTTGGACACAATTGTAGTCATGTTAATTCTTTCAACTATTGGAAGTTTCAAGGCTTTATACATAATTGGATTCTCCAATATGAAATTGACCTAGAGCGGGTATATAGATCACCTTTGCTCAATTTCCAAATTTTACTTTTATACAAGACTACGAGTATACTGATCAGAATTCATACCAAAATTTAGAAGTAAAAAAGCAAACCCAAAGACACCATTTTTTATGTTGCGTAGATGTGTTCTGTCCCACATGGGATGTAAATTAGGTGATCTTGTGATTTTGTAATTAAACAGTCCAATTTTCAATGTCTTGTGATTTCTTAATTTCCTGTTCTATTTGTTTCGGTAAATTTGTCTCCATGTGTTTTGATTAGATTTTAAGTCTACTTCTTTTTTTTTTTTTTATTTTATTTTATTTAATATCTTGTTTCTATATACATGTGGTTTTGTTTGGCTTTGGATTTGAACTAAATAGTGTTGTTTTATCCTCCTTTTGGTTCAGATTTAGTGATTTTTTATTAGAAATTAGTTCACATCTAGATAATGAAGTACTAGGAAATGAGGCTTTTGTTTTTGATCTCTTAGGTTTTGGCAGTTGACTGGTGATGATATTCTAGAACAACTTAATCTCATACCCGTGGTTAGATTCGGAAAAGGACCAAACAATAAGAAGTGGACTCGTGGGAAGGAGGAACTTAATTGGACAAAAAAGAGTATATTCTTTGAATTGCCTTATTGGAGAACGCTTTTGTTACAGCACAACTTGGATGTTATGCACATAGAGAAAAACATATGTGATAACGTATTGGGGACATTAATGAACATTGAAGGAAAGACGAAAGATACGTTCAAAAGTCGGATGGATTTAGAAGAAATGGGTATTAGAAAAGAACTTCATGTTAGGCGTAATGGTGAGAAATTGAGATGCCACCTGCGCGTTACACATTGTCAAAGGATCAAAAAAGGCAATTGTGTGATTGGTTAAAGTCGGTGAAGTTCCCAGATGGTTATGCGTCGAACATAAGCCGTTGTGTGAATGTCAATGAATGTAAGATATCTGGATTGAAAAGTCATGATTCACATGTTCTCTTACAGCGTCTCCTCCCTCTAGCTATACGGGGATTGTTACCCGTTGATATTTGTAATACGATAGCAGAGCTTGGTTTATTCTTTAAGGAGATGTGTTGTCGGACCCTTAAAATGGATGTCTTAGAGGCATTAGAAAAGGACATTGTTGTTATAATATCAAGTTAGAGATGATATTTCCTCCATCATTTTTTAACATAATGGTGCACTTAGCTATTCATTTGCCATGTGAGGCTATCATCGCAGGACCTGCCCAATATCGGTGGATGTATCCCATTGAAAGGTGTTGTATATTTCTAATACATAAAATGTTTTGGGGGCATTACATGATATTTAATTATGTATAAGTATTTTGATGTGTATTCAGGTTTTTACATACTCTTAAGTCTTATGTGCGTAATAAGGCATGTCCTGAAGGGTCCATTGCCGAAGCTTATGTGGACAATGAATGTGTCACATTTTGCTCAAGGTTTCTTCAAGGGATTGAGACACGATTTAATCGAGAAGAAAGAAATCACGAGGGCGACTATCGTACCAATTGGTCCACTTTTTCACAGCTAAGGCAAGTGGTTCGTCCTTTAGGGTCTGGAAGTTTAGAAATACTTGACATTGCAAGCATACAAAAGGCTCGATTCTACGTGTTAAATAATTGTCCAGAAATTGAGTCATACGCACTGTAAGTTATATATTGTATTTTTTTTTTTTTTTTAAATTATCTACTTGTAAATTATAAAATGCATATATTAATATCACATAATTATTTAGTGCACACAAGGCTGCACTTGAGCAAGAAAATACGGTTAATGTACAATCCAGACACGCAAAAGAATTTCCCAGATGGTTGGAAACACTAGTAAGTCTATAATGTGCTTGACATACCTACTATTTCTTTTAGATGTTGTGTCCTTGTGCATTAGTTTAACACTCTACAAATTTTTCATAGATAAAGGAAGAGCGTTATCATAACAAGTCAACAATTAATGATGACCTTTATTCATTAGCGTGTGGACCTGAATCTCAGATACATCGATATTCTGGTTGCATTGTAAATGGAGTTAGGTTCCATACAAAGGAAAGGGAGAGAAATCGAAGAACACAAAATAGTGGTGTGTTAGTCAAAACAGAGGACCTTGATTACTATGGCGTCTTAACAGATATCATTGAGTTACAATACCCTTTGAAAAGGCGGGTTGTCCTATTTAAATGCGATTGGTTCAACACAAAGACTGGTATTAAGAGTGATACTTATTTCAGGAGCGTTAACATAGCCCGTAACTGGTACAAAGATGAGCCTTTTGTGTTGGCTAATCAAGCTAAACAAGCCTTCTTCGTCAAAGACAGCAAATTACAAGGGACGTGGAAGGTCATTCAAGATATAACACATAGAAGCTCCTATGATGTTCCCAAAATGGAGGATGATAGCAAACTTACAGTTGAAATGTGTACTGCAGCATATCAAGAGGATGAACCATGTATTGTGGATAGGGTTGTTGAGGCGGCAGACTTTGACGTGGATCCACTCCCTTTGAATAGGGATGGCTTGGAGGTTGAAAGTATTGATGCTGAAATAATTCTTAAAACTAGTCAAGAATCACGTTATGAATTTGACTTTCTTGAAGACAATGATGAAATCTCCATTGAAGACAATTCAGACGAGGAAGAAGAATTGCTTAGTGAAGATGATACTGATTTGGATGACATGTGATGAGTTTTATTTTTATTCATTTTTTGTTGAACACATGCAAATTTGAAGTTAAATTGTCTTTAGTACTTGAACATTAAGTTTTAGAATATGTATCGTTTTTATCTTTTTGTCTTATTATTACTTCTTTTTTTACATTCACATTATCTATTATTTTTCTTTATATTAATTTTCTATTGTCTTGTTATTTTAATACTTCTCCCTCTTACTTAATTGTTACTCTCTAATCTATTGATTTTTTCATTCGTTATAAAGATTTTATTCGCCTTTTGCTGTAATATACCATGGCATCCAATGAACCTCGTCGCTCTTTGAGATCTAACAATGAACTCACCCAAAATGCTCCTGCATCGTCCCAGCCACAACCAATAGTGGAAGGTGATATTTTCTAATCTTTACATTTACTACACTTGGTCTTTGAATTTACTAAAAGTAGGTCTCAAAATACTTTTACAAGTTACTTTCATGTCTTTTATTTTTCAGGTTCTTCAAGAGAATTCCCGAAGCGTGGAAAAGCTGTAAACAAAAAAAAATATAAAATCAAAAATTACAATGGGGGTATCATTCCAATTAAGCTTAACGACGATTATTCAAAACCGGTGGAGGAACATTCAGATTTATGGGAGAGAGAGCTTGGGATCATTGCTCGTGATTACATTCCACTATGCTATAACAATTGGCTGAAGATTCCGAAATCTCATAAACAGTTCTTATATTGTAAAATAAAGGTTTGCCTTAATTAATGCGTATCTTTGTGTGGGATTTCTTTGTATATTTAGATGATATGAAAAATAATTTGTAATTTTTCCTTTTTTAGCTTTCCAAAATCAAGATTCTGTTATTTTTCCTTCTTTAAAATGATATTTATTTATGGCTTATTCATGTGAAAAAATACAGGAAGAATTCAGAGTTAATTGTGAAAAGGATTCAAAAGCTAAGGAATGCGCAGATAACGCATTAGCCATTGCTCATAGGAAGTATAGGTACCGTTTGAAAGAACATTTTAACCAATTCGAAACAGAAGAAAGTGCACGCCGCAACACACATCCTGAAGTAACTTACGAGGACTGGCAGATCTTGTGCAATAGGTGGATGTCAAAAAAATTTCAAGTTAAGTTTACTACATTTTTTTCTATTTATATCGTTTTCCAAAGATTTCAACGTTTCATTCTTTCCTTCATTTGTTATATCATTTTTCAATTATTTTGTAGGAAATTAGTGCTCAGAACAAAGAAAACAGGTCAAAGAATGATGTGATACATTATGCTGGGTCAAAGTCGTTTGCCAAAATGCATTATGAGGAGGTATGCAATATCTAACACTATACTTAGATTTCTTTATTTTCTTTTCATTCAACAACCATACCTTATAATATATAAAAATAATTAATGAAGAAACAAAAGGAAGCTACTTTAAATGATGAAGATAGTGATGAAGAGAATGAGGATCGTATCGTAGGACCTGCCATCAAAATGTACAAGAATGCACATTTCAAGGAAGGGACTGGATGGACTAATGATGATGCTCGCAAAGCATATGTAAGTTATGAAATCTTTTTTTTTTTTTTTTTTTTTTTTTTCATAGAAGTTAAATCATCTAACTTAACATAAAGATTCGCCAATTTTCATGGTCTTCTTTATGTCTCTATCTCTCTGCATACACATATATATAATAATGATTAGGAGTTTTGATTTTTTTTTTCATAAATCTAGGTGTGACATTTTAATATTAATCTCCGTGTCACCCCTTATCCCTAGAAATCTTCTCTGTTGTTAAAACTTAGAAGTGGCTGGGAAATATAGGAATGATTTTTGTTTTTCTATAAATATTTTTTTTTGGGTAAGTGATCCAATATGATCAACAAACAAGGGTACTTGCTTTATTTGAAAAGCATTGGTCTGGTTATATAATTTGAACATTGGCTTAGTAGGTGTTTAGTGTACAACTTTGAAGTTGTGTATAGAATCACTAGACTGGTTATATAATTTGAACATTGGCTTAGATAAAAATTGCATTGACTTTTTCCCCAAAGAACATACTGTGGTTATGTTATGACTGCATATTTCTTTGTCCCTAATTTGTACTATTTCGAGAATTATTTTGACCAACTTCAGTCATAAATGATAACTGAAAGAGTTAACTAGATAGCAAGTTATATCATGTGTTACTTTTTCGGTGTACTAGACATAGATTATTTGCGTTTGGATGTGGAGATTAACTGTAAATTTGCTTGTCGGTAATGCATTTGGGCATACACAATATCTAGTATTGGTTTGAATTAACTGCCCTTTATAGTCAGGAAGCTTCCACTTACTTTGCTGGTAAACTTTATGAATACAAGTAGTTGTGAATCTATTTTGATTCTGTTCTTAATGTTTTGTATTATTTGTTCCTATTTGATTCTCTATACTTTTAAATTTGACTTGACTTAAATTTAATTAATTATAAATTAATTGATTTTGTGTATAACTTTTCTGAATTATTGTTTCAAGCTTGGCTAGTTGTGTGTTGCGTCTTTTAATAAAATACTTTCTCAACTTGCAAGGGAGAATATGTAAAAGCCTCTTTTATTTAATCAAAGTGAAAAGCCCTTATTCCATCAGTCTATTCATAGCCTCATCCCTCTACCCTATCCCCCACTTTCCAAGCTAGTTTAGTGCCTTTTTAGTCTCTTCCCTTGAAAAGGGCTCACTTCAGATAAAGATAGAAACCATTAAGTCCAAGTGTCAAAAATTCATATCTAATCATTTTATACACCAACTCTCTGGGAAGAATATACCCTCCTGTTGAAGGGGTCCAGTAAAAAACTCTCTCTCTCTCTCTCTCTTGCACACATTTTTCAGAGCATTGTTGACACTAATATTATTTAAACTTTAAGGGTCAAAGTTGGAGACTCTTTGTTAGCCTTTTGAGTCTCAGTCCCAAAATTATAGAGGGCTTGGGAAAACAAAATCAACATAGGGAGAAACAATTTTATGTAAATCACAGCACTCAAATGGCTTGAACTCAACTAACCCTAGCTTTTAAGGTTTTGTGTGTGTATATCACTAATACAATTTCAGTCCTGTACCACCAACAGTTGTCACAGCTTTGTCTTCATAAAATACACTTGCTGGTGCATAAAAAATTCTTAAAGCAGCAAGGTAAATCAATTTGCAGCTCACAAACAGAACTGAAAAACTCACAGCAGGCTCAAAACAGCAGCATTGAATTAACATTAATATGAAGGGGTAAAATTGGTATTTTGCCTAGACACCTCTGAAGGCTTAGGTCTACGGCTCTGTTTCCTCACCTTACACTTGCTCAGATTAACCACCACACGAACACAGCAATTAATATTCAAGAAATAGCTCACAAACTGTCCTCAGCTACAGTTTCTGCAAAATTGCTTGACTGAAATGTATTTCTGGAATTTCGTATAATCTCAGGCCTGAATTGAGTTCTCACAAACTAGAACCATCATTACACATATGCTCTGATGTAGAACACACTAACTGAGGCATAACACTTTAATTTTAATTTTGTGATCTCAGTGTATTAAGCTTAAAACCCTTGCTTATGAGGTTTAAGATGTTAAAACAAGCACTGACCACTTTTTAGGAAATAAACCAACTTCAACAGCTTATAATCATCAACACAATCATGTTCCAAGGGTACACAATCAACTCACACCATGATTTGTATATATATAACTCAGTTCTGTTACTTAAACCAAAAATCAGCAACAATAAAGAACAATGAGACCTCAAATTTAGCTACAGCATTTATATGCTTAAGAACATGTTTTCTGCAGCTTTAAATAGATAGAATTTACTTGCCTTAACCTGTACAAACCTCTGAACTATCCTTCATAGATGTTGAGGCTCTGAATCACTCTTTTACACCAGAAAATCAGCAACACAAGCCCTCCTTTCTGTTCAACACATCTGCAGCTTCTTCATGAGGATTTCAGTGAATAAAATAGACTTGGATAAACCTGAAATCATCCATTAAACACTCACTATATTCAGCTTCGAGCCCCTTTCGCAATGCAGCCTATTTCAGCTCAATATTCCTCTCTTGGCTCTCTTTTTTGCAGGCTACTATAAGGATGCTTTATACCAACTTTTTGTCACACTAAAAAACCCTAGTATAGCGGATAAGGATGGCTAGATCCACCAATAGCATTAGAGAAAGTATTATCCTGACATTTTCCAGCATATAGAGGGACCTCAATACCCATTAACATGTCACACATTCTTGTCTTTTAGTGCACTCACATTTTACAACAAATATGTATATACTGTATACTCTAGCTCAGGATAATGCAAGACTGTTAATTAGCTTTCACTTTGATAAATTAGATACTTGGGTTCTCTATGCTGGATGACACCAAATTGCTAATTAGGCTGAGATCTTAGCTCTTTTGGAAATTGTCAAGGTTGTTTTGAATGTGGGGCTTTGGCAATGTTTGATATAAAAAGATTATAATCTTGTTTTTATCTTTAATTATAATTGATTCATCCATTCTTCTTAAAAAAGGAAAATGCAATAATATTATTTACCCAATTTTTTTTTTTCCATGAAACCAATGGTTTTACTTGCCTAATAACTGTATGGAAGACTTAACAAAAGGTTTTTTCTTTTGCAGTTGTTGTAGTTGAAAATTGCTATCACTAAATGATTTCTGACTTGGAAAATGTGGAGGGAATTACATTGAAAAATATTGATTCACTTTCAGAGATAATGCTTTAAATTTTGATGCTCTAAAGTCTTCTTCTCATCTTGTTGTGTAGATATGAAAAATGTCGTCCTATGTCCATTTATCTTTAGGTCCTGCTATTTGTAATTCTCTTTTTTATAACATTTAAGTAATTAAATATGGTATTCTTTATTTTCTCAAATAATGATATGCTTACCTATTTGATTTATTTAGGTCTTTTTTCTCTTAAATGTGTTTACTAGTGGGTATAGATGTAGCCTGCAGTTTGGCAGAACCTTGCATATTATATTTAGTAAAGACACAACCCATGAATCAAATAAACAGTGACTTAGGCTTTTAATTTTTTTTGCCATGATTGACCTCTTTGTGTTTGTGTAACTCTGTTTTTGTGTTAGTGATGTTGTTACTGGAGGAATTTTTACCATTGCATAGCAAACTTATCACTCTTTTCAATTATTTGAACTAAAATTCTCATCATCCTTAAAGTTAAGAGTGCTTCAGTTTTGCTTTAATTCCAAAATAAAATTGGTTTTCCTGATGAAAGCAATATAAATTATTACTTATCTAGGTTGAATCAATTTCTCTATTAAATTATTTCATTGGCATTTCAAAATACAGGATAATATGGTTGCCCAATCAAAGGAATTTATTAATGTGGATGCTAGTAGTCCAATTCCAGTGGATGAGCAGATATTAGAGAATTGTCTTGGAAAAGGAAAGGGTACTTATTTCCGCGGGTTTGGTCATGGAAAGAAGGCTCCACGAGGACGTAAGAGGAATGCCAATATTGCAGAATTGGTGGCAGAATTAGAAGCTGAGAGGAGGAGGGCTGATAGAGCTGAAGATTCCATAAATGATTTGAAGGCAACTGTGGCTAGTCTTGCGGAGAATCAAAACAGAATGTCTTCTCAGCTTATGTTCACACAATTTGGTGCGCATCGACCTTCGTTTGGTAGCCCACAGCAGCAGCAACAGCCTTCAACTTATGGACCATTTGGCTGTCTATTGAATAGTCCTCAGCCACCAATGTTTGGGCCATTTGGTCATCCGTACCAACCATTTCAATCCGAGCCTGCAATACATGATCAATGATTTCAGACATTAAAGTTTAGAAACTAAGTTTTTGATAGCATTTCTTAATAGCTAGGCACACAAATAGGTGGCATCTGCTGCACCTCTTCCAAAGGCAGTATAAGAAAGTCAAGTGCAAGGCCAAGAAAGTTTTTGATTAGAAACTAATTTTTTGGGATTACATATGATGTTTTTTTGGTACAGTTTTTAGAATTACTAGAAGTGTAATTTAAACAACTTATATATATTTTAATTAATGGTTGACATTAACTTTAGTTTGTATAGAAGCAGATTATGAATTTATATAGCAGGCAAATTATGAATGCAGATTATGAATGGATGAAGATATGAATCGAATCACTGATCAAAGGTAGAGGAATTTCGGGTTGTCAACAGCGGATGGGAAATAAGAACAGATGTGAAAGAGTCAGAGGCGCCAAAAAAAATACATCAATTTAATTCCGTCCCTAATGCTCAATTGGGACATAATAAAACTCTGTCCCTAGTGCTCAATTGGGACAGAATAAAGCTCTGTCCTTAATGCTCAATTGGGACGGAATTTAACTCCGTCCCTAATGCTCAATTGGGATAGAATAAAATACTGTCTCTAATGCTCAATTGGGACGGATAAACAAATTCAGTCCCTAATGCTCAATTGGGACGGAGTTTTATTCCGTCCTAATTAGTCCGTCCCTAAAACCCTTTTAGGACGCTGCATATAAAGACAGTTGCATCATCTGTCCCAAAAAGGTATTGGGGACAGTTTGGGCACCTATAGGGACAGTTTTTTTGTCCCTAATAGCACCATTTCTTGTAGTGCCCCTAGTGGACGAGTGAAGTCTCGTGAGGGTTTCCAGAAATGGTACCCATAAACATTAAGCTCATTATTTCAAAAGAGGTACCAATATTGAAAACAAGCATTGGGAGAAAACTATCTCAAGTATGCAATTTTTCAAACATTTTCAAGCAATCTCTTAAAATCTCAACATCAAGAAGCAAGTATGGTCTTTTACACATCAAGAAAATGTTCATGCAAATCAAAACAACTCTAGAATTCTTTTGAGTGGACCGGCATCAAATGTGTTGCTATCTAAGCCAACTAAAGAATTAATCACATCCTTACCCTCAAACTAGCACACAAATCTAGTACCGATCATCAAGACAAAAAGTGGACCTTTTATTAAAGCTTTATTGTTCTAGGTGCGCTTATTCTTTTCACACACACACACACACACACACACACACACACACACACACACACACACATATATATATATATATATATATATATATATATATATATATATATTATTAAGGATCAAAGATGGAAGCATAGTGCAATGTGTTGATCTATTAAGCTTTCTAGCGATTCATGAGGTCGAGCGTTAGGTCAATGACTCCCAAACCAGACGGCTTTAGGGCATTAGGCATTCAAATACCCCTACGGACTTACAAGCTCAAATCAACTAGGCTACAAATCAAGACAACAATTATCTAATCATTTCCCACTTCTCACCTTTTGGGAGAAGTCCTCACTTTTTTATTGCTTTTGCTTTTTTTTTTTTTTAGCAAGTTCAATTATTAACCTAGAGTTTGGGCCCTCCACCTTCGGCGCAAGAAGTTCAGTGCTTGATGAGGTTAGAATCCCGGCTACTTAGTGAAAAGGGGTTGTTATCCACCTTTATCAAAAATGAAAGCTCTCAATACACTACTAGCCCAATTGAGATATAACCAATTCAATAATTAACAAAGCATGTACCCCACAAATGAATGCTAGTGTGCGCCGGTGCTAGTGTAGAATCCTAGAATGAATCTCAAAATAATTACAAAATCAAGAAGATGTGGACCACAAGCACAGGTAAGATATCAATCTTTCGAAAAATTTACTCCTAAATGGCATTCATAAGATATACAAGGAGTATTGGACTCTCAAGTCAAGCAATTTTTAAATTTTAAGCAATATAGTCCTCAAAAGATCAAAATCATAGCTAGATATGGACCAATCATAGAAATATCCCTCAAATACACAAGTCATGCTCAAAATTTTGAAATTAAATCTAACACTGCAAAACACCATTCCCCTCAAACTTAAATGGCACAATGTCCTCAATGTGCAAGAGAACAAAGGAAAGATTATACCAGTGCAATTAAGGCATAGAATGATCGGGACTGAAGTATCCGAAGTGGGTGGCATGGCCCCCCCAAACTTGGGATGAACTATGGTCCTGAAAATTGGCACTTGGATAAACTCATCAGATAACAAAATGGGATAATTAGTGCACAGTGGACATGCAAGTGTAAATGGGATAAATAGATAAATAGATGAGAGAGGTATAAAGGTGGTCCTGAAAATTGGGTAACACTCTTTCACTGAAGTCACTGTGATGCACCTGATGGAGTCAAACATACAGATATGAGAATATAATCATATGACATCCATAGCAAAAACAGATATATAAAATAGATAAAGTGCAGGTATAACAAAAATATCAAAGCCGACAGACTGGCTGTAAAAATAATAATGTACAGTAACAAAAGTAAAGTATCAACAGGAGAGAGGGATCATGAGATAGAAGGAACTGGGAACTCAGAAGGATGAGGTAGGACAGGCAGGTCGGGCTCTGCGGATATCTCTGAATAGATCTTGGAACATGGTCGCGACATCCGTGCGGAAGGCAGCAAAATCAGCTCTGTGGGCTGTGAGATCAGCTCGTATGGCAACAACAGTATCCTCAAGTGTCTGCAGACGCACTCCAAAGCCGGGGGTCAGATCTGGAGCCTCAGGCATAGAAGAGTCAGAAGAAAACTCCCGAGTCTGCTTCTGGTCGTGAATGGGCGACCTGGCTGGAGAGTACTGCTCTGCGTCGTCTGCAGGGCGCTCTAAGTCAATATCTATATGATCGGCAGCTGGATCGACTGGTGCGTCGTCCGCTGCGGGATCTGCTGCTGCCTGTGCTTCTGCTTGTGCCTCTTCCTGGGCCTCTGTCTATGCCTCCTCCTCCTCTAGCTCCTCTACAGCTACTACTACGTGGTCCTGCAGTCTAGAAATAATAGCGTTGTAGCTCTTGGTCCAGTCCTTCTTTAGAAAGTGACATGAACCTCTCTCGGGGTGCTACCGAGGATGGATGGGGTTGTGCTGGTCTATCAAAATCTGGGTGATGAGGTGGCTGAATGGAAGAGACTTAGCCCGTCCGGGTGTCTCCTTGTTAATGTACTCTTCATATAGTTTCTTCATCACGCTCCAGATGAGCGGGAGAATGGACACCCAGTGCCCAGTGTAGAAGGCGTAGAGGGCTGTCAGATAATTGACACTCCTCTGAATCTTATGCCCTGCCATGTATATATTCCGGAAGAGTACAGAATCGATAAACCAAAGATCATCTGGAAGGGATGTCCGAGTGGTGAAGGTCTCGCCACTGGCATGGTGACCTGTAAGAAAAACCGCCATGTTGGCGAAAGAAGGCCTGTATGGCCTCGGATATGTGTCATGAAGCTCTGGAGGACAATGGTGTAGGCAGTGGCAAGAGTGGGCTAGTGAGTCCACTGTGATGGTGATTTGATGGCCATTTACAGAAATGACCAGCTCTGCTGTGGTACGCGGGGATGGTCGGAGGTTCTGGTAGAACAACCGCACCAACCGCGGGTAGACCGGCTCTGTGACTGGGGCAAGAATAGCTACCAGGCCCCTCTGAATGATGTCATGGTAAGCGGATCGGGTCAGCACCGATCGGGAGAAAAAGGTCATGTCGAACACTGACTCATGGTCGACCGTCATATGCGCATATCTAGGCGAGGGCCTATCACACTCCAGATGAGCTGGCTGAGCTGGTACAGGTGAATGCTCAGCTCCAGTATGCGGTGGAGATGGTGATGGTGTAAATGCAGGATGAGCCGCAGAGGTGGATGGCATATGGTCATCCTCAGCCTCATGAGATGGTGACTGAGGTGGGGTAGCCTGTGCTGGCTCCTCCTGTGCATGAGAGGGCTCTGCTGGCTCCTCTGTCCGTGGTCTAATGTGTCTGTGGGGCCCATGTTGCCTATTGGCAACAGTCTTCCTCTTAACCATGGCCTACAAAAAGAAAAAGAAAAACTTGCAATGGGAGTTAGTACTAGAGTAAGAAAGTTTAAACACAATGTAAAAACATGTATGTCAAGTAAAAATAGACAAAACAAATATAACATGAATCTATGCAAGTGGCAAGATATGAAACATGCTAAACAATGTAAGTATAAAATGCAACCAATGTGGAATATCACAGGCATTGGGCATAGATATGATAACATGAACATAAGATATGATGAATGAAGTGTGTGTGTGAGATCTGTAAAGTTCGATCGATCACAAAAAGAAGTGAGATCGATTACAAAAGTTGGATCAATCAAAAATAAGTGAGATCGATCTCACAATTTCGATCGATCGGAGACATGAGTTCGATCGATCTCTCAAGATCGATCTGAGATACAAGTTCGATCGATTGAACTGTGTGACGAATATAAACAGTCGCAGATCTGTGACTTTAGAAGTATGGGGCCCACACGAACGTGTTCGTGGGCCCATCAACACAACACATCAATCAATTCCATCACCCAATCATGGCCCATCCTCCCAAAATAGATCACATACACACATATATAAATATATACAAAGCATATACACACACACATATATATATATATGGAAACCCAATGCTTCGATGCTTCAAAAATGGAGATTCAATCATGTAAAAAGCAAGAATGCAACATATAAAGCATCTAATCATCATACTAAAGCTTAAATCATAAGTGAGATCTTGGAGCTTACCCAAATCGAAGGGAGAGAAGTGGATGCGAAGAGTGGGTGAGAAATCCGAGATGAGAGAGGTAGATGTGAGCTTGGATCTCACCGGAAATGTCACCGGAGATGAGGGAGATGAGATTGGATGCGGCGGCGATGAGGGGAGTAAGGGTTTGGAGGGTTGGATCGATCTAAATGATCGATCTTGAGACCCTTCAAGTCTATTTTAAAAACATTCCTGACAGAGTTTGATCGATCGAACTTCAAATAAGATCGATCAAACTTTGATGAACTCTCTTCAAATTTTGGATTTTTGAAATTTTTGAAAAATGCAAAACTAAAATTTAAAATTAGAATTAAAAATAAAATAAAATAAACTAAAATAAAATATTTGTGGTTTTTTTTTAATTGAATAAACAATAATAATTAAAAACTAATTAAAATATTTTTGAATTTTTAAAAACTTTTTTAAAAAAATAAAATAAAATGAAAATAAAATAAAAATGAAAATACTTGGAATTTTAAAATTCGAAAAGTCAAAACAAAGTCAAAATAATGAAATGAAGAACTGAGATCGATCGAAACAAGAGTTCGATCGATCAGACAGAGAGCAAAAATATGCAGGTTTTTGGCTCAAAAAATTGGCTAAGTGTTGGAACTTGAAGATCGATCGAAGAACTTTTTGATCGATCTTGGAATGTTTCGATCGATGAGACAGAGAGGTGAAATATGCAGGTTAATGCAAGCTCAAAATTCTTCTAAGTGTTGAATCATGAGATCGATCGAACTTGGAAGTTGGATCGACCGAAGGTTTCTTGATCGATCTAAGGGTTAATTCGAACGGTAGGACAGAGAGGTGATTTGGATGCAGGTTTCTGTAGGTCGAAAATTTTTCTAAGTGTTGGATGCAGAATGGAGTTCGATCGATCGAACTCAGGTTTGAGATCGATCGAACTATGCAGAATGCTCAATAATGACATGAAAACTCATGCAATCCTCACCAAAGTTCCTTTCAATGCATATGAGCCAAAAATAAGTATCTAGACTTCGCAAGAAATGAAATGAAAGATAGAAATATGGGAGAAATAAGGTTTTGACATCTTACGAATGCTTTTGCTAGTCTTTAACGTCTCTAAAAAGACATTGGGCTCTTTTAGCCTAGATCAAAGATCTTATAATGCATCCCCTCTTTGTTGGGGTGATAGATGCTTTGAACTCCACCCAACAAATGGTTCTTTAAAGAACTTGTTGGATTAAGCTCAAAAGAAACCTTTGGTCCTTTGTCTATACAATTACAACCTTTGGGCTTCCATGCCCTTTCAAAGCAAGAATTTGAAACAAGACTTTAAGAATGCAAGGTTGAAGATGATTCTTTTGAAGATTTAGTCTTACACAAAAGCTCATTTCCTTGACATTGAAGATCATGACATTTATCTACAACATTAACCTCTCCTTCATATTTGTCAAATGAATTGGGTGTGGGATTAAAAATATTCAACTTCACCTTTATGTGGCCAAATGAGATCTTCATTATCCCCGTCCTACAATTAATGTTGGCATTAGCGGTTGCCAAGAAAGGACTGCCAAGGATAACGGGAATTTGGCTCTTAGGATTGGGAACCGGTTCCGTGTCAATGACAATGAAATCAACGGGAAAGAAGAATTTGTCAATTTTAATCAAAACATCCTTAATTATACCCTTAGGCTTCTTAATGGATCGATCGGCAAGTTGCAAAACTACCGACGTCGGTTTCAATTCACCTAGGCCCAATTTGACATAAACCGAGTATGGAAGAAGGTTAACACTTACTCCTAAGTCAACAAGCGCCCAATTGATGATATGATCACCAATAATGCATGATGTAGTGGGTGAACCGGGGTCTTTAAACTTTGGAAGAGTGTTATGTTGCAAAATTGATCTTACTTGCTCGGTCAAAACCACTTTTCTTGGTGCTTGGCTCTTGTTCTTCCGCTTTTGGGTGCACAAGTCTTTCAAGAATTTGGCATAAGCCAGAATTTGCTTGATTATATCTAATAGTGGAAGATTAACTTTCACTTGCCTAAACATTTCCATGATTTCATTGGTTTTTGCCTTTTGCTTGTCTTTTGAAATGGATCCTTTTAAGGCATCCGGAACTGGAACCTTTGGTTCAAACACTTTTTCAGAATTTTCTTTTGAACTCTCTTCAACACAAGAAGTTTTTAAATCATTTTGTTTCAAATCATTTTTCAACAAAACTTTTTCAACATCATTTTTCAAAACTTCTTTTTCAAACACATTTTTCAAAACTTTCTCATTTACAAGGTCATGTATATGCAATGAAGGAGGAATGGGATGTGAAACGGGATGGGTGACAACTTGAGGTTGCACCGGTTCACTCTCTTTATTGGACATTCCAACTTGATTGTCCACAATCCTACCACTCCACAAGGTAATCACCGCATTAACATGTTCAATGGTGTGGCCTTCTGATGAAGAATGGGTTTCCATAACACATTATTGCTTAGGTGGGACATTAATAGGCATATTTCCCTTCTCTTTTGCATTGAGAGTGCTTGCTATTTGCCCTACTTGGGTTTCTAACTTCGCAATAGATTGAGAGTGAGAATGAAGCAATTGAGTGTTAGCCTCTAAAGTGCCCAAAGCATTTAAAACTTTTTCTTCAAAGGCGGGACATCTAGTGTTACCTTGGGAATAAGATTGGTTGGGAAAATGAGAATTAGCAAATTGATTCCCTTGTGATTAATAAGGTCTATAACCTTGGGATCTTTGGTTTTAAAGTGGAGGTGGAATGTACTTCCCTTGAAAACTGCCTTGGGAAGGATTTGAGCCCTCTCCTTGGTTTTTCCAAGAGAAATTCGGATGATTCCTCTAACTTGGATTATAGTGAGTACCATAAGGATTGTTCCCTTGGTTCACAAAAGCTGTATTGACTTGTTCATTAGGTTCATTTTGCACTTGTACATGAGGACAATGAGAAGTAGAATGAAGAACACTAGAACAAGTCATACATGTTTCATTTGATGCACGATGAGAATGGTTAGGGAAGGAAGATACTTGGTTAGCCGAGTTTTGGTAAATCAAAAATTGATCAAACCTTTGAGATAAAGACTTCATTTCGGCGGCTATTTCATTTGAATGGTTGACTTGATGTAAGCCAACACTCTTTATACCTTGTGACTTTCTACCATTGTTGGATGATAGTGTTCTATGCAAAGAATTTTCACTCATGCTCTCATAAAGACGCCACACGTCATCCTCATGCCTATCAATGTATGAGTCACCCATGGAAGCATCAACCATACCCTTATAGTTGTCCGATAAGCTCTCAAAGAAGTATTGAACTAATTGTCATTTGGGCATATCATAATGTAGACACTTCCTAAGTAATTCATTAAAGCGTTCCTATGCCTCATGAAACGTTTCTCCATCCCCATGTAAAAATTCTCGAATTAAGATTCTCATGGCATTAGTCTTAGAAACCGGATAGTACTTCTTCAAGAACTCTTGTTGCATTTCTGCCCAAGAAGTGATTGAAAAAGGCCTAAGATTGTTAAACCAATACTTTGCCTTATCTTTTAAGGTGAATGGAAAAAGTTTGAGTCTTAAAACCTCTTCCGGCATGTCCGTATATTTTACGGTGGAACATATTTCAAGAAACTCATCCAAATGCTTGTAAGGTTCTTCACTTGGAAGTCCATGATAGTTAGGAAGCATTTGAATGGTTTGTGGCTTAATTTCATAATGATGTGCTCTGAATGGAAGCAATTGTATGCATGTAGGTGCATTATACTCATTAGGCACATAATGGTCTCTTAAAGCAAGAGGTGGATTAACTACTTGAGGTGCAACATGAACACCTTGGTTTTGAATTCCTTGATTGATGATGGGAGGTTGTGGAGCATACATTGGCCTTGGCATTCCATATGGAGCTTGGCCTTGTTGTTGTGGTGGTTGGTGAATGTATAGCCTAGGCATGCCTAATGGTACTTGTATATTCTCATTGTGCACATTGGAATGAAGAATACCTTGTTGGTCTATGTAACCAAGGTCCTCTAAATTTTCTTCATTATAGCCTTCCATTGATAGATTGGTTCTATTTGAACTTCCTCTTCCCTGGATTTCTAACGATGGATTCAAGATGCAAATCAAGAGGGACAAGAGTTGGTCTCAATGAACGACGTCCATGCATACACAATGCAAAACACAAGAAGCACAAAGAATGACAAACACTATGTCTTCACAACAATTTCAATTAAACTTCTTCCATAAACACTTAATTCATACTCCCATGCTTTAACAACAATGATGCAAGAAAAAATAAGAACAAGCCTCCACGCGGGCCGACGATTTAACTAAGGGATTGAGTAAAGAATGTCTCACAAAGGTCCTTTAACACTTCAATTCCAAATTTATAGCTTAGTTTAGTAAAAAATTTTAAATTTTCAGCACTTTTCCTTGCTTGCTTAGCTCCTTTGCTTGATGGCTCCTTTCCAACAATGCACCTAGTTAAGTAAGCTCAACACAATAAGTAACCAAAAAGAAAAATAAAAATAAAGTAAAGACACGATCAAAAGAGTACTAATCCTAATTGATTCCAGAAATCCGATGTTGCTTAATCAAATCAATCAATCCTCGGCAACGGCGCCAAAAACTGGCCGCGGTGTGCCGCACCACCGTCAAGCTTAAAGAGAGTGTGTGCATTTTAAGGCGAGAGCCAAGAGTTTTACATTTATAGAATCCACTACTACCTTCACTAAAAATATAGCTAGGGCGAGTAGGGATCGTCCTAAGGGATTGTGAGGATCAAACAAGGTTGTGGAATCGCTATTAGGGTTAGTAGGTTGAGTGATCAAACAATTGATTGGTTGGTTGATTAGAGAGCAACTAGATTGAATTAAGTGATAACAAAAGAATGCAATTAAGAGTAAGTAAGAGAGAGAGAGAGATCTTGGGGTTTAGAGATCACTACCAAGCAATGCATTTCTATACCATTGACAAGTGACTAATGAGGGCAAATGGTGTGTTGCAATATTGGTGTGTGTGTGTGTGTTTGGTTGATTCAACAAGTAAGGATGACTAGTTAAGCATGTATTGTCTAAACATCATGTGAAGGGCACAATATATCTAAGTAATGAAGCATATATTGTCTAAACAACATGTGAAAGGCACAATAGATCAAAACAAGTCATTAATCCTTTCATTAAGCTCACAATCTAAATACAACACAAGGATAGAGACATATGCTACTTGCATTCAAAAGCTTAGATCATCAAACAACAAGCATGGATTGTCCTCCCATTTAACACCACACTACAACTACACTACAACTACACTACTAGCATGAAAATAAACTAGGGGAGAGGCACAATCCATCAAGGAATAAGTATGAACCATCAAAATCACAAGAGCATTCCATTAAGCACTATATTTTGACAATCTCTAAATCTATAGCATCAATACACATAGACATGCATCAATAACACAAAATCTAGAGACAGGCACATGAACATCTATTCTAGCATACATAGACATATGAATAGAATGAAATGATCAATTGGAAGCGTTAAACCACATAAATCATTAAATAAACAAGATTTATATATGTCAAAGTGTCAAAACATCAATTACAACACTAATCCCTCAATAATACACAAGATTAAGATATAGAAAGCATGCTTGGGGCTAACTTTAGCCCCAAGAGGATGTCTAGCCACTTATGGTGATGTTGCTCCAACCCTCAAGGGCTAACTCCATGGAAGAGATTTGCTCCTTGGTTGATGAAGAGTCTCCAATGGTGTCTCTAGCCTCTTCCTCTAAGCTTGCTCTCCAAGAGATGATATGATAATGATATTGGCTCCCCCTTGTAAAAAGCAATCCTTATCCTTATATAGGTAGGTCAAATGACTACCAAAATGAGCTGGGGTCGTGCACACAATATTCCCTAATGATTGGATAAAGGACAACTTTCAATGAGATGGAAATTTAACTTTTTCGCACTGGTGGAAGTTCGATCGATTGAACCTTGGACTTGGATCGATCGAACTAGCTGAGATCCATCGAACTTAGGCTGGATCGATCCAACTAGTTGAGCTTTTTGGGAAAAGACAAAATCTGAGATATTTTGGGAAGATATTTTTGGGAAAAAGGACAAAAGTGGTTAGTGGGTGGTACAGCTGTGGATAGGATCAATCATTTGAATAAGGACAAAAGTGTTCGATTGATCGAAGGGTGGTGTTGGATCGATCGAACTTTTGGACTTTATGCTTTTAGGCCAAGGCTTGGATCTATCTTGAAGTACTGAGATCGATCATTGTTCGATCGATCAAACCTTGGACTTGGATTAATCGAACTTTGCTGCTTCTCACTTTTGGCTTTATTTGCTTTTTTCTTTCTCCATTTTACTCCTTTCTTTGTTTAATCCCAGAATTGCTTCAATTAAGCTCTTATTTGGTAGAGTCAGCTTATTTTCGAGATAAGTGTCTGAAAATGAAAATAAAATGAAATCAATCTAAAACGGTAAAGTAAGATAGATAAAGGTACTAGAATGCCTAAACTTAAGGGGTTTAAATACGCACTTTTCAGCGCTCATCAAATCCTTTCCAAGAAAAATTCTCTCCTAGCATTTACAGGTATTAATCTTCCGACTACTAAGGCCACGTCAACTACTTCTTTGACTCACTAAATATATTAAAAGTTAGCATTTACTTAAAATATCTAACTATGTTAAATTACAGGTTTACCCACATTAAAAAAAACTTTTTTCTCTTTCTCGTCTCTTCCTTCTCTTTCCTATATATATATATATATATATATATATATATATCAACTCTCTTCTTTACTGTTGAATCACTTTTTTATTTTTTATTTTTGTCAATTCCAATTAAAATTGATTATGATCCTTCAACTTGTATTTATATTCAATTTAGGAAATTTAATTATAGTTCTCCAATAAAATATATTTTAGATTTTGAACAGTTTTGTTGATTGCCATCACCAAGCATTGGAATTATTAATTGATTCGAAGGCTTCAAGCTTGAGCAGTTTTGTTGCTTGAAGGTTTGAGAGAGAGAGTTGTCAATGGCGGATCAAGAAAAGGAGCAAAGTGGGTCTGTTCTTGCCATGTGTGTGTATGTATATATGTTATATATAGGAAAAAGAAGGAAAGACGAGAAAGAGGAAAAAAGTTTTTTTTTTTTTTTTTTAAATATGGGTAAACCTATAATTTAACATAGTTAGATATTTTAAATAAATGCAGTAACTTTTAATATATTTAGTGAGTCAAAGAAGTAGTTGACGTGGCGTCTTAGTAGTCATAGGATTAATACCTGTAGATGCTAGGAGAGAATTTTTCTTGGAGAGGTTCCTGATTGGCTGAGGGTGTTAACCAAGAGAAAAAAAGAGAGAAAAAAATGATTATTTGTTTCCTTATTGCAAAAAATTATTTCTTAATTAATTCTCTTTCCTAAATTCCTAAAAAAGGAATCATGTGGCTTATAAGGGGGAGCTCTTTTGACTTTTTATGAGAGCGCTCTCGCAATAGCATTACTCTACTTTATTTTTGAAAGAAAAGGAAAGAAGGAAGAAGAAAAAAAAAAAAAAAAGTAGACCATAAAAATACTTTTGGGAAAAAGGAAAAAAGTTTAATGGGCCTCCACTCAAGGCCCAATAATATTGATACAATACCTAGTCCATTGTTAGAAATTACCAAACCTTGCATTACATGTCACATTGATTTAATAACTAGTTAACCACCAAATCTGATTTCTACCTCTAATAAGAGAAATTTTTATAAACAATTTAAGTGTAACCAGACTTAAATAAAACTCATTTTTGTTCATTTGATCATTTAATCAAGTCAAGCCCAAATCATTTTGGACTTAAATAAAACTCATTTATGGCCATTTGATCATTAATCAAGTCAAGCGCAAATAGTTTTTGACTCGCTCATTAGGGTTTGGGAAAAATAACTGTGAATTGTACATCATAATTCACAAGAAGTTTTTTTTTCCCTTAATAATAATGATACAGCATTTGGGCTAACCTTGTTAAGTTAAAAGAGCTAACAAAGTTAGCTTGAGCTTGGCGAGTAGCATCAATATTAAGCTTAATAATCAAAATTATCTAGGATTGAACATATTTTAATTTGACGAAGTCAAATAAAAGTAATTAAATATTAAATACTCGAGCCGGTTCTTCTTTAACTCGAAAGCATGATCAAAGTTTTTTTCAATTGTTGAAGTCCTAACTATAAAGACAATATTTCAAAAATTATTCATCTAAAAGTACTGAATTGACCTCTTGAATTTGAAATTGAATGAAATTTAGTACAAGGTTTATTCCAAATTTTCCAATTCCAAATCCAACTTTGTATCCTCCAATTTCAAATTCAAACCGCCGATTTAGTGCTTTCAAACACAATATCAACAATTTCAAAAAAAAAAAAAAAAAGAAGTAAGAACTGCTTTTCACACCTTCTACTAAAACATTAGTTACAAGATAAGTGACAAATAGAAAAACATACAATATCAAAGATTAGCTACTTCCAACACAAATCTAATTAAAACATATTGACAATTGGATCAAAAAAGTTACATTATTATTCAGCTATTTTGCTTCATGTAGAGGTGTGGAATAGGGATTCACCACCACTATTTCTGTTTTTCTTAGAAAAACAAACCTAACATCTCCAATTAAAGGCTTGACCTTTTCAACAATCTTGATTATGCCAAAAGATCACATAGCCCAAATCAAAACGTACTTCCAGCCATAAAATCAGTTCGAAAAAAGGCAAAAAAAAAAAAAAAAAGAAAAAGAAAAATAATTCAGCTATTTTACTTCATGAAGAGGTGTGGAATACGGATTCACCACCACCTTTTCGGTGTTCTTGAGAAAAGCAAACCTAACATCTCCAATCAAAGGCTTGACCTTTTTGACAATCTTGACAATGCACAAGAACAATAATTTATAGAACACCACCATTCCAAATAGGATAGCAAGATCAATCCACTTAGAGTATCCCATCTCTACCTGAAATATATCCCTCAAAATTTGGCCGCCATCAATAGTTTTAGGCCCTATTAATTGAGTATTAATAAAAATAAGTCCTTGCGCTGAAGTCCCACGAGATAATATATAATGGCTCCAGGAATCAAAGAGATGACAAGCAAGTATGCCATGGAAGAAAGTGTGTTGGCAATGGCAAATGCTGCAGCACCATAATGTCCATTTAACCTTTCCTGGTCAAAAACCTAAGCATGGTAGAAAGATTGGTGTTTGATTAATTTGTTTGAAATTAGATTTTGATTTATAAATTGTTGGAACGAGTTTAATTCACCTTCATGTCCTCTATAAAGGAAGGAAAACCACCAATGGCCATGATAGTCAAGAAGAAAGCTACAAACATGAGCATTGAGCCTTTTGCCTAATTCATTCAAAGCATACAAATAGTTACATGTTCATTTGAAATTCAAAAACCAGAAAATTTTAGACTAAAAATAGTTATATATGACATGAGACTTACTTGAATGGAGTGATAATCAGAGCCCATATCATAGAAGACAGTACCTAAACCAAAACCCAATGCTATGTATATAGCAAGGCGCAACCAGTAGTAGCCTAGGTCACGAAACATGTTTATAAAAGACCGCTCTGTAAGAACACGGCATTGGGTAGAGAAGCTAGCTTGGCTTCCCTTCTTCTCTATTGCTCCTCCACCCTAACAACATGCAAATATTATATATCCAATACATATAATTGTCGTAAGTTTTTTTTTGGTTTAATTTTCTTGTCCTATTTAAATGAATTTGTTCAATATCTTACCTGTTTATGTATCTCAGCTATGTGTCCTCGAATTTGCTTGCAAGTATCAGATGATTTGGAAGAGTTTACTAGAACATCAATTACTTCCTCAGTTGTCATTTTTCCACCAACACCTTGTTCAATGTCCTAATAGTGAAATGTAGTATCAAAATTGAATATCATAGATGTATAATATTAGGAAAAAAAAAAATACACTCTCAATAATTGAGTGCCTAGTACCTACCTCATCAAAATTTGTGTTGATTGTTCTAAGGTAATGATCAGCTGGATTTTGCAGACTTGGGCATGGAAAACCATTCATAGCCAAAAACTACTTTGGACCAAAAGTAGTAAAAGTCACTAGTCATTTCATTTTCGAATAGAATGTACACTATATGTAAACATTAAAGTTGTAAACTAACCTGATTTGCTGCATAAGATGGACCAAAGTACACTGTTCTGCCCAAGGAGAGAAGACAGAGATAGTCAAAGAGCGCAAAAACCTCACTACAAGGCTGATGGATGGATGATATGACTGTCATTCCATCTTCTTGTGCCAGTTTCACAATCCGGCTCGTGACATAGTACGACGTAGCACTATCAAGACCACTTGTTGGCTCATCGAGGAAGAGAAGCTTTGGGAGCGTAAGAATCTCCATACAAATGCTCACTCTCCTCTTCTGGCCACCACTAAGGCCTTTGCTTCCCCAACCTCCTATTCTCGTGTTCATTGAATCCTGTAACCCCATCTCCCTAATTGTCTTCTTTGCTCTCTCCTTTTTCTCGGCACTTGACATTGAATTCGGCAATTGGAGATGAGCAGAGTAGTGCACAGCTTCTCCAACAGTTAAGGTCCATGTTAGAATGTCATCCAGTGTTACATATACCTAAATTGAGGAAAAGAAATTGTGAAACTATTAGATAAATGATCATTTTTCAATAACATGTATTGAATTATCTAAACTTGTACAAGATCGTGAGTTTAATTTTACTAGATTAGTCCTAAACATAGGTTTGTGCCCCCAAGGCTTATGGAGCATAAGCATGATTTGGAGCATAAGCCTTGTATGTACTCCTCCCCAAGAACATCGTAGAATGATTTCTCAACAGCTTGAAGAGCCAAGCAGTCATGGTACACATTGAAATTGGGCATTACACTTGCCACAATCATCATCAGGCTCTCCACCAACATCATACAAGCGAAAAACACCAAAACAAAGTAGGTGAATTGTTCGTATTCTCTTTGAAGTCCGGTGAGGAAATAAGCAATTGATCCAAGAATCAGTGATATGAGTAACAAGTATGGCGTAGAAGAAATTATGTTGCCGATAGCAAATGCACCGGAACCATAATGCCCATTTAATCTTTCTCTTTCAAATACCTGCAGGTTAGTGTCAAATAGATTTTAGGCATATATTCAACTAGTTTGAAGCATTTCACTAAGCTGAAATTAAAAGTTTTTAGGATTGAAGAATTTTGATGATTTTCACCTTCATATCCTCCACAAATGAAGGGAATCCACCAATGGCCATGAAAGTTAAGAATGAAGCACAAAACATAAGCATTGCACCTCTAGCATGTAACAATGGAAACCATATACAATGATTAATTCAATCTAAAATTGATGATTAAACTGCATTGTGATCATCTAATGTTTTTACCTGTATTGAACTATAACTTGAGCCAACATTGTAGTAGATGGTGCCAAGACCTGCGGCCACTATGACATAGATACCAAGTCAAAGCCAATTGTAGCCAATATCACGAAACATGTTCACGAAAGACCTCCTCGTAAGAACCAGACATTGGGTAAGGAAATTAGTATGACTTCTTTTCATCAAAGCTCCACCTCCCTAAAAATGAACAATGTTTAATTTATTTAGTTAAGTACTTTTCTATTTATTTGTAAAATTGAAAAAGTAAGATGTAATATGATTTGTGAATTGTTTGCTGACCTGTTTGCATATTTCAGCTACCTGCCTTCTAACTTCTAGATAACTATTTGATGATTTATATGAGTTTATAAGAGTATTAATTGCTTCCTCAGTGCATATCTTCCCGGCGGAACCTTATTCAATGTCCTGTGTCAAAATTGTAGGTCATTGAAGCTTGAAACTTATGAAATAAACTATTAAGACTTATTATAGCATGCTAAAAAAATGCAAAATATATAATTACCTCATCGAAATCCTTGTTGATTGTTTGAAGAAAGTGCTCGGCTGGATTCACAAGTGTTAGGCAAGGGAAGCCATTCAATGCAAAGAACTACATCACAAAGAATGTAAGAGGGATTAGTTACATATACAACAATGCATTAGTGGATGGTCCACATAATTTCACACACTACTGTGTGTGAAATGATTATAACACACGTGCTGTACTGCAGAGGATTCTAACTCATATAAATAAACGCTTGCAATTACCTCATTTACTGCGCTAGCAGGGCCAAAGTAGACGGTTTTTCCAAAAGAGAATGTGAGATATATTTTATAATTAGCTAATTTCGTTGTCAAAACAAGTTCGATCGAGTTGTAATTTTTCTATTCAAAATTTCGAAGATTGAAGATCAGATGCGGATTTCAAGAAGTACAAGTGTTCATGGGTTACTATACTCCGAGATGATGAGAATAACGCTCAAAGAAGGTTGAGAAGTAGTGAGAACAGTTAAGAAGGGTTCTGAAAGGTTCAGAATAACTTTAATTGCAAAATATTGCAAAATTTCAAGACTGCTCATCTTGAATCGGTTCAAGAGGGCTGAACCGGTTCAAAAATTCGTGGGATTCCTTACTGTCCATCTTGAACCAGTTCAAGATGGCTTAACTGGTTTAAGGACTTTTTGCAGCACTTAGATTTTAGTTTCCTTTTTGCTGAAAGTTACCTTTTTGATTCCAACTTCCTTCCAAGTCCTATGCACGGAATTTATCATATTTTCTAAGGGATTAGGATTTTTTAAACTCTATATAAACCATGTCATATACATTGGTTGAGGTGCGGCTTTAGGGAAAATCAATTCTATATTTAGAGAAAGCCGTTAGAGAGAGAGAAATACAGAAAATCAAATTTGATTATTCTAAATTTATTTTTTAGAGCACACATATATATTCATGAGTGATATAGTTATAGTATTCTCTATCTCATCGGAATTAGAGCTGTATTGAAGATTAAGATATTCCTGATAATCAGCAGGATTTAATTCTTGTACAATCAAGTTTAGATCTTGAAGAACAGAAATAAATGCAGTCACACTTTGAAAGTGGAGCATTCGTGGAGTGCTATCTGATCTACCTGCTACTCTTCTACAAATACCAAGTGTCAGCCTGAGATCAATTTGCTGTTGGACGGGGAGTCGCAAAGCCAGAAGATCGTCAGCCGTTGGTGTGGTGTAGAACGATAGGGTGTGAGCCAGAGTCAAAGTTCGGTATACTTTGTTTCAAACATAGTGGATTGGTTTACTTTGGACTGTATAGTCCCCAAGGTTTTTCCCATAACAGTTGACGTATTTTATCAACTGGGCTTTCCTCGCTAAAATCCTAGTTCAATCTCTCTAACTCTAACTTACTTTACTTTTCATATATTTGTGATTGTGGATGTATGTTTAAATTGGTCAGATAATCTAGTCAATCATAAATTGAGCAAGTTGACCTAATAATCAGATCTAGGTCATTAAGGGAGTTAATCACAATTAAAATCAACTGTTTGTTTTCGTACCCGCGTAACTCTTATTTTCACAATTTGGTATCAGAGCGGGTTACTCGATATACCGAGTAGATCATAATTGTTGATTAATTGTTGATATTTGCATCATGTCTGAAAATTCATCTGTTGATGCGTTGCCTTTAACTCCTGTTTTTGATTCTGTCATAAGCATGCAAATTGAGTGGTCCAAGCTTAAAAAGGATTTTGAAATTTTGTTAGAGAAATTGAATCTTGCAGAACTTGATAGGGATGTTTATAAGTTAGAAATTTCTGTCTCTAATAAAAATTTGGAAGAACTTGACTATAAGAATTTGAATCTTCTTCATAAAATTGATTTTCTGGAAAAGAAGCTTAATAAGATAAATTTGTTTAATAAATCACTGGAACTTAAAATTGATAATTTGAGTAGTGAATTTGTTAGAACAAAACAGTCTTTTCAGAAAATTGATATTGACACTTGCAAAATTGAAAAGTTAAAAGGAGTGATTGGGAATGTTATGAGTAACAAAGATTTGGCATGAACTTCAAAGGATTTGTATTTTAAAAATTCAAAGGATGTTTTTGTGGAAATTGAAACCAAGCCTTATGTTATTTCTAATTCTCCTAAACTTATTGCCGCATGTCATTTTTGTGGTGAAAAAGGGCATATTAAGTATAAGTGTCAGAAAAGAAAAATTGAACTAGGAAAGAAATTGAAAAATCTAGAGAGTTCAAATTTGAGGAAGACGATGATTAGAACTGTTGAGCCTTGTGACACTTTGCCTATAACAATAGGGAAATCATTGCATAATGAATCTAAAATTGTTTGGGTAAATAAAGAGAATTTTAAATGTCTTGCCATACACACAGCACTTAGAGCACTTGGTCTATGTGATTGGTACATTGATAGTGGTTGCTCTAGGCATATGACAGGGGATAGAACATTGTTTACCACTTTTAAAGAATGTTCAGTTGGTACTGTTACTTTTGGTGATGGTAAAGGTTCTACTGTAGGTAATAAAGGAAAGATCAAATTTCCAGGGATTGGGGAGTTAAAAAATGTTCTATATGTTAAAGGTTTAGCTGCTAATCTGTTGAGTATTAGTCAAATCTGTGATGAGGAGTTTCAAGTCAACTTTACTCAATAAGGGTGTTTTGTAACTAATGAAAGAGGTGAATGTATCTTGAAAGAAAGTAGAACTTCTGATAATTGCTATGTTGTGTTTTCAGATCCTTCACTAATGTGTTTTTCTGCAGTTACTGATGAGGCTGTTTTATGGCATAAAAGACTTGGACATGTGAATTATAATGATTTAGTGAATTTGTCTAACAATGATCTTGTTCGAGGTTTGTCTAAATTGAAGATGCCTAAGAATAAAATATGTGGTCCATATCAGTTAGAAAAAAAAAAAACTAGAGTGTCACATAAGAGACTTATTCATAGAGTCATTTCTCGACCTTTAGAATTGATTCATATGGATTTGATGGGTCGCATAACACCTGATAGCATTAGAGGAAAAAGATATATGCTTGTTATGGTTGATGATTTTTCTAAGTTAACTTTTTTTGCATATTTGAGAGATAAAGCTGATACTTTTGTGAATTTCAAGTCTATTTGCCAACTTATTCAAAATGAGAAGGGATATCGAATTAGGAGCGACAATGGAGGTGAATTCGAACCTAAGAAGTTTATTGAATATTGTGATAAAAATGGCATTAAGCATGAACTTTCAGCACCTAAAACACCACAACAGAATGGTGTAGTGGAAAGAAAAAATAGAACAATTGCAGGTATGGCTCGTACTATGCTTCAGGAGAATAAGATTGTAAGTCACTTTTGGGCTGAATCGGTACGTACTGCTTGTCATATCCTAAATAGAGTTTAGCTTAGGCCTGGAACTAACAAGACTTCATATGAATTGTGGTATAATAGAAAGCCCACTGTTAAATACTTTAGAGTTTTTGGAAGTAAATGTTATATCCCTAGAGATAGGGAACACTTAGGAAATTTAACTCTAGAAGTGATAAAGGCGTGTTTTTGGGTTATTCACAAACTAGTCGGGCTTATAAGGTTTTTAATCATAGAACCAAAGTGGTTATGGAGTCTATAAATGTTGTATTTGATGATACAAAACCTAAGATAATCTCTCCTCAACTTGATGAAGAAGAAACTAATTTTAAAATCGTAGGAGAAAGGAAAAAACCTGCAATTCAAGAAGAAGAAAGAGTTAAGGACAAAGATGAAAAAAGTGAAGAGGGTGAAGAAGATGAGGATGAGGAATTAGAGGTCACTATTGATGAACCTATAGGAATTCCTGCACCATCTCTAGATATTCTCACATCTAGCAGTTCTAGAGTTAGATTGAGTCATCTAATTGATAATGTGATAGGTCTATGGGATAAGCATGGTACTAGGAGTACATTCCATGATGATGTAGGACACTCATGCATTGTAGATGATATTGTTCATTCATGTCACATGACTCAGTTTGAACCTAAGAATATTGATGAAGCTCTTCAAAGTTCTGATTGGCTTATGGCTATGCAAGAGGAATTGCTTCAATTTGTGAAGAATGATGTTTGGGAACTAGTGCCTCAACCTAGTGATGTTAATATCATAGGGACCAAATGGATCTTTAAAAATAAACTTGATGAACATGGTCTTGTGATGAGAAATAAAGCTAGATTAGTTGCACAAGGATACACTCAAGTTGAAGGAATTGATTTTGATGAGACTTTTGCACCTGTTGCTAAACTTGAGTCTATTCAACTTCTTTTTGCTCTTGCATGTCACTTTAAATTCAAATTGTTTCAAATGGATGTTAAAAGTGCTTTTTTAAATGGTATTTTGCAAGAAGAAGTTTATGTAGCACAACCAAAAGGTTTTATTGATCCACATAATCTTGATTTGTTTTTCATCTTAAAAAGGCTCTATATGGTTTAAATCAAGCACCTAGAGCATGAAATGATAAGTTGACTTCTTATTTATTACACAAGGTCTTCAGAAGAGGAGGAGCAGATAAAACGTTGTTTATTTTCAGGAAAGGAAAAGATTTTCTTGTTGCTCAAATATATGTGGATGATATTGGTTTTGGTACTACTTGTGATAACCTTGTTCATACTTTTTCTAAAGATATGAGTAAAACTTTTGAAATGAGCATGGTTGGTGAACTGACTTTCTTTTTAGGTCTCTAAGTGAAACAACTTGATGATGGGATTTTCAAATCTCAATCAAAATATGCAAAGGAGCTAGTTAAGAAGTTTGGTATGAAAGATTCAAAGCATATTCAAACTCCTATGAGTACTTCATCCAAATTGGATAGAGACTCTGATCCTAACAAGGTTGATCATTTCTTGTATAAGAGTATGATTGGTAGCTTGTCGTATTTGGTAGCAACTAGGCCAGATATTTCATTTAGTGTAGGTGTTTGTGTTAGGTATCGAGCTAATCCTAGAGAACAACATATTCTTACAGCCAAGCGCTTTATTCGTTATGTCAATAGTATATTGAAGTATGAATTGCGTTATTCTTCTGAGTCTAACTCTGAGATTACAGGCTATACTGATGCTGATTGGGCTGGAAATAAGGATGAAAGAAAGAGTACTTCAGATGGTTGTTTCTATGTTGGTACTAATCTTGTTTCATGGTACAGCAAGAAGCAAAATTGCATATCTTTATCACCTTGTGAGGCTGAATACATTACTGCTGGAACTTCTTGCACACAATTGCTTTGGATGAAATAGATGCTTCTGGATTATGGAGTTGATCAAGGTACTATTTCTATCTTTTATGATAATACTAGTACAATTAATATTTCAAAGAATCCAGTTTTGCATTCTAGGACTAAGCATATTGACATTCGACATCACTTTCTTAGGGAACTTGTTGAACAAATTGTCGTGTCTTTGGAAAAAGTGCATACTGATTAGAATTTGGCTGATATTCTCACTAAACCATTAGATGCTCCTAAGTTTTCTCATTTTAGGAAATCTATTGGTGTCTGTTGTCTTGATTAGATGCATTGCAAAGACATAGTTTATAAAGGATTTACATACATATCTTGAGAGTCTAGATTATGTTTTTGGAAAGTTAAGCAAACCATATTGAATACAAAGAGATTAATGACAAATGGATTATTTGTGAAAATCATACAATGGCTATGAATTGACAAAATTGGTTTTGCTTAGTTATTTTGTATAGTAAATGAATCATTGATAGTACATTTATTTGAGATGTCATTGTTTTGGTCAAAGATAATGTTGATATGATTGGTCATTGTCTTGAAATTTAAATTTGATTTATGTGTTTTAGACCAAAAGAGTGAAAAAAAATTGAAAAACAGCTTGGAATGAAAAAGTTTTTGAAAAAGACAAAATATTTGATGTTTAGAAAAAGGTGAGATGGAAAAGGCTACATTTAGGATTTGTCCAAGAGCTACCTTGACTCGAAACAAATGGGAATAAGGGAAAGAGCTAGCTACCCATAAGCGTGAAAGCCGCCGATGTGCAAAAAGAAAATGGAGCACAAAGAGAGATATAGAAAAAAATGTCTTTTGCACATGTTGATTGTTTGATTTCTAAGGATATGTAATATCATTGATTTATTATCTGAAATCTAAACAATTGATAGATCATATATTTTTGGAATTTGGTGGTGATTTTACTACACTTACTAAGTTTGTGGAACTTAAAAGAATTGTTCTTAGTTATTTCTATTGATATATATAATCTTGTGGAGTTTACAATCTCATTGATTTCAGTTTACAAGATTTATATAGTTGGTTGTTTCCTTGAGACCCTTGTTAATTTGTGACAAAAAGGGGGAGATAATTTAAGAGTTGAGATATTATCAATCAATGTAATTTACTTTCCTACTTGGGTAGATTGCTGAATTGTTTTAGGGTTTTGTCACGAAATTACCAAAGGGGGAGATTGTGAGACATATTTTATAATTGGCTAATTTCATTGTCAAAACAAGTCCGATCGAGTTGTAATTTTTCTGTTCAAAATTTCAAAGATTGAAGATTGGATACGGATTTGAAGAAGTACAAGTGTTCATGGGTTACTACACTTCGAGATGATGAGAACAACGCTTTAAGAAGGTTGAGAGGTAGTGAGAATAGTTATGAAGGGTTCTGGAAGGTTCAGAACAACTTTAATTGCAAAATATTGCAAAATTTCAAGACTGCTCATCTTGAACCGCTTCAAGAGGGCTGAACCGCTTCAAGAATTCATGGGATTCCTTACTGTCCATCTTGAACCAGTTCAAGATGGCTAAATCGGTTCAAGGACTTTTTGCAGCACTTGGATTTTAGTTTCCTTTTTGCTGAAAGTTACATTTTCGTTTCTAACTTCCTTCCAAGTCCTATGCACGAAATTTATCATATTTTCTAAGGGATTAGATTTTTTAAACTCTATATAAACCATGTCATATACATTGGTTGAGATACGGCTTTAGGGAAAATCAATTCTATATTTAGAGAAAGCCGTTAGAGAGAGAGAAATTCAGAAAATCAAATCTGATTATTCTGAATTTATTTTTTAGAGCACACATATATATTCATGAGTCATTTAGTTGTAGTGTTCTCTATCTCATCGGAATTAGAGCTGTATTGAAGATTTAGATATTCCAGATGATCAGCAGGATTTAATTCTTCTACAACCAAGTTCAGATCTTGAAGAACAGAAGTAAATGCAGTCACACTTTGAAAGGGTTAGAGCATTCGTGGAGTGCTGTCTGATCTACCTACTACTCTTCTACAAATATCAAGTGTCAGCCTTAGATCAAGTTGCTGTTAAATGGGGAGTTGCAAAGCCAGAGGATCGTCAGCTGTTGGTGTGGTGTAGAACGATATGATGTGAGCCAGAGTCAAAATTCGGTATACTTTGTTTCAAACATAGTGGATTGGTTTACTTTAGACTGTATAGTCCACGAGATTTTTCCCATAACAGTTGACGTATTTAATCAACTGGGCTTTCCTCGATAAAATCTTGGTGCAATCTCTCTAACTCTAACTTGCTTTACTTTTCATATATTTGTGATTGTGGATGCATGTTTAAATTGGTCAGATAATCTAGTCAATTATAAATTGAGTAAGTGACCTAATAATCAGATCTAGGTCATTAAGGGAGTTAATCACAATTAAAATCAACTGTTTGTTTCTGCACTCCGCGTAACTCTTATTTTCACAGAGAGAAGACACAGATTGTGGAAGAGAGCGAAGACTTCACTGCTCGACCGATGAATGGAAGTGGTGACAATCCTTCCATCCTGCTGATCGAGCTTTGTAATTCATTTCATGACATAGTATGACACGGCACTATTAAGCCCGCTCGTTGGTTCATCAAGGAATAGAAGCTTTGGGCGTGTTAGGATCTCTATGCATATGCTAACTCTCCTCTTTTGTCCACCACTAATACCCTTAGCACCCCATCCTCTAATCCTTGTGTTCACACAGTCTTGCAATCCCATCTCTCTTATGGTCATTTCTGCTCTGTCCCTCTTCTTAGATTTGGACATGGAGTTTGGTAGTTGGAGCTGAGTAGAGTAGTACACTGCTTCTCTGACGGTTAAGGTTGTTATTAAGGTGTTATCTTATGTGACATAAGCCTGTATGGGTAAAAAGCAAATGAAAAATAAGTAGTCTAGATATTTAGGGGAGTTATTCATAAACAATTTGTGTTCGATTTATGGAAAGACAGTCTCCAGCGGATCTAAATATTCATAAATATAGACTTGTATATTAATACGAGTCAAGTTTATGCTATGTTTTTCGAGCTAGTAACGACAAATGAGCCGAGCCTAAGTTCATTTGCAACACTATTAAGATTTGTATAACCTTATTGATTATTCTTCATGGTCTATAAATCAATCAAGAAAATGTTTAGATCTTAATCTTTTTCCTTACCAAGGTTCCATAAGCCAATGCTTGTTTGCAACCATTAATCAAACAAGCCTAATCTCCCCGCAATATGAGTTAAAGTCATGGTGTTTTTAGATACCGTAGAACCATCAACATACTGTAACACTTGTCTAAAAATAGCTCATAATTTTATTTTATTAGGTAAATACATTTCACACCCACAAATGTCTATTATGGACTCGAATATCACACTATTTCTTTATAGAATGAGAAATTATACTAAGCTGAATTAATGACCTACTGAGAAAAATATCTCATAACTAGTAGTAGATCAAAGTTATATATTTTTAACAAATACAAATGTTTACTCATATAATACATCTTATGACTGTTTATAAATCAGTAAATCACTGTCACTTTCGGTCTATATTCGAAAGTAACAAAAAAACAAGTCATTTGTAAAGAAAAACTAGTGATAAAATTCAACAAAACACCAAAAGAGTAATAATAGACTAATCAATATTCTGTGATGATGAAAGTTTTTTGTTTTCATAAAATGTAAATTTATGGCTATCATTGGATACGTTGGTGAATTTTTTTTTTTTTTTTTTTTTTTTTCAATTTTGTCTTGTTAAGGCATGAAGCGCTCAATAATTTTATTTGTTGATTATTAGATCTAGAAAGACAGAAAGACAAAGATATAATATGAAAGAATATATTGAATTGATTTAAAATGATACAAAGGAGGACATATAAATAGGCTTGCCTATAACGGCTATATAATATAATATATTATTATATATTAACATTCCCCTCAAACTTAAGGTGGTAGAGCAGAAACCAACTTGAATTTGGAAAGAAAAACTGGAGCGAAAGGCGATATCAAAGTTGTAAAGATCCGATACGTGGAGGTGCTTAGAAGCACATGATAGACCACTTACGGCAAGTGTGGTAGCCTTGAGAGAGCTCTTGAAAGCTAATATTTGAGTGGAATTTACCACTTACGAGACGCACGAATGCGTATGACAGAGCGGGATTACCGCTTGATAGAGTGTTATAACCACTTGAGATGCGCACAGGCGCATAAAGACCACTTTATGGCAGATGTGGTAGCCATGAGCTCTTGAAAGCTAATATTTGAGTGGAATTATAGAGTGGAATTACCACTTGAGGTGACGAAACTGTAAAGTTTCGACACGCTGAGGTGTTTAGGAGCATAACGAAAGTGGGATTACCACTTGAGGTACACGAAGGCACATGACAGAGTGCTTGGAAGCACGTGATAGAAATGTCGATGACAGAGTGTTTGGAAGCGCATGATAGAGCCAGATCAATGCCGAAAAACTAGGCGGGCTGTACTCCGAAAATTGGAACTGGTCGGAATACGCTCCCTCGGGATATCAGGAGCATTTAGAACTTAAATCTAAACTGGACCAAGGCTGAACTGAACAGGGCTGAATATTGATCTAGGCCAAAATTGAACTGGGATGGATACTGAACTGGGCCGATTCTGAAAAATTGGGTTTGGAATAGTCCAAACAAGGAATTATATATATATTTGGTTAATTTTATGGCAGATAGGTGAGCCTGCCAACACTTTTGATTGATGGATAAAAAGATCCGCACCACTTCACCACGCTTATTTGCTATCTCCTATCTTCTTCCGATACATGTGTGGAGGGAAAAATTCCGCTCCAATAAAAGTCATCCACATAGCTACAATATAAGTCATATTTTTAATCTCTTGGTGGGTTACAAAAGCCCAACCCTGTTCAAGCCCAAATTAAATCACTAACAGCCCAATATCGCCTTATTTGAACTTCCAGCCAGTTAATAAAGTCAGTTGGACCAAGTTACATTCGGCCCAGATTTGTTTATAGACAGAACTAGTCCTACCAAATAAAGGATCCTTCATACAATGAAGTTTTACAGCAAGAGAAATCTGGCATAGAAAGGAGTATAGAAGGAAACAACATTATAGGAAAGAACATTGTATATGGAATGTACTAGAGGGCAAGCAATGCGAGTCCAACTATAATTCTACCACGTTTTTGCATATAAATAGAGGCCTAAACCTCCAATAAAGATCTTGGAGCAATATATGCTTTTCTCTGAGTATTCTTATTACTTATTATTATTATTTTGAGTGAGTTGTATTATTTCTTTTAATTTCTTTTATAGAGACAAATTTTAAACCTACAATGATTAATAAAGTAAAAAATAGGAATGGGAAAGATAACAATTTGAGAGAGAAAAAAAAGAAAGGAAGAGAGAGAGTGGTGAGTGGTTGAGTAAAAAATGGGAAAAGGGAAGAAGGGGATTGCGGACAAAATTTTACACAGAGAGAAAGTTTTCTCTCTAAGGGTGTGTTTGGTAGGGTTGATTTGGAGGAATAGGGAGAGAAAAGAAAAGAAAGGATAAGGTGGGAGCATGTTTGGGTGAATTAAGCAAAGAGAAAAGAGAAGAGGGGAGAGATACAAAGGGATAACTATTCCTTCTTATCCCTCATTTGGTTTCTCTCCTAATTTGAGAAGATAGGGAGAGAAAGGATAGTGGAGTAAGTGATTAATTGGTAATATCAAAAATACACTCCACAAATTAATATACAAAAAAATTATTCCATTTATGTCCCAAACAAAAATAACTATCCATTCTTTTCTAAAAGGGTAAGACATTAATTTAGTTACTATCATTTCTTTTCTTTTATCTTCTCTATCTTATCCAAATAAGAATAACTATCATTTCGTTTCTTTTCTCCCGTATCTATCTAAACATGAATAGAAATTATTACTATCCTTTTTTTTTCTTTTCTCCTAACTAATACTTTATATTTTCTTATCTTTTCTTTCCTATCTATCCAAACACCCTAAATGAAAGAAAAGGTGACTTGGAGAGAAAATCTAGAGAGAGAGAATTCGAATAAGATGGAAACTATTGAAGATAGGCAGACTTGGGTTGAGAGGAAGGTGAGAATCCAGAACCAGAAGTAAGAGAGAGAAAGATAAGAGAGAAACAATCCTAGAATTGTTGAGATTGGGTCGGTGATGAAGTGGAGGCCGACGATGTGGGTTGGCGATAAATGATTCACTGAACCATCAAAGAGTTTTCGGACCAGGGGAGACAGCGACAAAGAGGGCGATGAGGTTGATCGGGTCGGCGATGAAGCCGACGATGTGGGTCGGCGATGAACGGCGGAGGCGGCAGTGACAAGATAGAGCTCGGCAATGCGGCTCGGCTGATGGAATACTCAGCCGAGTGAAGAGGTTGGCGGTGGTGACAGAGTTCGGCTTCGGCTAGGCAAATAAGATCGATGGTGACGGCGGCAGAGATCTGTGGTGGCACCGGCGATTTTGGCTGTGATGGATGTTGTTTGGTGCAGCGGCGGTGACGGCTATGAGATGGTGACGGGCTAGGATGCGGCAGCTCAGATGGAGCCGATCGGTTATAAGTTCGGTAGAAATGACCGGCGAACAACGTGGTTCTCCGGTGGGCGACGGGGATCTGAGCTGATGGTTGGCGCAACGGTGGTTCAGATCGTCGGGGTAATGGTAATATATATACATATATATATATATATACATATATATATATATATATATATATATAATATGGCGGGGCAATGGTTCAGTGGAATTTGAGAGATCCAGCAAAGAGCAGAGATCCGGTACGTTAAGGTTTTGGACCGCCGCTGGAGATAAGGCTTCTGCCGCCATATTCGACGGTGACTCTGATATCATGTTAATTATCGTATATAGAAAGACAGAAAAAGACAAAGATATAATATGAAAGTTGATTATCAGATATAGAAAGACAAAGAGAAACAGATATATAATATAAAATAATATATTAAATTGATTTAAAATGATACAAAAAAGGATATATAAATAAATAGGCTTGCCTATAAGGACTATATTTACTATTACAAATATATTATTATATGTTAACATTACTTAAGCTCGATAGTAAGTCAAAAAAAAAAATTCTAAAAAAAACCTTGAAGTGATTATGAAACAAAATGTATGAGTGAGAGAAAAAGTTGGGACAAGCAATAAGAGTGCAACATGTGAATCAACAGGACGTAGTGAAGAGAAATGTGTCTGGACAAGCAATTGATGGGGATATGAAGCCAATTATATAGTGACACATTGAAGAAGATGACTAACTTCAAATTTGATGAATAATCGTGTCAATTCGTTAATTAAAATACTTTTATCTGGGCTCAAATGGAGCTCAATGTCTTGTTTAACAAATTTCAAACTTGGAAAATAAAAATATATATCTTGTACGAAGAACTAAAAAATAAATAAATAAAGGGTTTGATATCAATGGATTTCATCGAAATTAAGGATTAGTTATTTGAAAAAAGAAGTATGATGGAATTGCTATATTTATTTGATTTTAAATTTTCTTTGAAAATTCTATAAATTCCATATTTATAATACAATTAGTTATTTTATTTTTCTTTTTTCTTTTTTGTTTCTTTTTTTTTATTATTTTTTATTTTTTATTTTAGCACACTCACTATTTCAAAGCCTCCCCTTTGCTAGGCCGTTTGAAATAAATGCGTGCATTCACTTTCACTAAAAAAAGTTATTTTTTTAATTTTAACACACTCACTATTTTGAAACCGGTTCAGTAAAAAGAATTTTAGAAGTTGAGAGCTCCCCAAACAGGGCCTTAATATTTTGCTACTCCGTATAAGTTTAATGCTATTTTTGAGCCATCACAAAGTCTACTATGATGACAATAGGAGCCATTAGTTTACACAGTTGAATATTAAAATTTAAAACCTACTTTCACGGCCGAATGCATGCATTAGCCCGTGGAAATTAAGAATACATCAGTTTCTTATTTTAAATTTAAACATTTTTTTTAAGAAAAATGTTTTCAAAACATGCCGAATGTTGCAACATTTAAAAAACAGAAGTATCTTGTCAACATTGAATGCACACCAAGATGAATAAATTTTTCTACATTACTTTCAAAATTAACAAAGACTTCCATTTCTATTAATTTGTCTTTGTTAATAGATAGCACTTATTGTCCTTGTTTAGCGGTTAAGTCTTACCAACATGACTGTATATAATAACTGTAATTATTCTTGTGATGTGTCGTGTGTTGTTACTTATGGGCCTAAACTTAAATGCACCATTTTGACTTCATCTACGTGGACCAAAAAATAAATAATAATAATAATGTCAGTGTTTAAGTTCTCTTCATTTAGTTTGTTAAATAAATATTCAAATGCAGATACATCTATTAAGAGAACTGAACACTCTTATAATTACGTCACCGAATAATATTCACTAACTATTATCATATTAAAAATGTGGCATATAAGAATTTGAAACCTACGAACACAAGATTCATGGGACATGACTGGTAATACTAGAAGAACAAAATTTATATTAAATTTTGCGAACCTTGAAAGGGTCGTGGCCCCTACTGAATGTGGACTAAATACTTTTTTTGTACATACATGATTTTCTATTTTATTAATATGTTTAGAATATTTGGTGAGCACATTTTGAACACTTTACATATAAATGACACCATGACACTTATTATGAAATACTATTCCCACTTTTTATAAAACGAAAAAAAATATTAATATGTCTTTGTTCGTGAATAGCACTTATTACTGTTTGAAAACATCATATTGTACAGCAGATGACTGTACATAATAATTGTAATTGTATTTAACTGTATACATGACTTTACTTTCTATTTGTGATGTTCTGTAACAACTTATGATGTGTTACAGAAGTAGTGATGTGTCCAGCTCCAGATTTTACTTGCTATTTGTGATGTGTCCTTTGTTACAACTTATGATGTGTTACAGAAATTGTGATGTGTCCAACTCTATACTTTATTTGCTATTTGTGATGTGTCTTTCTGTAACAACTTATGATGTGTTACAAAAGTTGTGATATGTCCAATTCTAGACTTTACTTGCTATTTGTGATGTGTCTTTCTGTAACAACTCATGGGCCTAAGCTTAACTGTACCATTTTGACTTCATCTAGATGCCCACCCACCAAAAAATAGAAAATAATAAATAATAATAATATCCGTGTTTGAATTTTCTTTTTTTAATTTGTTAGGAAAAAATTACACTATTTGATCAAGTAAACAAATTAAAAAATAAAATAAAATTTAAATACAGACACATTTATTAAGAGAGCTGAAAACTCTACTAACTAGTCCCCAAATTATACCCACTAACCATTATCATACCGAAAATGTGGCATATAAGAATTTGAGACCTACAGGCACAAACATGATTTTCTATTTTTTAAATTAAAGTCCCTTGGCTGCTGACTAATGTATTTGAAATATTTGAAATCTCACTTTCGAATCACACTCTTAACTTAAATAGTGCATGTGTTGCGAATCCAATACACGTATTCTAAAAAGCAAAAATAAAATAAAATAATATAATATAGTAACTTTTAAAGAGAAGATATAATAATTACATGTCAAGTTATAACATCTAAAACTTATAAATAAATTTGAAGCCCAAACTTCAAGCCCAATTCATCTTCTTTTTAAAATAGCCCAAACTTCAAGTCCATTCATAAACCCTAATTTCAAAAAAACTGAAATGGTTAAATCTGAAGTGCTTTACTATTAATTTGAAGTGTGATTGGTAATCAGAATGCCTGAAAGCAAGCCAGTGATTGGTCTTTCATGGGAACCAAAGCTGCCTACATTCTCATCTGGAACCAAAAATGGTTCTGATAAGCCTAAAAATCTGCCTGGAATCAGTACACACATTGATGTCCTGTTTGTTCCACCTAACAACCCCAAAAAATTGAACACTTTACTGAGGAAACAAGTCAAAGATAAAGCTGGGAAGAATTAGTAAGCCTGGATTTGAATGAGATTATTTATTTTGTCTGTGTAACTATTATGTGAAATTTTGTCTGTTGATGTTTGTTGTTGATATTTTTTGTGGGTCGATTGTGAAATTGCAAATAGGTTTGACATGCCTGCCCCAACCATCACTCCGGAGTTGAGAAAAGATCTCCAGTTACTACAGGTTTTGTTATCTATTCCAGTAATTTGTTTCTTTTGTATTATTAGTTCCAGACCAGATACAAGAATCAGTCTTGTTTTATCATGTTGTAGCTTGCAAATGTATGGAATTTATTAGCAATTGATGTTGCAAATGAATTTATATGTTATTTCACACAACCATAATAATAATAATATTAGTAATATTTTATTGCAAATATACCAGTATGTAACTTACTGCAATGAATTTGTGGAATCACATGGGCACCTATATAATGCAAATTTGGGTTTAAAGATAATATAGTTAACAGATTTATGTTTACTTATTGGGCAATTAAAATTGTTTCAGAATTCATATGTTTTGTTATTTCTAGTGTTGATTTTTTATGAGGATTGGCTGAATTATTCTTTGGATTCCATATCTAAGGGGTTTAGTTGTTGTCGCAAAGGTGTTCTAGAGCCTAGGTGCAAGCCTTAGTGAAGTAAGGCACTTGTTGTATATATAACATGCAAATAAATCATATAGCATCGAAAATTTGGACTAACGGAACAATACAATCACTTCAAATTTTAAATATATGGTGTATGATGACTAGGTTTGCCACTATTAAGAGTCGGTGAATCAAGAAGATGACGTAATTTATCATGCAAATAATCCTCATTAAATCATAATTTATCATCAAACCATTAAGTATTTTTGCAATTGGAAAAGTACACATTCAGAGAGAGATTAAGTTCTTGCAGCTGGATCATAGTGTTTGCAAACAAACTAATTTTCCATGAAAAAGGCAGAGATGGGGAACAGGGAGAGAAAAGGGGAAGGGAAGGGGATGGGGTAGGTTGAAGAAACTAACCAAGAGAAAGCAACTGTTGAAGACAGAACAGAGGAGAGGAAAAAGAAAAGGAGAAGAGGTAACAACAGTGAGAGAAGGACAAAAATATATCTGTTGGGGAGGGATGATTTTTGTGACCAGAAGAACCAAAAAAAAAAGAAAAGAAGAAGGTATAAACAGAAAGAAAAAAAAAAAAAAAAATTATGTCGTGAAAGGTAAAAAAAAAAGTGCAAACTGCTCTAGCTCTTTTAGTCTCATCTGCTGCCACCTGCAGTCGTGTATCTAAAAGCAAGCTTGAACATATGCATCAATAACCACCTCTTGTAACCGATTCGCTTACCCTTTATCACATACATCACGCTGCTCCTCCTCCTGCTTTTGTCAACTGTTCCTACGATGAAGTTTGCATGTGCCAATTGATCACTGATATTACAGTCGGTTATCGTACTGCATTACCAACCAACACTTCTGTTGTACAATATATCCTCTCAATCTTTTCCATGTGACTGAGAATTAGAAAATGAAAGTACACTGTAAAGATGTACAAGTGAAATTAGTGGCAGTTTAGTGCCTAACCACCCATGCTACTTGTTCTGCTTCCTGGTAACTTCACTGTAAGTTTCTGTCAAGTTTTACATAGCTTTGTAAATGATGTCTTCAGTTACTTAAATCTTCTATAGGATGTCTTTTCTTCAATGGAAATATTTCAAAAAATTTATATTAATATATACATACACACACATATATACATTCTTTAAAGCTTCAACCTGCTTTAGCAAAATTGTTTCAGTAAGTCCCCGACTAAAAATATTTGTTTCAGTTTCAGTGAGACTGAGGCTTGCCTATTGCCTAGTCAACCAACAATTTGGGAATTTAATTTTACTAATTTTGGCACTTAAAAATCTTATTTTGAACACTCCGTCATTCTTCTTGTGTCACATGTCATTTTAACTAATGTGCAAGATCTTTCGTCTGGTTTAAAAATATAATTTAAAAAGACATGTATGCCGACAACCTGAATGGCGGTGGGACCCCCAAGCAGTGGCAATAGCTTTGAGTTGTAATTCAGCATTCACAAAATTGAAAGAATTGAAAATTCTTCCTTCTTTCCTCATTAAAGTGGAGGCTTTAGGTGTATGTCACAGCAATGAAGAGTCGGTCTAAGCACAGGGAACACTTGCTGTTATACTTAATTCTTTCTTACTACTGCTTGAAAAGTTTTCTTTTGTAAACAAGGAATCCTTTCTAATGCAATAATGGGCCATAAAACACCTGAATTGGAAATGAGCTTTATATGTTGCCTAGATTAATGTGCCTTCCTTGATCTAGAAATTGGTATCAGGACCATCATGTTCTTGTTCTCTTATTATGTGCCATTCCATTTTTTGAATGACATCCACTAAACATGTTGCTGGAGTTCTCTAGAATCGGTATTAGATCTCCCTTATCATCACAACTTTAGTAATTATTGTACTATGATTTGTATGCATTAGACATAGAATCATTATTGGGTTTACTAAAAATCACGGTGGAGTGGCCGGTTATGGAATTGATGGTTCATCTGTGTTGGATGGATGCCAATAGATATAGATTGTAACTTTCTTATTTATTTCAATAGATATTGACTGTTTGCATTTATATCTCTTTTGGTTGATACAGTTGAGGAGTGCTATTGATCCAAAGAGGCACTACAAGAAGGGCAATTCTAAATCAAAGACACTTCCCAAGTATTTTCAGGCAAGTTCATGGTTAAAGCTGAATGTTAGTAGAACATGATTGCAACACTAAGGCGCGGATAAAATATATATGATTTGGATGCATTGCTTTGTTTTCACTTTTATTGTTTTTTTTCTTCGTGAAGTGGTAAAAATAATTGGGTATTTGGACAACAATCAGGTCGGAACGGTGATAGAATCAGCATCGGACTTCTTCACAGGCAGACTTACTAAGAAGGAGAGGAAGGCAACCCTTGCTGACGAGCTACTTTCAGATCATTCCCTTGGGGAATACAGGTGATTCAGAATATGTTACTGTTGGGCTTTTGCCCAATGCTGTATATTTTTAGCGTCTGTGGATGGCTTCTAAGATTATAAATATGTTTTAATACACATTTTAGAGAGAATTTATTATTATTATTATTATTATTATTGAAATAGTGACAATAGGTGTAATTCTTAATAATAAAACTCCTACAATTGACTTATTAATAAGCTCTATTTTAGATTGGAGACATTTTTGCCATAAAACCACAGAGGCATTATTAGTTCACTAGTAATTGCCAAGTTCTTGTGCAGCTTATTTCTCCTGTATCAATCTTTTGCAGGAAGCGCAAGGTCCAAGAGATTGAAGAACGAAACCGTCCAGCTGGGGTTGACAAATGGAAAATAAAAGGTCGGCAATCACAGAAGCGTGCAAAGCAAAGAAGGCACTGATAACTAAAAATACTGACCCATAGTATAGTATGCCATTCCCAGCCAAATTTTTCCCCAGGAAGATTAATTTTCTGCAAGACAGACACACAGAAAATCTTTCATAGCATTGGTGTTTATGAGAAGCAAATAACAGCTCATCATCGTTGATTATATTGAAGAAATCTTGCAGGTGGAC
Source organism: Cornus florida (assembly GCF_030987335.1). Taxonomy (NCBI): domain Eukaryota; kingdom Viridiplantae; phylum Streptophyta; class Magnoliopsida; order Cornales; family Cornaceae; genus Cornus; species Cornus florida. Next base: position 33,107,000 of record NW_026775572.1, read on the forward strand.
AGAGATAACAGCTGTCACGACTGCAGTTCTGGCGGTGATTTTCTTGGTATGCTGGTTTGCTATTGTATTTTATACCTGAATGTGACATTATTAGGTCGTTATTAACTTAATATAATTGCTAGAATTGAAATTAATTTTGTGTCAAATATACATCATTTGGCCTTTGTGCAGCATTGTAACAAATTCTGCAATAAGTCAACATCTTCCACAATTAAGATTAGTGATATATATCTGGTTGGAAGAAAAATGAAGGGCAGAGCTTGGGGTGGAAAGGAGGGAGGGCGGATGAAGGGAGACAAAAAGAACTCTCCACTCTCCCTATCTTGTAGAGGGAAGAGGGAGAGGGAGAGGAAAGGAATAAGGAAGAACTCCCTGTACCCATTTGGCAACAAAGTGGGGTCTGAATATTAAAACCATATCACTAAATATCTATCTGCTTCTTTCAGATCATTTCAATTTTTTTTTTTTCCCCTTTACTAATTCCTAATTAACTGAATAGTATAGGAACAGTTTCCTTATTTATGTATACATATTCTTTCTTTTTCTTTTTCTTAATTGGTACTCACATACATATGTCTCCCTTAAGACTCTTAATCTTCTTTTAAAAAATAGTGTTCTGGTACCATTAGAGAACTGACCCGTCAATTCTCTCTCTTCTATTAACTACAAGATTTTAAATTTCTATGAAACATATGTATAGCTTTTCTAGCCCTTATAAATTTGCTTGAGTTTCCTTCTTTTCTCCATGTATAACTCTTCTATCACTCCAAGCTATCCTTCTATTCAAATTGTCATCCTTCTGAACCATAAAGAAAGATGAAGAGGTGTGACAGAAAGACCAATGAAGCAAAAATGGTGTCACTCAAAACCAGGGATAGGCAGAGATCTGGGCTATAGTTAAGGTCCAAAAAAATATATATTTTAGTATTACTGTACATCAATTCACTGCTCGGTTCATATGTAATACTAATCTTTCTCTTAGCCCAATCCATTTTGCAATCTTGGCTCCGCCCTGTTCAAAACTTTAATGAACAAATGTGTTTCTTAAACTCTATTTAAGTGCATTGAAAATCTCTATATCATGCTAGGGATTAAATACAACAGAGGGTCTGGACTCAACCAAGATTTGTGTTCTTGAAACTATCACTAAAGTTAAGTTTGGCTCATAAAGTCAATGAAGTAATTTGAAAATTTTCTTTAATTAGGTGAGCATAAACTGTTCGATAATAATTTGTGAGACACAACGGTTCAAACTGAATACTTTGAAAAATCAGAAAGAAGAACAAATCATCATTTATTTTTCCTCCTATTTTTCTACTTTTAAAAAATCAGAAAAAAGGAGACTTCTCACGTCGCCAAATTGTATAAGTCAATTTCCTCGTGGAAGGAAAAAAAAAAAAAAACACATATGAACATGAAAAATTTGACACCCTTGTTATAAAAGGCGAAGGCCGACAAGGAAGAGGTTGTCATAAAATCACAGAGGAGTCATATATGGCGGGAGAGGGAGAGGTGAAGCTATTGGGGACACGTTCCAGTCCATTTGTTCAGAGGGTGAAATGGGTTCTGAAGCTGAAGGGAATCGATTACGAAGAGATAGAACAAGACCTGATCAAAAAGAGCCCTCTTCTCCTCAACTCCAACCCTGTATACAAGAAAGTACCTGTCCTGCTTCACTTCCACAAACCAATCTCAGAGTCACTGCTCATCATTGAGTACATTGATGAGACTTGGGAACATAACCCTTTATTGCCTAAGGACCCTTATCAAAGAGCCATGGTTAGATTCTGGGCTAAGTTTATTGAAGAAAAGGTATGTCACACGCACACACACTAGGCTCTTATAATGATGATGATGTCCTATATATTTTCTTTGATTAATCTAGTCAGAACAATGGATTTACAGTGTAAATACTAACAAAGAGGATAGATATTGCATGTATCGACAGCTAGTGTGAATAGGTGTTATTTAATGGCCTGGTTGGTAGTTGGTAAAGCGCCTAGTTCCTTGAGCAGCTTATTCGCGTGATGTGATTTGTCAACACATTAATTCTGTTTTTCAAAACATTATTTAAATATGATTGAAACAGATAGATTTAATTGTGTCCAAAACCCTATTTCTTGGTATTGTACATATACACAGCAGAAGATCCAGGCTCATATATATGCAAGATCCTTATCTCTATTTACTGCATAGCAAATTGCATATTATATTTCAATAACATTAATTCTATTGATATTAATAATATTGTAGTTCACTTAATTGATGAGGAGAGTACTATTTCTTGATGAAAAGCAACAAGAAAAGGAAGTGATGCAAGCCAGAGATGCCCTAGAAATCATTGAAGGAGAGCTCGAGGGTAAGAAGTTCTTTGGAGGTAGACACCATTGGGTACTTGGACGTTGTCTTCGGGTGGATTGCTCCATGGCTTGAATTGTTTGAGGAGGTTGCAGGCGTCAAAGTGTTTGACCCTCTGAAGTTCCCCTGTTTGGATACATGGATGGGTTGCTTTTTAGAGTTGCCAGTGATCAAAGAGGGCTTACCACCAAGGGATTTTTTGCTTGTCTGCTTTCAAAATATCCGCCAATTTGTACTAGCTTTATCTGCTCAAAAATGAGAGCTATAAATGAAGGGCTAGTTTGTCACTGCGTTTAATATTGTTGTCTAAATAAACTTTAGCGGGCTTTTTATGATTCTTACCATCTTGCCACTTTATTGAGAATGTAACATTGTAGTATATTTAATTACATCGCTTAAAAATCAAAATTAACAAGGTTTGTAAATTTTTTTTTTTTTTTTTCTTTTGAGTGTGTGTATTGATCACATAACACAGGTATCATTTAAGTTAGGCGTGCGATTCAAAAACGAGACCTTAAAAACTTACCTTACGAATCCCTATCATCGCCGATATGTCCCTGAGGACAACAAGTTATACAACAATAAAAAGAACATTAATATTGTAACACCCGAATTTTTTAAATAAATTTCTCGATTTATTCAAATCAAAATACTTTAATTTACACCCAAGATCTCAAAAGAAAATACCATTTTATTAATACAGAATCAATTTCCTTAAATAAAAATATACAAAATTCTCTAAATAATTAATTTAATCCTCAACACCAACTCTTCCACCTAAGCCCACTACTAGCAATCTAAGTTCATCCTCGGTACCTGAAACTGGAAGGGGGTGAGACAGGGAAGTCCCAGTATAAAAAACCATAGCAAGAATTTCAAGAAATTTCATACAAAATTAACTTCACAAAAATATACATATATATTTAAACAAAATATATATATATACAATTTTAACAAAATAATAATTAATAAAATATTTAAAACAAAAATTATTTAGACCATTCAAGATACGAAGAACCCTACTCTAAAAAATAAATAAATCAACACTGCGTCATCAACATCACTGCTCCCAGCCCACTCTGAACTCTCGGATCTCTCGGTCTTTAACTCTCTGTATTTGTTTTTTCTCAATTTTTCTGTCTCTTCTTCACCAAACAAATGCCCATATAAATAGACCATTTCAACCGACCCAATACAAATATCTACGGACAAAAATCAAACAAAGGACATGTAGACAGACACGCACTTTCTTATCTCTTAGCTTCATTAATTTCTATACACACAGCACACTTATCCCTGTTTCTAGAATAACATCAAGTGCAAAAGCCAAAGTCAAAGGAAACTGTGCAAAACTAATATCAAGTGGGTCCCACAGTCACCAATTCCTTACCCACTTCGGCAGAGCCACATGCCCACCTCCAGATGTATACATATATCATATAAATGTATAAAATGCAATCAAACCAAATGAATTTCTTTAGACATTCATTTAAGTGGGACCCGCACAAACTATCACCAAATCCCATTTTTCCATTTCTTTCTTTCTCGTCCCATTTCGCCTGCTGCCCATTCTTTAACAGATATATATATATATATATATGCAATGAAATAAACCAAATAAACTCTTTAATTTATGTTGACACCCATTCTGGTATTTGGATTGCTAACCCATCTTCGGCCCAGTCGCCCAGTCATGAAAACCACATACCCTTGGCATCCGTTTTGGTAATTGGGTTCTGGCCCTAATTGGATTTAATGAGCAATGAAGAATTGGGCCGAGAGAATACAATGGGCTGAAACATGTGACAATGAGGTTGGGCTAGGAGGTATGTGGATTCGCAAATAATTTGGTTTCCGGCTGAGATAATGCAATGCAGTTAAGATATTGGGCCATACACATCACATGGATATGGATTACAAGAGAGAGGTCAATGACGTGATACACACAAGGGCATCACCGATCATATGGATTATATTTGAAATACTTTTGAATTTTATGTTAGTTAAGAATTAATATTTATCTAGGAACTTTAGTTTGAATTTAAATTCAGTATCAAGTGATAGAGTTAGAGTTTTATTGTAATTAGAATACTTATTGGTAGGAATTTGATTCTAATAATTTCTATAAATAAACAAAGAGGCATGCTGAACAAAAGGTCCAGCACCCTCAGAATCCTTATTATTATTTTGTTTGTTTTCTCAAGCACTTTCCTCAAATAGCATTCTTGCTATCTTTATCTTGCTCTCTATTTCAGGCTTGTTCTATTTCTCTCCCCATATCTCTTTCTCCCTAACTCTTCTCCCTATCACTTACTATATCTATTTCTTCCCTTTTCTATTCTCTTGTTACATTATTATAAATTGTTTACGGAAGTCCTTTTAACTAAGGCATTTTTGAACCCAAAAGAGGAATTTATTTGTTCCCTTTTTCCTCGCATCGTCTGAGAGTCAACTTTCTCTAAGGGACTAAAGTTGACAATTCACAATCGAACCACCCAAGTGGTTCTGGCACGCCCGTTTCACATTAATTTAAGATCGGATCTTAGGAGCCGATTTTAGGGTCAACATTTTTGGCACGCCCGGTGGGACCCCATCAGGTGAGCAAGTTATAGTAAGAATGCCTCCAAAGCTAAGAGGTTCAAAAGGTGTGAATACAGGAGATAATACTGACGAAGAAAATCCACAGATCGGCGTAGGCGATGATGTCGATTTTTCTATTCCATCCGACGTTCCTTTGGGTCCGGTACTGGATTCGATTATACAAAAATTCGATGCCCAGCAAGCTCAGATTAGTGAGGTGAGATCTCAAGTGGGAGAATCAAATCAGCTTTTGGTTTCTCAAATTCATGAGATGAGATCGATGACAGGGGAGTTGAACCAAATGATGTACGCTAGTTGGAGAAAATGAATCAAAAACTTGAAACCAATATATCGGCTAATCAAAGCCGACATGATCAAGCCGAAGCATCTCATGTCAATGAATCCATATTTCAGCGTATGACGGCTCCATTGGTCCATATATCCCAAGGACCACGAACAAGCACCGTACTGCCAAGTACAGGACTTGGTGTTACGGTCAGCAACGTGCCGAATCATACACTTGGCATGCTAATAGGAAATCCACCAATCTTATCAAATCCGTTGGTGGTGAATCATGTGCCGGTGTTCCAGCCATTAATGAATGATCAGCCTGTGCAGCGTTCCAATAAGCAGCCGATTCCACCAGTGAGAAATCAGCAAGAAGGTGTCGGCCATCTAAACCAAGGTAGGGTCAATCCTTTGATACCTCCAGTGGCTGCTGGGGGGCAAGTGAGTGCCGATCCACAAAGGGAGTGGGTTAATCCATTCATTCCGCGGCACCCAAATGATCCTCCAGGAAGAAATGCAGGGATGGATAGGGCTCAAATTTTAGCTTTTATACAGGCCGAAGTGGCACAAGGTCGTAGACGTGCTCGGCCGGTATACAGAAAGCCCTATCCTGAGCACGTAGATGCCCATGAGTTGCCCAGAAATTATCAGTATCCTGATTTTTCTATGTACAGTGGTGAAGAAAATTTCTCTACAATACAGCATATTGCAAGGTTCACTGCACAATGTGGAGAAGCTGGTTCTAACCCTTGGTTAAAGATGAGGTTATTCTCTAGCTCTCTTGCCAGGGCAGCTTTTGAATGGTACAGCAACTTACCGGCTAATTCTATTCAGACTTGGGATGAGATGGAGGAAACGTTCCATACCCAATTCTACCGAACAGAAACAACAGCTACACTGGCAGACATATCTAGATTATCTCAGTTACCGAGTGAATCGGTTGAGACTTTTATTGCCAGGTTCAGAAAGGTTAAGCTCAAATGCAGAGTAAGTTTGTCAGAACCAGAATACATCAAGTTGGCATTAAATGGTTTAAACATTAAACATCGCAAGAGGTTTAATAGGGTTGAGTTTCAAGATCTCTTTGATTTGGCAGACAGGGCTTCTCGGTATGAGGAGATACTAAAAGAAGAGAAAGAGAGGAAAAATTCTTCTAAGGGTACTTGGTACAAAGACCCTAATTATGAGGTATTCTCGGTAGAAGTTGGAGATAAATTAGAAATTGATGTCGCAGAGGTTAATATAAAGAAGTCATACGTTTGTGAGGTGTTGGTCAAACCAAAACCGACCACGGGGGGCCATTTATCAACGTTAACATTAGCAGCAAGGAAAGGTCCTGCCGATACCGGGAAAAGTTATTCTTTCGACTTGTCGAAAATAGATCAAATTTTTGATCACTTGATGGCCGATAAAATGATATCTTTGCCTAAAGGGTATAGGATTCCATCGGCAAGTGACTTGAAGGGAAAAGAGTATTGTAAGTATCATAACTCTTGGAACCATGCTACTAATGATTGTACTGTTCTACGAGGTGTATTGCAGAAAGCTATTGATAAAGGCACTTTAAAGTTCCCGGAGAAAACTCCAGAGACCATGAAGGTGGATACTAATCCGTTTCCAACAATCACATCTATAAATGTAATAAGCTTAGCCAAGCGAGAGAATCGGCAGGAGGAAGAGAAGTTATTTGGTAAGTTCCTTTCGTCAACTTTGACACCTAAAAAGATGGCAGAATTGCAAAAGCAATTAAGGGAAGCTCAATTAGCTTTAATTGATAATGGTTGTTGCCCAAATTGAAAAGGAAAGCAACAACCAAAGGAAGAAGTGCCAATGGAGGTTCAACCAAAGAAGAAAGGAATTCATTAGAGGCTTATTTTCCCGTTGAAGCCTAGGAAGGAGCTTCGACAAGGTGATTCCAGCAACAGCCATTTGGAAGCAGGAAGGCCAACTCGGCAAGGTGATATATCTAGCCGATTTCATTCCCAAAATCGGCATCCTAGTTTTAAGAGTCACCAGTTCTGTCAGAGATTTGGGTACAGAAAGGAGCTAATTCATATAGAGTACGAACTGTGAAACCAAGGACAGACTTAACTAAAGATAAATGGACTCGAGTTAATCATCCAAAGTTCCCTAAAGCTCAAAAATCTCAAAATGTGGGTCTAACTCGATCTCAGAAGCGTAGAGAACAAAGGAGAAGGGCTGAGCAAAAAAGAAAAGCTGAAGGAGGAAGCAAAGCAGTGCAAGCCGAGATTATTGGCATTCCAGACAAAGATAACCCGGATGAAGAGCATCAGCCGACGTGGCCTAGACGTAACAATGAATTCAGAATTCAGTATGGCAGTTTCCCAGACGAGATGTCATGTAACATGGCATTTGTATTGCCAGCAATGTTTCAGGCTCCATCGGCATCAAATGCAAATACTGAGAAGAATGAGAAAGAAACTCAGCCGATTCAGAATTTATCAATTCTTTCCTCAGAATCGGCAGAGAAGGTGGTTTTTGAAAAACCTCTGTTAGCAATGACTCAACAGCTCAGGCCTTTGTATGTTAAGGTGTGGGTAGAAGGTCAACCTATTAATCGAGTTTTGGTAGACAATGGCTCGGTTTTGAATGTTATTCCAGCAAACACATTGAAGAAACTCCGCAAGAGTATAGAAGATGTTATTCCTACTGATGTAGCAATTTGTGGTTTCAATGGAGGTTCTACCAGCACTAAAGGGATCCTTCCTTTAGAAGTAGAGGTTGGAGGTAGGACGTCTTATGCGGCATTTTTTATTATTGAATCTACGGCTTCCTATAATTTGTTATTAGGCCGTGATTGGATTCATCCGAATATGTGCATCCCATCATCATTACATCAGATGCTGATTTTTTGGGATGGAGATAAAGTAAAAATAGTAAATGCTGATGATAAGCCATTTGTGGCAAAAGTGTATTCGGCAGATGCTATTTTATATGACGAAGAATGTGTTCCTACCCGGTTTGTGGGAACAGGAGCCGATGGAAGACCAACCTCGGCAACCATGAGAAGAAGTCTTACCGATCGTGAAATAGGCGAGTTGCAGCAGGAGAATTCTAGGCCGAATGTAGAATGCCCTCGGCTTGCTATAATTGAAGAAGTTGTCGATGGAGACGAAACTTGAAAGGGAAGCTGCTCAGCAGCTGTGATACCCCCTAATTTCGGAACATAGGTTGATCAAGTCCGCGCACAAAATCAGGGGATATCAAAACAACTACAGTATTTAAACAAGCACAGATTACAAAATGAAACAAAGAATAAAATAAAACGCTGAAGAAACTAATAAATAATAAGTCCCTTAATAACTTCCAAACGGTTACAACTCGGGAATCCTGTAACTCAAGGACCCCTTAACCAAAAATCCATAATCCAGAAGTTCATTATTAAATACTAGTAACACACGAAGAAATACTAATATCCTACTTTTAAATAAAGCGAAAGAGTGGATAAGTCCTCCAGTTGCGGATCCTCAACCTTGAGACTTGAACTTCTAATAATCCTGAAAAAATAAATCGCGGGTTAAACCCTACGAGCAAGCTCTTTCTACTAAGCCTCTGAAAACCAATAAACAAATCATCTATACCAAACATCAACCCTACTAAAGTTTTAACTTTATTACACGATGCTACAAATATATATAAATACTTATATATGTAGTACAATAATCCTGTCTATTAATAGGTTCACTTAAATTGCCAAAACCATTAACCAATGGTTAATTACTAATCATACCTAAACTAATCCGACAATATATATTTCTTTTAAAAGAAACTCATCAATTCCTTAATTTTATCAAAGACAGTAATTTAATCATCTAAGCAATAAATTACAATTAACCGAATAATGAATTAAATCCAAAACCCAATAGTGATTTTTAGTTATTTAAAACACACCACTAATATCCAGGCCTTGACAAATCCTCCATGTCACCCAACATTATTCTATTTATGTATATAAAATAACGCACTAACTGGTAAGTATTGGATTATTTTAGTCTTAATCCAACATATACATACAATATTCACAGATGAAATTTTAATCATCTAACACGTAATAATTTAATTCTGCAATGGCAACTCAACCATGCCATTGTAAGTATATCTATTTATGTATTAGCAATTCAACCATGCTTCCTTAAGTATATTTATTTATACTTTTAAATAGCAATTCATCCATGCTTCCTCTACATGAAATTATTCATAAATAATAAGGCCATATATATTTAAACCGATGGCAACTCACCCATGCTTACAATTCAACCATGTACCATATTGTAAAACTAATTTAACCACATACCAAACCATACCTAGGCATTCCATGCATATAATAAGCATACCATTTAAGAATAATAAATATATATAAATATACATATCTATATACAAATACTTATATATATACGTCATTCCTTACTAACCAAATATATATATATAGACAGTTATATACACTTCCTTCCACCCCCAACTACTAATTAAAATTATATATGCACATGAAATACCCAAGCGATACTCTATGGCTCCCAAAACACTACGAACGCATCCGCTGATGGTTGTTTTCAACCCTAACCGTTTAAAACCAATTCTGGGAATTCACTAGGATCCCCAGGAACTTTCCAGGACCCCAAACACTATCCCACGCGCCCTCACGCGCCACTACACAGTCCTAGACTTGCTGCACTTGCCTCCACGTGCCACCAGTCACTGGCTGCTGTCCTCACGCGCCTACACGCGCCGGATTTGGCCCTCCGTGCGTGCTGGCCTCTCCTCATTGGTTGGCCTTCCTTGTCATGGTGAGCTCACCCACACTAGATCTTCATCTACCCTTTAGATTGCATCCAGTGGCCAAAACATGCAAACACACCATCTCTTCATGGACCGCGTCGCATCAGATCTTTCCGCTGTTGACTGGACCTTACCAATGGTCCAGATCTGTTGTGCACCTAAGTTTTATACGCCGTATCACACCACAATAGCTTCTTATCATCGGGGCCATTTAACGGTCCTGATTTAAGCGCACCAAGGCACTGTACACCTTGCCGCATTGAATTCCAGCCCCTTTATTTGGGTGCGCCGATCTCAAGTCTCCAGTATATAATATATACACGATATATATATAATAACTTCTAAAATCATAAAATAATTCCAGAAAATTCCCATAAAATCCCAGAAAATTCTAGAAAAATCCCACAAGCTTAATTTAATTATTTTGAGCTTAATTGAACATATATAGTTAAATTAAGATCTATTTAATTCAATTCATCACGATACACCAGGTTAAAGCAATCTATAAAAATTTCTGCAACCAAAGTTTAATTAATCTAATCTTACATACAAGATTTTACATTATCAGACATTACATACATACATACATTCACATGTTTAAACTTATAATTTTGTAAAGATTAAACATGCTCATATAATCCTACTAATAAATTAATTTAATTGAAAATAAATAAATAAATAAATACATAAACTATAATTTCGATAATCAGGTGATAGGTTTATGAGCCCTAAGAGGAGAAGTAGAGAAGAACTTGCCTTTCTTTTCCAAATCCGGTCTCCTCTTTCTTTGATCCGGTTTCTTCTTCGTTAGCCCTTCTTTTTCTCTCTCTAACTCTCTTATTTTTCTAACGTAGAAAAAACTTCTAACCCTAAAGTCTTATGTGTCTATTGAAACACATAAAAAAAAACCCTAAATCCTTTTCCCATTATGATTACCATAAAAATAAATAATATTTATCTTTTAACTAATATATATACATAAATATATTTTAATATAAATATATATATTACCTTCCATATATAACCATTAGTTAAATAAATTATATATACCTATATATATCAATATATATTTATATTGACATATATACCCCTCCACATGATTAAATATACCTATATATATCAATATATATTTTTATACACATATAATTATATAGGTATAATTATGCAAAGATAATTATTAAATATCTTCACAACCATGGGCCTTTAATAATTAACCCAACATGGCTTCCTTCAAGCCTAATACCACATCCTTTGACCCAACCTCCCTTAAACCCAATCCAAATATTTTAAATACATAAACTAACTAAATAAATAATACACGCAAGCGTAACTACACCTAAACCCAATAAACAATTCACTCATTAGCATTTCGCAAATCAAACACTACAATTTTAACAAATAAAATTATAAAACATAATTTAATTAAAATAAGACAATATATCTACACCCTTAATTAAATAAAACAAACCATAATTTATCTACGCACTTAATTAAACAAAACGAATCATAAATAAAATAAATCATAAAAAATAATAATAATAATAAAATAAAAATAATTAATTTTAATTAATTAATCCTTTAAAAATATTGGGGTATTACAGCAGCAGGCCTTTAGGGCCGCTTGCATCAGGCTTCAAGCGTACATCGCCGAAAAACGGCTAGAGAAAGAAGCAATAATAGAGCCAGGACCATCGGTCAATCTTACTGAAATCGATCGGTTCAGTAATGAAAAGTTGGATGCAATTCAGTTAGAAGACTTGGAGTTAGCGCCAGCAAAGCTCGACGATCTTAAAGCAGACACTCAAGATCCTTTAAAGGAGGTGAATTTAGGCACTGACACAGAGCCTCGATCTACTTATATTAGTACACTGTTAGAACCAGAATTACAAGCCGAGGTTATCGGTATGTTGAAACAATACAGTGATTGTTTTGCTTGGAGCTATGAATAAATGCCGGGTTTATCCAGAGATCTGGTGGAACATCGGTTGCCCATTAAAGATGGCTACAAGCCATATAAACAGCCACCTCGTCGAATGTCTCAAGAAGTAGTAAACAAAGTCAAGATGGAAATCGAACAATTATTGGATGCTGGCTTCATTCGAACTACAAGGTATGTTGAATGGTTATCAAATGTTGTCCCTGTTATTAAGAAGAATGAAAAATTACGTATATGTGTTGATTTCTGAAACATAAATTTGGCAACGCCAAAAGATGAATATCCAATGCCGGTAGCCGATCAGCTGATTGATGCGGCTGCAAAGCACCAAATTATGTCTTTTATGGATGGACACTCAGGCTATTATCAGATTTATATAGCCGAGGAAGACATTCCAAAAACAACTTTTAGGTGTCCCGGATCGATTGGAACTTTTAAATGGGTGGTAATGCCTTTTGGGTTGAAGAATGCTAGGGCCACATATCAACGAGCCATGAATTCTATTTTTCATGATATGCTCGGCAAGTTTATGGAGGTGTACATTGATGATGTGGTGGTAAAATCAACAACAAGGAAAGAGCATTTAGTCCACCTCAAAGCATCTTTTGAGAGGATGAGGGCTCATAAGCTAAAAATAAATCCAATAAAGTCTGCCTTTGGAGTATCGGCAGGAAACTTTTTGGGTTTCTTGGTTCATCAAAGGGGTATAGAGATCGATAGGAATAAAGCTAGGCGATTATTGATGCTAGTGCACCAAGAAGCAAGAAACAGTTGCAAAGGTTACTTGGACAAGTGAATTATCTTAGGAGATTTATTGCTAATACAGCTGGGAAGTTACATGTGTTTTCCCCGTTACTTAAGTTGAAGCAGATGGAAGAATTCAAATGGGATGATATTCATCAAAGGGCGTTTGACCAGATCAAGCAATACTTGTCGAGTTCTCCTGTCATAATGCCATCAAGGAAGAAATGGCCGATGAAATTATACTTATCGGCTGCTGAAGAATCCATTGGAGCTATGTTAGCACAAGAGAATGAAGCAGGAAGCAAACAAGCGACATATTACCTCAGTCGAGTTTTAACTCCAGTCGAGTGTAGATATACACCGATTTAGAAATTATGTTTGGCCTTGTATTTTGGAGCAATGAAATTGAGAGTATATATGTTGCCTGTTTTGGTTTATATTATTTGCCAAACCGATCTTATAAAGTATATGCTATCAAAGCCGTTAATCACAAGTCGGATTAGCAAGTGGGCTTTGGAGCTAATGGTATTCAATTTTGCATATGTTCTACAAAAGGCAATTAAGGAAAGAGCATTGGCAGATTTTCTTGCTGATCATCCCTCGCCCGAAATTGAGTCACAAGTATTTGATGAGCTTGACTCGGCATCCATATTCATGACTCCATGGACTTTAATGTTCGATGGGTCAAATACCAGTGAAGGCTTAGGTGCTGGTATAATGATAATATCCCCAACAGGGAATCAAATCTCGTTTTCTTTCTTTTTGGATTTCAGATGTTCAAAGAATCAAGCCGAATATGAAGCATTAATTATCGGCTTAGAAATTTTGTTGGAAATGGCAGTCAAAGATGTCCACATTGTGGGATATTCGAGTTTAGTGATTAATCAAATCTCAGAAGACTTTAAATGTTTGAATTGGCAATTAAGACCATTTCATTCGTTGGCAACCCAATTGGTTAACCAATTTCACAATGTGACTTTGGAATATAGACCAAGGGCCATGAATAAACTAGCTAATGATTTAGCACAGACAGCTTCAGGAGTAAGGGTGCCGAGTGGAATGAAGGAAAGAGTAATGAGGATTACACGCCGATCTCTTCCATCAGCTGAAACAAGAAATCAAATTATGGAAAAAGTCTTTGCCACTGATGTTGCCGAATTGGATGATGATGATTGGCGAATTCCTTACATCTTGTTTTTGCAACATCCAACTCCTGAAGCTGATCGAAGAATTAAAAAAAGTGCAGTCGATTATGTGCTTATGGATGGAGATCTTTATAGAAGATCGGTTGATGATGGTTTGTTATTTCAGTGCATTAGCAAGTTTGAAGGTCTGAAGATTATGGCTGAGGTACATGAATGGATATGTGGAGCTCACCAAGCTGGCATAAAAATGAGGTAGTTGATACGCCGATATGGATATTATTGGCCAGGAATAAGAAAAGATTGCATGACTTATGCAAAAGGTTGTATAGACTGTCAAAAACATGGTCTAATATAGTGGGTCCTAGCAATAGAAATGCAATTACTAGTTAAACCATAGCCTTTCAGAGGATGGGCTATGGATCTAATTGGCAAGATTAATCCTCCTTCATCAAAAGGTCATCATTGGATTATTCTAGCTACCGATTGCTTTACTAAATGGGTAGAAGCCGAGGAATATGTATCGGTAACTCATAATACCGTTATACAATTTTTGGAGCGACATATCTTTCACCGATTTGGATTACCGGAAACAATTGTTGCCGATAATGGATCTATTTTTCGAGCAAATGAAGTATTACAACTTGGCCGTGACATGCAGGTGAAAATGGTAATTTCAACACCCTATTATGCTCAAGGGAATGGTCAAGCCGAGGCTTCAAATAAAGTTGTTATTGAAATTATTGATAAAATGATAAAAGACAAACGAAGGCGTTGGCATGAAACTCTTTCAGAAGCCTTATGGGCCTATAGAAACTCAAAAAGGACAAGTACGGGAACAACTCCATATCGGTTAACATTTGATCATGATGCGGTGTTGCAGATGGAATTAAACGTTAAATCGGCAAGGGTAGCTTTGCAACATAATCTCATACCTGCTGATTATAATGAAGCTATGCTAATTGAGTTAGAAGATTTAGATGAGGTCCAGAAACTTGCTTTGGACCACCTTATGGTTCATAAAGTAAAGTAATGAAGGCTTACAATAAAAAGGTGAAGTTCAAGTCATTTGCAGAAGGTGATATGGTGTGGCAAACAATCCTTCCACCTGGGAAGGTGGATAGAGTTTATGGCAAGTGGTCACCTACTTGGAAGGGTCCATATTTGGTTCATCAAGTGTTACATGGAGGCGCTTATAGGTTAAAAGATCTAGATGGTGAAATCCATGAGAGACCAATAAATGGAAGGTACTTGAAGAAATATAATCCAACTATTTTTGAACTTATGGAGGAAAAGAAGACCTCCACTAAGTAAAAAATAGATTGGATTGTTTTGTTTTGTTTTATGTTGTTTCGTTTTATGTAAGTTATTTTGAAGCCAATAAATCAAAATAAAGATATAGTAAAATGAAATTCCGGAGGTCATTATACCAAATATTGTCCAAAACATTAAATCAAGCCCACAAAAAAGTAAGATTGTTCAAAACCATATTACAGTCCTTTGTAAACAGATAGTTCTTGGTGTAAGAAAATAATCAAGGTTGGGTAAAGTTTGTGTAAAAAACTTCAAATTTGGTCTTGAAACCGGCCCAGGAGGTAATGGTTTGTTAGAGCTTGGTCTCTGCTTGCTTCTTAGACCGCTCCAATTGAGGTAATTGGGTCTGCAACGCCTTGAATTTGGGAGCAGCAGTTTCAGCTTGGATTTTTAATTCCATCACTTTTTCATTAAGCTGGGTCTTGTCTAGCTGTAATTGAGCAAGCTCGGCTAGAAGTTTCTTCTCTCTGATCTTTAACTCAACAGCTTCTTTCTTCAAAGATGAGTGGAGTTCTTTGCCCATTTTCAAAGTTTTGACCAGCTTTTCCTTTTCTTGGGTTTGAGCAGCACAATGGTGGAGGATTTGAGTAGACTCGGCATAAGCAGTCATCATAGAAGGGACTTGAAGTTGGAAGTTCTTGAAGAAAGCTTGGTCACCTAAAGAGAATCTTGGGTAACTACTCAAGAAGGACAAGGTTTCAGTTAACTCATTTCTAAATGAAGGTGCTAGAGACAAGTCTTGTTGCACCATTTGGGACAGGATTTGGATGGCTTTTGTAACTTCTGGGGGTGTGTCAGAGGTTTGCTCAGGTGAAATTTCAGGAAGTTCAAGATCAGGTGGGTCAAAAACATAATCAAATAACAAGTCAAGGGTTGCAAAGGGAGAGCTTGGGTTGTTACTGACAGGATTGGTTGGAATAACCGAGCCTTGTTGTACCTCAGATATGCCATAGCTATAATAAGTTTACAAGAACATGTTATAAAAGAAATGTATAAACACATATATCATTACTTACTTCATCAGAATCTCCGACTTGTTCATGAATTGATGCTGCAGCCAAGGGTGGAGAAGGCACAGGGGACCTTTGTTTTTCACCAACTGATAACTCGATTTTCTCTTCTTCTCCAGCATGGTCTGTAGAAATTTCTTGAATTGATTTTTGTTCTGAAGAGAGTAGAGTTTCCTGAAATCAATGCCGACTTAGTTATATTATAAAGAGGAAAAGTAATATATGAGGTCAGGCAAAAAAGAGATTACACTAGGAGAGGCAGCAGCAGGTTTCCTTTTCTTAGATATAACCTCTTCGTCATCCTCTTCATCATCATCATCAATCAGTTCAAAATGTCTTTTAGCTCGTGACTTTTTGGGTTTTTTCCCTTCTTTTTTGTTGTTTTCTGGACAAAAGTGTTAGCAAGAAAAAGGGGTATGCATAAAAAGAATAAATATATAATTTAGTTAAGGGTGTTACCTTAGTAACCGAGGATGGAGGTATGCTTTGAAGAGGGACATAAAAATCGACTTGAGTTTCTTCAGATTTGGTGGATTTCTCTGGGGCATTGGAATGAGTACCTGAATTTATGATTAATAAGCATATAAACCAGATAGAAGTTCTATGGAAAAGATAAAGATATATAAAACTTACTTTGCCGAGAGCAAGATTTGGTCCTACCTGCAAGAGCTGTGGGAGGAGGGCGAGTTGGTGTTGTATTTATTATTTTCTCTGGTTCAGGAGCAATAGAGGAGCTATGGGTTCAATGGAATCTAAACCCTGAAAGTTAAGGGAAACGAACTTATAGGAGCCAAGGAGAGTGCACACGAGCTGACTGGAATCCACGGTCCTGGTAAAAGTGATGTAGTATGTCCACCAATCCTCAAACTTTGGGTCAGTACTGGGTTTTTCAAGGAAGGGTTTATACTGAAACCCTTGAAGAAGTTGAGTGAATCGATTAGACACATCTTGAACCTGTTCACTGTTGGAAAGCTTCACTCGCCGGTGATAGTTCTTGTTGTAAGAAAAATGGAGAGGTAATGGGATCATCTGCGTCAATCCAAATTGCCGAGCTAACTGCGCTGGGTTATAAAACTCAACCCCAGTTCGGCTCTTGGGAAAATTGGGAGCAATGGTATTACAAGGTATGTCTCTTGCGACCAAGAAGTGGCCCATGAAGAGATATAAAGGTTAATCTGTTCAGGAGAAGACTCGGCAGTTAGAGGAAACAACCAAGATAGAGTTAGTTGATATTTAGAAAAAGGAAGGAATTGAGATTGAGTCCTGATCTTGCACTGATGATAGAAGAATTGAAAACAGTCATTAAAGGAATGGTCTTTGGGTTTGACTCTATCATATCCAAATGATAGTAAAGGATCATTTGGAGCAGGCCGAATGGGAGAGAATAACTCAGGGAAATATGCCTGTAGCCAGAACTGATATAGCTAGACTGGACCTCCAGATCTTGCAAAATTGGAAGTAATAAGGTCGGATAAGCCTCTATACAAGGACGTTAACAGGAATGGAGCTAAAGCCATGGGTTTCCCTTTGGATAATGCGATAGCCAATTAGGTAAGGTCCTTGGTAATCTGGATAGCAGGAGCACACAACAAGTATCTACACAGCCACAGTAGTAAAAATCCTATGTGTTCTTGTTCATCTACATCAGTTCCTTCTTCTCCTAACATTTCTTTCAAGAATGGTCCATGTGATTGCACAAAGGGTTTAGCCCCTTTCTGTTCTGGGAAGTAAAAGGAGGTTTTTTCATCTTGGAGGAGATAGTTGATTTCATCTCCTCCAAGTTTTAAACCTGTTAGAAAGCAGACGTCCCTCAAGGTAGGGGCCATCATGCCACAGTGCAAGTGTAGTGAATTGGTTGTGGGGGACCAAAAGTGCAAAGAGGCAAAAAATAATGCTCGTTCAAAAGAGAAGGGAATCTTACTAAGCTGAATGAGGTCAAAAATACCCATCTTTTTCCACTGCTCTCCTTTTGCTGCTAATACACGATCCACCAAATCGTTCCATTGGAGCATCGATGGATGCCACTTTCTGACAGAGAGAGTTGGTCGGTCTCCTTCCGCTGTTAGATAAAGAATTTTGGAATAAGGAAGGTGAGGTTCGGCTTGTGGATAAATTGAAGCTAAGAAAGGGGGAAATCGAGTAACAAATGCTGGGCCAAGTCACTTAACATTTTCAGAGAGGTCGATTAACGTATTAGAATTCAGTTCGCTTTGATATAGGGTTTTGATCGCTGATTTTGTTAGTTGGGTATGCGATGTCGCTTCTGGAAAAGGGTTTTCCAAGTTTAGATCAGTTTGTTTCATTGTTTTTGAAGTCATGTTGCAGAAAAGGTTCCGTTAGGGAGAAGATTGGAGAAGAAGGGTTTGTGGTAGAAAGAAGAGTCTGCAAAAGGTTATGGGTTATGCAACAGCCGTGTTTGGTGGAAGATATGTGATTACGGCGATAATTAATGAGTGATAAGATGGTTATCATAATCGATATGTGTTGGGAAGCGAATCGAGATAAAACTGATAGGGTTATTAGATATATACAGAGTTATGATGCAATGGGTGTGTTTGAATTTTGGAAGCCGAAGGGTTAAAACGGCTACCAAAATTGGGGGGCATTGTTGACACCCATTTTGGTATTTGGATTGTTAACCCATCTTCGGCCCAGTCATGAAAACCAAATACCCTTGGCATCCGTTTTGGTAATTGGGTTTTGGCCCTAATTGGATTTGATGAGCAATGAAGCATTGGGCCGAGAGAATATAATGGGCTGAAACATATTACAATGAGGTTGGGCTAGGAGGTATGTGGATTCGCAAATGATTTGGTTCCGGCTGGGATAATGCAATGCAGTTAAGTTGTTGGGCCATACACATCACATGGATATGGATTACAAGAGAGAGGGCAATGACGTGATACACACAAGGGCGTCACCGATCATATGGATTATATTTGAAATACTTTTGAATTTTATGTTAGTTAAGAATTAATATTTATCTAGGAACTTTAGTTTGAATTTAAATTCAGTATTAAGTGATAGAGTTAGAGTTTTATTATAATTAGAATACTTATTAGTAGGAATTTGATTCTAATAATTTCTATAAATAAACAAAGAGGCATGCTGAACAAAAGGTCCAGTACCCTCAGAATCCTTATTATTATTTTGTTTGCTTTCTCAAGCACTTTCCTCAAATAGCATTCTTGCTATCTTTATCTTTCTCTCTATTTCAGTCTTGTTCTATCTCTCTCCCCATATCTCTTTCTCCCTATCTCTTCTCCCTGTCACTTTCTATATCTATTTCTTCTCTTTTCTATTCTCTTATTACGTTACTATAAATTGTTTACGGAAAGTCCTTTTAACTAAGGCATTTTTGAACCCAAAAGAGGAATTTATTTGTTCTATTTTTCCTCGCATCGTCTGAGAGTCAACTTTCTCAAAGGGACTAAAGTTGACAATTCACAGTTGAACCACCCAAGTGGTTCTGGCACGCCTGTTTTACATCAATTTAAGATCGGATCTTAGGAGCCGATTTTAGGGTCAACAATTTATCATCAAATGGGACCCGCAAATTCAATTCCATTTTTCCTACTTCTTTATCTCAATTCGGCAGCCCCACCTGCCTCATAGATGATATACACTATATATATATATATATATATATATATATATATATATATATATATATATATTGTACACAAATCCATCCACCACTTGTTTAACAATTCAAGCACAAACAATATCTCCTAATGGTGAACCCCACAAATTATCATTTCCATTCACCAAAACTAGAATTCGTAGCCATCATTCTTGAGTTACTTTTGGCCTCATTTATATACATATCTATCAATTGTCCAATAACATGCAATCAGTAGAATGAAAATCCAAGACAAAATAAATATCAATCAAATAAAACACACCAAGCTCATTGGGCACCGAAAATGAAAAAGAAAGGATACTATTCCACTGTCTTCTTAACAAATCAAGGCCCAACATCACTGATAATCATTCTTGACAATTAAAAATAATAAAAATAAATATAAATTCAATTTTTAAAAATTCGAGTTGTCACAAATATAATTTCATGAGTAAAATGAAGATATGACTAAGAAAATTGGTATTTTTGTCACTGTAGGGTTTGGAGAGTTTTTAATTTCAAACCCTTAGAGATCTCCTGTTTATAATAAAGCAACCTTAATTTTATGCTAAAACTCATCTTTCACAATAAAGATATCTGCCAATTTGTACGAGATTTACCTCATAAAAAATGAAGGGATAATTTGTTATGAGTATAATAATATTGTTGTCTAAATAAGCTTGGCTTGCAGCCCTAATTTTCACCATCACTTCACTTTGTTGAAAATGAATACTGTTTAATTACATCAGCCACAATTAACAAGGTTTATAATTTATACAACAATGGAAAAAAGTTAATATAATTTCATAAGTAAAATAAAGAACTTAAATATATATGACAAAGGTAAAAAAATTTATATTTTACCATTGTAGGGTCGAAGACTTTTTTATTTCGAACCGTGACTCTCAACTCATAATAAAGTAATCTTATTTTTAACTCCTCTTTCACAATAAAGATATGGAGGAAATATATACTAATTGTATGCCAGAAGATCTCTCCTAATAATGTAAAGGTTCTAGTTTTTATTATAGTAAAATTAAAATAAATTAAAATCATTGAAATAAAAAGAACTATATATCATTTATATTTTTATTAAAATATTCATAACAAATACTCCATGTGTTTCAAAAAATATGTATCATGATTCCCCAAACAGAACATCTAACTTAGGACAAAGATAGTACTAACAAATAGCGTGTGAGACAAATTGTCAAAGTCAAGTTCTTCGTCGGGGAAAAAGCTAGACACAATAGACTAAAAAAACACACAAATATATTGAGAAGAAAATATATATATATATATATATACTACTTCCAACCCATATTAATTATTAACTTAAAAAAAACTTAACTCTAATATGAAATATAAATAGTACTATATAAATATATAAAAAAATATATATATGACTAAAAATACTCAAAAATAAATAAAACGTAGATCCGTGGAGTGCCCTACAAATAATGTGCGAGACAAATTGTCAAACTCGAACTCCTCGTGGGGGAAAAACGAGGCCACTGTACTATATAAATATATAAAAAAATATATATATGACTAAAAATACTCAAAAATAAATAAAACGTAGATCCGTGGAGTGCCCTACAAATAATGTGCGAGACAAATTGTCAAACTCGAACTCCTCGTGGGGGAAAAACGAGGCCACTGTCCCTATCCAATTCAAACAGCAGACTACAAATACACACGAATAGAGCGATGCTACTGAGTAGGAAATATATATATATATATATATAGATTCACAACGGCCAGTTAGAGACTACTCATTTTTTAATTTTAAATATAAATGAGACCACTTAGGATGGGATCTCTCGAGGTTGATAGTTCAACTTTTCCGAGGACACATTTTGGGTTTATATGTTTGCTTTACTTTCTGAGAAAAAATATTACGAGTAGTAAATTATATAAATTAAAAGGGATAAAAGTGAAAAAAAATTCTTGAAACTTTGACATAAAATCCGTTGCTGCAGAAACATTAAAAATATTAAATTATTATTTCAACATCACTATTAACAAAATATTTCAGCAATGAACAAAATAAAATATTATTTAACAAACACAATTTTTTTCACTATTTACCATTATGATACCAAAAATAAAATACATATTGAAGAAACCCTTAGTTACTAATTTACAATAAACCATATTTGTGTTGGGTAATGAATGACGCGCGACATAAAAACTTCATTATTTTATTACACCATATATACACATCATTCATGACCTATAGATCCACGCCTCTCCCCCATCCGGGCTGCTATATTAACGTAAATTTACTAGTGTTATTTACCGCCACAATCTTAACTTGTTCATCAAAGATTGACTTCTTTTTTTTTAGTCTAAAAGGTAATTTGACTTGATCATTCTCTCATGAATCGTTTGTTTCACCATGGCTTACGTTTGTCATACATACATATATATATATATGTATGTATGTATGTTCCAAAGGTGTGAATTACTATTTTTTATAACATTCATAAACTAGATTGAAAAAGACCGAGACCAAAAGAGTTTGTATTCCTATGCAACTGATAAGGAATTTTAAACAGTTCGGAATTCAAGTGTTTTTTTTTTCAATTATTTACCCTATTAGGCATTGACTTCATCATCAGAGAGTTGTTGGCCGGTCCCCATCAATGCTACTTCCAAATTCAAGTGTTTTTTTTTCTTCAATATTTACTCTATTAGGCATTAACTTGATCACCAGAGATCCTTTCTTGTGAGAAAATTTTCTCCTTCGAGCCATGATTGAATCATGCAGCAATAATTATGATCATATATTAAATGAAAAAATTTGACTATAACATCATGTATAATATAATATATTTCTTTTGATATTCAAATAATCGTCATCATCTAAATTCTATGATTTTAATATATAATTTTTAAATAAATTAAAATTATATAATTGTATCATTCAATAGATATATAAAATAGAATTTATATTGTGTCAGTGCTTATTAAATATGTTTAATTGCTTTAACTTCTATAAATAAAAATAAAAAATAGTCAATGAAATAACTTAATAGAGTAATTGTAAAATTACATGAATACCCTTACATGTATTTTATTCATAATCAAGTATATATATACACACACACATGGGATGGTCTCATGTGGTACTATGACTTGCAGATTATTTTCCTAGATGCTATCTAGGAGTATATAATAAGAGGAGGACTAGTCATAAAATCGCAGAGAGTCATATATGGAGGGCGAAGAAGAGGTGAAGCTATTGGGAGCATGGTACAGTCCATTTGTTCAGAGGGTGAAATGGGGTCTGAAGATGAAGGGAGTCCAGTACCAAGACATCGAACAAGACCTCACCAACAAGAGCCCTCTTCTCCTCAACTCCAACCCTATACACAAGAGAGTACCTGTCCTGCTTCACTCCACCCACAAACCAATCTCTGAGTCACTTGTCATCGTTGAGTACATTGATGAGACTTGGGAACACAACCCCTTGTTGCCTAAGGACCCCTATCAAAGAGCCATGGCTAGATTCTGGGCTAAGTTTGCTGAGGAAAAGGTATGTGTCTCCTATTTTCTTCCATTTATTTGGTCAAAACAATGGATTTATGGTCAGATGCTATATATTATCATGTACAGAACCTTGCTAAAAGAACAAAGATAGAAAATTAAATGTATCAAGCGCGTGGCTCGCAGTATTAGTCACGATTGTGGTATCGGTGGCGGTATAACAAACTCAGACAAAATTAGTTTAAACTGAATGATATGGACCTTGTATTGGTCGATACGGTAAACCGTGATACGATAAACCATGATGCCTGTTTTTCATTACTGATCCAACAGATCTAAAGTATTCATATGTTCAAGGTTGGCTGGAGTCTTGATCAACTTAGATAGTCTCTAATGCCCTGACCCCTAAAAATGTAATGAATCTTTATATATAATTTTAGGTTTCATCATATATATATATATAAAGATTCATTACAATTTTAGGTTTCATCCTATATTCTTAGTCTGATCAAGCATGCTGATTTTTCACTGTTGATCTAGCAAATTTAAAGTGTTCATATGTTCAAGGTCGGCTAGAACCTTAGTCAACTTAAACCGTCTCTAATGGTAACCTTGGCCCCTAAAATTGTAATGAATCTTTATATTCTTTAGCTGCAAATGAATATTTATATTCTTTGGTTGCAACACATAATATATTAATAGTGGGCCATCCAATTTAATTCATCCTATGGATTCATTTCCATGAAGAATATGCATGTCTATCCACAAGTGACTCCTAGTTTTTCTTCGCTTTCCTACCTTTTCTATTATATTAAACTCTCCTGTATGTTTTCTCCTTGTTAACGTCTCCCCCCATTGAACTCAAACTTCTTTTCCATCTCTCTCACGTCTCTTATTTTTTATTCTCTCATATTTATTTCCTATTTTTTATTCTCATGAATCTTTTCGTATCTTTGAACTCTTCAATATTTATATTCTTGCAAACTTCCACTTTGTATGTGTTTCAAATTAATATTCCAGTTGGGCAGTATGGTACACTAAAGTAGAGGCAATTGTCTCTATTGGATTTTTTTTTTTGTTATTTGTATTTTCTATACACGTACTTTGATAATTATAAAAGTGCCCTCATTGAACTAGTAAAAAATTCATAAAAGTCCTTAAGAAAAACTTTCAAAATTCAGAAAGACTCCTCATATTTTAATTCATTTGCCAACAAGATTATCAAAATTCAGCGAAAAAAGGAATCATGTCTTTTGGGTTCCATAAAATATTTAAAATGCAAAATTCACACCTCCTTCGATATTTATTATTTCAAATCAAAATTTATTCTCATGGTATTGTTTGTTTGTTCTTTAATTAGATAAGTGCTCACACACACTTCCAGACTCAAACCTTAGAAGGAACACCATTGTACTAGATGTCTTTTGGTATTATCAATTTTGTCAATCTGAACTGAAAATCCACGATTTAAATCGCATATTATTTTTGGATAACAATAATAATTATATTGATATTGTTGTAGTTTACTGAAGTGGTAAGGAAAACAGTATTTCTTGATGGAGAGAAACAAGAAAAGGAAGTGATGCAAGCCATAGATGCCCTAGAAATCATTGAAGGAGAGCTCAAGGGTAAGAAGTTCTTTGGAGGTGACACCGTTGGGTATGTGGACATCGTCATGGGGTGGATTGCTGTTTGGCTTGGAGTGGTTGAGGAGGTTGCAGGCATCAAAGTGTTTGACCCTCTAAAGTTCCCCTGTTTGGATACATGGATGGGTTGCTTTTTAGAGTTACCATTCATCAAAGAGGACTTACCACCAAGGGATAACTTGGTAGCCTACTTCCACAATTACCGTCAATTTGTACTGGCTTCACCTGCTCAAATATGAGAGGTTTCGACACGAATTCTCTGGTGTACACATGCAAGCGATCTGAGTCATTTCGTGCTGTATAACACGGTGCTATTACAAAAAATTACTAAATTAAAAATAAAGAACTAGTTATGTCATGTATCTAATATTATTATCTTAATACACTTGGAAGGCTTTTCACCATCGTTTTGCTTTGTTTAGAATGCAACACCATCTCTTATTCCTAGTTTACTAACCGTGACCTATGATTAAAATTTTTAATTATGGTCAAATGTTTGTGGGAATGATTGTTTCAGATAAAACCTAACCGAAATCGTTCCTAGTCTTCATCATCTTTGGAGTAGTTCCGTCGCCGTCACCATCACCGTCGTTGTTGATGCTGGAAGACCACCGAGCTTATTTGTATATATATATATACACACATATATTTTAGAGAGAGAAACTGTTGGGGACAATGTTGTCTTTTTAAATTTGTTGATATTTTAGCTTAAAATGAATTTTAAAAATAAGGGTAGATTTGTCTTTTTCGTACGTTTTTTAACAGTGTTACAATAATTTTGAAAAGTTATTTCGGAATGATATTTGGCCAAACCTAAAGAGGTGTCAGTGAAATTAACCCTTAAATTTAAGATATTTTTTTAAATTTGGCTCACATAATTAATGAAAGTAATTTGAAAAAGTTCTTTAATTAGTTCGGGGTAAGATAATAATTTCACTTATTTTCTTGAGAAGAATACGATTCATTTGAATTCTTTGAAAAACAAAAACAGAAGAGCGAACCATCATTTCTTTTTCCTCCTCTTTTTTTCCTTTGAAAATTCAGAAAAAGCAGACTTCCCGAAACCGCCAAATTGTCTGAGTCATTATCCTCGTGGGAGAAAAACCGAATCACAGTTGCGAGTATGCATTAATTAATTGGCAACGAGCCTCCTACTTTTTAAATGAAAATTAGATATATAACACTAAATCACAGATCTTGATATAGACTCAAACACAGGCTCGGACAGGGGAGTAACTCAACTACTAGAATAATACCACAATGCATATCACCTGTTATTAACTTAAAATATACAATACAAATACAATAAATGAGGGAATAAAATTATAAAAATAAGGATATTTTAGGATAATATAACTACAAATATATATATATATATAATATTCATATTGTGTATATATTGAAATAACAAGTAAGGTCAACCCAAATTTACACGTCTTGTTGTCGTGTTCAAGTGGTTTACGTTGGCAGGTGTAAAAAATTGAGTGGATGGAAGTCTGAACATGAAAAATTTGACACCTCTGTTATAAAAGCGGAAGGCCGACAAGGAAGAGCTTGTCATAAAATCACAGAGGAGTCATATATGGCGGGAGAGGGAGAGGTGAAGCTATTGGGGACACGTTCCAGTCCATTTGTTCACAGGGTGAAATGGGTTCTGAAGCTGAAGGGAATCGATTACGAAGAGATAGAACAAGACCTGATCAAAAAGAGCCCTCTTCTTCTCAACTCCAATCCTGTATACAAGAAAGTACCTGTCCTGCTTCACTTCCACAAACCAATCTCAGAGTCACTGCTCATCATCGAGTATATTGATGAGACTTGGAACCATAACCCTTTATTGCCTAACGACACTTATCAAAGAGCCATGGCTAGATTCTGGGCTAAGTTTATTGAAGAAAAGGTATCTCACTTCTCTCTCCCTCTCTCTCACTCACACACACACACTAGGTTCTCATAATGATCATGATGTCCTATATATTTTCTTTGATTAATCTAATTAAAACAATAGATTTAGTGTAAATACTGTTGGGAAACGTGCTAATTTTAAAAAAAAATTTCAAGAGATTTAAATTCATAAATCTTGATTCATTACATAGAGACAAGTTTTATACAAAAATAAAAATATGATGTATCATTCAATTAATGGATTGAATACTTACATCAAAGGTCTGAGTAAACCTTTAAAACTTTCTTCTAAAGTGAATGATCTCACTTATTGTAGATCCCTTAGCAAGATGCCTTCTCCTTGGATCTCCATCTTCTTGGTAATTATTTTACCTTTAGGAATCACTCATAAGCCTCCATGAATTACCTTAGAAAACTAGGCTTGTGGGAGCCTCTATTAGATGAGAACATAAACCCTAATTTTCTAGAGAGAGAAAATTTGTTCCTTTTTTTTTCTCATAAAAATCACCCCCTAAAATATACATAGATCATGTATATTTATAGGCAACATAAAAATAAAGAAAAGGAAACAACAAATCATTCTCCATCTCTAATTCATATGTCTCAAATCTAATATGATTCCAATATCAAGTTGGGCTATGAGTGAGAATTCATTGGGTCTATTATTTTATTGGCTACAATGAATTAATAATTGGCCCGGTCCATGGACCCAATTCATAAATTAATTTCTACTCCACTAAAAGAAATTAATTGAACTCCAATTAAATAATAAATAACCTCTAAGTTAATATTGCACTTTGACCCCTCTATGCATAATTAGTTATCGGATAAATATAGCCATCAATCCGACTACTTAATTAATATATTTATTTTGGTACCTTTGATTATTTCTGGCTCGATCACAATAAAACATTTGTTTGACAAAAATAATAATTTAAATAAATAAATATATAATAAATCATTTTGTCTAAAAACACACGAAGGCCTTCGAATTTACTTTGTGACCAACCATAATCAATACAAAATAAATACAAGTAGCAATGATGCAAATATTGAAAATATAACCCTCTAACTATTAATTACATAACTACCCAAAGTGTCGGTCTAAGGATCCCGAAGAATCCGCCGAACAAATCAAAATAATTATTAATTAATAAAAGAGTCTATACTTTTCTCATGCTTAAGAGTCAAATGCCATGACGGTGATAGGGAGTAATTGCATACGACGGCTCTCGCAATATATCTCAACCTAACGCGGATCCAGTTCAAGTCTTAATTAATTATGAGTCCATCCATAATTACCGACTATGAACAATTTATAATTACTATTTATATATCATGCATTGATTGCCATCACATACATATATATAAATATTTCTTGTAATTACATGGACACTATCAATTTCATAATGAATCAAAATATAATACATTGAATTCACCAATTGTATAAATCATAAATATTTCAGAAACGTCAGGAACATATGTCAATTAATCCAAACAGGAATTTGCTATGCCAGGGCATATAAATCCCAACAGCTCCCACTTGCCCTCATAGCCAATTCAAATTGCACCTAACTCCAATGTTATCCACATAATGACCAAAATTATTGATCAATGACACCTTTGATAATGGATCAACAAAGTTGTGTTCCAATGCAATGTTCTAGCTACAAGTACATTTTCTTGCCGGATAATATCATGTAGAACATGATACTTCCTATCAGTGTATTTTGTTCATCTATGGAACCTTGGGTCATTGGTTTGGACTACTTCTGCACTATTGTCGCAATATAGCTCGATAGGCAGGCTAGTATGCTTCACAACCTCTAAATCAGTGAGATCAAACCAATAGGCTTATATTACCACCTTTAAGGCTGCAATATATTCCACCTGCAGGTTTGAGTCAACAGCTGAAATCTGCTTGACAATCTACCAACTGATTTCCCTTCCATTAAGTGAACATACACTAAGTCATGAACCTCATAGTATCTACTTCTGATTAAAAATCAGAACTAGCATACCTGACTAGGACCATATCATCACATCCATAAATGAATATGATATCATTGGTTCTCCTTAGGTACTTAATGATATTTTTCACAATAGACCAGTTGTCAAGTTCAGTATTGGAATGATCTCTACTGACTATCCCTACTATGCAGCGGATGTCCTGTTTGGTATAGACCATGGCATATATGAGACTCTCATATGCCGAAACATATTGTTCCAGTCTCATTTGCTCAATCTCCTTTGATAGTCTTGAAAAACTACTTACTAGAGAGAGCCATCCATATCAATAAAGCAAGAACTCATTCTTTGAGTTATGCATACCAAACCTGGTCAAAACTTTATCAATGTAGGATTATTAAGATAAGCCTATTTTCCTTTTAACCTGATCTTGCAAAAGGTTGATCCTAGGAATATAGCTTACATCTTAAGAATCCTTCATTTAAAAGTAATTGAACAACTACCTTTTTATTGATGACACAACTTCCACATCATTCTAAATGAGTAGGATGTCATCAATATATATAGAATTAGAAAAATAATGACATTCCCTTGTACACTCATGATTTATTCACTAAGAAATCTTCTGGTATCTTTTTGTAGATTAACTTGCCTTCCATAGGAATCACCCTACTAGAAAGTTCTACAAGATCCCAGAATTTATTAGAATACATCGATTCCAACTCTGATTTCATAGTAACTCACCAAAACGATCTGTATCCACATCGGTTCACGCTTCTGTGTAGCTTACTGGGTCCAACTCATGTTTAACAGGGATGTCCATAATGGTCTCACCTAAAAACATGATTCTGTCGAATTGGATGATAATCCTCCCACTACATCAATGTACCGATGCAAGAATCTGTGTAGTAGATGATGCTGACGCATCAATAGGGAATTCATATATTATTCTCAATCTCTATAATAAGTGTGTTCACATGTGGTACATCTGGTACTCATACCAAATTCTCTAACATTATGCTACTAGGTATGTGATTCATAATATGATTCTCCTATAGATAAACAGTGAGTGAAAACAATTAACTTTTATCTTTGAGATCATAAAATAATCCATCCTAGTGACATTTAGAGTAGCTATCAAATCTAGCATGCCTATGATCTGCTTCCAACTTACTTGTCCATATCAAGCGCACATGTGCAAGACTACCCCATATGTGCATATGATTCAAACGAATATTTAGTCAAAAACACAGCTCAACGGTATCCTTGAGACAGACTAAGATGGAATGCAGTTCATAATGCGCATCGATGTCATTAACGCTAAACTCTTAAATGAAAGAGATAATGTGGCATAATTGATCATAGATCTACCCATGTTAAGTGGAATTCTGTTATTCCTATTTGACACCTAAATTAATTTAGCGTCAATTGCGGAAAACTGGTACACAACACCCTCATTGACCATATAGTCTTTGCACTATCCCAAGAAATACTCAAATACTCGATCAGATCGAAGTGTCTTGATAAGTTTACCTAATCTGTGCTCCACATCAGTCTTGACCCTCTCGGAATATACCAAAAGTATAAGACTTGTGTCGCAACAGGTAAATTTATCCAAAACGTGAGTAATCTTGATTGGATGTTCATAAGACTACGCGTGTACGTGTGTACCGACTCCAATTGTTCTTTATGTCTATTTCATTTGGCTGATTAAGCCCTTAGAGTTATCTATCCTTCAAAACAAGATTCACAAGTTTGGTTTAGGCTCCTCTGCCTCACTAGGTAATAAACCTTCTTTAACCAATCTTTAAATCTCATTTTGATTGATTACAACCCAAAAATAGACACCAAAAATACAATGAGTCAGGAATAACAAATGTTCTCTTAACATTCAATCTAGAAGATGCAACATTAATTTCTACATCCTGCAAATCTTAAGAGCTTGTGATTATAGTATATTAACCATCTTTCAATGCACCAGAAGCAATCGCATATCTATTCAATTTTATAAAACCAGTTTTAGAAAATAACAACACAGTTTTTATAAACCACAAGTGAAACAAAAATTAGATAGCGTCTAACCTCTGTGCATAAAGATAATTCTCTAATACTAATATCCTCATACTCTCTAATTTCAGATGTAATACTCCCACTAACTTAGTTACAACATTGACATCAGGTCAAGTACAAATATATTCCATATCATCGAGACTTCTGGATTCCTGAAATCCGTGCAATGAATTGCAAACATGTTTAGTGGCTCCAGAATCTATTCATCAGAAATTAATAGATACAACCACAGAACCTGGCTCAATGATTAAATATATATTTTCCTATGCCACGTCATTGCTTAGACAGTTTGTCCTTTAGTGTCTTAGTTAGCGACAAAAGAAACAGTTTTCTTTGCCCTCAACATACACTGCCTTATTCCCTTTAACCTTTTAGATACCTATGTTTTGTGCTAGCCTAGTCCTATTATCATCCTTCTTCTTTGCTTTGCCCGTCCACTTGGGCCTAGAAGAAGATGGTATAGACTAGGTTAGATTGATAGGAACGCCCATACTCTTGATTATCCCTTCATCTGTTACCAATTCTATAAGAATATCAGCGAGTGTGAACTCAAACTGATTCCTTATTTAGTTCACTCTAACAGAGTCGAATGAGTTTGGTAACAAGGCAATAATCATGTCAACTTGAAACTTACCACCCAAGTCAGCCTTATTGATCTCCAGCTAATTTTTAAATAATAAACAATCATTTTCCAAAATTTGATTTCAAACTGGAGTTCATGAGGCTATCTTGATGGTATTTAAATTTGACACAGTACTTAAGCATATGCTCTATCTAATCTCACCAAAATATCTCATTGACATTTAATATGATGCTTGAAGAAAATAAAATAATACAAATGTTAGCTTTGGAGTATATTCGAGCTAAACTCTAGAATATTGCACCAAGTCATATCATTTGCCTTATCTAATTTATTAAAAGCATTAATGTCAAATTTGGTATCTCAAAGTAAAAGAGATAGGTATAGGAGTAATAAACACATTTTGTACCCTTACGTTGTGAATAAAATATCTAAGTTCATTTTCCAGTCATTATAAATAAGGTCCAATATCATAGAATATGTAAGCAAGCAGATAAACTGGAGTAGACATAATTAATCTGAATATAAATGCATTCATACAATATGCAAGGTGAACTATTAATAATGCCATGCATATTTAAAATTAAAATGAGCTTGTTAACCACATAATATAATAAATCTCAATCGAACAAGAGATCATTATCAT
Source organism: Cornus florida (assembly GCF_030987335.1). NCBI lineage: Eukaryota > Viridiplantae > Streptophyta > Magnoliopsida > Cornales > Cornaceae > Cornus > Cornus florida. The sequence goes on from NW_026775572.1 coordinate 33,139,098, forward strand.
TATTGGTGAACAATCTCTTTTAATTAATGCGGGTCCCTCAACTCTGTAGCATAATAAATCAACTAATCAATATGTCAATAACTTATCCTGTTGGAGGAGTTCATTATTACTATTATTGAGATTCATTTGCTATTAAGCGAGCACTTCCATTAAAATAATAATATGTGGGTCCCTAAACCACTGCATGAAAAATCGAATAACCAATACGCCAATAACTTATTCGGTTGGCGAAGTTCATTATTGTTATTGGCGGGCAAATCCCATCATTTCCATATCTCTTAAGACAATGCCTTATCTATCATATGAAATGATTCTCGATTTAATTTAGCGTTTCTAAAATCACCTAGTATAGACCACTTCGTTGGGAAGCTAACACTATTGATTTTAGATTGAGTGTATAACGTTATTAAAACTCTAACGAAAAATTAAACATTAAATATGTTGTCATTATAATCTAGACTCTTTAAATCATGCGTAGGGCCTTATTTTTAAAGATCTAATTACAATGAACATTTAATATTTGTATTTTCATGAGACAACCATTCTTGTAATATTAAGACTCTTCAAATCATGCGTGGGGCCTTATTTTTGAAGATCTAATTACAATGGTGTTAATAACAAAGGCCATGGGGCAATGTATAAAAATCCCCGCTCCCACTCAATTTTTAATCATTCATAATTAGGGTTTTCATTTTATTCATTTACATGATATAATGCATGCAAAACGTCTTGATTTTAATCCAATTAAATTTAGAAAATATTTGGACTTTAAACGATTCACTAATATTTAACTTGAGCCACACTTCAAAAATAATTTATAAAAATAATTTTTCGTTTCCCAATAAGTGCCCTCTAATTAATTAGTAATCAAATCCAATTAATTTTCATAATTTAACTAATATAAATCAAGCCATTTAAATAAATATCATGGATCCAATGCATGATTAATAATTAATTAACAATTATATATTCCATGCATTTCATACATCGCATAAATAAATAAATGACAGATAAAGCAAATAAAATGGCCAATGGAATCAGCTTTTAACATTTAATTGCTCTAATCATTGCGCGAAGATCTTCCATCAGCTTGCAAACACCCACATAAGGCTGGTACGCACCAGGAGAAGCAAAACACCGCTTGGAACGCGCCTAGAGGGCCCCACACGCGCTCACACGCGCCTGGGGCATGCTGCAGGTCTTTGCACGCGCTCCCACGCGTCCCCACGCGCTTGGGGCGCGTGGGACGCGCCCTCACGCGCTCCCACGCGCCTGGGGCGAGTGGGACGCACCTCCACGCGCCTTCACGCGCGTGGAGGACAAAACCTCCATGGCTGGCGCGTGAGATCCACGCGCCAGCTTGCCCATTGATTAGTCCACTCCTGGCGCGTGTGGAACACGCTCCAAGCTCACCTAACCGCTGCCACACCTGATCCGAGCCACCTCCGACGCCTCTTCTCGCCGCCGGCGAAGCTCCGGCCACCGGAAAAACGCCGGAAAAATTCCAAAAAATCCGGAAAAATCCCAGAAAATTAAATTAAGCCTCAAAAAATTCCAGAAAAATTCCAAAAAATTCGGAAAAATTCCAGAAAATTACTGAAGCATAATTTAACCATTTTGGATCTTCTTGAAGCTTTATAGCATCCTTTGATGAATATTACATGGCTTTAAAAATATTTACAACTTGAAATACAATGGGAAAAATAAATTACATCATTGAACTTTCAAACGGCTAAATCAAAGCCTTAATTACATTCATCCAAAGATAAAATTACATTCAATATACCTAGAAGCTTCATCCATGGCCCATACATACATCATCATTCATTCACAATTATTCATACATCATCATGTATCAATATATATCAACATATTAAATCATACATCAACATACATTAATAAAAATATATATGAATATAATTTTGGATCCATGAATGATGATTTTCATAAAATCATGATCTCTAGTAATGAATCAAACCATGCTCTGATACCACTGTTCGGAAACGTGCTAGTTTTAAAAAAACTTTTCGAGGGATTTAAATTCATAAATCTTGATTCATTACATAGAGACAAGTTTCATGCAAAAATAAAAATATGATGTATCATTCAATTAATGGATTGAATACTTACATCAAAGGTCTGAGTAAACCTTTAAAACTTTCCTCTAAAGTGAATGTTCTCACTTATTGTAGATCCCTTAGCAAGATGCCTTCTCCTTGGATCTCCATCTTCTTGGTAATTATTTTGCCTTTAGGAATCACTCATAAGCCTCCATGAATTACCTTGGAAAACTAGGCTTGTGGGAGCCTCTATTAGATGAGAACATAAACCCTAATTTTCTAGAGAGAGAAAATTTATTCTTTTTTTTTTCTCATAAAAATCACCCCCTAAAATATACATAGACCATGTATATTTATAGGCAACATAAAAATAAAGAAAAGGAAACAACAAATCCTTCTCCATCTCTAATTCATATGTCTCAAATCTAATATGATTCCAATATCAAGTTGGGATATGAGTGAGAATCCATTGGGCCTATTATTTTATTGGCTACAATGAACTAATAATTGGCCCGGTCCATGGACCCAATTCAATTAATTCATAAATTAATTTCTACTCCACTAAAAGAAATTAATTGAACTCCAATTAAATAATAAATAACCTCTAAGTCAATATTGCACTTTGACCCCTCTATGCATAATTAGTTATCGGATAAATATAGCCATCAATCCGACTACTTAATTAATATATTTATTTTGGTACCTTTGATTATTTCTGGCTCGATCACAATAAAACATTTGTTTGACAAAAATAATAATTTAAATAAATAAATATATAATAAATCATTTTGTCTAAAAACACACGAAGGCTTTCGAATTTACTTTGTGATCAACCATAATCAATACAAAATAAATACAAGTAGCAATGATGCAAATATTGAAAATATAACCCTCTAACTATTAATTACATAACTACCCAAAGTGTCGGTCTAAGGATCCCGAAGAATCCGCCGAACAAATCAAAGTAATTATTAATTAATAAAAGAGTCTATACTTTTCTCATGCTTAAGAGTCAAATGCCATGACGGTGATAGGGAGTAATTGTATACGACGGCTCTCGCAATATATCTCAACCTAACGCGGATCCAGTTCAAGTCTTAATTAATTATGAGTCCATCCATAATTACCGACTATGAACAATTTATAATTACTATTTATATATCATGCATTGATTGCCATCACATACATATACATAAATATTTCTTGTAATTACATGGACACTATCAATTTCATAGTGAATCAAAATATAATACATTGAATTCACCAATTGTATAAACCATAAATATTTCAGAAACGTCAGGAACATATGTCAATTAATCCAAACAGGAATTTGCTATGCTAGGGCATATAAATTCCAACAAATACGATATTACATGTATCAACAGCTAGTGTGAATAGGTATTACCTGATAGCCTTGGTAGAGCGCCTAGCTTCCTAAGCATATCCGCTTGATACACTAGCGAGAAAAAAGAAAAGTGATATGAAAAGACGCCAGATTTCTGGGGTAGTGGTTCTGTAATTTGTCAATACATTAATTCTGTTTTTCAACACATTATTTAAATCTGATTGAAATAGATAGATTTAATTATGTCGAAAAGCTTACGTACTTCATAGTATTGTACATACATACAGCAGAAGATCCAAGCTCACATGCAAGGTCCTTATCTCTATTTACTACATAGCAAATTGCATATTATATTTCAATAACATTAATTCTATTGATATTAATATTGTAGTTCACTGAAGTGATGAGGAGAGTACTATTTCTTGATGGAGAGCAACAAGAAAAGGAAGTGATGCAAGCCAGGGATGCCCTAGAAATCATTGAAGGAGAGCTAAAGGGTAAGAAGTTCTTTGGAGGTGACACAATTGGGTATTTGGACATTGTCTTGGGGTGGATTGCTCCATGGCTTGAAATGCTTGAGGAGGTTGCAGGCATCAAAGTGTTTGACCCTCTGAAGTTCCCTTGTTTGGATACATGGATGGGTTGCTTCTTAGAATTACCATTGATCAAAGAGAGTTTACCACCAAGGGATATCTTGGTAGTCTACTTTCAAAATATCCGCCAATTTGTATTAGCTTTATCTGCTAAAAAATGAGAGCTATAAATGAAGGGCTAGTTTGTCATTGCGTTTAATATTGTTGTCTAAATAAACTTGGCAGTCTTTTTATACATATATAGATCCCATAATATACGCATCATTCAAGTTAGAAGTGTGACTAGAAAGCGAGACTTTAAGAAGTAACCTTCCGAATCCCTACCAACACCGTTATGTCCCTTAGAGCAACAATTTATACAATAATAGAAAGAACATTAATATAATTTCATAAGTAAAATAAAGAACTTATATGACAAAAGTAAGAAAATTGGTATTTTCATCACTGTAGGGTCCGGAGAGTTTTTTACTTCGAACCTGTACAGATCTCCCGTTTATAATAAAGCAACCTTATTTTTACTCTAAAACTCATCTTTCACAATAAAAATATCCGCCAATTTGTACGAGATTTACCTGCTAAAAAATGAAGGGCTGATTTGTTATGCGTTTAATATTGTTGTGTAAATAAACTTGGCAAGCTTTTCATAATTTTCACCATCACTTCACTTTGTTGAGAATGAATACTGTATATTATATTTAATTACATCAATTACAATTAACAAGGTTTATAATTTATACAACAATGGAAAAAAGTTAGTATAATTTCATAAGTAAAATGAAGAATTTAAATATATATGACAAAGGTAAAAAAATTGATATTTTTGCCATTGTAGGGTTCAAAGAATTTTTTATTTCGAACCGTGACGCTTAGCTTATAATAAAGTAAAATTATATTTTAACTCCTCTTTCACAATAAAAGATATGGAGGAAATATACATTTCATACAACAGAACAGTGGCACGTGCGGTGCGTGTAGGGAAGGCAACCGCTGGATCCTCGTTCCGATTCTCGTTCCACCGCTGTCAATCACCGACCGAACAATGAAATCATGCCACGACAGGTTCGATCCTCGTTCCGATTCTGGCGAGTTTGGTGAAGATCTTGATGAAAGGGGTTTGCAGATGGTCTCTGCAATTCTGATCCGACAAAGACAAGGCGATTCTACAATTCTGATCCGAAATAGCTTTGTCGTGGCGACGATGAATTCTCCGGCGAAGACAAGCGATGTTTGAGAAGTCCGCCTATTTGGACTTCCACTCTATCATCAACCAAAGAGTCAAGTTCTGGGTTGTGGGTGGTGGACCGGTGGTGCCTATTGTGTGGTTGTGTTGTATATATATATATATATATATATATATATACATATAGATGAGAAGGGTAGTTTGATCAGCTAAGGATTTTGATATTTTATAATTAAAATTAATAAAATAGTGAAGGGCAAAATAGACTTTTCACATGCTTTAAGGCTTTATTTGAATGACAAATTTCACAAGGGAGTGGTTGTCCAAAAATAAACAAACTTTCATTTGAATGTTCTTCTCTTTACTTTACTCTAATTTTAAATAGGACAAATTTCTCAAAACCTCCAAAACTATTAAAAAGTGATCATAAAACCCCAACCAGTTTTAAAAATTCCCAACAATATAACAATGTTATCATTTTACCCCAACTCTATCAATTGGGGCTGTTAACCCACTCGTGGTTAACAATTGATGTGCCAAATTGACTTTTATGACGAAAATACCCCTGCTGTCACATGTGTCAAACAAGTGATATTTATTTATATGTGTTATTTCGAAAATACCCCCAAGCATCCCTTCTCTCCTCCATGCATGAAATAGTTTAAGGAAACCCTAGTTCATGCCATTTTCTTGATTTTGGATGGCAATTTATAATTAAAAAATTACAGCATTTACGATCTATTAGTTTTCTAAAGTGAAGTTCTTGATTTTGGTTGGCAATTTATAATTAAAATACTACAACATACAAAAATCTAATGAATAATTTTGTTCTTGATTGTAATTTGAATGGGGCACACATTTGCAGAGCTTTCATTTTGAAACTTGAATAACTCAAAACCATATCCATTGCCCTCTTATCATTCTTGTAATCAATCCAAGCCGCAATCAAATTCCCACTCTTGAGAAACTTGAATAACTCAAAACCACATCTAATGTCTCTCTCTTCTTCTTCTCTATCATGCCTTTCTCTGTTTCGCCGGCCATTTTTTTTCCCGAGAAAGTGTAAGAAAATCCGAAATTACATCCTCTGAGCTTCATAGGGATTTTGTTGAATTTTGTTTCAACTCAATGCAACATGGGAAACTCGTAAGTTTTTTGTGTTCTTCATTCAAAATCTCCAACTTTACTAGATTTTCCTGAGAAATTATTCTGGAAATTGGCTTCCTAACAAAAATCAACCATATGGGTATTTGAAATTTTGTTTCAACTCAATGCAACGCATGGAACTCGTAAGATTTTTTGAGTTGTTCGTTTAAAATCTCTAACTTTACTAGATTTTCCTTCTTATTTTCCCGAGGGATTCTGTTGGAAATTGACTTCCTAACCAAAAACACCCATCTAGGTATTTCAAAATTTCACCAAATCTAGCTTTATTTGTGTAATAAATGGCGGAGGCTGAGGGAAAAAGGGAAACGAACCGTGTTTCTCTACAGGAAGTGGAGGAAGAAGATGTGGAGCTGAGTCTCAGGCTTTCGTTGAACGGTCGATTTGGGGTGGACCCAAATAGAGAGAGGAAGCTAGTTCGCTCGTCATCCATACCAGAGTTCATGATGGCAGAGAATAACTACGCGGCATGGGTTGCGACGCCGGTGGAGGTGTATGCGCCGCTGGTGAGGACGTGTTTGCTTCCTCCGGTAGGGACAGAGATGGAGACTGAGGAGTGTTAGAAACGGAAGGAATTGCAGTCGCTAAGACACATGGAGGCGAAGAGGAAGAGAATAAAGAAGCTCAGAATTGTGGTAATGTCAATGGGGAGTTTTCGGTGCCTTCTGGGATGGGCAGTTGGGCTTTTGGAGCAATTGGAGGGGATATGAGTGTTCCGGGGACGGAATCGAAACCCGAAAATGGGATCTGCTTGGAGAGTTCAATTGGATCAAGATCACAATGGAGTGGCTCTTCTAGGATTTCTGAATTTGAGTCTCAACCAATCAAAGGTATCAAGATCGAACGGCAACTACACCAACCAATGGCCTTTCTTTCCCGCTCTCGAATTCCTAATCGGCTACTCCTGCAAGCCCTCGCCGTCGTCTACGCCTCACCGGAAAACACCGCCGAATTTTAACACATTCTTAGACCCAAGACCAGAAAACCCAGTTACCTGCCGGAGACACCGCCGAATTTTCATGCTTCTTCCCCATTCCAATTCCTAACAAAAAAGGGCTGAAGAAGGCGAAGAGTGTTGATCCCATTGCTCACCGACATCATGCATAGCCAAATATCACCGATTCCCTTTCACAGACCCATTGATCCTGGGTTCGCAATTTTGGCATCGAGATCCGGCCACCGCTACCTCTAATCCACAACTCACAAGCCATCGATACCGCCTATGGTACCCTGATTCGCAGCCGCCATGTATACATATAGAGATATATATATGATACCGCCGGTGGTACCCTGATTCGCAGCCGCCGTGTATATATATAGATATATATGTGTGTGTGTGTGTGTGTGTGTGTGTGTGTGTATAGATAGATATATATGTGTGTATATACTGCTGAATTGTAATTAATTGTTAATTAAATATTAATTATAATTGTTAATTACACTGCTGGATTAAATCAAAAGGATAATATTGTAATTTGTAAAATATGATTTTTTGATTTTTTAAATAAAATGGAATATCATAAGGATAATTTAGTCATTTCACATACCTTTAACGGTTCATTGATAGAGTTAGGGTAAAATGATAACGTTGTTATATTATTGGAGGTTTTTAAAACTGGTTGGGGTTTTATAATCACTTTTTAATAGTTTTGAAAGTTTTGAAAAATTTGCCCTTTTAAATATTAATGAGACCACCTAGTTAGTAATTAGGATGGGATCTATCGAGGTTGATAGTTCAACTTTTCCCAAGGGCACATTGTGGGTATATGTTTGCATTACGTCTTGAGAAAAAATATTACGTGTAGTAAATTAGATAAATCAAAATGGATAAAGTCCATCTATTTTATCCTTTTTTTATTAAATTTATTAAATTATTTTCATTATATCTTCTCTTATCTAAATATTAATTATACTATTTACCTTAATTTTATTATTAGTATCAATTTATCATAAAAATAATAAATAAATAAATTTGTAACTACTATTTTACCATTTATTATTAAAAATTTACTATTTATAATAAAACTTATTATACTCAGCTTAAAAAAAAAAATTATTGTAAAAAAAAAAAAAAAATCAATTTTTTCATACAATATATCCATGAAAAATTAATAAATTACTTATACCTTCTTTTTTATGCAATAAATTAATTTTTATTATTTACTATTATAATACAAAAAAATAAAATACATACCAAAGAAACCCTTAATTACTAATTTACAATACCATATTTGTGTTGGGAAATGAATGATGCGGGATATAAAAACTTCATTAAGATATTCTAAAAATGTACTACTTTTTATAATATTCACAAATTATCATTTTAACTATACAAGTGCACTAATTACGAAATATTATTTTATTTTTTAATAAGATAAATTTAAAATTAAACTCTTGTCAATATAATAAATATATATATATATATATATATATATATATATATATATATATATATTAAAAATTCAGAAATCATAAAAAATTAATTTTCCCAAAATAACCCAAAAAAAAATTGTAATTGTTGTTTTGTCATTGTTAGGCTGGCTTATCAGAAAAAATCAGGTTGAAAAGGACGAGAGACCAAGTACTTGGCCGCCGGTACCCCCATCAATGCTCCTTTCAATTACCCCTTTTCCTTCTTGTAAGAAAATTTTCTCCTCCGAGCCATGATTGAATCATGCACCAATAATTATGATCATATATTAATGTGTTCAGTCTATAAAAAAGCCAAAAACACAATTAAATGACAAAATTTGACTATAACATCATATATAATTATGATCATATATTAAAGTTAATTTGACTATAACATCATATATAATATAATATATTTCTTTTGACATTCAAATAACATAATCATCGAAATTCTATACAATTTATAAATGAATTAAAGTAATATAATTGTATCATTCAATAGATTATAAAATAAAATTTATATCGTGTCAGTGCTAATTAGATATGTTTATTTACTTTAACTTCTAAAAATAAAAATAAAAATAAAAATAAAAAATAGTTAATGAAATAACTTAATAGAGGAATTGCAAAATTACAAGAATACCGTTACATGTATTTTATTCATAATCAATTATATATATATATATATATATACATACATGGATGGTCTCACGTAGTACTAAGACTTGCAGATTATTTTTCTAGATGCTATCTACAATTATATTACTCCTTCGTTTCAAAAAACATATCATATTTGGAGGACGTGTCATGTTTGAGATGGAGTTGGTGTCCTAGATATTGTAATGGGGTGGCGGACAATTCGAGTCAATGGGCTATTCAATATCAAAAGAGGAGAAGTTGACTAGGATAAAAGGCCCAGTATACCCTTTTTTCTATTAACCAATATTGACTTTCTCCTTTTTCTGATTGGATGGCATTAGCTTTTTGGAAAAAAAACCATTCGCAGCCAAAGTGATGGCGGCTGTAGCATCCACCGGTAATGTGTGGAAGGGGGTAAGCTTTCTATGTGGATAGGACAGAGCACGAAAAGTCATCTGCTGGACTTTGACCAGCACTCAATTTCTAGATTAAGCCTTGTAATTACGCGACCTTGTCTAAGCTTGTGTAACGCCACGTTTGTTTTGTGGGTGTGTGTGTGCGCGCGCGCGCCTTGTAATTACGACCTTGTCTAAGCTTGTGTAACGCCACGTTTGTGTGTGTGTGTGTGGAATTGTCTTATCTTGTGTTTGTAGGGTTTTTTTTTTTTACTAGTAATAAAATAGCAATAAAAAAAAATATCAGGAATACAAATACGAAGGAAAACAGAAGAGATGCTCAGTGTAGGAAGAGGAGAAGAAGACCAACTAACAAGATCAAGATGGTGGTAGGGCAAGTATACAGTATGACAGCTTTTCTTTTGTTCGAAAGAGTTCCTTCTTTCTTCATAGGATCGTGCCATTTATAGATCTAGATTCCATTAGTCATTATCCAATGGTCCCCTCTATGCATGGTTCCTCGCATGCATCACCCCCAATCTGGATTACGTGAGTAATCCTGAAGATTTAGGGGTCTGAAGGGTCTAATCCTTTCCTCGAGCCTTGTCCCATGTTGCCATGTCACTTCTCCCCTAATCAAGGTCATTAAATGTTGTTTGGCCGTCGGTTGGTCAAGCCTGACACAGCATTAATTGTGATTTTAAGGTTTGCTATCACAACCTGTATAATCCCATCATCTTGTTAATTGGGCCTTGCCGAGAGCGAAGGCACCTCTTGACTTCTCATCCACCAATCCAAGATCCTCCTAAGTTTCCCAAACATGGATTCCTATAACACAAAGATCCTACCTCATCTCATACTAAGGAGCTCCGATCTTTCAGGACAGCATCGTCTGGCGTAACACCAGGATTCGAGATATTCAAGAGTTGATCTCTCGAGACTTGATGGGATGGTATGGCACCAAGATTTGGAATGCTCGAAGATCAGCTTCTCGAGCCTGGGGCGATGCCAGGGCTTAGAGCGCTCGAGATTTGATCTTTCGAGGCTTGAGAGCTTGGAGCGATGCCAGGGCTTAGAGTGCTCAAGATTTGATCTTTCGAGGCTTGGAGGCCTGGAGTGATGCCAGGGCTTAAAGTGCTCGAGATTTGATCTTTCGAGACTTGAGAACCTTGAGTGATGCTAGGGCTTAAAGTGCTCGAGATTTGATCTTTCGAGGCTTGAGGGCCTGGAGCGATGCCAGGGCTTAAAGTACTCGAGATTTGATCTTTCGAGACTTTTGACTTTTCAACTTGCCACTGAGGGTTTAACTAGGGTCGTATTGACTTGTCAACGTGCCACATCAGCGTCTAATAAGTGACACCCACATTTTGCCCCCTGCACGTGCGACGATTCAAAATGAATTATTGCACGTGCAAGACTAGGTTTCTAGGTCATTTATTGTTTCGAGGAGGCGGAAGAGACGCGAGCATAAAAGGTCGCCTCCAGTTATTAATGCGCCATCTGTTGCCGATTTGATTTTTTGGGGTTCCCGAGGCAAGAGGGCTATTAAAAGGGAAACAATGACGGAGTAAAGGGTTACTTGTGAAAAGGACTTAGAAAGTACAGAGATTACCTGAACTTCCATCGTCGTCAGAAAAGAGATCTTACGAAAGTTTAGAGTTCTTTGGTACATTGTTTTCTTAGTGGAAGGGACTGTCATCATGGTTAGCAAGAAACAAGAGTTATACAAGAAGGATTGCCCTCCGCCAAAGGTGCCAGTAGATTCGGAATGGCGACAGGCACCATGTTTTGGAATAAGTGACCTGTTTTGGCACCAGGCGAGCAAGGCTGTGGTCGCCGGCGAACCACTTGAAGTGGTTGAATTGATGGAGGAGGAAGTTGAAATGAACCTGGCTCCTCGCATCCTGATGAGCACTGAAAAGTGCGTATTTAAACCCCTTAAGCTTAGGCATTCTAGTATATTTATCTATCTTACTTTGCCTTTTTAGATTGATTTCGTATTATTTTCATTTTTAGGCACTTATCCCGAAAATAAGCTAACTCAGCCAAATAAAAGCTTAATTAAAGCAATTCTGAGATTAAACAAAGAAATGAGCAAAATGGAGGAAGAAAGAAATAAAATGAAGCAAAGCAGCAAGTTCGATCGATCCAAGTCCAAGGTTCGATCGATCGAACATTGATCGATCTTAGCACTTCAAGATAGATCCAAGCCTTGACCCAAAAGCACTTAAGTCCAAAAGTTCGATCGAACACCTTTGTCCTTATCTAAATGATTGATCTTATCCATAGCTGGACCCACTAACCACCTTCGTCCTTTTCCCAAAAATATCTCCCAAAATATCTCGGATTTGTCTTTTCTCAAAAAGCTCAACCAATTGGATCAATCCAACCTCAGTTTGATCAATCTCAGCCAGTTCGATCGATCCAAGTCCAAGGTTCGATCGATCGAACTTCCTCCAAGTGCAAAAAAGTTAAAATTCCAGCTCATTGAAAGTTGTCATTTATCCAATCATTGGAGAAAATTGTGTACACGACCCTAACTCATTTGGGGAGTGATTTTAACCTACCTATATAAAGATAAGGATTGTTTTTTAGTGAGAGACACATATAGGAGATAGAGACCAAGACTTGAATATTTTTTTATACCATCTCTAACGAAGCTTGGAGGAGGAGGCTAGAGACACCATTGGAGATCTTCATCAACAAGGAGCAAACCTCTTCCATGAAGTTAGCCCTTGAGGGTTGGAGCATCCTCACCATGAGTAGCTAAACATCCTTTTGGGGCTAGAGTTAGCCCCAAGCATGCTTTCTATATCTTAATCTTGTATATTATTGAGGGATTAGTGTTGTATATAATGTTTTGACACTTTGATATATATAGATCTTGTTTAATCAACGATTTGTGTGGTTTAATGCTTCCAATTGATCATTTCATTCTATTCATATGTCTATGTATGCTAGAATAGATGTTCATGTTCTTGTCTCTAGATTTTGTGTTGTTGATGCATGTTTATGTGTATTAATGCCATGGATTTAGAGATTATCAAAACATAGTGCTTAAAGGAATGCTATTGTGATTCTCTTGATGGTTCATACTTATTCCTTGATGGATTGTGCCTCTTCCTTAGTTTACTTTCATGCTAGTAGTTTAGATGTAGTGTAGTGTTGTGACACCCCCATATTTTTCACACATAAGTTGATCAGGCTTATACACAAAAAATGAGGGATATCAAAAACAATTGGTAATATACAAGCATGGAATATAAGATGATAATAATAAAAGAACTTAGACAGGAAAGGAAAACTCGATAACAAAACATCCATCCATCCTTTATTAAATACAATACTCCGTTATACAACTTGGAAATCCTATGTCAAGGACCCTAAATATAAACCTGAAAGTTCAACGTCGGAAGTAAATAAAACTAAAAACAAAATAATATATAAAACTTCAACCCTGGATAAGACCGTAAGAGTAGATGAGTTCGGATGGTGGTCCCACACTGCTAAGCCTCAACCTGGAAACGGGTACTGACCGTGTCCTGAAATAACAACAATGGTGGGTCAACCCCACGAGCAAGTCTTCTCTATTATGACCCAAATCAGAGAATCAAATAAATTAATCATTAATACTCGGCAGTATACTATACCTGTATACACCCTAATGAAACTATACCATGTATAATATGACCTCAACCAAAATAGACGGTGATCACTTAAACTCACACGAGGTGGTTAAGTGTCTCCTTTCCCTATCTGGGAAATCAGCTATTAATACATGGTGCACGGTACCGACAACACAGACTATGAGTCCTACACAGTGGTAACACATCTCAAGGTACTAATGAATATACTGAGCATATCACTTAGGCAACACATGCCAATAATATTAAACCACATACCCCGATAGTCACACAGCTGTCTATGGCAACGAATGCGTAAGGTATAAATAAGTCTAAACTTATTAGTCAGCTCACATGGTTTTATATGGCAACACATCCATATAATATAAATGTGACATAATTTATTTAGCAGTCCATTTATTACCTGAAATGTACATAACATAATAGTAATGATTTATATATCATTAACAACATAAATAATCCTGTAATATACAACGGACAATTTATATGAATCAAATTATGTAATCATTTCACTTAACATTAAATAACAACACAATTATTATTCAAATATGCCATTACATTAATTACATCTGTTTCATAGCGATCCATACTATAAATGATACAATTAATGTTTAGAAATATTAATCAGACCTAATAATAATTAACGGGTAAAAATAATAATTAAAAGTCCCGTAAATCCCGAAAACATCAACCCAAGGCTCAAAATTTAAAGTTTAAGGCTCTGGAAATTACAAAACAGTCCCTAGGGGTATTCTGGACTTTTTTAGCAACTGTAGAGGTCCTACACGCACCCCCACGCGCCTCCCTAAGCTTCCCTCACGCGTTGCCACCTTCCCCACTTTCACACGCGCGTTTAGAGTCTGCCACGCGCTTACACGCTCCCCCACGCGCGTCTGGCATCAGCCACGCGTGCGCACTCACTGCCACGCGCGCAATAATGGGTCCTGCTGACGCGGCGTGTGCTGGTTGGTCAGTTGTACCGTTTCTCTGTGGGCGCGCTACACTGGATTGATCTCAATGATCATCCTTTAATCCAACGGTTCTTGAATTATGCGTATCCTATTATTGTATACTATGCTACATAGAATCAATCTAGTGGTCAAAAGCTAATCCAATGACCGCTGATGTAGGTGCATAGGAACCCTTGTGCGCTGCCTCACACCGGATTACTCCGGTTGTCTTCCCCACTGCCGGTGACTGGAATCTCGTCGGAAAATTAGCCGGAAATTACAGAAAAATCTCAGAAAATTCTAGAATATTCTAGAAAATTTCCCAAATGCTTAAATAATTATTTTTAGTTATATTTTAATTACATAGGCAAATAAATAAATATCTAACACCTTTAATAATTAAAATTTCGTCTCTTTAATAAACTAAAAATTTATTTATTAAAATTCCTAGCATGCTTCTAACCTCTAAAATAGCCGAATAAATTAATTGAATAATTTATGGATTCAAAGGGGAAAAATAGATAATAACTTGCCTTATAGATTTAAAACAAATTCGCCGGTTGCGCGTAGTCGGGTAAAATCACCTACACCGGTCCAAACTTCTCTCTCTCTCTTTTCCTTTCACTCTTCTAGAATAGTTCACTGCTATATTTTTCTTTCTTCTTCTATTATGTGAGTTCCCTCAAAGGAATGCTAACTAACTAATATATATACACTAACTTATATAATATATATAATACAAATATCTAACCTAAATATTAACTATTAACATTCCTGCCTAAACTAACTTAAGGCTATGCAATTTAAGTCAAATAATTGACAACAAAATCTATCCTAGTAAATGAAATCCCATACTAATGTCAACTTTACATCATGACATTGATTTAGTAATTATTATTATTATTATTATTATTACATAATAATATATTACAATACAAATATAATACTTTAAGTAACTAATATTAATTATATAAAACATAACAAATAAAATTTCTAAACTAATCATTATAATATATAGAACATAAAATCAATATTACATGCACAAATAAATAAAATTAATTAAATAATTTAACATACACAAATAATAGGTGACTAAATCTACACATTAAATAATTAAATAATTAACCGAAACCGAATTACTTTAAATAAACTCTTTAAAAAAATTACGGGGCAGTACAAGTGTTAAATGGGAGGATAACCCATACTTGTTGTTTGATATTCCAAGCTTTTGAATACAAGTAGCATATGTCTCTAATCTTGTGTTGTATTTGGATTGTGAGCCTAATGAAAAGATTAATGACTTGTTTTGATTAATTGTGCCTTTCACATGTTGTTTAGACAATATATGCTTCATTGCTTAGATATTTTGTGCCTTTCACATGTGTTTAGACAATGTATACTTAACTAGTCATCCTTACTTGTTGAATCAACCAAATACACATACACACCAATATTGCAACACCCTAATTGCCCTCATTAATCACTTGTCAATAATATAGAAATGCATTACTTGGTGGTGATCTCTAAACCCCAAGACTCTTCTATCTCTTACTTACTCTCCATTGTATTCAATTACTTAGTTTAATTTAGTTGCTTTCTAATCTAATCAACCAACCAACCAAATGTTTGATCATTCTACCTACTAGCCCTAATTGTGATTCCACGACATTGCTCAATCCCCACAATCCCTTGGGACGATCCCTACTCACTCTTGTTACATTAGTAGTAGTGTTGGTAGTGGTTTTTATAAATTTAAACTTGACCAAAAAGGCTTTTGTTGAACTGCACATTCACTACATCAATTTTGGCGTGTAGGAACGGCCAGAGCCCGTCAGATTTTGGCGCCGTTGCCGAGGATTGATTGATTAGATTAGGCAACGTCGGATTTGTGGAATTAATTAGGATTAGTACTCTTTTGATCGTGTCTTTACTTTGTTTTTATTTTTCTTTTAGTTATTTATTGTGTTTGTTCATATTTGGCAAGTAAAGGAGCATCCAAGTAAAGGAGCTAAGCAAAGAAAGGAAAAATGCTAAAAACTTAAAAAAAAAAATTGCTAAGCTAAGCTTTAAATTTGGAGTTGAAGTGCTTAAGGACCTTTGTGAGACTTTCTTTACTCAATCCCTTAATTAAATCGTCAACCCGCGTGGAGGCTTGTAATTCAATTCTTAGATAAATCGTGAGCCCGCGTGGAGGCTATTTTATTATTTTTTGCATCATCTTTGTTAAAGCATAGGAATATGGGTTAAGTGTTTGTGGAGGGAGTTTCATTGCATTGTTGTGAAGGTGAAGTGTGTGTCATTCTTTGTGTTTGTTGTTGTGCATTGTGCATGCATGGACGTCGTTCATTGAGACCAACTCTTGTCCTTCTTGATTTGCATCTTGAATCCATCATTAGAAATCCTAGGGGAAGAGGAAGTTCAAATAGAACCAATCTATCAATGGATGACCATAATGATGACCATATTGAGGATCTTGGTTACATAGACCAACAAGGTATCCTTCATTCCAATGTGCACAATGAAAACATGCAAGTACCATTAGGCATGCCAAGGCCATTCATCCAACCACCACAATAATAAGGCCAAGTTCCATATGGAATACCAAGGCCAATGTATGCTCCATAACCTCCCATCATTAATGAAGGAATTCATAACCAAGGTGTTCATGTTGCACCTCAAGTAGCTAATCCACCTCTTGCTTTGAGAGATCACTATGTGCCTAATGAATACAATGCACCCACATGCATTCAATTGCCACCATTTAGAGCACATCATTGTGAAATTAAAGCACAAACTATTCAAATGCTTCCTAACTTTCATGGACTTCCTAGTGAAGAACCTTACAAGCATTTGGATGAGTTTCTTGAAGTATGTTCCACCGTAAAATATACGGAAATGCCGGAAGAGGTCTTAAGACTCAAACTTTTTCCATTCACCTTAAAGGACAAAGCGAAATATTGGTTTAACAATCCTAGGCCTTTTTCAATCACTTCTTGGGCGGAAATGCAACAAGAGTTTTTAAAGAAGTACTATCCAGTTTCTAAGACTAATGCCATGAGAACCTCAATTCGAGAATTTTCACATGGGGATGGAGAAACATTTCATGAGGCATGGGAACGCTTCAATGAATTGCTTAGGAAGTGTCCACATCATGACATGCCCAAATGGCAATTAGTTTAATATTTCTTTGAGAGCTTATCGGATAACTATAAGGGTATGGTTGATGCTCCATGGGTGGCTCTTACATTGATAGGCATGAGGATGACGTATGGCGTCTTTATAAAAGCATGAGTGAAATTCTTTGCATAGAACATTATCATCCAAGAATGGTAGAAATTCACAAGGTAGGAAGAGTGTTGGCTTATATCAAGTCGACCATTCAAATGAAATAACCGCCGAAATGAAGTCTTTAGCTCAAAGGTTTGATCAATTTTTGATTAACCAAAACTCGGCGAACCAAGTATCTTCCTTCCCCAACCATTCTCATCGTGCATCAAATGAAACATGCATGACTTGTTCTAGTGTTCTTCATTCTACTTCTCATTGTCCTCATGGACAAGTACAAAATGAACCTAATGAACAAGTCAATACGGCTTTTGTGAACCAAGTGAACAATCCTTATGGTACTCATTATAATCCAAGTTGGAGGAATCATCCGAATTTCTCTTGGAAAAACCAAGGAGAAGGCTCAAACCCTTTTCAAGGTGGTTTCCAAGGGAAATACATTCCACCTCCACTTCAAAACCAAGGATCCTAAGGTTATAGACCTTATCAATCACAAGGGAATCAATTTGCTAATTCTCATTTTCCCAACCAATCTTATTCCCAAGGAAACACTAGAAGTCCCGCTTTTGAAGAAAAAGTTTTAAATGCTTTGGGGACTCTTGAGGCTAACACACAATTTCTTCATTCTCACTCTCAATCCATTGCTAAGCTAGAAACCCAAGTAGGGCAAATAGCAAGCACTCTTAATGCAAGAGAGAAGGGAAAGATGCCCATTAATGCCCCACTTAAACAACAATGTGTTGTGGAAACCCATTCCTCATCAGAAGGGCATACCATTGAACATGTTAATGCGGTGACTACCTTGCGGAGTGGTAGAGTTGTGGACAATCAAGTTGAAATGTCCAATGAAGAGAGTGAACCGGTGCAACCTCAAGTTGCCACCCGTCCCGTTTCACATCCAATTCCTCCTTCATTGCATACACATGATCTTGCAAATGAGAAAGTTTTGAAAAATGTGTTTGAAAAAGAAGTTTTGAAAAATGATGTTGAAAATGTTTTATTAAAAAATGATTTGAAAACTTCTTGTGTTGAAGAGAGTTCAAAAGAAAATTCTGAAAAAGTGTTTGAACCAAATGTTCCATTTCCGGATGCCTTAAAATGATCCATTTCAAAAGACAAGCAAAAGGCAAAAACTAATGAAATCATGGAAATGTTTAGGCAAGTGAAAGTTAACCTTCCACTATTAGATGCAATCAAGCAAATTCCGGCTAATGCCAAATTCTTGAAAGACTTGTGCACCCAAAAGTGGAAGAACAAGAGCCAAGCACCAAGAAAAGTGGTTTTGACCGAGCAAGTAAGCTCAATTTTGCAACATAACACTCTTCTAAAGTTTAAGGACCCCGGTTCACCCACTACATCATGCATCATTGGTGATCATATCATTAATCGGGCACTTCTTGACTTAGAAGCAAATGTTAACCTTCTTCCATATTCGGTCTATGTTAAATTGGGCCTAGGTGAATTAAAACCGACGTCGGTAGTTTTGCAACTTGCCGACCGATCCATTAAGAAACCTAGGGGTGTCATTAAGGATGTTTTGATCAAGATTGATAACTTCTTCTTCCCGGTTGATTTCGTTATCATTGACACGGAACCGGTTTCCAATCTTAAAAGCCAAATTCCCGTTATCCTTAGCCGTCGTTTCTTAGCAACCGCCAATGCCAACATCAATTGTAGGATGGGGATGATGAAAATTTCATTTGGTCACATGAAGGTAAAGTTGAATATCTTTAATCCCACACCCAATTCACTTGACAAGTATGAAGGAGAGGTCAATGTTGTAGAAAAATGTCATAATCTTCAATGCCAAGGAAATGAGCTTTTGTGTAAAACCAAAACTTCCAAAGATCATCTTCAACCTTGTATTCTCAAAGAGTTGTTTCAAATTCTTGCTTTGAAAGGGCATGGAAGCCCAAAGGTTTTAATTGTATAGACAAAGGATCAAAAGCTTCTTTTGAGCTTGATCCAACAAGTTCTTCAAAGGACCATTTTTTGGGTGGAGTTCAAAGTATCTATCACCCCAACAAGGAGAGGATGCATCACAAGATCTTTGATCCGAGCTAAAAGAGCCCAACATCTTGCTAGAGACGTTAAAGACTAGCAAAGGCATTCGTAGGGTGTCAAAACCCAATTCCTCCCCCATTTCTATCTTTCATTTTATTTCTTGCGAAGTCTAGATACTTGTTTTAGGTTCACATGCATTGAAAGGAACTTTGGTGAAGATTGCATAAGCTTTTATGTCATAATTGAGCATTTGGCAAAGTTCGATCGATCTCACATTGGAGTTCGATCGATCGAACTGTGAATTGCACTTAACACTTAGAAAAATTTTCGACCTGCATCCACCTGCATCCAAAATCAGCTCTCGGTCCCATCGTTCGAACTCATTCTTAAATCGATCAGATATCTTTAATCGATCCAACTTCCAAGTTCGATCGATCTCAGGACTTAACACTTAGAAAAATTTTGAGCCTGCATAAACCTGCATATTTCAGCTCTCTATCCCATCGTTCGAATTCAATTCAAAATCGATCTGAAAATTTTTGATCGATCCAACATTAAGGTTGGATCGATCTCAAGTTCCAGCACTTAGCCAATTTTTGAACCAAGAACCTGTGTATTCTTGCCTCTGTCTGATCAATCGAAGGATTGTTTCGATCGATCACATTTCTTTCATTTCACAATTTTGACTTTAATTTGACTTTTCAACTTTTCAAAAATCCAAAAATATTTTATTTTTATTTTATTCTATTTTCACTCTCATTTTATTTTGTTTTAATTTTCAACAAGTTTTCAAAAATTCAAAAATATTTTAATTTATTTAGTTTTTAATTAATTAAATTTAAATTAAAAAAAATTCAAATCAAATCAAAAATATTTTGTTTTACTTTATTTTCCAATTTTTAATTTTTAATTTTATTTTTGCAAATTTCAAAAAAACCAAAAAATCCGAAAATACTTTGAAAGGAGTTCATCAAAGTTCGATCGATCACAACTCATCTTCGATCGATCGAACTAGCTGGGAAATGTTTTTAAAAACAGATCCAAGGGTCTTAAGATCGATCATTTGGATCGATCTCACTCTCCAAACCCTAGCCTCTCGTCCCTCTTCACTGTGAATCATCTTTCCAAGCTCCGGCAACTCCTCCGGCGAGATCCAAGCATCTCGAATCTCAGTTCATCTCCATCCTCTTCATCTCAGATCATCTCAGTTCATTCTCCATTCTCTCGCTCTCTTGAGGTAAGATCCGAGACATCCTTCCCTAGATTTGAACTCTCATTCATCAATACTTGTTTCAAATGTCGTAATCATGTTGCTCTCATGTTAAATCTTCCATTCTCAAAGCTTTAGCATCCATGTCTCTATATATATGTGTGTGTGTGTGTGTGTGTGTATGTGTGCATAGATTTTGAAGATTTTATTAGATTTGGGTGTTTGGGCCACGTTTGGAGTGCATTTAGGCTTACTTTGTGTTGTTGGAGGGCCCACAAACTCATTTGTGTGGGCCCCATGCTTCAAAAGTCACAGATCTGTGACTGTTAGGTTTCATCGTCGCACTGTTCGATCGATCGAACAAATTTATGATCGATCGAAGATTTGCGATCAATCCAACCCAACCTTCGATCGATCCAAATTTTGTGATCAATCTCATTTCTTTTTCTAGTCGATCGAATTTCACAGATCTCATATACACACTTCATTCATCTTATCTTATGTTCATGCTACCTTATATATGCCCAATGCCTGTGATATTCCACATTGGATGCATTTCATACTTACATTGTTTAGCATGTTTTATATTCTGCTACTTGCATAGAATCATGCGATATTTTGTTTTGTCTATCTCATTTGACATATATGTTTCTATATTGTGCTTTATATTATATATATGCAGGCACTAACTCTTGAATTTCTATTTGCAGACTATGGCTAGCGTCAAGACTGTAGCGCGTAGACACCATTACGGCACCAGACGCAGACTTGACGACGGAGCCGGTCCATCTCATGTCCAGGATCCTAGTCCCAAGCACACACAGAGGAGAGTCCGATAGTGGACTGGGGAGACTGCACAGCCCTCTCATTCAGAGGAGCCATTACACCCTACTCCACCCCAGTCGCCGACTCGTCCAGCATTCACTCCATCACCATCTCCACCGCAAAGAGGCGCTGAGCAGCCAGCTCAGCCGGCTCCACCTATTCAGCTAGCTCATCTACAGCGTGATAGGCTCGCACCTCGATATGCACACATAACTATCGAGTACGAGTCAGTATTCGACATCGCATTCTTCTCCAGATCGGTGCTGACTCGATCTGCCTATCAGGACATCATTCAGCAGGGCCTCTCAGCTATTCTTGCCCCAGTTATAGAGCCGATCTACCCGCGATTGGTACGGTTGTTCTACCAGAACCTCCGACCGTCGCCGCGTATTACAGCCGAGCTCATCACCTCTATCGATGGCCATGAGATCACCATTACAGTGGATACTCTGGCCCGTTCGATTAGCTGTCCACATTGGTGCCCGCCAGAGCTTCAGGAGACATATCCCAGGCTCCACAAGCCTTCTTACGCCGATATGGCGATTTTTCTCACAGGTCACCATGCCGGTGGCGAGACCTTCGCCACTCGGACATTCTTGTTGGATGACCTATGGTTTACAGATTCAGTGCTCTACCGAAACATATACATGGCAGGACACAAGATTCAGAGGCGGGGCGACTATCTAGCAGCCCTATACGCCTTCTATACCAACCACTAGGTGTCTATTCCTACGCTTATCTGGAGCGTGATGAGGAAGCTCTACGATGAGTACGTCAGCAAGGAGGCACCCGAAAGAGCCAAGTCTCTTCCATTCAGCCACCTCATCACCCAGATTCTCATTGACCAGCGCTATCCCATCCACTCGCAGGAGGACTCCGAGAGAGGTTCCTGTCACTTCCACAAGAAGGACTAGGACAAGAGCTACAGAGCTATTATCACTCACCTGTAGGTTCATGCCGTACTAGCAGCTGCAGAGCTTAAGTTAGAGGAGGAGGAGGCAGCACAGGCAGCCCCGGCACCAGCAGAGCCAGCAGCAGCAGCTCCTGCAGCGGATGATGCACCTGTCGATCCAGCTGCCGAGCATGATGACATTGATATAGATATTGACTTGGAACACTCAGCGGATGACGCAGCTCAGCATTCTCCAGCAGGGTCACCTATCCACGAGCAGGAGCAGACCCAGGAGCTGTCTTCTGACTCATCCATACCAGATTTGACCCCCGCGTCTGCAGACGCTTGAGGACGCTGTTGTTGCCATCAGAGTTGACCTCACGGCCCACAGAGCGGAGTTCGCTACCTTCCGCACGGATGTCGCGACCATATTCAGAGATCTATCCCGAGACATCCGTGGCGCCAGACCTGCCCATCCTACCTCGTCTTCCTGAGCTCCCAGTCTTTTCTATCTTTTGATCCCTCTCTCCTTTTGATACGTTATTATTGTCACTATATTATTTTACAGCCGGTCTGTCGGCTTTGATATTTTTGTACCTGTACTTTATCAGTTTTATATATATCTATTTTTGCTATGGATGTCATATGATTGTATTCTTATATCTGTATGTTTGACTTCATCAGGTGCATCACAGTGACTTCAGTGAGAGAGTACTACCCAATTTTCAGGACCACCCTTATACCTCTCACATTTCGTTATCTGTTTATCCGATTTACACTTGCATGTCCACTGTGCACTGATTATCCCATTTTGTTATCTAATAAGTCTATCCAAGTGCCAATTTTTAGGACCACAGTTCATCCCAAGTTTGGGGGGCAATGCCACCCACTTCGGATACTTCAGTCCCGATCATTCTTACTTAGTTGAACTGGTATACTTTTTCCTTTGTTCTCTTGCACATTGAGGACATTGTGCCATTTAAGTTTGGGGGGAATGGTGCTCTACAGTGATAGTTTTAAATTCAAATTTTTAACATGACTCATGTATTTGAGGGATATTTCTATTATTGGTCCATACCTAGCTATGATTTTGATCTTTTGAGGACTATGTTACTTTAAATTTAAAAATTACTTGACTTAAGAGTCCAATACTCCTTATCTGCCTTATGAATGCCATTTAAGAGTAAATTTTTTGAGGATCGACATCTTGCTTACACTTGTGGTCCACATCATCGTGATTTTGTGATTATTTTGAGATTCATTCTAGGATTCTACACTAACACAGGCGCACACTAGCATTCATTTGTGGGGTATATGCTTTGTTGATTATTGAATTGGTTATATCCCAATTGGGCTAGTAGTGCATTGAAAGTTTTCATTCTTGATAAAGGTGGATAACAACCCTTTTCACTAAGTAGCCGGGATTCTAGCCTCATCAAGCATTGAACTTCTCGCGTCGGAAGGTGGAGGGCCCAAACTCTAGGTTAATAAATTAACTTTAAAAAAAAAAAAAAAAGTTGCAAAAGTAATAAAAAAAGTGAGGACTTCTCCCAAAAGGTGAGAATTGGGAAATGATTAGATGAAGGTTGTCTTGATTTGTAACGTAGTTGATTTGAGCTTGTAAGTCCGTAGGGGTGTTTGAACACCTAATGCCCTAAAGCTGTCTGGTTTGGGAGTCATTGACCTAACGCTCGACCTCATGAATCGCTAGAAAGCTTAATAGATCAACACATTACACCATACTTCCATCTTTGATCCTATAAAAAATAATAATAATAATAATAATAAATAAATAAAAAATCGAGTGAAAAGAATAAGCGCACCTAGATGAATAAAGCTTTAATAAAAGGTCCATTTTTTATCTTGATGATTGGTACTAGATTTGTGTGTTAGTTTGAGGATAAGGATGTGATTAATTCTTTAGTTGACTTAGATAGCAATATATTTGATGCCGGTCCGCTCAAAAGGATTCTAGAGTTATTTTGATTTGCATGATCATTTTCTTGATGTGTGGAGGACCATATTTGCTTACTTGATGTTGAGATTTTAGGAGATTGCTTGGAAATGGTTGAAAAATTGCATACTTGAGGTAGTTTTCTCCCAATGCTTCTTTGCAATATTGGTACCTCTTTTGAAAGAATGAGCTTAATATTTATGGGTATCATTTCTGAAAACCCTCACGAGACTTCAGTCGTCCACTAGGGGTAACTTAGGGGTTTAAAAGGCTTGTTGCATATACTAAATGCAATCGTGTTCCCTACGAAAGTGGCGTTATCCATTTATTACTTTTTAGTTATAGTTGTTTAGTTGTTCATTTCATTTGTTTACTTTCTAATTCATTGCTAGGGACTAGCAATATTTAAGTTTGGGGGTGTGATGAGCACTGAAAAGTGCGTATTTAAACCCATTAAGCTTAGGCATTCTAGTACCATTATCTATCTTACTTTGCCGTTTTAGATTAATTTCGTATTATTTTCATTTTCAGGCACTTATCCCAAATATAAGCTAACTCAGCCAAATAAGAGCTTAATTGAAGCAATTCTGAGATTAAACAAAGAAAAGAGCAAAGTGGAGGAAGAAAGAAACAAAATAAAATAAAGCAGCAAGTTCGATCGATCAAACTTTAAGGTTCGATCGATCGAACATTGATCGATCTCAACACTTCAAGATAGATCCAAGCCTTGACCCAAAAGCACTTAAGTCCAAAAGTTCGATCGATCCAACATCATTCTTCGATCGATCGAACACCTTTGTCCTTCTCCAAATGATTGATCTTATCCATAGCTGTCCACCCACTAACCACCTTTGTCCTTTTCCCAAAAATATCTCCCAAAATATCTCGGATTTGTCTTTTCCCAAAAAGCTCATTGAAAGTTGTCCTTTATCCAATCATTGGAGAATATTGTGTGCACGACCCTAGCTCATTTGGGGAGTGATTTTAACCTACCTATATAAGGATAAGGATTAGTTTTTATTGAGAGACACATATAGAAGATAGAGACCAAGACTTAAATATTTTTTTATACCATCTCTAAGGAAGCTTGGAGGAGGAGGCTAGAGACACCATTGGAGATCTTCATCAACAAAGAGCAAACCTCTTCCATGGAGTTAGCCCTTTAGGGTTGGAGCATCCTCACCATGAGTGGCTAGACATCCTCTTGGGGCTAGAGTTAGCCCCAAGTATGTTTTCTATATCTTAATCTTGTGTATTATTGAGGGATTAGTGTTGTAATTAATGTCTTGACACTTTGATATATATAGATCTTGTTTAATCAATGATTTGTGTGGTTTAATGATTCCATTTGATCATTTCATTCTATTCATATGTCTATGTATGCTAGAATAGATGTTCATGTTCTTGTCTCTAGATTTTGTGTTGTTGATGCATGTCTATGTGTATTGATGCCATGGATTTAGAGAATGTCAAAACATAGTGCTTAAAGGAATGCTATTGTGATTCTCTTGATGGTTCATACTTATTCCTTGATAGATTGTGCCTCTTCCCTAGTTTACTTTCATGCTAGTAGTTTAGATGTAGTGTAGTTGTAGTGTAGTGTTAAATGGGAGGACAATCTATGCTTGTTGTTTGATGTTCCAAGCTTTTGAATACAAGTAGCATATGTCTCTAATCTTGTGTTGTATTTGAATTGTGAGCCTAATGAAAGGATTAATGACTTGTTTTGATTAATTGTGCCTTTCACATGTTGTTTAGACAATATATGCTTCATTGCTTAGATATATTGTGCTTTCCACATAATGTTTAGACATTACATGCTTAACTAGTCATCCTTACTTGTTGAATCAACCAAATACACACACACTAATATTGCAACACCCTAATTGCCCTCATTAATCACTTGTCAATAATATAGAAATGCATTGCTTGGTGGTGATCTCTAAACCCCAAGACTCTTCTCTCTCTTACTTACTCTCCATTGTATTCAATTACTTAGTTTAATTTAGTTGCTCTCAAATCTAATCAACCAACCAACCAAATGTTTGATCACTCGACCTACTAGCCCTAATTGTGATTCCACGACATTGCTTAATCCCCACAATCCCTTGGGACGATCCCTACTCACTCTTGCTACGTTAGTAGTAGTGTTGGTAGTGGCTTTTATAAATTTAAACTTGACCAAAAACGCTTTTCTCGAACCGCACATTCACTACATCAATTTTGGCATGTAGGAACGGTTAGAGCCCGTCACATCCCTACGGACACGATCCTGCGATTTAGGGTCGAGCAAGGGCAATATCCATAGTCCTATGTGAACTTCAATAATCACATAAGTCCAGCCTATAGTTGGGAAAAATGGACGGACGCGATCCTTGAAAACCCGGAATACGAGTCAATCTTGGATGCAGCGAGTTTAACACCGTGTATTAGACTGTTTCTCCAAATACACATTACTCGCGACATAGCAGGTTTATGGGAATTAACCTCGCGGTGGAGCTCAAGCTCGCACACTTTCATTACTGCGTGGGGAGAGTTCACTCCCATGATTGAAGATATGAGCCAATTGTTAGGCTTACCTTTTCAAGGGGTAGAAAATCCTAGCTCTTGGGAGTTCGTGCAAGCTGAAGAGACTTTGGCTCATGATCTCGAGATGGCACTGGAGAAAACTAAAGATTTTAAGTCACTGTGGGGTGCACAGGGTGTTCGCCATGCTGAGGGAAACAGGGGTACACACAAGGCCACTCTTGGGGCGTTGGTGCGATACTATTTTAAGGATTTCCCCATGACAAAAAAGAATCTCTCAGAGGAAGGAAGAAAAGGGATTCCAGGTCTCTGGGCTGATCATTCTTCCAGTCTCGCGGCCTACCTACTATGTTGGCTATCGAGATACCTGTTCGAGGGGACTCCGGAGGATGCTCCGCAGCCACGACTTGTGGATCTGGCGGTGAAGCTGGCGAGTGGTGTGAAAGTGGCCCTCGCACCTCTCTTTTTGGGAACATTATACCACCAACTCGACATGGTGTGGGAAGACATGGGACGGTCTACGGGGCGCTATATCCATTGCTCGTACGCATCTACCATATTTCTATAAATGTTCCTGTATGAGAGGTTCCAATTTTATGCTCCCATCCCAGCAGACTTGGCCGTGGACGAGGAGGTGGTGCGAGGCATGAGATGGCATGGTCGGTCGGCACGAGGACGGCTAGGATATACCTTTGACCAAAGCTTCCAATTCATCAGTCGCCCTTATGTGGTGGACCTGCCTGGGGCTAAAACTCTGCCTATGTATTTTGATGATAATGAGCATATTCCAGCGGGTGCTCATTGCCTGAATGCAAGCGAAGTGTTGGTGTTCTTGTTAATGAGCACCCCTAGCTACTTGCCCGCGATATGGAAAAGGGGCCAAATAGCAAAGACATATAACCCTCGCAGAGTCCCTCTGCAATTTGGTTACAATAGGGGGGTACACTCGCAATACATCTTTGTGGAGGGCGAGGACTCTTACAAGAGTAGCTTCGCGAGGTTTGTAGCGGATCACATTAGGCTACTCCGCGAAGGAATTAGCGGTATCTTCCTGCAAGGAAGAGGCAAGGTCCCAAGATGTACAAAGACGGCTCTCTCGCTATGGACAATAGAGTTAGTGAGCTGGAAAGATTTTTGTCAGAGTCCTGCCCATCGTGCAAAGGCGTTGGTGATATATTCGGGGGACCATTCATTGAGGCCTCCATTAGCATTTGACAGGGGGGACCTCTGCAGCTTCGCGCCTAACCCTGCACCCACTGCAACGCAACAAGGGGAATCCTCTTAACCCGTCGCGGCAACCATTAATCTTACCGTCGAGGCGGCCCCAGTGCCTGTTCGTAGGAGCAAGATGAGGGCAATTTCACACGCAAACCTTCCCCCCCCCCCCCCCCCAGCAAACGCGCAGCTATAAGTGCTGCAGAGCTAGCCATTGTTAGCGTGAGGAAGGAGAGGGTAAGGCCTCCAGCGCCAAGTACATCTCGACCCACGGCCTCCGCAAGCAGAATCCCACTCGTGGATGAACCAACTGAGAGTGAGGATATAATTACTTCTGAAGATGATGGCGAACAGCCTCTCGTTGGAGAGCATGGCTCGATGGCTGCAGCCTTTGGGCCAGGGCAAGGGGGGTCGCGCAAGCTTCACCGGGTGCGAGATGATGGAATTGACGCCACTGTCCATGATATAAGCTCAGGCGAGGTACTAGCTTCTAACAGTGAATTTCCAAATTTACCTACTTTTGATTTTATGAAAGCCTTAGGTGAGAGTGCCTTGTATTGTTATAGTCAGGAGGACACTTCAACGGGTGTGAGAGAGGAAGAAATGAAAGAGCTCACGCTGGATGTCTTGCCTCTCATCACCATTCGAGACATACCTGTGCGCACGTATTCCGATACCCCTCGGATCCGAGACGTGAGTTGATCAGGCCCAGGCCCAAACCAGAGGGAATATCAAACAATTAATAGTATTTTAAAGCGAACACAGAATAGAAAAACAAAGAATTTAAATATAAAATCCTCCAATGTTAAATAATAAATTAATTCACCAAAAACCTTTAAGGTTACAAATTAGGAATCCAACTAGTGGACCCCTAAACCAAACTCCAACTAAAACTGAGTAACTGAAAGTAAAGATATTCCAAAACTAAATCATGAAGTGAAATCCTACATCGTCGGTAGAATGAATAAGAGTCCCTGTTTAGCACGATCAAGCTCGAGACTGGAACCGTTCGATACCTGAAAAGAATAATAAGGGAGTGGGTCAGGCCCACGAGCAAGTTCTAATCTAACTGCAATCCATACAGTGACCCGATACGCAGATACACCGTAGACACCTCACAATATCTATCTAGTCCATACATATAAATATATCCACAGTAAGGGACATTCACTGGTCTATAATAAGGGTCTCAACCTGAATAGAAGGCAACATGCAAAAACGCACCCAAAGGTGGGCATGAGTACCTAGACCTAACAGGGTACACCTCAACCTATTATAACCAGCTACGCATCCACTGCATATACGCACCCTAACCAACGAGTCTAAGACTCAAGCTCATCTCGTGGTACCATAAACATATATATAAAGTCCGTCCAAAACCAGGGTATGTAGTTCAATTATTTATTGAACTGACATACAAAAACAAATTAGTTAGTCACTCAACTTATTCAGTTGATATGACTTAACCATCATCCATTAATCCAAGAAGCCACTCAACTTAGTTGCAGTTGATTTGACTTAAACACAATTAGGATTCAATATTTATAAATCCATTCCTTTAATCCGTTAGGTTAAGTTTAGGCGTTTTGAGCTAAACCGTCCTTAGTATGTCACCGTCCCATACCGGTGCATACAATCCTCCATATCCTTGTAAATTACATCATATATATAACAGTTTAGTAATTTACAATCCAAAACTAATATCCAAATAATTGCAGAAAGAAGATTAACAATCTAGCAATTAAAATCCAATATTAATCCATGTAATTGCATCAAATAATTTAATATTCTAACAATTAACATCCAAAACATTCATAGTTCAAATTTAATATAACAATGACCCTATCATGTATTTAAAGTAAGTTTTATTAGCATACTGGATCTCCTTAAATTGCTAAAATTTAATTAAGCAATTAATCCGTCCTCCATCCGTTATCAGCGTAAAAAATTTATCAATTTTATACTATTGTCCCATGGATCAACTTAAATCAATTCAAGGTTTTAATCACACCCTAAATTAGCTATTTAATCCCTTTGTGAAGTTCCATTAAATTTCTGAAATTTAATCAAGCCATTCAGTTTCTTTCTTCTGTTAATAGCACGCACGGTTGCATATTTTTACACTGCTTCTCCCTTTATCACAGAGACTTAAACCATGCAACAAGAGGTTTAATATTACTTAAAGTTAACCCTTTAAACCCTCTGTGAAGTCCCTACAACCCATCAGAACCATCCAAATGCTCAAACAGTGTCAAAAGTATCAAACAGTGCCGTAGAAACCAATTTCAAAACGTACAAAAGGTTGGAGCCTGCTCTAAAAATGAAAGAGCAGGCTCTTTCTCACTTGGAGCTGGCTCCAAACTCCCTTGGAGCCGGCTCTTGCTGAAGGAGATCCGGCTCTTGCTTTCCAGAGCCGGCTCTCTCCCCCTTGAGAGCCTCCAATTCAGTCTCTGCTCCGTTTCAATCTGTCTGCTCATTCTTTGATCAATTCCTACCCCTCTGTTGGCTTCTTAAACTGATCTTAAGGGTTTAATACCACTTTAATAGCATCCCCAAGGTTTGATTACAACAACTTGAATCAATTACAAAGATTAAACTTGCTACTGAACTTAACATGCGTTAGTACCAACTGAAACCACATGCACGAATCGAAACGGAACAAATTGCAACACATATTTAAAACATAATAATAACAACCCTATGAGTTTTATATAACCCCAGTGGTGTTCCTATATTTTGTTTACAGTAGTTGCAATCAAATACAGAGACTAAAGTTACAACAGAAACAACATGCTTAAAGGACAAAAAACTGGAACAAGACTTGCATGCACTGTAAGAGATTTGTTTTCAACACCACAGATCATCAATATAGCATATGTTAAACAGGTAAATTCCAGTTACTAATTGATTAAACCCTAGAGATTATCTAGGTGCACAGAACACAGGCCAACGGGAGAGAGGAAGAAGAGAACTTGCCTGTGATTTCAGTAATGAAATCCCGGAGTCGTGTCCACTGTTCCGGCAACACCGAACTACTGTCAAGCCTCCTAGTACTCCGAGATAATTCACCACAATCCTTCCTTGGTCCTCTCTGATTTCCTCCTTGCCAATCCTTACAACGCTCTGTTCCTCTACCCTCTGTTTTTACAAAACAATTCTATGTGTATGTGCTATGTGATATAACATAAACCCTAGGCTTAAAGCATAATGGTGTATTTATAGGCTTAATATTAAAACCCTAATCCTTGTCATAAAAGAGATAGAGCCCTAAACTTAATCCTAGTCAGCCCATAACAAAACCTACGATTAAATTCTATATCGGCTACACCAAACGACGTCCTTAAGTTAACAACCTAATATTATCATTACCAGAAATATATTACAAGAAATAAAATAAAACAGTGAATGAAACAAAAATATAATATCATTAACAATTAAATTCAAATACCATTTAGTAACCTAATCAACCAATTAATCAATTAAACACACCAAATTAATAAACAAAGGCAAGTAATAAATTAAACAACCAGAAAAACCAATTAAACAAATATTTAACAATTAAACAAATAAAAATCCCATAAAATAATAATCAAAATACCGAGACTATCCTTTTAAAATCTAGGGGTATTACACGCATGCCGCTGAGGTAGCAGAAATGATATGAGGGTATGTAAGTGCTACAGCGCCACCTCAAGCAAGCGTTGACATTGCCGAGGACACAGTACTTCCCCAAAAGGGGAAGGATATGTCTCGAGATAATGCTCCAGTGAGGGCTGAGAATGGGTCAAGATCCCTAAGCCCTGAGGTGACAAGTTGTTCAGGCAATGCTGCAGCTGGATCACCCAAGGGCGAAAATGTAGAGGTGGCCCCGTGAGGTAATGCAGATACAATCTCGAACTCGCCCATAGAAATGCGAGAACCCTCACAACCAAGAGATGAACAGATGGGAGAGCACGTCTCTTCTGAAAGGGGCGAGGCCTCTGAGCGAGACCCCCAAGCCTCGCCTTTAGAAACACAGGAGATAGAACAGGTCTCTCTGGTAAGTGAGGAGGTGTTGCAAGATGAGAAGGTTCAAACCTCTCATTTGACGGAGTTGCAACCTTCACCAGTCTTCCCGGTGCCACAAGCGGAGACAACTGTGGTGAATGCCACTGCTACCCCAGCAAGGCGGTCCACAGTTCTCACTGTTAACCAAACTACAGCAGAAAGGACTCCTCCCCCTTTTGGCGAGCCAACCTTGGGGGCTGAGCAACGTGCTGTGAGTGCCACAGGGCCACAAGCTGCTAGCGTAGATGTGGAGTGGATGGGTATGCCATTCCCTCGCGCCTATGTACAATTCCTAGAGGCAGGCCTTGCACATCATCCCGAGGTTGTGCAATTTCTATCATCGCGCCATACATATGTGCGGCACTCAATGTACCTATGCCTTGGCAAAATTTTTGAGGTTTTTGCAGAAATCGAGCAGGGCGCGACCAATGAAAACCTCATCCAGGAGGCTATACTCCTATTAGATGATGTTTAGAGGCTCGAAGTTCCGGTTTCATGGCTGCAAAGATGATTATTTGTGGCTGAGAAGTGTTTGCAACAGCGACTGCTCGTACCACGCCTTCAAGAAGTACTGGCTCATATTGGCAAATTGGAGGGGGAGCTCGCACAAGAGCGAAAGAGCTTGGAAGTATTGACAGCGTACTCATAGGAGCTCGATGATGATTACTCGCTGCTGTCATCATATAGGGATTAGACTTGTAGGTTGCTTGTTTGATTATTGATGTAAACATGAGTTAAGAACTCCACAATTGTAATCGAACAACCTTGAATGCAAAGAAAGAAAATTTGTGATTATTCCACTCTCGGGGCTTCTTTTTTTTTTTTTTTTTTTTGTATAAGAACTCGAGTCGTGCACCAAGCTAAATAAAACTAGTAACTTTCATTCAGGATAGCCAAGTTTAACAAAAGTAAGGCTTGAGCTAGACATTATTAATGGGGATATAATCAGAGCCCTCGAGTATGCAATAACCACTATCACTAAAGCTGCAGTGACCTGCTGAGTTGGCGAGGTGAGAACAATGCCTGCCCCTCCACCCGTGCTAGTGGCAGACCCATCAAAAATTAGTTTTCATTCGCCGTGACTGTCTGTAATAGCAGCCACCTGAAGCTCGTCAAGGGGCAATGCTTCATCGAGGGGCTCATGCCTCTGTTCAGGGAACTGCGCGAGCAAATCTGCTAAAGCTTGGCTCTTAATACCCTGCAGTGCATAATAGGTAATGTCAAACTCCGAAAGAGCTAAAAGCCATCACGACGCCTTCCCTGAGATGATTAGCTTAGAGAGGAGGTGCCGATATGGGTCGTACTTTGTGATCAAATGGATGCAATGAGCCATGAAGTAATGTCTAAACTTCTGTGCAGCGAAAACAAGGGCGAGATAGTGGCATTCAATGGATGAATAGCGAGCCTCAGCCTCGCGTACAAGGCGACTAAGATAATATACTGGTCATTCTTACCCGTCGACTGTTTGCGCGAGAAGGGCCCTAATAGACTTGTCAGTTGAAGTGAGATAGAGAAGCAAAGGCTGCTCCCTAACAGGTGGGTGCATTGTGGTCGAGGAGGCAAGAATGGTCTTAATCTTCTCAAAGGCTGCTTGATGAGCCGCTGTCCAAAGGAATTTGGCATTGCCTTTAATCAAAGTGTTGAAAGGATGAGAGACTTTAGCGAGAGCTGGTATGAACCTACGCAAATATGAAACTTTGCCCAAAAAACTTTTGAGCTGTTTGAAGGAGCAAAGGCGGGGCATATCTATAATTGCACGAGCTTTGGTGGGGTCAAGGTTGATTCCCTGGCGATGCACCGAAAAGCCCAAAAAATTACCGCGACGTACCCCAAACGCGCATTTAAGGGGATTCATACGTAGATTATACATACGGCATCGCTCAAAAACGCGACGCACATCGTGGAGATGATCCTCTTGCCGTTTGGATTTCACTACCAAGTCATTGACATAATCTTCCACCGTGTGATGCAGCATATCGTGAAAGATGGCAGTCATGGCTCTTTGATATATGACTCCAGCATTCTTTAACCCGTAGGGCATGACAGTGTAGTGGAAATTGCCAAGTGGTGTTCGGAACGCAGTCTTGTGGGCATCTCCTTTAGCCATCCGTATCTGATTGTAGCCGCTGTACCCATCCTTGTAGGAGAAAAGTGAATGCCCGGCCGTTACATCAACTAGAGTGTCAATGATAGGAAGAGGGAAATCATCCTTCGGGCATGCCTTGTTGAGATCGCGAAAATCGACGCAGATCCGAATTTGTCCATTCTTCTTCTTTATAGGAACAATATTTGCCAGCCAAGTTGGATATAAGATTGGCCTAATGAATCCTCCAAGGAGTAAATTTTTGACCTCTGTCTTAATCTGAAGCTCGAGCTCAGGTCTATAGACGCGAGGTGCTTGTTTGACAAGGCGCGAGCCTAGGATGGTACTGAGATGATGTGTCACGAGCTGTGATACCCCTCGGATCTGAGATACGGGTTGATCAGGCCCAGGCCCAAACCCGAGGGAAATATCAAACAATTAAAGTATTTTCAAGCGAACACATAATAGAAATTTAAGAATTTAAATAAAGAACCAAAAGAAAAATAAAATCCTCCAAACTGAAAATATTAATTATTAAAATACTAGGACTATCTTTTTTAAAAATAATTAACAAACAAAAATACACTCAAATAATTTATTAAAATACCATGACTATCTTTTTTTAAAATTAGGGGTATTACATTTTTCCCCCCTAACAAAAGGAATTCCGTCCTCGGAATTTGCTCTGACCTTCTTCCAATATTGGAGGAAATTGTGAGCGAATGATATCCTCCCGTTCCCAAGTGGATTCAGCCTCATTGTGATGACTCCACTGCACACGAACTAAAGGGATAACCTTGTTACGAAAGATTTGATCCCGACGGTCGACAATACGACAAGGTGGCTCAAAATAAGTTGCATCTGGCTGCAACTCAATCTCCTCAACCTCTATATGCTGATACCGATCCTCATCTTGCAAAAATTTCCGCAACATGGACACATGGAATACGTTATGTACGCGGTCCAAATTATCCGGAAGTGTCAACCGATAAGCAACAGCGCCAACTCGGTTTGTAATTATAAATGGACCCACAAACCGCGATGCCAACTTCCCTTTCTTCCTAAAGCGCATAACTCCCTTCATATGAGACACTTTGAGTAGAACCTGATCCCCAACATGAAACTCCAATGCCCGAGTGCAACGATCAGCATAGCCTTCTGCCTACTTTGGGCAGTACGCATGCGATCTCGAATAAGAGCTATCTTCTTAGAAGTATCCTTGATGAACTCAGGACCCAAGAATCTGCTCTCGCCAACCTCCATCCAACAAACGGGCAATCGACACGGTCGGCCGTATAATGCCTCAAAAGGCATCATCCCAATAGTCTTCTGGAAACTATTATTATAAGCAAACTCCACAAATGGCAAATAATCCTCCCAGTATCCCTTGAAGTCAAGAACACACGATCGTAGCATGTCTTCCATGATCTGATTAACCCTCTCAATCTGAGGATGATAGGCAGTGCTAAGGTGCAATTTCATACCCAAAGCCTGCTGAAAACTCTTCCAAAAGCCAGACACAAAGCTCGAATCCCTGTCTGATATAATAGACAATGGAATGCCATGCAGCTTCACAATCTCTGAAATGTAAAGCCTTGCCAACTGCTCCGAGGTGTAGTCAGTGCAAATAGGTAAGAAATGCGCTGATTTGGTCAACCTATCCACAATGACCCAAATGGAGTTATGACCCTTAAAAGAATTCGGCAATCCCTCCACAAAATCCATAGATATGCTCTCCCATTTCCACTCCGGAATTGGTAGTGGCTGTAGAGCTCTGGCGGCCTCTGATAATCAATCTTAACCATCTGATAAGTACTACACTAAGAAACAAAAAGAGCAACGTCCCTCTTCATACCTGCCCACCAAAACTGCCGCTTCATATCCTAATACATCTTGTCGCCTACTGGATGCACAGAAAACTCAGAGTGGTAAGTCTCAGTCATCATATCCTTCCTTAAATCGTCAGCAGAAGGTACTACTAAGCGTCCCTTATACCTCAAGCCTCCGTCAGTCCCAACATAGTAAAATGGAACTTCCCCAGAAGCTATCTCTGCAACCTTGTCCATGCACTGCTGATCCGTGAGTTAAGCTTTCAGAACCTTGCGAATGATGGAAGGTGTAACCACCATGCAAGTTATAAAAGCATCTGATAACTCATCCACCTTCTTCAATGCATTCCACTCAGTAGTGAATAGAGCGGAAAGACTACCAACAGGTCAGCGACTGAGTGCATCCACCACCACATTCGCTTTCCTTGGATGGTACTGTATCGAAAAGTGATAGTCTTTCACAAACTCCAACCATCTGCGCTGTCTCATATTCAACTCCCACTGAGTGAACAAGTACTGCAGACTCTTGTGATCGCTAAATAATCTGAAGGACTCACCTAACAGATAATGCTTTCAAATACGTAAGGCAGACCATAGCTGCCAACTCCAAATCATGTGTTGGATAATTAAGCTCATGAGGCTTAAGCTTCCGAGATCCATAGGAAATCGATCGTTCCTCCTGTATCAAAACACATCCAAGACCCTGCAACAAAGCATCCGTGTAAACAAGATACTCGATCCCGCTCTGAGGAATAGCCAGAACCGGTGCAGAAGTCAACTTCCTTTTCAGCTCATCAAAAGCTCGCTGACAGTGTTCATCCCACACGAACTGTACACCCTTCTTGGTCAGATGAGTGAGTGGTCTTGGTATCTTAGAGAACCCCTGGATAAACCGACGATAATATCCTGCCAAACCGAGAAAACTCCGAATCTCGGTAAGTGAAGTAAGCTGTCCCCACTCTACCACAGCTGAAACCTTGGCTGGATCAACCGCTATCCCCCCTTCTGACACCACGTGACCCAAAAACTTCACTTGCCGCTGCCAAAATTCACACTTCTAAAAACTTGGCATACAGCTGGTGCTCACGAAGCATCTGCAAGACTATCCAAAGATGTCTAGCATAATCGTCCTCCGTCCGAGAATAGATCAAGATATCATCAATAAAGACAATGACAAACTGATCCAAATAAGCCCGGAAAACCCTGTTCATTAAATCCATAAACACTGCTGGTGCATTAGTCGTCCCAAATGGCATGACACGGAACTCATAAGATCCATATCTCGTAAGAAACGCTGTCTTAGGAACATCCTGCTCCCTAACCCTCAGTTGATGATACCCAGAACGCAGATCAATCTTGGAGAAGTATGTGGCGCCCCGCAACTGATCAAACAAATCATCGATTCTGGGTAGAGGGTACTTGTTACGAATAGTAACCTTGTTCAACTCCCTGTAATCTATACACAGGCGAAGCGAACCATGCTTTTTCTTCACAAATAGAACAGGTGCCCCCCAAGGTGATGTACTCCTATGAATAAAACCTTGGCTGAGTAACTACTGAATCTAATCCCTTAACTCTCTCATCTCCACCGGTGCCATCCTATAGGGTACATATATGCATCAAAAAATGAAAGAGCATGCTCTAGGAAAAATGGAGCAGGCTCCATTCAGTATAGAGCTGGCTTTACCACCATCTTGGAGCCGGCTCTAAACAGGTGGGAGCCGGCTTTTGGCATTCCAGAGCCGGCTCTCTCTCCCCCTGTGATCTTTCTCTCCGTTTCAGCTTCGTTCTGACCTCTGTTCCAACTCTGGCCAATTGCAACCTTTCTGTTTGGTTTTAAAACTAATTTAAGAGTCTTATTTAAGCCTAGAATCATCCCTAAGAGTTTTTTACAATAATTTGACATCAATTACAGAGATTAAACAAAACCATTAAACTAGCATGCTTGAAAAACAACACTGAAACAAATTTAAGAAATTTCAGTTCTATTCCAACCCCTCTGTTCCTCTTCACCACTGAACCTAAGGATCTTATCTCATCCCAGTAACATCCCCATGGTTCGTTTACAGTAGTTAAAAATCAATTACAAAGTCTAAAGTTACAACAGAGTTAACATGCTTACAGAAAAACAACTGGAACGAGACATGCATGAACTGTAATAGACTAGTTTTTAACATAACAGATCATTCATATAACATATATTAAACATATAACTTCCAGTTATTAATTGATTAAACCCTAGAGATTATTTAGGTGCACAGAACACGAGCCAAAGAGAAGGAGAAAGAGAAGAACTTGCATGTGATTTCAGTTATGAAATCCCGGCATCGTCTCTAATTTTCCGGCAACTACTACTTCCTTCAAGCCTCCTATGGGTGTGATTTTAATCCACCACAACCCTCCTTTGTTCCTCTCTGTTCTTATCCTTGGTAGCTCTTACAATTGCCTCTGTTCTTCCAATTCTCTCTCTGTTACGTTCTATTTTCACTGTGCCGTGAATAGGGTTCTCCAAACCTTCAGTGAAACTCATACACATATATATAGGCCCTTAGAAAAACCCTAATTAAACTAGAGCTAAGGCAGAAACCCTAATTAAACTAGAGTCGGCCCATAAACTTAAATCACATACACGTTAGATACTTGTATGACGGCTCCAAGAAAACCCTAACTGAAAACATATTAAAAACCTTAGTTAATGTATTTATATAATTAACCTATTCAAATGTAACAATTACCAAATTCAAATAATTTAATTTTTAAAACAAACAATTTAACAAGTAATTCAATTAAATACAATTAAATCAAATAAGTCACAAAATGCAAATAAATCAACTAAAGCAATTAAAAGCAACTAATCAAATAAGTCACAAAATGCAAACAATCTCAAATAAATCAACTAAAGCAATTAAAAGCAACTAATAAACATAAATAAATAATTAACAAACAAAAATACACTCAAATAATTTATTAAAATACCAGGACTATCTTTTTTTAAAATTAGGGGTATTACACGAGCTGGGGATCAAGTCCTGGCATCTCGCTATAGGTCCATGCGAAGACGTTCGAGAATTCCTTCAAGAGGCAAATAAGGCCATCGTGCAACGATGGGTCCAATTGCGAGGAAACGAAAGTTGCCCGTGTTTCTCGTCCTACAGGGGCGAGATTGACTTCCTCGAGATCCGGCAGTTGCAATGGCTCCTCCTTTACACTCGTAGGCTCAATAACTAGGCTCACCAAGGTGGAGCCCGCACACCATCATAAGCGATAGACATATCGCCCATCCGGCAGCCTCACTCGTTTACACTCCCACGGGGTAGCGACTTTTGCACCGCGACAAAGAACATACAGCTATGGAGGGTAAAAAATGCCCTACTATACCTCCTCCCATTTGGGTAACGGAGTACGAATTATATGCGCCTCTGCTTTTTCATCCTCGTCATCCAACTCATCAAAGAAGAGAGCCTCAGTAAAGTGTGCCTCATGCTTGGCAAAAGGCTTATCAGAGCACGGAACCATGACGACCTTGTTACCCAAGATGCCTTTGAAACATTGATGGTAGGTAGAAGCTACTATGCTGAAACGGTGCATCCACGCCAGCCCGAGGAGCACATGATAGGATGTATCAGCCTTGATGACATGGAATTTGGTGGGAGCTCGAAATCTACCAACCGCGAGATCAATATTTATATAACCGAGAGTCTGGTGGGATTCGTTGCCGAAACTATAGACCTCGATGGTTTCTTTGACAAGGCGATCGTGGGGCAAACCAGCTTTCTGAAAGGTGGCCCATGGCATGATGTTGATGGAAGACCTGTTATCTAGAAAAGCGCGCCGAAATTCCTTACCATTGAGTTGCGTAGTGACATAGAGTGGACAATTCTGAGGGGTAGAGACCCTTTTATCAGATTCAGAGAAAGAAATGGTCAATGAAGCCTGGTGAGAGGAGGGTTGACTTGACGGAGCGGCTGCACAGCACTCTTCCTCGCTGTATTGCGCTTGAACCTTTGATTGCATGGGATTGGTTTCTTCCAACTCGTCATAATACATGACCACAGCCACACCGCGATGATAAGGGTACGGATTACGCTGCATATCCTTTGGCGCGGTCAACTCGAGATCACCACCCTCGAGCCGTTGTTGAAAAATTCGCCTCAAAGTCCTGCATGCACTTATTGGATGTGAAGTGGTTTGGTGAAAGATACAAAAATTTGGACTCGCACGATCCTACGCGGTTGGCTCTTTGTGAGGAACGGGTAGCACGACTACACCGTGCTTAACCCACTATTCGAGAGTACTGGCAACTTCTTCCATACATACCGGGAATGGGGGAGGATCATTTGTTCGCTCAGCTCGAGATACCTTGGCCCTAACATCTGTCTCGCGACGCTTTTTTCCCTGTCATTACTAGGAGCAACCGGCGTGTCCTTGCGAGTGACCTGTCCAACGACCTCTGCCTTGGGAGATGCAAGATCTTTATAAAATGTTCCGTACAGCTGTAGTGAGATCACTGAAGTTGTTGAGACCCAAATTGACTAAGTGTATCCTGTAGGTCTTAGTCATGCCTTATATGCAAATATCAACCAGATCCCTTTCACTGCTACCCTCGAAGCATTCCCTCGCACGGGTCTGGAAACGAGAAATGAACTTGGGGCTCTTCGTGAGATTCTTGCGTTTCTTTGGTGAGAGAGAGAGTAGTGACCCTCTCGATGGCTTGACCAAACTTATCGTGGAACTTCTGGGAGAGTTGTTGCCAAGTGGTGACCGAGTCTGGCTCGAGACTACGAAACCATTTGTACACGAGCCCGGTGAGAGACTTGGAAAATTCTCGCAGGCGTAGGATTTCGTCATGGCTATGTTGGCCTAGAGATTCCACGAATTTTTGCAAGTGCTCATTGACATCCCCTTTGACACCGTCATACTTGGGAAATTTTGGGATGATGTACCCCTGTGGATACGGTGTCTGAGCCAGGCTTTTTGGGTATGGAGGCTCAGTACGCAAAACTAACGCACATACAGCCGATGGGGCATGCATCATGAAAAAATCATGTAGCATAGATTCAATGACATATTCCGGGGAGGGGTTTTCCAGTGGAACTGTTTGAACTGGGGTGGGCTTTGGGGCTGCTTGGGCTTGCGTCGGCGGATACCATAGCGATGGCACATGAGTAGATGAACTACCTGGCTGGTCATGCTCAGGAAGGACCACTCTAGTGGGAGAAACAGTTTTGGCTCGTGCACTCTTCATGATCAAGGCTTCTAACCTATCAAGGCGGTCGTTAAGATCACGGTTGGACTGCAACAACTCCTCATGAAATAGCAATTAAAAGAGATATCAAGAATACAAATACGAAGGAAAACAGAGGAGATGCTTAGTGTAGGAAAAGGAGAAGAAGACCAACTAACAAGATCAAGATGGTGGTAGGGCGAGTATACAGCATGACAGCTTTTCTTTTGTTCGAAAGAGTTCCTTCTTTCTTTATAGGACAGTGCCATTTATAGATCAAGATTCCATTGGTCATTATCCAATAGTTCCCTCTATGCATGGTTCCTCGCATGTATCACCCCCAATCCAGATTACGTGAGTAATCCTGAAGATTTAGGGGTCTAAAGGGTCTAATCCTTTCCTCGAGCCTTGTCCCATGTTGCCATGTCACTTCTCCCCTAATCAGGGGCACTAAATGTTGCTTGGCCGTCGGTTGGTCAAGCCTGACACAACATTAATTGTGATTTTAAAGTTTGTTGTCACAACGTGTATAATCCCGTCATCTTGTTAATTGGGCCTTGCCGAGAGCGAAGGCACCTCTTGACTTCTCATCCACCAATCCAAGATCCTCCTAAGTTTCCTAAACATGGATTCCTATAACACAAAGATCCTACCTTATCTCGTGCTAAGGAGCTCCGATCTTTCAGGACAGCATCATCTAGCGTAACACCAGGATTCGTGATATTCGAGAATCGATCTCTCAAGACGTGATGGGCCTGGTGTGGCGCCAGGATTTGGAATGCTCGAAGATCAGCTTCTCGAGGCTTACTGAGCCTGGGGCGATGCCAGGGCTTAGAGTGCTAGAGATTTGATCTTTCGAGGCTTGAGGGCCTGGAGCGATGCCAGGGCTTAGAGTGCTCAAGATTTGATCTTTCGAGACTTGGGGGCCTGGAGTGATGCCAGGGCTTAAAGTGCTCAAGATTTGATCTTTCGAGGCTTAAGGGCCTGGAGCGATGCCAGGGCTTAGAGTGCTCGAGATTTGATCTTTCGAGGCTTGAGGGCCTGGGGCGATGCCAGGGCTTAGAGTGCTCAAGATTTGATCTTTCGAGGCTTTTGACTTTTCAACTTGCCACGGAGGGTTGTATTGACTTGTCAACGTGCCACATCAGCGTCTAATAAGTGACACCCATAGTGTTTTACATGACTCGGAAAATAATTTTGAATCTTGTTTTTTTTTGGAAAGTTAAATAATTTTGAATCTTGCTACCAAGGATTATTGTAATCTTTGTTCTAGTTAAGAGTATCCGGGGCGTAACTATTTTTAGAGTAAAATTGTCAGTTTAGAGAGAGTGAAATTGTGTCAGTATAGAGAGAGAGAGGGGGGCGGTGTGTAGAATGAAGTGGCGTGACTTTTTGTGGGCCCTACCAACATTATTTATACCATTCTCTACAGATGGAGCGGCCAATGGAGAATACTCTATAATTTTTTTTCTTTGTTTAAAGAATCTGATAGATGCTGGACCAAGCAAAAAAAAGGCAGCTTCTCCATAATTTTTTTTCTTTGTTTAAAGAATCTGATCAAGAGAAAAGCAAAAAAAAAAAAAAAAAAAAAAAAACAGCTTCAATGAATAATTTTTTTCTTTTTTTCTTTAATGTAATTTTCTTTTTTTTTTTCTTTCTTTTTCTTTTTCTTTTTTTTTAATGGATTTTTTAAAAATTTCTTGACAAATCTAATCGAAATAAATAATTTTTATAATATTTTTTATTCATCAGCAATATGAAAATTACATTTTATTTGACTACAACAAATTTAAAGCATCTTCATCACCAAATTTCATCCACAAATGTTAGAATGAGTGGTTTATATAGAAATTAAAATATAACCGTTGAAAATATAGCCGTTGGAATATAGCCGTTGGGAAGAAGACAAAAAATTATTAAATTCAATTTCAAATTTCTTATTTAATTTTTAAATTAAATTTATAAAATAATAATAAAATAATAAATAGATAATGAGACAGTTGGTATCCACACTATAGAACACATGGATAACAAAAAATAGAGTACCGCGTCATTATTTTTTTGTTTACGTGGCACTCTATTTTTTAAAAAGTAGATGGATAAGATTTTGTGTCCACACCACTTGCTTTAATGCTGTCTTTGTTTGTTGGGAGGAGAAGAAAATAAAAACTTAAAAAATAATTTAAAATTCGAATATCGAAAATCAAATGAGGGAGAAGGGATGGAAGCCAGCACAAAGCCAGCGTTGGCAACTTCCCCTTAAATCCTAAATCCTAAATAATGTTAATATTATTTTTGTGAAATTCTATAAAATATACTCTTCTAGAATCATCTTTTCTATAAAATCTTCTATTTCTTCTTTTCTTCTATCTTTGCACGACTCTTTTTTCCCTTACAAATTTATTTGATTGCTTAACCGGCCTTAATTATCTACCTTCAAACTTCTCTCATTTTATTTAAATTTTCCCGTGAAAGTGACAATGTTTAGCTCGCTCTCTCTCTCTCTCTCTCTCTCTCTATATATATATATATACATATATAATCCACCACTTCTACCGAAGTGTTAGGCGGGACCATGGGATGGTCTCATGTGGACTGACTTGCAACTACGTAATAAAGAGGAGCTTGTTATAAAATCACAGACAGACACATATGGAGGGTGAGGCAGAGGTGAAGCTATTGGGGGCATGGTTCAGTCCATATGTTCAGAGGGTGAAATGGG
Source organism: Cornus florida (assembly GCF_030987335.1). Lineage (NCBI taxonomy): Eukaryota > Viridiplantae > Streptophyta > Magnoliopsida > Cornales > Cornaceae > Cornus > Cornus florida. The sequence goes on from NW_026775572.1 coordinate 33,183,296, forward strand.
GTCTGAAGATGAAGGGAGTCCATTACCAAGACATAGAACAAGACCTCACCAACAAGAGCCCTCTTCTCCTCAACTCCAACCCTATACACAAGAGAGTACCTGTCCTGCTTCACTCCCACAAACCACCAATCTCTGAGTCACTGCTCATCATTGAATACATTGATGAGACTTGGGAACACAACCCCTTGTTGCCTCTAAGGACCCTTATCAAAGAGCCATGGCTAGATTCTGGGCTAAGTTTGCTGAAGAAAAGGTATGTATGTGTCTCTTATTTTCTTCCATTTATTTGGTCAAAACAATGGATTTATGGTCAGATGCTACATATTATAATGTACAGAACCTTGCTAAAAGAAAAAAAGATAGAAAATTAGATGTATCAAGCGCATGGTTTGTAATTTCGGTTACGATCGTGGTATCGATGACTTTGTAACAGATTCGGACAAAGTAAGTATAAACTGATCGATATGGATCGCGTATCGAACTTAAAAAATGGTCAATATAGCACACCATGATCAAGTGTGCTGATTTTTCATTGCTGGTCGAGCAGATCTAAAGTGTTCATATGTTCAAAATCAGCTGGAGTCTTAGTCAACTTAGACCGTCTCTAATGCCTAGTAATCTTGGCCCCTAAAATTATAATGAATCTTTTTATATAAAAATTCATTGCAATTTTAGGTTTCATCTTATATTCTTTGGTTGATCCAGTGTGCCAATTTTTCATTGCTGATCCAATAAATCTAAAATGTTTATATGTTCAAGATCAGTTGGAGTCTAAGTCAACTTAGACAGTCTCTAATGCCTAATAAACTTGGCCCCTAAAATTGTAATGAATCTTTATATTCTTTAGCTTCAACACATAATATATTAATAGTGGGCCATACAATTTAATTCATGCTATATTAATTTCCATGAAGAAGATGCATGTGTATCCACAAGTGACACCTAGTCACTTTGCTACCTTTTCTATTATACTAAACTCTCCTGTATGTTTTCTCCTTGTTAATGTCTCCCCATTTAACTAAAATTCCTATCCATCTCTCTCATATTTATTTCCTGTCTTTTATTCTCTTATATTTATTTCCTATTTTTTATTCTCACGAATCTTTTCGTATCTTTGAACTCTTCAATATTTATTTTCTTGCAAACTTCCACTTTATATGTGTTGCAAATTAATATTCCAGTTGGGTAGTAGGGTACACTACAGTAGTGGCAATTGTCCCTCTTGAATTTTTTTGCTATTTGTATTTTCTATACACATATTTTGATAATTATAAAAGTGCCCTCACTGAACTAGTAAAAAATTTATAAAAATCCTTAAAAAAAAAACTTTCAAAATTCAGAAAGACTCCTCATATTTTAATTCATTTGCCAACATGATTATCAAAATTCAGAGAAAAAAGGATTCGTGTCTTTTCTCCTCCAATGGATTCCATAAAATATTTAAAATGCAAAACTCACACCTTTTTGAATGTTTATTATTTCAGATCAAAATTTATTATCATATTATTGTTTTTTTTTTTTTAATTAGATAAGTACTTACACATACTTTTATCGATTTTCAGACTCGAATCCTAAAAAGTAATACCATTGTCCTATATGTCTTTTGGTATTATCAAATTATTGATAATAGTAAATGGTTGCTCCTCCTTAAAGACAAAAAGCAAACTTACATTTTCAATTTTGTCAATCTGAACTGAAAATCCTAGATTTAAATTGCATATTATTTTTGGATAACAATAATAATTCTATTGATATTGTTGTAGTTTACTAAAGTGACAAGGAAAACACTATTTCTTGATGGAGAGAAACAAGAAAAGGAAGTGATGCAAGCCATAGATGCCTTAGAAATCATTGAAGGAGAGCTCAAGGGTAAGAAGTTCTTTGGAGGTGACACCATTGCGTATTTGGACATTGTCTTGGGGTGGATTGCTGTTTGGATTGGAGAGGTTGAGGAGGTTGCAGGGATCAAAGTGTTTGACCCTCTAAAGTTCCCCTGTTTGGATACATGGATGGGTTGCTTTTTAGAGTTACCATTCATCAAAGAGGGCTTACCACCAAGGGATGACTTGGTAGCCTACATCCACAAGTTCTGTCAACTTGTACTAGCTTTACCTGCTCAAATATGAGAGGTTTCGACACGAATTCTTGTTGTGCACGTGCAAACGATCTAAGTCGTTTCGTGTTATATAACACGGTGTTGTTACAGAAAATTACTGAATCAAAAATAAAGAGCTAGTTATGTCATGTTTCTAATATTATTATCTTAATACACTTAAGAGGCTTTTCACCATCTTTTTGCTTTGTTGAGAATGCAACACCATATCTCTTATTCCTAGTTTACTAACAGTGACCTATGATTAAATTTTTTTATTATTCAGTAATATTTTCAATGGGTATTGTTTGGTGTATTTTCAACTTTTTTAGCAATTTCCAGCTAGAGAAAAAGAAGAGGGTGCCAATTTTCATGATTTGTGTTCATAAATTTAACTAGTGTTAATCCAAATTCAAATTTTGGGTTATTGTTATCTCTGCATAAATGAGTTTAGACGAGAATAAATATATTATAAATAAGTCTAATTTAATTAAGCCGATGGTATATTTGGGAATACCGAATCGGCGCCTTAAATTTAGAATTTGACAAATTTTAGTTTATTGTTTAAACTTCTTCTTCATTTTTTTTTTTTTTTCAATTCCAATGCGTCAATTGCGTGCTTCCAATTACAACATAAGTATTTGTTTGTCCAATCAATCCCACTTAATTGTGCTTTCAACATGTGGTTTAAGCAATTGACTTATTAAACATTATTTGAGTTGTTAATCATGCATATCAATGATATACAGAGAGTAACTAATATAATACTTTCCGAAAAAAGAGTAAAACTAATATAACCATAAATGTATGTAATTGTAGCTATATAATAAGAGGATGAGAAATAGCGTGTTATAAAATCACAGAAAGTCATATGTGGAGGGAGAGGCGGAGGTAGCTATTGGGGGCATGGTTCAGTCCATTTGTTCAGAGGGTGAAATGGGGTCTGAAGATGAAGGGAGTCCAGTACCAAGACATAGAACAACAGCCCACTTCTCCTCAACTCCAACCCTAACACAAATCACCAATCTTTGAGTCACTGGTCATCATTGAGTACATTGATGACACTTGGAAACATAATCCCATATTGCCTAAGGACCCTTTTCAAAGAGTCATGGCTAGATTTTGGGCTAAGTTTTTTGATGAAAAGGTAGGTCACTTCTCTCTAACAAGGGAGAAAAACTTCTTGCCCCTGTGACACAGTGCAATGGGCGCAGCCAATTATCATGAGTGTATTGGATATATCTGTTGAGAGGTGCAACAGGCGCAAGGAAGCTTTTCTCCTAACAAGGGGTGCTTGTGCTCAAGATGACCTATTTTCTTTGATTAATCTAGTCAAAACAATGGATTTATAGTCAGATGCACTTGCTAAAAGAAAGAATAGAATATTAGATGCATCAAGAGTGCGAATCCCTTCCATCATGTCATTAACAAAATGTAATCATTAACAGATCTGAAAGAAGAGATTTGAATAATTAGTTAGGGGAGTTGGATCAAATTGAGGCTTGGCATAATGGTAAAGTTACTTTATTGTAATCTAAAGGTCATTGTTTTGAAACAAGGAAACAACCAAAGTTTTTTCGCATTCGGAGATAAGGCTGCATATGTTTGACCCTCCCTAGACTTTGCAATGACAAAAATCTCATGCACTGAGTTAACCTTTTTTTATCTATTTCGTGGTTGATGTCCTATCTTTATTCTAGTGGCTTTGGGTCTCAACTCCCAAATCCTAGATCCAGGTCTTAATTAAGACCGGTGAGACTTACCTCTATCCTAGTAACTTTAGATTTTAACTCTCAATCACTGAGTTGAGGTTCCAAGACTCGTGCCTAAAATCCTCTAGTTAGTGCATGGTAAATTGCATATTATTTCAATAACAATAATTCTATTGATATCGTTATAGTTTACTGAAGTGATGAGGAGATTAGTATCTCTTGATGGAGAGCAACAGAAAAAGTTAGTGGTCCAAGCCAAAGAAGCCTTGGAATTCATGGAAGGAGAGCTGAAGGGTAAGAAGGTCTTTGGAGGTGAAACTATTGGGTACTAGTACATTGTCTTGGGGTGGATTGCTCCATGGCTTGAAGTGGTTGAGGAGGTTGCAGGCATCAAAGTGTTTGACCCTCTAAAGTTCCCTTGTTTGGATACATGGATGGGTTGTTTTTTGGAGTTACCATTCATCAAAGAGAGCTTACCACCGACGGATATCTTGGTGGTCTACTTTAAGATTTGGCGCGCAAGCTCATACACGCCAATGTCATTTTCACACTTTTGCAAGTGTTAGATGATGATGCTCTATGGGCTGGAGTCATTGAGGAAGTTGTAGGCATCAAAAAAATTGACCCTCTAAAGTTCCCTTTTTTTTTTGGGAAGATGAATGGGTTGCTTTTCAGAGTTACCAGTGATCAAAGAGGGCTTAATGTACAGGCCCAAAGTGGGAGGTACCCAGATACGCATGGGCCACTGAGATTACAAAACTATGAAAGATCCGAGGCCCAACTAAGTCTACACACTCATTTACATGTCTTAAGACACTTGCAGGCTTTTTTTATCTCTTATATTTTCACCTTATGCGGGTTTTGTTGAGAATGTAGCATTGTATTACCAGGGTGTTGTAGCTCAGTAGTAGTATCTCTTCTATCTTTCAAAATGGATAGTGAGAGTTCGAGTCTTCAAAAAGATAAAATAAGTATGTGAGTGATGTGTGTGAGTTTCTTGCCAATAATAATAATAAAAAAAAAAAAAAAAAAAAAAAACTCTATCAAATTTAAAAAAAAAAAAAAACTCTATCAAATTTAACAAGTTTGCCACAGAGAGAGAGAGAGAGTGTGTGTTGGAGATCTAGTGATGTATCAGTTAAAAGAGAAAGACTTCTTATAATAGAATGTAAGAAACGAAAAGGACGGTCAAAAATTACATGGAATGAGATTATTAAAAATAATTTTTAAAGGTTAATTATGGTTGGTGAATTGACATATAATAGAAAATTGGAAAAAAAAAAATTCATACAGCCTAGCCTTAATCATGTGGGATTCCGACAAGAATGATGACCATGATGATAAATAGTACTAAAGCCGGAGATTGATTTTTTTTCTTTCTGAATTTACTCTGTGATCATAATTAAATTATATTGTTTTTTCTAATTGGTATTTATACACACATGTTTCCTATGAAACTTGAACCCCTGACCTCCCTTTGGAAAGTAAGAGGAAGGTACCGCTAAGTTACTGACCCGTTGGTTAGTTAAATTATATAACTTCTCATCCAATTCAATATGTACTTACAAGAATACCAAAAAGAGTAAGGAAAATGATAGGATCACCGAATGATTTTCTCGAATAAACCCCGAATCTGACGTATTTTTTGTCCACCTCACCTATTTGAACAGTTTCAAAAAAAATATTATTTAACACGTTATAAGTGTAGCCAATCACATTAAATTCGGAACTTATTCGGGAATTCCCTTTCAGTTTCCCTATCATTACTCAAAATGATAGGGGAATCGAAAAAGAATCATCGAATTAGTATCGATTTTGACGTGGTTAGTCATTCTTATCACGTGTTAAATAATTATTTTTGTAAACTGTTTAAGTGGATGAGGTGGACAAAAATACATCAGATTTCATACTTATTCGGGGTTAATTCATCTGTCTCCCTATCATTATCCTGCAAAGAAGAGTAATAAAAACCTGGCTTCTTAACATTAAAATGTAACAAAATTTAAGTAAATGAGAGAAAACATAAAAATAAAAATAAAATAAAATAAATAAATAAATAAATAAAATTTCATTAGAAGTTGAAACTATTTTTAAAATAAAAATAAATAAATAATTTGTTTATAGTTTATGAAAAAAATTTAGTGGGTAATCCTCAATCTCATTACTTCAGTTAAAATTCACATGATATGCAACACAAAAACAATGATAAGCACGACAAATTTCATATGCGCTCACTAGAGTCCCATCACTTTGAAGTTTTAGTATTAAATTGCAACCAATTTAATCACGAGGATAATAATAAATACAATGTCTAACAATTAACGAGATATGTGAAAAATATATTTCCTATCATTAATACAGTACTTATCATCAGGGTGTCCTCGAGCGGCACCACATCAGTACCTTACAAAATGATATCATCCCTTTGTTTTGTATTGCCGTTTCGAATCCCGAAAATTTTCGCTTCAAACATTATTTAAAGTCGAAACCAATACATAGTTTCCTGTATGAGATTTCTTATTCACTAGATCACTTGTGAGGGTCAATATATATAGGGTAAATTACATTGACCTTTCTTGAAGTTTGGACAAATTACATATGGTAAACCATTTAGTGTTTATTACTTTGACCTCATGTGAATCTGTTCGTCGGCCGTCGAAAAGTGACTTTGAGTATGAAAAGTCAGTAATGCCCTTATATTATAATAATATATTATATTGCATTTTATACCATGGAAGGGTAAAATCGTCATAGGAAAAAAAAATTTGGTATGGATTTGTTTTATTATGGAGACCCAAAAAGACTCGGAGCCAAAGGGAAGCCCTATGACTCATAGGCTATGAGTCGCTGAAACGAACGGCGGAAGGGCCCTTGATCTATCAACAGAGTGAGCAAAAAAAGGGGGGCTTTGCTCCCCTTTACAAAATGAAGAAAGAGAGAGAAACAAAGGGGTCTGGTACCCAATGTGGTCCCTTAAGAGCAGTCACTGCGTAAGGTGAGACTATACATGGCATGTTAAGTGAGATTCAAGTAGCGGCTAAGCCAAGGCATATGGCCCTTTATATCGTGTATGTTGTCGGTCTCTCTCTCTCTATCCATTGTGGTTAGGTGAGAGAGAAAGTAACCAACAAAAAAGGTTATTACCCTACAAATATGAGAAAATCAACTTGAAGACACCACACTCTAAATCCAAATCAACAAGTCAATAACCACTTCCAAATGTGGTTATAAAAAGTGAGTGAAAGGGACACACACAGTCTCTTATCACACATGATTCAACTATCAAAAAAAAAAAAAAAAAACTTGGTATGATCAAAATAATCTCCCTCCCTCTCTCTCTCTCTCTCTCTCTCTTCCTTTAATAATTGGGGGGTTGGAGAAAACTTACAATGTCCCCCTCCTGAGAGGTAAGGCAAGTCTAACTAATGGGCACCCACCAAGCCACTTTTAGATTGATTGATGACTTTTAGCTACATAAAGCTAGATTCACCTGTAATACCCCATGAATCTGATTTCAAATTGATTTCAGATTTTTCCACTCTAAAGCTTTCACTAAACTCAACAAAATGATGAGGTGGGTGAGTGAGCAAAAGTCTACAAAACATGTTCAGGTTTACCACTTGCAAAGTGCATATATAACACAAGATAAGTCAAAAACAAAAGAATTATATTAAATTTGATAATACATATCCAATACAAAAATAAACAATGTCCTAGGAGAGGGAATTAATGAAGGTGAAGGCCCAATACACCTACAACTGCCAAGCTCAGGGGTTCCTTGGAGTAGCATTAAAGACACTACTCTGCATTAGATCTTCTTCACTTCCACCATCCAAAAATCAAATTTTTACTTTTATATGCAAAAATATAAAGAAAAAGAAAATGGGATAGATTTATATGTAGAAAGGTGGATTGATTTCTTGATGATTTTGGGTTGGGAAAAACAAAAAGATGGGTTATGGGTCTATGAATCTCCACATGCCCTCTATCATCATTTTCATGTTCATGACATTCCATTGTATCCACATTGTTTGTGGCCTACAAGAGGTGTATGAGAAAGAGAATAATCATGTTGAGAAGGTCTCAGGAGAGGATGAGAATGAAGAAAAGAAAGCTTTGATGTTGGAAAAGTTCAGAACTTTGCTTGGACTGAAGAGCTTCAATGCAAGAAGTCCATTTAATGGTGATTTTGAATACGAATCACCGTCACCTTCTCCATCATCCACCATTGAAGAAGCTGAAGCTGAAGCTCCAGCTCCACCTCCAGCTCCATCTCCTGCTCCAGTGTTGCCAATCCTTGTCCACTCTCATCCTCCCTCGCCGCGTTCTCGGCCGGTCCCACCACCACCCCACAAGGCTCAAAAGGAGGAAGGAGACAAAGGTAGACGCAAAAGAGTTCTGGTTGCAGCTCTTGTGTCTGTTGGAGCTACCATTGTAGTATGTGGCATTGGACTATTTTGTGTCTGCCAAAAGTTCAGAAAACAAAGAAAGAGATCAACAAGCATAGTGTCAACAACACATAGCACTGAAGGAGGATCAACTAGAGGTGGATCAAAGTATGTGAGTTCTCAAAATACATTGAAAAAGGTAAACTCTGATTTAACCCCTGACCTCTTTTACCTTGAATCACTAGGAACTGCTTTAGAATCACAACCATTTTGTGTCAAACAAGATTTAGAACCTGTGAACACATTAACCAATCAAGAAACATCAAACTCTACATTGCATGAAAGAGAAGACTCGGAGTCTAGTACTGCTAATTGTTTGGCTGCTGGTAAAATCATGTCCCTTCATGGGATAGAAGAATCGGTTAAGTATGATTCTGATGGATGTAATTCTTCATCAGGTAATAAAATAATTCCTGTTGACGCTGATTCATCTGATGATGAGTCCTTCCATTCTTTATGTGATTCACATTCACCTAATGTGAGGCTTTCCAATGCCTCAGTGGGTAGTCTTAGTGAAAAATCAGAAATTATCTCCCCAAATGTGTCAAAGACATCTTGTTCTGAGACCTCTCCTATGAACTTTGCAACTCCATTGCCTACCCCGGATTTCATCTTAACCTCGGTTTTGGATTTAGAGTCACATCCTCCCCAAATTTTCTCCCCAAATGTGTCAAAGACACCTTGTTCCAACACCTTTCCTATGAACTTAGCAATTCCATCACCTACCCCGGATTCCATCTCAACCTCGGTTTCAGAATTAGAGTCACATTCTCCCCAATTTCCCTGCAATACAAAACAGAATATGCAGGCAGCAACTTCAAACTCTTCCAATTGCCAAAACACTTTTGTGCCCCCACCACCGCCTCCTCCTCCACCTCCACCTACTCCACCACCACGAGTACACATTTCTCCCTCACATTCTTCTTCTTGTTCGACTAAGATCACATCTAAAGCTTTGAGTTCTTCTACACTGCCTAATTCTTTGTCTCCAAGAAATTCAGATTCTTCTTCAGGATCAAACCAAACGCCAAAAAGTGACATGCCACCTTCACCTCCTAATCCTCCAAAGCCTCTTGTGGGAATTCCTCCACCACCCTGCCCACCTCCATTTTTAAAAAGAAATGGTAATCCTCTGAAAGGGCCACCTCCTCCACCATCTCAGTTTCCTCGGTATACACCATTGGGTAAAGATGGAGCTCCACTGCCAAAATTGAAGCCACTTCACTGGGACAAAGTCAGAGCTGCACCAAACCGTTCCACGGTGTGGGATAAGATGAGATCAAGCTCATTCGAGTAAGACATTTTATTTTATCGACTATAATTCAGTTCATGTCTTTTATGTTTGGGATTAAAAAAATTTGAGGCTTGGAACAGATTGGATGAGAAAATGATTGAATCACTCTTCGGTTACAACTTACAAAATTCTATGAAGAACGATGAAGCAAAGAGTAAGAGCCCTTCTCCATGCAAGCATGTCCTCGAGTCCAAGAGACTACAGAACATAACCATACTCTCAAAAGCTCTGAATGCAACTTCCGAGCAAGTTTGTGATGCTCTGATACGAGGTTAAAATCCTAAACTTATATAATAGTTGCATAACTATTGACAATCAAAAGTTAGTTAGATATTTTGCATTATAAGAATGCACTTGAGGTAGTACTAATTAAGGATTAGGAGAGCTACAATGCATTGTGATGCGAGATTCCACTCGATTACAAGTCACCTACAGTCGATATTGTTAGAACATTTCTTCAAATCAAAATCACAATACCATTCTAAAAATCCAGATTTTTGAAGTCTCAAGTTCATTCTCAGAACAAATGATTTTAAAGTAAACTATTACTAAAAGAATTTTACCTCGTTATGACACAAATAAACATGTACACGTATGTATTTGGTGTTCTAAATTGAAAATTCCCCATGAGCAGGGAATGGCTTGTGCTTACAACAACTAGAGGCACTGGTGAAGATGGTACCCACCAAGGAAGAAGAGGATAAACTCTCCAACTATAAAGGAGACATTACTGAACTCGGTTCAGCAGAGCGATTCGTTAAGGCAATGCTTAAGATACCTTTTGCGTTTACAAGGTTTGAAGCCATGCTTTACAAAGAAACTTTTGAAGACGAAGTAGTTCATCTCAGAAAGTCTTTCTCAATGCTAGAGGTAACCATCAAACCATAGATCACACCTATTCTTAAGCATAGCGATATTTTGAAATGATTGATCCATTTTTTCGTAGGAAGCCTGCAAGGAACTCAGATCAAGTCGGCTCTTCTTAAAACTACTTGAAGCAGTCCTCAAAACCGGAAACAGGATGAACATTGGAACAATCAGAGGAGGTGCTAAAGCATTCAAGCTCGACGCCCTCCTTAAGCTTGCTGATGTGAAAGGAACCAATGGGAAAACTACACTGCTTCACTTTGTCGTCCAAGAAATTTCTCGTTCAGAAGGCATTAGAGTCTCGGAGAGCATTGTGGGAAAAATAAATCAGAAAAGTAGAAGCAGAAATGCCGAAGAAAGGGAAGAAGATTACAGAAGGATGGGACTAGAACTCGTTTCTGGTCTGAGCAACGAGCTCTTCAACGTGAAGAAGACAGCCGCGATAGACTTGGATGTTCTTGCAAGCTCGGTCTCTAACCTGTCAGATGGAATGGCTAAGCTGCAACATCTAGTACACAAGGACTTGTGTATGGATGAAAAAAGTGGGAACTTTGTGCACTCCATGAGATCCTTCCTTGGTCATGCAGAGAAGAATATAAAGGAATTGCAGGAAGACGAAAACAGAGTCCTATTACATGTTAGAGAAATCACAGAATACTTTCATGGAGATGTGAGCAAAGATGAATCCAATCCACTTCGGATTTTCGTGATTGTCAGAGACTTTTTGGGGATGTTAGATCATGTGTGTAAAGAGCTTAGAAGCTTGAAAGTCCCAAGAAGTCCAAATCCTCTAGCTCCATTCAGATAGATTAGGAGGCTTGGCATGTCTGTAGTCTAATACAGAGTTTACTGCATTATGAATTTGCAAATCTGTGTAACATCTTCCAAACTTTTTGTAAATTTTTGGGATACAGAGTGTTGTAACAATCATTAATAACATCTTCAATGAGCCTAATTTGGATTCTAAATTTCTCTCATGTCATGCACGTATATAAAGTGTGAAGTTTTTTAGTTTTTTTGGCAACAGGGGTATACAAGGAACATAAGATATTTGTGGCTTTTCACAATGCTATATATTCCACAGGCCTAGAAAATGATCAAATTTTCTTTTCTTTTTTTATTGAAATAAATTATTCAAGCTTTCACAATGTAAAGATTGGCCTAAGCACATTGCATTGTACTTTCATAGATCAGAGTATCATATTGCTACTCCAACAAGACAAAAGGTTAATACTTCAAACAGCAAATTTCAATGTTTATGCTTTTAGAATATTCTGCCAGAAAGAACACATTTTTTTAAGAAAGTTTGGATTTTCAATCCCAACTCTTGAAATGTATTATTTTTAAATGAATTTTGACAACCCAAACTAATTGAATATTTCAAAATAGTCAGTATTTTTACTTTTTATTTAAATTTTCTAATCATTTGGCTAAAATTTTTCTACAAAATTAAAACCCAAATCTATTCAAATTTAAGTTCTTCAGAGTTGTGTTTTCTTTTTAACATTTTCTCTTTCCAAATTGGCCAATTTTGAATTCTTTTTTTTTTTTTTTCCCCTTCTGAATTTACTTTATTTTGGACATTGAAATTTTGAGCATATTCTTGCTGAAAGGCAGTGGAAACTGGAGCATCAAGGAAAATGCTAGTTTTTATAAAGAGCATTTGTGTTATTTTAATTACAACTGATCCGATCACCTAATTCATAAATGGCGTGAGCTTTTAAGTTTTAGCAATGGCAACCAATGGATGGCACTTAAAAAAAAAAAGAAAAAAAAAAAGAAAAGAAAAAGTGAAGCATTTATTTTTTGCTGCTTAATTGTCAACACTGGTAGTTCCAAACTATTTTAATGCCAAATTTCATTTTTATCAAACGCCACCAAATAAAACAAATCTAAAATCAGTACTTATTAATGATATGGACAAAAAAATTCCCTTTTTTGTCACCATCTTTCTCAACCCTAAATCAAACCATTAACAAAGCCGCCAAAAGATAGAACTGATCCAATGTCCATTTCCTCATTATTCACACATTGCAACTGGCTTTTATATATTTTCCAAAATTAACTGTATATTGGTTGAAAACTGGAGGAAATCAACAAAATTTTTGCCACTTCAAATTAATTCTGAAATACACCTTAACAGTTTTGATCTTTGGAATTCAAATGAATTGATAAGCAAGGATAAGAAACAACCCATTGATTGCTAGAAAACATATATTGCAAAGGTGAAATAATTTAATTGCCGAGGTTTCATGATTGTTTTGAGAGTTTTGCAGCTAACCTTCCTCGAACTGTTCTAATATCCGGATTTTGTTTTCTTGATTTTCTTTTGCGTGGATTTCTTCCAGATCTCCTCCTTTCTAAGCGCTGACGACGTATCTCAGGATCAGCCCAGCCTTTTCCCCATTCTGAGAAAGTGGAAAAAGATTTGGGGGTTCTCATTGAAAGCAACATATCTGCTTCAGGGTACACATCGAATGATTGCTCCTCTCGGCAACTTAAAAGTTCCAACCCCAATTCTGTTGGCTCTGGAAATTTTATCTGAACACGAGTCTGCACAACGTAGTGAAGTTGTTATAATGAGACAAAAATCATAAAAATGAAAACAAGACAACTACATATACATGCAGTGAGAGAGAGAAGGAAAAAAAATTGCTCATGAAACAAGAAAACTAAGTCAGTGACATGCTAATTGATCCCAAAATACAAAAAATCTGTCCAACAATCCTTCTATTGTGGGGCACAATAAAATTCTCCAAATTCTGGAGAAATGTACTGGCAATTGTTCCAAATTGGTTAATTGTTTAATATATCTGAAAAATAAAAAATAAAAAAGATGCCCTTTATTAGCATTTTTGGTTTCCCAGACTCCCAAAGAACTTCCATCGCAGCACCATTGCAATAACAAAATCACACTAGCCATCAAACATTCTTACTCCTACACCTATGCAACTAAATTTAGGAAACTCGTATGCCACATTCACATTTACCCAACGGGCAAACTCATATTTGTTATAAACCAAGTGCACAAGCAGCACTACGTCCAGTATCAGGTTCTTTTGATCAAGCGGCAGGCTTAAAACTGTGAGCCTTTCTTTTAGTAAGTCCAAAGCTAGGATGGCCTTCTTGAAGTTAGTTCTTCTATAGCTATTTTTATATGTGGTGTTGCTTTAACCATTTACTGAAGCATTAAAGTGAGATTATGGTGACACACTTGTACATTTAAAAGTTTTCATTTCAAATAACTTCTGATGTATATGATTCTTTAGGTTGTAGACCCGGAGAACAATTTTCCTCAACCTGACCTATTTATGGCTCAAGTTGAGGAACCCTAAACTTCGGTTCGGTACAGGCCCGTCAACGAATGGATTCAAACCAAGATCATGGGGTGAACCTAATATCACCAATTAGGGAAGAAAAATCATCAGATCCGATTTGACAATTCACTGGATCAGAGTTAGTGCAGTGGGAATCCATATCTGTTAGTCATCGGGAATGGGGCCCAATAACCCAGTCCGATCGTTCACCACACACACACAGGTGTGACCGCAACTTGTAGAACCTCACCCCTTTCTAAATCTAATACTCTCTCTGTTATCTTTCCACAATTTCAGAATTCTCCCTCCCTCTCCAACCGCATGCTTTTATTGTCATATTATTCTTCTTTCTATCTCCTAAAATATGTTGGAATGATCTCATGAGTTCAAGAAACCCACTATTATTCTCAAGACAACTGAAGCAATAAATAAATAAATAATAAATAATAAGCTCAAGGCTATGCCACTACACATATATATAGCTTTTCAAAAACAAAGGAACAAACCAAATTACATGATTCTTTATACCCTTTTTGATCTTCTTGTTCTATTATTTCTAATTGGTTCATATTAAATAAATAGTATGAAAAGACTTGGTAAATATTCAATATTTTGATTTTTAAACAGTCACATGTGTTTGTATATCTTTCTTCATTGTGTGAATTTCTATAAAACATCCGTGTTCTTCCGCTCAAAGCTACTCCCTGTATTTGCACTTTGTGTCTAAGCTCCACAAGATGACTGCAATTTAGTGAGCCTTGTAGAACTTTAATAATTATGCTTACATTTGGACTGCCAGTAATATTTGTGCTTAACATGGTACTGAAGAAGCATGCAACGTTTAAACATGAACGATTTAACAGAACCAGTACTCGATACTGAATATACCAACTCTAAAATTGCTAACTATAACAAATAATAATAATAATAATAATAATAATAATAATAATAATAATAATAACAATAATAATTACAATTCTTGAGTTCATACCATGTCATCTCCCTCTCTGATGAACCCTTTATCTTCTAAAATCCGAGCAAGACCTCGCCACCATAGAAAATCGCTTGCTGAAAATTTTAGAAACTGGAAATTTCCACATGAAAAATCATCAGCAAGATCATGAAAATAGGAGTAATCAAAGACCAATAAGATAGAAACAGTAATATATAGATATATATTCTCCGGCAAGAGAACACAAATAAATTGAGTCCACCATTATTAGAAGCAATGCATTAGCATTGTAGCATGTCAATTATACCATCCACTAGCAATAAATAAATAAAAATAAATCCTTTTTCTTATATTTTGCTAATATCAAGTCCATTTCTTCCTCCAAATTGTTAGCTCGAGAATCACTATGCATACAGACAGCAATTATATTTATAAAGGAATCAAGGTTAATTAACATCAAGAGGCACCTCTGTTTCCAATGCAGGTTTGGGACTTTCCCCATTGAAACTAGAATGGGGGTAGTGTGGCCTGAACTGGCCAACCCACCAGTATTAGATAGCAAGTGATTTTGTTCTTAAACTCAATCAGCCTACATCCAACATTTATCTTTTCTTTTTGAGAGTAGCACTCGCTTTCAAATATGTTCAAGATTTTCTATTTCAAACTTCTGCAATGTTTTTTTTATCTTAATTTGAAAAGAACTGATTCAAATCAGAACAAGTTGAAGGGATGGGCCATAGTTGGACAGGGTCCTATCTGATACTAACTCATTCCATTTAGGCAACTCATTCCAATCCACATAACCATTTTACTCTATCTCAGGACTACAGTGCAATACTGAATAAAATCTTCATGGAGGCACGACTGAAACACTTTCTCCTCTAAATAACTCACTAGATGGAGTCACGGTGGAGATATTCTATCCTATAGAGACACAACCATCATTCCCCAAGGCTTGTGTATGAAAAGCAAAAAAAAAAATGTTTGATTGAGACATGCATAACTAGACAACCTTAGTGGAGGCATTATATAAATAGTTGCTCATCCAAAGATTTCACTTGATGGAGGCATGACTGAAATACTCCGTCCTCTAAAGACAAAATCATCATCCTCCAGGGGTAGTTTACAAATACACTCATACAACAACTTTAAATGTTGCACACGTTTTTTTTTTTTTTTTTTTTGGTGTGTGTGTGTGTGTAGGAGGAGGAGGAGGAGGAGGGGAAGGCAAGTATAAGTAGTAGTTTTTATCCAAGAGTTGTAGCCTAATGGTACTTCCTCACCTTGTAAAATGCCGGGGGTTCAAGTCCCCAAAGAGGCAAATTAAGTGTGTGAGTTTCAAATAGGAAAAGAAAAAGTTTTAAGTTTTAAAATCACCATAGACTATGAAGACATATCCTCGTCCAACAGAGATTTTAGTGAAGATGTTTGGAAAATAGAACTTCAATTTAAGAACTCCTCTCTCCTGTTCTTCTTAGACTCTTTTAGGAACTCAGAAATCAGAAGGTAAAAATGGATTCCTTTCGTTCTTGATCCATTCCATTTCTTTTTTTAGCATTCCTTTTCAAATTCCCTTTCCATTCTTTTTTTTTCAAATTCCCTTTCCATTCTTTTTCCGTTCCCCTTACTGTGTCTGAGACCAAATAAGATCTTAGGACTAGTTTTGATCCATAGATGGTGCATTCAATCTTTTCTGGAAAAAAAAATCAAATTTTGCATGTTCCCAGCCCGGATCCAATTGTTAGCCGAATCTAACAATACTTGTAGGCACCAAAATTTTGTACATGTAGAGAAAGAGGGCCTACATACGTAGTACAAATACATACACGAGAAACGATAACGACTGGACATGAATAAATTGAAACAACAAATCCAAACAAAAGTAAAACAAATAAAACTCTGAAGTGCACACATGCAAATATAAAATTATATATACACATATACACTATGTTACAAGTATTCAAGCAAATGTATTGGGTATGGGTATATGTTAAATGGTGGACCTCCCTAACTATCAAATGTTAGGACAAGAGAACTTGATTAGGCATGTGCCCAAGGGTTGGGTATGGGTACCAAATACGCCCTGCACATTTAATTATATTTTATTTATATTAAAGTGTAATGATGTTACTGGTATTCAAGAATATAGTAAATTAGAATTTAATAGGGTCAGTTTGGTACACTAATAAATGCGCGGGCTGTCAATAGTGAGAAGGCGCATTCAAATCTTGAAAGCAGTCATTTTGTGCAAATAATGCCAGAAGTCCAATCTACTCATTCTGACACCATTGATTAACGACCACACTGGGTAATTACTCTACTCAATAAGAATTTAACGTGGTGAGAGATACACAGAGAAAGTTTCAATATATCTTAGAAGTATAAATCTTTTTCTGCAATCAAAGTTTTAGCTCTTTCTTATTCCTGAATCACATGTACGTGTATTGAACACATCTTATATCCATAACCATATAGTGCCGTGTTGGTACTGGTACGTTGAGCGGAATTGGAGAATCTATGTGATACATATTATACTTCTTACTAAATATCTAGGTTCTTGTATTAGATATTGTAGAATTTTGAAATGCGACTCAAAAGATAGCATACGTGCTCTTATATATATATACACACACACACACATATATTACAACTATATTCTTTTCCGACACTATTAGTTCCATTTGCATGCTTAGCTTGTGTAGGCCAAAAGTTTCATGTGTTGTGGACTTTCTAAAATTATTAAATGTAATTCAAACTTATGGAGAAATTCAGGAATGAAAGAATACTTCTAAACTTATACAACACGTTATCTATATTTATTTTAAACCATCTACAACAATTCAGGGACATACCCAATCTAGCAAGAAGATTTAGGTGCATGCCTAATCTAACCATAACCCATGGAAGAGAGTGGAGCCAACCTGTGTTATGTATTGTTCAACATGAATATGCATCAATTTCCTCTTTGGAGTTGCGCATACATGAGGTGACTATTGAGTTTTTTTTAACTGTATGAACTTTTGTGTGAGTTAATTTCACTACATGAATGAATTTGTCTTTTTCAACAATAGATTTTATCATCCTCATCCTGTAAATATTTTTGTGCCCATAATTTTTCTACAACAGACGTGAATACAGAAGCCAATAAGATTTTGAAACTAAAGGTCAGTCAAAAAGCCCTCTGTCAAGTTGTTCACATAAATTTTGAAATTATCTCATTTTCTTTCATTTTCCATTAGCAGAGATTTTCAGCTCTGGGAAGGAGAAAGGGCTTTTCTGAGAATCTTAAAATATTGCCAACTGTCTACTAATTCCATATTAATCTCTGATGACAATAAAAATTAAATAAATAAAATAAAATAAACAAATAATCTAAACATATATGAGGCTCTGAGCTCTTGTTTTTTTTTTTTTTTTGTTTTTTTTGGATCAAAGGGTGGAATTGTAAATCATTAATGGAAATATTTTTTTTTGATAAGTGAATCATTAACGGAAATATTTGATTTTGTAGGTAGTTGAAAGTATAGAGTATACGGTTGTACGTTGGATATAGGGTCTTTTGTAATGCTGTGGATGCGCTAACCTCTTGAGCAAATCTTACTTGTCAAAAAAAAAAAGAGGAATGTATATAATAATCAAATCATTTTGTTTATCCTATTCTTCCCTCTTGCAATTTTTTCTTGTATATGATGTGCAAGTTCTTTTTTTCTTTTTTCCTGTAACTATATTATAATATTTCCATCCATGACTCAAGTATTTCATAATATTTTGATAGTCATAGTTTTGATATTGGATGCCACTTTACCCTCCTTAGGTAGTGATATATGAGGCCTCTTTTCCTGTTGATTTAGTCTCATTTTGTGCTCCTGAAGATCCCTAACCTTGCATCTATAATCCTGCTTTATGTCCTATTGGACAATTTCATTTCTTATGGCAAAAAGTCAATTTTGATATTTGAATCTACACATGTGCATATGCTTAGAGAAGAGAACATGCAGCAAATTGTTTTAACAAATCTTGGTATGAGAACTAAGGAGACAATCAAGTTGGAGTGCAATGATGAGATTCTGGGCATCTTTCACCGAGTTTGTTTTGATTAATTCTAGTTGATCAAAAAAACCTGGATAAGCAAGATTTTTAGTGACTTTTACTTCCACTTTATGGCATATCTGCAGGAATCGGAATCAAATTTGACATCATGATTTTTTCTAAAAATGCTAGTCAGACTGCTAGAAGCATTATTTGGAATGTTACTGATATCTTAGGAGGCAATTTGCAGGAGGTCCTGGAACTCTTGGGAAGCTGACGTGTTGCATTGCTGCTGTAATTGGTGATGCTGGTTGGTTGTTTGGAGCTCTGCTCCCTTTGTTTGGTGGAGACATTTTCCTTTTGCTGCTTTATTTGATTTGTTGTTTATTTCTGGAGTTTGGTGGAAATGGTTTTTACATTCTGTTCTTTGTGATGGTGGCTTTTGTTCTTTGGTTGTAAGTTTTCTTGGTTGTTAATAAAATGAGGCTTAGGAAAAAAGAAAAGAAAAAAAAAAAAGAAACTTGATAAATGCAAACAAATGCCTGCACACCCACACCTATATACACATAGTGGCTATACATACATAAACACCAACTGCCCTACATGCAGGCACACATGCATACACACATACATGTAGATAGATGACAGACTATAGACAGAGATACACAAATGAGAGAGAGTTGTTAATTAGATCCAAGGAATACCTGTTCCCTTATTTTGCTAACAAACATTCGAATATTTGGTTTCTCCATGAATCTCTCTCGTTTATTACCATTACGGGTTAAAATGTCATTTGATCCATCTGCAAAACTGCTTTGTGCCTGAAATTCAACAAGCACCTATGGTTTTAAATGATGCACCTAACATCCATTGCTTCTTTATTAGAAGCTGAAACTTCATTAGGACAACAAACAAATGGAATTAAAAGGAGGGAAGTGTTCTTTTGTAATGAATACATTCATGTCTAAATCACATTGGGATTTCTTAACAATCTATCAGAATCCTGCAAACTTCGATTAACTGCTTTCACAAGCTTGTTGACATTCTAGTTCTCTGCTCTTTTTTAAACTTTAAACCGTACAAACAATACATGAATGCTTAATGCTTAATGCTTCTGCTTCTTTATTTTTTTAAAAAAATAAATAATAATTAAATAAATAATAAGAAACTAACAGGATTAAACATACAATATTGCTTCCAAATTTTCCTGGCATTACAGTTTTTCGCCTTTACTTGTATGCAAAAATGGCTGACACTTTCACTTCACATTTTCCTCAAAACCATTGATCAAATATGAAGTATGATGAATTATACTGACCAACCTTGGGGTTCCTAGAAATGCAAACGACTTTCATGAACTAGTAAATTCACGACGACTCCCTTTCAGGAAAACATCACTACCACAAATCTCTCCTCCATTAGTTGCTCATCAAATTCAATAACAGAAAAAGCCTCAATCACCATATTTTGTATTTGAAATAATGCTTTACTTTTATTTTGGTTGGTAAAGAAACTGCTATGAAAATGGCTCAATCACCATATTTTGTATTTGAAATAATGCGGTACTTTTATTTTGGTTGGTAAAGAAACTGCTATGAACTTATTTTCTTTTGCTTCTGTTCAGCGACTGAAGCAAACAAGACAGGTTTTTCTTTTTTTCTTTTTCTGAAAAGCAGAGTAGAGGTTCATGATATTGACAATAAACTGAGAGGTCAAAGTAACTTCGCTAAGTTAGGTGAAAATCTGTAGTAGTAAGAAATCTCAGGAGATGTAAGAATAAGAAGTTCACTAAAAGAGTGATAAATAAATGTAAGTACAAAGATATAGCTCCAAAAGGAAAAGGTTATAATTGTCAGTATCAACTAGTTCACACCCAAGGAAAACAAATAATAGATGGCATTAGTCAGCCTTAATGCTAAATACATACAAACAACAATTAATTGCTAAATTGAAAAGGAAAAAAAATGACACATCTGATAATAAAATTAAGCGCAAAACAAGAAAAATAAATATAAAAAATGCAGACAAATGAGATGTCGATGTTACTCACATAATGAGTGGCCACAACTTGCATGAAAATATCTACCTCAGCCTTTAAATTCTGCTTTTCAGGAGGTCCATTCACACAGATATCACACCTGCATGTCATCCAAAAAGAAGAAATTGAGAAGGAATATAACAAGATGAAGAAGAAGCTTTAGTTGTAGATACTCGTAAAAATAACGTTCCAGAAATCATGAGTGGTCATGCATGTTAGAAACGACAGCTGTAGTCATGATAAATTATATGCTACATTGTACACAAAATATCAAAGTGTTCCACTAAAGCCTGCAAAAGTTGTGGTTTACTGAAAATGGTATTTTGGAAGAATTAGGAATTCTGTTGTTACGCCTATGGGACATATAGGACTTATCTGATAACAGACATGCTCGGATCTTTCATAAGATTTCCTAGACACGCAACAAAAAAGACAACTAGCAAGCAAAGAGATTGAATATCACATGAAGCCCAATGTTAGTCCTTTAATCAACAATTTCAAGCATTTTAAGTGGAACCCACTATTGCAAAGCGAAATACTTGAAATCATCAATACATACAGTTTTTCCCAAAAGAGTACACTCTTCATGGAAAGAAGCCTATCACAGAAGCTAATAAAGCACACCTGAAAGTAAAATAATAATGACATACAAGAGACACTTCTCATAGCTAAACTGCTCTCCAAAGTACTCCACAAGAATTTTGGCTCGACAACTTGAAGTAGCCATTCCATATCTGCAAAGAACCAAAGGAAATGTAAATTGACATTTGTGAGACATCGTTGTGAAGGATATGAGACTTTGCAAAAATAATTCTACTCAACCTGTAGCAATCAGATAACATCTTGTAAGCTTGTTTTGTCTGATCTTCACTTCTTTTACTTGGCAAAAGTGTCGGAGTTCTTGATATGTTTGCATATAATACTGCTTGAAAAAATAAATCAGATTTAAGAAATATGCAGCGCCTTGTCTATATTTTCAGAGTTGGCAATGTGCAACAAAATAAATAAAACATTTCCCGGAAAACAAAGCCTGAGGGAAGATTTCTGAGTTATAGGTTTTAAAGAAAGATATATTATGGGATATGTTGGCGGCTACTGCCAACAATATCAATTCATAGATGGTTGTGTCAGGGCCGGCTCAATATAATTTGAGGCCTTAGGCAAAAAACCTAAAATTGGCCTTTTAATATTTAATATATTAATATCAAATAATAGTTAATAATTTTTATCTAAAAATTCCGAACCCATTTTAATCTTTAATTTTTAATTTTTTATTCTTTTTGTAGCTTCCAGTGAAGTTATGGCAAACTACTTTTTTTTTTAGCAGCTTGAAAACAAAATATTAACTTCAAATCTTTTAGAGTGTTATGTTGAGGGGCACACAAAGTGAAAGTTTGAAACGAAACAATTATAGAAGAGTCCAAAAATACCAAGAAAGTGAGATAGAGAGGATTTTAGTTCATATGGAGAGACTATAATTTAATTCGGGGGGAAAAACGTGATGAGAGGTAAGAACACCAAAAAAAAAAGGGGGGGGGGGGGGGGGGGGGGGGGGGGGTTTAAATAGAAAAGGTAAGAAAGTGGAAAAAGACTAGGAGTAGATTAAAAGTTTTATCATTTTTCAATAGTTATTGTTTAAATAGGAATGAATATAGGTTAAATTATTTTATCGGGGCCACTATTAATACATGATAGGGCCTAACAATATAAGATGAATTAAATTTTTAGGGGCCCACTATTAATGCATACTATTGGCTGGGATCTTAGGCGACCGCCTGAGTCACCTAAGACTCCAGCCAGCCCTGGGTTGTTTTGCTTATCAAAATTGAAATATATTTAACATAAAATAGAAGTGCACAAGAAAGAAAAATTAAAATTGCACCCACCGCAATCTGCTAATTTCCCATCCCTTCCAGCTCGACCTGCTTCTTGGTAATATGCTTCCAAACTCTCCAATAAAATTAAATAGTATGAGAAGCTTCAACATCATAAAAATGAAAAGAAGTACCTAGAAATAGATGTTCTGGGTATATCAAGATGCAAAGTTAGATAAACGATGACGGCTGTAGCATAGTGGTATCTCCACTACCTTCTTAAGTGGAAGTTCTAGGGTTCAAGTCTCATTAGGACAAAAGTGGATGCATGAGTTACAAATAGGGGGAAAAAAGTTACATAAACAAGATAAATGATGGCAAACATGACAAACGTGATTCTTAACACTCTCAGAAAGTGTTTGTTGCAGAAGCCACAATCAACATCAAGGAAAAAAAATCAAAAACATTGCACAGTTTTTATGACAAAATAGCCATAAGTTGATTAAGATAACTAAGAAACTTTAAAACATAAGGCCAAGATGTCAAATCCAATATATACCTGAGGCCAGCCATAATGTATAATTCTTCGGACATTTAACTTGTCAATCCCCATACCAAAAGCAATTGTTGCAACAACAATCTGGAGGTTAGGAAAAGAATACTTAGAGTCATAATCCAAAATGGTCTTTAATATAGACATACTAACTTGTAAAATGTAAGTTAGAGAATTTAAAGCATGGAGAAATTGTCTTTCGTGCAACAGTGAAGAATGAAAAGTATGAACAAATTAGTTTCCATGAAACAATTTAAAATGGAATGTCACATCCTGCCATATCATCTCCTTGTCAGATTTGGCCTTATGCTCAAGTTATTTCCAGTTTATATATATGACTACCAAAAATCAACCAAACCTAACACCATACCAATCTGCAATTCTGATCACATACTTCCACAAATCGTACACTTTTTGCCCAAAACACTAAATTTCACAACCCAAAAAAAAATTATCCTAATTATTTCCTTAGTTTTTTTTTTGAAAAAGATTAGAAATCCAATCAAGTAGAGAGTTTCTGAGGAGAAGATAAAACAAAAAAGAAAATTATGTGAGATCAAAAGTTCAATGTATAGAGGGCAATCTTAACTCCACACTTTTTACATGATGAATTCCGAATAAGAAATATGCAATAATAACTGAAAGAGAACTGCTTTCTAGAAACAATATAGGTCATTAATCTACTGTTGGTATAATTAAATCACTTGTCAAACCTATTTCACCATAAACTTATCCCTACTTTTTTTATTAATGGTGCTAAGAAATGGACCCTTTGACCCCACCTGTTCTTTTTAGATGCCATGATCTACATAAACTTATCCCTACTTTTTTATTAATGGAGCTAAGAAACGGACCTTTTGACCCCACCTCTTCTTTTTAGATGTCATGCTAACACTTCTACTACTATGCTACAATGGATTTTGGCAACATGAAGTTTACCCCTATTGTACCACGTTAGAGAGAATGTAACATATCATATTCCCATTTTGAATTGCACAACAATTGTAACAACCCACTCCACCACATCGTATGATATTATCCGCTTTGGGCCCGAGCCCACACGGTTTTACTCTTGGGTTTTACCCCAAATGGACTCGTACCAATTGAAGTGTACAAATCCTAAATATATGGCATTTCCCCTTTCTACAGCCAAGCGATATGGGATTGTGCACCAATAACTCACCCAGTGTGGTAGCCTACCAGTGCCTCTTGCAACCGCTCACGGCACACACGCCCACAAGGTCGCCACAATCACCCCCCCATATCGCACAATCACCCCCCCATTAGAGAGAATGTAACATATCATATTCCCATTTTGAATTGCACAACAATTGTGACAATCCACTCCACCACATCGTATGATATTATCCGCTTTGGGCCCGAGCCCACACGGTTTTACTCTTGGGTTTTACCCCAAATGGACTCGTACCAATTGAAGTGTACAAATCCTACATATATGGCATTTCCCCTTTCTACAGCCAAGCGATATGGGATTGTGCACCAATAACTCACCCAGTATGGTAGCCTACCAGTGCCTCTTGCAACCGCCCACGGCACACCCGCCCACAAGGTCGCCATAATCACCCCCCCCCCCCTAGGGCCCAACGTCCTTGTTGGTCACACTTCTGGCTGGGTCAGGCTCTGATACCATTAGTAACGACCCACTCCACCACATTATATGATATAATCTACTTTGGACTCGAGCCCGCACAGTTTTTCTCTTGAGTTTTACCCCACACTCATACCTACTTAGAGTGTACAGATCCTACATATATAGCACTTTCCCTTTCCACACCCAGGCAATGTGGGATTGTGCACCTGTAACTCGCCCAGTGTGATAGCCTGTCAGTGCCTCTTGCACCCGCCCACAAGGTCGCCACAATAATCCCCATTCTAAGTAATCATGTGACAACCAGTGTTAAGTTTAAGCCACCCATTTCTCACCAAATCTTACATCTTAGAGATTTTTGTTCTGACTTCACAAAGGCCCAATTAGTGTGAGTCCAAAACTGGGGCTATTTGATACAGTTGATATATCTATAGACATAACCAATGGGCCAGTGGCCTAGCGGTATCAGCCTCTTACTTCCCAAAGGGAGGTCAGGGTTCAAGTCTCAGAAGAGACGTGTGTGTGTGAGTACCAACTAGGAAAAATATATATGTATACCTATAGACATAAATAATTGGTTATAGCCCGAAGGAGCAACCATTGTATATAATACTAGGCCTTTGCCCTCATTAACAAATGCACACTTCACCTTTTCTTTTTGGTAACGAGGAACTGTTGCAAGTTGCAACCAGGTGCTCTTTGTACTCATGGCTACAACGTAAATCCCAGATATCCACAATCACCCGCAAACTATGGATATCATTTCATCTACCGTTCTCTGTGTTAAACAAACCATTCTCTTTATCATGCTTTTTTGAACAAAAATTCTGTAAAACCATTTATTCATGGAACTTTATATTAAAGAGTGCTTATAACTCTCATTACTGATATGGGAACAAGGAAACAGTTGAAACAACTTGTGGAGTTGAAAATAACTAACATAGCTAATGATCAATTCCCCATAGGTTCACCTGTAGGAGTATCACATGCACTTTCTTTTCTTGTGTCTTGTTTCCTTTTGATGAATCTATGTACACTGCTTTTAATATTATGAGTACAAATGATAACAGAGTTCATGCATATCAATAGCACCTTAATCCACCCTCAAGGGTGTATTATTGATAGAACAATAGATGCAGCATAGTTTAGTAACTTTTAGACACTAACTAATGATTGAAGAAGACAATCTAGAACATGTCTCCTGGATCTATCCAGAAGTTTCATAGTCCATACCTGTAACGCATTTTCATGGAATTCCTTGTGCACCTGCCTCAGATGTGATTTTGGAAGCTGCAAAGAAAATAAATAAAACCATAAAATAGTCGCAATCAAACAGAAAAAAGGGACTTTCAATGAAGCAGTGTAGTAAAGATTATATCTTTGGGACTCTTACGCAACACTTTGACAATATTATTAGTGATAAAAACAACTAGCACGCAGAGGTTGAGAAAACATAAAACATTGATACTTTATTTTCTCGTGAATCCAACTTCCATATCTTTTGATGTTTCTGCACCCTAAAGAGCCATGCAACCAACCAATTCTCCAAAGTTAACAACGGATCCACATGATAGAAATCGCTTCCAATGTCATCAGATATGACTTATGAAGAATTATAGATTTTGTTAGTTATGAATGGTAGAAACTATAATAAGATTAAAAGGTTAAATTAAGAGAGTTAATTCTTGTATCAAACTAAAGCATCATATGCCCACCAAATTTATCAAATGTAATTTTAACAAATAAAAATAAAAAGAAAGAAATGAAAGAGAACTACCTTTGCATTATAAGCAGCTGCCTTTACACCAAACCGACAAAGAAACTTTGCTATGTTTAATGTTTCTTTTCTTGTAGGTACATATATAATTGTACATCCTTGTCCCAAAGGCACTTGCAGAAGTTTTAGTCTTTCTTCCGGTATGTTCAGTAAATCATTGTTCTCGGATGACCCACAAAAATTCCAGTCCTTGGCAGGTAATTGCCCACAAAATTCACCACAGGGAACTGCAGCAATGTGTATGATGCAATGGTTTCACATTAACAAGGAAAAGAAAAATAAATCAATAATATATAGGTAATACTAGAATTCACCCCGTTCGGTTGGGATTAAAGAAGAATAAACAATTAAATATAAAATATATATATATATATATATATATATATATATATATATATATATATATTCATTTTTCCTTGCTTGGTGATTTAAAGAAGAGAATATCTCTCAGGCCCATAAGACATATCACCACAAAAGTGAGGTGGTTTGGGGGATATCTAGAGAAGTGGAAATTTTAATCCAAGGTGTATATATATATATACCTATGTAGACACACAACAATCATCTATTGACCAGAATCTATTAAATTCATAAAGCAAGCATAACTATCAAACTTTTTTTTGCTTATCCCCATCTAAATTTTATGTGCAATACTACTTCCCTACGCATAAATAAAAAGGAGAATTTTTTTCAAAGCCTTCCCCTCCTTTTCTCTTCTCCTCTATTTACTTTCTCTCCTCTTTTTTTCAATTGAGGATTCAGATAATGCAATGATGATAAAATTCATAAAATGATGGTATGATTTGCATTTGTGATTTGCAATCAAATCCTAGCTTAAAGATGAAAGTATATGCATGACTGATGAACACAAGTTGTAACAGCAGAATAATATATTAGAGACCATGAAAGAATGGTACCATCCAAATCATCTACACCCTGGAAGAGGTCGCATTCATCTTCTAGATATTCCACAGACATTTCCTTCTCCTTTGAAGAAGTAGAACAACTTCCCTTTCTAAAACTTACTTCATCATCACTTCCAAAAGACGGATCATTTTCAATACTATCCCCATGATCTGCCTCATAAATGCTACCATACAGATTGCTAGTCGAATTATCAGAAGCATCTCCTTGATCTTGTGAGATCATATTCTGTTTCTTCTTATAAGACTTTTCCTTCCTGGTGTATACATCTATCAATTCACAAAAATCCTTCTCATAAGAAGATGGAGAAGATGTTCTACTATGCTTTACCTGCAATCAGAAAATGAATAGCAGAGATTATCATAGAGATAAATACAAATGCACCTTCACACAATAAAGCGATTCAGAAAATAACAAGCACTTGAATTTAAATTCGAGAATACCAACAAAGGATTCAGGAAAGATACATCAGGTGTTACTTTTAATTCTTTTTAATGCATAGAAACTTCAATTAACGAATGTGTGCACAAGTGCACAAAAACATGCACATGCATGCAAGCAAACAAAGAAAATTTAGCAAACAAATATATCCTAGAAACCATACTGAGGAAGAAAGAACTCACTGAAAACCGAAGATTTGGCCGGAAAAATGAAGTAAGCACAATCTTTGTTTCCTTTGACATGCACAATGACTTCAAAATGTCTCCTCGAACATTAACAGTAGCAGTAGCAGTCAGTGCCATCAATGGTATGTCAAATTTTAAGAATTTCAAATTGTCAGCTCTGAAGCTCTCCCTCAATACAGACATTCGCCTAAAATGTGCAAGAAAATACTAGTCAATGAATCATGATAACTTTACTTATGAAATCCAAAATCTTGGGGGGGAGGGGGGGGAGGTTCTGTTTTTGAGTGTGGCACGCGCGCGAGAGAGAGAGAGAGAGAGAGAGAGAGAGAGAGAGAGAGATCACAAGAATCTTGCCAGAATAATATATATACAAATTCTGTCAGGGGAACAATGTGCAGAAGTTTGAACTGCAGAATAATGTGCCAGAATAATATATATAGTTCAGAAGTGAAATCAATCAGTGGTACAGTTGTAAAAATATAATAGATGAAAATAAACTAAAACAGTAAGTTGCATTGAACTAATGATTCTCTGGTTGTGTGTATTAAGTATTTAAGCTGCACATTTTCTAAGTTGGATCATTATGAGCAAGTTGGAGCAACACCAACTAAACTAACTATGCGCCATCTTCAGATTCTTGTCTATCTTAACTAACTATGCAACTGTATGCATGTTATACAAAGATCTAATCACAGTTATACCAATGCTAGCAATCTGGATGAGGAAAATCAGCTGATGTATTTAAGAGGAGGGAGGAAGAACAACCAAGTGGATTAGAATGGAGATATAAACCTGTAGTCAGGTCGGAAATCATGACCCCACTTTGAAACGCAATGAACTTCATCAATTGCAAATAGTGCAATTCCGCGGCTTTCTGCAAGGCTCTGAAGTGGTTTTATCAGTCTGCAAGAAGAAATGACTTAAATTGAGCATATGTTTGTGTGTGTATAAACTTCACAGGCACTCTCTCTAAAGCACTTGTCGAATGATAATGATAAATCTCTTACCTTAAAATTGTCTCTGGGCAGACATAAATAATTCCATACATGCCTCTCATTGCTTTCTGCTCAACACTACTGTCAGTTTGTCCAGATCCAAGAAAGCAGGCTGACACCCCATGTTTTGCCAGCTTTAAGCATTGATCATGCATCAAACTTATCAAGGGTGAAACCACAACCACAACCTTCCCCGTTAGCAATGCTGGAATCTGAAAACACAAAGATTTCCCTACAAAAGGTAATTTTTTATAAGACCATTACCCACAAGTGCACTTATATGAATGATAGAATACATAGAAATAAGCTCAGAATGCATTACCAGACCCTGTTGCGGCAAGAACAAGACAGTCCTGGTGAGCTAACCAAGCAGCCAGGGCTTCCTTTTGGAAACTCTTCAGAGATGAATATCCAAAATGCTTGTGCAACAGACCATTGACTTTCTGCTCCCAGTCTGGTCCAATGTCCAATTCTTTATTCCAGTAAGATGGAAGCATGGGCATTTGTGCAGTGGGTTTTCGATTAGAATCCAAAACAGGAAGAGTTTCATTTGGTCCTTCCACAAACTTGGGTGAGACCTCTGATCCAGAGACCAATACATCGGGTTTGACACTGGTCCTGCTTCGTTTTGGTCTAGCTGCTGGTTTGAGATGTTCCATTATGCTCAATTGTCGCAAAGAACCTGGTGATGACATGGTTTTTCTGCCCAGTGCTTTCTTGTTGCTAGTTGAACATTTAAAACTACTTGATGCGTGCTTACTTTTCCTGTGGGAACCATTTAAAATAAACTCAACTGCATCATTCAACTTTGGACCCACGGCTTCTATCGCTTCGGTAACATCAGAAAACTCAAATCCCATTCCAATCAACTCTGCAATGACTTCATCAGAAGACATGTCGTTGCCGTCCGTGTTCTGAGAACTGTTGGAAAAATAATATTCATGAATCTATTAGTTGTAGCTACAACAGAAAGCACAGTTAACAGGGGTTTCAACTTGAGACTCAGCCAGCACACTTAAACTATTGACACGGTCTCTGCTAATAAGAAAGTTAAATTTCAAACTAATATTTTACATTATCTTGGGAAGCAGAAAATGGTAACTTTAGAGGCTCAATGTATTGTGATTGGGTGTTGTTGGACTCTGCATGCATGTTGGGTTCTGTTTTTGCAGTTGGAGGTATCAAGGACCAGTTGCACTAGGGTCACCAACAATCAATTGAAGAAACGACACAATCTGAGAAAGCAAGATTACTCATATGTTTGACAGCTCGCGGCGCCGTGGAAGGTGAACAACCAGTCTCTCTCTCCCCTTCAGTCACTGATACTCTCAAAGAATATAAAAGATCAATCGCTTTTAAGGCTCGGATAGATCGCACTTGTATAGAATCGATTTTCTAACGCGTTTCTTATTCTAAATAGGAGTTCTGTTGCTACAAAAAGACTTGTAGAGTAGTCTGTTGTCAAAACAATGTGATTGGGTACGAAGTTGAGGGAGTCATTGTAAGAGTTTGAGAGTAAGGTTTAAATGAGCTAAATGCTCTTTTGAACCTTCTTTGATTTCATAATTAGTGGATTTTGATCCCCTCCCTCCATGAATCTGGCATCTGTGGAACCACATTAAATATGTGTTCTCTCACTTGTTTGCAAATCATCTTTACTTTAATTGCAAAATTGTGAAGGTTGTGTGTATGGTGCACATATATAAAACGAACCAGTGGTATCAAAGTCATGTTGTTGGTTTTAGATAAGTAATCGCAAAGGGCAATTACAAAATACAAGGTTAATCAACTCACACACTAAAACTACAAGGAAGAACAAAGATACCTGAGAAGATAAGTGAACAAAATTAGTAGCAATTGGACAAGAAAGCCGCCAATGCCATTCAACTCAATCTTTAAAATGAGATCACATATAACATGATCAGCAGAGATACCGCATTAGAGATTTGAAAGAAACCAAAAAGCTTGTACATATTGAAGTCCTTGACAAACAAGCTTTATGAAGCATGGCCTTCATATGGAAAAGAATATGATTTCCTTGAAGCATCTCAACGTGTGTAATGACCGAAACAGTTAGTTGCTGACTTTTAAATCAAAAATAGACACAAAACGAAACCTTACTTCCATAGACTTCATTGTTCCAATCCTATGGCAACTTAGTGGCATTTTGTTATTCATCAAGGACAACCACATGGGCTGACCCCATTGGCCCATTTGCATGGGACAAAGGCAAGGAGGATGATGATGATGATGATTAAGGACAATCACATGTTGACTATGGTCATTGCAGCCATCCTGACAATTAGAAGCGAACCTATTGGGATAAAGTCACAAGATGGCGGATTATTGGAAAAGTGAAACCGAATCGAGGTATATATACAAGCAGAATAACAAGATAACCAATTGTATGAAATCACAGTGAAGTGCTGCCCCTGCAACAAGGAAGGTTATATCAAAAAGATTGTAGAACTCCAAGAGAGGATTGGAGGAAGAGGAAAACAAGGAAGATCCACAAACTCAGCGAGTGATGGTTGTCGTCTGCTGAGAACACAAAATGTGAAGAAGAACTACTTGGAGTCTCCTCATGTACAAGAAGTCGCAGATTCTTGAATTCTGGATATGAGTTGCTCCTATCAGATATGTCTAAATTAATATTGGGTTTGATATGTAGCAAACATGCAACAGTGGAGCTATTCTAATCGAAAAATATGCCGCCTGTAAGGCCACTAGAACATGCACAATTAAGATTGGGATGTTTGAAAGAGTGATAAGAACTATAGGAGAAGTCATATATGTTCCTGACTTGCAGGAAAAAAAAATTTTGATTATGTTGGTCATGCTTAACACTCTCTCAGTTGTTACCAACAAAAAAATATACATATATAAAAAAGCCTATATTGGCATAAAAGACTAGAAGGTTGGGGATCTATACAAGCCGGACGAAATTGAGTAACTGTGACTACCGAAGCAAAATATAGCAGAGATTTGATATATCTATATAAACAAGAGAGAGAGAGAGTCAAGGAAAATAGGGTTTCATAAGATCCCATGAGCCTATCAGCTCAAATGCTAGATCATTCAATGAATCACATTGCCCTAAATTTGGCAGCATATATAAAACTGAGGAAATTGTGAGCAAATAAAAATTACAACCAGTATGCTTTATCTGTTTCGTTCCAGGTAAAAGCTTGGCTATGATCACTGATCAGAATGTATTTATTTTGCTACTCGGAGAGAAAAATCAAATCATACTGTTGAAAGCAAAAATGAATACTTGCAAACTGCCAAAAACAAACAATTACATAAATCAAAGCGGAAAAGGGTTGCGAGTGCATTGAAAAGATCAGTATTATTCAATAAATCAAAATTAGCGAGCAGGAAAAAAATATATATATACTGTAATTACAATCAACAGGTTGATATGTTCAGAGAAGGTTGAATGAGAAAGTGATTGGGGATAATGGGATAAGTTTACCTGTGGCGAATGTTCAGCTGAAAGAGAGGGAATTGGAAACCCTAGGACGAAGAGGACGCTGCGTCATTGTCTCTGAAATCTTCGGTGAACGCGCCAAACTGGAATTAGGGGAGGGCTTTCAGGAGAAGCAGAAGACGACGTCGTAGGAGTATGGTCGTCAGTGTAGTATGATCTGCCGGGAAACAGGACGGCGCCGTTTTAAACTATTATGCTTTTCTCTGCTATCGCTGCAATGTAAAAGTAGCATGAGTGAATTAAAAGATCCATCATTCATTTTCTTAATAAAAAATGGTAAATTATAATTTGGTATCATTTCTTAATATAAAATGGGTAAATCGTAATTTGGTCCAATAGATTGAACTACAACCCAATTACCCATGTTTCATACCCACAAATAAGAGCAAGTCTATCAAAAGAAAATTTAATGTTTAAAGTGAGTTTTTTTTTTTCATAATTCACCCTTGGACACATGCAATTATTCATATTTCATATTAACAACTATTCAGAAACAAAAAAAAAAATTCAATGGGAGTGACTCTAAAAATTTTTGAATTTTAAGTAAGTCTATACCCTCATAGTTGTTTTGCTCTAATTTTTTTCATTTTTGTGCCAACAAATATTACTAAAGTTCACTACATTCATGTAAAATCTTTAAATTTTTAAATGAATGATATTAACTAAACTAAAAAATCAAGTGCACTCAACAATTTGATGCACACGTGAGGTAGAAATTACCCCACATGCATTGAGGTTCGTTCTTTGCCCAGTAAGTTTGTTATGTCTAAAAATGAGTGTCTTTACTTTTTAAAATTATAAAATTCTTAAGAACCATGCTATACATTAACTTTATACGAGACTGTGCAAACTCAGTTGTTTAATGCAAATTCACAACGAAATTCACTAATACCCACTAGACTAAAAAAAATTGATGCACTAAACAATTCAATGCACATAGCAATGAGGTGCACTATTTGCCTGTGAGGTGCACTGTCTCAAAAAAAAAGTGTCTCCATTCTTTTAAATTATAAATTCTTTAATCGTGACAACCAAAACTGTGCAAACTCATTCACTAGATTTTGTGAGTACCACGTAAATATAATTGATGACGATATAGTTAATATCATGCATTCGCAACTGCAGTTAGATTTTGTGAGTTCCACATAGATATATTTGATTATTGTGTCCACTTAAATATAGTTGATACAACTGCACTTAGTATTTCCCATTTTTTAATAAAAATACATATTCTTGGTGGAATAATCCCCTTAATATTAAAAATTTGTAAACAACCGAATTATGAATTTTAACTTCTTTCTTTTTTTCTTCCTCTGCATCTTGCATTGTCACTAAAGATTATAAAATAATATGTTATCATTCTCTTTTTAATCTTTATAATTAAAGCCAAGGAAAAAAAAAAAGTGGGATTAGATCCAAACTTCCAAAAAATAGAAGAAGAAGAAGAAGAAGAAAGAGATGAAAGAAGAAAAAAAATTTACTCCGTAATAAAAATGAATGACTTATATAATTTAAAAGAGTATGATAAAGTACATTTGTTTAGAGAAAAATAAATCTAAAATTATGGTGAACTTTGAAAATAGTGAAATTTAAAACTTACCTTGTGTTGTGTTTGGAAGTACTGAATCTTAAATTTAGAATTAGAAAAAATTCAGTTTAAAGTTTGAACTAAAAAATTTTTCTAATTCCAAATCAAAAGCATCAATTCAGCATTTATATACTCATTGGTAAATTTTGACATTTTATTATTATTATTATTTAGGGTAAAGTGCAAAAAAATAAAAATGGACTATGTTCCAATTTGCAAATAACCCCTTTGAAGTATATTTTGCGCATAATACTCCCTGAATTATCACATTTTGTTACAAATTGCCCCAATATCTAAATTATATTTCATTAAATAACCATAATACCTTTTTTTTTTTTTATTGAATTACACTTAATATATTTTTTATTATTGAAATAAATTATGAAAAATTTCATACTGATCTCGTGAAATATTCTCCATTAAATTTGCACAAATTTAATTTTAAATTTTGAAATTAATTATTTAAATAAAAATCTTAAGTAAAAATTTTAAAAACAATTTAATTAATTTCTTAATTTTTCATGAACATATTGCGTGAAAAAAATGTATTTTTTATTTAAGTAATTTATTAATATTTCATCAATATATTGTATGAAAAATGGTATTTTTCTATGTTAAAAAAATTTAAATTGAGTATAATAAGTTTTATTATAAATAATAAAATCTTAATAATAAGTTAATATTTTAGAAAATAGTTGTAAGAGATGAGTTTATAAGAGATTCTAGAGTTTTTGTTTGTTTGTTTGAATGCAAACGTTTGAGTTGGGGAAATGAGTATTTATAGCGCAACATGTTTTGCATGTATGGAGTTAGATGAGTTATGTGAAATTAATTAACGTTGGTGGATCTAACACACTAGCAATTCGTGGTATTCCATTTTAACAAAATCTGTATATTTCATATTCCACCAACGTGTTTGTTTTGTGCAATGGGTGATCTTCGAACAATGTAAGTAGACATGTGTCAATGACTAATGTATGGACTATTTTCGGACCAATGATTATTCGCATGCGAGTTTATTATATTCTAAATTTTGGATATGTTGTATGTTTTTAATTCAAGTTCATAAAAAAATAAAATATAATTTTGTTTAAATTATAAATTGCATCTTAAGATAATATTGATCCAAAAAATTAAGAAATTGTAAGATGTACGCAGTTTTATCAATATTGATAAAAAAACATGTGCAATTCACGTGATTTTACTTCATAAATTTGATGTGATGGTGATCAGAATTGTAAATTTAGATAAAAATAATAATTTTAAATCAATATTTTAGATTATCCAAACTTGAAAACAATAAAAGAGAAATTAATACAATATTTAAAAAAAAAATAAATCAGAATCAATCTTCAAGCCCTTTGTCTTTATTCTTAAAATTGAACTTAAAATTGAATTCTTACTCCACAATTTTAATTCAAAACTTATATCGAATAAAATTATCTTTACCTAAGTGATAATAAATTTTCAACATTTGTGTAAAATTTTGAATTTTTCTTTAGTTAAGTGTAATATATCTTATATTAGTATCAAGTTTCAAGCATCTTTTTGTCCCAATTACTTGTGAGGATTCAAATACTTATTTTCAATAATAGATTATTTGTTGAAAGAAAGTAAATATCCTTTTGTTGTATTCATTACGCTTCTTATACATTAGATGAAATAACACAACAAAGTAAGAATTACATTTCAAGGATGAAGAAATTAAAAAATAATACATACCAAATAAACGATTTCATCAATATGAATTATTCCCCGTTTCTCATCTAAAACTATAACGTGTGATCTTATTCTTCCACAAAGAAATAATATGGTATTATTCATAAATAAATAGAGAATTACAAAATTATAATGCATGAATTTGACAGAGCAAAAATGACAAAAGATTAACGGAATTACAAAATATAGAATCAACAAAACAAGCGGAAATAAGCAACCCTTAAAGGCAACATAAAAATTAAACAAAACAACTTGCGCATCCAGGGAATCGAACCCTGGTCAGTACCGTGGGAGGGTACTATGATACCACTACACCAGATGCGCATTATGGCTTTTGATGAGCTTGCCTTATATCTTCGTAGTAAAAGTTGACCAAATGGTAAATAGAATTCCATTCCAAATTAGATAAAAATAAAACAAATAATAATTCCAAATTATTTTAACTCAGATTATTTGATCTTCCTTATATTCTATCTCAATTGATTTATTCTCATTTTATCTTAACTTGCTGCTATTTTAGTTTTATATAAAAATAATTATATATAGATAAAAAGATGTAGGAAAAAAAATGTAAAAGATAAAATGGGACAGAAAAAATATAATTATAAGTCGTGAAAATGTCTTTATAATTTAATTCTTCCATCAACCACTCTTACAAAAGCAAAAGTTGTAAATGATGCTATTTTGACCGACAATGTATTAATATAAAAAATTATAATTATCTACTCTCTGATTTTGTATTTTATTTTTCTCCTTTACATTTTTTATTCATTGTAATTATTCCATTATTATCATTTTTTATTTATTTATTTTTTTGTTTGTTTTTTTTTTTTTTTAGTTGGGAAACTCACACACACTGCCTCCACTGAGATTTGAACACCTGACCTACCTTTGAGAGATAAGAGCCTTCTACCTTCAATTTCTCTCAAATTTTGAACATGTATTTACACCTTCAAACTTTATTGTAAATTTGTAGAGTAAACCACTAAGCTATCTTAATGAGATTTACATTTAATAAAAGACAAAAGAATGCGGGAAAAAATAAAAGAAAAAAGAGAGCATGATCTTTTGATTCTAAAAAAATGTGGAGAAAGAAGAAAGGAAAAAAAAAAGAAGATTATTAGATAGGAAAAAAAAAAGAAGATTATTAGATAGTATATTATAGTTTTTTTTTTAGTTTAGATGAAAAATAATACGATAATATGAAATACTATATATTATACAATTAGAGATAGTATATTGTATACATACACCATATTAATCAAATTATATTATGGTAGATTATTGATTGATTAGTCATAAGACTGTAGTCCAATTGTACTTCATATTATTATATAGTATTCATTATGGGTAAGTTTACTCTAACAAATTATCAAATTAAATTGTTAATGAATTAGAAAATCATCCAATTTAAAATATTTCAACTATTTGCAAATAATTAAACAGTTCAACTACTCAAGCAATTAACAAAATATTAAGGAGTAGCGTGCAAAATCAAGTATTGAATAACTATCACATCTCATCTCTTATCATATTAAACATATTTTTTTGATTTATGTGATCATTTCAAATTATAATATCTTACTAATAAATGAACATCACAAAAGATTTTTATTTTATTTTAAGTATATAAAACCAACGGCAACAATTTATTTCATATGATTTTCAATGGCGTTCACAAACTCTTCAGAAACATAAATGATCCTTTGGGACTGTGAAAATATGATAATAGAGGAAACCATCATGAAGTTTTATTTAGGATTTGGGTGATTAAAATTTAAAACATGGGGAACTTAATAAATAGAAAAGAATTTAAAATAGTATATTTTTTAATTTTTTTGTTTCTGTAATTATATAATTCAATTATTATAAGTTTTTATTTTAATATTTTTAAAAAGTGTGTCAAAGTTGGCGTGCCTCACAATAAATAATTAAATATTAAATTATTTGATTTTCCCCATCAGTTAGGAACCAAACTTCATGATATTATTTTTTTAATTATATAATTACTAATATATATGCCTATAATTACATATATATATATATATATATATATATATATATATGAAGTCTTGATAGTCAAGTGGTTAGTGCTTTATGTGAATGTTGGGAATACCATGCTTTGACTTTTTACACTTATTAATCTAATTTCTAACCTTACTTGCTCATATTATTTCTATTATAATTTTTAAAAATAGTTAAAAGAACCGGATTGTGTGCATGCTTATTTTATTTTACATAAATAACTTATAACAATAAAAATATAATATAAATATATATGAAATTTATAATCTTTATTTAAATTTCACCCAAAATAAATCGGGTTTTAAAAGATATGCAAACAATAGTACAGCACAACAACAATTGTACTGGCGAAGCCTTGAAGACGAGAG
The DNA here is from genome assembly GCF_030987335.1 of Cornus florida. NCBI lineage: Eukaryota > Viridiplantae > Streptophyta > Magnoliopsida > Cornales > Cornaceae > Cornus > Cornus florida. The sequence continues at coordinate 33,221,533 of NW_026775572.1, forward strand.
AGTAAAAACTCACAGGTTTTGTTAGGGTTTTGTGTTCGTTCTCAACAGCTTCTGACATTTAAAACTACACAGAGCAAAGCGAAACGAAATTACGACAGACACATCTACTCATGAGACATTTACTGGTATGCATCCCCTCCTCGTGGAAGAAAATTTTATTTTCCCTCTAATTTTCTGTCTGATTCCCGGGAAAGCATAGGAAAAAGAAAAGAAAACATCTAACAACTGCTACTCCTATCCTAACCCGTCATAAAATTCCAAATCATCATTTGTTCTTATAAATTCATTTGCAGTCAAATTAATATCCCTATTTCGTTCTTCATATTTAATCAAAATTTTACCTTCTTTAGATTTTGATTCAATTATATGTTACATTTGCAGAGAACGGTTCCAGTATTCAAGAAAAACTCTCTAATACGTTTAATAGCATTGGCTACTGCTGGTTCGGGTCTGCTGTATTCTAACATTGGCGTAGATTCAAGTGAGCACTTAATTTTACTCAGCAGCTATTTCTGAGCGATCTGTTTTGTTGCTTTGATATCCAACAATAGGAAAACTTAATTCAAACACATTTTAATTAATTAATTTATTATTCTAAATTCAGGAACATCGGTTTCAATTCATCCGTCATTTCGGGATTCATTATTGTGGCAATGGAGAACTATGCAAGAGATGCTTCCCCGTCCTTCATTTTTATCCTTGGACCCTTCATCACATGGTTTGCCATTTGCTTAGACTTTTACTTATTTTATTTTTCAATGTTTTGTGCTCATCTTCAAATTTTTAGTTGTTTTATTCAATCCATGTTGTGTAATTGTAGGAACTCTTCCGTTATTTTTTTCTAGAGTTGGCTCGGTCCCATCAGCGGATATAAAGAAGGAAGTTTCTGGGGAGTTTGGAGCTGGACCGAAACCTTGTTGTGGATGTTTGGGTAGAGATACCATTGCTAATGCCGCTGCAAGGATTGGTCCAGCTGTTGTCAATCTATCTGTTCCACAGGGTATGCATTCGGGTTTTAATAATGTGCAGTCTGAGATAATCTGCTTAGAAATTGATTGGAAAGACTGTTTATAAACCACGCATTTGTAGGTTTTCGTGGGATGACTGTAGGAAAGAGTATAGGCTCTGGAACTATCATAGATGCAGATGGTACCATCTTGACTTGTGCTCATGTGGTGGTTGATTTTCAAGGATTGAGTTCTTCATCCAAAGGGAAGGTCAGTGGTCATATTTTTTATTGCTTGTGATCTTAAGATTAAATGTTTTAGATCATTTTGAAATTTGTTTCCAAATATTATGCAAAAGCACTTCTAGCATCGGCGTCCTCAAGGACCTCAACACTGTTCCCCAATATTTATATTCTAGATTGAGTAACACATCTATAAGTGTCAGATTTATATTGTGCTTGCAAAATTTGGAATTTTAAACCATACGTTTGCACATACACATATAATATGTGGAACTCAATCATGCAATATTTGGTGGTGCTCTGCACTGTATAGTTGGTTAGATTATGGTTTGTCTCAATTTTTTATATTTAACCGCATGTATTAAATGAGTGTTTTAAGTTTGTATTTATCCCCTTTTGAACTTTAATGTAATGAAAAGTTTATACATATGTTTTTTCCCCTACAAAGAAAAGGCGAGAAAAGCAGAAAATGTTAGTGTTACAACATGATGCTTGTACATGTATCTACTTGAAGTCACTTCCACCAAATTGAAGAATTCCATCAAAAGAGTTTTCAGTTTAGAGCTTTACATCTTCACTCAACAATATTCCCAAGAAATTCATAAAATAGTTCGTTGGTAATTTATTTGATAAAATCCCTTAAATTTCCTTCTCATTTGAAAATGCACACGAACAGTCATGGGCATGTTGGGCTAGTCAAATTTACTTTGTTTTGACTTGAAACAAAAGCAACGTTTCTACTTTAGAGTGTGTTCAATACTATTTGGATGCATGTTTGGTAATGTTATATTTGTTGCTTCACTATAGTACATTGTCCGAAGCAAAAAACATGAAGCAGAAGCGGTTGCTAAATTGGGCCGACACCAATGTGCTACAATGGTTTTGCCTATAAGATACCCTTTTATTGTTTTAGATACATGTATAAACTTGAATGTGTATATGCAAAACTATATGAAATTAAAATGATTTATTGCTGCAGGTTGATGTTACTTTGCAAGATGGTCGGACATTTGAGGGTACAGTGGTGAATGCTGATTTACATTCTGATATTGCTCTTGTAAGGATAAAATCCAAAACTCCCCTTCCAACAGCAAAACTTGGCTCCTCTAGTAAGCTTCGTCCTGGGGATTGGGTGGTAGCTGTGGGCTGTCCCCTTTCCCTTCAAAATACAATTACAGCCGGTATTGTAAGGTATTTTTCGTAAATTAATGTGACAAAATTTGGTTTTTCTGCCAAGTGTCCGAGGAACTTGTATTTGGAGGAAATATAGTTAGTGCTTATGTAGCTTAAGTGGGACTAAACGAACACATTAAAGCACAATTTTGGGAACCTATGGATTAATTAGCTAAAGGGATATCCGAAGGAGAAAAGTATACTTCAGAGGAAACTTTAATGGTCATTTAGGAAAAGATTGTGGAGATGATGGACATGGACTTGGAGATAGAAAGGATGATAGGAGGCTATATTAGATTTCGCAGTGGCATATAATCTTCTAATTGGGAATACCTTTTTTTTTTTACAAAAAAATAAAATAAATAAATAAATATGAACATTAATCATTTTAAAAGTGGATCAAATATGAGTCAAACTTGTTTCTTTCTAACTAGAAAGGTCAATCAATTAACAAGTAAAGATTTTAAAGTTAGGAGAGAGTTTAACATTACAACAGAGGCTAATAATTTCAGATGTATATATAAAAGGACAATCTAAAAGGAGAAATAGAATCTTAAACCCAAGAACTAGGAGGTGGAATTCAAGAGGGGAGAAAGTAAAATTATTTAAGAATAGGATGTTAAAAAAAGCAACATGGATTGTAGAAGATGAAACTGATTTAATGTGGAATAGGATGTCTTAAAAGAGCATCAAAAGATGTCATAGGAGAATTAGAAGTAACGTAACAATTATCTAACAAAACTTGGTGGTGGAATGTACAACCCTATAATATCGTAAAAACAAAATTGGATTCCTATAAAGGTTTGTTAAAACTAGAAATAAAAAAACCTTTGAAAAATACAATAATGTCAATAACAAAGTTAAAACAGAGTATATGATGATCTTTATTCTAAATTAGGCGCAGAAGATGTGGAGCAGAGTATATATAAACTTGCTAAACTAAGGGAGAGGAAAACTAGAAAAGTTTAGCCATATCAAATGCATCAAGAGTGAAGACTTAAGGGATTTAGTAGATGATGAAATTAAAGAAAGATGGAAATATTATATTGAGAAATTATCAAATGAAAATCATCTTGGAAATTTGGCTTAGAAGAGTATAGTAACCTTAAGGATAACATATTTTTCTGTAGGGTCAAGGAGTAAATGCATTAAGGATGATTATATCAGGAAGCACTCTAGGGCTAGATTGCATCCCTATTGAGCTTTGGAAGCGAGGATGAATTGTCTTAACTACTAAAACTGTTTAATAAAATAATAACAACTAAGAGAATGCCTGATGAGTGGCGTAAAAGTATTTTAATACTATATATAAAATATAAAAGGGACATACAAAGTTGTAATAATTGTTGTGGTATTATATTAATGAGTTATATCATGGAACTTTGGGAGAGAGTGAAGCCTAATTTGGATTCATGCCAAGGAGGTCAATAATGTAGACTATTTACTTATTGAGGAGACTTCTGGAAAGATACAAATAGAAGAAGATATTTCTTCTCATATGATTTTTATTGATTTAGAGAAGGCCTATGATAAGATACCTAGACATCTAATATGAAGGATTTTAGAAATAAAAGAGTCACAAAATGTTATACTTACACAACAAAGAACATGTCTGATGAATACATGACCATAGATTGAACGACGATGGTGGAAACAAGTGAATTCAATTAATCTAGGCTTACATCAAGACTCAAGATTAAGCCCATACCTTTTTTTCCTTAGTTATAGATGTGAGCTAACAAGACACATTTGGAATGAGATTCTTTGATGTTTGTTATTTGCTGATGATATTGTTTTTAGATGAAACTACAGGATTCGGTGGTAATTGGATGTTTGAAGAAAAAAATTAGAATTTAAAGAGTTTAAGACAATAATAATAAAACTAAATATAAGGAGTGTGGCTTTAGTAAATCTAAAAAATACATATACAGAGATTTTTTGAAGATTGAGGATAAAAGTGAACCTTTTCATTATTGGTAAATTATACTTACCTCCCCTCTAGTTAGGGCTTATTACACTTACATCCCCTGTGTTTTAGATTATTACAGTTATCTCCCTTCTAGTTACATTTATGTAACAAAATGATCCTTGCTGTCAGTTTCACTAATGGTTAGAGATGGTCAACGCTGACGTGGCAAGTTTTTTTGCTTCACATGACAAATATGCACTTCAAATTGAGAGTATAATTGTCTTCTCACAACAAACATTGGTCAAAAATGTATTCACAGCGAAAATAACTTGTCACATCAGTGTTGACCATCTCTGTCCATCAATAATACTAACGGGAGGGGTTGTTTTGTTTACACACATGTAACTAGAAGTCTAGATGGGAGGTAACTGCAATAATCCAAAACACAGGGGATGTAAGTGTAATAAACCATAACTAGAGGGAAGGTAAGTGTAATTTACCCTTTCAATATATGCCCAATTATCCATGGTAAAAGAGAAATTAAAGATGACAATAATGATAGAATCAGGACATGACGAGTTAATGAAGGAGTTCATCTAATATATTGTGTGATCAGCGTATCCCGTTAAGATTGAAAGTAAAACTTCAAAACAACTATTAGACCAGTCATTCTTTATTTGGTAGAAATTGTAGAATGTTGGACAATCAAGAAACAACATATGCATAAAATGAGTGACAAATGCAAGTGTTGAGATAGATGTGTGGCAGGACAAGAAATGATAGAATTAGAAATGAACATATTCGTGATATGATTGAAGTAGCACCGTTGGAGATAAAATGAGAGAAAATTGTTTAAGATGGGTTGGGCCTGTGCAAAGAATACCATTAAGTGTATGGGTCTAGAAGAGTGACATGGTCCACATTGAGGGTAATGCTAGGGGAAAGGGAAGACTAAAATTAACATGGGTTGAGCTATTAAGGAAGGATATGATAACATGTAGTTTGACTAAGGCTATGGCCTTAGAGCGGAATGGAAAGATAAAATTCACGTAGCAGATCCAAGTAGTTTGGAAAAAGGTTTTGTTGTTCTTATGTACCAACTGTCTGAATGGTTAAATATATTTTCTTGCTCTTTGTGAGATATTCTAATGTCAACCGAGTTGTAAACATAATCAATCATTTATTGCATGTTTAATTAAATATATAATTGTTATTAACTTATTGTTTATTTTAATGTGTTACTTGATCATTGTAGAAATATAATAGAGTACATCTTACGTATTGATAGATAAAGTAGACCATTACAGTTAGTGATGCCCTTTTTCTTTCTGGCCTTTTCTCTTTGCATCTAGTTGTGTTGATCGTAAAAGCAGCGATTTGGGTCTTGGAGGGATGAGGAGAGAATACTTACAAACAGATTGTGCAATCAATGCGGTAATGTAAATTATACTCTCTCCTAGATTTGTTCTCACATGTTGTTTTGGGGTCTTGAATTTGTGTCTTGGCTTTGGTTCTCTATATGGTAGATGCATATGTATTCAAACCATTGCAGATTTGGATCTTTTGATGGATGATTCTAAAAAGGGTAACATTTGCTATATGTGTGCCTTTGATACCAAGATATCCTTTATAAGTAATCAAGATAAAGGGGGACCACAGAATAAGGTTGACAAGGACATTGGTTTTGTAAAAAACAAAAAATCATTTGAGATTTTATTTTAAAATTATCAATTTTGATTTAGTAGAATAGCAGGCTAAGATGTTTTAGTTACAAGCCTGTAACTGGTCTGCGTGTATATATATTTTTGCTGGCATTTTTGTTTAGTAATTTTTTTATTTGTAATTATTGCTGGGAAGTTGTTAGTTTATTGCTCATATATATTGATTATAATAATTAGTATTATCAATTTTTTTTCTCTGTTTTTTGGTTGTAGGGTAATTCTGGTGGACCTCTTGTTAACATTGATGGAGAAGTTATCGGTGTTAATATTATGAAAGTATTGGCGGCTGATGGTTTGGGCTTTTCTGTTCCAATTGACTCAGTCTCCAAAATTATAGACCACTTCAAGAAAAATGGGTATGTTTCAAATTTTATATGAGATTATTGTAACTGTAACTGTTAAATTGCATAATATTAATGATTTTGTTTTGGAATCACGGGTGTCTCTCTCTCTCATGCGCACACACATTCACATTTGAATAGGTGAGAATGTCAAAAGGTATAGGTTCTTTAATTTAATACACATCCAAGTCTCTTTAGATTACCAAGTCATATATTAATTTTGTTGGTGAATGTAGTCTATGCAAGCACTGTCTACTTCACTATTTTGATATATGAACAACAAAATACTCAACAAAGCCTTTTCCCAGCTACTTGGGGTTGGCTACATGAATCATATTTTTTCATTCTGCGTTGTATAAGGCTATAGCCTCATTCAAACTGCATTTGGTCTATCTAGCAAGAACAAAATCATGATGTTAAAGTCTTAAAGTTTGATCTTTTTCTTATTTTACGTTCTGGGTCCATTTATGAATTATACTTCGTTGAGGGAAACTCTCAGTTAACATTATAAGTCTACAAAATTATTGGGCACAAATTAGTAATTTGTGGAACCTAAATTGGTTCAGCGCCTCTATTATTTCTTCCTTCTTTAATCTCAAAAAAAAAAAAAAAAAAAGGGGGGGGGGGGGGGGGGGGGTGGGGGTGGGGGTGTTAGAAGAAGAGAAAGAAAAAGAAAAAAGGAAAAGAATTTTGCAATGGACGCTTTAATAATGCATTGATTATGCTTATTTATACCATTCGAGAACCCTGTATAAATTTCAATTATTGATCTCATGTATGCATAATTGCTATTGGGTCTGTAATTCTGTGCTTTACACTGTGTACGAGTATGATGACCACAAATGTGGCGTTCTGAGAAGGGAAGATTGGAAACATGAGTAACCTTTTTTTTTTGAGAAGGGAAACATAAGTAACCCTTTATATTATTCTTGTACAAAGTAGCTGTTTTGAGACTCGAATCCATGTGCTCACTCTTCACCATTGTGCCAAGCAATGACCCCTCGTATTGTCTTGATAATTCTGTAAGGTGTCTTTTTTTTTTTTTTTTTCCTTGTTAGTTCCATCTTTGATTAAACGCAAGGCAGGATTTTGTCTTCAATTTTTTGGAATCACTTACAATGTTATCTTTAGAAAAATTTCCACGTACATGCGCGTATATACACATGTAGAGAGATAGACGTTGACTTGATGTAGAACAAATAATGCACCGCTACCAATTGATGACGAACTAGAAGGAAAGAAGGGGATGAGAATGAGAGTGAGAATGAGAATGAGAATGAGAAGATGAGATGAGACTAGACGAAAGAGATGGGAAGACAGACGAAGGGGATAAGAAGATAGATTGAAGCGGTAGGATGGAGAGACTGAGGAATTAAGAAAAGCAAGAACACGAGGGAGAAGAAGACGTAGAGGGAGAGTTTTCAAACTCACTAAATTCCAAAGCTAAAAAAACCTTAATAGGCAAAATTATTGCCAAACACTAAAAACCCTAAAAATAGGAATATACTAAAATAACCTAGAACTAAACATTACCAAAAAAATAATAGCACAATTAAAAACCCTAATTTACATAAATTCCTAGTTTCATTTATCTTTGCCCATTCTCCAAAAGTAGAGGCTTAACATGTGCAGCCCATTCATGAAAATCATAGCTTGTTCTCCATCAATTAAATTGTTCCCTGATAATTGATGGAGAATGAGTTATGATCTTCATGGATGAGGCACACGTGTTTCGCCTCTACTTTAGGAGAAGGGACAAAGATAGATGAAAATAGGGATTTGATGTAATTAGGTTTTATTTTTAATTATTTTTGTAATTTTTGGCAGTGTTCTATTTTTAGGATTATTTTAGTATTTTAATATTTTAGGGTTTGTTTATGTTTTTTGCCTATATAAAGGCTCATATGTAATAATGACAGTTTAGCTTTGGAATATTGAAATAATATTTTGAGTTCGAAAACTATCCCTCTGTGGCTTTTCTTAATACCTCAATCTCTCTAGCCTACCCCTTCAGTCTATTTTCTCATCCCATTCGTCTGTCTTCTCACCTCTTTCGTTTAGTCTCATCTCATCCCCTTTTTTCCTTCTGGTTTGTTATCAATTGGTATCAGAGTGCTATTTGTTCTACCTCTATTGATATCAAAGCGAAAATTCCAAGCAAGAGCAAAAGACTCAAGTAACAAAAACAAATAAAAATAAAACCTAATCACATCAAATCCCTATTTTCATCTACGTTTACCCCTTCTCCTAAAGTAGAGGCAGAACACATGTGGCTCATCCATGAAGATCATAACTCTTTCTCCATCATGACTGTATTACAAATGCCTTCCTGAAAGGATAGTTAGTTGATGTCTTATTATATGAAATGATTACCAGGGTCTGAAATTTAGCTTGTGCCACGAGGGCTCTACCTGGAAGGGAGAGAAACTCCAGTCCTTAATGTTCTCCCTTCCCCCACCCCTCCCCTTTTTGGTAGCAAAGAATCAACCCATCCGCTAGCCACTTTGGACTGTAGAATGGTTTGCAAGCTCCGGATATGTGCAATTTAGCCTATGGTGTTTTTGCGACTTAATGCTCCCTTTTCCTATAGGAAGCTAACTTAAGCTCAATTATTATTCAGAATGGTTTGTTTTAATCAAGGTTTTGTGGAATTAAACCCAACAATCTCATTTCAGATGCATTTGAGGGCATCTTTGCATTTTTGTTACATGTGATAGATACTGATTTTATATGCAGGAGAGTTGTTCGACCTTGGCTTGGATTGAAAATGCTTGATCTTAATGATTTGATTGTTGCCCAGCTTAAGGAAAAGGATTCCACATTCCCTGATGTCAACAAAGGTATTCTTGTGCCAATGGTATGTCCTCTCTCTCTCTCTCTCTCTCTCTCTCTCTCTCTCTATATATATATATATATACATATATATATCAATTCTGGTGTCGAATGGAATCTGATTTTCCTTGGCATTGTTGGCAATGGCTGCAGTGCATTATTTGGTAGGAAAATATTTGCCTGCACTGCTGATTTAGACCGGGTTTGCTGCAAAATATTACATATGATTGAAAATGAGTTTACTTCTAGTATTAGTCTTATTCTTGCTGATTATGGTTGGTGACATGATTTTTATTTTATTTTTTTCTTTTTGAAGTTTCGTAGGTTTTGTTATGGTGTTGGTTTGTAGATGCTGGGGGTTCAGATTACTACAGACATGTTAATATGTTGCAAGCCAACATCAAGTTTTCACGCCGGGCGCATCTTTGGCTGGGGAAATGAAGTTTAATTGTCTGAAAATAGGTTTGGTTTGTTCAAATTTGACAAGTGTCATTCCCTCTCCTAGTCCCGCAAATCCCACCCAAAACCATGCATTCCCATCCCGCTTCATATCTCTTTCGCCATTTGCTGTCTATACCAAACAAACGGGGGACTTCCAGCAGCTATTTCTGTTGCTGCCAGAGGTTGAAATCACCGCTAAGCTGCCCGCCTGTTTCTACAAGCTTGTTGGTAGAAATTCTTAGCAGCCGCTGTTTGCTGTTAAAAGTTGGTCTTAGTGATAACTTCCTTATTGTTGATACAAGTTATACAATTAGTGGCAATAAATGTTGTAGTTGAAGAGTAGAGTATTCATTAGAAGTCTTATATACACAGAGGCTAATTTAACTTAGTTGCATGGTAAATGGTTTTGGTGTCACAAAGCTTCAACCCATGGCTTTTCATGGAAAGTCATGCATTAATTCATGCTATACACAAGCTGGATATGCTAAAGCTTCCATCTTTTGGTGAAAATTATTGTTACTTCTTTTTTTTGCAATAAAATTTTTAATATAGCATGTAGCAAGGGAAATTCCTTTAAGCTTGAAAGGGAAGTTCTATAAATAACAATTCTTTGTGGGCAAGACGTTGGATGACTAAGAAATAACAAATGCACAAAATGTGCATGACGGAAATATGAATGTTGAAATGGATGTGTGGCAAGACAAAAAATATTAAATTAGAAATGAAAACATTTGTGGGATGGTTGGTTGAAGTAGCACAGATTGGAGATGAAATGAGAGAAAATCGATTTAAGGTGGGTGGATACATGCAAAGGAGTCCATTACGTGCAGTAGTAAGGAAGAGTGACAAGGTTCGCATTGAGGGTAATGATGGGGGAAGGAAAGACCAAAAGTAATATGGGTAGAATTAGTAAGGAAATATACGATAACACATGGTTTCATTGAGGTTATGGCCTTTGAGTAGAATGGAAAAATAGGATTCATGTAGCTGAACCCAAGTTGGGAAAAGACTGTTTGTAGTCCTTACATGTAGCAAGGATATAAGTGGAAGTGTGTTGGGAAGTGTTTATGGCCCAAGAGCAATGTATAGTTGGCTATGGTTCATTTCTATTCAATTATGTTCTGTATTTTATCATTTCAACATTTTAAGGTGAACCTTGTTTCAATAGTAAATTGGTTTTAGTAAATTTCCTGTTATTAATTTCTAATTTATGCACCAACTGCAACTGATATGCATGTGTATAGATGTTGAAATGCACGAGATAAGGTTAGTCATAAATTTTTCATAAAGATGCAGCTTTCCCAAACTAATGTTTGATAATTTCCCTTAACCAGGTAACTCCTGGTTCCCCTGCTGACCGTGCTGGATTTCGTCCAGGCGATGTTGTCGTTGAATTTGAAGGGAGGCCTGTTGGGAGCATTAAGGAGGTACGGAGAACTTTTTCCTTCCACCAACTAGGTGCAATGAGGAGCATCTTTTAATTGAATCTATACTCTCTATTTAGAAATGATGTGCACATGGCTTGTGATTTCCATATAACTATATGAATTCCGCGTTAGAGGTCTCCAATGGGAGTTTGCTCGACATCATATCAGTAGGGCCCATTAAACTACCCGATTGCATGATTGATTATCACTGGATAGTATTAAGACATAAAACAGAAGGATGTGCTAAAAATGAAACTTGGTGCATTGACTGTCTGTTTAAACTAGTGGAGGTTTTAGTCTAGAAAACCTATTTTGCCTTCAACCTTTTGGCTTCACTACATTATATGTTGAAAGCCACTTGCATGATTATGCATGCTGATTGCTGACATTATTATTGGGTTTATGGCAGATTGTTGAAATACTGGGGGACAACGTCGGGAAACCCTTGAAGGCCGTTGTGAAAAGAGCCAAGGATAGTTCGGTAACTCTTACTGTTATACCGGAGGAGGCAAATCCAGATATGTAAACGACAGTTACGTATAATCAAGCTCTCTAGCAATTTTCACATAGGAATTATAGATCATCTGAGAAGGAAAAGAACGTGTGTTGACCGGATTTCTTTTCTTCATTTGTGCTCCTCTTAAGTGGGAAGTTTTTCATCGGTCTGTATAGCTAGGGATTATTAATGGGAGTAGAAGATGTTTTACAAATTTTGTTCTATTTATTATTATTATTATTATTATTATTATTATTTTTTGTATATTTTTTTTCACAGGTGTTGCAGGTGCTTGAAGAAGACCCTAACATGTCTTTCATAATCCCTGGGCTCCTAGCTATATTTTTGCTCCTCATAAAACAGTAGGATTGTTGGTTATTGAGAATCATTGCCAGTAACTTTTACATTTTAAATTAAGGTTCACTTACATCCACATTACAAATATCATTCCATATCTCTCCAAAGACTTGAAAAATTGAACTAATGATATAAATCCTCATTTTCAAGGTCTTCTTGTTATTTTCCATTCTTATTTTTGTGGTCGGATGTGAAGACTTCCACTAAATTAGTTATAAAAATAGTTATTAATTAGTTCAATGTATTCATAAATTAGTTATCATCAAATATGTATTTTACTTTATATATGTATTTCAGTGTTTCTAAAAAATACATTTACTTTCAATCATGCTATATTAAAAACTATTTTTCCGACAAAAGAATATATATATATATATATATATATATATATATATATATATATATATATATATATGTGTGCATGTGTTAAAAACTATTTTATTTCTATAATTTCTAGTGATTATGAATTTTCAATTATATGTCCCGTTCTGAAAAGGAGTTGATATTAAGTTTTAGTCTTCATGTTAAGCTACAGATTGATGATTCCGGATAATTGAGAATTCATTTTGAATAATTATGAGACTATTACTGAATTTACTGTATTGGTACAGTATTTGTTGAAGGAATTACATAAAAGAAAACTATTTTTTTTTTCTTCTAATATTGCACATTTTTTTGTGTCTTTTCCTGTAATTAGAAAAAAAACATGAGGAGAGAACTATTTGTCCTCATTCGATAGATTCGGGTGCGAATCCTCTGCTATTCCTAACCCTGCAGTCTCCAGCAGTTTAGTGCCTAATGCCTTGTTTGGCTTGGCACAAGAAAAAAAAGTTAACAAACGGCACAGTAAACTTAACGTGCCAACTGTAAACCAGAAAAAAAAAAAAAAAAAGAAAAAAAAAAGAAGAAAGAAAATACGAAAAAGGAAAGTCGAAATAAGTTAACACCCCCGCGCGCGTTTCTGCACTTTCACTTTCCCTTTCTTCCCTTTTGGTTTTGTTACTTCCCTCCTTCCCTTTTCGTTTTGTTCATTATTTTTTTTTAATTTTTTTAATCCAAACTCTAATTCATCTCTCCTTGTTCCATAAAAAACATATTGCTTTTGAAATTCCTTTTTTATTTAAAACACTAATTCCTCCCTCCTCTATTTTTACTTTCTTATTTCCTTTTTTGAATCAAAACCCAGTGATTTCCTTCCAGAAATTGGTGATTTCTTTAATAAGATTCTCCTCTTCATCTACAGGAAAGAAATCTACAATGGACTTGAGCTGGTATCTACAATTGACCTAATTAATGCTTGATGGTTGGTAAGTCTTAATACATGTTATTAATATTGTGCATTTAATAGTATTGTTCATTATTTGTTCAAAATATAGTGAAATTTTTGTTTTGAACTGAACATTGTAGGTTTAGAACTTAATTTACGATTCTTTCATTTGTCATCTGTCATTGTAGGGAATCTAAAATCTTCCATAATTGATTTTTTGAACTGACTTGGCTTCATTAGGTACCAATGCGTTATCCAAAAATTTTGGTATTAAATGTATGCGGCAATTACGCATTTCACAAGTTATTATTTGATATTTATGAGGAAATAAATATTACAAAATTTCATAAATTAGAACACCGATGACCTTCACTATTAAAACAAGGTGTTGGCACAGTGCTAACTAACTTATGTCACACATAAAAGTAAAAAATTATGATTCTTTCATTTATCATCTGTATTGACATTGGTTAAGCATTCTAGTGAATCTTAAATCTTGGATAATTGTAGGATTTTCTTCTATAATCTTCCATAAGCATTTTAGTGAATCTAAAATCTTCCATAATTGATTTTTTGAACTGAGTTGGCTTCATTAGGTACCAATTTGTTATCTAAAATTTTAGGTTTTAAATGTATGCGCCAATTACACATTTCACAGGTTATTTTTTGATATTTATGAGGAAAAAAACATTGTGAAGTTTAATTAATAGGCACACTGATCACGTTCACTATCAAAATAAGGTATTAACACAGTACTGAATATCTAATGTCACACATAAATTTAAGAATTTTTAATTCTTTCATTTGTCATCTGTTAGTGTAAATTATGATATTTTTTAGTTGAAATTGACATTGGTTAAACATTCTAGTGTATTTGAAATATTGGATAATTGTAGAGTTTTCTTCTATAATCTTCAATAAGCATTCTAGTGAATGTAAAATCTTCCATAATTGATTTTTTGAACTGAGTTGGCTTCATTAGGTGCCAATGTGTTATCCAAAATTTTAGGTTTTAAATGTATGCGCCAATTACACATTGCACAGGTAATTATTTGATATTTATGAGAAAAAATATATATATATATATATTGTGAAGTTTAATAAATAGGCACACTGATCACCTTCACCATCCAAATAAGGTATTCACACAGTGTTGAATAACTAATGTCACACAAAAATTTAAGAATTTTTAATTCTTTCATTTGTCATCTGTTAGTGTAAATTATGATATTTTTTTGTTGAAATTGACATTGGTTGTGCATTCTAGTGTATCTGAAATCTTGGATAATTGTAAGATTTTCTTCTATAATCTTCAATAAGCATTTTGGTGAATGTAAAATCTTCCATAATTGATTTTTTGAACTGAGTTGGCTTCATTAGGTACCAATGTGTTATCCAAAATTTTAGGTTTTAAATGTATGCGCCAATTACACATTTCACAGGTAATTATTTGATATTTATGAGAAAAAAAAAAACATTATAAAGTTTAATAAATAGGCACACTGATCACCTTCACCATCCAAATAAGGTATTCACACAGTGCTGAATAACTAATGTCACGCATAAATTTAAGAATTTTTAATTCTTTCATTTGTCATCTGTTAGTGTAAATTATGATATTTTTTAGTTGAAATTGACATTGGTTAAGCATTCTAGTGTATCTGAAATCTTGGATAATTGTAGGGTTTTCTTCTATAATCTTTAATAAGCATTCTAGTAAATGTAAAATCTTCAATAATTGATTTTTTGAACTGAGTTGGCTTCGTTAGGTACCAATGTGTTATCCAAAATTTTAGGTTTTAAATGTATGCGCCAATTACACATTTCACAAGTTATTATTTGATATTTATGAGAAAAAAAAAAATTGTGAAGTTTAATAAATAGGCACACTGATCACCTTCACCATCCAAATAAGGTATTCACATAGTACTGAATAACTAATGTCACACATAAATTAAAGAATTTTTAATTCTTTCATTTGTTATCTGTTAATGTAAATTATGATATTTTTTAGTTGACATTGACATTGGTTAAACATTCTAGTGTATCTGAAATCTTAGATAATTGTAGGGTTTTTTGGCCCCTTTCATTAGTTTGGTAAATATTTAGTATTTTTTTTGGCCTCTGATAGTGCATTTCTCTTTCTCTGTTTAGGCAAGAGGTGTACAATAATTTCACATGGGATCATCTTCAACCTCAAGAAATCATTCTTACCCCTATGAAGTTGGTTTGAAAAAATATTACTGCAATTGTGGAGTTAGAAGTCCTTTGAAAATAGAGAAAAATAATATCTATGTGTGTATCTGAATTCCATATAAAAGTATCTGAATTCACCATACTGTTATGTTCTTATTTGAAGTGAAAATAGAGAAAAATAATATCTATGTGTGTGTGTGTGTATATATATATATATATATATATTAATAAGAAAGCATAAAATAAAAATAAAAAAAGAAGTAAAAAAAATACTACATTCACCTTCTCAACTAAGTATTCACACCCTGCTGTATAAGTAATATCACATATCAAACTAGCTTTAATCAAGCTATAACAAATGGAGCTGCAGAATAATTTCAAACAAAAAAGATTAATTTCCTATGTCCTTGTATTCAATTACATCAGTTTTACATAACCCTTACGTGAAAGCTTTTAGTTCTAAAAACGGAGAAGAGTTTAAGACAGCCTTACGTGAAAGCTTTCAATTCTGAAAATGGAGAAGAATTTAACATAGTAGAGACTTGCTAAAGGATATATGTTAATGAGGTAAATATGTCCCATGTTGTGTAAAATCCAGATGAATAAACCTGAAGTCCTAAAAGGCCTTCAAAATAATGCAGAGGATAGAGTGTGTTTCAGACCTCACTAGTAGGTATTTATTTATTTATTTTGATAGGTCATTATTAATTGTAAACTACTC
This sequence comes from Cornus florida, assembly GCF_030987335.1. Classification (NCBI taxonomy): domain Eukaryota; kingdom Viridiplantae; phylum Streptophyta; class Magnoliopsida; order Cornales; family Cornaceae; genus Cornus; species Cornus florida. The sequence continues at coordinate 33,237,603 of NW_026775572.1, forward strand.
AAAAACACTATAGTGGGTGCAACCATTTACTTGTAAAGCACATTGGAGCAACAAAATCTAGGAAAACTAGTTTAAAAGATTCACCAGATTCACCATACAAATACAGAGCCCAATTTTTTACAAAACTAACCTATACAATCCAAACAAAGCCCAAACTTATACAAAACTAACCTATACAAAACATTCACATAACAGCCCCATACAAGTCTGCATCGTTACAAGGTAGGACAAAAATAAAACGGAGTAACTTTCATGACAAAAGGCATTCTATCGACAAAAATTAAACCTTAACATAACACCAGCTTCATCACCACCTAAAATTAAAGCTTGTAACCTGGTACAAATTTAACTTTTCTCCCATGTTTAGCGCTGTTGTTCAAAATCTCTTGCCTACATTCGTTGAAAGGATCGGTCAAAAGTTGCAGTAGTTCGTCTGTACTGTTACATAGAGGTAAAATACTATTAAGAAAAAATATATATTATGTTTAAACAACTGTAAAATAGAAAAATATTTCACAATGACACTATACTAACGTTGAAGCTTCCCAATAATCTTTTGCCATCCCATAACTCCATGAACCTCATAAGAAAAAGTCCACATGAATGTCTGAACAATAATTAAAAATTGTATAAGATAGTTATTGAGGAAGTTCGTGTCAAACATATAGGTAATAAGTTAAATAACAAAAAAATTCAAAAGTCTAAAGTTAAAGATACGGGTCAGGCTGCACGGGTAAATCTTGATGCTTTATGATATCATAAAAATATAATTAAATCAAGTTTAATAAAAAAAATAAGAAGTTAAAATCAGTACCAAGGATCTTCATAACATTACTTGATAACATCACACTCCACAAAATAAGTCCAGCACAAACAATTTTGTAAGTGCTTTTTTAAATCCTCTGAAGTGCAATAATGAAAAGAGCCACATCTTCTTCTTCTTCTTCTTCTTCTTTTTTTTTTTTTTTTTTTTTTTTTTCAAATATTAAGAAAACATACACTTAGGTATAGATTATTTAACATATCTTTGAAATTTTTTGGGCAAAGTTAATGTTGATTGTCACACTCACCACCTTCACCGTCAAAAGAAAAAAATTGGCAAAGTTTATTATTAATTGCCACACTCAACACCTTCACCATCAAAATAAGGTATTCACATAGTGTTGAAAAACTAATAGTCACACATAAATCTAACTTAATTCAACATGGTGATGTTATATATATACTTATATACTAATATATATTCAGTACCTTAGTCTCAAAGCATTCTTGTATATACATATACATATACATATATTGAGTCATTATATTTCTTTCTAATCAATATATATTCAGTACCTTAGTCTCAATATTTTCTTATTCTATTTCTTTCTAATCAATTTTTGTATTAATAAAATCAATAACTTCAATAAAAAAAATATATATCAATAACATAATTTATCATTACAAAAAGAAATTTTTTAAAATAATAACAAAATACATGAAATTTATAATAATTTGATCTCATTGTCATTCAGGGTTTTGAAAATATACCTAAATTTGAAGAAGCAAGGCCCATGATGGCTTGTAGTTCCTCCTTTCCGCTTCAGTTTTGAACTTCCTACATTGTTTTTCAAACTCTCACTCTGTCTCGATCGACAAATAACCTTTTTACGCTTTAAATGAGCTCTATCTTCAATCTCATCGGTACTACTTGATGATTGAGACGGAGAACTGGCAGAAGGAGAGTATGAAGCATCATCAGAATTACTTTCACTATCTAAAACAATTATTTTTCCATCGCGTTTGGACACATTAGTCTGCCTTTTTAGACCGCATTTGGCCACATCTTTTTTTTTTTTTTTTTGTTCATCTTCTTTGGCTTTTGCTGCACTTTTTCCCTTTTTTTCAGCGCTATTGGCCACATGCTTAATCCTTCCCATTTGATGTTCCTAGTTTATGAGTTCATAATGAGATGTTGCACTTATAAAAACAGAGATCATAACAAGACTTTAAATAAATTTAGAAGCTTAAAAGTTAAAAGCTTAAAAGATCAAATTATTTATATTTTATTTGAAATTAAAAGTTAAATTTTATCATATAAAAAAAGCATCCAAAGAAACACAGTCACATGTTAATTTAAAGAGGATTTTGAAAGGGATTATGAGGTTTATGGTTTTGTTGCTCTCTGCTCTCTGGATCAAATGGGTCAGTTAGAATTTTGTTTTAAATATAAGAACTGATAAACTAATGTGACAAGATTTTAAGGTTTCACCAGATTAGAGTATATATACATACGAACACACCTTTGTATGCTTATGATATCCATAAAAAATCTGATTAAATTTGATTAAATGAAATTAAACATAGACAATGTTACAAGGGACTCACCTGTAATCTTGTTGCAAATTTGAACATTTTTTCCTAAAATCTTGCTTTTATGGTTTTGTTGCTCTCTGCTCTCTAGATCAAATGGGTCAGTTAGAATTTTGTTTTAAATAGAAGAACGGATAAACTAATATGACAAGATTTTAACGTTACACCAGATTAGAGTATATATACATACAAACACACCTTTGTATGCTTATGATATCCATAAAAAATCTGATTAAATTTGATTAAATGAAATTAAACATAGACAATGCTACAAGGGACTCACCTGTAATCTTGTTGCAAATTTGAACCTTTTTTGCTAAAATCTTGCTTTATGGTTTTGTTGCTCTTTGTTCGAAACCCTTACTTGAATTTAAGGTTTGTGGGTTGCTGAAGTTGATACAACAAACAAAGATTTGAATAACACTTGTTGCAAAATTGGAACTTTTTCTTCCTTAATGCGTCCAATTTCAAGGTTCTGTCGCTCCTTGAGTTTAGGATTCTTTGGACGGCAAAAAAGGGCTTTTTGTGAGTTTAGGGTTCTTTGAAAGGCAGAAGAGGGATTTTTGTTTTGTTTGATGAGTTTAGCTTTTTGTTTTGTTTAGTGATTGTGTTGATGACTCATCAATTGTTATTTCTTTTTTCTTAGGGTCCGTTTGGTTAGACGGAAATTTATGATGGAAAGTGAAAGTGAAAGAAAGTAAAGTGAAAGAAAGGAAAATCAAGTTTCCTACATGCATTTGGTTAGCAAGAAATTTTTTCAAGAAAGTTGTGGAAAAATATTATTTTATTAGTTTGGATAGCATGAAAAGGAAAAGAAAATGATTTGCTTACCAAAACTACCCTTATGATTTTAAATATTGAAAAATAAATTAATTTTGTGTTGGATGAATCATCTTTATACCCAATTATTTATATTAATTTTTAGCAATTAAATAGTAAAATAATGGATTAATAATAATAATAATAATTATTTATATTCATATTTAAATTAGACAAACTAAGGAGGATTACATTTTAGTTGTCAAATTCTTTTTATTTTCTGTTTTCAATAATAATTATTTATATTTATATGTAGAATATAATTCATTTATCATAACATACTCATGTTTTATCATAAAATAGTGGATTATTCATATTTAAATTAGAAAAACTAGGAGGACTGCATTTTAGTCGCCAGATTTTTTTATTTTGTGTTTTCAATAATAATTATTTATATTTATATGTAGAATATAGTTCATTTATGATAACACATATTCATATTTTATTGAATTATTAAATATATCTTTTTTTAAGCCCTCTCGAAGAAACATTAAATGTAACTCTAGGATAAAAATTGTCATGCAAAAGTAACATATTTTATAATTCACGCATAATAATTTTATGGTTTATGCATAATTTAGTAGTCCCCTTTCATATTTTTTATGAATATGAACCACTTCTATGCAAATTTTTCTTTGCAAAAATCACACAGTATAAAACTCAATTCAGTTCAAAGCTGCATAGATAGTAAAAAATAAATATTATATGGATTTCCATCCATGTGAAATTGTTATGTCATATAAATAGTATGATGACTCAAATTAATTTCTCCTTATATTTCTATTGAGATATTGATAAAAATTAAAAGTTATATTATTTAATATTCTACCATTCCACTATTAATTTATTTCCAGAAATTTTAGGTAACGATGTATTGGATATAATCAAATTATGTGTCCCAATATATAATAGTGGTTGGAATATTTTCTAAGTCTGAATTTAATAACTAGTGAAAAAAAAAATGGAGAAACAACTGGGCATAATAGGAATTTTGGAAATAAAATGATAGTTTGGTGCGAGAAATTAAACTTTCTTGTGTTTTATGCGGGGAAATATTTTGGGAAAATTTATCGATGTGGGAATCCCACTTTCCCAAAATTTTTCCCTTTCTAGGTAATCAAACTCCCAAAAATTAATTTTCTTTTCCGTTTCTTTTCTTTTCTACCTACTTTACGCTAACCAAACGAACCCTTAATAAAAAGTTCTCTCCGTTAAGGATAACGGAAAAAGCCATTTCTATTGTTAAAATGGACCCCACTTCTTATATTATAACTACAAAATACGTGGCCAAAATAACGCCTCAAGAATGTGAATTCCAAGGGACCGCATGGTTATAAACAGCAGAGGATTTGCGCCCGACCATTCACTCTCACATTGTATGTCATCGGAATTCGATATCCTCCGAATTTCAAATAACGTTATCTTGATATCCAAACACAGTAACACAGTAACTGGTTTTTTTTAACGTATATTAAAACTGTACCATGTCAATGTTAAGTAAAATCAAGTCGAGGTTAGTTTCTGCATATGCATTAATAATGGTTTACAAATGAATCTCTATAATAAACTAGACATCATGTTTTTTTTTTTAATCTCTATAATTAATTTCTTTTTTAGTTTCGAATGAGTTATGGAATTCTTGTCTAATAAGAAATTAAGTTTTGAAAAGTTTATAAAGACGAGTTTAGCCTGGTAAAAAGTTTGAAAGAATTTGTGAGAAGGACCAATACAAGGCGAGAGGGAGGGCATGATACAGGAGAAGCAGCAGGCATTGTCAGTAAGGTGATTGATTCCATATGCCTATATATATTCTCTCGCACACATATTTTCATCCTTATTTTCTGTATTGATTATTTCATAACAATCATCATCTTTACTTTGATTTCCATCCTACTTATCCAAATTAAGCACAACGGTTCTTTTTTATGATGAATATTTTTTATTTTTATTTTTTTGGCCACAGAATGACGAGTGGGAAAAAGCTTTTCTGGAAACCCCTACCTCACACAAGGAAAGAGTATGATCAACTGGCTCTGTCTGGATGGTCTTGGATGCCCCTAGAGAGGGAGACTTGTTCATCATCACCAAACTAGGTCAAGTCTTTAAAATTTTGTGTTATAACTCGTGATGTCTACTCTTTCTTTTTCAACTGGCATACCATTGACTTCATGGAAAAACGGATTCTTCATCTCCATTAGCTTCTACCGTCTGTCCTCGTCTAGATTGTGGAGCTATCCTCTCTCCTATCACCAGGACTATGCTGTCCAAGGTTAACCTACATTTCGTTGCAGTAGCCTTGGGCAACCGAATTTACACAACTGGTGGTCGTACCAGTTTCGGCCCGGACACTCTATACAATTCTGATGTGTTCTATTTTGATGTTGATGCGCCCGGCTGAGGTTAGAAGGAAGGCCCTTCTATGATCATTCCCCAATTGAAGGCGTCCGCTGTCGTCGTCGACGGTAAGATTTATGTGTTCGGAGGCGTAAAATCTATTGAGGAGCCATATGCAGAGGTTCTCGATGCCCTCTCAGATAAATGGGAACTGTTGCCTAAACTTATTCGCCCCCTGATGCCATTTGTATGCCCCTTCATGCACTTCTCTCAGACGAAAACAACAGCCGCTTACTTCTGTTTCAACCTTCTGATTTAAAAACTCTATTCTCTTACAATCTGAACACCGGATCGTGGGACATCTTCGATGAATGGTTTGGCAATGAGTACTTTAGAGACATGTCAGTAGTTGTGGATGGCGTGCTCTACTGCTACCGTGTCTATGCCTATGACTTGTTGAAGCGTAAATGGTTCTCGGAGCGGGTTAGGGGTCTTCCAAGGAAGGATATGCACCTTTCTGTTCACAACACTGTTTACTTGTTTCATATAGCCGGTGGTAGACTCTGCTTGTTTTAGTCTAATATTTGTCCTGATGGTCGCCCCTTGACAATGGCCGTTTGCACTGTATTCACAGTTGAGAAAGATTACAATGTCCGCAGTGACATGCTTGACCTAATTGCTAATATCGAGTCCGTGACTCGGCATTATGCCAACTACAATGGTTGCTCGGGTTACGTTGCTATATAGGTACATTTCTCTACACACCTTCATGCACCATCCATTCAAGATGGGAAGCTGCGGGCCCCATCATAAAAAAAACTCTCCCCTAGTTCTTGTCTCTTTCCTTTTTCCTTTCACATTTTTCATCAAACAAATGTAGAAATTTTCATTATTATGGTTTTTAAAGTTTCGGGTTGCCATGTTCCTGATAAAGCAGACCTTTTATAAGGGATAACTAATCCTCGAAGACCCAAGAACTCGGGCTGGGTAAGTCGCTGAGTATGGCAGCGAAGGCGTGGTCCCAATTTGTCGTAAGTTCCTTGTGGGAATCGAATCCCAAATCTTGGTGTTAATAAGCAACCAAGTTCAGGTGATTTTACCATTAGGCCAACCCTTTGGATTTGATGATGTAGACTTGTTAATGGTATTCTGGTTAAGTTTTATTCTATTTTAAGGTGTATTTGTTGACTTGGTTTCGTGACTATTATTTCTTCGGTTGCTTTAAAATTATCCTTTATTTTTTTACATGACACAAATCAAGACACTCTACTATGATTCTTAATTATTTATTTATTTTTATGTTTTAAAAACAATTATTCTTGGTGGGTTTTACAAAAAAAAAATATGTTGGCCCCACCAAATTCTTTTGAAAAATCTATAGGTCTCTTAATAATTATTAATGTCGAGTTTAAAAAGCTTCCACATTATTCCTTAAATAATTCATTAACACCTTTTTATTCTTGCTTTAGAAAAATAATTCGTGGTAGTCCTTAATACAACAAATCAATGACACATTCAAATATTTATATATATAATACCTATTCCAATTCCTTTCTCTCCATAAACACTACCAAAAACACATAGGCTTACCCTCCAAAAGTCACGAGCTTGGGCATTCACTATATAACCTTTCCAAGTCTCAATCAAACCCTTGGAGGACCTAGGCGTAACCCACTGCACGCCACACAAATCAAAAAACATGCCCCAACTATCCCGAGCCAAAGGGTAATGTAATAGAAGATAATCATCTGTCTCTTCATTTTTCTTGCACAAGCATCAACAATTAACAACAAATTTTCTTCTTCTCAGGTTATTCAGAGTCAAAACCTTTCCTAAAACAACTTTCCAACCGAAAAAGTTCCCTGCCATAATTGTCTTTGAATATGATGTGTTAAGAAAACTCATCCCACTCCTTTAAATGAATTTCCAAACACCAACACTGCTTGGTATCGTCACCTCAAAAGAGCACCACCCATCCCTTTCCAGGATCTCCTCTTCATATCTGCAAGCAATCACCCTCCTCTCCAAAGTTTGTTTCTCTCAACACCAATCTCCTTAACCACTTCCCCAAAAGGTTTTTGCCGAAAGGCTTTAGTCTCCTGATCCCAGGCCTCCCAACTGAATTGGTCTACAAACCTTACCCACAACAAACCAAATGGTACAAGAGTTTTTCCCCCGAAGTTCGTGTCTCTCCACACCAACCTTCTTAACCACTTCCCTAAAAGGTCCTTATTTAAAGGCTCTAGTCTCTTGATCCCAGACCTCCCCACTGAATCGGTTTACGAACCTTTCTCCCAACAAACCAAATGGTACATAAATTCCTCCCTGTACCACACCAAAGGAAATTATGCTGAAGCTGCTCAATTAGACTAGCCACATAAGAGGGAGGAAATAAGTAGGTAAACTCGACAATGTGTTCTTTGTCAAGGTGACCCTTCTATTTTTTTACAAATATTGTTTTTTCCACTCTGCCAGCCCCCTTTCAAACCTTTCCACCATGGGTCCCATCCATCTGCTCTTCTTGAAGGCGCCCCCAAGGGAAACCCTAGATACAAAATGGGAAATAAATCAACACCGCACCCAATAATGTCAGTAAGCGATGAATTCTTAAGGATTTCCCCAATTAGAACCATAACACTCTTCCTCGCATTCACATTCAAGCCAGAGACGTACTGCTTGAAACCAAATCAAAGCACATCTCAAATATCTTAATTAATTATCTAAAAAAACTTAGATATCATCAGCAAATAACAGATTGAAGATTAGTTTCCTAGAAGAGTCCTAACCCACCTTGAATCCTCTAATAAAATTCAGATCCACAGCATTCCTCATCATCCTATTGAGAGCCTTCATCACAATGAGTAACACAAAGGGAGATAACGGATCCTCCTACTTCAAGACCCTGAAAAATTCAATAGGATAATTGTTAACCAAGATCGAGAATCTAACAATGGAAATGTAAAACTCAATCCACCTCCTCCATCTCTTCCCGAAACCATTCTCTCCAGCTAATAAAGCAAGGTACTCCAACTCACATGACCGTAACCCTTCTCATTATCAAGCTTGAATAGAACCCCAAAAACCCCACTACTCATCTAGAATCGATGCATTCGCCTAATAAGGATTGAATCCAAAATTTGAAGACCTCTAACAGAGACATTCCGTGAGTCTGAAATAATCCCATCCATCACCAGGGTTGCAAATGAGCCAAGCCGAGACTTGTTCGGGCTCGGCTCGCTAGTGCCAGAAGGTTGTTTGGGCTTGGCTCGAGCTAGAGTGAGCTTGGTCAAGGTAAACTTAAGCTCCGCTCGCCGGATTTTTGGCAAGCTCGGGAGCGAGTTCGCCTTCAAATCCAAAAAAAAAAAAAAAAAAAATCAAAGAAATCTCTATAGTACTATATTCAAAGATAAAAGAAAATCATTCTCCTCTCTTTCGCCGACTACGATCTCTGATCATTTTCCTTAAGAAGTCAATGGAAATAATAATTCCATCAACACTAAAACGGGATTGAGATACATGAGATAGATCTTTGTTGGAGAATGGTTACCAAAGAGAGAGAGAAAGATCTGTTGGAGAACCACTGCCGACTAGCAAGAGAGTGGCGATGCTATGTTGAAAGGGATTAGGGGTGTCGTTACGGCTATATATATTTATAGTAGCAAGAGAGGAGGCGATGGTGGTGTTGAAAAGGATTAGGGTGTCTTTGTGACTGTATATATTTAGGCTGAGTTTGGTTAGAGGGTATTGAAAGGAAAAGAAAAGAAAGGCAATGGATGGAAATTAAATGTTGTGCTCGATATGAATTTTTAAAGGAAAAGAAAGGAAACAGAGGGATTCAAAAGGAAACAAACTATATATGATGTGTTGGTTTTGTTATTCTTCCAAAAAATAGGAGGAAATGGAAAGAAAGGAAAGGAAACACTAGCATTTTTAATGAAACTAATTTGTTAATACCAAATTTGCCTTTATTTTTATAATAACAATATCTATGAAAAAGGGTATAACAGTAAATTTATTATAATACTTTCCTTTCCTTTCTTTCCCCAAACATGATTACTATCATTTCCTTTATTAATCAACCAAACACGATAAGTGGTTAATTGTAACGACCCAAATCCGAGAACCCAAATCCGAGGATCCAAATCGCTAACCGGGTCCTTGCTCGAACCCGAGGACACACATAGGTATATGGATAATTTGACTTTAAGCTAGTCTAAATAGGTAAATTCAATTCATTTAAATCATTATATAATAATCCAAAAAGTTCTAAGGGCTATGAACTTGGTTTCCCACAAATACGCACTTTTGATTTAACTGATTTCTCGATAATGTCTCACTAAAACATTAATATCTCCCAGTAGGGTAGGAATCTGATAATGGTATTGGTACCATTAGAAAACTAACTAAATATCCTTCACTTTGAGCTTAAGAACGACACCATTTGGATTTAAAAAGTAATGGGCAGTTGAAGTTTGGATTAACATAAGTATAGTGTTAGGCCACTTTGTGCTTGAGCATAACCCATTTGTGCTCGAGCTCAACCTTGTACTTGAGCTCAAAAGTTTGTGCTCGAGCATTGGCCACCCTGCAGAAAATGATTCTTGGCCAAGGCCCTGTGCTCGAACACTAGCCCTGAAAAATGGTAAAATGCCCCTACAAAACTATGGTATGGGTTAAATAAGTTGCTTAGGGACTTGGGTGCATTCTCATAGTTTAAAAGTCGTCCCGAAATATAGTTATACACACGAGCAAGTAGATGAATGAAGTCTAGACTTCGACCTTAAAACATCAATTTAACATTTATAGAATCAAATAGGCATCCATGGCATTCTAACTTGTAATAATGCTAAAATGATTACTATTCATCATTCTCACGCTCCCTTTACATACAAAAGTAGTCACAAAAGAGTAGAGATACAAGTTTGAGACCCTATGGTCTTAAATACAATGCTCTTTACAAAAATAAACAAATTATAGTCATTTTACAAAAGTGGTCAACCTTACTAGCATTGTTTACAAGATTTACAAAAGAAATGGTTTGTCATCAACGTCTAGGATGGTGCGTCGTCCGCAACATCCTTGCTATATCCTGAAAAATGTTAATAAAAAGGGTGAGCACGGAGCCTCAATAGAAGATGCCTAAGGCGCTAACTTTGGACTCCCTTGAGCCACACATCACACGTTGGGGATAAAAGAAAATCGGGTTAATGCATTTTGGATTTTACGGAATTTAAACCACCTTTAAATCCAAACAATGACATAGACACAACTTTGCACATTATGAATGCAAATGTAATGCAATGCATACCCATTTCCAAACTTGATCTTAACCCAATTCCAACCTACGCTAATCGACTTTACCGAGCTGAGATTGATACTGACCCTGGTTCCAAATCCGACAATCATTTGGGGCCTAGTACTAACGTTACACGTCCAGCACACGTTTCCTCTAGGTAGAGTTAGCACCAGGCTCGTGATACTCGGTCTATTTATAAATTTCTATTTTTCTGCCTTTTCTAAGATCTTTAAATGCTCATCTCATTCAAATTCCTCACCATGCCATGCTTATGATTCAATTGCATTAATTCAACTTTAATTCTTAATTATACAATGGTAATGACATCAACATTGCATTCTTCATATAATAGGTACAAGCATGGCATTTCATAGATATTAAACACAACCATGGCATTTACCATAATGTAGATACAAGCATGCTCATTATATAATTTCATATCATCTCAAAATCATGCTAATATTTACATTTCATGTAATTCTACACTAAGACAACATCATACATTTCATTAGCATGAGAATAATACACATTTATTCACATAATAGCAAGTTTTCACCACATCAACATATCACTATCTAATCCACAACTTAACATCCAATAATGAAATTAAGAGAAATCAAACAAGGATGTTCAATGAAAGGCAAAGTTTAGAGCATTAGAAATTCTTACTTCAAATTAGTGCAACCAAACAAGCTCTTTGGTAGCCCAAAATTCGTAATCCTTTAAACCCTAGCAACAATGGTCTCAAATGAAAGCTCTCTCCAAGCTCTCTAACTTTCCCTTCTTGGTCACTTTCAAAATCTCACTCTAACCTCTTCAAATCAAGGTTTGAAACAATTGAGGCATCTATGTATATAGATGTATAGACATAGAGAAAGAGAGAGAAAAGATAGAAGGAGAAGAAGTGTTGGCCGAAAATGGGGAAGAAAGGGGAAGTGGCTTTTTCTTGCATTCTTTTCCATGGCCTATAATGTGCCACTTGTTAAGCACTGGAATGATACTTATTTATGGTCAAGTTACTAATATGCCCTTATGCATCCATTGCATTCCCAAACAAATCCCTAAAATATCTTCCTAATATAATTGTGTGAAAAGATCACAATGCCCCTCAATGTAAATGGCATAACCGAGAGAAGTTCTAGAGTCTGGAAATCATCTCGACTTTCGAAAAATTCTAAAAATGATATTGTCACTTTTAATTGACTTAAAATAAATAAAACATATATTTCTAAAACCCTTAGCTCAAAAAAATGACCGAAACGGCCCTCGGCTCCCGCATGGCATGCAAAACAAGGCACGAAAACTAATTAAAATAAAAATTCAAAAAAAATCTAAAAAAATTCGAGACATTACATTAACTATATCCTCTCATCTCCTTTATTTTCTTTTCTCTACTAGCTAATCTTATCCATAGTGTTTTCAGTTGTATCATATATATATATTTACAAAATTTGAACACTAATAATAGTTAGGCTTGATTGAATGTGTGGGAGTTTGGGCTTGCAATGAGTAAAGGAGTTCGAGCTTATGAAAGATTTGTAAGTTTGGGCTGAATTTATATGGAATGGGCTAAACAATTATGTATAAGAGTTTTTTTTTTAATAAAAAAAATGGGCCTTTACTATACGAGCTTATTCACAAATCTAACAAGCCGAGCTCAACATTGCTCAAGCTTGACTCGTTTATTTCACGAATGAGCCCAAGCCGAGCTGTTCATGAACACCTCAGTTCATTTATAGCTCATTACCTCCCTTAATCTAAAAGTAGGGAATTTAGCTCTTAGTTTGTACCATGCAATTCCCCATTATCAATACCCACAATTCTCCAAAAACAAAAAATTCAATGAAAACGACTAAGAAAACTTGAATTTTAACCAAGTTCATACCCTCTTTTTATTTTTTGATAAGTAACTAAGTTCATACCCATACAGTTGTTTTGTTTTAGTTTTTATTTTTTATTTTTTTGCTTTCAAATATCACCGAGATTCACTACAATAAAAAATTGTGGGATAGGATCCAACTTCCAAATAAAAAAGAAGAAGAAAGAAACAAAGCAAATCTAATAATAAAAACGAATGATTTATATACTTTAAAAGAACATGATAAAGTACATTTTTTAGAGAGGAAAAAAAATAAAAAATGAACTTTGAAATTACTAAAATTGAAGAAAATTTAATTTGAAATTTGAATTAAATTTTTTCGAATTCCAAATATAAAGCATCAATTCAATGCTCCAAACATAGCATAATGTATTCGGTAAATTTTGAAAAAAAAATTTAGGATAAATTTTGACATTTATTATTATTATTATTATTATTGGACTACATCCTCATATATTATTATTATTATTCTTTGCACCAACGTTTCTCCACAAACTATTATTATTGTTATTATTATTCTTCTTTGCACCAACGGTTTCTCCACAAACTACTATTATTATTATTATTGCACTACATCCTCATTTTGCAGAACCTGTTGCACTACATCCTCATTTATTATTATTATTAGTATTCTTTGCACCAACGTTTCTCCACAAACTATTTAGAGTGGGGATAATAAGCTTTTTTGTATAAAAGACAAAAACAGGGCTTTCTTTTAATCACCCAACTTCAATTATTAGCTGCGATTACATTTCAACGTATCACCTGCATAAACTTAAAGCTGTATCTTCTTAGGGGCAGATCGCTTCCGAGAAGATTTCTTCCCCAATAGAACAGGGTGGCAATGGTGATCTCTTGAAGCAGTTGAAGCAGCTTCTCCAACTCCTCATCGTTCCTAACAGCCAACATCACGTGCCTTGGGGTTGATCCTATTCCTCTTTTTGTCCTTCGCTGCATTTCCCGCCAATTCCAACACCTGTTCGAACCAACCACGTACACCAGATCCATCAATGAACAAATACAGATAATCACAAGCTAATTAATTTGATCAAAATATTTATATATATAATAATAATAATAATAATAATAATAATAAACAGAGAGAGGGTGTCTAGAGAGAAAACTCAATTCTCGAGAGAAATACAAATATGATACTATATACTATATCAGAACAAAATGTGAAAGAGAAAAGAGGATATCCACACTAGAATCAGATAATTTTTTTTTGAATCTGCAAAAATAATAGAAAGAAAAGTTATCCTAAACTCGAATACATTAACAAATACAAAAACAGAGAAACGCGAACAAAAAAGCAAAAACAAAGTGATTAAACATACCTCAGCGGTGAGATACTCCAGAACAGCAGTTGGATATACCGGAGTTTCGGTACCGATTCGTTTAGCGAACCGGCCTTTCTTCAAGTAGCGAGCGATACGGCTAACTGGAAACTTTAGACCAGCCTCGGCGGACGTTGACACAGATTTCTTTCTATCGCGCGTTGCCCCTCCTTACTTCGGTTGCCTTAGTCCTCTTTGCAACCTCCATTGCAAAAATCGATACAAACTATGGTAAGAAATTCACAACTTTGGAAAAGGGTATTTATAGCGTGACGTTGTGTTTTTGTAGATATAGAGTTGGATGAGTTATCTGATGTGATCGAATGTTAGTGAATGTGACACGTTGGCAATCCATTCTATTCCATTTTCACGTTGCAACGTGACATAATGTGTTTGGTGGATTATCAATTATGATAAGACAACTTGGCAATCACAAGGTTTCAAATTCGAACAACGTGTTTGTTTTGCTTCACATGCAACAGGTGATATTCCAACGACGGGAGCATTTGACTACTTTCTAATGCACCAATGATTATTCATATCCTAATTATAATAATCTAAAATTTTGCATATGTTTTAAGAATAAAATAAAAAATTGGTTAAAACACATACGTAATTATAATAGAATAAATTATCAATCATTCATATCATACGTGTTCATAAGTAATTATAATTGAAAACAAACAATGTTGTTGTATCTCTTTTAATTGTAACTCTCTCTCACTTAGTTGGAGGAGTACCATGCCATTGCTATACCCCTACTAATACCAAACAATCAAATGAGTCTTAGAATCTGAAGGAACGATTTAAAACTGCTCTTGATAAACTGATTTGTTATATTTTCATTCCTCTCTTAAAGAGATTTTGGTTTATTTATTATTATTATTATTTTTTTGCACTTTGTGCACTATTTTTTTCTTTTGGTCTCTTTCACAAATTTATTTCACACTCTCTGTAAAAATATCTCTCTGTTTTTTTTTTTTTTTTTTTTTTTTTTTTTTTTTTTTTTTACAAATATGAAAGGACTTATTTATTAAAAACTTATTAATTTTAGTTAATAAAAATATAGTAATTGAAAAGGAAGTTTAATTGGACAAGCTAAATTTATATGCTAATTTATATATTTATTTATTTAGTTATTAATGTACTGAAATTCAATAACTTGTTGAGACTCAATAATGTATTGAAACTTTTTATACTTTTAATAATAGTATAAAATAAATATGCAAATAGGCTATTTTTATGAGTGCAATTTAGATGGATTGAAGAGTCAACAAGCCAAACTTACTCCATAAGCAGTGTTGTCAGTCTCTTGGGCTGAATCCAACCTCATGTTAAAAAGAACTCACTTGAGCAATGTTATGGTCAGGTTGGTAAGGCTCAAGCTCTCTGGGTTGGTATCCAATCTAGTCAAATTGGCTGGATTTTTCTTTTCTGTTATTTAATTTTCCTTGTAACGCAAATAAAAAAACCCTTCAAGGCTCTAAACAAATTGGATAGAATTTTCGGGACAATTCAATTTTTGCCATTAAACGGTCTTGCAATATTGCACACATCCACATGTGCATTTAGATAAAATTCACGTTCATAATTTTATTTTCAAATTGGACTAGATTAGAGAAACGAGACTAAATTTGTGTTGATTTTAGGATAAATTACACTTATCTTTTTTGAGGTTTGGACAAATTTCACATTTATGGAACGTTTGAGGTTTATTACTTTGACTTCTCCTTAAGACTATAAAAAATCAATTATACCCTTACATGTAATACATATTTATTATACAAAATATATTATAAAATCTACAAAAATCAATTTTCTATCTCATCTCTCTTATTACTTTCTCTCTCCTCTCCACTATTGTTACCCTTTCCTAAAAAAAATATTGTAAAAAAAAAAAAAAAAAAAAAAAAAAAAGTGTAAGGGCAATTTGGTCATTTTATTAATTTTTTTTTTATAAGTTTTGATGGAGAGGGGGGAGACACTTGTGTCAGATTTGCCCAAACCTTATGGGAGGTTAGTGTAATTTACCTTTAATTTTATGTTATTTTTAGGGATTAATTTCACTGGCACCCCTTTAGGTTTGGCCAAATATCATATTGAAACATCTTTTAAAAATTACTATCACTTAAGTCCAATTTTACTTTTAAGTCACTGGCATAGTTAAAATTGTGCAAAAAGACAAGTTTACCCTAGTTTTTTAATACTATTTATTAAAAAATATCAATTAACTAAAATGACTATTTTACCGTCCTTAGTTACTTCCACCTCCCACACTTCTCTTCTCTTTCTTAGTTGATCATTGAATCTCATTTAGAAAATATGAGATGATATCTTAAGGGATTAAAATTAGGTTAATTTCACTGACACTCACTTAGGTTTGGCTAAACGTCACATTGAAACATCTTTCGAAAAGTATGTCACTCAAATTTCAAATGACTTTTTCATCAATGACACCATTAAAAATGTGCAAAAAAACAATTTTATCCCTAATTTTTTTTAATGCATTTTATTATAAAATATTTTAAAACTAAAATGACTAAAATGCCCTTTTCCTCTCTGCAAATTTCACACACTCCCATTCTCTCACTACAAACCCTAATCACCAAAAATCCAATTCATCTTGTGGGGATTTTGAAAGCTTTGAATATGTTGTGTGAGACCAAGGACAAAAATCGTTTATTAAGAGGATTGGTATTGCCCAAGCAATGGCAACTAAGAGCAACCGGTACGTATGATTAGATTTTTGTTAGCAAATGAGTCAATAATGCGATAGTAAGGAATGGTGTGGTGCTGGCTAATGGTGGGCCAGCACATTGTGCTAGCAATCTGCATCGCCACATTGCAGCTTATGGTGGGCCACATTGCACATTGCCTGAAATCGTGTTTTTATGTCATTAAACAAAAGATTGTCATATATTTTAAGGACTTGACTACATTGCAGCTTCTTACCGTGTTTGTTAGACTAGTTTCTGCTGTCATTATTGTTCTTGTTTTTCATCTCTAATCCTTCTTTGCAACATACACATTTCATTGTGAAGCTACCATCTTTAGTAAAGCTTCATACCTTCTTTTCCTTTCCACCAATAAAGATCTATGGAATTTGCAGATCAAATCTACATCTTTAGGCCTACGGACAAAGTCCGAACTTCATCCAATCCGTGGGAGTGCCTTGCACCCCCCTTTAAATTAGTCGGGGCAAAATCCCGAACACCCTGGTTATTGAAAAAAAAAAACTACATCTCTATCAACAAAATACAGTTTGTTACTTTGTCTATCCAGATCCTTATTCAGACCTATACTATCTTTGGATCTTGAGATCAGTACCTGGGTGAATTGAACCAAGGATCCAGGCATCCCCGCTTCATGCCATTTTCACATCATAATATTGTCAACCAGATTTAATGAATTTTCATCTTGAGGTAACAAATTTTCCTTGAGATTATATGCATTAGTCCTGCCAGATATTAGGGGTGGGACTATGGTGGGTTGGGACTGGTTGAGTAGTCTTTGGAGTGGAGCTCAAGAATCTGCAAATTTATTTAGTTTGGCATCTTTTATCTCTTTGGCAAATATGGAAATAAGAGCAGGAATCAGGAGCTGTTTAATGGTGTTTCATGTGATCCAGTAGCTATAATGGAGAGAGCAGCTTTTTATTTCCATGAGTTTCATGAAGCTATCAAGTCAGATTCTCTTTTGAGTGGTACGGTGTCTCTGTTGTTTCTCAGTCATAGAAATTGTCTTAAATGTTGATGCTTCGTTTGGTGGGGATGCAAATCTTTGTGGTGGAGATATGGTTCGGGGTGATAATTTAAAAGCTAAACCTTAAACAGTCTGAATTTATCAATTAAAATTAAATTATTTGAATACCTAAATTTAAGTGAGTAGGATCAATAATGAGTACAAGTGATACCCATCTTATCCCGCTCAAATTAAAACCTAAATAATCGTTATAATTTTCAACTTGTAGAGTGAGAGAGAGAGAGAAAAAAAAATAAAAAAATAAAAAAAAAAAATTGAGGACACGGGGAAAGAGGGGTGTTAGAGAGAGAATTGGACTTGTAGACAGACAAATTGAAAAGAGAAAAGTCAACAGGATTGTTTTTTTTGTTTATAATTATTATTATTATTATTTTTGCAGAGTCAAAAGGATATGTCATTTAGTTGATAACGTGTGAAGTTTTGTAAAATTTTATTCATTTTTTGTTTGATCCATACCATAAATTACACCGTGGGTACGAACCACCTATTATTTTCTCTCTACCTGCTTCTCTCTCTTTTTTTATTTTTTTTCATAAAAATATAAAAATAAGTCACCACCAACTAATTAAAATTTTCATATGTTACCGGTCAAAGCACCTTTATATAATATATATATATATATATATATATATATATATATATATATATATAAGAGCTTTGATTTGTATATATATATATATACTTTTTCGAATAAAATAAAAGAAACAAAAAAAAGAAACCAAAAAAATTAATGGAAATTGTTGTAGCCCACAACACTGTTTTTAAGGCCATGTTTGGCTGAAATAAAAGTAAAAAATTCTATTTTTGGGTTATTTTGGTCTTTTTTTTTTGCTTTTTTATTCCTCATAATAATTGAACCAAAGAGCCATTAAGGCACTGTTTGACTGACATAAATAGTGCCTTAAAGGCTTTTTTGGGCAAAAAAAGTTAAAATGATAGAGAAAAGTGTTTTTTTTTTTTTTTTTTTAACTTTACTTTTTAAAATATTCCTAATGACATTATAGCCGTATTTTAGGCACTGTTTGGGTAAGCTTACCCAAACAGTGTCTTAATGGCTATATTGGCACAATTATTTTTTTTTAAAAATAATTATATATTCCTATTGACGTTTCCTAGTTGTTATGTTTTTCGTAGTTGATTTTAAAATAATGGTATTGTATTATTATTATTTTTTAAAAGTTCATGTCGTATTGTATTGTTTTTTTTTATTTTGTTTGGTATAGTTGTCTTAAAAATATAGCCGTTAGGAAAAAGTTAAAAAATAAAATTTATTAAAAATTTAAAAAATATTAAAATATTAATATTTTTGGAGAGTGAAAATGCACTATTGGAGTACATCCGATAGCTAAAATTTGGAGACTTTAAAATACTGACGCGGTTATGAAAAATGCTGATGTAACTATTGAAAAATATTAATATGACAAATTCAGAGAGCCTAATTATATATAGCATATTGGAGATGCTCTAGGCTCTTTGAATTTTCTCCACAGGAGGCTAGTGAATCTTTTAATTGTCAATAGTCATAGGTATTGACATTTCATGCCCTTGTAAAAAATTTCTCTTTCATTCACATCAGTGAACGATTATCATTCTGCTCCAGGTTATCCATCCAGTTTTTCTAAGTTCTAATACTATATAAATAAAATTATTAATCAATAAATACTATTTAAATTTCTGTGTGTTTGTGTTTTTTTTCTCCCTTTAGATTGCTGGTATTTAGATGGCATGATAAATGAAACAGGCTTGTCATATCATTAAAGGACATGACCAAAGGACTTCTTCTTAAAGTGTCTGTTAAACTAGACTCTGCTTGTCAGTATTCTTCTTGTTTTCTATCTCTAATCAGCTTCTTTGCATCGTTGTGAAGCTACCATCTTCCAACAATAAGGCTAAATTGGAATTTGCAGATCAAATCAACATCTCTATCCACATAACACTGTTTGATGAGAGCTCATCTTACTTTGCCTAATCCAGGTCAATTATATACAAGTGGCTGTTTGAAACTCTTCAATGGAATTGGAGCCAGATTTCTTCATGAGATTATTTTATGGTTCCAGAACACTTTAATGAGTACTTTAATAATGAGTGGGGGTTGTCTACTAATATTCTTTTTGTAGATGTGGAATATTCTTCTTATAAACATATAATATACTTTGTTTTGTGATACTTGAAAGTGTAAGGGTGCAACTTGGGCGGGTCAACTCAGCCCAACTCGAGATTAGTCCAGAATTTTTGGGACTTGGACTTTTTTATTCACAAATCGGACATAAATCAGGTTAAAATTTTTCAAAGCCCAGACGTGGTCAGGTTGTGCTCGGGCTTGACCCGAACCCAACCCAACCCAACCCAAAATTTAAAATTTTAAAAAACGTCAAATTATTATTTTTATTTTATTTTTTTTGTGTGTTTTCCAACTTCCAAATCTTTGATATATATGTATCTATATATACGTGAAGTGTTTGTATCATTTACTGACAAGAGAAGAGCGAGCTAGGATTTTGATTCAGGAGCATAGTGTAAAAAAAAATAAAAATAATAATCGTATGACATATAGATTCTTGAAAAGGGTAAAGAAGAAAAAAAATTCATTGTCGAATTACTATGATTTTTGTTAATATTTTCATTGAATAGAGTTATAAATCTTCATATTTGAAAACCATGTATTTCCTTCATAAAATTACAATATTAAATTTAAATAAGAGAAATAGATAAAAAGAATAAGAAGATGGAAAACAAAGTTACATACTACAAGGGGAAAAAAGAAGAATTCTAAGAAGCAGGAAATAAAAAATGAAGAAAAATGAGAGATCTTTTAAAGGAAAAAAAATAAAAATCAGAGTCTAAAAGAAGAAAGAAAATTTAATTTATCTTTTAAGGAAATTAAAGGAATCTAAAAAGTAAGGGAAAAAATTTTAAAAATTAAAAAGTTTAGGGGGGCATTATATAGATTTTTTTTTTTTTTATATATATATAAACAATTAAATTTATAATTGAATACTTCAATCACAATACTAAATAGTTTGATAAGATTAAAAAAAAAATTATTGAAAATTTTGATATTTTAAACTGGGAAAAAAAAGATTGCATTCAGGTTTAGGTTATTGTGGGAGCCCAACTTTTTTGGACATTAGGTCGGAACAGCCCGGCCCAACCCAACTTCGGGTTGAGATCGGATTGGGACCGAGTTGGGTTGGGCCAACCCAACTTGCTGTCCTACCTAAAAGGGAAATTCGTGTTCCACAAGCACTCCTATTAAATTGACAAAAGAGCCCCTCTTGTGACAGAAACATATTGCTGCATCTTTTTTCTTATATTCTCTCATCTGTTCTCTCTCTTTAACAAATCTAACAAAGAGTGTCCCTGGTTATGAAAACTTTCTCCCTCACCTTAAAAAGGGAGTGTGTAATTGATTTCAAAGCAAAATTTCTACCACCATTGATGAATTAAATATAAACCTATGAGAGGAGTAAATCTGTGTTTTCTATTTTTAATTAAAAATAAAATAAAAATCATCACACGTTCTGTTGCCACTAATCAGTGAATGCTCTCTCTGTATCTATATATAAAAGATATATCTTCAGAGAGGGATCACCATAAAAGAGCGTAATGTCACGCCCCGCAACCAAGAGGCTACGCCACGCAGACGCCCAGCAGACGATGACATGGAGCCTGCATGGACCGGAGCTTTCTAGACTTCTCTACACAAGTATAGAACTTTCCGGAATTCTCTAGATTAGTGTGGAGTTGTCTAGCCTTTTCTAGACTTGTTTAAAGTTGTATAGAATTCTCTAGAATTCTTTAGACTTATCTTATACATTGTAGATAGTTTTAGAATTGTGTAGATATTTCTTTGGAGGATTCTAGATATTCATTCTAGGCCACACATTTGTACATATCTAAAATGTTCTTGTAAGGGCCAAAGGCCTATAAATAGGAGGTGAGAGATCATTTACTCCTCACCAAACAACCAAGTTGTAATCTTCTCCTCTCAAGCAATACAGGTTCTATACATTCTCAAACTCTATTTCTCACTTGCCTAATCTATTCCTACACACCCAAGTAAGAAAAACATTTGTCTAGCCTTAGTCTACACTAAGCTAGCACACTCGGGTAGGCTGACTTAGCGCTTCAAGGGGGCTTGAAAGTGTTTAAGGCCGCATGTGAGCTTGGAAAGGTCCAAGTCCGTGACAGTTGGTATCAGAGCTAAGGTCGTGAGGCGTCACACCTTGTGTGGAGGAGACTATGGCGGAGCAATCAGACTTAAGTAACACCTAAGAGGAGGAACTACATGGAAGGGATGCAAATCTCCCTCCAGTCGGAGTGAGGACAAGGGCTAGGTCGAAGGACATTATGGCTGGCTTAAAGGCACGTGTGGCAAATATGGAGGGGACCATAGCCAACGTGTTTGAGCAGCTTGTGGATGCTCACCAGTGCATGGATGGGCTGGAGTCGGAGGACGCTAAGGTCCAGAATGCTGTCAAAGGGTCACTCAATGCCCTAAGTGGTGACTTTCAATAGGAGCTCCAAGTACTTCGAGAACTTATGTTGGGCGAGTTTGCCACCTTACGTGGCTATGTTGATCAGGAACTTGACACTTTTCGCGAGCAAATGGAGGAAATGCGAGCGGACTGGGCATTGTGCAAAAGGGCGGTGGCGTCTGGTACAGCTACTGCGGGGGTAATAGCACCCCTGGTTGATATTCCCAAGCCTAAGTACTATGATGGGAACCGGGTAGCGAGGGAGTTGGAGAACTTCCTCTTCAGCATGGATCAATACTTTGAGGCTACGGGTATGACAGATGAGACCATCAAGATACGGAAGGCGACTTTCTACCTCACCGACCATGCCATGCTAAGGTGGAGGAAAAAGTATGGTGACATGGGCAAATGTACGGTCTCTATTGATACTTGGGCTGATTTCACGAGGAAAATTAAGAAGCATTTCTATCTTGAGAATGCCGAGGATGAAGCCAGGGGCAGACTCCGAAGGCTAAAACAAGTTGGGTCAATTCGGGACTATGTGAAGGAATTCACTAACTTGACTCTTGAGATCCCGGATCTATCCGACAAGGACTCTCTTTTCTTCTTCATGGATGGTTTGCAGTTGTAGGCCAAAACAAAGTTGAGGCGGCGTAACGTGCAAGACCTTGCCACGACTATTGCAAAAACAGAGTCCTTTATTGATTTCAGCTCCAAGAAGGAACCCTCGTCCAAGCCAAAAGACAAAGACAAGGACAAGGGGAGGTATGCCGGCAAAGGTGGGGGAGACAAGGGCACTACACCTCATAAGGATTGGTCTCGTAAGCTAGGTGGTGGCCATGGTGGCAAAGAGGGAAGGGAGAACAAGGAAGGAGCACCCAAGCCTAAGGGCTCATGCTTCATATGTGACGGGGCACATTGGGTGAGAGATTGCCCTAAGAGGAAGACCCTCAATACCATGACAAACCACTACGAGGAATAACAACAGCAACAGGAGGCGCAGATGGGTTCACTGCAAATTCTTAATGCCATCAAGGCTAAAATTGAAATCCCTAAGGCGGCGGCTAATGTTCGTAGAGGCGAGCATCAATGGGATACCCACACGTGCTTTGGTGGACACGGGTGCATCCCACAACTTTGTGAGCCTTGATGAGGCCAAGAGGTTGGGCCTCAAGTATAGCAAAGAAGGGGGCTCCATGAAGGCAGTTAACTCAGCGGCAAAGGCTATACATGGCATGACACATGGCGTCCAAGCATGCATTGGCGAGTGGGGTGGCCACATAGATCTATCGGTTGTACCCATGGACGACTTCAAACTAGTCCTTGGTTTGGAGTTCTTAGACAAGGTGAGAGCTTTTCCCATTCCTTTTGCTAACACTATGTGTATTATGGAAGGCAACACAACATGCATGGTGCCGGTGGAGCGAGGCGCCAAGTTGGAAGCCCAAGCCTTATTAGCTATGCAGTTCAAGAAGGGCTTTAAGAAGGGGGAGACTAGCTATCTTGTTACGTTGATGGCGACGCCCGATGATGAGCTAGTCCTTTCCCCACAAGAAGAGGTGCCTAAGGAGATACGAGCCGTGCTAGACGAGTACACGGACATGATGCCTAAGGAGCTGCCCAAGAAGCTTCCACCCAGGAGAGAGGTGGATCATAAGATTGAGTTGGAACCGGGTTCTAAACCCCCTGCTTTGGTGCCCTATCGGATGGCACCCCAGAGTTGGAGGAGTTGCGGGGGCAACTCAAGGAGCTGTTAGATGCGGGCTATATTCGACCCTCGAAGGCCGCATATGGCGCACCGATGCTGTTCCAGAGGAAGATGGACGGGTCCTTGCGCATGTGCATCGACTACCGGGCGCTTAACAAGGTGACTATAAAAAACAAGTATCCCATCCCTCTCATTGCCGATCTTTTTGATCAGCTTGGTGGAGCACACTACTTCACTAAGCTAGACTTGCCCTCGGGGTACTACCAGGTGCGGATAGCAGACAGGGATGAGCCTAAGACTACATGTGTGATAAGGTATGGCTCTTATGAGTTTCTTGTTATGCCATTTGGCCTTACCAATGCACCTGCTACTTTCTGTACTTTGATGAACAAGCTCTTCTATCCCTATTTGAATCGCTTTGTGGTGGTGTACTTGGATGATATTGTTGTGTATAGCACCACTCTAGAGGAGCACCTGCAGCACTTGAGGGCGGTTGTAACACCCCCACATTTTCCACGCATAAGTTGATCAGGCTTATACACGAAAAACGAGGGATATCAAAAACAATTGGCAATATACAAGCATGGAATACAAAATGATGATAATAAAAGAATTTAGACAGGAAAGGAACACTAAATAATACAACATCCATCCATCCTTTATTTAAATACAGTACTCCATTACAACTTGGAAATCCTATGTCAAGGATCCCTAAATATAAACCTGAGAGTTCAACGTAAAAAGTAAATAAAAACTGAAACTGAAGAAATACATAAAACTTCTACCCTGAACTGGATCGTAAGAGTAGATGAGTTCGGATGGTGGTCCCTCACTGCTAACCTCAACCTTGGAACGGGTACTGACCGTATCCTGAAATAACAACAATGGTGGGTCAACCCCACGAGCAAGTCCTCTCTACTATGACCCAGATCAGAGAATCAAATAAATTAATCATTTATATCCGGATGAGTACTATATCTGTATACATCCTAAGGGAAACTATCCAATGTATAACATGACCTCAACCAGAATAGACGGTGATCACTTAGACTCACACTAGGTGGTTAAGTGTCGCCTTTCCCTACCCGGGAAATCAGCTATTATACATGGTGCATGGTACTGACAACACAGACTATAACGAACTATACAGTGATAACACTTCTCAAAGCACTGATGAATATACTGAGCATATAAATTAGGCAACACATGCCAATAATATTAAACCACATACCCCGACAGCCACACATCTGTCTATGGCAACGAATGCATAAGGTATAAATGAGTCTCAACTTATTAGTCAGCTCACATGGTTCTATATGGCAACACATCCATATAATATAAATGCGACATAATTTATTTAGCAGTCCATTTACCTTCTGAAATGCACACAGCATAGTAATAATGATTTGTATATCATTAACAACATAAATAATCCCGTAATGTATAATGGACAATTTATAAAACCAGGTAATCATTTAATTGAACATTAACCATTAATACCATTTAATAAAATAATGACACAATTAATATTTAACAATGTCATTAAATTAATTACATCTGTTTAATAGCGACCCGTACTGAAAATGATACAATTAATATTTAGAAATAGTAATCGGACATAATAATAATTAACGGGTAGTACAATAATAATTTAATGTCCCACTAATCCCGAAAATACCAACCCGACGCCTAAAAATGCAAGTCGAAGACTCTGGAAATTACAAATCAGTCCTTAGGGGTATTCTGGACTTTTCCAGCAGCTGCAGAGACCCCACACGCGCCTCCCAGAGCTTCCTCACGCGCACGCGCTTACACGCGCCTCCACGCGCGTCTGGCATCAGCCACGCGCGCGCACGCGCTCCCACGCGCGCGTTGAAGGCTCCTGCAGACGTGGCGGATCCTGATTCGTTGGTTGCATGGGCTTTGCTGCAGGCGCGCTACACCGGATCCATCTATCACCTTACACCTAATCCAACGGTTATTGATCCGGGTGTATCGCGCTAACATGGACCGCGATGCACCGGATCAATCTAACACTCCCAAGGGCCAGGATGTGCTCGCACACCAACCTGTAGTACGCCGCAACACACCGGATCACTCCGGTCATCTCCCCCATTGCCGGCGACCGGAAAACTCGCCGGAGGGTCGTCGGAAAATATAGAAAAATTCCGAAAATTGCCCAAAAATTCTAAAAAAAATTCTAAAGCCTTAAATAACAATTTCCTAAGTTTCAAATAATTACCTAGGCTAATAATAAGTTATTTAACCCTTAAATAATTAATATCTCATTATTTTAATAAATTAAATAATTAATTTTTCATTGTCCTAGCATGGTTTCTAACCTCAAAAAAAATAGCCGAATAAATGTAATAAATAATTTATGGACTCAAAGGGGAAAAGTAGATAATAACTTGCCTTATGGATTTAAAATAAATCCGCCGGTTGTGCGTAGTCGGGTAAATTCCCTACACCGGTCCAGGCTCCTTTCTTTCTCTCTTTTCCTTTCGGTCTTATACAAGAACTCACTTTTATTATTTCCTTCTTCAACTTATGTGCATCCTCAACTAAAGGGCTAACTTCTATATATAGATAACTTATATAATTTAAATATTACAAATATCTATTTTTGCATTTAATTAACCACATTCCCAACCATAAGGCTTTAAGGCTAGCAAGCCAAGTCAAGCAAGATGTCCTAAGGTAAATCCTATCCTAAGATTTAATTTCTTCATCATTACATTGATTTAATACTATTATTATTTATTATAAATATTATAATTATTTTTATTATTAATAAACTATTATAATTATTATTATTATAAATATTATTATTATTAAATACAAATTAAATACTTTAATTAAATAATATTAATTAATCTAAAACCTAACCAATAAAATGTCTAAACTGATCATTATAATGTATAGAACAAAAAAAATCAATAATACATGCACAAATAAATAAAATTAATTAAATAATTTAACATATATAATTAAAAGGTGAATAAATCTACACATTAAAGAATTAACCTAACACAAAATTAATTTAAATAAACTCTTTAAAATTTCGGGGTATTACAGCGGTCTTCTAAGTCCTACGGGAGAACGACCTATATGTGAAGACAGAGAAATGCTCCTTTGCCCAAGGGGAGGTGTTGTTCCTAGGGCATAAGATACGGGATGGCAAGCTGATGATGGATGAGGCAAAAGTAAGGGCCATTCAAGAATGGGAGCCGCCCACTAAGGTGACAGAGCTACTCTCATTTCTTGGGCTTGTCAACTACCACTGCTGCTTTATCAAGGGTTATTCGGCGAGAGTAGCCCCGTTGATAGACCTTCTCAAGAAGGCGCGTGCTTGGAGTTGGACAGAGTCATGACAGGGAGCATTTGATGACTTGAAGAGGGCAGTCACAGAGGAGCCGGTACTTAGTTTGCCCGACCACTCCAAGCCATATGAGGTGCACATGGATGCATCGGACTTTGTTATTGGGGGTGTGTTGATGCAGGAAGAACACCCCATAGCTTATGAGAGCCGTAAGCTTAATGACACCGAGCAGCGCTATACGGTACATGAGAAAGAGATGACGGCGGTCATCTATTGCCTACGTACTTGGAGGCACTACTTGCTCGGGGCACAATTTGTGATCAAGATAGATAGTGTTGCCACCAGTTACTTCCAGACACAGAAGAAGCTCAGCCCCAAGTAAGCTCGATGGCAGGACTTCCTAGCGGAGTTCACTTATCATTTTGAATACAAGCCGGGCAAGGCCAATGTTGTGGCAGATGCACTTAGTCGCAAGGCCAAACTCGCAGCTATTAGTCGGCCCCAGCGCCCTCTTGTGGAGTGGATCAAGGAGGGGTTGCAGCATGATCCTCTAGCCAAAAGCCTTATTCAGCTGGCTAAGAAAGGGAAGACTCAGTGCTTTTGGCTAAGGAATGATTTACTTCTCACAACAGGGGACCGACTCTTTGTGCCCAGGTGGGACAACTTGCAAAATGAGTTGATACGGGAGTGCCACGACACCAAATGGGTTGGTCACCCAGGTATGCGGCGCACACTAGCACTCCTTGAAGATTCATATTATTTGCCTCTGATGTGCAACGATGTGGAGACATATTTGAGGACTTGTCTTGTGTGGCAATAAGACAAGATTGAGCAACAGCATCCCGCAGGCCTACTGGAGCCATTGCTTATTCCAGAGAGACCATGGGAAAGCATTTCTATGGATTTCATTACTTGCTTGCCCAAGTCAGAGGGTTGTGGGAGCATTATAGTGGTGGTAGATCGGTTCAGGAAGTATGCCACCTTCATACCCGCACTAGCAGATTGCACGGCAGAAAGGGCAGCAGAGTTGTTTGTGTTGAAAACGGGGGCATTAAAAACATAAACTTTGGATGAGATTTGGAATAGATTCCGCTAATAATTTTTTACGGATCTCTAGACAAGCGCGTTTCTCTCTGCAAGGAGATGAACCTGGTATATTTACTTTCTGAAATCCGTTTTCGGATGAATGAGAAATTAGCTCCAAAGTGTGGTGTTTTGATAAGCCTAAATGGGTATGCAAAATTTGGAAAATGTTTGTCCCACATGGAAAAAATGTTGAAACAAATTGAAATTTAAATAAGCTGAGTTTAGGATTTGGATTTGGGCTTGGGCTTGGGCCTGATTGTAAAGTCCAGATTATTCTTTTTTGAAATTTTGGATTGGGCCTAATTTTGGGCTGGGCTTATTTAAATGGGTTTCACAAATGAGTGGGTTTTTTTTGGGTGGTTGGTTTTTTGAATTAAAAAAACTACTTTCTAGTTTTTCTAAAAGGTTACACCTTTTAAATTAAAAAACCATATTTTAGTTTTTCTAAAGGGTTACACTTTTTAAATTAAAAAACCACTTTTTAGTTTTTTCAAAGGGTTACACCTTTTTCCGAACCATCATGACCCATGGTTGCACCCACTCGAAAAGGCACATTGCAACCTATTGGAATGGATGTGTCTATTGGTGAACAGACACCATGTGAACCATTGCAACCTATTGGAATAGATGTGTCTAGTGGTGAACAGACACCATGTGAACTATTATAACCTATTGCAATGGTTGTGTCCAATAATGAAGAGATACACCTAATCTGAAAAGGCATATCTGTTTCTATAAATACCCCCCTTTGGATCATTTACAATTAATTCATTTTCATTTTCTTCTATCTCCCTCTCTAGACTGGAACCCAACCCAAATGGGTTCAAACCATAGGTTAACCACTTCGATCCTAATCCAATTTCATCGAGCCATATTAAGATTGGTCCGAACCATTTGGTTCGGATTACACCCAATTCAGCATTTATATAGTATATAGATGCATTTTTGAGTCAGAGAGAGTATTACACGGAGGAGGTTCGCCGTATCCACGAGTTTGTAGTGCTGCTACTGGTGGATGTAAACCGTTGTATCCTGGGAGATAGACGTCACTGAGTCCGTTAGCACCATAGCGGGGCGAATCTGTCTTAAGGACATAGTATCCAATACTAGCCTCGGTCCAGGTTCATTCCTTGCATATTATTATTATTTTATTGCTTTATTTTGCATATTTAATTAATGATTTATTAGTATATTGTTAATTATCTCATGACATATTAGTATAAGGGTTGTTATATCTTAAAAGTCACATTAAGCATATATTTTTACCAACAATCTTAAGACAGAATCCTTCCTTGCGTAGATTTTATTATATGTTTCTATTTAAGATATAAACAAGTAGATATTATACTAATAGTTGAGATATAATAAAATAATGTTATTTACATTATTATATGATAATATGTTAAATATTAATGCATTCAATATTATGTGAAATTGAAGCATGTTATATAAGTGGATTATTGAATTATTCAATATTGGTTGAATTATTTAATTTTGTAAAATGATATTATGAAGTATATGACATTACCTTAAACATGTACCAACTAGAGGTGGAAAAAAGTACTTCGTTACTTTTATCATTGGTTGCACAAGATACCGTTATGTGTATTTGCCACGAAGCAAAGATGAAACCTTAGAAATGTGACATCATATGAATTATGGAAAGGTTGAAAACCTTTCTATAAATTCTTAAAAGTGTGGGGGTGTTTATTTAAGGTTGCAGATCCTACACCTATGAAAGGTTAGAGTGGACCTAAAATGTGACAACCTTGTAGGTGAGTGTGTCGTGGACGGGTGCAAGAGGCACTAACATGCTATCACATTGAACAAGTTATAGGTGCACAGTCCCTCACCACCTACGTAAGGGAAAGGTAAAGTGATTTTATGTAGTGGTGTTATCTCCAATTGGTACGAAGCCTTTTGAGATAAAACCCAATAACAAAATTGTGCGGGCTTGATCCCAAAGTAGACAATATCATATTATGTGATAGAGTGAATCGTTACATAAAACCTTTGATAGGTTATAACATCAGTGCATATCATTTTCTTGTAGACTAGAACGTCTATATCTTTTGGTCCTAATTTTCTAGTATGTTTATTGGAAAATGAGCCACAAATCTTTTTTCTTAAATTAATTATGTGATATAATTAATCATGTGATATAATATGAAAATATATTGTTATGCAAGTTCAATATTATTTTTACAAAAATTTATTATTTGAGATTATAATATTGAGATATGTAGTTGAATTACTTAGTGTACGTAATAATTTAATTTTACAATATAGCTTATTTAATGTGTGATATTATTAATTTTGTAGAGTTCATGACTGGTTTGTGTATTTACTACAACAGACAAAAATTGATTAGTCTAAGTATGTCAATTCTTCCAATAGTCAAGGGAGCAAGATCTATACTAGTGTCTAAGACACGTATAGTTGTGAATGGGCTAAATAAGAAAAGATTTTTCGATAACTCTAAAGAGTTTAATGGAAATGTTATGGATACACTAAGCTAGTACACTGAGACAAGCTAAATCAAACTAGTTAGCTCTAACGTACAATTTAGCTAAAAGCTAAAATGTTACTGAGTTGCAAACAAGGTAGTTTAGCTATAAGCTAAAATGATTAATGAGGTGCACAGAACTTAAGAGGAAGATGAAAAACTGTCAGTTGGTTCTAGCTCTTAACTTGATAGTAAAAAACACGAGGGTGATGAGTAGTTATTTTAGCCATAAGCTATTTGAGCTATT
Source organism: Cornus florida (assembly GCF_030987335.1). Taxonomy (NCBI): domain Eukaryota; kingdom Viridiplantae; phylum Streptophyta; class Magnoliopsida; order Cornales; family Cornaceae; genus Cornus; species Cornus florida. The sequence goes on from NW_026775572.1 coordinate 33,268,732, forward strand.
CATCATATCTGCTCATGTAGGAGAGAATAATACTACTTGTAAAGTAGTAGTTTTTGAAGAATATTCTTCAAAACAAATTACTCTACTACCAAGGTAGACTACTTAGATAAGTGTGTACTAAAGTTATGAACCACTAGAATTGATAGCTAAACAAACTTAACTTCAAGCTAGCGGTAATAGCTGAAAAGTGGGTGCTCATCATAACCTAGTAATGAGATTTGAGAAGAGTGTACTTAATCTAAGCTAGTAATGATAGTTAAGAACTCATTTTTAACTAGTAATGATAGCTGAGAAGTGAGTGCTCACTCTGTGGTGATTGTATCCAAAGCTTAAATAATAAGATAATTATTTGCTTAAATGATTGAGTTATGTGATGTGTGACACATGAAAGGTTATAATATGTTAATATGACTGACTTAACATGAACTTAAACATGAATAACTCAATTTATAAATATAAAAGATGTAAAAGCAATAATTAATTAGAGCCCATTGTAATTAATATCTTTAGCATTAATTCACAGTAATGTCGGTGAATTATTATAAGAATATGCTAGAGATAAAGTGAGTACATATGCACTAGAGACTGTTATATATGCTTGTTGAGAAGCGAATATAGAACTTTGGAAAGGTAGATGAGGTAAAATATTTAATATATGGTATTTCAAGAGTTGGAAAATCATAAGAAATATATCATACATAAAATTTCAAGATTATCCCAAAGTTGTGGGGGGATATTGTCCATAGATAAAATTTGCTATGAGTTACCTCACCAAATAAGAAATACTTATAAATGTGGGGTTCTTAATCCTAAGAAATTTTGGATAGAACCAAAAATTATTTATAGTATTATAACAATAGTGTATGTTGTTTCCTATGAGGAAAATATTATGGAACAACTAGAAAAGTTCTTTTTCCAGCGGAAGAGCCGAGTTATTTGTTCCAGTTGAAAAGTCAAGTGTGCAAGCTTATAAGTCCTTGAATGGATTAAAGCTACTACCGAGACAATGACATAAATGTGATGCGTAAGTCATTGTATGCCTTAAAATATAAATGATATACTGATTAGTATATTTGATATGAAAGATTTAACATCTGATAATATAGTATATTCTCAATAGAGTGAGATTGAGATAATACTAGTTATGATAACAAAAGCCTAGCTAACTTTTGTAGATGTAAATCTCAAATATAAATACTAGCCAAAGTATATCATTGGTTGAGATTGCAAGGCAACTTAATAATTGTGTTTAATTGCACATTTTCAATCCAGGATCGGATCACTGAAAAACAATAAATTGGGTAGTTGAGATACACCCTAAATCCAATATTGCAATCTGGATATGGGATATTAAAGACTTCAAATCCAATAGTGGATATGTCTTTTATATTAAAGGTGTAGTTCTATGTTCTTAATATAACTCAAAGTTAAAAACTTTGAATAAATCAAATAGGGAAGTCAATAGACTTCACCTAGAGGACAATTCAAAGTAAGTCTACACCTATGCCACCAAAGAAAATGATATTGCTAACAATAAGCAATTTTAGGGCACAAAGTATACAGTTGCTCTCACCTGGAGAAATCTCTGCAGAGTGTAATATTTCTAAACACAACCTTGTGGCCACATATAAAATTGAAGGTTGTATTAGAGAGCAATTGTACAGTTCATCGAGGGGAATGGGGTTTAAAGCCGAAAGCTAACGAGTCACCTTAATGGAAACCCAACCTAGTTGACTGGAGATCCCAAGATCTAAGTTCAAAGGGACAACAGAAATTCTGAGTGACTCACCAGAAGCACTGGGAAGATATAAATCTTCTACCCATTTCTATGATGAGACAGTGCCACCTACAGCGATGATTAGGATAAACTATGCTTTTAACGACTCTTATACCTTGAAATTTCAAGTGGGGTATGGTAGGATATTCTTAATAAGAAGTCACCTATATGAGTGTGAAGTGGGGCCGCTTCTATGAGAACTATAAAGGCTAAGTTTTCTGGAGCATTCATTGAATACCAGGACTTGTTCAGGGCCAAAATGAACACAACAATGAGAACCAACTTTGTGAGGAAAGCTACTGTGTGTTTGTTATTGTCTTGGTTTACACAAACGGCTGAACAGTTCAAGACATCGTGTTCACTGGTTAGCCAGTAAATCCGATAGCAATACACTAGGGAAGGTTCAAAGCCAAAAGCTACCTATCATGATGCAGTATCTTTTCGATTATACTCTCTATAGTGTCTGCATGATCATCTTTTGCATTTTATGCAAATTTCCATTCATGTGGGGGATTGTTGAAAACGGGGGCATTAAAAACATAAACTTTGGATGAGATTTGGAATAGATTCCGCTAATAATTTTTTACGGATCTCTAGACAAGCGCGTTTCTCTCTGCAAGGAGATGAACCTGGTATATTTACTTTCTGAAATCCGTTTTCGGATGAATGAGAAATTAGCTTCAAAGTGTGGTGTTTTGATAAGCCTAAATGGGTATGCAAAATTTGGAAAATGTTTGTCCCACATGGAAAAAATGTTGAAACAAATTGAAATTTAAATAAGCTGAGTTTAGGATTTGGATTTGGGCTTGGGCTTGGGCCTGATTGTAAAGTCCAGATTATTCTTTTTTGAAATTTTGGATTGGGCCTAATTTTGGGCTGGGCTTATTTAAATGGGTTTCACAAATGAGTGGGTTTTTTTTGGGTGGTTGGTTTTTTGAATTAAAAAAACTACTTTCTAGTTTTTCTAAAAGGTTACACCTTTTAAATTAAAAAACCATATTTTAGTTTTTCTAAAGGGTTACACTTTTTAAATTAAAAAACCACTTTTTAGTTTTTTCAAAGGGTTACACCTTTTTCCGAACCATCATGACCCATGGTTGTACCCACTCGAAAAGGCACATTGCAACCTATTGGAATGGATGTGTCTATTGGTGAACAGACACCATGTGAACCATTGCAACCTATTGGAATAGATGTGTCTGGTGGTGAACAGACACCATGTGAACTATTATAACCTATTGCAATGGTTGTGTCCAATAATGAAGAGATACACCTAATCTGAAAAGGCATATCTGTTTCTATAAATACCCCCCTTTGGATCATTTACAATTAATTCATTTTCATTTTCTTCTATCTCCCTCTCTAGACTGGAACCCAACCCAAATGGGTTCAAACCATAGGTTAAGTGGTTCGAGCCACTTCGATCCTAATCCAATTTCATCGAGCCATATTAAGATTGGTCCGAACCATTTGGTTCGGATTACACCCAATTCAGCATTTATATAGTATATAGATGCATTTTTGAGTCAGAGAGAGTATTACACGGAGGAGGTTCGCCGTATCCACGAGTTTGTAGTGCTGCTACTGGTGGATGTAAACCGTTGTATCCTGGGAGATAGACGTCACTGAGTCCGTTAGCACCATAGCGGGACGAATCTGTCTTAAGGACATAGTATCCAATACTAGCCTCGGTCCAGGTTCATTCCTTGCATATTATTATTATTTTATTGCTTTATTTTGCATATTTAATTAATGATTTATTAGCATATTGTTAATTATCTCATGACATATTAGTATAAGGGTTGTTATATCTTAAAAGTCACATTAAGCATATATTTTTACCAACAGTTTGTTGACCATGTGGTCAAGCTTTGGGGAGTTCCGCAAAACATTATCAGTGACAGAGACCCGCGCTTCACGGGTAGATTTTGGACGGGCTCTTCAAGAAGATGGGGACGGATCTCAGCTTCTCTACGAGTTTCTACCCCCAATCAGATGGGCAGACGGAGCACATCAACGCTCTCCTGGAGCTTTATTTGAGGCATTATATGAGTGCCAACCAGCGAGATTGGGCCAAACTCCTTGGGGTGGCACAGTTTTCTTACAACTTGCAGCGGAGTGAAGCTACCAATTACAGTTCATTTGAGGTTGTTACCGGACGGCAGCCTATGACACCCAACACCATTGCTTCGACTTGCGATGGTAAGAGTCCGGCGGCCTACAAATTTGCCAAGAGGTGGCATGAGCAGTCCGACTTGGCTAGGGCGTATCTTGATAAGGAGGCAAAGAAGATGAAGAAGTGGGCCGACACCAAGCAAAGGCGGGTGGAGTACGTAGTGGGAGACCAGGTGATGGTTAAATTACTACCCCAACAGTTTAAGTTCTTCCAGAGCGTGTATAAGGGGCTGGTAAGGAGGTACGAATGCCTATTCCCCATTGTCAAGTGGTTAGGCAAGGTCTCTTACATGGTGGAGCTTCTACCCAAGTCGAAGATACATCCTGTCTTCCATGTTAGCATGCTCAAGCCTTATCATGAAGATACGGAAGACCTTACTCGGGGCATATCGCATAGGGCACCCACGGCTATTGTCACATCCTTTGACAAGGAAGTTGATTGCATCCTTGCAGATCGTGTGATAAGCAGGAGAGGTGTGCCCAAGTATACAGAGTACTTAGTGAAATGGAAGAACCTGCCAGATAGCGAGGCGAGCTGGGAACATGAAGATACACTTTGGTAGTTCGCGGAGCATATCCAGCGGTTCAAGCAAGAAGACGCGATGAGGGCGCCGCGAGCTTAGGTGGGGGAGAATGTCACGCCCCACAACCAAGAGGCTACGCCACGCAGGCGCCACGCGGATGCCCATCAGAAGATGGCATGGAGCCTGCATGGATCGGAGCTTTCTAGACTTCTCTACACAAGTATGGAACTTTCCGAAATTCTCTAGATTAGAGTGGAGTTGTCTAACCTTTTCTAGACTTGTCTAGAGTTGTATAGAATTCTCTAGACTTGTCTTATACATTATAGATAGTTCTAGAATTATGTAGATATTTCTTTGGAGGATTCTAGACATTCATTCTAGGCCATACATTTGTACATATCTATAATGTTCTTGTAAGGGCGAAGGGCCTATAAATAGGAGGTGGGAGTTCATTTGCTCCTCACCAAGTAACTAAGTTGTAATTTTTTCGTCTCAAGCAATACAAGTTCTATACATTCTCAAACTCTCTTGCTCACTTGCCTAATCTCTTCCTACACACTCAAGTAAGAAAAACACTTGTCTAGTCTTAGTCTCCACTAAGCTAGCACACTCGAGTAGGCTGACTTAGCGCTTCAAAGGGGCTTGAAAGTATCTAAGGCCGCACGTGAGTTTGGAAAGATCTAAGTCCGTGACAATAAGGACTTGAAAACACACACCACAAAAGCGATTCACTCCCTTCGCTTGTTTTGATTTTGTCATAAAAATATGAGTTGAGGGACTCTTTTGTCATTTTATTATAATAAGAGTGGGAGTGAAATGCCAGAGTATTTTATTGGAGCGCAAATATCTTAATCATATTCCTACTTGAAAAGCCTCTAGATCGAAGGCTGAAAACTACGACTAAATGGTCCATAAATTGTGTTGGGCTTGTGCTGTTTTTGAGAATGGAAAGGAACATTGGCCACGTTGGTTAGACCACTACATTGGGACCTCACGATAGCCAAACACACACACACACATATTTTTATTATCTCTTGTACTAATTAATCACATTTTCCATCCACTTTTATGTATTCTACCAACCAAACAAAGCCTTATATTATCATTTTCCAACGCATGCACATTAACCGCAGGGTCAAGCTCATAGTATGTTGATCACTCATTCCTCTTGATATTGAAAATGGCCATAATCACGGTTGCTGGATAATTAAGGTTTGTGGTCCCTTTGGGTACGTACGTCTTTGCACACCTCAGCTGCCTGGCTTTGTCTTATAAAACGGAACTAAAAGGTGTTTGAACTTTATTTGTGGTAAACATATTGTGTAACATGTTAAATGCTCATGGTAGTTCAGATAGGACAACATATTCATAACTTAAAAAAAAAAAAAAAAAAAAAAAGCCACAACAACAACAACGTGATTTAACGGTATCATATTCATATTTCACAAAAGAAGTCAGATTTTGAGTCTTAGTGAAAATATATGTGGGTAAGAAACGTATTATTAAATTTAAATAATAATAAAGCAAAATTTGAACTTTCATGAAGCTGTAGCTCCAAGTGCTGCTCAACTGGCTAGAATGATTTTTTGGTGGAAATATATGAAACTGATGGAGTTTCTCCATGGTCTGTAATATGATGATTTGTTGATAGTTGAGTATATTACAGATTTGTTGATAGCTGAGTTTTCATCATCGACTACCAAAGTTTGAAGTTGTATTAAAATTGAATTAATAAATATATCACAATAGGTTTAAAAAAATTTATACAAGAGACTAATCATTAGAGTAGGTGTTCACATGCATTTTAATTATATATATATTGTTCTGGCAATAAATTCTCACAATGAACAAAAAGCATTCATGGTGGTAATCTGTCACATTTTTAAAATTTCAAATTGTTAATAGTTACAACTGCAATAGCTACAACAACAACTGCAACATGACCACCCGACAACCCATTTTTACCCACAACCATCGCCGCCACCACCGAGATGAGAGGGTTGAAAGAGAGACACAAGAATATGTGTTTGGCAAAAATAAGATTGAAATAGAAAGATAAAGAGAGGGTAATTTAGTCATTTTATGAGGGAATTAAAATATATCTTAAGGCATATTAAACATTTCATGTCAATTAAGGCTATGTTTCAAACTTTTTTTATAGAATGGGGTGTCATTATTCAAGTTTGCAAACTTGGAGGGTGTCATTGTCCAAAAATGGTGCTATTGTTTCATATATATATATATATATATATATATATATATATATATTACTTTGTTTATTCTTAGTTTATCACATATCTTATAGGTTAAAGTGAAAAAAGAAAATCCTGAACTATACCTGATTTCGCAAATAATCCATTTAAATTATATTTTTTGTTCAATAATTCTTAAATTATCTCATTTAATTGTAAAATATTCTCATGGTTATTTTCATTAAATGACCATAATGTCATTTCTTATTAAATTATACTTAATCCATATTTCTTATTAAAATAAATTATGAAAAAATTCATACTAATCTGATGACATATTCTTTATTAAATTTGCATAAATTTACCTTTAATTTATGAAATTAATTATTTAAATAAAAATATGAAGTAAATTTTTAAAAAATAATTTAAGCAATTTCTTAATTTTTTAATGTATATATTACATAAAAAAGAAGGTATTTTTTTTATTTAAGTAATTTATTAATTTTTTATAAATATATTGCACGACAGAGAAGGTACTTTTTATGGTAAAAAAAGTTTAAACAGAGTATAATAAGTTTTATTAAAAATACTAAAGTTTTAATAATAAATTAATCATTTTTTAAAATGATAGTTACAACTCTATTTTTTGTTTTCATTTTTATGATAAATTCATACAAATAATAAAATTAAGGTAAATGGTGTATATATATATTTTAAAATGTAAATGGTATAATTAATATTTGGATTAGAGAAAATTAATAAAAATAATTTAATAAGAAATGAAAAATTTAATGAGAAAGAGTAGAATAATCTGAGTTTGTCCTTAATTGCAATAAATTATTTTGTTAATTGAATTATTCTATAATTCAGAAAGATAATTTGTAAAAGGTAATAGCTCAGAGGTTTTTCCTATTGCACAGTACATATAGAAGTTTCTATAATTTCAGTATTCATTACTTGAGAAATTTGATTAAAAATAAAAAATAAAAAAAAAATTAAAGTCGATAACTTTTTCTTTAATGAATGATCTCATCCATCTTTTATTCAAACCTGCATACGTCGAAGCAACTGTGTTGTTGCCTTATGCGGTGCATAAAATTAAATGTTCTCCATGCTCTGTAACATCATTATTAATGCTTAGTTGAATTTTACTATGGACTACACAAAATTTTGAAGAAGTCGTAATATATTGAATTAAATAAATATAAGTCAATAGTGATGGCTATTGACATTTCTGTCCCATATATATATATATATGGAAACCTTCTTTGATATACTTCTGAAATACATGAGTAAAATATAATATTTCATTAATAAAATGAAACAAATAATTGTCCCAGTAATTCAACTTCTCAAGAATTATAAAATCCTTAATTTTCTAAATGATAAGGATAGGGTAAGCAGTTGGAATTAAAAGGCCAACCAGTTTAGATTCAAATTAGGATGGCAAGTAAGAACCATAAGATGATGTGACTAACGATTAATTTAAATTTAAAAGAGGGTGAATCTAATTTGATTTCAAAAAAATCTCTCGAGAATTGCAACATCTCGAAGGAGGATGACGAATTATAAAGACTAAGTTTACCAATCAAAGAGGTATGAAAAATTAAATATAAACGAAGCCAAAATCAGATCTCGAAGGAGGATGACGAATTATAAAGACTAAGTTTACCAATCAAAGAGGTATGAAAAATTAAATATAAACGAAGCCAAAATCAGATCTCGAAGGAGGATGACGAATTATAAAGACTAAGTTTACCAATCAAAGAGGTATGAAAAATTAAATATAAACGAAGCCAAAATCAGTTAAGTTCGGGGTGTTTTTTTTTTATTATTCATTTTTTATTTATTTTTATTTTTTTGCGCGCGCCACCATTTCTCTTCTAAAAACAGAACCAACTAAAATCAACACGTACCCTTGTTTATTCCTTCTAAATTATTGCATGCTTGATTACATTGTTAAATGGTAGTTGTAATTGATGACTATGTATTGAAATTTATTTGACTAAAAAACTAATTGAAACGGAACAATGAAGAAGTTTAATAAAAATATCAATTAAAATTGAATGTTATGTATATATCTAATAAATGAGTGGGGTCCACAATGTATTGTGTCATCCATGACATCAAGATTTTAGTCTTACAAAGGAAGATTGCATTTAGTGGCTTCTTTGATAAGCTTACCCGTACGTCTAGGCCATGGATATGTAATGTTTTGATGAATGAAAAAACAAATCTGTACAACTTCTCTCTCTGTTCGTCCTCTCTCCCCCTTCCTTCTCTCTCTCACTCTAAAATTTTGTCCTACTTTCTCTTATACTGTTACTCTCTCTCTCTCTCTCTATATATATATATATATATATATATATATATTTATTATACGTTATCAGCACGAACTCCATCCATCTCAGATTTAAAGAAAAAGCTTTCTCTCATTCTTTCTATCCCAACTATATATCTATTTGGTGAAATTAATTTTGATAGATTGTTAGGTTGGTTTGCTTTATTAAAGAAAATAATATTTCTGATTTCAAAGGGTAAAAAAATTGTAATTATAGATTATTATTCATAAAATAAATTTGTTCACTTAAATAATATATGTGCTTATATTATGATCGGTTTTACCACCTTTATTATTTACTGATCCACTAATTGTGGTCAGTCTTACCACCTTTATTATTTAATGTTTTATGACTGGTTTTACCGTCTTTATTGTTTCATAATGTATTTACTATGACTGGATTTACCATCTTTGTTATTTAATAATTTATATTATGTTATTATTTCATTTAATATCATTTTATTTATATACTATGTTGAATTATATTTTTATATTGTTGTCACATCTAGTTATTCTGAAAATGTCAAATCTGACAAAGCTGGAATTCGTGGCTTTGGATATTTCTGGCAAAAATTATTTATCATGGATTCTGGATGCTCAGATCCATTTGGATACCATGGGCCTTGGAGACACGATTAAAGAAAACAATGATGCACCATTGCAAGATAAAGCAAATGCCATGATTTTCCTCCGGCGCCATATTAGTGAGGAACTGAAAACTGAATATCTCACTGAAAGAGATCCACTTTGTTTGTGGAATAATTTGAAAGAAAGATATGATCATTAAAAAACAGTCATCCTCCCAAAGGTCAGGGCTGATTGGCTGCAACTGAGGTTGCAAGATTTTAAAACTGTGACTGAATATAACTCTGCTCTATTCAAAATCAGCTCTACATTGAAATTATGTAGTGATACTGTTACTGATGAACTTTTGCTAGAAAAAACATTCACCACATTTCACGCCTCGAATGTAATCTTGCAACAACAATATCGAGAGCGTAGATTTAAAAAATATTCAGAGCTGATATCATATTTGCTTATGGCAGAGCAAAATAATGAGCTTTTGTTGAGAAACCCCCAGTCCGTCCAACTGGAATGACACCGATCCCTGAAACATATGTTGCCTCATCCCGTGGTCGTGGATGCGGACGTGGACGTGGTCGTGGTGGTAGAAATGAATATGGTCGTGGCAAAAATAACTACCACAATAATGAATATGGTCGTGGTAGAAATCATTCTTATTATCTTGAAGGATATCAATCCTCACATTTTCGCAATCAGAGATCCACACAATATCCTCAAAGGAGAGATCATTATGAAATAAAACAGGGAAAAGGGAAGGATGTGGGTCAACCTTCCAAGGCACATGATAATACTTGTTATCGGTGTGGCATGACAGGGCATTGGCAAAGTATTTGTCGTACACCTAAGCATCTGGCTGAACTTTACCAAGCCTCAATGAAAGAAAAAGGGAAAACAAAAGGAAATGAATTTCCTTGATCATAATGAGCCAGTTGACACCACAAATCTGGAAATGAATTTCATTAATAATGATGAGCCAGTTAACATCACAAATCTGGATGTATCAGATTTTTTTGAGAACCGTGATGAAAGGATAAACTTCCTGATTAGTGATGGAAATGTCCACACCAATTAGTCTTATTTTCTTTTCATATTCTGTCTACTATGCTTTTATTTTCCTTGTATTAAAGTTTTTATCCTCTAGTTTGTATTAAAGTTTATTTTGTTATAAAAGTTTCTTTTCTGATAAAGAAATTTGTATGAATAGGAATGGATCTGACTAGTTCCAATATAAATGGAGAAGACATATGTCTTGCAGATAGTGGAACAATACATACAATCCTTCGAGATTAAAAATATTTTTCCCACTTAATTCTGTCAGACGCCAGTGTCAGTACCATATCAGGTCCCACCGACTTGATTGAAGGTTCTGGACGAGCCAACATCATTTTACCACATGGAACAATATTACAAATCAATGATGCCTTATATTCTATAAGATCTCGGAGAAATCTGTTGAGTTTTAAAGACTTGCGTCGCAATGGGTATCATATTGAGACCGCAAATGAAAGAAATGTGGAATATCTCTACATTACTTCCATTACCTCAGGCAAGAAGCTGATATTAGAAAAACTCCATGTTTTCTCTTCTGGGTTATACTATACAACCATTAGAACAATTGAGTCAAATGATGTGATCCATGAAACATCTTGTGACCCAAAACTTTTTATATTTTGGTATGATCGACTTGGTCACCTAGGGAGTACAATGATGCATCGAATTATTGAAAATTCACATGGTCACCCACTAAAGGATCAAAAAATCATCTTGCCAAATAATCATCTATGCACCGCCTGCTCACAAGGTAAGTTGATTATCAGACTATCCCCTTCAAAAGTTATTGTTGAGTCTCCCCCATTTTTGCAACGAATTAATGGGGATATATGTGGGCCAATTCATCCACCATGTGGACCATTTCGCTATTTTATGGTCTTAATTTGATGCCTCAACAAGATGGTCACATGTTTGTCTGCTTTCTATTCGTAATGTTGCATTTGCTAAACTTCTTGCTCAAATCATCAAATTACGGACATACTTTCCTGATTACCCAATTAAGACAATCCGTCTTGATAATGCCGCTGAATTTTCTTCTCAAGCTTTTGATGATTATTGCATGTCAGTTGGAATTAATGTTGAACACCCTGTTGCACACACTTATACTCAAAATGGCATGGCTGAATCTTTTATTAAAAGACTTCAGTTGATTGGTCGTCCTTTGCTTATGCGAACAAAATTACCTTTTTCTGCCTGGGGTCATGCTATATTGCATGCTGCATCACTAGTTCGTATACGACCAACTGCTTATCATAAGTACTCACCATTGCAACTTGTTTTTGGTCAACAACTAAATATCTCCGACATACGAGTTTTTGGTTGTGCCGTATATGTTCCAATTGCACCACCCTAACGCACTAAAATGGGTCCTCAATGTAGACTTGGAATTTATGTTGGTTTTGATTCTCCATCTATTATTAGATATCTTAAACCCCTGACAGGTGATATCTTTAAAGCATGATTTGTTGACTGTCATTTTGATGAGACTATTTTCCCACCATTAAGGGGAGAAAAGGCACAGCAGCAACGTGATCTTACTTGGAATGCCCTGGAATTGTCTCATTTTGATCATCGTACAAACCAATGTGAATGAGAAGTTCAGAGGATTATTCACTTGCAAAATGTTGCAAATCAATTACCTGATGCATTTATTGATACAAAGAAAGTGATAAAATCACATATACTAGCTGCAAATGTGCCAGCACGAATTACTGTCCCTGAGGGACCGTCTGTCAGTAATGCAGCAAATGTATCTAAAACACGCCTGAAGCGTGTCAGACCAATTGGCGCAAAAGATACCACTCCTCGTAAGAGGAAATCACAAAGAAAAACGGGCACTCCTGAAGAGGCCACAAAAGGAGCAACAGATATTATTGATTAATTTGAGATAATAGCCTTTGATATGGCAGAGGCTTTTGACGAGTCTCAGATACCTAAAAATGATGAAATAATAAATATTGATGAGACAAAGGCAACAGATGATGATGTGGCCCTTGATGAGACACATGCCCTTGATGAGGCAAAGGTACCTGAAAATGATGAGATCTCATTAAATTATGAAACGAGATGGAATAGAAATGAAATTGTTGTCGACAACATATTCTTATATCTCGTTACTCTTGATATTGATAATGAGGATCCGGAACCTCAAAACGTCGAAGAATGTTGACGAAGAAATGATTGGCCAAAATGGAAAGAAGCAATACAAGTAGAGCTAAATTCATTAGCTAAACGTGAAGTATTTGGGCCAGTAGTCCAGACACCTGAAGGTGTTAATCTTGTTGGGTACAAATGGGTGTTTGTACGAAAACGTAATGAGAAAAATGAAATTGTGAGATACAAAGCTCGACTAGTAGCTCAAGGTTTCTTACAGAGACCTGGTTTTGATTATGAGAAAACATACTCTCCTGTGATTGATGCACCTATTTTTAGATTCATAATACATTTGACAGTCATAGAAAGATTGCATATGCATCTAGTGGACGTGGTTACAGCATATTTATATGGATTACTAGATAATGATATTTATATGAAAATCTCAGAGGGATTTAAAATGTCTGAAACAAAACCACGTAATATGTACTCGATAAAATTACAACAATCCTTGTATGGATTGAAGCAATCTGGACGAATGTGGTATAATCGCTGTGATACCCCTCGATCCTTGTAGGACTTAGCTGTTTGATCTAATCCACCCCTAATATGTCACTGTCCCATACCGGTGCATATAATGCAAATGATCCTTGAAAGATGCAACATTTTAAGCAGTTCATCAAATCATATCCACGTAATCCAAATAGTTGATATATATAATTTAAACAGTTCATCAACTAGCAATCCAGAATCCATCCACGTAACTAATTAAGACAAGGTTTAATAGTTCACCAAGTTAAAATCCAGCATTCATTTATATAATTGACAGAAAATATATATATAGTTATTTCTTTAATTAATTCCCAGCCAACATCCAATTAAATTAACAGAACCCAAATATTAGTTCAGAAATTTAAGTCCAAACTATAACCCAAGTAATTGTAGAATAGTGCTTAATATCACAGCAATTACTATCCAAGCTCAAATCCATATATCGCAGAAAAAGAATTTGTATTTCATTAATTAATATCCAAGGTATGCATAGATCAACCATGATATATAAATGATCCTAGCATGCTACCATAATAAAATTTATAAAGATATATATACTCCGTTAAACTGCTGAAATTAAACTGGGCAATTAAACCCATTCCTTCCATTAACAGGCTGCACCGTTGGACTTTCCTACGGTTAAATCCATGAATATAAAAACATTAATTTATCAAGTGTGGCTCCAATATAGCCCAATATCATGTTTAAAGTCCATGCTACCATCCGTTAAAATTTTAAAACAAGACTTAGCAACTTAGTCCTTCCGATCCGTTAGCAGCGTACAAAGTCGCTTATTTTTACACTGTTTATTCCATTTGCCCTATGAACCAAATCATACACTTAGATGGTTTAACATCTCTTGAAATTACTTTTAGAATTTTCATTCCAGTCCCTGAAATCATTTAAAATCCCAAACATGGCCCAAAAGTGCCCAGACAAATTCCAGAATGCACCCAAACAAGACCCAACCAAAGGAGCCTGTTCTAAAAATCAAGAGCAGGCTCTTTTTACCTTAGAGCCGGCTCCCTAACCCCTTGGAGCCGGCTCTACGAAGGGGGGAGCCGGCTCCCACCTTCTAGAGCCGCCTCTCTCCTCCTTTGAGCCTTCTCCTCTGCTCTAACTTCTTTTCTGTTTCGTCCGGTTACCTTCTGTGTTTCCGGCGACGTCCAATATCCTATTCCAGACTTCTTAAGATTATTAGAGGTCAATTAAAGTTCTTAAACCCCTAGAGACTCCTCTTATTCCAGTGTGAACCGATTGACAAAGAACTTAAACTACACATAACAGTTTATGTAAGAAAAACCAAATTCAGTTTAACTAAGCATACGAACAGTTTAAAGTCTGAAACATATATCAACAATTCATTTTAAAGTTTTCAGTGTTAAATTGTAGTCCAAACCATCCTAAAAACTCCTTACGAATAAATTTACAGAAGTTTAAAACCATACTCAACACAATTTTATGCAAGAACCAAATTTCAGTGATTTAAACCATAAACTGATTACAGTCTGATACATTATGCGTCAATCATGAATTTTTTTAAAAGTTTAATTAGTCCTTGGAGACTATAAAGAATGCACATAACACAAGTTTACAGGAAGGAGAGAAGGAAACTTGCCTTTAGGTTTCGGTTCGAAACCTTTCAACGCCGTTGCTAAATTCTCCAAGACTGTTCCCTCCTCTCATCACTGTTCTCTACCTTTGTTATGTCTTGGTTCAACCCACGCACAATCCCCTTAATTCACCTCTCAAGACCCTCACTGTGTATCTCTCTTCACATTCCAGAGCCTCTGTTTTTTCCTTTTCAAGATATTACGAGAATAGGGTTGCAGACATATAAGAATATATATATATATATATATATATATATATATATATATATATATATATATATATTGCCGTCCCCAATCCTAAGTCTGCTTATAACTTTATATATATATAGCCTTCCATGAAGCCCTAATCCTAGATCCAGCCTAATGATATGTCGGCTACTATATGAAATAAAACCCTAATCCTAAACTATAAATACAACACACATAATTTTATAAGCTACCCAAAATTAAATTAAAACAATAATCAAATATTTAAATTAACCAAAAATTAAATTAAAACAATTACAATCAATTTATACAAACGCAATTACCAATTAAGCAAATAAAACAATTAAGCTAAACAAATAACAAATAAGTCCAATTATTAAAAAAAAAAAAAAAAATGAAATACAAATCAAAATTGAAAATTAAATTCCCATTCCCATTTTATCCTTTTGAAAACTAGGGGTATTACATTCTTTCCCCCTAACAAAAGAATTCCATCCTCGGAATTCACAAAAATCTGAATTAATGACTTTGCAAAATTCATTTCCGTTTTCGTGTGGCACATCCCCTTTAGATGAGCGCCACCCAAATTCCAACACATCCAACCATATACAAGATTCCTATGTTTAAGAAATAGCATAAATGTGCAACTGCTAGATTGTATCTAGTAACGATCTAATCTTACCCAATATTTAACGAAGGGTAACCATCCCTCGTCCTTCCAATTCCATAGAACTAACACATAAAAGTCCTATGCATCCAGCGCTTAACAAGTTGGTAACGCTAAACAATAGGCTACTGTCGAAACCAATAACCAAAACCCGTGAAGAGTCAGTGCGATACATAAAACTGACTTTCCTCCAAAACACATTGCTTCCGATATGAAAAACCGCTCAAACAACCCTTCCCTGATAGAAAACTCCCATGTACGAGTTCAACTAGCTACGAAATCCAACTGTCGCCTCCAAACCGTGAGCACTCATTACCAAAAGAGAGCATGGTTCTCCAATGTATCCTTATATAAAGTCAAGGTCTTATTAGATAACCTCGCTTCCATGTCGGATCAACCAGTAAGAGATCGACACAACCCGACTATCGAAAATCCTAAACATTATCGCACGAACCTCCTTGTGCCAACAATAGCACAGATAATATCTGAAACGGTAAGTAACGCTTTCAATTACCCATGCCAACCTAGGATATATATCCTAAGCATATTTGCCATGATTAAATAGAATATCACGATCCCATTTCCCGTCTAGAGATGCGAAGCATAGTTGTTGCTCCAACACCTTCAGAAAGCTCCTTTGACATAGCACCGGTTATCTTCCATATTGAATAACCACATGCTATAACTCTCAGTTATCAGCGCAATGTACAACTGATAAGAAATGCCAAAGTAAACTCCACTAAAGTGTAGTCCACAAGCGAACTTGCTCTATCCACTACTCTTAAACCATATGGAATTAAAATTCCAACAAATGTCAGTAATTTCTACCAACCATCCCCTCCTGATTAGTCCTACTCCCATTTCGATATAAGAAAGGACTAAAACCTCCAGTGATATCCAAGTATCAATTTTCCACCTTACTAACAGATGATACTCTTGGAGACAGTTATGGACATGTCCCTACCGTACCGCACCAAAACTAACATTGTATGTCGGGATGCAAACCATAACCAGTTGACTGCACCGTAAAATTTATGAATTTTACAACTCAGTCACTCCGACCTTCCTAGAAGCAGAAAGATAACTACCAATCTTCCTTCAGTACCTTAAACTCATCTGAGTAAGGTACTACCTCCTGTGGGGTCAGCTCAAATATTCTAAGTTAACCACTTATATTTCCCTGGTAACAGCAGGTGTTATAATTTCCATATGTTAAAATGCAACGGATTGCGCAAAAATCACCGAAGGTTCAATCACCATATCGGGTGATAAGATCATCCTCCTTCCTATTACTTCCACTAGACGTAACTTAATGCAAAGTGTGAATCACCACAGCAATCCATTTAAGCCGTCTCATGATCCGTGCTATTCGTAGGAACTGATATCTTACTAGTTCCAAAATTAAACGAAATGAAGCTGATTTAATTGTATCAGGCAACCAATATCCCGACCAAGATCCTGACCCTTGTGCAAAACTAGCAATCTCTCATCTAGATCCGTGGAAACTACTCTGTCAGTCCCGCTCCAGCATGAGAAGTGGCTGCAAGGATCAAATGATCTCTGACGGTCCATCTAGATGAACGACCATATCATTAGTCCGGTAACACCAGCTTCCATATTTAAATGTTTCGTCTCACCTTCAAGTCTTTGACATCCTACTTCTCTAACTCAAGTAAGTATCTGTTAAACTTCCTGTCTAACTTCAAATGCATATGAAATCTTTCCATTCCCAACCCGTCAACAATTTTCGAGCAACAACTATTTGTTGTGAACTGTGACCTAAAAAAAAATTCCATATTATTTGTGCAAATGAAGTGACTTGCTTCCCCATGATATGCAACCCCAGTAACTTCTCCTAACGACATGCCCTCATGAATCAAATTCTAAATGAAGGATAAACTGATGAATAGTTAATCTGTATCCTATCCTCAGTCGGTGTCGTTCCAATAAGTACTTAACCCAGTACAAAATCCTCCTGCTGACTTGGGAACACCTGTCTAAAATTTTCTGAGAAAAATTCAGCCAAGTCAGTTTCTCCGATAAACTATCATGACGTTACAGTTTATCAAATGAATCTATATCATTTGACTCGAACTGTTGGTTTGCTTATCCCATCCTGAAAACGTACTATAACTACGCATATCTAAGTTCACCAAATTGGCTAAGGGTAGGTATACTACCAAATCCTTGGACCCCATGCCCAAAATCCTAGCGTAATTAATGTTATTCCTCCAAACGGTAGTTGATTGATCACTCACTTGTGCCCCCAATTAAACCGTATTCCCAATCCTGACTAATTAACAAAAATGAAACACCTAAAGCACAAACAATAAAACACAATAAAAAAAATCTATGTAAAATAACGTTCCTCCTAGCAAAGAAAGTCTCTTTTAGAAATCAACTTTACCTGATTGGTTCACAATCTCCACTCTACAATTTCGGAGGTAATCATCCAACCTCGAAACATAGCTCAAAATAAACTCCATTTGTCTCAGCAAATGCCAAAGGCTTAACCTTCATCCTCCTTATACACGGAATGCAAACCTTCTAATGTAACTTTAAGAAAGCAACTTAAACTGTCCCAACCTAATCCCTATACTTCCCGAAACGTTATATAAAATCATTGCCTTATTCCGAAAAGAACTCTATCCAATTCCTGAACCCCTAAAGAGTTTCTTTACCTACCTCTTTGAAAGGTAACACGAAAGGTTAACTATCCACCTCAACTCTATGAGTATCGTTCACTATACTATTAGCGAACAAGATCACTTTCACGTGATCCTTGATTTTCAACATTTAATACCCTCTTTCTTGGGTTTGTTGAAATCTCCTCCACTAGAATCCTCTTTGGACTCCTATTCCTCGGTTGTCTCCTTTATGAGAAAAACTAAAATCGTGTTAGTCCCTTTATACGGGGACCTAAAACACACTCCTACATCCTTCATTGGCTTATACTTCTAAAAGTAGTGCCAACCGGAAAAAAACCTTAAATCCCAAGTTCTGCTTCTGATAGAGAACTCGATAACGTACTCCTCTACTCCTTCGGTCTGATTTGCTGTTGCTGCAGACCCCATCCTCCTTCTAGTGTCAACCATTCCATAATTATGGAATATAATTGACATCAGGAGCTTCTCCTAATGAACCGTAAAAGAGTACAACGAATAATAATATGGCTCTAAGTTTTTAAGAGACGCAACGCGGAAGACTTCTAACAAAAAACACTCCTAACGACACTAGAACCTAGAGTGCTCTGATACTAACTGTGATACCCCTCGTTTCTAGAGACACGGGTGATCAAGTCCGAGCACAGATCCGAGGGATACCAAACAATCAATATGTAACCAAGTAAGAATAAAACTGAATTAAGAATAAAATAATGATGCGCTGAAAGAAACTAAAATGAAAATCCTCGAACCTTAAATAATAAATTAATAACATTTAAATCCGTCAAATCTGTACAACTCGGGAATCCATCTAGTGGACCCCTAATAATTCCAACTGGTAAAACATTTACAGAATCAAAATCCAAAACCAAAATAAGAAAGAATATCCTATGTAGTCGGAAGAGTGAGTGACTGTATCTGCATCACCATGATCAAACCCTAAGCCTGGTACTCACGAACACCTGAAAAATAGGAGTGGGTCAGGCCCACATGCAAGTTCCAATCTACTACAATCCGTACATAAACCCGATACGCAGATACATCCTAGATAGCTCGGCAATATCTACAATAGTCTATATATATATATACACACTATAGGATGCTCACTAGCCTATAACATAGTTCAGCCTGAGTAGAAGGTGACCTATAAAACACGTTTTTCAGCGGCCAAGTACCTAGACCTACCAGGGAACATTTGCTATATCTAGCTACTCAACCTTTGCAATATACGCACCCTAACCGTGATCAGGAGACTCAAGCTCATATCACGGTACCATAAATATATATATAAATTCCTTCCTAAATCCAGAAAGATAAAACAAACAACCGTTATGTCGTTCAACTGTTTTAGTTGACAAGACATGTATCTATGTAGGAGTTAACTATTTTAGTTAATCTATTCCGTATGTATGAAGGGGTAGGACTTAGCTGTTTGATCTAATCCACCCCTAATATGTCACCGTCCCATGCCGGTGCATATAATGCAAATGATCCTTGAATGATGCAACATTTTAAGCAGTTCATCAAATCATATCCACGTAATCTAAATAGTTGATATACATAATTTAAACAGTTCATCAACTAGCAATCCAGAATCCATCCACGTAACTAATCAAGACAAGGTTTAATAGTTCACCAAGTTAAAATCCAACATCCATTTATATAATTGATAGAAAATATATATATAGTTATTTCTTCAATTAATTCCCAGCCAACATCCAATTAAATTAACAGAACCCAAATATTAGTTCAGAAATTTAAGTCCAAACTATAACCCAAGTAATTGTAAAATAGTGCTTAATATCACAGCAATTACTATCCAAGCTCAAATCTATATATCGCTGAAAAAGAATTTGTATTTCATTAATTAATATCCAAGGTATGCATAGATCAACCATGATATATAAATGATCCTAGCATGCTACTATAATAAAATTTATAAAGATATATATACTCCGTTAAACTGCTGAAATTAAACTGGGCAATTAAACCCATTCCTTCCATTAACAGGCTGCACCGTTGGACTTTCCTACGGTTAAATCCATGAATATAAAAACATTAATTTATCAAGTGTGGCTCCAATATAGCCCAATATCATGTTTAAAGTCCATGCTACCATCCGTTAAAATTTTAAAACAAGACTTAGCAACTTAGTCCTTCCGATCCATTAGCAGCGTACAAAGTCGCTTATTTTTACACTGTTTATTCCATTTGCCCTATGAACCAAATCATACACTTAGATGGTTTAACATCCCTTGAAATTACTTTTAGAATTTTCATTCCAGTCCCTGAAACCATTTAAAATCCCAAACATGGCCCAAAAGTGCCCAGACAAATTCCAGAACGCACCCAAACAAGACCCAACCAAAGGAGCCTGTTCTAAAAATCAAGAGCAGGCTCTTTTTACCTTAGAGCCGGCTCCCTAACCCCTTGGAGCCGGCTCTATAAAGGGGGGAGCCGGCTCCCACCTTCTAGAGCCGCCTCTCTCCTCCTTTGAGCCTTCTCCTCTGCTCTAACTTCTTTTCTGCTTCGTCCGGTTACCTTCTGTGTTTCCGGCGACGTCCAATATCCTATTCCAGACTTCTTAAGATTATTAGAGGTCAATTAAAGTTCTTAAACCCTTAGAGACTCCTCTTATTCCAGTGTGAACCGATTGACAAAGAACTTAAACTACACACAACAGTTTATGCAAGAAAAACTAAATTCAGTTTAACTAAGCATACGAACAGTTTAAAGTCTGAAACATATATCAACAATTCATTTTAAAGTTTTCAGTGTTAAATTGTAGTCCAAACCATCCTAAGAAACTCCTTACGAATAAATTTACAGAAGTTTAAAACCATACTCAACACAGTTTTATGCAAGAACCAAATTTCAGTGATTTAAACCATAAACTGATTACAGTCTGATACATTATGCGTCAATCATGAATTTTTTTAAAAGTTTAATTAGTCCCTGGAGACTATAAAGAATGCACATAACACAAGTTTACAGGAAGGAGAGAAGGAAACTTGCCTTTAGGTTTCGGTTCGAAACCTTTCAACGCCGTTGCTAAATTCTCCAAGACTGTTCCCTCCTCTCATCACAGTTCTCTACCTTTGTTATGTCTTGGTTCAACTCACGCACAATCCCCTTAATTCACCTCTCAAGACCCTCACTGTGTATCTCTCTTCACATTCCAGAGCCTCTGTTTTTTCCTTTTTAAGATATTACGAGAATAGGGTTGCAGACATATAAGAATATATATATATATATATATATATATATATATATATATATATATATATATATATTGCCGTCCCTAATCCTAAGTCTGCTTATAACTTTATATATATATAGCCTTCTATGAAACCCTAATCCTAGATCCAGCCTAATGATATGTCGGCTACTATATGAAATAAAACCCTAACCCTAAACTATAAATACAACACACATAATTTTATAAGCTACCAAAAATTAAATTAAAACAATAATCAAATATTTAAATTAACCAAAAATTAAATTAAAACAATTACAATCAATTTAAACAAACACAATTACCAATTAAGCAAATAAAACAATTAAGCTAAACAAATAACAAATAAGTCCAATTATTAAAAAAAAAAAAAAAAAATGAAATACAAATCAAAATTGAAAATTAAATTCCCATTCCCATTTTATCCTTTTGAAAACTAGGGGTATTACAATCGCCTTAGCGATTACTTACTCAAAGAAGGGTATGTGAACAGTCATATTTGTCCATGCATTTTTATTAACAAATCAGAATCTGGTTTTGTTATTATTACAGTATATGTTGATGATCTGAATCTTGTGGGAACATTAGACGAGATCGAAAAGACAGCCACTTATTTAAAGAAAGAATTCAAAATGAAAGATCTCGGAAAGACAAAATTCTGGCTTGGGTTGTAGGTTGAATATTTTTCGAGCGATATTCTCATCCATCAATTAACATATACAAAAAAGATTCTGAGACGTTTTCATATGGATAAAGCCTATCCATTACACTCTCCCATGATTGTCCGATCACTTGACATCAAGAAAGATCATTTTCGTCCCCGAGAAGACGATGAAGAACTCCTTGGTCCTGAAGTGCTCTATCTCAGTGCGATTGGTGCTCTTTTGTATCTTACAAATTGCATAAGACCTGACATAATTTTTTCAGTCAATTTATTAACACGATACAGTTCTGCACTAACTCGCAGACATTGGAATGGAATCAAACACATATTGCGATATCTTCGTGGCACAACTGATATGGGCTTGTTTTATTCGAAGGCACCAAATTCTCCATTAGTTGTATATGCAGATGCCGGCTATCTTTCTGACCCACATAAAGCTTATTCACAAACAGGATATGTGTTTACCTGTGGCGGCATTGTTATATCATGGCGATCAATGAAACAGACAATGATTGCAACTTCTTCAAATCATTCTGAGATACTCGCAATTCATGAGGCAAGTAGGGAATGCATTTGGTTAAGATCAATGATCCAACATATTCGAACAACATGTGGTCTCTCATCAACAAAAGATAGCCCAACAGTATTATATGAAGATAATGCGGCATGCATTGCACAGATGAAAGAAGGGTATATTAAAAGTGACAGGACCAAGCACATCTTACCAAAATTTTTTTTATGCAATGAACTCTAGAAAAAAGGGCAATATTAATATTTAGAAGGTACGTTCATGTGAAAATCTAGCAAATCTATTGACTAAAACGCTTCCAACTACAACATTCAAGAAGCTGGTGCACAACATTGGAATGCGTCAACTAAAGGATCTTCAAGGTTGATCTAATGAGGGGGAGCAATTGATCGAAGAGTAATTGGTATACTGTACTCTTTTTCCTTCGTCCAGGTTTTGTCTCACTGAGTTTTTCTGGCAAGATTTTAATGAGGCAGTTTTAATCTATGCAATACCATTTTCAAATACATAAGAATACTGTACTCTTTTTTCTTCGCTAGGGTTTTGTCCCATTGGATTTTTCTTAGCAAGGTTTTAACGAGGCATATTCTTAATGTAATTTTGTGAACCCCAAGGGAGAGTGTTATGTATATATCCAATAAATGAGTGGGGTCCACAATGTATATTGTCATCCATGACATCAAGATTTTAGTTTTACAAAGGAAGATTGCATTTAGTGGCTTCTTTGGAAAGCTTACCTGGACGCCTATATAAGGCCATGCATATATAATGCTTTTATGAATGAAAAAACAAAAGCTGTACATACAGCTTCTCCCTCTGTTCGTCCTCTCTCTCCCTTCCTTCTCTCTCTCACTCTAAAACTTTGTCCTAATTTCCTTATATTATTACTCCTCTATATATATATACACATATATTTATTATATGGAAGTTGTTGTTGTTATTGTTGTTTTCTTTTTTTTCTTTTCTTTTCTTTTTTTTTTTTTTTTTTTTTTTTTCTGGTATTTTGAATATATATATATATATATATTAGTTTATTGTGTTCAAGCCAGCCCCCTCTGAATTTTTTTCTGCGTCCGAGTGTGATATTTGTTTGACTGTTGAAGGTCATTTATATATATATATCGATGTCATGCTCCGAATTGCTGGTTCAAAATTTGCCTACTGAAGTTGACACATGTTCCTTGACTTATAAGTGCATGTGGAATGCCAACTCTTATCCCGTTCCATTTTGGATTGTGCAGACTATAACATATAACTACACCAACACATAAACAAACCGCCGTAACTTTTTTTTTTTTTGGTAACTAAAACAGACTATAAATTATAAGTACACAAACATATACTTTCTTTGGCCCCAATAATTTACATGAACATATACTTCATCTTCTCCTGGAACCCTAATTTATGCCAATACAACACATATTTTTCACTACTATGCCATTTTGTCTCCCCCAAGGGTATTTTGATAATTTGAACTACACTGTTACATTTTTTTTTTTTTTTTCTTTCCTGGCAAAAATAAAGAACATAATTTTACCAAAAAAAATCATTAAAATATCTAACAAAACACAGTCCGAGTTTTACCCGATTTGTGTGGGGTGTCGTCTTGCACGGGTCCAGTTAATTAGTTGGGACAAAGCCCACGATACCACGGTTATCGAGAAAAAAAAAAAAAAAAAAGCAAAAAAAAAAAAAAACAAAACATTATTGGGGAGATTAAAAAATCTCACCACAAATGAGAGCATCAGACAACCCAGGATGAGCCAAGGATATTCCATCTCCTCTTCCCCATGATGACAAAGGTGGAATGCTCTGTTCATTGGTGAAGAAATTAGCAGGATCAACCATTGTCTTCACATGTACCAGTCTCTCGAAGTTACTCTTGAAATAATTCACACCCCAAATGCTTGCTTGTGTGTTGCCTTTATCATCCACACCTATGTCAAAATCTCTGAAGTTGAAAAATGCACTTCTTGGAGACTTGGTAACAAATGGAGTCATATAACTGTAAAGCCTTCTGATCCAACTCATATGCCTTTCACATGCTTCTGTCCCTTTTTCAAACCAAACCACTGCATAATGAATGTTGTATATATTCCCAGCTCTATGAGGGAAAGGTGTTTTGGATTCCGAAATCTCACTCATCCTTCCACCATAAGGACTCAACGTCATCTCAGCCATATTCTCGTCTTCTTCATGAAACCTCTCCCATATGCCTTCTAGTCCATTCTCTGAAATCGGTTCCTCCACAAAATCTGACTTCCCTTTGAAATAGGATTTCCCGCCAAGCTGACTCCTGTCCAACAAAACATCAATGGAGTCTCGACTAGAGTAGCCTGCAAAGTAAAGGGTCGATTCGATCCAGCTCATTTCAATACAATCTTCTTTCAACATACCCAATTCAGGAAAGCTCCTTTGCATCAATGGAAGGAGTGTATCAACTCCACCAAGGTACAGGGACGCGAACGAAGCTCGTATCGTTCTTCCACCATCTTGAGCACTAGACTTCACACTTCTTATGAAGACTCTCATGAATAAGTCATCATCAACTTTGTCCGCAATGTATTGCCACCTGTGGACAAGATTGGTTGCATTTTGTTCCAAGGTCCTGCTGACAGTGAAAACTGTCACAGTGGATGGAACAGCAACCAAATTTATCTTCCATGCAAGAATGATTCCAAAACTAGCACCCCCACCTCCTCGGATAGCCCAAAAGAGGTCTTCCCCCATAGATTCTCTATCAAGAATTCTACCATTAACATCGATTATTAGAGCATCAATGACATTATCTGCAGCAAGGCCGTGTTTACGCGACAGCGTGCTATCCCCTCCCCCACTGATGTGTCCACCAACACCAACCCAGGGGCAAACACCTGCCGGAAAAGCAAGAGTTCTGCTCTTCTGAGCAATGTTGTGGTAGACTTCACCTAGGGTTGCACCGGCTTGAACCCACGCAGTGCTACTTTCAGTGTCAATAGTGATTTTTCGAAGGTTTATGAGATCAACCAGGAAAAATGGGACTTCCGAGACATGAGATAGGCCCTCGTAGTCATGTCCTCCGCTTCGGACTCTCATCTGTATGCCATATTTTTTTGAACAATAGATGGCTGTTTGAATGTGAGACTCATTGAAAGGTGTGACAATCGCCACTGGTTTTGGGGTACTTGGTGATATGAATCTTAGGTTAGGTTTGGAGAAATCTAATATGGATAGATAGGAAGAGTTGTTTTGGGTGTGAATGACTTTGGAGATTGATGTGGAATTTTGAGAATGAAGAGAGAGGCATTGAAGAAAATCTTCCTGGCTATGAGCAGAAACTACCCATGAAATTGAGAAAACAATATAAAAAAGCGAAAACAACGAAGCTCTTGGTGGCTTCGTCATCACTTCTTTGATGATATACATTTTGTGTATAAGAAGAATTATTAATTGGTCTGCTATTTATAACCCTCCGGCAAACAATAGATTTTAATCATGTGATACATCTAGTTTTATTTTCTTATTTCTTTTAGTATTATTACTCCTTTCATCCCAAAAATCTTGGGTATGTTAGGTTTTAATATATATATATATTTTTCAAAATTTGTGCACTTGTATAATAAAGTAAATGTCAAAAGGATAATTTAGGAATGATATAAAAGGTAGTATATCCAATTTAGAAATAGTCTAAAAATAAAAAATAAAAAATAAAAAATAAAAAATAAAAAAAATGGAAAAATATTTTAGACAAAATTAAGTATTCCAAATTTCAAGTTAAGATAATTATTCAAGTTTCAAGGTTATTCTATTTTTTATGATTTTGTGTATAAGGAAGAGAATTGATCTTCTATTCAATATATTTTAATCATGTCATGACGAATTTTTTTTATTTTTTATTTTTTATTGGGTACATAATTTAACATGTGACCACTTCTTCATTGATTTTGTGTGTGAGGAGAATTGGTCAGGTATTTACAGCCATCGGTCAACAATAGATTTCAATCATGTGACATATCTAGTTTTTATTTATTTATTTTTTATTATTATTTGGTTATGTATTCCAATTTGTTATTATATTATTAGGATGAAGAAATTAAGGATTAAGACGCTTTTTTAAACTCATTATTCACGTCCAATTCAACATATGAAATGTTAATTCTAATTACACTTTAAATATTTAATTCGAACTCTATTCATTTTTTTAATTTTTAAACTCGAGTTTGCAACTCGGATTAAAATTTTAGACTAAAAATTCGTGTTAATTTGGGTTATTTCTCTCTCTCTCTCTCTCTATATATATATATATAATCAAAGTCTAGATTGAAAATTTAAAGTGATATTTAATTATTTACAGATTAAATTACTCTTAAACACAACAAATTTTAAAAACTTAATGTGAATTTTTTTAAAATTACAAACAAATTATCAAAGGACCAGTGGCTTAGCGGTATCAGTCTCTTACTTTTCAAAGGAAGGTTAGGGGTTCAATTCTCAAAAGAGACAAGTGTGTGTGAAATAGGAAAAAAAAAAAAAAAAAATTACAAACAAATTCTTAAGAAATTAATTATCAAAGTTTTAACATAAAATAAATTACTATTTAAAGAAGGAAAGTTGAAAAGAAAAGGAAATTATAATTTGAATATTACATATAATAACATCTAAAATAAAATATATGTATATAAATAATATTAGAATTGAGGTATGGGTTGGGCTCGGATTCTAAGCACCTTAACCTAAGTCCAATCTTCATTTTCGGGTTGAACCCAAAAATAGTTTGCCAGGTGAAAAATCTTGTTGGGTTAGCTCACTCGTGCTGTACCCATATGTTTGAGACTATAAAGTACATTTTAGATCATATGAAACCTAAATTATGTATCTTTTTAATTAATTAGTACTTTTCAATATCATGTGACCCCAAATTGAAACCATAAATGCAACTTCTTTAGGGATTAAAATGAGAAGGTAAGTGCACATTGGTTTTTGATTCACATCATTCACATCTCAAAATATATAGTAATAGAATTGTTTGGAGAGAAGCAATTCGGATTAAGGCAATGATGGCAATGATCACAAGTAGGGGCGGTAATTCGTGTTCGTAGGTCATAATCGTGTCATGTCGATATAAGGGTATTTTACTAAATAACTTAACCAGAATACGACCCGTTTAATAACCATGTCAGGAATCCTCAACACTAACCCGACCTGTTTAATAAATGGGTTACATGTGTAACCCGTTTAATGATCTGTTTAATAAAATCAAATATTTTATTATTTAAATTATTAATAATACCCTATCAAATATTAAATACTAGAAAAATATAAGTTTCAATCCAACTAAATTACTAAATAATCTCTAATCTATAAAAAGAAAAAAAATTATAAGATATAAGTTTAGATAGTTATTTTAGAACTTAAATAGAAATTTGTTTATAATACGTATAGTTAAATGGGTATAAACGGGTTACATGGGTTGAACCCCTCAACTCAAACATAACACGATTAATTGTGTTGACCTGTTTATGATCCAAATCCATTTAAGGTCAATCCAAACCTGTTTAACTGGTGTTGTGTTCGAGTCATATTGATAGCTCGTGTCAAACTTTGCCATCCCTTGCACAACGTTTGAAAAACAAGTTCATTATACAATAGACCATAAGTAAGCTGCAGGCCATAGAAATTTCTTTCCAGATAACGTCTTTCTGGTCCAATTAGGCTGCTTGAAAAGCCATCAGTGATTGAGACATTGTCATTCCTAAGGGTCTTTTTAGCAAGGTAAGGGCATACGTAAGTTGAACACTGTGTTCTTCATTATTATAATTTATCCATTCTTTAACCATGCACAAGTTGAAGAAAATGAGGAGAAACAATGGTTTGAATTTTAACGCCATCAGTGATTGAGACATTGTCATTCCTAAGGGTCTTTTTGGCAAGGTAAGGGCATACGTAAGTTGAACACTGTGTTCTTCATTATTATAATTTATCCATTCTTTAACCATGCACGAGTTGAAGAAAATAAGGAGAAACAATGGTCTGAATTTTAACGCCATCAGTGATTGAGACATTGTCATTCCTAAGGGGCTTTTTGGCAAGGTAAGGGCATACGTAAGTTGAACACTGTGTTCTTCATTATTATAATTTATCCATTCTTTAACCATGCACGAGTTGAAGAAAATGAGGAGAAACAATGGTCTGAATTTTAACGTACTATCAGATAATGCCAGAGGATCTTTTAATTCTTATAGTCTTAGCTTTGAAGTTTTTTCACCAATAATTTTCTTAAATACATGAGCAAAAAAGGTGATATTTGGACAAGAAAATTGAACCCATTATTACCTAATATAGTTGACATTTCTCAAGAATAATTCATCAATGTCCTAGACATTGTTAAGACTTTCTAACAGCGCATATTTCTTCCCACTTATATATACATATCGATGTTTAATTTACTGTTCCATTGCTTAGCATTCCAGATTTATTCCCCAGAACAAGAGAAGAAGTGGGTTTTGTGCGCTTGCTGAAAACATGGAACCTGGTAATTGCGCCACCTGAGGTCATATGATGCTGAATTTTAAATCCATGGTTTTGTATACAATCCAAGCAAAATTCAGCCTTCAAATTGTTTATTATGATGAAACTCTAAAATAATCAAAACTGATTCATTCGAAATTAGGGTTATATCTGCAGAACGTATTAAACAGTGTGTGTTGGCACAATAAATTCACACTCTTATTTAGTGGGCAATAGCCCAGTTAGTACAACCCCACCTTCCTCAAAGAGAGGGTCAGAGATTCAGATCTCGGTAGAGATATGAAATATGAGAATCTCACACTTTTGCGTTGAATATCAAAATTGAAATATGATTAACATTTGCTCATTTATGTTTTTATTTGTTGTTCTTCATTCTTTCAAGTTGAAAAATTGCCCTCAGTGTTGGTGCTTGGCCACTGGAAAAGCACCTGCTGAAGTTACATAAACTGGGACGTAAAAGATTTTCAATTTATTCATTAAAAGTGTTTCAATTTATTTCCTTGTATTTCAATTGTAATACACATAAAAGGATGTGCTTGATTAAGTGATATATGAATTACCTTTGCAATGCTAAATAAATTCAAACAGAAAAAATAACAGAGTATTAATTAATTAAAAATTAAATTTTCTAGAAAAGGAAAAATGTGATTTGCATATTTGTTAGTCTTTTAAAAAGGTTAAGGAAAAAAAAAAAGAAAAGAAAAGAAAAAGAGTTGGGTTCAGGTTACTGGGCTAAATTCGGGCTGGACAAACCCAACATAAATTCTGGTTGAGGTCGGGTTGAACCGGGCCTAGGTTGGACGTTCTATCTTGGATTGGGCCTGCCCAACTTGCACCCCTACCTAACCCATAAAGTAAAGAGGATAAAAACTTTTATGGGCAAGTAAAAAGCGCGTCGAGTTCTTTTCCGCATTGACTGCAAAAACAAAAAGAGTTTTGCATCCAAATTCGGGGAGCAAATTGTTCCATGAGCTTAACGGCCTTAACCGGGACCCAAGAAAAATTTGTGGGTTGGGCTACAACTGGGAAGTTAGGCCGACTTCGTGATTGGGCTAGGTTTAGGGTTATACCACCAGCCTAATTCTATGTAATGTGTCCTCTCTCTCTATTCTGGTAGAAACAATTGCTTTCCTTTGCTGAGCATTTCACCCTAAAAAAAAAAAAAAAAATACAATGTCGTTCCAAACACAAGAAAACAAAAATAAGTAGGGCAAATTACACAAACCACCCACGAAGTTTCGATACTATACATGTAGATAGAAGTTATAGCAATATTACACGAAGGTCCATATTGACCGCTTGACCAAAAAAAATCAATACAAATTTACACTTTTAACCTTAAAATTAAAGTATTTATATTTGATAAAAAAATAAAAGATATTGTATTTGGGTCTATGATTGGTTCTGTTGTAGATAATTTTGTGGTTTTTGCAATTTGGTGATGGAGTCTTAGGGGCAAAATTGTAACTTTAACAATACACAAAAAAATTTAGATTTTTTTATTAAACAAATAGTTTAACTCTAAGGACAAAAATGTAAATTCATATCAATCCACTAACCACAAACAGTTAATTTGGACATTTCTGTTATATTGTGGCTATCTTCTATCTATATGTACAAGTTGAAAACCTGATGGGTCTTTTGTGTAATTTAACCAAATAAGTATAATAATAAATAAATTATTATTTTTATTTTATAATAACGGTGGAACTCCTCCAAGACAGACCCACTCTTGGCGGATAAACCACGGGGGCACTCGCGCAGTGCTGCATGCCCCTTCAATCTGACAATCAAGTACGTGCTAGATTTTTTGTTTGATAGTTCAAGATCACCATGGCCACTGTTAATGGTGAGATTTGCTTGTGCATTACTGCCTACTGAGTCTAATGCATGCCCGGCCAATGCTGCAGACCATAACATACAACTACACAAAAACATACAGTAACTTTATTAGGTATTTAAAACAGACTATAACATATAACAACAAAAAACATTGACTTTTTTTGGCCCCAGTAATTACATGAACATACACCCTTTTTTTCCTTGGAACCCTTATATATTTATGCCAATACAATATATAAAAAATATTTGTTGCTAACCTTTTTGTAGACCAAGGGATTGATCTATCTCTTCTTACCCCATGGTGGAAAGCTTTGTTCATTCCTGAAGAAATTAGCAGGATCAACCATTGTCTTCACATACACCAATCTCTTGAAGTTACTTTTGAAATACTTAAGACCCCAAATACTTGCTTGTGTTGCCTTTAACATTGTTCACTCCCAAGTCAAGATCCCTATAGTTGAGATATGCAACTCTTGGAGACTTGGTAACATAGGGAGTCATGTACCCGTAAAGACTTCTGATCCAACTTATATGCCTTTCCAATGCCTCGATCTGACCCCTTTTCAACCCAAAATACTGCATACTCAATGTTGTATATAGTCCCAGCTCTGTGAGGAAAAGGTGTTTCGGATTCCGAAGTCTCACTCAACCTTCCTCCATAAGGACTCAACAACATCTCAGTTCCATTCTCCTCTTCTTCATTATACCTCTCCCATATGCCTTCTAGTCCATTCTCTGAAATGGGCTCCTTCACAAAATCTGACCTCCCTTTGAAATAGAATTCCCCACCAAATTAACACTCCTATTCAACAAAACATCAATGGAGTCTTCTCTAGAGAAGCCTGCAAAATAAAGAATCGACTCGATCCAGCTCATTTCAATACCATCTTCTTTCACCATACCCAATTCAGGAAAGCTCTTCTGCATCAATGGAAGGAGTGTATCAACTCCACCAATATACAAGGAAACGAACGGAGCTTGTATCGTTCGTCCACCATCGGTATGGATAGTGCCGATTAATGTCTTAGACGCACCTAGTGTGAGTCCTCAGCAAGAGGTAATGGTAATCCCGGACATTCCACGAGAACCATGCTGGATGGATCCACTAGAAGCTTACCTCAAGCACAAAACTCTTCCGAACTAGAAAGCCGAGGCGAAGAAAATAAGTTTCGTTGCAGCTAAATATTTCATTATCAATAATCAATTATACAGAAAATCATTTTCAGGTCCTTACCTAAAGTGCTTAAACCCTATCGAAGCCCTTGTAATACTAAAGCAAATTCATGACGGAGATTGTGGCAACCACTCTGGCGGCAGGTCTCTAGCGCATAAGGTCTTAACTCAAGGTTATTTCTGGCCATATCTGGCTCGGAACGCTAAAAAATACGCCAGGAGTTGCGACCAGTGCCAGTGACATGGCCTAATGAAACATCAACCTGCTAAAGATTTGCACGCGATGGCGAATCTATGGTCATTCACACAATGGGGGATTGATATGGTCGGACCTTTGCCCAAAGTTGTAGAGCAAAAGGAGTACGTGTTACTAGCCACGGATTACTTTACAAAATGGGTAGAGGCAGAGGCTTACTCAAGCGTGACATATAAGCAAGTGAAAAGTTTTATACGGAACAATATAATCTGCCAATTCGGAGTGCCAAAGGTTATCAGATTAGACAACGGTAAGAACTTGGACAACAGAAGCACCAGAAAGTTCTTCGCCGAGCATAGGATCAAGCATAAATTGGTTGCGGTTAGTCATCCCCAAGGGAATGGGCAAGCTGAAATAACTAACCGAACTATCTTCGGTTGTTTGAAGAAAAGGTTAGAGAAGCTTAAATCAAAGTGGTATGAGAAATTGCTCGAGGTACTTTCGGTATACCGAACCACCCCATGCCGACCAAAGGGGGAATGCCCCTTTGCATTGGCTTATGGGTCTGAAGCTGTCATCCCCACGGAATCAGCAATCCCCACTCTTCAGACACATCTGTTGCTCGAAGGAAATAACGATACATAGCTCAAGCATAGCCTTGGCCTCTTAGAAGAAAAAAGAGATGCCGTAGCTATTTGGCTCGCTTCATACCAATAGCAATTGCGAAACAACTACAATAAGCAAGTTAGGTTCAGAAGCTTCATGGTAGGAGATTGGGTGCTGAAGCAAGAAACAACACACGTAAAGAAGCTATAACTCAATTGGACCGGACCCTACAGAGTCACAGAGGTGGTAGGGAAATGAGCTTACTGACTAGCCGAAGCTGATGGGCGTACAATTGCACGCCCATGGAATGCAATACACCTCAAAGGTACTATCATTAGATAATATAGTCAATTTATCTTTCTACAAGTATGGTTGCTTACGACCCACATAATAAAAGATTCTTATTAATCTATACAACTTTTTGTCTAAACTCATGATGTGGAAGTATGATAGATACACGAATGATCAATAGATCTATGTTCCCAACGGTCACATGTGACTTAGATGTTGATGTGGGTTACTGCTTAATAGTTTTTTTTTCCGTCATAAGGGGCAACACATATACCCTACTATAGATATAACGACCCTACTATTGATATTACGACAAAAGAAACTATATTTTTTGGCTTTTTAGTTGTAACTTTGTCCCACATCGGTAAATTATTATTCTACAAGTCCTTTTATATAGGGGCATACTTTAACATGAATGTATATTGCAACGAGTGCCCATTGGAAATTCAAATATGCACTTTAAGCCATGTATCCAAAGGACACTTTTTGCAATATTTTCCCTCATTTTTTGACATAAAGATCAAATATTTTTAGTCCAAAGCGTGTATGTGGTTACGGTCCCACATCAGTTGGACATAGCTCCAAGCTTTCCTTTATATAAGGAACAGTGAAAGTAGTTGAGTGCATTGCAAAGAGGGCCCGTTGGTAATTAATAGTACCAGCGGGCATTCTTTGCAATAATTCTCTCTTTTTTAAGCCCAGAGTTCCTGGCCCAAAATGTAAACACTACTTTTGTCCCACATCGAGTAAGTACAAAAAGAATGTGTAGTTAATATAATTATATCATATTATCAATAAGTGCTAGAAAACGAGTCTCAGAGACAAAAAGATTTCTAGTCACATGTATGGAAAGTTACACAGTCTCGGTGACTCTTTTTCTTGGTCTCTTCCTCTTTTTAAAGTTTCGGCCCTGAGAATATATAATTAACAGAGTGTTCTTCAGCGGCATATCACATAGTCGAGGAATAACTCTCCTCAGACTCTAAGTGTCCGAAGGTATCAATAAAGTCCTCTCAGGCAAATAACTGAGGAATAACTTACCTCGGACCCCAAGTGTCCGAAGGTATTAATAAAATCTTCTCAGGCAAAGAGCCGAGGAATAACTTACCTCGGACCCCAAGTGTCCGAAGGTATCAATAAAATCCTCTCAGGCAAATAGCTGAGGAATAACTCACCTCAAACCCCAAGTGTCCGAAGGTATCAATAAAGTCCTCTCAGGCGAATAGTTGAGGAATAATCCACCTCGGACCCCAATTGTCCAAAGGTATCATCAATAAATTCTTCTCAAGTGAATAGCAGAGGAATACAACACCTCGGATCTCAAGAGGCCAATGACAGACCAACATGTCTAAACCCAAATAGGGGCAAATACTCTTTGTGGATGTTTTACTATTGGGCTTTGGCAATACGTATAAATCCAAAAGGGGGCAAATACTTTTTATGGGCCCTAGTACCCAGCCCAATAGTTTAAAACCCATGAAAAATTATCCCACATCAAAAATAAACAAGAAAAGGGAATACAATATATGATGTTACCCTATGACTGTTGATCGCCACGGAAGAAGTCCCCTGATAAATGGATCTTTAAGTAAAGTCTCTCAATCAGAGACCTATATATTAGGGGAATCTCTTTCGTGAGCCCACCTTTTGGAGAATCTTCAAATTATGAGGATACCAATCTCGAATTTATCCCAATTTGCCTAAAGTTTCTTAGGCAAGTTGTCCCACATCAAAAGGATACAAGAAGTGGGGTTGGTTAATATAAGCAGATGTTACTAGAAGATAACGCTAAGGATAGAGTTTAGTGAAATATAGGACCCTAAACAAACGCTTGGGAATCTGACCAGGTTATTGTTACTCTTTTCCTTAGCCTTCTCCCACTTTTGAATCTTTGGACCTACGTGTCCAAGAACTGCATGCTTAGAACCTTAAGTGTCCAATACAATGAAAATCCTCTCAGGCTCATAGCCAAGGAACCCCACACTTCGGATCCTAAGAGTCCGAAGATAACAACAAAACTTCTAAATCATACACAACTACCGAGGAATTTGCTGCTCAGGACCTCCAGAGTCCGAGGATGCACCAATAGGTCTAAGCTTAAGTGGGGACAAATGTTCTTAGCATTTTACTCCCAAAAATCAATGTATTTGATTAGGACAATTACTAAGCTAGTTCAGTAACTTGTCCCACATCGAAATTGTGGAGGGAAAAAAACTCCCTCCAATAAAAAGCGCACACGTCACCACTACCCATATCTACATTCCAAGGACATATAAGGCCCATCATGCTCAAGCCCAAATTGAGGGTATTTACAGCCCAAGACCATTGTTATTTATCCTCCAACTTCCATCAAAGCCGAATCAAGAAGTCATCAGCCCAGCTTGTCGTCAGCCCAGCGTATGAGTATTTAACATCCGGCCTGTTACCCAAGCCCAGCCGGATCAAAATATATTCAGCCCAAGAATGCACAAATCCTACCATTTGAAGGATTTACTGTAGAAGGAAAATTCGGATAGGAAGTTCTGTACAAGGCAATTTCTATGTATGGTAGATTCGACAATGGAAAGAACTCTATTAGAAAAGAATGGTTATATAGAAAGAATTGGAGGGCAAGCAACGCGAGTCCTACCATAATTTTACAATCTTTTGTATATAAATAGAGGCTAAGACCTCCAATAAAGGATCAAGCAATTCTACGCTTCTCTACACACTGTTCTTATTTATTTTTATTGTTTTTGAGTGAGTTGTTTTATTTTTCTCAATCATTATTGGTTGGGCGAAATTTTGCACATTATTTGGAGCAACATTATTTGCCGGTTTGGGGTACCAAAAGTCATTGTAATGGACAATGGTAAGAACCTCGATAACAGAAGTACAAGGAAATTCTTTGGCGAACATGGAATCCTGCAAAAATTGGCTGCAGTTAGTCATCCACAAGGCAATGGGCAAGCTGAAATAACTAATCGCACGATATTCGGGTGCTTAAAGAAAAAGTTAGAGAAGTTGAAGACAAAGTGGTACGAGAATCTCCCTCAAGTGCTTTGGGCCTATCGAACCACTCCAAGGCGACCCACGGGAGAAAGCCCATTTGCTATGGCATATGGATCCGAAGCTGTCATTCCTACCGAGTCCATAATCCCAACCCTTCGGACATCTTTGGTACTGGAGGGGAACAATGAGCAACAACTCGAACATAGCCTTGATTTGGTGGACGAAAGGAGAGATGCAGCAACAATTCGTCTCGCGGCATACCAACAACAGGTGTGTAACAGTTACAACAAACGCGTCAGATTCAGGAGCTTTGTGGTAGGCGATTGGGTTTTGAAGCAGGAGACAGCTCATGTAAAGAAACTGGAACCTAATTGGACCGGCCCCTACAGGGTTACCGAAGTAGTAGGGAAAGGAGCATATCGTTTGGCCGAAACTGGCGGACGTCCCATTGCGCGTCCTTGGAACGCAATACACCTGAAAAGGTATTTCCATTAGTTAAGTTTGTCCATTTTGCTACAACTTCTTCACAAATAAAGCTGTGTATATCCACAGTCAGCCAAGCTTTTCTTTATTTTGCTTCTATATTCAGTATCACTTTCCTCTATTTTTGTTTCTTTTTATAAAAATGGGGGGCCATACTATGCATGGCATTCGTTTGATTTTTTGACACAAAACAAAAATTCGTCTGATTTTTTGACCAGCACAAAGCAACAAAACATGAGTTATGGCCTGTGCTTAAACCTTTCTATCCCACATCGACAAAAAAATTTAGTTTATGTCCCACATCGAATAGAAATAGAAAAGAAATGCGGTTCATATATGCGTGGTCCACAACATTTGGTTGCCAAGAAGGGAGTATCAGTGGAGGCAGGTCTCTAAAGTCAACACTTGGAAAACTTCACAGCCACTGTTACTCGCTTTCTTGGCCTCCTATCATTTTTGAGTCCTCGGCCTCATGATAAGTGGTTTGAGGAAAAATATAAAACAAACCTCCTCTCAGGCTCAGCGCCGGGGAGTAATTCATTCGCCTCGGACCTTAAGTGTCCGGTTCGGCACAACCTCCCCTTAGGCTCAGCGCCGGGGGGTAATTCATTCGCCTCGGACCTTAAGTGTCCGGTTCGGCACAACCTCCCCTCAGGCTCAGCGCCGGGGAGTAATTCATTCGCCTCGGACCTTAAGTGTCCGGTTCGGCACGACCTCCCCTCAGGCTCAGCGCCGGGGAGTAATTCATTCGCCTCGGACCTTAAGTGTCCGGCTCGGCAAAACCTCCCCTCAGGCTCAGCGCCGGGGAGTAATTCATTCGCCTCGGACCTTAAGTGTCCGGTTCGACACAACCTCCCCTCAGGCTCAGCACCGGGGAGTAGTTCTCTCGCCTCGGACCCTAAGTGTCCGGCTCGGCAAAACTTCCCCTCTGGCTCGGCAAAACCTCCCCTCTGGCTCGGCAAAACCTCCCCTCTGGCTCAGCGCCGGGGAGTGATTCATTTAAACCTCCCCTCAGGCTCAGCGCCGGAGAGTAGGTCATTCGCTTCAGACCCTGTGTATTTGGCTCAGCAAAAATCTCACCTCGGACCCGAAGTGTTCGACTCGGCGAAAATTTCACATCTGACCCTAAGTGTTCTGCTCGGCGAAATTTCACCTCGGACCCTAAGTGTTCGGCTCGGCGAAACCCCCCTTCCGGCTCCACGCCAGGGAATGGATAATTCGCCTCGGATCCTAAGTATCCGAGACAGCTTCGGACCCTAAGTGACCTATTCAGTACTAGTCCTCCGCACTCAGTGCCGAGGAGTAATTCGCTTTAGACCTCTGGTACCCGGATCAAGACTCTTTCCACCAAACTCCAAGTGTTTAAAACCCTGTGGATGCGGATATATCATAAGTTCATCATACTCCACCTCACATCAGGAACACATGAGAAGGAAAGAGTATGTATACGTCTACCACAGGCAAGTAAAAGGCAAGGAGGGTTCATTTAACAGTTAAATCATTGTCCATATGAATCATCCTGCGATATCAACTAAACTATTAAAATGATCTCCTTCTTCCCACAATCCTTGCGTTTTCACGGATAGCATAAATCCGAAACATAAAGACAATGTTTAGTGTTTAAACACATTACCAGACAGATAAATATGAACAGTATCAAGAGCATACAGCAAAAACAAGTCAGGCAAAGCCTAAAACGAAAAATTATATTCATTATCCCAAAACAGGCTGTTCATAAAAACAAAATACATGGCTCTACTTCCTCTTCGGATCGAAGGGAGTAGATTCAAAAGCATCCACTACATTAGGACTTGAGGTAGGAGCAGTTGAAGCCGCAGGAGCAGGGGAGCTAGGAGTACCCTTCAGGTGCGCCTTCACCATCTCGGCAAAGCGGATTTCAGCTTCCAAAGCCTCTGGCCCTTCATCGTATAGGAAGTGCACCCCCACTTTCTTGTCAAAAGCATCCGGATCCATCGTCTTAGGGCCTGAGCCCTGATTGTAGCCAGACCGGAACGCTTTAGCACTAGCCAGGTGCGCCAGACAAGAGTAGCGCCCCTGCATTTGCTTCCCCGCCTTGAAGCAAGTAGTAAGAGCCTCGGTCAGGCGTTGAACCTCGGCCTGAAGAGAATCCACCTTAGCCTCAGAGGCCGACAACTGCCTCTTGTACTCATCCTTGGCTTCAGAAGCTATCTTCAGATTGGTAGAGGCAGTAGTGGCTCTCTTCTCTGCATTGTCAAGATCATTCTCCAACTTCTTGATGGAGAGGGATTGAGCTTCAGCAGTGGCGTAGAGGGCCATGGTGTGGTATAGACTCTGTTTAACAGGGAAGCAAATATAAGCATAAAGAGAAACATAAGCAAGCAAGAGTAACTTAATGCTGAAGGAGCAATGCGAACCTCTATGGCCCGGACTGGGGCAGAGGGGAGTAGTTGCTCCAACCCCATTTGGCTGATGGCTTCCTCGTCCTTTGGGAGCCACATCCCTCGAGCCACCGCCAGTGCAGCTGAAGGGTCTGTAATCACAGAATCCCCTGAGTGCAGGACTGACCTGTCAGCCCTGGTGAAGGAAGGAGTCCAAGGAGCCCCAGTCTCAGCCAAGACAAAGGCCCTGACTTCATCTTCAGGTTCGGCCTCTCCAGCCTTTTTCCCTCTGCTTTTAGAAGGGAGCTTGCCGTTGCCAGAGGATGAGGGGTTGAGGCGAGATTTCTTCAATGGTGGTTCCTCAATCTCCACTTCATCCTCAGTTGATCCAATGACGACCAAGGGTTGGGCATCTTCGGCTTTCTTTTTTAAAGCCTCAGCCCTCTGTATCTCCTCCTCAGTCATGGAGAAACTGTCAAAGGATGGTAGAGACAGATCCATGAGGTCTGCAGCAACGGCACTGGAGGCAATGTCCTTGAGGTTTGAAGAAGTTAGCAGGTCCTCGATAGGCGAGGGGTCACTCCAGACTCGTTCCTCAAGAAAAGAAAGTCTGTTCCTTGCTGCGGAGGATGGGAATGTAGCTGAAAAAACACCAAGAAACTTATAAATACGACGAAATATTAAGACTTGGCAAGGAAAGCAGCCAGAACACTTGGTATGAAGGGAGGTTAAATATTCTATACCTAATTTCCCGAATTTGCGCGAGATAGGGAGCGCAATTGATTGGGACACGAACCATTTTCCTTTAACTACAACCATCCTTTCTTTCCATTTCTTTTCGGATGAAGGGAGGTTCGTGCATATCCTCTGATGAAGGGGAGAAGTAAAAAAGAAGCGACCAGGCTCGGTCCCATGCTTAGATATATTGTAAGTAAGCAGAAGGTCGGCAAGGGTCAAATCTAGAGCCTCTAATTTCCGGCGCACCAACAGTGCCGAAAGGATGCGAAAGAAATTAGGATTTACCTGAAGGGGGGCGAGACCTAGCTTATTGAAAACTAAATGATAGAAAGGATGAAGAGGGAATCGGAGGGCGTTAAGGTGCCCTACCGAAAGAAGCAACTCATCCTCCTCAATTCCCTCGCCGGAGGTGAAATCGGCACCCTCGGGATATTCTGCAATTTCTACTCCCTCAGGAATATCAAATTCTTCCATTACCGAAGCAATAGAGAACTTGATGCGGCGAATAGAGATGATTGCTTTCTTCTCTTCATGGGTAAGAACATAATCAGAGCCTGAGGTGGATGTTTCGGTTGGGAGAGGGGAAGTACCTAATGGATTCAACGAAGGGCGATCTGTAGAAACCCTAGGAGGGGGAGCCCTAATGCGAACGGGGGAAGATGAAGGTGTGGATTCAGAATCCCCAAGGTTTGCACGTTCGGGAGTAGATGAAGTACTCATAATGAAAGATTGAAGAGAAAGATGCGAGACTAACCTGACAAAGCGAAGGAAGCGATGGAATGAAGGACGCAGAAGTACAGTAAGGGCAAATGTAACTCTTGCAAAATCTTGTGTGATGGAGTAATAACGAAAGACCACGAACCGTTTCTGAAGCGAAGTAAAAACAGGTTTCAATTCCCTCTTTAATAGGAGCCGTCACTCAATTAAAAATGGAATTTGGGGCAAAGTGTGGAGGGAAAAAAACTCCCTCCAATAAAAAGCGCACACGTCACCACTACCCATATCTACATTCCAAGGACATATAAGGCCCATCATGCTCAAGCCCAAATTGAGGGTATTTACAGCCCAAGACCATTGTTATTTATCCTCCAACTTCCATCAAGGCCGAATCAAGAAGTCATCAGCCCAGCTTGTCGTCAGCCCAGCGTATGACTATTTAACATCCGGCCTGTTACTCAAGCCCAGCCGGATCAAAATATATTCAGCCCAAGAATGCACAAATCCTACCATTTGAAGAATTTACTGTAGAAGGAAAATTCGGATAGGAAGTTCTGTACAAGGCAATTTCTATGTATGGGAGATTCGACAATGGAAAGAACTCTATTAGAAAAGAATGGTTATATAGAAAGAATTGGAGGGCAAGCAACGCGAGTCCTACCATAATTTTGCAATCTTTTGTATATAAATAGAGGCTAAGACCTCCAATAAAGGATCAAGCAATTCTACGCTTCTCTACACACTGTTCTTATTTATTTTTATTATTTTTGAGTGAGTTGTTTTATTTTTCTCAATCATTATTGGTTGGGCGAAATTTTGCACCTACAGAAATGATACAAGAAACAACAAGTATTGATATGCTTACTTCATATAAATTAAGGGCAAGAAGGGTTCCCTTGACAGTTAGATCACTAAATGATAAAACACTCCTCTGTCAGTGATTGAACTGTCACAGGAACTCCTTTTTTACCATCCCCTTTGTTTTTACTTTGGACCATAAGGAGTCCGAAGTTGCCAGAGAAAAT
Source organism: Cornus florida (assembly GCF_030987335.1). Lineage (NCBI taxonomy): Eukaryota > Viridiplantae > Streptophyta > Magnoliopsida > Cornales > Cornaceae > Cornus > Cornus florida. Next base: position 33,310,529 of record NW_026775572.1, read on the forward strand.
AAATCTTTCTCAAAGGCATGAAAAATCATTCAACGAGTACATATAATTCAAAACATTCATAAATATGAAAATTTTCAAAAGTAAATATGAGAATTATTGTGATACCCCTCGGATCTGAGACACGGGTTGATCAGGCCCAAGCCCAAACCCGAGGAAATATCAAACAATTAAAGTATTTTAAATCGAACACAGAATAGAAAAAAAATAAAGAATTTAAATATAAAATCCTCCAATGATAAATAATAAATTAATCCTCCAAAACCTTCAAGGTTACAACTTGGGAATCCAACTAGTGGACCCCTAAGCCAAACTCCAACTGAAACTGAGTAACTGAAAGTAAAGATATTCCAAAACTAAATCATGAAGTGAAATCCTACGTCATCGGTAGAATGAATGAGAGTCTCTGCTTAGCACGATCAAGCTTGAGACTGGAACCGTCCAATACCTGAAAAGAATAATAAAGGAGTAGGTTAGGCTCATGAGCAAGTTCTAATATAACTGTAATCCATACAGTGACCTGATACGCAGATACACCGTAGACACCTCACAATATCTATCTAGTCCATACATATAAATATTTCCACACTAAGGGACATTCACTGTTCTATAATAGGGGTCTCAACCTGAATAGAAGGCAACATGCGAATATGCACCCAAAGGTGGGCATGAGTACCTAGACCTAACAGGGTACACCTCAACCTGTTATAACCAGCTACGCATCCACTGCATATACGCACCCTAACCAACGAGTCTGAGACTTAAGCTTAACTCGTGGTACCATAAACAAATATATAAAGTCCGTCCAAAACCAGGGTATGTAGTTCAACTATTTATTAAACTGACATACAATAAACCAACTAGTTAGTCACTCAACTTATTCAGTTGATATGACTTAACTACCATCCATTAATCTAGGAAGCCATTCAACTTATTCGCAGTTGATCTGACTTAGTCACAGTTAGGATTCAATATTTTCCAATCCATTCCTTTAATCCATTAGGTTAGGTTTATGCGTTTTGAGCTAAACCGTCCCTAGTATGACACCGTCCTATACCAGTGCATACAATCATCCATATCCATGTACATTACAACATATATATATATATATATATATATATATATATATATATAATAGTTTAATAATTTATAGTCCAAAACCACTATCCAAATAATTGCAGAAAAGAGCTTAAAGTTTCAACAATTTAAATCCAAGAATTAAATCATATGGTTGCAGGAACCGATTTAATAATTTAACAACTAACGTTCAGAGCATGCGTAGACCAAATCTAATATATCAATGACTCTATCATGTACTTAAAAATAAATCCTATAATCATATTATAGGCCAATAAATTGCTACATTAATTTAAGCAAATTATTTATTTCCTTCCGGCAACAGCGTACTTAGTTGTATACCTGAATTTCGTTTAATCTTTTAGCACAGGGCGACACTATGCTACAAGTCTAGTTTGTTAAATAAAATACTTCACCATGCATTTAAAACAAGCTTTATAAACACATTAAATCCATTTAAATTGCTGAAATTTAATTAAGCAATTATTTTGTCTTCCATCCGTTAATAGCATAGAAAATTCATTAACTGTATATTGTTAATCCCAACCACTTAGAATTAAAATTTAATTAATTTAGGGTCCTAATAACATCCTAAAACAACCTTTTAGTCCCTCTGTGAAGACCCAGACCCATTAGTACAGTGTCCATGCTTAACAGTACCAAACAAGACGTGGAAAAACAAGTCTGGAAGTGGGAACTGAAGAGAGCCTGCTCTAGATTTTAAAGAGCAGGCTCTTTTGAGCCTGGAGCCGGCTCTAGTAGCCCTTCATGTGTGGGAGCTGGCTCCCACATCCATGGAGCTGGCTCTCACCTCCTTTGAGAGCCTCCGTCCCCGTTCTGTTCCATTTCAGCCTATCTTTTCCCCCTCCGGTCATTCCAGTTCCTCTGTTTTCTTAAATACTGAACTTAATAGTCTTATATATACCTAGTATCATTCCAATGGTCTATTTACAGTAGTTGAAAAGAATTACAGAGGCTAAAATTGCAACTACTTAACATGCTTTAAGAACAGAACGCTGAAACGAAAACATGCATAAATTTTGTTTTGCAGAATTAATATCAACACCTAAAGATCATTGATATAATATGTATTAAACATATAGGTTCCAATTAATGTTCCATTAAACCCTAGAGACTATCTAGGTGCACAGAACACCAGCCAAAGAGAAGGAGAAAGAGAAGAACTTGCCTGTGATTTTAGTTATGAAATCCCGGCGTCGTTTCTAAGTTTCCGGCAACTACTAATTCCTTCAAGCTTCCTATGGGTGTGATTTTAATCCATCACAACCCTTCTTTGTTCCTCTCTATTCTTGTCCTTGGTAGCTCTTCCTATTTCCTTTGTTCTCTCAACTCTCTCTCTGTTCTACAGACTAACTCACATTTTGTTTTGTGTTATTTTTAACCCTAATCTACTGTAACATACATATTTATAGGTTTAGACACTAAACCCTAATCCACATATAACTCGGCCCATAGAACAACCTAAGCTATATTTAATTGACGGCTTCCTATGTAAACTGTAAACCCTAAAAGAAAGTCACGTTGAAAACTAACTAAACCTAACTAAATCAGTCATTTAAAACAATTAACTTAAAACAATTAAATTATTAAAATCTATAAAATTAACTCAACTAAAAATTATTAAAGTACAACAAATAAATCCATAAATAAGACAACTACTTTAACCAAAACAATATAATTAAAACCAATAATCAATTTATCACTTAAAGAAAAAAAATAAAATCTAATTAAACAAACACACAAGTAATTCACACAAACAAACAAACAAATACAAATAACAAATTAAATAAATTAAAAATACAATTAAACAATTAAATAAATACCAAGGTAGATTAAATAAATATCAGGACTATCCTTTTTAAATTAGGGGTATTACAATTATAGAGAACATTGTCCACAAAAAACAAAATATTACTCTCTACAGGCAAAAACATGTGTTGTCCCAGAGCAAATGATACACGAGTTCACTTCCTTTTCGGGTCAAAAGGAGCAGAATCAAAGCATCCACTACGTTCGGACTAGAGGCTGGAAGAACAGATGGGCTTGAAGTTGCAGGGACTGAAGAAGTTGAAGCTGGAGGATTTTCTCGATGAAACTTCACCATCTTTGCGAACAACACCTCAGCTTCTTGGGCCTGTGGACCTCAGCATAGAGGAAGGACACTTCCATGTCAGCATCAAAAGCCTTTGGGTCCTTCAGTTTGTCATCCGAGCCCTGGTTGAAGCCAATCCGGAAGGCCTTTGAGCTAGATAAGGGCACCAAAATAGAGTATCGTCCTTGTATTTGTTTCCCAGCGGTGATACAGGTACTAATTGTATCCTTCAAACGCTGGACCTCAGCTTCCAATGCCCCCATTTTGGCTTCAGATATTGCCAAGCGGTTTTTGTAAACATCCCTGGCCTCAGAGGCTATCTTTGCACTCAGGATGGCATTAGAAGCCTTCTTATCAGCATTGGCAAGGTCCCTTTCCAATTTCTTGATATAAAAGGACTGAGCCACAGCGATGGCGCATAGGGCCATAGTGTGATATAGGCTCTACACAATCAACAATGACAATAACAATATAAGTAGAGTGGAAAGAAAGCTAAGGAAATAACGAAGAAGGGAAAAGGATAAACCTCTATAGTACGAATTGGAGCAGAGGGAAGAAGCCGGTCTAGCTTCATATTACCCATAATTTCTTCGTCTTTTGGAAGCCATACTCCCCGAGCGACTGCTAGTGCTGTGGAAGGATCTGTCACAACCGAATCCTTAGAATGAAGGATTGATTTATCCGCCCTAGAAAAGGTGGGCCTCCAAGGCTCACCCTTCTCGGCCAAGACAAAAGCCCTCACCTTCTCCTCAGGGTCAGTGTCTCCAGTTTTCTTACACTTGCTTCTTGAAGGAATAACTCCCTTGCTTTTTGCTATTGAAGAGGGGTTCAACTTCGCCTTTTTGTGTAAAGGATCTTCCTCAACATCTTTCTCGTGCTCAAGAGAACGCACAATGGCAAGAGGTTCTGCCTCTCCAGCTCTTTTCTTAAGTGCTTCAGCCCTTTTCTTTTCCTCCTATATTAGAGGAAAGCTGTCAAAGGAGGGGATTGTTAGATCCATTACGTCAGCAGCTGCAGCGCTGGAGGTGATCTCCTTGAGAATGAACGAAGAGAGTAACTCCTCAACAGATAGGGGATTACTCCAAACTTGCTCTTCAAGAAAGGCGAGCCTGTTCTTAGCCGCAGAGGAAGAGAAGGTTTCTGAAAAAGCACCAAGAAATTCATATGTATGACGAAAAAGCAAGACTCGGCATGGGAAGCAACCAGAGCATTTGTCATGAATGGAGGAAAAACATCTATACTTAACTTCCCAAATTTGCGTGGGATTAGGAGTTTGCTCGATTGAGACATAGCCTAATTCCCTTTGACAATTATCATCCTCTCTTTCCATTTCTTCTCGGAGGAAGGAAGGTCAGTACATATCCTCTGTTGAAGAGGGGAAATAAAATAAAAACGGCTAGGCTTGGTCCCATGCCTGGCGATAGTGCAAGTAATCAATAGGTCAGCAAGAGTCAAGTCAAGACTCTCCAGCCTTCGGCGACTAGAAGTGCCGAGACTATTCGAAGAAAGTTAGGGTTTACTTGAAGAGGGGCAAGTCCTAACTTATTGAAGACCAAGTGGTAAAAGGGATGAAGAGGGAATTGAAGAGCATTAAGATGCCCGATTGATAAAAGCAATTCATTATCTCCGACGCCTTCGCCAAAACTGAAATTAGCCTTCTCTGGGTATTCAACAATGTCTACCCCTTCAGGGATCTTAAATTCCTCTCAAACAGACTCAATGGTGAACTTGAGACGCTGAACAGACAAAATTAAGTTTCTCTCCTCTTTAGTGAACACACTATCTGACCCAAAAGTAGATACCTCAACTTGAGGAAGAAAGACATCCATTTGAGTGACTGAATTGTTCGCAGATTTAATGGGGTCGGAAACCCTAGAGGGAGGAACCCTAATTCGGATAGGGGAAGACGAGGGTGTGGATTCAGAATCTATAATTTCTACGTGGTCGTGAGTAGAGGTGCTCATGATGCAAGATCGAAGAAGTATAACTAACTTGGTGTTATGATGAAGCAAATAGCGCAGCAAACACGATGGACGCAATGATTGAAGGCCGAAAGCAAGTTTTGAGGAAGCTTTCAGGACAGAATGGCAATAAACACTTCTTGAACTGCCTCTTGTAAAATTGGCAATCGTGTAACTTCAATTTCCTTTTAATTAGGAGCCGCAGTCCAATTAAAGAGGGAATTGGGGGCAAAGTGTGGAGAAAAAATTCCCCCTCCAATAAAAATCATCCACGTCAACGCAACAAAGAATTACATGCTTTACCTTTTAATTGATCACAAGAAGCCTAATCCTAGTCAAGCGCGCCCAAGTTAAGTCACTATCAGCCCAAGGTTGTTAACGTCCAGCTCTCAGCCCGTTGGCAAGCTTAGTTGATCCAAGTTACATTCGGCCCAAGATCTCTGGTATCAAACTTCCAGCCCGTCAAACTGATTCAGCTAGCCCATAGTGAATCTGGCCCAAAAGTATTTGAGATTAAACAAACCCTCCTAAGCAGAGGACTCCACATAGAAAGAAAGTTCTACAGAAAAAAAGTTCCAAATAGAGATAATTGTAAAAGGAAGTAACTCAATTAGCAAAGAATTGTGTATGGAATGAATTGGAGGACAAGTCAAGCGAGTCTTACCATAATTCCATCACCTTTTTATGTATAAATAGAGGCCTACCACCTCCAAAAAAGATAGAGAACAATATACGTTTTTTTCTGAATAATTCTTGTTCTTTATTTTGAGTGAGTTGTATTATTTCTTTTAATTTCTTTTAAAGAGAGAAATTTTGCACCTACAGATACCAATCCAGAGAGCTTGAGCCTTACCAACCTGACCATAATACTGCTCAAGTGAGTTCTTTTTAAAAATATTTCAGTACATTATTATTATTATTATTTGGTTAAAAGTTTCAGTACATTATTGAGTCTCAACAAGTTACCGAATTTCAGTACATTAATAACTATATATATATATATATATATATATATATATATATATATATAAATTAGTATATATATTTACCTTCTCCCATTAAACTTCCTTTTCAATTAATATATTTTTATTAACTAAATTAATAAGTTTTTTAATAAATAAGTCCTTTCCTATTTGTAAATAAAAAAATTAAAAAAAAAGGAAAAAAGAAAAATAGATATTTCTATGAGAGAGAGAGATAAATTTGTCAAAGAGACCAAAAGAAAAAAATAGTTCACAAAGTACAGAGAAAAAAAAAATAAAAAAAAAAATAATAATAATAAATAAATAAATAAATAAACCAAAATCTCTTTAGGAGGAATGAAACTATAACAAACCAATTTATCAAGATCAGTTTTAAGTCGTTCTTTTCAGGTTCTAAGACTCATTTTATTGTTTGGTAAATTTTGATTAGTAGATCATAGCAATGACATGGTATGTCTTCCCACCCAATACCCACTCCTCCAAGAAATGAGAGAGAGTTACAACTAAAAGAGATATAACTACATCATTTATTTTAAATTATAATTACTTATTACCATATATGCACGTCTATTTTTATATATATTGAAAAAATTACGGATTTCTCTATCTTGCAATCAACATTATGCTAGGAATGATTTATAATTTATTCAATAGCATGTGTTTTAACCAATTTTTTATTTTATTCTAAAAACATACCCAAAATTTTAGATTATTATAACTAGGATATGAATAATCATTGGTCCATTAGAAAATAGTCAAATGTCTCCACTCTTATGTTGAAAAAATCACCTGTTGGATGCGAAAACAAAACAAACACGTTGTTCGAACTTGAAACCTTCGGATTGACAGGTTGTCTCATCATAACCGAAAATGTACCAAACATATTATGTCACCAAACACATTATGTCACGTTGTAACGTGAAGTTCGAGGTTGAGGTTAAGTTCATCGGGTGGGGCATGTAAAATAACTTGTTGAAAATTGATTGATAAATTATTTTTGTTAAATTTTAATATTTTTTTTCTTCGTAAATATTTTACTACAACCAAACACTGGAAAATAAAAAAAACATATTTTTCAAAAAATATTTTATGTTCAAACAAACGGAGCCGTAGAGTTGAAATTTCTGAAGGAACTACCAACTTTTGGCAACTGAGTTTTTATTTTTTTCAGAATGCCCAAATTCAAAACGTGGTTACCAAACAGGTTTTTAGTTTTTTTTTTACTTGTAGTTTTCATATTAAAAATGGCAACTGAAAAACGAAAGTGTTACCAAACAAGGCCTTAGGAAATGGATTTTTATAATGTTACGTTGTGTTTTGTAGGTATGGAGCTGGATGAGTTATGTGATGTGATCTAACGTTAGTGGAGGTGACACACTGTTCATCCGTGGCGTTCCATTTTCACAAATTTTGCTTTACAATGTGACATAGCACACTTGACATTCCCTATTTTCAAATGTGGACCAGTGATTATTCTTATACTAATCTACAATATTTTAAAATTTTGCAGATAATGTCAATATACCATAATTTTTTAATTTTATTTTATAAAAAATAAAACAAAAAAGTTGCTTAAAATATGTAGCTTGGAATAAATTATAAATTGCATTTTAAGATAATATTGATCGTAAGATTAAGAAATTGTCAGGGACACCGGATATGAGATACAAATACACATGCGATGTGTTTCACGAATTATGGAGTTGGATGAGTTTTGTGACTTGATCGATGCAATATGTGGCATTCTGTTGGCTGGCAATCTGTGGCATTCTGTTGGCAATATGTGGCATTCTATTTTGACGAATTTACCTTGCAATGTGATATAATTTGTTTGGTAGTTTTGTGGTGTTGATTATCGATTAGGATGAAACAACCTGACAATCAGGTTTGACCAACGTAGCTAACCTTGAAAATCAAGTTGTTCAACCGACGAGTGAACGTGTGTTGGTGGCCAACGTACCTGACCTTGATTATTTTCAAATGAACCAGTAATTATTTATATTCTACTTTGTAATATCCTAAAATTTTGTAGATAATTTATATATATTGTAAGTTTTTAATTTAATTTTATAGAAAATAAAATAAAAAGTTGGTTAAAATACGTAGCATTGAATAAATTATAAATTGCAATTTAAGATAATATTGGACGCAAGATTATGAAATTGTGAAATGAATGTGCGATACAAATACACATGCAATGCACGTGCTTGCAGGTATGGAGTTGTATGAGTTCTATGATTGATCGAACATTAATGGATGTTACTAGGGGTGAACCTAAAACCCATTAAATCGATAAATCATATCGGACCAGACTAAATCGATAGGTTTGGTTCGATTTTTTCATGGTTTGGTTCGGTTACGGTTCTATATTTATAAGCAATTCGGTTACAGTTTGAGATTCTAAAAGACCAAACCTAACCGTTTAATAAATTATATATATATTTAAATCTTTTGTATTATATAAATAGTAGAATAATAAGATTAGCCTTTTAACCACTCAAATACATATCATAATATATAATAAAAATTTATATTTTAATTGAAAATTATATTATATATAATATATATTTTTATTTTTTTATATATATTAGATTGAATTACAAAAAGTCTAGAACCATGAAATCGAACCGGACCAAACCATTTTTCATGGTTTGGTTTGGTTCGGTTCCATTGGTTTCACAATTCAGTTCGGTTCTAATTTTTTTAGAACAATTAAGAACGGTTTGGTTTCAAAATATTCTTAAACCGATCTAATCCGAATAATGTGCACCCCTATATGTGACACACTATCAATCCATAGCTTTTCCGTCTTGACAAATTTTGCTTTGCGATGTCACATAATTTATTTGGTAGTTTCGTTTAGGGGTGGCAATTCGTGTCATGTCGATATAAATGTATTATACTAACAGGTTAATCCAAATCCGAACCATTTAGTAATCGTGTCAAGAACCTTTAACACTAACCCGGCTTATTTATTAAATGGGTAAACGTATTAACCTATCAAAGCGAGACATTTAATAATTAATCAAATAATAAATAATAGAAAATTTTTGTTACAATTAACCCAAATATTCAAAATTAAAAGAAATTTCATAAGGCGTAGACAAGGTTTATATTGAAATAACTTAACTATCCATACTAATTGGATATTACTTAGGGTGAACAAAAAACCCATTAAATTGATAAATCGAATCGGACCAGACCAAATCGATAGGTTTGGTTCGATTTTTTCACGGTTTGGTTCAGTTACGGTTCCATAATTATAAGCGATTCGGTTACAGTTTGAGGTTCTAAAAGACCAAACATAACCGTTTAATAAATTGTATATATATTGAAATCTTTTGTATTATATAAATAGGAGAATAATAACATTAGCCTTTTAACCACTCAAATATATATCATAATATATAATAAAAATTTATATTTTAATTGAAAATTATATTATGTATAATATATATTTTTATTTTTTTATATATATTAGATTGAATTATAAAAAGTCTAGAACCATGAAACTGAATCGAACCAAACCGTTTTTCATGGTTTGGTTTGGTTCGGTTCCATTGGTTTCACAATTTGGTTCAATTCTAATTTTTTAGAACAATTAAGAATTGTTTGGTTTCAAAATATTCTTAAACCGATCTAATCAGAATAATGTGCACCCCTATATGTGACACACTATCAATCCATAGCTTTTCCGTCTTGACAAATTTTGTTTTTGCGATGTCACATAATTTATTTTGTAGTTTTGTTTAGGGGTGGCAATTCGTGTTGTGTCGATATAAGGGTATTATACTAAACAGGAAAACACAAACCCGACCTATTTATTAAACGGATAAATGTATTAACCTATCAAAGTGAGACATTTAATATTTAATCAAATAATAAATAATAAAAAAAAAATTATGTTAGAATTAATCCAAATATTCAAAGAAAAAAAAAATTTATAAGACGTAGACAAGGTTTATGTTGAAATGACTTAACTATTCATAGTAATTGGGTTTAAACAGGTAACATATTACATAAGTCATATTCACGATTATAACATGTTGAGTTAAATGGGTAATAAACGGGTTACACAGGTTAAAACTCTCAACCCTAACCCGACACGGTTAAGTAAAAGGGTTAATCGTGTCAACTTGTTTATGACCCGAACACATTTAAGGCCAGCCCAAACCCGCTAACCTCGTGTCGTGTTGTAATTTGCCACCCCTGATTTTGATATGTTGATTATTGATTAGGATGACATAACTTGCAATCCAAAGGTTTCAGGTTCGACCAACATGTTTTTTTGTTTTCATGTACAAGTGGTGATGTTCGAGCCACGAGTGGACGTGTATCGGTGACAAACATACCTGACGTTAACTATTTTCAAATGTGTATCTATGATATTCTAAAATTTTGCACATAATTTGAATACAAGTTTTTAATTTAGTTTTATAAAAAAAATAAATAAAAAGTTGGTTAATATACGTGGCATTAAACAAATTATAAATTATAGATAATATTGGTTGCAAGTAGGGATGGTAATTTTTCCCAACTCGTTGGGGAACCGCCCCGCCCTGCCCCATTTAAAGCGGGTTTGGAGAACCGTTTATTTAAATGGGGCAGGGATGGGAATTGAAAAAAAAAAAAAAAAAACTGCCGTTTCGGGACAGGGGATGGGTACCCCCACCCCGGTTAGATATGAAATTAGTATTAATAGTTTTATAGTTTAGCCTTGCCCTGTTATTGTATTTACCAAATTAACGTTCATTTTATATATAGACATATATATATATATATATATATATATATATATATATATATATATACATATATATATATTTTATACACTTATAAGGAAACCCTATTCAGGCATTCCTATCTTCTAAGTTCTAGGCGCAGCCATACAAAGCTTGAGAGCCATCCCAACTGAGAACGAAGCTGTCAGTGAGCGACGAAGCCAATGTAATACGAACTACTTCACCATCTTCAGATCTTCATCTTCTCTCTCTTGTTCTCTGGCCTTTGATCTCCACAGCCTCAGCCGAGCGATGAAGTGAATCGACACCACTTCTCATCCCCTCACCCTCATGCGGCTTCCTTCAGTCCTTCACCATCTTCTCTCTTTTCTTCTCCAGTCATTAATCTCTGATCAATGCTATATATATATATATATATATATATATATCAAGTTATACCTTTTCACATATTGATTCTCCTTTTGTTATCATGGGTTTTGTTTTCACAGTAAAATCATCCTTAGTTTTATTTTGATTCTCTTTTCACAGTTTGAATCTATAACAATAAGAATCCAAAAAAACCTTAAAATTTAATCGGGGACGGGGTTGTGGCGGGGCGGGGACGGGGCAAGCGATAGTGAAGCGGGGGCGGTTATAGGGGTGGGGGTAAGATTTTAATCGGTTATGGGGGCGGTTTTGGGGGTACCAAAATTAAACGAGGACGAGGATGGGGCATGGGAAACCTGCCCTACTGCCATTCCTAGTTGCAAGATTAAGAAATAGGTAGATGGACGTGTATCGCAAATACACGTGTGATGAACGTGCTCGCAGATATGGAGTTGGAAGAGTTATATGACGTGATTGAACGTTAGTTGATGTGACACGCTGAAAATGCGTGGCTTTCCGTCTTGACGTATTTTGCTTTGTTATGTGACATAATTTGTTTAGTAGTTTTGTAATGTTGATTATCAGTTAGGATGAGACAATTTGACCATCCAAAGATTTCAGGTTCGACTAATGTGGTGATCTTTGAGCGACGAGTGAACGTGTGTCGGACAAACGTGATATTGACTATTTTCAAACGTGGACCAATGATTATTCATATCATAATTTATGATATTCTAAAATTTTACAAATAATTTAAATATATTTGTATGTTTTTAGTTTAATTTTATTGAAAATAAATTAAGAAGTTGGTTAAAATATGTGGCATTAATTAAACTATAAATTACATTTTAAGATAATATTGGGCGCAAGATGAAGAAATTGTCAGATGGACGTGCATCGCAAATACATGTGCGATGCACGTGCTCGCTGGTATGGAGTTGGATGAGTTTTGTGGTGTAATTGAACTTCAGTGGATGTGACATGCTAGTAATCCGTAGTTTTACGTGTTGACAAATTTCACTTTGCGATGTGACATAATTTGTTTGATAGTTTTGTCATATTGATTACCGGGATGAGATAACTTCACAATCTGAAGAGATTTCAGGTTCAACCAACGTGTTTGTTTTGTTTTCATGTGCAAGTGTTGATATTCGACGACAACTGGATGCCTGTTAGTGACAAACGCACCTGACATTAACTATTTTCAAACGTGGACCAATGATTATTCATATCATACTTTATGGTATTATAAAATTTTGTAAATAATTTGAATATATTGTATGTTTTTAATTTAATTTTATAAAAAAATAAAATAAAATTTTGGTTAAAATATGTGGCATTTAATAAATTATAAATTACATTTTAAAACAATATTGGTCACAAAATTAAGAAATTGTCAGAGAGAGTGCACATGAGTGATTATAATTGAAAACAAATAATGTTGCATTGGTATGTCTCTTATTATGGTGCAATCCGAGTAGTTGTTCCCTGTAACTTTCCGCCAGGTTGTTTTCCAATTTATCGCACTGGATTCAGAACCAGCGACTCATCAGCTTATGACAAACACCATTGTCTCACAGTGTTAAACGACTTTTCAACATATCACAATGATCATCTAAAGAAAGCCATTGAAAAACTGAAGAAAGAATATTCTAATACAATCATTGTATATGGAGATTACTATAACACCTTCCAATGGCTTTTTCAAAACGCTCCAAGTCTTGGTTAGTCAGTCTTTCTCACACTTCACAAACATAAGAAAGACACAGTATATGTAAGTTGATAATAGAAATTAATCTTAATGTTTAATTCTTTTCTATTCTGTTGTGTACTGGATTTAATTCGACGAATATGCAAAAGGCTTGCTGTGGAACTGGGGGTGACTATAATTTTGATCTGACAAGAATGTGTGGAGCTCCAGATGTTCGGGTTTGTGATGACCTGAACAAGTTCATCACTTGGGATGGAGTTCATTCGACACAAGAGGCTTACAAGATTATGACGAGAAGGCTTATTCATGACATTTTATCGCAACTGCAATGTACCGTTTAACTTTTATCTTTGTTTCTTTTGGTATGTAGTGAAGTAGGTAAATTATTTGCATGTATTAATTCTAGGACCATTCCATCCATTCTTTTTAACTTGATCAGTTGCTTGGTTGAGAGTTTATGCTTGAATGTTACATATGGTTTATTTAATTTAATTGTTTTTGGGTTAACAAATTTTTTTTGTAATTATGTTCACATTAACCTTGATTATAATGGATATGGTAGGTGGAATTGCTCATCAAGTATTCTATTGTTTGTAGGTTGGGTGTTTGTGTGTAACGTACAGTGGAGCCATTAATTTACTCTAGTGTGGACAATATATTATTTTGAACAAAGACATTGAAATATAAAATTTAAATATAATCTATAATATTTTTATTTACTAAATTGATAATTGATTTGAATTTTAAATTCCATGAGGACATTTGCATATATTATTCCTAAGAACATTCCGTCCATTCTTTTTATTCATGTTTGATTTAGGATTTATGTTTAAATAATAGGGTCAAGTGCAGAGAACACTCCTGAAGCAAATTAATGCTTATGATTCACACCGCAAATTAATGCTTATGGTTCACACCCTTCACATGTAAAAATACTCCTCAAGTTTTAATTTGGTACAATTAAGTCTCTTGACATATTTAAAATCTAAATTGACCAATTATTGAATAATTTTATAAAATATATAAAAATAAATTTTTTTTTGTTAAAAGATAAAAAAAGGACACTATTTTTCCCTTTTCATCTCTTCGATTCTGCCGCGGCCTCCTCTTCCTGCTCCCCACACAAGATGTGGTTGTTCTTTCCCTTTGCTTCTTGTCTTTGACTTGGGTGGAAGTCTGCCACAACCAGTTAGCATCCTCACCCAACCACAAAGACCCACTGTGAGATTTTTTTTTTTTAATTTTTTCAAATGATTCTATCCTCTCTCTCTATTATTCATCTTCAACAACTACCCCATCTGCTCTCCACAACCCAACACCAGAATCAATTAATGCCGCAACCAAAAAATTAGTCAATAATCACCACAACCCCACCATCCTAGACCACCATTCACCGGGAAATTTCTCTCCTGTGAGAGTTGGGATGTGGGTGAGGCGGAGGAAGATGCGGCGATGGCGGCGGTCATGATGCGAATAGCACTGTCGATTCCTCGGGCCGCCCCACTCTTCCTCCAGACGATGTTGAGCCACGATGCCGACGGTGAATCCGGTGAACGGCACCGGTGGAGACCATCCTCTGTGGCAATGTTCTGAGGCCGATTGCTCTGGGTCTTTCTCTACTCTGGCTTCTTGAGAGCCTTCTGAAAGGCCTCTGTTGCTCTGGGTGTGCTGACCACTACATTTCCACAAACACAAGCTGGTTTTGTTGATCCAGACAAAAGTTAGTCCTGTGGATTTCTATGATGCAGCAAATCGTATTTGTTAAATTAGTTTTTATTTATTTATTTATTATTATTATTATTATTCTTTCCATGATGTTTTTCCAAATGATTCAGTCTCAGGAGTTTTCTTTCCCCTCTAGTTTGCCCATCTATATTCGAAGTGATTCATGATGATCCCAAAACATTAAATATTTTTTAAAAAATAATAATAATTTGGATAAGGTCTTGTTTGTCCTCTTTGTTTCTGGTCATTTGTTTTTGGTTATTATATATAAAAAGAAGCCCTTTCTCTAAGCGGATGGACAGGTGGAGACGGCGAGCATGGGATGGCAAAGGAGGATGATTGCTCGGTGTTTATTGCACACTTTTTAAAATAGAAATAAAAGTGTTACAAAAAGTATATTTTAAGATGTTTTCTGTACTTATTTCTAAATAATATTACATGCGGTTAATTTAATTTAATTGATTTTGGGTTACCGAACTTTTTGTTTAGTTATTATATATGTTTACATTGTGAGTTTGATATGGATAACAACTGATCATGTTGTGATTCTGTCTATTGCATTAAGTTGCAAAGGTTGGAGATCAGGACCACTTAAATTTGTATGTAATCGAGTTTTGACAACTATAAAATAATATATTTAGGCCAGCCCATGTTTCTTTTGACAAAATAAAGTTCCTTGTGGCTAAACAAGTTGTGAAAGAAGATAATATGGAAATTTTATCTTAGATCTCCCCCCCTCTCTGCACATCACACTCTCTTCTCTCTCATCCCCTAAACGTCTCTCTGCTCCCTCTCTTCTGGCCGATCCTATCTCATCCCTTCCATCTCTTCCCAATTTTCATATTTTTTTCTCTTTGAATAGATATATACATATGATTTGGATATATGTGTGTATTTACAGACACAAAATCAATTTGGATATGTATGATACCCACATAACTATCAATCCAATCTTCTCCACAATAGTTTGGCCCCCTCTTCATCTTCTTCCTCTCTATTTAAACAAGAAAAGTCCTCTAGCGTGTCCCATCGGTGTCCGGGGTGTCCAATTGTGTATTTTTTTAAAACCATAAGCTGTTTGTCAAAAACAAAATATATATAGGAAGAAAATAGAGACATAATATCTTATGGATGTTTGCTTTATCAGAACAAAATGGATAGGTGTAATTTGTGGGTGTAATTTCATATGAATGTTGGCTCGTGGTTTAGGTAGTTGAAGTACTACTTGACCAAGAAATACCTAAAGAAACACAATGTGAGGGATTGGCTTCGGGTGACTGCTTCCAACAAAGACCGAAATGTTTATGAACTGAGGTCCTTCAACATTGCTGAGAACGAGGGCGAAGAGGAAGATTGATGAGGCCAGCTTCTTTATCCAAGAAACTCTCTTATTGTGTCGTCTGTAGTTCAGTTAATGTTAGGGTTTCCTGTGGCATTGTTCTTATCTTACCATGTTGCTTACTCTTTTGCAATCATTTGATTGGGAAATTATGACTTTGTTACTTACCAAAAAAAAAAATTATGACTTTGTTTGAGAGATTTTATTTTATTTTGGATAAATTTGATATTTTAATACCATTTTGTTGTGGAAAAACAAATATATAACAGGGCAATGCAACAAATACAATACCCAAGTCAAATGCGGAATACCTAGAACTGAAACTTTTCCCTCGCTGTGCAAACTTTCAAGATTTACAAATATAGAACAGAGATGGCAAGCAATCAATAAAATCAATTACATAATGAACACCAAGATATACGTGAAAAACCCTTCAGATTGAATAGTAAAGGCCTACTCCGAATAATCTTCCACCATCAACAATAATAATGGGGTTACAACTGGTCTTCTCTAGATTTTGAACTGTCAACAATAATAATGGGCTTACAAATCAGAGATTCTTCAAAGGGAAGTCAAATCCTCTAATACCATAATGAAATGTCATCCAAAAAAAGGATGGATATCAACAACAAAGATAAGTAATTTAACCCGGTGTAGCAGAACGTAAAATAGAGATAAACGGTGAACCTGGCCAAAGAGAATGATCTTCTCAATGCTAGCAACCTTCCCTTGAAGCTACACCTTTATCGAAGTTTAATGGCCAACTGGTTTGCAGAGTTGCGGACTATGGTCATCCGCAATCTCTCTCTCTTCTCTCACGATGAAGAAAACACCCACTCCTCCTTCTATTGACTGAACCGAATCTCTTTATTCTCATTAACCCTATATCTCTACTAAAGGAGGATATAAATACGGGCTTCCACATAAGCTTTGCACATCCAAGTGGGTTGAACCATGTGAGACTTATCGGGCTCTCCACATAGGAGGGAACCAGCCCAACACATTGAAGAACCGTTTGAGAATTTGTGCTTACCCCTTTATTATTATTATTATTAGTAACTTTTTTTTTAACAGGAAAAGTAAAAATTAGTTCCTTTTAGTAATAAGGGCCCTAAATGAATCACCTTGGAATGTGATTTCTTATTATTGATTTTTATTTATATATACATTTGATTTACAATTATAAGAGCAACGTAATTGTGAATAAATTAATACCAGGGGTTGTATTATAAAATTTAATATATAAACGTCTTTGGGTTTTTCTCCCGAGTCTTGTAAATATTGTCGTGCTAATTCTTATGGAAAATTATGACACTATGTTAATGAGATAAAATATATATATGTATATATATGTATATGTATATCTATATATGTTAACATTTGTGGAGACAATCTCAGTTCTTCAAGTCGGAAAAAAATCGAGGGTCTTCGGGTCCAAAGTGCATGGTGAGGAAAATGAGTGTACGGCGATCACACTTTTAAGTCTTAGAAGGAAAAAAAAGAAAAAAAAAATTTCAATAATGTGAATACATTTCACACAAATCATTATTATTATTACTATTTATTTTTAGCAATTTTTTCTCAGATGAATATAATAATCCATTTGAGTCCTCAAAAGGATAACATATTGATTAATGTAAATTATGTAAGGCAATTTGGTTTCTTTTTTTGGGTAAATACTTCGGTTTCATGTCCACCATTAACTTTTCATATTTACAATAACTACTAAAAAACAATAAACA
Organism: Cornus florida; assembly: GCF_030987335.1. NCBI lineage: Eukaryota > Viridiplantae > Streptophyta > Magnoliopsida > Cornales > Cornaceae > Cornus > Cornus florida. Next base: position 33,328,285 of record NW_026775572.1, read on the forward strand.
CTAAAAAAAAAAAAAATAGTAGACTCAGTCTAACCAAATTACTAGATAGTCTGTTAACAAAATAGTAAATTAAAAGAAAAAGTTTAGATAATTATTAGAGAATCTAAATATTTAAGGTAAAGAATAAAAACATTAAACACCCGTGTACCCAACTTGACTTAAAACAAATGTTTAAACAATTCTAATCACTTGAAAATCATAAAGCATGAATCAAACCGAAAAGAAATGACACCAAGCAGTGAATGTATATTTTTGTTAGAATGTGTTGAAATGTCTTAATTATCTATAATAATTGGGTCTAAATAACATGATTATAAAATATTTATTTAAATGGGTATATATGGGTTCAACCCCTCAACTTTAACACGACATAATTAATTAAACGAATTAGTCGTGTTACCTTGTTTACAATCCAAACCCGTTTATCTCATGTCGTGTTAATGAATCGTGTCGAACTTTGTCACTCCTAATTTATAGAGCACAACACCACCCCTGTTCCCCTCTCTAAGTAAAAGCTGCCCTCACCTAAAATACAATAGGGATAACCTTTACATACATATATATATATATATATTATTTATTTATTTTTCACTTCTGACCCCATTCACATCTTAGCAACCAACCGGGTGTGTTATTAGTTATCACCTCTCTCTCTCTCTCTCTCTCTCTTTAGCTTTGCATCCTTCCAGCAAGATAATCTAAGAGTTTTAGTACTCTACTTCTTCATAGATTTCCATATGGACCATGAAAACTACTTCTCCGTAGATATCCATATGGACCATATAATATAATATATATATATATATATATATATATATATATCTTGAGATTTTATTTGTTACTGGCTTTCTCTTTTATAAGTCTCTCGTATACAATAAATATTATATATATTTATTACAATAACTTCAATGCATGTCTTGTCCCCACCTCGACCCTATATTTCAATGGTTGAAATTTGACATGCACTACGGTTCATTTGAAGTTCATTCCAGATGCCATCTTGTTTTTTTTAACCCAGAAGACACGACACAATGAAGTTATTTCCAAAGCTAATATCTTTTCCAACGTACAATGAATTTTTTCTACTTCTGTAAATATCTCTCTCTTAAGATTTTATTTGTTACTGGCTCTCTCTCACTGCAACAGAGAAGGCCTTTAGTGATGAAACAATTTGTTGCTAAAGGTCCAGCTTTCGTCGCTAAAAGATTTTTAGTGACGAAACTTATTTCGTCCAAGTTCGTTCCTATGCAGCCGTCACTATTAACCTATAGCGACAAACAGTATCTTCGTAGCTAAATCATGCACTTCTAGTGACGAAATATTGTCATCACTAATATATAAGCTTTAGTGATGAATTTATTTCATCACTAACATCGAATCTTTAGCAACAAATCTATTCGTCGAAATATCTAATTAGTTACGATCAATTTTTTGTCACTAAATACAAGCTTCAACATTTTTTTTTTTTTTTGTTGCTAATAGTGGTTGCAACAATTTGTATTTGTCGCTAATGTATACGCTTTAGTGATGAAGCTATTCGTCAGTTAGTAACGATCAATTTTTGTAGCTAAATGCTAGTTTCAACAATTTTTTTGATTGCTGATACTAGTTGCGACGACCGACTTTCATCGCAAAGCCTTTTTGTGACCTTCTAATAATCAAATCGATATGTTACCATTCAATTAAAGTTGTAACTAAATTCCACTCATTTTAACACCAAAAATTGACACATTTGAATAAAATATCAAATTTCATCAAAAAATTACATTACAGTATTTGAGTTCATTACAAAATGAAAGTAACTCCCCAATTGTGCAATACAAATTCAAACCGACAAAAATAAATCAAACTCCCATGCCTTAATACAAGTCTTCGATCTTGCCGTAACATGATGACCACCATTATGAATAAGTTGTGAAACCAACCCCATTAGGATTATGCTACCACTTTCATAGAGCAAAACCTTTCTTAGGACATTAGGCATCAAAGCATTCCCTTGTTCCGCCCTAGAAAAAAAAACAGAAAAAAGGAAAAAAGAAAAAAAAGTATATGCAATAAAAATAAGTAAACAAAACTAAATCTATTAAAAATGTGTAAGCAATGCCAATGTCCCTTTTCAAAGTGAGTATTGTTCATGACATCACAAACCATACAAGGCATTCCACAAACCATATGTAAGGCCAAGAGTGCATACAAAAATAATAATAATAATTTGGGATAGAGTGTACTCTCAATCCATTCTTTTATTTCAAAGTGTTAATGTTCATTAGAATATGATATTCATCAAATACAAGTTCATTATTATAGTTTATGAACACAACAAGATTAATCTGAGGATACAATCTAAATAAATCAATTAATAATACTACTTAAATCAATTGGATGGCCATTTATTTTCTAATTATAGGCTAGTGTTATTTGATAGTTTCTAAAGAATGAATGAAATTTGTGAATGATATATTAAATAGTGAAAGAGTAATGAAAAACCTATTAATTCTTACATGATAAAACCATTGTTATTGATATCAGCTGCAAGTAACTCCTCCATAATGATTTCCAGATGTAACACACACTTGGGAATCCTTCTATGCTTCTTCACCGATTTTATGTTTTCACATCATGAGAAAACCATAGTCAAAAGTGGAAAATGGAAAGTAAGCGTCTCAATAAAAATAAACTAGGACACAAGGTATATGGTACCTTTTTATCACAAAATAAAAAATATAGAAGTAGAAATTCACTTTCTTTCTACCTGCAAGAAGAATAAATGGTTATTCACTAGGAAAACTGTAATACCCCTAATTTTAAAAGGATAGTCCTGACATTTATTTAATTATTTAATATTTTATTTAATTGTTTAATTGCATGTTATTCTATAAATTGGTTATATTAATTGTGTGTTTCTCCCATGGTTATTTAAATTTGATTTTGTTTTAATTAATGGTTTATATTGTTTTGTTTTCTTTTATTAAATTATTTTAAATTAAATTGTTTTTATGATGTTTTATTTGACTTAATTGATAATTGGTTTTATTTAATTAAATTGGTTTAAATTAGGATTGTGTTTTTCTGTATATTCACGTATTAGCCGACATAGGTTATAACTTAGGTTGTTCTTGGGCCGACTAAGTGTTGCATTAGGGCTCAAATTATACAAGGATTAGGGTTGGATTACTATGCCTATATATATGACCTTATGTGGGTTTAGAGTTGGAGGAAAAAAATACGTAAAACTCTATTCCCGTATACAGTGATATAGAGAATTGTGGGAGCAGAGAAACAGAGAGGGAACTTGAGTAAATAACAGAGAGGACCAAGGGAGGATTTTGGTGGATTAGATCAGAAGTAATAGGAGGCTAGACAGTGTTGCAATTGTTGCCGGAAGTTAGGACGACGGCGACAAGTTTTGAGTCTAAAACAACAGGCAAGTTCTTTTCCTTCTTTTTCCCTTTGCTTGTGTTCTGTGCACCTAGGTGGTCTCTAAGATTTAATTAAGAATTAACTGGGTTTCTTATGTATATTTGATGGTATATCGATGTTCTGTATGTGTGGGAATTTATCTAGTTACAGTTTGTGCGTGTCTGTAATTTATTTGTTTCTTGAAGCATGAAAATCTTATAAATCTGTATCCTCTGTTTTTGTATGCAATTGTTATAAACACATCTTGAGAATGATACTGGACTTAGATGGAACTCTTAGGATCAATTTAAAACCAACTGGACAGGTTGTGAATGGCCGAAAACACTGAAGAAAGTTACAAAGGGAACAGAGGTTGCAGGAGGCTCGAGGAGGAGGAGAGAGCCAGCTCCCCCATCAAAGAGCCGGCTCTAGGAGAGGTAGAACCGGCTCTAGGCTGCTAGAGCCTGCTCCCAAAATTTGGAGCAGGCTCCCTCTTCCATTTTGCACACTGATATGTTTTTTTTTTGTGTTTTTACGAACTGTGTGTTAATATTTGGAGCATGAAAATTATTCTGTTTAATCTGGGGTTGTACAAGGTGATTAGGAAGATGGTTTTGGGCATTACTAAGACTTAAAACTAATTAGAATTCAGTTCTAATTACTTGGAACAAACAGTAACAATTTAGTGAAACTATGTATACGGTTAACGGATGAAAGGTGGATTAAGCGCTTAATTAAATTTTAGCAATATAATGGGAAGTAGGATGGTTATAAAACCTATTTTAAATGCATGGTAGGGTTCTCTGTGTATTTATGTCGATCTATTCATGCAATGGGATGTTAATTGTCGAATTATTAAACTTTTTCTGCAACTACTTGGATTACCGTTGGAATTTAATTGCTAGAATATTAATCAACGTCTCTGCGATTCTTTGGATGTTAGTTTGAACTAAAATTTACCATCTATATATTTATTTTGCTGTATACATGCTTTGAGATGTTAATTTTTGAAATGGTAAATTTTTTCTACAAATACATGGATTAGTGTTGGATTTAAATTGCTAGATCAACAAAACCTTTTATGCAATTATTTGGATATTAGTTTGGACTGTAAATTATTCAGTTATGAATTAAACGCTGTAATTTACATGGATATGGAGGATTGTATGCACCGGTATGGGACGGTGACATATTAGGGATGGTTTAGCTTAAAAACGCTAACCTAACCCACCGGATGGAAAGAATGGATTATAAATTATTGAATCCATCAATGTGCTTAAGTCAAATCAACTGACTAGGTTGAATGACTCCTTGGATTAATTGGTTGTGGTTAAGTCACTTCAACTGAATAAGTTGAGTGCTTATCTAGACGGTATTTTGTATGTCTCTTCATTGAATAGGTGAATGACATAGTATGGTTTCGGATGGACTTTAGATATATGGTTATGATACCACGATATGAGCGTGAGTCTCAGAGTCATTGGTTAGAGTGCGTATATGCAGTGGATGCGTAGCTGGATATAGTCGGTAGGTGTACCCTGTTAGGTCTAGGTACTCATGCCCACCTTTGGGTACGTTTTCGCATGTTGCCTTCTATTCAGGTTGAGACCTCTACTATAGTCCAGTGAATGTCCTTACTGTGGATATATATATGTAGATTTATGGATTACGTAGTTATGTTGAGGGTATCTTGGGTGTATCTGCGTATCGGGCACTGTATGGATTACAGTTGGAATATGACTTGCATGTGGGCCTGACCCACTTCTTTATTTTTCAGGTGCTCGTCAATTCCAGGGTTAGAGTTTGGACGTGCAAGCAGATGCAGCTATTCATTCCTCCGATTATGTAGGAATCTTCTCTATGTTAGTTTTGGATTTTATTTTTATGGTTTTTCAGTATCTTTTGGAGATTTTTAATAAGGGGTCCAATGGATGGATTCCCGAGTTGTAAATTTATGGAGTTATGGATTAACAGGTTTTAAGTATTTATTTATAAAGGATTTTATTTCTAGATTCTTTCAGCTTATTATTTTTAATTCTTATTTTATCTTGTATTCCGTGTTCGGTTACATATTAATTGTTTGATATCCCTCGGGTTTGGGCCTGGGCTTGATCAACCCGTGTCTCGGATCCGAGGGGTATCACAGTTGGTATCAGAGCACTCCGGGTTCAAGTGTCTCTAGGACGTTTCGTATTAAGACTTCCGCGTAGCGTTTTTTTTTTATTTGTATAGAGCTTATGTTTAGGATTCGTTGAATTCTTTCACGGTTCGTTTAAACTCGTACTGATGTCTGTCTTTCTATGTTAATAGCATGGTTAACACTGAAAGAAGACAGAACATGAACAGTCGACAGAGGAGAGCGGCACGTAGACAGTAGGAACGTCTACAACGTCGGCAAATGGAAGAAGAGCAGCAAATGCCAGGGTTTCATGAGGAGCAGGAGGAAGTTCAATAAGTTCAGGGTCTGGTCAGAGATCCAGAGATTCCTCCTCACCTCAATGACCTCGTTGCTCGGGCTATAGAAGCTGGGGTAACAGCTGCACTTCGAAATCAGCCTCAGGTACAGCTGGCACTGCTACCAGCACCGGTTGATCAGACGGATTCTTGGGGAAAGGCTAGAAGCTCTTTCACAAAGGGGAGTCCACCTGTGTTCTCAGGCTCAACCAATGCGAGAGCAGCTCACCAGTGGAAACAGGACATTGAGCGTCATCTTCGTTTGGTTCAGTGCACGGAGGTTCAGAAGCAGATGCTTGCTACTTTCAAGCTAGTTGGGGATGCACTACAGTGGTGGGAGTCAGTTACCACCTCAGAGGAAAGGATGACATTGTCTTATGATGCGTTCAGTGCTCGCTTTGATGAGAAATATTTTCCCTATGTAGTCAGGGCAGCTATGAAGACCGAGTTTCTAAGTCTGCAGTAGGGAAACATGACAGTGGCGGAGTATGAGCAGCAGTTCACACGCTTGTCTCTCTTTACACCGGAGGAGGTGGATACAGAGGAGAAGAAGCGTAACAGTTTCGTCAAGAGACTGATGTGGTCTATCAAGAGAGCTATTACAGGTAGTCCAGCCTATACTACCTATGCTCAGGTGGTAGACGCCGCTCTACAACAGTATCAGTTGACTGTGGACATCAGACAGGCTCGTGGTGAGAAGCGGGGAGATAAAGACTCTACTAATCAGTCAGCTGAAAAGGGGAATGGCAATAGTCACTAGCAGAATGACAAAGGCAAGTTCCAGGGACAACAGCCTTGGAAGAAGCACAAGGGTGGTTCAGATGCTCATCGGAATGGGGCACCTATTTAGAGGCAACAGAATGGGGGACCACAGGCAGGACAGGGTCAGCCACAGGCTAACCGACAAAGGAGGCCATTTGGTACTTTCCAGGGTAGTTGTTACACTTGTGGAGAGTATGGTCATACCACCAGGCAGTGTCCTAAAGTAGGACAAGGACAGGGACAAAGACAGTATGTGCAGCAGGGACAGAGGCGCCAGTGCCTCTACTAGCTCCACAGGTTCCACGGATTCAGGGACAGACACATCTGGCTTTACCGGTACCACCGCAAACTCAGGGACAGGCACTATAACAGTTGCACTATGGCAGGGTGTATAACCCCATACCACAGGATGTTCAGGCACCTCAGACTATTGAGGGTAAGTTTCCTATTCATGGTTTGCATGGACGTGTTTTATTTGATACAGGTGCTACACACTCATTTGTAACTAGGACTTTTGTTACTTTATCTGGGATGAGGACGAGGGTATGCACTAGACCTCAGGGTATTTCTACACCATTGGGTGATACAGCTATTATACATGAGACTGATGGGCTTGTGACACTAGATATTGGCAGACTCAGATCTCTAACCAATCTATTGGTCCTGGACATGCACACTTATGATGTGATACTTGGGATGGATTGGTTGTCTCACTACCATGCCCAAGTTGATTGTTTTGATAGGTCTATTATTTTTACCATACCTGGTCATGATATGTATGTAGTAGCTATGCCACATTCTAAAAGGGGCGGTAACACCTATTTGTTCCATGTGGAGGGAGAATATAAGGAGGGGATTATTGTGCCATTGGATAACATACCGATTGTACAGGATTTCCCGGATGTGTTTCGGGGATTCCAGGGTTGCCACCTAGTCGAGAGATTGATTTTGTGATAAACTTAACTCCAGGCACTGCGCCTATTGCTAGGGCACCCTATAGGATGGCACCGGTGGAGATGAGAGAGCTGAGGGATCAGATTCAGCAGTTACTCAGTCAGGGTTTTATTCGTAGAAGTACATCACCTTGGGGAGCACCGGTTCTGTTTGTGAAGAAGAAGGATGGTTCGCTTCGCCTGTGTACAGACTACAGGGAGTTGAACAAGGTTACGATTCGTAACAATTATCCTTTGCTCAGGATTGATGACTTGTTTGATCAGTTAAGGGGAGCCACATACTTCTCCAAAATTGATCTGCGTTCTGGGTATCATCAGCTGAGGGTTCGGGAGCAGGGTGTTCCTAAGACAGCATTTCTCACGAGATATGGTTCTTATGAGTTTCGTGTTATGCCGTTTGGGACGACTAATGCACCTGCAGTATTCATGGACTTAATGAATAGAGTCTTCCGGGCTTATTTGGATCAGTTTGTTATTGTCTTTATTGATGACATTTTAATCTATTCTCGGTCGGAGGACGATCATGCTAGACATCTTCGCATAGTCTTTCAGACGCTTCGTGAGCACCAGTTATATACCAAGTTCGAGAAGTGTGAATTTTGGCAGCGGGAGGTGAAATTTCTGGGTCACGTGGTGTCAGAAAAGGGGATAGCAGTAGATCCGGCCAAGGTTTTAGCGGTGGTTGAGTGGGGACAGCCTACATCACCTACTGAGATTCGGAGTTTTCTCGGTCTGGCAGGATATTACAGGAGATTCATCCAGGGGTTCTCCAAGATAGCAGGACCACTCACTCATCTGACCAAGAAGGGTGTACAGTTCGTGTGGGATGAACACTGTCAGCGAGCTTTTGATGAGTTGAAAAGGAAGCTGACTTCTGCACCGGTTCTGGTTACTCCGCAGAGCGGGATAGAGTATCTTGTTTACACGGATGCTTCGTTGCAGGGTCTGGGATGTGTATTGATGCAGGATGAGCGACCGATTTCTTATGGATCTCGGAAACTTAAGCCTCATGAGCTTAATTATCCAACACATGATTTAGAGTTGGCAGCAGTGGTCTTTGCCTTGCGTATTTGGAAGCATTATCTGTTGGGTGAGTCCTTCAGATTATTCAGTGATCACAAGGGTCTATAGTACTTGTTCACTTAGCGGGAACTGAATATGAGACAGCGCAGGTGGTTGGAGTTTGTAAAAGACTATCATTTTTTTTTATATAGTACCATCCAGGGAAAGCGAATGTAGTGGCAGATGCACTCAATTGCCGACCTGTTGGTAGTCTTTCTGCTCTATTCACTACTGAGTGGAATGCTTTGAATAGTGTGGATGAGTTATCGGATGCTTTTATGGCTTGCATGGTGGTTACACCTTCCATCATTCGCAAGGTTTTACAAGCACAACTCACCGATCAGCAGTGTGTCGACAAGGTCGCAGAGATAGCTTCCGGGGAGGTTCCATTCTACTACGTTGGGGCTGATGGAGGTTTAAGGTACAAGGGACGGTTAGTGGTACCTTCGGCTGATGGTTTGAGGAAGGATGTGATGACTGAGACTCATCACTCTGAGTTATCTGTTCATCCAGGAGGCGATAAGATGTATCAAAATATGAAGCGGCAGTTTTGGTGGGCAGGTATGAAGAGGGACATTGCTCTTTTTGTTTCTTAGTACTTGTCAGATGGTTAAGATTGATCATCAGAGGCCGCCAGGAGCTCTACAGCCACTACCGATACCGGAGTGGAAATGGGAGAGCATTTCTATGGATTTTGTGGAAGGATTGCCAAATTCTTTCAAGGGGCATAATTCCATATGGGTCATTGTGGATAGGTTGACCAAGTCAGCTCATTTCTTACCTATTTGCACTGACTACACTTCGGAGCAGTTGGCGAGGCTTTACATTTCAGAGATTGTGAAGTTACATGGCATTCCATTGTCTATTATATCGGACAGGGATTCGAGGTTTGTATCTGGATTTTGGAAGAGTTTTCAGCAGGCTTTAGGTATGGAGTTACACCTTAGTACTGCTTATCATCCTCAGACTGACGGACAGACTAAGAAGGTGAATCAGATTATGGAAGATATGTTTCGGTCGTGTGTTCTGGATTTCAAGGGCCACTGGGAGGAATATTTACCACTTGTGGAGTTTGCTTATAACAATAGTTTCCAGAAGACTATTGGGATGGCACCTTTTGAGGCGTTGTACGGACGACCGTGTCGATCACCTGTTTGTTGGATGGAGGTTGGAGAGAATCGATTCTTAGGTCCTGAGTTTATCAAGGATACCTCTGAGAAAATTGCTCTTATTCGAGAGCGCATGCGTACTGCCCAAAGTAGGCAGAAGAGCTATGCTGATCGTCGCACTCGTGCTTTGGAGTTTCGGGTTGGGGATCAGGTTCTTCTTAAAGTATCTCCTATGAAGGGTGTTATGCGCTTTGGGAAGAAAGGGAAGTTGTCTCCGCGGTTTGTCGGTCCATTCATGATTACGGATTGAATTGGAGCTGTTGCTTATCGGTTGGCACTGCCGGATAACTTGGATCGCGTTCACAACGTGTTTTATGTTTCCATGTTGCGAAAATTTCTGCGCGATGAGGATCGATATCAGCATATCGATGTTGGGGAGATTGAGTTGCAGCCGGATGCAACTTATTTGGTGCCACCTTGTCGTATTGTTGACCATCGGGATCAAATCCTTCGCAATAAGGTTATCCCTTTGGTTCGTGTGCAGTGGAGTCATCACAATGAGGCTGAGTCCACTTGGGAACGGGAGGATGTCATTCGCTCGCAGTTTCCTAAAATATTGGAAGAAGGTAAGAGCGAATTCCGAGGACGGAATTCCTTTTATTAGGGGGAAGAATGTAATACCCCTAATTTTAAAAGGATAGTCGTGGCATTTATTTAATTGTTTAATCTTTTATTTAATTGTTTAATTGCGTGTTATTCTATAAATTGGTTATTTTAATTGTGTGTTTCTTCCATGGTTATTTAAATTTGATTTTGTTTTAATTAATGGTTTATATTGTTTTGTTTTCTTTTATTAAATTATTTTAAATTAAATTATTTTTATGATGTTTTATTTGACTTGATAATTGGTTTTATTTAATTAAATTGGTTTAAATTAGGATTGTGTTTTTCTGTATATTCACGTATTAGCCGACATAGGTTATAACTTAGGTTGTTCTTCGGCCGACTAAGTGTTGCATTAGGGCTCAAATTATACAAGGATTAGGGTTGGATTACTATGCCTATATATATGACCTTATGTGGGTTTAGAGTTGGAGGAAAAAAATACGTAAAACTCTATTCCCGTATACAGTGATATAGAGAATTGTGGGAGTAGAGAAACAGAGAGGGAACTTGAGTAAATAACAGAGAGGACCAAGGGAGGATTTTGGTGGATTAGATCAGAAGTAATAGGAGGCTAGACAGTGTTGCAGTTGTTGCCAGAAGTTAAGACGACGGCGACAAGTTTTGAGTCTAAAACAACAAGCAAGTTCTTTTCCTTCTTTTTCCCTTTGCTTGTGTTCTGTGCACCTAGGTGGTCTCTAGGATTTAATTAAGAATTAACTGGGTTTCTTATGTATATTTGATGGTATATCGATGTTCTGTATGTGTGGGAATTTATCTAGTTACAGTTTGTGCGTGTCTGTGATTTATTTGTTTCTTGAAGCATGAAAATCTTATAAATCTGTATCCTCTGTTTTTGTATGTAATTGCTATAAACACATCTTGAGAATGATACTGGACTTAGATGGAACTCTTAGGATCAATTTAAAACCAACTGGACAGATTGTGAATGGCCGGAAACACTGCAGAAAGTTACAAAAGGGAACAGAGGTTGAAGGAGGCTCGAGGAGGAGGAGAGAGTCGGCTCTGGAATGCAGAGAGCCGGCTCCCCCATCAAAGAGCCGACTCTAGGAGAGGTAGAGCCGGCTCTAGGCTGCTAGAGCCTGCTCCCAAAATTTGGAGCAGGCTCCCTCTTCCATTTTGCACACTGATATGTTTTTTTTTTTGTGTTTTTACGAACTGTGTGTTAATATTTGGAGCATGAAAATTATTCTGTTTAATCTGGGGTTGTACAGGGTGATTAGGAAGATGGTTTTGGGCATTACTAAGACTTAAAACTAATTAGAATTCAGTTCTAATTACTTGGAACAAACAGTAACAATTTAGTGAAACTATGTATACGGTTAACGGATGAAAGGTGGATTAAGCGCTTAATTAAATTTTAGCAATATAATGGGAAGTAGGATGGTTATAAAACCTATTTTAAATGCATGGTAGGGTTCTCTGTGTATTTATGTTGATCTATTCATGCAATGGGATGTTAATTGTCGAATTATTAAACTTTTTCAGCAACTACTTGGATTACCGTTGGAATTTAATTGTTAGAATATTAATCAACGTCTCTGCGATTCTTTGGATGTTAGTTTGAACTAAAATTTACCATCTGTATATTTATTTTGCTGTATACATGCTTTGAGATGTTAATTTTTGAAATGGTAAATTCTTTCTACAAATACATGGATTAGTGTTGGATTTAAATTGCTAGATCAACAAAACCTTTTATGCAATTATTTGGATATTAGTTTAGACTGTAAATTATTCAGTTATGAATTAAACGCTGTAATTTACATGGATATGGAGGATTGTATGCACCGGTATGGGACGATGACATACTAAGGATGGTTTAGCTTAAAAACGCTAAACTAACCTACCGGATGGAAAGAATGGATTATAAATTATTGAATCCATCAATGTGCTTAAGTCAAATCAACTGACTAGGTTGAATGACTCCTTGGATTAATTGGTTGTGGTTAAGTCACTTCAACTGAATAAGTTGAGTGCTTATCTAGACGGTATTTGGTATGTCTCTTCATTGAATAGGTGAATGACATAATATGGTTTCGGATGGACTTTAGATATATGGTTATGATACCACGATATGAGCGTGAGTCTCAGAGTCGTTGGTTAGGGTGCGTATATGCAGTGGATGCGTAGCTGGATATAGTCGGTAGGTGTACCCTGTTAGGTCTATGTACTCATGCCCACCTTTGGGTGCGTTTTCGCATGTTGCCTTCTATTCAGGTTGAGACCTCTACTATAGTCCAGTGAATGTCCTTAGTGTGGATATATATATGTAGATTTATGGATTACGTAGTTATGTTGAGGGTATCTTGGGTGTATCTGCGTATCGGGCACTGTATGAATTACAGTTGGAATAGGACTTGCATGTGGGGCCTGACCCACTTCTTTATTTTTCAGGTGCTCGTCAGTTCCAGGGTTAGAGTTTGGACGTGTAAGCAGATACAGCTATTCATTCCTCCGATTATGTAGGAGTCTTCTCTATGTTAGTTTTGGATTTTATTTTTATGGTTTTTCAGTATCTTTTGGAGATTTTTAATAAGGGGTCCAATGGATGGATTCCCGAGTTGTAAACTTATGGAGTTTTGGATTAACAGGTTTTAAGTATTTATTTATAAAGGATTTTATTTCTAAATTCTTTCAGCTTATTATTTTTAATTCTGATTTTATCTTGTATTCCGTGTTCGGTTACATATTAATTGTTTGATATCCCTCGGGTTTGGGCCTGGGCCTGATCAACCCGTGTCTCGGATCCGAGGGGTATCACAAAAACAGAAACAACAAAGACAAAAAATAATTTCAGCCGCTTCTCATTTTTGAAAACATACCCTCACAAAGTTAAAGAGAGAGAGAGAGAGAGAGAGAGAGAGAGAGAAGTAGAGAGAATATTTTAATTCAAAATTTTAAAATAAACATTTATAGATTATAAAGTAAAATATAAATAATACAAAAGGATAAATTTAAAAAACTCACACACAGCCCGATAGGTGTAGTGATTGAAGAATCAGAATTCTATCTTGGCTCTTTTGAAGTTTTAGCACCATCAATTCCAATGATTCCACTAGTCAACACTAACAAAACTAAGTCGGCATTGGTTAAAAGCCTTTCCTTACTCGACCCTGCAAATAGAAAAAATAATAATAATAAAGAAAGAAAATAAGCAAATGCATCAAACATAATTATATTAAACTAAATTTTAAGTGTTGGCAATGTGAGTTTACCTTCTCATAGAGAGCATTAAGAGCATCGGTCCTAAGATATTTTATTTATTTAGATCCCAAAAATAAAAAGTTCCCAAAAATCAAAAGGTTCACAAATTATTAGAAAACAAAAGATCAATTGCAATGAAATAAGCTGCATGTCCTAAAATATTTTATTTATTTACAAGCGCTTCACTTGTAACTCCAATTAAATCAAGTCTGGGGTGGAAGGGAAACATGCCCAGTTTATGCAAAAAATGCAAGCATGAACTCGCTAACTTAATAATTTGATTAACCCACCCAAATGTGTGGTTCACATAGCTAGTCCCTGATAAAGTTAGAAAATTTTCTACCTTCTTCATATTAGCATGTTCACTGATTGATAAAATTTTATTCTATGTTTTATAACCTGCAGAATGATTAACCCAACCAAATGTGTGGTTCTCGTAGCTAAGTCGCTACCATAGTTATCAAATTTTATTCTATGTTTTATAATCTAACTGATTGCAAAAAATTAAATTTTTTTTTTTTAACTTATAGAATGATTAACATTAACCCAACCAAATGTGTGGTTCTCATAGGAAAGTCCCTGCTATAGTTATACAATTGTACAGGGAGATTGATGTTTTTCAATTGTACAGGGAGTTTTAAAACAGTTTTGGTTTGGAAAGATAATTAAGTACCTGGAACTACTTAGTCAATCAATATAAACCTAAAGAATCCTTAGTTATTTGTATATTTGACTTAATAATTTGATAGATAGTATGATATTTTGGTGTTTGAGAATTTATCTTCCCAAATTTTTTATTGTATCTTTGAAATCTAAATGCCTTAGAGTTAGTCCGAGAATAATTTTTTATTCTTAAAGAACTGAAAAAATAAAATAGTTCAAATTTTTTTATTTAATTAACAAATTTCTGAAAGCTAAAAAAAAAAAAAATAAATAAATAAATAAATAAAATAAAAAAATAACTTGTATTGAGCATGTTCTTGTTGATTGTTTTTTGCTCTCAGGATCCTCTTTTAACACAATGCATTGTTGGAGCATGTCCAATCAATTAACAATAACTAAGAAAATTAACAAGAACACATACAAAAAGATAGGGTTTGCTGTAAATTAAATCAGAATTAATCACTTCCAAAAACCCTAATCAACAAAATGCAATATTAGATTTTAAAATACCAAGAAGAAAAAGGAACAATTTGTCAATTGATTGAGAGATATCAGTTTGAGATTTGAACTTACAGAGATTTTAGGGCTTTATGCAGTGATTTATAGGTAGTTCGAGTTCTCTTCTCTTTCTATATCTCTCTAAGGAGAAGTCAATTTTTGAAGGAGCAAGACAGGAAATCTTCCGGTGGTAGGGCAGCCGATTGTTGATGGAGATGGCAAAGGCAGCCGGCTGTTGATGGAGATGGCAACGCTAGGTTTGAGAAAATTATGTGCAGCCAGTGATAGAAAATGGCGAACAAAGTAGTGAGAGAAAATGGCGGGCAAAGTAGTGGGGAAGTAGGTTAATTTGATCGACATTGGGAGAGAGAAGGGGGCAGTGGGATAAAGTGATGGGAGCAGATAGTTAAGGAGATTATGATATACCCAATAATGAAATCATTTTTTATTTTAGGGTATTTTATGATTAAAACGGCACCGTATTTACACAAAGTTTTTGGGATTAAGATAAGGTTGTATGTAATATCTGAAGGACACTAAAAAAAAAATGGTAAATAAAATAAGAATCATCCGGGAACTTTTCCCGCTAAGCAATTGGTCACGAATTAATCAATTTGTCCCTGAAAACATATACAAATAATGACAAATTAATATTTTGTCCCCAAAAAACTACTTTTAGGGATGAAATAAATTTTGTTCCTAAATTTTTGTCACAAAAAGTCACTTTTGTTGTAGTGTCTTCTACAAGTCTTGTAGACTTGTGACCATGTCCCCCTACCGGTCCTATATTCAAAACTTCCTTCTGCAACGGGCACAACCAACCATTCATATTGAACTGTCCAATGCGTGTGTTGCAAGATGCAACTAGCGCAAGGAAATTTTTCTCCAATGGTTGACACTAAGGTCATTAGAAGTTCATTCCAGATGCTATTATTAAATTTTCTAACCCGTAAGACACTCTCATTCTATGAAGACTTTCCAAATGCTATTACCTTTTCTAACGCTAAAGACACGACACAATGAAATTATTAGATGTTTTATTCCACGAAGACTTTCCAAATGTTATTATCTTTTCTAACCCAGAAAACACGACACAATGAAATTATACTTGTGTGACTTGGAAGGAGAACCTTACAGGAAAGACTATGTTTTAAAGAATTTCCTACATCTATCTATATAAGAAAGGGTCATAGTCTAATGGTCTCTATATCAAGGCTCAAATCTCTTTAGAACAAAATGAGCGTATAAATTTCTTCTACTTCTGTCTCGATCTCTCAAAGCCATCATAGACTCGCTCTCTTCTAATTTCTCTCTCTAAAGAACCATTATGGGAAATAAGAATGTAATAGTAGTGTTATTGTTGGTAATGCCCTTGTTGATGGCTGTGTCTTTAAGCAGCAACTTCACAGATGAATCTGCTCTTATAGCCATCAAATCTCATATCACTTCCGACTCCAATAACATCATAGCAAGCAACTGGTCAGAAGGAACCTCTTTTTGCAGTTGGGTCGGCATCTCTTGCAGCACTAGGCGCCCAAGAGTGACGCCCTTGAATCTTCCAAGCATGGGTCTTGGAGGTACCATTCCCAAAGAAATCGGCAACCTCTCATTCCTTAATTTTCTCAACATCAGTATTAACAACTTCGGTGGCAATCTCCCTCGTGAATTGGGCCACTTGCGTAGGCTGAAATCATTAGATTTGAGTTCCAATGAGATCTCTCGGGACTTGCCTACAAGTTTGGGGTTCTTAATCAAGCTACAAGTCCTGCATCTGTCTCACAATCATCTCACGGGATCTATTCCCCGAGAGATAGGTTTTCTTCATAGTTTACAGAGACTCGCCATCATTAACAATTCTATCTCAGGATTCATTCCTTCCACCATATTCAATATCTCCTCCTTGCGGGTGATTTTGTTGAATAATAACAGCCTATATGGGACCCTACCATTGGAAATGTGCAACAATCGTCTAAAGTTGCAAGCGTTGAATCTTGAAAGGAATCAGTTAAGTGGTCAACTGCCAACCAGTTTACACAAATGTACCCAACTTCAAGTTCTAGGGATATCAGTCAATGAATTCACAGGAAGCATACCTATGGGGATCAGCAACTTAACTAAGCTCAAACTGTTAGCACTCGCCAGGAATAACATGACAGGTAAGATTCCACATTCGGTTGTTAATATGTCCAACTTAGAGGCCATCGACATTGGTCAAAACAATATCCACGGCAGTATTCCTCGGGCATTGGGACAACTATTGAATTTAAATTTTTTATCCATGTCAGCTAACAACCTTGGTGGTGCACCACCACACTTAATTTTCAACATCTCTACATTGGAAGCCCTTCCCTCTCTACGAATCATTTTTTTGGGAATCTTCCGTCAACTATAGGCCTTTGGCTTCCAAATCTAAAGGTTTTTTTTTCCCTTTCTAGTAACCAATTCAGTGGACCAATTCCTTGCTCTATCTCAAATGCCTCAAAACTAACTAAAGTCTCTTTTAAGGATAACTTTTTCAACGGTAGTGTACCCATGACTCTTGGGAATTTACAGCACCTCCAAGATCTCAGCCTTGCATTGAATAACTTGACAAATTCTGGCCCTGAAATAGATTTTCTTTCTTCATTGACCAATTGCAAGCTTTTGAAGGTTTTAGCTATAGAAGGTAATCCCCTGAATGGCATTCTTCCAAAGTTCTAGGGAAATTTGTCCATTTCACTCCAAGAATTTTATGCACTTTCTAGTGGCATAAGAGGCATGATTCCTAGTGAAATTGGTAATTTGAGCAACCTAGTGTTATTGGAGTTGCAGGTAATCACTTGACAGGATCAATTCCTAATACATTCGGGCAGCTAAACAAAATCCAACGTTTGGGAATATCTGAAAATCTAATACAGGGGTTGATACCCAACTCTTTTAGCAATTTGACAAACCTAGGTAGGTTGATTTTGCGAAGAAATAAACTTTCTGGCCCAATTCCAAACCGTTTAGGACTAGTAACTTTATTACGAATCCTCTATTTAAGCTCCAATGCACTGACTTCAAAAATACCACCAACTTTGTGGAGCCTTGCGAATGTCATTACTCTAGACTTATCCTCCAATATTCTAACCGGCTGTCTACCTCCAGAAATTGGCAACTTGAAATACATTAGAAATTTGTTTATGTCAGAAAATCTGTTCACAGGTGAACTTCCAAGCACCATTGGTCAACTCCAGAGATTGGAATGCTTAAATCTATGTCAGAATAGATTTCAAGGCCCCATACCCTTGTCATTTTCAGATTTGATAAGCTTGATATCCTTGGACCTCTCTCGGAATGATCTTTCTGGTGTGATCCCCAAGTCGTTGGAGAAACTTTCATATCTTAAATATTTGAATGTTTCTTTCAATAGACTAACCGGAGAAATCCCCACTGGAGGACCTTTTGCCAACTTCACCCCCGAGTCTCTCAAGCAAAATGATGCGTTGTGCGGCGCACCTCAGTTCCATGTCAAAGCATGTAAAAGTCACAGAAAATTAGGAAAGATTCAAATTGTCCTAAAATTAATTGTACCATCAGTTGTTGCAGTAGTGGTAGTTGTAGTAGCTCTTTTAATTTGGTGGCTACAATTCCGAAACAAAAATAAGCAAATTCCGATTCAAGTTGATCCACCAATTAGCATAGCACATAGAAGAATTTCATATCATAAGATTCTTTATGCAACAAACCATTTTAGTGAAGGAAATTTGATTGGGAAGGGAAGCATTGGCACAGTATACAAAGGGACATTCTCTGATGGGATGATAGATGCTGTAAAGGTCTTTGATTTAGAATTGCAAAGAGCATTCACGAGTTTTGATGCAGAGTGTGAAGTAATTCGCAACATTCGCCACCGAAATCTTGTCAAGATAATCAGCAATTGCTCAAACCTCGATTTCAAAGCCTTGGTGCTTGAATACATGCCTAAGGGGAACATTGAGAATTGGCTTTATTCTCACGACTACTTTTTGAATATTGTCGAAAGATTAGGCATTATGATAGATGTGGCATCTGCCTTGGAGTATCTGCATTGTGGTTTCCTCAACCTCTGTTGTGCATTGTGACCTAAAGCCGAGTAACATCCTATTAGATGAAGACATGGTCGTGCATGTAGTTGACTTCGGCATAGCAAAGCTCTTGGCAGAGAACAAGTCAATAACACACACAAAGACCTTGGGCACCATTGGGTATATGGCACCAGGTAAACTTAATTCATTCTCTAATGATATGCTACACACAATCATTTAAATATTTTAGCTCTATATATCAATCTCCTGAAATATGAAAAAAAAAAAAAAAAACCACGGAGAGCATATAAACATTTGTGTTTCAATGTTTTTATTCTATTTGTATATGCTAATTTGTCATAAATAATACTCCCTCTGCTGTGAGTCACAGTTCCCAAAGCACCCAATTATTATGGGACATAAGGGGTAATAATAAGATAAGAACTACTATACATATTAACTAGTTCATTTTTCTTGTTCGGGCTAAGTATCTCCGTGTATTTTGCTTATCGTTCTTTTCTTCTCTATACATAATGTGTTATTTCTTTGTTGAGTTGACCATGAGTAGTGATGTCACAGAGTACGGGTTAGCTGGAATAGTGTCCGTTGCTGGTGATATTTATAGTTATAGAATCCTGTTGTTGGAAACATTTACAAGAAAGAAACCGACCGATGATCTATTCGTGGGAGAAGTGAGCTTAAAGAGTTGGGTATCTGAGTCTTTTCCAAGTGCAGTGATGGATGTTGTGGATGCTAATTTAGTGAGTGGAGAGGAAGAAAATTTTACTGCCATACAAAAAATTTTGCCATCTATCTTCAAATTGGCTCTAGAATGCACATCAGAGTTACCTGAGGAGAGGATTAACATGGAAGATGCCCTAGTTAGGCTCAAGAAGTTCAAAACCATAGTTCTTGAAATTTTAATGAGGCCTTGAATAAAGTGTGTCTGCAAGTAGTTCTGATTTGTTCTTTAATTATGAGTTCGAGGAAGTAATGTCTTATAGTAGAATATATCATGTTATGTTGAAGTTGGTCATACATGATCGATGTAACTTAATAAAATATATTTTTTTTCCAAGCAATTAACTTAATAGTTTATAAATAAATTTTTTTGCAATATCTTAAAAAAATTTAGCTTGTTCTACTTGCATCTATCTAACTATTATCTTTCATATAGAGCATATAAATTTTTATTTTTTTTTTCTCGTTTAACCACCAAATTTGAATTAGAATCTTAACTCATCACATAAAATGTCGTGAGAGTTGTTGACGACGGCCGTTCCAATACGCCAAACTAAATGTAGTGAATGTGTGGTTCAAGAAAAGCCTTTTATGTCAAATTTAAATTTATAAAAACCACTACCAACACCACTACTAACGTAGCAAGGGTGAGTAGGGATCGTCCCAAGGGATTATACGTGTTAGAATTTCAACTTCGACTCTAGCGTACCAAATAATTGCAAAAGAGAATTGGGTTGGTTGACTAAGCTAAATTGAATTCAACTAAATAAAATAATATGAAGTAAACAAGAGAGAGAGAGGTCTTGGGGTGTAGAGATCACCACCAAACAATACTATTCCAAACCATAATCAAGTGACTAATGAGGGAAATGAATGTGTTGCAACAATGTTGTGTGTGTAAAAGACATTCAATTGGTAAGGGTGACTCAACAAGTGCAAATTGTCTCAATCAACATGTGAAAGGCCACAATATATCTATTGGAAGAGGAATATATTGTCTAGACAACATGTGAAGAGAACAAAATATCAAATCAAGTCATTAAACATTTCATTAAGCTCATAGTCTAAATAATTCACAAGGATGACTTAGTTAAACATGTATTGTTTAAACATCATGTGAGAGGCCACAATATATCTATTGGGAGACGAATAAATTGTCTAAACACATGTGAAAGATACAACATATCATAACTAGTCATTAATCTTTCATTAAGCTCAAAATTCCATTACACCACAATATTAGAGCATATGCTTCTTGCATTCAAAAGCATGGAACATCAAAGAACAAGCATGAATTGTCTCCCCCATCTAACACTACACTACAACTACACTACTAGCATGAAAATAAACTAAGGGAGAGGTACAATCCATCAAGGAATAAGTATGAACCATCAAAAGACATAACAAGAGCATTTCATTAAGCATATCATCTTGATAATCTCTAGATCTATAGCATCAATACACATAGACATGCATCAAAAACACTAAATCTAGGGATAAGCACATGAATATCCTACTCTGGCATACATAGACATATGGATAGAATAGAATAGTCAATTGCAAGCATTAAACCATGCAAACCATGAAATAGTCAAGATTTATATATACATGAATATCAAGATGTATCATACAACACTAATCCCTCAATAATACACAAGATTAGAGTATAGAAAGCATGCTTGGGGCTAAATCTAGCCCCAAGAGGATGTCTAGCCACTCATGGTAGTGATGATCCAACCCTCAAGGGCTAACTCCATGGCTGCTCCTTGTTGGTGAAGATCTCCTTCAATGGTGCTCTAGCTTCCTTCCTTCCTCCTCTCCAAGAATAGCCTCCAAGATGATTTTCAATGTGTGACAAGAGACTCTAGAGACTCCCTCAAAAAGTGTATCATATTCCTTATATAGGTAGGTCAAATACACCCCATGATGAGCTGTGGTCATGCAAGGCATATTCTCCAATGATTGGATGAAGGACGGAATAAATGAGCTGGACTTTAACTTTTTCTCGCTGGAGGAAGTTCGATCGATCGAACCTTAACTTGGATCGATCAAAAATGGGTTCGATCGATCGAACTGAATCTTGGATCGATCGAAGTGGTCTGACTCCTCCGGATAATGACAAGGCTGGGATATTTTCAAGATATTTATAGGGAAAAAGACAAAAGTGGTTGGTAAGCGTACAGTTGTGGATAAGATCAATCACTTGAATATGACAAATTAGGGTTCGATCGATCGAAGGTGATGTTCGATCGATCGAACTTGGAATTTCAGCAAAGGCCAAGGTTGGATCTATCGAGAAGTACTGTGATCGATCATAGATGTTCGATCGATCGAACTCTAAGTTGGATCGATCGAACTTTTTAGCTGCACAACTTGATTCCTTTTTGCTCCTTTCTTTCTCCACTTTGCTCTCTCCTTTGGTTTATCTCAGGATTGCTTCAATTAAGCTCTTATTTGGCTGAGTTAGCTCAATTTTGGGATTAGTGCCTGAAAATATAAATAACACGTAATAAGTCTAAAACGGCAAAGTAAGATAGATAAAGGTACTAGAATGCTTAAGCTTAACGGGTTTAAATGCGCACTTTTCAGTACTCATCACACCCCCAAACTTAAATATTGCTAGTCTCTAGCAATGAACTAAGAAGTAAAGGAATGAAATAAACAACTATACAAGTATAAACTGGAAAGCAAGTAAAATGATAACACCATTTTCGTATGGAACACGATTGCATTTAGCATATGCAACAAGCCTTTTAAACCCCTAGGTTACCCCTAGTGGACGAGTAAAGTCTCGTGTGGGTTTCCAGAAATGGTACCCACAAACATTAAGCTCATTCTTTCAAAAGAGGCACCAATATTGCAAACAAGCATTGGGAGAAAACTACCTCAAGTATGCAATTTTTCAACCGTTTCTAAGCAATCTTCCAAAATTTCAATATCAAGCAAGCAAGTATGGTCCTCCACATATCAAGAAAATGATCATGAAATCGAAACAAGTCTAGAAACTATGTGAGAGGTCCGGCATCAAGTGTGTTGCTATCTTAGCCAACTAGAGAAGTAATCATATCATTACCCTCAAACTAGCACACAAATCTAGTACCGATCATCAAGATAAGAGAGTGGACCTTTTATTAAAGCTTTATTCTTCTAGGTGTACTTATTCTTTTCACTCTATTTTTTTTTTATTTTTATTAAGGATCAAAGATGGAAATATTGTGCAATGTGTTGATCTCTTAAGCTTTCTAGAAGATTCATGTAGTGAGCGTTAGGTCAATGACTCCCAAACCAGATGGCTTTAGGGCATTAGGTGTTAAGACACCCTAATGGACTTACAAACTCAAATCAACTAGGCTACAAATCAAGACAACAATCATCTAATCATTTCCTACTTCTCACCTTTTGGGAGAAGTCCTCACTTTTATTGCTTTTGCAATTTTTTTTTTTTTTTTGAAATAATCAATTATTAACCTAGAGTTTGGGCCCTCCACCTTTCGGTGCGAGAAGTTCACTGCTTAATGAGGCAAGAATCCCGGCTACTCAATGAAAAGGGGTTGTTATCCACCTTTATCAAGAATGAAATCTTTCAATGCACTACTAGCCCAATTGGGATATAACCAATTCAATAATCAACAAAGCATGTACCCCACAATTGAATGCTAGCGTGCGCCGGTGCTAGTGTAGAATCCTAGAATGAATCTCAAAACAATCACAAAATCAGGATGATGTGGACCACAAATGCAATCAAGATATCAATCTTTTGAAAAATTTACTCCTAAATGGCATCCTCAAGGCATACAAGGAGTATTGGACTCTCAAGTCAAGTAATTTTTAGATTTTAAGCAATATAGTCCTTAAAAGATCAAAATCATAGCTAACATCAATCTCAAATCTCAATCATGCATTTAAAGCTCAAATCTTAAGTAGAATGCAACAAGACACCTTACCCCCAAACTTAAACCGCACATTGTCCTCAATGTGTAATAAGAATAATGGAAAAGATGGAAAAAGTATACCGTGGTGGTGTAGACATGAAACCCGGTCATGATCCAATTCGAAAGACGTCTCCCCCAAACTTGGAATTAACAACCTACTTGAATAACCACGCTAGCAAACTCATATCAAATATCAAATGGGATAAGAATAATCAAATCAAGCATTCTAAGGCAATGCAACACATGATGCAAGAGAGATATAAGATCAAGCCCTAACTAAAGCATAAAGTATGCATGACTAAACATAAGGGCACAATGATGAATCTTTTTATATTTTTCATTTAATGAAAGCAAGTATATACAAAATGCAAGAAAAACAAAGAATAAAATGCATGAACAAAATATAAAAAGAAAATTAAATAAGGCAAAATGTAATGAAAGAATATGTTCAATGTAAGAAATAAAAAACAATATGTGCAATGCAAGAAATGAAAAGGAACATGTACAATGCAAAAAAAATGGAAAGAATATGTACAATGCAAGTATACAAAATTTTCTTACTTTTTATTTTTCATTTTTTATTTATTTATTTATTTATTTATATATATATATGTGAAAACATGCAAAGAAAAATGAAAAATGTAAGAAATATGCAAAATGAGTGCTAAGTTTAACGTCTCTAGCAAGACGGAATGCTTCTCTGAAAAACCGTCTTTTTTTTTATTATTATTTTTTTAGACAAAACAAATATGTACACAAACAAAAATAAAAAGACAAGTGAATAAAAATAAAAATAAAAATGCAAGAAGTAAAAATGTAAGGAAATAAAGAATGCAAATTTTTTTTTTATTTTTATTTTTTTTCGAAATTAAAAATTAAAGTTAAACAAAATATTTTTGGATTTTTGGAAATAAGATAAAAGGAAATAAAATAAAAGAAAAGAAATATTATTATTATTTTTTTTATTTTTTTATATATATATATTTTTATTTTTAATACCAAGATAGAAGTAACTAAATAAAATAAAAGAAAATAAAAAATAAAATAATATAAAATAAAAATAGAAATAGGAAAAAGTCAAAGGGTCAAAGGGGCAAAACTGTGATCGATCGAAGATGAAGTTCAATTGATCGAACATAGCTGTGATCGATCCGAGATGAAATTTGATCGATCGAACATGTAAAATTTTGGAGATCCCGAGAGCATACATTTTTGAAAAATTGATGAGGCCTGAAAATTTTTCTAAGTGTTGGGACTCATGATCGATCGAACCACATGTTGGATCGATCGAAAGATAGTTCGATCGATCGAAATGGTTTACGATCGATCGAACTTTCAAAAATTTGGAGATCCCGAGAGCATGCATTTTGGAATTTGGATGCAGGTCCAAAAATTTTCTAAGTGTTGGGACTCAAGTGGAGTTCGATCGATCGAATCCATAGTTGGATCGATCGAAGAACAATTCGATCGATCGAAGGTGCTCTTGTGATCGATCGAACTGGCACCAAATGCCTAATTTTGAACTGAAAGTGCAGAAAATCCTATGCTAAGCCCCAATGATGGTAACAAGAATGAAAATTTGAAAAATAGATGGAAGAATGTACACAAGAATGAAAAATAAAAAGAAATGAGGGAGGAATAGAGTTGTGAAACTCTACAAATACTAGTGTTTAACGTCTCTAGCAAGACGTTAGGTCAACTCACTAATCAAATGAATCAAAAACTGGATATGAAACATCCTTATTGACCCTCTTTTCACTTTTCTCATTTAATGTCCCACTTATGACAATGAAATCATCCTCCAAAAGAATGACTTGAAAAGAAATAAAAAAGATGATATTGTTCCTTTCATCCACGGTCTTGAAAACAAAATCAATCATGGTTAGGCTTGCCTCTTTGTTGTGTTCTTGAAACACATTCAAATGATCATCCATATTGATAATTGGTGAGGCATTGTCTTTCAAAGACTCATTTGGATTAATAAGAAACACCCTCTCTTCATCCCTCTTCTCCTCCTCATAAATTACCATTTCCTCACCTTCTAAGTAAACTAAGGAGTCCATTAGAGAGTTTATTTCATTTTTAGAGCTTTTAAAGTCAAAACCACAATTTTTATACATTTCCAAAAGACACTCCTCAAGAGGGTCATTAGAGATAATAGAAGGAAGGCCCTCTTCAATAAGTTCCTCCTCCTTCTCTCCTACCTCAAGTGTGGTCAACATCTCCTCACTCTCTAGAGTAGCCATGTCCGAGATAAAATCATAATCAAAACAAGGAAAGTCCTCATTAATCATGTTATGTTCTATTGGATTAGCCACTAACTCACTTGCCACTTCCTCCTCTATACAAGATAGAGTGCTAGGCATTAGCTCACTTGTTTCATTCTCCTCACTCTCATCATCCTCATCTATATACATTGAAGTTCTTGCCATTTTTTCATTTGCCTCTTCCTCCTCCTCTTGATGAGAAAGAGTACTTGCAATTTGCTCAACTTGAGCTTCTAAGTTGGCTAAAGCTTGAGAATGAGAATTAATAAGTGAAGTGTGTGAAATATGCACATCAAGTAAAGCTAACACTTTTTCTTCAAATTCGGGTGAGTACTTAGAAGGTGGTGGAATTGATTCATCATAAAATGGTGGTGGAGGGCAATAGTCATAAGAAGGATTAAATGAGTGATCAAGTCCATAATAAGATGATGCATGAAATGAATTGGACTCAATCTCACAAGGATTAAAATGTGATGGAGGAGCATAAGGTGAAGGGATGTAATTCCCCCCCAAACTTGGATCAAACAATTCCTCCATTCACAATTAAAACCCAAATGCAAGAAAAAATTGGCCTCAACAAGGGCCTATGCTTAGACAAAAATTTAGCAATAAAATGAGCCTCAACAAGGGCTATCACAAGCATACAAAGAAGAAACAATTAAAATACAAGAGTGCCAAGAATTGCTCACAATGGTCCTTTAGCACTTCAACTCCAAATTTAGCTTTTAAGCTCCAATGATTGCTTTAAGTTCCAAAGTTCGCCTTCCTTGTAGTCAAGTACCTAATTGAACAAATAATAATGAGAATCAAGACAAAAGAATATACAATGGAAAATAAAATAAAAATAGAAGCAATCTAATGAACACTATTGTCTAGTTTAATTCCAACAAAACCGTTAATCCCCGGCAACGGCGCCAAAATCTGACGACGGCTGTTCCAATACGCCAAACTAAATGTAGTGAATGTGTGGTTCAAGAAAAGCCTTTTATGTCAAATTTAAATTTATAAAAACCACTACCAACACCACTACTAACGTAGCAAGGGTGAGTAGGGATCGTACCAAGGGATTATACGTGTTGGAATTTCAACTTCGACTCTAGCGTACCAAATGATTGCAAAAGAGAAGTGGGTTGGTTGACTAAGCTAAATTGAATTCAACTAAATAAAATAATATGAAGTAAACAAGAGAGAGAGAGGTCTTGGGGTGTAGAGATCACCACCAAATAATACTATTCTAAACCATAATCAAGTGACTAATGAGGGAAATGAATGTGTTGCAACAATGTTGTGTGTGTAAAAGACATTCAATTGGTAAGGGTGACTCAACAAGTACAAATTGTCTCAATCAACATATGAAAGGCCACAATATATCTATTGGAAGAGGAATATATTGTCTAGACAACATGTGAAGAGAACAAAATATCAAATCAAGTCATTAAACATTTCAATAAGCTCATAGTCCAAATAATTCACAAGGATGACTTAGTTAAACATGTATTGTCTAAACATCATGTGAGAGGCCACAATATATCTATTGGGAGAGGAATAAATTGTCTAAACACATGTGAAAGATACAATATATCATAACTAGTCATTAATCCTTCATTAAGCTCAAAATTCCATTACACCACAATATTAGAGCATATGCTTCTTGCATTCAAAAGCATGGAACATCAAAGAACAAGCATGAATTGTCTCCCCCATCTAACACTACACTACAACTACACTACTAGCATGAAAATAAACTAAGGGAGAGGTACAATCCATCAAGGAATAAGTATGAACCATCAAAAGACATAACAAGAGCATTTCATTAAGCATATCATCTTGATAATCTCTAGATCTATAGCATCAATACACATAGACATGCATCAAAAACACTAAATCTAGGGATAAGCACATGAATATCCTACTCTGGCATACATAGACATATGGATAGAATAGAATAGTCAATTGCAAGCATTAAACCATGCAAACCATGAAATAGTCAAGATTTATATATACATGAATATCAAGATGTATCATACAACACTAATCCCTCAATAATACACAAGATTAGAGTATAGAAAGCATGATTGGGGCTAACTCTAGCCCCAAGAGGATGTCTAGCCACTCATGGTAGTGATGATCCAACCCTCAAGGGCTAACTCCATGGCTGCTCCTTGTTGGTGAAGATCTCCTCCAATGGTGCTCTAGCTTCCTTCCTTCCTCTTCTCCAAGAATAGCCTCCAAGATGATTTTCAATGTGTGACAAGAGACTCTAGAGACTCCCTCAAAAAGTGTATCATATTCCTTATATAGGTAGGTCAAATACACCCCATGATGAGCTGTGGTCGTGCAAGGCATATTCTCCAATGATTGGATGAAGGACGGAATAAATGAGCTGGACTTTAACTTTTTCTCGCTGGAGGAAGTTCGATCGATCGACCATTAACTTGGATCGATCAAAAATGGGTTCGATCGATCGAACTGAATCTTGGATCGATCGAAGTGGTCTGACTCCTCCGGATAATGACAAGGCTGGGATATTTTCAAGATATTTATGGGGAAAAAGACAAAAGTGGTTGGTAGGCATACAGCTGTGGATAAGATCAATCACTTGAATAGGACAAAATAGGGTTCGATCGATCGAAGGTGATGTTCGATCGATCGAACTTGGAATTTCAGCAAAGGCCAAGGTTGGATCTATCGAGAAGTACTGTGATCGATCATAGATGTTCGATCGATCGAACTCTAAGTTGGATCAATCGAACTTTTCAGCTGCACAACTTGATTCCTTTTGTGCTCCTTTTTTTCTCCACTTTGCTCCCTCCTTTGGTTTATCTCAGGATTGCTTCAATTAAGCTCTTATTTGGCTGAGTTAGCTTAATTTTGGGATTAGTGCCTGAAAATATAAATAACACGTAATAAGTCTAAAATGGCAAAGTAAGATAGATAAAGGTACTAGAATGCTTAAGCTTAACGGGTTTAAATGCGCACTTTTCAGTGCTCATCAGTTGTTAATTCTAGTATTAAAATTAGCCTTTAACTGACATGTAAAGGAGAATATATTGGGTGCCCAATCATACTACACCATTGGTAATGTTGACTCGGATAAAAACGCACGTCGTCACCTTCTTGTAAGCATTTTTACATGGATAAACATTTTTACATGTAGGACAGCTCTGTTTTAAATGATAGGATGGTGATTCATCAAAATTAGTTACATAACCTTATAATATATATATATGTTGAAAAGGAAAGATTTGGTAGTAATACTACCAAATATTATTAGTTGCAAATATAATATTTGAGGATATTTACTATAAATAGAATATTGGTCAAATGCTGTAAATTAGGAAATTATTAATTAGGCCAACTATTTATTGTAATCAGTTTTCTGATTTTGTGTGTGTATTCTCTCCTATAAAGAGAATCCGTGTAAACTTGTGAATTGTGTGTTAATACAGAAAAAAAGGTTTATTCCATATTTCTTTCCTTTTAATTTTATAAGGTATCAGAGCCACCCTAAGGGAAAAAAAAAAAAAAAAAAATTTTTTTTTTTCTTTTCTGCACAATTTCTTCGCTGATCAGCCATGTCTGACATTTCCTCCATGTCAACCTCGTCTGTCACAACCCAGCCAACCAATCCTACAACCCAATCCCCCAATACCGATTCTTACTCGGTTTAGATCACCAATATTCGCCTTTATGGTGACAATTATTTACGGTGGTCCCAGTCCGTTCGGATGTACGTCAGAGGGCGGGGAAAGATTGGGTACCTGACGGGAGATAAGAAGGCACTAGCATCAGAGGACCCAACATACGTAACCTGGGATGTAGAAAATTCAATGGTGATGACTTGGCTTGCGAACTCCATGGACGAGGATATTAGCTCCAACTACATGCGCTACTCCAAGGCTAAGGAGCTCTGGGACAACGTGAATCAGATATACTCTGATTTGGGAAATCAGTCTCAGATATACGAATTGACTCTAAAACTTGGTGAGATTCGGCGAGGAGAAGACTCAGTCACCAAGTATTTCAATTCATTGAAGCGCCTTTAGCAGGACATGCATAGATCTGTTCAATAATTATGAATAAAAATCTACTAAAAATGCCAATCACTACAAATGAACCGTGGAGGCTCATTGCATTTACAAATTCCTTGCTGGGCTCAATGTAGAATTTGATGAAGTACGGGGATGGATCATTGGCAGGACTCCACTTGCTCCAATTGGTGAGGTGTTTGCTGAGGTTCAAAGAGAAGAGAGCCGCAGATCTAGACATGTAATGTTGGGGGAGAAAACTAGCAGCGGCCCTGTTGAGAGTTCTGCCCTTATTGTTGTCGAGACTGCCGCTAATAAAGTAGTCAATTTTCAGCGAAAACCTGAAGAGAAGCCACGGGTCTGGTGCAACTTCTGCAACAAACAGCGCCATACTAGGGAGAACTGCTGGAAAATCCACGGAAAACCAGCGAATTGGAAGAGTAGCAAGCTTGGTGACAGAAATAGGCGTGTGGTTCCTACTGCCAATAAAGCTAAGACAAGTCCTTTAAGCAAGGAGCAAATGGATCACCTTCTGAAGGTGCTGAAATTTAATTCCTCATCTGGTATTCCTAGTGTTTCTCTTGCACAAGCAGGTAGTGCACTTAATGCCCTTTCTTGTTGTTTAAATTCTACTCCATGGATCATCGATTCTAGAGCCTCTGATCATATGACCAACCTTTCCAATCTTTTTAGCACTTACTCACCATGTTCTGGTCTTGAAAAAATTAGAATTGCAGATGGTAGTTTCTCACCTGTTGCATGAAAAGGTTTGATGAAATTATCCGAGAATATAAATCTTAAATCTGTTTTCCATGTCCCTAAACTAGCCTGTAACCTTTTATCTGTGAGTAAACTAACCAAAGACTCTAATTGTCGTGTAATTTTCTGTGATTTTTACTGTGAATTTTAGGATCGGAGCTCGGGGAAGAAGATTGGCAGTGCTAAGATAATAGATGGACTTTACTACTTTGATGGGGACTTCTCCAGTAATAAAAAGGCTCAGGGCCTTAGAAGTATTAGTTCTAACTCTATTTATGAACAAATAATGTTTTGCCATTTAAGACTAGGACATCCTAGCTTTCCATCTCTTAAACATTTGTTTCTTACTTTATTTAAAGGTTTGGATTGTTTATCGTTATATTGTGAAAGTTGTTGCTTATCTAAGAGTCATCGTATTACTTATTTGCCAAAACCTTATACTTCTTCAAAACCATTTTATTTAATACATAGTGATATTTGGGGACCTTCAAGAGTCATTACTACCTCTAAGAAAAAATGATTTGTTACTTTTATAGATGATTATACCCGTTTATGTTGGGTTTATTTGATGAATGAAAAGTCTGAGGTTGAAATTCAGTTTCAAGCAAAAATTAGCATTTTTCACACCGATAATGGAACCGAGTATTTTAATGAAATTTTGGGAGTTTTTTTGAAAGAAAAGGGTATCCATCATTAGTCTACTTGTGTGAATACACCTCAACAAAATGAAATTGCTGAAAGAAAAAATAAACATTTACTTGAAGTGGCTCGTGCTATAATGTTTTCAATTAATGTTCCAAAATATCTTTGGGGGGAAGCTATTTTAACAGCTTCGTATTTGATTAACAGAATGCCTACACGTGTTTTAAAATATAGCACGCCAGTTAAATGTTTCAAAATTTTTTTTCCATTATCAAGGATATACTCGGATTTACCTTTAAAGATTTTTTGCTGCATAGCTTTTGTTCATATACCCAATAATACTCGATCCAAACTTGATCCTCGAGCTGAAAAATGTGTTTTCATAGAGTATGTTTCTAATCAAAATAGATATAAGTGCTATAATCCCCAAACAAGAAAATTTTATGTGAGTATGGATGTCTCTTTCTTTGAAAATACATCTTACTTTAACAAAAATTCTCTTCGAGGGGAGAATAAGGTGATAGAAGAAATTTTTTGGGAATACCCCTTGTTTTAAAAGGTTTATAATTGGAATTTTAATATTTATTTTATTGTTTTCATTATTTATTTTATTTGTTTTTGGTATTTACGTGGCTAGGTGTTTTTGTGCATTAAATTAAGTGTTGGGTGAATTTAAATGTTTATGAATTAAATTTATTTGTTAAATGATTTTAAATGATTTATGTGTTTATTTATTTTTTCTGTAATTGAATTAAATACATTTGTAATTGTTTAAATGTTTAGTGAGTTTAGTTAAATAAGTTAGTTAGGTTTAAATTATTAGTGCATTTAAATTGTAATGTTATTTAGGGTTTAGTCTTTTACTACCTCACGTTGACTAAACTAGGCCTCAATTAGGTTTTCCATGGTGGATTAAGGTTTTTATTAGTGCCTATATATATATTGTAGTATTTCTTCAAAAAAAGGGTTGAGAACCTATACACGTACAGAGAGAAAACAAAGAGAATAACAGAGAGTTATTGGGAGAATTACAGAGAGAGATAAAGGAAGGAAGTCTAGGGTTTTGCCTTAGGCTAGGGTTGAACCAAGGAGGAGGAGGAGTAGTGGTTGGCTCGTGGATAAAACCAAGAGCAACAGAGGTGGAACAGTCGTCGGAGAGTTCATCGGAAAATTCAGAGACGGTTTAGGCAAGTTCTTTCCTTTTTCTCTCTCGTTGCCTGTGTTCTGTGCATCCTTAGACTGTCTCTAGGGTTTTAATGGATCACTAATTTTTTTTTACATGCTTGTTATATGCCAATTCAGATATCTGTATGCATGGAATTGTTCTGTTATAGTTCTTGTATCTCTGTGTTTTAGTCTGCGTTAAAAGCATGTTAAATCGGTAACGAATTTAATCACCGTAATTGAATTGAACTATTGTGAACAAGTCATAGGGATGTTATTGGATGTTTCTAGGACTCTTAAGACCAGGTTTAAGAAGCAACAGAGGGGTAGGAAAGGGTCGGAGATGGAGCAGATCATCGGAAACGGCGAATAAACAAACCGAGGCTCTTAAAGGAGAGAGAGTCGGCTCTCCCATGGAGAGAGTCGGCTCTAGGCAAGGGGAGCCGGCTCTAGGCTGATTTGAGCTTGCTCCAGGATTTTAGAGCAGGCTCTGTGGTTTTGGGTGTTATAGCGTGTGTTAGAGAAGCTTAAAAAACTTAGAGAAGTCTCTTGAAAACTTAGAGAAGGCTCAATCCACTTAGAGAAGGCTCTTGAAACTTAGAGAAGGCTCTCTCTTAGTTGGAGACGTCTCTAGGTAGCTTAGAGCCTTCTCCAGTTTTTTTTAGAGAAGGCTCTGTGGTTTTGTGCATTACAGAAGTTTAGTTATGCACTGTTGGTTCAAACTGGGTTGTTTTCAGCTGTGTTTGGGTTACTGTGATGGTTTTAAACCTTAATTCATGGATTATTAAGGGCCTAGGATGCATTAATCTATCTATATACTAATGTTGTAAACCATAGGAAAATCTAAAGCAAGTCAGAGGCAGGTTACGGACTTAACGGGCCGGAAGGATGTAATTGTGCAAACTGTGTCTAGCAACCAAAAAGGGTTGGAACATGGATTCCAAACTTTATATCATGATGTATTAGAGCCACTTTTAATAAATTAAGGTCTTAGTACTCATGGATTTAACCGTAGGAAAGTGTACCACGGTACAGGTGGTTAACAGATGGAAGGAGTTCAATTGCCTAATTTAATTTTAGCTATTTAACAGAATATGTTTATATTTTTAAATCTTGTTTTGGTTGCTCACTAGGATTATTTAATTAACAAGTTTGGTCTGTGCATAATTGGATATTAATGGTTGAAATGCTAAATTCCTTTCTGCAATGCATGGATTTAAGCTTGGAATTTTAATTGTTGTAATATTAAGCATTACATTGCAATTACTTGGATTAGGGTTTGGCATTAGATTGAAAGAACCTAGTTATCAGTCTAATTGGATGTTGGCTTGGAATTATTGAAGAATTAAATATATATTTTCTGCCAATTACCTGGATGGATGCTGGAATTTAACTTGACGAATTAGTAAACTTTGTCTCATTTAATTACATGGATGGATTCTGGATTTTTAGTTGATGACTTGTTTCAAATGCTGTGTTTATCAACTATATGGATAATGTGGACTTTATTTGGTGTACAGTATAAAATGTTGCATCATTTATGGATCATTTGTATGTATGCACCGGTATGGGACGGTGTCATACGGTGGGACGGATTAGGTCACAGCGCTAATTCCTACCCATTCATACATATGGAATGGATTAACTAAAATAGTTAAATCCTACATGGTTTCATGTCCTGTCAACTAAAACAGTTGAACATCATACTGGATGGTTGTTTATATTTCTGTATCAGGAAGGATAGGGATTTAATTAAAATTTTTAAATCCTGATTAAATATTGTGTCTCGAGCGACGAACAGTTGAGTGGCACTACATTGGTTTAGAATAAGGGTGCGGATTATAAAAACATAATTCTCCTTATATTTAAGTCTGTGCGGTTGAATAAGCTAAACGACTTACTAGATCTCTTATACAAGTCTGTGCAGTTGAATAAGCTGAATGACTTACTGGATTTCCTATGGATGGATAGCAACGGATTTTAAATATATTATTATGGTACCGCGATCTGAGCTTTAGTGTCATAGTCGATGGTTACAGGTAGTCTATTTACGAAGATCTTCTTTTTGGAATGTGAGTCCAAGGTTCGGGGATTCTCCAATTTGGAAACAGATTTTAGAAGTTAGACAGTTGGTTCTAGATAATGTTGAATTCAAGGTTGGGGATGGTTTGAAGTTCAAATTGTTGACAGATCCTTGGTGTGGAAATTTAACTTTAATTCAACAGTTTGGAGCTACTTTGTTTAGGCAAATTAATGGAACAGAATGTGTTGCTGCTTTCATTGCAAATGGGACATGGGCTGTACCTACTGATTTTTCTGCTGAGGTGAGGAACTTCATTCAAAATTTTGTTATTAAGGCTGGAGAAGATTCAATTATATGGAAACATGGTTTGTTTTCATTGAAGGCTGCTTGGGAGATATGTAGATCAAGAAAGCAACCTGTGATCTGGAGTAGATTAATTTGGAAGCATTGCAGACCAAGGATTGCAGCTGGGGTTTGTATCATCCTGCATAATAAGAATTTATCCTTTGTCAATCTTTAGAAACGAGGAATCATGGTAACTGCCATTTGCCATAATTGTTTTGGTAATTTGGATACCAATGATCATTTATTCTGCACCTGTGTGTATGCTAAAGAAGTTTGGAGTAATATGTTCAGCATTCTTCAATTGGAATATAATGGTTTTCAGTCAATGGATCAATTGGTCGAATGGTTTGTGTTGCAAACTGGTGTTAAATCAATGAAGTCCAAGATCTTGTGTGTTGTTTTTTCAGTAACTATTTGGAAAATTTGGTCTATGCGCAACTCTGCTTTTCATCATAACTGCAAAGATAGTGCTAATTTTGTTATGCAATCTATTATTTGGGATGTTCTAACTTTCCTCAATATTAGATTAGAGGATCTTTTGATTGTATTTTCTTCCTCTTTATGAAGTTTTTGTTGATGTCTAGCATCTACTGGAAATGGGCTTATTCTAGCTCTTGAGTTTGTCAAAAGGAGGTATACCTCCTTTCAATTATTGTAATGTATATTCTTATTTATAAAATCCCCCCATTCAGGAAAAAAAAAAAAAATCAGTCGACGGTTAGGGTGCGTATATGCAGTAGGATGCGTAGCTAGCTATATTGGTTAAGGTATACCCTGTTAGGCTTAGGTAGTCATGCCCACTCAGGTACGTATTGCATGTTGCCTTCTATTCAGGTTGAGACCCTCAGCATAGTTTAGTGAGAGTCATGTAGTGTGGATATATATTTATCTATTACGGACTATATAGATATAGTTGAGACATCTAGGATGTATCTGCGTATCGAGTCTCTGTTTGGATTGTAGTTAGGATAAAACTTGTTCATGGGCCTGACCCACTATTATTTTTCAGGTAACGGACGGTTCCAGGTCTTAGAGCTGGTTCGTGCTGAGCAGAGACGACTACTCATTCTACCAACGACGTAGGAGTTTATTTGGGATTTAGCATTGGAGTTCTTCAGTTGTTGATTTCAATGTTGGAGTTTATTAGGGGTCCACCAGATGGATTCCCGAGTTGTATTAGAAATGGAGAATTTGGATGTATCAGAATAATTCTTTATTAATAAAATTTTATTCTGAGGTTTCAGTATTTGGGTTATCATTCTAGTTTCTTTTCAGCAATTTATTTATTCCTGTTTTCTTAATTGTATTCTGTGTTCGTTTTTTGCTAATTGGTTTGGTATCCTCGGGTAATCGGGCGTGGGCCTGGCCAACCCGTATCCAGAAATCCAGGGGTATTACAATTTATCTCATACTTCTTTACCAAATGTGATTTTGACTACTTCACCTTATCCTACTGTTATTCCTGAAATTCAAAGTCAGGAACAATGTGATAAAACCAATGAAAACAATTAAGGGAATCTTAGTCATATAGTGCCAAACATTACTGTATCTGAAACAGGGGAAGAATCACTACAATCGGGCACAAAAGTTCCCAATACTGAGCTTCTGGTTTATACTCGGAGAATACCTCATCAAAAGAGTCAAAGTCAACCTATTCCTCTTAGAAATGATCAACCTCGACCTCCGGGAACTGGACCTCCAGGCATCACAGGTAATTCTGTTCCAAACTCATCTTCAGTTCCTGTTGTTTCTCCTAACCAAGAACCATCAGACCTTCATATTCCTATAGCTGTTAGGAAAGGTATTCGAATCAAATATTCAGATCCAAAATATCCCATTGCCAAATACCTTTCTTATGAGAAACTCTCTCATACTCATAGGGCTTTTAACTCAAAAATCTCACACTTGTTTGTCCCGAGAAACATTCAGGAAGCTCTTGATGATCCGAATTAGAAGTTAGCAGTTTTGAAAGAGATGAATGCTCTTAAAAGAAGTTGTACTGGGGAGATAGTTGATTTACCTAAGGAGAAAAGAACAATATACTGCAAATGGGTTTTTACTGTGAAATGTAAAGCTGATGGTAGCATAAAGAGGTACAAGGCAAGACTAGTAGCAAAAGGGTTTACCTAAACCTATGGAATTGGTTATCAGGAAACATTTACTCCTGTAACCAAGATAAACTCAATCAGAATTTTGTTAACTTTGGCTGTGAGTTTCAGCTGGCCATTACACCAGTCAGATGTAAAAAATGCCTTTTTAAATGTAGATCTTGAGAAGGAAGTCTTTATAAATCCACCACCTGGTTTTGAGAGAAATTTGGGACCTAATAAAGTTTGTAGACTGAAAAAATATTTATATGGTCTTAAACAGTCCCCTAGAGCTTGGTTTGAGAGATTTAGGAGAGCTGTGAAGAATTGTGGCTACTTTCAGAGCCAAGCTGACCATACTATGTTCTACAAACACAGTAGAGAAGGCAAGGTTGTAGTCTTAATTGTCTATGTGGATGATATAGTCTTGACAGGTAATGACAATAAAGAATTGGAGAGACTAAAAAAGAGACTTGCAGCTGACTTTGAGATCAAGGATTTGGGTGTATTAAAATACTTTCTTGGAATGGAGTTTGCTAGATCCAAAAAAGGTATATTTGTGAATCAACGTAAATATGTTCTTGATTTACTTAGTGAGATAGATCTGCAAGGATGTAAACCAGCCGAGACACCCATTGAGCCCAACCTTAAGCTGCAGCCTTTTAAAGATAAAGAAGTTCTTAATAGAGAGCAGTATCAAAGACTTGTTGGAAGACTGATCTACTTGTCATATACACGTCTAGATATAGCTTTTGCAGTCAGCATAGTTGTAATACCCCTAATTTTAAAAAATATAGTCTCGGTAGTTTATTTTATGGTTTTATTGTAATTTTTGCATTTTTATGTGTTTATTTGGCTAGTTGCCTATTTGTTTTAGTTGTGGTATTTATTTGAATTATGCAACTGCGTATTTGTTTTGATTATTTTCTGTCTTACATATGTGCTTGTGTGGAAATTTGATTTAATTGTTTCATGGGAATTGTAGTATTTCTTTTATTTAAATGTCATGATTGTTTTAATTGATTTAATTTGTTTTATTAATTATTAAATTGTTATTTAGGGTTTTCGTATTCATTATAACTCTAGGGTTTTTTTGTTTCACGGTTTAGCCAACTAGGGTTATATTTAGTTGAGGGTTCTATATCCTAATATAATAGAATTAGGGTTTCCATAAGCTTATATAAATATATCATTGGACGTTGGCTTAGAGTTTTACACATCAAAAACCCTATTCACGTATATAGTGAGACTGAGACAAACAGAGGGCAACAGAAGGGTCGAGAACTGTAGGAACCGCCGAGAAATCTAGGAAGACGGCGTAAAGATTTTAATTCACGATCTTACAGGCAAGTTCTAATCCTAACTCTTTTTTTTTTAGCTCGGGTTCTTTGCATGTCCAACACAATTCCAGGAATGTTGAAAGATTTAAAAATTAATCTTAGTTGTGGTTTGTGATGTTTAAAACTGAATGTGTTCACAAATTTCATAATGTTGTTTTAAATTCTTCCTTACATTAATATTGATGTATATTAATGTAAACTGATGTATAAAGAGTTGAATTAGTTTATAACACTCTGAGAAGCCTTAATATTACTCTGGTTCACATGATTGATTTACTTAAAATAGTGCGTGCTCTTGAATGGTAAACTGTTCGTTCTAACTTCTTGTTGCATAATTCTTGTTTCGATTGTTGCTGGTGAATAACTAAAGCATTAAACTATTTTTGGATCACACTGGGGCATAACTTAAACTAGTAGCAACCTTAGCAATTTAGGACGGATGAACTGGACGTCACCAGAGAGGACGCAGTTGAAGAAAACAAGCAGATAAGAAGAGAGGAGGAAGGAGGCAGCTCCATGGAATCATGGAGCAGGCTCTAAATGCCTTGGAGGTGGCTCCAACATGTTTGGAGCCGGCTCCATCTTGTTTGGAGGCGGCTCCAACTTGTTTGGAGCAGGCTTCTTCAAGGTTTTTCAGTTTTTTGGTTTTCTGCGAGTTCTGGGCTACTGTGGTTGGATTTTTAAAGTTCCAGGTTGAATTAAGAGTTATTCTAGGGGAGTACAGTGATGTCTAAACCCTTATTAAAGCTTTAGAAGGCATGGTAATATGTAAGATACCATAGGAAGCCAATATAGAAAATAGTAAGAAATTCTACAGAAAGTTTGAGTGTTGGCTTGGATGTGAATGAGTCAAGTTACTCATGTTTAAATTAGCAATTGACTTAAGGAATTTATGGATTAAATCATGTTACAGTGTTATAAAAATAAGCATGCCAATTATGATAATTCTCTGTTATGCTTAATGGGAACTTAGTTGCCAACTATACAGTATTGTATCTTATCAACTTACTGGATATATGGAATGGTTTAACGTGAGCATGTTAATTATGATATTGTTACTATTATGCTCATGGTGGATTACAGGATGGAGTATACCTATTCTCTGTGTTTTAAACTTATTGGAGACTCATATATCTGTAGTACAGAACAAGCATGTCATATGCATATTCTTATCATACTTATGATGGATTCTTGTTATATTTGTTACGGACTAGTTGGTATTTACTTTCGTTATTAGTCTTATAAACTGCTGGATGTTTGATTACATGCACCGGTATGGGATGGTGGCATGCCTAAGTTTGGATTTGTTTCAAAATACTAAATCCTACCTACACGGAATAAGGAAATGGATTCTAAAATAAATCCTACTTATACTTAAGTCAAAGAAGCTGCACAAGCTGAATGACTAACTGGATTGCTTGTTAGCTATGTTAAGTCAAAGAAGCTGCACAAGCTGAATAACTAACTGGATTTCTTGTGGATGGATAGGATAAGACTTTAAATATATTTTTATGGTACCGCGATATGAGCTTGAGTCTTAGAGTCGACGGTTAGAGAGCGTCTATGCAGTAGGATGCGTAGCTGGCTATATTGGTTGAGGTATACCCTGTTAGGCTTAGGTAGTCATGCCCACTCAGGTGCGTTTTGCATGTTTCCTTCTACTCAGGTTGAGACCCTCATCATAGTCCAATGAGAGTTCCATAGTATGGATATATATATATATATATATATATATATATATATATATATATACGGATTATATAACTATTGTTGAGTTGGTTAGAATGTATATGCGTATCGAGTCTCTGCTTGGATTGTAGAAGGATAGAACTTGTTCGTGGGTCTGACCCACTTCTATTTTTTAGGTACTCGTTAGTTCTAGACTTAGACCTGACCGTGCTGAGCAGAGATTACTACTCACTTTTTCGGCGACGTAGGAATTCTCTCCATGGTTTACTCTGGATGCTCTTTGAGTAGTTTCATTTCAGTTTGGATTTTTATTAGGTGTCCACTAGAGATGGATTCCCGAGTTGTTTAAACTACTGAAGGTTTTGGATTACAGGATTTAAGTATTTATTTTTTAAAGGATTTTATTTTAGTTTCTTCCAGTTGTTAATTAGTTCTTATTTCATTTTGTATTCCGTGTTCGTTTTAAAATACTTTAATTATTTGATATTTCCCTCGGGTTTGGCCCTGGGCCTGATCAACCCATGTCTCGGATCCGAGGGGTATCACAGTTGGTATTAGAGCACTCTAGGTTCAAGTGTCTTTAGGGTATTTTGTATTAAAACTTCCGCGTAGCGTTTTCTCTTGATTAGAGCTTAAGTTTAGGATTCACTGAATTCCTTTACGGTTCGTTTAGAAGGTACTGATGTCAAGTTTATTCTGTAATTTTAGAATGTTTGCCACTAGGAAAAGGATGCGGTCCTCGATAAAAGCAAAGAAGAACCCAAGAAAGAAGAAGGTTACTCCGACGTTTCCCATGTGAAGGCCGACCAAGAAGCCAGAATTGGAGACTAAGAAATTGGTTCCAATAAGAGTTGCTTCGAAGTATAAAGCAAAGAAGGTTTCAGGTGTGCGAGATTGGCCACTATACTGTGGACCTAACACAACTTCGGTGGTGCTTGAAGTTGGCCAAGTGGAGAAGAAAACCCCGAAGAAGATCAGGATGGTGGAGATACCGGAGCATCTAAGATAGAGGGCACCGACGTTCAAGGATGAATGCTCTTTTAAGAGTATTTTTAATTACTAGTAGTAGTGGAGATATTACTAAAAGCATAGTACGGATTTACTCATGTACATTGGTATATTGTTAAAGAATATCTTACAATTATTCATTTGACAATTTATGGTTTGGAAAAATTCTTACTAAAGTGAACTAGCGGTTTTGGCTATCTTTATTGGGTTTTGAGATAGTATTTTTGTGATATATACACATGTGATTTTATTAAACTATATTGGGATGTGTATGCTGCGTTGATAGATGAATATCACAGTAGCGTGATTAGGTTTGAACGGGCAAACAAATATTTGCTTGTAGGTACGTTGTGTTGAGATAGGATGATTACTAAGGAGTTAATAAAAGAACTGGTGTAAATCAATATGGTAGGTTTGGTTTAGAAGGAGGAATTCCTAGAATAGAACGATAATCTATAAATGGGAAGATTGCGGAGTATTTTGTTTACTTTATATGTTTTGCTCTACGAAGTATTCAGAAACATGGGTTTTTCATAGATTGGTTGGTGACACATATATGCAATAGCTCTCAGGATATTTTTACACCGTTAGGCAATACTGCCACTTTTCATGAAAGTGATGGGCCGGTGACACTAGATATGGG
This sequence comes from Cornus florida, assembly GCF_030987335.1. Lineage (NCBI taxonomy): Eukaryota > Viridiplantae > Streptophyta > Magnoliopsida > Cornales > Cornaceae > Cornus > Cornus florida. The sequence goes on from NW_026775572.1 coordinate 33,369,772, forward strand.
TAGACTCAGATTTCTAGCCAATCTTTTGGTCCTGGAGATACACACTTATGCTGTGTTACTTGGGGTAGGTTGGTTATTTCATTACCATGCCCAAGTTGATTGTTACGATAGGTCTATTGTTTTTACCATACCTGGTCAGGATATGTACGTCGTCGCTACGCCACGTTCTAATGGGGTCACTAGCACCTATTTTTTCCATGTGGAGGAGGAAATGGATGAGGGGGTTACTGTATCTTTAGGTAACATACCAATTGTACAGGATTTCCTAGATATATTTCAAGAGATTCTAGGGTTGCCGCCTAGTTGCGAGATCGACTTTGTGATTGACTTAGCTTCAGGCACTACGCCTATTGCTAGGGCACCGTATAGGATGGCACCAATGGAGATGTGAGAGCTGAGGGATCAAATTCAGCAATTACTCAGCCAGGGTTTTATTCATAGGAGTACTTCATCTTGAGGAGCACCAGTTTTGTTTGTGAAGAAGAAGGATAGTTCACTTCGGCTGTATATAGATTACAGGGAATTGAATAAGGTTACTATTCGTAACAAGTATCCGTTACCCAGGATCGATGATCTTTTTTATCAGTTAAAGGGAGCTACGTACTTCTCTAAGATTGATTTGCGGTCTGGATATCATCAACTTCGCGTTCGGGAGCAGGATGTTCCGAGGACGGCATTTCTCACAAGATACGGATCTTATGAGTTTCGGGTGATGCTTTTTGGGTGGACTAATGCACCAGCGGTTTTCATGGATTTGATGAATAGGGTCTTCAGGGATTATTTAGATCAGTTTGTCATTGTCTTCATTGATGACATCTTGATTTATTCTAAGTCAGAGGACGATCATGCTAGACATTTTTGTATAGTGTTGCAGACGCTTCGTGAACACCAGGTATACTCCAAGTTTGAGAAGTGTGAATTTTGGCAGCGGGAAGTGAAATTTTTGGGTCATGTAGTGTCAGAAAGGGGGATAGCGGTAGATCCAGCCAAGGTTTTAGCAGTGGTTGAGTGGGGACAACCTACTTCACCTACCGAGATTCGGAGTTTCCTCGAATTGGCAGGATATTATCGTAAGTTCATCCAGGGGTTCTCGAAGATAGCGGGACCACTCACTCATCTGACCAAAAAGGGTGTACGGTTTGTGTGGGATGAATATTGTCAGAATGCTTTTAATGATCTGAAGACTAACTTGACTTCTGCACCGGTTTTGTCTACCCCACAGAGCGGAATAGAGTATCTTGTCTACACAGATGCTTCGTTGCAGGGTCTTGGATGTGTTTTGATACAGGAGGAGCGACCGATTTTGTATGGATCTCGAAAGCTTAAGCCTCATAAGCTTAATTATCCAACACATGATTTGGAATTAGCAGCTATGGTCTTTGCCTTACGCATTTGGAGGCATTATCTGTTGGAGGAGATACCAGAGCATCCAAGATGGAGGGCACCGGCGTTCAAGGATGAATGCTCTTTTAAGAGTATTTTTAATTACTAGTAGTAGTGGAGATATTACTAAAAGCATAGTACGGATTTACTCACATACATTGGTATTTTGTTAAAGAATATCTTACAATTATTCGTTTGACAGTTTATGGTTTGGAAAAGTTCTTACTAAAGTGAACTACCGGTTTTGGCTATCTTTATTGGGTTTTGAGATAGCATTTTTGTGATATATACACATGTGGTTTTATTAGACTATATTAGGATGTGTATGCTGCGTTGATAGATGAATATCACAGTAGCGTGATTAGGTTTGAATGGGCAAACAAATATTTTCTTGTAGGTACGTTGTGTTGAGATATGATGATTACCAATGAGTTAATAAAAGAACTAGTGTAAATCAATATGGTAGGTTTGGTTTAAAAGGAGGAATTCCTATAATAGAACGATAATCTATAAATGGGAAGATTGCGGAGTATTTTGTTTACTTTATGTGTTTTGCTTTACGGAGTATTCAGAAACATGGGTTTTTCATAGATTAGTTGGTGACACATATATGCAATAGCCTCAGGATATTTTTACACCGTTAGGCAATACTACCACTTTTCATGAGAGTGATGGGCCTGTGACACTAGATATGGGTAGCTCAGATTTCTAGCCAATCTTTTGGTTTTGGACGTACACATTTATGCTGTGTTACTTGGGGTGGGTTGGTTATTTCATTACCATGCCCAAGTTGATTGTTATGATAGGTCTGTTGTTTTAACCATACCTGGTTAGGATATATACGTCGTCACTATGCCACGTTCTAACGGGGTCACTAGCACCTATTTGTTCCATGTGGAGGAGGAAACAGAGGAGGGGGTTACTGTATCGTTGGGTAACATACCAATTGTACAGGATTTCCCGGATGTATTTCAGGAGATTCCAGGGTTGCCGCTTAGTCACGAGATCGACTTTGTGATTGACTTAGCTCCAGGCACTATGCCTATTGCTAGGGCACCGTATAGGATGACACTAGTGGAGATGCGAGAGCTGAGAGATCAAATTCAGCAATTACTCAGCTAGGGTTTTATTCGTAGAAGTACTTCACCCTGGGGAGCACCAGTTCTGTTTATGAAGAAGAAGGATGGTTCACTTAGCTGTGTATAGATTACAGGGAATTAAACAAAGTTACTATTTGTAACAAGTATCCGTTACCCAGGATCGATGATCTTTTTGATTAGTTAAAAGGAGCTACGTATTTCTCTAAGATTGATCTGCGGTCTGGATATCATTAACTTTGGGTTCGGGAAAAGGATGTTCCGAGAATGACGTTTCTCATAAGATACGGATCTTATGAGTTTCGGGTGATGCCTTTTGGGTTGACTAATATATGCACCAGCGGTTTTCATGGATTTGATGAATAGAGTCTTCAAGGCTTATTTAGATTAGTTTGTCATTGTCTTCATTGATGACATCTTGATTTATTCTAAGTCAGAGGACGATCATGCTAGACATTTTTGTATAGTGTTGCAGACGCTTCGTGAACACCAGGTATACTCCAAGTTTGAGAAGTGTGAATTTTGGCAGCGGGAAGTGAAATTTTTGGGTCATGTAGTGTCAGAAAGGGGGATAGCGGTAGATCCAGCCAAGGTTTTAGCAGTGGTTGAGTGGGGACAACCTACTTCACCTACCGAGATTCGGAGTTTCCTCAGATTGGCAGGATATTACTGTAGGTTCATCCAGGGGTTCTCAAAGATAGCGGGACCATTCACTCATCTGACCAAAAAGGGTGTACGGTTTACGTGGGATGAATATTGTCAGAAATCTTTTGATGAGCTGAAGATTAAGTTGACTTTTGCACCAGTTTTGTCTACCCCATAGAGTGGGATAGAGTATCTTATCTACACAGATGCTTTATTGCAGGGTCTTGGATGTGTTTTGATGCAGGAGGAGCGACCGATTTTGTATGGATCTCGAAAACTTAAGCCTTATGAGCTTAATTATCCAACACGTGATTTAGAATTAGCAGCTGTGGTATTTCCTTATGCATTTGGAGGCATTATCTGTTGGGTGAGTCCTTCAGATTATTCAGCGATCACAAGAGCCTACAGTACTTGTTCACTCAGCGGGAGCTAAATATGAGACAACGCCAATGGTTAGAGTTTGTGAAAGACTATCATTTTTCTATACAGTGCCATCCAGGGAAAATGAATATAGTGGCAGATACACTTAGTCGCCGACCTATTGGTAGTCTTTCTGCTTTAGTCACCACTGAGTGGAATGCTTTGAAGAAGGTAGATGAATTGTTGGATACTTTTATGGCTTGCATGGTAGTTACACCTTCTATAATTCACAAGGTTTTGAAGGCACAACTCATGAATCAGCAGTGCATTGACAAAGTTACAGAGATAGCTTCCGATGAGGTCCCATTTTACTATGTTGGGATTGATGGAGGTTTGCGGTACAAGGGACGGTTAGTGGTACCTTATGCTGATGAGCTAAGGAAGGATATAATGACTGAGATCCACCACTCTTAGTTTTTTGTTCATCCAGGAGGAGACAAAATGTATTAGGATATGAAGCGGCAGTTTTGGTGGGCAGGTACGAAGAGACATTGCTATTTTTGTCTCCTGATGTAGTACTTGTTAGATGGTCAAGATTGATCATCAGAGGCCGCCAAGAGCTCTACAGCCACTGCCGATACCAGAGTGGAAATGGGAAAGCATTTCAATAGATTTTGTGGCGGGATTGCCTAGTTTCTTTAAGGATCACAATTCTATTTGGGTTATCATGGACAGATTCACGTCAGAGCAGTTGGCGAGACTTTACATTTTCGAGATTGTAAAGCTGCATGGAATTCCATTGTCTATTATATCGGATAGGGATTCAAGTTTTGTATCCGGATTCTGGAAGAGTTTTTAGCAGGCTTTGGGTACTAATTTACACCTTAGTACTACTTATCATCCTCGGACTGATGGACAGACTGAGAGGGTTAATCAAATTCTGGAGGATATGCTTCAGTCGTGTGTTCTTGATTTCAAGGGCCACTGGGAGGATTATTTATCGCTTGTGGAGTTTGCTTATAACAATAGTTTTCAGAACACTATTGGGATGGCACCATTTGAGGCGTTATACGGCCGACCATGTCGATCGTCTGTTTGTTGGATGGAGGTTGGCGAGAGTAGATTCTTGGGTCCTGAGTTCATCAAGTATACTTTTGAGAAGATAGCTTTTATTAGGGATCGCATGTGCACTGCCCAGAATAGGAAGAAGAGTTATGCGAATCGTCGCACACGAGCACTGGAGTTTCAGGTTAGGAATCAGTTTCTACTCAAAGTGTTGCCTATGAAGGGTGTAATGCGCTTTAGGAAGAAAGGGAAGTTGTCTCTGTAGTTTTTTGGTTCATTCATGATTACGGATCGAGTTGGAGCTATTGCTTATCGGTTAGCACATCCGGATAATTTGGATCGCGTACACAACGTGTTTCATGTTTCCATGTTGTGGGAATTTCTGCAAGATGAGGATCGATATCAGCATATCGATGTTGGGGAGATTAAGTTGCAGCCGGATGAAACATATTTGGAGGCACCGTGTCGTGTTGTCGACCGTCAGGATCAAATCTTTCGTAATAAGGTTATTCTTTTGGTTAGTGTTCGGTGGAGTCATCACAATGAGGCCGAGTCTACTTGGGAACGGAAAGAGGTAGTTCACTCGCAGTTTCTTGAAATATTGGAAGAAGGTAAGACCGAATTCCGAGGACGGAATTCCTTTTGTTAGGGAGGAAGAATGTAATACCCCTAATTTTAAAAGGATAGTCTCAGTAGTTTATTTTATGGTTTTATTGTAATTTTTGCATTTTATGTGTTTATTTGGCTGGTTGCCTATTTGTTTTAATTATGGTATTTATTTGAATTATGCAATTGCGTATTTGTTTTGATTATTTTCTGTCTTACATATATGCTTGCGTGGAAATTTGATTTAATTGTTTCATGGGAATTGGGAATTGTAGTATTTCTTTTATTTAAATGTCTTGATTGTTTAATTGATTTAATTAGTTTTATTAATTATTAAATTGTTATTTAGGGTTTTCGTATTCATTATAACTCTAGGGTTTTTATGTTTCACGGTTTAGCCAACTAGGGTTATATTTAGTTGAGGGTTCTATATCCTAATATAATAGAACTAGGGTTTCCTTAAGCTTATATAAATATATCATTGGACGTTGGCTTAAGGTTTTACACATCAAAAACCCTATTAACGTATATAGTGAGACTGAGAGAAACAGAGGGCAACAGAAGGGTCGGGAACTGTAGGAACCGCCGAGAAATCTAGGAAGACGACGTAAAGATTTTAATTCACGATCTTACAGGCAAGTTCTAATCTTAACTGTTTTTCTTTAGCTCGTGTTCTTTGCATGTCTAACACAATTCCAGGAATGTTAAAAGATTTAAAAATTAATCTCGGTTGTGGTCTGTGATGTTTAAAACTGAATGTGTTCACAAATTTCATAATGTTGTTTTAAATTCTTCCTTGCATTAATATTGATGTATATTCATGTAAACTGATGTATAAAGAGTTGAATTAGTTTATAACACTCTGGGAAGCCTTAATATTACTCTGGTTCGCATGATTGATTTACTTAGAACAGTGCGTGTTCTTGAATGGTAAACTGCTCATTCTAACTTGTTGAATAATTCTTGTTTCGATTGTTGCCAGTGAATAACTAAAGCATTAAACTATTTTTGGATCACACTGGGGCATAACTTAAACTAGTAGCAGCCTTAGCAATTTAGGACAGATGAACTGGATGTCACCGGAGAGGACGCAGTTGAAGAAAACAAGCAGATAGGAAGAGAGGAGGAAGGAGGCGGCTCCATCGAATCATGGAGCTGGCTTTGAATGCCTTGTAGGTGGCTCTAACATGTTTAGAGCTGGCTCCATTGATAAGCGCTGAAAAGTGCATATTTAAGCTTAGGCATTCTAGTAACTTTATCTATCTTACTTTACCGTTTCAGATTGATTTCGTAATATTTCCATTTTCAGGCACTTATCCCGAAAATAAGCTAACTCAGCCAAATAAGAGCTTAATTGAAGCAATTCTGGGATTAAACAAAGCAAGGAGCAAATTGGAGAAAGAAAGAAGCAAATGAAGCCAAAGGTGGGAAGCAGCAAAGTTCGATCGATCCAACTTCAAGGTTCAATCGATCGAACACTGATCGATCTCAGCATTTCAAGATAGATCCAAACCTTGACCCAAAAGCAAAAAGTCCAAAGTTCGATCGATCCAACACCACCCTTCGATCGATCTAACACTTTTGTCCTTATTCAAATGATTGATCTCATCCACAACTGTACCACCCACTAACCACTTTTGTCCTTTTCCCAAAAATATCTCTCAAAATATCTCGGATTTATCTTTTCCCAAAAAGCTCAACTAGTTAGATCGATCCAGCCTCAGTTCGATGGATCTCAGCCAGTTCGATCGATCAAAGTCCAAGGTTTGATCGATCGAACTTCCTCCAATGCAAAAAAGTTAAAAAGCCAGCTTATTCAATCCGTCCTCTATCCAATCATTAGAGAATATTCTTTGCACGACCCTAGCTCATTTAGTGTGTCACTTGACCTACCTATAAAAGGAATATGATGCACTTTTTGAAGGGAGACTTAGCATTTGGTAGATACAACTTTAGAGGCTATTCTTAGTGTAGCAGAAAAGAGGAGGAACAAGGAGCAGATTTCAACCATGGAGTTAGCCCTTGAGGGTTGGAGCAACATCACCATGAGTGGCTAGACATCCTCTTGGGGCTAGAGTTAGCCCCAAACATGCTTTTTATATCTTAATCTTGTGTATTATTGAGGGATTAGTGTTGTAATTAATGTTTTGGCACTTTAATATATATAGATCTTGTTTATTTAATAATTTATGTGGTTTAATGCTTCCAATTGATCTTTTCATTCTATCCATATGTCTATGTATGCTAGAATAGATGTTCATGTGCTTGTCTCTAAATTTTGTGTTATTTATACATGTCTATGTGTATTGATACTATAGATTTAGAGATTGTCAAAACATAGTGCTTAATGGAATGCTCTTGTGATTTTCTTGATGGTTCATACTTATTCCTTGATGGATTGTGTCTTGATGGATTGTGCCTCTCCCCTAGTTTATTTTCATGCTAGTAGTGTAGATGTAGTGTAGTTATAGTATAGTGTTAAATGGGAGGACAATCCATGCTTGTTGTTTGATGATCCAAGCTTTTGAATACAAGTAGCATATGTCTCTATCCTTGTGGTGTATTTGGATTGTGAGGTTAATGAAAGGATTAATGACTTGTTTTGATCTATTGTGCCTTTCACATGTTGTTTAGACAATATATGCTTCATTGCTTAGATATATTGTGTCTTTCACATGATGTTTAGACAATACATACTTAACTAGTCATCCTTGTTTGTTGAATCAACCAAACACACACACACACCAATATTGCAACACACCATTTGCACTCATTAATCACTTGTCATTGGTATAGAAATGCATTGTTTGGTGGTGATCTCTATACCCCAAGACTCTTCTCTCTCTTATTTGCTCTTAATTGCATTATTTTGTTATCACTTAGTTTAATTCAGTTGCTCTATAGTCTAATCAATCAACCAACCAATTGTTTGATCACTCGACCTGCTAGCCCTAATAGCGATTCCACAACTTTGTCCGACCCTCACAATTCCTTGGTACGAGCCTTACTCGCCCTAGCTATATTTATACTGAAAGGTAGTAGTGGCTTCTATAAATGTAAAACTCTTGGCCCTCGCCTTAAATATCACACTCTCAAACTTGGTGGTAGTGCGGCATACCCGGGAATCAGTCAGTTTTTGGCGCCGTTGCCGGGGATTGATTTGATTTGGCAACGTCGGATTTGTAGAATCAATTAGGATTAGTATTCTTTTGATTGTGTCTTTATTTTACTTTTACTTTTCTTTTTGGTTACTTAGTGTGTTGTTTTTACTTGACTAGGTGTATTGTTGGAGAGGAGCAAGCAAAGGAGCATTCAAACTAAGCAAGCAAGGAAAAAAGCTAAAAATTCTAAAAATTTGCTAAGCTAAGCTTTAAATTTGGAGTTGAAGTGCTAAAGGACCTTTGTCAGACTTTCTTTACTTAATCCCTTAGTTAAATCATCGGCCTACGTGGAAGCTTGTTTTTAATTGTTCTTTACATCATTGTTGTTAAAGCATGGGAGTATGAATTAAGTGTTTGTGGAAGAAATCTAATTGAAATTGTTGTGAAGGCATAGTGTTTGTCATTCTTTGTGCTTGTTGTGTTTTGCATTATGCATGCATGGACGTCGTTCATTGAGACCAACTCGTGTCCCTTTAGATTTGCATCTTGAATCCATCATTAGAAATCCTAAGGGAAGATGAAGTTCAAATAGAACCAATCTATCAATGGATGACCATAATAATGATTGATCGGTTGGTCAATCATACATCAACCTTCGCAATAGCACGAATCATTGTAAAATAGGGCTATTGGTCGGGTAAGTTGAACCACTGGGACTGCGCTAGTCTAAGGCAACCTAAATGTCTAGAATCATTCTTAGAATGATAAGGGGTAATAAGGGTTTGTTTGTTTGTCACTAAACTAGAAATGTAAAGATGCATAAACTAGTAGATTGCAAGGAATGTAAAGAAGTGAGATACAAGTAGAAAAGATTAGGGAGATGAATCCACTACCTACTCTATTAATATGCTAGTATGTGGTTAACTTGGGAAATAAATTAGATATGTGGCAATGATATGTAGCAATACAAAATTACTACACTATCTCCAAGAATTTCATAGAATCAAGATTTAAGCATAATCCCTCAAAGTTATACATGTTTGACTACCTAAATGAAATTGTAGCTTCACATATTCACTAAGCTAGGGACTATCAAACCCCTCAATAACTATGGTGATAGCATATGGAGCTAAGAATCAAGAATAAATCCATCAAAGGGGGACCCTAAGCTATGGATTAACAAGATTCTCAAATACATGCCAATAAAAACACTTTCACAATCTTGTTTCCATTGTCACTATGGAAATGAAAGCAATACAACCATGAGAACATACACTCTAAAAGAAGATAATATATTCAACATGATCATTTATAAGAGTTTATGTTCATTATATCAAATACAAGCTCTAGACCATGAAAGTGCCATATATATACATATTTCTCAAGATTAAACCAAAACTAAGACATGCTTACAAAGTAGGGCTTCATCACCTCCCTAGATAGGGAGTTAGTTACCCATTGCCAAGCTAGAAGAAGGAAGAAGCTCCATCTTCATGGCCATTTTCGTGCAACCTTCTTGGAGCTTGAAGAACCCCTCCTTTTCTTGCTCTCTTCTCTCTCCTCTATCTTGCAAAATGTAGCTTAATGATTTTGTGTGGCCTTGCTTCCCTTTATTAGATATCTTATCCACTCCAAGAGGCTACCAACCAACATCTCCAACCACTTCATTAAAGAGGAAAACAAAATGAAGAAACCAAGGTGCAAGTGGGCTGAAATGAGCCATTTCCGAAGGGCATTCTGCCGAAAATTCGAGCACTCGAAGCAAGGCCTCGAGCACTCGAATTTAGTGTAAAAAGCTCTACGCTTCACTTGCTCCGCCCAGACCTACTTTGATGAAATAGCCATAACTTTGCGCTCCAAACTTTGAATGATGAACTGTTTGAAGATTTGGAGAGCTAATTCAGAGCTTTAAATACTTCATGTTTTGGTGGAGATCCAATTCTCAAGGATGGTTGGTCGAAAATGAAGATCAAGGCAGAATTTCATTGCTGCCAGGCAGTTCTGCGTACCTCTGGTAACAAGGCCATAACTCTCTGCTCCGAGCTCTGAATGACAAACCGTTTGAAGATTTAGAAAGGTAATTCAGAGCTCTAAATATATCATTTTATAATGGAAGTCCAGTTCTTGAGTTTTCAAGGTCAAAATGGCAAGCAAAGTCCTGACTCCACTGCTGCCAGAAATTCAGCCTTGTGCCTTTTGATGGTCTAAAATCCACAAAGTCTTATTTGTACTCCTTTTTGGCAAAAGGACCTGAAAATATATACAAACACACAAATGGGGATAATCTACATTAAATAAGCAAACAATGGACTTAAATAATGCAATTAAGGGTGCTTGAATATGCAATATTCGGCGCTTATCAATGATCATGTTGAGAACCTTGGTCACATAGACCAATAAGGTATTCTTCATCCTAATGTGCACAATGAGAACATACAAGTACCATTAGGCATGCCTAGGCCATTCATTCACCAACCACCACAACAACAAGGCCAAGTTCCATATGGAATGCTAAGGGCAATGTATATTCCACAACCTCCCATCATTAATCAAGGAATTCAAAACCAAGGTGTTCATGTTGCACCTGAAGTAGCTAATCCACCTCTTGCTTTAAGAGACCATTATGTGCCTAATGAGTATAATGCACCTACATGCATCCAATTGCCTCCATTTAGAGCGCATCATTATGAAATTAAGCCATAAACCATTCAAATGCTTCCTAACTATCATGGACTTCCAAGTGAAGAACCTTATAAGCATTTGGATGAGTTTCTTGAAGTATGTTGCACCGTAAAATATACGGACATGCCGGAAGAGGTCTTAAGACTCAAACTTTTTCCATTCACCTTAAAAGACAAGGAAAAGTATTGGTTTAACAATCTTAGGCCTTTTTCAATCACTTCTTGGGCAGAAATGCAACAAGAGTTCTTGAAGAAGTACTATCCGGTTTCTAAAACCAATGTCATGAGAACCTCAATTCGAGAATTTTCACATGGGGATGGAGAAACGTTTCATGAGGCATGGGAACTCTTCAATGAGTTGCTTAGGAAGTGTCCACATCATGACATACCCAAATGGCAATTAGTTCAATATTTCTTTGAGAGCTTATCGGACAATTATAAGGGTATGGTTGATGCTTCCATGGGTAGCTCATACATTGATAGGCATGAGGATGACATATGACGTTTTTATGAGAGCATGAGTGAAAATTCTTTGCATAGAACATTATCATCCAAGAATTGTAGAAATTCACAAGGTAGGAAGAGTGTTGGCTTACATCAAGTCGACCATTCAAATGAAATAGCCGCCGAAATGAAATCTTTATCTCAAAGGTTTGATTAATTTTTGATTAACCAAAACTCGGCTAACCAAGTATCTTCCTTCCCTAACCATTCTCATCATCCATCAAATGAAACATGTATGACTTGTTCTAGTGTTCTTCATTCTACTTCTCATTGTCCTCACGGACAAATACAAAATGAACCTAATAAACAAGTCAATGCAGCTTTTGTGAACCAAGGGAACAATCCTTATGGTACTCACTATAATCCAAGTTGGAGGAACCATCCGAATTTCTCTTGGAAAAACCAAGGAGAGGGCTCAAACCCTTCCCAAGACGGTTTTCAAAGGAAGTACATTCCACCTCCACTTCAAAACCAAGGATCCCAAGGTTATAGACCTTATCAATCACAAGGGAATCAATTTGTTAATTCTCATTTTCCCAACCAATCTTATTCCCAAGGAAATACTAGAAGTCCCACCTTTGAAGAAAAAGTTTTGAATGTTTTGGGCACTTTAGAAGCTAACACTCAATTGCTTCATTCTCACTTTCAATCTATTGCGAAACTAGAAACCCAAGTAGGGCAAATAACAAGCACTCTCAATGCAAGAGAGAAGGGAAAGATGCCTATTAATGCCCCACCTAAGCAACAATGTGTTATGGAAACCCATTCCTCATCGGAAGGCCACACTATTGAACATGTTAATGCGGTGACTACCTTATGGAGTGGTAGGATTGTGGACAATCAAGTTGAAATGTCCAATAAAGAGAGTGAACCGGTGCAACCTCAAGTTTTCACCCGTCCCGTTTCACATCCCATTCCTCCTTCATTGCAGATACATGATCTTGTGAATGAGAAAATCTTGAAAAATGTGTTTGAAAAAGAAGTTTTGAAAAATAATGTTGAAAAATTTTTGCTGAAAAATGATTTGAGACAAAATGATTTAAAAACTTCCTATATTAAAAAGAGTTTAAAAGAAAATTCTGAAAAAGTGTTTGAACCAAAAGTTCCATTTTCGGATGCCTTAAAAGGATCCATTTCAAAAGACAAGCAAAAGGCAAAAACCAATGAAATCATGGAATTGTTTAGGCATGTAAAAGTCAATCTTCCACTTTTGGAAGCAATCAAATAAATTCCGGCTTATGCCAAATTCTTGAAAGACTTGTGCACCCAAAAGCGGAAGAACAAGAGCCAAGCACTAAGAAAAGTGGTTTTGACCGAGCAAGTAAGCTTAATTTTGCAACATAATACTTTGCCAAAGTTTAAGGACCCCGGTTCACCCACTACATCATGCATTATTGGTGATCATATCATTAATCGGGCGCTTATTGACTTAGGAGCAAGTGTTAACCTTCTTCCATACTCGGTTTATGTCAAATTGGGCCTAGGTGAACTAAAACCGATGTCGGTAGTTTTGCAACTTGCCGACCGATCTATCAAGAAGCCTAGGGGTATCCTTAAGGATGTTTTGATTAAAATTGATAAATTATTCTTCCCGGTTGATTTCGTTGTCATTGACACGGAACCGGTCCCCAATCCTAAGAGCCAAATTCCCGTTATCCTTGGCCGTCCTTTCTTGGCAACCACTAATGCCAACATCAATTGTAGGACGGGGATAATGAAGATCTCATTTGGCCACATGAAGGTGAAGTTGAATATCTTTAATCCCACACCCAATTCATTTGACAAATATGAAGGTGAGGTTAATGTTGTAGATAAATGTCATGATCTTCAATGTCAAGGAAGTGAGCTTTTATGTAAGACCAAAACTTCCAAAGGATCATCTTCAACCTTGCATTCTAAAAGTCTTGTTTCAAATTCTTGCTTTGAAAGGGCATGAAAGCCCAAAAGTTGTGATTGCATAGACAAAGAATCAAAAGTTTCTTTTGAGCTTAATTCAACAAGTTCTTCAAAGAACCATTTGTTGGGTGGAGTTCAAAACATCTATCACCCCAACAAGGAGGGGATGCATTATAAGATCTTTGATCCGGGCTAAAAGAGCCTAATGTCTTGCTAGAGACGTTAAAGACTAGGAAAAGCATTCGTAGGGTGTCAAAACCCTATTCCTCCCCCATTTCTGTCTTAAATTTCATTTCTTGCGAAGTCTAGATACTTGTTTTTGGTTCATATGCATTGATAAGAACTGAGATTAGGATTGTATGAGCTTTCATATCATTATTGAGCATTCTGTATAGTTCGATCGATCTCAAACCTGAGTTCGATCGATTGAACTCCATTCTGCATCCAACATTTAGAAAAATTTTCGACCTACAGAAACCTGCATCCAAATTACCTCTCTGTCCCATCGTTCGAACTTATTCTTAGATCGATTAGGATACCTTCAATCGATCTAACTTCAAACTTTGATCGATCTCATGATTCAACACTTAGAAAAAAATTTGAGCTTGCATCAACCTATATATTTTTGCTCTCTGTCTCATTGATCGAAACATTCCAAAATCGATCTAAACTTTTTCGATCGATCCAACTTCCAAGTTCGATCGATCTTCAAGTTCCAACACTTAGCCAATTTTCTGAACCAAAAACCTGCATATTTTTGCTCTCTGTCTGATTGATCGAACTCTTGTTCCGATCGATCTCAATTCTCCATTTTATGTTTGACTTTGTTTTGACTTTTCAAATTTCAAAAATCCAAAAATATTTTCATTTTTATTTTATTTTGTTTAATTTTCATTTCATTTTATTTTATTTTTCAAAAAGTTTTCCAAAATTCAAAAAATATTTTAATTTATTTAGCTTTTAATTATTATTGATTATTGAATTAAAAAGAAAAAAAAAAAACAAAAACAAAAACCAAAATCCAAAAATATTTTATTCTATTTTATTTTATTTTACAATTTTTTATTTTTATTCTAATTTTTAATTTTAGTTTTGCATTTTTCAAAAATTTCAAAAATCTAAAAATACTTTGAGGAGAGTTCATCAAAGTTCGATCGATCTCAGTTGAAGTTCGATCGATCGAACTCTGTCAGGAATGTTTTTAAAATAGACCTGGAGGGTCTCAAGATCGATCCAACCCTCCAAACCCTTGCTTCCCTTATCGTCACCGCATCCACTTTCCATCTTCCTCATCTTTGGCGAGATCCAAGCTACACGCTCTCCCTCACCTCGGATTTCTCATCTAATCTTCGCATCCACTTCTCTCCCTTCGATTTGAGGTAAGATTTGAGCATCTTATGTTCGTTTAAGCTTCAATCTCATCCATACATACTCTATGTGTTGAATCCAGGCCATTTTTATGATGAAATCCACCATTGATGACCCTGAAGCATGTTTATATATATATATATGTATATGTATGTGTATATATGTTATTATATTTTTAATTTTCGAATTGATTTTGGGAGAATGGGCTATGATTGGGTGATGGGATTTGATGATGTGTTATGTTGATGGGCCCACGAATATGTTTGTGTGGGCCCCATGCTTCCAAAGTCACAGATCTGTGACTGTTTACATTCGTCGCACAGTTCGATTGATCAAACTTGTATCTCAGATCGATCTTGAGAGATCGATCGAACTCATATCTCAGATCGATCGAAGTTGTGAGATCGATCTCACTTATTTTCTATCGATCTAACTTTTGTGATCAATCTCACTTCTTTTTCTGATCGATCAAATTGCACAGATCTCACACACACACTTCATTCTTCATATCTTATGTTCATGCTATCTCATATATGCTCAATGCCTGTGATATTCCACATTGGATGCATTTCATATTTACATTGTTTAACATGTTTCACATCCTGCCACTTGCATAGATACATGTCATTTATGTTTTGTCTATCTTATTTGACATGCATGTTTCTATATTGTGCTTAAAATTTCTTATTCTGGCACTAACTCCCATTGTAAGTTTTTCTTTTTCTTTTTGTAGGCCATGGTTAAGAAGAAGACCATTGCCAACAGGCAACACAGGCCTCAGTGCCATATCATACCATGGACAGAGGAGCCAGCAGAGCCCTCTCATGCACAGCACGAGCCAGCACTGGCTACCCCACCTCAGTCACCATCTCACAAGGCAGAGGCAGAGGTTGATCATATTCCATCTACCTCTGCGGCTCATCATGCATTTACACTATCACCATCTCCACCACGTGCTAGAACTGAGCATTCACCCGTACCATCTCCACCACACCAGCCAGCTCAGGAGCGTGAAAGGCCCGTGCCTAGATATGCGCATATGGCAGTCTACCATAAGTCAGTGTTCGGCACGGCCTTTTTCTCCAGATCGGTGCTGACCCGATCGGCCTACCATGATATCATTCAGAGGGGCCTGGCAGCTATTCTTGTCCCAGTCACAGAGCCAGTCTACCCGCGGCTGGTACAGTTCTTCTACCGGAACCTCCGACCATCCCCGCGTACCACAGTAGAGCTGGTCACTTCTGTAGATGGCCATCAGATCACCATCATAGTGGACTCACTAGCCCGCTCTTACCACTGCCCACACCGCTGTCTTCCAGAGCTTCAGGAGACATATCCGAAGCTATACAGGCCTTCTTATGCCGACATGGCAGTTTTTTTTACAGGTCACAATGCCGGTGGCGAGACTTTCGCCACTCGGACATTCCTTCCAGATGACCTTTGGTTTATTGATTTCGTACTCTTCCAGAACATATATATGACAGGGCATAAGATTTAGAGCAGGGGAGATTATTTGACATCCCTCTACGCCTTCTGTACCGTTCACTAGCTTTCTATTCTCATGCTTATCTAGAGCGTGATGAGGAAGCTATATGATGAGTACATTAGCAAGGAGATGCCCGGACGGGCTCAGTCTCTCCCATTCAGCCACCTCATCACCCAGATTCTTATAGACCAGCGCTACCCGATTCATCCTCGGGAGCACCCCGAGAGAGGTTCCTGTCACTTTCTGAAGAAGGACTGGACCAAGAGCTACAACGCCATTATTATTAGACTGCAGGACCACGCAGTAGTGGCTGTAGAAGAGCTAGAGGCTGAGGAGGAGGCAGAGGCAGCAGCTCAGGTAGCAGCAGCAGCAGATCCCGCAGTGGATGATGCACCAGTTGATCTAGTTGCTGAGTATATAGATTTTGACTTAGAGCGCCCTGCAGACGACACGGAGCAGTACTCTCCAGCTGGGTCGCCTATTCACGACCAGGAGCAAACTCAGGAGTTTTCTTCTGATTCATCTATACCTGAGGCTCCAGATCTGACCCCCGGCTTTGGAGTACGCCTGCAGACTCTTGAGGATGGTGTTGCCATACGAGTTGATCTTATAGCCCACAGAGCAGATTTTGTTGCCTTCCGCACGGATGTCGCGACTATGTTCCGAGATCTATCCAGAGATATCCGCGGAGCCCGACTTACTTGTCCTACCTCATCCTCCTGAGTTTCCAGTTCCTTCTACCTCATGATCCCTCTCTACTATTGATACTTTATTTTTGTCACTATACAGTACTATTATTTTTGTAGCCGGTCTGTCTGCTTTGATATTTGTGTTGTACCTGCACTTTATCTGTTTTATATATATCTGTTTTTGCTATGGATGTCATATGATTATATTCTCATATCTGTATGTTTGACTCCATCAGGTGCATCACAGTGACTTCAGTGAGAGAGTGCTACCCAATTTTCAGGACCACTCTTATACCTCTCTCATTTCTTTATATGTTTATCCCATTTACACTTGTATGTCCACTTTACACCGATTATCCCATTTTGTTATCTGATGAGTTTATCCAAGTGCCAATTTTCAGGACCACAGTTAATCCCAAGTTTGGGGGGGGCCATGCCACCCACTTTGGATACTTCAGTCCTGATCATTCTTGCTTAGTTGCACTAGTATACTCTTTCCTTTGTTCTCTTGCACATTGAGGACATTGTGCCATTTAAGTTTGGGGGGAATGGTGCTTTGCAGTGTTAGCTTTAAATTTCAATATTTTGAGCATGACTTGTGTATTTGAGGGATATTTCTTTGATTGGTCCATATCTAGCGATGATTTTGATCTTTTGAGGACTATATTGCTTAAAATTTAAAAATTGCTTGACTTGAGAGTCCAATACTCCTTGTATGCCTTGTGGAAGCCATTTAGGAGTAAATTTTTCAAAAGATTGATATCTTGCTTGCACTTATGGTCCACATCATCTTGATTTTGTGATTATTTTGAGATTCACTCTAGGATTCTACACTAGCACAGGAGCACACTAGCATTCATTTATGGGATACATGCTTTGTTGATTATTGAATTGGTTATATCCCAATTGAGCTAGTAGTGCATTGAAAGCTTTCATTCTTGATAAAGGTGGATAACAACCCCTTTTTCACTAAGTAGCCGGGATTCTAGCCTCATCAAACACTGAACTTCTCGCGCCGAAAGGTGGAAAGCACAAACTCTAGGTTAATAATTGAAATTGAATATAAAAAAATAATAATAAAAAAATAAAAAATAAAAAAAGAAAGTTGAAAAAGTAATAAAAAAGTGAGGACTTCTCCTAAATGGTGAAAAGTGGGAAATGATTAGATGGTTGTTGTATTGATTTGTAGCATAGTTGATTTGAGCTTGTAAGTCCGTAGGGGTATTTGAATGCCTAATGCCCTAAAGCCGCCTGGTTTGGGAGTCATTGACCTAACGCTCGATCTCATGAATCACTAGAAAGCTTAATAGATCAACACATTGCACCATGCTTCCATTTTTTATCCTAAAAAAAGAAAAAAAAAAAAAAAAAAATCGAGTGAAAAGAATAAGTGCACCTAGATGAATAAAGTTTTAATAAAAGGTCCACTTTTTGTCCTGATGATCGGTACTAGATTTGTGTGCTAGTTTGATGGTAAAGATGTGATCATTTCTCTAGTTGGCTAAGATAGAAACACATTTGATGCCGGTCCACTCAAAAAGGATTCTAGAGTTGTTTTGATTTGCATGATCATTTTTTGATGTGTGGAGGACCATACTTGCTTGCTTGATGTTGAGATTTTGGGAGATTGCTTGAAAATGTTTGAAAAATTGCATACTTGAGGTAGTTTTCTCCCAATGCTTGTTTGCAATATTGGTACCTCTTTTGAAAGAATGAGCTTAATGTTTGTGGGTACCATTTCTGGAAATCCTCACGAGACTTCACTCGTCTACTAGGGGTAACCTAGGGGTTTAAAAGGCTTGTTGTATATGCTAAGTGCAATCGTGTTCCCTATGAAAGTGGCGTTATCCATTTATTATTTTCTAGTTCATACTTGTATAGTTGTTCATTTCATTCTTTTACTTTCTAGTTCATTGCTAGGGACTAGTAATATTTAAGTTTGGGGGTGTGATGAGCGCTGAAAAGTACATATTTAAACCCCTTAAGCTTAGGCATTCTAGTACCTTTATCTATCTTACTTTACCATTTTAGATTGATTTCATAAAATTTTCATTTTTAGGCACTTATCCCGAAAATAAGCTAACTCAGCCAAATAAGAGCTTAATTGAAGCAATTCTGGGATTAAACAAAGAAAGGAGCAAAGTGGAGAAAGAAAGAAGCAAATGAAGCCAAAGGTGGGAAGCAGTAAAGTTCGATCGATCCAACTTCAAGGTTCGATCGATCGAACACTGATCGATCTCAGCATTTCAAGATAGATCCAAACCTTGACCCAAAAGCAAAAAGTCCAAAGTTTAATCGATCCAACACCACCTTTCAATCGATCGAACACTTTTGTCCTTATTCAAATGATTAATCTCATCCACAGCTGTACCACCCACTAATTACTTTTGTCCTTTCTCCAAAAATATCTCCCAAAATATCTCGGATTTATCTTTTCCCAAATAGCTTAACTTGTTGGATCGATCCAGCCTCAGTTCGATGGATCTTAGCCAGTTCGATCGATCAAAGTCCAAGGTTCGATCAATCGAACTTCCTCCAGTGCGAAAAAGTGAAAAAGCTAGCTTATTCAATCCGTCCTCTATCCAATCATTAGAGAATATTCTTTACACGACCCTAGCTCATTTAGTGTGTCACTTAACCTACCTATAAAAGGAATATGATGCACTTTTTGAAGGGAGACTTAGTATTTGGTAGATACAACTTTAGAGGCTATTCTTAGTATAGAAGAAAAGAGGAGGAGGCTAGAGACACCATTGGAGTTCTTCATCAATAAGGAGCAGCTTACCATGGAGTTAGCCCTTGAGGGTTGGAGCAACATCACCATGAGTGGCTACATATCCTCTTGGGGATAGAGTTAGCCCCAAGCATGCTTTCTATATCTTAATCTTGTGTATTGTTGAGGGATTAGTGTTGTAATTAATGTTTTGGCACTTTGATATATAGAGATCTTATTTATTTAATGATTTATGTGGTTTAATGCTTCCAATTAATCATTTTATTCTATCCATATGTCTATGTATGCTAGAAAAGATGTTCATATGCTTGTCTCTAGATTTTGTGTTATTGATGCATGTCTATTTGTATTGATACTATAGATTTAGAGATTGTCAAAACATAGTGCTTAATGGAATGCTCTTGTGATTTTCTTGATGGTTCATACTTATTCCTTGATGGATTATGCCTCTCCCCTAGTTTATTTTCATACTAGTAGTGTAGATGTAGTGTAGATGTAGTGTAGTTGTAGTGTAGTGTTAAATGGGAGGACAATCTATGCTTGTTATTTGATGATCCAAGCTTTTGAATGCAAGTAACATATGTCCCTATCCTTGTGTTGTATTTGGATTGTGAGGTTAATGAAAGGATTAATGACTTGTTTTGATCTATTGTGCCTTTCACATGTTGTTTAGACAATATATGCTTCATTGCTTAGATATATTGTGCCTTTCACATGATGTTTAGACAATACATGCTTAACTAGTCATCCTTGCTTGTTGAATCAACCAAACACACACACACCAATATTGCAACACACCATTTGCCCTCATTAATCACTTGTCAATGGTATAGAAATGCATTGCTTGGTGGAGATCGCTAAACCCTAAGACTCTTTTCTCTCTTATTTGCTCTTAATTGCATTATTTTGTTATCACTTAGTTTAATTTAATTGCTCTCTAGTCTAATCAACCAACCAACCAATTGTTTGATCACTCGACTAACTAGCTTTAATAGCGATTCCACAACCTTGTCCGACCCTCACAATCCCTTGGGACGATCCCTACTCGCCCTAGCTATATTTTTAGTGAAAGGTCGTAGTGGCTTCTATAAATGTAAAACTCTTGACCCTCGCCTTAAATATCACACTCTCAAACTTGGTGGTAGTGCGGCATACCTGGGAATCAGTCATCCATCTTGTTTGGAGGCGGCTCCAACTTGGTTGGAGCAGGCTCCTTCAAGGTTTTTCAGCTTTTTGGTTTTCTGCGAGTTCTGGGCTACTGTGGTTGGATTTTTAAAGTTCCAGGTTGAATTAGGAGTTGTTCTAGGGGAGTACGGTGATGTCTAAACCATTATTAAAGCTTCAGAAGGCATGGTAGTATGTAAGATACCATAGGAAGCCAATATAGAAAACAGTAGGAAATTTTACAGAAAGTTTGAGTGTTGGCTTGGATGCGAATGAGTCAAGTTGCTCATATTTAAATTAGCAATTGACTTAAGGAATTTATGGATTAAATCATGTTACAGTGTTATAAAAATAAGCATGCCAATTATGATAATTCTCTGTTATACTTAATGGGAACTTAGTTGCTAACTATACAGTATTGTATCTTATTAACTTATTGGATATCTGGAATGGTTTAAAGTGAGCATGTTAATTCTAATATTGTTATTATTATGCTCATGGTGGATTACAGGATGGAGTATACCTATTCTCTGTGTTTTAAACTTATTGGAGAATCATGTATCGGTAGTACAGAACAAGCATGTCATATGCTTATTCTTGTCATACTTGTGATGGATTCTTGTTATATTTGTTATTGACTAGTTGGTATTTACTTTCGTTATTAGTATTATCAACTACTGGATGTTGGATTACATGCACCGGTATGGGACGGTGGCATGCCTAGGTTTGGATTAGTTTCAAAATACTAAATCCTACCTACACGGAATAAGGGAATGGATTCTAAAATAAATCCTACTTATACTTAAGTCAAAGAAGTTGCACAAGCTGAATGACTAACTGGATTGCTTGTTATCTATGTTAAGTCAAAGAAGTTGTATATGCTGAATAACTAATTGGATTTCTTGTGGATTGATAGGATAGGACTTTAAATATATTTTTATGGTACCGCGATATGAGCTTGAGTCTTAGAGTCGACGGTTAGGGAGTGTATATGCAGTAGGATGCGTAGCTGACTGTGTTGGTTGAGGTATACCCTGTTAGGCTTAGGTAGTCATGCCTACTCAGGTGCGTTTTACATGTTGCCTTCTACTTAGGTTGAGACCCTCATCATAGTCCAGTGAGAGTCCCATAGTGTGGATATATATATATATATATATATATATATATATATATATATATATATATACGGATTATATAGCTATTGTTGAGTTGGTTAGAATGTATAAGCGTATCTAGTCTCTGCTTGGATTGTAGTAAGATAGAACTTGTTCGTGGGCCTGACCCATTTCTATTTTTTAGGTACTCGTCAGTTCTAGACGTAGACCTGACCGTGCTGAGCAGAGATTACTACTCACTCTTCCGACGACATATGACTTCTCTCCATGGTTTACTCCGAATGTTCTTTTAGTAGTTTCATTTCAGTTTGGAGTTTTATTAGGGGTCCACTAGAGATGGATTCCCGAGTTGTTTAAACTACTGAAAGTTTTGGATTACCGGATTTAAGTATTTATTTTTTAAAGGATTTTATTTTAGTTTCTTCCAGCTGTTAATTATTTCTTATTTCATTTTGTATTCCGTGTTCGCTTTAAAATACTTTAATTGTTTGATATTTCCCTCTGGTTTGGGCCTGGGCCTGATCAACCCGTGTCTTGGATCCGAGGGGTATCACAATAGTTAGCCAGTGCATGCATTCACCTGTACGAGAACACTTTAATGCAGTCTACAGAATTCTCAGATACTTAAAGGGGACTCTGGAAGAGGTCTACTGTTAAAAAGCCATGGGCATTTGCAAGTTAAAGCCGATACTGATGCGGATTAGGCTGGGAGTGCTATTGATAGACGGTCAACTTCTGGCTACTGCACCTTTATTGGAGGTAACCTTATCACCTGGCGGAGTAAAAAATAATGTAGTAGCAAGAAGCAGTGCAGAGGTTGAGTTTAGATCAGTTGCTTATGGAATTTGTGAGGTGTTATGGATTAAAAGACTATTGGAACAATTAAAAATATCTAATCCGTTGCATATAAAATTGCACTGTGACAATAAAGCTGCTATTTCAATCGCTCACAATCCAGTGCTTCATGACAGAACAAAACACGTGGAGGTAAACAAACACTTCATCAAGGAAAAGCTCAAAAACGGATTGATATGTATGCCGTACATTCCTACTACCGAGCAAGTTGCAGATATACTTACAAAGGGACTTCCTACAAGACAGTTCGACAGACTAATTGGCAAGCTAGTTCTAGAGGATATCTTCAAACCAGCTTGAGGGGGAGTGTTGAAAAGGAAAGATTCAGTATTAATACTACCAAATATTATTAGCTGTAAATATAATATTTGGAGGATATTTGTTGGAAATAGAATATTGGTCAAATGCTATAAATTAGGAAATTATTAATTAGGCTAGCTAGTTATTGTAATCAGTTTTTTGATTTTGTGTATGTATCCTCTCCTATAAAGAAAGCCCGTGTAAACTTGTGAATTGTGTGCTAATGTAGAGAAAAATGTTTATTCCATATTTCTTTCCTTTCAAGTTTATAATATATATAAAGATTTAAATGTCAATTTATTTATATTAGAAATTAACAATATTATTTACTTGTATGTATATGACAGATTACGTTCTCAAGAGGTCTATTTTCTATATTGGAGAAATATGAGGGAATAAATATTATAATAATGCATTGTTTCAAGGCAAATCTATTGAGGAGGTTAAGAGCATTGTGCCTGATGCTGCCCAAGCCATAATTTTAGTAAAAAATAATAACTACTTATTAATCTAATATATAGAGTTTCTAATAATATATTGTCATCATCTAATTCTAATTGCAGAAAATTATTCATTATGGTGCAATCCGAGTAGTTATACGTTCATGGTGATTTACCGATAGGTTGTTTTCCAATGTATCTCACCCAATTCAAAAGAATTAAAACCAACAACTCATCAGCTTACGACGAACAATATTGTTTAAAAATATTAATGACTGTAAGACCCCTAATTTTAAAGGATAGTCTCGGTAGGTTATTTTGGAGGTTTTATTGTGCTTTTGCATTCTTATGTGGTTATTTGGCTATTTGTTTGGGTGTTTTATGTGGCTATTTGTGTGGGTGTTTTATTTGTTTTTAATTAATTGTTTAAACGCAGTATTTTGTTTTATTTAATTAATTGAATTACTTGTTTAATTGTATAATTAAATTAAATTAATTGTTATATTGATTTTTCTTTACTTGGTTGAATTTAGTAATTTAGTATTTTCCTTTTAATGTGTAAATTGGTTTAATTAAAGGTTTTATTGGGATTAAATTTGGGTTAATAATTATAAGGTTAAATTGTATCAGGTTAGGTTATGGTTATAGTTTTATAATACAATTCACGTATGTAGCCGACGTATATCTAACATAGGTTGTTATATGGGCCGAGTAAGTCAGTTTAGGGTTAATTGAACCTAGGATTAGTTTGGCCTATAAATATACATATAAGGTTCTACCAAGGGTTTTAGAACCCTATTCACGATTGTGGAGGCAGAGAAGGAACAGAGGAGAATTATAGTAAGGATTGCCGGAAACCTTAGGAAGACGGCGCTAAGATTTTGAACCAAAGTCTTACAAGTAAGTTCTAATCCTAGCTCTTTTCCTTTGGCTCGTGTTCTTTACATGTCTAATGCAACTTCAGGAACAAACAAAGATTAACTATTAAACTGAATTGCATGTTTTGATGTTTAAAAATCTGAACGTATTCTTATATGGTGTATTATTTGTTTTTAGATTTGTTCTAATGTAAATCATGGACATGATTCAAATTTATATTGCATTATTGAATAAAGAACTATTTTAAGCCTGGAACACCGTGGGAACACATTAAAATAAGTCTGGGTTTCATGGTTGATTTACGTACACGGTATATATGTATGAACTGTAAGTTGCCTGTTTTAGATCCTTAATGCATAATTCGGGTTTCAATTGTTGTTAATAATTAAACAAAGAGGTAAATTGTTTCTTGAAAACCTTAGAGTTTAGTTTTAGACCTTAGAAAACCTTCATGAAAGAGATGAAGGAACAGAAGGAGAGCCGGCTCCTGTTTAAAGGAACAGGCTCCCCGGAACAAAGAATAGGCTCCATGGGAGCATGGAACGGGCTCTAGGGGCCTTGGAGCCAGCTCCAAACTTGTGAGAGCCAGCTCCAAGCTTGTGAGAGCAAGCTCCCTCTTTGAGGGAGCAGGCTTTTTCGTTTGGTTTTTGTTTTTTGCTTTTTTGGCTACTGTTTTGGCTACGATGCATGGATTTTGGGATTTTCAAGTTATGGTAGGAGCTGTCTTGAGATGTCTTGAGATGATCTAAGGCCATATTAAATCTTCTAAGGGTTGATTAATGTGTATTAAAACACCGTTGTTCAGAGTGAAACAAAACATAAACCGGTAAATGAAAATCTGGATACTATCGTTGGAGATAAAGAGTTTAATTGCTTATAATTAATTTAGTAGTTTACTATGGATGGTTACACCATGTTAATCATGGAATAGTGGTAGGAATAAGCATGCTCAATTTTTAACTACTACTGGCTACGGATTAATTAACGATTTGCATTTAACGACTTATTCCAGTTAGTGTTGGTTTGGTATAAAAAGTAAGCATGTGAATTTGTATATTCTGTTATGCTAACTTGGAATTAAATTAATGTTTATATGCATGATACGTATAGTTAATTATTGGATATTGGAGAGTAATATGTATAAGCCTATTAATGTATAAAATTTTGTCGTGCTTGATATGGAACGATTGATACCTATATTTAATATATTATTATCAATTGTGGACTTTATGGAATAGTTGGTTTTTACATATATAGTTGTATTATCAACTATTGGATGATAGATTGCGTGCACTGGTATGGGACGGTGGCACGTCTAGGTTTGGATTAGCTCAAATTGCTAAAACCTACCTATATCGGAATAAGGGAACGGATTATATAATTAAAATCCTACTTATAATTAAGTCAAAGAAGCTGCACAAGTTGAATGACTAAACGGATTACTGGCTATTTATGTTAAGTCAAAGAAGCTGCACAAGCTGAATGACTAACTAGACTTACTTTTGATGGATATGATGGACTTTAAATATATTTTTATGGTACCGCGATATGAGCTTGAGTCTCAAAGTTGTCGGTTAGGGAGCGTATATGCAGTAGGATGCGTAGTTGGATATGCTAGGTTGAGGTATACCCTGTTAGGCTTAGGTACTCATGCCCACTCAGGTGCGCTTTGCATGTTGCCTTCTACTCAGGTTGAGACCCCCTGCATAGTCCAGTGAGAGTCCTGTAGTGTGGATATATAAATATATACGGATTATCTAGATATTGTTGAGTTGGTTAGAATGTAAATGCGCATCGAGTCTTCGCTTGGATTATAGTAGGTTAGAACTTATTTGTGGGCCTGACCCACTTCTATTTTTCTGGTACTCGTTAATTTCAGACTTAGACCAGATCATGCTGCGCAAAGACTACTACTCACTCTTCCGACGATGTAGGACTTATATCTTATTAGCTTTGGACTTTTATTACAGTTGTTTTATTTTCCATTTGGGATTTTTATTAGGGATCCACTAGATGGATTCCCGAGTTGTTAAATAATTGGAGGTTTTGGATTAATGGATTTGAACAATTTTATTTTGAGGATTTTCAATTAGAATTCTTTTCAGCCATTTTTATTTATTTCTTATTATTTCAACTTGTATTCTGTGTTCATTAAATATTAATTATTATTTTTTATTATTTCCCTCGGGTTTGGGCCTAGGCCTGATCAACCCGTATCTCGGATCCGAAGGGTATCACACTTTTTGACGTATCACAACAATTGTGAAATATATTTTTGTAATTGGCATATTTTGGTAACGAAACAAATCCTAGTCGAGTTGTAATTTCAGTGACCATATCAGATTTGATATCGACTGTGGAATTCGAAGGTTATTCAGAAGAGGAAAGTACTGTTGATCATCAAAAAGGAAAGAACAACATGTTAGGACATCGTTTCCCACTTAGGACACAAATACCTATATGGTATATTTTTTAGAAGTTCCAAAAATAGAAAATCCAAGTTTAAATTGGATTTTGTCAAGTAGGAACCGGTACCTGAATTTGGGAACCGGTTCTAGAAGCTAAGATTCGAAGAACTTGATAAGCGCCGAATATTGCTTATTTAAGCACCCTTATTTGCATTAGTTAAGTCCATTCGTTGATCATTCTATATAGATTATCTTCATTTGTATGTTTTTGTTTATTTTCAGGTTTATTCTTCAAAAAGAAATAAAAATGATGTTTTACGGGTTCTTGAAGATCAAGGCATGCTGGGCCGGGGCTCTACATGTCTACTAAACAAATATGGTCCAATGAACTCATGGACACATTCTGCAGGGCCCAAGAAGGAAGTTAGAGTCAGTGGGCTAAGCCTACGGTCAATTTAAGAGAAGTTGTTTTGAGCCTAATGTAATGGCGGGCGCCCGCCAGCCTCATGCACAAATCCTGCAAGCACCCGCCAAGCTACTCAAGGTATTGAATTCCAAAGAATGAAATTCTAGCAGCCTTCAGAATTCGCGAAGCCTCACCAGTTCCTGTGGGTGCCTGCTAGTTGCCATAGTAGCCCCAGGATGCCCCTTTGTTGGGCCCGAAAGACAGCACTATTGCACCCAGCGGGGGCCCGCCAACTTGCAGACAGCAGATCGTGGTCTTCTTTGTTTTAACCAATGTTGTCCCCTTGATTCATGGAGGTGTCTTCCTTCTTCTAGGGAGTTCTGACCATGAAATTAAGGGGGTTTGGTAGGATATTTTGCCTATTTTTGTGAGAAGGATGATTGTAAAACATTATTGAGTTGTTGGAGGATAATTCCAGAGAGAGAAATATTGAGTTTTTGAGAGCTTTTGGGTTGTATTCTCTGAAAGTGGCGAAAATAGAAAGGCTGAGTTCTTCAACCTCTTCCTCCCTTGTTACTATTAATAACTAAATCCCTTCATAGGGAGGTGATGAAGCTCTTCTTTGTAAGCATGCTTTAGTTGTATTTTGATTTGGGGAATGAAATATATATATGATAGTTTCATAGTCTAGAGATTTACACAAGTTGTAATGGCTCTTCATGTCAATAAATGATTGTGTTGAACTTATTATCTTGTCTTAGATTATATTTTCTCATGATTATATTGCTTACATTTTCATAGTGTGAATGGAGATGAGATTATGAAATGATTTTTAATGGCATGTTGTATGGAAATTTTGATAGTCTATAACTTAGGCCCCTCCTTTGATGGATTATGCTTAGTTTTTGACTTCATGTGCTCTCATCATATTTATTGAGGAATTTGATAGTCCATAGCTCAGTGAGCATGTCTTAAGCTACACCCTATTCTAGGTAGTTAAAGCATGTAAAACTTTGATGGATTATACTTAATTCTTGATATTATGAAATTTTTGAAGGTAATGTAGTAATCATGTATTTCTATATATCATGGTCACATATATAAGTTGTTCCCCAAGTTTATTGCAAGCAAGCATGTTTATATGGTTTGTGCTGGATTCATTTCCCTAGCTCTCTCTACATAAGTGTAATTCATCTTACATTCACTCCATTTATTGTTTTATGCAAATTTTAATTCCTAATTCTAAGTGACAAACAAATCAAACCTTATACACCTCTTTCATCAAACAAAGTGATTTTACAACCTTGGTTACTATAAACTATCAATCCATGTGGTTCGACTTACCTTTATGGCAGCCCTATTTTACAATGATTTGTGCTATTACAAGTGTTGATTATTATTGGTAAACATTTATCAACCACCAATTTTTGGTGCCGTTGCCGGGGATTGCAAACGGTTTTGTAACCGAGGTTTAAAAGATTACCTTTGGTTTGATTGTGAATATTGTATTTTATGGATATTTTTCAGTTTGGTAGTGATGATTTTTGTGTTCAAGTATTATTTGTGAGATTTTAGGAACTCAAGGCTTTCTAAGGAAAGACTGAAAATTGTAAGTCTAAAGGACTCTGGGTAAGTATTTCAAAATTCTAGTTTTAAAAGTTGTGAATATTTTGCTTGTGGATAAATTAGTGATTTTTGATTGTGAAGCCCTTGTCGAGGCTATTTCTGTTTTTCTGTGTTGCAAAGCATCGGTCCTTGTCGCGGCCATTTATTATTTGTGTTGTTGATAATTGAGGAGAAAGGGAACATTGTATGTGGATGTTATGGTGAAGGGGTGTTGTGTTTGTTTTGTGAATTTTGTTGTTGATGTTGGGCCGTAGATCATTATCTTTGCCAACTTTTGAAGAACCAATTAACATAAATTCACTTGAAAAGACTCTTAGAAGAAACCTTAGGGAATCCGAAAATACAAGAGGAATCGAACTTGAATTTAATACCATGGCAGGAAATGATGGAAATTTGCGGGATGAGGAAATAAATCTTGATATGGCTAAAATTCCAAATATGGAACCTATGACTCTCAGGGACCATTTCATCCCTACAACTTATGCCTCTCTTTCTTGCACAGTGATGCCAAATATCGATACAACCCAATACGAGATTAAATCTAGCACAATTCAAATGCTTCCATCCTTTCATGGCTTTGAAAATGAAGATCCCTATAAGCATCTTGATGAGTTCCTTGAAATCTGCTCTACCATTAAGATGAGGGACTTCCCTGAAAATGCACTCTATTTGCATTTCTTCCTATTCGCCTTAAAAGATAGGGCAAAATATTGGTTGAACTCCCTTTATTGTAAATTCCATCACTACATGGGCACAATTGCAACAAAAATTCCTAAAAAAATACTATCCGATGAGTAAGACCAATCAAATGAGGCGTTTCATTCTTAGTTTTTCACAAATCGATGGGGAACAACTCTATGAGACTTGGGAAAGACTTTAAGACCTTCTTAAGAAGTGTCCGCACCACCAAATTCCAAAAATGGCAATTGGTGCAAGCTTTCTATGATGGTTTAACCGAACCACATAAACTTATGGTTGACTCATCATGTGGAGGAATGTTTATGTCTAAAAATGCAGATGATGCTTGGACCTTACTCGAGAATTTGAGTGAAAACTCTTTGCAACATAATTCTCGTAGGGCTCCAACATTAAACAATGCAAAGAACACCAATCCATGTCAACTAAAGACAATGAGGGAAGAATCTTCTCAAGTGAATGCCATAGCTCACAAATTCTACCAATTAATGGCACCACATCTCTCTCCTTGTCTATCTCAAAATTCAGCAAGTGCGGTGTGTGCATTATGCACTAGCCCATTCCATTTCTCGGATGATTCCCCCACACTAGAGCAATTTTCCAGCAATAATCAAGAGTAAGCTAATACCATGTTTTCCAGGCTCAGAAATAATCCTTATTCCAATACCTACAATCCAGGATAGAGAGATCATCCGAATTTTTTGTAGAGGCAACCAGCCCCACGAAATTCAAAATTTCATAATCAAGGGAAGCAAAATTAGCCCTCTTCTCAATTTCCAAATCAAAAATTTCAGACCTCCTTAAGCTACCATGCACCTTATAATCCAAATGGTTCTACTCCACCTCTTGTGTTTCCAACTGATGAGATTCTTGCTGCAAATAAGCAAATGATGGAATCTTTTAACAAACAAATGTTAGAATCCAATAAGCAACTCTTGACATCATTGCAGCACACTCTCCAAATAGTTCATTCACATACTCAGTCAATAGCTAAACTTGAGAATCAAGTGGGACAAATAGCTACTTCAATGAACCAACTTCTTCAAAAGGATACAGGAAAACTTCTCGCTCAACCATTTGTGAATCCTAGAGGGACCCATGTAATTGATGAAGTCCCTCCTACAAGTGGACCTACTCATAAACATGTTCAAGCAATCACCACACTTTAGAGTGGTCGAATTGTGGACAATAAGGTTGATGGAGGAAAAGATGAAAAAGTTCTTCCTCCCAAAAATCCAAATCTCAGCCCATGTAATCCAAATTTCACTCCTAAAAATCCAAAGTCCAGCACTGAGAATTCCAAGCTTGTGACCCCATATGTAGAGACCTCTTATGGGCCTAAAGCTCATTTCCCTCAACGTCTCCAAGAGTCGACACATTTTGGAAACAAAGGCTGTAAAATTCAGGACATGTGGGAGGTCTTTAAGCAAGTAAAGATCAACTTACTTCTCTTAGATGCTATTAAGCAAATTCCTCCCTATGCCAAATTTCTCAAGGATTTGTTTACTCAAAAACACACTTTCAAAAGCCATTTACCTAAGAAAGTAAGACTAACTGAACAAGTGAGTGTGATAATTTAGCACAACACTCCTCCAAAGTATAAGGATCCGGGTGCCCCGACAATCTTGTGTTTCATTAGTGACAATGAGATAAAAAAGGCCCTCATTGACTTAAGAACGAGTGTGAACTTGATTCCTTATTCAGTTTGCTTACAACTTGGGTTGGGAGATCTTAAACCAACCAACGTGGTCTTGCAGCTAGCCGACAGATCGGTCAAGCACCCACGGGGCATTCTTAAAGACGTGATTATCAAAGTGCTTAAATTTTACTTCCCGGTAGACTTTGTGGTTCTTGACACGGAACCAGTCCAAGATCCAAATAAACATATTCCCGTGATCCTTGGTAGGCCTTTCTTAGCTACGGTTAACGCCAAACCGGGGTGATGGATATCGCTTTTGGAAATATGCAAGTCAAACTCCACATCTTCCATGAAACTCAATATACTCCCGATGAGGATGATTGTTTTCTTATTGATATGTTAGATGACGTGGTCGAAGAATCTATCCCATTCGTTCTAAGCAAGGATCCTTTTGAAACTTGCATGTCTCATTTTGACTTCAGAAACTTTGATATCAACCAATCCATCCAAGAAGTCAATTCTTTGCTAGAAGTTGGTGCTATCATGGACTTTCCCTCTTGGAAAGTGCCAAGAGAGCTACTTCCTCAACTTTCCAGCACTCTTCCGATACCTTCATTGAAATCTCCACCACAACTTAAGCTAAAGCCGCTCCAGGTCCACCTCAAGTATGTATTTCTTGGTACAAATAAAACTTTTCCGGTCATCATTGCATCAGATCTTCCAAAGGACCAAGAAAATAGCCTTTTAGTGGTGCTACAAGAACACAAAGAAGCTATTGGCTGGGTAGTGGCTGATTTAAAAGAAATCAACCCCTCTATTTGTATGCACCGCATTCATATGGAGGATGATGCCAAACTTTCTAGAGAGGTGTAGCGTCGGTTGAATCCAAACATGAAGGAGGTGGTCATAAAAGAAGTGATCAAGCTAGAAGCGAGAATCATCTACCCCAACTCGAATAGCAAGTGGGTAAGACCCACTCAAGTTGTTCCCACGAAATTCGTCCTTACCGTTGTTGAAAATTCAGCGAGAGAACTCGTGCCACAAAGCACCATTACCGGGTGGCGTGTGTGCATTGATCACCGAAAACTCAACTCTACCATTAGGAAGGATCATTTTTCACTCCCATTCATTGATCAAATCCTAGAGAGGCTAGCCAGCCAAAGCTACTACTATTTTTTTAATGGTTATTCTGACTATAACCAAATGGCAATCGATCCTCAAGATCAAGAGAAGACCACATTCACATGTCCCTTTGGAACTTTTGCCTATAGACGCATGCCCTTCAGGCTATGTAATGCACCAACAACTTTCCAAAGATGCATGATGCCCATATTTTCTGATATAGTCGAGAAGTTTTTGGAAGTATTTATGGAAAATTTTTTTGTCTTTGGATCTTCCTTTAACTCATGTCTCCATAATCTATCCCTTGTGCTTCAAAGATGCAAGGAGACAAATCTGATTTTAAGTTGGGAAAAGAGT
This sequence comes from Cornus florida, assembly GCF_030987335.1. NCBI lineage: Eukaryota > Viridiplantae > Streptophyta > Magnoliopsida > Cornales > Cornaceae > Cornus > Cornus florida. The sequence goes on from NW_026775572.1 coordinate 33,402,394, forward strand.
CATTTTATGGTCCAAAAAGGCATTGTCTTGGGGCACGTTATTTCTAAAAAGGGAATTAAGGTTGACAAAGCAAAATTCGAATTGATCTCTAACCTTCCCCCTCTAAATTCTATCCGACAAATTCATTCCTTTCTTGGTCATGCGAGCTTCTATCGCCGCTTCATCAAAGACGTTAGAAAAATATTCCGGCCCTTGTGTAATCTTCTTGCCAAGGATATTCACTTCAATTTTAATAAAGCATGTTTGGAAGCTTTCAAGAAGCTTCGTACTCTTCTTTCTTCAGGCCCAATGATGAAACCACCTAACTGGTTTCTTTCATTCGAGATCATGTGTGATGCATCAGATTATGCATTTGGTGTTGTTTTAGCCAGCGTGTAGGCAAGCTACCTTATGCTATCTACTACGCTAGTAAAACTCTTTCTGATGCTCAATTGAATTACACCACCACTGAAAAAAAGTTGTTAGCTGTGGTGTATGCCTTGGAAAAATTCCACTCTTATCTTCTTGGGTCCAAGGTCATTGTCTTTTCGGATCATGTCGCTTTAAGGCATTTGCTCGCAAAGAAAGAAACCAAACCTCGGCTAATTCGATGGATACTCTTACTCCAAGAGTTTGATATTGAAATTCGGGATAAAAAAGGGACAGACAATGTCGTCGCCGACCATTTCTCTCGTTTACTCATTGAGAAATCTTCTGAATTTTCTATAGTTTATGATTCCTTCCCTGATGAGCAACTGTTTCAAATTTCTCATACAAATCTTCCTTGGTTTGCGGATATTGTCAACTATCTTGCGGTAGGAAAAATTATGTCCCATTGGTCCAAACAAGAGAAAGACTGGTTCTTTTCCCAAGTCAAAAATTACTTTTGGGAAAATTCGGAATTGTTTAAGTATTGCTCGGATCAAATCATCCAACGATGCATTCCTAAAACTGAATTCTCAAGTATCCTAAATTTTTGCCACACTCTTGCATATGGAGGACACTTCAACGCCAAGAAAACTTCTGACAAAGTCCTTCAAAGTGGATTTTATTGGCCCTCTCTGTTTCGGGATACTTATAATTTCTGTAAGTCTTGTGAGCGTTGCCAAAAGCTCGGAGCCATGTCTAGAAGAGACATGATGCCCCTAACCCCCATCTTAATTATATAAATTTTTGATGTGTGGGGAATTAATTTCATGGGACCGTTTCCATCCTCTTATGGCTATGAGTATATTCTCGTAGCGGTGGATTACGTGTCTAAAATAGGTTGAGGCTAAGGCTACCAAAACCAATGATCATAAAGTTGTGATCAAGTTCGTTCAATCGAACATCTTCAGCTGATTTGGTACGCTTAGAGCCCTCATTAGTGACGGAGGTTCTCATTTCTGTAATCGCTATCTCAAATTCGTCCTTCTTAAGTACTCCGTCACTCACAAGGTTGCCACACCTTACCACCCTCAAACGAGTGGTCAAGTGGAAGTATCTAATCGTGAGATCAAGCATATTCTAGAAAAAAATGGTTCGACCGAACCGCAAAGATTGGTCATTACGGCTAAACGATGCGCTTTGGGCCTACGGGACAGCTTATAAGATGCCCATTAGCATGTCACCATATCAACTTGTCTTTGGTAAAGCTTGTCATCTCCTGGTTGAGTTAGAGCACCGTGCTTTTTGGATCGTAAAACTGTTCAACTTTGGTCTAAAGTAAGCCGGCTCTACTCGTAAATTGCAGCTCAATGAGCTTGAGGAAATTCGAAATGATGCGTATGAAAGTGCTAAAATCTATAACGTAAAGACTAAAGCATTCCATGACAAACACATTGTCAATAAGTCTTTTGCCCCCGGACAGAAAGTTTGCTTTTCAACTCTCGGTTGCAACTCTTTCCCGGTAAACTCCGTTCACGGTGGGATGGTCCATATATTATCTCATCTGTCTTTCCTCATGGTGCCATTGAACTTCATGATCCTACAGATAGATCTCTCTTTAAAGTTAATGGCCAAAGGCTCAAACCTTATGTTGATGGCATAGTCCCGACTTGAAAAGTGGAGAAAGTCCTATTAATGGACCCAATTTACGAGGACTGATGCGAAATCGTGATTCGTCCCGCTATTGACGTTAAATTTAGCATTCTTGGGGAAGTAATTCTTTCAATTCCAATGCTTCCATCTTCCAAAATTGCCTTGGCCAATTTTCTGAAAATTAGCTAAGTGTAATACCCCGATATTTTAAAAGATTTATTAATTGGGATTAATTAATTTTATTTAATTTTTAAATGATTTGTTTGATTTAATTGGAATTAATCGCTTTTATTTTATTTTTAAATGATTTGTTTTATTTAGTTGAGTGCTTAGATTAATTGTCTTATTTTAATTAGAGTATATTTCGCGATTATATTTGTTGAATTAATATGGTGTTTTGCTTTGTGGAATACTATGATTGAATTGTTTATTTGATTTGTGTGTATTTATACTTGTGTGAATTGTTTGTTAATTATTTGTAATTATTAGATTTAATTTAATTATTTTATTTTAATTGGGTTGAGCCTTGTTGGGTTAATTATTAAAGGCCCATGGTTATGAAGATATTTAAATAACTATCTCTGCATAATTATATATATAAATATATATATATATATATATGTATATAAATATAATTAATTAATAATCATCATGGAGGGGTATATATGTCAATATATATATTGCTATATATAGGTATATTGATTATTTATGGAAAGTATTTATATGTATAATACAATATATATGTATATAAATATATATAATATTTAAAGATTATTATTTATTATATTATTTGGTAGTCCTAATAGGAATAAGATTTGGATTCTAATGTGTATAAATATACACATAAGGCTTTAGGATTAAAAGTTTACACGTTAAAAAAATAAGAGATGTAGAGTGAGAATGTGATACCCCTCGGATCCGAGACACAGGTTGATCAGGCCCAGGCCCAAACCTGAGGGAATATCAAACAATTAATATTTAAATCGAACACAGAATACAAATTTGAATAAAAAAATAAATACTAAAGCTGAAATGAATTCTAATTATAGATTAAACATGCATAACAGATGTAATTAAATCTTAGTTTAATCCTTGGAGTCTTTCTAAGCATGCACAGAGCACAGATTAAAGGGATAGAATAGAACAGAATTTACCTTTGAGTTTCAGATTTGAAACTCTAATTCACCGTCTCTGAAGGTTCTGTTAATATCCTAGACTGTAGTTCCACACAACCACGCTCCTTCTTCCTTGAGCTGTTCTGTATAACACTCAACTCCACTTTGTGTTTCTTTCTCTGTATTTTTGTATCTCTCTCTCTCTGTTCCAGAACGTTGTTATATTGTTCTTGTTTTTCTATCTCCAAACCCTAAACCACGGTAATGCACATATTTATAGGTTTATCCCAGCAACCCTAGTCCATGTTTAATTTAAGACTAAGCCCTAATTCCCCTCTTAATCGGCCCATGAAACTATCTAAGTTCTAACCTACGGCGGCTCACCTATACATGAAAAATAAGCCAAAGTTATAACTGATATCCCTAAGTTACGATAAACAAGATAAATCACCATTAAATCAAAAATCACAAATAGATAATATAACATATGTAATAATACAAATAATTCACATAATACAAATAATTCAAATAAAACAATTAATTCAAATAACAAATAATTCAAATTAGACAAATAATTCAAATTAAATAATAATCACTTAAAGCACCATAATATAATTTAAATTAAACAAATAATCTAATAAAATGACACATAATCAAGTACAATGCAATCAAATAATAAATTAAATCAAATGAAACAATTAAGCCAATCAATTAATTCAAGTAACAAATTAATTAAATAAATACTCAAGTAAATACCAAAAATATCCTTTTAAAATTAGGGGTATTACATTCTTCCCTCTTAACAAAAGGAATTTCGTTCTCGGAATTCGCTCTTACCTTCTTCCAATATTTTAGGAAACTGCGAGCGAATGACATCCTCCCGTTCCCAAGTGGACTCAGCCTCATTGTGATGACTCCACTGAACACGAACTAATGGAATAACCTTATTACGAAAGATTTGATCCCGCTGGTCGACAATACGACATGGTGGCTCCAAATAAGTTGCATCCAGCTGCAACTCAATCTCTCCAACATCGATATGTTAGTACCGATCCTCATCTCGCAGAAATTTTCGCACATGGAAACATAAAATACGTTGTGTACGTGATCCAAATTATCCGGAACTGCCAACCGATAAGCAACATCTCTAACTCGATCCATAATCATGAATCGACCGATAAATCGTGGTGACAACTTCCCTTTCTTCCCAAAACGCATGACTCCTTTCATAAGAGACACTTTGAGTAGAACCTGATCCCCAACCTGAAACTCCAAAGCACGAGTGCGATGATCAGCATAGCTCTTCTGCCTATTCTCGGCAGTACGCATGCGATCCCTAATAAGAACTATCTTCTCAGAAGTATCCTTGATGAACTTAGGACCCAAGAATCTGCTCTCACCAACCTCCATCCAACAAATAGACGATTGACACGGTCGGCCATATAATGCCTCAAATGGTGCCATCCCAATAGTCTTCTGAAAACTATTATTATAAACGAACTCCACAAGCGGTAAATAATCCTCCCAGTGGCCCTTGAAATCAAGAACACACGACCGAAGCATATCCTCCATTATTTGATTAACCCTCTCAGTTTTTCCATCAGTCTGAGGATGATAAGCAGTGCTAAGATGTAACTCTGTACCCAAAGCCTGCTGAAAACTCTTCCAGAAGCCTGCCACAAAGCTCGAATCCCTATCTGATATAATAGACAATGGAATACCATGCAACTTCACAATATCGGTAATGTAAAGTCTCACCAACTGCTCCGAAGTGAAGTCCGTATGAATAGGAAAGAAATGAACTAATTTCGTCAGTCTGTCCACGATAACCCAAATGGAATTGTGATCCTTGAAGGAATTTGGCAACCCTTCCACAAAATTAATAGAAATACTTTCCCATTTTCACTCCGGTATCGGTAGTGGCTGTAGAGCTCCTGACGATCTCTGATGATCAATCTTGACCATCTGACAAGTACTACATCGTGAGACAAAAATGGCAATGTCCCTCTTTATACCTGCCCACCAAAACTGCCGCTTTATATCTTGATACATCTTATCGCCTCCTGGATGAACAAAAAACTCATAGTGGTGAGTCTCAGTCATCACATCCTTCCTCAAATCATCAGCAGAAGGTACCACTAACTGTCCCTTATACCTTGAACCCCCATCAGCCCCAACATAGTAGAATGAAACCTCTCCGGAAGATATCTCTGCAACTTTTTCAATGCACTGCTAATCCGTGAGTTGTGCCTTCAGAACTTTGTGAATGATCGAAGGTGTAACTACCATGCAAGCCATGAAAGTATCTGACAATTCATCCACCCCTTTAACGCATTCCACTCAGTAGTGAATAGAGCAAAAAGACTACCAACAGGTCGGCGACTGAGTGCATCCGCCACCACATTCGCTTTCCTTAGATGATATTGTATAGAAAAATGATAGTATTTCACAAACTCCAACCACCTACACTGTCTCTTATTCAGCTCCCGCTGAGTGAACAAATACTGCAGACTCTTGTGATCGCTGAATAATCTGAAGGACTCACCCAACAGATAATGCCTCTAAATACGTAAGGCAAATACCATAGCTGCCAACTCCAAATCATGTGTTGGATAATTAAGCTCGTGAGGCTTAAGCTTCCGAGATCCATAAATATTAATTTAAATATTAATTGTTTGATATTCCCTTGGGTTTAAGCCTAGGCCTGATCAACCCGTGTCTCTGATCCGAGGGGTATCACAGAAAAGAGAAAAAGGCTAATAAAGAGGAGGCCGGATTAAAGAAAGAAGACACCAAAATTGGAAGAGACAGTCAAAGCTTGAAGTGTCGATTTCGTTTCGAAACCTTCAGGCGAGTTCTTCTCTATCTTTCCTCTTAGAACTCATAAGGATTTCACATTGAGTATCAAGGATTTAATTAAATTTATTTGTTTAAAAATCATAGTTAGATCGGAATAATTAAAAGTATAAACTATTATATTTGATTTTTAGATTATTGGATTTTAATTGATATATATAGGTGTTATATATATATATTTTAAAATCAATCTATAGGTGGATTTATGACCCAAGAGGGTTAATTAGGGTTTTTTTATTTTCTAGAATTGTTCAGTAATTTTCTGGAATTTTTCTGATTTTTTAGGAATTTATTAGGATTTATTTTTCTATTATTTGTTAGGAAAATAATTGTATATATATATATATATACTGTTTATATATAAGATATATATACTGGCGGTTGGCGTCTATGGAACAGTGCCTTAATAGGGAATTGATCCAGCGTGGCGCAGCATAGGGTAATAGTGTGTACATGCCAATCAGGCCATAGGATTAAGTAAATATTATTTGAACTGATATGGTGCATCGCGGCACATGAAAGTTTGGTGCGCATGTGCATCTGGACCATAGAAATGGTCTGGTCAACTGTGGGATTATTTGGTGCAGCGCAGACCATGAGAAGATGATGCACTCGCTGATCTGGACCTTAGATCTATTATAGTCAACAGAAAATTATCCAGTGTGGGCGTGTTCATTTGTGCACAGATTTGTGACCATTGGATATGGCTTAAAGGAAGTGATGGATTTAGTGTGCGCGAGCTCATAACAGCTGAAAGAGCTCAACCAATGCCAGCACACAAGGAGGCTTGAATCCAGTGCGTGCAAGTGCATGGTAAGGGCGTGGGCACGTGTGGGAAACTACTGTTAGCCTGTTTCGACAGTAGAAATTAAACGGTCATAACTTAGTCATCTTAAATCGAAATTTGGTCATTCTTGAGCTCAAATTTAAAGATTTTTCGTCCTCTTTCCAATAGTACCAATTTTATTATTAGATTCCCATCATAGTAGGAGATATTTCTATTTTAGTAAGACGGTGTAGGAAAATTATTTACCAAGATGGACTATTTATGAGAAACTATTGTTGACGATATGTAGTAGCATTTAATTTGCTACTAATATAGTAAATTAATAATTAGTTATGGAAGGATGATATATATATATATATATATATATATATATATATATATATAATTTTTGACATATATGTATATGTGATTTTAAATAATTAAGGATTATTAAGGAAGGATTATACACATATATAATATATAATATATGTGTATATATATGTAAATTAAGATCATTAGTGTTATTATTCTTATTTGATATATTTGGATGGACTGGTTATTAAATTAGTAATATGCTTATAATCTGCATGAGATGCCTATGTATGAATTAGCTATCGTTGAGTCTAAAATTGGTACATGGATGAATTTTAAGCATGGGTGAGTTACTAAAGGCTTAAAAAATATTGCCTTATTTGTATGAATAAAATATATACATAGGAGGCATGATTGATTTGCCAATGTATAAATAAATATACTTGTGGAGGCATGGTTGAATTGCCAACGTATAAATAAAAATATTTAAAGAAGCATGGTTGAGTTGTCAATATATAAATAAATATATTTATAATGGCATAGTTGATTTGCCAAAGCGTAATTAAATTACTATGTATTAGATGGTTAAAATTCCATCTATGGTTATTGTATGTATAGGTTGGATTAGGATTTGTTATACTTAAATTAGAATAATCGAGTATTTATAAGTTAGTGTATTATTTTATATATATTAATAAAATAATATTGAGGAAGGCATGGATGAATTGATAAGGCATAAATCTTTGCTTTATGATTTAAATAAATAAAATCATTCATTAGTGGTTATAGGGTTTTGGATTAAAAGAATTATTCCTTAGATTATGGTTTATTATTTAAATGATTAAATAATTATTTAAAATTGAATTAAGGCTAAAAGGTTTCTCTTTAAAAGAGAAGGAGATTATGGATTGGTTTAGGTAGGATTATGTTTTAATCTTGGTTTAATGGTTTTGAAAATTAATGAACCTATTAATGGATGTAAATGTTATATTGTATATAATTATTTATACATATGTGTATCTTTATTAAAGATAAAAACTTTATTAGGTTTAATTTTGATTAGAGATAATCTGCTTATTGGTTTTCAGAGGCCTGGTAGAGAGAGCTTGCTCGTAGGGTTTAACCCACGATTTATTTTTCAGGTTATTAGAAGTTCAAGTCTTAAGGTTGAAGATCCGCAACTGGAAGACTTATCTATTCTTTCTATTTTATTTCAAAGTGGGATATTATTACTTCAATAGTTATTAATGGATTTATGGATAGTGGATTTTGGTTAAGGGGTCCTTGAGTTACGGGATTCCCGAGTTGTAATTGTTGAAGAATTATTAATTAATCAAATATTTATTTATTAGTTTTCTTCAGTGGTTTATTATTTCTTTATTATTTATCTTTGTATTCTGTACTTGTTTATATACTTTAATTATTTTGATATCCCTTAATTTTGTGGACGATTTGATCAACCCGTGTTCCAAAATTATGGGATCACACTAAATGTAGCCAAAATTTGAACTTTTTCGAAATTGTCTTGATTTGCATTCTAAAGAGTCACTTTAGGCTTACTTAGTCATTTTCAGGTCTCGGTATCATTTTCGGAATTTTTCAAGGTCGTTTCAGCCATTTTCTCGAAAAATCCAAAAATCACGGGAAATTCGGACCTCAAAATTAACGCTTTTGCAAACGAGCTCCGATTCCTGTTCCGAGGGTTATACCAGGTATCTAAGGTCCATAGGAGATTAAGTTTCTAATTGGACAATTTTTGGATCCCGGCATGGCTTCTGTTCGGCCAAAATAAAAAATAAAAAATAGTACCTTCCAGATTTGACGGGGGCCTGCCGCTTCTTACAGGGGCCCACCAAGTGCCATTGTGTGCCTCAGCTAGATGCCAGGCTTGCCCCGCACCTTGCCATGGCATTCTGCGGCAGCCGCCCATTCCTGCGAGCGCCCGCTGAGCTTCGGGCTTTCGTTAAAACCTTCCATTTTCAAAGCCCATTTCAAACCTATTCATTTCCCTTTCTCATTCCAGCCGTCCAAACCCTCCATTTCCCTAATCCTTCTTCCTGTTCATCCTCCTTCCTCTCTTCCATGTCTCCCTCATCCATCTTCATCACTCTCTCTACCCCTCATCTCTCATCCTCTTCTTCCTCTTTGCCTCTTTCCAATTCTGTATCTTGATGGAAGCGGGGAAATATGTAGTGGAGGTTAAGTGATTATTTGGGGATACTGTGTTTCAATTTTAGGACCAAAATTTTTGGGTTTATACCATTCTAATCCCTTCTTTGCTCTTTGAAATTCAGTCTTGCACACCAGGTTGCTTGAACCAAATCCCTCTTCGAAATGGCTCCTAAAACTGCCTCTAGGCATGCTCGCACCTCAGAATGACCGTCCGAGGAGGCTCCCACTCCGGATTGGGCTTATTGGCCAATTGAAACTGAAGCAAAATTTGTTATTAAGAATGATTTTAAGGATAATCCGGAAACAACTTGGTCGGTTAAAGAATTGAAGGACCGCGGCCTTAAAGTGTTGTTTAAACCCTGCACTACAACTTTATATCCGCGTGTGGTATGACAGTTCTACTCTAACATGCTCTACTCTTGTACGGAACCGGATGTTATTAAGACAACCATTAATCGCACGCCTTATGCGTTCACCATTAATGACCTTACTGTGGCGTTAGAGTGTCTTTTGAAATCTCCTTTGGATGAGGAGGACCAGCCTTTCTATAGTGTTTTCCCAGACGATATGACTCTGCTGGACATTGTCTTTGCCATGTGCCACAATAATTTTATCGACACTCACAAAAAAAGCACGAACAAGTCATATCTTCTGTGCCGCCTTTGGTTCTTAGACTCAGTCCTAGCCAAGAATGTTCTCCCAATCCCTAAGCACTCTGAACGTAAGGGAGTTTTTCTGAACACCCTTTATGCGGCTAAAAAGGGGTATTGGTTTTGTGTTCCGCAACTCATTTGGGACTAATTGCTCAAAGTCTACAATGAACTCTTTGTTGCGTAGATGGAAAATGCCTTAACTTTGGCACTTCCTTTCCCGTATTTGGTTACCAAACTGCTCAAGAACAAAAGATTCAAGTATGATACCCCTCGGATCCAAGACACGGGTTGATCAGGCCCAGGCCCAAACCCTAGGGAATATCAAACAATTAAAGTATTTTAAATTGAATACGGAATAGAAAAATTATAAATATAAATAAGGAAAAGAAAAGAAATATAAATCCTTCAACCATAAATAATATTAATTCAATCCTCCAAATCCTTCAAGGTTATAACTTGGGAATCCAACTAGTGGACCCCTAAAGAAAATCTCAACTAAAACTGTAACTGAAAAATAAACCAAGTCTAAAACATGGAATGAAATCCTACATCGTCGATAGAATGAATGAGAGTCTCTGCTTAACGCGATCAAGCCTGAGACTGGAACCGTCCGATACCTGTAAAAATAATAAAAGAGTGGGTCAGGCCCACGAGCAAGTTCTAATCTAACTGTAATCCATACAGTGACCCGATACGCAAATACACCGTAGATACCTCACAATAACTATCTAGTGCATACATAAATATATCCACACTAAGGGACATTCACTGGTCTATAATAGGGGTCTCAACCTGAGTAGAAGGTAACATGCCAAAACGCACCCAAAGGTGGGCATAAGTACCTAGACCTAACAGGGTACACCTCAACCTATTATAACCAGCTACGCATCCACTGCATATACGCACCCTAACCAATAAGTCTGAGAATCAAGCTCATCTCGTGGTACCATAAACATATATATAAAGTCCGTCCAAAACCAGGGTATGTAGTTCCATTATTTATCGAACTGACATATAATAACAAATTAGTTAGTCACTCAACTTATTCAGTTGATATGACTTAACTATCATCCATTAATCCAAGAAGCCACTCAACTTAGTTGCAGTTGATTTGACTTAAACACAATTAGGATTCAATATCTATAAATCCATTCCTTTAATCCGTTAGGTTAGGTTTAGGCATTTTGAGCTAAACCGTCCCTAGTATGTCACTGTCCCATACCGGTGCATACAATCCTCCATATCCTTGTAAATTACATCATAAATATAACAATTTAGTAATTTACAATCCAAAACTAATATCCAAATAATTGCAGAAAGAAGATTAACAATCTAGCAATTAAAATCCAGTATTAATCCATGTAATTGCATCCAAGAATTTACTATTCTAACAATTAACATCCAGAACATGCATAGTCCCAATTTAATATAACAATGACTCTATCATGTATTCAAAATAAGTTCTATAATCATATTATAGTCCAATAAATCGCTAAATTAATTTAAGCCATTTAGTTCCTTCCATCCGGTAACAGCGTACTAAGTTATATACTTATCTTCTGTTTTATCTTTTAGCAGAAAGCCACACACTATGCCACAAGTCCAATTTATTAATTAAAAGACTTCACAGTGCACTTAAAATAAATTTAGAATCATTTTATAACACCTTAAACTGTCAGATTAAAACTAGTCAGTAAATCTCCTTCTAGCCATTAACCACACGCAAAGTTGTCAACCAGCATACTGTTAATTCTATTAAAAATAAGGGGTAAATTTATGCAATTCAAGACCTTAGTTACATGTTAAACTAATTATTTAAAGACCCATTAAATTTCTAAAACTGTTCAAGAACCCCAAGTGCCCAAACAGTAGCTGAAAAGTCACTGTACGCACAAAATAATGAAAGAGCCTGCTCTAGAAAAATTGAACAGGCTCAATGCAGCATAGAGCCGGCTCTAAACCTCCTTGGAGCCGGCTTTAATAGGTGGGAGCCGGCCCTTGACATTCCAGAGTCGGCTCTCCCCCCCTCCCCTGTGAGCTATCTCTCTGTTCTAGCTTCGTTTGCCGTTTCTGACCTTTGCTTCAACTTCGGCCAATTGCAACCTTTCTATTTGGTTTTAAAAACTAGTCTTAGGTGTCATATTAATACCCAGTAGCATCCCAAAGGCTTGATAACAACAATTAAAATCAATTACAGAGATTAGATTTGCTACAGAACTATCACGCGTTAGGAACAAAACTAAAACTATAGTTTTATTCCAACCCCTCTGTTCCTCTTCAAAAACTGATCTTAGGAGTCTTATATCATCCTATTAACATCCCCATGGTTCATTTACAGAAGATAAAAATAAGAATGTTAATTAAAATCACAACAGATTGTAGCATGTTTTAATGAACAGAACTGGGAGCAACCATACACGAACTGTAAACAGATTTGAATTTAAGGCAAATAGATCATCAACAAAGCATATATTAAACATGTAAGTTTCAATTACTAATTAGTTAAACCCTAGAGATTATCTAGGTGCACAAAACACAGGCCAACGGGAGAGAGGAAGAAGAGAACTTGCCTGCAGTTTTGGACTCAAAACTTTGTCGCCGTCTTCCGAACTTTTGGCAACCACTGACTACCTTCTAGCCTCCTCTGGTTCTGGTCTAATCCACCAAAATCCTCCTTTGGTCCTCTCTGTTCTTCTCCTTGACAGACCGTTACGATGCTCTGTTCTCTCAACTTCTCTCTTTACAGAACCAATACTTTGTTTTTCTCCAAACCCTAAACCAACGTAATCACTATATTTATAGTAAAACACTAAACCCTAATCCTTGTTTAATTAGAGCCAAAACCCTAACATAAACCTTAGTCGGCCCATATACAAAACCTACGTTTAAAGTGTCGGCTATATAAACGTACTTAAGTTAATAACCTAAAATTATCATTACAAGAAATATATTACAAAAATAAAATAAAACAGTTAATGAACAAAACTATAGTATCATTAAAAAATAATTCAAATACCATTTAATTAACCTAACCAATCAATTAATCAATTAAACACACCAAATGAATAAACAAAGACAAGTAATCAATTAAACAACCAGAATAACCAATTAAACATATAATTAATAATTAAACAAATAAAAATCCAATAAAATAATAATCAAAATACTGAGACTATCTTTTTAAAAATTAGAGGTATTACATCAAGGCACCCCGTAATGAGAAGCGGCATACGAAGGTATTTCTTTATGACCTCATTGCCTGGAAGACAAGCACAGTACCGCTTAAGACAGCTCGACAAGCACGCATTGGTGGCACGCTAAATTGGGGGGCTACAAATGTCCTTATTGCTCCTGTAGAGGCTGCTCCTACACCTGTTGCGCCACCACCACCTGCCATGTCCCATGCCGGTTACGACTCCCTCAACGCCCATATTGACACACTTCAGTTAAGAGTCAAGACCATGAAGGGCACCCTTATGAATTTCTGTAGGGAAACTCGGGAGGGATACCAAGTAATGCAGGCCATGCTGCAATCTTTGATTGACCGAGCACCCGGAGGAACCGATGCCTCATTCTCTACTCTAATGATGGAGTGATTTTCTATTTTTAGTTTTTATTTTGCTTCTCAGTAGTACTCTTTGGATTTATTTTAGGCGCGTTTGGCATTGCTTTCAGTTTCTGTATTGAACTTATGACTGTGTCTGTTTTTGCTGTTTTGCATAGATATTCAGTTTTTGCTAAATAAAGTTTAGAGTTGTTTATTTTTATGTCTTTTTGTATTCCTTTAATGCATGTTATATATATGTGTGTTTTTGACAGGTTTTTAGATTCAAGTTTGGGGGCAATGCTTTTGGAATTCACATGGTAGCATATTGTCACAACGCCACTGATTTTCCTCCTATGCTTGGTATTATTGCTCTTTTGACCCTCTCTATTTTTCATTTCCATTCTTTGTCTTCACACATTGTAGACAATGTGATATTCAAGTTTGGGGGTATATTTTGGTATTAATTATTGTTTGCATTTGCTAATTTGTTCATGTAACTTGATAAAATTGCAATGATTTTTTAATCTTAGAACTTGTTGGTGGTTGAAACATGTGTTGAATACTTTGTGTATAGAGGCAAATGATAGTTTTGAAATAAGGAAAATCTGAAATAACATATGGATTCAAAATGGTTTGTATAAATGTTTCAATTAGAATATCATTGAGTATCACTCTCTTCTATGCTTCACACTTCACATATGCACACTGGAAACTTATTTGTGAGGCATGCAACCTAATTTACCTTGACCATGACTCAATTGATTTGAATTGATAACCCTAATGAATGGATATCTTTGGCATGAACTAACAAAAAAAAAATAAAAAAAAATAAAAAAATAAAAAAGAAGAAGTTGAATAATGAAAATGACTTGTTTAAGTTTATAGCCTTGCTGACTCAAGTTATTAAGCCCTTGAAGTGCGCTTATACTTAGCACCCTAAAACCGTCTGGTTTGGGAGTTGTAGGCTTAACATTTGTTACATGGGTTAGTTAGAAAGCTTAAAGGACTTAGACATTGCACGGTCATTCACAAAAATAAAAATAAATAAATATGGTTCGTTTGAGTTCGTAGCCTTGCTGACTCGAGTTATTAAGCCCTTGGAGTGTCCTTATACTTAGCACCCCAAAACCATTCGGTTTAGGAGTTGTTGGCCTAAAACTTACTACATAGGTTAGTTAGAAAGCTTAAGGGACTTAGGCATTGCACAACCATCTAAAAATATATATATATATATATTGTTTTGAATAAAAGCATGCCTTTGAGACCTCATTTAAAAGGAAATTTAATGATTTAAAGGCTTTGTTCTTGAAATTGGAAAAAGAGGGTAAAAGCTGTATAATGGGAATACGGTTCACTTTAAATGAAGCTAGAGATGATTTCTATTATAGATATGACAATTGAAGTATTTATATAAACTATGATGTAAATGCATGAAAGTTGGAAGTTGATTAGCCATTTTGTTCTATCTATACGCGAGGTAGTCTTCATAGCATTTCCATCTCCAATATTCTCTATGTTCCAAGTTGCAAATGAGCTTTATACATCTTCTTGCAATATGTTTGATGTTTGTGGGTATCATTCATGTTAAACCCTCACCAGATTTCACTCGTCCTCTAGGGATGCCTAGAGGTTTTTTAAAAAAGGGCTTGTTACATATGCTAAATGCAGCCGTTACTCTCACGAAAGAGGAGACTTGTTGTCATTTCATTAAGTATTTCATTTAGTTTTAAAAGTAACTTGGTAAAATTGGCGTACTCAATTTGAGAGCCTGAATATCATTATAGACAAGAAGAAAATTACAAATATGAAAAAGAGAATAAAATCAAATCAGAATAAAAATAAAATCCCTAAACATTAGCCTATAATGAAGACCCAATAAATCTGTCACAATCATTGAGTTAACTTATAGATATGATTTCCAACACTCCCCCTCAAGCTGGAGCAAATATGTTGACCAAGCCCAGCTTGACTATAGAAGACTGGAGAAGAGAAGCCCAACAAACTTTGTGAACACATCTGTAGTCTGTCTGAAGAGGGAACAAAAATAGGATTAATAATACCTGATCGAACCTTCTCTCGAATAAAGTGAATGTCTACCTCAATATGTTTCGAACTTTCATATAAAACAGAATTGGAAGCAAGCATAATGGCTTATTTATTGTCACAAACCAACCTTGAAGAACCTTTCTCTACAAAACCTAACTCTCCCAAAATTGATTGAAGCCAAAGGAGCTCACAAGTACCTTGAGCCATAGCTCGATATTCAGCTCCAGCAGAGGATCTAGAGACAACAGCTTGTTTCTTACTTTTCCATGATATGAGATGATTACCATAGAAAGTACAGAAGCTAGAGGTAGAACGTCTATCTGTCTTACATCCAGCATAGTCTGCATCAATAAAGCATGAAAGTCCAGACTGATTTCCTGAGGCATAAAACAGACTAAGACCAGGGCATGACTTAAGATACCTCAAAATATGGTAGACTGCATCCATATGAGCTGAGCGAGGGGCATGCATGAATTGACTAACCACACTAACAGCAAATGTCAAATCGGGCCTTGTGTTAGTTAAGTAGATAAGACGACCTACTAAACGTTGATACACAGATGGATCTAGAAGTAATTCCCCTGACTCAACAGAGAGTTTGAGATTGGAGTTCATAGGAGTAGAAGCGGGTCGACACCTAAGCATGCCAGTATCTCGAAGAAAATCCAAAACATATTTCCTTTGAGATAAAGAAATTCCACGACGGGATCTAGCAACCTCAATTCCAAGAAAATATCGAAGAAGACCTAAGTCCTTCATATCAAAGGAGTTTTGAAGATGAAGTTTCGCCTGAGCAATCTCTAAAGCATCATCACCTGTGATAATGATATCATCCACATATACTAATAACATAATGCAACGGCCATCATAGCGTCATCGAATAAAGTAAGTATGGTCTGAGTGGCAGTGCACAAAGCCCATGGATAGAACAACATTACTGAAATGACTAAACCAAGCTCTAGGAGATTGCTTCAAACCATAAAGAGACTTTCGTAGCCGATAAACTTTCCCAGCATACTCCCTCTCAACCTGAAATCCAGGGGGTGGATTCATATATATAGTCTCAAGTAAATCTCCATTAAGAAACGCATTCTTGACATCTAACTGATGCAGAGGCTAAGAATGGGCCACAGACAAAGAGATAAGCAGTCGCACAGATGTCAACTTTGCCACAGGAGCAAAGGTAGCACCAAAGTCTTTACCCAGAATCTGAGTAAAGCCTTTTGCCACCAACCGAGCCTTATACCGATTAATAGTACCATCGGCTAAGTACTTCACATTAAAGACCCATTTGCAGCCAACCATTTTCTCCCCAGTAGGTAAAGCAACAAGTTCCCATGTATTATTATGTTGTATATCATCCATTTCTTTCGTCATGGCAGACACCCAATTGGGATCCTAGAGGGCCTCTGACACTGATCAAGGAATAGAAACGGTCCCAATCTTGCCTAGGAAGGATTTATATGCTCCGGAAAGACCATCATAAGAGACATACTGGGAAATAGGGTGGTTAGTGCTACTAGAAAGACCATACCAATTAGGAGGGTGACGATCACGGGTAGGATAATGGGAGGTATGCTCAGGAATGGTAGGACCCATAGGAGAAGGAGAGTTACCTGGACTTGATTCTGAAGATGATTCTGGCAGGGGAGGTTGAGTGCGATGGCGGTGAGAGTAGACCTACAAAGGTGGAGGGGAACCCTGCATGGATGGAGAAGAATTGTGATACCCCTCGATTCCAAAGCCACGGGTGATCAAGTCCGAACACAGATCCAAAGGATGCTAAACAATCAATATGTAAACAAGCAAGAATAAAAAAAAAAAAAAAACTGAATTAAGAATAAAATAGTAATGCGCTGACGGGAATCTAAAATAAACATCCTCAAACTTCAAATAATGAATTAATATTATTTAAATCCTTCAAATCCATATAACTCTGCAATCCATCCAGTGGACCCCTAATAGTTCCAATTGATAAATAAATTTACAGGATAAAACCCAAAACTAAAATAAGAAAAGAAATCCTATGTAGTCGGAAGAGTGAGTGATTGTATCTGCATCACCATGATCAAGCTCTAAGTCTGGTACTCACGAACCCCTGAAAAATAAAGGTGGGTCAGGCCCACATGCAAATTCCATCCTACTACAATCCGTACATAAACTCGATACGCAGATTCATCCTAGATAGCTCGGCAATATCTAAAATAGTCCATATATATATATATACACTCACTAACTAGACCTACCAGGGAACATTAACTATATCTAGCTATCCAACCTTTGCGATATACGCACCCTAACCGTGATCAGGAAACTCAAGCTCGTATCACGGTACCATAAGTATATATATAAATTCCTTCCTAGTGTAGAAAAATAAAAAAAATATCCATTATGTCGTTCAACTGTTTTAGTTGATAGGACATGCATCCATGTAGGATTTAACTGTTTTAGTTAATCCATTCCTTATGTATGAATGGGTTGGAATTAGCGTTTTGATCTAAACCGTCCCTCCGTATGTCACCGTCCCATACCGGTACATACATGCATATGATCTACAGATGATGCACATTCAAATAAACATCAAATATATCCAGAAACCAGCATAATAGAAAACAGATATTATTAAGATCCCATCATGCATCCAGTATATGATTATAATCATTAATCCTCCAAATAAATTGTTAATGTAAAGATAAACAATTTAAACCATCCATTTCCATATAATTGACAGAACAGAAATTATGACAGTTCAGCAATTATCATCCCTAACATAATATAATGAATATTAGAATTATAAACTACACATTATCCTAGAATTACCAACCAATACATCCATACTAGTTCATTTACACTATTAAACCGAAGACTAGCATTTAAATCCTCCTCAATCCTTGTCGACATGCAAATTAATATTTAATTCTCATGGCGACCATTTAATCCCCAACTATAAGTTCAGAGTATGATATAATGATACTCAGATATAAAAAACTGAGCACACACACTCAGATTCAATAACCACACCCTTATTAGTCTGTTTACTTTGCTAAAACAGCCGCTAGCATCAACCCTTTCATATTCCGTGACGACATGTAAGTTATTATTTAAAATTTCATGAAGTCTATTAACCCATTTTAATCCAACTTCCTGAGCCTTCATTTAGTTATATATATATAATCATATAACATCTCACAAATACTTTAGTAACAGTTCGTTTAAGTTGCTAAACAAATCAGCAACTTGATCCTTCCTCCCTCCTTAACAGTATGCCTAATCATATGTTTATTTTTCATGATCAACCTTTTAAGATTAGCACACTAGCTTATACTAACTGTTTTCATACTTAAACAGATTAATTTTAAACCTTTAAAACCTCCCACAATTTTCCCGAAATCACATCTAAGCCCCTGAAACCCAGAAATCCACAAGAAAACACCCGTAGGTGTTAACAACCAAGGGAGCCGGCTCTGGAAACCCTTGGAGCATGCTCCTAAGCTTCTAGAGCTGGCTCTACTTCTTATAGAGCCACCTCTATTTGTTGTGGAGCTGGCTCTACCTGTTGTGGAGCCGTCTCTACTCACCTAGCCTCCAGTTTTCCCTCTCTACTTCCTCTGTTCTTCATCTTCGCTTCTAGCGATAATTCCAACTATCTGTCTTAAGTTTTTTTAAGGATTTTAAGAGTTTAATTTAAGCCCTAATACTCCTAGAAACTCCTTTGATTCCACTCCCAGTTGTTTAACCAAAAATCTAAACAGAAACAGAGCAGTTTATGCAAGAACACCAATCACAGTTAACTGAACAAACGACCAGTTAAAATTCTGATCCCATGCATCAAAATTCCATTTGAAAGTTTAATTAACTTCCTAACCATCCTAGCAACTCCTTACAATCCATTATAAATTAATTTACACAGGTTTAATACAGAATCCAATAGTTTATGCAAGGAAAACAAACTTCAGTTATTTATACGTTAATCAGTTTACAGTCTGGCAAACATGCATCAAACATTAGTTTTAAAAATTGAATTAATTCCTAGAGACTATACAGAATGCACAGAACACAATTTTACAGGAAGGAGATAGAATGAAACTTACCTCTAGGTTTCAGTTTGAAACCTTTCGCCGTCTCTAAATTGCAGAATTTCCAAGACTATATTTCCTTCTCTGATCACTGTTCCCTTCCTCTACTGCTTCGTCGTTCCCTCCAAAAACAACTCCTTAATTAGCCTCTACCCTCACTTTGTATCTCTCTTCACATTCCTCTCTGTTTTTTCTCCCCAGACTCTATACGTGAATAGAATTTCTTAAACCCTTGCAGACACCTATATTGTTCTATATATATAGACTCCTCTAAAACCCTAATCCTAAGTCCAGCCTAAATCTAAGTTAGCTAACCAAAAATACTTAAAACAAAACCCTAAACTTAAAAATAATTACAAGCATATAACTTAAATCAAACAAGTCACATAAGCAATTTAAAAACACGTAATTAATCAAATAAATAAATTAAATCCTAATTGCATGTAATTAAGTTGAAATAAATAAACAATATAAAACAAATACACAATTCCAATTTTAACAAATCAAACAATTAAACACTTAGCTAGATAGTCGTATTTGAATGCACACAAAACAAATAATCAATTTATCAATTTAAAATGCCCATAAATAATTAATTAAATTCCCATTATATCCTTTTGAATATTAGGAGTATTACAAGAATATTCCGGGATAGTGTGATTTTCAAAGAGAGAAACAAGACGGGCAATAGGAGAAATCTCCTTCTCCAGACCACAAGAGAGAGAATCCTATACCACAGAATTAGTACTATAAAAAGGAACAGTTTCATGAAATATCACATGAAGAGAATGATACACATGTTTGGCCATAGGATCATAACAACGATAGCCCTTTGACATAGCAGAATACCACAAGAAAATACACCTAACTGATTTATCATCAAGTTTATGACGAGAAGGACTACGGTTATGAACAAAACAAGTATAGCTAAAAATACGAGGCAAAAGGTGAAACAACATATAATCAGGCTGGAGAATTTGAAGCGGGGCCTTACCACCCAAAACTCGACTGGGAGTACGATTAGTCAGAAAAGCAGCTGTAAGAACATCCATGTGCCAATAGAATTTAGGCACATGCATACCACTCAAAAGACATCGGACCACAGATATAATATAATGGTTTTTGTGTTCAGCCATGCCATTTTGCTCAGGAGTGTAGAGGCAAGTGAGTTGATGTAAAATCCCCTTTTTATTAAGTTCAGTTCGGAACTCATTTGAAACATATTCACATTCATTTGAAGAAACTGGGTAAATAAAAGAAACACATCAGATTTCTATTTTAATAAATAAACCCAAGTACAACGAGAATAATCATCAATAAATGTCACATAACATCGATATCCAGATAAAGTAGTAACTGGGGAAGGCCCTAGACATCAGAATGAATAAGATTAAACATACTAAGAGCACGACTCATATGAGAAATATAGCTATTTCTAGTATGTTTTGAAAGCTCACAAACTTCACATTGAAACTTATGGTTCTTACATGCTTTATTTAACTAAGGAAACAATAGAAATAGATATTGAAAGTTTACATGCCCCAAACATGCATGCCACAGACTAAAAGTGTGAAAAGAACATCATAAACACTAGAAGTAGGTAGAACAGAAGCTTGAAGACTCATTCCTAGTGGTTCCCCAAAGTAGTAAAGCCCATCACACTCATAACCCCTGCCAAAAATCTTCTTCGAACAAAGGTTCTACAACAAACATTGATCTGGTAAGAGTATAACTACACATTGAAGGTTTTTTGCAAGCCGGCTAACAGATAAAAGGTTAAAGGCAAATTTAGGTACATAAAGGATAGATGAAAGTATAATATCAGGAGACAGACAAACATCACCCTTACTGTGAACATAAATTGGGTAACAGGTATGACATTGGAAGAAAAAACTGATAACTCACCAGTCATGTGATCATTGGTCCCAGAATCCAGAACCCAAGTGGGCTGCTTGGCCTTAACATAAAATACAGTAGGAGTACCTGTAGCAATAGTGGCAGTGGGAGCAGTTGAAGAAGCACCAACTCTAGAAATAAGGGAGCCAAGCTGGTTCTAGATCTGCCTAATTTGAGACTGAAGCTGGCTCAGTCCAGGAAATACAGCAGATCCACCAGTGGTAACAGGAGTCTCTGCAATAGCCACAGTACGAGAAGAACCAGTTCCAGATAAATAGTTCCTAGAAAATTTCTACTTCAGTTCAGGATGAAGTTTGAAGTAACGAGTCTTAACATGTCCAACCCCTCCGCAATAGTGACAAATAATCTAACCTCCAGAAACACGTGATCCAAAGTTGGCTGCAAAAGCCATACTATCCCTAGCAGGCTCAGACACTGGTAGAGGAACAAATGAGGGTTGAATTAAACGGTGCTTGCGTGCTTCACCATCAACAGTAGTAAAGGCTTCCAACAAGGATGGAATTAGTGATGTATTTAAGATCTAAGACTTTAGTGGTTCAAATTCTGGGTGTAATCCCATCAAAAACTGATAGGTATGCTAACGATCAAGACGTTTGACAAGAAGAGAGGCTGTCTTGAAAGGAAATTCACTGAGAGGCTCATATTGAGCTAGTTCCTCCCAACGAGATCTCAAATACACAAAGTAATCAACTACAGACAAATTCAGGCCTTCATGCGAGGCCTTACCAATATCTTGGTATAATTCAAAAATACGAGCATCATTCCTAGAATGAGCATACATTTGATTCAAAGCAATCCACAAGTCATTAACAGAGTCATAAAACATGAATATATTATAAATGCGTTCCTCCATAGAATTAAACATCCATCCTAAAATAGTGCAATTGTCCATATCCCACTGAGCATATTTAGGATCTTTATCTAGCATCTTTTCAGTACCCAAAATCCACCTTGATTTGCCTTTTCCACCAACATAGAGGTGGAGGGAACGAGCCCAAGATGCAAAATTACGACCATTCAACAGCACACTAGTAACTCATTGAGCCGGTGTTTGTTGCACCGAAAAAAGAGTTTTTTTTATTATTACTTGATTCAGCGATAATATTAAATAGAATAATCAACAGATCACCAATAATTTCAAATAAAGGAGGAATAAACCTGATTTTGATCAAACCAAAAAGCCGGAGACACGGTGGTCTAATCCGAAAATGCTGCCGAATATCATGGCAGCCCCAAAAAATTACAAACACGTCTTCTAACCCTTAGTGCATGAAAAAGACTAAGGGAATACCCCTACAGGGGTTGAACCTAGAGGAGATTGGCTCCCCCTAGGACTATCGCAACAGCGGCCTGAAGAAGAGAGAAGGTCTGTGAAGAAAAGAAAAAAATAAATAGGGAAGGGGCTGTGACGAGATAAAGAGAGAGATCAAAAGAAGCGGTGAAAGAGAGAGAGAGGGGGGAAGGCGTAGGTTTGAGGCTCTGATACCGAAAGTAACTTGGTAAAATTGGCATACTTAATTTGAGAGCCTGACTATCATTATATAAAAAAGGAAAATTACGAATATGGAGAAGAGAATAAAATCAAATCAGAATAAAGAGAATAAAATTAAATCAGAATAAAAATAAAATCCCTAAACATTAGCCTATAATGAAGACCCAATAAATCTACCATAATCATTGAGTCAACTTATAGATATGATTTCCAACAGTTTTGCTATGGGACTAGCAAAATGTAAGTTTGAAAGTGTGATAAGCGCCGAATATTGCATATTTAAGCGCCCTTATTTGCATTAGTTAAGTCCATTCATTGATCATTCTATATAGATTATCTTCATTTGTATGTTTTTGTTTATTTTCAGGTTTGTTCCTTAAAAAGAAATAAAAATAATGTTTTACGGGTTCTTGAAGATCAAGGCATGCCGGGCCAGGGCTCTACATGTCTGCTAAACAAATATGGTCCAATGAACTCATGAACGCACTCTACAGGACCCAAGAAGGAAGTTGGAGTCAGTGGGCCAAGCCTAAGGTCAATTTAAGAGAAGTTGTTTTGAGCCTAATGTATACCATTGCGAGCGCCCACCAGCCTCATGCACAAATCATGCCGGCACCCACCAAACTACTTGAGGCATTGAATTCTAAAGAATGAAATTTCAGTAGCCTCCAGAATTTGCGGGGCCCTGCCAGTTCTTGCAGGCGCCCGTCGGTTGCCACAGCAGCCCCAGGATTCCCCTTTGTTGCGCGCGAAAAACAGCCTTATGTGTGATACCCACGGATTTTTGAATGCAGGTTAGTCAGGCCCACACCTGAATACTCGGGGATATCAAAAACAAATCGGCAATAAACTAACACGGAGTGCAAAAGAATAAATAGGAATAAATAATTTGCTGAAAGAAAACTAAAAGAATAATCCAATAATAAAACCTCTTAATAAATTTCCATTAATAATAAAATCATTTTGAAACAATAAATCCTCTATTAATACAACTCATGAATCTATACTGTGTGGACCCCTAAAAACCTATCTGAACAAGTGACAGCAATAACTGCTTACAACTGAAGAACGAAGTATAAAAGAATCTCCTATGTAGAATCGGAAAAATAAAGTAGACTGATCCCTGCTCAGCATGAACAACCTCTACTCCTGATGAACACCTGAAAAAAAATAGTGGGTCAGGCCCACAAACAAGTTCTACTTTACTACAGTCCAAGCAGAGATTCGATACACATATACATCCTAGTCAATCCAACAATAACTAGTAGTCCATACATATATATATATATATATATATATATATATATATACATACATACTAAAGGAACCTCACTAGACTATAGGGTTGCCTCAACCTGAATAGTAGGCAATATGCAAAACGCATATATAGTGGGCATGAATACTTAGACCTACCAGGGCACATAACTACACTATATCTTACTACACATCCCTGGCCATATATGCACCCTAACCACTGATCCTAAAACTCAAGCTCATATCATGGCACCATATTTATATATATATAATCCAATAACCATCCTATCCAGTATAAATTAATCCTCTACAAGTAATCCTCTATAAGTCATTTAACTTGTTCAGCTGACCTGACTTGAATATAAGTAGGACTTAACATTTTAGTTAATCCATTCTCTTATACAAAATAGGTAGGACTTAACTGATAAGTTAATCCATCCCTAGAGTGCCACCATCCTATACTGGTGCACTTTATCCACATAATCCAATAGGTGATGGAACAATTAAGGAAATACATCAAATAATCTAAAAATAAATGCAATAGCATAATGTCATGCTATCACAGAATATGAATGACTTATAATTTATTTAAGCTTCCTATATCATATATCTTACACAAACTAAATCTTACACATGCTGATATTTTATTATACAGTCAAATGAGCATTCTCCATATCCAATTCATCCTACACATTTAATCTCAATTGCTAGAACAATTTAAAAGATTAAATCTATTCGTTTGTTTAAAACATTCAAATAACAAGCATCGTTATGATCAAGTCTATTTAAAATTTATTTAAACTAATACCTAGTCCCAGTTTTATGTTCTGGACCCTTCAAAATCAAATAAGATATATTTAACGCTATTCACGAAAATTTTGCAGGTAAGGCTCGAGCATCTTGTCTCAGGCTCGAGCTTTACATCCCAAGGCTCGAGCTTTACATCCAAGGCTCGAGCTTTTCACCTATGGCTCGAGTTTTTCTTTTCAGGCTCTAGCTTTACCACCTATGGCTGAGCGTTTCCTTTCAGGCTCGAGCTTTTACACCCATGGCTTAAGCTTTTCATCTATGGCTCTAGCTTTACTTCAACAGCTCGAACTTTGCTTCAATAGCTCGAGCTTTGCATCCAAGGCTCGAGCTTTTTTCCTATGGCTCGAGCTTTACTTCCAAGGCTCAAGCACTGTTTACACTATTCAACCTAGAACTTCTACTGTGAATTTATTCTTTATTATTTAAGGATTCTAAGGCATGTTTCTAGGTTCCATCAATACACATATATGAAAATACATCATATAAAGCATGTAAAATTTCATAAAGAAACAGATCAAATCAAATCCATGAATTTATCAATTCGTACAACAAGAACAAATATGAACCAAATTCATAAAACCTATATTTTAATCCAATTAAATATGTATAATTATTTAGTTTTATGTGTTTTAAGAATCCTGGAATCTCCTAAGCATGTAAAGAAACACAAATCAAAGGGAGAAAGATAGAAGAAGAACTTACTTTAAACTTTCGGATCGAAAGTTAAACTTCTTTTTCCTTGATCTTCTTCTCTAAATATTCTCCTCCTCCATCCTTCCTCTTCCTCCTTCTCTCTCTAACTTTCTCTCTCTAAAATATATTACATGATATATTTTAACCCCCTTTTACAACCTATAGTTGTATATTTATATGTTAAATAATAACCATATTCTTTTTCTCAATCCAAGTCAACTTAATAAATAAAAATTAAAATTAAAATATTAAAAAGTTAACTTAAAATATGTTACGTATTTAATCTATGCATATCCTTAATAAATAAATTAAATATATACATCAGATTATTTATTAAAAATTATTTAATAACACTTAAGTTACCATAATATTAAAAGGTAATTTAAAACATGATACGTTTAAAATCTATGTATATCCTTATTATATAAATATAAAATATATACATCAGATTAAATATTAATACTAAAGTTACCATAAAAGTAATTAATAAATTACTTTCCCCTTATATATATATATATACAACTATCCATGGGTAATTATCCATATCCATCAAACCTCTTGTCCAAGTAATCCATGAGACCTAATTGATTGGCCCATTACTACTAACCATAACCATAAAATAAAAATAAAATAAAATAAAATAAAATAAAACAAAACATTTGATCATTTAATCTATAATTAATTATAATTAATCAAATACATCATTTAAGCACACAATCAAATAAACAAATAACACATAGACAAATAGTCAATTAATCACGTAACACTTAATTCAATTAAACACATAAGCAATTAGTTAAATAATCAATTAAACAATTAAAAGCGTAATTAAAACAAATAAATAAATACCGAGACTATCCTTTTAAAATTAGAGGTATTACACTATGGCACCCAGTAGGGGCCCCCCAATCTCTGCGGGCACCCGCCAACTTGTAGACAGCAGATCGTGGTCTTCTTCGTTTTAACCAATGCTGTCCCCTTGATTGATGAAGGTGTCTTCCTTCTTCTAGGGAGTTCTAACCACGAAATTAAGGGGGTTTGGTACGATATTTTGCCTATTTTTGTGAGAGGGGTGATTGTAAAACATTATTGAGTTGTTGGAGGATAATTCTAGAGAGAGAAATATTGAATTTTTTTGAGCTCTTGGGTTGTATTCTCTGAAAGTGGCGAAAATGGAAGGGCTGAGTTCTTCAACCTCTTCCTCCCTTTCTACTATGGGTAACTAACTCCCTTCCTAGGGAGGTGATGAAGCTTTCCCTTGCAAGCATGCTCTAGTTGTATTTTGATTTCAGAAATGAAATATATATATAATAGTTTTATAGTCTAGAGATTTACACAAGTTGTAATGGCTCTTCATTTCAATAAATGATTGTGTTGAACTTATTATCTTGTCTTAGATTGTATTTTCTCATGATTATATTGCTTATATCTTTATAGTGAGAATGGAGATGAGATTATGAAATGGTTTTGAATGGCATGTTATATGAAAATTTTGATAGTCCATAGCTTAGGCCCCTCCTTTGATGGATTATGCTTAGTTTTTTATTTCATGTGCTCTTATCATATTTATTAAGGAATTTGATAGTCCATAGGTTAGTGAGCATGTCATAAGCTACACCCTAGTCTAGGTAGTTAAAGCATGTAAAACTTTGATGGATTATACTTAATTCTTGATTTTATGAAATTCTTGAAGGTAATGTAGTAATCATGTATTTCTATAAATCATGGTCACATATATAAGTTGTTCCCCAAGTTAATTGCAAGCAAGCATGTTTGTATGGTTTGTGGTGGATTCATTTCCCTAGCTCTCTCTACATAAGTTTAATTCATCTTACATTCACTCCATTTACTATTTTATGCAAATTTTAATTCTTATTTCTAAGTGACAAACAAATCAAACCTTATACACCTCTTTCATCAAACAACGTGATTTTACAACCTTGGTAGCCATAAACTAGCAATCATTGTGGTTCGACTGACTCTTCTGATAGCCCTATTTTATAATGATTTGTGCTATTGCAAGTGTTGATTATTATTGGTAAAAATTTACCAACCACCAGAACTCAATTTTGTTATTTGGGAACTGGTACCAAGATTGGGAACCGATACTAGAAGTCCTGGCAGCAAAAGGTTTTCAGTTTCCTTGTTCTATTTGATTCCTTTTTCATCCAACTTTCCTTCCAAGTCCTATGCACAAAATTTTCTTTATTTTAAGAAGGAATAGAACTTTGTAAACCTCTATATAAACCATGTCATACACATAGGTTGTGATACCCCTTGGATCTGAGACACGGGTTGATCAGGCCCAAGCCCAAACCCGAGGGAATATCAAACAATTAAAGTATTTTTAATCGAACACAAAATCCAAAACTAAATTAAAAATAAATATTACATAGCTGGAAGAAACTCAAATAGAATCCTTTAAAATTAAATACTTAAAATCCAAAACCTCCAACAGTTAAATAACTCGGGAATCCATCCATTAGACCCCTAATACGAAAATCCAAACTGAAATATAAATAGCTAAACGAATATCCAAGATGAAGCCATGGAGAGAAGTCTTACGTCGTCGTAAGAGTGAGTGATTGTCTCTGCTCAGCACGATCAGGTCTAAGTCTGGAACTGGCGAATACCAGAAAAATAGAAGTGGGTCAGGCCCACAAACAAGTTCTATCCATTGACAATCCAAACAGAGACTTGATACACATATACATTCTAACCAACTTAACAATATCTATATAAGCTATATATATATATATATTTACACTACAAGACTCTCACTGGACTATACAGGGGGTCTCAACCTGAGTAGAAGGCAACATGCAAAGCGCACCTAAGTGGGCATGAGTACCTAAGCCTAACAGGGTATACCTTAACATAGTATATCCAGCTACGCATCTGTAATGACCGAGTCATTTTCCTTCCTTTCTTTTTTCCTCAAATTTTACGGATAAATTTTTTCGTTGTCTTTTCCTTTCCGAGTTCTCCTTCTCGTCACTTGTGTTATCTTGAGTGCTCAGAAATGATTTATGAGACTTATTCCTTTGGATTGACATCTTCCTATGGGGACCGAGTCATTTTCACATTTTCACTTTTGTGACACTATTCACTTTTCCTCTTTTTCTCAGTTGTCACTTTGTTGGCATAACCTCACTTTTCGTGTTCGGATTTGATTCCGGTTTTGCATGCATCCATGATATTTAAATTCCATGCCATGTGTATTTTTACTTTCCTAGAAATGCATGCTATCAGTGCACTTTCTTCCTTAGGGGTGTGGATGCACACTTCTTTGGAATTTCTCTTTCATTTGGGGTCATTTGTGTAATTACTGTAAAGTAACTATTTTTCATCTTAAGGACCATTTTGCAATTTAATTTGGAAGATATTTTCAAAAAGAACTTTTTTGCAATTTTAGAAAAACATAACAAGTGTCACACTCTCAGTGGTCTACTTGTTGTCATGTGGAAACACTTTGATGTCTTGGATGATGACATGTGGAAGGTGGAGATTCACCCACTTATTGACCTAGGATAAGTGCACTTATTGGCTTGGAAGGTTGACAAGTGTAGGCTTAGAATTAAGCCTACAATGGATGCTTGGATGAGTGACAAGTGAATACTCTAAATCTTGCAATTACTTTTAGGTTATTTTGGGATTATGGTTTTAAAGAAGAGTTTTTGTGCAATTGACCATAGATGTATGTGTTGACCATGGTGTAGGATCACATAGTGAGTGGAGGATTTCTATTTCCTCCACTCAAACTTTTTTTCACATTGTATCATTTTCTTCCTCACCAAAAACCCTAGCCTCCATGGGTGGAGCTTGAAGCCTTAGGCCTTGACCTTGCTTTTTTAGAGCCTTCCATTGATTTCCAAGCTAAACCTTGGGAATACTTTTTGTTCCCCTCATCCTCCTCTTTATAACCGTAGAAGGGTTTACCATTTTGAACTTGTTTATCTTAGATTCTAGAGAGACACTTCTCTAATGAGCTAGGGGGTGTTATAATTTATTTTCTAAGTGGCTTTACTTGTTTTTGTATGACATATAAGTTGTATGCATGTCTTATGTTAATTTGAGAAATTAATGGTGTATCATAGTTTGCTTATAACTCATTTTAGATTTGATTTATGGCATGTCCATGACTTGATCTTTGTTATAGATTAAATTGGGATGATTTAAATGAGTTTTCAAATCTAGAGATTTAATTAATTTAATTTGATTTAAATTCTAGTTAATTGTATTTTGCTTGTATTTCATTTTAGACTTGATATATGGTATAACCATGACTTAGTGCTTGTTATATATTAATTTGGGATCATTTGAATAACTTTTGAAAATTATAGATTTAATTAATTAAATTCTATATGATGATGTCTTGCTCATTTTACCTTTTTGATTTGATATATGTAATGAACATGCTATATTGTTTAACATGTATTAATTTGAGGTTATTTGGAATTGATTTGAAATCTAGAGAATTTAATTATCTTGTTTAATTAAATTCTATCTAATGGCTCCATGGATCTACTGGTGTTTTAGAAGTTGTTTCTATATTCAAATCATGGACTTCGACTTGTTGTGTATTCATTTTATTGTGTTTTGAGCATTGGACAACAATATTGTTATATATATTCATGAGAACATGTTTTCTTTATGGAATATATTGTTGCCTTATGTGATGAATTGCACATTTTGTAATTGACATTATATATGCCATTTTCGAATTGAAACTCTAAGGCATGGATTGTGTGGTTTCAACCTACTTGTGCATGGAAGGTGATTTCGTGCATTGTATAAATTATGTATAAGTTGTTAACTTATTTAGTTTATTTTGGAGTCTTAGGACATTGTTACAAGTGATATGGCTAGAGTTTGGCTCTACCGCGGGAGGTATGAGTTCTCCCCAATTGAGATAGTGCGCACTAGGACGGTCTTCCTAGCGGGTTAATGCCTGTAAAAACCATAGTTCTTGGATTTATCCAAGATTTGATGTCCAAGTCTTTCACTATTTGATTTCGCATTAAATTCCAAGTTGACAATAATGTTTAATTGTGACTTGTGATTTTGGTTATTGGCGATTTGATGTTATTAAGTACATTGGTGCATTATGATTTTAAGGAATCATCGTATGTTTTTGATATTGTTAAGTACATCTATGTTATATGTTCAAAAGTAGCTTAGGAATAATCCTATAGATTCATTTGGAACATAGACGTTAGGTAGCATGACCCACTTTTGTCTTTTTCGTATTTTAGATTTCAAGTTAATAACTTTGAGAATCTATATCTTATTGCTTTGTATAGCATGTTCTTATGTTGTTGGAATTGCATGAAGGATGTGAATTATGCTAAAAATGATCTAAGGAAGCTTAGGATGCTCCCTGAGTCTGACCTTTGACATAAACGTTAGGTGGCATGATCCATTTGTATTGTTCAAGTTCATGTAAAAATCTTTAAAGAAATCAAGTCTATGCATACTCATTCTCTACGAGTAAACTTGTTTGCTCACCCCGAAGTTACTGGGGGATTTGTTCAGGTACGAAGACTTAATTCGTGATGTTCATCATTGTTTGGATGATTATGGACTTGAAAGTTTTAATTCTGGCAAAGGTTGGCTTGAAATGCCACCCATAGCCTTTTATGACAAAATGTGTATATTTGATTCAATATATGTAATGTGTACATAAGTACACCTTTTACAATGTATTTGGCATGCATGAGATGAGGCCAGAGACCAATGACATGTATATTGTATTCTATATAACTTTTAACTTCTTAAAATATTATGAAAACATTGAAAAATGCCAAGTCATTGTCTCACTATGGTTACATCGGGTGTGGGAATTCCAATTTTATTCTTTCATAGGATCTCATTAATCATGTATGAAGTGTGGCCAAGGGCCAAACGGAAATTTCCAATAATTTGTTAATTTTGGTTTTCAAAATTTTCATTTCATGTGCATATTCACCTTTTTGGCCGTCGGCGGGTCGGATTTTGCATCGGCCATTTCCGGGAGTTGTGGATTGTTCCTGCGCACTCAAAATCACTTATTACGTTTGCATACATATTCATTTCAGCTTAGAAATGCATTTGGGGTCAAATGCATACTTGGTGCAAAGTTACATTTTCACCGTTTTGAGCCTAATTTGATCTAGGGGCATTCTTGTCTTTTTAACGTGAGTTTTTTTTGTTTCCATCCACGTTGTTGGGTAGAAAACATGATTTTGGGTTGGGGGGGGGGGGGGGTTCTTCTTTGTGTTTTTTTCAAAAAGGCCCAAAAAGTCCTCAAAATCACATTTCAAACTCAAAAAACTACTAAGCTTGTCTGCAGGATGAGTGCTCGTCCATGGGGCACGAGCGCTTGTAGATAAGGCAGTATGGATTGCCCTGGGCGTGCTCCTGTATGAGCGTTCATAGCCTTGGACGAACGTTGGTCCATCCTTTTTCAACACTGCACCTCCGACTTCAAATCATCATATTTCCTTTGTTTTAACTCCGAATTGGTCCGTTCTTGAGTCTAAATTGACCGCGTCGAAATAAGCTTTCCAATGGTACCAATTAAAGCTTTAAATTATTCTTGTACCTCAAGGTATTCAAGTTTTGGTGAGGTAGTGTTAGGATTTGGGTCGAACCAGGATGGGGTTTTCCTTTCTTCGACTTCGACACTTCATATCTTTGCCGTCTAGACTCTGAATCAAGTGATTCTTGAGTTTATCTTTGTTAATTTTTTGTTATCTTTCCAATGGTGTATACGATAGCACCCATTTTAGTTTGGAATAACCATCTTGCCCTTAGTCCATTCCTTGGAGGGTTTTGAAACCCTAACTCCGGTCTTGCTTTCGCTGAGTCACGGGACTCCTTGGAAGGTTATTCTTATGTCTTAGGGATGAGGGATGATGTACATCTCTATAGGCTTGTTCATATTTAGCTTTCATATTTTAAATCCATTTCGGGTCATCATAGGACACATTGGGTTTGTAAAAATCCAGGGTTGTCATAGATGGTATCAGAGCTCTTAGGTTCGAAAACATATGGACGACGGGTTTTAGGTGCATATCATGTTTGTGTTGCCATGCTCTATATGTTTATATGCTTCATGATAACATGTTTTAGTTTGATAACATATTTATGTGCTTATGTGCTATATGTGGCATGTTGTTGTTTAGCATAATTATATTCTAATGTAAAGAGCATGACATATGATGTATGCTAGATTGGATTTATATATGCATAGCTGTGTTGTATATTTGGCATGACACGGGACTGGTCATTGAGGCACGAGTTGAGGTTGATGGTGATTGTAGTCATAGTTTTGTGGTAATGTAGGTTATTGTCGACCTAGCATTGGTTTTGAGGTAGGTAGTGAGTCACCTTTTGTTTAGAATGTCATGAGGTGAGTCATTTGGCATTGCTGTAGTGCTAGATTTGTTGGTTTGGGGCCATGATGAGGTTATGGACCTCTTAGGATCCTTGGTTGTTCGGGATGATTCCTCTGGGATTGCAATTTTCGTAGTCGGGTACGTTTGTGGGTGGGTGCATGGCACTGTCATGCTACCGTACTGGCTAGCTACAAGTGCAGTTCGGATGGAGTCAATGTTGGTTTTGTTTTGATAGGCATTGTCCTTTTGATCGACGATGATGATGGTTATTTTGGAGATCAGTCAAAGTGATTGATTTGGTTGTTGTTGGTATGGCTATAGTTGCCAATTTCTTTGAGTTCTCCTTGCGTGATGACGCTTTTGGGATCAAGTCAATTAATTGATGTTTCGGGTAGAGAGAGCATTGCATTGTTAGTGTCACCTCTAGATTCGGAGATGGATTGTTAGAGTCTTACCATTGTGGTAAGGGCTCATATTGGTTTTGAGACAGGTTGTTGTCACATTAGTTTTTGGAGTCAGTTTATGGCTAGGACTGGTCTTTTCTTTTACCTAGACACTCTAGGACACGATGTCCATAGGGTTCATTATTACATCATTTTTATCTTCTGCAGTTTTGTTTACTACCATGTTAGTAGTATGATTTATGATATTGCAATACATGAGTAGGTGGAAGTGTGTCCATATTGCTTTCTTGTTATGTGGCATTAGCATGCCTTCTTTATATGCTTAGAGATGCCATGTTGTTACTATACTTTAGTGACATGATTTTGTATTTACGTGGAGACGTGCTGCATGTACCCTTGATTTTATCTATTTGAGTAGATGTACTTATTTGGTAATTGCATTCCTTGTCATATGCATGATTTCCATGTTTGGTCCTTCCTTTTGTTTCCCTCGGTCGTACATAGTGTGTATGCCAGTTTCTGCAATAATTTCGTGGTGAAATTCCTTGTAGAGGAATTGCCATATTTGTTTTGTCTTGAGCTGACCACTTCCCTAAGGTGGGAAGAATGCTCTATTTTCGTGCTTTTCTTGTTGACACTTGTGGGAGAATAGGGTTTCTCCTCCTTTCTTGGTTCAAGTAAGGAATTTTACAAGGAGTAAGTCTCTTCTCTTTGTTGCATTGTGCACAGTTTTGGGGTTGGTTGGTCCGTGAGGATCACCGTTGTTGTCTTAGGTCCTTGGTGAGGATTTGATTGATTTTGGTCGACTTACTTCCATGTAGGGGGTGAAGTCTTTAACCTTGTTGTCTTTCGTTTTAGAGACAGAGTCGTAGTGTTGTTCTTCTTAGGATTGATGGTTCCCTTTCTTTTGCCATGGTTGTTGATAGGTGGTGGTGCTCAGAGTGAGTGGATCAATGTGAGATCATTTTGCAGGGACTTGTGTCCATACCATTGAGGATCTGTTTGATTCGTAGGGTGAGCTCGATGCTCTTTTAAGGATGTATTTTGGAGACTTGCTTTGGTTTTTGGAGACCTGGATGTGGTTGACTCTTAGGAAGAGTTTTAGAAGATCATTGTTGTATATGGCTTGTTTGTGGAGTTTTCTTATCCTAGTTATGACTAGGCGTGGTCTTGAGGAATCGTAGTTCCAGTGGTTGTTTATGGATGGAGATTGAGGAATTTTGAATTAGCTTGGTGATGTCAAACATGGTTTCGAGAGATTCATTTTGTGACCTTGGTTGTTGGGATTTTAATATGTGTGCCACTTGGTGGACTTGTATTTCAAGGATCTAGTTATCCATGATAGGGATTTTGATCCAATGTTTGATTCTGGTGTGGTTTTGTAGTTGATCTGTTTCAGGGAGATATGTGGGACTTTCGACGAAATGTCTTATAATGAGGTTCGTTTTGATTTCTGGAGGTTTCGATTTGTTTTTTAGGCTTTAGATTCTTGATTGATGTTGTTAAGAGTATTTGAGATGTTTGAGATGTTGGTTTTATTGTATTGAGGATTAAGACCTTAAGCTGGAAGGTACCTGGAACATTGCCGTCAGTATTTTGAGAATGGCTGGGATGTCAACGTCTTTGGACCATGTCTCAACTCTTGCGGAATACCAGGTTAGTGGATTGCTTTTGGTAATGATGATTTACGACATTGATGTCATTTGTTTCAAGAGGTTTCATGGGTAGACCTAGTGGGGGGCAGGTTATGAACTAGTGCCTTATACTGTTATGCTACCATACAAAGTTGTACGTTGTGGGCGAGTGTTAGTTGCCATCAATGCTACCTTACTGACGAGTAAGTGTGGGTGGGCACTAGGCACTGTCATTGCTACCACACATTTGAGTACGTCGTGGGTGGGTTCTGGTCGCTATTCGTACTGCCATGTCGTCTTTGTTCGGTACCCTGCATGGTTATTTTGGAGTTCTTTTGGTGGTTGTTTTTGGATCGGTATGATGGTTCATCAGGAGGAATGCTTATGGTTGTTGCCTTCCATTCCTTGTCTGACCTTGGGTTCCATATGAGACCTTTGACTTGTCATATGGTGGTGTGGTCACTTTTCTTTTGAGAGGTTGTCCTGTCGTGAACACGTGGGTGTAAATGACATTGGTTTGTAGGTTCTCCTTCAATTTTGAGATTGTTTTTGTAGCTTGTTGTGTGGGATACTCGGAGATGTACTCTGTAGTTACCCTGGTTTCGCCTTTTATTTTGTTAGGGCTGGATTTCGGGGACGAAATCCCTTTAAAGTGGGAAGGTTGTAATGACCCAATTATTTTCCTTCCTTTATTTTTTCCTCTAATTTTACGGATCAATTTTTTCCATTGTCTTTTCCTTTCAGAGTTCTGTTTCTCGTCACTTGTGTCATCTTGAGTGCTCAGAAATGGTTTCTGAGACATCTTCTTTTGGATTGACATCTTCCTTTGGGGACTGAGTCATTTCCACATTTTCATTTTTGTGACACTATTCACTTTTTGTCTTTTTCTCGGTTGTCACTTTGTTGGCATAACCTTACTTTTCGTGTTCGGATTTGATTCTAGTTTTGCATGCATCAACGATATTTAAATTCCATGCCATGTTCATTTTTACTTTCCTAGAAATGCATGGCATTAATGCACTTTCTTCCTTAAGGGTGTGGATGCACACTTCTTTGGAATTTCTCTTTCTTTTAGGGTCATTTGTGTAATTACTATAAAGTAATTATTTTTCGTCTCAGAGACCATTTTGTAATTTAATTTGGAAGATATTTCAAAAAAGACCTTTTTGCAATTTCTGAAAAAGTGTAACAAGTGTCACACTCTCATTGGTCCACTTGTTGACATTTGTGTGGAAAAACTTTGATGCCTTGGATGATGATATGTGGAGGGTGGAGATTCACCCACTTGTTGACCTAAGATAGGTGTACTTGTTGGCTTGGATGGTTGATAAGTGTAGGTTTAGGATTAAACCTACAATGGATGCTTGGATGAATGACAAGTGTATGCTCCAAATTAAATCTTGCAATTACTTTTGGGTTATTTTGGGATTATGGTTTTAAAGAAGGGTTTTTGTGCAATTGACCATAGATGTGTGTGTTGACCATGGTGTAGGATCACAAAGTGAGTAGAGGATTTCTATTTCCTCCACTCACACTTTTTTTCACATTGTATCATTTTCTTCCTCACCAAAAACCCTAGCCTCCATGATTGGAACTTGAAACCTTAGGCCTTGACCTTGTTTTTTTAGAGCCTTCCATTGATTTCTAAGCTAAACCTGAGGAATACTTTTTGTTCCCCTCATCCTCCTCTTTATAACCTTAGAAGGGTTTACCATTTTGAGCTTGTTTACCTTGGATTCTAGAGAGACACTTCTCTAGTGAGGTAAGGGGTGTTATAATTTATTTTCTAAGTGGCTTTACTTGTTTTTATATGAGATATAAGTTGTATGCATGTCTTATGTTAATTTGGGAAATTAATGATGTATCATAGTATGCTTATAACTCATTTTTGACTTGATATATGGCATGGCCATGACTTGATCTTTGTTATAGATTAGATTGGGATGATTTAAATGAGTTTTCAAATCTAGAGATTTAATGAATTTAATTTGATTTAAATTCTAGTTAATTATTTTTTGCTTGTATTTCATTTAAGACTTGATATATAGTGTGACCATGACTTAGTGCTTGTTATATATTAATTTGGGATCATTTAAATAACTTTTGAAAATTAGCGATTTAATTAATTTAAATTAATTAAATTCTATATGATGATGTCTTGCTCATTTTACCCTTTTGATTTGATATATGTAATGAACATGCTATGTTTTACATGTATTAATTTGAGGTTATTTGGAATTGATTTGAAATTTAGAAAATTTAATTATCTTATTTAATTAAATTCTATCTAATGGCTCCATGGATCTATTGGTGTTTTAGAAGTTGTCTCTATATTTAAATCATGGACTAAGACTTGTTGTGTATTCACTTTGTTGTGTTTTAAGCATTGGACAACATTGTTGTTATATTTATATTCATGAGAACATGTTTTCTTTATGGAATATATTGTTGCCTTGTGTAATGAATTGCACACTTTGTAATTGACATTATATATGCCATTTTAGAATTGAAACTCTAAGGTATGGATTATGTGGTTTCAACCTACTTGTGCATGGAAGGTAATTTCGTGCATTGTATAAATTATGTATAAGTTGTAAACTTATTTGGTTTATTTTGGAGTCTTGGGACATTGTTACAAGTGATATGGCTGGAGTTTGGCCCTAGTGCGGGAGGTATGAGTTCTCCCCAATTGAGATAATGCGCACTAGGGTGGTCTTCCCAGCGGGTTAATGCCCAGAATAACCATAGTTCTTGGCTTTATCCAAGATTGGATGTCCAAGTCTTCCCCTATTTGATTTCGCATTAAATTCCAAGTTAACAATCATGTTTCATTGGGACTTGTGGTTTTGGTTATTGGCGATTTGATGTTGTTAAGTACATTGGTGCACTATGATTTTAAGGAATCATCGCATATTTTTTATATTGTTAAGTATATCTATGTTATATGTTCAAATTTAGCATAGGAATGATCCTATAGATTCATTTGTAACATAAAAGTTAGGTGGCATGACCCACTTTTGTCTTTTTCGTATTTTAGATTTCAAGTTGATAACTTTGAAAATCTATATCTTGTTGTTTTGTATAGCATGTTCTTATGTTGTTGGAATTGCATAAAGGATGTGAATTATGCTAGAAATGATCTAAGGTAGCTTAGGATGCTCCCTGAGTCTCACATTTGACATAGACGTTAGGTGGCATAATCCATTTGTATTGTTTAAGTTCATGCAAAAATCTTTAAAGAAATCGAGTCTATGCATGCTCATTCTCTACGAGTAAACTTGTTTACTCACCCAGAAGTTACTGGGGGATTTGTTCAAGTACGAAGACTTAGTTCGTGATGTTCATCATTGCTTGGATGATTGTGGACTTGAAGGTTTTAATTCTGGCAAAGGTTGGCTTGAAATGCCACCCATAGCCTTTTATGACAAAACGTGTATATTTCATTCAATATATGTAATGTGTACGTAAGTACACATTTTACAATGTATTTGACATGTATGAGATGAGGCCGGAGGCCAATGACATGTATATTGTATTCTATGTAACTTTAACTTCTTAAAATATTATGAAAACATTAAAAAATGCCAAGTCATTGTCTCACTATAGTTGCATCGGGTGTGGGAATTCCATTTTTATTCTTTCATAGGGTCTCATTAATCATGTATGAAGTGTGGCCAAGGGCCAAATGGTAATTTCCAATAATTTACTAATTTTAATTTTCAAAATTTTCATTTCATGTGCATATTCCCCTTTTTGGCTGTTGGGGGTCGGATTTTGCATCGGCCATTTCTGGGAGCCATGGATTGTTCCCACGCGCTCAAAATCACTTATT
This sequence comes from Cornus florida, assembly GCF_030987335.1. Taxonomy (NCBI): domain Eukaryota; kingdom Viridiplantae; phylum Streptophyta; class Magnoliopsida; order Cornales; family Cornaceae; genus Cornus; species Cornus florida. The sequence continues at coordinate 33,441,350 of NW_026775572.1, forward strand.
ACGTTTGCATGCATATTCGTTTCAACCTAGAAATGCATTTAGGGTAAAATGCATACTTGGTGCAAAGTTGCATTTTCGCCGTTTTGAGAGTAATCTGATCTAGAGGCATTCTTGCCTTTTTAAGGTGAGGTTTTTTTGTTTCCATCCACGTTGTTGGATGGAAAATATGATTTTTTGGGGGGGGGGGGGGGGGTGATTCTTCTTTGTGTTTTTTTCAAAAAGGCCCAGAAAGTCCTCAAAATCACATTTCAAACTCAAAAAACTGCTAAGCTTGTCTACAAGACGAGCGCTCGTCCATGGGGCATGAGCACTCATCCATGGGGCACGAGCGCTCGTAGATAGGGTAGTGTGGATTGCCCTGGGCGTGCTCCTGTACGAGCGCTCGTCCATCCTTTTTTAACACTGCACCTCCGACTTCAAAGCATCATATCTCCTTCATTTTAACTCCAAATTAGTCCGTTCTTGTGTCTAAATTGACCGCGTTGAAATAAGATTTTCAATGGTACCAATTAAAGCTTCAAATTCTTCTTGTAGCTCAAGGTATTCAAGTTTTGGTGAGGTAGTGTCAGGATTTGGGTCGAGCCGGGATGGGGTGTTCCTTCCTTCGACTTCGGGACTTCATATATTTGCCGTCCGGATTCCGAATCAAGTGATTCTTGAGTCTATCTTTGTTAATTTTTTTGTTGTCTTTCCAATGGTGTGCACAATGTCACCCATTTTAGTTTAGAATGACCATCTTGCCCTTGGTCCATTCATTGGAGGGTTTTGAAACCCTAACTCCGGTCTTACTTCCGCTGAGTCACGGGACTCCTCAGAAGGTCATTCTTATGTCTTAGGGATGATGTACATCTCTATAGGCTTGTTCATATTTAGCTTTCGCATTTTGGATCCATTTCAGGTCATCACATGATACATTGGGTTTGTAAAAATCCAGGGTCGTCACAGCATCCTACTGCATATACGCTCCCTAACTGTCGACTCTGAAACTCAAACTCATATCACGATACCATAAAATATATTTAAAGTCATATCCTATCCATCCATAAGAAATCTAGTCAGTTATTCTGTTTGTGCAGCTTCTTTGACTTAACATAGATTACCAGCAGTCCAGTTAGTCGTTCAGCTTGTGCAGCTTCTTTAACTTAAGTATAAGTATGATTTATTTTATAATCCATTCCCTTATTCCGTGTAGGTAGGATTTAGTATTTTGAAACTAATCCAAACCTAGACATACCACCATCCCATACCGGGGCATGTAATCCAACATCCAGTAGTTGATAAAATAAGTAATAAATGTAGTTATCAACTATTTCATATATCCAACAATTGATGGCAAAATATTAAATATAAACATTAACTGTTCCATACTAAGCATGATACAATTATATAAATTAACAGGCTTATTCCATACTACTTTCCAAGATCCAATAATTGATGATTTATAACATACATGCAAACATCAATTAATCTCTACTAGGCATGATAGAGCAAAGTATATATACGAACATACTGATTTAGGTCTACTCCAACAAACTCTCATAATTGAAAAAACATCTAGTATATGCAACTGTCAATTTATCCACAACAAGCAAAATTAGAGATTTGTAAACTTGCATGCTTATATAAGATTACTGAACCATGATAACTGTATTCACATTATTGAGAATTGCCATTTGAAGATTTAGCAATTTAACCCTTTTACATCCGGAAACTGTAAACTAGTTTAGTTAAACATTACCTATTGTTCAAGTATAAACCCCAACTGGTTTATTTTGCATTAGTTTGCTCTCTGAAGTTTTAATAAGCCTTTAAAAAATCACTAAACACTCTAATACAGCTTCAACTAGAACCTGAAAATCCCAAAATCCAAGCCTCGTAGCCCAAACAGTCACCGAAAAACCCAGAAAAAGGGAAAATTGGAGGGAGCCTGCTCCCTCAAAGAGGGAGCCACCTCCCTCAAGCTTGGAGCCGGCTCCCCACCATGGGGACCCGACTCCCTCCTTAAGAGAGCCTGCTTTTTCATTTGGGGAACTTGTTCCCCTCCAACGGGAGCCAGCCCTCCTTCTGTTCTTCGTCTCTGTCAACTCCAGCGGTTCTCTGACGGTCTGTCCTCCATTCCTAAGACATCTAGGTGTGTAAATTAAGTCCATTAAACCCTTTATTTGTTAATCGACAACAATTAAAAACCCGAATTATGCAATAAGGACTTAAACCGAGCAACTTACAGTACATAAGCGTTCATGGCTTAAACAAATCAACCATAAAACCCAGACTTATTTTCAGGTTTCCCCAACGTGTTCCAGAGTTAGTTCAGTTCCTTATTCAATAATTCAACGTCCGTTTAAAATCATGAATTAAGCAAGAAAAATTCAAACAATCAAGTTTACGATACAAGAAAACACATACTAACTTAAATACATAAGACATGCAAAATATATAAATGTTTATATTCCTTTACTCCTGAAGTTGTGTTAAGATTGCAAAGAATACGAGCCAAAGGAAAAGAGTAAGGATTAGAACTTGCCTTTAGCCTTGCACCGTCACTTTCCTAAGTTCTCCGGTGATTCCTACTGTAATCCCTCCTCTGTTCTTTCCCTGCCTCTACATCGTAAATAGGGTTCTAAAACCCTAGGCAGAACCGTAATACATGTATTTATAGGCCCATAAGTTTACCCTAATTCTAGTCCTAATACTAGACGGGAAAACTGAGTCGACTACAAGGTGAAGAAAAATAACTAAAACCCTAACTTAATTCCACTTACGCATTACACCAATTAAACCATTAATTAATTCACCAAAAAGTAAAATACAATTAATCAATTAATTTAAATAAGTCACTTAAATCAAATAATCCAAGTAATGCAAATAAATCAAATAATAACAATTAATGCAAATAACCAAGGAAATGGCCAAATAACCACATAAAATGCAAAAATTACAATAACACCTCAAAATAAACTATCGAGACTATCCTTTTAAAATTAGGGGTATTACATAGGTTTATTCACGACTTTTATTCTATAAATTTATTATTCTTAAAAGCTTTAGGAAGATTATTTTTGCAGAAAATCAGAGTTGATTTTTCTATCATCTTTCTAAAAAACACATACACATAAACACATAGTGAGTTTAGAGTTGTGGTGTTCAAATCCTGATCATGATTATACAGTTGCATCTACATCGATCAAATAAAAACAGATCTATTTTTACATCGAATTCAAACGATTGAAGAACAAAAGTAAAAACGATCACACTTTGAAAGGGTTAGAGCATTCGTGGAATGTTATCTAATCTACCTGCTACTCTTCTACAAATATCAAGCATAAGCCTGAGGCCAAGTGGCTGTTGGACGGGGAGTCGCAAAGTTAGAGGATTGTCAGTAGTTGGTGTTTGGTAGAGCCATAGGGTCTGAGCCAGAGTAAAAGTTCAGTATACTTTGTTTCAAGCATAGTGGATCGGTTTACTTTGGACTGTACAGTCTATGAGGTTTTTCCCATACAAACAGTTGACGTATTTTATCAACTGAAGTTTCCTTGCTAAAAATCTTGGTGTCATCTCTAACTTTATACTTTGCTTTATTTTATCCGCATGTAATTAATTGTTTAATTGCTAAAATAAGTAAAGTTGGAAAAGACACAGATCTATTTTAAAATTATCAAAATTTTCTAAATATTCCGCTGCATACGACTTACAAATCGGTATCAGAGTCAATATCTACACATTGAGTTGATCCTTGTGGAAAGTTTTGATTGATTTCAAAAAAAAATTTAAAATCATGTCTTATGCGTTGAAACAAGGTAGTTCTAATCAACGTGGTCTTTTATTTGAAGGAGATAATTACAATTTTTGGAAATCAAATATGAGAGTCTATTTGCAAAATTCTGGTGGTTAAACTTGGGCTATAGTTTAATCTGGCTATTAACCACCTACAGAAGATAAAACTGTAAATGGTAAAGAAATCAAGGTCTTAAAAGATCCTTTTGCTTTTACTGCTATTGAAATTGAGCGTAATGATGCTAATGACAAAGTTTTATATGTAATTATTAATTCTATTATTCCATCTGAATATGCTAGAATTTTTTATTGTAAAACTACTAAAGAAGCTTGGGATATTTTGCAGGTTACTCATGAAGGAACTTCAAAAGTGAAGTTGTCCAAAATTCAGATGCTTTCTCATAACTTTGGGAACATTGTGATAAAAGAAGATGAATCATTTTCTAATTTTTATTCTAATCTTCTTGAAATAATTTCTGAATTGCGTCACTTAGGTAAAAAAAAAGTTAGTGATAAGAAAATCTGTGAGAAAATCTTAAGGTCTTTACCTAAAAGATTCTAGATTAGAGTTGAAACCATCACTGAACATTGGGATTTGACTACCTGTAAAGTTGATGAGATGGTAGGTTCATTAAAAACTTTTGAGATGCAAAACTTTGATTTAAATTAGAAGGAGAACAATCTTGCTTTAAAATCTTCACAGGTTAAGAATTCTATGGATGACAACTCTAATGATGATTTTTCTTTTCTGTTAAGGCAATTTAATCAGATCTTGCAAAAACAACAAAGGAGAATGAATAGCAACGTGGCTAATCCTCAAAATTTTGACAAGTCGTTGAAATTCAGGTTTAATGAAAAGAAAGTAGAAGAGTCAAAAGAAACTGAATTCACTTGCTGGAATTGTGGTGGCAAAGGTCACTCATCTAATGTTTGTCCTAGTCCTAGGAAAAAACAAAAAGATAGGAATAGAGGAAAAGCAATGAAAGTTTCTATGTTTGAAAATTCTACTTTAAATGACAATGATTCTCCTAATGATGCTAATGATCTTTCTTATATCGCTTTTCTTGAAAGAGGTCCTCATGTTGTTACTTTATCTAACTCTGATATTTCAGATAATGAAGACAATGAAGTTCATGATAAACAAAACTTTTAGTTTAAAATAAACACCAAATCAAAATAGTGGAGTGGGCCCCCTGATGGTACGCGACATGTAAAAGGACCCACCATCAGGGGTCTCCACTTCATACTTTTTATTTTTTTTAAAAATCTTTTTCATGAAAAAGTAAAACCTCCTCACCCACAGGAGACGATATCCCCCATCATTTAAAAAGTAGAATCTAATCCTTTTCTTATAAGGATCCTCACTTACCTCTTTATCAGTGTGTAGGACCCATTGACAATGGGATCCCACTTACAACATTGAAGTGCCCTATTGTCAGAGGTCTCCACACACTCCCCATATTTTTTTTAAATGAAAGGATGTTTTCCTGTTTCTAGAAATCGAGGTACCACATCGATAAAAAAAGGAAAAGAATCTTTTATTATTAAAATATAACCTGTTGGGTATACAATCAGTGGGCGAGGGCACTGAATTATGAGACCCATGGATAGTCACAGCCCATTATCGAAGGGTCAGCAATTCAGAGCCTTCCCCGCTTTCTTTTGGGATAGATTGCTTCTTTTCAAATCGCTATCTCACTTTAAACAGAAAATGGGTTTTCTATTAAACAAAATCGTTTGATTTTAACATCAGCAAAAGAACACCCATATGAAGAAGATCCGACACCCGTTTTAACCACAAAGGCCCAATAAAAAGGGGTCGACCCGAATCGAAACACTCAAGACGGACTTACAAACAGGCAAAGGCCCCAAAAGCCAAATGCCCGAACGGGCTCAACCAATGAAACAACTCAAGTCCTAAAAATCCGAACGGCCCCAAGAGCCAATCGCAAAATAGGCGAAGGCCCCAAGAGCCTAACGCCCGAATGGGCTTGACCAGTGAAACTGCTCAAGTCCTAAAAAGCCGAACGGCCCCAAAAGCCGATCGCAAAATAGGCAAAGGCCACAAGAGCCTAACGCATGAACGGGCTTGACCAGTGAAACTGCTCAAGTCATAAAAAGCCGAATGGCCCCAAGAGCCGATCGCAAAATAGGCGAAAGCCCCAAGAGCCGATCGCAAAATAGGCGAAAGCCCCAAGAGCCTAACGCCCGAACTGACTTGACCAGTAAAACTGCTTAAGTCCTAAAAAGCCGAATGGCCCCAAGAGCCGATCACAAAATAGACGAGGCCCCAAGAGCCTAATGCCTAAACAGGCTTGACCAGTGAAACTTCTCAAGTCCTAAAAAATCGAGTAGCTCCAAGAGCTAATCACAAAATAGGCAAAGGCCCCAAGAGCCTAACGCCCGAACAAGCTTGACCAGTGAAACTACTCAAGTCCTAAAAAGTCGAACGGCCCCCAAAGCCGATCGCAAAATAGGTGAAGGCCCCAAGAGCCTAACGCCCGAATGGGCTTGATGAGTGAAATTGCTCAAGTCCTAAGAAGCCAAATAGCCTACAGAGCCGATCGCAAAATAGGCGAAGGCCCCAAGAGCCTAACGCCTGAACGGGCTTAACTAATGAAACTGCCCAAGTCCTAAAAAGCCGAATAGCCATAAAAGCCAATCACAAAATAGGCGAAGCCACCAAGAGCCTAACGCCCAAACGGGCTTGACCAGTAAAACTACTCAAGTCCTAAAACACCGAGCAGCCCCAAGAGCCGATCATAAAATAGGCGAAGGCTCCAAGAGCCTAACGCCCGAACGAGCATGACTAATGAAATTGCTCAAGTCATAAAAATTCGAAAGGCCCCAAGAGCCGATCGCAAAATAGGCGAAGGCCCCAAGAGCCTAACACCCAAATGGGCTCGACCAGTTAAACTACTCAAGTCCTAAAAAATCGAACAACCCCAAGAGCTGATCGCAAAATAGGCGAAGGCCCCAAGAGCCAATGCCCGAAAAGGGCTTGACCAGTGAAACTGCTCAAGTCCTAAAAAGTCGAATGGCCCCAAGAGCCGATCGCAAAATAGGCAAAGGCCCCAAGAGCCTAATGCCCGAACAGGATTGACCAGTGAAACTGCTCAAGTCCTAAAAAGCCGAGCAGCCCCAAGAGCCAATCACAAAATAGGCGAAAGTCCCAAGAGCCTAACGCCCGAACGGGCTTAACCAATGAAACTGCTCAAGGCCTAAAAAGCCGAATGGCCCCAAGAGCCGATCGCAAAATAGACAAAGACCCCAAGAGCCTAACACCTAAACGGGCTTGACCAGTGAAATTACTCAAGTCTTAAAAAGCCGAGCAGCCACAAGAACCGATCACAAAATAGGCAAAGGCCCCAAGAGCCTAACGCCCAAATAGGCTTGACCAGTGAAACTACTAAAGTCCTAAAAAGCTAAACGACCCCAAGAGCCAATTGCAAAATAGGCGAAGGCCCCAAGAGCCTAACGCACGAACGGGCTTGACCAGGGAAACTGCTCAAGTCCTAAAAAGTCAAACACCCCCAAGAGCCGATCGCAAAATAGGAGAAGGCCCCAAGAGCCTAATGCCCGAACAAGCTTGACCAGTGAAACTGCTCAAGTCCTAAAAGGCCGAGCAGCCCCAAAAGCCGATCACAAAATAGACGAAGGCCTTAAGAGCCTAATGCTTGAACGAGCTCGACCAGTGAAACTGCTTAAGTCCTAAAAAGTTGAACGGCCCCTAGAGCTGATCACAAAATAGGCAAAGGCCATAAGAGCCTAACGCCCGAACGGGCTCGACCAGTGAAACTGCTTAAGTCCCTAAAAGCCAAACGGCCCCAAGAGCCTAATGCCCGAATGGGTTTGACTAGTGAAACTTGTCAAGTCCTAAAAACCCGAACAGCCCTAAGAGCCGATCGCAAAAAAGGCAAAGGCCCCAAGAGCCTAACGCTCGAACGGGCTTGACTAGTGAAACTACTCAAGTCCTAAAAGACCGAGCAGCCCCAAGAGCCGATCACAAAATAGGCGAAGGCCCCAAGAGCCTAACGCCCGAACGAGCTTGACCAGTGAAACTGCTCAAGTCCTAAAAAATCAAACGGCCCCAAGAGCCGATCGCAAAATAGGCGAAGGCCCCAAGAACCTAACGCCCGAACGGGCTTGACCAGTGAAACTACTCAAGTCCTAAAAAGCTAAACGACCCCAAGAGCCGATTGCAACAAAGGCAAAGGCCCCAAGAGCCGATTGCAACATAGGCAAAGGCCCCAAGAGCCTAACGCCCGAACGAGCTTGACCAGTGACACTGCTCAAGTCTTAAAAACAGCGCCAAGAGCCGATCGCAAATAGGCGAAGGCCCCAAGAGCCTAACGACCGAACGGGCTTAACCAGTGAAACTGTTTAAGTCCTAAAAAGCCGAGCAGCCCTAAAGAACCGATCACAAAATAGGCGAAGGCCCTAAGAGCCTAACGCCTGAATGGGCTTGACCAGTAAAACTGCTCAAATCCTAAAAAGCCAAACGGCCCCAAGAGCCGATCGCAAAATAAGGGAAGGCCCCAAGAACCTAATGCCCGAACAGGCTTGACCAGTGAAACTGCTCAAGTCCTAAAAAGTCGAGCAGCCTCAAGAACCGATTACAAAATAGGCAAAGACCCCAAGAGCCTAACGACCGAACAGGCTTCACTGTTCAAGTCCTAAAAACCTAACGGCCCCAAGAGCCGATCACAAAATAGGTGAAGGCCCCAAGATCCAAATGCCCGAACAGGCTTAACCAGTTAAACTGCTCAAGTCCTAAAAAGCCGAACGGCCCCAAGAGCTGATCGCAAAATAGACGAAGGCCCCAAGAGCCTAACGCCCGAACGGGCTTGACCAATGAAACTGATCAAGTCCTAAAAAGCCAAGCAGCCCCAAGAGTCGATCATAAAATAGGCGAAGGCCCTAAGAGCCTAACGCCCGAATGAGCTCGACCAGTGAAACTGCTCAAGTCCTAAAAAGCCAAACGGCCCCAAGAGCCGATCACAAAATAGGTAAAGGCCCCAAGAGCCTAACTCCCGAACGAGCTCAACCAGTGAAACTGCTCAAGTCCTAAAAAACCAAACAGCCCCAAGAGCTAATCTCAAAATAGGCAAAGGCCCCAAGAGTCTAACCCCCGAACGGGCTTGACCAGTGAAACTGCTCAAGTCCTAAAAAGTCGAACGGCCCCAAGAGCCGATTATAAAATAGGCGAAGGCCCAAGGAGCCTAATGCTCGAACTGGCTCGACCAGTGAAACTACTTAAGTCCTAAAAAGCCAAACGGCCCCAAGAGCTGATCGCAAAATAGGCGAAAGCCCCAAAAGCCTAACACCTCGAACGAGCTTGATCAATAAAACTACACAAGTCCCAAAAAGCCGAACGGCCCCAAGAGCCGAAAGAAAAATAGGCAAAGGCCCTAATATACCAATGCCCAATCAGAATTAGTCCGAAAAATAATCAAGTGCAAAAAGTCAGGCAGCCACAAGAGCCGATCACAAAATACACAAATGCATCAAATCACAAACAAGAACACAAGCAAAGGCGATCCCAAGGATTGTAGAAAGAAACTTCTATATTCTCCAATTGGGGAGGGGGAGTTTCTACAAAAGAGGTGGGGCATACCTAACACCTCGAAACAAAAACAAAAACAAAAACAGAAACTAAAAAAATAAAAAAAACAAACGAGAAGCTACGCAAGGTCACTCTCTGGCTCAGCTCCACCTTCCGCATTAAACCTCTGCATAAAAGCATCAACCAATTCTACCCTGGCTGGAGTAGAGGAAGGAGCATTAAGCGACAAAGCAGGTTACCCCTGAGAGCCCGAAGGATATTTGAGAGGAGGCAGAACTTCAGCAGCCACCTCGCCCTTCAGCAGAGCAGCAAATTCAATCTCTCTAGGGCCAACTGAAGGCTCGGTATATTCACCAGCAACCAAGAGCCCCTATTCGGCATCATGCTCATCAGCATCACCATAATCTTTCTCCTTAGAAGGAAGCTACCCCTGAACAAAACCAAGCCTAAAACCTTTGGCATAGCGAAGATTTGCAATCTGGGAAAAACGGTTGAACATCTCTAAAACCCCATCCTTGCAGGTTTGAATAAAAGAATTTGCCTTCCTAAGCTGTAAGTTAAGTTCAGCCACTTTGTGCTCAAGTTCCTTAGCTCTCTTGTCAAAGTACTCAATTGACTTAAGCTGCTGGACCTTCTCTCTCTTTTCCTCGGCGAGGGAAGCCTCCAAAACACTTATCCTCTTTTGAAGGGCAGCAGACTGGTTCACCTGAAGGGAGTCAGCTGGCAGCTTCTTCATAAAAGCAAACATCAAGAAAGAGCTCTGTGCACAAACAAAAGAGAACTGTCAAAAAACAAACCTAAATAAAAAAATAAAAAAAATTAAAAAAATAAATAAATAAATAAAATAGGAAGAATTACCTCCATTATGGACTTGGGAGCAAGAGACAACAGATCATCAACACTCATTTGTTGTTGTAAAATTTAATATCTGGGAGGCCACATCCCTCTAGCTAAACCCATCAACGTCTTTGGGTCTTCGGCACCAGAGTCAACGATGGTAATAGGGGACCCATCAGCCTTCATCATTTTGGGGAACCATTTCTCAGTAGACCCTGTAAAATCACCCCCGACAACATCAGCAGCGCCAGGAATTAAGGCCCTTTTTTCCCCCAAAAGCTCTAGCCACAGGCTTGGGGTGCTTTGAAAGAGAATCATCCTTCGCTAAGGGACGCTTAGTCCCTGACTGAAACCCTTTTTGCTTTTGAGAAGAGGGAAGCTTGCTCACCTCAACAAGGAGGTTTTTTCTTTCCTGCAGCAATTTAGTAGCTGTCTCCCTCTCCTTCTTAGTCGTACGAGGGTTTGGAGGAGAAAGTTCCATCGCTGATTGAGAAAGGGAAAGAGGGGCAGACGATAAAAGGATAGCCTTGAAATCAAAAGTGTCAAGATCAATGGGCTCCTTGGGATTTTGAACAATTACAGGAGAATCCTTTGAAATCGTCTCAAGAAGAGAAGGACCCTAGTAGAAGGAATGTCGCTCCAAACTCTTTTCAGCAAATAAACAAGGCGAGACTATCTGCAAATTTCGAAGAGAAAAAGTCAGTTTCATGACCTAAGAAGTCATAAATATAACAAAAATGCTTTACAATATAGACGAAGCAAGAAGACTCGCCCGAATCATCTAATACGAGAACGGATGGAGCATGAAAGCTCGATCGAATAAATAAATCCCGAGCGGACGAAGATCGCCATGCCCCTCTGACCTTAACAATTTTATCTTTCCACTCCTTGTAAGAAGTACTAAGGTAAGAGAAAAGAGTCTTACCTAGCCTAGAATGAAAGTGAAATCTACCCTCTCCGCCTTTTAATCTATCAAGTGAGTAACAAAACAGAAAATCGGCAAGATTCAAGGCTAAACCTCGAACCCTGTTCAAAGCAAGAAGACAGGAGAGAATACAGAAGAAATTAGGGTTAACCGAAGAGGGGTCGAATTCAACACCGACTGGACTAGAAGGTAAAAAGGATTAAGGGTGAATCAAAAGGCAGGAAAATGTAAAGCTGAGAAAAGCGTCTCGCCTTCTTCTAAACCCTCACCTGTACTAAAATTCAAATCATGATCATACTCTTTAAGGGTAATGTCAGAAGGAACGCAATTCTTCTTTCTCAACTGAGAAATTGAAAAGGATTTCCTTTCTATAATATCTGCAGGGCGGGGAGGACTATAGGACCCTCGGTAGAATCACTCAGACTCGCCGCCGTAGTTCCCAACTCAAAATCAGACATATGAACACTATGAGTTCGTTCACTGCTCTCCTGACTCATAATGTAAGAAAGATGGAATGAGAAAAAAAACTAACCTCAGCAGATGGAAGGAGATGTCGAAGCAGCAATCAGACTCTCGTCAAAAATCAGGAATAAAACTACAGATGCAGATGCCCCAATGACATAAACCCAATATATAAGTTCTGATACCCCCTAATTTCGGAACACGAGTTGATCAAGTCCGCGCACAAAATCAGGGGATATCAGCCAATCAATAATAAACAAGCACAGAATACTAGAGGCAAAATTTAAATAAATAAATAACGCTGAAAGGAAAAACTAAATTTATAATTAAATACTAAATCCTCCAATAAATTCTCATTATAAGAATAAAACCTCCAGAGTACAACTTGGGAATCCAAACCATGTGGACCCCTATAAAAATCCCAACTAAAGACGAAATAAATAAATATCTAACTCAAAATAATAAATAATAACGAAAACATAGTGGAGGTCTCTATGACACTAGAAGAGTGATGAAGTCTGGCCTCTGCTCTGCACGAACCGACTCTACGTCTGGAACTGTCGAGGACCTGAAAAGATAACAACAAAGGTGGGTCAAAACCCACGAACAAGCCCTTTCTACTATATCCCAAACAGAGACCCGATAAATGATACATCCTAGTCTGACTCATGCAATAACTACGTAGGTGAATATACATAATTATACACACCATAGACTTCCACTAGACTATAAGACAGCCTTAACCGGATAGTAGGTCTCATGCAAATGCACACAAGGTGGTCACGAGTTCCTCTTCTACTAGGGCACACACATCCCTATAACCAGCTACTCATCTCATCTGGTAATATACGCCAACCCTAACCATCGATCCCAAGATCTCAAGCTCGTATCATGGTAAACTCTCAAAATATACATATATAAGTAATTATAGCCATATCTTGACAATCACATAATCTAAAGTCATAACTGTATCCTGACAATAGTATGACAAAACGTATGAGTCTAGGTTTATTAGCCAGCCCTTGTATGTATCAGTAAGACATATCCTAACAATGGTGCTGCTAAGACCATATCCTAACAGTGGTCCTCCATTATACACATATATGCAATTATGTATTCTTAAAATTCACATTCATTATTAAAAGAATTTATCTGAGTATTTTCTAGAGTGGTATAGACTTCTATACCAATCATGTAATTAACTTATAATGCAAGTAAAATTATTTACGTCAACTCATGCATGATCAATTATCACAATAATGGCTATAGAAATAAATATAACAATACAAGCTATTAAAAATAGCATACTAGTGATTTAAAATGTAAGTAAAGCCATGTACCTTGGCATGTCCGATTCACATCCATAAAAAAAAATAACCATTAATAGACATTCTAAATCCATATTTGTAATTCAAATAAGTTTCCTTATATTATTTTTACTTTTATTTTATTTTTATTTTTTTTAATTATAGTAGTGGATATTAAAGGAAACCATAATAATCAACCCAAAGTGACTTAATGACTACTTTCTATTTGATCATAACTTGACAACCAAGTTTGCCCACACGTTATATATAAAATAAAAATAATAGCTAGCCAATATATATATATATATATATATATATATATATATCCATTTACCCCAAATCAAGTTGTGTCACCTTTGAAATTTCGCAACACTCACTGAACCCTTCCATGCTATATGTATCAGATCCTGATTTAATAACCCAATACTTCCTACGTGATATATGTAAAATAAAATAAACCACCAATAAATATATGTATATGTCAAATTATCATAAACCAAGTTGTGAACATCTGCAATTTTGCAAAAGAAATTAACAATTCGAAGAACCCATATTCCTAGCCATGAGAATTGAAAAAAAATCACTAAGCCCAATCAATATAAATAAAGAAACAAGAATAACTAAATAAATAATTAAAACAACAATACCCAAAAGTCCTGTTCAGGCATTAAAATCCAAGATAGCATCTATATACACATGATTTTATTGTAATGACCCGGTCATTTTCCTCCCTTTCCTTTTTCTGAAATTTTACATATAAATTTTTTTTCCGTTTAATTTTCTTTTCTGAGTTCTGTTTCTCGTCGCGTAGTGTCATCTCGAGTGCTTGGAAATGGTTTTCGAGACTCTTTCGTATGGATTGACAACTTCCTTTGAAGATTGAGTCATTTCCACATTTTCACTTTTCGGAAACTATTCACTTTTTGTCCTTTTCCTATTTCGTCCTTTTCCCTATTCTGTCTTTTCCCCGTTTGTCACCTTGTTGGCAAAACCTCACTTTTCATGCTCAGAGTTAGTTTTTGACTTCGCGTGTCTTCATCCTTAGTGATTTCCACGAAATACGTATCTTTACTTTTGCATAAAAGTACTCTGGTTGCTCCCAATGTCCACAGGGGCATGGATGCACAATTCTTTAAAATCTTTTTCTTTTCTTGGGGTGTTTTTCATAAATATCTTTTGAAGATATTTATTTCAGGGGTATCTAAGAAAATATATTTGGAAGATATTTTCATTTTGGGTTATTAGTGCAGTTAACCCTTTTTGGATTGGGCCATTGTGCAATTAACGAAAGTTATTGCAAAAATACCTCGTTTGGAGCCTGGATCCTCATACGGGATTCATTTTCACATTTCATCGAGTCGTGTACTCTTAGAATTTCGTTCTGGTCATTTTTCTCCAGTTTCAGAGTTTCTGACCCAAGTTGCTGCCGAGCTTGTTCGGGGCATATCTCTCTGCTCGGGACTCAGTTTTCAATGCCGTTTATTCCGTTGTCCATATTTTCTCATTTTGAATCTTTTTTGTTCACGAAGTTTTGCTATTTGAGTACGTTTGCTCAAAATCCACTTTTCCGGACTCGGCGGGGCCCTTTCGGGGCACTTTTTGAGATTTTCTATAAATAGGGGACTTAAAGAAGAAAAATTGGATTTTCTTCTTCTTCTTCCTCTCTTGGCCAGCAGCCATGGATGTCCATGGGGCTACCACCTTTTCTTCTCCTCCTCCACTTGATTTCCTAAGTGAAAACTCTTCGATCTTAACGTTTATTGTTCCCCTCGACGTGCTCTACCTTTCACCCTTATTAGAACCCATTTTTGGCCAAATTTTGAGTTCGAGTTTGAAGTCAAGTTGTGATTTTCATGGGGCTTCTTGAGGATTCTTGTTCACCGTGTTGTCCCCAACAAAATCCTTCGGTATCGTCAGATTCAGAGTACTTTTATTTCAGTGGGCTATTGAGATTTTCATCTCAAATTGAGGTAAGGGGGTGTTATAATTTATTTTCTTGTTATATAACATGTTTGTGATGCTTATACAACTTGTTTACTTGCTTTGATATCAAATCTAGAGATTTTATTTAATTATTTTCTTGTATGAGATTTGATTTTTCCAGTTGCTCATAGTATGGTTTAAACATGTAGCATGATATTATATTACCCCTTGACATGGTCATTGACATATATTAAATTTAGAGCATTTGGATAAGTAATGAAGTTTTTATTTAATATTTATCTTAAGTGAAAGATTAATTCATGTGGCCTTAACTAGCTTGAAATCAATGTGTGTTAGCATATTATATTAGGCCCTAGCATGCTCTTCAACATAGATGAATTTGAGAGAAATCGGTGATGTTTTGAAATCTAGTAATATTTTATTAATTTGATTAATTAATTTATTCCGAGTGTACTATTCACTCCATTGGAATTCCGACTTAATATTCTTGATATGTATGTCATATGGTTTCACATATATTAAATCTAGAATATTTGATTAGGTTTTGAACCCTTTCAATTATTATTTTTCTAGTATTAAAGTTTAATACTCATGGCCGTTCATTACATGGAATTCACTTGTATCGTGTTTTTAAATCAAGTCTTGACATGTTGTATAACATATATTAATTTGAGATCATTTGGATGAATTTCAAATCCTAGAGATTTTAATTAAATGAAATAATTAAAATCCATTCAATAGCTTCTTGGTCTTGATTAAGTTTCTAACTTGGAATTCATGCTCTTCTTGACAAGTTCATTCACATGTATCAAATTGAGAATAATCGGATAAATTTTAAAACTTATATTTAATTATTTCCTTCGTATGGAACTTGATTCACATGGTCGTGTCTTGTATGAAATGAACATGTAACTTGATATTGAACTTGTCCTTGACATGATCATTGACTTGTCTTGTAATCTTGACAATTCAATCCCTTAAGTAGATTAAATTTCCTTATATACTTCCATCGCGTTAATCATGCTTTGATATTGAACTCGTGTTAACTTATGAATCGGACTTGTATTTCATGGGTTTTTATCTTTTTATCAAGCATCGTGACTTCTTGTAACTAGACTTCCCATAACTTGAACTCATTAAGGTAGTTAATAAACTAGTACAATTGTCTTGGAATGATTTAATTACTCATGTGTTACTTAGTAAGTAATTGAATCATGTATCTTATACTTGTGGTATGTTTACTTCAATGGATTTCTTGTGCTATATATATTTTGGTTGTAATATATATCAATGCACACTATGATTTTTTGACATTTCACATATCATGATAGTTGATGAACTTAGGGCATGACTTGTGTGTTCCAAAATCTTGGTTGTGCATGAAACGTGGTTAATGCATTTCTTGTATTTTGATACTATCTTGGTTTGCACAACTTGTTGATTTTGGGACTTAGGATATCAATCAAGAATTGACATGGTTAAGACTTGGTTCTAATGCGGGGGAATGTCCTCATACACTATAATGCACACTAGGGGAAAGGTACCCATGGGTTAGTAGCCCTAAAGTGATCTTAAGAGTACAGTTTTAATCCGGGCGATATCCGAGTTTTCCACATTGGTTGATTTCACTCTTTAAATTTCAAGTTGCTATTCCTTGAAGATTTAAACTTTTCGTGTATGTGAAATGCTCCAATCTTGTTTACTTGTATAGATATTATGCCTTGTTCTTGATCTTATGTATAACTCTTTTCATGTTTCATGGAATATTCTATCCTTGTTTAATTGCATAGATATTATGCATTATTCTTGATTTCATGTATTACTCTTGTCTTGCTAATTGGAATGTTTCAATCTTGTTTACTTGCATAGATATTATGCCATGATCTTGATTTCACGCATTTCTCTTGTCTTGTCAATTGAAATATCCCAATCATGTTAATTGCATCGATAATGTAACCCCTGTTAACCCGTATTCAAGTATCATTTCTTGTCATGTTGTATAGAGTGTTCTAAACCTCGCTTAATTGTATTGATAATGCAATTCATGTTGACTTATATTCAAGTATCCTTCTTACCGTGTTCCTTGGATTATCCCAATCTTGATTTGTTTCATACATGTATATGTATCATGATTCTTGTTGTTTATACTCTAAGGTAGCTTAGGATGATCCCTAAGTCTCACTTGACATAGATGTTAGGTGGTATGACCATCTTGAACTGTTCCATATAGTCTAAAAATCTCTAAAGAAATCGAGTCGGTGCATGCTCATTCTCTATGAGCAAACTTGTTTACTCACCCCGAAGTTACTGGGGGATTTGTTCAGGTACGAAGACTTGGTTCGTGATGCTTGTCGTTCATTGGGATGGCTTGTAGCTTCGAGTTTCCATTTCATGCAAGTATTAGCATGAAATATCATTTGGTAGCCTTATGTATCAAACTTGTATTCTTTGATTCCATTTGTGTAATCTGTACATAAGCACATTCTTTTCATTGTATTCAACAGTATAACATGAGGCCAATGGCCAAGCATGTTCATATTTGCACTTGTACTCATTTGGCGCCACCTTTTGTTTAAAAATGTAATTTTTCCTAACTTTGAGGTTTGGCATGTCAAATCTTGTAAATGTGGTGTAATAAGGCCGTAGGCCATTGTAGCATGTTTAAAATGCCATATTACACTTGCGTGTATGTTCACATCATCACACATTAGCTTATAATGCAAATTGATCATGCCATAGGGGATTCCAATGAGACTTAGGAATTCTTTCATCATTTGGTGCATAGCAGGACTGATTCTTAGTTTTTCGACATGTTTCGGTCGACTGGTGGCTTATTTCGGTTGACCGAACCCCTTTGGATTTCAATTGTTCAGCAAAAACTCCAATTCCAGTAGCCTTTTTCACTATAGAAGATCATTTCGGTCGACCAGTTCTCTACTTCGGTTGTAATACCCCGATATTTTTAAAGGATTTATTAATTAGGATTAATTATTTTATTTTATTTTTCAATGATTTATTTTATTTTATTGAGTAGATTAATTATCTTATTTTAATTAAGTTATATTTCGTGATTATGTATGATGATTGTTGTGTGTGTATTTAATTATTGATTGAATTATTGATGTGTTAATTTTATTGGTATGGTGTGACTTGATTGTAAATTCTTGTTTGTTTATATGCTTCATGTAATTAGTTATTTTAATTTAAGTTTTTATTTAATTATTTTCTTTATTTAAATTAATTGGACTGGGCTTAAAGGAAATTGGACCAAAGGATATGGTCTTGGACTTGAATGAAGCTTTATTGGGTTAATTATTAAAGCCCATGGTTTGTGATTATTTAAAAAAATCATTTTTGTATAATTATAACTATATATTTAATTATATATAAATATAATTAATTAATTAGTGTTATAGAAGGATATATATATATATATATATATATATATATATATATATATATATGTTTATATATAATATATTATTTAAAAGATAATTATTTTTATTTTTATTTCGTAATCCTAGTAGGAATAGGGTCAGGATAATTAATGTGTATAAATATACACATAAGGTTTTATTGTTAAAAATTTTACACGTTAGAAAAATAAGAGAGACAAAGAGAGAGAAGAAGAAGAAAAGGCTGATAATGAAGGGGCCGGATCTGAGAAAGAGGACGTCGGGATTAGAAGAGTCAATCAAATCTTGAAGCGTCGGTTTTGTTTCGAAACTTTCAGGCGAGTTTTCTCTAATTTTCCTCTTATAACTCATAAGGGTTTCACCTTGAGTATTAAAATTAAGATTAAATTTATTGGTTTAAAAATCATGGTTAGATCAGATTAATTAAAAGAATGAATTATTATATTTTGTTTTCTTTTTAACTTTGGATTTTAAATTGTTGATGTATGCGTGATATTTATGTTTAAATTCAACTGTTTTATTTGATCTATGACCATGAGGGTTATTTAGGGTTTATAGATTTTCTGGGAATTTTCTATATTTTTCTGGAATTTTCTGGTAATTTTATATATTTTTTTGGAATTATATTTGATTTATGGATAATATTTGTTTGGAAAATACATAAATATATATACTGGCGGCTGGGTTAAACAGGGCATCAAAAAGGGGGTTATAGTTTGGTGTGGTGCAGCACACAATAACTTTGTGTGCGTGTGAATCAGAGCCTTTGAGAATTAAAAATAATACATAGATTAATTCAGTGTGGTACGGCGCGTGGAACTATGGTGTGCAACAAGTCAGAGGCCATTGAATGCAATTTGATCAATGGAATAGATCCGGTGTGTTGCGGGTAACATTAATATGGTGCGCGAAAGATTTGGAGGGCTGAGATGCGCTGATGGGGAGCGGCTGATCCGGTGTGGTACGCTCATGCGGTAACGAGGAGAGTAGCCAATCAGAGTGCGCCACATCAGCCAAAAGAAGGAACAGGAGCGTGGAAGTGCGTGTAACGCGCGTGGGGGTGCGTGATAGAACCTGCCAACTAGGGGTGGCGCGTGGAAGCGCATGAAAGGTGTTTAGGAGCGCGTGGTGGCGCATGAAGCACTGTTTAGGGTCCTGTTAAGGTCCTTTGAGGTCCGGTGAATTTCCAGAATTGGTTTTAAGGCCGTTGGGGTTGAAACAACCCCTAGAGGAGGTATTCTTGGTATCTTGAAAGCCATAGAGTGTTACTACAATGATTGGTAGCATTTATTTTGCGTAAATATAATAATTTATTATATTGTTATGAAATGTGGTGTATATATGTATATAATATAATTACATATGTATACATGTATACATGGATTTTATTAAAGTATGATCAGTATGGAAGGAATGATATATATATATATATATATATATATATAAGATTTAAATAATCAAGGATTATTAGGGAAAGATTATACACATATATATTATATAATATATGTGTATATATATGTATTTTAATTAAGATTGTGATATGCTTACAATTTGCATGAGATGGCTATGTATGAATTAGCTATCATTGAGTCTACAGTTGGTATATGGTTGAATTGTAGGCATGGATGAGTTGCTATAGGTGTAAATATATATTGTCTAAGTATATGTATGAATAAAATATAAATAAGAAGCATGGATGAATTGCTAAGTTAAAAGTATAACTATATATACTTAAGGAGGCATGGTTGAGTTGCCAATATATAAATGGATATATTTTTAATGGCATGGTTGAATTGTCAGTGTATAAACAAATATATTTATAATGGCATGGTTGATTTGCCAGAGGGTAATTAAATTGCCATGTGTTAGATAATTAAATTTCATCTATGGTTATGGTATGTATAAATTGGATTATGATTAGATATTCTTAAATTAGATTAATCTAGTAGCTACATGTTAGTGTATTATTTTATATATTTTAATAAAATAATATTGGTAGAGGCATGAATGATTTATCAAGCTTGGGTATTGGCTGTATGGTTTAAATAATTAAATTCAGTATTGGCTTTTGGATTAAATATAGTTTTCTTGAATGATATTTTACTATTTAAATGATTAAATAATTATTTAGAATGGAGTTAAGGTTAAAGGGGTTTCTCTTTAAAAGAGAAGGAGTTTTTAGTTGGTTTAGGTGTGATTATGTTTAATCATGATTTAATGGTTTTGAAAATTAATGGAACTATTAATGAAAGGGAAGGTTATACTGTATATAACTATTTATACATATGCGTATTATTGTTTATTAAACTTAAAACTTTATTAAGTTTGGTTTTGATCAGAGATGATCTACGTATTGGTTTTCAGAGGTCTGGTAGAGAGAACTTGCTCGTAGGGTTTAACCCACGATTTATTTTTCAGGTTATTAGAGGTTCCAGTCTCGAGGTTGAGGATTCGCAGCTGGGAGACTGTCACTCATCTATTCATCTTGTGTACTTTTAAGTAGTATTGGATTATTAAATAATGTTTTAAGGGGTCCTTGAATTATGGGATTCCTGAGTTGTAATTGTTGGAAGGTTATTAATTAATGGAAATTATTATTTATTAGTTTTTCTTCAGCGTATTATTTATTCATTTGTTTTATTTTGTAATCTGTACTTGTTTAAATACTTTAATTGTTTTGATATCCCCTGATTTTGTGCGCGGACCTGATCAACCCGTGTTCCGAAATCAGGGGGTATCACATCGGTCGACAGAAGCACCATCTTTTATCTCAAGCCTTAAACCAGTCGACCGATTTGTCACTTCGGTCGACAGAACTGAAGGCTCATCCCTTCTCCTTTCCTGGCTCACTTCGACAAACCGAAGCTCCATTTCGGTCAACCAAAATTGAACTGCCTTGTGAGTTTGTTTGGTATGTTGCTTAGACAGGTTAACTGTGTTTCATTCGTTCCCATTGATCTCGTTGATCTTGTTCAAGCCATTTAATGGCGCACATGGTCTAGATTGAACTAGACTTTGTTCCCTTGGTTGTCATTGGTACCATAGGGTGCCATTTAACCTTTTTATCCTAGTCTCTGCTTCTGGTTATTTCCTTGGATTCCGTGATTTCATGGAAGGTCACATTGCGTTTAAGAGATGATCTATATCTCGAAAGGCTTTGGTTTATCTTTTGCTTCCGCACATACTTTCTTTGAGTTCCATGACCTCATGGAAGGTCATCAAAGTGTCTTAGAGGTGTGTAGTGCCTTGAGAGACCGTCATTTTAATTCTTGATTCCGCATCTGAATCCGTTATCGGGTCAATCTTCGATTCATCACTGACACACCAGGTTGAATCAAAACCCAGGTCGTTACATTTATACACATAAATTTTACACTATTATGATTAGATTTAGTCATGCAATTAAAAATTTATCTTTTTATTTTTATTTTTAATTACACCCTATAATCATCCTAGATATATATCGTATATAAAGTCAAAGGGAATGAATAGAATAAGACTTACCTTTAAGACTCCAGATCGAAGCCCACGCTGTTCGCCGATTTCCCTTTCTCTCTTTCTTTTCTTCTTTTTTTTTTTTTCTCTCTTTCTTCCTCTCTTTCTCTCGCCGCCGCTGCTCTCTGTTCTTAGTTTTTTCACTATTCGTTGTTTTCCTTTAACCACCCAAACCCATAATTCTGTAACACATTGGAGTATAATATATATATATATATATATATATATATAACCTAAAGTAATCCTATACTAAGTCACCTACATGCTGCCACACCATAGCACTACCCATCCTAATCACCTAACAACTAAACTACACAAACACCAAATACACGGCTGACTCCTAAAAGTATAAATATAATAATTTAACAACCAAAAAATTAAAGAATAATTATAAAGATACAATACTATTACTGTGTAGTATAAACCTTAATATATATATATATATATATATATATATATATATATATATATATATATCTACCCATCATACCATTAACTTAAAAATATATAAAATAATACAAATGAAAAATTTACAATTAACTAAGCAATTTCTAATAAATAATTAACATTTAACTAACAATTAATTTAACATTTAACTAATAATTAAATAAACACTCCACACACAATTCAAATAGCCAAGTAGATAAAAATATAAAATAAACACTAAATAATTAATATTCAAATGACAAACAAATAAAATCCTAAAACAAATGCACAATCAATTCAAATATCCATGTAGATAAATAAAATAAATAAATAAAATCCTGAAAAATTTAGGGGTATTACATAAGTAGAAGGAAGCAAGTAATGGAAGGACAAACACGAGGCCCCAAAATCAGTAGCACGAATGGTAATGATAAGCAGTAATAGCCGCAAAAACTTCTCCACTTCCTGAAAGCAGTTATAATTCCTTATATGAATCAAATTCATAAAAAGAATTAGGGGCGAAGTGTGGAGGGAAAAAACCCCACCAATCACAACACACCACATGGTAGCAAAAAAACAGCCCACAACCAAATTAAGACAACTAGAAGCCTACAGTCATTTGGAAGCCCAACAGAAGAAGTCATGAGCAGGCACCAGTTCAACCCAATTAAATGGAGAAAGTTCCACTTAACATAAAAGCTGAATAGAAGGCCCAGTCTAAACAAACCCCAAAATTCCATAACGTTTGCCATAATGATGCACACACGATCAGTATGCATAATTACCCACGTTTGGGAATAAAAACTAATAAACTAATATCCATGTAAATCTCTAAGAAAAGCTTATAAATAGAGCCTGAATGAAAATGAGGAGGTATCGAATTCCACTGAAAATACTTCTTCTGTTGTCTGATTCATTTACATCTATTCCAAATCTTTGATTTTTAGCTTATGTTTTTTCCTTAAATGTTCAGGTGTAAAAATTTGCACCTACAGAAGAAGACCATCATACTTGAGGATCAGGTAAGTATTGCTAACTCATTAAAGGAATATCTTGCTTTAAAAAATGATTATCTTGAAATTGAATTGAAATCTGAATAAGATAAACTAAAAGGATTCAATTTGAGTCAAAACAGTTTAAATAAGATAATCAACATGGGTAAGGATGTGAATGATAAAACTGGGTTAGGATTTGTTAAAGGTCCATCGAGTAGTCAAGGTAAAACAACTTTTGTTAAACCTACTGATTATCATATACCTGATTCATGTTTGTCTGATGCATCACATTCTAATATGTTTTATGTACCTAAATTATTGCATTGCACATTTTGTGGAAAGAATGGACATAAGTATAACTCATGCCGTCACAGGAAAAAGAAAGACTTTTCTAAAATTCATTCTCAAAATTTTCATGCTAAGAAAAAGGTACGTTTTAGGAAGAAAAAGAATGTTGTAACACCTAAGATTTCTAGAGCTGAAAATTTACCTAAGAAATAGGTAAAAAAAGATAAAGAATTTCAGGAAGTGAAAGTGAGAACTGTGCGGATCAAAAAGTCTGATTTGATCAATTATGTGCCTGTTGAGTCCTTGGAACAAGTTTTTGTAATACCCCTAATTTTAAAGGATAGTCTCGGTAGGTTATTTTGGAGGTTTTATTGTACTTTTGCATTCTTATGTGGTTATTTGGCTATTTGTTTAGGTGTTTTATTTGGCTATTTGTTTGGGTGTTTTATTTGTTTTTAATTAATTTTTTAAACGCAGTATTTTGTTTTATTTAATTAATTGAATTACTTGTTTAATTGTATAATTAAATTGAATTAATTGTTATATTGATTTTTCTTTACTTTGTTGAATTTAGTAATTTAGTATTTTCCTTTTAATGTGTAAATTGGTTTAATTAAAGTTTTTATTAGGATTAAATTGGGTTAATAATTATAAGGTTAAATTGTATCAGGTTAGGTTATGGTTATAGTTTTATAATATAATTCATGTACGTAGCCGACGTATATCTAACATAGGTTGTTCTATGGGCCGAGTAAGTCAGTTTAAGGTTAATTGAACCTATGATTAGTTTGGCCTATAAATATACATATAAGGTTCTGCCAAGGGTTTTAGAACACCTACTCACGATTGTGGAGGCAGAGAAGGAACATAGGAGAATTACAGTAAGGATTGCCGGAAACCTTAGGAAGACGGTGCTAAGATTTTGAACCAAAGTCTTATAGGCAAGTTCTTTTCCTAGCTCTTTTCCTTTGCCTCGTGTTCTTTGCATGTCTAATGCAACTCCAAGAACAAAGAAAGATTAACTATTAAACTGAGTTGCATGTTTTAATGTTTAAAAATCTGAACGTATTCTTATATGGTGTATTATTTGTTTTTAGATTTGTTCTAATGTAAATCATGGACATGATTCCAATTGATGTTGCATTATTGAATAAAGAACTGTTTTAAGCCTAGAACACCGTGGGAAGACATTAAAATAAGTATGGGTTTCTGAACTGTAAGTTGTCCGTTTTGGATCCTTAATGCATAATTCGGGTTTCAATTGTTGTTAATAATTAAACAAAGAGGTAAATTGTTTCTAGAACACCTTGGAGTTTAGTGTCAGACCTCAGAAACCCAAGGTAAGGAGTACAGTTTTTTGAAAAATCGCCGGACGTGAAAGAGATGAAGGAACAGAAGGAGAGCCGGCTCCCGTTTGAAGGATTAGGCTCCCCGAAACAAAGAGCAGGCTCCACGGGAGCATAGAACCGGCTCTAGGGGCCTTAGAGCCAGCTCTAAGCTTGTGAAAGTAGGCTCCCTCTTTGAGGGAGCAAGCTCTTTCGTTTGGTTTTTGTTTTTCGCTTTTTCAGCGACTGTTTTGGCTACGATGCATGGATTTTAGGATTTTCAAGTTCTGGTAGGAGCTGTCTTGATGTTTTGAGATGATCTAAGGCCATATTAAATCTTCTAAGGTTTGATTAATGTGTATTAAAACACCGTTGTTCAGAGTGAAATAGAACATAAACCGGTAAATGAAAATCTGGATATTGTCGTTGGAGATGAAGAGTTTAATTGCATATCATTAATTTAGTAGTTTACTATGGATGGTTACACCATGTTAATCATGGAATAATGGTAGGAATAAGCATGCTTAATTTTTAACTACTGCTAGCTACGGATTAATTGACGATTTGCATTTAATGACTTATTCCAGTAAGTGTTGGTTTGGTATAAAAAGTAAGCATGTTAATTTGTATATTCTGTTATGCTAACTTGGAATTCAATTGATGTTTATATGCATGCTATGTATAGTTAATTATTGGATCTTGGAAAGTAATATTTATAAGCCTGTTAATGTATAAAATTTTGTTATGCTTGATATGAAACGATTGATGCCTATATTTAATATATTATTATCAATTGTGGACTTTATGGAATAGTTGGTTTTTACATATATAGTTGTATTGTCAACTGCTAGATGATGGATTGCATACACTGGTATGGGATGGTAGCATTTCTAGGTTTGGATTAGCTCAAATTGCTAAAACCTACCTATATCGGAATAAGGGAACGGATTATATAAATAAAATCCTACCTATAATTAAGTCAAAGAAATTGCACAAGCTGAATGACTAAATGGATTACTGGCTATTTATGTTAAATCAAAGAAGCTACACAAGCTGAATGACTAACTGGACTTACTTTGGATGGATATGATGGACTTTAAATATATTTTTATGGTACCGCGATATGAGCTTGAGTCTCAGAGTCGTCAGTTAGGGAGCGTATATGCAGTAGGATGCGTAGCTGAATATGCTAGGTTGAGGTATACCCTGTTAGGCTTAGGTACTCATGTCTACTCAGGTGCATTTTGCATGTTGCCTTCTACTCAGGTTGAGACCCCCTGCATAGTCCAGTGAGAGTCCTGTAGTGTGGATATATAAATATATACGGACTATCTAGATATTATTGAGTTGGTTAGAATGTATATGCATATCGAGTCTCTGCTTGGATTGTAGTAGGTTAGAACTTGTTCGTGGGCCTAACCCACTTCTATTTTTCAGGTACTTGTTAGTTTCTGACTTAGACCTAATCGTGTTGAGCAGAGACTACTACTCACTCTTCTGACGACGTAGGACTTCTATCTTATTAGCTTTGGATTTTAATTACAGTTTTTTTATTTTCCAGTTGGGATTTTTATTAGAGGTCCACTAGATGGATTCCCCAGTTGTTAAATAATTGGAGGTTTTGGATTAATGGATTTGAACAATTTTATTTTGAGGATTTTCAATTACAATTCTTTTCAGTCATTTTTATTTATTTCTTATTATTTCAACTTGTATTCTGTATTCATTAAATATTAATTGTTTGATATTTCCCTCAGGTTTGGGCCTGGGCCTGATCAACCCGTGTCTCGGATCTAAGGGGTATCACAGTTGGTATCAGAGCACTCAAGGATCAAGTGTCTCTAGGATGTTTCGTATTAAGACTTTCGCGTAGCGTTTTCTCTTGATTAGAGCTTAAGTTTAGGTTTTATTGTATTCCTTTACGGTTCAGTTTAAATCATTCTAATTTATGTTCTTTCCGTGTTAATAGATGGTTAACACTAGGAGAGGATGGAACCTACAAAGGAACATGCAATAGAAAAGAGCAGCACGTGGGCAACAAGAATGCCTACAGCGTCAGCTAATGGAGGAAGAGCAGCATTTGTCTGGGTTTTAGGATGATGGTCAATTTCAGGGGGAGCATGAGGGAGTTCAGCAGACTTGGGATCAGGGAGGAGATCCAGAGTATCCTCCTCACATCAATGAGCTTATTGCTCGGGCTGTAGAAGCAGGGGTAACAACAGCACTTTGGAATCAGCCTCAGGTACAGCCGGCACCATTACCAACACTGGTTGTTTAGACTAATACTTGGGAGAAGGCTATGAGTTCTTTCACAAGGGGAGCCACCTGAGTTCACAGGTTCCACCGATGCGAAAGTAGCTCACCAGTGGAAATAGGACATCGAGCGACATCTTCACTTGGTTCATTACACAGAGGTTTAGAAGCAGATGCTTGCCACCTTCAAGCTGGTCGGAGATGCATTACAGTGGTGGAAGTTAGTTACCACCACAGAGTAGAGGATGACATTGGCTTATGATCAATTCAGTACTCGCTTTGATGAGAAGTACTTCCCTTATGCAATTAGGGCAGCTATGAAGATAGAGTTTCTTAATCTGCAGCAGGGGAATATGACAATGGCAGAGTATAAGCAGCAGTTCACGTGCTTATCTCTTTTTGCTCCAGATGAGGTAGATACATAGGAGAAAAACTGCAACAGTTTCATTAAAGGACTAATGTGGTCTATCAGGAGAGCTATTACATGTAGTCCAGCCTATACTACCTACGCTCAGGTGGTAGACGCTGCTCTTTAGCAGTATCAGTTGACCGTGGACTTCCGACAGGCCAAAGGTGAGAAGCGGGGTGATAGAGACTTTGCTAAGCAGTCAACTGAGAAAGGGAATAGGAACGGACACTAACAGAATGACAAGAGCAAGTTCTAGGGACAACAGCCTTGGAAGAAGCACAAAGGTGGTTCGGATGCTCACAAGGATGGGGACCTATTCAGCGACAGTAGAATGGGGGACCACAGGCAAGACAAGGTCATCCATAGGCTAACCGACAGATGAGGCCATTTGGTATTTTCTAGGGTAGTTGATACACTTATGGAGAGTATGGTCATACTTCCAGGCAGTGTCCTAAAGTAAGACAAGGATAGGGACAGCATGTGCAGCAGGGGCAGAGGGCGCCAGTACTTTTACCTGCTCCACAGGTTCTGCGGATTCAGGGACAGACCTATCCAGCTTTACCAGCGCCACCGAAGCCTCAGGGACAGGCACCGTAGCAGCTACATTATGGCAGGGTGTACAACCCCATGCCACAGGATATGCAGCACCTCAGGCTGTTGAGGGTAAGTTTCCTATTCATGGTTTACATGGACGTGTTTTACTTGATACGGGTGCTACACACTCATTTATAGCTAGATCTTTTATTGCTTTGTCTAGGATGATGACACGGGTATGCAGTAGACCTCAGGGTATTTCTACACCATTGGGCGATACAGCCATTTTACATGAGAGTGGTGGGCCCGTGACACTAGATATTGGTAGACTCAGATTTTTAGCCAATCTATTGGTCCTGGACATGCATACTTATGATGTGATACG
Organism: Cornus florida; assembly: GCF_030987335.1. NCBI lineage: Eukaryota > Viridiplantae > Streptophyta > Magnoliopsida > Cornales > Cornaceae > Cornus > Cornus florida. The sequence continues at coordinate 33,469,691 of NW_026775572.1, forward strand.
TGGGATGGATTAGTTATCTCACTACCATGCCCAAGTTAATTGTTTTGATAAGTCTATTATGTTTACCAAACCTAGTCAGGATATGTACATCATCGATATACCACGTTCTAATGGGGGCAGTAGCACTTATTTGTTTCATATGGAGGAGGAAACAGAGGAGGGGACTACTGTATCGTTGGATAACATACCAATTATACAGGAGTTTCTAGATGTTTTTCAGGAGATTCCAGGGTTGCCGCTTAGTCGCGAGATCGACTTTATGATTGACTTAGCTCCAGGCACTATACCTATTGCTAGGGTACCGTATAGGATGGTACCAATGGAGATGCGAGAGCTGAGGGATCAAATTTAGCATCTACGTAGCCAGGGTTTATTCGCATGAGTACTTCACCCTGGGGAGCACCGATTTTGTTTGTGAAGAAGAATGATGGTTCACTTCGACTGTGTATAGATTATAGGGAGTTGAACAAGGTTTCCATTCGTAACAAGTATCCGTTACCCAGGATTGATGATCTTTTAGATCAGTTGAGGGGAGCTACCTATTTCTCTAAGATTGATCTACGGTCTGGATATCATCAACTTCGGGTTCGGGAGCAGGATGTTCCGAGGACAGCGTTTCTCACAAGATACAGATCTTATGAGTTTCGAATGATGCCGTTTAGGTTGACTAATGCACCAACGGTTTTCATGGATTTAATGAACAGAGTCTTCAGGGCTTACTTGGATTAATTTGTCATTGTCTTCATAGATGACATTTTGAGTTACTCAAGGTCAGAGGACGATCATGTTAGACATCTTCGGATAGTCTTGTAGACATTTCGTGAGCACTAGTTGTATGCCAAATTCGAGAAATATGAATTTTGGCTGCGGAAAGTGAAATTTCGAGGTCACGTGGTGTCAGAAAGGGGAATAGTGATAGACCCAGCCAAGGTTTCAGCCGTGGTGAGTGGGGACAGCCTACTTTACCTACCGAGATTCATAGTTTCCTCGGATTGGCAGAATATTACAGGAGGTTCATCCAAGGGTTCTCAAAGATAGCGGGACCACTCACTTGTCTAACTAAGAAGGGTGTACGGTTTGTGTGGGATGAACATTGTCAGAAAGCTTTTGATGAGCTGAAGACTAAGTTGACTTCTGCACCAATTTTGTCTACCCCACAGAGCGGAATAAAGTATCTTGTCTATGCACATGCTTCTTTCCAGGGTCTTAGATGTGTTTTGATACAAGAGGAGCAACCAATTTCGTATGGATCTCAGAAGCTTAAGCCTCATGAGCTTAATTATCCAACACATGATTTGGATTTGGCAGCTGTGGTCTTTACCTTATGTATTTGGAGGCATTATATGCTGGGTGAGTCCTTCAGATTATTTAGTGATCACAAGAGTCTGCAGTACTTGTTCACTCAGCTAGAGCTGAATATGAAACAACGCAGATGGTTGGAGTTTGTGAAAGACTATCACTTCTCTATACAGTACCATCCAGAGAAAGCGAATATAGTGGCGGATGCACTCAGTTGCCGACCTGTTGCTAGCCTTTCTGCTCTATTCACTACTGAGTGGAATGCATTGAAGAAGGTTGATGAATTGTCGGATGCTTTCATGGCTTGCATGGTAGTTACACCTTCTATCATTCACAAGGTTTTGAGGCACAACTAATGGATCAGCAGTGCATTGACAAAGTTACAGAGATAGTTTCCGGAAAGGTTCCATTATACTATGTTGGGGCTAATGGAGGTGTGAGGTACAAGGGACGGTTAGTGGTACCTTCTGCTAACGAGTTGAGGAAGGATGTGATGACGGAGACTCACCATTCTGAGTTTTTTGTTCATCCGGGAGGAGACAAAATGTATCAGGATATGAAGCGGCAGTTTTGGTGGGCAGGTATGAAGAAAGACATTGTTATTTTTGTCTCTCGATGTAGTACTTTTCAGATAGTCAAGATTGATCATCAGCGGTCGCCAGGAGCTCTACAGCCACTGCCGATACCGGAGTGGAAATGGGAGAGCATTTCTATGGATTTTGTGGAAGGGTTGCCAAATTCCTTCAAAGATCACAATTCCATTTGGGTCATCGTGGACAAATTAACGAAATCAGCTTATTTCTTGCCTATTCGCACTAACTTTACCTTGGAGCAGTTGGCGAGACTTTATATTTCGGAGATTGTAAAGCTGCATGGCATTCCATTGTCTATTATATCGGACAAGAACTCGAGCTTTGTGTCAGGATTTTGAAAGAGTTTTTAGCAGGCTTAGGGTACAGAGTTGCATCTTAGCACTGTTTCTCATCCTCAGACTGATGGACAGACTGAGAGAGTTAATCAGATCATGGAGGATATGCTTCAGTCGTGTGTTCTAGATGTCAAGGGCCACTGGGAGGATTATTTACCACTTATGGAGTTTGCGTATAATAATAGTTTCCAGAAGACTATTGGGATGGCCCCATTTGAGGCATTATATGGCCGACCGTGTAGATCACTTGTTTGTTGGTTGAAGGTTAGCAAGAGTAGATTCTTGGGTCCTGAGTTCATTAAGGATACTTCTGAGAAGATCGCTCTTATTAGAGATCGCATGCGTCCTGCCCAGAGTAGGCAGAAGAGTTATGCCGATCGTCGCACACGTGCTTTGGAGTTTCAGGTTAGGGATCAGGTTCTACTCAAAGTGTCTCCTATGAAAGGGGTAATACGCTTTGGGAAGAAAGGGAAGTTGTCTCCACGATTTGTCGGTCCATTCATGATTACGGATCGCGTTAGAGATGTCGCTTATCGGTTGGCACTTCCGGATAATTTGGAACGTGTGCATAATGTGTTCCATGTTTCCATGTTGTGAAAATTTCTGCGAGATGAGGACCGGTATCAGTATATCAATGTTGGGGAGATTGAGTTACAGCCGGATGAAACCTATCTGGAGCCACCATGTCATATTGTCGACCGTCGAGATCAAATCATTCGTAACAAGGTTATATCTTTAGTTCGTGTTCAGTGGAGTCATCACAATGAGGCTGAGTCTACTTGGGAACGGGAGGATGTCATTCGCTCACAGTTTCCTAAAATATTGGACGAAGGTAAGAGCAAATTCCGAGGACGGAATTCCTTTTATTAGGGGGGGAGAATGTAATACCCCTAATTTTAAATGATAGTCTCGGTAGGTTATTTTGGAGGTTTTATTGTACTTTTGCACTCTTATGTGGTTATTTGGCTATTTGTTTGGGTGTTTTATTTGGCTATTTGTTTGGGTGTTTTATTTGTTTTTAATTAATTGTTTAAACGCAGTATTTTGTTTTATTTAATTAATTGAATTACTTGTTTAATTGTATAATTAAATTGAATTAATTGTTATATTGATTTTTCTTTACTTGGTTGAATTTAGTAATTTAGTATTTTCCTTTTAATGTGTAAATTGGTTTAATTAAAGGTTTTATTAGGATTAAATTGGGTTAATAATTATAAGGTTAAATTGTATCAGGTTAGGTTATGATTATAGTTTTATAATATAATTCACGTATGTAGCCGACGTATATCTAACATAGGTTGTTCTATGGGCCGAGTAAGTTAGTTTAGCTTTAATTGAACCTAGGATTAGTTTGGCCTATAAATATACATATAAGGTTCTACCAAGGGTTTTAGAACCCTACTCACGATTGTGGAGGCAGAGAAGGAATAGAGGAGAATTACAATAAGGATTGCCCGAAACCTTAGGAAGATGACGCTAAGATTGGAACCAAAGTCTTACAGGCAAGTTCTAATCCTAGCTCTTTTCCTTTGGCTCGTGTTCTTTGCATGTCTAATGCAACTCCAGGAACAAACAAAGATTAACTATTAAACTGAATTGCATGTTTTGATGTTTAAAAATCTGAACGTATTCTTATATGGTGTATTGTTTGTTTTTAGATTTGTTCTAATGTAAATCATGGACATGATTCCAATTGATGTTGCATTATTGAACAAAGAATTGTTTTAAGCCTAGAACACCATGGGAAGACATTAAAATAAGTCTGGGTTTCTTGGTTAATTTACTTACACGGTAAATATGTATGAACTGTAAGCTGTCTGTTTTGGGTCCTTAATGCATAATTTGGGTTTCAATTGTTGTTAATAATTAAACAAAGAGGTCAATTGTTTCTAGAACCCCTTGGAGTTTAGTATTAGACCTTAGAAACCCTAGGTTAGGAGTACAGTTCGTCAAAAAATCGCCGGACGTGAAAGAGATGAAGGAACAGAAGGAGAGTCGACTCCCGTTTGAAGGAGCAGGCTCCCCGGAACAAAGAGCAGTCTCCATGGGATCATGGAGCTGGCTCTAGGGGCCTTGGAGCTGGCTCCAAGCTTGTGAGAGCAGGCTCCCCCTTTGAGGGAGCAGGCTCTTTCGTTTGGTTTTTGTTTTTTACTTTTTCGGCGACTATTTTGGCTACGATGCATGGATTTTGGGATTTTCAAGTTCTGGTAGGAGTTGTCTTAGGATGTTTTGAGATGATCTAAGGCCATATTAAATCTTCTAAGGGTTGATTAATGTGTATTAAAACACAGTTGTTGAAAGTGAAATAGAACATAAACCGGTAAATGAAAATATGGATACTGTCGTTGGAGATAAAGAGTTTAATTGCTTATAATTAATTTAATAGTTTACTATGGATGGTTACACCATGTTAATCATGGAACAGTGGTAGGAATAAGCATGCTTAATTTTTAACTACTACTGGCTACGGATTAATTGACGATTTGCATTTAACGACTTATTCCAGTTAGTGTTGGTTTGGTATAAAAAGTAAGCATGTGAATTTGTATATTCTGTTATGCTAACTTGGAATTCAATTGATGTTTATATGCATGATATGTATAGTCAATTATTGGATCTTGGAAAGTAATATGTATAAGCCTGTTAATGTATAAAATTTTGTCATGCTTGATATGGAACGATTGATTCCTATATTTAATATATTATTATCAATTGTGGACTTTATGGAATAGTTGGTATTTACATATATAGTTGTATTGTCAACTGCTGGATGATAGATTGCATGCACCGGTATGAGACGATGGCATGTCTAGGTTTGGATTAGCTCAAATTGCTAAAACTTACCTATATCGGAATAAGGGAACGGATTATATAAATAAAATCCTACTTATAATTAAGTCAAAGAAGCTACACAAGCTTAATAACTAAACAAATTACTAGCTATTTATGTTAAATCAAAGAAGCTACACAAGCTGAATGACTAACTGGACTTACTTTGGATGGATATGATGGACTTTAAATATATTTTTATGGTACCAAGATATGAGCTTGAGTCTCAGAGTCGTCGGTTAGGGAGCATATATGCAGTAGGATGCGTAGCTGGATATGCTAGGTTGTGGTATACCCTGTTAGGCTTAGGTACTCATGCCCACTCAGGTGCATTTTGCATATTGCCTTCTACTCAGGTTGAGACCCCCTGCATAGTCCAGTGAGAGTCCTGTAGTGTGGATATATAAATATATACGGACTATCTAGATATTGTTGAGTTGGTTAGAATGTATATGCGTATCGAGTCTTTACTTGGATTGTAGTATGTTAGAACTTGTTCGTGGGCCTAACCCACTTCTATTTTTCAGGTACTCGTCAGTTTCAGACTTAGACCTGATCGTGCTGAGCAGAAACTACTACTCACTCTTCCGACGACGTAGGACTTCTATCTTATTAGCTTTGGATTTTAATTACAGTTGTTTTATTTTCCAGTTGGGATTTTTATTAGGGGTCCACTAGATAGATTCCCGAATTGTTAAATAATTGGAAGTTTTGGATTAATAGATTTGAACAATTTTATTTTGAGGATTTTCAATTAGAATTCTTTTTAGCCATTTTTATTTATTTCTTATTATTTCAACTTGTACTCTGTGTTCATTAAATATTAATTATTTAATATTTCCCTTAGGTTTGGGCCTGGGCCTGATCAACCCGTGTCTCAGATCCGAGGGGTATCACAGTTTCCAAAAGGACTTCACCTTCAAACTAAGTCTTATAAAATTCAGTGATCATGGCTTGTGTTTAAAAATAAAAAAAATCGTTGCCATTGGATCACTTGCTAGGGTTTAGTTTAGGTTTAAGTTTCTGATCATAGTCTTCATGATATATTTTGAGAAAATTCTTTCATTGAATTTATGATATATCTTTGAATGCAAATTATAACACATGATTTTCGATTAAAAATAGATTCTTGATTTGTAATCTATACAATGAAAGTTGATTTGCATTGATTAAAGGATTTTTATATTTGAATCTCTTAAGTTCATAACCTTTTGTGTACCAGTCCAACTCTGAAAAATTTGATTGAAAATCTTTGAATTGTTGGCTAGGATATATTGATCATAAAAGTTATAAAGGTTATTATCCAAAAAAAAAAAAAAACATAGGAGCTTAAAAAAAATGATATATTCAGCATAAAAAGAAAAGAAAATTTTGAAAAATGTTGAATTCTTTGTTTTGGAAAAGTCTACCTATTGAGATGTATTCGAAAGCTCCCATTAGACTTTGAAGATGAGCTAAATGAGTAAAAAGAAATGTGGAGACATATTGAACTGGGGAATTGCTCTCTACTCTTTAGAGTGAAAGCCACCTTACTTAGAAAAATTGCTTAAAGACAATTTTATCTTGATACTTTCGGATCAATGTGGTTTGAACAATGATTTATTGATAATTGATTAAAAATTGATGAGATGGATTACACACACATACTTGAACTTGCTAGATTGATTTCTAAATGCTTCATTAAAATTTGCAAGTTAAAATTCGTGTTGTGATTATTTTATGAGAATTGAAATTGATTGAATATTCTGTGGAGTCGAAATTTCGTTCATAGATATCTCTGAAAATTTTCTAGAAATTTGGATCATGTGTGAAATTGAAAGACTTTGATTGACTGCTCAATAATTTGTTCTTTATTTTGTTTTAGAAAAAAAAAATTCAAAAACTATAAAATTTCAAAAAGAATTTTTTTTTTTAGTTTGTAGAATTCTTTTTGCTTGCTTTGATCATTAAGTGATTCAAGAAGTGTATTAGAAAATTTTTCTGGAAAAATTTCAAGTCTTTAAAATGCATTCTGTCATATTCCTACTGGTACCACATATCCCCTACTGGTTCAAGGTGCCAAGAAGCAAGGCCAATCCTTACTGGCACTTGGCTATCGATACCACAAGTTTGGTACCGGTTCCAAAGTGGTCCTCACTTTGCAAAGGCACACTGCTTTGTGGGAACCAGTTCCCAACTGGGCTACCGGTTCCTGGCAGCGTGAATGGGCATAAAAGGAACCCATTTTGGTTTTTGTTGGGTAATGTGGCACACAACCTTTCTCTCTTTATATATACACTCTATCTTTTTATATTCCTCATAAATATATCTTCACATATTTGTTTCAAATTTGCATCATATCATTGCATACTTTCCATTGCAAATTGAATTAACCTATTAAAGGATGAAAATTGAAGATTTGAAGATTGAAAGAAGTTGAAAATTGAAATTGAGGAGTTTGGGATTTTGAGAAAGAAAACTTAGAGGATTTGGTTGAGTTTATTCCAAATCTTTAGGTTTGACATTGAAGGCCTTGGGTTTGATATTGTGATCATCTGTGCCTGATTCGTTGTTGATTGTTGGGGGTTTTGAAGATTCAACACAAGCTTGTCCAAGAACAAGTATTAAAGTGCACTCCAAGTGTTCAACAAAATTTCAAAGTGAAGTTCGTGGCTCAAACCAAAAATTTTCGAACACAAGATGCCTCCAAAATTGTCTCGGAAGGCCAAAGGAAAGGGAATTGCTACTCCTCCACCTCAAAAGAGATCCAGAACGAAGATTTCCATCCGGGAACCATAAGAGGGTTCACATACTTCTAGGGATGAACCAAGTTCGCCTATGCGTTCTTTCTCACCTTCTACTGAGATACCACCTGAGTATCCTTCAGTTTCTGACATTGGGAAGGTTGAGTTTGCTCAAGAACACTTCTACAATGAATATGTCTGGAAGGTATACACTAAAGTGTGTAAAGATGGTCCGATTAAGTCGGAACACAATGTGAACTTGAAGAAGCTTAAAGAAAGTCCGGGGAAAAAGCTTGTTGACTACATTGAGAAGCACAATTGGCTCTTACTCATAAAGATGGATCATATATACTGTCCACACATGGTTCACCATTTTTACTCAAATATCCGAAAAGTTCATGATTCTGGATATTTTGAAGTATCATTGTTTGGCAAGGATTATGTTGTTGATAAAGAAGCAATTGGAAAAATTCTTGGTACACCCAAGAGTTTTACAAACACGGGCTATCGTCTTCCACTTGACAAGTCAGGACTAAAGTGGGAAGATATTTGCAATGCTTTGGGTGTTCTAGACTTACTGAGATATCCTGATTATATACCATCTCGTTTTCTCACAGATGAGGCGGCGTTTCTGAATTTGTTTGCCATCTCCAATCTTGGTTATTTCGGGAAGAAGGATATTATCTCCTCAGATCATGCAGAGGTATTATATCTTCTATCTATTGATGCACGGATATATCTTGATGCTTTTATCTATGGATTGATGGTAGCACACTACAAGAACAATACCAATAAAAAGTCATCTCCATTTCCTATGATCATCGTGGGTCTTTATCGGCAGTTTAAGATTCCACTTCCACCCTGAGCTCATTATATTGAGATTATGTCTGAGACGGATGTTAGGGCTTTTAACAAATCTGAATCCACCAGGGCTACAACTAGGAAAGCTAGCAAGGGTTCAGCTGCTTCATCATCTATTCCTGAGATTACTTAGATTTTTCCGTCTAAACGGAATTTTACCACACTGGATGCTAATCTGCTATACTCCCTGATTCTTCAGAATCAGAAGGCCATGGATGTTGTTCTTGATCTACAAGAAGAGGTTAGATTGCTTAGAGAGCAAAGAACAGGTAGTACTTCTGAAGACGTCTACAAACCAGCTCCTCTGAAAACCGTCACTTGTTCTTGAGGCTGAAAGAGATGAGGATGATGAGACAGATGAGGATGCAGAGAATGATGAGGATGGTAGTGGTAGTAACACTGATGGTGGTGATGTGAAGATTCCGACTACTACTATTCTGGTTGCTGGAGATGATGTTGATGCTTAATTCTATATTCATATCATACATGCATCACTTTTTGTTCAGTTTTTACATTGTCATGTCTTGATATTTTTGGATATTATCTTTTGACTGCTGACATGTAATAAACTAATTACTGTTTTCTCTGTTTAGTATTTTTTTCTAATCTTAATGACCTGTTTACATTATTTTGTCAATTTTGTTCCAAAAAGGGGGAGAACAAGGTTACATTAAAGGGGAGAAAAATCTAAAATTTTTGGATAATTTATTCGGGGGGAGTTTTTAACTTGTTTTATTAAACTTTTACTGGTAGTTTTGTTTGATCCATGTGCAGCAATTCGGGTGAAATTTTGTCCAAGAGTAGAAGAGAACAGAGATAAAAAAAATTCCGTGTTTCCTTAAACAGTTGTAATTTACTTTTCTGCTTTGGGTATATTATGAATTATTTTTTGGGTTTTGTCATGAAATTGCCAAAGGGGGAGATTATGAGATATATTTTTGTAATTGGCATATTTCGGTAACAAAACAAATCCTAGTCGAGTTGTAATTTCAGTTACCATATCATAATCGACATTAATTGCAGAATTCGAAGGTTGTTCAGAAGAGGAAAGTACTGTTAATCATCGAAAAGGAAAGAACAACATGTTAGGACATCGTTTCCCACTTAGGACACAAATACATATATAGTATATTTTTCAGAAGTTCCAAAAACAGAAAATCCAAGTTCAAATTGGATTCTATCAAGTGGGAGCCGGTACTTGAATTTGGGAACCGGTTCCAAAAGTTAAGATTTGAATAACTCAATTATGTCCTTTGGGAATCGGTACCAGAAGTCCTGACAGCAAAAGGTTTTCAGTTTCATTGTTCTGTTTGATTCCTTTTTTATCCAACTTTCCTTTCAAGTCCTATGCATGAAATTTCCTTTATTTTCAGAAGGAATAGGACTTTGCAAACCTCTATATAAACCATGTCATACACACAGATTTATTCACGGCTTTTTTTTCTACAAATTGATTATTCTTAAAAGCCTTAGAAAGATTATTTTTGCAGAAAATCAGAGTTGATTTTTCTGTCTTCTTTCTAGAACATATACACATAAACACATAGTAAGTTTAGAGTTGTGGTGTTCAAATCCTGATCGTAATCATACAGTTGCATCTATATCGATCAGACGAAAGCAGATCGACTTCTACATCGAATTCAAACGATTGAAGAACAGAAGTAAAAGCAATCACACTTTGAAAGGGTTGGAGCATTCATGGAGTGTTGTCTAATCTACCTGCTACTCTTCTATAAATATCAAGCATAAGCCTGAGGTCAAGTTGCTGTTGGACTGGGAGTCGCAAAGCCAGAGGATTGTCAGCAGTTGGTGTTTGGTAGAACGATAGGGTGTGAGCCAAAGTCAAAATTCAGTATACTTTGTTTCAAGTATAGTGGATCGGTTTACTTTTGACTGCACAGTCCACGAGGTTTTTTCCATACAAACAGTTGACGTATTTATCAACTGGGGTTTCTTTCTAAAAATCCTAGTGTCATATCTAATTTTATACTTTGCTTTATTTTATCTACGCGTGATTAATTGTTTAATTACTAAAAATAAGTAAAGTTGAAAAAGACACAGATCTGTTTAAAAATTATCAAAACTTTCTAAATATTCCGCTGCGTATGACTCACAACGATTATCTAAAGGAAGCCATCTAAGAATTGAAGAAAGACCAGCATTGTCTGAAATGGGCCATGGTGAGTCTTTCTTCACTTTATATAAACAGAATTAACACACGGTATATATAAAAAATTTAAAAAGTGTAAATATTCGAAATAATATAACAATTATATCCAACAATCATCATGTTTGAATTTTTTATTTACCGGTTCTGTTTTGTTGTACAATAGTTTGGTTTAATGCGATGATTATGCAAAAAGCTTGTTGTGGAATAGGTGGTGACTATAATTTTGATCCGACAAGAATGTGTGGAGCTCCGGGTGTTCTAGTTTGTGCCGATCCGAGCAGCTTCATCAGCTAGGATGGAGTTCATTTGACACCAAAAGCTCACATGAAGTTGCGGGGATGGTCTATTTATTTCAGCTGGTTAGAATTGTTTAAATTCTATGGTAACATTTGCATATATTATTTCTAAGAACATTCCATCCATTCTTTTTATTCATGTTTGGTTGAGAGTTTATGCTTAAATAATAATACATATTACATGTGGTTAATTTAATTTAATTGATTTTGGGTTACCGAATTTTTTTTAGTAATTATATATGTTCACATTGTGAGTTTGATATAGATAACAACTGATCATGTTTGAGTGATTCTAGATAGTTGATTTTTTTTATGGAATCATATCCTATGAGACAATAAATAATTATATCAACTTGATAAACGTAATTTCACAAAAATAATTTCAATTGCTTCTCATCGTATAAGTCTTATCTTTGTTTTACTCCTTCATGCAATTTATTTACTGTGTTTTCCTATGAAAAAAGTCACATGGATAACTTTCCATTAAAGGCAAAATTTATACAATTTTTAAGATCAAGAATTCAGAAATTCGAACCAACCAAAGAAAAGATAAATAATAATAATAATAATAATAATATTGTCTAGGGCTATGATTTCGAATATAATTAAAAAGTAAACTGGCATTGTGGTTAATTTAGTGCCTGGTATAGTTTTCTGTAAATAAATTTTTCGTTTTCAAATTAAAAATTAAAAATTTATACAAAAATCTGCTTGGTAGACAATTTCTATTGAAGATGTTAAGAGCAATGTGCCTAAAGAAACAACAAAATGTGAGAGATTGGAAAAGGGTTATTGCTTTCAAACACACACCCAACAAAAAGTGAGAGATTACACAAGAGCATCTCCACCCGATTCTTCAATTTCTAAGTGGCGCATTCAATGGCTAGTTTTAACATGAAGAACTCCTCCAACTGATATGTCAAATGGCTATTTGTCATTTGGCATATGATCAAATATGTTAAATTTGGCATACAACTTTTTGATATGTCAAATGATTTAATCTTTTAATGTATAAGTCTCACATATCATGAGAAAAAACTTGAGTTATAAAACTTAGGTTAAAGTATAGCAACATTCCATGAGGTTTGCTAAAAGGACACACAGATACAAGTTACCTATTTTTTGGACAATAAAACCCCCTCACACTTGATAAAATGGACAAAGACACACTTACAGTGATGAATTGATTATATTACCCTTTAGTATAAAATTGACAAATATAACCTTTTTTATTGACTTTAAATACCCCTTTTATCTCTTTTCACGTTCTACTCTTTCCCCTCTCAAATCCTTTACTCACACACTCCGCCACAACCATAACTAGAATTAACACACAGTATAAGTTCAGAGTAAAATTTAAAAAATGTAAATATTCAAAATAATATAACAATTATATCCAACAGTTATCATGCTTGAATTTTTTATTTACCGGTTCTGTTTTGTTGTACAATAGCTTGGTTTAATGCGACGACTATGCAAAAAGTTTGTTGTGGAATAGGTGGTGACTATAATTTGGATCCGACAAGAATGTGTGATTAGTAAGTGGGTGGAGTGTGATATTTTATGGCATGGTTTGTGGTTAAATGAACTTAATTTGGAAGGCATTATTGACATTTGGCTGTAGTTAGTGAAGGAGACTTTGACCATTGACTAGGATAAGGTGGGAAGCAAGATGATTGGGCTCATTAGCACCACTCATTCTCTCTCTCTTCTCGGCACCCATTTTCATCTCTTCCTCCATTTTTCTTTCTCTCTCTATATCACCTCATTCTTTCTAAGATCTACAATGTTTGTGTGGGATTTGGGTCAAGCTATAGAAGAAAGTTTATTCTACTCGGCAAGGGCAACGTTTTGATACCAGTATTGCACACATTTGGTGGATTTTGGGTTTGAAACTAGAGGCTTATAAAAATTCATAAGGCGTAGACAAGGTTTATGTTAAAATAACTTAACTATCCATAGTAATTGGGTTTAAACAGGTAACATATTACATAAATCATATTCACGATTATAACATATTGAGTTAAACGGGTTACACGGGTTGAACCCATCAACCCTAACCCAACACGATTAAGTAAACGGATTAATCGTATCAAACCGTTTATGACCCGAACCTGTTTATGGTAAACCTAAACCCGCTTGTCTCGTGTCGTGTTCGAATCGTGTCGTAATTTGTCACCCCTAATTTTATTATGTTGATTATCGATTAAGATAAGATAACCTGCAATCCAAAGGTTTTAGGTACGAACAACATGTTTTTTTGTTTTCATGTACAAGTGGTGATGTTCAAGCCACGGGTGGATGTGTGTCAGTGACAAACATACCTAACGTTAACTATTTTCAAACGTGGACTAATGATTATTCATATGATACTCTATGATATTTTAAAATTTTGCACATAATTTGAATATAAGTTTTTAATTTAATTTTATAAAAAAATAAAATAAAAAGTTATTTAATATACGTGGCATTAAACAAATTATAAATTATAGATAATATTGGTTGCAAGATTAAGAAATGGGTAGATGGGGCAAATACACGTGTGCTGAACGTGCTCGCAAATATGGAGTTGGATGAGTTATATGACGTGATTGAATGTTAGTTGATGTGACACGCTAGAAATGCGTGGCTTTCTGTGTTAATGTATTTCGCTTAGTTATGTGACATAATTTGTTTAGTATTTTTGTAATGTTGATTATCCGTTAGGATGAGACAATGTGACCATCCAAAGATTTCAGGTTCGACTAATGTGGTGATCTTTGAGCGATGAGTGAACATGTGTCAGACAAACGTGTCATTGACCATTTTCAAACCTGGACCAATGATTATTCATATAATAATTTATGATATTCTAAAATTTTACAAATAATTTAAATATATTTGTATGTTTTTTATTTAATTTTATAGAATATAAATTAAGAAGTTGGTTAAAATATGTGGCATTGATTAAACTATAAATTACATTTTAAGATAATATTGGTCGCAAGATTGAGAAATTGTCGGATGAGTTTTGTTGTGTAATCAAACTTTAGTGGATGTGACATGTTGGCAATCCAAGGCTTTACGTGTTGGCAAATTTCACTTTGCGATGTGACATAATTTGTTTGATAGTTTTGTCATATCAATTATCGGATGAGACAATTTCACTATCCGAAAAGATTTCAGGTTCAACCAACGTGTTTGTTTTGTTTTCAAGTACTAGTGTTGATATTAGACAACAAGAGGACGCGTGTTAGCAACAAACGTGCCTAACATTAACTATTTTCAAGCGTGGACCAATGATTATTCATATCATACTTTATAATATTATAAAATTTTGTAAATAATTTGAATATACTGTATGTTTTTAATTTAATTTTATAAAAAAATAAAATAAAAATTTTGTTAAAATACGTGGCATTTAATAAATTATAAATTACATTTTAAAATAATATTGGTCCCAAGATTAAGAAATTGTCAGAGATACACTTGCTCATGAGTGATTATAATTGAAAACAAATAATGCTGCATTGGTATGCCTTGCCAACCCAATGAAAATTCGCCAACAGTAAAATGGGTTCGACTTAAAACTGTTCTTTATTTTTAATGGAAAACTTTTTTTGAATGGCCTTTTAACCAAATTGAAGACCAACGGCATTCAAGTTAAAGACCAACGCTCTAGTTTTCTCTCTTGCTTCAAACCGTTCTTGATAAACTAATTTATATATTTATTATTTAGTTATTAATATATTAAAATATTAAAATTCAATAACGTATACAATGATATACTAAAACTTTTTGTAATTTTTTTTTTTTTTTTTTTTGTAATTAAAACTTTTTGTATTTTTCTGGTAGCATGATTATTATCGTAATTATGTACTGAACAATATGAATATTATTCTGTCTGAATTATGTTTATCCCAGATTCAATTATAGGTCGTCCAAAAGTCGCGTTGGAATGTTTAACCCATTTTTGCATTAAATTGCTACACAGGGTATTGTTTCCAGTAAATCGTTGACAGACGAGTAATAGAATCTCTCTTAAGCAGAACGACGACAGAATAGTAACTTACTGTTCACTATATAATATTATAATAGTTATACTCTGCAGACCTTAAAGCATTAACAATAATTAACAGACATGTTACGCCCATCTTCGTCCTCCTCTTCAGGATTACAGGACAACCAGGATTCAGAACTGGTAAAAAATACTGAAGTAGTAGAATGGACCAATGTTCAAAATAAATTGAACAGATGGACTATTCCTCCAGTAAGTGCAAAAACCATTTACAAAATCGGAATGCTTAATTTAGCTGATCTATGGACTATCAAGACCATGGAACAGACCATGCAATTAAGCACTAAGGATACAATAATTAAGTTATTGTCTTCCCGTGACCTTCAGAGGCACATGAATAAATATAAATACATCCATATAGGTTTAATTCAAATTGCTTTTAAACCTTTAACCTTGTTAGGTATGGATGCCTGTATTCAAGCAACCCTTAGGGATGCTCGATGTCTGAAATTTCACCCTTCCTTGATGGGTGCACTGGAAACCAGTCTATGTCATGGACCGGTTTATTTTAATGTCTATCCTAGTCTGAATTTATCTTTAACAGATAAAAATATCCATGAGGCAGTTAGTCTTCGGGTTCAGACTTATGGATATGATTACTTACCTGGATCGGAAGTGATAAGTGTTATTTATCGCATCCATTACAAAGTACTTGATACTATGTGTCCCAATGCCATACGCAAAGACTCTAAAGGAGTAACCGCGTTATGGGATACCAACATGTACACATCAAATGTTGCCACAAAAAGGATGATTCCTTGGAGTGAGATAACATTTCCTGAACACTGGACGATTTCTAATGCCGTCCCAGCACAGCCAATTGCTAATCATAGCTTAGACTGTGTTATTCAGGACCGAGATGGTGATGTTTTTCTGAATTTCAGAAAATCCATAGATCTATCTAGATCTACATCATCTAAAGGAAGTCATCTTCCTTATCATGTTTCTTGTCCTCCTTCTCGACATTCGATCTCGTCGGATTACCGAAAGGAAGAAATCCCTGAAGCAGTTGGTTCCAAGCTCAAGCTGAAAGGAATACAACAATCTCCGAATCAAATTCCAAGAGGAGTCTACGAGAAAACACCAATAGGTATGTCTCGACGCCAATTTGGAATTGAATTCAGCCCAACTCCATCTGAAATGGGAATCGGAAATGAATCTGTCAAGGATCAGTTTGAGGATCCCACAGACATCAATGACCCTCATGAATATTAGTTTTAATGGATTTTGTCCCTGATAGAATTGCCATTAATGCTGAATTTCAACATGACCAATATAAAGAATTCAGAAATTGGTATTTCAAAAGTTTTGACCAAAATCAATTACAGCTTTTTAAAACCCAATTTTATGAATTTCTACAAGAACGCAAAATGGTTATACCTTTTGTTTCTTGGTTCTACATGACCAATCATTCTCTTGTTAATATCAACATATTGGATGATTTTCTCAAACCATGGACCACATCTGAAGATAAGGTTTTCCACTCTGTCCATCCTCCCCCTGAACATTTAATTCTGAAAAGAATTGACCCTGACAGTGGTTCTAAAGTGGAAACCAAGGCTTATAGCCAACCTAGAATAATTGATCCATCCTGTAATGCTACTAAAAAGGACATTACTCATGTTTACAGGCAGAACAATTATACTAATGTTTGCTTACAAACGATAGGGTCCCAGCTTGGGAGAATTGAAACGGGAATAGACACGGTATTAAATACAATTAATACTAAGTGTATTTCTGTAAAAACTTCTCCTCCAAACGCTTCCTTATCCAAAGCATTGGTGAAACCTGCAATTGAAGTTCCAGGCTTCAATCTTACACATCCTAAGAAGAATGAAGAATTTCTTACTCTTCTTACTCAGAAAATTCAAGGACTTAAGATTCAGACTTTATCCCATGATGAATCTGAAATTGAGTCTGATTCTGAGAATGTGTTACCTCATATTGAGGTATTCCAGAATGATTTTCCTCAGATGCCTGAGTTCAACAGAATTGTCTATGATAAGAATATCCACTCTAATACAGCCCCTGCTCCGAATCGATATTATTATCCCAGACCCACACCTCAAGATATCTTGTATGAAGAAGATTATTTCCATACACAGAAATCTTTTCATGGCAAGACCATTTATGAATGGAACATAGATGGCAAATCTGATTACCAGATTTACGAGGTTATTCATCAAATGTTGATGTATAGCCAAGTTTGTAAAATCAACAACAATACTGACCCAACCATTGCTAAGTTTGTCGTTGCTGGTTTTACAGGAATCCTTAAAGGATGGTGGGATAATGTTCTCACTGACATTCAGAAAGCTGAAATCTTTTCTGCTACCAAGATTGTTAAAGATGAAGCTACTCAACAATCAGGGCCCTGCTCCTGATGCGGTTTACACACTCATTACCACCATTATCCAACATTTTGTTGGCCCTGAAGGTGCTAATAGTGAAAGGAGTCGTGAACTTCTCCAAAATCTAAGATGTCCATCTTTAACTCATTTCCGGTGGTATAAAGATGTATTCTTGGCAAAGGTTCTCCAGCTCAATGATGCAAATCATGAGCACTGGAAAGCCAAATTTGTAGATGGTTTACCAACCTTCTTTGCTGAAAGAATTAGGAAAAAGCTTAGAGATATGAATAATGGTATCTCTATCCCTTACAGGAACTATACCTATGGTGGATTAGTCAACATTGTAATCCAGGAAGGTCTAGCCCTCTGTAATGATCTGAAGTTACAATCCCAGTTAAAGTCCCAAAGATTAACTGGTCGAAAGGAAGTAGGTGAATTTTGTGATCAATTTGCCTACCAGACTCCCTTATCTTATCCTAAACCTAGGAAAAGAAATAAGGTTGAAAAACCTTATAAAAGGAAGTATTCCAAACGAAAGAATTATTCAAAGGAAAAGGATAATTCTAGACAGTATACTAAGCCTAAAAGGAAATATACTCCTAAAGCAAAGGGTAAAGGAAAGCCCAAAGCTGAGGCTAAATGTTTCAAATGTGGACGTATTGGCCACTATGCAAACAAATGCAGAACTAAGGAGAAACTCAGTAGTCTTCACATAGAAGAGGAACTGAGACTTCAATTAAGTAAATTGTTACTTAATACTAGTTCTTCTGAATCAGAATCATCAAGTGATTATGGAGATGTTGTCATGGAATTACAGTCTTCTTCTTCCTCTGAAGCAGAGATTGACATCCCTAGATGTTCTTGTAATCCCTCGCATGATGATTATTATAAGGCAATTGTTGAGATGAATGGGTTAAGCTTAAATGTTTTAACTTCTACTCAACAATCCTTATTGGATCTTATAGATCATATCCAGGATCCTCAAATCAAGATGAAAGTCTTTGAAATAGGTTCTGCTATGGCACGACCTAATGAGGATACGGATAATCCAGATTTTCTGCGAGCAGAGAATCATTACAGCATGAAAGAAGTTCTAAGTAGATTAGAACACCAAGGACAAAATTCTCGTCCTCCTAATCTCCCTGATCTCAAAATGGAGATTAATCTTTTAAAAGAAGAAATTCATCAATTAAAGTCTCGTCAGACTACAATGGATTTGGAAATTACTCTTTTAAAAGCAAAATCTGCAATTCCATCTTCATCATCCAATGATGAATTTCCTCAATCAGAAGGTACTAATTATCTTCAACTCTTGAATCAAGTTACTTACCAAAAATGGTATATTTCTATCAATTTGGTAATTAATCAGGAGTACACAATCACTAATGCAATTGCCTTAGTTGATAGTGGTGCAGACATGAACTGCATACAGGAAGGATTGGTTCCTACTCAATATTTTGAGAAAACCACTCAAGGTCTTACCAGTGCAAGTGGAGGTAAGATGCAGATTAAGTATAAACTTAATCATGTTTTCATTTGTAAAGAAGGTATTTGTCTACCATCTACTTTCTTACTCATCAGAAACATGGCACAACAAGTTATTTTGGGTACTCCCTTTTTAGCTTTGATTATGCCAATTGGGAAAATTGATTCTCATGGAATATGCTCTACTTTACATGGCCAGTCAATTACTTTCCGGTTCTTGACCCCACCAGTAAATAAGCATATCAATGCTCTTAAAGATAACATTATCTTTAAGGAAAAGCAACTGAATTATTTGCAAAAGGAGGTCTCCTCCTTAGCAATTAATCAAAGATTGGTACAACCCACTGAGCAACAGAAAATTGAGTCACTACGACAAAACTTTCTAAAGGAAATCTGTAGTGAGATTCATAATGCTTTTTGGGCCAGAAAGAAGCATATTGTTTCTTTACCCTATGAAAAGGGATTTACCGATCGCATGATTCCTTCTAAAGCTAGTCCCAGCCACATGAAAGCTGACTACTTGGAATTATGCAAAACTGAAATCAGCTCTTTAATGGCTAAGAAGCTTGTCACTACTAGCTACTCCCCCTGGAGTTGCAGAGCTTTTTATGTCAATAAAAATGCATTTCTAAATTCCAAGATGATCTAATCAATCAGAAATTCTTGTTACGCATTGATTGTAGTGCTGCTAAACAAGTACTGGAAAAAGATGTAAAGAATTTAGTTTCCAAACAGATATTTGCTGGTTGGCAAGCTGATTTATCTGCTTTTGATTTTTCTATTGAATATATTAAAGGCAGTTCTAATTCTTTACCTGATTTTCTAACTCGTGAATTTTTGCAGGGTTCATGAATCAGCCCCATGGGCAGGGCCGGGGTAATACTCCAAAGGCTCGTGGCAAAAACAAGGCTAAAGCCAAAGTGGTTATACCACTCACTGATGATCAGTTTCCATATTTGGAGCATGTTGCTGATCTGCTCAAAACTCCTTCTAAAGGAAGTAGTAGTTCCCAACAACAGAAACCAACCATGAAAGAGGTTCTTGAACAAGAAACTCCATGGATACCTAATCAAAGGTATATTCAAACAGTATTGGTACTGGATTCTCAAGATGAGCAATGGATGCCAGATCCTTGGGAAGTAAAATCCAGATATTTCCAAACTTAACAATATGCTGCACCAGATGGTCGCCATAGATATATCTATGAAGCCATCCTTACTGAAACTTCCTCTGTGGAGATAAACCACACGAAGCAATTTCCGAATTCCAAAGATAGTCCTCTTACTTATAGTAAAGCTATCTTTAAGAGGCTTATACGGCCTAGTGACTGGGGATTAAATCCCAATTTGCCAAGGAAAATATCCTATGGTCACAGTTACAATTATTGGGATTATATCTCAGCATGGACATATTCGTTCTTTTATCAAAATCCGAAGCATAGGCATTCTTGGTTCTTCAAGATATGTCCTCAATCAGTTAAAACTGATTTCCCCAACTGGGTTATACCCTGGTGGGCTATATTTGGCCCTGATCTGGATATGTTGCCCGACTCTGTCAGTCAATTATATTTACCATGGCAACAATTTCATCCTCAATTACGGGGACAGGATAATATTCCTGTAGGGAAATCCACCCTATTGTTCTTTACTGAATTTGGAATCCCTTGGATTTGGAAATGGGATTTTCAATGTGGTTATACCACTGACAAGTTACCAGTCCTCCAGAGGATCTTTTATTACAGATGGTGGTCATGCATGACTCAAGAACCTATCCAAGCCCTCCTCCATCAGATCAGAAAGAAAACACTGGAATACATGGATAAGATTCCAAAGTTAACTATTCCGGAACCAGAAATCTTTAACCCATTTGACCTTGTTAAAGATATGATCAGAAAACAACAACCATTAATTACCGAAGCTGATTTAATGGTTAAATGCATGGATTTTATGAGGACTAAATTTGTTAAATCCTTTGAATCCTCCACTCCTACAGTACGAGATGATGCATCCATGGTGTCAGTCTCTAGCCAGACCAGTCAAGACGGTAATCAGTTTTCCTGTCTAGCCGGTTATGCACAAGATCCCAATGAAGATCTTATTTCTGAAGATGAGCCTACAGTAGCAGACTATTGGGACTCTCTCACTGAGCACTTAAAGGACAAGATGAATCCACCCAAAAAGTAAAGATTCTTCTTATCCTACCGACAGAAGCAGCCAAAGAACTTTACCCAAAAGTCTTTGGTTCTACAGTATGACCTTCATCCGATGCCTACTTTCCATCAGATAAGGAGACAGCACTTAGTGGTGGGCCGACCGACTGCATTATTCTAGCACACGATCCCATGCACTATGCGGACTTCAAAATAATAATTTCAAGTCCATTTTATGTATAAATAGAAGGCAATGTTTCCCTTCAATGTATCTTTCTTTCAATTTTCTTTTCTCTCTTTTGTAATATTTCTCTGTACTATCTTGGGCGATTAAATAAAGAAAGTTTTCTGTAAGTCTGTTCAAACCTTGTTTTGTTTTACTTATAATCTATCGATCCATATTGCATAGTAATATTAGTATTATTATCTTGCAATTATTGTTGGAGGTTGGCTATAAGCCTTGGTTTCCACTTCAGAACCACTGTCAGGGTCAATTCTTTTCAGAATTAAATGTTCAGGGGGAGGATGGACAGAGTGGAAAACCATATCTTCAGATGTGGTCCATGGTTTGAGAAAATCATCCAATATGTTGATATTAACAAGAGAATGATTGGTCCCTCCTGTAATGCTACTAAAAAGGACATTACTCATGTTTACAGGCAGAACAATTATACTAATGTTTGCTTACAAACGATAGGGTCCCAGCTTGGGAGAATTGAAACGGGAATAGACACGGTATTAAATACAATTAATACTAAGTGTATTTCTGTAAAAACTTCTCCTCCAGACGCTTCCTTATCCAAAGCATTGGTGAAACCTGCAATTGAAGTTCTAGGCTTCAATCTTACACATCCTAAGAAGAATGAAGAATTTCTTACTCTTCTTACTCAGAAAATTCAAGGACTTAAGATTCAGACTTTATCCCATGATGAATCTGAAATTGAGTCTGATTCTGAGAATGTGTTACCTCATATTGAGGTATTCCAGAATGATTTTCCTCAGATGCCTAAGTTCAACAGAATTGTCTATGATAAGAATATCCACTCTAATACAGCCCCTGCTCCGAGTCGATATTATTATCCCAGACCCACACCTCAAGATATCTTGTATGAAGAAGATTATTTCCATACACAGAAATCTTTTCATGGCAAGACCATTTATGAATGGAACATAGATGGCAAATCTGATTACCAGATTTATGAGGTTATTCATCAAATGTTGATGTATAGCCAAGTTTGTAAAATCAACAACAATACTGACCCAACCATTGCTAAGTTTGTCGTTGCTGGTTTTACAGGAATCCTTAAAGGATGGTGGGATAATGTTCTCACTGACATTCAGAAAGCTGAAATCTTTTCTGCTACCAAGATTGTTAAAGATGAAGCTACTCAACAATCAGGCCCTGCTCCTGATGCGGTTTACACACTCATTACCACCATTATCCAACATTTTGTTGGCCCTGAAGGTGCTAATAGTGAAAGGAGTCGTGAACTTCTACAAAATCTAAGATGTCCATCTTTAACTCATTTCCGGTGGTATAAAGATGTATTCTTGGCAAAGGTTCTCCAGCTCAATGATGCAAATCATGAGCACTGGAAAGCCAAATTTGTAGATGGTTTACCAACCTTCTTTGCTGAAAGAATCAGGAAAAAGCTTAGAGATATGAATAATGGTATCTCTATCCCTTACAGAAACTATACCTATGGTGGATTAGTCAACATTGTAATCCAGGAAGGTCTAGCCCTCTGTAATGATCTGAAGTTACAATCCCAGTTAAAAGCACAAAGATTAACTGGTAGAAAGGAAGTAGGTGAATTTTGTGATCAATTTGCCTACCAGACTCCCTTATCTTATCCTAAACCTAGGAAAAGGAATAAGGTCGAAAACCCTTATAAAAGGAAGTATTCCAAAAGAAAGAATTATTCAAAGGAAAAGGATAATTCTAGGCAGTATATTAAGCCTAAAAGGAAATATATTCCGAAAGCAAAGGGTAAAGGAAAGCCCAAAGCTGAGGCTAAATGTTTCAAATGTGGACGTATCGGCCACTATGCAAACAAATGCAGAACTAAGGAGAAACTCAGTAGCCTTCAAATCGAAGAGGAACTGAGACTTCAATTAAGTAAATTGTTACTTAATACTAGTTCTTCTGAATCAGAATCATCAGGTGATTATGGGGATGTTGTCATGGAATTGCAGTCTTCTTCTTCCTCTGAAGCAGAGATTGACAACCCTAGATGTTCTTGTAATCCCTCGCATGATGATTATTATAAGGCAATTGTTGAGATGAATGGGTTAAGCTTAAATGTTTTAACTTCTACTCAACAATCCTTATTGGATCTTATAGATCATATCCAGGATCCTCAAATCAAGATGAAAGTCTTTGAAATAGGTTCTGCTATGGCACGACCTAATGAGGATACGGATAATCCAGATTTTCTGCGAGCAGAGAATCATTACAGCATGAAAGAAGTTCTAAGCAGATTAGAACACCAAGGACAAAATTCTCGTCCTGCTAATCTCCCTGATCTCAGAATGGAGATTAATCTTTTAAAAGAAGAAATTCGTCAATTAAAGTCTCGTCAGACCACAATGGATTTGGAAATTACTCTTTTAAAAGCAAAATCTGCAATTCCATCTTCATCATCCAATGATGAAGTTCCTCAATCAGAAGGTACTAATTATCTTCAACTCTTGAATCAAGTTACTTACCAAAAATGGTATATTTCTATCAATTTGGTAATTAATCAGGAGTACACAATCACTAATGCAATTGCCTTAGTTGATAGTGGTGCAGACATGAACTGCATACAGGAAGGATTGGTTCCTACTCAATATTTTGAGAAAACCACTCAAGGTCTTACCAGTGCAAGTGGAGGTAAGATGCAGATTAAGTATAAACTTAATCATGTTTTCATTTGTAAAGAAGGTATTTGTCTACCATCTACTTTCTTACTCATCAGAAACATGGCACAACAAGTTATTTTGGGTACTCCCTTTTTAGCTTTGATTATGCCAATTGGGAAAATTGATTCTCATGGAATATGCTCTACTTTACATGGCCAGTCAATTACTTTCCGGTTCTTGACCCCACCAGTAAATAAGCATATCAATGCTCTTAAAGATAACATTATCTTTAAGGAAAAGCAACTGAATTATTTGCAAAAGGAGGTCTCCTCCTTAGCAATTAATCAAAGATTGGTACAACCCACTGAGCAACAGAAAATTGAGTCACTACGACAAAACTTTCTAAAGGAAATCTGTAGTGAGATTCCTAA
The DNA here is from genome assembly GCF_030987335.1 of Cornus florida. Lineage (NCBI taxonomy): Eukaryota > Viridiplantae > Streptophyta > Magnoliopsida > Cornales > Cornaceae > Cornus > Cornus florida. Next base: position 33,494,114 of record NW_026775572.1, read on the forward strand.
TGCTTTTTGGGCCAGAAAGAAGCATATTGTTTCTTTACCCTATGAAAAGGGATTTACCGATAGCATGATTCCTTCTAAAGCTAGTCCCAGCCACATGAAAGCTGACTACTTGGAATTATGTAAAACTGAAATCAGCTCTTTAATGGCTAAAAAGCTTGTCACTACTAGCTACTCCCCCTGGAGTTGCAGAGCTTTTTATGTCAATAAAAATGCTGAAAAAGAACGAGGAATTCCTCGATTGGTTATTGATTATCGGCCACTTAATTTTGCTTTAAGTTGGATCAGATACCCAATTCCCAACATCAAAGATCTTTTAGATAGATTACAATCTGCTGTAATCTTTTCTAAATTTGATCTTAAATCTGGATATTACCAGGTACAGATTGCAGAAGAAGACAGGTACAAAACAGCCTTTTGTGTACCTTTCGGACAGTATGAATGGACAGTGATGCCATTTGGATTAAAAAATGCCCCTTCAGAATTTTAACATATTTTGAATGACATATTTAATCCTTTTACTGAATTTTCTATTGTTTATATTGATGATATTCTCATATTTTCACAATCAATCGATCAGCATTATAAACACTTGAAAATTTTCAAAAATATCATTTACCGAAGTGGTTTAGTAGTTTCTGCTCCTAAACTAAAATTGTTTTTAACTAAGGTCCGATTTCTTGGTCATGAAATTTGTGATGGAAAAATTAGACCTATTAATCGCAGTATTGAGTTTGCTTCTAAATTTCCAGATGAAATCAAGGATAAAACTCAACTTCAAAGATTTCTGGGTAGCTTGAATTATATTCGAAGTCACTACAGAAATCTTGCACAGGACACAGCAATTTTGTACACCAGGTTAAGGAAATCTCCTTCCCCATGGACTTTGGATCACACCAAGGCAGTTCAGAAGATTAAACTCAGAGCCAAACAAATTCCTTGCTTAGCTCTAGCTAATTCTTCATGGTTCAAAATTGTGGAAACAGATGCCTCCAATATTGGATATGGTGGTATTCTTAAACAGAAGAATCCAAATACAGGAACAGAAGAGCTTGTTCGCTTCACTTCAGGAACTTGAAAAAATGCACAATTAAATTATTCAACCATAAAAAAGGAAATTCTTTCTTTGGTTAAATGCATTTATAAATTCCAAGATGATCTAATCAATCAGAAATTCTTGTTACGCATTGATTGTAGTGCTGCTAAACAAGTACTGGAAAAAGATGTAAAGAATTTAGTTTCCAAACAGATATTTGCTGGTTGGCAAGCTGATTTATCTGCTTTTGATTTTTCTATTGAATATATTAAAGGCAGTTCTAATTCTTTACCTGATTTTCTAACTCGTGAATTTTTGCAGGGTTCATAAATCAGCCCCATGGGCAGGGCCGGGGTAATACTCCAAAGGCTCGTGGCAAAAACAAGGCTAAAGCCAAAGTGGTTATACCACTCACTGATGATCAGTTTCCATATTTGGAGCATGTTGCTGATCTGCTCAAAACTCCTTCTAAAGGAAGTAGTAGTTCCCAACAACAGAAACCAACCATAAAAGAGGTTCTTGAACAAGAAACTCCATGGATACCTAATCAAAGGTATATTCAAACAGTATTGGTACTGGATTCTCAAGATGAGCAATGGATGCCAGATCCTTGGGAAGTAAAATCCAGATATTTCCAAACTCAACAATATGCTGCACCAGATGGTCGCCATAGATATATCTATGAAGCCATCCTTACTGAAACTTCCTCTGTGGAGATAAACCACACGAAGCAATTTCCGAATTCCAAAGATAGTCCTCTTACTTATAGTAAAGCTATCTTTAAGAGGCTTATACGGCCTAGTGACTAGGGATTAAATCCCAATTTGTCAAGGAAAATATCCTATGGTCACAGTTACAATTATTGGGATTATATCTCAGCATGGACATATTCGTTCTTTTATCAAAATCCGAAGCATAGGCATTCTTGGTTCTTCAAGATATGTCCTCAATCAGTTAAAACTGATTTCCCCAACTGGGTTATACCCTGGTGGGCTATATTTGGCCCTGATCTGGATATGTTGCCCGACTCTGTCAGTCAATTATATTTACCATGGCAACAATTTCATCCTCAATTACGGGGACAGGATAATATTCCTGTAGGGAAATCCACCCTATTGTTCTTTACTGAATTTGGAATCCCTTGGATTTGGAAATGGGATTTTCAATGTGGTTATACCACTGACAAGTTACCAGTCCTCCAGAGGATCTTTTATTACAGATGGTGGTCAGTCATGACTCAAGAACCTATCCAAGCCCTCCTCCATCAGATCAGAAAGAAAACACTGGAATACATGGATAAGATTCCAAAGTTAACTATTCCGGAACCAGAAATCTTTAACCCATTTGACCTTGTTAAAGATATGATCAGAAAACAACAACCATTAATTACCGAAGCTGATTTAATGGTTAAATGCATGGATTTTATGAGGACTAAATTTGTTAAATCCTTTGAATCCTCCATTCCTACAGTACGAGATGATGCATCCATGGTGTCAGTCTCTAGCCAGACCAGTCAAGACGGTAATCAGTTTTCCTGTCTAGCCGGTTATGCACAAGATCCCAATGAAGATCTTATTTCTGAAGATGAGCCTACAGTAGCAGACTATTGGGACTCTCTCACTGAGCACTTAAAGGACAAGATGAATCCACCCAAAAAGTAAAGATTCTTCTTATCCTACCGACAGAAGCAGCCAAAGAACTTTACCCAAAAGTCTTTGGTTCTACAGTATGACCTTCATCCGATGCCTACTTTCCATCAGATAAGGAGACAGCACTTAGTGGTGGGCCGACCGACTGCATTATTCTAGCACACGATCCCATGCACTATGCGGACTTCAAAATAATAATTTCAAGTCCATTTTATGTATAAATAGAAGGCAATGTTTCCCTTCAATGTATCTTTCTTTCAATTTTCTTTTCTCTCTTTTGTAATATTTCTCTGTACTATCTTGGGCGATTAAATAAAGAAAGTTTTCTGTAAGTCTGTTCAAACCTTGTTTTGTTTTACTTATAATCTATCGATCCATATTGTATAGTAATATTAGTATTATTATCTTGCAATTATTGTTGGTATCAGGTTGAAGAGTCAACAAGCTCGATCAAACACGGCCTCATGTTAGAAAGAAGTAACTCGACTAACTTGACCCATGTCATGATGGAGCTGGTAAGATTAGTCAGGTTGGTCGAGTTGGTACATAATCCAGTCAAGTTTGATGGATTTTTTTTTCTCTCTCTTCCTCTAAGGCAAATAAAGATTTGAAATGGAGAAATAAAGACTTACAATAACCTTCAAGGCTCGAAACAAATTGGATGCAGTTTTTACTATAATTCAATTTTTGCCAGTAAATGGTATTGCAATATTGCCCACATGTACACGTGTGCATATATAGAAATTGCTTAGGGTACATATGGTTTGGAATGATTGTGGAACCAAATTATTCCTAATAGATATATAAAAATTGAAACCAAACCAAATAAAATAAAATAAAAAAATAAAAAATACGGAGTATAAATTATATATATATATATATATATATAAAATAAAAAATACGGAGTATAAATTATATTTAATATAATGTTTTATTATATATTATGATATATACTTCAGTGGTTAAAAGACTAATCGTATTATTCTATTATTTATATAATACAAAATATATAAATATATTTATATAATTTAGAAAAGGGCTCAAATCGTTTCGATTTAGTCTTGTAGAACCCAAACTATAACTAAACCGTTTCTAAATGGTTCCATATTTTTGGAACCAGAACCGAACTGAATCGAAAAAACCGAACCAAACCCACCGATTCAATTTATTGATTCAAATAATTTTTTGTGCACCCCTAAAAAATTCACATCCAAAATTTTATTTTCAAACTAAGCTAGTTAGAGAAATGAGGCTAAATTTTTGTTGATTTCATATTATTTGTAGATTGTATTACTCAAAGGCATAAAAAAATCTAAAACCTACTATAAAATTCTAAATATTATAAACAAATTCTAAGGAGAAAAAGGGTGATCAAAAATAAATAAATCTATATGTGTGTAAAATAAAAACTGCGCATCCAGGTAAACAAACCCCGGTCAGTACCGTGGGAGGATACTATGATACCACTACACCAGATGCGCTTTGTTACTGACAGCTTGAAATTTTCTTATATCTTCTCAGTCAACGTTACGAAATGGCTAGATAAAAGTAAAACAAATAATAATTCCAAATTATTTTTAACACAGATATTTATTTGATCTTCTTTTCATTCTTCTATCATTTTCTCGAAAGGTTTATTCTCCTCAATAGCAATCTCTTTGTTGTTTTATGCATAAAATAAATAAAATAAAAAAAAATAATCACGTTATTGTTTTTACTAAAATAATTACATACAATGTTTGAGTCTTCCCTTAAAAAGATTAATTAGATGATATGGTCCAACCAAATATTCACAAGTGCTCTAAAATTTATATAGAATTAAAATAATTTTAAAATGTGTTTAGACTCGTTTTTTGGTGGGTAATTTGGGTAACATCAGAAAGTAATCAACTGTCCAGCAAATCTCCACTCCCAAGACCATCACCTTTCCCCACCATCACCGCCACTCCTATTATAGTGTTTTGAATTTAGATAAAAAATAATAATATGATTATATGAAATACTATATATTATTTAATTAGATAGTATAATACACATATAACATGTTAATCATATCATCTTTGATAGAAAAATCAATACACTGTTGTCTAGTGGTACTTTATCTATCAATAAAAATAATAAATATTTATTGATAGATCAAAACCATAATTCATTATGAGTAGTTTAATCTAAAAAATTATCAAGTTGAATTGCTAATGAATAGGAGAAATGGCTTAATTTAAAACATTTTAACTCTTTGCAAACAATTGTAAACTTTATTTAATTCGTATTAAGCATTAATCACAAATAAACATGAATCTCAAATCTTAGAACTTCATAATTTTCACATATCTATAATGCATAAATAAATAGTTACATATAAATACTTTGATCCGTAATTGTAAAACTCATAGAGATTAAGGCAAACATCGAGATCCTTTCTTCGGAACGAACAACATAATAAACTGCAATAGCTAAAGCGTGGAAACCGATTTCTCTCTCTTGGCCTTTTACACGCATAAATATTATACATGCGTGTTGTTTTCATTAACTTACATAACTGATGGGAATATGCACTTTTATAAAGGCAGAGAGAAAGCCAGTTTTCCTTTTAGTAACTTTAATTCCACTTTCCATCAAAGTAAGGAATAAATTGGAAAATACTTCTCCAATAATTAATCACCAAAAAGGTAATTTAATAAGTTGACCAAATAATATAATATTAATCTGATATCTATTTACTTAACTACTAATTAATGAAATATATCACATGTCCAAATCATGTGGGCCACACAATTAATAAATAGTCTTATATTCTCCCACTTGGCTAATATGATAACTTCTGTAGTAACTTAGTAAAATAGTCATTAGTGTACACCATAAATCAGATTGAGTCCTTAAGTTAGTCATCACAAATACCATGGTAAATAAATTACCAATGCGAGTCATGGCGGTTATATATCACTAAATGACACAGTCCCTTCCATATACCACAACACTAGTAACCTATTCAATATAGTCTATAAATGAGAAGTATCAATTAATGATCTAACAATAATGTCTTTTTTAAGACTATTCTTATTACCACTTATTAAAGTAATATGTACATGTACATTAATTAATAAGAAATATCAGAAACACATTTAATGAGCGCAAAATGTCAAATATATATAAGCACTGATAAGCAATCAATTAAAACAATAATCATCATTGACTACATTCAAGACTCATTCTTTGAATATGTCCATAAATGTCTTGAGTGGTAGTCCATTCGTTAATGAATTGCAATCATAAGTTGTATGCTTATATGTTCAATGGACATTTGTTGTTTCTAAATATTTTATTTAATGATAAAGTATTTCAACTTTAAAATACCTATTATTTTTTCATACAAGAATATTAACAATTGCAGCATAAATTTTCAGCAATCTGAAAAATATTACCCATGAGAATAAATTCTGCAACCATAATTAAATTGTAGCCTCAAAGCATGCTACAAATTAAAAATTTATAATAGACAAAGTAATAATAAATTACTTTACATTTTTTCATAATATTATTCCTCCAGTCAAAAGGAACAAATAACCAATTAAAAAATGTCTTAAGTGTAAGCATATAATCTTTTATCCCCAACCAACTTTTATATAGATCAAACTCCATAATATATGCATAAAGAATATTTTTCATTTCTTTACCTTCTAGCTAACTCATTCTTTAGGATTACATTAGGCTGAATTTATCCCTTTTATGTATAGAACAATATTGGTTGAATAATGTTCCATACCAAATCTTTTTAGAACTCTTTCAATATATATTTTATGAGACAATGCTAAAAATCCACGTGATCTATCATGAAATATTTTTATTTCTATCACATAGGATGTTTCATTCATATCTTTCATTTCAAAGTTCTTAGAGATAACTTTTAGTTTTATATAATAAACTAAGATCACTACTAACAAATAAAATATCATCAATATATATAATCAAAAATATAAACTTACTCCTACTAACCTTCTAGTATATACACTGATCAATAGTGTTTTCCTTAAAACCAAAAAAAATAATGGTATCATTAAACTTAATATACCATTGTTAGGAAGTTTGTTTAAATCCATATATTGATATCTTAAGTTTACAGACCATGAATTCTTTACCCTCTAATGTGAAGCCTTCAGGTTGTTCTATACGGACTTCTTCTTATAAACCCCCATTCGTAAAAATTGTATTCAGATCCATTTAATATAACTCTAAATCATAATAAGCTACTAATGCCATGAATTTAAACGATTCCTTTTTAGATACCGAGAAAATGTTTCTTTATAATCTCTTCATTCATAGCACTACTCTATTTAGTAAAATCATTACTGTTAATGGTTTGTGAATATGTAACTGGATCCATATATATCTCACTATATATCAAAATCAGGTTCTTGTAGATATATCACATAGTCATCCGGAATAACAGATCTCCTTTCTCTTTGAGACCGTCTTAATATTATTCCTTATGATTTTTATACAATCTATTCATTGGTGACAATCTCATTATGGAGTTGTTGATCATTCAATTGTTCTTCATTATTATACGGTTCAACAACTGAATGAACAATTATTTCTTTAGAAGTTATGGATAAAGAAATTTATACCCTAATTTCTTGAATGATAACATCTTATTTTTATCACTCCCACTGACTTAACCATTCTCAATGAATCTGATATTTTCGGTTTCAACAATTCTGGTACTATGTTTAGGATAGTAAAACTTGTACTCTTTAGATGGTAACAAGAAATTACTTAACATACTCCTAATCATATCCATAAGAGAACGATTACGCCTTTCAACTACACGCTTCTGTTGTGGCATGTATAACAAAGTGTATTGTGCACAAATGCCATACATTTCAAGAAATTTAGCAAACGATTAGAGTTTTAACCCGTTTCATCATACTTTTCATAATATTCACTACCTCTATATAACCTTATGATTTTCATTTTTCTATATATATATTTCAACCTCATTTATGTATACTTCAAAAGTACCCACTGCTTGAGATTTTTCATGCAACAAATAGATATATCCATAACGTGAAAATTTAACTATAAAGGCAATAAAATATTTTTCTCCACCAAAAGATGGAACATCAGAAGGTCCATAAATGTCTGTGTAAATAATTTCAAAAAGTTCTGTACTTCTGGTGGCTCATTTCTTTATGTGTTTTGTTTGTTTACTCTTAATACAATCCACACACACAACAAAATCAGTAAAGTCTAGATTCAGAAGAATCATATCATTTACTAATTTTCCTAACCTTTCACTGAATATTATCCAGTCTTTTATGCCACAAGATAAATAAATTTTCATTAATTGAGGTACGCTTAATTCTAACATTGTGATGCAAGGTCAAAAGGGTTTTAATAAATAAACTATTAAGTTTGAATTTTAAGAAATCATCGACAATAATACCATAACTCACAAATTAGAATTTATTGAATAAACATCATTATCAAACTTAAAGGCAAAATCATTAACATAAAGTTTTGAAATTAAATCTAATTATGGGAAATTGAATAAATATAAAAAGTTTAAAACAATTTAAATAAAATTCATTATCTAAGACTAAACAAAATGTCTTAATGGTTTCAACAAAACTTTTTGCCAATTCTCATAAATAATAAATTCTCATTTGAATTTATGGTTTAGGCCATAAGAAATCATTGCATCTATTAGAAAACATAAACATTAGTACTTAAGTCAACCTATCATGTATTAGAAGAAATATTAATAAGTGATTCTGATCGGTTGTCAATTATACATCAACCTTTACAATAGCACAAATCATTGTAAAATAGGGCTATTGGTCGGGTAAGTCGAACTACTGGGACTGCTAGTTTATGGCAACCAAGGTGTCTAAAATCACTTTTAGAATGATGAAGGTGTATAGAGTTGTGTTTGGTTTGTTACTAAAATTAGGAATCGGAAAAAAATGCATAAAATGGTAATGTACTAGGAAGTGAGGAGATAAAGACAATAAGGAAGGGACTAAGGAAGTGAATCCACTACCTATCAATAAGCTTGCTAAGACATGATTTACTTGGAGAAATAACATATATACATGACCATGGAATGCAAGAATATAAAATTGCTACATTACCTTCAAGAAAATTATGAAATCAATTGACAAGAATAACCTATCAAAGCATTACATGTTTTGGTTACCTAAACTAAGATGCAACATTAGACATGTTCACTAAGCTAAAGATTATCAAGCCCTTAATCTCATAATAAAAGTACATGAAATAGAAATCAAGAATAATCAATCAAAGGAAGGCCTTAAGCAATAGATTATCAAACTTCCTAATATCATGCCAATAAAAACATTTCCATGAACTCATCTCCATTGTCACTATGAAAATGTAGCATTATAATCATGAGAGAAAAACAATCTAAGATAAGATATTTAACTCAAAATGATCATTTATAAACCTTGAAGTTCATTCCATCATATAGAGTGCTCTAGTTCATGAAAAAATCACATATATACATTATCTCCCAAATATAAATCAAAACAAAGCAATGCTTACAAAATAGGACTTCGTCACCTCCCTAGATAGGGAGTTAGTTACCCATGGATACAATGAATGAAAAAGAAGAAGATCCCCTCTCCATTTTTCGCACCTCAGGCTCCAAGAACACACAAACCCTCTAAAACTCCTCTTTCTCTCTCTAAAACTTAACCAAATGTGAGAGATATCAAAAATACAAGCCTCTCCCCTCTTATCTAGGCAAAAACCTACTTCTATCCACTCTATCACGAGCTCCAACCACCCTAGAAGTCATTTGGACCACAAAAAATGTAGAGGGAACAAGGTTCAGCACAAAAGCAAGAGCAGGTGATCTGCTACCTGCAAATCGGTGGGGGCCCGCGAGGAGCTGGCGGGCGCCTGCGGGTTCTCAACATCCGAGGAGACTCTCTGGCATGTTTGGCGGGCGCCCGCGGTGGCACAATGGGCGCCCACGGAAGCTCGGCGGGGCCCCGTGAAGCACTGCGGGGCCCCGCAGATGGATACATCATACTGGCGTGATTAGTGGGCGCCCGCGGTGGCGGGCGGGCGCTTGCGGAGACTATCCCTCAGCAATTTTAGCCCTTCTTTGAACCTAAATGGAATGCCTGTCGATGCACTGTTTGACCTGAGCTCTATACCACAACTCCACACATGTGAGGACTCAAGAAGTTTGCCCCAAAATATGGTCCCCAGCAACGGCGTGCTTTGATCCTTCAAAGGATTGCCAAAACTGCTCTTTTGATCATATTCGGGGGAACCAACCTGAAAGTAGATGAAAGCAAACAAATAAAGCTAAACTATACATTATTATCAACTAATAGACTTAACTAATGCAAATAAGGGCGCTTAAATATGCAATATTCGGCGCTTATCAGATTCGAAATATACAAAAGTTAAAAGATTTATCTTTCTTTTCGAATCATTCTTCATATTTTATGTAATCTTTCTAAAAATGTTCAATACATAAATGACACTTTTACATTATTACATTATTTTCTTATAGTAAATTGATCTAAATCTTTTAATTTTGGGATTTACTCACTTAATGCCCTTTCAGGCTTATTCCCAAATTTTTTTCTAGCTTCTTGAGTCATAAGATAAACATAATGATTACCTGTTGCTTAAGCCTTGTCTCCTCCTAAATTAACATAATGGTCAATTCTTCACTTCCATTTGTCTTAATTCGAAATGACCCATATTGAGTGGACAAGAAATTGAGAATAAATTTAATGAAAAATTTCTCATCCACAATCATCACTAAGGTTCTCAATTTTGTAGCAACATTAGTCATCTTAAGAACATACCCAAACATGGTAAAAGTACCAACAAAATTGCATAGTAGTGATATAAATTAATAATTTTCGTTTTAGATATTTATCTATAATACAAAAATATTCTTCTAGTCAAATATTCCTTAGCACTATCACTATAGAGAACAATTATTCGCATAACCATATGCTTAATCTGCTCGATCTCTCCCAAGCTTTATGGAGAATATTTTCTTCCTCACTGTCTTTATCAGTAATAACAATATGTTTCTCAATTTAAAATGTTAAATCATCAAGATTTAGCACACCTAAATTTTGAACTTAACTTACTCTTTCCATTATGAAAAGTTAGTCCTATTGAGAATCAGAACAGATGTAGTATGCGAATTAAGGGATGTAATAAAACAAACATAATAAGATAAAATGCTCACAACAATAATACTTTGAGTTCATAACACATAGATATAACTTAAAATATAAATACAATGTATAACTATAGTACTCCTTTGGGTGGCAACTATAAAATACTAATAATGATACTTATTTGTATTTATATGTATACATTAATTGGTAATGCATTATTTAATAAGTTACCTTTGGATATCCTATATCTACCTAATTAAAAAATACATACAATCCCTTAATGTTCATTTAATCACTTGAAAATGAATTCCTTTTGAAGAATTATTTCTCATAATTAAATAAACTCAATATTCATGAATATCACAAAAAAATCATAAGTATCAATAATTCATGAAATATTGTAATTATGTCTACTACTAAAATTAATATTCATCAACTATTATGGTTAGGCCACTTTGATAACTATCAACCTTTACATAATATGAATATTAAATTAGCTAGTGAATAATTCATCATTAATTATATTTACTACTAAAATTAATATTCATCGACCATTATGGTTAGGCCACTTTGGTAACTACTAACCCTGATATAATTTATATCAAGGTTAGTAATATTCATCTTGTTTAAATTTATAACATTATTTTTTACTTCACATATTATTTATGCAACTTTAGTGAAAAATAATGAGTCCCTAAACTATAAGCTCTGATACCACATGTAAACTTTAATTAATTCGTGTTAAGCATTAATCACAAATAAACATGAATCCCAAATCTTAGAACTTCATGATTTTCGCATATCTGTAATGTATAAATAAATAGTTAGATATAAATATCTCGATCCATAATTGTAAAACTCGTAGAGATCAAGGCAAATATCGAGATCCTTTCTGCGGAACGAACAACATGCTAAACTGCAATAGCCAAAGCGTGGAAACCGATTTCTCTCTCTTGGCCTTTTGCACATATAAATATTATAAGTGTTATTTTCATTAGCATACATAACTGATGGGAATTTGTACTTTTATAAAGGTAGAGAGAGGACCAGTTTTCCTTTTAGTAACTTTAATTCTACTTTTTAGTAACTTTAATTCCACTTTCCATCAAAGTAAGGAATAAATAGGAAAATACTTCTCCAACAATTAATTACCAAAAGGGTAATTTAATAAGTTGACCATATAATATAATATTAATTTGATATCTATTTACTTAATCACTAATTAATGAAATATATCATATGTCTAAATCATGTGGGCCACACAATTAATAAATAGTCTTACAACAATAGTACAATTCAACAACTCAAATACTCAACAAGATATTAGGAGGTGGTGGGACTTGAGCAAATACCCAAGGTTCTAATATTTTAGTCCGCCTTAAGGTTAAGTTTCGAAAAATTATTACATCTCAATTCATATCATATCATACGCGCTTTTCAAATTTATTTGTTCATAATAAGAATATTAAAAGTTAATGATTAGAAGGAATTGGGAAGGTGCAAGGCTCAAATACGAACTCCTAAACACAAGGAACAACATTTTTTAACCTTTTTTAAATTTATTGAATCATTCTAAATTATAATAATCTATTAATAAATAAACATTACAAAGAACAAAGAATGTTAAAATATATAACAACTAAACTACGTATATATCCTAAATGATCCTCAGACACACTCTTCTGTAGACACAAATGATATTTTGGGACTGTGAGACTAATAATAATAAAGGTCACCTGAAGTTTTATTTGGGATTTGGGTGATTAAAATAAGTAAAACTTAATAAAATTTGAAAATAATTCAAAATTTTATATTCTTCATTATTTTGTGTTCGTAACGATAATTCAATCATTATAAGTTTTTACGTCTAAAATTTTAAAGCAAACATGTCAAAGTTAACCTCACTTTAAATAATTAAGTATATTATTTAATTTTAACTTTATTTTATATAAACAATATAATATTAAAAATATAGACAAGTGCAAAAAACACCCATAAAGTATACTATATTTAGCACTTTTATCCCCTATTTAAAAAAGTGTACAAAAAATACCCATAATTTTTTCACATTGTGTAAAAATACCCCTCAACAAAAAAATATGACATAAATTAGTGCTGTAATATCCGTTTTGCCATTTTACTCCGTCAAAAATACCCAAGGAGGTATATATGCTACTAATCTCATAATATAGAGGTGTTATGTGCACATTACCTATATATATATATATTTTTTGAAACATTTTTCTCTATATATATCTCTAATTTTTTTTTGAAAACTTTGAGAATTTGTAGAACAAGGATTTAAATTTTTTGAGATTTTAGTTTACTATTTTCTACTATTTTTTTTTTTCTTTTCTTTATTTTTTTCCATACCAACACTGTTAAACAATAAAAAATAAAAAAAATCAGTGTACACTGGTTTTCGGAGTTTGGAGCAGATTTGTTTCTTTAGTTTGTACTTTATTTTTATCTTTACTTTTTTTTTGTTTTACTTTTTTTTTTTTTTTTTGTATTTTTATTTTTATTTTCTATTTTTATCTTTACTTTTCCATTGCCAATGTCCTCCAATAGTGTCATTTTCAATAATTTTACAAAATTATTTATTTGTAGGGTGTTAGTTAACCTAGGGTTTAAATTTGTTAGAAGGATTTATTTGTACAAAATTGAAACTTTAGGGGTGTTTTTTACACGTGAGAGACATCTTCCAACAGTGTCTTTTTTGGTCATTTTATAAATTTATTTATTTTTATATATTTTATAAAATAGTTCAATAAGGGTAATTTAGTTAACTTGGAATTTAAATTTGTCAGAGCACCTATTTACACCAAAATGAAATTTTAAAGGTGTTTTTTTGCACGTGACGAGTGTTTTACATGGGCTTTTAGATTGACAAAATATTTATTTAAATTTCACCTGAAATAAATTGAATTCTATGAGTAAAATGCTAAGTTACATTATCTTTCTTAATAGGTATCGCTTTTACGCTATGACCGCTCTTCCGCTCTTATGTTTCGCATGTGTTTTCGTTCAAATTTTTACTATTTATGATATAATTTTGCGACAGTCTCTCACTCCCGCCCACGTTTCATGTAACTATTAAAATGTAAACCAGTGGCACTCCCGATTGAAGTTTTCGAGACATATGCACACAATAGTACATTATAACTCAAAGTACGAGTGTATTAAGCCTTGAAGATAAGGAAGTAAAAAAAAAAAAAAAAAAAACTCATGGGTTTTGTTAGGGTTTTGTGTTCATTCTCAACAGCTTCTGACATTGATAACTACACAGAGCAAGCGAAACGAAACCACGACAGTCACATCTAGTAGTCTACTCATGAGACATTTACTGGTACGCATCCCTCCCCTCCTCGTCCAAGAAAATTTTATTTTCCCTCTAATTTTCTATTTGATTCCCCGGAAAGCGTAGGGAAAAGAAAAGAAAACATCTAACAACTGCTACTCCAATTATAACCTGTCATAAAATTCCAAATCATCCTTTGTTCTTATATATTACTTTGCAATCAATTTAATATCACCATATCTTTATTCATATTTACTCGAAATTTTACCTTTTTTTTTTTTTTTCAATTGATTATATTTTGATTCAATTATGTGTTATATTTTTAGAGAACTATTCCAATATTAAAGAAATACTCTCTTATTCGCTTAATAGCATTAGCTACTGCTGGTTTGGGTATGCTGTATTCAAGCGCAGATTCAAGTGAGCACTTAATTTCATTCCGCAGCTAAATTCTTTTTTTCCTAGTTGGTACTCACACACGCATGCTTCCACTGAGACTCAAACCCCTAATCTTCATTTGGAAAGTAGGGGCCTGGTACTGCTAGACCACTGGTCTGTTGGTATTCCGCAGCTAAATTATTTTTTTTATCCTCAGTCTTCGTTTGATTTATGAGAAAATGAAGGAAACTTTAATAAAAGTGAATTGCTGAGTGATTTGTTTTGTTGCTTTGATATCAAAAGATAGAAAAACTCAATTCAAAGATGCTAACTTGTTGATATTAGTCTCAACTAGGTGGAAATTTTTAATTAATTGATTTATTATTATTATTATTTTCTTAGTTGGTACACATATGCTTCCACTAAGGCTCGAAACTCTGACCTCCCTTTGGGAAGTAGGGGCTTGGTACCGCTAGGCCATTGGCCTGTTGGTATTTATTATTATTTTTTAAGGTTCCCAGAAATGAAAATTCAGAGGCAAACTTATTCCTCTTTCCCATATCACTTAAAAAGAAAACACCTAACAATCAAAGCTTTGATCTGATGATGATGGACTAAATTCAGAAACATTGGTATCGGTTTCAATTCATCCGTCATTTCGGGATTCATTATTGTGGCAATGTAGGACTATGCATATGCAAGAAATGCTTCCCCGTCCTTCATTTTTATCCTTGGACCCTTCATCACATGGTTTGTCATTTGCTTAGACTTTTACTTATTTTATTGGATTAATTTCACTCACACCCCTCAAATTTGGCCAAATATCACTCTTAAACATGTTTCGAAAATAAGTATCACTCGTATCATAAATTTTTGTTCAGTTTTTCACTAACGGGCGAACCGTTAGTTGAACAGTTCTGACACGATGTAAAATGACTTAATCACCATTTGAATTTGTCAAACCAACCTTTTAGCTCAAATAATTAGATTAAAAGACTAAAATATCTCTAAAAAGTTGTACATTTACAAATTATATGTCTCTTTGTGTGTGTGTGTGTGTATATATATATATATATATATATATATATATATATATACAAAGAGACATATATACATATATAGACATATATATCTCGCAGAACTGTTTCTAAATGTCAATCAAAGAAAAATGCTTTAAGCTTTTAATGTTATTAAGATAGAGGGGAGCTCGTCGAGTAAGCCAGTGGCAGAAGGAGGTCCATCAGATTTACCCTATTCTTGGAATCCATAGTATTTATGGAATCACAGCAGACTGATTCAATTCGTCACAAAGAGCCACAGAGCATAGGCACTGCAAACACATTACACACAGAGACATATATATATATATACATACATAGACATCCGCAGCCGCCACCCACACAAACATAGGCCAACGCCGTCGCCGCTGCCACACAATCCCAACCCATCACCAATAGTCGCCGCCACCACCCACATAATCCCAATCCCAACCCAACACCCATCAGAGGATTGGTTCCTCAACTTGTCACCGGAATCTGCAACTCTCCACCGCCAAAGCCCTCTGTTTTCTCTTGGCATCCTCAAATTGGGTCTCTGCAATCCAGAAGATGATGATGCAAAAATGTTCATTACCCGGGAAAATGCACAATGAAGGGAAAGTTCTAAAGGAGTCAAATTTTCCTGGAAAGATGATTGAAATCCAGAAGCCAAACATGGTATAACTTTTATTGGGTTCGCTGGGGAAAGGCTTGAATGTGTATTGGATGAATGAAAGCCCCAGTGAAACATAAAACAAACGAGGAAGTGGAATATAAAATGGGTTTTGGTCACATTGGTTTATATAACAACATACAACAACTATGTAATCCTAAATCTCCGTGTGTGTGTGTGTGAGAGAGTGAGAGGAGAGTGAGAGGTTCATTGTTGTTACCAGTTCTTTCCCTAATTTAACAGCGGCGTCTTGGTAACTAGATTTCTTTCCTGGACTACTTCCGCATAAAACACAGATTCTATTAAACCTTGATTTCATATGTGAGGATGAATGGAAGCCACCAACATCTTCAATTGCTCATCTTTGATAGGCAGAAGCACATATCTTCAATTGCTTATCTGATGCAATGTCTGGGTTGGTAGGTGGGTGTGGGGTATAATGGTCTTTTGGGTAATACGATATTTTGAAATAAAAGAGATTAAAAAATTAGGGGTAAAGTTGTCTTTTTTTTATGTATTTAACGGAAAGTTAGAAATGGACTTCGTGATAGTTATTTTCGAAAAATAATTGAGGGTGATATTTGCTCAAATTTAAAGAGGTGTGAGTGAAATTAACCCTATTTTATTTATCAAAGTTTTGTGCTCATCTTCAATTTTTTAGTTGTTTTATTCAATCATTTTGCGTAATTGTAGGAACTCTTCCGTTATTTTTTTTCTAGAATTGGCTCGGTCCCATCAGCAAATATAAAGAAGGAAGTTTCTGGGGAGTTTGAAGCTGGACCGAAACCTTGTGGATGCTTGGGTAGAGATACCATTGCTAATGCTGCTGTAAGGGTTGGTCCAGCTGTTGTCAATCTATCTATTCCCCAAGGTTTGCATTCAGGATTTAATATTTTGCAATCTGAGATAATCTGCTTAGAAATGGACTATGAAAGACTGTTTATAATCCGTGAATTTATAGGTTTTCGTGGGCTGACTGTGGGAAAGAGTATGGGCTCTGGAACTATCATAGATGCTGATGGTACCATCTTGACTTGTGCTCATGTGGTGGTTGATTTTCAAGGATTCTTCATCCAAAGGGAAGGTCAGATTTCTTATTTTTTATTGCTTATGACCTAAGATTAAAATTTTTAGATCAATTTGAAATTTGTTTCCAAATATTATGCAAAAGTGCTTCTAGTGCCCTCAACACTGTTCCCCAATATTTGTATTCTAGATTGGGTGGCACATCTATAAGTGTCCAACGTATATTGTGCTTGCAAAATTTGGAATTTTAAACCATACGCTTGCATGTATACACATAATATGTGGAACTCAATTATGCAATATTTGGCGGCGCTCTGTACTGTATAGTTGGTTAGATTATGGGTTGTCTTACATATTTAACGACATGTATTAATTGAGTGTTTTAAGTTTGCATCATGAGACCTGCTCCTATCCTTGCTAAATCCATTCTGTTGATGTGATTGATGCAACAGCCACTTCTCTTCAGGAAATTCGTGTTTACTTTTTGTTATATTTGCTTTGTAATGTATTGGAAATGAGCTTATTCTTTCTTGTTGTTTATCTTGAACCCAGTGATTCTAGGAGGGTATGCCCTCTGTATCCTTGTACTTTATTGTTATATCTTTTACCACCTCCATTTATGAAGAAAAAAAAAGTTTGTATTTATCCCTTTTTGAATTTTAAAGCTTTAAATACTTACCAAACAATATCCCAAGAAACACATAAAATAGTTCGTTGGTATTTTATTCAATAAAATCCCTTCAATATATATATATATATATATATATATATATATATATATATATATATATATATATATTTTCCATTAATGGTGTTGTATTAAAAAAAGAGAAACATTACAGGTGCACAGAGGGCATACCCTCAGAATAAGATTAAATGGGCCAAACATAGATTGAGAATGCCCATTTCCAAAAAAAACCAAGAGACAAGATAAACAAAAAATTATAGAAGATCATATAGAGATAGACCATAGACATCCAGCACTTCAAAAACAATTTGTGTAACAATCACCTCAGGATCTCTAATAGCAGAATCATCTAACCTTGAGTTCCTCTCCTGCCAAATACCCCAGAGCAATGCAATGAACATGTAACTATACACCTTAGAGCCAGTGTATTGTTGATCAAACCAATCATAGAGGTCCCAAAAACTCTGAATTTCCAGAACCTGAGCTGTGTCCCACCCCTGTACTATACCAATCCACTGCCAAACAGCCTGAGAGAACCTACAAGTCACAAATAGATGGTCCCTTGAGTCTACATCCTGATCACAATTAGAACAACTTGCTGCTAACTACACTTTCCTTCTCTGAAGATTAGTCATGGTAGGGAGTCTGTGATCAGGACCGCAGTGACAGACCACCTAGGCCTAGCCTTACCCCAACAGAACTTAGACCAATCCACTTCTTCATGTTTGAGATGAACAAAACACTCCTGGTCCAGCATACTCCAATTCCAAACCGCATTAAGTTGTAGAGTCTCTAACCTTCAATTTCCTTCTCATATTTAAATGCACACTTACAAGCATGGGCATGTTAGGCTAGTCAAATTTACTTGGTAGTGGATCTTCTATAATGGGAGCCTATAAGACAAAATATTCTTTTGCCATCATTAAGAATCAAAACCCTGAACCCTCCCTGTCTTCAAACTCGATGCCTACAATAGTTTTGCCTATATGACACCCTCTTATTGTTTTAAATACATATATAAACTTGTATGTGTGTATACAAAATTATATGAGATTAAATGATCTATTGTTGCAGGTTGATGTTACTTTGCAAGATGGTCGGACATTTGAGGGTACTGTGGTGAATGCTGATTTACATTCTGATATTGCATTTTTTTTTTTTTATAAGTAGGATTTTATAAAAGGCGCTCAAAGGGGAGCACTCCCAAAGAAGACAACAACCGTCCAAGAGGACACTATATCATTTAGCTATCCACAAAATCCAAAAGAGAATCCATTGAATTACAGTCCTGCCCATTTACCCAAAAGAATAAAGAAGTAAGAATACTGTATTTAATAGCCCAAATGGGAGACTCCTGTCCCTAAAAAAATCTCCTATTTCTCTCATGCCATAGGCCCCACCAAATACAAAGGAGAGTGGCCCTCCAAGCATCTATGACTCGGCTCTCCACTATACACCCTTTCCAAGTCTCTAACAAGTCTACCGTGGATTCTGAGAACACCTACGGAAGACCAAAAGCACCCAAAAACATAGACCAAACATCCCTAGCCACCAAGCAATGAATAAGAAGGTGGTTGACAGATTCACCTGTTGTCTTGCACAAACAACACCTGTTGACCACAACATGACTTCTTTTTATAAGATTATCAATAGTTAGGATACTTCGCCAAACAGTGGTCCAAGAGAAGAAAGCAACCTTCAGTGGAGCTTTCGACCTCCAAATGGCCTTCCAAGGGAAAATGGGGCCTAGGCGCTCCGACATACAATTGTAGAATGACTTAAACTCGAAAACCCCTCTTGAGGTACCCACCCACAACATCTCATCCATGCCCACCCCGACCACCACCTGACTATAAATGAAGGCTAGGAAGTCTGTCACTTCCATAAGTTCCCAATCATGGAACTGTCGACGAAATTGCACATCCCAAATCACCCTTCCATTATCGAGAAAATAATAGTTAGCAACCACAACATCTCTAAACATAGTAATCCGGTAAAGACGCGGGAATTTGAAGGCTAAAGCCAAATCCCCACACCATCTGTCTTCCCAAAACCTAACATACCTTCTGCTTCTAACCTTGAACCGAATACGTTTAGAGAATTCATCCCACCCTTTACGTATTAGCTTCCAGAAGCCCATTCCTGCTGGGGTTCTAGCCTCGTTTGAATGCCACCCTCCATCTCCCTCCCCATAATGACAAGCGATAACGAGCCTCCAAAGCTTGGTCCTTTTTCTTCCAAATCTCCACAACCATTTGCCCAACAACGCCTTATTAAACACATCCAACCTTCGAATACCCAAACCCCCCTTATTAATAAGGGAACACACTCTTTCCCAGTTAAATAAGTGGTACTTGAACTCATCTCCTAACCCGCCCCACAAAAACTTCCTCTAAATTACGTTAAGTCTTCGAATAACTGACTTAGGCATCGAAAAAAGCGACATAAAGAGATTTGAGAGTGTGCATTTTATAAGAGTAACCCTCCCCCCCTTTGGACAAGTAATGCTTCTTCCAACCTGTAAGCCTCCTCTCGATCCTCTCAACAATCGAATCCCACACAGTAACTTTCCTTGACGAGACTCCCAAAGCGAGTCCTAAGTAGAAGATCTTGAGAGAGCCAACACCACATCCTAGAGTATCAGCCAAGACTTGAACATCCTCTACCTCACCGACATGGATAATCTCACGTTTCCTAATGTTAATCTTCAACCCGGACACAACTTAAAAGCAGGCCAACACACACCATAAATACCTCAAATGAAGGAGGCTAGCATCACAAAAGACAACAGTGTCATCCGCAAAAAGTAGGTAGGAGATGACTAATAGATTCGAACCTCTACCCACTAAGAATCCCTGAATGAACCCAAGTTGCTCCGCCCTCCCCATCAGCAGGCTGAAAGTCTCCATGACAATGATAAACAAGAAAGGGGAAAGAGGGTCCCCCTGCCTTAAGCCATGAGAACTGGCAAAGAAACCAGCTGGGGATCCATTCACTAAAATTGTGAGCCGAGCAGTTTTTTTTTTTTTTTTATAAGTAAAAATCGATTAGAAAAGTGTTCAAAAGGGGAACGCGTCCCTAATACAAAAACGAAAGTGGAACCTAAGGACCAATAGAGTTCAAAAGATCAACTAAATCGTTAGTCGAGGAACAATCGCTTCCTTTCACATAACAGAAAATAGAACGAAGAATATGCGTTTTCAATATTGCCACAGATGTTTCCTTTCCTTCGAAATTTCTACTATTCCTTTCTCTCCATATGCACCACCAAACACATTATGGAATAATCCTCCAATAGTCACGAGCGTGGTTTTTCACTGGGTATCTTCTCTATGCGTTAATCAATCCTATGGAGGACTATGGCATTACCCAATGGACGCCAAAAATGCCAAATATGAGGTTCCAACAGTCACACGCCACAGGACAGTGCAAAAGAATATGATCCACAGACTCCCCATCTGTTTTACATAGACAACACCAATTAACAATAGTGTTACCTCTTTTCTTTAAATTATCCAATGTCAAGATCTTACCCCAAATGGCAGTCCAAACAAAGAATGCAACTCTAAGAGGAGCCTTAGAGCGCCAAATAATCTTCCATGAGAAATCATGACCAATGAAATTGGACAGACAAAGGAATATGGACCAAACACCAAATCTACCATGGGTGGAAGGGACCCACAAAATGTCACCACTACCTTTGCTAACATCCTTTTGCTGATACAGCAAATCCAAAAAAACACATACCTCGTCCATCTCCCAATCCTGGAAAGAATGCCTAAAACGCACGTCCCACGTAACTCCACTGCAGAAACGAAACGAATCCATGCCCTCCACTTCTGCCCAAAACCCATTCTCTCCATTAAATACAACAAAAAATCCCAACAAACATGATCATAGGCCTTTTTGATATCCAGTTTGCACACAATCCTCGGAATCCACTCACTGGCAATCAAATTGAATCCAGAATTTGACGCCCTCCAACAAAAGCATTCTGGGAGTTCGAGATCACCCCATCGAGAACTCCCTTCAACGGAATGGCTAAGACTTTCGCAATAATCTTATACACCGCCCCAACAAGACTAATGGGTTTAAAGTCCTTCACCTCACATGCTCCGCTCTTTTTGGGGACAAGAGTAATGAAGGAAGCATTGAGACTCTTCTCAAAGGAGCCGTGTTGAAAAAAAAAAAAGAATTGATTGCCCCCATCGCCTCAGCATTCACTACTTCCCAATTCTGTTGAAAGAAAGCTAAAGTAAACCCATCTGGCCCATGACCTTTATCTCCATTGCAACTCCTCAAAGCTGCCAACACCTTTTCCTCCACAAATAGCATTCCAAGCCAGTCTCTATCACCTTCCAATATTGTCTCTAACTCAAGCCCATCAAGAAGAGGCCTCCAACTCATAGTCTCCTTAAAAAGCTGCTTGTAAAAAGACACAAAGCTATCTCGGATGTCATCATCCCTAGAAACCGTAACTCCATTAAATTGCATTCTCCCAATGTGGTTAAATCTTTTGTGAGCGTTAGCCATTCGGTGAAAAAACTTCGTATTCCAATCACCATCCTTAAGCCAGAGGGCTCTAGACTTCTGTCTCCATGAGATCTCCTCCATCACCACAATCTCTCCAAACTCAACCTTACACTCCTCCCTTCTGCTAATATTCCTGCTACCTTAGAATGGAGGCCAAACGGAAACTCAGACTGCCCCTTACCTCATACCCCATCCACCACAATCGAATCCTATCTTTGAAGTCATCAACCCAGAGCCACATATTTTCAAACCGGAAGGGCGTTCTCCCTCTCCTCACTCCTCCACAATCAAGGAGAATACATATGTGGTCTGAAATAGTACGGGCCAAAGCCATCTGAGAAACATCCGGAAATTTCTCTTCCAAATCTCCCGAAATCAAAGTTGGAGAATCCCGTCCACTAGACCACTTGAACTGGCCTCCTTCCATCGGAAGATCCATGAGATGGTGAGAGTTAATAAAATCTGAAAAGTCCGTCATGGCAGGGGACCAAGGATTCCATGTGGATCTCTCACTAGGAGAACAGACAGCATTAAAATCACCCCCAACACACCACGGGGCATCCCACCTTGATTTGGCACACCCCAACTCCTCCCACAGAACTTTCCTTTCAACATCCCCTCCTGCCCCATACACACCGGAAAAGACCCATTGTGAGCCATCTTCTTCCAGAGAAAACAACAATGAAATAGAGTGCCGCCCTTTCCACAAGCCAGCTTTCGAGACCCACCTTTTATCCCAAAGCACCACAATACCTCTAGCAATCCCCTTGGCATCAATCACCTCCCAACCTAACCCCCCCCCCCCCCCCCAAAACTTTTAAGAACCCGATTAGAGGAAGAAGCCAGTTTAGACTCCTACAAACAAACCACATGCACCCCCCCATTTTCTTAAGAAAACCTTCACCACCCTTCTTTTGTTCGGGTCATTCAAACCCCGAACATTCCAAGACACAACTTTGAGTTTCATAAACACACGATTTCTTTCCCTTTCCCCCTTTCCTTCTCTCCCCCTTCTCTAAAACTCCCCTTCTAACAGTAAAACTTGGCTCTTCTAGTAAGCTTAGTCTTGGGGATTGGGTGGTAGCTGTGGGTTGCCCCCTTTCCCTTTAAAATACAATTACTACCGGTATTTTAAGGTATTTTTTTCATAAATTGATGTGGCAAAATTTGATTTTCTGCCAAGAGTCCAAGAAACTTGTATTAGGAGGAAATATAATTAGTGCTTACGTACCTTAAATGGGACTAGATGGACACATTAAACCTCAAATTTGGGAACCTAAGGATTAATTAATTCAATGGATATCCGAAGGAGAAAAGTATACTTCAGAGGAGACTTTAATGGTCATTTAGGAAAAAATTGTGGAGGGTATGAGATGGTACATGATGGACATGGACTTGGAGGTAGAAATGATGCCAGGAGGCTATTTTAGATTTTGCAGTGGCATATAATCTTATAATTGGGAATGCCCATTTTTTTTTTTTTTATTAGGAAAATATGGACATTTCATTATTTAAAAAGTGGATCAAATATGAGTCAAATTGATTTCTTTCTAACTAGAAAGGTCAATCGATTAACAAGTAATGATTGTAAAGTTAGGAGAGAGCTTAGTTTTAGATGTATATATAAAAGGACCATCTAAAAGGAAACCCAAGAATTAGGTGGTGGAATTTAAGAAGGGAGAAAGTAAAATTATTTAGGAATTGAATGTTAAGAAAAGCAACATGAATTGTAGAAGATGAAACTAATTTAATGTGGAATAGGATGCATTAGAAGAGCTTCAAAAGATATCATGGGAGAATTAGAAGTCACATAACAATTATCTAAAAAAACTTGGTGGTGGAATGTACTACCCTATAATATGGTTAAAAACAAAATGGGATTCCTATAAAGGTTAGTAAAACTAGAAATAAAGAAACCTTTGAAAAATACAATAATGCCAATAAGAAAGTTAAAAAAGTAAGAGACACCAAGTATAGAGTATACGATGATCTCTGTTCTAAATTAGGCACAAAAGATGCGGAGACGGGTATAAATAAACTTGTTAAACTAAGGGAGAGGAAAACTAGATATTTTAGCCATATTAAATGCATCAAGTGTGAAGACTTAAGGGTTTTAGTAAAAGATGATGAAATTAAAGAAAGATGAAAAAATTATTTTTGAGAAATTATTAAATGAAAATCATCTTGGAAATTTAGGCTTAGAAGGATATATTAACGTTAAGGATAACATATTTTTCCGTAGGGTGAAGGAATGCAAGGTTAGAAATGCATTAAGGATGATGAAATCGGGAAGGAATCTAGGGTCAGATTGCATCCCTATTGAGCTTTGAAATTGAGGATGAGTTGTCTTAAGTCTTAACTAATAAAATTGTTTAATAAGATAATAAAACTAAGAGAATGGCTGATGAGTGGTGTAAAAGTATTATAATTCCTATATATAAAAATCAAGGGGAGATACAAAGTTGTAATATTTGTTGTGGTATTAAATTAAGGGTAAAAGTCTTAATAATAAGTTAACCATTTTAGAAAATGCTAGTTAGAACTATATTTGTTTTTTTTTTTTTTCCATTTCTATGACAAATTGATACAAGTAATAAAATTAAGGCAAATGGTATAGATTATAATTAATATTTAGATAAAAAATATAATAAAAATAATTTAATAAGAAATGACAAATTTAATGAGAAAGGGTAAAATAGTCTTTTGTGATGGATTTGTTCTTAATTGCAACAAATCATTAGTTCGGAGGGGTAGTTTGTAGTTCAGTGAGGTTATTTGCAAAAGGGCAATAGTTCGGGAGGGATTTTTTGCACTTTACCCTTAAATTCATGAGTTATATTATGACACTTTGGGAGAGAGTGAAGCCTAATTTGGATTCATGCAGAGGAGGTCAATGATGGAGAGTATTTACTTATTGAGGAGACATATGGAAAGACAGCGATAAAAGAAGCTATTTCTTCTCATATGATTTTATTAATTTAGAGAAAGCCTATGATAAGATGCCTAGACATCTAATACGAAGGGTTTCAGAAAAGAAAGGAGTCACAAAGGGTTATGTTAACACAAGGACATGTATGATGAATGTATGACTATAGTTTCAACTACGGTGGAAACAAGCAAATTTTCAATTACTGTAGGCTTACATCAAGAGTCAACTTTAAGCCCATACCTTTTTGCCTTAGTTATGAATGAGCAAACAAGACATTTTAGAATGAGATTCTATGACTTATTTTATTTGCTGATGATATTGTTTTTAGATGAAACCAGAGGAGAGTCGATGCTAAATTGGAGGTTTGGAGAAAAAAATTAGAATTAAAAGTGTTTAACATTATAAAAATGAAACTAAATATATGGAGTGTAACTTTAGTAAATCTAGAAATACACATATAGGGATGCAGTGAAGATTGAGGATAAAAGTGGACCTTTTTGTTACAGGTAAATTACACTTACCTCCTTTGTGTTTTAGATTATTACAGCTACTTCCCTTCTAGTTACATGTGTTTAACAAAACGAACCTTGCTGTCAGGTTCACTAATGGCCAGAGATAGGCAAAATTTTGTTGTGAGTACATTTTTGCCCAATGTTTGTTGTGAGAAAGACAATTATACTCCCAATTTGAAGAGCATATTTTTCATATGAAGCCAAAAAAACTTGCTACATCAGTGTTGCCCATCTCTGGCCCAACAGTTAGTGATTGACAGCACAGGTCGTTCTGTTACACACATGTAACTAGAAGGGAAGTAATTGTAATAATCTAAAACACATGGGAGGTAAGTGTAGTAAGCCCTAACTAGAAGGGAGGTAAGTGTAATTTACGGATTTTACCCTTTCATTATATAGGCTCAATTATCCATAATGAAAGAGAAATTAAAGATGACATTAATCATATGACATTAATCATAGTATTTGGTCAAGATGAGTTAATGGAGGAGTGAATCTAATATATTGCGTAATCAGCGTATCCCGTTAAGATTGAAAGTAAAACTTTATAAAAAAAGCAACTATTAGAAAATCATTCTTTATTTGGCAGAATGTTCTGCAGCTAAGAAACTACATATGCATAAAGTGGATGACAAATGCGAATGTTGAGATAGATGTGCAGCAAGACAAGAAGGGATAGAATTAGAGATGAACATATTCATGATATGATTGAAGTAGCATCATTGGAGATAAAATGAGAAAAAATTGATTAAGATGGGTTGGGCATGTGCAAAGAATACCATTCATTGTATAGGTCTAGAAGAGTGACATGATCCACATTGAGGGTAATGCTAGGGGAAAGGGAAGACTAAAATTTACATGGGCTGAGCTATTAAAGAAGGATATGTTTACAGGTAGTTTAACTAAGGCTATGACCTTAAAGCAGAATGGAGTGATATAATTCATGTAACCGATCCAAGTAGTTCGGAAAAAAGTCTTGTTGTTCACACGAGGTACTTATCAAAAAAAAAAGGTCTTGTTGTTCTTGTGTACCAGGTGTTTTTTTTTTTTTTTTCATAGTTGATACTATAACGACTCTAAAATTGATACTAATTATAAAAAAAATTCGGCATGACCTCTGCTAAAAAGGGGCCTACAACAACCTGTTTAGATGTATAAAAAAAATATGCAATAGCCTCACTCGGGCCTTCTAGACTTATCCAACCTGTCCCAACACACAATGCAAAATATTAAATTCTAGCATCCTTTTCCTCCATTCATTATGCCTTAACTTAGTTCATCCCATGGTGGAACAACCACATACCATTTCATCCAAATATCATAATTACAGTCCCAAAATACAAGGTTAAGATCAAATGTCCAAGCTTTACAACATTTAGACAACTTATATAAAAGTTACAGGCCATAGATATAATTACAATAATAAGGGTCCATAAGCTTTCGTACAAAATACATTATGTTAAGTTTTACAAAAAAAAAAAAGTGAGACTTAGATACAAAATAACAAAACGATCATCTAATCCATGCTAGGCCTGTGGTGGAACGTCATCCGCCACTTCTTTTCCATGTCCTGAAAAATATTAAATAATAGGGTGAGCATAAAGCTCAGTAGGTAGTGCTTAAGGCACATCTCTTGAAACCCCGTGAATCCACACCATGAATAGCAATAAAAGAACAAGGATCATGCTATACCGGGAGAATAATTTCAAAATCACACCAATAACCCAAGTCATGAAAGAAGATGCCATGAAATGCAATGCCATGTTATGCTATGTCTCTCACCATTTTATTTTTTTTTTTCAAAACCATAACCGTCATCATTTCCAAACCGTTAGTGAAACATATCCCACGGTGACCCCCTGGCGACACGAGAGGAGGATTGACTACTGTCCCTCACCCATGGTAACCCTATGGCGTCATTTGGGGCCCAGATTGCTCAACCACACTAAAGAGAATTTTCCTAATCCCCTCTAGGCCTCACTAACACCACGGCCCTTCGGTAACCCTTAGGCGACCGGGTTTTTTATAAAACCATATTCGAAAACTTCTTCCCGAAAACCCCGTTTCATTTTTCTCAAAACATCATTCCCATTTCTTCCTAATGAGATGCATGGATGCATCATACCAACATTTATCATTTTACACAAGTTTAAAAATTATACTCCATAGCATGCTTTACAAATAATTCTAATAAAACATAACATGCCTTCATTCAACCATAATTTAACATATTAAGCATATAAAACACGGAATTAATTTCATGTTAAGCATGCATCATCATAATTCATCAATTAACTTCTACTTTCACAATCTCACATACAATACTTAAACAATTTCTACAAGAGTTTCCACAAAATAGGTATGCTAGAGCACAACACATACTCGAAAATTCACAAAAGAACAAGAATGCGTGAATTAAACACCCTTACCTCAAATGAAAGAAAAAGCCCCAATTTGAGCCTAAGAACCCTAGAATTTCGAAATCCCTAGAGTGCACCAAATGATGAATTGCTTGTACTCACACGTAGATCTCGCTGTGCTCTTCGTTTTGCCGCAAACGACTCCCAAAAACTCCAAGAGATGAGAGATTAATTGAAACTTAAATTTTTGAAGCAAAAGAAAAAAAAAAAAAAAAAAAAAAAAAAGAAAAGTGAAGAACCAGTGAGAGAGAGAAGATTACGGGAAGAGAGGAAAAATGGGCTGAATTGGCCCCTTTTGACCACTAAAATCAAGTTAGTGGTGGGCCCCATGGCTTTAAAAAAATTCATTTAACATTTACATATATATATATATATATATATATATATATATATATGTATGTATAAACGTTACAAATACTCATACACACATGCCTTCATGGAGACTTCCTTCATGGAGACTTGAACCCTGACCTCCCTTTGGGAGGTAAGGGTTTGACACCGCTAGGCCACTAGTCCGTTGTTTTGTGTACTAGGTGTTTTAAAGGTTAAATATTTTTTCTTGCTCTTTGTGAGATGTTCAAAGGTCAAGTGAGTTGTAAACATAATCAATCATCTATCGCATGTTTAATTGTAAGTTAAATAATTATATAGGTTTGTGTCTTAGGTTTGGTTCTCTATATGTTAGAGTGCATATGTATTCATACTGTTGAAAGATTTAAATATTAAAGTTTATTACTTATCAAAAAAAAAAAAAAAAAAAAAAAAAAAAAAAAAAGATTTAAATATTAAAGTTACACCCTCTCTAACCGCTTAAACTTCTAGAGTAGATGATTATTAAAATGGTATCAGAGCAGACAAGGTCCTGTGTTCAAACCTCACTCTCACCCTGATAATTAAAATCGGAACACGTGTTGGACCAAAAAGAAGGCTACATGTGAGGGGGTGTGTTGAAGGATTTAAATATTAAAGTTACACCCTCTCTAATAACTTAAGTTTTTAAAGTAGATGGTTGTTAACAAACCATTGCAGATTTGGATCTTTTGATGGATGATTCTAAAAGGGGTAACATTTGCCATACATGTGCCTTTGATACCAAGGTATCCCGTATAACTAATCAAGATAAGGGGGCTATTCAAATTGACTGCAGAACGAGGTTGAAAAGGACATTGGTTTTGTAAAAAACTAAAATCATTTGAGATTCTTTTTTGTAAAAAAATAAAATCATTTGAGATTTTCTTTTTAAATTATCAATTTTGATTTGGTAGAATAGCAGGCTAAGATGTTTTAGTTACAAGCCTGTAACTGATGTGTGTGTGTGTATTTATCTATGCTGGCATTTTTGTTTAATAATTTTTGTATTTGTAATTATTGCTGGGAAGCTGTTATTCTTGCTCATATATTGAGTGTAATTGTTATTATTATTATTTTTTTTCTGTTTTTTGGTTGTAGGGTAATTCTGGTGGACCTCTTGTTAATATTGATGGAGAAGTTATTGGTGTTAATATTATGAATGTATTGGCGGCTGATGGTTTGGGCTTTTCCGTACCAATTGACTCAGTCTCCAAAATTATAGACCACTTCAAGAGAAATGGGTAGGCTCAAAATTTTATATGAGATTATTGTAACCGTAACTGTAATTCACATAATACCAATAATTTTGTTTTGGAATCACCAGTCTCTCTCTCTCTCACGCACACAATCACATTTGAATAGGTGAGAGTGTCAAAAAATATAGGTTCTTTCATTTAATACACATCCAGTTCTCTGTAGATTACCAAGTCATACATTAATTCCATTGGTGAATATAGCCTATGCTGGCACTGTCTACTTTGCTTTTTTGATGTATGAAGAACAAAAACTCAACCTAGCCTTTTCTCAACTACTTGAGATCAACTAAATGAATCATATTTTTTTTCATTCTGGGCTATAGCCTCATTCAAGCCACACTTGGTATATCTAGCAAGAACAAAATCATGACCTTAAAGTCTTAAGGTTGGCTCTTTTTCTTACTTTACTTTCTGGATCCATTTATGAAATATATTTCGTTGAGAGAAACTTTCAGTCAACATTATAAGTTTGCAAACTTCACTAATTAGTAATTTGTGGAAACTAAATTGGTTCAGCTGCTCCTATTATTGCTTCCTTCAAAAAAAGGAGAAAATGAAAAAAAGAATTCTGCACTGGACGCTTTAATAGTGCATTGATTATCTGTTTTACACAATTTGAGAACTCTGTATAAATTTCAATCATTGATCTCATGTATGCATAATTGCTATTGTCTCTGTAATTCCGTGCATTACACTGTGTATGAGTATGACCATGTATGTGCGGTTCTAAGAGGGGAAGATTGGAGGCATAAGTAACCATTTTTATATTTTTTTGATAAGAATAAGTAACCCTTTATATAATTTTTGTACGAAGTAGCTGTTTAAAGATTCGAATCCATGTCCTCACTCGTCACCATTGTACTAAGCAATGACCTTGTATTGTTTTGATAATTCTGTAAAGTGTCTTCTTTTTGTTTTTGTTTTTTTGTCTTGTTAGTTCCATCTTTGATTAAACATGAGGCAGGATTTTGTCTTCAATTTTTTGGAATCATGTACAATGTTATCCTTAGAAAAATATCCACATACAAGTGCATATATACATATGTGGAGAGAGAGAAAAGTTGACCGTATTACAGATGCCTTCCTGAAAGGATATTTAGCCAATGTCTTATTATATGGAGTGATTACCAGGGTCTGAAATTTTAGATTGTGCAACGAGTGCTCTACCTGGAGGATGAAAAGTTTGACAAGAATAAACAAGGAATGAATTTGAGAGCTATCCCCCAACACTAAGAGAAAAAAAGGGGGAGAAAAAGTCCAATCCTTAACGCTCCACCGTCCTCCCTTTTTATTATTTTTTTATTTTTTATTTTATTTTATTTTTTTTGTAACAAAGAATCAGCCCATCCACTAGCCACTTTGGACTCTTGGTTGGTTTGCAAACTCTGGATATGTGCAATCATCCACAAACCGCACATACCATTTAAGCCTAGGTGTTTTTGCGCCTTAAGTTGGGAGTTGGCTCACTGAGTATCCCAAGGGTCCGAAGGAGAGTAAGGGCGCTATGAAGCTTGAGTAAAGGCTTTCTGGGGCTTTAGGAAGTTCGGTCTAGCCTAAGATCCTATCTGAACTTGCACAACAAGTAGATGTGACCGATTCATTCGTCCTTACTAAAGATGATCAAGCTCCTTTCTTCCGTGGTGTGGTTAAAAAGAAGGAATCTCAGGTTGGGACTATTTGATCTTCTTCCGCCGTTAGCGTTGTCCATCTATCTCTTCTGGCCCAAATGAGAGAGTCCGGTTATGATGTACTCTGAGGGTGTCTCTTTTGATCAATAGGTCTAGTTGGAGTTTCCTACTCCTTGGCCATTCCCATTGTTAAGAATTCCTCGATTTTGGCAATTTTCGTTCCCAAGTGGAAACTAGGAAAAGGTGCATATAGTCCCTTTGAGAATCACACCCCAAAAGAAATGGAGCTTACTCGGCTAGGCTTGATTTTGAGGACCTGAAAGAGGCTGTATCTCCCTTTTCCTTTAGGAAGTTAACTTAAGTCAATTATTATTCAGAATGGTTTGTTTAATCAAGATGATGTGGAATTGAACTAATTGCATACCTGACAATCTCATTTCAGATGCATTTGAGTGCATCGTTGCATTTTTGTTACATGTGATAGATACTGATTTTATGCAGGAGAGTTGTTCGACCTTGGCTTGGCTTGGATTGAAAATGCTCAATCTTAACGATATGATTGTTTCCCAGCTTAAGGAAAAAGATTCCACATTCCCTGATGTCAACAAAGGTGTTCTTGTGCCTATGGTATGCCTTCTCTCTCTCTCTCTCTCTCTCTCTCTCTCTCTCTCTCTCTATATATATATATATATATATATAGATATGTGTGTATATATATGTATAAATCAATTCTGGTGTCGAATGGAATCTGATGTTCCTTGGCATTGTTGGCAATGGCTGCAATGCATTATTTGGTAGGAAAATATTTTCCTGCACTGTTGATTTAGACTGGGTTTGTTATATGCATAATATTGCATATGATTGAAAATGAGTTCACTTCTAGTATGAGCCTTATTCTGGCTGGCTATGGTTGGTGACATGGTTTTTATTATATTTTTTTTTTCTTTTTGAAGTTTCATAGGTTTTGTTGTGATGTTAGTTTGCAGATTCTGGTTAAGATTAGTTCAGACATGGTAATCCGTTGCAAGCCAACATCAAGTTTTCTTGTTGGGCACATCTTTGGCTTGGGAAATGAAGTTTAATTGTCTGAAAGTAGGTTTGGTTCGTTCAAATTTGACAAGTGTCATTCCCTCTCCTTGTCCCACTACTCTCACCCAAAACCATGCATTCCCATCCCGCTTCATATCTCTTTCACCATGTTCTGTCTATACCAAACAAACAGGGACTTTCAGCAGCTATTTCTGTTGCTGCCGGAGGTCAAAATCACTGCTAAGCTGCCAGCCTGCCCCTACAAGCTTGTTGGTAGAAATTCTTGGCAGCTGCTGTTTGCTGTTAAAAGTCGGTCTTAGTGATAACTTCCTTCTTTTTGATACAGTTATACAATTAGTGGCAATTGATGATGTAGTTGAAGAGTAGAGTTTCTCATTAAAAGTCTTATATACACAAAGCTAATTTACTTAATTGCATGGTGAGTGGTTTTGGTGTCACAAAGCTTCAATCCATGGCATGGAAAGTCATGCATTAATTCATGCTATCCACAAGCTGGATATGCTAAAGCTTCCATCCTTTGGTGAAAATTATTATCATCATTAATACTATTATTTTAATAAAAAAATTAATGTCATGTAGCAAGGGAAGTTCTATAAACAGCTATTAGACAACCATTCTTTGTGGGCAAAACGTTGAATAACTAAGAAATAACAAATGCACAAAATGTGCATGAAGACAAAATAATAATATTAGAAATGAACACATTTGTAGAAGGTTGAAGTAGCACAGATTGGAGATGAAATGAGAGAAAATTGATTAAGGTGGTTGGATACGTGCAAAGAAGTCCATTATGTGCACTAGTGTTAATGCTAGGGGAATGAAAGACCAAAACTAATATGGGTAGAGTTAGTAATGAAATATATGATAACACATGGTTTCATTGAGGTTATGGCCTTTTAGTAGAATGGAAAAATAGGATTCATGTCACTGACCCCACGGTAAGAAAAGGCTTTATTTGTAGTCCTTGCATGTAGCAAGGATATAAGGGAAATGTGTTGGAAAGTGATAATGGCTCAAGAGCAATATATAGTTGACTATGGTTCATTTTAAGGTGAACCTTGCTTCAATAGTAAATTGGTTTCAGTAATTTTTCTGTTATTAATTTATGATTTATGCACCAACTGCAACTGACATGCATGTGCATAAATGTTGAATATGCACCGAGATAGTGTAAGTCATAAATTGCTCATAAAGATGCAACTTTCGGAAACTAATGTTTGATAATTTCCCTTAACCAGGTAACTTCAGTTTCCCCTGCTGACCGTGCTGGATTCTGTCCGGGTGATGTTGAATTTGGAGGCTGGCCTGCTGGGAGCATTAAGGAGGTACGGAGAACTTTTTCCTTTCACCAACTATGTGCAATGAGGAGCATCTTTGAATCAAAACAGAGCTACATTGGGAATTGCTGGAGTTCCCGGTGGTGGTAATTTATATGATGTGCACATGGGTTGTGATTTCCCTATAACTATATGAATCCTGCGTTAGAGGGTTCCAATGGGAGTTTGCTCGATATCAAATCAGTAGGGCCTATTAAAAAACCCGATTGCACGAATGATTATAGGCCATTCCAGGTCACTGGATAGTATTAAGACATAAAACAGAAGGAGTGTTAAAAATGAAACTCGGTGCATTGAGTGACTGTTTAAATGGAGGTTCAAGCCTAGAAACCTATTTTGCCTTCAACCTTTTGGCTTCACAACATGTCAACATCATATGTGGAAAGCTG
Organism: Cornus florida; assembly: GCF_030987335.1. Classification (NCBI taxonomy): domain Eukaryota; kingdom Viridiplantae; phylum Streptophyta; class Magnoliopsida; order Cornales; family Cornaceae; genus Cornus; species Cornus florida. The sequence goes on from NW_026775572.1 coordinate 33,528,478, forward strand.
CTTGCATGATTATGTATGCTGATGGCTGACACTATTATTGGGTTTATGGCAGATTGTTGAAATACTGGGGGACAACGTCGGGAAACTCTTGAAGGCCGTTGTGAAAAGAGCCAAGAATAGTTCGGTAACTCTGACTGTTATACCAGAAGAGGCAAATCCAGATATGTAAACGACAGTTATGTATAATCAATCTCTCTAGCAATTTTCACATAGGAATTCCTGATCATCTAGAAAGAAAAGTACGCTTGTTGACCAGATTAATTTTCTTCATTTGTGCTCCTCCTAAGTGGAAGTTTTTCATCATCTGTATATAGCTAGGGATTATGAATGAGAGTAAAAGGTGTTTTACAATTTTGTTCTATTGATTTTATATATATTTTTTTTCACTGGGTGTTGCAGGCGCTTTTGCTTGAAGAAGACCCTAACATATGCCATGTTGGTTCTTGAGAATTATTGCGAGTAACTTTTACATTTACATTTTCTAGTTAAATTTAATTTTCACTTGGCCCAAATCCCAATTACATCCACGTTACAAATATCATTCCATATCTCAAATATGTATTTTACTTTCTATATGCTATCTTTGTCAGTGTTTCTAAAAACACATTTAAATCATGCAATATTAAAAACTATTTTATTTCTGTAATTTATGATAGATTATTAATTTTCAATTAAATGTCAGTTCTGAAAAGGAGTTAATAAATAAGTTTTTAGTAGTTTTCATGTTAAGCTACGGTTTGATCATTCTAGATGATTACATAAAAGGATAATTTTTTTTTTTTTTTTTTTCTTCGGTATCACACAAATTTTGGGTCTTTTTCCTGTAAGTAGAGAAAACAGAATGGGAGAGTTTTTAGGACGACACTATGGTGATGTCACGCAACGGGAGATAAAGGGTTAGATGCGCATGTTGATATTAGGACTGCACATTCCTCGATAGTTCAGTAAGTTAGTAAGTTAGTGCTTTCGGTAGATTTTAGAGTGACAAAATTTGACTCTCTGTATTTACTAATCTAATTTCTAATTTTTCGGGTTAGTGCCTCCGATGAATTTTGGAGTGCCAAGCTTTGACTCTCTGCATTTACTAATTTAACTTCTAATCTTTCTTGTTTTGTATAAAGAAAAAAAAAAAAAAAAAAAAAAATTCAGGATTACTGTTTGGTTGGATCAAAGACCCGGTGACTTGGTTAAAAATAAGAAATTGATGTTCCAGTCCAAACACAACTTTTTTAAAAAAATATCTACAAAAGTTTTAGTAATTGGTCTGGTCTAAACGCAGCTTTAATAAAAAATATCTACGCAAGTTTTAGTAATTGGTTTTTGACCCTATATTAAAAGGATTGTTACATATAAATAGTATTAATGACTCATATTTATTATTTGATGGAGTCAAAGTGTCATAATTTAAAAAAAAATAAAATTGATCAAAATGCTGACATAGATATGAAATACAAGTTCCATTTGTCAAAAGGTAAGCATGTATTATAGAGGTATCACTTTTTGTGCAGATATCATTATTTGTCATCAACATACGTGCACAAAAAGTGGTGTCTACGTGTCTAAATTTTGTAGGAGAGTATTTTCTAATGTTATTTTTGTCTGACTTCATATTTTCCAAAAAAAAAGTTATGGGTTACTAACACCATTTATATTAGAGTTAATTTCACCTACACCTCCTGACCTTTGTCAATATTCCACTCACACCTCCTCTAGGTAGCAAATCCTCCTCTAGGTTTTGATTTACGTAGCAAATTATCCTGGCCGTTAAACAACTAACGTCATGTGCTGATGTCAGCATGATAAATTTGTTAGAAGGTCAATTTTACCCTTCTAATATCTAAAATGACATCTTTATCCTCGTTGACCAATACATAATTACAAAACTAGCCTCATCTCACTTATATATATATATATATATCGTCTTCCACCTCCCACACAGGCACAGACCCTCTGACGGAGCACGAGACGCGGATGAGGACGCCGGCCCTCCCGGACGGAGCAAGAGACGTAGATGTTCCCCGCCGATTGCGACGCAGATGTTCGCCGCCGATTGCGACGCCGTCGAGGCTGTAAGCCTGTAATCCGACGTCTTGCCACAAAGAGACACCGATTGCAACACCGTAGAGGCTATAATCCGATATCCCGCCGGCAAGAGACATCATTGTGATGCCATCGATGTTGTAATCTGACATCTCGCCGCCGAGAGACATCGATTGCGACTTCGTCGAGGAGTAATTCGACATCCCGCCGTCGAGAGACATCGATTGCGATGCCGTCGAGGAGTAATCAAAGGCGGCAGTGGAGCGGCGGCAGCACCATTGCCACCACCACCGATCTGACGTCGTCTCTGTTTTGCCGGCGATGGGTACTACAAAGGCGAGCCGAAGCAATAGCATTGCTGTCGGCGTCGATCAAAATGCCGTCGGCATCGCCGTTTCGACTTCGATGACATAGAAGAACTAATTTTTGTTAATGGGTCCCAATTCCTAAACCCACCTTCTATCTCTCTGTAAACCTCACTCGAAACAGAGCAATGGCAGGAACTGGTCGCAGTCGTCATAAGCGTCAATCAGGTCATAGTTCACGGCTTGATGGGTCTCAATTTTCTGGGTCATACGGATTCGTCTGTGGAGGCTCAAGTTGAGAGCTTGAGTGATAGTGGTGAGGCCAAGAACCATGACACGATCGTTGGGCGACAGCGAAGTTTTTGTGACTGTAGCGGTCAAGGAAGAGCTCGTCGATGCAGAGGAAGATTATTTGGGACGCGATTTGGTTGTTCAAGAAATTAAAGTCTTGATGATTTGGGAGCGATCCTCTGTGTACACAGATTGAAGAGAGAGATATAGACATATATATACATATATGCAATGTGGTATATTGAGAGAGATTAGGGTGTTTTAGTCTTTTTCATTTAAAATACAAATTTTTATATAAATATCAATATATAATTGTGGGCAATATCGTAAAATCACACATCTCAGTTAGTAAATGTGACGGCCGTCACTAAGAGGGGTGGCAGGTGAAATTATGAAACGTAGAGGGGTGTAAATGGAATATTGGCAAAGGTCAGGGGTGTAGGTGGAATTAACCATTTATATTAATAATCCCTATATTACAACTGTACCATGTCAATTTTAAGTCAATTCAAGTCAAGTTGAAGTTTGTTTCTGCAGCTGCAATTTGGGCTTGCCGGAGATCACGGAGCAATAATCATTAGTCATGAGACGATTACCAGTATCCACTTTTCATCTTTTCAATTTCTCTCTTTTTCCCTGTATTAACGCGTGTTTGATTCTCGAGGAAAAATAGTATGAAAATGAAAGAAAAGTCACCGTTGTGAGATTCCAACTACTTTCTTTTTGTTTTGTTCCGATTCCTCAGAATCCAAACGAAGCGTCCAGAGTCTCAATCGATTATCATCCTTTTGTCATTTTGATCAATTAGTGAGATTCGATTCTGTGTTTCTTTCACAGCAGAGGGTTCGAATCTCCAGCACGAATCGTCTCATTCGGATCGTTGCTCTCTCCACTGCCGGGTCGAGTATTCTGTTCTCGAACCGTGACACAAATTCTAGTGAGTAGTGAGCATTCTCAACTTTCTTCCAATGAACTGTTTGGTTGCCGAGAAAATTTTTGGAAAAGTTAAAAAGGAGAATCTATTTTTTAAATATTTACGTTATGCACTGTTTATAGCTGTTCAACAGTTCTGTTCAATTTCTTAATTAAGATTTTGTCGATGATTTGAATTGCAGAAACAACTGTCTCAGTTTCAGTTCCCGCACCGTTACGTGATTCATATTCGCTGCAATGGCCAATTGTGAAAGAGATGATTCGTTCTCCTTCAACACTCACCTCCAATCTGTCCCCATATGGTTCGACCTTTCACTGCTCTTTCCTTTGAATTTTCATTATTTCGTTTTATATTGTTTCTTTAGCTTATATATATGCAAATATTGTGCGCGCGCGATCATGGATGTATAATGTTAACTTGCTGTCTTTCTTCAATTCACTGAAGCTGTAGGAAATGTTCAGTTATTTCTTTCTAGAATTGGCTCTGTTCCCTCTGAAGATGTGAATAAGGATGCTTCTGGGAAGTTTGGTGATGGTTCACGATCTATTGCAACTGCTGTTGCTATGGTTATTCCGGCTGTTGTCCATATATCTGTTCCGTGCAGTATGTTTCAAATCTGTGCTATTGCGTTTCTGTATATATATGTGTATGAATGTATATGTTGTTTGGGAAATTGCCCCAGTAGATTGTCTGTGAGTTTGTTGTCTGTAGGGGATGCGAAGACTTCGGGATCCAAAAAAGGCGCTGGAGCCATAATTGATCCTGATGGTACTATTTTAACATGTGCTCATGTCTTGCTAGATAGTCGAGGCAAGAGAGTTACATCAAAAGGGAAGGTTAGTGATAAAGCTGTTTTCATATCAATCTTTTTCTTAGTATTTTTGGACATATAAGAGCTTATGTGTCATGAAAGCAGTGTGCATCACTTGTGCATACTTTAGGCAAGTGAGAATTGGGTACTTCTGTTACCATTTACTCACGATTTTAGTTTATGTTTCACAGTAATCGATATGTGCTAAAATTTGACACTGGTGACGAACTTATCGTCTGACAAACAGAGAGTTTTGGAGTTTTTGACTTGAAAGTATTTATTATTCAAGTAATTCAAACTTTCAGTTTGTGGAAATTGAATCATGCTGTTTGATAGGATAGGAATGCTATGAATTGTATAAAATGAGAAAAATGATTTAATAAATGTTTTTAATATTATATCTATTGCCTATAAACTCTAAGTGGACAGTGAAAGGTTAGGAATCTATGATTGTTATATTTGACTCTTGTGTGCTCCCTGGTATGCGTGGTTTATGTTGTGCAATGAGCAAAACTTGTGTGTGGAGATGTGGACGCTTTGCAACAGTATAATGTATAGTCGATCCTTTGATTAGTTATATCCGAAAATGGTTAACCATTGTAGGTTGACGTGACTTTGCAAGATGGCCGTACATTCGTTGGTACTGTGGTAAATGCTGATTTACATTCTGATATTGCTATTGTGAAGATCAATTCTATACTTCCACTTCCATCAGCAAAACTTGGTTCTTCAAGTAAGCTACGTGCAGGGGACTGGGTGGTAGCTATGGGCTCTCCTCTCTGCCTGCAAAACACTGTTACAGCTGGTATTGTCAGGTATACAAAATTATCTGAATTGATACAGAATTTTCTGCTTCTTAATGTTGTATATTGCGAGTAAAAAGTTTGTTTTGATGTAACTACAAAAATGCAATATGGTTTAAATAATAAAATCTTTGTTATTAATTGCTACATAACCATTATTGGATTTGTGTTTGGCATTTTTGTATTGCATTTTAGAGTGCTTCTTAATTATGGCAGAAATATATTAGAGTGTGTTCTATACTTGAGATGAATTGAGGAGAACAATAAACTAACTGTGTTTTTAATCCTATTTTGCTCCCTTTTAAACTAGTTGTGTTGACCGTAAAAGCAGCGAAATGGGTTTTGGTGGAATGCTGAAAGAGTATGTTCAAATAGATTGTGCGCTCAATCCGGTACCATAACTTCTTCGTTTCTCTCTCTCTCTCTCCACATCCTTTTTTTCAGTATTTTGATAGCTTTTGTGATATAGGGAAATTCTGGCGGACCCCTTGTTGACCTTGATGGAGAAATTGTAGGTGTTAATGTTATCAGATTAGCTATTAATGGTTTGGGTTTTGCTGTACCAAGCGACTCGATTTTCAAAATTATGGAGCACTTTAAGAAAAATGGGTATGTTTTACCATTTATATGCATCTATTTTTTAAAATTTTGGATTACATACTTGATAATCTTGTTTTGAACTGCATTTGTTTACTCTCTCTCTCTCTCCCAAGCATAAGTTAATAAAAGTTGAAATTGCTAAAAGATTATATACATTTTCACACACACACACACACTGTGTAAGTTTAGATAGAACTCGCAGATCAATATATTTTGTTTTTGATTTTAGCTACCATTCTTTCAATGGTATGCACACAGTTTGAGTTTGTTAACTTTACATTCAATGATTGTACAATATGTGTTTCAGAACTAAATATGTGGTATAAGTTGATTCTAGAGATCAAATTGTTCCAGCTTCATTTGAATTTTCTATTAAAATGCTATTTATTGTTCTTTTTTCCTTTTTTTCCCTCCCCGGGTTGCCTTGGGGTGAAGGGGGAGGAAACTGGTAGTGCAGTGAATAATTTCCTGTTGAACTGATTAAGCCTTTAAAAGTGAGACCTATCCAATTCTTCATACTGAATTTATGGCTCTATGGTGTTTCCTTACCTTGATATTTTCATTTTTAACAATAAACCAGCCCCACAAGAAAAGAAGGGGGTGGGGATGATGAATCCTTGCACAATTGATATCAACTCACATTCATTTGATCTCTGAGCTGTTTGTCCTTCTTCAGGCGTTGTGAAATAAAAATGTTTTCAAACATGAAAATTCATTTCTTAATATGGTTGCATCTTTACTAGTTTCTTTTATCGCACTTGTTGTAAGTTCTAATTTTGTATAGGAGAGTTGTTCGGCCATGGCTGGGAATGAAAATGCTTGATCTTAATGAGGCGATTGTTTCCCAGCTTAAAGATAAAGATCCTTTGTTTCCCAATGTTAACAAAGGCGTTCTTGTATTCATGGTATGTTTTCTCATTGATTTCTGTTTTATTTAGTCATTGTTTTTCTTGGGAGCTACTTACCTTGTTGTAAATGAGGAAATAAAGATATATATATATATATATATATATATATATATATATATATTTTATTGTGGTTGTTGGCCTTCAATTGCTGTGATGCAAGCTCTTGAATGTCAACATTTGATCACATGAACTCTGTGCAGCCTATGTCAAACTTAGCCGTCTCTACCATACAAGGTTCATTTATTGTTAAAGCTAGGGGTTGGTGAATTTTCACTCGATCCATGATCCTACCCAAACCCACCATTACATGTTATGACCCGTCTCTAAATTGGTTGGGTTTGGACTGGTCTCTTTCAACCCATCCATAACTCGATTTATTCAGTGAGTCACTGTACTTGCATTTTCTAGAAAAAAGATTTAATTTTGTTATATTTGTGTTCTGCCAACTATTAATTTTGACATTAATGCATTACCCTAAATATTTTTATAGTTCTCCTTTGCTTATTGTTGGCATCTTGCAACCTGTTTAATAGACAGGTCAGTTTTGGCTGAAGTTTAGATGTAATTGTGTCTGCTCAACCCGACCCTAATCCAAACCATTTTCACCCCCTTTAAAACATGGGTTGCCTGCGTTTCCCCACAACCTCAAGCCTCCTCTTTTTTGCATTTTCTTTAACCTTTTAATCTATACCAGTTTATTCATTAATCTCCATTTCAATTGACCAATTTATCTTCCACCTGCCAAAAAAGGACCACATCATAACTGAATCTCTCTCATATCTTTTCACAATTTTGTGCTGCCTTTTACTTTTTATGAATGTATTCCTCTCAGTCTTTTGTTTTTTATTCTGCTACTTATCCAGCCAATTCATCTCTGTTACATTGCCCTATCACATTTCACATGGAGAAATTGCTTTTTCAATTAGACATTTATTGGCATATTCAGGCTTTTCTTGAGGAATTTCTCTGCTCATGGCATTGCAAATCTTGGAAAATAGAAGGATTTTGCAGGGCACAGTTTCGGGTGCTTTTCTTTTCTTCCCCTGTTTTGGTCATTTGGAATAAGATTGATAGAATCCTTTGTCATAATACCAACAGGCTGTCTAATGTCACTGCTTGTCCTTGGTGGTATAGGATCTGCTGATGCTTTCCCAGTACATGATTAAATTTATTCTGCTGATGCTTTCCCAGTACATGATTAAATTTATTTTCTTTCCCTCCCCTTGTCCTTGTACTACGTTTCCTTGAATCTTTTAATCCATATCAAATATCATTATATCCATTTCAAATGATCAATTCGTCCCACAGTCCAGGAGAACAAAAAAGAAAGGTTGTCGTCTTAACTGAATTTCTCTCATGTGTTCTCATCAGTTCGTTTTGCCTTTTGGGTCCCATTATTTTCTTTAACGGGTCATTTCTTGGTGCAATGGTAAAAGTGGTGACAAGTGCGAGGACATGGATTCGCACTTGAGAGCAGTCATTTGTGTAAAATAATATTATGGTTAGGCGTGTCTCTAGTCTTCCCATCTCATCATCGCATGCAGGGGGACCATCACTACATAATGACATTCATCCCAGAGTCTTTTATTTTTCTTTATATTACTAATCTGACAGTCACTGTTAGAGTGCCCATCACATTCCATAATTGGGAAACTGCTTATTGCAATTGTTTGTTTCTAGGTATATTTAGCCTTCCATTGATTAAATTTTCTGGAAATAGCATTGCAAATCTCGGAGAAAGAGGAGGCCATGGGGTGCCACCACTGGGATTTCTTTCTTCTTTTTTATTATTTATTTATTATCATTATTATTATTTTCTTGGAATGAGATGATTGAAAGGTATCTTTTTATTCAGAGTCTCTGTTGTTATGTTTAATCGACATACTGTCTTGTGCTACTCCTTGGTAAAGGATATGTTTATCATTAAGACAATTAGATTTTGTTTTTGTTCAGCGACCCCCACATAATGCCCAGTTGTTTAATTAATATTTAATTTGTTTATAAGAAAAGGTGTTAAGAAGCGGCAGTAGTTTGGTAAAATGGTAAAAGCTCAAGCTGTCAATTGTGAGAATGTGGGTTTGAGTTTATGGGTAGCCACTTGTATCAATAATGCCAAGGGCTGATTTCCACGCTTTCTAACCACCCCCCAGCAACCTGCACTGACAGTTATGGGATTGGGCTATCAGATGGTCTAGTATCGCCGGACTCTTTATGACAAGCAAGTTCCGCCTGAACTTGATTTGGAAAGAAAATTTTGAAAGCAAAATTATATTTGTTCTGGGTTATGTGTCAAATGATGAATGGAGCATGTGGAAAGAGTTTATGTTTTCAAGGGATGAGGAATATCTTGCATTGTTGTATTTCCCCCAATTTGTTAATTTAAATCAGTAACTGTGCCTTTTCATCCTCATGGGAAAAAGGTTTTCACATATTCATTTATATTAGCTTTTGAATCAACCGCAGTTGTATAAAATATGTGCATGATTGTCTCACTGATTCATTGTCTCAATCCTTGTTACATGGACTCGGGCATGTGCGTTGGGGGTGTGTGTGTGTGTGTTAAGCATTGGACTTGTCAAATCCTTAAACCAAAAGTATTCATGTTTTTCATAGTCTTCTCAGTTTGTAGGTAAAATGGTACTTTTGTGCAACACTATGTTCGATGTTGCCACTTCAGTCATTTTGAAGCAAAAATGCAACAAAAGGAAATATAATTAATATGGTTATTAGGTGCATATCGAAGCAAAAATATTGGACTCATATTGCATATCCATGTTGAACATGACTTCACGCATTTAGAGAAGTGAGAAATCCATGTAGCATAGGTCTGAATGATACATTTTATAATCATGCACAGAATCAAATGTGGATCTCTTTATTTTAAAGGAAAATGCATGCTTCTCATGTTTGGAAGTGTCAATTTTTTGACCAGGTAACTCCTGGATCACCTGCTGATATAGCTGGATTTCATCCAGGTGATGTTGTCATTGAATTCCAGGGGAAGCCTGTTGGGAGCATCGCTGAGGTATTTGAACACTTTCCACTTTTAAAATTCTGATATTGCCTGAAGTGCTGGACTATCCTGGTTGGTTTGAGGCAATGAATTAGGTTTTGATATAGGGATGATTGATAAAAGCATCATTTGATGCCTAACTCTGGAATCCTCGTTTGAAAACATTTTTAAGGATTGATCAGATCTACATTGTCCGTTAAGCAATCTGATCCCAGCATCCACTCTATTGCAGAATATCAGATGTATAGTACACCTTAAGCCAATGCATCCATGGTGTAAAAATAGACTTGATATAGAGCCTTGATGAGGGAAATATTATTACCTCGTATGGTGACCATAAATTTAGGAGTCAGGAGTGATTGCTACAAATCTAACCTTTTGACATTTTACACAACTTGAACCCACATCCTTACAATTGGTTGTGTGAACATTCATCATTGCATCTTGCAATGACCCCCTAAATATAATGATTGGATAGGTCTGCATAATTAAATTAGTGTTTTGGGTCTGGAAAACCTACGTTACCTTTCACTTCTGCTCATCCCTCTATTATTAGGTTGTTACCCAAATATTGACCCAAGAAGGGAAAGTGGGGTAGGGGGGATTGGGTCTTTGGCAAACAATGAAATTTTGATCAATTAAATAAATTTGTGTAAATGTATGAATACGATATTAGCTCAGCACAAATATAGACAGTGTAGGGAAGAGAAATTTCAAATTCAAAGGACACCAAGCACGTAACGTGGTTTGGGACCTGGCCTACGTCCATGCCTCAAGATTGCCTCTCGAGGATCCCAAAATCTACTAGCTACCCTCCTTAACAGGTGGAGAGCAAACCTAGTACAAGTGAGCTTCACAAGCTCTTCTCTCTTGCTAAGTGAAAACCTTCACTTAGGCTTCAAGGGTCTCGCCAACCCTTTTACAAGTATAATCAACGAAGAAAGTGAATTTGAGTAAAAGAAGAGTGTATCCCTCAAATCCTTAATAGATAGATGTACTAATCAATATCTCACAACCTAGGCAATAACTCTTTAAGAGCAATAAATGATGCAAGTAATAAAAATCTCAAATCTAGGCAATAACTCTTTAAGAGCAATGAATGATCTTCAAGAATGTTTTCAAGTGGTAGTTCAATGTCGTAAATGTTCAAGAGAACATGTATGTATAGCCTCTCACAAGGATATGGCCGTGGGGCATTAGATGTGCATGTGGCTGGTAGTTGGATCTGACAGGATTTGAATTTTATGAATATTTAGGCGCCTAAAGATGACATTCAGACATCTAAGCTCATTTTTCTTAAAATTACCCTGCTTCTGGAAAATCCATTTAGGTGTCTCAATAATACATAGTTAGGCGCCTAAGCCAACTTTTTAGGATTTTGGCTATTTAGACGCCTAAAACTTCCAGTTAGACGTCTAAATCTCATGGAAGAATTTTGTACAGCTACTGGTTTTCCAATTAGGAGTCTATAGGATGCCATGAAGATGTCTAAGCTATTTACAATCGAATCACCTATTGTGTTTTGGCCATTTAGGTGTCTAAGTGAACCACTTAGAAGACCAAGTCACCCAACAAATATGTATTTTTGAATTTTCTTTTAAAGACCAAGGTGACTTCTAGCTATTCCAATGACTGTTATACCCTTACAATGTGAATCAACTAAGTTCAAAGGGCATGTCTATGATTCTAGAGACCTCTAAATGATATGATTCATTTGGTTTGTGGGTTCTAGAGTCTTCTAAGTCCAAGACTTTGAGCTTTCAAACAAAAGCATCAAAAATATGCTTTACAATTTAATCTAGCTCTCACCAATGAAATAAGCTACCCATTGTCTTCATCTATGACTTTAATGTTCTTGATGTTTTTGAGGTTAATGGGTTTCCTCTTGTTAGGTGCCTTGTTTTTTCATTTGAGATCTGCCATTGATCTTTTGGATATTCTTCCGAGTTCTAAAATAAACCTGAATAATGCAAACTCAAGTAGAATATTAAATTAACATTTTAATGGTTTGTTATAATCAAAATTACCCAAATGTCCTTGGGTTCAAACCTTGGGGCTAACATAGGTGACTATGTCTTATGTGATTATGTATGATAATATTTAAATTTAATGCATTTATGACAGATCACTGAACTTATGGAAGAGCAAGTTGGGATGCCCTTAAAGGTAGTTGTGAAAAGAGCGAAAGATACTTCAGTGCCTTTGACTGTGGTACCAGAGGAGGCAATCCCCGAGTTGTGATGGCACTGCTTCTTTTATTGTTAGTTTTGCCTTTACATTGATTGCCACATTGAAACCACAAATAACTCTAAAAAGAAAGGGAAAACGTAGATGTTAGCAGGTGTTATTGTTGTTCTTTTTTTGTTACGAGTACATTCTTTTCCCTTTGTTCAGGAATCCCACTCTCCAAAAACATAAATGAAAAAATGGTAAGAAATAAAGAAGAAATATTTGAGTGTTTGATCAGAATTTGTCTTAGTCTTTTCCTTCCTTGCCTACAGAATTATACAAAGTTTCAGCAGCCTGTGAATCGACATACAGGCCGCCTTTATGTCATTAATGTCATGAACAGATGTGTTCCTTCATTGCCAAATTGATGCAAGTAATTAGCAAATGGATTTCGTATGGTTAACAAAGATTGATGCTGCTAGCAAATGACTTCCATTCTTTTATGGAACTCCCACAGGTGATCTCTTACTGTACTGTAGTTGAAAAGTTATCTGGAGATTGAAAATTTCTCCAAGCAATTGGAACTTTTTTTCTAGCAGCAGGGATCTGCCACTCGTTGACCTTACACTATAGTTGAGAAGAGTACTGTTGTGTGTATGCGTAAAGATTTTGCAACGGTAAGGTTGTTCCATTATGACTTGGAGGTTACAGGTTTGAATCAAGCAAATAGTTTTTTTGTATGTGAAGTAAGGTTGCGGAGATCTGATCTGACACTTCGACACTCCACCAGACCCCGCAATGGCGGAGCCTTGTATATTAGGTGACATGCTCTGTTCCATAGTCGTGCCCTAAATTGGTAGTTATCTACTTGGATTTAGTTGTGCAAGGGTGGTTTCTTGAATGCCATTTGGTTCTTTTTGAACACCACGTGGACCCTTTGAATAATGATAGACTGCATCATCAAAAACATTTGTTTATGATGTCCAATGTAGCATGCGTGTTTTAAGGGTTCCTAGTCCTGAGTACGTTGATTATATATATAGAGAGTGAGACTTTATTCAAACAAATTAAACTATCATCTTATTAATTATTATCTTATCTTTTATTGTAATGTATCATTTTATTTTATGGTGTTTTGAGTTTGACTTTTTTCTTCTTATAATGGGTCACTTTGATATTATTTACGTGACGATATTATTAATTTTTGAGTTCAAAATATACTAATTTAAAAAAAGTTCGTGATCTTTACCATGAGGTTGACATCATGATAACATTCCTCATAAACTTAAAACTACTGTTAATAAAATTTATAGGCACCAATGCATTGGACTGTTTTGGGCTATTACTTACTAATTGCTAGTGCATTTGAAACATAATTATTATAAGGAAGCTTATCGAGTCACTAGTTGATCCAATGTGGGAAAAGAAAAAGACAGTTGGAGAGGGAAAAAATTGATATATTTTCAATTAAGGGCACCGTCTTTATTTTGGCTAGTCTTTTTATCATTTTTCAAAAATGACTAATTTGTTAGCATTCGTTTCTTTATCGAAACACAAAAATATGTTACATTATTCTTTCCTCTATACTCGTTACTAAAAATAAAAAATAAAAAAAATTAACTTTTTTCTTTTTATATAAATTAGATGCTACACCGAGATCTCTATCTCTTTCTCCAAATTGTGCAATAAATATCATAGTCATGTTGTTGGACAGAAGAACAAGGATTGAATCATCAAAATTATAAGTAAAAGTTAACAACCAAGTCAACGTTATCTTCCATGTAACTAGATTTGATTAAAGTAGTTTTTATCATTTCACGGTAAGACTGAAAATGTAAGTACGATTACAGAATAATTTTAACCGTTTTTAATATATAGTGTCCCATAATTACATGTTTAAGTTATGTCACATTATAATTGAAATTGAAATTGGATGATATTTGTTCAATCCTTTTTAATTTCAATTTTAAAATGCGAATTTCATGTTCCAAAGTCCAAACATAGCTTTAAAAAGAGATTTTATTATTATTATTATTGTTATTATTTTTAACAAAAGTTTTAGTAAAATTTTCCCTCTCCATTTGTTTGGAGGAAAGAATTAAGTAGAGGGATAGAAGATAGGAGTGTGGGAGAGGCTTGTCTGGTTTGGTTGGAAGGAAGGAAGAAAGTTTTGAGTGTGCCTGGTGTTTCGTGGACCGAGCTCATCCGAACCATACTGTTATATTGGCAATAAATTAATTTTTTGTGTTGTGCAAGGAATATTTATAAATTATAACCAAATATCACCCTTTACTTTACCCAAATTTTTTTAAATCTTAATATCTACGTAATTTATTTAATGTCTTATTTATGAATCTTGGTATTCTGGATTCGTATTATTTGTATTATTATGAACACAAATTATTTAATGGAGACAATAAATTTTTTCAAATGTTACCTACTAAAAAAAAATGCATGAAAAATGATATAGATAACTTAATTAATAAGACAGATGTCTCGCAACGAAGACTCTACCTACTAATCTAATTTCTAAAATTTTTTGCTTTACTTAATAAAAAAAAACCTTAATTAGTAAGGAATACAAACAAAAGAACATAACACTGTTCCTACTGTCCACAGTGTACCTTCCAAAAAATATCACATTCTACCTACTAATCTAATTTCTAAAATTTCTTACTTTACTTAATAAAAAAAAAAAAAAAACCTTAATTAGTAAGGGATACGGACAAAAGAACATAACACTGTTTCTACTGTCCACAGCGTACTTTCCAAAAAAAAAAAAAAAAAAAGCATGTAATTTGGACAGGCAATAGAGCACTCACGAGTCAATTACTACTAGTAACTACTTCTCCCTTTCCCGCTATTAACGCTTGTTTGATTCTCGAGAAAAAATCGTATAAAAATGAAAGAAAAGTCTAAAAATTACCGTCGCGAGATTCCATAATTTTTGCGTTCTGTTTTTATTAGTTCCGATTTCTCAGAATCCAAACATAACGCAAAAGTCTCAGTCGATTATTATCCATTTACATGTTGAACAATTTGTGAGATTTGCTTCTGTGTTTCTTTTACAGCAAAAGGTTCGAATCTTCAGCACGAATCGTCTCATTCGGATCGTTGCTCTCTCCACTGCTGGGTCGAGTATTCTGTATTCGACCCGTGACACAGATTCTAGTGAATACTGACCACTGAGCATTCTCAAGTATCTAACCTTTCTTCAAATAAACTGTTTGGTTGCCGAGAAAATTGTGGAAAAGGAAAAAGGAGAATCTAAAATTAATTATTTACGTTCTGTACTGTTTATCTTTTCAACTGTTGCTTAAAAAAATAGCTCAGTTCACATTTAATCACACGAAGCTTGTGATGTGTAGTTCTCTTCAATTTCTAGATAAAGATTTTATCGATGATTTTAATTGCCAAAACAACTGTCTCACTTTCAGTTCCCGCATCATTACGTGATTCAATTTCGCTGCAATGGCCAATTGTGAAAGAGATGATTCGTTCTCCTTCAACACTCATCTCCAATCTTTCGTCATATGGTTCGACCTTTCACTGCTCTCTCTCTCTCTTGAAATTTCATTATTTCGATTTACTGTTTCCTTAGCTTTTATATATATATATATATATATATATATATATATAACATGCTTATGTAGATGCATCTATATATGTGTATGTATGTATAAATATATATACATGTATGTGTTTTTGTGAATGCAATATATTAACTTGCTATTTTCCTTCAATACACTGTGAAACTGTAGTAGATGTTCAAACATTTCTTTCTAGAATTGGCATTTCCCTCGGAAGGTGAAACAAAATGATGATTCTAGATCTATTGCCACTGCTGTTGCTATGGTTATTCCCGCAGCTGTCCGTATATCTATTTCCCGTTGTATGTTTCAAATCCATGTTCCTGCATTTCTGCTTATATAAGTCTATGTTGTTTGGGAAATTGGCCTGGTGCATTTTCTGTGACTTCGTTTTCTGTAGGGTTTTGGACATATTCAGGCTCTGGAACCATAATTGATCCTGATGGTACTATTTTAACGTGTGCTCATGTTGTGGGAGAATTTCAAAGCAACACATTTATACCGAGAGGGAAGGTTAGTGATTATCCTGTTTAATATCAATATTTTTCTTAGTATTTTTGGACCTATAAGAGCTTATGAGTCATGAAAGCAGTGTGCATTAACTTGTCCATACTTTAGGTTTGTGAGAATTGGGTACTCTTGTTGCCATTTACTCATGATTTTAGTTTATATTTCACATAACGGATGTGTAATTTGACACCAGTGAAGAATTTATGTTTTCATAAACACACTGTTTTGGAGTTTTTTGAGTTGAAAGTTTTTTTATTAAGTAATTCAAACTTTCGGTTCATGGAACAATAATCATGCTGTTTGATAGGATAGGAATGTCATGAATTATATAAAATGAGAAAAATGATTTAGTAAATGTTTTAATATTTAACCTATTGCCTATAAACCCTAAATGGACAGTGAAAGGTTAGGAATCTATGGTTGCTATCTTTGACTTTGTGTGTAATCCCTGGTATGAGTGGTTTGTGTTGTGGAATGATCGAAATTGGTGTATGGAGATGTGCACGATTTGCAACAGTATAATGTATAGTCCATCTCTTGATTAGTTATATCCGAAAGTGGTTGAACATTGTAGGTTGATGTGATTTTGCAAGATGGCCGAACATTTGTCGGTACTGTGGTAAATGCTGATTTACATTCAGATATTGCTATTGTGAAGATCAATTCTACACTTCCACTTCCATCAGCAAAACTTGGTTCTTCAAGTAAGCTACATCCAGGGGAATGGGTGGTAGCTTTGGGCTGTCCCCTTTCCCTTCAAAACTCTGTTACAGCCGGTGTTGTCAGGTATACAAAATTAACTGAATGATATGGATTTTTCTGCTTCTTAATATTGTATATTGAGAGTTTAAAAAGTTGTCTTGATATAACTACAAATATGTGATATCGTTTAAATAATAAATCTTGCTTATTAATTGCTTTATAACCATTATTGGATTTATGTTTGGGATCTATGTATTGCATTTTAGTGTGTTTCTTGATCATGGGCCGAAATTTTCTATACTTGAGATGAATTGAAGAGAACCGTTAATTAACTATGTTTTTAACCCTATTTTTCTCCCTTTTAAACTAGTTGTGTTGACCGTAAAAGCAATGTAATGGGTCTTGGAGGAATGCCAAGAGAGTATGTTCAAACTGATTGTGCGATCAATATGGTACCATAGCTCCTTCCTCGCCTTCTCTCTCTCTCTCTTCCCCATATTTCTCCACATCCTTTTTTTTAGTATTTTGATAGCTTGTGTTATAGGGACACTCTGGTGGACCCCTGTTGACCTTGATGGAGAAGCCGTAGGCGTTAACATTCTCAAATTAGCTCCTGCTGGTTTGAGTTTAGCTGTACCAAGTGACTCAGTTTTCAAAGTTATGGAGCACTTTAAGAAAAATGGGTAAGTTTTACCATTTATATGCATCTATTTTTAAAAAATTTGGATTACATACTTGTATATAACCTTGTTTTGAATTGCATAGTTTGTTTACTCTCTCTCTCTCTCTCTCTCTCTCTCTCTCTCTCTCTCTCTCAAACATAAGTTAATAAAATGTTGAAACTGCTAAAAGATTATGTACATACACACACATGTATATATTGTATGTTTAGATAGAACTCAGAGATCAATATAGGTGGATTCTGATTTTAGCTACCATTCTTTCAAGTTATGCACCCAGTTCGAGTTTTTCGACTTTACATTCAATGATTGTATAATATGTGTTTCAGAACTAAATGTGTTGCATAAATTGACTCTAGAGATCAAATTGGTCTAGCTGCACTTGAATTTGCTATTATAATGCTTTTCTCTTCGTTTTTTTTCCTGCCTGGATGCTTGGGGAGAGGGGGAGGGAAACTGGTAACATAGTGAATGATTTCCTGTTGAAATGACTAGGCCTGTAAAAGTGAGACTTTTTCAGTTCTCCATACTACATTAATGACTCGATGGAGTTTTCTTACCTTGGTATTTTCATTTCTAAAACTAAACCACCCCCACAAGAAAAAAGGAGGTGAGTATGATGAATCCTTGCACAGGGGATGTTAACTCAAGTTTGGGTGATCTTTGAGCTGTTTGTTCTTCTTCAGGTGTTATGAAATAAAATTCTTTACGTCTTGAAAATTCATTTCTTAATGTGGCTGCATCTTTATTAGTTTCTTTTATGGCATTTGTTGTAAGTTCTAATTTTGTACAGGAGAGATTTTCGGCCACGGCTTGGAATAAAAATGCTTGATCTTAATAACACGATTGTTTCCCAGCTTAAAGATGGAGATCCCATGTTTCCTAATGTTCACAAAGGTGTTCTTGTATACATGGTATGTTTTCTCATTGATTTTTGTTGTATTTAATCATTGAATTTCTTGGGAGCTAATTACCTTGTTATATATGAGGAAATCAAAGAAATATATTTCCTTGCTTTTGTCGATCTTAAGTTTGTTGTGATGCAATTTCTTGAATATCCTCATTTGATCACATGAACTCTGTGAAACCTACTATACAAGGTTTATTTATTGTTCAAGTTATGGGTTGGCGGATTTTCACTCGATCCATGATCCTGCCAAAACATACCATTAAATATTTTGACCGGTCACTAAATCGGTTGTTTGTACCAAGAAGATTCGAACCTTAGACCTGATGCTTCCTGAGGCACCAGGGCCAAGCTCTTATCCACTTGAGCCAACCCCTTGGGGTTGAAGTGGTTTAATTTTGTTATATTTGAGTTCTGCCAACTATGCGTTTTGACATTAATGCATACCCTAAATAGATTTATAATTTTCTTTTGCCTAGTATTTGTATCTTGCAACTTGTTTAATAAACAGGTTAGATTTGGCCTGAAGTTTAGATGTAACTGTGTATGCTCAATCTGACCCTACCCAAACCAATTTCACCCCCTTTAAAGCATATGTTGCCTGAGTTTCCAACCTCAACCCTCCTTTTTTCCCTCTTTGTAGCATGTTTTCTTTAACCTTTTAATCTCTATTTCAATTGACCAATTTATCTTCCACATGCCAAAAAAGGACCAAATTTTAATTGAATCACTCTCATATGTTTCACAAATAGGTGCTGCCTTTTATTTTTTATGAATGTATTCTTCTCAGTATTTTATCTTCCATTCTGCTACTTCTCCAGCCAACTCATCTCTGTTACATTGCCCTATCACATTTCACATGGGGAAATTGCTTTTGCAATTGGACATTTCTTGGCATATTCAGGTTTCTCTTGAGGAATTTCTTTGTTCATGGCACTGCAAATCTAGGACAATAGAAGGATATTGCAGGGCACAAGTTCAGGAGCTTTTGTTTTCTTCACCTGTTTTGTTGTAATATTTACTCAACAGGCAGTCTAATGCCACTGCTTGTCCTTGGTTGTATAGGATCTGCAGATGCCTTTCTAATACTTGATTAGATTTGTTTTCTTTGCCTTCCCCAGTCCTTGTACTAAGTTTAATCTATATCAAATATCATTATATCCATTTCAAATGACCGATTCGTGTCCCACAATCAAAGAAAAAAGAAAAAGAAAAAAAAGGAAAGGCCAGGTCATCTTAACTGAATTTATCTCTTATGTTCTCATCAATCTGTTTTGCCTTTTGACTCCCATTATTTTGTTTAATGGGTTGCTGCTTGGTGCAACGGTATAAGCTGAGACAAGTGCGAGGACACGGATTCGCACTTGAGAGGAGCCATATGTGCAGAATAATATATTATGGTGAGACTGTCTCCAGTCTTCCCATCTAATCACCCCATGCAGGGGGAGAATCACTGCAATGCCATGTCTTATTTCATATTTGGGAAATTGCTTTTTGCAATTGTTTGTTTCTGGGATATTTAGGCTTCCATTGTTGAAATTTTCTGGAAATAGCATTGCAAATATAGGAGAAAGAGGAGGCCATGGAATAAGATTAATGGATTTATTTCTTTTTCTTTGTTTTTCTCTTGGAATGAGATGATTTGAAGTAATCTTTTTATTCAGAGTCCATGTTAAAATGTTTAATCAGCACTGTGTCTTGTGCCACTCCTCGGTATAGGATCTGTTTATATGTTTCTCATTAAAATGACTAGATTTTGTTTTTGTTTTACCCACCCCACCACCATCTATGATCTTCTTTGTCGTGATTGATTAGCCTCTCTCATAATAGATATTGTCCAGCTCTTTAATTAATGTTTAATTTGTTTATAAGAAAAGGTGTTAAAGAAGGGGCAGTTATTTGGTAAAATGGTAAAAGCTCAAGCTGTCAAATGTGAGAATGCAGGTTCGAGTTTAAGGGCAGTCACTTTGTATAAATAGTGCTAAGGGGCAGGTCTCTATACTGTCTACCCCCCTAGCAACCTGTATTGATAGTTCTGGGATTGGCTTTTATCAGAAAAAGTTGTTGAGATATTTCACAACATAAAAGATTTTTAGTACTGCCTGATGGTCTAGGTATTGCCGGACTCTATATTGAGACAAGCAACTTCCGACTGAATTTCAAATTTGAAACAAAAATTATAAAGAAAAATTACAATTGTTCTGGATTATGTGGCAACTGATGAATGGAAGTATGTGGAAACAGTATATTTTCAATGGACGAGGAATATCTTGGATTGTTGTTTTTCCCCTCAATTTACTGCTTTCTGTTTATTATCAATTTAACTCTGTAATTGTGCCTTTGCATCCTCATGGGAATAAGGTTTTCACATCCTCATTTATATTAGCTATTGATTCAAGCAGCAATTGTAGACAATATGCATATGATCATTTCAACTATACATTCTCTAATCATTGTCTCAATCCAGGTTACATGGACTCGAGCATGTGTCTTGGGTGTGTGCATCTTAAGCGTTGGACTTATCAAATCCCTGGACCCAAAGTATTCATATTTTTCTACTCTTCTTGGTTTATAGTGTAAAATGGTACTTTTGTGTAGCATAAAATTTTAACGTTGCCACTTCAGTCATTTGAATAAAAAATGCAACAAAAGGAATACAAAAATAAGCTTACTAGGTGCATATCCAAGTAAAAATGTCAGATTTATATTGCATATCCATGTTGAACATGACTTCACACATTTAGAGAAGGCCATGTGACATAGGTCTCAATGATACATTGTGTAATCATGCACAGATACAAATGTGGACCTCTTTTTATTAAAAGAAAATGCATGCTTCTCATCTATGAAGTGTTTCAAATTTTTGAGTTACACCTGCTGATAAAGCTGGATTTCATCCGGGTGATGTTGTCATTGAATTCCATGGGAAGCCTGTTGGGAGCATCGCTGAGGTATTGGAACACTTCTATTTTTTATCTTTTTAAAATTTTGATATCGCCTGAAGTGCTGAACTATCCTGGTTGGGGAGGCAATGAATTAGGTTTTGATATATGGATCTTGTGGTTCATGGAATTCTAAGGTGATAAAAGCATAATTTGATGCCTGATTCTGAAATCCTCATGTAAAAACATTCTTAAAAATTGATCAGATCTGCATGGTCCGTCATGCAACCTCATCCCAGCATCCACTCTATTGCAGAATATCGGATGAATACTAGACCTTAAGCAGAAATATCCATGATATAGAAAATAGACTTGTTGTAGTGGCTTGATGAGAAAAAGACCATTACCTAATATGGTATCCATAGATTAAGGTATTAGGAGGAGCGATTGCTGCAAATCTAACCTTTGACATTATGCACAACTCGAACCTGTGTCCGTTCGATTGGTTGTCTGAACATTTATCACTGCACCATACAATGACCCCCTATATATATAGTGGACAGATAGAACTACAATGTTAAATTGGAGTTTTGGATGTGCCAAGCCTACATTACCCTTCAGTTCTGCTCATCCATCCATTAATAGGTAACTTTGTTTTACGTAATTTTTTTGATGCATTTGTGACAGATCATCGAACTAATGGAAGGCCAAGTTGGGATGCAGTTCAATGTAGTTGTAAAAAGAGAGAATGATACTTCATTTTTTGTTGACTATGGTACGAGAGGACGCAAACCCGGCCTGATTTCTGGAGACACTGCTGCTCTTTTTGTTAGTTTTACCTTTACATTGATTGCCACATAGAAACCACAAAAAAACACTCCAAAAAAGAAGGGGAAAATGTAGATGTTAGCAGATGCTGTTGTTGTTCTTCTTCATTAGATTCTTTTCCCTTTGTTCGGGAATCTCACTTTCCAAAAGCATGAATGAAAAAAATGGTTAAAAAATAGAGAAGAATTATTCAGGTTGTTGATCAGAATTTGTCTTGGCCTTTTCCTTCCATGCCTACAGAACTATACAAAGTTTCAGCAGCATCTGAATCGACATTCAAAGGTTGATGTTGGTAGGCAAATTTACGGATAGATGAGATGGAACAATTGATTTCCATTCTTCTATGGAACTCCCACAGGTGATCTCTTACTGTATTTTAGCTGAAAAGTTATCTGGAGATGAAAAATTCTCCAATCAATCGGAACTTTTCTCTAGCTTGCAAGGATTGACAGGATTATTACAAATGCAGCAGCGGTCTGTCACTCATTGACCTTACACTATTGTTGTGAAGAGTACTGTTGTGTGTATATAATATATATATATATATATATATAGAGAGAGAGAGAGAGAGAGAGAGATCTAGCATATTAGTTGACATGCTCTGGTCCATGGTAGTGGCCGAAATTGGTACTTATCTATTGGATTTGGATGTGCAAATGTGGTTTCTTCGGTACTAAGGACTCTGAATTTTTTTGAACACTGCATGGAATTGTGAATTGGGAAGGACTGCATGACCAAAGCTGCAAAAGCTTTCACTCCTATTTGGTGTTGCAGTGTAGTCCAAGTAGACTGTAATGCTGGTTAGGTATCTAAGACCCATAAGCGAGGGTGGACAGTTCTTCGTTTCTAGAGTTTTAACCAAATTATTTTGTAACAACATTTGTATGATGATGTCCAATGTTTTATATATGAAATTGCTCGTATATATAATGCTGGTTTGACCATTTTTATTATCAGGAGACAGCCTGCTTGAGAGAGAGAGCGAGCTGAGAGTCATGTGCTAGGGAGAACAAACACGGCCCGGACACACAGACACGGTTAGATGTGTACTGAAATTTAAATATTTAATTTTTAGGTTGGACGTGGGACTCTTCTAGGACACAGGAATAACAAATTTTGGACACTTTCAGAACATCGTAAGTGTGATTTTGTGAAGGGCAAATTACACAAATTACCCCCCGGTAAATAGAAGTTGGAACCATGTAATAGAAAAAGTCCAAGTTAACCGTTTGACTACGAGGATCAATATAAATTTACGTTTTTGACCTTAGAGTTAAACCATTTGTTTTTAATGAAAAAAATTGGAAGAAAATGTGTATTGGTGAATTACAATTTTGCCCCACAAAATATCTACTTTGAAACATGATTGCAATCTTAAATCCATGTATACATGGTATTGCAACTTTGATTTGGAAAGCACTTTTATTTCAACGTTTTATTTCTTAGAAGAGCCAAAAAGGTCACTGCTGGAGAGGTTCACGACGGCAGTGAATGTTATTTTTGTCCAAATATTTTCTTACCCCCTCACTATTTTGACAGTCAACATGCAGATGGTAGTAATGTGTGAAACCACAAGGGGACTTGACAAATATATAGCGCCAACTTTTATTTGCATGGCAAGAGATGAAAACTTCAGGGTTGTTTTGTGTAATTTCTCTTTTTATAAATTATTATTTTTATAAGAATGAAATTCAATGTAATTAAAACTATATCATGACAATTACAAAAAATAATATAAAATTTTAAATAATAAAAATAACAAACATTTAATTTTAAACACCAAATTAGTACCTCTGATTATATCAATTGATAAGGAAAAATTAACCTAACCTACCTTGACCTAACGATAGAGGCAACTAAGTGTTGACCAGCCGTCAGATCTCTTT
Source organism: Cornus florida (assembly GCF_030987335.1). Classification (NCBI taxonomy): domain Eukaryota; kingdom Viridiplantae; phylum Streptophyta; class Magnoliopsida; order Cornales; family Cornaceae; genus Cornus; species Cornus florida. The sequence continues at coordinate 33,552,337 of NW_026775572.1, forward strand.
GGTGATCAACGATAATATTTCGTTATCAGGGATAACGATTTCCATTGGATAACAATGATAACAAATCTTATCCAGGATAACATTTTCATGGGAATGATGACAAATCTTATCAATGATAAGATTTCCATGGGATAAATTCCATGGGATAAGGATGATAAAATTGCCTTATTAAGAATAAGAGAAACGACAATAAATAGGAAGACGACTCAGAAATAAGGTACACACAAAAAAACTCCTACTAGGGTAATTACGATTAAAATTCTTTCTCTAGAAACCCCTACTAACTTGATCGTTGGAGGGTCAACGGCTGACACCACACCGGTGTTTGACTTTGCCATATTTGTTTTGTAGGAAATGGTGTCGTACCAAGTCGCGGCGAATTTCAACCTCAACAATTAGCGCCGTCTGTGGGAACGACGATTCCCTTGAATCAATTAATTACTCGGTTGGGTATATACGTTTGTGGTCCGGTATGGTTACCGAAGGAACACCGTCGCAGGGATCTGGTCAAAGGGAAGAGTCAGGTGAAAACCTAAACATCTCAAAAGACCAGAAACGGCTTGCAGCGTTAGAACTACAGGTCCAAACTCTGAATAAGGGTATAGACCAGTTGATCCAGCAAAATGCAACACTCCTGCAATACCTTGTTCCACCGGTTCAACAGAACTTGCCATGACAAGACCTCTCGAACCCAAATAGAGGTAATGGTAATCTTGAGGAGCAGGATAATCATCCTCCCCGACATGAGACCGAAGTGGAACAAAGCCAGGTGAGGAACCGGCATAGAGAGGTAATCCACCCATCTCTTCCACGGAGTTCCCGACCCCATGAAGACACAACTGTTATTGAAAAGACAGAAGAGATTTCCCATGTTGACTTAGAGATACAGGATCTCAAGGCAAAGATGGAGGATGTGATGCAGGCCATGAAGGGAAAAGGCATTGCAGCCATAAATGGTTTAGTGCAGAAGATCAACTTGCCGCTCAGCCCCTCAGTTATGAAATGCCTTTTGCCGAGCAAATTTAGAATGCCCTCAATTGAGAGTTTCAACGGAACTAAAGATTCTCTCAACCACTTGGAGACTTTTCAAGCGCTTATGCATCTGCACGCGATGCCAGATGAGATCATGTGCAGGGCCTTCCCAACAACCCTTAAAGGATCAGCACGGGTATGGTTTAACAAGCTGAAGCCAGGGACCATTGAAACCTTTGAAGAATTGAGTAAGCGCTTTGTGGGCCATTTCATTGCTGGCCAGAGGCATAGAAGGTCGGCTACCTACTTTCTTACTATGAAACAGCAGAAGGGAGAATCACTGTGAGACTACATTAGTCGTTTTAACACGGAGATGCTGCAAGTGGAGGAAGGTGGCCCTAGCCACCTTTATGGGAGGACTCTAAACCTCGAGATTCCTCTTCTCTTTATCAGAGGAACCCCCTACTAGCATAGCCAAATTACTGGTTCAAGCTAAAAAACATATGAATGCTGAAGATGCAGTGATTGCAAGAAAGGGAAAAAAAGGGGATGATAAGAAGGCAGATAAGAAAAGGCCGGCTCTGACAACCAAAGATGAAAAGGAAACAAAGTATAAGAAACCCATGGTCAACCAGAGTGAAAGGGCATCTCGCTATAATAACGCGGAGAGGTATACAAATTACACTCCTTTAAATATGCCGATAAATCAAGTTTCCCTACAGATCCAGGATGAACCATATCTGAAGTGGACACCAAAGTTGAAGTCAGATCCGACGAGGAGGCCTCGTGATAAATACTGAAGGTTCCATACAGACCATGGGCACGCCACAGAGGATTGCTTCAACCTCAAGGATCAGATTGAGACTTTGATCCAAAAGGGGCACATGCGAAAGTTTATTGTGGGGAATGACAGAACTGACATTAATCCACCAAGAGTAGGCCGAGATAACCGCCCCTTGATCAACAACCAATGGGAGAAATCAGGGTCATAGCCGGGGGATGTGTAGGAGGTGGAGAATCAAGCTCAGCACGTAAGGCTTATGCTATGAGAATGCGAAACTCATCTGAGGTGTGCGAAGTTGAAGTTTAGATTCAACATCGAAAAATGCCTCGTCTAGGTGATCCTGTTATCACATTCTCAAATGAAGATATTAAGGACGTGCAACAACCTCATGATGACCCTTTCGTTGTCACCATGATGATCACTAACTATAGTATTCGGCGGATCTTGGTAGATAATGGAAGTTTGGCCGATATCATTTTCCTTGATGCATTCAGCAAAATGAAGATTGGTAAGGAGAAACTTAGACCTACTAGATCACCATTGGTGGGATTCATGGGAGATAAGGTCTACCCTCTAGAACCGGTAATCTTCCCGTCACTGCAGCAACCAGCCCAAAACCAGACTTCCTGGTGGTAGATTGTCCATCTGCTTACAATGTCATCCTAAGAAGAACGACCTTAAACTCGATGAGGGCAATCACTTCGACTTATCACCTCTTGATGCGCTTCCCCACAGAGCATGGCGTAGGCGAACTAAGAAGAGACCAGACCACTGCCAGAGAATACTATGTTGCATCTCTCAAAGAAAAGAAGTAGCAAGAGGCTTTGGTTGTCGAAGAAATTAAAGAAAATGAGTAAGACCAAGCCAAACCAATTGAGGACCTGGTGGAGATATGCCTCAATGACAATGACGTAACAAAAAAGGTGAGGATAGGGTCTCTGCTCCCCTCAGATTTCACGAATATTCTTGTACAATTCCTCAGATATAATCAAGATGTGTTCGCATGGTCATATGAAGACATGTCTGGTATTAATCCAGCTACGATAGAGCATCGATTAAACACGGATCCCACATTCAAACCTATCAGGCAAAAACAAAGAACATTTGCCGCAGAAAGGAATATGGCTATATTAGAAGAGGTGAACAAGCTTATGAAAGTTGATTTCATCCAAGAGGTTAATTATCCCAACCGGTTGGCCAATGTTGTTTTGGTAAAAAAGGTCAATGAGAAATGGAGGTGCGTAGACTTTACAGATTTAAATAAGGCGTGCCCCAAAGACAACTTCCCTCTGCCAAGAATCGACATGTTGGTAGAAAGAACGGTTGGCCATGAGCTGTTCAGTTTCATGGATGCATATTCAGGGTATAACCAAATCTCAATGCATCCACCAGACAGAGAGAAGACATTTTTCGTCACGGATAGAGGTTTATATTGCTACAAGGTGATGCCTTTTAGGCTCAAAAATGTTGGTGCAACATACCAGCGGCTAGTCAACTTGATGTTCAAGAGCCAAATCGGAAGGAATATGGAAGTATATGTGGATAACATGCTCGTAAAAAGCTTGAAAGCTTAAAACCACCTAGCTGATCTACATGAGACATTCCAAGTTATCAAGAAACACTAAATGAAGCTCAACCCAGACAAATGTGCCTTTGGTGTCTCCTCTAGGAAATTCCTTGGTTACATAGTAAGTAGGAGAGGGATAGAGGCCAACCCCGAGAAGTCTAGGCGATTCTCAACATGTGATCTCCAGCATTGACCAAGGAACTTTAAAAATTGACGGGAAGAATCACTGCTCTGAACAGGTTGATTTCCAGGGCAACAGATAAACGTTTGCCTTTTTTCCGTGTGCTCAGGAAAGCTTTTTCATGGACACCTAAGTGCGAGCAAGCTTTTGCAGAACTGAAGAAGTATCTCACTTCACCACCGTTACTATCACGAGCGATGCAAGGAGGGCAGTTGTATTTGTACTTGGCGGTTTCTCTATCGGCAGTAAGCTCAGCCTTAGTCTACGAAGAGGATGAAATCCAGAAACCAGTATATTATACTAGCTGTGCATTCAAGGGGGCAGAAGAGATGTACCCAAGGATAGAAAAGTTAGCATTTGCTCTAGTTGTCTCTGCAAGGAAACTCAAGCCTTACTTCCAAGTGCATACAATAATAGTACTGACAGGCCAACCACTTAGGCAGGTTCTCTGCAAACCTGAGAATTCGGGGCGACTCAATGGTCGGTAGAACTTGGACAGTTCGATATCCAATACAAACCCAGAACGGCCTTAAAAGCCCAGGTACTGGCAGATGTTATAGCGGAATTCACACCAGAAGATGGGCACAAGCATGGCGTAAATAAACAAGAAGAAACTGAATCTACTTGGACATTATATGTGGATGGGTCAGTCAAGGCCCATGCAAATGGGGCAGGGCTAGTAATTGTCTCCCCAAATGGCGAATGCATCAAATATGCACCTAAGTTTGGATTTAAGGCAACCAACAATGAGGCGGAATATGAAACACTTCTGGCAGGCCTCAGAATTGCTAAAGCCCTGGAAGTTAAACGACTAATAGCGTATACTGATTCTCAACTAATAACTGGACAAGTCCAAGGGGAATATGAAGCCAAGGATGAGAAGATAAAGACCTATATGCATAAGATAGAAGATATCAAGGGCTTTTTTAAGAAGTTCTCTATTCATCGGATCCCCTGAGAAGATAATGAGCAAGCAGACGCCCTAGTTCGACTAGCAACCGCAGAGGAAGATAAAGCCATACCTGTGGAATATTTGGATGAGCCTAGCACAGTCTGGGATTGGCCACAGAAAATACATCAGGTGATCCAAGGCATAGAATGGGCAGAACCCATTATCAGGTACATAAAGAATGAAGAGCTACCCCAAGATCGCATGGAAGCACGAAAGATCAGGATGCGTGTAGCAAAATATTCCCTCATCGATGGGGTTCTCTACAAGAAGGGATTTTCTCTACCCTACTTGCATTGTGTCTCCATTGATGAGGCAAACTACATTCTAAAGGACATACATGAAGGCCTTTGTGGAAACCACGCTGGGGGCAGATCACTAGCGCATAAAGCTATCCGACAAGAATACTTTTGGCCTACTATGAAGAAAGATGCACTTGATTTTGTGAGGAAATGTGACAAGTGCTAGAGATTCGCCAATGTCCCAAAATGACCAACAAAAGAGTTAACCCCTTTTACAAGGCCGTGGCCTTTTGCCCAATGGGGGACGGACCTCATCGGCCCCTTACCCCAGGGAAGGGACAAACTAAATACGCAATTGTGGCTATCGATTACTTCACCAAATGGGTGGAGGCTAAGCCATTAGCTCATATTGGAGCAAATGAAGTAAATAAGTTTTTCTGGAAGACAATAATCTGCAGGTTCAGAGCACCAAGGGTAATTGTGACAGATAATGGGAAGCAATTTGAAAATGAGCAGTTCCTTGATTTTTGTAATGAGCTTAGGATCAATGTTCATTTCTCTTCTCCTGCCCATCCCCAAGCCAATGGACAAGTTGAGGTCACGAATAGGATAATACTAAAGATGATCAAGCCACGTCTAGAAAAAGCCAAGGGCTTGTGGCCCAAACAAATGCCCGGAGTTTTATGGGCCTATCACACTACAGTGAGAACCCCCACTGGGGAGACCCCCTTTAGGTTAGCTTTTGGAAGTGAAACAATGATCCCGGTAGAAACAAAGGTTGCCACCTTCAGAACCAAGTATTTCGAACCTTAACAGAATGAGATAGAACTGCGGCTAAACTTAAACCTGGTAGAAGAAAAAAAAAAAAAAAAAAGAAAGCAGACCCAAGTCAAAGTTGCAGCTTACCAGCGGATGGTATCCAAGTACTACAATGCTCGGGTCAAGCTAAGGAGGTTCGAGCCAGGAGACCTGGTGCTTCGCGAGATTACCCCGGCTACTAAGGAAAAGGGGGAAGGAAAGTTAGCTCTCAACTGGGAGGGCCCCTATCGAGTAACCCAGAGCAACAGACTAGGGACATATTGGTTAAAGACACTTGGTGGAAGCCAACTTCCCCACCAATGGAATGCAGAACATTTGAGGAAATATTACCAGTAGGTACTTATGCCAGGCTATGTTTTATTTTATTATCTCACTTTTAAAGTGATAGCATGTTTTTAGCTTCAATAAAGTGGACCAGTGTTTAATGAATGCTGGTGATCGACTATCGAATATTATTTTCGATAAGTTTTTAATAAAATAATTATTCGTCTTTATTTCACATTTTTCTACTGTTGACTACATTGTTATTCAATTAAATAAGTTCCGAAAGGACTAGTAAAGCATTAAGTCCATTTCTTTATTAAAAGAGATAATTGGCATTTCCTTATTAAAGGAACGAGCTGAGTGAAGCTCGTAAAAACACATTCCTTCAGAAGAAGGACGGGCTGAGTGAAGCTTGAAAAAGTGTTTGAATATTTCTTTAACAAAGATGTGTTCAAGACCACAAAGGGAGAGCCGCATCAATAGAAAAGGAATTATGCATAAGAAAATAATAAATATGGAGTAACGTCATGAAAACAAAATGTCAGAAGGAACACAACTATTTTCTGAATTAAGAGATATTCTGAAAAGTTTTAAGAGATTAACATGCTAAGAAAGCAAAAAACCTAATATATATATATATGACTACTACTACGGAGTTCAATCTTCCTCTTCGCTCTCAGCTAGAATATCATACATAGAAAAATCTATGTTTGGACGATCTTTGCTGACAAGAGCTTTAAACTGGTCAAAACCATCACAATAAGCCTTGCATATGAGCACCTTGAACTAATCAGAATTTTTAAAGCTCTCCACGGCAGCTAGCTTCTCAAGTTTCAGCTTATCAAAGTATTCTTTGGTAAGTCTCACTTTCTCATCTTGAAAGCTTAATTTTGCATTAGCTAAGTCATCTTCTTTATTTTTAAATATAGAAGTAACATCTTCGTATTTAGCCTTGAAGGAAGCTATCTTTAGGGAAAGCTTCTCGTATTCTTTTGCAATGGCAACAGAGTATGTAGTGCCCTATAAATAAATAAATAGTGGCAAATAGTTCAAAAAGAAAGGGATGCACATGATAAGAGTAAAGTCTTACCTAGCTAATTAGATGAAGAAATTTCCATGAAAGCTCAGATGCCGGCAGATTCTGCAATCTGGCAGCGTCACCCTTTACCACCATTTTATGTAACCTATCATACGCGACATTAGCGTTATCAAGAATTGATTCCCCTTGGGAAAAAGCTTGGTTGGTGGAAGTCGATATCGAACCAAAACTCTTGAAACTCCACTAAATTTGCCGAAACCTAAAGATGTAGGAGTACGACTTGATAATACTCAGAGCTTGAAGATCTAACGTGATTTTCTTCTCCTACCCTTCGTAATTTTTTGGAAGCAGGAGTAGAGGAAAGATTACTTGACCGGACTTGGGCTAGCAGCCTTTTACTAAGTTTCTTGCTTATATAAAAAGTAATAAGGAAAATATTTAATGAAATATTAACTAAAATCAGTAAGTTTACGTATGGGTACTTTCATTTTTCTTACCTTTCTCTAAATAGGTGGGAGTTTCAGTTGAGCTAGTAGCTCATACGTATAATTCTAAAGCTTCATCAGTAATAAGATTACTAAAGGTCTTCACTGGATAAGCAGAGGCATTACCGACATATTTTGCTTTTTGAGTTGAGAGAATTGGTTTGTCTTTAAAGTCTGGGAAAAGGAATTATAAGTTGCAATTCTTAAATGAGTGGATAAAATTAATTTCTCTTAATAAAATATATATATATATTACTGTTCAATGAACAGTACCCGCGGGCACTGTGAACAGTGCCTGAGGCAAAAAAAAAAAAAAATTTATTTTACTGTTCAACGAACAGTATCCGCAGGAACAGTGCTGGGCGAACAGTATCTGCAGGAACAGTGCTGTCGAGAAATATATATATATATATATATATATATATATATATATTATTTTACTGTTCAATGAACAATACCAGCGGGGGGGCCAAAAAAATAAATAAATAAATTTACTGTTCAATGAATAATACCCTCGGGAACAGTGTAGGGGACAAAAAAAAAAATAAAAAATAAAAATTATTATTTTAGCACCACCAAAGGGTTAGAATATATATATATATATATATATATATATATATATATATATATATATATATATAAATCTTACTTGCAGGATCTGAATTATTCCAAACACTTGGAAATTTCCCGTATGCACCGGAAATAAAAAAGAAACGACTCTTCCAGCCTTTATTATTTTCGGGAGCTGCAACAATGAGGAATATCTTCTTTGATCTACACTGGAAGTACCAAAAGTTATCCTTCTTCTTCTTAGGATAATAAAAATGTAAGAATTGATTTACTGTTAGACAACCATTGCTACACCTTCCCCAAATAATCAAACATCTTATAATAATTCTCCATAAATTATGGGCAATTTGAGAAGGAGCTATCTTCAAATGGGAAAGTATTTCTTCTACAAATGGATGAATCGGAAAACGCAAACCAGTAGCGAAAATCGACTCGAAAAAGCATACCTCACCCAACCGAACAGAAGAACATCTATCCTCTGGTTTGGGTTTGTGAAGGTGAATAGATGCAGGAATGGAATATTTAAATCTACAATTACGTAAATTCTCATCCTTAATTAAGGATTCTCCTTCGCGTGGGGGTTGCTTAGGAAAAACAGTCTTTGGTCTTGAGACGTAATCAACACCAGATTCACCAGCATAATCAGGATCAAGTTCTTCGACACTTTCAGAAGTTGAGTCTTGAGACTGGGATTCAACATTCAAGTTATTTTTATGCATAGATATGATGAGGTTGTGGATATTGAGAAAATAGCGAAACCACTTTGGAATTATACCAACAACCTGGCAGAGACGACTGGACCCAATTATGTATCTCACAATTAAGGTTTGGAAGGATCCAAGTAAAAGCAATAATAACTACAACGATCCACAAGAAACTCAGAGATAGGATCCAGCTTAAAGGATTTCAGACAACAAGAAAAGAGAAAAAAATATAAAAGAGGTAAATAAATAAATATATATATTTATTTACAGGAAAATTCTGTTTTAGGTAACAATGAAATTCTCGTGAAAGAGTACTACTAAAATTTGGGAGGGGGCTTGTAGTAAAAAGGAAATAAATAAGATATAGGAAAATATATACATATTAGGTACTATTTCCTTGGTCCGTACGCGAAAATAGGAGGCAACTGATAGGGAAAAATAAATCTAACCTATCTTGACCTAACGATAGTGACAACTAAGTGTTAACCAGCTACCAGATCTCTTCGGTGATCAACAATAATATTTCGTTATCAGGGATAACGATTTCAATTGGATAACAATGATGAAAAATCTTATCCAGGGTAAGATTTTCATGGGATAAGTTCTATGGGATAATGATGATGAAATTCCCTTATCAAGAATAAGAGAAGCGACGATAAATAGGAAGACGAACCGGGAATAAGATATACACAAAAAAAACTCCTACTATAGGAATTACGATTAAAATTCTTTCTCTAAAAACCCCACTAATTTGATCGTTGGAGGGTCAATGGTCGGCACCACACCGGTGTTCGGCTTTGCCGTCTTTGTTTTGCAGGAAATGGTGTCGTACTACGCCACGGCGAATTTCAACCTCAACACCGATAAAAATGATTGTTTTTTTAATATAAAATAAAATATTATATTATTATTTTTTGACGTATTCACATAAACAAATAAAAAAATATTATGATTGTTGTTATATCCTTCTTCTTTTTATTTTTCTTTTTCTTTTTCTTTTTTTATTAACAAAATTGTACTAATAAAAATTTTGCATTTAAGTCTCAACGATTGTCATAGGTGTGTTCCATTGTTTTGGTAGGGAGCCTTTCTTTCTTCTTTCACATAAAGAAAAATAATAATTGATCAGTCTTTTAGGACGAATAAAAATTGATTGCATCAATTCCATTAGTCACCCCTTACTTTATTTGGATTTTTTTTATTTTTAAAATTTATGTTGTTTATTTTTTATGTTATTTTGATTATAGATTTTCAAATCTATATATTTCGAAACATATTGTTTCTGTTACTTTGAACACAAATTCGAAACATATTGTTTCTGTTACTTTGAACACAAATTATTTAACAAGGGAATAAATTCTTTCGAATGTTAACTTGAAAATGCATATCAACTTAATTAATCAAAATATATTGATCAAAGTATATAACAACACTCCTTTAAATAATAATAATAAGAAGAAGAACACTACTTCTTCACCATTTTTCTTTGTATAAAATACTTTCTTGAAGAACTCTATTGCGGTGATTTTTTTTTTTTTGATGTTGTCTTTAATTAATATTATATATTGTTAATCTTTTAAAAACAAAAACAAAAAAATTTATACCCAAAAGGGGAAAATATTTGAAAGGTGAATTCTATGACATAGGTTTTGACATAATACCCATCTCTCTTTTTTTTTCTTTTTTTTTTTTCTTTTTTTTTTTTTTTTCATAAAATTCATATTCTTGAAGTTTTATTGTCAAACTAGTTGGGGCTTTTCTCAACAGCAAGAAAATTTTCAAGATCTCTATTTGTTTCGACGTAAAATATTTTTTTTATTTTCTTGTATTTGGTTGTTGTAAAATATTTAAAATATTTTTTTATTTTTCGGTGTTTGGTTGTTGTAAAATATTTACGAACAAAAAAATTATTAAAATTTAACAAAAATAATTTATTCATCAATTTTCGGTAAGTTATTTTACATACCGTGCCCGATAGACTTTACCTCAACCTCGACGTAGACTTTTGTCAAACACCAACAAAGTAAAAATAAAAGAATATTTTACCTAAAAAAAAATATATTTTTTAAAAAGAATATTTTACATCGAAACAAACGGAGTCTTAAATACATTTCAAATTAATTATGAAAAAAAAAAAAAAACATTTCAAATTAACTCTTAAAAATCACATAAAGGAAAAGAATTGAAATTAAATTCAAAACACACAATATGAAATGAAAAATGAAAGAAAAAAATTACTATCACCATTAGTATCAATGGTGTTGAATGGCTAGTGAAGTTTTGATAATTCTTATATATATCATGTACTAATCTTCCATTGTTACGTACAAAGATCAATATTAAACTCTAATAGGAAGAGAGTAGAAAATTGAGAAAAGATGTAAGTAATTCAAAACCTTAAATTGAAGAGGGAGAGTGAAACAAAAATATATTTCTATAATTGAATGGTAAGTGTGGTATTTGAAAAAAATAAATAAATAAATAAAAATAAAATAAAATAAAATAAAATTATTCATTTCTAAATTAAAGAATAAAAGTGTCTTTTCCTTCGAAAATGTACAATTTAAAATAAATAAATAAATAAATAAAAATGGTGTGAACAAAATGTTCCTTTAAACTAACAAAAAAATAAGAAAGACACTTTCCCTTTCCTAAATGCCTCATCCTCGACGAGGGCAATTCCTCCAGAAGCATTCTTAATCACCTCGATTCTGAAATTGGGATTTCTCCACGACTGCAATTCATCCAACAGCATTCTCACTGAATGGAATCTTTTTCCCTCTTGCTGTCGTCCCCCTCCAAGACCGTCAGACTGACCTACATCGGGCAATTACTCATTTAGGACTACCACCGGAATGTTTGCTAACTTTCTCCATTAACTGCTAATTGGTCGTTAATTGCAGTAATTAGCTTATTTATGGGGCTTTGATTTTTCCTTGTTTGGGCCTTAATTTAATGGGCTGCTTTGTTGCCTTTTTTGGGCTGTTCTTGGCTAAAGGACCTACCCAATTATATATATCAGTTGCTTAATTTTCCTAAAAAAAAAACAAAAGAAGCCGAAGCCTCATCCTCCCCACCCCCTCCTATAAAATTTTCTAACCCTCAGACCAGACTCAGCATAAACTTTACCTTGTCAAAGGCAAGTCAATTTAAGTCTCAAGTTTGAAATTTGTTTCAAGCAGCGTCAATTTGGACACGAGAGAGCACCCATGAGACAATTACTAGTAACCCCCTCTCTTTTCCGCTATTAACGCGTGTTTGGTTCTCGAGAAAATATCGTATGAAAATGAAAGAAAAGTTAAAAAATTACCGTCCCTAGATTCCAAAATTTTTGCGTTCTTTTTGTTTAGTTCTGATTTCGTAGAAGTCTCAGTCCATTATTATCCTTTTACATTTTGATTCTGTGTTTCTTTTACCGCAAAAGGCTCGAATCTTCAGCACGAGTCGTCTCACTCGGATCTTTGCTCTCTCCGCTGCGGGGTCGAGTGTTCTGTATTCGAACTGTGACAGATTCTAGTGAGTACCGAGCATTCTCAAGAATCCAACCTTTCTTCAAATAAACTGTTTGGTTGCCGAGAAAATTGTGGAAAACGAAAAAGGAGAATCTAAAATTATTTATTTACGATCTGCTCTGTTTAGCTTTTCAACAATGGCCAGTTGTGAAAGAGATGATTCGTTCTCCTTCAACACTCATCTCCAATCTTTCGCCATATGGTTCGACCTTTCACTGCTCTCTCTCTCTTGAAATATCATTATTTGTTATACTGTTTCCTTAGCTTTTACATATACATATATATAGATGCATCTACATACGCATGTGTGTATATATATATACACACACACACACATACATGTGTGTGTTTTTTGTGAATGCAATATATTAACTTGCTGTTTTCCTTCAATACACTGTGCAACTGTAGGAAATGTTCAATCATTTCTTTCTAGAATTGGCCTTTTCCCTCGGAAGGTGAAACAAAAGGATGGTCCTAGATCTATTGCCACTGCTGTTGCTATGGTTATTCCTGCAGCTGTCCGTATATCTATTCCCCGTTGTAAGTTTCAAATCTGTGTTACTGCATTTCTACTTATGTATGTATATGTTGTTTGCGAAATTCACCTGGTGCATTTTCTGTGAGTTCGTTTTCTGTAGGGTTTGGGACATCTTCAGGCTGTGGAACCATAATTGATCCTGATGGTACTATTTTAACGTGTGCTCATGTTGTGGTAAAATCTCGAGGCAACACATTTACACCGAAAGGGAAGGTTAGTGATTAACCTGTTTTAATATCAATCTTTTTCTTAGTATTTTTGGACCTATAAGAGCTTATGAGTCATGAAAGCAGTGTGCATAAACTTGTCCATACTTTAGGTTTGTGAGAATTGGGTACTCTTGTTGCCATTTACTCATGATTTTAGTTTATGTTTCACATAACCGATGTGTAATTTGACACGGTGAAGAGTTTATGTTTTCACAAACACACTATTTTGGAGTTTTTGACTTGAAAGTATTTTGTATTAAGTAATTCAAACTTTCAGTTCGTGGAACAATAATCATACTGTTTGATAGGATAGGAATGTCATGAATTATACAAAATGAGAAAAATGATTTAGTAAATGTTTTAATGTTATGCTTTTTTTTTTTTGATAAGTATGTTTTAATGTTATACCTATTGCCTATAAACTCTAAAGGGATAGTGAAAGGTTCGGAATCTATGGTTGCTATCTTTGACTTTGTGTGTGTACTCCCTAGTATGTGTGCTTTGTGTTGTGCAATGATCGAAATTGGTGCATGGAGATGTGCACGATTTGCAATAGTATAATGTATAGTCCATCTCTTCATTAGTTATATCCGAAAGTGGTTGACCATTGTAGGTTAATGTGACTTTGCAAGATGGCCGAACATTTGTCGGTACTGTGGTAAATGCCGATTTACATTCAGATATTGCTATTGTGAAGATCAATTCTACACTTCCACTTCCATCAGCAAAACTTGGTTCTTCAAGTAAGCTATGTCTAGGGGATTGGGTGCTAGCTTTGGGCTGTCCCCCTTCCTTTCAATGCTTTATTACAGCTGGTATTATCAGGTATACAAAATTAACTGAACTAGTATTGATTTTTCTGCTTCTTAATTTTGTATATTGAGTTTAAAAAGTTTGTCTTGGATGTAATCATGTAACTACAAATATGTAATATGGTTTATAACCATTATTGGATTTGTGTTTGGCATTTATGTATTGCAATTTAGCCTGCTTCTTGATCATGGCAGAAATATATTAGAACATGTTATATATTTGATATGAATTGAGAACCGTTAATTAACTATGGTTTAAACACTATTTTTCTCCCTTTAACTAGTTGTGTTGACTGCAAATGCAATGTATCGGGTCTTGGAGGAATGCTGGGAGAGTTTGTTGAAACAGATTGCGCTGTCATTCCAGACTGTCATTCCGGTACCATAACTTCTTTCTTGCTCCCTCCCCCCGGCGGGGCGCCCGCGCATCTCTCTCATCTCTCTTCACATCCTTTTTGTTAGTATTTTGATAGCTTTTCTGATGTAGGGATATTCTGGTGGACCCCTTGTTGACCTTGATGGAGAAATCGTAGGTGTTAATGTTCAAAAATTAGCTGTTAATGGTTTGAGTTTTGCTGTACCAAGTGACTCGGTCTTCAAAGTTATGGAGCACTTTAAGAAAAATGGGTATGTTTTACCATTTATATGCATCTATTTTTATAAATTTTGGATTACATACTTGCATATAATCTTGTTTTGAATTGCATAGTTTGTTTACGCTCTCTCTCTCTCAAACACAAGTTAATAAAAAGTCAAAACTGCTAAAAGATTATGTACACGTGCGCACACACACATATGGTAAGTTTAGATAGAACTCAGACATCAATATAGTTGGTTTTTATTTTAGCTACCATTCTTTTCAATGGTATGCCCAGAGTTTTTTTCAACTTTACATTCAATGATTGGACAATTTGCGTCCCGGGATGCTTGGGGTGAGGGGGGAGGAAACTGGTAGTGCACTGAATGATTTTCTGTTTAACTGATTAGGCTTTTAAAAGTGAGATTTTTCCGATTCTCCGTAGTAAATTAATGAGTCGATGTTGTTTCCTTGATATTTCATTTTAAAAACTAAAATACCCCCACAAGAAAAAGAAAGGGGGTGGGGATGCTGAATCCTTACGCAAGGGATGTGAACTCACATTCCTTGATATTTCATTTAAAAAACTAAAATACCCCACAAGAAAAAGAAAGGGGGTGGGGATGCTGAATCCTTGCGCAAGGGATGTGAACTCACAGTCAATTGATCTTTAAGCTGCTTGTTCTTCTTCAGGTGTTATGAAATAAAATTGATTAGATACATGAAAATTCATTTCTTAATATTGTTGCATCTTTACTAGTTTCTTTTATAGCACTTGTTGTAAGTTCTAATTTTGTACAGGAGAGTTGTTTGGCCATGGCTGGGATGAAAATGATTGATCTTAATGAGACAATTGTTTCCCAGTTTAAAGATAGAGATCCCATGTTTCCTAATGCTAACATAGGTGTTCTTGTAGTAGTGGTATGTTTTCTCATTGATTTCTGTTGTATTTAGTCATTGTTTTTCTTGGGAGCTAATTACCTTGTTGTGTCTGAGGAAATAAAGAAATATATTTTCTTGCTATTGTCGTCCTTCGGTTTGCTGTGATGCAAGTTCTTTAATGGACACCATTTGATCGCTTGAACTCTGTGCAGCCTATGTCAAACTTGGCCATCTCTACTATACAAGGTTCAAATATTGTTATAGCTAGGGGGTGGTGGATTCTCACTTGATCCACGATCCTGAGAAAACCCACTATTACAGGTGTTATGACAAACGCAACGAACCCAAGTTGAATCAAGAATCACGACAGAAAAGTAAACACACCATACAAAGAATACAATAATTTGTACGTGGTTCGGCAACAGCCTACGTCCACGGTCGGAATCCGGCGAAAGTTTTCACTATATGTAAAATCGGAGATTACAAGATTTCAGCCCCTCACTCTGTTTCTATACGAATTCCAGAGTCTCTCTACCTCAATCTCTTAAGTCTTAACCCACAACATATGTACCTATTTATAGAGTTACAAACATAATTCCTTGTTGGACAAGGATTACAATTCCTTAGAGGCCAAGACTTGCCAAATAAGAAATTACCTAATAGAATACAACTCTAAAATAGAATCCTAATTAGAATAGGAATTTGAGACATAATTTCCAACAATAGGTTATGACCTGTCACTAAATTGGTTGGTTTTGGGCTGGCCTCTTTCAACCCATCCATAACTAGATTGATTCACGCTTACATTGGACACAGTGAGTCATCATACTTATATTTTGTAGAAAGTATTTAATTTCGTTATATTTGTGTTCTGCCAACTACACATTTTGACATTAATGTGTTACCCTAAATAGTTTTATTGTTTTCCTTTGCTTGATGTTTGCATCTTGCAACCTGTTTAATAAACAGGTCAGATTTGGCTTGACATTTGGATGTAATTGTGTATGCCCAACCTGACCCTGATCTAAACCATTTTCAGCCCCATTATAACATGGGTTGGCTGTGTTTCCCCACAACCTCAGCCCTCCTATTTTTTTTTTTTTTAACCTTTTAATCTATACCAGTTTAGTCATTAATCTCCATTTCAGTTGACCAATTTATCTTCCAACTGCCAAAAGGACCACATCTTAACTGAATCTCTCTCATATCTTTTCACAACTTGGTGCTACCTTTTACTTTTCATGAATTTATTCCTCTTGAGTCATTTATCTTCTATTCTGCTACTTATCCAGCCAACTCATCTCTGTTACAACTTACATTGCCCTATCACATTTGACATGGAGAAATTGCTTTTGCAATTAGACATTTATTGGCATATACGAGCTGCTCTTGAGGAATTTCTCTGCTCATGGCATTGGAAATCTAGGACAATAAAAGGAGATTGCAGGGCACAATTTCAGGCGCTTTTCTTTTCTTCCCCTGTTTTGGTCATTTGGAATGAGATTAATAGAATCCTTTGTCATAATATTTACTCATCAGTCTGTCTAATGTCATTGCTTGTCCTTGGTGGTATAGGATCTGCAGATGCCTTTCTAGTACATGATTAGATTTGTGTTTTTTCCCTTCCCTTTTCCTTGTACTATGTTTCCTCGAACCTTTTAACTTATATCAAATATCATTATATCCATTTCAAATGACCAATTCGTGTCCTACTGTCAGAGAGAAGAAAAAGGAAAGGCCAAGTCATCTTAACTGAATTTCTCCATAAGTTCTCATCAGTCTTTTATCCCTTTTGAGTCCCATTATTTTCCTTAAGGGGTCATTGGTTGTGCAACAGTAAAAGCTGAGATAAGTGTGAGGACATGTGTATGCACTTAAGAGCAACCATTTGTGCAAAATAATATTATTGTCTGGTCTGTCTCCAATCTTCCCTTGTTATCATCCCATGCAGGGGACCGTCACTGCATAATGGCATTCATCCCAGACTTTTATTTTTCTCTCTGCTACTATCTGACAGTTACTGTTAGAGTGCCCTATCACATTCCATATTTAAAAAATTGCTTTTTTGCATTTTTTGTTTTTTGGGATATTTAGGCTTCCATTGATGAAATTTCTGGAAATGGCATTTGCAAATCTAGGAGAAAGAGGAGGCCATGGGGTATGATTAATGGATTTCTTTCATTTCTTCTTTTCTTGGAATGTGATAGTTGGAAGGAAGTTGGTATGTTTAATTGGCACTGTGTCTTGTGCCACTCTTTGGTAAAGGGTCTCTGTATATGTTTCTCATTGAACATGACTAGATTTTGTTTTTGTTCACCAACCCTACCACCATCTGTAATCTTCTTTGTCGTGTTTGATTAGCCTCTCTCATAATAGATATTGTCCAGTTCTTTAATTAATATTTAATTTGTTTATAAGAAAAGGTGTTCAGGAGGGGCAATTGTTTCGTAAAATGGTAAAAGCTCAAGTTGTCAAATGTGAGAATGTGGGGTTTGAGTTTAAGAGGCAGCCATTTTGTATAAATAACCCTAAGGGCAGATCTCTACACTGTCTACCCCCCCCAGCAATCTGCACTGGCAGTTCTGGGATTGGGGTTTTATTAGAAAAAGTTGCTGAAATATTTCCCAACACACAAGATTTTTAGTACTGCCTCATGGTCTAGCATTGCCAGACTATATTGAGACAAGCAAGTTCCACCTGGACTTCAAATTTGAAACGAAAATTTTGAAAGTAAAATTATATTTGTACCGGGTTATGTGGAAATGATGAATGGAAAAAGTGTGGAAATAGTTTATGTTTTCAAGGGACAAGGAATATCTTGCATTGTTGTATTTCCCCTCAATTTACTGCTTTCTGTTTATTATCAATTTTAACTATGTGACTGTGCCTTTGCATACTCATGGGGATAAGGTTTTCACATATTCAGTTATATTAGCTTTTGATTCAAGCAGCAATTGTATAAAATATGTGTATGTTTGGCTCACTGGCACATTGTCTAATCACTGTCATAATCCATGTTATATGGACTCAGGCATATACGTGTGTGTCTTGAAGCATTTGACTTATCAAATCCCTGAATCCAAATTATTCATTTTTTTCATATTCTTATCGGTTAAATGGTACTTCTATGTAAAATAATGTGTTCAATGTTGCCACTTCAGTCATTGTGAAGCAAAATGCAACAAAAGGGATATATAAATGTGGTTATTAGGTGCATATCCGAGCAAAAATATCTTACTCATATTGCATATCCATATAGAACATGACTTCACGCATTTAGGGAAGTCGGGTCTTAATGTTGCATTGTATAATCATGCACATAGACAATTGTGGACCTCTATTTATTAAAAAATGCATGCTTCTCATGTTTGAAAGTATTTCAAATTTTTGACCAGGTAATTCCTGGATATAGCTGGATTTAATGCAGGTGATGCTGTCATTGAATTCCAGTGGAAGCCTGTTGGGAGCGTTGCTGAGGTATTTGAACACTTCCATATTTAAATTTTGATATCGCCTGAAGTGCTGGACTTCTCTGGTTGACTTGAGGCAATGCATTAGGTTTTGATATAGGGATGGTCCATGGAATTCTAAGGTGATAAAAACATCATTTGATGACTCTGTAATCCTCATGTAAAAACATTCTTAAGGATTGATCAGATCTGCATGGTCTGTCAAGCAAACCTGATTCCAGCCCTTGTCCACTCTATGGTAGAATATTGGATGAATGCAAGACCTTAATCAGAAGCAGTAGTATCCGTGGTATCCATAAATTAAGCTGTTAGGGAGAGCGATTAGTACAAATCTAACCTTTGACATTATACATAACTTGAACCTGCGTCCTTACGATTGGTTGTCTGAACATTCATCCCTGCACCATGCAATGACCCCCTAAATATAATGAGTGGATAGAACTACATAATTAAATTAGAGTTTTGAGTCTGGGAAACCTACATTACCTTCAGTTGTGCTCATCCCTTCATTATTAGCTGACTATGTCTTACGCGATCTTAAAATTTAATTCATTTGTGACAGATCATTGAACTAATGGAGGACCAAGTTGGTAAGTAATAAAGAAGAATTCTTCGGGTGGTTGATCAGAATTTGTCGTAGCCTTTTTCCTTCCTTGCCTAAAGAACTATACTAAGTTTCAGCAGCATATGAATCGACGTACAGTCTGTATTTATCGTCATTAATGTCATGAAAAGATGTCTTCTATTATTGCCAGATCAATGCAAATACTTAAAAGATGGATTTCGTATGGTTAACAAAGATTGATGTTGCTAGGCGAATTTAAGAGGAATATGAGATGGAACAATTGACTTCCATTCTTTTATGCGACTCCCAAAGGGATCTCTTACTGTATTTTAGCTGAAATGTTATCCTGGAGATGAAAAATTCTCCGATCAATCGGAATATTTCTCCATGTTGCAAGGATCGGCAGGATTATTACAAATGCAGCAGCGGTCTTACCGCTGATGTTGCAAAGTTGTACATATATAGGGATCTTTCATATTAGTTGACATGCTCTGGTCCATAGTCGTGCACAAATTGGGTACTTACCTATTGGATTTAGATGTGCAAATGTGGTTTCTCGAGTGCTAAGGACTTCAATTTCTTTGAACGTTGCATGGAACTTGTGTGAATAAGGAAGGACTGCATGACCAAAGCTGCAACAGCTTTCAATCCTATTTGGTGTTGCAGTGTAGTCCCAAGAGACTGTAATCTGTCATGACCTGCCCTGCTATATAGATATTGTCCGCTTTCTACATGAGGGTCAGGTCAGTCCATTGACGACACTGGACCCAAAAAGGGGCTATTGTGACATCCCCCATTGCCTAAGCAAGAGAAGTTGCAAGAGAAGTTGTTGGCGTTAAGATGTGTGGTTGTTGACGCTTTTTAAAAACTATGAGTACAGAGAGTGTCCAAAGTGGACAATATTTACGTAGCGGAATGACCAGTGACAGTATCTAGGACCCATAAGAGCAAGGGTTGTACAGTTTGTTGTTTCTAATGTTTTACTCTCAGTATTTTGTAAAAACATTTGTGTTGTGTGTTTAGGGCTTCTTGATCTTGAGTTTTTTGCTTGTAATATATTCCTCTGATTGCCGTGGCTTGTTAGTTATGGATAAAAACCAAGATTAAAGACATGATCGGTTGAATTAAAACTTAAAACCATTATTAATACAATTTGCTTTTAATTTTCTTAGAACGTTTTTACATTTTTCATTACTGGCATATCATTCTTTAATTATCTACAACAACAACAACAATTAAGTATTTTTGAAGGCTCAATTAAGTATTTTTGCCCAACTCTTTAGGGTGGATTATGTTTTCATTTTGTTTTATTTAACTCTTTCTTTAATATATCTAAACAAGAAAATTTGTTACACTAATTTTATTTTAAATCAAATTAGACAAATATTTTTGTTAAAAAAAAAAAAGAGTGAAAAATAGATGTTACAACAAACAATCTATCTTTTTGTCCATATGTCTTCTTGTTGGATGGAGGAACAAAATATATATATATATATTTTTTGGGTCCTAGCAAAGCAAGGCACTCAATCCTTTACTTTTCACTTTGAAATAAAAATATATATATTACTAAACTACAACTCCATAGGCTTGGCGGTGCTTAGAATCAGAGATTCAACCATCAAAATTCTAACTAAAATTTAACATTCAATTTAACTTTATCCTCACTATAACTAGATTTGACCAAAGTTGTTTATTTCAAGGTAATATGATTTTTGTTTTAATTAATAATATATGTGTAATTTTTTGTGATCAGAAAATATAATATGAACACATATTAGATTTAACCCTTTTTAATACATAGTATACTAATAATTACATTCTTAAGTCATGTCACATTAGAATTGAAATTGGTATTTTTTTTTTTTTTCGACACTTTGTATTGGATAACAGTTGTTCAAGCCTTTTTATTTTCAATTCTTGGAGTAGCACCATTATGATAAAATAAGAAAACAATCTTTTTTACTAAAAAACTTATGGATCAGGCATACTGTTTTTGTATAATTAGTTCATATAATGACGGGTGTGTCTAGCTCATTCTCAATCGTACCATTAATGATATATTAATTACGTGGTGAAGTTGAAACACAAATTTCATGCTCAAACACAGCTTTAAAAAGAGTTTTTTTTTTTTAGTAATAAATTTTCCCCCATTAAAAAGGTACCAATGTCAAAGGCAAGTCAATTTAAGTCACAAGTTGGAAGTTTCAGCAGCATTTGGACACGCGAGAGAGCACTCATGAGTCATGAGACAATTACTAGTAACCACTTCTCTCTTTCCCGCTATTAACCCGGTGTTTGATTCTCGAGAAAATATCGTATGAAAACGAAAGAAAAGTACCGTCGTCAGATTCAAAAAGTTTTGCATTCTTTTTGTTTAGTTGCGATTTCTCAGAATCCAAACACAACGTTAAAAGTCTCAATTCGATTATCATCCTTTTTACATTTTGTTCAATTTGTGAGATTCGATTCTGTGTTTCTTTTGCAGCAAAAGGTTCGAATCTCCAGCACGAATCGTCTCATTCGGATCGTTGCTTTCTCCGCTGCCGCGTCGTGTGTTCTTTACTCGCACCGTCACACAGATTCTAGTGAGTACCGAGTATTCTCAAGATTCTCAACTTTCGGAAAATAAACTGTTTAGTTGCCGAGAAAATTGTGGAAAAGGAAAAAGGAAAATCTATTTTTAAATTTATACGTTCTGTACTGTTTAGCTCTTCAGCAGTAGGTCAAATAACCACACGGAACTTATAATTTGTAGTTCTTTTCAATTTATTAGTTAAGATTTTGTCGCTGCAATGGCCAATTGTGAAAGAGATAATTCGTTCTCCTTCAACACTCACCTCCAATCTTTCGCCATATGGTTCGACATTTCACTGATCTTTCGTTTGAATTATCATTTATGTGGTTATATTGTTTCATATATATATAGATGCATATACATATGCGTGTTATATATACAAATATATATATAAGAGTGTGTGTGTGTGTGTGTAAATGTATAATATTAATTTGCTGTTTTCCTTCAATACACTGTGAAACTGTAGGAAATGTTCAGTTCTTTCTTTCTAGAATTGGCTCTGTTCCCTCGGGAGATGTAAATAAGGATGCTTCGGGGAAGTTTGATAATGGTTTGAGATCTATAGCTATGGTTATTCCTGCGGTTGTCCGTATTTCTGCTCCCAGCACTAGCAGTATGTTTCAAATCTGTGTTATTGCATTTCTGTATATATGTGTGTGTATGTATATGTTGTTTGTGAAATTGGCCAGGTGGATTGTATGTGAGTCTGTTTTTTGTAGGGAATGTGGAGACTTCAGGCTCTGGAACCATAATTGATCCTGATGGTACAATTTTAACGAGTGCTCATGTTTTGGGCAAGACAGTTACATCGGAAGGGAAGGTTAGTGATTGACCTGTTTTAATATCAAGCATTTTCTTAGTATTTTTGGACGTATAAGAGCTTATTACTTTATTAGTGATGAAAGCAGCGTGCATCACTTGTCCATAATTTAGGCAAGTGAGAATTGGGTACTCTTGTTGCCATTCAGTCTTGATTTTAGTTTATGTTTCACAGTAACCGATATGTAATTTGACACTGTTGAAGAACTTATGGTTTGACAATGAGAGTTTCTGAGTTCTTGACTTGAAAGTTTTATTATTTAAGTAATTCAAACTTTCAGTTTGTGGAACAATAATCATTCTGTTTGATAGGATAGGAATGTCATGAATTGTATAAAATGAGACAAATGATTTGGTAAATGTTTTAATGTTATATCTATTGCCTATAAACTCAAAATGGATAGTGAAAGGTTAGGAATCCATGGTTGCTATCTTTGACTTTGTGTGTACTCCCTGGTATGTGTGGTTTGTGTTATGCATTGTGCAATGAGCAAAATTGGTGTGTGGAGATGTACATGATTTGCAACATTGTAATGTATAGTCCATCCCTTGATTACTTGTACCTGAAAATGGTTGACCTTTGTAGGTTGACGTGACTTTGCTAGATGGCCAGACATTTGTTGGTACTGTGGTAAAAGCTGATGTACATTCTGATATTGCTATTGTGAAGATCAGTTCTACACTTCCACTTCCATCAGCAAAACTTGGTTCTTCAAGTAAGCTACGTCCAGGGGATTGGGTGGCAGCTTTGGGCTATCCCCTTTCCCAAAAGTCTATTTCAGCTGGTATTGTCAGGTATACAAAATTAACTGAATTGGTATTAGATTTTTCTGCTTCTTAATTTTGTATATTGAGTTTTAAAAGATTGTCTTGATTTAATTACCAATATTTTAATATGGTTTAAATTATATATCTTTGTTATTAATTGCTTTATAACCATTATTGGATTTGTGTTTGGCATTTATGTATTGCAATTTAGTATGCTTCTTAATCATGGCAGAAATATATTAGAGCATGCTCTATACTTGAGATGAATTGAGGAGAACAGTTAATTAACTATGTTTTTAACTCTATTTTTCTCCCTTTAACTAGTTGTGTTGACCATAAAAGCAATGTAATGGGTCTTGGAGGAATGCTGAGAGACTATGTTCAAACAGATTGCGCAATCATTCCGGTACCATAACATCTTCCTCGGTTTCTCTCCCTCCCTCTCTCTCTCTCTCTCCACATCCTTTTTGTTTGTATTTTGATAGTTTTTGTGATATAGGGAAATTATGGTGGACTCCTTGTTGACCTTGATGGAAAAATCGTAGGTGTTAACACTGTCAAATTATCTAGTGCTGCTGGTTTGAGTTTTGCCGTACCAAGTGACTTGGTTTTCAAGGTTATGACGCATTTTAAAGAAAATGGGTATGTCTTACCATTTATATGCATCTATTTTTAAAATTTTGGATTACATGCTTCGGTATAATCTTGTTTGGAATTGCGTAGTTTGTTTATTCTCTCTCTCTCAAACACAAGTTAATAAAAAGTCGAAATTGCTAAAATATTATGTACATACATATACATATATATTTAAGTTCAGATAGAACTCAGAGATCAATATAGTTGGTTCTTGATTTTAGCTACCATTCTTTCAATGGTTTGCATACAGTTTGAGTTTTTCAACTTTACATTCAATGACTGTACAATGTGCGTTTCAGAAATTAGTGTGTGGCATTAGTTGATTCTAGAGATCAAATTGATCCAGCTGAACTTGAATTTGGTATTATAATGCTATTTATTATTATTATTATTATTATTTACTCCCCGGGTTGCTTGGGGTGAGGGGGAAGGAAACTGGAAGTGCAGTGAATAATTTCCTGTTCAACTGATTAGGTCTTAAGACTTTTCCAATTCTCCATACTAAATCAATGACTCGGTGTTTCCTTACCTTGATATTTCATTTTTAAAACTAAACCACTCCCACAAGAAAAAGATGGGGGTGGGGGATGATGAATCCTTGCACCAGGGATGTTAACTCACATTCAATTGATATTTTTTACATAAATGAAAATTCATTTCTTAATATGGTTGCATCTTTACTAGTTTCTTTTATAGAACTTGTTGTAAGTTCTGATTTTGTACAGGATAGTTGTTCGGCCATGGCTGGGAATGAATATGATTGATCTTAATGAGACGATTATTTCCCAACTTAAAGATAGAGATCCCATGTTTCCTAATATTAACAAAGGTGTTCTTGTATTGATGGTATGTTTTCTATTGATTTCTGTTGTAATTAGTTATTGTTTTTTCTTGGGAGCTAATTACCTTGTTGTATATAAGGAAATAAAGAAATTTATTTTATTGCGATTGTCGGCCTTCAGTTTGCTGTGGTTCAAGTTCTTGAATGTTATTTGTTTGCATGAACTCTGTGCAGCCTATGTCAAACTTAGCCATCTCTACTATACAAGGTTAATTTATTGTTAAAGCTAGGGGGTGGTGGATTTTCACGTTATCCATGATCCTGCCAAAACCCACTATTGAAGGTTATGAACTTATGATCCGTCACTAAATTGGTTGGGTTTGGGTTGGCCTCTTGCAACCCATCCATAACTAGATTGATTCAAGCTTGCCTTAGACACAGCGAGTCATCGTACTTGCATTTTCTAGAAAATAATTTTAATTTTTTCATATTTGTGTTCTGCCAACTATGCATTTTGACATTAATGCATTACCCTAAGTAGTTTTATAGTTTTCTTTGCTTAGTGTTTGCATCTTGCAACCTGTTTAATAAACAGGTCAGATTTGGCTTGAAGTTTTGATGTAATATTGTATGCTCAACCTGACCCTAATCCAAACCCTTTTCACCCCTTAGAACATGGGTTGCCTGCATTTTCCCACAACCTCAATCCTCCATATATATATATATATATTTGCATTTTCTTTAACTTTCTAATCTATACCAGTTTAGTCAGTACTCTCCATTTCAATTGACCAATTTATCTTAAACCTGCCAAAGAAGGACCACATCTTAACTGAATCTTTCTCATATCAATTCACAAATTGGTGCTGCTTTTTACTTCTTCTTCTTTTAAATTTATTTCTCTCGGTCTTTTGATTTTTATTCTGCTACTAATCCAGCCAACTCATTTCTGTTAGAAATTGCTTTTGCAACTAGACATTTATTGGCATATTCAGGCTTTTCCTGAGGAGTTTCTATGCTCATGGCATTGCAAATCTAGGACAATAGAAGGATATTGCAGGGCACGGTTTCTGGCCCTTTTCTTTTCTTCCCCTGTTTTGGTCATTTGGAATGAGATTAATAGAATCCTTTGTCATAATTTTTACTCAACAGGCTGTCTAATGTCACTGCTTGTCCTTGGTGGTATAGGATCTGTAGATGCCTTTCTAGTACTCCCTCCGCCCCATATTAATAGTCCATTATCTCATTTTTTGCTGTCCCATTTTAGTTGTCACATTTCAAAAATCAATACACTACTTTTTATTACATTCCTAATTTACCCCTAAAAGAAAGTGGACCCCATTTTCCATACTACTACTTTTGAAACTCAAAAATAAGTGGACCCCATTAAAAATCAATACTCTACTTTTTAGGGAAGGGCAAACTTGGAAATGCTTTTTTTGCCAACCCAATAAAATATAATAAAAGTTGTTGCGTTAAAAAGTGTGAAATGGGAAATTGGACTATTATTAAGGGACAAAGGTAGTATATCATTAGATTTGTTTTCCTTTCCTTCCCTTGTCGTTCTACTATGTTTTCTTGAATCTTTTAAGTTTTAACGTATATCAAATATCATTATATCCATTTCAAATGACCAAATCGTGTCCCACTGGCAGAAAGAAGAAAAAGGAGAGGCCAAGTCATCTTAACTGAATTTTCCTCGTACATTCTCATCAGTCTGTTTTGCCTTTTGACACCAGTTATTTTCTTCAAGGGGTCATCTCTTGGTGCAACTGTAAAAGCTGAGACAAGTGCAAGGACATGAACTCGCACTTGAGAGCAACCATTTGTGCAAAATAATGTTATAGTCTGGCCTGTTTCCAGTCTTCCCTTCTTATCGCCCCATGTAGAGGGACCATCATTGCATAATGGCATTAATCCCAGAGTCTTTCATTTTTCTTTCTGCTACATATCTGACAGTCATTGTTAGAGTGCCCTATCACATTCCATATTTAAAAAAATTGTTTTCTTGCAATTGTTTGTTTCTTGGTATATTTAGGCTTCCTTAGCTGAAATTTCTGGAAATGGTATTTGCAAATCTTGGAGAAAGAGGAGGCCATGGGGTATGATTAATGGATTTCTTTTCTTGGAATGAAATAGAAGGAATATTTTTATTCATATTCCGTGTTGGTATGTTTAATCGGCACACTGTCTTGTGCCGCTCTTTGGTAAAGGTTCTCTGTATATGTTTCTCATTAACATGACTAGATTTTGTTTTTGTTCACCCACTCCACCACAATATCTCTCATAATAGATATTGTCCAGTTCTTTAATTAATATTTAATTAGTTTATAAGAAAAGGTGTTCCGAAGGGGCAATTGTTTGGTAAAATGGTAAAAGATCAAGCTGTCAAATGTGAGAATGCGTGGTTTGAGTTTAAGGGAAGCCATTTTGTATAAATAACGCTAAGGTCAGATCTCTACACTGTCTAACCCCCCAGCAACCTGCACTGACAGTTTGGGTTGGGCTCTTATTAGAAAAAGTTGCTGAGATATTTCCCAACACAAAAGATTTTTAGTCCTGCAAATGATGGTCTAGTATTGCCGGGCTCTATAATGAGACAAGCAAGTTCCACCTGAAAATTTTGAAACGAAAATTTCGAGTGGCAAATGATGAAGGGAAGTATGTGGAAGAGTTTTATGTTTTTTCAAGGGACGAGAAATATCCTGCATTGTTATATTTCCCCTCAATTTGCTGCTTTCTATTTATTGCCAATTTTAACTCTTTAAGTGTGCCTTTGCATTCTCATGGGAATAAGGTTTTCAAATATTCAGTTATATTAGCTTTTGCTTCAAGCAGCAATTGTATAAAAATATGTGTATGATTGTCTCACTGATACATTGTCTAATCATTGTCGCAATTCATGTTACATGGACTCAGTCATGTGTGTGTCTGTAAGTGTTGGACTTGTCAAATCCCTGAAACCAAAGTATTCATATTTTTCATTTTCTTTTCAGTTTATAGGGTAAAAATGGTACTTTTATGTAACATAAAGTGTTCAAAGTTGCCACTTAAGTCATTTTGAAGCAAAATGCAACAAAAGCAATATATAAATATGGTTATTAGGAGCATATCCAAGCTAAAATGTCAGACTCATATTGCATATCCATGTTGAACGTGACTTCACGCATCTAGAGAAGGCCATGTAACATTGTTCTTAATGATACATTGTGTAATCATGCATAGATACAAATGTGGATCTCTATTTATGAAAAGAAAGTGCATGCTTCTCATGTTTGAAAGTGTTTCAAATTTTTGACCAGGTAACTCCTGGGTCACCTGCTGATAAAGCTGGACTTCATCCGGGTGATGTTGTCACCGAGGCCTGTTGGGAGCGTCGCTGAGGTATTTGAACACTTCCATTTTTTTTTTTTAAATTTTGATATCGCCTGAAGTGCTGGACTATCCTGGTTGGTTTGAGGCAATGAATTAGGTTTTGATATATGAATCTTGCGGTTCATGGAATTCTAAGGTGATAAAAGCATCATGTGATGCCTAACTCGGGAATTCTCATGTAAAAACAATTTTAAGAGTTTATCAGATCTGCATGGTCCGTCAAACAACCTGATTCCGGCATCCACTCTATTGCAGAATAACTGATAAATACTAGACCTTAAGCTGAAGTATCCATGGAATAGAAAATTGATGATAAAGTGGTTGGATGAGGAAACAACTGTTACCTAACCTTTGGCATTATGCGCAACTTGAACCTGCATTCTTACGATTTGTTTTCTGAACATTCATCATTGCACCATGCAATGACCTCCATCATTAGTTGACTATGTCTTACGTGATTATGTACGATAATCTTTAAATTTAATGCGTTTCTGACAGATCACAGAAATATTTGAAGACCAAGTTGGGATGCCCTTAATGGTAGTTGTGGAAAGAGCGAAAGATACTTCAGTGCTTTTGATTGTGGTACCAGTGGAAGAGAACCCTGAGTTGTGATGACGCTGCTTCTTTACCTGTTACTTCTGCCTTTACGTTTATCGCCACATAGAAACCACAAATAACTGTGAATGAAGGGGAAAATGTAGATGTTAGCTGGTTATTGTTGTTCTTTTTCGTTACATTCTTTTCCCTTTGTTCGGGAATCCCACTCTCCAAAAACATAAATGAAAAAAATTGGTAAGAAATGGTAAGAAATAGAGAAGAATTCTTCGGGTGGTTGATCAGAATTTGTGTTTCCTTCCTTGCCTACAGAACTATACAAAGTTTCAGCAGCATGTGAATCGACATATAGGCTGCCTGTATGTCGTGAATGTCATGAAACAGAGATGTCTTCTTTCATTGCCAAATCGATGCAAGTAATTAACAAATGGATTCCGTATGGTTAACAAAGATTGACGTTGCTGGCAAAATTTGGACGAATATGAGATGGGACAATTGAGTAACTTCCACAGGTGATCTCTTACTGTAATTTAGTTGAAAAGTTATCTGGAGATTGAAAAGTTCTCCAAGCAATTGGAACTTTTCTCTAGTTTGCAAGATTTGACAGGATTATTACAAAATTGGTACTTACCTATTGAATTTATATGTGCAAATGTGGTTTCTTGAGTGCTAAGGACTTCATTTTTTTATTTTTTTTAACTCTGCATGGAACTTGTGAATAAGGAAGGACTGCATGACCAAAGCTGCAAAAGCTTTCAATCCTATTTGGTGCTGCAGTGTAGTCCCAACAGACTAATGCAGGTTAGGTATTTGTTACGGTCCATCCCGTTACGTACAGCTTTTTACATGAGGGTCAGTCTAGCAAGTCTAGCGAAGACGCTGGGTCTCAAGGGGGGATGATTGTGACGTCCCATACTTACGTTTGAAAGAGAAGTTGTTGGGACTTGCATGTGTGGATGTCTTCTAATTGTATTCTAATTGTATAAACGCGTTTCATCCATTGGGTTAATACAATTTTTAGGCACTAATCTAATCATTTGACATTTTTGGGCTATGACTTACTAATGGCTAGCCCATCTGAAACATAAGTTTCTTCGATGATTTTTACATTTTCCATTAACAATGTGACAAAAAAAAAAAAAAAAAGGGAAAAAGGTCAAATAAGAAGGTGAGCTGAAAAACTGAACATAAAGATATATTCATCTATCCATGTGCTTTTAAGTTCTTAAATCATTTTTACATATTATCTTTTCGCTTAAATAATAAAATATTGTCTTTTTTCTTCCCTATCCAACTGTCTTCATTTTGGTAAGTTTTTTCACCATTTTTCTCAAATGATATAAATTATGGCATTCATTTATTTAATTATCTAAACACGAAAATATGTTACATTATTCTTTCCCTTGTACTTAGATTAGACAAACATTTTTCCTTATATGTAAATTGGATGTTGCCACAACTCACAAGCTCTATGTTTTTGTCCAAATTGTGCATAACTATCAAGTCATGTTATTGGATAGAGCGACAAGGATTTGAACCATTAAAATTCTCCATAAAAATTAACACCCAAGTCAACCTTATCTTCACTAATGCCAAATTTGATCCAAGTTGTTTTAAGTGAAGCGTAATATGATCACATCGTAAATTTAATTGTTTTCTGATATATTATATGTTAATAATTACATTTTAAAGGAATGTCACATTAAAATTAAAATTGAAAAAAGTTTGAAAAATAAAAAATGAATTTTCAGTTCTAAAATTTACAAAGATTATTGTAACAGGGTCATTTATCCCACAAAGGATCTGGATAGGAAAGTGATTGGGTATAAATGGGTATGCAGTACTACCCAACAGTTTAAGTTTTTTTAGTAAATGGGCAAGTACCCACCGTTACAGTTGGTTTCAGAGTCAAACCCACTCCTTGATCTGGTGTCACGTCAAGCGCCCGGCCCGAAAAGCGTTCGGGTGAGCCACTTGAATTAAGCAGGATAGCCCACGCTCCAACGAAGGCATTGCAAGTTTGGCCCGTTATTACTAGTCTAGATAAGAAAAGTTTTTATTTTTTATTTTTTTATTTATAACAAAAGTTCTAGTAATTAATTTTCACGTGTCTATATATCTATATATATATATATATATATATATATATATGTCAATGGCAAGTCAATTTAAGTCTCAAGTTGGAAGTTGGTTTCAACAGCTGCAATTTGGACGCGCTAGAGATCAGTCATGAGACAATTACTGGTAACCACTTCTCTCTTTCCCGCTATTAACGCTTCTTTGATTCTCGAGAAAAAATCGCATGAAAATGAAAGAAAAGTCTAGATTTCCGTTCTGAGATTCCAAAAGTTCTACATTCTTTTCATTTAGTTCCGATTTCTCAGAATCCAAAAATAATGTAAAGAGTCTCAATTCGATTATCGTCGTCTATTTCACATCTGGATCAATTTGTAAGATTCGATTCTTTGTTTCTTTCACAGCAAAAGGTTCGAAGCTCCAGCACGAATCGTCTTCTTCGGATCGTTGCTCTCTCCACTGCCGGGTCGAGTATTCTGTACTCGAACCGTGACACAGATTCTGTGAGTACTGAACATTCTCAAGAATCTCAACTTTCTTCAAAGAAACTGTTTGGTTGCCTAGAAAATTGTAGAAAAGGGAAAAGGAGATCTAAACTTATTTTTTTACGTTATGCGGGTCGAGTATTCTGTACTCGAACCGTGACACAGATTCTGTGAGTACTGAACATTCTCAAGAATCTCAACTTTCTTCAAAGAAACTGTTTGGTTGCCTAGAAAATTGTAGAAAAGGGAAAAGGAGATCTAAACTTATTTTTTTACGTTATGCACTGTTTAGCTTTTCAACTATTGGTCAAAAAATGGCACAATTCACATCTAATCACACAAAAGCTTATGATGTGTAGTTCTCTTCAATTTCTTAATTAGGATTTTGTGGATGATTTGAATTGCAGAAACAACTCTCTCAGTTTCAGTTCCTGCACCATTACGTGATTCGTTTTTGCTGCAATGGCCAATTGTGAAAGAGCTGATTCGTTCTCCTTCTACACTCACCTCCAATCTTTCGCCTTATGGTTCGATATTTCACTGATCTTTCTTTTGAATTATCATTTATGTCGTTATATTGTTTCCTTAGCTTTTATATATACTAGTATACACTCACACACACACACATATATATACGTGTGTATTTGTGTATGAATTTATATATTAACTTGCTGTTTTCCTTCAATACACTGTGAAATTGTAGGAAATGCTCAGTTATTTCTTTCTAGAATTGGCTCTGTTCCCTCGGAAGATGTAAATAAGGATGCTTCTGGGAAGTTGGGTGATGGTTCGAGATCTATTGCAACTGCTGTTGCTATGGTTATTCCCGCACTTGTCAATATAACTGTTCCCTGCAGCAGTATGTTTCAAAACTGTGATATTGAATTTCTCGCTATATGTGTGTGTATGCATATGTTGTTTGGGAAATTGGCCAAGGTGGATTGTCTGTGAGTTTGTTTTCTGTAGGGAATATGGAGAATATAGGCTCGGGAACCATAATTGATCCCGATGGTACTATTTTAACTTTTGCTCATGTTGTGGTAGATTTTCAAGGCGAGACAGTTACGTTGAAAGGGGAGGTTAGTAATTGACCCCGTTTTAATATCAATATTTTTCTTAGTATTTTCGGACATATAAGAGATTGAGTCATGAAAGCAGTGTGCATAAACTTGTCCATACTTTAGGAAGTGAGAATTGTGTACTCTTGTTGCCATTTTCTCACTATTTAGTTCATGTTTCACAGTATCTGATATGTAATTTGACACTGGTGAAGAACAAATGGTTTCACAAACAGAGTTTTGGAATTTTTGACTTGAAAGTTTTTATTATTCTAGTATAATTCAAACTTTCGATTTGTGGAACAATAAACATGCTGTTTGATGGAATAGGAATGTCATGAATTGTATAAAATGAGAAAAATGATAGAATATATGTTTTAATATTATATCTATGGCCTATAAACTCTAAATGGATAGTGACAGGTTAGGAATCTATGGTTGTTATTGTTGACTATGTATGTGCTCCCTGGTATGTGTGGTTTGTGTTGTTCAATGAACAAAACTGGTGTGGGGAGATGTTTGCAACAGTACAATGTATAGTCCATCCCTTGATTAGTTATATCCTAAAATGGTTGACCATTGTAGGTTGACGTGACTTTGCAAGATGGCCAGACATTTGTTGGTACTGTGGTAAATGCTGATCTACATTCTGATATTGCTATTGTGAAGATCAATTCTATACTACCACTTCCATCAGCGAAACTTGGTTCTTCAAGTAAGCTATGTCCAGGGGAATGGGTGGTAGCTTTGGGCTGTCCCCTTTCCCTTCAAAACTCTATTACAGCTGGTGTTGTCAGGTATACAAAATTAACTGAATGATATGGATTTTTCTGCTTGTTAAAATTGTATATTGAGAATTTAAAGAGTTTGTCTTAATATAACTACAAATATGTAATATAGCTTAAATAATAAATCTTTTTTATTAAATGCTTTATAACCATTATTGGATTTGTGTTTGGGATTTATATATATTGCATTGTAGCGTGTTTCTTTGAGCATGTTCTATACTTGAGATGAATTGAGGAGAATAGTTAACTATGTTTTTAACCCTATTTTCTCCGTTTTAAACTAGTTGTGTTGACTGTAATAGCAATGTAATGGGTCTTGGAGGAATGCCGAGAGAGTATGTCCAAACTGATTGTGCGATCAATCATGTACCATAACTTCTTCCTCGCCTTCTCTCTCTCTCTCTCTTTCTCTCTCTCTCTCCCCCCATATTTCTCCACATCTTTTTTGTTAGTATCTTGATAGCTTTTGTGTTATAGGGACACTCTGGTGGACCCCTTGTTGACGTTGATGGAGAAATCATAGGTGTTAACGTTCTCAAATTAGCTACTGCTGGTTTGAGTTTTGCTGTGCCAAGTGACTCAGTTTTCAAAGTTTTGGAGCACTTTAAGAAAAATGGGTATGTTTTACCATTTATATGCATCTAATTTTTAAAATTTTGGATTACTTACTTGTATATAACCTTGTTTTGAATTGCATACTTTGTTTACTCCCTCTCTCTCTTCCCCCCCATCTCTCTCTCTCTCAAACATAAGTTAATAAAATGTTGAAACTGCTAAAAGATTATGTACAAACACACACATGTATATATTGTATGTTTAGATAGAACTCAGAGATCAATATACTTGGATTCTGATTTTAGCTATCATTCTTTCAATGTGATGCACACAGTTTGAGTTTTTCGACTTTACATTCAATGATTGTATAATATGCGTTTTAGAACTAAATGTGTTGCATAAATTGATTCTAGAGATCATATTGGTCCAGCTGCACTTGAATTTGCTATTATAATTCTTTTTTCTTATTTTTTTTTCCTGTCTGGGATGCTTGGGGTTAGGGGGGAGGAAACTGGTAGTGTAGTGAATGATTTCCTGTTGCAATGATTAGGCCTGCAAAAGTGGAACTTTTCCAGTTCTCCATACTACATTAATGACTCGATGGTATTTCCTTACCTCAATATTTTCATTTTTAAAACTAAACCACCCTGACAAGAAAAAGGAAGGGGGTGGGTATGATGAATCCTTGCAAAAGGGATGTTAACTCGCGTTCAATTGATCTTTGAGCTGTTTGTTCTTCTTCAGGTGTTATGAAATAAAGTTCTTTACGTACATGAAAATTCATTTCTTAATATGGTTGTATCTTTACTAGTTTCTTTTATGGCACTTGTTGTAAGTTCTAATTTTGTACAGGAGAGATTTTCGGCCATGGCTGGGAATGAAAATGCTTGATCTTAATAACACGATTGTTTCCCAGCTTAAAGATGGAGATCCCATGTTTCCTAATGTTAACAAGGGTGTTCTTGTGTACATGGTATGTTTTCTCATTGATTTTTGTTGTATTTAGTCATTGAATTTCTTGGGAGCTAATTACCTTGTTATATATGAGGAAATCAAAGAAATATATTTCCTTGCTTTTGTCGGCCTTCGGGTTTGTTGTGATGCAATTTCTTGAATATCCCCATTTGATCACATGAACTCTGTGAAACCTACTATACAAGGTTTATTTATCGTCAAGGCTAGGGGTTGGCGAATTTTTGCTCAATCATCCCTAAATTGGTTGTGTTTGGGTTAGCCTCTTTCAACCTGTCCATAATTTAATCGACTCAAGCTTACTTTGGACACAGCGAGTCATCCTACTTGCATTTTCTAGAAAATAGATTTAATTTTGTTATATTTGAGTTCTGCCAACTTTGCTTTTTGACATCAGTGCATTACCCGACTGGTTATAGTTTTCTTTTGCCTAGTATTTGTATCTTGCAACCTGTTTATTAAACAGGTTAGATTTGTACTGAAGTTTAGATGTAATTGTATATGCTCAATCCAACCCTACCCAAACCATTTTCACTCCCTTTAAAACATAGGTTGCCTGAGTTTCCCCACAACCTCAACCCACCTCCTTTTCCCTCTTTATAGCGTGTTTTCTTTAACCTTTTAATCTATACCGGTTTCATTAATCTCTATTTCAATTGGCCAATTTATATTCCACATGCCAAAAAGGGACTACATTTTAATTGAATCTCTCTCACATCTTTTCACAAATAGGTGCTGCCTTCTACTTTCTATGAATGTATTCTTCTCAGTATTTTGTCTTCTATTCTGCTACTTCTCCAGCCAACTCATCTCTGTTACATTACCCTATCACATTTTTGCATGGGGAAATTGCGTTTGCAATTGGACATTCCTCTGTTCATGGCATTGCAAATGCCTTTCTAGTACATGATTAGATTTGTATTCTTTACCTCCCCTGGTCCTTGTACTAAGTTTTCTTGAATCTTTTATATCCATTCCAAATGACCGATTTGTGTCCCACAATCAAAGAGAAGAAAAATAAAGGCCAAGTCATCTTAACTGAATTTCTCTCATATGTTCTCATCAGTCTGTTTTGTCTTTTGACTCCCTTTATTTTCTTTAAGGGGTCGTTGCTTGGTGCAACAGTAAAAGCTAGGACATGGATTTGCACTTGAGAGCAGCCATATGTGCAAAATAATATATTGTGTTGACTGTCTCCTTCACATCTAATCACCCCATGCAGTGGGAGCATCACTGCAACGCCATATCTCATATCATATTTGGAAACTGCTTTTTGCAATGGTTTGTTTCTTGGGATATTTAGGCTTCCATTGATGAATTTTTCTGGAAATAGCATTGCAAATATAGGAGAAAGAGGAGGCCGTGGAATATGATTAAATGATTTTTTTTTTCTTGGAATGAGAGGATTGGAAGGAATCTTTTTATTCAAAGTTGTTGGT
Organism: Cornus florida; assembly: GCF_030987335.1. Lineage (NCBI taxonomy): Eukaryota > Viridiplantae > Streptophyta > Magnoliopsida > Cornales > Cornaceae > Cornus > Cornus florida. The sequence goes on from NW_026775572.1 coordinate 33,588,363, forward strand.
ATGTTTAATCAGCAAACTGTCTTGTGCCACTCCTCGGTAAAGGATCTCTTTATATGTTTCTCATTAAGATGACTAGATTTTGCTTTTGTTCACCCACCCCACCACCATCTATGATCTTCTTTGTCGTGATTGATTAGCCTCTCTCATAATAGATATTGTCCAGTTCTTTAATTAATATTTAATTTGTTTATAAGAAAAGGTGTTAAGAAGGGGCAGTTATTTGGTAAAATGGTAAAAGCTCAAGCTGTCAAATGTGAGAATGCGGGTTTGACTTTAAGGGTAGTCACTTTGTATAAATAGGCGGGTCTCTATACTGTCTACCCCTAGCAACCTGCATTGAGAGTTCTGGGATTGGCTTTTATCAGAAAAAGTTTCTGAGATATTTCACAACATAAGATTTTTAGTACTGCCTGATGGTCTATGTTGTCGAATTCTATATTGAGAGTTGAGACAAGCGAGTTCCGCCTGAAATTCAAATTTGAAACAAAAATTATATTTGTTCTGGGTTATGTGGCAAATGATGAATGAAATTATGTAGAAAGAGTGTGTGTTTTGAAGGGACGAGGAATATCTTGCATTGTTATTTTTCCCCTCAATTTGCTGCTTTCTATTTATTATCAATTTTAACTCTGTAAGTGTGCCTTCGCATCCTCGTGGGAATAAGGTTTTCACATATTCATTTATATTAGCTTTTGATTCAAGCAACAATTGTATAAAATATTCATATGATCGTCCCAACGACACATTCTCTAATCATTGTCTCAATCCATGTTACATGGACTCGGGCATGTGCATTGGGTGCGTGTGTGTTGGATTTGTCAAATCCCTGAACCCAAAGTATTCATATTTTATTTTTCTTCTTGGTTTATAGCGTAAAATTGTAATTCTGTGTATCATAAAGTGTTCGACATTGCCACTTCAGTCATTTGAATAAAAAATGCAACGAAAGGAATACATAAATAAGCTTATTAGGTGCATATCCAAGCAAAAATGTCAGATTTTTATTGCATATCCATCTTGAACGTGACTTCACTCCACGCATTTAGAGAAGGCCATGTGACATGGGTCTTAATGATGCATTGTGTAATCATGCACGGACACAAATGTGGACCTCTTTTTATTAAAAGAAAATGCATGGTTCTCATCTTTGAAAGTGTTACAATTTTTTGACCAGGTAACTCCCAGGTCACCTGCTGATATAGCGGATTTCTTCCGGGTGATGTTATCATTGAATTCCATGGGAAGCCAGTTGGGAGCTTCGGTGAGGTATTTGAACACTTCCATTTTTTTAATTTTGATGTCGCCTTTAAGTGCTGGACTAAAAATTAGGTTTGAGGCAATAAATTAGGTTTTGATATATGGATCATGTGGTTCATGGAACTCTATGGTGATGAAAGCATCATTTGATGCCTAATTCTGGAATCCTCACGTAAAAACATTCTTAAAAGTTAATCAGATATGCTTGGTCCGTCAAGCAACCTGATCCCTGCATCCACTCTATTGCAGAATATCGGATGAATGCTGGACCTTAAGTAGAAGAATCAATGGTATAGAAAATAGACTTGATATAGTGGCTTGACGAGGAAAAGACCATTACCTAGTATGGTATCCATATTAGGAGGAGCGATTGCTACAAATCTAACCTTTGACATTATGCACAACTCGAACCTGCATCATTACGATTGGTTGTCTGAGCATTCATCACTGCACCATGCAATGAGCCCCTATATATAACGGACGGATAGAACTACAATATTAAATTAGAGGTTTGATTGTGCAAAACCCACATAACCCTTCAGTTCTGCTCATCCATCCATTAGTACATTAGTAGCTGGCTTTGTTTTACGTCATTTTTTTAATGCATTTGTGACAGATCATTGAACTAATGGAAGGCCAAGTTGGGATGCCGTTAAATGTAGTTGTGAAAAGAGAGAATGTTCTGCTCATCCATCCATTAGTACATTAGTAGCTGGCTTTGTTTTACGTCATTTTTTTAATGCATTTGTGACAGATCATTGAACTAATGGAAGGCCAAGTTGGGATGCCGTTAAATGTAGTTGTGAAAAGAGAGAATGATACTTCATTTTTGTTGACTGTGGTACCAGAGGATGCAAACCCGGAGTTCTGAAGGCAGTGCTGCTTTTTTTGTTAGTTTTGCCACATAGAAACCACAAATAGCTTCAAAAAGAAGGGACAAAATGTAGATGATTGCAGATGCTGTTGTTGTTGTTGTTGTTCGTTACATTCTTTTCCCTTTGTTCGGGAATCCCACCTTCCAAAAACATGAATGAAAAAAATAGTTAAAAAATAAAGAAGAATTCTTCGGGTTGTTGATTAGAATTTGTCTTGGCCTTTTCCTTCCTTGCCTACAGAACTATGCAAAGTTTGAGCAGCGTGTGAATCGACATACAGGCTGCCTTCATGTGATTAATGTCACAAACAGAATTCTTCTTTCATTGCCAACTGGATGCAAGTAATTAAACAAATGGATTCGTATGGTTAGGAAAGATTGATGTTGCTAGGCAAATTTACAAGAAATATGAGATTGAACAATTGATATCCGTTCTTTTATGGAACTCCCACAGGTGATCTCTTACTGTATTTTAGCTGAAAAGTTGTCTGAACTCTTCTCTAGCATGCAAGGATTGACAGGAGTATTTCAAATGCAGCAGCAGTTTGTCCCTCGTTGAAAAAAGCAAAATATCCAAATTAAATGGGAAAACACCACATCAAGTGGCAGACACAGGATTCTCAACTATTAAACTTTTTTCAGATAATTCATAACAAAAGGGCACAAACTGGTATGTGTAGATACCAAAAACATAACTCAAAAAAAAAAAAATTTAATTAAATAAATAAAAACCTGAAGCTACCAAAAATTGGATAATACAGCTGGTACCAATACTGGTCAACAAAGAGAGGTGGAAAAAAAGCTTCTCTAAGCCAAGCAATCTCCACTACTACATCTCTTTGTTTCTAAAAGATTGCTTCAGATTAGCTGCCTCCATACAGATGGTCATATAAAGTAATAAACATTATACAGTGTGCACAAGAACAAGGTGTTGAAGATGGAAGTGCATAGAACCATTGTTGTTATTTGGACAAATAAACAGGTAGTAAGTAATATACATAAACAGCCCAACGCAGTTACTGCAAGCCTATTATCATCATCATCATCATCATCATCATCATCATTCTTGCCTTATTCCCATATGAATGGGGCCGGCCAACGCGTATCACATTTACATTTGCATTTATATTTACAACCCCTATTAAGTCCCCTAATAAATAACTAAGAAATATATAATACCATAAAGTAAATAACCATTCCACTAAAAAAATATATTCTCACTACTTTGCCTTCAAAAAGTTTCTTCCGGCTTTAGAAAATTGTAATATTCCAGCTGAGTCATCTCTCCACCAGCCTCCGGATCAAACTCGCATCTGTAGAAGCTGCATTTACAATTAAATTGATGGTCATCATTCAGTTACAAATTTTTGCATAGAACTCAAATAGCAATGGATTTGGACAGTTATGAAGCATGCACTTATAATCCCAGTAATCACCATAAGGGGACGCATAAAAAAATTTCATGTTAAATGGGAACGCACAAAAAAATTAAAATAAAATAAAATTCTCCCCCACCCACAACCACCCCCCCCCCCCCCCCCCCCCCCCCCCCCGGGTTAAAAAAAAAACCCCAAAAAAGGAGGATTGGGACGACAAACTATTATATGAAAACATACTAAAAGATTCAAAACACTAATAATTAACTAAATCAGAAAACGGGTCCCATAATAAACAATATTCTGACTCAAATCCAATAGATTCAGAACCTCTGTCTATTAAAGTGTGCAAATTACAACTTTTGATACACCATTAAATATAAGATTTTGATCACACACACTTTATCTATAACATGTTCGAATTATTTTTTAACATAGATGCCATTATATGGAAAGCGAAGAATAAATTCAGTGATAAAACACTCCATGACTTTTTTTAAAAAAAAAACACTCAAATGTATTATATATGATGTCACTTACATATTTAATACATATCTGAATTATCAATAATACAATATATTATGTCACTTACATATTTACTTATTTTCTCAAATTAAATCCAACTATCCTATCAGAGACCCAATTGTCACACTGGACCAAGGTTATGTTGATAATTAGGACGTGACTTAATTTTCTCAGATCATATTGGATTGTCATAATAGATCCAATTGTTACATTGTATCTATGTTATGTGAAACCGTCATATAAGGATAGCGATTTAATGTTTTTGCATCAAAGCAGATCCAGACCATCCCTAATATGATCTATTTTCAATTTGTTTACACCCCTAAGCATGTGCCAGATTTCCCATCAAAGCTAGACAAGAACCTCATCAGTCAAGAAATTCCAATTAACTCATTTCGAATACTTGCATGTTTGAATATTAATGCAATTACAACAGCAACAATAGCAGAATGTACAGCTTTAAGACAACTGACAGTATCATGACAAAAGGACGTATAAACTCTCCATATTGAAAAATAAGTAATGACTAAGCATCAAGATGCAATAATCAGAATGGCTATGAGAATAGGGAAGCAGAAAACTTTACATGCAAGACATAAAATCAGAAATCAAATTGTTTCCACAGAATGATGAGATGATAAATATTCAACATAAAGGTGATGCCAACTTGTACTAAAGACCTATGAAGTATGGACACAAATACTTAATACATGACAAGATATATGGATAAAACAAGATAAAGACTGACAAGATAAACTCTTAAAAAACAGGACATAAATACGGCAAGGAGCCAACAATATTTATGTTTTGTATCTATTTTGTGTATATATGTAAGAAAATAAAAATATATATATGTATCTATGTAAGAATTCAAAGTAAAAATTACATCATGCTATATGCTTTTCCTAATGACTACCACATATTATACTAGAAAAGCTACATTTTGATACACGTGTCCGAAATAAAAAAAATTTACATGTTTTTTGTATCTGCGAGTATCATACATGTGTTCGAAATAAAAAACTTATTATTATTTCAATTTATGGAATTTTTCGAAAGCGTCAAAATAGTATCTGCAAGGATCATTTTTCAGTATATGATACCAATACAAAATACAATGCCTCTCAGTAAACAAGTTGCCTAACCCACATGGAGGTATAGAGTATAGACCTTGTTGGGGGAGGCTTTGCTAGAGAAATATAACTTAGCATAGCACTACATGTATACTGGATTGAAGAGCCTGCGATACCTCAACTCATATATGCTGGTTAATTGTCAGGCCCAAAAAGTTGTTAGTTAGTTTGCCAATAAAGAAAGCGTTCTTTTAATACTTTTTTTTTCCTTCCCTTTTTCAGGTAAGCAAATTTCTTCTAATACAAGCCAGGGAATTAAATTTTTATTTTTTTTTACAATTACAAGCCAGGGAATATATGAAGTTGATATGGTATATATTACCTCCCATCCATTCCGAGAATCACGACTGTGTTCTTTTGGTGACCAAAGGCAACAATGTACTGAGAACCTTCATGCAAGCGAAACTGAGCCACAGACCACTCTGAGCTGAAATATTTCGGCAGCACACCTGCAAGATAAGAACCCCATTGACCTCAGTTAACCATAGATATCTTTATGCAGAGTCCATATTGCCATCCTAACTGATCTCGTAATATCTATACCACTACACCATTACATCGGGTTACAGACGTCACCCTCATTAACACACACTTAGGGAGTCTCCTACATGATTAAGGAGCAGCTTGTCAACATTAAACCTTGGTAGTGTTGAAGGCGTTGAAAACTGAGAAATTGTTTATCAACTGTTCATGGTATTTATACAAGTGGATTGAGTAGGATGCGGAGCCCATCCTAGTTAAGATGGATGAGTTGAGTGACTGAAAAGATAGGGTCACTAAAGTAAGTGTGAGAAAAATTAGGTGTGACACCCATTGGTGAGAAAATTAGAGAGAGTAGACTTAAATGGTTTGGACACTTACATCGGAGACTTAGAGATGCGCCGGTCAAAACAGGACGAAGAGGGCGACCTAAAATAACATGGAATGGGGTTATTAAAATTGATTTTAAAAAGTTATATATAATAGGTGAAATGACATGTAATAAAAAAGATTGTAGAGAGAGAATTCATGTGGCCAACCCCATTCATATGGGATTAAGGCAAGGATGATGATGATGAAGAATTGACTAGGATGTGGAGCCCACTCTATGATGAGCAGGAAAAAAATTGACACATTGGTCAAAGCCATCTTTGGCCAGCCTAATTTATGTTTCTTGAGAAGCCAATTAATACTACATTGGAAACAAGTCTATTTAAAGATTTAAAGAAATTGTAAAGGCATATTACCTTTAATGAAGGAGAGAGAAGACACAGCTTGTGGAGTAGAGACATTTGGTTCAGGTGTACTGCGCTGTCTTTCAATTCCTAGCGATCCAGAATCAACCTTTAAGCTGAAGACATGGACAGTTCCCTTATCACTTGAAACAGCTAGCCACTGGGCAGTAGGAGAGAATGCAAGGCTGTAAATCTCTGCTCTATCTGCACCTCTCCTTACCTTCATTTGATATGCAAAAAAATTAACAAAAGGTGGCATGAATTGTTAATAATTAAATGTCAATAAAAATGATAGGACCAATTCATACAACACATAGACCTCCTCAGCATTCCATGCATATGAGTAATTAACCATTAGTATAAAAAATAAGTACTTGTTCTTCTGAAACAGATCCAGAAGCATACTCAGAAAACAGAGACACAAAATCAGTCACAAATTCAAAACAGAGACAGAAACTAGGCAAGAGGTCATTTCCTTTGGCCCCTCTTATTGCTGTCCTCAGTCCTAATCACATAGCCTGAAAAAGCAGGCATACGAATACGGGTACAACATGATACGGATACGGCAAGGATACATCAAAAAATAATAATATAGTATATTATTATTGTTATAATTATACATAATAACTTTTGCTCATTTTATTCACATTATCATGAATGAAATCCCTAATTTGGAGCTTAGAACTAGATGAGTGCTGTTTTTGTCTTCTAAAACTTTGTATTATTTTATTAATTAACCCATAATCAGTGTTGTTAAAGGTGCGCCAGGCTCATACAAGTGCAAATGTTGTGCCTGTTGTGTGCAGGTGCCTTTGACAACATTTGTGGCTTTAATATGGAATATAAATATGCTTCGCTTCCTCGCCTTGCACCCAGGCTCCAAAGGACCTCTAGCACCATGGGCCTTTGATTGGGCACACTAGGGCGTTAGAGGTCTTTTGGAGCGCAAGGCCCGAGTGAGGCAAGAGTGAAGCGAGGCGCATGAGGACCTTTGGAGCCTATACTATCAAAGCATATTCATATTCCATATAAAAAGGCAAATGTTGTCAAAGGCACACCTGGGCACCCAACAAGTGCGAGGCGCACCGTTAACAGCACCTTTAACAGCACTGCTCGAACCTCGGTCTGTTTACTTCTTCTTTTTTCCCTATAAAAAGTATATTTAACTTTAATTCTCATGCCTGATCGTTAAAATATACACTATAACTTCAAAACACTCAACCAAGGTTTAAATGTTAAGTATTTCAGTTCTGAGAATTTAATATCACCCACCCAATGCACAAGTTCTGAGTTCATACAGCTAAAGGTACCTGAAAGAATCCATACACGTCACAATTCACAACATATAAAATATGTATATGCAAATGCTTGCCTACGTTTTTCAACATCATACCTCCTGAAGCAGTGAACCATCCAATGTATTGAATATCCGAACCAGGGTCCCCTTACTACTCGCTGTAGCTAGCAACCGCCCATCCTGTGTAAGCGCGAAGCACGCAATCCTCGAATCATGAGCCATTATAAACTTGGTCCGCTTCAATGCATAATGCTCAACCCTAACCTGCCCCTTCTGCAACCCTGGGCACACCAACACCATCGATCCCGAAACGTGCGACACCTCACAGAGACCCTTAGGGTTTGATATTGTCTCGATTTGATGCAACAATTTCAAGTCCGCAAAATTATACACAAAGATCTTCTGCACCAAAATCACCACAATTCGGTCCCGTCTGAGCCTCACCGCTTTGACCTCAGAACGGAACGACAGCTCGCCGATGCACCGGCTCTGATGGTCGTCCCAAATCATGACCTTGTTCAACGGGTACTGCGGTTCCGGCCCTCCACCGACCAGCGAGAGAATGTTGCACCGGAACAGCATCTGCACGACGCCGATACCGCCTCCATTGTCGAATTCTCGCCGGAAAATCTCGCGAAATGGGTCGCAATTGTATATGCGGAAGCCGCGATCGGTTCCGGCGGCGAAGCAGCCGGAGTCCTGGTTGAAGGAGAGGTAGAGGAGAGACGGGGCTGGAGGGGAAGGTAGGGATAAATCAGGGTTAGGGTTTTCGGTAAAGGGTGGGACTTCGGCGGAGTTATCGGGGAGAGATTGGCGTTCGTCGTCAGAGTTGAGATCGCCGTATATGGTGGAAGGCGCGTCGCCGAGATCGGAAAAAGATGGATTCTCTTCAAGGGTTTGGTAGTATTGGTCGGAGCAGTCGGAGGAAGAGGAGGGAGGAGCAGGAGAGTTCTGTGCCATGTTGGGTGAGTTTGAAGGATTATTGGCGAGTAAGCAATTAGGGTTAGGGTCAGGGTCAGAATTAGGGCTTGAAATTGAAGGGAGAGACCAGGGAGGAGAAGGGGAAGAGAGGGTTGTGGTGGTGGTTGTCATGGGAGGAAGGAGGATGGAGGATGGAGGATGGAGGATGAATTTTATCGGAGGTGACCGACGGAGAATCTATTATTCATTTTGAGAGAGAGAGAGAGACGATGAAGATAAGTTTATGTACGGAATTTGCGTACTCTCAATGGGAATGAAGGAAATATCCTCGCTCTAGGATTATTGGTTAGAAGTAGAGTTAATATACAAGTCTGCAAGAAACTTAATATAATTATGGTTCTGTAATAAATAAAGAATAGGCACCATCTTTGATTAGAATTTCCATAATTTTGGAAAGAGAAAATATCACTTACCTCATTCGAAATCAGTCCTTATTACAATGGATACCCCTAGCGTTTCAAATTTTAAGATAATAGATGCATCATGTACTACAAAAGAAATAAGATATTAATATTATCTTAAAAAATGTCTAAACAAAATGTTTCTTCATTATTTTTCAAATTTCATAAATGAATAGAATAAGAAAGAAGTGATTACATCATGCACTACAAAAATAACTCCAGAAAAAAACATAAAATTCGAAAGGCAAATAAGCAACAAGTGAAAGAGAAATTTCAAATTTCAAATTTCAAATAGAACAAAGGGAAGAGCTTCATATTTTATGAGAGTAAAAGATACGATGCTGCTACAAAATACAAAGAAAAGAGTAACCAAGATCACTGAGCAAATTTGAACATCTTAAAGCCTGTTTTAGTAATCTGACAATTGATACTAAATTTGATAAGAAGTTGATTGATGAGGATGTGTACATCCAAAGTTTGGTTCAAAATTTGATAAGTTTGAGACAACTAATAAATAAATAAATTTTATTGGTCATTTTTTAAGATGATAAATGCATGATGTACAACAAAGAGAATAAGATATTAATATTGTCTTTAAAAAAATGTCCGAAAACAAAATGATTTCTCATGATTTTTCAAATCTCATAAATAAACAAAATAAGGAAGAAGTGGTTACATCATGCACTACAAAAAAAAAAAAACTACATAAAATTCGAACATAACAAAGTGAAGTGCTCCTACCATTAATAAGAAGTTGTTACACCATGCATTATAAAAATAGTTCCAAAAAAAAAGCACATGCAATTCGAAAAGCAAATAAGGAACAAATGAAATAGAAGCTTGTAATTTCAAACAAAACAAAGCAAAGAGCTCTGCAAAATTTTCAGACATTTTTTATGATAATATTAATATTTTATTCTCATTGTTGTAAAAGAAATTTCCTTTCAAAAAGAAAAAAAAAAATACAACAAAGGAAATAAAAAAAATTTACAACAAAGAGAATAAAATATTAATATTATCATAAAAAATGTCTGAAAACAAAATGTTTTCTCATGATTTTTCAAATCTCATAAATGAAGAGTAGAAGTATGAAGTGGTTACACCATGCACCATGCACTTCAAAAATAACTCCAGAAAAAACACATAGATTTTGAAAGGCAAATAAGCAACAAGCGAAAAGGCAAGCATAAAACTTCAAACATAACAAAATGAAGAGCCATTAATGAGAGTGAAAAAAACACAATGCTACTACAAAATTCAAAGGAAAGTGTAAATATAATCACGGACAAAAAATTTAAAGACAGTGAAGCCTATTTTAGTAATCTAACGGTCTGTATATTTATGGAAGAAGCACTATCAATGTATATAACTTTTACATATATTCTCCATCTTTTTATAATATTCTAATACAATAGCCAACAAAGACAAACACAAAACATTCTTATTGTGAATCACAATATTCACAAAATATTACCAGCAAAAAAATCATTTCCCAAATACGAATCAAAACTGGTTAATTTATATCACATCCAAACAAATCATTGACACTCCGTTTAACGTATCCAATCATAAAATTGATCAAGAGTGAGGGATGAACGAAATTTAGAAATCAAAGTCGGCAAATCATCAAATCAAGCATCACATGAAGCCAATCCAACGTATTAGTTCTTCCAAAACTATAAACTACCTCCTGAATTATTAATTTGTTGTAATTTAGAACAAACTCATTATAAAAAATTATTTTACTCAAAAATCATCAAACCCACCTCCCAATTTCAGCCAAAAATTGTTCTTCTTAGGCTTCTCCAACAACTATGTATATAATTTAGGGTAAAGTATAAAAAAAATATATCTTGAACTATTGTCCTTTTGTAAATAACTCCCTTAAACTACAAACTACCTTCCTAAACTATTACTTTGTTACAATTAAGGATAAACCCAACACAAATATTATTTTACACTATCTCATTAAATTTTTCATTTCTTATTAAATGGAGTTGTAACTACCATTTTTTAAATGATTAACTTATTATTAAAATTTTATTATTTTTATAATAAAACTTATTATACACCGTTTAATTTTTTAATTGTAAAACTACCTTTTTTCATACAATATATTCATGAAAAATTAAAAATTACTTAAATATAAATACCTTCTTTTTCATGCAATATATTCTTGAAAAAATAAGAAATTAATTAAATTGTTTTTTAAAAAATTATACTTAAGATTTTTATTTAAGAAATTAATTTCAAAGATTATAGGTAAATTTATGCAAATTTATGTCATCAAAGTATGAATTTTTTTTTTCATAATTTACTTTAATAAGAAAAATAGATAATTGTAGTGTAATTCAATAAGGAAGGGTATCATTGTCATTTAATAAAAACTAGATAGGACATAGTAGTATTTTGTAATAAAATGTAATGGTTGAGGGAGTATTGTGCATAAAATATATTTTAAGAAATTATTGATAAATTGGGACATTGTTGGAGGATTTTTTTTTTTTTTTTTTCACTTTATCTATATTGATAAAATATATGTATTTACGTTTGTCTCTATTTTTGTCTGTTTGGTGATGATTGAAGAAGTACAAAGATGTGAAGCTATATATTATTACATATATATAAAAGGGTAAAGACGAAATTGGAAAAAGAGCAAGAAGGTTCTAAGTGGGTTCTGCGTGCTTTCTTACAAGAAATAAGAGGGTCACATTTCGTAGAAGCAAGAAACCGTGTAAGACAGCAACACACAAAGCATATACATTAACGAGGGTTGCTTGTATATTCATTCAACCACCAAATGATTTATCTAATGTATTTTCTCAAAATAAATAAATAAATAAATAAAACAAAACAACACTTCGACAAGTGAATCCACGTACTCACCAAAAATTATAATTTTAAAACTCCCGAACATAACATAAAATATATTACCTAATTACATACACTTAAATTTATATGACGGAACTTAACCAAAATTAGTTTGATAATGAATTCTTTTTTTTCTTATATCACTAAATTTATATTTTAAATTATTAAATTTATTTGTATTTAAATTAAAATAATATAATAGCCATTGAGTTTTTACTTTCACAAAGTACAACCAACTAATTTTACAAATTACGCGGATTAACGGTTAGTCCATATCAAATCCGAGATTTTAGTATTCAACTCATGCCAAGCTCAATCTCGAATAACCCATTACATCACAACCCGACCATATTTCAATCTCGAAAAACCCATTACATCACAATCCTGCTATATCACACGAATTTCATAACTATTTTTTTTAATAACTCATTAATAAATAAACATTACAAAAAGTAAAATGTTAAAGTTTGTAACTAGATACCAGTGTAATGAAAGAAAACCACTTATATTATGGCACTGGTAGAGTTTTTTCTTCTTTTTCTGTTGAGATTTTGGGGTACTAAAATTTGTGAGACTTAATAATATTCATTTATATTAGAATTTTGAAACAAAAAAAAATCTTATATTCTTTGTTATTTTATTTCCTTAACTAAAATTAAATTATTTATATATTTTTTTTACTTTTAAGTTTTTAAAATAAGGAAAATTAAGTTAATACCCATGATACTATAATCCATGAACAACGTATAACATTAAAAAATATATATAAAACAATTATTATTATTTTTTTTAATTTCTCGATTTAATATACATTTGTCTAAATCCACCCAAAATAAACTTCAAAGTTTAAATGCAATCCCACTTGTTGGAATTTATATGCCCTGACATAGCAAATTTCCGTTTGGATTAAAGTGATATATATTCCTAAAGTATCTAAAATATTTATGTTTTATACAATTGGTGAATTCAGTATATTATGTTTCGATTTATTATGAAATTGATAATATCCATTTGATTACAAGAGATATTTATATATATGTATGTGATGGCGATTAATACATAAATATATAAATAATAATCATAAATGGTTCATAGTCGGTAATTATGGATGGACTCATAATTAATTAAGACTTGAACTGGATTCGCGTTAGGTTGAGATATATTGCGAGAGTCGTCGTATACAACTGCTCCCTATCACTATCATGGCATTTAACTCTTAAGTATGAGAGAAGTATAGACTCTTTTATTAGTTAATAATTATTTTGATTTGTTCGGCGGATACTTCGGGATCCTTATACCGACACTTTGGGTAGTTATGTAATTAATAGTTAGAGGTTATATTCTCAATATTTGCATCAATGCTACTTCTATTTATTTTGTATTGATTATGGTTGATCACAAATTAAATTCGAAGGCTTTCGTATGTTTTTAGACAAAATGATTTATTATATATTTATTTATTTAAATTATTATTTTTGTCAAATAAATGTTTTATTGTGATCGAGGCAGAAATAATCAAAAGTACCAAAATAAATATATTAATTAAGTAGTCGAATTGATGGCTTTATTTATCCGATAACTAATTATGCATAGAGGGGTCAAAGTGCAACATTGACTTAGAGGTTATTTATTATTTAATTGGAGTTCAATTAATTTCTTTTAGTAGAGTAAAAACTAATTAATAAATTAATTTAATTGGGTTCATGAACAGGGTCGATTATTAATTCATTGTAACCAAGAAAATAATAAGCCCAATAAGATTCTCACTCATAGACCAACTTGATATTGGAATCCTATTAGATTTGAGATATGTGAATTAGAGATGGTGAATGATTTATTATTTCCTTTTCTTATTTTTATGTTGCCTATATAGGTTCGTGTATATTTTAGGGTAGACTTTTGGAAGAAAAGAAAAAGGAATATATTTTTTTTCTTTCTCTAGATTTTAGAGTTTGCTTTCTCATCTAATAGAGGCTCCCACAAGCCTATTTTTTCAAGGTCATTCATGGAGGCTTATGAGTGATTCCTAAAGGCAAGACCATTACCAAGAAGATGGAGATTCAAGGAAAAGACATCTAGCAAAGGGATCTACAATAAGTGAGAACATTCACTTTAGAAAAGAGATCTAAGGTTTACTTAAACCTTGATGTGAGTATTCAATGCCTAAATTGAATGATACGTCATGTTTTATTTTTTTGCATAAAACTTATCTCTATGTGATGAATCAAGATCTATGTATGAAAATCCCTCAGAAAGTTTTTAAAACTTGCACGTTTCCCAACAATGATATTAGAGTATGGTTTGATTCATTACTAGCTCTAGAGATCATGTTTTATCAAAATAGTCATTCATGGATCCAAATTTATATAGGCATAAGTATATATTAATATATGATGATGATATATATATATATTTGTGATTGAATGATGATGATATATGTATGGCCATGGATGAAGCTTATAGGTTAATTGAATGTAATTTTATCTTTGGATGAATGTAATTAAGGCTTTGATTTAGCCATTTAAAAGTTTAATGATGTAATTTAATTTTTTTCATTGTATTTCAAATTGTAAAATTTATTTAAAACCATGTAATTTTCATCAAAGGATGCTATGAAGCTTCAAGAAGGTCCAAGAGGGTTAAATTAGGGTTCAGGAATTTTCTTGAATTTAAAAAAAAAAAATGGAATTTTTCTGGAATTTTTAGGGCCTAAATTTAATTTTTCTGGGATTTTTTATTATTTCCAGCGGTTTTCCAGCAACTTTCCGGCGACCGGAGCGGCACCGGTAGCAACGGCGTCGCCGAAAGTGAAACAGCCCATACAGTGCTTTGCGGTTGTAATACCCCGATAATTTTAAAAGATTTATTAATTAGGATTAATTATTTTATTTTATTTTTCAATGATTTATTTTATTTTATTGAGTGCTAGATTAATTATCTTATTTTAATTAAGTTATATTTCGTGATTATGTATGTTGATTGATTGTTTGTGTGGTTGATTATTGATTGAATTATTGGTGTGTTGATTTTATTGGTATTATATGACTTAGTTGTAAATTCTTGTTTGTTTATGTGCTTCATGTAATTAGTTATTTTAATTTCTGTATTTAATTAATTATCTTATTTATTTAAATTAATTGGATTGGGCTTAAGGAAAGTTGGACCAAAAGATGTGGTCTTGGGCTTGTATGAAACCTTATTGGGTTAATTAATGAAGGTCCGTGGTTATTTAATTATTTAAATGATCACTTTTGTATTAATTATATTTATATATATATATATATATATATATATATATATATTTCAATGATTTATTTTATTTTATTGAGTGCTAGATTAATTATCTTATTTTAATTAAGTTATATTTCGTGATTATGTATGTTGATTGATTGTTTGTGTGGTTGATTATTGATTGAATTATTGGTGTATTGATTTTATTGGTATTATATGACTTAGTTGTAAATTCTTGTTTGTTTATGTGCTTCATGTAATTAGTTATTTTAATTTCTGTATTTAATTAATTATCTCATTTATTTAAATTAATTGGATTGGGCTTAAGGAAAGTTGGACCAAAAGATGTGGTCTTGGGCTTGTATGAAACCTTATTGGGTTAATTAATGAAGGTCCGTGGTTATTTAATTATTTAAATGATCACTTTTGTATCAATTATATTTATATATATATATATATATATATATATAATTATATATAAATATAATTAATTAATAATTGTTATGGAAAGATATATATATAGATATATATTTATTGATATTTATAAGTATATATGATTTAATTAACTAATGAGTTAATTATGGAAGGAATATATATTTATATATATATATATATATGTTTATAGATATAAATTATTTAAAGATTATTATTTTAATTCATAATACTAGTTGGAATAGGATTTGGAATTTAAGGTGTATAAAAATACACATAAGGCTTTAGGGTTAAAGGTTTTACACGTTAGAAAAATAAAACAGACAGAGAGAGAGGAAGAAGAAGGGCTGACAAGGAGGAGGTCGGATCTGAAAAGGAGGACGTCGGAATTGGAAGAGATAATTAAAGCTTAAAGCGTCGGTTTCGTTTCGAAACCTTCAGGCGAGTTTTCTCTAACTTTCCTCTTAGAACTCATAAGGATTTCACCTTGAGTATTAAGGCTTTAATTAAATTTATTTGTTTAAAAATTATGGTTAGATCGGAATAATTAAAAAGTATAAACTATTATATTTGATTTTTAGATTATTGGATTTTAATTGATATATATAGGTGTTATGTATATTTTAAAATCAATCTATAGGTGGATTTGTGACCCAAGAGAGTTAATTATGGTTTCTTTATTTTCTAGAATTGTTCTGTAATTTTCTGGAATTTTTCTGATATTTTTAGAAATTTATTAGGATTTATTTTCCTATTATTTGTTAGGAAAATAATTATATATATATATATATATATACTAGGTAACTGGCGCATGTGGAGCGGCGGCACAATAAAGAATTGATCCAGTGCGGCGCGGTGTAGGATAATAGGGTGTATACGCCAATTAGGGCGATTTGATTAATTAAACTTATGTGAATTGATATGGTGCATCGCGGCGCATAAAACTTTGGTGCGCATGTGAATCTGGACCATGGATTAAGTTTGGTCAACAGAAGATTGATCTGGTGTGGGTGCATACATGTGAGCTCAAGTGAGCTAATCTGGTGTGGGTGCGTTTGTGTGAGCTCAAGTGAGCTAATTAAGTGTGGGCGCGCTCACAGTAGTGTTTGAGCTCAGCCAATTATTTTGCCTGTTTGTGACATAAAATTAAAACGGTCATAACTTAGTCATTTTAAATCGAAACTGGGTCATTCTTGAGCTCAAATTCAAGGATTTTTCGTCTTCTTTTCAATGGTACCAATTTCATTATCAGATTCCCATCCTACTAGGAGATATTTATGTTTTAGTGAGAAAGTGTCGGAAAACTATTTAAACCAATATGGAGTATTTAAAGGAAACTATTTCTGACATATTTAGTTGCACTAATTTGTGTAAATATAATAAATTAATAATTTGTTATGGAAGGAAGTGTATATATATATATATATATATATATATATATATATATAATTATTTATATATGGGTATACATAATTTAATTTGTCTATGAGTTGTATGGAAGGATGAATATATATATATATATATGTATGTATGCATGTATATTGATTTTAAATAATCAAGGATTATTAAATAAGGTGTTAAACACATATATACATTAAATAACATATGTGTAGGTATATATATATATAAATCATTTAAGATGATTAATATTATCATTCTTATTTGGCATATCTTAATAGGCTGGTTGTTAAATTAATGATATGCGTATAATATGCATGTGATGGCTATGTATGATTTAGCGTATTGTTAATTTTAAAGTTAATTCATGGTTAAAGTGTGGGCATGGATGAATTGTCAAATGATTAAATATATTACCTAAATATTTGTATGAATAGAATACATATATGGAAAGTATGGATGAATTGCTAATTAAATGTATGAATAAATATACCTGTGGAGGCATGGTTGAATTGCCAATGTATAAATATACATACACGGAGGCATGGTTGAATTGCCAATGTATAAATAAATATACTTATGGAGGCATGATTGAATTGCCAATATATAAATAAAAATATTTACAATGGCATGGTTGATTTGCCAAAGCATAATTACGTTGTTATGTGTTAGATGATTAAAATATCATCTATGGTTGTTGTATGTATGGATTGGATTAGGGTTAGATATTCTTAAATGAGAATAGTTTAGTACTTACTGGTTAGTGTATTATTTTACATTAATAAAATAATATTGGGGAAGACGTGGATGATTTGTCAAAACTTGGATTTTGGATATGTGATTTAAACAATTTAAATCATTATCGGGTTGGGATTAAATAGAGTATTTCTTTTATTATAATTTGTTGTTTAAATGATTAGACAACTGGCTAGGATGGGATTAAGGTCAAAGGAGTTTTTATAAAATGAAATGGTAGATTGGTCT
Organism: Cornus florida; assembly: GCF_030987335.1. Classification (NCBI taxonomy): domain Eukaryota; kingdom Viridiplantae; phylum Streptophyta; class Magnoliopsida; order Cornales; family Cornaceae; genus Cornus; species Cornus florida. The sequence goes on from NW_026775572.1 coordinate 33,606,337, forward strand.
AGGTATGAATATTATTTTAATAATTATTTAATAGGTATGGAAATTTAATAAACCTATTAATGGATGTGATTAGTATAGTATATATAATTATATATAGACATGTATATCGTGCTTTATTAAAGTTAAAACTTTATTAGGTTTGGTTTTGATCAGAGATGATCTGCTTATTGGTTTTCAGAGGCCTGGTAGAGTGAACTTGCTCGTAGGGTTTAACCCACGATTTATTTTTCAGGTTATTAGAGGTTCCAGTCTCGAGGTTGAGGATCCGCAGCTGGGAGACTGTCATTCGTCTATTCATCTTGTGTACTTTTAAATAGTATTGGATTATTGGATAATGTTTTAAGGGGTCCTTGAGTTATGGGATTTCCGAATTGTAATTGTTGGAGAATCATTAAGTAATATTTATTTATTAGTTTTCTTCAGCGGTTTATTTATTCTTTATTATTCATCTTTGTATTCTGTGCTTGTTAAATACTTAAATTGTTTTGATATCCCTTGATTTTGTGCGCGGACTTGATCAATTCGTGTTCCAAAATTAGGGGGTATCACAGCGGTGCACCAGAATTAGGTGCAACCACATGCACAGTTGAGGATGCCAAAGACGGCTCGGGCCAGATCCAACTCGCATAACAAAGTTTGGGCCCGATAATTGACATGGGCCCAAACTTGACATCCACAAAGCAGACCGGGTGTAGTGGATTGACTAAAAAAGGCCTTCAAAGAGGATTCAGGCACATAACCATTTAACCTTGAGGATAGGCCGAGTGGCGGAAGTTACTTAAGAGTGCTCTAGAATGATGCAAATGGGCTATAAATAGAAAAGAGAAAGGAGGAATGAGGGATCGAAAATTTTGAAGTGTAATGAAATTCTGTCAACTTAGAAAGAGAAAATTCATGCATCTTCAATGGCGCCGTCTGTGGGAATCGATGAGAATTCATTGATGATTCACTCAGATTGATTTGATCTAGTGGTATAGCGCTTCAAGACGAAGCCTGATCATTGAAGGCAGAATTAAGATCGGTGAAATTGTGACCGGAAAAATTGGCGTTCGATCTACGCAGTTCTGATTTGTGCTTGTTTTTGAGAGTTGTGCGGTCAAGAGTCACTAAAATTGCTGAATTTGGCAAGTTCGACGCCGGAGCAATTCAGATCTGGTTAATCACGATCAGAATTCAGTTGCACTAGAATCCAGATCTAGAGCATCAGCATTGGCAAAACTCAGATCTGATCAGAAATTTGCGGTTGATGACTTTGTTACAATCCGGAATGATGATCGGAGAAGAGAGTTCGAATCCAGTGGAGAATAACCAGCAGATGAAGCTTGATGAACTGATGAACATGATCGAGGCATTGAGAAAAGAAAATGCAGAGTTGAGAGCTGGAATGGAACGTCGAGAGGTTCCGGTTGCGCTGCGACCGCTTCCGGTAGGTGAAAGAGGCGTGTGACTTGATGACGCGCATCAAGGTGAGCAAGAAGGAGATAACCACGTCAATCTCCACCGCGAGGAGGTTAGGATGGAGAATTTACCGCCAAACGCTCGCCGAGCTGAGGATCGAGAAGCATCTGTACATCTCGATCCTCATCGTGAGCATATCAGGCGAGATGAAAATACAACTTTTAATCCGCATCAGGAAAGGCATAATCGCGAACAGGATATGGAGTTTGATTGTCACAAGGTTAATTCGTCGTGGTTCACTGAGGAAAGGTCGTTCGATCCACCTTATCGGCCTTCAATGGCCACGTATGATTATAGGGGTTCGGAAAGAAGATCTACAGACCAAAGAGTTGTCACAAAGTTTGAAAGAGAGAATGAAGCCCTCCGTTCGGCAGCACGGACGGTTGATTTGCTGTTTACTGATGAGATCCTAAATACTTCGAGCCAGAGGAACTTTTCCATGCCTGTTTTCATTTTGTTCGATGGAACGACCGATCCAATTGATCATGTCTATCACATTCAGTTGAAAATGGCACTGAACACAGAGAATGATCCTTTGATGTGCAAATGTTTTCCTACGAGCTTAGCTGGACCGGCGCTCAATTGGTTTAAGGACCTGCCGAGGGGCTCAGTGGACAGCTTCCGTAGCTTGTGTGATCGGTTCATATGCCAATACTATGGGAATAAGCGCCCGGCAAAAAATATCTCCAGCTTGTTCACCATGAAACAGCATAACGATGAGCGTCTCCAAGCTTTTCTTACCAGGTTTAACCTAACCAAGAGCATGGTGATCGAGTGCCATCCTTCCACAGCAGTTCAGGCGTTCAAGTTAGCTATGACCTAAGCGACACCGTTCCATACCAGTCTAGTGGTAAACACGCCGAAGACAATGGACAAGCTGAATGAGAGAGCTGATCGTTTCGTACGCCTAGAAGAGGAAGAAGCAGCTAATGCTAGGAAGACCTCTATCATCTCTATGGAAGAGAAGTCCAAAGCGAAAATACAGCAGAAGCAAGTTCCTACGCAACGTCAGACCTCTTGGAAGACAGAGAAGAGGCCGGGGGAGGATGACCTGATTACTCCACTTAAAGTTACACTGGCAAGGCTATACCAAGAGAACAAAGATAAGTTTCGCCCTCCCTTGCCAATTAAACAACCTCTTGAGCAGCGGGATCAATCCAAACATTATGCTTTTCATAGTGATTTTGGTCATCAAACTAATAAATGTAGGAACTTAATGAGACAATTGGAGATGCTGATCGCTAGAGGAGAGTTTGCAGGGTATGTTCAAGGGCCGGCGCAAGAGCAAAATCGTCCAGCTGAGCAGGTCAAGAGAAACCAAAAACCAAACCACCATAACGCTTAGCCCATACGAATTATCAACGCAATCTATGGCCGACCCAAGCACACCGTAGATTCCGAGGAATTGCTCCGAACACACCTCCGCCAAACGCAAATGAAAAGGTGAGTAGGCAGTGTCAACACCCTGCACCAACAGAGCTCGGCCGTGCAGATACGGTTCGATAGGACAGACCTGATGTAAGTTCAAATTCCGCATGAGGATCCCTTGGTTGTCAATTTGATAGTGGCAGAATGCTTGGTACGAAGAGTGCTTGTCGATCCGGGTAGCAGTGCGAATATCATGCTTAGAGTCACTTTCGATCGGCTTAAAATTAAGCCAGAGGAGCTCAAGTCTACTGGAAATCTGTTGTTGGGGTTTGATGGCAAACGAGTCGAACCAATTGGCACAGTGGAATTGGTGGTCCAAGCAGCTGAGAGGGACTTAGTCGAAAGTTTTGTGGTTGTGGAGATCTATCCCTCCTATAATTTGTTGATGGGGAGAGGATGGATCCATAGGGTACAGGGAGTCCCCTCAACCCTACACCAAGTGATGAGGTACCTAAGCCTACATGGGAGTAAGGTGATTGATATCCATGGGGATCAGGTTGCAGCAAAGGAATGCTATTCAATGACTCTGAAGGCCGCAGGAAAGGGAAAGGCTCCCATCCGATCTGTTGATGCGCAATAGCAATTACAGAAACCTCCCCTCGGCATGAGCAGGGAGGAGGAACCCACGATGCTGACCGAAGAGCCTCTGGATGAAGTTTAAATTGATCATTTGAGGCCATACCGAACCACAAAAGTAGATCGCGACTTTCAGATGAGGAAAAATGCCAGTTAATTGATTTCCTTTCTCAAAATGCAGATGTGTTCGCTTGGAGCCATTCGGACATACCAGGGATCGACCCTTCTGTCTCTTGTCACTCCCTTAATGTCGATCCGAACGTCAGGCCTGTGAGGCAGAAGCAGAGGAGGTTCGCCCCAGAACGCAACTAGATCATTGCTGAGGAGGTAAACCGATTGTTGGAAGTTGGGTTCATTCGAGAAGTACAATACCCGAGCTGGTTGTCAAATATGGTTGTAGTACAGACGAAGAATGAAAAATGGAGAGTTTAAATTGACTTCATCAATCTGAATAAGGCCTGCCCAAAGGATAGCTTTCCACTTCCGAAGATTGATCAAATGGTGGACGCTACAACAGGGTATGAGCGGTTAACTTTTCTTGATGCTTATTCAGGCTATAATCAAATTCCTATGGACCCGAATGATGAAGAAAAGACTTCTTTTATCACCGAACGATGGATCTATTGTTACAAGGTCATGCCGTTCGGATTGAAAAATGCTGGAGCTACGTACCAAAGGTTGGTTTAGCAAAATTTTTAAGGATCAAATGGGCAAAACAGTAGAGGCTTACATCGACAATATGGTGATAAAGAGCAAGCAGAAAGGACATCATTTGAAACATTTGCAAGAAGTGTTCAACGTGTTAAGAAGGTATGGAATGAAATTAAATCCGACAAAGTGCTCGTTCGGCGTAGGATCAGGGCAGTTCCTTGGCCACGTGGTCAATAACAGAAGGATTGAGGTCAGCCCAACCCAAGCAGAAGCTCTGCTTAAAAATACAGAACCGTGCACTATTAAGGAAGTTCAGGTTCTTCCCGGGCGCATAGCGGCATTGAGTCGATTTGTTTCCAAGTTATCTGATTGGTGTAAACCATTCTTTGATATAATCAAAAGTCACGGAAAGCAGTGCTGGGGGAATGAACAGAGGTAGGTACTGACCAACCTGAAAGAATATATATGGAACCCACCAGTCTTGAATGCCCCAGAGCCAGGTGAAAAACTTTTCTTATACCTCGGAGTGTCTAGCGTTCCAACCAGCGGTGTTCTGATCTGGTGTGCTGAGGGTAAACAGTTCCCAGTCTTTTATGTAAGCAAAACATTGGCTGAGCCAGAGAGAATATATTCAATGGCCGAACGAGTGATCTTGTCCTTGGTGAACGCAAAAAGGAAGCTCAGGCACTACTTTGAATCCCATCCAATAGTCGTTCTGACCACATTTCCCATAAGGGTGATCCTGCATTAGCCCGATCTGTCCGAACGAATGACAAAGTGGGCAATAGAGTTAAGCTCTTTTGATATCACGTATGAACCCCGAATGGTCATCAAAGGGCAAGCGGTGACTGATTTCTTACTGGAGTGTGATGTGGAAGAGCCAGATGCATGCTTGGAAGAATCCTCATGGAAGCTCTTCGTTAATGGCTCCTCAAATCAAATGGGGGTACGAATCGGGGTCAAACTGCAAACACCAGAGGGCACTGTGCTGAGCCAAACAATTAAGCTTGAGTTTAGGGCAACCAACAATGAAGTAGAGTATGAAGCGCTATTGGCTGGTTTAAGGCTGGCCAAGGAACTAAAAGTCAAAAACTTGGTCGCCTTCAGTGACTCGCAGCTGATCATTCGACAAGTGACTGGGGAGTATGGTACCAAAGATGAAACTATGGAAGCGTACCGTTCAGCCGTTATACACGAGGCCAGCAATTTCGATCGGATCAAGTTCACTCAAGTGCCACGGGAGCACAATAAAGATGCCGACCATTTGGCCTACAGTGCATCGAGCTCGGGTGAGACATTGGCAAGGGTGATTCCAGTTGGTGTGCTATGCCAGCCATCTATCTCGGAGGAGTCGTCAAGCTTGGACCCATGGCAGGTGAACGTCATACCATATGAGCCAAGCTAGATAGATCCAATTATGGCATATATCCGAGATGGTGTTTTGCCCGAACGAAGGGATAAAGCAACGAGGATCAGATCGAATGCTGCGAAATATGCCGTGGTACACGATCAGTTGTACAGGAGGTCTTATTTAGGACCTTATCTAAAATGTGTAACCCCTGCAGAAGCTCAGCAAATATTGCGGACCATTCATGAAGGTGTGTGTGGCAATCATTCAGGGGGGAGATCCCTAGCACACAAAGCAATGACACAAGGGTACTTTTGGCCGAACATGTCACAGGACGCGGAGGAATTTTCGAGAAAATGCGATAAGTGCCAACGATACGGACCCCTGATCCACCAACCACCAGAGGACTCGCACGTAATGGCCAAGCCATGGCCTTTCGCGCAATGGGGGATGGATGTGGTTGGCCCATTACCTACCGCCAGGTCACAAAATAAGTAAGTTCTGCTTATAACAGATTACTTCACCAAATGGGTAGAGGCAGAACCATACCCTAGTGTCACTCAGACTCACGTGAGACGTTTCATTTGGAGTAATATCATTTGTTAGTTTGGTGTACCGAGGTCGATCGTCATGGACAATAAGACTAATCTCGATAGCAAGCAGGTGAGAGAGTTACTAGAAGAATATGGAATCAATCAGAAGTTAGCAGCGGTCAACCATCCACAGGCGAATGGTCAGGCTAAGATCACAAGTAGAACGATCTTTGCTTGCATAAAAAAGAAGCTTGAAGATGAGAAAGGGAAGTGGTTGGATGAATTCCCGAACGTTCTGTAGGCATACAGAACGACACCGAGGCGACCGACCCAGGAGAGCTCGTTCGCTATGGCATATGGTACCGAGGCAGTAATACCGGTGGAGCATCAAGTTCCCACTGTTTGAAGCCTAGCATGGAATCAGGAGCAAAATGATCATATGCTGAGGTTTAACCTCAATTTGTTTGAGGAAAAGAGGAATGCTGCGGCAGTAAGGCTTGCGTCATATCAGCAAACACTTATGAATAACCATAACAGGAAGGTGAGGCATAGGGATTTTGTACTTGGTGATTTAGCTCTAAAAAGAAAAGTTTGAATTATCAAGAAAATGATGTCACCTTGGGAAGGACCGTATAGAATTGCGGAAGTTATAGGAAAGGGGGCATATGTGTTGGAAACTATGGCTGGAAAGCTGGTAAACAAGCCTTGGAAAGCCACATCTTTGAAAAGGTATTATCAATAAAAACAAATTTTTGTTTGAAACAATATTTACTTTTGAGTGTATAATTGCAAATTGACAAAACCTCGGGAAATTGGTAGAAGCATTACCTTCATGAACAGCCAAGTGGCAAGTGGCATTCTAGCCGAGCGCCAGGCACTTATGCAAGGTAAGTGGCAGCTGGCACTACGAGCCGAACGCCAAACACTTGCCAAAAAACAAGAAGCCAAGTGGCAAGTGGCATTCAAGCCGAGCGCCAGGCACTTATGCAAGGTAAGTGGCAGCTGGCACTACGAGCCGAACGCCAAACACTTGCCAAAAAATAAGAAGTCAAGTGGCAAATGGCATTCTAGCCGAGCGCCAGGCACTTATGCAAGGTAAGTGGCAGCTGGTACTATAAGCCGAACGCCAAATACTTGTAAAAAAACAAGAAGCCAAGTGGCAAGTGGCATTCAAGCCGAGCGCCAGGCACTTATGCAAGGTAAGTGGCAGCTGGCACTACGAGCCAAACGCCAAACACTTGCCAAAAAACAAGAAGCCAAGTGGCAAGTGGCATTCAAGCCGAGCGCCAGGCACTTATGTAAGGTAAGAGGCAGCTGGCATTACGAGCCGAACGCCAAGCACTTGACAAAAAACAAGAAGCCAAGTGGCAAGTGGCATTCTAGCCGAGCGCCAGACACTTATGCAAGGTAAGTGGCAGCTGGCACTACGAGCCGAACGCCAAACACTTGCCAAAATATAAGAAGCCAAGTGGCAAGTGGCATTCAAGTCGAGCGCCAGGCACTTGCCAAAAAACAAGAAGCCAAGTGGCAAGTGGTATTCCAGCCGAGCGCCAGGCACTTATGCAAGGTAAGTGGCAGCTGGCACTACGAGCCGGACGCCAAATATTTGCCAATTAGTAATAGACAAATGATGCAAAATAAAGTGGCAATTCATTCATATAAACAGTTATTGACAAGCGATACAAAGTTTGAAATCATGAGTAATAGAAATTATCATTTCCATTTATATAAGGAGCTATGAGAGTTACAAAGAAGATGATATAAAGAAAATATAAGTACAATCAAGCTATGCTCATCTCCTCATTAACCCGCTCAGCCTCATCAACCCGCTCAGCTTCAGCAATCCCCTCAGGGTTGCTGGCATTCCTTTCCTCATCAGTGGCTGCAGTATCACTGTGAAGGAGGGAATCTAGCTGGATCACTGTTTCATTCTGCAGGGTTTCGCCCTCGGCAATGGTTGCAGATGGAACCACGATAGATAGAGGATTCTGCAGGGTTCTGCCCTCGGCAACGGTTGCAGATGGAACCACGACAGACAGAGGAGGAGCGTCCAAAGGTAGAGAATGAGGGGCAGGTATGACCCCGGAAGATGCAATCTCCTAGCATTCATCAAAGATATGCTCGGCAGGAGAGGAGTCTGGGTCAGTATAGATTCCTGGTGGATCAATCTTGAGTTCATTGTCAATGTCATCTGGAGTGGAACCAGTCTGACCCTCAGCAGGAAGACGATCATTATAACCCTTTTTGAACCCCTTCAGCATATCTGAGGGCTTCGATTCTGGAGAAGCGACCATGCAGAGCTGTCACCCCCGCTATAAACCTTGCCAATAACGCCAAGCAAGACATTGCGCTCATCTAGAGCCCTCTTCTCAAAGGCCATACGCTCTATTTGTTCGTCATGAAGCAAGCGCTGAAGGTTGTCCCTTTCAGTCTTAAGCGACTCACATTCGGTCTGCCAGATATTCTTCTTAAGCTGAAGGGCATTCTTTTCATCCTGAAGGGAGTCTATTTCCTTCTTCAGACTATCCCTCTCATTCTCAACCTTGTTCAGTTGCACCATGAGTTCAGCATTTTTGGTGCTAATGATCTGGTTCTCTTTGTGACCTATTTCAACGTCTTTGGCGAACTTTCGTGCCTTAACATTGGCAGCTTCAACATGCTTTTGCATGGCCATCATGCCAAACAGAGTCTACAAAACAATACATGAATACTAATTAAGCAGAACGTGTGTTCAGAGAAATTATAAAATGAAGATACTTTTGAGATAACTAAGACCTGGGTAGGAAATTACTTCCATAGCAGCCAAAGGAAAATGGCTGAACACTTCTTTCTCAGAAAAAGCTTTGGCAACCTCAATATCTTTGGGGGACCACATGTTCTTGTAATAAGCCATGGTGGTAAAGCCATCTTTGAACATGGTGTCGCTCGGTTTAACAACCGATCCATCCGTTCGGACGAATCGAGGAGTCTATGGAGCCTCACCAGAGACAAAAGCAGCGGCCGTGCCAGATCCAGAAGGAGCGACCGGTCTAATCTGGGGGGGTATGGGCACGTTCGGTCCTGAAGTCGGAACCCTCCTCGTCAAGGGAAGGTCATCAGGATTGCCCTCACTGTCAGGTTGGGGCCTTTTTCCTCGCTCTTTGTCTTGAGCGGGTGCAGTGGGGGCAGAGGGGCCCCGAGTCCGAGGAGCGGTGCTCGGATTGACAGAAGGAACGTTGATGATTGGGTTAGTATTCATTGCATTTAGAGTAATGCTGGAGGTAGTAGCAGAGGACATTGCTAAGGCTGGAGAAGAATAAGCTGCAGGAGTCGTCACAGCTCTAGGAGGAGCCTTCTTCCTACTGAAGGAAGGGATCTGGAGTTGACTCATTGTGGAACCGAGGACTGAAATGTCACTAAGGTTTTCAGATGTGAAAAGCTCCGAACAAGAGGGGACGTTGCTCAGCACGTGTTCCGTCAGGTATGTGATCATATCCTTGCAAATGCTGTAATTGAGTTCATTATCCAAAGTGATACCCAGAGAATTGCAAAGAAAAGAACAAAAACGGGGAATGCAAATTTCACAAGGTTAGTCAGCCTTATGAGTCTTGAACTTCTTATAAGAAGAGACAGAACATTCGGGATAGGATATTCATTGGCTGCTGGAGCAAACCAAGCTCCCCGAACCCCAACAATGCCTCTTTTCCACCCTTTTTCAGATTTAAGTTTGTCTGTACAGATGGACATCTTCTCAAACGGATAGAAATGGTAGTAAGCCTCATCCAACCTGATCTTCCTAACTTTGTAACAAAGGAGAAGATCAATTAAATCAAGATCCAAACCTCTGTCACGATTCAGAAGCAACACAACGGATAGAACCTTTAAAAAGTTGGGGTTAACTTGGAGAGGAGAAATTTTCAACCTATTAAATACATAACAAAAGAAAGGATGCAGAAGGAATCTAATAATGTTTAAATGATGGAGGCAAAATAAGGTTTCACTGGGAAGAAGGCCTTCACCAGTTCTGATATTTACATTTACTAGTGTGAAACCCCTCGGATCCGAGACACGGGTTGATCAGGCCCAGGCCCAAACCCGAGGGAATATCAAACAATTAAAGTATTTTAAAACGAACACAGATGACAAAAAGAACAACAAAGATATAATAAAACTAAAAGAAATAACAATAATAAAATCCTCCATGTGTAACTGAAAAGTGAAACTTCAATCCTCCAAAACTTCAAAGTTACAACTTGGGAATCCACTGATGGACCCCTAACTAAAAGTTCAACTGAAACTGAAAACTGAAAATAAATAATACTAGAAACATCGAGGGAAGTCCTACGTAGTCAGATGGATATGAGACTGTCCTCGACAAGCACGATCAAGTTCTAAGGCTGGAACCGTCCTGTACCTGAAAAGAATAATGAAGGAGTGGGTCAGACCCACGAGCAAGTTCTAATCTAACTGCAATCCATACAGTGACCCGATACACAGATACACCGTAGACACCTCACAATATCTATCTAGTCCATACGTATAAATATATCCACACTAAGGGACATTCACTAGTCTATAATAGGGGTCTCAACCTGAATAGAAGGCAACATGCGAATACGCACCCAAGGGTGGGCATGAATACCTAGACCTAACAGGGTACACCTCGACCTATTATAACCAGCTACGCATCCCCTGCATATACGCACCCTAACCAACGAGTCTGAGACTCAAGCTCAACTCCTAGTACCATAAACATATATATAAAGTCTGTCCAAATCCAGGGTAAGCAGTTCAACTATTTATTAAACTGACCTACAATAAACCAACTAGTTAGTCACTCAACTTATTCAGTGGATATGACTTAACTACCATCCGTTAATCCAGGAAGTCATCCAACTTGGTTACAGCTGATCTGACTTAGCCACAATTAGGATTCGATATCTTTCAATCCATTCCATTAATCCATTAGGTTAGGTTTATGCGTTTTGAGCTAAACCGTCCCTAGTATGTCACCGTCCCATACCGGTACATACAATCCTCCATATCCATGTAAATTACAACATATATAACAGTTCAATAATTTACAGTCCAAAAACCACCATCCAATACTTGCAGAAGGAATCTTAACAATCTAGCAAATAAAATCCAGTAATAATCCATGTAATTGCATCGGAGAATAAACTATTCTAACAATTAACATCCAACACATGCATAGTTCAAATTTAATAAAAACAATGACCCTATCATGTATTTAAAATTAGTTCTATAATAATATTATAGTCCAATAAATCGCTAGATTAAACTAAGCGATTTAGTTCCCTCCATCCGGTAACAGAATACTAAGTCATATACTTATACTGTGTTGTAGCCTTTAGCACAGAGCCCCCACTATGCCACAAGTCCAATATATTACTTTAAAAGACTTCATCGTGCGTCAAAAATAAATTTAGAATCATTTTATAGCACCCTAAACCATCAGATTAAAATTAATCAACAAATCTCCTTCCAGCCGTTAACTGTACGCAAAGTTGTCAAATAGCGTACTGTTAATTCCATTTAAACTAAAGGGTAAATTTATACAATTCAAGACCTTAGTTACAAGTTAAAATTATTATTTAACACCCAACTAGAATTTTAAAACCGATTAATAACCCAGATTGCCCAAACAGTGAACATAGTACATAGAAAAACTTTAAAAAAAAATAAAATAAACCAAAAAGAACAAGGGAGCCTGCTCCAAAATTTGGAGCAGGCTCTTTTCCAGCCTAGAGCCGGCTCTAGGACTTCCTAGAGCCGACTCCACTTTGTTGTGGGAGCCGGCTCCCACTTCCATGGAGCCGGCTCTCACCTCCTGTGTGAGCCTTCGTCCCCGGTGCGTATTTCAGCTCTTGTGCTCCTTCTCCGGCTTATTCCTAACCCTCTGTTAGTTTTTAAAACCAAACTTAGGACTCGTAATTTAGTCTAGAAGCTTTCCCCAATATTGTTTACAATAGTTTTGAAAGCAATTACAGAGTTTAATCAGGCCATTTAAACTAGCGTTGTTGAAGAACGGCACTGAAACTAAATTGCAAGATCAGTTTTATCCCAACCCCTCTGTTCTTTCTCCAATCTAAATTTGAAGTCTTAACTTACGTCTAGTATCCAGTCAGACCTTGGTTGATTTCGGTAAGATTCAAAATAAAAATTAGAACAGTGGGACGTTATGCCAAAACAAAGTCAAGAAAACATACGCGCTATAATTGTTTTGTAAATAAATTTCACAGATAAAACGATCAAGTAGAACATATAAACATGCATGGTTCAGTTTAAGGCCAATTAATCTCCTAGAGATGTCCAGGTGCACAGAACACAAATCAAAGGGAAGGAGGAAGATAAGAACTTGCCTGTGATTTCAATTATGAAATCCCTGTGTCGTCTCTAAGTTTTCCTGCAATTCTGAACGCCGCCAAGCTTCCTATAACTCTGTCTCTAATCCTTACTCAATCTCCTTGGTCCTCTCTGTACAAATCCTCTTAAGCCTCACTCTGTTTTCCCACAACTGCTCTCTGTTTCTCTCTCTCTGTATCTCACGGTCTCTGTTGTTTTTACAGAAATTCCGGTTAATTATTCTCAAACCCTAAACCACCGTGACACACATACTTATAGGCTTAGTGATTAAACCCCAATCCATGTAACCTTAAGCCAAAGCCCATCTCGGCCCATAAACCGACCTAAGATAAATACCTACGTCGGCCACCTATGTAATTGCAACCCTAAATTTAACTGTAACTTAAAACAGAATTAAATGAAAAAAACAATTACATAATTAAATCCACTTAACTAATTAATTTCAATTAAAAACCCAATTAAATAATTAAAAACACTTAATTCAATTTAAAACACATGACACATAGGTAAACAACAATTAAATCAAATAATCACATAAACAATTTAAGTCAAAGTTCAAATAACCAATTAAATAAAAATGCGATAAAGATAATAAAATAAAGTTTTAAATATGTTAAAAAAAAATGCTGAGACTATCCTTTTTAAAATTAGGGGTATTACAACTAGGCACTCCCTGACATGAATATTACTGGGAAAATGGAGTTTCATGCGAAGACCAGCTAGATCGATAGGCATGGTGAAAGAGATTATGAGCCGTGGCAAAGAATGTAGAGATTTTAGGAGAAGAGGGGCAACAAGACTAACCTCAAAGGATATTGCAAGGAAACTGAAGATGAAGAATCTTTCACAAGATTCGCCGGAAAAGATGCGATCTGACCAGAAAAGATGCAGTTCGCCTTGAGAAAGTGGACTGAATTGATTGACAGCAGGATGTAAGAGATGCGAAAAGAAAAGTTTTGATCGTGAAAGAAGGGTATTTAAAGGGAAAGTGACATAAGGAAGCTGAAGAGATTCGAATTTCAAAAGGGACATTAATTCCGAGGCCGACCGCTCGGTGCCCCACGCAATCGTCTTGAGCCGTCAAATCATCATAAGCTGTCAAGTCATCATTGAGTCTCTAAATAATCACACCCTAATCAATGAGGGAGTGATTATGGGGGCAGTTGAGGATACCAAAGACGGCTCGGGCCAGATCCAACTCGCATAACAAAGTTTGGGCCCGATAATTGACATGGGCCCAAACTTGACATCCACAAAGCAGATCGGGTGTAGTGGATTGACTAAAAAAGGCCTTCAAAGAGGATTCAGGCCTATAACCATTTAACCTTGAGGATAGGCCCAGTGGCGGAAGTTACTTAAGAGTGCTCTGGAATGATACAAATGGGCTATAAATAGAAAGGGGAAAGGAGGAATGAGGGATCGAAATTTTTGAAGTGTAATGAAATTCTGTCAACTTAGAGAGAGAAAATTCATGCATCTTCAACAGTCATTGGATCACAAGATCAGGAAGGAAGGGATCAGGTGCGGCAGAGAGTATGGTGCACTTAGAGCGCACCCATTCACCAGGCGCGTAAGGACCACGCGCCAAAAGCAGGTCAGCGCCACATAGCGCGTGGAACGCGCTGGCAGTTCTCACACGCGAGTGCTCGAGCGTGGGAGTGCGTGACACGCACTTCAACATCCTCCCAGTGCCTACAGACGCGTGGGAGTGCGTGCAGGCGTGTGGGAGCGCATGACACGCGCTGGAGACTTCCTGAGACGCATTCAGGCGCGTGTAGGACCATTCGGGCGCATCCTGAGCGTCGTTTTGCTTCTCCAGGTCCACACTAGTCTCCTGTGGATGTTTGCAAGCCGATGGAGGACCTTCGTGCAATTATTAGAGTAATTAAATATTAAAAGCTAAATCTATTGGCCATTTAATTTGTTTTATCTGTCATTTACTTGTGTATGTTATGTATGGAATAATTAATTGCTAATTATTATTGTTCATGCATTAGATCCATGATTTTTATCTAAATGACTTGATTTATATTAATTACATTATGAAAATTAATTTGATTTGATTACTAATTAATTAGAGGGCACTTATTGGGAAAGGAAAAATTATTTTTGAAAATTATTTTTAAAGTGTGCCTCAAATTAAATATTAGTGAATCATTTAAAAGTCAAATATTTTCTAAATTTAATTGGATTAAAATTAAGGCGTTTTGCATGTATTAAATCATGAATTAAAAACCCTAATTATGAATGATTCAAAATTGAGTGAGAGCGGGAATTTTTATTCATTACCCCATAGCCTTTGTTTTTATAACCATTATAATTAGATCTTCAAAAATAAGGCCCCACGCATGATTTGAAGAGTCTTAATATTATAAGAATGGTTGTCCCATGAAAATAAAAATATTAAATGTTCATTATAATTAGATCTTTAAAAATAAGGCCTTACGCATGATTTAAAGAGTCTAAATTATAATAACAAGATATTTAATATTTTATTTTTCATTAGAGCATTAATAACGTTATACACTCAATCTAAAATCAATAGTATTAGCTCCCCAACGGAGTGGTCTACACTAGGTGATTTTAGAGAGGCTAAACACAATCGGGAATCATTTCATATGATAAATAAGGCATTGTCATAAGATATATGAAAATGATGGGATTTGTCCGCTAATAGTAATAATGAACTTCGCCAACCGAATAAGTTATTGGCCTATTGGTTATCCGATTTTTCATGCAGCGGTTAAGGGACCCACATATTATTATTTTAATGGAAGTGCTCACCTAATAGCAAAATGAATCCCAACAATAGTAATAATGAACTCCTCCATCAGGATAAGTTATTGACGTATTGATTGTGTGATTTATTATGCTACGGAGTTAAGGGACCCACAATAATTAAAAGGGAAGGTTCACCAATAGTGATAATGAAATCTTATTCTATTGAGATTTATTATACTATGTGGCTGACGAACTCATTTTAATTTTAAGTATGCATGATAGTATTAATACTTCACCTTGCATATTGTATGAATGTATTTATATTCAGATTAATTATGTCTAATCCATTTAATCTGCTTGCTAACATATTCAATGTAATTGGACCTTATTTATATTGACTGGAAAAGGAACTTAGATATTTTATTCACAACGTAAGGGTACAAAATATATTTAATACTCCTATACCTAATTTCTTTACTTTAAGATACCCAATGAGATGTTTTAGTGAGATTAGATAGAGTGTATGCCTAAGTACTATGTCCGACTTGAATACCATCAATATAGCCTAAGGAACTCCAGTATGAGATCGAATTTTGGAAAATGATTGGTTATTATTTAAAAATTAAACTGGAGGTCAATATGGCTGACTTGGGTGGTAAGTTTCAAGTTGACATGATTATTGCCTTGTTACCAAATTGGTTTGACTCTTTTAGAGTGAACTAAATAAGGAGCTAGTTTGAGTTCACGTTCACTGATATTCTTATTGGTAACATATGAAGGGATAATCAAAAGTATGGATGTTCCTATCAATCTAACCTAGTCTATACCATCTTCTTCTAGGCCCAAGTAGAAGGGCAAACGAAAGGAGAATGATGATAATAGGACTAGGCTAGCACAAAACATAGGTATCCAAAAGGTTAAAGGGAATAAGGCAATATATGTTGAGGGCGAAGAAAACTGTTTCTTTTGCCGCTAACTAAGACACTAAAAGACGAACTGTCTAAGCAATGACGTGATATAGAAAAATGTATATTTAATCATTAAGCCATGTTATGTGGTTGTATCTATTAATTCCTGATAGATAGATTCTGGAGCCACTAAATATGTTTGCAATTTGTTGCAAGGATTTCAGGAATCCAGAAGCCTCGATGATATGGATATATATTTGTCTTTTAACCTGATATCAAGGTTGTAGCTAAGTCAGTGGGAGTATTACATCTGAAATAAAAGAGTATGAGGATATTAGTATTAGAAAACTATCTTTATGCATAGATGTTAGACGCAATCTCATTCTTGTGACTGGTTTTATAAAATTGATTAGATGTGTGACTGCTTCTGGTGCATTGAAAGATGGTTAATATACTATAACCACAAGCTCTTAATATTTGCAAGATGTAGAAACTAATGTTGTATCTTCTAGATTGAATGTTAAGAGAAAATTTGTTATTCCTGACTTATTGTATTTTTAGTGTCTATTTATAGGTTATAATCAATCAAAATGAGATTCAAAGAATGTTTATAACCTAGTGAGGCAGGGGAGCCTAAACCAAACTTGTGAATCCTGTTTTGAATGATAAATAACCTTAAGAGCTTTATCAACCAAATGAAATAGACATAAAGAACAATTGGAGTCGGTACATATTGACACGTGTGGTCTTATGAACATCCAAGCAAGATTACTCACGTTTTAGATACATTTACCCGATGCGACATAAGTCTTAAACTTTTGGTATATTCCGAGAGTGTCAAGACTGATGTGGAGCACAGATTAGGTAAACTTATCAAAACACCTCGATCTGATCGTGGATTTGAGTATTTTTTGGGATAGTGTGAAGACTATATGGTTAAATAAGGGTGTTGTGTACAGGTTTTCCGCAATTGACGCTCAATGAATTGAGGTGTCAAAAAGGAATAACAGAATTCTGCTTAACATGGCTAGATCTATAATAAGTTATGCTACATTACCTCTTTCATTTAAGAGTTTAGCGTTAATGATATCGATGCGCATTATGAACTGCATTCCATCTTAGTTTGTCTCAAGGATACTGTTTGAGCTGTATTTTTTACTAAATCTTAGTTTGAATCACATGCACATATGGGGTAGTTTTGCACATGTGCGCTTGATATGGACAAGTAAGTTAGAAGCATATCATAGGCATGCTTGATTTGATGGTTACTCTAAAGGCACTAAGATAGATTATTTTATGATCTCAATGATAAAAGTTGATTGTTTACACTCACTATTTATCTATAGGAGGATCATATTATGAATCACATACCTAGTAGCATAATGTTAGAGAATATGGTTTGAGTACCAGATGTACCACATGTGAACACACTTATTATAGAGATTGAGAATAATATATGAATTCCCTATTGATGCGTCAGCATCATCTAGTTCATAGATTCCTGCATCGGTACATTATTGTAGTGGGAGGATTATCATCCAATTTAACAGAATCATGTTTTTAGGTGAGACCTTTACGGACATCCCTGTTAAAAATGAGTTGGACCCGGTAAGTTACACGGAAGCGTGAACCGATATGGATATAGATCATTTTGGCAAGTTGCTATGAAATCAGAGTTGGAATCTATGTATTCTAATAAAATCTGGGATCTTGTAGAACTTTCTAGTAGGGTGATACCTATGGAAGGCAAGTTAATCTATAAGAGATACCAGAAGATTTCTTAGTGGATGAACCAT
The DNA here is from genome assembly GCF_030987335.1 of Cornus florida. Taxonomy (NCBI): domain Eukaryota; kingdom Viridiplantae; phylum Streptophyta; class Magnoliopsida; order Cornales; family Cornaceae; genus Cornus; species Cornus florida. The sequence goes on from NW_026775572.1 coordinate 33,624,122, forward strand.
GTGTAAATAAGGTAATGTCATTATTTTTCTAATTCTATATTGATGACATCTTACTCATTTAGAATGACGTGGAAGTTTAGTCATCAGTAAATAGGTAGTTGCTCAATTATTTTGAAATGAAGGATCTTCAAGATGTAAGTTATATTCTTAGGATTAAGCTTTTGCAAGATCAGGTTAAAAGGAAAATAGGCTTATCTTAATAATCCTACATTAATAAAGTTTTTACCAGATTTGGTATGCAAAAACTCAACGAATACGTTCTTGCATTATTAACATGGATTGCTCTCTCTAATAAGTAGTTTTTCCAAGACTAACAGAGGAGATTGAGCAAATGAGACTGGAACAATATGCTTCTACATATGGAAATCTCATATATGCCATGGTCTATACCAAACAGGACATCCGCTACATTATAGGGATAGTCAGTGGATATCTGTCCAATCCCGGACTTGATAACTGGTCTGTTATGAAAAATATCATAAAGTACCTTAGGAGAACCAATAATCTCATACTCATTTATGGATTTGATGTTGTGGTTCCAGTCAGGTATGATAGTTCTGATTTTAAATCAGTTATATAAGGTCCATGACTTAGTGTATGTTCATTTAATGAAAGGGAAATCAGTTAGTAGATTGTTAATCAAATTTCAACTGCTGACTTAAACCTGAAGGTGGAGTACATTGCAGCCTTAAAGGCAGCAAAGGAAGCCTTTTGGTTTGATCTCGCTGATTTAGAGGTTGTGGAGCATACTAGCCTGCTTATCGAGCTATATTGCGATAATAGTGTAAAAGTAGTCCAAACCAATGACCCAAGGTTCCATAGAGAAATAAGGTACACTGAGAGGAAAGTATCATGTCCTACATGATATTGTCCAGCAAGAAAATGTACTCGTGGCTATATAACATTGCGTTGGAACACAACTTTGTTGATCCATTAACAAAGGTGTTATGATCAATAGTTTTGATCGTCACATGGATAACATTGGAGTTAGATGCAATCCGAATTGGCTATGAGGGCAAGTGGGAGCTGTTGGGATTTATATGCCCTGACATAGCAAATTCCCGTTTGGATTAAAGTGACATATGTTCCTGACGTATCTGAAATATTTATACTTTATACAATTGGTGAATTCAATGTATTATGTTTCGATTCACTATGGAATTGATAGTATCCATTTGATTACAAGAGATATTTATATATATCTATGTGATGGCGATCAATATATGAATATATAAATAGTAATCATAAATGGTTCATAGTCAGTAATTATGGATGGACTCATAATTAATTAAGACTTGAACTGGATCCGCGTTAGGTTGAGATATATTGCGAAAGCCGTCGTATGCAATTGCTCCCTATCACTGTCATGGCATTTGACTCTTAAGCATGAGAAAAGTATAAACTTTTTTATTAGTTAATAATTACTTTGATTTGTTCGGCGAATACTTCGGGATCCTTAGACCGACACTTTGGGTAATTATGTAATTAATAGTTAGAGGGTTATATTCCCAATATTTGCATCAATGCTACTTATATTTATTTTGTATTGATTATGGTTGATCACAAATTAAATTCGAAGACCTTCATATGTTTTTAAACAAAATGATTTAGTATATATTTATTTATTTAAATTGTTATTTTTGTCAAACAAATGTTTATTGTGATCGAGTCAGAAATAATCAAAGGTACCAAAATAAATATATTAATTAAGTAGTCAGATTAATGACTTTATTTATCCGATAACTAATTATGGATAGAGAGGTCAAAGTGCAACATTGACTTAGAGGTTCTTTATTATTTAATTGGAGTTCAATTAATTTCTTTTAGTGGAATAAAAATTAATTAATGAATTAATTTAATTGGGTCCATGAACCGGGCCGATTATTAATTCATTGTAGCCAAGAAAATAATAAGCCCAATAGGATTCTCACTCATAAACCAACTTGATATTTGAATCCTATTAGATTTGAGATATGTGAATTAGAGATGGAGAATGATTTATTGTTTCCTTTTCTTATTTTTATGTTGCCTATATATACATGGATTCATGTATATTTTAAGGCAGACTTTTGGAAGAAAAGAAAAAGGAATATATTTTTTTTCTTTCTCTAGATTTTAGGGTTTGTTTTCTCATCTAATGGATGCTCCCACAAGCCTATTTTTTCAAGATCATTCATGGAGGCTTATGAGTGATTCCTAAAGGTAAGACCATTATCAAGAAGATAGAGATCCAAGGAGAAAGCATCTAGCAAAGAGATCTACAATAAGTGAGAACATTCATTTTAGATGAGAGATCTAAGGTTTACTCAAACCTTGATGTGAGTATTCAATCCCTAAATTGAATGATACATCATGTTTTATTTTTTTTTTGCATAAAACTTGTCTCTATGTGATGAATCAAGATCTATGTATGAAAATCCCTCAGAAAGTTGCACGTTTCCCAACACCACTAACTCCCACCCGTAATTATACCTGCCATTTTTTCTACGCAAATTGTTGTCTTTGATAAAAATATATATATAACATTTAATCGAATATATTACAATGATTCAATTTCTAAAAGTCTCCATCAAAATAACTATATATTTACCTACTCTCTACTATTACGTACTCTATACTATTCTAAAACTTTTTCAGTTTTTTTTTGACAAATAAACACGATATCATTCAACAGGAGGAATAATACAGTCAAAGCGAAGAGCGACTAACAACCACGAAGGCCAGACGCTCCACTCAAAGTCGGAACATTCAGCTACTAAAGTTTTTTTGCTCAACAAATGAGCTACAACATTACTTTGGCGAGGCACCCAAGCCAAGGAAGAACCATTACAGACACAAAGAAGAGAACGGACATCATTAAAAAGAACACTCAGAGCCTCCTCATTGGCGCGAAAACGCATAACAGGCTGACAGTCCCCCTCCACAATAACATTATGATAACCCCAAAGGCGGAGAAGAGATAAGCTTTCCCGAAGAGTTAATCCTTCTGCTATAGATGGGCTCCCAACATTGGAAAAGAAGAGAGATGAAACTTTCAGAGGTTACCCAAAATGGTTGCGCAAAATCAACCCACCACCACAAGATTGTCTGGTTGAGTCAAAAGCGGCATCGAAGTTCAATTTAAGGAAACCCTCAACAGAAGCACACCATCGAGTAGAGGGAGGAATAACAGGAGGACAAGGAAAAGAGAGCAGCCGAGATTGTCTAGAAACCTCTTGAAATTCTTGGAAATCCAATAAAGCCTTGTTAGCTACCTCCAAAGGAGACCATTTCTTTTGATTGAACACTAGGTCATTGCGACTCTTCCAGATAGCCCAACACGTAAACGCAGCAAGATTAAGACAATCTTTTGGATACTCGGACTTAGACCAAGATTCAGTCATCTCAAACCACCGTTTAGGCCAAAAAGAAGGAGCTGTACCATGAAAATCCATCCGTAAGGGACTATGAATCCACACCATACTAGCAAAAGAGCATGAACAAAGGAGATGGTCGACTGATTCCACACAAGATTCACAAAAAGGACAGGAGGACAACACAGAGATCCCTCGAACTGACAGGAGAAAATTCACAGGTAACCGATCATGAAGACTCTGCTAAAGAAACAAAATAAGTTTTCGAGGGACCTGTAACGACCAGACCTTACTCCACATACAGCATCACGCGCCGTCAAAACTACTTCCTTCAACTGTATCCTCACATGGCAGCCGAGAAAGAATGAAGAGAGCCACCTTGTGCGCGCTTTTGACAGAAAATAAACCATCAGAAGACGCCCCCCAAATCTTGTGATCAACAGCGCCCATTGAACTAATAGGAATCTTCAAAATTAAATCACAATCTCTCTTATTAAACCATTGATGAACCAACCTTGTATCCCATGAATGAGTGGGATGGATAATGAGCTGTTCAACCAAGCAAAATGGAGCACCCATAGGAGGAGAAGAAACAGAAAAATGTAAGGGGTCAGGCAACCATTTATCGAACCAACAATTGATCTTCACCCCATCCCCAACCCGTCACTTCAAGCCCTTTTTAATAACGTCCCGATCCGAGAAAATGCCGCGCCATGCCCGTGAAGCTTTGGACTTGCGCATCCACAAAAGCACAATTTTTGAAATATTCCTGTTTGAAAGAACGGTAAAGGATGGAATCGTCCCCAATTTTCATACGCCAAGCCACTTTAGCAAATAAAGCTAAATTAAAAGCTTCGAGATTTTTGAAACCTAAGCCACCTACGGCTTTCGGGAGACAGAGACGCTCCCAGCTGATCCATTTAATTTTATTGGATTTCTCCTCCCCTCTCCACCAAAAATTGAGAAGTTGGCTTGTCAAAGCTATGCAATTCTTTTTAGGAAGCTTCAAGCATTGCATTGCATAACTTGGAAACGCGGACAAAACAACTTTCAGCATCACCTCTCTACCTGCTTTGGAAAGTAACTTGCCTTTGAGCAACTTGACTTTAGAAGAAACCTTTTTCGAAATAAAATTGAGGGAAGCAATCTTGGATTGCCAACTTTCCAATTAACTAGAATCCTCAATATTTATACAAAAGTGCATACCTCTTATTTTTTCTAGTGTTTTATAAGGCTAAAATCATAAAATAATAATAATAATAGATAAATAAATAAATAAATAACCTGTTGCTTAAAAAATTATCAATTAACCCCTCAATTAAAGAAACTATCATTTCACCTTTTAATATTTTAAAAAGTCTATCATATCACCCTTTTTTTTTAATTTTTCGTCTAAAGTCTAAAGCTAACGAGAACAATAATATTTCACTTGATCTGACCAAACTGCCCTTTTAATCACCTAATGACTAAAATGCCCTGCCTCAGTCTAAAAAATCTATCTTCTTCAACAACGGGATCGTTCAAACTCCTTCAGCATGACCAATATGAGCTCCAAACTGGCGATGATATAAAACCCACTTCGACGAAGCCCAAATAAGCTCCACGAACGTGCGCGAACTTTCATCAGTGACCGAACCGAGAAACTCACACCCAGCGACGACACTTCAAATGAGCTCAACCCAGTAGCTTCCACTGATAGCGGCGAGTTCCTTTTTGTCCGGTGCATTCCTTTTCGGCGAGCTTCACAAACCCAACTAGCAAAGACTCTTAGCAGCTAAACTGGCGAGAAAGTTAGAAAAAACAAAGACCCAACAGATTGGTTCGGTCCGGCGACACCTCAAGCCCTCCTTGGCGAAACCCAATTCAGCCCGGCGACATCTCAAGCGACCTTGAACCAACTACAACAACTAATATCCGGTGAGCTTCTAAACAACGACCAAAACGAACGGATTCCCAAATGCATGCACTATCTATAGTGAACAGACATAAAGTTGCAGACGTCCATCGGTCCATGCAAACTCCATGAACGCGGACGATATGTACTGAGCATCCAGCTACAACTAAACTTAACGCGAGCTCCAAGCTGCTACAAAACCCACCTTGACGTTCTCCATCAGCGACCAAAACTGAAAGCTCCGTTAGCAAGAAGACCGGCGAGACCCAGCTTGGAGAGGCTAACCCATTTCGGTCATCATCCAGTGACCTACACTTTCATGCATGCGCATCCGGTGAGCCTTGATACACCTGATATAAAGCTTCTTCAAGAGACCCAACTCTGACGAGCTTCAATCGAGTCCGGCCAAACAGTTCCGTCGGGCCTTTTATATATATTTCCTGTGACAACTCAAAGCATTAGCAACAATTTATTCAACCACTCCATCCTTTCATACATGAGCCGGCTTTTCACTAGTGGTCTATTGTTTTTTTTTTTTTTTTTTTTTTAGTTAAAGGGTAAGCTTAGTGGTCTATTGTTTCACTCACTTTCTCTATCTAAAACTATTTCTTTTTCTCTCTCTATAACACTCAATATATGTGTATGTACAGTCAGTTTGGAATGGAATTGAGAAGGAGTAGAGAGAGAAAGTCTAGTTGAAAAAAGAAAAAAAAGGTTAAAGTCAACCAATAGGCTACTGACACGTGTGTGAGTGTAGAGACATAGAGGGCATAATTGTCATTTAAAATCAACAATTTTAGTTTAATAAAATATTAATATACTATCAATTGCATTATTCTCATTTCACAATAATTTTATGATTCTGTCACAAAAATGGGACAATGTGATAGTTTTTGTTTAGTGCAGGGGGTTTTTAATAGTTGGAACTGGGGCAACGTAATAGTTTTTGTTTAGTTCAGGGAGGTTTTTAATAAATGAGGGGGTTATATATCGTTTTTGTAAACAACACAGGGATTTATGATTTTAACCTTACTTTATATTATTGAAATAACAATATATTAGGCATAAGAAAAACAAAAATAATATGTGTCAAAGTTTAATGGTGAAATTTAAAAAATAAATAAATAAAATTAAAAAAACATGTGTGTGTGTCTTTGCATTTTTCCATTTCATTTTTCATGCCGAAGTATTTTACTAACTATACTTCAAGCACAAACCAACCTGTGATTAAGCATTGATGATTATAAAAACTTAATAATTCAATCAAATCAATAACTTGAAATTAAAATTGCAAATTTTCTCAAATTCCATTTTCAAATCAAACAGTTGGTGCTCCCAAACATATTACTCACTTAGATTCAAAAATTACATTCAAAATTACTTGATCTAACCTATCTTGAGGCTAATTTAAATTTTAAAATATTAAAGTTACTCCATCTTGAGGTTAACTTAAATTTTAAAATATTAAAGTCACTCGTCTTTTTAGTTAAAATAATATAATAATCACCGAGAGCACAAAAAGGACAGTGACCAGATGTTGGTGAGTTGGTGTAGTTTTTTAGTTTTCACTTCATTTCTATCGCAAGAAACAAACAACTAACTCTACTTTTCTTTTCTTTTGTAAATGAATTTTAACATTCCTACGTGTTCAAAAGGGTGAAAATCATCGGATATTCTAAAAATTGACAAATGGCAACTACAACAAATATTTTATATCATGTTTGGCCAAACCAAATCGGTACCTTATATTTGAAATTGAAAAAAATTTAGTATAAATTTTGAATTAAATTTCTTTCAATTCTAAATCTAAAATTTGGTTAAAGAATATAACCCCAACAGCCCATCAAAAATTAAGACTCCGCAAACAAAAATTAACCATAGGTTATCCAATCGATGGTGGCGGTGTAGTGATATATTGAAATTTCTTACTATTAAAATCCATTGCATGAGAAGAAGATGCATCAGGAAAAATACCATTGTTCTTCTTATTAGCAACCACCCATATCAGTGGACATGAATTTTACACGAGGCGTCCCCCTACTACCACCATTACTAGCTGGGACCGTGGCCGTCTCATCACCAGTAGATTTCTTCAGACATGACTTCAGCCGGACCGCTGGCTGTTGTCGAGGCTGATGTGCAGGTGCTGCCTGATCGACTGCATTCTCCTTTGACTGCAGGTCCTCCACAGAAAAGTCTTCTGTTCAGACTTTGCCAGACTCCGACTCAGGTGCTGGATCTTCCCTAAGGTGACATGTTCACATTGCCAAATAAGGAATTATTTCCGCTAAGATGTTTGTATGCTGCCTGCGTATCAAGTTTGCGCAGGAACACAACACGGCACGTTGAGGACTAGTAGAAAATACGAGTTCCTGAATGATCTAACGGCCCAAAACAAGCAAACCTGGCCTTCAGCTCAGAACCAGATGGAAGGTTGGCATGGGGAGGGAACTTCATCACCAGCGTTGTGGGGTTTGCTGCATTGCTGGAGGCACCATTTTCTTAGCAGAATCTGCTTTGACTGGTTTTGTTGGTGTTGGAGCAACTCTCTCTTTTCCAGTACCCTGTGGGGCTTCCTCAGTCTTTTGAGCTCCCTCCTCTGCACCTAATGTTTTTAAACGAACTCTTTGCAGCCATTCCTTCAAGACGATCGGATGGGCTTCGTTTAAACCCACCTTTTGTCAGATCATCAGGCTTGTCAAGAGGTTTTGATGGTTTCAGAGATGGAAGATTGCTAATATTCTTACCATGAGAATCATCAGAAACCCCATTACTAGCTGGGAACTTAACAGCATTAGCTTCATTTGACTGAGTCACAGGAGCTGACAAAGGGGACTGAGCTTTTCTCATAAAAGAGGGTCCGAAATCTCAGAGAATTCACTGTATAAACGCATAATTGTTCTTCTCCACAGCATGGAAGGGGTTGAGAGCAAGAGATTGCAAACCACACAGTAATTGCAGAAGCTCGAGTTCAGAATTGACTGCCCTTGCCATTGGCACCATCCTAGCAGAATCAGGCGACATCGAACTACTGGCCTGATCTCTTGTGAAAGTCCACCTGAGAGTTCTCTATATGAGCCCAACCAACTTGGAGTGATTTTCCTGCTACTTTCCCAACCAGGGTGCCACTTTTTTCAATAGCTACACGTTTCTGCATATTATCAGCGCTCATTTCGGTGTACAACTCTTACTTTCTCTTCTCCCTCCTCTCAACTTCGCCTGATTTTCCTGCTATTTTCCCCACCACTGCCCCACTTTTTTCAGTAGCTGCATGCTTCTGCATAAGATCAGAAGCTCATTTGGGTGTCCAACTCTTTCTTTCTCTTCTTCTTCTTCTTCTTCTTCTTCTTCTTCTTCACCCCTGGGGCAGATTTCTCAGAACTCAATTCCCTAGTAGTATATTTAAGAGCTTTGCCCTTCTTCACCCCCTTGTGACCATCATGAACTTGTTTCTGTCCATACAATTCTTTGGCTGTGGTTGGTAGACTTGGAGATTGCTGATAGCCTTCGTCCAATTTAATATTCTCCGAGTTCTCAGGATCATCTTTAAAGTTGATCGTCCTCTCAACTTCAGGCTCAAAAGTGCGAGACAAATTATCTACCATGCCAGGGAATACAACTTTCCCAGTAATATTAGAAGCACCCACACTTGCAGGACCAGTTGTCAATCCCTTGCGTTCTACCATTTTTACCCTAGTGCCTTTCCCCTTATCAAGAGAAGACTTTGGGTCGAAGAGATAACTGCTGTAGGCTGGAGTATCATTCTCACCAATGGGAAAACTAACAGCATTACTAGCGGAGGACTCCACCTTACTTGCATTTACCTGAGAACCAGTCATGCTAAATTTAACAGCAGAAGATCTTTCCTCTAAAGTTTTAGCGCCTTTGCCAGTTACATCCGTATGCAAAGCTGAAGCACCATCCCTACTGATTGTCCGAGTCTGTTTATGTTTACCTGGAATCTTGGACTTTCTAGAGACCAATGGAACACTCTTTTTGCAACACACAATTTCCAGCTGCTGGAGACCCCTCTGCAATAATGGGCTGGACATAATTCTCAGTAGCAAGTGCTGAAGACCCCTCTCCATTAGTGGGGTGGAAAGAGGAACTTGCTAGCCCAAGGTTGATTTGGTGTGTTTCCAACTCATCTCGTTCATCCCTTCGTTTAAAAAGATAATTGTCTTTCTTTCCTTGGTCCTTGGATTTATTTGGTTTTGCGGATATCCCCACCTTACCTAAAAGCTTCTGCAATCACTTGTAGGCCACTAAGAGGAGCTGGCACATGACCCACTCCACCACATGATATGATATTGTCCGCTTTGACCCTGAGCCCACACTGTTTCGCTATTGGGTTTTACCCCAAAAGGCTTCATACCAATTGAAGATAACACCACCCACATATAAGCACTTCACATTTCCCTTACCTAGGCGATGTGGGATTGTGCACATGTAGCTCATCCAGTGTGATAACCTGCCAGTGCCTCGCACCCTCCCACAAGGTCGCCACAATCACCCCCCTTGGGGCCCAATGTCCCCGTTGGCCATAATTCCGGCTAGGTCAGGCTCTGATACCATTTATAACGACCTACCCCACCACATGGTATAATATTATCCATTTTCCACACGGTTTTGCTCTTGGGCTTTATCTCAAAAAGTCTCGTCCCAATTGGAGATAACACAGCCACATATTACTTCACCTTTCCCTTACCCAGGCGATGTGGGATTGTGCACCTGTAGCTCGCCCAGTGTGGTAGTCTGCCAGTACCTCGCACCAGTCCACTCACACACAAGGTCAGGCTACCACACTGGGCAACCTTGTGGGCTGGTGCGAGGCACTGGCAGGCTACCACACTGGGCGAGTTACAGGTACACAATCCCACATCGCCTGGGTAAGGGAAAGGTGAAGTGCTTATATGTGGTGGTGTTATCTCTAATTGGTACGAGGCCTTTTAGGGTAAAGCTCAAGAGCAAATCCGTGTGGGCTTGGGCCCAAAACGGACAATATCATACCATGTGGTGGAATGGGTAGTTACAAATTGTATCAGAGCTTAACCCAGCCGAAAGTGTGGCCAACGAGGACGTTGACCCCCAAATGGGTGGCGACCTTGTGGGCAAGTGCGAGACACTGGCAGTTACACTAAATAAATCAAGCATAAAATTGGTAATAAAGTAAATAACCAGTTACATCCGAATGCAAAGCAAATAACCATAAAGTAAATAACCATTCCACTAAATAAATATATTCTCACTGCTTTGCCTTCAAAAAGTTTCTTCAGACTTCAGAAAATTGTAATATTCCAGCTGAGTCATCTCTCCACCAACTTCTGGATCAAACTCGCATCTGTAGAAGCTGCATTTACAATTAAATTGATGGTAATCATTCAGTTAAATATTTTTTCATAGAACTCAAATAGCAATGGATTTGGACAGTTAGGAAGCATGTACTTATAATCCCAGTAATCACCATATGGGACATCCCATTTCATGCTAAATGGGAACACATAAAAAAAATCTTGAAAAAAAAAAAAAAAAAAATCCCCCCCTTCTCTCCCTAAAAAGGAGGATTGGCAGGAGAAGGTACAAAGCTTTTACAAACTATTATGCGAAGTATGAAAACATACAAAAAGTTTCCAAACACTAACAATTAACTAAATCAGAAAACGGGTCCATAATTAACAATATATTGACTCAAATCTAATAGATTCAGAACCTCTGTGTATTTAACTATGCAAATTACAACTTTTGATACACCATTAAATATAAGATTTTGACCACACAGACTTGATCTATAACATGTTCGAATTATTTAACATAGATGCCATTATATGGAAAGCAAAGAATAAATTCAGCGATAAAACACTACATGACTTTTTAAAAAAACACACTCAAATGTATTATATATGATGTCACTTACATATTTAATACGTATCTGAATTCATCAATAATACAATATATTATGTCACTTGCATATTTATTTATTTTCTCAAATTAAATCCAATTATCCTATCAGACCCAATTGTCGCACTGGACCAAGGTTATGTTGATAATTAGGACATCACTTAATTTTCTCAAATCATATTGGATTGTCATAATAGATCCAATTGTTACATTGTATCAATGTTATGTCAAACAGTCATATTAGGATAGTGATTTAATGTTTTTGCATCAAAGCAGATCCAGATAGGAGTGGCAATATTTGACACGACGCACTAACACGACACGAGATAAGAAGGTTTGGGTTTGGGCTAATCGTGTTCGTGTCGTAATCATATTGACACGGATTAACCCATTAACTAAACATATTGTGTTCGTGTTGACCCTGCTAACACAATTATGACACGATTAACCCGATTAACTAAACATGTAAGATAAACGTGTCGTATTCGTGTAAAAAATGACTTATTTAGCTAAACGTGTAGAAAGACTTAAACGTGTCTTTTCGTGTCATTTTGTGTCGTGTCAAGTCTTGACCCATTTATTAAACGAGTTACGCGTGTCGTGTCATGTTACACGTATTATATTCGTGTCATGTTCGTGTCAAGGGGTCTTGACACGATTAATAATCGTGTCATGTTCGTGTCGACTCTAATTGTGTTCGTGTCATAATCGTGTTAACATGAACACGACCCGTTAACACGAATTGTCACCCCTAGATCCAGACCATCCCTAATATGATCTATATCCAATTTGTTTACACCACTAAGCATGTGCGAGATTTCCCATCAAAGCTAGACAAGAACCTCATCAGTCAAGAAATTCCAATTAACTCATTTTGAATACTTGCATGTTTAAATATTGATGCAATTACAACAGCAACAATAGCAGAATGTACAGCTTTAAGACAACTGACAGTATCATGACAGAATGAGGTATAAACGCTCCATATTGAAAAATAAGTAATGACTACGCATCAAGATGCAATAATCGGAATGGCTATGAGAATAGGGAAGCAGAAAACTTTACGTGCAAGATATAAAATCAGAAATCAAATTGTTTCCACAGAATGAGATGATAAATAATCAACATGAAGGTGATGCCAACTTGTACTAAAGACCTAAGAAGTATGGACACAAATACTTAATACATGACAAGATATACAGATATATAAAGACACGACAAGATAAACTCTTTAAAAACAGGACATAAATATGGCAAGGAGCCAACAATATTTATGTCTCTATCTATTTTGTGTATATATGTAAGAAAATAAAAAAATATATATATGTATCTATGTAAGAATTCAAAGTAAAAATTACATCATGCTATATGCTTTTTCCTAATGACTATACCACATATTATACTAGAAAAGCTACATTTTGATACACATGTTCGAAATAAAAAATTATACAAGTATATAGTATCTGCGAGTATCATACATGCATTCAAATTAAAAAACAAAACAAATTATTATTATTTCAATTTATGGAATTTTTCAAAAGCGTCAAAATAGTATCTGCAAGAATCATTTTTCAGTATATGATACCAATACAAAAGCCAATGCCTCTCAGTAAACAAGTTGCCTAACCCACATGGAGGTATAGTGTGTAGACCTTGTTGAGGGAGGCTTTGCTGGAGAAATATAACTTAGCATAACACTACATGTATACTGGCTTGAAGAGCCTGTGATACCTCAACACATATAGGCTGGTTCCCAAAAAGTTGTTAGTTAGTTTACAATTAAAGAAAGCTTTCTTTTAATACTTTTTTGTTTTTCCTTCCCTTTTTCAGGTAAGCAACTTTCTTCTAATACAAGCCAGGGAACATTTTTTTTTTTTTTTTACAAGTACAAGCCAGGGAATACATGAAGTTGATATGGTATGTATTACCTCCCATCCATGCCAAGAATAACGACTGTGTTCTTTTGGTGACCAAAGGCAACAATGTACTGAGAACCTTCATGCAAGCGAAACTGAGCCACTGACCACTCTGAGCTGAAATATTTTGGCAGCACACCTGCAAGAAAAGAACCCCATTGACCTGAGTTTACCATAGATATCTTTATGCAGAATCCTTCTTGCCATCCTAACTGATCTTGTAATAGCTATACTACTACACCATTACATCGGGTTTCAGATGGCACCCTCATTAACACACACTTAGGGAGTCTCCTACATGATTAAGGGGCAGCTTGTCAACATTAAACCTTGGTAGTGCTTAAGGCGTTGAAAACTGAGAAGTTGTTTATCAACTGTTCATGGTATTTATACAAGTGAATTGAGTAGGATGCAGAACCCATCCTAGTTAAGATGGATGAGATGAGTGACTGAAAAGATAGGGTCACTAAAGAAAGTGTGAGAGAAAAATTAGGTGTGACACCCATTGGTGAGAAAATTAGAGAGAGTAGACTTAAATGGTTTGGACACTTGCATCAGAGTCCTAGAGATGCGGGACAAAGAGGGCGACCTAAAATAACATGGAATGAGGTTATTAAAAATGACTTTAAAAAGAGTCCCAAAAAGAATGAGGGGACATGTGGGCCGTGTATTGTCCCTTGAAAAGTTACTAACTTGTCCTTATAAGTTTTGAATATCCAAATTTAAAATTTTAAACTCCAAGGACATATATGGAAAGATGTAAAATATATTATTTGAAAAAGGGAAGTGGACCATTATTTTGGGACAACCCAAAAAGGAAAGATGGACATTCTTTTTGGGACAAGGGCCTATATAATAGGTGAAATGACATGTAATAAAAAAAGATTGCAGATAAAGAATTCATGTGGCCAACCCCATTCATATGAGATTAAGGCAAGGATGATGATGATGATGAATTGCCTAGGAAGTGGAGCCCACTCTATGATGAGCAGGAAAAAAATTGACATCTTGGTCAGAGCCATCTTTGACCAGCCTAATTTATGTTTCTTGAGAAGCTAATAATACTAAGTTGGAAACAAGTCTATCCTAAGATTTACCGAAATTGTAAAGGCATGTTACCTTTAATGAAGGAGAGAGAAGACACAGCTTGTGGAGTAGAGACATTTGGTTCAGGTGTACCGCGCTGTCGTTCAATTCCTAGAGATCCAGAATCAACCTTTAAGCTGAAGACATGAACAGTTCCCTTATCACTTGAAACAGCTAGCCACCGGGCAGTTGGAGAGAATGCAAGGCTGTAAATCTCTGCTCTATCTGCACCTCTCCTTACCTTCATTTGTTATGCAAAAAGATTAACAAAAGGTGGCATGGAATTGTTAATAATTAAATGTCGATAAAAATGATAGGACCAAATTCATACAACACATAGAACTCCTCAGCATTCAATGCATATGAGTAATTAACCATTAGTATAAAAAAATAAGTACTTGTTCTTCTGAAATAGATCCAGAAATAGATCCAGAAGCACATTCAGAAAACAGAGACACAAAATCAGTCACAAATTCAAAACAAAGGCAGAAACTAGGCAGGAGGTGGTTTTAACCCCCCTTTGGCCCCTCTTATTGCTGTCCTCCTTCCTAATCATATAGCCTAAAAAAGCACAAATACGTATTCAACATGATATGGATACGGCAAGGATTCGTCAAAAAATAATAATATAGTGTATTATTATTGTTATAATTATACATAATAACTTTTGCTCATTTTATTCACATTATCATGAATGAAATACCTAATTTGGAGCTTAGAACTAGATGAGTGTTGTGTTTGTCTTCTAAAACTTTGTATTATTTTATTAATTAACCCATAATCAGTGTTTTTAAAGGTGAGCCTAGGCTCCAGGCTCATACAGGTGCAAGTGTTGCGCCTGTTGTGTGAAGGAGCCCCTTTGACAACATTTGTGCCATATTACCTTGGACCTTTGATTGGGCGCACTAAGGACGCCCGAGTGAGGCGAGAGTGAAGGCAAGTGAGGACCTTTGGAGCCTATGCAATCAATGCATATTCATATTCCATATAAAAAGGGTAAATGTTGTCAAAGGTGCGCGACATATTCCATATAAAAAGGGCAAATGGCAAGGCCCACCTTTAACAACACTGCCCAAACCTCGGTCTTTTTGGAAAAAAAAGTATATTTAACTTTAATTCTCATCCCTGATCATTAAAATATACACTATAACTTCAAAACACTTTGGCCAAACTGCTTGGCAGTTGCACAACTTTAACATTAAATGATGCTCAACCAAGGTTTAAACGTTAAGCATTTCAGTTCTTATAATTTAATATCACCCAATGCAAAAATTCTGAGTTCATAAAGCTAAAGGTACCTGAAAGAATCTATACACATCACAATTCACAACATATAAAATATGTATATGCAAATGCTTGCCTACGTTTTTCAACATCATACCTCCTGAAGCAGTGAACCATCCAATGTATTGAAAATCCGAACCAGGGTCCCCTTACTACTCGCTGTAGCCAGCAACCGCCCGTCCAGCGTAAGCGCAAAGCATGCAATTCTCGAATCATGAGCCATTATAAACTTGGTCTGCTTCAATGCATGATACTCAACCCTAACCTGCCCCTTCCGCAACCCTGGGCACACCAATACCATAGATCCCGAAACGTGCGACACCTCACAAAGACCCTTATGGTTTGATATTGTCTCTATTCGATGCAACAATTTCATGTCGTCAAAATTATACACAAAGATCTTCTGCACCAAAATCACCACAATTCGGTCCCGTCTGAGCCTCACCGCTTTGACCTCAGACCGGAACGACAGCTCGCCGATGCACCGGCTCTGATGGTCGTGCCAAATCATGACCTTGTTCAACGGGTACTGCGGTTCCGGCCCTCCACCGACCAGCGAGAAAATGGTGTGCCGGAACAGCATCTGCACAAACCCAATACCGCCTCCATTGTCGAATTCTCGCCGGAAAATCTCACGAAACGGGTCGCAATTGTATATGCGGAAGCCGCGATCGGTGCCGGCGGCGAACCAGCCGGAGTCCTGGTTGAAGGAGAGGTAGAGGAGAGAGGGAGCTGGAGTGGAAGATAGGGATAAATTGGGGTTAGGGTTTTCGGTAACGGGTGGGACTTCGGAGGAGTTATCGGGGAGAGATTGTCGTTGCGCGTCGCCGAGATCGGAAAAAGATTGATTCTCTTCTAGGGTTTGGTAGTATTGATTGGAGCAGTCGGAGGAAGAGGAGGGAGGAGCAGGAGAGTTCTGCGCCATGTGGAGTGAATCTGAAGGATTATTGGCGAGTAAGCAATTAGGGCTAGGGATGGAGAATGAATTTTATCGGAAGTGACTGACGGAGAACCTATTATTCATTGAGAGAGAGACGATGAAGATAAGTTTAAGTAGGGAATTTTGTGTACTCGCAATGGGAAAGAATGAAATATTCTCGCCCTAGGATTATTGGTTAGAAGTAGACTTAACATACAAGTCTGAAAGAAACTTAATACGGAGTGTAATTATAGTACGGTAATAAATAAAGAATAGACCATCATTGATTAGAATTTCCATAATTAGAATTTCCATAATTAAGGAAATATATAAATAAATTATATATATATATATTTACAAGGTAAGAAGTATTTACCTATGAAGGCTATGAGGTTCCAAATTTTCAAAAATTCAGATATATCAATGAGACCTGAAAGTTGACCCGGCTCCAAGATATGGAAGCGAAAACAAAGGTCTATGGGGATGTTTGGTATCCCTGAGAATTGTGACTTTTCATGAAATGACGGAACCAAAAGAAAACAAATGCGGAAGTGAAAAGGTGAAAATAGACCGAGGATGCCCCCAAGGGCAAAATGATCATTTTACATTAAAACAGAGTCTCAAAAGATGTACGTCACACAAACATGACTTCCCATGAAGCGAACTTAAAAGAAAATCAAATATGTAAGCGACGTTTTAAAAACGGACAAGTTTAGCCCTAAGAGTAAAATAGTAATTTCGAGAAAGTTATGGTACATCATTGGATAGATAGCAAAAAAAATTAACGAAGGTAGACTCAAGAATCATTTGATTCGGAATCCAAACGGAAGACACAGCCAAAAATAAAAATGGGTGTCGCCCCGGCCAAGAGCACAAGGGCCAAACCCTATGCACGCTTAATATCATTATTAGTCAAATCTCAACATAATTCATAAATTC
Organism: Cornus florida; assembly: GCF_030987335.1. Taxonomy (NCBI): domain Eukaryota; kingdom Viridiplantae; phylum Streptophyta; class Magnoliopsida; order Cornales; family Cornaceae; genus Cornus; species Cornus florida. The sequence goes on from NW_026775572.1 coordinate 33,641,411, forward strand.
AAATAATTTTTGTTCCGTTTGAAATCAATTTTCTCATAAATATTCATCCTTATAGAATTCAAATATTTGAATTTAATAACATGAATTCAATTTCTGCTAAATTTCGCTAATACCTCTTAAAGCTCTTTATTTTTTTTTCTTTCATGATTTCTTTGACCCAGCTTTCGGTAACCTCTTATAATCCTAAATTTTGTATTAATAATTTAATTATATTAAAATTATTGTATTAGTAAACTCCTAATAAATTTTGCTCTGTTTGGAATGATAAGATTCTATGAAAATTGGATTTGGAAAGACATTTTAGATGTTTGGAATGGGTAGAATTTTAAAAGGGATGGGATTTCATTAGATTTGATGGGAAATTTTATAGCTTTTATAAATCCGGAAAAAATGTAAGGATTTGAGGAGATTTGGTAACTACCTGCAACTTTGATTTGATTAAATTTTAGGTTAATTTTACTGACAGTCCTTCAGATTTAACCAAATATCAACCTGAATTAACTTTCGAAAATTACTATCACTTATGTTACAAAAATTTGCTCCATATTTCACTCACACCCCGTTAACTCTAGACCTACCAATAAATCTTTAACCTAAATACATAAACTAAAAGACTAAATTGTCCCTAAATATTTTACAAATTTACAATTTTATATATATATACACACACACACATGAGTATATATATATATATATATATATTTACTCGTATATATTTGAGGCTTTACTCCCAGTTTCAGCGGCAACAATAATCTCCAGCACCAGATCTCCGTCGCACACCATTAACCCATCAACGGCGCCCCGATATGTTGAGAACAAGTGCTGTGATTTGTTGTTATTATGGATTGTTGTGTTTGGAGGTGGAATAAATTGTAGTTAGGGAAGAGGTGAAAAGAAAACAGAAAGAAATTGATATCTCATTCTCTTTCTAATTGTTCCATAAAAAATTAAGGTTTGTGAATTCAATCGATGAATGGAGCAAATTAAGGTTTGAACAAATTTGGGTTTGGTTAATAAACTTTGTGGTCGGAAAACTCAAAATTGGCGACGTCGTGTTCTTCATCAGGTGAAGCAATCCAACCGCTTGGTTCAGTTTGAAATTTCTTGAAATTTTCATCAATAAATTGAATACAGGATTATTTATATATATATATATATGATTCTATTCTCTCTCTACTTTCTCACTATTTCTTTGTCACTAATTAGTTGATACCTTCAACAAACATGGAAACTTCTTGCATAGCCTTCCAAGTTTTCTCAAATTTTCATTTTCTTTCCAAATCCTGAAAAGAAAAAGAAACCAAAAGAACTGTTTATGAAAAAAATAGTAATAATTAAAAAAAAATAAAACATTGATGATTAAGAGCAACAACCAGTGAAATAGGTGGTGGGGATGAAAGAAGAGGTATATTAGCAAAAAGGTCAATTCATGTGCGGTGGTGGGAGGAAGTGTGTGAGTGACCCATGAGGGGGATGGGGGTAATTTCGTTCTTATATAATTATGATATTTTAAATTTAAAGGTATTAGAAAATGAGGATACATTTGGGGTGTGAGTGATATGATTTTTCAAACGATATTTCAAGATGATATTTGGCCAAACCTAAGGAATGTCAGTGAAATTAACTCTTAATTTTTTAACTTACCAAAGTTGCCCTCCCTTTTTACATATCTAATACCTAGCTCTATCTTATTTATTGGTCTTTTTGTATCTCACCTATTTAAAAACTACCTTCAACTGATCATTCACCTATTTAAAAACTGTTATTTAGTTCATGTGAATTTCCATTTATTCCAAACATAAAAATGGAATTTCATTTTAATTAAAATCCTTTTTTCTTCTATCCAATTTCAATCCAATAATTAATAGAAAGAGTTTGTGAAATGAGAGAACTCTGTTGATAACATTATTCTATTATTAACATTTATTTATTGAAATAATGAAGGAGAACACTATAACAATGACAATTCTTCAAATTTAAAGGTACATAATTGTTAGGTAAGTGAAATAAAGGAGAGATATAAAAAAAAGGGTTTGAGTGAGACAAGATTCGCATTCAACTTTACTATATTTGAACTCCCATTTAAAGGTTTTGACACTTTCTAATCTTTGACTTTATACATGAATAGTTATTTTCTTTCAAATTACTCCCTCTATCGCACTATTTGTCGATGTTCCTTTTTTTTCTTTTGTCGAATTGGCAACAACTATATTGGAACGGTGGTACTACAAAAAAATGTAGACAATATATACATACATATATATATATATACACACCCAACAATGAAATTTGTGTACTATGATATTTTATTTGAAAGGTGGACAATATATATATATATATATATATATATATATATATATATATATGTATGAGTATATGTGGCCAAATTACATATATTTGAACTCCTTTGCTTTACGGAACAATTATAAAAAATAAAAATAAAAATCATTGAAAAATATTACTATATAAATATACACACGCATTGACTAACAAATACCTTAACCCCGTCCTAAGAGGGGACTGTCCATGAAGCCATGTTTGATACGCGTTGTATTTTTTACATTTTATTTTATATCGAAACAAAACAAGTGTTTTGTTATAGAATAGTACTTGGGTTAAAATTGAAAACAAGTGAATTTCAAAAACAGAAACAACATGTTTAACAACATCTCTCGTTTTAAAAAATTTTAAAATAAAATATGTTTGGGAGAGTTCGACTAAAATTGTTATAATAAAAACAGTAAACATATTTGATATACATTGTTTTTTTTATTTATTTTTGAAAACTTTAAATATATTAATAAATTTTTATTTATATATAATAGTACATGTTTTTATATGGATTGAAAATTACAGATTTGATTTCAAAAGTCCCTTCATCCATCCGTGAATCGCAAATCTGGCTGTCTGAATTTTACACCTTCGAATCATGTGATTGGTTGGTTATTCATAGAAAATAATACTCCTTCCGTCAAAAAGTATTCTTTTTTGGGAATCTTAATTTTTTTAGAGTTTTGTTTTTAATGGTTTTTTTTTTTTTAAGTGGAAAGGAATGAATTTTTAAATATATCCTTTTAGGGTTCGTTTGGTTAGCCGAAAATTAATGATGAAAAGTGAAAGGAAAAGAAAGTGAAGTAAAAGAAAAGAAAATTATGTTTCTATCATTCATTTGGTTAGTATGATTTTTTTGTAAAAAATTTGTGGGAAAATGTTGTTTCATAAGTTTGATTAGCAAGAAAGTGAAAAGAAAATGATTTATATACCAAAATTACCCCCATGAATTCAATACTAAGTAAAATACATCATACAACAAGGATAATAAAAAAATATAAATAATTGTTTTATGAATAAAAATATATGTAAGTATGTATATATATAGTCCTAATTTAAAAAGTCAGAAAATTGTAACTTAATTAGGAGTCTTAATTTAAAGAGTTAAAAAGTTGTAATATAAGTAGAAGTCCTAATTTATCAAAAAGAAGTCACTTTGAGTCTAAAAAGAAGGAAGAGAAATAACTACCGAGGGTATAATTGGAAACGAATATATGATGATACAACTTTCACGCGAAACTAAAATTTTCGCTTGTTTTATAGAGGAAACATTTTAAGGAAAATCAACCAGTTATAGGAATATTACTTTCCTGAAAATGTTTCCTTTCACGCTAACCAAACTACTAAATAATTTGACGCTAACCAAACTAACCCTTAAGGTAAAGTCGATCCACATAAGATCTAATTTCAAACTTTAAATGTGTTTATCACTACAAGGCAAATAGGGTAAATTAAAAATACTAGAAGAGTAATGTACTCTCTCCGATTAAATTGGCCTACTCCTAGTTCAAATTTTACGTGTAATTGTTATGTAATTACTTAAATCGTTCATATTTTATTTGCACCCTAAAGATACCAAAAAGCTAAATAGGTTTTGACGACCTCTCTCTATTTCTCTTATTTCTCCATTCCTCTTATCTTTTGACTCACGGTTCTTTCTTTTCCACTTTGCAAAATTAAAAGAAAAACAAAACATTGAGAAGGGGTCAAGTGCTAAAAACACCCCTCTAGTTTTAAAAATGTGCAAATAACACTCCTGTTGTTCAAACGCCACTCCTCTAATTTTAAAAAGTTACAAATAAGGGTTTTTTGTCAAAAGAGTAGGTAAAAATACGAAAATACCCTCAATATTCTTTATTCAATAATAATAATAATAGTTGAAAAAATTAAAATTACCCAAATAGACATTGACCAAAACTACGTCGTTTTGAGTAACAAAGCACAACACACGCAAAACTATGTCGTTTGGGCTATTGATACACTAAATACCGTAAATAGGGTTAGGATTATACAACCCAACCTTCTCTTCCCTCCTCCGATCTCTATGCAACGAACAACCACCATGGCAGGTCTAACCCTAACAAACCCACCACCGATCCTCCACCACCACCACCGATCTGCCCTTAATTCCCTTACCCACCGTTGCTGCCATAACCACTAAAAAAGCCACGGCCTCTCCCACCAAACCCACCGTTGCTGCCATAACCACCAAAAAAGCCGTCACCTTGAACTGTCTGACCTGGTCGCAGCGTCAAGGTCGTTGTCGAAGACAGAGATGAGACCCATCCCTGTAATTTTTGGATCCTTTATCGATACCATGTCGACGCCGGCGCTGGTTCTAACGGAACTTCACCTTCGGTGCTAGTTCTAACAGAGACAACTTTGCAAAACTCTCTTTTTCTCTCTCTAGTAATTTTTTATTTATTTTTAGCCGTCCACATAGAGAGCTGTTCCTATTGTGATCTTCGGCGTTTGAATCGGTTCGTTACTTCAATCATTTTCGTCGAAACATTTGAAATTGTTTTTGGATAGTTGTTATCAAGTACAGTTGAATGTCCGAAAATTCACATATTTGGGCAAAATCTCTAATTTATTTGTTTGGTTATGTTTCTACAGAGTGAAAAGGATTCCATTAACTTCGATATTGGATTTTACTGTGTTCGCCGGCGATCAATTTACCGTTATTACAGGCGATTTGTTCTGGGTCTTCATCTGAGGATATCAAAGATAGACTGAACCAGACTCGACCCGCAGGTGGAGCACCAGGTTGAGTAGTAGATCCGAGCCCAAGCAAAAAGGGTAGCATAATGAGCCCAACACCCACGAAAGAAGGATCTGACCGAACAGTTGAACTCAGCCCATAATGTAATACTGTGAGTTAGGCCCAACGTCTGAGACTTACATGATGAAGTCAGGCCCAAAAGGAAGAAAGCCCAAGAATGAGAGCCCTATGTAATAAGTTAGTTAGAGCATTTGTAATGGTCTATAAATAGACAGTACGAGTAGAGAGAAGAGAGGTTTTTTGGGGGAGTTTTCATTCTGTTGAAGTGTAAGAATTCTAGAGAGAGAAAGGTAATTGAATTTCTTGCATCTTCAATTGGCGCTGTCTGTGGGAAACACGAAGACAATCAATTCGAGCTTGCTCAATATCATGTTGATTCAAGCAAATTCGTGAACAAAAAGTTTGATTTTTGGAAGTTGAATCCAGATCGGTGAGATTGTAGTTTGTTCAGAAAAAAATTCTTGAGTATTGTTGATTTTGAGGCATTTGCTTCAAAATTACGCAACTGTGATTTGTTCAATTGTAGTTAGATCTGGTGAGTTCAACGCTAGAAAAGCTCAGATCTAGCAAACGGTGACCACGATTCGGTGAAGTTAAGTCCAGATCTGACAGAATTCGCATCGGTGACGCTCAAATCTGATTAGGAATTCGTGATTCATGCCTTTGCTTCGCTCCTGAATCATGATAGGGGGTGAGAACTCCAATACGGTAGAGAATGTCCAGCAGATGAAACTTAATGAGTTGATAAGCATGATCGAAGCTCTCAGGAAAGAGAATGCAGATTTAAGGACTGAAATGCAGCGTCAAGAAGTTTCGGTGATTCCGCGACCGCTCCCGGCAGGAGAAGAAGTTGCATGTACCGATGCGGCACAACATGGCGAAGAGGTAGGGAACAATCAGACTGATCTTCACCGCGATGAGGTCCGGCTAAACGATTTGTCGCCAAATCCTTATCGTGTTAATAATCACGAATGATCAACTCACGTGGATCCACGGCGTGAGCAGATCAAGCGAAACGAAGCCATAACTTTCGATCCACGTCAAGAAACGACCAGCCGAAGAGAAGCAATGGAGTTTGATCATCACAAAGCTATACCACCGTGGCACAAAGAACTTATTGAGGACAGGTCATTCGATCCGACTTATCAGCCTTCCATGGAGATGTTCGACTATCGCAGCTCAGAGAGGAGATCTGTAGATCAGAGAGCGATCGTGAGGTTCCAGAGGGAAAATGAAGCCCTCCATTTAGCAGCTCGAACGGTTGATTCACCGTTAGCCGATGAAATTCTGAATGCCCCAAGTCCGAGGAAATTTTCCATGCCCGTTTTCATTCTGTTCGACGGAACGACTAATCCGATTGATCATGTGTATCACATACAGTTGAAAATGGCTCTGAACACTGAGAATGATTCCTTGATGTGCAAGTGCTTCCCTACAAGTCTAGCTGGACCAGCGCTCAATTGGTTCAAGAACCTGCCGAGAGGCTCAGTGGATAGTTTCCGAAGCTTGTGTGATCGGTTCATAAGCCAATATTATGGAAATAAGCGTCCAGCAAAGGACATTCGAGCTTATTCACAATGAAGCAACATGAGGATGAGCATCTCCAAGCTTTCCTAACCAGGTTTAACATAACTAAGAGTATGGTGATTGAATGTCATCGCGGTTCAAGCGTTTATACTGGCCATGACTCGTGGCACTCCATTCCACACAAGCTTAGTCGTGAATACGCCGAAGACTATGGATGAACTTAACGAAAGAGCTAATGGATTTGTGCGCTTGGAAGAAGAAGAGGCAGCTAACTCTCGGAAGACATCCGTCATATCCACAGAGGAGAAAACCAAAGTAAAGATCAGACAAAAGCAGGTTCAGCCACAGTGTCAGACCTCGTGGAAATCTGAGAAGAGGCCCAGGGAGGAAGAGCTGGTTACTCCGTTGAAAGTCACCTTAGCAAGGCTATACTAAGAAAATAAAGATAAGTTCCGATCTCCTTTACCGATCAGACAACCCCTCGAACAGAGGGATCAGTCTAAGCATTAGACATTTCATTCTGACTTTGGCCATCAGACTAATGAATGCAGGAACTTAAGGAGACAGGTAGAGATGCTGATAGCCAGAGGGGAGTTCACAAGTTATATTCAAGTCCCAGCGGTGGAACAGAACCGACCAATGGAGCACGTGAAGAGGAATCAGAAGTCGAACTCTCACAATACGCAACCAGTTCGAATAATCAATGCAATTCACAGTCGGCTTGAGCCTACTAAGGAGTCAGATGAACTGCTTCGAACACGCCTTCGCCAGGCACGGATGAAGAGGAGGATAGGTAGTGTCAACAATCTGCACTAACAGAACGCATCAACACAAATAAAGTTTGACAGAACAGATCTATTGCGTGTCCAGATCCCTCATAAGGACCCGTTGGTCGTCAGTTTGACAGTAGCCGAATGTTTGGTACGCAGAGTTCTGATTCATCCTGGGAGTAGTGCGAACGTCATGCCAAAAGACACATTTAATCGGCTCGAGATCAAGCCGGACCGGCTCAAGCCCACTGGAAATCCCTTGCTAGGGTTTGATGGAAAACGAGTAGAGCCCATCGGTACGGTGGAGGTAGTAGTACACGCTACAGAGAGAGTTCTGATGGAGACCTTTGTAGTTGTCGAGATTCATCCCTTTTACAACCTTCTGATGGGCAGAGGTTAGATCCACAAAGTTCAAGGTGTTCCATCCACTCTGCATCAAATAATGAGATACCTGGGGCCAGATGGAACCAAGGTGATTGACATTCATGGGGACCAGGTTGCAGCTAAGGAATGTTATTCAGTAACGCTGAAGTATGCTAGAAAAGAAAAAGTTCCCATTTGTTCGGCAAGCTCGAGATAACAATTACAGGAGCCTCCCACCAAGCAGAGTGGGGAGGAGGAGCCAGTGGACTTGACCGAAGAACCCCTGGTTGATGTGCAGATCGATCGGTTCCGACCGGAACGAACAACCAGAGTGGGGGAACGACTCGCCGTGGAGGAGAAACAGGAGTTAGTTAATTTATTGTCTCAAAACACCGATGTATTTGCATGGAGCCACCTAGACATGCCTGGAATCGATCCTTCTGTATCCTGTCACTCCTTAAACGTTAATCCCAATGCAAGACCTGTAAAGCAGAAGCAGAGACGGTTTGCTCCAGAGCGCAACCGGATCATAGCCGAGGAGGTTGACAGGCTGCTTGATGCGGGATTTATAAGAAAAGTGTATTATCCTGACTGGTTGTCAAACGTTGTTGTGGTGTAGAAGAAGAATGGGAAATGGCCAGTGTTCATTGATTTCACCAATCTGAACAAAGCCTGTCTGAAGGATAGCTTTCCGCTGCCGAAAATTGATTAAATGGTGGATGCTACTACTGGGTATGAGCGTTTAACCTTTTTAGATGCTTATTCAGGTTATAATCAGATCCCCATGGATTCTGCTAATGAAGAGAAAACTTCTTTCGTTACCGAACGCGGGACCTATTGCTACAAAGTCATGCCATTCGGACTGAAGAATGCCGGAGCAACTTACCAAAGACTTATTAACAAAATTTTCAAGGGCCAAATAGGGAAGACCGTGGAAGCTTACATTGATGACATGGTGGTAAAAAGTAAGAAGAAATTTGACCATCTGAAACATCTACGAGACGTATTTGATGTGTTGCGACAATATGGAATGAAGCTCAATCCAACCAAGTGCTCATTCGGCGTGAGTTCTGGCCAATTCCTAGGACACGTGGTTAATCTTAGAGGCATAGAGGCAAGCCCTGCCCAAGCAGGAGCTCTGACTAAGAATGTTGAGCCGACGACAGTCAAAGAAGTGCAAACACTTACGGGATGAATCGCTGCATTGAGCCGGTTCATTTCCAAATTGTCAGATCACTGCAAACCATTTTTTGACACAATACGAAGCCATGGAAGACAAGTTTGGGGGGATGAACAGTGCCTAGCATTAACTGCTCTGAAAAAATATATGCAGAACCTTCCGGTCCTGTCAGCTCCAGAACCAGGCGAAAAGCTATTTTTATACCTCGGGGTATCCAGCATCGCGACAAGTGGCGTTTTGATCCGTTGTGCAGAGGGGAAGCAATATTCAGTGTTCTATGTTAGCAAAACGATGACTGAGGCCGAACGACGTTATTCAAAGGCGGAACGGGTGATACTCTCGCTAGTGCATGCAAAAAAAAAAGCTCAGGCATTATTTTGAATCCCATCCTATCATCGTTCTAACCACTTTCCCTATCAGAATAATCCTGCACAAACCAGACCTCTCAGGAAGGATGACGAAGTGGGCCATAGAGTTAAGCTCATTTGATATAATATATGAACCCAGAACGGCAGTCAAAGGGCAAGCGGTGGCAGATTTTTTACTAGAATGTGATTCAGAAGACATGGAGGAAGACCTTCGTGGTTGCTTGTGGAAATTCTTTGTCGATGGATCCTCAAATCAGATGAAGGCAGGCATTGGGATCAAACTGCAGACACCGGAAGGTACGTCCTTAAGTCAAGCGTTCCAGCTTGAATTCAAAGCCACCAACAATGAAGCAGAGTATGAAGCACTGCTGGCAGGACTTAAGCTTGCCAATGAGCTGAAGGTCAGGAATTTGATTGTCTTTAATGACTCGTAGTTAATTGTTCGGTAGGTGAATGGCGAGTATGAAACCAAAGATGAAACGATGGAAGCATATCATTCTGCTGTTATGCAGGAAGCCAAAAACTTTGAAAAAATTGAATTCATCCAAATACCGAGAGAGCATAACGAGGATGCCGATCGGCTAGCATGTAGTGCCTCGGGTTCTGGAGAAACATTGGCAAGAGTGATTCCAGTAGGAATATTAAACCAGCCGTCCATTTTTGAAGAACCTTCGGGCTCAGATCCTTAGTAAGTGAATGTTATTCCATATGAGCCAAGTTGGATTGATTCGATCATAACTTACATCCGGGATGGTATTCTGCCTGAGCAAAGAGATGAGGCTAGGAAAATCAAATCGAATGCTGCAAAGTACGTCATAGTGCATAACCAGTTATACAGAAGATCTTTTTCCGGGCTGTACTTAAAATGTGTCACCCCCACAGAGGCTCGGCAGATACTGCGAGCTATTCATAAAAGTGTATGTGGAAACCATTCAGGAGGAAGGTCTTTAACGCACAAAGCAATGACGCAAGGGTACTTCTGGCCGAACATGTCGCGAGATGCGGAAGAATTATCCAGAAGGTGCGACAGGTGCCAAAAGTTCGGACCATTGATCCACCAACCACCTGAAAACTTACACGTAATGACCACACCATGGCCTTTCGCACAATGGGGGATGGATGTGGTTGGTCCTCTACCAACTGCAAGAGCTCAGAACAAGTATGTGCTGCTGGCTACAGATTACTTTACTAAGTGGGTGGAAGCAGAGCCGTACCTGAGCGTAACTCAAACTCATGTGAGATGGTTCATTTGGAGTAATATTATTTGCCGTTTTGGTGTTCCAAGGTCAATCGTCATGGATAATGGGACCAACCTTGACAGCAAGCAAGTAAGAGAGTTGTTGGAGGAATATGGAATTAATCAAAAGCTGGCGGCAGTTAGTCACCCCCAGGCCAATGGACAAGCAAAAATCATGAATAGAACAATCTTTGCTTGCATCAAGAAGAAGCTTGAAGAGAAAAAAGGAAAATGGTTAGATGAACTGCTGAACGCCTTATGGGCTTATAGAACGACCCCAAGGCGACCGACCGGAGAAAGCCCATTCGCTATGGCGTATGGTTCCGAGGCAGTTATACCAGTCAAACACTTGGTTCCGACTGTTCGAAGCTTGGCATGGAGCCGAGAGCATAACCACAGTATGTTGAGATTTAACCTCGATATGTTGGAGGAAAAGAGAGATGCAGCGGCAGTAAGGCTCGCATCCTACCAGCAGACGCTTATGAATAGCCATAACAAAAAGGTAAAGCACAGAGACTTTACACCAGGTTATCTGGTTCTAAAGAAGAAGGTAGGAATGGTTAAGAAAATGGTGGCACCTTGGGAAGGCCCATATAGAATTGCAGAAGTCATAGGAAAGGGGGCATATACCTTAGAGACCATGGCCGAAAGGCTGGTTAACAAGCCTTGGAATGCTACATCTCTGAAGAGGTATTATCAATAAAAAGTTGAGTTTCAATTTTGAATTCTGTTCATTTTCAATTGAATACAGGCGAGTGTACAAGTTTCTGAGATTTATAAAAGTAATATTCCTCTTCAAGAGATTGATTAAGTAAGAATAGCGAACTAAGTGGCAGCTAGCACTATGAGCCGAACGCCAAGCACTTGCTAAAAATAAAAAGCCAAGTGGCAAGTGGTATTCTAACCGAGCGCCAGGCACTTAAGCAAAGTAAGTGGCAGTTGTCACTATGAGCTGAACGCCAAACACTTGCTAAAAAATAAAAAACTAAGTGGCAAGTGGCATTCTAGCCGAGCGCCAGGCACTTAAGCAAAGTAAGTGGCAGCTGGCACTATGAGCCGAACGCCAAGTACTTGCTAAAAAATAAAAAGCCAAGTGGCAAGTGGCATTCTAGCCGAGCGCCAGGCACTTAAGCAAAGTAAGTGGCAGGTGGCACTATGAGCCAAACGCCAAGCACTTGCTAAAAAATAAAAAGCCAAGTGGCAAGTGGCATTCTAACCGAGCGCCAGGCACTTAAGCAAAATAAGTTGCAGCTGGCACTATGAGCCGAACGCCAAACATTTGCTAAAGATAAATGTGAAGCTGGTTGTTACCACCCATGCACAGATAAAGTCAATGTTTTTGTCATCTCATTCATGATATGTTTTGAGGTTACAAAAGATGAAATATGCAGATGACATAACCACAAAGAAGCAAGAAATAAAAGTATCAGAATAGTCCTAGCTAGCTGCCTCTGTTCTGTCAGCCTCCTGATTGTATTGACTCGTCTCTTCACTTTCATTAGTCGTCCCATCTTCATGAGGAGGGGAGTCGAGATGAATGACTGAGTCATTCTGTTGAGGCCCAACTTCAGTAGCGGTTGAGGAAGGGACCATAGCAGTCAGAGGAAGAGCATCCAGAGGCTGAGCAACAGAGGGAGCTGGAGTGACCCTGGAGGAAGCAATCTCCTGACACTCATCAAAAATGTGTTCAACAGGAGTGGAGTCTGGATCAACATAAACTCCTGGAGGATCAATTTCTAGATCCTTATCAACTTCATCCAGAGTGGAACCGGTCTGGCCTTCGGCAGGAACACGGTCAGAGAAACCCTCTCGGTACCCCTGAGCATACCTGAGAGCCCCAACCCTTGAAAACAAAGTGTGAAGTGCCAACATGCCACCATTCACCTTGCTGATGGTATTGAGCAGAGCATCACGCTCATCTAGGGCCCTCTTCTGGAAGGCCATCCGAGCAGACTGTTCATCGGCCAGAAGGCGCTGGAGTTCTGCTTTCTCATCCTTGAGCGAATCGCGCTCGGTCTACCAAACGCTCTTCTCAAGTTGAAGGGCATCCTTTTCATCCTGAAAGAGTCAGTTTCCTTTTTCAGAGCGTCTCTCTCTTTTTCAACTTTGCCAAGCTGGGCCAACAACTCGATGTTTTTAGTGACAAGGATATTATTTTCTTTATGGGCCACCTCGAGGCTGTCAGATAACTTACGAGCCTTGGCGTTACCTATTTCCACCTGCTTCTGCATGGCCATCATACCGAACAAGGTCTACAAAGATATGCATGAACACTAGTTAAACCGATCGCATGGTCAGAAGAGCTCAAGCATAAAGATTATATGAAGATTTACAAACTGAGAGATAAAAATTACCTCCATGGCAGATAAGGGAAAGCGGCTGAACACTTCCTTCTGAGACAGACCTTTGGCTGCATCAATGTCCTTGGGAGTCCACATGTTCCTGTAATATGCCATAGCAGTCTGACCATCCTTGAACATAGTCTCGTTCGGCTTCACAAATGTCCCATCCGTTCGGACGAATCGAGGAGTCCATAGTGCTGCTGCAGAAGCAACAGCTGTAACAGGCCCAGAGGGGGCAAGAGAACTGACTGGGCAATGCAAGAGTGTGCCCGGCCCAGAGATTCGGATCCTCCTTGTAAGGGATGCATCATCAAGGTTGGCTACACTATCGGGATGAGGCCTTTTGCCTCGCTCTTTATCCTGAGCACCCGCAATAACAGCAGAAGTAGTATTGACCTGAGGAGATGCGTTCGGATTGGTAGGAGGAACGCTAACGGCAGGATCAACAGCCACTGCGTTCGGAATGGTGTCGGAAATAATGGCAGAAGAAGAGGCCGAGGCAGAAGAAGAGGTTGCCGCAGCAGCAACAACAGTAACTCAGGGAGGGTTTTTCCTCCTGCCGAAGGAGGGAATCTGGAGCTGGCTCATTGTGTTGCCGAGGGCTGAAATTGCGAGAAGGTTGTCTGAAGTAAGGAGGTCTGAGCAAGAAGGGATGTCGTTCAGAACGTACTTCTTCAAGTAATTATCCCTATCCCTGCAAACACTATAGCTCAAGTCATCACAAGGAATGCCTAAGGAACGGCACAAGAAAGTACAAAAGCGAGGAACACAAATTTCGCAGGGACAATCGTTCTTATGTGTTTTGAATTTCTTATATGAAGAGACAGAACACTCGCCAAAGGCGCTCGGCATTGGATAATCCTCTGCAGCTGGAGAAGACCAGGCCCCCCTAACCCTTATTACATTGTTTTTCCAACCCTTTTCAGACTTGATTGTGTCTTTACATATGGACATCTTTTCAATTGGGTAGAGGTGGTAGAATGGTTCCTCAAGTCGGATCTTACTAACCTTATAACAGAAAAGAAGATCTATGATATCAAGATCCAGACCTCTGTCACGAGTCAGTAGTAGCAGAATGGATAAGATCCTAAAAAAATTTGGATTTACCTGCAGAGGGGAGATCCCTAGTCTGTTGAAAACATAGTTAAAGAAAGGATGCAAAGGGAACCTAATGATATTCAACTGAAGATGGGTAAACAAGACTTCGCCGGGAAGAAGGCCAGCACCAGTCCTGATATTCACATCTTTATGGCAGTTTCTAATTTCTATATCGACAGGGAGATGAAGTTTCATACGAAGAACATCTAGATCTACAGGCATGGCGAAAATGAATGAGGATTTTAAGGGAGAAAAAGAGATCTTCCAAAAGAAAAAGGCAAACAAAACTAACCTCAGAGGGAGAAAATGTCAAAGAGTACTGCAAGATTGCTGGAAAAAATGAGCATTCGCAGAGGTTCGCCGGAGGAGATTTGATTTGATTTAAAAAAAGCAAGCGAAGATTTGGCAAACAGCGATACAAGATAGCGACAGTAAAAAAAGATTGAGGGAATGTCTCTGATACTTATAAAGACATAGTGGGCCCGAAGGGCGAAGCGTCAGGAAAACGAGGAGTTTCTTTGGAATCTCGAAGCATCGGTTTTAGATCTGATCGTCCATTTTCCCACGAGATCTTCTTGAGCCGTCAACGTCATGATTGGCCACCGATAATAATTACCCCCTTATTTATTAAGGGGTAATTATAGGGGCAATTGAGGATATCAAAGATGGACTGGACCAAACCCGACCCGCGGGTAGAGCACCAGGTTGAGTGGTAGATCTGAGCCCAAGCAAAAAGGGTAGCATAATGAGCCCAACACCCACGAAAGAAGGATCTAACTGAACAGTTGAACTCAGCCCATAATGCAATACTGTGAGTTAGGCCCAACGTCTGAGACTTACATGATGAAGTCAGGCCCAAAAGGAAGAAAGCCCAAGAATGAGAGCCCTATGTAATAAGTTAGTTAGAGCATTTGTAATGGTCTATAAATAGACAGTACGAGTAGAGAGAAGAGAGGTTTTTTGGGGGAGTTTTCATTCTGTTGAAGTGTAAGAATTCTAGAGAGAGAAAGGTAATTGAATTTCTTGCATCTTCATCATCATTGTTCGAGCTCAGAGCTGATTTTAAGTTGTGGGTTTTGTTAATTAGATTGTTTGTTAATCTGGGTTTTGGTAAGAAATTGGTATGTGTGAAGAGAAAAGCAAGATTGACCGAAAATTAGAGAAAACTTTATTAGAATCCTAGAAAGTAGAAATTTAATCTCAATAGTCTCTTCGAATTCTTTAAGAAAACAAATGCCCTAGACTTCGTTCTTTTGGCCACCCAAAAAAAACTCTAGAACAAATTTCATCACCATACCAGTTGACGTAGATAACTTATCCGCCATGAATGATTCCACAGCTTCAGGTGAAGAGAGCGTCTCTTCTTCTGGCTTGTGATGCCATGTCAGCCAAGTGCCGTGTAACCTCCGTTGCTCGTAAAAAAACGTGTTTGAGGTCTGGGTTATCTACTTATATTAAATTAATTAAATTCCAAAGGTGTGCCATCCACGGCTATAGCTAAAGATATTGAGAAAAGCAACCAAAAAGTAACACAAAAAATATTAAAATATTATAGCAAATGGATAGATATTATTCATGCCCAATCCTTCCAGTTTTTTCTTTTGATAACCATTGGGATACAAATTTAAATGAAAATGCCAAGCAACTTAACAAAATATAATGTGTCAAAAACAAAAACAAAAAAAAAATGTAATTACAAATGCAATAATTTATACAAAGTAATTTAGTATTTAGAAATTAATTATTTAGAGAGAGAGCCCTAAGAGAGGAGAAAATAACAAAATTTAAAAATTATGTTCATTATTTACAAAAAAAAACCCCTGTACTTTCAAAAGTGTGCAAATATCACCCTTTGGGCACTTTGGGTAGTGCAAAAGGGTGTTTTTGGTATTACAAGCCAACATTTGCTCACATGCACGGCGCATGTCAAAAATGTTGGTCAGAAACCCTTATTTGCAACTTTTTGAAACTAGAGGGGTCAATTTTGAATAGCAGGAGTGTTATTTGCACATTTTTGAAAATATAGGAGTGTTTTTTGCACTTACCCCCATTGAGAAGTCTCTATTGATTCATAAAATCAAAGGAAAAAATACATATACACTAATAAGATTTAAGGTATGTATTCATGTTTTTTTTTTAAATATATATTTTGGCTTATGTATATTGTATCAGTTTTGGGGATTTGATTAGAAGAAGAAAAAAATAAAAATAAAAAACTTCAAAAGTTCATTACGAAGTGGATGTGAGAGAAAGAATCAAGAAAGCAGCTGAATGAAGAAGAGAAATGGAGAAATCAGAGAGATGAAGAGGGGTCGTTAAAACCTCTTCAACTTCTTTCTATATTTATTTTTTTGTATCTTTAGCGGCCAAACGTGTTCGTTACTCATATTAGAAACATAGTATATTGAGTTTTAAATTGGGACAGCAAAAATTATAAAGGTGGACACCAAACAAAATCTCTTGGTCAAAACTTAAATAATCAAAGAAAAAGTTTTAAGTAGCCTAATTCCTAAATTCAAGTGTTGTAGCTGTCGATTGATGAGTTCACTAAAAATCCACTGGATAGATTGAACAATTCTACCAAAAATCAAACCGAGCAAGCTTTCAAATCAAAATTGGAACCTAACAAGGCTCAAATGGAAAAGAAAAGAAAATCAACGTTAATGTTTAACGTTATTGTTAGTAGGAAAATAAGGTTCCCAATATTCCAAGGTAATTTTCACAAAGAAAAAGTTAATGAATTTGTGAAATCTCGGGTATGTATGCGAAACGACAAAAAAGTGCAAGTTAAGGTGTGTTTCAATTGATACCAAATTTTGGTAAGAAGTTGATTGATGAGATTCTATATGAACCGTATTTGGTTCAAATTTTGAATAGTTTGGGAAAATGAAAAAAGAATATTTAGTTATTTTTGAAGATGATAGATGCATGATATACAAACAAAGGAATAAGATATTAATATTTTCTTCAAAAATATATGAAAACAAAATGATTCCTCCTGATTTTTTAAATCTCACAACGGAAGAGAAAAAGGAAGAAGTGGTTATACTATACACTACAAAAATAACTTTAGAAAAAGCACATGGAATTCGAAAGGCAAATAAGCAACAAGTGAAAGAAGCTTGAAATTTCAAACAGAACAAAGTAAAGAGCTCCTACCATTAATGGGAGTGAAAGAAACAATGTTGTTACAAAACTCAAAAGAAAGAGTAACTATGATCACGGAAGAAATTTGAATATTGTGAAACTTGTTTTAGTAATCTGACAATCGATATCAAATTTGGTAAGAAGTTGATTGATGAAGTTCTTCCAGATTTGGTTCAAATTTTGATTAGTTCTAGACAATTAATGAAAAAAAAAAGGTTATTTAGTCTTTTTTTAAGATGATAGATGCATGATGTACAACAAAGGGGAATAATATATTAATATTATCTTACAAAATGTCTAAAACCAAAATGTTTTCAAATCTAAAAAATGAAGAAAAGAAGGAAGAAGTGATTACACCATGCATTGCAATAGTAATTCCAGAAAAAATACGTGGAATTCGAAAGGTAAATAAGCAACAAGTGAAAGAGAAGCTTGAAATGTCAAACAGAACAAAGTGAAAAGCTTGTACTATTAATGAGAGTGGAAATTTGAAGATGGTGAAGCATGTTTGAGAAATTTGACAATTGACACCCAAGCTTTGTAAAAAGTTAATTGATGAGGTTCTATATTTCCAAGGTTTGGTTCAAATTTTGACTAGTTTGAGACAACTAACGAAAAAAATATTATTTAGTCATTTTAAGATGATAGATGCATGATGTATAACAAAGGGAATAAGATATTAATATTATCTTTAAAAATGTCTGAAAACAAAATGTTTATTCATGATTTTACAAATCTCATAAATGAAGAGAAGAATGAAGAAGGATTACACCGAGCACAACACAAATAACTCCAGAAAAAAGCAAATAAAACTTGGAAGGCAAATAAGCAACAAATGAAAGAGAAATTTTTTTTTTTCCTTAGTTGAAGCTTATTTTAGTAATGATATTAAATTTGGTAAGAAGTCGATTGATGAGGTTCTGAATGTCCAAGTTTGGTTCAAAATTTGATTAGTTCTAAGCAACTAATGATTAAAAAAAATAAAAAAGAAAAAGAAAAAAAGTTTATTTGGTCAAATTTTAAGATGATTGATGCATGATATATAACAAAAGGAATGAGATATTAATATTATCTTCAAAAATATCTGAAAACAAAATGTTCTTATGATTTTTCAAATTTCATAAATCAAGAGAAAAATAAAGAAGTGGTTACAGCCTGCACTACAAAAATAACTCCAGAAAAAACATATAAAATTCGAAAGGCAAATAAGCAACAAGTGAAAGAGAAACTTGAAATTTCAAACAGAACAAAGCGAAGAGCTCATACCATCAATGAGAGTGAAAGATACAAAGCTGCTACAAAATACAAAGGAAAGAGTAACCAAGATCACTGAGGAAATTTGAAGATCTTAAATCCTATTTTAGTAATCTGACAATTGATTCTGAATTTGATAAGAAGTTGATTGATGAGGTTTTGTATGTTATAAGTTTGGTTAGTTTGAGACAACTAATGAAAAAAAAAAAAAAAAATTATTTGGTCAATTTTTTAACAATATGGATGCATCATGTACAACAAAGAGAATAAGATATTAATATTATATTCAAAAATGTCTGAAAACAAAATGTTTCTTCATGGTTTTTCAGATCTCATAAATGAACAGAATAAGTAAGAAGTGGTTACACCATGTACTCCAAAAAAAAAAAAATGCACATAAAATTTGGAAGGCAAATAAACAAGAAGTGAAAAAGAAGCTTGAAATTTGAACAAAGTGAAGTGCTCCTACCATTAATGAGAGGAAGAAACAATGTTGCTACGAAATTCAAAAGAAATAGTAACTAAGATCATTGAGGAAATTTGAAAATAGTGGAGCCTATTTTAGTAATATGACAATTGATACCAAATTTGTTAAAGAATTGATTGATGAGGTTCTGTATATCCCAGGATTGGTTCAAATTTTGATTAGTTTGAGACAACTAATGAAAAAAAAAGTTATTTAGTCATTTTTGAAGATGATAGATGAATGATGATGTACAACAAAGGGAATAACATATTAATATTATTATCTTTAAAAATATCTGAAAACAAAATGTTTTCTCATGATTTTTCAAATCTCACAAATGAAGAGAAGAAAGAAGAAGTGGTCAAGTACACCATGCACTACAGAAATAACTCAAAAAAAAAAGCACATGCAATTCGAAAGGCAAATAAACAACAAATAAAAGAGAAATTTGTAATTTCAAACAAAACAAAACAAAGAGCTCCTACGATTAATGAGAGTGGAAGAAACAATGCTGCTACAAAATTCAAAGGAAAAGAGTAACTATTTTAGTAATTAATCTAACAATTGATACCAAATTTGGTAAGAAGTTGATTGATGAGGTTCTGTATGTTCCAGATTTGGTTTAGAATTTGATTAGTTTGAGATAAATAATGTATTAGATGATAAATGCATGATTTACAACAAAGGAAATAAGATAATACCATCTTCAAAAATGTTTGAAAAACAAAATATTTCCTCATGATTTTTCACATCTGAAAAAATTAAGAGTAAAATAACTCCACAAAAAACACATGAAATTCAAAAGGCAAATAAGCAACAAGTAAAAGACAAGCATAAAAATAAAATAAATAAAATAAAAAAGACAAGCATAAAATTTCAAATATAACAAAATGGAGAGCCATTACCAAAAAAAAAAAAAAAACAATGCTGCTACAAAATTCAAAGGAAAAGGATAAATATAATCACTGAGAAAATTTGAAGACCGTGAAGCCTATTTTAGTAATCTAACGGTCTGTATATTTAAGAAATATCACTATGTAACTTTTACATATATTCTCCATCTTTTCTATTATTTTAATACAATAGCCAACAAAGACTAACAAAAAAAAATTCTTAGTTACAAAATATTACCAGCAAAAAAATCATTTCCCAAATACGAATCAAAACTGGTTAATTTATATAACACCCAAAACAAATCATTGACACTCCCGTTTAACATACCCAATCATAAAATTGATCAATAGAGAAGGATGAACAAAATTGAGAAATCAAAGTTGGCAAAACATCAAATCCAGCATCACACGCAACCAATCTCCAGTATATTAGTTCTCCCAAAAACCCACTTCCCAATTTCAACCAAAAATTGTTCTTAGGCTTCTCCAACATCTATGTATATAATTTAGGGTCAAAAAAAAAAAAAAAAATCACCTTAAGGGAGAGGGTTCGAGTATCGGTGAATGCATGTGTGTGTAAGTACCAACCAAGAAAAAAAAAATAAATAAATAAATAAATAGATAATAAGAAAAATAGATAATTGTAGTATAATAAGTACCAACCAAAAAAAAAATTAATTTCAAAGATTATAAGTAAATTTACGCAAATTTATGTCATCAAAGTATGAATTTTTTTTTCATAATTTACTTTAATAAGAAAAATAGATAATTGTAGTATAATTCAATAAAGAATGGTATTATGGTTATTTAATACAAAATAGTTAGGGCATGGAAGTATTTTGCAATAAAATGTAATAGTATTGTGCATAAAATATATTTTAAGAGGTTATCGGTAAATTGTGACATTGTTGAAGGAGTTTTTTTTTTCTTTTTTCTTTTTTCCTGCACGTTACCTATATTTTATATATGTATTTGTGTTTGTCAGTACTAGGAATCCAATTAGGGCGGGTTTGAGGTATAACTTGAGCTGAACTCACCATATGGAATGTTAAATCAATGCCTAACCCAATCCTATCTTCAATCTTAACTACTCAACCCAAGCCCAACTCATTCTTCTATTTTTAAATTCGAACTTACAACTTGGGCTTAGATTCCATGTTCAAAATTGGGATAAATTTGAGCTACTCATGTAGCTAATCTTCATATCAAAAATTTATATGATCTAAAATTAATTTTAAATTAAATTACTCTTAAAAAAAATTAAAGACATTTTTATAAATTTTGAATAAATTACAAATAAATTTTTAGAAAATTAATCGTCTTAAATGTTAATATAAAATAAGTTAAAATTTAACGAATGAAGTTGAAAAGAAAAAAAAGTAATCCTAATTAAATATATATGAAAATATTATTAGAATTTAGGTTCGGATTTGTTTGGATTGT
The DNA here is from genome assembly GCF_030987335.1 of Cornus florida. Classification (NCBI taxonomy): domain Eukaryota; kingdom Viridiplantae; phylum Streptophyta; class Magnoliopsida; order Cornales; family Cornaceae; genus Cornus; species Cornus florida. The sequence goes on from NW_026775572.1 coordinate 33,662,612, forward strand.
TAATACGTCAATCCCAATTAAATCTAGATTGAGATTTTTCAAACTGCAGATTCAACCCCTTTGTAAAAATAATTGTCCAAACTTGAAAAAAAAAAATGGGACAAGTTCGAATTGGGTTCGGATTGCCCCAAGGGCCAGACTGTCTGTATTTTCGTCTGTTTGGTAATGATTGATGAAGTACAAAGATGTGAAGCTATATATTATTATATATTATATATAAAGGGAGGTAAAGACGAAACGGAAAAAAAAAACAAGAAGGTTCCAAGTGGGCTCTGCATCCTTTCCTGCAGAAGAAAATGGGTGACATTTGGTATAAGCAAGACACCACACAAAGGATATTTGGATTAATACGGGTTGCTTGTGTATTCATTCAACCACCAAATCATTTAAGAAAATAAATAAATAAAACAAAACAACAAACGAGTGGTTCCGCACATGCCTTCATTTTTTCATTTTAATTCATTCTAACTGAATTAAAATTGTAATTTTTTTATAATTTTAATTCTAAATTAATGTGCTCCCAATTACCTAACTACATACCCTTAAAATGCGGAACTTATATAAGGTTAGTTTAACGAATTCTTTTTTCTTATATCACTAAATTTATATTTTAAACTCACAACATTGTTGCGTAGATTATTGTCTTTGACAAAAATATATATATATATGTAACGTTTAATCCAATATACATGGGAGGAAGTACACCTATATATAGGCATCAACTAAAATGCATTACTTTTAACAAAACAAAAAAAAAAACTAAAATGCATTACAATGATTCAATTTCTAAAACCCTCCATCAAAATATCCACATATTTATGTACTCTCTGGAATCTTTTTCAATTTACCAACTTTTACAAATTTTCAATTAACTAGAATCCTCAATATTTACATAACAGTGCATACTTCCTTATTATTTCTAGTATTTTATATTATTGAAATAAAAATATATTAGGCATAAGAAAAAGAAAAATAATATATGTGGTCAAATTTTTAATGTTGAAATTTTAAACAAAAAATAAAAAAAAAAACACACACACATGTATGTGTATATATATATAATATTCGTATTTGTATTTTTCCATTTTTATTTTTTATGCCGAAAATTTAACGTTTTTTAAAGAAGAAAAGCAAATTATATCCATACTATTTCATCTTAATCAAATCAATAACCTAAAATTAAAATTGCAAATTTTCTCAAATTTCAATTTCAAATCAAACAATTGACCTATCTTGAGGTTAGTTTCTTGTAACAAATTCTTCTCATCCTATTTCACCAAAATTTAAATTTAAATTTAAAATATTAAAGTTACGTCTTTTTAGTTAAAATAATATAATTTTCACCAAGAGTACAAAATTGATAAATGAAAACTACAACGAATATGTCCATATCATGTTTATCGGCAACAAATCGGTACTTTAAATTTGAAATTAGAAAAAATTTAGTACAAATTTTAAACTAAATATTTTTTAATCCTTAATCTAAAACTGATTCGGTACTCTCAACATAAAATTTGGTTAAACAATATAAACTCTAATAACAGCCAGACTCCGCATGCTAAATTTTTTTAAAAAAGAAGCAAGCTACCATGGACCAACTACTATGGACAAAATTATCCATGGACAAAATTATCCATAATTACTATTTTACCATAACACACCAGAGGAGACACGCAACAATGAAAAGCATACTTATTTGTAAAGCAAACTTAAATATAGCCGGTCCCACCAGACAAAAGAGAGTATAAGAAGACGAACCCATAAATAAAGTCCCCATGTCAAATTCTTCTGTTCGTACATGATTGAGAGCGGTTGTTCGTACATGATTGAGAGCGGTACATGATTTGAAGTACAGAATCTGACTTGGGAGAGCATGAGCCATCTATTCATTTCCATTTTATGTTGTCTTCCGGCCTTTGCTTTGCATAATTAACCATTTTCAATCTTGACAAATTTCTCATCAAAGAGGATGGTAAGGGACATAGCCCAAAAAGCCCTTCATGTTGGTCACAACATCATTGCACCTTGTGAGAAGGCTTATCATCTGCGGTGCAATGTCTATGTTGGCTGCAATGGGTGCAGCCAAAGAGGTGGGTGTGTTAAAATTACGAGAAATCCCCGCCACTACTTCAGCATTATGCAAATTGTTTGGGACTAATTGAGAGCTAGAAAGATCAACATGCGGTGACGGTGATGGTGGTGGAATGATGTTTTGAAAATTCTTACTATTAAAATCCATTGCATGAGAAGAAGATGCACCATCAGGAAAAATACCATTGTTGTTCTTATTAGCAACCATCAATTGCTCACCCATATCAGTCAACATGAATTTTACACGAGATGTCCCCCTACTACCACCATTACTAGCTGGGACTGTGGCCGTCTCATCACCAGTAGATTTCTTCAGACATGACTTCAGCTGGACTGCTGGCTGTTGTCGAGGCTGATGTGCAGGTGCTGCCGGCAACCTTTGGTCGACTGCAGTCTCCTTTGACTGCAGGTTCTCCACAGAAGGGTCTTCTGTTCGGACTTTGCCAGATTCCGACTCAGGTGCTGGATCTTCCCTAAGGTGACATCTTATGTTCAAATTGCCAAATAAGGAATTATTTCCGCTAAGATGTTTGTATGCTGCCTGCGCATCAAGTTTGCGCAGGAACACAACACGACACGTTGAGGACTTGTAGAAAATACGAGTTCCTGAATGATCTAACGGCCCAAAACGAGCGAGCCTGGCCTTCAGCTCAGAACCAGATGGAAGGTTGGTATGGGGAGGGAACTTCATCACCAGCGTTGTGGGGTTTGCTGCCATTGCTGGAGGCTCCATTTTCTTAGCAGAATCTGCTTTGACTGGTTTTGTTGGTGTTGGAGCAACTCTCTCTTTTACAGTACCCTGTGGGGCTTCCTCAGTCTTTGGCGCTCCCTTCTTCTCTGCAGCTAATGTTTTTAAATCACTAATTTTCTTCAACCTCTTTGCAGCCATTCCTTCAAGACGGTCGGATGGGCTTCGTTTAAACCCACCTTTTGTCGGATCATCAGGCTTGTCAAGAGGTTTTGATGGTTTCAGAGATGGAAGATTGCTAATATTCTTACCCTGAGAATCATCAGAAACCCCATTACCAGTTGGGAACTTAACAGCATTATCTTCATTTGACTGAGTCACAAGGGCTGACAACGGGACTGAGCTTTTCTTATAAACAAGGGTCCGAAATCTCAGAACAATCTGCTGTATAAACGCATAATTGTTCTTCTCCACAGCATGGAAGGGGTTGAGAGCAAGAGATTGCAAACCACTCAGTAATTGCAGATGCTCGAGTTCAGAATTGACTGCCCTTGCCATTGGCTCCATCCTAGCAGAATCAGGCGACAACGAACTAGTGGCCTGATCAAATTTCTTGTGACAGTCAACCTGAGAGTCATCTACATGAGCCCAACCAACTTGGAGCACTTTTCCTGCTACTTTCCCAACCAGGGCGCCACTTTTTTCAATAGCTGCATGTTTCTGCATATTATCAGAACTCATTTCAGTGTCCAACTCTTTCTTTCTCTTCTTCTTCTTCTCAACTTCTACCGATTTTCCAGCTATTTTCCCCACCACTGCCCCACTTTTTTCAGTAGCTGCATGCTTCTGCATAAGATCAGATCTCATTTGGGTGTCCAACTCTTTCTTTCTCTTCTTCTTCATTTTCTCCCCTGGGGCAGATTTATCTGAACTCAATTCCCTAGTAGTATGTTTAAGAGCTTTGCCCTTCTTCACCCCCTTGTGACCATCATGAACTTGTTTCTGTCCATACAATTCTTTGGCTGTGGTAGGTAGACTTGGAGATTGCTGATAACCTTCGTCCAATTTAATCTTCTCTGAGTTCTCAGGATCATCTTTAAAGTTGATCATCCTCTCAACTTCAGGCTCAAAAGTGCGAGACAAATTATCTACTATGCCAGGGAATACCACTTTCCCAGAAACATTAGAAGCACCCACACTTGCAGGACCAGTTGTCAATCCCTTGCGTTCTACCATTTCTACCCTAGTGCCTTTCCCCTTATCAAGAGAAGACTTTGGGTCGAAGAGATAACTGCTGTAGGCTGGAGTATCATTCTCACCAATGGGAAAACTAGCAGCATTACTGGCAGAGGACTCCACCTTACTTGCATTTACCTGAGAACCAATCATGCTAAATTTAACAGCAGAAGATTTTTCCTCTAAAGTTTTAGTGCCTTGGACAGTTACATCCGTATGCAAAGCTGAAGCACCATCCCTACTGATTGTCCGAGTCTGTTTATGTTTACCTGGAATCTTGGACTTTCTAGAGACCAATGGAACACTCTTTTGCAACACACAATTTCCAGCTGCTGATGTTGAAGACCTCTCTGTAATAATGGGCTGGACGTAATTCTCAGCAGCAAGTGCTGAAGACCCCTCTCCATTAGTGGGGTGGACAGAGGAACTTGCTAGCCCAAGGTTGATTTGGTGTGTTTCCAACTCATCTCGTTCATCCCTTCGTTTAAAAAGATAATTGTCTTTCTTTCCTTGGTCCTTGAATTTTTTTGGTTTTGCGGATCTCTCCACCTTACCTAAAGCTTCTGCAATCACCTGTGGGCCACTAGGAGGAGCTGGCCAGTGACAACAAGACCATAAAATGAGAATGAAGACAGTACAGTGGTAGAAATGAATTGAATATGTCTTCTTATAAAACAAGCAATAAACTTTTAATAGTGAGATTTAAGAGAGAAAATTCCAGCTCAAGTTAAAAATGCATCAAGGACAATTAGAATAAGAGGCATACACACGAAGAAGGGGCTCTATAAGAATACAAGATCAACTCATCAGTATTGGAACCACATACGCAAGAGAAGAAAAATTTTAATCTAATATTTTGGTTCCATGCAAGCAGAAATCAAATGGATGCGAATAGCATAATTAGTTAGAAAAGATGGATCAAATTACAAAAGTAGCAACCAAATTTTAGGGTGCCTATACACACTATAACTTTAGAGTACAGCAACTAGGCTCTTTTACGTGAACTTACTGTTACAAGGTCTCATTTCTCCATTTGTAAATGTAATTGGATGTCAATTAATAGTCATTAGGCATGTAATTAGCCGGAAGTGTAGATTGCCTACTGTGAAGGATTGACATAATATATATTTTAAAACGTCTGAAACCATTTTTTATTCAAAATAGATAGCATAGCACTCTCGGGGAAAAAAAAAACGTATTTCCTTTCTTCTAATATGCTTCCAAAAGCCGGGAAAGGTCCTTTATAATGACAACAGCACTCGCACAATGCCTGTATAGACCAAACAACCCTCTTTCCACATCACTCCATCACTCTACCTCATACAAAAAAAAAAATGGAGCAAGGTTTTACAGGAACTATGTCAAAAAGTTGTCAAAATTGATATTTGCTTGTGGAATAAACCTGTTGTTCCTAAAACATCTTGTGGGCTAATTGGGTCCAATTAGATCTGATCAAGAATAGGAATTTTCGGAGTTTGAAGATTCCTTGCGACTGTTCTTGGAATTGGAGGAAGAATTTGAAGGTAAGAGATAAGTTTAGACTAAAAAAACAAGCATAAAATTGGTAATGGGCAGAGTACTTCCTTATGGAATGATTATTGGTTACTAATGAGGCCTATTGTGTCAAGAATAGGTACTTTAGTTACATATGATTCTGGGTTGGGGATAAATGCTACAGTTGCTGATATTACTGACAACAATCAGTGTGGAAAAGGCCTTTAAAAAAAACCTCAAAGCTCTTGGAACTAAGGGAGTCTATGAATTCTGATCTGGAGGAAGATAAGGTTGTTTGGTTGCCTACTAATAATGAGTTTTCTATTAAATCAACTTGGGATGATATCAGAAATAAAAAATTTAAAGTTTTGTGGCATGATATTGTATGGTTTAAAGCCCTCATTCTTTGTGTGACAGACAGAAGACTGATGAGAGAGAACATCTTTACTTTCAATACAGTTATGCATATAGAATTTGTTCTTATATCAAAGTCAAATGATCGTTAGATTGGCCTAAAGGTGATTGGAGGTGTGTGGTAAATTGGGATATCCTAACTCCCAAAGGTAGATCCCTTGTTTTCTTAACAGGCAAGTCTTTGTGTGGATAGAAAGAAACCTGAGAATATTTAATTCCGAGTGTAATGAAATGCCTTTTCTCTTGAAGGTTTTAAAGAGAATCAGGTTAATAAATGGCTTATTAATAAATGGAATCTGAATGGGTTAGTTGTCTTTGTCTCCTCTTTTTTGTCCTATCTGTGGTATTTGGTGGTGGGACCTCTGTTAAGTATAATCCTTTCAATGGTTTTATTTGGTGTTCAATTTTTGTTCGGCTATGATTGGTATTTTGGGCCCAGCAGATTTCATTCCTACTGTGAGCTTCCCTGCTGTAATTTCTGCAATAGAAAGAGTAGATTATGCTCCTTTCCTGATTTGGTTGTGTGGTGTAGAAAGACTAGATTATGCTCCTTTCTTGATTTGGTTGTGTAATGTATTGGCTAGGGAGTAAAGTTCAGGGGTTTTGCTAGCAGTTTTATTGTTCATAGATCTTTTTTTGGCTGGGTTAGTTATATCTTTCTTTTATGTATTCTCTTTTCTTTTGAGAGGATGGTTCTCTGTTTTTGTTTCATGTAATAGGGGGTATGCATCCTTTCTTCTTGTACATGATGGTTTTGTGCAATGAAAAACCTTACTTTTTAAAATTATTAAAATAAAATAAATAAGGGACTCCCAATGGATGGTTTCTTGACTTGGAATTACTTCACTCACATGAAACATCATTGCTCCAGTGGACCACCATTATACAAAGCAAGTTTGCTCAACTTGTGTGCATACATATTTGTTGCTTCCATTTGATGAGCGAATTACATACAGAAATTAGATTTCATAATGTATTTTTCATTTTTGTAATCATACTTCTGAAAGCCTTATAATTTTGATTTTCTGAACTAATTACAAGCGTCCAATTAGTGCAATAACACAGAAAGTCAGCTAATGATCACAAAAAAAGAAAAAGAAAAAGAAAAAAAATTGAACCAGGAACTAGAAATATGGTTGAAAACCTTTCTGCAATCTAATGCTTCAAACAAAATTCGAGTGATTCACATACACAACAATGGGAGTATTGGGATGTCGAAGATTGGGAGAATAGCTAGGGCAGAACGTAAGAGAAGGTCAGAGGCAGCATACGCATGTGACACACACACTCGTTCCACCAACTCCCTTGTCCGATGTGCTGAAAAACCACCCAATTTATAATCATTTTTTGCACGTGTCAACAGCTGGAGTACTATCCGTCATGCAAGTCTTTTTCCATTCTACCGTAGAGACTCAGAGAGAGAGTGCCACAACCACACCTATGGATTGTGACATTCACCCGTTTACTTACCTCGCTTTGCCTATCCCCTACCCAAGCACCAATGCCTCAACAAACCCGAATTTCCGCATATGACCATATCACACTCTCATTGTGGTCACAACACAGCCGCATGGTTCAAGTGATGTCAACACCATAACACTTTCATCCTTGGTGCATTAACAAGATATAATTGGGATAGTTGATATGTTAAAACAACCTATGCTAAAAAATTTACCATCTATCCTAAAATAGACAATAGCCATGCTTTGTTAGACTGGATTGCAACTATATAGTGATTGAACCAGGATCTTAGACCAGGTCTTAGGGCAACACTAACCTCCCACAAATTTCTTTCCTTGGAAGACATATTACTGCTCAGAACACACTCAGTTGCAATATTTGAAAGCAATGTCTCGAGCCCAATATTTACACTTGACTGAATTTCAGCGATTGTTAGAATGATCTCATTTTCGCCATATTTCTTGGACACGGGAAAAATGCACCACATTGAATATATTGAAGTATAATGATAGAAACTGTGTCAGACTAGTTCTACGTCTAATCATAGCTTTTTAACTTCTGCTCGCTACCTTTTAATTTTCCCTCGTCAAAATTCATCGAAAAAAATCGCGATCTTCCACATTAAATATTACCAAAAGAAATAAAATGATACAAACTGTATACCGTAACCCATATGCTAATTACTCCTTATACTCTACAAAAAATATATATATATTAACATTCAGTTCATATGCCAAACATTTATGGTCTAGAAAATGAGCAACTAAATAAAAACCACATCCACAGAGTTTCATAAGGTTACATGCAAGAGTCTCAAATGACTTCAAAGACAAATGAGAGAAACAAGCACAAGAAGCATAGATGTACTTCCTAAATTAGCTGGAGTGGCTTATTAGCTAAAGTAACAAAATATCCTCTACGGATCTGCTGTATATTTTTCACAATTTGATTGGCCAAACATGTAGACCAAACTAAGCCCATACCTACTGTATGCCAAGAGTTCTTATAACAAAAACCAGGAACAACTTAAACTAATACCAACCATTCATCCTTGAAGAAGCCTTTTATATGTCAATGCTCCTCCCATGATTGTGGCACCAAACCTCCACAAACCAATAGTAAAAACACTAGCGACAATAATGATGATGGAAAAAATAATTATGGTGGTGATGGTGATCATAATGATGATAATTAGAAAAATTGCATTATTACACCTGCATATACAGTATATACAATATATTGCATTTTAACTTAATTTAAAACATTAATTAAAAACAAAAACAACATTTTCTCTCTATCTTTCCTTTAACTTAACATTACTCCATGAAAAAAAGGAGACAAAAATAAAATAAATAATAAAAGAAGCTATTTAAAAGTAACTTATTTCTTCTCAATGATATTCAGGAAACAAATGGAGCCTATTCTCTTCATCATTCCACCAAACCTCAAAGATTGAATTACCTCCATTATACCTCAATTTTGGAACTTAATAAATAAATGTACCCCTAATACCCTACAGTACCTGGTAATAACATAATCTAATATCGAAAAGTAATATCAATAGTTAAAAAAATCAATGAAGAGATATGCAAGAAGCATAATGCACTTAGCACAATCTCATTACTCAGAGTCGTCTTTGTTGCTGTGTGTAAAGGTTCCTCTCAACATCAAGTGAAGAGAAGTCATGTCCTTGAGGATATGACTTATGAGGATATCCCTTTCCCAAACCTGAAGTCGATGATGTTTGATCTATTGGCGTAGAAATATGTAGCAAAAGGAAGGCATAACATTATTCAAAATTTAGCAAGAAGAAGTGTCTATAGCATCAAAAATAAACCAAGCAGCAGAACATTAATTTGATACCTTTATATGGCTCCTTAACAGGCTGTGCTGCCTCTTTCTGTCCATGAGAAGGTCGCACTGGTTGGGCTCCAAACGCCTGGGCATAAGTCTCGTCAAACTCCTCAAACACTGCCTTCCGGTACGAGATAACAGTAGCCTTATTTTTAATATAATCAATACTCAGAGGCTGATCAACTGTAGGCATCAATGCCAAATGCTTTATAAAAGCAAGAATATGTCTGGGCTGAAAACTGTTTCTAGCTTTTTTAATCTGATTTGCTGAGTAAACAGCTCCAGGCTCATAATCAACAACGTCAACAGAAAAGTACCCCTGAATACTTGTGGGCCAAAAATTGTATTTACTCCTGCACCGGCAAGCCAAGCCCAACCCACATCTCCGGCTTGCTTCATCTACTGCCTCTTCCACAGCCTTCACAAAGTTTTTTGAATTTAATTGCCTCGACTTCTCACCAAAATTAGGATCAAATGGGATAACCTCGGCCGGGTCAAACCACCCATAACTACTGTCACCAAAGAAAGCAACCAGTAAATGACCTGCTCTCTTAGTTCGACGAACTGAAGAACATGCAAAGGCTTCATTATATATATGGCCAGGCCACCATGGGTGCGATTTCACCTTTCCCCAAACCATATCACCTATTTCATATCCATACCGTAGCAGGGTTGATGGCCCAGACCTGACGGCTTTACCCTTCCCATTTGCAGCAAATTCATCAAACACTGAAAGCATCGGATCATACTGAGATAAATTTGGTTTCCCCACTTCAACATGTCCCTTTCTAAACCTAGACTCTGAATGCTCCATCTCACCATTCCGGGCATCAAATTTATGGTCAATCACACCAGAATTCACTTCTGTAAGGCCCTTTCCCCAGGAATTAACCCCATCTTCTTTTTTCCAATACTCAGATTGCTCAGACCCACCATCCTGATCACTGGATTGACTAGTACTTCCCCTTGGTGTCAAATTTTTGCTTTTTGTTTCACGAACTCTAGGTTTCATTTCCTCATTAATCCCTTTACAATCGATCACCTTACCCTTACACTTTCCCTTTCCATTTCCCCTAATTTCATCAGATGTTCCATTCTCCACAACGTCAACATCTCCACCCGAAACCCTAACATCAACATCACTCCCCCGATTCCGATCCCCATGCTCCGAGAAAACCCTTATTCCTCCAGACCCATCATCACCACCGTCAGCGACCTTATCGGAGTTATCAAACACAACAACTTGTAAAACCCTAATTTCTTCAGACTCAATTATATCCACACCCACGTTTCTACTAATACCTCCATTGAGGATTTCATCAGAGCTACTATCAACAACATCATCGACCACTGAAACCCTAGGTTCCGATCGATATTCCTGTTCGATTCCATCAGGTACTCGATCTAATCCGAAATCGTTGTTGTTCATCACTGATATCATATCGAGATAAAATTAATACAAAATAGTAGAAATCAAGAGATCGATAGTTCGGATATGGAAAAGACATACCTTTTGCAGAGGCTGGAGTTGATGGAGAACGAACGCGAGACACCTGATGAACTTTTCGCAAATATGCGAGAATCGGGGAGTAGAAACCCCCCAGTATCAGTGGGTGCTTGTGGTGTGTGAAGATAGATACGGAGAGAGAGAAGAGGGGGTTCTGATGAAAATAGGGCGGAGATGGAGAATGGATGCGGTACATGCGAATCTGTGTTCGGGAGCACGTAGTACTCGTACTAAATAACCAGACCCGAAAACAGGTAATCAATACGACACCGTATAAATACATCCGAATCGGTGTTACACGTGGCCGGGGTACCACGCGTAAGTAGCCCCGGTGTTGTATACTTTCACCCAGGGCAACCCATCCATTGGGTACCCGCTCCATTTAAAACGGCTTTAATATTCATTTAAGATAGGTTTCTTAAATCGGAATACTCAGTCTCCGTGTAAAACATTTTCTCAAAATTATTTTTTTAATTTTTTTGGTGTTTGGTAATTTTAAGTTCAAAGAAAATTTTTTATGAAGAAAAATGTAACGACAACATTTTTCTTCATTTCCTTTTTCTTAGATTTTTACATATATTTTTTTTTCGTTAATTTTTTCCTTTCTGAGTTCAGTTTTTTCGTCACTTAGTGTCGTTTCTGGTACTCTAAAATGATTTTCGAGACTCTTTTATTTGGATTGGTAACTTTATTTGAGGGCCGCGTCATTTCTACATTTTCATTTTTTCGACACTATTCATTTTTCGTCATTTTCCCTATTTTGTCTTTTTCCCGTTTGTCATTTTGTTGGCATAACCTCACTTTTGTGTTCGGAGTTGATTTTTGACTTCACGTATCTTCATTTTAAATGGTTTCCACGAAATACATATCTTTACTTTTGTAAAAAAGTACTCTGATTGCTCCGGTGCCCATATGGGCATGGATGCACAGTTCTTTAGAAACTTTTTCTTTTCTTGAGATATTTTTCATAAATATATTTTTGAAGATATTTTATTTCAGAGGTTTTTAAGAAAATATTTTTGGAAAATATTTTCATTCTGGGTCATTAATACAGTTAACCCTTTTTAGATGGGCCATTGTGTAATTAACGAAAGTTATTGCAAAATACCACGTTTTGAGCCTGGATCCTTGTACGGGATTCATTTTCACTTTTCGTCAAGTCTTGTACTCTTAGAATTGCTTTCTGATCGTTTTTCCCCAGTTGCAGGGTTTCCGGCCCTGGTTGTTACTGAACTTGTTCGGGGCATATTTCTTTGCTCGGGACTCGATTTTCGACGCCGTTTCTTCCTTTATTCATCTTTTCTCATTTCGGTTCTTTTTCATTCACGAAGTTTTGCCGTTTGAGCGTGTCTGCGCGAATTCCACTTTTCCAGTCCCAGTGGGGCCCTTTCGGAGCACTTTTTAGGTTTTACTATAAATAGAATGCTTTAAAGTGAAAAATCATTTTTTCACATTCTTCCTCCCTCTCTTGGCCAGATTCCATGGCAGCCCCTTGACTACCACATTCTCTCTCTTCTTTTGAGCTTTTTCCCTTTGTTAAAAAGTCGTAGTGCCCTTGTGTTTTATGTTTATTTTAACTACGCGCATCTTTTCCCTTATTAGAATCCGTTTTTGGCCATTTTTTTAGTTCGGGTTTGAGGTCAAGTTAGGATTTTGGTATGTCCTCTTTGGATTTTATCGTTCACCATGTTGTCCCCGACAAAATCCCGAAGTTTCGTCGGATTCGGAGCGGTTTCATTTTGGTGGCATTTGAGATTTTCATCTCAAATTGAGGTAGAGGATGTTATAGTTTATATTTTTGTTATCTTGCATGCTATTGATACTTATACAACTTTTATGCATACTTTTGTTCACAATCTATAATTTAATTTAATTATTTTCTATGTTTAAGATTTAATTCTCATAATGATATTCAACTTAGAATTAAATTGTGGCATGATAGAAATTTAGGCCTTGGTATAGTTGTTGACATATATTAAATTTGGATTATTTGAATAAGAATAGCAACTTTTATTTAATATTTTTCTTTTGGGAAAGATTAATTCATATAATTGTATCAAGCATGAAATTAACTTGTAATGTGATATTAAAGTAGGCCTAGGTGAGTTCTTTAACATATGTTAAATTGAGAGTATTTGGAGTTATTTAAAAATCTAGAGAAAATTAATTAATTAGTTAATTAAATTTATTCTAAGTGTTTTAATCACTTAATTGGTTATTTGATGTGATATATGTGATAACTATGTTATGTCCTTCAACATATATTAATTTGAGATTATTTGGAATTGATTTGGAATCTAGAGAATTTAATTATTTTTTATTTAATTAAATTCTATCTAATTGCTCCATAGATTTAATTATGTTTTGGAAGTTGTTTCTATGTTTAAATCATAGACTTTGACTTGTTGTACATTTACTTGGTTACATTTTGAGTATTGGATAACATTGTTGTTATATTTAGATTCATGAGTTTATGTTTTCAATATTGAGTAGCATTGTTATAGCGTGTAACAAATCGCACACTGAAGATTCGACATTTGTCATACCATAGTGGACTTAGAGCATGTATTGTATGTGTTTCCGAATTTGGTTGTGCGTGGTAGATAATTGATTATCTTGTATATACATGCTGATATATACATTGTTGCACAACTTGTTAAATTTTGAAACTTGGGGATATCGTTATTTGACTACGGCTAAGACATGATTCTAGTACGGGGGACTATCCCTCTATAGCCTAGTGCGCACATAAGGAGATTACCCGTGGGCTAGTAACCCTAAAGTAACTATAGTGTTGGTCTAATCCGGCGTGATGCCCAAGTATTCACCTTGTTTGATTTCACATTTCATTTCAAGTTGATAACTAGATGCTATCATAACTTCTTGTTCCTTATTTGATTTCCCATTTTGAGTTTCAAGATGTTAACTTTGAGAAATCATACTTTATGCGTTGTATTGGAAGTTCCAATGTTGGTTAAATTACATTGATATTGTGATTTAGGTTGTATTGTTCTAATGTGGCCTAGGATGATTCCTTAGACTCATTTGGGACATAAACGTTACGTAGCATGAACCATTTTAGTTGATTTCACATTTTAAATTTCAAGTTTATAACTTTGAGAATCTATATCTGGTTGTTTCGTATAACAAGCTTCTATGTTGTTGAATTGCATGAATGAGGTGATTTTTGCTAGAAACGATCTTGTAATGTTTCCAATTTTTGTCATTTTCTCATTTTTGGAATTTTCTGACTTTTCGAGGGCATTTTAGTCTTTTTACCTTTTTCGTACCGGACACTGTGGAGTGTGCCAGTTGTGATCGAGAATTGTTTGGGGCATTTCATTGAGTTCAGGACTCTTTGAAATGCATGGGTGATTATTTTTGTATTTTTTTATTTTTCGGGCCGGACGGACCAATGTGGGACCCACTACCAGAATTTTGATTTTAGTCGGGTCCATTTGCATCATATTTATTTTATTGTGTATTATGTGGATGCAAGTTAATATGTGTATATATGTATATGTGGTATAAAATGTGAATAAAAGAAAAAGAAAAATAAAATAAGAAATTGGTGGGACCCACCTTGGCCTTTAAAGTGAATTAGAGACCACATTTTGGTCTCATTTCTCACCATTTTCCCCTCACTCCACTCTTTCTCAAGCTTCCATTTTTCCTATTTTTTTTATTTCAAACTTCAAATCTTGATTCATCCCTCATCACTTGAAATTTTTGGAAGCCGTTTGCGACTATTCGAAGAGCACGACGAGGTCTACAATTTGGTCGGAGCCAATCTCCATTTGGCCACTAATTTGGGGGATCTATAAATCCTAGGGTTTGAGGTGAAATTAGAGATTTTTGCTTTATTGAAGGTAGGAGTTCCTAATTCATGAAATTATTGCTCCTTGTGAATATTTCTTTGTTAATTATAGCTAAGCATGCTTAATTTGAAAGGATTGCCTTTAAAATGATTTAGTTGTTGTATATGAAGCTCGTGATTATGTGTATAAGTTGATTTGTGTGAAATGCATGCTTAATTGTGATTAACTCTTGAATGATTTGTATATCTATGTGAAATTCTATGTGTAGAGGATATATGTGTAAGTGGTTTGTGGAATTGTTGTGAGAAGCATGCTTATGTGGATTTGTTTTCATATATTTTGTGCTTAACATGCTAAAATTTGTATTTGCTTGGAAGCATAATACATTGTTTGTGTTATTATAAAGCATATTAGGTGGTTAAGCTAAAATTAAAAGTATGATAATGAATATTGATATGGCATGAGATGGCATGATACATTTATGCATAAACATTGAGAAAAAATGGGAAAAGGATTTGAAAAGGAAAGAAAAAACGATTTTTTTGGTAAATGTTTTGAAAAGTGTTTGCGAAAACCCGGACGCCTAGGAGACGCCTAGTGGTCTGTGGTGTTAATGTAGTCTAGAAGGGAGTATGGTTGAGCTAACTAAGCTGAATGCGACGCTTTGGAGGTGCCTTGTAGTCGTGGATAGTTAGCTAACCCTCCATTCGTGACGCCTTAGAGGTGCTTTGGGTCGGATTACACTGACGGTTTGGATGTTGAAACGGAAATGTTTCAAAAAATGGGGAACGACATGAGTATGGCATTGCACTTCATTGGCATACATAGCGTGATTGTGACTTGGATTGTTTGTTGTTGATATTATGGTTATCTTTCTCCTCTGAGTTGTATGATCCCGTTCTCTTTACTCCATTCATTGTTTAGAATTCACGGAGTCACAAGTGGTATGTCTTAGGCGCCTCCTACTGAGCTTTATGCTCATTCCTTTATTATTAACATTTTTCAGGGCATGGCAAAGGAGTGGCGGACGACAATCCACCACCTGTTTAGTCGTGTTAACGGACTTGGGTTTTTGTACTCGATGTGTATTTTACTCCTATTTGTTGTATATTATATTGAGGAACATTTTGTATCACCTACATGGTTGGAAATGGTCTTAAGACCATCCATTTGTATTTTGTGGTTTCACCAGGATTTTAATATCCATGTAAGGCCTTAAGGCCACATTTTCGATGTATGACACTCTCGTTTAATTTTAATGATGTAACGGATTCATGTATAGCCTTATTGGATTTTTAATTATATATAGTTGTGTTGGTATCATCATGAAATGAAGATTTGGGATAGGTTTGGGCTTTGAGAAATGTCACTAAGGGACCAAAGGAGTGCCTAAGTACACAAAATCAATTTTAGGCATTTTCTGGGCTGATTTTAAGGTTCTAGACATCTTGAACCGGTTCAGCTTCATTGAACCGGTTCAAGGGGTGCATTTGGTTCACGTATGGGCTTACTGTCCATCTTGAACCGGTTCAAGTCCCCCAGTGTGTGCATTTTGGTTGACAGTTTGGCAGCTTTGAACACCAAACTTCGGACGGTCGTAACTTCTTAGTTCCGGACCCAAATAAGGTCATTCTTGAGACCATTTTCAAGGATTTTGAGTTAATTTTCCAATTAGACTAACCTCATCCTAAAATTCCATCCATGTTGAGAGTTATGGTCATTTTAGTGGGACAGTGTCAGAATTCCCCTTGAACCGGTAAGGGCATTTTTGGGAATTCATATCCGGTGACCGTAGAACCTCACCGAACAACATGGAATGACTAGGATAGTTGTTTTAAACCTCATTTGACTAGTTTAAGGATGGGTTATCCTTTAATATTGTAAAAAGACCATTTTACCCCTAGTATGTCCTCGGGTTCAGGTAAGGACCCGGTTAGCGATCCGGATCCCCAGTTTGGGTCGTTACAAATCTAAGGTAGCTTAGAATGCTTCCTAAGTCTCACTTATGACATAGACGTTAGGTGGCATGACCCCTTTCGAATTGTTTCAGGTTAAGGTAATAACTTTGTAAAATGTTAGGTCTTTGCATGTTCATTTCCTATGAGTAGCTTTATGTTACTTATCCCGAAATTACTGGGGGTATTTTTCAGGTACAGGAATCAAGGTTCGAGATTCTCATCATGCTTGGATGATTTGTAGACTCGGAAGTTTCAATTCTTGTAAAGGTTGGCTTGAAAAGCCACTTGTAGCCTTATATGTCGAAATGTGTATATTTGATTCTAAACATGTAATGATAAGGCCATAAGCCAATGACATCAAATTTGTATTCTATGCATTTTCACTTTCAAGGTTTATTATGAAAATATTGAAAAATGCCAAGTCATTACTTCACCATGTTTGCATCGAGTGTGGGAATTCAAATTTTTTTTTTCTTTTATAGGATCTCATTAATCATGTATGAAGTGTGGCCAAGGGTCAAACGGTAATTTGAAATCATATGTTAATTTTGGTTTTCAAAATTTTCATTTCTAGTTCATTTTAGTCATTTTTGGTCGTCGGGGGGTCGTATTTTGTATCGGCCATTTTCGGGAGCCGCAGACCATTCCCGCGTGCTTAAAATCACTATTCGCGTGCATGATCGTTTTCAAGTTTAGAGTCATATTCTACTAAATGAGTACTCTAATGATTTGTTTTGACACTTTTCTGCACATTCTTATTTGAAGGGCATTTTGGAGATTTCTTTTTTAAAAATAAATTTCGGACTTAACATGGTCTCTTAGAAAACGTGATTTTAGGGGGTGTTTCTTATTTGTATTTTTCCAGAAAATGTCGTCTTGGTCCCGGAAATCTCACGTAACGTTCATTTTTCTGGTTTATGCAGTTTTCTTTAAAACTTGAGATTTTAGTACTTGGTGCTATTCATCGATTTTTTTTTAAAAAATGTGCCGACCGATCCGAGACTTCCAGGGGTCTTGTGGGTGTATTTTAAGATTACATTTTCAATTTAGGCAATTTAAAAACCTCCCGACGCCCCATTTCTTTTCCTATGGCAGCAACTCGGAAAGATTTTGATTCGCTTGACCTGATTTATCTAGGGGCATTCTGGGCATTTTACAGCACTTTTTTTTTTTTTTTTTTTTGTGTTTCTGTCTGCTTAGTCGGGTAGAAAACTTGATTTTGGGGGGGTTTCTTTTTCGTATTTTTGCAAAAAAGTCCGTTTCGATACCCGTTTTTGCTCTCAGTTGCAGCACCAGTGGGCTGACAGCAACAGTAGCTGTCATGGCCTTCATCGGGCCGCCGCGACATCGATTTTGTTTTTGACCTTTCTCCTTCGTCCGGATTCCAATTCGAGTGAAATTTTTTTTTAACTTGACTAATTTTTCGTTGTCTATCAAACCGTGTGCTCGGTTGCACTCAGATATTTCTGAATAATTACCAGTTTACCCTTTTAGCTTTATTGTTCATTTTTCTTATTTCGTCGTTCTTTCTTCGTCCGGATTCCGAATCATGCGATTCTTGAGTTTATCTTGATTTGTTTTTTTCTGTCTTTTCATTGGTGTGCCCGGTGGCACCCGAATTTATATTTTTAGAAAACTACCATTTTGCCCCTAAGGGCTTATTTGTCATATTTTCGATCTTTTGCTTCCGCGTCAGTTCTTATTGAGTTTCATAACCTCATGGAAGGTCACTTTGACTTCTTAGAGTCTTGTTTTCTGTCTTTGCTTCCGCATTCGGATCCGTTATCGTGTCAATCATCAGTTCATCACAGGACTCACTGTCTTGAACAACCAGGGCTGTTACAAAAAATAATTTTTTAAAACTTAACCAAAATAACTTACCAATTAATCCTCCGAAAGTTATTTTTTGAGTTTATCAATTTCACTCTCCATTTCCTCAACAAAAGTATATGACATTGAAAACTTCAATCAAGTATATGAAAGACTTACATAGTAGCCAAAAACCAATCTAGAGAGAGAGTTTAGAGGGAGAAAGATGGTGTTTAGAAAGAGAGAAAAATGAGCCATTTAATTAGAGATAAAAAGAGATGAGCCATTTTAAATGTGTTATAATGATCATAAACAAAACAACTGTTAAGAAAATAGAGAATAAGCACAATACCTATTGTGGGCACAATAAGCACAAGGCCAATCTCTTCTTTAACAACAATTATACCATTTCCTATTATTTGGGTTCTTCAATTTACTTTTATTATTATATGTTTTTTTGTCTTCGTTATTGGCTTAGTATTATTTTCTAAAACCTTAAAAAGTGATACGTAAAATGGAGAAAAAAAAAATAATTTGTTGCATTCCAAGATAGAGAGACTTGTTTCGGTTTCCTTATCATTTTTTTTAAAAAATCAATTGATTGATTTTTTATATTTCTTGTCAAAATATTATTATTGTTGATATAAAAATAATTGGACCAATTAAGAGTAAGAGAAAAATTGAATAATCAATGACTCAGATAAAAAATTTAATTTTAATTTTAATTCAAAAATACTTTTAAAAGCCACACACCAAAAATATTTTCCAAACATTTGCCTTGAAAACATTTTATAAGAAAAATATTTTACGCTCAAACAAACGGAGCCTAGATTGAAAATTTAAGACGTGGTTGGTTTGTAATTCTAAAATCAATTCCCAAAAACTCAAAAAATAGAAAATTATTTTTAGATAAACTATAATAATAATAATTCTGAAAGCATACCTTTTTATAACTAAGTGTTCATAAAAGTATTTTAAAAAACTAAACCAAGCTATGTTTTTGTACATTTTTTTGATTTTCAATCAAACTAAACATACCCTTATTATCTTATCCTTAATCTGTATATTTATATTTATAAAGGAATAATAATTTCTGAATAAATTCAATTTATGTGAATATGGTGGTGGATCACACTGTATGATGTCATCATGACCTCATGTGATGGAACTAATCACCCCTCTCACATAAAATTAATTCAGTAGCTACCGAATAAGGTCCTTAAATCACTACTCTTTATAAAATTGTATTGATTTAAATTATTCAATAAGATATGATTCTATTTTTCTTTTTGTGTAATTTTTCGTATACATCTTTTATCCTTTTTGGTGTGTGTCTGTTTGTACATTTTTTTATTCATTTCAAAAGTCATATGCATCTTGAGTTATCCACGAAATATTCTCGATAATCTTTTGACTTACCAATTGAATATAATAGTGATACTATGCTCTCTCGTTTATTCAGTTTTATGAATTTACATGACTTTGGAATGATTTTTTTTTTAAATATATATATTTTTTATTTTGATTTGTGAAAACATTATTCATACATGATTTAGTGTCCAATTTTACGTTTTAAATTTTTTTTTTTCCCAATTTAACCAGTTGTGTTGCATGTGCTGTCTACAGGCAATAATAAAAGTTTTATAAATTTGTAACTAAAATTAAATAATTAAATAGGATAGACTTTTAAATTTCCCAAACCACTTTTATTAAATGTATTTATCTCTCAACAATTACAATTAAGTTGCTCTAATAAGTTTATGTGAACATTCAATGGTTATAATTAAGATAGTCTATTAAATTGGTGTTATTTTGTCATTTTAATTTACCTCTCATGATTAATATATTTAATAAACAACAATAAGCAGGTGCAGTACCAACAGGCCTGTGACCTAGCGGTACAAGACTCCTACCTCTCAAAGGGAGGTCAGGGGTTCGAATCTCAGTGGAGGCAGTGTGTGTGAGTCCCAACTAGGAAAAAAACAAAAATAATAAGAAACTGTGTTGCTAACCCAGCGGTAGGTAGGCCTGTCAATGGATTAGATTCGGATCGGATCGATCAAATCTATATCCAATTTGTTAAGTAAACGGATTATCGAATTCAGATCATTAACGGGTTCTCGGACTGAATATCCTAATACATATCCTATTTAACTCTGACTTTGATCGAATCGGATTCGAATTCGGATTAAAATCATAATTACTAACATATATAATTATAAAGTTAGAGGAAGTGGATAATTGCTAATATACAGAATGCTATATTATATAACTATGCAACCAAATGAATATAATGATAAATAATTCATATATATAAATTTAGTAATATATAACTAATATATATAATATTGATGAGAACACCACACTATTAATATATATATTAAGAGATTTATTAGCTTGTGGATGAGAACACCACACTATTGTATCTATAACATTATGATTTTTTATTTTTTTTTTGGATTTTTGGGTTACCTCTAATACAATTCTAATAGGAGTATTGATATAAATATGTAAAATTATTGATAAATAATTATATATATATATATATATATATATATATAATTATTTTTATATATAATTTTAATCGGATTGGGTCGGATTTTTATCGGATCGGATCAGCATAATCTATATCTGATTTGTTAAACTAACGGATTATCGAATTTTTTGTTCAATTCATACCCGATTAATTGGATCAGATCCGGATTAGGATCCGCTCCATTAACTGATCTAGCAATAGGGCGTGTATTGTTTGGGGCTTTGGCTCTTGTTCAAAACCCACCAACATCATTTCCCTACCCCTTTAACCTTTAACTCCCTATCCCCACTAACCATTCCCAACTCAAAAAAATATATAATAAATAAAAATAAAATTTAATAAATTTGCAAATAAAATTTACAAAATAGGATGGACTTTCGAAAAACAACTTAAGTTGATGTATAATAATACACATCAAAACACTCATTATAATTAGTGAGTTGGTGAGTTATGGCTATTTTATATTTTTAATTAATTTCTTATAACTAACATTTTAAAAATAATAATAATATAAGTTTAATAAAATTATAATTAATATTAAACAACAAAAATAAAATAACATTTTCAAGACAAGTCAAAACACATTCATTATATGCATTTATGTAAAATACAGTGAATACACTCAAGATTACAATTAAGTCATTAGAATTTGGTTATTCAAATTGTTTAATTTTATAATGAAAATCATTTTTAAAAATTTAACCATGTGCATTGCATGTGCAATCTACTACTAATTATAAATGATTAATAATTTAAAATTAAAATTAAATGATAAAATTCTGTGAATTTTTAATTTGAGGCAAAACACTTTCGTTAGATGTATTAATGTCAAATTCGTGTGAACACACTCATTGATTAGAATTAAGTCTCACTAATTAAAATTAGCCAGTCAAATAAGTTAGTGTTATTTTTGTCATTTTAATTAACTTCTCATGGGTAACATAATTTCATAAATAATAATAAATGTTAATAAATTTACAATTAAGAGTTAAACGACAAAATATGATGAACTTTCTAATATCAACTCAAATCAATTTTATTAAATGCATTCACAACTACACATGAATCAAAAGTTACAAAGATAATTAATAGGTTGATGAAGAGTCCGCATGAAATCACTCAGGTCCTAATTAGTGAGTTGGTGAGTTGAGTGTTATTTTGTCATTTTTAATTAACTTTTTATGACTAGCAAATTTTTTTTAAGAATAATAATAATAGTTTAATAGATTTGTAAGTAAAATGGGCTTCCTAAAATGACTCAAAACACGTTGATTGTGTGGGCTTTATGTGGAAGTTGGTGAATACATTCGATGATTACAATTAAGTAAGTGGAATTCAGTGATTCAAATTGTCTTTACATTGAAAATTATTTTTTAAAATTTAACCACATGCGGTCTACTAATAAAAATAAAAGTTTAATAAATTTGAAATTGAAATTAAATAACAAAATGTTATGTGTTTATTAATTTGACCTAAATCATTTTAATTAGATGTATTTATGTCAAATCATTTGAACACCATCAACGATTACAATTAAGTATCTCTTGAAAGTTAACGTGAACACTGTTAACACAATGATAAGTTGGTATTATTTTGTTAACTTCTCATTACTAACATATTTTAATAAAAAATAATAAAATTTAATAAATTTACAATTAAAGTTAAACAACAAAATAAGAGGGACTTCAGAATATGAACTCAAATTAGTTTCAATAAACTGATTTGCATGTAGTTCACGAGAATTACAATTGAGTAAATAAGTTGATATAGAATATATATAAAAACACTCGAGGTTAAATTTAGTTAATTGGTGGGTTGGTGTTATTTTGTCTTTTAAATTAATTCTTATGATTATGATTTTAAAAAAATAAAAAAAATACAAGTTTAATAAATCTGTAATTAAAATTAAATGATAAAACAAAATGAACTTTTTGAAACGACTCAAAACACATTCATTATATGCAATTATGTGCAATCTTGTAAATATATTCGATGGTTACAATTACATTAATAGAATTTGGTAATTTAAATTATTTAATTTAACGTTCAATATTATTTTTAAAAATTTAACGAGGTGCATTGCACATGCAATCTAATATTAATAATAAATTTTTAACATATTCGAAATTAAAATATTAAATGATAAAAATTATGAATTTCATAATTTTACTCATACTTTAATTAGATGTATTTATGTCAAATTCATGTTAACAGACTCAACAGTTATAATTGGGTCTCTATGATAAGTTAACGTGAACACTTAATTGTTACAAATAAGACAATCTGATAAGTTGGTGTTATTTTGTCGTTTTAATTAATTTCTCACGACTTACAAATTTTCATAAACAATATTAAAAGTTAATAAATTTGAAATTAAAGTTAAACGACAAAATATGATAGACTTTCTAAAATTAATTGATACAAATTACATTAAATACATTTACGTGTACTTTATGTGAATCAAAAGTTAAAATTAAGTCAATAACTTAATTGTATAGTACATATGAAAACATTCGAGGTTATAATTAATGAGTTGGTGTTATTTTGTCGTTTTTAATTAATTTCTTAGGAGTAACAATTTTTAAGAATAATAAAAATATAAGTTTAATAAATTTATAACTAAAAGCGATATCCGCACTTCACTTTTTAACAGTTGCACTATAATCTTGAATGAAATAATAATTTTAACTTTAACTTTACAAGTAAATAATTATTACTTTTAAAATGACATAGTTGCACTTTTATATTTTCTCTCCTTATCTCTAATCTTTAATATTTTAAGTATCTTTTGACAACACAAATAAAATAAAATTAAATTAAATTAAATTTTTTTTTAAAGGGTCCAAAAATAAAATAAAATATTGTCGCGTTAAATAAATTGCCTCTTTTGATCGGATCAAAAAAATAAAAAAGTAACCATTTAAAAAATTAACTTTTTTGACATGAAAAAAATAATCCCCAAAAATATATATTTATTAAAGAAATTATCTCAGTTATCAAGATCTGCAAAAAACTAATACTAAAAAGTTAATTTTATTAAACAAATATCTCTTTCAATTGTATATAAAAAAAAGGTCACTATGGAATAAATTATCCTTTTTGACCGCAAAAAATAAAATTATTAATATGGAATAAATTATTTTATTTAAAAAGTCCTCTAGAAAAAAACAAAAAAAAAAGAAGAAAAAAAATAGTAAAAAAAGTAAATAAGGTAAAAATAAAAAATTAAAGTTGTATAAAGGTTAATTATGACATTACAAATTAAAGAATTGTGCATTAATGAATTTAAGAACTTTCTTGTCATTTCCTTTATAAAAAAAAAATGATAAATGAAGTGCAATTAGAGAAAAGTAAAGTATAAATATCATCTCCCAAATAAAATGGACTTATAACACATTCATTATATGCATTTATATGAAATTTGGTGAATATATTGAACAATTACAATTAAATCCAGTCAAATTTGATGATTCAAATTGTCTAATTTTGAATTGAAAATTATTTTTAAAAAATTAACCTCGTACATTGCACGTGCAGTTAACTAGTAATAATATAAGTTTAGTAAATATAAAACTAAAATTAATGATAAAATATTACGGACTTATAAATTTGACTCAAACCACTTTCATTAGATATATTTATATCAAATTTGTGTGAAAGCACTAAGGATATATTTACTAACAAGAACTAATTCATACTTTCTACTGTCAACTCTAAAAAAGTAAAAATTAGAGTAAAACAACGTTTATAATAAATTACTTTTACTTTTCAAATTTTAAGAAGTAATTTATACTTTTGTGAAGAGAAAGGAAAGTAAGAAATTCTCACTTTCTCTACTTCCCATACTGTAATAAGGAATTACTTCCTTCCATTGTAGCGCTACTTAAAAAAAAAAAAAAAAAAATCATGATACTCAATTGATTCGTTTATATCATGACTCGCAACCCAAAACTTTTTCATTCGTATTATAGCCATTACCATAAAACTTCAGCATAGTTCTCCTTCCTTTATCAGATTATCTTTGTTGCACAATTGGAATGTGTTACCGTTGACCAATAACGGAGACAAAACTCAAGGCGACCGAGAACATCGTCTATAAGTTCTATTTCTCTTTTATCATATTCTCTCTCTCCTCATATATGAAGTTTTGCCTTAGAAATATGTATTTTCTTTGTCCTAAAATAGTTGGGTACTTTGGGAACTGTGCAATTCCCAAAGTACCCAACTATTTTGGGATAGATGGAGTAATTTATCTCTCTTTCTTGTACTCCCTCCATCCCAAAATTATTGGGGTGTTTGGGGAATCCAACTTTTTATCATAATAGTATATGTTTGGGGAATAGACTTACTATGCTCGGTTTTTGAATTGATGAAGTAGATGAAATATATCGTGATCAAAACCTAGGTTCTTTAGTTTCTTTGTTAAGAACGTGAGATCATGATTGCCATCGAAACTTAAGGTTAGGGTTTGTGGTCTCTTTCTTTTAAGAACGCGAGGTGGATGACTCGTGAAATGATGGAATGTGATATAGACTTGTAGTCGTGTAAATGGGTGTGCAAAACGATGATATCACTGTTTATTGTCATTTTTACAAAATTTTGTATTTTTATATATTTTATAAAATTGTGGACTAAGGGTACTTTAGTCAAGTTTGGTTTTAAATATGCCAGTGGGACTTGATTGCATCAAATTAAAACTTGAAAGTGTTTTTTACACATGAGGGGTGTATATCGGGGTATTACAAATATACACCGTAAGCATATTTGATGGGTGTTTTTTTGCACTTGATGTTGGAAACGGAGACATTAAAAATATAAACTTTGGATGAGAATTGGAATAGATTCCGCTAAGAATTTTTTGCGGATCTATAAACCAGCGCGTTCCTCTTCGCAAGGAGATGAATGTGGTATATTTATTTTCTCAAATCCATTTTCGGGTGAATGAGAAATTAGATCCAAAGTGAGGTGTTTGAAAAGCCTAAATGGAAAAAATATTGAAACCAATTGAAGTTTAAATAAGTAAAGCTTGGGCTTGGATTTGGGCTTGGGCTTGGGCCTAATTATAAAGTCCGGATTATTCCTTTTATTAAATAAAATTTTGGATTGGGCCTATTTTTGAGTTGGGCTTCTTTAAATGGGTTTCACAAATGGGTGTTTTGGGTGGTTGGTTTTTTGAATTAAAAAAACTACTTTTTAGTTTTTCTAAAAAGTTACACCTTTTAAATAAATAAACCATATTTTAGTTTTTCTAAAGGGTTACACCTTTTAAATTAAAAAACCACTTTTTAGTTTTTTCAAAGGGTTACACCTTTTTCCGAACCATCATAACCATGGTTGCACCCACCCGAAAAGGCACCTGGCTACCTATAAATACCCCCCTTTGGATCATTTGCAAAATACACCAAAATTTAGAGAATTCTTCTCTTCTTCTGAATTTTCTTCTTCCTCTTTCTCTCTTTAGTCTATGGGTTCAAACTTTAGTATTTGGATTCGAACCTTAGTCAGTCACTCCGAGTCAGAGTTCAAGTCAGAGAGTACTACACCGAGCCGGTTCGCCTATTCCTTTGGTTTGCAGTGCTACTACCGAAGGAAGACAAGTCGTTGTATCCTGGGAGATAGACGTCACTGAGTCCGTTAGCACCATAGCGGGGCGAATCTGTCTTAAGGACATAGAATCAAATTCTAACCTCGACTTTTAATCAGGTTCTTTTATTTTATAGGTTTTATTTTATTATATTAAACTATATATTATAACAAATTATATATATATATATATTATAACAAATTATATATATATATATATATATTATAATAATTATATATATATATATACACACATTATATTTTCAGATAATATTTAAATAAATAATACTATAGTATAGAGTATACTTAGACCATATTTTGGACAACATTTGATCCATTAAAATTGGATACCATTATGATTATGTCAAGCCCGCAATCTGCACGTGAGCTTGGAAAGGTCAAAGTCCTGGACAATTAGCTCAATAAGTTAAGAGCTCTGTAGTATTGTAATGAAATATCATTCAGTGTAACTTTTCTCATATCACAATGGGTGAAAGTAATATTGGAATTAAAAGAGAAATCTCGTGAAATTATGCCATAATTTGAAATTTAGATTGGAATTTAGATTACAAGGATGTATGACTAATTAAAAGGGAACTCTCGTGAAATTATATTAAAATTTAGATTTGTTAGGTTTGACATAATTTCACGAGAGTTCTCTTTTAATTCCAATATTACTTTCACCCCCTTGTGATATGAGAAAAGTTACACTGAATGGCATCATTACAACACTACAGAGCTCCATACTTATTAAGCTAATTGCTATGAACTTGGACATTTCTAAGCTCACGTGCAGATTGCGAGTGTGACATGATAATGCCAAATTTTAATGAGTTAAGTGCGAAAAACACCCCTCAACATAGTTGCCAGCCTGTCACCTATAAAGGCATAAAGCGACTGTCTTTGCATAAGCGTGTGCCTTTATAACAAAGGCGAAAGGCTACAGGCGCATCAAAGGCATACCTGCTTGAACCATGCCTTTTATTTATTATTTTGTTATTACTTTTTGTTTGGCATTTGTTTATCATTACTTTTTTGAGAACTTTACAAAACAAAAAAAAATAAAAGAAAAGCAAAAAGAAAGTTAAAATTGGTTTGAAGCAAAAGGAAAGCAACAGAGGGCTAGGGCATGCGAATGCAAAGCAAAGAAGATCTGCCGAGTGCCGGATCTCTCGAATCCGCCGATTTCTCTTACGGTAAGTCTTCTTCTCTTTTCTCTTTCTTCTTCTTCTCTCTTCTCTGGGTAGAATTCCATTTTTTTTCTCTCTTTGTTTTTTTTTTTTTTTTTTTGTTCTTCTCTCGGCAGAATTCTTTTCATTTCTCTCTCATTCTCTCTTCTTCTCCTTCTCTCTTCTTTGGTAGAACTTATGTGAGTTTGGCATTTAAAATTTATTTTTCCAAAATCCAACTTACATAAAAACATACATATATATATATATATATATATATATATATATATATATATATATAAGTTATGTTTCTATGAAATATGTGTTGTCCTTGTGAAAGTATAAATAGATTAGCTTATGGGGTCATCATGGTCATGTAATTAGATGAAATAATATTCTGATTTTTGCATTATACTCCCTACATGAATGTTTTGTAGTGAACGAAAAAGTCAACATGGACAGATAGGATGATTCCATAGAGAAAATGACCACTCACATCGTTCTCTTTGATCCTCAAAATCAGCCTTCTTATATATGTGTGTGTGTGTGCGCGTGTGTGTGTTCTTTTTTTGTTTTTGTTTTCGGGATATAAAATACTTTCTAATATATAAACTTCTCTGATTTAAATTTGCAACCTGACATATCCTTGAGCCATTTCAAATCAATAAAATTACTTGAATTTGGCAACTATTTAAACATGGAATTTCCTAATTTTCTTTAGAACATCCACAGAGTAAGGAATTTGTTCCAAACATTTTTTATGAAATCTGTTTTTTTTTTTTTTATATGAAATTTATGTCTTTTTATTTATTTATTTATTTATGAATTCCATGTCTTCTTTTCAAAGCTCTATATTTTTATTTTAAATTAAAATGTTAATATTGCTTTGAACTGGTTTATTTTGTTACAACACCAATAATTGACATGAATTTATTTTGTTATCTTGAATTTGAATGTAGTTTGTACTTTAAAAGATGCCTAGTGATGGTTTAAGAAGGATTCGGCATGGAATTACTCATATTTGGCTAATTCGAAAGATACAAATGCTGTCACTTGTAACTTTTGTGCAAAAGTTACAAAATGATGTATTTATCGGGCTAAACAACACTTAGCTGGAGGGTATAGGAATGTGAGTGCATACCTAAGATACCCATCTAGTGTTAGAGAAGAAATGAAAGAGTACATGAGTAAGAAAAAGGAAGAAAAAGATCAAATGAATTTGTTACCAAATGATGACAATAATTTTGTTGATGGAGAGGAGGAGGATGACGTTGAGGAAGTTAACAATCGGGGAAAAAGGATAGCTAATGCAGTTGTGCTAGTGTCAATTCCTCAAAAAGGCAAAAGCAAAAGGGACTGATTGATTTATATTTCACTCCTAGATCGAAATTTATGGTACAAAAAAGAAAGGAAGGGGGAAAACAGACAACCGTTAATGATGCATGCAAGAAAGAGTTGAGAGGAAGAACGTGTGTTGCTTTTGCAAGGTGGATGTATGATGCAGGAATTACATTCAATCTTGTTAAGTATGATAGCTTTGCTGGGGTTGTTGAAGCATTTGGACAATATGGTCCTGGCATGAAACCACCTACTTATCATCAGGTGAGAGTTCCTTTGCTTAGGAAGGAATTGGATAATACCAACGTTTCGATGAATGACCATAGAGAGAACTGATTAAAATTTGGATGCTCATTAATGGCAGATAGGTGGACATACAAAAGAGGGAGAACATTACTTAATTTCCTAGTTAATAGTCAAGGGGAACCAAATTTATTGAATCGATAGATACTTCTTCTTTTTCAAATAATGGTGAAAAGATGTTTGACTTACTTAATAAATTTGTGAAGCGCATTGGAGTAACAAATGTTGTCTAAGTCATCACAGATAGTAAATCAAGCAATAAGTATACCGGTAAAAATGTTCTATGTTTTATATACTTTTAGAGTTTAAATTCTTTACAAATATATAATTTAAATCAATTTTGATTTACTCATTCTCTTTATATCATTTTTTTTTTCCCGTTTGGTTTCAAATAGGGAGGATGTTAGAGAAAGAACATCTACATTTTTATTGGACACCATGTGCTGCTCATTGCTTAGACTTGATGTTGGAAGAGATTGGGAAAATACTGTCCATCTCTAGAACAATGAAGAGGGCAGTGGAGTTGAATAGTTATATTTATATGTGTCCAAAGTTGTCGAACATTATGAGGCGCTTTACTCACAAAAAGGAGTTGCTTAGGCCCGCTAAGACTCGATTTGCTACTTCTTTCATCACATTATCAAGTATTCACAAGCAAAAGAATAACTTGAGAAAGATCTTTACTTTGGAAGAATGGAGTCATAGTAAATAGGCGAAAGAACAAGCCGGTAAAAGAGTTGCTTCTTATGTTTTGATGCTTGCCTTTTGGAACACCATTGTCTTTAGCTTTAAGGTTTTCGGTCTTCTTATTCCGGTTTTGAGATTAGTTGATGGCGAGAGAAAGCCTCCCATGTGATACATTTATATGGCTATGGATAGGGCTAAAGAAGCCATTGCAAAATCATTTAGGAAAGTAAAAGAGAAATACAAGGAAAATTTTGAAATAATTGATAAGAGGTGGAATGTTCAACTTCATCGGCCTTTGCACGCAGCAGGTTATTATTTAAACCCAGAGTTCTTTTATTCAAATCTGAAAATTGAAGAAGATGAAGACATTGCAAAGGGTTTGTATGAATGCATTGCAAGGTTAGTCCCGGACATCAAAGAACAAAACAAAATTACTGAGGAGCTGTCCTTATATTTTAAAGTTGAGGGCTTATTTGGTAATGCCTTTGCTATTAAATAGAGACGTACACGAGGACCAAATAAAGTGGTAAAGTATATTAAGTTAGTATAGCTAAGTTTTAAAATTATTTTGACAACAGAGACGATATAAAGATGAAGCTGAAGTTGCTAAACATAATTTAATTTTGTTTAATTGCTAATTGGTGGGAAACTTATGTCAAGTCAACAAAACATCTCCAAAAGTTTGCTATAAAGGTTTTAAGCCTTACTTGCAGTTCTTCTGGTTGTGAATGAAATTGGAGCATGTTTGAGCGTGTAAGTATATACTATCTAGTATCTACTAACTAGGTTTGTAATTTAATTGTTGAAATTAAAATTTTAATTTTTTATACTTACTAGTTAAAGTTGAATTTATTGTAGCTTCATAACAAGAAAAGAAATAGGCTCACTCAAACAACTTTGAATGATTTAGTGTTCATCAAATATAGTAGGGCATTGAGGCGTTGATATAATATGCGTGACACTCTTGATCCCATTTTACTCGATGACATTGATGAGAACAACGAGTGGTTGACGGGGAGGATGGATAATTCTGATGCAGAAGATGATCTAATCTTTGAAGATGATTCCTTGACATGGGGTGATGTTACTAGTGGTGTTGGTATTGGAGAGGATAGCAGGCCACGCCGGTCTAGATCAAAAGCTAGTTTTAGTTCACAGTTACCAACAAAAGGAGTAGGAAGTTTTTTGTTCGACTTGTGGATGAGGATGAGAATGAGGAAAAGACAGATTCATATGAGATAGAAGAGGATCCTGAGAACTATGAATCATTTAGTGACGATCAAGATAATGTTATGCTTATTGATGACGAGGATGATTTTTAGATTCGTTGGTGTTGTCTTCTTAGGAAGAAATGATGTTTATGTTTGTTTTAGTTTTATCTCATAATTCTCCTTAGTTAACTTTTGCATCTTTATATTAATATGTTTGATTATTCACTGTTGAACTCAAGTAATTGATTTAGTTGGCTTTGGCATCTTTATGTCGATTATTGAACTTAAGTAATTGATTTAGTTGACTTTTGCATCTTTATATATACTATTGCATTTTTATTGGGTGGGTTTTTTTTTTTTTTTTTTTGCCAACGTGTGCCTTGCTTCAGTCGGGCGCGTGCCTCGCCTTGCGCCTCAGGCTCCAGGAGGCCTTTGTGCTTTTGTGTGCCTTGAGCCTTTAACAATTATGCCCCTCAAGTATGCTTGCATTACATATCACATACCTCCCGTGTAAAAAAACACCCCTCAAGTTTCAATTTGGGGCAATCAAAGTCCCTCTGGCACATTTAAAACCAAAAAGGACAATAAACATTGACGTCGTCATTTTGCACACCCATTTACATGACTACAAGTCTATACCACATTCCATTATTTCACAAGTCGTCCATAATCTGCCTCGCGTTCTTGAGAGAAAGATACCACAAACCCTAGCCTTAGGTTTCGATCGCGATCGCGATCTAACTTTTTTAACAGAGAGACCAAAGACCTTAGGTTTTGATCGCGATATATTTCATCCATTTTGTGAGTCACAGTTTCCAAAGTACTCAACTATTTTGGGACAGAGGGAATACAAATTTCTAGGGCAAAACTTCATATATGAGGGGAGAGAGAATATGAGAAGAGAGAAATATAACTTACAGACGGTGTTGTCGATTGCCGTTGAGTATTGTTTTCTTTGTTAGTCGACAGTAGCATATTCCAACGGTACAACAAAGACGATCTGATAAAGGAATGAGAGCTCTGGTTAAAGTTTGTGGAAATGGCTATGATACGAATGAAAAAGTTTTAGGTTGTGACTCATGATATAAACAAATCGGATGAGTATTATGATTTCAATAAAGAAAGTGAAAATTTCTTGCTTTCTTTTCTCCACAAAAGTATAAATTATTTTCTAAAATTTGAAAAGTAAAAGTAATTTATTAAACGTTATTTTATTCTTATTGGTGTGTGCCGTACCGATGCACTAAATTGTTTGCAAAGATGTTGCAGTAAGAGTGTGAATGTGCAACGTGGCCAAGTTTTAAATTTGTAAAAACCACTACTACCTCTAACTAAAAATATAGTTAGGGTGAGTAGGGATCGTCCCAAGGGATTATGGGTGCCTTTGCAATGGAAAAAATATATAGGGTTAGTAGGTCGACTGATCAAAGATTGGTTGGATTGATTGATTAAGTTATTATGTAAATGAAATTAAAGTAAACAAAATTCAATGATTAGTAAAGTAGAGAAAGATATAGAGGAGAGGACTTGGGGTACTAGAGTTCACCACTAAGCTTAATTTCACTAGACACTAGCGATTGTATATTAATGGGAAGATTGACTTGTAACTTGTGTGTGTGTGTGACATGAATTGAAACTAGGCATGGATGGCAAATAAGCATAGATTGTCAAGCTAAATCAAATGGAAAGCACAACCTATCAAATGAGGCCAAAATCCATTCAATGAAACCACAATTTATGCACACACAACTATCTAGAAACATACACCTGATGCATTCATAAGTATGGAACACCAAAGAACAAGAGTAGATTGTCCACCTATCTATGAATTTAAAGCAACTACACTACATCTACACTAAAGACATGAAATTAAATTAAGGGTGTGGTACAATCCATCAAGAAATAAGTGTGAACCATTAAATAAATTGCAAGAGTGTTCAATTAAACTCTATGTTTTGATCATCTCTAGATTAACTCCATCCATACACATAGACATGCATAAACTCCACTAAATCTAGAGAAAAGCACATGAATCATCCATTCTAGCATACATAGACATATGGTTAGAAGTAGATAATCAATTGAAAACATTAATCTATACACATCAAGTAGAAACCACAAAATATATATATAAATCCAAGATCAAAACATTGTTACAAATAAATTCCCAAAAAAAATACACAAAGAACTAAGTATAGGAAGCAAACTTAGGGGCTACTCTAGCCCCAAGTAGATGTCTAGCCACTCGTTGAAGTAGTCATCCAACCCTCAAGGGCTATCTCCATGGTAGGAACGATCTCATTCTTAATGGAAACCTTAGAAGAATGGAAGAACTCCCAAAATGTGTAAAAGCTCTCTATAATCTCTAGCCTCTTCTCCAAGATAAGAAAAATACAAGTTATGTTGAATGTTACAAGTTATGAATAACAACTATGCTCTAAAAGTGGCTCTTAATCCTTATATAGGTAGGTCAAGTGTCATACCCAATGGTCTGGGCTCGTACACCAAGGTCCCTCTAATGATTGTACCATGAGCCAACTTTTAATGAGCTGAAATCTATTTTTTTTCGGACTTGAGGAGGTTCGATTGATTGAACTTGGCTGAGATCCATCAAATGCTGCAGAGATCGATCATCCTTGGCGGCGCCTTTTTGAATAAAGACAAATCTCTGAGATATTTTGGGATATTTTTGGGAAGAAGACAAAAGTGGTAAGTGGGTGGTAGTTGTGGATAAGATCGAATCATTTCGATCAATCTAAAAAATGTTGGATCGATCGAACTTATTGGATTCTTTTAGATAAGGGCAAAGGCTTGGATCCATCTTGAATTGTTTAGATCAATGAACTTTCGATCGATCGAAGAAATGCTGAGATCGATCGAACACGCTGAATTTTCACACTTTGCTTCATTTAGCTTCCACTTTGCTCCTTACTTCCATTAAGCTTAAGTTAACTTCTTTAATGCTCTTATTTGACTGAATTGACTTATTTTTTGGATAAGCACTTGAAAAGGGCAATAACACGAAATTAGAATAAAACGAGGAAATAAGATAGATAAAGGCTCTAGAATACACAAACTTAAGGAGTTTAAATGCACACTTTTCAGCGCTCATCACATATTTCGACTTTTTTAGAGTCGACAATAGAAAGTATGAATTAATTCTTATTAGTGAACATGTCCCTTAGTGCTTTCACATAAATTTGACATAAATATATCTAATGAAAGTGGTTTGAGTCAAATTTATAAGTCCATAATATTTTATCATTAATTTTAGTTTTATATTTATTAAACTATAGTATTACTAGTCAACTGCATGTGCAATGCATGAGGTTAAATTTTAAAAAATAATTTTCAATGCAAAATTTGACAATTTGAATTATCAAATTCCACTGGATTTAATTCTAATTGTTGAATATATTGACCAAATTTCATATAAATGCATATAGTAAATGTGTTATAAGTCATTTTAGAAAGTCCATTTTATTTTATCACTTAATTTTAGTATAAATTTATTAAACTTATATTATTATTCTTAAAAATTGCTAATCCTAAGAAATGAATTAAAAATGACAAAATAACACCAACTCGCTAATTATAAGCTCGAATGTTTTCATATGTACTATATATACATTAAGTTATTGACTTAATTTTAACTTTTGATTCACATGACCTATACGTAAATGTATTTATTGTAATTTGTTTCAATTGATTTTAGAAAGTCTATCATATTTTTTCACTTAACTTTAATTTCAAATTTATTAAATTTTAATTTTGTTTATGAAAATATGTTAGTCATGAGAAATTAATTAAAACGACAAAATAACACCAACTTATCAGACTGTCTTATTTTTAACAATTAAGTGCAAAGACCCAATTATAATTGTTGAGTCTGTTAACATAAATCACATAAATATATCTAATTAAAGTATGAGTAAACTTAAGAAATTCATAATTTTTATTATTTAATATTTTAATTTTGAATATATTAAAATTTTATTATTAATAGTAGACTGCATGTGCAATGTACACTCGTTAAATTTTTAAAAATAATTTTGAATGTTAAATTAGATAATTTAAATCACCAAATTCTATTAAAGTAATTGTAATCATCGAGTATATTTACAAGATTGCACATAAATGCATATAATGAATGCGTTTTGAGTCGTTTCAAAAAGTGCATTTTGTTTTATCATTTAATTTTAATTATAGATTTATTAAACTTGTATTTTTATTATTTTTTTAAAATCATAATCATAAGAAATTAATTTAAAAGACAAAATAACACCAACCCACCAATTAACTAAATTTAACCTTGAGTGTTTTTATATATATTCTACATCAACTTATTGACTCAATTGTAATTCTCGTGAATTACACGCAAATTAGTTTATTGAAATTGATTTGAGTTCATATTATGAAGTCCCTCCTATTTTGTTGTTTAACTTTAATTGTAAATTTATTATTTTTTATGAAAATAAGTTAATCATGAGAAGTTAACTAAAACGACAAAATAACACCAACTTATCACTTTCTTAATAGTATTCACGTTAACTTACAAGAGATTCTAATTGTAATCGTTGATAATGTTCAAACGAATTTGACATAAATACATCTAATGAAAATTGTTTAGGTAATTAATAAATACATAATATTTTGATATTTAATTTTAATTTCAAATTTATTAAACTTTTATTTTTATTAGTAGACTGCACGTGGTTAAATTTAAAAAAAAAAATTTCAATGTAAAGACAGTTTGAATCACTGGATTTCACTTACTTAATTGTAATCGTCGAATGTGTTCACCAGCTTCCACATAAAGCCATACAATGAACGTATTTTGAATCATTTTAGGAAGCCCATTTTATTTTGTCATTTAATTTTAATTACAAATCTATTAAACTATTATTATTATTCTTAAAAAAAATTACTAGTCATAAGATGTTAATTAAAAATGACAAAATAACACACTCAACTCACCAACTCACTAATGAGGACCTTAAGTGATTTCATGCGTACTCTTCATCAACTTATTAACTACCTTTATAACTTTTGATTCATGTGAACTACACGCGAATGTGTTTAATGAAATTGATTTGACTTGATATTAGAAAGTTCATCATATTTTGTCGTTTAACTTTAATTGTAAATTTATTAAATTTTATTATTATTTATGAAATTATGTTAGTCATGAGAAGTTAATTAAAATGACAAAAATAACACTAACTTATTTGACCGGCTAATTTTAATTAGTGAGAATCTTATCATTTAATTTTAGTTTTAAATTTTAACCCTTTATTATTAGTAGTAGATTGCATGCACATGCGATGCGCATTGTTAAATTAAAAATATAATTTTCAATATAAAATTAAACAATTTGAATAACCAAATTCTAATGACTTAATTGTAATCGTTTAGTGTATTCACCGTATTTTACATAAATGCATAAAATGAATGTGTTTTGAGTTGTTTTGAAATTTTATTTTATTTTTGTTGTTCAATATTAATTACAAATTTATTAAACTTGTATTATTATTATTTTTAAAATGTTAGTTATAAGAAATTAATTAAAAAATATAAAATAGCCATAACTCACCAACTCACTAATTATAACGTTGAGTGTTTTCATGTTTATTATACATCAACTTAAGTTGTTTTTCGAAAGTCCATCATATTTTGTAAATTTTATTTGCAAATTTATTAAATTTTATTTTTATTTATTATATATATTTTTTGAGTTGGCAATGGTTAGTGAGGCTATGGAGTTAGAGGTTAAAGGGGGAGGGGAAATGATACTGGTTGATTTCAAACATGGGCCAAATCCCCAAACAATTCACACCCTACCACTGGGTTAGCACCGCACCTTATTGTTGTTTATTAAATATGTTAATTATGAAAGGTTAATTAAAACGACAAAATAACACCAATTTAATAGACTATCTTAATTATAATCATTGAATGTTCGCATAAACTTATTAGAGCAACTTAATTGTAATCGTTGAGACATAAATACATTTAATGAAAGTGGTTTGGTCAAATTTAGAAGTCCATTCTATTATTATTATTTAATTTTAGTTACAAATTTATAAAACTTTTATTATTGCTTGTAGCAGCACATGCAACACAACTGGTTAAATTAGGAAAAAAAATTTAAACTTAAAACTGGACACTAAATCATGTATGAATAATGTTTTCACAAATCAAAATAAAAAATATATATAGTTAAAAAAAATAATTCCAAAGTCATCTAAATTCATAAAACTGAATGAACGAGAGATGATAATATCACTATTATATTTAATGGGTAAGTCAAGAGATTATCAATAATATTTCGTGGATAACTCAAGATGTTAATGACTTTTGAAATAAATAAAAAATGTACAAATAGATACACACCAAAAAGGATAAAAGATGTATATAAAAAAATAAAAAATAGAATCATATCTTATTGAATAATTTAAATCAATATAATTTTATAAAGAGTAGTGATTGGAGGATCTTATTCAACAACTACTCAATTAAATTTATACGAGAGAGGTGATGTGTTCAATCACATGAGATCATGATGACATCATACAGTGGGATCCACCACCATACTCAAAAAAATTGAATTCATTCATAAATTATTATTCCTTTATAAATATAAATATATAGATTAAGGAAAAGATAATAATGGTATGTTTAGTTTGATTGAAAATTGAAAAAATTCTACAAAAACATAGTTTGATTTAGTTTTTTTAAAATACTTTTACGAACATTTGGTTATAAAAAGGTCTGCTTTCATTATTATTATTATTATTATTATTATTATTATTATTATAGTTTATCTCAAAATAATTTCTTATTTTTTGAGTTGTTGAGAATTGTTTTCAGAATTACAAACCAACCAGGTCTTAAATTTTCAATACAGGCTCTGTTTGTTTGAGTGTAAAATATTTTCCTTATAAAATGTTTTCTATGCAACACTTTTTCATGTATAATGTTTTCTTTATTTTTTATTTTCTGATGTTTGGCAAATGTTTTGAAAGTATTTTTGGCGTCTACCTTTTAAAAGTATTTTTGAATTAAAATTAAAATTTTTATCTGAGTCATTGATTATTCAATTTTTCTCTTATTCTCAATTGGTTCAATTATTTTTATACCAGCAATAATAATAATTTGACAAGAAATATAAAAAGTTAATCAATTTATTTTTTTAAAAATGATGAGGAAACCGAAACAAGTCTCTCTAATTAAAGGGCTCCTTTATTTCTCTCTCTAGACACCCTCTCTCTCCCTTTAAACTTTATCTAGACTGGCTTTTGGCCACTATGTAACTCTTTCATGTACTTAATTGATGTTTTCGATGTCATATGCTTTTGTTGAGGAGATAGAGAGTGAAATTGATAAGCTTGAAAATTAACTTTTGGAGTATGAATTGATAAGTTTTGAAATTTTTTTTTTTTTTTATAAAAAAATTTTCTTTGAATTTGAAATTACCAAACACCACAAAATTTACAAAACAATTTTGAAAATTTGTTTTACACGGAGTATTCCGTTTTAAGAAACATATCTTAAAGGCCCGTTTACTAACGCTTTCACTTTCTTACTTTTATTTTTTTCAAAAATAAAATCATGTTTTTGATTTCTTAAACTAAAATAGAAAGTGAAATAATGTTCAATAATTTCTTTTACTTTCAATATTTTGAGAGCAATAAATTAGAAAGTTAGTTTAATAATTTTAATTTTGCTTTCCTGATCTTGTGGATAAAAGATGGAAAGTCCCATAGGCTTCTCGAGTATGATATCAATATACACACAAACACAAATGATTACAAACACACACACACAAACATATATATATATAGACACACACACACACACAATCTCCGTATATAGGTGTGATTCTGGTTGAATTCACCTCTGTATCTCCATTGGTCTGCAGAAAAAGCATAGTGAGAGATTGACGAGGTTGATATTCAGCCCTATAGACCATTTCCAAACCAAAAATCCATCCAACAACCAAATCAAAATCCATTAGTTCCTGTTAGCGAATCATCTCTCTATTCCGATGCCGGATCGTGGACCTCAGCCTCGTCAATCTCTCTCTATATACTGTGTGCCGATGTCGGAATCCATGGAAACTAGAGCCTCAAATTTGGGTCTCCCTCTTGGATGCCGGAATTCATGGACAAACTAACTGGGAATAAAACTTTGGAGCATGAATTGCTTGTGGATGCAAATTTGGGTCTCCCTCTCCGATGCCCAATTGTCGGATTCCTTACTCACATCATCATAGCCTCATCGCCGTTCGGTCCATCGATAAGTTTAGTCCGGCCTCAGCTTGGAGACACTATTCGCCGCCGCCGTTCATCTACTTTCAGCTAAGTGGGCTTAGGTTAAACCAGTAGAGAGAGAAACTAGAGAGAGAAAGTGTTTATGTCTTCTCTCTCCTCTCATCGGATGTGACTCGAACTCCATCGTTGGTGGCAGCGGCATTTGAGACCACCAGGGTCTCTGATTCGGCAGAGAATTATGTTAATTTTAACTTCTTTAAGGAGGAATTTCATATGCAACTTTCTCTTTCAAAACGATGAAGGGTTTCAGTTTTCAATGGCTGATCAATGGTGGGGAGGAGGTGGGTGGAGGAGATGGGAGATACGGTTGACGATGCCCTGTTAAGAAATTTTTTTCTTTCTTTATTTTTTAAATAATGTTACAGTACAAAAAGTAATTCATATGAATAGTATAAAAAATGGAGAAAGTGAGGATTTTTTATTTTCTCTTTTTTCACAAAATTAGAAAGTATTTTTTTAAAATAAAAAAGTGAAAGTATTTTATTAAATATGATTTTTACTTTTGTTTTTCAATTTTAAGAATTGATAATAGAAATAAGGGATAATTCTTGTTACTAAATAGAATATTAAAATCGTTTAAAGGAGCGGGTACCCAATGGATGGG
Source organism: Cornus florida (assembly GCF_030987335.1). Lineage (NCBI taxonomy): Eukaryota > Viridiplantae > Streptophyta > Magnoliopsida > Cornales > Cornaceae > Cornus > Cornus florida. Next base: position 33,702,706 of record NW_026775572.1, read on the forward strand.
TTGCCCTGGAGTGGGGTGAAAGTATACAGCACTGGGGTTACTTACACGTGGTACTCGGCCACGTGTAATACAGATTCAGATGTATTTATACGGTGCCGTATTGATAACCTGTTTTTGGGTCTGTTATTTAATAGTACTACGTACTCCCGGAACATTCGCATGTACCACATCCATTCTCCATCTCCTCTCTCTCACTGTGTGAAAAAAGCCCCTATTTTACCTTCCGAAAAAAAGAAAAGCCCCTATTTTCATTAGAACCCCCCCTTCTCTCTCTCCGTATCTATCTTCACACACCACAAGCACACACTGATACTGGGGGTTTCTACTCCCCAATTCTTGCATATTTACGAAAAATTCATCAGGTGTCTCGCGTTCGTTCTCCATCAACTCCTGCCTCTGTAAAAGGTACGTCTTTTCCATATCCGAACTATCGATCTCTTGATTTCTACTATTTTGTATTAATTTTATCTCATATCGAACAACAACGATTTCGGATTAGATCGAGTACCTGATGGAATCGAACAGGAATATCGATCGGAACCTAGGGTTTCAGTGGTCGATGATGTTGTTGATAGTAGCTCTGATGAAATCCTCAATGGAGGTATTAGTAGAAGTTGCATCTAGAATTCTTACAGGATATATATATATGTATATATGTATGTATGTATGTATATATATATATATATGTATGTATGTATGTATATATATATATGTATGTATGTATAATATATGTTATATTATTTGAAAATAAATTGATACTTCTCTTATATTATATAGCTATATATAAGGAATTCTATATTGTGGGTGATTTTTTCATCCAAAAGGATTAATCTTGATTCAAGATGGATTAGGAGTATGCATTAAGAAATGCTTTACTAAGAACAACATTACATTTTCCTTAGCACCAGATAGAAGAAGAAGCCAGAGTTGTATCTTCTTTCCGAATTTGTAGTGTAGTTTGTTGTTTTGTATTCCCTTCAGCTACCGAACAGGACCTGATATGCTCCCTTACCCCCTCCTCCTCCTCCTCCTCCTCCTCTCTCTCTGGGTCAGTTTGGTGCAATGGAAAAGGGAAGAAAGGTGATGTAGGGTGATTAAAAATTTATGTTTGGCATAAATGGTTGGAAGGGAAGGAAAGGGAAGGGAAGGTTTTGGAAGGATATCACCAGCTTTGAACAGTAATTTTCTTATCCTCCCAAAAATGGGAGGAAATGGAAGGAAAGGGAAGGCTAGGTTGATGAATTATTTCTGATGCCAAATTTACCCTTACACAAATCTTGATTTTAGGATTTAGTTTGCAAAACAAGAATTACAAACCTTGATTAGTTGATTTAGAAAAAAAATTAAAACAAAACCCATATATACAAGTTAGTAGTTGCAGAGAGAGAGAGGGGGCAAGCTTGAGAGTTGAGAGACAGCGGTTGAGGAGGACCCGAACTGGAACAGCGGTGACGGAAACTGAAAGATTTGGGTTTTGATTTTTGGAACAATCTGAAATGATATGCCAATATGGGTTTTGATATAGGTAATAGGATTTGAACTTTTGATTCTTGCAGATAGATAGATAAACTGAAATATATTGGTTTTGAACTTCTGATTCTTGTAGATTTTGTAGTTTGCAGTTGCAGAGGGAGAGAGAGAGAGGGGGGGGAGGTCAGAGTTGAGAACGAGAATAGAGATGGAGGCGATTGGGGGGGCTGAAATTATTTGCCCTAAAAGGTGGCCCATCATACATGGACCTATAATTTTTGAGGCCCATAAATTTATCTTTTAAAATATAAAAGGGTATAATAGTAAACTTACTAAAATACTTTCTTTTCCCAAATATGATCATTATCATTTCCTTTCTTTTCCTTCATTAATCAACTAAACACGATAGGGGGTTAGTATTATCCTTCCCTTCCCTTTCCCTTTCCCTCATAACTAATGTTATCCTTTCTTTTCGTTCCCACCGTACCAAACATAGCCTTAATGTGTCTGCGTGCCCACGTGTCTGTGTGTTACCCCGGAAAACTAGATACCGTTTTATGGGTTTTTACTATCTGATTTATTACTCATGTGTTTAGTTGAGTTATATTGATTGTTATGGCTTATAATATATTTGGATTTCTGTATTTGCAGGTTGATCTTGGCATATTTTTGTTCTTACTGTTAATTTTCATTTGTACATAATTATGATGGATAATCCACGGTCGACCTCTGGGACTGGTGAGGATAATGTTGGGATTCCTGATGATTTGCGATGTAAAAGGTCTGATGGGAAACAGTGGAGATGCACTGCAATGTCTATGCCAGATAAAACAGTATGTGAAAAGCACTACATCCAGGCGAAGAAGAGGGCTGCAAATTCTGCAATGAGAGCTAGTTTAAAGAAAGCCAAGAGAAAATCTCTAGGTGAAAGTGACATCTACTTGGAGAGTAAGAGTGATGACATGGATTCACCACTTCTTACTAGTAAAGTCGGGGATTACCCTGTTTCAGTCTCGGGGAAGAAGTACAAGGCTAAGGTACCAAAAAACCAGGTTCGTTATTCACCTGAAACACCTTCAATGAGGAATATGTCTACGCGCAATCATCTGAAGGCAAATGATGATCTACAAAGAGATGTTGCACAATATGAAGATAATCGGAGGTCTTACAAGACACCTCCCCCTTCCACTGTGGAGTCATCCAAGAGCAGATCACAGAAGGTCTTCAATTCTGGTCCTATGTCAGTAAGTGGAAATTTAACATCTCTGGCATACACTTCTACTAATATAGATATTTTTGTCATTTTCACCATCACCGCCATAACAAATGAGATTTTTCACAAGTGGAGAAGTTCTGAACTAATCACAAAGCAAGTGTGCACTTCACGAAAATTGTACCTTGCTTCTGGATTTTTTAGCAAAAGAGGATCTGTCCCTTAACCCCTTTTAGGAAGTTCTACTATTTCCTTTTATTCTTGGATTATTTTTGTTGCTACTAGCTATCCCTGTAATCAATTAGAGATAATACATATCCCCTTCGATGGCTCAGGTGATCCTCCAAGGATCCCTTGTCATCTGCCATTGGCATGTAATTATAACAGGCCTCCAATTGTAATCCATTAATTTGTTAAACTTATTTATGTCAAGATAACAAAAAGAAACTCTGGATTCATCGCTCTTACAGTTTTGCTAAATCAATAGGCCCTAGGAATTGGATGTGCGTTAGAAATAGTGGTAATTTCCCTACCTTGGTCTCTGATTAGAAATACAGGTAGTCAAGTCTAAAGCTTTCTATGTTGTAATTCTATGCGAGCTATGATCAAAAGATCATGAAACTTGTATTTTTTTTTTTTCCTTTTTTTTTTTGAAACTTGCAGATCCCCTCCCCCACCCCTCGAATAATGAAGTTTTGGAGATTTGATGATTATGGTTATCATATTGTGTTTCATGTAGCTTTGTCAGACTCTGATAGGGTATTATTCTTCCCCATTTGTTTTTCTGCCTTTCTGAAGCACTTTTTTAACAGGAATCCTCTGATGGAAGCTCAGATTCTTCTGATAATACTGGTGGGCAGACCTGCCATCAGTGCTTGCGGGATGATAGAGACAAAGTTATTTGGTGCCTCAAATGTGACAGGAGAGGATATTGTGATAGCTGCATCTCAGCTTGGTGAGATTTCTTATTCAGTCGAAAAGGCTTATTTCACTCTACTTAGCAGGTTATTGATTACAACTGGGTTGTTTAGGTATTCTGACATCCCATTGGAAGAGATCGAGAGGCTTTGTCCTGCATGTCGTGGTACTTGTAATTGCAAGGCATGCTTAAAGGGAGATAATCTAATAAAGGTATTAGTATATTCACCAAAGAGGCTTGTATCAAATGCATTATTAACTCTCTTGAATATGCGAAAGATATATTTCTAATTTTGTTTTATAGGTTATCTGAATTGTTTGAAGAATCATTGTGCTTGTTCTGAATTACAGGTAAGGATACGAAAAATACCTGTCCAAGACAAGTTGCAATATCTTCATTGCCTTTTATCTTCGGTGCTACCCGTAGTTAAACAGATACACCGTGAACAGTGCTCTGAAGTGGAACTGGAAAAAAGGCTTCGAGGTTGGATGGTTTTGATGTTCTAATTACAAGTTGGGAGTTTCAAAATGACATTTACCATAGTTTGACCATCTTGTATGTTTTCTCCAGGAAATGAAATAGATCTTGCCAGAATAAAACTGAATGCAGATGAGCAGATGTGCTGGTACAACTCCTAATATTTATGCGCTATTTGCATTTACTTAAGTGGGTTCGTACATGATCTGAAACAAAGATCAATATTTTAGAATTTCCTATCCTTCAAAAACAACCCGCGTGTCGGTCTTACACTCTTACCAGTGAAATCTTGTTTGTCATTATATCAATTTGAGCTTATAATTTGGAACTTTACTCTTCTTAGTGATGGGAAAATCTGAAATGAAACATATAATTATATACACACATTCCCTTATCAGGTTGATCTCTGATATCTATTTCCTTGGCAGGGCTATTTGATTAAAGATATAGAAGTGTCATTTGTGCTTACAAAATATTTATTTTAATGTGTTTTCTTGCAGCAATTTTTGTAGGATACCTATTATTGATTATCATCGGCACTGTGCAAATTGCTCGTATGATCTGTGTCTTAGCTGCTGCCAAGATCTTAGAGAGGCATCCACGTTTGGTGTAAAAGGAGAGGTGGAAAATCTGGTTGTTAGAAGAAGTGACGACAAAGAAACTGTGTCAAAGCAAGCAAAACCATCCAATCTCAGACTAAGTTTTGCAGAGAAGTTCTCTGATTGGAAAGCCAACAGTGATGGCAGTATTCTATGCCCGCCAAAGGAGTATGACGGCTGTGGTTGCTCATCATTAATACTAAAACGCATATTCAAGATGAATTGGGTTGCAAAACTGGTTAAAAACGTTGAAGAAATGGTTAGTGGCTGTAAGGTATATGATGTTGATGGTCCACAGAATTCTGGGTTTAACTCCAGGCTTTGCCAAGCTGCACATAGAGAGAATGGCAATGATAATTTCTTGTTCTTTCCATCTTCCGAAGATATTAAAATTGAAGGGATTGGAGATTTTAGAAAACACTGGATCAGGGGTGAACCTGTTATTGTTAAGGATGTTTGTGATATATCATCAATATCAAGCTGGGATCCCATGGTCATATGGAGAGGAATTCGGGAGACGACAGAAGAGAAAATGAAAGATGATAACAGAACCGTGAAGGCAGTGGATTGCTTAGACTGGACCGAGGTAGGTTTCAACAAACACAAAGTTCAATTATAGAATAGATAACACTGACCTGATATTGTTTATATTCTTGTATTATTTTATCTATTTTCTCTCATGGCCCATGAAATGTGTGCATTTCTTATGTTATTGCGTTGAAAATCCATTTTATCCTGTGTTAAATGTCCTGATATTTTGACACTCGTGGTTTGATGTGATGACAGGTTGACATTGAACTTGGCCAGTTCATTAAAGGATACTCAGAAGGTCGAATCCATGAAAATGGTTGGCCAGAAATGTTAAAGTTGAAGGATTGGCCTTCTCCTAGTGCTTCCGAAGAGTTTTTATTGTACCAGAGACCTGAATTTATCCGTAAACTGCCTTTACTTGAATACATTCATTCCAAGTGGGGTCTTCTAAATGTTGCCGCAAAACTTCCTCATTACTCCTTGCAGAATGATGCGGGTCCGAAGATATTTATATCTTATGGGTCATATGAGGAACTTGGTAGAGGTGATTCGGTGAACAATCTCCATTTCAATATGCGTGACATGGTGAGTCCTTGTTTTCCTTTCTCTGTGAATCATCTCATAAGAACTGTCTTCTCTTGATCCCACGTCTGATATAATGTAATGAGAAGCTTTATGAAATTCTCCATAATTTATGCTTCACTCCATTATGTTTATCTATTTTCCTTGAAAATTTGAAAGTGAATTGAAGGATAGTTATCTTCTTTTCTAAGCAATTGGAATTTTATTTTTTCTTAACAACAACAAGCTTTTTCCCAACAAGTATTTTTCCAAATACTTAGGGTTAGCTACATGAATCCTATGTTTCCGTTCTGCTCTATCTAAGGCCATAGCTTCAGTCAAACCACAAGCTATTTTATTTTTACTTACCAGTTACCAAAAAATAAGATTTCTCCATTGTGACCTGGAGGTCACATGTTTGAAACAAGGAAATAGTCTCTTTGCATGCAGAAGTAAGGCTGGGTACACCTGACCCTCCCCAGACCCTATAATGGCGGGAGCCTCGTGCAATGGTTTTGCCCTTTTTACGAGTTACCTAAAAAAAATAAAAAATTTAGATACATGTTTGAGCTGTAAGTTAAGAGTGTTATTTCTAATTTAATTTGCAAAATAGTTGGAATAGAACCACTTGACAATGTATGTACCCCAGTGCTCATGAAGGATATGTTTGTTTGCTTTTTTCTCTGTGGATTCCGCTTTAAGTGATGGTGTTATTTGTATTACCATTTGCTGCAATATTAGGTTTACCTATTGGTGCATACATGTGAAGTGAAGCTGAAAGGATGGCAGAGAACAAAGATTGAGAAGATACAAAAAGCTTTTGAGGAATCTGAGGCAAAAGAATTGCCAGGAGATCTGCAACCTAAACTATCAATTGGTGAACAGGATAGACATAATGAATATGAAGCTAAGTTAGACACGAATGATGAGATAATGGAGGACCAAGTGACTGAAACTGCTGATACTGTAGAAGAGAAAACCATTAATTGTGAGGACTTGAATAGCACTAGTGGAGACGCTTTTGAAAAGACCAGTCCAGGAGTCCTTTGGGATGTTTTCCGCCGACAGGATGTTCCAAAGCTTATTGATTATCTGAGAGTCAATTGGAAGGAATTTGGGAAGCTTAACAGTGTTATGAATGATTCTGTAAGTTTGTTTGCTCGTTTTGATAATTCCGGAATTCTTCTGAACTAACATTATTGATTTGTATTTGACACACATTGCTGATTAATTCTTTGGATCTCAGGTGACACATCCTCTTTATGATGCATTGATGTACCTGAACAAGCATCACAAAAGAAAATTGAAGGATGAATTTGGTAAGGCCAACTATCAATTATTATTATTTCTAATTTAGTTTTGAGGAAACCTTAGACCCGAACCTCATATAATGCTTCCGCTTGAAGGGACTGACACCATAAGTACTAGATTTTGATAAAGGAATGGGGTGTGGTTTACGCTCACAGTTAACTCATGCTGCGGATTCAGAAAGCAGAGCTTCTTTTTGACTTTCCTTTCTCACGATATTAATGTTTATGTGTAGTGAGCTTGGTGTTGTATCCTTAATATACTTGAAATTCACTAAATGCTTGTTAACAATCAAAGTTTTGTTCTTCCCCAGGAGTGGTGCCATGGTCATTTGAACAGCATCTAGGGCAAGCTGTATTCATCCCAGCTGGATGTCCTTTTCAAGTGAGGAATCTTCAGGTGAGCTCAGTGTAATAAATAACTATTGTGATCGGAAAACTTAATCTTGTCAAAAGGAATCTTTAGCTGTTTTTGGGGTTGCTTTCTCGACTCTAGCTGGTAGGATATCGAATAATTTTCTTGGATGGATATTCTCTAATGTTATCATGTTAAGACTTAGAAGCACATTTGCCAAGTACCATTGATTATGTGCCTCAAAAGAGTCAAGAGTGTCACTCTTTCCTTAGAAATTTCTTCTTCTTAGTTTTAATGGTATTAGTTGGAAGTATGCTACTTGAATTGCTTGAATGCTAGCAATGCTGGTTGTGTTGCCAAATTGCCACAGATGTTAGGTGCTTTGCATTTTCACCTCACTTCATGTAAAAGATATGTATTATTTCACCGAGCGTTTTTCTATGTAGAGCTTCAAGTATATTTTATTTTATGTTATTTTATTTTTATGTTTCAAAGCATCTTTTTAAGGAATTCGTTTGGTATTTGGCTTTGCCAAAGTTAGTGTGTGGTTGATACAACCTGAACCTGTAACCACCAGTGAAACTGATGTTCTGAGAAGCATATTGAAATAAAAACTCTTTAGTGATTGCCAACATTTTTTATATTCAAGCTATTACCCTTTCAACTTCTCGTAGGTGTTATCCATACATACATATATATATTATAAGTCGGTGGTGTTATCCATATTAAGCATTCCTTCTGGAAATGTCACCAGCTACTTATTTACTTTCAGGCATCTTTCTGTACCACTAGGACTTTTGGTGCTCCAAAACTCTTTGTAACAAAATAGGAAATCTTATGTTAGGAGTCTAAGAAGATACTGAAGCAGCCTCTTTGTCTCATAGCCTATTTTATGGTAAAGAATGGGAGGGTGCCTTCCTAAGTCGCACAGCGTGGGAACGAGAATTGAAGCCAGAGGCTATAGCGAGAGCGCAAGAGTGTCAAATATTTAATTTTTTTGAGAGCTGGAGCGTAGTTAGAGCATTTATATGTTGCACATATACATTTTTATCCAACGTTACAAATTATCATATTAATTCATTACATTGTTTTTGTCTACTTTTTTTTTTTTTTTCCTAGTTGGGAACTCACACACACTGCCTCCACTGAGGTTCGAACTCCTGACCTTCCTTTGGGAAGTAGGAACCTTGTACCACTAAGCCACAGGCGTGTTGGTAGTTTTTGTCTACTTTTCCTTAATTAATCTGCTGTGTTCTTATAAATATATATGCAAATTTATTTTGTTTTATCGTTGGGACAATATAATTGAATATTGTTATAAATAGATAATTGGGAACACTTGAACCAAAAAAAAAAAAGGAAAAATAAATAAAAGAAGCGGTTGAACAGCAGATGGACAGTGTTCCATCCATTAAGTCGTGGGTGGTTCGAGTATTTGCATGTCAATATGTTATATTACAGAAATAGCTGAACACAGATGGTCCGCACTCGTGCACAAAACTCCAAGGGTCCCAGGCAACAAATACACGCATGAAAGTCAAAACAATCAGACATGTATCACGAAACATGTGGAATCTGCAAACTGAGCTAAAATATACGTAACTGAAAAAAATGGATCCGTGAATTTGAGGCGTATCCACGCTAAAATCGTGGATTTGCTTGTGGTCTGCTAGAGCTGACCTCCTGTTAGGCAAATCACATGATTAAATAATCAAATCACCACATACAAAAATACACATTTGGTCCATATAGATTTCTTTTAATATGCAATGATTGGAATCCCATTTGAAGTGTCATATGAGAAGTCATTTGATATGCATTCCCATTTGAAGTTATTGCATGAAAGATGTTTCTTTAAGAATAGCTCTTTCGTGGTATGGAAACTGTGCTAGACTTCCGTAAGGTGTGGCTTTTATGGAGATTTTTAACTAAAAAACTATAAAAAGGAACAAAAATCATAATCCAATCTTCTTCTTTTGCTAAGAAAATCAACTTCTAATCTGGTGATATGTATCTGTCCTAAAATGGTTATTATTGTGATTTTGTTTTTTCAATCCACACACCCATTTACCCCTATGGGGACTTGAACCCTTACCTCACTTTGAGAGATTGAGGAGATACCACCAGGCTACGGCCCTTGGTGGTTTCTTGTGAAATTCAGTTTATTGCATTTGTGTTAACAATTTTTCCTTCATAATTTACAGTCCACGGTTCAATTGGGCCTTGATTTTTTATCTCCTGAAAGCCTGGGGTCAGCTGTGAAATTGGCTGAAGAAATCCGTGGTCTTCCAAATGACCATGACGCGAAGCTTCAAATGTTGGAGGTCAGGCGTGGGAAATTTTGCTTAGAAGTATTATGTCCCTTCTTGTCCTCTTTGTCCTTGATATTAGAGAATGCTCTCTTTCCCCACCTTGTTCCCCTATTCCCACTCAGGTTGTTCTGTGCTCTGTTTATGTCAATAAGTTTCTCAGTTTATACTCGGTTTTGTTGCAGGTAGGAAAAATCTCACTTTATGCAGCAAGTTCAGCCATTAAAGAAGTTCAGAAGTTGGTGCTGGATCCAAAGTAAGCTATTTGATCTTTTCTGAGTTAGTGTTTTATGCTTGCGTTTTAAGCTTTGAGGCTTCCAAACTTGGTCTTTTTAGCTGGAAAAGGAATCATGTGAAATTATCATTTGATTAGTGGTCCTGTGGCCTACTAGTATCAGCTGCCTCCTTTGTATGCATTGAGGATGGTTTGAAGTCTTCATAAAACCGGGCCGGGGGGGGGGGGGGCGGGGGTTGGGGGGGGTAGCTTGCGGCAAGGGTTTGGGGTTAATTGAAAAATTTAAACTCGATAATGTTTTTACCCCTTTGCTTTTATGTGCTTACATAAATAATAGTTGCTTGATTGTGCTCATCTATCTTCCCTTTCTGTTTTTGCGGCCTCTAAGTATTCGTTTTTTACATTTGTGTTGCAGACTTGGTGTAGAGCTTGGATTTGAGGATCCCAATTTAACTGCAATGGTTTCTGAGAACATGGAGAAGATGATTAAGCAAAGACAGATTACTTGTGTTTGAACTAGTGTACATCGCTTAAAATATGAATATAGAAAATGAAATCTAGAATCGTGGAGGCGATGCCTGATAAAATTTATTATGTAAATATATTTAGGTAATTTTTGTGCTTATATTCAAGCTGTGTCAAGGCTACGGCTCCTTAGGGAAAAAAAAAATTGTAGGCTTACTACACATTGTATCATTGTGCTGGTATGTTACAATTTTTTTAAAGCTTTTAATCTGTGTCTATTGCAAGATCACAGTGCTTGTCAGAGAACAATAGGAACCAGTGAGGTGAAAAAAATTACAATTACAACAGATCAAATGCTCTCTTAAATTCTGCCTTTTTGGCTGGCTCATAAAACTCAACTTGCTGGCTATATAAAATTCTGTTGGTTATGAGGAGAAAAGAAATTTTAAAAGGATTAAATTTGCCCCAGTAGCAGATGTGGTGCTGTAGTGCGCTCGACATAATTAAATTGTGATTTAATAAATTGCTTCAAGTTCGAAGTAGTAGTGTTGAGACTAGAACTAATAGCGTTGAGCATGAAGTAAAGGGTTAATAAAATTACAAATAGTGCGGTGCTGTGCATTGCAGAGGATCTCTGTTGGTCCAACTCATATTTCATTCGCTTCTCTCAATTATGAGTTTAGATACTGAAGCTACATTGGTGGTAGCTGCAATTGTCTTGCTTTAGCCGTTGAATCTCGTGAGTTCTATCGTGAGAATCTCGTGAGTCCTATCATGAATCTCGTAAGCTGTACTTTAGCCGTTGAATCTCTTGAGTCCTATCATGAGATTCACGTGAGTCCTATCATGAGATTTATGCACTGTATTTTAGCCGTTGAATCCTGTGAGTCGTTGAATCTCGTGAGTCGTTGAATCTCGTGAGTCCTATCATGAGATTCACGCGCTGTACTTCAGCCGTTGAATCTAGTGAGTCCTATCATGAGAATTTCGTGAGACTTATCATGAGATTCATGCAATTCAAATACTGTAATGAAACAATTTTAGTATTTCTCATTTTTGTAATTACAAAATGTCAAAAGTCAATTATATAAATATTAGTATTAATATGTGTTTATGTTACATGAAGCTCCTCACAATGTGATGAATCGAGTGCTTCGGCTCTTGAGGACTACTTGCTTCACAACACTTCCTTACAAGGGTCATATTGCAAGATTTCAATGTCCCTATGATATTATCAAAATCCAGATATCGCCCGTATTACAGTAATAACAATAGTTAAACTGCACTATAGTTGTCTTGGTCCGCTGGCAAGTTTTAGTAGCCACAAAAGGAATAATGTTATGTTTTGGAGTACCGAATTGTTGTTTGGATTTAGAATTGTTTTTTATTCAAAATGATTGTTATCAAGATTGATATTAATTCTAAGAGCATCTCCAATAGTTGTCTATATATATATTTTTTTTGTTTAAATCTGATGTGTTATAGTAGATTTACACAAAATTTAGCTCCGGCCATTATTTTATACCTTTTGTGTAAAAATATATCTGTCAATAACAACCAAACACGTGTCATGCTAAGATCCCACGTAACTTTTATAAACCTACTTAACATACATTCGTTAATGAAATGAGAAAAAGAGAAGAGAGAGAAAATATGCTCACGTGGCTGTATAAAAGGGTTGTGCAAAATACACAACAATTTTATATATTGATGGGGTGATAGAGGGAAGAGAGAGAAAATATACTAATGTGGCTGTGTGAAAGGGTTGTGCAAAATACACAACAATTTTATATATTGATGAGGTGACAAAGTATTTTAACACGCTGTTGACGCTAAAATCGGCCGACTAGAGCCGATCTTAAATTGATGGAAAACGGGCGTGCCAGAATCAATTGTATGCTTCGATTGTATTTGGTCAACTGTAGTCTCTTTCGAGGGTTGACTTTCAGACGATGCGAGGATAAAGAGAACAGTGATACTCCTCTTAGAGTTCAAGAATTGCCTTAGTTAAATGGACTTTTAATTGAATAAATTATAGTAACGATTAGAGAATAGAAAAAGGGAGAAACAGATATAGAAAAAAAGAAAGATTGAGAGAGAGAGAAATAGATAGAGCGAGAGATTGAGAAATATAGATAGACAGAAAGAAGAAATAGCAAGGATGCTATTCTTGGAAAAGCTTGAGAAAGTAAACAAATAATAATAATGATTCTGAGGGTGCTGGACCATTTCTCAGCATGCCTTTTTGTTTATTTATAGAAAATATTAGAAACAAATTCCTACCAATAAATACTCTAATTACAATAAAACTCTACCTCATTACTGAATTTAAATTTAAATTAAGGTTCCTAGATAAATATTAATTTATAACTAAAATCTGATAAACATATAAATCTTATCTAACATAAAGATCAAAAATATTTCAAAAATACTCCTATCTGATCAATGACGCCCTTGTGTGTAGTTTTGCCATGTCACTGTTTATCACCTGTAGCCTACTTCCATATCACTGTATCAATGCTATCATAATTGCGACCCAAATCTACTGCTTTAAATCCATGTTTTCAAGCACGAACTTATCACTGCATCCTTCAGCCCAATGTTTGTGCAGCCCGAACGTCTAAAGCATCATCATTCATCAGGCCTATATACTCTTGGCCCATGACACCATGCCACTGTTTATTAAGCCCAATTGGAGCCCATACCCTATTACCAAAATGGGTGCCAACAATGCCCCCCAAGTTTTGGTAGCCGTTTGGAACTCAGGCTTCTAAAATTTTGAACTACGCACCCATTGTAGCTTATCCCCATATACACCATATAGATTCCAAACCCCATAATGTTATTAGTTCCCAAAACTGCCGATTGACATTACCTAACTAATCCATAATTACTACTACCGTAAACTCTTCTTCTTCTAACCACCCACGATTCATATACATAAAAAATATCTTTTATCCTCTGTATCAACTAAACTCCTCTTCCAAAATCTCTCATCTCCATCAAAATCAAACCCTTTTTTCTTTGCAATATGTCTTTGAAAAAACAAAACCCTGGTCTTAATTTGGAATCTCCAACATTAGAATCGACATCTCATCCCCAAATGACCAAGAGTACACTCAAAACCTTACCATCCTCCGAACTAAACAATACCACACTCATCGATTTAGCAAATAATGCTAAGGGCCTTGGTTTAGCATTTATCAATTGATTTCCTCCATCCCTGTCTCCTTTTTACCCTCAAAGGGAAAACCAACTTCCTTTTCTCAAACTTGTGTATCAGACTGTTGAAGGTGAAAGGCCGTCTCTGTCAATCAGAAATTGGCATCCTCCCATGCTCCAATGGGATGAGTGGGTGGATCGCGTGTCTGTGGCTAAAGGTGATCTATGGAAGCGAATGGGCATCTTTGACATCATCCAACTCAGTAAACTTTCTTTTACTCTAGACAAGCCATTGTTTTTTGCATCTTTACACTTTTGGTCACCCACCACCAATTCGTTACATTTACGCTGTGGGATGATGGCCCCAACCCTTAGGGATGTTTGTTTTCTAACTGGACTAAAACCTGGAGGGGAAGATATCAACTACCTTCTTCAAGACTCAGAAACCAACTTTTACTTTCCTGAACAAGACGACCCTAAACATCACGTCCAATCTCACGGGCCATTTCTCAAAGAAATGATTGGAGAACATGAAACTGAAGTAACTGAACAAGAACACATAGACTTTTTGTTGTTGTGGTGTTGTAGACATTTCTTGTGTGCCCCTACAATTCAAATCACTAAAGATCTCACCCAGTTAGCTATAGCGCTGTCTAAAGGCAAATCCATGGTATTAGCTTCTTTTCTGTTAGCATCTTTATACAGAGGTTTATCGGACCTCACTGTCTCAAGTTTTTCTCGATCTAGAGGACCTTTCTGGCTTTATTAATTCTGGTTGCATGCTTATTTCTTGTGTCCCCCAAAATTCATCTTTCAATAAATGACTCCTTAATTTCTTTTGGATATGCCCAAGTAAAACCTAAGGAACAATCATTCCTTGATTGTTTTCAATTCTTTTATCATCAATGTACCTTTTGAACCCGCTCTCAATTCCTTCCCTTTTCAGACTGTCGTTTGGCCCCTTCTTGGTTGCTTCTTCCCACCACCGATTCCGCAGCAGAACAAATTGAACTACACAAGACTGCTTGGGGCCATTTCTTGACTGCAAGAGATATTTCTTACAATACCATTGCTCCCCACCATGCAAAGAGCCAGACTGGGGTAGAGTTCTATAACTCTGCAGAACTAGCCAGGCAATTTGGATTGACTCAGTTAATTCCAGTACCTCCTCATTCTTCTTATAACAAGAATTTTTATAAAAGAGTGAAGTTGACTGATAGCGACCAAGTCCGTGATGTTACAAATAAATTTCAGACACTCTTAAATAATTTCAATACAAAGAATTTGTAGAAGAACCAGCCATCGACCCAAACTTTGAAGAATGATAGTCTTCCTACATCTGCTTTACCAGGTCAAAAGAAGTTGTGCAGCTTGTCTATACTCTCCTTGGATCATACAAGTTCATCTCTCTTTCTTTTCAAGGAGGAGAAAACATCACACCTGTTGTTCTTACCACAACTCCTACACAAGAGAATAAGCCCATTAAATCCAGCAGTCATGCTCCACCTACAACTCCAGCAGGTAGAACAAGATCACGCTCTTGGCAGAGTAAGTTGTGGTCCTTATTTTGATCTAATAAATAACTATATCTACACTGCAATATAGATTTGTTATTTTTTAAAACTGCAGGTGCTCCACCTTTGCACCAAAAGGAACAAACCCAACTTTGTCATCATCAACTCCACCTGATCTCTACACTCCTCTTCAAAGCATACCTCCCATAACTGTTACTCAGGTAACACTTATGATTAAATCGTAACCATTTTTTTAATACATACCATTTTTCCTTTGCTAACTCTTTTGGTTCAGAGAAAAACAAGAAAGAAAACTGTGGGAAAGAAACTTGCTAGAAAGTCAAGAGCCAAAAGACATTTCATCTCGCTTGATGATGATGATGAAGTTATGTCCAAGAAAAGGAAGACTGCCACTGAAACTCTCATGGTAAATCCCTAGATGCCTGATTACATTTCTGTTCAAACAATATAACTAAATCGGCATTTCTTTCAGGAAACTCCACCTTCTTCGGAGCAAAAATCAAGTCGAGACTTTATTGTGGACAACATTGAAAATGAAAAAATTGAAGTTGCAATGGACCAAGAACAAAGATCCCCTGAAAAGGTCTCCCCAGCTTCTTCCCAACATCTAGCTTCAGCTCCCATGAATGAACAAATTGGAGACTCTAAGGAGGTAAGTATCTAATAATGAACATATTACTTGTTTGTTTATGATAATTAAAACTGATTCGAAACCTCTCAAGTGCAGAAAAAACCCACTCCTCCTATTGTGCTTGCAAGATCCAACCCAAGTTCACTATTCACTGCATTGGATTCTTTATTTGATTTTGTGTTTGACTCCCCAAATCCTGAACCTACTATAATCCCAACCGAGAACACCACTGAAACTCTACTCTACTGGAAATAGTTAAGGCTGTACAAATATTACTCCAAATACTTCAACAAGATCTGTCCTCTGTCCCCTCTTTCAAAGAAGAACTTATCGAGACCCTTTCCTTTCTGAGTAGCTACCCAAGTTTCTCCCTGAAGGACCAAACCTTTTTCAAGAACTTTCAACTTTAAGTCCCCTCCATGATCACTGCTTATGCCTAGTCCACTCAAGCTCTCAACCTTTGTGCTGCTCAAACCCAAGAGAAAGAACTGCTTGCTCAATTTTTAAAATGTGGAAGAGAACTTCACCTGTCCTTGAAGAAAGAAGCTGCCAATTTGGATGCCAGGGAGAAAAAAATTCAACCAGAACTAGCTCAGCTTCAACAGGATAAATCTCAACTCGGCAACAAGGTAGCAGATTTGAAAAAACAAACCGAAGTTGCTGTACCCAAGTTCAAAGCACTGCAGGCACAGGTGCCAAAGCTAGAGCAGTTCAAGAAACATGCAGAAACCAAGCTCCAGCAAACTACAACCTCTTAAGCCAATTTTAAGGCCAAATTTGAAGACTTTCACAAGAACTTTCCCCAACTTTGAACAATTATCTTTTTTTTTTAATAATGGTATGTAATATGGTTTTAAACAATTTACTTTTTATGGAGCGTGATGTGATGTTTTAAACAGTATTGCTATAATAGTGTTTTAACTTATTCATTGCATAAACAAACCACTCCTACCTTTACATAACTTGCATAAAACCAAAGGCAATATAATCCAAACTATTCTGACTTATCGGAAATTTTCTTTTCTTCCATAAGTTCAAAAATAGTTGGTTTATATTTTTTAAGGTACCTCCTGTTTATTGGCCTTTTATGTGCACTGCCATCCAAATCCTTTAAATTATATGCACCTCCGTGCAACACTTGGTGAACTACATATGGTCCCTTCCATGTGGGCGACCATTTTCCATAAGTTCTATCCACCTTTGTAGGTGGAAGAATTGTTTGCCAAACCATATCACCTTCTGCAAATGACTTAAATTTCACCCTTTTATTGTAAGCCCTCATTACCTTTGCTTTATGGACCATAAGGTGGTCTGAAGTAAGTTTTTGGACTTCATCTAAATCTTCCAACTCGGCAAGCATAGCTTCGTTGTAATCGGCAGGTACGAGATTGTGTTGTAAAGTTACTTTTATCGATTTCACATTTAACTCCATTGGTAGCATAACATCTTGGCCAAATGTTAGCCTATAAGGAGTTGTTCTTATACTTGTTCACTTCGAATTTTTATAAGCCTACAAAGCTTCTGAAAGGGTTTCAAGCCAACGCATTGGCTTATCTTTTATCATCTTCTCAATAATTTCAATAACAACTTTTTTTGAAGCCTCTGCTTGGCCATTCCCTTGAGCATAATAGGGTGTTGAAGTTACCATTTTCACTTGTATATCAATGCCGATTTGTAATACTTCATTTGCTCGAAACACGGATCCATTATCGGCAACAATTGTTTCAAGTAAGCCAAATCGGTGAAAGATATGTCGCTCCAAAAACTGTATGACGATATTATGAGTTACCGATACGTATTCTTCGGCTTCTACCCATTTGGTAAAGTAATCAGTAGCTAAAATAATCCAATGATGACCCTTTGATGAAGGAAGATTAATCTTGCCAATTAGATCCATGGCCCAACCTCTGAAAGGCCATGGTTTAACTAATAATTGCATCTCCATTGCTGGAACCCACTGCATTGGACCATGCTTTTGATAGTCTATACAACCTTTTGCATATGTCATACAATCTTTTCTCATTCCAGGCCAATAATATCCACATCGGCGTATCAACCACCTCATTTTTATGCCGGCTTGGTGAACTCCACATATCCCTTCATGTACCTCAGCCATAATCTTCAAACCCTCAAACTTACTAATGCACTGAAATAACAAACCATCATTAGCCGATCTTCTATAAAGATCTCTATCCATAAGTACATAATCGAACTTTCTTTTTATTCTTCGATCGGCTTCTGGAGTTGGATGTTGCAAGAACAAGATGTAAGGGATTCGCCAATCATTATCATCCAACTCGACAGCATCAGTGGCAAACACTTCTTGCATAACTTGATTTCTTGTTTCAACCGATGGAAGAGATCGGAGTGTAATTTTCATTATCCTTTCTTTCATACCGCTTGGCACTCTGATTCCTGAAGCAGTATGTGCTAAATCATTAGTTATTTTATTCATGACCTTTGGTCTGTATTCCAAAGTTACATTGTGAAATTGGTTAACCAATTGGGTTGCTAACGAGTGAAATGGTCTCAATTGCCAATTCAAACATCTAAAGTCTTTCGAGATTTGATTAATCACCAAACTTGAATCTCCCACTATGTGGACATCTTTGACTGCCATTTCTAGCAGAATTTCCAAGTCAATAATTAATGCTTCATACTCGGCTTGATTATTTGAGTACCTGAAATCCAAAAAGAAGGAAAACGAAATTTGGTTCCCTGTTGGGGATATTATGACTATACCAGCTCCCGAGCCTTCACTGGTACTCGACCCATCGAACATTAAAGTCCATGGAGTCATGAATATGGATGCCGAGTCAAGCTCATCAAATACTTGTGATTCAATTTCAGGCGATGGATGATCGGCAAGAAAATCTACCAATGCTCTTCCCTTAATTGCCTTTTGTAGAACATATGCAAAGTTGAACTCTATTAGTGCCAACATTGTTGCAAAATATAAAGCCAAACATAATTTTTCTATCGGCGTATATCTACACTCGACTGGAGTTAAAACTCGGCTGAGATAATATATTGCTTGTTCACTTCCTGCTTCATTCTCTTGTGCTAGCATAGCTCCAATGGATTCTTCAGTAGTCGATAAATATAACTTCATTGGCCATTTCTTCCTCGGTGGCATTATGACAGGAGGACTCGACAGGTATTTTTTAATCTGGTTAAATGCCCTTTGATGTGTATCATCCCATTTGAATTCTTCCATCGGATTCAGCTTGAGTAGCCGGGGAAAACACATATAACTTCCCAGCTGTATTGGCAATAAATTGCCTACGATAGTTCACTTGCCTAAGTAACCTTTGCAACTGTTTCTTGCTTCTCGGCGCACTAGCGTCAATAATTGCCTTGGCTTTATTCTTATCGATCTCTATACCCCTTTGATGAACCAAAAAACCCAAAAAGTTTCCTATCGATACTCCAAAGGCACATTTTTAGCTTATGAGCCCTCATCCTCTCAAAGGATGCTTTGAGATGAACTAAGTGCTCCTTTTTTGTTACTGATTTTACTACTACATCATCAATATAAACCTCCATAAACTTGCTGAGTATATCATAAAAAATAGAATTCATAACTCGCTGATATGTAGCACCAGCATTCTTCAAACCAAAAGGCATTACCACCCATTCAAAAGTTCCAATCGATCTGGGACACCTAAAAGCTGTCTTTGGAATATCCTCCTCGGCTATATAAATTTGATTATAGCCTGAGTGTCCATCCATAAAAGACATAATTTCGTGTTTTGTAGCCGCATCAATCAGTTGATCGGCTATCGGCATTGGATACTCATCTTTTAGGGTTGCCAAGTTTATGTTTCGGAAATCGACACATATACATAATTTTTCATTTTTCTTGATAACAGGGACTACATTTGATAACCATTCAACATACCTTGTAGTTCAAATGAAGCCAGTATCCAACAATCATTCGATTTCCACTTTAACTTTGTCTACCACCTTTTGAGACATTCGACAAGGTGGATGTTAATATGGCTTGTAGCCATCTTTAATGGGCAGTCGATGTTTCACCAGATCTCTGGATAAACCCAGCATTTCCTCATAATTCCAAGCAAAACAGTCACTGTATTCTTTTAACATGCCGATAACCTCGGCTTGTAATCTGGTTCTAACAGTGCACTGATATAAGTTAGTCTAGGCTTTGCGTCAGTGCCTAAATTCACCTCCTTTAATGGATCCTGAGTTTCCGCTTTAAGATCATCGAGCTTAGCCTGTGCCAATTCCAAGTCTTCCAACTGAATAACATCCAACTTTTCATTATCGAATTGATCGACCTCAGTAAGATTAACCGATAGTCCTGGCTCTATTATTGCTTCTTTTTCTAGCCGTTTTTCGGTTATGTATGCTTATAACCTAATATAAGCGGCCCTAAAGGCCTGCTACCGAGCTGCTTTTTTTTCAAATTTTGCTTCCATAAACAACTTCTTCTTCAATTATAGTAAGCCGAGGGAGTTCTACTTTCGGCCTAGAATTCTCTTGCTGCAACTCGCCGATTTCACGATAGGCAAGGCTACTTCTTATGGTTGCCGAGGTAGGTCTTCCATCGGCTCTTGTTCCCACAAATCGAATAGGAACACATTCTTGGTCATACAAAACAGCATCTGCCGAGTACACTTTTGCCACAAATGGCTTATCATTGGCATTCACTATTTTCACCTTATCTCCATCCTAAAAAATCAGCATCTGGTGTAATGATGATGGGATGCACATATTTGGATAAATCCAGTCACGGCCTAATAACAAATTATAGGAAGCCGTTGATTCAATAATAAAGAATGCCACAAAAGACGTCCTTCCTCTAACTTCTACTTTTAAGGGAAGCAGATCCCTTTAGTACTAGTAGAGCCTCCGTTGAAACCACAAATTGCTATATCAGTAGGAATAATGTAATACCCCTAATTTCAAAAGAATAGTCCTGGTATTTAATTTATTGGTTAAATTACATTTTAATTTATTTAATTGTTTATTTGTGTTTATTATTTGAATTATTTGAACTTATTTGCATTAATTGAATTAATTGCATTATATTGATTTAATTGAAATTGTTTGTTTGCATTTATTGACTTATTGGAATTCTTATGTGAATTAAACTACGTGAGTTTTAAATATATTAAGTTATTTTACTTACAGTTTTTGGGACGTCATCTGGTATAGCCGACATAGAATTTAATTGTAGGTTTTGCTATGGGCCGACTAGGATTAAGTTTAGGGCTCTATCTTTAATATGACAAGGATTAGGGTTTTAGTATTAAGCCTATAAATACACCATTATGCTTTAAGCCTTGGGTTTACGATATATCACATAGCACATACACGTAGAGTTGTTCTGTAAAAACAGAGGGTAGAGGAACAGAGCGTTGTAAGAATTGTCAAGGGAGAAATCAAAGAGGACCAAGGAAGGATTGTGGTGAATTATCTTGGAGTAATAGAAGGCTTGACAGTAGTTCGGTGTTTCCAGAACAGTGGACACGACGCCGGGATTTCATAACTGAAATCACAGGCAAGTTCTTATCTTCCTCTTTCCCTTTGGCTTGTGTTCTGTGCACCTAGATAGTCTCTAGGGTTTAACTAATCAGTAATTAAAATTTACGTGTTTAATATATGCTTTGTTGATGTTCTGTTTGCTTTAAATTCAAGTCTGTTTACAATTCATGTATGTTTGCTTCCAGTTCTGTTCGTTAAAACATGTTAAAATCTGTTGTAATTTTAGTTACTATACTTGCTTTTATCTTCTGTAAACGAACCATGGGGATGTTCATGGGATGTTATAAGACCCTTAGGTTCAGTATTGAAAAGGAGCAGAGGGGTTAGAATGGAACGGTTTTTGCAAGGTTGTGTTTCAGTTTTGAGCGTCAAAGCATGTTAAGACAATTGTTGCTTTTGTTGCTGTAATAATTCATACTATAATAACAATTCTGATGGGATGCTATTGAGTGTAAATAAAACTTCTAAGATCAGTTTAAATACCAACAGAGTGATAGGAATAAGCCGGAGAAGGAGCAGAGAAGTTGAAACGAAGCACAGGGGACTGAAGGCTCTTAGAGAAGAGGAGAGCCGGCTCTATAGAGGAAGGAGCTGGCTCTACCATCTAAAGAGCCGGCTCTAGGATGTCTAGAGCTGGCTCTAAGGCTTATTGAGCCGGCTCCAAGAAGCATGGAGCCGGCTCCATGCTCTAAAAAGAGCCTGCTCCAAAATTTTAGAACAGGCTCTCCTATTTTGATGTGTACAGGGTTGGTTTTTGAGTACTGTTTGGACGATGGATGTACTCTAGAGTGTTTTAAACTGTTCTGGAGGGTCCTAAGCATTGATTTCATATGTTAATAAACCTCTTGTTGTATGGTTTATGTCTCTAGGATGAAACAATATAAAAACATACAATTTGACATACTGATAACGGATGGAAAGAATCAAAATGCTTAGCTTAATTTTGGGCAACCTAATGGAATATAATAAGATTATAAATCTTATATTGAGTGCATGATAGATCATTTTACGTTTAAAGTTGAACTATGCATGCTCTGGAGGTGAATTGTTAGAATATTAAATTCTTTTATACAATTGCATGGATTACTTTCGGGATATAAATTGCTGAAATATCATATACTCTTCTGCAATTATTTGGAATGGTTTTGGATTGTAAATTGCTAAATTGATATTTATGTGTTGTAATTTACATGGATATGGAGGATTGTATGCACCGGTATGGGACGGTGTCATACTAGGGATGGTTTAGTTCAAAACGTCTAAACCTACCCTAATGGATTAAAAAATATTGAATCTTATTTGTGACTAAGTCAGATCAACTGTAACTAAGTTGAATGGCTTCCTGGATTAATAGATGGTAGTTAAGTCATATCAACTGAATAAGTTGAGTGACTAACTAATTTGTATACTGTATGTCAGCTCAATAAATATTTGAACAACATACCCTGGTTTAGGACGGACTTTATATATATGTTTATGGTACCACAAGATGAGCTTGAGTCTGAGACCGTTGGTTAAGGTGCGTATATGCAGTGGATGCGTAGCTGGCTATAGTAGTTTGAGGTGTACCCTGTTAGGTCTAGGTACTCATGCCCACCCTTGGGTGCATATTCACATGTTGCCTTCTATTCAGGTTGAGACCCCTATTATAGACCAGTGAATGTCCTTTAGTGTGGATAGATATATATGTATGGACTAGATAGTTATTGTGAGGTATCTACGGTGTATCTGCGTATCGGGTCACTGTATGGATTGCAGTTAGATTAGAACTTGCTCGTGGGCCTGACCTACTCTTCTATTATTCTTTTCAGGTGCAGGACGGTTCCAGCCTTAGAGCTTGATTGTGCTTGTCGAGGACAGTGTTACATTCATCCATATATGTAGGACTTCTCTTGAGGATTCCAGTTTAATTTATTCTCAGTTTCAGTTCAGTTGATATTTTCTTTAGGGGTCCACTAGTTGGATTTCCAAGTTGTAACCTTGGAGGTTTTGAAGATTTGGAGGTTTTGAAGATTTGGAGTTTTATTATAATTTTTATCTGGAGGATTTTATATTTCTTTCTGTTTCTTTATTTAAATTCTTAAATTTTATTCGGTGTTCGTTATAAAATACTTTAATTGTTTGATATTCCCTCGAATTTTGGCTTAGGCTTGATCAACCAGTGTTCTGGATCCGAGGGGTATCACAGTTGGTATCAGAGCACTCCAGGTTCAAGTGTCTCTAGGATGTTTCGTATTAAGACTTCTGCGTAGCGTTTTCTCTTAATTAGAGCTTAAGTTTAGGATTTGTTGAATTCCTTTACGGTTCATTTAGAACGTACTGATGTCAAATTTATTCTGTAATTTCAGAATGTTTGGCACTAGGAGAAGGTTGTGGTTCGCGATGAAAACAAAGAGGGGCCAAAAGAAGAGGAAGGTTATTCTGATGATTCCCCTACGAAGGCTGACCAAGAAGGCAGAATTGGAGACCAAGGAATTGGTTCCCATAGGTGTTGCTTCGGAGTACAAGTCAAGGAAGATTTCTAGTGTGCGAGATTGGCCACTATATTGTGGACCTAACATAACTTCGGTGGTACTCGAAGCTGAGTCAAGCGAAGAAGAAGACCCTGAAGAAGATCAGGATGGAGGAGATACCGGAGCATCCAAGATGGAGGTTACCGGAGTTCAAGGATGAATGCTCTTCTAAGAGTATTTTTAAATTACTTGTAATAGAGGGGGTATTAGTAAAAGTGTGGTACGAATTTAATCCCGTACACTAGGATTATGTTAAAGAATATTTTACGATTATTCGTTTGACAGTTTATGGTTTGGAAAAGCTATTAATAAAGTGAACTTGTGGTTTTGGTTATTTCGTTATGTTTTGGAATATCATTTTTATGGTAGATACACGTGTTTTTATTAAACTGTTTTGGGATGTGTATGTTGTGATAATAGATGATTATCACAGTAGAATGATTGGGTTTGAAGGGGCAAACAAATATTTGTTTGAAAGTACGTTGTGTTGAGACATGAGTATTACCAAGGAGTTTACAAAAGAACTGGTATAAATCAATATGGTAGGTTTGGTTTAGAAGGAGGAATTCCCAGAATAGAACAACAATCTAAAAATGAGAAGATTTTTGGAACATTTTTGTTTTACCTTATGTGTTTTGCATTTTTGTGTTTTGCATTTTTGTTTTACCTTATGTGACACAGGTATGCAATAGACTTCAGGGAATTTTTACATCTTTTTGGCAAAATAGCCATTTTACATGGGAGTAATAGGCCTGTGACACTAGATATTGGAAGACTCAGATTTTTAGCCACTCTTTGGGTCCTGTATATGCACACTTATGATGTGATACATGGGATGGATTGGTTATTTCATTTCCATGCCCAAGTTAACTATTAAGATAGGTCTATTGTATTCACCATACCTGGTCAGGATATGTATGTTGTCGCGATGCCACGTTCTAATGAAGGCACTAGCATTTACTTGTTCTATGTGGAGGAGGAAACGGAGGAGGAGGTTACTGCGTCGTTGGATCATATACCAATTGTACAGGACTTTCCGGATGTTTTTAGGAGATTCCAGGGTTGCCACCTAGTCGCAAGATCGATTTTGTTATTGACTTAGCCCCAGGCACTACGCCTATTGCTAGGGCACCGTATAGGATGACACCAGTGGAGATGAGAGAACTGAGGGATCAGATTCAACAGTTACTCAGCCAGGGTTTTATCCGTAGGAGAACTTCACCCTGGGGAACACCAGTTCTGTTTGTGAAGAAGAAGGATGGTTCACTTAGCTTGTGTATAGATTACAGAGAGTTGAACAAAGTTACTATACGAAATAAGTGCCCTCTGCCCAGGATTGATGATCTGTTTGATCAGTTACGGGGAGCTACGTATTTCTCCAATATTGATCTGCGTTCTGGGTATCATCAGCTGAGGGTTAGGGAGCAGGATGTTCTTAAGACAACGTTTCTCACGAGGTATGGTTCTTATGAGTTTTGGGTTATGCCGTTTGGGACGACTAATGCACATGCAGTGTTCATGGACTTAATGAACAGAGTCTTCAGGGCTTATTTGTATCAGTTTGTCATTGCCTTTATTGATAATATCTTGATCTATTCTCGGTCGGAGGACGATCATGCTTGATATCTACGGATAGTGTTGTAGACACTTCGTGAGCATCAGCTGCATGCCAAATTTGAGAAGTGTGAATTTTGGCAGCGGGAAGTGAAGTTTCTGGGTCACGTGGTGTCAGAAAGGGGGATAGCAGTAGATCCAGCCAAGGTTTCTACAGCGGTTGAGTGGGGACAACCTACTTCACCTACCGAGATTCAGAGTTTTCTCGGTTTGGTGGGATATTCATCCAGGGGTTCTCCAAGATAGCAGGACCACTCATTCATCTGACTAAGAAGGGTATACAGTTCGTGTGGGATGAACATTGTCAACGAGCTTTTGATGAGCTGAAAAGGAAGTTGACTTTTGCACCGGTTCTGGATACTCCACAAAGCGGGATAGAGTATCTTGTCTACACGGGTGTTTCTTTACAGGGTCTTGGATATGTGTTGATGCAGGAGGAGCAACCGATTTCTTATGGATCTCGGAAGCTTAAGCCTCATGAGCTTAATTATCCAACGTATGATTTGGAGTTGGAAGTAGTGGTCTTTGCCTTACGTATTTGGAGGCATTATCTGTTGGGTAAGTCCTTCAGATTATTTAGTGATCACAAGAGCCTGTAATACTTGTTCACTCAGTGGGAGCTGAATATGAGACAATGCAGATGGTTGGAGTTTGTCAAGGACTATCATTTTTCTATACGATACCATCCAGGGAAAGCGAATGTGGTGGCAGATGTACTCAGTCACCGACCTATTGGTAGTCTTTTTACTTTATTCACCACTGAGTGGAATGCTTTGAGGAATGTGAATGAGTTGTCAGATCCTTTTATGGCTTGCATGGTGGTTACATCTTCCATCATTCGCAAGGTTTTGCAAGCACAACTCACGGATCAGCAGTGTATTGACAAAGTTGCAGAGATAGATTCTGGGGAGGTTCCATTTTACCATGCTGGGACTGACGGAGGCTTGAGGTACAAGGAATTCTTAGTGGTATCTCCTGTTGACGATTTGAGGAAGGATGTGATGATGGAAACTCATCACTCGGAGTTTTCTGTTCATCCAGGAGGGGATAAAATGTATCAGGATATGAAGCGGCAGTTTTGGTGGGAAGGTATGAAAAGGGACATTGCTTTATTTGTTTCTCAGTGTAGTACTTGTCAAATGGTGAAAATTGATCATCAGAGGCCGCCAGGAGCTCTACAGCCACTACCGATGCCGGAGTGGAAATGGGAGAGCATTTCTATGGATTTTGTGCATGGATTGCCCACTTCTTTCAAGGGTCATAATTCCATTTGGGTTATTGTGGATAGATTGACCAAGTCAGTTCATTTCTTGCCTATTTGCACTGACTACACTTCGGAGCAGTTGGCGAGGCTTTACATTTCAGAGATTGTGAAGCTACATGGTATTTCATTGTCTATTATATCAGACAGGGATTCAAGTTTTGTGTCTGAATTTTGGAAGAGTTTTCAGCAGGCTTTGGGTACAGAGTTACATCTTAGTACTGCTTATCATCCTCAGATTGATGGACAGACTGAGAGGGTGAATCAGATTATGGAGAATATGCTTCGATCGTGTGTTCTTGATTTCAAGGGCCACTCGGAGGATTACTTGCCACTTGTGGAGTTTGCATACAACAATAGTTTCCAGAAGACTATTGGTATGGCACCATTTGAGGCATTGTACAGTCGACCATGTCGATCGCCTGTTTGTTGGATGGAGGTTGGCGAGAGTAGATTCTTGGGTCTTGAGTTTATTAAGGATACTTCTGAGAAGATTGCTCTTATTCGGGATCGTATGCATACTTCCAAGAGTAGGCAGAAGAGTTATGCTGATCAGCATACTCGTACTTTGGAGTTTAGGGTTGGAGATCAGGTTCTACTCAAAGTGTCACCTATGAAAGGTGTTATGCGCTTTGGGAAGAAAGGGAAGTTGGCACTGCAGTTTATCGGTCCATTCATGATCACGGATCGCATTGGAGCTGTTGCTTATCGGTTGGTATTTTCGGATACTTTGGATTGTATACACAATGTGTTCCATGTTTCATGTTGTGGAAATTTATGCGAGATGAAGATCGGTATTAACATATCGATATTGGGGAGATTGAGTTACAGCCGGATGCAACTTTTTGGGAGTCATCGTGTCGTATTGTCGACCGTCGGGATCAAATCCTTTGTAACACAGTTATTCCTTTGGTTCGTGTTCAGTGGAATCATCACAATGAGGTTGAGTCTACTTGGGAACCGGAGGATGTCATTCGCTTACAGTTTTTTGGAATAATGGAAGAAGGTAAGAGCGAATTCCGAGGACAGAATTCCTTTTGTTAGGGGGGAAGAATGTAATACCTCTAATTTCAAAAGGATAGTTCTGGTATTTAATTTATTGGTTAAATTACATTTTAATTTATTTAATTGTTTATTTGTGTTTATTATTTGAAATTATTTGCATTAATTGAATTAATTACATTATATTGATTTAATTGAAATTATTTGTTTGCTTTTATTGACTCATTGGAATTCTTATGTGAATTAAACTACGTGAGTTTTAAATATATTAAGTTATTTTACTTACAGTTTTTGGGACGTCGTCTGGTGTAGCCGACATAGTATTTAATTGTAGGTTTTGCTATGGGCCAACTAGGATTAAGTTTAGGGCTCTATCTCTAATATGACAAGGATTAGGGTTTTAGTATTAAGCCTATAAATACACCATTATGCTTTAAGCCTTGGGTTTACGATATATCACATAGCACATACACGTAGAGTTGTTATGTAAAAACAGAGGGTAGATGAACAGAGCGTTGTAAGGATTGTTAAGGGGGAAATTAGAGAGGACCAAGGAAGGATTGTGGTGAATTATCTTGGAGTAATAGAAGGCTTGACAGCAGTTCGGTGTTGCCGGAACAGTGGACACGACGCCGGGATTTCATAACTGAAATCACAGGCAAGTTCTTATCTTCCTCCTTCCCTTTGGCTCGTGTTCTGTGCACCTAGATAGTCTCTAGGGTTTAACTAATCAGTAATTGAAATTTATGTGTTTAATATATGCTTTGTTGATGTTCTATTTGCTTTAAATTCGAGTCTGTTTACAGTTCGTGTATGTTTGCTTCTAGTTCTGTTAGTTAAAGCATGTTAAAATTTGTTGTAATTTTAGTTACTATACTTGCTTTTATCTTCTGTAAACCAACCATGGGGATGTTAATGGGATGTTATAAGACCCTTAGGTTTAGTATTGAAGAGGAGCAGAGGGGTTGGAATGGAACGGTAGTTGCAAGGTTGTGTTTCAGTTTTGAGCGTTAAAGCATGTTAAGACAATTGTTGCTTTTGTTGCTGTAATAATTCCTACTATAATAACAATTCTGATGGGATACTCTTGAGTGTAAATAAAACTTCTAAGATCAGTTTAAATACCAACAGAGTGATAGGAATAAGCCGGAGAAGGAGCAGAGAAGTTGAAACGAAGCACAGGGGACTGAAGACTCTCAGAGAAGAGGAGAGCCGGCTCCATAGAGGAAGGAGCCGGCTCTACCATCTAAAGAGCCGGCTCTAGGATGTCTAGAGCCGGCTCCAAGGCTCATTGAGCCGGCTCCAAGAAGCATGGAGCCGGCTCCATGCTCTAAAAAGTGCCTGTTCCAAAATTTTAGAGCAGGCTCTCCTATTTTGATGCGTACAGGGTTGGTTTTTGAGTACTGTTTGGATGATGGATGTACTCTAGAGTGTTTTAAACTGTTCTGGAGGGTCCTAAGCATTAATTTCAGATGTTAATAAACCTCTTGTTGTATGGTTTATGTCTCTAACATGAAATAGTATAAAAGCATATAATTTGACATACTGATAACGGATGGAAAGAATCAAAATGCTTAGCTTAATTTTGGGTAACATAATGGAGTATAATAAGATTATAAATCTTATATTAAGTGCATGATAGATCATTTTACGTTTAAACTTGAACTATGCATGCTCTGGAGGTGAATTGTTAGAATATCAAATTCTTTTATACAATTGCATGGATTACTTTCGAGATTTAAATTGTTGAAGTATCATATACTCTTCTGCAATTATTTGGAATGGTTTTGGATTGTAAATTGCTAAACTGATATTTATGTGTTGTAATTTACATGGATATGGAGGATTATATGCACCGGTATGAGACAGTGTCATACTAGGGATGGTTTAGCTCAAAACTCCTAAACCTACCTTAATGGATTAAAGGAATGGATAAAAAAATATTGAATCCTATTTGTGACTAAGTCAGATCAACTGCAACTAAGTTGAATGGCTTCCTGGATTAATGGATGGTAGTTAAGTCATATCAACTGAATAAGTTGAGTGACTAACTAGTTTGTATATTGTATGTCAGCTCAATAAATATTTGAACGACATACCCTGGTTTAGGACGGACTTTATATAAATGTTTGTGGTACCACGAGATGAGCTTGAGTCTGAGACCGTTGGTTAGGGTGCGTATATGCAGTGGATGCGTAGCTGGCTATAGTAGTTTGAGGTGTACCCTGTTAGGTCTAGGTACTCATGCCCACCCTTGGATGCGTATTCGCATGTTGCCTTCTATTCAGGTTGAGACCCCTATTATAGATCAGTGAATGCCCCTTAGTGTGGATATATATATATGTAAGGACTAGATAGTTATTGTGAGGTATCTACGGTGTATCGGCGTATCGGGTCATTGTATAGATTGCAGTTAGATTAGAACTTGCTCGTGGGTCTGACCCACTCTTCTATTATTCTTTTTAGGTGCAGAATGGTTCCAGCCTTAGAGCTTGATTGTGCTTATCGAGGACAGTTTCACATTCATCCATATATGTAGGACTTCTCTCGAGGATTCCAGTTTAATTTATTCTCAGTTTCAGTTCAGTTGAGATTTTCTTTAGGGGTCCACTAGTTGGATTCCCAAGTTGTACCCTTGGAGGTTTTGAAGATTTGGAGTTTTATTATAATTTTTATCTGGAGGATTTTATATTTCTTTCTGTTTCTTTATTTAAATTCTTAAATTTTATTCTGTGTTCGTTATAAAATACTTTAATTGTTTGATATTCCCTCGGGTTTGGGCCTGGGCCTGATCAACCTGTGTTCCGGATCCGAGGGGTATCACAAATAACATCTTCTATACTCTTGCCGAGTTTCTTCAACGTGTTTGCTGGAATAACATTCAGAACTGAGCCATTGTCTACCGAGACTCGGTTAATAGGTTGGCCTTCCACCCATACCTTGACATACAAAGGCCTTAGTTGTTGAGTCATTGCTAACAAAGGTTTTTCAAAGACTACCTTTTCTGCCGACTCTGAAGAAAGAATTGATAAGTTTTGAATCCGCTGAGTTTCTTTTCCCTTGGCTTTACTTTTGTTTTCTGTTTCTCTTTCATTTCCAATACTTGCATTCGACGCCGATGGGGCCTGAAACATAGCTGGTAATACAAATGCCATGTTACATGACATCTCATCTGCGAAACTACCAAACTAAATTTTGAACTCATTTTTTTGTTTGGCCATGTTGGCTGATGCTCCTTATCCTGTTGGTTTTTATTCTAGCCGTACTGATTTACTAAGTAAACTCTTCTGTGCCCACCTTTTCTGCTTTCCTTTTCTCTTCAGCTTTCCTCCTTTGTTCCCTACGTTTCTGAGATCGAGTTAGGCATCCAATCTGATATTGTTGAGCTTTAGGGAATTTTGGATGATTAACTCGAGTCCATCTATTTTCAGTTGAGTCTGTCCTAGGTTTCACAGTTCGCACTTTATACGAATCGGCTCCTTTTTGTACCCAAATTTCTGACTGAACCGGTGACTGTTTCTTGAAACTGGGATGTCGATTTTGGGGATGAAATCGGCTAGATACATGTACTTGCTGAGTTTGCTTTCCCGTTTTCAGATGACTGCTGCTGGGATCACCTTGCTGAGGCTCTTCCCCAGGCTTAATTGGGAAAATAAGACTCTCAAGAATTCCTTTCTTTTTTGGTTGAACCTCCACTGGCACATCTTCCTTTGGTTTTTGCTTTTCTTTGCAATTTGGGCAACAACCATGGTTGTTCAAGGCCAATTGAGCCTCCCTTAATTGTTTCTGCAACTCTACCACTTTTTCAGGTGTTGCAGTTAATGAAAGGAACTCACCTGATATCTTTTCAACCTCTTGCCGATTCTCTCGCTTGGCTAAGCTTATCATATTTGTAGATGTGATTGTAGGAAATGGATTGGTATCCACCTTCATAGTCTCTGAAGTTTTCTCCGGGAATTTTAAAGTAACTTCGTCAATAGCTTTCTGCAATACACCTCGTAGAACAGTACAATCATTAGTAACATGGTTCCAAGAGTTATGATACTTATAATACTCTTTACCTTTCAAGTCACTTGCCGATGGAATCTTATTCCTTTTAGGCAAAGATATCATTTTATCGGCCATCAAGTGATCAAAGATTTGATCTGTTTTTGACAAATCGAAAGAATAGCTTTTCCCGGTATCGGTAGGACCTTTCCTTGCTGCCGATGTTGATGTTGATGTTGCATTGCCCCCCGTGGTCGGTTTAGGTTTAACCAACGCCTCACAAACGTATGAGTTTTTGATGTTGAACTCTACAACGTCAACTTCCAATCCATCTCCAACTTCTGCAGAGAATACTTCATAATTAGGGTCATTGTACCAAGTACCCTTAGAAAAATTCTTCCTCTTTTTCTCTTCTTTCAGTATTTCCTCATACCGAGAAGCCCTGTCAGCTAAGTTGAAGAGTTCTTGAAACTCAACCCCATCAAACCTTTTGCAATGTTTAATGTCCAGGCCATTCAATGCCAACTTGATGTATTCTGGTTCTGGCAAACTTATTCGGCATTTGAGTTTAGCCTTTCTGAACCTGGCAACAAAAGTCTCAACCGATTCGCTCGGCAACTGAGATAATCGAGATATGTCTGCCAGCGTAGCTTCTGTCTTTGTTCGGTAGAATTGGGTATGGAAAGCCTCTTCCATCTCATCCCAAGTCTGAATAGAATTGGCCGATAAGTTGCTGTACCATTCAAATGCCGCCCCGACTAGAGAGCTAGAAAATAACCTCATCCTTAACCAAGGGCTAGGACCTGCTTCTCCACATTGTGCGGTGAACCTTGCAATATGCTGCACCGTAGAGAAATTCTCTTCGCCACTGTACATAGAAAAATCGGGATACCGATAATTTCTAGGCAGCTCATGGGCATCGACATGATCAGGATAGGGCTTTCTGTATACAGGCCGAGCACGTCTGCGACCCTGTGTTACTTCGGCCTGTATTAAAGCCAAAATCTGAGCCCTATCAATCCTTGCATTTCTTCCTGGAGGATCATTTGAATGCCACATAATGAATGGATTAACCCACTCCCTTTGATGATTGGCATTTACTTGCCCCCTGGCAGCTGCTGGAGGTATCAATGGATTAGCCCTACCTTGGTTTAGGATGCCTACCACCTCTTGCTGATCTTTCACTGGTGGAATCGGCTGCATATGTGGACGCTGCACATTTTGATTATGCTGATCATTCATTGGTGGCTGGTACACTGGTACAGTATTTACTGTCGGCGGATCCGATAAGATTGGTGGATTTCCTATCGGCATGCCGAGTGTATGATTCGGCACATTGTCGATTGTAATACCAAGTCCTGCACTTGGCAGTACAATGCTTGTTCGAGGCCCTTGG
The DNA here is from genome assembly GCF_030987335.1 of Cornus florida. Classification (NCBI taxonomy): domain Eukaryota; kingdom Viridiplantae; phylum Streptophyta; class Magnoliopsida; order Cornales; family Cornaceae; genus Cornus; species Cornus florida. The sequence continues at coordinate 33,735,759 of NW_026775572.1, forward strand.
GATATATGTATCAATGGTGCCGTCATACGCTGAAATATGGACTCATTAATATGAGATGCTTCGGCTTGATCATGTCGATTTTGATTAGCCGATATACTGGTTTCGAGCTTCTGATTCATCTTCTCCATTTGAGCGTACATCATTTAATTTAATTCCCCAGTCATTGACCTCATCTCATGTATCTGAGAAACCAAAATTTGATTTGATTCCCCCACTTGGGACCTTACTTCACCGATCTATGCTTGCTTGGCATTAATTTTCTGCATAATCGATTCCAGTACCCGACCCAAAGGAAGATCGGATGGAATAGATGAGTCGGCATCATCACCACAGCTGAGTTGCTGGTTCTTTTCGTCAATATTGTCACCTGTAGTCACACCTTTCGAATTTCTTAGCTTTGGAGGCATCTTCACTATAATTTACTCACCTGATGAGTCCCACCGGGCGTGCCAAAAATGTTGACGTTAAAATCGGCCGACTAGAGCCGATCTTAAATTGATGAAAAACGGGCGTGCCAGAACTAATTGTATGGTTCGATTTTATTTGGTCAACTACAGTCTCTTTCGAGGGTTGACTTTCAGACGATGCGAGGATAAAGAGAACAGTGATACTCCTCTTAGAGTTCAAGAATTGCCTTAGTTAAAAAGACTTTTAATTGAAAAAATTATAGTAACGATTAGAGAATAGAAAAAGGGAGAAACAAATATAGAAAGAAAAAAAGATTGAGAGAGAGAGAAATAGATAGAGCGAGAGATTGAGAAATATAGATAGATAGAAAGAAGAAATAGTAAAGATGTTATTCTTGGAAAAGCTTGATAAAGTAAACAAATAATAATAATGATTCTGAGGGTGATGGACCCCTTTCTCAGCATGCCCTTTTATTTATTTATATAAAATATTAGAAATAAATTCCTACCAATAAGTACTCTAATTACAATAAAACTCTATCTCATTACTAAATTTAAATTCAAATTAAGGTTCCTAGTTAAATATTAATTCCTAACTAAAATCTGGTAAACATATAAATCTTATCTAACATAAAGTTCAAAAATATTTCAAAAATACTCCTATCTGATCAATGATGCCCTTGTGTGTAGCTTTGCCATGTCACTGTTTATTACCTGTAGCCCACTTCCATATCACTGTATCAATGCTATCACAATTGCGACCCAAATCCAGTGCTTTAAATCCATGTTTCCAAGCCCGAACTTATCACTGCATCCTTTAACCCAATGTTTGTGCAGCCCGAGCGTCTAAAACATCATCATTCATCAGGCCCATATACTCTTGGCCCATGACACCATGTCACTGTTTATCAAGCCCAATTGGAGCCCAGACCCAATTACCAAAATGGGTGCCAACACACGCTGGATATAATTTTTTTTTGACATATTGAGTATATTTTATACAAACTGTTGGAGATGCTCTGACATTTTAACATTGATAACCATATTTAATAGCATATATTTAAATTTGCTAGGTTAAAAAAAAAAAAAAAGTATATATGTAGAGAGTAAATTACACACTCAATACCCATATTTATCAAAGAAACAAAAAACATAATATATATATATATTTTTCTCATTCTCATCGTATTTGACAGTGTGTACAAACATGTAGTGAGGATGATTGAGCTTTCTCCTCAAGTCACATGAAAAAACTCTTTGGGAAGTATATTGATAGCTTGAACTGAGCTTGGGACAGAAAAAGGCTTGAAGATGATTCATTTCCTATGCAATTGTCATATAAGATGAAAAGTCCACTCCTAATAGGGGGTGAACTTCATCAACAATTAAGTCATTCAACATAGAAACTGATCTGCTACAAATAATGTTGAATCCTTTTCCAGACTACTATTGGAAAACAGACGCAATCCAACTTAAATTGATTAGCTTTCATCCTACTTATTTGTGATAGATCATGTTATCTTTACTTGGAACAACGTGCTTTGATACCAGTTGTTGGGTTAGGGGTATTCAATTCAAAAGGTTAACCCATTACGTGGATTAACCCTTATTCCATATAAGTCCTAAATCCCCTTCTTCACCAACGGATGTGGGACTGCCTAACAATTTGTGGTAAGAGTGAAGATCACTACAGGGATTAGGTAACATTTTTACCACAACATTATCCACAGAATTAGGAAATTTAATTTCTCATTTTTTATATAGCCAATGTTCTTAATGTCTCTCTCTTTAGAGAGACATATTAATTTGGTTCTTCCATATAAGATTAATACAAAATTACACCAAAGAACTAAAAATAGAAGACAAGGTGAAGAAAAAAGTCACTGTGGTGTTCTCAAACATCCCACATGTGTTTCTCTAAGGTTGCTTGCCCATTACAGATTTGTTGTTGAAAGGGATTCAAACCCTGCATTCTCTCCTGATCACTTATTGCTTCATCAAACTCCATTCCTTGCTGTTGTCGTTCACGAAAATTCCGCGGTCTCATCCCTCCAATCCCTAGAAAATCAACAGTCATCGCGCTTGTAGGCGCACGAAACCCTTGATTAGAATTACTATTAGTATCATCATGCTCTTCCGTCGTGTTCTTTAACAACCCTTCATTTTGATTGAACACTAGTCCGTTATTGTACATTCCAATGTCATGCACCCCATTGCTAGCGTCAAGAAACTGTGACGACGAAGTTTCTTGAGGTCCCTTTTGCAAGAAATGGCTTGTGAATCCACCAATGAGACCGGCAAGTTGTGATTGATCGGTTTGGGGATGAATGTGGTCATATGAGCTGCCAAGTTGCTGTGGCATTAGCCCATTAAATGATGACGGTGCCATGCTTGTGGCAAAGCCCTTTTGAATTATCGGAGAGCTCACGTTACTACTTGCAGTGGCTCCCATTTGGGCTGCTTTCTGTAGCAAGGCTGTCGCGGACATCTGGCCTGAGCCGGCTATTTGGTGGCTATTGAAGTCCTCCGATGAATTTGCACTAAGCTGAAGGCAATTAGAAGAGGATGATAACATGTTTCTTGGGCTGCCAAAGAGGCTTGTAGGGTTACTTGAGAACATGCTTCCTGCCATGTTCAAGGGCTTCTGAGACCTCGGCATGAGCTCGTGGGACAGTGGCTTTATCGGGTTTTTGGTGTCGGAGAGTTGGCCTTGTATGTCACCTTCCATGTTGGCTGCTGTCAAGCCATGGTTTACTTTGTTGTTTTCTTCAGCTAGGGCATCACAGAATGCTCTGTGAGTGATGAAGCTATCTCTTCTGCAGAAGAAGAAGAAACTAGGTGTGTGTGAGAGAGAGAGAGAGGACCACAAAGACTATGACTTGTACATTGTAAATTACTATATGTTTATAATTTATTATTATTTACTATAGTGATATATATATTTTAATGCTACATGGAGTGGTTCATATCATGCATGTTTGTTAAAATATTAGAAAATGACTTATCAGTCAAATAAACAATATTTTAAGAGTATATAGTCAAACTAGGTATAGAGAAGTAACATAAGCATATAAGACAATTAACCAAAAATAAAGATTTATTGTTAATATAATAAAATTGCAAACACATATATATATGTAGTACTGTGCATAAATTGTTAATTTGTTTGTATATTATACATTTTCAGTCATGTCAAGAGCTAATTAATTTGATTTGTTTTACTATATGTTTATAATGTACTATATATATCATTTGCTATGGTGATCTATTTTAATGCTACTTGGAGTAGTCCATATCATGCATGTTAAAATAGGATGACTCATCAGTAAAATACACTGTATATAGTCAAACAAGGAAACTTTGGCAATGCTAGCTAGCATTAAAATTATGAAAAATATTTTTTATGGGAAGCAAAATAATTGTAAAAAAACCAAAAATAAAATTTAAATTTCCGAATTAGATTGTCGGAATTAAACCTGGAGAAGATGGTACCACAGTCACATTTATATTCCTTTGTACCACAGGTCTTTGAATGAGCTTTCCAGTCCGATTGCACTGCATATTTTTTGGAACACTTATCGCATTTCCACTTCTTCTCGCCATGTTTTCGACAGAAATGCTTCTTAATGCCTGTAAGATCACCTAATGCGCGAGCCGGGTTGTGGTGGACGCATGAAGCTTCAGGGCAAATGTAGACGCGTTTTCTTACCTCCGTGCTCGTCCTCTGCTTGAGCTTCCATGGCAAATTATGGCCTCGACGGTGCAGTTGAAGGTTCTGGTCCCTTTGGAATCCCTTGTTGCAAATTTCACACACGAATCGGTTTGTTGCCATTAGGGTTTTTGGTGATAGAGCAATGACTTCAGCACTGGGATCTGCATGTTACATTTTCAATTAATGAAAAAAAAAAATTAATTAGTACTGATAAGTTCCTGATTTATAAATTATATGCTAATTAACTAAAAAAAATTCATGTTCATAATTTAACAGATTTTTATTTTAATTTTCTTTTTGATTCTATTGTGATCTTATTAGATGTAACTGGCTTTATATATGTATATATATATGGTATATTTAATTGTACAGTGTGTGTTCTTGAACATATTAAAGTTTCCAATAGGACTACAGAATGATAATGAATCAAAAGGTACTCACCCCTGAATCATATATATATATATAGAGAGAGAGAGAGAGGAAAATATATACTGATATTGCATGCACAGGAACAAATGATTCCCTTACTCGAAACAGTTAAAAACAACAGTAAAGACGAAAGGAGAGGCAATCAAGGCAAGCTAACTGTTTACTGCAATTATTGTAATCAGGCAACCAATAATTGAGCTCAACAACCTACACTTCAATAATTCTCTATTTCTTTCTAAATACCCATTAAGTTTAAATAACTCACCAAAATTTCTCAATTTTTTTTTTTACAAATAAAGTTAAATCTGCCTCCTGCATATATATGTTGACTTACTTCAATTCAGTCCCATTCCTTTAATTATATTTTTGAAATGAACATTATTTATTATGTTATATATATTAACCATGTAAAGGCCTGTCCAACTATGACTTTCCATTTGAATTACTCCTATATACCAAAAAAAAAAAAAAAAAATGGCCATCGAATTCTTTAGAAAAAAAAAGTTAAATAAATATAAAACAAACTAAATGATTAAACATTAAGAAAAATGAATGATTTGAATCTTACAATTCTCCACTTCAAGTTTCTGTTAATTTTAACTAAAATTTAGATCAAATCAGCAGAGAAATATAAAACAAAATTTCACAAGAAAAAAAAACAATGAAAGACATAAAATTCAATATTAATTAAAAATCACCAAACTTCATACTAGCTATGCAATAAAATCGCAAATAAAAGGTATAAAATTAATTACTCGATTAATTAATTACCTGGATTTCCCGGTAGATTTCTTCTCTTCTTAACCGGCAGTTGAGAACTTGATCCATCATTAATGTGATCAGGTGTAGGCACCAAATCAGAGCCATTGAAGTGGTCACTAAATATCAGATGCTGCTGCTGTAGCTGTTTTTCAAGAACTTCATCTCCACCAGTGTTGCCAGAAGAGAAGCTCCCACCATCAGCTGAGATGTTTGACATTGAAAGCTAGAGAGAGAGGGAAAAAATGAAAGGAAAAGAACTTTTTTTACGAACTTTTGTCTTTCTCTTCTCTTCTTTTCAAACTCTAGCTCTCCCTCTCTATCTCTATTGTTTCCTTTCTCTTTAATTATTTATTTATTTATTTTTTGGATGAACACAAAACTTGGGATTTGCTGTACAACAAGAGGAGAAGACAAAAAACAAGGGAATTCCCTCCTTCATTTCTGGTGAGGAGAGAAGAGCTAGCTCCTTGTTAATTGTCACAAGAAGGACACGAGAGAGAGAGAGAGAGAGAGAGAGAGGTCTTGTTTGGATTTTATTTGTATATATTATAATAAATAATTATACAATAGGTTGTTTGGATACTGTTGGTTAGCTTTTTTCTCAACATATATGCCCTATCTTTGTTGGGTATTTAAGGAATTGCCCTTTTGGTGTGTTTACATTTACTAACCATTCGTTAATTATCTATCCACTACTATAAGGACAAAGGTTGGAATTTGTATCCTAATGAGGACAAGGTTTAGAATAACTTTAATTTGAGAATAAGAAGAAGCTAGAATGACATTATCGGTCAATATAAGATGATTTTTTTAACTATTTGTTCAAATTCCAAATGTTAATTATTGGATGATTGGATCCCAACTCATGTTATATATGTCAGTATTTACAAGTAATGATTTATAATATGTTATCAAAGTATGATGTTATAAATAAACGTATACATGTCATAACGTTGTCTTAAGCAGTGCTTGAATACTCAATTATTCTTTTGAAAAAGAGAAATCATACCATCTAAATTAATTAATGCCTTTTGGACATGAAAAGTTTGATATAATTCATGGTTCACATTTTGGGGAATAAAAAAATGAAGAAGAAACCTAGCACATGCTTGTCACTTCACAATATACTCATTCTCTATTATTAGTTCATGCTACTGTTGGACCTTAAAGAGTCAGTATGAGGTTTTGGCAGATCAGGTGTTTGGATTCCAGGAAAAATGATGTTTTGTCCATCCATATTTTAATCTACTTAAAAATATGACTTGGGTAGTTTTTCTTAGGTCGATAGTAAAACTACCCATATCAGTAGAAAAACTATATAGGCGTGCAACGTAAATATTTAAGTAAAGAATTTTGATAAAATGGCAGTAGAAAACTGGAAAAAGTGAAAGAAAGTGTAATAAAGGGGTACATATTAATATCTGCATATTCAGTTGTAAGCAGGAGCGGAGCCAGAAATTATGTTAAGGGAAACGCAATGTAATAAAAAAATTTGAGGAAGGGTAATTTTAAAATTTTATAGAATTATATGTATAAAAAATGAAAATTTTTAAAGTTTAGTGGGGGGCGAAAATAAAAAATTTAAAGGAATATACATGCAAAAATGAAATTTTATAAAGTTGGGGGTAAAAGAAAAAAATGAGAGATTTTAGAACTAATAGTTCTGGGTTTTTAGTTATAATTAGAAGGTTTAGGGGCAATTTAGGTAGTTCAATTTACTAGAGTGCAACTCAAACAACTATATTCCAGACATTGCTGGCGGATGGGAGCTTCCGGTCGCTGGTTTGTCCTTTTCGGCTGTTTTTTTCAAAAAAGTAATTCTTTTCCAAAAAGAACACTTCCAACCAGCCAAAACCACAAAATTGCCACTGTAAAAGTCCACAAAGAGCCGCCGTGAACAATGAAATGACCAAAACACCCTCTGTGGTCACGGGTGCGATACTGAATCGAATCTCTCGCGAAAACGACCCGACAAAACTACCAAAAATTCCAATGTTCACGTGTCAACAAGATCAGATCGTCCAGGGGCATTATTGGCTATTTTTAAAAGAGCATGGGTATTCTAGTCATTTCACTTGCAGGTTTGGGATGATGACGTGCCGTGCATGGTTGCTGGGCTGTGATTGATAGGTTGATATATTAATAAAAAATAAAAAAATAAAAAAAAGATTGTCCATGATCAGAGATCACTAATGGTTATGGTGTGATGACAAGATTGTGATAAAGACATTTTTTAATAATTTAATTTAATCCCTTGATTTTGAAAAATGCATTGATTAACTAATATATGATGAATTGACCATGATGAATCAATTTTTCTATTATACTATAGATATAACAGTGTCATTTTGGGACTGTGACGCGACATACCATAAGCACTTTTAATTAGAAAACTTTGTTTTAGTTGGATCTGGTGTAAGAAAAGCCTGTTCTATGAGAGATTTTGGCACTAAAAAACTTTTGGCAGGTGGAGATAAAAGTGTTCTTGAAGAAGTAACACACACTCTATCGAGTATATGCTATTCATCATACCTGCAATATTAATGCAACATTCTCGTAATACATTTACTATGAATATACAATATTCGTACCATATATTACATAGAAATGAAACATTAAATAATATTAAATTAAAAATACAACGCCTTTTCATTATCTTTCAATTTTCAATTTCATAATATTACTTCTTGTTTATAAGTATCTATTGAAAATGATTGAAATTCATGTGAACTTTATTTGTTCTTTTTTTAATTTTTTTTTAACAAATAATAAGAACATCCACGTATCCCTAATGAAATGTTTCATGGGATTTTCAAAAGCACCCGAATATGATATAAAGTGGTATTTACACAAATGCCATTTTTGAGTGAGAAAGATGTTTGGGGATTGATCAAACCAAACGGCAGGGAGTTTAATGGAAGGTCCTTGTAGCCATCTTAGGATATTTTATTAATTATGGTGAAAAAGATGGAGTAGGAGTTTTAATGCTTGTATGATTGTTCGAATTGTAAATTAATGTTTTATGCTGCACACTTGCACATCAAAATATTGTAGTTGCTGATTTTTATATATATTTTTTATTTTTTATTTATTTTTTATTCAGTTCAGGACATTTATTTTAAAACGGAGGGAGTTATTATTTTATTTTTTTTAATTTATTTTGACATATTATGAAAAAGGGAGACTCATCTTCAGAGACACAAAGACTTTGATAGAAATTCGGAAGGCAAGTCCTTAAGATTTCAATTTCGAACCACACTCTTTATTTGAATGATGCGTGTCTTGTGCTCTAAGAGAGAAAAAAAACCAAAAAAAATAAAAAAAAGAGACTGGATCACCGACACACTTCTCTCGGCTAGACGACTGCTTTAGTAGAATTTTTATTTTTATTATTATTATTATTTTTTCTCTCTCCTCTTGTTTCTTGAGGAGGGGTTATTGTCAACAAAATCTAACCGTCCATAGCATCCACCTTTGCGGCTCTTATCATTACAATTTGACATTCTAAAAATGCTTTTTATTTGAAATTTGATTTTTATTTGGACTTTGGACACCATAATAAGTACTTTCAGACTGTTGTAGATAGCTGAAAATTAGATATTTTTTAAGAATGGAATATATTAATGAAATTTCTTTTACACATCAAATCCCTAAACAATATAATAATTACTAAGCACTAATATCTTTTTGGCAGCGCTAGAAAGTAGAAAAGAAAACTCGATTAGATGTTCAAACAAACTATTAACCAAAATCAGTGGGATTGAATCATAAGTAAATCATTTGTGCCACAAGCTTTTAAGTACCACAATTCATTACCAACCTCTTACAGATGAATTACTTTATATTTTATTTTACTTTTACCTTTGGTATTGGAGCTGCCTCCAAAAAAAAAAAAAAAATTCCATAATTGCTTCACGTGGTGCCGTGGAAAGGAGAGACTGTACGTGTTTAGTGATTATAAAGTGTTCTAAGAGGCTTGACATCACCGTAATCGCAAGACCGATCCCGACATTCCCTAAATTTTGAGAGGTTTTAGACAAACTTTAAAATTTGAGGCCCATCAAAATTAGCCAAAGTCCTAAATTTTTTATTTATTTTTAATTTATATCCTAAATTTGAAGTCCTTCCAAATTGGAGGTCCTAGGCAAACCGCCTAGGCCCAAGACCGGCCATGCATGACACAATAAAAAAATAAAAAATGCCTTACTCTTCTCTTCCTCTCATGCTAGTTTCTATTTAATAGAATGACCTTGATATATCCACATTGTTTTTCTAAGATTCCACAACAATTTTTATCTCTTGTTAAAATTTCATAATCAATACTGCTGTTTTTAATTGATACATATACATGCCTACATATATATATATATATATATATATATATATATAGGGAGAGAGAGGACTCCCCCAATAAAAGATTAGGACACCCCAATTAACGTTGCCATGAAATGTATTTTATTGGGTAGGTGGTATTATAAAGGAATAATTAGAAGTTCGTTAGTGACCAAATACTATTTTATTAATATAACGTATACAAATTAGGAAGCTTACCTGTACCCAACGCCAAGTTGTTTATATATGCCACTCAATCTAATAAAATTGCTTCCTCTTCAAATAAAGAATTACTTTTCTAAAAGTGCAAAAGACTCCAATGAGATCATTTTATTAATTTTTTTTATCATTAATTATTGTTCGACATATAACATAATCAGGTTTTGGCAGTTGTTGATTTCAGACAAGTCACTTGTTTCTCTCAATTAAATCCTATTTAATTTCGGATATTATAATTAAATTTGAATTTGATCGGATATGATCATGCTTAAATTTTGTTCTATTGAACATCAATTTCTAGACCTCTTAATATCTATAAGAGTATCATTTCACGTAATGTATTAATCCTACAGAAATAGCGTTACCAAGGAGTGCTTATAATCTAAAGAAAAATGATACATCTTCTGAATTTGAATGATGTCGTCAATTAAATGTGGTGTAATGTGAGTAAGGGTGTGGGCCCTACCATGTCATGTGCTAGTAGAGTTCACACCCATCTTACATATTCTTTATTCGGCGTCTCCGAATTCGTGACCCCAAAAATCACCAACATTACTCAAATTTATGCATTCCTGTCTTTTTCATGCCATATCATTGAAAACATGAACCTCTCTGCTTTGAAGGCATGTGAGGGTTTCTTCAAGTATGATAAAGTTTTTAAAAAGGAACTTCAGCTTATTTAGTCCCCTAAAGAGCAAACTAAAAACAACCCTTTAGTCCATTTACCTTTCCACAAAAAAAAGGAAAAATAAAAAAAAGAAGTAAACAGGCCAACAAAGAAAATCCCAGAAGTTCCTTTATTTATTTATTTATTTTTCTGTGGTAAGTAAATATCAGTAATTGGTAATACAAAAGAAAATACACAAATTAATCCCTGAAGTTCATTGTGCTTTTAAACATGCAAGTACCAACCAGAAACAGAGTGCATTAGAAAATAAGAGTCAATTTCTGCAGCCTGCAAGGTTCATACTACAGCATATGATCAGATGAACTATAACATAAAACAAAACAGCCATGCTCCAGGGAGAAGAAGATACCAATCCTATGTTACAACAACAATGACATTGTAAATGGGAGCCGTTGAAGGGAAGAATAATGAAGCCATACATACAAGTTACAAATGCATAATCTTCCTAAGCAAAATCATTTAAAAGGACAAAACATCGAATTAAGCTAAATCACACTTAAAAATTGAGAAAAACCGAACAGCAGCATACGTAATCTTGAACAGTATGAGCAGGACAAATCATGCAACCATAAATTGAATGTCTGCATAATAGATGTTGATATGAATGTGTGCAGGTGTCAGATGCTGAGCCATAAATTGTTATCAGACGGTACATATTTTCAAGTGCTATAGAGGAAAACCAACCTACTTGGCTACCTGCGTATCGCTAAAGAAAAACATAATTTTGATAGCCATGTGATAACAACTATTGCACCAGTTTCTATGCTGAAGAGAAACTGTAGAAATTAGTATGTATTCAGACCTATTATGGGAACAAATGTCTATTGCATTTTAGGTAAGAATTTGAAGGTACAATTTGATTGTTTAGAGCAGATTATGGGGGCATCACCACATGGGCATGTCATCATCTTTAAATGAAATACCATCATATCACTGCCTTCAAATTAAGCAAAATAAAAAGGAAAAAGAAATGGTTCTAGTTCAATTTTGAAATAAAAAAGTACCCTAGTTTTATTTCTTGAGCCATTTTCCATTTTTCAACCAACCCCAATAAAGCAGAATATACTCAAACAAAGAAAAAGGAAGTCGAAATAAATTTCAATTCAATACAAATGGAGGGATACTCATTGCTACAGGAGTAAGATAGTCAAGGACTCACTCAAATTCTGTCGTTTCATGGTTGCGTAAACTTGATCAGAACATGACCACTTGATGCAGCCTCTAGCAGCTAAGTTGAGACTGGAGATTGGTGTTTTAGCAGATTTTACATAAAACTTCTGTAACTGTAAAACTGTAAAAGCAAATATGAACAAGCAAGATGACTTTAGAGATGAGATGAAAAAAGTGTCAGATATCAACCATCAATTGCAACATTCCTATATCACAAAGCTAACTAGACTCCCCCGCACTTCTCCATGTTATCCTCAAATTATAGTAGGTATCTTGTGATGTAAATAGCCTCTAACAAGGAGTTCAAGGATCATTAAAATGCAAACAACTTTGCCGCATTCAATTACCACAAGCAGATTTGTTTCAAAAGTAACTTGGTAAAATTGGCGTACTCAATTTGAGAGCCTGACTATCATTATATACAAGCGGAAAATTATAAATATGGAAAAGAGAATAAAATAAACTAAAATCAAATCAGAATAAAAATAAAATCCCTAAAAATTAGCCTATATTGAAGACCCAATAAATCTGTCATAATCGTTGAGTCAACTTATAGATAAGATTTCCAACACTCCCCCACAAGCTAGAGCAAATATGTTGACTAAGCCCAGCTTGACGATGGAAGACTAGAGAAGAGAAGGCCCAACAGACTTTGTGAACACATCTGCAGTCTGTTCTGAAGAAGGAACAAAAATAGGATTAATGATACCCGATCGAACCTTCTCTCGAATAAAGTGAATGTCTACCTCAATATGTTTCGACCTTTCATGTAAAACAGAATCAGAAGCAAGCATAATGGCTGATTTATTGTCACAAAATAGCCTTGAAGAACTTTTCTGTACAAAACCCAACTCCCCCAAAATTGATTGAAGCCAAAGGAGCTCACAAGTACCTTGAGCCATAGCTCGGTATTCAACTTCAGCAGAGGATCTAGAAACAACAGCCTGCTTCTTACTCTTCCATGATATGAGATGATTACCATAGAAAGTACAGAAGCCAGAGATAGAACGTGTATCTGTCTTACATCCAGCATAGTCTACATCAGTAAAGCATGAGAGTCCAGACTGATTTCCTGAGGCATAGAACAGACCAAGACCAGGGCACGACTTAAGGTACCTCAAAATATAGTAGATTGCATCCATATGAGCTGAGCGAGGGGCATGCATGAATTGACTAATCACACTGACAGCAAATGTCAAATCGGGCCTTGTGTTAGTCAAGTAGATAAGACGACCTACTAAATGTTGATACACGGATGGATCTGGAAGTAATTCCCCTGACTCAACAGAGAGTTTAAGATTGGGGTCCATAAGAGTGGAAGCGGGTCGACACCCAAGCATGCCAGTATCTTGAAGAAGATCCAAAACATATTTTCTTTGAGATAAAGAAATTCCACGACGGGATCTAGCAACCTCAATTCCAAGAAAATATCGAAGAGGACCTAAGTCCTTCACATCAAAGGACTTTTGAAGATGGAGTTTCGCCTGAGCAATCCCTGAAGCATCATCACCTGTGATAATGATATCATCCACATATACCAATAACAAAATGCAATAACCATTAGAGTGACATCGAATAAAACAAGTATGGTCTGAGTGGCAGCGCACAAAGCCCATGGATAAAACAACATTACTGAAATGACTAAACCAAGCTCTAGGAAATTGCTTCAGACCATAAAGAGACTTCCGTAGCCTACAGACTTTCCCAGCATACTCCCCCTCAGCCCGAAATCCCAAGGGGTGGATCCATATATATAGTCTCAAGTAAGTCTCCATTAAGAAATGCATTCTTGACATCTAACTGATGCAGAGGCCAAGAATGGGCAGCAGACAAGGAGACAAACAGTCGCACAGATGTCAACTTAGCCACAGGAGCAAAGGTAGCACTAAAGTCTTTACCCGGAATCTGAGTAAAGCCTTTTGCCACCAACCGAGCCTTATACCGATCAATAGAACCATCGGCTAAGTACTTCACATTAAAGACCCACTTACAGCCAACCGTTTTCTCCCTAGAAGGTAAAGCAACAAGTTCCCATGTATTATTATGGTGTAAAGCATCCATTTCTGTTGTCATGGCAGACATCCAATTGGGATCCTGGAGGGCTTCTGACACAGATCGAGGAATAGAAACGGTCCCAATCTTGCCCAGGAAGGATTTATATGCACCTGAAAGACCATCATAAGAGACATACTGGGAAATAGGGTGGTTAGTGCTACTAGAAAAACCATACCAATTAGGAGGATGACGATCACGGGTAGGATAACGGGAGGTACGCTCAGGAATTGTAGGAGCAATAGGAGAAGGAGAGTTACCTGGACTTGGTTCTGAAGATGATTCTGGTAGGGGAGGTTGAGTGCGATGGCGACGAGAGTAGACCTGCAAAGGTGGAGGGGAACCCTGCATGGATGGAGAAGGAGATTCCAGGACAGTGTGATTTTCAAAGAGAGGAACAGGACGGGCAATAGGAGAAATCTCCTTCTCCAGATCACAAGAGAGAGAATCCTGTACCACAGAATTAGTACTATAAAAAGGAACAGTTTCATGAAATGTCACATCAAGAGAATGATACATATGTTTGGTTACAGGATCATAACAACGATAACCCTTTGACATAGCAGAATACCCCAAGAAAATACACCTAATAGATTTATCATCAAGTTTATGACGAGAAGGACTACGGTTATGAACAAAACAAGTACAGCCAAAAACACGAGGCAGAAGGTGAAACAATGTATAATCAGGCTGGAGAATCTGAAGTGGTGCCTTACCACACAAAACTCGACTGGGAGTACGATTAATCAGAAAAGCAGCTGTAAGAACAGCCATGTGCCAATAGAATTTAGGCACATGCATACCACTTAGCAGACATCAGACCACAGACATAAGATGACGGTTTTTGCGTTCAGCCACGCCATTTTGCTCAGAACTATAGGGGCAAGTGAGTTGATGTAAAATCCCCTTTTTATTAAGTTCAGACCGGAACTCATTCGAAACATATTCTCATCCATTATCAGAACGAATATTACGGACAACAGTGTTATACTGATTTTTGATCATTTGAAGAAACTGGGTAAATAAAAGAAACACATCAGATTTCTTTTTCAATAAATAAACCCAAGTACAACGAGAATAATCATCAATAAATGTCACATAATATCGATGTCCAGAGAAAGCGGTAACTGGGGAAGGGCCCCAGACATCAGAATGAATAAGATCAAACATACTAGGAGCACGACTCATATGAGAAATATAGCTAGTTCTAGTATGTTTAGAAAGCTCACAAACTTCACATTGAAACTTATGGTCCTTACATGCTTTATTTAACGAAGGAAACAATAGACATAGATATTGAAAGTTTACATGCCCCAAACGTGCATGCCACAGACTAAAAGTGCGAAAAGAAACATCATAAACACTAAAAGTAGGTAGGACAGAAGCTTGAAGACTCGTTCCTGGTGGTTCCCCAAAGTAGTAAAGCCCATCACGCTCATAACCCCTGCCAAAAATCCTCTTCGAACAAAGGTCCTGCAACAAACAGTGATCTGGTAAGAATATAACTGCACGTTGGAGGTTTTTTGCAAGCCGGCTAACAGATAAAAGGTTAAAGGCAAATTTAGGTACATGAAGGACATCCATCCTAAAATGGTGCAATTTTCCATATCCCACTGAGCATATTTAGGATCTTTAATATCTGGCTTATTTTCAGTACCCAAAATCCACCCTGATTTGCCTTTTCCACCAACATAAAGGTCGAGGGAACGAGCCCAGGATGCAAAATTACGGCCATTCAACAGCACACTAGTAACTCGTTGAGCCGGTGTGTGTTGCGCCGAAAAAAGAGTTTCTTTATTATTACTTGATTCAGCCATAATATTAAATAGATCAATTCAACAGATTACCAATAATTTCAAATAAAGGAGGAATAAACCTGATTTTGATCAAACCAAGAAGCCGGAGACACAGCGGTCTGATCCGAAAATGCTGCCGAATATCCCGGCAGCCCCAAAAAATTACAAACACGTCTTCTGACCCTTAGTGCATGAAAAAGACTAAGGGAATACCCCTACAGGAGTCGAACCTAGAGGAGATTGACTCCCCCTAGGACTGTCGCAACAGCGACCTGAAAAAGAGAGAAGGTCTGTGAAAAAAAAAAAATAGGGAAGGGGCTGTAACGAGATAGAGAGAGATATTAAAAGCGGCGGTGAAAGAGAGAGAGATGGGGGAGGCGTAGGTTTGAGGCTCTGATACTAAAAAGTAACTTGGTAAAATTGGCGTACTCAATTTGAGAGCCTGACTATCATTATATACAAGCGGAAAATTACAAATATGAAAAAGAGAATAAAATAAAATAAAATCAAATCAGAATAAAAATAAAATCCCTAAAAATTAGCCTATATTGAAGACCCAATAAATCTGTCATAATCGTTGAGTCAACTTATAGATAAGATTTCCAACAGTTTCAGCCATGTAAAAGATTGAAATTTGTTGTATACTTTCTATAAAGCGAGCTCGCCTCCTCTATGATCATCATCTCTGTATGGTGTCAGCAAGTGGCAATTGCCATCCTGCTCGAAAATGTAACGTGCTACACCCAGAGCAGAGCGACACTTACTGTTTACTTACCAAGAATGAAAAATTAAGGTGAACTCAACAAAAGATAACTACATTTGTTCTAAAAAGGATGTCTGCCGTGATGTACTGTAATTGGTGTACAAAAATTGTAGAAAGAAAAAAAGGAAGAAGAAGATGAAGATGATATAGCAAGTCCTCTCCTGTATAGTTAGCAACAGTGTTGAATACAACTTCCAGGCTAGGAGCACTATTGTAAGCGTTTTTTCATGAAGATGGTGGCTGCTTTGGCGACTCAAGCAATTCAATAACCCAATCTTTGTGTCAGAGATAGGAAAATCAGCACCTAACCAGATCAATCATCTTTGAAATGCAAAGCTTCTTGATGAAAGGCAGCCATACAGATCTCTAGTATCTCTTGAACAGATTTTCTTTGACTTCCAACAAGAATTCATTAAATGTATTTTTTTACCGTTCTAATCTCCATCCACATCATTTTCTTCAGTATTAGTGCTGACAGCATTTGAAGTTTCAATGACACTGATGTGAGACCAATTCGAAGGCCTTGATCTTGGGTTTTTATGCATCCGACTTGCAGTACTTTGTTGTGCTCAGGAACCTGCTTGAAATAGCTTCCACTGCTCTTGTGGTTAATGACCGGTTTCTTGTGCTTTGCTGCCTCAGATTTTCTACTGGCTGCTCTTTTGCACCATTCCCATTAACAGAAGTTCCTGATCCCTTTGAATCCTTCACAGGTTGGCTTGTCTCAGAGGAAAATCTTGAAATATTTGCATCTCAATTTTCCTTCACAGGTTGGTTTGTCTGAGAGGAAAAGCTTGAAATATTTGCATCTGGATTTTCCTCCAGCATGCGGAATTCACCATCTTCAGAATCTGATGAAATTGGGGGTGATTCAGGTCGAATAGTTGAGGTTTCTCAAGCTTCTCAGGAGACATTTTTGTACCATAACTTTCCCCATGAATAATGCAAGTGCTCTCCTCCTCTGCAGTGGCTTCGGCTAAAGAACTGCTAGATAATACCTTCTTCAGAGAAAGATCAACATCGGAAACAACATTTTTACATGCATCTGATGAATATAAGACGCAATTGGGTTCCACTTGTTTTAGTTCAGAGCCCACCATGAAATTTTCCACGCCTTGGCTTGTCTTTGCCTTAGAACAAGCAGTCACTTTCTGCCGTTTCCCAAGGGAAATAGAAATCTTTGCACGGCAAGGTTTCACTCTCTGGCTGGATTGGTGTTTGAGGGTCCTCTTTGACTGCTGCTCGTTAGGTGTATTAGTGTCTAGATTTTCGTGACTTTCCATCATTCCCTTTGCAGCTTCTGAACCATTGATTTGCATTCTTTGGTCTGAACTACTATCATCAAATATATTCTTAGCATGGTAAGGAGAATTAGTTCTTTCCTGAGCCATCATTGACTTATCAATACAGTCTGGCTCATCCAGTGAACTCACTAAGGGATCACCTTCAATTTCTCTAGGAAGACTACTAAGGTTAGAAGGATATTTATAGTCAGATGGTAAACTTCTCAGTTCTCTCACCATAGATGATCTGCCTCCATGAGCCAAACTGGTATCAACAACAATAAACTTCAAACTTTCCACAAGGGGCACAGAAACGTTTGCATGGCGAGGTTTCACTCTCTGGCTGGATTGGTGTTTGATGGTCCTCTTTGATTGCTGCTCGTTAGATGCATTAGTGTCTTGATTTTCGTGACTTTCCATCATTTCCTTTGCAGCTTCTGAGCCATTGATTTGCATTCTTTGGTCTGAACTAGTATCATCAAATACATCCTTAGCATGGTAAGGAGAATTAGTTCTTTCCTCAACCATCGTAGACATACCAATACAGTCTGGCTCATCCAGTGAATTCACCACTTTCGTACTGGAAGTTGAGATTCGAGGTTTAATGTAACAAGGCCTTTGATGATCAGATGGATCATCCAGGTCCAATGCTGCTTCTGGTTTGCAGCTGATGGCTCCAGGTTCTTCAGCCTCAAGCTCAAGAAGTTTAGGATCTGCTGTAACTTTGCTCAAAACATCAAAATAGGAATCAAAGTAATCGACTCCCTTCACGTGTTTCCTTCTCGAGATCATATCAACACCAGGCATAAGAAAAGGAGACTTTTTTGAATCAGAACAACCCAGATTCTTCGTTTTCTCACGGTGCCACCCTCTTGCTAGCAGACGGGGCCAAACAGCTTCCCAGAAAACATTATTTGATTGAGTTTTGCTTGACCGGGAGTCTCCAGTTAGAAACTTCATTATGTCTTCAAACGTTAGGAATGGACATTTTTTTTCAGTTAGTATTTCGGAGACAACAGGGGACACTTGATTTGGCTTAAGAAGGTCCATTGATAGGCTCGTGAGATCTTCCTTCCCCTTGCCAATTCCTACAGCTTTTATTAGCATACTGATGCCAGCAGTAGCCTTTAGAGTGGAGACATATTCTTCTAGAGAAGTTACTCCCTCTGCAAATGTCTTGGAGACCTGATTGTAGACCATATACTTAGACAAAGAATAAAGGACGATACTTTGTTATGTAAGATATTGAAATTTAGCATCACCAGTGCATGATCAATATTTAGTAATCACACAGAATTTCCTTCGCACGAAAGATCCAGAGAATCAATCTCTGAAGAGAATGCGCTATAACCACCTAAAGTTCATTGAAACTGAGAAAAAGTAAATATTCTTGATGAGGATTTTCATACTACAAATTTTCCCCCTCATAAACCTCAGTGTTAGGTTTAGGTGGTGACTATTGAATCATATTAACAAGGCCTTACTAGTCACAGTCACTTTGGGAACCGTCTCTGGTCACACAAGGTCCCATTCTCCGACCAACGAAAAAGTTTGGGGAGAGACAAAGAGCAGCCTTGATTCTCTTACTCGAGTTTTTATTTTTTTTCCTTTTCCCCAGAAGGTCTGCCACTCAAGTTTCTGTCCTACATTAGCTGTTGTAAATAAAAAATATAGCATGCCAACTTAATGAACATGGTGATACATACTTCACCCAATAGTATCAGTAACCTTATTTTTTAGATCCCAATCCCTGTTGATAGAAAAGCTGATTTTCAGAAAATATGGCACGCAACCTAGGATTCTTCTGTAAAACCACAAAAAAATATATCAAATGATTAATTTTTTATTTTTCCCCTTTAGTTCCCAGTGTGCGGTCATAGAAATAGGAAAGAAAAAATACCAGTCTATGTCTAAAGCATCATAGTTAGATTGCATGCAAAGATATTTTTGATCTTTCTTGCACTTGACTACTTCAAACTGTTTATTACTTATTATACCTTTTGCACCTTAATATTTATTTAAGCAATGAGTAAGATGATGCCATAGACAATTTTAAGTACTAATTGATGTTCATTTTATTTTGGGAACAACATTAGCACTTATGTTGTCATTCACAAAATAGGATAAGAAAGAAAACAGAGCGGTAAAAGAAGTTTAGAAAGCAGGAATCTGTAAGTAGAATGGTGAAGCTATACTGAACTCAACTCAACAGAGCTTTTGTCCCATTTATTTGTAATCAGCAACAGAAAACCTGTTTCTGCTTTGAATATGGCTGAAGGAATCAATAAAGCCAATTCCAAGTATTTAGTGTTAATGCTGCATTGATTTGATTTCAGTTCCTTTGAGTTGTATATGAAACCTTTTCACTGTACCAAATCTCTTAGAGGACATATTTATATAGATCTGACTAAAGTTTATGTCAGCCATCAGTTACCTTCCATAGCCCTCATCTTAAATATAAGGATAAGACACTGATCTTTAACACATCCAGATTTTAGAATAGCTAAGCTATTTAAGAAAATAGTATAACAATCATGTAAACTGAAGGATAGTAAACATTGCTAGGTTAGCATATATTCCAAAAAAAATTACATGCTTCTTTTAAACTTGTTACAGAAGAAAGAATACATGTTCATTGCAGCGAGATAAAACAAAACATTCTGTAGCAACAGATATGTC
This sequence comes from Cornus florida, assembly GCF_030987335.1. Classification (NCBI taxonomy): domain Eukaryota; kingdom Viridiplantae; phylum Streptophyta; class Magnoliopsida; order Cornales; family Cornaceae; genus Cornus; species Cornus florida. The sequence continues at coordinate 33,756,051 of NW_026775572.1, forward strand.
AAGTATGAAAAGAAGATGAAATACCTCCACCATGATTTTTTGCACTTCCTCTGAGACATGAGGACGCAAACGGGATAAGAGCTCTTGTTGCCTCCATCCTCTAAAAATTCTTTCTCCAAGTATGCACTTCTTGCTCATCTTTCGGCAATTTGACCATTTTCGATGTCCACCTGACCTGTAAAACTTTCCATAGTAGAAAGACAAAATTTCCCCCATCTTTGTGCTCTCCATGAATCTATTCACCTCAACAAGATTCTTGTGATTCTACTTGCAATTCTTGCCATCCTGGTAATTCTTGCCATTGCTAAAGACATATAAACCAAGGACAAAAGTATCCACTTTAATGTCACTCCAAGAATCATCTAACAAACCAGGAACTAAAGAGCAGCTTTTGCTTCTATACTCTTGAGCCCAGTTACCTTCTACTGCCTCAGCCCTTGGTGATTTTAATTCTTCTCCATTTTCCAAACCAACATCTGATGATTCGACTCTGACTTCGAAAGCTTTCTTATTTGAATTAAGTTGGCTCTTTTCTCTGTTTTTTGATCCCAGCAACCCATTTGGATTAACTGAACAATCCGGATTATTCTTAAATCCCTCTCCATTTTTGTGGTTATTTACATTATCATCAATCCACATGACTGGAATGGGTAATAGAAGTGGGCTTTTTACAAGATGAAGACACTCATATTCCATTATCATGGGCGGAATTTGCACCTGATACTCATTGCCAACTCGAGGGAGCATCTTTGGGTCTCCAAATATATCACTTCTATTAGGAGAATCAGGAGAAAACATTCCTTCAATGCACATGCTTTTGTGATCCATCTGCCAAATGGTATAGACTAAGATCCTTGGAGCATTTAACTCAAATCGGATCATCATGGAATACAACCATAAGAAATTCCACCTGAATCGTGTCCTCTCAATCTCATATAAACCAATGTATACACTCTTTTGTATACATTGTAGCTTAGATGTGAAAGAGAAAGCACAAATACTCGTTCAATTCAAACATTTGTCCATCTGATGCATATATATGTGGCAACCTAAGTAATCTAGTGTGGCTTATTAATCTTACTACATTTATTTGAGGTAGATATTCTCAGAACCAATCAAGGACACATGTTCAACTTGTATGAGTATTTTTGCTTTCTCTCACATCTAAACTACTACACTAATTTGAGGCATAAATATCAACGAGTTGTTTGACATACTACACAAATTTCACTTCATTTTGACCTATTACAGGAATTTTGACATTTGCAAATTCTTGCCAATTTCTCTCTTTTTTTTACAAATTTTCTTTCTTCTATGAAAATTAAAAGACTTGCTTAAATTTTCCTACACTGGTTGAATTTCATCACAAATGAAATCAATCTGGAAGCAGATCCATCAATGTTCTGTAGAGTGGTTTAGTAATTTAATAACAACATTTATTCGAGGCAGATATTCTGAGAACTAATCAAGGGGACACGTTTGAATTGTACGAATATTTGTGCTTAATCTTCACATCTAAACTACTACATTAATTTAACTATTACATTTATGTGGATCTTTCCCACAATAATTATTGCCCCAAAAATTAATATCCTATAACAACGGGACAATTGCTTATGTTTATGATGCATCCACAATGGCAATCTAATTGCAAATTAAACTAGGAGTCCTGCTATTCTAGCCCAAGACTCTAAACTATTCATTGAGCCGAAGCCGTCAAGGCATCCGTTAAGTGAATAAGCCTGAGTCTTTGGCCTTAAAATCATTTCCCTTAAACTAATTAAGGAAAACCCTCAACAAAACTAGAAATCGTAAATGAATTCCTGAACAAAGTTAAATATGAACACTAATCTAGAATGAGAAACCCAATCTCTCCCCGTGTGTGTGTGTTTGTGTGAATCAAGGAAACTCTCATTTATAATCACAGACACAGAATAGTGAAGTCCATTGCCTGATTACCCAACAAAATTTGTACACATAAGCACATCCAGGCAGAGTTGTTTCAAGATCGCCAACCAAGAACAAGAATAACCATACCCTAAATCCACAATCACACAGGACTGTCACATCTGAAGCAACCAATTGACGTTTTCACTAGCAAAACTCCATCAAGAAACAACAACGACAACAACAAATACAAAATCAATATATACAGTTCAAAACAAGAACATCAAGAATCCAGTATAGCATTGATAATTTCAGTGTGATCCCACAGAATTTCCACTCATTCATACAATTCAAAACAAGAACCCGGTGAATGTAATGAGAATGTGAGTCACTAACCTCCATGGAAGAGCTTCAAAGATTCAAATCCATGTGAGAGCCAACACATGGACGAACGGGTGATCACGGTTGTGTGTTTTTGAATCACCTAGAATCCTTGATTGTCCATCTTTTGTATGATACACGTCGAAACAACAATAAGAACAGAGCAATTTACCCCCAAAAAGAAAAAAGAGGAAGAACAGAGCACCCAACACACACTGTATATATACACACACACATGAAACCATATGTATATAAATGTGTATTATATATAGAGAGAGAAACGGAGGTGACAGAGAATGGTTACCTGGTTTAAAGGAGCTCAACTTCCATTGTTTGCTTAAGAGAGTGGGACCATGTAAACTTGGAAAACCATCTGCCCTTTCGTAGTTTTGTGCGTGTAGAGAGAGAGAAAGGGGTTTAGAAAGAGAACGATTTCTTTTGTCTACGAGTTTTCAGTGAGAGAAAATAGAAATGTATATATCAGTGTGTGTATATCAGTGTGTGTGAGTGAGAGAAAGGGTGTTCTTAAGAAGAGAGAGAAACTGAAAAAATGGTTTGCCAAACAAGTAAAACGACGTTTTAGTCCATTCGGTAAATATTAAAGGGTATTTTCGTACAAAAAGAAATAAGATTGATGACGTGGTTCTATATAATTGGTATGATAGTTGTTGTAGGAAAAGAGTTTGTAGGAACTATTTCATACGATACTTGCTCGGATTTCAGATCTTCATGAATCATGATGATTACATTGGGATGGTGGTTGGTACCATAGGATGGGTTATGCGGATTCCCCATTTTAATTGTGTTTATTGTGACAAAATTATCCTTCGAAATTAAATTAATTTATCCTTCGAAATTAAGTTGAACTAACTTATTATTTGACATTAATTATATCAACATCAAATTTAAAATTTGAACTAACTTATTTCTCCCTATTTGACAATTGACATTAATTACATCAACAACAATTAATTTTACTTTGTAATTACGATATATTGACACGAATAAAATTAAGTTTTCAGGTTTATTTTTTAATTGGTAGGTGAAATTCATAATTATTAATGGTGGATTTCGTTATTTATTTCAAGTTTATTCATCATTGATTGTTTTAGAAATCAAAAAAAAAAAACATGATTGGATAGAATTTTGATCCAAAAAATATGATTGGATAAACTTTTGATCCATCTCTATTTGGTCTTAAAATTTTACCACACAACCTCGTAAGTTTAATCATTGGAAATTTATAGTTTGTAAAGGACAATAATGAGAAGCAACTAAACAAGTAAAGTTCACCGGTAGGACTCAGAGATTTGAGAAGACCTAATTTTGTTCCTCTCAATATTATTAAGATATTACTTGCCTCCAGACTTGTGCCATGTTGGAGTCCCCCTTCTCTTAATTTTGCAAAGAAAAAATATATTTACATATATTATCTAGAGACTAGAGAAACATTCCCTTTTTAACCCTAATGTTGCTTTTGGAAATACAGAATCAACACTTTGATTTGAATTTGAAACAAATTTAGTTTAAATTTTAACTAATTTTTTTTTTCAATTTTAAATCCAAACCACACTAATAAATCTATGCTCCCAAGCATTACATGATAACAATACTCGTCTATCAGTCTATGCATCAAATCTGTGAATTCCGCGTAAGTGCTTCCATTTCATAATGATCTGGAAAATAACATGGATGGAAGTAACTTTGATTGTTCCCATTGTGATTCCAAGCATGAACTTGAACATAACTCTGTTTCCAAGCATTTCTGTCATCTTCAGAAACAAAATTTCCTTTTGCTCCAACTCTGTTTCCAAGTCAACCAAGATTGGCAGTCCAAAAGGTAATTTTGATTCTTGCCAGAGACCCATCTACTAAAGGAGGAAAAAGAATAAGTGGCATAACAGTATCAGCCTCTTATTTTCAAAGAGAGGTTAGAAGTTCAAGTCTCAGAGGAGACAAGTATGTGTGAGTACCAACTAGAGAAAAAAAAAAAAAAACCAAGAATCAAGATATCCAATTTACAAAAGCCTCTACAAATCCCCAGCCATCTTCGGGATCTGGTCCCACCCAAAAACCCGATATCACCGTATGAATACAAGAACTTGCACCAAAATGACAAGATATAGGTTCATAGAAACATCTTGAGGGTGTCGCTATATGGTGATGACAGCTTCTATCGACAGAAAATTGACCTCTACCAGAGGAGTTGGGAGCATGGAGCTTCTTTGCTGCAAATATAAATGAAATTGTCAGCTTGGCGAAGGCAGGCATAGACTAAGGACCGTTATCGGCAAATGTATTCTAGCAAGTCCACTTCCATTTTTCACAGCATCTAAAATAAATCAATTTCTTGAGTGCAATAATATCATTTGTTTGTACTTCCAGTATCTCCATTTATACATTCAACCTCTTCACTCCAATGGTAAGTTACTGATCTGCTTCCTAGTATTTCCATTTATATATATAGCTATCTTAAAATGAGCAAATATTCAAAACTAATTAAAAAAAAAACTTAATTCTTTAATCTGCTTTGAAAAAACTACCAAGTCAAAGGATTAGAAAAGAACAACTTGATCTTATATAGTGGCAAAATCTCAGTCTTTCTCATCGGGTAAATTCAGAAAACCAAAGGAAATTTTGATCATATTAGACATTATTTGGGACTTTTGGCAGCCTTTTAACCAAGAATATGAACAAAATTGGCAAACAAAGAGAACAGTAATTTAACATTGAAGGAAAGCCTTTTTTTCGTTTCCCTCTTTTTCCATTTAAGAGTATATAAGTCGAACTTTCCAAAATTTATTGAACTTGTGGTGGTACAGAAATCTATCGGAACGTGAAAGTTCAAACCCTTTTCAGTTAATCCAAAGTTTTGGTTTTAAAGTTTCAACTTGTCTTCTCAACTGAGTGAACTTCAGCCAAAAATTACAATCTTTTTGGCACTTGCTTTCGCAGATGTCTCAAAAAACAACATATGAGTGGTTAAGTTTAGTTCCTAATGTAAAAGCGGCGCCAAAATTAGTATGAAAAGAATTAAGAAAGCACCTGCTCCTCTGGTTACTTGGCTTAAAGAACACCAGAGAGCTTGTCTCCTTGAACGTATTTCCTGAAATCACATCCATCAAACATTAGGCATGAAAACTCACAATTACACAATCCATTTCTCTTTCTTAGGCAATGGTTTAGTTATTAGTAAGTAAAGGCAATGCTTGTCCATATAATTAGAATAAGAAAATTTATATAGTCATCCAAGCAAGGCTTCATATACAGTTTCTACAAGTTACAGGAGCTTTAAGGATATAAATTTGTGTATTTATAAGATAAATTAAAGTAAACATTAGCAGATTTAGTCAACCATTATGCTAGTCATTAAGCCACAGTCTGTCAGATACCTAGCAGCAGTTAATCACAGAGAAATAATTTACACTAGGTTGACCAGACAAAACCATGTTAAACGGAATCTGTGTGTGGACAAGGATTCAGATATGAACACACAACCAACATCCAAAAATCAATTGCTTTCGTCACCAAAAATTACCTTTCATAATGAATATTAAAGAAATGTAGTGAAAATAATACAAATAACAATTACATATGCCAATATGCATTTAACTAAATTCACCTTTAGCTATCTGTGATAAAAAATAATAATAATAAAAAATGTATTGTTATTTTTTTATAAGTAGATAGATATAATCATACAAAATATATAAATTACTGAAAAATGAAATCATTCAATTAATAACTTCTCTGCAACACCTAAGAACAGTTAAACAATCTGGCCACAAGTTAATGAACAAAGGCTAGTAATAAAGTAAAATCTACTCAATCCTAGCAAATGTTAAGTCGACTAGAGACTTTTCCTAATCATCCTACATTTTGTAGAATATCTAGAAAAGTTCGGAATTTGATGCAATGCGGTACAATTGTGTTACTCAACCCCGAATATGTGATTCAGTTGAGCACAGCAGCAGCCAAACCAAGTTTTGCTTGTGTATGACTGTTTTATGACACTATGATCCAAAGGCAACCTGAACCAAGGTTATCGTTTGTTGATTCACAAGTTAACCAAAGAATTATATCCCAAGACCAAAGAATTCTATCCCAATTCCAAAAAAATTCAAATTTTCCAAAAGTATGGACAGTTAGACAGCTTTTAAACTTCGGAAACTTTTAAAAGTTACTTTTCAAAATTATAGACTCTCACTAGACAACTCAACAAAACCTTTTCCAACCATTTGGTATCAGCTATATGAATCTTTATTTCGCTCTATTTTAGACCATAATTTAAGATAAACAGCATTTTATAACATCTTTCTTTACTATTTGATATTTCAACGGTACTAATTTTTGGACTTCCCTTTCCCCGAGGACCAACACAATGCAGAACACATCACTCTTCCTCACTTGTGCAATTATTAACATTTGCTGTACAGGAAGACCAAATCATAATCGATTATCTTCTTCGTTTTCCGATAAAAAATATTTGGAGACCACATTATCAAGAATTATGAATATTCCAGGATATCAGGACGAGTCATCCCACTCAAGCTTTGCCCCACTTAATTACAAAACCTTGCAATTTTGAATTAGTGACCAAATTATCTACAGAGCCGAAAACTAATGCCATTAACATCAGAAAAGAAAAACAAAGAACACTAACAACAATAATAATAAACACCATCCTAGCTGAACTAAGCCAATTGAAATTATACAACAGACTAATGTCATTGATCCCCTCCATGTCTCTGTAGGTATGTTTGGTTGGAGAAGATACATAGGAATAGATTATCAAATATTGAATATTAGATTTTTCAAAAATTGAAGAACAACAATACCACTATCACTATGCAGCTGAAGCCTAATGCATCTATTTATCCCTCACTTAGTTGGGAAAAATCAAAGCTAAAATTCACACTTTCTTTTCGTTTTTCCTATGCTTTCCAGGTAACCAAACATATACTCAATAAAGCAAATTTTCTTCACCCGGAGCCATAAATAAACAAATTATAATAATCAACAAAAAAGATAGAAAAAAAAGAAAATTTATTTTCTTTCATTTTCTCAGGAACCAAACAGAGCTGCTACAGTTTCAAGTAAAACAGAGTTAGGGTTTTGTGAAGAACATTTTTGCTCCAACTAATTTTACCTGGATTGGGGTTTTGGAAGAAGAGAGAGAGATGGAGAGGCTGATGGAGACTAAGCACGCCATGAACTTGTTGCTCGCTGGATTGGTGGTTTTGGATTTGGGTTTTGTTTTTGAGAGCAAGACAAAGTGAGGTTGCCAAGGCAAAAATTATGCGGTACAAGGCAACGACCCTATGCAGTACAAGGCAGCGACCCGCCCAACAAAGTGATAATTGCACGGTTACGACCTAGGACTGTATTTACTAGTGAAATGTCTAAAATACCCTTAGATGTTTTTTGAAAATTTGTGGATTCCCTCCAAGAGAGCAATGGCCTACTTTTCATAATTAAATAGAATTTTTTTTTTCTTTATGCAATTTCAAATGTCATAAATAGACCAAATTTTTGGAGAAAAAAATTATTTTTTAATAACATCTTGACCCCTCTTCTCAAATTTATCATTATTTGATTTTTTGACTTGCTGTGATATAGAGAGATAAACATATGTCATTTTAACAATTACTAATGACTAAACTGAAAGTAAAAAAAATGAAACTTAACCTTTTTTTTTTTATGAGAACAAATCACTTCCTGAACAAAACAAATCACTTCCTGAACAAATTCTACTTCTTTCTAGATAAGTCAGGATCATTTCACGAGTAAACAATATATTCTTTTAATTTACTGTGGTTAATTATTTTTGGTCCATGCCTGTTGAGACTTGAGATTGGATGTTTATTAATAGATTTTAAACACGAAATATGTATCTAGACCTTTTTGTGCTATTTATCATTTTTCTTAGTAGAATCATATAATGCAACTTTGACAAATGGTTATATATGTAAATTTACTATTTATTTCCATTTCCAAAACTAGTTTGAGATGTGATCAATCAACAACTAGGAGGCACTCTCATTGTAAGAACGCCCTCACGATAGCTCTCTGGCATAGAAAGGGTGGCCGTGGCTCTTCAATCTTCATAAGTACCAAAAAAATAATAATAATAATCAAATCGATTAACCCTAACTAATAAAAAGGGCATATGTCAGAATAATGTTACAACAAGCTAGTAAAAAAACACAAAAAAGGAAGATTGTGCCTAACAAAAAGACCACTACTATGGCCAATATTGTTAGACAGTTCCAACCAGCAAGCATGAGATTGTGCAAAGTGTGTCATTGACATCTAGCCGTGATAACATTATTTGTACTACTAATTCACCCGAGAGAAGATAAATTAATGGAAAAATCACCCCCAGCATCCTAACCAAATTTTGTTACATTACAATTTTCTGGCAAATGGGCGGGTTGGGCTGGGTTGAAAATGGGCGGGTTAAACATGAGTCAAGACTTATATTTAACTCGTTCAGAGCGGGTTGAAAATGGACCGGTAGAAAATGTATAGGGTCAACCCGTTATGAACTGTGGACCCATTAATTATTATTTTTTTATTTTTTATTTTTTAAAAAAATTATATTTAAATAATGTATAGGGTTAACCCGTTAAGACCCATATTGATGTTAAAAAAAAAAATTTGACTCGTGAAACATGACTGACCCATCCAAAATATTGATGTTTAATTTTTTTAAAAATTTTGATGTTTACAAACATGAAAAAAGAAAATGTAATTTGTAAAAAAAATAATAAAATAAAAAATGACCCGTGAAACCCGACCGACCCACCCAAAATTTTGATGTTTAAAAAATAAAATTCTCTTAAAAATTTTGATGTTTACAAATATGGAAAAAGAAAATATAATTTGCATATTTGAAAAAAAAAATAATAATAAAAATGACCCGTGAAACCCGATCGATCCGGCCAAAATATTGAAGCTTAAAAAATAATTTTTTCTTAAAATTTTTGATGTTTACAAACATGGAAAAGGAAAATGTAATGTGTATAAAAAAAAAATAATAATAAAAAAAACAACCCGTGAAAACCGCACAACCCGCCCAAAATATTGATGTTTTAAAAATAAATTTTTTTTTAAAAATTTTGATGTTTACAAACATGAAAAGGAAAATATAATTTGCAAATTTGAAAAAAATAAAATAAATTAAATTCGAGCTGTGAAACTTGATTGACCCACCCAAAATATTGAAGTTCAAAAAATAAAAATTTCTTAAAATTTTTGATGTTTACTGAGTATACCAAAGGCGATATGGGTCGGATACGATCCAGATATGACCCGCAAAAGGACCATCGGATCAAGCAATTGGTTTCAGCCCACATAGAGGCACTGTAGAATGGGCCAAACCTCTGAGATCTACCCAGCAAAGTCAGGCCCATTAGGAAGGAAGCCCGAAGCTGGGAGCCCAGCATAAGAAATCAGTTATGACATCCCAATAATGCAGGTAATTGCCTATAAATAGACAAGAGTGGTAAAGAAAAGGGAAAAAGAATGGTGAGAATGTAATGAAACTCTGAAGAAATTTGGAGAGATATTTTCTTGCATTTACAATTGGCACCGTCTGTGGGAAACGTTGAAGATTGATTCATGTTTGATCAACATCATGTTGATTCAGACTGATTCGTAAAGACGAAGCTCGATTTCTGGAAATTGAATCCAGATCTGAGAGATTGCGGTTTGCTCTTGAGAAGTTCTTGATTCCTGATTGATTTTGAGAAATTGGCGTCAGATTTACGCAGTGGTGATTCATTCTGTTGTGGCTCGATCTGACAAGTTCAAAGCCAGGAAAGCTCAGATCTAGCAAATGGTGAACGTAATTCATAAAATTTGAGTCCAGATCTGACGTGATTCGCATTAGTGAAACTCAGATCTGATTTAGAATTTGCAATTCATGCCTTTGCTCCGTTCCGGAATGATGACTAGGGTGAGAACTCCAATCCGGTAGAGAATGTCCAGCAGATGAAACTTGATGAGTTGATGAACATGATCGAAGCTCTCAGGAGAGAGAATGCAGAGCTAAGGACTGAAATGCAACGTCAAGAAGCTCCGGTGATTCCACGATCGCTCCCGGCAGGAGAAGAAGTTCTACGTCCCGGTGCTGCACATCACGGTGAGGAGGTAGGGAACAACCAGACAGATCTTCACCACGAGGAGGTCCGGCCAAATGATTTACAGCCAAATCCTCATCGTGTTGATGATCGTGAAGGATCAACTCACGTGGATCCACGGCGTGAACAGATCAGGCGAAACGAAGCCATGACTTTCGATCCATATCAAGAAATGCTCAGCCGAGAAGAAGCAATGGAGTTTGATTGCCATAAAGCTATACCGCCGTGGCACAAGGAGTTTATGGAGGAAAGATCATTCGATCCGTCTTATCGGCCTTCCATGGTAACGTTTGGTTATCAAAGCTCAGAAAGGAGATCTATAGATCAGAGAGTTACCGCAGGGTTCCAGAGGGAGAATGACGCCCTCCGTTCAGTGGCTCGAATGGTTGACTTGCCATTTACCGATGAAATTCTGAATGCTCCGAGTCCGAGGAAATTCTCCATGCCCGTTTTCATTCTATTTGACGAGACGACCGAAACGATTGATCATGTATATCACATCCAGTTGAAAATGGCCTTGAACACTGAGAACAATTCCTTGATGTGCAAATGCCGAGGGGCTCAGTGGATAGTTTCCGAAACTTATGCGATCGGTTCATAAGCCAGTACTATGGGAATAAACGTCCAGCAAAGGACATTTCAAGCCTATTCACAATGAAACAGCATGAGGACGAGCGTCTCCAAGCTTTTCTTACCAGGTTTAACCTTACAAAGAGCATGGTGATTGAATGTCATCCTTCTACGGCGATTCAAGCATTTAAATTGGCCATGACTCGTGGCACTCCATTCCATACAAGCTTGGTAGTGAATACGTCGAAGACTATGGATGAACTCAATGAAAGAGCTGATGGTTTTGTGCGCTTAGAAGAAGAAGAGGCAGCTAACGCTCAGAAGACATCCATCATATCAACAGAAGAGAAAACCAAAGCCAAGATCAAGCAAAAGCAGGTTCAGCCATATCGTCAGACCTCCTGGAAATCTGAGAAGAGGCCCAGAGAGGAAGAGCTGGTTACTCCACTGAAAGTCACTTTAGCAAGGCTATACAAAGAAAATAACGATAAATTCCGATCTCCTTTACCAATCAGACAGCCCCTCGAATAGAGGGACCAGTCTAAGCATTGTGCATTCCATTCTGACTTTGGCCATCAGACTAATGAATGCAGGAACTTAAGGAGACAGGTAGAGATATTGATAGCCAGAGGGGAGTTCGCAAGTTATGTTCAAGGCCCCGCGGTAGAACAGAACCGACCGATGGAGCAAGTGAAGAGGAATCAGAAGCTGAGCTCCCATAACTCACAGCCAGTTCGTATAATCAATGTAATTCATGGTCGGCCCGAGCCTAGCGAGGAGTCAGATGAGCTACTTCGAATGCGCCTTTGTCAAGCACAAATAAAGAAGAGGATTGGCAGTGTGAATGCCCTGCACTAGTAGAGCGTATCAACACAGATAAAGTTCGACAGGACGGATCTGCTGCGTGTTCAAATTCCTCATGAAGATCCGTTGGTTGTCAATTTGACAGTGGCAGAGTGCCTGGTGCGAAGAGTTCTGATCGATCCCGGAAGCAGTGCGAATGTCATGCCAAGAGACATATTTGATCGGCTCGAGATCAAGCCGGAAAAGCTCAAGCCCACTGTAAACCCCTTGTTAGGATGGAACCCATCGGTATGGTGGAAGTGGAAGTACAAGCTGCGGAAAGAATTCTGACGGAAAAGTTTGTTGTTGTTGAGATCCACCCCTCTTACAACCTCCTGATGGGAAGAGGGTGGATTCACAGAGTACAAGGTGTTCCCTCCACTCTGCATCAGGTCATGCGATGTCTGGGGCCAGATGGAACTAAAGTGATTGATATTCATGGCGATCAAGTGGCAACAAAAGAATGCTATTCCGTAACATTAAAATCTGCGGCAAAGGGAAAAGCTCCCTTCCGTTTTGCAAGCCCCAGATAGCAATTACAGGAGCCTCCACCTAGCCAAAGTATGGAGGAATTATTAAACTTGACCAAAGAACCCCTTGTTGATGTGCAGATCGATCATAACAAATCGGAACGAACGACCAGAGCGGGAATAAGACTCGACGAAGGAGAGAAGCATGAGTTAATTGATTTCTTGTCTCGAAATGCTGATGTGTTCACTTGGAGCCACTCGGACATGCCCGAAATAAGCCCTTTGGCATCCTGCCACTCCCTCAACGTCAATCCGAACGCGAAGTCTGTGAGGCAGAGGCAGAGAAGATTCGCTCCAGAGCGTAATCGGATCATAGCCGAGGAGGTTGATAGGTTGCTTGATGCGGGATTCATTAGAGAAGTATATTACCCAGACTGGCTTTTGAATGTTGTAGTTGTACGAAAGAAGAATGGGAAGTGGTGAGTATGCATCGATTTCGCTAATTTAAACAAAGCTTGTCCGAAGGATAGTTTCCCGCTGCCAAAGATTGATCAAATGGTGGATGCCACTACTGGATACGAACGTTTAACTTTCTTGGATGCTTATTCAGGATATAATTAAATCCCCATGAACCCGGCTGATGAGGAGAAAACTTCTTTTGTAACTGAACGAGGGACCTATTGCTACAAAGTTATGTCGTTCAGATTAAAGAATGCTAGGGCAACTTATCAAAGGCTGATTAGCAAGATTTTCAAGGATCAGATGGGGAAGACTGTAGAGGCTTAGACTGACGACATGGTGGTGAAAAGCAAAAGAAGAGTTGACAATTTGAAGCATCTGCAGGACGTGTTTGAGGTATTGAGAAAATATGGAATGAAGCTTAATCCAACCAAATGCTCATTCGACATAAGTTCTGGTCAATTCCTAGGACATGTGGTTAATCATAGAGGAATCAAGGTTAGCTCAGCCCAAGTAGAGGCTCTGACCAAGAATGCTGAACCAAAGACAATTAAAGAAGTACAAGCCCTCACAGGTCGGATAGCTGCACTGAGCAGGTTTATTTCTAAGCTGTCGGATTGCTGCAAGCCATTCTTGGATACCATACGAAACCATAGGAGACAGGCCTGGGGGGATGAACAGCGACAAACGCTAACTAGTTTGAAAGAATATATGCAGAGCCCTCCGATCCTGTCTGCCCCCAAACCAGGAGAAAATTTATTTTTGTACCTCGGGGTATCTAGTATTGCGATGAGTGCTGTTCTGATTTGCTGCAAGGAAGTAGCTCAGTACCCAGTGTTCTATGTCAGCAAAACAATGACTGATGTCGAACGGAGATATTCAAAGGCTGAACGAGTGATACTCTCGCTCATAAATGCAAAAAGGAAGCTAAGGCATTATTTTGAATCCCATCCTATCGTCGTTATAACCGCTTTTCCAATCAGAGTGATCCTGAATAAGCCAAACCTCTAGAGGAGAATGACGAAGTGGGCCATAGAGTTAAGTTCGTTTGACATAACGTATGAACCCAGAACGGCTATCAAAGGGCAAGTCGTGGTTGATTTCTTGCTAGAATGTGATTCAGAAGATGTGGAGGAAGACCTTCGTAGTTGTCCATGGAAACTCTTTGTAGATGGATCCTCAAATCAGATGGGGGCAGGCATTGGGATCAAACTACAGACGCCAGAAGGCATATTCCTAAGTCAAACGCTCAGACTTAAATTCCGAGCTACTAATAATGAAGCAGAGTACGAAGCGTTGCTGATGGGACTCAAGCTAGCCAATGAGCTGAAAGTTAGGAACTTAACCGCTTTTAGTGACTCACAGTTGGTTTTTTGGCAAGTGAATGGCGAATATGAAACTAAGGACGAAACAATGGAGGCATACCGTTCTGCCGTCATGCGCGAGGCTAAAAACTTTGATAATGTCAAGTTTGTCTAGTTACCGAGGGAGCAAAATGAAGACGCCGATCGGTTGGCATGCAGTGCTTTGAGTTCTGGGGAGACATTGGCGAGGGTGAATCCGGTAAGAATATTGAACCAGCCATCCATCTTCAAAGAACCTTCAGGCTCAGATCCTTGGCAGGTGAATATCATTCTATATGAACCGAGCTGGATAGATCCGATCATGACTTATATACGGGATGGCATTCTGCCTGAACAAAGGGATGAAGCTCGGAAAATCAAGTTAAATGCAGTGAAATATGCCATAGTGCATAACCAGTTGTACCGAAGATCTTTCTTTGGGCCATACTTAAAATGTGTCACCTCCGCAGAGGCTTGACAGATATTGCGAACCATTCATGAAGATGTATGTGGGAATCATTCAGGGGGGAGGTCTTTAGCGCACAAAGCAATGGCGCAGGGGTATTTTTGGCCGAACATGTCACGAGATGCAGAAGAATTCTCTAGAAGATGCGATAAATGCCAAAGGTTCGGACCACTGATTCACCAACCACCTAAAGATTTGCATGTAATGGCCACGCCCTGGCCTTTCGCACAATAGAGGATAGATGTGGTTGGCCCTCTGCCGACCACAAGATTACAGAACAAGTACGTTCTGCTAGTAACCGATTATTTTACCAAGTGGGTGAAAGCAGAGCCATATCCCAGTGTAACCCAAACTCATGTGAGGTGCTTCATTTGGAATAAAGGTCGATTGTCATGGATAATGGAACTAATCTCAATAGTAAGCAAGTAAAAAAGTTGCTAGAAGAGTATGGAATCAACCAGAAGTTGGCAGCAATAAGTCATCCCCAGGCAAATGGCCAAGCAGAAATCACAAATAGAACAATCTTTGCTTGCATCAAGAAGAAGCTTGAAGATCAGAAAGGAAAATGGTTAGATGAACTGCCGAACATCTTATGGGCTTATAGAACGACCCCAAAACATCTGACCGGAGAGAGCCCATTCGCCATGGCATATGGTACTGAGGCAGTTATACCTGTCGAGCACTTTGTTTCGACTGTCAGAAGCTTAGCATGGAACCGAGAGCAAAACGACAGTATGTTGAGGTTTAACCTTGATATGTTGGAAGAAAAGAGAGATACAGCGGCAGTAAAGCTCGCATCCTACCAGCAGACCCTTATGAACAGCCATAATAAAAGGGTAAAGCACATAGACTTTGCACCAGGTGATCTAGTTCTGAAGAGGAAGGTAGGAATGGTTAAAAAAATGGTGTTACATTGGGAAGACCCATATAGAATTGCAGAAGTCATAGGAAATGGGGCTTACACCTTAGAGACCATGGCTGGAAGACTGGTCAACAAGCCATAGAATGCTACATCTCTAAAAAGGTATTATCAATAGAAAGTTAAGTTCCAATTTTATCATTGTTCATTTTCAAATTGTGTACGTATGAATGTACGAAATGTTGAAATCTATAAAGAGCTATCTTCTTCTGAAAAATTGAGTGTTTGAAAAACAGCAAAGTAAGTGGCAGCTGGCACTATGAGCCGAACGCCAAAAACTTGCCAAAAAATGAAGAGTGAAAGTGGCAAGTGGCATTCTAGCCGAGCGCCAACCATTCAGCAAAGTAAGTGGCAGCTGGCACTATGAGCCGAACGCCAAAAATTTGCCAAAAAATGAAGAGTGATAGTAAGAAGTGGCATTCTAGCCGAGCGCCAACTACTCAGCAAAGTAAGTGGCAGCTGGCACTATAAGCCGAACGCCAAAAACTTGCCAAAAAATGAAGAGTGACAGTGGCAAGTGGCATTCTAGCCGAGCGCCAACCACTCAGCAAAGTAAGTGGTAGCTGGCACTATGAGCCGAACGCTAAAAATTTGCCAAAAAATAAAGAGTGAAAATGGCAAGTGGCATTCTAGCTGAGCGCTAATCACTTCAGCAAAGTATGTGGCAGCTAGCACTATTAGCCGAATGCCAAAAACTTGACAAAAAATGAAAGTGAAAGTGGCAAGTGGCATTCCAGCCAAGCGTCAAGCACTAACCAGTTTAGCCAAAAATATAATATATTAGAAAATGTGGACAAAGTTCAGCTAAAAACCCTTCATTTCATTCATAATATTTTGAGTCTACAAGGGCAAAGTATATATAAAGCAAATGAGGGAATTGATACATCAAGGAAGGTCCTAATTAGTTGCATCTGCCTCATTAGTTTCTTGATAATGCTGAGCTGTCCCATCATCATCATTGGTAGTCCCATCTCCACGAGGAAGGGAGTCAAGCTGAATGATTGTTTCGTTCTGAAAACCTCCCTTCTTAGTAGTATTGGCAGATGGGACCATGGAAGACGGGGGAGGAACGTCCAGAGGAAGTGTAATACCCCGTATTTTATTAAAGAGTTTAGTTTATTTGTATTAATTAATGTGTAGATTTCTTTACCATCTTATATTGAGTTCATTTAATTGTGCATGTATTATTATTAATAATTTTTATTTGTTGATTATGTTTAATTAAGCAATATTAGTTAATTAAAGTATTATATTGGTGTTATAAAGTATTATGATGATATAATATATTCTTATGTAATAATAATAATAATATAATAATAATAATAATTATAATAGTTTATTAATAATAATAATAATATAATAATAATAATTATAATAGTTTATTAATAATAATAATAATAGTTATAATAATAATAATAGTATTAAATCATAATGTCATGATGAAATTAGACATTAGGATAGGATTTCATTAATGTTTATGGGTAGACTTGAAGCCATATGGTTGGGAATGTGGTTAGTTAAATGTAAAATTAGATATTTGTAATATTTATATTATATAAATTGTATATAAATTAGTTAGCCTACCTTAGAAGGAATGAAAGGGAGTTAAAAAAAGTTATAACTTTTAGTGAGCCATTGTAAAAGTGTGGAAAGGAAGAGAGAGAAAGAAAGGAGCTTGGACCGATGTAGGAGAAATTTACCCGACTACGCGCAACCGGCGGATTTATTTTAAATCCAAAAGGCAAGTTATTATCTACTTTTCCCCTTTGAATTAATAAATTAATTGTTTAGTTTATTTTTATGCATAGAGACCAGGTTAGGAGGTTAATAAATTATTAATTTTAGTTTATTAAATTAATGAAATTTTAATTATATAGGACGTTATATATTTATTTAATATCCTATGAAATTTATAATGGCTGAAAATAATTAAATAAGGCTTTAGGGATTTTTCTAGAATTTTCTAGATTTTTCCGGGGCTTTTCTGCAATTTCCGGCGAGTTTTCCGGCCACCGGATGTGGGGGAGATGACCGGAGTGATCCGGTGTGATGCGGCGTACTTTAGGGTAGCGTGCGCGCGCATCCTGTGCCTCAGATGAATCTGATTGATTCGGTGTATCGTGGTCCATGTTACCGCGGTACACCCGGATCATTGACCCTTGGATTAGGTGAGATGAGATGAAGTGATCCTGTGTAGGGCACCCACAGCAAGTCAATACAGCCAACCAACTAGGAGGTGCCACGTCTGCAGGAGACTTAAACCCGCGCGTGGGAGCGCGTGCGCGCGCGTGGCTGATGCCAGACGCGCGTGGGAGAGTGGGGAAGGTTGGGCTGCGCGTGGGGGAGCTTAGGGCGGCGCGTGGGGGCGTGTGAAGGGCCCTGTCAGCTGCTGGAACTTACCAGAATACCCTTAGGGCCTGTTTTGTAAATTCCAGAACCTTAAACTTGGAGTTTTAGGGCCTGTGTTGGTAGTTACGGGTTTAACGGGCCACGAAATTATTATTTTATTACCCGTTAATTATTCTTATGGCCGATTAATCTTTTCTAAGCATTTATTGGCTCGTTTACCGTACGGATATGAATGTGATTTATTTAACGACATTGTTAAATATAGATGGTGTTATTATTTTATTAAATGGTATTAATCATTGCTTTTAAATTAAATAATGCCATGGTTTTAGTCATATAAATTACCCATTTTATATTATGGGATATTTATACTGTTAATCGTATATAAACCATGATTATTATGCTCTGTGCATTTCAGGGAATAAATTGACTGTTTATTATGTCGCATTTAT
Source organism: Cornus florida (assembly GCF_030987335.1). Classification (NCBI taxonomy): domain Eukaryota; kingdom Viridiplantae; phylum Streptophyta; class Magnoliopsida; order Cornales; family Cornaceae; genus Cornus; species Cornus florida. Next base: position 33,774,334 of record NW_026775572.1, read on the forward strand.
ATTATATGGATGTGTTGCCATATAGAACCATGTGGCTGGCTAATAAGTTTAGACTCATTTATACCTTATGCATTCGTTGCTATAGACAGATGTGTGGCTGTCGGGGTATGTGGTTTAATATTATTGGCATGTGTTGCCTAATTGATATACTTAGTATATTTATTTATATTATTGGCATGTGTTGCCTAATTGACATACTCAGTATATTTAGTATTATTATTGGCATGTATTGCCTAATTGTTATGCTCAGTAACTCATTAGTACATGGAGATGCGATATTACTATGTAATCTTTACAGTCTGTGTTGTCAGTACCGTGCACCATGTATAATAGCTGATTTCCCGGGTAGGGAAAGGAGACACTTAACCACCTAGTGTGAGTCTGAGTGATCACCGTCTATTCTGGTTGAGGTCATGTTATACATTGGATAGTTCCCTTAGGATGTATGCAAATATAGTACTCGTCCGATTCATAATGATTAATTTATTTGATTTTCTGATTTGAGTCATAGTAGAGAGGACTTGCTCGTGGGGTTGACCCACCATTGTTGTTATTTCAGGATACGGTCAGTACCCGTTCCAAGGTTGAGGTTAGCAGTGAGGGACCACCATCCGAACTCATCTACTCTTACGATCCAGTTCAGGGTAGAAGTTTTATGTATTACTTCAGTTTCAGTTTTTATTTACTTTTGACGTTGAACTCTCAGGTTTATATTTAGGGATCATTGACATAGGATTTCCAAGTTGTAATGGAGTACTGTATTAAATAAAGGATGGATGGATGTTGTATTATTTAGTGTTCCTTTCCTGTCTAAATTCTTTTATTATCATCATTTTGTATTCCATGCTTGTATATTGCTAATTGTTTTTGATATCCCTCGTTTTTCGTGTATAAGCCTGATCAACTTATGCGTGGAAAATGTTGGGGGTGTCACAGTTAGTATCAGAGCATTCCAGGTTCGAGTGTCTTAGGGATCTGTGATTACTATACTTCCGCGTTGTGTATTCTGATAATTAGAGCCTAAGTATTAGGGTTCTTTGTATTCTTTTAGTCGGTCCATTATAATGTACTGACGTTAGATTTTTCTGAATCCAAAAGAAGGATGTCTCGGCGTGGGACAAGGAATGCGAACCGTCATCGCAGTATTTCCCCAACTCAAAATGAGAATCAGGAATTTTCCCTTCAAGTTGCTAATATTATTGCACGAGCTGTAGCAGCAGGAGTAACATCTGCTCTACGAAACCAGCAACCTCCTCCGATAGTACCTGTTCCTGAACCAGTGGCACAGCCAATGTCATAGGACAAAACTCGTCACTCGTTTATCAGAGGGAATCCACCATTGTTTGCGCGGTCCACAGATGTCTTGTTAGCATATCAGTGGAAACAGGAGAGCGAGCGTCATCTTCGGATGGTAATCTGTACCGAAGTGCAGAAACAGATGCTAGCTACGTTTATGCTGATAGGCAATGCATTGCAGTGGTGGGAGTCTATTACTACTGTCGAAGAGAGGACCAGATTGACTTATGCTGAATTTCAGACTCGCTTTGATGACAAATATTTTCCTATGTCAGTAAGATCAGTGATGAAGACTGAATTTCTGGATCTGTAACATAAGGATATGACTATGGCTGAGTATGAACAGAAGTTCATTAATTTGTCATTATTTGCACCAGAGGAGGTCAATACGGAAGAAAAGAAGAGAGACCGCTTTGTGAAGGGGTTGATATGGCCGATTAAAGTGGTGATCACAGGTAGTCCTGCATATACTACTTATATCCAGGTGGTTAATGCCGCTTTACAGCACTACCAGATGAGGAGTGATTACCGGAAGTTCAAGGGAGATAAGCGGGCTAACCGAGACTACCAGACAGTGGAGAAAGGAAGTAGCAGTGGTACCAAGTCCAATAATCGGGGCAGATTTCAAGGACATCAACCTTGGAAGAAAAACAAAGGAAACCCAGATGTGTCGAGGGATGGAGTCCCTAATCAGGGTAGACAAGGTGGGGTACCTCAGACCGGATAGGAACAGTTTTCGGGAAGTCAACAGAGGAGGCAGGCAGTTCCTTTTACAGGACGTTGTTATCACTGTAGAGAGATTGGGCATCCGGCCAAGATGTGTCCCAAAGCTAAGCAGGGACAGTATGGTCAGCCGAGACCTAATCAGCTATTACCTCTACCGGCCCCACCGATGCCACGTGGGCAAGTTCAGAATTTTCCGGCACTTCTAGCACCACCATTTCCTCCGGGACAACCTCCACAGCAGTTGCATCATGGCAGAGTTTATAACTTCATGCCACATAATGCGCAGGCTCCTCAGGCTATTAAGGGTATGTTTTCTATACATGGTAGAACTGCTCGTATACTGTCTGACACTGGTGCATTATTCTTTTGTGTCTAGATCTTTTGTTATCTTATCTGGTATGACGACTCAGTTATGTGACCAACCTCTTAATATTTATACCCCATTGGGAGTTGGCGCAATTTTACGAGAGTGTAGCGGTGATATCCTTATAGATATGGGCCGGCTTCGATTTCTTGCAAATTTGTTAGTGTTAGATATGCATTCGTATGATGTTATACTTGGGATGGACTGGTTATCTCAGTACCATGCTCAGGTTAACTGTTACGAAAAGTCTATTGTATTTGCTATACCAGGACAGGAGATGTATCTTCTTGTTGTACCACAACCTGATAGAGGGCCTAGCACTTATTTATTCGTTCTTGAGGAGGACTCACAGGAAGCGACTGCGGTATCTCTGGACAGTATCCCGGTAGTACAGGAATTCCAGGATGTATTCCAGGAAATTCCAGGCTTGCCACCGAGTCGAGAGATAGACTTCGTCATTGATTTAGCTCTAGGCACTACGCCTATTGCTAAGGCGCCGTACAGAATGGCACCAGTGGAGATGCGAGAGTTGAAAGATCAAATTCAGCAGTTGCTCAGCTAGGGATTTATTCGCAGGAGTACTTCACCATGGGGAGCACCAGTACTGTTTGTCAAGAAGAATGATGGATCTCTTCGTCTTTGTATTGATTACAGAGGACTGAACAAGGTCACTATTCGCAACAAGTACCCGTTGCCCAGAATTGATGACCTGTTTGATCAGTTGAAGGGAGCTACTTACTTCTCAAAGATCGATTTGAGGTCTGGTTATCATCAGCTACGAGTCAGAGAACAAGATGTTCCAAAGACAGCATTTCTCACAAGGTACGGATCTTATGAGTTTCGTGTTATGCCTTTCGGTTTAACGAACGCTCCAGCTGTCTTTATGGACTTGATGAATAGGGTATTCAGAGAATACTTAGATCAGTTTGTCATTGTTTTCATTGATGATATTCCGGTTTACTCTAAGTCGGAGAAGGACCATGCCAGACATTTACGCACAGTGTTGCAGACACTTCGAGAACATCAGTTGTTTGCGAAGTTTGAGAAGTGTGAATTTTGGCAGAAAGAGGTCAAATTTCTGGGTCATGTAGTGTCAGAAGAAGGGTTAGCAGTAGATCCAGCCAAGGTTGCGGCCGTTATGGAGTGGGGACAGCCTACCTCACCGACAGAGATTCGCAGTTTTCTGGGATTGGCGGGGTATTATCGCAGGTTCATCCAGGGATTTTCCAAAATTGCGGGTCCACTTACTCATTTAACTAAGAAGAATGTACCATTCGTATGGGATGATTCTTGTCAGACTGCTTTTGCTGAATTGAAGAGTAAGTTAACTTCTGCACCTGTCTTAGCCACACCTCAAAGTGGAATCGAGTATTTAGTATTTACCGACGCTTCTCTGAAGGGTTTGGGTTGTGTGTTGATGCAAGAAGAGCGACCAGTTTCTTATGGGTCTAGGAAGCTTAAGCCTCATGAGCTTAATTACCCGACTCACGATCTAGAGCTCGCAGCAGTGGTTTTTGCCTTGCGTATTTGGAGGCATTATCTTTTGGGGGAGACTTTTCGATTGTTTAGCAATCATAAGAGTCTACAGTATTTGTTCACACAGAGGGAACTGAATATGAGACAGCGCAGATGGTTGGAGTTCGTGAAAGACTATCATTTCTCTATACAGTATCATCCAGGGAAAGCGAATGTTGTAGCAGACGCACTCAGCCGCCGACCCTATATCAGCCTTTAAGCTTTGTTTGCAATAGAGTGGGATGCTTTGAAGACTGTTGATGAGTTAGCAGACGCTTTTATGGCATGTGTGGTAGTAATTCCTTCTATAATTCATTAGGTCATTCAAGCGCAACTCTCAGATCAACAGTGTATTGATCGGGTTTCGGAGTTAGCCTCCGGAGATGTTCCTTTTTATTCTATAGGGACTGATGGAGGATTGAGGTACAAGGGACGTTTAATTGTGCCTTCAGCTGACAATTTGAGAAATGTTGTGATGAGAGAGACACACACTTCTCAGTTCTCTGTACATCCAGGGGGAGACAAGATGTATCAGGACATGAAACGCCAGTTTTGGTGGGCCGGCATGAAGAGAGATATAGCTATCTTTGTCTCTAAATGTAGCACCTGTCAGATGATTAAGATTGATCATCAGAGACCGCCAGGATCGCTACAGCCACTTCCCATACCAGAGTGGAAATGGGAGAGTATTTCTATGGACTTTATAGAGGGATTACCTACTTCACATCATAATCATAACTCTATTTGGGTCATTGTTGATAGATTGACCAAGTTCGCTCATTTTCTGCCTGTTCGTTCAAACTTTACGTCAGAACAGTATGCTAAGCTTTATATTGCAGAAATGGTGAAACTTCATGGCGTACCATTGTCCATCGTATCAGATAGAGATCCGAAGTTTGTATTAGGATTTTGGAGGAGCTTTCAGCAGGCTTTGGGTACAGAACTTTATCTTAGCACTGCTTATCATCCTCAAACAGATGGACAGACTGAGCGAGTTAATCAGATTTTAGAAGACATGTTGCGGGCATGTGTTCTTAATTTTAAGGGCAATTGGGAGGAATATTTGCCGCTGTCAGAGTTTGCTTATAACAATAGTTATCAGAAAACTATTGGCATGGCACCATTTGAGGCTTTGTACGGTAGACCGTGTAGGTCTCCTGTCTGTTGGCTTGGAGTTGGTGAGAACAGCTTTTTGGGTCCTGAATTTATTAAGGACACGTCAGAAAAGATCGCTATCATTAGGGATCGGATGCATACAGCTCAAAGCAGACAGAAAAGTTATGCTGACCTTCGAACTCGTGTTTTGGAGTTTAAGGTTGGTGATCAGGTTTTGCTTAAGGTTTCTCCCATGAAGGGAGTAAGGCGGTTTGGGTCCAAGGGTAAGTTATCGCATCGTTTTGTGGGTCCTTTTATGATTACAGATCGGATTGGGGCAGTAGCTTATCGTCTGGCTCTACCAGATAATCTTCATAGGGTACATAATGTTTTTCATGTATCTATGCTGCGAAAATTTCTACGGGAAGAAGATCGATATCAACACATTGATGTGGGTGAAATTGAGTTGCAACCCGATGCAACGGAGGGAGTAGAAACGACCCTTGAGGAAGCAATTTCCTGACACTCATAAAAAATGTGGTCAGCAGGAGTGGAGTTTGGATCAACGTAGACTCTTGGGGGATCAACCTCTAACTCCTTGTCAACCTCATCTGGAGAAGAGCCGGTCTGACCTTCATCAGGAACACGATCGGTATAGCCCTCTCGGAATCCTTGTGCATACCTAAGGGCACCGATCCTGGAAAAGCATGCATGAAGGGCCAACATACCACCATTCATCTTACCAATGGTGCTGAGTAAGGCATCACGTTCGGTTAAGGCCCTTTTCTCAAAGGCCATCCGCGCAGACTGCTCATCACTTAGTAGGCGTTGAAGTTCTTCCTTCTCAGCTTTGAGTGACTCACGTTCAGTCTGCCAGATGCTCTTCTCAATTTGGAGAGCATCCCTCTCATCTTGAAGGGAGTCTGTCTCCTTTTTCAGAACGTCCTTCTCGTTCTCGACTTTGTTTAGCTGCACCATCAGTTCATCATTCTAGGCGCCTAAAGTTTTGCTCTCCTTATTGGCCACATCAAGGCTGTCATAGAACTTACGAGCCCTAGCATTAGCCAACTCCACTTGTTTCTGCATTGCCATCATCCCGAACAAGGTCTGCAGAGATATGCATGAGTACTGATTAAGCCGAGCGTATGGTTAGAGGAATTCAAGTATAAGGACTATGCAAAGATTTGTTATTTGAAGGGAAAGAGTTACCTCCATGGCCGACAAGGGAAAGCGGCTGAATACCTCATTCTGAGACAGGCTTTTAGCCACCTTGATGTCTTTAGGAGTCCACATGCTCCTGTAATATGCTATAGCAGTCTGACCATCCTTGAACATGGTCTCATTTGACTTTACAGTTGACCCATCCATTCGGATGAGCTGAAGAGTCCATGGTAACACCACAGAAGCAGAGGTTGAGGTAGTGGCTGCAGCAGACCCAGAGGGGGCAGTAGGTCTGATTGGACGGTGCAATAAGTTCAGCCCAGAGGTCCGAATCCTTCTTGTCAGAGGGACGTCATCAAGGTTGGGTTCACTGTCAGGTTGTGGACTTTTGCCTCGTTCTTTGTCTTGAGCACCCGCAATGACAGCAGAAGAGGTATTAACCTGAAGAGCTACATTCTGGGTAGTAAGAAGGACGTCAATAGTTGGACCAACGGCCACTACGTTCAGAGTAGTGTTAGAAATAGTGGCAGAGGAAGATGCCAAAGTAGGAAAAGAGGTTGCCGCAACAGCAGCAGTGACCTGGGGAGGATTTTTCCTCCTACCGAAGGAAAGAATCTGAAGCTGACTTATGCTTTTGCCAAGAAGAGAGATGTCAGCAAGATTATCCGAAGTGAGGAGATCTGAGTAGGAAGGGACGTTGTTTAGAACGTACTTCTTCAGGTAATTAACCCTATCCCTGCAAACACCATAGCTCTAGTCATTACTAGGGATGCCTAGGCAACGGCATAAGAAAATGCAGAAGCGAGGAACGCAAATTTCACAAGGACAATCAGCCTTATGATTTTTGTATTTCTTGTACGAAGAAATCGAACACTCGCTAAAGGCGGTCGGAATAGGGTAATCCTGTGCGGCAGGAGTGGACCAAGCTCCCCTAACCCCAACTATGTTTGTTTTCCACCATTTCTCAGAGTCAAGTTTGTCCGTACAAATTGACACCTTTTCCAGAGGGTAGAAATGGTAGTACAAATCGTTCAACCTGATTTTGTTGACCTTATAACAAAGAAGGAGGTCAATAATGTCAAAATCTAGACCTCGGTCACGACTCAGAAGTAGTAAAACGGATATAACTCTGAGAAAGTTGGGGTTCACTTGCAGATGAGAGAGCCCCAATTTATTGAAAACGTAGTTGAAAAAGGGGTGCAGAGGGAATCTGATAATGTTTAGTTGATGAAGGGAAAACATGACTTCACCGGGAATGAGCCCCTCTCCAGTCCTAATGTTCACCTTTTCAGGGCATTCTTTAATTTGTACGACGTCAGGAAGATGAAAGCAGAAACCCTAAGAAAGAGTAAAAGTTTTTGCTTTTAATAAGATTGAAGAAAAAGGAAAACAGAACTGACCTTAAGGAGATTGAAGGATTTGAAGGAAGCTTCAAGAAGATGAAAAATGAGTAACTCTTGCAGAAATTCGCCGGAGAAGATTTAACTCGCCTTGCAATAGAGACGAACAACGGTTTGATTAACAGAGAGATAGGGTAGAGACAGTAAAAAAAATTGAAAGTACATCTCTGAGGGTTATAAAGGCAAAGTGGGCCCGAAGACCGAGGTGTCAGGGAAACGAGAAGATTTTGAATTTTAAGGCGTTGGTTCCAGATCCAACCGTTCGTTTTTCCATGAGATCTCCTTGAGCCGTCAAATCATGATTGGCAGTCATCGATAATTACTCCCAAATTTATTAGGGAGTAATTATGGGGGCAATTGAGGATACCAAAGGCGACATGGGCCGGATACGATCCGGATATGACCCGCGAAAGGAGCATCGGATCAAGCAATTGGTTTCAGCCCACATAGAGGCACTGCAGAATGGGCCAAACCTCTGAGATCTACCTAGGAAAGTCAAGCCCATTAGGAAGGAAGCCCGAAGCTGGGAGCCCAGCATAAGAAATCAGTTATGACATCCCAATAATGCTGGTAATTGCCTATAAATAGATAAGAGTGGTAAAGAAAAGGGAGGAAGAATGGTGAGAATGTAATGAAACTCTGAAGAAATTTAGAGAGATATTTTCTTGCATTTACAGGTCCGAAGCAAATGAATTACTGCCCGGCGCTAAGCTTGAGGGGAGGTGTGCTGAGCTGGACACTTAGGGTCCGAAGGGAATGAATCCTCAGCGCTGAGCCTGAGGGGAAATTTTGCTAAACCGGACACTTAGGGTCCAAAGCAAATGGATTACTCCCCAGCGCTGAGCCTGAGGGGAAATTTTGCTGAATCGGACACTTAGGGTCCGAAGCAAATGGATTACTCCCCGGCGATGGTGCTGAGGGGAAATTTTGCTGAACCGGACACTTAGTGTCCGAAGCAAATGAATTACTCCCCGGCGCTGAGCCTGAACCTGTCATGAGGCCGAAGACTAAAAAATGATAGGAAGCCAAGAAAGCGAGTAACAATGGCTGGGAAGTTTCCTATTCGTTTTTTAGAGACTTTCTTCCATTGAGACTCTTTTTTTGGCTGCTAGACGTAGTGGATTATGTATATATCAACCGCATCCCTTTTCTACTCTTATTTGATGTGGGACATAGATTAGAGTTTGTCAAATATAGGTCAATAACTCCATCTTTACAAAAAGGTCAGTGTAAGGTATGCCTCTGGTATTAGGCTTGGCCGCTCTCAATACCAGTGGGCCCTCCTTACACTGCACTCAACTATTTTAATATTCTCATATATAATAGAATGCAAAACGTACTTTTTTTTATCGATGTGGGATAGAAAGCTTTAAATAAAAAGATTCATTGTGAAGAATACCTCTTGATATCTTGGTTTTGGCATTGCTTCTTGGCATAAAAATTGCATAATGCATCTTAGCATATAAAAATTGCATAATGTGTATGCATAAAAATGCATGTTTTATGAAAATCGCATAATTGTTGGGTAGGGTACTAGTATGGCCCCCATTTTTATGGAAAGAAAGAAATGAAGCATAATGGCTTCCCACATCGAATATGATAGAAGTAACATAAAGAAATAAATTAGCTGACTGTGGGCATAAGTAGCCTTATTTGTGAAGAAATTCTTGTAAAATTGTCAAACTTATCTAATGGTAGTACCTTTTAAGGTGTATCGCATTCCAAGGACGCGCAATGGGATGCCCGTCAGCTTCGGCTAAACAGTATGCTCCTTTCCCCACCACTTTGGTAACCCTATAGGGTCCGACCCAATTAGGTTCCAGTTTCTTTACATGAGCTGTCTCTTGCTTCAAAACCTAATCGCCTACCACAAAGCTTCTGAGCCTAACGCGTTTGTTATAGCTGCTGCGCAACTGTTGCTGATATGAAGCAAGCCTAATTGCTGCAACATCCCTTTTCTCGTCCAGGAAATCGAGGTTGTGTTCAAGCTGCTGCCCATTGTGTCCTTCAAGTAGCAAGAATGTCTGAAGGGTTGGAACTGCCTCCTCGGTTGGGATCACAGCTTCGAGACCATAGGCCATGGCAAATGGACTTTCCCCCGTGGGCCACCGTGGAGTGGTTCGGTACGCCCAAAGCACCTGAGGGAGATTCTTTGCATCTGTTACAACCTAAAATCTGTGTACTATGTTATGTGCCTTATTTTTGTTATGTCTTCAAAACTATAGAACATATCAAAAGTGTTAACATCAAGTTTCCTAATATGGTGCGTCTTAATTTGAAAGATGCAGGGTTTACATTTGAAAAAGAAGCAAAAACACAAAGTGAAATGAGTGGAATCGGAAAAAAGAAAGGTAAAAGTCTTTCAACTTATTTTACTTGTTCTACTAGTTCTATATTGTTTATCAATTGAATTTTTTATCTATTAGAAATAATTATCTCATTTTGTTGTTATATGGCTTTATTTATACTTTAAATTTGAACAGATAAGAATCTCATTTGTTAGCTTATCAAATGCTTTCTTGCACGGCGCAATATTAAGTTTTTTATTTTTTTATTTTTTTGAAAGAATATTTTTTTTTTTCCAGACTTTGGGTTTGAAGTTTCAGATATTAGATGAAACTGATTGTTGGAATTATATCTTATCTTTGATGTTAAGTATCAAAATTTGGAAGGGGATTTGAAGTTATTGCTTTTGTCTTTTAGACTTATCTGAAATCAAGATCCAATACTTCTGCAATAAACATTCTTTGGGACATTCTCGTTTTAGTGAGAGATATAAAGATTTTCAGCTGATTTTTGTTTATAACAAATCGTGAAGCATTTAAGCATGCAGGCATATTCACTTCATAAATAAAGCATTTAGGTCAAATGTACAACCAAACCCCCATGATTGCCATCTATAGGTACAACTAAACACGCCTTTGGGTGCATCACCTAACCACTAGTTCCCAATGCCCTAACTATAACTATTGTGACCAATTTAACATAAATGGGCCCCTTTTTTAAAAAAAAATTGCCCCTTGAAACAATTTTAAAAATCATTTTTCTTTGAAATCTGAAACTTGTTACACTTTTAATAATAATATAAATATATACGGTTACCATTATGTGTAAATTTCTTCCCTATTTGATCAAATTAGGTTTTTATTTTTTATTTTTATTATTTTTTATTAATGGATTTTGATTAGATGTACGGTGTACACATGCATGGTTGTTATTATCTGTGCACATGCTTTTTTGTTTGTTTGATGAAATTAAGGTTTTACTTGTTCATTCAATTTGGGGCTTTATCAGAAACATCTTAGAAACCCTGATTAGGTATGCTTAAGTGAAATTAGGCTTTTAATCACAACATCTTAGAAACCCAAATTGGTTATGCTTAAGTCCAATTGAACACACTTTGAGACTACTTTTGCGACCCAATTTGTGTTTTTTTCATTGTTCTGAAACGTTTGTGTATATTTCCTTTGACTGTTCTGTAATTATAGAGGATGAGGGTTTTCAGAATGGGGAGTGCACATAATAGAATTTCCCCGTAATTCTATTGGTTTTTTCGGCAATCGCAATTTGTTAAAGTATTTTTTCGCTCTATTTTTTTTGGTAAAGTGTTTCTGAAGCAATCTCTGACATTTCATTATTCAGGTATTTCATTACTCAGGTGAGGAAAAAAAATGGTTAGGGGCAGGGTGGTAAGCCTCGTAAATTCACAGGTGGCATTCCTTATGAAATTAAAGTTGTAAATGGTTCAGAACGTGGATTCTTGACCGAGCTTAAAACGTGTCTTTTAATTCCAGACATCTCAGAAGCATGCAGCACATGTCTTATTATCCCATGAAAATTTATGTAAACTGTATCAAGTTGACGTATCAGGAAAATATAATATGACCTCCGTGAGGCGTTGTCAATCTCGGAGTTAGATTCACTGGATTAATTTTGATTTTATTAATTGTTTCTTTTAATACTCTGTTTTTATTAACAGTGCCCAGTATCACGTTGCAAAATTTGTTGATAACTGCATCTCGGTTGTCTTCCCAAATTCATTAGCTATAATGCAAAGTCTCATGAGAGCTGAGAAAGTCCTCTAGACATTTTTGCTATGAGATGTGTAGAGCTTGTGTCATGAGAATTGAAAAAGTCCTCCAGACATTCCTGCTATGAGATGTGTAGAACTCGACTTACACTCGTGATATTAACTTTTAACCCTCTGGATTTTTTTGAGAAATAACTAATTAGATATCTTTATATGAGAAATGATGTTTTTTTTTTTTCGGGCTATTCTGTCAAGTTTTATTTGAAAAGAAGTATAATAATATTGTTGAAAATCATATATGGCTTAAAGTGAGTTAAAAGAATTTTTTGGGACTTCTTTTCGCCAAGGTCTTTCCATCCTAATCATATATGGCTTATAATAATTGTCGGATATCAGAACAAGAATCGAGGATAAATTAAATTGAGTTGGAAGTAAAATATGTTATATAATCCAACAGTGAATCGCTGAACAAAGCATGACATTAAGAACATGCAACAGCTACAAATGATTCAAATAAGTAATTGAGCATGGTGCAGCAATCGCCAAATCCCTCCCTTGATCAGCAAAAACATTGCTCAATTCTATCCAAAATCTCATTCCTCTTTCAATGTAGATAAAGATAGGTTGATGAGCATTCCACACTGCTGTAACATCCATATGATCGTGCCTAATCAAAATCATGAGAATTTATTAGTTCTGTTCAAGATAAGGATTTTATAAATTGTGGCAGCGTGGATCCTAATGTGTATATATACCGCGGGCGCGCACGTGTGTGAGGGGAGGGAGGGTAAAACTACTACATAAATAAGGATAATATTTGGGTACTCCTAACTGATGTGACTCAATACAATTTACACATTTTCAAATTTTAATTTTTTTTTAATAATGGTTAATAATGCCGAGTAAGTATGCTTTTTTTTTTTTTTTTCATTTGTTCTTATTTTTTATTTAGAGCTAAACTAATCTTAAATATCCAAAATTTTGCAGTATCTCTTTGGATTACATGTTAATCTTCTGATTGTCAGTCTTTTCATGTTTATCTCATGATGTCTTGTTTTTGTTTGCCCTTGGCTTTGTTTGTATTGGAATGGTTGGTTGTATTTTCTTTATCCTAACATACCCTAGCTCTTAGAAACTTCATCAAACATTTTATGGCTTTGTTAACTACTATTGAATTAAGCAAGACAGCTATGAGCTTCAGTAAGCATTTCATGATGTGTTGTTGAGCTCTGCTGCATGCTGGTCTTGTTATTTCCATGTTTATCTCATGATAGTCTTGTTGTTTTTGTTTGCCCTTGGCTTTGTATTGGAAATGGTCATATTCATTTCCAACATTATCTTGGTGTTTGGTTGTGAAGGGTGGTTGGTTCTCACCTCTTCTGTACTTTCTTTATCCTAGCAGCCCTAGCTGTTAGAAACTTCATCAGACATTTTATGGCTTTGTTAACTATTATTGAATTAAGCAAACAACTATGAGCTTCAGTAAGTATTTCATGACATACATTTTTAACACTCAAGTTCAGGGCACATTATAGCGCGCACCTCTTATTCAAATACCAAAAACAAATGGGCTAATGAGGGGGAGGGTGCTCTTGCAATCTTTATATATCCGACTCATTTTTCCAGCCAATGGCGAGGGATAGTTTTCTTAAACAAGTTGGTATTAAAATACATGATTAACAAAATGAAGGTATAAGGCTCAGTCAGAAGCCATAAAACACGCTAACTATCCATATGATCTCTATCCATTGTCCATAAGTCCCACCATCCCTTATTAAATTGGAGAAGATTCACTGATTCCCCCAAAACTGGGGTGTAGAGATAACAATCTTTAGCACTATCTCGCAGCATTACCTCGTCAAAAACTTCGTCACCCATTTCGAAACGCACAAGTAAGCAACAAAAACCCCAAAATTCCTCATCATCCTCCTCAAGGTTCTTATATGCAACCTAATACGTAGCTCCATTCACGAATGCAGGTCTCAGACCATCAAAATAACAATAACATGAAGGGGAATCATCAATTCTTCTCCAAGAAGTTACCAACGGGCCAGTGACCTAGCAGTATCAGACCATTACCTCCCAAAGGGAGGTTAGGGGTTCAAGCGTCTATGGAGGCATGTGTGTGTGAGTACCAATTAAGAAAAAAAAATTCTTCTCCTAAGGTTCGTGCTTAGACTATAAACCTCAGTTAGGAATTGTTTTTTGTAAGGCACCTCAGTCTCCAAACACAAAACCTTCACGACCTTATAGTCACTAACTCCGGGGTGGAACCAAAATGCTATAAAGGTAGTCTTAAAATGATCCAAATTCGAGTAGTCCACTATAAGCAGAGATTTAGGGAGGGTTTTTAGTTTTCTAAGTGCTGGGTTTTATAAGCATATGGTGCCCTGTTTATTATTAGACAAGCACAAGAGGCCATTACAGGAACCTTGGACCTCTAAAGATTGATTGCGGAGGTGTGAGGGAAGCTGCGGTCCAAAATACTCGCCAAACAATTCATTATCATAACGTATTGAGTAACAGTTAAATTCAATTATGGGAATGTTTGGAATATGAGATTTGTAGCAGAGGATTATATAAGTGTTTTGGCTTGAGGTTTTGAGATGTGCTTTAAGGAAACTAGGATTAGTGATTAAAGAGTACCATGATTTGCAAACTGATTTGAATCGGAGTAGTGATTTTACCGGCAGTCTCATCAGGATCTGAGTCCAGATTTCTTCAGCGAGATGATAACAACAACAGCAGGAAGGATTTGATTATGTTTTTCTGCTAACACTCCTTGACATTTTGTTTCGGCTTCGCTTCGCTGCTTCCAAGTAGGGATAATTACAAACCCTAGAAGAATCTGATCATGCTCTGCCGATACATCTTGACATTTTATTTCACCTTCGCCTTGCTACTTCCAAGTAAGGATAATCAGAAACCCTAGAACCTTGTGAACTTATCCTCCTATACCCTTGTGAAGTCCTCTTCTTAGGGTTCGGATTCGAAGGATAATCAGAAACCCTCCTCCTAGACCCTTGTGAACTCCTCCTCCTAGGGCTCGCATTCGAAAGATAATCAGAAACCCTAGATAGGAGGAACTTATCATCAGAAGAAAACCCTATACCCGTGTGAACTTCTCCTCCTAGGGCTCGGATTCAAAGGATAATCAAAAACCCTAGATAAGAGGACCTTATCATCAGAAAAAACCCTATACCATTGTGAACTCCTCCTCCTAGGGCTTGGATTCATAACAAATTAGACTTGGGTTGTCTTTATTGAAGATTAGATAATCGAATTCTAGTGGGTACATATATATATATATGTATGGAAAGACGAATACTAGTTGGGGTTCTCTTTGTTGAAGATTAGATAATTGAATTCTAGTGTGTGTATGTGTGTGTGTGTGTGTGTATAAGTTACTTAACTAATCGATGGAATATTCTTCGTTCCGGGGAATGTTAATCCACATTTTCGGGGATGCCCTCAGTAAGGTCAAGGTATTTTAACACTTCATTGTCTTCTTCTTCTCAGGATGGCAATGGGGAGGGGCGGGGGATCTCATTCCGCATCCCATCCCCGGTCAAGTTTTTTACCCCCATTCCCTAGCCCATGCATCATTTGTCCAGCCCGAGCCTGCCTCAGAAGAATTTATGTGTAAAAAATAAATCAATTAATGTTGCACCCATGACTTGACCCTGAAACCTTAAACATAAATTCCAAACACACAACCAACTTGTCTACCACACTCTTGTGACTTGAGTATAATTATAAATATATATAATATTTTCGAGCTCGAGTTGGGTTTCGGGCTTTATCCATATCAACCCAAGCCTAGACCGAATTGAATTTGGGTTCAAAATATATAGCCTAGGCCCAAACCGAAATTAGAAAAATATTGCCCAAGCCCACAAAATTTCGGGCTGGGCTTGGGTTATTTCGAGTTGGGCCCGCCCAAGTTGCAGCCCTACCTGCTCCACATAACATTTTTTAAATTATAATTCGGCTTCAGCAGAATCAACATAGCCATAATATTTTTCAACCTAATAATTTAATAAAACTTTAGCGCAACTATAATAATTTAAAACTTGAATTATATATATATATATATATATATATATATATATATATATATATATATATATATATATTAGGGGTGGCAAAATGGGTCACAACCTATCAACCTGCCCATATCCGCCCGCTTTTTAATGGTTATGGGTGAACCATATTTAAGATCGGTAAAAAATGGGTTGGGAAATTTTTAACCACTTAATTTAAGGGTCAAGATGAGTTGAATATGGTTACCTATATTTCATACATCACATAATTGACATACAACATACATCGATCTATATTGCACTCAACTCATTTTTCTCTCTCTAAAATTCTCTCACTCACAAAAGGCTGCAAATTGGGTTGGCCCAACCCTGCCCAGCCTAGTTCTAATCTAACCTTAACCCAAAAGCGGGTTGGGTTGGGCTAGCCCGAATTCTACCCAAAATGGGATATGTCCATTTCCTTTCCCATGTTTGTAAACATCAAAATTTTTAAGAAAATTTTATTTTTAAAACATCAATATTTTGGGCGGGTCAGTTGGGTTTCACGGGTCATTTTTTTTTTTTTTTTTTTTTTTTTCAAAAATGAAAATTACTTTTTCCTTTTCCATGTTTGTAAACATCAAAATTTTTAAGAAAATTTTATTTTTAAAACATCAATATTTTGCCGCGGGTCGCGTGGGTTTCACAGGTCTTTTTTTATACACATTACATTTTCCTTTTCCATGTTTGTAAATGTAAATGCAAGAAAATATCTCTCCAAATTTCTTCAGAGTTTCATTACATTCTCACCATTCTTCCTCCCTTTTTTTTACCACTCTTGTCTATTTATAGGCAATTACCAGCATTATTGGGATGTTATAACTGATTTCTTATGCTGGGCTCCCAGCTTCAGGCTTCCTTCCTAATGGGCCTGACTTTGCTGGGTAGATCTCATAGGTTTGGCCCATTCTGCAGTGCCTCTATGTGGGCTAAAACCAATTGCTTGATCCGATGCTCCTTTCGCGGGTCATATCCGGATCGTATCTGGCCCATGCTGCCTTTGGTATCCTCAATTGCCCCCATAATTACTCCCTAATAAATTTGGGAGTAATTATCGATGACTGCCAATCATGATTTGACGGCTCAAGGAGATCTCATGGAAAAACGAACGGTTGGATCTGGAACCAACGCCTTGAAATTCGAAATCTTCTCGTTTCCCTGATGCCTTGGTCTTCGGGCCCACTTTGCCTTTATAACCCTCAGAGATGTACTTTCAATTTTTTTTACTGTCTCTACCCTATCTCTCTGTTAATCAAACCGTTGTTCGTCTCTATTGCAAGGCGAGTTAAATCTTCTCCGGCGAATTTTTGCAAGAGCTACTCATTTTTCATCTTCTTGAAGCTTCCTTTGAATCCTTCAATCTCCTTAAGGTCAGTTCTATTTTCCTTTTTCTTTAATCTTATTAAAAGCAAAAACTTTTACTCTTTCTTAGGGTTTCTGCTTTATTTATTTATTTATTTTTTCTCATCATGCCTATTGATCTTGATATCATCCGTATGAAGCTTCATCTTCCTAACGACATACATATTAGAGAATGCCCTGAAGAGGTGAACATTAGGACTGGAGAGGGGCTTCTTCCCGGTGAAGTCCTGTTTTCCCTTCATCAACTAAACATTATCTGATTCCCTGTGCACCCCTTTTTCAACTACGTTTTCAATAAATTGGGGCTCTCTCCTCTGCAAGTGAACCCCAAGTTTCTCAGAGTTATATCCGTTTTACTGCTTTTGAGTCATGACCGAGGTCTAGATCTTGACATTATTAACCTCCTTCTTTGTTATAAGGTCAACAAAATCAGGTTGAACGATTTGTACTACCATTTCTACCCTCTGGAAAAGATGTCAATTTGTACGGACAAACTTAACTCTGAGAAAGGGTGGAAAACGAACATAGTCGGGGTTAGGGGAGCTTGGTCCACTACTGCCGCATAGGATTACCCTATTCCGACCGCCTTTAGCGAGTGTTCGGTTTCTTCGTATAAGAAATACAAAAATCATAAGGCTGATTGTCCTTGTGAAATTTGCGTACCTCACTTCTGCATTTTCTTATGCTATTCCCTAGGCATCCTTAGTAATGACTTGAGCTACGGTGTTTGCAGGGATAGGGTTAATTACCTGAAGAAGTACGTTCTGAACAACGTCCCTTCCTGCTCAGATTTCCTCACTTCAGATAATCTTACTGACATCTCTCTTCTTGGCAAAAGCATGAGTTAGCTTTAGATTCCTTCCTTCGGCAGGAGGAAAAATCCTCCCCAGGTCACTGTTGCTGCTGCGGCAACCTCTTCTCTTGCTTCGGCATCTTCCTCTGCCACTATTTCTAACACTACTCCGAGCGTAGTGGCCGTTGGTCCAACTGTTGACATCCTTCCTACTACCCAGAATGTAGCTCTTCAGGTTAATACCTCTTTTGCTGTCATTGTGGGTGCTCAAGACAAAGAACGAGGCAAAAGGCCTCAACCTGACAGTGAACCCAACCTTGATGACGTCCCTCTGATTCGGACCTCTGGGCCGAACTTACTGCACCGTCCAATCAGACCTACTGCCTCTTTTGGGTCTGCTGCAACCACTACCTTTACCTCTGCTTCTGTAGTGTTACCATGGACTCCTTAGCTCATCCGAACGGATGGGTTAACTGTAAAGTCAAATGAGACCATGTTCAAGGATGGTCGGACCGCTATGGCGTATTACAGGAGCATGTGGACTCCTAAAGACATCGAGGTGGCCAAAGGCCTGTCTCAGAAGGAGGTGTTCAACCGCTTTCTCTTGTTGGCCATTGAGGTAACTCTTTCCTTTCAAATAACAAATCTTTGCATAGTCCTTATACTTGAATTCCTCTGACCATACGCTCGGCTTAATCAGTACTCATGCATATCTTTGCAGACCTTATTCGGGATGATGGCCATGCATAAACAAGTGGAGTTGGCTAATGCTAGGGCTCGTAAGTTCTCTGACAGCCTTGATGTGGCCAATAAGGAGAGCAAAGCTTTAGGCGCCCAGAATGATGAACTGATGGTGCAGCTGAACAAAGTCGATAACGAGAGGGACGTTCTGAAAAAAGGAGACAGACTCCCTTCAAGATGAGAGGGATGCTCTCCAAATTGAGAAGAGCATATGGTAGACTGAACGTGAGTCTCTTTAGGTTGAGAAGGAAGAACTTCATTGCCTACTAAGTGATGAGCAGTCTACGCGGATGGCCTTTGAGAAAAGGGCCTTAGCCGAACGTGATGCCTTACTCAGCACCATTAGTAAGGTGAATGGTGGTATGTTAGCCCTTTATGCACGCTTTTCCAGGATCGGTGCCCTTTGGTATGCAAAGGGATTCCGAGAGGGCTATACCGATCGGGTTCCTACTGAAGGTCAGACTGGCTCTTCTCTAGATGAGGTTGACAAGGAGTTAGAGGTCGATCCCCTAGGAGTTTACGTTGATCCAGACTCCACTCCTGCTGAGCATATTTTTTATGAGTGTCAGGAGATTGTTTCCTCAAGGGTCATTTCTACTCCCTCCACTGCTCTTCCTCTGGACGTTCCTCCCATGTCTTCCATGGTCTCATCTGCCAATACTGCTGAGGAGGGAGGTTTTCAGAACGAAACAATCATTCAGCTTGACTCCCCTCCTCGTGGAGATGGGACTACCAATGATGATGATGGGACAGCTCAGCACCATCAAGAAACCAATGGGGCAGATGCAACTAGTTAGGACCTTTCTTGATGTATCAATTCCCTCATTTGCTTTATATGTACTTTGCCTTTGTAGACTCAAAATGTTATGAATGAAATGAAGGGTTTTTGGCTGAACTTTGTCCACATTTTCTAATATATTATATTTTTAGCTGAACTGGTTTAGTGCTTGACGCTCAGTTGGAATGCCATTTGCCACTTTCACTTTCATTTTTTGGCAAGTTTTTGGCGTTTGGCTAATAGTGCCAGCTGCTACTTACTTTGCTGAAGTGATTGGCGCTCGGCTAGAATGCCACTTGCCATTTTTACTCTTTATTTTTTTGGCAAATTTTTGGCGTTCGGCTTATAGTGCCAGCTGCCACTTACTTTGCTGATTAGTTGGCGCTCGGCTAGAATACCACTTGCCACTGTCACTCTTCAATTTTTGGCAAGTTTTTGGCGTTCGGCTCATAGTGCCAGCTGCTACTTACTTTGCTGAGTGGTTGGCGCTCGGCTATAATGCCACTTGCTACTGTCACTCTTCATTTTTTAGCAAGTTTTTGACGTTTGGCTCACAGTGTCAGCTGCCACTTACTTTGCTGAGTGGTTGGCGCTCGGCTAGAATGCCACTTGCCATTGTCACTCTTCATTTTTTGGCAAGTTTTTGGCGTTCGGCTCATAGTGCCAGTTGCGACTTACTTTGTTGAGTGGTTGGCGCTCGGCTAGAATGCCACTTGCTACTGTCACTCTTCATTTTTTAGCAAGTTTTTGGCGTTCGGCTCATAGTGCCTGTAATATCCCTCGGATTCGAGACATGGGTTGATCAGGCCCAGGCCCAAACCCGAGGGAAATATCAAACAATTAATATGTAATATGAACACAGATGACAAAATGAATTTAAGATTTAAAGTTTAAGCAGAAAGAAACTAAAATAAAATCCTCAAATTTAAAAGATTGAATAATCCAACTTCAAAACCTCCAAGGGTACAACTCGGGAATCCATCTCTAGTGGACCCCTAATAAAAATCCTAAACTGAACGGAAATAAAGAACTGAAGACACAATCTAAATATAATATCTGAAAAGAAGTCCTACGTCGTTGGTAGAATGGAAGATCGTCTCTGCTCAGCCTGAACAAGCCCAAAGACTGGAATCGTCCGATACCTGAAAAATGATAAGTGGGTCAGGCCCACTAGCAAGTTCTATACTACTACAACCCAAGTAGAGATCCGATACGCATGTACATCCTAACCAATCCTAACCAATCCAACAATAACTAAATAGTCCGTAGATATGTATATGTATATAATCACACTACAGGACTCTCACTGGACTACATGCCCGTCTCAACCTAACTAGTAGGCACTATGCAAAACGTACCTGAGGTGGGTATGACTACCTAGACCTAGCAGGGTACACATCTAACCATCATAGTCAGTTATGTATCCCAATGCATATACGCTCCCTAGCCAACGACTCTGAGACTCAGGCTCATATTGTGGCACCATAAAAATATTTTTAAATTCCGTTCCAAACCAGAAGTGTCACTCAACTATTTAGTGATCTGACACAACATACAGGTAGGACTTAACCTTTATAGTTAATCCATCCCTCAATCCAGAGTAGGTAGGACTTAGCATTTTGAGCTAATCCCCCTAGTATGACACCGTCCCATACCGGTGCATACAATCCATCCATCCAGTTGATAATATAAGTGACAGTAAATATCAACATATCCAATCTAAGCATAACAAAAATGTTTAAATAGCATGTTTGTTTAATACATCCTGTATATGATTCCCTGACAAGTTTTAAATACAGAGAATAAATATAACCATCCTGTAACTCACAAGAAACATAATAATAATATTAACAGTAATTGCATGCTTCCTTGTAATACTTCACAACATCCCACAAGTTGACATAAACAATTATTGGTCAACATCGACTAGTTTCTTATTAAGCATTAAGTGAAATTATATTAGTCGACAAGCTTATCCCATATCACTATTTCATGATTTAAACATAAATTTCTTAATTCAATTGCTAAGCTTAAAAACAAACAGCTTGAATTGTCTGCAACAAAGTCGTCACACAAACTTCTTTAAGTGTTGTAAACATCAATTAATTCCCCGTTAAGCATAGCTAACATTATATAATTTGAGATGTTTAATACAATACCACGGTCATATGATTTACACATAAAATTCCTAATTCAATTGCTACCTTTAAAACAAGCAACTTGAATTATCCGCATCACCGTAAAACTAATCACTTCCTAAGAGTCTCCGGCTGTTCCTTGTTTAGCTTCTTATGGTATATTATGAGTTACCATGCCTTCTTAGAATTTATCAAGAGTTTATTCATTACAAAACACCCGTAGAGTCATTCCTAAAACCTTCTAGAACTTCAAAATTCCAAATACAGTAGCCTAGATTCGCAGGGAAAACAAAGAAAATAAAAAAAAAACTGAAAACCTTGGAGGAGCCGGCTCCACACAAAGTGGAGCCGCCTCCAAATAATGGTGGAGCCGCCTCTACTAAATCCTAGAGCCAGCTCCACTTAAGGTGGAGCCGCCTCTACTAAATCCTAGAGCCGGCTCCACTTAAGGTGGAGCCTGCTCTACGTTGTGGTGCACCTGTTCATCCTCTGCGCGTCATCTCTTTCCTCTCCGGCAGTATTAGACTGCTTTGTTCCACCAAACCAACCTCTCTACTGGTTAAAACTAAGTCCCAAGATGCTCTAAAGTTATTTAAATTCATTACTTGCCAACCAAAAACAATTAGAACAAGAATTTACAAAAGCCAAAGAGATTGAACAAGAAGGGAAAACATATATAAGAACAGATACTGTTATGAAACAATATATTTGTGCAACCAAATTAATTTAACTTAAATTCTTCCTGGAACTGAATTAGGGATGCAAAGAGCATAAGCCAAAGAGATTGAGTAAATATAAAACTTGCCTGTGAGATTCGGTTCAAAAATCTCAAAGTCCTTCCTCTAAGTGTTTCCAGAAATCCTTCAGTTTTGTCCCAGACTTCTCTCTACGTTTCTTATTTCCAGTATGCCATGAATAGGGTTTTTAAAACCCTAGGCAGATGTTCATTACATATATTTATAGGTTTTCACAAAACCTTAATCCATGTCTAATTCGGCCCATAAACAAACCTAGGATATACAATGTCGGCTGCTTATGAAAACTATAAACCCCATGAAAATATATTCGCGTTGCCAACTAACTAAAACCAACTAAATGAAATTTAGCTAATCTAATTAAATTTAATTTTAACTTAACACAATTAAATCCATAAGTAAGACAATTAAATAAATTAACTCAATTACATGCAAGTAACCTAAACTAGTAATCAAATGCAGCAATTAAATCCATCACCAATCCAATTAAATTTAAATAAAACAAATTTATTAAACAATTAAAGCCAAAATAAAAACCCAATTAATAAAGTCAAATAATACAAATAATTCAAGTAAGTCAAATAAGTCAATAAAGAATGAAAAATTCAATTAAAACAATAAATTAAATACCAGGACTATCATTTTGAAATTAGGGGTATTACAGTGCCAGCTGCCACTTACTTTGCTGAGTGGTTGGCGCTCGGCTAGAATGCCACTTGCCATTGTCACTCTTCATTTTTTGGCAAGTTTTTGGCGTTCGGCTTATAGTGCCAGCTGCTACTTACTTTGCTGAGTGGTTGGCGCTCGGCTAAAATGCCACTTGCCACTTTCACTCTTCATTTTTTGACAAGTTTTTGGCGTTCGGCTCATAGTACCAGCTGCCACTTACTTTTTCAAACACTCAATTTTTTAGAAGAAGATAGCTCTTTATAGATTTTAACATTTCGTACATTCATACCTACACAATTTGAAAATGAACAATGATAAAATTGGAAATCAACTTTATATTAATAATACCTTTTTAGAGATGTAACATTCCATGGCTTGTTGACCAGCCTTCCAGCCATGGTCTCTAAGGTGTAAGCCCCCTTTCCTATGATTTCTGTAATTTTATATGGGCCTTCCCAATGTGACACCATTTTTTTAACCATTCCTACATTCCTCTTCAGAACCAGATCACCTGGTGCAAAGTCTCTGTGCTTTACCCTTTTGTTATGGCTGTTCATAAGGGTCTGCTGGTAAGATGCGAGCCTTACTGCCGTTGTATCTCTCTTTTCCTCCAACATATCGAGGTTAACCTCAACATACTGTCATTTTGCTCTCGATTCCATGCTAAGCTTCGGACAGTCGGAACCAAGTGCTCGACCGGTATAACTGCCTCGGTACCATATGCCATGGCGAAGGGGCTCTCTCCGGTCGAACGTCTTGGGGTTGTTCAATAAGCCCATAAGACATTCGGCAGTTCATCTAACCATTTTCCTTTCTGATCCTCAAGCTTCTTCTTGATGCAAGCAAAGATTGTTCTATTTGTGATTTGTGCTTGGCCATTTGCCTGCGGATGACTTATTGCTGCCAACTTTTGGTTGATTCCATACTCTTCTAGTAACTCTTTTACTTGCTTACTATCGAGATTAGTTCCATTATCCATGACAACCGACCTTGGAACACCAAAGCGGCAAATAATATTATTCCAAATGAAGTGCCTCACATGAGTTTGGGTTACACTGGGATATGGCTCTACTTCCACCCACTTGGTAAAATAATCGGTTGCTAACAGAACGTACTTGTTCTGTGATCTTGCGGTCGGCAGATGGCCAACCACATCCATCCCCCATTGCGCGAAAGGCCAGGGCGTGGCCATTACGTGTAAATCTTCAGGTGGTTGGTGAATCAGTGGTCCGAACCTTTGGCATTTATCGCATCTTCTAGAGAATTCTTCTGCATCTCGTGACATGTTTGGCAAAAAATACCCCTGCGTCATTGCTTTGTGCGCTAAAGATCTCCCCCCTGAATGATTCCCACATACACCTTCATGAATGGTATATTTCGCTGCATTTGACTTGATTTTCCAAGCTTCATTCCTTTATTTAGTCAGAATGTCATCCCGTATATAAGTCATGATCGGATCTATCCAGCTCGGTTCATATGGAATGACATTCACCTACCAAGGATCTAAGCCTGAAGGTTCTTTGAAGATGGATGGCTGGTTCAATATTCCTACCGGGATCACCCTCGCCAATGTCTCCCCAGAACTCAAAGCACTGCATGCCAACCGATCGGCGTCTTCATTTTGCTCCCTCGATAACTGGAAAAACTTGACATTATCAAAGTTTTTAGCCTCGCGCATGACGGCAGAATGGTATGCCTCCATTGTTTCGTCCTTAGTTTCATATTCATCATTCACTTGCCGAATAACCAACTGTGAGTCACTAAAAGCGGTTAAGTTCCTGACTTTCAGCTCGTTGGCTAACTTGAGTCCCATCAGCAACGCTTCGTACTCTGCTTCATTATTAGTGGCTCGGAATTCAAGTTTGAGCGCTTGACTTAGGAATGTGCCTTCTGGCGTTTGTAGTTTAATCCCAATGCCTGCCCTCATCTGATTTGAGGATCCATCTACGAAGAGTTTCCATGGACAGCTGCGAAGGTCTTCCTCCACATCTTCTAAATCACATTCTAGCATGAAATCAGCCAAGGCTTGCCCTTTGATAGCCGTTTTAGGTTCATACGTTATGTCAAACGAACTTAATTCTATGGCCCACTTCGTCATTCTCCCCGAGAGGTCTGGCTTATGCAGGATCACTCTGATTGGAAAGGCAGTCATAACGACGATATGATGGGATTCAAAATAATGCCTTAGCTTCCTTTTTGCATTTACGAGCGAGAGTATCACTCGTTCGGCCTTTGAATATCTCCGTTCGGCATCAGTCATTATTTTGCTGACATAGAACACTGGGTACTGAGCTCTTTCCTTGCAGTGGATCAGAACAGCACTCGTCGCAATACTAGATACCCCGAGGTACAAAAATAACTTTTCTCCTGGTTCGGGGGCAAACAGGATTGGAGGGCTCTGCATATATTCTTTCAAACTAGTTAGCGCTTGTCGCTGTTCATCCCCCCAGGCCTGTCTCCCATGGCTTTATATGGTATCAAAGAATGGCTTGCAGCGATCCGACAGCTTAGAAATAAACCGGCTCAGTGCAGCTATCTGACCTGTGAGGGCTTGTACTTCTTTAATTGTCTTTGGTTCAGCATTCTTGGTCAGAGCCTCTGCTTGGGCTGGGCTAGCCTCGATTCCTCTATGAATAACCACATGTCCTAGGAATTGACCAGAATTTACGTCGAATGAGCATTTGGTTGGATTAAGCTTCATTCCATATCTTCTCAATACCTCAAACACGTCTTGCAGATGCTTTAAATGGTCAACTCTTCTCTTACTTTTCACCACCATGTCATCAATGTAAGCCTCTACAGTGTTCCCCATTTGATCCTTGAAAATCTTGCTGATCAGCCTCTGATAAGTTGCCTCAGCATTCTTTAATCCGAACGGCATAAGTTTGTAGCAATAGGTCCCTCGTTCGATTACAAAAGAAGTTTTCTCCTCATCAGCTGGGTTCATGGGGATTTGATTGTATATTGAATAAGTATCCAAGAAAGTTAAACATTCGTATCCAGTTGTGGCGTCCACCATTTGATCAATCTTTGGCAGCGGAAAATTATCCTTCGGACAAGCTTTGTTTAAATTAGTGAAATCGATGCATACTCGCCACTTCCCATTCTTCTTTCGCACAACTACAACATTCGAAAGCCAGTCTGGGTAATATACTTCTCTAATGAATCCCGCATCAAGCAACTTATCAACCTCTTCGGCTATGATCTGATTACGCTCTAGAGCGAATCTTCTCTGCCTCTGCCTTACAGGCTTCGCGTTCGGATTGACGTTGAGAAAGTGGCGGGATGCCGAAGGGCTTATTTCGGGCATATCCGAGTGGCTCTAAGCGAACACATCAGCATTTTGAGACAAGAAATCAATTAACTCATGCTTCTCTCCTTTGTCAAGTCTTATTCCCGCTCTGGTCGTTCGTTCTGGTTTGTTATGATCAATCTGCACATCAACAAGGGGTTCTTCAATCAAGTTCCCCAACTCCTCCTCCCCACTTTGGCTGGGTGGAGGCCCCTGTAATTGCTATCTGGGGCTTGCAGAACGGATGGGAGCTTTTACCTTTGCCGCAGATTTTAATGTTACGGAATAACATTCTTTTGCTGCCACCTGATCGCCATGAATATCAATCACTTTAGTTCCGTCTGGCCCTAGACATTGCATGACCTGATGCAGAGTGGAGGGAACACCTTGTACTTTGTGAATCCACCCTCTTCCCATCAGGAGGTTGTAAGAGGGGTGGATCTCAACAACAACAAAATTTTCCGTCAGAACTCTTTCCGCAGCTTGTACTTCCACTTCCACTATACCGATGGGTTCCACCCTCTTGCCATCAAATCCTAACAAGGGGTTTCCAGTGGCCTTGAGCTTTTTCGGCTTGATCTCAAGCCGATCAAATGTGTCATTCGGCAAGACATTCGCACTGCTTCCTGGATTGATCAGAACTTTTCGCACCAGGCACTCTGCCACTATCAAACTGACAACCAATGGATCTTCATGAGGAATTTGAACACACAGCAGATCCGTCCTGTCAAACTTTATCGGTGTTGATATGCTCTGCTGGTGCAGGGCATTCACACTGCCGATCCTCTTCTTCAATTGTGCTTGACGAAGGCGCGTTCGAAGCAGCTCATCTGACTCCTCGCTAGGCTCGTGCCGACCATGAATTGCATTGATTATACAAACTGGCTGTGAGTTATGGGAGCTCGGCTTCTGACTTCTCTTCACTTGCTCTATCGGTCGGTTCTGTTTTACCGCCGGCCTTGAACATAACTTACGAACTCCCTTCTGGCTATCAACATCTCTACCTGTCTCCTTAAGTTCCTGCATTCATTAGTTTGATGGCCAAAGTCAGAATGGAATGCACAATGCTTAGATTGGTCCCTCTGTTCGAAGGGCTGTCTGATTGGTAAAGGAGATCGGAATTTATCTTTATTTTCTTGGTATAACCTTGCTATAGTGACTTTCAATGGAGTAACCATCTCTTCCTCTCTAGGCCTCTTCTCAGATTTCCAGGAGGTCTGACACTGTGGCTGAACCTGCTTTTGCCTGATCTTGGCTTTGGTTTTCTCTTCTGTTGATATGATGGATGTCTTCAGAGCGTTAGCTGCCTCTTCTTCTTCTAAGCACACAAAACCATAAGCTCTTTCATTGAGTTCATCCATAGTCTTCGACGTATTTACTACCAAGATTGTGTGGAATGGAGTGCCACGAGTCATGGCCAATTTAAACGGTTGAACCACCGTAGAAGGATGACATTTAATCACCATGCTCTTTGTAAGGTTAAACCTGGTAAGAAAAGCTTGGAGATGCTTGTCTTCATGTTGCTTCATTGTGAATAGGCTCGAAATGTCCTTTGCTGGACGTTTATTCCCATAGTACTAGCTTATGAACCGATCGCATAAGCTTCAGAAACTATCCACTGAGCCCCTCGGCAGGTTCTTGAACCAATTGAGCGCTGGCCCAGCTAGACTTGTAAGAAAGCATTTGCACATCAAGGAATCATTCTCAGTGTTCAAGGCCATTTTCAACTAGATGTGATATACATGATCAATCGGATTGGTCGTCCCATCAAACAGAATGAAAACGGGCATGGAGAATTTCCTCGGACTCGGAGCATTTAGAATTTCATCGGAAAACGGCGAGTCAACTGTTCGAGCCGCTGAATGGAGGGCTTCATTCTCCCTCTAGAACCCTGCGGTAGCTCTCTGATCTATAGATCTCCTTTCTGAGCTTTGATAACCGAACGTTGCCATGGAAGGCCGATAAGACGGATCGAATGATCTTTCCTCCATAAACTCCTTGTGCCACGGCGGTATAGCTTTGTGGCGATCAAACTCCATTGTTTCTTCTCAGCTGAGCATTTCTTGATATGGATCGAAAGTCATGGCTTCGTTTCGCCTGATCTGTTCACGCCGTGGTTCCACATGAGTTGATCCATCACGATCATCAACACGATAAGGATTTGGCGGCAAATCATTTGGCCAGACCTGCTCGTGGTGAAGATCTGTCTGGTTGTTCCCTACCTCCTTACCGTGATGTGCAGCACCGAGATGTAGAACTTCTTCTCTTGCCGGGAGCGGTCGTAGAATCACCGGAGCTTCTTGACGCTGCATTTCAGTCCTTAACTCTGCATTCTCTCTCCTAAGAGCTTCGATCATGTTCATCAACTCATTAAGTTTCATCTGCTAGACATTCTTTACCGAATTGGAGTTCTCACCCCCAGTCATCATTCCGAAAAGGAGCAAAGGCATGAATTGCAAATTCTAAATTAGATCTGAGTTTCACTATCGCGAATCACGTCAGATCTGGACTCAAATTTTATGAATTACGTTCACCATTTGCTAGATCTGAGTTTTCCCGGCTTTGAACTTATCAGATCGAGCCACAATAGAATGAATCACCACTACGTAAATCTGACTTCAATTTCTCAAAATCAATCAGGAATCAAGAACTTCTCAAGAGCAAACTGCAATCTCTCAGATTTGGATTTAACTTCCAGAAATCGAGCTTCGTCTTCACGAATCAGTCTAAATCAACATGATGTTAATCAAACATGAATCAATCTTTAACGTTTCCCATAGACGGCGCCAATTGTAAATGCGAGAGAATATCTCTCCAAATTTCTTCAGAGTTTCATTACATTCTCACCATTTTTCCTCCCTTTTCTTTACCACTCTTGTCTATTTATAAGCAATTACCAGCATTATTGGGATGTCATAACTGATTTCTTATGCTGGGCTCCCAGCTTCGGGTTTCTTTCCTAATGGGCCTGACTTTGTTAGGTAGATCTCAGAGGTTTGGCCCTTTCTGCAGTGCCTCTATGTGGGCTGAAACCAATTGCTTGATCCGATGCTCCTTTCGCGGGTCATATCTGGATCGTATCCAGCCCATGTCGCCTTTGGTATCCTCAGGACCCTAAGTGTCCGGTTCAGCAAAATTTCCCCTCAGGCTCAGCGCCGGGGAGTAATCCATTTGCTTCGGACCCTAAGTGTCCTGTTCAGCAAAATTTCCCCTTAAGCTCAGCACCGAGGATTTATTCACTTCGGACCCTAAGTGTCCAGCTCAACACACCTCTCTTCAGGTTCAGCGTTTGGGAGTAATCCATTTGCTTCGGACCCTAAGTGTCTGGTTCAGCAAAATTTCCCATTAGGCTTAGCGCCGGGGAGTAATCCATTTGCTTCGGACCCTAAGTGTCCGGTTTAGCAAAATTTCCCCTTAGGCTCAGCACCGAGGATTCATTCGCTTTGGACCCTAAGTGTCCGGCTCAGCATACCTCCTCTCAGGCTTAGCGTCGGGGAGTAATCCATTCGCTTCGGACCCTAAGTGTCCGGTTCAACAAAATTTCCCCTCAGGCTCAACGCTGAAGAGTCATTCGCTATGGACCCTAAGTGTCCGGTTCAGCAAAACTTCCCCTCAGGCTCAGCGCCAAGGAGTCAATTGTCTCAAGCTTTAAATTGCCTAGGACAAATGTCTTGTAGAGGTCATACTCACTAGCTCTAAGCTCAATAGTATGAGCCACAAGGTTGTCCCACATTGAAAAAATACAAAAAGAAACAAGTATATACATATTTACTTCACATAAATCCATTTCAAGAAGGGTTCCCTTGACGGTTAAATCATAAAAGGGAAAAACAATCCTCCGATATCAGGTAAACTGTCAAAGGAGATCCCTTCTTAGCATCTTATTTATTTTTGCTTCGGACTATAACAAATGTGGAACCCTCGGGTAGGGAGCTTTCCTTAAAATGTTCACATTCAACAAAGTGTGTGCTAAAGGTATTAAAGAATATTCAGTCGAAGCAAAATTAATGCGTCACATCCTAAGAAACATAGTTATATTATTCCAAAAAGTGTTTCATTACAAAAAATGAGGTTACATGATCCTACTTCCTCTTCGGATCAAACAAAGCAGATTCAAAAGCGTCCACCATAGCTGGACTCGAAGTTGGAGGAATTGAAGGGCCAGGAGCAACTGCAGGAGTTGGTGCATTGGGAGCCGGAGGGACTTCAGGATGAGCCTTCACCATCTCGACAAAGAGCACTTCAACTTCCTGAGCCTTCGGACTCTCATCATAGGGGAAAGATACCACCATATGAGCATCAAAAGCCTCAGGATCTGTTGTTTTCTTGTCTGAACCTTGATTAAAGCCGGACCTGTAGGCCTTGGCGATAGACAAGCACACTAAACTGGAGTAACGCCCCTGCATTTGCCTCCCTGCAATGATGTAGGTGCTAAGGGCATCGTTCAAACGTTGAACCTCAGCCTCCAGTAACTCCACTTTCGCGTCCGAAGCAGCCAGACGTTTCTTATAAACATCCTTATCTTCGTATGCAATTTGTGCATTCGCAATGGCATGAAATGCCTTCTTCTCAGAATTGTTGAGGTCATTCTCCAGCTTCTGAAGGGAGAAAGATTGAGCCTCAACAGTGGCACAAAGAGCCATGGTGTGATACAGGCCCTGCATCATCAGATAGTAACAATAATGATGTAAGTAAATTGGCGAGATGATTACTAAAATGGAAGAAGAAGGGAGGAGCAAACCTCTATGGTACGAACTGGGGCAGAAGGGAGTAGCTGTTCCAATCCCATTCTACCAATAATCTCTTCATCTTTGGGGAGCCACATTCCCCGAGCAACAGCCAGCGCCGCAGATGGGTCAGTGATCATAGAATAACCGGTATGGAGGACTGATTTGTCAGCCCTCGAGAAAGAAGGAGTCCAAGGTGCCCCAGCCTCAGCCAGGACATAAGCTTTGACCTCCTCTTCAGGATCAGTCTCCTTAGCCTTCTTTCCTTTACTTTTTGGATTGGAAGCACTCTTGGATTTCATGGTTGAAGAAGAAGTCAACCTCGCCTTCTTATGCAGAGGAATTTCATCAATCTCCTTCTCTTATTCATTTGAGTGCAATATAGTCAATGGGGCACTCTCTGCAGCCTTTCTCTTTAAAGCTTCAGCCCTTTGCTTTTCTTCCCTAGTCATTGGGAAGCTATCAAAAGAGGGGAGTAAGAGGTCCATGAGGTTTGCAGTTACGGCTCTAGAAGCAATTGCTTTAAGGTTTGAGGAGATAAGTAAGTCCTCAACAGAAGGAGGCTCTTTCCAAACCTGCTCTTCCAGAAAGGAAAGCCTCTTCTTGGTAGCAGAGGAGGGGAATGTCACTGAAAAATCACCAAGAAACTCATAAATATACCAAAAGAATAAGACTCGACATGGGAAACGGCCAGAACAATCTTTATGAAGAGAGGGGGGATATTCTATACCTAACTTCCCGAACTTGTGTGGGATTGGGAGTTTGCTCGATTGAGGTACGGCCCATCTCCTTTTAACAATTATCATCCTCTCTTTCCACTTCTTTTCAAAAGTAGGGAGGTCTGTACATATCCTCTGGTGCAAGGGAGAGGTAAAATAGAAGCAACCAGGTTTGGTTCCATGCTTAGAAATAGTGTAGTAATCAGCAAGTTAGCCAGAGTCAGGTCAAGACTCTCCAGCCATCAGCGAATTAGGAGTGCCGAGATTATTCGAAGGAAGTTAGGGTTTACTTGTAGGGGTGCAATCCCTAATTTGTTAAAAATTAAATGGTAAAAAGGGTGAAGGGGGAATCTAAGAGCATTGAGATGCCCAACATTTAGTCTTCCTCGACGCCCTCGCCGGCACAAAAATCGGTACCCTTGGGGTATTCTACAATTTCTACCCCCTCGGGAATCTCAAAATCTTCCATTACGGATTCAATGGAAAACTTAATACGACGAATAAATAAAATTACATCTCTTTCTTCCTTAGTAAAAATACTGTCAGACCCAGAGGTGGATGTCTCAGCCTGGATTGGAGAAACATCCGGCTGATTAGCTGAGTCATTTGCAGACCTAAAGAAGTTCGAAACCTTAGGAGGAGGAACCCTAATGAGATTAGGGGAAGACAAGGGTGTGGACTTAGAGTCCACGATTTCTATAAGTTCAAAAGTAGTCGAAGTACTCATAATGCAAAATTGGAATAAGGAGAAGAAAAACTAACCTAGAGATATGAGAATGTGAAGAACGCGAAGGACGAAATAAGCGCAGTGAGAACAAAAGCAAGTCTTGAAGAAGTCCTTGAGTCAGAATAACAATAGACAAAAATGGAAATGCCTCGTGCGAAAAGTGGTAACTGCACAACTTCAATTCTCCTTTAATTAGGAGCCGTAGTCCAATTAAAGAGGAATTGGGGGCAAAATGTGGAAGGAAAAAATCCCCTCTAATAAGATTAGTCCATGTCATCATGGAGGCAGGTCTGTCTTCCAAAAGGCCCATCATGCTCAAGCCCAAAATGAATGTACTCCTAGCCCAGGATTACTGTTATTGGCTCTCTTACCTTTATTCGGGCCAAATCAAGAAAGTGTTTGCCCGATCTGCTTATTTCAAACATCCGGCCCATTATTCAAGCCCATCCGGTTAATGCTGTAGCCAGCCCAGTTATTCAAGAATGAACGAATCCTGCTTGTTGAAGGATTTACCATAAAAGGAGAACTCTGCAATAGAAAGTTCTACACAAAGCAAGTTCTGTGGATGAAAAATTCAACAATGGAAAGAACTCTAATTGTAAAGAATGTCTACATAGAAAGAATTGGATGACAAGTAATGCGAGTCATACCATAACTCTACTACTTTTTATGTATAAATAGAGGCCATGACCTCCAATAAAAGGGGACCAAAAACATAGAAGCAATTCTACGCTTTTTTATACACTGTTCTTACTTGTTTTTATTACTTTTTGAGTGAGTTGTTTTATTTTTCTCAATCATTATTGGTTAAGCGAAATTTTGCACCTACAACTAACAAATGAGATTCTTATCTGTTTAAATTAAAAGTATAAAGAAAGCCATATACCAACAAAATGAGATAATTATTTCTAATAGATGAAAAATTCAATTGATAAACAATATAGAACTAGTAGAACAAGTAAAATAAGTTGAACGAATTTTACCTTTCTTTTTTTCGATTCCACTTATTTCACTTTGTGTTTTTGCTTCTTTTTCAAATGTAAACCCTGCATCATTCAAATTAAGACGCACCATATTAGGAAACTTGATGTTAACACCTTTGATATATTATATAGTTTTGAAGACATAACAAAAATAAGGCACATAACATAGTACACAGATTTCAGGTTGTAACAGATGCAGATGAAAATTTTAATTTTGAAGATGCAGAGAAAGAAAGATTCAAACATTCATAAATCTCAATAGGAGAGAAACTTTTGCTTGTGGGAAAGATTTTGACGAGAAGCATCAAACAGATTTGTTGATCTCTGTCTTAAAAATACTTCTTTATATATTAAGAACCCCCTGTTCTCTGCACTTCCCATATCTCAGTTTGTATTTATACACACACACATATATATATATGAATCAGACGTGATTTTTATTTATACACATCCTTTTAATTGTATTGTTTATGCTGGTGAGATTGTTTTGGGAAAGGCTTTTAACTTTAGGTAATGAGTGATCATTGTAGAAGGAAAAAAGATAATTCAAATTTCAAGAAAAATGTTTACTGATTTCAAATTTCTTGTAAATTGGTGCTTCAATAATGACATTTAGCAAACTTCTGGTCAATAAATCATTTCACATAGAAGGAAATCTTGATAAAAGTACAAAGACTATATAAAGCACACCCAACAAATAAAATTATATATACTGGACAAGAGAAACTATCATAAATGGATTCAACGATCCACCACAATCACAAACAAAACCCTAATCTCAAAAGTTGAAACCCTAGTTTCAACTTTCAAGAAATCAAACTACAGCTTAAAGAGTAACGAGAAATATAGCTCTGAAAAGAAACCCTAATAAGCATTTACATAATATATGGCTATAAATCCTTCAATGTTAATCATGATTTATCTCAGGAATGAAAGACGATTATGGAGGAGAGGTGGAGAGTTATACCTTTGTCGTCCCATGTTCCGATTTCTCTCCAATTTCGGACCATTTTCTTTGGTGAGGAAAAAAGATAATGAAACAAATTTCTCAAACCCAAATTTAATGTCCAGAGACTAAGAGATGGACGATATAGATGTAGTACTGTGGAGAAAGAAAAAGGATGAGATTTTTTCAAAGAAGCAAAAAAAAGAAGATGGAGAAAGTAGAACGAAGATGGAGAAGGCGGTGGGGTTTAGAGAGAGGAGGGGGGCGAATCGAGGGTTTAGAGAGAGAGAATGGGAGGTCTGGTTTTGCAGTTTGGGGGAAATGAGAGAGGAGGAGGGGTTTTATGGTGGTATGTTAACGGCCGTTGTCCGCCGTTATGTAAGCGTCGGTTTGGATCGGTTTCCACGGATTGGGCTGTAAGAAAGAAGACTGAAGAGAAGAGGGAGAAGAGAGAAGACTGAAGAGAAGAGGGAGAAGAGAGAAGACTGAAGAGAAGAGGGGCTGAGGGAGGCGTTGCTTCGAATCTGGTGAACATGGATTGAGAGGTACGGCTGAGGCTGTAGGGTATGTTTGGTAGGGTTGATTTGGAGGGATATGGAGAGAAAAGAAAAGAGAGGATAGTGTAGTGTGTGTTTGGGTAAGTTAAGTGGAGGGATAGGGAGGGATAAGGAGAGATAGTGTAATACCCCGATAATTTTAAAAGATTTATTAATTAGGATTAATTATTTTATTTTATTTTTCAATGATTTATTTTATTTTATTGAGTGCTAGATTAATTATCTTATTTTAATTAAGTTATATTTCGTGATTATGTACGATGATTGATTGTTTGTGTGGTTGATTATTGATTGAATTATTGGTGTGTTGATTTTATTGGTATTATATGACTTAGTTGTAAATTCTTGTTTGTTTATGTGCTTCATGTAATTAGTTATTTTAATTTCTGTATTTAATTAATTATCTTATTTATTTAAATTAATTGGATTGGGCTTAAGGAAAGTTGGACCAAAAGATGTGGTCTTGGACTTGTATGAAACCTTATTGGGTTAATTAATGAAGGTCCGTGGTTATTTAATTATTTAAATGATCACTTTTGTATCAATTATATTTATATATATATATATATATAATTATATATAAATATAATTAATTAATAATTGTTATGGAAAGATATATATATAGATATATATTTATTGATATTTATAAGTATATATGATTTAATTAACTAATGAGTTAATTATGGAAGGAATATATATTTATATATATATATGTTTATAGATATAAATTATTTAAAGATTATTATTTTAATTCATAATACTAGTTGGAATAGGATTTGGAATTTAAGGTGTATAAAAATACACATAAGGCTTTAGGGTTAAAGGTTTTACACGTTAGAAAAATAAAACAGACAGAGAGAGAGGAAGAAGAAGGGCTGACAAGGAGGAGGTCGGATCTGAAAAGGAGGACGTCGGAATTGGAAGAGATAATTAAAGCTTAAAGCGTCGGTTTCGTTTCGAAACCTTCAGGCGAATTTTCTCTAACTTTCCTCTTAGAACTCATAAGGATTTCACCTTGAGTATCAAGGCTTTAATTAAATTTATTTGTTTAAAAATTATGGTTAGATCGGAATAATTAAAAAGTATACACTATTATATTTGATTTTTAGATTATTGGATTTTAATTGATATATATAGGTGTTATGTATATTTTAAAATCAATCTATAGGTGGATTTGTGACCCAAGAGAGTTAATTATGGTTTCTTTATTTTCTAGAATTGTTCTGTAATTTTCTGAAATTTTTCTGATATTTTAAGGAATTTATTAGGATTTATTTTCCTATTATTTGTTAGGAAAATAATTATATATATATATATATATATATATATACTAGGTAACTGGCGCATGTGGAGCGGCGGCACAATAAAGAATTGATCCAGTGCGGCGCGGTGTAGGATAATAGGGTGTATACGCCAATTAGGGCTATTTGATTAATTAAACTTATGTGAATTGATATGGTGCATCGCGGCGCATAAAACTTTGGTGCGCATGTGTATCTGGACCATAGAAGTGGTCTGGTCAACTATGGGATTATTTGGTGTATTGCAGACCATGAGAAGATGGTGCACTCGCTGATCTGGACCTTAGATCTATTATAGTTAATAGAAAATAATCTAGTGTGAGCGTGTTCATTTGCGCACTCATTTATGACCATTTGATGCGGCATAAAGGAAGTGATGGATTCAGTGTGGTGAGCTCACGGTAGCTGAAAGAGCTTAGCCAATACCAGCACACAAGGAGGCTTGAATCCAGCGCGTGCAA
Source organism: Cornus florida (assembly GCF_030987335.1). Classification (NCBI taxonomy): domain Eukaryota; kingdom Viridiplantae; phylum Streptophyta; class Magnoliopsida; order Cornales; family Cornaceae; genus Cornus; species Cornus florida. The sequence continues at coordinate 33,810,952 of NW_026775572.1, forward strand.
GTGCACAGTAAGCACGTGGGCGCGCGTGGGAAACTATGTTGGCCTAATTCGACACTAGAAATTAAAACGGTCATAACTTAGTCATTTTAAATCGAAATTGGGTCATTCTTCAGCTCAAATTCAAGGATTTTTCGTCCTCTTTCCAATGGTACCAATTTCATTATCAGATTCTTATCCTAATAAGATATATTTACGTTTTAGTGAGACGGTGTCGGAAAACTATTTAAACCGGTATGGAGTATTTAAAGGAAATTATTTCTGACATATTTAGTTGCATTAATTTGTGTAAATATAATAAATTAATAATTTGTTATGGAAGGAAGTGTATATATATATATATATATATATATATATATATATATATATATATATAATTATTTATATATATATATATATATATATTCATCCTTCCATACAACTCATAGACAAATTAAACTATATATACCCATATATAAATAATTATATATATATATATATATATATATATATATATATATATATATGTATGTATGTATATATATTGATTTTAAATAATCAAGGATTATTAAAGAAGGTGTTAAACACATATATACATTAAATAACATATGTGTAGGTATATATATATATAAATCATTTAAGATGATTAATATTATCATTCTTATTTGGCATATCTTAATAGGCTGGTTGTTAAATTAATGATATTCGTATAATATGCATGTGATGGCTATGTATGATTTAGCGTATTGTTAATTTTAAAGTTAATTCATGGTTAAAGTGTGGGCATGGATGAATTGTCAAATGATTAAATATATTACCTAAATATTTGTATGAATAGAATGCATATATGGAAAGCATGGATGAATTGCTAATTAAATGTATGAATAAATATACCTGTGGAGGCATGGTTGAATTGCCAATGTATAAATATACATACACGGAGGCATGGTTGAATTGCCAATGTATAAATAAATATACTTATGGAGGCATGGTTGAATTGCCAATATATAAATAAAAATATTTACAATGGCATGGTTGATTTGCCAGAGCATAATTACGTTGTTATGTGTTAGATGATTAAAATATCATCTATGGTTGTTGTATGTATGGATTGGATTAGGGTTAGATATTCTTAAATGAGAATAGTTTAGTACTTACTGGTTAGTGTATTATTTTACATTAATAAAATAATATTGGGGAAGACGTGGATGATTTGTCAAAACTTGGATTTTGGATATGTGATTTAAACAATTAAAATCATTATCGGGTTGGGATTAAATAAAGTATTTCTTTTATTATAATTTGTTGTTTAAATGATTAAACAACTGACTAGGATGGGATTAAGGTCAAAGGAGTTTTTATAAAATGAAATGGTAGATTGGTCTAGGTATGAATATTATTTTAATAATTATTTAATAGGTATGGAAATTTAATAAACCTATCAATGGATGTGATTAGTATAGTATATATAATTATATATAGACATGTATATCGTGCTTTATTAAAGTTAAAACTTTATTAGGTTTGGTTTTAATCAGAGATGATCTGCTTATTGGTTTTCAGAGGCCTGGTAGAGTGAACTTGCTTGTAGGGTTTAACCCACGATTTATTTTTCAGGTTATTAGGGGTTCCAGTCTCGAGGTTGAGGATCCGCAGCTGGGAGACTGTCATTCGTCTATTCATCTTGTGTACTTTTAAATAGTATTGGATTATTGGATAATGTTTTAAGGGGTCCTTGAGTTATGGGATTTCCGAATTGTAATTGTTGGAGAATCATTAAGTAATATTTATTTATTAGTTTTCTTCAGCGGTTTATTTATTCTTTATTATTCATCTTTGTATTCTGTGCTTGTTAAATACTTAAATTGTTTTGATATCCCTTGATTTTGTGCGCGGACTTGATCAATCCGTGTTCCAAAATTAGGGGGTATCACAGTTGGTATCAGAGCACTCCAGGTTCAAGTGTCCCTAGGGTGTCTTTCGTTGTGTGACTTCCGCGTTGTGTACTCTTTTACTTAGAGCTTAAGTTTAGGATTCATTGTATTCTATATTCGGTCCGTTAGTGTGTCCTAATGGTAAATCATTGAGTTTTATCAGGAAAATGGTAAGACACCGATTTAGAAGGTATTGGTAAATCGTTGAGTCTTCCCCTGATTTTGAAGTATGGGTTTTATGAATTTATGCACCAATAAAATAATATGGAGGTATTTTAGGGACGGATTAACGGAATAGTTAAGTCCTACCTATTTATTTATGAATTGTATGATTTAATACACCGGTATGGGACGGTGGCATTTCAGGGACGGATTAACCAAAGAAGTTAAGTCCTACCTATATATTTATAAGGGAACGGATTAACCATAGCGTTAAGTCCTACTTATTCGTGTCAGGTCAACGGAATAGTTGGATGGTATGCCATTGAAATAATATGGTTGGATAGTTTACTTTTATGGGGATATAATGGATTATATATATATACATACACACATACATATATGGGCCATGATATAAGCTTGAGTCTCAGGATCAGTGGTTAGGATGGAGGCGTATATTGCCGATTGAGATGGGTAGCTGGGTTTAAGGATGTGTGGGCTCTGATAGAAGGAGGACTCATAACCACCTTTGTGTGCGTTTTACATGAGATACCCATTATCCGGTTGAAACTGCTTTAGTCCAGTGAGAGTCTCTAGTGTGTACTTATATTTATTAATTATATAAATATGGAATTAGCTAATTACGTGATGTGTCTGCTAGTAATGAATATGTGTGAATGGGTTAATTTCCACACGGATAAAAGGAATAATGAAATTTGAAATTAAATAATCAAAGTTTTTATTTCATGGATTTGTGAATTCCGAGGACGGAATTCTGTTTGTTAGGGGGGAAGAATGTAATACCCCGATAATTTTAAAAGATTTATTAATTAGGATTAATTATTTTATTTTATTTTTCAATGATTTATTTTATTTTATTGAGTGCTAGATTAATTATCTTATTTTAATTAAGTTATATTTCGTGATTATGTACGATGATTGATTGTTTGTGTGGTTGATTATTGATTGAATTATTGGTGTGTTGATTTTATTGGTATTATATGACTTAGTTGTAAATTCTTGTTTGTTTATGTGCTTCATGTAAATTTCTGTATTTAATTAATTATCTTATTTATTTAAATTAATTGGATTGGGCTTAAGGAAAGTTGGACCAAAAGATGTGGTCTTGGGCTTGTATGAAACCTTATTGGGTTAATTAATGAAGGTCCGTGGTTATTTAATTATTTAAATGATCACTTTTGTATCAATTATATTTATATATATATATATATATAATTATATATAAATATAATTAATTAATAATTGTTATGGAAAGATATATATATAGATATATATTTATTGATATTTATAAGTATATATGATTTAATTAACTAATGAGTTAATTATGGAAGGAATATATATTTATATATATATATGTTTATAGATATAAATTATTTAAAGATTATTATTTTAATTCATAATACTAGTTGGAATAGGATTTGGAATTTAAGGTGTATAAAAATACACATAAGGCTTTAGGGTTAAAGGTTTTACACGTTAGAAAAATAAAACAGACAGAGAGAGAGGAAGAAGAAGGGCTGACAAGGAGGAGGTCGGATCTGAAAAGGAGGACGTCGGAATTGGAAGAGATAATTAAAGCTTAAAGCGTCGGTTTCGTTTCGAAACCTTCAGGCGAATTTTCTCTAACTTTCCTCTTAGAACTCATAAGGATTTCACCTTGAGTATCAAGGCTTTAATTAAATTTATTTGTTTAAAAATTATGGTTAGATCGGAATAATTAAAAAGTATACACTATTATATTTGATTTTTAGATTATTGGATTTTAATTGATATATATAGGTGTTATGTATATTTTAAAATCAATCTATATGTGGATTTGTGACCCAAGAGAGTTAATTATGGTTTCTTTATTTTCTAGAATTGTTCTGTAATTTTCTGAAATTTTTCTGATATTTTTAGGAATTTATTAGGATTTATTTTCCTATTATTTGTTAGGAAAATAATTATATATATATATATATATATATATATATATATATATATATATATATATATACTAGGTAACTGGCGCATGTGGAGCGGCGGCACAATAAAGAATTGATCCAGTGCGGCGCGGTGTAGGATAATAGGGTGTATACGCCAATTAGGGCCATTTGATTAATTAAACTTATGTGAATTGATATGGTGCATCGCGGCGCATAAAACTTTGGTGCGCATGTGTATCTGGACCATAGAAGTGGTCTGGTCAACTATGGGATTATTTGGTGTATTGCAGACCATGAGAAGATGGTGCACTCGCTGATCTGGACCTTAGATCTATTATAGTTAATAGAAAATAATCTAGTGTGAGCGTGTTCATTTGCGCACTCATTTATGACCATTTGATGCGGCATAAAGGAAGTGATGGATTCAGTGTGGTGAGCTCACGGTAGCTGAAAGAGCTTAGCCAATACCAGCACACAAGGAGGCTTGAATCCAGCGCGTGCAAGTGCACAGTAAGCACGTGGGCGCGCGTGGGAAACTATGTTGGCCTAATTCGACACTAGAAATTAAAACGGTCATAACTTAGTCATTTTAAATCGAAATTGGGTCATTCTTCAGCTCAAATTCAAGGATTTTTCGTCCTCTTTCCAATGGTACCAATTTCATTATCAGATTCTTATCCTAATAAGAGATATTTACGTTTTAGTGAGACGGTGTCGGAAAACTATTTAAACCGGTATGGAGTATTTAAAGGAAACTATTTCTGACATATTTAGTTGCATTAATTTGTGTAAATATAATAAATTAATAATTTGTTATGGAAGGAAGTGTATATATATATATATATATATATATATATATATATATATATAATTATTTATATATGGGTATATATAGTTTAATTATTTAATGAATATATATATATATATATATATATATATATATATATATATATGTATGTATGTATATATATTGATTTTAAATAATCAAGGATTATTAAAGAAGGTGTTAAACACATATATACATTAAATAACATATGTGTAGGTATATATATATATAAATCATTTAAGATGATTAATATTATCATTCTTATTTGGCATATCTTAATAGGCTGGTTGTTAAATTAATGATATGCGTATAATATGCATGTGATGGCTATGTATGATTTAGCGTATTGTTAATTTTAAAGTTAATTCATGGTTAAAGTGTGGGCATGGATGAATTGTCAAATGATTAAATATATTACCTAAATATTTGTATGAATAGAATGCATATATGGAAAGCATGGATGAATTGCTAATTAAATGTATGAATAAATATACCTGTGGAGGCATGGTTGAATTGCCAATGTATAAATATACATACACGGAGGCATGGTTGAATTGCCAATGTATAAATAAATATACTTATGGAGGCATGGTTGAATTGCCAATATATAAATAAAAATATTTACAATGGCATGGTTGATTTGCCAGAGCATAATTACGTTGTTATGTGTTAGATGATTAAAATATCATCTATGGTTGTTGTATGTATGGATTGGATTAGGGTTAGATATTCTTAAATGAGAATAGTTTAGTACTTACTGGTTAGTGTATTATTTTACATTAATAAAATAATATTGGGGAAGACGTGGATGATTTGTCAAAACTTGGATTTTGGATATGTGATTTAAACAATTAAAATCATTATCGGGTTGGGATTAAATAGAGTATTTCTTTTATTATTATTTGTTGTTTAAATGATTAAACAACTGACTAGGATGGGATTAAGGTCAAAGGAGTTTTTATAAAATGAAATGGTAGATTGGTCTAGGTATGAATATTATTTTAATAATTATTTAATAGGTATGGAAATTTAATAAACCTATCAATGGATGTGATTAGTATAGTATATATAATTATATATAGACATGTATATCGTGCTTTATTAAAGTTAAAACTTTATTAGGTTTGGTTTTAATCAGAGATGATCTGCTTATTGGTTTTCAGAGGCCTGGTAGAGTGAACTTGCTTGTAGGGTTTAACCCACGATTTATTTTTCAGGTTATTAGGGGTTCCAGTCTCGAGGTTGAGGATCCGCAGCTGGGAGACTGTCATTCGTCTATTCATCTTGTGTACTTTTAAATAGTATTGGATTATTGGATAATGTTTTAAGGGGTCCTTGAGTTATGGGATTTCCGAATTGTAATTGTTGGAGAATCATTAAGTAATATTTATTTATTAGTTTTCTTCAGCGGTTTATTTATTCTTTATTATTCATCTTTGTATTCTGTGCTTGTTAAATACTTAAATTGTTTTGATATCCCTTGATTTTGTGCGCGGACTTGATCAATCCGTGTTCCAAAATTAGGGGGTATCACAGTTGGTATCAGAGCACTCCAGGTTCAAGTGTCCCTAGGGTGTCTTTCGTTGTGTGACTTCCGCGTTGTGTACTCTTTTACTTAGAGCTTAAGTTTAGGATTCATTGTATTCTATATTCGGTCCGTTAGTGTGTCCTAATGGTAAATCATTGAGTTTTATCAGGAAAATGGTAAGACACCGATTTAGAAGGTATTGGTAAATCGTTGAGTCTTCCCCTGATTTTGAAGTATGGGTTTTATGAATTTATGCACCAATAAAATAATATGGAGGTATTTTAGGGACGGATTAACGGAATAGTTAAGTCCTACCTATTTATTTATGAATTGTATGATTTAATACACCGGTATGGGACGGTGGCATTTCAGGGACGGATTAACCAAAGAAGTTAAGTCCTACCTATATATTTATAAGGGAACGGATTAACCATAGCGTTAAGTCCTACTTATTCGTGTCAGGTCAACGGAATAGTTGGATGGTATGCCATTGAAATAATATGGTTGGATAGTTTACTTTTATGGGGATATAATGGATTATATATATATACATACACACATACATATATGGGCCATGATATAAGCTTGAGTCTCAGGATCAGTGGTTAGGATGGAGGCGTATATTGCCGATTGAGATGGGTAGCTGGGTTTAAGGATGTGTGGGCTCTGATAGAAGGAGGACTCATAACCACCTTTGTGTGCGTTTTACATGAGATACCCATTATCCGGTTGAAACTGCTTTAGTCCAGTGAGAGTCTCTAGTGTGTACTTATATTTATTAATTATATAAATATGGAATTAGCTAATTACGTGATGTGTCTGCTAGTAATGAATATGTGTGAATGGGTTAATTTCCACACGGATAAAAGGAATAATGAAATTTGAAATTAAATAATCAAAGTTTTTATTTCATGGATTTGTGAATTCCGAGGACGGAATTCTGTTTGTTAGGGGGGAAGAATGTAATACCCCGATAATTTTAAAAGATTTATTAATTAGGATTAATTATTTTATTTTATTTTTCAATGATTTATTTTATTTTATTGAGTGCTAGATTAATTATCTTATTTTAATTAAGTTATATTTCGTGATTATGTACGATGATTGATTGTTTGTGTGGTTGATTATTGATTGAATTATTGGTGTGTTGATTTTATTGGTATTATATGACTTAGTTGTAAATTCTTGTTTGTTTATGTGCTTCATGTAAATTTCTGTATTTAATTAATTATCTTATTTATTTAAATTAATTGGATTGGGCTTAAGGAAAGTTGGACCAAAAGATGTGGTCTTGGGCTTGTATGAAACCTTATTGGGTTAATTAATGAAGGTCCGTGGTTATTTAATTATTTAAATGATCACTTTTGTATCAATTATATTTATATATATATATATATATAATTATATATAAATATAATTAATTAATAATTGTTATGGAAAGATATATATATAGATATATATTTATTGATATTTATAAGTATATATGATTTAATTAACTAATGAGTTAATTATGGAAGGAATATATATTTATATATATATATGTTTATAGATATAAATTATTTAAAGATTATTATTTTAATTCATAATACTAGTTGGAATAGGATTTGGAATTTAAGGTGTATAAAAATACACATAAGGCTTTAGGGTTAAAGGTTTTACACGTTAGAAAAATAAAACAGACAGAGAGAGAGGAAGAAGAAGGGCTGACAAGGAGGAGGTCGGATCTGAAAAGGAGGACGTCGGAATTGGAAGAGATAATTAAAGCTTAAAGCGTCGGTTTCGTTTCGAAACCTTCAGGCGAATTTTCTCTAACTTTCCTCTTAGAACTCATAAGGATTTCACCTTGAGTATCAAGGCTTTAATTAAATTTATTTGTTTAAAAATTATGGTTAGATCGGAATAATTAAAAAGTATACACTATTATATTTGATTTTTAGATTATTGGATTTTAATTGATATATATAGGTGTTATGTATATTTTAAAATCAATCTATATGTGGATTTGTGACCCAAGAGAGTTAATTATGGTTTCTTTATTTTCTAGAATTGTTCTGTAATTTTCTGAAATTTTTCTGATATTTTAAGGAATTTATTAGGATTTATTTTCCTATTATTTGTTAGGAAAATAATTATATATATATATATATATATATATATATATATATATACTAGGTAACTGGCGCATGTGGAGCGGCGGCACAATAAAGAATTGATCCAGTGCGGCGCGGTGTAGGATAATAGGGTGTATACGCCAATTAGGGCCATTTGATTAATTAAACTTATGTGAATTGATATGGTGCATCGCGGCGCATAAAACTTTGGTGCGCATGTGTATCTGGACCATAGAAGTGGTCTGGTCAACTATGGGATTATTTGGTGTATTGCAGACCATGAGAAGATGGTGCACTCGCTGATCTGGACCTTAGATCTATTATAGTTAATAGAAAATAATCTAGTGTGAGCGTGTTCATTTGCGCACTCATTTATGACCATTTGATGCGGCATAAAGGAAGTGATGGATTCAGTGTGGTGAGCTCACGGTAGCTGAAAGAGCTTAGCCAATACCAGCACACAAGGAGGCTTGAATCCAGCGCGTGCAAGTGCACAGTAAGCACGTGGGCGCGCGTGGGAAACTATGTTGGCCTAATTCGACACTAGAAATTAAAACGGTCATAACTTAGTCATTTTAAATCGAAATTGGGTCATTCTTCAGCTCAAATTCAAGGATTTTTCGTCCTCTTTCCAATGGTACCAATTTCATTATCAGATTCTTATCCTAATAAGAGATATTTACGTTTTAGTGAGACGGTGTCGGAAAACTATTTAAACCGGTATGGAGTATTTAAAGGAAACTATTTCTGACATATTTAGTTGCATTAATTTGTGTAAATATAATAAATTAATAATTTGTTATGGAAGGAAGTGTATATATATATATATATATATATATATATATATATATATATAATTATTTATATATGGGTATATATAGTTTAATTATTTAATGAATATATATATATATATATATATATATATATATATGTATGTATGTATATATATTGATTTTAAATAATCAAGGATTATTAAAGAAGGTGTTAAACACATATATACATTAAATAACATATGTGTAGGTATATATATATATAAATCATTTAAGATGATTAATATTATCATTCTTATTTGGCATATCTTAATAGGCTGGTTGTTAAATTAATGATATGCGTATAATATGCATGTGATGGCTATGTATGATTTAGCGTATTGTTAATTTTAAAGTTAATTCATGGTTAAAGTGTGGGCATGGATGAATTGTCAAATGATTAAATATATTACCTAAATATTTGTATGAATAGAATGCATATATGGAAAGCATGGATGAATTGCTAATTAAATGTATGAATAAATATACCTGTGGAGGCATGGTTGAATTGCCAATGTATAAATATACATACACGGAGGCATGGTTGAATTGCCAATGTATAAATAAATATACTTATGGAGGCATGGTTGAATTGCCAATATATAAATAAAAATATTTACAATGGCATGGTTGATTTGCCAGAGCATAATTACGTTGTTATGTGTTAGATGATTAAAATATCATCTATGGTTGTTGTATGTATGGATTGGATTAGGGTTAGATATTCTTAAATGAGAATAGTTTAGTACTTACTGGTTAGTGTATTATTTTACATTAATAAAATAATATTGGGGAAGACGTGGATGATTTGTCAAAACTTGGATTTTGGATATGTGATTTAAACAATTAAAATCATTATCGGGTTGGGATTAAATAGAGTATTTCTTTTATTATTATTTGTTGTTTAAATGATTAAACAACTGACTAGGATGGGATTAAGGTCAAAGGAGTTTTTATAAAATGAAATGGTAGATTGGTCTAGGTATGAATATTATTTTAATAATTATTTAATAGGTATGGAAATTTAATAAACCTATCAATGGATGTGATTAGTATAGTATATATAATTATATATAGACATGTATATCGTGCTTTATTAAAGTTAAAACTTTATTAGGTTTGGTTTTAATCAGAGATGATCTGCTTATTGGTTTTCAGAGGCCTGGTAGAGTGAACTTGCTTGTAGGGTTTAACCCACGATTTATTTTTCAGGTTATTAGGGGTTCCAGTCTCGAGGTTGAGGATCCGCAGCTGGGAGACTGTCATTCGTCTATTCATCTTGTGTACTTTTAAATAGTATTGGATTATTGGATAATGTTTTAAGGGGTCCTTGAGTTATGGGATTTCCGAATTGTAATTGTTGGAGAATCATTAAGTAATATTTATTTATTAGTTTTCTTCAGCGGTTTATTTATTCTTTATTATTCATCTTTGTATTCTGTGCTTGTTAAATACTTAAATTGTTTTGATATCCCTTGATTTTGTGCGCGGACTTGATCAATCCGTGTTCCAAAATTAGGGGGTATCACAGTTGGTATCAGAGCACTCCAGGTTCAAGTGTCCCTAGGGTGTCTTTCGTTGTGTGACTTCCGCGTTGTGTACTCTTTTACTTAGAGCTTAAGTTTAGGATTCATTGTATTCTATATTCGGTCCGTTAGTGTGTCCTAATGGTAAATCATTGAGTTTTATCAGGAAAATGGTAAGACACCGATTTAGAAGGTATTGGTAAATCGTTGAGTCTTCCCCTGATTTTGAAGTATGGGTTTTATGAATTTATGCACCAATAAAATAATATGGAGGTATTTTAGGGACGGATTAACGGAATAGTTAAGTCCTACCTATTTATTTATGAATTGTATGATTTAATACACCGGTATGGGACGGTGGCATTTCAGGGACGGATTAACCAAAGAAGTTAAGTCCTACCTATATATTTATAAGGGAACGGATTAACCATAGCGTTAAGTCCTACTTATTCGTGTCAGGTCAACGGAATAGTTGGATGGTATGCCATTGAAATAATATGGTTGGATAGTTTACTTTTATGGAGATATAATGGATTATATATATATACATACACACATACATATATGGGCCATGATATAAGCTTGAGTCTCAGGATCAGTGGTTAGGATGGAGGCGTATATTGCCGATTGAGATGGGTAGCTGGGTTTAAGGATGTGTGGGCTCTGATAGAAGGAGGACTCATAACCACCTTTGTGTGCGTTTTACATGAGATACCCATTATTCGGTTGAAACTGCTTTAGTCCAGTGAGAGTCTCTAGTGTGTACTTATATTTATTAATTATATAAATATGGAATTAGCTAATTACGTGATGTGTCTGCTAGTAATGAATATGTGTGAATGGGTTAATTTCCACACGGATAAAAGGAATAATGAAATTTGAAATTAAATAATCAAAGTTTTTATTTCATGGATTTGTGAATTCCGAGGACGGAATTCTGTTTGTTAGGGGGGAAGAATGTAATACCCCGATAATTTTAAAAGATTTATTAATTAGGATTAATTATTTTATTTTATTTTTCAATGATTTATTTTATTTTATTGAGTGCTAGATTAATTATCTTATTTTAATTAAGTTATATTTCGTGATTATGTACGATGATTGATTGTTTGTGTGGTTGATTATTGATTGAATTATTGGTGTGTTGATTTTATTGGTATTATATGACTTAGTTGTAAATTCTTGTTTGTTTATGTGCTTCATGTAATTAGTTATTTTAATTTCTGTATTTAATTAATTATCTTATTTATTTAAATTAATTGGATTGGGCTTAAGGAAAGTTGGACCAAAAGATGTGGTCTTGGGCTTGTATGAAACCTTATTGGGTTAATTAATGAAGGTCCGTGGTTATTTAATTATTTAAATGATCACTTTTGTATCAATTATATTTATATATATATATATATAATTATATATAAATATAATTAATTAATAATTGTTATGGAAAGATATATATATAGATATATATTTATTGATATTTATAAGTATATATGATTTAATTAACTAATGAGTTAATTATGGAAGGAATATATATTTATATATATATATGTTTATAGATATAAATTATTTAAAGATTATTATTTTAATTCATAATACTAGTTGGAATAGGATTTGGAATTTAAGGTGTATAAAAATACACATAAGGCTTTAGGGTTAAAGGTTTTACACGTTAGAAAAATAAAACAGACAGAGAGAGAGGAAGAAGAAGGGCTGACAAGGAGGAGGTCGGATCTGAAAAGGAGGACGTCGGAATTGGAAGAGATAATTAAAGCTTAAAGCGTCGGTTTCGTTTCGAAACCTTCAGGCGAATTTTCTCTAACTTTCCTCTTAGAACTCATAAGGATTTCACCTTGAGTATCAAGGCTTTAATTAAATTTATTTGTTTAAAAATTATGGTTAGATCGGAATAATTAAAAAGTATACACTATTATATTTGATTTTTAGATTATTGGATTTTAATTGATATATATAGGTGTTATGTATATTTTAAAATCAATCTATAGGTGGATTTGTGACCCAAGAGAGTTAATTATGGTTTCTTTATTTTCTAGAATTGTTCTGTAATTTTCTGAAATTTTTCTGATATTTTTAGGAATTTATTAGGATTTATTTTCCTATTATTTGTTAGGAAAATAATTATATATATATATATATATATATATATATATATATATATATATATACACTAGGTAACTGGCGCATGTGGAGCGGCGGCACAATAAAGAATTGATCCAGTGCGGCGCGGTGTAGGATAATAGGGTGTATACGCCAATTATGGCCATTTGATTAATTAAACTTATGTGAATTGATATGGTGCATCGCGGCGCATAAAACTTTGGTGCGCATGTGTATCTGGACCATAGAAGTGGTCTGGTCAACTATGGGATTATTTGGTGTATTGCAGACCATGAGAAGATGGTGCACTCGCTGATCTGGACCTTAGATCTATTATAGTTAATAGAAAATAATCTAGTGTGAGCGTGTTCATTTGCGCACTCATTTATGACCATTTGATGCGGCATAAAGGAAGTGATGGATTCAGTGTGGTGAGCTCACGGTAGCTGAAAGAGCTTAGCCAATACCAGCACACAAGGAGGCTTGAATCCAGCGCGTGCAAGTGCACAGTAAGCACGTGGGCCCGCGTGGGAAACTATGTTGGCCTAATTCGACACTAGAAATTAAAACGGTCATAACTTAGTCATTTTAAATCGAAATTGGGTCATTCTTCAGCTCAAATTCAAGGATTTTTCGTCCTCTTTCCAATGGTACCAATTTCATTATCAGATTCTTATCCTAATAAGAGATATTTACGTTTTAGTGAGACGGTGTCGGAAAACTATTTAAACCGGTATGGAGTATTTAAAGGAAACTATTTCTGACATATTTAGTTGCATTAATTTGTGTAAATATAATAAATTAATAATTTGTTATGGAAGGAAGTGTATATATATATATATATATAATTATATATATATATATATGTATGTATGTATATATATTGATTTTAAATAATCAAGGATTATTAAAGAAGGTGTTAAACACATATATACATTAAATAACATATGTGTAGGTATATATATATATATAAATCATTTAAGATGATTAATATTATCATTCTTATTTGGCATATCTTAATAGGCTGGTTGTTAAATTAATGATATGCGTATAATATGCATGTGATGGCTATGTATGATTTAGCGTATTGTTAATTTTAAAGTTAATTCATGGTTAAAGTGTGGGCATGGATGAATTGTCAAATGATTAAATATATTACCTAAATATTTGTATAAATAGAATGCATATATGGAAAGCATGGATGAATTGCTAATTAAATGTATGAATAAATATACCTGTGGAGGCATGGTTGAATTGCCAATGTATAAATTTACATACACGGAGGCATGGTTGAATTGCCAATGTATAAATAAATATACTTATGGAGGCATGGTTGAATTGCCAATATATAAATAAAAATATTTACAATGGCATGGTTGATTTGTCAGAGCATAATTACGTTGTTATGTGTTAGATGATTAAAATATCATCTATGGTTGTTGTATGTATGGATTGGATTAGGGTTAGATATTCTTAAATGAGAATAGTTTAGTACTTACTGGTTAGTGTATTATTTTACATTAATAAAATAATATTGGGGAAGACGTGGATGATTTGTCAAAACTTGGATTTTGGATATGTGATTTAAACAATTAAAATCATTATCGGGTTGGGATTAAATAGAGTATTTCTTTTATTATAATTTGTTGTTTAAATGATTAAACAACTGACTAGGATGGGATTAAGGTCAAAGGAGTTTTTATAAAATGAAATGGTAGATTGGTCTAGGTATGAATATTATTTTAATAATTATTTAATAGGTATGGAAATTTAATAAACCTATCAATGGATGTGATTAGTATAGTATATATAATTATATATAGACATGTATATCGTGCTTTATTAAAGTTAAAACTTTATTAGGTTTGGTTTTAATCAGAGATGATCTGCTTATTGGTTTTCAGAGGCCTGGTAGAGTGAACTTGCTTGTAGGGTTTAACCCACGATTTATTTTTCAGGTTATTAGGGGTTCCAGTCTCGAGGTTGAGGATCCGCAGCTGGGAGACTGTCATTCGTCTATTCATCTTGTGTACTTTTAAATAGTATTGGATTATTGGATAATGTTTTAAGGGGTCCTTACGTTATGGGATTTCCGAATTGTAATTGTTGGAGAATCATTAAGTAATATTTATTTATTAGTTTTCTTCAGCGGTTTATTTATTCTTTATTATTCATCTTTGTATTCTGTGCTTGTTAAATACTTAAATTGTTTTGATATCCCTTGATTTTGTGCGCGGACTTGATCAATCCGTGTTCCAAAATTAGGGAGTATCACAGATAGGGAGGGATAGCTATCCCTCCCTATCTTTCATTTGCTTTCTCCTCAATTTTGAGAAGATAGGGAGAGATAGGGAGAGAAATGATAGTGATTTTAGTGGTATTTTGATAATACCAAAATTAGCCTCCACAAATCAATACACAGATTTATTATTCCATTCAAGTCCCGTGATTATGAAAGGATAAAAAAGTAATTTGTCTATTATCCTTTCTTTTCTTTTCTCCCCTCTATTTTATCCAAACAAGAATAACTATTATTTCTTTTCTTTTCTCCCCGTTCTATCCAAACACAAATAGAAATTATTACTATCCTTTCTTTTCTTTTCTCACCAAACTATCTTTTCTTTTCTTTTCTTTTCTCTCATAACTAATACTATCCAAACACACCCTAAGAGACAAGACTGAAGAGAAGAGGTGTTGGATTGAGCGGCGCGGCTCGGCTGTAAGAGAGAAGACTGAAGAAAAGAGGAAGAGAGAAGAGAGAAGAGGGGCTGAGGTTGTAAGAGAGAAGAGGGGAAGAGAGAACACTGAAGAGAAGAGGGAGGCGTGGCTGAGGCTGTATATATTGTATACTGTATTCAATATTGTATATATATATATATATATTAATAAGTATATACTATATATTCAATATTGTGTATATATTATATATATATTATATTAATATATTATTTAGGTAATGATTCGATTCGGATCGATTTTTTAGAAGTCAATCCGTTAACCGAATCGCGAATACCGAATTGCAAATTTTTCAAACCATTACCGAACTATGAGATCTGAAAATCGAACTGAATCACACGAATTGGATTGGTTCGAACCGAATTGACGAATTATTTGCTCACTCCTGAGTGGTTGAACAACCACAATTGCCACGAGGAAAAGGATTCATGCTAGTTGTACGTGTGTATGAAATTGTTAAAGTTAACACGTGAAATCACGTGCCAGCCATTGCGTTGTTGCAACTACATTGTCAAAGTACAAATATAAATGTCATCTTTGCAATGGGCACCAACCAACCCAGGCATGGGGGGATGATAAAAAGTAAAATAACTTTATATAATTTCTTGGACTTTCATTAATTAAAAAATATGATTTGTAGACTATATTTTTGCAATTGTAATGGTGACAGATTTGATTTTAAACAGTTACCAAATTAAATAAAATTATATTAATTTTTCAAAGTAGTCAAAACCACCCAAGTGTTCTAATTACTATTAATTTTTCCCACCCTAAATTCGTAGAATATTTTCAGGTTAAGTGGTGATTGATTAAACAAAATAAGCTACATACTAAAAAACTTGAATTTGATGCAAATTAGAAGCTAAACACATGAAAATCACCAAAATTCCCAACACATGCTAGTTTCTTAAATAGAACCAATAACAAAACAAATAATAGATAAATTATACATACAATTGCTTCATAAATTCTTAGTGAATTAAATTTTGCACCAATTTAATGTGTAACAAAATTTTCATCATGCAAATTGATTAACAAAATAATAACATATTACCAAACTACCTTTTTCGATTTCACTCATTTCAGTAAGCTTTCATCTTCTCAAAAAGTGGACCTACAAAAAATAAGTTCTCAGATTAATAACTACTTATCCTAATACAATTAGCCACTCCAAATTACAAAGCTTGAGATGCAACCAAACAATTTGTGTGTGTGTATATATATATATTAACTAAAAATATTAATACCTCACCCACAACACTTTATTTTGCAGGCATGGTATTTTTGGTTCCTGTTTTGCTAAATGACAGCTCACGCAGACCACCCTAGCACCAATTGGTGTTAACTTGCAGACTTAAAATAGACATCAACCCCTCTAAAGTTAGCATTAAATTTTTCTTCTTTTTAAATCAGTCATTTTTTGTTCAATATTGTGAATTTGTGATAGGTCTTTTTTATTTTATTTTATCTAAGTAGTAATTTTATCTTTAATTTACTGATTATTTTCTTTCCATTTCAAATTTTTTTTTTTTTTTTTTTCTTTTCTTGAGATCCAAAATGCAACTTCATGAGAAGCAGTGAAAGACAGAAACTTCAATGATTATGAGTAAAGATGTTTGAAGGTGAAAAATGGTCAAAATTAAGGGGTGTGAGTGAAATTATCCCTAATTTTTAAATGGATGTAGTGTTATGAGTTAAAGTTGATTTGAACTTCGCATTGGATAGGATTTGAACTTCGCATTGGATTGAATTTGAACTTTGCCTTTATTAACGTTGGTTAAGTAAATATTAAATGAACTCAAAAATATGTGTGTTTGTGTGTGTGTGTGTGTATATATATATTTGGAGTTCAAAACGAGCCTTTAAACGAACATGTTCATGAACAAATAAATATATTTGAGCTTCGCTAAGAATTTTGTTTAAGTTTGAACCATTTATTAAACAAATGAACACAAACTAACCTGGGCCTTCCAATTTGTTTTCCGGTTAACTAATAAGCTGACTCAACAAACCCAATTTACATATATAATAGTTACTATTTTTTTCCCTCGTTAAAAAAACTCTTACTTCAATTTTATTATATTTTTTTAAAGTCAAATTGAGAAATCTTTATATTGAAAATCGAAATTTTGATACTTGATTTATTATGCCTTTGTAATATTTGTAATTTCGAGTAACAAGTTTTTCGTAATAGGATTGGTTAGTATTTATCATATTTGTCTTTTGACTTTATTTAAAGTATTTGTAATTCTTTGTTTACAACTCTTTTATAACTCATCTATAAACAGAGGTAGGTATTTATAACTCACTTATAAATAGAGGTGGGTATTTATAAATTTTTTTATTTTTTTTTCAAAAGTTGGGTATTTATAATTTTGTGTACACAAGTAAGAGATTTCATAACAAAAAGTGCTGCTTGTCATGGATGTAAGTACTATCGAAGATATCCTATTCTAGATCATTGTTCCGCTCCTTGATTGAAGCTTTTTATATACTTTAACCCTAGGCTTTTGTTTACGTGTCCCCACTAGGCTTTTGTTTCCTTTGTTTTGTTTTGTTTTGTTTTTTTTTTTGTTTTTTTTTTTTTTTCTAAAATATTTTCTCTTTTACACCACTAACAAATAAAACGTCCCATCAAACCAGGCACAAATGGACAAATTAATAGTTTCCCGTTTTTTCTTTTGAAAGGTTATAGTATCCCATTTAGTTAACTGTCTAGCTTTATTTATTTTTTATTTTTTTTCTATCTATATACTCAAGTTACACAGAGCGAGAGTGAATACAGGAGCAAAAATGAGAGCACAAAAGTGTCAAAGTCTAAAAATTTTTAGAGCGGGAGTGTTTTGAGAGCGTCTGTATACTAGGTTTAAATAAAATTATACTAGGTCATGACATATATATTTTATATATTTTTATTTATTTAAATTACTATGTAAATATATTCAAAATTATTTATTCCATTAATAATATATATAATAAATAAGCTAACTTTTGTCACTAATAAATGCGAGATTTATTTGTAATATTCTCTAATTGGGAAGTTTTTTAGTATTATATTTTCAAACATGTATAATAATAATAATTATTATTATTATTATATATATATATATATATATATATATATATATATATGTGTGGTAGTATAGCAATGCCGTATGGCTGGGGCACACTAAAATTTAAGTAATTAATATATATATTGAGTAATAGTATAAGTAATAAATGCATATATGCCTATATGGTAATATAAGTGTTCTATATCGTTGTGACTCTAACAAATTTACCTATATATATAAAGTAAATTCGTATAGAAATAGCGAATTAGGAAAACAAATTATCGAATTGCAAAAATTTAATTTGCAAATTTTGTTCGTATTCACTCCCAAATCACAAATTTACATGCGGGGCTTCTTTTAACGTATTGTGTGACTAACCTCGTGACAATAGATTCTACTTTTTATATTTGACTTTTTCAACAATTACATTTACTATTTCATTAATTTCTCAATTGTATTTTTTAATAGGTTTACAGAAACGATATTATTATCTCACCTATCATTTTACTTTGGTGTGTGGTATGGCTCCCTTTTCTAAAACAGAGCAACCCTTGCACCAATTTGTGTTGCAACACGTACAGCCAGCCAGGAAAAAATATTTGGGGGTTGGGCCAAATTAATTAATATAAAATTAAATTTAAAAAATAAAATAAAATACTTATAATTTTTTAGTTCATTTTTAACGTTCAAGAGCATGTATTTATAGATGATATGAAAGGAAAATTAGAGCAAATTAAGAACAGTTGAGAAAAGAAAATTAGAGCAAATTAAGAACAGTGAGATTTTCTAGTGTCAACTGTATTTTTTTTCTTCTCTCTAATTCATAACAAATAATATATATATGTGTGTGTGTGACTGCCGTGTGCATAAATAAAGTATGTTACAATATGGTTATTATTATTATTAGGGTAAAGTGCAAAAAAACCCCCCAAACTTTACTCTCTCTCCCTAAAAACCCCCCCCGAACTTCTATTTTTACAATAAACCCTCTAAACTATTTCAATTTTTGCAATATACACCAATCAACACTGTTCCGGCAAGTTCTGTCCGTGAAATGCGCATGTGGCTTATGCTGCAATTTAAAAATGGCAATTTTACCCTCATTTAACAAATCCCCAAATTGAACCCTTTTTTAGTCTTACAAGTCATATATATGTATATATATATAGTTACACAAACCTGAGACCCATCTCATGGATCCCTTCACAAAATTCAAATACTATGGACTTCATCGGCACCTTCGATCACAAGATCAATAATCTTTTTCCTAATTTTTCAAAATTGGCTATTTGCTTCTTTCTTTGACGTGCCTCCAAATTTTCTCTCTTCACCGGCACCGAAGCCGGCGCAATATCGCCTCCATTCACCACCACTTAATAGAGGGCACTTTTCATGGCCTACCGTCACTATCGCAATATATATATATATAGTTGAACAGTGGCCTTTTAAGAAGCTAGACCACGGATCACCATTCTATTCTTCTCCAAATTCAAGTTCTCCAATTGGTGTCGCAGCTGGCGTTTTGTCTGTGACGTGGTTGCTCGTCAAAGAGTTTTATAAGGAGTAGGGCTGCAAATGAGCCGAGCCGAGCCGAGCCGAGCTTTGGGTTGTTCGGGCTCGACTTGTCATCTTTAAAGAGGTGCTCGGGCTCGGCTCGGGCTCGGGCGAGCTTAGCCACGTAGGGCTCGGCTCGGGCTCGGGCGAGCTTAGCCACGTAGGGCTCGGGCTCAGGCTCAGGCTCGGTTAAGTTTCATGAAGTTCGGGCTCGGCTCGGCTTGGACTTGTTTATATACACCTTCCAAATTTGCTTCCTAACTGTGCCTTCCATGCATAAAAAAGATGTATCGATTCAACCAAAAAAACAGAGATGGTCAGAGATTCGGAGAACATATTTCTACTAAGATCTATAACTAGAAAATTTTCCATAGAAGGCAGAAGGCAGCCAAGAACCAGAGCATCTGCAATTTTTTTTTTTTTTTTTTTTTTTTTCTACTAAAATTTCAATATACTCAAGTAGAAGAATGAATTCCAAATTCAAGAAAGTAACTAATCACCTACATGAGATCGCATCTAAATCTCCAAGAAAAAAAACAAAATACAAAAAAAAAAAATTTAAAAAATAAATAAAGAACAAATTTTCAAGATAAAAATCAAATATTACCAGGTTTCCATACTATAGTTCCACCTTAGGATCCCTTTGAGAGATACTATGTGGCTTGTGAATTGATGTCAGCAGAATTTAGGTTGGTGTTGATCAGGGAGAGGGAGAGAGAGAGAGAACTGGCTTATGTGTTTGTGTCTTGTGGAGAGTGTTGTTGGCAGACTATGTGGTTGTAGTGTTTTTAGGGTTTAATTTAATTCTGATCTTTGAACTCAACGGCTGAGATGGTGAGATGTGGGTGAAAGGATTTAAGTTGGGCTTGATAAATGAAGGGATTTAAGTTGGGCCTGATTAATGAAAAGATGTGAGTTGGGCCTGATTAATATGCATAAATGTGTGTGTGTGTTTATATATATATATATATATATATATATATATATATATAAATGAAGGGATTTAACTTGGGCCTGATTAATGAAAAGATGTGAGTTAGGCCTGATTAATATGCATATATGTGTGTGTGTGTATATATATATATATATATAACGAGTCTGATACGAGCCTTAACGAGCCTTGGCGAGTCCATGTTCACGAGCCTATGCGAGCCGAGCCCAACGTTATTCGGGCTTGTAATACCCCTAATTTTAAAAGGATAGTCTCGGTATTTATTTATTTGTTTTAATTGTATTTTTTAATTATTTAATTAATTATTTGACTAATTGCTTATGTGTTTAATTGAATTAGGTATTACTTGATTATTTGATTATGTGTCTATGTGTTAATTGTTTAATTAGATTATGTGCTTAAATGGTGTTTTGATTAATTGTAAATTAAATATTTTCTTTTCTTTTATTTTTTTATTTTTCTTTTATGGTTATGGTGAGTAGTAATGGACCAACCAATTGGGTCCCATGGACTATTTTGATAGGAGTTTGGATGTGTATGAATTATTACCCATGGATAATGTATGTGTATATATAGATATATATTATATACATATATAAAAAGGAAAGTAATTTATTAATTATTTTTATGGTAACTTGGGTAGTAATATTTAATCTGATGTATATGTTTTATATTTAAATAATAAAAATATACATAGATTTGATACGTGTTATGTTTTAAGTTACTTTATAATATTATGGTAACTTAAGTATTATTGGATAATCCATTAATAAATAATGGAATGTGTATAATTTATTTATTTAATAAACATATACATAAATTATATACGTAACATATTTTACTTACCTTTTTAATATATATATAAAAGAGAAAGTAATTTATTAATTACTTTTATGGTAATTTGGGTAGTAATATTTAATCTGATGTATATGTTTACTTAAATAATAAAAATATACATAGATTTGATACGTGTTATGTTTTAAGTTACTTTATAATATTATGTTAACTTACATATTATTGGATAATCCATTAATAAATAATGGAATGTGTATAATTTATTTATTTAATAAACATATACATAAATTATATACGTAACATATTTTGCTTACCTTTTTAATATTTTTATTTTCATATTTTTTTAGTTGACTTGGATTGGGAAAAGGGTTAGGGTTATTTTATTTAACCTATAAATATATAGCTATAGGTTGTAAAAGGGGGTTAGAAATATTCACGTGATATATACTGGAGAGATAGTGTTAGAGAGGGAAGGAGGAAAAGGAAGGAATGAGGAGAAAAACCCTGTAGAGAGAAGATCAAGGAAGAAGAAGTTTAACTTTCGATCCGAAAATTTAAGGCAAGTTCTTCTTCTATCTCTTTCCCTTTGATTCGTGTTTCTGTACATGCCTAGGAAATTCCGGGATTTATTAAACACATAAAATTAAATAATTATGCATGTTTAATTGGGTTAGAACATAGGTTTTATGAAATTGGTTCATATCTGTTCTTGTGTTATGAATTGATAAAATGCATGATTTTGATTTGATTTCTTATGTTAATTTTACATGTTTAAATTATATATTTTTCATATCTGTGGAATGATGGAACGTAGAAACATGCCTAGGATTCCTGAACATTAAATAGGGACTAGGTTTGGGTTTTAATTAATTTAAATAGACTCAATCATAATGATACTTGCTATTTGAATGTTTTAAACAAACGAATGGATTTAATCTTTTAAAATATTTTAGCAATTGAGATTAAATGTGTAGGATGAATTGGATATAGAGAATCCTTATTTAACGGTATAATAAAATATCATCATGCATAAGATTCAGTTTGTGTAAGACATATGATATAGGAAGTTTAAAGAAATAATAAGTCATTTATATTATGTGATAACTTGATATCATATTTATCATAGTTATTTATGGAATGTTTGATGTATTTCCTTAATTGTTACATCAATTGTTGGATTGTGTGGTTTAATGCACCGGTATGGGACGGTGACATTCTAGGGATGGATTAACTTATCAGTTAAGTCCTACCTATTTTATATAAGGGAATTGATTAAATAAAATGTTAAGTCCTACTTATATTTAAGTCAGGTCAGCTGAACAAGTTGAATGACTTATGAAGGATTAATTTATTATATATGGGAATAGATTAACTAAAATGTTAAGTCATACTTATATTCAAGTCAGGTCAGCTGAACAAGTTGAATGGCTTATGGAGGATTAATTTATACTGGATAGGATGGTTATTAGATTTTATTTATATAAGTATGGTGCCATGATATGAGCTTGAGTCTCAGGATCAATGGTTAGGGCGCGTATATCGCCAGGGATGTGTAGCTAGATATAGTGTAGTTGTGTACCCTGGTAGGTCTAGGTACTCATGCCCACTATATGTGCGTTTTGCATGTTGCCTACTATTCAGGTTGAGACAACCCTATAGTCTAATGAGGTTTCTTTAGTGTGTATATATATATATACGGACTACTAGTTACTGTTGGATTGACTAGGATGTATACGTGTATCGGATCTCTGCTTGGACTGTAGTAGAGTAGAACTTGTTTGTGGGCCTGACCCACCATTATTTTTCAGGTGTTCGTCACGAGTAGAGGTTGTTCGTGCTGAGCGAGGATCAGTCTACTTCATTCTTCGATGCTACATAGGAGTTCCTTTATGATTCAGTTTCCTGTTTTAGATTACTGTCATTTGTTTAGTTTGGATTTTCTAGGGGTCCACACAGTATGGATTCTCGAGTTGTATTTTGGAGGATCAGTTGTATCAGAAGAGTTTATTAATTAATGGAAATATATTATGAGGTTTATTATTAGATTATCATTTTAGTTTCTTGTCAGTATTTTATTTATTATTCTTTATTCTTTTGTACTCTGTGTTCGTTTATTATCAATTTGTTTTGATATCCTCGGGTATTCGGGCGTGGGCCTGACCAATCCGCATTCGGAAATCCGGGTGTATCACAGGGCTCGGCTCATTTACTAAACGAGCCTATAAATTGGGCTCAAGCTCGGCTCGTTTGCTTAATGAACGAGCCTGAGCCGAGCCTTTAGCGAGCTGAGCCCGAGCTGTTCATGAACAGCTCGGCTCATTTGCAGCCCTAAGGAGAAGTTAATTACTCAGTTGCGGAAATCCAGATGTAGGACTATTGTGGGGGAGAGATAAGATAAGAGAGTTGTAGGTCGATTGATGGACAACAGCTTCACTCCGCCAAATCAGGTTCCAATCAAAATATCCGGAGTCGGCGGCGGTTGTCGCTGGTGATGGTCGTTGGCTGGTTCAATTGACGGAGGTTACGATTGGTGGGTGATTCATCTGTCTCCAGATAAGGATAGCGAGGGAGAGAGTAGAGAGAGAAAAAGCGTAAGGAGGTGTTTGGCTGCTAACATGAAGTATTGTGTTAGATAGTTTTTGTGATATATATGTGGTGATGTGCTGGCAGATTCCTATTGGATATTGAGATTGGATTTTGACACATCAACAACATCTAATAAAGTATGATCATTGGGTAAAATGGTAATCTTCTATTCCCGGTTAACTCTGACGATGGTGACTTTTAATTTTGTCCTTAAATGCAACTTTTTAATAATTCAGGGGGCAATGCTTAATTCAGGGGGGTTTTTGTGCAATTGCCTCATAGTATAAGGGGGTTTATTGCACTTTACCCTTATTATTATTTTCATTCAATATAAGGCAAATCAAATCCATTCAGATTCTAATAAATTTAACTCCAAGCATTTCTGCTATATATATCTATATGACAATGGGGAATTAACAATAGTACACAACGTACACATATTTCAGAGTTGGTTTACATTCTTCCCAAATCTACATTGGCAAGCCCATACTGGCATTGCTGCTAAGATAAGAGTACAAACATACAGTCTACATGCTAAGAGAACATGGTTGTGTCTTAGCCACTGATGTAGAGGTTTCTATCATATTTGCAAAATTGTCCCAACATATATGTATGGGAACATTTTCCAGACTGGCCACCTCATTTGTAACTGGCCGGTATACAGAAAAGAAGGTGAACTTATCACCATCACCATTCTATTACAACATCCGATCATTATATATGTATTGAATACAAAATACAAGCCGTTGCCATGCACTAGTACTAGAGGTGACGACAGATAAGTTCAGCAAAACTTTTCTTACTAAGATTCAGCAATACAACTCTTACAACCTGCATGACCAAAAAGATGTTCTTACAAGCTGCGAGACAAATGCATAGAGCCATAGTTGAGCATAAATTAATATATTCATATAGAAACAAAATTTTTAGGGAATATTGCGAATTTGCAGTGACATGGCCATGGCTTCTGAAGCTGATGCAGTGATACAATGAGCTATGCTTTTCTATAATTCATATAATTTGAAATATAAAACAAAGCTGAAAGACATAAAATTGTCAATTTTGAAGGATATAGATTATAGAGATGAATATTCCAGTTTCGTAAAACATTTTTAGAAATTAAAATAACTATAACTTTCTTTCCTCGAGTTATGCATCATCACTGAACACATTAGCATAATTAATATTGAATGAGGTGAAATTCAAGAAAGATAAATGTTACTATAGTTGTCAATTGAAACATTGGCATAAGAATAATTGAATCACAAACTTCTATTTTGGTGGTGTAACAGAAATGAATAGACAATCGCATACCATTAGCAACTGATTTACCGTGGTCTCGCGAAAATAAGGGCTCATTATTCTTTCTTCCTTGTTTAAGGACCACTCAACCTGAAATGATAGAAAAATTTATCAAAATAACAGTGTGTTTGTCATAATATTCATTGGCAGCTATACAGTACCGACCACAACAACGTACCTTTCGGATATAAGTGCCAAAGGAACAATTGAGAAGCCACTTGGAAGGTAGTGTAGAGTAGCGAGCAGCAGTATCCGCGATGATGGCTTCCTCAAAATATCTATAATGATTTCTTCTTCCCTTGTTTTCAATTTCCCGAAAGAAATCAATGGCACTCTTGAGCAGCTCATTATCAGTCAGCTTCTCAGCGCGTTCTAGATTAAGCTGTCCACAAAGTATTTATAATTTAAAATTCAAAGGAGAAGACAAATCTTATGTAAGACCACTATATATAGAAATGAAATTTCAACAAACCAAGTAAATGACTGCATTCTGCAATTTAGTCCACATTGAATCAGATACCTACAATTCAAAACAGAAATGGAGTTTACATAAAAAGTTCCTTTATGGATACTTAATAATGATACGAGAGCCACACTAGCTAGAAAGAGAACTATGCATGAGAACTTACCGAATCACAGAACAGATGGATTGGGACTTCGTTAATTGGTGAGCCAGTAATCAGCAAACAGTAGTTGTTCAGTGGACTAAACAAGCTTGAAAGCCGACGTGACATAGCCTTATATTTTGTCAGCATTTCAAAGAACTCAGTTAACAGTGGAACATTTTCTTTGTTGTCCAAAGCTGGAAGTACCTAAGATGGGAAGAAGAGAAAATTAAGATATGAGACCAACGTCACAACACAAGTATATATTTGTACTTTGGTAAACAACATAAGATAAAAAGAACTAAACAAATATATACACAATTAATTTAGCTAGACACTTTTGGAATTTCCAGAAAAAGAAAAGACCATATGAGACGAACAGCCTGAAATGCATAACAAACAGCTAGTTCAATAATTTAATTCCAAAATGAGCTAGCGAAGTTAAACACATTTTGGAATAATGCACTACATTCCGAACATTGATTTTATATATCGAATATCAGAAGAAGAAAAATTGCAGTTGAACATTATGAATATGAGCAGAAATTATTATTGTAAATAATGCCATTTGTGATGATCTGCTTACATATCCACATGTTAATATACACGGTGAATTTAGAACTTCATTTAAAGACAAAATAATAAACGTTGAACCATCAACAGAAAGACGTGATTGACAAACCGATCCTTGGACGCTAGTTTTTAGCATTACACCAGCATAAAGAAGTTATGAAAAAAATTTGAACACTAAATTTCCAAGAATTTAATTAGGCAAGTCTCTTAAAAAAAAATCATCTTTTGAATTGGTCCAAACTCATTTTAGATCTAATTGGATTCAACCGATATCATATGTACCATATTTAAAATCTCACCACCGAAACCATGCTCTCTCGGAACGCATTAACAAACTTCTCGTATAGTTGGTTGGCTCGGCTGCCATATCTGTTAAAATTTGACAGAGAGAAAGCACATCTGCTACAAGAGTTAAAGGAAATATGATCTAAAACACCATGTACATATCAAAATTTATTTAAAACAAATAGAATTGTTGATGCAAAAATCTGCACGCTCCGGAGCCGGTGACGATTTCTGCAAGATAAGAGAGAAGTAATGACCGGCGTGGTGCTGGCCGGGTGCACTCCAACGGTCAAGTTAGTCCTTGACCATTCAATCTCTGATAAAGGATCAAATAGGGGATTTATGGCGTACCTTTTTAGATTGATCGAATCCTTCTTTTGTAGAAAGATTTATTTTCCTTGTCTATTACGGATTGTAAGAGTCATTGGATAGGGTAGTAGTTGTTATTTTTATCTCCTTAAGTTTATCCATACCCTTTGAGTCTCCATGTCACGTGAAATTTTTATCTAATCGAATATTCCGTATCAAGTATAAACACTTAATTTGATTATGAAATTAAACCATCTATATGTATTTAGGATACGTATAGAAAGTTATATATTCCTCTGAGGTAAACGATATATTAGAGTCACCATCCATTATCTTCTTTGTCCTGAAAATTGCATCATCTAGCATCTGCAGCCTTTTTTCTGCCGTCATTTGATGTCTTTCACAGTCATATCCAAATGAGCAAGAGCATTCTGATTTCAATCACAACAAACAAAAGATAAAGAGTGAAAATGTATATATAGACACTAACTATTAAAAAAAGAAGAAGAAGAAGCTAGAGGATGTTATTTGGACATTTATTTTCATATTTATTAAAAAAAAGAAAAGAAAAAAGAAATACATGTAGAATTTCTTGAGAACTATCAATAGCCTGCCAAGGTCTTGTTTGAAAGGCCAAAAAACTAACTAAAACTAATGTTAGCGCTTGTCTGAGTAGGTTCAAGTCGAATAATACATAATAATAATAATAGAAACAAAAAATAATTTCAATTCAAGTTAAACCTAATAGAACCTCTAATTAAATCACATAAATAAGAATAGATTATCTCAAATTATTTATTTATTTTTTACCCTGCTAGATAAGCTGAAAAGCTAGAACTTCGATTTGTTATAAACAAAAAAGAAAAAAAGAAGGAAAAAAACCCTAAAAAGTTAAGAGTCCAATTTGATTTAAGAACATAAACAAATAGAAAACCCCTAGAGCAACATTGTGTTGATTTACATTGTAGAGATTATAAAACATCAAGGAAACCCTAGATCTACATTGTCTTGTATGCCTGTGAAGTTCTTTTTGGTAGTTTGTGTAAAATCTAAACTGAGATCATGTGTGTATATTTCAATATTACCCCTTGATAAAATCCATCTAAAAAAAATTCTGCAAAGGAGGTCATGATCAGCACAAAGTCACCACAAATCCTAAAATCTGTTTATAATTGAAGAATCATCTCTCTCTCTCTCTCTCTATATATATATCAATGAAGTTGCATCACAAATAAAGGGGAATGTGCTTAACCATTAATTCGCTATCACATGCAAATACAAGACACACATACAGATTAAGCATTGAACTCTAATCTACCATCAAAAGAAAAAAAACCCCAAGTAACAATTGATGATCAAAAGATGCATGATAAAAAAAATAAAAAAAAATACCCTAGATATGATTCTATTGTGATAGGATTTGATAGGGAAAGAGTGAAAAAACGTACCCATCTCTTCACTCGTGTGTTTTCCGATCATTATTCTAGCAGATTGATGAATTCTTGTGGTGCATGCAATGAAGAAAAGGAGCTGAGATTTTTTAGATTATAAATGGAGACATATATAGATAGATACACAGAGTTTATAGGAGTTACTTAGTGAGAGTTCAATTTGTAAGTAGAGAGAGAGAGAGAGAGAGAGTTGTGTCTCGAGAATCACGCTAGGTCTAGGAGTCTGTGTTGTTCCGCCTGGTTGGTCCCACATAAGGGAAACAACAGCGCCTCAAAATGTTTTTCGATCTTTATTTCACGACATTAAGTGGGAAAAAAAAAGTGGGACTTGTAGACCATAGTTGAAATTGATGTCACTATGGCCCCCACAAAATCTGCCATGTGTAATACCCCGGTATCACACCATGTGGACTACAGTGTCAACTTAGGCAGGTGGTAAAAGAACATTGTTACTCAAATTGAACAGGAGTAAATGAAAATAATAAAACAACCAACATGTCTTCTATGATTCTATCCATGAAGTTAACCGTAATTTTCTTTTGAGCTTAAATCTATCTATGATCTGTTTCTTATTAAAAGAGTTTTGTTTATTTTTGCTTAACTCATCATGCTAGCTGCATATATATATATATATATATATATATATATATTATAGTTCATTGTCTTTTATCTAATTGTTTGATTTTTTTCGAAAGGTAATTAATTATAAAAAAGAGCAATGATAGATAGCACCTTCATTTAATAGTGTGTCACTATATGTTTTTTATTAATGATAAACAAGAACTTACTATTAGACACCTCCGAACAACCAATAACCTTAACTTATCGCATTTTTAGCAGTTGGTTTCATGTCTCTTTATAACCAGCGGAAGTGAAATTACTTCATATGTTAAATGGTACAAAGATAAGAAAATGTTGATTATACTCCGACATTTCGTAATTTTTTGGAATGATGAATAATTTTTTTTTGTGTTGTGCTTACATTTGTAACGTATCGCATTCTTAATAGTCGGTTTCATTTTCCTTCACAAGAAGTAAATGAAAAGCTACTTTATGGGTACACGTAAAAAGGTCCTAAGACGAGACTTATCATTATACTCCAACATCTCATATTTTTTCATAGTTACTAATAAATTTTCGTGTTGCGCAAGTACTCTTAACATGTCACATTCTTAATGGTTGTCTTCAATATTTCCTCTACAAGTAGATGAAAATTTACTTTTTTGGTACATGCAAAAATGTCGAAAGACCGAGAAAAATATTATTCTACTGTGATTTTTCATATCTTTATTAGCATGGACCATAAATTTTGTTAGAATTTAGTTTGTAATCTATTTGAATTTGAATTGCCTTAATTATAATTGATTATATTGCTCTCACAATAGAAGGTAGAAAATTTTCATTAATTGAAGCATTATTGTTTAGATTTTGATATTGTTCCAAATAATTCCTCTTAATTGAGGTAGAAAAGAACAGAACAAATTTTCTAGCTAGATGGTGAAAAAAAAAATTCATGCAAATTCTATCATCCCAAACAGTCCTTAGGACATATTTTTTATTTATATTCTTTTTGGGGGCCTGTGCTCCAGCCCAAGCTGCAGAATGACGTATATAATATTTACTCAGATATATATATATATATATATAACACTTGCTTAAACTTCCCGGAGAAAAAAAAAAAAAAGAAAAAGAAAAAGACATTTAGAGGAACATTGATTTGCAGTTTCAATCACCATATTCCCAAACATGGATTTATTGCATGGATGGCTCTTAAGGAAAGATTGGCAACATTGGATACCAAACCTATGCTAAAGAAACATTATACAAATGCTTGCTACTTATGTCTTGCAGAGAGTGAATCAGTGGACCACATTTTATTCAAATGCCAATTCAGCAGCATTGTGTGGGATTTTGTTCAGCACGCAGCAGGATTCTACATCAAGCCAGACAATTGGAAGGATCTTGTAGCTTGGTGCTCTTCAGCGTGGACTCAGGAGCATTTCATTACCCATAAGTTACTTCTCTCATGTGCCATTTACTACATATGGCAGGAAAGTAATTCAAGAGCTTTCAGGAACAAAATAGCTTCTGCTCTTCATATTATTCATCGCATCAAAGGGTGTATCAAAGCAAGGTTTGCCTCACTCAAGTTAAGAAACAGTGCTGAGTTATGCAAAATCAATTCAGTGGAGGCAATGCAGCAACTCTTCTTGCAAGGATGTTCATTTGCGTCTGGTCAATCATGGTTTCTAATATGATATGAATCTGTTCTCAGTACAGGTGCTTGTAGCTCACAGTGAGCTGCAAAGTCTTTTGGTTGGTTTTGTCTGTCCCATTTGTATGTAGTAACTGTTCTGTGTTTGCTTGGTTTAGTCTTTGGTGCTTGCCTTGGAGCTTGTTCCTGGGCTTTGTTCAATTGACTCTGTTATTCATATTTTCTCTTTATTAAAGCTTACCCTTTTAACCAAAAAAAAAAAAAAAAAAAACATTGATTTGCAGTCAATGACAATGCTTCAAGCCTAGAAGCAAATTAACCACCAAGATGGAAGCTGGGTTGAAAACCTAAAAAGGAGAAGATGAATTACACAACCTGAAATGATAGAAGAATCAAAATAATAGTTTGTTTGTGATAGGAAAGAAGAGCACAAAAAGTTGCCTTCAGGACTTGCTGTATGTTCTTGTAAATTCTTCATTTTCTTATACACAAGCTTACCTTTTAACTATAAAAAATATATATCTCAATTTTTTGAAATAACCAATAATTATTTGTGTTGTGTACGCATTCGTAACGTGTCGCCTTTCGTAGTGGTTGCACGTCACGTAAAAAGGTGAAAGATAACAAGAATATGATTATATTGTGACATCTGGTATCTTTTTTAGAACATGGTCCAAATACCAACCCGGGGTAATTTTGTTGAAATTCATTTGTAATCTATTTGGATTTGAATTGCCTTAAGATTGATCATATTGCTCTCACAATTGAAGCTAGAAAAATTTCATTAATTGAAGCATTGTTGTGAGTTGCTTTTCTTCAATTTCACAAATTTTAATTTCAAAACTTCAATTCCATATAACCGGACACAATCTCACTTTGAACTGTGATAGACTCAAATCAGCAATTAGGTAAATCAACTACTTATAACCTAAGTTCGGGTTGATAATTTCAGATAGATAGATGAATATGACACTGAGTCAAAAGTAGTCTGTCTATTCAACTATATATGATAGGTCCATGGGCATAGAAAGGGTGTCTCTTCATAAGTACCAAAACGAACATCAAATGACCCATCCATTTCATTATATATATATATATATATATATATATATACCAAATTGATCAAATTTAGTAAAAAGGATATGCCAGAATAATGTTATAACAAGGTAGTACCAAGAAAAAAAATAAGAGATTGGGTTTTAACAAAAGGACCATTCGACCCACAAGCATGAGTTTATGCAAATTGTATCATTGAAATCTAGCCATGATAATTTTATTTGTAATTCAATCCACCTGTGAGAAGAAAAAATGGAAAATTCACCTGCAGATGAGGTTAATATGATGGATATACTAATTTCCATATGTTTTGGCAAGAAATTTTTCATTCAATAATAAAGACATAACAAATCCATTCAAATTTTAATAGTAATTCCAAGCATATATTTCTGCTATATATGTGTGTGTCTCATTGGAAAATCAACAATTGGTTTATATCACTCCAAACAATGGTGGTGCCATGACTAGGGCTGACGACAGATCAGTTCAGTCAGATTTCTCTTGCTAAAATTCAGCAACTCAGCTCTTATAAGAGCAACTCCAATGCTCTCTCATTTGGGTCTCTCAAACTCAAAATATGAGAGTTGGGTAAAAAAGAGCCTCTCTAATGGACTCTTATTTAAATTCTCAAATTTCTTCTCAAATATGACAGCTGCCAAATTTTTTTGGCAAGTCCCTCATTTCCCAAAACGGTGCCGTTTCTCACCGGTCATCACCAACTCGCATCTGTATATGTATATGTATATTATATATATATATAATATATAATATATATAAATTTTCGAAAGAAAAATTATATAAAAAAATTAATTCACAAATAGTGGTAAAAAAATTATAAATTTTTTTTTTTGTTTGTTTGTCCTTTTTTGATCAGATATTTTAGATTTGTACTTATTTTTAATTAAGTTTAATTTTAGTTTCCTTTTAATGTCTACAACTTGACTTGGAATGTGCCTAATATTAATATTACTGCTGCAAATATGAATTGTGGGAATGGTAGTTGAAAAAGAATAGTGGTTGTATTAAAAAATAGCATTTTGCGTGAAATGTACCATTGGAGTAGAATTGTTAAAGTGTAGCATTTTGGCA
Source organism: Cornus florida (assembly GCF_030987335.1). Lineage (NCBI taxonomy): Eukaryota > Viridiplantae > Streptophyta > Magnoliopsida > Cornales > Cornaceae > Cornus > Cornus florida. The sequence continues at coordinate 33,844,443 of NW_026775572.1, forward strand.
CTGTAACACTTGTCAAAATATAGATTTGGCATGCAAAAATAGGTTTTAACATTGGAAATGCTCTTAGACCTGCATGACCAAAAAGATCGATGTTCTTACAACCTGCGAGACAAATGCAAAGCGGTATATAATTGAGCATGTATAAATGACCACTTCATATGGAAACAAGATTCGAAGGATCCATGTAATGCCTTATAACTTCAAATGCAGTGTGACAAGGCCATAGCTTCTTTTATTACCCCAAAAAAAGAAAGTAGCCATAGTGCTTGGCTTCTCAAGCTGATGCAGTAATACAATGAGCTATATTTTCCTATAATTTACTTGAAATGTAAAGCAAATTATTTTTAATGGCGGCATAATTAATATTGAATGAGGTGAAATTCAAGAAGATAAATTTTCCTAAAGTTGTCATTTGAAACATTGACATAAGAATAATTGAATCACAAACTAGTATTTTCGCGCTGCAACTGAAATGAATAGACAATCGCGTACCTTTAGCAACTGGTTTATTGTGTACTCAGGGAAATAAGGTCTCATTGTTCTTTCTTCATAGTTTAAGTACCACAACCTGAAATGATAGAAGAAATATTAAGCAAAACAACAGTTTGTTTGTGACAGTATTTATTGGCGCACACACATACATACATATATATATATTGAACACAACCTTTCGGATATAAGTGTCAAAAGAACAACAGAGAAGCCACTTGGAAGCTAGTCAAGAGTAGCAAGCAGTATTATCGGCGACGATGGCCTCCTCAAGAGCCTTTTATTCTTCCCATTTTTTCATTTCCAGAAAGAATTCAATGCTAGTCTTGAGCAGGCGCCGGCCATTACTAGTCAGCTTCCCCACACATTTTCGATTAACCTGTACATAGCATCTTTATTATTTAACTCAAAGGCGAATGAAATTAATAGTTCTTAATTATATAAAAACAACTAATTATTGAAATGGAATTCATTTCAACAAACCAAGTGAATAACTGCATTCTGCAATTTAGTCCACAATGCCTCAGATACCTACAGTTCAAAACAGGAATGAACTTTACATATATATATATATATATATATATATATATATATTATATTTAATAATGAATGATATGAGAGCCACACTAGCTAGAAAGAGAATTATGAGAACCTACTGAATCACAGAATGTACGGATTGGGACTTCTGAGCCTACTGAATCACGGTAGGTCTTACTGAATGCATTCATAAACTTCTCATAAAGTTGGTTGGTGTAGGTGCAAAATTTCTCTCTATAAAAAAATTTAAAAGAAATAATACAACTCATTCAAAATAAAACAATAAGTAATAAGAATTATTCAGAGAGAAGCGTATATTGCTCGATGATCTTTATTGGAGGTCTAGATCTCTATTTATATACAATAAGGTAGCGGAATTATGGTAAAACTCGCCTTACTTGTCCTCCAATTCATTCCATATACATCATTATTTGTAAATAGAATTCTTTCCTTTTCATAATTCTTTCCATGCCAAACTTTCCTTGCATTTAGCTTTCCTTCTATGATGAATCCTTTGACTAGCAGGACTGGTTCTTCTTTAAATGAATTTGGGCCGAATGCATCTTGATTCGAATGACTTTGTTAATGGGCTGGAAGTTCAACATTAGCGACCTTGGGCTGTTGGTGTCTTTATCTGGGCTTGAACATGGTTGGGCTTTTGTAACCCATCAAGAGATTAAAAATAAAACTTCTATTGTGGCTACGTGGATGACTTTTATTGGAGGGGGATTTTTCCCTCCACACTTTACCCCCAATTCCCTCTTTAATTGGACTATGGCTCCTAATTAAAAGGAAATTGAAGTTGCAAGGTTGCCTATTTTGCAAGAGGCGGTTCAAGGAATGTCTATTACGATTCTTGCTTTTGCCCCTGCTGCATTCATTGTACTCACTGTGTTCCTTGCTTCGTCGTGACTCCAGGTTAGTTCTTCATCAATTTCTTTGATTTCATACCATGAGCACCTCACCCACTCACGACCCTGTAGAGATTGTAGATTTTGAATCTACACCCTCGTCTTCCCCTAATCTCATTAGGGTTCCTCCTCCACGGGTTTCTAACCCTCCTGAATCCATAAACGATTCGACCGTGCTAATGGGTGATTCTCTTCCCCAAGCTGAAGTGTCTACTTCCGGAGGATCAAATAGTATTTTCTCAAAGAAAGAGAGAAAAATGATTTTGTCTATTCGGCGTATCAAGTTCACCATCGAATCTACGATGGAGGAATTTGAAATCCCCGAGGAAGTAGAAATTGCTGCGTACCCTGAGAGAGTCGATTTCACTTCAGGTGAAGGGGTTGAGGAGAATGAGTTACTTTTATCGGTTGGGCATCTTCATGTATTCGTTTTCCTCTTCGCCCTTTCTATCATTTAGTTTTCAATAGGTTAGGCATTGCCCCTCTTCAAGTCAACCCTAACTTTCTTTAAATAATGTCAGCTCTTCTTATTCGCCAAAGGCTAAAGAGTCTTGACTTAATTCTTGCGGACCTTTTGATTACTTATTCCATCTCCAAACATGGAACCGAGCCTGGTCATTTTTATTTTACTTCTTCTCATCAGCAAAGGGTTTGTACGGACCTCCCTTCCTCCGACAAGAGGTGGAAATTAAAAGAGAATGATAATTGTTAGGGGGAACTGGTTTGTGTCTCAATCGAGTAAACTCCCTGCTCTTTGCAAATTTGGGAAGTTAGGTATAAAATATTCTCCCTCTCTTCATAAGAATGCTCTGGTTGCTTCCCATGCCAAGTTTTACTCTTCCGTCATACTTACAAATTTCTTAGTGTTTTTTCAGCTACATTTCCCTCATTTGTGTTTAAAAACAGGCTTGCCTTTCTGGAAGAACAAGTTTGGAGTCATCCTCCTTCTATTGAGGACTTGCTTTCTGTGATACCCCTTGATTCTAGAGTCACCGGTGATCAAGTCCGAGTACAGATCCGAGTGATACCAAACAATTAATATGTAAATAAGTACAGAATACAAAAATGAAATAAGAATAAAACAATAAAGCTGAAAGAATTCTAAATTAAAAAAATCGTTAAAATTATATAATTGAAATCCAATAATCCAAAACCTTCATTAATTAAACAACTCGGGAATCCATCTTGTGTACCCCTATTAAAATCCCAAACTAAAAAGGAAACAACTGAAACAAAATCCAAAGCTAAACATGGAAAGCAGTCCTACGTAGTCGGAGGAATGAGTAACTGTATCTGCTCAACACGATCAAGCTCTAAGCTTGAAACTGACGAACACCTGAAAAATAAGAGTGGGTCAGGCCCACTAGCAAGTTCTACTATACTACAATCCATACAGAAACCCGATACGCAGATACATCCTAGATATCTCAGCAATAAGTAAAATAGTCCATATATGTATAAGTACACACTATAGGACGCTCACTAGCCTATAGTTCTGTCTCAGCTTGAATAGAAGGTAACATGCAAATCGCACATCACGTGGGCATGTATACCTAGACCTACCAGGGAACAACAATCATGTCTAGTTATCCATCCTAGGCGATATACACACCCTAACCATAATCATAAGACTCAAGCTCATATCACAGTACCATAAGTATATATATAAATAAATTCACCCAAACCAAGGTATGTCATTCAACTGTTTATTGACCTGACATATACATAAGTAGGACTTAACTTTTATAGTTAATCCAACTTATTTCAGAATAGGTAGGACTTAGTATTTTGAACTAATCCATCCCCAGAATAGGTATGACTTAGTGTTTTGAACTAATCCATCCCTAATATGCCACCGTCTCATACTGGTGCATATACATATATATAAGTAGAACTTAACTTTTATAGTTAATCCAACTTATTTCATAATAGGTAGGACTTAGTGTTTTGAACTAATCCATCCCTAGTATGCCACCGTCCCATACAATTCACAAATCAAATAGTTGATACAGTAAATGATAAATTTAATCATCAACCATACTCCAAAATAAGCATAAACAAAGTCTAATATGTATATGACCATATTATGCATCCATTATAAGATTTAAAAATCATGATCCAGTCCTTTAAATTGCTAGAATAAGACTAAGCATTTAAATCCTCTAAACAGTCATAAATTGATACAATTTACAACAAATTAAATACCAATTTAATCCAATCCAAGTATAGATAATTACAAATAATCCACTACACTTATAACACGGTTGAAATATGATTAAACACCATTAAATCATATACAAGAGATTTGCTAAAATTCAGTAAGCAAATAAATTAACAAAACTATATTCAACATGTAGGCTTTTCTTTAACTTCTTGTTGCTTCATTCCTTAACCTATTAATGTAATAATGCTTCCTAGTATTTTTATAATTCCATAGCAGTCATTTACACCATTTAGTGCAATTTAAACCGCTTAAGAATACCCTAGACAGCCCAAACAGAGCCTTAAAAACAGTTCATGTGCGTTTCAGGGCAAGAGCAGGCTCTCAAAAGGTGAGAGCCTGCTCCAAACACATGAGAGCCGGCTCCCCACCCTTGGGAGCCGGCTCTAAGGAGCTGGGAGTCGGTTCTACACTCCTCGGAGTCGGCTCTATCATTAAGGGAGCTGGCTAACTCATTTAGGGAGCCATCTCTCTCTTCCTACGAGCCGTTTTACCCCTTCTGTTCTTCTTCTGCTTCGCTTCCGGCGATATCTAAACCCTCTGTACTACTTTTATTTATATTATTAGGGTTCAATCTCATTCCCAGATTAATTATCAAACATTATTATACATCAACGACATGAATTAAACACAAGCTTTAAACTAACAGCAGCAAGATTTAATTAAAACTTCAATCAACCCAAAACCAGTTTAATTCAACGAAATCTAATACAATTTAAACATGCATAAAAGATATGTTTTAACATTAATTTAAACCCTAGAGTCTACCTAGGCATGCACAGAACACAGGTTTAAGGAAAGGAGTTAGAATAGGAACTTGCCTTCGGTTTCAGTTTTGAAACTTTAAACCACCGTCTCTGAGTTTTCTGACAGATTTTAAACTGCCATTCAACACCTCCGCTGCTCTTGGTTCAATCCAAAAGCAATCTGTTCCTTCCTCCTTGAACTTCTCTGTTATTCTCTCAAGTTTCTCTTTCTGTTTCTTTCTGCCTCTCAATATGTGAATAGGGTTTTTGTTTTACCCTAGCAGACGTATAATGTATTTATTGGCTTAGGAAAACTTAACCCTAATTCTAATCTCGCTCAAAGAAGGAAAGGAACAATAATTAAATCTATCGCTAAGTCGGCTAAACCCATTATGTGATTTCCCAGACATACAAAACCCTAACTATGCTTTAATAATTAATAAAATTAATTAACCGAAATAAATCAATTAATTCGTTTAAATACAATACATAATACAAATAAACCATTTAAACAATTAACACAATTAATGCATTAAATAAAATTTTAACTAAATAAAATAAATAACACAATTAATTTAATTAAAGAATAATCAAAGTGCAAATAAGCAAATAATCAAAGAAAATGCAATAAACAATAATTAAAATGCCGAGACTATCCTTTTAAAATTAGGGGTATTACACTTTCTTCATCCAATCTTCAGGAAATCGCCTCCAGTGCTTCAGCTGTTGATATTATGGATTTGGCGTTCCCTTCCTTTGACAGCTTGCCTCTGACTGATGAGGAGAAGAGAATGGCTGAAGCTCTTAAAAAGAAGGCCGCTGAGGATCAGCCCCTTATTGTCATCCGTTCCACTGAACAGGAGAGGGAGATTGAAGAACCCCCTCTAAAGAAGAAAAAGTCGAACCTCCCTTCAGCAAGTAAGGGTAAGGGCACCAATTCTTCCAAGAGTAAAGGGAAGAATGCTGAGGAAATTGACCTTGAAGAAAAGGTCAGGGCTTTTGTCTTGGCAAAGACTAGAGAGCCTTGGAGGCCCACTTTCTCTTGAACTGACAAGTCCATTATTCACTCTGGAGATTTTATTGTCAGGGATCCTTCTACGGCTCTGGCTATAGCTCGTGGAATGTGGCTGCCCAAAGATGAAGAAATTATTGGGAAAATGGGGTTGGACCAACTGCTTCCTTCCGCCCTCGTCCGTGCTATGGAGGTTTATACCTTCCATTTTCTTTGATGTTCATTTAACTTTTCCTTTATATTACTTTACAGTATTGTTGATTTGTGCAGAATATGTACCATACTATGGCCCTATGTGCCACTGCTGAGGCCCAGTCAATCTTCATTTAGAAAATGGAGAAGGAACTGGAAGCTGCTAAGAAAAAACTCTCCCTCTTACTCAAAGATGTAAAGATGGCTTACAATGCCAGAGACACATGCAAGAGTCAGCTTGCAGCTGCTGAAACCAAGGTGTAGGAACTGGAAGCTGAGAACCTTTGTTGGAGGGATGCAGTAAACACCAGCACAACTGCTCGAAAGCAGATGCATGAATGCTACTCCACCTTGTGTGTCTATCAAGTGCGAAGGCCTTCCGATCTGACTTTAACCAAGGCTCAGGAGACAAATTGAAAGACCCAGACGTTTTTTATGCTGACATGGGGGTGTCGTTTCCTTATGTTGAGGGTTCGAAGGCCCAAGAAGCTGAGGTATTGTTCGTTAAGATAGTGAAGTCTCATCAAGGGGACCTTCCAGTGCTAAGTTCCTCAGCTACACTGGTTCCAAACCCTTTACTTCCTTTTGCCTCAAACCCTTCAACCCCTCCAGAAACTGCTTCCAACCCAAATGTGGTTGATTCATTTGACTCTGCTCCTTTTGACCCAAAAAGGAAGTAGAGTTGTGTAATTTTTTATTTTGAAACAATGCATTTTGAGACAATATATTTTTGCTCTTGGGCTATAATGATTAAACTTATTTTGAGGCAATTTGCATGTTTGTGAATGCTTTTAAGTTGCATACAATTACTGAGTAGTAATGTTTCCATATTTTTGAGGAAGATTCACTGCCTAAGGGCTTCGAACTTCCTAAGGTCTGAAACAAAACAGGATGGGTGGTAAGAAGGGGATTCCAATGACAGTTCGGCTACTATCTGAAGATTGTTTTTTCATCTAGTGATTTAACCGTTAAGGGAACCCTTTTTGCCATTCACTTATATGGAGTGGGTATATCCATACTTATTTTTTCATGTATTATTTCGATGTGGGACAAAAATTTTTATGGGTCGGACATTATTTGGCCAAATATGGTGGCCTGCAGGTGTGACAACCATGAGGAATATTTGCTCCCATTTAAGTTTGATCCTTATTGATGTAGCTTTGGACTCGGAGCGTCCGTGGTGGTATACTCCTTGGCCATGAGCATGAGGGGAATTGTATTGTGCCAGACTCTTGGGGTCTGAAGCTGTGACACCCCACATTTTCCACGCATAAGTTGATCAGGCTTATACACGAAAAATGAGAGATATCAAAAACTACTGGTAATATACAAGCATGGACTACAAAATGATAATAATAGAAGAATTTAGACAAGAAAGAAAAACTAAATAATAAAACATCCATCCATCCTTTATTAAATACAATACTCCTTTATACAACTTGGAAATCCTATGTCAAGGATCCCTAAATATAAACCTGAAAGTTCAACGTCGGAAGTAAATAAAACTGAAAGCAAAATACTACATAAAACTTCTACCCTGGATAAGACCGTAAGAGTAGATGAGTTCGGATGGTGGTCCCACACTACTAAGCCTCAACCTTGAAATGGGTACTGACCGTGTCCTGAAATAACAACAATGGTGGGTCAACCCCACGAACAAGTCCTCTTTAGTATGACCCAAATCAGAGAATCAAATAAATTAATCATTAATATTCAGAAGTATATTCTACCTGTATACACCCTAATGAAACTACACAATGTATAATATGACCTTAACCAGAATAGACGGTGATCACTTAGACTCACACGAGGTGGTTAAGTGTCTCCTTTCCCTACCTGGGAAATCAGCTATTAATACAAGGTGCACGGTACTGACAACATAGACTATAAGTCCTACACAGTGGTAACACATCTCAAGGTACTAATGAAGATACTGAGCATATCACTTAGGCAACACATGCCAATAATATTAAAACACATACCCCGACAGCCACACATCTGTCTATGGCAAGAATGCATAAGGTATAAATGAGTCTGAACTTATTAGTCAGCTCACATGGTTCTATATGGCAACACATCCATATAATATAAATGCGACTTAATTTATTAAACAGTCCACTTATTACCTGAAATGCACACAGCATAATAATAATGATTTATATATCATTAACAACATTAAAAAATCCTGTAATGTATAATGGACAATTTATATGAATCAAATCATGTAATCATTTCATTTAATATTAAATAATAACACAATTAATATTCAAATATGTCATTACATTAATTACATCTGTTTCATAGCGATCCGTACTGTAAACAATATAATTAATGTTTAGAAATATTAATCAGACATAATAATAATTAACGGGTAGTAAAATAATAATTTAAATGTCCTGTTAAACTCGTAAATACCAACCCTAGGCCCAAAAATGCAAGTTTAAGGTTCTGGAAATTACAAAACAATCCCTAGTGGTATTCTGGACTTTTCCAGTAGCTGTAGGGTCCCACACGCGCCCTCACGCGCCTCCCTAAGCTTCCCCCACGCGCTGCCACCTTCCCCACTCTCATACGCGCCTCCACGCATGTTTGGAGTCTGTCACGCGCACGTTCTAAATACCTACTGACGTGGCGCTTGCTGATTCGTTGGTTGCATGGTCTTGCTATGGGTGTGCTACACTGGATGAATCTACCTTATCTTCACCTAATCCAAAGGTTCTTGATCCGGGTGTACTGCAGTAACATGGACTGTGATGCACCGGATCAATCAAATTCAACTAATGGCCAGGATGCTGGTTTACAGTGCGCCGTATCACACCAGATCACTCCGGTCACCTTCCTCACTGCCGATGGCCGGAAATCTCGCCGGAGTCTCACCGGAAATTTCAGAAAAATCCCAGAAAATTCTAAAAAAATCCCTAAAGCCTTAAATAATTATTTTTAGCTATATTTAGTTACATAGTCTAATAAAATAATATCTAACACCTTAAATAATTAATATTTTACTAATTTAATAAACTAAAATTATAATTCATTAAAATCCTAGCATGCTTTCCATACTCCAAAGTAACCTAAATAAATTAAATAATTAATTTATGGATTCAAAGGAGAAAAGTAGATAATAACTTGCCTTATGGATTTGAAACAAATCCGCCGGTTGCGAGTAGTCGGGTAAAATCACCTACACCGGTCCAAGCTTCTTTCTCTCTCCCTATTCCTTTTACTCTTATAAAATAGCTCTCTGTAATTTTTAATCTTTCTAACTTACGTGAGTTCCCTCAATTGATAAGCTAACTAACATATATATATACTAACTTATATAATATAAATAATACAAATATCTAACCTAAATATTTACTATCAACATTCCCATCTATACTAACTTAATGCCATGCAATCTTAGTCAAACAATTGACATAAAATTCTACCATAGTAAATGAATTCTATCCAAATATCTAATTTACATCATGACATTTTGTTATTATTATTATTATTATTATTACATATTAATACACTACAATACAAATGTAATACTTTAATTAACTAATATTAATCAATATAAAATATAAACAATTATAATGTATAGAGCATCTAATCTAAATTACATGTACAAACCAATAATATTAATTTAATAATTTAGCATACACAATTCAAAGGTGAATAAATCTACACATAAAATAATTAACCTAATACAAAATTAATTTAAATAAACTCTTTAAAAATACGGGGTATTACAGAAGCGATATATTCCTCGGCTATGAGTCTGAGAGGAATTGTATTGTGCCGGACTCTTGGGGTTTGAGGCGATATATTTCTCAGCTATGAGCCTGAGAGGAATTTTATGGTGTCGGACTCTTGGGGTCTGAAGCAATATATTCCTCGACTATGAGCCTGAGAGAAATTGTATTGTACTGGACTCTTGGGGTCCTATACGATATATTCCTCGACTATGAACCTGAGAGGAATTGTATGGTGCTGGACTCTTGGGGTCCGAAGCAATATATTCCTCGGCTATGAACTTGAGAGGAATGTTGTTGATGTCCTCAGACTCACGGATCCAAGGATTCAAAAATGAGAGAAGGCCAAGGAAAAGAGTGACGGTGACCTAGCTAGATTCTTAAGTGTTTGGTCAGGGTCCTCTATTTCACAGTCACTCGTTCCTTGGTGTTTTGTTGGAGTACAATCTGGTTATATTAACCATCCCCATTTCTTATTTATATTCAATGTGGGATAATTTGTCTAGAGGATTTAGTCAAGGTGCTTAGCCTGGTGGGTGTAACTCCTTGGCTATATGCTTTGGAATTCCTCGGACTCTTGGGGTCTGAAGCATGTAGTTCCTCGGCAACAGTGTATGCCTCGGAAGAATTTTTTTCTTTTGTTGGACTCTTGGGGTCCGAATCATAGAGTTCCTCGGCAGTAATATTTGCCTTAGAGGAATGTTGTTGATATTTTCGGACGCTTGAAGCCCGGGGTATAGAATTCCTTGGCAATAGTGTATGCCTTAAAGGAGTATCAATGATGTCTTCAGACTCTTAAGGTTCAAAGTATACAGTTCATCGGCAATGGTGTGCAGTTTAGAGGAATATTGCTGATGTCTTCGGACACTTGATGTCCGAAGCTTCTAAAAGGGAAAAAAGCCATGAAAAAGAGTCACCGAGACTATGTAACTTTCAATACTTGTGATTGGGAGTCTATTTGTCTTGGAGACTCGTTCTATGGCATCTATTTACAACATCATAAAGTTATATTAATTATGCACTCTTTCTATTTTTAGTCGATGTGGGACAAAAAATAGAGTTTGCATTCTGGCCAAGAATTCTAGGTTTCAAAAGAGGATTATTGCAAAGAATGCCCGCTGGTGCTATTAATTACCAGCGGGCCCTCTTTGCAATACACCTGCATACTTTCATTGTTCCTTATATAAAGGAAAGTTAAAAGCTATTTTTAACCGATGTGGGACCGCAACGAAATACATGCTTTGGGCCAAATACATTTGGGCTTTACATCCAAAAATGAGGGAAATACTGCAAAGAGTGTCCTTTGGATATAAGACCTAAGTTCATACCTTAATTTCCAATGGGCACTCGTTGCAATACATGTTCATGCTCAAGTATGCCCCTATGTAAAAGGACTTGTAGAATAGCTTATCGATGTGGGACAAAAGTACAACCAAAAAGCGAAAAAAATATAGCTTCATTTGTCGTAATATCTTTCTTTTGTCGTAATATCAACAGTAACGTATATGCATTGCCCCCTATGACGGAAAAGAAAGTAGCAACAAGTAATATCCCACATCAATAAGTTTTAGAAAAAAGGTGCAAAGAAGTATAGTTAATAAGAATCTTTTATTATGTGGGCCTATAAACAGCCATATTTGTAGATAGACAAATATATATTGTCTACTTGTAAAAGAAAAACAAGTGGACTATATTGTCTAATGATAGTACCTTTTGAGGTGTATTGCATTCCATAGACGTGCAATTGGACGCCCATCAGCTTCGGCTAACCGGTAAGCTCCTTTCCCTACCACTTTTGTGACTCTATAGGGTTCGGTCCAATTGGGTTGTAGCTTTTTTACGTGGGCTGTTTCCTATTTTAGCACCCAATTGCCTACCATAAAGCTTTTGAACCTGTCTCGTTTGTTATAACTGTTATGCAACTGTTGTTGGTATGAGACAAACCTAATTGCTGCAGCATCCCTCTTTTCTTCCAAGAGGTCGAGGCTATGCTCAAATTATTGATCATTGTTCCCCTCAAGCAATAAATGTGTCCGTAGAGTAGGCACTGCTGACTCCGTGGGGATGACAGCTTCAGACCCATAGGCCATAGCAAAGGGGCTTTCCCCCGTTGGCTGTCATGGGGTGGTTCGATTTGCCCAAAGTACCTGAGGTAGATTCTCGTACCACTTTGATTTGAGCTTCTCTAACTTTTTCTTCAGACAATTGAAGATGGTTCGGTTAGTTATTTCAGCCTGCCTATTCCCTTGTGGATGACTAACTGCGGCCAACTTCTGCCGAATCCCATGCTCGGTGAAGAACTTTCTTGTGCTTCTGTTGTCCAAGTTCTTATCGTTGTCCATCATGATAACCTTCGGGACTCCGAATCAACAGATGATATTGTTCCATATAAAACTCTTTACTTACTCACGAGTCACACTTGAGTAAGCCTCTGCTTCTACCCATTTTGTGAAGTAATCTGTGGCCAGTAACACATATTCCTTTTATTCCACAGCCTGAGGTAAAGGTCCAACCATATCAATCCCCCACTGTGCGAATGGCCATGGATTCGCCATACATGCAAATCTTCAGCAGGCTGATGTTTCATCGGACCATGTCGCTGGCATTTGTCGTATTTCCTGGCATATTCTTCAGTATTCCGAGCCAGGTATAACCAAAAGTAACCTTGAGTTAAGACCTTATGTGTCAGGGATCTGTCGCCAGAGTGGTTGCCACAATCCCCGTCATAAATTTGCTTTAATATTACGAGGGCCTCAGTGGGGCTTAAGCACTTCAGGTAAGGACCTAAAAATGACTTCCGGTACAAATGATTATTAATAATAGAATATTTGGCTACAGTGAACCTGAGTTTCCTTGCCTCGGCTTTCTGGATCGGAAGAGTTCCATGTTTGAGGTAAGCTTCTAGCGGATCCATCCAGTATGGTTCTTGTGGAATGTCCGGGATCACCATTATCTCCTACCGAGGACTTATACTAGGTACGTCCAGGATGTCTATCGGCATTATTCGGACCAAATCTTCGTTTGAGGAAGATACCGCTGTGGCCAGTTGATCTGCTTCGAAATTCTCATCACGAGGTACTTGGTGGAATTCGATTTGATCGAATCCACGTGTAGCATTCTCTACAGCCTCCTTGTATGCTTTTATTCTTTCTTCTTTGGGCTGATATTTGTCTGTCACATGATTCACAATAAGTTGGGAGTCACTAAAAACCTTTAGACACCTTACCTGGAACTGGTTTGCCAACCGGAGCTCGGCGAACAAGGCTTCATACTCGGTGTGATACCCCTCGATTCTAGAGCCATGAGTGATTAAGTCCGAGTACAGATCCGAGGGATATCAGACAATCAATATGTAAACAAGCATGAATAAAACTGAATTAAGATTAAAAAATAATAATAATAATAATGCGCAGAAAGAAAACTAAAATGAAAAATCCTCAAACCTTAAATAATAAATTAATATAATTTAAATCCGTACAACTTGGGAATCCACCTAGTGGACCCCTGATCCCAAATCTTTAAATAAATTTACAGAATTAAAATCCCAAAACCAAAATAGAAAAGAAATCCTATGTAACTGGAAGAGTGAGTGTCTGTATCTGCACCAACACGATCAAGCTTTAAGCTTGGTATTGACGAACACCTAAAAAATAAGAGTGGGTCAGGCCCATATGCAAGTTCCAATCTACTACAATCCGTACATAAACCCGATACGCAGATACATCCTAGATAGCTCGGCAATATCTAAACATAGTCTATATATATATATACACTATAGGATACTCACTAACCTATAGTCACCACACCTGAGTAGAAGGTAACACGCAAAACGCCGTCGCGTCGTCATGCACACCCATACCTACCAGGGAACGTCTTTAAGTCCAGTTATCCCTCCATGCGATATACGCACCCTAACCGTGATCAGGAGACTTAAGCTTGTACCACGGTACCATAAGTATATATATAAATTCCTTTCTAATACTGAAAAGTAAAGCAAACATCCATCATGTCGTTCAACTGTCTTAGTTGACAGGACATGCATCCATGTAGGATTTAACTATTTTAATTAATCCATTCCATATGTATGAATGGGTAGGAATTAACGTTGTGACCTAATTCATCCCTCTATATGACACCGTCCCATACCGGTGCATACATGCAAATGATCCGTAAATGATGCAACATTATAAGCAGTACATCAAATAAAGTCCACATTATCCACATAGTTGATAAACAGAATTTAAACAGTTCATCAACTTGCAATCCAGAATCCATCCATGTCATTGACAATTTAATTCATTTAATTAAATTTCAACCAACCCATAGTGCAGTCCAGCAGTTGACAACATTAACAATAGTAAGAGTCAATTATAAAGCTGAGAATGACAAACTATAACTCAGAAAATTCACAGTACTAACTAATAATTGCTGAAACATGTAGAACATTTAACCATTAAAATAACAATCTCCATTTAATTAATGAAACCTAATTTATTAGTTCCTTAATTAAAATCCAACCTATGCACAAATAAGACCTAATAGATACATGACCCTATTCTGTATCTAACATAGATTTCAAATCCATCCTCCAGTCATCTAAGTTGCTAAATTAAATTTACACAACTAGATACTTTACAATCGCCAAGAATGTGCGTCATTACATAAAACTCCCACACTGTGAAAACCCTTAGCATATTAGGATAAATTATGCATTGTGGGTCCTAATATAGCATAATATCATGTTTAGATTCTATGCAACAATCCGTTAAATTTTTAAAACAAAACTTAGCGCACTAGTCCTTCTGATCCGTTAACACAAAGTCGCTTATTTTTACACTGTTTATTCCATTTGCCCTATGGACCAAAATATACAATTAGAGGAATTAAAATCCCTTGAAATTACTTTTAGACTTCTCATTCCAGTCCCTAAAACCATTTAGAATTTCAAACATGGCCCAAACTGTGCCCAAATAGATCCAGAATGCATCCAAGCGTGACTTAACCAAGGGAGCCTGCTCTAAAATCAAAGAGTAGGCTCTATACCACCTAGAGCCGGCTCCCTAACCCCTTGGAGCCGGCTCTATGAAGGGGGAGACGGCTCCCACAATCTGGAGCCCTCTCTCTCTCACTTTGAGCCTTCTCCTCTGCTCCAAATTCATCTCTACTTCGTCCGGTTGCCTTCTGTGCTTCCGACGAAGCCCACTGTCCCATCCCAAGCCTTTCTAAGATTTTTAGGGTTCCATTAAAGTTCTTAGATCCCTAGAGACTCCTCCTATTCCAGTGTGAACCGGTTGACAAAAAGCTTAAACTACACACAACAGTTTATGTAGGAAGAACCAAATTCAGTTTAACTAAGCATACAAACAGTTTAAGGTCTGAAACATGCATCAACAAATCATTTTAAAGTTTTTAGTGTTAAATTATAGTCCAAACCATCCTAGAAACTCCTTGAATTCCCTTACGAACTAATTTACAGAAGTTTAAAACCATATTTAATACAGTTTTATGCAAGAACCAACTTCAGATCTTTTAAACGAAAATAAATTACTGTCTGGTATAATATGCATCATCCACCATGTTTTAATCAGTTAAATTAATCCCTGGAGACTATAAAGAATGCACAGAACACAAGTTTACAGGAAGGAGAGAATGAAACTTGCCTCTAGGTTTCAGTTTGAAACCTTTCGCCGTCTCTAAATTGCAGAATTTCCAAGACTGTATTTCCTCCTCTGATTACCGTTCCCTTCCTCTACTGCTTCATGGTTTCATCCAGAAGCAACTCTTTAATAAATCTCTCAAGACCCTCACTGTGTATCTTTCTTTACATCCCAGAGCCTCTGTTTTCCTCACAGGTTAATATTACGTGAATAGGGTTTGTTTTGAACCCTAGGAGACCATACTGTCTTTTATACATATAGGTTCCTTCTAAACCCTAATCCTAATTCCACGACTCAGTAACAGTCGGCTACCCTAATTATAAAATAAACCCTAAACTTAATTATACTAAACCAATGAGCACAACTGTAAATAGAATTATAAAAAAATACCATTAAAACAAACACATAAAGTCACGTAAATAATAATTACATTTAAAACAAATCATGCAAACAAATAAATAATTAATTTACATAAAACTACAATTAAACAATTAGCAACTACACACATAAGTCTAATTCCCATTAGTAAAACAAAAAGCACATAAATTAAATTCAAATTCCCATTTTATCCCTTTTGAAAACTAAGGGTATTACACTCGGCTTCATTGTTAGTGGCAGAAAAAGTCAGACGGATTGACTACTGCAGCTTGGTGCCTTCAGGGGTTGTGATAACGATTCTGGCCCCGGCACTAGTTAAGTTCAAGGAACCGTCTACCCGAAGCTCCTATTGTGGTTCAAGAGGGTCCGGCTCTTCGGGTTTATCTTCATATTCAAGGAGGAAGTCAGCCAATGCCTGGCCTTTGTGTGACATCTTTGGCTCACAAGATATATTGAATGAACTGAGTTCGATTGCCCACTTAGTTATTCTTTCGGATAAGTCTGGCTTGGAAAGAATAACTCGCATAGGGTAGTTGGTTAAGACTACGATGCTATGAGACTCAAAATAGTGCCGAAGTTTCCTCTTTGCATACACCAATGCTAGTATGATCTTCTCTGCTTTGCTGTACCGCGTCTCAGCATCTGTCATTGTCTTACTTGTGTAGAAGACAAGGTATTGATTCTTTCCTTCTTCTCTGATCAATATAGCACTTGTGGCTATGCCGGAGATTGCTAAGTACATGATGAAAGTTTCACCAGGCTGTGGAGCGGACAGGATTGGAGGTTCAGCCATGTAGCACTTCAACTAATTGAGAGCCATTTGCTACTGAGGTACCCATATATCTTTGTTCTTGTATTTTATTGCATCAAAGAATGGTTTGCACTTATCTAATAATCGAGATATAAAACAGCTGAGAGATGCGATTCGGTAAGTTAGAACCTGTACTTTCTTGCGAGTTTTTGGTTCCTGATTTTGTATGAGGGCCTAAGCTTGAGCCGGGCTTACTTCTATTCCTCTCTTGTTGACAATATGGCCGAGGAACTGCCCTGAAGAGACTGCAAAAAAACACTTGGAAAGATTCAACTTCATGTTATACTTTCTCAAAGTGTCAAAGACTTCATGGAAGTGCTTGGGATGATCCTCCTTCTTCACACTTTTAACCACCATGTCATCGATGTAGGCTTCGACCGTTCTTCCCAGCATCTCGTCGAAGATCTTGTTAACGAGACATTGGTAAGTTGCCCCAACATTCTTTAGTCCGAAGGGCATAACTTTGTAACAGTAGGTGCTTTTCTCTGTTATGAAGGCGATTTTCTCTTCATCCTCTGGATTCATAGGGATCTGGTTATACCCGGAATACGCATCGAGGAATGTGAGTCTCTCAGAGCTAGTGGTAGCGTTGACCATTTGACCTATCTTGGGAAGTGGAAAGCTATCCTTAGGGTAAGCCTTGTTGAGATTGGTAAATTTTATGTGCACTCTCCATTTTTCATTCTTCTCCTGAACTACCACCACGTTCAAGAGCCATTGTAGATAGTGCACTTCTCGGATGAAGCCTGCTTGAAGCAGTTTGCTTACTTCTTCAGCAATGATTCAATTGCGTCAGGAGCGAACCTTCTGTGTCTTTGCTTAACTGGTTTGAATGCCGGATCCACCTTCAGACTATGGCATGAGATTGAAAGGTTGATTCCTACCATGTCCGAATGATCCCAGGTAAACGCATTTGCGTTCCATCGAATAACATCAACTAACGCTTCTTTCTCTTCGGCTGTGGGGGAAAAGCCCATATAAGTGACTTTCTGGGGATCGCCGAGGATAAATTTGACGGCTTTGAGGGATTCCTCTGTAGGCTTTGTAGCTTCAACTTCATCCTCCGCTTTTAAATACTTGGGTAGAGGGCTATGTAATTGTTATTTGGAAATACTTTCGGGGGTCGCAACTGGGTGGGACTGGTTGATCATCTTCTTTACTTCATTTAGTGTCAGCATGTAGCATTCTTTGGCAGTGACCTGATCTCCCCAAAGATTAATAACCTTCTTACTATCCGGAGACAAGCATCGCATCACCTAGTGAAGGGTAGACGGAACCCCGTTCGTTCGGTGGATCCAACCTCTTCCCATAATGAGATTATAAGAAGGATGAATTTCTGTTAGAACAAAGTTTTCTTTCAATGTCCTTTTTTGCCGCAGTGACAGATAAATCAATCACCCCAAGGGGGTTCACCTTTGTGCCATCGAACCCCATCAAAGGACTAAAAGTGGGCTGTATTGATGATGAAGGGATCTTCAGTTCCTCTAAGACTGCCTTTGTGATAATATTGGCACTGCTACCTAGGTCAACTAAAACTCTTTTGATCATATAATTTGCCACCAGAAGACTAATGACTAGCAGATCCTCGTGGGAAAGCTGAACTCTGGATAAATCTTCATCGCCGAACCCAATACTAATACTGCCCGAGGCAATAGTGTTTACTGAGGATAACTTCCTTAGCTTGTGGGCTGCCTTCAGTCTGGATCGATACATTTCTTCTGTCTCTTGGTCGTCCTCTGATCTCCCATGTATTTCATGAATGACTTTTACTTGATTGCCTTCCACTTTCCGAGGGTTGACCTCCCAAGGCTTCACGTACTCTTTTGGTGTGAGGTAGTCTGCCAACTCACCTCTTGTTATCATGTTTTCCACTTGCCGCCTAAGGGATCTGCAATCATTAGTTGTATGCCCATAATCCTTATGGTAGGCGCAGTGTTTACCCTTATCCCTTTGCTCTAAAGGTTGCCTTATTGGCTGAGGGGCTGCGAATCTCACTTTGTTTTCTTGGAATAGCCGAGCCAAGGTGGTACGAAGAGGTGTTAACCTTTCCTCTGTCCTTTACCTCTTCTTAGGTACCGGAGCGACCAGTGCTGAGGCATACTGGCTTTTTTGACTTTTTGAACTTGAAAATTTTTCTCGAGACTTATTTTTTACTATAACAAGGGTGGCATGTTGTGCTTGGTAGGCTATATTCTCCTCAAGTCGTACGTAGATCTTGCCCTAGTATTGAGAGTTTGCATGTCTGGAAGGGAATATTTGACTAGGGAGGTATGAAACTTAGTACCCTGAATCATATTGATCTTAAATGTCTCTATAGCAGTCTCAAGATGACAATCAGCTATTTATGAGGCTTCCATGTTAAATCTGGACTGGTAATCCTGTAGCGTTTCTCCTCTGTTCTGCTTTATGGTGAAGAGGCTAGAGATAGTCTTTTTCTGCTTCTTGTTTCCGCAGTATTGGGCTAGGAACATAGCACACAAAGTTTCATAGTTCGAGATGGATTTGTGCAGCCTTTTCTTGAACCATTCCAATGCGGCTCCCGTTAAACTAGTCGGGAAAACCTTACACATGAATGCATCGTTGTGATTGTCCAGAACTATCTTTTGTGAATAGTGGTTGAGGTGACGAGAATGATCTCCTGTGCCATCAAACTGAGTGAAAAAAGGCATGGTGAATTTCTTAGGTCTGTCAACAAGGTATATATCATCGGTGAACAGAGTTTTCACTAGAGAGTTCTTATGCTCCTGGCCATCTCGGCGGGCGTCTGGATCCTTAGGAGCCTCTTCTTGTCAAAAGCCTCCTGGACACCAGCGCCATCCGGAATACCATTAGTCCATACCGTAAGCTTACAGTTGGACTCGGCCTATTCATCCTGTATGCAATGAGGATGATTGCCTGAAGCGACCGCTTTGGTTCTCGTCCTCTGCTCTTGCTGAACTTCGTTAGGCTGAACCTCGTTAGCCCGACCATCATTGGCTTGAGGTTCGTTGACCAGAGGAATGTTGCGGTTGGGGGAGGTGCCACCGCATCACCTGGTGGTAGCTGAAGCAGAGCAATCTGGGCCGTGCTGGCCTCGTTTGCTTGACGAAGTGTTTCGAACTGGTACAAGAACTCTTCTTGCATCTTTTGCATTAACTCCTTCTGTTGATCAACTGTTGTTGCAAATCCTCCGGTTGACATTCCAGATCGTAGTAACATAAATAATTTGAATCAATCATGGGAGTATATTTTTATACGGTTTCCACAGACGACGCCAAAGTGTAGGTGCAAAATTTCTCTCTATAAAAGAATTTAAAAGAAATAATACAACTTACTCAAAATAAAACAATAAGCAATAAGAATTACTCAGAGAGAAGCGTATATTGCTCGATAATCTTTATTGGAGGTCTAGGCCTCTATTTATATATAAAAAGGTGGCGGAATTATCGTAGGACTCGCCTTGCTTGTCCTCCAATTCATTCCATATACATCATTATTTGCAAATAGAGTTCTTTCCTTTTCATAATTCTTTCCATGCCAAACTTTCCTTGCATTTAGCTTTTCTTCTATGATGAATCCTTTGACTAGCAGGACTGGTTCATTCTTTAAATGAATTTAGGCCGAATGCATCTTGGTTCGAATGACTTTGTTAATGGGCCGGAAGTTCAACATTAGCGACCTTGGGCTGTTGGTGTCTTTATCTGGGCTTGAACATGATTCGGCTTTTGTAACCCATCAAGAGGTTAAATATAAAACTTCTATTGTGACTACGTGGATGATTTTTATTGGAGGGGAATTTTTTCCTCCACTGTTAGTTGTTACAATATTTCTCATGATTGGCGAGAGAGCAAGCACGTAGTTTGAGTTAAAAGGAAACGTAATCTCAAAATTTACTTAAAACAAATAGTATAGACGAATTAGAAGAAATTAAACCAACTACATATGTACTTAGGATACGTCAACAACGTTATATACTCCTTAGATATATTAGTGTCACTATTCATGATCTTCTGTATCCTGACAATTGCATCATCCAACTTCTGCAGCCTTTTGCTTGTAGTCATTTGATGTCTCGCACAATCAAAATAAATTTTTCTGTTGTGATTGAAATTAGAATGCATTCCTCTATATATATATATATAAATTTTTCTTTTGTGATTGAAATTAGAATGCATTCCTCAAAAGGACTTATATATATATATATATCTGCAGAAAGATATAAAAAATAATAATAAAAATAGAGCATGTAAATTGGACACCTATTTTCATGTAAGAAAGTATATATATATATATATTACCATTCTATATATACAAGTTTACCTTTTAACTAAAAAAAAAAAGTATTTATATATATATATATATGATTTCTTGAGAACTATCAATAGCATGTTAACGCATTGTTTGAAAGTCCAAAAATAACCAAACCTTTATGTTAGCGATTGTCTGAGTAGAAGGTTCAAGTTGAAGAGATACAACAAATTTAATAGAAACAAAACAATAATTTTTATTCTAAGTTAAACCTAATAGAATCTTTAACTAAATCACATTTATGAGAATAGCCGGCTTAATTTTTTTTTTTAGAAAAAAAAAATTAAACAAAAAAATAAAAAACAAAAAATTAAATGTCCAAATTGATTTCAAAACATTAAAAAAAATAGAAAACCCTAGAGCTAATTGTGTTGATTCACATTGAAAAGATTATAATACATCAAGGAAATAAAATTTTTTATTATTGTATTTTACACCACTAGATTTATACTTTTTTTGGTATTTATACTGATAAAATTTTAAAATTACCCCACTAAAATTATAAAAAATCCCCTCTATATAAATTTTCTCCCATATGAATTTCTAGATCCGTCCCGATCTAAACTGTGATCATGTGTGTTGTGTATATTTCAATATTAATTACTTCTTAACAAAACATGCATATGCATATGTATATATATGTATGTGTATATATATATATATATAAATATATATGAAGTTGCATAACAAATTCACCACAAATCCTAAAATCTGTTAATAATTGAAGAATCATCTATGTGTGTGTGGATATATATATCAATGAAGTTGCATCACAAATTAAGAGGAATGTTCTTAAACATTAATTCGATCTCTATCACATGCACATACAAGACACATATACAGCAGAAGGTCATGATAAAAATAAAAATAAAACCCTAACTAGTTCAATTGTCTTAGGATTTGACACAGGAAGTGTGAAAAAAAAAAACGTACCCATCTCTTTACTTTCTTATTTGTTTTTCGGTTGATACCCATCTCTTTACTTGTTCGTTCCCCACTCATTTTTCTACTAGATTGATGGATTCTTGTGGTGCATGCAAAGAAGAAAAAGGGAGATGAGCTTTTTTTAGAATATATATATATACATATATATATAGAGTTGTTCCAGTTGTAAAAGAATAATGTTAATCAAATTACATAAATTGAAATAATAAAACAACCACCAACCAGAAATAATTGATTGAATTCTACTCTCAATAAACCTATTTACTGTAGAATAAGGAACTTGATCGGAAACTATTTATAGTAGAACAAGAAACTTGATCGGAACCTTTTTTAAAAAAGTTGAAATTGCCAAAAATTCAACCTTCTTTAAAAACTATACAAAAAATGGAAAGAAACCTGATTATTAATTACTAAAAAGCAAAATAATTATAATCTTACTTCTGATAATTTTCTGAAATCTACAAGAAACTGAAAAAAATAATATTAATAAATAAATAAATCAATTTTAGAGTCTTGAACAGTAAAGTTGTTAATTTGTGCGAGTTAGCCGAAAGATATCTAAAGTGAGATCTTGTCAAAAATTATTTTTTGGGGTTAACTTTTCACTAATTGCATTTCATTTATCATTGTCTTGTAAAGGAAATGACAAGAAAGTCTTTAAATTCATTAATGTACAATTCCTTAATTTATAATGTCATAATTAACTTTTATACAACTTTAATTTTTTTTTAAAGAAAATAATTTATTCCATAGTAATAATTTTATTTTTAACAATCAAAAGGGATAATTTATTCCATAGTGACTTTTTTTTTTTTTTTTGTACAATTGAAAGAGATATTTATTCAACAAAATTAACTTGTTTTTAATCCTATCAAAAGAGGTAACTTTATTTTTTGGTAATTTTTTATGGGTCCTATTAAAAGAAATAATTTATTCGATAAAAATAACCTCTTTTATTTTTGGATCTTATAATTTATTCAATAGAGATTATTATTATTTTTTTAATCATCTTCCTTTTGTAATTTTTTTTTTTTTTTTTTGTCCATATCTTGACAACAGATATAATTTCTTCAATGAATATAAATAAATTTTTTTTTTTTTTCATGTCAAAAAAGATAATTTTTTAAATGATTACTTTTTATTAATTTATTCTTATTTTTTTAAAAAACTTCACAAGTAACTAAAGTCAGCACTTGTCTGAGTAGGTTCAAGTCGAAGAATACAAAAAAAAAAATAATAAAAAAAAATTAAATAAAAATTCAATTCAAGTACTTAAACCTAATAGAACCTCTAATTTAATCACATAAATAAGAATATATTATCTCAATTTATTTATTTATTTTTTACCCTGCTATATAAGCTGAAAAGCTAGAACTTCAATTTGTTGTAAACAAAAAAGGAAAAAAGAAGTAAAAAAAACCCTAAAAAGTTAAGAGTCCAATTTGATTTAAGAACATAAACAATGGAAAACCCCTAGAGCAACATTGTGTTGATTTATATTGTTACAATGATAATGTAAACTTTAATTATTCGTGCAAATCATTAATCACAAATAAACATGAATTCCAAGATCATTATTTTCACATTCTTATAATACATAAATATGTACTTATATATATATACCTCAATTCACGATAGCAAATTTTGTTGAGATCAAATTCAACGTCCGAGATCCTTTAACAATGAATTAAGCTGCAAGTGGAAATCGATTTCTCTCTCTTACCCTTTTTACACATATAAACACTATATGTGTTGTTTTATTAGCATACATAACTGATGGATATATGTACTTTTATAAAGGCAGAGAGAGAATCAGTTTTTCTTTAGTAACCCTTGTTGAGCAAATATGTATCATATACTATAGTATAATTTATTTAAATATTATTTGTAAATATAATATTTATTATAATAATCTATATATATTTATATAGTTTAATATCAAGAAAATAAAACTATAAAATAAAAGAACCTGTTAAAGTCGAGGCTAGAATTTAATTCTATAGCCTTAAGACAGATACGCCTCGCTACGGTGCCAACGGACTCTTCGGCGTCTCTCTCCCAGGATACAACGACTTTTCTTCCTTTGGTAGTAGCACTTTAAACCAACGGACTCGAAGTGAGTGACTAAGGTTCGAACCCAATTAGTTAGGGTTGAACCCAAACAGAATCCCTAAGGTTTGAACCCAATTGGTTAGGGTCGAACCCAAACAGATTATAAAAGAAAAAGAGGGAGAAGAAAATTCAGAAGAGAGAAGATTTTGTTCTGAATTTGGTATATTGAAATGAATCCAATGAGGGCTATTTATAGGCTTAATGGTGCCTATTCCAAATGGGTGCACCCATATTCTGAATGGATGCAACCATTGTGGACCAATGAGACATTAGAAAGCCAAAACTGATTTAGGTTTAAAAGGTGCAACCCTTGGTTCAAACAAAAATTTTTTATGGTTTTTAATTTGAATTTAAACCCAAGACAGATTAATCTGATCCAGCCCAGCAAGCAACTTCGGCCATTAAGGTTAGACCCATTTTACAATTAAGCCCCGCCCAAGCCCGGACCGGACCGGGTCGGGTCGGCCGGGCGGCGCGCGCGTGTGGTAGTTGGTTCGGATCCAGGCTAGCCTAGGTCCTCCCCCTCTTAAAAACTTGGGTGCCCTTGGGCCCAAACCCAAATCTCATACTAGACATATATATACTCAAGGTTGCTTTGCTACTTTTTCGATGTGGGACAAGCATTTCCCACTTTATTCACACCCATTTAGGCTTTATAAATCACTTACTTTGGAGCCAATTTCTCATTCACCCGGAAACGGATTTGAGAAAATAAATATACCACGTTCATCTCCTCGCAGAGAGGAACGCACTCGTCAATAGATTCGCAAAAAATTCTTAGCGGAATCTTTTAAAAATCCTTCCAAAGTTTGCGTTTTCTAATGCCGTTTCCAACAATCCCCCACATGAATGAAAATTTGCGCAGATTACAAAAGGGGAAGATATAGACACTATAGAGAGTACTATTGGAAAGTTACTGCATCGGGATAGGTAGCTTTTGGCCTTGAACCTTCCCTAGTGTATTACTATCAGATTTACTGGCTAACTAGTGAACATGATGTCTTGAACTATTCAGCCGTTTATGTAAACCAAGACAATAGTAAACACACAGTTCCTTCCCGCACAGAGTCGGTTCTCATTGTTGTGTTCATATGGCCCTGAACAACGCCTGGTATTTCATGAGAGCTTTAGAAAACTTAGCTTTAGAAGTTTTCATAGAAGCGGCCCCATTTCATACTCATATAGGTGACTTCTTATTAAGAGTATCCTACCATACCCCACTTGAATTTTTAAGGTATAAGAGTCATTAAAAGCATAGCATATCCTACTCATCGCTGTAGGTAACACTGTCTCATCATAGAAATGGGTAGAAGATTAAATCTTCCCAGTGCTTCTGGTGAGCCATTCAGAATTTCTGTTGTCCCTTTGAACCTAGATCTTGGGATCTCCAGTCAACTAGGTTGGGTTTCCATTAAGATGACTCGTTAGCTTTCGGCTTTAATCCCATTCCCCTCGATGAACTATACACTTGCTCTCTTGTCAGACCTTTTGTAAATGGATTCGCTAAATTATCTTTTGACCTGATATAATCTATTGAGATTATCCCACTTGAGAGCAATTGTCTAACGGCATTATGTCGTCGACGTATATGTCGAGACTTACCGTTATACATATTACTTTGTGCCTTTCCAATTGCTGATTGACTATCACAATGTATACATATAGCGGGCACCGGTTTAGGCCAATTTGGAATATCTTCTAAGAAATTACGAAGCCACTCAGCTTTTTCACCAGCTTTATCCAAAGCAATAAATTCAGATTCCATAGTGGATCTGGCAATACAAGTTTGTTTTGAAGATTTCCAAGATATGGCACCTCCTCCAACAGTAAAGACATAGCCACTTGTGGATTTAGAATCCTTTGTATCTGATATCCAATTAGCATCACTGTATCCTTCAAGTACTGCTGGATATCTAGAATAATGTAATCCATAACTTATAGTATATTTTAAATACCTTAGAACCCTGATTATTACAGTCCAATGGTTCTTTCCTGGATTACTAGTATATCTACTCAATTTATTAACTGAGTATGCTATGTCTGGTCGTGTGCAATTCGTCAAATACATTAAGCTTCCTATAATGCGAGAATACTCAAGTTGTGATATGCTAGGACCAGTATTTTTCGATAAATGAAGATTTACATCAACAGGAGTCTTTACAAGACTACTATCCTCTTTATTAAACTTTTCTAATATTTTCTCAATATAGTGAGATTGAGATAATACTATACCATCAGATGTTCTAGAAATCTTAATTCCTAGTATGACATCAGCTATGCCTAAATCTTTCATATCAAAATTTTTGGTCAACATCTTTTTAGTAGTTTTGATTATAACATCATTACTACCCATTATTAGCATATCATCCATATATAGGCACACAATGACATATCCATTTTGAGTGTTTTTCACGTACGCACATTTATCACACTCATTAATTTTAAAACCATTTGACAACATCACTTTGTCAAATTGTTCATGCCATTGCTTAGGTGCTTGTTTTAATCCATATAAGGATTTTACAAGTTTGCACACCTTCTTTTCTTTTCCTGGAACTATAAACCCTTCAGGTTGTTCCATATAGATTTCCTCCTCTAATTCACCATTTAAGAAGGCAGTCTTAACATCCATTTGATGTATTTCTAAGTTTTGCAGTGCTGCAATAGCTAGTAACAATCTAATGGATGTTATTCTTGTGACTGGTGAATATGTATCAAAATAATCCAAGCCTTCTTTTTGCCTGTATCCCTTAGCAACAAGTCGGGCTTTATATTTTTCAATTGAACCATCAGGCTTCATCTTCCTCTTGAAAATCCACTTATACCCTAAAGGTTTAGTACCAGGAGGAAGATCCATCAGCTCCCAAGTATGATTTTGCATGATGGATTCAATTTCACTATTTATGGCTTCTTTCCATAAATTAGCTTCAGGAGAAGACATAGCTTCCTTGTAGCTTTGTGGCTCATTCTCTAATATATATGTCAGAAAGTCAGGACCGAATGACTTAGACGTTCTAGCTCTTTTGCTACGTCTAAGTTCTTCCTCATTTTCATCATCTATAGACTCTTGGTCTATATTCTCTTATATATTGCTATTAGCAGTATCATAATTTCTTTTAAGAGGATTTTTGCATGGAAATATATCTTCAAAGAAATAAGCATTCCTTGACTCAATAATTGTATTGACATGGATATCAGGAATGTCTGATTTATGCACAAGAAAACGATATGCACTACTATTCTGTGCATAGCCTATGAAAATACCATCAAAGGTTTTTGGTCCTATCTTAACTTTCTTAGGAGTAGGAACCGCAACCTTAGCTAAACACCCCCACACTTTTAAAAATTTATAGGAAGGTTTTTGACCTTTTCATAATTCATAAGGTGTCACATTTGATTTCTTTTGAGGTACCTTGTTGAGAACATAATTAGCAGAGAGCAAAGCTTCCCCCCACAAATTCTGGGTTAAACCAGAACTTATCAACATAGCATTCATTATTTCTTTTAAGGTATGGTTTTTGCGTTCAGCAACACCGTTCTGTTGAGGTGAATAAGGAGCGGTAGTTTGGTGAATAATACCATGTTCTGAGCAAATGTCAGCGAATGGTACTTCGTATTCACCACCTCTATCACTTCTAAACATCTTTATCTTTTTTCCAAGTTGATTCTCAACCTCATTCTTGTAATGTTTAAACATTTCCAAGGCTTCATCTTTACTTCTTAACAAGTATACATAACAATATCTTGTGCAGTCATCAATAAAAGTAACGAAATACTTTTTCCCACCTCTAGTTGGCACAGATTTAAAGTCACAGATATCACTGTGAATTAATGCTAGAGGTTCAGTACTTCGCTCTATGGAGTGAAATGAGGTTCTAGTCAATTTTGCTTCTACACATGTTTGGCATTTTTGATTTAAATCAATATTAAATTTAGGTATAGATTCCATGTTAATTAATCTACGAATAGTATCATAATTAACATGTCCTAACCTACCATGCCATACATCAGATGAGTCAATAATATAAGCAGAAGAAACACTAGCTTTATTATTATCATTAATAACTTTGGGTACAACAGTCATTACATTGAACTTAAATAGTCCATTACTTAGATACCCTTTGCCCACATACACTGTACTACCCCTAAATTCAAAAGGATAATTCTAGTATTTTATAAATTATTTTTATTGCATTTTTAAATTGTTTAAGTGTTTATTTGCATTAATTGGTATATTATTTGTTTGTTTCTGAATTTATTTGGGCTACTTGAAATTGTGTAATTTAATTGTTAATAGTTGGTTTTATTTGAATTAAATGTTTTATTTTTATTTTTAATTTTAGGATTTAACATAGCCGACATAATTTTAATCTAGCTTTCTCTATGGGCCGAATTTCAATTTAAGGTTTAATTAAGCTTAGGATTAGTGTGGCCTATAAATATTTCACCTAAGGTGTCTGCCTAGGGTTTTAGAATTATATTACGACATAATAAGACAGTGAACAGTTTTGAGAAATCTGGGAAGCAACAGAGGGAAGAAACAGAGAGTTGGTCGGGGATTTTAGGACGACGTCGGTGTAAGGCAAGTTTTATAACTAACTCTACCTCTTTGGCTTGTGTTCTTTGCATCTCTAATACAGTTCCAGGATAAATTAAAGTTAAATTAAATTGGTTTGCACGTTAACTGTTTCAAAACAGTATGAGTTTCCTGTATGTGTATTTATGTGCAATGTCAAACTGTTTTTGCTTAATCCTCGCTCTAATTGATTTCGATTATTAAGTAAGGAAGTTAAATATCTCTAGTGCATCTTGGGACTTAGTATTAACCATTAGAAACTTGGGTTGAAGGAACAAAGTCGCCGGAGTTGAAGAAGAAGTTGTGACATTAGGTTTCTTTCATGTGAGTGTTGCTTCGTTTTTTTAAACTTTTGGTTTAATTCTTGTTCCCAATGGTTTTGATTAATAATCAAGGAAGTTGATTAGCTTTTGAACACAAAAAGGACTAGGTTTTTAATCAGCCAAAAATTTGGTTTGAAGGATCCATATTGACACACACCGCCGGAATTAGAGAAGACGATGCACAGGGGAAGGAACCTGTGCTAATTCAGAAAGAGGCGGCTAAATCATAAATTGAGCAGGCTCAATAATTTTGGAGGAGGCTCAATTTCAGAAAGAGGCGGCTCAATCATAAATTGAGCAGGCTCAATAATTTTGGAGGAGGCTCAATCATAAATTGAGCAAGCTCAATAATTTTGGAGGAGGCTCAATTTTAAAAAAAGAGGCGGCTCAATCTTAAATTGAGCAGGCTCAATTATTTTGGAGGAGGCTCAATAATTTTGGAGGCGGCTCCATCTTGTGTGGAGCCGGTTCCTTCGACGGTTTTTCACTTTTTTTTGGCTTTTCTGCGAACCTAGACTACTGTGGTTAAATTTTTAAGGTTCCAGGCCAATTCAAGAGCTATTCTAGGGATTTTCAGTAAGGGTTAAACCCTAGTTAAATTGGTAAAAGAGATGGTAATTCATAAGATACCATAGGAAGCTGAAATAGGGTCACAGTCTAACCCTTAGAGAAGTTTCCAGATAGTTTGCTGCGGACGATTCAAGTTGTTTAATTTTAAATTAGCAATTGAATTAGGAGTTTGATATGTAAATTATATAACAGTGGTATGAGATTAAGCGTGTTAACTAAGATAAAATCAGTTAATGCTTAATAAGGAAATAGTTGATGTTTACCAAAGATTTGTTTATATCAACCTATGGGATGTGGTGAAGTAATTACAGGTAAGCATGTTAATTCTGTTCTAACTATTATTATGCTTATTATAAATTGCAGAATGGTTATATTGATTTCTCTGCATTTAAAATTTGTCAGAAAATCAAGTACTGGATGTATTGAACAAGCATGCTAGTTAAACATTCTTGTTATGCTTATGATTGGATATGTTGATATTGATATGTTATACTGTCATATATATATTATCAATTCTGGATGGATGTTTTGTATGAACCGGTATGGGACGGTGTCATACTAGGAGGATTAGCTTAAAAATGCTAAGTCCTACCTACTTTGGATTAAGGGACGGATTAACTACAAAAGTTAAGTCCTACCTATGTTTTGTGTCAGATCAATAAATAATTGAGTGACACTTTGGTTTGACATGGAATTTAAATATATTTTTATGATGTTACGATATGAGCCTGAGTCTCAGAGTCATTGGTTAGGGAGCGTATATGCATTGGGATGCATAGCTGGCTATGATGGTTAGATGTGTACCCTGCTAGGACTAGGTAGTCATGCCCACCTTTGGGTGCGTTTTCGCATGGTGCCTACTAGTCAGGTTGAGACAGGCCTGTAGTCCAGTGAGAGTCCTGTAGTGTGATTATATATATATTTTTTATCTACGGACTATTAGCTATTGTTGGATTGGTTAGGATGTACATGCGTATCGGGTCTCTGCTTGGGTAGTAGTAGTATAGAACTTGCATGTGGGCCTGACCCACTCATCATTTTTCAGGTATCGGACATTTCCAGTCTAGAGCTTGTTCGTGCTGAGCAGAGACGATCTTCCATTCTACCGACGACGTAGGATTTATTTCCATATATTAGATTTGGATTTTAAATCTTCAGTTTTACTTTCATTCAGTTTGGGATTTTTATTAGGGGTCCACTAGGGATGGATTCCCGAGTTGTAACTACTGAAGGTTTTTGGATTACCGGATTTAAGTATTTAATTAAAGGATTTTATTTCTAGTGTCTTCCAGCTTGTTATTTTTATTTCTGATTTTAATTTGTATTCCGTGTTCGATTTAAATACTTTAATTGTCTGATATCCCTCGGATCTGTGTTCGGACTTGATCACCCGTGGCTCTAGAATCGAGGGGTATCACATACACCCCATTCTTAGTCAGCACAAACTTATCAGATACAAAGACCAGCTTGAACCCATTCTTGCTTAGTAGTGACCCAGAGACCAAGTTCTTCCTGATGTCTGGTACATGCAGCACATTATTAAGAGTGAGCTCTTTCCCTGAGGTCATTAGTAGCTTGATCTTTCCTTGTCCTTCAACCTTTGCAGTAGAAGAATTCCCCATATAGAGTTGTTCTTCATTATCTATAGTTTCATAGGTAGTGAACATCCTCTTTTCAGAGCAAACATGACGAGTAGCTCCTGTGTCCACCCACCATTCTCTGTTGTTGCTTACCAGGTTGATTTCAGAAACCACAGCTGAAAGATTTAACTCTGATACATCAGCTGTCAACTTATCTTCTTCAGCTATGTGCACCTCAGTGGTTTTCTTCTTGGGGTTATGATGTGTTTTGCGGCTAAGACAATCTTTAGCTCGGTGTCCTAGCTTGCCGCATATGAAACACTTCCCAGTGAACTTCTTATAGTTTCCTTGGCTAGGACCTTCTCCAGAATGCTTCCTCTTCTTATTTTTCTGTTCAGCTTCCACTATATTTGCCTTTGACACCATTGAAGAATTTCCGGCTCTCTTTTCAGATGTACAGTTATCTTCTTCAATTCTCAGCCTGACAATTAAGTCTTCGAGCCCCATTTCCTTGCGCTTATGCTTCAAGTAATTTTTGAAATCTTTCCAAGTAGGTGGCAGCTTTTCAATAATTGAAGCTACTTGAAAGGATTCACTCAATGTCATCTTCTCAGCATGTATCTCATGTAGGATCAGCTGGAGCTCCTGCACTTGGCTCACGACTGTCTTGGAGTCTATCATTTTGAAGTCCAGAAATCGTCCAACCACGAATTTCTTCAAGCCAGTATCCTCTGTTTTATACTTTTTGTCTAACGACTCCCAAAGCTCTTTAGCAGTATTTATTGGACTGTACACATTATATAAGGTGTTGTCCAATCCATTGAGGATGTAGTTCTTGCATAGGAAGTCTCCATGCTTCCATGTATCAACAGCTCCAAGCTTGGTAATGTTTGTATCACCCTCATCTAACACTGGAGCAGTCTCAGTCAGATACTTGCTTAAATTCAGAGTTGTAAGGTAGAACATCATTTTCTGTTGCCACCTTTTAAACTCTGTCCCGTTGAATTTTTCGGGCTTCTCCCCATGACTGACGGGAACATTAGGCACGGTAATAATCGTACTTGCCATTTGTCTGTTATATATTGATATATAGACCACGAGTCAAATTATAATAATTATAACAACAATAATAATTAAATAATTATTACTATAGTATAAAGTTATCTGCCTTAAGATTGTTGAGCAAATATGTATCATATACTATAGTATAATTTATTTAAATATTATTTGTAAATATAATATTTATTATAATAATCTATATATATTTATATAGTTTAATATCAAGAAAATAAAACTATAAAATAAAAGAACTTGTTAAAGTCGAGGCTAGAATTTAATTCTATAGCCTTAAGACAGATACGCCCCGCTACGGTGCTAACGGACTCTTCGGCGTCTATCTCCCAAGATACAACGACTTTTCCTTTGGTAGTATCACTTCAAACCAATGGAATAGGCGAACCGGCTCGGTGAAGTACTCTCAGACTCGGATTCGGACTCGAAGTGAGTGACTAAGGTTCGAACCCAATTAGTTAGGGTTGAACCCAAACAGAATCCCTAAGGTTTGAACCCAATTGGTTAGGGTCGAACCCAAACAGATTATAAAAGAAAAAGAGGGAGAAGTAAATTCAGAAGAGAGAAGATTTTGTTCTGAATTTGGTATATTGAAATGAATCCAAGGAGGGCTATTTATAGGCTTAATGGTGCCTATTCCAAATGGGTGCACCCATATTCCGAATGGATGCAACCATTGTGGACCAATGAGACATTAGAAAGCCAAAACTGATTTAGGTTCAAAAGGTGCAACCCTTGGTTCAAACAAAAACTGTTTTATGGTTTTTAATTTGAATTTAAACCCAAAACATATTAATCCGATCCAGCCCAGCAAGCAAACTTCGGCCATTAATTCAGCCTAGCCCAGCGTGCTCCACCCGCAAGCCCACTTAAATAAGTCCAGTAGACAAATAAAATAAATTTCAACCACACAGGCCCAGTCCAACTTTGTGTAAAAAGGTTAGACCCATTTTAGAATTAAGCCCCGCCCCGCCCAAGCCCGGACCGGACCGGGTCGGGCGGGCGGGCGGCGCGCGTGTGGTAGTTGGTTCGGATCCAGGCTAGCCTAGGTCCTCCCCCTCTTAAAAACTTGGGTGCCCTTGGGCCCAAACCCAAATCCCATACTAGACATATATATACTCAAGGTTGCTTTACTACTTTTTCGATGTGAGAGAAGCATTTCCCACTTTATTCACACCCATTTAGGCTTTATAAATCACTTACTTTGGAGCCAATTTCTCATTCACCCGGAAACGGATTTGAGAAAATAAATATACCACGTTCATCTCCTCGCAGAGAGGAACGCGCTCGTCAATAGATTCGCAAAAAATTCTTAGCGGAATCTTTTAAAAATCCTTCCAAAGTTTGCGTTTTCTAATGCCGTTTCCAACAACCCTAATATCCATTTTCCATCAAAGTAAGGAACAAATAGGAAAACACTTTTCCAATAATTAATTATCAAAAAAGTAATTTATAAATTGACGAAATAATATAATATTAATCTCATATCTATTTATTTAACCATCAAATAATATAAATAAATCATGTGTCCAAATCATGTAGGGCACAAATATAAGAAATAATCTTACAGTCTCCCACTTAGCCCATATTATAACTTCTGTAGTGGTTTAGTAAAATAGTCATTAATGTGTACCATAAATCAGATTAACTCATTAAGTTGGTCATCATAAATATTATGATAAATAAACCACTAATGTGAGTCATGACGGTTGTATGTCACTAAATGACATAGTCCCTTCTATGTACCACAACACTA
The DNA here is from genome assembly GCF_030987335.1 of Cornus florida. NCBI lineage: Eukaryota > Viridiplantae > Streptophyta > Magnoliopsida > Cornales > Cornaceae > Cornus > Cornus florida. Next base: position 33,878,354 of record NW_026775572.1, read on the forward strand.
GTAACCTATTTAACATAATATTATTAGTATTTAACCTGTTTCATCATACTTCTCATAATGTTCACCATGTGATATCCCTCGATTCTAGAGCCATGGGTGATAAAGGCCAAGCACAGAACCGAGGGATACCAGACAATTAAAGTATATAAATAAGCACGGATTACAAAAATGATAACTAAGAAATAAATAAAAAAAACACAGAAAGAAACTAAAATAATAAATCCTTAATTAATAATAATAAATCTTCCAAATAATAAATGAATCCAAAATCTCCGATAATATTACAACTTGGGAATCCATAAAGTGGACCCCTAATAATAACCCAACTGAAATAGATGAATTCGATACTAAATAAAAGAAAGCAACAACTAAAAAGAAATCCTACATAGATGAGTGAAGAAGATTATCTCTGCTCAGTATGAACAATCTCTAACTCTGGAATCGACGAACACCTAAAAAATAATGGTGGGTCAGGTCCACAAATAAGTTCTACTCTACTACAATCCAAGCAGAGATCCGATACACATATACATCCTAGTCAACCCAACAATATCTAATAGTCTGTATATATATATACAAATTAAAAGGACTCTCACTGGAGTATAGGGTGACCTCAATTTGAATAGTAGGTAACATGCCAAATGTACATACAGTGGGCATGAGTACTTAGACCTACCAAGGCACACAACAAACCACCATACCCAGCTAAATATCTTATTACAATATACACACCCTAATCACTGATCATGAGACTCAAGCTCTTATCAGTGTATATATATATATCTATACATATATAAGATCCATCTAACCATAAAATAAAATGTCATCCAACTGGTATAGTGGCCTGACATGAAATAAGTAGGACTTAACTTTTTAGTTAATTCATTCCTTATTAGTTTGAATAGGTAGGATTTAACTTTAATTAGTTAATCCGTCTATAATCCAACAATCCAACAATTGATGTAATAAATAAAATAATACATCAATTAAATCCGAATAATATGCATAATAAAAATCAGATAATTAACTGAGCATATTATACTGCTGATACATGATTAAAATTGTATAATTATATATAGAAAATTGCTAGAACAAAAGTAAGCAATTTAAAACACCCATATTCAATAATAGTATGCAAATTCATTTTAAAATTTCATAGTGTTCAAGTCCATAGCATATTACGGTAGGTTATGCATTTTGGGATTTTTCCATGTACATTAAAATCATTTAAATCAATTAAAATGGAACAATACACATTATGGGCAAAATAACCAAGAACCCAAATCACAGCCAAACCTCAACATAGTCGACTGTGCCCTCCAATACAGCCTACTACATCCCTCAACATAGTCTACTATACGCAATCTACTATGCCCTTTAACATATATAATTAACTATTTCTTCCTTGTAACTCCTCTGTTTTCCCGTCCAACCTCCATTGTTAAGGATTCTAACCTTCGATTTTAGGTTCCAGAGTGTCCCAATCATTAATTTAAAGCCTTTAAATATGTTCACATAAATTCACAACACATATCATACATTAATTTATCAAATCATACAAGTTACATGAAAACCCATAACAAATAAATCATATACTGTATTTAATTTCTTAAGCATGTAAACAGGTTTATTACTTCCAATTAATCGTTTTCGAGTTGTTCTAAGCATGTATAGAACACGTGATTGATCTAAGGAAAAGAGATAGAAGAAGAATTTGCCTCTTAAGTTTAAGATTGAAACCTCAGACTCCTTCTTCTCGAATTTTTCGGTGACCGTTGCGTTGCCATCAAACCTCTCTACTGCTTTATGCTAGCTTGTGCATAAACTCTCCTTTCCTTTCCTTGGGTTCGGCCTCAATTCCTATAGCGGCACCTTCTCTTTCTTTCTTTTCTTCTATCGGTTTCTCTTTCTCTGTATCTCTCTATCCTCACGTCCATCTCTCTGATATTATAAGGGTTTACAAACCCTATTGTAGACTATTATATGTATATATATAGGCTTAAGAAAAACCCTAAATCTAATTCAAAACTAAGTCTGATAACCTAAGTAAAAAGGAAAGAAATAAAAGAAAAATAAAAGAAAAGAATTAATACATATATAACAAGTTCTGCACGTGAAGAATAAGTATATATATACAATTAACTTATAACTATATATATATATATATATATATATATATAAACACTAACAATAATAACTATTATTACTAAATAATAACAATAATAATTAAATATAATATCCTCACATACATACGTATAACTGCCCATGGGTAATACCCGTACCCATTAAACCTCCTATTCAAGTAGTCCATGCGAAACATTGGATGGTTCATTACTACTATTCAAGTCCAACTATTTTAAAATAAAAATAAAATAAAACAATTTAATTAATTTAACAAATTATCAACAACTAATTCAATTAACATTTAAGCACACAAAAACAATTAATTCAATTAAAACATATAAGCAAATAACCAAGTTATCAAATAATTAATAAAAATGCAATTAAAACAAATAATTAAATGCTGAGATTATCTTTTTAAAATTAGGGGTACTACACACCACCTCTATATGACCTTATGATTTTCACTTTTCAATCTAATTGTCTTTCAACTTCATTTGTGTAGATTGTATTAAAGGTAAAAATCAAACACACAAATAAAGGAGCCACAAGAAGTACAAAGCTTCTTGAATTATTTATACAGACATTTGTAGACCTTATGATGTTTCATCTTTTGGTGGAGAAAGGTATTTCATCACCTTTATAGTTGAATTTTCACATTTTGGATATATCTATTTAATGTGGATACTCTTGAAGTATACTTCATTTATGATGTTTCAACTTCATTCTCAAGCAGTGGATACTCTTGAAGTATACATAAATGAAGTTGAAAGACAACTAGATTGAAAAGTGAAAATCATAAGGTTATATAGAGGTGGTGAACATTATGGAAAGTATAATGAAATAGGTTAATACTCTAACCGTTTGCTAAACTCCTTGAAATATATGGCATTTGCGCTCAATACACTATATTATGCATGCCATAAAAAAAAAAACGTGTAGCTGAAAGGCGTAATCGTACTCTTATGGATTTGATTAGGAGTATGTTAAGTAATTCCTCGTTACCCATAATGTTGTGGATATTAAATAGTCTAAAGAGTACAAGTTTTACTATCCCAAACATAGTACGAGAATTATTGAAACTGGAAATATCAGATTCATTGAGAATGGTGAAATCAGTGGGAGTGATAAAAATAAGAATGTGATCATTTAAGAAGTTAGGGTACAAATTAATTTACCCATAACTTATAAGGAAATAATTATTCACTTAATTGTTGAATCGTATAACAACGAATAACAATTGAATGATCTACAATCTATTCATTGGTGACAATTTCACTATGGAGTTGTTGATCATTCAAAAAAATTACTTTTTTGGGTACACTTAAAAAGGTCCTAAGACGAGAAGTATCATTATATTTCAACATCTCATAGTTTTTCATAGCAACTAATAATTTTTCGTGTTGTGCAAGCATTCGTAACATGTGCACATTCTTAATGGTTGGCTTCAATATTTCCCTCCACAAGTAGATGAAAAATTACTTTCTGGGTACACGAAAAAAGTCAAAAAACTAGAAAAATATTATTCTACTATGATATTTCATATCTTTATTAGCATGGACCATAAACCAACTTGGAGTAATTTTGTTAGAATTTAGTTTGTAATCTATTTGAATTTGAATTGCCTTATAATTGATTACGTCGCTCTCATAATGGAAGGTAGAAAATTTTCATTAATTGAAGCATTATTGTTTAGATTTTGATATTATTCCAAATAATTCCTCTTAATTTAGGTAGGAAAGAACATAACAACTTTTCTAGCAAGATGGTGAAAAATATTTCAAATTATATCATCCCAAACAGTCCTTAGGACTTATTTTTGATCTATATTCTTTTTCGGGCCTGTGCTCCTCCCCAAGCTGCAGAATGATGTATATAATTTACTCATATATATATATATTATATATACTTGCTTTACCTTTCAAAAATATATATATATATTTAGGCTCCATTTGTTTTAACGTAAAATATTTTTTCCAGAAAATATTTTTATTTTTTAGGTAAAATGTTTTTTTATTTGTACGTTTTGGCGTTTGGCAAAGGTCTAGATCAAGGTTGAGGTCCCTAGACGTATAAAATAACTTATCAAAAATTAATGGATAAATTATTTTTGTAAAATTTTAATATGTTTTTCCTTCGTAAATATTTTACTGCAACCAAACACCATAAAATAAAATAAAAAATTTTAAAAAAATATTTTACATCCAAACAAACAGAGCCTTAGACGAACATTGATTTGCATATAATGACAATGCTTCAAGCCTAGAAGCAAATTAACCACCAAGATGGAAGCTGGATTGAAACCTAAAAAGGAGAAGATGAATTACAAAACCTGAAATGATAGAAGAATCAAAATAACAGTTTGTTTATGAGAGGAAAAAAGAGAACAACAAGTTGCCTGATTAAGAGATCAAGATTCAGGACTTACAGTTATTTTGAAATTACAACCAACCATTCAAGACTTACAGAGATATAATCATCTAAATTATGTTGCACTTTGTTAGAATTTTTCTCAAGTTCATCATAGTGCTTTATTTGAGGTGAAAAAATCTTTAGTTGAGGTGAAGCTATGAAGAGATTTTGATCTAAAGTGGAGATTGTTGGGTTTGTGGCTTAAAATTCGTGTACAGAAAATTAGTTTCCTTTTTCGTTTTGGAAGGCTAAAATTTGTAGAGGAAAGTGTATCCCATTGTGTTTCTATTTTAGAGTTTTGATCATTATGGTAACTTCTTGTAGGCAAGCTGAGAAATACTTGTCCAACAAGGAATTGGATTTGAAGACTCTGTAAATAGAGATTCGTATGAGAGGTTTAGAAAGAGAGAGAGAAGAGAAAAGATGTAAGGGGTTTAAGGGTGAGTGTTATGAAGAGAGGGGAGAGTACATGTAATTCTCGAGTGTATACATGTAACCTAAAAAAGAGATAATAAGTGAGTGAGTGGGGTTGTGACATGTGGTTGTATATTCTCTTCGTTGATTCATAATAGTGAAACCTCTATCTCCCATGGACATAACCCTAGAGTTGGGTGAACTATGTAAAATATTGTGTTATGTGTGGATATATGTGATTGTTAGCTTCATATATGCTTGTATTGATGTGATGTGATGATGCTTTCACTGTGTGTGATGAATGAGGGATTTAACTCTCAACAACAGCCGACCGTTGAATGGGTTGGAGGGAGTTAATTTTTTTCTAACAATTGGTATCAGAGCCGATGGTTGGTCAGAGCCTGTGATTGGTCCTGAAGATCAATAGAAGAAGATTACTGTGAAATTTGTCAGAGCAGAAGATGACCGTTAGGTGCTATGGAGATTCAATCAAAAGTTGATGATGACACGAAGGTATGAAGAATGAAGGGGTTTGTTATAAGCCCAATAAAGAGCAAAGAAGAATATGAAGAGTGAAGATGAGAGGTTTGTTGCTTTGATCCAGAAAAGTAATTGATGAAGATGAGTTGAATATTGGTGGGTTGCCATGCGTGGGCAATTGAACATCAATACAAACATATATGGAGCTCACCAAAAAGATATTCTTATAAGTTGTGAGACAAATGCATAGCCATAATTAAGCATAAATGTATGACCAGTTCATATAGAAACAAAATTTTCAGGGAATATTGAGAATTTGCAGTGTGATATGGCCATAGCTTCTCTTATTACCCAAAAAAAAAAAAAAAAAAAAAAAAAAAAAAAAAAAAAAAAAAAAAGAAGAAGAAAAAGGATAGCCATAGTGTTTGGCTTCTGAAGCTGATGTAATGATAAAATGAGCTATGCTTTTCTATAATTAATATAATTTGAAATATAAAACAAAACTGAAGACATAAAATGATAAAATTGTCAATTTTGAAGGATATAGAGATGATTCCAGTTGCGTAAAACATTTTTAGAAATTAAAATAACTATAACTTTCTTTCCTCGAGTTATGCATCACTGAACACATTAACATAATTAATATTGAATGAGGTGAAATTCAAGAAAGATAATTGTTACTAAAGTTGTCATTTGAAACATTGACATAAGAATAATTGAATCACAAACTTCTATTTTCGTGGTGCAACTGAAATGAATAGACAATCGCATACCATTAGCAACTGATTTACTGTGGTCTCACGAAAATAAGGACTCATTATTCTTTCTTCTTTGTTTAAGGACCACTCAACCTGAAATGATAGAAAAATTAATCAAAATGTGTTAGTCTTAGTATTCATTGGCAACTATATGGTACTGACCTCACAACAATGTACCTTTCGGATATAAGTGCCAAAATAACAATTGAGAAACCACTTGGAAAGTAGTGTAGAGTAGCGAGCAGCAGTATCCACGACGATGGCTTCTTCAAAATATCTATAATGATTTCTTCTTCCCTTGTTTTCAATTTCCTTAAAGAAATCAATGGCATTCTTAAGGAGCTCATTATCAATCAGCTTCTCAGCACGTTCTAGATTAAGTTGTCCACAAAATATTTATAATTTAAAATTCAAATTAAAGGAGAAGAGAAATCTTATGTACGACCACTATATATCGAAATAAAATTTTAACAAACCAAGTAAATGACTGCATTCTGCAATTTAGTCCACAATGAATTAGATACATACAATTCAAAACAGAAATAGAGTTTACATAAAAAGTTCCTTTATGGATATTTAATAATGATACGAGAGTCACATTAGATAGAAAGAGAACTATGCATGAGAACTTACAGAATCACAGAACAGAAGGATTGGGACTTCATTAATTGGTGAGCTAGTTATCAGTAAACAGTAGTTGTTTTGTGGACTAAACAAGCTCGAAAGTTGTGATACCCCCAAATTTTAGCGCGTGGGTTGATCAAGTCCATACCCAAAAATACGGGGATATCAAAGACAATTGATAGTAAACAAGCACAGAATAGAACATAAATAAAAACTAAAAGGATAAATTAAGCAGAAAGGAAGTCTAAGTGATAATAGGGTTACAGTCATCCAAAACAAAATAAAAGTTCTAAAATACAACTTGAGAATCTCATAAAGAAGACCCCTAAATTCAAAACCAACTGCATAACTAAAATAGACAAGTCTGATATCTAAATGGATAAAACTCCTACCCTGGAGTAAATAATAAGAGTAGATGTAAGGTAGATGCAACAGACAGCTAAAACCTTAGCCCTGCGGATGAAACTGACGAGGGCCTGAAATATTTCAACAAAAGGTGGGTTAGACCCACAAGCAAGTCCTCTCTACTATATCCCAACAGAGAATCGATAAACTAATCATCTCAAATCAAAAACCATACAAGTAATAATATCTATTAATATAGAAATATACACCACTAAAATATAAATTATTAATCATTGATATGCAATAAAAAATGTGCAATGAATTCCACAAATGATAAGTGTAAAAATATAATAGCAAGAAACTCAATAATAATCAACCACATACCCAACAGCCATAAAATCTGTCCCGGTAAAGTGAGTCAAAACTTATTAGCCAACTCACGTGATTCCATACATGCATATAAATAACCAACCACATACCCAATAGCCATAAAATCTATCCCGGTAAAGTGAGTCTAAACTTATTAGCCAGCTCACGTGGTTCCACACAGGCGTATAAAAGTAATAATGATTGCAATTTAAATGACATAATAATTTTCATAAGATGCACACATTATAAAACATGTTAATGATTAATATCATCAATGGCTTATAAGCTAATTAAATTTCAAATAACATTCGTTATATTTTAATAACAACTATGGCATGATTAGTATCATAAAAAAAAATTACAATTTTAAAAATAGTCCATTATGAAAATATCCGAATACTCATAGTGATTAAAATCACTTAATAAAATACTAATAATGATTTATATCATTAATTAAAATAATACTACATTTATGATTAAATAATAATCACAAATATCATAAAACTACTTAACACTTAACAGTAGTTACTAAGCAAAACATCACCCAATTAATTTTAAAAACCAACATTAGCATAATAAAATATTTGCCATAAATAATTCATCTCGGTTTAACTAATTTTCACGACGCTATCTCACTAAAATAGAAATATCTCTTAGTAGGATAGGAATCTGAAAATAAAATTGGTACCATTGGAAAGTTAACGAAAAATCCTTAAATTTCAACTCAAGAATGACCCAATTTGGAGTTAAAATGACTAAGTTATGACTGTTTCAATTTCGTGTCACAAAACAGGCATAATAATAGGTTGAGCTCAAACGCTACTGTGAGCGCGCCCACACCGGATCAAAAGCTAAGCTCCTGACACATGGCATATTCTGATTCACTACTATATCAACTCTGATGGTGCATGTCGTACCAAATCATTTTTTGCGACTGCATGGGTGCAATCATGCGTATGCACCGCACCTTATCGAAGCCTTATAAATCATCAAGATTGATGGTCTGGATCTGCGCGCGCATGGTGTTTCATGTAGCCACGCCGCACTGGATCACAGACCCTTCTTCTCTAACAATTGTCGCCGCCGGTGGCCGGAAACTTCGCCAGAAATTGCAAAATGCATAAAATGGCCGGAAAATACTAAAAAAATCCAGAAAAATCTATAAAATTCCTAAAAATTATAGATGCATTGTTTAACCATTTTAAAGTTATAAATGCAACAATTGGTCCCATAAAAATTCTAAAACACCTTAAACTCATTTTAATTCTAAAATTTATCATAAAAATAAAAATATAATTAATCACTTAAACTAGCATGATTCTTGATCATAAAATTGCATAAGCACAGAGGTGAAAACTTTATAAATTCAAAAGGGAAGAGAAGAGCTTGGACTTGCCTTTGATTTTCGTATTGAAATCAATTTGCAAGTCTCCTCCAGCCTCCTCCTCAAAACTTCTTATCCAAATCCTACGGTCCTCTTTGGTTCTCTCCTTCCTCACTGTCTAGACCAAGGTAAGCATAGTATATATATATACATACCAACTCTCTCTCTTTCTCTTCATAAATACTTATTCTCTCTCTAATAAATACTCATTCTCTTTCTAATAAATTCTTTGAAGTTTTTCTCATGAAGTCTTTGAAATAGGCTATGTACAACACATTAAAGTCCTCAATCCATTAACTATCGGAGCAGATATCAGCCCATTTGTCTTCTGTTTTACCAACCCCAACATAAGATAGTCAAAAGCAATTCAGAAGCTATTTTATTTTATTTTTTTGCTGACAATACCTAGTGCTACACAATCCCCTTTAAAGATACGAAACTTACCAAAATCAAACTATTAAATGGAGTTTCCAACCCACCAGTAAATACCAACTTAAAGTTCTAAAAAAATCATATAAATAATTCTTAACGTTAAATAATTTAAATACACATAAATAACTAACTAACATTAAATAATTAAAACCACAAAATAATAATAATAAAAATAAAAATATATAAATAATTTAATTTAATCAAATAAAACTCGTGTAATAATTTCCTTCAAATTACGGGGTATTACATTCTTCCCCCCTAACAAAGGAATTTCATCCTCGGAATTCATCACATAATTGAACTAAATAGCTCTGGGTACTTGATACGAATTTCATCTTCCCGTTCCCAAATGGATTCTGCCTCATTATGATGACTCCACCGGACACGTACAAGAGGAATAGTCTTCGTGCGTATCACCTGATCCCTACGATCAAGAATACAATAAGGTTGCTCCACATACGTCGTATCGGGCTGCAACTCAATCTCACCCAGATCTATGTGCTGATAACCATCCTCATCGCGGAGAAATTTCTGTAACATGAAAACATGGAATACATTGTGCACCCTATGCAGATTGTCTGGTAGCGCCAACCGGTATGCTACTGCTCTAATTCGATCTGCGATCATGAAAGGACCCACAAAACGAGGAGATAACTTCCCTTTCCGTCCGAAACGCATTACTCCTTTCATATGAGACACCTTCAGTAAAACCTAATCTCCAACCTTGAACTCTTATGCACGAGTTCGACGATCTGCATAGCTCTTCTATCTATTCTGAGTTGTACGCATACGATCTCTAATAAGAGCAATCTTTTTTGACGTGTCCTTAATGAATTCAGGACCCAGAAATCTGCTCTCGTCAACCTCTAACCAATAAATATGAGATCTACATGGTCGACCATACAAAGCCTCAAATGGTGCCATGCTAATAGTTTTCTGATAACTATTATTGTATGCGAACTCAGATAACGGTAAATAATATTCCCAATTGCCCTTAAAGTCAAGGACACAAGCCCTGAGCATATCCTCCAGAATCTGATTCACCCTTTCAGTTGCCCATCGGTCTGAGGATGATAGGCTGTACTGAGATGTAACTCTGTACCTAAAGCCTGCTGAAAGCTTTTCCAAAATCCTGATACAAAATTTGGATCTCTATCTGATATAATGGACAATGGTATACCATGTAACTTCACTATCTCTGCTATATAAAGTCTAGCATACTGCTCTGAAGTGAAATCGGTCCGAACTGGTAGAAAATGAGCTGACTTGGTCAATCTGTCAATAATGACCCAAATAGAATTGTGATTCCGATATGAAGTAGGTAATCCCTCAATGAAGTCCATGGAAATACTTTATCATTTCCACTCAGGTATGGGAAGTGGCTGTAGAAATCCTGGCGGTCTCTGATGATCAATCTTCACCATCTGACAAGTACTGCACTTAGAAACAAAAATTGCTATGTCCCTCTTCATACCTGCCCACCAAAACTGACGTTTCATGTCTTGGTATATCTTATCCCCACCTGGGTGCACAGAAAACTGGGAACTGTGCGCCTCCGTCATCACCATTTTCCTCAAATCATCAACAGGAGGAACTATTAAATGTCCTTTGTACCTCAAACCCTTATCTAAGACCACGGAATAAAATGGAACCTCACTTGAATTCAACTCTGTAACTCTATCAATGCATTGTCGGTCTGCGAGCTGAGCATCAATCTATTTGTTGATGATAGTAGGGGTCACTACAACACATGCCACAAAAGCATCTGATAATTCATCTATTGTCCGTAGAGTATTCCATTCTGTGGAAAACATTACTGAAAGACTAACGTAGGGTCGACGACTGAGTGCGTCTGCCACTACATTCGCTTTCCCTGGATGATACTGAATGGAGAAGTGATAATCTTTCACAAATTCTAGCCATCTGCGTTGTATCATATTCAGTTTCTTCTGCGTGAATAGATACTATAGGCTCTTATGGTCACTAAATAATCGAAAATACTCCCCTAAAAGATAATGCCTCCAAATACGTAAGGCAAAGACAACTGCTGCTAACTCTAGATCATGAGTCGGATAATTAAGCTCACGCGGCTTAAGTTTACGAGACCTATATGATACCGGTTGTTCCTCTTGCATCAAAACACAACCCAAACCTTGCAAAGAAGCGTCGGTATATACTAAATACTCAATTCCACTCTAAGGCGTGGCTAGAACTGGTGCAGAAGTTAACTTAGTCTTTAGCGCATCAAAAGCAGTTTGACAAGAATCATCCCATACAAATGGTACATTCTTCTTAGTCAAATGAGTAAGTGGACCCGCAATTTTGGAAAAACCCTGGATGAATCTACGATAATATCCACGCCAATCCCAGAAAACTGCGGATCTTTGTCTATGAGGTAGGCTGTCCCCACTCCAGAACTGCTGAAACCTTGGCTGGATCAACTGCTAATCCTTTTTCTGATACTACGTGTCCCAGAAATTTGACCTCCCTCTACCAAAACTCACATGCACTTCTCAAATTTTGCATACAACTGATGCTCTCGAAGTGTCTGCAACACTGTTCATAAATCTGGCATGGTCCTTTTCTGACTTAGAGTACACCAGAATATCATCGATGAAAACAATGACAAACTGATCTAAGTACTCTCTGAATACTCTATTCATCAAGTCCATAAAGATTGCTAAGGCATTAGTCAACCCAAAAGGCATGACCCAAAATTTATACGATCCATACCTGGTGAGAAATGCTGTCTTTGGGACATCTTGCTCCCGGACTCGAAGTTGATGATACCCAGATCTCAAATCTATCTTCGAGGAGTAAGTGGCTCCCTTCAATTGATCAAACAGGTCGTCAATCCTTGGCAACAGATACTTGTTACAGACTGTGACCTTGTTCAATTCTCTATAATTAATACAAAGACGAAGAGATCCATCCTTCTTCTTCACAAATAAAACCAGTGCTCCCCATGGTGAAGTACTCCTGCGAATAAACCCCTGACTGAGAAGCTGTTAAATCTGATCCTTTAGTTCCCGCATTTCCACTAGTGCCATTCTGTATGGTACTTTAGCAATAGGCGTGGTGCTAGGAGCTAAATCAATGACAAAGTCTATATCTCGACTTGGTGGCAGCCCAGGAATGTCTTGAAAAACATCCTGAAATTCTTACACGACTGGAATACTATCAAGTGATACTGTAACCTCCCCTTGAGATTCCTCCTCAAGGTAGAACAAATGAGTACTAGATCCGCCATCTGGTCGTGGCATAGCAATGAGATACATCTCCTGTCCTGGTATAGCAAATACAATGGATTTGTCATGGCAGTTAACCTGAGCATGGTACTGAGATAATCAGTCCATCCCAAGTATCACATCATATGAATACATGTCCAACACTAATAGAGTGGCAAGAAATTGAAATTTACCAATGTCTATAGTGACATGCCCAGAACTTTCATATAAAATGGTGTCAACTCCCAACGGTGTGGAAATGTTGAGAGGTCGGTCACAAAGCTGAGTTACCATACCAGATAAAGCAACAAAAGATCTAGACACAAAAGAATGTGATGTACCAGTATCAAAAAGAATACGACCAAGTCTACCATGTATAGGAAACATACCCTCTATGGCCTGGGGAGGCTGCACATCATATGGCATGACATTATATACTCTGCCATATTGTAACTGTTGTGGGAGTTGCCTCGAAGGTGGTGGTGGTGCCGGTAAAGCTGGAAAGTTCGGAGCATGAACCCGAGGAAATTACAGTGCAGGTAAAGGTAGTGGTGGCCTCTATCCTTGCTGGCCTTGTTGTGCCTAAGTAGTCTTTGGACACTTTTTGGCTGGGTGTCCCAGTTCACCACACACATAACAATTTCCTTTAAAAGGACCATATTGTCTCCTATGCTGGTTCCTTTGATACTGAACCTGTCCAAGCTGAAATGTTCCTGTCGGTTGTCTATGAACAGGAGCTCCATCTCTCTGACCATCATTACTTCCCTTGTTTTTCTTCCAAGGCTGGTGTCCCTGGATTCTGCCCTTATCATTTTGTTTAGTACCACTGCCACTGCCCTTCTTAAAGGTCTGATTCACTGGGTCTCTGTCACCCCGCTTATTATCCCTGCTTTTCCGGTAATCATGCCACATCTGACAATGCTGTAAGGCAGCGTCAACTACCTGAGAGTAAGTAATATAAGCTGGGCTACCTACAATGTGTTGCTTAATGGGCCATATCAACCCATTTATAAAGCAAGTTCATTTTTTCTGCTCAGTGTCTACCTCCTCTGTCGCAAACATGGCTGTGGATTGACTATTGGCTTCCCAATGGACCAATTGTGAAACAGTTAGGGCTCAATGACATGGAAATTCTTCAACTGGATTACATGGCCACAGTTGATAGCCTAATTTCTATTAATCATTGGATGGTTCCCTTATCACTTAGTCACTCACAGTTTTTTCAATCTTTGAATTTTCTTTCTCAACTATACTCCCTACCTTCCCCCTCTGATGAACAAGACAACATAGTTTGGCTCCCTAGTCCAACTGGTATTTACTCCTTCTCACATACCATTGTTTGTTTTGCTCCACCATCACCAACCTTTGTGTCGCACAAACTAATTTAGTTCAAGAATCACATTCCAAAGCATAACTGCATAGCTTGGTTGGCAGTTAGAGGTAGACTTTACACCTTGGATTCAATACCAATGCTTCATAAGCACTATGTTAATAGATGCTACTTGTGCCTGTCAGAGAATGAATCTTTGGATCACCTATTCTTCAGGTGTAGCTACAGCTCACTGATTTGGAGTTTTATTCCGAAGGTGGCAGGGTTTCAATCAATCCCTAATTGTTAGATGGATTTAATCCAATGGTGTTCAACACATTGGACCTCTTCGGATTTCTTGACACACAAACTCTTACTTTCTGCAGCAATCTATTTCTTATGGTAGGAGAGAAATAGTAAAGCTTTCATAAATGTCCCTACTTCACACCAACACATCATTTCTCAAATCAAGACTTGCACTAGAGCACAACTTGCAACAATCAAGCTAAAAAGGGGTTCCAACCTTAGGCAAATCACAACTGAGCAAGACCTTCACAGTCTATTTGTGCAAGCCTGTTCAACATTTGCTGTGCATTCTTGGTTAATCTTATAGCTGTGCAAGATTTGCCTGAGACAGTGTTCGATTGTTTTCATTCCCACTTGCTTGTCAATTGTTACGGTGTGGCTATTTTGATGCATTTCACTGGGAATTTGCTTGTGCTTAGGTGGGTTGTGCATTAGGCTGTAGGCAGTAGTGTGCTGCATTGTGCTGTTTTGTTTACTTTTGCTTTGGCTGGGTTGTATTGTTTCAGTTCTCTCCCCTCTTGGGGCACTATGTATATTTTTTCCCTCTTTAATACAAGCTTACCCTTTAACCAAAAAAATATATATATATAAATAAAAACATAAGATGAAAAGAACTAAACAAATATATATACAATTAATTTAGCTAGACACTTTTGGAATTTCCAGAAAAAGAAAAGACCATATGAGACGAAAAGCTTGAAAATGCAGAACAAACTGCAAGTTCAATAATTTAATTCCAAAATGAGCTACCGAAGTTAACTCATTTTGGAATAACGTACTACATTCCGAACATTGATTTTATATATAGAATATCATAAGAAGAAACATCGCAGTAACGTTGAATATTATGAATATGAGCAGAAATTATTATTGTAAATAATGCCACTTGTGACGATGTGCTTACTTATCACATATTAATATACATGGTGAATTTAGAACTTTGTTTAAGAATTGAGAAGGCTACCTAAAGATATGATTTAAAGACAAAATAATAAATGTTGAACCATCAACAGATCGACATGATTGACAAACCGATCCTTGGACAACTAGTTTTTAGCATTACACCAGCATAAAGAAGTTACGAAAAAAAAATTAAACACTAAATTTCCAAGAATTTAATTAGGCAAGTCTCTTAAAAAAAAAAAAAAATCATGTTTTGAATTGGTCCATACTCATTTTAGATCTAACTGGATATTCAACTGATATCATATGTACCATATTTAAAATCTCACCACTGAAACCATGCTCTCTCGGAACGCATTCACAAACTTCTCGTATAGTTGGTTGACTCGGCTGCCATATCTGTTAAAATTTGACACAGAGAAAGCACATCTGCTACAAGAGTTAAAAGAAATATGATCTAAAACTCCACGTACATATCAAAATTTATTTAAAACAAATAGTATATGTAAAGACTTAATTTGATTATGAAATTAAACCATCTATATGTATTTAGGATATGTATACAAAGTTATATATTCCTTAGAGGTAAACGATATATTAGAGTCACCATCCATTATCTTCTTTGTCCTGAAAATTGTATCATCTAGCATTTGCAGCCTTTTTTCTGCCGTCATTTGATGTCTCTCACAGTCATATCCAAATGAGCAAGAGCATTATGATTTCAATCACAACAAACAAAAAGATAAAGAATGAAAATGTATATATCTGCAGAATTATATATATATATATAGACACTAACTAAAAAAAAAAAGCTAGAGGATGTTAATTGGACATTTATTTTCATATTTATATAAAAAAAGAAATACATTTGGAATTTCTTGAGAACTATCAATAGTCTGCCAAAATGTTGTTTGAAAGGCCAAAAACTAACTAAACTAATGTTAGCGCTTGTCTGAGTAAGTTCAAGTCGAAGAATACAAAATAACAATAATATAAACAAAAAATCATTTCAATTCAAGTACTTAAACCTAATAGAACCTCTAATTAAATCACATAAATAAGAATAGATTATCTCAAATAATTTATTTTTTACCATGCTAGATAAGCTGAAATTTAGAACTTCAATTTGTTGTAAACAAAAAAGAAAAAAAGAAGAAGAAAAAAAACCCTAAAAAGTTAAGAGTCCAATTTGATTTAAGAACATAAACAAATAGAAAACCCCTAGAGCAACATTGTGTTGATTTACATTGTTAAGATTATAAAACATTAAGGAAACCCTAGATATACATTGTCTTGTATGCTTGTGAAGTTCTTTTTGGTAGTTTGTATATATATATCAATATTACCACTTGATAAAATCCATCTAAAAAAAAATTCAGCAAAGGAGGTCATGATCAGCACAAAGTCACCACAAATCTTAAAATTGAAGCACAAAGTCACCACAAATCTTAAAATTGAAGACACCCCACCACCCCCCCCCCCCCCCCCCCCCCCCCCACGCGGGGGCGCTCTCTCTCTCTCTCTCTCTCTCTCTCTATATATATATATATATATATCAATGAAGTTGCAGTACAAATAAAGGGGAATGTACTTAACCATTAATTCGCTATCACATGCAAATACAAGACACATATACAGATTAAGCATTGAACTCTAATCTACCATCAAAAGAAAAAAAACCTAAGTAACAATTGATGATCAAAAGATACATGATAAATGAAAAATCATTTTTCTAGCAGATTGAAGAATTCTTGTGGTGCATGCAAAGAAGAAAAGGAGCTGAGTTTTTTTAGATTATAAATGGAGATATATATATATAGATACATAGAGTTTATAAGGGTTACTTTTTTTTTCCTTATAAGAGTTATTTAGTGAGTTCAATTTGTAAGAGGAGAGAGAGAGTTGTGTCTCGAGAATCACGCTAGCTATAGGAGTCTGTGTTGTTATACCTTTTTTTTTTTTTTTTTTTGCCCTGGCCAACAAACCGCCAATAGATGATGACAAGATCAAACAACAACAAAACGATACAAGGCATCATCAACACAAAAGAGAACCACAAAAGACCAAAAGCAAAACTACTCCAAGAAACCTAACACTAAGCTAAGACATGACTACCATCATGATAACCAAAGCTTAAACAGTTTTTGGAGCAGTAGAGTGCGAAGCACCAACCAACATAGCAATTTTAGTAGCAAATGACTGAGACGAATCCGATGTAAAAGAATCTGATGCCTGCGTCCCGATCCTTCCACATGAAACTGATTGCGTACCCATAAATCCACTTGGAGGACTCAAATCTGCCATCGTACTAACCACACCACCCCCCACAACTTTCAATTTCTTATCCCCCTCAACTCTTGCAACATGAGAGCCACCTGATCATATTGACAGCGTTTACTGCCCTTACGAATCGAAGACGATCCTTGACTATTAGAGATAGCAGAAGAATCAGACGTATGTCCTTTTGACTTAGTCACCTTGGCTTTCCCCTTCTTCCATTCTTTTGCCACTTGATCCTATCGATCCAAAGGCAATATTTGACCTTTGATAGGAGACGTAACCTGAGCACAAAACATAGTTTCATCTTGCGGCACTGAAGCTACATGGCTATGAGAAGAAGAACCCGGAAGCAAACCCCTTTCAGGCACAAGGAAATGTTCGCCAACTGGATTAAAATCCTCAATCACTCATTTCCCTTTAGGGTCGATAACAGGCAATGCATGGACATCGATAGCACCCGAAGATCCCTCCCCATGACCATCCCCACCAACAAGTCGCATGGGATCACCAACACTTGACAAAGCAACCACTGCAGGTTGTATAAGAATCAACTGCTGAAAGCCTTAGCCCTGGGAAGGACTTCCAAACATCCCACGAGACTTAATAGGCCATCCATGAAGTTGACAGGATAAAGAGAAATTACTGCAAAAACCTTGGTGCTCAGCCCCATCCGACTCATTATCTTCAACATACAACCACTTTTTGCCTAAGTTATCCCCCTTAACATCACTCAAGTCTTTCTCCAGGTGCCAAAGACCCTTACCAAGAAAACCTTCAACTCCTAACCACCCACCATACTTTGTTAAACCCACCGGAGAACAAACCTTTTCAACTGGACAAGCTTTCCAGTGGTGCCCAATAACACCACATGAAAAACAAAAAGAGGATAACTTTTCAAACCTTACATAAGCCTGTAATTCAACACCAGTATGACTAGTTAGCACAACATGACGACAAAGGGGCTGTAATATATCCATTTCCACTTTAAGTCATAACACATGACTATCCACAACAAATTGTTCTTGGCTATCCACCATACCTTTATCCCATAATTCCACCTTCAAGTAGCACCCAAAAGAATCAGCAATCCGATGACCCACCTTCTGTGAAAAAAGATTGGCCTTGACACCTGAAATCTGGACCTAGAATGGGGACACCTAAAATGGGGCATCAAAATCCAACAGCCCATGCTCCCACACTTTAATCACCACCAAAGGCCTATCAAATAGCCAAAGATAGCCATGAAGAATATTATGACGAACAATCGCATCCGGAATGAGTAATTGGAATAAGTTGGCCGTCAAACACTTGGAGCCGCTGAGAAGAATTATTATGATGATCGTTCGGCCACAGTTTAGAAAACAACTTACCAAACGTAAATTTTGCGCTGGCAAGAGTAATCATTTTAGAAGTCCAAATTTAGCAAAGAGGCTATCCTTGCAAACCTGATCCCTTTGACCTGTGTCATCCTCAGATAAAAGAATCGGCGCCTTTTCAACCGGAGTCAACTTCAAGCCCCTTAATCGATCTGTTTCTTATTAAGAGAGTTTTGTTTATTTTTGGTTAACTCAACATGCTAGCTGCATATATATATATAATAGTTCATTGTCTTTTTTCTAATTGTTTAATTTTTTTGAAAGGTAATTTAAAAAAAAAAAAGCGCAATGATGTATTAGACACCTCTAAACAATCAATAATGTATCGCATTTTTAGTGGTTGGTTTCACGTCTCTCCATAACGAGTAGATGAGAAATTACTTCATATGTAAAAGGATTCAAAGATTAAAAAAAAAAAAATTGATTATACTCGGACATCTCATAATTTTTGGGAATAACCAATAATTTTTTGTGTTGTGCTTGCATTTGTAACTCATCGCATGTAATACCCCTAATTTTAAAAGGATAGTCTCGGTATTTAATTAATGGTTTTCTTGCAGTTTTATTTGATTATTTGCTATTTGCTTAATTGTTTAATTATTTAGTTGCATTTTTATATGTTTAATTGTTTATGTGCCTGTTTATTTGAATTAATTGATGGTTTTATTTAATGGTATTTTTATTTTTCTTTAATTGAATTAATTGCATTATAATTTTTCTTTCATTGAAGTAATTGTTTAATTATTTAAATGCGTTAATTGGATTACATTAGGGGTTTTATTAATGTTTAATTTAGGTTTTGTTTTTCTTTTATAATTCACGTTGTGGCCGACTGGGATTAATTAGGGTTTTTCCGTCTCTAATTATAAGTGGACTAGGGTTTATATTAGCCTATAAATATACGGTGATAAGTCTGTATAGGGTTATAAACAAACCCTATTCACATATTAAGATGCAGAGAGAAACAATGAGTGAAACTTAAGAGATTAACAGAGGGGTTCAAGGAGGATGGGACGGATTGATTCTGGGTTGAACCAAGAGCAACGAAGGTGTAGAACGGCAGTCTAGGAAGTGGTCGGAAAACTCAGAGACGGACGTTTAAGGTTTTGAACGGAATCCTAAAGGCAAGTCTCTATTCTAACTCCTTCCATTAAACCTGTGTTCTGTGCATGCCTAGGTAGACTTCAGGGATTAAATTAATGCTAAAACATATCTTTTATGCATGTTTAAACTGTATTTAATTTCGTTGAATTAATCTGGTTTGAGATTTCATAAAGTTTCTAACTGAATTCTACTGTCGTTGATTGTATGCTTTGTTTAATTGTTGTTGTTGATGCATATCAATGTCTTATAAATAATTTTGAACATTGATTGAACTCTAGAATAAGTAATAAAAATATTACAGAGGCTTTGGGTATCGCCGAAGATGAAGAAGACGAAATAGAATCGGACAACGGCTTAAGGGAGAAAGAGAGCAGGCTCCCAAAAGGAGGGAGCCAACTGCCTCAAAGCAAGAGCCGGCTCCCACATGGAGGGAGCCGGCTCCCAGCTCCTCAAAGCCAGCTCCCAAGGGTAGGGAGCCGGCTCCCAAGTGTTTGGAGCAGGCTCTCAACTTTTAAAAGCCTGCTCTCGCCCAGAAACACGTATTAACTGTTTTAAAGTTTTGTTTGGGTTGTACAGGGTATTTTTAATCCATTTAAATTGCATTAAATGATGTAAGTAATTTTTATGGACCTGTAAAAATTATGGGGAAGCATTAATTCATAAATGGATTAAAGAATGGAGCAATATGAATTTAAGGAAAAACCTGCATGTTGCACACTGTTTTGTTAATTAATTTATTTACTGGAACTTAAAGATTCTTTTGTATATGATTTGATACGGTTTAATTATTTTTCCATAGAGTTATATGTATAGTGGATTATCTGAAATTAACTATGTTTGGTTTAGATTAAATTGATATTTAATTTGCCCTAAACTGTATCAATATATGGACGGTTTGGAGGATTTAAATGGTTATATTTATTTTAGCAATTTAAAGGATTAGAACATGATTTTTAGGTCTTATAATGAATGTCTAATATCGTCATATATGGACGGTTTGGAGGATTTAAATGCTTATATTTATTTTAGCAATTTAAAGGATTGGAACATGATTTTTAGGTCTTATAATGAATGCCTAATATCGTCATATATGTATTAAACTTTATTTATGCATATCTTGGAGAATTGTTGATGAATACCTATTACTGTTTTATCAGTTATGTTATTTGGAGGATTGTATGCACCGGTATGGGACGTTGACATATTAGGGATGGATTAGTTCAAGTACTAAGTCCTACTTATTTTGGAATGAGGTATGGATTAACCATAAAGGTTAAGTCCTACTCATATTTGTGTCATGTCAATAAATAATTGAATGACATACTTTGGTTTCTGGATGGATTGTTATATATATGTCAGGCCATTATACCAGATGGATGATATTTTGTATTAGGCTTATACGGACTTTATATATTTATGATTATGGTGCTATGATATGAGCTTGAGTCTCAGGATCATGGTTAGGGTGCGAATATCGCCTAAGATGGATAACTGGACATAGTTGTTATTCCCTAGTAGGTCTAGATACTCATGACCATGTTCTGTGCGATTTGCATGGTATCTCTACTCAGACTGATACAGACCTATTGGGCTGGTGAGCGTCCTATAGTGTGTATTTATACATATATGTATTATTCTAGTTAGTGTTAAACTATCTAGGATGTATCTGCGTATCGGGTTTCTGTATGGATTATAATAGGATAGAACTTGCATATGGGTCTGACCCACTCTTATTTTTCAGGTGCTCGTCAGTTCCAGGGTTAGCGCTTTATCGTGCAGAGCAAATACAGTCACTCACTCTTCCGACTACGTAGAACTGCTTTCCATGTTTAGCTTTATATTTTATTTCAGTTGTTTCCTTTTCAGTTTGGGTTTTTATTAGGGGTCCACTAGATGGATTCCTGAGTTGTTAAATTAATGGAGGTTTTGGATTATTGGATTTTAATAATAGCATTTTGAGGATTTTTAATTTAGAATTCTTTCAGCCTATTATTTTATTCTTATTTCATTTTTTGTATTCCGTGCTTATTTACATATTAATTAGATGGTATCCCTTGGATATGTGTTTGGACTTGATCACCCGTGACTCTAGAATCGAGGGGTATCACATCGCAAAGATGTATATGTAATAATTGGCTAATTTCGGTATCAAAATAAGTCCAATCGAGTTATATTTTTTCAGTTTAAAATTGAAGATAGAGATCGGTTGCAGAATTGAAGAGTTGTTTGTATTCAATAGCTTGAAGTTTATGAAAATATATGAACAACACTTTAGCAAGTTGAGTTAGAAGGTTAGGATACTTTCATACATGGTATTTTTTTCAAAATTTTCAAAATTGAAATTTTTCTAAATGTTTAATCCTTCTGTTAAAGTCCGGCTAACTTGAACCGGTTCCATGCATCTGAACCAGTTCAAGAATACATGCTTCGAAATATTAATTCACTGGCCAACTTGAACTGGTTTAAATACTCTGAACCGGTTCAAGGTCTTCTGCAGGTTTAGGTAACTTTGTTTCCTGTTCTATTTAAACTTCCTATTTGATATATATTTCTTTCCAAATGACCTATGCATGAAATTAACTTCTTTTCTAAGTATATCTAGGTTTTTGAAATTCTATATAAACATATTTTCTCATCTAGGTTTGTGTAACTTTTTGCACTACAACTTCTAATTTCTTTAAAAGCCTTTTTGAGAGATTTTTATTCAGAAAATCAATTTGATCTTTCTGATTTTATTTTTAAACACACACATGAACACAAGAGTGATTTTAGGGTATTGTTCAATTCCTGATTGTGTTCAAAGTCTATTGAATATTGCATCTAAACAATTAGAAAACACAGATCTATTTCTTCTATATCAAATTCTGATCTTGAAGAAAAGGGGTGAAACGATTACACTTTGAAAGGGTCAAAGCATTCGTGCAGTGTTATCTGATCTACCAGCAATCCTTCTACAGAGGTCAAATGTAAGCCTGGAGTTAAGAGTTGTTGGATGGGACGTCGCAAAACCAGAGATTGTCAGCAATTGATTTTTGGTAGAATGATAGGGTGTGAGTCTGAGTCAAAGTCCGTTGTACTTTGTTTCAATCATAGTGGATTGGTTTGCTCTAAACTGCACAGTCCACGAGGTTTTCCCACAACTATTGGTCTCTTCTGCCAATCGGAGTTTCCTCGCTAAAAATCCTGGTGTCACCTCTCAAACTTTGTTTGTTTTACTTGTTTTTGTTCTTGTATATGACTGTTTAAATTGTTTGCTAATTTAATTAAAGCTAATTGAATAGAAAGACACGTGATTAAATCCTCTCTAGATAAAAACTTAAACTTTTCACAATTTATTTCGCTGCACAACTCATATTTGGTATCAGAGCAAATCTCTACACATTGAGCTGATCCTAGTGGGAAGTTTTTTTTTTTATTACTTTCAAAAATTCTTTCATTATGTCTTATGTTTTGAAAGAGGGTGGATCTAATCAACGTGGTCCTTTATTCGAATGAGACAATTACAATTTTTGGAAACCAAAGATGAGAGCTTATTTGCAAAATTCAGGAGGTAAAGTCTGAGCTATTGTTGAGACAGGATATACACCTCCTATTGAGAAAAAGACCGTGAATGGTATGGTTGTTCAAGTTTTAAAAGATACTTTCACCTTCACTGCACTTGAAACTGAGCGTAGTGATACTAATAAAAAAGCCTTATATGCAATTATTAATTCTGTTGTTCCATATGAATATGCTAAATTTTTTGATTGTACGTAAAACAGTTAAAGGTGCTTGTGATATTTTGCAGGTTACTCATGAAGGGACTTCGAAAGTGAAGCTATCCAAAATTCAAATGATTTCTCTTAAATTTGGGAACATTTTGATGAAAGAAAATGAAATTATTTCTGATTTTTATTCTAATCTTCTTGAAATTATTTCTTAACTCCGTCATTTAGGTAAGAGAGTTAGTGATAAGAAAATTTGTAAAAAAATGTTAAAGCCTTTATCTCAGAGATTTCAGATAAGGGTATAAACTATCACTAAACATTGGGATCTGTCTAGTGCTAAAGTAGATGACCAGACACCTGCTCATAACAATTAAGGATGTGTTTCAAGGACTGAACTTCTTCAATGGTGGCTCGACAAAAAATAAAGGAGTCATCGGCGAAGAACAAGTGCGAGAGAACTGGGGCATTCTTGTAAATAGACAAACCAATGGGTACTCTAGCCTGCTGAGCTTGATGAAGAGCCAACGATAGTGCTTCTGCACATAGGATAAAAAGATATAGTGATAAAGGATTGCCTTGACGGAGCCCCTGAGTAGGCTTGAAGAAACCAACCGGATTACCGTTCATAACAATTGAATAGGAAACAGTGGAAATACATGTTGAGATCATTCGAATCCAGTAGGCACGAAAACCCAATTTTTCGAGCATGCGGAGTAGGAAAGGCCATTCAATTTTGTCATAGGTTTTACTCATATCAAACTTAATGCTATGTTCGGTAGGAAGGAAAGAAGAGGGGTGGAAGGAAAATAGGAAGGAAGGAACAAATTTCCTTCGTTCGGTAGAAATGATATAAGGAAATAAAGGATAATAGGAAGGATGAGTCATCATTTATCCTTCACAAATTTTCATACGCCCAAATATGGGCGGAAGATAAGAGAGAAACAAGTTGACCTATTATAGAAGTTTTAAATTACTACATCACTCTTCATAAATATTTAATAAATCCCATAAATAAAGTAAGGGATGGTTTTAATGGTAAAAATAACTTAAAAATTTATCTTTCCTTTTTATCCTACCGATCAAATTAAATTGTTAGTTTTTTCCATTCTCTTCCATCCAACTGAACAAAAAGAGGGCAACGTTTAATCTCTTCCCTAGAGATATCTCACCAAAGGTGGGGAGTTGAGAAATGATAAAATGAGAGTTGTTTTGATTTTTAGCCTAATTAATTTGAGCTTGTAAGTCCTTAGGGGTGTCTTTACGCCTAATGTCATAAAGCCGTCTGGTTTGGAAGTCATTGACCTAACGCTCGTTACATGAATCTTCTAGAGAGTTTAAGAGATCTTTACATTGCACCATACTCTTATCTTTGATCCCACTGGAAAAAATAATAATAATAATAATAATAAAATGGCATTAAGTTGAAAATAAATTGAATAAGAAGGTTCATTCTTTGTCTTGATGATTGGTACTTAATTTGTGTGTTAGTTTGAGTCTGGTTGTGTCAATTTCATTGATTTACTAAGATAACAACATATTTGATGTCGGTTCACTTAAAACGATGCTAGAGTTGATTTGATTTGCATGTTTATCTTTCTTGATATATGGAGAACCATATTTGCATGCTTGTTGTTAGAATTTTGGAAATTGCTTAGAGATGGTTGAAAAATGGCATACTTGAGGTAGTTTTCTTTCAATACTTGTTTGGAATGTTAGTACCTCTTAAGTGAGAAAGAGCTTGATGGTTGTGGGTATCATTTCTGGAAACCCTCACAAGAGTTCACTCATCCACTAGTGGTAACCTAGGGGTTTAAAAGGCTTATTGCATATGCTAAATATAACCGTGATCGTTACGAAAATGGTGTTATCCACTTATTGCTTTCTAGTTCGGAGTTGTATAGTTGTACATTTCCTTTTTACTTCGTAGTTCATTGCTAGGGACTGGCAATATCTAAGTTTGGGGGTGTGATAAGTGTTGAAATATGCACATATTCAGCCCTAATCTAGGGTATTTTAGACCTCACATCTATCTTTATTTTCCCGTTTTAGTCTTAATTTGTGTTTTTGTCTATTTCAGGTCAATAAGGTTTAAAAAGGCTAAAAACGGTTCATTAAAACCCTTTTAGAGTCAAGCTAATGAACCTAAAAAATTCCAGAAAAAGTTTAGAAATTTGTTGAATAGGGGCTTACGATCAATCGTAGCCCATGCATGATTGATCGCAATTTTTC
Organism: Cornus florida; assembly: GCF_030987335.1. Taxonomy (NCBI): domain Eukaryota; kingdom Viridiplantae; phylum Streptophyta; class Magnoliopsida; order Cornales; family Cornaceae; genus Cornus; species Cornus florida. The sequence goes on from NW_026775572.1 coordinate 33,904,134, forward strand.
ACGACCGATCCTACTGCCACATCATCAAATAAGCCTAGTCAGTGGATAAAGACGCCATGTCATCATTCGCAAAATTCACGATCGATCGCAAGGAAAGTACGATCGATCGCAATGCCACATCAGCGACAGCTCAGAGAATAAGGCAGCCAGTTGTTAAGATAAGAAGGCCGCATCAGCACGATCGATCGTAGGGAACTTATGATGGATCGTAAATCCCTGCGATCTATTGTAACTGTGCTGGCAGCAACCTGTTTTATTCTCGGTTTTGCCTGATCTTCACGTACCAAATGGCTACGAGATTAAATGATTTTGGGGCTTATTTCTGGGTTATTTTGGGCTCTAAGGGTCTTATATAAAAGGAGAATTGGACCACTTTGTAAATGGTTAGCCATTATTTCATTTAGTTAGATAATTTTAGATATTTTTAGAGAGAGAAAGTTAGAGATACACATTGGGGTTTTGAAGTGGAGGCAAGAAAATCTCTAGATCTCTAGGGTTTTAAGCAAGAAAATCAAGAGGAAAAAGATGAAGCCATGTTTGGGGATTGCCTTTGAGGGTTCCATGACCATATCCACCTCCTCTATGCGTGGCTAAACTTCTCCTTAGGGCTTGGATGAGCCCTAAGCTTGTAATCTAAACCCTTGTTTTTCATCTTTTTGGGGAATTAATATTGTAATTGATGCTATAGCCTTGTGTATATAATGAAATTTTGGTTTTCCTATGATTTCTATTGTTAAATTCTTCCTAATAATTCTCTATGTTGATTGCTTGTCTATGTGTGATTAATTGAGGATTTAGTGATGGCTATGTATGGTTTTCATTATATGCGTTTGTTAATTAATTTGATAGATTATGCTTATACTTAATGAATTGCACCACACCTTTAGTTTTATTGTCTTAGCTTAATTGTAGTTTAATTACATTTCAATTCTAGTTAGGTAGACAATCCATGCTTGAATTTATTAATTCATGCCTATTGTTGAAATTTGCATTATTCTCTTGATTGATGTGTGCATTAATTCGATACATTTGCTAACTAGTTTGGTGGGCTATAGTCATGATGGGTTGTTTTACACCTTAGTTTACTTATTGTTAGGTAGATAATTCATACATTGATTTTGATAGTTCATACTTATTATATGCATCATTGTACTAATAATTGTAGCTACATCTTGATTAATGTGTGCTCTTGTTAGATACACTTGGTTAATTACTTTGATGGGTTATGCCTCATCATGATGGGTTGTTTTACACCTTAGTTTACTTGTTATTAGGTAGACAATTCATACTTGAATTAGATAATCCCATGCTTATAATTACAAGTTGTACTAATGATTGTAGCTACATTTAGATTACAATAATGTTTTTCCCAATTAGTTGAATAGATGTGGTTTAGTGAATGAGCTTAGCAGTGATTCCACGCCCTAAGATTCCTCTCCTATCTCTCAAACTCTACTCATTTTAGCTTAAATCACATTGCATATTTTAATTTGATAATTAGTTTAACAGACCAAACCAACTCTCTTTACAATCTCATAAGCACTAAAGTTCAATTTGATTTTAGCACGTGTTCAATCTCTTGGGACGATCCCTTCTTACTATACTTCATTGTATTAGTGTTAAGTTGTTTTTATAAATATTAAAAGGTGATGCATTACTATAATATTAATGAGCTTGGTGGTGATTCCAACACCCTAAGACCTCTCTTCCTATTATTCAAACCCTAACTCACTTTAGTTTACTTTAATTGCATTTTCATTTAATTGAACTTTAGAGTAATCAACTAACCAAACCTTTCTTTGTAATCTTGTGAATCACTAGAGTCAAAGTTAGATTTTAATTGCGTGTTTAATCCCAACGGATGATCCCTACTCGCTATACTTCATTAGTAGTAGTAGTGGTTTTATAAATGTAAATTTGACTTTTAAAGCTTCCAAAACCACATTCATATTTTGACATTATGAAGCGACCTCTCACATAAAAGTGGTACACGCTAAGGGCCATGTCAAATTTTAGCGCTGTTGCCAGGAATTAACGATTTTGTTGGAATTAAACTAGACAATAGTGTTCATTTGATTACTTCTTATTTTTGTTTCTTTATTTTTATTTTATTTCTTTCTCATTTTCTCTTCTATGTTCAATTAGGTACTTGACTACAAGGAAAGCAAGCTTTGGATTCCGACGTTGTTGCTTGGGACCTTTGTGAGCAATTCTTGAAACTCTTGTAACTTAATTGTTCATTACTATATGCTTGAGAGATAGCCCTTGTCGAATTTTTAGATCTATGTTTTGGGGACCATTACACCCCTTCTCCTTATGACCCTCCATCAAATTATAATCCATATGAAATTGAGTCCAATGCACTACAAACATCATGATCTTATTATGGACTTGATCACTCTTATGATCTTCCTTATAACTACTACCCCTACCATTCTATATATGATGAACCAACTCCATCACCTTCTAGGTACTCGCCCGGATTTGAAGATAAAATGTTAGCTCTACTTGATACTCGCCCGGATTTGAGCAAATTACAAGTACTCTATCTCGTTAAAAGGAAAAGGAAGTGGCAAGTGAGCAAACACCAAGTACTTTATCTTTTATAGAGGGGGAAGTGGTGAATCCACCAATGGCCAATCTAATAGAGCACAACATGATTTATGAGGACATTCCTTGTAATTTGGATTATGAAGTCATTGAGGCCACCTTAGAGAGTGAGGAGACGGTGATTCATGTAGAGGAAGAGAAAAGAGATGAAGAGAGTGTGTTTCCTAATAATCCAATTGAGTCTTTGAAAGACAATGCCTTACCAATTAACAAATGAAGTAATTCTTTGAATATATTGCAAGAGCATAAAAAAGATGTAAGGCCGCTCATTATTTGTTTTATTTTCAAAACTGTGGATGAAAGGAAAAATGTCACGCATTCCATTTATGTTCAAATTATTCCTTGGGGAAATGATTTCATTGTTGTAAGTGAGGCGGTAATGGATAAAATTGACAAGAGGGTAAAAAAAGATGTTTTATATCTGATTTTTGATACTTTTGACTAGTAAGTCACCCCAACGTCTTGTTAGAGACGTTAAACACTAGTTTCGTAGAGTTTCCAAACTCTATTCCTCCCTCATTTTTTTTTTTTTTTTTTTTTTTTTTTTTTTTTTTTTTTTTTACCTTCTTGCATCGTTTAGATAATTCCATTGTGCTCCATTGAAAAATTTCAAACATTTAGTGCCTTTGTAAAACTTTGCCTTAGAAAAATTCCAAAAAATTTCAAAATTTCGGCATTTTTGGTGCCCATGAGGCAGTTACAATTGATTGTAAAAATTCACGATCGATCTTAATTCATCACGATCGATCGTGATTTGCAGACACTCATTTGGCCTAAGTTTTAGTTATCGGTGTCTCAGGTGCGATCGATTGCACTTGAGTTGCGATCGATCGCACTTGAGTTGCAATCGATCATAACATGGTGCGATTGATTGCACCTGCACCCATTCCATTCGACTTGAAAATCATCCAAGGGTACGATCGATCGTACCTGTTCTATTCGTTATTTTTCTTACATTTTTAATTACGCGTATTTTTACTTCATTGTCTCTTATTTTCATTATGTACATACATGTTTTTCAACCAAAAAAAAAAAAAAAAGAAATAAAAAAAGAATAAAGAATAAAGAAAATGGTGACTTGTTCTCATATATCTCTTTCATATTGTTCTATATTGCCTTAGAATGTATGTTTTGCTCTTTTTCATCCCACTGTGATATTTGATTTGAGTTTGCTAGTGTGGTTATTCAAAAAGGTTTTTGATTCTAAGTTTGGGGGTGCCTCGACTACGATCGATTGTACTGACTCTTCACATTTTTGGGACCCACTTCTCCTTTGGCTGCTTGAATTTTAAACCCTAAGGCTATGTTTGGTACGGTGGGAAAGAAAAGAAAGGATAACATTAGTTATGAGGGGAGGGAAAGGAAAGGAAAGGGAAAGGAAGGATAATTTTAACCCTCTATCGTATTTGGTTGATTAATGAAAGAAAAGAAAAGAAATGATAATAATCATGTTTGGTAAAAGAAAGGAAAAGAAACTGTTTTAATAAATTTACTATTATACCCTTTTGGGGTAAAGCTCAAGAACAAAACCGTGCGGGCTTAAGCCCAAAGCGGACGATATCATACAATGTGGTGGAGTGGGCCATTACAAATGGTATAAGAGCCTGACCCAGCCGGAAGTGTGCCGATGGGGACGTCGGGCATCCAAAGGGAGTGGATTGTGATGACCCTATGAGCGGGTGTGCCGTGGGCTGATGCAAGACACTGGCAGGCTACCACACTGGCGAGCTACAGGTGCATAATCCCACATCGCCTGGGTAAGGGAGAGGTGAAGTGCTAATATGTAGATGTGTTAATCCAATTAGTATAAGGCCTTTTGGGATAAAGCCCAATAGCATAACTGTGCGGGCTTAGGCCCAAAACAAACAATATCATACCATGTGGTGGAGTGAGCCATTACGAATTATTTATAAATTTAATTATCTAATTTAGAGGCCCATGGATGATGGGCCACCAGAAAAAAAAAAAAATATTTTTAGGGCAAATCATTTCAGCCTCCCTAATTGCCTCCATCTCTATTCTCGTTCTCACTGAACTTGCCCCCACCCTCTCTCTCTCTCTCTCTGCAACTGCAAACTACAAAATCTACAAGAATCAGAAGTTCAAAACCCATATATTTCAGTTTATCTATCTATCTGCAAGAATCAAAAGTTTAAAACCCATATCGGCATATCATTTCAGATTGTTCAAAAAATCAAAACCCATATCTTTCAGTTTCCATCGCTCGCTGTTTCAATTCGGGTTTGCTATTCGCAAGCTTCAGCCGTTGTCTCTCAACTCTCAAGCTTGCCCCCCACTCTCATTCGGGTTTGCTATTCGCAAGCTTCAGCCGTTGTCTCTCAACTCTCAAGCTTGCCCCCCACTCTCTTTGCAACTGCTAACTTGTATTTATGGGTTTTGTTTTAATTTTTTTTTCTAAATCAACTAATTAAGGTTTGTGATTCTTGTTTTGCAAACTAAAATCAAGTATAATCTTGATTTTGAGTAAGGGTAAATTTAACATCAGAAATAATACATAAAATCTCTCCTTTATTTTTTTTTCTTTTATTTTCCTCCTATTTTTAGAAAGATAAAAAAATTACTATTTAAGCTTTATGTATCCTTTCAAAACAATTTCTTTCATTTTCTTTTCCTTCCTGTCATTTATGTCAATCCTTCCTGTCATTTATGTCAAACACCTCCTCCCCCCCCTCCTTTCCTCCCTTTTCCATTGCACCAAAGTGATCCTAATTTTCAAAACCCTATTTTTATTTTCTTTTCACTTTCCACTCTCTCTCGCGTCACCTCCATTTCTCTCTCCCAAAACCCTAATCCTCTCATCTCCCATCTTCCCCACCTCCAGCTCTCTCGACCTCACCACACACCATAACCACAAGCCACCACCACTCTCTCTCTCTGTTAAAGGCCATCGCCTCGCCATCTCCGGCCGAACTCAAGGCCGTCTCTGGCGAATCGCAGACCGATTCTCGGTTTCTCTCTCTCGGTCTCATCTATTCTCCCTCGGTTTCATCTCCGGTCGATTCTCGGCCAAGGGCCACTGTTCACTCTCTCCTTCTCGGATTTTCCTCTCTGCTCTTCTGTCCTCCTCGGGTAAGCTTCTCTTCTTTTCACCCTCTCATTCTCTGTGTATATATATATATATATATGAGTTATGCTTAAAAATATATGTATAAATAACAATGAATTTGACTGAGGGTTAAATGCATATGGGGACTTAGGGGGTTTAATTTGGAAATGGGAAATGCGGGATTTCAGTGTGGCCGACTATCTTTAAATCTATATATGTTGTTGCTCTGTGGGTTAATGAAACTGAGATGATAAAGGTATTTGTTGAACTGTGTTGGATTTCCTTTGAAGAAACTGTGAGACTGTGATGATGAATATAGTTTGGAAAATTGAAAAATAATTCTGTGAAGGTGTTGGGAATTTTGTTACATGTGAGTTATATCAAAGGTTTAAAAATTTGGCAAATTTGATGAGATTCTGAGAATACTTTGATTTACCCATGTGTTCATTTCTATGTTTATAAAACTTTGATGGGGCTGTGCACTTGAAACTGAGATTATGTATATATCTATGTTGCCTTGGGTTCGAAATTTGTGTTTTTGAATCTGTAATGGGCTGTGTTTGTGACTGTGATGGGTTGTAAAAATTTTGGGGATTGCTATGTAGTTTAAATTCTGAAAGTTAGATAGGGCTGTGTGTTGAGACTATATTGATAGTGATGTGTGTTATAATGTGTATTGAAAGTCTTTGATTGCACACAAGTTTAAGAAAAATTGTGATCATATATTGACATATTTATTTGTGGAGTTTCATTCTCATTTCTAGTTGAAGCTTTATTTTCTAAAAATCGATTTTGGATTGTTATTGTGAGAACAATAACAATCCTTTCTTCTTTACTTTCCATTCAATTTTTTTCCTTCCTACCGAACGGAGCATAAGAGCCATAAAGGCTTTTTTCCTCTTCCTCTTATTCTTCAAGTAATGCAAGACCTCACGAGTGATCAGAATATTTTCAGTAATAAGTTGCCCCACAACAAAGGCACTCTGGGACTCGCTGATTAGTGTATCAATAATACCCTTTAGCCTGTTAGTCATGATTTTTGAAATAATCTTATAAGCAACGTTACAAAGAGCAACAAGACGAAAGTCAGAGACCATGGTGGGAGAAGCAGTTTTAGGAATTAATGCAATATTTGTATGATTAATACAAGATAATAAATAAACAGAATGAAAGAAACTACAAACAGATCCAGTGGGTCAGACTTTCTTCATGCATGGGCCGATTTGGTTTGTGTGGCCCAAATTTTAAGAAATATAACGGAGCATCTAGCATTTTCCATTATCGTGTCCACGTTTAATATTCTCTGAGTCAAATCGCTGATTCTTTAGATTTATGTAACAATGCATTTTGTTTTGATGTGCAGACACCAAAGGAACGGTAGAGAGAAGTGGTTCACCATTCACCATGGGGTACATTTCATATTCTTTTGGCTTGATTTTAGGGTATTACAGGGTTTTTGGATGCCGTTTGATTTTTAGTAGTGTTATTTTATTTTATTTTTTCTGAATATATGCTTATTAGAGAAAAGATGATGGAAGGAGTTTGGTTGGACTATTTATTTATTTTTTTTTTGGGGGGGGGGGGGATTAACCTTCTTAATCTTATTTACCCCATATGCATATTTTGAAATATCGAAAATTTTATATATATAAGATGTTTTGTTATTTGGGTGTTTTTTGCATTTTACCCGATTATATTATGTTACTATTTCTATAAACTCTGCAATCCCTGAAACTGAAAGTGTCCTAATTCTTTCTCCACTCAAGATTCACATACACCTCCTTATTCCACCTTTTGATTTTTGTCTTCATGTTCGCTCAGATACCATTCACCTTATATCCCTCCCACCAAGACTGCACTCTACTCTAATTCCATTATCTGTTGATGCATATAACCCACAAAAAGTCCATTTCACCACCTTCATCTCATAAAAGTTTTTGTCTTTGATATGCAAAGCTGTTGAATCATCCACCTTTAAATCCATCTCCTCCTTCCACATAAGAGCTAATGCACGGCAATTTATACCCAAACCCATTAAACCACCCAAACCCGCCACTAAAATTAAATCATTTGGGTGCCCAATTTAAATAAGTGGATAATTAATGGGTAAAAAGTGGGTACCCATTATAATTGATGGGTTAAGTTGGATACCACTCAAACAAAACCCTAAGACAGACTCACCCCCTTCCCTTCTCTCTATATCTATCTATATTCACACACACAAATATATATGAACTGTATATCTCTCTCTTTTTGAAATTTTCTTTTAATATCATTGTTTGGATGCTGAGAAAGTGTAGGAAGTGCAAAGAAAATGGTACTGAAGATTTTATGTCCAATTGTTTACCTCTGGCACACTCGATGTTTCATGTTTCAAAGTTTAGATATTTTCTCTTTTTTCATCTATGTTCGTTCTTAGATCTGATAGTTGTTGTTCGTTCTGATATTTTCTCGAATATATATTTTTATTATGTTTATATGATTGCAATATGCTGTTGGTAGATGAAATTGGCTTTTGACTGTATATGTTATGGTGAGAAATGCTTTAGCGCTCTGTTTGGTTGGAAAGAAAATGCAGGGAGAAAAAATTTAGACTTTGATTTTAGATACTGATGGGAGCTTCTTTTTTTTTTTTCTTTTGAACTCATTTCTATACTGATGGAAAAAAAATTATTAGTTTAATATTTTAGTTTTGGCCTGGACTGTATACAGTCTGGCCCAGTTTTGGTTTAGGGATGCAGCGGATGCTATTTGTTAATTTTAGCAAATTCTAACTTGAGTTATATGGGTGGTAATTAGGAAAAAAAAGAGTAAAAAGGGTGGCAGTCAATGTGTGAGGTGGTATAGGCGTTGACGTACACATTATAGATGGAAAAGAAAAGTGTTACTTGACCCCGTTTGGCATCGTGACCATCCCCAAAAAAATTGAAGATCTGGAAGAACATGCAGCGCATGTGTTACTTTTGCATCAGCTTTATCGAGTGGACTCGGGTGGCTCGGGGCTATACGAAAATTTTGAAGAAGATCTATCTTCATGGCTTAAAAAGAATTCCGTAACATATGTCAACAGCCATCGGCGGCGGTTTGTACAACTAAGGAAACAAAGAAATTGATTATGTATGTTTTTTCAAATTACTTTTTTTGTTTATCTTTTAGTTTAAATATTAACAATCTAATTTTTGTTGTCAGGGGAATTTTATCGTGCGTCCTCATGCTCCATGAATGTGGATATTGTTTAATTGGAGATATAAGAAGTGAAGAAATTGGTGTAAAAAAAGGCATTCCGAAACTATCTGTCAAAACAAAAAAATGGAATAGCCAAGGAGATCAAGTCAGGGACTTATCCATTGCTGAATTAATCCGCAATCATATTTTCAAAAACACCTCCAATTTGCCATCTGATATGGATGAGTCCTGTAATCTTCTTGATGATGGAAGGCTTGATGGGTATGTTAATTTTGTGTTTTTTAACTTTTTAATTATTTTTATTTTTCTAAATAAGTTTTGTTAATATATATATATATATATTTTTTTTTCAGGGATAAATTGTACCTTTTACCTCGCCATTTTTGTTTGATGAGTCATTTGGAGCGTATTGATTTCTGTTCGAGGGTTTTGTCTGAAGTCGATTCTCTAGGTGCTGTCCATGCACAGCAAATCGTGACGGCGGTGAATGCATATGATTTCAAGATGGGGGCAGTGATTGGCGCAAGCTGATTCCACTAGGGTCAGAAGCTTATGCTGTGTACAAAATTAGGAGCTATAATGCAGACAACTGGACTCATTTGACATTTATAATGAACCTCAGGCACCGATTGGTTCCCCGGAAACTCTATGATAGTAAGAATAATGCTGTGTCTCAGTATTCTTACTTGAGTACTAAGGTATGTCTTAAATTCTCTTTTTGTTTTGTTGGAAGTCTTAATTTTTTTTTTCTTTTTAATCGAAAAGTACTATTTGTTTATATTAACAGCAACTGGGTAAGAATGCAAAGTATGTTGATGACTGCATTTCGGCTCTTTTCCCTAAATCCATGGCACGCGTGCAAGCCTTAATGAGGACAGAGCAGATACTCGAAACCTTCCTGTAAGGTTTAGACATCACGCTGACTTCCATTGTTTTGATCTGAAGCTGAAGATGACTTTTCAAGAGGAGTTTGGTTTTTTTCTTTCTTCCTTAGAGAGGAATATTTGAATATATATCCTTTTTTGAGAAGGAATGAAGCTTTCACTCCATTTGTTTTGTTTTGGGAAGGATTAAATTGTGGTGTTGAATTGAATTATTTGTTTGGATGTCCTTTCTAGGGTTATTGATTGTTCCTTATGGTTGCAGACTTTCAAATTGAGTGAAAGCTTCATTGCACAATGCTAGGCTCTCTGATCATGTTCATTGCTTGATTGGATGTCATGTGTGTTTATACCATTTTCCTTTCCTAATATTTCCTCTCACGTAAAGCATAGCTAGCATTAGAGATGTATTATATCCATCTAAAAGAGTTTCAGAGTTATATTGTTCTTCTTGCATTCCTTATAGGGGAGAGTTATTTTGTTCCAAATGGTCATTTTACTTCAGCTTATTTTTAAATATTATTTTATTATATTGATACAAGGTCGCTTTAGTCCTTTTGAACAGATAGGTCCTTGTTTGGGTGTTTTTACCACACAAAGGAGGTATATGACTGTATAAATAGCACATGGGTTTTGTTTTTTTGTTGCACAGAACAAATGGATTGGGACTTTTTCAATTCATGTGGCTATAACCGACAGATAACAGTCCTTCAGCGGACTAAAGAATCTCAAAAGCCAATGTGACATTGCCTTATAACTTGTTAGCATTTCGAAGAGCTCGGTTAACAGTGGAACATTTTCTGTGTCTTCCAAAGATGGAAGATGGAAGCTCCTGAATGGGAAAAAGAGAAAATTAAGATAGGAGACCAACTCTCAACACAAGTATATATTTGTAAACAATATGAGTTACAATTAATTTGTGAACAACATGAGATACAAGAAATTAGCTGGACAATTTATGAATTTTAAAAAGGAAAATATCAAATGCAAAAATTTAATTTTCAAAGTGTGGTATTTGACCTCGAAATGCTGCATAAGGAACAACTAATTCGATAATTCCCAAAATGAGCAGAGTTGACTCTGAAGCAAGACATCAAAAAAGCAGATTAAACAAATTGATCAACCCCACATCCTGAATTAAGGTCTTATATATATATTTCTAATAAATGTAGGCACAAAATTTAACATTGAATTTGCTTTTTTTTTTATTTTTTATTTTTATTTTTTTTAATTAAAAGGGTAAACTTGTATAAAAAGGAAGAGAATGTACATGGGGTCCCAAAGAGGACAACACAAAAAGCCAAGAGGCAACAAAGCAGCACAAGGCTAAGCAAACATAAAGGACATGAAATCAAACATAGTGAACAAAGTACAAAACCAGAGTGAACAAGTGCACAGATCAGAGGCATAGTCAACCACCATACAATGTAGTTCCAAAATTAGCTTAGGAGTGACTGGGCAGTTGCAAAGCTGCATCCCCGCATGAACAGAGGTTGGAGGTCCTCCCATTTGGTAATCTTCTTGAGGTCAGCAGAGCCTCGATCTGGTGCACTTCCTGATTTGCTCAATGATCTGATGTGAGGTGGATAACCTATTTCTAAAGGCCCTTCAATTCCTTACCAACCAAATGAAATAAACAGCAGCTGAGAGGAGTAACGTGTGGACCAAAAATCTTTTTGAACACCAGTTGGAGGTACACCAAGCAATCAGATCATGCCAGCTACTAGGCCTGATGTAGAACCCTTCACAATGTTGAATGTAACACCAAATATCCTTTGAAAACTTACACTTAAAGAAGAGGTGATCATCCATTGACTCCTCACTGGCTAGACAAAGGTAACAGGTATTAGTTTAGTGCTTATGTAACATTGGTTTAGAATCCAATGTATACATCCTTCCTCTGAGATCGAGCAAGCCAAGCAACGAAACCATGCTTGGGAACATGGTGCTTAAACCAGATGATACGCTGCCATGGGAATGTTGGTAAACAAGGTATTCGAGGGAATGTTGGGACAGACCGTAGTGGTTACAATTTCTCTTCGATTAGCAGCACAAAATTTGTTCAATTCTATTACTCCAAAATGTATTGCGTTTTTAGTGGTTGGTTTCACGTCTCTTCATTACACGCGAAAGAGAAATTACTTAATATGTAAAAGGGTTCAAAGATAAGAAAATGGTTTTTTTATTTTTATTTTATTTTATTTTATTTTTGGCTAAAAGGTAAGCTTGTGTAAAAATATTGTACAAAATGTACAAGAAGTCCCAATTATAGAGGGGACAACAAAATATGAAACAAAACATCCAACAACACCCTCACATAGGACATTGTACCCAAGTTCAAGTAGCAGCAACCTACAAAGTTGTAGCCTCAGCCAAAGCAGAAGAAATGCAGACAAACACTTGACAATCAAACACCATTAACTCTATATCCATCCATGAGTGCCACTCCACCCTTGTCAAACAAGCAGCAACATACATTGCAACCCATGTTAGCAACCAGCTTTGAGCACAGGAGGTAGAACAGGCCTGCAGAAAGAGGCTATAGAGCTCTTGTTCTATGGAAATAAGACTCAAATCTGAGGACCTTCTTAGGTTGATTGAAGCTAGCTTTGCTCTGGTGCAAGACTTAATCTGAGAGATTATGTGCTGTGGAGGTGCTTCAATATTTCTGAAAACCCTTGCATTCTTTTCCTGCCAAAGAATGTAGACTGCAACAGCCAATAGGAGCTTGTGTGTCAAAAAGCTTTGAGAGTTCCAATGATTTGAACACCACTTTACCAGGTCAGACCAGCAGTTAGGGAGGATGTAAAAGCCTGCAATGTGTTGTATGAATCTCCAAACTTGTGAACTGTAAGGACAATTGAAGAACAAGTGATCCATGGATTCACAATCTGTGCAACACAAAAACATCTATTGACATAATGCTGATTGAGCATTGGCTTGGAGTCAAAAGTGTAGAGCCTTCCTCTCACAGCAAGCCAGAGAATACAGCCGTGTTTGGGTACATTGTGCTTGAACCAAACCAAATGCTTCCATGCAAATGAAGGAGATGGGGGAGTGAAGTAAGACATGGTGTGAGAAAATGAATACTCTTCTGTGGGGCAAGGCAGAGGTGGAGCCAGGATTGTATCTGGGGGGGGGGGGGGGGGGGGGGTTGGGAAAAAAAAAAAAAAAACCAACTAACATGGCATACATAATTTTTTTCACATCAAAAGGCAAACAATAAAAACAAAAAATTATAGCAAAATCACAAAATTTTTAACGAGCAGTTTTATATTCTTGATCTAATTCATGTGATAGATTCATAAGAAGTTGTGAACACAACAGAACTAAATTGAAATTACTAAAATAGATGGTAAATTCATTTGAACAAAACAAAACTTGAGTCTTCATATTCTATAAAAAAAAATTGAGTGTCTTACTTGCAAATTTAGAGAGAAAAAACCTGCAAATTGAGAGGTGAGTCGGTGATAGATTGACAGCAAAATAGAAGATTCATTCTGATTTCTATCTCTATCTTTCGATTCTCACCTTCCAATTTAAAATGAAATTGAAAAATGGAGCAAAGACAAGGGCGGAGAGAGCATGAATATTTTATACAAAACCTCACTGTTTTTTTTTTTCAACTACAAATTAAACTTCATTATTATTTTTTTCACCCCTCAAATACACCAGTAACAATTGTCTTCCACTTTAGACTTTAGCCCTACACATAAAACACTACTAAACATTATCTTCCCCTTTAGCCCTTGCAAATTCTAACATGTTTTCACTTTAACTTTTCTTTTTAGTTAGTTTTAGTATTTTTGAGGGGGGGGCATTTTTGAACTTTCAAAGCCAAATGCATATAACAATATTGGAAAAAAAATATTTCAGGAGGGGCATGTGCCCCCCTTGGGCACATGCTCCCTCCGCCCCTGGGGCAAGGCAACCATACAATGCTGTTACTATCAGAGGATGGTGAAGGCAAGGAATGAAGCTGTTCAAGGAAGACCTGTGATTGGAAGAAGTGTGTGTACTGAACTGAGGGTGGTATTAGCCAATGATTTGTGGAAATTAGACTATCAATTGTGACAAGGCTGTCCAGTTGAAGAATTTCTATATCATTTAGGCCAAGTTGATTGACAATAGGTCCATTAGGTAACTAAAAGTCCATCCATAAACTGACACAAGCTCCATTCCCAAACTTATGTCTTATGATACCTCTAGCCATACCCCTTAACCTAAGGAGCTTCCTCCAAAACCCTGAGCTTAGAGCTGTTGACCTCACTGTCCAAACACTCTTAGCCCTCAAAAGGTAGCTGTAACACCAAGCCACCCACAAACTTTCCTTTCTCAAACAAAGCTTCCACAAGTGCTTCAAATTGGCAATGATGTTAGAGAGCTCAAGGTCTCGAAACCCCGAACCCCCATGAATTTTGGGCCTGCAGACAGCTTGCCAAGCAACTTTGGCTCCACTTTTCTTGAGATCAACCCCAGACCAGAAAAATCTCATCAAGATTTGGTTGATTTGGTCAAATACCTTCTTTGGGAGAACAAAAGCTTGTGACTAGTATGATTGTGTGGAGCACAAAACCAGCATAAGATAAGAAAATGTTGATTATACTCCGACATCTCATAATTTTTTGGAATGACCAATAATTTTTTTGTGTTGTGCTTACATTTGTAACATGTAGCATTCTTTGTAGTTGTTTTCATTTCCCTCCACAAGAAGCAAATGAAAAACTATTTTTTGGGTACACGTAAAAAGGTCCTAAGACAAGTAGTATCATTATAGTCCAATATCTCATAATTTTTCATAATAACTAATAAATTTTTGTGTTGCGCAAGCATTCGTAACATGTCACATTCTTAATTGTTGGCTTCAATATTTCTTTCCACGAGTAGATGAAAATTTACTTTTTAGGTACACATAAAAAGTTGAAAGACAGAAAAATATTATTCTAGCTACTATGATATTTCACATCTTTATTAGCATGGACCAGTGACCATAAACCAACTTGGAGTATTTTGTTAGAATTTAGTTTGTAATCTATTTGAATTTGAATTGCCTTATAATTGATTACATCGCTCGCACAATGGAAGGTAGAAATTTTTCATTAATTGAAGCAATGGAAGGTAGAAAATTTTCAATAATTGAAGCATTATTGTTTAGATTTTGATATTATTCCAAATAATTCCTCTTTTCTTAATTGAGGTAGGAAAGAACAGAACAACTTTTCTAGCTAGATGGTGAAAAATATTTCAAATTCTATCATCCCAAACAGTCCTTAGGACATATTTTTGATCTATATTCTTTTTCGGGCTTGTGCTCCTCCCCAAGCTGCAGAATGATGTATATTATTTACTCATATATATATATATATATACACACACACATACACACACTTGCTTAACCTTTCAAAAAATATATATATCTAGGCTCCGTTTGTTTCGACGAAAAATATTTTCATTTTTTTAGGTAAAATGTTTTTTTATTTGTACTTTTTGGTGTTTGGCAAAGGTCTAGATCGAGGTTGAGGTGGAGTCTTTCAGACTAGACGTATAAAATAACTTATTAAAAATTGATGGATAAATTATTTTTGTAAAATTTTAATATATTTTCCCTTCGTAAATATTTTACGATAACCAAACACTAGAAAATAAAAAAATATTTTTTAAAAAATATTTTACATCCAAACAAACGTACGGAGCCTCAGAGGGACATTGACTTGCAGACAATGACAATGCTTCGAGCCTAGAAGCAAATTAACCACCAAGATGGAAGCTGGATTGATAACCTAAAAAGGAGGAGATGAATTACACAACCTGAAATGATAGAAGAATCAAAATAACAGTTTGTTTGCGATAAGAAAGAAGAGCACAAGAAGTTGCCTGATTAAGAGATCAAGATTCAGGACTTACAGTTATTTTGAAATTACAACCGGCCATTCAAGACTTACAAAGATATAATCATCTAAATTATGTTGCACTTCAAATTCGGGGATGTTCGTAAACCGAATCCATCCATTGTCCCAACATGGGAACATTTTAGTTTGCCCATTTGGACTTTCAATGGACATCCAAACGTCCACTGTCTCACATATACTCAATTACATATTAGTCAAAAGAGTCCAAAGACAAAAACAAGTAGTATGAGGTATTTTCAATGTCTCATGCTGTAACGACCCTAAACTGATACTATTTTTAAAAAAATTGGCATGACCTCCCTTAAAAAAGGGCCTACAACCACCCGCTAAAAAAAACGCAATAGCCCTTCTTGGCCTTTCAAGACATATCCGACATGTCCCAACACATAATACAATTAATATATTTCAGCATCCCATTCATTCATTCATTATATCTCAACATAGTTCAGTTTATAGTGGAACAACTATATGTTATTTAATCCAAATATCATAATTACAGTCCCAAAAATATAATTAAGTTCAAACGTCCATGTTTTACTATGTTTAGACAACTTATAATAAAATTACAGCCCATGAGTATAACTATAATAGCAAGAGTCCACAAATCTCTATACTAAATATATCAAACTAAGGTTTTACAAAAAATATGGAACTTAATACAAAAATAGCAAAAAGGTCTTCTAATCCAAATTAGGCCTGTGGTGGTACGTCATCCGCCACTTCTTTCCCATTTCCTGAAAAATGTTAAATATAAGGGGTGAGCATAAGCTCAGTAGAAAGTGCCTAAGGCACACCTCTTGAAACCCCGTGAATCCAAACCATGAATAGGAATAAGGAAATTGGGATCATACCATGCCGGAAAAATATATATATATAAATAACCACAATACCACATCATTAATTTGATACCACAAATGAATATGACATGCAATGATATGCCATGCCATGCAATGTCACTCCCCATTTTCTAAAACCATTTCCATTATCATTTCCAAACCATTAGTGAACCCGTCCCATAGCAACTCCATGGCGGCACGAGAGAAGGATTGGCCACTGTCCCTGACTCATGGCAACTCCATGGTGTCATTTGGGGCCCAGGTAACTCAACCACACTAGGTCGATTTCCCTAGTCCCCTCTAGGCCTCACTAACGCCGCGGTCCCTAGGCAACTCCTAGGCGGCCGGGTTTTTCACAAAAATCCTTTTCCAAAATCTATTTCATTTCTTTCAAATCAATTTTTTTCCCATTCTATCCCAATGATATGCATGAATGTCTCATGCTTCTCAATGCCATGTCAAATGAAAGATTTTTACAATTCACAAATCAATATAAGATTTTCATATTTTACAAATCAACACACTTCCATATAGCAAATTCTAGCAAATTAATCATAATATGCATGAAAATTTGATACTTAGACATGCTTTACACCATAAAAAAAAATTCTAAAATTATATTTCATACTTTCTAATCACCAAACCAACACTAAAGGCACAAAAAAGTTGAATTAATCAACAATTTACATGCTTTTTTATCATATATATCAAGCAACACATAGTCACAAATTGGCACAATATATATATATATATATATATATATATATATAATAAAGTAAGAAATTTTTTACAAATTAAGCATGCTAATCATCAATTAAGTAGAGTAATTCACAAAAAGACCCAAGAACATGTGAATTAGAACCCCTACCTCACTTTTATACAAAACCCCCAATTTCTTCACCTCAAACCCTAGGATTTTCGAATCTCTTATAGTGCAACAACCAAGGAATTGCTCATATCAACTTGTTGATCTCATCGTGGGCTTCGAATAGCTGCAAACGGCTCTTAAAAACACTAAGAAATGAGGGAGAAATCAAGAGTAGAAGCTTGAAGTAAAAAAAAAAAAAAAAAAAAAAACCGAGAGGAAGACAGAGATGGGAGAGAGAGAAGATGGAAAAACTAAGACCAAAAGTAGTCTTACAACCACTTAAAAGGGGCATGGGTCCCACCCTTTTTTTTTTTTTTTTTTTTTTCTTTTGTTTTAAATTCTCACCACACACACAAATATATATACATACCATAATTACATATATATATATATAAATAAAACACAAGACATTACATTCTCCCCAACTTTAAAAGATTTCGTCCCCGAAATCAAGACATACCTGAGGAAGAAAACAACGCTAGGTACTTGGAGCGAACCTCCTGTTCGAGCTCCCAAGTAGCCTCTTCGACTCCATGGTGTCTACAAAAAAACTTTCACCATTGGTATCGTCTTATTCCTCAACACCTTTTGCTATGTGTCAAGAATCTGAACTGGTCCTTCCTCGTAGGAAACATTCTCATCAATGTCCACATTAACCTAACTCAAAATGTGAGATGGATCTGGCTCGTACTTCCGTAGCATCGATACATGAAAGACATTGTGGACTCTGTCCATCTGTGGTGGCAAAGCAAGTCTGTAGGCAACCTCTCCTACAAGGTCCAAAATCTCAAACGGTCCAATAAATCGTGGCGACAACTTGCCACTCTTCCTGAATCTCATTAATCCCTTCCGTGGAGAAACTCGTAGAAAAATATGGTCTCCCACCTCAAAAGATAACGGCCGTCTTCGCTTATTTACATAGCTCTTCTGTCGACTCTGAGCTGTAAATAACCTCTGTCTGATCAATTTAATTTTCTCAATAGTCTCAAGTACAATGTCCGGTCCTAAGGCGGCTATCTCGCCCACCTCAGTCCAACAAACAGGAGACCTAGTCTACCACACAACGCCTCAAATGGAGCCATCTGAATGCTCGCCTGATAACTGTTGTTGTAGGCAAACCAATAAGTGGAAGGTGATCCTCCCAACTACCTCCCAAATCAAGCAAACATGCCCGAAGCATATCCTCCAAGATCTGGATAGTACGCTCCGACTAGCCGTCCGTCTGTGGATAGAATGCCGTACTAAGATACAATGCTGAACCAAACGCTACTTGAAGTCCTTCCCAGAACTTCGAAGTGAACTTAGCATCCCTATCTGACACAATGGTTACAGGAACTCCATGTAACCTTACAATCTCCTTCACATAAAGTACATCAAGCTTCTCTGCATCATCTGTTGCCTTAATAGGCAAAAAGTGAGCCGTCTTGGTCAATCTGTCAACGATGACCTATATGGCTTCATTTCCCCTCCGTGGCCTTAGAAGACCTGTCACAAAATCCATAACAATATGTTCACATTTCCACTGCCCTATAGGTAATGGTTGCAACAAACTAGTTGGTCTCTAATGCTCGGCCTTCACCTGCTGATAGGTAAGGCACTTAGCTATAAACTATGCAACATCTTTCTTCATCCCGTTCCACCAATACTGACGTCTCAAATTGTGATACATCTTAGTACCACCTGGATGAAATGCAAAGCGGGAAGTGTGAAACTCCCGTAAGACGTCCTCACGACAAACCGTGGGAACCACCAATAAACCCCTGAACTGTAGACCCCCATTTGCATGCAAGGCCCAATCTTTCACTGTCTCACCACTGGAGATCAAAGCGTGAATGTCATCTATATCCGGGTCCTGTCTTTATGACTCAATCACTCGTACAACAAGAGTAGGCTGAGCCACAAGACTAAACAAGAATGCTGGCTTACTGTCAACATCATCATCAAAACAATACAATCCCATTTCTGCCAGATCTTCAAGCATCTTTCATTTTCGGATGGCCAAACTAGCCAAAGTTCCACGAGATTTTCGGCTTAAGGCATCTGCTACCACATTTGCCTTGCCCGGATAATACTGCAAGTCAAAATTGTAATCTTCTAAGAACTCAACCCATTTTCTCTGTCTGTTGTTCAAGTCCTTTTGGGAGAAAATGTACTTGAGACTTTTATGATCCGAGTATACCTCGAATCTCTTACCATACAAGTATTGTCTCCAACACTTCAAGGCAAATACAACTGCCACTAACTCCAAATCATGAGTAGGGTAGTTATGCTCGTGAGTCTTCAACTATCGAGGCCCATAAGCCACTACTCTACCATCCTGCATCAACGCACATCCCAAACCATCACGTGAAGCGTCATAATAAATTACATAACCCAAGCCATGCTCAGGTATCACCAACACTGGAGCTATAGTCAATCTTGTCTTCAACTCTTGAAAGGATAACTCACAGGCTTCATTCCACGTAAACTTGATCCCTTTCCAGGTCAAACGGGTCATAAGCGCTGCCAAACGGGAGAAATCCTTCACAAATCTCCGATAGTAACCCGCTAGGCCAAGGAAACTCCGGATCTCAAAAACATTCTTGGGTTGCTCCCAAGTCAAAGCTGCTTCAACCTTTGATGGATCCACCGACACTCCACCTTCTGAAACAACATGCCCTAAAATTTTCACGTCCTGTAACCAAAACTCATATTTCTCATATTTGGCATACAATTGGTGCTCCCGTAAAATCTGTAAAACAATACTCAAATGGACCTCATGCTCCTCCCAAGATCGTGAATACACGAGAATGTCATCCACGAAAACTACCACAAACTAGTCCAAATAATCGTGCAAAATGCGGTTCATCAAGTCCATGAATGTCGCTGGCGCATTAGTCAAGCCAAAAGGTATAACAAGGAACTCATAATGCACATACCGTGTACAGAACGTTGTCTTTGGGATATCCTCATCCCTAACCCGTAACTGATAATAGCCTGACTTCAAGTCAATCTTTGAAAAACAACTGGCTCATCTCAACTGATCAAACAAATCATTTATCCTTGGCAAAAGATATTTATTCTTGATGGTAGCACGATTTAACTTCCGGTAATTAATGCACAACCTCAAAGAACCATCTTTCTTCTTAGCAAACAAGACCGGTGGCCTCACGGTGACACACTCGGTTGAATGAAACCTTTTATCCTCAAATCATAAAGCTGCCTCTTTAATTCTTCCAATTCAACTAGCGATATACGATACGGTACAATAGAAATCGGTGCGGTACCTGGCATCAAATCAATAAAGAACTCCACTTCTCGGTGTGGAGGCAACTCTGTCAAATCCTCCGGAAACACATCCAGAAAATCACGAACAACCGCAGGATAATCCTCTTTCACAACATCATCTTCTTCGGCTATAAGGCTAGCCAAGAAGTAATCTCCACGACTCCGTCCACGAACTCCATAAGACGATAAAATGTGGGAATCACTCCGATCTCCCACGAAAAAGAAACAGTCTCCCTCGGGAGTGCAAACTGTAACTCTTCCTCTGTAACAGTCGATCGTGGCATAAAAGGAAGCTAACAAATCCATCCTGAGAATGACATCAAAGCTAGTCATCTCTAGGAGGATAAGGTCAAACACAAAGGTCCGCCCGGCTATCACAATGGAACAATCCCACACAACTCGACTCAAAGACACTGAAACCCTAACTGGCGTATCAACACACAACGCCCGATCCATGAAACTGACCTCTAACCCCGATGCAAGTGCAAATGATGATGATATGAAGGAATGAGATGCACCAGAGTCAAACAAAACACGGGCCCAAGAACCAAACACTGGAAATATACTTCGGAGAACTGACGATCCAGGAGATGCATCAGTCGGTGCAAGTGCAACGACACATCCCTGTGATGTCTGTGCCTGAGAACTGCCAACCTGAACACCTAACTACTGCACTGATATAGTAGAAGTATCCCTCCTAACTGGCCGTGAACCCTGAGAGGACATGGCAGGCTGTGATGGTGGTGGTCTGAAACCTGACAGAACCGTAGCCGACTGTGACGGCCTCTACTGTGACCCTCTGCCACTACCGGTGCCTACTCCCTGATTAGGACAATTCTTAACCTTATGGCCCTGTTGGCCACAACCAAAACAAGCCCTAGAATTAACCTATGTCTGTGGACACTCTGACTTGTAGTGACCCAGCTAATTACAACGATAACAAATGACACCACTCCTGGCAGACCCTGCTGGCATAGGAATGGTAGGAGCGGATCGTGCTGACTGCTGCCTTTGAAACTGAGATGAACCACCCTTGTTCCTCTACCCTGAAGGTCCCTCTGAAAATGACCCTGCATTCCTCTTTTGTTTCCACTGTTCCCTTCTTGCTTCTTTATCTTTGGCCTCCACCTCTAACATTAATGCCCTTTCCACTATTTTAGAATAAACCTTGATGCCCTGTGCTATTAACAACGACCTCATTTTGTAGTCAAGTCCGGAGATAAACTTCCGAACCTTATCAACTTCATTACTCACCATCTCTGGAGTA
Organism: Cornus florida; assembly: GCF_030987335.1. NCBI lineage: Eukaryota > Viridiplantae > Streptophyta > Magnoliopsida > Cornales > Cornaceae > Cornus > Cornus florida. Next base: position 33,926,025 of record NW_026775572.1, read on the forward strand.
AAGCGGGAAAGAGACGTGAACTTGTTCTCGTATTCTGTCACTAACATATTGCCTTGGATAAGGCCAATAAATTGATTCTTTAACTCCCACCTATTGGAGGCAGGGAAATACTTCTCATAGAACAGCTCATTGAATCTATCCCAACTCATCTCTTCAATTTTATATTGATTTGTGATCGATTTCCACCAAAACTTGGCATCCTTTGTGAACTTGTAAGTGGCTAGGATAATTTTCAAGTGATCCTCCGTCACATCCATAGAAGTCAATTGAGTTTCAACTTGCTCCATGTAGTCATCCGCTACTATAGGATCTGCACCACCTTCAAACATTACCAGCATCAACTGAGAAAACCCTTTAATAATCTTGAGACGCTTCTGTGCTGGTGTCTCCTCCACTTGCACTACCTGTTGTGGTATCGGTTGCGGCTGAGTAGTAACGGTGGCCCTCAAGGCCTTCTGCAACAAGCGATTCAATTCTAGTTCCGCCGGACTTTCACCCTCTTCAACGGGTGTTTCCACATTATTCCTTCTTGTAGGAACAACTCTTGGGGCAATTAAATCCCGAAGAAGTGTTCCTCATCAACTGGCTCCGCCGGATTGGAGCTCGAGCTCTCGCCAACATCACCCCTTGTTGGCCTAGGGCCAACTTCCCTGGGTTCCTTACACATTGTTCTATAAAACAAAAAAAAAAAAACGATTCAATAACGATAACACTAAGGTCTAACCGTGAACAACTCAACATAAAAGGATGCTATACTAACACTTAGCATGCAAAACTAGGTAATGAACACATTAATATAAGCTTATAAGCACGTAAGCATGTAAACAAGTAAATAGTTAAGTATGCTTTTGCACATAATAAAACACTTTAACAATTAATCACATAAACTATGCGAATGACTTCCCATGCAACCCCTATATAGGCCTCTACCCGTCGTCCTAATGATTTTCGAACCAAGGCTCTGATACCAAATTTGTGACGACCCTAAACTGATACCATTTAAAAAAAAAAAATTTGACATGACCTCCCTTAAAAAGGGGCCTATAACCACCTGCTAAAAAAAAACGCAATGGCCCTTCTTGGCCTTTCAAGACATATCCGACCTGTCCCAACACATAATACAATTAATATATTCCAGCATCCCATTCATCCATTCATTATATCTCAACATAGTTCAGTTTATAGTGGAACAACTACATGCTATTTAATCCAAATATCATAATTACAGTCCCAAAAATATAATTAAGTTCAAACGTCCATGTCTTACTATGTTTAGACAATTTATAATAAAATTACAGCTCATGAGTATAACTATAATAGTAAGAGTCTACAAATCTCTATACTAAATATATCAAACTAAGGTTTTACAAAAAATATGGGACTTAATACAAAAATAGCAAAAAGGTCTTCTAATCCAAATTAGGCCTGTGGTGGTACATCATCCGCCACTTCTTTCCCGTTTCCTGAAAAATGTTAAATATAAGAGGTGAGTATAAGCTTAGTAGAAAGTGATTAAGGCACACCTCTTGAAACCCCGTGAATTCACACCATGAATAGGAATAAAGAAATTGGGATCATACCATGCCGGAAAAAAAAGAATATAAATAACCACAGTACCACATCATTAATCCGATACCACAAATGAATATGACATGCAATGATATACCATGCCATGCAATGTCACTCCCCATTTTCCAAAACCATTTCCATTATCGTTTCCAAACCGTTAGTGAACCCGTCCCATGGCAACTCCATAGCGGCACGAGAGGAGGATTGGCCATTGTCCCTGACCCATGGCAACTCCATGACGTCATTTGGGGCCCAGGTAACTCAACCACACTAGGGCGATTTCCCTAGTCCCATCTAGGCCTCACTAACGCCGCGATCCCTAGGCAACTCCTAGGCGGCCGGGTTTTTCACAAAAATCCTTTTCAAAATTCTTTTTCAAAATCCATTTCATTTCTTTCAAATCAATTTTTTTTTCCCATTCTATCCCAATGATATGCATGAATGTCTCATGCTTCTCAATGCCATGCCAAATGAATGATTTTTACAATTCACAAATCAACATAAAATTTTCATATTTCACAAATCAACACACTTCCATATAGCAAATTTTAGCAAATTAATCATAATAAGCATGAAAATTTGATACTTAGACATGTTTTACACCATAAAAAAACTAAAATTATATTTCATACTCTCTAATCACCAAATTAGCACTAAAGGCACAAAAAGCTTGAATTAATCAACAATTTACATGCTTCATTATCATATATATCAAGCAACACATAGTCACAAATTGGCACAATATATATAATAAAGTAAGAAATTTTCTACAAATTAAGCATGTTAATCATCAATTAAGTAGAGTAATTCACAAAAAGACCCAAAAACATGTGAATTAGAACCCCTACCTCACTTGTATGCAAAACCCCCAATTTCTTCACCTCAAATCCTAGGATTTTCGAATCTCTTATAGTGCACCAACCAAGGAATTGCTCCCATCAACTTGTTGATCTCATCGTGGGCTTCGAATAGCCGCAAACGGCTCTTAAAAATACTAAAAAATGAGGGAGAAATCAAGAGTGGAAGCTTGAAATAAAAAAAAAAAAAAAAAAAAAAGAACCGAGAGGAAGACAGGGAGAGAGAGCAGATGGAAAAACTAAGATCAAATGTGGTCTTACAACCACTTAAAAGGGGTGTGGGTCCCACCCTTTTTCCTTCTCCTTTTTCTTTTTTTTTTTTCTTTTTTTTTAAATTCTCACCACCACGCACAAATATATATACATACCATAATTACATTACATGTATATATATATATATAAATAAAACACAAGACATTACACATGCATACTACTTGTTACTTTATTCCTCCCTCTCCAATCATTTAACGGCACCAGATTATTTGGTTTAAGTACCACATAACTAGACATAGCTTCATCTCCTGGTTATCAGTTAGGGGAAGGCTTTACAGTACTCTTGATGCTAAGCAAAAACAGTATAATATCTATACAAATTAATGTTGTTATGTATCTTTGTCTCTCAGAGTGGGAATCTATAGATCGATCATCTGTTTTTCAAATGTAAGTTCGGTGTTCACATTTGAAAATTCATCCAAGAAGATGCTGGATTCTAGCAACCGGTCAGAATTGGTGCAGTGGTGTTCATCTCATTGGGATTAATTCTTCAGGTTTTTTGTTCCACAAGCTGATCTTAATTATCTGCTTCATTAATTTGGTTGGAGATCGAGGAATGCAAGGCCTTCAGAGATCAGGCCACCGATCATCTCAACACATAATTTCTCAAATCAAGTCATGCATCAGAGCAAGACTTGCTACGTACAATTAAACTGGGGTACTATTCTGATATGAGGCTAGTTACCTCTATACCAGAGCTGCGTCTTCTATTCATGCAAGGTTGCTCCACTGCGTTGTGGACAATCCTGGCTTCTGTCATAACCTAATTCATCTCCTGTGCTTGCATCTCAGCTTATAGTACGTCAATTTGATATTACTCCTCCTTAGTTGCTTAGAGGTATTTTCCTGTATTTCAGTTGCTGTTCCTTTTGTGTTATTTTCACTGGCATTGCCACTGGTTGTTGCCTTCAGGTTTTTGGTGCCCTCGTGGGCCTTTTGTAAATTCTTCCTTTTCTTATATACAAGCTTATATTTTAACTAAAAAAAAAATCTCATAATTTTTTGAGATAATCAATAATTATTCGTAATTTTGTGTACGCATTTGTAATGTGTGGCTTCTTAGTGGTTGGTTTCATTTCCCTCCACAACAACTAGATGAAAAATTATGTTTTGTATACATGTAAGGGTATGATTATACTCCAATATCTCATATTTTTTCATAGTACGTAACTGATAAAAAATTTTGTGTTCCGCATTCGTAATGTATAACATTCTTAGTTGTTGAATTCATTTCCCTCTTCAACACACGTAAAAGGGTGAAATACAAGAAGAATATGATTATATTCCGACATCTCATATCTTTTTTAGAACATGGTCCAAATACCAACCTGGTGTAATTTTGTTGAAATTCATTTGTAATCTATTTGGATTTGAATTGCCTTAAGATTGATCATATTGATCTCACAAAATTTCATATAACTGAAGCATTGTTGTGAGTTTCTTTTCTTTAACTTCACAAATTTTAATTCCAAAACTCAATTCCATATAACTGAACATAACCTCACTTTGAACCAACGTGATAGACTCAAATCAACAATTAGGTAAATCAACTATTTATAACCTAAGTTAGGGTTGATAATTTCAGATAGATAGATGCATATCTTAGATTGCCACTGAGTCAAAAGTAGTATGTCAATTCAACTATGATAGGTCCTTGGGCACAGAAAGGGTGTCTCTTCATAAGTACCAAAACGAACATCAAATGGCCCATCCATTTCATAAATAATTTAAATATATATATACCAAATTGATCAAATTTAGTAAAAAGGGTATGCCAGAATAATTTTATAACAAGCTAGTACCAAGAAAAAAATAAGAGATTGGGTTTTAACAAAAGGACCATTCGACCCACAAGCATGAGTTTATGCATGAAAAAATGGAAAATTCACCTGCAGATGAGGTTAAGATGATGGATATCCTAATTTCCATATGCTTTGGCAAGAAATATATTTTTCATTCAATAATAAAGACATAACAAATCCATTCAAATTTTAATAGTAATTCCAAGCATTTCTGCTGTGTATGTGTGTGTATGTGTGTGTCTCATTGGAAAATCAACAATTGGTTTATATCACTCCCAACAATGGTGATGCCATTACTAGGGTTGACGACAGATCAGTTCAGTCAGACTTCTCTTGCTAAAATTCAGCAACTCAGCTCTTACAACCTGCATCACCAAAATGATGTTCTTACAAGCTGCGACACAAATGCATATATAGCGGTAATTGAGCATATATATATAAATGACCACTTCATATATAGAAACAAGATTCCAGGGATTCATGTAATGCCTTATAACTTCAAATGCAGTGTGACATGGCCATTGCTTCTTTTATTACCCAATAAATAAATAAATAAATAAATAAATAAAGGTAGCCATAGTGTTTGGCTTCTCAAGCTGATGCAGTAATACAATGAGCTATATTTTCCTATAATTTACTTGAAATATAAAGCAAAATATTTTTAATGGCGGCATAATTAATATTGAATGAGGTGAAATTCAAGAAGATAAATGGTCCTAAAGTTGTCATTTGAAACATTTACATAAGAATAATTGAATCATAAACTAGTATTTTCGCGCTGCAACTGAAATGAATAGACAATCGCATACCTTTAGCAACTGGTTTATTGTGTACTCAGGGAAATAAGGTCTCATTATTCTTTCTTCATTGTTTAAGTACCACTCAACCTGAAATGATAGAAGAAATATTAAGCAAAACAACAGTTTGTTTGTGACCGTATTTATTGGGGCGTGCGCGCGCGCGCCCACACACATATATATATATACACTGAACACAACCTTACGGATATAAGAGTCAAAAGAACAACAGAGAAGCCACTTGGAAGCTAGTCGAGAGTAGCGAGCAGTAGTATCCGCGACGATGGCCTCCTCAAGAAATCTATAGCGATTTATTCTTTCAATTTTTTTAATTTCCAGCAAGAATTCAATGGCAGTCTTGAGCAGGCCATTATTAGTGAGCTTCCCCACACGTTCTAGATTAACCTGTACATAGCATGCATCTTTGTTATTTAATTCAAAGGAGAATGAAATTAATAGTTCTTAATTATATAATTAAAAACAACTAATTATTGAAATGGAATTCATTTCAACAAACCAAGTGAATGACTGCAATCTTCCATTTAGGATACGTCAACAACATTGTACATTCCATGATCTTCTGTATCGTGACAATTGCATCATCCAACTTCTGCAGCCTTTTGTTTGTAGTCATTTGATGTCATCAGACAATCAACTCCTTTTGAGGAAGTGCTTTCTAATTTCAATCACAACAAACAAAATGATCAGGAGGAAAAAATTTAATATATATATATATATTTCTGCAGAAAGATATAAATAATATATATATATATATATATTTCTGCAGATCTATTATTATATATATTATTTATATCTTTCTGCAGAAATATATATATATATATATATATATATATATATAGGATTTCTTGAGAACTATCAATAGCATATTAACGCATTGTTTGAAAGTCCAAAAAATAACCAAACCTTTATGTTAGCTATTGTCTGAGTAGAAGGTTCAAGTTGAAGAGAGATACACATTTAATAGAAATAAAACAATAATTTTAATTCTAAGTTAAACCTAATAGAATCTTTAACTAAATCAAGTATATGAGAATAGCCGGCTTAAATTTTTTTAGAAAAAAAAAAAAATTAAACAAAAAAATTAAAAATTAAATGTCCAAATTGATTTCAAAACATTAAAAAAAATAGAAAACCCTAGAGCTAATTGTGTTGATTCACATTGAAAAGATTATAAAACATCAAGGAAACGAAATTTTTTATTATTGTATTTTACACTCCTAAATTTATACTTTATAAAAAATCTCTTCTCCCTTATGAATTTCTAGATCAGTCCCGATCTAAACTGTGATCATGTGTGTATATTTCAATATTAATTACTTCTAAACAAAACATGCATATGTATGTATATGCATTTGTATATATATGAAGATGCACAACAAAGTCACCACAAATCCTAAAATCTGTTAATAATAGAAGAATCATCTATGTGTGATCCTAAAATCTGTTAATAATTGAAGAATCATCTATGTGTGTGTGGATATATATATATCAATGAAGTTGCATCACAAATTAAGAGGAATGTACGTACTTAAACATTAATTCGATCTCTATCACATGCACATACAAGACACATATACAGCAGAAATTCATGATAAAAATAAAAATAAAACCCCAACTAGTTCAATTGTCTTGGGATTTGACAGAGGAAGTGTGAGAAAAAAAAAAAAAAAAAAAGCCTACCCATCTCTTTACTTCTTTTTTTTTTCGGTAAATACCCATCTCTTTACTTGTTCGTTCCCCACTCATTTTTCTAGTAGATTGATGGATTCTTGTGGTACATGCAATGAAGAAAAAGGAAGATGAGCTTTTTTTCAGAATATAAAATATATATATATATATATATATGTATATATATATATATAGATACATATATATATAGAGTTGTTCCAGTTGTAAAAGAATAATGTTACTCAAATTACGTAAATTGAAATAATAAAACAACCACCAACCAGAAATAATTGATTGAATTCTACTCTCAATAAACCTATTTACTGTAGAATAAGGAACTTGATCGGAAACCTATTTATAGTAGAATAAGAAACTTGATCGGAACCTTCTTTAAAAGAGTTGAAATTGCCAAAAATTCAACCTTCTTTAAAAAAAAAATAACAAATGGAAAGAAACCTGATTATTAATTACTAAAAAGCAAAATAATTATAATCTTACTTCTAATAATTTTCTGAAATCTACCAGAAACTGAAAAAAAATAAAATAAAAAAATCAATTTTAGAGTCTTGAACAGTAAAGTTGTTAATTTGTGCGAGTTAGCCGAAAGATACCTGAAGTGAGGATCTTGTCATAAATTACTTTTTGGGGTTAACCATAATTTTATAAGGAGACAATATTCGCACTACACTTTCTCCAATTGCACTTCATTTATTTATCTTTTTTCTTGTAAAGGAAATGATAAAAAAAGTTATTAAATTCATTAATGTACAATTCCTTAATTTATAATGTCATAATTAACTTTTATACAACTTTAATTAATAATTTTTTTTTCAATCCTATCAAAAGAGGTAACTTTATTTTTTGGTAATTTTTTATGGTCCTGTTAAAAGAAATAATTTATTAGATAAAAATAACTTCGTTTATTTTTGGGTCTTATCCAAAAAGATAATTTATTCAATAGAGAATTTTTTTTTTTTTTTTTTTTTATCATCTTTCTTTTGTACTTTTTATTTTATTTTATTTTGTCCAGATCATGACAACAGATAATTTATTCAATAAATATATTTTTTGGGAATTTTTTTTCCTTGTCAAAAAAGATAATTTTTTAAATGATTACTTTTTATTAATTTATTCAATACTTTTTATTTTTTAAAAATCTTCACAAGTAACTAAAACTAATGTTAGCGCTTGTCTGAGTAGGTTCAAGTCGAAGAATACAAACAAACAAAAAATAAAAATAAAAATAATAGAAACAAAAAATAATTTCATTTCAAGTACTTAAACCAAATAGAACCTCTAATTAAATCACATAAGTAAGAATAGATTATCTCAATATATTTAATTATTTTTTACCCTGCTAGATAAGCTGAAAAGCTAGAACATCAATTTGTTGTAAACAAAAAAGAAAAAAAGAAGGAAAAAAAACCCTAAAAAGTTAGGAGTCCAATTTGATTTAAGAACATAAACAAATAGAAAACCCCTAGAGCAACATTGTGTTGATTTACATTGTTAAGATTATAAAACATCAAGGAAACCCTAGATCTACATTGTCTTGTATAGGGTGTTTTCCAATCATTTTTCTAGCAGCTGATTGATGAATTCTTGTTGTGCATGCAAAGAAGAAAAGGAGAGCTGCGTTTTTTTTGATTATAAATGGAGATATATATAGATAGATACAGAGTTTATATGAGTTACTTAGTGAGAGTTATTTTGTAAGTATAGTGAGAGTTCCATGGTGAGGAGTTCAATTACTTAGTCTGTGTTGTTCCACCTGGTTGGTGCCACATAAGTAAAAAAACAGGTTTTTCTTTATTTCATGGGGGTAAAAAAAAGTGGGACTTGTAGACCATTTTTGAAATTGATGTCACTGTAGCCCCACAAAATATGCCATGTGGCCTACTTAGACTGTCAACTTACGCAGGTGGTAAAAGAACATTGTTACTCAAATTGAACAGGAGTAAATGAAAATAATAAAACAACCAACATGTCTTCTATGGTAGTTGATGTAGAAGTGGGCTTGCTGGGCTTGAGCCCACTCCAAATAGTTTTTTTTTTTTTTTTTCACTATACTAATTTTAGACCAACTCAAAAATAAAAATTATTAATAGAATTAACTCATTCAATTAAGTGCAAGTCAACTCATTCACCGTATTAAAATAAAAAATCTAAGTCAAATATATCCAAAGCTGATTGTGACAGTCTATCATAATTTATTGCTAACTAAAGAATATTTTAAAGAAATAACAAATTTTACTCAATCATGGATTTAACTTCGCAAAATAGTAACATATAAACAGTGGTAATATTTTGAACCAATAAGAATTAAACATTCAAGTCTCACAATCCGACTCATAACCTCAAAGTCAATCCTAACCGTCCACATTAGTTATGAAAACACAACCAAATAAATTTTCAACCGTTCGATACTGTTCCTGAAAAGCACACGGATAGTCATTTTCAACCCTCTGATTCACCCCACACCTGCATGGTCTTATGTGATAGAATTTTTTAGGGCAAATCCACCCCCCCCCCCCCCCCCCCCCTCCCCGGCTATGTGCAACTGCAAACTACAAAATCTAGAAGAATCAAAAGTTCAAAACCCATATACTTCAGTTTATCTATTTGCCTGCATGAATCAAAATTATGCTAGAGAGAGAAATTGGGAAAAAGTATGAGAACCCAAAATTGACGTGACGCTAAAAATCCGTTTAAATGATGGTTTCCAACACTCTGTCACCCTCCTATCATTATCTTCTTCTTCAATGATGTTATCTTGTTTCTGACCACCAAAATCACCGAGGTGCACAGCTGATTGAAAATGAAGACAAACCCTAGCAGTTGCAGAGTTGTCCATTTGGAAAAAATTTGTTAAAGGCTTGTTTGGGTCAGTTTGGATCTAACAGTTGGAAATTAAGGGCATTATTGTCCTTTCATGTTTCTATGGGCAATATGGTCATAAAAATTTAAGAAACTAATTTTAACGGTCATATGTCACCGGATTGTGGATGGATGGGGTGATCTGCAATAATTTTGCATAGTTCAGGAGTTTTTTGCATTTTTTGAAGTTCGGGGGTTAGTTGCAGATTTTTCCATAGTCCACGAGGGTTTCTTGCATTTTACCCTTTATATTATTATGGAGTCATGTCCATAATACGTCCTGTGTCCATATCTGTGCTACATATATACTAATGCGGGCATATATATATATATATATAATTTTGTATTAGTAGTAGTAAAAAATTGTTCAGCGCTCATTGTCCAACAATTAACGTTGAGCATAAACTTTTTTAAAGCTGCAACTTGTTTGAATTTCTCTCTTGATTGGTAAAGAGGGCTTCATTACCTTCATCGTGGATATCTATCTGCACACGTATGTTGTGAATTTGCCCTGGCTGCTATGATATTGCATAGGGACAAAAATGCTTTGAAGAACAAAGCGGTAGATATATTGACAGATCTGAAGTTAGATGTCGAAGATTGGATGATAGTAAAGGAATGCCGAAGTATGATAATATCAATGGTTGAGGATTTTGATCTCCAATTTGATCATACAGTCGTCCAACAAAATGTGGACTGCAGAATCTGGTGCAAATACTGTCAATGTGACTTACATATGATGTTATTCAATGGCATTCTAGTTTCAATGAAGACGACATAATATTTTAACATGTAATGCTTGGAGGACTTTGAAAATCCATCGTGTTAGTTAGTTGCGGTATTAAGTAAGATTCTGGAACTCCCATATTAAGTAAGAATGTGTTAGTAAGTTGTGGTATTAGCTAAGTGTTTTGTTTGTTTTGAACTCCTATGTTGGACCTGTTTTTTAGGCTTTGGGTTGGGCCATTGGCCTTGTATTTCTGTTGACTGGGCTAACTACAAACTAGTTTGTATCTGTGATCCTTATTTTAATTAATTGAATTTGACTTTAATTGAATTTGACTTTTCAAAAAAAAAATTTGATTAAGATTATGGAAGTTCATTAATAGTATTTGACATGATAGTACATATAGTTATTAATACATTATCTTTATTACAGAGTATGGTGATATTGAGAACATAATTGGAAATAATTACCGTTTCAACATGCTATCATACAAACACTGTTACTGCAAACAATACTAACAATCACAATAAACTAACGTCCTCATTTCAACATACTACCATACATACACTGCTGCAAACAATAATAACAGTGTAAAACATGTAATAAAACCACACATAAATTGCACACAACTAACAATACTATGTCTCGAACCAGCCAACTGAGTCGTCGTGGATGTGCTGCATTCATGTTTGATTTTTCTTAGTTGCCTGACTTCACACAAAATCTCCCAAACAAATGTTTTATAATAATGTGACAATTGTTCATCCTCCCACTTGTAAAAACCACACACGGATCTGTGTTGTAGCTAGTTTGCACAGCTATGGAACCTTTTTCCAGGATTGTTTTTGGTCAATGATGTTGTCAATGGAGATAAAATTCCACATTTACAAAACAGTTTACTGTTTCGAGTTGAGGACGTGAACCTTGACTTCTGAAACATGTTTGAGGAGCTTGAAGATAAATCCATTTGACAGTTAAAACTGCAGGAAAGACTAGTTTATGATTATAAATATGACAACAATATTTGGGATAACCATGTCCTAAAGTGACATGATGAGAACAATATTTCCTCAAGCCACCCTAAAGGCACAATCTCTAGCCTATGCCCAAATCTGGAACTGCTCCAATACTAAAAACACCCTCTTCATATTGTAGCTCTCATCACTTTCTTAATTATCTATCTCTCTAATTCTCACTCTCACTTGATGAAATCAACCCTAAATTCTCACTCATACATTAATACACCCGCACACACCTAATAAAAACACACATGCAATCCACACCACATCTCACACGTCACGCCCTACTTTTTCTTTTGTCCTCCATCCCCATTCTAATTTATTCTCTTACACTTTTCCTGAGCATTCCCCAGGCAACAGCCTTTCATCACATCCAGCCAATTATCTTGATCAAATTGGCGCCATTTACTTACCATCCATTTGCCCAAAGACAATACCTTAATACAAAACAAAAGTAACTTTTTATAATAGTGTAATTTTAATAAATTTTTATTATATTAATAAGAGGAATATTTCAAATATGCTCTTATTAGAAAATAAGAGTAAAATAATATTACGCAATTAGTGCATTTATTAATTATTAAAAAATATATAATTTTAGAATGACACATACTTTTTTGAAATATTTTGAAGGGCAAATTTCTCAAAACCCCCCAAAATTATTAAAAAGTGATCATAAAACCCCAATCAATTTTTAAAACTCTCAACAAGGATATGTGAAATGACTAAATTACCCTTATTATATTCTCTTTTATTTAAAAAACAAAAAAAATCATATTTTAGAAATTACAATATTATCCTCTGCAGTATACCTAACAGTGGATACAATATTAAATTCAAACGACGTCACAAATTTCACTCCTCTGTCTCTCTCGCATTACAGCCATGGATGACCTTCCATTATAGAAGATATAAATATCGGGCCCCACGTTAGCCTCTTTGATCCAACTTTTCTCTTCCTCTCTAGGTGACGTGAATCAGAAATTGTCAATCCCGCTGATGGATGAGAGTTGCGGGTTGGTGGTGGCGACGAACGGGACGACGACGAAGAAGAGGTCGTCGGTGGACACTTCCAGAGGGAGCTGGACGGAGAGGAATTTTTCGAGGATTTGTATTTGGGAATCCGATGGTGAAGCTGTTGATAAATATGTATCATATACTATAGTATAATTTATTTAAATATTATTTGTAAATATAATATTTATTATAATAATCTATATATATTTATATAGTTTAATATCAAGAAAATAAAACTATAAAAGAACCTGATAAAGTCGAGGCTAGAATTTAATTCTATAGCCTTAAGACAGATACGCCCCGCTACGGTGCTAACGGACTCTTCGGCGTCTATCTCCCAGGATACAACGACTTTTCTTCCTTTGGTAGTAGCACTTCAAACCAATGGAATAGGCGAACCGACTCGGTGAAATACTCTCAGACTCGGATTCGGACTCGAAGTGAGTGACTAAGGTTCGAACCCAATTAGTTAGGGTCGAACCCAAACAGATTATAAAAGAAAAAGAGGGAGAAGTAAATTCAGAAGAGAGAAGATTTTGTTCTGAATTTGGTGTGTTTTGAAATGAATCCAAGGAGGGCTATTTATAGACTTAATGTTGCCTATTCCAAATGGGTGCAACCATTGTGGACCAATGAGACATTAGAAAGCCAAAGATTTGAATTTAAACCCAAAACAGATTAATCCGATCCAGCCCAGCAAGCAAACTTCGGCAATTAATTTAGCCCAGCCCAGCGTGCTCCACCCGCAAGCCCACTTAAATAAGTCCAGTAGACAAATAAAATAACCACACAGGCCCAGTCCAACTTTGTGTAAAAAGGTTAGACCCATTTTACAATTAAGCCCCGCCCCGCCCAAGCCCGGACCGGACCGGGTCGGGCGGGCGGCGCGCGCGTGGTAGTTGGTTCGGATCCAGGCTAGCCTAGGTCCTCCCCCTCTTAAAAACTTGGGTGCCCTTGGGCCCAAACCCAAATCCCATACTAGACATATATATACTCAAGGTTGCTTTGCTACTTTTTCGATGTGGGACAAGCATTTCCCACTTTATTCACACCCATTTAGGCTTTATAAATCACTTACTTTGGAGCCAATTTCTCATTCACCCGGAAACGAATTTGAGAAAATAAATATACCACGTTCATCTCCTCGCAGAGAGGAACGCGCTCGTCAATAGATTCGCAAAAAATTCTTAGCGGAATCTTTTAAAAATCCTTCCAAAGTTTGCGTTTTCTAATGCCGTTTCCAACAATCCCCCACATGAATGAAAATTTGCGCAGATTACAAAAGGAGAAGATACAGACACTATAGAGAGTACTATTGGAAAGTTACTGCATCGGGATAGGTAGCTTTTGGCCTTGAACCTTCCCTAGTGTATTACTATCGGATTTACTGGCTAACCAGTGAACATGATGTCTTGAACTGTTCAGCCGTTGATGTAAACCAAGACAATAGCAAACACACAATTCCTTCCCACACAAAGTCGATTCTCACGGTTGTGTTCATATGGCCCTGAACAACGCCTGGTATTTCATGAGCGCTCCAGAAAACTTAGCCTTAGAAGTTCTCATAGAAGCGGCCCCACTTCACACTCATATAGGTGACTTCTTATTAAGAGTATCCTACCATACCCCACTTGAATTTTCAAGGTATAAGAGTCATTAAAAGCATAGCTTATCCTACTCATCACTGTAGGTAACACTGTCTCATCATAGAAATGGGTAGAAGATTGAATCTTCCCAGTGCTTCTGGTGAGCCATTCAGAATTTCTGTTGTCTCTTTAAACCTAGATCTTGGGATCTCCAGTCAACTAGGTTGGGTTTCCATTAAGATGACTCGTTAGCTTTCGGCTTTAATCCCATTCCCTTCGATGAACTATATACTTGCTCTCTTGTCAAACCTTTTGTAAATGGATCCGCTAAATTATCTTTTGACCTGATATAATCTATTGAGATTATCCCACTTGAGAGCAATTGTCTAACGGTATTATATCGTCAACGTATATGTCGAGACTTATCGTTGTACATATTACTTTGTGCCCTTCCAATTGCTGATTGACTATCACAATGTATACATATAGCGGGCACCGGTTTAGGCCAATTTAGAATATCTTCTAAGAAATTACGAAGCCACTCAGCTTCTTCACCAGCTTTATCCAAAGCAATAAATTCAGATTCCATAGTGGATCTGGCAATACAAGTTTGTTTTGAAGATTTCCAAGATATGGCACCTCCTCCAATAGTAAAGACATAGCCACTTGTGGATTTAGAATCCTTTGTATCTGATATCCAATTAGCATCACTGTATCCTTCAAGTACTACTGGATATCTAGAATAATGTAATCCATAACTTATAGTATATTTTAAATACCTTAGAACCCTAATTATTGCAGTCCAATGGTTCTTTCCTGGATTACTAGTATATCTACTCAATTTATTAACTGAGTATGCTATGTCTGGTCGTGTGCAATTCGTCAAATACATTAAGCTTCCTATAATGCGAGAATACTCAAGTTGTGATATGCTAGGACCAGTATTTTTCGATAAATGAAGATTTACATCAACAGAAGTCTTTACAAGACTACTAGCCTCTTTATTAAACTTTTCTAATATTTTCTCAATATAGTGAGATTGAGATAATACTAGACCATCTGATGTTCTAGAAATCTTAATTCCTAGTATGACATCAGCTATGCCTAAATCTTTCATATCAAAATTTTTGGTCAACATCTTTTTAGTAGTTTTGATTATAACATCATTACTACCAATTATTAGCATATCATCCACATATAGGCACACAATGACATATCCATTTTGAGTGTTCTTCACATACACACATTTATCACACTCATTAATTTTAAAACTATTTGACAACATCACTTTGTCAAATTTTTCATGCCATTGTTTAGGTGCTTGTTTTAATCCATATAAGGATTTTACAAGTTTGCACACCTTCTTTTCTTTTCCTGGAACTATAAATCCTTCAGGTTGTTCCATATAGATTTCCTCCTCTAATTCACCATTTAAGAAGGCAGTCTTAACATCCATTTGATGTATTTCTAAGTTTTGCAGTGCTGCAATAGCTAGTAACAATCTAATGGATGTTATTCTTGTGACTGGTGAATATGTATCAAAATAATCCAAGCCTTCTTTTTGCCTGTATCCTTTAGCAACAAGTCGGGCTTTATATTTTTCAATTGAACCATCAGGCTTCATCTTCCTCTTGAAAATCCACTTATACCCTAAAGGTTTAGTACCAGGAGGAAGATCCACCAGCTCCCAAGTATGATTTTGCATGATGGATTCAATTTCACTATTTATGGCTTCTTTCCATAAATTAGCTTCAGGAGAAGACATAGCTTCCTTGTAGCTTTGTGGCTCATTCTTCAATATATATGTCAGAAAATCAGGATCGAATGACTTAAACGTTCTAGCTCTTTTGCTACGTCTAAGTTCTTCCTCATTATCATCTATAGACTCTTGGTCTATATTCTCTTGTATATTGCTATTAGCAGTATCATAATTTCTTTTAAGTGGATTTTTGCATGGAAATATATCCTCAAAGAAATAAGCATTCCTTGACTCAATAATTGTATTGACATGGATATCAGGAATGTCTGATTTATACACAAGAAAACGATATGCACTACTATTCTGTGCATAGCCTATGAAAATACCATCAAAGGTTTTTGGTCTTATCTTAACTTTCTTAGGAGTAGGAACCGCAACCTTAACTAAACACCCCCACACTTTTAAGAATTTATAGGAAGGTTTTTGACCTTTCCATAATTCATAAGGTGTCACATTTGATTTCTTTTGAGGTACCTTGTTGAGAACATAATTAGCAGAGAGCAAAGCTTCCCCCCACAAATTCTGGGTTAAACCAGAACTTATCAACATAGCATTCATCATTTCTTTTAAGGTACGGTTTTTGCGTTCAGCAACACCGTTCTGTTGAGGTGAATAAGGAGCAGTAGTTTGGTGAATAATACCATGTTCTGAGCAAATGTCAGCGAATGGTACTTCGTATTCACCACCTCTATCACTTCTAAACATCTTTATCTTTTTTCCAAGTTGATTCTCAACCTCATTCTTGTAATGTTTAAACATTTCCAAGGCTTCATCTTTACTTCTTAACAAGTATACATAACAATATCTTGTGCAGTCATCAATAAAAGTAACGAAATACTTTTTCCTACCTCTAGTTGGCACAGATTTAAAGTCACAGATATCACTGTGAATTAATGCTAGAGGTTCAGTACTTCGCTCTATGGAGTGAAATGAGGTTCTAGTCAATTTTGCTTCTACACATGTTTGGCATTTTTGATTTAAATCAATATTAAATTTAGGTATAGATTCCATGTTAATTAATCTACGAATATTATCATAATTAACATGTCCTAACCTACCATGCCATACATCAGATGAGTCAATCATATAAGCAGAAGAAGCACTAGCTTTATTATTATCATTAATAGCTTTGGGTACAACAGTCATTACATTGAACTTAAATAGTCCATTATTTAGATACCATTTCCCCACATACACCCCATTCTTCGTTAACACAAACTTGTCAGATACAAAGACCAGCTTGAACCCATTCTTGCTTAGAAGTGACCCAGAGACCAAGTTCTTCCTGATGTCTGGTACATGCAGCACATTATTAAGAGTGAGCTCTTTCCCTGAGGTCATTAGTAGCTTGATCTTTCATTGTCCTTCAACCTTTGCAGTAGAAGAATTCCCCATGTAAAGTTGTTCTTTATAATCTATAGTTTCATAGGTAGTGAACATCCTCTTTTCAGAGCAAACATGACGAGTAGCTCCTGTGTCCACCCACCATTCTCTGTTGTTGCTCACCAGGTTGATTTCAGAAACCACAGCTGAAATATTTAACTCTAATACATCAGCTGTCAACTTATCTTCTTCAGCTATGTGCACCTCAGTGGTCTTCTTCTTGGGGTTATGATGTGTTTTGCGGCTACGACAATCTTTAGCTCGGTGTCCTAGCTTGCCGCATATGAAACACTTCCCAGTGAACTTCTTGTAGTTTCCTTGGCTAGGACCTTCTCCAGAGTGCTTCTTCTTCTTATTTTTCTGTCCTGCTTCCACTACATTTGCCTTTGACACCATTGAAGAATTTCCGGCTCTCTTTTCAGATGTACGGTTATCTTCTTCAATTCTCAGCCTGACAATTAAGTCTTCGAGCCCCATTTCCTTGCGCTTATGCTTCAAGTAATTTTTGAAATCTTTCCAAGTAGGTGGCAGCTTTTCAATGATTGAAGCTACTTGAAAGGATTCACTCAATGTCATCTTCTCAGCATGTATCTCATGTAGGATCAGCTGGAGCTCCTGCACTTGGCTCACGACTGTCTTGGAGTCTATCATTTTGAAGTCCAGAAATCGTCCAACCACGAATTTCTTCAAGCCAGCATCCTCTGTTTTATACTTTTTGTCTAACGACTCCCAAAGCTCTTTAGCAGTATTTATTGGACTGTACACATTATATAAGGTGTTGTCCAATCCATTGAGGATGTAGTTCTTGCATAGGAAGTCTCCATGCTTCCATGTATCAACAGCTCCAAGCTTGGTAATGTCTGTATCACCCTCATCTAACACTGGAGCAGTCTCAGTCAGATACTTGCTTAGATTCAGAGTTGTAAGGTAGAACATCATTTTCTGTTGCCACCTTTTAAACTCCGTCCCGTTGAATTTTTCGGGCTTCTCCCCATGACTGAGGGGAACATTAGGCACGGTAATACTCGTACTTACCATTTGTCTGTTATATATTGATATACAGACCACGAGTCAAATTATAATAATTATAACAACAATAATAATTAAATAATTATTACTATAGTATAAATGTGGCTGTCTTAAGATTGTTGATAAATATGTATCATATACTATAGTATAATTTATTTAAATATTATTTGTAAATATAATATTTATTATAATAATCTATATATATTTATATAGTTTAATATCAAGAAAATAAAACTATAAAAAAACCTGATAAAGTCGAGGCTAGAATTTAATTCTATAGCCTTAAGACAGATACGCCCCGCTACGGTGCTAACGAACTCTTCGGCGTCTATCTTCCAGGATACAACGACTTTTCTTCCTTTGGTAGTAGCACTTCAAACCAATGGAATAGGCGAACCGGCTCGGTGAAGTACTCTCAGACTCGGATTCGGACTCGAAGTGAGTGACTAAGGTTCGAACCCAATTAGTTAGGGTCGAACCCAAACAGATTATAAAAGAAAAAGAGGGAGAAGTAAATTCAGAAGAGAGAAGATTTTGTTCTGAATTTGGTGTGTTTTGAAATGAATCCAAGGAGGGCTATTTATAGACTTAATGGTGCCTATTCCAAATGGGTGCACCCATATTCCGAATGGATGCAACCATTGTGGACCAATGAGACATTAGAAAGCCAAAAACTGATTTAGGTTCAAAAGGCGCAACCCTTGGTTCAAACAAAAACTGTTTTATGGTTTTTGATTTGAATTTAAACCCAAAACAGATTAATCCGATCCAGCCCAGCAAGCAAACTTCGGCCATTAATTTAGCCCAGCCCAATGTGCTCCACCCGCAAGCCCACTTAAATAAGTCCAGTAGACAAATAAAATAACCACACAGGCCCAGTCCAACTTTGTGTAAAAAGGTTAGACCCATTTTACAATTAAGCCCCGCCCCGCCCAAGCCCGGACCGAGCAGGCGGTGCGCGCGTGGTAGTTGGTTCGGATCCAGGCTAGCCTAGGTCCTCCCCCTCTTAAAAACTTGGGTGCCCTTGGGCCCAAACCCAAATCCCATACTAGACATATATATACTCAAGGTTGCTTTGCTACTTTTTCGACGTGGGATAAGCATTTCCCATTTTATTCACACCCATTTAGGCTTTATAAATCACTTACTTTGGAGCCAATTTCTCATTCACCCGGAAACGGATTTGAGAAAATAAATATACCACGTTCATCTCCTCGCAGAGAGGAACGCGCTCGTCAATAGATTCGCAAAAAATTCTTAGCGGAATCTTTTAAAAATCCTTCCAAAGTTTGCGTTTTCTAATGCCGTTTCCAACAGAAGCTGGTGATATCACTTGCGATATAATCGATAATGTGGAGGCTTCGATGCTTTACCGAGACGGTTCTGGGTCGGATCGTGATGGGGTTAAGCAATTCCGAAGGGGTCCATGTCGTTTCACTGGGGAAGTGAAGAAACCGGGTCAGACTATATCGAAAGGGCATAAGAATTACGATTTGATGCTGAATCTCCAACTGGGTATTAGGTAATTTGATGAATTGGTTTGTGGGTTTGTTGATTTTCATTACAATTGTTTGTCATTTTTGATTGATTAGCTTTTGAGTTTGATTAGGGTTTCAATTTTGTGTTGTGGGCATTGAATCAAAATATTATAGAATGAAGGCACCACTGGGTTTCAACCATGTGATGCCTTCATTCTCAATCTTCAATTCTTCCCTTGGCTTTGCAGCTCAAACACAGACAACCATTAGAGACACCTAAACTGTTTCGGCTCACCAGCTATGAACCACTACGCCTCTGCGTAGGCAAAACATTCCAACCACAATTCATGTGAGTACCAAGGCCATCAGCACTTCAATTGTTCTTGGTGTCACTGCACCAGCAGAATCCGGCGGTGACATAACTGTCTTACTTCAAACAAGGTTGGTTGGTTCTCTTCACTTCCAATTCCATTATATTTCTATGATTCTAATATGCTTTATTAGAAAGAATGATACAATGATATCATTATCAATGCTACAATAATATCAATGTTTCAATAATATCAATGTTTGACTTGGTTAACAGTGCAGTATTTCTTTTTGTGTACTGGATTGCCAACTTTGTGATGCCGGATATCATCTCCAAGGATCTTCAGTTCGACAAGACCAGCGAAGACCAGAGAGCTAATGTTGATAATCTTACAGAAGAAGAGAAAACAAAGAAGTACCGAAGACGAAGAACGACCTTGCAAAGCCTCTCGTGTCGACCACTCGAAAGAACCAGAAGGAAATAAAGAACAAAGAGAAATATGCGAAAAGTTAATTTTTAGATGATCCTCCATGGAGGAACCTACAGTTAATTTTATCACTTCAGAACAAAGATATTGATATCCGAGTGTTGGTTTCTCTCTTTCTCTCACTACATATATGCACACATAGAATATATATGTACTATACCTGGTTCATTTCTCTGTCTGAAAGTATTGGCATTGTATGCAAAAATAATAATAATAATAATAATAATAATAATAAAAGAAAGTTGGCCTCCGTTTTGGAATTGAAAATTGATTCGTTTATCAAAACAAAGTGAAAATTACAGAAAGAATCGAGGAGAGGGAGAAAAGAAATTGAAGTTTAGAATCTGAGATGTTTCATTCTTCATTTGGCTTACTCCGTGCGAGCTCTTTGTTTTTATTGGAAATCAATGAAATTCAGATTTTATTTTTTCTTCTTTAATTTGATAATCACTTCCACTGCTTTCTATAATGGATGAAATAACGGTGGTTTTTAGGGCTTCCTGAAACTCATGCATGGAGGAGAGAAGATGAACTAAAGCGATGACACTGTGGGTGTGATTTTACTATTACAAGTTTGGGGGTATTTTCGATATAACATATTTAAATACACATCATTTCTTTGGTACATGTGATAACAAGGATATTTTTGTCACAAAAGTTAATTTGTCAAAGCATTTGTTAACCACGCGTTGGGTTAACGGGACTAATTGACAGAGTTAGGGTAAAATGATAACATTGTTATATTATTGAGGGTTTTTAAAATTGGTTGGAGTTTTATGATCACTTTTTAATAATTTTGGGAGTTTTAACAAAGTTGTCCTATTTTAAATGGAAAGATGGTCAAATATTTTAGAAACAATATATATATTATATATACTAGAGTGTTTATATATATATATATAACTATGTATCTGTAGTAAAGAGCTACTCAGCACTTTGCCCAAGAATTAAAGAGAAGCGTTTTTAAAGCAGCAATTCAACTTGTTTGAATCTCTCTTTGACCGCAAAAAAACCTCTTGAATTTTTAAATTTTTTATTTTGGTAGAAGGAGTAAGTTGTAGTATTAAAATAAGAAACTGTACTTTTAAAAAAAAGAATAAATAAAAAATCTGTACAAACAAGAATAAAAGCGCAACCAAAATAAAAAAGAAACAAAATGTAAGCAAATTCAAAATCAACTAAAGCTTAAAAGCAACCTGCAACAATCAGGTACTTAGGGAAAGAGCAGGCCTTCAAGCGTGGACCACATTCTCTCTCTCTCTCTTCATACCTGTTAGGGCCCGTTTGGCATGCGTTTTACTTTAGGCGTTTTGTTTTTGACTAAAACAGAAATAGCGTTTTTACTATTAGAGTGTTTTGGCAAAAATCGGAAGCATGTTTGGGAACGATCTTTTACTGTAAAAATGTCGGAAACAAAAACATGCAAAACATGTTTGGTAAGTCATGCGTTTCAAGAATTTTAAAAACAAAACATGTTTGGTAGCTCTAACTGTTGTAAACAAAATAAAACAGAAACAAAAAACATGTTTGGTTATCATTGTTTTTAATTTATTTTTATAAATTTTAAATTTATTTATAAATTTATTTCTATATAAATAGTCTATATATTTTTAATAAATATATTAAAATTTGAACACACAAATACACACACACACACACACAGAGCATGTTATCTTGATCTGAAACTACACTTTAAGTTATTTGAAATTTCCTGGTATAGTTTGTTCCTTTGGTGATGATTGTCCATAGGTTTGTGTTTCATTCATTTTGCTCATTTTTCGCATTAGCGAAAGAAGAAAAAAAAAATACTACACAGCGCTGATAATAATTTTCGACTCTTATAAGTCTGCATTGGTAGAAATTTAACTCCAAAATACAAATTCTTGCCTTCTCTTTTGTAAAAAAATGTAAACCCCCACCAAATTATATATATATTAATTTTTGTAATAACCTATTTACAAGTTATTTGTAATAACCTACTTCAATTTTATTATCATTATACATGTATAGTCCAACTCAATATTAAAAATAAATAATCTCTAGTCACATTTTACTATACTACATGAGAATCAACGTTTGTAAAAAAATTTGCAATAACCTATTTACAAGTTCTTTACAATAACCTGCTTCAATTTTATTATGATTATACCTGTATAGTCCAACTCAACATTTAAAATAAATAATCTCTAGTCACATTTTACAATACTACATGAGAGTCAATATTTGTAAAAAAAATTTGCAATAACCTATTTACAAGTTCTTTGCAATAACCTAATTCAATTTTATTATCCTAATACCTGTATAGTCCAACACAACATTAAAATAAAAACAAACTCAATTGAAAGCATAATTGAAATAGAATGTATAACATTTACAAGTCCTTAAATATTCAACCAACAAATTAAACAAGTTTAAGTTGTACATAAAATGTTTGGAACAAAGCATTAATAATACATAGTTGTCACTAAAAATTGATAAGAAGTTCATAAAGTGGATGCAATGGCAACGACACATCATCTTCATAACAGCACATGTGGCCTTCAAGAGAGCATCAACACACTTCATATCTGCAATAATAGCATTTAAGTTGAATTATATATCTGTAAAAAAGATTTATATTACATATATATATTGCAAGCTCACAATAGCAACAAATATATTACATATAAAAGAAAAAATATACCACCACTTTCAGAAGGATCAAGAGTGCTGAAGAGAATTCCAAATTTGATCAGCAATAGTATTACGCAACTGATCCATTTCTCGAAGCTGAGCCGAAGGCACATGCTCAACAATCTCATCATCTTCACCATCACTTTGAGGAGGATCATTACCATCAAATATGTCATCAGGCTGATGCTGATTTTTGATGAAATTATGTAATGTGCAATAAGCCATTACAATCAATACTTGTGTTGAAAACTTATAAGGAGGCATTGCCCTCAAAATAGCGAATCTCATCTTCAATAACCCAAAGCATCGCTCAATTATATTTCTCAAAGATGAATGCCTATGATTGAACACTTCCTCCCGACCACGAGGTTGTCTAGTCCTACGGTATTCCTGAAAGTGGTAAGTATGACCTCGAAATGGGGCCAAATAACCAGGCTTATTGGCATACCCTGAGTCCACCAAATAATACTTACCTGCCATGTTTAGAATACATAAAGATATATACAGTATGATAAACTAACCATATATTAAGTGAATTTGTAAAATAATATTACCTGCTGGTGGAGCTGGAAAGTTCATTGCCTCATTTTCAGTACACTCATTTAGGATTCTCGAATCATTAGCTGAGCCTTCCCACCCAGCTAGCACATATGTGAACCTCATGTCAAAGTCACATACAGCCATTACATTTT
The DNA here is from genome assembly GCF_030987335.1 of Cornus florida. Classification (NCBI taxonomy): domain Eukaryota; kingdom Viridiplantae; phylum Streptophyta; class Magnoliopsida; order Cornales; family Cornaceae; genus Cornus; species Cornus florida. The sequence goes on from NW_026775572.1 coordinate 33,950,049, forward strand.
GTGTAGTATAACCCTTTCTACCACGAAATGGAAGTTGTGTACTTGCTGGCAGAGTTGCAGGAATGTGGGTTCCATCTATAGCTCCCACACAATGCCTGAAGTAAGGGTAAAACCTAGAAGACTCTCTAATCTTATTCGGAATCACAGAAAAATTAGGAGGGGCAATGATATGGGTGCCCAACTGACATACTGCATGCAACACAGCATGGAAGTGTCTAGAAATGGTTTCAGTGGAGTGTTGAAATCTCTCTGCTACAACACGATTCCTTTGATTATGAGATAAAGTGAGCAAAAAGATTGCCACTTGTTCATAAACAGTTAAAAATTTAGAATCCTTCAGCCCTATACCTTTCAGGGTACTACACAATGTTCTGAAAACTTCAGGATACATCCTAAAATTTTCATAACATCTTTCTCTATGGCCGTTTAGAATCTCCATAACATATGTTTCCCCTTGTAAAATGGAATCCCTACAACGCCTCTTTTGATAGAAGTTCTGCTCTTCTAAAAGAGCAGCAAATATTAAGACACTCTCATTGTCCTCCTCATCGTCATATAATTGAATTATTCTTCTTATATTGTTCCACATATCCATTACCCTATTTAAAGATTTAATACAAGCAAAACATTTAAGTTAATAAGCAAATCAATTAAATAATAAACAAAACATTTAAATAATAAAACAAACATTTAAATAATGGTATTAAAGTATTTGAGTACTAACAGGCATCCAAGAAATAAAATTATTTAAGTTATTATAGCCATCCAAATGTGAGATAATAAAAAGTATTTAAGTTATTACAACAATCCAGATGTGAGATAATAAAAATATTTAAGTTATTACAGTAATCCAAATGTGAGATAATAAAAGTATTTAAGTTATTACAGTCATCCAGATGTGAGATAATAAAAATATTTAAGTTATTACAGTCATCCAAATGTGAGATAATAAAAGTATTTAAGTTATTACAGTCATCCAAATGTGAGATAGTAATAAGTTAAACGATGACACAAAACACAATCATCCATAAAGAAAAACTCAAACATTCAATGCCCAACCAATTCTTACATCCTCAGGTGCCGAAAGAAAAAATTTCTGCCACTTCTCAGAATCATGTAATAACTTCGATACCTTAGCGAATTGGGCCATCTCAATTCCAGGTATTTTTTGTAAAAGGAGCATGGAGGCATCAAACATTTCATAATCTCTATCATTTTTTGAGGGAGAGAGAGCTTCATCATCTCCTTTCTCACATGAAGATACACGAGTAGAAGTAGAAGATGCTTTAGCTGCTTTCTCTATTGCAGCTTCCATTCTCTCAGCTCTCCTCTCAGAATTCTCATTCATGTTTGACAAGAGTGCAGCTATACCAGGAGATAAAGCATCTCTTTTGGCTTTCTTACCTTTACGTAAAGGTGGGGGACTGACCTCACAACCCTCTTCCTCATCATCGTCATCATTGGGAGTGGGCAAAATGATTGTGGGTGGTGCTGTAGTGGATGGGTGGGCATGTATCCCTTTTGCATATGTGTCCCCAAATATAGTCGACATCTTGTCAAAATGCTTACATCCATACTTTTTATACTTATTTGCATTCGTAACAACCTACAAATTTTGTTATAATATTAACCACATAACCAATAATATACAAGATTTTATTATTTATTTAGGACTAATAATTAAATTACTAACCTTGCACAACCTGTCCCATCTCTCTTCCTCAACTATAACCATGCCCGTCTCATTGTTATATCCCACGCCAGTCTCCGATAATAATTTCTTAAACTCAGTATAAATTTTCCTCAAACCATTAAACTTATTCCGAAGTTGGGTTAAACCAAATTTTCTCCCCGTTTGAACATTCATTTGTTTGACTAAATTACTCCAACCATTTTTACTAAATGTTGTGCCACTACGATTATTAGCTTTAACTTCTTCCACCATAATATTCACGAATTTTTCAATGAGTGACTCATCCCATAACAATTTTCCATCGTTCGTAACTTCAACCACTTCTTCAATTGTGAGAGAATCACCGCATTGTTCCACATTCTCAACATTCATATCCATCTAACATATTAATAACAACACTATAATTAATAACAAAAAAATAATAATTTTAAATTAGGAAAAACTATTGATGGTATTAAAGTTACTCTATCACAACTAGAAAAACTCAAAACATTTACAAATTAATAAACCTATGTGGAAGTTTCCAAATATAATCTAGTTATAGCTTCACAACTCCTCAATACTCAACTGAAAATTGAAACCTCACATTCATTGGTTGATCACACAGTCTTCTATTTAACTATAAAAGTTCCAATTGCACAAAAAAAAGGTGCATACATCTTCATACTCATCAAGCTTAAACCAACAATTGACAAGGGGGAGCTAATATAAATATATTATCATATATGAAAAGTCATATTGATCAAGCAGCCAAATTAATCAAATTCACACTAATAAATCCAAAATTAAATACAGTTGAAGAGCCTCTGATGCTAACAGAACTTAAATGAAAGGTCATAACCATATAAATTAACTCAAATGGAGACTAATCAATTCCTTCAACCCTCCTGTATTGTATTGTTGTCAATCCAACATACGTAATTTTACCCCGCAAAATTAAGAAGCATTATTCATCAAAAGTTAGATTTTTTTACACAATAATAATCCATATCAATAATTACAGTTCCTTGACAGTGCCCATGACCCAGACAAATTCAGAGGTCTTGTACGCTTATGAAATGACGAGCACATATTAACAACCAATCAGAGAAAACTAACACGAATATATCACCATTTGTCAAAAATTTGGGATTTCTATAAATATTTATTAGGCTCTAACACAACACTGTTGTGGTAATTAATCCAAAAATCGAAAGAAAAATTTAGGGTTTCTACAAATATTGGTTTCCCTTCAAATATAAGCTCAAATCTAACAATATAGAAGAGTTTTATGTTCGTAAAACTGAAAGAAAAACTACGGTTTTCAGAAAAAATCAATTTTTAAAAAAAAAAACCCTCCAAAATCAAAGAATATTACACACCATCTATGGATTTCCAACAAAAAAAACTAACAAAAATACAGAAAAACAGCCAATATGTTGAACTTAATCGAACAAAGTTAAACTAAATAGGTCAAACCTGGCTTCTTCTTTGACGAAAAGTGTAAAGGGCTTTAGATCGGTGGTGGTTTTAAGCAAAAAGGCTTGAATTGATTGAAGTTTTCAAGACGCAAGCACTGTATAGTCGAATCGCCACAGAGAACATCAATGGAGGAGAGAGAAAATTGGGGTGCAAAATGACCTAAAATATTTAAGCGTGGCCTTTATACTTGTTGTAGAGTGTTATAAGTTTGGCCGAATTACTTCCTCCGCTACAGTGCATGAAGTGGGCCAAACAGTGCTGAAACAACTTAAAACACCAAAATGGTGTTTCAAGTTTTGGGCCTTTTTTATTAAAATGTTTTACAACTGTTCCAATCAAAACATAACGAGCCAAACATGCTTTGGGCCACTTTTGGGCTACTGTAGCGGACCTGCAACAAAAACACATGAAATAAAACAGATACCAAACAGGGCCTTAATCTCACACTTTCACTCTCTCTCCCGTACTCGGACATCTGTATTGCCTTTCTCTCTCTACATATTTATATATACATATTTTTTTCACCATAAAAATTTATATTTGTAAATATCATATACGCGTATCTGGAAGAGATCGTTTTGACAAGGACAACTCCATCATCTCTATGGTCCATTTATTTCAATCTCTCATTTATGGCTCTCATTTAACTTTTTCATCACTACCCACGCACAGCTGTCATTTAACAGTCAACAACCCCATCTCTATCTCTAAATATATACTCCGTACTCTCTTGTTCCAAAATATTTATCTATTTTTTTTTGGATTAATTTCACCTATACTCTCTGAACTTTACCAATATTTCACACACACTCTCTCTACGTTTTTTTAATGTCACCTACGCCCCCTGTCGGTAACAGACGATTAGTTTACTGACAAAAATGTGTGATTTTACTGTTTTACCCTTGAATTATATATTAAAATTTATAACTTAAAAGGAAAAGACTCTAATACCCTCTATGTCTCTCTCTACTCAGACGCATATATAGACACACTATATATATCTTTCTTTTTTTCTTTATTATTGCCGGCGACGAAGAAACTATGCCACCGATAGCCACCACAGAAAAAGGTGGCTCTTATCACAGCCGAGCCGTTCTCCTTACTGCCCGCTGTTCAATTGCAAGGACAGTCGCCGTTCAATTGCAAGGGCAGTTCGCTGGTTTTTATCACAGCCTCCGTTGCAAGCTTTTCACCGGAGTAGGGATCGCCAGACTGAACTGGGTGAAGCGATCTCCGACGAGTTACAAAACCGATCTCGTCGCTTCTCCACCTCAACCCACCACCACCACGACTGACCACCCACCACGTACATATACGAAGACACATATACACACATACACATATATACGGACAGACACATAGACATACATATACATTACACACAGGTTTGACTCCGGCGAGCTTCAGTCCAGTCCGGCGAGCAGTAGAGGTGAACCTCAGTTCAAACGTGCTTTGCTTAAGGTGCCAAAATAGCGTAGGCAAGACCACCAACATGTAGTGAACAAACCGCGAAGCTTCGCCGGACTGAACTGAGCTTTATCGGACTTGGGATCACCGGACTGGACTGGGTCGAGGTAGCTGTGAACTTCGCCGTCGTCATTTTTGACCCGTCTGACCTCGTTCTTATCCAGCGTTACAAAGGTAGATTTGATGGCGACTACACAGCCGTAGATTTGACGGTTTTGAAGTCCGGTGTTTGGACTGAACTAAGGTTCCTCCTTTTTCAGACCGGCTAACAGCGATTCAGTCATACCAAACCCAGTTCTGCGATTCAGTCAAGCTCAAAGCTAGAACGAACTAAGTTCGACCAAACCCAGTTCAGTCCGGCGAGCAGCCATTCCTCAACCCACCTCGGTGAAACCCAATTCAAAACGGCCATAGACACGCCAAAGCTCTGTAGAAGAATCCGGCCTAGCTCTGTAAGTTCGTCACCATTGTTAAAACTGCAAGCTTCACCATCCTTGTCACAGCCCGCTTCATGCCGGTAATTTCATTCCACCAAACAGTCTCATCAGCGTCCTTCATTGAAGCATGTCTGCCGTTCTCTTCACCGCCGTTTAATCGCTTCATCGCCTGTCAGTTCAGTCTCGCCGTTTCTCGCCAGTAAAAACAGTTTCGTCGTCGGTCCTTGTTGGTAAATTATGTGGCTGCAATTCCCGTTTTGCATCGCCTAGTCATCCTTGCACATCGTTCAGACTTGTTTGGTCACCATTTGTTGGTGCATGGATTAATACTGTGGGCTCAATTCCGGCGACTTACAAAGTTGAAACGATTGGTGAATGGGGGGTGTTCTGGGTTCGGTGATATGAAGGCACAGTTATCCTTTTTAGTTTATAAGTTAAGGGTAATTTTGTAAATTTGCATCGGGTAATGAGGTTAAAAATGTCATTTCAAGTATTGAAAGGGCAAAATTGACCTTATACTAATTTGTTCACCGTCAATTGCCTAATCGCAGGGGATAATTTGCTACATAAATCAAAACCTCAAGAGAAATAGGTGGAATTATGAAACGTAGAGAGGGTGTGTGTGAAATATTGAAAAACTTCAAAAAGTGTAGGTGAAATTAAATTTTTTTTTTTTTTTTTTCACACATCTCTATTTTTAAATATATACTCTTTTAGTTTGTCTACTTTTTTATAGAGTTTTCTGAAAAAAAACATATCTCATTCTAAAATTAAATATACTATTTTTTACTATAACATTTTCAAATTATCTTTTTAACTAAATAAGTACACTAATTACAAAATATTATTTAATTTTTTAATAAAAACATATTTAGAACTTCACTCTTATTAATATAATAAAAAATTATTAAAATTCTATTATCATAAAAAATTAAATTCTTTACATAAAAAATGTATTTTTTAAAATAGAGGGAGTAATACAGTAACATCATCCTTAACCTCACTCATACATTAATACACTCGCACACACCGAATTATACATTCAATCCACACCACATCTCACACGTCACCCCACTTTTTCTTTTGTCCTCTATCCCTATCCTAATTTATTCTCTCACACTTTTACTGAGTCTTCCCCCAGGCGCAACAGCCTTTCATTACATCCCGTCAACTATCTTGATCAAATTGGTGCCATTTGTTACCATCCATTTGCCCAAAAGACAATACCTTAGTACAAAACACACTCACTAATCCACAGCAGAATACACACTATATGGATTGGGGTTTAACGTTTCTTGCGTATCATTAAACAGGTGGTGTTTTGATTGAATTATTTAGTAAAATATTTTTAAATTGATACGATGCAATTATAATTTACAAACACAAATTACATTATTTCTAACCCTAATGATAGATGTAGGGGTGAGTTTTGGTAGACTTGAACGCATTCTAATTTTTTTTTTTTTTTTTTTTTTTATACTATACTAATTTTAGCCCAACTAAAAAACATAAAATAATTATTAATAGAATTAGCTCACTCAATCAATTCCAAGTCAATTCAGTCGCCATATTATAATAAAACGCCCAAGCCAAATAAACGTAGGGCTGCTACTAATTCAAGGCGACAAAGCTTCAAAATTTATAATACTCTAACATGGATGATGGGTCACCAAAAAAAAACAAAAAGTAGTTCAAAATTTTAGTAGTTACTGGTATCACTTCCATCCCATTAGTAGTCAATTTTAAAAATTTTGAATTACTATTATATTTTATTTTTGAGTTATTTGAAATTATTTTTATTTATATTTTTTTTTATGTATTTGTATAGTATCTAAATCTTATATCTACTTCGGTAATTTTGATTCATAAAAATCACGAATCAAAATTTTTTAAGTTGATAATTAATATGAAATGAATGGAATATTATTTTGGTGATAAATTATTGTAGACCGTGTTACGTAATCAATCACCTTTGTTTGTTGCTCTTGTGACAATGAGCTTCTGTGAGTTTGAAAACTCTAAAGACGGAATATCATTATCCCTGTATCAGAATTAAATCAGCCCGTATCCTGCAATTTCAGTACCAAACCTGCCTTTTGACCCATAGATTTGACCAAACCTGCTTTTTAAGACAAATCATTTCAGCTTCCCCAATCGCCTCTATCTCTATTCTCGTTCTCAACTCTGAGCTTGCCCTCCCCCCCTCTCTCTGCTGCTGCTGCTGCTGCTGCAAACTACAAAATTTAGAAGAATCAGAAGTTCAAAACTCATATATTTCAGTTTATCTATTTGTCTACAAGAATTAAAAGTTCAAAACCCATATCGGCATATGATTTCAGATTGTTCAAAAAATCAAAACCCATATCTTTCAGTTTCCATTGCCCGCTGTTCCAATTCGGGTTCGCCGTTTGCAAGCTTCAGCGGCTGTCTCTCAACTCTCAAGCTTACCCCCCTCGGCCCTCTCTCTGCATCTGCTAACTTGTATGTATGGGTATTGTTTTAAGTTTTTGTCTAAATCAACTAATCAAGCTCTGTAATTCTTGTTTTGCAAACTAAAAAATCCTATATGGTGAAATTTTTTATGATCTTTTTTTATTTTTATTTTTTATTTATTTATTTATTTTACAATATAAACATTTTGAGGTAATCGCCATATATACATTTTATTTCAGCAAAACAATTTTTTTTTTTTTTTTTTTATTTTTTTATTTATTTCTATAACTTCTTTTTTTCTTTTTCTTTTTTGTTGTTGTATCTACAAGAAAATTTGAATCTGGGTATGAAAAAAAAAAAGAAAAAAAAGAAGAAGAAAGAATCTGAATTGGATTAGAAATCTGCAGAGATTGAATCTGAAACAATTTCTATCAACATGCCAAGCTTTTTGAGATGGAAATCGTTTCGGAACTAAAAAAAAGTTATAACAAGAACTTTGACAAGCAAAACTGCTTAATATAGGGTAAAGCTCTAAAGTTACTTCTTGAAAATTAAAATACTTACAAAAAGCATTCTTTTGAGTGAATTCCATAGTGTTGGAAGGGGCTTGCCATGATTCCATGAACTACCTCGCACTCTGCTTCCACTAGTAGATTCTCAAACAGGATTAGTAAATTTGTCAAAAGAAGAGATAGGGTAGGTACTGAGTGATGAATTATTCAGAAATAAATTGGTAATTTTTTTCATTAATTACCCAAATAGGATTTTCTATGCCTTAATCGGTCAATTGTCTAAAGAAACATTATTAGTAAACTAAAATTGAATTAAACAACAGTTGATTTTGGTTGCTATATTTTGATTTAGCCCACCCCATTGAGAAATCTCTGTGTAATGCACGAAGGAAATATTTAATCTTTCTGTCATATTTTTATTTTCAAATTTTGGTTTTTGATGAATATGAGGATATTGATTTGTTAATTTTGAAGATTATTTCTAAACTGATTTATTATATTTTGTTATTGGATAAATTTAACATTAGAGCTGAGTATAATATGTGCTCATCGCACCTATGTGTAATCACACCTCTTTCCACTTTTCACATATAGGTGTCTAATATTTTGACTGAAAGCATAGTTGGGTTGGGTTGATACATGATACCGATAGTACTTAGATAGTGGTGCTTTATTTGTTATGAGGGAGATTGTGAAACATTTTCCTCACAACTTGAGTGTTCTTATTTTTAGGGTTGGCATTGGGCCTTAACATTTAGTAAGAACAAGGTTCAAGAAACATGCATCCTCAGTCATCAGGTAACAAACTCTTACTTTTTTTAAATTTTAATTGGCATTTTTAGCTATTGGTTACGTTTATTTATTCATGTTTTACATACTGATTTTTTGTTTTTGTTTTTGTTTCTATATACATATAATATTGTTATGATGGGATGCTCGAACAATTTATTAATGGGAATTAAAGACTTGGAAGTTTAGTTTTCAATTTCAGAATATATGTTTTACAAGTTTATTAACGCTTTTAAAACTTTTCCTCTTTTGTCCTAATAATATAGGTCTCTTCTCTAAAAGAAGAGAGTTGATGGGAATGGGTGGAGTAGGCAAAAAGAAAATAGGTATGTTTTTTTTTGCCTAGGTTTAAATTCTTTTTATGTTTTGTTTGGTGGTATTTATTTTGATTTTATTAATTATTTCTTTAATACTTTGTTTTTATTAACAGAGCCAGTATCACGCAACATTTGTTGATAACTACATCTCTGCTGTCTTCTAAATTCATGCTCTCACGAGAAAGTCCTCCAGACATTCATGCTGAAATGTGTAGAGCTCGAGTTACACACATTATATTAACTTTAAAAAAAATTCATTGGCTATAATGCAAAGTGTCATGAGAGTTGAGAAAGTCCTTTAGACATTTCTGCTATGAGATGTGTAGAGTTCGACTTACACGCATGATATTAACTTTAACACTCTGGTTAGTGATTTTTTGTGAGAAAGAACTAATTAGATATCTTTATATGAGAAATGATGTTTTTTTTTTTTGTTTTTGGGTGAGAACTTGGAGGTCTGGCTGAAGAATGATAATACTGGTTTTTGTTGGGTATGCTCCGGCTATTCTGTCAAGTTTTTTTTTCTTCTTTGTTATGCTTAACAAACATGTCAGTTCATAGATAAATTCTGCTTGTTTGTGTGAAATGTATGTGTAAGACCAGACTTTGTCAACTTCTGCATAGGGTTTGATAGTACAAGTGGTGAAATGATGCTCTTGAAAGATATTTAGAATGTTCATTTGGTTGTGTTTTATAATAATGTATGTATGAACACTCGAATCAATTTTTAGTTTTATTTTTTCCCCAACCAAAGAACTTGCACTCTTACCTTTTTTTTTTTTTATTCCTCTACCTTTCACTTTGAAAGAAGAAAGATACCATTAGGCTTTGGTAGTTATTGTCTAGATTTAAAATTACTGAGAACTTAGAAACTCTCTTCTCTCTCTTGAGGTTGTTAGACCTAAAAAAAATTATTACTATTTGAAAAGTAGTATAACAATATTGTTACCCGGAAATGTTTTTATTTGTTTATTCATGTATGTATTTTGTTGTTGAGGAAAATGAGTTAAAAGAATGTTTTGGTACTTGAGGAGGCCCTGGATGACATGGGCCAGGTCCGACTCGCGAAACACAACCTTCAGTCCGAACAGCTGGGTCAGCCCATAAAAAGACACTGCCATATGGGCCGAGCGGGAGCAAGCCCATTAAGAGTGACCAGGGCTTACTGAGGCCCAGGCCCAGGTCCAGCAATTAGTAAATATCTTGTAAATATCTTGTAAATATCTGGTAAGTATCTATAAATAGGAGTTGGAATGAAGAGGAGGGGGATCTTGATTGGGGTTGAGGTGTAAGAATTCTAGAGAGAGAAAGAATAGAAGGAGTTTCTTGCATCTTCAATTGGCGCCGTCTGTGGGAAACGCAAAAAAGTTTGGTTGATCAATGAGGAGTATCGAATGGATTCAAACCAATTCGGTTGATCGAGACTCGATCTTGCGGATTTGAATCCAGATCTGAGCGATTGTGACCTACTCTGGAGGAATTACGATTCTTGAAGCTTTGGCAGGAGTGACTTCAGATCTACGCAACCGCGAGTTGCTCGATTGTGACAGGATTTGACGGATTTAGAGTCCAGGCAATTCAGATCTTGTAAACAGTGAGCATAATTCGGAGAATTAGAAGCCAGATCTAAAAATTCCTACTCACGAAGCTCAGATCTACTCGCGAACTTGAGATTAATGCCTTTACTCCGTTCGGGAATAATGATAGGTGAAAGCTCCAATCCGATGGAGGCTGTCCAGCAAACAAAGCTTGAAGAGTTGATGAATTTGATTGAAGCTCTCAGAAAAGAAAATGCAGAATTGAAAGCTGGATTGCAGCATCGGCAGATACCCGCAGTCTCGCATCCGCTTCCGGTCGGAGAAGGAGGTGTTCCATCTAGTATCGCGCATCAAGGCGATCAGAACGAGAACAATCAGTCAGCTCACCACCGTGATGAAAGGATGATGGACAATTCGCCGCCAAATGTTCGTCGAGTTGAAGATCACGAAGGCTCGACTCACGTTGATCCGCAGCGGGAAAGGTTTGACCGAGAGGAAGTGATGGAGGTAGATCGCCGTCGAGTAGCGTCGCCTTGGCAGAGAGAGTTCATAGAGGAACGGTCGTTCGATCCGTCTTACCGGCCCTCCATGGTTACTGTCACTCATCACGGTTCGGAGGGCAGAACCGTAACTCACAGAGCTACCGCCGGACTCCAGAGAGAGAATGAAGCTCTCCGATCCGCAGCTCGGACGGTGGATTCACCATTCACCGACGAGATCTTGAATGCGCCGCATCCAAGGAAGTTTGCTATGCCAGTCTTTATTCTGTTTGACGGAACAACCGATCCGATCGATCATGTGTATCATATCCAGTTGAAAATGGCCCTGAATACGGAAAACGACTCTTTAATGTGCAAATGCTTCCCTACAAGTTTGGCCGGACCGGCGCTCAGCTGGTTCAAAAACTTGCCTAGGAGCTCCATTGGCAGTTTCAGGGACCTGTGCGATCGGTTCATAAGCCAGTACTATGGGAACAAACGCCCGCCGAAGGACATCTCGAGCCTGTTCACGATGCGGCAACACAAGGATGAACGGCTCCAGGCCTTTCTTACCAGGTTTAATCTCACTAAGAGTATGGTAATCGAATGCCATCCTTCTACGGCAGTTCAAGCCTTCAAGTTAGCCATGACACGCGGAACTCCGTTTCACACCAGTCTGGTAGTGAATACGCCAGCTACCATGGATGAACTCAATGAGAGAGCCGATGGCTTTGTGCGCCTCGAAGAAGAGGAGGCAGCTAATGCTCGGACAACGTCGCTTGTGTCGACCGAGGAAAAGTCCAAGGCAAAGATCAGGCAGAAGCAGGCTCAGCCGCAACGTCAGACCACTTGGAAGGCCGAAAAAAGGTCCAGGGAGGAAGAGTTGATTACTCCGCTGAAGGTCACTCTGGCGAGGTTATATCAGGAGAACAAGGACAAGTTTCATCCACCACTGCCAATTAGACAACCCCTCGAACAGAGGGATCAAACTAAACATTGTGCTTTTCATTCTGATTTCGGACATCAGACTAACGAATGCAGGAACCTGAGGAGGCAAGTGGAGATGTTGATAGCTAGAGGGGAGTTTGCGAGTTATGTTCAAGGCTCGGCGATGGAGCAGAACCGACCAGGGGAACAAATAAAAAGGAGTCATAAACAAAGCTCCCACAATTCGCAACCAGTTCGTATAATCAATGCTATCCATGGTCGACCCGAGCCTAGTGAAGAGCCAGATGAGCTGCTACGGGTGCGCCTGCGGCAGGCGCAGATGAAGAAAAGGGTCGGCAATGTGACCACTCTACACCAACAGAGCCCGTCAATGCAGATAAAGTTCGACTGGACAGACCTGCAGCGTGTCCAACTGCCTCATGACGACCCGTTGGTAGTCAGTTTGACAGTGGCAGAGTGCTTGGTGCGCAGAGTTCTGATCGATCCTGGGAGCAGTGCGAATGTTATGCCGAGGGACACGTTTGACAGGCTCGACATTAAACCAGAGAGGCTCAAGCCCACCGGAAATCCCTTATTAGGGTTCGATGGGAAGAGGGTGGAACCCGTCGGGATGGTGGAAGTAGAAGTTCAAGCTGCAGAGCGAGCTCTTATGGAAACTTTTGTGGTTGTGGAAATTCACCCCTCGTATAATCTCCTGATGGGAAGAGGATGGATTCACAGAGTCCGAGGTGTACCCTCAACTCTGCATCAGGTCATGAGGTGCCTCGGGCCCGATGGAGATAAAGTGATAGACATTCGGGGGGATCAGGTCGCAGCCAAAGAATGTTATTCCGTCACACTAAAGCATGCAGGGAAGGGAAAGGCGCCCGTCCGGTCGACAAGCCCCAGATAGCAATTACAGGAACCTCCACTCGAGCAGAATAGGGTGGAGGAGTCAGCCGACTTGACCGAGGAGCCCCTTCTAGATGTGCAGATCGATCAGTCCAGGCCAGAACGAACTACCAGAGTGGGTATAAGACTGACCAGAGAAGAGCAGCAAGAGCTAGTGGATTTCTTATCCCACAATGTCGACGTATTTGCCTGGAGTCATCTCGACATGCCTGGAATTAGTCCTTCCGTCTCCTGTCATTCCCTGAATGTCAATCCTAATTTCAAACCAGTGAAACAGAAGCAGCGAAGATTTGCTCCAGAACGTAATCAGATCATAACGGAAGAAGTTGATAGGCTGCTTGATGCGGGATTTATCAGAGAGGTGCACTACCCTGAGTGGTTGTCCAACGTCGTTGTGGTGCAGAAGAAAAATGGGAAATGGCGCGTATGCATTGATTTCACCAATTTAAACAAAGCCTGCCCGAAGGACAGTTTCCCGTTGCCTAAGATTGATCAAATGGTGGATGCCACCACGGGGTATGAGCGTTTAACCTTTCTGGACGCATATTCAGGTTATAATCAGATTCCTATGGACCCCGCAGATGAAGAAAAAACTTCTTTTGTCACCGAGCGAGGAACGTACTGCTACAAGGTTATGCCTTTTGGATTAAAGAATGCGGGAGCAACTTATCAACGACTTGTCAGCAAAGTTTTTAAGAATCAAATGGGTAAGATTGTCGAAGCCTACATTGATGACATGGTGGTGAAAAGTAGGAAAAAGGATGATCATCTGAAGCATCTGCAAGAGGTATTTGATGTACTAAAGCGATATGGGATGAGGCTCAATCCGACCAAGTGCTCGTTCGGTGTAAGTTCCGGGCAGTTTCTGGGGCACGTGGTCAACCGCAGGGGCATCGAAGTTAGCCCCGCTCAAGCAAAGGCTTTGATTAAGAATGCCGAGCCAAAGACGATCAGAGAGGTGCAAGCCCTAACAGGACGAATAGCTGCATTAAGTCGATTTATTTCAAAGTTGTCAGACCACTGCAGACCATTCTTTGACACGATTCGGAGCCATGGAAGGCAGGTCTGGGGGGATGAGCAACGACAGGCATTGACTCATTTGAAGCAATATATGCAGAATCCGCCAGTCCTGTCAGCCCCAGAACCGGAAGAAAAGTTATTTCTATATCTTGGAGTATCTGGTGTCGCGACGAGTGCCGTTCTGATTCGTTGCAAGGAAGGGGTGCAATACCCAGTATTTTATGTAAGCAAAACACTGATGGAGGCAGAAAAAAGATACTCAAAGGCCGAACGGGTGGTACTTGCACTTGTAAATGCAAAAAGAAAGTTAAGGCATTATTTTGAATCCCACCCCATAGCTGTTCTAACAACTTTCCCAATCAGAACGCTCATGCACAAGCCAGAGCTCTCGGGCAGAATGACAAAGTGGGCCATAGAGTTGAGTTCATTTGACATAACGTACGAGCCGAGAACAGCTATTAAAGGGCAAGCGGTGGCCGATTTCCTACTAGAATGTGATGCCGAAGATACGGAAGAGGACCTTAGAAGCGGCTCTTGGAAACTTTTTGTGGATGGCTCCTCTAACCAGACGGGGGCTGGGATTGGGATCAAACTGCAAACCCCAGAGGGTACTTCCTTGAGCCAAGCACTCAGACTTGAGTTCCGAGCCACCAATAATGAAGCGGAATACGAGGCGTTGCTAAATGGATTAAAGTTGGCCAAAGAGCTACAGATCAAAAGTTTGACAGTGTATAGTGACTCGCAGCTGATTGTTCGGCAGGTAAATGGTGAGTACGCAACCAAGGATGACATGATGGGGGCATACCGTTCTGCCGTTCTGCGTAGAGCCAAAGACTTTGCAAAGATTGAATTCATACAGTTGCCGAGGGAACAGAATGCAGATGCAGACCGTTTAGCATGCAGTGCTTCAAGTTGCGGTGAAACATTGGCGAGGGTGATTCCAGTGGGAATAGTGACCCAGCCGTCCATTTTCGAAGAACCGATGGTCTCGGACCCTTGGCAAGTCAACGTCATACCGTATGAACCGAGTTGGATTGACCCAATCATTACCTATATTCGAGATGGCATTTTGCCTATGCAAAGGGATGAAGCTAGGAAACTCAAAAAGAATGCTGCCAAGTACGCCATCGTGCGGAACCAGCTGTACAGAAGGTCCTATTCTGGCCCGTACTTGAAATGTGTCACCCCCGCGGAATCGCAGCAGGTATTGCGAGCTATTCATGAGGGTGTGTGTGGCAATCATTCTGGGGGAAGATCGTTAGCGCATAAAGCAATGACACAAGGGTATTTTTGGCCAAACATGTCAAGAGATGCGGAGGAGTTCTCTCGAAGGTGCGATAAGTGCCAACGATATGGACCAATGATCCACCAACCACCTGAAGAATTGCACGTAATGGCCTCGCCGTGGCCTTTCGCGCAATGGGGGATGGATGTGGTCGGTCCTCTGCCAACTGCAAGAGCTCAGAACAAGTATGTGTTACTGGCCACGGATTATTTCACTAAATGGGTGGAGGCAGAACCGTATCCTAGCGTGACTCAGACTCAGGTGAGACGATTTATCTGGAACAACATTATCTGCCGCTTCGGTGTTCCCAGAACAATAGTCATGGACAATGGCACAAACCTCGACAGCAGGCAAGTAAGAAAGCTGCTGGAGGAGTATGGAATCAACCAGAAGTTGGCTGCAGTAAGTCATCCTCAGGCTAACGGACAAGCAGAAATCACAAACAGAACCATTTTCGCCTGCATTAAGAAGAAGCTGGAAGATCATAAGGGGAAGTGGTTGGATGAACTCCCGAACGTTCTATGGGCTTACAGAACCACCCCAAGGCGGCCGACTGGGGAGAGCCCGTTCGCGATGGCGTATGGTACCGAAGCAGTTATACCGGTTGAGCATTTAGTCCCCACTATCAGAAGCTTAGTATGGAGTCGAGATCAGAACGACAAGATGTTAAGATTGAACCTCGACATGATAGACGAAAGGAGGGACGCAGCGGCTATAAGGCTAGCATCGTATCAGCAAGTGCTGGCGAATAGTCACAATAAGAGAGTAAAACACAGGGATTTTGCCCCGGGCGATCTGGTTCTGAAAAGAAAGGTGGGGATGGTCAAAAAAATGATGCCACCCTGGGAAGGCCCATACAGAATTGCAGAAGTCATTGGCAAAGGGGCATATACGTTGGAAACCATGGCGGGAAAGTTGGTCAGCAAGCCCTGGAACGCCACGTCTCTGAAGAGGTACTATCAATAGAAGCAAAGTTCTGGTTTTAATTGGATGTTATTTGTTGTTAATCAAATACATATGAATGAGCAAGTTACCGGAATTTACAAAAAAGAAGAGAAGAATTTTCTTTTCCAATGGTCTACTATGAAAATTTAAAGCCAAGTGGCAAGTGGCATTCTAGCCGAGCGCCAGGCACTTAAGCAAGATAAGTGGCAGCTGGCACTATAAGCCGAACGCCAGACACTTGCTAAAAATTTAAAGCCAAGTGGCAAGTGGCATTCTAGCCGAGCGCCAGGCACTTAAGCAAGATAAGTGGCAGCTGGCACTATAAGCCGAACGCCAGACACTTGCTAAAAATTTAAAGCCAAGTGGCAAGTGGCATTCTAGCCGAGCGCCAGGCACTTAAGCAAGATAAGTGGCAGCTGGCACTATAAGCCGAACGCCAGACACTTGCTAAAAATTTAAAGCCAAGTGGCAAGTGGCATTCTAGCCGAGCGCCAGGCACTTAAGCAAGATAAGTGGCAGCTGGCACTATAAGCCGAACGCCAGACACTTGCTAAAAATTTAAAGCCAAGTGGCAAGTGGCATTCTAGCCGAGCGCCAGGCACTTAAGCAAGATAAGTGGCAGCTGGCACTATAAGCCGAACGCCAGACACTTGCTAAAAATTTAAAGCCAAGTGGCAAGTGGCATTCTAGCCGAGCGCCAGGCACTTGCCGTACAAACACACAGCAAAACTAATGTAAAAAGAAAAAGAGAGAAAAGATATATATGTACTGAAGATAAGCTGAACAGAGCACAACACATAGAGAAAAAGAGTTCGGCCATTTCATTAATATTGAACATTTAGTTTACAAAAGAGAGGTGTCCATCATTACAAGAAGATATGAACTGGAAGAATTCGAAGGAGCCCTAGCTAGACGCCTCAGTACCAACAGCATCCTGGTCCTGCCGACTCGCCTCCTCGGCCCCATCAGCCGCCTCACCTTCATGAGGTGGGGAATCCAGGTGAATAACTGAGTCGTTCGGCTGGGGTTCAGCGTCAGCAGTGGCTACAGAGGGAGCCACGGTTGACGAATGGGGAGCGGTCAGTGGCAGAGCGGTAGGAGGAGCTGTGATGATCCTTGAGGATGCGATGTCCTGGCACTCATCAAATATACGCTCCGCTTCGGTGGGTTCTGGGTCGACATAGACCCCCAGAGGCTCGATCCCCAGATCCTTGTCTACCTCATCCGGAGTGGAGCTGGTCTGTCCCTCATCCGGAACCCGGTCGGCGAAGCCTTCCCGGAATCCTTGAGCATACCGAAGAGCACCGACCCTGGAGAACCGAGCATGAAGGGCCAGCATCCCACCACCCACTCTGCTGATAGCGTCGATCAGAGCGGTACGCTCGTCCAGAGCTCTTTTTTCAAAAGCCATCCGAGCAGACTGTTCATCAGCTAGAAGACGTTGGAGTTCTGCCTTCTCTTCTCTGAGTGATTCCTGCTCAGTCTGCCAGACGCTCTTCTCGAGCTGGAGGGCGTCCTTCTCGTCCTGAAGGGAATCATTCTCCTTTTTCAGGACATCTCTCTCTTGCTCGGCTTTGTCAAGCCGAACCAGCACCTCGGTATTCTTCATGGCAAGGAGGTCGTTCTCTTTATTAGCCACCTCCAGGCTGTCAGAATACTTTCGGGCCCTGGCGTTCCCCATTTCCACCTGCTTCTGCATGGCCATCATCCCAAACAATGTCTGCATAGGTGCACAATAAGAACGGTTAAACCAATAGTCAGAACGGGAGAAGGCAAGACCAAGTAATATAAGAGAATTCATGAGTTAGAAAATAAAAGTCACCTCCATAGCAGATTGGGGAAAGCGACTGAACACGTCCTTCTGGGAAAGGCCCTTTGCCGCCTCAATGTCCTTCGGAGTCCACATGCTCCTGTAGTAGGCCATAGCGGTCTGGCCATCCTTCAGCATGGTCTCGTTCGGTTTCACGAACGTCCCATCCGTTCGAGTGTACCGAGGGGCCCATGGCGGCAAGCTGGGGATAGAAGGGGGGCCTGAAGCAGAAGCAGAGCCACCAGCTGCAGGAGGCCCAGAGTGAGAAGGAGCTCTGATCGCTCGGTGCAAGAGAGTACCCGGCCCAGAGACTCGGGTCCTTCTAATAAGAGGCTCCTCCTCAGGGTCGATCTCACTGTCAGGATGAGGCCTTTTGCCTCGCTCTTTGTCCCGACCGCCCCCCGCAGCAGCAGGAGCTATGGTAGCTGGGGAGGGCGCGTTCTGGTTGGCCGCAGGGGCGCTGGCAGCAGGGTTAGTAGCCACTGCGCTCGGGACAGTGTCAGATATGGTGGCTGAAGAAGAAGCCGACGCTGGAGAGGAGGTCGCCCCAGCAGCAGGAATGACTGGGGGAGTATTTTTCCTCCTGCCAAAAGAGGGAATCTGCAGTCTGCTCATATTGTAGCCGAGTGATGAGAGCGCAAAGAGGTTGTCTGAAGTGAGGAGATCTGAGCAGGAAGGAATATCGTTCAGAACGTATCTCTTCAAGTAGTTAATCCTATCCCTGCAAACACTGTAGCTCAAGTCATCACAAGGTATTCCCAGGGAGCGGCATAAGTAAGTGCAAAAACGAGGAACGCATGTTTCACAGGGGCAGTCGTGTTTATGGGATTTGAATTTTTTATAGGAAGAGACAGAGCAGACACCAAAGGCGCTCGGGATTGGGTAATCCTCTGCAGCCGGCGAAGACCAAGCCCCACTAATACCCACTATGCTATCCCTCCAACCCTTTTCAGATTTTATTGTGTCAGTGCATATGGACATCTTCTCGAACGGGTAGAGGTGGTAGAAGGGCTCGTTAGTACGGATCTTACTGACCTTATAGCACAGAAGGAGGTCTATGAGGTCAAGGTCCAGATTTCTGTCACGCATCAATAAGAGCATAACAGATATGATCCTAAAGAAGTTGGGGTTGGCCTGCAGAGGGGATATCCCCAATCTGTTGAAGACGTAACTAAAGAAAGGGTGCAGAGGGAACCTAACAACATTCAGTTGAAGGTTTGTGAATAAGACTTCGCCGGGCAGGAGGCCGGCGCCGGTCGTAATATTAACGTCTTGGGGGCAAACCCTAACTACGATGTTGTCAGGAAGTCTAAGTCTCATACGAAGAACACCCAGATCTACAACCATGGTGGAGGTGCAAGAAGAATCTAAAAGAGGGAAAATGGAAGCCTGCCGAAAGTAAAAAGAACGAAACTAACCTCGGAGGACTGCAAGATCGCTGGGAGAATGACTCTCGAAGGATTTCACCGGAAAAGGCTTAGCACAGTTCTAGAAAGAGGGAGATTTGGCTGATGATGGAGACGGTAAAGGGAAGTGAAGTGGAATTCGAGAGCATTATATAGGCAAGGGGGCCCGAGGGCCGAAGCGTCGGGAAGGCAAGAAATCCCTCGAACCCCGGAACATTGATTCTGGATCTGACCGTTCGCTCCCCCACGTGGTTACCTCGAGCCGTCAGCGTCATGATGAGACGCCATCAATAATTACCCCTTATTAAATAAGGGGCAATTATGGGGGCAGTTGAGGAGGCCCTGGATGACATGGGCCAGGTCCGACTCGCGAAACACAACCTTCAGTCCGAACAGCTGGGTCAGCCCATAAAAAGACACTGCCATATGGGCCGAGCGGGAGCAAGCCCATTAAGAGTGACCAGGGCTTACTGAGGCCCAGGCCCAGGTCCAGCAATTAGTAAATATCTTGTAAATATCTTGTAAATATCTGGTAAGTATCTATAAATAGGAGTTGGAATGAAGAGGAGGGGGATCTTGATTGGGGTTGAGGTGTAAGAATTCTAGAGAGAGAAAGAATAGAAGGAGTTTCTTGCATCTTCAGTACTTCTTTTGGCCAAGGTCACCCCCTCTTTTTTATTGGTTCATGAAATTCTAGATCTGACTTGGACCTTCCATCCAATTGGACGAATAATCACATGTGAATCGCTGAACAAAGCATGACATTAAGAACATACAGCAGCTACAAATGATTCAAATAAGTAATGAAGCAGGGTGCAGAGACCACCAAATCCCTCCCTTGATCAACAAAAATATTACGCAATTCTATCCAAAATTTCATTCCTCTTTCAATGTAGATACAGAGGTTGATGAGCATTCCATTGCTACAACATCCATATGATCGATATGCCTAATCAAAATAATGAGAATTTATTAGTTCAGTTCAAGTTAAGGATTTTATGACTATTCGTTTGACAATTTATGGTTTGGAAAAGTTCTTAATAAAGTGAACTGGTAGTTTTGGCTATCTTTATTGTGTTGTGTGATTGCATTTTGGTGATATATATGGTTTTATTAAACTATATTGGGATGGTTATGTTTCATTAATAGATGATTATCCCAGTGAAGTAATTGGGGTTTGTGGAACAAGCAAGCAAATAGTTGCTTGTAAATACAGGTGTGGAGACAGATTGGTTAACAAGAAGTTTATAAAAGAACTTGTGTAATCAACATAGTAGGTTTGGTTTCAAAGGCAGAATTCCCAGGATTTAATGATATTCAAACAAAACAAAAAAAAAATGGGTAGCTTACGGAGTATTTTGTTTACTTTACGTGTTTTGCATTACGGAGTATTCAGAATAATTGGGATTTAGGTTGGTGACACATGTATGCAATAGATCTCAGGGTATTTCTACACCTTTTTGGCAATACCGCCATTTTACATAGGAGGATGGGCCTGTGACACTAGATATTGGTAGACTCAGATTTCTAGCAAATTTTTTGGTCCTGGACATGCACACGTATGACGTGATACTTGAGATGGATTGGTTATCACTACCATGCTCAAGTTATTTATGTTGGAAAGGTCTATTGTGTTCACCATACCTAGTCAGGATATTTTACGTCGTTGCTATGTCATGCTCTAGCGGGGACAATAGCACCTATTTGTTTCGGATAGAGTAGGAGACGGATGAGGGGATTACTATATCATTGGATAACATACCAATTGTACAGGATTTCCCGGATGTATTTCAGGAGATTCCAGGGATTTCTGCCTAGTCGCGAGATCGACTTTGTGATCGACTTAGCTCCAGGCACTACGCCTATTGCTAGGGCACCTTATAGGATGGCACTAGTGGAGATGTGCGAGCTAAGGGATCAGATTCAGCAGCTACTTAGCCAGGGTTTCATTTGTAGGAGTACTTCACCCTGGGGAGTACCGGTTCTGTTTGTGAAGAAGAAGGATGGTTCGCTTCGCCTGTGTATAGATTACAGGGAGTTGAACAAGGTGATTATTCGAATAAGTACCCTCTACCCAGGATCGATGATTTGTTTGATCAGTTAAGGGGAGCCACATACTTCTCCAAGATTGATTTGCGTTCAGGGTATTATCAGTTGAGGGTTAGGGAGCAGGATAGTTCCTAAAACGATGTTTCTCATGAGATATGATTCTTATGAGTTTCGTGTCATGCCGTTTGGGACGACTAACGCACCAGCAGTGTTCATGGACTTAATGAACAGAGTCTTCCGGGCTTATTTGGATCAGTTTGTTATTGTCCGATTTCTTATGGATCTCAGAAGCTCAAGCCTCATGAGCTTAATTACCCAACACATGATTTGGAATTGGCAGCAGTGGTCTTTGCCTTACGTATTTGTAAGCATTATCTGTTGGGTGAGTCCTTCAGATTATTTAGCGATCACAAGAGTCTGCAGTATTTGTTCACTTAGCGAGAGCTGAATATGAGACAGCGGAGATGGTGGGAGTTTGTAAAAGACAATCACTTTTCTATACAGTATCATCCAGGGAAAGCGAATGTGGTGGCAGATGCGCTCAGTCGCCGACCTGTTGGTAGCCTTTCTATTTTTTTTTCACCACTGAGTGGAACACTTTGAGGATTGTGGATGAGTTATCGGATGCTTTTATGACTTGCTTAGTGGTTACACCTTCTACCATTCCCAAGGTTTTGCAAGCACCACTCACGGATCAGCAGTGTATTGACAAAATTGTCGGGATAGCTTCTAGGGAGGTTCCATTTTACTATATTGGGGCTGACAGAGGCTTGCGGTACAAGGGACGTCTGGTGTACCTTCTGCTGATACTTTGAGGAAGGATGTGATGACTGAGACTCATCACTCTGAGTTTTCTATTCATCTAGGAGGAGACAAGATGTATCACGATATGAAACGGTGATTTTGGTGTGCAGGTATGAAAAAGGACATTACTCTTTTTGTCTCCCGATGTAGTACTTGTCAGATGGTCAAGATTGATCATCAGAGACCGCCAGGAGCTCTACAGCCACTACCGATATCGGAGTGGAAATGAGAGAGCATTTCTATGGATTTTGTGGAAGGATTGCCAAATTCCTTCAAGGATCACAATTCCATTTGGGTTATCGTGGACAGACTGACGAAATCAGCTCCTTTCTTACCTTTTCGCACTGACTTCACTTCGAAACAATTGGCGCGACTTTACATTACTGAGATTGTGACGTTACATGGCATTCCGTTTGAGGCGTTATACGGCCGACCGTGTGGATCGCCTGTTTGTTGGTTGGTGGTTGGTGAGAGTAGATTTTGAGGTCCTAAATTTATCAAGGATACTTCGGAGAAGATAGCTCTTATTAGGGATCGCATGCGTACTGCTCAGAGTCGGCAAAAGAGCTATGCTGATCATCATACTCGCGCTTTGGAGTTTCAGGTTGGGGATCAGGTTCTACTTAAAGTGTCTCCTATGAAAAGAGTTATACGCTTTGGGAAGAAAGGGAAGTTGTCACCGCGGTTTGTCGATCCATTTATGATCACGGATCGCGTTGGAGCTATTGCT
Organism: Cornus florida; assembly: GCF_030987335.1. NCBI lineage: Eukaryota > Viridiplantae > Streptophyta > Magnoliopsida > Cornales > Cornaceae > Cornus > Cornus florida. Next base: position 33,973,063 of record NW_026775572.1, read on the forward strand.
TATAGGTTGGCACTTCAGGATAAGTTGGATCGAGTACACAACGTGTTCCATGTTTCCATGTTGTGGATATTTCTGCGAGATGAGGATCAATATCAACATATCGATGTTGGGGGAGATTGAGTTGTAACCGAATGCAACTTATTTGGAGCCACCGTGTCGTATTGTCGACCGTAGGGATTAAATCCTTCGTACCAAGGTTATTCTTTTGGTTCGTATTCAATGGATTCATCACAATGAGGTTGAGTCCATTTGGGAATGGGAGAATGTCATTCGCTCGCAGTTTCCTAAATTATGGGAAGAAGGTAAGAACGAATTCCGAGGACGGAATTCCTTTTATTAGAGGGGAAGAATGTAATACCCATAATTTTAAAAGGACAGTCCTGGAATTTAATTTATTTGTTTAAGTGCATTTTTAGTGTTTAACTGTTTAATTGAATGCTATTATTTGGATGCATTGATGAATTATTTTAATTGTTTTGTTTCCTTAATTGAATTAAGTGTTGTATTTATTTGTTAATTTTTCTAGTTAATTGGATTTTGTTTTATTGGTTATTTGATGTAATTGTATTAATTATATTAATTAGTTAAATACGTTAGTTGGATTTCTTGTTTAATGAATTATATGGTGGTTAAGTATTAACGTATCATTAGGGTTTTATATAGCCGACTTAGGGTTGGTGTAGAATTAAACCTAGGGTTTAATGACGCCCTATATATATTACATTATACATATGTTTAGGGTTACAAACAAAACCCTATTCACGTATATAGTGAGATAGAGAGACATAGAGAAGCAGAGAGTGGAAACTTGAGAGCTTGCAGAGAGGTTCAAGGAGGTTGTAACGGAGTGCTTCTGGGTTGAACCAAGAGTGCCGGAGGTGTAAAACAATAGTTGACAACGTTGACGGAAAACTTAGAGACGACAGTTTCAGTTTTCTAACCGGAAATTAGAGGCAAGTCTTGTTTGTCTCTTTCCCTTTAATTCGTGTTCTATGCATGTCTGGTTAGACTCCAGGGATTAATTAAAGACTAAAAACGGATTAAACGAACATGATATCAAATCTTGTATGCATGTATGAATTATATTAATCTCGTTGAAATAAGTGATTTGCATAAACCTTGATGTTTTCTGTTATTTGTTTTTCTCAGTGGTTACGTTTAAACTTTGATTAAAATTGCGGTCATGATTATGTGTTGATGACTTGTAATGAATCTGGGTCTAAGATTGAACCCTAAATCAAGTTTTAAAAATAGTATTCAACTTCACTGAATAAATCTGTTTTGAATCGCTTAAGTTTTTAACTGAGATTCTGTAGTCGTTGCTTCAAAAGGTTGTGTTCCATACATGTTATGGTAGGATGTTAGTGGTTTAAGATGTACCTAGGACTGAGCTTGAACCTAGAACAAGGTTTTAAAACACCATAGAGGCTCTGTTAATCATCGGAGTTAGAGAAGAAGACGCAGAAACGGACGACGGCATCTAAGGGAGGAAGAGCAGGCTATTCCTACTCTTAGAGCCGACTCCCAAAGGGTGGGGAGCTGGCTGTTGCAGCTCTAGAGCCGGCTCTCACTTTAAATAAAGCAGGCTCTCAAATTTTGGAGCCTGCTCTTGCCCAGTTTTTGTATACTGTAAGGTTTTGGTGCGTGGTTTGGACTGTGCAGTGTTTTGGCATTTCTTTGTTTTTGCTCTGTTAATCATCGGAGTTAGAGAAGAAGACGCAGAAACGGACGACGGCATCTAAGGGAGGAAGAGCAGGCTATTCCTACTCTTGGAGCCGGCTCCCAAAGGGTGGGGAGCTGGCTGTTGCAGCTCTAGAGCCGGCTCTCACTTTAAATAAAGCAGGCTCTCAAATTTTGGAGCCTGCTCTTGCCCAGTTTTTGTATACTGTAAGGTTTTGGTGCGTGGTTTGGACTGTGCAGTGTTTTGGCATGTCTTCTAAACTGTACTAAACGTGTTTTAGGATTTTAATAGACTTATAAAACTATGGAAAATATTAATCTAAAATTTGATTAAATCATGGAGTAACATACAGTTAAGGAAAAACTGGTATATTTGCACACTGCTTTGGTAGTTTTTGTTTCAGAATTTTGCAAGGTTTTATTATAGGATTTAATAATATATATAAATCATGTTTTACAGTGTTTTAAGTACGGTGACTTAATTAAACTTAACTATACTTAGGTCGGATTTAATTGATACTTAAATTATTATTAAATTGTACCAATTCTTGGATTTTATTGGAGGATTTACTAGGTTTATTTACTAGAGCTTAGCAAGACTGTTACATATGATTTAACTATATATATAATCATATTTTTCATAGTATTATAAGTATAGAGAAGTAACTAAAAGTTCCTATACTTAGCTTGGGTATAATTGATACTTAAATTTGTGTTAACTGTATCAATTCATGGACTATATTGGAGGATGTAAACGCTTGAATTTAATATAGCAGTTTACATTACTGGAATTAGATTGTGGGCTCTATACTGAATGCCTGTTACATATATATGCATTAAATTTATTTTGTGTATATTCTAGAGTATAGTTGATGACTATTTAATTACTGTATTATCAACTGTGTTAACTGAAGGATTGTATGTACCGGTATGGGATGGTGACATACTAGGTATGGACTAGTTCAAATACTAAGTTCTACCTAACTTGGATTAAGGTATGGATTAATCATATAGGTTAAGTCCATCACCTACTTGTGTCATATCAATTAAGAATTGAATGACCTACTATAGTTTCAGGATGGATTTGTTATACATATATCAGACCACTACACAGATGGATGGTATTTTGTATTAGGAGGAGTACGGACTTTATATATATATTATATGGTGTCGTGGTATGAGCTTGAGTCTCATGACCATGGTCAGGGCGCGTATATCGCCTAAGATGGATAACTGGACATAGGTGTTGTTCCCTAGTAGGTCTAGGTGCTCATGCCCACCTTAGGGTGCGTATTTGCATGTTGCCTTCTATTCAGGCTGAGACAGACTTACTGGACTAGCGAGCGTCCTATAGTGTGTACTATATACATATATAGATTACTCTCGATATTGTTGAGTCTTTCTAGGATGTATCTGCATATCAGATTACTGTTTGGATCGTAGTAGATCAGGACTTGCATGTGGGCCTGACCCACTCTTTATTTTTCAGGTGCTCGGCAGTTCCAGAATTAGAGGTTGATTATGCAGAACAGATACAAACTTCCATTCCACCGACTACATAGAACCACTCTCTATGTTTAGCTTTATGTTATTTCCAGTTCGAGACTTTTTATTAGGGGTCCGCTAGAAGGATTCCCGAGTTGTATGGATTGGTGGTTTGGATTATCGGATTTAAAATATTTATAATTCAAGGTTTATTAATTTAGTTTCTTTCAGCTATTTAATTTTACTTCTTATTTCACTTTGTATTCCGTGTTCAATTTAAAATACTTTAATTGTTTGATATCCCTCGGGTTTGGGTTCGGACCTGATCAACCCGCGTCTCAGATCCGAGGAGTATCACAATATTCTACATATATTCCAAATTCCTCTCCTCTCCTCTCCTCTCCTCGTCAAAACAGAAACTAGTGGCGTATCCAAGGGGGGGCTTGGGTGGGCTTGAGCCCCCCCTAAAAAAAGAAATTTTTTTTATTTTAGTATAGGTATATTTAGCCAAATGTTTTAAGAAAGAAAAAAATAGTAGTAGTATTAGCCCCCTAATTTTAACACATCCAAATAAGTCCAATATCTAAGCCATAATTTTAAAGCAAAAGCCCAACCAAATAAGCTCAAACCAAGCAAGCCCTAAACAATCACTAAGCCAAAGAATAGAGAACTCCTAAATTCCTAATCTTGCACAAATCGGAGCGCTTACTCATTCTCTTCCTCTAAAGTCTAATCCTATTTCCTCTTAAATTTTCCAACTCTTTAATCTTTCGATCTCCAATTCTCCCTTGTTTAATATTAGCCCCCCCATTAATAATTTCTGAATTCGCCCTTGACAGAAACTTAAGCATATGGTGTCATCACAGCATACATGTATGAGTGTTTGTATATCTATCTATATATATATTCCCTATCCCTCTCATCTCACTCATCGAAAGTTAAAATACAAAATTAAGCACAATCCATATATATATATATATATATATATATATATATATATATATATATACATGTATGATTAAATATATGCTCGCTGCCACTATTTTGGTATAACCTCTCCTTCATCTAATATAAATAATGCTAAATCTCATCCTAGCCGTCACCTGTAGAGCTTTGACACCATATAAAACAACTTAAATATCCTTTAATTTTATCAGAATAGCTCTATAATTTAAAGAATTAAATTAAAAGACTAAATTATCCAGAAATACTTTGCAAATTTACAATTATCTAAGAAGATAAAGGTTGAATCGCGCATACATGTATGAGTGTCTGTATATGAACTTTGCCTTTCTTTTGGGTCATCAAAACAACTAAAGATTGTTTTTTTCTAAGTTCAGATGCTTTTTTCAATTTTTGTGTTTAAATTTGATATGGGTTTTTCGAAAAAGCATCAACCAAGTGGAAGCCTAGAATCCAAAGGCAAGAAATGGGTGATCACTGAAATTGCCATTTTTGTTTTGTTATGTTTTTTTTTTTTTTTTTTTTTTTTTTTTTTTTTTTTAGGGTTTCTCTATTTTAGTTGTTTTGATTTATATTAGATGAGTACATTATATATTGGGTATTCTAGTTTAAATCAAGATATTTGCTTAATGGATATTTTTTTATTTTTAATTTCTTATGTTTTGTCTGTTGAATCTCGTCACCAGAAATAATGGAGTTGATGGAATTAGAACCACATTCGGACTTTTCGGAAGAGACAATGGCATTTAGGATCATTAAAGATTTCTAGTAATTTTATTCAAATAATGCCAAAGGTTAATTTTTTATTTATTTTTACTTATATAAAAAAGAATGTACAAACTGGCTGGGCCAAATATGGACCAAACCACAATAGTGGGCAATCCCGGAACATAAAAACATTGTCAAACAAAACTAACCCAAGGCCCAAAATATAAATGAAAAAGACATTTGTAATCTAGAAGCCCTAGGCCCACAATGGCCCAAAACAGAAGCAAAAAGACATTTGTAGTCTAGAAGCCCAAGGCCCACAATGGCCCAAAAAATGGGCCTTCTCATTTGGTCCGTCCGAAACTCTATATCCGTGTAAGATATGATTTTGTATTGATAAAAGTTATGAAGCACGGACACTCCTCCCAGGGACCCCGTACCAGTGTCGGACACTTTTTGGACACCGACACCCGTGTCCGACACTTCTGTAAAGTGTCCAAATATTATTTTTTATTGGACACGTGTGTCCGAGGCTCGAACCCACGGTCCGACACTTCTGTGAAACAAAATTTATTTTCTCTCACTCCTCTCAGTCTCTCCTCTTTTTCAATTATCTCTCTTCATGTAACTTACATATATATATATATATATATATATATATGTAAGTTACATGAACAAAATTTTGTGAAAGACTGAAAGTATATATGTTTATTCATACACATATTTAGTTCATTATAGCTATGTCTCTTCTACACATCTTCGTTTGGAATTTGGATCAACTTTATTTTTCATTTATTTTCTGTTTTGTCTTGTCTATATTTTTCTTATAACAGAGATGAAATTATTGAAATTGATTCTGTTCTTTGTTGTTGTTTTATTTATCTGTACAAGATTCTAGTAATTATATTTTGAATATATAATTATATATATATATATATATATATATATATATATATATATATAAAATTTTATAGGCGTATCCCGGCCGTGTCCGTGTCCTATTTTTTTGAAATTTGCCGTGTCGCCGTATCTGTGTCGTGTCGTACCCGTATCCAGTATCCGTGTCCGTGCTTCATAGGATAAAAGTGAAAAAATAGGGAGCTAGAACTTTAATATTTATATTGTATAAGTGTGTCTATATATATATATATTCAAATATCCGTGGTGTGCCTGCAAAAAGACATAGCAGCAGTGCAGCACACTGGCACATTGTAAAATTTTCACTAATATAGCAAGTGATGTACAGAAATTGAAGCGCGGGAAAAGTAAAAAGTAAGAAAATTTCGAAAAATCATACTTATCAATAATAGGTGTAACACACGAAAGAGAGATTTGAAAAATTATACTTAGTACGTTACAAAAATAAATAAAATAAATAAAGCTACACAGTTAACGAAGTGGGAAACTATAACCTTTCAAAAAAAAAATTGGGAAACGGTTTTGTCCATTTATGCCTGGTTTGATGGGACGTTTTATTTGTTAATGGAGTAAAAGAGAAAATATTTTAGAAGAAAAATAAAAAAATAAAAAAGCAAAACTGAAAGGTTAAAGTTTTGTAAACGTAAACAAAAGCCTAGTGTTAAAATATATAAAAAGTTTCAATCTAGGAGCAAAATAATTTTCTAAAATAGGATACCTTCAGTATATGCACCACACGCAAAGTCCAAATTCACTTTTTATTATGAACGGTCTTAATCCAATATACAAAATTATAAATACCCATCTTTTATTATGAATTCTTTTAATTATGTAAACTGTGGAGGGAAAAATCCCCTCCAATGAGAATAATCCACGTCATCATAAATATAAATATATCCTTGATAAGTTTATAAAGCCCACCTCGGTCAAACCCAAATTGAGTTTGATACTAGTCCAAGATCACTGTTCACAAGCCCAATACTATTGTTACTTGACCTTCAGCCCTGTTGAAGCCCGAATTAAGAGATTATCAGCCCAACATGTTAATATTAAACATCCGGCCCATTATTCAAGCCCAGCTGGTCAAGGTATATTCAGCCCAGTTTTTCAAGAATGCACAAGTCCTATCAGTTGAAGGATTTACCGTAGAAGGAAAATTCTGAGATAGGAAGTTCTGTACAAGGCAAGTTCTATGTATGGAAAATTAGACAACGGAAAGAACTCTATTAGTAAAGAATGTTTATATAGAAAGAATTGGAGGGCAAGCAACGCGAGTCCTACCATAATTTTACAATCTTTTGTATATAAATAGAGGCTTAGACCTCCAATAAAGGGATCAAGCAATTCTACGCTTCGAGATATATTGTTCTTGTTTATTTTTACTATTGATTGAGTGAGTTGTTTTATTTTTCTTAATCATTATTGGTTGAGCGAAATTTTGCACCTACACTTTGGCGCCGTCTGTGGGAATCGTATAGAAATATATCCTTACCAAAGTTACAACACTGCAAATTAAAATCTTCAAATCCAGCAACGCGACTTGAAATTAAAATCTTCAAGTCCAGGATTTGAACCCAAGTCCTCTCGAATGACTATCATGGCCAAAGGTCTCCATGTAACAAGCGTCGATGTCTAAAAACGCAAGCCGTCTCCATGTAACAAGCGTCGATGTCTAAAAACGCAAGCCGGCCCACATGGTTCTTTCCATCAACAACGCGCTTACGATGCGTAGCGGCTGATGAATGGAAAACCCAAGAGGCATCCCTTGTGTTTGCCCTGGTAATCAGATGTCCATCCAAGCCCAAAAAGCCATGAATTAATCAGATAAGTGTTCTGATCTTGATTTCCTATTTTATATATATATATATATATATATATATATATATATATATATATATATATATATATAATCTTGATCAACAAATCCAAACATGCATAATTATTATATAAGCGCTAGCTAGAAGTGATTAATTAGTCTTACTTTGCTACTGGCGTACTATTATTTGAGTATTACATCACATGAACAGAGGGTTTTAGGTGGGTCAATATGTTAAGATCTCGGTTATTGGGCAGACTGCCCAATCCGCGATCTCCAGTGAATGTTTTTTGCTAACAATTAGTATGCTCTCATAAACGTGTGCTCTTACTGCAAAATATATTTGTTGGTTCATACTAATCTAAACTCAAGCTTATTAAGTCGAGTTGGTTTTCAGAACTTGAGTCTATAACTCAACCATCAGGTTAATAGAAAAAAATAATTTTGGAAAAAAAAAAAATAAGTTCATGTTTTTGAAGAAACTTGAATTAGCCGGAAAAAATAAGTTCATGTTTTTTAAGAAACTTAAATTAGCCGAAACACTTTTTCCGGCGATTTCTTGCTGCTTTTGGCCACAATTTCTGGGAATCCCAAACCTGACAGTGATCCGTATATAACTGTGCAAAGAATTAGCAAATCAATTGGGGTTGGGAAGCATTGATATAACCAATATTTTTGGTGATTTGCCTAAAATTCAGGGGCTTACTTTCTATGCATTTTTCGTGAAGTTTTTTGCAGCAAGTATGGTACTAAGGAGGTTTCCAATTATGTTTAACCAGCTGAAGTATATTCAGTAACATAAATTGGGATTTAAAGACGTGGATCAGATTTCGTGCCTTATTTGCTTCATTAGAAGTTCACCAAATTTTCAGATACTTGAAATTTTAAGGGGTGCTGCAGTTACTGTCAAAACCGATGAGCTGGGTCTAGTTTTTGATGCCTTCACTTGAAGAAATGATAATTGAGCTTACTGGAAAATTAGATGCTACTGATAAATTTAAGATTGCAAGAGAATTGATGTGTTTCTCTCGAGCATCATCAAGAGCAGAAAAGATGTGGGTGGACTGAAGAGCCAATTAGTTGGCAATCCGAAGAGATCATACATTCGGTAATAAACCCCAAATCTGCCATGACGAAGTTGGAGACATGCTCGACCTCCGAGATGGAGTCGCTGGTGGTCCGGATCTCATTATCAGGTGTGTCGTCGTTCTCGGACGTGTTGGAACAGGTGGAGGCAAGGGAGGATCGGGCAGAGACCAATTCGAGATCCAAATGAACTTGGTTCATGGATAAGATCTGATAGAACTCCTTCTGGAGTCTTTTTATAATGATTTGCATGAGGTTTTGGGCTCGCACGAGCATGTCGAAGCTTGAGATCGGTCGATTTTTCATAACAACCGTCGCCCACAGTTACACAAGCCACCATCGCCACGGCGGCCTAGACTGTCACTACCAGCCAAGTCCGCCGGTGCACCGGTGATAGGTTACAGCCGCTTCCTCACGACCGGACCGGAGTTCATCCCAGCCGAACCAGCCGTCCGCCGCGGGTTCGCCGGCCATTTTCATTAGCGCCGGCTGCATCCTCACCAAGCTCGCAGATCTGTTTCATCGGCGGTTTTCACCTCACCAGCCGTCCATCTCTGCCGCGAGCTCGCCGGCCAACTTCATCCTGGTCAAGCCATCGCCCACAGGCAGCTCGCAGTCCATCACAGTTTCTCCTTGCTCGCCTCCTCTGTTAATTACTAACTTGTACCAATTATATATATATATATATGTGTGTGTGTGTGTGTGTGTGTGTATATAGCCTGGTCACTGTTTGGCTACAAATGCAAAGCTATTCTAGTTTTGGATTAGTCCAGAACTAAACCCGCTTGGTAACCTCATTTGAGAATTGGTTCTGTGGTAACCCAGTTCTGGAAAAAATAAAAAAAAAAAATAAAAAAATAAAAAAATAAAATTTATGTTGCCTATTCGAATTAGGGACTCATTTTGGAGCATTCAAAGCTTTGTCTTCCAAGATAGCTTGGTCTTCTAAGAACCAAAGAAGTTGGGCTCTCAGGTCGGCAAAGTTCTTCTCAGCAGTCCATTTTTTAAGACTAACGGCGAAATAAAGGCTTTCAAAAAAATTTTAAAGATGGGTTGCCGCTCAACGCCACAAACTTTAACAGATTCATCGGCCGGGCATTTCAAACATCCCAGGCCTTATCAGACACGAATCTCTCTAATCAGATAAGTTTCCAACTTTAATTTTTTACAGTTAGGGTTAAGCTTTTCGTTATAAAAATCTTTATTAAAAATTAAATTCATATTAAATATATATATACATATATATCAATATTATATGTATATTTACACATGATGCAATCATATTTTGTTATTCATGTAAACGCTCATTATACATAAAGATTTATGACTCAGTTTGAACCAAATTGCTTATTCAGCACACTCTATTGAGTAAAAATATAAAAAAAGAGGCCACCTGAACTTCTGTCTTTGTCAACACTCAACAGATTATTTAGTCTCTCCTTCTTCGGTTGTGATCAGTAATCACTTTTATTCACACTTAATTTGCATCTCTCCTCATATATATATACATATGTGTGTGTGTGACTGTCAATATTATAGTAGATCTATGAATTCATCCCTTTTTCTCTCATCGAGGATTTTTAGCATTGCAATTTCAGTCATATCCACTAGCTGTCTCGCTCATGATTGACTTTGATTAGACTTTTAGATTATATCCATTAGTTGTTCACTGAAGGTTGATAATTGATCAGAACCTTAGAACCACAACACTTTATATTGTTGGTTCAGACTCTTCAGAGGGATGCATCACTTCATCTATACTCAACTGAAAGAAGATTTTAACCCTCTACATTGACTTCTGAAATTTATAATTAAATAAAGATCCGAAGCCAAAGGCATTATTGAATGTACAAGTTGTGCTATTTGATCTATTACTTGAAGTCCTAAAATGTTTCATGCATTAAGTAACTTCAATGTACTTGATAAACAAGAACGAGTAAATACTTGTTGCTAATTAGAATTACAAATTCAATTGTGATACATAAGAGGTTCTTAAAATTCTTACTTTCCATCAATAAGTTGCTATATGCTACGTGTAATCATTTTTACATGCTTCTGATACTTTGCTTACGAATAACTTTGTATTTGCTCTGTGTTCGTAGGTTGGTTAATGTTTAGGTTTGATTTATGTGCATTGCAATAAAGATCGATCCCCAAGTGAAGTGGCAAATAGTCCAACTATACAATTATACTATATGTAGCGTCAGAGCGCCAGAAAGTGGAGGCAAGCTTAACCACAAAAAGTCTTGGACCTTAAGAGTCTGTAGATACCAGATACCAAAAAAAAAAAAATTTCCTCTAAAGCACAATGAGCTGCCAATGAAGAAAATTCATCTTCGGACCTCAAGAGTCCGAGGACTTCAAATTTTCTCTAAGGCACAACGAGCTGCCGAGGAAGAAAATTCATTTTCGGACCTCAAGAGTCCGAGGATTTCAAATTTCCTCTAAGGCACAATGAGCTGCCAAGGAAGAAAACTCATTTTGGGACCTCAAAAGTCTGAGGATTTCAAATTTCTTCTAAGGCACAACGAGCTGCCGAGGAAGAAAACTCATCTTCGGACCTCAAGAGTCCGAGGACTTCAAATTTCCTCTAAGGCACAATGTTTTCGGACCTCAAGAGTCCGAGGACTTCAAATTTCCTCTAAAGGCACAACGAGCTGCCAAGGAAGAAAATTCATCTTCGGACCTCAAGAGTCCGAAGACTTCAAAATTCCTTAATGCATAATGAGCTGCAACAGGAATAAAATTTCATGAAAATTACCTCAAATACATCAAAGGTTAAATTTTCATGAAAAAATTCTCTAAGGTACAAAACAGTGCCGATGAATAAAATTACATGAAAATCACCTCAAACTCAAATACGTCGAAGGTTAAATTTTCATGTAAACTCCTCCAAAGCACAAAGAGTGCCGATGCGTATAATTACATGAAAATTATCTACATCGCCGCCATCAAACGAGACATATTTTTCTTTCCTTCATGGGGGCAGTACCTTCCATGACGGGGGCAGTATAAGCAGCCCTAAAGAGATATTAAGAAAAGAAAGCATATTCTCTCTTTTTTAAGCCCAGACTATCTGGCATAAATACAGTTCCTCAGGCTCATGGCCGAGGAACTTACAACCTCGGACCTCAAGAGTCCAGTACATTACAGTTCCTCTCAGGCTCATAGCCGAGGAACTACATACCTCAGACTTCAAGAGTCTGGTACATTACAGTTCCTCTCAGGCTCATAGCCGAGGAACTACATACCTCGGACCTCAAGAGTCCGGTACATTACAGTTCCTCTCAGGCTCATAGCCGAGGAACTATATACCTCAGACTTCAAGAGTCTGGTACATTACAGTTCCTCTCAGGCTCATAGCCGAGGAACTACATACCTCGAACCTCAAGAGTCCGATACCTTACAGTTCCTCTCAGGCTCATGGCCGAGGAACTTACTACCTCGGACCTCAAGAGTCCGCTACATTACAGTTCCTCTCAGGCTCATAGCCGAGGAACTACATACCTCAGACTTCAAGACTCTAGTACATTACAGTTCCTCTCAGGCTCATAGCCGAAGAACTACATACTTCGGACCTCAAGAATCCGATACCTTACAATTCCTTTCAGGCTCATGGCCGAGGAACTTACTACCTCGGACCTCAAGAGTCCGGTACATTACAGTTTCTCTCAGGCTCATAGCCGAGGAACTACATACCTCAGACTCAAGAGTGCGATACCTTACAGTTCCTCTCAGGCTCATGGCCGAGGAACTTACTACCTCGGACCTCAAGAGTCCGGTATATTACAGTTCCTCTCAGGCTCATAGCCGAGGAACTACATACCTCAGACTTCAAGAGTCCGGTACATTACAGTCATAGTCGAGGAACTTACTACCTCGGACCTCCAGAGTCCAATACATTACAGCTTCCTCTCAGGCTCATCGCCGAGGAACTACATGCCTCGGCTCTCCAGGGTCCGTTCCATTACAGTTCTTCTAAGGCTCAGCACCGAAGAATACTTCGCTTCAGACCCAAAGTGTCCAGTTCAGCACGTTTCCTCTAAGGCTCAACGCCAAGGACTGATTCGCTTCTGATCCTAAGTGTCCGATTCAGCAGATTTCCTCTAAGGCTCAGCGCCGAGGAATACTTTGCTTAGGACTCTAAGTGTCCGGTTCAGTACATTTCCTTTCAGGCTCAGCGCCGAGGAACTGTACACTTCGGACCACAAAAAATATGAGGTCCTCAAACAAGTGTATTTTTTTGAGAAACAGGAGGACATTACTGTGCAACAAAGCGTATGCAATGTAAGGGCAGTCACAAATTCCCATAACAGAGTAGAGTCAAAAGTGTCCACCACAGTTGGACTTGGAGTTGGAGGAATCGAAGGGTTGAGAGCTGCAGGAACTGATGAGGTTGGAGCTAGATGATCATCCTGATGAGACTTCACCATTTCAGCAAAAAGCACTTCAGCTTCTTGGGCTTGTGGACCCTCAGGATAAGGGAAGGACACTTCCATGTCAGCATTAAAGGCCTCCGGATCGTTCAACTTGTCTCCCGAACCTTGTACAAAGCCAAACTGAAAGGCCTTAGCCCTGGACAAGCGCACCAAGGTAGAGTAACGACCTTGCATCTACTTCCCAGCAGTACCACGGGTGCCAATTGCATTTTTCAAACGCTGGGCCTCAGCTTCCAGTGTCTCCACCTTAGCTTCAGACACGGCCAAACACTTCTTATCTTATAAACATCCCTCGTTTCAGATGCAATCTTTGCATTCATGGCTGCATACGAGACCTTCTTTTCAGAATTGCCAAAGATCTTTCTCCAACTTCTTGATGGAGAGAAGACAAAAAGAAATGAAGAATGACGAACCTCAATGGCTCGAACATGAGCAGATGGAGGCAGTTATTCCAACTCCATATTACATTCCCCGAACAACTGCTAGTGCTACAGAGGGGTCGGTAATCATAGAATCACCAGAGTGAAGAACTGATTTATCAGCTCTAAATATAAATGGCTTCCAAGGTGCTCCAGTCTCTGCCATGACAAATGCTCTAACCTAGTGATGTGACAAAGTGAAGAACGTAAGGAATGAAATGAACGCAGTAAAAGCGGAAGTAACTCTTATGGAAACCCTTTGGTCAAAATATCAGTAATCACGCCTCAAATCCACTTCTTACGAAATTGGTAATCGTACAGCTTCAATTCCCTTCTTATTAAGAGTAGTACTCCAATTAAAAAAGGAATTGGGGGCTAAGTGTGGAGGGAAAAATCCCCTCCAATGAGAATAATCCACGTCATCATAAATATAAATATATCCTTGATAAGTTTATAAAGCCCACCTCGGTAAAACCCAAATTGAGTTTGATACTAGTCCAAGATCACTGTTCACAAGCCCAATACTATTGTTACTTGACCTTCAGCCCTGTTGAAGCCCGAATTAAGAGATTATCAGCCCAACATGTTAATATTAAACATCCGGCCCGTTATTCAAGCCCAGCTGGTTGAAGGTATATTCAGCCCAGTTTTTCAAGAATGCACAAGTCCTATTAGTTGAAGGATTTACCGTAGAAAGAAAATTCTGAGATAGGAAGTTCTGTACAAGGCAAGTTCTATGTATGAAAAATTAGACAACGGAAAGAACTCTATTAGTAAATAATGTTTATATAGAAAGAATTGGAGGGCAAGCAACGCGAATCCTACCATAATTTTACAATCTTTTGTATATAAATAGAGGCTTAGACCTCCAATAAAGGAATCAAGCAATTTTACGCTTCGAGATATATTGTTCTTGTTTATTTTTACTATTGATTGAGTGAGTTGTTTTATTTTTCTTAATCATTATTGGTTGAGCGAAATTTTGCACCTACATATACAAATTTATAAATACTCACCTCTTTTTAATAGTATATATAGAATTGCAAAGACTTGTTATTATAAAATAAAGACTTCAAAAAATGTCAAAAGATAAATATCTATCAGTTTTATTGATATTTAACGAATAAAGAGGAAAAAAAGTAATAGCTATCATGTAAATAACTTGGGTTTGTTGAATTAGCTTATTAGTCAACCAGAAAACAAATTGGAGGCCCAGGCCTAGTTTACTTGTACACTTTTTGGTTGGCTGACCAACAACTTGAGTACGATTAGTCAAGGGATCAGTTCATGTTCATTTGTTTAATAAACGGTCCAAACTTAGAAAAAAAATTTAGTGAAGCTCAAATATCTCAGTGTCCGATTTATTTGTTCATGAACATATTCGTTAAAGGCTGGTTTTAAACTCTAAATAAATAGATATATACACACACAAACACTTTTGAGTTCATTTAATATTTACTTAACCTACGTTAATAATGGCCAAGTTCAAATCCAATCCAATGCAGCCCAACTCAACTTTAACTTATAACACGACATCCATTTAAAAATTATGGATAATTTTACTCACCCCCATTTATATTTGGTCATTTTTCTTCTTCAAACATTTTTATTCAGAATCTCATTGAAGTTTCTACCTTTCACTGCTTCCGATGAAGTTGGATCTTCAATAAAAGAATAAAAAAATTTTGAAATGGAAAGAAAATAATCAGATCACAATATTGAACAAAACATGATTGAATTAAAAAGAAGAAAAATTTAATGCTAACTTTTGAGGGGTTGGTGTCTATTGTAAGTATGCAAGTTAACACCAATTGGTGTTAGGGTGGTCTACGTGAGCTGTCATTTAGCAAAACAGGAACCAAAAATACCATGCCTGCAAAATAAAGTGTTGTGGGTGAGGTATTAATATACACACAGACACATTGTTTGGTTGCACCTCAAACTCTGTAATTTGAAGTGGCTAATTGTATTGATAAGTAGTTATTAATATGAAAACTTATTTTTTGTAGGTTCACTTCTTGAGAAGGTGAAAGCTTACTGGAATGAGTGAAATCGAAAAAGGTAATTTAGTAATATATTATTATTTTGTTAACCAGTTTGCATGATAAAATTGGAAATTTTTTTTACACATAAAATTGGTGCAAATTTTAATTCACTAAGAATTTAGGAAGCAATTGTACGTATAACTTATCTATTATATATGTACACACATTGCTGGGAATTTTGCTGATCTCAGGTGTTTAGCTTCTAATTTGTATCAAATTCAAGTTTTTTTAGTATGTAGCTTATTTTGTTAAATCAATCACCACTTAACCTGAAAATGTTCTGCAACAAATTTACAGTGGGAAAAAATCCATAGTAATTAGGATACTCGGGTGGTGTTGACTACTTTGAAAAATTCATGTAATTTTACTTACTTTGTTGAATGTTTAAAATCAAATCCGTCACCATTACAATTGCAAGAATATAGTCTACAAATCATATTTTTTAATTAATTAGAAAGTCCAAGAATTATATAAAGTTATTTTACTTTTTATCATCCAATCAAGCCTAAGTAAACTCAGTCATCATACTAAAATAAAAGGCCTAAGTCAAATATATCTAAGTCAAATATATCTAGGCCGGTTCTGATGACGTGGCAGTCTATTATAATTTATTGTTAAGTAAAAAGTATTTTAAGGAAATAATAAATCTTATTCAATTATGGTTTTAACTTAGCTTAAACACCATAATGACATATAAACCGTGATAATATCTTGAATCAATAAGAATTGAACATTCAAGCTATAATCCGACTCATAACTCCAGGAGTCAATTTTAGCCGTCCACATTAGTTAAAAAAAACACAACTAGACAAATCTTCAACCATTCGATACTATTTCTAAAAAGCACACAGATAGTCATTTTCAACCGTCCGATTCACTTTTACTCCCTACACCTGCATGCTCTTATGTGATAGAAAATTAGGGCAAATCATTTCAACCCTCCCCAATCGCCTCCATCTCTATACTTGTTCTTCCCCCCCCCCCCCCCCAAAACTGCAAACTACAAAATCTACAAGAAGCAGAAGTTCAAAACCCATATATTTCAGTTTATCTATCCGTCTGCAAGAATCAAAAGTTCAAAACCCATATCAGCATATCGTTTCGATTGTTCAAAAAATCAAAACCGATATCTTTCATTTTCCATCACCCGCTGTTCCAGATCCGGTTCGCCGTTCGCAAGCTTCAGCCGCTGGCTCTCAACTCTCAAGCTTGGCCCCCTCTCTCTCTGCAACTGCTAACTTGTATGTATGGGTTTTGTTTTAATTCTTTTTTTTTTTTTTTTTTAAATCAACTAATCAAGGTCTCTAACTCTTGTTTTGCAAACTAAATCCGATTTGGTGAAATTTTTAAGATCTTTTTTTAAATATATATATTTTTTACAATATAAAGTAACAAAATTTGCGTTGCATTAATCTACATTTTATTTCAGCAAAACAATTATATTTTTTTATTACTATAACTTCTATTTATGTTTTTTCTTTGTTTTTTCTTTGTTGTTGTCAAATATATCTACAAGAAAATTTGAATTTGGGAATAAAAAAAGAAAAAAAAAAAAAAAAAAAAGAATCTCAATTGGATTAGAAATCTGCAGAGATTGAATCTGAAACAATTTTTATCAACATGCAAAGCTTTTTGAAGATGGAAGTCTTTTCAGAACTAAAATAAAAATAAATAAAAATGATACCAAGAACTTTGATCAGCAAGAGTACTTAATATGGGGTAAAGCTCTAAAGTTACTTCTTGAAAATTAAAATACGTACAAAAAGCATGCTTTTGAGTGAATTCCATGGTGTTGTTGGAAGAGGCTTGCCGTGAACTACCTCACACTCTGCTTCCGCTAGTAGATTCTCAAATAGGATGTGTAAATTGGTCAAAAGAAGATATAGGGTACTGAGTGGTGAATTGTTCAGAAATAAATTGGTAATTTTTTCTTATTAATTATCCAAATGAGATTTTCTATACCTTAATCAGTCAATTGTCTAAAGAAACATTGTTAGTTAACTAAAATTGAATTAAATAAATTGAATTGTCTGATACTAATAATGTTTTGTTTCACATAGAAATACAATACGTGTAATGCGCAAATGATATATTCAATCTTTCTGCCATATTTTTATTTTCAAATTTTAGTGGTTGATTTTCCTTTGTTATTAGAATGCAGAATATGAGGATATTGATCTATTATTTTGAAGATTATTTCTAAACTGATGCATTGTACTTTGTTATTGGATTAATTTAACATAAGAGCTGAATATAACATGTGCTAATCACACCTATCCGTGATAACACCTCTTTCTGCGAATAGGTGTCCAACATTTTGACTGAAAGCATGGTTTGGTTGGGTTGGGTTGGGTTGATACATGATACAGATAGCAGAATATGAGGATATTGATTTGGTAATTTTGAAGATTATTCTTAAACTGATGCATTGTACTTTGTTATTGGATTAATTTAACATAAGAGCTGAGTATAACATGTGCTAATCACACCTATCCGTAATCACACCTCTTTCTACGGATAGGTGTCCAGCATTTTGACTGAAAGCATGGTTTGGTTGGGTTGGGTTGATACATGATACATGATACAGATAATACTTAAATGGTGCTGTATTAATTGTTATGAGTGAGATTGTGAAACTTCTTCCTCACAACTTGAATGTTTTCTTATTTTCAGGATTAGCATCGGTCCTTAACATTTAGCATGAACAAGGTTCAAGAAAAATGCCTCATCGATCATCAGGTTACAAATTCTTATTTTTTCTAAAATTTTAATTGGCATTTTTAACTATTGGTTACGTTTATTTATTCATGTTTTACGTACTGATTTTTTTTTTTTTTTTTTTTTTGTTTCTACATACATATATATAATATTGTTATGATGTGATGCTCAAACAATTTATTAATGAGAATTAAAGATTTGGAAGTTTAACTTTCAATTTCAGAATATATGTTTTACAAGTTTATTAACGCTTTTAAAACATTTTCTCTTTTGTCCTAATAATATAGGTCTCTCTTTTGAAAAGTTGATGGGAATGAGTGGAGTAGGAGAAAAAAATACGCTTTGTAGTTGGAAAAGAAGTAGATGGAAAAGAAAAGTGTTACTTGACCCCAATTAATGCAACGCCCCCAATTTGCCATCTGATATGGCTGAGTTCTGTAATCTTCTTGATGATGGAAGGTTTGATGTGTAAGTTAATTTTGTGTTTGTTAACTTTTTAATTATTTTTATTTTTCTAAATAAGTTTTGTTAATTTATTTTTTGTAAACGAATGTTTTTTTTCAGGGATAAAATGTACCTTTTACCTCGCCATTTTTCTTTGATGAGTCATTTGAAGCGGATTGATTTCTGTTCGAGGGTTTTGTCTGAAATAGATTCTCTAGATTCTCTCGTTGCTGTCCATGTACAGAAAATTGTGTTGGCTATGAATGCATATGATTTCAAGATGGGGTCAAAAGCGTATGGTGTGTACAAGTTTAGAAATTATCATCCAGACAACTGTGGTCATTTGACATATTTAAGGAGTCACCACTTGGTTCGCCTGAACACTATGAGAGGGCGAATAATGCTACACGTCCGCGTATGTCTCCGTATTCTTACTTGAGGTTAAATTTTTTTATTTTTTTTGTTTTAAGTCTTAAATTTTTTTATTTTTAATCTAAAAGTACTATTTGTTTATATTAACAGCAACTGGATAAGAATGCAAAGTATGTTGATGATTTCATTTCAATGATTTTCCCTAAATCCATGGTGCTTGTGCAAGCCTTAATGAGGATAGAACAGGTACTCGAAACCTTCCTGTAAGGTTTTGACATCACGCTGATCAAGCTGACTTCCTCACCAATAATGCAATCCCTCATGAGGGTCGAACATGTTCTAGAAACCTTCCTGTAAGGTTTGACATCACGCGGATCAAGCTGACTTCCTCACCACATTGTTTTGATCTGAAGCTGACTTCCTCACCACATTGTGATAATGCAAGCCTTCATGAAGGGCGAACATGTACTAGAAACCTCCTTGTAACATCACACACTGATCAAGCTGACTTCCATTGTTTTGATCTGAAACTGACTTTTTAAGAGGAGTTCTTTATTTTTATTTTATTTTTTTTTTTTTTTTTTCCTTTAGAGATGAATATTTGAATATATATTGAGAAAGGATAAATTTGTTTTATTTTGGGAAGGATTATATGGTGATGTTGAATTGAATGATTTTTTTGATGTCCTTTCTTGGGTTATGGATAGTTCCTTACGGTTGCAGACCTGGAGTGAAAGCTTCATTGCACAATGCTAGTCTCTCTGATCATGTTCATTTCTTGATTGGATGTCATGTGTGTTTGTTTATACCATTTTCCTTTCCTAATATTTCCTTTCACGCAAAGCATAGCTAGCATTAGAGACGTATTATATCCATCTTATGGGTTGTAGTAGTGCATAACACGAGTCTTTCAGAGTTGTATTGTTCTTCTTGCATTCCTTATGTAATATATATACCTTGTGGGGGGAGAGTTATTTTGTTCCAAATGGTCATTTTACTTCAGCTTATTTCTTAAATATTATTTTATTATATTGATACAAGGTCGTTTTAGTCCTTTTGAACAGATAGGCCCTTGTTTGGGTGTTTTTACCACACAAAGGAGGTATATATATATATTTTTTTTAATTTTTTGTTGCACAGAACAAACGGGTTGGGACTTTTTCAATTCGTGTGGCTATAACTGACAGATAACAGTCCTTCAGCGGACTAAAGAATCTCAAAACAAGAACTGGGGATAAATTAAATTGAGTTGGAAGTAAAGTATGTTACATAATCCATAATAACATACAGCAGCTACAAATGACATTAAGAACATACAACAGCGACAAATGATTCAAATAAGTAATGAAGCAGGGTGCCGAGACCACCAAATCCCTCCCTTGATCAGCAAAAATATTATGCAATTCTATCCAAAGTTTCATTCCTCTTTCAATGTAGATAAAGAGGTTGATGAGCATTCCATTGCTACAACATTCATATGATCGATGATAGAGAGGTTGATGAGCATTCCATTGCTACAACATCCATATGATCGATGTGCCTAATCAAAATCATGAGAATTTATTAGTTCAGTTCAAGTTAAGGATTTTATAAATTGTGGCTGCGTGGATCCCCATGCGTGTATGAGAGGGGGAGGGTAAAACTATAATAATTCAACTAGATAAATAAGGACAATAATACTCAGCCCACTCAATTGTTCAATATAATTTAAACACATGTTCAAATTATTATTATTTTTGTTTTTAAACAATGGTCATTATTCAACTTCTTACTGATCCAATTCCAATTTTTTTTCTTTTCCTATATAAAATTTTTAGAATCCCTTAAACCTTCTTTTAACATGACACTCTTCTCTCCCTTTCCCCCCTCTCTCTCTTTCTCCACAAATCTATATACACAACCTCAATCTGAAATCCTAGTCTATCCACATCAATCAAACACAATTTCTATTCAATTTGTAAAACAATATACAAACCAATAGAAGCATCAAACACAACTTCTATTCAATTTGTAAAACAATATACAAACCAATAGAAGCTTGACACAAAACTGCACAAATCAGAATTTGCAGTATTCACAAACTTTTAATCTTTTTTTTCCTTTCTTTTTTTTTTCATATTTTCCACCAACTAGAGAAAGGGGGGAAAAAAATAATTATTAGCCCTATCAATTGAAGGTGTTGGGAACTTGGAAGGATGCAGAAGTATCGACTCTAACAAAAAATAGATTGACGATGCAAGATATTCATCATTTCTTTCTCTCTCTAGAATTCTTACATTTCAACCCCAAAAAAATTCCCCCTCGCTCTATCCATTACTTCTCCTATTTATAGATACTTACAAATATTGATGGACTGCTAGATCTAGGCCCGTTCCTCTGTGAGTTTTGGTCATCTTTGATGGGCTATTCGCATTCGGCCCATATGGCAGTGTCTTTCTATTGGCTTGACCCATCTGTACGGACCGGATGTCGCGTTTGCAGGTCATATCCGGCCCATGTCACTTCGGGCCTCCTCAATTGCCCCCATAATTACCCCTTGTTTAATAAGAGGGTAATTATTGAAGGCGTCTCATCATGATGTTGACGGCTCGAGAAACCCATATGGGGGAACAGACGGTCAAATCCGGAATCAATGTTCCGGGGCTCGATGAATTTCTCGCCTTCCTGACGCTTCGGCCCTCGAGTCCTCCTCGCCTTTATAAGGCTCTAGAATACCACTTCATGCCTTTTTACCGTCTCCATCATCAGTCAAATCTCTCGCTCATCTCTTTAAAACAGTGCTAAATTTCTTCCTGTGAAATTCTTCAAGAGTCATTCTTCCAGCGATCTTGCAGTGCTCTTTGTTGCTTTCTACCTCAGAAGTTAGTTTTGTTCTTTTTTACTTTCGGCAGACTTCTTTTTACCCTTTTAGATCCTTCAATCACTTCCACCATGGTTGTAGATCTAGATGTTCTTCGTATGAGACTTAGACTTCCTGACAACATCCAAGTTAGGGTTTGCCCTAAGGATGTTAATATTATGACCAGTGCCGGCCTTCTTCCCGGCGAAGTTTTATTTACAAACCTTCAACTGAATGTCGTTAGGTTCCATCTGCACCCCTTCTTTAATTATGTCTTCAGTAGACTGGGGATATCCCCACTGCAGGTAAACCCCAATTTCTTTAGAATCATATCCGTTATGCTACTGTTGATTCGTGACAGAAGTCTGGACCTTGACCTCATAGATCTTCTTCTGTGTTATAAGGTCAGTAAGATCCGAACTAACGAGCCATTCTACCACCTCTACCCGATCGACAAGATGTCCATATGTACGGATACAATCAAATCTGAAAAGGGTTAGAGGGATAACATTGTGGGCGTTAGTGGGGCCTGGTCTTCGCCGGCTGCAGAGGATTACCCAATCCCGAGCGCCTTTGGCGTCTGTTCTGTCTCCTCATATAAGAAATTCAAATCTCATAAAAATGATTGTCCCTGCGAAACATGTGTTCCTCGCTTTTGTACTTTCTTATGTCGCTCTTTAGGCATACCTTATGATGACTTGAGCTACAGTGTTTGCAGGGATAGGAGTAATTACTTGAAGAAATACGTTCTGAACGATATTCCTTCTTGCTCAGACCTCCTCACTTCAGACAACCTTCTAGCGCTCTCATCCCTCGGCTATACCATGAGCAGGCTTCAGATTCCATCCTTTGGTAGGAGGAAAAATACTCCCCCAGCCACCTCTGCTGCTGGAGCAACCTCTTCTCCTGCATCAGCCTCTTCCTCAGCCACCATCTCTGACACCATCCCGAGTACGGTGGCCATTGATCCTGTTGTCAGCACCCCTACTACCAACCCGAGCGCGTCTCCACAAATCACTACTACCCCTGCTGCCGCTGGGGGTGCTCGGGACAAAGAACGAGGCAAAAGGCCTCATCCTGACGGTGGAGTCAACCTTGAGGAGGAACCTCTTATAAGAAGGACCCGAGTCTCTGGGTCGAGTGCTCTCTTGCATCGCCCAGTCAGAGCTCCTGCCCCCTCCGGGCCTGTTGCAGCTGGTGCCTCTGCTTCTGCTTCAGCTTCTCCTTCTCTTCCTGTTTTACCACCATGGGCTCCTCGGTACACCCGAACGGATGGGACGTTCGTGAAGCCGAACGAGACCATGTTAAAGGATGGCCAGACCGCCATGGCGTATTATAAGAGCATGTGGACTCCGAAAGACCTTGAGACAGCGAAGGGTCTGTCCCAAAAGGATGTGTTCAGCCGCTTTCCCCAATCTGCCATGGAGGTGACTTTTATTTTCTAACTCATGAATTCTCTCATACTATTTGGTCTTGCCTTCGTCCGACCAGGCTATCGGTTTAACCAGTATTCATGTATATCTATGCAGACTTTGTTCGGTATGATGGCTATGCAAAAGCAGGTTGAAATGGGGAACGCCAGGGCCCGTAAGTTCTCTGATAGCCTGGAGGTGGCTAATAAGGAAAACGACCTTCTCGCCAGCAAGAATACCGAGGTATTGGCTCAGCTTAAAGAAACCGAAAAGAAAGAGATGTTCTGAAGAAGGAAAACGACTCTCTTCAGGATGAGAAGGATGCCCTCCAGCTTGAGAAGAGTGTCTGGCAGATTGAACGTGATTCAATCAGAGACGAAAAGGCAGAGCTCCAGCGCCTTCTGGCTGATGAACAGTCTGCTCGGATGGCTTTTGAGAAAAGAGCTCTGGACGAGCGCAACGCTCTGATTGATACCATCAGCAGAGTGAATGGTGGAATACTGGCTCTTCATGCTCGGTTCTCAAGAGTCGGAGCTCTTAGATATGCTCAGGGATTCCGAGATGGTTTCTCCGACCGAGTTCCGGCTGAGGGACAGACCAGCTCAACTCCGGATGAGATTGATAAGGATTTAGGGATTGATCCTCTGGGGGTCTATGTTGACCCAGAACCCACCGAAGCCGAGCACATATTTGATGAATGTCAGGAGATTGCTTCCTCTAGGATCACTACAGCTCCTCCTACCGTTCAGCCTCTAACCGCTCTTCATTCGTCAACTGTGGTATCTCCCATAGTCACTGCTGACGTTGGCCCCCAGCAGAATGACTCTGTTATTCATCTTGATTCCCCACCTCGTGAGGGTGAGATGGCTGACGGGACCGAGGAGGCAGATCGGCACAACCAGGAGGCTGTCGGTACTAAGGCAGCTAGCTAGGACTCCTCCAGACTCTTCGATTCCATACTTTTTTGTAACAATGTGACTTGAATATTTTATTTTTTGTAACTCCAATGCTTATCATGAATGAGATGACAGAACTCTTTTTTCTCTTTTTTCTTTGTGCTATGCTCTGTTTAAACCCATTTTCAATATATATATATATATATATATATATATATATATATATATATATATATATATTATATTAACTTTGTCGTGTGCGTGTTTTTGGCAAGTGCCTGGCGTTCGGCTTATAGTGCCAGCTGCCACTTATCTTGCTTAAGTGCCTGGCGCTCGGCTAGAATGCCACTTGCCACTTGGCTTTTCATTTTTTAGCAGGTGCCTGGCGTTCGGCTTATGGTGCCAGCTGCCACTTATCTTGCTTAAGTGCCTGGCGCTCGGCTAGAATGCCACTTGTCATTTGGCTTTTCATTTTTTTAAAACCCTTTGAAAAGGAAAGTTATTTTTATAAATTTCAGGAATTTGCACATTCATACGTACTTGATTGACAACAAGCAACACCCAATAAAGCCGAAACTTAGCTTTTATTGGTAGTACCTCTTCAGAGACGTGGCATTCCAAGGCTTGTTGACCAACCTTCCCGCCATGGTCTCTAACGTATATGCTCCCTTCCCTATGACTTCCGCAATTCTGTATGGGCCTTCCCAGGGTGGCATCATTTTTTTGACTATCCCCACCTTTCTTTTCAGAACCAGATCGCCAGGGGCAAAATCTCTGTGTTTCACTCTTTTATTGTGACTATTCGCCAATACTTGCTGGTATGATGCTAACCTTATTGCTGCAGCGTCCCTCTTTTCGTCTATCATATCGAGGTTCAATCTTAACATTCTGTCGTTCTGATCTCGACTCCATGCTAAGCTTCTGATAGTTAGGACCAAGTGCTCAACCGGTATAACCGCCTCGGTACCATATGCCATTGCAAACGGGCTCTCCCCAGTCGGCCGCCTTGGGGTGGTTCTGTAAGCCCATAAGACGTTCGGGAGCTCATCCAACCACTTCCCTTTATGGTCCTCCAGCTTCTTCTTAATGCAGGCGAAAATTGTTCTGTTTGTAATTTCTGCTTGTCCATTGGCCTGGGGATGACTTACTGCAGCCAACTTCTGATTAATTCCATACTCCTCCAGCAGCTCTCTTACTTGCTTGCTGTCGAGGTTCGTGCCATTATCCATGACTATTGACCTTGGAACGCCGAAACAGCAGATAATATTGCTCCAAATAAATCGTCTCACATGAGTCTGAGTCACGCTTGGATATGGTTCTGCTTCCACCCACTTAGTGAAGTAATCTGTGGCCAGTAGCACATACTTGTTCTGAGCTCTTGCCGTTGGCAGAGGACCGACCACATCCATCCCCCATTGCGCGAAAGGCCATGGCGAGGCCATTACGTGCAATTCCTTAGTTGGTTGGTGGATCAATGGTCCATATCGTTGGCATTTATCGCACCTTCGAGAGAACTCATCCGCATCTTTTGACATGTTTGGCCAGAAATACCCTTGTGTCATTGTTTTATGCGCTAACGATCTTCCCCCAGAATGATTGCCACATACGCCTTCATGAATAGCTCGCAACACCTGCTGCAACTCTGCGGGGGTGACACACTTCAAGTATGGGCCAGAGTAGGACCTTCTGTACAGCTGGTTATGCACGATGGCGTATTTTGCAGCATTCTTTTTTATTTTCCTAGCTTCATCCCTTTGCATAGGCAAAACGCCATCTCGAATATAAGTGATGATGGGGTCAATCCAACTCGGTTCATACGGTATGACATTGACTTGCCAAGGGTCAGAGTCCAAAGGTTCTTCGAAAATAGATGGCTGGGTCAATATTCCTATTGGAATCACCCTCGCCAATGTTTCACCAGAACTCGAAGCACTACATGCTAACCGGTCCACATCTGCATTCTGTTCCCTCGGTAACTGTATGAATTCAATCTTTGCAAAGTCCTTGGCTTTATGCAGAACGGCAGAACGATATGCCTCCATCGTGTCATCCTTGGTCGCGTACTCACCATTTACCTGCCGAACAATCAACTGTGAGTCACTATAAACAGTCAAACTTCTGACCTGTAGCTCTCTGGCCAACTTTAACCCATTCAGCAACGCCTCGTATTCCGCTTCATTATTGGTGGCTCGGAACTCAAGTCTGAGTGCTTAACTCAAAGAAGTACCCTCTGGGGTTTGCAGTTTAACCCCAATTCCTGCCCCCATCTGGTTAGAGGAGCCATCCATATAAAGCTTCCAAGAGCCGCACCTAAGGTCTTCTTCCGTATCCTCAGAGTCACATTCGAGCAGGAAATCGGCTACCGCTTGTCCTTTGACAGCTGTTCTCGGCTCATACGTTATGTCAAATGAACTTAACTCTATGGCCCACTTTATCATTCTGCCCGAGAGTTCTGGCTTGTGCATAAGCACTCTGATTGGAAAAGTTGTTAGAACAGCTATAGGGTGGGATTCGAAATAATGCCTCAACTTTCTTTTTGCGTTTACAAGTGAAAGTATCACCCGTTCGTCCTTCGAGTATCTTCGTTCTACCTCGGTCATCATTTTACTGACATAAAATACCGAGTGTTGCACCCCTTCCTTGCAACGAATCAGAATGGCACTTGTCGCAACACTAGATACTCCAAGATATAGAAATAACTTTTCTTCTGGATCCGGGGCTGACAGGACCGGTGGATTCTGCATATATTCCTTCAAATAGGTCAATGCTTGTCGCTGCTCATCTCCCCAGACCTGTCTTCCATGACTCCGAATCGTGTCAAAGAACGGCTTGCAGCGATCTGACAACTTAGAAATGAATCGACTTAATGCAGCTATTCGTCCTGTGAGGGCTCGCACCTCTCTGATCGTCTTTGGCTCGGCATTCTTAATCAAAGCATCTGCTTGAGCGGGGCTAACTTCGATGCCTCTGCGGTTGACCACGTGTGCCAAAAACTGACCGGAACTCACACCGAACGAGCACTTGGTTGGATTGAGCCTCATCCCATATCGCCTCAGCACATCAAATACATCTTGCAGATGTTTCAGATGATCATCCTTCTTCCTACTCTTTACCACCATATCATCAATATAGGCTTCCACAATCTTTCCTATTTGATCCTTGAAAATTTTGCTAACAAGTCTTTGATAAGTTGCTCCCGCGTTCTTTAGTCCGAAAGGCATAACTTTGTAGCAGTATGTCCCTCGCTCGGTTACAAAAGAAGTTTTTTCTTCATCTGCCGGGTCCATAGGGATCTGATTATAACCTGAATAAGCGTCCAGAAAGGTTAAAAGCTCATACCCGGTGGTGGCATCCACCATTTGATCAATCTTTGGCAGCGGGAAGCTATCCTTTGGACAGGCTTTGTTCAAATTGGTGAAATCAATGTATACTCGCCATTTCCCATTCTTCTTTTGCACGACAACGACGTTGGACAACCAATCAGGGTAGTGTACTTCTCTGATGAATCCCGCATCAAGCAGCCTATCAACTTCCTCGGCTATGATTTGGTTGCGTTCTGGAGCAAATCTTCGTTGCTTCTGTTTTACTGGTTTGAAATTGGGATTGACATTCAAGGAATGACAGGATACGGAGGGATTAATTCCAGGCATGTCTAGGTGACTCTATGCAAATACATCGGCATTGTGAGATAAGAAGTCAATTAGCTCTTGTTGCTCTTCCCTGGTCAGTCTTACTCCTACTCTGGTAGTTCGCTCTGGCCTGGACTGATCGATCTGCACATCCAGAAGGGGCTCTTCGGTCAAGTCAACTGACTCCTCCACCCTGTTCTGCTTGGGCGGAGGTTCCTGTAATTGCTATCTGGGGCTCGCCGATCGGACGGGCACCTTCCCTTTCCCAGCATACTTTAGTGTGACGGAATAACACTCTTTAGCTGCAACCTGATCCCCACGAATGTTTATCACCTTATTTCCATCGGGTCCGAGGCACCTCATGACCTGATGCAGAGTTGAGGGTACACCTTGGACTCCATCCTCTTCCCATCAGGAGATTGTACGAGGGGTGAATCTCCACAACCACAAAAGTTTCCATAAGAGCTCGTTCTGCAGCTTGAACTTATACTTCCACCATTCCGACGGGCTCCACCCTCTTGCCATCGAATCCTAACAGGGGATTTCCAGTGGGCTTGAGCCTCTCTGGTTTAATCTCGAGCCGATCAAATGTGTCCCTCGGCATGACATTCGCACTGCTCCCGGGATCGATCAGAACTCTGCGCACCAGGCAGTCCGCCACTATCAAACTGACTACCAACGGGTCTTCATGGGGGACTTGAACACGCTGCAGGTCTGTCCTGTCGAACTTTATCTGTATCGATATGATCTGTTGGTGTAGAGTATTCACACTGCTGACCCTTTTCTTCATCTGCGCCTGCCGTAGGCGCGCTCGGAGTAGCTCATCTGAATCTTTGCTGGGCTCGGGTCGACCGTGGATAGCATTGATTATACGAACTGGTTGTGAATTGTGGGAGCTTTGTTTATGACTCCTTTTTATTTATTCCATCGGTCGATTCTGCTCTGTCGCCGAGCCTTGAACATAACTCGCGAACTCTCCTCTAGCTATCAACATCTCCACTTGCCTTCTCAAATTCCTGCATTCGTTAGTCTGATGACCGAAATCGGAATGGAAAGCACAATGTTTAGTCTGATCCCTCTGTTCGAGGGGTTGCCTAATTGGCAGTGGTGGATGAAACTTATCTTTGTTCTCCTGATATAGCCTCGCCAGAGTGACCTTCAGCGGAGTGATCAGCTCTTCCTCCCTGGACCTCTTTTCTGCCTTCCAGGAGGTCTGACGTTGCGGCTGAGCCTGCTTCTGCCTGATCTTTGCCTTGGACTTTTCCTCGGTCGACACGAGCGACGCTGTCCGAGCATTGGCTGCCTCCTCTTCCTCTAGGCGCACAAAGCCATCGGCTCTTTCATTGAGTTCATCCATAGTCGTCAGCATGTTCACTACCAGACTGGTATGGAACGGAGTGCCACGTGTCATGGCTAACTTGAAGGCTTGAACCACTGTAGAAGGGTGGCATTCGATCACCATACTCTTAGTGAGATTAAACCTGGTGAGAAAAGCCTAGAGACGTTCATCTTTGTGCTGTCTCATTGTGAATAGGCTCGAGATGTCCTACGGCGGACGCTTGTTCCCATAGTACTGGCTTATGAACCGATCGCACAGGTTTCGGAAGCTACCAATGGAGCTCCTAGGCAAGTTCTTGAACCAGCTGAGCGCCGGTCCAGCTAGGCTTGTAGGGAAACATTTGCACATTAAAGCGTCGTTTTTCGTATTCAGGGCCATCTTCAACTGGATATGGTACACATGATCGATCGGATCAGTTGTTCCGTCAAACAGAATAAAGACTGGCATAGCAAACTTCCTTGGATGCGGGGCATTCAAGATCTCGTCAGTGAATGGTGAATCAACCGTCCGAGCCGCGGATTGGAGTGCTTCATTCTCTCTCTGGAACCCAGTGGTAGCTCTGTGAGCTATGGTTCTACTCTCCGAACCGCGATGAGTGATTGTAGCCATGGAGGGCCGGTAAGACGGATTGAATGACCGTTCCTCTATGAGCTCTCTTTGCCAAGGCGACACAACTCGGCGGCGATCAACCTCTATCACTTCTTCTCGGTTGAACCTTTCCCGATGCGGATCGAAGGTCATGGCTTCGTTCTATCTGATCTGCTCATGTCTCGGATCAACGTGAGTCGATCCTTCATGATCCTCAACTCGACGAGCATTTGGCGGCAAATCGTCCATCCTCCTTTCATCACGGTGGAGAACTGACTGATTGTTCTCGTCCTGCTCGCCTTGATGCGCGATATTAGATTGAACACCTCCTTCACCGACCGGAAGTGGACGCGAAACCGTGGGTATTTGCTGATGTTGCATTCCAGCTTTCAATTCTGCATTCTCTTTTTTGAGAGTCTCGATCAAGTTCATCAATTCCTCAAGCTTCGTTTGCTGGACAGCCTCCATCGGATTGGAGCTTTCACCTATCATTATTCCTGAACGGAGTAAAGGCATTAATCTCAAGTTCGTGAGTAGATCTGAGCTTCGTGAGTGCGAATTTTTTAGATCTGGTTTCGAATTCTCCGAATTATGCTTACGGTTGACGAGATCTGAATTGTCCGAATTCTAAATCCGTCAGATCCTGCCACAATTGAACAACTCGTTGTTACGTAGATCTGAAGCCACTTCCGCCAAAGCAACAGGAACTAAAATTCCTCCAGAGTAGGTCACAATGGCTCAGATCTAGATCCAACTCCCAAAGATCGAGTTTCGTCCCCACGAATTGGTCTGAATCCACGCGATATTGATCAATGATCAATCAATCTTCAACGTTTCCCACAGACGGCGCCAATTGACGATGCAAGATATTCATCCTTTCTTTCTCTCTCTAGAATTCTTACATTTCAACCCAAAAAATATCTCCCCCTCGCTCTATCCATTACTTCTCCTATTTATAGATACTTACAAATATTGATGGACTACTAGATCTAGGCCCGTTCCTCTGTGAGTTTTGGTCATCTTTGATGGGATATTCGCATTCGGCCCATATGGCAGTGTCTTTCTATAGGCTTGACCCATCTGTACGGACCGGATGTCGCGTTTGCAGGTCATATCCGGCCCATGTCACTTCGGGCCTCCTCATAGATCTACGAGAAAAATTAATTCTAAAAAAATAATAAAAAATATACAAGAAAAGCTCTATCCAAATATAAAATCAAAGTTTCATATAATATTTGAAGCTCCTACTCCTTTTTCTTTCCCTTTTCCTATTCAACACTTGATACAGTATATTCTTTAAATAAATTTAGTAATTTTCAATTTGGGTATAGAAACAATTATATTCTTTTTGAAAGAAAAAAAAAAAAAAAAAAAAAAAAAAAAAAAAAAAAAAAAAAAACTTTGGGACTCTATTTAACTTGTAAGAAAATGAGTAATGATTATTTTTAAAAAATTTTAAATTTTAAACACGTATCTAAATTCTATTCGCCACATCAGCTAGGGATAAACTTTATTTTATAGTTTATTATTTATCTAGTCTAATGAATAAAAAAAAATCATCCTTTCCAAGGAAACAGCACCAGATTCCATCTTAATGTGGCAAATCATTATCACTCAGCAGTCAGGTGGATGGATGCAACAATGATATAATTAATTTCCATGGAAGCTTATTTTTGTAATACCAAATGAAGAAGATAATCAATAGAATCATGATATTTAGCCAAAATTCACAAAACGTAGACTTTTTTATAGAAGTTTATCATTAAAATACACATCATGAAAAGTTTAAACACATGAGATTAACATCATAAAGATATGAAAATAATAATAATAATAAGTAAATATCGCAATTTATTATTTAAAATTCTAACTCTAATGATACTCCAAATATCACATTAAAACACATTTTGAAAATGACTACCACTCCTATTGCAAAAGTTTATTCCATCTTTCACTCACATCTCATCCCAGTTGTCGCCTGTAGAGCTTTGACACTATGTAAAATAACTTAAATACCCTTTAACTTTATCAAAATAACTCTATAACTTAAAGAATTAGATTAAAAGACTAAATTATCCCGAAATGCTTTGCAAATTTACCATTATCTAAGAGGGTAAAGGTTGGATGGTGCATAACTGCATACATGTATGAGTTTCTGTATATCTATATTCTACATATATTCCAAATTCCTCTCCTCTCATTCGTCAGAAGTCAAAACAGAAACTTAAGCATATTGTCACGAAGTAATTCCTAAGACGCTTAGAGGATGGAAGACACGCATGCTGGTTGGCAAAAAGCAGAGTTTGATTGGGAATGGTTCCAAGGAAGGGGCGTGCAGGAGCACAGGATGGTACCTCTTCAGAGTTTAGGCAAGTGAACTCGGTTGAGTGCGAGGAGTTTGTCGCTGGTCGTGGACTTGACTATGAAGAAGGGAGTTGGCTATCTCTGCATAAACTGGCTTGGAGCTGGAGCCGTTCCCCTAACGAGGCCAAGGCAGGCTGAAACCAGTCAGCATGTATCCTTGGGAGGGTAGGTCATGGTGGCTGACCAGGGCGCTTGCGCTAGCTGAAGCAACGCCTTAGTGCCGCAAGGGCCGTGCCGATGTGCCAAATCTCTAGGCTCGTGACAAATGGTATCAGAGCAGGACTTAGGGTAAAGCATGGTGGGGTGCCCTCTTGTCGATCCGGGGGGGGTCTGAGAATGAAGACGGTGCACTGAAGTTGCGTCGATGAGGAGGAATCAATGCAGTTGGGGGGAGAGCCTCCACTTCCCCAGGAAGAGGCGTTCGTTGAAGTTGCGCACTGGAGGGCCGGAGGGCCGCGCGCACCAAAGTTCGTGTGAGCTCCTTGGGTGATGAAAACCATGGTGAAGGGCGGGCATCAAGTCGGAAGGAGGCCATTTACTTGCTCGGGATGTCGCGGAGATGGCATGAAGGAGAAGAATCACGTCCTTGAAGAATGGAAGTCCCCTTGGTCCGAGGCCTATCATTGGGCGAGTGCAGTGCAGGGAGCTGCACAAGGAAGTGATGGTGGGAGGTGAGCATATTGCTTGGAGGCAGACTTTGGAAGGGAGTGGACGCAGTAGTGAAGCGCCGTACTACGACGAGGGCGTCACAGGATTTGGGTGGGGGAAAGTGTCACGAAGTGATTCCTAAGACGCTTGGAGGATGGAAGACACGCATGCTGGTTGGCAAAGAGCAGAGTTTTACTGGGAATGGTTCCAGGAAAGGGGCGTGCAGGAGCACAGGATGGTACCTTTTCAGAGTTCAGGCAGGTCGACTTAGTTGAGTGCGAGGAGCTTGTTGCTGGTCATGGACTTGACTATGAAGAAGGGAGTGGGCAATCCCTGCACAAACTGGTTGGGAGCTGGAGCCGTTCCCCAAACGAGGCCAAAGCAGGCTGAAACCAGTCAGCATGTATCCTTGGGAGGGCAGGTCATGGTGGCTGACCAGGGCGCTTGCGCGAGTTGAAGCAACGCCTTAGTGCCACACGGGCCGTGCCGCTGTAATACCCCTAGTTTTCAAAAGGATAAAATGGGAATTTAATTTGGATTTTTATAGCATTTTTTTTTTATTTGTGTGATTTATGTGGTTTATTTGCTTAGTTAATTTAGTGTAAATTTATTTTAAATTAATTGGTACATTCTAATTATTTAATTCATTTTATTTAATTGGTTAATTGAAGTTATTTATTGGTTTTAGTTAATTGTTTACTTGTGCTTAAATTTCCTTATTGGTTTTAAATAACGTATTTTATGTGATAGTTTATTTGATTTAATTGTGTTATTTACATAAGTGCTGAAGTGGATTAGTTTGTTAAATTGTGTGTGTCGTGTATATTAGGGTTTTATTCTTTATGTAACTTAGGGTTGTCGACTTGTGATTTAAAGGGTTTTAGAATTAAGGTTTAGTGGAAGCTATTATATATATACTGTATAATCCAACTTAGGATTTAGCCGTATATATATATGCTTAGTTTATGTCAGCTAGGGTTGAAAACCCTAGAGGAAAATAGAGAGGGTCTTGAGAGACAACCCGTGAGGCTAAATGAGAAAGAAAGGGTTGCTTCTGGATGGAACTAAGAGCAACGGAGGGGTTGAACGGCAGTTGGGAATCGTCAGAAAACGTAGAGTCGGTGGTTTAGGTTTCAAAGCTGCAACCGAAGGCAAGTTTCATTATATCTCTTTCCTGTAAACTTGTGTTCTGTGCATTCTAAATAGTCTCCAGGAACCTAATTAACTTTTAAAACAGACTTGTATACATATTAGATTAGGTTGTAATCTGTGTTATGCTTATAAAACTGGAACTGTATTTTCTTGCATAAATTGCTTTGTTTCGGTTTTAATTTTTGTCAAGCAATGCTAGATGAGAGTTTGGGGAGTTTCTAGGATTGAATGAACTTGAATTGAACCCTAGGAATGTAACAAAAATTCTGGAACAGAGGGTTGAACTTCGCCGGACGCAAAGAAAACAAACAGATGAAGCATGAATTGTTTCAATCATGGTTTAAGCTTTTGTCAAATAATTCGAACTGGAATGGGAGAAGTTTCTAGGATTGTTAGGACTTAATTTGAACCTTAAAAATCTTTAACAAAGTTGGGACAGAGGACTGAGACTTGGCCGGACGCGAAGAAAGCAACACAGAGGAAGCAGAGAAGGAAAAACGAAAGCTAGAAAAGTGGAGGCGGCTCCACCTTTCAATGGAGGCGGCTCCATTGAAGTGGAGCCGGCTCCACAAAGTGTTGAGGCAGTTCCAATGTGGGTGGAGCCAGCTCAACTTAAAACTGGAGGGGGCTCTAATTTTATAAATGCCCAGAACATGATTTTTGGACTGCAGGGGCTATAATGCAATACTGAAGTTTAGTTGGGGGTTTTAAAATAATATATATAATATATTTAAGGACCCATGAATATTGGTTTATAATCTGGAAAGGGGTATCATGAATTTTTAAAAGAAATCTAGGCATGCTACCAAGTAAGGAGGATGACTTAGTTCCCAGTTTGTTGAGCAAACTAAATGGACTAGAATGAGAGTTATGTTTTAGATTTTATATAAATGATGTTTATGTATAATTTAATGAAGCCCAGGAATGTTGGTTTTACGGTGTAAATGGAATCCATGAAATTTAAACAATAATTTACATGTCGTCAAATATGGAAGTTTGAGTATTAGTGGTTGTTTTAGCAAATTAAACGATCTAGTATTAAAAATACTATTAGGACTTCATATAATGTACTCCGTCTAGACTTCTGAGTGCCATTATACCAAGTGTAGGAATTATGATTGAGGATTTAATGGATGTCATGAGATTTAAACATTTATTTGCATGCCGTCCTGGATATAAGAGGATTTGTTTACTAGCCTTTGTTTTATAATAGTTCAAACGGGCTAGTATGGAAATATCGGCTGGAAATTCTAATATAATGTGATCAGTTTAAAATTATGAAAATCATTATATCATGTTATGGATGTTAATTGCTGAATTAATATATTTCTTGTTCTGTCAATTGTGGGGAATGGATAGTTTAAATTGTTTATTATTACTATAGTAATTTGAACGAATATTTCGTGATATTATTATATACTAGATGCATAATAGGATCTTAACAATATCTGTTTTCTATTATGCTGGTTTCTGGATATATTTGGTGTTCATTTGAATGTGCATTATCTATGGATCATATGCGTGTATGTACCGGTATGGGACGGTGACATACGTAGGGACGGATTAGAACAAAACGCTAATTCCAACCTATTCATACATAAGGAATGGATTAACTAAAACTGTTAAATCCTACATGGATGCATGTCCTGTCAACTAAAACAGTTGAACGACATAATGGATATTTGTTTTATCTTTCTGTAGTAGGAAGGATGGGAATTTTATTGAAACATTTAAATCCTAAGTAAATGTTGTGTCTTGGCAATGAACATTTGAGCGGTACTTCATTTGGTTTTGGTCGGAATTTATATATATATTTATGTTACCACGATATGAGCTTGACTCTCAAGATCGATAGTTAGGGAGCGTATATGCGTTGGGATGCATAACTGGCTATGATGGTTTGATGTATGCCCTGCTAGGTCTGCTAGTCAAGTTGAGACAGACCTGTAGTCCCGGGGAAGTCCTGTAATGTGGATATATTTATATATATGGACTATTTTAGATATTGCCGAGCTATCTATGATGTATCAGCGTATCGAGTTTATGTACGGATTGTAGTATGATGGGACTTGCATGTGGGCCTGACCCACTCTTATTTTTCAGGTGTTCGACAGTACCAGGCTTAGAACTTGATCGTGTTGATGCAGATACAGACACTCACTCTTCCGACTACACAGGATTTTCTTTCTTACTTTAGTTTTGGATTTTATTTCTGTAAACGTTTTATCAGTTGGAATTCTTAGGGGTCCACTAGATGGATTCCCGAGTTGTATGGATTTGAAGGATTTAAATGATATTAATTTATTATTTAAAGTTCGAGGATTTTTATTTTAAATTTCTTTCAGCGTATTATTAATTTATTCTTAATTCAGTTTTTATTCCTGCTTATTTACATATTAATTGTTTGGTATCCCTCGGATCTGTGCTCGGACTTGATCACCCGTGGCTATAGAATCGAGGGGTATCACAGTTGGTATCAGAGCACTCCAAGTTCTAGTGTCCTTAGGAGCGTCTTTCGTTAGAAGTCTTCCGCGTTGCGTCTATTAAAAATAAAAAAATAAAAAAATAAAAAAAAAACTTAGAGCCATTTTCGGATTCGTTGTACTCTTTTACGGTTCATTAGGAGGAGCAGCTGCTGTCAATTACATTTCATAATTATGGAATGATCAACACTAAGAGGAGGATGGGGTCCAAGGCGACAGCGATACAGACCCAAAGAGGTAGAGGAGTACGTTATCGAGTTCTCTATCAGAAGTAGAACTCGGGATCAAAGGTTTAGTTTCAGTTGGTGTTACTTTTGAAATATAAGTCAACGAAGTATTTAGGAGTGTGTTTTAGGTTACCGTATAAAGGGACCAACACGATTTTAGTTGTTCTCATAAACGAAACAAACGAGGATTAGGAGTCCGAAGAGGATTCTAGTGGAGGAGATTTTAGCATACCCAAGAAGGAGGGTATTGAATCCTTGAAAATCAAGGATCGCGCAAGGGTGATTTAGTTCGCTAATAGTATAGTGAACGATACTAGTAGAGTTGGCATGGATCGACCTACATATAATTAAAGTTTTGTGTTCCTTTAAACGAGGTAGAGAAAGAGAACTCTTCAAGAGTTTAGGATCGGATGGAGTTCTTATCGGAACGCAGCAAAAATTATATAGCATGTTCCGGGGAGTAGGGGGATTAGGTTGTGACGATCTAAGTTGCTTTATATAGCTACATTGACGGGTTGCATTCCGTGTATAAGGAGGTTGATGGTTAAGCCTTTGGAATTTTCTGAGGCAAATGGATGTTGTTTTGAGCTATGGTTTGAGCTTAGGTTTCGAGGTTGGATGATTACCTCTAGAACTGAAAAAGGAGATTGTGAACCAATCGGGTAAAGTTGATTTCTTAAAGAGATTTTCTTTGCTAGGAGGAACGATGTTTTACGTAGGGTTCTATTATGTTTTTTTTTGTATGTATTATGTGTTTCATTTTTCGTAAATTATTCAGGATCGGGAATGCGGTTTAGTTGGGGACACAAGTGTGTGATCAGCCAACTACCGTTTTTGAGGAATAACGTTAGTTACGCTAGGATTTTGAGCTTGTGGTCATAGGATTTGGTAAGTATACCTACCTTAAGCCAATCTAATGAACCTAGACATGTGTGGTTATGGTATGTTTTTAGGATGGGGTAAGTAGACCAGCAGTTCGAGTCAAATGATATAAATTCATTTGATAAACTATAAAGCCACGATAATTTATCGAAGGAGATAACTTTCCTGAATAGCTTCTCGGTAATTTTAAAAGGTATTCCTAAGTCAGCAGGAGGATCTTGTAATGGTTTAGGTATTTATTGGAACGCCACTGACTGAGGCTAGTAGACGGATTAACTACTCATCGGTTTATCCTTAATCAAGAATTTGGTTCATGAGGGCGTGTTGTTAGAAGGAGTTACTGGAGTTACACATTGAGGATGAAGTAAAGTTTCTTGATTGGCATAAATAATGTGAAAATTTTTTTTTAGGTCACAGTTCGCAACAAATAGTTGTTACTCGGAAACTATTGACTAATTGGAGGATGAAAAGTGTCCATATGCGTTTGAAGTTAGACAAATTGGAAGGAAGGTGTAAGGACTGAGGTTCACAACTCTTAGTTCCTCATGGGGCTTGGCGGAAACATGATGCTTCGCAAAAGGAAGCAGATGTTGGGACGGCAAGTAGGAAGAGGGACATAGTGATTTGTCTCATTGTCTGATATCTAGTAGGTAATCTACAGGGATCGTCAGAAATCATTAGATCCTTGGGGCAATTCTCATGCTAGCGCAGGACTGACAGAGTAGTTTCCATGGATCTAGATGAGAGATTACTTATTCTACGCAAGGGTTAGGATTCTGGTTGGGATATAGGTTAATTGATAAACTTATAACAGTTTCTTTTTGTCTATTTGGAACTGGTAAGATATCAGTTCATACAAATAACACGGCTTACGAGACGGCTTAGATGGATGGATGTGGTCATTCACACTTTGCATTAAATTTCGTCTGGTGGTTACTCATTATAGTAGATAAAAGGTGTTATGTCACAGGAATTTTCTGAAGATGTTAGAGCAACAACTATGCTTCGCATTTCTAGATGGGAACTTTGATCAAAATACTATCGTTGATTATGGAAGATATGTTTCGGATATTTCTCTTAAGTGTGAATGGGAAATTGAAAGTGTTACTTCGTTTTTCGGTTATTATCTGTGTTAATTTGGCACAGGGAGGTTAGTGTGACCACATTTGGGGTTTTGGATACTACGTAGTACAGCTCTCTCACTTGTTGGTCTAAAATGGAAGCAAGGTTATATAATAAGACCTTGACTTTATTTAAAGGATACATCGGAGAGAAATACTCTCTTTTGTAATAATTGCGCACGGTTTGGAGGCGGCAGTTGGATTTTGTAATTGGTTGAACTCGAGTATCTGAGTTTTCTATCAGGAAATGGTTGGTGGTGATGCTTTCTGTATAGGAAGTAATGTTTTTGGAGGACGGTCAGTTTTACGTATGGTACTGACTTTTCACGGATTTTGGTTATTGATTTAGGCATTCGTCTATTTCTTAGCGTTACCAATTTAGCTAGCACAGGATGCATAGAAATTTTATGCGTCTGTTCTATGGAACTTGGAAGAATAAGGATTGTTCCCATTCGCTAAATATTCGGTAAGATTGGGTCGTTGATAGATACAACCTAGAAGTTGTATATCTTTGCTATTTCTTACACATAGAAACTTGGTTTATTGTTTGGATATGTTGGAATTTGGTGGAGCCATATAAAGAGGCTGTGCCACACGAAAACGGAAATGAATTTTGAAAAGATATTAATTCAGAGTTTCGTGAAGTCCGAGGAAGGAATTCTTTTTGTTAGGGGGGAATAATGTAATACTCCTAGTTTTCAAAAGGATAAAATGGGAATTTAATTTGGATTTTTATAGCATTTTTTTGTTTATTTGTGTGATTTATGTAGTTTATTTGCTTAGTTGATTTAGTGTAAATTTATTTTAAATTAATTGGTTCATTGTAATTATTTAATTCGTTTTATTTAATTGGTTAATTGAAGTTATTTATTGGTTTTAGTTAATTGTTTACTTGTGCTTAAATTTCCTTATTGGTTTTAAATGACGTATTTTATTTGATAGTTTATTTGATTTAATTATGTTATTTACATAAGTGCTGAGGTGGATTAGTTTGTTAAATTGTGTGTGTCGTGTATATTAGGGTTTTATTCTTTATGTAACTTAGGGTCGCCGACTTGTGATTTAAAGGGTTTTAGAATTAGGGTTTAGTGGAAGCTATTATATATATACTGTATAATCCAACTTAGGGTTTAGCCGTATATATAGATGCTTGGTTTATGTCAGCCAAGGTTGAAAACCCTATTCACGTAGTAATTCTTGTGAGGAAAGCACGGAGGGAAACTTGAAAGGAAAACAAAGAGGGTCTTAAGAGATAACCCATGAGGCTAAAGGAGAAAGAAAAGGTTGCTTCTGGATAAAACTAAGAGCAATGGAGGGGTTGAACGGCAGTTGGGAATCTGTCGGAAAACGCAGAGTCAGTGGTTTAGGTTTCAAAGCTGAAACCGAAGACAAGTTTCATTCTATCTCTTTCCTGTAAACTTATGTTCTGTGCATTCTAAATATTCTCCAGGAACCTAATTAACTTTTAAAACAGACTTGTATGCATATTAGATTAGGCTGTAATATGTGTTATGCTTATAAAACTGGAATTGTATTTTCTTGCATAAACTGCTTTGTTTCGGTTTTAATTTTTGTCAAGCAATGCTAGATGAGAGTTTGAGGAGTTTCTAGAATTGAATGAACTTGAATTGAACCCTAGGAATGTAAGAAAAATTCTGCAACAGAGGGTTGAACTTCGTTGGACGCGAAGAAAATAAACAGAGGAAGCATGAACTGTTTCAATCATGGTTTAAGCTTTTGTCAAATAATTCGTACTGGAATGGGAGAAGTTTCTAGGATTGTTAGGACTTAATTTGAACCTTAAAAATCTTTAACAAAGTTGGGACAGAGGACTGAGACTTGGCCGGACGCGAAGAAAGCAACACAGAGGAAGCAGAGAAGGAAAAACGAAGGCTGGAGAAGTGGAGGCGGCTCCACCCTTCAATGGAGGCGGCTCCATTGAAGTAGAGCTGGCTCCACAAAGTGTTAAGGCGGCTCCAATGTGGGTGGAGCAGGCTCAACTTAAAATTGGAGGGGGCTCCAATTTTATAAATGCCCATAACGTGGTTTTTTGATGGTTTTTGGACTAAAGGAGCTATAATGCAATTTTATAAATGCCCATAACGTGGTTTTTTGATGGTTTTTGGACTAGAGGGGCTATAATGCAATACTGAAGTTTAGTTGGGGGTTTTAAAATAATATATATAACATATTTAAGGACCCATGAATATTGGTTTATAATCTGGAAAGGGGTATCATGAATTTTTAAACGAAATCTAGGCATGCTACCAAGTAAGGAGGATGACTTAGTTCCCAATTTGTTGAGCAAACTAAATGGACTAGAATGGGAGTTATGTTTTAGATTTTATATAAATAATGTTTATGTATAATTTAATGAAGACCAAGAATGTTGGTTTTACGGTGTTAATGGAATCCATGAAATTTAAACAATAATTTACATGTCGTCAAATATGGAAGTTTGAGTATTAGTGGTTGTTTTAGCAAATTAAACGATCTAGTATTAAAAATACTATTAGGACTTCATATAATGTACTCCGTCTAGACTTCTGAGTGCCATTATACCAAGTGTAGGAATTATGATTGAGGATTTAATGGATGTCATGAGATTTAAACATTTATTTGCATGCCGTCTCAGATATAAGAGGATTTGTTTACTAGCCTTTGTTTTATAGTAGTTTAAACGGGCTAGTATGGAAATATCGGTTGAAAATTCTAATATAATGTGATCAGTTTAAAATTCTGAAAATCATTATATCATGTTATGGATGTTAATTGCTGAATTAATATATTTCTTGTTTTGTCAATTATGGGGAATGGATGGTTTAAATTGTTTATCATTACTATAGCAATTTGAACGAATGTTTCGTGATATTAATCATATACTGGATGCATAATAGGATCTTAACAATACATGTTTTCTATTATGCTGGTTCTGGATATATTTGGTGTTCATTTGAATGTGCATCATCTGTGGATCATATACATGTATGTACCGGTATGGGACGGTGACATACGGAGGGACGGATTAGATCAAAATGCTAATTCCAACTCATTCATACATAAGGAATGGATTAACTAAAACTGTTAAATCCAACATGGATGCATGTCCTGTCAACTAAAACAGTTGAACGACATAATGGATATTTGTTTTATCTTTCTGCAGTAGGAAGGATAGGGGTTTAATTGAAACATTT
The DNA here is from genome assembly GCF_030987335.1 of Cornus florida. NCBI lineage: Eukaryota > Viridiplantae > Streptophyta > Magnoliopsida > Cornales > Cornaceae > Cornus > Cornus florida. The sequence continues at coordinate 34,014,930 of NW_026775572.1, forward strand.
AAATCCTAAGTAAATGTCGTGTCTTGGCAATGAACATTTGAGCGGCACTTCATTTGGTTTTGGATGGAATTTATATATATATTTATGTTACCACGATATGAGCTTGAGTTTCAGGATCGATAGTTAGGGAGCGTATATGTGTTGGGATGCATAACTGGTTATGATGGTTTGATGTGTGCCCTGCTAGTCAGGTTGAGATAGGCCTGTAGTCCAGGGGAAGTCTTGTAATGTGGATATGTTTATATATATGGACTATTTTAGATATTGCCAAGCTATCCAGAATGTATCTGCGTATCGAGTTTATGTACGGATTGTAATAGGATGGGACTTGCATGTAGGCCTGACCCAGTCTTATTTTTTAAGTGTTCAACAGTATCAGGCTTAGAGCTTGATCGTGTTGATGCAGATACAGACACTCACTCTTCCGACTACATAGGATTTTCTTTCTTACCTTTAGTTTTGGATTTTATTTTTGTAAATGTTTTATCAGTTAGAATTATTAGGGGCCCACTAGATAGATTCCCGAGTTGTATGGATTTGAAGGATTTAAATGATATTAATTTATTATTTAAAGTTCGATGATTTTTATTTTAGATTTCTTTCAGCGTATTATTAATTTATTCTTAATTCAGTTTTTATTCCTGCTTGTTTACATATTAATTGTTTGGTATCCCTCAGATCTGTGTTCGGAGTTGATCACCCGTGGCTATAGAATCGAGGAGTAGCACAGCCGCTGCGCCAAATCTCTAGGCCCTTGACAATATGGTGTCATCACAGCATACATGTATGAGTGTTTGTATATCTGTCTATATATATTCCCTATTCCTCTCATCTCACTCATCAAAAGTTAAAATACAAACTTAAGCACAATCCATATATATATATATTTACATGTATGATTAAATATATGCTCGCTGCCACTATTTTGGTATAACCTCTCCTCCATCTAATATAAATAATGCTAAATCTCATCCTAGCCGTCACCTGTAGAGCTTTGACACTGTATAAAATAACTTAAATATCCTTTAATTTTGGCAAAATAGCTCTATAACTTAAAGAATTAAATTAAAAGACTAAATTATCCCAAAATACTTTGCAAATTTACAATTATCTAAGAAGATAAAGGTTGAATGGCGCATACACGTATGAGTGTCTATATATGAACTTTTCCTTTCTTTTGGGTCATCAAAACAACTAAAGATTATTTCGTTCTAAGTTCAGATGCTCTTTTTAATTTTTGTGTTTAAATTTGATATAGGTTTTTCGAAAAAGCATCAACCAAGTGGAAGCCTAGAATCCAAAGACAAGAAATGGGTGATCGCTGGAATTGCCATTTTTGTTTTGTTTTTTTGTTTTTTTTGTTTTAGGGTTTCTCTATTTTAGTTGTTTAGATTTATATTAGATGAGTACAGTATATATTGGGTATTCTAGTTTAAATCAAGATATTTGCTTAATGGGTATTTTTTTTATTTTTAATTTCTTATGTTTTGTCTGTTGAATCTCGTCACCGGAAATAATGGAGTTTATGGAATTGGGACCACAATTGGACTTTCGGAAGAGACAATGGCATTTAGGATCATTAAAGATTTCTAGTAATTTCATTCAAATAATGCCAAAGGTTAATTTTTTATTTATTTTTACTTATATAAAAGAGAATGTACAAACTGGCTGGGCCAAATATGGACCAAACCACAATAGTGGGCAATCCCAGAACATAAAAACATTGTCAAACAAAACCAACCCAAGGCCCAAAATAGAAACGAAAAAGACATTTGTAATCTAGGAGCCCTAGGCCCACAATGGCCCAAAGCAGAAGTAAATTGACATTTGTAGTAAGCCCAAGGCCCACAATGGCCCAAAACATGGGCTTTCTCATTTGGTCGTCCGAAACTCTATATCCATATCCGTGTAAGATATGATTTTGTATTGATAAAAGTGAGAAAATAGGGAGCTAGAACTTTAATATTGTATAAGTGTGTCTATATATATAATATATATATATATATATCCGTGGTGTGCCTGCAAAAAGACATAGCAGCAGTGCAGCACACTGGCACATTGTAAAATTTTCCCTAATATAGCAAGTGATGTACAGAAAATGAAGCGCGGGAAAAGTAAAAACGTAAGAAAATTTTGAGAAATCATAATTATTAATAGGTGTAACATACGAAAGAGAGATTTGAAAAATTATACTCAGTACGTTACAATAGTACAATGATGGGTGAGATTATAATATCGTTTATGTAATCCTATTAAAAAACACAATTGAAAAATTAATGAAATAGTAAATGTAATTGTTGAAAAAGTTAAATATATAAAGTGGAATCTATTGTCAAGAGATAGAAAAAAATAAATAAAATAAATAAAGCTACACAGTTAACGAAATGGGAAACTATAACCTTTCAAAAAAAAAAAAAAAAAATTGGGAAACGGTTTTGTCCATTTATGCCTGGTTTGATGGGACGTTTTATTTGTTAGTGGAGTAAAAGAGAAAATATTTTAGAAAAAAAATATAAAAATTAAAAAAGCAAAACTGAAAGGTTAAAGTTTTGTAAACGTAAACAAAAGCCTAGTGTTAAAATATATAAAAAGTTTCAATCAGGGAGAAAAATAATGATCTAGAATATGATACCTTCAGTGTATGCACCACAAGCAAAGTCCAAATTCACTTTTTATTATGAACGGTCTTAATCCAATATACAAAATTATAAATACTCACCTTCTATTATGGATTCTTTTTAATTATGTATACAAATTTATAAATACCCACCTCTATTTAATAATATATATAGAATTGCAAAGACTTGCTATTATAAAGGAAAAATTTTAAAGAAAGTCAAAAGATAAATATCAATCAGTCCTATTGATATTTAACGAATGAGGAAAAAAAAAGTAATAGCTATCATACAAGTAACTTGGGTTTGTTGAGTTAGCTTATTAGTCAACCGGAAAACAAATTGGAGGCCCAGGCCTAATTCACTTCTACGCTTTTTGGTTAGCTGACCAACAACTTGAATATGATTTTGGCTGACCAACAACTTGAGTACGATTAGTTAAGGGATCAGTTCGTATTCAATTGTTTAATAAACGGTCCAAACTTAGACAAAATTCTTAGTGAAGCTCCTGTCCGATTTATTTGTTCATAAACATGTACGTGAACAAGTTCGTTTAAAGGTTGGTTTTGAACTCCAAATATATATATATGTATACACACATACACATACTTTTGAGTTCATTTAATACTTTTGAGTTCATTTAATATCTACTTAACCAACTTTAATAAAAGGCCAAGTTCAAATCCAATCCAATGTAGCCCAACTCAACTTTAACTCATAACACTATTCATTTAAAAATTATGGGTAATTTTACTCATACCCCTTTAAATTTGGTCATTTTTCACCTTCAAACTTCTTTACTCATAATCTCATTGAAGTTTCTACCTTTCATTGCCTTCCCATGAAGTTGGATCTTCAATAAAAGGAAAAAAAAAATTGAAATGGAAAGAAAATAATCAGATCACAATATTGAACAAAACATGATTGAATTAAAAAGAAGAAAAATTTAATGCTAACTTTCGAGGGGTTGGTGTCTATTGTAAGAATGCAAGTTAACACCAATTAGTGTTAGGGTGGTTGGCGTGAGCTGTCATTTAACAAAACAGGAACCAAAAATACCATGCCTGCAAAATAAAGTGTTGTGGGTGAGGTATTAACATGCGGAAAGTGCAGAAAACACCCTGTATACTTTTTATAACACTTTTACTCCTTATTTGAAAAAGTGTGCAGTAAATATACCTAATCTTTTAAAATTGTACAAAATTACTCCTTTGTCATAAATCTGACATAAATTAGTATTGTAATATCCATTTTACCCTTTTGTCCTTCCTAAAATGCCCATGCAATCATCCTCCGACATACCTTTTCATCGAAACTTCCTCCCTTGATGATTCTACGGCTACAAGAGAAAGAATTCCATAACCTTGGGCATAACAACATGATGAGACTATTGGTCCGAGCCATACATACGGATGAAAATGCCAGTCCCAAGCAGCTGCCGTCAATCCTTCCTCTCATCGCCGGTTTCTGCCAAGTCAGCCACCGCAGTTCGTTGCCGAGAGTCCCTCCAAGCTCGCCTGTTCCGCCGCCGCCAGTGTTAAGAACGGCGGCGGGGATTCGCCTTTTCCAGCGAGGAAGCGGTGTTGAGGATCGGCCGTGGAGAGTTCGGCCCACCATCAGTTCCGTGCGAGCTTCTCCTTGCTCGCCGGCCATCTTCAACCTCGCCGGTCCGTCACCGCCTTGCCAGCCGTTCAGACCCTCTGAGCGGCCGTCGGTCAGCCGAGCTCAGTCGATCCTTAATTTGATTTGGGCGATCGGGTTTAGCTCATTCGGTTCTCGATTAGGTCTTCGCAAACTGATCGAATCAATTTCAATATTCATATAAAGATACAAGTCATCTCCTTCGATTCTCAGCGGTTCGGTTTCTTCTCTACTCTCTTCACCAAGTTTGATTCTTTAATACTTCTCTAAAAAATTAATTTTATGCTAAATGTGTATGTGCATTTATTTATTTCTATATGTCGGCATATGAATAAATATGTTTTTTTTTTATGCATATGAATTTATATTTGTTTGATCTTCGTTGTTTTTTTGGTTTTTTTTCTTGGTATTTTCTATGTCTATTAAGCCTAGCTGAGCTCTCGTTTCCACTAGTTGACAATTTTTTGTCCTTTGTTCTCTGTTTAGTCAATTTACATGTATGTGCTTCATATATATAGATTATGTTATAACCTATTACCAAAGAATCAATTTTATATTGATATACATACATGCTCACAGTGTATGTAAAGGAAGCAGAGCACAAACCTAACCATATTAGCTACATGATGACAGGGACTATGGCGATGAGGAAGGATGACGATGATACTTCAGGTACTATGATAGTTACGGCAGTGGTGACATTACACGTCGATCTCGAAGGGTAGTACTTCGCGTTCATATCCGACGCGTCGGCGATCGTGGTGGATTGGTTGCTGGGGACGTCATCGGTGAAGACTTTCATCTTGCAGTTCTCAAATCTCTCTCTCAATCACCAATTTCTTGGTTCTGGCTCGGAATCATGGGTTTCATCATCAGTTCTGGCTCGTCATCGGCATCGTGGCTCAACGTCGTCTGGAGGAAGAGTAGGGGCGGCCTGAGGAATCGACAGTGCTATTCACGCACAACACTTTCCCCTCTTGCTCAGATGGGTTCATCGGGATTGGTTACTGCCGGCGACTGGTCCATCTTTTTGTTTTTCCAACTGGGCCGCCTCTTTCTCTCTCTCTCCCCTCTCTCACTCTAACAGTCGCCTACCATACACATATACACACCCTACACATATATGCATACAGTTTTTGGGTTTGAGTTACTTTTTTGTGGGTTTGTTAAAGGGGGTTTAGATGAGTTCATCGGGAAACATGGGGATTGGCTTCCACATCAAAGGCCCTCTACTGATGCAAATAGGTAGGGTGTGCAAGGTCCTTTTCAGTCTTTTTACAAAAAAAATTATTTTTATATATTTTATAAAATTATTCAATAAGGGTAATTTGGTCAATTTAGATTTTAAATGTGTCAAGGGACCTAATTGCACCAAATTGAAACTTGAGGGATGTGATATGCACTATAAACATACTACAAGGGTGTTTTCTGCACTTCACCCTATTAATATACACACAGACACATTGTTTGGTTGCATCTCAAGCTTTGTAATTTGAGGTGGCTAATTGTATTGATAAGTAGTTATTAATATGAAAACTTATTTTTTTGTAGGTTCAATTTTTGAGAAGGTGAAAGCTTACTGGAATGAGTGAAATCGAAAAAGGTAATTTAGTAATATATTATTATTTTGTTAACCAATTTGCATGATAAAATTGGAAATTTTGTTTACACATAAAATTGGTGCAAATTTTAATTCACTAGGAATTTATGAAGCAATTGTATGCATAATTTATCTATTATATATATATACACACATTGCTGGGAATTTTGCTGATCTCACGTGTTTAGCTTCTAATTTGTATCAAATTCAAGTTTTTTTAGTATGTAGCTTATTTTGTTAAATCAATCACCACTTAACCTGAAAATGTTCTACAACGAATTTATAGTGAGAAAAATCCTTAGTAATTGGGATACTTGGGTGGTGTTGACTACTTTGAAAAATTCATGTAATTTTACTTAATTTGTTGAATGTTTAAAATCAAATCCGTCACCATTACAATTTCAAGAATATAGTCTACAAATCATATTTTTTAATTAATTAGAAAGTCCAAGAATTATATAAAGTTATTTTACTTTTTATCTTCCAATCAAGCCTAAGTAAAAAGTATTTTAAAGAAATAATAAATCTTACCCAATTATGGTTTTAACTTAGCTTAAACACCATAACGGCACATAAACAGGAATAACATTTTGAATTAATAAGAATTGAACATTCAAGTTTCATGATCCGACCCATAATTTCAGGAGTCAATCCTAACTGTCCACACTAGTTAAGAAAACACAACTAGACAAATCTTTAACCGTTCAATACTATTCCTGAAAAGAAGACGATAGCCATTTCCAACCGTCCGATTCACTTTTCCTCCCCACACCTGCATGCTCTTATGTGATAGAAAAATAGGGCAAATCATTTTAGCCTCCCCAATCGCCTCCATCTCTGTATGTGTTCTCAACTCTGAACTTGCCCTCTCTCTCTCTCTCTCTCTCTCTCCGCAACTGCAAATTACAAAATCTACAAGAATCAGAAATTCAAAACCCATATATTTCGGTTTATCTATCTGTCTGCAAGAATCAAAAGTTCAAAACCCATATCGGCATATCATTTCAGATTGTTCAAAAAATCAAAACCCATATCTTTCATTTTCCATCGCCCGCTGTTCTAGATCGGGTTCGCTGTTCGCAAGCTTTAGCCGCTGGCTCTCAACTCTCAAGCTTGCCCCCCTCTCTCTGCAGCTGCTAACTTGAATGTATGGGATTTGTTTTTTTTTATTATTATTTTTTAAAATCAACTAATCAAGGTCTGTAACTCTTGTTTTGCAAACTAAATCCTATTTGGTGAAATTTTTAAGATCTTTTTTTAAATATATATATTTTTTTACACTATAAAGTAACAGAATTTGCATTGCATTAATCTACATTTTATTTCAGCAAAACAAATATTTTTTTTTTTATTTCTATAACTTCTATTTCTGGTTTTATTTTTATTATTATTATTTTTTCTTTGTTGTCAAATATATCTACAAGAAAATTTGAATCTGGGAATGAAAAAAGAAAAAAGAAAAAGAAAAAAAAGAATCTGAATTGGATTAGAATTCTGCAGAGATTGAATCTGAAACAGTTTTTATCAACATGCAAAGCTTTTTGAAGATGGAAGTCTTTTCAGAACTAAAAAAAAAAAAATCATAACAAGAACTTTGACAAGCAAAAGTACTTAATATGGGGTAAAGCTCTAAAGTTACTTCTTGAAAATTAAAATACGTACAAAAAGCATGCTTTTGAGTGAATTCCATAGTGTTGTGGGAAGAGGCTTGCCATGAACTACCTCACACTCTGCTTCCACTAGTAGATTCTCAAATAGGATTAGTAAATTGGTCAAAAGAAGAGATAGGGTACTGAGTGGTGAATTGTTCAGAAATAAATTGATAATTTTTTTTATTAAATTACCTAAATAGGATTTTTTATGCCTTAATCAGTCAATTGTCTAAAAAAACATTGTTAGTTAACTAAAATTGAATTAAACAACAGTTGATTATGGTTGATATATTTTGATTTAGCTGGATCCGGCCTTGTGATACTAATAATGTTTTGTTTCATATAGAAATACATATATTCAATCTTTCTGCCATATTTTTATTTTCAAATTTTGGTTGTTGATTTTCCTTTGTTATTAGAATACACAATATGAGGATATTAATTTGTTAATTTTGAAGAGTATTCCTAAATTGATGGATTGTACTTTGTTATTGGATTAATTTAACTTAAGAGCTGAGTATAACATGTGCTAATCACACCTATCCGTAATCACACCTCTTTCTATGGATAGGTGTCTAACATTCTGACTGAAAGCATAGTTGGGTTGATACATGATATAGATAGTACTTAAATGGTGGTGTTTTAATTGTTATAAGTGAAATTGTGAAACCTTTTCCTCACAACTTGAGTGTTTTTTTATTTTCAGGGTTAGCATCAGTCCTTAACATTTTGCAAGAATAAGGTTCAAGAAACATGCCTCCTTAATCATCAGGTAACAAACTCTTACTTTTTCTAAAATTTAAATTGGCATTTTTAGTTATTGGTTACGTTTATTTATTCATGTTTTACTTATTGATTTTTTGTTTTTATTTTTGTTTCTACATACATATATATAATATTGTTATAATGTGATACTCGAACAATTTATTAATTAGAATTAAAGAATTGGAAGTTTAGTTTTCAATTTCAGAATATATGTTTTACAAGTTTATTAACACTTTTTTAAAACTTTTTCTCTTTTATCCTTATTAGGTCTCTTTTCTGAAAGAAGAGAATTGATGGGAATGGGTGGAGTAGGCAAAAAGAATACCCTTTGTAGAGGGAAAAGAGAAGTGTTACTTGACCCCGTTTGGCATAAAAAAAATTGATGATCTGGAAGAACATGCAGCGCATGTATGTATTCTTACTTGAGGACTATGGTATGTTTTAAATTCTTTTTTTGTTTTGTTTCAAGTCTGAAATTTTTTTTCTTTTTAATCTAGAAGTACTATTTGTTTATATTAACAGCGGGTAAGAATGACTAATCAAAAAAAAAAAAAAAAACTGGGTAAGAATGCAAAGTATGTCGATGACTTCATTTCGATGTTTTTCTCTAAATCCATGGCGCTCGTGCAAGCCTTAATGAGTACAGAACAGATACTCGAAACCTTCCTGTAAGGTTTTGACATCGCGCTGATCAAGCTGACTTCCTCACCACATTGTTTTGATCTGAAACTGACTTCTCACCACATTGTGATAATTCAAGCCTTCGTGAGGGGCGAACATGTACTAGAAACCTTCCTGTAAGGTTTGACATCACGCGGATCAAGCTGACTTCCTCACCACATTGTTTTGATCAGAAGCTGACTTCCTCACCACATTGTGATAATGCAAGCCTTCATGAAGGGCGAACATGTACTAGAAACCTTCTTGTAACATCACGCTGACTTCTATTGTTTTGATCTGAAACTGACTTTTTAAGAGGAGTTATGAATATTTGAATATATATTGAGAAAGGATAAATTTGTTTTGTTTTGGGAAGGATTATATGGTGGTGTTGAATTGAATGATTTTTTTGATGTCCTTTCTTGGGTTATGGATAGTTCCTTATGGTTGCAGACCTGGAGTTAAAGCTTCATTGCACAATGCTAGGCTCTCTGATCATGTTCATTGCTTGATTGGATGTCATGTGTGTTTGTTTATACCATTTTCCTTTCCTAATATTTCCTTTCACGCAAAGCATAGCTAGCATTAGAGATGTATTATATCCATCTTCTGGGTTGTAGTAGTGCATAACACGAGTGTTTCAGAGTTGTATTGTTCTTCTTGCATTCCTTACGTAATATATATACCTTGTAGGGGGAGAGTTATTTTGTTCCAAATGGTCATTTTACTTCAGCTTATTGTTTAAATATTATTTTATTATATTGATACAAGGTCGTTTTAGTCCTTTTGAACAGATAGGCCCTTGTTTGGGTGTTTTTACCACACAAAGGAGGCATATTTTTTTTTTAATTTTTTGTTGCACAGAGCAAACGGGTTGGGACTTTTTCAATTCGTGTGGCTATAACCGACAGATAACAGTCCTTCAGCGGACTAAAGAACCTCAAAAGCCAATGTGACACATTTTTTGTGTTTTCCAAAGATGGAAGCACCTGAGATGGGAAAAAGAGAAAATTAAGATATGAGACCAACTCTTAACACAAGTATATATTTGTAAACAACATAAGATATAAAGAACAAAATGAGTAACAATTAATTTGTGGACAACATGAGATACAAGAAATGAATTTTAAAAAAGGAAAATATGGAATGGGATGAAAGTCGGCGAAAATTTAATTTTCAAAGTGTGGTATTTGACCTCGAAATGCTGCATAAGGAACAACTAATTCAATAATTCCAAAAATGAGCAAAGTTGACTATGAAGCAAGCCATCAAAAAAGCAGATCAAACAAATTGATCAACCCCACAGCCTGAATTAAGGTCCTATATATATATATTTCTAATAAATGTACGCACAAAATTTTGCATTGAATTTGCTTCTTTTCTTTTCTTTTTTTTTTTAGTTAAAAGGGTAAGCTTGTATAAAAAGGAAGATAATGTACATGGGGTCCCAAAGAGGACAACACAAAAAGCCAGGAGGCAACAAAGCACAAAACCAAACAGAGTGAACAAGTGCACAGATCAGAGGCATAGTCAACCACCATACAATGTAGTTCCAAAATCAGCTTAGGAGTGACTGGGCAGTTGCAAAGCTGCATCCCTGCATGAACAGAAGTTGGAGGTCCTCCCATTTGGTAATCTTCTTGAGGTCAGCAGAGCCTCGATCTGGTGCACTTCCTGATTTGCTCAATGATCTGATGTGAAGTGGATAACCTATTTCTAAAGGCCCTTCAATTCCTTTCCAACCAAATGAAATAAACAGCAGCTGAGACTGAGAGGAGTAACGTGTGGACCAAAAATCTTTTTGAACGCCAGATGGAGGTACACCAAGCAATCAGATCATGCCAGCTACTAGGCCTGATGTAGAACCCTTCACAATGTTGAATGTAACACCAAATATCCTTTGAAAACTTACACTTAAAGAAGAGGTGATCCATTGACTCCTCACTGGCTAGACAAAGGTAACAGGTATTAGTGTAGTTCTTATGTAACATTGGTTTAGAATCCAATGTATACAACCTTCCTCTGAGATCGAGCAAGCCAAGCAATGAAACCATGCTTGGGAACATGGTGCTTAAACCAGATGATATGCTGCCATGGAAATGTTGGTTAACAAGGTATTGGAGGGAATGTTGGGACAGACCGTAGTGGCGGGGTTCATCTATGTTTCCTACAATTTCAAAGTATGCGCCTTTTTGACACTTGCCTTTTCAGGAGCATGAAAAATCCTTTCTTTCTAAAATCAGCTCTAACTCATTTCTCTTCGATTAGCAGCACAAATTTGTTTGATTCTACTACTCCCTTTATATATAGAGGTAGAGAAATTGTACATGGATGAGAATTCAATAATCTATTGGAATCTTAGCAATTAACTACTAATTTCATTGGTCAAAAGGAATATCGAAAGGACCAGAAGGGCGTAGGTTGGAGGTGAGAAGTACTTGATGGTATGAGAGAGGGAGAATGAATTGGTTTGCGAGGGTAACCAGAGGACCTTATTTGATAGATTAGAGGGGAGAGGCGAGCTCTGTAACTGGGAGAGGAAGATATGGGATTGGAAGAATAACATGTGAGCTATTGAAGGTGGGACAACCCACTAAAAATTGGAAATTAGACTATCAACTTTGATAAATCTAACCAGTCGAAGGATTTCCACTTCAAAGAGGTTGATCTGAGAAGTGATAGGACCATTTGGTAACCGTAATGCATCCATAACATAGTGTCAGTGCCCTTCCTCACTATGTGCTTAATAATTCATCTGGCCATATCCCTCAACTTTAGAATTCTTCTCCAAAAACCTGAGCTCAGTGCAGAGGACCTAAGACTCCAGAAACTCCCAGCTTTGATCAAGTATCTGAAACACCAAGCCACCCATAACCTCTCTTTACTCCTATCAAAAAGCTTCCAAAATATACTTCAAATTTGTAATAATGTTCGACATTTCTAAATTTGGAAAACCAATTCCACCCTGAGCTTTAGTCCTACAAACCACATCCCAAGCTACCTTTGCACCTATCCTCTTCATTTCAACTCCAAACCACAGGAAACATCTCAAGATTCGGTTCACTTGATTAATCACCTTTTTGGGAAAGACAAAATTTTGAGCCCAGTGAAATTGGATTGAACATAAAATGGACTTAATGAGAATTGATCTACCTGCAAAAGATAAGAATCTTGATGTGCATCTATTCACCCTAGTAATTCTTTCAACAAGAGATTGACAGTCTGTAGAGTTGATGGCACTTGAGGTCAATCGCAGTCCTAGGTAAGTAACAGACGGTGTCCCAATCCCAAAATGAAGGAAAGCCATAGTATCAGTCTTGGTTTGGTTGTCAACCCCTGCAAAGAATACAAGGCTTTTGGAGGAGTTGATACTCAAGCTTGGCAATAGAAGAACTCAACAAGTTCTTTTGATGTCTTGTGTGCTGAATAGTTTGATCCACTGCAGACGCGTCCTTCTCTGCTTTAGTGGGACCCCAAGAGAAGCCAACCTTCTGATCGAACTATTCAGCACAAAAGACATCAAAAGAACTGAAAATTGATATCAGTCTCTGTTGAAACTGTGTAATCAACAAAAAGGCTTTGATGAGAATTGAAGTAATATTTATTGCTTGCTCAGACAAATCTTATTCTATAGCTTCGCGATATTAAGCTTAAGCATAAAGGTTGAGATATTAAGCTTAAGCATAAAGGTTGGAGCTTAAAATAAGGGAAAAGAAATCAACTGTTCTTTTATATTTTCAGCTCAAATATTAGAACACCTACTGAATAGTAAGGACTCAATTGTTTTTAAGAATTAAACAGATCAATGGACTCATAGAAATTCAAATAAGTGTAGTACCAAATGACCATTTCAATGTTTGAGTTTATAAATTTCTTAAAGATGGTCTGCATTTTGAAATTTCGGTCTAGGCCTCTACTAAATTGCAGAGAAGGAACCTATGTAATTAAATTTAAATGATCATAAGTACTCGATTTACCTGTTAAGGAAAAGTTTTGAAATTACCATAACCACATAAAACTCATGCCAACATGCGATTGCAGAATTCAAAAAATTAGAGACAACTGTATCTCAAAAAGACAACTGGATCTCAAAAAGCCTACGATGCTCAATATTTTGCAGTAGTCGAATGATGAAAAATATATATTTGAACAAAAATATATATTTGAACACTCTTGAGATCCATAGATGAAAATATCATTACTGGTGACAAGTGCAAGAGAGAAAACATTACCTATTCACGCAAAAGAACAGTAGTTGTTGCATTCACAAATGGACAGCAATTGTTGCATTATCTCAGTGCCTGCATAAAGTTTACACCAAAATAAGAATCACTTAACCAACTTCTAGAAGATAAAGAAAAGTATAAATCAAAAAGGCAGAATACCAGTCATTAAGATTCATCACTGACAATCTAAGCTTCGGAAAATCAACATCGGGTAAGAACACCAACTTTGTGAAACAAAACTGATCAGATTACTAGTTACAAGCTGAGTTCACATCAGTGTGTTTATGAGCAGCAGAATTTTGCTGAATTTTCCGCAATAAGAATCGTATAGAGTCATTTGACCCCTGTGGCAAACAATCCTGGTAGCTAAAATAGATAAAATGAAGGGTATTACTAAGACACATTCGAGAATACTCTGCATTAGTCCTCAGGACACTGGTTAAGGAAACTCAACAAGTTCTGATTTTTCTTTTGATAACAAAAAATAAAAATAAAAATAAAAAGGGGAAATTCAGCCAAATATGCACAACAAACCAGGATTTAGAAACCATGCCAAGCCAATGGTTATGTTATGACCTGCATTAAGTGTTGGTAGATCATGTCAATTGCAGGGCACTAAGCTTCCTTGGTGTATGCTTCTAACTTATCCCACATTCCGTTTAGAGGAGAAAAGGAGGCGAACTCCATGTACAAGATTCTGCACTAACAATAAGGAACCAGATTAGCCTCTTTCAGTGATTTTTATTTTTCTTTTAGCAAGGAAAGTTTTAGATACAAATACCAGTCTCTGTTTAATAAATGCAAGGCCCGAAATTTGCATCATCCATGAGTTCATGGTCTAACCACGTTCAGCATGGTATTTTTTTTCCTGCATCAGCTTAGGTGGTCGAAACCAAAACAACAAACACCTCCCTATTCTATTTTATACAACAACCCACGGGCGCGCACCACTTAAATGTTCCAAAATACAATTTTATATACTAGCATCCCGTTCGTCAAATCACAAATAAGTGGCCAAAAACATTAATTTTGACAAGCTCGGGCTCAGCTAGGCTCGAGCACGTGAATATATATACATATATATATATTAGGTATATTAGCTTCTCGGTATAGATAACGAAGGAATTTGCAACTGACAATGAGGTCTGGTAACCACGCCTTAAATGGATTTCCAACAAAATAAAATAAAATAAAATAAAATAAAAAATTTACCACCATCTCCATCATGTTCACCTATTACTCACCGAAGTTCTGTAGTCATCGTCATCTCCTTCTCCAACTTCAAAACCCAGCCATCAATCTCTCATCCATCAACAATATGACTCCGTATTAGCTTGGGATTGAGTGAGAGAGCTAACCTAAACGTGGGAGTTGACCGTGGATTCAAAGTGGGTGGGAGTCACCGGTGTAATTGAAGAACAATGAGGGTGGAATTATGGGGCAGGGGAAATGGACAGTGGCTTCTTGCGGTTGTGATTTGGTTAGGGCTTTTTTAGTAACCCTCAAAATGTAGTATATATTTTATCCAAGGGCTGAGATGAAAGATTATTTAAATTAATGAATTTTATTTTTTATTTGCCAGATGGACTTCCCAAATACATGTACTATTACTAATTGAGCCAACGTAAGTATGAATGAATTTGACTAAATTTGTATATATATATGGGTTAGGTTCTTATATAAAATAATTTATTGTCAAGTAATTTATATAAATTTTTTTTGATGGTTTGTTATAATTATACGAGACTCTTTTTTAATTTGAGAATTTATTCAGGACGTGTTCTAATAATGAAAATATCATATACAAGTTACTTTTCTATTATGGTTAACGTTAGTTAAGGATGAAATCTGTTGACGTATAAATTTTATTAAAATTCTTATAATATCCATGTCTCTATCCATTGATATATATATATGTGTGTTTGAAATATAAAGACTTTGTGAGATTTGTAATTCAAAACTTATTGTTTAGAACTAATGAAATTAAATTTTATAAGATTTGAAATCTCAAAACATACATCCTCAAATTATAAAAGAATTAGTGAAATTTGATGAAATTTATAATTTGGTTAATCACAACTTTATGAATCCAATCAATAAGGGTAAAATTGTAAAAATGTTTTTTTTCTTTCAATGATTGAATTATAACTTATGACCTCTCCTAAGGTTTGATATAATTGCAAATACATCTGAGGTTTGCATATTTTTTGCAATGCGTCCCATGAGGTTTGCTTCATCTTGCAAAGACTTCCTCTCCATACAAAAATTGATATTCTTTGTCAAAAAATTTAGTTGAATGGATCAAAATGCCCTTCAAATAAATAGCAAAGACCCTAACACCCTTATTGTGTTATTAAATTACAAAAAAAAATATTCGAAGAGACAAAATTGACCTTTTCTCTCTCCCTTTCCTTTCTCTCTCCATTCACCCACCACCACCACCACTAACTCCATTGCCATTTCCAAACCCGGACCCTTACAAGATTCAATTAAGCTTTTACAATTGTATGAAAATTCAATGTTCATCTCAAAATGCGTCGGTGTTGGTGGTGGCAAGTGTATTGGTGGTAACTCCAAATTTAATAGATTACTTTCCCTAAACTATATATATATATAACTTTAGATATACATATATACGCACTGGTAGGAAGTTGAAGGAACCCCACTTGTAGGACTCCTCATCGAATTGGGTGATTTCGTTGCATTCATCGTTAAAAGTAAGTTTCTTTTGGAGTCTATAATTGTTGATCAGCATTTGGCAGCAATTTGTGGAGGTAGGGAGAAGAAGAGAGATGGTGGCGTGGTGGTTGCTGCGGCGGCCATGGAGTGGGTGGAAAGAGAACAAAATCTGACATAAAAGAGAGAAAATTGTGGGATTGCAAGTGTAGAGGGCAAAATTGTCATTTGACTTACTCAAATATTTTGACATTGTTAATAATATAATAATGAGGGTAGATAAGTTAATTTACAACAAAATTTGACTTGGGGAGGTGTTTGCAAAAAAATGATACACCTCATGTTTAGTTGCTTATAGTCCAAACCTCACTGTAATTTGCCCTATTTTTTTTCTTTTCTTTTCCTTTCCGAGCTTCCAAACAAATTGTATAAAGAAGGTGCTTCTGTATTTTATATTATATCCCGAAACGCACGCGTTTTGTACAGAACACACATGTATATATAACCTTGCATCTCGCTTATTTCGCGCCCTGGTGGTACATTCATACAATCCCCAATCGCCCCTACCATAAACCCTAGAAAGTAAACACTAAATCCTTATCTCACTTCTTCTTCTTCGTCTTCTTTACTTCTCTCCCAATTTGTTATTCCAATTCATTCAATTCCATTACTGTTTTCACTTTTCACCATACATGTTAATATACATCCATACATACATACATCTAAATATATATATAAATTTATATCTGTAGTGGAATATCTTAACCAGTGTTGTTATACTATTAAGTCATAGGCTACTGGACACTGTCACTACAAAAACATCGGAAGGAACTAAAATTGCATCATATACAGGGCATATATATGTGTGCTTATGTATGTGCGCGCGCGCATATACTTGTATGTTTTTACTTGTACACAATGTTCAATTGATTGCTAGAATTCTTGTTTTTGGTGTTATCTAGGGTTGCATTGTCCTGGTATTTTGCAAAATTGAGGAATGAGGTACAGATATATTCGTGTGCGTGCATAAGCTTGTATGTGGTAACTCCTACTCAATGTTCAATTGATTGCTATAAATATTGTTTTTGCTGTTAAATTGGGTTGCATTGTCCAGGTATTTTGCAAAATTGAGAAAATAATACAAAGATATATGTGTGTGTGTGCATATGCTTGTATGTGTTAACTTATACACCATGTTCAATTGATTTGTAGAATTTTTGTTTCTGCTGTTAAATACGGTTGAGTTGTTCAGGTATTTTGCAAATTGAGAAAAGGTTACAAAGATATGTCTGTGTGTGCGTGTGTACTTGTATATGTTAACTTATACGCAATGATCATTGATTGCTAGAATTCTTGTTTTTGGTGTTAAATAGGGTTGCATTGTCCAGGTATTTTGCAACTTTGGGAAAAGAGTACAAAGATTTATGCGCGCGTGTGTGCATGTACACAATGGTCAATTGATTGCTAGAGTTATTTGTGTTTGGTGTTAAATAGGGTTGCATTGTCCAGGTATTTTGCAAAATTGAGAAAATAGTACAGAGATGTGGAAGCTCATAAAGCTGGAAGAAGGATTGAATGTATTGGAAGAGGCCATTGTGAAGGCTAGGCTGCTTCTTGATGGACACCCCACTAATACACTGTTCACACCTGAAGAATACATCAAGTTTTATGAGTATCCTTTATAAAATTATAATGATTTATTTTTTTTCAATCAAAGGAACATGGTCACTATACTGCAGTGACTAAGATGAAATAATTGGTCACTTGTATTGCTTTACAGTGACCATGTTCGTTGAACAACAATTAGTTTTAGGTTTAATTACTAAATTATACTCAATTGGTCATAATTGTATCTCAAGTTCTTGGATTGGCTGCAGAGACCCTTTTCTGCTATCTAACTTTATTGTCTAGGTGCATTTTGTAAGCTATATCATGGTTCATTATGTTTGTTGTTGTTGCCTCAACTTTAGTGCTTTTAACTTTCTGGGCTTTGATAATAGAACAATAGTTTTAATTATTTTTCATTCCATAAGGGATTAACACGGCACATGAAACTGTTCATCCATCCTAAATTCCTAATTTACTTTTATGGGGAATGCCCTTTCTATTGTTTGCTCGTTTCTGCATGATCTATCTAATTCCTAAATTGAGGTAGTAACCTGTAGGTATCTCTTGGCTACTATGAATTACTCATTCATTTCAATGACTGGATTTACTAAAGTTCATTCATTTTGTACACCAACCTGTAGATTCCAAAGCATAAGTATCCAATTCTTACTAAGGTTAACCAAAAGTATGTTGTCAGCAAACAACATACGTGATGGAACCTTTTTATTACCATCAATTAAGAAGGACAAAGGTTCAGTACTGACCCTCTATTTATGCTTATTATAACTGGAATTTCTTCTGGCCAGCAATACATCCTTGATCAAGTTGGTACATAACATGGTTATATGCTCTAAACCCACTATTCATGTCTTTGTAAACACATGTCATATGTTTATTCTGCCTTTAATGACTTTTTTGTTTCTGCCTATGTCTTTTCTTTAGACCTCTCTATCAATTGGTTGTGTTAAGGGATAGCTTCAATGATTGATTCCCCTTTATCTATTTGAACACACCTGAACACAAATATGTGCATGTTCTTGTTTCTTTTTGTAGTCATTACTCAACTGCTTTCCCAAATTTTGCAGTATGACACTATGAATACGTTGTATTTTATTCTTATATAGTTTCCCACGTGTTTATCCTCCATTTAAATGTTACTTTCTTTCATATTATACGTTGTTTTAACAACCAGGCCAAACCATTCTTCGGCTAAATGTTGCTGCAATTCTTGAGATGACCTCACACCATTGGTATAGAGTCCCAGAAGAAAACCATTATTAAAATTCTCACCCATCATAGGCAGTTATACTTCAAAGCCTTGTTTAGGCTTATTACTTAATCTTAAACCTTTGAAAAGGCTTAAGAAAATAAAACGATACATGAAATTGTTACCCACAATTTCAATTGATTTTTTCATGGAGTTTGGACGATACATACTCAACTCCGGATATATAGTTGGCTCATCCTTGTATACTACACGTGTAAATTAAGAGCATTTTGGGTCTTGATTTTTTTTGTGTAAAATGTAAATCCTTTACTCTTTTTAGCTGTGTTTATTTCATGTGTATTCAGCATGATCCTTATGACTATTCAATTCAGCTTTATGAAAGATTTAATAGAGCTTTGGAAGAGAGCATTTTTTCAAGGGTGAGATTTCAGGAACTGAGCTACTCGCATCATAGGTTTAACAAGGCTTAAAGACTGAATTTGTGTTTTTCTCGCTGAATTCGGCCAAGCACATCTAATGTGCTCTCATATGCTCAGATCACCTGTACTCTTTTGCGTTCCTACAATCTATAATTCTCTCAACTATCCAATTAAGCCGTTTCTAGCATCCAATATTTCTCTTTTTGTTGAACTTATAATATATATATATATATATATATATTTCTTTTTGTTGTGGTCTCAGGTTTTGCCATCTTTGGTGGACAAAAATGATGCCTCTCTGCTAATAGAACTCTTGCGCATGTGGACAAACTACAAGGTGATGACAAAGTGTCTAGGAGGATTATTTCTATACCTTGATCGCCACTTTCCAAATGGTAAAAATGCTGCATCACTCAATGATGTCTCGGTTCAGTGCTTTCGTGATCTGGTAAGTCTATTGTGACAATGTGCCTAGAGTAGTTTCCTCGTGTCTTTTCTGGTTATCATAAATTTTATTTTCCTTTATATTTTACCTTGCTCTTTTTAGATTGATTCTTTCTACAATATAATTAATTGGATTTTCTATTTCAGGTCTGCAATGAGTTTTATCAAAGATTTCAGAATGCTGCAGTATCCCTGGTAAGTTGAGGTGACATATTCTGTTTATAACTCCATTCTCTCCTCAATGACACAAGTCTGACTTGATTTTGCCTATAGATCGGGCAGGACCGTGATGGGAAATTGATTGATAGGGACTTACTGAAGAATACCATGACTTTTTTTATGGAAATTGGGGGCTGTGGAAACACAAGCTACTATGACAATTTTGAGAAGGTGATGCTTGCAGATAGTGCCGCCTACTACTCTCAGCTAGCTTCAAACTTGCTCATCTGTAATTCATCCGCTGATTATGTTATGAAGGTTGTTATTGCTAGAACTTCTGCACTTGACATAATTTTTACATGCCATATATGTACCAAACAATGATGATTACACATAATGATTTGTCTTTTTTTGAATGCTTTAGGTTGAATGGTGCTTGAATCAGGAGGAAGAAAGAGCTAGTCAATACTTGTGCCAAACCACAGTAGAGAGGCTACTACAGGTAGTATGGTTGTATATATAGTTTTTTGACTGTGCTTTCTGATTTCGTTTTGATAATATATATGTAATTGTAACAAGGTTATCATGATTGGGATCCTACATTGGATAAATGGAGGGTCCATACGATTGGATCGAGGATCGTAAGATCATAAAAATGAGGGGAAGAGAAAGGAAAAACTAAAATGATTTGAAACCTTAAAGAAGTCTTTAGGAACAGGGGAAAAGCATTTTTGAGTGAGAAATTCAGCTCTCTGTGTAATAGAGTTGTGAGCACCAACCAATACTCAGACAAATTGAGAGGACCACTGGTAGGATAAGCCTTTAGAATGACCAACTTATCTCCAAAACTGATTAATGGTTTGGGGTCTTAATTCTTAAGTCCCAAGTCAGAGGTCATGGTTTCGAGACTGGTAGAGAGAAAAGAAAAGAAAAAAGAAAAGAGAGGAGCACCGGTACACAACAGTCCAGCACTAGTACTTGCAGAAACCGAGAGTTTAGCACCAATACACAAAACTTGAGCACCGGTACCTCAATTTTTCTGTGTTCGCAAAACTAGTCTCTCTAATTTTCAGAATGTGTCAAATTTTCTAATTGTTCAAGAACATCTCCTAATCAGTTTTGGAAATAAGTTGGTCTTCCTAAAGGTTTTAAAGTAGTATATTATCACTTTTTAGGATATTTCTCATACACACACGCATAGACCTATATCAAATACATGGTTTTGAGAGATTTATTGACGTAGGACACATTTTCTGGTGCAGTTTCGATGAGACCATCTTAACCCGAGGAGACCCATTACCGATTGGAGTCAGGGCAACGATTAATCTCCACGAGCTTAGCTTGTGATGATATAGTTTTTTGGCCAAACTTTATCATTTAGGGCCTTGAAATTGCATTTTTAAGTTCTACAGGAAGTCTTTTGAATATATCAGAATTTTTGTTAATGGTCAAAATGGACTTGAATTGAGCTGATTTTTGGTATTTATTAGGTTTTATCTCATATTTTTTATTCATAATTTTTAGAAATAGTTTCATTTTGGGCTTCTAATTAGGTTTCCTTTTGCTGATAGGTTTTTTTGTACTAGTTAATCATTCATCACTATTAATAATAATTCATTTTATTTGTCTCTAAACTTTGTGGTTTCGAAGTTGTCTTATTGTTCCTTTGTGAACATTCAAAGCTTTTGCTTCATTAGTTGGTATCAAAGCCTTGATTCTACCTTGGTATGATGACAAATGATGGTAATGGCAGCAACTGCTTTGGCGACGAAGATCGCAGAGTGCAGGCCCTTTAGGCAGACATGCAAGCTCATGAACTGCAGGTTTATGCTTATGATAATTATAAATGATTAATCTGCTCTGCAATACATGCATTTAACTAGTATAGAACACCTATCAGCAAAAGGAAACATAAAAAAGGGATAAATTACACTGACCTCCCTGAGGTATGGGCAAATTACACACGAATAGAGCGCTTGGCCTTTATTACTTTTACCTCCCCTAAAAGTGCAAAATGTCTTTCACACCCTTATCTAATTTAATAATAGTTTAATAAAAAAAAATTATCCCTCTATCACCCTTTTATTTTTTTTCCTGCATCTTGTAAATACTATATTACCCTATCTAATTTTTTTGTTTAAAAAAAAAAAAAAATCAAATCTCATTAACAAAAAATATATATATTTTTGTAAAATTTATTATTTAATAATATAAAATTGGTATGAAATTGATAATTTGCATTTCAATGGCTATTTTTGTGATTTTCTATCAAAATCAAAGGTTATAGGGCTTTTTAACACAAGGAAAGGACAACTTAGTCATTTTTTAAATTTTCATTAACAGTAGGGGTGTCGTTGAGCACACTCGCCAAGTCTCAGGGGAGGTCAAAGTAATAAAAGCTATACACTCTACCTATGTGTAATTTGCCCAAACATTAGGGAAGGTTAGTGTAATTGACCCTAAAAAAAAGCCCCAAATGGCACTATCTCTAAAAATTACAGAAAAAAAAAGGAGATATAACCTAATCACACACACACACACACACACACACAAAAAAAACAAAAAACAAAAAAAACAAAAAAAAAAAAAAAAAAAAAACAAAAAACAGATAAATACCAAAAATCAGCCCAATTCGACCACTAATAAAAATTCTGAAATATTCAAGAGTCTTTTTATAGGTCTGAAAAATGTGATTTCAGGGCCCTAAATGATTGAATTTGGCAACAACAAAAATAGAAGAAGAAGAAAGACATGGGCCACAAGCAGAGCTAGTGGGTATAAATCAATGGCTCGATTCCGATCAGGAATGGGTTTTCTAGAGTTGAAATGGTCTCGTCGGAGCTGCAACGGAAAACGTGTCCTACATAATTTCTCGTATACTCTGATATATGCGTGAGACTTTTGCGAGTCTGATCAGTTTTTTCCATACTGCATTCACGGACGCGAATTTTGTTGTCTGTCGAGATCATTTCAGAAGCTGTGGTTACCAGAAAATGATCTGGAACAGATGCATCTGTCCTTGCATTCTGTAGTGTGAAGGTTTGGCAATCAATTGTTGTGGAAGAAGGTGGATCAGAGCTTGCCTTAATGGAAAATGAGGAGTAAACTTGGGAGAGCAGGCATAAGTCTGAGTTGCACAGCAACTAGGATCAAAAGCCCCGAGTGGTAAGCAGGCATGAGACTAAGACATCTGCCTCAACTGTATCTAATCTAGTTGGGTACAAGTCTGTCTCAAAGTATGAGGTTTTCTTCAATCCATTGTAGTTTAATTTGCCTGGGATGGAGGTCTCTATGTTTTTTTGCATATTTGTTTGATTGATTGATTTATTACAAGGTTTAAAATCTAATTGATTATGTAAAATAAAATTTAAAAAGCAACAGATACGTGTTACGCTCTCTAGGTTTTTATTCTAATAGTACATATAAGATTTCCACGTTCATGAAATCATAATCCTGAATAATAAGACATCGTTCTGAAGAAAGAAGGAAAAAACAGGACATTCTTCATGAAGAAAACAGAAAGCTGCACAACACTGTTCATGAAGAGTAAAAATAAATTGAAAGAAAAAAAGAAGGAAGAAGATGCTGGTTATAAAGAGGGACTTAACATCCTTCATGAAGAAGATAGAAATAATAGCAAGAGGACATTTGTTTATTTTTAACAACCATCTACTCTGAAAGCTTAAACTTTTAGAAATAATAGGAAGAGGACATTGTTTATTTAAACTTTTAATGTAGTTGGTTGTCAACATGGTATTAGAGTGGGAAGGTCCTGATTTCAAACCTCAGCATCAGCCTTATAATTAAAATTGAAAAAACTTGGACCAAAAGAAGGCCACATGTGAGGGGGCGTGTTAGGATTTAAATATTAAAGTTACACCCTCTTTAACTGCTTAAGCTTTTAGAGTAGTTGGTGGTTAACATGGTATCGGAGCCAAATGTCTCGAAGTTCAAACCTCATTGTCACCCTCATAATTAAAATTGAAAACACATGTTGGATCAAAAGAAAGCCACATGTATTTCAAATTTAATTATCAGGATGAAGGTGAGCTTTCAATTTTAAAGTTGATGGTTGTTAACATGGTATCAGGCAAGGTCCTATGCTTGCCTATGTTCAAACCTTATTGTCACTCTGACAATTATATTAAATTTTGGACCGTTGGCACAAATAGAATATAAAACCCACAGAAAATATAGAAAAGCCTTACAATATGGTTTGTAGGATCCTTAGTAACATCTTGAACAATCCTATGACAATTCAACCAAAGTCCTACTTTATGTGATTTTTTATACAATGAATCAATTTGAGAATTTTAGATTGTATATTCATCCGGATCAGGATCCTAATAACCATGAGTTAGACTAGACTAGTGGACCAACTGTATCGTTATCAATTTGTAAAAAAGTTGCCAATTTATATAATGTGAGAACTTTTTTGGTGATTTTTCTTTTTGTTTTGTTTTCTTTTATTTATTCTATTGTAAAATGTTCAAGGCATATTGAGGACTGAAGGGCTTTGTGCTCCTCTGAACCCTCACATGTAAATACTACTCTATGTTTGGCTTGGCAAATTTTTTCATTTTCTGTTTCCCCCACTTGGTCTTAGCAATTAAAGATATCTGATTTGGTACTTTTCCTTCCTTTTCTAGAGTTAAAATCATCAACTCACTTTGACTGGTGCTTTCTTGGAAAACCCAGTAAAATTGCAAATTGGAGGGACTTTGTATTCATGGAGGCAGTATCATTTATAACTTTTATATGCCTAATGGTTCAGGAGTTGCTAGCAAGGTGTCCAGATGTGCTCTTTTACCGGCCCTTTAGACATGCTGAAAATTATAGCTTTATTGATCTCATTGTGGTGGATTATCGGAATATGGTCATTCCCTGGGTTAAATGTGGAAAGTAGCGTGGTTACAGGAATTGCAATTAATGAGAACAGTTGGTGATCTGCCGGCAGCCACATGGGACTCAGTGGAGGCAGCCTCCACTGGTTCTTTTATTTTTAATTTTTTTGCATGCTATATAATAATTGTAATGTTAGCCCAATTACTCTTTTTTTGTGACCCTCAAAATTCTTGCGCATCTTTTTTGTAAATCAGCCCCTTGCCCTTTCTGTTTTCCCTCTTAAACTCTCTCTCTCACTATCCCCCTCTCTATGCATGTACAGGTTGACTTTCAAATGACTTTCTTGCCAACAATAAATGCATGACTTTTCTGGTTGACTTGCAATTCCAATTTTGTTTCTACTTAGTTGTAGTTGATATGGATTAACTTGCTTCTAGTTATATGCAGTTTGGACGGAATCGTTGTCCCTCTTTGTATTATCACTATTTTCGTTGATGCTAGAGTTGCCATTTTTTTTTCTTTGTATTATAAGATAATCTGCATTCTCCTTCTTCTTCTAACTCTTATTCCTTATGCAGGTTGTGCAATGGCAATTGATGGTTCAAACTGCAAGCACACTGATGGAAAAGCAGAAGGCTGAGAACAATGAACAAGCAACATATCAGGTTTACCTCGGTTTATATATTGAACTTCCTACCAATCCGTTTTTAGTCAATCAACTAGTTTATCATTTCCACAATGTTTATACTAGTAGGGAATGGAATTGTATTGCAAGATTATGGGCTAATCTAATTTTACGACATAAATAAACTTGGAATTTTACATCTGATGGATAATGGCACATTAAGAAATTGACACGTGCCCATATTTGCATAATACTAAAAAGAGAAATAAGAAATGGATCAACCATTTTTAAGGGAAAGCTGGGTCTAAGATCAAATTTATATCTATCGTAACTTCATCCTTCTTTAGCCATAGATGATAATGTTTTGTGGTTATCTGACTTGGCATTTTGCTGTTACGGATTCAATGTTAGAATCTCCTTCCATTACCAGGGACACTTTGGTGTCTTTGGAGAGAACAAGGATATATAGACCTCATCTGTCCAAATATTTTTTGCAATAATCAGTGACTTGATCTCCGATGAGGTCACCGCCGATCGGATCATGAAGAGTTGCAACTGTATGAGCTTTTTGTCGAAGAATACCTCATCCACTAGGAGCAACATGACAGAATCTTCAAATCTGAACTCGAAATACCCGATGTCCTTGCCGTAACTTTTGGATTCCACGTTTGATCTGGTGGATCTACTGCCTTTTTAGAAGGAGAGGAAGGCTGAATTGGCAATCTTTGAGATCTCCTCGTCGGCAAACTCGTGGCTAAATGCAATTTGAGGACTCAACCAACTGTCCGACGAGTTCAGTGTTGAACGAAAGTCCAAGAAATTTTCTGGTTCATAGTATAACAGAAGGCCAGAGATGATAGAGACAAATCTGAAATGCGTTTGATTTTGAGACCCGATAACCCATTAAAAATGAGTTTGACGCTTTCTTACTCATCCTTTTTAATATAAATCATTTGGGACACGTGTTAATTTCATATTTTGCCACCCCACCTATCAGGGGAGATTTCCTTCTGATGGGTTAGGAGGCAAGTATTGTCCACATATGATGATTCGCGAAGGTGCTCTGGCATCTCGTGTGCTATAACAGTATCTATGTGATATTGGTCTATGCCCATCTTTTATACCATAGGGATTTACATTGCGCAGACCAATTTAACAGCATCAGCAGTTCTATAATTGTTCTTCATAAAAGCTCTTTTTATATCTTTATTTTTACTGTAACCTCCCCATTACACTTATCAGCTTCGCTCATTGACCTTTATGGCATAAATCCAAGTTGGTTTTTTATGTTAGCTCAACAGGAGCCTAATGTTTTCCCGACTGATAAGCGTATTCATCATATTGGTTCTGGTGAATCGGCTAGTTCTTTAGGGTACTTTCATATTGAAGAATCTGATGACTGGTGCTTGCTTTACATTTTTGGCTATATTAACGATTGATACTGGATTTTACTCACTCAATTTTCTGTGTGTCGTGTCGTGTAGTTATTTATGCATGTGAGATTCTGAGGATTGCATTGATATTCGCTTGGATGTTACGGCTAAATATTTGAATTTCTTGTAGGAGCTGCTGTCCAGATGCGCTAGCTTGGAACTTGGAGATGGAAGCTCGGCATAACTATCATAGAAATAGTCCATCTTGTTGTAAATTCATGTCTTTTGGTAATTCGGAGGAATGTTATTGTTGGTGAAAAGGGCGGTGAAAGGGCAACAAACAGGATTAATGTAGATTTCTACACGATAGGCCTAGTAAAGAATTTAGTTAATTTTGGTTCGTTAAATACATTGAAAAAACAGACGGAAAAATCTCTATAATCCTAGTTGTTAGTAGAACAAAGTCTTGAGATGTTTTGTTGTGAAAATGTTGTTAACTCGTGTATTTGAAAACGCCTTAGCACCTGGTTTAACAGCTTCTGCTGCAACAAGCACCAGTATATCTTGTCGGGGTGATGATTTAGTAGCAGTGGGCGGTAAAGTGGCTGCAACAAGCACCAGTATATCTTGTCGGGGTGATGATTTAGTAGCAGTGGGCGGTAAAGTGGCTTTGTTTTCTATTATTCCGTTAGGAACTGCAGATTTTTTGGTACATCACATTCTTGCATTTACGATTCATGTGACGGTATTTATACTCCTGAAATGTGTTATATCTGCTTGTAGCTCCTGGACAAAGTTGCCTAAGGCAGCATCCGTCAACAGAAAAGACTTTTTAAAATCCGATCGGAAGATTCAACATTGTTACATAAATGTGGTACTGTTCCGTCATTGGCCTTTTCATTTTATCATATGTTATATGGTAAGTAAGAAGGAATTAATATCTCATTTATTAAAATATATTGTCAATAAAAAGTTAATTTATTAGGACACTAGAGAATGTAAATCATGCAACAGGAATTTATTTTCTATTAGCATGTCTACGCAAACTATTCTCAAGTATCGGAGAAGATATAAAATTTAAATTTATTTTCAAAGGTGGCAATTATTTTGGGACCATTATGAGACAGTAGTATATTTGCATCATTGTTTTGGGACCATTATGAGACGGAGTAATATATTTGCATCATTGAGTTTGTAGGTGTACAATACATGTGTATAAACCAATAAGGATTGGGGATGTGGAAAATTGGAAATATTTAATATTAAAATAATTCATACTTTTCGAAGTTATAATTGAAAATATTGAGAATTCCCTGAAAGAGGAATATTGGAAAAGCTTTCAAGTGAGAAAAAGTGTACACTAAGAATATTAAAATCACTTAGACATTATTTATAATTGTTATGTGATTCAATAATTTTTCAAGAAAAAACGGAAATTAAAATTTGGTATATCTGAAAATAATTCATGAATTGCACAATTTTTTTTTAGTATAACTCGGGGCATTTAGCAATTGGGACTCATCTGCTTGAGTAAAGAGTAAATAAATTCAATAATTCAATAAAAATTTTACCGTGCTGATTATTTATTCTATTTTTGGCATAAACACTAAACGATATTTATTCCTCCAACACCCAACTTTTCCTTTGAAAAAAATAAAATTATACCATTTAAGCTAATTTGCTAGCCTTGTTTGTATTGTTATTTGTTGCTACTGTTATAAGGGGAAACTTGTCCCACATCGAATTAGGATGGGAGAGTAATTGGGTATAAATAAATGGGTGTGTAACACTACCAAACAACTTAAGCTTTTGGATAAATGGGTAAGCCCCCACCCGTTACAATTGGTATCAGAATCAAACCCAATCTTTGATCCAATGCCACGCCAAGCATCGGGTCCGGAAGGCGTTTGGGTGAGTCACCGGGGTAGGCAGGGTGGCCCAACCGCAACGAGGGCATTGCGAGTTCGGGTTGGGGGAGATTTGTCCTGCATTGAATCCGGATAAAAGGGTAATTGGGTATAAAATATGTGAGTATACAACACTATTTAACAGTAGCACCCTACTGACATGATCTACTTTTTAATCTAGAAAATGGTTACATTGATTGACTGGTAAGCTAGTTAGTTATATTGACTGGTTGCACCCTTATTCTTCTTTTTCATCGCATTCTAATGCTTAATCCAAATGTTTTTCTGGTTGCCATACTGGTTTTCCCAATATTATTGGATGGAATTGCCTAGGTCTGGGGTTTGTTTATACGGTTCAGCAACTTAAACATTTGAAACTTCAGTATTCTTCGGATATTCTTGGTGTTCTTGAAACCAAAAATTTGCAGCGGACTTTATTTGTTCAAAAATTGTTGGGTTTTTCTAATGGTCGCTTGGTTGAGCCTGATGGGATTGCGGGTGGCCTTGCCCTTTGGTGGACTGATAATGTTCAGCTAAGAGTGGTTGATAAAACACATTTTTTTATTACCGTCGCTGTTCTATCCCCTACTCAACTCCCATGGTATTTTGCCATTCTCTATGCTAGTACAACGAATAAGGAACGAGCGTTGCAATTGGAATATTTTATTAAAAGCGCTCGCTATTGGTCTGGTAGGTGGGTCCTGATCGATGATTTTAATGATATTTTATGTGTTTCTTAAAAGCATGGGGGAAGAGTTAAGAAAGGGTGGCAGCTTTGATGATTTTAATGATCATTGTGCTATGATGGATATCAGTTATATGAGTTTTCCTTTTACCTGGTCTAACCAAAGAGATGGACCCGCTAATATTCAGGAGCGCTTGGATCGAGCTTTAGCGACTAAGGATTGGCTATCTGTTTTTCCTCGGGCTCAATTATCTCATCTTTCTGTGGTGGGATCCGATCACTTTGCCTTGCTTCTTGAACTTTTGCCTGTGGTCTGACCTCGGAAACGGCAATTTCACTTTGATGCTCGCTGGACTTTGTTGGACGATTATAGGCAAATTATTGATTCAGCTTGGTCTGTTCCGATAAGTGGTTCTTCTCAATTTCAGTGGGCTCAGAAATTATGTCACTGTAAAGCTGATCTTATTCATTGGGCTAAGCTCAGAAACCTTAATTCCAGAGCTCGTATTGATAGTATGGTTGCTCGACTTCGCGAGTTGAAAGCTATAGTTTCTAATTACTGTCATGCCGATGTGGTTCAATTAGAAAATTATTTAACTTCCTGTTGGTTAGAGGAAGAATTGTTTTGGAAGCAGAAATCTCGCCTCCCTGTGGTTGTGAGAGGGGGATCGTAATACAAATTTGTTATCATGTCACTGCTAAGCGGATG
This sequence comes from Cornus florida, assembly GCF_030987335.1. NCBI lineage: Eukaryota > Viridiplantae > Streptophyta > Magnoliopsida > Cornales > Cornaceae > Cornus > Cornus florida. Next base: position 34,044,767 of record NW_026775572.1, read on the forward strand.
AGCACTCAGTTCAATCGGTGTTTTTGAGTTATTTTCAGAGTTTGTTTCAGTCTTCCTATCCTACAAATGTTGATCAGTTCTTACGATATGTTCCTGTACGGATTTTTGAGGAGATGAATGCCAATATTTTGTTGCCCCCTCGGAGATGGAAGTGAAGCAGGTAGTTTTTTTTATGCAACCGATGAAAGCCCGTGGACCGGATGGAATGACACCACTGTTCTATCTGAAATATTGGGAGGTAATTAAAAGGAATATTGTTGGTGTTGTTTCTAGCTTTTTTGCTACGGGGAATTTGTTATCCAGTTTTAATCATACTAATTTTGTTTTAATTCCTAAGACTCCCTCTTCGACGCAGGTTATTCATTACAGACCAATTCCTTTGTGTAATGTGTCTTATCGAATTATTGCAAAAATTATGACTAACCGCTTAAAAGGGATTATTGGCTCCCTTATCAGTGATTCCCAAAATGCGTTTGTTGCAGGTCGTCATATTACGGATAATATTTTAATTACTCATGAAATTTTGCATTATTTAAAAATAAGAGAAAGGGGAGTAAGGCGTGGTTGGCATTGAAACTTGACATGAGTAAAGCTTATGATAGGATTGAGTGGGAATTTTTATTGCACATGCTGTCTAGGCTGGGCTTGAATGATCATTGGATTCAAATGATCACAACTTGTATTTCCACGGTTTCTTACTCTTTAAAAATTATTGGGAGTTCGGTGGGTTTTTTCAAACTGTCAAGGGATTTGCGTCAAGGTGACTGTAATACCCTTAGTTTTCAAAAGGTTATAATTGGAATTTAATTAATTGTTTTAGGTGCATTTTAATTGATTAATTGATTATTTGTTTTATGTGCATTTAAATGTGATTATATGGCTATGTGTTTAATTGTAATTGTTTATTTATTTTAAATTAATTGTTTAGTTATATATTTTAAATTACTTGTTTAATTGTTAGTTAATTTACTTAGTTGACTAAGTGGTGTTTTATTGATGTGTTTTATTTTATGGCTTGTATAATTTATTTGTGTTATGCTATATGCTTAGTTGGACTTGATTGGTTTAAGTTTTATATGGGTCGTATATAGTTTAGGTTTAGGGTTTTACTTTATGAGGTTGGGGTAGCTGACGTGTAAGTTGATTGGAATTAGAAGTAGGGTTAATAGCAGCCTATTTGTATAGAACAATATACGTCTGCTAAGGTTAGAAAACCCTATGCACGTAATAGTTCTTGAGAGGGAAAAACATAGGGAGCTTGAGAGGAAACTGTGAGAACCACCAATTAGGATTTCAGTCGTGGACTGAAGGTCATATCAAAGAGGAAGGAATGAATGGCTTGTGGGATTGAACCGAGCAGTAGGAGGTTTACTAGTGGTAGGCAATCGTCAGAGAATTTAGAGACGATGTTGAAAGGTTTCAAACCGAAATCTAAAGGCAAGTTTCATTTTATCTCATTCCTGTAAACTTGTGTTCTGTGCATTTTCTATGGTCTCCAGGAAGTTAATTAAACTTTAAAATGGATGTGTTATGCATAATAAATTAAACTGTAATCCGTTGTATGCCTTTGTTTAAACTGTAACTGTTTTACATAAACTGTTTCGATAGGTTTTAAACTTTGGTAAATTAATTCTTAATGGAATATGAGGAGTTTCTAGGACTGTTTGGATTTAAATTAGACCCTAAGAAGTTTAAAAACAATTCGGACAGAGACTTGGAACTTCGCCGGAAGCGAAGAAGAAGAACAGAGGCGGAAAAGCTGGGCTCTCAAGGAGAGAGCCGGCTCCCTAGGTGAGAGAGCTGGCTCTCCATGAGGGAGAGCCTCATGGAGAGCCGGCTCCAAGGGTGCCAGAGCCGGCTCCCTTGCTAAAATACCCTTACAGGGTGTTTTCTGATTTTAGGGGCTTAAATGTAAATTCTAGAAATTGATGGGAGGTTTTAATTGTTTAGAATTAACCTGTTGAAACCTTAAAATAGTCAGTATATGCTAGTGTGTTAATATTAAGGGACATCATGATTTTTAAAGATTAATATGCATGCTGTCCAGGAAGGAGGAGGATTTAAATTGCTAGTTTGTTTTAGTAACTTAAACGGACTAATATGAAAGTTATTGTTAGGGTTTTATATCAATGATATATATAACATATTTCAGTTCTAGGAATGTTGGTTATGCTGTAGTTATGGACATCATGTAATTTTAACTAGTAAGTTGCATGCTGTCTGGAGTTGTAGAAGTTTTAGTTGCTAGTTTTGTGTTAGCGAACTAAATGGACTAGTATGAAAATATTATTAGGAATTCATATAAAATGTACTATGTCTAGACTTCTGAGTGTCATTATATCGTGTGCAGGATTTATAAATTGAGGATTAAAGGGACGTCGTGTGATTTAAATATTAATTTGCATGCCGTCAAGGATTGAGGAGGATTTAAGTACTAGTCTTTGTTTTAGTAATTTAAATAAACTAGTATGAAAGTATGGTTTGGGAATTCTAGTATAATATGCAGTTCATAATTCTGATAATCATTATACCAAGCTATGAATGTTAATTGATGAATTGTTTTAATTTTTGTTTTATCAATTATGTGGATATGGATAGTTTGAATTGTTTAATATTACTTTAGCAATTTAAATGTTCTATAATTATAATCATATATTGGATGCATGATAGGATCTTATCTATATATGATTTCTATTATATTGGTTTCTGGATATATTTGATGGTCATTTGAGTGTGCATCATTTATAGATCATATGCACTGATATGGGACGGTGGCATATCAGGGACGGATTAGATCAAAACGTTAAATCCTACCTGTTCATACATACGGAATGAATTAACTAAAACAGTTAAATCTTCCATGAATGCATATCCTGTCAACTAAAACAGTTGAACGACATAACGGATGTTTGTTTTATTTTTCTGTATTGGAAGGATTTATATATATACTTATGGTACTGTGATATGAGCTTGAGTATCAGGATTATGGTTAAGGTGCGTATATCGCAAAAGATGGTTAACTGGATATTGCTGATGTTCCCTGACAGGAGATGTACATGGCCACTCGAAAATGTAATTTACATGTTTCCTTCTATGCAGACTGAACTACACTATAGGCTAGTGAGCATCCTATAGTGTGTATCTATATCTATATGGACTATTTTAGTTATTGCCGAGCTGTCTAGGATGTATCTGCGTATCGGGTTTATGTATGGATTGTAGAAGAATGAAACTTGTATGTGAGCCTGACCCACTCTTATTTTTCAGGTATTCGTCAGTACCAGGCTTAGAACTTGATCGTGATGAAGCAGATATAGTCATTCACTCTTCCAACTACGTAGAATTTCCTTTCGTATTTAGTTTTGGATTTTGGTTATATAATTTATTTTCATTTGGAATTATTAGGGGTCCACTGGATGGATTCCCGAGTTGTAAGGATTGGGAAGATTAAATTATATTAATCTATTATTTTGGAGGATTTTATCTTTAGAATTCTTTTCAGAGTATTATTTTATTTTTAAATTCTTTTGTACTCTTACTTGTTTACATATTAATTGTCTGGTATTCCTCGGATCTGTGCTCAGACTTGATCACCCGTGGCTCTAGAATCGAGGGGTATCACAGTGACCCTCTATCTCCATATCTCTTTATTATTAGTGCTGAAACTCTTTCTCTTACTCTTTTACCAGCCCAACAAGCCCGGTTGTTATCTGATATTTATATTTGTTGGGGCGCTCCGTCTATTTCTCATCTTTTTCTTTTTTTTTTTGCTGATGATTCTATTGTGTTTGGTGCTGCAATTAAGGAAGAAGTTTATGTTCTAAAATGAATTTTGGCATATTATGAAAGGGTCTCTAGGCAGCAAGTGAATTTTAGTAAATCATCTATTTTTTTTTTCAACGAATACCCACGGCTCGGTGCGCCGTTTTCTTAGTCGATCTTTGGGATTGCGGATGCAAGGTTTGCATGGTCGGTATCTTGGAGTGCCGGCAATTTTGGGAAGATCCAAGTAGGATGTGTTTCAGTTTTTGCTGACCAAAATCCAGGACCGTTTATCTATTTGGAAGGCGAAGTATTTGTCAACGGGTGGGAAAGAGGTATTGATTAAGGCAGTGTTGAGTGTTTTACCTACGTATGTCATGTCCTCTTTTAAACTTCCCATCACATTGTGTCAAGATTTGATGAAGCATATTCGTTCCTTTTGGTGGTATAATAAGGATAAAAATTGGGCAATTCATTGGATTCATTGGGATCTTTTTTGCTGGAGTAAGAATTCGAGTGGTCTTGGGTTTCGCGATCTGGAGGCTTTCAACTTAGCTCTTTTGGAGAAGCATGCTTGGCATTTTCAGGTTACGAAGCAGGGGTTAGTGTATCAGTTTTTTAAGGCAAAGTATTTTCCTTCTTCGTCGTTTTTGGATGCTTTATTGGGGTCCAATCCTTCTTGGGGTTGGCATAGTGTTTGGTCTTCTCAAGCTTTGTTGCATCAGGGTTTACGATCGTTGATAGGGAATGGTAAATCCACGCATATTTGGGATGATCATTGGGTCCTTGCAATGCCGCAGAAACTTTCACCCCCCCTGTTTCTGTTCGTTTCTCTTATGTGGCAAATTTGATTGATCCTGCTACGTCGTTGTGGAAAGTGGATGTTTTGTCTTAGTTTTTCCCTCCTCTTATAGTGCATGAAATTATCAAAATTCACATCAGCCGGTGGGATAAACCGAATATTGTCATTTGGGCTCCGGAGAGGTCGGGTAAGTTTTCAGTTCAGTTTGCTTATAGATTGGTTATTTCAATGTCTAATTTTTCTGGGGTTGCTTCTATCAATTGTTCATGATCTTCCATTTGGTGGTGTTATACTCTGTCTAAGGTGCAACACTTTCTTTGGCGATGTTGTCTTCATGCTTTATCGGTTCATGTTGCTTTGTTGGCTCATGGTTGTGCTGTGTCTCCTTTTTGTCCTCGTTGTGGTTTACATGAGGAATCTGTCGTGCATCATATTTTTTCTTGCCCTCATTCTATCCAAGTATGGAAGTTATCTCTTTTGCGTCTTAATTTTTTGGATTATTCTTTTACTTCTTTCCGGGTTGGATGGAGATTTTTGGTGCATCGGGCTATGATCTCCTCGGAGTTTGAGAGTGCGCTTAGTTTGATTTCCTTTTGTGTTTGGGGGTATTTGGAAGGCGCGAAACCGGTTGGTCTTTAATTGGATTTTATAGCGGCCTGAGGTTGTTGTGCAGGAGGTGGTTGCCGATTTTTGGGAGTTTAAAAATGCTAGGTCCCTCTGTTCATCCTTAACTCCAGTGCATGGCAATACTTTGGTGGATTCTTGGAGTCCTTCTCCAGCTGGAACTGTTAAGTGTAATTTTGATGCTACGTTTTGTCGGCAGTCTTTGATGGGGGGTGGAAGAGCAGTTTCCGTGATTCTAGTGGTACTGTGCTTAAGGCGGTAATTTTTGTACCTTCTTCACTTCTTCTTCTTTGCAGGCGGAATCTTTGATGTGTCAACGTGCTATCTATTCTTTGTGCTTTGGAGTTGGGTTTTTCTTGCTTATGGTTTGAATCGGATGCCAAAGTTGTTGTGGATGGAATGTTGGGTGTGACGACTTGTCTATCGGAAATTGCTCCTATTTATTTTGATATTAATATGGATCTTCGGAGGTTTTCGTATGCCACTTTCACTCATGTGCGTCATCAAGGTAATAGGGTGGCTCATGCTTTGGCAAATCTTTCGAGAGACCTGGGCTTGGGACGGATCAGGTGTTGAAGATGCATGAAAATATTATCTCTCAATTTGGACAAAATAGCTTTACACTTCAAGAATTTTCCAATCCCTTTTCCCCCCTTTTCAATCTATTTATAGACTTACACATCATTCTAGAAGCTTCCTAACTCTCTCTTCACGCTGGACTATCCTTCTAGGCTTATTTAGGTTATGGGCCCATTTCATTTTCTTTTAGATTGGGCTTCCAAACTGTCTCACTAGTCCTAGCCTTGACAAGCGAAGGTTCGGTTCGGACCAAATACTCTTTTTTGACCCGTTTCTGGTAACTTGGATCGTACCCGGCCCAAGCCGTTTTCTCTTCCTCCTTCAGTTGTGCCTTTTGCTTTGACGGATGTTGGGCGCTAAATGTTTTTGGGTTTTTCTGGGCAAATAAATAAATAAATAAAGAGCTAGTTAGAAGGGTAGTTGTAATCTTGGACCCACATATACAGTACCACTGTACCATGATCGATCTCTCTCTCTCTCTCTCTCTCTCTCATAGCTAGAAAGTCTGGTTTCACATGAACTAATTGTGCATTGAACATCCACAGGTACTTTCTCTTCCTCACCCTAGTTGGAATTTCTTTTTCTTTTTTTATTGGCTTTATTAGGTTGAAATGAAGTTGAGAACAAATTCAACATTAACATAATCGGACACTATGGTTTTGGATTTAATTAAATTCCTTGTGCTTTTCTGATCGTAGAATTTATTGATACATGTAGTAAACTTGTTCAGCTCTTTACTTTACTTCTGATTATGATAAAGCATATTGTTTTTTATTCAGTTTCCTAGATGCTGCTTCTATAATATTGACATCGTAGGCTAATCAAAGCTAGGTCTAGTTAGTTAAGAACTTGGTTACTTCACCCAATCAGTCCTCTTCTGCAAAAATGTCATTGAATTATTTTTTTAGATAAAATATATTTTTTATTTTTATTTTTTAATATTTTTGTAAAGGTATATATTAAAGTTGAGGTCGAGTCCATCGAACGGGAGCATAAAATAACTTGTCGAAAATTGATCAATAAATTATTTTTATTAAAATTTAATATTTTTTTTCTTCGTAAATATTTTACGACAACCACACACCAAAGAATAAAATAAATTTTTTTTAAATATTTTACATCCAAACAAACAAACCTAAATGATTTTTGCTATTGACTCACTCAATGAAAAGCTCTCTTTTGGAGATGCAAAATCAACAGCTTTTGGAGATCCTCTACCCTTTTTCACCATCCTTTGGAAATAATAACCCCACATGGTTACTTGTCAAAGCCAAAAATGTCCAAGATGAGAATACCAACACAATTTTAAATTGAATTTAAAGTTTTAGATTTTCAATTTTTTTTTCCCCAACTTGAATGTGTAGATAATGGGGTTCTAGAGTTTTTCACATTTTTGTAAAGAATGGTTGAGTGTTGTAGGGAGATGATGATTCTAAAATTGATATAATTTGTAAATTTGAAAATATTTTAAAAGAATATACGGATTGTAAATATCTAGAGAATTAGATTGAAAGTTCTATAAAGTAAATCTTGATCATTGATTATAATGTATCATAAACGTTCATCTATGAAGGAGATGGTGTTGTGGTCTCATTTGAGGTATTAAATAGTGGGTGAGTAGTTTTGAACAATAATCTTTTTTTGACAAATACTTAGTAACCGAATGGTGGTAAAAATGAACGGTTGCTTTTTACAACCAAGTGCCTACATTATCCTCCCTAAGCATTTTCTATCAATATAGTTATTCTCCAAACACATGAAAAAATGTTTTTCAATTTTCTCTGCACCAAACTAAAGGATTCATCATTTGAAACACATGAAAAAATGTTTTCCAATTCTGTGAGGGCAAATCAATGAAAGAGATGTTGACGGCACACACAAATTTTGTATATCATATATTAAGTGAATAAAAAAGCATGGAAAAAAAAATTGCAATAGCAACTTATTTTGGTGTCTCACTGAAATTAATATCACGTGTTGCAAATAAATTACCCATTTCTATATCACATGCAACTAAAAATTTTGCTGTCTCACCAAAAATACCCATTTACATGTCATATCCAACTAAACCAACAAAAACATCCCAAGTAGATGGAGATAACTAAATTATAGTGAGGAAAATGTGGGTCCTAGACTCATACAAGGGTTATCACGTACCTCTCTATTCTTTTTAATAAGAGTTTTCTTAACCACCAAAAGAAATACTTAGAATATTTTTAACATACTAATATGGGATGATTGTGTTGCCTTGATCATTTTAATTGAGTTATTTTAGTAATTAACTGATTGTCTATATCTTCACTTTTTGAATGATATTTATGCTCACAATTAGAGGCGAAGTCAGGATTTAAATTCAAAGCGGCACAGTAGAGAAAAAAAAATTGAAGAATTTTAACAAATAGAAGGAAAAATCACAAATAAGAAGAAAAAGGGAAAGAAAAATGATAGGAGTTTGAAAGAAAAGAATTAGAGCATGAATGAATAAGGAAAATTTGGTTTTTTTTAAAAGGAAATTAAAGAAATTTAAAGAGTAAATGAAGAGAAAAAAGAAATATTTAAGAGAATTTTTGAAATTTAGGGGAGGCATAATATACAAATGTCTATATATGTATATGTACAAAAAATTATAAAATGCCATATATATTATATAGGGAGGGCCCAGGCAAGGGGGCATATGCCCCTAGGCATATACTGGCACACCAGTAAATGGCCAAGCTGGTACAACCTTTCCTCCCTCGAGACGAGAGAATTCGAGCTTGGCCAAGCAATTCGCAAAATCTTGAAAGGCTCTAGGGTGAGCTTTCAAATGCAAAGTCCTATACCCATAAGTTGTTTGGGCTCTTTAAGCTTGTTTGCGTTTTTTTTTTGGCCCATATCCTAAATTGGAGGCCCTAGGTTTTGAGCCCCATTGTCGCGTCTCACATCATTTGGGTTGGGATGATATTTATGCCCGACTTTCTTAACATTTTCTTTGGATCAGCTAGCAAAGGAACTTTCGACAAACCAGTTGGGTACCCAAGCTGTGGTTGCATTCAAGAATGAAGAAGAAAAGTAAAGCGAAAAGGGAGGCCTCTTTCTTGAAGAATGGAAGAATGTTATTGGAGCAGTTGATCGTCTCTTTTGGCGGCAAGTCTAATCTTATCCACAACTTCTCTGCCAATGAGCTCAAAAAAGCTACAAAGAACTACAATGAAGGCCTTGTTTCACAAGTGAGAGTGATTACAAAATGTACAAGTGCTCTCTCCAAGGCCAACCTGTACTCATCAAGAAATTCAACAAAAGCCAAGCAAAGCTCCAATTTGTTATCAATGACATTGCTATTGCATCACAGATGAGTGTCCAAAACAATGTACTAAAGCTCTTAGGATGTTGCCTCGAGGCTCAAATTCCCACTCTCGTGTTTGAATATGCAGAGAATGGAACTCTCATGGACAGTATCTGTCATCCCATTAAGACACATTCTCCGGTTTTACAGTGGAAGACGAGGCTAAGGATTGCCATGGAAATAGCCAATGCTATTGCATATGTTCACAATGCATTTTCGAAACCCATAGTGTATAGGGACATAAAGGCCTCGAATATATTCTTGAGTGAAGACAATGTAGCCAAACTATTCGACTTCTCGCATGCCGTGTCCATTCCTGAGGGCGAAACACAGGTGCAGGACTCGGTTGGATGGCCAATGGGACTCGTCGCACCAGAGTACTTGGCTACTGGTTTTTTGACTGAGAAGACGGACATTTTTAGTTTCGGGTGGTTACTACTTGTGCTTTTGACTGGACAAAGCAGTTTTGGCCTTGACCGTTCGAGCAATCATGGACATATTACACTAAAAGATTGTGTGAAGCGCCATGTTGAGAACAAAAGTTTTAATGAGATTATTGATCCCAATATACTGGGAGAGGGTTGTGGACTAGAGCAAGAGCTGCAAGTGCAAGCTTTTGCAGAACTTGCCTTTAGATGCTTAAGCAGAACAGCAGAAGATAGGACAACAATGATAGAAGTTGCAAAACAACTCAAGAAGGCTCAGCAATGTGTCTCCCCTCACTTGCTTTTACTCCATGTGAGCGTGTGTTTTTTTTTTTTTTGGGGGGGGGGGGTTGTTTAAATTTACTTTATTATACTTGTGATACAAAAGTCCTTGTGATTCTACCTCCTAGGCTAGGGGAGAAATTGTTTATTTCTTCCTTTTTATTGTCTATATATTTGATCAAATTTCTATTACGGTGGATTTGAATGTGAATAGAAATTAAATGGTTTTTATGAATCTACATATTAGTTGAGGTTCTAAATTATTATTATTATTTTATTTTATTTTTTAATTTTTTGTGGGAAAGGGGAAACACCATTGTCTCTTATGCTATCACTCAGTTCTAAGATTTTTGAAGTGCCATTTATGGCTTCCATTTCTTGTAAATTTGTAATGACTCGTAAATATAGGTTTGTGATGAACATTATATACATATAGTACATGGTTGGAGCAATTCAAATTACAGATTTTTTTTTTTTTTTTTTTTTTTTTTTTTTTTTTTTTTTGGGTTTTGATAGATACTGTGATCCATATTTCCCGCCTACGCTTACTGAGCTTCCCTTTCTTGCTCTCCCCCCAAAAAAGGGACTTATACGAACCTAATACATAATTCTTCTCAACGGATGCCCGCTCTTACCTCTCCACACTCCTGTTCCTGCTCCAGATCCCTCTCTATGACTCGTGCTCTATCTTGCTTCCGGTCTCATTCTGTGTGACTTGGGTACAAATATGAAACTTCTACATTATTAAGGCCTAAATTGGTACGTAGAATTTAGAATGTGAACACAGCGATAACTTGTTCTCGGAATCTGGACAGATGGGGTCATTGAGTAGTGAGGAGCACTAAAAATTTTCATGATTTCACAAGTGATCCGAATTGCGCGCTCTTTCCATTTGTGGGTAAAGAAGCTTTCATGGACAATGCTTGTACATAAATAGTACTATTAACATTCAGAGATGTGTTTGTATGTGATAAATTGGCTAATGGCCAAATTTGAAGTCAATATATGAAGCAGACAGATGAATGCAACTATAGTGTCAAGAAATGATTCAAAGTGCAGATCTTTAGATTTCCACTTTTTGGATGAAACTCTAGAATTCTCAGTTGGGATATGGATCCAAGAATCAATGACCAGAGATTGGCAATTTCGTTGAAAAAACACCCTAATAATTTTATCAGCTTTTAATCTTAGATTTTAGTCGCATCTCTCTAAGTATAGAACTCAATTTCAATCTTGACAATCCAAGTACATAGATCTCAATTCAAAATCCCTATTTGGTTTGTCACTTAAGAACTCAAAAAAGAAAAAATTGTTTTCCGAGAATTATAGTAGACATTTATTTGAAAATAGACTATTTTTTTAACCAAGTTTTCAGAAAACAGTTCTCCGAAACTCTCAACTAAACCGATTTGTGTACAGTTATTTTATTTTCAGTTTTCAAAAAAAGAAGACTATTATTAGAAAACTAAACCAAGCATTTACAGTGTCCCAATCTAATTCTAGATTCAATACTATATATCAAGACGATTCACACAGTTCACAGTTAATATCTATTTGATTCCAACTCAATGCAATCCAATTCCATTTAACTCTAAATCAATGCTATTTAATTCAAGTTCTAGTTAAAGTCCCTACTCAATTCCAAAACTAGTTTATTAAAAGCAAATCAGCTCCAGTTTGTTTAAGGTTCATAAATAGATTTCAATCCAAGTTCAATTTTTATAAATCAGTCTTGTTGATGATAATCAAATTCTGAATCAAATCCATTTCATAAACCAACTCAATTCAATTTCAACTTTAACTCCAAATCAATTATCAATTCAAATGTTGAATTTAGGAGCACTAAATCAACGCCTTAAATTTGAAAATAGATAAAATTTATCAACAATGTATTTCTAGTTCAAATTCTAAAAACTCAGTATCATAAGTCAAATAAAGTCCATAAATATAGAGTTTATAAATCAATTCAAGCTCATAAATCACGCACTGTGATCCAGAATCATCAATTCAAGCTCGATTTCCATTTAAATCAATCAAAACATTTAATTTTCTTGATAATAAAAACAAGTGTTTCATGTCATTCCTAAACAAAAATAGGGAATAAACTTGTCCATTGAATTTTTTTTTTCTTTCTAAAATTTAAACGTATAGTGGAGTCTCCATCAAAAGATATGTTCTGTGCAAATCTTTATAATCAATCAAGAAAGTACAATTTTTTTTTTACTGATTAGTACCGTTTTGACTTGTAATTGTTTCTAACCCATTGGTCCACAGTATCAAACAGTGCATATAAAAGATTCCGTGTAACAACCCATTTGGACCTCTAGGGAAAGAATATCAAACAGTGCGTATAAAAGATTCCGTGTAACAACCCATTTGGATCTATAGGGAAAGAAGTTATTCATTACAATGTTAATGTGGTGTAAAGGACATTACAAATCCTACATTAAATTAAAGAAGACTTATAATACAATCAAAAAGCTCAAAATCTGCTTTCATGAAGTGTTTGTACCCATCTTTAAAACCACATCTCCGTTGTAACCGTTGAAACGAATAATTTCACCTTCTATACAGGGACGTTAATGGAGCGGGTTCAGCTGAACATTCATTTTTTTATAATCGTCTCACGAATGAAGTTCTTTTTCTAAAGTTGCCATTGGAGTCGGGCCTAGTTCAAAGCAACTCGATGTATATATTTTTTAAGAAAATAATTCAAACTTGAAAAAATTTAAGATAAATTTTGGAAATTTTTTTTAGTATAGTTAAATATTTAACAATCATAATTACAGAAATGTTGTTAAAATTTAAATTATCATAAGAAATAAAGGAGGAAGAAAAATTATAGCTAATAAAAAAATATTTATCATTAATCGGATGGGTTCGGGCTTAATGAGTTTTAAATTCTCTTCCAAATCCACCCTTAAGCATATTAAGATGATCTCAAACGTGTCCCAATAGACGAGGCGGACGAGGCAGAGTCCCAACATGGGGAATTAGATTGACATCCCAATGACCCTATATGTCTACTCTCTCCTATGCCACGAGACTGTCTAGTGCATAAAAAAAAAGATCAAGTTCATGTAACTACAATCTTTTTAGTCCCAATTAATAATAGGTCAAGTTCCGTCCTCTTGGATTAAATATAGTGTTTTACAAATTGTATAAACATTTATGTCTAGTTTTATATTTTTATTTATTTATTAATTTTTTGGGGGGCAAAGATATAAATATTACAATCTGCTTGAACTTGAGCTCATGTTCAAAAACAATGGGCAGAGAGGTCCATTGGTTTTTATTTACTAATTATTTATTATTATTTTTTTGGAGGAGCAAAGATAGAAATAATACAATCTGCTTGAACTTGATCTCATGCTCAAAAACAATGGGCAGACAGGTCCATTGGTTTTTACTTTTTACTGAATGTTAAAACGTTAAACCTATAAGTGATGCACACCAACGCACAAGCGCATTTTCATATTTTTTATGTTGAATTATTCGAAAATAAATTTTGGTTACTAAATAAGATTTTAATTTCTATTCAAAATATTTTAAATACTAAAATAATTATTTCCGCATCGCCTAAAATTATAACACCTAAAATATATTGCATGCCAACCTGCCATTTAACTTATTACTACAAGAAGAAAAGACTAGGCCATCATATTCATGAAACCATTTAACTTATTACTACTACCACATGAAAAGACTAGGCCATCGTATTCATGAAAATCAACGGTGCCCATCTGCTTAGTTCCATCAACATCACACGCACAATAGTACTGGCACTACTCTATAATCTCCCCAATACAATACCCAACTGCTCAGCAAAACGACAAGTCATAATTAATGGCAGTTCAGTAACTTCACTCAAAAAGTGAGCAACGAAAAATAATAAAATACTGGAGATCACATAAACTTCTTTCAACACCCTTTTTTTCTGTGTACGGTATTGGTTAAACCCTCCAAAAGGCACAAAAGGCATCTCTTTCTCTCTCTACCCCCCTCTTTCTCTCTCCACACGGCCCCAACCAATCATTACAGAGTGTCCCAAGGGCCCCACCACAACGTCTCTCCATCACCGTCCGATGTAATAACACACACTTTTTTTTTCTTTTTCTCTCTCTACAAATAAAACAGTAGAATATTAGGTGATTTATGCACCTCTACGTTAATTGAATTCTTTGACCTTAGACACTAATAATTGTCGCATGTTATGAAAGAGAAATTATAAAAGGTTTTAAAATGAATTATTATGTATTTATTAATTACTTTTCTCGTATTTTAAGATTTAAAAATTTATATTCTTTTGAAGTTATTTAATAATTGTCTTTATAATTGCACACATAATACTTGTAATCTTACATACGTGCAATGGAGAAATTGTATGTATGTATGATAAATTATATAAGGGTAAAATTGTAAGTGCCACGGCTGCACTGTATGCGCTTTTGATGGTGAAGCACGGATGGCTCGAGGGTAAAAATTATATACCTGTAAACTGTCATCATGGACCCACAGATTATAGTCCACTCACCCAATTGGACCCACCACATGCCTCCTTTGTAACCGTCTGATCTGATTTAACTTTCCCAAATAAGTTGTTTCTCTCTCTAGAAAAAAGAAGCAGAAAAAGCTGCGAAAATAGTCCATTATTGAATATTATTATTATTATTATTCGCGTTTTCTTCTGCTTCTCCATATTTTCTCTCTCTGAAAATCTCTACACTCGCGAGATTGCCGGACTTGGAAGATCCAACATTGTCGACTCTGTGATTTCTGTACAAGATTAGGTTTTCTTTTGCATTTTAGGGCACGTTTTGGTACATTTCTTTACTGCGAATTCTGTTGAAATCCGTTCGATTTCGTTTTGTTTTCTCATAGGTTTTCGTAATTTAGGGTTTTTTATTAGATTTGGTTGGAAAATCTTGCGTTTGGTTCATCAGAGCTCGAATTGGATCGCTTTTTCTCAATAATTCATTTTTGATTGGTTGAATTTTGATGGTTTTTGAGTACCGTTCGATTTGGTAAAGAGTGGTTTGGAATTGTGAACCAGAGGAGCTGTGATTGATGGTTTGCGAGATTTGGAGGGTGTTATAGTGGGATCACTATAGAATTGGAGGATTGTTGAGGTGGTCATTGTTTCAGTGTATTATTATTTTTTTAATTTAGTGTTTGCTTCAAAGATCGTGGTGGATATAAAGGAGAGTTTGGTTGTTGATTTTGTAGGGTTTTGTTGGGTTGTTTGATTTGGTGGCTTTGCATGTGTAATTCTTAAGGGGTCCTCTGCTGTTTCGTGGAGGATCCCGAAGGTGGCAGTTTTAGCTGTTGGTTCTGTAGTGGGTGTATAAAGTTGAGATACAGTGTTGTTTAGCTTCTTATGGTGAACTAAGAAGTGGATTTTGGAGAGCAGATAAGTGGGAAGGCGTGGTAAAGAAATTGTTTTCTGAGGATTGGTTTCGGTTTTCGAAATAATCTTTGGGAAAATGTTTCCTTCTGGTGCGGACACTGGGCATGATGCCAGTGGGGTTTCAGGAACGGTATTGATGCCTACAAGGTTCGTCTGGCCTTACGGGGGAAGAAGGGTGTTCGTAAGTGGAACTTTTAACAGGCAAGTCACTTGAATGATTCGGATTTGATATTGATACTACAGTCCCTGTTATGTTGATATCTCTTTGGTCATCTGTACTTTTCTTTGTTGTATTTCATTAACTTATGGTTTTTTTTTTTTTTTTTTTGCACTTGATTATGGTTAATATGTGATGATGGGTTTGAATTGCAACTCTTAAATGCGCAGGTGGTCAGAACCTATAGCAATGTCTCCAATGGAGGGCTGCCCCACTGTATTTCAGGTTATATACAGCTTAACGCCAGGATATCACCAGGTCAATATACTATTATGATTAATAGCTATAATTTATCGAAAGAGCATTGTGATTTATATTCCTATAAATAATATTTATTGTGTGCTTACTGCCGATTGCAATCTGTTAAGCATAGAGGGGTACTCGATCAATCTTACTGTACAAATAGTTGTGTATGGTATTGTCATGGTTATATATATATATATATATATATATATATATATGTTTATATTTTGCTAGCCAATCAGCCCAATGAAAATAAGTTCCTATATAATTAGAAAATCTGGAATTTGTATTGGGGGCTGACAGATAGTTTTAGTTTGGAGTTACCAATAATGCTTGATACTTTTTAAATGTGTCGACTTTTATGGTTGATCCATATTTTAATTAAATTGGTGCTTTTATTTTGGAAAATTATTTAGATTCAGCTTAAACGTTTAATATCCTTTAGTGAATTGTCCCAGCTAACTTCAAACTATATATTTAGGGTGCACCCACATACAGGATTTTCTTTTGCATTGGCTATATAAGAAACATCTGAACTTCTCTTTTTTACCTTGGTTATGTAGAAAGTACAATGAGGGGACTTTTTTGGATGTGAAATGTAGTTCTATTTTTCCCTTACCTTAGCCTGCCATTATATGCATTTTCCATATCAGTGATCTTGCTTTATTTAACCACCAAATCATATTGTTACGAAGGATTCCTATCTATTCAGACATGCTTTCTAAGACAAAATTTTGATAGAGGTTTATCTAGATAGTTTTTTTAGTCACCGCATAAAGTAAGCACTCATGAAAGGGTATTTCCATCGAAGGTACACAGGAGATAATGAAAATTATCCGTTTTTTCTTTAGTATTAGAAATTTAAAATAGGCAATGTTTCCTGACATTTTTGCTAGCTAAATAGGCTTTTGCTGAAGTAGTACCAATCCTTGACATTGTCTCAAAGATCTTAAAAATGCACTTAAGATTGGCAGAGATATTAAGAGAAGCTTTTAGTTATAAGACGAATATTATGGTTTTGAAGAAGAAGGTTTATTTGGCAAATGAAGATGATAATTTTCTCTCTATATCCGTATGACCTAGGTCGCCTGAATTCAGGTATGGGTACGTATTGAAGTGTTTGGCTCACCTAATAATTAAATCCTAAGTTACGGTGACTTGGCTTGAGCCTAAAATCTGTGACGGTATTTTTAATAGTTATCCGCCAGGTCTCCTCGCCAAGAGCTCCCCGGTGATGACAGAGTGAAGCTCATCTTATGTAATACCCTGGGGATGAAGATCGGAATAACTGAAATTTTTAAGTAACATTATGTTTTTTTGAATGATGCAATAGAATCAGGGGTTAATTTATAAATGCAAAGAAGTTGGGTACAGAAAATTAGAAGGTTTTACAATTATAAAAGAATGATATTAATATAATTAAGGTTAATCTGAAAATACAAAATAGGTTGTGGAATAGAAATTTAGAAAGATTTTTATATTATATTGGAACATTGCTTGTGAATCGTGTTTTACTTTTCTTTTCTCTATGCAAGAATCTAAAATCGTCTAAGAACAAAAGTTCTTGAAGGGCTCCAGCAATGCGATCTCCATCTTCTTTGTGATCCTGTTGGATATTAGTTATCTCAAATTTTTGCTATGATTTTGGTGATCGTTGACCACCCTGCTCCACGGTGTACTTTGGCCATTGAAATCTCTAATTTTAAAGAGTTCTAGTAAGACACTATTATCTATCTGAGGCAAGTGGAGACTGGTGTGTGACACATATCTTGTGCTTGTATTAGTGCTTTGTTACGGCGATAGCTGCAAAACTATATTTTGGGTATGTAGGCAAGTATGGGTAACAGAGATTAAAACAACATGGGAGCTCAATCAATTTTCTCTTCGATAGTTATTATATTCTCTATGCTTTTTCGCCTTAGAAACAAGTCAATTGAGGACATCAGTGCAACTTGAATGACAATGGTGGCAGTGGTCCAAATCAGAGAATTCAGAGGTTACAAGCAGCTATCTATCATGCCATCAAAGAGAGCTGCATTTTTTGGGGTATGTAGTCAAGTATGGGTAAAACAGATTAAAACAACATGGGAGCTCAATCAATTTTCTCTTTGATGGTTATTGTAAGCTCCGTGCTCTTTCGCCTTAGAAACAAGTCAATTGAGGTCATCAGTTCAAGTTGAATGAAATGGTGTCAGAGGTCCAAATCAGAGTATTCAGAGGTTACAAGCAGCTATATATCATGCCATCAAAGAGTGCTGCATTTGATCCTTACCATATTCTTCTACCTTACTAACTCTTGCTTCCCTTTTGTAGAAGTTACTCTTCAAGCTTATGGTCATGGAGAATCTTTTGATGTAGAAAAAATCCAGATTTTTTTAAAACAAAGAAGTGGAAGTATTGTGTGGTATTTACTTAGTTGGATTCAAATGTTTGGGGAACTATCAAGATGTCTCCCTCAATTAGGCCTAATGTATATCATGTAATCCCTGAATTCTAGTGGTACACACAAATTAATTTAGTTGGGCTCCGAAGTAAATCAGAACTGAACCGATCTGAACAGTTCCACAGATTTTGGAACCAAACCGAACTATAGAAACCGGAGGAACCAAATCAAACTGGACTGAAACAAACTATAAAAAACCAGATTGGACATGTTCAATTGGGGAGAGAGAGAGAGAGCAATTGAAAGAATTAGCATACAACAACTTCACAAACCATATGAGAACAAAAAATGACCTTTAAAAAGATGAACAATTCCAGATCATAGATTGAAATAATCAAACTCGAGTCTACAAATCAAGCCATTAAACTGATGCAATTAGATCGGCAAAGATATGCATGTTCAAAGATATTTACATATATATCAGAAATTGTATATGGAAGAAATTCGGAGCTTACTGGAATGACATTGAACACTCCATGGATTAATATCCGTGACTTTGTTCACTCAAAAATTCAAGATAAAGTAGAAGTACTACGAGTACCAATCAATTAGGTCTTGAAGATATTAGCTTGGGGTCTAATCAAAATTCAGAAGAAATGGATACTAAACCCTATAAGTGATTTGGAAATGAGAGATATAGATAGAGATGGGGTGAGGTTTGAATTGGAGAAGAGAGAGAGAGAGAGAGAGAATTGAGGCACGTAGCAGCTATGCTACCTGGACTCCATCCATGTCGACAAGGGAACATGGACATGGGTGCGGCACGGCTATTTGTAGTACTGATGAAGAAGAAGAAGAAAACGAAGAAATTACTAAGCTCTTCTTGAGATTCAAATTTGTAGGAGTCAAAAGTGCAACCTCAATGTTTTATCAAAGGTCCTCTTGCCATTATCTTTGTCAAGAGTCAAAAAATATTGTCCGAACCATGTTGGAGGTGGTATCGTTGCCAATCGAGATGCTGGGCTTTCACCCTTTCGAGAATGCAGATTGGGCGATGCAAACGAAGAACTGCAAAAAACCTTTATTTGTGTTTTTAATGAATCATTGTTATAATTTTACCCTTAATTTTTCCTAATAACAAAATTACCTCGTTATTTTATTTTATTTTTTTTACAATTCCCAATGATTTTTTTTTTTCAATTATACCCTTCTCTTAATTTACGTTTAAATACTTACCCAGCTTTATTTCAAGTACTATTTGACGTGTTCACGTATCCTATATTTCAAGAATTAGAAGTGTCTGATGCTTAGACACGCACCTGTATCCCATATCACGGGGAATCAGTGAAAGGAAGAGAGAGCTGGGTTATACAGAGTAGAAATCGGAGGATAAGTCGCCAGAGAGATGGAGGTTAAGGGGCTTCGTGTGAAATGGAGAGATTAGGATAGGTTAGAGTATATGAGTAATCTGGTGTTTTGCGGTTTGAGTATTTGAGTAATTTGGTGTTTTGCGGCACATGGGGAACAAGATTTATTTACCAATTAGAATAGAACAAATGGACATGCATATATAAGTTACGGATCTTGCGGTTCAGTTCAGTTCAGTTTAGACTGTTTTTTCAATCCTGAACCGTGAACCGAAGCAAAGCTCATGGTTCCTTGGTTTTTGGAATGGGAATTGAACTATTAGCTCTCAGATCCTTTCACCAATTTTTATGGTTTTGTGTGCACTGCACCCCTACCTAATAAATCCACCAAAACCATGAGGGTTACCCTCATATTACTAGTGGATAAGCTACTTCTTGAAAATTCATTAATACATGTTTAGTTGTGCATGAATATTTTGGATTGTAATCATGAAATGTGGAGAATAATGTGGTCTGTAAATTGTTATTAATTAGGGTCATGGGCTACCAGGTGTGGTCCCCATTAATCGAGGGTGCTTGGAGGGGTGGACTGGATACAAACCTGACCTTTGGCTTTGTTTGCGCTAAAGCAGTTGCTCTCAGGATTCAGACCCACTTGAAAGCCCGAGAAAAGCCGTTCTTAATTATAGCACATAATTTTCCGTTGTAGTTTTATGAGTTTTAATTGTATATTTGATCCAATTAAAGTGTATATTGTGCTGATAAATATATTTCTATGCATGGTAGCATATTCGATAGATAATAATATCTTGAAATGTTTTCTTTGTACGAGTTCTGATCTTCTGCGATACCTTCTTCATTCTTATGTTGGGTACAATGGAGAGCCAAAGCCTTGTTCTGTATACCTGTATTAAGACGCTTTGACATGTGATGAATTGATTATTTGTCAGGTCTCTTGATGAGTAAAAATTTCCCGCTTAAAAGTGTCAAGTTATCTTGCATGTATGTGCAGCACATAGGTAGAAAAAAAATGCCATGTACTCAGATGTTTTCCAAAAGACCAACAATGGAAATAGTTCTCCAACAAGCCAAAAAAGTAGTACTTGAGGCCAACTTCTTCAATTCCAAGGCTGGTATTTGTACCCATGTTGGACGTACCATGCTGCATTCCAGCCAAATACACCACCAAAGAAGAAAGGTGACACCACCTGCACCTCTAACGCCTATCTTTTCTTTCCCCTCATTATGCTCTTTTCTGACCTCACATCATAAAAAGTTTAATATCATTCACAACACACAACCATTACCCTTTATGCTTCAATGTTTTCTTTCCAGTACCCATCTTTACAAGTAGGATTTACTTTAAGCATATTTCTACAAGCATCTTGCTTAAGGCTTCCATCACTACTCAATTAAGATAAGGAGAGTGGATTTTCTTGGCTGAGTCTCCTCAAACTTAAAAAAGCCTAATGGACTGTCATTGATCTTTGAGATAGAAAGTCCCATCCATCCATTGGCCTTTCCTTAATATTGGCTAAAAAACCCTATGTACATGATTGTAGGTCTTCTCTTTATCTTGGTTTGTGTTAAGGCTGCCTGGGAAGCACTACATCATATTTGCGTTTATGTAAACCTTTTGGGGACTGCCAATTATTTTGTTCTATATGAAAATAACTATTGGATAAATAAACTCACCACGATTTCATATTTGCTCTTAGGTACATGCAAATAAAATGCAATTTATATGATTGAAGTTGGTATATAACAAGAATGATACCTATAAACTTTGTTTGTGCGTAAGATGAATTCTGCAGGGTTGTTACATCAAGCATGCTATGCACAGTGTTCAATTTAAGAACTCTTCTACTACATTTATTGACTTGTAACTTTATCCCTAGTAATAATGTGTAGGTGTGTTGTTTTTTATTTACATGCAGTTTAAGTTTTTGGTTGATGGAGAATGGCGGCATGATGAGCACCAACCCGTTGCAACCGGAAGTTATGGGGTAGTCAACACCATTTTCCTAGCCAGGGAACCTGATATGGTTCCTGCAATTTTTAGTCCGGAGACACCTGGTAGAGCTAATATGGATGTGGATGGCGATCCCTTCCTTCGTCTGGTATGAGACTTTTTTAACTCATACGACTATAATTTTTTGCTAGCTAATGTATTCTCGCAGTGGCATCATCGTAGCTGGGGCTATTTTCCTTGTGTTTGGCATTTTCCTTTTTGTGAAAGGAACTTATAGGGAGTTTACTTCAACATGCTGAAGGAATCACACTTCTAAGTTTCTCATCAAGATTCCTTGTGTGAAAGATAACACTTTTAATGATGCAGATTACCTCACCTTGTACAGGTGTAACTTTCCCAGCACCCACACAACGCGCACCCCCCCCCCCCCCCCCCCCCCCCCAACCCCAACCCCAACCCCCCCCAACCCAACACACACACAACAACAACCCTCAATGGATACAACTGATAAGTAGAATAAGATCAAAGCCCAATCCCCAATAAATAGATTAACACCCAATCAAAAAATATACCCTAATCGGAAATATTAAGCTCTAGAAATTGAAGAGCCGCTATGCAAGTATCTGAAGCAATCACATTAGCAGTCCTTTATGTACCTCCATGCAATCTAGCATTTCTTTCCCTTCAATTTCAAAGAAAACTCTAGCCAATTTCCTCTTCAATTTCAAAGCTGGGTCATAATTAATGAACCAATTTGCTGCCAGCTGGAAAGAAACTGTTTGAAGCTGACCATGCCATTGACACAATGAAGCAAACCAACTCCAAATAGATCTAGCCAAAGGACAACTCCAAAATAAGTGATCCAAAGAATCTTTATCCCCATAACAATTATGACAATAAGCTGTAAGTGTTAAACCCCGTTTCTGCAAATTACCAAAAAATGGAATAGCATTCTGCATAATCAGCACAGCAGGGTCTACAATGGCACCATACCAACTGTTTCCAATCTTCCCTTTGTCCAAGGTCTTTACAAACATTCCAAACATTCTTAAAAGAATACTGCCCATGTTTCCATCTGATGATGTCCTCACCTCCCGTGAATCTGTAAGTTCTAAAGAAATTTATAACAAAAACAGGCCATGTGGAGGGAACTGACCATTGATCATCAACCGACAAGGCTGCAATAAGAGCATTCCTTAAGATGCCATGACCACTGAACGGTCTGAATCCATATAACTCAATAAGTGATCTGCCATTGAACCAAGGATCTTGGAACAAATTAAAATTCAAGCCATTTCTGGAACTCAATGTTAGCAAGCAACAAATTCAGCCCAAAAGAATGCTCTTTTCAAGTACTTTATCCCTGAACCAAGAGACCCATAACTCCTCCTTGGACTGGATAAAATTACAAGCAAGCATACATTTAGAGGCTAAATCAATACTGTGAAAGCTTCTAATACCAAACCCTCCCTCATTTTTCTGGCGAGTTACGTTTTTCCGTCTACGCAAATTAATAGGGTTGTCTGAAGAACAACGCCAAATAAATTTTTTAACTTTCCTATCTTTAACAGTGTCTGGAATAGAAAAAACTGAAGCCCAAAAATAATAATAAGAAGAAATGACAGACTTAATCAGCTCCACTCTGCCAACCAATGATTGGTTAAAAGCATTCTTTGCATAGAAGTGCAACTTTTTTTTACCTCATTTTAGAATTTATGTCAAAACAATGAATCTAAGATATGTGGTAGGTATATATATGTGGGTTTTGCTGGAACTTATTATTACGTCTAGTTCTTTTAAAGGAAACTCACCTCTTTGTCATGATGCATAGAACAAAGTAGAGAATTGATTGCATTCATGTGTCATCATCAGTATTTTATTTCAATAGAGTTTGTATGTTATTTTGCTGCATGGAGTAAATCACATTGTTGGATGATAACTTGCAGGAAGCACTTCCAAGGATATCAGAGGCTGATATAGAGATTTCTCGCAATCGTGTATCTGTCTTTTTGTCCAGGCATACTGCTTATGAGTTGCTTCCTGAGTCTGGCAAGGTTAGGATACTCTATCAAGCTTTTTGAGCCTTTTGTTTGATAGTTCTTTGTGTTTGATCACTTTCATTAGGTTGGATTTATGGCTTTCTGGCTCAATTTTGTCAAACACTGCAGGTCATTGCGTTGGACGTGAATTTACCTGTGAAGCAAGCATTTCACATTCTCTATGAACAGGTATTTATTTATTATTATTATTATTATTATTTTATACTCAAACAAAAATTAAGTTTCATATACTCTGGATTAGTGATCTCTTGTCTGGAGTCCGGACTTTGCAAATATTGTCAGCAAAAGTTATCTCAAAAATTTTTATGTGATGATGAGAATGCATATTTGTATATGATGGAAAGACCCATATGAGGAAGACTGGGTTTCATATGCAGTGGTGCCTGATATAATGTGTACACCCATTATCTTTTCATATAGACAATAGGAATTGACCGATAATCCATATCTCCCTTTTAGTAGCCATGCTAGCACTTCATTAGTATATTATAGGGGCGCAACTTGAACGGGTCAATCCAAACCAACCTGATCATTACTTGGTCTTTGTTGGGGCATGGAGATCTCTTTTTGTTGTTTGGGATGGGGTTAGGTGGAAAATTTTCAACCAGGCCTCAATTTAGGTTGGGCTGGGCAAAGGTGCCCACAACTGAACCCGACCTATATTAATATTAGCAATAATATTTGTTTCATTGCAATATTAGTAACCTGAGTCAAACCTTGGACTAACCTGACTATATTATTTGTTTCATTGCAATATTATTAACCCGAGTCAAACCTTGGACTAACCTGACTATGCCGGTCAACCGGAGCCTAATTCAAGCTTAACCCAATTTTAGGAAAATATACTCAGGTTGGCTTGGGATAAACTTGTATGGTAAAACGTTGGGTTGTGCTGGGGCTTTGTTTGAGGGTTTCTACCTCGAGTTTGGCTGAATTTGACCCCTCAACCCCCAACCCTCCCAAATCACACTCCTACTATATTACAACGGCTTTGGCAAGTCATTGACTCTATATGCAGCCCATATGCCACACATATCAGGTTAAATCAGCATCATTTATATGAGTGTACTGGACTTATATGATTCCTACACATTTCATCTTGGCCTTCCTGTCAATTGCCCATCACTGCCCCCCCACCCTGTTTTCTCGTATGCAAGGTTCTGAAGCAGTAATTTATTTCTGATTAATGGCTTGGATTTCATCTTATTTCTGATTAATGGATTGAAGCTATTTCTAGGGAATTCCTGTGGCTCCTCTCTGGGATATTTGCAAGGGTCATTTTGTTGGAGTTCTTAGTGCGCTGGACTTCATCTTAATTCTAAGAGAGGTAGATATACATTTTGGGTATTTTTCTGTCCGTGAACTGATTGGTCTGTGGTTTTCTTGATTGAATTTATTGCCTAAATTGATTAATATACCTTGAAAGCTATTCTGTATTTTGTATGGACAAGACCCGGAAACTCTTTTAAATACTTTTTTGTGGCTGTACTTTTCTTTTATAGAAATGCCCATTGTTTAACGTTTCTGTCCATGGGGATTATTGATTGCAGTGGAATAATTCTTTTAAATTCCACCGGAAGGAGATGTCTCTTGTAAATATTGTTGTCCATTGTTGCTATTTTAAAGTGCAGGTTCCAAGTAGAAGTGTTGCAGTCATTTTGAAGTCTTGTGAATTCTTATATTTTAATGTTGATTAGCATTACAAATTGTGATTGTTAAACAGGACTGTACTATGGTGAATATATATCTCATGATGTGGAGTATGCGAACGTTATTGTTCTGTCACATTGTTAAGCAATGAATCTTCATTGACACAAATTTTAGATGAGAACTTTTTTTATACATTGATACATGTGTGTGTGTGTGATCATCCTGAAGTTCAACATCAATTCTGGTTAAGTTACTGTCTAAATTTTGATGGTGCTGTAGACCCAGTTTTTTTTTTTTAACTGAAAATAATTTCGTGTGATAGTTAGTTGTTGACAACGGTACTGCAAAATATTAAAGTTCACGAAGGATGTTGGGTACCTTTGAGCCTTGAGGTGAAAAATGCTTGGAGTTTCAGCGAAGGCCTCTGAATGAGTTCTCATATTCTCATCAAATCATGACTTTGAAATCTTAAACCATTTTCACGAGGACCCTTCCTGCAAATGTCTCTAAACTTAATTGTCCCCCACGCCCCCACCCCAACACAATACAGACTTCAATAGAGAAAGGAGAACAAACAACTTTTTCAAGAGAAGTGTTTTTTTTTTTTTTTTTTTTTTTTTTTTTTTTTCAGAAGCATCCATAGCTCGTTAATTTTCACTGATTCCCCTCATTCAACACTTGGCCACCATAAACTTGCAACCCTTTGCAAAATCTTATATGATGACCAAATCTAATTATGTATCCCCTGTTATATTCTTGTGTAGAATGTATGTGTGCATGTTTTCCATGATCTGTGAAGTTTATATACTGTCTTTGATTATTCATTTACCTCGACTTTTTCGTTTCGAAGCTCAATATTATATATTTTTGCAGCATCCAATACATTTTTTCTCCGTAGAATATAAAGATAGTTGTTTGCATCTTTTACATGTTTAGATTTCAATTTTGGAAGCGGTAACTAAATACTGTGGCTGCATTTTAGCCAAGCATCATGCTATTTCTGTTTTTCTTAGTTCAGTGTTTGTATTCATGAGCTTTTTCATCTTCTTGTTCCTCGAGTCCATTTACATTTATTAAATGATTTGGGAGAAGAATGCTGTCTGATTGTTTAAATTTCAGCTTGGGAATCATGGATCAAACTTGACAGAGGAAGAGCTTGAGACACACACTATATTAGCTTGGAAAGAGGGAAAGATAAATCTCAACAGACAAATTGATGGCAATGTCGGATCGTATCCTAGACATCTTATACAAGTAAGTTTTCTCATAAGGTGCGCTAACTTTAATATGGGAATAAGGCAAGGATGATGATGATGATGATATGCTAACTTCTCCAGCAGTGAATGGATGCTGACCTTTGATTTTTATGTTGTGGATAACTAGAACATCATGTGATATTTAGCTGAGGTTCCTCAATTCATTATATATATTTCAACTTATAATCTAATTTATTCAATTTTGGTCTGGCGTAAAAGTCACAGAGAGAAGAAATAAAATCTCAAATTCTATATGTATATATGTGGCTTCAGTATCAGCTGACTTTAAATTTACTTTGAAAGAGTGGGAAAATAAAAATAAAAAATCCTCAAATTCTATACATGTACATGTGACCTCAATATCAACTGACTTCACATTTTCTTTATGGAAAATTTCAAATTTAAAATTCTTATTTAAAATTTTAATAGCCAATACTTCTGCTATGTGCAGGGTGGGCCTTATGATTCTTTAAAGGATGTTGCCATAAAGATTTTGCAAAACAAGGTGGCTACAGTTCCCATTATCCATTCTTCTTCACAGGATGGTTCATATCCACAGCTTTTACATCTGGCTTCACTCTCTGGAATCCTTAAATGTAAGCTGTTCTTGGTGTATGGTTCTGGCTTCCCTCTCTGAATTTTGAAAATATAAAGCATATTATTCTTTAACTAACAGATGACTTAATTTTCAGGTATATGCAGGCATTTTAGACATTCTCCTAGCTCTTTGCCCATTCTTCAACAGCCAATCTGTTCACTTCCTTTAGGTACTTGGGTTCCTAGAATTGGTGAATCAAATGGACAGGCATTTGCAATGTTGAGATCAAATGCCTCTCTTAGTGCTGCCCTATCCTTATTAGTTCAAGGTAACTTCCTTCTCTTTCCCAAAAGTATGTGGACGCAGAAGAACATCCTTATCCTTCCCCTTTTCGGAAGAAAAGGAGGATCTGGACAAGATTAATGAATTTCTAAAATAAAATAAAGTTTTTTTAATCACAAATTTCTGTTTAGCTGAAGTTTTTACATTCATTCCTTGCATTTTGTTTGTAGCTTATTGGCTAGCTCTTTAGGTTATGCAACTGTCATGTTTTACGGTCTGTATGGGTATCTTTTGCCCGAAGCATAAAAATGGATAAGTTTAATGATTTCTTTTTTCCTTGTGTACCTTAAAAAGTGTGCCAGTGATATTTTTTGGTGCAAAGATACATTTTATCTCTACTTACCCATAGATGATTTTGTAGATTTGTTATTCTCATTAGATGAACGAAGAATTGATAAATAGGAACTTTTGTGCATTAGGTTACATAAATTGTTTGGGTTTTTTTTTTTTTTTTTGCCCTGTATGACTCTTAGTTCATTACCGTGTGAAGTGAAAGTTAAAGCTGAATTGAACTAGTAACTATCAAGTTGTTCTTTTTTTGCCCTACCCCTTATGTATTGTCTTATGCAATTACATTGTTCTAATTGCAGCTGAAGTTAGTTCAATACCAATTGTGGATGAAAATGACTCATTGTTGGATATATATTGTAGAAGGTAATCTTCTCTCTTACTGCAGTATAGGTTTTCCATGTGCTGCAAGTACTATTATCCATTTGAACTCTTTAATGAATATATTTCCATTCCTTAGTGAAAGGCATATTTGTTTTTCTTTATTTTTATCTTTTTCTTTAGACGTATGAGAGGGATGAATGTTTGTTTTTTAGTAGAGTTGTTGCATAGCTTTGTAGACACCGTGCTTACATTGGCTGGCTGAGCCTCTGTTTTTTACGCTTTTAGTGGTTCTTTCTTTACTGATAAAAAATTATTTGTATTTTGGGTAGTAAGATCACTGTTATGGCAAAAGACAGCCTATGCAGTATGCACAGATTCGTTCTTTCTTTACTGATAAAAAAATATTTGTTTTTTGAATAGTGATATCACTGCTTTGGCAAAAGACAGAGCCTATGCACAGATTCGCCTTGAGGAAATGAGTATTCAGCAGGTAACTGTTTAGAGATTAACTGTATTGACTTTATTTGTAAATCTTTCCATTAGTTTTGAAAGTGGCTTATGCTATGGGGACAAAGGAGAAACTCTGTAGGCATGTAATATAAAGAATAAAAAGGGAATGTAAGCTTGTCTTACATGGTAGTTACTAGCCCCCCCCCCCCCAAAAAAAAAAAAAAAAAAAAAAATTGAAGAATTTGGTGTGTGTGTGTGAGAGAGAGAGAGAGAGATGGATAGAAAGATTGGAAAATGAGTATATTTGTGCCCATGCATCAAAGGTTTATAAGAACTTTTAAGTGGATATAGAGATGATTCTCAATAGTTGTACTTTTATTGCTTAGTTGAGGCTCACTTGGCAATTATTCAGGCTACTTCTGATGCTTCTTTGGGAGTAGTTGAGTTCAAATGTTATAATACTTGGTTGTCCTTTTTATGTGGTTATCCTTTAAAATGATTTTATGTCCCCTTCTAATTTTACCTCATTATTCTTTGCTCTTGCTATATCTTTGTAAACTCGTTATTTTTGTTCGGTAAATAATGCTAGTGATATGTCTCCATAGCAGTGTAATAATTGATAAATGGCTGAAAAAGTTGTATTTCTTTCATATATCTCAAGGATATTTATACAAAATACACAGACCTATTCAAGGTAAGTCAACTATACAATTAATTTGACAGCTAATACATTAACAGCTAATAGATAATATCAGCTAATAGATAACAACAACTAATAGATATCAACTGTACACGCTAACTCTCTCCCTCAAGTTGGTGCATAGATATCGCACATGCCCAACTTGGATAGTGATGTATGAAACGAGCCACTAGTAACACCATGAGTCATCTTATCAGCCAGCTGGTTCGCACTCTTAATGTAAGGAACCTCTATCACACTAGAATCCAGGTTATCCTTGATGTAGTTTCGGTCAAGTTCAATATGCTTAGTTCGATCGTGTTGCACTGGATTATTAGCAATATCAATAGCTGCCGTATTATCACAAAAAATCAATATAGGTTTCTTTGGACCAAATCCAAGCTCACTTAAGAGAATCTTCAACCATGTAAGCTCCGTAATTGCATGATGAAGAGCACGGTATTCAGCTTCTGCACTAGGCAACGATACCACATTCTATTTCTTACTCCTCCAGGTCACCAAATTGCCTCCAACGAATGACACATACCCTGAAGTAGACTTCCTATCCAACTTGGCTCCCGCAAAATCAGAATCTGAATAACCCACAATGTCTAGCTGTCCATGCCTGGAGAACATAATACCTTTACCTGGAGAGGACTTTAGATAAGCCAAAATACGATTCACTGCATTCATGTGTCGGTCACTCGGATTGTGCATGAATTGACTCACAACACTAACTGCATACGATAAGTCAGGCCTAGTGGGAGTCAGATAGATCAACTTCCCCACTAGTCTCTGATCTCTCTCCTTGTTTGTCGGAATCTGATCAGGATAGATAGCTAAGCCACGATTTACTTTCAATAGGAGTGTCTATAAGAACACACGCAGAGTTACCAGTTTCAGCCAAGAGATCTAATGTATACTTTTGTTGAGAGAGAAAAAGTCCCTGCTTGGACCGAGACACTTCAATGCCCAGAAAGTATTCAGAACCCCCAAGTCCTTCATTTCAAATTCCTTGGCCAAATAGCTCTGAAGCTTCTCTATCTCATTGGTGTTGCTACCTGTAACAATTATGTCATCCACATAAACGATAAGCAAAGTAATATCATCACCATTCCTCTTATAAAAGAGAGTGTGATCTACCAAAGCTTGCTTAAAACCATACTTCTTCATTGAGTAGCTCAACCTGCCAAACCATGCTCTTGGTGATTGTTTCAACCCTTATAAAGCCTTCTTTAGCTTGCATACCTTACCTCCTTCAGGTGTAAACCCCGGGGGAGGATCCATATTCACCTCCTTTATCAAATCACCATGAAGGAAGGCATTCTGCACATCAAACTGTTGTAATGGCCAGTCCAAGTTAACTGCGAGAGAGAGTATAACTCGAACAGTGTTCATCTTGGCCACAGGAGCGAAGGTCTCTTGATAATCAATCCCATTGTATCCCTTGGCAACTAGTCTAGCCTTGTACCTCTCAACTGTCCCATCTGACTTATACTTCACTGTAAACACCCACTTACATCCCACTGTCTTCTTTTCCCGAGGCAACTCGACCAACTCCCAAGTAGAGTTCTTCTGGAGAGCCTTCATTTCCTTTACCATAGCAGCCTTCCACTTAGGATCTCCAAGGGCATCCTGAAAATGACTAGGAACAGACACAGAAGACAACTGAAGGGCAAAAGCTAGGTGAGTCTTAGACAGACGGTGATAGGAAACAAAATCAGAGATATGATAGACAACATTAGAAGAAAATTTGGAGAAACCCAACCTATCAGGTTCTTTACGATCACGAAAAGGATACCGCCTACCCTGATCACCAACCTGTGGATTCAAGGCAGCAGTCTCCACAGAAGTTATAGGGTTAGAATTAATATCTGAAGTTGAAGTTAAAGGAGAAGAAACATGTACCTCAGAGTTAATCCTAGAAGATTCATCCGATGGCATGGTAGTATCATCAAGAGGGGTACTAGAGTTAGAAGGAGGCGGCATGACAGTGGCATCCTTGTTCCTTCTCACATATACTTCTTTGAACAAGTGGGTTGGTCTTTTACCTATTTTTTCATCGAACTCAATCTCCACATGATCAAGAGTATCTAAAGGTTCTCCTTTTTTCATAACAGCTGAATCCTCCTCCTTACCTGAAATCCACAACCTCTTTTCTTCTAGCCATAACCATTCCTCTTCCTTACTACTAATCTCCCCTTGAAGAGGAATCAGAGATACATCCCCAGAAAAATAAGACTCTCTTTCACAAAACTGAACATCCATGGACACATAGTATTTACTTGTAGGAGGATGAAAACATTTATAGCCCTTTTTTGAACGAACCAAGGAACTCACACTTAAGAGCAAGAGGGTCAAGCTTATCCCTATGAAGAAAATGTATATGAACATAAAACACAACCAAAAACCTTAGGACAAAGATTAAGTGTAGAAGGAATAGAGTGAAATCGGGATAGCATTCTTAATGGAGTTTGATATTTAATTATACGAGAAGGCATTCGATTGATAAGAAAAACAGCAGTCATGACAGCCTCGGCCCAGAAATACTTAGTAACATTCATAGTAAAGCATAAGGTACGAGCCACCTCTAAGAGATGACGATTCTTACGCTCTGTTATGCCGTTTTGTTGTGGCGTGTAGGCGCACGTTGTCTGGGGGAGGATGCCATGTTGTTTGAAGAAATCAGTAAGAGATTGATTCACATACTCACCACCGTTGTCAGAATGGAAAACCTGAACCTGAGTATGAAATTTGGTGACAATCATTTCGTAAAACTGAGGAATAACATGTATAACATCACTCTTAGATTTTAGCAAATAAACCCAACTCACTCCAGTACAGTCATCAATAAAAGATACAAAGTATTTATGGCCCGAAGCGAAAGGAATAGAAAAAGGACCCCACACATCTGTGTAAACACATGAAAAAGGAATAGGACTTTTATTGAAACTCACTTTAAAAGGAACAGAATGGTTTTTAGCATAAATGCATTGTTCACACCCTAAACTAGAAGCAGAAATATTGCAAAATAAGTTGGGAAATAAACGTTCTAAATAAGAGAAAGATGGATGTCCCAAACGACAATGTCATAAAAATATCTTCTCTCTGTCAGACTCTCTCTTTACTTGAAAACCACGGCTAGGTTCAGATTTTAACTCCCTTACCCCCTTCTCCAAGTAGTAAAGACCTCCTCTCTCCTTACTAATGCCAATCGTCATCTTCGTAAGATTGTCCTGAAAGTAGAATGAAAAGTTACAGAATAATTAAGATTTTTGGTAATTTTGCTAATGGAAGGAAGGTTGTTAGATAGATTAGGTGCAAGTAAAACTGAAGACATGGAGAATGTAGGAGAAAGTGAGACATTCCCAGCCCCTGTAATTGGCATAGGAGTCCCGTTAGCAACCTGAACAGACTTAACGGGTGAAGGTATTAGAGAGTCAAGTATGGAAGAGTTACTAGTCATATGATCAGTGGCCTCTGAATCAATAACCAAAGTGTTAGAAGCAGTAGAAATAAGGGCCAAACCAAAATTACCTCCTTGAGAAGACACTCGAGATACATGAGAAGCAGAAGATGGAGAAGTGTCGACGATAGCAACCTGAGCAAATTTCTTGTTCTTCTTCTCAGCTTGCTTAAGCTTGAACCACTCCGGATAACCATGTTTCTTCTAGCAAATATCAACCGTATGTTTCGTACTATTGCAGTGAGTACAGAGACGAGAAGAGAGTCGGTAGAAGGAGGAGCTGGTCAGGAACTCTGTTGGACAGCAAGAGCTGAGGCCTCTTAGTGATCCTTTATTGCTATGGTGACCTGTCTCTGTGCTTCATGACGAACTAGAGAATATGCTTCTTCCAAGCTTGGTAAAGGAGAGGTAGCTACAACACGACTACTAACTTGATCCAAACTGTGATCCAAACCTGCAAGAAACATATAGACCCGATCCTGAGAAATACGCTTGTTTCTCAATATCAGTTGCATACGTCATATCATTTGGTCTTCGATAATCAAGTTCCTTGAAGATTGAGTTCAGCTCATGTAGTACTCTACAAGAGGCCGACCATCCTAACGCAATTGAAAGGACTTCTTCATCAGTTCATAAACCTGAGAAGAATTAGAGACATTAAGATAGCTTCTTTTTACCGCATCCCAAACCTCCCTGGCTGTTCCACACTGCACAAAGTGGGACATCAAATTAACCATCATGGAATTGATAAGCCAAGACTTGACTAGGGCATCTTCAGCCTCCCATTCATCATAGCTTGGATCATCCTCTGCAGGTGCAACCTTTCTCCCTGTGATATACCCCTTTTTCTGTCTACCAGCAATATGCATCTCCAAAATCTGAGACCAAACACGATAATTAGCACCATCCAATTTAATAGGAATGGGAGAAGTAGTTTCGTGAATAGTCATCGTGGAGGACTTCTTGCTGTCAGATGAATATTCGGTTAGAGAGGAAGAATCAGTGATTGTTTTGGCTGCCATGGATCGTGGCTAAGAGGTATTGAAGACAAGCAACAGCAGCACAAAGAAGATAGCTGACGGCTGTTGCAGGTCTTTAGAAGTAAGGTTAAAATAGAAAAGAAAAGAAAAGAAAGCAGCAGAAATTCCTTCTTTTTGCTCTGATACCAAATTGATAAATGGCTGAAAAAGTTGTATTTCTTTCATATATCTCAAGGATATTTATACAGAATACACAGACCTATTGAAGGTAAGTCAACTATACAATTAATTTGACAGCTAATACATTAACAGCTAATAGATAACAGCTAATAGATAATAGCAGCTAATAGATAACAGCTGTACACGCTAACTGTAATATGTTGGTTCTGTGGCGGATAAATTGGTTAAGTTGTTTTACTACATAAATTGTTCACAGAGAACCCTTATTGTTGGATGCTGCCAATCTAAATTAAAACCATTAAAACAGTGTGTACATATTTGCTATAGTGTATATGTGTGTGTGAGCCTGTGTATGTGTGTATATATTGTGAAAATTTGGTATTATGTTTACAAAAGAGTGCATCTTTAGAGGAATTGGACAATATCGATACATACAGCCTTTTACAAATTTCACATTATGAGATGAATTTGGAGAGGAGCTAGTTGGGTTTTGAGCAGGTTTCTGTAAGAAAGCAAAACCTGAGTTGTGTCCTGGATGCAATTGGGTCTATGGAGAACCTCCGTGCCCCGTTCCAGTTACACTGCTATTATAAATATTACCCTTATATACGGCCCTAGGATTTTCATAATCAGACTATCGATCTCCTTCTCAAATTTGCTGTCATCTCCCTTGTCGAACCTCATTGTCATTGCCACCACTGTGATAACTATCGCTTCAATTGTCGACATGGTATACATATTTCCAAGGTGATATTGGTCATCATATCTAGATATGTTATTGAGTTCTGCTGCTTCTTCGTCGAAGGCATTCTCATCACCGTCATCATCTCTTTCTTCTCATGGGCATCTTGTATTATTGTCACAGGTTCATCTCTTATGTGTGTGTGTACATTTATATATTATTTATTGTCAAACAAAGTGGGATGGGGCCGTGGTCGGAGAGACTAATCGGAAGTGGGGTTGGGGGGTAGTGATTTCTGCTGACAGGGATATGGTGCCCCATTCAATCCATCCTCAGTTGCAAGCCCTAATTACAAGTTACTACTTTACGGTCATATATGCAACTTAAATTGACCTTAATATGCCCACTTTTAACTTTCCTCTGAAGCTCTGTTTTGCATGTACAAATTGGCCAGACCAGTATTATAAATGATACATAGCGGTGGTGATGATGACGATGATGCTTATGAAGATGAAGCATTGCACCTGACTGAGATTTTCCTTCCTACACCCTACCCACGCACCCACCTTCGCACACTTTTATCTCTTGTTTATTTTTAGGCTGAGCAACTATTTGATTGTTTTATCCTTTTAACAATTGTATTCTTATTCTTTTTCTAGTATCAAACATCCCTTCTTGCAAATTAAAGAATCAGTATTTAAGTGAAATTCATTTATGCTCTGTTTGGTTGTTTGGAATTCCCGCGCATAATTGGAATTGGAAAAAAAATAGTTTAAAGCTTAAAACTAGTTCAGTTCTCAATTCCAATTCCAAAGCGTCCGTTGATGCCCTCCAAAAACAGCATTATAGAAAACTAGTTATTGATAGTGACCACCTACAGAGAACTCATCATACTTGTTTTCTTCTTATGTCTAACCTGTAGGCCTTACAGTTGGGACAAGATGCAAGTTCTCCTTATGGTTTTTTCAATGGACAGAGATGTCAAATGTGTTTGCGATCTGATCCTTTGCACAAGGTGATGGAACGGCTAGCAAATCCTGGTAATTTTTTCTTTTCTGTTCGTTTTGTATATTCAATTTTTTATTCACCATTCTAGTATAGTGCCAGCTTGGCCGTTCAAATTCTTCCACCAACTTGCTCCTTTTTTTTTCCTTAATTGTTTGGGATAGAACTTTTTACATACTTGAGCCATTCCTGGCATATTCCAGGGGTTAGGAGACTTGTAATTGTGGAGGCTGGCAGCAAGCGTGTAGAAGGCATTATTTCATTAAGTGATGTGTTCAGATTCTTGCTTGGTTAGCTGGAACTGCTGTTCACTTTTTCACATGAATTGGGTTCTCATTATGGCAATGGAAAAGATCCACGTGTTCGTCGACGTTCATGTTCTCTCTGCTATGCCTTTCCCCTTCTTGTAAGGTGAATGTTCTCAAAATGTCTTCCTGATCCTTTGGTGAGATGAGCTCTTTCTTCTGAGCCCCACCTATTTTTAGGATACAAGTTTAGAAGGATGAAAAAGAAAAATGTAAATTGAGAGGTTTCAGCTTTCCCCCATCTTGTCCTTATAACCCCATTTATTATCAACTCAAGTCATGCTGCTGGTACAGCTGCCATGTTTGTTTCTTACTGTTTACAGAAAAGCAGCAAGGAGTTGGGGATATTGTTTGTTGATTGGCTGTCTTAGAAGACGGGTCGATAATTCATCTTAAGTTACTTATTGTCACTTAATTTTATTTTTTTTTCGTTTTTTTAATCCCTGGTTAGCATGTTTCTTTTTGTATGCCGGTTTTTCTTTATAAATCCACGATTTAGTTTATAGGATTTATTCGTGTATCCTATTCAGATGGCTTGGTTTTTCGTTTGAAGTACTTTTTTACCCCTTATTTTTTGGGTTCCCTAATATAGGATATAATTAGCTCCTGTTACCTGTAGGTATGATCTGCAATGAGCTTTATCTATTTCCAAGAATTAAAGAGAAGCGAAAATGTGCCTAATGAGATAGTTTGGACATCAAGTTAGGATCTGAAATACCTAAGGTCTTGCGGCCTAGTGTCTTCCTCCCAAAGTGGATGTCCCAAAGTGAATGGTGAGGGTTCAAGTCGGGGCAAAGTGGGGCGTGTGGGTTGTGTTTATGTTTCTTGCCATTAAAAAAAAAAACTACGATCTGAATTTGGTCAATATAAAAAGAATTAAGTTCAAATCCTCCGAGGATAAAGGCAAACATGCGTATTTGTATCTTCCTCCAAATGGTACTGTGTGTAGGAAAATGGAGAAGAAATTTAACATATTTAAGTATTGTGGGAGTGTTTTGTTTCTTTTATCCTCATTTCCTTTTTTTAATCTATGCTTGGATGTGCGTATACTAAAAGCTAGTTAGTGTTTAATTTGAGTGAACATTTTTCAGGTACTAGCAATCTTTTTTAGTTGAGTTCATATTTGTTGAGATTATGGTCAAAGTGGATTGTTCGAATGGTAAAAGTCAGTTAAAATAGGTTACACTTGTTTTCGGATTAATAGAAATAAGGATAAAGTACAGTCACATCCTCTGAAGTTTAACAAAAGGATAACTTACCTGTTTTTTTGACAAAGACACCTCCTGAAGGTTCAAAAATGGGCAAAGATATCCCTTTACATGAAAAATTGACCAAATTACCTTTTGACCGTTTAGGAGACTTTCTCAACTTTACAATTTAATAAATTGGACCAATCTATCCTCGTAAACAATTTATGCATAAATAAAAAAATAAAAAAACTTTATATTGTTCACTTTTCTTTTTTTGTTATTTATTTTATAAATGTCCCATCTTCTTAAAATTATAGACATCTAAAATGATTTTTTGATCCAATACATATATTTCAAATAAATTATATTTTGTTATTACTTTTTTTTTTTTTCTTTTTCATTTTTAAATTAAGATACTTAATTCTTTAATCTAAAAAAATTAAACCTATCTCTTTTCCTTAAAAATAAAAAATATGGTACCACAAATTTAATTATATATTAAATATTATACATTCTGAATATAAAAGGGGAAAATAATAATAATAAAACAAAGGAAAAAAAAAAAAAACAAAGCGTACATAAAGTTAAGATGCATAAAGTTATATTGTACCTATTTTCTTTTATGTTAGGAAATGCATAACATTTGATATATAATTTAAGGTGCATGGTTATAATGGTACGATATTTTTTATTTTTAAGGAAAAGAGAATGGCTTAATTTTTTTAGACGAAAGAATTAAGCATCTTAATTTAAAAATAAAAAATAAAAAAGAAAAAGAAAAAAGTAATAACAAAATATAATTTATTTGAAATATATGTATTGAATAAAAAAATCATTTTAGACGTCTATATTTTTAATAAGTTGAGACATTTATAAAGTAAAAAAAAAAATGTGAACAGTATAAAGTTTTTTTTTTACTTTTTTTTATGCATAAATTATTTATGAGGGTAGATTGGTCTAATTTATTAAATAGTAAAGTTAAAAAAGTCTCCTAACCGGTCAAAGGGTAATTTGGTAATTTTTTCATGTAAAGGGGTGTCTTTGTCCATTTTTGAACCTTCAGGGGTATCTTTGTCCAAAAACAAATAAGTTTCATCTGAATGTCCTTTTGCCAAATCTCATGGGGTGTGACTGTATTTTACCCTAGAAATAAAATGGATTTGCATTCCATCGATTTGAGATTAAAGTTTATTTATGGGCTCCAATGTAATGAATATTTCAAATTAATTTATTAATTCAGATTGCAAAACACCGGAGGATGGATTATTCATCGGTTTGGAGCTAAAGAGAACAAAATGCTTAAATGCAGGTTTCCTATGCCCCACAACATTCCTTTTTTTGCCAATAAATTTGCTGTGATAAACAAAAAGTGGGCCTTCATCAAATGACAAATAATGTTTGTATTACCATAGGCCTTGGTAACTCAAGTACATAATATACCCCCAGGAGTACTTCCTACGTGTCACCCCGGTCAATGGACACTCATTAAAACTCCTAGGCTTCGTTTGGTTAAGTAGAATCAACCGGAAAAGAAAGGAAATAGAAAATTTTAAAAAAAAATTTATAGTTTGGTTAGATAGAAAAGGAAAAGTTCTAAAAAATTAGGATTCTTGTAACCCTTTATTTTTTTCAAAATGTTTTCTTTACAAAACACAGAGAAATTTTATTTTCCCGTGAAAGCAACGTTTTTTTATTTAGTGTTCCTATTTTATCCCACAGCTTCATTGATATTATTTTACCCAACAACTTCATTTTATATTTGGAAACAATAACAAATTTTGACTAGGTTCAAAGAATTGGAGTCAGCGGGCTGAGGGCTTTTTGGAGAGGGTCCGTCTCTGGTGGGAAAGGTATGGTGTGGTTGGCACCCCTAGTCATGTGCTAGTAGGCAGATTGCGTCTTTTAAAGAACAAAAAGTGTAACAATCTCATTCGAGTCAACTTTAGATCGAAGGAAATGTGTTTAGTCAACTTTAGATCGAATGAAAACCATCTTTAGATCGAATAGATGTCAAATATTTGGCTCAAGTGTTTGGAGAAAAAAAGAGACAAGAATTCTCCAAACTAATGAGCTGGCTTGTGAGGAGTTCATATCTATTAAAGATGGTTTTAACCCTCCTGACCTTCAGGTCCCGAGCCCAACTAAAAATAAGGACTAACAACTTTATCATTAATAAATTTTTAATTAACTTGACTTCTATTCCTAATTGTTTTTCATCCTATATATAAATAATGGTAATCCAAAAGGTCTTAAATTGATTGAAAACTTTATCATTTTTTTAATATATTTTATTATTAATTCTTTATTATTTTATAAAATAAGGGTAATTTAGACTTCCAAACTATAACATGATATTTTCCTACAATTTAACTATAACATGATATTTTCTTACAATTTTATTGAAGAAATTTTCATCCTAACCAAATACATATTAAAAAATAAATTTTCTTTGCATTCACTTCACTTTTCTTTTCATTTTCCATTCCGTTTCGTTTCATTTCATTTCATTTCATGCTATTTCCATCTAACCAAATGAGCCCTAATTTCTTCATTATCAAGGAAAATGGAGTTTTTTTTAATTTTTTTTATTTTTTATTTTTACTTCTTAATCGGTACTCATAAACACATGCTTCCACCGAGACTCAAATCCCTAATCTCCCTTTGAAAAATAAGAGTCTGGTATCGCTAGACCACTGGTCTATTGGTAAGGAAAATGGAGAGTTTCCGTAGGTGTACCAACCGTCTGAATCATCGTCAAACCATGTGTCTTTCATCCTATCGCTTTTGGAAGATCCCTATTCTGCATCATCATCTAATTCGATCAGTTGCAGAACAAAACTATGGAGCTGTTTCCTGGCTTACTTAGTTCAGATAAAAGCCATAGAATATGATTACATAATCACAAAACAACAGAACTATAAATATACACTCTTCAAATCTCAATAGTTCAAACTTCTAAAAATCACAAAATAAGATGCAACAATTACATACATAAATCACATAATATACAACTATATTACACCGCCGAACCAAATAGGTAAAAATAACACATTGTAGAGAGTACATTCCTAGATTCGTGATCTAGTAAGACCGGACAGGAGCATCCCGACATTTAAAACCATTCAACCATACACCTTGGATATAAACCTGCCTCCGTAGCTACAGTGGATAGGGCCTGCAGTTCTTTCTGAACTTTCCGCCTCTCATAGAACACTGAGCATGCCAGCGATGTGCACTTTATTCCACTTTCCATCAGCCCATCACCACCTCCACAATGCCGGCACATCTGCGAGAGAAACCACCACCATTAAACAGTCAACTAGCTATTTTATGTCCCACAACGTCACAAACTCAAAGTGCGCACACAGTAACAATTCAAAACTCAGCAACTACATGGCACATTAAATACATGATCAGAATTTTCTTGGAAAAAAACAATATTGCTGGCAACTCAGAGGCAACAACATATTACAGGAGAACGCAATGATTCGAGGAGAAGGAGATCATGAAATTATTCAATCAAAAATATTGAAATTCCGCAGATAAATTTCAGAATTCAAGACAGTATTCATGTGTGAATTTTAGAATAACTAATATGTTATGATCCCTATTAGAAAGCCTCCTGTAACTTCAGTTTGTTCGAATTAGAATTTGTTACTAAAATAAATAAATATAGCAGATTCATAACAAGTAAATTAACCATGAAAGAAGTATATAAAAATAGATGGACTTTATGCAAGTAGGCAAATTATCAGATGAATGCGCTGCACAAAATAACCAAAATGTTCCACTGAAATTGATGCAAAAGATCACGACACTCACTGCAACAAGGTGTTGAGTCTCTCTCTCCAATTTTGAAGTTCTTCCGGTCAAAGCTGTTGCAACAGCAGCTTCATTCTTTAGACATTTACCACATATATGGGCTGAAGCTTGGACCAGCTCACCACACAGGATACAATGTTTTGACAAATAGTAATAATCAATTCTGGTTCGATGCGAATTTGGAGCGTAAGAGTTGAATTTCGTGATAGCTTCCCGTCCTGGGCGAGGCATGTCCGAAAACCACTGGTTTAAGTCAGCTCCAACCAGGCCAAATACCCTCTGTAAAGCTGGGATTATCTGTTTATTGATGTAATATAAATCATTTAACCTGAAGGGGGCATCTATTGCCAGAAGATCTAGTGGATCTACTACCATATCAACCAGGCGAGACCCAGGCTCGCCATGGACTACGACATAAGGTATTCTCTCTGCATACCGTGGCTCCGCCCTGCGGTCTGCTCTCATTGCTTTAGTTGCCACAATTGCTGCTGGTGGGAGTGACGAAGATGCCCTTGTACTATAGGTACCTAAGCGAACCTCCTTTGCAAAAACAAAATCCTGAAGAGAAACCCTGCCGGATAATATCCGAGTCCATTGACGCTGCAAGTAAGCTTTGATCTGTGCAGATAAATGGAAACTCACACTGGGTGAAAAAAATTAGATGTTTATAAACTTGTTTTTGTGGTATATGATGGAAATTTCCAGTATGGTTTACAAATAATACATCAAAAATTTTGCACAGTATGACATTATTTCCTTATTTCTTCATTTAAAATTTCATAATTTTCTAGTCAATTCATATTCTCTTGTTTCACAGAATATCACCTGACACAGAATTGTAACTAAGCCCAAACTATTCACTCAACTGATACTAAAGTTAAGTCCTTAGTTTTGCGAAACTAAAAAGTTTGTCACAAGCCTGCCTTATAAAACCACATCCATCAAACCATCCCTAGTGTGACTCGTTAGCTTTGGTTCAGTGGAAAAAATAAATAAATACATAAAATAAAAATTGTGTTTCTACCTTATTATTATCCTGGTGCTCAAAAAAAAGTCGCAACGACTGCTCCATTGTTTTGGCCACAGCCCCACAAGTATCTCTGCGTACTGTCTCAATACCTTTAGCATCAAAAGTAGGTTTGATTTGGTTGGGGCTCTCAAAACTGTAACCAACATAGCGTTTCTTAGTAAGGAGGAAGCATGGATGATAGACCTTCTCCATTTTCAGTGTGACAGGATGTGGATTCATTGCAGTTATTGTAGAAGCAATCTCATGTCCAATCTGGAAAGATTCTTTAACAGTTCGCCCTTTAAGGAGGACAAACATACTGCATAAAGTAATTATGGGCAAAAACTTAACATTTGCAGAATAAATGATAAATAAGTAGAAGCAATGATCTAGTTCGAACAGCAAAGGCCATAACGAAATCCAGCGACAAGTACAAAAAGAAGGTTCACCATAACTTGAAAAAGTTCATGACCATTTAAAATTAAGCTCAGATCATTTGAAGAGGTGAAAAAAATAAGCTGGAAAATGATTTTCACAGAAGTAAAGCCCATTGGAAAAATGATCTAATCTGTTGAATCTAACTAACCAAGATTGAGAATCATGGAAGTTCACAACATTTTGCAAACTATCAAAAAGAACACTATAGTTCAACTTTTAAGCAGCAGCGATTTCAACATTGAAGAATATAAAATTGCAAGCAATGGAAAAGTGGTTCTGCCACTCTCCAAGTTAGCCACATATTAAATAATGTAGATTATATAAACTGTTTAAGATTGGATAGTTCTTGAATCTTTAACCATTAGTAAAGGTTGAGAGCATACCTATCAGTATCACCATAAATTACTTTAGCCTTCCACTTATCATGTGCATTTACAAATGAAATAGCACTTTCTAGTGTTCTACGGCCGCACTGAACAATACTATCGGCAAGTTCTGCACAAGGCATCCGACCACTAAATCCAGCAGCTGTATAGCCGTACGTTACATTCGATATTAGCTTCAGAGCAAGCTGTCTTGCATTAAATATCTGAAAGAAAGTAACAAAATAAGCAGGAACAACCTTAGTGAATCATACTTAAACCACACTTTTCAGAAGAGAAAACAATAAAATAAAATAAATAAAAGGAAAACACTTCTAGTAATGTTAAATTATACAATCCACAATTAAAAAATAAAATGATACTTAATAACTTCAAAATGTATGATTACATATATGTCAATACGTGCACTTAACTGTAAAGACAATTTCAATTAGTGCATTGGATGATTAAATATTTAAATACAAAGACAATTGACATGGGAAAAATAAGGAGAAAGAAAAGGGAAAGCTTCAAATCTACTGTCATTCACATTTTCAAGCCTTTTCACCTTTTAATTTCATATTTCTAATCATCCTCTAAACAAAAACATATGTGTATCACAGTTGAAGTCAAGTTACAATTAATCTTCAGACTAATAAGACAATCTTGATTAAGCATCTAGTGTAAGCTTTGAATCCTTTGAAATTCCGTCTTAGATTGATAGTTCTGGGAAATATACTGCAAATTAACTTGAATTAGATTCTAACCCTGTAAAGAACTTGCTGTGAAGGAGCCAACTCCTTCATTCCTTTTTTCACCATAATTCTAGTTGATAATATTTCCTCCAGTAAGCGAGGTAGTATACCTTTACGAACCTGTAGAAAGCATATAATAAGATGGAACAACTCTTAAAGACGAGAAAAATCTAAAGACAATGCAAAAACAGTAAATTTACAAGAATGAACTGACAAACAAACATTATTGAAACACCTTGAAACAAATGAAACTTGATCATCCATACAAACACCCCCCCCCCCCAGCGGGCGGCGGGCGATGGAAAGTAAGAACAAATTTCATTTCCCATCATAGCAATAGAAACTTCGTCTCCACGTTACAAATTTATGCATCAATTGTCATTTAACCTCTAATATCTAGATGTAGTACCTTCATCTCCATCACCCAACCCGGATTACTCTATAGTTACAGCATCCACCACAATTTTTTTAGCCTACAACTGTTCCCATTGCTGATTAAGAGCACAAGTAAACAACACTTTCTTGAATATAACTATCAAAAAACCTGGTGTCCAGTTCAATTATAGCTTCCCTTTACAACAGAGACATTTTCCCACCTAAAGAAGAAGCATTATGTATCTACAAATATGAACTAAGCTCACTACTGAAGAATTCCAATACCATATAAGGGATGAAATACACAACAGCATACAAGGAAAATAGATACGTATCCCTT
This sequence comes from Cornus florida, assembly GCF_030987335.1. Classification (NCBI taxonomy): domain Eukaryota; kingdom Viridiplantae; phylum Streptophyta; class Magnoliopsida; order Cornales; family Cornaceae; genus Cornus; species Cornus florida. The sequence continues at coordinate 34,088,651 of NW_026775572.1, forward strand.
AATACATAAGAAATCACATGGAATGTCATGCATGATCAACTTATTGATAACAAACTATTATTGTGCCCATTATATTTCTTATGGCATTCAACTACAGTCTACGGACAATGATCACATGCAAGAGTGCATTTACTGGCAGACATAGAACTTTCAAAAGAAAGCATCACCTTTGAAGTAACATACATAACACCATTTGGAGTAAGCAGAATTTCATTTTTTAAATCCCGCAAAACACGTGCATCTAGTGAGAATGAACTAACACCAAGTGTGTTTGCCTTCGAAGGCGTAACATTTCCGAGGCATGTACAAAAGCAGAGGTTGTATGCAATTATCATTGATGGATAAAGCGACTGAAAATCCAAAACAACAACTGGATCTGCATAAAAACCAGATTCTGGCTCCATCACAAGAGGTAGGCACTCCATTGCGGGTTGCGAAGCAACCTAATAATGACAATTGCATCAGTATTCAGTCAAAGACAATCAAAGTGTTGCATAACGAGAGAGAGAGAGAGAGAGAGAGAGAGCATAAACATCAGCCAATGCTTTAAAAGCCCACCAATAGACAGACAAAGACAGTATCACAGAACCACCACATCAAATCTTCAGCCAACTTGTATTAGTAATTTATGAATTCCTAATAGTCATTAGGATTAATAGGAGGGAAAGGAAAGGAGAGGAGAACAGTAACTGTGACCTGTGAGAGGAAAGAGAGGAAAGGAGAGGGTAGCGTTGACTTCTCATCGTGTTTGAACAATTAAGGAAGAAAAAAGAAAAGATAGTGGCATGTGGCAACCTTTCATCACCTTTGGAAAAGATATGGAGAGAAAAGAATGAAAACTATTATTTTATTGTGTAAGGGCAAAACAAGAATTCACTTGTTATGGAAAATAGGGATAAAACAGCTTAGGACTTACTCTCCATGCTACGTAAACATTTCATGCGACGTGAACATTTCATGCATTTTTGTTACTACAAGACATATTAGCAGCTGTGATCATTTTAATCAGAATCGAAATTTGGAATCATTACACCTTGCGATAAGAAAATATACTTAGTGTGGATCACAAAGGTTACAGCACAGTAGAGAAGCTTCAAACAGTTTACGCAAAAGGACTATTCTCAATATTGCAGCGAAATATCCTCAGAATAAATGGTTAAGTAACACGCCATAACACTGCAATTATAATAATGTGATGCACCATTAGATATTAAACAGGAGAAAATAGCAAAACCTGTAGGTTCCCAGGAGAGATGGCAAGATAGTTTTGTGAGTGTGCCAATCTCAGTAACATAGATTCCACACGATACTGTGAACCTCGAGAGAGAACAGAAAAAAAGTCTATGCCAAATACCCGGGCGAGTTCTGATGTTCGACTTATCTGCAAACGCACAGACATCAAAAGAGGCCACAATTGACATTGAAGTGGAAAAAGAAGGAAAGAAATTCAGTTTATAATTTCTTTCACATTTGCTGGACCGGAAAAAAAATCAGACATAATAATAATTGAAGGCTACAAATCTCAAAAGCACATATAGATACATTTTACACACCATTTGGTAAGACAGGACAGAAGATAAGACAAGTATTCAAAAACCTCTCATTTCCATGGTTTGGTTAGTTAATGAGCAGGGAAAAGAAAAGTAGTACAGCGCTTAAGAGGGAAAATGCTTCTTGCCATGCCCACAAAACATTGGGTGATTTGGAGTGCTTTAAGTACAAAGTGCAAGTACATAAAAGGACTAGGGGAAGCCTTATCATTTTTCTTATCTTACGTTCTCTCCACTTAAAAGGAGTAGGCAACAATGAAGGGATCGTTGCGACAATAAACTTCTGGAGCTAGTGATAGCTAGTTAAGATATGGCCAAACAATGAAGTTTTTGCTTAGTTCAAAAACCATAAGGCATGAATTGAACTTCTAAGTGCCAATGAGTGACTTATGAAGATCCCATGCAACATTAACTTTGTCAATATATCATGAGAAAATTCAGTTTCCTTTCTGCCTCAATAGATAAGTATTATCTACAGGACCTTGTGATATATTCTGTTGATCAAGTAATAATTCACAGTTCCGTATTGATCTGTGATCACTTAATTTTTGAAAGGGAAAATTACAAAAGCCAACAACAATGGCGATGCTTGATAATAGAAGTAATAGGCAGGTAAGAAATGAATCTCCAAAGCCTTCTTTTTAGAGCAAGATACAGATTTCTTCACTGTATATCTGAACCCTTCTCTTTTCCGAGCATGATACAAAAGCTTACATTTAGCACAGCCATAGGACCATCAAGAGTACACACATACTAAACACCAACCCTATTTATTTAATGGGCAATTAAAGTGTTTCAAGAAAATATTCTAGCCAGTAATTTTAGGACCTTTCAAATTATTTAAAGAAAACTGGACACATTTGAATCTGTTGCCATATGAGGATCCCATGTCCGGAAAACAAATAAAATTTATCCAATTCCACCTTTTAACTCCAAAGTCACTTCAATCCAAAAAATGATCCAGGAAGTTACAATACGGATATACCCCTTCAAAGTACTAAAACATATAAAACTACCTCTATAAAATGATGTGCAATAAAGCAAGGAAAATACTATGAGATTAAAACTAACTAACTAGTTTCTGATTTTCATGAAATGACAAGAGAGCAAGGTTCAGTTTTCTTGTATGATAAGCAATTCATACAAACACTTGCCCACTTTAATGCAGTACACCACACCACGAAAAGAAAACCAGAAGGCCTAATCTTCAAAAAGAAAAATATTCTTCATCAGTCTAGGCTTCACAAAGAAAAATATTCATCTTTCATCCCTTTTTTTCTTTTCCCCACTAATAAATTTACTTGGGGATGAAAAGAGGACGGAGTAAGATTGAGCACCCCAAAGCTAGTCCCACACAGCATTGCCCTACTATGGGTCCATCACTATCAGTGAATGCAAATCAATTACAGTCACACTCACTTATTCTTATGTTTATACAAAAAAGTTCATTACTCTCATTCCACTTCGATAAATAAAATTGAAGGTGGCCATGCGATCTCACCAACCCCCCTCCCATAACCTGAAAAATATAGAAAAGAAAAAAAAAATACTCAACTCAAGAAAGCCTTTTTCAAACTACTTGGGGCCGGCTACATGAATCCTATTTTTCAATCTAGTCTCACCGCCATACTCATACATTCGTAGGATTCGTGTTCATACCGGTCCTCGCAAAGTACTTGTGCAATAAAGCAAGGAAATTACTATGAGATTAAAACTAACTAGTTTCTGATTTTCATGAAATGACAAGAGAGCAAGGTTCAGTTTTCTTGTATGATAAGCAATACATACAAAAACTTGCCAACTTTGATGCAGTACACTACACCACAAAAAGAAAACCAGAAAGCCTAATCTTCAAAAAGAAAAATATTCTTCATCAGTCTAGGCTTCACAAGGAAAAATAGTCATCTTTCGTCCTTTTTTTCTTTTCCCCACTAAAAAATTTACTTGGGGGTGAAAAGAGGATGGAGTAAGATTGAGCACCCCAAAGCTAGTCCCACACAGCATTATCCTAATATGGGTCCATCACTATCAGTGAATGTAAATCAATTACAGTCACACTCACTTATTCTTATGTTTATACAAAAAAGTTCATTACTCTCATTCCACTTCGATAAATAAAATTGAAGGGGGCCATGCAATCTCACCAACCCCCTCCCATAACCCGAAAAATATAGGAAAGAAAAAAAATACTCAACTCAGGAAAGCTTTTTTTCCAACTACTTGGGGTCGGCTACATGAATCCTATTTTTCGATCCAGTCTCACCGCCATACTCATACATTCATAGGATTCATGTTCATACAGGTCCTAGCAAAGTTTTACGCTGGCTGTTATGCTACCTAATGCAACCATTTCCCCTTTTTCCAGACTTGGGACCAGCTGTGTAAAAACAAGGCTCTAAACTTGACAGAGACAAAGAGAAAAGAAAAAGAATAACAAATAAAATCTAAAAGAAACAATTAGGCAACAAAGGCAGCCTGCACAGACCCTCATGCAAATCCCAACTAGAAAAAGTTAGTGAACATACCATATCAAGTTGATTCATTATCTCGAGGTTCAACTTAGCTCTCTCCACAACATATTCAATACATCGATATCTTGCTCGTCCAGGACCACTAGAAAACCATTTTGTCAATACCTTGCAATGAATAGATGGAATTTTTCGCCTCAGAACATCCTCAGCTACAGCTTCAACTGTGTACATATTCAGCTTAATTTCACCACGCATCACTCGCCAAACGTTAAGAACAATCCTACCACCAACATGGACGCCACTGGCATGAGTTCGGCCCCATTCATCCTCAATTACTGCATTTTCAACTTGAACAGTATCCGAAATCAAAGGTTCAGGACGTAAAATATCTGATATTCCTCTCACAGGAACATCCAAATCAAGAGCAGCTACCTTCATATCAGATGGCGTCCGAGATATGCTATTTAGTAAACTAATGCCAAGATGTGAAGCCCTTTCAGCCAGAAATCCAAGGGAACCACCTTGAATATCCCAGCCAATTAATATATCCGGATCAAAAGTGGAAATAATATCTATAAATTGGTTGAGTAAGTGCTTCTCTTCAGAGGAAACCAACACCTCGCAACCAGATATCCCATCAAGATTTCTGTAAACAGGAAAGCACGAGGATTGAAGAAATTCCCATCCATTCCAAACAAACACAAAGCGAAAACCAATACCAATGAGGTTGGCATAAGCCAAAACAGTACACTTGAGCTCAATTTTTAGGGGAAAAAGTTCTCAAACCAGCAAATAAAATGTTGAAAATATGCAGGGTGTAGTATCTGAACAAAATTCTAATCATAATAGAAAGTGAATGCTTTATAACTACAAAATAGAACAATGGTAAATTTTAGAAAGTAAACAAACTACAGCCTCCTTAAAAGACAAAAGCAGCTAAAACGATATAATAAAAATAAATAGAAAGCAGGAGAAATTTTAACTGTCCCAAACATTAACTTGGGAGAATAACTGCAAACTATGTGGGAACATTACTGGGAATTTTCTCTTGTTAGTTGCTGAATTTGAGTTCTCTCCTTAAAAATTAAGAGGGTGCATTCATATCTTGCTAGATGATGTTCCAATCCATCAAGCATCTCAAAAAAGAAAAACATACTCGGGATCATGAATTTCATACTAATGTCCTTAATCGAGAAAAGACAATTCAGAAACACATATGAATGAGGGCGGAAGTGTTGAATTTGCAATAATCGCCATGAATAAAGTAGGCAGATTAATTAGAACACCACTGCATGGATCTACCAACTCATGACAAACCGCAAACAGCAGTTTTTTCTCATCTCCTGAATTAATTCCATAAAACCAATAGATAGTTATTCCATAAATCCATGTTTCATTGTGTTTCACTATGAAGTGGAAACATTGCAGTAGTTTTCACGGGAACAGAAGTTGTGACCCCTGGTTAAAATTGACTGAAAATGGCATAGGCTGTGAGGAAACCTATGTTGTTGTAATGTCAATCTTTTGGATACACGATGAAGTTACATTGCTTTGTTGCTGAATTTAATTCCACTCTCCAAACTTAAGGAAGCTGTAACAATTTCTTGTCTCCTCAATTAATTCCAAGAAATCAACTTGTGTGATGCTGATAGTCTTTGTTTCCTCCATCTCTCTCTTTCCATTACAACCATTTAAATATACTTCAGTAAACCATATTTATATTCTAACATAAAATATCACTTAATTGCAATCTCATCATGACTCCATGAAATTTCATAATCAATACTCTCTTGCGCAGAAAAGTCCCTAGTTTACAAATGCCAAGGTTATAAGGAGACGAGCATTTTACATACACAAAGTGAAGAGCATAAATTTCCAAAACTGACCCTCATGTCATATTAGTTAATACTTTCAGTTCCACTGAAATAAATATCAAAAATTTGTAAGTTCATTTTACTAAGCGGGCAGTTTACGTGGGACATTCAAAAAAACATGGACCAGTCTTTGAGACAAAGGGAGTATAATTTAGACACATGGAGTGAATATAAAAGGCAATATTGTTAAAAGATGAACAATATTGAATTTCAGCATCAGATAGAAACCACCATTACCTTTGAATATATTCGTTTTTACTTCGCATAAGAACATAAACATCATGGATATTATCGCTATCTTCCTGAGTAGCAAGAACTATGATATTGATGGCATCAAACAGGGGGTCAGGCAGTAAATCTCCTCTGGTTTCCACTTGAATCTGTCAATCAGTAATGCCCCAAACCACCCAAGTCAGAGCTGGAATTCAGAAGAAGTATCAAATTATTCAAGAAGTAGAGCTAGTTTTATCAAGGTTCCACATGTTCATTAGACCGATAGGCCAATATCCAAAAATGTTACATATGTTGAATTAGACTGACATGCCGATATCCAAAAATGGTAAGCATGTTGATGGAGACAATAATGCGAATTCTACAAAGAACATCAGTGTCAAAAAGAACGAAAAACTGATAGACAGACATTAAACAAGCAAGCACAAAAAACTGTAGAACAAAGTCATGTCTAACAAAAATTTTAGAAAACACATACAAGCACAAGTCACAACTCACAAGAAGTTCATGGAAGCACAATCATTCATATTCTATTATATTATTATTATGGCAGGAATAAATAAATAAATAAATAAGAAGTGGGAAAAAGTGGATTCCTCTATATAAATGAGCTCTGATGATCTTTTATAATGCATGCTTAAAATTCTAATAAAACTGTATTTAATTTTATTTAATACTTTCGACCTTCCCCTACTGTAGGAGCACAGATTTCAACAGCATCACTTGTGTCACAGAGCTCATAGAACTGGTAGATTTCTCGACTCTGGTAAACACATACAAGGTACCACAAACTCTTGTATAACATGTGAAAAGCCTTATAATTATCACAAAATTCTTAGGAATGTCTGTATCAAAATCAATAAAACTTTTCCCTCCATGGAAGAGAATAGCAATACTAATGCACTGAAATGCCAAATAGCCACTGCAACATTCACATAGGAACGACATAAAGAACTAAAAGTTCACAAATAAGAGCCTAACTCACAACCATTTCATGAACAACATCTCTATGATTGCTTCTACATTAGATCTAACCACCACAATCTATTTCTTGCAGATGTCGCAAGTCAGTTCTACTAAAGGTCAGCCACGGGTAGCAAGGTTTTAAATATCGATAATGACTGAAATCACATAATTATCACGGGGTGATGTGGACAAAGGACATAAACGGGCATAAAATTACGGACGTTACAAACGAAGTCATTAATTTTTTACCCTGCTGGGCAACTTCCAAAATGTATTGATAAGTGTGTTTTAGTTCCCACAATCCCGTCAATTTAGATTATTGATAATTTTAAACCAATTTTTTTAATCTATATACATAAAGCAATTACCTAGTTCTGGTCTTGCTATAACAGGGTCCTTGAGAGAGAGTACTCGAGACAAACCTAACCTTTGGATCACAAATTTTATACTGACTTTTAGCCAGCCAGAAAATCCTAAAAAAATGGAAAAGAGAAGAGAGAGAGAGAGAGAGAGAGAGAGTAAAAGAAATAAAAAGTTATTTACAATGTAAAAAAGAAAAGAACTCAAACATCCATGTGAAGATGCATTTCCACATTTCTCATACTAATCATATGAAGCACGAAATACTTATTGAAAAAATTTAGTCGTATATACTTTTTAAAAATTATAGAACTTACACATATGTGTCTCGAAATAAATTAAGATTCATGAAAATCACATGAAACCTTACATTGGAAATAGTTCTCACTTTCCACAACTTCCTCACAGTTACCAATTAGTTACATGTACAGGAATACACCATTATCTTGTCATAGTTCACGTAGACTCTACCACATTCAATTCTCCCTCCAACACCCTCAAACTATAGTTGAACGCAACCGTCAATCACTGCCTACTCTCCCCATTGTTGATTCTGTATTTCTTTAACAAAATCTACCACATTGTTGTTAGCCAGGGGATAGATTTCTTATCCCTTCTTCATGTCATCCATACCCTTAAATTCTAGGTCTTGTATCAAAAGCAACAAATAAAATAAACAAACAAAAACAAAGAGAGAGAAAGAGAGAGAGGGAGAACAAGGAAAAGTTTTAAAGTGGAACTTGTGCGAAGTGCTAACTCCTGAAACTCACTCTGGAACAAGAGAGACGTCCGAACACCCAAAAAATGCATGCCAGCAAATGATGGGCAATTCACAAGCTGAACAAGCTATTAATGGGGAAAATAGTCAAGCCAACCAAAATGCGCCATTGACAAGTTGAATACCATTCAAAATGTACTACCTCAATGTGCACAGATATTATGGCACAACCAAAAAGCTTTCGCCAGTACCTCTATACTTAACAATGTTAGCTGCTGCCCCCCACCAATACTTGCTGGATCTCTGAATCCAATTTGACTTAAAGGAGTAGATTTTGATTTCCCATCTGGTCCAGATATCTGAGAGAGATCTTGTGAGTGATCAGTGTGTTCTTTTACATCCATAATATTTCCGTCACATTTGGCTGTCACCCCATTATGAGAGGGCTTACCTTGAGCATTGGAGTTTCCATGGGTTTGCTGGTTTAGTTGATTAGGGATGGACTTCACGTCAGATACAGAACTAGATTGCGGTGGACACTTCTTACAAGTATCAGCCGGAGAACCTTGTGAACTGTACTGACTACCGGAGGAGCCTACAAGAAGTCATTAGTACTTAATACATGATTTCAGAATTTAAACTTCCACTCAAAAGCAACTAAATAATTTTACACTTCGGTGACGAACACTAAACTGATGCGGTATTAAGTTTATACATATATATAGCTGTAAAAGCTAACCCCAGAAAGTTCTGATAGGCTCATTTAAGAGTTCCAGTCGGTACCTGCATCATATTGCATAAGCCATCTACGAACACTTTCTACAGATGGGGGCGATAATGCAGATGTCAGAATGTATAAGTAAGAGCCATCATTTTGACAGTGAGTGGGAACACCCACAACAGTTTCTTGATGATGATCAGAATCATTATCTGTACAGCTATTACCCTGTATTTCTTTCTCTTCCAGGCTGTCCCCCCAAAAAAATGGGAGTAACTCATCTGTAACTTTTCCCCGAACTGCACAATGAAGGGGGAAAAAGATCAGATAGCCAGAGATAAGCGCAAATGCAATTGGATATTATTGATGCCAAAAATGGAACAAAATAAGGCCACCATCATCAATTGCAGATTCAGTCTTGTCCAAGTTTCTTCAACTGAAAATAAGGAGCAATTTTCACAAGCCCCATGAAAACATAAACATAACAATTAATCCATATAAATTGACATATCATTTGCCTGCGCAATGACAAGTAAAAACATTGATAAACAAATACCAAATAGATTCTAGCACTTTATCAAAGGAAAACTTGTGTAGGCTGCGTGTTTCAAAGTAAACATGAAAGCACAGAACGTTCATCTCTGTGCGTCAAACTGATAGTATAGAGGGACAAATCATCCTTCTCGACCTTTTCCATGTTTAGTCCTATTGCTTTGCTAAGAGGCATTTTTGTGCATGTATCGAATGCATTGGGATGAGAAATAGTATTTGCTATTTTACACCCATTGTCATCCCTTCAATCAACTCATAAGTACTTCTTATGTTTCTCTTGTTCCTTTTTCTAAAACAGTGGAATCCTAATTAATAATCGCAACTTCCTAATCATAGCACATAACATACAGAAAAAAACATACAACCGACCTTACAAAACAACACTTTTTGGAGATATAAATTCAGAAACTAAATAAAATTATCATACAGCTCGTTTTTCATTTGACCTGTAATCTATGAAATCATCTTTCAAAGCTATAAAATGATCATATCAGTAGATGACACTATAAACTTCTTTGACAACCTAATATGCGCATGCTATGTAAACAAAAATTTCAGCCAGAAATTTACATACAGCGTGATACGCCTTTTTAGTTTTCTATTATCTCAAAACGGAAGACCATTTATATTCACTATAATTTTAGAAATACTAAGAGTTTGGATGAGAGCTTGCTTAAAAACTCTGTTTGTAAAGCATTTTATCTCTACCAGTCTAGCTAGAGGAGTTAAACACACACTGCTCATGCTGCTCAAGTTAACCTACCTTTCTTCCCTTTCCCAAGACTGTGGCACTCAAGTTCACTGAAAGCACAGTCCAATACTCCAATCATGAACCACAGGTCAAGCTGCACCACCCTTTGACATGAGAAGGTAGACTGTTCTTAAAAAATGTCTGTCTCTAACACCAAATTGACTAGCACTGTATCTTCTAATTATGCCAAAAAAATCTTACATTCTTGATTTCCAGCAAATTCAAGATAATAACAAAAAAATAAAAATGTGGAATTAAATATATCATCTACATGAGAAAGAATCGTGTGTGTTTGTAAAAGCATGTTAGTGTATGTGAATTGACAATGTGGGATTGCAGGGAAGGACATCAAAACTGTATCAGCTTCTACATAACGTACATATAGAGCAAGATCAAATCATCTAAAAATATATTCATATAATTAGAATAGCAACCTGATAATCCTTCATTATTTTCCATGCCCGGTAGAGAAGCACGATTAGGTAAAGTCGAGGGCATTGAAGCATTTTCAGATGTCCCATCTGCCAAGTCTATTTTTGGCGGTTTCTTATAAAAAGTCATGCCGACAAGGTCTCCAGGTTTTGCTTCCATGTCAGAACATGATAAACCAGTAGCTCCACCATGTTGTTCACCACCACAATTTTCAAATTGTAAAAAAGTTGCAATGGTCACGGCCTCCATGCCTTCAAAATATTCAGGAGACATCTCATCTATTCTATGCGTCGAAGTTCTCCTCTCATAGGCATTTTTGCAGACGTAATCATCTCTAACTAAAACTTCGCTTTCAACAGATTTCGATAAACATCTTGTAGTAGTTGTATCTCTTTGCAGCAACCTCTCACTAGCCAAAAGATTATCATCAGTGTTAAACTTCAACATTGAAACAAATGGATTGGGATTGGAAATATATACATCAGAAGTTACAGGTTCTATACAATTTACAAGAGAGTCCGACTGTGTATGACTATCATTCTCACAATGGCCCAAGGATGCTAGAGAATTTCGACAATCAGTGTTAAGGAACTGTGGTAATTCTTTAGTTCCTGTATTCAATGGAGGGAGACCTGTAATTATGAAGTTCCCAGAACCGGCTTTTCTTTGTATGCCGGCCTCATCATCAACTCCACAAGAATCAACACATCCGTCTCTAGATGTATTAACCCATGAAGAGCCAGGATTGCTAGAGGAAAGAGGTAGTTTGTCATGTGCAGAATAACTAGAATAGGCAGCTTTGACATCACAAGCCTCGCCACACCCCTCCAGTGAAGAAGTTGTAACACGTGGATTCCACTCATTAAATTTGATAAGCTCACCAGCAAGTGAAGGACAGGAATAGGCACATTCAAGAGGCCTCTTGTCTTGGCCATCATTCCATGGTGTTGGAAATTCTAAACGTTTTTTTAAGGAAAATGGGACTTCTTTCTGTTCCTCTTCTGAAGAAGTCTTTTCAACTCTTCGAGACTTGGATTCAGGAGTCTCGATACGGTAGCATCGCTTTCTCCTCATCAAGTCCCGCACAGAGCATCCAACTAACGCACTTGCATCATTTGAATCAGGATTCCTGTCTGCATTGCTAACTGAATCATCACAACATTTGTCTGCCTCAGCCTGACAACTAGTAATTGAACCATCTTTGGTTTCACTGCCACTTCTATCACTCATGTTTGTACAGACAGGTTGAATATCATCATTACGCTTTTTGGTCAAGGAAAAGGGCAAGGAACCCCACAATGGTTTCTTCCTTTTGTGTTTATTTACAAAGCTTGAGCTGGTTTCTTTCTGCACCAGGTCTTGAGAAAGCCTCCCCAATTCAATGTTTATCTCCAGTTTAGGGGATCTACCAACATTAGTAACTGGATTTTGATCATTAGAAAAGCCATCCAGTTGTGCAATTGTTTTCATCGGTGAAGTTTGATAGGCATAGCTAGGATCTGTGGAACAAGAAGCTTTTTTATTTAACACTTCAAGGTTAGTTGAATCCTCGATTGAATCAAGAATGTCCTGACACTCTTGTTGTGATTCACTCTCATAATCCAGATTAGCTTTCTCCAACACCTTGTCAATGGTCGCTGCAGGCAACAAGGGACTCAAAATAGGCTCACAGACAAGTTCATCATCAGAGTTTATATCATCTGCAGCTTGAGAAGAGGCAAGCCACCTTAGAAGTCCCAAACCTTCCTTATCCGCAATCTAAACAAAAAGAAAATAATAGAACCAAGAATGAAAAAGAAAATTACAGAAAAACAGATGTATAGAGAGATAGCTACAACAGTATGCATAACTAAAACCTAAGGCCTAACAACTTCAAGAAGATCCCAATTCACCCAGTAGCAGATGAGGAATATAGAAACACTTTCATAATTGAACAAAGCTACAATGGTCCATAATACCCTCAAAGAAACAAAGGCATCTACTAACATTCATCAGATTCACTTTTGTGAAATTCAATTAGTAAAGGAAAAATGTAACTAATAAAAAACTTGCAAAACTACGTACGAGATGAAACATGCTTGCAGATTCGATATCTAACCATGCTTAACACGTATCTCACATACACATACAATGCTATATATGTCGAACAAGGATACTGCCCACATTCTGAAGAGTCCACGTGATATAGATCAAACATAAAGGGTAATTAACCAGTGTGGTCTCATTAATTGAGGGTGTTGAGATTTGAGACTTGGAGGGGTGGACTGGATACAGAGCTAACTTTTGGCATTATCTGCATAAAGTGACTGCTCTTAGGATTTGAACCCACATTATGACACTTTATAATGCAGGCATTTCACCAGTGCACTAAGCAATGGATGCACAATAAAATAGTTACTACTCTAGTCAATACCAAGGATAAAAATATCACCATTACAATAATTAATTAACAAATAACAACACTACTAAGGATAAAAATGTCACCCTTATAATAATTAATTAACAAATAACAACCAAAATGGACGCACAACAAAGTAGCACAGCTACAAAACTACAAGTAAGGCCAGTATCAGCTTCATAAAAGTCAGGCAAATGAACTACATCTACTGCCAACAGCTGGTAAATTGATATATTGTACAAAAATAGCTCCATGAAAGACCACAAAACAAAACTCTGGAACAGAAATATAATGTCTTGGCTAAAATAATAAGCATCATTCCGTAGAGGACAAAAATAGGTGGGGTACAAGAACCAAATATCGAGATACAATTCATTTCTATTAACACTGTTAAAAAACCTATCCCTTTTAAGATAAACCTTGATCTTACATATATCTGAACACCTTTTTTAAGAACTTGATATTTTGATGATTAAAAACTAAATCTTAGCTCAGCTTTGAAGTTACTGCAGCATGAAAATAGAAGAGCTATTCAGCGTGGAAATATAGTGTGCGTGTATATAGCAGAGCAGCCCTGAAATATCAAGCCTTTTCTTTTCTTCGATAAGTGAAACTTCAAGTCAATCTGCAGCAGGGGTATTCTCAATATGATAAATTATGTCGAGCTTAGCTCTTAAAGTTATTAAAAAAAAAAAATTATAAAATGGCTATCATGCAGCAACCGGATTAAAGTTAAACTGGCAAAACAAGAATACCAACCACAAGTGCAGGCAAAGAACTCCAGGTAATAGCTATCATATTTGATGGCAGATATTTGTAAATTGGCTATCCTACTACAGTGGGAAAAAAATTAAAATGGTAAAACGAGAATACCAACTCACAATTGCGAGCAAAGAACCCACGGAAAAAAAAAAAAAAAAAAAAAAAAAAAAAACACCCTAGTAGTAACAACCACTTATCATATAGATGGAAATCAAAACTTCAATATTAATTAACATATCAATGCTTATTCAGTAATCACATTATTTGACATTTGAAATATAAGCAATAATAGAAACATAAAGAATTAAAGATCGGTAATTACATTATTTGCCATTTGAAATATAAGCAATAATAGAAACATAAAGATAATATGCATTGCATCATATCTTAATTTACAGTTAGAGGGACATGTCAAAAGTGTGAAATAAAGATTTCTATTTGCAACCTTAGGTTCCTACTTCCGCAAGCGGTTCATCCAACATCTAGTAAGAAGTCACTAATAATATCCTCTCATAGGTTTTCACAATTTTCCATCACATATATGCATATTTCATTTAATAAATCTTGCAATTAATCAGAAATACAAATTATTGGAACCTCAATACACATTGATGCGTATAAAACCAAGGAACAACTAAACCACAAAATTGCTTTTGAACAATCATTTAGAGCAGACAAAACAAGTAACCTAGAGAAATTGAACATGCTACACAGAAGTTTTGATGTTCCAATACCCTACCAAGCACCCAGCCAAGCCACACAGACAAGGAAATAAAGTTCTTCTCAAAACCGAAAGGCAACATGAAGTAACAACTAGAAAGTTGCGTAAAACACCATGATGAATTACCTTCAAATTTGAACTTCTAATTTCCTCAGATGTTTGCATATCAGGAACAAGAATCTGTTCAAGACAAAAATTGCCCCCCTCATCAGATATCTCTTCACAAGCCAAACGTTGTGACAACATAGATGCTGTTCCAGAACTAACTTTGAAACCTTTTGAAGGTTCTCCACAGTCACTTTTAGAGTGCACAATCCCTAGTCCAAACATATTTCCTCCATCAGTTGAAGATCTTATTGATGGCACGGGACTAGCATCTTTCTCAAATGGGTTACAGGAAGAAGAATTTTCTGCTTCACTGCATAGTTCCGTAAGTTTATTCACAAATTCCAGCCCATGTGAGAAAGTCTTCAAAACATCTTGTGGATGTGGCTTTCCAGGGTCATAATGTATAGCTGCTTCATGTATCCCAGACCCTTCATATTCCTATGACATGGTAGGTAAAGTTACACCATAGAGATGCCAAAATCATTGAAGTGCACAAACAAAAGCATGTACATGGGATGAAAGCAAACCTCCCAAATTGGAATTAGTGACTGAACCATTTTGACGTCTGAACAGGTTTGTGAGAGGGATGAGTACATTTTAAACTGCTGATTAAGGATCTCTACAGAAATCACAAATGCACAATCAATTTAGCTACAAGACCATGGAGAAAGAAAAAACTTGCACAATAAACATCAAACCAACCGTCAACTGTAGTGTCTCCCTCAAGTTCACAAGTACTTTGACGTCTAACAAGGTGAATGTTCTGATCCGAAGAAGCATCAGGTTGAGTAGAAAAGTGCCACGCCCATCCATCTGGAATTGTTGATGATATCCAAACTGGTGAACCTAAACATGCATTGCCACTTGACTCTGCCTAATAAAAAGTTACAATCATATAACTTCCCATGATAAGCGTTAGGTATCATCTCTGGTTATTCTCCAAGATCTTAAATGAAAAAGAGAGAGAGAGACGACCTGACAAAATGTGCAGATATGGAAATAGTTTACCTGCACCCAGTCCCTGTTGTCCATTGTAAGTACCCTTCCTTCTGGAGAGAGCATTTGGCACTGGATGGCGGAACTTGATAGACGATGCATGCAGAAGACCCATCCCATACAAGTTATAGTCAACCTAATAATTTTAGCATCAGGAAAAGGACCGATCTTTCATGACATAAGAAAAGATAGGTTGACAGTTAAGCATACCATAAAAATTGGATGACTCAATAGTCAACGGTCACTTAGTAATTGAAGATGCACACTCATGACCAAAACAGAGTAAAAAATTGGAACCAGTAATTAATGGTATCATGTCAAACTTGGGAATTCCAAAATCCACGACTTCACATAACCACTTTCAACTGTAATCCTGGCAGATATCATGATTTCCACCATTGATATGATATTATTAACAATTTCTTCGTTCCTCTCAACAGGAGGCAACTAACAGGTCCTCCAACGTATATTCCATGTTGAGTTTAAAGGTGCTAGTGCATCACAACCAATTTGTATTAACATTTGACAACTATGATATCCTTTCACAGCAGATAAACTTTAAAAAAAAAAAAAACACACACACACATAACAAAAGAGGAAGAGGGGGGGGGGGGGGGGGGGGGGGAATGGGAATGAAGCTACAGTATCTTCAGTAGTCTCAAGCTGGATAAATATATTGATCATATATTTATCCATTAGCATTGCTAATAGCACAGTCTTTAAGGGGGGAAAAAAGTTTTACAAATATCATGTATTTTAGATTAAGAATTTCTTGGATGAATATTAGAATACTTTTCAAACGAGAAGTACTTAAATGAATGTAATTTTCCATCTGTCCTAATACACAAGGTAATTTTTACATGGATACTTGGTCCTTACAGCAAACTCTTACAGAAAAGTGCTCTTCCAGCACTAGCAGCGAGACATACTCAATACACAGCATTAAACCACCAAAAACAAATAAAAATGTGTTTTCCATGCCATTATTCATCCTTCCCCAATCAGCTTAACAAACCCCAGAAAAATGCCAACATTAACTTCCATATGCAGATTAAACTTAGGCACCCTGATAAAATTGACCCCCGACCTCATCCATGTTAACATGTCATGACAATACACAATGAATACCTTTCTTTTTAGTAAGTAAGAAGATCACTAAAGTGCCAAGGAAGGGCAACCGATGTACACATGTCATCTACAGTGTAATATTATAAGCCCCTACACATAAATCCAGAAAAGCCACAAGGAATAGCCCAGATCTGGGAAAACCATGACATGCCAAATATAGCCAACACTGAAATCCCGGCAACTACAATGAATAAAGCTAATTACAAATAGGTAGGGATGCAAACGAGCCAAGCTTTCAACAAGCAGCTCGGGGCCTCGGGCTCAGCTCATTAAGGGCTTGGTTCGTGTTCGTTTGTTTAATAAACGAACCAAGCCCAAACAAAATTTATGTGAATGATTAATAAATGAACCAATCTCAAACACCCCTATACTCAGCTCATTAATTCGTGAACGAGTTCGTGAAGAAGCTCGCTAATATGCTCGATTTAAACTCGTAAATATGTATATATGTATATACACACATATATATTATATCTTCATAAGTTTGGGCCTTACCTTTTCCTTTTCATTTAAAAGTTTTAGTTCATCCAAACCCAACCCAATCCAGCCCAATCCATATAAATGTAATGCCAACCATTCTAAAAATTAAATAGACCAAACCCAATCAAATTAAAACAACCCAAACCCCAGCCCATATCTTAAAGCCCATCTATATAAATGCTTTAACCCTCATCTCATCTCAACCCTAGCCCCTCATTTCATCCCAACCTAGCCGCCGCAGGGCAGCTGCTGCTCCTCTTTCCATCCCTTACGCTTCTCTCACTCAATCCTCTGCATAATCTCTGTGGCATGGGAGGACGACGAAAATGGTTATATGAACTTTAACCCTAATCTATTCATCTTCTATTCCGCTCAAGCATGGTCGTTACTTCCTAATCTGACTACCACCACAAATCTAATTTTCTACCAGGTTTCTCTCTCGTAATCACTTCCAGCAGAAAAGAATTGCAGGGACAATTTCACACCCACAAGAATTAGTCACTTACAAGCTAATTTTGAATACATCTGAGTTATTTGTAAATCTCTGTGGTCTGTAGTGACTCTTTACACCACAATATATATATATATAGATATATATATATATATATGATGCGTCAAATATATGCTTTAATCTTTAACAAGCTTCGAGCTCGGCACGAATAGGTCGTGAACCTCTTCGAGCCGAGCTCAAACACCCTACTCTAATAGCCGAGCTGAGCCCAAACAACCTACTACTCGGCTCGTTTACAGCCCTACAAATAGGCCTCCGGCCTCTTTATATATGCAACACAAAAAAGGATTCTAATCAACTTATCAATCATGACTCACAAGGATCTTTATGTATGCTACCATCCACATAATGCATGCATCCTTGCAAGGAATTCTAGCAATCCGGTCCCAAAAAAACATTCCAAAGGGAAGGAAGCACAAAAGAGCCAACAACCTCCAACACGTATTCACCTCAAGACACCCATTCTTCAGAGGAGGAATCTCATTCTCTCCTCGACTCAAGCTATCAACTCCATATTACATATCTAAAAACTTGAAACTATGCCCCAAATCATTCAACCAACGTTACCAACCATTCATATAACTTAATAATCCGCAAAATCAGTTGTATCTACCATAATTCCGTATATTAGGGAAAATATTATTGCAATTAGACTCCCACGCACTTTATCATGCCAAAATCTAACCCTAGCAATTGCTCTTGACAAGGTGGACATATTTAAATATCTAGCACAATTTTTTTCAAATAAATTTTCCAAATATCTACCCGTATACTAAGACATGAGCTATTCATCTCTGCCATAGTCTAATCACACCCAAGCCCCAAAATTCATAGTCCAACTCCCATCCAATACTTATCCAGCTCAATAGCAGATCTCCACAACCATTTCTTGAAGCAGAGATTGATTGAACACTCCTTGTCTTCTGACTCACAACTCCCCCACAAGGATCAGGAACACGCCATATCCGAATCAATTAAGTGTGATTGAACCCTTTGCCTATTCCTCCCCGAAGGGAAGACCGTCACCCTAGATCAGAGTACGCATGGTTCAAAATTAGAGCTATAGGGACTGAAAACGTCTTTGAAACCATAACTACCTAAATAGTTTTCAATTTTCAAAAAAAAAAATCCCCCCGAATGGGTATAATTTTATTAGTACAATAATAGAACATTAGTGTACAAGGATCAGAAGAAGGGCATCCCCTAACTGGACAACAAGAAATTCAATCTAAAAAAACAAGGGGGAGAGCATTGATTTCCAATCCCACCAACTGCGGCAGAAAAATGGATAGAATGGAGGTGGACATGACAAAATCATACGTAAATCATAAAAAATATTACATATTTATGACCAGAAATATAAAAAATATCTGTACTGCCTTTCAGTTTTAGTATCATAGGACACTAAATGAATCCCATTACAAACCAAAGTATACTAACCAGGAACTGGAGAAGAAAAGGAATATGTGATTCATGGGGCTGTAAACTTTTGTCTAGGATTTCACCTCCCTGCCAAACAAGTAAAAAATAAAAATAAAAGAACTGTAACAATCACCATTCTGGAAAGAACACAAAAAATAAGGCAAGAAAAAAGATCCATCTGTTGACTGACAAGTATTCAGCATGTTTAGGAGTCTAGATTGCAATATGTGTTTAAGTATGTAAATTTAAGGCACCAAATGTATAAAACGGTTATAAGAATAAAGAAAATTAACTAAACAGAATGTGGAGATTTTATCTAAACTAAAGGTGCAATTTCTGACACAAAACAGAGATATGCATCAAACAAGAATCAGATATCAAGGTATTAGATCGAGTTTAAACCGGTTCATGTCATAAACAAGACAAACCGATGAATAGAATTGACTTGTTTAGTAAAACATATCATGTAAACCTGCATAATCAAAAACCCACCCATCACACTCGTGCAAGGGTATTTTTGGTCAAATATGTGGCAGACATGCAAGGGTGTTTCAGGTTTCAATTTATATAATGTTCCCTTCTAAAAGATTATCACAGATAAGTATTTTATGGAAAGATCAAATATTATGTTTTCTTACTTGATTAAAAATCGCATGAAAAAGTTAACAGTTCGCATAAATTAGACTTTAAACTAAATTGGACATGAAAAATATATATCTCATTACATATCAACTTTAAAACCCTTGCTGTGTTTTTCCTAGCAATTATGCTATGATATTATACTAGAAATGCAGCATATTAGAGTTCACGATGTGACAAAACACAAACTCCAGAGTATTTAAAACACATTTCTAATATATATATATATATATATAAAATAAATAAATAACACATTTTTAATATATATATATAAAACAACAAAAAGAGTCAGTACCAGTTGGTTTATAAAAAAACATGTCCTAGCAAAGATACGCCACCCAGCTCAACTAGCATGGACCAAATATCGACAACTAAAACATGTCTCGGAAATTCACAAATAAGAACACCCCATCTTCTCCTCTTTGTTATGAAGCAGAGCAAACCCGTCATCCAAAGACATTCTCTAACCTACTATCACTCTTGAATGTTTGGGTAACAAAAAAGATCAATAAACAACAGTTGAATCAATATAACCTGCAAAGGGCACAGTAACCCAACTATTGCAGAGCCATATTCAGAGGTAAAAATTAATTTGGTGAGGGCGGGAAGTAAATGCCTGAACGGTCAAAATTGTGACTAATATTCCAAGGTATGCATACTAATGCCTCTTCTTCTCTAATATTTTATTTCAGAAGCGAGAACTAAGAAAGTAAAATAATACAAGCTGTTTGAGAATATTATAAGAGTAATTTTAGGCTATGATAGATTATTGATTGAAGTGATTTATGGGATTGATTTTAGGAATCCTCCATCAATGTATTTGCCATATTTATCACTTGTATTCTTTCACCTATAAATAGAGGTGCTCATTGTAAACAATCTTAAAAGAGTATATAATAAGAGTGGTGTAGCCCTTTGGGCTCTTTGTGCTGCGGATGTAAGCCCTAGTGGCTGAACCACGTTATATCCTTGTGTTCTTCATTTTCTATTTCTCTCTTCAATTTTTATATCTTTCAACACAAACAATGTATTTAAGAAAGTATTATCACCTTTATATTGCATTATATTTTATTAAAAAAAAAAAAAAGGTAACTACAAATTTATTTCAAACAACTGTTGACAATTGTGCGATAATAGAGAATGTGTACCAGTAGAAGATTGGCAGCACGAGAGACATCGTGAGGATGATAGCTTAAATTTCTGTTAAGGTTTTCTACAGCATATTTCCAGAACATTATAATTGCCAAAAAACAAAAGATGAAAATACTAATAACCAACCTCACATTATTAGCATACTATCTGCAGCCAAAATGAACTGTAGTAAAATGCAACAGATCTAAAACATCAACCAGCTTGGTACACATCCAACAAGCACTAATAAATGGAAAAGATAAACAAACTCTTCATAAATGGCCTATCGTTTCAAAGCAATTCCAGTGGAACAACAAAATTAAAAGCATGCATCAAAAAGAAAATCCAGAACTAGAGGATATGTAAGAACACATTACTCTTGCTAAAAATTTGCTCCGAAAATGTGTGAAGATATTTGAGACGCTTTCAAGGTAAAGAAGAGCAGAATTGCGTTGTACATATTTTGGCCAGCAGTACAGGAAAGATTTATCCTACAAATTGGCCCATAAAACAACATACAAGAAGTGGTGTAAAATCACAACTTTGCAGGCATCACTAGGGAAAAGAGTAAAACCGTTACTTCCACAACGATACATAAAGCTAATGCAATTGACAGAAAACTGTGGTACTTAAATATATAGTCTGCAAAACATATTTCCTTTTAGTTGAGCAGAGTCTCAACATGATTGCAGGCTTGAAACTGCTGTTGTTTCAAATTGCATTGAGGTAAAAAAAATTAAACAATCATGAACTTAAATTTATTGGAACTTAGACAATGAGAATCTAAATGCTAAGGCGCAGATAAATGCAATTCATTGCATGCTCAATTTCTTGGACTTCGTCAATAATGGATAAAGTGGATTCTGCTTGACAGTTGTCCATTTACAGATGAATTAGAAATGGGATTGTTGTAGAGAAATAAACTAGATTTCTATGGTAAAAAAATAATAACGTATGTCCACAGATAAAAATAACATGCACCAAGCCATCCTATATTAATTGTTTTAGTGTCGTCTTAAAGGATAATTTTAGTAAAAGGACAAATTTGTCATTGCAACAAACTTTCATTCTATCAACCATGAGAAATTGGTAAACCAAAATGGTATCTGCGGAAACATATCAAGTATACAAGATACCATGCCTCACACTGCCCCATCACCTTGTCCCCACCCTCAACAAACACATGCAAATAGAAGATCCAACATAGGATACAGGTATATCTTCGCAAAAAGCTCTTCTGATGAATGATAACCATAAATCTTCCTTGCCCGGACAAGACTGCAACCATGCACATGTTGTCGTTTTGAACCAGCATTTCCTTTAAGCTGTAAGAATTCAAAGGAAAAGTACAACCAGAAATATGCACATTTGCAGCCATGTACGAAAAAAAGACACCAAAAGTCAATTTTCATGAACCAAGCGCACCTTCAACGCTTTCTCAGCAGCAAGAGATATCAAATGTGTGCACCTATCACCTAATAAAAAATAAAAAATAAAAAGTGAATATAAACCAACAGCTAGGAAGGAAAACAGATGCAGGAAAATCAAGCAATATCAAACACTGTATGCATAATAACTACTAATAGAGACAGATGTAGCATGCAATAAAACAATGGTCAATTAACAAGCTATTAAAACAGTAGCACTTCTACATTCACAAAAAATAATAGATAAAGACCTTGTATGTCAAAAACAGTAAAGTAACTTCTTTGTGTCACCATTTCCAGCTTTGATAAAATGGAAGAACATGCCAAAATTTTGGCCAGTGAAATTCGAATGGGATCACACTGATAAAGCAGAGAAAGAATAATCATTCAAAATCTGAATGTCCAATCTCTTGATTACCCCTTTCCATAGCAGAATACATGAATCAAGAATTATATTACATATAGGTCATCCCAAACCGTTGTAGATTTAACAAGCAAATGCACCACATAAGAATCCATAAGCTTCACAAAAACGGAGGCAACATAATAGCATTGTAATCAGATATTGATTGACTTCACAAACAATCAGCCACGTCAAATTCAAAACTCCCAGATAAAAACTGCATCTAATAATAACGATACCGCTTGAAACATATTCTGGAACTTCAAAGATTATCATCAATTACTATTTAATTTAACTTTTTTTTCCTATTCATTTCACTTTATTTTAGGCAGTGCATATAATCAATGTTTGAAAAATAAGTTCAGACCAATGATAACCGATTCACAACATGTGAGTTCAACTAAGATTAGAAAACTGTGCAGCACAGGGACATAGGAAGAGGTTTGATGCACATAATTCAATCACACCTTTTACTAACTGCCATAATCCTACTCTTATTGAGAAGTACAAGAAACCGACGAAGGAAAAGTAAAATAAACTGCTTACTGTGACATGTCTGATAATTGAAATAAAATAATAACATCATATATCCCTTTTCATCCATTACAAAGACAAAAAGGACATTTTCCAGTTCTAGTCAATGTGATCTTGAGGAGGAATGACTCAAGACAGACCAAACCTTCGTTATTATCACAAAATGGATGCTCTGAGACTCAAACTCGTGCAAGTGGTCCTGAAACTCAATCACTGAACCAGGCAAAAATTATAAATATGAAATTACCAAGAAACTAATTCCAAAAATGTTGATACCTTCTTCATGTGGTTGAATCAATAAATCCTCACACGAAACGTATAAATAAGGTAAAGCCTACAAGACCAAGGAGAATCATTTTAGCTAAAAAACTTTCAAATAAAAATAAACCAAAGCAATTTTTTCTTCTCTCCCTCTCTCTCTCTCTCAAGGGGGGACAGGGGAGTGGGGGGCATTGCAATAAGCCGTGAAGCACGATAACAACATAGTAAGTCAGAAAATGAGTCTATAATCATCAATGACAAAGTAAAGGGTAATATTAGAAATGTGGTAATGGCCAAAATAACAGTAATACAAGTCCACCACTCGTTCACAATCTTAATGCAGTAGACAAAGTACTCCAACTTATTCATTTTCAACTGTTGAAATCGTAACAGTATACAAACCATAAATAGAACGATAATTCCAGACTTATAGTCAAGCATACCACAAAAATGTGCAGGAAACAATAACGGGCAATTTGTAGTTTAAAACATGGGGGAGAAAGGCCATTGCTAGATAAAATGGAGTAAATATATCTCAAATTCAATACATAGGTGAAGAAGTACAGAATTGACCATTCTAGATGGTAATCAACATCGGATAGGTTATAAATAAATAAAACCCTAACTTCGAGTAAATGAACTGAGCAACGAATGATCTTACTCGGTGAATATGCAAACAGGTCTTCTGGCCCGCCGGAGTTGAACCATATACTCTTATTACAGGAACCTCGTTCACCTTCCCACCTAATGAAGCAGAAATACGTGTGTGTGTGTACATATATAAAGAGAGAATACCCTTAGTTGAACTGACCAGACTCCTTTACAAACAATACATATTAACATGTACAAGCAATGTATGTGTGTCATAGAGAGAATACCCTAAGTTGAACTGATCAGACTCCTTCATCATAAATGAAAAATCAAAAGCAAGAGATGAGTTCTATAACACACAACACATGTTAACATGTATGTATGTGTGTATATATAGATATAGACTATTGATTTGAATTGTGAACATACCTTGAAAACTACTGTAACAAATATCGATGCCTGGAATTGGAGGGGACATGTAGTAATCGATCGAGACGATTCGAACACTGAAAACATTTGAATCGGGCTGTGTATCTGCCATTTACTCTTCTATCAATTTACAGACGTGTATTGATTGTATAAGAAGCTTTACAGAAATGAGACGATGATGAAGACATGAACTTAGAAGTTCAGAGAAACGAGTGTTCATTTGGCGCCGGTTTTAGGGCTTTATATATGAGAAGAAGTTTGAAACTTCCCCTGTACGCTTGAGTGGACAACTTTTCGAATTTACAAGGAAAGATAAGTTCCGTGCAATCTTTTAGGCTATGTTTGGTACAAAGGTAAAGAAAGGAAAGGATAACATTAATGAAAGGAAAAAAAAAATGTAAAAGAAATAATAATTTTTAACTTCTTATTGTATTTGATTGAATAATGAAAAAAAAGATAATAATCATGTTTGGAGAAATAAAGTAAAGAAATTTGTTTTAATGAATTTATTATTATACCCTTTTATATTTTAAAACATAAATTTATAAATTAAGTGTGTAATTTAAAAATAAATAATAAGTATTAACGACTTTGTTGTTCTTTTGAATTCATGTTTATATATAGGCAAAATAAAATGTCTCGTTTGTTTTTTATTTCAATAAATGAGTCAAATTAAATGCTATCTATAAAAGATGAACCGACTTAACATATTTTTTCAAAAAAACATGATCCAAATTAAATGTTTCATAAAATAAAAACGCTTGGCAAAATTATTTTGTGAATTGATTATTTACCAACAATTATTGTTTCCAAGCTCTCTATTTTCACATAAGAGAATTTGTGAAATGTCTATCTAAGAATGTTAAAACCAATTAAAGGATAACAATGTTGTCTCACAATATAAAGATGTTTATGTGTGGGAAATTTGATGAGCATGGCATGGTGGAATAGTATGATAAGATAGTGGACTAGAGCTTACAGCAAGAAGGGGAGTTTTTATTTGATGGTGGAATCAAACCCCAATAAAGATGATGAAGTAAAGCAAAAGAAAAAGAAAATTAAAGAGAGAAGGTACGTAGTAAGCTTTTTAGCTTGCTCAATATAATTTTATTTCCAGCATCGTATAATGTGTACTATTGACCGGTACTCCTCTTCAAAACAATATAGGAGAGATTTATAACTTGCTAAATTTCTTGCAGCCTCTTCCTCTTCATTAAATTTCTTGCAGCCTCTTCGTTCTCTTCTCTTTCAATTTTGTCTTAAGGATAAATTTGGTATTAAAAATATTACACCAGTCTCTCTTCTCCTTTCTTTCCATTTCCTCCCACGTTTGGGAGAATAGCAAAGTAACTGTTTAAAGTCTTGTTCAACCCTTCTAAAACCATCCATCTCCTTTCCTTTCCTTCCCACCACTTTTACCAAACACAATTTTTTTAACACCCCCATTACCTTTATTTTCTTTTTCTCCTAATTCCATTGCACCAAATTGAGCCTTAAGGTACATTTGGATAAGGTAGATTTGGAGGGAGAGAGAATAAAATAAAGAATAGTGGGAATGTGTTTAGTCCTTTAAAAATGAGAGAAAATAAAAGATAGAGATATGATAGCGTTTAAGTAGTATTTTTATGATTTTAAAAGTGTCCTCAACAATTAAAAGGAGTAAATTATTATTCCACGCATATATCATCTATTTAAAATGATAGGATAGTTTTTTTGTTATCATCTTTATTCTTTTTTCCCCTATATCATATTCAAATAAGAATAATATTATTATTATTTTTTTTTCTCTTCTATTTATCCAAACATAAATAGAGATTATTGATATCATTTTTTTTTTTTTTTCTCTGATAACTAATACCATAATTTCTTTTATTTTATCTCTTATGTATCCAAACAGAGTGCAAAATAACCCTTGAACTATGTTTGAATTTACAAACAACTCCCTAAAGTATATTTTGTGCATAATACTGGACTATCACATTTAGTTACAAAATGACCAAATACCTTGACTATTTTTCATTAAAGACTATAATGTCATTTCTTATTGAATTGCCCTTAATTTATTTTTCTTATTGAAATAAATTATCAAAAATTTCATATTAATTTGATAAATTCTCCATTAAATTTGCATTAATTTACCTTTAATTTTTAAAATTAATTATTTAAATAAAAATCTTAAGTAATTAAAAAAAAAAAACAATTTAAGTAGTTTCTTAATTTTTCATGAATATATTGCATAAAGAATGTATTTTTTATTTAAGCAATTTATAATTTTTCATGAATATATTGTGTCTAAAATAAGGTATTTTTTTCAATAATTTTTTTAAAATTGAGTATAATAATTTTTATTATAAATTGTAAAATTATAATAATAAGTTAATTATTTTTGAAAATGGTAGTTACAGATTTTTTTCTTTCCTTTCATTTTTATGATAAATTGATAATAATAATAAAATTAAGGTAAATGGTATAATTAATATTTAGATATGATAAATAAAATAATATAATATAATGACAAATTTAATGATAAAGGGTAAAATAGTCTTTTGTGATGAATTTGTCTTTAATTGCAACAAATTAATAATTCAGGGGATAATTTGTAATTCAGGGAGTTATTTGCAAAAGAGCAATAATTTAAGAAGCATTTTGCACTTTACCCATCTTTTTATTTTTAAAATTAGACCCAAATCATATTTGGATGGACCATAATGGTTTGAAACAGTGTCAACCCATCATGAATAACATGAATTATCAGTTTTTTTGAGTGGTCTTATTTACAGGCTTCATTTACTTTTCTATGTCAAGTTATAACTATGATGTAATATATTATATAAATCATAAAATTGTGTTTGATATTTGTATTATTCTTGTGCAAGTACAAATATCGAGGTGCATATCACTATTGATTTGATAAATCAAGAAAATTATTAACAATATTCTGCATTATATATATATATATATGTATTTTGTCTGAACTTAAAAAGTATTGTATCGATAAGAAGTAATATACAAAACATTATAGCTACAAAAGGCATGCCAATACAAAACAACCTAGTCTAATTATAGGCAAAAACTAAAGGCAAGTCCAAACAAGACAATAAGTCCCTTATATTCAATAACCCTGTACCTTGAACATTTCTCGTGCACTACAAAAGGAGATAAACCTTTTTGAATCCAAGTGATCCATCCTCAAGATAAAGTTGAAGTTATAATCAATGTAATGTGAGGAATTAGAAGAGATTTTATTGCGTGTGGTTGCGGGTCAATCATCTTCCAGAATTCAATCTATTTGGGTTGGTATTTTATTATTAGTTTCCTCAAATATTTCAAATAATATAATAAGAAAAATATTTCAAATAATATAATAAGAACGCTCAAATAAATTCATTAGATAGAAAATTCTATAGTATTCAAAATGATATTACAAAATAACTATTCTTTTACCCTCACATAATTTCTTATAATTTGTTGTTAATACTCTTGCTACAAAAGTCATTTCCTCTAATTTGGTATCAACATTCATTTCCGTAGTGTGGTTCTTCCACATGAATCATGTGTGAGTCCTACTGGTGTGCCAATCTTGCTCATTCATACATTCTTTTTACATTTTGACTGTTATGTTTGTCTAACTGGCATTTCATATGAATTCTATAGAAAGAAGATGTAATAAAACAAATAAAGAATTACTAGTATTTTTTATTTTTTAGTTTTTGTAATTTTAGCATGCAAAGATACAATGATATATCATTTGCTAAAAATAAATATATTCGTTTTAAAATTTCTTTATGCACGAGTCTACTGTAAAAGTCCAACTATTACCTCCACTTATATATGTGAAATAGTTGTGCAATGTCCAAGAAGTTATAGAACTACAAAAATTATTCCTTTCTTTTTGGATCATGCACAAGGTTTGTTAAGTTTAGTCATTACAACTTCAATTACCTTCACCTTTAAAAAAATAATAATAATAATAATTGCATAAACTCCCTTAACTTATTGCGATTTATAATAATTTATTTATTATTATTACTAAGCACAAATCCCCAAACGAGGGGTTGATCATTATAAGAAATAACTAATATATTCATGAACCTTCAACACTTGTCTTTGAAATAATACGAAAACTTGGCCTGTTTGATTTGTCACTCGTAAAATAATTTTTTGTTTGATTTGTCACTCGTAAAACAATAATTGAAAATCAGATAACTGTATAAAATTTCTGCTTGGTTCAATTTTTTTAAAACTGTTTTCTTAAAACTCAGTTGTAAAAAGTTTGTTTGCAGGCTCTAAAATATTAATTGTGAGATCCATATAACAATAACTCAAGCAACAATAATTTTATCGTATATCCTAATATTAGTTGTCACTTGTTAGATGGCAAATTATATACTTACTCCTTATATAAGTTAGTAAAGCACTTCTCAATTTTGTGTTTCGTTCAGATTGTGAAATTCTATGCGTTAAAATGCTACATTTTCTCGTGGGCTCCGATTGGTTAAATATAACTAACTAGAAAAGAAAGGAAAAACACTGAAAAATTAAAGGGTATGCTTGATTTGTAATTCTTAAAAAACTTTTAATAATTTAAAAAACATAAATTTGTTTTCAGAGAATTATAAAAGGTTGTTCTATGAAAACAGACCTTTCTATACCTGAGTTTTCAGAAAATTGAACCAAACGAGTTTTTTGTTCAAATTTTTTTCCCCAGTTATTTAAAAATATAAAATTGTTCTCAAAATTACAAACTAAGCAGGTCCTAAGATTTTCGCAACCCTCTATTTTCCTCAAAACGTTTTCAGCATAAAACACGGGAAATTTATATATTCACATGAAAGCAACATCTTTTTATTTTGTGTTACTGTGTTACCCAACAATTTCATTGCATTATTTTACACAACAATTTTATCGTAATTTTTTTACTAGGTTTCAAAGAATTACAGTCTAATAACAACTTTTTTAGTTGCTTTTTATCAAATGAAATAAATAGTAATTTACAAGGTTTAAATTAATTTTTTATTATTTTTCCATTTTTATAAAATAAGAACAATTTAGGTATCTAACTATAACATGATATTTTTATACAATTTTATTGGATAAATTTTAATCTTAACCAAATATATACTAGAAAATCAATTTTCTTTTCATTTACTTCACTTTTCATTTCAGTTTCCATTTCCATTATTTTCTTACTATTTCCATCTACCCAAACGGAACTAGCCTTAGGGTCCGTCTGTTTATGGAAAGTGAAATTGAAAGAAAGTCAAGTGAAAAAACATAAAATTAAGTTTTCCGTATACACTTGGTTAGCAGGAATTTTTTTTTAAAGAAAGTTGTGGACAAATATTATATTGTTAGTTTTAATAGCATGAAAGGAAAAAGAAAATGAGTTATTTATCAAAACTACCCATGATTTCAAATACTAAAAAATAAATAATTTGTGTGCTAGGTGAGTCCTCTTTATACCCAATTATTTATATTATTTTTAACAAATAAATAGTAAAATGATGGATTATTAAGAATACTTATTATTATTTATATTCATATTCAAATTAGAACAAATTAAGGATGACTGAATTTTAGTTACCAGATTCTTTTTATTTTGTCTTTTCAATAATAATTATTTATATTCATAGGTAAAATGTAGTTTACTTATCATAACATATTCATATTCTTATTCTTGCTGGAATGTTAAATATATTATTTTTTAAGCCTCGGGAGAAACACTAAAGGGCTATATACTCTGGACTAAAAATAATCGTGCAAAAGTAACATATTTTATTATTCATGCATAATACTTATCAATCCCTTTTTTACTATTTATTTATTTTATTTTTATTTTTTACTTTGAGCCACTTCTATGCAAAATTTTATTTACAAAAATCATTCATGGTTGGAGCATAAAATTCTATCCAGTTACAAAGCTATATAGATAATAAAAAATAGATATTATATTGATTCCATCCAAAAGAAATTTTTACATTTTATATATATAATACGGTTATTTCAATCTATCTTTGTTTTGTTCATATTTCTATTGAGATATTGGTGACAATATATCATTTAACATTCTACTGTTCAATTTTTACTTTATATTCGAAATGTTATACAAATTTAAAAGTTAACGAGGTAATTCAAGTTAAATGTTTGAACGGACATATGAATGGAAGTATAACTTATGATTATGATGTAGTAGAAAGGCTATAAGAGTCTGACTTAATCACAAAGAATCTGAGGGAAGATGGAATACTTTGTAGGAAACTTAGAAATAAAATGACAGTTTTTGCAACATACGTTTCATGCACGTAAAATAATAGTTTTTGTGGAGAAATATTTTGAAATTCTATTTTATTTTTCAAAATTTTTACTTTCCATCTAACCAAACTCTCAAAAAATTAAAAAACTCTTATTTCATTTTAGTAATACTGATGTATGTTTTGCAAAGTGGAATGAAAGTAATCGGAATTTTATTTTATTTTATTTTTAATTTTTGAAAAATTGAAACAATTCTCTTCTTTTAATTTATTGCTTCCTCTTATTTTTTTTATTTTTTCATAATAGTTTGCATCACTACTTATTTAGGTTGCTTTTTCATATTTTTTTGTATTTTATTTTCTCAATATATATACCAATAAAAATATTATAATAAACCAAAAATTAAAAAATAAAAATATTATACCAATAAAAATATTATAGTGTTAGCAACCCTTGTTTTAGTGGTGGGTACACAAAGGCTGCAAAGATGCTTGGGTTGAGAGATCAATGAAAAGAAGCCCATGCCCATTAACAATTGGACACTAATACGTTTGGGCTTGAACAGGTATAATAAACCAACCTAGTTACATAAAACCAAACCCAACTCTCTCAACCCATATCCGCGTTTCCCAGATCGTCACGCAAATTGTGCTCGCCCTCTCTCTCTCTCACACACACACACCCACCCACCCACCCAAACACACAAACCTGCAGATCCCAGAGTCTGCAATTATTACTTTCCGATTAGAATTCAAAAACTTTCGTTTTCGATTCCCGAGAAAGTCCAAATTCGCGACTTTCTAGGCCACTCTTCTTGACCAATACATTCACTACAAATTCAATCCGGAGACTCTGTGGTTTTTCGCAGAGTGATGTGCAATGGAGTCCCAAGGACACCAAATCTCTCCGTCTTCTTCCACTCATGCTCTTCATTCTCAAGCTCACGTTGATTCGTTTATTTCAGGTCAGTCACACAGTTCATATATATATATATATATATATATATAAATAATGTGTAGGTATATATTGGTGGTTGAATTTATATGAGGTGGTTTGTGATACTCGAGCGTTAGGGTTTGGGTTCAAATTGACTTACATGACGATTTACCGTATTATACTCTGTTTGGTTGGCAGAGAATTTGACATACTTTTGTTTCTTAGCTATATTATAGTAGTTGAATTTGCAATCTGTTTTTGATAGTTGAATGTCAGGCATAGATCATTCAATTTTGTTTCTAACATAGGATTATTATTGCCACTACTGAGTCTATCATGATAAGTTGAAAAATTAGCTATCCGTGGCCGCGTCCTCCTTACCCATCGGAATTCTTGTTCCCCGTTTCGAAGACCAGTCACCGTGGGATCTCTCAAAGGTTTCGAAGAGGGAGAGGTCGACCCAGCTGTTTGGAGCGGCGGGTGGTAGTCATCGTCAGCGACGGCGGTTTGAGGAAGGTCGTCGGCAGTTAACCTGTGGAGAAGAAAGGGGAAGTGTTTGCCTATCAACTTGTTTACGTTTTGGATTTGATGGAGGAAAGAGAGTAGAGAGTGAAAGAGATTGGAGATAAAATTTGAGGAGGGGAGAAATAATTATGAGGGTTCTGAAAAAAAAAAAAAAATTTGTTTACGTTTTGGTTTTGATTGAGAAAAGAGAGCAGAGAGAGAGATTGGAAAGAATTTGAGGAGAGGGGAGAAATAATTATGAGGGTATTGTAGACAATTTAGTTGCTTTATTTACATATCTTTGAGGGTAGAATGGAAATTTGATAATAAAAAATTGATGACATCATATTTTTTTTTGTTAGTAACAGTATTTTCGGTTAATGGAGGGGAGGTCCTTGTTGTACGTATACGAACCTTGAGGGAGGTCATTGTTATTTGGCAAACAAGGGGAGGTCAATGTAGCTTGACGAAACCTCATGGGAGGTTAGTGTAATTACTCCTTGTAGAAATATGCCTTTTTTAATCCAATAATTCTATAAATGTATAAATGTATGGTTTAATGATATTTAATGAATTTTGTTGCAATTATATCATGACTCATATGTATTTTAACTTTAAAGCCGTTGACAGCAAAGAAAAAATAAAAAAAGAAACTAATTATTTTCCTCTCTTATTACTTTTATGATTTCAAGTATGCTTAAAAACAAAAACTAACAAATTACTTTAAAGCCGCTGACAGCAAAGAAAAAATAAAAAAGAAACTAATTATTTTCCTCTCTTATTAGTTTTATGATTTCAAGTACGTTTAAAAACAAAAACTAACAAATTCAAATACACTCAAACTGGAGTGATGCTTCACCCCATAGTGGCGCGAGTTTGAGTCCTGGTATCTGCCTTTGTAAATAGGGTAACTGCCTAACCTCTCCCTGACTTTGCTGAATGCAGGAGCATTGTACACTGGGTGCAACTTTTTTGTCATTGTTTTAGTGCGACATGAGTATAAATGGAAATAGCTGCGTCAACAAATTTATGCAACTAACTTCAAACAAAACTTATAGGTCAGAGTTGTAATTAAGTTTAACACTTTAACCTAAATCATCCTGAAAACAAGGTTATAAAATATTGAGTGAATGACATTAAATCTCCCTTTTCTATCTGTGTTTTTCATTAAACCCCCTTTTTTTATTTTTTTTAGGGTAAATTACACCTAGATCCCCTGAGGTTAGGTCATATTTCAGCCAGATGAAGATTTTGGTTTTAACTTTCACTTACACCCCAATTTACTTTTTGACTTCTGATACATGTGAATAGACCATTTTACCCTCAATTTTTTAATACAATATATATATATAATCTTAAATGACAAAAAAGCCCATATATATATATATATATATATATATTCAACACCGGCAGCTCCACCAACGTCCCACCCTAACACCTCCCTACACCACCAACCCACCCAAAACCAAACTACACCTCCACCCAACACCTCATCACCACCACCCACCTAAAACCAAACCCAAAAATACACAAAATTCCATCCCACCCACTGCCGAAATGGACGTCGATGACAAAGAATCGAAGGTGAGTTGATGTCGGCGGCGGGTGTCAGATTACAACCTCTACGGTGGCCCAATCAATATATCTCGGCAGCGACACATCGGATTATGCTTACAGCCACGACGGCGTCGTAATTGGCGGCAAAAATCCTCATCTCGTGCTACAGTCGCGTATCTGTGTGTGAAGGTTTGTGTGTAGAGAGGTAGCTACAGTCGCGGCAGCAATGAAAGAGGTCATGGTGGAGGTGGTCGCGATGGCGGCGGGAGAGACAATGGGATCGATTCGCCGATGACGACGATTTGTCAAATCAAACGGCGACGACGGTGGAGAAGACGGCAATGATGTCGAAGCCTCCGGCGGCATTGAATCCTTGTCTTCTTTCTTCGATTTAGGATTTCTTTCCTATTTTCCACCAAATCACACACACATATATGTATATCACCCACACCATATACCACCCCCGTCGGCCCGCCGCATCACAGATCCACAAACCACAGCCACATCCGATGCCGTCATCGCTGATTGCTCTGACTAGACGCCCGTCGTTGCTTTGTCGTCGTTTGGGAACACGGCGATATGAACTGGGTCTTGCTACTTGGAGCTCGCCGGAATTGAGTTTTGTTTCGCCGACACTAGGAGCTCGCCGGAACTGGGTCAGTTCAGTTCTGTCGTTTGTCGCCGGAGAAGAACTGGGTTTCGTTAAGCCTGTAATCCGAATTGAGTTTGGTTTCGCCGACTACAACTGATTCCGACGGGAGGGAGAGAGAGAGGGGAAAAAGAGGGTAGAGATAGAGAGGGGGGAAGGTTCACAGAGAGGGGGGATGGGTAGTTTGGTCACAAAAATAATTAATATTAGGTCAAAGGATAGTATAGTCTTAAATTGATATTTGGGGTGCAAGTGAAATGCTAAATCACTAATTCATATACAAGTGAAATCTAAAACTAAAATGTTCATATAGGTGTAATATGACCTAACCACAGGGGGTCTAGGTGTAATTTACCATTTTTTTTAATCAAAAAAAGCCCCCTCAACTATTAGAGGAGGGGGTGATTTAACTAACTTCCGTTCACTAACTATTAGAGAGGGGTGATTTAATTCTCAAATATATATATATATATATATATAGCAAATAAATTTCAAGGAAAAAAAAAAAAAAAAAAACCTAGATTTATATTGGAAAAAAAAGTAGGCATTATTTTTGGTAGTGTCCCTTTAATAACTCTATATAAAATTAAAATTAATGAAAACCAAATAAATGAATGCATAATATAAATCTCAAATATATATATAGCAAATAAATTTCAAGAAAAAAAAATAACCTAGATTTTTTTCCTAAATAATAATATAAAAAAAACCTAGATTTATATTGGTCTGAAGGCTAGATGGAAATGAAAATATATTTAAATAATATTTAATGATACATATTATATATACCATTATATTATGATACAAATTATATATAATATTATAATGATAGGTAAATAAAAGAAGTTGAACAGGAAGAAGAGTACATATTGTTGCAATGGTTTTTTTTTCTAATATAAATCTAGGTTTTTTTTCTTGAAATTTATTTGCTATATATATATATATGTTTCAGAATTATATTGTGCATTCATTTATTTGGTTTTTATTTTATATAGATTTATTAAAGTGACACTACCAGAAATAATGCCTAATTTTTTATTTTCCAATATAAATCTAGGTTTTTTTTTTTTCTTGAAATTTATTTGCTATATATATATATATATATATATATATATTTGAGAATTAAATCGACCCTCTCTAATAGTTAGTTAACGGCAGTTAGTTAAATCACCCCCCTCTAATAGTTGAGGGGGGGTTTTTGACAAAAAAATAGAAAAAGGGGGGTTTAGTGAAAAACACAGATAGAAAAGAGGGGTTTAATGTAGTTTACCCTAATATATTTTTGATAAGTGGATTACAAGTTTATAATATACAAACAAGTTTGAAACTTAACACTAATATGGACTACCCGAAGTTCTTGCATAACTCGTAGATTGGCTATATTGACGGGAAATGTTGTAGTTGTATAATGTTATTCTAGCACCCTGATTCCTAAAGCTCAAACTCAAAAAGATTAAAAGACTGAAATAGGCTAGAAAAGTTCACGTCTTTTATGGCCTAGATGTGGATTACAATGGCAAAGTAATTACCGTTGTTAAATAGGCTCAAAAAGTTCACATCTTCTATGGCCTAGATAGGAATCCTTCTGATTTCTTTTAACTTATTGATTTGTTCATTTATGCAGAACTCCATGAGAAGCATCAGCAGGAGCTAGAGAATCTGTCATTGACAGCACAGCCCTTGAAGACGATAAAATTGTTCACTTTGGCTGTTATTCAATATCTTCAGCAACCACTATTTTGTATCTTTGAGAAGCGTGGTTGGCTTATGCTTCTAAGTGTTCTCTCTGGGGGTATTGGAATACTGATGACTATAGTCAGTGGGCCTCACAAAGAGGTATCGAAATTTTTGTCGTAGTTGTATAGTTGTGCATTTGCAGTTGATGTACTTGTACTTCCTGTAAGTGCTGAAGTATTGGCACATTATCATTATTCCATTTTCTCAATTTGAATATCCCTGAACCATGTATTTACTTCGCTAATATTGCAGCATTTTCAGGAGCTTCTTTATTATCTTCAATTTGGACTATGGTGGTTAGCCCTTGGTGTAGCATCATCAATTGGTTTGGGTAAGTGAAAAATATATATATAAATCTAAGTTCATTTGTATTTTTCTGTTGCACTCCACACCATGGACTCATAAAAAATAAGTGAAGTACCCACGTACGGTGTTTGGGCTGAGTGTGAATGTCTGTCCAACACATTTGGTTGGACATGCGCCTAAAAACCATACCCAATAACTCAATTTTATTACATTGTTACTTCAAAATGAGTGCAATGCCTATGTTGAACAATTTTTGCATAAAAACATTATTCTACTCTAGAAAATGAAAGAAAATACTATTTAATATTAGATAATGCAGTGTCCCTGTGTCACCCCCCTGTTTGGAGATGTGATACAACCAACACACTTGCTTACTCATCCACACCCAACGCACATACCAAAGTCCATGTAACATAAGGTTGCAAGTACTAATGCACCTTTAGACATTTAAGACATTCTTTAAGGTATCAATGACAACTAGGATCTTGTGTATGTTATTTATGTTGCCTTGTAGGTTACTTGATGCTGCTCTGAGTATATATGCTCAATTAAGCGCTCCACACCGAGGAATGGCCTTTCTTTCCATGAGAAATTAAGTTTTTCTCTTATAAGTGATTATTGGATCT
Organism: Cornus florida; assembly: GCF_030987335.1. NCBI lineage: Eukaryota > Viridiplantae > Streptophyta > Magnoliopsida > Cornales > Cornaceae > Cornus > Cornus florida. The sequence goes on from NW_026775572.1 coordinate 34,125,782, forward strand.
ATATCACGGTGTTGTTATTCATGCAATGTAGCTTCACTTGAAGATCATTTTATTTATGCCCAAAAATTGCTGGAAAGCAGGATTTTAAAAGCTAGAATGGCTTCACGCCAAAGTGATTCAAGCAAAATTTGGATAGCACATGGCATGACCAAACAGAAGATTGTGAATTGACTTTCTGCTAAAGTTCTGTCACATTCTACGGCAGGGCCAACACACACCCTCTTTAGGGATCAGTTTGAAGAGAGTTCTGTCACATTCCCATGGCAGGGCCAACACATATTCTCTTTAGGGATCAGTTTGAAGGTTAGCCTATGCTCAGCACAAGCTATGACAATAATAATTTTTTTTATCATACTCTGTCTTATCAGGCTTTTGGACTTGTAGCTGTACTTTGTTATGAGATTAAAGTTCTAAGAATTGGGGAATTTTGAAAAAGAAGATGACCGTATGGAATGATTTTTGGGTCTGTTAAACATAGTAAACAAACAATCAAATGCTAGGAAAAAAGACTTGCTGTAATATAATTGAGGTCAGAGTTGATATTAATCAACCCAAGCACATAAAGTGTTTCAGAAACAGCTGTCCAAGCCCATTAAAGGGCAAACCCACTGAACGAGGCTTACACCATTGCGGGGTCTGGGGAGGGTCACGTGTATGCAGCCTTACCTCCACATGCGGAGAGGCTATTTTGGGCTGGTCAAGCCCATTGAGGCTTGATTTGACCAATCTGTAGCCTTACTTTTGTTATTTCATAGTGTAGGCCTCACATGAACCCTGTCTGGCTCAACCAGCCTGGCGGCCCGACCCATGGTTATTCTTATAGTAGATTCTTTTGGGTACAAATTAATCTTGTTAAAATTAATTGTTTGTACAAACTGTATGGTGTCAAAACCACTGACCTTTGCATCCTGGAATTATTGTTAAAGACTTTTTAATTAGGTATCTAGCTTCACGTGTATTCATTGTTGTTATTATTTTTTCTGGGTAAGGAGGAACCATTCCAACTATATATGTTTTGTACTCATGGTTACAACGTAAACCTTGGACATACTCAATCACCCGCAAACCACAGATATTGCTTAAGCACTCAAACTTGTGACCTCAAGGTAGTAAACCTGAGGTCATGCCATTCGAGCTACCCTAACAGGTTTCACCTGTCTTCACTGTTTTCAGGTAGGCACATGAAACCACTGCGTTTTTTTGGGAGTTCTGGCTTTGCTTGATGAATTATAATTTTTGATTGACTTCCATTCTGCAGGTTCTGGTTTGCACACCTTTGTGTTGTATTTGGGCCCACACATTGCCCTATTTACAATGAAATCTGTGCATTGTGGCCGCGTCGATATAAAAAGTGCTCCGTACGATACAATTCAGTTGAAAAGTGGTCCTTCATGGCTGGATAGAGATTGCTCTGATTATGGACCACCATTATTTTCATTACCTGGTTCACGTGTTCCACTTAGTAGCATATTACCTCAGGTTCAGTTAGAGGCTATCCTATGGGGTATTGGAACTGCACTTGGAGAGCTTCCCCCGTATTTTATATCTAGAGCAGGTAATGTGCTCGTTCTATGCTCATGAATCATGTTTTAACTCTACTCAAACACCAATGATGAAACAATCTGTTGGCAGGGAGAGCCCATTACAGAAGCATTTGGGTGATCATACTTGTCATAATGTCATTTCTTAATTTTGTACTTGTTATGAATCTGTGGGGACGATGGTTCAAAGTCTATCCCAAAGATTGAAAAAGCACTTTACTGCAGGTCTACTTTGGTACAAAAATTGGAAAAGTTAATATTCTATTCTTTTAAACAACTTTTGATACTTTTATTTTTCCTTTGTAAATGGCAGTAGGTTTGGCCTTTTGATCTTAACCTGATCAAACCAAGTCTAAGGTTGGATGTGGATTGGTTTCTGATCCATGTCTTATTCTTTTTGACTTTTGCTATTTCTGGTATTTGTGATCATGGGCATGAATAAATCGCAGCAACTCAGTTGAACAATTTACTAAAATTGTTAGGAAAAATAATTTATGCTTTGGGTGTCCGTTTGTGTTTTTGTTTTAACAATGAGAAATTAACTGGGTATATAGATTCATTCAGTGATTAGTGGATTTTCAGATTATTATAGATGCCATGTGATTTGGTCACAAGAAGAATCAGTAACCACAGAAAGATGTAGAGTTGCAGATTGGAGTTTGGCTTTTTTAAGGGCCTGTTTGGTTCAGTTTTCTGGAAGCTGAAGTTTTCTGTTTTTCAGAAGACAGTTCAAAATTCCTAGTTGTCAGTTCTCTGAAAGACAAAGCTTGATTTTAGAAAACTGTCTTTTCTAGTATATATTGAAAACTGT